>NC_141695.1:1373790517-1378758017 GCF_964263255.1 Lissotriton vulgaris
CAGTAATGAAATCATTGTACTGTACCTGAGGATTATTTATGTACCAATGTCTTTCTGTTCAGTCAGAGCGGTTCATGTGCTTGGACGTGCTACTGTCAGCCACTTGCATATATTAATTTACTTATTTTTAGAGTCTATTGCTAACGATCTGTAATCAGACATTTGGATCTCTCTTTCAATTTGGAATATTTTCCATGAAACTTTTGTTTTGACTCATGTTTCTAAATAGCTGACTTGGGTAACTGATTTTTCTTTTCATGCATAGATTGGGAATTGAAAATTGTCTTGCAGGCAGTAATTTTTTTATTTTTAATATTAGATGTCCTTTTTCTGAATAGTTTTTTTAGCTGTTAACAAGTCGTTTTTATTTATGAATGAGCACCTATAGATGATTGCTCTACTTTAATATTTGTTTTTAATTTTTCACAAGCTTCCTAACGGTTGTCAACTCAAGTTTAGCATCAGAACATTCTCGATATTTGTAACTTATTTTCTCGCAAGCATGCTTAATCATACCGCTTGCTATTTATGGCCTGTTTACCTTCCATCTTCCTGAAAGCCATAATAGATATTATTTACACAGGTATGAACATAGACACCGCGCAACCCTGCCGGCTCAACGACAGGTTAAATTACATAATAAATAACGTAGAGGATACCTTTGCCTCAAATCCGGTCGATCAACAATCATGTGCACCTCGCAGTAGGAGGACAGTTGTATGCTCCTTTTATATTTGACATATAAGATTTAATAGATATATATTTATCTTGGAACTGGTTGACTTTCAACTGCGGGGGTCCCAAAAAAAGGAGGACAGATTTTGATTCCGCTTTACATCTGAGATATTAGATAATGACGTATCGCTAGATTTAAAAGAAAAATTATAAAAGTAAAATACATGGTGAAGATTTTAGACAGTGTTCTATCCTACCCTGAAGAAGTCCGCGAGGATGAAACACATTGGCTACATTCTTTTAACTTGTTGAGAGAACAAAAGAAAAGAAAAAAATAAGGAATTAATAAAGGATTTGGAGATATAACTTCTGCTGGAGTTGCCATTATTTGATTTTGATACATGAATGATAAATGCTTACATGTATATTGAGTTATTCTCTGTCAAACTACGATTTTATTTAAGTGTGCTGGACGGGAAACATCCTTTACCACGCATCCATTACAACGCGGTATGTTACATTGCGGTTTTGACTACTCAAGTCGTTACTTCGACTTGCACTGGAGGGCGCTCTAGACTAAGGAATAGTATAATTTACTATTCTGACACCTTCCCTACTGTACATAGACTGGAGTTGGAAAAGTAATTCACACTGTCCCTAAGTCCAGCGCACTCCAGCGCAAGTGGATGTAACGACTTGCATTGTCAAGACCGCGATGTATCATACAGCGTTTTAATAAAACGCGCTGTATCGTCATACATCCCGCTAGCACCTTGTGCACTTAGATTACCGTTACTCCACTAAGAGTAGGTGCAATCTATCACTGCCTCAATCCCTTTTTCATTGCTATTGTATTATTTACACAGGTAGTGTTAGTTAGTCCAGCGCAGACATTGTTTATCTAAATAAAACTCTAGATTAGTCTGCAGCAATCATCCTTTCTAGTCATATCTAGTTAGATCCATCGAACTGGAGATATATATATTTATGCAGACACTATTTTTACACTGGGGGACCCTACACTACCAGGGTGCAATGAAATAAGATTGAATGTATATTAGGTATACTTGTATCTCAAGCCATAAAAGCTCATCTTTTTCTTCCTGTAGTCATGATACATTTTCAGGAATTAGCAGTAATTTAAATACGTCAGTAAAATTGTAGGTAAGATTTATAATGTTCAGAAAGGTTCAGGTATTTGTATTTACTTTGTGGTTGTAGTAATAATGTTATGTTTTTGTGAACATTCATTACAACTTCCCAGAGTGCCACTACATGTGATATCACTTCCTGTGGGGTCACTGCTCATAATAATTATCAACTACCGGACTAATGGCTGGTGCTGTTTCCTTCAGATTTTTAATGTCTTGTACACCCATGGCGACCCCCACTAAGCCCTTAGACTTTACCAAACTATTGCTCTTGGTATGCCTCAAACATATTAAATTTAGCCCCAAAAACTCCCACATCTCATCCAATCCTCTTGGACATTGAAGACTCTGCTTTTTGGTACATAGCAACTATTTTCTTGAAGTATGCTTATATTTTTGTATCCGAAAGCATACAGTTCAGTGGGACTTCTGACATGTATATCAAAATGCTCATATTTACCTCCATACATATTTTGCTGAAAATTGATTTTCAAAAGTGGCAACTCTGAATATTGATCTTCAGTGGTGTTCGTTTGGGTGGGGGGTGATTTGTGTCTTGGATTGCTTTCGCGTGCTGCTATGCGATTGCATGTACGCTGCTCTTGCTACATGTTTATTTGCTGTGAGGTGGTGCTTAGTGACTTTAGCTCTGTAACTGACTGAGTGACCTTTTTACATACATTTATATTGCGCCAAGAAAGGTATGCAGGCGGTATGCACAACCTCAGATCACTGCTAAGGGCCTATGAAGCAGCCTCATTTTAGACTCTTTTTAAAGGTTGCCAGATTAGAAGATTCTTTATTGTTTGTTTGAAGTTAATTCCACACTAAGGTGCTTTGCAGTAGACATCTGCCAGCCAGGGTGCTTCTCTTTGAGCAGGGGCTATCAGCAAGCTTGAGTCCATCGATCTATGGCTCCTCTTTCGTCTATACCAATGGCATCAACATTTCCAGAGCTCTTGGAAGGCCTGATAAACTGCTCTGTGGACAGACATCAATACTCAGAATTCCCCTCCGGAGACTATAGGTGGCCGGGTAAACGTTTTAAGAACACAAGTTGTGAGCACATATCTTGGACCTCCTGTTCCGACAGTAGCAGCCTGGTTCTGTAGTCATGCAATAAACTCTTTGGGAAACCCTAGAAAAAGCATTGCAGTGATCTGTCTGAGAACCAATAATGACTCTTGCATTAGGGGTGACATGTGTTTTTCTCCCTAAAATGGTCTAAGGTTCAGAAGTATCCTCTGCTGGAAAGCGCACTTTTTTGTAAGACTCTCTGCTTTTCAAGATTAAGAAGCCAATCAAAGAAGATCCTCCTTGCTTTTGTGTGATATTAATGCCAATGCACCCCATCATCATCTGGCCACCTGAAGTTTTTCGCTTGAGCATCATGAGCAATTGTTTGAGTGCCTTCTTTATTAAGGGCCAACTTGACATCATCCAAGTTTGAGCTATATTAATAGCTTCATTCCGTTTTTTGAACTTGTTGAATATCCCCATTGAAAAGAACGATGAATTGAGAATCATTGGAATCCAGTACCAACCTCTACCCACGTGTTATTGACATATCATGTAATGGTTTCACTTAACAAAGAGCACCCCATGATTTCCAGTGTCAAAGGCGGTGGATGGATCAGGTAGAACTAGCGGTGCTGCTTCCCTTCGTAAGCGGTCTCCAATAAACGCTGTCTTGCATTAAGCAGGGTTGTTTTTTCCCCCCTGCCTGATCTGAAGCCCAACTGCGTTTTCCATAACAAGGTGCTGCTTCCCTTCGTAAGCGGTCTCCAATAAACGCTGTCTTGCATTAAGCAGGGTTGTTTTTTCCCCCCTGCCTGATCTGAAGCCCAACTGCGTTTTCCATAACAAGGAAGGGAGCACCTCAGGCATGGAAACATTTTGCCAGTTAACACCATGGGCGGGGCATATTATACATCGCGCCCTGGGGTAAACGTTGTTTACAACCCGGTGTATACACTGCACGACCTTTAACATGCTGCCATTACAATGCAAGTCGTTACTACGACTTGCGCTGCTGGATGGCGCTGTTGGTTAAGGAATATTGCAATTTTCTATTCCAACACCTTCCATACTGTTACGTGGACTGGTGTTGGAATATAAAATTATAATATTCCTAAATCCGCGCCCTCCAACGCAAGTCGTTGTAACGACTTGCGTTGTAATATCCGCGTTGTAAAGTACCGTGATCTAAAAGATTGCGTTGTACTGACATACATCCCGCCCTGGTGGTGCAATGGGCACGAGTGCCGTCTTTGTGCGCCCCCAGGGCACTATTGGATAGTAGAAGACTGCTCCTTCTGTAATACTGATGGCACTGGCACACATGTAGCGCCTGAGAAACTCGAAGCAACATATAAGCAGTCACTCCATATCTCACTGAATGCGCTGCTCCCAGAGTAGGTGCAGATTTGCGGCTGCCCTGAGACAGTGCATTAATTGTACTAAGGAGCACTGTCCCTGTTTGTGTCAGGCGCTACAGGAGGCAGTGCACCCTGTCTATAACATGGGTGGTAAATGGTGGTAAACGTCCCACACTTAAATGTGCAAACATTATGATTTGATGGTGCTGAGAAGTCGTGTTACGGGGTACTGCGACAGAACCCGAACTACTGAAATGCTTCATTAGTTCAACGTCAGAACTGCCTTTTACAACTATGGTAGTTTTACCAAATAGGTCTGAAAATTGTGGGGTAATATTTGCCACCTGGTTCAAACATTTTCTTGGGGAGGTTAAGGGGTAACCAGTCGATCACTCTCCCTCCAATCTGAGTGAAACTCCCCTAGGGATGGTGAGCCGCCCACTCTCAGTGCATTGTGGTGCTGGTGTTAAAACACTTCCCAAGGCTGCTCCTGGTCCTGACTCCTGTCCTGTGCATTTATAACCTTCTGCCAAAGGCCAGCCTCAACAGAGCCGTCGGCCATAATCGAGAAGATCTTAATTCATGTCAGTGAGCATGTCTGCTAAAAACAGGCTGCTCTGTGACTGCCTGTGCGCTGGAATTTGCCTGTATTGTGTGTGTTGCTGCATGCATGACCAGTGCTTAAACTTTGCCGGTGGGTGCAGGAAGTGTGCACTAGTGGCACACGTTTTTGGGGGGAATGGGCCTTATTTTTAATTTGTCTACTTTTTACTCGGAGCGAAAAAGAGAAAGACAGAAAACTGAGAAAAAAGGAGGAAGTAAAAGAAAAGAAGACAGTGACAAGGAAAGAATGCAAAGTTGCCTGTGAATCTGCAGGGGGGAATTAGGGAGACATTTGTAGGATGGCGATAAAGAGACAAGAAGTGGAATCAAAACTAGACAGCTTTGGTATTTGGTAATCATTAGCAATGGGTCTGCCTTTATGTTTTATTTATTTCTAAATGTTTTCCTTTTTATTCTTTATATTACATTTGAATGTTTTATTAAAATGAAATACTGATTACATGACTGTATGTGGCTGTTCTATGACGGCACTCTGGGACCACTAGTGTGCACTGCTGACTGCCAGTGCATGCTTGGGAGTGGGATGTATGACGTTACAACGCAGGCTATTACAACGCCTGCCTTTACAACGCGGTTTTTACATCGCAGTCCATTACAACGCATAGCGCTTTGGGGTGCTGGATAGTGAATAGTTTAATTTACTATTCCAACTCCAGTCCACGTGGACACTAGGGAAGGTAATTGGATAGTAAATTAACCTATTCCCTATCCTAGAGTGCCCCCCAGAGCAATGCGTTGTAATAGTTTGCGTTGTAATGACCGCGTTGTAATGGTAGTGCGTTGTAAAAGTTTTGTTGTAAAGGTTGTTCACCTTGGGAGTGCCCTTCATATTTACCTCTGTGATTCTTCTGTGATTGTCTCGCTTATGGCCTGTCTTACATTGTTGTCCCCCTCTCTTTTGCCTGCAGGATGGCGTATATCACATTACTGGCCCTTCTGTGCGCCGCACTCTGCGTTAATGCAGGTAAGATCCCATGAGGGATTCACAATAATAGGAAATTGGTAGCACGCAGACCTACAGGGAATACGGTGCATGCAGAATGACAGGGACATTAGTGTTATGGAAAAAGGGAATTCCAGTACTGCAGGAATGTAAGAATTCATATTATGTTATGCGTTTTATTTATCACACATTGTGAAATTACCTGGCTTCTTAGTGCTTCAATTCAATTTATGGGTTTGCGTTCTGTGGTGGGAGTTCACAGACAGGCCCTGACCAAGTGTAGTGAGTATAGAGTTGTGAATGGTGTTGGGTTTTGCCTGTGGTTGAATTCCTTGGGGTGGGTAGATCTTGGGGCCTACTTGGCAAACCCATTTGAGTTAATCTAGATTTTGGGTTGTCTTTATGGGGTGTATTGGATTGGTGAAAGGCGTTTTACAACCTTTTGCGTTACCCGCATCAACTATGATTTAGTAGTACATTGTTTTTGAACTTCATACTGTACTGCGTGTTAACTTCACCTTCCTAGAACCTGAATGAACGATTCTGCTGGTGTTTTTAGTGCAGTTTTTGTGACTGGCTGTACAGGTGTTTATCTTCTGTAGTCGACACTGGCATTGGGTGGAAAATGCCAGCAACGGCCAGTGCAGGTAAGACCGGTGGGGCCGGGTGGGTGATTTCTACAGACGACGGTGAGAGAAAATTAATTATTTATTTACTTTTCCCTCATCATCGTCCGTCGAAATCCCTCCCTACCCGACCCCATCGCTCTTACCTGCACGCGCCGCTGATGGAAAATGCACGACAAAAAACACATTACTTGCCATGTTGGAAGAACAAAATACCTAAAAACGCACCTGTCAACAAACTTTTTCAGCATATGGACTACGAATCTAGAATGTCCTTCCTTTGCACCTCAGACTTTCACTGGCCTGCAGGGTAGGTGAGCACTTTATAAACACCCCCAGTAAAATACATTACAATAAATCACTAAGTAGGAACTCAAGCAACACGCTGTACGCACTCTAGTCATCTCTCATCTAGACAGTAGTATTTTTGCCTTAACTGCCTCTCGCACAGCATCCTTAAAGTGGTTCTACCAACAGCGGCAAGAATGACCATTGGCACCTCAAAGTATTACCATATGGTACTGCACTTTCACAACTCTAACCGCTGTCATTAACGGTCTGCACCGTTTTTAGTAGGGGTCGGCAGAACTCGCGGAGTTCCATAAAAATTCTACGAGATTCCGCCAACGTGTGGAAAACGTACACCTTGCGGTATTCGCGCTGTAATTTAGTGAGAGCAACGCTGAGAAATTAGCACAGACGGCTCAATACGATGCGCAAGAGCCGGCAGCCATTCGAGTTGATTTTGCTGCCGCTCTAGTAGAAAATCTAACTTGAGCGGCAGCAAATCTACTCGAGAAGCAGCCTTCTGACTGTGACCGCCCATATAAGAAAATTGCACTAGGGCAAAAAAAATCTTGCTCCTGATTGCATTTCTGGAGCCTCGTTGGAAAAATATTCCATGACTGGACTACTGGTCTCCAGTTACAGAAACACAGTGGTTCCTTTGGTGCAGGCCAATCCCCGTCTTGGCTGACAAACTGCACTTCAATGACTCTCCTGGGGCCAGCTGACTTGGGTGTAAACTTTTGAGAGTCAGGACTTGATCGTCCGGGCTGCACGTCTGCAGTCAGTGGCGGGCAAGCATTTTTGGCTACTAACTGACCAGAATGGGCGACTTCAGCTCTTGTGGCCCTGGTGCTGTAACACATAATCTTCTAACTGACTCTTTGAGTTCACCTTATTAGTCTGGGGCTCTGGAGTGACTTTTCCATGAGCCAGGCACTACTGGTACAATCTTCTCTTTGCTAAGCTAAGGATTAGAAGGTGCAGTCAAGCGAATGGTGCAGCCTCTCTTGCCAGATACACGGAACAGCTGTGCAATCCATCTTTGCTCCTTTCTCCTACCATCTACGATCTGAGGTCTAGGTGCCAGGGGTGCCGTATTTGTGCCCAGAAAATGTCCTCAGGGGATGTATTGGTCCCTAGCCTATGGGCTAGTAGCAATTTTCCTTCCTGATGATGAATTTCTGTGAAGTGTGGCATCTAGTTATCCCACTTTGCACTAATAGGCTCTCTCCCAAATTGGCAGAACCTTTCTCTCGGTGTGTGGGGTTTGGTAGCCCACCCTACAGGTATGGCTACTGTAGGGCCACACGCTCACGGAAAATATAGCAACTGGTTCCCCCTCTCCATCCCCCGATGCCAACTCATCTACCTCAACAAAAGAACAATATACATTTTTCCTTCTAAAATCCAATTTGTGTAAGTCTGTTTGTACTTTTTTCTCAATTGAGTTATATGATTGATGCCTTGACTAGATTTTTCTTTAGATTAACTCTTTTTGACACCAACTGATTTTATTTGTTACTAAATAACTTTATAAATGATCCACTTGTTAGCAAGTTGCCTTATATGTAATGGATACCCTAGCTCCCAAAGGGTTATTGGGTTGCCCAACCTCGTAGTAGTGATTCACTAGAAAACTTGGGCAACCGAGTGGCAACTTTCCAAAACTTGCCTTTGCTTAAAAGTTACACTAAATTAAACATAGGCATTAAGTCGAGTTTAATGTATCCATTAATTTGATACCTTGAAGTACCAAGTTTAGTAGTCCCAATCAGGAGTTAGCGCAGCTGAGTTGTCAGCATTTAACCCAGTACTTGCCAACAGGACTACCAGTCTTTCCGCAGTGTAAATGAAAAATTGGGGTTTTTACTGTTAGGACACTTAAAGATACATGTCCGAATTTCCAACATACAGCACCCCGCCATAAGATTCGATAAACCGACTGTGTAGGGGTGACATAAATACTAATAAAAAGGAGGGCTTTGGGCTTTGCTATTAGTTTAAATGGCAAAGTCGAGTTAGCAGCTTAAAACTGCTCTACCAGTATGCAGGGCAAGGCTTGGAGACATGTTGTCCCATTGTCACAGCAACAGTTGTGCTGCAGCCCTGGGAAGAAACATTTTAACTTAAAGACCTTGAGTACCTTTGGTATCATATACTAAGGTCTCAAAAGTAAGTTAACATATGCCAATCAGGCTTAGCCAATCAAGCACAACCTTCTAAGTGTTAAAAGCACTGGCACTGAGGTCTGGTTAGCAGGCCTTAGTGCATTGTCAGATCGAAAAACCAGTTGTCTTTTTGAAGCACACCCTTTGTTTTGACTCATAATGGATGGTGTGGCGCAAAGAGGATTTTGGCACATGGGCATAGAACCTCCAGTCTGTGGCAAATTGAAACAGTGACCTAGAGTTAGATGGGTCAAAAAGGAGATACTTTTCTTCAGTTTCTGTAACTTACTAAATAACACCTTTGCAGGCAAGGTGCCCCAAACCTCTCTTTTTATGAACATGACATTGCGACACAGCCACAAAGCCTTGTGGATTGGGAGAGGGAAAGGGTGAAAGGGGCATATCTCTGACCAGAATATGGGTGCCCAAACTGGGCGGATGGTGCAAGGGTCATTACTGAGGCTGTATCAACTATTGAGAGTATCCCTATCAACCTAGAGATGGTCATACAATTGTGGTAGGGAACCCCATAAACTAAAAATTGACCTCTCATATACCTCTGGGGATGGTCCAAAATTCAGCAGCCAGTCCCAGCTTTAGAAAAAGCAAATGAGGCTGCTGGTCTTCTGACCAAAAGTCTGCACTGCCGCCTATTTAAGGGCGGGGTTACCGAAAGTTTCTTTGATTGACTTCTAAGTATTTAAATAATATGCACATTTATATTTGAGCGCGGAAAGTGCCCCTCATGTATCCAGATCACGGCTAATTGAATGCGCTGGATTTTGCAGTGAGCCCCACACGCCGCCACCGCTATCGAAGCTCAGCAGAGGAGGAAGGAGGAGAGAGCCGTTACCGTTGCTGCATCGTGCACTACGGAGCCGAGCCGAGCCTGCCTGTACTCCGGAGCACTGTATCCCCGGAGCGCTCGGGGGGGCCGCAAGCAATAGAGGCAACCGAGGGGGTTGAGCGGAACGGCGGTATAGCTCTTGGCTGGTTCCCGCTCCTGCCTCCGCTCCCCCGCCCTCCCCCGCCCGGCAGCCGTTATCAGATCTTAGCACAGAGAGCCCGAGAGTGGAGCGGAGCCGCCGCTGCCTGGTGCTCATCGCCATCTTACAAACCCACAGCCTGCAGCTTGCAGCCTTGCAGCCTGCAATCGAAGATCCAGGAAGATCTAGGAGCTCCCATGGAGAAGCAACAGAGGGGTTGTGTGGCAGTGGGGCAGAGCAGTTTAGAAGTTGAGCAGTAGAGCCCCAGCTTTGCTCTTGGCTGGCTCCTGCTCCTGCCCCTGCTTCAACCGCCCTCCGCCTCTACAGCTCCTGATACAAACCACGTGTGGTCCCAGGACGAGTTTGCAACCCTGATCTTGACCCTAATTGCAAACCAAGTCCCTGACGCCAGGAGGCGAGCTGGTCTGCAGATGAGCAGGAAGGGAAGGGAAAGGAATCAAGTGGGTCACGCTGTTATTTCCCCGCTATCCCTGAACTTGTATCTGCACAGCACCCAGAGGAGAATTTGAAAGCAACCGCTTTCGGGCTGTTGAGACCCCCCACCGCCAGCCTCCCGCCGCCCTGCTGTTTCCTACCTTCTGACAGTGGGGCCGCCGAGTGGAGTGAGGCGAGGGGCTGCCTACAACTTCCGGCAGCCCTCGAGGTCTCCAGCCTCACCGTCACAACTCGGCGCCAGGAGGCGCATAAAGGTGCTCATTGTTCCCTCTCGCGGGACGCTGGGCGAAGCCTGGGCCAAGGGTGGGCCCGTCCTAGCCCGTCACAGACCGGAGAAGACTGGGCTGGGCCCAGTCCCCTAACATCTGATATCAGGTAATTTCCAACCAAAAACTTAACACGCTGTTCGGGGAGGGATCGTATAGCACTCATCCCTTATCACCAGGAGCAAACCGTTATTAATCACTCACTTGGTTAAACCTCACACAATGTCTACAAGAGGCTCTAGAAGCAAAACACTGAAAAATATGACGACTTCCGTTGGCCCCATAGACCAATTCATCACCAAGGTGAACCAAACTATAGACCAAACTGTAATGTTGATCGACAGACGTGTCTCTTATGAACTAGAGCAAGCAAGACGCTCATCAATGGGTCTGCTGGCACAGGCACGAACACCAAATGTACAATCACATAATGTCACAACGCTGGAATCACACGCTGACATTCACGTAATTCCAAATACAGTTGACGTTTCGGTATCTTTACAATTGTCTGATTCACAATTGTCCCAGGGCCTTGAGCAAACCCCCGACATTTTTGCAAGCCCTCAGTTACCTCAAAATGACCCCACACAGAGCGAAACTAGAGGGATAAGGGAAGGAGCAATCCCGAAACATCCAACACTCAAAGAAACTTATTCAGGAAACCATGCAAAAAAAGACGTAGTGACTTTTCAATCTAACTCACATCCTAATCTTCGTGATTCAAATAAAGACCAGAGTTCGAATAACATCAAAACTACAGCAGTTACAGAACTTAACAGTAACATCAATACTGACGTACTTACAATTGAAGATCATAACGACGGAGTTAATTCCAACCAAACCCACCAAAAAAAATCAGCGCTACTGCGAAATAGAAATCTGAACAACGATAAGTTACAATCCTCTCTAATAAAAGAAATAGCGGAAATAGTTAAATATCAGCTACAACCCATCCAAAAAAGGCTAGAGCTGATAGAAAAACAAGTAGCGATACTAATTGCTTCCTCAAAAAAATCCACAAATCCAAGACTTCAAGACCTATCAATTTCGGCTGGGCCTAAAGCTTTAGCTGGAAACGCAAAGTCTGCTAACAATTCAAAACAATTAGTCAATAACACGATGATAACAAATACCCCAAACGTAAAAACAGGACATTCAGAGAAAAACTCAAAAAATCCAACTCCTTCAATCAAAACTAAGCCCTCTCAAGAACCCCCTAAAACAGCATCAGGCACACAAAACCAACTACCAGCAAGTGCTCCCTCTGCAAAAGTTCCCCCAACAAACGCTTCACCCAGACCATCTGCACCTACAGCTTCACAGCCCGACCAGACACAAAGGCACAATAACAAACCAGAACGACCCCAAAAAAGATGGACCAAACCAGCAAACCTCCCCCCGGAGGCAGCTCCCTTTGTAGTCATTCTAACAGGGGTCCCAGAACTAAGCAACAACACAGACGAACCAACCTGGTCTTTGCTAAACAAAACCCGGTACTGGCTGAACATTAACAGACCTAATCACCCCAATAACATCACCAGAATCACCACAGTCAGAAGGGTTTCATGGATAGGTCACCAACCAAAAACCATCCCTGGTGACTGTATAATAGTCAACCTTGAAAATCCCCGTGCTGTGGATTATATATTCTCTTGGGACTCACTGGAAGGTAGTGGTGGAATAAACGCAAAACGCTTATCTTTCTTTTACCCCCGACAAGGTCATCGTGCCGAGGACCCTAACTGGCCGTCAAACTGGTCTTGGAATCAGCATTACCACGGGCAGAGAAGTTGGAACCAGGGCGACTGGGGTTTTGGAAACAACCAAAGGAGCAGATTCCAGGGAGAATGGGGGTATGACCAAAAAGACCGGGATGACTGGAACATCTACGGCAGGAGGGCACAGCAACCACCACAGAGGGAACCATGGGCCGGAATACCAACTTTCAACAGCTATAGTTGTTTAGAGATGGTCGACTGACCATCACCACAGATCTATGATAAGATTCCCTTGTCGAAAAACAGAGTCTCACCAAACAACTTAGCTAGCCTCCCCTTAAGCAATGTATCCAATAAAGATCACCTTGTGTCAAAAACCAGGATAAACAAATCAACTGTGATGTTAAAAACTCAAATCAAGGTAAACATGATACAAGACTCACAACGTCCTTCCAAGGCTCTTATGAGACCCCCAACAATGCCACAAACAGCCCAAAAGGTGCAGGCAAATGCCCTAAATACGACATCTGAATCACAACCCATCCAACTTGAAGAAATCATTGCTCAGAATATGCCATCCACTGCAACCTTAGAAAATCTCGATAAGAGGGTGCTATTCTGGAACGTCGCGGGACTAGCGACCAAACACGCAGAAAAAAGTTTCCTTGATCTGATAGAATCGAACGATGTAATTTGTCTCCAGGAGACATGCCTTAATAACCCAATCCATCTACTGGGATACAAAACATTCTTCTCCCAAGCAATAAGATCAAATTCAGGGAGAAGCAAAGGAGGCCTAACAGTATACATCTTCAACCTCTGGCCATGTCATGAATCAACTCCCACAATACTTCATCAGAACTTTCAGATCATCAATCTTCAAGGAACCAATCAAGAGGTTTATACCATCATAAATTTTTATAACAATATGAACATGACGGAGTTGACCAAGACCCAAACGAAATTTTGAATCAGACCAACAATCTCAAAACAAAGTACGCTAACGTCTCCCATACAATAATCTGGGGAGGAGACTTTAATCTTCACTTATGCAACAAAAGTAATACCTCCATCTGTGGGATCTCAGACGAACAAGGAAACTGTCTAACTCATTTTTCCCACACCATCGAAGGCAACAACATGCAGGCCATTATGTCCGAACTGGACATAGGGTTTGCCAATCTGTTAAAAACCCATATAACCCAATTTACTCCTACTTTTCACGGAAGAGGTCTTGAAACTTTAATCAATTATATATTAATATCTACTAATAAAGCCACATGTATTAAGACTTTTGAGGTGCTTAAAAACGCACTCAGCGATCATTTCCCACTAAGATTGACCTATCAAGAACCGACCCACCGAAAGGAAAAAGATAAGGCCTATTTCGGAATCCTCAACCAGGAAGTACTAACACTGGATAGATTAAACGGCTACACCCTCAAATGGAGCAAAATAGATCAGGAAGCCATCAATACAAGAATAATTAAAACATGTAAAAATCAAATAGACAAGTGCCTAGATCCTTCGACATCCTCAACAGAGATCATGACCAACTACGAAGAGATCGTGAATAATATTAGTAATGAACTAACCAAGCCATATAAACATAACAAGACAATAAGAAAGGGATGGTTTGACACAGAATGCACTAAAGCTTACTCCGACTTAAAGAGGGCCTTAGCAAAAAAAGAAAGAAACAGACAAGAGGTAATTAACTTAAGAAAAATTTACACGCTAGCAATCAGGAAAAGAAAAAAGGACCTAAAAGCAAACCTCTGGATCCAACTACTAAAAAGCAGCACTTTAAAAGACACCACAGCTTTCTGGGAGATAGTTAAAAATCCCTTTCTAACAGAAAACAATGACGACCCATCCCTGGACGTAGTCATAAACGCACAGGACTGGGTGCAACATTTCTCAGGAGTATTCAGTGAGGTCAAATCTACAGACTCAACCTCCCAGGATTCCCTTTTGCCTGTGAAGTATCCAATAGCTATACACTTTACACTCAGTGAAACGACAAAAGCTATAAAGACGGCCAAAACAGGTAAAGCACCAGGACCCGACTCGGTACCAATGGACCTCTACAAGCTCTCACCTGACCTCTGGTCCCCTCTCCTTACCAAAGTATTAAACGCGGCAAAGGACACTAACCTCCCCGACTCCTGGTCCACCTCGATACTCGTCCCCATCTTTAAGAAGGGCAACAGGGAAAGCCCCTCCTGTTACCGCCCAATCTCCCTCCTGGACTCGATCGGAAAAATGGCAGGGCGCATACTTCTTGATCGTCTCCAGGAGTGGTCGAAAGAACACGGCGTACTCTCAGACCTGCAATACGGATTTAGGGCAGGACTGAGTACAGTGGATCAAGTTCTAAATTTAACATTACTGGCCGGAAAATACGTAAACGCAAATAGATCTTGGCTACATATGGTTTACGTCGACCTCACAGCAGCGTTGGATTGTGTGCAACACTCTAAACTCTGGACAATAATGCTGCAAATGGGGATTGAACCACCAATAGTCGACTTTCTCCGCGAACTATACACAGGAGCCACGGGAAAGGTTAGATTTGGGACAGGCGGACAATTGACAGACAGTTTTCTCATACAGAAGGGGGTCAGACAAGGGTACGTACTGGCCCCTTTCCTATTCACGCTCTATACCAACGGCCTCGAGAGTGCAATGTTAAAGGATGTAAAAGATCTCCCAGAAGCCGGTCGTCGGCAGATTCCTGCACTACTATATGCCGACGACGCGGTAATTCTCGCCCAAAATCCAGTCCAACTTCAACGGGCCCTAAATAACTATTGCTCCTTCATGACCAGTTTGAACTTGAAAATTAATATCAAGAAAACATATGTGATGCACGCGGGTACCAAGGGGAAAAAAGTAAAGAATATATACGTGGACAACCTACCCCTTGAAAGAACGAATACGTACCCCTATCTAGGCATCACTATGGATGAGGCATTCAACTGGAAGGAAGCAGTCAACTCCCGAAAACTGTCCCTCATAAGAACAATTGGTGCATTAAAGGCCTTTTCCCTTTGCCTCGGAAAAAGACCCCCGACCGAGATGATCAAGATATATAATGCCAAATGCATAAGTACAGCCACCTTCGGAGCAGGGGTATGGGGAACGACAAACAACTACAAAAAGTTGAAAACTCTTTTCTTAGATTCCTACTGGCTGTCCCAAGAAGTACAACTACCTCGAACTCGGGGTGGACTTTATTTCTGACATCATCAAAATCCAACCGATCATGTTGTGGCGCAGAATATGGGCAACGGACGAGTGCCAGCTCACAAAATCAATAATTCAGGACTGTCTGAAATTAGACAACATGAGAAAGATAAAATGGTTGGCCTACGTGAAATCTTTTTTTACAGACATTGGTTTCCCGAGGTTCTTTGACGACCCCTTGTCAGTAATAGACATATAGAAAAAAGAACTTAAAACAATCTGTATGTCGCATCTATCTCAACTTCGGATGCTGAGTGAAATAGGGAAGCCATCAGTTCAGCATTGTCTACTAATTCAGCTGGTCCCCACCATCCAACGGTACTTGCAGTATGATTTAACACAATATGAAAAATTCCTTCTTACCCGTTTTAGGTTTAATTTATATCACTACTTGGTTCTGTTTCCTAAACAAAATGACTGGACACATAATATCTTAGTATGCCCTTGTGATTCTATGTCTCCACAGTCCACAATTCATGTCTTGTTTTTCTGCAAATTTTATACACCATTACCCAGACGGTGGATAACACCAGTACTAAAAGTTCTAAAAATTCGCAGATGTCGCCCTGCCTACCTGGCACTACAATTTTTGGAAAATAACCTGATGACAAAATCGGTTGTACAGTTTCTCAAATTATGTATTAGGCATCAAATGAACTTATGAATTCTGATGGAGAATCCTTTTTGATATTTGATATAAGATGGATTTCTAAAAATATGTTTTTAATGTACCGTTCGATACAAAATGAATGTGATTTTTAATATTTATTGTGTTTTTTATGTACTTTTATGGCTTTCAAAAAATGGAAACCGAATAAAGATGATTTGATTTGATTTGATTTGAATGCGCTAAAAGCCAGGTACCAGATGGGAGGAGACCTCCAGTTCTCCACCTGAGCTCCACAGCTGTGGAACATTGTACCTATGACCACAGAAAAAGCTTCTGACCATATTCATTTAAGAAAGGCCCCGGCGACGTGCTGTCTGCACAAACATTTTTATACAATATGGATTGCAGCAAAACCTGTTACTCAAGTCATTGTTATACAATAAGTAAATATGGTGCCAAATGGCATTTCCCAATTTTTGAGGTCTGGCCTTGAGGCAGCTTTACTTATTTGCTAGCCTCGTTCAATAAAAAATATAAATATAGAATGTAAACATATACACATATGTAGAGGGGCTTTGGGTCAGTCCTTTTCGTTCATTGGTCTGTACACCTGTCATTCATATTTTGTTTCCATAGTATGCAGCATTGGGAAATGGGCAGCCAACTTTAGCCATTGCCTCTCATGCACACATGTGCAACCCCATCTAAAAAGAAATGCACCTTGGTGATAGCCTTGTGTTCTAATACCATACTCTGCCAATACTTTCTTCTCTTCATTCGTTAGCCTTTTTCTATTTTGCTAGCGATCTTGCGTGTTTAAACCGTGTTACAGTAATTCAAAGCCAGTAACAATTTTTCTTTTCACAGATAAGAATCATATTTTTCTTTGACGTGCGTTAACATGAAAATGGGTTTCCATTTCTGTTCTAAATTCTTCTTAAAGCTAGGAAATACTTTTACTGTCTTGTTAAAACTATATGCATTTTTTTAATTTACACATTTTATTGCAAACATATGGCCTCCACATTTAGGAGTTCTTGTTTTGTGGCATTTGCCTTCAATATATATATTTTTAATTAATAAAAATAACCGCTAGCCAAGGCCAATTGCCAATGCTTGTTTCATTAATTCACACTTTACAGAATAAGGCCTCATGATCGCGATTAACAGTGCTGCTTCCCCGTTATATGTAAAACTCTCCGGGTTGGACCCGCAAAATTCAGAATAAACCACGCTATCTCCATAACACTGACCTTTCATGATCTTGACGTGCTAAGCGAACTCACTGTTCCTGAGAATGATTATGGCGCGCCTTAGTCTGAAGGTGTACATTGGAGTTGCAAAACACACACACGCCCTCTTCCTTTGCATGCTCATCTTGTGGGTTTCTCCCCCTCTCTTCTCAGGTACTCCGCGCTCCTCTTCATACTCCGGAGAATATGGCGGTGGTCGTGGAAAGAGGTTTTCCCAATCAGGAAACCAGCTGGACGGACCGGTGACGGCCCTGAGAATCCGGATCAACAGACGGTTCGTCACAGGGTGAGTCCATGACGTATGTGGGTTTCAATTTAAGATTTTGCTGACGGCGAGGGTCTGGTGAAATACTCATTCCGCAACCTCAATCTTATATTACTTTAGAAATGTTCTGTTAGCCTAGCTACACGAATTACTTGAAATTGCGATATTATGCCATGTTGCAAAACTACCTTTGTGGACAACGCAAGCACGTGGAACAACGTGATAGACCCGAACGGGAACAGCTGCTGTTAGCACTGTTTGTGTTATTTTGCGCCATATTTTAGTGCGAAATGTGTCCTTGTCTCCAAAATGGATGCGAGGATGCATGTCGTGCTAAAATCTAGCACCAAATGGCAGTTTTGCGTTTTACGTAATAATGCGTAATTTATTGTAATTTCTGAAATTGTACCTATTTTTTCAAAAATAAACTTCTCATCCCCCCACTGCAGGCCTGATGTGGGACCACAAGCCCTTTAGGTTGCCACACCTCTTAAAAATATCACTTATCCGCACCTCTCTAGTCGCATACGGTTCAATGGCATCGATTTCATAGCCAGTGCACCCGTCTCTTACACTTTAATGGCGTTTTACTGATTTCCCCTTCTGACAGTGGGGTCTTGCTCACTCTCCAGTATTGGCCTCATGCACTTAAAAGAGGTCTGACCCGTTACCCTCGACCCTGGCATAGTTAAGTATGATGATCTGCCGCGCAGTCTTCAGATCACTCTACTGATGCACCTCTATTGACACTTACTCAGTTCCCACATCAGCAGTGTTCTTCTGCTCAGTTATGTGGCTAAGCCTGCATCTGTGACCTGTGGGATGTGCTCCAAGATTATGCTATTCAATTTGACCGTAATGTGCAATGTTTTAGAAAGGAAAAGTGATTCCATTGTAGTCATGATGGACTCTATGTTGGTTTTGACCTTCTGCAGGCTTCAGATTCGTTATGGCACTACTTGGAGCACCTACCAGGGAGGGAGGCTTGGTGACCTGGAGGAGGTTTTCCTGCACCCCGGAGAGCACTTCATACAGGTGCAAGGCAAGTACTCAGACTACATCCGCAAGCTGGTCTTCATCACCAACAAGGGCCGCCACTTCCCATTCGGCAAAGACTATGGTACCAGCTTCAATGCCGCTCCCCTTTATCCTGGCTCTGTTTTGCGCTACGTGAGTGGCAGCTCAGGCTCAGTCATCGACGCCATCGGCTTCCACTGGGACAAGCCCAACAGCGGCTGTGTTCACTGCAACCAATAGGCGCCTTGGACTCTTTCTCACCAACTCTCAAAAATCTCAATCACTCCTAAAAAATGCACTCCATTTTCTTCCATGTCAACCTCTCGGGCGATTTTTATGAGTGCTGTATTAACCAACAAAATAAAGTTTTTCTGACATTTGATTGAAAGTGATTTTTTGGTCTTATTCTAATTTACAGAAAGAGTGGGTGCCGTGGCGTAACAAAAGCATAGGGAGATCTCTTGCAAGATAGGAGGAGGGCGCCTCCACCTCAGGTTACACAAATCCACACATGATCTGGATTAAGACTGGATGGCAACCCTCAGGAAAAATAGAAAATACAGGCTCAGACCCCACTCTCAACAAATAAGGATTATCTTGATCATTCACCCAGGATGCTTTTTGTCTCACCTCCCTTAAACAAAATAGCGGGACGGACATCGAGTGCCATATTTATTAAGAAGTTACACAATGCAGGTAGCAAGAAAAGTTGCTGTGTTGCGTGGCATGAACTGGAGAGGGCAGAACTGCAATATATATATATATATATATATATATATATATATATATATATATATATATATATATATATATATATATATATACATATTTATATTTATATTTATTTATATATACACACAAAGTAATGTTCTAATCTATCCAAGTACTGGCACACATTATGCAGCTATGAGCCAACACTGGCACTTTTGCACCATAGTGCAAGGAGTCTGCGTTTTGGTTTGCATAGATTTTCTGCAGAAAGGGACCCCAGCTAAGGTATGCTCAAGATTTTTGTGCAATTACATGTGTAGATGTCTTTGTAGAAATGGATTTGAGTAAAAATCAATGGGTGGATGCACAGGAATGTTCATGCATCACCCATAGAAAGCCTCCCTGACACAAAGCAACACTTTGTTACAAGGCAAAGCATGTTGTGATTTGCATTGTTTTGTAAATCCCAGCCGAAGACTTGTGTCAGGTCTGCTTTAAAAACGTATTGCAAACTCTTCGTAAAATAGGGCTCCAGTTTTCTCTGTGTAAAGCATGTTTCATACTTTCTGTTAACCATCCAAGTAATTGAACTTCCAGGTAGATGGTAAATGCTTTGCTGTTGGCTGATTGCTGTGTGTTTTTGGTTCTTGCCACTGTGGAGTGGTGTAGAGTAGAAATGTGGCGTAATGTGGAGCATTGCAGAGTAGAGTGCAGTGCTGTGGAGCGGTGCAGAGTGGAGTGGGGTAGGGTGAAATTTCCATGGTGTGTAGCACACTACCATTACAGACAACACATCTTCAATTGAATGACCATTACATTTGCACTGGCATACAGTTTTACTGATAAAACTGTACAGCGCACAAACGATAATGAGTTGAACTGTCATCACCTATTGTATTGATTTTTTTAAATCATATTAAATATTTGTTTCCACTACACTTCAGAATTACCCCAAAATGTGCTTCATTTTTACCTCCCTGATTCTAAAATATCTGCACAGTTCATGTACAGACATTGCATTTTGTTGTGTGCTAGAAAAAAATACCATTTTACAACTTTCTGTATAGCACACAACAGTAACCAGCATGATTGTCAAACAAGTCCTCTCACTTTGAAGTCAGTGAAAGAAAAGTACACCAAGCTCCCTCAGAATACAGAGCATTACATTTGATCTCTGTCTTTGAATGAACAGCAAAGGTGACAAGTTAAGAACAAGAGTTGAAGGTCTGTTTACAAAAATCAATCACTGGGGGGAGGATATCATAGGGCTTGGGCAAGGGAAGGGACAAACTCATCAAGCTGACTAGTCTAAAACAAATAAAGGCAGAAAATAGAAAGCAAGCAAATGTGAATTACAAAACATAATGCCAATGGTAAGCAAAGGGTGGAATGCATTCCCATGGAAGCTTTCCGAATGTCTCCAAGAAGTTGTTAGCAAACAAGAAAGCTGTACTGTCTGGTAGGTTTCACTTTAAAATGTTCCATGAGCACTGATGCCCACTACAAGCAGGGAAGTTATTTTCACTTTCTCTGCTGTTGAGGATCATCCTCTGCTTCTGGTCTGAGAAAGGGAAGTCAGCTTGCTTCAGATCCATCAGTGCTTCTTGTGCCAGCATTCCAGTTACTAAAGCGGGGAGGTCCAAACTGTGGTGAGGATGCTGGTGTGCTCCCCTAGCCCATGACGTCTTTGCATCAGAAAAAGCAACTGCTGAATGTAAGCATTTCCAATTAATTAATGGCAAAGGGCTGAGTATAGCAGGCATATGCTCCGTCACAATGTACCCTCCATCATTCTGAAATGCATTGGAAGTAATCATGAGCTTTAATGTGTAAACTTTACCTTGTCATTTAGGGTGCCTTCTTTTGGTGTTCACTTCCCTTATGTGATGCAAAGCTACAAGCAGTCTATCTTTCCATGTTGGTTTATGCTAGCCTCCTTGTGCATGCCCACCTCTTTCTTTCCTTTCTGTTATTGCTCAATTTGCCGTCTCTTTATTGCCATTCTTATGTATCTCTCGCCTCATTACTCTTATGCTGCATGCACTATCTCAAACAGACATATAGTATCTATAGTACGGGTTTAAAAAAACACCCACTTTTTCATTGGTTCCTCTTACTGTCCTTTAGGAATGGTGGCTTTTCATTGGTAAATACACGTAGTAGTCCCTCCTTTTGTTCCGCCCTGGAGACAGGCCCTGCTACATGAATCCTTTCACTGTGGGCTGTAGGTTTTTCTTCAGTGCACTAATTTGTCTTTCGCTCTGGCCTCACTGCTGCTTCCAGTTCACCTAATCTCACTTAGCTTCCCAGAACAGCACCTCCCACAGCTGTTCTTCGCTCCCTCTCAAACATCCTTGTTTTTTAAATGTTGCAGAGTGTATGTGCAGCTGCTCCTCGCCCCTACCCTCTGGAACTCCCTTCCCCTTGAACTCCGCACCATCACCCTCTACCCACAATTCCATAAACAACTCAAGACCTATCTATTCACGAAATCTTTCGAATAACAACCTTCCTGTTCCCCCAGCTCTTTAACTTAGGATCCTGTTAGTAATAGCGCCAAGAAACCGCAGGTATACGTGCGCTTTATAAGAAATTTTAAATTCAAATTCAAATTCTCCTGCTCCTTTGTTGCTCTCCCGATGTGTTTTCACGTCCTCCCAGTGCATCGTTGCTGCCACCAGTCTGACTGTTCCAAGTCAGTCATTTTGTTTGCTTTTATACATCCTATGTGAAAACCGTTTCTTCCGGATGCTGTTGAGTTCTACTGGTTGTGCTGTTTTTATTAAATTGCTCAAACACAGGTGAGTTCACAAATACAGAAAGAGAAAACCGAATACCACTGCCAAACAGACAGGAAATTGTAGTAAACCTTGCAAACGGAACCACGCCTCCTGCTCAATCAGCTGTTCTGACCTGAGATAATAAAATTGTTCCACCGAATCTCGATGTTGTCACTCTTGTCTAGAAAAGGCATACGACCAGCAATGGCTTTTATTCAGAAGTTTCCTTCAAGAAATATCACTCTAAGCTAAACTTGCTCTCGCTTGAAAGCCAAAATGCAAACAAACTTATGTTGTTACTTTGCATGCCCCCTCTTTCTTTTAAACAATTAAATGCACTTCTACAGCCATGACATCTTTTCAGCATTTAGGAGAGTCCTGAACACCTCTGGTGATCCTTCTCCTCATGGGACCAAATCAGTGGTACCCCTACGCCGCCTCTCATATTCTGACCTGGGATCACGAGGAACCGGACAGCACCCTTATTGATACCACCGACCCACGCAATATGATTTTCTCGCTAAGGACTATGGACTATGGAACTTGAAGTTCCGTCTGTAAATATTTGCTCTTCATATCTGTGCACGACTCCAATAAAACCAGCACTGTTCATTTTTGCCACCTCGTTGGTTGTTGGAGTCTTCATTGTGTATACTTAGCCGCCTGGGGTGCCAGACATGCTTCCTTGAGTCCAAAAGTAATATCCACACTTTTTAGGTCTTGCATAGGCAGCACAAGTACTGCGATCTTCATACAGTAGACGGAAAAAATGCACTGCATGCAGTGGCGACTGGTGACATTTGAAAGTGGTGCGGCGTAAAGTGCTAATCATACAGCACCGTAGCGAGCGAGCGCAGCGAGCGAGCCCGAACCCCCTAAGGAGGGTTCCCGAGAAAATTTTGAAAAAATAGTGAAAAAATGGTGCATTTTTAAGCAAATTTGAGAAAGCAGGAAGGTTAATAAAGCAATTGTGAAAGTGCAGGTATTACATTATCAAAGAGCTGTCATATAACATAGGTAGCTCAACCACAGAGCTTTATAACAGCATTCAAAAATACCCTAAGGCCTTGCAGTCCGTTGAAGTTCATAAAGAAGCCATAGCCACTGTGGCTACCTTGAATAATCAACTGCGAATTTAAACAGCCACAGAGTCCAAATCTGAAACATTGAAATAATAATCACTCAAAGTCCTCAACTCGATGAGGGCACCATCTCATCCGGCAGTTACTCCACAAATTACTTGATAATGATAAAACAAATGTGATAGGAGACGCTTTAGTTGCTGTAGGTCCTGGACTCAAGTCACAACTTAAAGCTCCATGGTTCTTGGGAGCGTCGTTTATTGGGAATATAGTGGCTAATGTACAAACATTAGACTATCTATTGCATATCGATACCTACCAAATAACATTACTGCCTCCCCCCCCCCAGCCCAAATGCAATGGTATATTAAATATGAAAAGGGCTGTTAAAGTTCACAGGAGAGGAAACATTAAGCTCTAGTACCTCAAGCTTAGTACTGGTGAGATGTGGTATGAATTTTGTTATCACCTTAAACAGTTTGTTGAACAGAAGAATAGTTACGTTTGTCCTTGGGTATGTAGTTGGGAATTTAAGTTGAAGCCAGTAGAGAGCAAGAGAGAGAGGGTCCCACAGCAGCAACAAAACACAAAGAAATAGGGCCGCTTAGTAGTTTGTGGGGTCGGGCACTCCAACAAAGGAAGGTCTCCACAGCCAATGACTCAACACTTTTCATAATCCGTTCAAATTCACAGCACATTTTAGGATAATAACATGAAATGTCAGGGGGATACGCACAGTAGGGAGGGATAAAGATACAACCACTTGGATTAAGTGATCCGCAGAGAGGTACAGTATGCATAAGGTGAAACTGGGATATTTCTTGCATAGCAGTCTGTCAAGAGTCCGATAATGGAGGAGAGCACACGAGCAGCACAGACCAGCAGGGCTCAATACTATGGGTCCCTGACCCAAGACAGCTTGACAAAGAGTTAATCAGAAGCAGTTGCTTCACCATACTATCCATAAGGTGGGGTAATTTACTGCTTCAGAACTGGAAAGGAACTAAGGTAAATAAATTAGCCTAATTGGTAAAGGTTGCCTGGCTCTTCTGACAACAGCTAAAAGACAGACCTGATGTTGCAACTCACCATTTCTACGCCTATACTCCATTGATTCTCAAGGCTGATTGCCATAGCCACATTAGTATATGTCACAGAACACATCAATAGCTCAGCATAATCATGAACTGTTACACCTCCTGGCAATTATAAGTGGCCTTTAGGCCTCTACCGTATGATAATCTCACTCCCAATCAACACAGCTTTATGTCACAATTGCCCCAAAGCTAAACTCACAGTTTCAAAACAAAACACCTCTATGTTCCAGATCAAACCATCAAAACATTTGCCTTAATCAGAGCATCATCAGGTG
Organism: Lissotriton vulgaris; assembly: GCF_964263255.1. Lineage (NCBI taxonomy): Eukaryota > Metazoa > Chordata > Amphibia > Caudata > Salamandridae > Lissotriton > Lissotriton vulgaris. Next base: position 1,373,815,136 of record NC_141695.1, read on the forward strand.
CACTCATATCTCATGCTCTTACAAAACAAAGTTATCAAATGCTAGGGATTAACATTGTTTGCAGAAGTACCTAGTTTATGGAGCTGTCGTTCATTCCTGCTTGTTACTGAAGTCCAGCACTTGTTTTATTCCTGTCTGGTGTTGCCTCAAAACCCTGTAACTCCAAAAGCTGAATTTGAAGGTACTCTTGAAGAGGCTGCCCTCTAAGGCTGCCACCCTACCATTCCCAAAGAGCTACGCTCTGCTTCTGTCTGCCTGTGGTGCCATCTAACAGAGCCCCAAAACCACCTTGTTTCTCCAAGGCCCATGGGGTCTACATGTGGGAGACAGAGACAGAGAGAGCGAGAGAAAGAAAGGGAAAGAGTAAAAGTGTGAAGTAGAGCTTCAAACAGAAACAATGGTGAAAGTGAGCAAGAGAGAGAAAGCAAAGGAAAGAGCGGGAGTAGGAGAAAGGGAGTGGGCAAGAGTTGGGGAAGCATAGTTGAAGAGAGGTTCAGAGAGAGAGAGACTGACGGAGAAAGATTCAGATGAGAAAAAAAGAGAGTTGCTGAGATACGGTGAACGAGCCCCCAAAAAAGATTGAGTTAGCCTCAGATGTAGAAGAAGAGAGTAAAATGGAAACAGACAGTGAGACGTGCACATCCATATCAGGTATAGGAATAACGCATAGTGTACCAGGCGTGGATAATGCGTTCCTAAAAATAAAAGCACATCGGGGAAGAAAATATATCATGTCTGGGAGTGAACACACAAACAATTATAGCACCCGCACCTGTGTGACAAATTGGACAACTTTGTACATTTTTCTGCTCTTTTATGCCTTTACCCCAAAAATGACAGAATCTTTTGGGAGTTGTATTTGTCTGAGTATTTAAAAGACACTGAGAGAGTCACTTTGTTATTGAATGTGAAACAACATTATCTACCAAGCTTTAGATCCATGGAAAGTAGGCATTTTTACCTGTTAGAGCCCTCTGTGAGTTTATTGATTGGTCAGTTAATGGACTGCACGTGGAAATTACCATTTGTCTCCCAGAAGTCAAAGGGAGGAGAACCTTGAAGCACACTTGTGAAGCTACCATTCATTCATTCTCCTTTTAATCAATGTTAATCACTCAACCTGCTTTACATTTGTGCAAGTTGAGGCTTTTATACTTGAGATAAATCCAGGTTGGGAACTCGGCACATAGTACCAAATGTAGTACAAACCAGTCAGCACACTAGCTAAAAGGTATAGAATACACTGTGTCACAACAAGAGGAACACCCACATTGTATTTTTGCAGGAGACACTGGCCACTCAGCATATGCACAAGTTATTAAATCCACTCAGTGTTCTGGCCCATATTATTGACAGCGCTAACACAATTGTCGTATGCCCCCTTGATTCAGGGTGGTGGTTTTAATCGCGTTTTTGATGTTCTCCAGACAGCTCACTTCTGCCGTTCTCACATGCATTGGCCGCACTTAGCTAGAGAATTAAACCAATAGACACCCAAGAACCAGGCGTTCAGCTTATAAATCAAAAATGATTTCGGACCGTAACGTATGTGACCGCCAAGCCCTATCTGCAGTACTGCCTATCTGGTGTATATACCGTCGAAACACAATGCTTAAATATAAAATATCTGCATTCAGATTATGGCACATAATTAACGGATGCTCACGCCAACAGAATAAAGCAAGTAACCTTAGCCTAATAAATTAAATAATCGCATACAACCTACTCCCTAACAATAGCGATTAGAGACACCCACAGCAGAGTGGTATTATACAGGCCAGCCATTAAAAAAAACTTAACTTACGGGCGGTTTCAGACATTCACAGACTGACTCTCAGTCTCACGTCTCGAAGAGAAGACAACTGGTGCACACTGGACTGGCCTGCGCAGGCACGAGTCAGGAGGTCTGAGTCACTCTCCTCGTGACTCTGGTGTTGTTGTTCTGCAGTCCACGCTAGGGCGCAGTGACGTCCCCACAGTGGCGCCAATCACAAGTCCATCCTCGTGCGCGTGAACTAGCCAATCCTGGCGCAGGCATCACATCGCCACTGCGCCAGGATAGGCTAAAGAGCAGGGCTAAAACTGCCCATAATGAGACCTGGCTCCCCCACCCAGCGGCTCCTCTCCCGTCTCTGGTTGCTGAAGAGCTGGGCCGAGCGGGCTGGTGGGCTGTTGTGGTGGATCGGTTGGCCAGCCTGGACCTCTGCCGACCTGTGGATCCTGGACAGAGACTGTCCCCAGTCTCTGCCTGTGTCACGGCTAGGGGAGGAGAAGGAGGGAAGGGGCTATTGTGTGTTTTCGCATGCGTGGGCAAGTCATAAAAATGACTTGTCCTAAATGCGCACACCACACTGCTGCCTGCCACGACGCTGCCAGCCTGCCACATGCCACTCAGTGCTGCAGGCCCGCCCTCCCACACCTTCCGCGATCACACTGGATGACGTCACGATTTGTGACTCCGGTCCGGCCGCAACTGCTGTTCTTGTGCGCTCGTAATTCTTTTTTTAGTGTGTCAGTCAGACAAATGTTGTGAGCAGTGACGGTCGTCCATGGATAGTGGGGCAATGCCCCAACGCCCCCAATGGATGAACTGCCACTGGCCTAGAAATAATTAAATGGTGGGGTGCAATGATGAGATCCTCAATGATGTAACTGGTGGTGTTATATATTATCGCATCGATAATGTATTTATTATGTCATGATCAATGATCTCATTTGAGATTTCACCAGTGATATCATGATTACAAGCAGAGAACAAGGTAAAGTGTGCATAGGGAAACATAGCTGGGCTAATTCTGTTTTTTTGCTTATGTTTCAGAAACATAACTTATTTTAACTGCAGTTGTTTTCACTGAATTTATAAGGCTTTTTTTTAACAGATTACTGCCTTATGACAAGAAACCATAACTGCCCCATAACAAAGTTTTAAGTGAACCTTTGAATTTTATAATGATATTCTCTGTTGTTATCATGTGCAACTGTTGAAGTGTTGTTTTATGAATAAAATATTAGCTTATCCTAGGTTGCTATTCACAGCTGTTCATGATATGGGCCCTGAGTTTTTCATTCCTGGATGAGGGGCCCTATCCTGATTCCATTGTTTGCCCTGCGTTGATTCAGAAGGGATCTGTGTCACCTTTTCCCGTCTTCAGCGCATGCATTAACACTAAAAATATCCTAATAGTGTAGGTGCTGTCGGAGCAGAGCTCGGGAACACGGATAACTGGGATGTATGTCCGAAATCCGCTGTCTGCAGCTCATTTTAGAGTTCATTTATAAAGACGGAGAAGAAAAGAAGGCAAAACTCATCCTACCTACATGATGTATGTAGCCCTCATAAAGAGTTGATCCTACATTTCATGTAGCAATTTTACCTGGAGAAAATCTGGTATGGCACAAAGCAATTTTCTTTGCTTTGTGCCAGATAGGATTTTACCCACTTTTGAGTTTTGTTTTCCTGCTCAAAATGAGTGGTGACATGCAGAATTAGTGCAACCCATTTGTGCACATGTTCCATCTTTCCAACAAGTTATCCCCTTAAAAGTTTGCCTGATATTAGCTGGCTAAATGTGCACTGGGAAAATTTGTGAGTGCGCAGTTTTACCGCACAACTCAGAGATTTGGAATTCAGCAATATATTTCCAAGCAACTTGTAATGAGGGACAGAGAGCTTAACTTGTCATGCTAAAATGCCCACCGTGCAGTGCATCTGACATTAATTAGCAGTTCTTTCATTTGGTTCTAATATACCATGCCATGATTAATAAAACATTTGAATTAAAGCATCAATTTATTTCCGAATAAAAATTGGTGAAATAACTCCATAAGGGCAACAGCATTAATATGTCTGTACTGGGTTTGAAAGTTTTCATGCAGGAATCACAGTGCAGCTTTAATTAACCAAACGTAATTAGCATCAATTTCTATACTGTAGATTCTATAACTCCTCACATCAGCACACAGAACAGGATCGCGACAGGCCCCCTGGAGTGCCATCAGAAAAAGCATGACTTTAAACATGTAAGAAAATATAGATGTCACGCTCAAGCCCGGGAGTCCCAAAATAATATGAAATTAAGAATCTTCTCCTTTGTACCAACATCAAACATCAGAGCCTTCGGTCTGCTGGCCCGAGGTAGATGCTCTTCGGTTTGGATTCCTTGTGTTTTGTGCAGCATCAGCACTTCCACAAGCTTCTTGTCCTTGATTAATTTTGACAAAATGAATTTATGTGCTTTGTGCTTAACAAACATATATTTAACGTGCTCCTGTTCCATTAAAGTTAACAAGCAAGCAATGATGCAGTAAGCGCTAGCGTGGGAAGCAAGCCCATTATCACTGTAAATTGCGTCACAAAGTGCAGAGGCCTGCTGCCGAGTTCTCCTCGCCTGCCTACTCTCGGTTTCTCCTTCCCTTCTCCCACAAGCCAATCACTATTGCGTGTAGCCAGCCCAGTGGTGACAAAATGCTTTGGCCTATAGTTTCAGTAGCCTTTAAGCCAGGGCTTCATGCAATTCCTCAAGGGGGCCCCCCAGATTGACTATGTAATGAGCCATTGGCAGGAAGCACAGCACATTGGCAAAAACGGCAATTGGAAGCTAAGCCATCCCATCGTTTACTCAGACAGAACGATTACAAAACACCACCTTAAAACATCTGAGTTGCACTTGCACTCTTGCAGCAAAGCCATAGCCAACGCTGGACTATAAGTTAAAGATTGCCCGCCTGGGCCTTACCTGTAGAACTGATCGAGCTCACAGCCAGCCGAGTCCTTCCTCCTTCAACTGCCCTACTCCAGTCCAGCCAGCAACCACATAGACTACCACCTGCTGCACTCTGGATCGTAAATTAGCTGCCATGTCCTCTCTCCAAATGCTGACACAAGTGCAGCGCGCGGGAAGCATTGAGTCAGGTTAGTGTCATCTCAAGCCTGCGCAGACGGTCCTTGGCTGACACACCCTTTACCAACTCGTCACAGGGTGGGTCCCTCCCACCACGCCCTGTGACGAGTGGAAAGGGGTGGTGACACAAGCTCTCCTCCACCCTGATTGACGTGGAGAGTTAGAGATCCCGGGCTTGTATTTAAAACGCCCGGGGCTAACATAACCTCCACGCCATCAGGGGGTGGAGACTGAGCCTTCCAGCTATGTAGTTGATGAGCCGATGACATCCCAGCCTTCAGGGCTGGGATGTTGTCGGCCCGGCAAAAGCATAGCAGGCATTTTTGGGCCTGGCCGCCAGAGAGCAGAGCAATTAGTCACGTGACGTGACAGCGGAGCTGCGCGAAAATGGTGAGTCATGTGGGGTTAGTAGAAGACTGCAGCCTCAGACAGTGCCCCGGCCCCCCGTGTTCTTTGGGAATGTTTTACATTTTTTAAAAATAAAATAACATGTTATTGATGCACTTCGTAAGTGCCTGGGGCGGAGCCCCTACGCCCTAAAAGAGAAACCGCCACTGACTGCATGAAACGTCGAGCTGTGTGCCTAAACCATAATGCTTTCCTCTAACCCTGTGGTTCCCAAACTGTGCGCCGCGGCGCCCTGGTGCGCCGTGAAGGGAAGCCAGGGGCGCCGCGCACGATGTGGGAAAGGAAGTGTTTAAGTTGCACTAAATGTGTCACTTTCGACCCCCCCCCCCCCCCCCCCGCCTCCGTGATGAATAGGTTGCTCTGCCCCTAGTCTCGGCCTTTCTGAAGCAGAGCATCACGGCGGCAGGGGGTGCACAAACAGCGCACAAAGGACTCGGCTACAGACATAGCTGTGAGGCCCACCTGCCAATGAAGATCCAGGCACTTCTTACTCAAAGGCAAAAGATGATGCCCATAATCCCGCATTTTGGCGCCTTGCAGTTCTAACCATTAAAACAGACAATCCACTCTTTCAGCTGCTGATGAGCTGTGAAAGAGATGCTGGTCAGTGGCAGAAGGGAAGGAGTTGCAGCCAGTGGCGGCTGGTGACATTTGAAAGTGGTGGGGCAGAAACTCGTCAGCATACTGCACCGTAGCGAGCGAGCGTAGCGAGCGAGCCCGAACCCCCCGAGAAAATTTTGAGAAAATAGTGGGAAAATGGTGCATTTTCAAGAAAATTTGAGGAAGCAGGAAGGTTAATAAAGCAATTGTGAAAGTGCAGGTATTACATTATTAAAGAGCTGTCATATAACAAAGGTAGCTGCTTATTCAGTATAACCACAGAGCTTTATAACAGACTTCAAGATACAATGCTGAGAACCTCACAGATTGTTTTTATTTAAACTGCAAACAAAAGAACCAACTAAACAGGTCACAAACTATCACCATTCAATATATTTACTTTTTGTATCTAAATTCAGCACGTCTGTCTTTAAGCGCAGCAAATTTTTCAATTACTTGAATGTTAAAGTCAGCAATATTTTGAACAAGCTCGCTCTCTATAGAGAGCATTGCCAATGCATTGAGTCTTTCCTGAAGCATGGTGTTCCTCAGGAATGTCTTAATCCTATTTAAGGTGGAAAAAGATCGTTCTGCCTCTGAGGTGGTCATAGGAGTGGTAATTACTATTTTTAGTAAAGCTACTGTCTCTGTAAATGTCTTTTCCCTATGAAGTTCATGAATTAAAGACAGACAAAGACCTGGCATTTTCGGCCTTCTGGTACACAGGCATTGAGTACATTACTGTCAACTCACTTTTCAGGTCCTCTTGGTTGAGCATCGGATAAGCTTCCACAGCCGCATGCAGAGCATGCTCAGGGAAGGATTCATTATATTTTGCAAAGTATGTACTTTCCAATAATGCGGCACTCTCCAAATGTTTTGTGAAAGCAAAACGCTCTTGTGCATGTACAATTACAATGTCACATATCTCTTTTGCCCTTCGTACCAGAGTGGTGATGTTTTTCCTGTGGTTTGAAAAAATTGAAGCCGCTGGCAGTTGGCTGTCTAAATTGTCAACCTCATCTCTCACTTTGTTTATGCTTGCGACAAAGTCCGTGGTACATCTTTTCACAAAGACAGTATCTATGTCTCGTCCTTGTAACTGATTGTATAAACTCTCGACATTTAACATTATCTTATCAAATAAAAATAGAAAGAACTGAAACTCTCTATCTTTTAGTGTTCTAGCAAAGCCACAGGCTTCACTGTGACTTTTGAAATCAAAGGTTTCATTGGTTTCTATGGCTTGAAAACATTTCACAAGGTCCTCCCTATATTGAAATATTAGTTGGACTGTACGTATGTTATAGTTCCAACGAGCTGAGGCTCCCCTCGGAACCCTTTTGTCCACAATCTCCTGAAGTGCTTCCATTCTTTTTGGGGAACGTGAGAAGAATGCTGCCATGCCTCCTATATCCTGAAAGAAATTCGTGTCTCTGGGATCTTCGATACTGCCTGTTGCATGATAAGATTAAGTTGGTGGGCATGACAGTGCACATAATGAGCATACGGGTAGACATCTCTAATTCTTTTCTGTACGCCACCATGGCTTCCACTCATTACGGACGCACCATCATAGCTTTGTGCAGTAAGTTTTTTTCTTTGATGCACCTCTGGAAAAATAAAGTTGAGTTGATGCAGTATAGCAGCAGTAATGGTTTCTGCAGTGGAGTTTTTTAATTGAGTGAAACCATAGAACCGCTCCACAACATTATAGCCTTTGTCCAGGTACCGAAAGACTAATACGGACTGCGTTTGTGGAAAGGGGCGACCATTCGGTCCCCCCGAACGTATGGTGGAGTACCACGATCCCCCCGGGAAGCCATCTTGGGCGGGAGGCGAGTCTCGGCTGGTATGCCCGAAGCGGCGTAGCCGGGGCGCGCCTTTTTCCCGCCCTAGAGTGGGCTGGCCTAGACACCGACGCGGCCGGCCACGCCCTCGGAGGCAGGCGGGGGCGGGTTCACGCCCACCCTGAAGACGGATAAAAGGAGCGGAAGCCAAGAAAGCATCCTCTTGTTCCTGTGCTCTGAAGCTGCACCTCCCCGCTGCACGTGAGCTCGAGACGGAACGAAGAGCCAATTTTGAGCGTTGTAATCTCTCTTTTGTCTTACAGATATCCCGTCTGAGAATGCCCAAGAAAGTCGGAAAGCGGGTCGGTACCGAGGAGATGCTCCGCATACTCATGAAGGAGATAGCCGATCTGAAGAAAAAGGTTGAGGCTAAGGACGGGGAGGGAGGACCGAAACGGCCTTTACAGGGAACAATCCCTGGTGGAAAAAGCAAGAGGCCCAGAAGGGGAGCACTTGGGGGAGAGACCCCGGTTCCCGAAACCCTACGAGAGGAGCCAACCCCGGTGCCGAAAGAGGGGAATCCAATCCCTGTGGTGGTCACCCCCGTGAACAGCGAGGATATGCCCCCCGAGTTAGCGGCACAATTGGCAGCGTGGTTGGGAAACGATAGCGAGGGCGCCACGGCTGACGACGCCCGGGCAGTAATGAGGCAACTGCGGGAATCTAGGGTGGCTGCGAAGGCGCCATCTTCTGTCCCCCCACAGGTTCCGGCGGCTGGAAGTACAGCAGGCCCAAGTTCGGCGACAAGCGTGGGGTCTACTTCAGGTAAGCGGCCATTGCCGATTGCGGGGGAGGGGTCTGTACCTTCTCGAAAGGAGAAGATTGCCCAGCACGTCCCACAAGAAATCAAGGAATTGATTTGGGCGGATAAATATGTAAACATGTTTTCATTGCTTACCGACCATTACGAGATCGAGCATGTGAGGAGTCAAAAGGAGCTCATGCATCCGAGTGTTTGGCGCGCAAAAATGGCCGCCTTTAAGGTCGACGAGACCATTGGTACTTGGGGCAGAGCGTGGGGCATTTTTACTTCCATTATGGGTGAGCGCAGGCCTGAGTTGTTGACCGAGTTACCCATTTATCAGTCGCGTATTATGGAGTATTCTGTGGCATATGGGGGCAATCAGTGGTTCTGCTATGATAATCTGTTTAGAAAAGCTAAAGAACACAACCCATTGTTGTCTTGGGATTGTTACGACTCCGTGTCTTGGCAAAAAATGGAGAGTACAGGGATGTTGAAGGTGCCATTGGTAGGGAGTAACGGGGGGGAATCCTCCCGCCAAAACTCTGGGACTCCCTTTCGGACGGGTGCAGGTAACGAGTACCACTCGAAGCCGAGTGGCAACACAGGTAAAAGGGGGATCTGTTGGAATTTTAACAGAGGCAAATGTACCAGGCCCCAGGGGTCATGCAAATTCAGACATGAGTGTGGGGGGTGCGGGCAGCCATCCCATCCTGAGTCCATGTGCAGAGCCAAAACGGGTGATAACGGTGGTAAGGGAGGCGCCAAACAGGTCTAATATAGTCTAATATAGTCCGAGGGGCGCCTTTACCGACCCCGATTGATACCATGGCAATGATTCCTTGGCTCAGCGAATACCCGGATCATGCTTCCGCTGGGGTGTTACGGAACGGGTTTTCATATGGTTTCCGCATCCCAGTGGGGGATTTTCAGGGGGTACCAGGGGGTACCAAATTGTAAGAATCAAATGTCGGTCTTACAGCACACGGCGGTGGTACAGGTAAAGATTGGAAAAGAGGTGACTCGAGGTCGTGTCGCCGGTCCATTCGATTTGCCACCAGTTGCTAACTTTGTGTGTTCTCCTCTAGGGGTGGTCCCGAAGAAGGACCCGGGTGACTTTCGGCTGATACATAATTTGTCAGCCCCACGTGGTCTTTCCGTGAATGACGCGATAGACCCGGAAGTATGTTCGGTCCGGTACGCATCTTTCGATGAGGCCGTTGCCATGTTGAATCGCCTGGGGCCCGGGACGCTGATGGCCAAATCGGACATCGAGTCAGCGTTCCGGTTGCTCCCGGTACACCCAGACGATCAGCGTCTACTTGGTTTTCAGTTTCAGGGTCGCTATTACATGGATAGATGCCAATGGGATGCTCGATTTCATGTGCCTATTTCGAAAAGTTCAGTTGTTTTCTGCAGTGGGTATTCACGAGGAAGACAGGTTTTCAACATGTTATGCACTATCTCGATGACTTTCTGTTTTTGGGGGCAGCCGGGGATTCTGAGTATGGACAGGCTTTACATGAATTTAGTGTCCTAATGAATCAATTCGGTGTGCCTTTGGCGCCAGGTAAGACTGTGGGTCCCTCGACCTTGGTCGAGTTTCTGGGGATCGAGCTCGACTCGGTGGAAGGTTGTTTTCGATTACCCAAGGAAAAAGTGTTAAAATTCAGGTTATCCCTTGAGACATGTATTTGTGCAACGAAAGTAAACCTGCATCAATTGCAACAGGTGGTGGGTCAGTTGAATTTTGCCCTAAGAGTAGTGCCGATGGCGCGCCCTTTTTCCCGCTCGATTGCACAATCCATGGTCGGCTTGAAGGAAGGACATCATCGCACGAGACTCTCGGCAGCGGTTCGCCAGGACATGCGCATTTGGATTGCATTCCTGGCGGATTTCAATGGTCGAATTGTCTGGAACAAACCAGCGGTGTCTTCCGAGGAGTTGGGGCTTTGGACAGACTCGGCGGGGAGTATGGGTTTTGGCGCCATATTGGGTACACAATGGTCGGCTCAAAAATGGCCGTCATGGTGGCATGAGTGCGGGTTGACGAGTAACATTGCTTTTCTCGAACTGTTCCCTATTCTGGTGGCTTTGAAAACATGGCCAGAAGGGTTTAGGGATCACTCTGTGGTGTTCTGGTCTGATAACATGACCGTGGTTGAGTGTATCAATAGTCAGGCAGCACGATGCAAATTGATTCTGAGACTGCTCAAGGAAATTGTGTTGTTGTGCATGCAACTGAATGTACTGTTTAGGGCGCGACACGTGCCGGGGGTAATGAACCAAGCGGCTGATGCGCTTTCTCGTTTCCGTATGCAGGCCTTCTGGGGTTTTCTGCCCACAGCGGACCCGGTGGCGGCACCCGTTCCCGAAGCTCTCTGGTCTCTCGGTGCCCCGAACTACAAGACCTCGTGGGAGAGAGTTTAGCACCCAGGACGAGGAAGGCATATGAAGGGGCGTTCCGTTCCTATTGGGCCTTTTTGGGTACTGCCGGGGGGGAACTTTGGGGTCAGGAAGAGTTTGTAGTGAGATTCCTGCTCTCTTTACATAAGGCAGGCAAGTCAGTAGCTACGGCCCAGAGGCATCGGGCCGCCATTTCCTTTATGGCAAGGGCTCATGGGATCCAGGACCCGACAGCGTCTTTCGTTGTGCAGAAAGCGCTACGTGGGTGGCAACGCCTTGAGGGTCGCAGAGTAGACGATAGGCACCCGATAGGTCTGGATAGGTTGGCCCTGTTATTGTCCGTGCTACCGGTAACATGTTCATCCCAGTACGAAGCAGTGTTGTTCCGAGCCGCATTTGCATTAGCATTCCATGGGGCTATGCGGGTAAGCGAATTAGTGGCAAAGAACAAGCAGGATACGATGGGGGGACTGTGCCGGGAGCACATTCAGGTCAGGGAGGAGACAATGACGGTCTCGTTTGTCAGGTCCAAATCCGATCAGGGTGCAATCGGGGACTGCGTAATCATCCAGAGGATCCCCGGGTCTCCCATGTGCCCTGTTGTGTGCGTAGAGGAATATTTAGCGCAGAGGGTGGCAGCATGGGGGGGGACCTTGTTAAGACACGCTGACGCCACCCCACTGACGAGGTTTCAGTTTCAGCGGGTGCTTGCGATGTCGATTTCGGCCGCGGGCTTGAACCCCGGCGACTTTGGGACCCATTCCTTTCGGATAGGGGCTGCTACGGAGGCTACAGCCAGGGGTCTGAATGTTGAACAAGTAAAACGTGTGGGGCGTTGGTCCTCGAACTGTTATAAGAGGTATGTGCGGTTGCACATGTTGTGAAGCTGTAATGATGTACTCACGCTTCTTGTTTTGTTTGATTTTCAGTTGCGCAAGCCTACGAGGCGGGGCGGACTGTGCAGTCGACCCGACACCGGGGGGCCAGCGGTCAGACATTACCGGCTGTGAAAAAGGAGGTGTGGGTCGTGGGCCACTCATACGTGAGGCGTGCCGCGGACGTATTCAAAGCAGGTGACATGATTCACGTGGCTGGGGAATACGGGTACAGTGTGTCCTTCTACGGAAAGGGCGGGCTCTGTATTGACCAGTTTCGATCATTTTTCGAGGGTTTGTTAGGGCGGACGAGGTCACCGCCGTCTGTAGTCATAGTACATCTTGGGGGCAATGATTTGGTGACCACTGGTAGACGACTTCTTCTTGAGGCGATGCTTTCCACGGTAAGTTGGTTGGCGAGAAGAGTTCCAGGGTGCACAATTGCATGGTCCCATATGATCCCACGAAAAGTGTGGCGGGGGGCTATTTCTGTTTCGGCTCTGAATCATTCAGTAAGGAAAATTAATAATAAAGTGAGTAGATTGTTCCGTTCAAGTACACTGCATTCTATATCGCATGGTTGTATTAAAGGGGACAGTATGTATTTGGGGGATGGTGTTCATTTGTCCCGGATGGGGAACGAGTTACTCATAGGAGACCTGATAGCATGGCTAAAGACTTTATGACATGACCTTTAGGCAGGAGTATTGTGGGGGGTCCGGATAGCCGGTCAACTATCCGGCCTGTGGCGGTAAGGTCATGATCGGTGAGCAGTAATTCGAAGATCCCTATGAGGGGGCGTCACCCATTACGGATGGGAGCGCGCGGGGGAGGTGGCCAATTGGCCCCTCAACGGGGAGGCGGTCCTGTCTAAGGAGAGGCCGCCGGAAGGAAAGGAAAGGTGGTCAAGGCCCCTTCCTGGATAGGAGGGGCTACGGCCCCTCCTGGGGAATTTCCCGGGGCCAGGACATCTGCGACGGCAGATGGGTAAGTTGTGTGGGGTGCGGGAGGGGGTTTACGCTACCTTTTTAGACACCTCACACGAGTCCTCGAACAACCGTTAAATGGCGTCGAGTTTATTGGGGCCCCCGTCAAGTACAAAGGGAAATTGGTAGATGCACTTGAGGTACGCCTCTGTGCGGTCGCTCCTCTCACAAGTGAGGGGGGTATTTCTGGTTTAGGGATCTGACACCGGTTACGACCTTGCCGTTGGCCCTTAACCTTAGGATGTACAATTTCAAGTCAAATGTTTTGTAGGATGTTAGTTCGGCTAGGAGAACCTTTGTATTAGAGATCTGTTAAGGTTAGCCAAACATCGTAATGTGGAAATGAAATTGTACATTATATGAAACTGTTATTTTAATGTTTTCTTTTGTTTCATATTTTAATAAATACGGCCGGGAAGGGTGACTCCCTTCCCGCCTTCCAAAAGTTCAAGAACTGTTTCCGGTTTCCCAATTCTTGGGGATTGTGTTGAGAGGGGGTGGCGGGTATCTCAGCCATATGGAAAGGGGCGACCATTCGGTCCCCCCGAACGTATGGTGGAGTACCACGATCCCCCCGGGAAGCCATCTTGGGCGGGAGGCGAGTCTCGGCTGGTATGCCCGAAGCGGCATAGCCGGGGCGCGCCTTTTTCCCGCCCTAGAGTGGGCTGGCCTAGACACCGACGCGGCCGGCCACGCCCTCGGAGGCAGGCGGGGGTGGGTTCACGCCCACCCTGAAGACGGATAAAAGGAGCGGAAGCCAAGAAAGCATCCTCTTGTTCCTGTGCTCTGAAGCTGCACCTCCCCGCTGCACGTGAGCTCGAGACGGAACGAAGAGCCAATTTTGACCCACCCACCAGCCCCTGAGGACAGCGATTCGTTGTGAATACAGTTGATATAGTATCTTGTTTGTTTTCTCTGTTTTCTTACAGGTTGTGATGATATCGTGTAATTTCTTAAGTGCAATAAAGATTGGTTATTTTCAGTATGTTTTGCAAATAAAGTTTCGGAACAAGGATTGAGCAGTATTGACGCTTGGTAATAAGTGATGTTTGCTATTGTAATCTTAGTAACTTAGTTAGACTTGTCGTATTTATTTTTGGTCGGGCAGTAAGGTCATGATCGGTGAGCAGTAATTCGAAGATCCCTATGAGGGGGCGTCACCCATTACGGATGGGAGCGCGCGGGGGAGGTGGCCAATTGGCCCCTCAACGGGGAGGCGGTCCTGTCTAAGGAGAGGCCGCCGGAAGGAAAGGAAAGGTGGTCAAGGCCCCTTCCTGGATAGGAGGGGCTACGGCCCCTCCTGGGGAATTTCCCGGGGCCAGGACATCTGCGACGGCAGATGGGTAAGTTGTGTGGGGTGCGGGAGGGGGTTTACGCTACCTTTTTAGACACCTCACACGAGTCCTCGAACGACCGTTAAATGGCGTCGAGTTTATTGGGGCCCCCGTCAAGTACAAAGGGAAATTGGTAGATGCACTTGAGGTACGCCTCTGTGCGGTCGCTCCTCTCACAAGTGAGGGGGGTATTTCTGGTTTAGAGATCTGACACCGGTTACGACCTTGCCGTTGGCCCTTAACGTTAGGATGTACAATTTCAAGTCAAATGTTTTGTAGGATGTTAGTTCGGCTAGGAGAACCTTTGTATTAGAGATCTGTTAAGGTTAGCCAAACATCGTAATGTGGAAATGAAATTGTACATTATATGAAACTGTTATTTTAATGTTTTCTTTTGTTTCATATTTTAATAAATACGGCCGGGAAGGGTGACTCCCTTCCCGCCTTCCAAAAGTTCAAGAACTGTTTCCGGTTTCCCAATTCTTGGGGATTGTGTTGAGAGGGGGTGGCGGGTATCTCAGCCATATGTGGCCACATCAGTGGTGTCATCAGCCTGAATAGCCACAAAGTCTGTGTTTTGCAACTCTTGGACAATATGGCTTCTCATAATTTCTAGCATACACTCCAGGAGTTCATTTTGCATCATTTTAGAGGTGCCCTTAAAGACTGTAGCACTTGCTAAATGTGATTCCATTTCCTTGTCTATGCTTGCTACTAAATCTACAAGACCCATGAATATTCCAGGATTTGTGGACCCTTCCGATTCATCATGGCCTCGCAATGCCAGTTCGAAAGCACCACAGAAACGAATGCAATCAATTATTTTTGATAGTATGTGTCTATTTCTATCAACTGTTTGATTGTGTTTCTGTATTGTTTGTCGATATGCATCGCTGATGTGCTGCTCAATCGGTGCGTCTCCTAACATTCCCAGTCTCGTCACGTTTTCCATATGCTTTTTTGAGTGTGCATGCTTCTTTATTTTTTCAGACAGATGCTTCAAGTCCAACACGCCTTCTTTTGTCCAAGGAAAGTCACCATTAAACAGCAAGCAGGGGAAGCAGAACAGTCTGTTTTTTGAAGGGCACCCTGTAAGCCAATCAGCTTTTGTGTACCAGGTTTTTGAGAATGTACGATTGTAACATTTTCCTCTGTCCTTGGTAACTTGTTGGAGTTGAAGGTCAGGCCGATGAGGTCCTAACCTCTTTATCTGTAGTTTATCTTCTAGTGGGCGTGCATGGAATGACCGTGTAATTAACTGTTGTACCGTATTCATCTTGCCGATGCTGTCCGTACCAATATGAAAGAAGCCTGTCAATAGTCAAAGTACAACGTATAAGATTTGGTGCAATAATATCAAATTTCAGTACAAATACATATATCTTGTGCATGACAGCAAGTGATATAGCTCCAACAGCTCATTTGAATGGCCAGCCAGGGGTGGCATAATACATGCTCCAGCCCCTGGTAGGCCTTGGGTGCACCTATGCCCTAGGTACCTATGGTACACTATACAGGGACTCACAAGAGTGACCCAATACCCAATTGGTAATGCACCAAAAGTACATTGTGTGAATTTAGAGAGAGAACAGCTGTGCTGTGGGTCTGATTAGCAGGCCCACAGCCTTTCTAAGTCATAAACCAGTAAAGCAAAAAGCAAAGAAATGGGGTGACCATAGGAAAGCAGACCCTACTCTCCTACATAACGCTCCCCTTTGGACAACAGGATAGGGAAAAAAATACAGCCTGACTGCCTGCTTCCTCTGTGTGCCATAGTGGCACTGAAACAGACACAGTTTGAAGTGAGGGCTTTTAACAAGGCAAGGATAGATAGTGCCTTTAACAACCGTTATTGCCCAAAGCACAGGGCTAAGGGCAGGCTCAGTATTACTAAATTCCATCCAGTCAGGGTACAATGTTCAGAATGTGCACCCACCCCAACCACCATGTAGAGTGAGTGACCACAAACATAGCCCTATCTCCAAGCTACAAAAAAGTATCATCAGTTTCCTTACCTTGAACACAGTTGTTTGCTGGGTCGTAGCCGGGATGAAAGAGCAGCAAGGAGGTTGGGCCTCTTGTTCTTTCTCCAAAAATTGCCCAAAAAGTTAGGTAAAGGTTCAGGTTGTCAGGCTTTACCAGGTGCTGGAAATAAAAATATAACAAATTATTTTTGAGACATTAGGGTAATCAAACAAAGACTGGGGGGAGGACATAACAGTACAATTTTAACCTTGCAGTTTTCAATAGTTCACTGTTGTATGTTAGGATTTTTACTTACGAACTGCAAGTGACAAAATGATTTAACTGAGAAATGCAGTGACTCACTGACCTATTTACAGCATTTTGTGATCTGCATCAGGTACATGTTCTTTGCAGCAGGCGCATTAACCTTATCCGCTACCTTTCCATGAGTCAAAACTTTCATTACACAAAACTCTGATCTCTCTCTAGGAAAAACATTAACAATATCCTTGGTGCAACAACAAGTGTTGCATGGCTAAACATTTATAAGGTCCCAAAGGCGCGACCTGTAGGCTATGCCAATGAAAATACTGGCTGACAAATTCGAATAGCGGCTGCCCAAATCTATTTACAAGCCACAGGTAATAGTGCTGGAAAATTCAAATGCTTTAGACGGTGGGCGAAAACATTGTTTATAGGATGTGGCCTTGCCCTAACAATGGACCACACAATTACTACTGACATATAAAAATAACTATAACAATTAACACTGCAGGCGAATATAAATATTGCAAATCCAAATGTGTTTACACGATACAGTTGATGCGCATTAAAATTCCACAGACCAAAAAGGAACTGTTTACTAGACCTTAAGAAGTGTTGGTCAGAACAAATTTGATTAAATCAGAATTTTGTAGTGTTGAAAACAGTTCCTTTCGGCGCGCCTTAAATGACACAGAAAGCAT
Source organism: Lissotriton vulgaris (assembly GCF_964263255.1). NCBI lineage: Eukaryota > Metazoa > Chordata > Amphibia > Caudata > Salamandridae > Lissotriton > Lissotriton vulgaris. The sequence continues at coordinate 1,373,832,168 of NC_141695.1, forward strand.
TGTAAATTACAATGCTTTCTGTGTCATTTAAGGTGCGCAGAAAGGATTTGTAAATGATAAAAGCGGAAAGATTTGCTGCTGCTGGCTAGTACTGTGTTTTTCTGATTCGAAAGTGCGTCATGGCTTCTAAAACCCATCCCTGGGCAGTGCAGTGGGGCATCTCGAGGCGATTTCAGCCTGTTATCAATCCGCATGAGATAGCCTCCCCACCTATCCTCCCCAATCCCCTCCACCGAGATAGAGGACAGATACGGCAAAGCCTTCTGAGACACCAACAGGCCACATAAATACTCTATGATGCTAATAAATGAAGAGCCCCCTATATTAGAACAATCGCGAGATGTTTATCATGGCAGACTTCTCACAAGAAACTAACGTAATAGCAATACATTCTCAGCCTTAAGTCCACAACTGAAAAAATCGGACATTTAATTCGCTTGTGCCAATAACAAGAACCCATGTCACCCATACAGCAAAATCAATTAGAATTCAATCCACTGAACCCAATGAAGGAATGGGTCAGACAGTGACTACACTTTGGACTGCCAAAGAATGACCACAGAACAGCGAGAATCCTAAGCATAATGTTACAGAGGAGTCTAAAACCCAGCTTTACTGTACATACTAATCTACCGGCCTCCAGTGAATACTCCCATCATATGAAATATACCAAAGATTAGAAAGTATTGCATAAATAATGTACACTTAACATACCAGGAGTAATTGAATCAACACAATAAATGGAGGACAGCCACTGGTAACAGCTAGAGATCTGATATTGGTGGGTTGGTTGTATATGGCATGGCACTCCACTCACAACACACCTACAATAGAGCATAAAATAATTGTTACAGAAGTTAGGATGGCCTTTTTTTGCCGTTTTACACAGAGCGAACTCGACCAGTAGGTATCATACTCAGAGAACTTTACATGAGCACCAGTTGCATTACAGACGGACAGGTTCATATTTTTTTGTTAGGTAGGGGGGGAGATTAAGTGATTTGCCCAGAATCACAGAAATTGTTTCAGCCAGTTGACAGACTCGAAGATAGTTCGCCAGCTGCCAAGTCGGCCGCTCTAGCCCTTAAACCACATGATTGCAAGTTGATGCAACTAATGTTGTAACCTGGTAGGACGGTCAAGTAGAGCTGTGAGCCTAGCTCTCTGGAACACTCGTTGAATGTGGAAATGAAATTGGAAGCAACCCAGGAGAAGCAGTTGGAGCTTTTCACGGGCAAGGCCAGGGCAGATATTATGCATGTATTGGTCCACTTTCTCCCAGAGGGTGTGCACTGTGTTTTGTTTTAAAACAAGATTAAAATACATACTTTAAACGTAATCACCTCGATGGTCATTTTCTTATGAGAAATCCACCCAGAGCAACTGACTCAGTGTGAGTTTGCTTCCTAATGAAGATTCTCTCGACTGGTGGAAGTGCTTTTTTGTCTTCCACTGCGATGGTTTGACATATTTTTAAAGTATGCACTCCAAATACTGCAAACGTAGGTGCAACATGAATTTGATTGAATCCCCCACTTAAATCGCTCGCTGAGCACACTTCTGTTGCTGTGAAATGGTGCCACCTAAAAAGATAAGCTGCTCAAGGGTACTAGTGTTTCTATTAACCTTTAATCCCTCTGTATGCAAACAAAGACAGCTGGGGAAAATGAAAAACTAGGTTGTGCTTCCAGGCCAAAACATGGTGGTGCTCCCAGGCTAGAACATGGCCATGGTCCCAGGCTAAAACAGGGTGGCACTCCCAGGCAAAAACAAGGTCGCGCATCCAGGCTAAAACAAGGCCTTGTTTCCAGGCTAAAACAAGGGTGCATCCTGGCTAAAACAAGGTCGTGCTTTCAGGCTGTTTTAATTCACATCACAAGCACTGGTGTATTTTCCTTCCTGCGGATTCATCCCTTGTTAATGGCCAAAGATGCTGTGGAACTTCACTCAGCCTAGAGCTGTAGACATGTCCCCATAGTGGGGGAGCAGATCACAGTTTGAAGACCGCTGGTGTATGGTATCAGAGACAGCTGAGCTCTGAAGTGCCCCTACAAAGATGCTACGTCGCTTACCAGCTTCCGATATATGATATTCCTTGGCTTTGACTCAGACTTTCAAGTAAGCCCCCTGGGCTGGCCTCACACACCTGGTTCGGAGCGCCTGAGTACCCTCATGGGTGATTGCAGTTCTATAAAAACACTGATAACATAACTTTGCATAACAGACTGCCTCTGCCCTTTTTCAAGTCAAAAATCCAGATTTGTGACACTAAAGCATTTCTCATTTTCCATGACTGGCTCCAATTTAGGGGGGACTAGTGCTTTAAAGACCTTAGCTTTCAAGGGGGCTTCAGCAATTGACTTAGAACTGAATGGATCTGCAGAATCCAAAGCTGTGCATTTTCAGTAAGGGTATTGTTGCTCATGCCTGTTTCAGTGGTGCCAGAAGTTTGTTCTGCCCAAAAGAGCAATGGCTAATCTGTCATCAGAGATGCTACCAAATCTGCATTTTCTATCGTAACATTTAATGGGCAGGGGTCACCCCAACAACGTGACCATTTGAAACTGCAGAGTTCCTTCATTCTTAGTAAAAAAATGTACATTTAAATTAGATTTTAAAAGCACTACCACAGAGATGTATGTCGTGCAACTCTCAAAATAAACAGAGCAATCAGCACAAAATGATAATGGCCGGGCAATGGGCACGCTGAGCATGCGGTTGCAACCAACATTCGTTTATTGAGAACAAGGGTTACTTTTCACCATCTCAATTTTTCCCAGAGCCAGAGAGCTAAACGGAGAAAAACGAAAAAGGGAAAAAGGAGGAGGGCAAGGACGATAAGAAAACAGTGTAAAATGAAGAAAGCACAGATGAAAAAGGACATGCAAGAGAGATAAAGAGAAAGGAAATGCAGGCTGGTGAAAGTATGAATTTAAACTTAGCATGCCTGGTATTCAGAAACCCTGGCATTCGACAGCACTGGCAACTACGAATAATAATGTGATTATGCTATTTGATTCTCTCAACATTACTTGTCATTTAAGTATGTTCGGTGACAAGAGGTGACGTCATATATCGGATTTCACTGGACAATCGCACAATCCGAATCCAGCAGGTGTGTGAATTATCAAAGGCCACTTACATTACGTTTGGTAGTCCAACCACCCACCGTGGTCTTCAGAAACGAAGCAATGTTCATTACATTCAATGCTGAACCCTCTTCACAAGCTATTGGTTGCAAAAGTCTAATCTTTGCGCCAAGGGTGGCTTGTCCTTACCTGGCAGTACAACGCAACGCCCCCAATGGACGCACGCCACTGCGTGTACTTCAGGTATAGGGTTAGAAGCATACAGCTCCAACCAGCAGGCAAAAAGCACAACACCAGAGCACACAGCTCTACTGTAGAGTCAGAAGACAGGCAGTGCCCAGCTCAACCTTTGTATAAAGACACAGTGCCAGCCCTGCATACGTGTAGCCACTTGTACACACTGACAACATATAAGCAGGATTATGCCACATGCAGAGAACTTCAAAACACCTGAGCCAGGAAGCATACCACACTCATACATTCATTCTCCATCCATACATCACCGTAGAAGCCCAGGCACCCTACCTACTGCGCCGACAAGCCAAGGTGCAGCACTCGAAAGCTGATAACTGGTGCACCGTGCAGCACTCGAAAGCTGATAACTTTAGAAGTCTGGTCCTCAGAACATCACAACACTAGCCACAGGGACCACAACAGACACACACACACACTCGGACGTCAGCTCATGGAGCAGCAGGCCAGTATGAAACAAGAGAGTAATGCGGCGGCTCCCTCGAGGAATACTCTGCCTCAACCAGATGCCGAGGGCCCGGCTGCCTTCTCACTCCGCTTCAGAGATACCCTGCTCAGAGCCTTATCCTGAACTGCTCAGGGATTTAGAGGCAACGTAGCAGCAGCTGCAGAGAGCCCAATGTGGGTCAACTTCACCAGAACAGAAGTACCCACTGAAACTACCTTCTCCGCGCCCTTTGTAGAATGTGAACTTTCCTTTGAATGGGCTTGGAAAGTTTTACATTGCATTATAGGCATGTTACTACAGCCATGGACTGAACCCGTTTTTATCCATGCCTCCCGATTCACCACATTGCGAACATTCCCAAATAATATATGCATGATTAATTACAAATACACACCTATCCTGTTACTACTGTTCTTTGTAAAAGAAAAAGCAAGGAAGCCAACAAACATAAAAGAAAGCAGCGTGACCTCACCATGGCAAACTTGCTATTCCACGGACCACGGCCCAAGGCAACGTTACGTTACCCAAACACTCCACTCCACTGCCCTAGTGTCGGATTATTATAGCCCACGTCACACTCATACTTTCATATACCGTATATGAAAGTATGAGTGAGATGTGGGCTATAATAATCCGACACTAGGGCAGTGGAGTGTTTGGGTAACGTAACGTCGGGTCGTATACCTATAGGCCCACTATCTCTAAGGTTACTAAATGATGGGAGGCATATTTGAAACTCCGTACTTAAGTTTTTCTTTCAGTGGGAACATAGGTAATGATTGCTTTAATATGAACATGGTTCTGAAATTGGGGTGTGATAGATGTAGGTGAATCCAATTTTTCCAGCAATAGCAGTTAAGTCAAGTGAGAATAAGAGTAGGGAGGGAGCCTCTCTGGTGCTAAATGTGGCACCACATTAGGGGCCCGATGTAGGTGGCCAATACCGGTCGGAAACGGCCGAATTCGGCCATTTCCGACCAGTATTTGGCCTTTTGAGATGTGGGGGACCTTTTATTGTCCGATTCGGTATTTTACCAATTCGGTAAAATTACCGAATCGCAAAAATACCGAATCGGTAATTTTACCGACTTTTTTAAATTTGGGATGTAGGTGCGACTACTTTCAGTCCCACAGGCCCTTCAGATTCGGTATTTTAACACCCAATCCAATTGGGTGTTAAAATACCGAATCCAGGTGTGCATGCACATGTGTGCATGCACACCTATGCCCTTAGGGCATGTCTGTGTGCCACATGGCTCACATGCCTGTTTTGGGGGTGCTAGAGGGTGTCAAAGTGACACCCCATGCACCCTTGCACAAATCGGTAATTACCGATACGGTAATGCCCATTGCTTCCTATGGGCTTCAATCGGGTTCCGGGATGTTAGACCGGCTGCCGGGAGGAAAAAGAGAAAGACAGTAGCTGCCCCGCATTTGGAGAATCGAGTCTAAATAAAAGACTCCCACGGAAAGTCCCTTGATTGGCTGGGACGCCGGAGTTGCTTTGTAAGGGCTACCAACCACGTGAATTTTTGTAGGAAAGCCCTGAGTCATCAGTAGTATACGGACCGTTGCATTAGCCCAAGTCCTGATGAGGCCCATAGTAAGAGGGCTGAAACGCGTCGACACTTTTGTTTGAGAGAAGACCCCAGCCTAAAAAATATTGGAAACTATACATGAAATAAATGGTTTCACAAGGAGTGAAAAGGACATTGAACAGATCAAAAAATTAAAAAACGATCTGGTATACTCCCTTGTAAATAGGTCTGGAGGAGCTTACTACTTAAGGAATGCTGAAGCCGTACTAAGAGCTAGCATCCTGTGAAAATAATTGGGCTATTTGAATACTCTGCAAGATTAGTGTATCAATGTGTGTATATATTGTGTATATATATATATATGTAAAAAGTGATGTATTTGTATATGTTTGTTTGTCTAAATGTGGCAAAAATAGACTCAACTGAATAAAAAGTCTGATTCTAGGTTATGTTATAATTAAATTAAAATCAAATACATAAACATATTGTTTGTGGTGTTCTCTATATAAAAGTGGGTGACCTGAGAAAATGAAATATAAGAATTTGATTCACCTAAATACGACAGATTGGATATAGGATGAGATAATTTAGTGGTCCCATTCTTGAAGTAATACTGTGCTAGTTGAATCCAAGGCATCATTTTGCTTTATAATAGTTTTCCTATGGGCTTCAAGGCCCATAGGAAGCAATGGGGGATACCGAATCGGTATTTACAGAATCGGTAAATACCGAATCTTACAGATTCGGTATTTACCGAATCTGAAATACCTACATCTCCCACCCTCTAATTTACCACTTCATAAATACCGATTCGGTATGATTCGGTATTTATGAAGTGGTAAATGTAGATTTACCTACATTGGGCCCTAGGTGTTTAAAATATTAAGCAGTTAACTTAAATCCATGAACCTTGTCCGGTAGATTAGGAGAATCATCTAGAATGGAAGAGGCTGTGACCGTGGATCCTTGTAAAATGATTTGGACTGTGCCGCCCCTGGCAGGCGCGCTTGATGCCTTTAAAGCTGAATTTCCATGTTTTATTATGCCAAGTATATGATGTAATCAGTGGTTGAACAAGGCGGCGTCTGACAAGGTCGCTGTGGTGGAAATTGTGTAAGGTACCTTTTACTCTAAGGCTAGAAGTTGGTAATGATGGCAAAGATTTTTGCACCGAAGAAGTCACTTGAAATGCTGCTGAATTCTGGCCTGACAAAGATATTTTGCTTGAACACCAAAGATATTGATAGCAATCGCCAAAGAGGAAATGAGCATTTGAGTAAATAGTGGGCAGCACAGCTTCAGTTCAGGCAAATGGTATGAGAAATGGGCCTGCACTGCAGTGCGACAGGTCGGACAGGAGGGTGTAAAAAAGAATAAACTCAAAACTGCATTAACAACAGACAGTAATAACGTTACGTTGCTTACATTACCATACGATATACGACGACGAGTCAGGAGGAGTCAGTCACACGCTTGGATCGACTACTGGACTCTCATTACTGGTCTGGTCTGGAAATCAGTTCTAGAACCTTCGACTTCACGCGCGGTCACGTCACTGTCTGCAGCTTTCAGAAATGGCCAATCACCTCAACATGGCTTGATATAGCCATATGTGATTGGCCATACTGAACAGAGCAGCAAACACCCACGCGCGGCACCATGATCCTGCTGTCTCAGCCAATCCTGGCGCAGGCTTAACAGCGCCACTGCGCCAGGATTGGGCTACGAGCAGGAGAAAATCTGCCCATATTGAGACCGGGGCCCCGGGTCCCTGCCATTGTCTCTCAGTGCTACAGGGGGGGGGGGCGAGGTCTAATAGGTACTGCGCATGCGCAGGCCAGTCTCAATTATGAGTACTTCTGGCTGTTGCATGCGTAGTCACCCGACCCCGCTGCAGCTGCTTACGCTCTCTGGCTGCCTGGCCTGCCTGTGCGCTGTCACTCACAGTGACTCACTCTCTGCCGCAGCCCCGCCCCCCACGGCCCACTTCCATAGGCAATGCCCGATTCTGTCGGGCTCGTCCCGGCCCTGTAGCGCTGAGTCAGTGCGCTCGGATTTATAAAATGTGTTTGACTTTGAACTTTGTTTTATTATGCATGTTGGCACCAGCGGCGGTCGTCCATGGCTAGTGGGGCAACGGCCCAACGCCCCCAATGGACGCACCGCCACTGGTTGCAGCACAGGAAGGGGGGTCATGCTCTTTGTGAAGTCATGCGCACCTTCGGTTATTTAGATGCAAATAGCATTGAAAGAGTAAATGAAACTATTTTTTTCATTTTTCCCCCTCAATTTTTATATAGAGCAAACCCAACCCAAACATATTGGAGTGCTTTACATGAGCACCAATGACATTTCATAAGGACATGTTCCTTTTTTAGATACGGAGAGATTAAGTTATTTGCCCAGGATCACAGGATGTTGAGCCAAAACCAGAATCAAACCTGATTCCTCAGTTCCAAAGTCGGTAGCTCTGACCTCAAGCTCCATCTTCTCCCCTCCTCTACCCATGCTCAGGACCTGTCCAGGGAGTACACTCTTAATATCTATGTCATACATCTGTGGTTCCCAAAGTGTGTGCCGCAGCACCCTGGTGCGCCGTGAAGGGAAGCCAGGGGCGCTGCGCCGCTGTGCAGGATGTGGGTCTGAAAAAAATATATAATTATCCTCAAAATGTAGTGAAACTGCAAGCTGCCAATTTTGGAGCTGTTGAACCGGGTTCGACCCTCGGTGTCAGCTCAGAATCCTGTGTCATTCTGGGCAAATCACTTAATCTCCCAGCGCCTATAAAAACAGAATACATGAATGTATCCTTGTGTAACGTGACTGGTGCTCTTTGAGTCGAGTTTGCGCTATATAAATCAACACCAAAAAAATAAATAAATGAATCCAGCCAACCAAAACACAGAAAAAGGGTAAAACTTTTCAAATGTCAAATGACATTCATGAACGTTCCTATTATGACGGCTTTTTCAAATTCATGTGCAACGTTGTACCAAGTCCATTATCAGGCAGAAAAATCACATTATTGATGAGATATATTTTGGATTCTTTAAATGGTGGAATCATGTAATGATTGGGAGAGAGAGAGGGTGTTCGTGCGCTGCTTAATAAACCTATGGCGGTATCCCAGTGTTCTCTCTGGGAGCACAGATACGCAAAAATGACTGTCTTTAACCTCCATTGGGTGGGTGGGTGCAGGGTCAGGGTCCTGGTGGAGAGCATTGGGTGGGTGGGTGCAGGGTCAGGGGCCTGGTGGAGAGCGTTGGGTGGGTGGGTGCAGGGCCAGGTCCTTGCGGAGAGCATTGGGTGGGTGGGTCAGGGGCCTGGTGGAGAGCGTTGGGTGGGTGGGTGCAGGGCGAGAGGCCTGGTGGGGAGCGTTGGGTGGGTGGGTGCAGGGTCAGGGTCCTGGTGGAGAGCGTTGGGTGGGTGAGTGGAGGGTTAGGGGCCTGGTGGAGAGCGTAGGGTGGGTGCAGGCTCAGGGGCCTGGTGGAGAGCGTTGGGTGGGTGGGTGCGGGGTTTGGGGCCTGGTGGAGAGTGTTGGGTGGGTGGGTGCGGGGTCAGGGGCCTGGTGGAGAGCGTTGGGTGGGTGCAGGCTCAAGGGCCTGGTGGAGAGCGTTGGGTGGGTGGGTGCAGGGTGGGGGGCCTGGTGGAGAGCATTGGGTGGGTGCAGGCTCAGGGGCCTGGTGGAGAGCGTTGGGAGGGTGGGTGGGTGCGGGGTCAGGGGCCTGGTGGAGAGCGTTGGGTGGGTGGGTGCAGGGTGGGGGGCCTGGTGGAGAGCGTAGTGTGGGTGCAGGGTTAGGGGCCTGGTGGAGAGCATTCGGTGGGTGCAGGGTGCGGGGTCAGGGGCCTGGTGGAGAGCGCTGGGTGGGCGCCTTATGCCCTGATGCAGCCGTACTCTGCCAGCTTCTTTGCCTCACTACTCGTTGAGGGATCGTCACTCGTGTCTGCTGCATGTTGGAGAGTGTGAGGGAAGAAGGGTGCAAGGCAGAGGGGAGAAGGGTGCAAGGAGGAGGGGAGAAGGGTGCAAGGAGGAGGGGAGAAGGGTGCAAGGAGGGGAGAAGGGTGCAAGGAGAAGGGGAGAAAGGTGCAAGGAGGAGGGGAGAAGGGTGCAAGGAGGAGGGGAGAAGGGTGCACAGCAGAGGGGAGAAGGGTGCAAGGAAGAGGGGAGAAGGGTGCAAGGCAGAGAAAAGAAGGGTGCAAGGCAAAGAGGAGAAGGGTACAAGGCAGAGGGGAGAAGGGTGGAAGGCAGAGGGGAGAAGGGTGCAAGGCAGAGGGGAGAAGGGTGCAAGGCAGAGGGGAGAAGGGTGCAAGGTAGAAAAGGGTGCAAGGCAGAGGTGAAGTCGGGTACAAGGGGAAGGGGGAGAAGGGTGCAAGGTGGAGGGGGAGAAGGGTGTAAGGTGGAGGGGGAAAGGGTCCAAGGGGGATGGTGATGAAGTTAAAAATGTGCACCCCCCCACCGAAAACATTTCTGAGGATACCCATGATCAGAGCCCACCTCAAGTAAACTTCTTGTAACGCCACAGAGCTCCTTGAGCCTTTCTCTAGCCTGGTTACTTTTAATGGGAGTGCTTTATACTACTCTATGTATGCATTGAAATGTACTTTATAAGATCTTTGTGATTGCAAATAAAGATTTATGACAGTGATGGCGACTCTCTGAATCCTTCATCACGTCTAAGCTTGTTTCTTCATGTAGACCAGTGGCTCCCAAAGGGTGCGCCGCGGCACCCCGGTGGGCGGGTAAAAAAATGGTGGGGAGCCACGGCCAACTGCCAATTAGTTCAAGGGAGCCACGGTTCAAAAAAGTTTGGGAACCACTGCTCTAACCGCTGCAGCCATCTGTTTTCATCAGAAAAACCCCATCATCTTTTTCACAACCAAGAAGCAGCTTCCTAACACAGGAATTTAAGTATGATTTGCATGGAGACAAAGTATTGCACAAAAATCACAGGTTTTGTTTTATTTCTCTTTCTTTCTCTTCTCGTTTCTCTTACCCTCTAGTTTTGTTTTTCTCTCCTCACCCTCTCCTTTCTCTTTCTTTAGCTGTCGTTTTTCCTTCTGCTTCTCATTTCTCTTTCAGAAAAAAAGTCCGCCAGAGCATTACAGAGAGTTTGAGATGTTTCAGTGGGTGGGCTTGGTGGTGATGCAAGATGATTTACTACTTCAAACAGTTTTTTCATGCTGCATTTGGCTTGGTCTATCTGGGTGGTGTAGTAGTTGTTTTTTTCTATAGATATTCTCTGCTTATAGTTGTGAAGTGCAGCTTTATATGCTGTTTTATCTGCTGAGTTGTATTGTTTGCGCCAATGGCGTTCTAGGTTTCGGCAATGTTGTCTTTGTAATCTTAGTTGTTCCGAGAACCAAGGAGCCGAAGGGGTTTTCCTGTTGTATTTAGCAGTTCTGGGTGGGACTAGTGTAGTAAATACTTCTTCCAAAATTGAAGTGTACTTGTTAGCTGCAATATTTGGATCTGTTTCAGTATGTACACCCGAAAATGCATCAGTAAGGGTATGTGTGAGATGTGTCTGGTCAAGATTTCTCCAATCTCTGGTGGTTTGATAAAGGTTCGGTGATATATTTTTGTTTACCGGGGTTTTAATTTTGATGTCAAATAAAATTGCAGAGTGGTCAGACCATATTAATGGTATTGTTTTATTTATGATGATGTATGGATTATTGCTGAAGATACCATCAAGCGTATGTCCTGCTATGTGTGTGGGAGTGGAAATCAGTTGTCTAAGTTCAACAGATAGTAAATCGTTGATAAGCTGGAAGGTGTCTCTGTCGGTTAGGGATTCAAGATGGAAATTAAAATCTCCTAATAAAGTGAAATATTTGTTTTCAACAGCTAGTTCACTTAGATGATGTAATTGTGACAGGAATGCAGTGCGAGAGCCTGGGGGTCGATATAGTAGAGTACCCGTAAATGACTGATTAGCAGCAAGCGTGACTGTAAAGGCAAATGCCTCGCAATGCACGTGCTGTAAATCAATAACTTTGACTCGGAGGCTGTTGCGGTATATTATTGCAATCCCACCGCCTTTTTTAATCGAAGTACGATCCTGCCTGTAAACACAGTAATCTTCTGGCATGGCGGCTTTAAAATCTGGTCCTGATGCATCATCTCCCCACGTTTCGGTGAGGAACAAGAGGTCGAGAGCATATGCAGTGATTAACTCTAATATGTCTATTTTGTGGCAAGGAAGAGAGTGGACATTCACAAGCGCCGCCTGTATAGGTTTCTGATGTGTTGTTATTTCCCGAGTATTTTTTATGCAAAGTGTGCAGGTGAACGGGCCTCCAATCGGATCTGCATATGAGCATATCGGTGGATCATGAGCCTTACATAGGGTTTTATTTAGGGAAATGAGTTCACTGGAGGTATAAATGAGCCATGGCTAATCAGTATGGGCAGGGGGGGTGGCCCTGGGCTCGGTACAGGCTCGGACGGGCGCAGACGGGCTTGGCTTTGGCGCGGCTTCGGCGCGCGCACGGCACGCCCGCTGCGCCAGCCCGCTGCGCCGTCTGGCCATAACACACATTATATAGGGACATGAGGAGGGCGGGAGTCCGGCGCGACTAGAGCGCTCCCCCAGCCACACCTAAGATGGCGCCCACCGCCGCCAGACGCCTGTTTGAAAATCGGCTAGAAAAGGCAGTCACCTTGGACTGTTGCATAATGTGCTGTATAGCTAAATACTAATAAGGTTCCAAAAGCGAGGGACTGGCACATAACTTTGCACAGACAAACGCAATTTTGCTCTAACATTTGCACTGGTGGATTGATGCAATACATGTGTTTTTGTTCTAAACAGCTCATGCACATCTTGTTTTTTGTACGTGTTGATCGATGTAAACTGTTCTGCAAAAATGGCATTTTGTTGCAATCTGCACTGAATCAAATTAATGCATTCATATATGTTCATGTACAGTCCTTGCTACAGTTGTCAATTTAAACACAAGGTGTCTCTCTAAAGCGCTCTGGTGCCTTTGGACAAAGTTTGCGCTATATAAAACTGCAAGAAAAGTCCCTAAAGTCTATTATCATTACGCATAAGTACCAGCAGCTTACGCTGCCCACTAGTGCTAATCCCACATACTGTTCACCAGTGTTCAATAGTGCAATATCACATATAGGCAAATCCATTCCCAGAACTTGGAGTGCCCCTTTCCAGGCACTACATACTTTAGAATGCCGGTGCACATCAACAAGTAAGCAAGTTTGTAGCAATCACAAACTTTGCAAGGTGCATTCCCACCATAGATTTGACCCAACATTCAGCCTTATCTTTGTAAGGAGCAAAGATGGAAATAGGGCGGGAATACTGTGACGGAGAATTTATTTCGTTTTTCCCTTGGAAAAAGTGCAAAAAAGTTTGCACGTGCAAATACACATGTTATTGTTTTTTTAGACGTGCAGCTGTTGTGCACTTACTTTTACATGTTCTGTAAATACCTGCACATGTGGATACACTTGCAAAGCTGAATTTTATCAGAGCACTTTAGATCTCTTTTAGTGCACTCAGCATCAGCACAGCACCATATCAACATCAGCACAAGACCACCTCATCAGTGCACCACCACCAATGCAGCACCAAATCAGCACCACCTTAGCACCAGTGCAGCACTACCTCAAGATCAGCACAGCATCACCACCGCAACAATGCACTGCCACCAGGGCAACACATGTGCAGCCCACCTCAGCAGCATCTCAGTACCACTTCAGCATCAGCGCAGCACTTCCTCTGCATCAGCGCAGCATCAGCACAGCCCAATTCAGCAACACTCAGCACCACCTGAGCACCAGCTCAGCACTGCCCAAGCACCAGCTCAGCACCACAGAATGACTGCACCACAACAGCATGACTCTGCATCCCCTCAGCATCTGCACAGCACCATCCCCTGATGAATGCACCACCACCAGCACAGCAGCTCAACTTGGTACTAGCGTAGCACCACCTTAGCATGAGCACAGAACCACTTCAACATCAGCACAGCACCAACTCTACATCAGTGCACCACCACCAGCATGAGCACCACCTTAGCATCAGCATAGCATCACCTCAGCACAGCACCAACTCAGCACCACCTGCGCACCAGCTCAGCACCACAAGAGCACCAGCTCAGCACCACAACAGCATCACTCAGTGCGACCACAGCATCACTCAGCACCACTTCAGCACCAGCACAGCTTCTCCTTAGCATCACTCAACACCACCACAGCACCACCGAAGCACAGCACCCCCTCTGCATTAGTGCACCACCACCTGCACAGGACCAACTCAGCACACTTGATCATTAGAACACCACTAACTCAGCACTAGTACAGCATCACCTCAGCACCAGTGCAGCACCAACTTGGCATCACTCAGCAGCACCTGAGTACCATCACTGCACAACCTGATCACCACCAAACATCCCTCAGCACCACATTAGAATTACTTAACACCACCACAGTATCACTCAGCACCACCTGAGCAGAACTTCCACACAAGCACACCACCACCTCAGTATCAATCAGCACCAGCACAGCACCATCTCAGCATAAGTGCACCACCTCCTCATCAGTGCACCACCAGTGCATCAGCATTCAGCACCAGCTCAGCACCACCACTGCATCATCCTGCACAGCACCACCTCAGCATCAGCATAGCAGCATGTCTGCATCATTACACCCCCAATAGTGCAGCCCGACCTCAGCAGCAATTTAGCAGTAAGGCAGCACCACTTCACCATCAGCGCAGCACCATCTCAACACAGCACCAACTCAGCACCACCTGAGCACCAGCATCCCTCAGAATCCCTCAGCACTACATCAGCATTACTCAGTACTACCTCAATATCACTCAGCACCACCTCAGTATGTCTAAGCAGCACTTCAGTATCACTAAGGTTCACCTCAGTATCACTCAGCACCAGCTAAAAGCACCACCTCAGCACAAGCGCAGCACTATCTCAACATCAGCACAACACCATCTCAGCATCAGCACAGCACCACCTCATTATCAGTGCACCACGACCAGTGCAGCTCCACCTCAGCACCAATACAGCACCGCTTCAGCATCAGTGCAGCACCACCTCTGCATCAGCTCATCACCACCTCAGCATCAACACAGCACTACCACAGTACCATCTCAGCATCAGTACAGCACCACCTCATCACCAGTGCAGCACAATCGCAGTACTAGTGCAGCACCAGCGCTACACCTCAACATCAGTACAGCACCATAACAGCATCAGCACAGCACCACCTCCGCATCAGTGCATGACCACCAGTGCAGCTCCACCTTATCAGCAGCTCAGCACAATGCAGCACCATTTCAGCATAAGCGCAGCATCACCTCAGCACAGCACTAGCTCAGCATCACCTGAGCAATAGCTGATCACCACCTGAGCACTACCTTACCAGCACCACCTCAGCATCACTCGGTAGCACCTCACCATCTCTCTGTACCACCTGAGCACCAATGCAGCTCCTGTACCGCAGCATGACTTGGCACCACCACAACATTACTCAGCACACCTCACCATCAGCACAGCATCATCTCTGCATTAGCACAGCACTACCTCCTCATCAGTGCACTCCCACCAGTGCAGCACCCCCCAGCACTAGTGAACCACTCCCTCAGCACCACCTGAACGTGAGCACAGCACCATCTCAGCATCAGCTCAGCACCATCTCAGCATCAGTACAGCACCACCTCTACATTAGTGAACCATCATCAGTGCAGACCCACCTCAGCAGCAGTTCAGCACCAATACAGTACACCATCAGCATCAGCACAGCACCAGCGCACCACCACCACCATTACCACCTCAGCATCACTCAGAACCACCTGAGTATCATTCAGCACCACCTGGGCATCACCATGGTACCACCTAAGCATCATTCAGCACCACCTCGGTCTGCCTTCAGAATCTGACGTCTGTTGTTTTTCCCCTAGTGTCCATCCGCTTCCAGTGTTGTAATTCAGGTACTATTTCCCAATTTCCACCCTCTCGTTGTTTATATCCCCCCCATAGCAAAAAAAACTATAACAAACCAGCATTAGAACAGGCAGCAAGAAATTGCTAGCATTGCAAGGACAAAAAACAAGCATTTGCAATGCAATAGGTCTCGCATTTACGCGAATTTGAGCTCTAGGCATTGTAAATGACAATTCCTTTTTATTTATGTTTTATTTTTTAAAACATAAATAAAAGGCATTGTTATTTACAATGGCAATAGTTCAAACTTGCGTAAACGCGAGACCTATTGCATTGCAAATGATTGTTATTAACGGAAGAGGTGTCACTATTTTTGTCTCGTTGGGCCAGCTTATTAATATATGAATATTGAGCGGGGGCAGGGAGCCTGAGCAAAAGTGGCCTCACTTGTTTTCAGGCGTGTTTCACTAGTGTAAACTAATCCGTGTATTTTTTTTACAACCTACCCCCCTTTTTTTTAATAAAATTTCGCCGAAGTAGTCTTTTGCAGAAAAGCAATATGCAAATGTAGGCCACTTTTTTTTTCATGCCCGGCCGATCCAACCCTGGAAGAGGGCAAGGGTGGGCCGGAGCGTAGCGCGAGCACAGAGGTGTGTGGGGGGGGGGAATTGGCAGAAGGAGGGTCATGGTTGGGGATCCATTTTATTTTATTTTATTTTATGCATTTTTATAAAGCGCAGACTTTACCCGAAGGTGTCAAGGCACTGCACAATAGAACCAGTTACGTTACTGTTACAAAAATGGAACAAACAAAAATAGCACGCCATAGAATCAAAACAACGCAGTCAAAAGGAACACAATATCAAACACAGCAAGCACAGAACGTACAAACAAAAATATAAATATATATGACAAATTTACAATGACTAAAGAACTTCTTGGCGAAAAATAGCAGGCCATTGAATCAAAACACGCAGGAAAAAGGACCACAAACTCAAACACAGCAAGCACAGAAACAAAATTATAAATATATATGACAAATTTACAATGACTAAAGAACTTCCTGGCGGGGTCTGAGAAGGAGGGAATTAGTTCTGAAAGTGTCTTTGGAATAGAAGAGATTTGAGGTCCGCTTTGAAGATCTGGATGGAGGTGATGGCACGGAGCAAAGGAGGAAGCGAGTTCCAGATTCTCACTGCATTACCTGAGAACGATTGCGCCCTCAATTTTTCCATTTCAAAGGAGGGGGCTCAAGCAGGAACTTTTCCGCATTCCGAGAAGGTCTTGAGCCTCCAGACAATTTCAGTTTATTCGCCAGATAGCGAGGGGAGGAAGAGTGCAAAGCTTTGTGGGTGATGCGCACCGTTTTGTAAATAGCTCTAGCCTCAATGGGAAGCCATCGGAGAGAAGACAGGATAGGAGTGATGTGGTCACTTCGTTTGGACCCTGAAATGAAGCAAACTGCTGAATGGAGGACTTATTTGAGGGGGGGGTGAGATTTAGAAAGGCCAGTCAGAAGAGAATTACAATAATCCAGTCTAGAGAGAACTAGTGATTGGACCAAGATTTTTAGGTCATTCTCCAGGAAGAGCCGACGAACCCCCCATATAAGGTGCAGCTGATAACGGGCGCTCTTGGCAATGGAGTTAATGTGTGAGATTAGGTTGAGTCTTTTGTCAAGTATGACACCTAAGGATTTAGTGCAGTCAACAATTACAGGTTTACTGTTGAGTAAATTCAACTGATCCATCCAGGATTGAACAGGAGGCGGGGAGAGAGAGCTAGATAAGAGGAGGAATTCCGTTTTGGAGGGATTGAGAATGAGTTGGTGAACTAACATCCAGTTGTGAATAGAGTTCAGAGTAGAGTTGAGTTGTGAGAGATCATGAGAGGAAGACACCTTGAGGTAGATTTGGGTGTCATCCAC
Source organism: Lissotriton vulgaris (assembly GCF_964263255.1). Lineage (NCBI taxonomy): Eukaryota > Metazoa > Chordata > Amphibia > Caudata > Salamandridae > Lissotriton > Lissotriton vulgaris. Next base: position 1,373,849,349 of record NC_141695.1, read on the forward strand.
ATAGAGATGGTAGAGGATTCCAGATTTGCTTAGGAGGTTTCCTAATGGTTCCAGATAGAGATTAAACAAAGTGGGAGCAAGGATTGAACCTTGAGGGATGCCTTGACCAACCACCAGTGCAGACGAGTGACTGTTCGCAATCTTGATCATATGGGATCTGTCCGAGAAGAATGAGGCAAAACATTTGAGTACAGTGCCTTCCACGCCCATTCTCTGTTGTAGAGTGTTAAGGAGTGTGTTGTGATTTATGACAGTAGAGGTAATCAAAGTAGAAAAACCCAGAGGAGCTGGTCAGCTCTTTTGCACCCAGTGGGATGCCCTGTGGTCCTTTTGTAAATAAATCTTAGATGGCCTCGTCTTCCGTGGATGGAAGCAGAAGAGCGAAGGATGAAGGACACTGGAGCAGTGATCATCAGCACCTGCAGCGCCGCTCTCCAGGAGAAAGCCATACTGTGCTTTGCAATCCTAAAATGTCTCACCCTCCACTCTTTCAAGAGAGATTTTGTTTTAGGAGTAGGACTTAGTTCGAGAATAAATGATTGGCCTCCTTGGTTTTACTACTAGGCGTCGCCATCCTAGGGCTTCCCTGCCAGACTCTAGTTATTATACCTGCACCACAGAATTTTTTTTGTTTACCTTTACATGGTTCTGAGAGGAGAATGAGGAAAAGAGCAAGAGGTAATGGAGAAAGAAAGTAACAGTGAAAAAAGAGGTACCTGATGAGGCCTAGTCAGAACGGGACAGTGTGGAGATGAGAAAGAGCAAATGTGGGAATAACACTAGTCAGCCAACATTGCCAATAAATAATAAAATAGATATGTTTATAACAAAAGTATATTTAAAAAAAAATGTTGACAAAAGAAACATGGCTTTTGAATCACAATCTTGGATAAAAACACATGCCCTCAGGGGCTTTGCTCGGGGTGGGGGAGTTACACCCCGCTAAATAATGCGTTTTAACAAGATGTCAGCTTGATTGCTAGGAAATTCTGAAGCTTACCCTCACCAAACATAGTGAGCAGGCGACGCCCCTCCATGCCCTCAAACTCAAATACATGCAAAAAATAAAACATGAAAAGCCAGTCGAACGTGGCTGGTATCGTAGGAGGCAATTGGCGTGTAGCGGCTGCTGTGATCATTTCAAGTGCTTGTTATTACAGGTAAATGGATAAGGGCAGGCGTTGCCGGTGACAACTGTTTCCACTGTGTCTTTGTAGCTGGACTCATGGGCATGTGTCCGTCGTCCTGTCGCTTACTTCCTGTCCCTCACAAATGTATACACTACCTGCCCCTTCACTCGTGTTTACTCTCTGTCCTTTCACGCATGTGTGCACACTCAGTCCCTCAAATATGTATACAATCCTTTGCCCCTGTGTGCACTCTGTGCCTCCTCACGCATGTATTCACTCTCTGTCTCCTTATGCATGTATACTCTCTACCCCCAGGGTCGGATTGGGATCTCAATTTGGCCCGGGCACTGACAAAAAAAGTGGCCCACAATTTAGGGGCGTGGTCCACATTCAAGGGGCATGCCCTTTCCATGGGCACCATTTGGTTACACACGTCAATGTCCTTGAATATTAGATGTAAATACATTAAGAATTTGGACAAGTATGGTAGTGCACTGTCCAGTGACCAGCTGAAAGAGGGCATCAAAGAGCAGAAATTGGATTATAAATTCAAATCTGTTCCGAACAGGGGCCCAAAAATATGTTTGGCCCAGGGCCCCCAAAATCCTTAAGTTGTTTGGCACAGACAAGGAATGAAAGTGAGAGGATACTGTTTTTGCAATGGACACAGGGCCAAGGTGACAATGGCGCCATGATGAGCAACTGAAAAAACAGCAAGGCCCCTTTCTGTCACAAAATTATTCGAGCCCTCCAGTGAAGGAGCACTCAATAAGCAGGAAGCCCCTGCTATTACTAACCTACTCAGCCCTCCCCAGACCTTAAGCTCAGGAGCACATGAATAGCAGTAAGGCCCCTGCAATTAGTAAATTAATCAGCCCTCCCCAGCCCTCCAGGCCTCAGGCCAATGTCCTGGCAGGGGAGCACAAAACACAGCTGCTGGGTCATCCATGGTAGCCAGGGGGAGGCTGAGGTGAAGATGGTGCAAGTTCCAAAGATCACCTGGCCCCCACAGCGAGACCCATTCTTCCTCGCCCACTATGCCCTGAATGTGAAGGGCTGTGGGCGAGGTGTTAAAACTAACACTGTTTATGTGCTGCGTGGGCCCCAGGGGGGCCGAGGTGAAAATGGCTCAAAGGCCTGCGCAACACCTGGCCCCCAGGGAGGCCGATTTTTTCAAACAATCACCCCCTCCCCAGCCACCCTCAGCATGATTGCTTTGCAGGGCAGGGGGTGAAGGAGAGGCCACAGCGGATAATCACTGCGGCCGCACAGTGAAGTTGCATTCATTTCTCTTTCTCTGACTCCGTGCCCTCTGTGAGCCGGTTTATTTTCTCCCCTTTCCTAGTCCACAGAGGGCACGGAGACAGAGACAGAGAAATTAATGCAGCTTCACTGTGCGGCTGGGAAAGGGGAGAAAAAAAACGTCCCACAAAGGGCACGGAGACACCGGCCCTTCGGCCAATGCCCGAATGGCCGCATTGCCAATCCGCCCCTGTCTACCCCCTCATGAATGTGTGCACTCTCTGCCCTTTTACATATGTGTGCATTCTCAGCCCTCTCACGCATGTATACACTCTCTGCCCCTACACGTATGTGTGCACTCTGCACCCTCATGCATATTTACACTGTGCCCATTCACACATGTGTGCACCCTTTGCCCCCTCACGCATGTGTACACTCTGCCCATTCACACATGTATACACTCTGCCCCCTCAAGCATGTATTCACTTTCTGCTCTAACTCATGTCTGCATTCTCTGCTCCCTTGTGCAGGTGTACACTCTCTGCCCCCTCACACATGTGCACTCTCTACTCCGTCAGCATGTGTAAACTTTCTGCCCCATCACTCATGTGTACATTCTCGCCCCCTCATGCATGTGCACACTTTCTGCCCCCTTGTGCACCTTACACAAACCATACACGCCCCTTCACCCATACTCTGTCCATTTATCCACACTGTGCCCATAATCCATCTGTGCCCCTTTGTCATCTCTCTGTCCATATATCCACTTGGTTGCCTCTCACACACTCTCTGCTCCCCCAACCTCTCAACACCCCCTCATTCACTATGTCCATTTATCCACTCCTTGCCCCTCACTCGCACTGCCTGCCTCTCACTTTGTGCCATCAAACACAAATATGTGCAAGGAATAAAACATGAAAAGCTAGTCGAACATGGCTGGTGTCGCAGGAGGCAATTGATGTGCAGCGGCTGCTGTGATCATTTCAAGTGCTTGTTATTATAGGTAAATGGATAAGGGCAGGTTTTCCGCCAACAACTGTTTCCACTTTGCCTTTGTAGCTGGACTCATGTGCATGTATTTGTCGTCCTGTGGCTGTTCCGTGGGTTAACAGTGCGGGGGCAGGAAGGCAGGAGGCCTGCAGGGTTGTGACATGGCATTGAAATCCTTGGTGCAGGCCGGGCACGAGGGCCGCTGTTGGCTGGCAGGAGGTGGTGGGGAGGTGCCGCTCGAGTGTGTCCGCTTCCTGTAACTTGGATCCTGTGCTGGCGGGGTTCGGCGAACCGGTTGGGCCCCGCGACCCATGCAGATGTATGCCAGCCCGTCAGTGGGCGGAGTGTGGCTGGGGGGAGTCCGGTGTCACTCTGCTAAAAGAACCCATGAAGTCAATAGGGCTGGATCCGTATATGAAGCCGCCGTCACTGGGGGAGCTGGATACCGAGGCGCTGGGGGCAGAGCCCGTCCGACGTGGTGCTGTGTCCGCTGGTACTGCAGGCTGGCAGGGCTGGCTGTGGCCGAAGGAGAGATGCGGCAGGCTGATGCTGGGATGGAGTGGATGTGGCTGAGGGGCGAGTGCAGGCGCTGCAGGCAACGCCACTGTTGTGTCCCGCATGCGTACGATGTAAGGCATCGCGCATGCGAGGCAAAGGGTGCGAATCCATCCACCAATCACCTGCCAAACAAGAATTGAAAATGCAATATGACTCGTATTTACGTGAGACCTATTGCATTTTCAACAGAAGTGCAGGAGTGAAAGAAGGCACGGACTGGAGGGGGTGCGGTGGGTGGTGATGGTCCAAGAAGTTACAGACTACAGGAGGGAATGGGGAGAGGCAGGGGAACAAAACTGTTTTGGAAGTAAAGGGGCAGATTGCCTCGGAAGTAGGAAAATGACGACATGGCTGTCAGGAGGTGGGATTAAGTTCCCGAAAACCAATCAAAATGCAGCATTTGGAATTGTGGCCAATCAAAATGATAGGCGGTAAGTGGGTGGGGCTTCCCCCACTATACTGTATACAGCATCTCTTGACGAGCCAGCGCATGTTCTGCCTATGAGAGACCTAAAAACTAGAAGAATTTTTTATGTTAATTCTTGTTTTTATCAGGGTCATTCAGTTGTACATAGTCTTCTTAGTTATATATAAGGTACCAAAATTGCTTTAAAAAGTATTTGGTTATACATTTTCAACATGCTGCACAACAGCTACACTGCTCTACAACATAGCTGAAAGACATTGGCAAAGCTAATAGCTCTGGCTAAACACTTTTAGGGTCACAAAGGAAAGAACTATTGTTAGATTTTTTTTCGTAGGGACAAGATGGCGGTCGCTTGCTAGATCGCAGTGCAACGCTTGACTTGAGCTCCTGGAAAAAAGAATGCCGAGCTAACCCCCATTGCATTTTGTGATGCTTGGTGAAGCCGACTGCGCTGAGGTGAAGCCCGTGAGAGCTCACATATATTCATTAAGCACCTTTATTGGACTGACGATATTGCGCTTCCTCGTCAGAAGGGCTCGACCCAGCGCAGACCCGACGGTGAACCAGCACAATTCCCACCGCAGCTCCTACCTGATATCCAGCTTGACCCACTCAGCCAGCTCAGCCCGGAGGTCATGGCGCCGAAGGTGGTGGCTGTGTCAGCAGCCGCCAAAGCGACGAAACTGGCGAAAACTGCACCGCTGGAGAGTCCGGAGCTGATGACTAACGCAGGAGGGAAAGCTGTTGCTGTTGCCCCCTCCAAACCGCTGAGCTCTAGGGCTCTGAAGAAAGGTGCTGCTGCGCTGGGAGCTCGATCGACCAGCCCTACTGTTGCCGATCTTTTTTGTGGTGCCGCAAAGCCAGTTCCGGGTCAACAGAAGCAGAGTGAGCCGGCTCCCTCTGACGAGGCGGGGAGGTCTGCAACTGAAGCCGGTATTGGAGAAATCACGGCTGGTGGCAGGGAGGACGCAGCGCTTGAATCATGCAGGCCAGGAGCAGAGATTGAGCAGCAACAGCCTGTACTAGCTGAAGAAAATGGTTTAGCAGATGGTTTAGCAGAGAGGGCTGAAGGTATGCCTCTTTCAGTATTACTCCCATATGTTGTTGAGAGTGACTGTGCTTGACTTGGAGGCTACCCCACATACTATCATTTCGAATGAATCTAACTCTGACTGTGCCCAATTATTGCACTCCCCTGATAAACTGAGGGGTGCTCAAAGTATTCAGCAGGTGAAAACTGGGGGGGGGCTGCACAAAAAAATCACCAAGCTACTGGCACCCTCTTCGAGGCTGGTTTAACTGATTATGAATCTGAAAAAGACCCGAGTGTTTTTTTTTCTTTTTCGGAGAGAGGCGAATGGTCAGATGATGATGCCTCCTCCACTACCGATGAGAGAATTAGTGAGAAAATGGATGCGCTGTGCTCTAGGGTTAAAACTACCCTAAAAAAAAGAACGAAACGACATGAGCTAAAAGACCTTGCCTGGGATTATACGGCAAATCCGCTTACTACTCCTCTGGAAACCTTGTCTAATGACCAGATGGGGCAAATAAGGCACGCTGATTCAGCAGCACCTTCAACATTAGACACTACTTTACAGGCCATCTCTATACATCGGGAGGAAACACGCCAGGACGCCCGAAAGAACCAAGCTGCGATGTGCAAGATGCTGGGATTTGTGCGTAAACTCGCTAAGACATGCAGTTCATTCGGGAATCTGCTCACGGAGGTAGAGACCAGGATGGTTTCCAATGAATCAGAAATGGCTACCCATCAAGAACGCATGCATTCACATGAAGCTCAGCTAACAGATATCAAATGGAAGCTGGAAGATTACGAGAACCTCCAATGAAGTTGTAATTTACGAGTTCTTGGGGTCCCGGAAGGGGCAGAAGGGGGGGGAATGCTCGCTCCTATGTGGTGGATCTTTTTCGAGATTCATTGCCTGAGCTTACTGGGTGGAATTGGGCTGCTGAAGTCCAAAGGGCCCACCGTGTTCCTCTCACTGTGAAACATCCACAGAAACCTGGAGGGTATCCTCGTGCCATATTGGTCTATTTCGGCAACTTCCTGCCACGACAGGCGGTCTTTGAGAAAGCCAGACCCGAGGCCAAAAGAATCAGAAATTAGGTCTTGTACTTTGTCCGCCCAGACTTTTGCCACACCACAGTCGAGAGGCGATGGAGGCTGCGACAATTAATTAAGCGGTTCCGGGATAAAAGGGCGCAAGCTTACCTTAACAACCCTGCTCGGCTCAAAGTGATCTGGGAAGGGCAGACCAAATTATTCGTATCAGAAATTAAGGCCAAAGAATATCTGGATGAAATATCAGCTTAGGCCTAGGCAGCATAAGCATTATTAGTATCTTTAGTATTTGGACCACAATTTCTGTTTGATTTAGATTTAACATAGAAGTGATATAGATGTTACATAGAAACACCTTAAAGGCTCTGATTTAATCTTATATAGTAGATATATTATGCATGTTTATATGTTGGGTGAAGACATGATACAGCATTATAAAATTTATGTTTTTTTTATATGTTGGGTGGAAAAGGTTTTTATTTTTTTATTTTTTATTTAGCTTTAAGCTCGGTATGTGTAATATTAGAAACAACACAAAGAGCTCTAGTCATATGTTGCACGTCCATCACTGCGGACTCTTACGGAGTCTGTTTGTCTCAATTTGGGTGGGGGGAGTGTGTGGGGGGAAGGTGCGGGGGAGGTGGGTGGTTGGGGGAATGGGTTGAAACCTAAAAAAAGAAGCAACTCCAAATGTAATATCATAGTAAGGCAACAAGCAGTAATAACAGCAGCAAAAGTTTGTATACCAAAAGAAAACTATGATCTGATTTGTCTAGAAAGATTTCTTAAAGCGGCAGAAGGATTCATGAAACCTTATATTAAACTGTAATGGGAAAGATAACAATCTGTTCCTGGAATGTGGCAGGCCTCATTTGAAAACAGACACCCGCAGTGAAGCCACGCTACTGCCCGAACAGGGGACACTACTATCTAAATGACCTGAAATACCCTAGCACGTAACCAAGACAAGGCAGCACACCGCGCCTCTACAAACAATCTTGATATCGAGTTATCCCCTCATATTGAGCGATTTACTCAGGCTAATGCTATATACCAGCTCAGAAGTGTAGCACGACGCATGTCATTTACAGCGGTCGTCCAGTCGTATAAAAGTGTCCACTGATTGACGGACTTGAACCAATTCCTTAATCTTCTACTGGATAGGAATTGTATTAATAACCTGCAGATGGTAAAAACTTGACAACCTGATAACCACAGCCACTACAATTTATAGGAAGTTTCACTTACAGGAAACCTACAGGAGATCGATGAGGATCCAACTGTATGACAGACAACGAAAATAACAGTCTTGACAAAGGTGGCACCCAATTACACGTACAACCACCGAAACGCGTCGACGCAAGTTCATGTACAATTCACGTTTTTCCTCCCCGATGTATATAAGATTGTGAGGTTATAACACCTGGGCTGTTTGAAACTTTTACTGTGAATGCACGCATTGTAATTTTCAAGTCCCATGTTTTACAATTTAGTTTTGTCTGTCTCATACTTTTGTGCAGGTCACAAAATTATAAATTTGTTTTTAATTGTTTTTGGATATCATTTAGAAGTGTACCGTATGCTATTTTAATGTTTCAATAAACTGTTATGTACTCTTAATTTTAATTTTGCTTATATTTTTAACTTGTGTGATAAATTTTACTGTGTCATAGCTAATTCTCAGCTTTTCCTGTACACAACCCAAGGGAATCTATTTGTTTTGACGCAGGCCTAAATGACAAAGCCAAGAGGGCTCGTTTTTGTGAATTAATTATACAAGGTTCTTTTGATGTTGTTTGTTTGCAAGAAACTCACCTTCCCTGGGAAAAAAGAGAACTATTACAATTTTTTGGTTATAATATACTTGCCTCCACAACTCAAACCTCGAACATTCGTGGGGTCGCGATTATGGCCTAAACTTGTCTAGGGGTACCTAATCGTAAATTAGTGGATTTCCAGGGGAGGTGCGCTATTGTAACATTGACATCAGGCATTACTATTTGCTCAGTTTATGGTTCAAACAAAGATGAAACTCAAATTTCGAAAATCTTGAACTTGAGCTTGCCTCTTGGCCAAAGTCAATAATACTCTGTGGGGGTTTAAATATCTCACTGGGACCGACATTTAGTAGACATGTTCAAGATAAATACTCAGGCCATAAGCTCAAGGTATTCAATGCTATTAGCCAACTGAGACATAGTCACGATCTAATTGACATCTGGGATTTAAAGAACCATCATGATCCCGGATATACCTACTTTTCATATCCGCACAACAGATATGTTAGGATAGATTACTTTCTCGTATCACGCGATTTAGCCACTAAAGCAGTAATAAAGAAGCTCCCCAAAATGTTATCAGACCACAATCCTGTAGCTCTGATATAGATATAACCAAATTTACCAGGCCATATTCTAAATGGGCGTTCGATAGAAAGCTCCTAGCTGATGAAGGCTATGTGAAGTTTATTAAAGGGTGGTCAGAGGAATTTTTTGACATGAACCGGTATAGTGCTTCTAGGGGGGTTGTATGGGATTGTTTCCAGGCAGCCCTCAGAGGGGAGACTATTAGTTACGTGGCAAGAGTAAAGAAACAAAGAGAAGCCAGGAATTCACAACTAACACACAATTTGATTAAAGCTGAAGAGGAACATGTTTTAGCAATAACCCAAGGTAATGATGGAGTTCACATCCTTCATCGAATAGTCATCCTCAAAACTGAATTAAATAGTTGGTTAACTAAACGCTCAGCTGAGATATTTCAGATACATCGAAATAGCTTATACGAGAATGGTGAGAGAGTTGGTAAACATCTGGCGCTACGCACCCGGCAAAAGGCCTCATATAATTCAATAGCCTGTATTAACATAGATGGGAATTAATATACTGATCCGGATGAAATAATCGAAGGGTTTCGGCAATATTATCAGGGACTGTATCACAATTTTATTCTTCAAAGCGATACAGAAGTCAGGAATGCTGTGACCACATTTATTGGAAATATTGAACAAGTAAGAACATTGAAGTTCTCTAACCAAGGAAGATCTTGAGAAAAAGATCAAAATTGCCGAGATACAGATAGCCCTCCCTGGCCTGGCTTCAGGGAAGGCCGCTGGCCCTGATAAAATTCATCTTGAAGTCTATAAAATATTAGGTACTGTGATACTACCCCTTCTACTTGATTTATTTACCGGTATACAACAAACCCGTAAGCCTCCAGATTCTAGGGGTGAAACAGACTTAATTATTTTCCCCAAAAAGAATAAACCTGTCGAGAAACCATCTTCGTACCAACCAATCTCTCTGATTAATTCAGACTCTAAACTTTATGCATCGGCTCGGGAGGGTAGTTGAACATCTGGTCTCCCCCTGGCAACATGGTTTAATTCCAGGCAAGGGCACGACGGATCATATCCGTAGAGCAGTTGCACTTTTTGATTTCATGTCCAGTGTGGGGGGCTGGATGTCAATGATCCTCCTCGATGCCGAGAAGGCTTTTGATCGTGTGTCGTGGGAGTTTTTGTGGAGGGTACTTTCTCAAAATAACTTTGGGTCCAATTTTATCAACTCTATCAAAGCCATGTATCATCAGCCGAAGGCAAGATTACAGATAATGGGTAAAGAATCTAGTGTCATCAATATATCCAGGGGAACAAGACAAGGCTGCCCTTGTTCCCCGATTCTTTTTGCTTTCTACATCAATCCTCTGATCATTAGATTATTACAGGATCAGAAAATTAAACCCATAAGTATAGGTGACTACGAGACGAAGGTCTTAACATATGCCGATGATGTAGCTATATTAATATCAAACCCCGCTGAGGCAATTGCACAAACTGATATAATTACTCATCAATTTGGCTTATTTTCTGGATACTCACTTTACGAGGAAAAAACAATTATCATATGCACAGATAATACAGTATATAATGATCCCCGGAGAGTAGAGAAGGCTACCTATTTAGGGATATGTTTAACATCTAAGGTAGATGCGATCAACATATTAACCCCTTCAGTGCTCATGACAAGGTCAACTCGTCATGGGTTTTACCTGCCCTGTGCTTATGACGAGTTGACCTTGTCATGAACAATGGGTATCAAGAATCCTCCGCACCCAGCGGGAAAACGCCTAGCAGCCAAGGTGTTAAACTATGATCCCTTAATTAAAAACATTGAGAAGGACCTTAAGAGAATAACAGCTTACATGTATCTATCATCGGTAGGGGGAACTTTTTAAATATGAATGTACTTCCAAAAATCCTTTATTTATTCCGTGCAATACCATTAGCAGTGGAAGACAGAACTCTTAAAGTAATAGACTTGCTGCTATCATCCTTTATGTTTTTCAACAACAAAACACCTGCCAATACTGGGTATTGTTCAATCAATTTTAGAATTAACCTGTATGAAAGAAACATAAAGGTCAATTTAAACCAGTTCTGGCAATAGTTTAGAGGTCAACCCCTACCAGTGGTTATGTGTTTTAATGAAATGCAAATATCATCAATTCATTTCTCCTTGCATATTTTTTGGTCCTACTCTGGAATAGTTTAAAAATTATTTTACGGTGCTTGTGACTGAGTCACGCTCCGCTTGGAATACACTGTAGTGGCCTCTGGTTAAACAGGAGGATCGGTCACCATGCAACTCAGTGACAAGTATATGATCGATAAAGCTTTGTTGAAACTAACCATTCCCGGGTACTATCACTTTAAACACTCCTCTAAGAATCATAAGGAAACCGCGATCACGTGATCGCACGATGGGCCAATAACATTGCAGGTTATTGAAGACCGTCCGTACACATCAGGAAACTTGATTTCGAAGGCGGCTTTCTGCAAGCTTTGGTAAGTTTACACCTCGTTGTTTAAGATGAGGGGCTACCGCTGAGCTTTTGAACATTAGTAACCCCGGAACCCGGCTTGTTTCTGCAGGACTCGGGGGATTGAATTACACGCACGCCGAAAATTTACTACGGAGTAAAACCTTTCAAAAAACAGTGAGCAGAATAGGGAGATGTTCACTTTCTGGTGAATTTCGGGCTACAGCTGCAAAACCTTATACGTATTGTACTCTCTTCACAGACAATGCCATTATTAATTCTGGTCTAAGGTAAGCATCCTTTCTGAAATGACCGTAGTCCGAGTACATTAGTTTAGAAATTAAGAACAAAAACATAAATGTATGTCATGTCTCCCTATTTACAGTTGTCTATCGTTACAATACCATCTACTCTTGGAGTGCTTTTTTTCACCATATTAAGGTATGTGCAGTGCCTGGCATGGGAGTTATAACTGTAGTCTTGAGAATGGATTCCCAAGGGCATAAGTTCTAAAAATATGTTTGTTTGTCATTTTAGATTGTTGGTCCTGAGGAGAACTCCATACTGGGGAGTTCGAAACGCGTCGACCGGTTGTGTGGTTGTTTTGTCAAAAATTGATATAATTTCTTTAAATAGGTCCAATTTAAGAGGGTGCAAAAATCTCATTTAAAAAAAGAAATAAACGTTAAAATGTGAAAATTGTATATATGTACATTGAAAGAAATTGATATATAGATTTTTGTCTTTTTTTGACATTAAGACCTTTAGGATTTGTACGGTTTGTGTTGGATGAATGTAGATGGATGAATGTTTTGGCCAGTGTGCAAGCTTCGATGTGTCTAAAAACTGTTGGTAAATTGTTTTTTGTATATCAGGAATCACTTGTAAATATGTTATTGTATTAGTTTTTTGTATATACACCAAACATTGGTTTCTAATGAAAATATAAGAAAAAAACTTTTCCCCACTAGTGTTCAAATAAATAAATAAACTAGTGACGTAAACTAAAAAACGGACCTTTATGTTTCTTTCATACAGGTTAATTCTAAAATTGATTGAACAATACCCAGTATTGGCAGGTGTTTTGTTGTTGAATAGTTTGGACTCAGCCTTACTGGTTAGGAGTCACGACCCTGTGTCGTTGTAATAATATCATCCTTTATGTGGCAATATGGTAAAATTAGAAGGTCACTTAACTATTTAACGCTACCACAGCATAGAGGGGGCCTAGCACTACCCAATATCACGCTATATCATTGGGCTGCCTTTCTCCAACAAATGGCTCCTTTGTTTAGTATTACGGCTCCAGGCACAGAAACTATTATCAGAAGTACCCTCTATATATGAACTCCTACTAGGGAATAAATATCAAGGTCTTTTATTAAAACAATTAGAGCCAAGCTATTTAAAAAAAAAATTAAGACAAGCAAGAGTACGTGGAAACTATGGTGCAAAATTTCAAGGTTTTTGACAATCCCACAATATAATAGGTATACCCCTTTATGGGGCTCCTCGTTTTGCCCCTGCTAGTAAATGATGACATGGCTAAAAAATGGGAAATGGTAGGCATAAGAACAGTTTGGGATTTCTGTTGGAGGCGAAGTAGACTGCAAATTCTCAACTATTCAGAATAAATTTGAAATCCCCAATAGCCATTTTTTTTAATTCATGGAGGTCAAATCAATTCTGAAGTTAAAAACTCCTAGGATCTTATAAGAAAGAATACCACTTCTTGATATCCTGGCTACAAAATCATTTAGAATTGGGAAATATATGAGCTGCTTTTAAATAGCCTACGTGATGATTTAGAGCACACAGAATCTTCTTGGGCTTTCAGACTCACCAATTCTAACGTAGATATTGATAAGTGCCTACTTTTGGCGTCTAAGATACTCATGTCCTCGAGCTTAAAAGCCCAGCTATATAAAACTATATTTAATTTATATTTTACCCCTGCTAAGCTGTTCTCATGGGGGAAAAGATTGGAACATCACTGCCCAAGATGTGGGCTGGGACCTGCCAATTTAAACCACATGTTTTACGAGTGTGACAAGCTATCTGCGGTAAAAAATGGGCTGGGTAAATATTGGGAAGAGGTATTCGGACATCGGCTAGCGGTCTCACCTACGCTGTTTATTCTAGGATGCGATCGTACACTGGGCTTGAGTAAGGTCCAAGAATCATGTCTCTTTATCGGAACAGCGGTTTACAGAATTTTATTAGCAGCTAGCTGGAAAGAAATGGCTCCTCCATCCTTTCAAATGTGGCTTGCCAGGTTCTTGGCTATATATAATCAAGAAACGGCTATATATTCAATCAGGGGGAGACATTCTAGATCGCGTGGTTAAAAATTTGGCAATCCATTGAAAATTGGATGAAAGGTGTGAAAGGGGGATCTTAGGGAGGACAACTTTATTGCGATACTGTATTAATATGTATAGCTTATTTTGTGTATATATGTGAATATGGAATATTTTAATGTTACAATACTTAGCTTCCCTCTACTTAAATCTAAATGCTGCTGCTATCATTGAATTTTTTAGCACAAACCTGCTGCTATTTTTCTCATTTCTCCTATTTGTTTTTAATATGCATTTTTATACTACTGCAGTATTCTCTATGTATCCTTGTGCTGCTAAACATATGTGATATACATCTTTTGCTATGTATTTATTTGGTGTTGCACAATAAATAAAATAAAAAAACAAGCACTGGCGTTGCCAATAGGTTTCGCATTTAGAAAGTTGGAGCTATTGGTTTTGTAAATGACATTTTATATTTATATATTGTTATTGACAATGCCAATACCGATATATAAATATAAAATGTGATTTACAAAACCAATAGCTCCAACTTTCTAAATGCGAAACCTATTGGCAACGCCAGTGCTTGTTTTTCTTGTTTCTTTTTTAACAAGAAGGGGTTGGGCCCTAAACTACACCGAACTGGGCCTCTTCAGTAGTTACAAACAACAAAGTGTTGAGGTGTGTGCTGTTAGAATGAAAAAGATTAATACAAAAACCACCTAAACTGCTAGAGTGGTTTCGTGTGTTTATTACACTTTCTTGAATTAATCAAATTTAAACATAGACATTCGATTTTTTTGTCATATCATGACCAAGCAAAACAACACATTTGGGATAATACGCACAACATGAATAACAAAATAGAAAAGCACAAAAAAGTACAGACAATTACAGAATGTTACAGACAAGTGGCAGTGGCTGTCCTTTGATTGTACAGTGAGGTGTAACGGCACAGACAATTTTCAATTTCAAAGGTTGCAACCTGCCAACAACAACTAGTCATGTAAAACAATTGCAACAGGCAGATTGCCCTGTTTGCGTACTATAAAATTCTGTAGTTGAAGATTAGAGTTAAGACTAGCTGAGTGGGGTCAATGCGTTTCAGAACCCCAAATTTCTTAAAGGGTTCTTCCTCAGGACCGGGACTAGGCCAAGCACTGTGATACACATAAGAAATACAAAATGAGTGATTAGATAGCTGCCCCTAGTATTAAAATTAGCTCTACTTATCATTATAAGCATAACAAGGTTGTCCTTACCCTTGTAAAATAAACACAGCAATATGAAACCCATGAGGGAACATATGTCCTCTTTAAATGCAGGTTTCTGAAAATAGTAAAGAACAAAATACGGGCTTAGTAGAGCTGTACAAAAACAACCATTAGTATGAGTAGAGTAGACTTTACTGAAACGGCACATTGTTTGTGGAGTAAATGTCCATGAAAAGTAGAACTTCTGAACGTAGTTTAAAACGCGATCTCAGCTACCTTTTACCCGTGTAACTGTTGTCAATTAAAGGTGGACCTAAAGCGTGGTCAAACTTCTTTGACTAGCTGCGTGGGTATCTTGTTGCCATAAAAATGAAACAAAACTGCTACAACTTGCCCCTGAACCATGGGCTCTGTGGTGGATTGCAGTTGTCGTAGAGAGAAGTTTGAGAAAGGTTTCACATTGCGGTGACCCTGTGTAAAGTAATTTAATATACGAGTGTAATCAAGAAAGCAGCTTACTCAGTAATTACACTTTTAAGCGAACTGATATAGACTGAACGACCGGCACCAATATTGAACAGCAATTGTACTCTGGTGCTGGAAGAGAGCCATGGGGAGAATGCACAGCATTCGCTTTCAGTCTGTGCTCGGACAGAGTGCAAAGTGGTTGCTGGGTGACGGCTAGGGAGGGGCTCCTGGAGCACAGGGGGCCCCCCGCACCGCGGGAGCTGATTGGACTCACTTCATTCATGAAGGCATCAACGGCAGACTCTTAGCATGTCGGTAAATTCCTGGATGGATTTAAACAAGATGTGAGCGTGTGCGTGAATGCAGAGTGCGCTCTCTCTAGCACGATCGAACAGATCCTCATAACTTGCCTGTTTCCAGAAGCTTGATCAAGTCAAATTTCAGTCCGGCGTGCACGATTCACTGCGTCTCAGAAATGCGGAAGTTTAACTAAGCTCGCATCGGACCTAACTTGTAGATTCAGATAATGTGAGGGGGGCATTGCATCATGGTACTAGTAGTCTAACAACAGGTCAGAATGATTGAAATTAAGGAAACAAGCTATGGCATCATACAGAGAGTCAAACATGGAATTCTAAGCTCCTGACACCAACAAACTTACCACGATTAAACTGCGGGTAGGGAGACAAGGGAAGCCAGATGGGGGCGGGAGAGCCTGGTGGGGGGGCGGGAATGCGTGCGAGGGGAGAAGTGTGGCAGGCAGATGCGCGGAGGGAAGCCGGATGGGGCGGGAGAGCCTGGTGGGGGGGCGTGAATGCGCGAGGGGAGGCAGGCGGATTAGGAGGGAAGCCTGATGGGGCGGGAGAGCCTGGTGGGGGGGCGTGAATGCGAGCGAGGGGAGGCAGGCGGATTAGGGAGATGCTCGTGCTTGTGTGGTCACGTGACCCGCTTTTGTGGTCACGTGACCTCACATGCACTGTGAAGAAACTGCAGTGGTTTCACTAGTCGATCAAGCCCTTGAATTTTCGCCTATTCCATTCGCAAGCAAATGGTAATAGGCGAAACCTAAAAAGGAAAGAAATATTGGCTATGCAATGTTTGTTGTCATCCGGCTGTCTTTTCTACCTCTACTTCTCTCTGTTCTACAATCTCTGTGACTGTCCCTCCTTGTTAACAATCCATATCTCTTGACATTCTCTCCTCGATGCAGCCGCTTTCGATCCTGGCCCAGACTGTATCAGAATCCAGGTGAAATGCTTTGCAGCCCCGTTCGCCACATTCAAACAGAGACCGCGGGCGGCTCTAGGCTCATGGCGGCCCTGGGCAGGGAGCGTAGGTAGGGGGCCCTGGAAGAGGGGGTCCGGGCGAGGCAGAGCGCGGAGGCCAGAGAAGAGGGGGGGTCAGGGTGTTTGGAAGTGGAACAGAGCAGGAGGCCGCCAAATCCCTACCAGGGGCCACCACGCAAATATGTCTCCATCCTCAGAGGATTATTATATTAAGGATATATATTGGCGTGGTGGCCCCTGGGGTTTGGTTGCTTTGCGTAGGTGCTCACCTTGCACATGCCTAAGGCCGCCACTGAGAGACGTATAGTTCCACTGATAGGCCCTATCCACTTTATTGTGACCTTAGAAACCTTAAGCCTTGAGAAAAGCTCTGGACCATGGGAACTCATAAACATTTTCTCAGGGGCCAGAAAGCACAGTCTTGCGTTGCGCTCGAGGACCGCATCGATGCTGGGCCATGATCTCCAGTGAAAATGGATGAGCTGATGGATTATCTGGACAGAAAATAAACCAATACTTACGTTCACCGTTCCCATAGTTTTCTATACATTTACCCAGACAAATAAGCGTTCACCTATGACCATTGCCCACCCGGCAGTACATGTTGAATTAGCTGTAGAAATAAAGTCAATAGCCAGAAGAAATAAATCCTAGCAACATCGGGTTTTTTCTAATTCTGTTTTTTTCTACAGTGGATTTAGCTTGTTCTATTAGCAGGGTTGCCCTGATCATAAAACAAGCTGAAGTGACTATAGAAAAAAAACAGCATCAGAAAACAAACTTACTTGGTTAACAGGAAAAAACTCGGAACTCAAGCAGCTTTGTTTCTCTGCTGCTCGTTCCCCCGGGCAGGTCTGCGCACAACAAGGAAAGGTCTGCTGGGCTGCCGGAGGCTCAGGTGCCATACATTAAGTACCAAAGCTCAGGACAGACAATCCCCATATGGGGAAGCACGTGCTGGCTGAACCCTGTGGTATTCTACTCCATTACTGTCATCAGGAAAAAAGTACTAAAGAAAGTACTCATGCTGTACATGCCATATTATGTTTGTCCGTGACATGATGCGTCCAAACCTGGTAACTATCTGGCTCAGGAATAATTGAGTCAATCCTTGAAATTCTGTCGAAATCTGTGGCAGGATGGTGCCAACTCCCGGGCTAAAGTTGGCCCTGGTATAATGTTGGCTTTTCCTGTCATATTTGGGCGTAAATTGCATGTTAATGCCCTCCCATTTGATAATGCTGCACCTGACATAATGCTGGTAGTTCTTGGCATATTGTGGGAATTCACATCATGATGGTAAGCACACCTGGTATAGTGCTGGCTTTGTAATGACGCTGACAATTCTGGGGATATTAAAAGATTCTTCAAAAAGATGGCACACACACCTGGCAGGGTGTATGCCAAGGCATAACGGTGGTAATTCTTGGCATATTATGGGCATTCAAACCACCTATTACAGTACTGGTCCTGATGTAGTGCTGATATTGCTTTACAGTTTATAGGCATTTAGTGCATGTATATGTCCATCTTGGAAAAATGCTTGCCCTAAGAAAATGGCAGTACTTTTTGGAATATTATAAGACACCATGCCATGATGACACCCAAACCTGATAGGTACAGACCATTGCATAATAGTGTTAAATGATGACATATTGTTCTGCATCCATGGCAGGAGAGTGTGATACACGGCATGCAAGACAGAATCTAGCCTTCTTTGGCAGTAATACATGTGGATAATTGATGAGAATGGCAAATGTATGTTTGAGAACAAACTGTGTATTTAGTAGTAATGTTTCGGTCGGGAAAAGTGATCACCTTTTGTCTCGGGGAATAAGGTGTATTGTTTCAAAATGAAAACTTGTATTTGTGGATTTCCATGAACCAAGAAGCTCTTTTTCGAAGTCACAGTTATTGTATTTCCATATGTATATGATGTGTATTGATGGTTAGGTCTAACTTTCCAACTAAAAAGCAATTTTTGCTCAGTTTATAACTGGAACTACCTCAAACTTGGCGTGAAGTTATTCAGAGGTGTATCTTTGCTTGGTTTGTTGTAAATCAATCCAGTAATCAGCCACTTTCTCCGTTTTCAGGAATCGGAGTGTACAGGAATACAAAGGCAAGAGAAATAAGAATAAAAGACACATACTGACCGACAAGAGAAAAAGAATGAATAGATGTAGTGCAGGAGAGAGAAAGAGGGAAACGTGTAATTTAGGAAACAGTCATGGAGAAGAGAGAGAGTGTGTGTGAGTGAGCGAGACAGAGAATCAGAGAGAGAAGCCAGAGAGGAGACCAAGGAGACAGCAGGACAGAACAGAATATAAGAGAGGAAACCAATATTAGCAAGAGGGAAAATAGAAGATACAGTTAAGATCTGAGAAAGAAGAACCTGACAGAGAAGACAAGAAATCTGGGGGCCAGTTTCAGTAGCGGCTGCTACCGGACGGGGATGGTGAGGCAGGTGGAGGAATGGAAAAAAATTAAAAGGACTTACCTGAAACGGGCGAAAGGCCGCCTCTCCTCCGTCCTCTTTAATCTTCCGGTCTCCAGTCCCGGTCAACACCAGGAAGCAGCCAGGCACACAGGCTCTCCTGAGCCAATCACAAAGTTGCAGTAGCCAATCACAACGATGCATCGCAGTATTGTGATTTGTCTGAGCGCCGTGGTTCGACGCTCAGATGGGGATAGAGAGGCTTTGCATGTTCCTCACCAGGCTGTGTAATGCAGCCCAGTGGGTAACATGCACAGTTCGCAGGAGTGCAAACCACTCCTCCCCCTATGCTGCCCAGCCCTGCCCGCAAGCCACTGACTTCCATAGGAAAAATACAATGACAATAACAATACTTTATTATCATTGTATTTTTCCTTTTGAGCAGTGGGGCAACATTCCCTCCCGCCTTAGGGAAGGAGCCACCACTGGCCAGTTAAGGTGAGCATCTATATTAGGCAAAGACTGAAAAAGGTAATACACAAGATACAGAGAGGAAGATAAAGAATTGAATAGTGCGAGAAAGGAGGCCAGAAATGGGGAGCTAGTCAGTGGCAGCCGGCATGGCTTGTGGGTGGCGAGGCGGGCGCAGGGGTCGGGTGTCGTGGGGGGTCGTGCAGGGGGAAGATCAGAATGTCTTTTTTAAACTTACCTTGAGGCCAGGTCCTGCTTCTTCCCAGCTACTGCTCGCCTGCCTCCGACACTGACAGTAACAGGAAGAAGGCAGCCAGGCTCCCTCCTTAAGCCAATCACAAGGCTGCAATGCAGCATTGTGATTTGTCTGAGCTCCATGGCACGGCGCTTGGCCTGGGGCTGGAGGGGTGGGAATGTTCTCCATGCAGGCTGTAATGCAGCCTGCATGGAGAACAGGGAAAGTGTGCAAACCACTCCTGCCCTGCTTCAAGAGCAGCGAAGCCCCACCCACCCTCCTGCCACAAAGCAGCAGGACACGAAGCATAAAATAATAATAACTCTAAGTTATTATCATTTTTTGTTTCTCACTGCTTAAAAGCAGTGGGGCGACGCTCCTTTGCCATAGCAGAGGAGCCGCCCCTGGAGCTAGTGACGATTAGAGTGTGAGACAAACAGAGTTCTAGGGAAAGAAAACAGGAAGTAGATAGGAGAGAAAAAAGAGAAAGAGAAACAGTTATCGAGGACGAAAAGTGGCATATGATCAACAATGGGCTTTAGTCTTAGAAATCTCCACTTTGTATTGGCCTGTTAGATAAAGCTCTTAAGGTCTCATTACGAATTTAGGTGCTACTTATCGCACATGATAAATACCAATACCACTTGGTACTATTATGAAATTGTGGGGATTAACATGCATATTTTGGTGTTTAACGCACCAAAATCCACACGGTTCAATAAATATTGTACAATTTTCCCTGTTCGATTTCGGCAGGTTTCACCTTCTGAAATTTAATGAAGGTTGAGGTATTTAATGCATCCAATAATTATCAGCTGTGTTAAACAATACTCAACTCACAAGTCTGACCCATGCACAAACACAGGGGTTTACGCAGTGATCAGAATTTAAAGACCCATTTGCAAACAGGCCCTAAGTATGTTGGGTGACTGTCATACTTCTTAAGACCCGATTCCTGTGGGTATATAAGGCAGCGTTCATTCTGTGTATATGCCAGCAAAATCAATTGGTGTAATAATATTAATCAAGAACAGAGCTCTTCCTCTAACATATAACACTGGACATTAGACATGTACACAGCACCAGATTTTGACTTGATAAGGCCCTAAGCTATTTGAAATATGTGGCCCTTTATAAGTCCAGATATTCTATGTGACTATGTCAGTGACAAATATGATTTTTGGATACCTAGAGGGTTAAACTGAAATACAATTAAGAAGTATATTGATAGTGAAATAATAAATCTTTACCTTAAAATCATTTTTATTCATAACAAACTTAAAAATGCAAACTGGTAAAAAGAAACAAAAGTTCTTTTAAAAGGCCAATTTACAAAGGCTTGTTATCTAATCTCTTGAAACATGTTATAAGGATTAAGGAATTATATTAAACTAAAATATTTTCTTTCTTGCCTTTGCCAGAGCAAAGTCACTTTTGACATCATCAAATGATAAACTGCGTAGTTTGTCGCTTTCTATGCACATGAGACTGAGGGAACATAATTTATCTTGAATCATTGTTGTTCTAAATTCATTTTTTATCCTCTTCAGCTGAGAAAAAGATCTTTCTCCAGAGATAAGTGTTTCCTTATCTCCTCTGAAAGGTAAACCACGCTCTGCCATAGTAATTATGACTGCCACAACTCGTTCAAGAACATTTTTCCAGTACTGCCGTTTATTATTTATCTGTTCTACTAGTTGGCAGTCAATTGTTGAGCCACGTTTTCTTGTAAGATATGTTACCAAAGCAGTTCTATGGTCTACAGAGTTTTCATGACTTTGAACTAAATAGGTGTTGCGCCAATCACAAAATCCATCAGATGATAATGGTGTAGAAGAATTTGAAAAGAGTTTACACACGAAACAGTATACACGACCAGTTGCTGGCGAATATACTAACCATTCTCTGCAATATTTTTCACCATTAGCCGTTTGGGATAGAACAAGCTTTTCAAGCAATATCTGTCTTGGTTTGCAAAAAGCTTCTTTGATTTTTCAAATGAGCCATTTGAGTGCTGACATTCTGACAGACCTTTTTCTACCCAGTATAAAATCTCAATTTTACTTAAATCCCCCCATACCCCAACATCATTCTGTTTGTTTTTTGATGCTGAATCTTCTGTGCTTGTACTACTCTCTGGCTTATAAATCTTAATATTTGTTGCTTCATTCGTTGAAGTAGATTCTATACAACTAGATGTACCAGGCTCTGTATCAGGAATAGGGTGAATATCAAGTGACTGACTCACTGTGGTAGAGGCTTTTGGTTCATCAGGCCCCATATCTATCTTCTTCTTTGTTAAGAAACTATCTAATTTTGTTAACTTGCTAAGCTCTTCTTCAGCTCTCTGCTTCTTTTCCTTCTTTTGAGCTCCACTTTTATAACTTCTGGTTGACATCTTGCAAACTGTGGGCAGAATATTTAATATAACTATAAACATACTACATCTAAAAGTAATATCATGCATGACATTTTTTTTTTGAAAATTTCCTGTGATATTATCACTACTTACCAACAAGCGAAATTTTTATAATAAATAAACATGCAAAGAGAAAATGAACAATATCCTCTCAAGTTTTAATATTAGTTTAATTAAATTAACGAAGAAAAAAACAATTAACATATACATTAATACTTAATTTAATACAATCAAAACAAAACAATATGTATTTTTTAATTTGCAGTTCTTTCAAATATATATTTAATAATAACAAATTGTAAGTTTATATATTAAACTTACAATTTGTTATTATACTGACAAAAAAAAAACGTTAAAAATATATATGCTATAAGAGCAGGCAAGCACTTTGGATTTAACATTGGCGGCCACCGTGTTAACAGAAAGTGCCTGGCTGTAAGGACCTTTGATGTTAACCTCTGCTTCCACCATGCTTTATTCCTTAACGCAGATGTAATGCACGGTGGCATGGCAGCCGATGTTAAAATCCAAGGTACTTGCATGCACTGAGCCGCTTTCACCGACTACTACGCAAAGGCAAATGAAAGCGTGGTTAAGTCAGTGAAAGCGGATTAGTGCAGGCAAGAAACTTGCATTTAACATCAGATGCCCAGTACCTAAAACAACTTTTAATTTTAATGTTGCCTGCCCTTGCGCTCTATTACTGAAGGCAGAATTAAAAGCGCAGAGGCAGCCAACGTTAAAATCAAGGGGCCTTTCAGGCATTCCTTCGATTTTATCAACGCTGCTACGGCTGAGTTAGAGGCCCACTTACCACATAACTGCCTGATTTTACAGACTCTGCAACTGCTCGATTAGGGGCCCACTTAACTCACAGCTGCTCCGGGAGGCCCAGATCAAAAACAAATGCGAAGTACGGTTCCAGGCTGCGATGTACTGTTTCAGGCTGCAAATTGCTGTGCCAGCCCGGAAATGACAGGTGGCGCATGACTAAGAGGAAGAACATCACGTTCTTCAGCAGGCCCTGTCCCAGCTAAGCTCACTTCAGCCAATCGGAGCAGCTGGTTTGTGTGAGGGCGGGCAAGGGCGATGATAGCTGTGAAAGACAATGAAGGATTACAAAATACAATGCTTATAAAGCCTTATATGACGTCTCAATAATAAGATAGCAGCACAAGCTACTCTCAGAGGGTCGGCGAGCTACTACCGGTAGATCGCGATTGACCGGTTGGAGTTGGAGACCCAGCCCTGCCCTAGGCAAATAGCGCTCTGTTCTTCAAAAAGACGCGCTAAAAAAACTGGGTGAAGAGTATGGGACATCCCGGACGTGCAGCATTGGAACTAATTATATTTTGGGGGGGGCCCGAAGAAATTGGGGGCCCCAAGCTATAGCTTGTGTAGCTTCTACGTAAATCCTTCGCTGTATGGTAAGAACTACCATGATTATGTAAGGACAAGCCTTATAGGGGTAGGCATTGTCATACCATCGATGCATGTGAACATACCCACACATGTGCATGCTCACATACACACTAAGTTGCATTCAAGACTTTTCTTTTTAATACTTACCTGTGTCCAGGTCTGGCTGTTCCAAACTCTACATCTGCTGGCCTTGCAGTTCCCGCTTGGCTCACAATATCTAATTATTTTCATTGCCAGCCCCATTCCCACAACATGGCAGGGCCTGTATCACACTTACGGTTTGAATGTCAGCAAAAGGCTTCATTGAAAGTTGTGTGCTGTCAATCATTACACTGTAAGTGTGACACAGGCCTGCATTTGGTTTCTAAGCATTGTGGTCCATGAGTTTAGACTTCACCTCTCTACTAGAGAGCTGGGCATGATTACTCTATAAAATATTAACTGTACGTGTCTGATGTGGCAAACATGACCTACGACCGAACAGTTTTTATTTTAGTCACTGTGAGAGTCAGCAGCTTTGCTTTAGAGGTAATAAAACTTCAGAGTGACAAGGTAAGAGGTGAGGTGGTTTTGATGTGTCCAAGCTCTCTCTTATTTCATTTCCTTCAGGCTTCCCCCACCCCATGGCTGTCATTTATCATCGTTCTCTTCTTCTCTGCCAATCTGTTTTTCTTGCTCTTTCTCTCACTGCACCTCTTTTTCCTGCCCTCCCTCTTTTCCACTCGAATGTCCATTTTAAACTCCTCTCACCCACCTGTGGCTATCTTATTCATTTCTATATTACTTGTCACCCGCCTCTCTATATATATGGCGTCTCTTTCTTACTAATCCTGCCCTCTGTAAAATCTTCCACTCTCATCCATCTCTACTCTTCCCTGCCATTTTTTCCCGCTGGTCATCTTTACCCTTTCCCTTTTTCCTCAGTCTTCCACCTTCAACATATTCCATCTCTCTCTCTCTCTCTCTCTCTCTCTCTCTCTCTCTCTCTCTCTCTATCTCTCTTTCTCCTTCTCTGTCATTCACTCGTCGTCTCTTTCTAATGTGTCTCTTTATAACCTATATTGCACTGAACTGCCTGTGGGGTCCTATTCGTTCCACTTGCTTTTCTCTTTCCTCTAGTTTTCCCTTATCTTGTCTCTGCTACATTGTTCTCTCATTTTTAGGTCTTGCATAGGCATTGCATGCGCTGTTTCTCGAGACATGCTGTATCTACTGTAAGGGCTTTTAGCACACCTATCTGTTTCGATGAATTCCTTCATGTGCCATTCGAAATTCCTTTGTTTTAATCGGTGAATAGTTTACATATATCCCTCCTGTTGCTGTTTTGGTGACGCCCTCGAAACTGGCCTTGTTACATGGATCACTTCACTATAGGCTATATCAGTTAGTTTTGACGCACTACTTTTTCTCTTGCCTGGGCTTGTTTTTCCTTATGAACGCGCTCAACCAGAGCTGTAAATCATGTCTTTATCTTAATTCCACTGTCTTTGGTTTCACAAGCACTACAAAATGTTTGGTTTCATTTGCTAAAATATCTAAAACTCAAATAATATACTTACTTAATGGAAGTGTAGTTTAAGTAGACAGTCGGCAGTAGGATCAACCTATCTACATTGTGCTCTTGACAGCTTGATAATTTGGAAACAATTATAGCTGTAAACATGCTGGTATTGCTCTGTTTTATGAAAATGGAAGCAGACTTAGGTTGCGTTCTTCCAACTTTTGATGCTTTCTTTTAGTTTTCAATCATTGGTGAAATACAAGCAATACCAGGGGATGCCTCCATGTGCTCTCCAATGCGGCACGTAATGTAAGGTTACTTAACAATATATGTCCCGCAAGTAGACTGTACAACACCACCTCAGCACCATCTCAGCACCATTGCAGCACCACTTCAGCGCGAGTCAGTCACTCAACACTACTGTGGTTCTGTGGTTCTATGATACTGAGGGTCTGTGGTTCGGAGATTCTGAACCCGTTCAATGAAGGTCGTCGGATGGATCTTGTTCGTGCTAAATAAAACTTTATAAATAAATAAATAAATAGACGATTTTGGTGTCAGCGGACCGCAAATGACAAGTGCGGTACGTACGAGTGTTTTCGTCATCCCCGATCAATAACACTACGTATTCAGGGATTTTGTTTGAACCCTCGGGTTCCATTTTGTGTGCGGCAGCCATTTTGTGTGGTTGCCCTCACATAGGCCGATGACTATGGCCGAACGAGTCTTTGGGACACGTACACCTTAACTGACTTTTGTGTGACCTGGCCGAACTGACTCCCTTGCCCGAGGCTGATCTCGTTGAGCCAGTTCCTTGTTAACACCTTGGCTGCTAGAGGTTTTCCCCTCCTGTGCTACAAAGTAAGATATACCATTGTTCAGGACGAGCTCAGCTCGTCATAAGCACAGCTCCAGGGTGCCTCATGACGAGCTGAGCTCGTCATGAGTAGGGAAGGGGTTAAGCAGCTGGTCAGATAGAGATCAAATAGCAGGACATTGCTGAGTTTATGGTACATGCACACACCCTTCTATCTTGCTTCTCATCTGCTTCTGTTCCTTCCTTTATGGCTTAATCATTGATTTGGGTTGAGGTCTTTATGATGGGTTTGTCCGGCCCGTTCGAACAAGAATGTTGGTTTTTGCTTGGTCATTTCTGGTGGGCTGGACAACGGAAAGTGGGATTGTCGTCATGCGATATGTTTGAAATGTCACCGTTTCATTGGTCAGTTTGTATGTAATTGATGCTAGCCAGGAAAGTGATTTTTGGCATAAAAGACGATGCTCCGCTCTATGAATTTGTGCAGTCTTTAGCGAACCACCCGTGTTGTGCTTCGTAGACCGCTGTTCCTGGTTGCAGCCAATAAATGTGGTCTTTGACGTCATCAAGAAGTGTCCCGTGTCTCTGTTTGCCGAGGCAGGGGAACTCAAAGACATCGGGCGTTATCCCTGGCGCCGCTGGGTTCTAAAACCCGGTTCTTCAGTTGGCGCCCAACGTAAGGCGACTTCAGCGGTACCGGTCCAAGCCTGAAGATCGTGAGGAGCTTCGTGTGGAAATTCTGGAGAAAGGCCTGCCACTTTATCGACCCCTGAATGTTGTCGTAGTCCGTAAGTCTTTGCTGCGAGGTTCCCCGCTTTCCGACGGCTATGAAGGACTGCTGCCCTGACTGTCGCCCTCTCTTGGCGCCATTAGATGATTTGTAGAGCAAGACAGTAGACGGGTCTTCTGGTGACGCCATCGACATTTCAGTTAAGTATGAGTGGAGCGTCTCCCAGTCCTTAGCTTTGTTTTGGGTATCCTTCGGGGTCGCTTTGATTTGGTACCTGCAGGCCCCAAAGCCGAGGGACTCGTGTATTCACGAGACTATCGTTTTGAGATTTCCCTTGAAGTTTGAAGGTAGACTAGTGACCGAAGATGCCTGGTCTTAGCAGGCTTGGAAAGATATTTGGTTGTGGTTGTACTAGGGATTCCCGATTGGAGGATTCGTGTCCGGTTCCTCAGATTGGAACTCCGACCTATGAGCTCTACATAAAACATGGAGTGGGCCCCATCGCGTATAATGAAATATGGGTTAAATATACTAGGAAAGACGGTGTCCTACAGTGGCCCCGTTATGGTAGCTTTAAATCAGAGATTTTAGACAATCTCAAAGTTAAACTGTTCAAGAAGAAATCCCGGCCGGCGATGTTTGACTCTTTCCGCTTATGGCGAAAGGAAGCCAAACAGAAAGAAATTAAGTTAGCGAAGAGATCGAGGTATGTCAATGGTGCAAGCTGCTATACAGTTTAAGGATAACGAAGAAGAACAAGAGAGCGAAAAGATGCTTAGGCAGCGTAAACTAGCGGTGGACAAATGCTACCCAGCTTTGCCACCTCAACAACAAGAAGAGAAGAAAGATCTTGTGAAAGATCCTTTAATGTTGCATCTATTGAGTTCACCACCCCCTTATGTGCAGAGTGCTACGGCACCGCCACAAGTTGTAGTTGCGCAACCTCCGGTTGCTTTGCCACCTGTGATTCCTCAACAGCCAACTCCTTTTCCGTTGACTCCTATTCCTTTGGCGCAGCCTCCTCAAGGGATGCTGACTTTGCTACCTCCTTCGTCTGCTACTCCTACGCCTGTCTTGTTTACTCCCCCTGTTACTGTTCCGACTTTGGTTTCCACTCATTCTGCCTCTTCTCCTGTTCTCTTGTCACCTTCTCCTTCTGCTCAACAGAGAATGACTGATGCTGTTGCTAGTCTCTTTTCTCCTCTTTTGGGTTCATTGGGTATATCTACTGTTGTAGAGCGTAAGCAATTGCATGGCAAATTGCCTGATCCTAATGAACGGACAGTGTTGGATCACTTAGCGCGTAAATGGGTTACGTATCCTTCACACTATGATCTTGAGGGTGTTATGGATGTTTTCCATCAATGGGAAGCACCGAAACAAAGGTATGTTTTTGATATGATGTGTTCTTTCCTTCGTGAGCAATGGGAAGATAGTGAGGTAGGACAAACTCCGCCTGAGTTGTATCATATACGTTCTGAGTTTGCGAAGGGGACTGTTGTGGGTCTCGAGGTTGAGAAAGCAGTTGCGACGCTGTTGTCGTTTAGGAGTGCATCTCCTCCTCAGCGATTGTTTGATTCTGATCCGTCCGTTAGGAGGAAGGCGCGTCAATATCCAATGCGTGAGGTTCCTCCAGTTTGGAGACCTGGTGATGCAAATGCTAATCCACCTATTGTTCCACACTTTCAGCGTGTCTGGGTGCATGTTCCATGGAAACGTGCTGAAGTTTTAGCCCTTAAGCAGACTTTGCCTGATCCGCGCAAAAATCCAGCAGGGTTTTATAAGGAGCTATCTCAAACTGCGGATTCGTGTATTATGAATCTGGCTGATATAGATATGTTGTTTGGGAATGTTGTTCCACAACCTATTTGGGGAAAGATTCGTCACACGGATCATGCACATGAATTGGGTGATACATGGGATAATCTTAGAGCAGCAGATACTAGACAAGTAGGTGGTGCTAAGCCAGAAGATATAATTGCTGAACTGCCTGGTAGGATTATTGAATATATGAAGACTTTTATGCCTGCTTTGCGTGTTAGTTGGGACAAGTTGTCTGCGTGTAAGCAGAAGAAAGACGAAACTTTTTCACTAGGTTCGAAGAGACCTTTGTAGACCACAGTGGTCAGGACATGAGTACAGAAGGTGGTCAACGGTTGTTCGTTGACAAGTTTGTTCATAATTTGCTTCCAGAATTGTGCAATAGATTGAAGGATTCTGAGAGTGCTTGGGCTGTTTCTACGTCAGCACAGATTTTAGCTACTGCCCAGTACTATGAGAATAGGAATAAGGATGAGATAGAGAAAGCGGATAGGAAGACTAAGGAATTGAAGACTAAAGTTCTTCTACAACAAGCTTATCCGCCTCATAATAATCAGCGCGATTATCAGCAACCTCAGCAATATCAGAGAAACTCGCAAAGGTTCGAGTCTTCTCAACAGCGTTTTCCCGTAGGTCCTATTCAGTGTGCGTATTGCAAAGAAGAGGGTCATTTCAAGAGTAGTTGTCCGGTTTTGGTACAGCGCACGAATGGTGTTTCTGGTGTGAGAGGTCGAGGTGTTCAACAAGCTCTTAGAGGTAGAGGTCGTGGTCAGAATGCGCCTCCCTTGCCTCCACAGAACTCTATGAATAGCTTTGATCAGCAGAATGGTGCGTCTGGTAGGACAGCACAGTACTATGCGGACAATTACTATGCCGAAGGTGAGGATGTGGATGGTAATGATTGCTAGGACAGCCATGGACAAAGAGAGGGAGTTGTTTCAGTTCCAGTAGATCAGAGTGGACCCTATGTTGAAGTGACTGCATCAGGTGTGTCAGAGCCTTTTCTGTTGAATACTGGTGCTGCGAAGAGTTCTATTATGCACTCTAAACTCCCTGGCGCACCTTTGTCTAGCTTAAAGAATGTTTCAGTAGGTTTTTCTGGCGCCCCGGTTACGAATCCGATTTCTAGTCCGTTGTCTATTTCTGTTGGACCTTGTGAATTCGAAGCACCCCTCATTCTGACGACTGGTTGTGGTGAGAATTTGTTGGGATTGGACTTGTTGAAGAGATTGTATGCAACGCTATATTGTTCTCCTTCAGGAGTACACCTTACATTGGGTAAGAGAGTGATCTCTCTGATGTATTTATCTAAAGGTCGACTTCCACCTGAATTGTCTTCTCTCCCTGATTCTCTTTGGGCTACTGGTCCGAACGATGTGGGTCTCCTAGAGATTCCGCCATATGTTGTGACGTTGAAAGTGAATGCCAGACTACAACGCATTCCGCAATATCCCATTTGAAGTGATGGTGAAAGTGCACTGTTGGCGATCATCTATGATCTGATTGAGAAAGGTGTGATTGGGGAAACGAGAGGTAATGTGTGCAATAGTCCGGTTTTGCCTGTTTTGAAAAGAGCTGATTCTTCACAGCCTCCTGTCTATAGGTTCGTGATCGATCTTCGAGAGGTGAATAAGATTGTTGTTCCGCAATTTCCTGTTGTACCTGATATCACCGCTTTACTGACTTTGATCCCGGCTACAGCCACGTGGTTTTCGGTGATTGACTTGAAGAATGCTTTCTTCAGCATCCCGATTGCCGTGGAAAGTAGAGATATTTTTGGCTTCTCTTTAGGTGGACGAAGTTTCCGCTTTAAGCGCGCTCCTCAAGGCTATTGCGAGAGTACATCGATCTATAGTCAAGCTTTGAAGACGCAACTTGATTTGTTGGTTTTACCTGATGGGGCTGCCCTTATCCAGTACGTTGACCATCTGTTAGGTGCGGCTGACAGTGAGGAGATTTGTAGAGAGGCTACTTTGTCGTTGTTACGTCATTTGTCTGATTTCCATCATAAGGTTTCTCTTTCGAAGTTGCAATATTGTCGACAAGAAGTTACCTACTTAGGTCACCTCTTATCGAAGGAGGGAAGGAAACTGACCCCAGAAAGAATTCAAGTGATTGCGAAAATGAGTGTGCCTACGACACAGAGAGAAGTACGTGCCTTCTTAGGTATTACATCGTACTGTAGACAGTGGATCCCTAATTTTTCTTTGCTTGCGAAACCTTTGATAGCTCCTACTGTTAAGGATACTCCAAATCCTAATCCTTGGACTGACGAATGTCAGAAGAGCTTTTCAGAATTACGTGATGCGTTGTGTTCGGCTCCTGTGTTGGGTACCCCCGACTACAGTAAGCCTTTCACATTGTATGTCCACGAGAGAGAGGAATGTGCATTGTCAGTTTTGACTCAACAGTTTGGCGATAAGCAGCGTCCATGTGCTTATTTTTCATCGACTTTGGATCCGGTAGCTAGAGCGTTGCCGAGTTGTTTGAGAGCTACAGCTGCAGCGGCTGTTTCGATTCGACAGTCTGCTGGCTTGGTAATGGACAATACACTGATTATGATGGTTCCACATGCAGTGGACACCTTGTTGAATCGTACCAAGACAAAGCACTTAACTAGTGCTCGGTTTTCGGGTTACGAATTGACCTTGTTAGCGATTCATGTGCATATAAAGAGATGCAATACGTTGAATCCAGCCGCGTTGTTGCCAATTTCAACTGAGACAGACGATACCGAACAACATGATAGTTTCCTTAGGACTGAGGAAGAAACGAAAGGGAGGATAGACCTTAGGGATACTCCTCTTTCAGAATGTGATGGTACTTTGTGGGTTGATGGTTCGTGCTTCAAGCTTCCGAACGGTGATACGACTGCGGCGTATGCTGTTACGACTTTGCATACGATTGTTAAAGCTGCACGTATCCCACATAATTCAGCGCAAGCAGCAGAGTTGATTGCATTAACGAGAGTGTGTGTGTTGGCGAAAGGAAAACGAGTGACTGTGTATACTGACAGCCAGTATGCATTCGGTGTGGCTCATAGTTTTGGACGTTTGTGGAAAGAGCGTGGGTTCCTGACTTTGCATGGGACCAAGAGCCAGCATGGTCAGTTGGTGAATGAACTTATTGAATCACTTACTTTGCCATTGCAAATAGCGATTGTGAAATGCAGTGCGCATAAGAAGGTTACGGATGATGTTGGTCGTGGTAACGCGTTTGCAGATGAAGTCGCGAAAGAAACTGCGAGAAATGTGATGAGTCGAATGTATGTTGCAGGTCCGGCGAGATGGGTTCCAGAGGGAAGTGTGTGTGAAGATACGATTGAGAGTGTGAAATCCATCCAAGCTGAAGCTACAGAGAAAGAGTTGAATGAATGGAGAGAGAGCAAAGGTAAATTGGATTCGAATGGTTGTTGGATTGATTTGTCAGAGCATCAGAGATGGTTGTTACCCGATGCTTATGTACTTCCAGTGTTACAATGGCTCATGGATTGGCTCATATTAGCGTGAAAGGGATTTGCAAGTTGTTGGCTCCGGTTTGGCAGAATGCTGGAATTCCTAAGTGTGCAGAGAATCTGGTTAAGAACTATATGGCGTGTTTGATGTACAATCCTGGTAAGGGAATTCCAACTCCAGCTGGTCATTTTGCTCCTCCAACGTATCCGTTCGAGGCTTTGCAGCTAGATTTCATCCACATGGAGAGGTGCAACAACCTGAAGTATGTGTTAGTGGTTGTTTGCTCTTTTTCTAGATGGGTGGTAGCCTACCCTTTGAAGGACAATACTGCCTTGTCCACAGCGAAAGCCCTTATTAAGGAATTTTTCCCTAGGTATGGTTTGCCGAGAATGATCTGGAGTGACAATGGGAGTGAATTTGTGGGTCAAGTGATGAAGAGAGTATGTGATGGGTTAGGTATAAGGCAGAAATTTCACGCTGCAAATCACCCCCAATCAGCTGGTTTAGTTGAGTGCTATAATGGCACTCTAAAATTGAAGTTAGCCAAAATTCAAGCGAGCTCTGGTTTACAATGGCCAGATGCCTTGCCTTTAGCCCTTTTGTCCACTAGAATGACTGTGCATTCACGAATGGGTTTGAGTCCGTATGAAGTCGTGTTTAGTCGCCCGGCGAATGTTTGGGGAGTGCTGAGGCCGACAAAGTTTAGTGAAATAGAATATCCTGTGTTGCTTGACTACCTGTATGAATTGACAGCGAAATTGCGTGTTTTGCATCAACAGGTTCACAATACGTTGCCACAAGCTTCTGAAGATCCAGGGCATGCCATTGAACCTGGCACGTGGGTGCTTGTGAAGAATTTCCAGCGAACCAGGAACGAGCAGCCCTGCTGGACCGTACCTTACCTGGTTTTGTTATCTACCCATTCTGCAGTTCGAGTGCACGGTAAAAAGAACTGGATCCATGGTGTACATTGTAAGAGGGCTCCTTTGCCTCTGCCGTACGACCGGTGGGTCCAGAAAGGACGTCCCGATCCTGAGACTGAGACCGTGCCTCGTTTTCTGCCATTCAGCGATGCCCGTTTGATTGGAACGAACACTGAGCAAGAAAGTGATGATCTTCTCCAAGAAGCTGTGCCTCCATTGAACCATTTGAACACTGTTGAACCTTAATTACTTTTCCGAGAACAGACATTGCCTGGCAAAGAGCGTTATAATTTGCGACAGAGAGTCGCGGGACAAATAAAGATATAAAGTTTTCTTTTTATGATTTTTGAAGGTTAACTCTCCTCCGAGGAACTACTTTGATTTTTGGTTTTTCGAACCGCCACCCGGGTTCAGCTGTAGGGTCGCGGTTGCCGAAGTCTTTGGAGTGCAAGCCGAAGACATTAGGTCGACAGTTCTGGTTGGTCTAAGGGAGTTGCCCTGGGCTGACAGAAGCATTCCTTAGCATAGAACACCCTACCACCGCGAGCAGCAATTAGAGAGGATGGAGTTTTTCGAGATGGAGAGACCTGTTGAAAGAATAAGTTTTAAGAACAAAATTTATAAATTGATGAGCCGGAGAAGATTTTTAATATTGTGTTTATTTATGTTGCTTAGCTTAATGATGTTTTTAATTGGATATGTGACATTCTCTTTTCAAGTGGCGTTCATGCCCACTACGCAACCTATACCTCCTCCTACTATTTCTTCTCATTCTTTTCACCCTCTGCCCGAATATGAAATCGTTAGAAGACTGGAATTTGCTAATAATTCCTTTGCTCAGCTTTTGCACCAACACCAGCTAGTTATGAACACGACTAATTGTTGGGCTTGTGGCCTTATGCCCTATACGACCGATAAAGGTATTCCATACCTGGTTTTGCTTTTTAGCTACAATGGTTCTATTTGGGCATACAGAACGATGTTCATTGATGCTCATGGAGTTTATCCCCAACGTTCCGTGAAACATAGTCCGAAGACTAGTGCTCTGGTCAAGGGCATAGTCGACATGATTAGAGGAATTAGTTCCCATGAGACTATCCCGAGAGATGAGACACAAGCATACATTAATTGGAACGTTACTGGATATAGAGTTAGACTGAGTGTTAACCAGAGAGCGAAAAGTTCTCCACCGATTTGGATAGTGCCCCATCAGGGTCATTATTGTCTGCAAGGTAATGGCAAGAATCCGAGAGCTCAGATAGGGAAGAGTGTTTGCACTGAGACATATGTATTTGCGTCTCAGACTTCCCAAGCGTTTCTAGCAGCTAAGGGTACCTATTTCATCTGTTACGATAAAGCGTACACATGGTTGCCCCCTGACTTTTTGGGCACATGTTTTGTTTCGTTCCTGTTGCCTCCCACTTTTACAGCTGCGGCAGATTACCATAAGACGAGAGTTGCTAGAGGTGTCTTCAGTAAGGAAGATACTGCAGGGCAAGAGTTGGGAGATTTCTTTAAGGGTTTTCTGCCGTTCTGGGGACCTATGGCTAACAGCAGGAACATTTGACAGTTGACGAGAGTGGTTGAGTCCACCATAGTCAAAACTGCCGGTGCCCTTAGTAACTTGACTGCTGAGCTCCAGTCGGATCGTCTTATGACACTTCAGTACAGAGTTGCGCTTGATGTCATACTTGCAGACAGAGGTGGAGTGTGTAAATTGATTCAATCGAGCTGCTGTGTTTTCATTCCAGACAACGCTCCGACAGTCTTCCAGGCCATTTCCAGGCTACATAAGATCTCCGAGTCTGTACACATAGACGAGGGAGGTTGGTCGTTAATGGGATGGTTTTGGGGATTGTTATCCACGTGGGGATGGAAGATTCTGATGGTCATTGGGATAGTCTTAGCTAACCCTTTCCTGTTCTGTCTCTGTGTACAGTGTGCTCCGGCTGTATGTGGCCTTTGTGCTACTTCGTGTGCGAAGAGACCTGTACAGAGAGAGGTGCTAAGTACTAGGATGATGCTACAGCAACATCTTGATGATCTGATGAATATAGACCTGGATTCAGACTGACATGGGTTTGGGTTTATTGCCTATGTAAGGGCAAAAGGAGGGGCTGTGGTTCTGTGGTTCCATGATACTGAGGGTCTGTGGTTCGGAGATTCTGAACCCGTTCAATGAAGGTCGTCGGATATAGACGATCTTGGTGTCAGCGGACCGCAAATGACGAGTGCGGTACGTACGAGTGTTTTCGTCATAACCGATCAATGAAAACACTATGTATTCAGGGATTTCGTTTGAACCCTCGGGTTCCATTTTGTGTGCGGCAGTCATTTTGTGTGGTTGCCCTCACATAGGCCGATGACTATGGCCGAACGAGTCTTTGGGACACGTACACCTTAACTGACTTTTGTGTGACCTGGCCGAACTGACTCCCTTGCCCGAGGCTGACCTCGTTGAGCCAGTTCCTTGTTAAGCAGCTGGTCAGATAGAGATCAAAGAGCAGGACTTTGCTGAGTTTATGGTACATGCACACACCCTTCTATCTTGCTTCTCATCAGTTTCTGTTCCTTCCTTTATGGCTTAATCATTGATTTGGGTTGAAGTCTTTATGATGGGTTTGTCCGGTTTGTTCGAACAAGAATGTTGGTTTTTGCTTGGTCATTTCTGGTGGGCTGGACAACGGAAAGTGGGATTGTCGTCATGCGATATGTTTGAAATGTTACCGTTTCATTGGTCAGTTTGTATGTAATTGATGCTAGCCAGGAATGGGATTTTTGGCATAAAAGACGATGCTCCGCTCTATGAATGTGTGCAGTCTCTAGCGAACCACCTGTGTTGTGCTTCGTAGACCTCTGTTCCTGGTTGCAGCCAATAAATTTGGTCTTTGACGTCATCAAGAAGTGTCCCGTGTCTCTGTTTGCCGAGGCAGGGGAACTCGAAGACATCTGGCTTTATCCCTGGCGCCGCTGGGTTCTAAAACCCGGTTCTTCACTACTTCAGAAGCACCACTATAGCACCACCTGAGCACCACTCAGCACCAACTGAGCATCACCACATTACCAGCACAGCACCACCTGAGCATCACTTAGCCCCAGCGCAGCACCACCTCCTCCCCAGCACAGCACCACCTCAGCACCAGCGTACACCACTTCAGACCAGCGCAGCACTACCTCAGCATCAGTGCAGCATCACCAATTTAGCATCGGTGCAGCAGCAGCACACCATCACTTAGCACCACCACAGCATCACTCAGCACCACCTCAGCAACAGCGTAGCATCTCTTCAGCTTTACTCAATACCATCACAGCACTACCTCAGCATCTTCACATTACCACTTCCGCATCAGTGCACCTGTGCAACACCAAATCAGCACCAACACAGCCCCACTACAGCACCAGCTCTGCACCACCACAGCAGCATCTCAGCACCAACGCTGCACCACTTCAACATTAGCGCAGCACCACCTCAGCATGAGTGAGCATCACCTCAGCACCACTAAAGCAGCAATCAACACCACCTTAGCATCCCTCAGCACCACCTCAGTATCATTCAGCATTGCCTGAGCTCCATGACAGCACCACCTCAGCATTAGCACAGCACCACCTACTCATCAGTGCACCACCACCAGTGCAGCACCAACTCAGCATCAGATCAGCACCACTTCAGCACACGTGTAGTACCACCTCAACACCAGTGTACTACAACCTCATCGTCAGCACAGCACCATCTCAGCATCAGAATAGCACCACCTCCACATCAGTGTACCACCACCATAGCAAATTGTGGAAACATATTCAGGATACATTGCGATTGGAAAGTAAAAGGTGCATAGACAGTCTATTGTGAATTGTGTTTGTTACAGGATGTATAGATGGTGAATGATGTAGGACGGTGAACTACAGCTATATTATAAATGTTAAATAGAAAGTAAATGACAAAAGTCTTGCAAGAGATAAATTAAGGTTGGACGGTGAATGATGCACAAGTGATGGACAGGTAAAAGTGACAGGACAGTGCGTTGTGACTCACACTTTCCAAATCATGTATAGGTGGTAAATAATGAATGATAGTCAATGGAGAATGGGTGGGGAATGGTGAATAAATGATGGGTGAATTATGAGTGATGTATAGATGGCAAATGGTAAATACAGAAAGAGTATTTAAAAAATAAATGGATGGTGAATGATGCATGGATGATGACTAGTGAATGGATTGCAAATATACAGCAAATGGCCAATGTATGCTGAATGGTAAATGGATGGTGAATGATACATGGTTGCCGATTAGTGTATTGGTTTTGAATCGATGATGAATCGGTAGTGAATGTTGAATATGTGGTGAAAAATTAAAATATTGTGAATGGTCCAATTTCTGGGTGCACTCCAGCTACCCTGGTCAGACCATAGCTTTATTAATTTCTTCACTTACAACAAGCTCGGTAATAAACCAACCTACTCCATGGCCTTGGTCCTCACTCTGTCATGGAGGTACTTGGGCAACATTCAACCTGAGGTATTTTCTGAATCGTTCTTCGATGTTTATGAACCTCAATTCGAATCAACAGACAAACTCCTTGGCCATTTTGAAAATAACGTAACTACGGCTCTGGAAAATCTTACCAATTAACCACTTTTTTTACCCTCTCTAAATACAAGAATAGTC
The DNA here is from genome assembly GCF_964263255.1 of Lissotriton vulgaris. Classification (NCBI taxonomy): domain Eukaryota; kingdom Metazoa; phylum Chordata; class Amphibia; order Caudata; family Salamandridae; genus Lissotriton; species Lissotriton vulgaris. Next base: position 1,373,886,771 of record NC_141695.1, read on the forward strand.
CTACAAAGTTCAATGCCTGGTTCCCAGGTGGCCTCTGTCGTTTTACATGCAGGGGCAGAGGGTGCACAGACATAATATCGAGTCCAAAATATGGTTTGGACATAATATCGAGTAAATAATATAGACTGGACAAAATATCGACTGGACAGAATATCGACTACAAAAATATCGTTTTTAAGGTAAGTGAAGTAATATCGACTGTATAAAATATAGATAGCAAAAATATCGATTTTTTAATAATATATAATATTTTATAGTGTATTTTTATGTAATAATATGTGTGATAAGTGTGTATTTATGTTATAAATAATTTTATTAAATTATTTTAGTTTTTATAATTATTGCATAATGTAATTCTGTAGCGGGTTGTGGGTTTATAGGGGAATAGGGTGGGAAGTAATTTAATTATAATTAATTAAATATGTAAATTTATTAATTGATATTAATTTGTAAATAATTGTTAATTAATTTATATGTGTCAATTAATTTAATAGTAATTGCAAAATAATTATTAATAATTGATTAATTGGTAAATATGTAAATTAAATTTTACTAATTTAATGCAGTAGCGGGTTGTGGGATTATGGGGGAATAGGGTGGGAAGTAATTTAATTATAATTAATTAAATATGTAAATTTATTAATTGATATTAATTAGTAATTAATTGTTAATTAATTTATATGTGTTAATTTAATAATAATTGTTAATTATTTTATATTAATTGATTACTTGGTCATTATGTCATTTGTACTAATTTAATTTCTGTAGCGGGTTGTGAGTTTATAGGGGAATAGGGTGGAAAGTAATATATTAATAATTAATTAAATAATAAAATAAAATACATGGTATTTATTTGGAAATAATAGTGAAATAATTTTTAATTATTAAAAAATTAATTGTTTATGTTTAATTAATTTGTATTAATAGGTGAATAATTAAAAGAATTATTGTTAATTAGTAAATGTCAATTATTATTTATTCTATTACATAAAATTTTAATTAATTTTTAATAATTATTATTAGATATTTCTTGTTAGATTTTTGAATTATATATGAAAGATCTACTTTCCCTAATGTTGTATTCTCTGGAGTGTGAATTGTAATTTTTACAACTACGCTTTCCAACGCTTTCCTTACTGTTGCACCCACTGGAGTTGGAATAGTAATTTTAACCACTACGCTATCCAACGCTTTCCCTACTGTTGCAACCACTGGAGTGGGAATAGTAATTTTAACCCCTACGCTACCCAACGCTTTCCCTAATGTTGCACCCACTGGAGTGGGAATAATAATTTTAACCCCTACGCTATCCAACACTTTCCCTACTGTTGCACTCTTTGGAGTGGGAATAGTAATTTTAACCCCTACGCTATCCAACGCTTTCCCTACTGTTGCACCCACTGGAGTGGGAATAGTAATTTTAACCCGTACGCTATCCAACGCTTTCCCTACTTTTGCACCCACTGGAGTGGGAATAGTAATTTTAACCCCTACGCTATCCAACGCTTTCCCTACTGTTGCACCCACTGGAGTGGGAATAGTAATTGTAACCTCTACGCTATCCAACGCTTTCCCTACTGTTGCACTCTTTGGAGTGGGAATAGTAATTTTAACCCCTACGCTATCCAACGCTTTCCCTACTGTTGCACCCACTGGAGTGGGAATAGTAATTTTAACCCCTACGCTATCCAACGCTTTCCCTACTTTTGTACCCACTGGAGTGGGAATAGTAATTTTAACCCCTACGCTATCCAACGCTTTCCCTACTGTAGCACTCACTGGAGTGGGAATAGTAATTTTAACCCCTACGCTATCCAACCCTTTCCCTACTGTTGCACCCACTGGAGTGGGAATAGTAATTTTGACCCCTACGCTATCCAGCGCTTTCCCTACTGTTGTACCCACTGGAGTGGGAATAGTAAATTTTACCCCTACGCTATCCATCGCTTTCCCTACTGTTGCACCCACTGGAGTGGGAATAGTAAATTTTACCCCTACGCTATCCAACGCTTTAGCTATTGTAGAATTCACTATAGTTGTTACAATAATTGTTAACTATTTTGCTATGCTCCGGTAAAATTATTATATATGTTTATTTAATATTAAAAAAATTATATAAATATATATGTCTTATTTTTTTAGATTTATTTTTATTTTAAAATAAATAATTATTAATATAACATTATTTTAATATTTTAAAGTAAGTTTAGACTAAACATATTTATTACTACATTAGTATTAACTTAATTTAAAGACATTTAAAAAAAACGATATTTTTTACAGTCTATATTTTAGTAACTCGATATTTTAGAGTCGATATTTTTGTACTTACCTGTTTAAAGATAGCCAGTCGATATTTTGTCCATCGATATTTTGTCAACGATATTTTGTCAACTCGATATTTGTGAGGTCGATATTATTTCAGTGATCCGGGGCAGAGCTCTGGAAGGATGCAGGACCAACACTCAACTATCTTCACATCAGACTGACTGCTTCTGAGGTACACTCAAGTGGAGATCAACCAGCCTGTACTGGAGCCAAAAAGGAGCACTTCCAAACCTGCATTACAAAGGCATAAAACTTGGCTAAAGATTTAGGGGCAGATGTATTAAAATACCTATTTGCGATTCTCAAATAGCGATTTTTTGAGAATCGCTATTTGAGAATTGCAAAATGGTATGTATCTAAAAAATCACTTTGCCTGATTTCAAAAACATTTGCTTTAGTTTTGGAAATCACTCAAACCTTTGTGATGACAAAGAGTTGTTTTTTTGAGTGGTAGTGCAAAGAGTAAACAACTGGGCTGTGAAGTGTTTGCTTTTATTTATAACTGTACAGACACAGCCCATGGTACCCCTAAGGAGGTGTTGAACAGACAGTTTTTAAAAAAGAAATTGCATTACATAGGCCCTGGGATTCCTAAAATCTAAATTTTGGAAGAACCATTTTATTTAAAACTATTTATACATTTTGTATCAGTCTATATTTTACTGTGTGTAATGCAATACAAATATAAAATAACTACTTATATTCTCACAGTGCTTTCTGTAACAGGCTGTGATCATGTAGCATTAAAAATACACTAGTCTCCTTTGCACCAACTAAGATTTAAGTCTGTCTCTCTCTGGTTACACACAGATCTATGCAGTGCATTAACTAATAGAGGTTTTATAATGTACTGCAGTGCTTTTCCCACTGAGCAACAACGTTTTACATTTATTTTTAATTTACACTGCCCATTATTGTATGTGTAGGTACCTGATGGTGAAAGACCTTAAAAAGCATACAGAATATTTTGAGGCTAATTTATGAGAGGCTTGCGCCACCAGAGCACCATTTTTCTCTATGCTCTGGGGGCGCGAGCATCTTAACCATACCTATGAGCTGCGCAAAGTCACCCTGCATGGCTTTACATGGCCTCATAGATATGGAATAAGACAAAGCAGGGCGAGTTGCTGCCCTGCCTAACTGTGCGTCAAGGAGGTGTTCCATGTGCGCTGCATGGGTGTTCTCACGCAACACCCATGTATTTTGATGCTGCCCCATATTATTAAAATCACTTAAACCTGGGGCAGCACCAAAAACGTACGTCTTCCCAGTGAAAGCATTTCTCCTCGTATTTTCCTCTTTCCATGTGTGCTGCATTCTGCACCTCACATAGAAAGGGGGAAACTTTTTGGGGGATTATTTTTGTGAAGGATGGCGCCCTTCCTGCACAAAAACAATATTGCCTACATTGGTGCTAGGCAGCAATTTGTGCGCCAACGCAAGTGGAAAGGACAGGAATGCACCGTATTTTACAAATATGGCGCATTCCTGCCCTTCCACATTGGCATAGGGCAGTGCAGCAAGTGGAGTTGCAGCGCTGCCAGACCCCAATTCCTTATAAATGAGGCCCTTTGTTTTTAGCTACACCTTTGACCACGCCCCCATGCTCCCTGACCTTTGGTTTGCCAAACACTGTTTAATATTATTTCCCCACTGTAAACATTATTTTGTGTGGGAATTGGCGGCGTTTATGCTTGTCGATGATGAGGAGTACCAGGTTCTAGAAATGTTTATCAGGAGGGGGTCCTTACTCCTAAAAAGGTTTGACAAGTGGGTCTCAGCATCAAAATGTTTGAAGATCTCTGCCCTAAGGGCATGTATGTGCGCCACATTGCACCTTCACAAATGCAAAAACGTGCATTTGTGTAAGAATTCGCATATTACCACCAACTTGAAGTTGGTGGTAATTTGCGATTTCTTAAGGAAAAATCGCTAAATTGAAATGCTTGATGCATAGCATTTAAGGAATCGCAATTTGCAATTCCTTAAATGCTTACGAAAAATTAAGGAATCACAAATTTTGCGATTACTTAATTTTGCTATACATTTTTCTTCATACATTCTATTTAGCAAATTTTTAGTCGCAAACGCTGCTTTTTTGCAAATCGCAGCGTTTGCGACTAAAAGTTCCATTGATACATCTGCCCCTGCCTCCTGGTCTAGGAAGAGCTGGTGACTCTCAAGGAATTCTTAAGCCTCCCAAAGCCTTCCATCTCTGAGATGACCTTTTATCCCATTTCATAAACAAAATAATAGCTCTACGACAGAGAATTTCCACCCTACCTAGCAGATTGAAGAAACACTTCCCTAGCACATTCCTATTTACTCTAGTCACTGAAGATGAAATAAGGCAAATGTTCTGTCCTTCTAAACATTATCTTATTTATGGACAGATATATTGACAAAGTTGTCAATCTGGATCTTTTTGCTCTGCTATCACTCATCACCAGGCTAATCTACGGTGGAAACATCCCTTAATCTCTTAGGCATGCAATCATCACATCAGTCAGTAATATCAGGCATTCATTGTGTTTCCATCAGCCTCCAACCAACTCTCCTCCTTTCCAGGAGGAAATTGTATCCTCAACAACTTCAAGTCAGGCTTCAGACCCCAAAAGGGAAACTAAACTATGCTGATAAAAGGAGTTTCTTCGCTCCAGTGCTCACATCACATCCTATGCATTGACTCACCTGGACCTCTCGGCAGCATTCAACCCCATTGACCACTGAGTCTTTGGCTCCACTTACAAGCAGTGACTAAAACCTGCAAATTTGGATTGGTGTTTGACAGCGTCATATCCCAATAAATGCTATTGTCAAATCTGCTTTTCACCTTCTAAATTTGCTAAGTGACATCCTTCCTCTTGTTCATAACTCTCAGAAAATCTCCATAATTCTTGACGTAGTAATCCCCTGCTTGGACATCTGCAAAAGCATGTACCTTGGCACTCCCATTAAACAATGTCTAGACAGCAGAAATCCAAAATCTTGTTGCACATCTAATGCTTTCCTTGAACCACTTCAATCATCTCCCACCTGCTCTGAACTTCCATCACTGGCTCCTGGAAAGTAATACATCGATTTTAAAGTCCTCTGTCTCGTTCATAAAGCTTTACAAGGCAAATCACCAGATTTGCCCCATACTTCTCATCCACAATCTCAAAACTCATGAATCAGAATTTGATGTTGATCTGATCATTTCACTAGAATAAAATAGAAGAAGGTCCTGGCACATACCAGGATCACATCTTTGTTACTCTCACCTAGTGGAAAGTTACTTTCTAAGATTAAAAAGGCTCAGGCCTATGACTGGCCTTCATGTAAGCTGGTCTCTAGGCCTACTTCCAGGACTCAGGTCTGCTCTTTAAAAACCTAATATCAGATCCACCCAACTTTGCCTACTATCAAACTCCCATTGTCCCTTCTCTATGACCTTGCCATCTTGTTTTCCGTACATTCAGCATTTGCTCTTGCTGAAAATGTAATACCTTAGTTGATTGCCCCACCAATGTATCTGAGCCACAGCACTATTGGGCTGCCACCATTAGTTTGCAGGGCTATGCAAAGAAACCTAAATAAACCCGATGAAAAGTAAGTGTTCAGTACCACATTGGACCCTATCATTTACTCATAGTTGCTAAAAAACGGAGCAAAGCAAGCCCCTTCCAGTCATCTATCCATTGGGAAGGTGATGTGGCCTTGTGGCTCGAGCTGCTGCGTTTGTACCCAAAGAATTAGGTTTAAATCCTGCCCTCAGGTTCAAATCCTGTTCTCCTCTAACATCAGGTTCTCGTGAAAAGTTCTCAAATGCCCTTGAGTCAAATGCGTGCTTTATAAAATGGTCGCCTGCTTGAGCGGCCATGGCTGTGCGGTACTCAGTGTACCGTGAGTACAGCGCAGCAAGAGAGTGGCCTGTAAACTCTTTGTGGATAGTTGCTGGGTTCACTAAAAAGAAATCGAGAGTTCCACCAAATATTGAAGAAATGAAAGAGTCAAGCCCTAAGTCTTGTGTACTGCAGTTTCTCTACTATGCAATGGAGATCCGGAAAAACCCTGTCATTAGCAGTGAATTATAGCCTCCTAGAAGGGGTGCATGCACTGATCATGCATGGTGCCTTTTTTCTGGTTGGATGCGTGCACATGTTCTGATTGTGCCTTTTGCCTACTACCTGTTGGAGGGGCACATGGGCTGATCTTGCATTGTGCATAACGCCTGCTAGACGTGGGCACAGGGACAGATCATACAGGGCACTTTAGCACCCGGAAACTCTTCGGATTAGCCGTGCTCTATATAAGTCCCCCATAACATTAACATTAACATTAACATTAACATTAACATTAACATTAACATTAACTTACTGCGTATTCGAGGGAGAGGGCTGTGGGCAGTACAGACTCATCCTGCACAGTGCCTATTGGCTTCTAGAAGTGGGTACATTGTGCTGATCATGAACTGTACCTACTGCCTGGGAGGTGGGGAATGAATGGACTGAACATGCATGTTCCTTACTACTTACTGGAGGTGGGAGTATAGTACAGAGCGCCTGCTGGACTTAGATACAATGGTGAAAGGATTGATCTCACAGGTTTAGGAAGCAGAGCAATGCCTCAGGTGCGGGAAAAATGAACAGGAGTGAGGAAGAGTGGATGGCAAGAACCTCACAAGTCATATGGTCATCCTATTTCAAAAGACCCCCAAACACTCTATTCCACTGACCGTTCTGATGGTACAGGAGCAAAAAGATCATAAACATCTAAGCAAGGGAGTTCAAAGGCTACCAATACATTAGGGGCGAGTGGTATCCCCAGCTGCTGTTCTTGCGTTAACAAAAAATAACAGTACTTGGCAACCTATCCACATGTATTCCTGGCACGCCACAGCCTGAGATCCCTCATTGACCCAGAAAACTCTTGTTAGAGGGTCCGGTTGAATGAGGCATCTCTAGGCACATCAGCAATACGCCTTCCCTCGGCTAATGGTGCGATCTGGGAGTGCTTCTGCTCTGGCGATTTGGTGGGCAGACACACTGCACGTCACCGTTTTCCCTCTTTCCTCCCTCCACTAGCCTTCTCAATCCAAATACCAGACTAACATATCCACCTCTCAAATTACTTTCATATGTCACTATACTATTCCACCACTAATCCTCTATGGGTTCCGGAGTAGCATGCTACTTGCAGAAAAAGTGCTTCAACACTTCATCAGGGGTAGCAAAGCGCTGTTCACATGCAAACCATGTTCCATTGTTATCCCTCCACTATCCTTATCAATCCAAATATCTGACTAACATTTCCACCACTCAAGTTACTTCCATATTTCACTATACTAGTTTACTACTAATCCTTTCTGGGTTCCGGAGTAGCATGCTACTCTCTGAAAAAGCAACTCTGATGCTTCAGCAGTGGTAGAAAGCGCTATATAAATGCAATTACAATTAGATGACCCATGATATCCCAAATGAGAAGTGACCAGCAGCTGGCGAGGTTTCCTGGGCTGTGCATGCTGTTCCAGTCTGTTTACTCAGAAGGGAATAGTCCCAAAATCAAATGTAACCTCATCAATGGGAGTGTGGAGGGAGGGGGAGCGGCATTTGCTGAGCTCAGAACACAGAAGCTGCCGTGGGAATCAGCAAAGGAGTTCGGAACCACATGGGACCATTTACTTTAGTGCTTGTTTGGTGATGATGTGCATCAACATAGTGCTTTGTCTTTTTTTTTTTCCTATTGGGTTGACCCAGCTTTTTTCTGGTTGTAGTGCGGCATAAAATGATAGATGCCTGATATAAGGTGGCTATACCAGAGGGTTTTCAGCAGCTGAGCCCCAGCTGGCTCTGCTGTCACAAAACTATGACCCAGCAGCCCACCACCTGGTCAGTATCTCAAAAGGTTTGCCCTTTTAGGGTGGGACTCCGAGTGCTGTGTGCCTGCGGTGCAGGTGAGTGTGGCTGGGTCCGGCGTTGGCTGGTCTCTGGTCACTGTGGGGTTTGGTGTTGGGGTAATGTTGGTTATGTGTCTATTGTGTTGTTTTCCGTTCCCCTCATCTGCCTGTTTTCTCCGGTCCCGCTCTAGCGGACTCTGGGTTTCGTGGGGGTTGGTTCGTTTGGGAGCCGAGCCTCTTGTTTCATGCTTTTCTGTTTGAATATGTGCGGGGATGCAAGCATCTTTGACCTGCTTTAGCGGTCTTTTTATTCTTTGAGATGCTTTTCTGTTTGCAACGCGCGTCCTGCTCAGCGGACATTGCGCGATGATTCCCCCGTTGGCAAGCGGTGCAGCTGTGCTTCTTCGCTGTGCCTTACCTGTTTCCTCACTGCTGGTTTCTGGCGGGGGAGGGTCTGGCGGCTTTGTTAGGGAGGCGCGCCAGACTTCCTCCGTTTTTAGTCTTCAATGGGGGCATGCAGTGGAAGGGTTTATTGGTTGCCATGACGCCTTGAAGCCTTTTTTACCGGTGTTGTTTGATGTTTGCTGCCTGTATGTTTCAGTTGCATTTTTGCTAGTCATGTAGAGTGGTTATCCTTTACAGGACTTTTCCGTGAAGTTTCCTTCCTCCGTTAAGGTTGATTCCTTGATGGCTAGTATGTCCTCTCATGGAACTGTTGTTTCTGAGGATTCCTCTCCTGCTGACCCATTGGATCGTAAGGTGGATGGTGAGGTTAAGCGCACTTTTGCGGCTGCTAGTTTTTCCCTCCGGGCGGCGGCTTATTCTGCTTAAGAAATCCAATCTTTGCTTAAAGACTTTCAGTTGTTGGTGGAATTATTGGACCAAGGGGAGGATGTGTCTTCTACGCTGGCGATGATGGAACAGCATGTTCGTCTGCTTTCTGATGTTTCTTTGGATTCGTTGGGGGAGGCTGCTTCTGCATCGGGGTCGTCTATCGCTGCGAGAAGGCAGTTGTGGCTCCGCTCCTGGAAGGCTGATGCTAGTCAGAAGGGTCTGCTGATGAAGATCCCTTTTTCTAGTGTTAAGCTGTTTGGTTCCCCATTGGAGGATATGGTTAAGAAGTCGGCGGAGGACCGTAAGCTGCTTGCTCCTGACCGTGGTGGTCGCTTCCGTGCTTTTGGTTCTCAGAGGGCTGTTGGTCCTTTGCGGAGGGGCCGTGCTGGTCAGCCCTTTCGTGGGAGGGGGCGTGGCCGGGGTGCTCCTTCCTTTGACAAATCCCGGTTCTCCGGTGCTTCTACCTCCCCCTCTCCAGCTTCAAAATCATGACTGGGTTGCTCCTGGAGTAGGTCCGGTTGGGGGTCGTCTCTGTTTCTTCCAGGACTCTTGGCGCAAGACTGTGTCGGATCAGTGGGTCCTTCAGGTGATTTCCGAAGGTTTTCGTCTTGGGTTTACTCAGACTCCCCCAGACTGTTTCAGATCCACTCCTTGTCCCAGAGACGCTCTGAAGAAGGTAGCGCTTTTGGAAGGCATTGAATCCCTTATACTGAAAAAGTCAGTGATTCCCGTGCCCGGGGATCAGTTGAGGTTGGGTGTTTATTCCATTCTGTTCCTGGTGTCCAAACGCACAGGGGATCTCAGACCTGTGATGGATTTGAAGTGGGTGAATACTTTCTTTCCTCATCAGAAGTTCAAAATGGTTTCTCTCCAGGTGATCGTTCCTCTTGTGTCTCAAGGGGATTTTCTAGCCTTGATAGGCTTGAGGGATGCTTATCTACATGTGCCTGTACACCCCGACTCTCAGAAGTTTCTGCGGTTCTGCGTCCTGGGTCAACACTATCAGTTCCAGGTATTACCTTTTGGGCTCTGCTATTCGCCCAGGGTTTTTACTAAGGTTCTGGCTCCTCTTATTGGCCATTTACATGGGGAGGGCATTAGTGTTTTTCCTTATCTGGACGATATTTTGATTTCTGCTTCTTCTATTTCTAAGGCGGAGTTGCATGTCCGAAGGGTGTGCTATGTCCTGGAGCGTCATGGATTTCTGGTGAATGTTCCGAAGTCCTCCCTGGTTCCTGCACAGGAATTGACTTACATTGGGGCTCTTTTCAAAACTCAGTTGGGGATGGTGTTCCTGCCCCCTGCTCCGATTCTGTCCCTGATGTCTGCTGTTCGTTCCCTGTTGTTGGGGCCTTCTCATCCTGTGAGCCTATGGTTAAGAGTGCAGGGTCTAATATCTGCGTCTTTGTTGACGGTACCGTGGGCTCGCCTTCACATGTATCCAGTGGTGTCCCACTTTTTGTTGCATTGGGACCCCTGTTCCCTAGATATGGATGTTTTGGTCCCTGTGTCCTCCGAGGTTCGGGTGGTCCTGGGTTGGTGGTTGGACGAAGTTCATTTGTCTCAGGGTCGCCCATTTCTAGATTTTCCATCTCAGATTCTCACTACAGATGCCAGCCTGCTGGGCTGGGGTGCTACTCTGGGGGATTCGACGACGCAAGGGGTTTGGTCTCGCTCTGTGATGTCCTGTTCATCCAACTACAAGGAGCTGAAGGCGATTCAGTTGGGTCTGTTGGCCTTCTCGGATCTTCTTCAGGGTCACCATGTGCAGGTCTGGACGGACAATCAGGTGGTGATGTCTTATGTCAACCATCAGGGGGGTTGCAGGGTTCTTTCCCTCAGTTGCCTCAGTCGTCGGATTTGTTCTTGGGCAGAGTTGCACCTGGCCTCCCTGTCTGCGATTTACCTGCCTCGTCTGGAAAACACTGTGGCGGACTGTCTGAGCCGTGTGTTTCCATCCATGGGGTCTTTGTCCCTGACGAACTCGATGTTCGGGAGGTTGAGGCGGATGTTTGGATCTCCGATTGTAGACCTCTTTGCTTCCTAGTCCAATGCCAAGGTCCGCTGCTTTTGCACAATTATGCCTTGCCGGGATGTTTGGAGAGTGGATGCTCTGTCGTTCCTTTGGCCGAGGGGCCTCTTGTATGCCTTTCCCCCTGTTCCCCTGATTCCGGCTGTCTTGCAGAAAATCAAGAGGGAGGGGTCCTTTGTCCTTCGATTGTTCCAGGGTGGTGCCGTCGCCCTTGGTATCCCCTGTTATTGGAATTGGCTGTGACACCGGGGTGGGCCTTGCCATTCGTGCCTTTCCCTCTGTTGGGCCCTCTCCGTCCTCTGCCTGTGTTCCGGTCCCTGGGTCTGCGGGCCTGGCTCTTGAGAGGGATTCGCTGATCCGTGGTGGTTGTTCGTTGGCTGTTGCTGATGTTATTCAGCAGTCCCGAAGGCCTTCTACACTGAAATCCTATGCTAAGCAATGGGATAACTTTGCTTCTTGGTGTCTTCGTCGCGATATGTCGGTGGCTTCTTTGGACCCGGCTAGCATTCTTGATTTTCTGAATGAGAGGTTTGAGTTGGGTTTGGCCATTTCTACTCTTCGTGCTCAGTGGGCCGCCATTCGGGCGTTTCATGTCCTTCCTTTGGTTTCGGTGGCTCCTTTGGTGGTGCGGCTTTTTAAGTCTCTGGCTTTCCAGTGACCCCGACCTATCCTGTGTCCTCCTCCTTTGGACCTTCCTTTGGTCTTGCGTTCATTGCAATCTGCTCCTTTCGAACCTTTGGAGACGGTTGATTTAAAGTTTTTGACGATTAAGGTCGTCTTTCTTGTGGCTATTGCTTCTGCCAGGCATATTGGGGAGTCGGGGGCTTTCTTGTGGTCTTCTCCGTTTTTGGTGGCTTTGATGGATCGTGTGGTCTTGCGCCCTCATCCTACGTTTGTGCTGAAGGTTGATTCCTTCTTTCATCGGACTGCTGAGGTGGTCCTTCCTGTTCTGTGTCACTTGGTCATCCCCTCATACCTTCATGTCCCATTACCGCCTTCAGGTTGGTGGTGGGGGCTCTGTTTCCTTTGCCTCTTCTGTGCTGACTGCTGGTGTTCCTTGAGGGGATTTTCTTTTGTTTATCTGCCTCTTGTTAATAAAATTGTTGTATTAACTGCCTTTGTGATGTGAGCTGTTTTTCCTTACATGAAGCAGATAAGCTTTGGTATCGGCTCACTGGTTCATACTGTGGCGAGGAAGACGGACTAGGAGGTAATGCCCCGGTTACTTACCGGTAATCTTCATTACTCCGAGTCCTTGTCTTCCTCATCACAGTATAGTTTCCCTTCCCTCCCGGCCTTCTTGGTGGCTTCATGTCTGCGGCTTGGTTTCAGGTTGTTTGACTGTTTTCAGTATCTCTTTTTGGGATTGGCTGTAGCTACTGGGCGCCATCTTGGAGGGAGGGAGGTAGAGGGAGACTAGAGCACTAAAGTTTCCTTGGAGTTTCTGTGGGAGCCGGAGGCTCACTGGTTCATACTGTGGCGAGGAAGACAAGGACTCGGAGTAATGAAGATTACCGGTAAGTAACCGGGGCATTGTTACCACATCCAGCCAAGGTAATGGGTTAGCTCCTGGATATTAGATCCCTCTGTATGCCTGGCCTGCTATCTTTACAACTGCTCTCAGACCCTGGCTATTGGTAGGATACATCATTGCTATGGAATGGGGAGTTATCATAATGCCTCACTACACTGCATATGTCCTTGAGCGGTGCCTCGGCTCTGTTCATACCTTCTGTTGCTTGAGAAATATTGGAAAATTATTCATCTTTCCTCAGGTTAGATATGAAAGACCCAGTCTGCCGATGTCCTGGGGTTGCCTTTGATTGGAACACCCCTAAGCAAAAACAAAACTTGCCCGGACCTGTTCTATCAGGGCCACAGACTGCTGGAATGTGCTGGCACCTCCCCACAGTCTTACAGGGCCTTGAATTGTACAGTAGTCACACAGGTCGCTACAACTCGATATTACTCACTTGGCCTTCTCTGAAAGGGGGCAGTTCTGTGAAAACATCCAGAACATCTAATGGAAGTGTGTTTGTGGGCCAAAGTGAATGTGACATTGCTCTAGAGACTATACACCATGAAGCTATGAACATATTCTTCCCACCGTCATTGTGTTCCACAAGAGCCAACTCCAAGGAAGCAATGCACATTTTATCTGCTGCGGGAACACCCATATCTGGTCGCCTTGAATGTGGACTGAGGCCTGTTACCCTGGCTAAATCATCCCAGCTTTCAGACAGTCTACCCTTTTTCCTCTACAACAGTGGCAGGGAGCCATGAGGTCTCTGAAGCCAACAGATTATCATTGTGTTCCTTAACAATGGGGTAGGACAGGCAATTTGAGAGGCTAGGCACAATGCTTAGATACAGGAAGAAGTAACCAAAATGATTGTCCGGTATCTAGGTTTGATAACAAACCTGTTAGATGTCCATAAGACCATGGTATTGCAGAATTAAATTGCCTCAAAATACATCCTTGCAGCCAGAAGAGGGGTCTGCGCGATAGTGAGCTCCATGTGTTGTACACTTCTCCCAATGCTTCCCTTAGCATACATGGGCAGATTGGTTGCACTAGGGATAGTGTGAAGAAATTACATGAGATTGAAATTACTTTTTTTTCTTCCTGAGTGGTATCTGGTCTTGGTTGTCTGGGACATTTGGTTATTGGTAAATGAAGATTTGTGAGATTGTAATTGCAGTCATTCTTTTCATAATAACATTATATGTTCTGATTAAATTGAGTATTTACATAATTGCAGTGATAACGGCATTGGTTTATCTGCTTGATACATTTAGGGATTATGAGGGATGTTTCAACACGATGAAAAATTTAAAACTGAAATTATTTGACTGCATGCTATTGATTTATTATAGGGATTTTGTCTCCTGACATAAATCCCCTTACATCTATGCTTTAATGATTGTTTATATACTACGAAATGCAAATCCACTTGTCTGGTCTAACATGTGCTGCTATATTTTGTTATTCAATAGCTTTTTCATTTCTTGCATCTGTTTGAAGCCCTGTAAAGCCTTAGCACTATTGTATATTTACATGCACTTTAAATTTGTTTCCATTTTGTTATCATGTGTTGTACATTGCACATTTTTGCCAAACCATTCTGGTAAGCATAGTCTCAGTCTGAAATTGGCACAGTGAAGCTGAAATTTTAGCAAGTAGTTGAGTAAACTCTTACTAGATATACATGTGACATCTTTCCAAGGCCTTCTTCCCAGAAAAGCCTGGCAGCTTTTCATATAGCATGTCAGCAGGGTTTCTGTTTTATCACATGCTGCTTTCTTCATTCATTTGCACTGAGAAAAATACATAAATGTAGCTCCAAAAATATATGGATTACATGCAGGGGTGAAGCTCTGTTTGTTTGATTAGGCAATTGTTGTGCTTATTTTGAAATGCGTGTTGGCTATTTTTGCATTAAACACATGTCAGACGTCTTTGCACTATCCAGAGTGTCTGCATTTTCTTTCACATTTGTTTAAACAATTCCTATACATTGCCAGTGGTACAGGTGAAAAGCTGCACCAGATGTAGATTTCCAGGCACACTACTAGGAATGTCATGTCACATTTTCCTGGAATGCTGCTCTGGGGGATTCTACACAGCAAAGAGTTACACACAGGAGAGTGGAGTCCGCTGTGCAAACGCATACTTTTGGGAAACATTTTTCCCATTGAAACCCCCCTTCCCCTCGTCCCCTTCCAAATCTGGAAAATTACTCCAGGCCTTCACTTGAGCAAATTAACGACCATTTCTAGGGAAAGAAAGGGTAGGATCAAAGTTTGAGAATTCCCACAAACATGTACATTTATTGTCATTACCAAACGTATGAGGCAAACCATGCCTTGGAAGGTCCACATTCGACACATTGTGTGAGATTTACAACTGTGGAAATCTGCAGATGTAAAACTATTCAGGACTGCCTGGAATGTTTGGGGAATTACTGCCAGGTGTAAATGGAGATATTTTGTGCTATGTATGTCCTTTTATGGCAGAAAATACCTTTGTGAATTGTGTCCATTGTGTCTGTAGGAGTAGAGGCAAGTAGCTGAGAAGAAACACAAACACGTTGTTGCTCAAATGTATCGTTTTAAAGGGGAAATATTTCTAGATTTAAGCTGTTTACAGTAACATCAGCGGTTCTTGGCTGTTAATGACATCATTTGTTTTCACAACGCACTTGTTTGTGGGAGGGGTGTTGGATTTTAAAAAGGGAAACTTTGATTTTTCCAGGGGCAGGAATCTTTGCAGTAAAAGCTGTAATTTCAGTGAACCTAACACAGTCACTGCCACAACTTGGGGGCACTGGGTCCGGCTACAAACTTGAGAATGTATTTATAATGAATCACTGACAGATTATCGATTTCTAAAAAATCGACCTACTATAACATCGAGTCTCTAATATCGATAGCACTAATATCGACACCCTATACTTAACATGAAAACTACAATAATATCGAGCAATCTATATCGATGCACAAAAATATCGTCTACAGAAATATCGTTAGCATTATTTTCGAATACCATAATATCGACACTCAATACTACATATACCACACTACAATAATATCGAATACAAAAATTTCGATAGCACTATTTTCGTCAATATCAAAATATCGATAGCTAAATTATACTCTTTTTTTATATATAACACCAATAAATCTATTGTCTAAGTAATACACACATTTCTAATTACTTCACTAATGTTTTTAGAAATTATTAAGTCACATTTAGTGTACAATATTGTGTTTTCGCAAACTAACGAAATTTGTATATAAACTCTTTGTAAACATACTTATTTAATACTTAGTACTCATTTTACATAATCTTTATTTATTACAAGACTTTTATTTTACATAAATATATCATTTCAATTCCTCAACATAAACTATTTAAGAAGATATATCTTCAATGTTTTACTTAAAAAAAATTCAAACTAACCAATTGTAACTCGTCTTTACATATCTGACCAATCAGATGGCAAACTTAATTACACATAGACTATATAAACCAATCACAAACAGCCATACAAGTTGCAGGAAATATTCTTCGTGACCACATACTGCCAATTTTGGGAGCATCATCTATATTCTTCTCTTCAAGAAAATTCTTCCTAAAACTACAAGTAAGTAATCATATAGCCCTGTTAATAAACTCTATTTTTTTTGTCTATTAATTATAAACGAAGATTTGTAACCTAATTTGTTGTTTCTTTATGTACTTTACCTTTAAACAGACTCTACAAACAAATCAAGTTATACTTCAACTTCAAGATACAGGACACTTTAAATTTAAAAAAGGTATCTACATATGTTTAACATTTACTTAACGTTCTTTGCCAATTATTGGCCTAATTTAAAACTCTATACTTTCTTTCTTAGCCTGTAAATCTTAATACATAGTGTGAAGCCTAAATTTTTTTAAGGAATAAACGTTACAATGCTGTGTAAAAAATATATTCTTCCTGTTCTTAAATATGTTTTAATGTGCTTTTACTCATAATACATGTGTCATCCTCGGTTCTTTTTAGTAATTAAGTAACAATGCTTTATAAGAAATGTATTTTTTTATATAACATATAAACGCATTAGTAATTTTCATCAACTTTCTCTCTAAACAGAACTCAAAGGTACAGAAAAGACATAATTCACATCAAAGAACAAACATTCTGCTACTACTATAATTCTCTTGGTAAGATCATAAATAAAACATAACTAGCCTTTATAACCTCTATGAAAAGTAATAAAAATAAAATGCCTCTTGTTATGCATCTGTTACTATAATCTTCCTGTTCTTAAATATGTTTTTTAGTGCTTTTACTCATAATACATGTATCATCCCCGGTTCTTTTTAGCAATTAAGTAACAATGCTTTATAACAAATGTGTATTATTTACATTACATATAAACGCATTAGTAATTTTCATCAACTTTCTCTCTACACAGAACTCAAAGGTACAGAAAACAGATAATTCACATCAAAGAACACACATTATGCTACTACTATAATACTCTTGGTAAGATCATAAATAAAACATAACTAGTCTTTATAAACTCTATAGAATGTACTAGAAATAAAAATGACTCTTTTTATGCATCTGTTAGTATAATATTGGAAATGTCTCTTTTTAAATTCAAATAAACAAAACAATTTTTAGAGACGTTATAACGTAAAACAAAAGTTACCAAGAAAAAAATTGTAACTTTTCCTATAACATACTTAATTATTTCTCAACAGACCGTGGCAATAGAAGAACAACATCTAACTGAACAAGCATCTACTTTCGATAAATAGAACATTAGTGGTGGTAAGTAAATTACTAGAAGAATACTAGCTTTATTTAAAAAATTTTATACATGTCAGATTATATTAATATTTGTATATTAACTTTTCTAGATACCAGAAATCAAGAATGACTGATAATGCAAGATTTATTACATCTCAGAAAGGCAAATTTTTGTTATGCTATATGGGCTACATTTATACTCAGGATAAACAAAAAGACCTTAAAGTGAATTGGAAGTGTACAAAATATTACTCCAATAAATGCTATGGCCGTGCTACAACAAGGGAAACTAGTGTTATAAATACCACTGAACATAATCACCCACCAAACATCTCGGAAATAGAAGTGAGATCCACTCTTGAAAATATCAAGGAATTAAGTACCAGATCAGAACTACCTACCAACGTAATTCTGAAAGAATTACTACCTAAAGTTCCCAAAGAAGCAAGAGGTCAGCTACCATCTATTGCTACCATTAAAAGAACAATAGCAAGAACAAAAAAAGCAAGTAGACCCAATATACCAACGCCTAAAACTTTTGAAGAAGTCATAATACCGCCAGAGCTTGTAATTACTCATAATGACGAGCCATTTATATTTTATGATAATCATAGCAAGGACAAAAGAATAATAATGTTTGCAACTAATAACAATATTAAAAAATTAACAGAAAGTACTACTTGGATGATGGATGGTACTTTTTCTATATGCCCAAAACCTTTCTACCAGTTATACACAATTCATGGGCAATATCATAATACCTGTATCCCCTTCATATATTGTTTATTACCAAACAAACAAGCCACTACTTACTCAGAAATCTTACAAAAAATAAAGGAACAAAGTTCTGACTACTTCCCAATGAAAATCATCATAGACTTCGAGCAAGCTATGATTAATTCTATTTTGAAAACTTACCCACACACATCCATTCAAGGATGTTATTTTCATTTCAATCAATGTCTCTGGAGACATTTACAAAAATCTGCCCTTAGTGTTGAGTATGCAACAAATATAACTTTTGCATACCAAATTAAACATCTCATTGCTCTGGCATATGTACCAGTAACTGATGTGGCCGAACATTACAATTTGTTAATTGAAAGTCCTTTCTACACCCAAAATGAGCAAAGACTCGCCCCACTTTTAGATTACTTTGAGGACAACTGGGTAGGAAGACTACATAGGTCAGGCCACAGACGCCAGCCAAAATTTGCAATTCCCTGGTGGAATGTCTATCTACCAACACTCAACCAAGAAGCAAAAACGAACAATGCTGTTGAAGGTTGGCACAATGCCTTCCTCTCTTCTACTGGACATACAACACCCACATTACACAAGCTAGTCTCAGCTATACAAAAAGAGCAAAGCTTTCAGGAACTACGTATGCAGCAATCAGTCATACAACTGAAACCAAAACTCTCTAGACAAACTGCTCAAATGTATATATATCTTCAACAGCAAGTCCAACTATATCCTACAACAAGAGGACTGGAATATTTAAAAATGATAGCCAAAACATTGAACTAATTGCTATAACTAAATTAATTGATAGAGATCAAACAATATCCTTAATGTAAAAAAACACATATTTTAATATAATAAAAAAATATTTATTTAGTCTAATTTATTTTTTAACACTATTCTAAAAAGACTAAATAAATATATTATTATATCACAATATTTGTTTTTAAAAACTGCTTCCATCCAAATAAAATTTAAAAATTTCTAACTTACCTTTAAATAGAACATCATAAAAATAATCCTTTACCGACAATACAATGTGTAAATATCAAAGACTTAATCCAACAAATCATTAATTATGTTTTCTTTAACTCTGCAAACACTATCCATCATCCAAAGTAAACGACTATGTAAATGCCATTTAAAATAATGACTGTTATCTTAAAGTGTGATAAATATTTCACAGAACTCAAAATATAAAGGAAGAATGTAAATCATCTCCGTTCTAACAACTGAAACACACTTCCTTTCCCTTAAAAAAAAAATATCGGAAACGGAAATAGCTGTTTCAAAATACGAGAAAAAAAAACAGCTAAACAATCCCACCGACATAACACTAACGAGTATTCCAGAATATATAAACATAACATTCCTATTTATTTATAATTTAATTACATTATATCACATACTCATTAACTCCAACGATTTTAAATGGCTCAAAAATTTGTGACCGAAAATACGTATTAATTCTACTCCATTATATGTAAATAGTCATACTTTAATTTCCAACCCCAAAATAACAAAATAGAACCTTTAATTATAATTTACAATACTTTAACAATATAAAAGTAGATTGGTACCCACTCAAAAGTGAATCTGCTTCCAACCGCGACTTTCCCTTTACCAAAATAACGCAAAAAGACAAAGAGTGGTTACAAAATTAACGATCCAAATTATATGTAACTGTGAAAAGTACTACTATAAATGTCGATTATTGTTATATATATGGCTCGAAATTATGTGTAATGTTAAAAAAATTGTATATTATATTGTGAATAGAAATTGTTTTTGCCTGTATATTAATTATATATTACACACTTTTAATATTTATTACATTAAGTATGAAAATATAAAAATATTTAATGTAATATTTATTAAAATTATTATATAACAAAATGTGTAATATTGTATTTGTTTATCAGATTTAATTGTTTACAATATGACTAATATGTGAAAATTGTTATTATTAAAACATATTTATTAATAATAATAATCATACATAACAATATTGTAATGTTAAAAGAATCATTGATGATGATGTACATGTTCTAATTAGGATATTTATATTATATTATAATTTTAAAAGTGTTCATATGTTAATATCATCATCAGTATATCACTATATGTATTAAAAATTTGTGAATTATGTTTTTCATTACACATTTTGATGTTTTATTAAGAAACAATAATAGTATAATGTATGTATAATATCATACATTGCATTATGTGAACTAACCATTTTTTCTCTACAAATTAAAAGTACTTGTCACGAAATTTCTTGTAAAATGTGATTATAAAAAGGACATTATCCTCCATTTGTGTTTATATGTATACCAAAGATAGCGTAATAAAATGTATATCTGTTCGTATATTTCAAGTGTTGAATAAAAAAATTAACATGAAATAAAACTGGTGTGATTATTTTGTATTACCTATAACAAAATCATGTTTATGTATTTTTGCAAATGTATTATAACTGTAATGTTCTATCTATTTCTATATACCACATGTAAATAAATAACATACTATACACTGAAGTTATAAAAATTATTATTCATACACCCATATACATATAATATCAATATTTGAAAAACACATAATGAATTTTTTAAATATTCCGACTCCAATAACCATTTACTTTAGGTAATTGCTTCTCAAAAACCGTGATTAATTTACAATTCGAAATGCAATCACCATTTAATTAGAGTAAGTGCAGTACACAGAACATATTAAATTTACTCTTCCAACTCCAATTAACAATTAATTTAAATAACTGCAGGACATAAAATAATAATAAATTACTATAAAAAGTCAAATGTCAAAAAATGAATAATGTAATATCATTAAATTTAATTTATTATAATAATTGTAATGTAAATAGAATCTTAATTTATGTTTTCCCTGTACCCCTATAATAAAAAACTAACCCTGAAACATAAAAATACCCCTTAACCCACAAACTGAAAACTGACTCTGAAACCTCACAAAACTCCTTTACCCACAAACTAAAAACTGACCCTGAAACCTGACAAAACCCCTTCACCAACAAACTAAAAACTGACCCAGAAACCTAAAAATACCCCTTTACCCACAAACTAAAAACTGACCCTGAAACCTTACAAAACACCTTTACCCACAAACTAAAAACTGACCCTGAAACCTAAAAATACCCCTTTACCGACAAACTAAAAACTGACCCTGAAACCTAACAAAACACCTTTACCGACAAACTAAAAACTGACCCTGAAACCTGACAAAACACCTTCACCAACAAACTAAAAACTGACCCTGAAACCTGACAAAACCCCTTCACCAACAAACTAAAAACTGACCCAGAAACCTAAAAATACCCCTTTACTCACAAACTGAAAACTGACTCTGAAACCTCACAAAACTCCTTTACCCACAAACTAAAAACTGACCCAGAAACCTACAAATACCCCTTTACCCACAAACTGAAAACTGACTCTGAAACCTCACAAAACTCCTTTACCCACAAACTAAAAACTGACCCTGAAACCTGACAAAACCCCTTCACCAACAAACTAAAAACTGACCCAGAAACCTAAAAATACCCCTTTACCCACAAACTAAAAACTGACCCTGAAACCTTACAAAACACCTTTACCCACAAACTAAAAACTGACCCTGAAACCTAAAAATACCCCTTTACCGACAAACTAAAAACTGACCCTGAAACCTAATAAAACACCTTTACCCACAAACTAAAAACTGACCCTGAAACCTAAAAATACCCCTTTACCCACAAACTAAAAACTGACCCTGAAACCTGACAAAACCCCTTCACCAACAAACTAAAAACTGACCCAGAAACCTAAAAATACCCCTTTACTCACAAACTGAAAACTGACTCTGAAACCTCACAAAACTCCTTTACCCACAAACTAAAAACTGACCCAGAAACCTACAAATACCCCTTTACCCACAAACTGAAAACTGACTCTGAAACCTCACAAAACACCTTTACCCACAAACGAAAAACTGACCCTGAACGCACAAAATGTACCTTTGATAAAACTACCCACCCTGATCTACTATAAACTCTACATCCCACTCCTAAAAATATGATACATTATTTTATTTAATATCTACTACATTATATATTTGTGAATCATTTTACTACATACACAAAATACCTCAATGTATAACAACAACCTAATATTGTTCATAATTTCGTATTTTAATAATATTTATCTAAAATTTGGGTTAAAAAATAAAATGAAATAAAAGGCGAAATTTGTACTTGTATGATTAGAGTATACTTTGTTTATACACTACCCACCCTTATCCCCTTGAAAATATACATCCCACTCATATCATAAATAGTCAAATATGTTTTGAAATTATATGAAAATAGTATAATTACAAATATATTTTAGTACATTAACAACTGCAAACTTAAAAAATAAGTACTATATTCGAATAAATCGATATCATTTCGCTAAAATCGAAATATTAATTTTAATTTTATAAATTTCGCAAATTTTTATTAAATTGCGAAAATTTAATTTTTATAATTACCCTATAAAAATTTGAAACACTACCCACCCTTATCCCCTATAAACTCTACATCCCGCTCCTAAATTTATAGTACAAATATTATAAAAATGTAATTTAATATTTTAATATTTATAATATTTTTTTGTACATACAAAAAATGTAATCTTAATGTTTAATGTACTCCCTAAATTTCAATCTAATTTCGACTACTCCCTAAAAATTTTTTTAAATTTCGAAATTTTGAAATCTGAAGGAAATGCGAAATTTAAAATTTTAGAATTTCAATATACTTTTTTAAAACACTACCTACCCTTATCCCCTATAAACTCTACATCCCGCTCCTAACATTAATATACAATAATTTATTTAAAATATTATTATTTTGATATATTGACACAATTTAATAATAATTATCCAAAATCAAAGAACTAATCATTTAACAATAATCAATAATTTTATATAAAATTTCGCATTTATAAATTTTTGGATTAAAATTTCGCTAATTTATAAATTTACTTCAAATGCGAAATTTATTATTCCATATTTGCACTATACTTTTTTAATACACTACCCACCCTTATCCCCTATAAACTCTACATCCCGCTCCTAGACTTCTAACTAAAAATAATAAAATTTAATATAAAAATTATCTTATATATAAACAACATTTAAATAAATAATTACTTAACATACTTTAAAACATCACTTTTACATATCGATATTTTTGAGAATCGATATTTTCAGCATCGATATTACTGATTTCGAAATTCATGTCTTCGATATTTTTGACACACACATAAATCGATATTTTCAACGACGATATTTTTGTTTTCGAAATTTCTTACCATCGATATTTTGGACTCGATATTATGTCACATCGACATTAACAACTCGATATTTTGACTGTCTACCATTTATAATGGCAGGGTTCTAGTTGGGGGTACACGCAGGTAGACAGCGTCCACCCACTATTTTCACAGGGTGAATGGCGTCCACCCTGCCAAAAAGTTGGGCCCCACTGAAATATGCTGAACAGGCCCCAATGTCATTTTCAGACACAGGGATTCTTTCAGCAGCTTCAGCACATTGTTTGCTTTTGATTCAAGCAGCAACATGGAGCAGGTGGAGAGAGTGCTTTTTTATTTGCACCTCCACCTGTTCCGAAGATAAAGACTGAAGTTAAGGGGCTATCAGGCCTCAATTTGCTCCAATATGATTATGGCTGGGTGTGGTCTGGAGTCTCATACTTAGATGCAAATGCAATACGGGGAAACAAAGGCACGCCGCTTGTTATATCTTCACAGGTCCTTAAGTGAGGCACGGTTTTGACTTTGTTCGGTCCCTGTATACAAGAGATATGCATACTCCATAAGAATGCCAGATGTGTTAGTCTGTCCCAGTATTTACAAGAAAGAACTATTTAAATACTGCTATTTTATTTCTTTAATAGGGCTACTCATCTCAATGTAGGTGTCAGAGGTTTTTGTGTAACAAACACATTATTTATACATTAACAATCTATCATGTAAGTGTGTAAATAAATGTACAAGATGCGTTACATAAGAAAGTGGGAGTTATAAGGTGTAGTGGTCCCATGTCCGTCATAGCTCACTGTTCTGTATTAGGAGGATTACAATGTATAAACTCCAAGTAACAAAAGAACACTGTGTTAACCCACTTCCCTATCTACATAAAATAAAAATCTGCCACCTGCCTGTTACATGATGTGTTTTGCAGGAGACACAATAATCCTCTATGCTACTTTGATTAAAATATGGGAGAGACAAAACACAGATCTCTCCAGCAAATGTGGTAATCTCTAGATTTATTTTACCATTATTATTATTCCCTGAGATTTATTAGGCATGCAGAGATATCTGCAATAGGTGTTTTAACCCCATAAGATATGTTACAATTTAGACTTTGCAACCAATTAAGCAGAACAGATCTACTACCATGTTTCTCCTTGTTTCCAATCTCTTTGTGACAGTTTTAAAACAAGCATTGGTATAGCCAATAGGTCTCGATTTTGGGACCTTAAGTGTTTTCTTAGAAGTAATTTTGTTGCAGTGAGTGGAAAGGGAGGATAGCGAAAACAAGCACGAGGTTTGATGCAAAGTGCTGTAAGAATCTGGCCCGTTTTGCAGTGAATTGTACACTTATTATTGTTTTTTTATTAAATACACGTCACTGTTCTGAGAACACGTTACTGGGGTAGTTTCGATAAACTATGGCAGCCCTTGAGATGTGAAGCGATCATGGACAGCAACTTCGACAAGATATGAGTTTACAGCAATCTGCAGTATTTGTAACCCTGCGTGTGTCCTTACAATGCGTCTTTGGCGCCCTGAGCCCCAGACACACAGCCGGCCTGTTGTGGGCGAATAAGGCCATAGGATTAGGCCCATCTGTAAAACCTCAAAGTCCACGGCAATACTGCATCATTATAAGTTACGGGGCTGATCGAATCCACGAGAAATTCAGTTAGAAAATGTACACGCCCAGTCACTGTCGATGTATCCAAGGGAAAAACCGGTAAGACCAGTTTTCAAAGCTGAAGCACGAGGCACATCTAACTGGTAACCTTGTGCCAAGAAATTAATTTAGACGGTTTCACAATGGAGAATATGAAGAGATGGAATTAATTAAGGAATAACATTAGTTTAAATCTAACATGTGAAACAAAATCAGAACAGAAACAATATCCTCAAAACGGAAAAATTAACAGGAACATAAAGAAAAAGTTAATGCAACCGGACTAGGAATGCAGTTGCAGTGATACCGGGTTGCATGGTTTGGGTGCTGCAACTGAAAAGCTTGTCACTTTTGTCGTTGCCGTGAAACGCTGATATTTTAAAGCACACGCCACACACGTGCTTGTCACAGTAAAAGAAGAACCAGAAAAAGAAGCCGTAAATCAACTGTCTGTTCAGTGTGCGAAGAAGTTTGGCAGCTCAGTATTTTGTTGTTGGGTAGCTTTGGCTGCATTTTTAAAATGTCCAGGAAACATTCAAAACAAGGAGGCACTTCTGGCGAGTGTTGTGCGATGTGCACATGCTGTAACGGTGCCCGCGAAGATGCACTTAATGAACCATGACAAGAACGGTAAGCCAGATGGCGTCTGTGCACGTAACCGTTCGCGTAACCGCACGCTTTAGGCAACACAAAAATCATGTGATCAGCTTTTTGAAGCCCCTTTACTAAATTTCTCGCCAGAGCAAAGCATGCCTGCAGTCTCAGGCGAGACCTACAAAACAAGGAGAAATAAAAATATTTCTCCTTGTTATGCCTCACCTCGGGAGGCATACAAATTTGGCACTTCTCCAGGTTTACAACACTTTGTAAATACGCGGCAGAGTCCCATTCCATGGGTGTTGCGTGGGAAAACCCACAACAATTCCCATGGAATGCCTCCTGGGTGCAGAGTAAGGCTAAGCAGAGATCTGCGCTGCTCCCCTCACTCATGATTTATGAGGCCACTAAAAGCCAGGCTGGGTGACTGTGCATGGCTTCAGAAATCGAAATGAGAACATATTCCACTTAACATGTTGCTGTGGTGGTGCTGAGTGATGCTGTGGTGGTGCTGAGTCATGCTGTGGTGGCCTTGAGTGATGCTGTGGTGCTGCTGCGTGAGCTGTGGTGGCCCTGAGTGATGCTGTAGTGGTGCTGAGTGATCCTGTGGTGATGCTGAGTGATGCTGTAGTGGTGCTGAGTTATGCTGTGGTGGTGCTGAGTGATGCTGAGTGATGCTGTGGTGGCTCTGAGTGCTATTGTTGTGGTGCAGAGTGATGCTGTAGTGGCCCTGAGTGATGCTGTAATGGTGCTGAGTGACGCTGTAGTGGTGCTGAGTGGTGCTGTGGTGGTGCTGAGTGATGCTGTGGTGGTGCTGAGTGATGCTGTAGAGGCCCTAAGTGATGCTGTGGTGCTGCTGAGTGATGCTGTGGTGGCCCTGAGTGATGCTGTAGTGGTGCTGAGTGATGCTGTGGTGGTGATGAGTGATGCTGTGGTGGCCCTGAGTCAATCAATCAATCAATCAAAAACATTTATATAGCGCGCTACTCACCCGGAGGGTCTCAAGGTGCTTGGGGAGAGGGGGTCCGCTACTGCTCGAACAGCCAGGTCTAGAACTGCTTCCTGAAGGCGAGGTAGTCTTGGGTCAGGCGGAGGTGGATCGGGAGGGAGTTCCAAGTCTTGGCGGCCAGGTAGGAAAAGGACCTTCCTCCTGCTGTGGCTCTTCGGATGCGGGGGACGGCGGCGAGGGCGTGGCTGGTCAATCGAAGCTGGCGGGTAGGAGTGTAGAAGTTGAGGCGGCTGTTGAGGTATCTTGGGCCTTGGTTGTGTAGGGCTTTGTGTGCGTGCGTGGGTGGGTGAGTGATGCTGTGGTGGCCCTGAATGATGCTGTGTTGGTCCTGAGTGATGCTGAGGTGGCGCTGAGTGATGCTGTGATGGCGCTGAGTGATGCTGTGGTAGTGCTGAGTGATCCTGTGGTGACGCTGAGTGATGCTGTGGTGGTGCTGAGTGATGCTGTGGTGGCACTGAGTGATGCTTTTTTTTGTCAAATCTGTTTATTGGCATTTATACTATTTAAACATTACAATAAATTCAGCATTCTTGTACATCACATCTGGTTGGTTATGTCGAGCATTCTTTCATATGTAAAATAACATGTCAATTAGCGCTGCAACGTTACATATAAGTATCACAAGGTTTAGAGTATGCGCCTGGATGTGACTGCAACATAGGGGAGTCTGTGTACCCCAGACCTGTAAACAGAGATGATATTTATATAACAGCTGTGGAAAATCAAATCAAAACAAACAGCGGCATGAGCACAGATATACATGTTTATGTTGGTCCCCTCCCAATCCCTTGCCCCCACTCGACTCCCCCCGCCCCCCACGCATGCACGCACCTCCAGCCTCTGCTGTTTCTGTGTTGCAAACCTGTGCATCTCAGCGGACAATAGATGCAATGTCAAGTCAGGTGTACTGCCCGCGGTGCACCCCCATCTCCCAGTATGCCTATCTAATCCCCTGCTGCCCCCGCGCTTGCAAGTCTTTCTACTGGCTGTAGGGCATTAAGCATGTGCTCCCAGCGCTCTGCAGTAGGTTCCCTGCAAAGCCCCATCATTTCCTCCCTGCGTATGGCAGTCCATTCTGCCTGGGCTCATGCCTGGAGGGACGAGGTCCACACCTGTACACTGGGGGGGTCAAGCGCTTTCCACCTCTTCGTGAGGAGGCGCATTGCCACTACCATCCCCAGATCTAAGAAGCGGGACGACACCTTATCTTTGGGCGGTCTCTGGAAATGATGCAAAAGGTATTCAGGCCAGTTAAAGGGAATAGTACGCCTGGTGCAGTGCCTGAGTAGCTCGCTAATGTCCCTTCAGTAAGTGCCCAGCCCAGGACAGTTCCACAGAAGATGGAGAAGGTCTGCATCCACCTCTACACATCTGGGGCATGGCGCGTCGGATCTGTGAAAGTATTTGTTTATTAGTTCAGGAGTGAGATGGGCCCTATGAACGATATAGAGTTGGATTTGGCGAAAGTGCATGTTTCTGGGGATGCACACTGGGCTTTTAAGGATTTTTCCCCATTCTTTATCGGCGAGTGCCTGTCCTAGGTCCCGCTCCCATTTGCCTCGAAGTGGGGCTAAATCCAGTTCCGTGTGCGTCCGTATGGACGCGGCAAACCATCGGATCAGGTGTCTGCCCCTACCCATGACGTGAAGGTATTGCATGGTTAGATGCTGCTCGGGCTCCGCCGTGACATCTCCTCACCTAGCCGACATGTTTGCTATTAGGGAACGATGTAGTAAGAACCCCCCAGGAGGAAGCCCATCTTTTGAAACAAGTGTCTCATAGGGTGTCAGTATTCCATCCCTGTATAGGTCACCCAGTGTCTGGACATCCGCCTGCCGCCACTGCTCTAACATGGGGTGCGTGAGAACCCCCTCGCCGCCCGGCGAGCCCTCTAAGGCCACCGCCGGCGTGTTGGGGATCACTTTTCATGTGAGGAACAGTGCTCTACGGAAGCATTTGTACGCTACCGCCAGGAGCAACGTGGCGGGACGCTCAGTCGCCGTCATTGGGTGGAAAAGTGTAGTGACTCGCTCCAGAGTATATGGCGGCTCACCCGTGGCAGTGTCCTCTCTTCCCCTAACTGCCAACCAGCGGGCCATCTATTGGAGCTGCACAGCTAGATAGTAATGCTTGAAGCAGGGAGCGGCCAGTCCTCCCCTGTCTGTGGGCAGGAACAATTTCCCAAGCGCCAGTGGATGCAGGGACGTGCCCCAAATGAAGTCTCACAGCACCGTGTTAAGTGTGGAGAAAAAGGAAGCCGGTATAAATAAGGGCAGATTAGCAAAGTAGTACAGGAGGCGGGGAAACATGATCATTTTGGCAAGGACCACTCTGCCCGTGGGCGTCAGCGGGAGTGTGGACCAGAAGCAAATCTGAGACCTGAGCGCTGCCACCGCTCGTCCCATGTTTCCATCAAATAGATCAGCCGGCTGACGATAGATCTGGATCCCCAGGTACTTAAAGGTGTCAGCTTTCCATTGGACTCTCGTGCCATGTAGGTGGTATTCCGGATCATCTACCTCGCTGCTAAATGCATAGATTTACAAAAGGGGGTGGTGATGAACAGAGTGTCTGAATTGAGCAGACCACTCTTACCCAGTCCAAAGATCAGGGCTTGATCCATCACCGTTATTTATCTCACTGCCCCATCCCAGCTCAGAACCTGGCTATATGCAAATCAGTCTGTCCCTGGCCCAGTGCATCATGGGAACAGGGCAGACTAAACTACCAAGCCAATTCTTTACCAGAAAGGAGACAAGCTACCGGGGACCGGTTTCTGGCATTTCAGCCTCTTCGGCCCGGCTTGCTTGAATCCTGATGGAGCAGTGAGAAAGGGACTCATGTCTGAGTATACCCTGCCACACCTATAGTGGCCAAAATCGATTTACAAAAGGGGGTGGTGATGAACAGAGTGTCTGAATTGAGCAGACCACTCTTACCCAGTCCAAAGATCAGGGCTTGATCCATCACCGTTATTTATCTCACTGCCCCATCCCAGCTCAGAACCTGGCTATATGCAAATCAGTCTGTCCCTGGCCCAGTGCATCATGGGAACAGGGCAGACTAAACTACCAAGCCAATTCTTTACCAGAAAGGAGACAAGCTACCGGGGACCGGTTTCTGGCATTTCAGCCTCTTCGGCCCGGCTTGCTTGAATCCTGATGGAGCAGTGAGAAAGGGACTCATGTCTGAGTATACCCTGCCACACCTATAGTGGCCAAAATCGATTTACAAAAGGGGGTGGTGATGAACAGAGTGTCTGAATTGAGCAGACCACTCTTACCCAGTCCAAAGATCAGGGCTTGATCCATCACCGTTATTTATCTCACTGCCCCATCCCAGCTCAGAACCTGGCTATATGCAAATCAGTCTGTCCCTGGCCCAGTGCATCATGGGAACAGGGCAGACTAAACTACCAAGCCAATTCTTTACCAGAAAGGAGACAAGCTACCGGGGACCGGTTTCTGGCATTTCAGCCTCTTCGGCCCGGCTTGCTTGAATCCTGATGGAGCAGTGAGAAAGGGACTCATGTCTGAGTATACCCTGCCACACCTATAGTGGCCAAAATCGATTTACAAAAGGGGGTGGTGATGAACAGAGTGTCTGAATTGAGCAGACCACTCTTACCCAGTCCAAAGATCAGGGCTTGATCCATCACCGTTATTTATCTCACTGCCCCATCCCAGCTCAGAACCTGGCTATATGCAAATCAGTCTGTCCCTGGCCCAGTGCATCATGGGAACAGGGCAGACTAAACTACCAAGCCAATTCTTTACCAGAAAGGAGACAAGCTACCGGGGACCGGTTTCTGGCATTTCAGCCTCTTCGGCCCGGCTTGCTTGAATCCTGATGGAGCAGTGAGAAAGGGACTCATGTCTGAGTATACCCTGCCACACCTATAGTGGCCAAAATCGATTTACAAAAGGGGGTGGTGATGAACAGAGTGTCTGAATTGAGCAGACCACTCTTACCCAGTCCAAAGATCAGGGCTTGATCCATCACCGTTATTTATCTCACTGCCCCATCCCAGCTCAGAACCTGGCTATATGCAAATCAGTCTGTCCCTGGCCCAGTGCATCATGGGAACAGGGCAGACTAAACTACCAACCCAATTCTTTACCAGAAAGGAGACAAGCTACCGGGGACCGGTTTCTGGCATTTCAGCCTCTTCGGCCCGGCTTGCTTGAATCCTGATGGAGCAGTGAGAAAGGGACTCATGTCTGAGTATACCCTGCCACACCTATAGTGGCCAAAATCGATTTACAAAAGGGGGTGGTGATGAACAGAGTGTCTGAATTGAGCAGACCACTCTTACCCAGTCCAAAGATCAGGGCTTGATCCATCACCGTTATTTATCTCACTGCCCCATCCCAGCTCAGAACCTGGCTATATGCAAATCAGTCTGTCCCTGGCCCAGTGCATCATGGGAACAGGGCAGACTAAACTACCAAGCCAATTCTTTACCAGAAAGGAGACAAGCTACCGGGGACCGGTTTCTGGCATTTCAGCCTCTTCGGCCCGGCTTGCTTGAATCCTGATGGAGCAGTGAGAAAGGGACTCATGTCTGAGTATACCCTGCCACACCTATAGTGGCCAAAATCGATTTACAAAAGGGGGTGGTGATGAACAGAGTGTCTGAATTGAGCAGACCACTCTTACCCAGTCCAAAGATCAGGGCTTGATCCATCACCGTTATTTATCTCACTGCCCCATCACAGCTCAGAACCTGGCTATATGCAAATCAGTCTGTCCCTGGCCCAGTGCATCATGGGAACAGGGCAGACTAAACTACCAAGCCAATTCTTTACCAGAAAGGAGACAAGCTACCGGGGACCGGTTTCTGGCATTTCAGCCTCTTCGGCCCGGCTTGCTTGAATCCTGATGGAGCAGTGAGAAAGGGACTCATGTCTGAGTATACCCTGCCACACCTATAGTGGCCAAAATCGATTTACAAAAGGGGGTGGTGATGAACAGAGTGTCTGAATTGAGCAGACCACTCTTACCCAGTCCAAAGATCAGGGCTTGATCCATCACTGTTATTTATCTCACTGCCCCATCCCAGCTCAGAACCTGGCTATATGCAAATCAGTCTGTCCCTGGCCCAGTGCATCATGGGAACAGGGCAGACTAAACTACCAAGCCAATTCTTTACCAGAAAGGAGACAAGCTACCGGGGACCGGTTTCTGGCATTTCAGCCTCTTCGGCCCGGCTTGCTTGAATCCTGATGGAGCAGTGAGAAAGGGACTCATGTCTGAGTATACCCTGCCACACCTATAGTGGCCAAAATCGATTTACAAAAGGGGGTGGTGATGAACAGAGTGTCTGAATTGAGCAGACCACTCTTACCCAGTCCAAAGATCAGGGCTTGATCCATCACCGTTATTTATCTCACTGCCCCATCCCAGCTCAGAACCTGGCTATATGCAAATCAGTCTGTCCCTGGCCCAGTGCATCATGGGAACAGGGCAGACTAAACTACCAAGCCAATTCTTTACCAGAAAGGAGACAAGCTACCGGGGACCGGTTTCTGGCATTTCAGCCTCTTCGGCCCGGCTTGCTTGAATCCTGATGGAGCAGTGAGAAAGGGACTCATGTCTGAGTATACCCTGCCACACCTATAGTGGCCAAAATCGATTTACAAAAGGGGGTGGTGATGAACAGAGTGTCTGAATTGAGCAGACCACTCTTACCCAGTCCAAAGATCAGGGCTTGATCCATCACCGTTATTTATCTCACTGCCCCATCCCAGCTCAGAACCTGGCTATATGCAAATCAGTCTGTCCCTGGCCCAGTGCATCATGGGAACAGGGCAGACTAAACTACCAAGCCAATTCTTTACCAGAAAGGAGACAAGCTACCGGGGACCGGTTTCTGGCATTTCAGCCTCTTCGGCCCGGCTTGCTTGAATCCTGATGGAGCAGTGAGAAAGGGACTCATGTCTGAGTATACCCTGCCACACCTATAGTGGCCAAAATCGATTTACAAAAGGGGGTGGTGATGAACAGAGTGTCTGAATTGAGCAGACCACTCTTACCCAGTCCAAAGATCAGGGCTTGATCCATCACCGTTATTTATCTCACTGCCCCATCCCAGCTCAGAACCTGGCTATATGCAAATCAGTCTGTCCCTGGCCCAGTGCATCATGGGAACAGGGCAGACTAAACTACCAAGCCAATTCTTTACCAGAAAGGAGACAAGCTACCGGGGACCGGTTTCTGGCATTTCAGCCTCTTCGGCCCGGCTTGCTTGAATCCTGATGGAGCAGTGAGAAAGGGACTCATGTCTGAGTATACCCTGCCACACCTATAGTGGCCAAAATCGATTTACAAAAGGGGGTGGTGATGAACAGAGTGTCTGAATTGAGCAGACCACTCTTACCCAGTCCAAAGATCAGGGCTTGATCCATCACCGTTATTTATCTCACTGCTCATCCCAGCTCAGAACCTGGCTATATGCAAATCAGTCTGTCCCTGGCCCAGTGCATCATGGGAACAGGGCAGACTAAACTACCAAGCCAATTCTTTACCAGAAAGGAGACAAGCTACCGGGGACCGGTTTCTGGCATTTCAGCCTCTTCGGCCCGGCTTGCTTGAATCCTGATGGAGCAGTGAGAAAGGGACTCATGTCTGAGTATACCCTGCCACACCTATAGTGGCCAAAATCGATTTACAAAAGGGGGTGGTGATGAACAGAGTGTCTGAATTGAGCAGACCACTCTTACCCAGTCCAAAGATCAGGGCTTGATCCATCACCGTTATTTATCTCACTGCCCCATCCCAGCTCAGAAGCTTGTTTCCTTCCCAGTGTAAGAATTGGCTTTTGTAGTTTGGTTTGCCCTGTTCCCATCATGCACTGGGACAGGAACAGACTAATTTGCATACAGCCAGGTTCTGAAACTGGGATGGTGCAGTGAGCTAAAAAACGGTGTTGGATCTAGCCCTGATCTCTTGACTGGGTGAGAGCTTTCTGCTTAATTCAGAGACTCTGTCCCTCACCACCCCTTGTTGTAAATATTTTTGTCCACCCTAAGCGTGGAAGGGTATTCTCAGATGTGAGACCCTTGCTCATTGCACCATCAGGATTCAAGCAAACCGGGCCGAAGATGGCTGTAATGCCAGAAACCGGTCCCCGGGAGCTTGTTTCCTTCCCAGTGTAAGAATTGGCTTTTGTAGTTTGGTTTGCCCTGTTCCCATCATGCACTGGGACAGGAACAGACTAATTTGCATACAGCCAGGTTCTGAAACTGGGATGGTGCAGTGAGCTAAAAAACGGTGTTGGATCTAGCCCTGATCTCTTGACTGGGTGAGAGCTTTCTGCTTAATTCAGAGACTCTGTCCCTCACCACCCCTTGTTGTAAATATGCTAAATGCATAGAGGCAGGACTTGCCTGCATTCACCCGAAGCCCCGAGACAGCTGCGAACTGACGCAGCAAACGGGCCAGCTGCTCCGGTATGCGTCCCCCATCTCTTACGAATACCAACAGATCATCTGCATATAGTGATACCTGATGGGTGGCATCACCCAGGGGGATGCCGTCTCCCAGGGTCTGCCTCATGGCCTCAGCTAGAGGTTCCATGGCCAGTGCGAATAGCAGTGGGGACAGAGGACATCCCTGCCGAGTGCCCCTGCCCACCGCCACTGCTTCCGAGCCATATGGCCCCAGTCGTACGCGGACTACTGGGTTTCGATATAGAAGGTTAACCATCTGCAAATAGTCCACGTCCAGTCCATACCTCTCCAGCACCAATGACAGGTAACCCCACTCCAGGCAGTCAAAGGCCTTTTCCAAGTCTAACACCAGGCACCCTGCTCTAGGCCTTACCCTCATTGACTCAGCCTCCACCCTGAAATATCTCCTGAGGTTCAGAGATGTGTACCTCGCTGGCACAAATCCATTTTGATCTGAGTGGATTAAGTGAGGGACCACTGGCGCCAGGCGCTCTGCAAGACTTTATAGTCAACGTTAAGCATTGCCAGCGGCCGATAGGAACCCAAGGCTATAGGGTCTCTGTCCGGTTTGGGATCTGATGCCAGGAATGCCTCTCGTGTAGACGGTGGAAATAAACCTGCGTCTATCGCTGTGTTGTACAGCTGAAGGAGTCGGGCGCTAGGATTTCCCTGTATGCTTTATAGTATTCAGCTGGCAGGCCATCTGGGCCTGGAGTTTTCCCCGTCGCCAGGGCCTGAATCGCGTCTCCCACTTCCTCCAGTGCAGGGGGGCATTAAGTGCGTCTCTATGTTCTTCAGAGGCTGTGGGCAGTGTAACAGAGCCCAGGAACTCAACTAGTACGTGTCTGGGCCGGTGCCGCGGGCCGTGTAGAGCTGCTGGTAGTGAGCAGTCAATGCCTGATGTATTTCACGTTGCGTGTAGACCACCTGCCCTCCCCCTGCACAGATGGCTCCTATCGGGGCGCCTCGACCCGCCTTTTGTACTAACCAGGCCAGCAGCCGACCAGCTCTATCTGCCTTGGCGTGCGTACTGTCCGTGAGTGCCGCGTAATTGTGGCATCTCAGCTGTTCCATAAGAGCTGCATTCTTACCACGGAGGTCGCTCAAATTGCTTGAGTGTCCGCCAGTCCCCTCACCTTCCCTCTTGTATCTCAGGAGCTCAGAATCCAGGCGTGTCAGGGAAGCAGACAATGTTTTGCGGATGTTCCATGTGGCCCCCATGCAATGCCGACGAATGGTCGCATTATGTGCATCCCATTCCACCATGGGATTGCTCGCCATCCCTGCATTCTCCTCGAAATAGGCTAGGAGGGCTGTGCCAAGTGAAGAGCGGAACTCAGCGTCTTCGGGCGTGGCTGGCTGCAACCTCCACGTGGGTACAGGAGACCGGTCCGCCTCCCAGCTAATTTGGAACCATAGTGGGTTATGATAGGAATGCGTCCTACCCAGGTATTCTGACCTAGCCAGGAGCGGGAGCAGTAATTGGGAGCCAATTATGCAGTCTAAACGGACATGCAGATCATGGACTGGCGAGTAGTGGGAGTATATTTTATCTGCAGGGTGCTGTACGCACCATAAATCATGTATCCCCCAGTGTGAGAGTCAGTCCCGGAACGACTGTGAATTCGACATTACTGCTGCAGCTCGGAGGGGCGGGAAAGATCGGTCCAGGTGTGCATCCAGGACCATATTGAAGTCCCCGCCAAGTAACCAGGGAAGGCCCGCATACCAATGGAGGATGTGATTTAAGCTTGCCAGGAAAGAGGGCTGATCCATGTTAGGCGCGTATAAAGACCCCAGCAGAACCTCCTGACCGTTCAGTCACCCCCGCACTAAGGAGTATCTCCCCTCTGGGTCCACCTGAGCGTCTTCGCAAGCAAAGGGGACACCGGCCCTCACCCAAATCAACATACCGTGCGCATGCACAGAGAAGGTCGTACCATAGATTTGCCCCCTCCAGCGTCTGCGGAGCCTGTCCAGCTCTACCTGGGTCATGTGTGTCTCCTGAAGGAGTGCAATCCCTACCCTGTGTCGCTGCAGATAGGAGAAGACAGAGTAGCGGCGTGATGGGTTGTGCATACCGCGGATTTTCTAGGTCATTATGTTAGTGCGTTCCATGTGTCGGGGCGCAGCACAGCTGCCTGAGGCCAGGGGGCGTCTTAAATGGGGTCTACGGGTATCATCTCGGAGGGGGGATCAGTGTGCCGCATCTGAAACGTGAGAACAGTAACTAACAGTGTAACAAAGTGGGCAAATTCCCAACAGGGCATACGTCCAAACCTAAAATGGATCTACCACTTAGTAATGTGTTATCCCAGCGCAGTGGATATGCGGTGGAGTGTGCAGCCAATAATAAAGCTAAGGTACACCCCTACCTCAGGCCCTTAGGCATCCGAGAGGTGCTTGAGGAATGCTAGGGTGGAAAACACGCAGAGCCAGTGTAAGCCTCCCATAGGGGGGCCACTGCATGGGCCGAGCACTCAGCGCCATTCAACCACGAGCCTGGACATGTGAGTGGGGGGTACTGGGCGTGTCACACGTGAGGGGAACGCAATTGCAGGAGGTAGCCTCACAAGTGTTTTCTTTTTATAACTTACCTTTCCACCGGGTCCCTTGTCTCTGGTCCTGCTCCTGCTCTCCTGCTTCCGACTTCAGGAACAGGAAGAAGGCAGCCTAGGTTCCCACCCCTAAGCCAATCGCAATGCTGCAATGCAGCATTGTGATTGGTCCAGAGCACAGTGACACTGCGCTCAGCCAGGGGCTGTAGGGGTGGGCATGTTCTCCATGCAGGCTGCATTACAGCCTACATGGAGAAGGGGAAGTGTGCATGACTGGTTTTGTTCAGTCCGAGAGGGCCGACCAAACAGTCATTGCGCACTTAGGAGTGAGCTAATTACTCCTCTCCTGACCTGCTCAGAGAGCAGGGCAACCTCGCCCACCCTCCTGCCTGCAAAGTACACATAAAATGATAATCACTTAAAGTTATTATCATTTTATATTTCCTTTCCACTGCTCAAAAGCAGTGGGACGGCGTGAAGGACTGGGCTTTTCTAAGGCCCAGCGGTGCCAGGGAACAACACCTGAAACCTTCGTGGGTTACCTGTTCCGGCGTACAAATGACAGAGACACGGGACACTTCCTTCGGCGTCAAAGATCGAGATTTATTTACTGCAGGGAACAAGAAGTACAGCATGTGTAGGTTCTAGGAGACTGCTTCAAATTGCAACTGTGGATCGCTCCTTTTATACAGTTTTTTGTCATAAAACAACATGGCAAACAAAAGGTTACTGTTAGACGGACCGGGAGGGTCGGCTGAGAATAAGGGGAGAGGTCTCCGGGGAGAGCCGTCTCCAACGATCGTACAGACGAGTAACTTCCCCCCCACAGATGTACACCACACAAGGATAAGGTTCAACGTTCTTTATAAGCAATTCTTTAAGTACGGTGGAATGGTACAAGGAGGTCTGGACTCAGGAGTCCCCTCGGTTCTAGTCTCTTGATTGGAAAAGGGTAGCGGGACAGTCTTGTTACCAATCTAGTAGATGGAATAGCTCACAATCCTCGAGCTCGGCGTTCTAGATGATCGGGCCGCGGCGGAGCCAGCAGGTCCCGGGATGGTGGAAGGTAGCGACGGTCCGCGGCGGAGCCAGCAGGTCCCGATGAAGGTGGTGGTTACAAACGGTCCGCGGCCACGCCAGCAGGTCCCGACGACGAGGAAGGTTGCAGAAAGGTTGCGGCAGCGCCAGCAAGCAGGACGATAGTTCGCAAGGCAGGACTACGGCAGCGCCAGTAGTCCGTCAAGGATGAGTTCTTCACTGCGTCTCTCGACTCCAGGATACAACTGCCTTCCTGCTCTGGAGCTGCCCCAGTTATAGGTCTGGTGCCCTTTGATGTCCGGACCCTCGCACTTGGTGGTCGGGAGGTCTGGGATGAGGGAGTCCAGACACCCAGCAGGGGGGTGGAGCCAGCGCCCGGGGGAGCTGGGCGCGATCGGCACCTGGCGGGGGAGAGCCATCGATACTTCTTTCTCCCATTAACCTGCCAAGTGGGCCGTTCAGCTCCTGGGTGGATGGTGGTGCCGGGATGTCGGGGCCTGGCCAGGCCCAGGGTTAGGGTCGATCTGAGGCCACGCGGCCTCGTGGTGCAGGGTCCAAGATGGCGGCCGGGCCGGCCGAGGGAGCGGGAAGGAGTTCGGCCCCATGATACAGGGAGGTCCGCGGCAGGAGTCCCGCATGGGACGGGTGCGGGTTGCTTTTGTGGGTAACATCTGGAGGACCGGGGCCCGGGTCCTGTCATGTGGGGAGGAGGCAAGCCCTTCACGTGGCCTGTCCAACATGCGTCCCCCCCAGCTGAAGGCGGGGAGAGTCACCCATCCTCTTGGGGACTCTCCTCGTCGAGGCGGAAAAATCTTGACAGGCCATCTGCGTTGGCGTGGTCTTGGCCAGGTCGATGTTCCACGGTGAAGTCCATCCCCTGCAGGGAGATGGACCAACGCAACAGTTTTGGGTTTTCCCCCCGCATCTGCATTAGCCACTACAGGGGCCGATGATCTGTTTGCACCCGGAAGTGGGTACCGAAGAGATAGGGCCGGAGCTTCTTGAGGGCCCACACTACGGCGAAGGCCTCCCTCTCGGTGGTGCTCCAGCGTTGTTCTCGGGCCAGGAGACGTCTGCTGATGAAGGCCACTGGTTGGTCAAGTCCTTCGGGGTTCAACTGGGAGAGGACTGCCCCAATGCCATGGTCGGAGGCATCCGTTTGGACGATGAATTCCCGACTGTAGTCGGGGGCCTGGAGCACAGGGGCAGTGCACATAGCGGCCTTCAGCTTCTCGAAGGCCGCTTGACAGTCTGGGGTCCAGTTGACCTTCTTTGGGTGGTTTTTGGAGGTGAGCTCCGTGAGGGGCCCCAC
The DNA here is from genome assembly GCF_964263255.1 of Lissotriton vulgaris. Classification (NCBI taxonomy): domain Eukaryota; kingdom Metazoa; phylum Chordata; class Amphibia; order Caudata; family Salamandridae; genus Lissotriton; species Lissotriton vulgaris. The sequence goes on from NC_141695.1 coordinate 1,373,925,856, forward strand.
AATGCTGCCATAGTCCCTCACGAACCGCCTGTAGTAGCCTGCGGGGCCACCAGACCGCTTCCCACCTGGTGCCCGAGGTAGGTCACGGACCCCTGGCCAATTTGACACTTGCTGGCCTTGATCGTGAGGCCGGCTCGTTGGAGGGCCTGCAGAACCTCTCGGAGGTGGTTGAGGTGGTCGGACCTGTGGCGGCTGTACACAGCGATATCGTCCAGATAGGCGGCGCTGAACTCTTCGAGTCCCGCCAGGACCTGATTTACTAGCCGCTGGAATGTTGCTGGAGCATTCTTCATGCCGAATGGCATGACCTTGAAGTGGTAGTGGCCATCAGGGGTGGAGAAGGCAGATCGCTCTTGGGCTCGGGGTGTGAGACCGATCTGCCAGTAGCCCGCTGTCAGGTCGAAGATGCTGAGGTAGCGGGCAGCTCCCATACGGTCGATTAGTTCATCTGCTCGGGGAATGGGATGTGCGTCGGTTCTGGTGACCGCATTGAGGCCCCGGTAGTCGACGCAGAACCGGAGCTCCGGAGTGACGCCGGGGGCGGCTGCTTTGGGGACCAGTACCACTGGGCTGGCCCAGGGGCTGTCTGAGGGCTCGATGACCCCGAGCGTGAGCATCTTGGACACCTCCTCTTGGATGCAGGCCCGTACCCGATCTGGTACGCGGTAGGCCCGATGTCGGACAGGGGGACTGTCTCCCGTGTCTACATCGTGGGAGCACCAGGGGGTGACCCCGGGGGTGAGGGAGAACAGAGCGGCAAACTGCAGTAGGAGGTCTCGGCAGCCTTGACGCTGCTCCTGGGTGAGGGCCTCCGAGAGTCGGACCCCGTCCACGGAGCCGTCCTTCTCTCGAGTCCGTAGGAGATCAGGGAGTGGCTCGGAGTCCTCTTCGGTTCCGCTGTCTGTTGCCATCAGGAGGCTGAGCTCCGAGCGCACAAAGTGGGGCTTTAGTCTATTGGCGTGGAGGACCCGGAGGGGGTTCCGTGAAGATTCCATATCGATGAGGTAGGTGACAGGGCTCTTGCGCTCGACCACTTTGAAGGGCCCTGTCCATTTGTCTTGCAGGGCACAGGGTTCGGTGGGAGACATCACCCATACCTGTTGGCCGGGTTCAAATTCGATGGAGGAGGCATTTTGATCGTACCACCTTTTCATGTCCTCCTGGCTGGCCTCCAAGTTTGCTTTAGCCATTTCTCTGAACCGTCTGGTCTGGTTGCGTAGGGTCAGGAGGTACTTGAAAACATCTGGAGGGTTCTTCAGAGGGGGCATTTCCCAAACTTCTTTGACTAGGCTGAGCGGCCCTCGTACCGGGTGTCCATATAAGAGTTCAAACGGGCTGAAGCCGAGGGATTTCTGGGGAACTTCTCGATAGGCAAAGAGGAGGCACGGCAGTAGCACATCCCACTGGCGACGGAGGGGCTCTTCCAACCCCCCAATCATCCCTTTGAGCGTGCGGTTGAACCGCTCAACTAGGCCGTTTCCTTGAGGGTGATAGGGGGTCGTGAATCGGTAGGTGACCCCACACTGTTGCCAGAGGGATTTCATGTATTTTGAAATAAAGTTCGTGCCTCTGTCGCTGACGACTTCTCGGGGGAAGCCCACCCGGGAGAAGATTCCCATCAAGGCCCGGCCAACCACCGGGGCTGTCACAGTTCGCAGGGGAACAGCCTCGGGGTAGCGGGTGGCGTGGTCCACCAGTACCAGGATGAACCGATGTCCTTGTGCTGTATGGGGGTCCAGGGGCCCCCAATGTCTATTCCCACCCTCTCGAACGGGGTGGTGACTACTGGAAAAGGTTGCAGAGGGGCTTTAAGCTTGCGGCCGCTCTTCCCGCTGGCCTGGCACGTGGGGCAAGACCGGCAGTGCTGGAGTACGTCGTTCCTCATCTTGGGCCAGAAAAAGTGGGTCACCAGGCGACTGTAGGTTTTGTCCTGACCCAGGTGACCAGCCAGGGGGACATCGTGGGCCAGGTTTAGCAAAAAGTCTCTGAAGCGGAGGGGCACCACTAGCACTCGACTGGCCCCTAACTCCGCGATTCTCTGTTCGCTGTACAACAGGTCATTGTCCCAATAGACCCAATGGGTTCCGGCGGTATCCCCTGCGCTCTGGGCGAGGGCTTGTTGGCGGAGTCCCTCGAGGGAGGGACAGGTCTTCTGCTCTTGACGAAACTGTTCTTGGGTGGGCCCCCCTTCTTGACGCCACTGAGCCAGGTCGGGAAGGTCCTGGAGCTGGGTGAGACCTTCGGGGGTTTGCTCTGGAGGGTCGGCACGGACGGTGTCTTCTACTGGAGCGACCGGGGGAGGAGGTGCCGGCCATTCAGGTTCTTCGGGTCGGGGGATGGCACGGGCGGCCATGGACCGGGTGGTTACGCACGCCCAGTCCGGGAGGCCCAACATCCCCAGGTGCTCTCTCCTCTCTGCGGCGGCCCACGGGGAACTCTCCAGATCATTTCCCAGGAGGCAGTCTACGGGGGCATCATCTCGGACCGTCACCTTCAACATGCCGGAGACTCCTCCCCACTCGAAGGGGACGCAGGCCATCCGACAGAGACTCTCCGAATTGTCGGCTGAACGGACAGGGCAGAGAACGTTCGGCAGGATCTGTTCTGGGGTCACCAGGTGACAGCGGACGGCTGTCACACTGGCCCCGGTGTCACGTAGGGCTTCGGCCCGGCGTCCATTAATGCTCACCCACTGACTGTACTTCCGGGTGTTGGCGGGTAGGGGGGCCCGCGGGACCATGTCTTTTCCCCCTAGGCACGCTAGAACCATGGCGGCTGGTTCCCATTCTTGGTGTTCTTGCTCACGTTCCTCGTGTTCTTCGGAGATTTGTTCTTCCCCCAGGGCGGCGGCAGCCATCTGGCGGGGTCTCGGGGTCTGGCTCTGTGGACAATTCGGGTCATTTGCGTAGTGGCCGACTCGCTGGCATCGGTGACACGTGACATTGGCTCTGTACCCCGGGCGCGCCGGGGTGTTGCCCCGGTTGGCCGGGGGTGGCGCGTTGGCAGCGGGAGTGGCCGGGGCGTGGTCTCTTCCTCGTCCCTGGCCCCCTCCTCCTCCTCGGGGACGGTGCTGACCTGGGGGGTTCCGGTGCTGTTCATGTGACCCATTTCGGCCCACTCGGGTGATTTCCCACCGGTCAGCCTCGGCGGCGAGCTGTCGTGGATCGGTCAATTTACTGTCGAGGAGGTGCTGCCTGAGCTCGACGAAGCAGTTGTTAGATAGATGCTCCCATACCATGAGATTGAAGAGTTGCTCATAGGTCGTTACATTGCTCCCCTTGATCCAACCCTCGAAGGCTCGGCTGAAATAGTTCACGTACTCCACCCAAGTTGTACCCGGGATCCTGGTGCAGTCTCGGAACCTCTGGCGGTACATTTCGGGTGTGAGTCCATAGCGGGTGAGGAGGGTAGCTTTCATGTGGTCATAGGAGGTCATTCGATGGTCGGGGAGCTGTAACAGGGCATCGCGGCCCTCATTGACGAACCTCCCCCAAAGACCGGCTCCCCAGTCGCTTCTATCGATCCGGTGGGAGGTCATAGCGATCTCGTAGGCCTTGAACCACTGCTGTATGTCGTCATCTCGGAAATATTCTCGCACGACATCCTTGGGGATGTGTACTTTTTTTTCTGTTGCTCCCGGGGTGCGCGGTTGCTCGGGCACCCCTAATTCTTTGTTCTGCTTACGTAATTCGATCTCTGCTAGGTTGCGCTCGTGTTCATACGCCAGTCTCTTCTCTTCGAGCTCTCTTTGTCTCTGTTTTTCTTCTCTTTCTTCTCGGAGCCGTAGATGTTCTAGGTTCAGTTTTTGTTCGGCTAATTTGAGTTCGCCATCCATTTTGAGCCGGGCCATTTCTAGTTCATGTAGTCTGTTTTTCTCTCGCTCTTGGATTTCGTTTTGCGAAAGACCCGTTCTTCGCTCCTCGGGAGCCTTGGCGTTTTTCTCTGTTGCTGTGATGTTTTGGTCCGGGGGTCTGACGGCCCCGGTTTCTGCCCATGACTCAATGGCGTGCTTGAAATCGTCCTTAGTACTCAGACCGGTGGTAGCGATACCTAGTTCAATGCAGAATTGCTTCAACTCCACAAGGATAACGTTCAACGTTCTTTATAAGCAATTCTTTAAGTACGGTGGAATGGTACAAGGAGGTCTGGACTCAGGGGTCCCCTCGGTTCTAGTCTCTTGATTGGGAAAAGGGTAGCGGGACAGTCTTGTTACCAATCTAGTAGATGGAATAGCTCACAATCCTCGAGCTCGGCGTTCTAGATGATCGGGCCGCGGCGGAGCCAGCAGGTCCCGGGATGGTGGAAGGTAGCGACGGTCCGCGGCGGAGCCAGCAGGTCCCGATGAAGGTGGTGGTTACAAACGGTCCGCGGCCACGTCAGCAGGTCCCGACGACGAGGAAGGTTGCAGAAAGGTTGCGGCAGCGCCAGCAAGCAGGACGATAGTTCGCAAGGCAGGACTACGGCAGCGCCAGTAGTCCGTCAAGGATGAGTTCTTCACTGCGTCTCTCGACTCCAGGATACAACTGCCTTCCTGCTCTGGAGCTGCCCCAGTTATAGGTCTGGTGCCCTTTGATGTCCGGACCCTCGCACTTGGTGGTCGGGAGGTCCGGGATGAGGGAGTCCAGACACCCAGCAGGGGGGTGGAGCCAGCGCCCGGGGGAGCTGGGCGCGATCGGCACCTGGCGGGGGAGAGCCATCGATACTTCTTTCTCCCATTAACCTGCCAAGTGGGCCGTTCAGCTCCTGGGTGGATGGTGGTGCCGGGATGTCGGGGCCTGGCCAGGCCCAGGGTTAGGGTCGATCTGAGGCCACGCGGCCTCGTGGTGCAGGGTCCAAGATGGCGGCCGGGCCGGCCGAGGGAGCGGGAAGGAGTTCGGCCCCATGATACAGGGAGGTCCGCGGCAGGAGTCGCGCATGGGACGGGGTGCGGGTTGCTTTTGTGGGTAACATCTGGAGGACCGGGGCCCGGGTCCTGTCATGTGGGGAGGAGGCAAGCCCTTCACGTGGCCTGTCCAACAGTTACGACTCAGTTCCCACAGTAAAGTTCAAAAGGGTCACTTTCATGTATTCAGGGTCCCGGAACATAATTACAGTGGCATCGCCGGTTCCCAACTGCAAAAGTACATTATCCCACCATGGGTGCATTCCATTCCGGCTGTAAACGAGTTTAAGGAAGAAGACAGAAACAGGTGCAAGGGAAGACAAAGATAGTCAACAGATTGAAAAGAGTGTAAGGGGGTGATATCGGAAACACGATTGCAGGATCAAAGGAGACGTGCCTAATGAATGCACGGCTGAAACAATAGACCGGCACGGCAAGATGAGCCTCGAGCGAGGCCATCTGCCTTTGCAGTGTCACCCCCCTCGTCATAAAGACACCCTCAAAGGAACACGTGTATTCCGCAAGAGCTTGGGAATCCCAGGGTCACAAAGCGGACAGTGTCCGTTCGCTGGCTACTTGAGGGCAAGAGACAAAATGGATGCCGTATCTAAAATGGAACCCGTGGGTTCAGATGAAGAAACCCATGAACAAGATGAATGGTTCAGGTTAGCGTAGCGAAAACGCGTATACCCACTAAACTCGTCATTTGCGGTTCATAGATACCAAACTCGTCCATATTCGAACGAGTCGAAAACACCACTTTAATTGTCACGGAACCTCAGACGCTCCTTTTGCCCTCATGTAGGCAAGCACTAGTCGATATCAGAATCAATCTCCATATTCATCAGACCATCCAGATGTTGCTGCAACATTATTCTATCCATCAGTGCTTCCTTGGTAACAGGTGGCCGTCTTATACACGTCGTAGCACAGAGGCCACATAAGGCAGGACCACACTGTACACAAAGACAACACATGAACAGAAATGCTACAACAACCCCAATGATCATCAGAATTTTCCAACCCCACGTCGACATCAATCCCCAAAACCATCCTAGTAGCGTCCAATCACCTACGTCCACGAGGATGGACTCGGAGATCTTATGCAACTTCGAGATGGCTTGATAGACAGTTGGAGCGGTATCAGGAATGAAAATGCAGCAACTCGAATGGATCACCTTACATACACCACTTCTATCTGCAAGAACAACGTCTAAAACCATACGGTTTTGCAACGTCATAAGCCTGTCCGCCTGAAGCTCTGCTGTTATATTACCAAGGGCACTTGCAGTGATATTAGCAGTCGATTCCACCACTCGAGTCAACTGTCTCAGGTTCCTACTATTGATCATAGGTCCCCAAAACGGCAAGAAACCCTTAAAGAAGTCTCCTGCTTCTTGACCGGCAGTGTCTTCTTCACTAATAACACCTCTCACAACTCTGGTCTTGTGATAGTCTGATCCGACGGTGAAAGTCGGTGGCAACAGATTTGCAATATAACAGGTGCCTGAGAAGTCACGAGGCAACCATGTATACGCGCGGTCGTAACACACAAAATATGTACCCTTGGCAGTCAAAAGAACAGGGGAAGAGGCCGTTGGTAAAACATACGTTTCAGTACAGGCACTCCTCCTGAGCTGAGCTCGCGGGCTTCGGCCAAGACCTTTCAAACAGAAGTTACCGAGATGGGGTACGATCCAGATCGGAGACGAGCTTTTAAGCTGCCGATCACCCACTGACATGCTATACTCAGCCTCACTCAGATCTCTGTATGCTCGCACCTCTTCCTCCTGGGATAAGCGATGCGTCAAAAATATCTCTATCTAAATCCGCAATCGCTCTTGCCAAAGGCTTGTGGTACGGGCCAGGACCATGATCTGCAGTGCGTGGCTCTCGATGGGGGTAGGAATCTAGTGCGCTACGAAACATAGTTTGGAATGCTCGAGCTGACCCCTGGGAACTATAAGGAAGGACCAAGTACGGAATTCCCCTATCCATGGTACGTGGCATTAAACCACACACCCAACAGTTGGTAGTATTCATCACCAACTGATGTTGATGAAGAAGTTGGACAAAGGAGTTGTTCATGAATTCCGCATGTCTAACCTGTTCGTGTTGAGGTAGAGGGTGAAAGGAATGAGGAGAAACAGTGGGAACAGATTTTGGTTCAGAGGAAGAAGTAGGTGAAACAGAAGGCAACAACGATTGTATTCCATAATATACTCCACCCACCAGGGCAAGGATCCAGAGCACACTATACACAATTAGATATTGATCATATGTTCAACTTTTCACTCCTTTAGGATAGATCAACCAAACGTGTTTTTTTCAAAAAGTTTTTATTGTCATCAGTGTTCCCCACTTGGGAGTCACTGTGCTTTTCACTTTAGCCTACACGTGTTTCATCACAGCATGTGGCTGTGAATCTTCAGGGCTGATCTAAATGATCGAGGCGCGTGGTCGGGGAACCGGTGATAGTTCCAACCCGGTCCTTATCGGGTGGTATATTTATGTTCAAAAGATATACGGCACCAGTCGGTGTGTCCGGTTGCCGTCAGCGAAATGCTTTACTGTCAAGTTTCGGTCACCAAGTGCGGGAACCCGAAGCTGGAGTAAGCTTCTACACGGGCTGAACACGGCCTGAATACCGCTATTTGGAAACTTGCAACTGTGAAACTTGTTACTCCCTACAGGTGTTTTCACATTTCACTTCATACAGCAATCAAAATAAATTTCTAGATCCTTTTGTTCAGGGTAAGAGGGCACTGCCTCTTACGCGAAGCAGAAGGGACGTATTATAATCCCCGCGAGGAACCTGACGAAAAGCTTGCAGAGAGTGAACCACTATATGGTATTCACATCAAAGAAGCTGGAACAATAAAAAAACAACGATAGCCATACCAGAACCCCATTGAGGGTTGGAAGTATCACCTCAATCAACAACGAACTACAGCAACGAAGAATAGCCTTGAAAAAGTCGGGGGTTACATTCCCCAGTACGACGAAACACGTGTTGGCTGTGACGTCTCCTTCATTAAACAACGACAAAACCCTGAACAAAAGGATCTAGAAATTTATTTTGATTGCTGTATGAAGTGAAATGTGAAAACACCTGTATTTAACTGTTTAAAATACCATACGTGTGCTAGGGAGTAACAAACGTTTGTGGCATAGCCTAACCAGAAGAGGGAAGTGGTTCTCTTCTCCATTTAGCACAGTTAAAATCATTACCCAATTACTTACATACAAGAAAAGTGTAACTCTCCCAGTGGCGCCATTAACCTAGTACAATCTACCACTATTCTAGAATTAAAACTGTGAAACTTGACAGTAAAGCATTTCGCTGACGGCAACCGGACACACCGACTGGTGCCGTATATCTTTTGAACATAAATATACCACCCGATAAGGACCGGGTTGGAACTATCACCGGTTCCCCGACCACGCGCCTCGATCATTTAGATCAGCCCTGAAGATTCACAGCCACATGCTGTGATGAAACACGTGTAGGCTAAAGTGAAAAGCACAGTGACTCCCAAGTGGGGAACACTGATGACAATAAAAACTTTTTGAAAAAAACACGTTTGGTTGATCTATCCCAAAGGAGTGAAAAGTTGAACATATGATAAATATCTAATTGTGTATAGTGTGCTCTGGATCCTTGCCCAGTCAGAAGAAGATAGAGGTTTGTGTACCTCTTTCTTCACAGAGGTTAAGGTTTTCCTCTGTCCAAGAAGCACCTACTTTGATACCAAATTAATCAAATAATTTACCGTGATAAGTTGAGCGCCAAAAATTTCTGAACATTTAAAAACCTATTCTTAGATTATCCAATACTCCACCCACCAATAGCATGGAAACAGTCAAGAACAACAGGAACACCTGAAACAAAAAGCATTTAGTTCGTACGACCCTTTGTAGTACCGATCTTTGCGCTAGAGTCTTCTCCACTTCCGACAACTTTGAGAATTCCATCCTGTAAAAACCGTCCGCAACGTTCTTGATGCACTTCGTTCTGAGTAGCGATTATCAATCCCCAGGAGTTTCTAGGAATCGACAAAAGTACCGACCTAGTGTCAGGAACCTGCTAAACAGAAGGAAGTACCCGCACGGCCCTACGGTCAACCCGGATGGAAGGTTCTTTAATCAAACAGTGTAGTACAAAATCTCCTAGCTGTGGAAAAACACACGTGGAAAAGAACTCAAGAATTAATAGAGGCTACAATTGTTCATAATGTTCAAGATGATAATGAGGGGTAACGTGAATTTCAAAAAGGGGGAAAAAAAGCAAAAAGATATTTATTAGTCTTTGGTATGAGAACGAAGAAAATATCTGCTTCTTCCAGGACAAGTCTGCTCTTCAAATAATTGTTCAGGTTGCGGAACAGAGTCCTGTCGGTCAGATGATAGTTCAAGTTTTGAGTTTCCCAATGATGAAGGTTCAACAAAGTTATCTGATTGCACTGAAGTGTCTCCTACAGGCTGAGCATCACTGAATGGCACAAATTTCACCGGAGTTTCTGTTTCTGATGCGGCGATGCCGGTCCTCACCCACGAGTCCGCTGGTAAAGGTATTGGCACCTTCTTTGTGTGGGTGGCATGCACCCAATTTTTGCGGCCCTCCAGACGAACTGCAGTTCTCGTGGCGAGAAGAACCTGGTAAGGTCCTACAAATCTCGGCTCCAAATTCCGCTTCCGGCCAAAATTTCTGGTGACCACCCAGTCACCCGGTTGGAGCCGATGTCCAGGACCCTCTGTCTGTGCCGGCAGTGCTTCAAAGACCTGTTGATGAATTAACCTCAGTTTAGCAGTCAGATCATGAAGATAATCAATTAACATTGGGTACTCAAGACTGTCGAAAGACCTAGGCCTAGGGACCCCCCAAATGTTTGCAGGACGGCCGAACACAATCTCATATGGGCTAAGCCCTACTCGAGAGTGTACAGTCGCCCTGGTCGACAAGAGAGCCAGGGGCAAGGCATCAGGCCATGACAAACCAGTCGTAGCCTGAATCTTTGCAAGTTTCAATTTTAGAGTACCATTGTACCCTTCAACCAATCCTGCTGACTGGGGATGATTGGCGCTGTGGAATTTTTGTGTAATTCCAAGGCCCTTACACACACTCTTCATCACACTCCCCACAAACTCACTTCCGTTATCAGACCATACAATCCGTGGCATTCCATACCGAGGAAAGTATTCCTTTAGTAGGACTTTCGCTGTGGACAGGGCTGTATTATCTTTGAGAGGATAGGCTTCGATCCATCTGGAGAATGCGCAAACCACAACTAAAACGTACTTCAGGTTATTACATCTCTCCATATGGATGAAGTCTAGTTGGATAACCTCAAATGGACATGTAGGAGGAGCGAAATGGCCAGGTGGTGTAGGGGTGCCTTTACCGGGATTGTACATCATACATACCATACAATTCTTAACCACTCTCTCAGCACATTTAGCAATACCATCATTCTTCCATACAGGGGACAGCAACTTGCATATACCTTTCGTGCTAATATGTGACAAGCCGTGTGCCATAGTCACAACAGCTAGCACATATGCATCCGGCAACATCCACCTCTGACTTTCCGACAAATCAATCCAACATCCGTTCGCATCCAACTTTCCTGTGCTCTCCTTCCACTTAGTCTTTTCAGTTTCGGTGGCCTCATTCTGAATCGCTTTCACACTCTCAACAGTGTCCTCACACATATCCGTCTCTGCAGGCCACCTCACTGAACTCGTCACGTACATTCTAGTTGCAAGATTTCTAGCTGTCTCTTTAGCAATCTCATCCGCAAACGCATTACCACGACCAACATCATCCGTCACCTTACGGTGTGCACTGCATTTAATAATTGCCACCTGCTTGGGCAATGTAAGTGCGTCCAAAAGATCATTCACGAGCTGTCCATGTTGGATCTTCGTGCCATGCGATGTCATAAAGCCTCTCTCTCGCCACAATCGACCAAAGCTATGTGCAACGCCAAAAGCATATTGACTATCAGTAAACACATTCACCCGCTTTCCCTTCGACAAAACACACGCTCTCGTCAACGCAATCAACTCTGCAGCCTGCGCAGAATTCTGATTCAACCTCGCAGTTTCCACAACAGTACTCAATGTTACCACAGCATACGCAGTCGTCACATCACCATTCGGCAACTTAAAACATGAACCATCAACATACAAGGTACCATCGGGGTCTGCCAATGGAGTGTTTTTTAGGTCAACACGACCCTTCGTTTCTTCCTCAGTTCGCAGATAGCAATCATGTGGTGGTACATCGTCTGATTCCATATTAGTTGGCAACAACGTCACCGGGTTTAGGACATTACAGTGCTTTATTTGAATATGACTTGCCAAAAGCGTCAACTCGTAACCGGACAACCTTGCGCTCGTCAAGTGTTGGGTTTTTGTACGATTTAAGAGAGTGTCAACTGCATGCGGAACCATCACCGTAAGCATATTATCCATAACCAATCCTGCAGATTGTCGAATGGACACCGCAGCCGCCGCTGTCGCTCTTAGACAACTCGGCAACGCTCTAGCTACTGGGTCCAAAGTCGAGGAAAAATATGCACATGGACGCTGTTTGCCGCCAAATTGCTGCGTCAAAACACTTAACGCACAACCCTCTCTCTCGTGAACATATAGTGTAAACGGCTTACTGTAGTCAGGAGTACCTAACACAGGAGCCGAACACAACGCATCACGCAATTCAGAAAAATTTTTCTGACACTCTTCCGTCCATGGCAAAGGAGTTGGAACATCCTTGCACGTGAGGGCTACCAATGGTTTCGCTAGCAATGAAAAATTTGGAATCCATTGCCTGCAGTATGACGTGATACCTAAAAAGGCACGCACATGTCTCTGAGTTGTTGGCACAGTCATTCGAGCGATCGCTGCAATTCTCTCTGGGGTCAACCTTCTTCCCTCCTTTGACAATAAGTGACCTTAATAGGTTACTTCTTGACAACAATATTGCAGTTTAGAAGGTGACACCTTGTGATGTAAGTCACAGAGATGCTGTAACAGTGACACCGTGGCAATTTTGCAGATGTCTTTTGTATCAGCAGCCACCAGCAAGTCATCCACATATTGGATCAAAGCCGCAACAGCCGGTAACGCAAACGCGTCGAGTTGACTCTTCAGGGCTTGGCTGTATATCGATGGACTCTCACAGTAGCCCTGAGGAGCGCATTTAAACCTAAAGCTGCGACCTCCTAATGAGAAGCCGAATAGATCTCTTCTTTCCTCAGCAATCGGAATGCTAAAGAAAGCATTCTTCAGATCGATCACTGAGAACCAAGAAGCAGAGGCTGGAATCAGAGTCAGTAAAGCCGTAATGTCAGGCACCACAGGAAATTGCGGAATCACAATTTTGTTCACCTCCCGTAAGTCAATAACAAAACGATAAACAGGAGGCTTGGATGGATCAGTGCTTTTCAAAATAGGTAACACAGGACTATTACACACGTTTCCCCGAGTCTCCTCGATAACATCTTTCTCGATCAAGTCATAGATGATCGCTAACAATGCTCATTCACCATCAAGGGAGATACGATACTGGGGAATACGTGGCAATCGCACATTCGATTTTAGTTGAACAACATAAGGAGAGATGTCAAGCAGGCCCACGTCATTGGGACCTGTTGCCCACAAAGATGCAGGAAGATAACTCAATTCCGGTGGGAGCTTATCAGATGACAAGTACATGGGAGAGATCACTCTCTGACCCAAAGTAAGCTCCACTCCCGCAGGAGAACAGTACAAAGTCGCATATAACCATTTCAGCAAATCCAGGCCCAAAAGATGTTCACCACAACCAGTAGTCAAAATCAAAGGAGCTTTCAGCTCACAAGGCCCAATTGTAAGGGGCAAAGGGCTAGAAACCGGATTGCTAACAGGGGCGCCAGAGACTCCAACGGAAACATTAGTTAAGCCAGACAAAGGTGCGCCAGGGAGTTTCGAATGCATGATGGAACTTTTCGCTGCACCAGTGTCCAACAGAAAAGGTTCAACTACGCCCGATGTGGCAACTGCGACGTAAGGCCCTCTCTGATCAACCGGAACTGATACTACTCCCTCTCTTTGTCTGTGGCTGTCCTAGTAGTTACCGTCATCAATATCACCCTCGATATAAAAATCGTCCACATGATACTGTGCAGATCTACCTGACGATGAACCACGCTGATCGAAGCAATTATTGGAATCAGACGAATTATTAGGACGTTCATTTTGATTCTGAGTAACACCACGACCTCTACCTCGCGATTCCTGCTGAGGACCACTACGACCTCCTCTAGATGAACCACCATTATTTCGGTCGCGCAAAACCGGACAATCAAACTTCAAATGCCCCTCACCTCTACAATATGCGCATCGATTGTATCCGAGCATAGATCTCGGCGTAGAAGAGTCATTCTGCGACTGTGACCTAGCGGATTGCGATCTATTCCGTTGCTGAGAATCATTTTGATTTGAGCGCAGAGGATACGCTTGTTGTAACAGAACTTTCGTTTTGAGATCTTTCGTCTTTTTATCCGCACGATCATTTTCCTCCTTCTCCCTATTTTCATAATACTGAGCCGTGGCCAATATCTGAGCGGAGGTAGAAACAGCCCACGAACTCTCAGAATTTTTCAATTTGTTGCTAAGGTCAGGCAACAAATTCGCTACAAATTTATCTACGAACAACCTCTGACCTCCCTCAGTGCTCATATCCTGACCACTGTGATCAATGAATGCCTCCTCGAATCTCGTAAAGAAATCAGAGACACTCTCGTCCTTCTTTTGCTTGCACGCAGACAGTTTATCCCAATTAACTTTCATTGCTGGCATAAGTGTCTTCATTATGGTAATTATTCTTTAAGGCAAAGCCGTAATTAACTGCTCAGGCTTAGCCCCACCAACCTGTAATCCGTCAGCCGCTGTAAGTGCAGCCCAATCACCGCCTAACTCAGCTGCGTGATCTTCTTGACGTATTTTCGCCCAAACCGGTTGAGGTACTACGTTGCCGAACAACATGTCGATGTCGGCAAGATTCATGATCGTAGCATCCACTAATTGGGACAACTCTTTATAGTATCCTGCAGGATTTTTGCGGGGGTCAGGCAAAGATTGCTTCACCTGCAAGACTTCCGATCGCTTCCATGGGAGGTGTATCCAAACTCTCTGGAAGTGTGGCAAGACCGGAGGGTTAGCACCAGGGTTACCTGGCATATACACTGGTGGAACTTCACGCATGGGATACTGACCAGGCGTTACATCCATTCCTCAGACTCATCTTTAAACAATGCTCGAGGTATTACAGTGGGACGAAAAGATAGAAGATGTTCTACAGCACGTCGAACATTGCTACCCACAATCATACCACTCGAAAACTGAAGCTGAAGTTCAGTTACGTCGATCGGGACTTCATTTACCTCATCATTTGATATCGCTTCACGTAGATATTTGCACATTTCATCAAACACAAATCTCTGTGTAGGCTCATTGAATTGAGAAAAGGTCTCGAAAATTATGCGTGGGGGTTTTTTAAGGGGATACCTAATCCAATTACGCGCCATCCAGATTAACGTATCACGTTCCCTACCACCAGGAAGCTGGCTTTGGCGTTGGGGAACATCAGAAACATCGGACCCAAGAAGCGGTCCAAAAGGAGAGTAAAGATTTAGGGCCAGGCATCGTGCACACTAACCGAGTTTCACAAACTTCAAGGGTTATCGATGTACGATATCCTCACAAAAATGCAAGACCCTTGGTCTTTGGCGATTGCAGTTGTCAAATAGAACAACTAAGAACAAAACACGAAGAACCACAAATGCAATGGAACCATGCAACAACTAAGCACCAACAACAACTAAGGACTCTTGGAGCGACCCACAAATACTTAACTGAAAGAACAATGGCGTCACCAGGAAGGCCCGTCAATCGTCTCGCTGTACAAAAGGTCTACGCCAAGCGCCAAAACAGGTCGACAGTCAGGGCATCAGTCCGTCGCAGCCGTCAGGAGGCGGGGAATCTTCGCGGGAAAAGTCTTCGGGCCACTTGTTTCGACAACAGGATCGATGAAGCGGGGTGCACCTTCCCTCGGAGATTTCACACGAAGTTCCTCACGATCGTCGGGCTTTGGACCGGTACCGCTGATGTCGCCCCACATGGGCGCCAACTGAAGGACTGGGCTTTTCTAAGGCCCAGCGGTGCCAGGGAACAACACCTGAAACCTTCGTGGGTTTCCTGTTCCGGCGTACAAATGACAGAGACACGGGACACTTCCTTCGGCGTCAAAGATCGAGATTTATTTACTGCAGGGAACACAGAAGTCACAAGAAGTACAGCATGTGTAGGTTCTAGGAGACTGCTTCAAATTGCAACTGTGGATCGCTCCTTTTATACAGTTTTTTGTCATAAAACAACATGGCAAACAAAAGGTTACGACTCAGTTCCCACAGTAAATTTCAAAAGGGTCACTTTCATGTATTCAGGGTCCTGGAACATAATTACAGTGGCATCGCCGGTTCCCAACTGCAAAAGTACATTATCCCACCATGGGTGCATTCCATTCCGGCTGTAAACAAGTTTATGGAAGAAGACAGAAACAGGTGCAAGGGAAGACAAAGATAGTCAACAGATTGAAAAGAGTGTAAGGGGGTGATATCGGAAACACGATTGCAGGATCAAAGGAGACGTGCCTAATGAATGCACGGCTGAAACAATAGACCGGCACGGCAAGATGAGCCTCGAGCGAGGCCATCTGCCTTTGCAGTGTCATCCCCCTCGTCATAAAGACACCCTCAAAGGAACACGTGTATTCCGCAAGAGCTTGGGAATCCCAGGGTCACGAAGCGGACAGTGTCCGTTCGCTGGCTACTTGAGGGCAAGAGACAAAATGGATGCCGTATCTAAAATGGAACCCGTGGGTTCAGATGAAGAAACCCACGAACAAGATGAATGGTTCAGGTTAGCGTAGCGAAAACACGTACACCCACTAAACTCGTCATTTGCGGTTCATAGATATCAAACTCGTCCATATTCGAATGAGTCGAAAACACCACTTTAATTGTCATGGAACCTCAGGCGCTCCACTGCCATCTCGGAGGAGCCACCATTGAAAGTGACGCAGGGCTCTCATAAATAAGCCCCTAAATGTATTAGTTGAGGTCCAGGTTTTGCATCAGGTTTGCGCCACTTTTTTGGCACAACCCCGATAAAAAATCTTATTTGTTAAATCTCGTAATGCACTGAGGAGTACTCATGAAGGACCTGCTAAGCATATGTGTGAGATCGTAAAATATGTTTCTTTTTGTGCTGTCACTTTCTGTAAGATCACTTTCCACGATGTAACGCGCCATGATGTAACGTGCCATGATGCACTTGCTTACTGCCTAACTTGATTGGTCCCTCCACTTCTTTTTTTAGGATTTGTGCCCTGTATAAGTGGATGTGAACCCCCTCCCCCCACATAAAGGTACACCCTGTATTTCAGTGTGGAGACCAATTTAAATGTCACTGCAGTTCTATGTGCCACATCAATTTTCTTCTCCCTTGTGTGTAGAACAGCATTCTGAATGAAGTTGAAGTTCAAGTTCAAGTTAAAGTTGAGGATATTTATAGAGCACATGTATAACAAAAAGATTTCATGCCGCTAATACAGTGCAGTGCAGAATAAAACAGCACTAAGAACTCAAACGCTCTGGTGAATAACCAGGTCTTCAAACCTCTGCGGAACTCTAAATATGATTGAGAGAATCGAAGGTTGTCAGGGAGAGCATTCCAAAACCTGAGAGCCAAGAAGGAAAAACTTGACCCCCCATGTTTCTTCCTGACAAAACGTGGGACAACCAAAAGGTTCTTGGAGGAAGACCTTAAGTTTCTGGAAGGAGTGTAGGTTAAGAGCCTGGATGCCACATATTGGGGGGCTAAGCCCGCCAATGATTTAAAAATAAGACACCCCAGTTTAAATTGGCATCTATGAGCGACCGGCAACCAGTGCAGTTGCCTCAGGAGCGGAAGGGCTTGATGGAATCTGAACCGACTATAAATCAGCCTAGCAGCCTGATTTTGAATGAGCTGCAGTCGGCGTAATTCATAAGCAGGGATGCCAATATAAAGAGAATTGGCATAGTCGAACCGAGAGATGATATGGGCAAGAAGGATAGACTTAAGAGCATCAATGGTAAAAAAACGGGAAACCTTCCGAATTGTAAGGAGACACAAAAAGCAGGAAGAAACAATCATACTGATCTGAGTGTGCATCGAAAGATCATCACTGATTTTAATGCCCAAACTTTTCACAGATTTAGCCGCAGAAGGGGCTGGTCCAAGGGATGAAGGCCAGAAGTTAGAACACCAGGGATTAGGAGAACCGCCGATCAGGACTAACTCCATCTTATTGGGATTTAACTTTAGATGGTTCATGGTCATCCAGTCCTGGATAAAAATCATAATATTCTGAAAATGGGAAATAGAGTCAGGGAAGAAGAAAGGGTGAATATAAATTGATGGTCATCAGCGTAATTAAACACTATGACCTCCCGGTGACGCAAAGCATAAATTAAAGGAAAAATATAAATATTGAAAAGAAGGGGAGAGAGGGCGGAACCTTGGGGAACACCACAGATTACCACTCGAAAAGTAGAGGAAAAGGAGGAGAGCTGGACCGCCTGCTGGCGGTTCTCCAAAAAGGAAGAGACCCAACTCAGAGCACATCCGAAATGCCAGCACAATTGACACGGTCGACCAAAAGTAGATGGTCGACCGTGTCGAAGGAGGCTGATAGATCTAGGAGTATCAGGGCCTGAGAGGAACTGTGGTCAGCGCTCACTCTTAGATCATCTAAGACCGAGAGGATAACTGATTCTGTGGAGTGGGTAGGACAAAAACCAGCCTGATAGGAATCCAGGTAATTGGAAGCCCCGATGAAAGAGCTCAGGCAATGAGTGACATATCGCTCTAACACCTTGCCCAGAAAGGGAAGAAGGGAGATAGGACGAAAATTAGAGGGGACAGTAGGGTCAGCCCCTACCTTCTTCAGAACAGGAACGATCTTAGCTGACTTGAAGAGACCAGGGACGACACCCACTGCCAAAGATTTATTAAGGAGGGCAAGAGGTGGATCGGAGCAAATCGAGAGGATCTCCCGAAGGATGTGTGAAGAGCAGCTGTCAGTGGGAGAGCCCGAGAAAGTTCTCAGTCGAGATAGGGGGGGAATGCGTAAAGGAATGTGTGCTAGGAGACGGTGATAGTTCCAACCCGGTCCTTATCGGGTGGTATATTTATGTTCAAAAGATATACGGCACCAGTCGGTGTGTCCGGTTGCCGTCAGCGAAATGCTTTACTGTCAAGTTTCGGTCACCAAGTGCGGGAACCCGAAGCTGGAGTAAGCTTCTACACGGGCTGAACATGGCCTGAATACCGCTATTTGGAAACTTGAAACTGTGAAACTTGACAGTAAAGCATTTCGCTGACGGCAACCGGACACACCGACTGGTGCCGTATATCTTTTGAACATAAATATACCACCCAATAAGGACCGGGTTGGAACTATCACCGGTTCCCCGATCACGCGCCTCGATCATTTAGATCAGCCCTGAAGATTCACAGCCACATGCTGTGATGAAACACGTGTAGGCTAAAGTGAAAAGCACAGTGACTCCCAAGTGGGGAACACTGATGACAATAAAAACTTTTTGAAAAAAACACGTTTGGTTGATCTATCCCAAAGGAGTGAAAAGTTGAACATATGATCAATATCTAATTGTGTATAGTGTGCTCTGGATCCTTGCCCAGTCAGAATAAGATAGAGGTTTGTGTACCTCTTTCTTCACAGAGGTTAAGGTTTTCCTCTGTCCAAGAAGCACCTACTTTGATACCAAATTAATCAAATAATTTACCGTGATAAGTTGAGCGCCAAAAATTTCTGAACATTTAAAAACCTATTCTTAGATTATCCAATACTCCACCCACCAATAGCATGGAAACAGTCAAGAACAACAGGAACACCTGAAACAGAAAGCATTTAGTTCGTACGACCCTTTGTAGTACCGATCTTTGCGCTAGAGTCTTCTCCACTTCCGACAACTTTGAGAATTCCATCCTGTAAAAACCGTCCGCAACGTTCTTGATGCACTTCGTTCTGCGTAGCGATTATCAATCCCCAGGAGTTTCTAGGAATCGACAAAAGTACCGACCTAGTGTCAGGAACCTGCTAAACAGAAGGAAGTACCCGCACGGCCCTACGGTCAACCCGGATGGAAGGTTCTTTAATCAAACAGTGTAGTACAAAATCTCCTAGCTGTGGAAAAACACACGTGGAAAAGAACTCAAGAATTAATAGAGGCTACAATTGTTCATAATGTTCAAGATGATAATGAGGGGTAACGTGAATTTCAAAAAGGGGGAAAAAAAGCAAAAAGATATTTATTAGTCTTTGGTATGAGAACGAAGAAAATATCTGCTTCTTCCAGGACAAGTCTGCTCTTCAAATAATTGTTCAGGTTGCGGAACAGAGTCCTGTCGGTCAGATGATAGTTCAAGTTTTGAGTTTCCCAATGATGAAGGTTCAACAAAGTTATCTGATTGCACTGAAGTGTCTCCTACAGGCTGAGCATCACTGAATGGCACAAATTTCACCGGAGTTTCTGTTTCTGATGCGGCGATGCCGGTCCTCACCCACGAGTCCGCTGGTAAAGGTATTGGCACCTTCTTTGTGTGGGTGGCATGCACCCAATTTTTGCGGCCCTCCAGACGAACTGCAGTTCTCGTGGCGAGAAGAACCTGGTAAGGTCCTACAAATCTCGGCTCCAAATTCCGCTTCCGGCCAAAATTTCTGGTGACCACCCAGTCACCCGGTTGGAGCCGATGTCCAGGACCCTCTGTCTGTGCCGGCAGTGCTTCAAAGACCTGTTGATGAATTAACCTCAGTTTAGCAGTCAGATCATGAAGATAATCAATTAACATTGGGTACTCAAGACTGTCGAAAGACCTAGGCCTAGGGACCCCCCAAATGTTTGCAGGACGGCCGAACACAATCTCATATGGGCTAAGCCCTACTCGAGAGTGTACAGTCGCCCTGGTCGACAAGAGAGCCAGGGGCAAGGCATCAGGCCATGACAAACCAGTCGTAGCCTGAATCTTTGCAAGTTTCAATTTTAGAGTACCATTGTACCCTTCAACCAATCCCGCTGACTGGGGATGATTGGCGCTGTGGAATTTTTGTGTAATTCCAAGGCCCTTACACACACTCTTCATCACACTCCCCACAAACTCACTTCCGTTATCAGACCATACAATCCGTGGCATTCCATACCGAGGAAAGTATTCCTTCAGTAGGACTTTCGCTGTGGACAGGGCTGTATTATCTTTGAGAGGATAGGCTTTGATCCATCTGGAGAATGCGCAAACCACAACTAAAACGTACTTCAGGTTATTACATCTCTCCATATGGATGAAGTCTAGTTGGATAACCTCAAAGGGACATGTAGGAGGAGCGAAATGGCCATGTGGTGTAGGGGTGCCTTTACCGGGATTGTACATCATACATACCATACAATTCTTAACCACTCTCTCAGCACATTTAGCAATACCATCATTCTTCCATACAGGGGACAGCAACTTGCATATACCTTTCGTGCTAATATGTGACAAGCCGTGTGCCATAGTCACAACAGCTAGCACATATGCATCCGGCAACATCCACCTCTGACTTTCCGACAAATCAATCCAACATCCGTTCGCATCCAACTTTCCTGTGCTCTCCTTCCACTTAGTCTTTTCAGTTTCGGTGGCCTCATTCTGAATCGCTTTCACACTCTCAACAGTGTCCTCACACATACCCGTCTCTGCAGGCCACCTCACTGAACTCGTCACGTACATTCTAGTTGCAAGATTTCTAGCTGTCTCTTTAGCAATCTCATCCGCAATCGCATTACCACGACCAACATCATCCGTCACCTTACGGTGTGCACTGCATTTAATAATTGCCACCTGCTTGGGCAATGTAAGTGCGTCCAAAAGATCATTCACGAGCTGTCCATGTTGGATCTTCGTGCCATGCGATGTCATAAAGCCTCTCTCTCGCCACAATCGACCAAAGCTATGTGCAACGCCAAAAGCATATTGACTATCAGTAAACACATTCACCCGCTTTCCCTTCGACAAAACACACGCTCTCGTCAACGCAATCAACTCTGCAGCCTGCGCAGAATTCTGATTCAACCTCGCAGTTTCCACAACAGTACTCAATGTTACCACAGCATACGCAGTCGTCACATCACCATTCGGCAACTTAAAACATGAACCATCAACATACAAGGTACCATCGGGGTCTGCCAATGGAGTGTTTTTTAGGTCAACACGACCCTTCGTTTCTTCCTCAGTTCGCAGATAGCAATCATGTGGTGGTACATCGTCTGATTCCATATTAGTTGACAACAACGTCGCCGGGTTTAGGACATTACAGCGCTTTATTTGAATATGACTTGCCAAAAGCGTCAACTCGTAACCGGACAACCTTGCGCTCGTCAAGTGTTGGGTTTTTGTACGATTTAAGAGAGTGTCAACTGCATGCGGAACCATCACCGTAAGCATATTATCCATAACCAATCCTGCAGATTGTCGAATGGACACCGCCGCCGCCGCTGTCGCTCTTAGACAACTCGGCAACGCTCTAGCTACTGGGTCCAAAGTCGAGGAAAAATATGCACATGGACGCTGTTTGCCGCCAAATTGCTGCGTCAAAACACTTAACGCACAACCCTCTCTCTCGTGAACGTATAGTGTAAACGGCTTACTGTAGTCAGGAGTACCTAACACAGGAGCCGAACACAACGCATCACGCAATTCAGAAAAACTTTTCTGACACTCTTCCGTCCATGGCAAAGGAGTTGGAACATCCTTGCACGTGAGGGCTACCAATGGTTTCGCTAGCAATGAAAAATTTGGAATCCATTGCCTGCAGTATGACGTGATACCTAAAAAGGCACGCACATGTCTCTGAGTTGTTGGCACAGTCATTCGAGCGATCGCTGCAATTCTCTCTGGGGTCAACCTTCTTCCCTCCTTTGACAATAAGTGACCTTAATAGGTTACTTCTTGACAACAATATTGCAGTTTAGAAGGTGACACCTTGTGATGTAAGTCACAGAGATGCTGTAACAGTGACACCGTGGCAATTTTGCAGATGTCTTTTGTATCAGCAGCCACCAGCAAGTCATCCACATATTGGATCAAAGCCGCAACAGCCGGTAACGCAAACGCGTCGAGTTGACTCTTCAGGGCTTGGCTGTATATCGATGGACTCTCACAGTAGCCCTGAGGAGCGCATTTAAACCTAAAGCTGCGACCTCCTAATGAGAAGCCGAATAGATCTCTTCTTTCCTCAGCAATCGGAATGCTAAAGAAAGCATTCTTCAGATCGATCACTGAGAACCAAGAAGCAGAGGCTGGAATCAGAGTCAGTAAAGCCGTAATGTCAGGCACCACAAGAAATTGCGGAATCACAATTTTGTTCACCTCCCGTAAGTCAATAACAAAACGATAAACAGGAGGCTTGGATGGATCAGTGCTTTTCAAAATAGGTAACACAGGACTATTACACACGTTTCCCCGAGTCTCCTCGATAACATCTTTCTCGATCAAGTCATAGATGATCGCTAACAATGCTCGTTCACCATCAAGGGAGATACGATACTGGGGAATACGTGGCAATCGCACATTCGATTTTAGTTGAACAACATAAGGAGAGATGTCAAGCAGGCCCACGTCATTGGGACCTGTTGCCCACAAAGATGCAGGAAGATAACTCAATTCCGGTGGGAGCTTATCAGATGACAAGTACATGGGAGAGATCACTCTCTGACCCAAAGTAAGCTCCACTCCCGCAGGAGAACAGTACAAAGTCGCATATAACCATTTCAGCAAATCCAGGCCCAAAAGATGTTCACCACAACCAGTAGTCAAAATCAAAGGAGCTTTCAGCTCACAAGGCCCAATTGTAAGGGGCAAAGGGCTGGAAACCGGATTGCTAACAGGGGCGCCAGAGAATCCAACGGAAACATTAGTTAAGCCAGACAAAGGTGCGCCAGGGAGTTTCGAATGCATGATGGAACTTTTCGCTGCACCAGTGTCCAACAGAAAAGGCTCAACTACGCCCGATGTGGCAACTGCGACGTAAGGCCCTCTCTGATCAACCGGAACTGATACTACTCCCTCTCTTTGTCTGTGGCTGTCCTAGTAGTTACCGTCATCAATATCACGCTCGATATAAAAATCGTCCACATGATACTGTGCAGATCTACCTGACGATGAACCACGCTGATCGAAGCAATTATTGGAATCAGACGAATTATTAGAACGTTCATTTTGATTCTGAGTAACACCACGACCTCTACCTCGCGATTCCTGCTGAGGACCACTACGACCTCCTCTAGATGAATCACCATTATTTCGGTCGCGCAAAACCGGACAATCAAACTTCAAATGCCCCTCACCTCTACAATATGCGCATTGATTGTATCCGAGCATAGATCTCGGCGTAGAAGAGTCATTCTGCGACTGTGACCTAGCGGATTGCGATCTATTTCGCTGCTGAGAATCATTTTGATTTGAGCGCGGAGGATACGCTTGTTGTAACAGAACTTTCGTTTTGAGATCTTTCGTCTTTTTATCCGCACGATCATTTTCCTCCTTCTCCCTATTTTCATAATACTGAGCCGTGGTCAATATCTGAGTGGAGGTAGAAACAGCCCACGAACTCTCAGAATTTTTCAATTTGTTGCTAAGGTCAGGCAACAAATTCGCTACAAATTTATCTACGAACAACCTCTGACCTCCCTCAGTGCTCATATCCTGACCACTGTGATCAATGAATGCCTCCTCGAATCTCGTAAAGAAATCGGAAACACTCTCGTCCTTCTTTTGCTTGCACGCAGACAGTTTATCCCAATTAACTTTCATTGCTGGCATAAGTGTCTTCATTATGGTAATTATTCTTTAAGGCAAAGCCGTAATTAACTGCTCAGGCTTAGCCCCACCAACCTGTAATCCGTCAGCCGCTGTAAGTGCAGCCCAATCACCGCCTAACTCAGCTGCGTGATCTTCTTGACGTATTTTCGCCCAAACCGGTTGAGGTACTACGTTGCCGAACAACATGTCGATGTCGGCAAGATTCATGATCGTAGCATCCACTAATTGGGACAACTCTTTATAGTATCCTGCAGGATTTTTGCGGGGGTCAGGCAAAGATTGCTTCACCTGCAAGACTTCCGATCGCTTCCATGGGAGGTGTATCCAAACTCTCTGGAAGTGTGGCAAGACCGGAGGGTTAGCACCAGGGTTACCTGGCATATACACTGGTGGAACTTCACGCATGGGATACTGACCAGGCGTTACCATCCATTCCTCAGACTCATCTTTAAACAATGCTCGAGGTATTACAGTGGGACGAAAAGATAGAAGATGTTCTACAGCACGTCGAACATTGCTACCCACAATCATACCACTCGAAAACTGAAGCTGAAGTTCAGTTACGTCGATCGGGACTTCGTTTACCTCATCATTTGATATCGCTTCACGTAGATATTTGCACATTTCATCAAACACAAATCTCTGTGTAGGCTCATTGAATTGAGAAAAGGTCTCGAAAATTATGCGTGGGGTTTTTTTAAGGGGATACCTAATCCAATTACGCGCCATCCAGATTAACGTATCACGTTCCCTACCACCAGGAAGCTGGCTTCGGCGTTGGGGAACATCATTAACATCGGACCCAAGAAGCGGTCCAAAAGGAGAGTAAAGATTAGCAACAGCATTAGGAATGCGTCTTCGAACAGACGGAGAAGAGGAGAAAAGTGCAGGAACGACAGCATGAGGACTAAATACAGGAGCAGCAGGAGTATCCACAAGAGCAGAAGTAGCGGGAACAGCAAGTTGAGAAGGTATAGGCAGTGGAGCAGTAGGAACAGGAGCAGGTAGAGGAACAGGGACAAGAGGATTCGCAAGAACAGGACCAGCGACAGGCTGACCAGCAGCTGCCGGAACGACAGGTTGAGGAACAGGGGGAACCACAGGAGCTGTAGTATCCTGCGCATATGGAGGTGGCGACTTCAGTAGGTAGGACAACAAAGGCTTCCTCACCCTTCTTATCAGTACTCGATGGTAGAGCGGGATAACACTTATCCACCGCCATACGTTGTAATCTATCAAAAAATTCCTTTTCCTTCTCGTCTTTGTCTCGCTGAAACTGCTCTGCATTTCTCATCGTCGTAACAATACCTTCCCTCTTATTACGTTTAAGCTGTTTGATTTCATTCTGCTTGGCTTCTTTACGCCACAACCGAAAGGAATCGAAAATGGCCGGCCTTGCTTTCTTTTTGAACAATTTTGCTTCTAGATTATCCAAAATTGCTGTTTCGAAACTACCATGAGGTGGCCAACTAAGGACACCGTCATCTTTAGTGTAGCGGACCCAGCACTCATTAAATATGATAGGACCCACACCATGGCGACTATATAACTCATAGACCAGAGTTCCAACTGGAGGTATCGGGCATGAGTCTTCCAATCGGGAATCCGCACCACAACCCTTAAAACAACTAAACAAAGTACTACGGGCAGGCATCGTGCACACTAACCGAGTTTCACAAACTTCAAGGGTTATCGATGTACGATATCCTCACAAAAATGCAAGACCCTTGGTCTTTGGCGATTGCAGTTGTCAAATAGAACAACTAAGAACAAAACACGAAGAACCACAAATGCAATGGAACCATGCAACAACTAAGCACCAACAACAACTAAGGACTCTGGGAGCGACCCACAAATACTTAACTGAAAGAACAATGGCGTCACCAGGAAGGCCCGTCAATCGTCTCGCTGTACAAAAGGTCTACGCCAAGCGCCAAAACAGGTCGACAGTCAGGGCATCAGTCCGTCGCAGCCGTCAGGAGGCGGGGAATCTTCGCGGGAAAAGTCTTCGGGCCACTTGTTTCGACAACAGGATTGATGAAGCGGGGTGCACCTTCCCTCGGAGATTTCACACGAAGTTCCTCACGATCGTCGGGCTTTGGACCGGTACCGCTGATGTCGCCCCACATGGGCGCCAACTGAAGGACTGGGCTTTTCTAAGGCCCAGCGGTGCCAGGGAACAACACCTGAAACCTTCGTGGGTTTCCTGTTCCGGCGTACAAATGACAGAGACACGGGACACTTCCTTCGGCGTCAAAGATCGAGATTTATTTACTGCTGGGAACACAGAAGTCACAAGAAGTACAGCATGTGTAGGTTCTAGGAGACTGCTTCAAATTGCAACTGTGGATCGCTCCTTTTATACAGTTTTTTGTCATAAAACAACATGGCAAACAAAAGGTTACGACTCAGTTCCCACAGTAAAGTTCAAAAGGGTCACTTTCATGTATTCAGGGTCCTGGAACATAATTACAGTGGCATCGCCGGTTCCCAACTGCAAAAGTACATTATCCCACCATGGGTGCATTCCATTCCGGCTGTAAACAAGTTTATGGAAGAAGACAGAAACAGGTGCAAGGGAAGACAAAGATAGTCAACAGATTGAAAAGAGTGTAAGGGGGTGATATCGGAAACACGATTGCAGGATCAAAGGAGACGTGCCTAATGAATGCACGGCTGAAACAATAGACCGGCACGGCAAGATGAGCCTCGAGCGAGGCCATCTGCCTTTGCAGTGTCATCCCCCTCGTCATAAAGACACCCTCAAAGGAACACGTGTATTCCGCAAGAGCTTGGGAAATCCCAGGGTCACGAAGCGGACAGTGTCCGTTCGCTGGCTACTTGAGGGCAAGAGACAAAATGGATGCCGTATCTAAAATGGAACCCGTGGGTTCAGATGAAGAAACCCACGAACAAGATGAATGGTTCAGGTTAGCGTAGCGAAAACACGTACACCCACTAAACTCGTCATTTGCGGTTCATAGATATCAAACTCGTCCATATTCGAACGAGTCGAAAACACCACTTTAATTGTCACGGAACCTTAGGCGCTCCACTGCCATCTCGGAGGAGCCACCATTGAAAGTGACGCAGGGCTCTCATAAATAAGCCCCTAAATGTATTAGTTGAGGTCCAGGTTTTGCATCAGGTTTGAGCCACTTTTTTGGCACAACCCCGATAAAAAATCTTATTTGTTAAATCTCGTAATGCACTGAGGAGTACTCATGAAGGACCTGCTAAGCATATGTGTGAGATCGTAAAATATGTTTCTTTTTGTGCTGTCACTTTCTGTAAGATCACTTTCCACGATGTAACGCGCCATGATGTAACGTGCCATGATGCACTTGCTTACTGCCTAACTTGATTGGTCCCTCCACTTCTTTTTTTAGGATTTGTGCCCTGTATAAGTGGATGTGAACCCCCTCCCCCCACATAAAGGTACACCCTGTATTTCAGTGTGGAGACCAATTTAAATGTCACTGCAGTTCTATGTGCCATATCAATTTTCTTCTCCCTTGTGTGTAGAACAGCATTCTGAATGAAGTTGAAGTTCAAGTTCAAGTTAAAGTTGAGGAAATTTATAGAGCGCATGTATACCAAAAAGATTTCATGCCGCTAATACAGTGCAGTGCAGAATAAAACAGCACTTAGACCTCAAACGCTCTGGTGAATAACCAGGTCTTCAAACCTCTGCGGAACTCTAAATATGATTGAGAGAATCGAAGGTTGTCAGGGAGAGCATTCCAAAACCTGAGAGCCAAGAAGGAAAAACTTGACCCCCCATGTTTCTTCCTGACAAAACGTGGGACAACCAAAAGGTTCTTGGAGGAAGACCTTAAGTTTCTGGAAGGAGTGTAGGTTAAGAGCCTGGATGCCACATATTGGGGGGCTAAGCCCGCCAATGATTTAAAAATAAGACACCCCAGTTTAAATTGGCATCTATGAGCGACCGGCAACCAGTGCAGTTGCCTCAGGAGCGGAAGGGCTTGATGGAATCTGAACCGACTATAAATCAGCCTAGCAGCCTGATTTTGAATGAGCTGCAGTCGGCGTAATTCATAAGCAGGGATGCCAATATAAAGAGAATTGGCATAGTCGACCCGAGAGATGATATGGGCAAGAAGGATAGACTTAAGAGCATCAATGGTAAAAAAACGGGAAACCTTCCGAATTGTACGGAGACACAAAAAGCAAGAAGAAACAATCATACTGATCTGAGTGTGCATCGAAAGATCATCACTGATTTTAATGCCCAAACTTTTCACAGATTTAGCCGCAGAAGGGGCTGGTCCAAGGGATGAAGGCCAGAAGTTAGAACACCAGGGATTAGGAGAACCGCCGATCAGGACTAACTCCATCTTATTGGGATTTAACTTTAGATGGTTCATGGTCATCCAGTCCTGGATAAAAATCATAATATTCTGAAAATGGGAAATAGAGTCAGGGGAAGAAGAAAGGGTGAATATAAATTGATGGTCATCAGCGTAATTAAACACTATGACCTCCCGGTGACGCAAAGCATAAATTAAAGGAAAAATATAAATATTGAAAAGAAGGGGAGAGAGGGCGGAACCTTGGGGAACACCACAGGTTACCACTCGAAAAGTAGAGGAAAAGGAGGAGAGCTGGACCGCCTGCTGGCGGTTCTCCAAAAAGGAAGAGACCCAACTCAGAGCACATCCGAAATGCCAGCACATTTGACACGGTCGACCAAAAGTAGATGGTCGACCGTGTCGAAGGAGGCTGATAGATCTAGAAGTATCAGGGCCTGAGAGGAACCGTGGTCAGCGCTCACTCTTAGATCATCTAAGACCGAGAGGATAACTGATTCTGTGGAGTGGGTAGGACAAAAACCAGCCTGATAGGAATCCAGGTAATTGGAAGCCCCGATGAAAGAGCTCAGGCAATGAGTGACATATCGCTCTAACACCTTGCCCAGAAAGGGAAGAAGGGAGATAGGACGAAAATTAGAGGGGACAGTAGGGTCAGCCCCTACCTTCTTCAGAACAGGAACGATCTTAGCTGACTTGAAGAGACCAGGGACGACACCCACTGCCAAAGATTTATTAAGGAGGGCAAGAGGTGGATCGGAGCAAATCGAGAGGATCTCCCGAAGGATTGTGAAGAGCAGCTGTCAGTGGGAGAGCCCGAGAAAGTTCTCAGTCGAGATAGGGGGGGAATGCGTAAAGGAATGTGTGCTAGGAGACGGTAAAAGAGGATCAAAGGAAGGGTGAGGGGAGGATATATAAAGTTTAATTGTAGAGATTTTAGTGAAAAAGTAGTCTTGAAGAGAATCACACAAATCCTGGGACGGGAGCGGTTTGGCAGTCACTCGGTCGAGTTTAGACAGACTGTTGAGAATAGAAAAGATTTCCTTGTGTTTATTAGGAGAGGATAGAATCAATGCAGAAAAATGTTGGGTTTTTGCAGCCAGGATGTCATTTTTATATTCCCTAAGAGTAGTGGAGTAGGTCATTTTGTCAGTTGGATCGTAGCACCGACGCCACTTACTTAGCCCGTCTAAGCTAAAGTTTCTTAGCTTGTAAAGAGGGAGAGAACCATCTTTGTGCATCATGTGAGCGCTTAAGTCGAATTGATCTCCAAGGGACCAACTCGTCACAAGATGAGGTGAGCCAGGCGTTAATAGCCAAAGCCTGGTCCTGGAGAGAAGAATCTAAAAAATCTCTGTTAAATAGGCTAGAGGAAAAGAGCGAAGCACACAAAGAATTAATGTTAACTCTTCCCCAATTCCTCACTTTAATGTTAGGAGGCAGAGGGATACTAACTGTAGGTTTTAATGCTAAAGAGAAAGAAACAAAATAGTGGTCAGACCACAAGCAAGGGAGAACTGAGAGTAAAGAGATATCTAAATTACCCGACCAAATTTGGTCCAAAATGTGGCCAGACTTATGGGTGGGTGACTCAACCAATTGTGTCAGATTCAAGTGAGTAAGTAAATCGGAGAACTCCTTGGAGAGGGAGTCCTCCAAGGGATCACCAGGCCAGTAGTTAAAATCACCTAGGATCATTATACGCGCATTATTTACTGTCAAGTTAGCGAGAATCTCCCCTACCAAAATTGAAAAGGCGGGCATAGATTGAGGGGGGCGATAAAATAAAACACAAACAAGCGGGGGAGAGACAGACAGAGTTTTCATGACTAAATAGTCTACTGCCGGAATCACCGGAGAAGGCATTAGAGAGAATGACCATCTTGAGTGAATAATGGCAGCCACCCCACCCCCATGTTTTCCAGGCGCACGATCTGAGTGCAAAACATAATAATTATTGGGAATGGCCGCTAGGATATCACATGAAGATGCAGGAGTGAGCCAGGTTTCGGTAAGAAAAAGGCAGTCAGGCTGAACTTGGTCGAGAAAGCTGAACGTCTCTAAATGGTGTTTAGCTAATGATCGAATATTAAGCAAGCATGATGAGAAAGTCACGGGAGGGCCGACCGAAAGAGGGACCGTTGGTAAAGTCACGCTGTCTTTAAGGACAGTAACCTCCTCAGCTACAGGTACCGAGAGGAAAAGGTCAGGGCAAGTAAAAAGACCCAGTGAGACAAGCTTGGCCTGTGTGTGTTTAGGAATAGGCCGCTCACCTTGGCACGCCACGAGCTCAGAGGAGGTATAGTTAAAAATCTGGGCAGCATCACATGCCCCTTGCCCCGGACCGCCGCGGACGGGTGCAGACGGGTGCAGACGGGCTTGCCTTTGGCGCGCCATTGGCACACCCGCTGCGCGGCCAGTGTGACATGTGGGCTTTGTTTATTTATTTATTTTATTTATTTATGCAATTTTATATAGCGCGGACTTTACCCGAAGGTGTCAGAGCGCTTCACAATAGGAACAGAAAAGATACAAACTGAGAACGTTACACGAGCAACAGATTGCAGAGGCATTCGTTATGTTACATACGGTAAAGTGATAATTGTGAGCAACCAAGAATACATGAGGTAGTAAAAATTGTTAGAAACCAAAAATACATGAGGTAGACAAGGTAATTGTGACACTTGTGAGCAAACAAAATACATGAGGTAGTAAAAATGTGGGCTACCAAAAATACATGAGGTAGTAAAAAGTGCACAGGAGGGAAAAGTGACAAGTGTGCAGGCTACAAGAGAAAATAGAGTATAATTTGTGGTATAATACTGCAATATATGTTACACACTCAAGCACAAGAACAAACGATTACGTAGGCAAAAGTGGCACTTGTGCAAGTATCAAAGGTAAAAAACCTGTGAGAGGAAGCAAACCGTGTGTTACAGGGGCAAAGTGGTGAGTGCAAGTTGCAAGAGGGTACCAAACACAGGTACATGGATAATACTGCAATAAAAGGCAAACACTGTAACCGCAAGAACCCACTGGGAAGGCACTTCCATGGACATGAGAAGTAGAAATTATCACTGCATTAACACTCTAACCGCAAGAACACACTGGGAAGGCACTTCCATGGACATGAGAAGTAGAAATTATCAGTAGTGGGAGATCTTCCTTCAGACAGAAGGGAGTTACTTTTGGAGGTGTCTCTGGAGGAGGAGAGCTTTGAGGTCCCTTTTAAAGGCCTGGGAGGAGGCGGTGGTCCGGAGCTGAGGCGGCAATGAGTTCCAGATTCTCACTGCGTTGCCTGAAAATGATTGGGCCATCGTTCTTTCCTTCTTGAAAGTGGGAGGTTCAAGCAGTAGATTCTCCGCATTGCGTGAAGGTCTAGAACCTCCAGAGAGTTTCAGTTTATTCGCCAGGTAGAGAGGAGAAGAGGAGTGCAGGGCTTTGTGGGTGATACAAGCGGTCTTGTAGATAGCTCTAGCCTCAAAGGGAAGCCAGCGGAGGGTAGATAACATCGGTGTGATGTGATCGCTTCTTTTGGCCCCATAGATGAAACGAGTTGCTGAGTGGAAAACAGACTTAAGTGGGGACAAGTGGGATTTGGGGAGGCCAGTAAGAAGAGAATTGCAGTAGTCGAGTCTGGAGAGGACCAGTGCTTGCACCAGGGTTATAAGGTCCCGCTCCGCGAAGAAGCGACGGATTCCCCAAAGAAGGCGCAGTTGGTATCGAGCTGATTTCGCAATGGAATTGATGTGGGGAATTAGATTAAGTTTTTTGTCTAGTATGACACCAAGGGATTTGGCGCTGTCGACAATGATGGGTTTATTGTTTAGTAGATTCATCTGATCCATCCATGATTGAACCGGGGGAGTAGAGAGTGAGGAGGAGAAGAGGAGGAATTCAGTTTTGGAGGGATTCAGAATCAGTTGATGAGTTGACATCCAGTTTTGAATGGAGTCGAGAGTGGAGCTTAGGATGGAAAGCAATCTTGAGGTAGAGTTGAGTGTCGTCAGCATAAAGATGATAGTGAATCCCGGATTTACTTAGGAGATTTCCCAGTGGTTCTAAATAGAGATTGAACAGTGTGGGAGCAAGTATCGAGCCTTGGGGAACACCTTGACCTACCGCCACAGGAGGTGAAAGACTGTTCGCTATTTTGATCATTTGGGATCTGCCAGAAAGGAAGGATGCAAACCATTTAAGCACAGTGCCCTCCATGCCCATTCTCTGTTGAAGAATATTGAGGAGGGTATTGTGATTGACAGTGTCAAAGGCTGCGGAGAGGTCAAGGAGAATTAGCAGACAGGACCCCCCTGAATCGAGTATCCTCAACGCGTTATCAACCACTTGCAGTAGGGCTGTTTCAGTGCTGCAGTTTTGGATGAAGCCGGACTGACAGTGGTCTAGAAGGTCATTGTCCTTGATATGACAGGAGAGTTGTTTTGCTACACATCTTTCTGTGATCTTCGCCAGAAAGGGAAGGTTAGTGATGGGGCGGAAGTTGTTGAGGTCATTCGCATCAGCAGTGGGTTTTTTCAGAAGAGAGTGACCTGCCCAGTTTTGAAGGAGGCAGGAAGGGAGCCTTGCCAGAGGGAGAGGTTGATCAGATTGGTCCAATAGGAGAGGGAATGGGTATAGAAGTCAATGGCAATGGCACTGGGGATAGGGTCAAGAGAATGGTTGGATGGCTTCGTTTCTCGTATGCACTTGAGAAGGGCATCTTCAGATATAGGGTCAAA
Organism: Lissotriton vulgaris; assembly: GCF_964263255.1. Classification (NCBI taxonomy): domain Eukaryota; kingdom Metazoa; phylum Chordata; class Amphibia; order Caudata; family Salamandridae; genus Lissotriton; species Lissotriton vulgaris. Next base: position 1,373,958,774 of record NC_141695.1, read on the forward strand.
GCTCTGCCAAATGGCTAAGGATTTGCGCTCCTCTGGAGGGGTAGGATGAGCGACCTGATCCACAAGTGATTTCACTTTTTCATCAAAGAAAATAGCAAAATCCGCTGCTCTCTTTGTAGAATCCTCCACCTTGGAGGTTGGGGGAGAGCAGTTAGGCATTTTGATGAGATCAAATAGTTTTTTGGGTCTATTTTTGGCGGAGTCAAGGAGGGTTTTGAAGTGTGTCGCTTTCCCAAGGAAGATGTGCTTGTGGTACTTGGATCTTGCTGAGCGAAGCTTGGCCAAATTGTCGGAGGAGGGCACTTGCCTCCATTGTTTCTCCAGGGATCTCAGCTGCTTCCTTTCCTCATAAAGGGATTTGTTGAACCAAGGTGCTGAGGGAGTGGGCCTTAACCTTTTGCTTTTGAATGGAGCGACTTTATTAATTTCAGCTGCAAGAACTGTGAGGCTTTGAGAGGTGAGTTCGTCAACATCTAGGTTCGGGTCGAGCCTTGGAAGAGATAGCAAAGCTGATTCACAGAGGGGACCGACATCAATATTTTTAGCATCCCGGAACCATGAGATGGCCCTCTTGGGTTGACCAAGAGTTATAGAGTGTGAAAGTTGAAGTTGAAGTTGAAGTTTGTAGTCCACAACCGTGACGCCTCAGGTAAGGCTCCGCCCCCCTAGATCAGATGGAAGAAGATCAGGTGACTCGTTTCAACACAAGCCCTCCGCTCGAACGGGAAAACCCGGCGTCGGATCAGGCTGTGTCGAAGAGGCACCAGCGATGGGGGGGAAGCAAGCCCAGAGGAAACAAAGAAGTAAGTCAGGCGTGAGGTTAACAGGGCATGCTGAGCTGAAAGATCAAAGGTCCAGACTGATGCCTACGAATTTAAAAGCAAAAAGACAGGAGCAGCTGAGCAGATGTAGAAAGCCCCAGACTTCAGTTTCACACAAACGGAAAGGAAATAAACTCAATTAAAAGCACAACGAAGGTTAAAAAACCACAACCACACCGCTAGACAGGTTATCCAGATAGCGCCTACTCGCGCTAAAAACTGCAAGTCTAAGTGCGGTGTTTAGTGCTGGTCAATCACTCACTCAACACCTAAGGTCTGCGCACGTTCGCTGCGCAGCCAGTGTGACATGTGGGCTTTGTAGTGTACAACCGTGACGCCTCAGGTAAGGCTTCGCCCCCCCTAGATCAGATGGAGGAAGATCAGGTGACTCGTTTCAACACAAGCCCTCCGCTCGAACGGGAAAACCCGGCGTCGGATCAGTCTGTGTCGAAGAGGCACCAGCGATGGGGGGGAAGCAAGCCCAGAGGAAACAAAGAAGTAAGTCAGGCGTGAGGTTAACAGGGCATGCTGAGCTGAAGGATCAAAGGTCCAGACTGATGCCTACGAATTTAAAAGCAAAAAGACAGGAGCAGCTGAGCAGATGTAGAAAGCCCCAGACTTAAGTTTCACACAAACTGAAAGGAAATCAACTCAATTAAAAGTACAGGGAAGGTTAAAAAACCACAACCACACCGCTAGACAGGATATCCAGATAGCGCCTACTCGCGCTAAAAACTGCAAGTCTAAGTGCGGTGTTTAGTGCTGGTCAATCACTCACTCAACACCTATGGTCTGCGCACGTCCTCCGGCTGTGGCATCTTAGTTTCAATTCGTCTCGGCTATTGGATCAAATCTTGCCCCTCGTTATGCTGGTCATCCCGTTCTACATCTTTTTCAATAGCATGATGCACTGGAGTAAATGTGTGGAAATTGGCACACTGTAAAATTGTACCATTTCATGGATTGTCAATAGTACTGCAATACTGCATTGCACATGAAGTAATGTCACTTTACAGCACAGACGGTTTACCACCAGAAACAAAGTTGGGTGCAACTCCGCATATATGTGGTAAAACCTGTAGTGACATAATTACCACAAGATATATTATATTTGTCGGTGGAAGCCTCTCTACCCAGTTGTAATATCACACCTCAAGATTGGAGTAACTTAGCCACTGGCAGCTTGGATACGTAAGGATCTGATGACTAGGGGCATGCACTGGTCTCCGAAATGGGAAGACCATACTTCCCTTCACGCTGACAACATCCTTCTGTACTTGACCTCTCCTTGGAGGGGTTTGATAGTGGTTTTAGATATCTTCACGATCTTTGAACGGTACTCCGGCTATTCCCTAAACTAGGGCAAATCCCTCCTGTACGTAGTGACGGGCGAGCCTCCAATCCCGCCACCTGGGTGCCCTCTCCAAACATGTACTGAAGGATTTAAATACTTGGGTATCTTCCTCTCTCTGAATCCCTCTCTTTGCTATTCCTGCAACCTCCAGCGTACACTGATTCAGCTGCGCAAAGACATCAATAGGTGGAAATCGCTCCCCCTTTCCTTGATGGGTAAGGTGGCCCTCTTTAAGGTGATTTCTCTACCCCAGTATCTGTATGCACTCCAGAATTTCGTGGACCCGATACCCGCGTCATATTTCCGGGAAGCCGAGAGCCTCCAAAGGGACCTCTTGTGGAACGGCAGGCCTCACATCGCTCTCAGTAAACTTTCTCTGAACTGGTATGATGGAGGCATCAGCCTCCCGGATGTATTACTTGGCGTCTCACCTATCCTCCATTAACCACTGCACCTATGCCCAACCTTGTGACCCGGGTTATAACATGGATAGGTGACTTCTCTCTGGAGGGACCTTTAGTAGAGTCCTTTACTCTAGCCCCCCCCCCCCCCCCCCCCCCTCCGGCACCATCCACTTATGGGCACCACCAAGCATGCAGTACATGTCTGGCATGCAGCAACCAATCCCTTAGGTTGGAGACAACACCGCTGTAGGACTCTGAGCAACTGGGTGATCTGTGGAAAAGTAAGGGATTCAACAAATGGGATCTCATAGGTGTCACACACTTAAGAGATTTGTGGGACAAATCGGACATTAAGTATTTTGCAAACGTTACAGCACCAGTATAAATTGACCGAATCAGAGCGCTTCCGTTACACGCAGGTTCGACACGCACTTCACACACACTTACAGCCCGGAACCACACTACCGGAGTCATCCCCACTGGAAGCTAGAGTGCTGGATGGTCATCTCCCTGACAGCACCATTTCACTAATAAATAAAAAACTGGTCAACAATGTCTCGGACACTCTCCAGGCCCTCCGAGAGATGTGGACAGGTGATGGCATAGAAATGGACGACGAGGAGTGGCAGGAGGCAGTTTCCTCTCCCAGAGTAGTGGCGACACCAGCTGGTCTCTGACTTGTCCAACTAAAATTTATCCACAGGATTTAAATAACGGGCCCCTATTTGTATGAATGGGAAGGGCAGATGGGGGCACCTGCAGGCGGGGATGTGGCCAGATGGGAACCTTTTTCCACATAGTCTGGGAATGCGAACAGATCCAACCCTACTGGTGCAGCATTCATGACATCATTAATGCCGTTTTGTCTGTGCAGCTCCTTGTGGAGGCCAGTAGGTGTTTCTTAAACATCTAGGAAACAACTGATTTAAATGTTTGCTTGACTCAGTGGGTTACGTTGGGGCTCATGCTGGCCAAGAGGAATATTGCCCAGCGGTGAGGGGCGCCGCTTTCACCCACAGTTCATGATTGGGAAAAAGACTTGGACTGGGCAATGTTCAGAGAAGAGACTGTGTATGTATCACACGGGTGTCCCAAAAATGGTCCCATGTATGGGGCCCGTGGAACTCTTATCGTGGAGAAATATGTCAGCCTTACTTGGCTCCTACTATGGATGACCCCCAATCACCCTAAACCTTCCACCATGTATGATTGTATTCTGTGATTCACCTACTGTACCAACTTTGCCTATCGTATTGCTCCCTCTGTGATGCCATTGTATTGGTGATGTCTGTTTTACAAAAAAAAAGAGTGGAGTAACTTCATAACAACATAGAAATATTGTTCCCGGATATACAGCCACTCTAAAGATGACGCCAATAGTTCAGCTAAGGGTTCCCATCTCTGGTGTACTCTTTGGAAGTGAACTACTTCTTGGTGGCTTTGGTGACAGTGTCTTGACCAGCAGTACTTAATCTTTCGGGTTCTCTGTACCCCACTCACTACTGGAAGCTAGAGGCACCAACGCACCAGCCCAACCTATTTCTACAATTTGAACCTCAAAACTATACACAAGACTATAGTAACAAGTTAAACCATAAACAAAAATTCACATTATTAATTCGTACACAAAAAAATATAGTTGTAATTTTAATGACGAGGAGCTTTTCAAAATGTGGATTTATTTCTGAAAGTCGAAGTGATATGCTAGACTTTAACATATCACTTTTTCTTGCTCCTAATGCATACTCGCTTTGTCGGCGCATACCAGTCACGGACCATGGAAAGGGGATGACAAACTGCGCTCTAGATTTTACAGCGAAGAAGACACGTCTTCCGCATTATTTTCTTTGTCTTTGTTGTCCGTTTCTGGTATTGCCGAGGCACATTACATCTGTGAGACGGCTTCGGCTCTATTTACACCTTACAGGTGCCAATACCCCATATAACCACAAGAGAGCACTGCGGCACTGTTTATTATTGCTCCTTTTAACGCTCTTATGTTCTCTTCTTCAAGAGACACGTTCGTGAGTCTCTTGGATTCCTTTGCCAGTCTTCCTCTGCCCTGCAGGCAGCTTATTGTTGCCCCATGGGTCCAGTTCAGGCTATCACTCCTTGCGCAGCAATTCAGCCTACAGCACAGCATTATCTCGAACAGCTGTCAGGCATTTCGATTAGCCCCTGGAGCAACTGTAACGTAACGGTCAGAGCTGCCGACTTTGGAAGAAGGTTCTATCTAGTCTGGGCAAAACACTTAATCTACCACAAATGAATGTGTACTGTAGTGTAACTGGTGTAAAGCGCTTCAGTACTTTCGCGCTATATAAACATAAAAAAAACTTTAAAACACTCGTTGTTATTCTGCAATATACATGATGAGCGGTGATCCACATGGCCAAGACTCCCTGCAATACCCGACTGGATATACTTGGCACTGGGATTTCCGGTGGGGTGGCAGACTGGGGGCCAGTTTCACTGATGGAGAGGGTTGGCTATTTTTCTGCAAGCAGTGCTTGGCACTTTACAAACAAACAATTGAAAATAAATGGTTTTAAGTGTGCCCCAGTCGTCTTCAAAATCATTTGCTTTTGCAGTTTAACATATTAAAATGATTCCATTCAATTGAGTGACAATTGTTAGAAGTGATTCTAATCATTAACTTAAAAAACTATTATTCCCACACTACCTCCGTGATGATATTAGTGAACTAAGAGGAAAGTCAGTTTACTTTTGCACCCTCTATATGGCCTATGTTGTTTCAATAGCTGGAGTAACATTATAGTCTTTTGTTTTTGAGCAGTGCACACCCTGAAATTATGCAATTCAAGGTGTTTTGTGTGAAGAAGAAGGACTCACAGTGAAGAAAGTAATTTTTGAAGCCCGCAAGATAGGTTGCATGATATTTAAAAATGGGGCATGTAAATTTTATTACCATGTTCCTCCAGTGACAAGGCCCAAAAAGCTATTGTCAATGTGGCAGGCTATCTCTCAAATGCAGAAATCCAGAGTACTGGTTTAAATACCAATACTGAAAGTCAAGAATGGGACCAACTTAATTAAACCACTACCTAAGTGATGCTCTTGCTCTGCGACCCTTGATTTTCTGGCTAAATTGCTGGCTGAATAAAGATCTAACTCTCAACCATTTGATTCTAAGAGAGTGTATGTCCCTTGACAATTCATCCCGTATTCCCTGGCTTAGGTATATTAAAAGTAGTTTTGAAGTGATAGGGCGGGGTGATCTATTTTTTAAGCCTGATCTTATCGTCAAGAAGGATGTGGAATTAAGTAAGACAGCCTTCCTGACTTTAAGGAAAATGGACAGGGAAGCCGAGGTGGTGCTGAAACCTAGTGTTAACATGTTTTTAATGCTTAAAACAACTCAGATGACGGAACCTTATCTTATGGGGTCTCTGTCAACACATGAGGAGTTTTTATCTTCCACCTTTGCTAGCCAGACCTAAGGGTTATAGTAGAGGTCAAGTGCTAGCTCCCTGCGGCTGCAACGGACAGTCTCCACAGGATTAGCTGCACTTTTTGTTTTTATGCAAACTGTATGAAACCCCCTGTAGGCCGACTTCGGCCCTGCCGCAGTTATTGCGGGCGACACCAGCCCCCACCCGTCCCGGGTCCCCTGGTGACTCGGAAGTGATTCAGTCACTTCCGGGTCACGAAGGGAACAAAGGCCAGGCCAGTTAGATCTGGCCGGGCTGACGAAGGGTTAAAAGGCCGTGGAGCGCAAGAGGCTGCCTCTTTGACTCCAGAGCGCCACAGCCTGCCTTTCCAGCCTCCAGGAGGCTGTAATTATTTTCTTTGCTTTGTTTTTCAGGTCCCAGAGGCGGAGGCTTCAGGAGAGTCGGCTGCTCATTGAGGTTTCCATCACCCTGCACCATGGCAGGCCAAACGTCGGATCAGCTATCATCGGCGGTGGCTTGCTGGGACCGGAGAGACAGGGACACATCCAGGGACTCGCCGTGCTTTTACAGTGGCTGTTTTTTTCAGGAGATCGCAAACTGAGGATTACAGCCGGGGGGGGGGGGGGGCTCTGCGGAGTAGAGAGCAGCCTTATAGACAGGCGAGACAGTGGGGGCAGAGTGTAAGTATTCCCGCTCCCGCTTAAAAAATGTTTGTATAACATCACATATCTGTTGGAGTGCTTATAGTGCAGTGGTTAAGACCGGCTGCTGTGGAGGCTGCACTGAGAGGTTCGATTCTCGCCATAATTATGTGGGAGAAACGTAATGTGTAAAAGTAAACCGGCACGAAGTTTCGGGATTTGTAAGGGACTGCTTACAACAGCTCCTGAATGCAGCAAAATGTTGGTTGAACCAAGGCTGGGTTAAGTGGCCACCCGGGGGGGGGGGGGGGCAGGAGAGGGCGATTCATAAGCCAGAAGCTGTGGCTCAGAGGCAGTAAGAGTCCCACCACCAGCTCTGAATGTCAGCGTGTTAAAAAGGGCAAATCAGTAATGTACTAGTCCTAAATGTTTTAGTGTGGGGAGGGAGTGTAGGCGCAGGAGAGCGTGTGCCCAGTTATTTTAGACGAAAGATTTGTTATCTTGCAGGAACATTAAGCGGGTTTGAAGGTAGGCTGGCAGCTTCGGTGCCGTTAAGGTGCGGGGGCGGGCACTCTGACTAGATTTATTCCACGTTTCTGTCGGTAGTGGTGACCGGCGCTTTGGTTTGCGTTTCTGTCTCTTGATTTCAGTCAGGTGAGGGAGGGGGTACCTGTTGCGGGAGGGCTTGTCTTGTCTTGGCGTGAACTCTGCAGTTTTGCCGGGCAGGGTTCGGTTCCCTCTACTGCTGACACGATGTCTGGGCGGGGGTGAGCAGAATGCTCAGAGGTGTGCTGGGTTCCCTTGTGGATTTGCTGAGTCATCATTCATGCAGTGTGCATGGGTACGTTTTTACGGTACTCCGTCGGGCCCCCTGACTGCAGGCACATCATGTGCAGGTGCTCACACTCAGGGCCGGCGCTAGGCATGGGCAGCCACCCAGGGCCTCGCGCTCAGGTGAGAGGCAGGGGGCCCCCCTGCTCCACCAGGGCCCCCTCCCCACACATTACAATACACATCGGAGATGCCTGGTGTCCAACCACGTGGTGGCATTCCTGGGGGTGCAGGGGTGGGGGGGGAGGGACAAACAGAGTGGGGAAGTCACAGCGGCAGGGCCATCAATTAGGGCTCAGAGTGTCAGGGGCGAGGCAACACCTCTCTTAAGTACCGGCCATTCCTGTCTGCATTTTGTTGCTAGGTGACAGAAGGCCCCTTTGTTTCCAGGACCAGCCTGACACAGGTTAGGAGCAGTGGGTGAGGGGAGGGAGCCACTCACACACCCATACAGCCCCTCACACACCCTCTCGCTGACCCATAAAACCACTCACACACTTACACAGTCACTCCCACATCCACTTACACACCCCCTCAGACACTCACACAGTCATATAGCCACTTAAAAACCCACACAGTCACTCACGCACCCACTCCCACTACCACATACTGGCAGTGATACACTTATAGAAATTGCAAAAACGTATGTTTGTATTAAATGTGTTGTTGTTTTAGGACTCCCAACGGATCTGCGGATCCCAAATATGTATTTTTAACAAAAGAAAAACTTGGTGCATTGCATTTATAGAAAGAATACATAAGTTACTATACCTTAATTTATAATGTTTTTGCTTTAAAATATATAAGACAAATAAATGTGTGAATACAATATATTTATAAACTTGTGAAAATGTATATTAGTAAATTGAGCTAATTTATATATTTTTTTTAAAACAAGTGAAATTCGCTAAAACCCCAAAGGTGACAAGGACGTTATAGTTAGGAAATAGTAGAAAGTCTAACCGGAATCCTATATGGATGGCAGCTAACCCCCTTCCCCTCCCCATGAGGGTGCCAACCAAAGGGCATGGCTGAGCGCGAAAGTGCACCAAAGCAAATAGTTAACATGTGACCCAAACAAGTTATGGTTCAAATGGCCCAATCAGCTGAAAGGGGATGTGGCCACGATCATGGCCAAAAGGACTGGGACAAGTGGTCACCAGCATTGTTGCCTGGAGAAACTGTTCACTGGATCACCACAGGAAGAGGAATAGGAGCCATTGCCCCTCTCAGAACTGCACCACTGAAGGAAAAGAAGAAGGTCACCGCACCACACATGCAATTGTCCAAGGCAAGAGGTGTGGAGAGATGACTGTAGTGACCTGCGGAGGCATGGAGGCTCTCCAGAGGCATGGGTAGAACAGGGAAAACACTACCCCCAAAACATCAAAGGAAGGGAGCGTGGCTCCCGAAGGCAGAGTGAGGTGGTAACAGTGGGGTCTCAGAGAGCATGCCCAGGGCACTACCTCGAGGAGCAAGGAGCAGCTCCGATCGTATACTGGAGAACAACAGGCATATTACCAGCCTTGTGCAGCATGAGGACTTAAAGGGGCAGGCATTGGCCAATTAAAGAAGCAAGCGCAAGCTCCAGCATGAATTTAAAGGGGCAGTAATACAAGCTCTAACGCGTGTGGCATGTCCCTATTGAGAGGGGGTGAGGCAACTCTTCTGGACCAAGTGTTTGTGGGGACAGAAGCCCAAAGATACAGGGTCAAGGCCAGTCACTCTTGAACAAAGACTATGTGCCCCTCTCACAATCTTTACACTAGGAAGTGTATAATAGCAGCTGCTTTGAAACTGCACTACAAGCCACATTGTATTTATCACACATGAAGTATAAAATCAACCACTCACCTGTTTAAAGCTTTACAACACCCATGGGGGCCATGAAGGGAGCCACAGAGTGTGCAAAGCAGCATTAGCAAAGAGAGAAGACGGGAGCCACCACAGCAGGCCTCCCAACCACTCCCAGCCCCGGCAGCCATACCAGAAAAAATGGCTTGCAAGAAGCCCCCATTGTTCTAGGAAGGGGCCATAGACATGGCCCTGGAGGCAGTGAGTGAGCCAAAGCACAGGAAGGAGCAGGAAGGACACCCAAGGGCCTGGGACACGTGACACACTGGAGGTAAACCCAACAGTAGCATGGGGAGGCAGCACTGCAGTGGGCAGGGCAAATGGCATGCTGGCCAGCAAATATATTAGGTCTTCCCCAGATGACCCATCTATAATAGTGCACAACACCGGGCTGGCAGGTTTGGTTCTCTTAGCCATTAAAGACTAAATTTGGCGCAAAAAGTACATCAATATATTCTCGCTGCTTGAGGCCAAACAAACAGGCCTGGACCTGGTGCTGCAGGACAAAAAAGATGAGGACAAGAGGGAGAGGCACACGCGTTCTGCTAGCAATTGTGCATTGTCTTTCTTATGGTATTGGTTGAGTAACTTGATCAGATATTGACACTTAATTGGGGTGGGTGCCAGTCTCCCTACCCTATGTTCCTTTTTGGTGACTTGTTGCTACTTTTTGAAGGGGACCTTTTTCTCACTAGTCCCTTTTCCCTTCGTGCACTCGCTGGCCGGGTGGCTCACCCTGCAACTGCCACAAGCATGTTAGAATTTGCAAGCTGTAGTGCCTGGAATGGGCACTGGACAACAGGCGCCTGGAGGGGGGAAATTACATTATCTGGATTGCTTCCTGTTTGTGGGCACCCTAGACAGTGAGCAATGCAGCATGATAGTGGAACAATTCGTAGTTTTGACAGAGCACCCCAGGGTTCGGCTAACACAGGAAAAGACGGACATTCCTAGGGATAGAGCTGGATTCACCATAGAGAGTAAGCAGGCTCCCAGACCAAAAACTAGCTGACCTAAGGCAGGATTTTGGGGGCTAATGGCCAAGAAAAAGGCACCTCTCAAAGAACTGCAGAAGCTTAACTTTGCTGCCAGGGTTATCCCTGGTGGATGCACGTTTGCTAGGCATTTGTCCTGGCTGATGAAGGGCATCAGAAGGAAGCATCACAGGGTCAGACTGACCATAGGAGTCAAGAGGGACTTGCAACAGCGGCAGAATTTCCTGAAAAAGTTCAATGGGATCTTGGTATGGAGGGAACCTTGGGTGCTGGCTGAGCAGATGTGCACTGCTAGGTGGCACGAGGAATGTGGCGCTGCTACGAGTTATTCACAGTGGTAGTTATATTATAGTGCTCAAAATAAATCAGCATACACCGAAGCCCTAAAGGAATACAAGACAGCTATAGTTCAGGCCAAATCAGCATATTTCAAAAATAAAATTCAGGCAGCCTCAAATACTGCTAGAGAACTATTTAAAACTGTTACTCACCTGACTAAGAGCCCTCGCGACACTGTCTTCAGCCCTGACCAGAACCTCGTGACCAATATTGCAACTTTCTTCCAGCAGAAGGTTCAGACGGTGTACGATGATCTTAGCTCATCTGCACTAACCATGCTCAACGACAACAATGTCACTGCCCCCCTGGCAGGGTCCAGCTACCCCTGTTTTCCCCTATTAGAGGAGACACAGGTGATAGACTTAATTATGCAGATGAAGTCGGGATCCCCATTAGACCCTTGTCCGCCACGCATATTACACATGATTCCACAGACGGTGGCTGCCGTCCTGACCCCCCTGATAAACAATGTTATCACGTCTGGTGATTTCCCCAGCAGCTGGAAAAAAGCTTGCATTCGACCGATCCTCAAAAAGGACTCATTAGAACCTACGGTACTCAAGCACTACCGCCTAATATCCTGCCTACCCCTGCCAGCTAAGATTCTGGAAAAAGCCATAAATCAAGAAATGATGCGGTATGTTGACCATAACAAACTCCTACACCCCTCCCAGCATGGCTTTCGCCCCTTCCATTCTACAGAGTCTGCTCTAATTATGGCAACTGAAAACATCCGATGAATTCTCCCTACCCGGCGGGGTCCCTCAGGGCTCGGCGTTATCGCCCATCCTGTTCAACCTATACGTTACCCCCTTAGCGGATTTAATTCAATCTCATGGCCTACAATTAGTGTCCTACGCCGGTGACACTCAAATTATAGTGTCAGTATCCCAGTCCATTGAAGCTACGGCAGAGTGTTTTAAAAACTGCCTTCTCATGTAAAAAACTGGATGAGCTGTAATTTTCTAAAATTAAATACAGACAAAACCGAGATAATCGAATTCGGTCAGAAAAAATCCGTCTGGAACAACCTTTGGTGGCCCTCAGAGGCAGGCGCCTGTCCTAGCCCAGCAGACAAGGTGAGAAGTCTTGGCTTCTTGATGGATAAGGATCTCTCCTGTAAAGCACAGATAAACCAGGTTACCTCCACCTGCTTCTACACCATAAAAGTTCTTAGGAAAGTTCTACCCTACATCCCTCCAACTTTAAAAAAGACTGTAATGGGTGCCCTGGTAATGTCCCGAGTGGACTATTGCAACTCACTCTACTTGGGCACAGGAGAAAAACAACTAAATAAACTTCAGGCAATCCAAAATGCCGCAGCTAGGGTTCTGTTAAATCTACCCTACCGCCATCCCACGTCCAAAGCCATCAGGGAACTTCACTGGCTCCCAGTTAGAGCAAGAATACAGTTCAAGGCCCTCTGTCTGGCACACAAATCCCTGTACGGTACGGGACCAGACGACCTATCCAAACTCCTCCCTCGATATGTGCCATCACGCACGTTAAGGTCAAATCATGATCTGATATGTCAACCAAAAATAAGAAGAATGCGATGGGGCGGCAGGTCCTTTTCGTACCAAGTCTCCAGACTATAGAACTCTATGCCCTCAGATCTGCGCTCACAAAAATCAAAACAATGTTTTAGAAAGGCACTGAAAACCTGGCTTTTCTCCTCACACTAAGATCTGCCTCACCGCTCTCCCTGTCACTATAGCGCCAAGACGCCTCGGCATTCAAGCGCTTTATAAGTACTTCAGTCAGTCAGTAGTGGCATTTGCACTTTGGCATGAACCCCTAGCAAACAGGCAGGTGGCATTGTAGTCAGAGATATTTGAAAATGGAAGGGAGAAGGGAGATCACTTGATCAATGGGCACCATTTACCACTCAAGGGAGTGGAAGGTCCAGTCACAGTGTGTGCCCGTGGCAATCGTTGCAACAAGGGGGTTACTGGACTGTTCCTAAACGTGGCTGAGGGAAAGATTAGTTGGCGTGACCCAAGGTGTGAATGTGACACCCAAGGGCATCCATTTTGTTGGATGGATTGGCCTCACACACCCCGAAGGATGTCATGCTTCATCATCGGCGGTTGCTCCTCGTCGGGGAGGCGGTGCAATCCCCGACGGGCTCACCTCAAAGAGGGGCTCTTTGGCGGAGATCTTTTTCCAACTGCCTTATGGTGAGGTGCGGGTGTGTGGGCAGGGTGGTATGTGATAGTGATAAAGGGATGTTAAAATGTAGCTAAGGGTACCGGAATGAACTTTATTCAGGGGGTCCCTCGCTGCAGTTAAAAACAGGGGGCTAGCTCACTAGGAGTCAACGAGTAAATTCAGGTGAACCTAGATGGGGCTAGTAGTGCAAAACGGTCGACATGTTTCTCGCAGTGGGCAGTAGTAACCCGCGATTCTTCAGGACCTATAAAAGGTGATTAACCACATGCTAGTGTCATGTGTGGGTTTGTGTGTATATTACCTCTGTGAGAGTTGTCCTATGCCTATGTATGAAAGGGAGATAAAACAACAATAGTTAAAACAATATGCAAAAATTGCAAAAATGGTCACGCCAATGGGGAATAGTGGAAAACGTGGCATGCTGTAGGTGTACTTGTGGTTCAAGTCACAATCAACACATGCCTGAGTGATTAAGTATGCCACCTGTCTGTAGTATGGCGTACACAACAATCACAAAGTGGGTGAAGTGGGTATTTCTGTGAAGTGTGAGGAGGTATTTTTTAAAAGGTTTTATATATGCAAAGGAATCACATGCAGTATCTAAGCAAGCTCTATAGTGCAGCTGGGTTCATACCCTGTGAAGGTATCAGTAAGTAGCAGGGGGGGACACCCATTAAACCACGATGATTATAACATGAGCAAATTGCACACACCCTCCAACTTAAGGGATTCACAATTCTAACAAACATTCCCATTATCCACTCACCTATTTAACAAGAACTAACTGCCACATGAGGGGTCGGCGGGATGAGGCATCAGGGATGAGTCATATAGTCAAGACTGGGTTTGGGATTTAAAACAAACAACAAAGCCAGGCGAGCATTAATGAACTAGCATTGTCTAATACTGCGAGTGGGTCCCAGCCTAGAGCCCTTTCGTCCCGCTGGAGCACTCACCTCTAGTCTCCTGCACCCCGGCTGCTTGACCTACCCTTCTCCGCCGAGCTCGAGTAGATGTGAGAGCTCGGCGGGAAGGATTATTTACATTACTCGCAGCAAATCGCCGCGGAGCGAGCGTCCCCGCCCAATTGCGGGTCACGTGATTACTGCGCTTCGTGGGGCGGCCATTTTAAGCTAGTCAGTCTCTGGCTTACGTTAGACTGAGTTATGTGCCCACGCGCCTATTAGTTGTTTATAGTGTGCACCAGGAGCCCCTTGTTCCGGGTATTAGAGCGTGTGGGATTTAGATTGTCAGCAGGTTGAGACTTGCTAATTTGTCGGCGATGTATAGAGGTGGCCTCGCGCTAATAAAGAGTGTTTCGGCGGCCATGATTAGATGGTGTCAAAAAAGCCCCTGGCTGGGTCACGTGATTATCGTTGTTTAGCGGGGCGGACATCTTAAACTGGTGGATCTAGCACATTAGATGGGTCTAATGTGCAGGCATCATTAGTATAATGTAGCTGCCAGATGTGTTGATTGTGACTTGAACCACAAGTACACCTACAGCATGCCACGTTTTCCACTATTCCTCCCCATTGGCGTGACCATTTTTGCAATTTTTGCATATTGTTTTAACTATTGTTGTTTTATCTCCCTTTCATACATAGGCATAGGACAACTCTCACAGAGGTAATATACACACAAACCCACACATGACACTAGCATGTGGTTAATCACCTTTTATAGGTCCTGAAGAATCGCGGGTTACTACTGCCCACTGCGAGAAACATGTCGACCGTTTTGCACTACTAGCCCCATCTAGGTTCACCTGAATTTACTCGTTGACTCCTAGTGAGCTAGCCCCCTGTTTTTAACTGCAGCGAGGGACCCCCTGAATAAAGTTCATTCCGGTACCCTTAGCTACATTTTAACATCCCTTTATCACTATCACATACCACCCTGCCCACACACCCGCACCTCACCATAAGGCAGTTGGAAAAAGATCTCCGCCAAAGAGCCCCTCTTTGAGGTGAGCCCGTCGGGGATTGCACCGCCTCCCCGACGAGGAGCAACCGCCGATGATGAAGCATGACATCCTTCGGGGTGTGTGAGGCCAATCCATCCAACAAAATGGATGCCCTTGGGTGTCACATTCACACCTTGGGTCACGCCAACTAATCTTTCCCTCAGCCACGTTTAGGAACAGTCCAGTAACCCCCTTGTTGCAACGATTGTAGTCAGAGAACCATGCATTTGGAACAAGCAATAAACCTAGGGGCGGCACTCTGACTGAGAGTGCTCCAGCGCCTGGTACGCTGTCAGCTGAAGAACAACAAATCAATTAAAGCTAGGCGCGTGCCAGGATGCGACAACTCCATTGCTGATGCTCTCGCTCAATTTCAGTGGGAGATGTTCCCTCAATTGACGCCGTGGGCAGTGACTGTATGGGTTGGACACAACACTACTAGCAGACATCTGGGACGTGGCAGAGCTGACCTAGCATTACTAGTTGACAGGGCCCTGGTACTGAAAACCGCGGCCACCTATCGTAAGTGTTTGGCATGTTTCAGGAGGGCGACGAGGGGATGTGATAACCTGCGCCAACGACAAGGTGGAAACATTTATACAATGGGCTTTTGGGCAGGGCAGATCCAGGACTTGGGTGCAATTCCACATAACGCCATAGCATACCAGTCAAAACTGTGCAGGGGGTGGAACCGACAAACACATTTTACTGTTGTGCGGCAATGAAGGGCTGAGGCCGCATGCAACCAAAGACACACTTGTTCAAAGCAGCATTCGCCCTGAACTTTCTTTGGTACATTCAGAGTGAGCAAGCTAGTTGTACCACTAAGGGCAAACCCAGGATCGATGTGCCTCCACCTGGAGGACCTACACATGGGGGACATGCATTTGGTGTTGCTCCTGAGGAAGTCTAAAGCCGACCAGGAAGGGAAAGGGAAACACACACATCTGGAGTGTCTCATGACAAGTGAGCATGGCCGGTATGCATAACAGGCAGCGACCTGCAGGTCAGGGCAGGGGGCACTCCTCCCTTTCATAAAGAAGGTCGGTAGCTACCATAGCAGGTTTCAGTTCACTGCAATAATGCGCCATGCCCCGGCAAATGCAGGCCCACTTGGGTCATACTCATTCCGCATCAGGGCAGTCACGACTGCGGTGGCGCATGACACAGTGGATGATGGGATCAGGTGCACAGGGAGGGGGAAATCTGCAGCATGTAAATTGTATATTAGGCCTTCATCATACTAACATGGGGCTACCCTCTCACCACTGGGAACGGAGCAGAAAAACAAGTGATGGAAATACTAGGGCACTCGTACATCATGAGGGCGCATCAATGGGCTGGCTCTAGTATGGCCAGTGACATTTGAAACTGGTGCTGCGTAAAAGTTCTGGTGAGTGACCTGTGGTGAGAGAGTGTAGCGTGCAAGTCCGACATCCAGATGGGAGAACCCCAGGGAAAATTTAGGAAATAGAGTGAGCAAATGGTGCATTGTGGGCAGGTGATTTTAGGAGCTGTGTGGAAGTGCTGGCAGTAGTGACTGTGGTTTGGATGGGCTGTAGTTATTGGGTCCTGGCCTTTGAGCTGTGAAGGGAACAGATGAAGGAGGGCTCTGTGTTGCAAGGATTTTACAAGGGCAATGATGGGGAGGTCACAGGAAAAGGCTCCAAGGAGCATGAAGTATACAAGACCTGGCAGGAGGAACGCGAGAGGCGAAAGGGATTCTGGGAGATAGTAAAGAATTAGTCATTCGATCATTTTCTTCTACTCAGCTGTTTGTCAGTAGGACGCTGGCGGCTGTAAAACTGGATCAAAGTCCGAAAACATCCTGCATATCATTTTATTATTTGTATTTTAATTGGAACTGTATTTAGAAATGTGTTGCTGTAACCTTGAAAGTGGGTCAGCCGAGAGTCCCAGTGCTTAGAAGCAAGAGGGGTAATTTAGGGTGGTCCCCAAAAGTATGGTCAGAATGTTTTTTTTCTTCAATTCAGATACTAGTGGGGAGTATAAAGTTACCGTAATTGTGCTCACATATCGATTATTTGCCTGCTGTGAGCTATCCCTTTAATTCGCAGTGTGAAGGTGAGGCTGCTATTTCAATGTATATATGTCAACAATGCCAAACGGTGATGACGCTGTTTCAGGCGCACAGGATATGTCTCGTAGACAGCCATTCTCAGCCAATCCGCCTTCCTGCTTGGCTCTGGGTACCACCAGCAGGGGAGCTTGCATCATTGTTTTGTAAACGCGGATGGGGGCATTTACCCCTACATCTTTATGAAGGTCGCCCCCGTCTTTTCACAGTTGCAGGCCGGTGCTTTTTAAAAGTTGGGAAAAGTAAGGCTCATCAAATATTTGCTAATGCAAATCTTTACTGCAGCCTCCGCCTCCGCCTTAAAATTCAAAGCATCTGAACTACCAAGCATTGGTTAAAAGAAATAAACACACCTCCCATTTTTGATCTGCGACAGCCGGGGTTGTTTACAGGTGTTTGTGACACATTCCTTACCAGTCGCGGTCGGCATAACGGGCGCGTGGGGTGGGGGGTTGGAAATGGGGTCGCTACGACCGGAGGGGATGAGGGGGGAGGTGGGAGGGGTTTAATGGAAGAAACAAATATATAAAATAAAGTAAACTTACCGTCCCGAGACTCCCGACTCCCGCCGTCCTGGTTTTCAATTCCTGCAGCACTGTGCACGTCATCAGGAAGGTAGCCTCCCTCCCCTCCACCGCTGCGTTGTTGATTGGTGCGGCCGCTGCCCCACCAGTGTCATTTTCTCTCTGTATGCTGCAGAATACAGAGAGAACAGGGAGAGTGGGGGGTGTTACTCGAGGGCAGGGGGGAGTGACTTGCCCACTGCTGTTATTACTGTCTGTTTGGGCGGCCTCAGGCTACCCGAACAGTCAGTATTAACAACAGTGGGCAAGCCACTCCCCCCTGCCCTTGAGTAACACCGCTCACTCTCAACCAGGAACTTCTGCTTTCTCGCCATGCGAGAAGGCAGAAACAAATGTTAGTTATTCGGCAATAACTACCATTTGTTTCTGCCTCCTCACACGGCGAGAAAGCAGGGGGCGGCGCCCAAACGCCTCCATAGAGGAGCCGCCACTGAGTATGGCAGCATATGGCTGAGCAATACCAAGGTTGTATGGCTTGGCAATCCAGACAACATAACAATGAGCAAGCTCTGTAAGGGCATGGTTTGGGAATTCGTGAGGCATTATCTTCTATGGATGCCAGTCTATTATGCAGACAACATGGTTCACTTGTCTAGCGTAAGGATCAACTTGTTCTCCTGAACATTGTAAGGGCACTCGAGCTGCTGGGTTTTCTTAGTCTGGATGGGGGAGCTGTCAGAGGTAAGTAAACCACACCCACCATGGTGGGGAGTTACAAGGTATAATAATAAATATCTTCACACAAGGACAATAAAGGACAATTGCCCGAACAAGAACCTTGGGATGCCTCATGTCAGGGACACTTGAGGGCAAACAAAGGGGTAAGAAATGGTCAGCATTGGGTGTACACAGTACTTGCAGCTCAGGCATGGCCACAGGGCCACGAATGCCAGACATTCAGTAGCAAGGGAAGCTTTAAACAGTGGCCCGCTGTACCAAGCAATCAATAGAAGGAGAGCTGTCATGGCAGTTGATAAAGTGATTTATGACAACCATTAAAGAGACGTTATGACTGTAAGGATGGTGCATTGCAGGTTATGCAAGTTATGGTTATTAATATGAAATAATGGTGAGATGTAATCTGCATGACCATTTATGAACAGAATACATTACATTGAAGTGCACGATACGCAAAGAGCTGAACATGTTAATGACCAATGCCATTGTGATAACTTATGAATCAATTTGGGGGGGGAAGGATCACTTGTCCTCCTAACCTGGATTTTCAGGTAAGTGGGATTTCCCTCGGTAAAAACCCTCATACACGTGAGTAGATGTTATCTGGTAGCGGTATATATTGGTTCTCCGCTATATTACTCTCGTGTCTGCATAATCACGGGGTTAGTAGGTATGCAGCCTCCACATTCTCACGCTATCAATTTTCGTGAGTTCAAAAGGTTTAAGACCTTTTAAACTCACGAAAATTGATAGCGTGAGAATCTTAACAATTCTCGCCACGCATATCCAACATATTTTCATCACCAACTCGAATCCAGAACAATAAATATAGCAATCTGGTTGTCCGAGTTATCTTAATGTCACCACTATCACTTATCACTGGACACTGCTGTTTTTAACCTTGGGTTACTTCCTCCGGGTGGAGGCTGCATACCTACTAACCCAGTGGTTATGCAGACACAAGAGTAATATAGCGGAGAACCAATATATACCGCTACCAAATAACGGATGTGCTTTTCATGTATATATCAAGGAATTTACAATAGATTGTAATGTAATTGAAATGTTTGTTGTATAAAACTACATGCTCCACAAGCCCTGTGCAATTAACAGGAAGTGATATGTTAACAATGAGGATACACCTTATTTAAACTTAGTAAAACAATGCTGAATTGGTTTTCCTGTGAGCAAGGTCTCCGTAGAGACCGAAACGCGTAAGGTATTGCTGGCTTGCTGTCAATCTGAGGAAATAAACCGTACCAATCTGCAATTAAGCATGGGCGAATTTTGCGAATTCGCGATCTGCGAATTTGCGGATTTGCGAATTCGCAATCCGCAAAATTCGCGAATTTGCGGATTTTTGTTTTTTTGCGTGTTCTTGGGGTTTTTTGCGTGTTCGTGGGGTTTTTTGCGCGTTCGCTGGACTTTTTGCATCTTCGCGAGCCGCTTGCATAGCGAAGTTACCCATGCAGTCGTTTATGGGAGAGGGAGAGAGAGATAGATAGATAGATAGATAGATAGATAGATAGAAAGAGAGAGAAAGAGAGGGACAGAGAGAGGGAGAGAGAGAACGAGAGAAAGAAAGAGAGGCCGGATCTCTGAAGGGCCTGATTCCTGAGTTGCCCCTACAGAACATACAGCTTTTTATTTTTAGCAAAATGCATATGAAAATTGTGCTATAAAGGTCTCTTTTAGTTTAACCCCTCCTGACAACTCAAAATGGGTATATTTGCCATCCTCTCCCTTCTTCCTGTTTTTTATATCTGTAAGTGCTTCCTGATGAGGTTTAATTCCTTGGACAGGTGCCTCGTTGCCTACTTGTAACTATTCTCTGACCCTGCTTCAAGGGTCAGAGCAGGGTCAGATAATAGTTGCAAGTAGGCAACGAGGCGCCAGGAAGCAATTAGCAGCAGTTGTCCAAGTTGAAGTTAATTTGTTTGTAACCCTTTTGTAAAAGGTTACAAAGAAATTAGGTTCAACTTTTGCACCTGCTGCTGTAACCCTTGCTTGGCTGAAAATTCGTCCCCGCTGATTCGCGGATTTTACCGCGATTTCGCGAGATTCACGGATCGCAAAATTGCGGAAAATCCACAAATTCGCCCGCAAAACGGATTTTACGTCCACCCTTATCTGCAATCTATGTGTATGGTTGTAATTTGGAATACCCGAGAGTGCATGAAGGTATAACTCCCCTTTGGGGAAAACGGAACTAATTTAATACGCGGTCCTGCCGCGCTTCGCGTGCACCGCCGAAGAGCACCTGGAAGCCTGCATTCTGGATCAAACGGGAAACGATTTGGAAAAGGCTCGGGTGAACGCCGACTTGAACATTGCTATAGCGAATGTTGTGGAAGGAATTGAGGAAAACTAACCGGCACAGGCTGGAAACGGGAGGCAGCGGTTACGGAGGGAGCACGTTAACCGGAGTACCCTGGAGCTGGTAAGCGACCTCGTAATTTTCCTTCGCTATACACAAACTGTGCAACAATCTTTAAAGTGTAACCACTGTTGGCTGGTCTCAAACAATTGTGTCATCCAGTGTCAAATTACGAGTGAAAGAAATACTCGAGGAACTTTTTCCTGGAATATTAAATTGCACAAGGGAGCCTTCTAGGTTCAATTTTGAAACAAGTGGAGTCGGGTACTAAAAATTACCACATGAACTTTTCAAACAAGAATATAAAAGTATCTTGATATAACACAGCTGAAATATATAAATGCTAGCTCACCATGGATAAGAGAGAGGTATCAAGAAGTACTCTAATTCAGTCATGCTTTGAGGAAGAAATAACAGCCACTGGAGCAAGCGGTGGTGTTCGTAAAACTGACCTTAAAAACAGACTACGTATGTGGGAAAAACTTTCCAAAAAAGAAATCAATAAATGGTGGGAAGTTGCGGCCCTAAAAAAATACTTGGAAGTTAAGCGGGTGCCTCGTGGCTTACGCATCAGTCTGATGCCCAGTCACCACCTAAGGGTGGGCGTAAAATCCGTTTTGTGGGCGAATTTGCGGATTTTCTGCGATTTCGCAATCCGCGAATCTCGCGAAATCGCGGTAAAATCCGTGAATCAGCGGGGACGAATTTTCAGCCAAGCAAGGGTTTCAGCAGCAGGTGCAAAAGTTGAACCTAATTTCTTTGTAACCTTTTAGAAAAGGGTTACAAAGAAATTAACTTCAATGTGGGCACCTGCTGCTAATTGCTTCCTGGCGCCTCGTTGTCTACTTGCAACTATTCTCTGACCCTGCTCTGACCCTTGAAGCAGGGTCAGAGAATAGTTACAAGTAGGCAACGAGGCACCTGTCCAAGGAATTAAACCTCATCAGGAAGCACTTACAGATATAAAAAACAGGAAGAAGGGAGAGGATGGCAAATACACCCATTTTGAGTTGTCAGGAGGGGTTAAACTAAAAAGAGACCTTTACAGCACAATTTTCATATGCATTTTGCTAAAAATAAAAAGCTGTATGTTCTGTAGGTCCGGTCCTCAGATGCTTGATTCCGTTCTGGGAAGGACATGGCTTTTGTAGTTCGGACTGGACTGTTCCCATGGGGCACAGGGTCAGAGCTGATTTGCATATCGCCATTGTCTAACCCAGGGTGGTGTGGAGTGCAAAAAAACGATGGATTTGGGCCCAGATCTTTGGACTGGGGTGAGTGTGTGACATTGATCCACATTCGGGCCATCACCTGTTGTGTTTGCATATTCCGCCCTAAGTGCGCTGGGGATGCCCAGACGTGGGTCCCAGGCACTCCACACCACTGGAGTCAAGCTAGCCGGGCTGATGAGAGGTGTTACCTCGAAACCGGTCCGGTCCTCGGATGCTTGATTCCGTTCTGGGAAGGACATGGCTTTTGTAGTTCGGACTGGACTGTTCCCATGGGGCACAGGGTCAGAGCTGATTTGCATATCGCCATTGTCTAACCCAGGGTGGTGTGGAGTGCAAAAAAACGATGGATTTGGGCCCAGATCTTTGGACTGGGGTGAGTGTGTGACATTGATCCACATTCGGTCCATCACCTGTTGTGTTTGCATATTCCGCCCTAAGTGCGCTGGGGATGCCCAGACGTGGGTCCCAGGCACTCCACACCACTGGAGTCAAGCTAGCCGGGCTGATGAGAGGTGTTACCTCGAAACCGGTCCGGTCCTCGGATGCTTGATTCCGTTCTGGGAAGGACATGGCTTTTGTAGTTCGGACTGGACTGTTCCCATGGGGCACAGGGTCAGAGCTGATTTGCATATCGCCATTGTCTAACCCAGGGTGGTGTGGAGTGCAAAAAAACGATGGATTTGGGCCCAGATCTTTGGACTGGGGTGAGTGTGTGACATTGATCCACATTCGGTCCATCACCTGTTGTGTTTGCATATTCCGCCCTAAGTGCGCTGGGGATGCCCAGACGTGGGTCCCAGGCACTCCACACCACTGGAGTCAAGCTAGCCGGGCTGATGAGAGGTGTTACCTCGAAACCGGTCCGGTCCTCGGATGCTTGATTCCGTTCTGGGAAGGACATGGCTTTTGTAGTTCGGACTGGACTGTTCCCATGGGGCACAGGGTCAGAGCTGATTTGCATATCGCCATTGTCTAACCCAGGGTGGTGTGGAGTGCAAAAAAACGATGGATTTGGGCCCAGATTTTTGGACTGGGGTGAGTGTGTGACATTGATCCACATTCGGTCCATCACCTGTTGTGTTTGCATATTCCGCCCTAAGTGCGCTGGGGATGCCCAGACGTGGGTCCCAGGCACTCCACACCACTGGAGTCAAGCTAGCCAGGCTGATGAGAGGTGTTACCTCGAAACCGGTCCGGTCCTCGGATGCTTGATTCCGTTCTGGGAAGGACATGGCTTTTGTAGTTCGGACTGGACTGTTCCCATGGGGCACAGGGTCAGAGCTGATTTGCATATCGCCATTGTCTAACCCAGGGTGGTGTGGAGTGCAAAAAAAACGATGGATTTGGGCCCAGATCTTTGGACTGGGGTGAGTGTGTGACATTGATCCACATTCGGTCCATCACCTGTTGTGTTTGCGTATGTTCTGTAGGGGCAACTCAGGAATCTGGCCATTCAGAGATCCGGCCTCTCTTTCTTTCTCTCGTTCTCTCTCTCCCTCTCTCTCTCTCTCCCTCTCTTTCTCTCTCTTTCTATCTATCTATCTCTCTCTCCCTCTCCTTTCTTGCTCTATTTATCTCTTTCTCGCTCTCTTTCAAGTTCTTCCTCTTTCTCTGCTTATCTCTTTCTTTCTCCGTTGTTCTCTCTCTCTTTCTCTCTATCTCCCTCTCTTTCTTTCTCTCTCTCACATCCTCTTTCTCTCTCTCCCTCTCTGTGTGTCTTTCTCTCTCTCTTTCCATGTCTCTCTCTCTCTCTTTTACTTTCTTGCTCTCTTTCTCTGTATTTATGTTTGGGAAAGAGATCTACCGGCAATCCAAAGGCACAGCGATGGGCTTTTCTTTTAGTCCATCATATGCCTGTCTGACAATGGGTCAATGGGAAAAAACATGGGCGTGGAAATGTGAAAACGACGTGGCAGTATCAAAAACCATAGCATGGTTAAGATACATAGACGATTTGCTGTTGAAATGGGATGGAACAAACGAAGAATTTGGAGCATATTTTGAAATACTGAATAATTCAAACTTTGGTCTAAAATTTACATACACAATCAGCGAGTCAAGAGTGATTTTTCTGGACACTGAAATTTTTATTGAAAACAATGCAAAACAGATGACATTACACCATAAAAGTACTGCGACAAATGCGGTATTGCATGCTCAAAGTTTTCATCAAACCAGCTTAATTCAAAATATCCCATACGGAAAATTCCTGAGAATAAAAATAATCTGTTCGAAAGAAGAAGATTGGATCATCAACAAAAAACTTGCTAGCTAAAGATTTTAAAAACGTAAATACAATCTTGCTACAATCCAAACTGCTTTGAATCGCTCCTCTAGTGTTAAAAGAACTGATTTGTTGAAAGAATAACCCAAATCAAATACAGATGACCAAAAAATCCGATTCATCACAACCCACTCAACGGCAAATCAATCCATAACCAAAATCCTAAGAAAAAACTGGCACATTTTGCATATGGATCCAAAAACAGCAGAAATTGTGGGAGATCATCCCAATATCACCTATCGAAGGGCCAAAAATCTAAAGGACAAACTAATTAACAGTTATTTCCAAGATCAGAAAAAAACAGAAGCTTGGTACAAACCAAAGGGATTCTATAAATGCTCTGGTTGTAAGATTTGTTGTATTGCCAAAAACATCAAAGAACTTGACATGGCAAACAAAAAGACATGGAAAATTGATCAACTAATCAACTGTAAAACACAATTTGTCATTTATGTTTTAGAGTGTCCGTGTTGTTTGAAATACAAAGGCAGCACCAAAAAAGAACTAAAGGTGCGTATTTTGGAGCATGCCGAGCCACAATTAACAATGACAGAAGCAATTCAATGGCCAAGCACATGGAAATAGAACACAATGGTATTTGGAAAGAACTTAAATTTTATGGAATTGAGAGTTTTGGACCAAATCAAAGAGGAGGTGATCGCGAAAAAATAATGAGACAGAAGGAATCAAAGCACATAATGAGCTTTCGAACTTTGAACCCTTATGGGCACAACCAGGATGAAGAACTACATTGCCACCTTTGATACTCAAGCAAAAACTGAAGAAACAACAAGCACGAACTGTACCTCTCTTAAGACATTTTAAACTTTCACTATCAAATGAAACTTTTCGTTGCACGATTTTGTTTCACAAATTTGATTTTCTTTTTCTTCACACTATAATGCATAGGACATATAAGTGAATATTACACATACTAGTATATTGTCCATGGAAGGATGCAACACAAGGAGGTAACTGTCAATAAGACAAAAAAATTATTGTTTAATAACCCACTGGAGGGCTTAATCACGATGACTTTATTTAGACTTTTTTGATAAAAATCATGGATATAACTTTATTAATTTGAGAATGAAATGCGTCAGATGATATGACCACAATTCTAGTGATTAACAATCTTACCCACTGGAGGGCAGGATCCCAACTTGTGCTTTTCATGTATATATCAAGGAATTTACAATAGATTGTAATGTGATTGAAATGTTTGTTGTATAAAACTACATGTCCCACAAGCCCTGTGCAATTAACAGGAAGTGATGTATTAACAATGAGGATACACCTTATTTAAACTTAGTAAAAAAATGCTGAAATGGTTTTCCTGTGAGCAAGGTCTCCGTAGAGACCGAAACGCGTAAGGTGTTGCTGGCTTGCTGTCAATCTGAGGAAATAAAGCGTACCAATCTGCAATCTATGTGTATGGTTGTAATTTGGAATACCCGAGAATGGCTGAATGGATTTCCACCAAACTTGGCAAAATTGTAGGGACTGGTAGCCCAATGTGCCTTTGCTATGTCTCAAGATATGTGCTCCAGTGGATTTTGAGTAATTTAGGTTCAAAAAAATATATATATCTATGGCCGCACCCCTGTACGCGCACCAGGGAGCGCAGCGGGCGCGACACGTGAGGTGCGCATGGAAAGCTGATTGGCTCTCGGGTGTCTGTAAACATTCGAAACAGTCCGGACCGGCCGCCATCTTGTGTCTCGGTAGGATAGAGACACAAGAGGTGGAAAAAAAAAGGGGGAAATGACAATAAGGGGGCAGGGTAGACCCCCTGACCCCCTAGGTTTGATGTGGGGGCTAGAAAAGGGCCCCACAGTGCAAAATATATATATATATATTTTTGATTTGCGTGAGGGGAGCGCCCGGTACGCGCACCGGGGAGCGGACCGGGGAGCGGCTGTAACAACCGGATTTTCCGCTCAGATGGAATCAGCCCCTAGGGGCCCCTCTAACCCAGCCGGAACGTAATCACCTCCCTCCTTAGAACGTATTTACAATGGGTATGGATACATATATGTACATTTCGTACCTAAGGATGGGGAAATAGCAATAAACATGCATAGGTTTTCTACCATATCCTATTCATATCAGCTAGTCTCGCGGCCACTCAGACCCAGACTAATCTACCCTAGGGCAGATATGACACACAATCCGGCGTGTCTACACACGGGCCTGCAGTCCCAATGCTCTCATTAACACACGGTTCACAATCCGGCGAACCTCCACGCTGGTCTCCTCCCCAGCGCTCTCATTTACACACTGTTCACAATCCGGCGAACCTCCACGCTGGTCTCCTCCCCAGCGTTCTCATTAACGCCGTATATCAACGACGACCACTTTCCTATGGACACCTATGGGAGCAACTTCTCATTTATCTACTTGGGATAAAACTATGACAATGAAAGTTAGTACGGTTTTCCACATTATAATATGTACCTTCTGCTCCTGGCATCAAAGGTCCCCTTGCTTCCTATTTGCTTGGTCACTCCTTACCTGATCGGGATTTCGCATCTGTTCATGCAAACAATGCTCAACTAGAAGGGTAAGTTACCATGATTGAGCAAGAATACAAGGCACATGTCGGTTCACTAAAAACTAGGATATTTATTGGTAATAAACATAAACACAATACTATGCAATGTATTTTCTGCAAAGAAAAGGTAAAGGTTAGAGTGCGCGCTTATTTAAGGAAAGGGCGGAGGTCACCTGGTTAAAATGAAGTTGGGGCTCGGCAGTCATCTAGGTTCCCTTCTCGTCTCTGTGTCTTGGCTCGTCTTGAAGTCACACCCCAGCCGTCACAAGTACACGTCTGCACCGCTAGGCTCAATCTCTTCTGCTTCCCTCCAAGTCACTGGAACCTTGCCGGTTATTAGCTACCGTATCTCTCTCTCTCTGTCTCTGTGCGCTCCGCGCTATTTCTCCTTCAGTCTTTCTCAGAGAGTCTCGGTCTTAAAGCTTTCTCGGACTTCAAAGATGACGACTGTCCGCCGTGGAAATAATTAATAGCAGAGATGCTAACGGCTAGCTGCCGCCTACGAACTAACTCTCTCATTGCCTAACAACACCTTCGCTAATATCAAAGCCTGTCCCTTCATGGAAAGTTACGGCCAGTAACCTGCCGCCCACCAAATTCTTGTACCTCCCCATACCAAGGACACGTTCCCAGCCGGCCGGCCTGAAGTTGTGTCTTCGGAGTGGAGAAAAATACATTCCTTCGATAAGGGCCAGCCTGAGCCGGTTCTCTCCAAGCGAACAACACCTTGAAACTAAAACATTACACTTGACCTAGAGGGCCTCTCAAGCTACCAGGCAGAGGGCAAGATGGAGTCTGTCCCGTTTAAGGCCTACAGGGCCCAAAATACGCATAACTCCATGGAAAATTTCCTAACACTCTTGCAAAAGGATGGATCATCACTAATACTTATATATTTATCCCCTAGCTTAAACTCATAAGCCCTGATCTAAAGAAAGGGGTACGAAAATGCCCTACTGTGCCTCATGAAGAGGTCCTACTTATAGTCCTAATCCCCATACTACACGGTTAATAGACTGGAGTCATTCTCCATCATTCTCCCTCTAAAAGGGCCGGAAAAAGTTGGTCATTACACTTCACCCCTTGACTCCAGTCTATTAATCATATTCTAAATAGAACTAACATCAGTGGAAGAATAATAAGAAACAAAATTAACTGATCTACGTCTCTTACCAAATCTACAATATTGAAGTAGAGAAGGAATGCACTGAATAAAGCAGCAAATAGCTAATAAAATACAAATGGAAACAATAATACCCCCTAAAATCTGTCGTAAAGAATGCAAGTCAGGTAACCAATTAAAGAGCCAGTCGAACCAGCCCTGATCAATATGCTGTCTAATTTCTGCAGTCAAGTCATGGAGTTTGTCAATATGGGCTTGGATTGATTTAGAGTGATCGGACAAATTAAAACAACATAGGCCTTCAAAATCAGAACACTCATGTCCAGGTTTTAACAGAAGATAATCAATCGCTGCGCGGTTCTGCAAAATAGCCCGACGTTCACCCTGGGCATCTAATAACAGGTCAGATAATACAGTAGAAGTTTGATTAATGGATCTAACCATCCAGCAGGCCATCTTGCCGATTGTTTTTGCATTATAAACGGCCAACGCTGGGACACCAATAATAGAAAAAGCTAAACCAAGGTATTCCGATTTGGAGTAGAGGTGAACAGAGGAATCACAATCTTCATGTAATGACATAGAGTCTCGTACCATACGGGAATGGGAACCAGGATGTGAGGAAAACATTAATAAACTTAATCTAGTAATGGCACATGGACCTCCAGAAATATTAGCGGGAATATAAGGCCAGGAGGAGTTTCCACACGAGAAGAGCCACCCAGAGGGCAGCAACATTGCACGGTAATAACTAGGAGCAACTAATAGACGTTTACATGTCATATTATTTTTTACGGAAACACATGAATTCGGAAGTCTCTTTAAACACAGCAATCGTTGATGAGCTGAAAAAGAAGTGGCAGCCTGAAGTTTTAATTTAAGGCATTCGGTGATAGCCTTGGGATCACATGTTAGAATGAAGCATAAATCACCCTGCGTAATATTGTAGGTTGTGATTTGGGAATGAATAGGGGGATCAGAGTCAGGAAGAATAGTACATAAAGGGCAGAATTCATGGGCCGCAAAATCGCCCAGAATAATATTGGGTCGGGCACTTGAAATATTAAAAATATGTCGCAAGGTTTCAGTGGATGCTGGGACAGCAACCAAACAGGTCGCTAAAATGTCAGTCACAGACCTCATGGGAGTGAGGCAGAAATGTGGAGAGTTAGTCACTCTTTTTGCAAGTGTTATCCAAAAGTTCAATGATGAGTCCTACGCAGCAAAGGAACGCGGAACTCGGGTTCTCCAATCAACCGAAGTCGGTGGGTTCTCTCCTCTCCCGGCGTAGCAGACCAAAAGGAGTCCAACGCCGACACATCCTGCAGCAGCAGTCCAGAGAATGATCTGAAAGAATACAAACACAGGCCTTAATCATTCTCGTAGGTAACATTTATCAGCTGGGACAGCTTCCCAGCTATCTTTCCCTGGCCTCATCACCAGAACGGTGTTGCATGACCGGTCGCAATAATATCAGCCTGTTCAGGGGGATGTTTAGGCGATTGCACCCATATTTTAGCTCCAGGAAGGTCAGATGATCCGAAGCCTTTTTGTCCTCGCACAGTTAACAAAGTTGGGGCAGTGCCTTTCTGAATCTCACCACTGAAGACAGGCATAATCAGCAACTGGGCAACGCGGTCAGACTTTTTGATTAATAAATCAATCTCACTGCTATTAAGCAAGAGAACTTTAATCTCTCCCTGATAATCACTGTCAATTACTCCTCCGAGTACTTGAATTCCTTTCAGGGCAAGGCCTGATCTGGGGGCAATCAATCCGAAGCTACCGGCAGGTATACAGACACCAACGCCGGTTTCAATAATGATTCGATCTCTTCCTTTCAAATTTGCATCATTTAAAGCATGCAGGTCCAAGCCTGCGGAACTTGGGGTCGCTCTACATGGAGCCAAAGCTCCGGGGGTAATTTCCCAATACATAACAGTGTTGGACATAGAATTGGGTTTTGCATCAACATTTGGAGGAAACAAACGCATCAAAGGAGATTCAGCATGCAACAAGGGACGATTGTTTAAAATCAATAATGCCTGGAGTAAAAAGTCCCTCCAGTGTTTGTAATGTTCGTCCGTTAACTTTCGTAATTGTTCTTTTAGCAAACCATTCATCCTCTCAATCAGTCCCGAAGCCTGTGGATAATATGGAATGTGAAACACCCATTCGATGTTATTTTCCACACAGAATTCCTGTACCAATCTTCCACGAAAGTGGGATGCGTTATCAGATTGAATTTGGAAGGGAACACCATAATACAAAATAAGCAATTCCAAAGTCTTAATGGTATTCACTTGGGTAGCTTGCTTGCAAGGAAAAGCGACCACAAGGCCACTATAAGTATCAACAGCTGTACAAACATACTGGCAATTTTTTCTCATAGGGAGCGGGCCAATATAATCAATCTGCCAAATTTGAGCGGGCAATTTTCCTCGATGTAACTGGCCTCGAACAATATGAGGCACTTGTTTCTTTCTAGAATGCTGACAAATGGGACAATGCAGAATGACATCTTTAATCAAATTAAAAGGAATATAAATTCCTTGGTCGGCAGCCCACCTGCTAGTGGCTTTCTCTCCAAAATGTCCTGCTTTCTGGTGGGCCCATTTCGCCAATCCCGCCAAATCAGAATCCTGCATGTCCACCACTGCCTCAGCAATTTTAGATTTCTCATCTGCAATATTATGAAAGAATTTGTCAAGGGAGTCTATCGGAGTGTGAGCATCCACATGAAAGATTGTCACAGTACTCTGTGGGAGCAACTCCCAAATTTCTTGCCATAGTTCTTTTCCCCACAGTTCTTTTGACTGCAATTCCCAATTATGAGAATGCCATGTTGGTAACCATGCCGCCAGTCCATTAGCAGTGGACCAGGAATCAGTAAAAATATGACATGTGCCAGGTAGTTCTTGTTTCAAAACTTGGTAAACTGCATACAATTCAGCATATTGACTGCTCTTACCATCACCAGTGGTACTCAATAATTTCTGCGTGATCGGGTTATAGGACACTGCCTTCCAATGCCGTTTCTCACCAATGAACCTCGCTGAACCATCCGTAAACCACACATGTTTTCTATCCTCCGCGGACAGATCATCAAATGATTTACCCCACTTGACAGGAGATTCCTGTACTACAGGTACAGAACAGTCACTTCCAGTCTCATTCGAGGGCGCCTGCGCCACTCGCTCATGCAACACTGCCACACCTTTCGGACCCACACGTGCCCTGTCCTGAATGTACCATTTCCATTTAATCACACTCGCCTCTTGAGCATGCCAATCCGATGGGATTTTGGAGAACTCAAAACCCACTGCATAATAGGAATCTCAGGTCTCAAAATCACAGCACGACCTAGGGTCAATTGCTCGGTATCCACCAGAGCCCAGTAACATGCAAGTAATTGTTTTTCAAAAGGTGTATAACGCTCACCAGCCTCAGGTAACTTTTTAGTCCAAAAACCTAATGGTACTTTTTGTCTGCCCTGCTTTTGCCATAGACTCCAATTGGCATACGGACCTTCCACAGACGCATTCAAATCCACATCACCTTCGCCCACAGGCCACAAATCCAAGGCGTACTGAATCGCTTCTTTCGCCAAATTAACAGCATTCTGTTGTGGTTCACCCCATTCAAACGCATTCTTTTTACGAGTGACTCGATATAACGGAGCCAAAATCTGACTCAAATGGGGAATATGCTGACGCCAAAAACCAAACAAGCCAATGAAACTCTGAGCCTCTTTTCTATTCCTTGGGACTGCAAAATCTAAAATTTTTCGCTTCACCTGTGGGATCACCTCTCTGTGACCTTCATGCCAATTAATACCTAAAAATTTGACATTTTGGGATGGGCCTTGTAATTTATCAGGATTGATTTCCCAACCTTTTGCTCGTAAACAATCAAGGATCTGGTCTAAATGGGACTGTACCTGATCTTGCGTCTCACCTTGAATCAAAATGTCATCAATATAATGACACACCTGTATTTGTGGATTCACGGGCACCTCAGACAAATGCTCC
This sequence comes from Lissotriton vulgaris, assembly GCF_964263255.1. NCBI lineage: Eukaryota > Metazoa > Chordata > Amphibia > Caudata > Salamandridae > Lissotriton > Lissotriton vulgaris. The sequence continues at coordinate 1,373,990,525 of NC_141695.1, forward strand.
GCCACCAGCCGGTGACAGATCGTGGGACTATGTACATAACCTTGAGGAAGACTCCTGAACGTCATTTGATGTCCATTCCAGGTAAAATTGAATTGTTCCTGACACTCGGGGGCAATTGGAATCGAAAAGAAAGCATTAGCAATATCAATGGATGCATACCATGTACCTGGATGCTTCTGAATTCTCTGAATCAAAGTGACAACGTCTGGTACTGCAACAGCTAAATGAGGTGTGTGTTTGTTCAATTCTCGATAATCAACAGTCATGCGCCAAGAATTATCACTTTTGCGCACGGGCCAGACGGGGTTATTCCAAGCAGACGTGACCGGAGTTATAACTCCTGCGTCAACCAAATCCTGAATTGTAGCACTAATCTCCTCATGACCACCAGGAATACGATATTGTTTCTGAGAAACCACTTTCGTGGCTTGAGGAATTTTAATGGGGGGCATCCGTAAACGGCCAACCCGTACGGGTCTGGTCGAAATGTAATGTTTGGTTCCAAATTGATAACAACCATCATCCAAATGCAAAGTCATTCCTTTTAGAATATCAATTCCAATTATATACTCCAAAAGTGGTACGACTAACACAGAATATTCTTTACGGGGAATCCTACCAATTTTTATTTCAAGTGTCGTTTGCACTGCGGGGGTCTCTTTTCCACCTAAACCAGTGATTGTGAAAAATTGTCCTTTAAATTTCTTTGATTTTCCATGAATTAAAGTGGCCTCCGCTCCTGTATCTACTAGTGCTCGGGCCCTTTGGATATTACGATGTTTCCAAAAAATCTCAATATCTACATAGGGTCTGTTGTCTCTGTGAGCCCACCTGTGTACTGGAGCTTGACCTATTTCCTAGTCATTTTTACTGCGTTCCGCTAGCCAGGACAAATCAGGATAAATACTCTCATGTTTCTTGGGTATCAAAATGTCCTGTTCATATCCATCTCCATTACGAAATGGATTTTTGTCATTTTCATAGTACTGTGAATTATGATCAGAAAGCCTGTGACGATCCTCCCTTCTCCTCAGCTCAGGGGAATAATTTCTCTCATCTCTATTTCGGTTGGAAGCACGATCATCTCTCCCCCTTTCTTTTTCCCCCTCTCTCCCTCTCACATTGTCACGATGAGGGGACACATCACGATCATAACGGCGATCAGAATCCGCACGACGTCTCTCATCACCACTGTCATCAGAACCACGATCACAATCATTCTTCCGCACACGACGGGCACCCTCCTTCCGATCCAAACCACGCTTACGGAATATGTCCCACAAGCGATTATTAGGCTCGCCCTCAATGTCCTCCCTCTTCACACCATCAGCCAAAAGTGCAAGAAACATATCACGTCTAGAGAACTTATAATCCCCAGCAGTACGACCCTCAGGTCGAGATTGTCTCTCAGGTTTAAACCATTCACCCAACTCACCAAGCTGACAAACAGATTCAAGCACCGCAGACAAAGGATTGCCAGTCTGATTAATCAATAAAGTCATCATAACCTGCTTGTAAGCAACAGGGGAAGAACGGATAATGCGATTACGTACAGAAGATGTTAAAAGACCGTCCAACAACCTATCAGAAGTACTGAGAAAAATCACTTCCTCCTTCAGACGTTGCGACGCATCACGCAAAGTATACCACGGCTTGTCATTGACAGGCCAATCAGATTCAGTAGGATATTTATGGTTACAGCCATCAGACGCAAGCTGAAGCAAAGTAATCTGACCAGCACCATTATAGTTTCGAAAATGATCTTGAATGGTAGAGTCGGAACTCAAAGAGCAAAACCGCAAACAATCAACAGCATCGAGCATAATACCGGCAGCGCCCAGTTCATAAAGGCGCACCATCCACGTAAGCAAAGCCTCACCGGGCCGTTGACGAAATCGTTGTAAAATATCACTAACCTCCTGATGAGTAAAATCTTCAATACTATCCAGGGCAACACCAGCTGGATTACCAGGGACTTGTTGTAATTTGCGACGAAATACAGGATGAGCAGAAACCTCAGGAAGAGCTTCCGAGGAAGCCCGCATCTTAGATTTAGAAGAACAATCGGGGCAAGACATATCACCTGAATGGGAAGAGCGACCACGGTCGCCGGGAACAATATTATCGTCACAAGAAGCAGATTTACAGTCACGTCCGGAGCGAGAAGATTCGCGCTTGTCACCCTTCTCAGCCGAGGAGTCAGAAGCATTTGAATCCCAGATATTACCATCCCACTCGTCAGGGTTCCAATCCAGTCCGGCTTTCGCCACGACCAGACGCACTTTCCGTGTAGACACACGACCACGACGGTGTTTGTACTTATATCTCGCAATGCGAACTGCAGCCCTTTCGGCTATAGTTTGATAAGTCTCAAGTTTGTCGGCAAGCAATTTATTCTGACAGCGCAAAAGAGTATGCGCATTCTGTAACAACACACTGCCCTTCCATATCCGCAAACTGCTTTCGCAACTGAACAAACCTCTCATGAAGAATTCTGTATGCATTGAGCACAATCCAACCTCTGCGTCCCAAAATAGGAAGCTCATCACCCTTCACTACTGGCGCTTTCTGCAAGCATGAAACCACATCAGCAGGCTCCGCCTGCTCCAAACAGGAAGACCAATTTTCACTCAAACCAGTAGAATCGGCCCACTCACGGGCCAAGGCCTCGTAAGGCGTAGACTCCCAGCCGGGAATCTGAATAGGCAACTTAAAAACAGACGTCGATTTTTTCGCAAACATGTCGACACACAAAAATTATATACAAAACTATAAACAAAAATTTATATGTACGAGCCGAGCGCAAACCAACAAGATTAAAACAATACAGCGCACACAGGCTTCGTAAACAGTTCGTGACGCCAGATGTAACGACCGGATTTTCCGCTCAGATGGAATCAGCCCCTAGGGGCCCCTCTAACCCAGCCGGAACGTAATCACCTCCCTCCTTAGAACGCATTTACAATGGGTATGGATACATATATGTACATTTCGTACCTAAGGATGGGGAAATAGCAATAAACATGCATAGGTTTTCTACCATATCCTATTTATATCAGCTAGTCTCGCGGCCACTCAGACCCAGACTAATCTACCCTAGGGCAGATATGACACACAATCCGGCGTGTCTACACACGGGCCTGCAGTCCCAATGCTCTCATTAACACACGGTTCACAATCCGGCGAACCTCCACGCTGGTCTCCTCCCCAGCGCTCTCATTTACACACGGTTCACAATCCGGCGAACCTCCACGCTGGTCTCCTCCCCAGCGCTCTCATTAACGCCGTATATCAACGACGACCACTTTCCTATGGACACCTATGGGAGCAACTTCTCATTTATCTACTTGGGATAAAACTATGACAATGAAAGTTAGTACGGTTTTCCATATTATAATATGTACCTTCTGCTCCTGGCATCAAAGGTCCCCTCGCTTCCTATTTGCTTGGTCACTCCTTACCTGATCTGGATTTCGCATCCGTTCATGCAAACAATGCTCAACTAGAAGGGTAAGTTACCATGATTGAACAAGAATACAAGGCACATGTCGGTTCACTAAAAACTAGGATATTTATTGGTAATAAACATAAACACAATACTATGCAATGTATTTTCTGCAAAGAAAAGGTAAAGGTTAGAGTGCGCGCTTATTTAAGGAAAGGGCGGAGGTCACCTGGTTAATATGAAGTTGGGGCTCGGCAGTCATCTAGGTTCCCTTCTCGTCTCTGTGTCTTGGCTCGTCTTGAAGTCACACCCCAGCCGTCACAAGTACACGTCTGCACCGCTAGGCTCAATCTCTTCTGCTTCCCTCCAAGTCACTGGAACCTTGCCGGTTATTAGCTACCGTATCTCTCTCTCTCTGTCTCTGTGCGCTCCGCGCTATTTCTCCTTCAGTCTTTCTCAGAGAGTCTCGGTCTTAAATCTTTCTCGGACTTCAAAGATGGCGACTGTCCGCCGTGGAAATAATTAATAGCAGAGATGCTAACGGCTAGCTGCCGCCTACGAACTAACTCTCTCATTGCCTAACAACACCTTCGCTAATATCAAAGCCTGTCCCTTCATGGAAAGTTACGGCCAGTAACCTGCCGCCCACCAAATTCTTGTACCTCCCCGTACCAAGGACACGTTCCCAGCCGGCCGGCCTGAAGTTGTGTCTTCGGAGTGGAGAAAAATACATTCCTTCGATAAGGGCCAGCCTGAGCCGGTTCTCTCCAAGCGAACAACACCTTGAAACTAAAACATTACACTTGACCTAGAGGGCCTCTCAAGCTACCAGGCAGAGGGCAAGATGGAGTCTGTCCCGTTTAAGGCCTACAGGGCCCAAAATACGCATAACTCCATGGAAAATATCCTAACACTCATGCAAAAGGATGGATCATCACTAATACTTATATATTTATCCCCAAGCTTAAACTCATAAGCCCTGATCTAAAGAAAGGGGTACGAAAATGCCCTACTGTGCCTCATGAAGAGGTCCTACTTATAGTCCTAATCCCTATACTACACGGTTAATAGACTGGAGTCATTCTCCATCATTCTCCCTCTAAAAGGGCCGGAAAAAGTCGGTCATTACAGCGGCCCATGGGGAAAGAAGAATGACAGAGTTATTAAAAAATGTAGCCTTTTTTTATAAATTGGAGGTAGTTCTAAAAAGATCTGTTTTTTTCTTCTTTTTGTTGTTTTATATTTTTTGTGTTTTTGGAACATTTTGTACTTTTTTTGGCTTTTATGAACTATTTTATATTTTTTTTGGTATTTTTATGGGGATAAATGAAAAAACAGGGAATTGAAAATGGCTCAACTGGAGCAGAAAAAAAAATTGGGTTTTTTTGGGGCATTTGTGGTTGTCCCCAGCAAGGACGATGAGCTTTATGCTCAGTTCCCCATAGGAGATGGTCTTACCACAATGTATACATGTTATACGGAAATCCCCAAACCGTGGCTGAATGCAAGGGATCGTCTCCATTGCCTCTGGTCCCGTTGGACTGGGTTGATTTCTTTGGGAGGTGGAGCTTGAAGATTGGGGAAGGTTACTGGCCAGTTAATCTCTGCAGCAGAATAGTTGATTGGATGCCTGCGCTGCATGTGGCGAATCATGGTGTTGTTTCCGAAAGAGTATTTCTTATTAGGGTTTCCCCTGGAAAGTTCCACGCCACAGATTCGGCAAGTCACCTTGGCCGCATTTACTTTTTTCTTGCCCTCTGGGATCGAAAAAAACTCCAATACAATGTGTGGTTTTGGCTGGTATGAGGTACTGTGTTCTTGCAGCCATCTTCTCCTCCCCTCCTCCTCCTCCTCCTCCTCCTACTCTTGTTGACCACCAATGTAATCTTGTCGTGGTCCTCTTGGTGGTTGTGGTGGTGGTGGTGGTGCAGATGCTCTAGCTGCTGCTGCTATTGAAGCCATTTCAAAGTACAAAATATACCTGAAAGATTGCAATACAGGTCTTCCCAAGTCAAAGGACAAAGTCAGAATAAGGAAAAAAGGTGGGGTCTTTCATCATTTGGAAAAAAAAAAGGCCTGAACCAATGAGAAGTGTTATTTTCAGGTCCCAAGACCAGGGATTTCATCATTATGAAACCAAAACTGTTCTGCACCAATAAAAAGTGTTATTTTCAGGTCACATGACCGACGCGCTTACGCGGCACGCCCCCGGGCGCGTCGTGTAAGCGCGTCACATGTTTACGTTGCGCGATCGTATTCGCTCGAGTGCTTCCGGGTGCGCTTACGCCGTGCGTATCACGTGGACGCGGCTACGCGATACGTCAGGATGATGTTTTCGTTAGCGGCAATAGCACTAACGGGACGCTCTCCGGAGCGCGCCCTGGGGCGCTTCAAAAGACTACGCTTTCCGGGGCGCTCACCGGGGGGCTCCCCGGGAGCGCTCCAGAGTAAAAAAAAATATACATAAATAAATAAAGAAATACGTGAAAATTTTTTTTAAATACCAATAAAATATAGGATTCATTCTTTTTAAAAAATATTACTTTTTATAGCTATATACATTTGCTATTAACAAAATTTTGAAATTCAAAGAAAAAAATATAGGTTTGGGGCCTTATATATAGTTAGGAATTAGCATTTAAAAACCTATGAAATTCACTGAAAAAACCATAGGTTTCACATCCGTTATAGTTAGGAATTAGCATTTAAAAAACCTATGAAATTCACTGAAAAAAACCATAGGTTTCACACCAGTTATAGTTAGGAATTAGCATTTAAAAAACCTATTAAATTCACACCAGATATAGTTAGCTGGAAATTTTACTGACATAAAACCATTGAAATTCCACGTTATAGTTAGGTGGACTCACTATAACTTGCGCGTGTTATGCACTGCTGATGACGTCACATATTACATCACTCATGACATGGTCAGTGACATCACTCATGACATCACTGATGACACCATCCTTGTGACAGAGTGACAGACCTCCTTTCACTGTAACCCTTGAAACACATATTCAAAAATAGAAACTAAAATTTTCAAAAAAAAAGGAGATACCCATACCAGTTACAACAACCAATTCAGTAATTCCACCATTTATATACACTTCCACTAATTCACCAACAGTTCTATGTAGTCAATCATACATATACTCACTCATCATATGTAGTGATACACCTACACATCCTGTAACACATCGACAGTCTTCCAAAAGTTGCTCACACACACACATACTCACACATGCAAATATACTATTGAACATCCATTTCTTTGCATATACAGCTATGCACACACTACCTCCTTACTTCTAAGGAAACTTACACATACTCACTCTCTTAAACAATCACTTATCTAAACACATACTTATTTAAACAGGAACTCTTACAATCTCTCACTCTCACATATACTCACTTATATACATCAATACTCACATATACTAGATTAAAACATATGTAGTTACTGATAAAGACACTAGTGAGACAGTCATTCACTCACTAACACACACATACACACTCATGTATCCATACAGTCCTACACATATGCCGTCTTCCAAACACATACAGTCAATGATGCATCTATGTGCTAAGTAACACCCCCACCAAACCATACAGACACTCATACTGATTCTAAAAAAACATCTAATAACCCATATACACACACATGTAGCTACTCACCAACCCATGCAGCCACTTATACACAAAGTGAAACACTGATACAAACATTTAAATATTTAAACAATATTCGCTAATATATGTATTCACTAAAATACACTTAATAAGCCAGTTAACCAATCAATTTTTTTTTAAAAAACATCCATTAAGACACTTATTTAAACATTTATTCTTCCATCAACCTTTACATATACATATATAAAACATATTTATTTTTCAGAAAGGCACACATTCACTGGATGGTGTCATGAGTGATGTCATGAGTGATGTCACTGACCATGTCATGAGTGATGTAATATGTGACATCATCAGCAGTGCATTACACGCGCAAGTTATAGTGAGTCCAACTAACTATGACGTTTAATTTCAATGGTTTCATGTCAGTAACATTTCCAGCTAACTATAACTGGTGTGAAACCTATGGTTTTTCAGTGAATATATATATATATATATATATATATATATATATATATATATATATATATATATATATTCAATGAAAAAACCATTGGTTGTAGGCCATATATAGTTAGGGATTTGCATTTAGAAAACCTTATTTTACTCGCATAAAACCATTGAAATTCCATATATAGTTATAAGCGCTAACTATATATCGCGCACCCGCAATCCACTGCTGATGATGTCACATATTACATCATTCATGACATGGTTAGTGACATCACTGATGACATCACTGATGACATCTCAAATGACATCACTGATGACATCACTGATGACAACATCCAGTGACTGTATGTTTCTGTAAAGTTAAAACATGTTTTACATATTGAAGAATGAGTGCATGTATAAGTGTCTGGATGAAGGATTTACTAGGTGCATGACTGACTGATTGAGTGAGTGATTAAATGTGTCTCACTGAGTGCATGGGTTAGTGACTAAACTGTTTTAATTTGTGCATCATTATATCTGTTGTTCTACAAACTGCTGCATATGTTGATCAGTAGCTATATGAGTAACTGTATGGGTTATTGATTGGTTGTCCAAGTATTTGTATGGGAAACTGAGTGTGTGTGTATGGGTGGCTGGGAGGTGTGTGACTCTGTACATAGATGTGTGAGTAGTTGATTCACTATATGTATAGATTCAAAACTGCATGTGGAAACAGCTGTATGGGCGGTTGACTGTGCATGAGTGTATTAGTGAGTGAATGGATATCTCAGTGCTACATGTCAAATTAAGTACATATGTAAAACACAGTACATGTGAGAGTTGACATCTATAAATAACTGTGCATAAGAGCTAGTGAATGTGTGAGTGGCTGTATGGATCATTGTGAACATGTATCAGAGATTGTATAAGAGAGTAAAGTAAATATGTGTTAGTATATGTTTGAATAAGTAAGGTGTGTATAACTGTATAGTTGAGAAAATAGAGGTGTGATTGATTTTTTGCATAACTGACTAGGTGTGTGAGTAACTCCATGGATGAGTGACAGTCTGTGAGTGTCTGTTTACACTGATTGTATCTAAGGTTATATTAGAGTCTGAAGAGGTTCATGGTATTATCACATGAATGATATCATCAGTGATGTGATCAGTCATGTCAAATGAGATGTTATCAGTGATGTCATCAGTGATGTCATTTGAGATGTCATCAGTGATGTCATCAGTGATGTCACTAACCATGTCATGAATGATGTAATATGTGACATCATCAGCAGTGGATTGCGGGTGCGCGATATATAGTTAGCGCTTATAACTATATATGGAATTTCAATGGTTTTATGCGAGTAAAATAAGGTTTTCTAAATGCAAATCCCTAACTATATATGGCCTACAACCAATGTTTTTTTCATTGAATTTTCAAGGTTTTGTAAATGCAAATTCCTAACTATATATGGAGTATAACCTATGGTTTTTTCTGTGAATTTCAATGGTTTTTTAATAGCAAATATCAAAAGCTGTCAAATGTCAAGTACGTGATAGGTAAAAACGTTTTCGTGTTTATGCACGCTGATGTGCTTTGAACGCTGCCCCCCCCCCCACTCCCCTCTTTTCTCTTAGTAGTACTCTCTTTTTGCAGATATTGAACGGTAGTTAACTCAGACCTTTACCCCTGTTGTAATCCATCGTACCTGCTTGTCTCTCCATTTGATTGATTATTATCCAAGCATTTACTGTTTTACAATTGGTTCTCTTTGGATCATTCTCTATTTACAAACAAGCACAAAGTCGCAATACTCTGTTTAGTCTTTGCAGATAGTGAAAAATCGTGTAAAAAAATAAAAGTAATCGAGCAAAATCAGTAGACCACTAATTCGATCTCTTTTTGACCTCGGTAAAATACAAACATTAGGAATAACCCTTCATGAGAAATACGAAAATAGTGAAATGAACTGAGCTCCACACCATGAGGGCTGCAAAACAGCTCGACTCCGCCACCCACACCGCCCAAAATAACGGCAAACCCTATGCAAATATTATAAATATACACAACACACCAGCAAAGAAACAGAGTAAAACATTTTATTAAATAACTATTTACATAACTATTTTATACTTGTTATTGCCCGATCCGGCTAGCTCAATCGATCGAGCATGAAACTCATGCACTGATAACAAGCGTTGAGAGTTTGTAGAATGATGGCTTCAGATTTTCCACATACGGTGTAGTGGCGCGAACTGGCAGGGGGCGTTTGGATTCTACCCCTTCTCCAAATAAGATTTTCATACGTGAATGTTCGTTCATGCTTTTTGTCCCTGACTTGCTTCCATATCACTGCCTTACATACATGGCATAAGTCCTGGTTGTAGAGTGCCATACTTCAGAGTTCTAAGCAGCTCTTGTAACACTGTTTAAACCTTATTTGCACCTGCTGCAGCTTCACTATTCAAAGTAAGTGGGGTCCATTTGTGGACCTGACTGCATTGGAAAACAATGTGATACGGTGCCTCCCTAAACCGCTTGACGGAGGCCCCCGAGGGGCAGTGAGATGGCGCGGACTGAGAGGGGGCGCTTGGCTCCTGCCCCCTCCCCAAGTCGTGTTGCCCTGGTGAGGCCTGAGATCGCCCCCGGCATAGGCGGCCGGCTCCCGGGGTCCGGCGGAATTTTTTCCCTTTTGAAGAATCTTTCATTCTGGACCTTGTCCCACAATCCGTTTCACCTGAAGACACGCTGTCGTAGGGCGCCCCTTTACCGTTTTAGTTGCCATTCCGCCCGCTTTTGGTACTCTGTGCCTCTTCCGCCATTCAGCTGTTTACCGCTCGCTCTTGCGACTACAACGTCTCGCTCACCATGTAGTTGAGTTGCTCCCGCTCTTAAGATTTGACCGAACTTTTTGGACTGCTGAAAGCGGTTGTATTCCGACCGCTGGTTGGTGGAGACATTTTGACTATATTCTGCACCTGCATTGTCGCGTAATGCGTCATATGACGCGACGCGTTAGCGCACCCGGAAGTGCTCCGGTGCGCAAGGCGCAGCTTCCCGGAAACAATCCAGAGCGCGCCGCGCAGCGCGTAACGTAAGCATAACAGGTCATGTGACTTGTTAATAAAACTTTTCATTGGTTCATTTTACTTTTCTTTTCCTAATTATGTAAGACTAGGTCATGTGACCTAAAAATAACACTTTTCATTGGATTAAAACATTTTTTTTCCCCAAACGATGAAAGCCCCACCTTGTTTCTGGATGTTTCAGACTGAAGCTGGCGTCACCATGAGAGCACCACCATCTCGTAGCTCCGTCGTGGCCATTCCGCAAGCAATCATGGCAGCCGCTCCCCACCGGAAGCCTGCGGGAGTCGAGGGCCCCCAAGACTTTTGTACAATCTTCAAGGCTGAGGGGACGCTTTCGAGAATGGAACCCAAGCCCTGGCAGACAAGCGTCCGAGTTCCAAGGTGTCCCAGGGCCATTTTACTGGACCAGGCCCAAATCCGAAGAGCCGGCCGCCATTTTAAGAGTCCTGTAGCAGCCGCCTATCGCTGCACCGCAAGAGTGGGAGCAACTCAACTACATGGTGAGCGAGACGCTGTAGCTGTAAGAGCGGGCGCTAAACAGCTGAATGGCGGAAAAGGCACAGTGTAGCAAAAGCGGGCGGAATGGCGACTGAAACGATAAAGGGGCGCCCCACTACAGCAGACAAGCCTCCGCCATGTGCTTCAAAACTGCATATGTATCTCGTGATATCAAGGTTGGGCAACCAGTACAGAACAAGCAGTTACGAGTCCCATTTACACCGGCGCCATTTTGGGCGCGGCCGGGCAGGTCCAGGATCTACTGAAACATAAAAAATGAGGCTGACGTCTCTGAAGCAGTTGACGAACAGCAGGACATAGCAAATAAACATGAACTCTCTAAAGCTGTTAACTCACTGCAGGACAAAACAAGTGAACCTGAAACCTCTGGAATAATTGTCGCTCAAAAGAACAACACACAAAACTCTGTAGAGCCTGAAGAAAAAAAAACAGAAGGGCACTGTAGTTTCAGACACACTTAACACTAATGACTAAACAAAGATATCGTCTGTTTATAAAGCAGTTATCATCTTGACAGAATTGACAAAGAAGTGTACAGACACCAATGCATCAGCATTCTCGGAGATAACATCTTAAGGAACAAAGAAAGACCTGTTCACTCTTGACACCCCAGGTGCTGTGTATATTGCACTATAGTGCTGCATCGAGAAAACGGGCAACCCTATTGATGTGGATTTTTCATTATTGATTATTGTAAAGAAATTGCGACTCCCCCCTTTAGCAGATTAGCTAAATGTTTGCGTAATTTAGGCATTAAAGTTATATTATTGTTGTTGTTATCGTTATAGTTCTGGTTAATTTCAAAAAATGGTTAAATATATTTACAGTTTTTGTTGCGTTCGTTATATTTAAATGTTAATAAAGTTTTAAAATGTAACTGTCTTGGAGTACTATATTTTTTTTAAAAATCGGGTGAATGGGGCCTTGAATCGGGTTATTGTCATGTGTGGGCTTTGCAAGTGTACTGCTACAAGATCGGACATTTCAAACTCAAATACACGTTCTTTTTCTTACCTTTCCGAAGCATGGAGCGCAATAGCAGGCAGAGAAAGGGTGATGCACGTGTTGAACACTGCCTGGCCTGCAAATTGCTGGCAGTGCCCCCCCGCCCGCTCCTGAAAGAGGGCACACACACACCGCCGCCCCGAGTACTTCACAAATCTTTAAAAGACCATGCGCTTGTTCAATGGGAAGTGGATAACATGGCTAAGAGCATTTGCTGGATAATGCATGAATATCGCTGACTTTTCAACGATATTCATGCATTGCGGCCGTTTTTTATCGCATTTGCGATAAACATTGCTAATAGCAAGGTTTATGTGCGATTAAATTCGCCGATGTGCGGCGATAATTTTTGTCTCTAAACAAGTTAGAGACAAAAATTACCGCTAGTTGTTGGTAATATGCCCCCGGGTTTTTCCTTGCAGGAATCGGGAAGCGAAAGACTAGCACTGAAATCAGTAGTCTCACGCCTGAATCGGGAGGGTTGGCATGTCTGGATACTCTACAGCTGGGGCCATAAACTACATTCGCAGGGCTAGGTGATAGCCTGGGTCCGGCCTGGACAATCGGACACAGAGGAAGAGGAGTGTCAGAGGGTGCGGTAGTGAATAGGGTGAAAGGGAGGTGTCGGGCGGGCACAGGGTGTGATTCTCAGAGAAGAGCAGCGCAGATGGGGGGAAGTATATAGCCCATGCATGAGAGAGAGAGCGGGGGTGACCATTGCGTGGGGGAGATGCGTGCGAGGGTGGGGAGCCATGCTGAGAATCGGCGGCGTGCAGAGAGTGGCCCTGGTCAAGGCATCTAAAATGGCTGCCGTGCACGACAAAATTGTGGCATTGGACAAAACGCAAGATGGCGCAGACAATGTTTATCAATAAGGATTCATTTATAACAAAATATTTACTCGCAGTGACAAAATGGTGGTCAACACTTCCTCATTTCCATCGAATCGAACGTTAACAAACGTCACGCAGCAAAAAAAAAAAAAAAAAAAAAAAAGCTCACGCACAGAGCAGTTTTTAGCCATGTTATCCAATGGAAGGTGGATAACACGGCTAAGAGCATTTGCTGGATAATGCATGAATATCGCTGACTTTTCAACGATATTCATGCATTGTGGCCGATGTGCGGCGATAATTTTTATCTCTAAACAATTAAAACGAAGCACAAAATGGCGAATTCCCGTTTCGCTACCAGTTTGCGGCCCAGTTTGCGGCCCGGGAAACGCTTCTACCGTGAAAAATAATTTTTTTTTTATTTTCCCCACGGGACCCTTTAATAACCCCAACAACAATCCTAGGGGGTCAATAAATTCCCCCTTCGTTTTTCACCTCTTCTCTCTCGATCCTACCGAGAGATAAGATGGCGGCCGCTCCGGACTGTTTAGAATGTTGACAGACACCGGAGAGCCAATCAGCTTTCTGCGCGCAAAGTTCCGAAACGCGAAAAGTAAGCGGACCGGATCGCTGCCCGGAGCGCTGTTACAGATATATATCTTGATTTGAACGTTAATTTCTCAAAAACTACTGGAGCACATATATTGAGACCTAGCAAAGGCACATCGGGCTAACAGTCCCTACAATTTTGCCAAGTTTCGTGCAAATCCATTCAGCCGTTCGAGCTAAAAGTGAGTCCAACCGCCCTATGGAAAACTCAATGTAAAAAACGCGTTTTGGGACCCCCCTTTTTTCTCAGCCCCCCCTTGACGAACCCCCACCAAATTTTCAGGGGCTGCTCAGAAACAAAATGTGCCATTTTCCTGAAAATTTCAGCCGATTCCGTCCACAAACGCCAAAGTTATTAGACATAGAATTTTCAAAAATCCCATAGGGAATTAATCCTAACTATATATACCTACTGGCGATAGCCAGTAGGTAATATATATATATATATATATATATATATATATATATATATATATATATATATATATATATATATATATATATATATATATATATATATATATATATATATATATATATATATATATATATATATATATATATATATATATATATATATATTCAGTGAAACAACCAGAGGTTTCACAATCGTTATAGTTTGGAATTAGCATTTAAAAACCATTGAAATTCACTGAAAAAACCATAGGTTTCACACCAGTTATAGTTAGCTGAACAGTTTAATCATACAAAACCATTGAAATTCCCACGTTATAGTTAGTTGGACTCACTATAACTCGCGTGCCCGCAATCCACTGCTGATAATGTGACTAATTACATCATTCATGACATGGTCAGTGACATCACTGTTGACATATAGTGAGTCCAACTAACTATAACATGGGAATTTCAATGGTTTTGTATGAGTAAACTGTTCAGCTAACTATAACTGGTGTGAAACCTATGGTTTTTTCAGTGAATTTCAATGGTTTTTTAAATGCTAATTCCTAACTATAACAATTGTGAAACCTCTGGTTTTTTCACTGAATTTCAAGGGTTTTTTAAAAGCTAATTCCTTTCTATATCAAGTTTGTAACCTACGATTTTTTTTTTATTTGCTGTTTTGTGTAAGTATTAATTATTAATTTTTTTATAATAATATTTTTAAAATGTTTTTTTAAATCATTTTTTCCTGGGGCGCTCTGGGTGCGCGCACCGGTAAGCTCTCCGGAGAGCGCACCCAGAGCGCTATTTCTGCGTTCGTGTAAAAAAATAAGAATGAAAAGTAAATAAAAACGCAAGATATTTAGTACCATACATATAAAAGCAGTATTTTTGATTTATGAAATGAAAATAATTTTGCATTTCCGTAAAACTATCGAAACGTCACTTAGGCGCGCCGCGGAAGCGCCCCCGGAAGCGCCTATGCTCGCGCCGCGTATGCGCCCCCGGAAGCGCCTACGTTCGCGCCGCGTATGCGCCCCCGGAAGCGCCTACGTTCGTGCCGCGTAAGCGCCCCCGGAAGCGCTTCGGTGCACGCAGCGTAAGCGCGTCAAGTCATGTGACCTTAAAATAACACTTTTCATTGGTTGCGAACAGTTTTTTTACAAAGAATGAAATCCCCACCCATTTCCTTCACTTCTTCTTTCACTTTTGTGACTGCAAGACCTGCCTTTTTGCTCTCGGCTCTTTGTTGGATATCTTGGATTATCATGGCTGCCAGACCATCCAGCAGTGAAGATGACACCAATGAATTCATCAATGAAGAGCCTCCTCAGCCGAAGGTGAAAGAACATTTCATCTGGAAGTTTTTTTCAATTCCTGAGGACCAGAAGAAAGTAAATGCTCCAAAAGTGGAGTGCAGGATCTGCCACACAGTCCTGTCACGAGGTGACCCCACTAAAAAATATTCTTTTGGGAACTCCACAATGATTTGTCACGTGGAGAGGAGGCCCCCCCAGAATTTTGCCCGGGAAAGTGTCAGGGCTCTGGCACAAGAGGTTCCCAGTGATGGGGCCTCTACATCAACCGGAGGACCAACAACATCGGTGAGGGGGAGATCGGAAGAGCTGGTTCCGAACATTTAGCCTGCATTTAACAAAGGCGTCCTTAAATGCAGAGACTGTGATCAGCTACTTTGCTATGGGGAGCAAAGTGTTCTGCTCATTGTTCGAGCATTGGAGAACCATCGCTGCCGTTTCCAGCCCTAATTTTTATTATTTTTTTGCTCCTGTTGAGCAGTTTTCATTCCCTGTTTTTGTTTTTGTTCTAAAAAAAAGAAAAAAGAAGAAAAAAAAAGTTATTTTCAGAACTCCCTCCAATTCTCATCAAAGAGCTATATTCTTAAAAAAATGAAAAAGAGTAAGTGAAGTGGAGTGCATTGATAAAGGAGAGGAAAATGAGTAAGAACAGAAAGCTCTGAGAGGAGAAAGGAAGTGAAGTACGGGGACTGAAAGAAGGTGAATGTGGGGAAGGAAAGTAAGGAGAAGGAGAGTGAACATGGGGAATGTGGATATTCAAAGAAAATGTAGAAAAGGAACGGGGTGTGGAAGGGTAAGAAAAGATGCATTACTGGAGTTGTATCATTTTTGTGACACACTCTAGCAATGCATCACTTTTGCGCTTACAGATACGTCTGAAATACTGACGTATCTGTAAGTACTTGCGACATAATGCGTCATATATTTAATGACGGATGAGTAGAAGAATGAAACGCTGCTCCGTGAGACCCGTTTACCGCTGCTGACCTGCTTACTGCCAAAGGAGAAGGCTTAATCTCTTCATCAGATCCACCGGCTGTAGAGACCCCCCACCGCCTACCTCCCGCCGTCCTGCTGTGTCTTAAAATCCACCAGCGGGACCGCCGAGTGGAGCGAGGCGAGGGGCTGCCTACAACTCCCGGCAGCCCTCGAGGTCTCCAGCCACACCCCCTCCAAGCCGCTCCAGGAGGCGCATAAAGGGCGTCATCGCTGCATGGAGCATTGAAACGCTGCTCCGTGAGACCCGTTTACCGCTGCTGACCTGCTTACTGCCAAAGGAGAAGGCTTAATCTTTTCATCAGATCCACCGGCTGTAGAGACCCCCCACCGCCTACCTCCCGCCGTCCTGCTGGGTCTTAAAATCCGCCAGCGGGACCGCCGAGTGGAGCGAGGCGAGGGGCTGCCTACAACTCCCGGCAGCCCTCGAGGTCTCCAGCCACACCCCCTCCACGCCGCGCCAGGAGGCGCATAAAGGGCATCATCGTTCCCTCTCGCGGGACGCTGGGCGAAGCCTGGGCCAAGGGTGGGCCGGTCCTAGCCCGTCACAGACGCCCACCCCCGTAAGAAATATCATAAGACAAGACCCGATCAGTAAGTAACTCTGTGAACATAAGTCATAAGTCCTGAATTTAAACCAAGCTTATTTTACTGCCACCCCTGTCCATCAGCATACAATGACTACCAGAGGCTCTAGGAGCAAAACCTTAAAAAACATGACGTCAACTGTTGGTCCCATTGATCTTTTCATCACTAAAGTGAATCCAACCATCGACCAAACAGTAATGTTGATTGACCGACGAGTATCCTACGAATTAGACCAAGCAAGACGCTCATCAATGGGAATGCTAGCGCAAGCACAAACTCCAAACGTTCCATTACAAAACATTAGCAACCTAGAAACAAACGCGGATATTCATGTGATCCCAAACACCGTTGATCTATCCGTATCACTACAATTGTCAGACTCACAACTGAGTCAAGGTCTTGAGCAGACCCCTGACATCTTCGCTAGCCCGCAGCCAACACCTACCGAACCCACACAATGTGAATCAAGAGGGATTAGGGAAGGGGCAATCCCGAAAGTGCAACATCACAAAGAAACACTCCCAAAAAATTCAACAAATATAGCTGCAACAAACTCAAATTCCGACTCACTCAACAAAATGTGTGACTCAAACAACGCTCTAAATCCAAGCAACGAAAAAATTGTCGCCCCTATGGAACCCAACAGTAACACCAACTCCGACGTACTATTAGTCGAAGATCACAATGACAGACCTAATTCCAAGCAAACCCATAAGAAGCCGGCGGCCCTTACTATAACAAAAAATGTCAATAACATTAAAACACAAGCTTCTTTACTAAAAGAAATAGCTGAAATAGTCAAATATCAGCTACAACCGATTCAAAAAAGCCTGCAAATCATAGAAAAACAAGTAGCAATACTGGTCGCCACCTCAAAAACAACCTCTAATCCAAGAAATAAAGAACAATTAAATTTTCCTGGACTCAACGTTACATCAGGTAACGCAAAACCTACAGACAAACCAAAACAACCAGTCATTAGCACGGCCACAATAAACAACACTAATGCAAAACCAGGAGAGACAACAAAAAAAACTAACAATCTGATTCCTTCACCAAAAAATAAGATCCCCCAAGAAACTCCCAAAACAGTTACAGGCACACAAAACAAATCACCAGGAAAACTCTCTAGAGCAGATGGCCCTGATACAAAAGCTCCCCCAGCAAAAACCCCCTCTATATTTCCTGCATCAAATACCCTTCGCTACACACACAGAGACAATCTAATAAACCAGAACGGTTAAATAGAAAACGGTCTAAATTGGTAAATCTTCCACCGGAAGCAGCACCCTTTGTTGTTATTTTAACAGGAGTTCCAGAATTGAGTAACGACACAGAAGAACCAACCTGGTCATTATTAAATAAAACTCGATACTGGTTAAATATCAACAGACCTAACCACCCAAATAATATCACGAGAATCACCACCGCGAAAAGGGCTTCATGGATAGGTCATCAACCGAAAACAATACCTGGAGACTGTATAATTGTCAACTTCGAAAATCCCCGCGCTGTGGACTACATATGCTCTTGAGACTCATCAGGTAACACAGGAGGAATAAAGGTAAAACGTCTATCCTTCTTCTACCCCCAACAAAATCACCGCCCCAATGACTTCCATTGCCCCCCAGAATGGTCCTGGAACCACCATGACCACAAACAGAGAAACTGGAACCAAGGACACTGGGGCCATGGAAACAATCAGAGAAACTGGAACCAGGGAGACTGGGACCAAGGAAATAATCACACGAGCTGGCACCAGGGAGATTGGGGTCACGATTACAACGACCGGGGTGACTGGAACAACTACGGTAGGAGGTCACGTCAACCACTTCATAGGGATACATGGGCTGGAATACCAACTTCAAACAGTTATAGCTGCCTGGACATGGTCGACTGACCACCACCAGAGACCTGTATCACGACCCACCTGCATAACTATAGAGCTTGCATTAACACGCCAGTCAAACATCTTGAGACTAAGATCTCTAATAAAATCCATTGCACACCAAAAAGGAGACAACAGGAACCAAAAGTAATGACATAACCCCAATTCACGGTAAAACAGGCTGAAGTACGCCAGTGCATAACTAAGGCCAGCATTAGACCAACAACTATGTTACAAACCACCCCAAGGTCACCTGTCAATACTAGTAAAAACCACGACAGGAATATGTTATTCTGGAACGTGGCGGGACTAGCAACCAAATACATGGAAAGAAGTTTTTTAGATCTGGTTCACTTGAACGACATAATTTGCCTACAGGAGACATGGCTAAATAATTCAATCCACCTTGCGGGATATAGAACATACTTCTCCCAGGCAACAAAAACAACCTCAAGGAGAAGCAAAGGAGGTCTAACTACATACATCTCCAATCTTTGGCCATGTCGTGAAGTAACTCCTGTCACACTCCATCAGAACTTTCAGATTATTAACATTAAAGGAACTAATCAAGAGGTTTACACCCTCATAAACTTCTATAACAACATGAACCTAAACGAGCTGTCCAAGGCCTTAAATGAAATTACTGAAGAGATTAACGAACTAAAGAGAAAACATGCCAGAGCTTCATACACAATAATTTGGGGAGGCGACTTCAATCTTCATTTATGTAAAAAAAGCGACGCCTCCATCTGTGGGATTACAGACGAATATGGAAACCCGTTATCTCACTTTTCCCACTCCCCCGAAGGCATCAATATGCAGGCCATTATGACAGAATTAGATATAGGGTTTGCAAACATGTTCAAAACGCCTATTACTCAATTTTCTTCTACCTTTCACGGCAGAGGTTTTGAAACGTTAATAGACTACATCCTGATATCCAGCAACAAAGCCATGCCCATAAAATCATTTGAAGTGGACAGTAATGCACTCAGCGACCACTTCCCACTTAGACTAACGTTTCAAGAACCAGATCATCAAAAGAAAACAGAAAAGGCTTATCACGGCTTGCTACACCAAGAAGCACTAACATTGAACAGAATAAACGGGTACACCCTTAGATGGGGCAATCTAGATCAAGAACTCACCAGTGCGAAAATAATTAAAACATGTATTAACGAAATCGACAAATGCCTAGATCCTTCTACAAACACCAACAGAGATTATGAGTAGCTATTACGCAATAGCGAATACAATAAGTAAAGAATTAACCAGACCTTTTAAACAAAACAATACCACAAGAAACGGGTGGTTTAATACAAATTGCTCAAAAGCCTACTCAAACTTAAAGAAAGCCTTAACAAAAAAACCAAGAAACAGAGCAGAGGTAACCGAACTAAGGAAATCTTACACACAGGCAATCAAACAAAGGAAAAAGGAGTTACAAGCAAAGCTTTGGACCCAACTCCTAAAAAGTAGCACCCTAAAAGACAGTACAGCTTTCTGGGAAACAGTTAAAACCCCTTTTTTAACTGACAATAACGTTGGCCCCTCCTTGGATGTCGCCATAAGTGCAGAAGATTGGGTACAACACTTCTCAGAGGTTTTTGGAGAGGTCATATCTAAAGACCCAACTTTTCAAGATCCTCTCCCGCAGGTGCAATACCCGATAGAGATTCATTTTACACTTAAAGAAACAACTAATGCTATAAAATCTGCCAAAATTGGTAAAGCACCAGGACCAGATTCTATTCCAACGGATCTCTATAAAATTCAGCCTGAATTATGGTCTCCTCTCCTAACCAAAGTCTTAAACGCAGCAAAAGATACTGGCCTTCCTGACTCCTGGTCAACTTCGATCCTGGTCCCTATCTTTAAAAAGGGCAACAGAGACAGTCCCACCTGTTATCGCCCCATATCCCTCCTGGACTCGACCGGAAAGATGCTAGGGCGTATACTTCTTAATCGACTCCAGGAGTGGTCAAAAGAGCAAGGGGTACTCTCAGACCTTCAATATGGGTTCAGGGCTGGGCTGAGCACCGTGGATCAAGTCTTGAACCTAACATTACTTGCGGGAAAATATGTAACAGCGAAAAAATCTTGCCTACATATGGTGTACGTCGATCTTACAGCAGCCTTCGACTGCATGGAACATTCGAAGATTTGGACAATAATGTTACAAATGGGGATAGAACCATCTATAGTAGATATCCTCCGTGAGCTATACACTGGTGCCACGGGAAAGGTCAGATTTGGAACAGCAGGAAGACTAACCAACAGCTTCCCAATTCAGAAAGGGGTCAGACAAGGGTGCGTGCTGGCCCCCTTCTTATTCACGCTCTACACGAACGGCCTAGAGGCTGCATTGCTAAAGGGTGTTAAAGATCTCCCGGAAGCCGGTCGTCGGCAGATTCCAGCGTTACTATACGCCGACGACGCGGTAATTCTGGCACGAACATCAGTCCAGCTCCAGAGGGCCTTAAACAACTATTGTACCTTTATGACCAGTCTCAATCTAAAAGTGAACATAAGGAAAACCTACGTAATGCATGCCGGCAACAGAGGGAAAAAAGAGAAAAAAATCTATGTGGACAATCTGCCCCTCGAAAGAGCCAACACATATCCTTATCTCGGCATAACCATCGATGAGGCGTTTAACTGGAAAGAAGCAATCAATTCCAGAAAGTTAGCCCTCATAAGAACAGTCGGTGCCTTAAAAGCATTCTCATTTCGTTTGGGAAAAAGACCACCAAACGAAATGATCAAGATATATAACGCAAAATCTATCAGTACAGCCACCTTTGGAGCAGGAGTTTGGGGCACAACGAATGTAGAACAAATTCAAAAAATCGAAAACTCCTTCCTAAAGTTTCTACTGGCTGTTCCTAAAAGCACTACCACATTTGGCTGTCACCTCGAACTCGGAGTACATTATATATCTGATATCATTAAGATTCAGCCTATTATGCTATGGCGTCGAATATGGGCCACGGATGAATGCCACCTCACAAGAACAATAATAGAGGACTGCATGAAATTCGACCATATGAAAAAGATAAAATGGCTGGCCTATGTAAAATCATTTTTCTCTGACATTGGCTTCCCGAGATTCTTTGATGACCCACCGTCCATAACAGACATATCAAAAAAAGACTTAAAAACACTTTGTCTGTCGCATTTATCTGAACTCCGGATGTTGTGCGAAATAGAAAAGCCTTCAGTTCAACAATGCCTAATGATACAGTTGGTCCCAACCATCCAACCTTACCTGCAGTATGACTTGTCGCAATTCGAAAAGCTTCTTCTTACTCGTTTCAGGCTCAATATATATCATTTTATGGTTTTATTTCCCACCCAGAACGTATGGACTCACAACATTTCAGCGTGTCCTTGTGACTCTACGTCCCCACAGTCTACAATTCACGTCCTTTTCTTTTGCAAATTTTACATGCCACTACGCAGGAGGTGGATATTACCACTACTAAAAGTCATGAACATCCATAGATGTCGACCTGCCTACCTAGCACTGCAACTTTTGGAAAATTCCTTGATGACAAAATCTGTGGCACAATATTTAAAACTATGCATTAGGCACCGTACGAACCTGTAATGATATGTAACAGTTTTCTATCAAACACGGATCATGAAAATATTTTTATAACTCTTTTGTAACGAACGAATAATGGTTTTTAATATTTATTGTGTTTTTATGTACTTTTATGGTTTTCACATATGGAACCCGAATAAAGATATTTTGATTTGATTTGAATGAAGGCCTCATTTATGAGGCCATGCATCACTTTTACGCCACCGGTACTTCACTTTTTGTGAAGCACCAGTGCTGTTAAAAATGCACCTTATTGAGTCATATTTACAAAGTGACGCATCTAGGTAGATGCGTCACTTTGTAAACCCCTACGCCACATTATACCTGCGTCAGGTGTAATGTATGCAAAGGGGGTGTATTGACACAAGAAATGGTCGTAGAGGTAACGCAGTGAAATCTAAGACATATAACTGCGTCACTTTTATGACGCTGTTGCGTCTAAATCTTGCGCCTGTTTCACAGCAGGCGTAAGACTGATGCAGGTCCTTTCACATAGGCCTGGCCATATGTGAAAGGATGCATTGCTGGAGTTGCATAATTTTTTTGTCACACTCCAGCAATGCATCACTTTCCTCTAAACACTCAACATTTTTTTTTCTCTATTTATTTTTCACTCTTTTTTCCCGTGGTACACTCAGGGTCCGCGTACCAGAGAGCGTACCAGGGAACACCGCCAGCGCTCACCCCGCAAAAATTAAAAAAAAAGGTTTTTAGCCCTTCATGGTTCTTCTAGGCCCCCCTCAGAAAACCTAGGATGTCAGGGGGTGTCTACTCTGCCCCCTTTTAATTATATCCCCCTTTCTTTTTTCACCTCTTGTGTCTCGATTCTACGGAGACACAAGATGGCGGACTCTCCGGACTGTTTAGAATGTTAACAGACACCCGACAGCCAATCATCTTTCGCTCGCGCACACCCATAGCGCGCCGGGTGCGCTCCCCGGTAGGCGTACAGGAGAGTGCCGGCAGCGCGCCTACAGATATATATGTGTTTTTGAACTTAATTTTCATAAAAACCACTGGAGCAATTTTCACCAAACATAGTAAAGGCACATCTGCGTACCAGTCCCTACAATTTTGCCAAGTTTGGCGTAATTCCGTTCAGCGGTTCGGGCTGTAGACTTGTCAGACCGTCCTATGAAAATTAACATGGAGAAAACACGTTTTGGGACCCCCCTTTTTTCTCAACCCCCACTTCACGAATCCCCCCGAAACTTCCAGGGAAGGAGCGGAGCGCAGGGAGACCATTTTAAGCAAAATTACAGGCAGATCCCTCAATCAGCGCCAAAGTTATTCCCAATAAAATGTTCGGAATTTCCTATGGTAGCCAATCCTAACTATAACTTCCTTCTGGCGACCGCCAGTAGGTAATATATATATATATATATATATATATATTACCTACTGGCGGTCGCCAGTAGGTATATATAGTTAGGATTTTTTTGAATAGGGATTTCTGAAACTTCTATGTTGAATAACTTTGGCGTTGATGGACGGAATTGGCTGAAATTTTCAGGAAAATGGCACATTTTGTGTCTGAGCGTCCCCTGAAAGTATGGGGGGGGGGGTTTAGTCAAGCGGGGGCCGAGAAAAAAGGGGGGTCCCAAAACGTGTTTTTAACATTGAGTTTTCCATAGGGCGGTTGGACTCACTTTTAGCCCGAACGGCTGAATGGATTTCCACCAAACTTGGCAAAATTGTAGGGACTGGTACACCGATGTGCCTTTGCTATGTCTCAAGATATATGCTCCAGTGGTTTTTCTGAAAATTAACTTTGAAAAATATATATTGGGCTACATTGGGCTATATATATGTTAGAGCCCAAATGTAGCCCAATGTAGCCCAATGTAGCCCAAAGATGGCCACCAGAGACAAACAAAACCAAATGTAGCCCAAATATCAGCCAGATGTAGCCCAACTATAGCCCAATGACAGAATGTCCCTGAGTGTTCTAAAGAACAACTAGAGCGCTAACAGTCTTACTTATGACAAAAGTATGGCACACCTGAAGTCATCTTGATTGGAATAAAGTGTTAACACTTAAAACATTTAATTTGCAAAGGAACAAAATGAGGGGGTTCATTTTGCAATAGAAATTATGATTATTGCTGAAGAAAGAAAAATTAGGGCACATTTTGAGTGACTTCTCAAATCCTCTTATAGTTCATTAAAAAAATTCTGATATGTAGTCTCCCAAGATGGCCACCAGAGACAAAAGAGCCCAAATGTAGCCCAAATATCAGCCAGATGTAGCCCAACTATAGCCCAATGACAGAATTTCCCAGAGTGTTCTAAAGAACAACTAGAACGCTAACAGTCTTACTTATGACAAAAGTATGGCACACCTGAAGTCATCTTGATTGGAATAAAGTGGTAACACTTAATACATTTAATTTGAAAAGGAACAAAATGAGGGGTTTCATTTTGCCATAGAAATGATATATATATATCATCGACGAGAGGCCCGTCATCGCCAAGACATCGCCTCTCGCCAGTCCCCCTGCACAAAATCCCCCACTTCGAATCAGTTATGACAGAGATCATCTCCATGCACTAAACGCCAAAACTAGATGCAATAAGCTCGAAGGCTGCCTCAGACAAACTGCACTTCACTGTGTGTCCTGTAATTTTGCTACGCCCCTGCCCAGCCTGGTAAGCGGTACAGCGGCGATACCTAAGATGCCCTCCCTCCGGGTTCTACAACTGAATGTTAGATCTCTCGTAAAGCACCATGCAGAAGTCAATACCCTCATTACGGACGAAAACCCAGATATCCTGTTCATATGTGAGACCTGGCTCCATAACGACCAAACTAGCATTTTAAATCTCACGCTGCCAAACGGTTTCTCCATGAAACTGGTTAACAGAGACTCTAGGGGCGGGGGAATAGCCGTTGTATATCGAACAACATACAACTGCTCCTTCACCAAAGAAGAAATCTGGGGCTGCGAATGCGCACGCTTCAAGATTGCCACTTGCCCACAATTCACTCTCTCTGGCCCTTACATCTACCGGCCACCAGGCCCCTCCGCCAGATTTATTGAGGAACTCTTGGAACTTGCTCACACCTTGGCAGTCTCTTCCCCCAACTTCACCATTTTGGGTGATCTCAATCTCCACTTCGACTCCACCACTGATTCCATTATCAAAAACCTGCTAGCCGACATCTCGGCCTTGCAGTTAAACTCCCTGGTTCACTCCCCCACCCACCTTGCTGGGCACATATTAGATCCCGTTTTCTCTAACTTATCGGAAGCCACGGCTGATCCCCCTGAACCCATGGGCTGGACTGATCACTTTCTTGTTAAACTAACCATTATGGCAAAAAAACCGCCCCCCAAAGCCGCGGCCAACTCCAGCCACAAACGACCATGACACAAACTCATCGCCGGAGACCTCATCAACCACCTAGGAGAATTCCACCTCCCTGATGAGAATAGCGATATTAATACAGTATACGCCGCCTTCCACGAATGGATAGTCACAGGGCTTGACGCCTTAATTCCGGCCAAATGGACCAAAACCCGCAGTTCCCCCTCTAACCCATGGTACAATGACTCACTCAAAACATTACGGAAAGAGTGCAAAAAAGCCGAACGCGAGTGGAGGAAAAACTACTTAGACATTGACAAAACCCTTTACCTATCTAAACTTCGCACTTACCACAAGGCGATTCGCACTACTCGAGCCTCCTTCTACGCAAAGGAAATCGAACGCAGCTCCAATCCCACCAAAACCATCTTCAACTTAGTCCAAAGTCTCCAGAAAATCCCCAATCCAGGCTCTTGCATCACCTCCTTGAAACAATGCGAAGACCTTGCCACCTTTTTCATTGAAAAAGTGAGGAAGATCTACACGTCCTTCCCGCAAGACGATGCTACGCCCACTAATATCCCCCACTCGGTGGCAGAGACATCAAAACTGTTAAGAATACCTGACATATCCCTCGACGACCTTTCTAAACTGTGTAGACAGGTCAAGTCTGGTTCCCCAGCAGACCCCATGCGACCGTCCACATTTTTGGAATCACTTGACTTCTTCCTCCCCCCGCTTGCCAAACTACTCAATCTCTCCTTTTCCTCAGCGGTGGTCCCCAACTGTTGGAAATCTGCTTGGGTTTCACCCATCATCAAAAAACCCACATTGGATCCCAAAAAACCAGAAAATTTCCGGCCCATTTCACTGCTCCCCTGGACGTCAAAACTGGCTGAAGCTCACGTTAACAAAATACTATCCCACCACATGCAGCAAAACCATGTCCTGGACCCTTCCCAAAACGGCTTCAGACCAGGTCACAGCACTGAGTCGGCTCTGTTGACCACTACGGAGCACCTTGGAGGTATCCTGGACGCCGGTCAAAGTGCCGCGCTGATCCTGTTGGATCTCAGCGCGGCCTTTGACACGGTCTCACACAACATCTTGCTGAAACGACTTGAGGCCATTGGGATTGGCGAATTAGCTCTTGAATGGTTCCAGTCCTTCTTAAAAGACAGGTCCTTTCGAGTTTCAGCCCCACCCTACATCTCTCAACCCCATTCCATCGGACAAGGAGTCCCCCAGGGGTCGGCGCTTAGCCCATCCCTTTTTAATCTGTACGTCCAGCCTCTCGCAGTGGTGGCAAAAGAGTGGGACCTCACGCTGGTGTCGTACGCTGACGACACACAGCTGGTCATCACACTCTCAGAAGGCCCATCACCTTCGGCAACCAAATTCAGAGATGGCCTCGCAGCAGTCGCACAGCGGATGACACTCAACTGCTTGCAGCTAAATGCCGGGAAAACGGAGGTCCTTCTCCTGGGAAAAAACCCCAGCCATTGGAGCGATCATTGGTGGCCCTCTGTGCTTGGCCCCACCCCCGTGCCAAAAGATGTTGTCAAAAACCTAGGTGTCTGGCTCGACCCCTCACTTAACTTTCAGTCCCACACGAAGAAAGTGGCAGCTACGTGTGTGGGTCTAATGAGGAGCCTCAACCCTATACTTGGATTCTTTGACTCCAAAACCCGCCAGCTCATCATACAATCTATGATCCTTGCCCGGCTGGACTATGCCAATGTCTTACTCTTGGGGGCAAACAAAGCAGAACTAGCAAGGCTGCAACGTATCCAGAACTCGGCCGCCAGAGCAGTAGTTGGTCTCCCACGTAGGTGCTCTGCCAGAGCCACCATCCGCAACTTGCACTGGCTGCCAATTGAATCTCGTATTCGCTTCAAAACCCTGACCATGGCATTTAAAATTCTCAACTCTGATTGTCCTGAACTCCTACGCCCGCTTCTGGTACCCTACACTCCCCAGCGCACCCTGCGCTCACTGGGACAGCACCTCGTGATGGTCCCCCGAACTAAGCTCTGTAGAACGGGTGGACGTTCCTTCAAAGTCTTAGGGGCTAAACTATGGAACTCCCTACCTCCACACATCCGTACCCAAACCAATCTGATCGCTTTCCGAAAGGAACTCAAAACCCATCTCTTCTCTGTCATCTAATTCCTCTGTTGGTTCCCCCCTCTCCTCAGGTACTAGTTAGGTTAGCGCTGGGACGCTCCGTTGCTGGGGCAGCTGTTGCGCTTTAACAAATAAATAACATAACATAACATAACATATATATATATATATATATTCACTGAAAAAACCATAGGTTATAAACCATATATAGTTAGGGATTAGCATTTTCAAAACCTTATTTTACTCGCATAAAACCATTGAAATTCCATATATAGTTAGTTGCACTAACTATATATCGCGCACCCGCAATCCACTGCCGATGATGTCACACATTACATCATTCATGACATGGTCAGTGACATCACTGATGACATCACTGATGACATCTCAAATGACATCACTGATGACATCTCAAATGACATCACTGATGACATCACTGATGACAACACTGATGACATCACTGATGACATCTCAAATGACATCACTGATGACATCTCATTTGATATTACTGATCACATCACTGATGACATTATTCATATGATAATTTGATGAACCTCTTCAGACTCTAATAAAACCTTAGATACAATCACTGTAAACAGACAGTCATAGACTGTCACTCATCCGTGGAGTTACTCACACACCTAGTCAGTCATGCAAAGAATCATTCACACCTCCATTTCCTCAACTATACAGTTATACAAACTTTACTTATTCAAACATATACTAACACATATTTACTCTCTTATACAATCCCTGATTCAAGTTCACAATGATCCATACAGCCACTCGCACATTCACTGGCTCTTATGCACAGTTATTTATATATGTCAACTCTCACATGTACTGTGTTTTACATATGTACTTACTTTGACATGTAGCACTGAGATATCCATTCACTCACCAATACACTCATGCACACAGTCAACCGCCCATACAGCTGTTTCCACATGCACTTTTGAAACCATACATCTAGTGAATCAACTGCTCACACATCTATGCACAGAGTCATACACCTCCCAGCCACCCCCACACACACTCAGTCTCCCATACAAATACTTGGGCAACCAATCAATAACCCATATAGTTACTCATATAGCTACTTATCAACACATGCAACAGTTTACAGATCAACAGACATAATGATGCACAAATTAAGACAGTTTAGTCACTAACCCATGCACTCAGTGAGACACATTTAATCACTCACTCATACAGTCAGTCATGCACCTACTAAATCCTTCATCCAGACACTTATACATCCACTCATTCTTCAATATGTAAGACATATTTTAACTTTACAGAAACAAACAGTCACTGGATGTTATCATCAGTGATGTCATCAGTGATGTCATTTGAGATGTCATCAGTGATGTCATCAGTGATGTCACTGACCATGTCATGAATGATGTAATGTGTGACATCATCGGCAGTGGATTGCGGGTGCGCGATATATAGTTAGTGCAACTAACTATATATGGAATTTCAATGGTTTTATGCGAGTAAAATAAGGTTTTGAAAATGCTAATCCCTAACTATATATGGTTTATAACCTATGGTTTTTTCAGTGAATTTTTAAGGTTTTGTAAATGCTAATTCCTAACTATATATTCTCTATAACCTATGGTTTTTTCATTGAATTTCAATGGTTTTTTGAAAGCTAATATCTGTAGCTGTAAAATGTATTCTTCTTTAAATCTTAAAATATATTTTACATGTTTTTAATACATTTTTTTTAATATTTTTTTTTTGTTTCGCTTCCAGTCCGCGAACCGGTCAGCTTCCCGTTAGCTCAGCTTAAAGCCGCGGCTCGGTCCGCGAACCGGTAAACGTTCCTTTAGCGTAACTGTTACGTTAGAATGACGTTTTGCGTTGTCGCGTAATACGTCATCGGACGCGCCAAGTTAGCGAACCCGGAAGCGGACCGGAAAGCGAAGCAAAGCGCGAAACGTAAACACAGCAGGTCATGTGACTCGGTAATAACACTTTTCATTGGTTCATTTCACTTTTGGTTTCCTAATGATGTAATACTAGGTCATGTGATCTAAAATTAACACTTTTCATTGGTTTAGAACTTTGGCTTTTCCCAAATGATGAAAACCCCTCCTTCTTTCCTCACTCTGACTTTCATCTTGGTGAGAGAAAGACCATTTTACATTCCAGAGAAATGGCTTCAGTTGTTGCTTCTGGTAGTGTTCCCCCACCACCACCTCCACCTTCTCATGGAAAGAAAGGACCACCTACTCAACTAATCTTTCAAGAAGAGGAAGATGAGGAAGAGGAGGAAGTACCTGAATATTTGCCAGAGGAGCCCAGGAGGTACAACAGGAAGGAAAATTACATCTGGCAATTTTTTAAATTTCCACCAGGTCAAAAGAAAGTGAACGCAAGATATGTTTTTTGCCGAATCTGTGATGATCGCCTTTCAAGGGGTACGGACAAAAAATATAGTTTTGGTAATTTTACAATGCACAGGCACATGAGTAGGTGGCACCCAAATAATTATAGTGCTGCTCAGCTTCGGGACGAACAACAAAATTCCCCAGCAATAGCCAGAAGATCGGTCGTGCCAGAAGTTTCGGGACCAGAAGCAAGGGAGTTGATCCCAAATATTCAAATGGACATGGGGGAAGTGAAACAAGTCTGCATGAGGTGCAATCAAATATTATGCTACCGCGAAAGTAGCATAACTCTTATAATCAGAGCAATCAAAAATCATGTATGTCCAAAACGCCCCCAAAAATAAATTCTTCTTTTTTTTGTTGCTCCTGTTGAGCCCTCTTCGATGAATCATTTTTGTTTCCCCCCTCCCCCCAAAAAGTAAAAAAAAATACAAAATCTTCTGAAAAAAACAAAAAAATATAAAAAATGTTCAGAAAAATAATAAAAAAAATTCAAAACAACAAAAAGCCAAAAAAAAGTTCTTTTCAGAACTACCTCCCCATTATAGAAAAAAATTGGTAGAATTCTTGGAACTCTGCCAAGCTCTATTTTTTTTAGTTCGCTCCCAGTTCGCACTCCGGTACGCGAACCAGGAGCGAACCAAAACATTTTTTTTTTAAAAAAAACAGTAAGTATAAGGAAAGGAAACAGACAGTTATATTACAAGAAAGACAGCTATAGGGAGTAAAGAAAAGATACTGTTAGCAGCAAATCACTTCTGATCATGTCATATATTACATCATTTTTGACATGGTCAGTGACATCATCAGCAGTGGATTGCGAGTAACAGTATCTTTTGTTGACTTCCTATAGCTGTCTTTCTTGAAATATAAATGTCTGTTTCCTATCCTTATACTTACTGTTCTTGTTTTAAAAAAATTTTAAGATCATTCAGAAACATTAACATTAATAGAGACAGAATGAGTGAATAAGAATGAAGAAGTATGAGAAGAGAGGGACTGAAAAAAATACTGGAAGGAGTAGAATAATTAAGTAATAGAGAAAGGAATGAGAGAAGTAGCAAACACAGGAAAGTAAGGATTAAAGAAATGAAGCAGTAGAACTAATAGATGTTAAATGTGATAGAGTAAATGATTGATTGAGGGTGACGATAAGATGTGTCCTCTCTAAAAGTTTGTTTAAGGTGAGGCGTACTCAGGGTTGCATATCAAATTTATGCTTGTTGAAGAATACAGAGGAGATAATACATGTAAAGACCTACCATTGTAGTAAAACATGCCCACTTATTACATCATTCATGACATAGTCAGTGACATCATCAGCAGTGGAATGCGGGTTAAAAAAGTAGAAAACATTTACCTTATAATTCTTGTTAACTTTTAAAGAAAAATTTTCATACTTTCAATCTGTAAAAGAGAGAATAAACATTTCCAAAAATATTAAAAGATGTATTTTAAAATAAAAAAAAGAAGGGAAAAGGTTCAAGAAGAAACAATTTTTAAACAACTTTGACACTTACAGAAGCCTCTGCTTCTCTACGACCCCTACACAATCCTAAAGATATTTATTTTAAACAAATAGTATCTTCATGCTGATGAAGTGAGGCCTATTTTGGAACATGGTGCTTCTTTTGCATTGCTGATGTCTCACAATAGTGATGCAATAGCAGCGCAAAAGACATGTAAAGCCATCATAAAATTGTGTGTAACATTGTAAATGATTGTTTCAGGATGCAAATAAGATATGTCCTTTCAAGAGGTTTCTTTAATGTGAGGTCTATTCAGTTTTCAAAAAAAAAAAACAGTACCCCGAAGTACTGCACTGTATGCATTAAAATTGACACTTACAGAAGACTCAGTTTCTCCATATCTACCTCACATTTCTAAATGTATATCATAAGTACAAAAAGGAGAACATTAATTATACATGTTAAATGGTTTATTTTTGCTGTTCTCAGAATGTATCAAATTTCACTTAAATCAGTGACTTGAAGATATTCATCATGTAACAGCGGGGAAAAAAAAACACAATCAAAATGATTGCGTTTAAAAAACCCATACAACCTAAGAAATCTGAATTCTAAACTCCTTAAAATTAACTTACTTTCAATGACGTCGAAGGATGTCCTATGAACAGCGTCCACTCTGTTGTGCTATAAATATTTTCAGCCCGCCACTTTCTGAAAGAAAACCTCCATCATTTTGAAAAATATGTTACATACAAGAAAAGACTTCTCACATTCTACCACATGTTTCCACTAGGCCAAATCATGTTGCAGCGATTCACAAGTCTTGTAATTCTTCCAATCAAATCCCGTCATTTTCTATTTTCGCAACTTTCAAAAAGAAAACATTTAAGATTATTTTCACAATCCTGGACTACTAATATCTTACCCTTCTCTGTCACTCATGTTCTCCTTTTCATATGACACTGATACTGCTTACTATGAAGCAGACTTAGTTGCATCAGGTTTATATAGTTGGATTTTTAAATTGACATTATAATTAAAAGTTTTGGACCAATAATCTAGACAGCATTGCAGACTTACATTCCCTCTACTTGATGAACCTTTTGCAATTCCTCACAGGAAATCCCGAGATTCTTTCTTTAAAATTTTGGTTTTAAAAACACCAGGTAAGAATTTTTAAGGTCAAACGGCAATTTTTTTTTAAAAGTTACAACGGAATCATTGCAGAATGACCAGCCGTTTCGAGACTTTAAATAAGCTGTATAATGTCCTGATGTTGTTGAAGGACCATCGTGATAGATAATTGCTACAGTTACAAAAGTCCTTCCTGATATTGACAGCTGAGAAGCCACAACATTTTTTATTAAAGTTGACAATTTTGATCCATCAGGCCTACATCGTTGGATCATTAAAATAACATACTGGCCATATCTACGTATAAATAATGTTGACATCATTTCAGACTTACATTGGCTACACTCCATGTTGTGATCCGCTGCATTTACTAGCTTATTAAAGGGGACTGATTTACTGTCTGGCAAAGTTAAATATATAAATCTTTCTGAGTCTACACTAGTAGTACTTGATACCATACAGTTCTCGCAGTCATGCTGCCATTGATAAGAAAGCCCAAACAGGTGATCTACATCTACACCCTCATCTTGCAATACATCAAGCATATACATTAAAAACTCCTGACAATCCTGCTGATTATTTTCAGAGAAGTCTGTTTGACCTGAACATTCATCTAACAGATACCGAACTTCAGACACACTTTCTACCTTTGTTCGATCAGTGCTACATTTCTCGAAAACAGAATTCAACAAACAGCATAAACTTTGTTCCGAATTCAACAGAATCTGTTCTTTTAAACTCTCTAGTGAAAAGAGAACATTAACCACTACATTTGCATAGCAGTTGACACCAGAACTGTTTTCAAATTGAAAACCGACAACATCTTCAACAGAATCCACTTTCTTTCTGCTAACAATTTTCGCTTCATTGACTTTTGGTCTTTTTGCTACCACCTCTCTACTATTACTGATATTTCTACGTTTCCGGCCTACCACACGTTTCTCAATCAAAGGATATTGAGGCAAATGTGGCGCATACTCTCTTCTTAACC
The DNA here is from genome assembly GCF_964263255.1 of Lissotriton vulgaris. Taxonomy (NCBI): domain Eukaryota; kingdom Metazoa; phylum Chordata; class Amphibia; order Caudata; family Salamandridae; genus Lissotriton; species Lissotriton vulgaris. Next base: position 1,374,024,313 of record NC_141695.1, read on the forward strand.
TATTGTATTCCTTAACACAATCTAGATCCGCACAAATGTTTGTGACATCACAGTCAATCAAGTACAATCCCGATAAAGTTCTAACTCGTGACAATGCCACATATGCCATACCCTCCTTGAACACAGAACTGCCAATATTCACCAATGCACTGTCTACACTTAAACCTTGCGATTTATGGATTGTCACCGCATATGCCAAGCAAACAGGAAACTGTTTACGGCGAACATATAAGTCTTTAACAAGCAAAAACCTAGCAGAACAATGACCAATTAGCTGTACTTCCTCAATGCCATCAAATTTAATTTTAAAAAATTCTATCCATCTCTATTTCTGTATTTCTCAAAATCAACCACATTACCCATTGATCCATTTACCAGACCTCTTTCAACATGTAAATTCCTTCTCAAAATGATTCGGCAATTTAAGCACACATTCAGAGTCTTTTCAAAACCCGCAGTTTTAGATATAGTCTTCTCTAATGAATCCAATTTTGATTTCAAATTCTCTGACAAAATAATTGTTGATCCCATATGCTCTATTTTGTCGATAGCTTCAAGTTTCACAATCTCTTGCTTTTCTAAATTCAACATTTTGTTGTTGAAGATGGCACATTCTGCAAGAGTTGGCATCAAACATATTCCGGATTTCTTCTCAGTAATTTTCTGAAAAATATTCTCAGGCACAATCTCTTGTTCGGGATATAAATTTGAAAGTAATCGTGCATTTAAAGCTTCTTTCCCATGCTCGGTCACTTTTCCAATTCTAATATCTTGTAGAATTTTCTTGTAATCGTCATCCTTCGCCTGACGCATATTTTCATGCAGTTCAGCATAATTGAAGTTTAACCATATATTGACGTTGCCAATGCTCCCTAGGCACTTCCTGGTATCTTCATGCGTGAGTATTTTGAACACAGGTTGACCTTTTACTGGTGTCAGCTGCAGAAGATCTCCGAAAACAATGATGTGTTTGCCACCAAATAACACATCATACTCAGTTTTAAGAACTTCTTGCATTCTCAAATGCACAAAGGCAAGCATGACATTGGAAACCATGCTTACTTCATCAATGATAAGAAGTTTCATTTTCCTCAAGACTCTTGAAACTTCACAACAAGCATCCCCAGATAACTTGTGGTATTGTAATTTGTTGTCATGCTCCACTGGCAGCATCAGTAGACGATGCAAAGTACTACCTTTAATGTTATGTGCTGCCAGTCCAGTAGGAGCGGTGACAACACAAGACAGCGATGACTCAGTCCTTTCCTGCAAATAACAAGAAATTGCTTTAATGAGGAAACGTTTTCCAGTTCCCGCTTCTCCACTCACATACAGTCGGACAGGCTTCAACGATGTACATGAGCACTCTTTCTTCTCATGACTTAATCCATGCTCAATTTGCTCATATATTTTCCTCTGCTTAACGTTGAGTTGTTTTTCCAAGTCTTCTAAGTTAACTGAATCCTCCTGAGCATGTGCCATGGCTCTTTCCACTTCATTCATAGCAGTGGCAGCTTCATTTTCTATAATAGGTCCTCCAAGTGGATCTTGACTCAATGAAACAGAACTCTGACTGTCCTGAGAACTGTCTCTGGCAATCTCGGCTGCAATCATTGCTTCCTGCTCAATTTCCAAAGTTAGCATTTCTTGATATTTGGGAAAAGCAGGACATTCTATGGTCTCCTTAGCAGCAGTGAAAGAGTCTTCATAACAGAGGAAATCTCCAAGCAGTTCCTCTTCTGCACGCCAAGGCTTGAAAAGTTGCAAAAGTGCTAAATAGAAAAACTCCTTTTTTTCTGGAGATTCACCACTCAATTTTCGATGGTTTACTAATTGGCATTTTCTTTGCTTGACCAGGCATCCCTCACTTCCAATTACAGCATACACTCCTTTCTCGATATCTTCTTTGATGTTCCTCTTGAATATATAATTTTGAAGAACCTCATATAGGCAAACATTCTCAAGGTGACTGCTTCGATTTGGATAATATGTATCCAACATGTTGGTCTTCAAAATGTCGGTACTGTTTGGTTCCTTTTCTGCCAAATACTCAATTTCCCGGACAGGTTTTAGAACTCGATTTCGCGTTGCAGCAAGACCAAGACTCGCCCAAACGATACTCCTGGATTTGGCATAGAGACTTGCTGAAGACAATCGATCAGAACATTCGTAAGCTCCGATTTCTCGATGCGACAACATCTTCAGACTGAAACTGTACAACTTCTTGCTGAGGCTCTTTTCATGGGAAATGTCCTCCCACATATCCTTCAGTTCTGTCTTTTCTTTTTTGGTGATGTAAGATGTCACATACCGAGCCACAGCCATACAGTTGTCAGCCACAAACTGTATATCCATGTTAGCATTCCACATGGACAAAATCACTGGGTTGTAGTCATTGATGTACTTGGACTCTTCGTTCCTTTTCAAATTGTATGTATTCTTGGGTGATTTCCTCGTCACATTATGTCGCAGCGAAGACATCAAACTGTTCACTCTTCCTTTAGAAATCACCGGTCGTGGAAAGTTGAAACGACATTTGGTGTAGAACTTGTCCTTGTTTCTGAATTTACGACGACAGTACTTTCCACAACGATGGCTTTGGAAACGTAGAACTTGTTCTCTTAGGCTTTTCTTCTCCGTTGCGTTTGGAACAGCACACGTAGAATACTGTTCTATGAAATTCATCACTAAGTCATCCGGATCTGTTCCAAATTTAGGTGCATCCTTGATCCACAACAACATATGTATATGAGGAGCACCTCTTGCTTGGTACTCCTTTCTCCAGAAGAAATCCAACACCTCTCCAAGAGGTGGATTCTTCTTATTTGTGATGAAAGACATCATAGCTTCAAATCTATGATTGAAGTACCTGCATACATTCACTGGATCTAAAGAACACAGTTCTCCAGGTGTCTTGAATTCAATGTTTTCAATATTTCCATTTGCCTCTCGTAGAAATTCAAGTAAGTCTTCCCAGCCATACTCGGCACAGCTCAGAGTGAGGAACCATGTCGGAGTTCCTAAGTTCCTCAGCATACATTTTAAATCACCATGACGACGGTACCAGTACTCATTAGTACCACGCTGACACGCCATGAGATTAATTAAGTGAGAATCCAAAATACTGTCTTGGACATTGACTTTATGCATAAAATCACTTGCCGAGATGTTTCGCATCTGTATACCACTTTTTAAGATGTGGTTCACTGCATATGACAGTCCAGACAGATCGCTTTCAAACAGGAGATGAAACAAATAGGGAATGCATTGACGAAACCTAGGATCTTCTACATACAATCGTAAAGTCTGGTATTCAGACGCAGGAATTTGATGAGGTCGCTCATCATATCTTCCTCCTTGACCTGTGGGAAATAGCTGTGGGAAACACCGAGCTTCCAAACTTTCCTCCCAAACACTAATGGGACTCCCTTTGGTTTGTTTCATTTGAAACAACTCAATAGCATTCCCCATGACTTCCTTGGAATGCAAAGGATGAACACTATAATGTTCATATATTTCTTCACTATTAGACGCCTCTACTTTCTCAATTTGGCCAGCACACAAAACGCTATCCTCTTCATCACTTACTTCCTCTTCTGCAACATATACATTCTTATAGTACTTATTATTTTTCTTCAAATACAAAGTTGCATTTTTCACTTTCCTAACATCCACTAAATCTTGCCATATTTTCTTATTCTTTGTCGGAACCCCATTAACCAAGATAACCAGAGGTTCCTCTTCCACTTTTTCTACTCCAATTGTGTTAATGTTTTTGTTCAAATCTAGAGGCAAATAAACAACTCTTCCCTTTAATCCTCTCTGTAAATCTGTTGGAGGCAACTTCCCTGTCTTTGGCTCCATTCTTACAATAGCCTGAAAGGGATGGATACTTTGAATCAAAATAGATTCATAAGTATTTAAATCCTTCAATTCTGAAGGAATCTCAACCAATTCCAGATTATTATGAACTGCCCTAGCAGGCATCTGGTTTTGGTTTAATTTATTACAACAATAAGTACACACACGTTGGTCCACTCCCAAATCAAAACAATTTTCTACCATCAAGTATGTGGCAAAATCCTTCCATTCACTATTATTTTCCCTTTCAGTTTTTGCATATAAATCCACTAACTTAGTCTGATTCTTATAATAAGTGCGTCGACAACATACACAAGTGAAATTAGGCCTCTCACTTGATTTCATCTGAAACGTGGCAATTTCCTTCTGAAAATTATCTGTACTAGAAACCTGTATATTATCTTCAACATAACCCTCTACTTCTGGGTCAATTTGAACATTCTCATCTCTACTACCAAAGTAACAAAACTCAATTTCTTCACAAATATTCTTCACATCTATTTCAGAACCATGCAAAAGAGCAGCACATAATTGTTTAAGCATAATTGCTGGACTCTTAGCATAATACAACATTCTCACTAATTTTCTCACTTTATTATGATGCACTGCTAGCATCCTGAAATGATGAAAAACACTCTGGCATACTCTCCTGGAAAGACAAGCCAGTGAATGACCACGCAAACCTGTCATTTGTCTCACTCTGCAAGGATCTAAATCTTGCAACAACTTTATTTTCTGCTTCAAACTTTTCTTATTAAATGTCCGTATAAAATCACAAAGCAAATTGATGGAAACCTGTCGCACACTGCAAATAGAACTACACTTCCAAATGTACACAGGACCCTTAGGACGTCTTCCTAAAACCTCATCACTTACCGCCTCTTCTGTCTCTGTTGTCACAAGTTGTTCTTTTTCAACTGGACAACCATCCTTCACTTCATAAGCTCGACCACTGGTGTCAACTGCAAACACCAAATCATTATCCTGAAAATAACTCTCCTCATTAAAAAATGCCTCACAACTTGAACTATGCATCCATTCTCCGGAAAAAACTTCACAAAAGTTAGTACGATTTACTACTCTCTTCCATCTACTATTTGATTTGAAATCAGAAATTACCTTGCTTAGTTTCCTAATTCTATTGATTACCAAAATAAACAACTTTCGCTTAATTTCAAAAGCATGATCAATAATTTTCTCTACATTTTTCTTCTTCTTATAAAATGCCGCTTTCTGTTGGCCTTTTTTTAAAATATTTTTCAATAAATTAACTATTATCCTGTTACGGAACATTCGATTTCGAATGTCCCTAAACTGTTGTTTCCTTCTACTATCATGCACAGAGTTATCTCTTCCTCTACCAGTAACATTTTTGATGGGTCTTTCCTTTCCATTTAAATTGATTTTCTTTTTCTGAACTGAAACATTTTTGGGATAAATACTTTTTTTACTAAAAATATTTCTTAAGAATGATTTTGTGCTCTTATCCGGAGCTTTCATGGTGTTTTGAAAAGTATTTGGGGAAGAGGACTGCTGCAATAAAACATCATCCTGCTGTCTTTGACGTTTTCTAGCCTTTCTAATACGATTTTTCGTTGGCATTTTTCAAATTAAAAAAAGATCTGCAGTTGAATCTGTGGAAAAATATAATAAATAATGTTATTAACCACTATTACCAAACAGTAAATGAATAACAGTCATCTAAAACTTAATGCCCTACTTATCATTTAACATAGCAAATCTTTTGCACCAGCACTGCATCACAAAAATGACACTCAATGGTACAAAACAGGCATAGAACAATCATAAATCACTCCCTAATATTTTAAATGATTAATTCAGGATGACGATAAGATGTGGCCTATCTAAAGGTTTGTTTAGGCCAAGATCTTTGGACTGGGGTGAATGTGTGTCATTGATCCACATTCGGTCCATCACCTGTTTTGTTTATTTGAGGTGAGGCCAACACATGGTTGCAGATAAGATTTTCACTGAAGAAAACAAAGGAGAAAATACATGTGAAGGCCTACCAATGAAGTAAGTCATTATTTGAAATCAATTACATTTCTGGATATGTACTGCTAGAGCTTCATAGGTTGTTTTGGGTCATATTTATAAGGCATTTGAGTGTCTATTATGTTATTTTACCCTTTTTAAATGGAAAACGTTCTTCATGGTGCAAATTTCTTGTAAATACGCTCCCACCTGCGATTGGCAAATTTAGATTTTGATTATGCCCTTACACCATTTTTGGGACATTATTAACATGCCTATGTAACTCCCATAATCAAAATCTAAATTTGCCAACCGCAAGTGGGAGCGTATTTACAAGAAACTTGCCCCATGAGGTACGCTTTCCATTTAAAAAGGGTAAAATAACATAATAGACACTCAAATGCCTTATAAATATGACCCAAAACAACCTATGAAGCACTAGCAGTACATATCCAGAAATGTAATTGTTTTCAAATAATCGTTTATAAACACAGCATATAAATCAATTGTATACCTGCATTCAAGAAGAAATGACTGAAAATGTCCTTGAGACACATGAAAGCGTTTTCTGGAATGCCCTAGCACCATTTTTGGGACATTATTAACATGGCTATGTAACTCCCATAATCAAAATCTAAATTTGCCAAGCGCAAGTGGGAGCGTATTTACCAGACACTTGCCCCATGAGGAACGCTTTCCATTTAAAAAGGAAAACATAACATCAAAGACACTCAAATGCCTTATAAATATGACCCAAAACAACCTATGAAGCTCTAGCAGTACATATCCAGAAATGTAATTGATTTCAAAAATCGATTTAAAACACAGCATATAAATCAATTGTATACCTGTATTCAAGAGGAAATGACTGAAAATGTCCTTGAGACACATGAAAGCGTTTTCTGGAATGCCCTAGCACCATTTTTGGGACATTATTAACATGGCTATGTAACTCCCATAATCAAAATCTAAATTTGCCAAGCGCAAGTGGGAGCGTATTTACAAGACACTTGCCCCATGAGGAACACTTTCCATTTAATAAGGAAAAAATAACATCAAAGACACTCAAATGCCTTATAAATATGACCCCAAACAACCTATGAAGCTCTAGCAGGACATATCCAGAAATGTAAATGTTTTCCAATAATCGTTTTTAAACACAGCATATAAATCAATTGTATACCTGCATTCAAGAAGAAATGACTGAAAATGTTCTTGAGACACATGAAAGCGTTTTCTGGAATGCCCTAGCACCATTTTTGGGACATTATTAACATGGCTATGTAACTCCCATAATCAAAATCTAAATTTGCCAAGCGCAAGTGGGAGCGTATTTACAAGACAGTTGCCCCATGAGGAACACTTTCCATTTAAAAAGGAAAAAATAACATCAAAGACACTCAAATGCCTTATAAATATGACCCCAAACAACCTATGAAGCTCTAGCAGGACATATCCAGAAATGTAAATGTTTTCAAATAATCGTTTTTAAACACAGCATATAAATCAATTGTGTACCTGCATTCAAGAAGAAATGACTGAAAATGTTCTTGAGACACATGAAAGCGTTTTCTGGAATGCCCTAGCACCATTTTTGGGACATTATTAACATGGCTATGTAACTCCCATAATCAAAATCTAAATTTGCCAAGCGCAAGTGGGAGCGTATTTACAAGAAACTTGCCCCATGAGGAACACATTCCATTTAAAAAGGAAAAAATAACATCAAAGACACTCAAATGCCTTATAAATATGACCCCAAACAACCTATGAAGCTCTAGCAGGACATATCCAGAAATATAATTAATTTCAAAAATCGTTTTTAAAAACAACATATCTGTTTCAGCTTACATAAGAGACCATGGAATGGGCTCCATGTACAACAATAACTTGTGTTACTGCATGCCAGAATGCTACACCGAATATGCAATTACAATTTCTCAAAGAAACAAAATCTATTTGGATATCACTAGAGACAAAATCTTTTCTCACCTTAGCAAATACTTTTTGAGTTATGAAAACAGTCTCAGAAATACACCAAATTGTCTTCAGCAGAAGAAAAACGATGCACTCCAGAGGCTGCAGCTATTGAAAGCACAGAAATACAGATATTCATTTCACATATCTCTCATATTAGCCAATCATAACTCTTCCCTCACTTTTTTCAAATCAAAACCCTTCCCCCCTCTGCCCTCTCTGCCTTTTTTCCATAGCAACCACCTCCTGGAAGACCTCTCATGTTTGCAAATTCACACAACAATGTTTCAATTGAACTCTGAACTCTCAGTGCACCTGCGTATCCAGTGCAATCTTTCATTAAATGTTTCTTCCTTGACCATTCAAATTACATCTTTCAAAGAACACATCCATGCACCCTAACTTTCTGTTTTCAGAAATGGAAATGCACCAATCACTGCTAATGAATCATTAGCATTGGAAATCCACAGTTTTTTTTCTTTACAAACTCCTACTGTTTCAACTGCCCTTTCATTACCACACTTCATCTGACTGCAGCACAACCTTCTCCCACCATGTTTAAGGTCTGGATTGTTGGACATAGTTACATCCACTGGGCTCAAAGGTATGCTGAGAACAGAAATTTACCTAACCTCAATTTACAAGATGTGGAAATTAAGTGGTTGGGCCAAAGAGGATTAAAATGTCACCAATTGATACCATTGGTGAAAACCTTTATGCATTTGCCAAAACCTGACCTGTTAATAGTGCACTGTGGAGGTAATGATTTGGGCACTTTGACTGGGGTAGGTCTGGAAATGCTTTTAAAGGACACCTTTGAGCAATTAATGGCACTTTTTCCTCAAACTGCCTTGGTATATTCCAATATATGACAAAGACAGAAATGGAGGTGGTCCAACCAATTTTGTCCACAAATTGAGAAAGCGAGGAAGCATGTAAACAAATCTGTTTCAGCTTTCATGAGAGACCATGGAATGGGCTCCTTGTACAACAATAACTTGCGTTACTACATGCAAGATATCTACAGAGGAGATGGAGTTCACTTCTCAGATGAGGGCAACAGAATTTTCATTCTGAATTTAAGACTGTGCATTGGTACCTACTTATAAGTACCTAAATGTACCATAAACCCAAAAGCTCTTCTCAGAGCTACCCTTCATCTGATCACACACTTTTATTATTTTTTTTCTAACTTTTTTGTGTAATTTTCAACAAACTACACTCAAAGAGCGCTATCCGGTACGCGAACTGGAAGCTAACCGCGCAAAATTTCAAAAAAAACGTTTTTTCTTCGCACATATGGTCCTCCTCAGCCACCCTCAGAAAACCTAGGGGGTCAAAATACTTGTACCATGCCCCCTTCTACCCATTCAGAACATTATTTACCCTCCATTTTATACCTTGATTCGACCGAAACACAAAATGGTGGACTCCCGTTACGCTCCTAGTTCGCGGACCGGACCGCTTTCCGGGAAGCGGTCCAAAAAAAGGTGGGAAAGTAATTTACAGAAAAACGACTAGAGACACTCTCACCAAATATAGATTAGCTCATACTACATAACAATCCCTTTCATTCTCACTAATTTGATTGAAATTTCATTTAGCCATTTAGCCTGTAGACCTCTCTAAGTACCGTGAGGTAAATTACTTCACAAAACACATCTGAAGTGTTGGAATTGACAACCAATGAAAATGTTACTTTCATTTTCTACTTTTATTACCTGACATTTGATTGGTTATATACCTGAATATATATAAAGGAAGAGAAGAAAACACAGCCATTTTGACTGCTACTTCTTGTTGTACATCACATTTGAATAGCTACCAAACACCTCAACTTGTTTCTAAAGGTAAGTTGTTATTTTTAAAACTGAAGTATATTGTGCACTATAACTTAATATGGTAGACTTTTTCTGATAGATATATACTATCCCTCTGTAGTAGTTATGTATTTAGATAGACTTCTCTGTTATAGTTATGAATGGAGTTAGGCTTGTCTTGGTTAAATCACATACACTTTTTTATAGTCCTATTTCCACTCTGATACTATACACTGCCAAAAGATAAATTCACTGATAAAAACTGCCTATCTAAAATTAATCCCAACAGTGCCCTATCTCTACTAATATATATTTTTTTAATCCAAATTTCAGGCAAAATGGAAGGCGAAAACCAAGTTTCTTTTGAAATGGACCTGCAAGAGAGCAGCCAAGAATTGATAGATCAAATTGACATGGAATTTATGGATGAAAGCTTGGATAAAGAACTGCTGCAATGTGTCCAAGCAGTAGATGCCCTCCTTGAAAATGAGGACATTTTACAACCTCACAGATTGCAAACAATATTTCAAGAAAATAATGACATTTCAGACACTGAAATGTTAGAAAGTTTAATAAATTATGAAAAAGAATCAAAATAAAAAAAAAACTTTAAAAATAAAGAAAACAAAAAAAAACAACAAAAACAACAAACAATTAACATACAGTATTTGAAAAGTGTATCATTCTATTATCCTTATAGTACGCTGCCCAGAACGCTTTCCGGTTCGCGTACTAGGCGCTCATCGCGCAAAAAAAAAAAATTTTTTTTTTTTTACCCTGCTGGGCCCTTTTAAAACCTCCACATAAAACCTAGGGGGTCAACGAGGATCTACAATGCCCCCTTATGGTAATTTCCCCCTTTGTTTTGGCCTCCTCTTGTCTCTCGATCCTACCGAGAGACAAGATGGCGGCCGCTCCGGACTGTTTAGAATGTTGACAGACACCGGAGAACCAATCAGCTTCGCATCGCGAAGTTCCGTTACGCGTCAAGTACGCGAACCGGATCGCTGCCCGGAGCGCTGTTACAGATATATATCTTACTTTGAACGTTAATTTCTCAAAATCCACTGAAGCACATATATTGAGACCTAGCAAAGGCACATCGGGCTAACAGTCCCTACAATTTTGCAAAGTTTCGTGTAAATCCATTCAGCCGTTCGAGCTAAAAGTGAGTCCAACCGCCCTATGGAAATTAACATGGGAAAAACGCGTTTTGGGACCCCCCTTTTATCTCAGCCCCCCCTTGCCGAAACCCCCCAAATTTCCAGGAGCTGCTCAGAAACAAAATGTGCCATTTTCCTGAAAATTTCAGCCAATTCCGTCCACAAACGCCAAAGTTATTAGACATAGAATTTTCAGAAATCCCATAGGGAAAAAATCCTAACTATATATACCTACTGGCGACCGGCAGTAGGTAATATATATATATATATATATATATATATATATATATATATATATATATATATATATATATATATATATATCTATATATATATCTATATATATATATATATCTATATATATAAATATATATATATATATATATATATATATATATATATATATATATATATATATATATATATATATATATATATATATATATATATATATATATATATATATATCACTGAAAAAACCATAGGTTATAGACCATATATAGTTAGGAATTAGCATTTACAAAACCTTGAAAATTCACTGAAAAAACCATAGGTTATAGACCATATATAGTTAGGAATTAGCATTTACAAAACCATATTTTACTCACACAAAACCATTGAAATTCGCATATATAGTTAGTTGCACTAACTATATATCGCGCACCCGCAATCCACTGCTGATGATGTCACATATTACATCATTCATGACATGGTCAGTGACATCACTGATGACATCACTGATGACATCTCAAATTACATCACTGATGACATCACTTATGACAACATCCAGTGACTGTATGTTTCTGTAAAGTTAAAATATGTCTTACATATTGAAGAATGAGTGGATGTATAAGTGTCTGGATGAAGGATTTAGTAGGTGCATGACTGACTGTATGAGTGAGTGATTAAATGTGTCTCACTGAGTGCATGGGTTAGTGACTAAACTGTCTTAATTTGTGCATCATTGTGTCTGTTGTTCTGTAAACTGCTGCATGTGTTGATCAGTAGCTATATGAGTAACTATATGGGTTATTGATTGGTTGCCCAAGTATTTCGTTGGGAGACTGAGTGTGTGTGTGGGTGGCTGGGAGGTGTACGACTCTGTGCATAGATGTGTGAGCAGTTGATTAACTAGATGTATGGGTTCAAAAGTGCATGTGGAAACAGCTGTATGGGCGGTTGACTGTGTGCATGAGTGTATTGGTGAGTGAATGGATATCTCAGTGCTACATGTCAAAGTAAGTACATATGTAAAACACAGTACATGTGAGAGTTGACATATATAAATAACTGTGCCAGTGAATGTGTGAGTGGTTGTATGGATCATTGTGAACTTGTATCAGGGATTGTATAAGAGAGTAAATATGTGTTAGTATATGTTTGAATAAGTAAGGTGTGTATAACTGTATAGTTGAGGAAATGGAGGTGTGATTGATTCTTTGCATGACTGACTAGGTGTGTGAGTAACTCCATGGATGAGGGACAGTCTGTGAGTGTCTGTTTACACTGATTGTATCTAAGGTTATATTAGAGTCTGAAGAGGTTCATCGTATTATCACATGAATGATATCATCAGTGATGTGATCAGTAATGTCAAATGAGATGTCATCATTGATGTCATCAGTGATGTCATTTGAGATGTCATCAGTGATGTCATCTGTGATGTCATTTGAGATGTCATCAGTGATGTCATCAGTGATGTCACTGACCATGTCATGAATGATGTAATATGTGACATCATCAGCAGTGGATTGCGGGTGCGCGATATATTGTTAGTGCAACTAACTATATATGCGAATTTCAATGGTTTTGTGTGAGTAAAATAAGGTTTTGTAAATGCTAATTCCTAACTATATATGGTCTATAACCTATGGTTTTTTCAGTGAATATATATATATAATATATATATATATATATATATATATATATATATATATATATATAAAACAACAATGTCTCCATACTTCCGAATCAGGCAGTCAGCTTCACGGCGAACAGAAACACGAACTCAGCATTGAGAGGCAAGTTAATTTATTTCAGCTAAAACCTCAAACTTGATGCGTTTCGAGTACCATGCACTCTTGGTCACAAGTCAGTTTGGAAACATTTCTCGACATTTTTAAATGAAAACCCTGTGAGTCATTGTGCTCCAACCAGGTGATTAATAAACATGAATAAAATATGTAGCATGTGTAAAGCACCCGCAAGTCTGTTTTCTTAGCATTATATCACCCTCTCATCAAATATTCCTGCATAAATGCAATGGTAATTTTAAACTATAATACATCTTATAATATATTTCATAGTTGTAAAACCACAGATATACGAAGTTTAAATATATATATAAATAAATATAACCAAGACCTAAAACACTCTATCCTTTTCATATGATAAGTGACTTTTATAAAATTCAATAGACATTTATAAATAAATCCCATGAAAATCACAGTATAATAAAGGGGTCAAGGGCTGTGCAAAAAATGCATAATAGTACTGTAAACAGTAAATAAATCTGTTTTCTAATTGTTATACCAGCATAAATGCATTTTAATTAAACTTCGATATATCTTCTAATAATGATGTGCAAAGATCGCAATCAAGAAATGTGCAATACTCATCATAAAGTGCTATAAAGATTCAAATAGATCAATAAAAAGTGTCAGTGCAAATTACTTATCTATACTTAAATATATATAATTCTTTTTTAGCTAAAATCAGTTTTATGATGTTTTGCCAATTCAACAAAGTTAAAATGGACTAAAAAACCATAAAAAGAATATACAGACATAGCAGCAGTCTTTCCTTTTATCATTATTTAACATTTTATGGATCCATGTTTTATATGTTATTATCAAACAGAAACTTATATGTCATTATTTACAAGAAATGATGTAAATCCTCAGTATTGTTCAGACCATTGGGAATATTACTATCTAACTCCATGATCATCCTTGATTCTTGTTTTCTCAGCTATTTCTCTCTATCTCCTCCTCGTCGTGGTTTGGGTATAGCTGCCACTACAAAATACTGTAAACAATTTAGATCATTGTCGTGTGTGGTTTTAAAGTGCCGAGCTACTGGATATGTTGAATCATTGTTTACGATAGCCCTTAGGTGTTGCAGTATTCTGACGTGCACCTGGAGCTTAGTACTTCCAACATACTTAAGCCCACAGGTGCACGTCAGTATGTAAACCGCAAATTCAGTTTTGCAATTGTAATGACCTTTGATGGCAATTCTCTCAGGGCTAAAAGCAGTGACGTAAAAAGTGGTATTAACCCCGAATCTACATGCCCTACAAGAAGAGCATTTAAAAAAACCTTGTTTTGGCTGTAACCACTTGGTAGCCATTGCTGATTCGGGGAAGGTCTTCACAAGTTGGATGCTCATGGAAGGGCCCTTCCTATGAGTTATAACCGGCTGCGATGGTAAAACTGGGGCCAAGACACCATCAGTTAAAATAATAGCCCAGTTACGTTTGATGTTCTTTCATGTTTACAAAATGTGGTAATCAATCTAGGGTTGTTAGGTGTTGTATCTTTTTGTGCTGAGTCACTCTTGGGGGATAGGAGATTCTCCCTGGGTCTTAGATTAACTTTAGTAATCGCATCTGATAAAATAGATTCGCTATATCCCCTAGCTCTGAATCTCTGTAGGGCTTCAAGTTTACAAATAGCGAAATCCTCCTCTGTACTACAGATTCTTTTGAGGCGTATAAGTTCTCCCAAGGGAATACTCTTAATTGTATACCTCGGATGCTGACTGCTGGCATGTAGGGTGGTATTGCCAGCTGTGATCTTTCTGTGTAGAGTAGTTGCTATATTCCTATTCTTTATGTAGATATCTACATCTAAGAATTGTACTCGCAATCTACTAATCTGTGAAGTGAATTTTAGGTTCACAGTGTTGACATTGATGCGATTAATGAACTCCTGTGCACTTTTTTCATCTCCTCTCCATACCATTAAAATATCATCAATGTAGCGCCACAAGTGCGCTACATGATTATCATAGTCAGGTTGGAATGACCGTTTGAGGACCGGTTCCTCTCACCACCCGACATGTAAACATGCGTAGGTGGGGGAAAAACAGTCCCCCATCACCACACCTCTTTTTTGTAGATACACATCATTTCCAAAGAGAAAATTATTGTTATAAAGACACCATGTTACAAGATCTACAAGGAGTTTGTTGTGAGTATAGCAGCCTATAGGTCTCATCTTTAGAAAATATTGCAAAGCATTTAGACCTTCTTCATGTCGAATACTTGTATACAAAGATTTAATGTCTAACGCTATAAACATTAGATCTTCTGACCACTGTACATCCTTTAATTTATTCAATAGATCACCTGTGTCTTTTATATAGGTAGGTAGTCGTTTAGCCAGATCCTGTAAAAAGAAGTCCGCATATTCTGTGATATGTTCTGCTACGGTTCCAATCGCAGAGATTATAGGTCTTCCGGGGACCGGAACGGTTTCCTTGTGGACTTTTGGTATTAAATACAACCTTGGTAGAATAGGATGTTCTACATAAAGGAAGTTATATTCTTTAGAGGATATGATTGTCATGAATGATGTAATATGTGACATCATCAGCATTGCATGGTGGGCGCACGAGTTATAGTTAGCACAACTAACTATAACAGAGGAATTTCTATGGTTTTGTACAAGTGAAATGTCCAGCTAACTATAACACTCATGAAACCTATGGTTTTTTTGATGAATTTCAGAGGTTTTTTAAATGCTAATTCCTAACTATAATGTCTCTGAAACGTATGTTTTTTTTCTGTGAATTTCAAAGGTTTTTTTAATGCTAATTTCTAACTATAACGTCTCTGAAACCTATGTTTTTTTCAGTGAATTTCAAAGGTTTTTTAAATGCTAATTTTTAAGTGCAATAGTAGTTATACCTAATTTTTTGTACTGAATTTCTACAGTTTTTAACTGTTTATTTCTAAATATTTTATTTATTAAATAACATATACTTTTCTGAAAATGACAAAAAAATTCAAATAAATGTAAAACTGAAATATTTTTTATTATTTTGTTATTTTTTGTATTTTAATATATTTATATAATTTTCTTTTTAAAAAATGTTTTCACAATTTTTTGGGGAGTTGCGCGCCCAAAGCATACCTACTGCAGCGGATCGGCGTATTCTAGCCGCCATTTTGGAAAAGTCTTGAAGGGTCCGCGTATGGTGAGCGACGAGTGCGTGTTTTTTTTCAGTTACGTCATTGTGCCGCAGTGGCGAAGCAGACCAGGACCAGAGGAGTTTAGATTAAGGAGTGTAGTTTTATTCTGGCTTAACACAAGAAATTCTGGGTACTGTAGGCTTAACACAAGGAATTCTAGGAACTGTAGGACTGGTATTCTTTCTTCCCTTGAGGTGTTGAATGTAGTCTGGGTCCTGAAGTGTTCCTGTTCTGCTCCCAAATGTCTGGTCGGTGGCTCGGAACATAAAAGAAAATAAAACAGGTTTTAAGAAGGGTTCTGGAACCATAGGGAATGACGCGGGAAGCCATGGGGAAACAAAGTGAGGGAGTACTTAGTAAGTACACCACAACCTTCACCAGTGTTTTGTGAACGCTATGCCGAAGTGATACTCAAGCTCCCTTACGGGCTAAGGCTTTGCTCTCCCTTCACCCCTCCTCTATTCTCCCCAGTTACGCTGCCCCAGCGAAGCCCAAAGTGGCCCCGTACCTTGTTTAGCCACGTCCCTCCTGGGCCGTGGCTGGCGTCTTCGCGGTGCCAGGTTGAGTCTGGCTGCCCGTTTCTTCTTTCTTCCTCAACTCCCGCGATGTCGAGCCTCTCCGGTTCTGCATGCTGGGCGGGGTCTTTGGTTCTAGGTTCACAGTCATTCCGGGCTGCCACAAGGAAGGTCCTGACTCGCTTCTCCTCCTCCCAGCTTGTCTGCACGATGGGCCCTGACGAACGGCTTCCTTCTTCCGCGTCTCCGCCTTTGAACCAGTCCTGGTCATGTGACTCCGTCACGTGCTGCGGTAGGTCTGGGGCCTTAAAGGCACAGTACTCGGGGATGCTCTGTAAACAGACAAGGGAAGACGGAGAAAGGTAAGGGGGAAACTGTTCCGTCTGGGGGTCTGAGGCTTGCGCGTCGTCACAGTCATATACGTACAATGTTACGTGGTGTGCGTGACCAGTATGTGACCAGTCCGCGACTCCTGCTCCCGCGCATTCACAACACATGCATATTATGGTATGCGACGCTTGCGTGGTGGTGGGCCCCACGTGACGTCATATACGTGCTGGGGCGCGCTGGGTACGCGACTCCCATGAATTTTTTTCTGTTCTAAAATGAGATGTACGTGTCTTTAATGTACATATTAGGGCAAAATATTATCTAAGCTATTCATGAAAATTATATATTTCTACTTGTAATAAACTTATGTTCATTTTAAATATATTTTCGCGAAGTTGCGTCGGGTGCACGCTTCGTGAGCACATGGTGCGCAGATCCATTGTGACATAAAAAAAGATTTGATTGGTTCATAACATTTCCCACTCTAACTATTGAAGGACCTCACCCATTTTAATTATTCTGTTTGGAGCAGTTGATGAGAGACATCTCTTCTTCTACCAGAGCTGGTTTTGGAATTTTTTGGTGTTTTTAATAAATTGCATTGGAGAAATGGCATCTGGTTCGCAAGCTCTTCATCATTCTTCAGATGAAGATGCCTCGGAGGAAGATCCACCCAAGCAGAGGCCTGAATCAATGGTATGGAAATTTTTCACCTTTCCTGATGGAGAAAAAAAGGTAAACGCAAGAAAAGTCACATGCTTGCTGTGTGACAGGGTCCTGTCACGAGGCAGTGACAAGAAATCCTTCTGTGGAACAGCAAGTATGTATATACATCTGTGGACCAGTCACCTGAAGAATCTGGCACGAGAAGAAATGAGGGGTGCAGCAAAAATCCACCACCAGGCATTGCTAGCACCTCCGGAGTGTCCACTTCAGCAGCACCAGTAGACATTTGCCCAGAATTTGCTTATCAGCAGCAGCACTGCAAAACCATCATCTGTTATGGTGAACGGTCAGTGGACGCTATTTGTGCAGCTCAACGAAACCACAAATGCTAATTTATTTTATTTTTTTGTTTTTGGAATGATGTTGAATTCCAAAAGCTAACTGTTTACTTACTTCCTTTTTTGTTCAATTTTTAAAAAACACCAAAAAAGTACAAAATTGTTAAAAACTACAAATAAAATAGAAAACAAAAAACAGAAGAAAAAAAAGATCAGAGCTACCTTATCTGGTTTAAAAAAAGAACTATAATTGCATGGTAATGTCTGAAAGTTTGGTTGAATGTATGTGTAGAGCATGATTGACTGAAAGAATGCATTAGTACTGTATGGTGATGTTAGACCTAGCTTCCATTTTTTGCTGTTGCCTCATGTGTTTTTGCTGGTGTTAGATACCTTGGGCACTGTGCCACTGCTGTCCAGTGCCACAGTGTGAGTGCTTCCTACTGTAAATTGATGTATTGATTAGTGGTTCCATGATTTGATATTTGGTTTACTTGTCAGACCCTAGTACAGTGCACTGAGTGTGCCCAGGGCGGGTAAATCCAAATGCTGCTAGTGGGCTTGCAGCACTGGTTGTGCCACCCACAGAAGCGCCTTGTCAAATGTATCTAAGGTCTGCCATTGCAGAGTTTGCGTGCAGTCTGGTACTGTTGTGCTGAATGGGCAAGTGCACCCACTTACCAGTCCCTAACCTTTCACTTTTCTTCATATTAGTCATCCCTATGGTAGGCCCAAGGGCAGGGTGCATTGTAAGTATAAGGTGGGACAAGCCCTGCTGTGTGTGGCATGTCCTAATAGTGAATTACAGCCATTTTAGTTTTTCACTATTGCAAGGCTACCTGTTCTCCATAGGCCAGAATGGGCTGTTGGAATTATTACACTTTATAATCCTAGCAGACTCAAGGAACATGGTAGAAATTGGAGTTTAGTATGCCTGGACTCAGAATAATAAAATACATCTTTCAGTGAAGTTTATTTTAATATTCTGTGTTTGCAAATACCACTTTTAGAAAGTAGGTATTTGCTTGCCTAACCATTTGAGCCTGCCTCTGCGAGGTTGTGTATTCCTTGTCTGGGTTTGCATGTGACAGGGCTGGGGAATTCCAGGAGACAGGCAGGGGCTGCCCAGTGGTGAATAGGGAGATCAGCATCCAGATGGGAGGGAGGAGTTGCACCTGGGACCTGAATAGGTCTGGGCCTTCCCCGTACAATGCTGGCTCCACCTCCTGTGGTGCATCTGATGTCTCTGTCCTGCACCCTGAAAGAAGAGAAGGAAGACTGTCAACAAAGTGCTCCCGGACAGTACTTGCCTTCCACAATGCTGGCTCCACCTCCTGTGGAGCTTCTGAAGTGCCTGCCCTGCACTGTGAAAGGAAAGGAGAAGTCTGGTAAACAGAGTGCTTCGGAACTGGCTTGAACTGGGCACAGGCCCCTCTCCCCTCAGAGAACAAAGGATTTAGGGGTATAAGGATTGGGACCCTGATCCCATGACATTAGATCACTTCTGGACTTACAAGACGAAACCTCTGCTGAGGAGAAGGAACCTGAAGAAACTGAGGATAGACTATTCCAGAGATGAAGTGCTGCTTGGGGGTTTTGGCCTGCAGTGGTTGCCTGACTGCCAAAGAGAGGAGAAAGAACTTTGTGGACTTTTATTTCAACTTGTGCAAAGACCTCCAAGGGCTTGGAAGAGAGCTTGCCCCCTGACCGAAGTCCCAGGACCAGTGGACTTCACCAGCCTTTGTGAATTGCTGCTGGAAACACGTGGCTACAGAGGCAGGGAGCTGTGACCGACTCTCACGACCGACCCGGTGTCCTGTAGGCACCGCACCAAGCAACATCCGCCTCGAATAACGCAAGCTCTGTGCTGACTCCGTGAACGAGCCGTAGCCTGCACCGTGACTGGAAGGACACCCCTACGTGCCACGCCTCGCTACACCGAATCGAACTGGTCTGACCGATGCAGTCACTGCTGCTGAATTTGAGTCATGTGACCACACCGGAGTTGGGCACCGCCTTGCACGCTTTGCGACGCACGGCCCGACGCGCACCGCTGTCTGGACTGATCAACACCAGCTCCTGAACTCCAGCTCGTTCACCGCACCACAAGCTGCAAGCACCGCAGCGAAGCATCGTCTCGCCCTGCAACGCAAGCCTTGGATCCACTGACTCTGTCAACGGGCCGCTGCCTGCACTGCATCGAGGGACAACGCGTTCTGCAACGCTTCCTTTCTGCACCGCGACGATCACCGGAACCGGCTCGCACATCCTTGCCGGCCACCCCCAAGTAAAAGCCACTGCGACTGAGTCTGTCGACCATTTGAGTGGGCCTGTACCGACGTGGTCTGTTGGATTTGCTAAACTGTTATTTTTAACAACACTATAGCCCGTCCGGACTACCGACTCGCACAGAACTTTGATTTAAGCCTTTTTAACAAGAACTCTTGAAAGCTGATAGTACTGTGGATTCTTTTTGTCGTTTATTGGTCTTGTGATAACACTATATAAAGTACAACTTATTTTTGATATAAAACCTGTGTGGTGTCCATTTGTAGTGTTGTCGCTGGGTTACTGTATGTGGTCATAAATGCTTAACTTACACCACCTCTGAAATAAGCCTTGGCTGCTTGCGCCACGCTACCTAGAGGGTGAGCAGGGTTTTTTTTAGGAGTGTAATCCCCCTTACTCTGACTACAGGAGAGGGTCCCTATTTGTCACAAGTACCAACTAGAGACCCCCAATTCTAACAGGTAAATTTATAGGGACAGATCTATGAGGAAGTGCTGCAGCATGACATTTGCAAGCCCTTCAGCTGCACCGCGCTGCGGCACTTCTGAAGCACAGGAATGTGACATATTAACATGAATATGTCGCAATTCTGTGCCCCCTCTGCACTAGCACACACACTGCAACCATGCAGTGACGCAGGCACCCTTGCACCATGGTGCAAGGGTATCTGTGTCGTGGGGAGATTGTTTTTGTGCAGGAAGGGATTACTTCCTGCACAAAAACAATCACTAAAGGCAATTTCCTCCTTCAATGTGTGCTGTGGAATGCAGCATCCATTGAAAGAGGAAAAAACAAGGAGAAATTAAAACATTTCTCCTTGTTGTGCCTCGCTAAACCACCTCTAGGGTGGCGCACCATCCACACGTATCTACAGATTTACACTTTCTCGTAAGTCTTGAGATGTGTTATTTCATGGGTGTTGTGTGGGAACAGACACAGCAACACCCATGGAACGCCCCTTCAACGCAAAGTGCTGCGTTTCAGTAGGTTGTATTTTCAAGGAGAGGAAAAGCCACGCAGGGTGGCTTTTCATCTCCTTGTAAATATGGAGGAGTCCCCAGCGCCATCACTACGTTACAAAAAGTGACATACTGGTGGCGCAGGGGGCTTGTAAATCTGCCCCATAAGTGCTTAGGTATTGGCAGAGTGATACAATAAGAACATAGTGCTGGATTGCTGATTGACGAACTGCATGAGATTGATAGGAGGTATCCTAGGTTGCATGAGTACTACTTTATTATTTAGTGAAGTGTACCAATAGTATGTATCTGCTTAGAGGATTGTAGGGATTGTGCACAGAATATTGTACGTGTACTTGTGTTGGTGCCTAGGTCATTCTTTAACCCCTTCCATGCTCATGACAAGGTCAGCTCGTCATGAGACACAGTGGAGCTGTGCTTATGAGGAGCTGACCTTGTCATGATCCATGGACTATTTCAATTTCCAGCACAGGAGGGGAAAACCCCTAGCAGC
This sequence comes from Lissotriton vulgaris, assembly GCF_964263255.1. Classification (NCBI taxonomy): domain Eukaryota; kingdom Metazoa; phylum Chordata; class Amphibia; order Caudata; family Salamandridae; genus Lissotriton; species Lissotriton vulgaris. The sequence continues at coordinate 1,374,045,937 of NC_141695.1, forward strand.
CAAGGTGATAACAACATCACTAGTAACTAGAATGATGACAGTGCTGCAAATAGAGTGCTCAGTTAATGTATAAGTGCTTAGGTATTGTCTCAATGCCTGATTCAATCTGCAAGTGCATAGACTGTGACTGGGTTCCTAGAGTGCTAGCAGTTGACAGCAGGATAAGTTTATAAGCACTTAACTTTCAGCAGCGTGATTAGATAAGGACATGCTTCTGTCAGGATGATTGTAGGAGTGGACACAGACTCACAGTGTGACTCCAGACAAGCATGACTATTACCTGGACTTTTGCAGGACTGACACAGTAGTCTGCAAGGGGTTAAGGGACTGCATACATTGTGCACATTTGACTTACCACTGCTTGGCTCAATGCCTGAGTCCTTCTGCAAGTGCATAGACAGTAACTGGGTTCCTAGAGTGCTAGTAGTTGACAGCAGAATACGTTTATAAGCGCTTATGTTTCAGGAGAGTGATTAGATAAGGACATGCTTCTGTCAGGATAATTGTAGGAGTAGACACAGACTCACAGTGTGATTCCAGACAAGCGTGACTATTACCTGGACTTTTGCAGGACTGACTCAGTAGTCGGCAAGGGTTTAAGGGACTGCATACATTGTGCACATTTACTGTAATACTGCTTGTCTCAATGCCTGATTGATTCTGCAAGTGCATAGACAGTGAATAGGTTCCCAGAGTGCTAGTAGTTGACAGCAGGATACATTTATAAGGACTTATGTTTCAGCAGAGTGATTAGATAAGGACAAACTTCTGTCAGGATGATTGTAGGAGTGGACACAGACTCACAGTGTGATTCCAGACAAGCGTGACTATTACCTGGACTTTTGCAGGGCTGACTCAGTAGTCTGGAAGGGGTTAAGGGACTGCATACATTGTGCACATTTGACTTACCACTGCTGTCTCAATGCCTGAGTCCTTCTGCTAGTGCATAGACAGTAACTGGGTTCCGAATGCTAGTAGTTGACAGCAGGATACATTTAGAGCCATATAACCAGGTCAGCAGAGCTGTTATAGAGCCAGAGAACCAGGTCAGCAGATCTGCTTTAGAGCCAGAGAACCAGGTCAGCAGAGCTGCTTTAGAGCCAGAGAACCAGGTCAGCAGAGCTGCTCTAGAGCCAGAGAAACCAGGTCAGCAGAGCTGCTTTAGAGGGAGAGAACCAGGTCAGCAGAACTGCTTAAGAGCCAGAGAACCAGGTCAGCAGAGCTCTTTAGAGGGAGAGAACCAGGTCAGCAGAGCTGCGTTAGAACCAGAGAAACAGGTCAGCAGACCTGCTCTAGAGCCACAGAACCAGGTGAGCAGAGCTGCTTTAGAGCCATAGAACCAGGTCAGCAGAGCTGCTTTAGAGCCAGGGAACCAGGTCAGCAGAGCTCTTTAGAGTTAGAGAACCAGGTCAGCAAAGCTGCTTTAGAGCCAGAGAACCAGGTCAGCAGATCTGCTCTAGTGCCAGAGAACCAGGTCAGCAGAGCTGATTTAGAGCCATTGAACCAGGTCAGCAGAGCTGCTTTAGAGCCAGAGAACCAGGTCAGCCGAGCTGCTTTAGATCCAGAGAACCTGGTCAGCAGAGCTGCTCTAGAGCCAGAGAACCAGGTCAGCAGAGCTGCTTTAGAGCCATAGAACCAGGTCAGCAAAGCTGCTTTAGAGCCAGAGAACCAGGTCAGCAGAGCTCTTTAGAGAGAGAGAACCAGGTCAGAAGAGCTGCATTAGAGCCAGAGAACCAGGTCAGCAGAGCTGCTTTAGAGCCATAGAACCAGGTCAGCAGAGCTGCTTTAGAGCCAGAGAACCAGGTCAGCAGAGCTCTTTAGAGGGAGAGAACCAGGTCAGCAGAGCTGCTTTAGATCCAGAGAACCAGGTGAGCAGAGCTGCTCTAGAGGCTGAGAATCAGGCCAGCAGAGCTGATTCAGAGGGAGAGAACCAGGTCAGCAGAGCTGCTTTAGAGCAAGAGTACCAGGTCAGCAGTGCGGCTCTAGAGCCAGAGAAACAAGTCAGCAGAGCTGCTTTAGAACCATAGAACCAGGTCAGCAGAGCTGCTTTAGAGTCAGAGAACCAGGTCGGCAGAGTTGCTCTAGAGCCTAAGAACCAGGTCAGCAGAGCTGCTCTAGAGCCAGAGAGCCAGGTCAGCAGAGCTGCTGTAGAGCCAGAGAAACCAGGTCAGTAGAGCTGCTTTAGAGGGAAAGAACCAGGTCAGCAGAGCTGCTCTAGATGGAGAGAACCAGGTCAGCAGAGCTGCTCTACAGCCAGAGAACCATGTCAGCAGAACTGCTTTAGAGCCATAGAACCGGGCCAGCAGAGCTGCTTTAGAGCCAGAGAACTAGATCAGCAGAGCTGCTCTATAGCCTAAGAACTAGGTCAGCAGAGCGGCTCTAGTGCAAGAGAACCAGGTCAGCAGACCTGCTGTGGAGCCAGAGAAACTAGGTCAGCAGAGCTGCTTTAGAGGAAGAGAACCAGGTCAGCAGAGCTGCTTTAGAGCCAGAGAACCAGGTTAGCAGAGTTGCTTTAGAGCCAGAGCACCAGGTCAGCAGAGCTGCTCTAGCTGACACTGACTGACTGACACTGACTGACTGACACTGACAGATTGACACTGACTGACACTGATTGACTGACACTGACTGACTGACACTGACTGACACTGATTGACTGACACTGACTGACTGACACTGATTGACAGCCACTGACTGACTGACACTGATTGACTGACACTGACTGACTGGCACTGACTGATTGACTCTTACACTGACTGACACTGACTGACTGACACTGACTGATACTGACTGACTGACACTGAATGACACTGAATGACTACTCTCTACTGCTCTACTACTCACTCTACTACTACTCTCTACTACTCTCTCTCTACTACTCACTCTCTACTACTCACTCTCTACTACTCCCTCTATACTACTCTCTACTACTCAGTCTCCACTACTCACTCCCTACAACTCGCTCCCTACTACTCTCTACTACTCACTCTACTACTCACTCTACTACTCTACTACTCTCTACTACTCACTCTCTACTAATCTCTCTACTACTCACTCTCTACTATTCTCTACAACTCACTCTCTACTACACACTCTCTACTACTTGCTCTCTACTACTTGCTCTCTACTACTATCTACTACTCACTCTACTACTCACTCTCTACTACTGTCTACTACTCACTCTACTGCTCACTCTACTACTCACTCTCTACTACTCCACTACTCTCTACTACTTACTCTCTACTACTCACTCTCTACTACTCTATTACTCTATACTATTCTCTCTCTACTGCCTACTCTCTACTATATCCACTTATCACTCTCTACTACTCACTCTACTACTCACTCTCTCTACTATTATCTACTACTCTCTACTACTCACTCTCTACTACTCACTCTCTACTACTATCTACTACTCACTCTCTACTACTCACTCTACTACTCTCTACTATTCACTCTCTCTACTACTATCTACTACTCTATACTACTCACTATCTACTCTCTATTACTCTCTCTACTACTCTCTACCTCTACCTCTCTACCTCTACCTCTCTGCCTCTACACCTCTACCTCTACACCTCTAGCCTCTCTACCTCTCTCTACCGCTCTCTACACCCACACATATGCACATATATGCATATATAGGCATTTATATATATGTATGTGTATATATAAATACATACGTATTTAAACATATATATAATCTGCTTATCTATATAAATACAGATATAAATGCATGCATACATATACATATATGCATATATAAGCATGTTATGTACGTGAAAGTTTGAAAAACACTAATAAAAGCAAAGCTAAAAAGCCACCTAATTACAAACAGAATTGCTTTAACTTAAACGAGGGCGAGACCTATTGCATTTTCAATGCGTGTTTACTTTGGTTCCATCAAGAGGGCATTCAGATGTGTCACACATTTGCCATTAATTCTGAATGTTAGCACTCGAGTTCCTCATTAGATCACTGTAGTAAAGGTGCTGCTCACCAGAGAATTCTGCTGCTGGTATTCAAAGTGCTTGTTTCAGTCTGCATGTTAGAATTTTTTAATGAAATAGAAGAGGATTTGAGAAGTCAAAATGTGCCCTACTTTTTCTTTCTGCTGCACTAATCATAAGTTCTATGGCAAAATGAAGCCCATCATTTTGTTCCTTTGCAAATTAAATGTTTTAAGTGTTACCACTTTATTCCAATCAAGATGGCATCAGGTGTTCCATACTATTGTCATAAGTAAGACTGTTAGCGCTCTAGTTGCTCTTTAGAACTCTCTGGGGCATTCTGTCATTGGGCTATACTTGGGCTACATCTGGGTTGGGTAATATTTGTGCTACATTTTGGCTCTTTTGTCGGCTCTTTTGTCTCTGACCGCCATCTTGGGAGACTTATTTTGTTATAAAGTTTCCTAATTTCCTCATTTACTACAGTCTTCTCAGTAGGAAATACTTTGTGTTTTACTTTGGTTCCATCAAGAAGGCATTCAGATGTGTCACACATTTGCCATCAATTCTGAATGTTAGCACTCTAGTTGCTCATTAGATAACTGTAGTAAAGCTACTGCTCACCAGGAAAGTTTGCTGCTGGTATTGAAAGTACATGTTTCAGTCTGCATGTCAGAATTTTTTTTAATGAAATAGAAGAGGATTTGAGAAGTCACTCAAAATGTGCCCTAATTTTTCTTTCTGCAGTACTAACCATACTTTCTATGGAAAAATGAACTGCCTCATTTTGTTCCTTTTTAAATTACATGGTTTAAGAGTTACCACTTTATTCCAATCAAGATGGCTTCAGGTGTGCTATACTTTTCTCATAAGTCATAAGGCTGTTAGCACTATATTTGTTCTTTAGATCACTCTGGGAAGCTGCAGTAGAACACAAAGAAATCAACTGACAGTCTCTGCCCTTGTTGGATGTACATATTTTACTGAGACTGTCAGACTTCATTCTCGGTTTCATTCTCGGTACCGAGGTAATAAGGAATATTACCGAATCGGTATATTTTATCGATTTATTACCTACATCACATTTACTGATTCTTAAATACAGAATCGGTAAAATTCTGTATTTAAGAATCGGTAAATTGTGATTACCTACATCTAGCCCTTTATGTTTTAAAATGTCCTGTAAAGATTATTTTATGTACTTTTTAGATAATTCTACTTGCTATAGGATTTTAACTTGTTACCAACTGGGGCTTGTTGTTGATCACTGTTTAAGTTGTGCTTTTATGATCCGTATTTAAGCGATCGAATAAAGATTTTATTAATTGAATGGTAAAGGTATTTTATAGTAATGACTGTGGTGTAAAGGCTGCTTCCCAATGTAGACTCCAGTAAATCTTAAGGCCTGATTTTCTAGCCAAACCACCATACAGAATTCAAGTAGATAAATGTTAGGTTTCCTTTTATCTAGTGCACCGGGCACCTACATAATGTGCAATTCATTTACTTGTAGTGCCATAGATTAATGCAATGAAGGACTAAATATAATGCTTGAATGATCTGAAAATGTAACGCTTGGAAATGTTTAAAAGTGAAAAGTGCTGAATGCGTCCTAATATTACAGATATCTGATTAATCCAATGACGTCCAGAATAGAATTGAGCATGGGGACTGAAAGTGAGGTGATTTCTCCAACCAGAGGCCAAGTACTGAATGGTAGTTGACACTTGGTGACACAATGTCACTATTATTTTATTTGCATTTAATGACATGTTACAATAACACATATGAATCAACGTTTTGATTTTATGCACATGAAATTTTTCCTTTAGATTGACAATAATGAATACATTTCACATCAACTATTAATTGTAGTTAGACTATAGTCATAATAAGTTAGCATTAGTAGTGGTATGCCTAAAAATAAATGACTCCATTTTAGTTATATGGTATGCAATGTGAATTTATAGAGTGAATAAAATACCTGAGGGCTTCCCAGCACTGAATGAGCCATAGCGTACACATGGGAGATTCTAGGCAATTATTATTTAAGGTTAGTGGGGGGTGTAGCCATGTTTTGAGCATTTTTCTGAAGCTATCTCGTTCATTTCATTTCTGAGCTCAGTTGGCATCACGTTCCAGGTGATCACATAAATGTGTTTTCTTGGGAAACAACCCTTATCCCGCAGTCAGAAAAACGACCTGCCTTTACAACGCAGCCACTACCCTAACTGTGAAGTTATCACACGTTCCTTTAACCCAAAAGCTGTTACAACAACTTGCTTTAGGGGGCGCGGTGTTGGACTGTTGTTGGATTTTAAGCCAACACCTTCCCTACTGTTGTGTAGACTGGAGCCGGAATAGTAATTTGGAGTTGGAATAGTAATTTAAACTATTCCAAAGGCCAGCACGCCCTTAAGGTAAGTCGTTGCAACGACTTGCGCTGTAAAGTAACAGGTGGTAACATCGCTGTTGAGGTAGTGACTGTGTTGCAAAGGCATGCGGGGTTCCGTCATACAACCTGTACTCGTTAGCTGTGCACATTCTTTCACTCATTCCAGACACTAAGAGCTACCATGATTTTGTTCATCTGAAATGTTGTTATTGAAATCTTGTGTGAAGGCTGTTTCTTAAAACGAATGATTTGAATGTTAGCTTTCTGTACCTGGGAAGGGATGGAGTCAGAGGAGAAGAAGTCCTCCCTTTGTCTGATATCTCTGATGACCTGGTACTGGTGATGCTTGTTACCATAATCACGAGAAAGGGGCCAACACAGAGCTCTTCTGAATGTTTAAATTTGATTGGCTCCTATATTTTGAGAGCTCATACAATGTATCTTTTAGTGGGTATTTCATATTGTAATTGTGTGTCTCAGGCCCTAGTTAGGCTTGCCCTGTCCAACTTATAGGCAGACGACCCTTTCGCTCTTTTGAGACCCACATGCTCCTTATATTTCTGGTTACAGAATTATTTCTAGAGTAAGCGCATTTCTCAGAACCTTCATTTGTTTCTACTTGCAATGCTAGTTATCTGCCACCTGCTGCTTCTGAATTCCCCAACACACCCTCAACTTCGTTTAGCATTAGGGAGTTTCCCTTCATAGGAACATAAATGTCTCTCACTTTGCATATGTTGACTTTTAATAACTTGCTTTCACGTTTGCTATTGGACTTGCCTGGTTATATTCACTTATGTTGCATACAGGTGAGTATACATTTATGATTAATCTGATTCGATTTTTGATTGTAACTTGACATGTTTGTGAGTAAACCTTCATGGTTTGCAACTCTATCCTTCACCGTCATCCCTGTGGGGCAAAATCGGTTTCACTGTCATTGATATGTTACTAAATTTACGATGTTAGCTTCAGTTTGAGACAAAGATCCATCCAAGTGGATTTAGCTGAGTTTTCAGTGTGTGTCAAGTTTGCGTTGTGTAAACAGCGTCCTTATCTCTCACGCTGTCACACTCAACAACTTTCTCTACCTCATATTCGATTTTAGGGCGGAGGTTCAATATAAGCCTGAATGTCCCCATAAACAATTACAAATCCATCCATCCCAACATCTGTATGTTTATCCCTTAGTGTATCTGTCTGTACGACGCGGTCTCTGTGCGCCTGCTTGCGTGCTGCCTGTTTATACACATCTGTGCCATCTGTGTGCGTGTGTGTGTGAAGCGCTGGAGTTGTTATGTGTGCACATGTATCTGTATGTCTATTGGTTCGTGTGCATGAGGGACTGCATGCCTGGTGGTCTCTGTGCCTAGATTTCTGTAGGTTTGCTGTTCTGTGTGCATTATTGGCTGCAGATGTTCTGCTCTGTCTGCATCTGTTGCAGCATGTGTGATCTGTGGTAATACGTGTGCATATGTTAAGTGTCTTTGTGTGATTGACTTATACAAAAGCACTGACCTACTGGCTTTGACAACGTCTGTATACCTGCCGCTTTCCCAAACTTCTCTAATGCGTTCTTTGGCATCGGCCTGTGTCCAAAAGAAGAGCTTGCTTCTTTAAAGCTGGGAAATGAGGGTTAAGTCAGAGGGGTTCATTAAAGTGCAAGATTCTAGTGATAGGACGTGTGGGACACGATACTGCTGCCAGGACCAGTGCAAGAATCGTGGCATCCACGGCGAGGGGACGTTTTACTGTCCCGTGCCCCGAAAACTGAGACATATTTCATTCTTTAGGAAAATCTGTGGCCTCCGTGTTGGTGACACTCCACGCGGCTGGCTGGCTCCTTCGCAGAGCGGTATCCATGATTCCAGCCTATGACAGCAGCGAGAATGCGGATGAGCGTGAGTGACATTTTGTGTGAGCGCAAACTTACTTTATGAGGCGAATGCGTGAGACTGTGTGAGTGCACACTTCCATTTGGAGCTGAATGAGTGAGACTGTGTGAGTGCACACTTCCAGTCTGAGCTGAATGAGTGAGACTGTGAGCGCACACTTCCATTATGAGGTGAATGAGTGAGACTGTGAGCGCATACTTCCTTTATGAGGCGAATGAGTAAGACTCTGTGTGTGCGCACACTTCCATTATGAGGTGATTATGTGAGGCTCTGTGTAAGCGCACACTTCAATTTTGAGCTGAATGAGTGAGACTGTGAGCGCACACTTCCATTATGAGGTGATTAAGTGAGGCTCTGTGTAAGCGCACACTTCAATTTTGAGCTGAATGAGTGAGACTGTGAGCACACACTTCAATTATGAGGTGATTCAGTGAGGCTCTGAGTGAGTGCACACTTTAATTCTGAGCTGAACAAATGAGACTGTGAGCGCACAATCCCATTATGAGGTTAAGGAGTGAGACTGTGAGCGCACACTTCCTTTATGAGGTGAATGTGTGAGACTCTGTGTGTGTGCACACTTCCATTATGAGGTTATTAAGTGAGGCTCTGGGTGAGCGCACACTTCCATTATGAGTTTATTAAGTGAGGCTCTATGTGAGCGCACACTTTAATTCTGAGCTGAACAAATGAGACTGTGAGCGCACAATCCCATTATGAGGTGAATGAGTGAGACTGTGAGCGCACACTTCCTTTTAGGAGGCGAATGAGTAAGACTCTGTGTGTGCGCACACTTCATTATGAGGTGATTAAGTGAGGCTCTGTGTGAGCGCACACTTCAATTCTGAGCTGAATGAGTGAGACTGTGAGCGCACACTTCAATTATGAGGTGATTCAGTGAGGCACTGAGTGAGTGCACACTTTAATTCTGAGCTGAACAAATGAGACTGTGAGCACACAATCCCATTATGAGGTTAAGGAGTGAGACTGTGAGCGCACACTTCCTTTACGAGGCAAATGTGTGAGACTCTGTGTGTGTGCACACTTCGATTATGAGGTTATTAAGTGAGGCTCTTGGTGAGCGCACACTTCCATTATGAGTTTATTAAGTGAGGCTCTGTGTGAGCGCACATTTCAATTCTGAGCTGAACGAATGAGACTGTGAGCGCACAATTCCATTATGAGGTTAATGAGTGAGACTGTGGGTGCACACTTCCATTATGAGGTGAATAAATGAGACTGTGAGTGCACACTTCCATTATGAGGTGATTAAGTGAGACTCTGTGTGAGTGCACACTTCTATTCTGAGCTGAATGAGTGAGACTGTGTGAGTGCACACTTCCATTATGAGTTGAATGAGTGAGACTCTGTGTGAGTGTACACTTCCATTATGAGGTTATTAAGTGAGGCTCTGTGTGAGCGCACACTTCAATTCTGAGCTGAACGAATTAGACTGTGAGCGCACAATTCCTTTATGAGGTGAATGAGTGGAACTCTGTGTGTGCGCACACTTCCATTATAAGGTAAATGAGCGAGACTCTGTGTGAGCGCACAATTCCATTATGATGAGGTTAATGAGTGAGACTATGGGTGCACACTTCCATTATGAGGTGAATGAGTGACACTGTGAGCGCACAATTCCTTTATGAGGCGAATGAGTGAGACTCTGTGTGGGCGCACACTTCCATTCTGAGGTGAATGTTTAAGACTGTGAGCGCACACTTCCAATATGAGGTGAATGAGTGAGACTGTGAGCGCACACTTCCTTTATGAGGCGAATGAGTGAGACTCTGAGTGTGTGTACACTTCCATTATGAGGTTATTAAGTGAGGCTCTGTGTGAGCGCACACTTCAATTCTGAGTCGAACGAATTAGACTGTGAGCGCACAATTCCTTTATGAGGTGAATGAGTGAGACTCTGTGTGTGCGCAACCTCCCATTATAAGGTGAATGAGCGAGGCTCTGTGTTAGCGCACAATTCCATTATGAGGTTAATGAGTGAGACTATGGGTGCACACTTCCATTATGAGGTGAATGAGTGACACTGTGAGCGCACACTTTCTTTATGAGGCGAATGAGTGAAACTCTGTGTGGGCGCACACTTCCATTCTGAGCTGAATGATTAAGACTGTGAGCGCACACTTCCAATATGAGGTGTATGAGTGAGACTGTGAGCGCACACTTCCTTTATGAGGCGAATGAGTGAGACTCTGTGTGTGTGCACACTTCCATTATGAGGTTATTAAGTGAGGCTCTGTGTGAGCATACACTTCAATTCAGAGCTGAATGAGTGAGACTGTGAGCGCACACTTCCATTATGAGTTGATTAAGTGAGGCTCTGTGTGAGCGCACACTTCAATTCTGAGCTGAACGAATGAGACTGTGAGTGCACAATTCCATTATGAGGTGATTCAGTGAGGCACTGAGTGAGTGCACACTTTAATTCTGAGCTGAACAAATGAGACTGTGAGCACACAATCCCATTATGAGGTTAAGGAGTGAGACTGTGAGCGCACACTTCCTTTACGAGGCGAATGTGTGAGACTCTGTGTGTGTGCACACTTCGATTATGAGGTTATTAAGTGAGGCTCTGGGTGAGCGCACACTTCCATTATGAGTTTATTAAGTGAGGCTCTGTGTGAGCGCACATTTCAATTCTGAGCTGAACGAATGAGACTGTGAGCGCACAATTCCATTATGAGGATAATGAGTGAGACTGTGGGTGCACACTTCCATTATGAGGTGAATAAATGAGACTGTGAGTGCACACTTCCATTATGAGGTGATTAAGTGAGACTCTGTGTGAGTGCACACTTCTATTCTGAGCTGAATGAGTGAGACTGTGTGAGTGCACACTTCCATTATGAGTTGAATGAGTGAGACTCTGTGTGAGTGTACACTTCCATTATGAGGTTATTAAGTGATGCTCTGTGTGAGCGCACACTTCAATTCTGAGCTGAACGAATTAGACTGTGAGCGCACAATTCCTTTATGAGGTGAATGAGTGAGACTCTGTGTGTGCGCACACTTCCATTATGAGGTTATTAAGTGAGGCTCTGTGTGAGCGTACACTTCAATTCAGAGCTGAATGAGTGAGACTGTGAGCGCACACTTCCATTATGAGTTGATTAAGTGAGGCTCTGTGTGAGCGCACACTTCAATTCTGAGCTGAACGAATGAGACTGTGAGCGCACAATTCCATTATGAGCTGAATGATTAAGACTGTGAGCGCACACTTCCAATATGAGGTGTATGAGTGAGACTGTGAGTGCACACTTCCTTTATGAGGCGAATGAGTGAGACTCTGTGTGTGTGCACACTTCCATTATGAGGTTATTAAGTGAGGCTCTGTGTGAGTGTACACTTCAATTCAGAGCTGAATGAGTGAGACTGTCAGCGCACACTTCCATTATGAGTTGATTAAGTGAGGCTCTGTGTGAGCGCACACTTCAATTCTGAGCTGAACGAATGAGACTGTGAGCGCACAATTCCATTATGAGGTTAATGAGTGAGACTGTGGGCGCACACTTCCATTAGGAGGTGAATAAGTGAGACTGTGAGTGCAGACTTCCATTATGCGGTGATTAAGTGAGACTCTGTGTGAGCGAACACTTCTATTCTGAGCTAATGAGTGAGACTGTGTGAGTGCACACTTCCATTATGAGGTGAATGAGTGAGACTCTGTGTGAGTGTACCCTTCCATTATGAGGTTAATGAGTGAGACTCTGTGTGAGATCACACTTCCATTATGAGGCGAATTAGTGAGACTGTGTGTGAGCGTACACTTCCATAATGAAGTGAACGAGTGAGACTCAGTGTGAGTGCACACTTCCATTGTGAGGTGAACGAGTGTGACTCAGTGTGAGTGCATACTTACATTATGAGGCGAATTAGTGAGACTGTGTTTGAGCACACACTTCTATTATGAGGTGAATGAGTCAGACTCTGAGCGCACACTGCATGAGGTGAATGAGTCAGACTCTGTGAGTGCACACTCCCATTATGAGGTGAATGAGTGAGACTCTGTGTGAGCCCACACTTCCATTATGAGGTGAATGAGTCGACTCTGTGAGTGCACACTCCCATTATGAGGTGAATGAGTGAGACTCTGTGTGAGCCCACACTTCCATTATGAGGTGAATGAGTCTACTCTGTGAGTGCACACTCCCATTATGAGGTAAATGAGTGAGACTCTGTGTGAGCGCACACTTCCATTATGAGGTGAATGAGTCGACTCTGTGAGTGCACACTCCCATTATGAGGTGAATGAGTGAGACTCTGTGTGAGCGCACACTTCCATTATGAGGTGAACGAGTCAGACTCTGAGCGCACACTTCCATTATGAGGTGAACGAGTCAGACTCTGAGCGCACACTGCATGAGGTGAATGAGTCAGACTCTGTGAGTGCACACTCCCATTATGAGGTGAATGAGTGAGACTCTGTGTGAGCCCACAACTTCCATTATGAGGTGAATGAGTCGACTCTGTGAGTGCACACTCCCATTATGAGGTAAATGAGTGAGACTCTGTGTGAGCGCACACTTCCATTATGAGGTGAATGAGTCGACTCTGTGAGTGCACACTCCCATTATGAGGTGAATGAGTGTGACTCAGTGTGAGTGCATACTTACATTATGAGGCGAATTAGTGAGACTGTGTTTGAGCACACACTTCTATTATGAGGTGAATGAGTCAGACTCTGAGCGCACACTGCATGAGGTGAATGAGTCAGACTCTGTGAGTGCACACTCCCATTATGAGGTGAATGAGTGAGACTCTGTGTGAGCCCACACTTCCATTATGAGGTGAATGAGTCGACTCTGTGAGTGCACACTCCCATTATGAGGTGAATGAGTGAGACTCTGTGTGAGCCCACACTTCCATTATGAGGTGAATGAGTCTACTCTGTGAGTGCACACTCCCATTATGAGGTAAATGAGTGAGACTCTGTGTGAGCGCACACTTCCATTATGAGGTGAATGAGTCGACTCTGTGAGTGCACACTCCCATTATGAGGTGAATGAGTGAGACTCTGTGTGAGCGCACACTTCCATTATGAGGTGAACGAGTCAGACTCTGAGCGCACACTTCCATTATGAGGTGAACGAGTCAGACTCTGAGCGCACACTGCATGAGGTGAATGAGTCAGACTCTGTGAGTGCACACTCCCATTATGAGGTGAATGAGTGAGACTCTGTGTGAGCCCACCACTTCCATTATGAGGTGAATGAGTCGACTCTGTGAGTGCACACTCCCATTATGAGGTAAATGAGTGAGACTCTGTGTGAGCGCACACTTCCATTATGAGGTGAATGAGTCGACTCTGTGAGTGCACACTCCCATTATGAGGTGAATGAGTGAGACTCTGTGTGAGCGCACACTTCCATTATGAGGTGAACGAGTCAGACTCTGAGCGCACACTTCCATTATGAGGTGAACGAGTCAGACTCTGTGAGCGCACACTTCCATTATGAGGTGAATGAGGGAGACTCTGTGTGAACGCTCACTTCCATTATGAGGTGAACGAGTCAGACTCTAAGCGCACACTTCCATTATGAGGCGAATTAGTGAGACTGTCTGTGAGCGCACACTTCCATTATGAGGTGAACGAGTCAGACTCTGTGTGCCCACACTTACATAATGAGGTGAACGAGTGAGACTCAGTGTGAGCGCACACTTCCATTATGAGGCGAATTAGTGAGACTGTCTGTGAGCGCACACTTCCATTATGAGGTGAACGAGTCAGACTCTGTGTGCCCACACTTACATAATGAGGTGAACGAGTGAGACTCAGTGTGAGGACACACTTCCATTATGAGGTGAACGAGTCAGACTCTGAGCGCACACTTCCATTATGAGGTGAACGAGTCAGACTCTGTGAGTGCACATTCTCATTATGAGGTGAATGAGTGAGACTCTGAGTGAGCGCACACTTCGATTCTGAGGGGAATTAGTGAGACTCCTTGTAAGGGACAGGATGACAGCAACGAGGAGAATGAGTGCTCTTCCGTGTAATGCACGAGGCCGGTGGAATGGTGGTGAATGGCTGAAATCTCTTTGGAGACTGTGGGGCCAGTGAGTCGCTCTTGAATCGTGACCATGGGGTGGCGGGCGTTTGGGCGGACCTTGAAGGCTTATCAGGAGAGCTTAGTCCACAGTCCCAGGATGATAACAGTGATGGCGAAATCCGGTTTCACCCGGATGCTGCTCTCAGCCACAATCCTCTTATGAGGGCGAAGGTGAGGCCGCCAACCTTCAGCTGTCACAGCCCCTCCTCAGGATGCCTTCGTGCTCGCCTCCTCCCACCTGTGCTCAGACACCGGGAAGGTATGACAGTAAAAAGAGACTTACCCTTCCAAAGAAATTAAAAACAACTATGCACTATTTGCACCTTAAAGAGAGCAATCAGATGCAAGTAAATAGTTCAACTCACCCTCGCTTACACATTTGATAATGTTTTTGGTTCAGTCATGACCAGGGGCGTAGGTACTATTGGTGCAGCAGGTTCAGTAGCACCAAGGCCTAAAGGCCTGAGGGGGCCCATTGAGCCATACATATTGCGTTATATTATTACCCAAGCAGCAGGCAAAAATACCATTTTCCTTGAACGTGCCTGAGCCCATGGCATCTTCTACTGGGCATGGCATCATTTTCGTACATTCATGGTTGGAATATTGTTTTCGTCTAGAGTGTGTGTTGTGGAACAAAGCCAATAGGAAGCCTTCTTGTGTTGAGGCGGAGCTGTTCAGATGACATCATCTACAGATCACGCGGGATGAGGGGACGGCAGCGGCGAGAATGACGCTGTAACAAGATATCTGTCTGATGTATATTGGACAGGGTAGGAAGGCAAGGACAGGGTGGGGAAATAGGACACGCAAGTCTCGAGACAGGCCAGGACCCCCAATTTACTAAGGTGCTACCAATCATGGCACTGTGAACATTTTGGAGCAGTGTAATGTGGAGGTCGTGTGACTGCCGCGCGGTTTCGGGTAGAGCCATGGGGAGGTACCATGAATATCTAGAATTCAGACAGAGGACCCTTGTATTTACATCTCCCCTTTAACCAGGGGGCTATAATGGGAGGCTGGGGAGCAATAGGCTCGATTTAACCTTCTGCTCCGCAGGCATCATCCTATTGCTTAGTAATATTGACCTCTCCCTTGGGATGTATAACCAAGCCTGTCAGGCTTGGAGTCAGAGTGGGTGTGTTATGGTGGGAGATCTAGTGCACCAAGGTGTGTAATAATCGCTCCAGCATGGCGGAATCTGGCTTCCAAGAAGAAGAAGAGAGGCTTTACTATTTACAAGTTAAAAGTTGGGTCAGGAAACCTCAGGTTAGGGAATGTAGGGCCTGATCACTGATGCTATTTGGAACACTTGTTAAAAAGTACGGACTATTCAAACCTGCTCAAGATCTCCTATTCATTAGGTCTGAACAAAAGAATTGATGTAGAAGAAGCAACCATTCCAGAGCAATGGGTAAGGAAGCTTTGGCTCACCCTTGAGAAGGATGAATGGAGCAGATCTTCCAGCCACATCATTATTTTGTTTAATACAGAGGAAGGAAGTGTCCTTTAAAATACAAGACTAGTGGTGCTCCATTCCTGTCTGATGCACATATTGAATACTCCTCTGTCGGATGTCTACTGCAGAGCGTGTGGAGAACAGGCAATGCTTACTCATGTCCTGTGGTCATGTCCGCGGTTGAAGTGTTGGTGGGGGTACACTTGATGAAAGGGCCTACGCTTGCTAGATGCCATTTGTTGGGGCGGAAAAGTCCCTTGCATGGTGATGGACGTGTACCCCTGCCCTGAGTGCCCCCAATTGCAATGATGTCTGGATCCCTGGTATAGATTTTTGTTGTCATGGAAGAACACCAATCATGCTTGTGAGCCATGACGTAGGCCCGTCTGACTAATTGCAGTCTTCTTGGACCGAGAGAGATGCTCACAGCACTACCCTCATAGTGGTGAAAGCCTACTGCCTTTGCCAGGAGTTAGCAGAACGAGTGAGGTGGTGGAAGCATACTGTGTAGTTAACAGTTTTTTTTATCTGTTTCACTGAAGTGAGGCCTACAGGTACACTCATGTAAAGTTCCACTACTGTGTGCTTAACTCACCCTTGGCCTACATCAGGTTAGTATGTAGTGCGTGTGTGTTATATACATGTGCTCAATGTATGTGTGCCTGTTAATGGTAAAATACATGGAAGATGTAGTGCTGTATGCAGCATGGGTGTTACGTGCATTTGCTGGGTGCATGTGTGCCTGTGAATGGTACAATACATGGAATATTCTGTGTTCCATTTTGGGAGACTAAGGGCTAACTGGAGGAGCACAAGGAGGTAGAGGGATCTCCCAGACAGCTTTGTGGATTGCTGCATTCCTGTGAGCTGGGTGGAACACACTGGATGAAGAGAGATCAAGCTGTTCAGTACTCTTCAAAGGGTGCTCTTTGAATCAGAGAGAGGCCACTGGGACGTGTGTTGGGCACATCTCGGGAAGGAGCTGGGGCTGATCATTGAACCATAAAGAGTAGGGCTGAGGACCTGGGGTAACCTTTTGATACACATATCACTGTGGCTGACATCCAGTGTGTGAACCTCTATCAACTCCCATGGCCTGTGTTGTGAGGCTATCAGATTTTGAGTCGTTACTGCTGTGATAATATGCTTTATGGAGGAAGGGCAGGGTAAATGAGAGAGCACTTCAAAAAGAAGCATACTAGCAACATAATCTTGAAAGACTCAATCCTTAAATCACATTTGGTGTCTGGAAATGGAGTATAAGAAGAGGAGCAAACGCCCCCCGCCCAAATTGTCAACTGTCAAGCAGTCAATTGGGCTGTACGATGATGAGAAGCTCCACTAGATTTCTGCCTGTGACCAGGACTGGAGGCTAGGGCCTGCCAGTGTCCCAGCTGGTTAAAGGGAATCCAAGCCCACCTGCCCCTGGAGCCTGGAACACCAGCGCCTGCCTTCGTGCAAAAATCAGTGTGCCCTCTGAGAAATAGGAGAGTGTTGGAGAGTGCAAGGTCTACTGGGAGATAATAGCCATTGGATCTCTGAAACAAGGTGTAAGAAGATGGTTTTTGCACCAATTGGGTGACTGCAGATGGAAGTCGGCGACTCTGTATTCCAGGTGGGACTGCTGTGAATATTGCTGACATGATGAAAGGCCAAAGCCCATGTGCAGAGTGAAGTCAGCATCTCCGTATGCCAGGTGGGGCTTCCATGAAGATTGTTGCAGTGCTGGGTGGGCCACTGGGAGAAAAGCAAGGGGAGTTGTCTGGTCAAGACCATTGTCGAGAGGAAGAAGCCACCGTGTTAACCCATGCAGATCCAAGCCCCAACTGAGGATCTGCACCAGGAGCATAGATTGTCCACCCTCCACCTGTGGGGAGGACCCAAGGAAACTTACTGGCACCAGAGGAGCATCGACGACACCTGTCATCTGCCCCCACAGTCCACATGTGAGGAACTCTAGGACATCTTATCACTACCCTTGGAGGGCCACATGTCCGACACTTACTGGAGACACTTTCTGCAGCCTCCACGCTCGTGAATGGGGCCTTTTTGTAGACTCCGGTCATGCAGGTCCTGCTGGTACAGGTAAGACAGATAAACGGGCTAGACGGCCTCGAAGGAACTTGCCTGTTATGTAGAGCTTCGGCCCTGGAACACTTTTGACTTTAATTATAGTTGGAGTAGGCCTCCTGAGGTTCGGACTACTAGTGGGGCGTGCTATCCTGACTGTCAGGTTACCCAATGATGTAACAGAATGTCAGGTTTTTGAGGGTTCCCTAGAGAGCCGTTGAGCTAGACAGACCAGAGCTGAGCATATAACTGCATCTGCTCCTGGAGGGGGCATTTATGTATCCATTCAAATTACAATAAACCCTCTCTTAATCGACTGCCATTGTCTGCATATTTCTACATGCCAACATGCACCACTACAATGGTGCCAAGCTTCAAAGGTCCTAGTGGTGTAAAGCAGAACTGTTCTACATGGATTTTATTGGTAAGAATATAAGGGCATATGCATGAAATCTGGAGTTTGCAATTCTCAAAATACGATTTTTAGCGAATCGCATTTTGGGAAAGGCAAAAGATGATGTAAATAAAAAATCGCTAATAGTTAGTGATTCCCAAAAAGTCACAGAATTTTACTGCGACCCCGCAAATAGTGATTCCTTAATTGCGAATTCACAATTATCGCAAAAATAGAGAATCTGCAATTCCGGTGCAGCTTGATGACATCACACCCAGGAAGAGTGACTGGCCATGCTGTTCCTGATTGCCCAAGGCTGTATCAGAGGCTTGGAGGAGAGGCAAACAACTGAGAACTGCAACTCCCATCTATTCCTAATGCATCTCCAGCAGAAAGAGAAGGACAAGGAGGAGGCTGGTAGGAAAAGAAAGCAGAAGTAGTGCGAGAGGGGGCAGGAGGTGCTAATAGATGAAATGGTACACAGCCATGAGTTTTTCTTTGGAAAAAAATCCCTCTGTGTGCCAGAGTCAAGAAAAAGAAAAATATGGCTGGACTTCCAGGCAAGGGTGAATGCCATCGGTGTGACCCAGCGCTCTTTGGAGGACCTGCACAAGCGATGGTATGATACGCTTCTTTTCCAAGGACAAGGTGGCAACCAGGCTGGCAGAGGCAAAGAAGACTGGTGGTGGTATTTCAACAGAAACAGAGTCTACACCCCTGAGGAGTTGGTGGAGTCCATCCATCAGCCAGAGAGTGTTAGTGGTGTGGCTGACATTGACAGTTCTGGCTCTCCAAACACCAGACAAGGTAAGACACATGCCAAATCATGCCGCACACATCACCAGCTCAATCACACACCCCAGAATGCACCAAGTACAAAGTAAATATACTACTCTAGTACACTTTTCCCAGCACACCCATAAATGCATCATGGGAGATGTAGTCACATGCATCATACAGTGGAGCAATGAGACAAAGCAATCTAAAATCAGCATAGGTAAATCAATAAAGGCAAAAAACGCTATACAGTACTTAGCTAACACATTCCACAGCTGAACAATGTTGAGCAGAACACACAATTAAAATGTGCCTTTTCATTCACAGTACCACCTGAAACACAGGATGACAGTGCAGGAGCTGAGGAGGCAGCATATACAGAGGAGAAGGCAGGGCAAGAGGACACAGAGGAAACCACATTGACAATACCTGTCCCGCGGAGACAGCATAATATTGTGCCTCCACTGCCACTGTTAGAGGCAGAACCACAGTCCGTAGGGGATGATGCCCAGCCAGACCAGGGCCAACGTGCAGCACAGGTCCAACAACAGTCTACTCAGCACCGTAGGGAGGAAACATGTGTGAGATGCGGGCCAGGGGCGAGCACCAGTGCTGCTACTGATGAAGAACACACAGTGTTTGCTGGACTGGAAGGCAGCATGGTCAAGATACAGCGCTTGCAAACACGATCAATGCGGTCAATACATCGGCAGCTGGTCTCAGTCAACCACAACCTGAGTGACATGAGGGACATGAGGGAGGGCATCAGGGAAATGACAGGTGCAATCAAAGAACTGTGTGCCATGATGAACCAAGACCAGGCAGCCAGGCGCAGAGGGAGACAACGTCTCTACAGCCGTTTGGACACCTACAGCAAGGCGGTCAACCGCCTATGTACTGCCACCTCCTTGCTGTCACGCCACTCAGTGAGCATGCAGCCAGGATGTGGCCAAAGGCCTAGTGCAGGTGACGACTGCCGTGGAACAGCTGCAGACAGCTATCACACATGGCACAAGACTCCTGGGCTCGGGGATAGCGAGGAGCTGTCAAGCAGGAGCAGCATCACCCCACCAGTTCCTGAAACCAGACAGCGAAGTAGGAGGCAGGGTATAACACCTGATGAGTCAAGGGAGTGCAGTCAGCCCCCTGAGCGTGCGCCAGCAGGCCGTTCCCATAAAAAAATAAACTGCCACCACTGAGGAAAGCCAATAGTTGAAGCAACCCATTGCATTCGACTTGTGTTTCGCCTTCATACATGCACATCTGAACATAACATGTGCAACATCTTGTGACACACGAACTGTCTGTCAGGCTGTGTGACTGAATTAATCCTGCTGCTAAAAGATTAATTAAACACAGTTGTGCACAAAACATCTTTTGCATTGTGTCATCATTGCTCACCTAGAAATAGTTTTGTGTTATCTCATCACGTCTCTGTCTTCTGGCAGCTGCCCCAACAGCACCTGCTGGTCTGCAACACGGACCTGGTCCCTCATCCTCAGATGCGTCTGTATCAGTAAGTTTTACTGGAATGCCTTTTTCGTAGTTATGTCGTGGAGAATGGCACAAGTGGCCACAATCATGCAGCAGGTCTCTGCACTGTATTGTAGTGCTCCTCCGCTTTCATGCAGGCAGCGTAACCAGCTCTTCAGTATCCCAAATGTCCGCTCAATTACACAGCTTGTAGATTTGTGTGTGTGATTAAATCTTCGCTCCCTTGCATTGAGGTATGGTGTTGGGATTTAGTCCTGCACTGCATATCCACTGTCTCCCTCAAGATGAAAGCCATGAGGTCAATCACTGTCCTCCCACTGCAGACCTTATCTGTATGTTAGAATGTTAGACATGCATTTACCTAGCAGGTAGCCCTCACCAAAATCACCACCAGTGAGACGTCTGTATATCCCACTATGTCTAAATATACATTTTGCAACAATATCGTTGATGAGATATTTGGCATTGCAGGTGACCTGTATGTTTAGTGAATGATAAGATTTGCAGTTCCTGAATACATACTCATTGTTTGATGGGGGTGAGAGGGCTACATGGGTTCCATCTATGCAGCCAATTACGTGGGGAAATTGGGCAATCTGGTAGAAGTCCTGTTTTGTTTGCTGTAATGTCTGTTGTGTGCTGGGGAATTGGATGTGATGATGTAGCCTCTGTACCATTGCATCCAGGAATGCATGGAAGAAGAGGGACAGGCAACTCTGGGAGACCCCACATGCTGCTGCTATCACCCCTTGGAAACTCCCTAAGGCCAGTAAGTGCAGTGAACAGAGGACCTACACATGGGTTGGAATGGTTAGGTCCTGCGGGTTGGGTGTTCCAGCAAGAGTTTTAGCTCATCTTCAAGACCATAATGGTGGCTGAGTCCAGACTATACTTCTCATGGATCTCCTCGTCAGTCTGCTGGAACAGAGAGAAGCGCACTCTGAAGATCCGTTCCTGTCGCCACCTTCTCTGTGCTGCAGCCCGAATTCACATCCACCTGGCTATCACATACAGCGCTGCCATTGTGGAAGTCCCTGTTGCATTGTCGGCTTGTTTAAATCGGTTGCACCTGGTTACCACCTGCTTTGAGTTGGTGGTAAAATCCATGTGCAAAATTGCTAATCTCACGAATTCGAAATTTGCGATTTTTTCATACATCTGTTTGCGAATTTGCAAATTGCGATTACGCTATTTACAATTTCTGCAAAATGTGTGTTGCAGATTGTGAGTTCGCAATGATTATTCGCAGATTTCAGGACTTGCAAAATTGGTATTCGCCGCTGCTAATCCGGTGCTGCTGTTTGACTTTTGTGGAAGGAGAACCCTCGTCGCTGGGAGGTCGCTGCTGGCATTCTGAAGCGCTACTCACCTGAAAGCGCTATTGGGCAGCGCTTGAACTCCACTGCTTGCGTTTCCCGCTTCACGGGAAACACTCGTGTTTCTGGGCTGGTAGGCGGACAGAGAGACCAGGAAACTGCAAATCCCACAAGCCATCTGGGACTGGAGCACCGCCCCGCCACGCCCCCCTCACCTGGCTTTAATTGTGCAGCAGGAGCGCTGGGGAGCGGAGACAGCCGCTGCTAATCCGGTGCTGCTGTTTGACTTTTGTGGAAGGAGAACCCTCGTCGCTGGGAGGTCGCTGCTGGCATCCTGAAGCGCTACTCACCTGAAAGCGCTATTGGGCAGCGCTTGAACTCCACTGCTCGCGTTTCCCGCTTCGCGGGAAACACTCGTGTTTCTGGGCTGGTAGGCGGACAGAGAGACCAGGAAACTGCAAATCCCACAAGCCATCTGTGACTGGAGCACCTCCCCGCCACGCCCCCCTCACCTGGCTTTAATTGTGCAGCAGGAGCGCTGGGGAGCGGAGACAGCCGCTGCTAATCCGGTGCTGCTGTTTGACTTTTGTGGAAGGAGAACCCTCGTCGCTGGGAGGTCGCTGCTGGCATTCTGAAGCGCTACTCACCTGAAAGCGCTATTGGGCAGCGCTTGAACTCCACTGCTCGCGTTTCCCGCTTCGCGGGAAACACTCGTGTTTCTGGGCTGGTAGGCGGACAGAGAGACCAGGAAACTGCAAATCCCACAAGCCATCTGGGACTGGAGCCCCTCCCCGCCATGCCCCCCTCACCTGGCTTTAATTGTGCAGCAGGAGCGCTGGGGAGCGGAGACAGCCGCTGCTAATCCGGTGCTGCTGTTTGACTTTTGTGGAAGGAGAACCCTCGTCGCTGGGAGGTCGCTGCTGGCATTCTGAAGCGCTACTCACCTGAAAGCGCTATTGGGCAGCGCTTGAACTCCACTGCTCGCGTTTCCCGCTTCGCGGGAAACACTCATGTTTCTGGGCTGGTAGGCGGACAGAGAGACCAGGAAACTGCAAATCCCACAAGCCATCTGTGACTGGAGCACCTCCCCGCCACGCCCCCCTCACCTGGCTTTAATTGTGCAGCAGGAGCGCTGGGGAGCGGAGACAGCCGCTGCTAATCCGGTGCTGCTGTTTGACTTTTGTGGAAGGAGAACCCTCGTCGCTGGGAGGTCGCTGCTGGCATTCTGAAGCGCTACTCACCTGAAAGCGCTATTGGGCAGCGCTTGAACTCCACTCCTCGCGTTTCCCGCTTCGCGGGAAACACTCTTGTTTCTGGGCTGGTAGGCGGACAGAGAGACCAGGAAACTGCAAATCCCACAAGCCATCTGGGACTGGAGCACCGCCCCGCCACGCCCCCCTCACCTGGCTTTAATTGTGCAGCAGGAGCGCTGGGGAGCGGAGACAGCCGCTGCTAATCCGGTGCTGCTGTTTGACTTTTGTGGAAGGAGAACCCTCGTCGCTGGGAGGTCGCTGCTGGCATCCTGAAGCGCTACTCACCTGAAAGCGCTATTGGGCAGCGCTTGAACTCCACTGCTCGCGTTTCCCGCTTCGCGGGAAACACTCGTGTTTCTGGGCTGGTAGGCGGACAGAGAGACCAGGAAACTGCAAATCCCACAAGCCATCTGTGACTGGAGCACCTCCCCGCCACGCCCCCCTCACCTGGCTTTAATTGTGCAGCAGGAGCGCTGGGGAGCGGAGACAGCCGCTGCTAATCCGGTGCTGCTGTTTGACTTTTGTGGAAGGAGAACCCTCGTCGCTGGGAGGTCGCTGCTGGCATTCTGAAGCGCTACTCACCTGAAAGCGCTATTGGGCAGCGCTTGAACTCCACTGCTCGCGTTTCCCGCTTCGCGGGAAACACTCGTGTTTCTGGGCTGGTAGGCGGACAGAGAGACCAGGAAACTGCAAATCCCACAAGCCATCTGGGACTGGAGCCCCTCCCCGCCATGCCCCCCTCACCTGGCTTTAATTGTGCAGCAGGAGCGCTGGGGAGCGGAGACAGCCGCTGCTAATCCGGTGCTGCTGTTTGACTTTTGTGGAAGGAGAACCCTCGTCGCTGGGAGGTCGCTGCTGGCATTCTGAAGCGCTACTCACCTGAAAGCGCTATTGGGCAGCGCTTGAACTCCACTGCTCGCGTTTCCCGCTTCGCGGGAAACACTCATGTTTCTGGGCTGGTAGGCGGACAGAGAGACCAGGAAACTGCAAATCCCACAAGCCATCTGTGACTGGAGCACCTCCCCGCCACGCCCCCCTCACCTGGCTTTAATTGTGCAGCAGGAGCGCTGGGGAGCGGAGACAGCCGCTGCTAATCCGGTGCTGCTGTTTGACTTTTGTGGAAGGAGAACCCTCGTCGCTGGGAGGTCGCTGCTGGCATTCTGAAGCGCTACTCACCTGAAAGCGCTATTGGGCAGCGCTTGAACTCCACTGCTCGCGTTTCCCGCTTTGCGGGAAACACTCTTGTTTCTGGGCTGGTAGGCGGACAGAGAGACCAGGAAACTGCAAATCCCACAAGCCATCTGGGACTGGAGCACCTCCCCGTCACGCCCCCTCACCTGGCTTTAATTGTGCAGCAGGAGCGCTGGGGAGCGGAGACAGCAGCTGCTAATCCGGTGCTGCTGTTTGACTTTTGTGGAAGGAGAACCCTCGTCGCTGGGAGGTCGCTGCTGGCATTCTGAAGTGCTACTCACCTGAAAGCGCTATTGGGCAGTGCTTGAACTCCACTGCTCGCGTTTCCCGCTTCGCGGGAAACACTCGTGTTTCTGGGCTGGTAGGCGGACAGAGAGACCAGGAAACTGCAAATCCCACAAGCCATCTGTGACTGGAGCACCTCCCCGCCACGCCCCCCCCTCACCTGGCTTTAATTGTGCAGCAGGACCGCGCATCGCGGGACGCGCGCGGGACGCGCCGGGCTAAGCCTGGGCAAAGGGCGGGCCCTCTGTGACTGAGGTAGGCTGGGCTGGGCCAGGTTATTAAAATTTCCTACTAAATAGATGTGTCGTCTGCAATAGAAAGTGCTGTCACGTGAAATTAAATAACAGTTTCTTTTGCTCCATTGACATTAAATGGAGGGCAACTGCAGAGTTTTCTCCATTATCATATCCATTTTATGGTTTATTTATAATTTTTAACTACACTCCTTGTGGAAATTTATTGTTGTATAAACGACATCCTGTGAAAAAGTACCGGAGAGGATGACAAAGAAACTTCATTATGGGAGATTAGTAGGGAGAAGGACCTGTGCTAAAACAAAATCCAACCCCCTAAGAAATAAATCAGTTAATAATCCGTTACTAAAGGGACAATGCCAGCTTTTTGAATTGTGGGAAAAACCGGTGGATAAGAATTTACCAGTCGTTGGAAAAGACGGCCCGCCTTTAGTGGCACTTACGGGGCCGACTCAAGTGGTTGATAATTCGGTCCCCTCTCTGTGATGATAGATCCATTACAGATAGAAACTACGGCAAGGACCTGCCTTATACATTCCGAGGCTGATGGTGATATTAAGCTCCATGATCAAACTATGGAGGGAAAACAAGCTAATAATCCACCAGCTCCACATGCCTCTACTTCTTATGCTCGGTCAGGAGGAGATTCTTTACTATCCTCTATCGACCTAGAACTCTGTGGCCGCTACCTGGAGGCAGGTAGTTTGAAATCTCCAGAAGCCTAGAAGCCATCAGCGGGTGCTACTCCATCTGGATTATTGTTATATAGCAGCACTCCCTCAATAAATGTGCAGGATATGTACGCGTTGTTAAATGTTTCCAAGAGCCCTGAGTTCAATCTATCTGGAATTTGTCCGTCTGCTGCTGCAGGCGAAAAACCTATATCGGAATCTCTGATTGCCCTTGAACATTTGCTAGCCTCCATATTACTTCTTTTGGGCAAATTCGTGGGCAGCTCTGATTGTATTCTGGACTCTGTCACTAAAATATTGAATACATTGTTGCAAAAGGCGCCTGAAATGAGGAGTGCTCCCTCCCCTGAGGACGTAACTAGTTTGACATCAGGGCAAGTAAAAACTCCTGCAGAGAATTCTGGTATAAAGCCGACAGCAGTAGTTCAAGAAAACATTGACAAGGTTTTGCCTGCTACTGCAGCAACTAACTGTGTAAAGAATTCAGATCTTGAAATAGAGGAAGAAAATCTGTCTGTTTCAGTTTCAAAAATAACACAAGAACTATTTCAAATATTCATCCCTGAGAAAAAAGGGCAACGTGATGATGAGAAAGAGATAAAGGAGAAAATTGGCAAACATAGAAATAATAAGGGTAAAAAAAGGAAGCCTGTGCGCAAATATAAGAAGAAAAGACAAAGACGGATAATCTTCCAAGATCCAATTGTGTTAACTGATAATGAAGATATTGTCATTGTCTCTAACCCGGTGGCTGCAAATTTGGCTAGTGAACTCTGCCCGCCATATTGTGGTCCAGAGACCATTAGTAAAACTCTTCCTTTGACTGTGGAGGATCTACCTCAGAACGGTGGACATGGACTGATTGCCTCCCCAATGGTAGAGATAAGGAGCTCAAACCCGGTTGAACTTGGAGCCCTTAACCCTTTGGCTACCTCTTTTTCCCTTACAGATGAGGTTGGTGTACGCCCACACCTTTCTTCCCAGGCAAGAATCTCAATGTCTTATGTGGACACTCTGGTTCTGGACTTCTTACCTTTATTTGATGCTGATTTGCCCTTAAATAGATCCTGGTTGCTTAAATGTTTCAGAGATTTGGAAAGTCTCCACCTCATTCAGTCAAGTGACATTGAGTTAGTTTCTTTGTTAGGTGGAGATAGTGCTTCACGTATAAGGGTCAAATTTTATTCCAAAATTATTGTAAACTTGATACTACAGCAAGCGGAGAACTTTCAATGCAGAGGGATTGACGTCTTGCCTATTTTTAGTCTTGGTAAGACCATGCATCCCCACAGGATGACCCAAAACGGTGATAAGGAAGATGTGGCTCTTTCTCCATTTAAAGATCTAAAGATTTGGGTTTCTAAAGGGCAACGTTCGGTTTCCCAGGTATTGCCGCCCCCACCAATTCTGAATTCTCTTCCATCTGAGGATAATCATAGGTGGAATTGGCTGCCTAGTGCCCTTTCAAATAAGAGTACAGAAAATCCCAAATTATTCCATCATCTTTAACAATAAGCTAAAAATTATTTCTTGGAATGCAGCCGGAATACATAGCAGGCCAGAGAAACTAGAGTTTTTATTCTCGCTGGGAGCAAATGTTATCTGCATTCAAGAAACATGGTGTACCAATAACATTTATGCAGGGAAGGATTACTATGTATTGGAAGCGCCGGCTGCCCCCTCCAAGAAAGGTCACGCCAAAGGGGGAATTGCTTGCTTATTGTCTAACAGACTGGACTGGAGATTTTCTCATTATATTGACCCAAGTAACCTGTTTCAAGCTATAACAATTGCTAATCTCCCTAGCTCTCCAAATAAATCGGCAGTTGTAATCATTAATGTGTATATTCCCCCTGAAGAGCGTTTTAACATTTTATTGAAGCAAGTGTTTGAGTATATTGGACAGATTAAAAATGTTAATTCCCCACCTGAAGTTATCCCAGTAGGAGATTTGAATTGTAAAATTTCTAATGCTAGTTTAAATCTATTTAGAAACAAATCAAAAGAAGAGGCCTATTTTATTCCACAAACCCTCTTTCCAGATAAAATAATAACGAACAAAAGAGGGAAGATTCTTTTAGAAGAATTATCGGCAGTTGAGGGGCTTATTCTAAATGGGAGATTGCCCTCTGATGTGCCTGCGAAATTTACTCACAGGTCCCCCTTTAGTGCCTCAATACTTGACTATGTGATCTCTGATTATGATATTTTCCCATGTATTCAGGATCTTATGGTATCCCCTACATCTTTGAGTGATCATAGCATAATCATTATAACTATTTCTTTAAAACCTCCCCCCACTGTGTCTTGGTCCCTTAATAATAATGATGTCAACCTTCATGGAACTTCGGGTAGATGTTTTTGGAATCCAACTGCCATTATAGGTGTGCAGGATATGCTATGTAAAACTATATCAGAATTACATGATTGGCATGGTTCCGAAATTGCTAACTTTGAAAAGTTTATGAGGATGATCATCCTAGATGTGAAAAGGGTTAGTGGTCCTAAGAAAAAGGTAGTTTATCCTAGTACATTGCGTATCCTGAATAAGGAAATAAACAAATTAGTGCGAGAGCAATTTCTAGGTAGATCTGGTGAACTAGCAAAAGAAATATCGAGGTTAAAAAGAAGGAGAACTAGATTAAAAGCGAAACTGAAAAAGGAGAAGGAAGATTCTGTATGGATAAACTTGCGGGAGGCGGTTGTACATGGCAGGCCTAGTGAATTCTGGTCCATAGTTGGTAGGGGTTATGGTACTAGAATGAGCCCTCTCCCCATCCCTATATCGGAAGAGGTCTGGTCCTCTTACATTCGGAAGCTGTACGCAGGGAATGCTATATTGGCTGTAGATAGTGCCCCTGATCTAACATCTGAAGGCCCTATTAATTTTCCAACTGAGAAAACAATAGAACAGGCCATAAAGAACATGCGCTCCTCCGGCGCAATGGGACCTGACGAAGTACCTATGACGGTCCTGAAGCAGGAACCTTGCTATGGAGTAAGATCCTCTACCCACTGTTTAAATCCTGTTTTATTACTAAAACGGTCCCCGCTTCTTGGAGAGGAAGTGTATTGGTCCCTATATTTAAGAAGGGAGTTAGGGACAACCCCATGAACTATCGTTTGATAGCCCTCCTCGATTCAATCGGAAAGGTTTTTGCAAAATGTATTTTAACATTACTTAACAATTGGATCGAGGAGAATAACATCTTGCCATTAGAACAAACGGGTTTCCGTAGGGGGCACGGTACATTAGATAACCTCACCACCCTGAATGTGATCACTGATAAATACACTCATGTGAGAGGAGGGGTGGTGTTTGCGGCTTTTATTGATTTCTCCACAGCGTTCGATAAAGTAGATCGTCGAACGCTGTGGAGAAAATTGGCAGCCCTTGGTTTACCATCTTACCTACTGGATCTTGTACGTGCTCTCCATACTGATACTTGGTGCTGTGTTCTCCAAGGTGGAGAAAGGGGACTCTCGCACCGAATCCCATTTTTGAACGGCCTTAAACAAGGCTGCCTCCTGGCTCCATTATTGTTTTCTTTGTACACTGTGGACCTTCCTGCTTCCCTGAATGCTTGTGTGGGTATAGCTCCGGTGATAGGGGGGGCCCCTATCTCTTGTTTGATGTATGCCGATGATATTCTTGTCCTAGATCTAACTCCTAAAGGGCTGGCTAATTGGCTGCAGGCTTTACATATTTTTGCTAATGCTCACTTTATGAAGATTAATATATCTAAAAGTAAAATTATGTGTATTGCCGGGAAAAAGAAGTGCCGTTCTGAAAACTTTGGATGGTTCATTGGGGGCCAGAAATTAGAGGTTGTCAAATCCTATACCTTTTTGGGTAAAATAATTTCGTCCAATTTGAGCGAGAAGCTCCATATTGAACATACCTCACGTAAAGCCCTCGCTCATGGTAAGGGTTTGAATTCCCTCTATCTCGCCACCGGTAAAAGACACTTCTCCAGTTTACTCGAAGTGTATAGGGCAAAGATTCCTGCAACGATACTATATGGCATAGAACTCATAGAGCTGAAGCACTGGGGTTTCTGTCACAAAATTGAAGGGAAACTTTTAAGATCCCTATCTACCTTTAACACCGCGTGCTCCTTGGCCGCATGTAGGCTTGACTTCGGTCTGAGGAGCAGCTGGGGGCAGGGATTATGTGCTCTGGTACGATGGGTGGCTTGTTTGGCCAGAGCTGAACCGGGTTCGATGAGAGCTCTCCTTAAAGGAGAACTGTTGGGCAACTTCAAAGAGTTCTCTCGATTAGTAAGGAACTTTAGAAGAGCTGTGTCACTTTTAAAGTTAGACGAAAGTGTTTTGTTCCTTCAGTCACCAGCCCAGTTAAAAATCCTGCTAAAACAGGCATCGTGGGAACTGTGCTTCCAAACAGATATGAATGCAATACGAGAAAAAGGGGGTTGTGATCTCCTTAACTCTTATTCTATGAAGTTGGCCCAACCTTATGCCACGTGGAATATGCCACATGGTGTCCGTAGATTATGGTTTCTTTTTAGATACGATTTATTGCCCCTAAATTTACTGTTATCTAAATGGTATGGATCTTCTCCGGCGTGCAATTTCTGTAATTTGAGTATTCAGGCCCGAACACATGTCATGTTGATTTGCCCGGCACTCCGCTCTTTGCGTTTTAAATGGTTAAAACCAATATGCTTCCTACTAGGTATCTCTAATGTAAATATCTTTCTACAATTTCTATACTGTCCCCCAAATGAAATGTTTTGCTTCCACATTTTTAACTTTTTTAAAGGTTTTTTAGCTATTTATTAATGTGCTATGGAGATGTCTGACGTTGCCTATTCTGGATTATTTTGCCAATGGATGTAATTTGTATTGTGTTTGTTTATTGAACTTCTTTTTCTTTGTGTGTAAATTGTATCGTGAATTTTATGTGGCCCTCGTTGAGAGCCAAAACATAATAAAATAAATTGAAAATTGAATTGGTATTTGCAATTTTAGCGGATACATATTTTGCGATGCGAACCTATGTTATACATAGGACAAGTCTATTTTGTGGTCGCAAACACTATTTTTTTGCGATTCGCAGTTTTTGCAACCGCAAAATAGCTTGATACATATGCCCCATAAATCCTATTTCTTCCTTTCTTTCAGAGATGCACTGTTTTTGTATGCACTTTCTACCTCACCTGTACATTCTACCCGGCAGCGCTGTAGAAAGGAAGAAGCAGGCTTGTTAAAAAAAAAATTCTATATAAAAACCTGTAGTTCGAAGGTGCACCGGTTTAATCGAGCAATTGCTGATAAAGCTTTGTGTGGCTAAGCTCACAAGTGTGTTCAAATAATCTTGTTGCAGATGGATGTTTGCCCATGGAAAACATGGTTTGTACATTCAAAAGCTGTGAAAAAAAGCTTTTATGACGGGGAATTTAACATTGAAAAAAATATCCTATCGAGAAAGAATTTTCATTTGCGTGGAAATAATTTCTACAGTCTGATTTTAACATTGAGCCTTGTTTCCATAAATAAATCTCCGCGTTTTGCAGGACAGTTTTGTAATACGGCCACAGGTGAGCACTGCTTTCAGTTAAATTAAGTTTTTTTCATGCTTCATTGTGTGAGCAGCTGTTGCAGGTTTTAAAGTAACACATTTGGTAGCTAAAGAGCAGCTTTGTTAAAGTCGGTGCAGCCCAGCCTCTGGTCTTACCTGAAGAGATCCAGGCCTCCAGCAGCACGAGCAAATTCCCATCATCTCTTTCATCTCATGGATATAGTGACCAAGCTGCCAAGTGTTCAGATTGCTTATATGTGACATTTCCATGATTTCAGTGACATTTAGAGTGACACTTTCCTGCTGAGTAAAACGATGCAATGAAGTGCAGAGAAAAATAAACATTATAATTTACACCCTTCTGAGCAATGACAGGCAATAAAATAAAATTGAATCTGCTGCAAACCCACTGAAATAGGTCAACACTTGCATACTCATAAACCAGGATATCTGTATGTGCTGTGAAAGCCTATCTTACAGTGTGCAATAGAATTTTAAAGCAATGTTCACGTTCACAATGCTTCTAGTCAGTGGGGGCTCTTCCCTAAGGCGGAGGAGCCCCACTGCCTGGAGCAGCAAAGAAAGGAAAAAATAAAATGATAATAATGGAATGTTATTAGCATTTTTTTCTCCTGCTGCGGCAGTGCATGAGGGGGCGGGGCAGAGCTGCAGGGGAGGAGTGGTAGAACACTCCTGTGTGCAATGACTGTTTGGTTGGCCCTCTCGGGTCGCCCATAACCGTCATGCACACTTTCCTGTTCTGCATGTAGGCTGCATTACAGACTGTGTGTAGAACATGCCCACTCCTACAGCCTCTGGTTGAGTGCTGTGCTTACACCGGCACTGGGGGGGAACTCATGGGAGAGCTAAGGGTGGCCTGAGCACGTTCCTTTCTAACCAGCTTAAGGGAAACACCCGCTACAACGCAACTTTTAGAACGCACTACCATTACATCGCAACTTTTACAACGCAGGATCCATTACAATGCATGCCTTTACAACGCATGACATTACATAGCAGATGCTATTACAACGCATGCCATTACAACGTAAGTATAGGTAACTATATAATTTTACTTTATATTTTAACATTATTTAATTAATTTAATTAATATTAAAAATAAATAAATATATTAATTTATGTATTTAAAAAAAATAAATTAAATATATTAATTTAAGTAATTTAAAAAAATAAGTATGAGTATAGGAGTATATGTTTTGGGGTACTGAGGTATATGTTTTGGGGTGTTTGGGTATTTTTAGGGTTCAGGGCTAGGTTTGGGTTATGGGGTACAGGTGTATTTTTAGGGTTCAGGGCTAGGTTTGGGTTATGGGGTACAGGGGTATTTCTAGGGTTCAGGGCTAGGTTTGGGTTATGGGGTACAGGGGTATTTTAGGGTTCAGGGCTAGGTTTGGGTTATGGGTTACTGGGGTATTTTTAGGGTTCAGGGCTAGCTTTGGGTTATGGGGTACAGGGGTATTTTTAGGGTTCAGGGCTAGGTTTGGGTTATGGGGTACAGGGGTATTTTTAGGGTTCAGGGCTAGGTTTGGGTTATGGGGTACAGTGGTATTTTTAGGGTTCAGGGCTAGGTTTGGGTTATGGGGTACAGGGGTATTTTTAGGGTTCAGGGCTAGGTTTGGGTTATGGGGTACAGGGGTATTTTTAGGGTTCAGGGCTAGGTTTGGGTTATGGGGTACAGGGGTATTTTTAGGGTTCAGGGCTAGGTTTAGGTTTTGGGGTACAGGGGTATTTTTAGGGTTCAGGGCTAGCTTTGGGTTATGGGGTACAGGGGTATTTTTAGGGTTCAGGGCTAGGTTTGGGTTATGGGGTACAGGGGTATTCTTAGGGTTCAGGGCTAGGTTTGGGTTATGGGGTACAGGGGTATTTTTAGGGTTCAGTTTTTTTAAAAAACGACTTTAAATAAATTAAATTAATTAAATTAAATTAATAAATTAAATTAATTACATTTTTTTTTAAAAAGATATACTTACCTATACTTACGTTGTAATCGCATGCGTTGTAATAGCATCTGCTATGTAATGTCATGCGTTGTAAAGGCATGCATTGTAATGGATCCTGCGTTGTAAAAATCGTGTTGTAATGGTATGCGATGTAAAAGTATGCGTTGTAACGTCATACATCCCCAGCTTAAGTATGAGAGAGTACAATTACTATCAAAAAGTAGCTTCTACCAGCTGGTAAAGATAGATGTTAAGAAGGTGGTTAGTTTTATTATCATACATTTTTATGATAACATCCCGAATGGCGATATTGTTATCACTGTAAAAACGTTGAGGGATGATCTAAAACATGAAATAGATACCAATGAGAAAGAATTCATAATTTTTTTCGGGGGGGGATTTTAACTGTGCTCTCTGTAAAAGGGGTCAACAAGGCATATGTTGTCTTATGCTAGAACAAGACATTAGCCTTACCCATTTCGAGCATTCCATGTGTGGGGACCTTCTAAATGAAATATTATTTACCTATGATTTGGGATATGCAAATGAAATTGCTCAAACATCATCCCCCTTTGTCCCGACATTTATTGGTAGGGGAGCATTGTCTATTATTGACTTCATTATATCCGTGAATAGGTATGGTCGTCAGATTAAAAGATTTAAGACCCACGATTTGCCGCTGAGCGACCACCAGCAGCTAATATTAGAGATCGAAAACCCATTTCAGGAGTTAGATGGTGAAGGGTCCTTTAGCCAGACAGTCCCTGATGTGATACTTGGGAGGCAAAATGGCTACACACTTAAATGGAGTAAGCTGGCCCCAGAAAAATATATATGGAAATTGGTGAAGAAATGTTTAGAAAGTTTTATGATCTGTCTGGACGAGCACACAGACAGTGAGTGTATTATTGAACATTTTAATTATATAGCATCTACTATCAGGGATAGTTTGTGGGTTGAGTCTAAGAATCGGGGAAAGGTAACAGGAGATGGTTTGATACTTCATGCACTAAGGCACTCTCTGACCTCAAAAATGCACTAGATGGGTTTCCTCGAGACCTGTTATTGGTGAGAGGTTTAAGGAAAACATATAATGAGGCACTGAACAACAGGAAAAATGCTATAAAACGGGAGGCCTGGGATGCCCTTTGTGAAGCGTCGCTATCTAAAGATCCATCTGCATTTTGGAAGGCGGTAAATGCCCCCTTCCTTTATGACAACACAAAAGCACGCATAGAAATAGCAATTGCTAAGGACGAATGGGTCGACCATTTCTCCAAACTTTATAGTTGGTCATATGGAACACACCAATTACTGCCTGATACGACTAGGGGAAAAAGGGCACTGGATTCAAAATTGGTCGTATCCCTGGAAGAAGTCATGGCAAGTCTGAAAACAACTAAGGGCGGAAAAGCCGCAGGCCCAGATGGGATCCCAGCAGACCTGTTTAAAGAAAATAGTGAGATTTGGGGGCCCATGTTGGTACAGCTTTTTAATGATGCTCTTGTGAGGGGACTAAATGCCTCTTGGTTCACCTCGGTAATTGTGCCAATATATAAGAAGGGAGATAGGCAAAACTGTGCATGCTATCAACCCATTTCCCTTTTAGATTCGTCCATAAAGATCCTTGGCAGTCATTTTAGCGAGACTTCAAAACTGGGCAGAAGAAAATGGGATAATAAGTGACCTGCAATATGGCTTCCAGAAGGGCATAGGAACAGTTGAACAAGGACTAAATTTATTTTTTTTGCACCAAAAATATACTAGGGTAAAGGGGGAACGTTTATATTTTACGTTTGTCGATCTTACATCGGCATTTGATTGTGTGTCCCAAAGTAAACTTTGGGCATTACTAGAAAGGCTAGGGGTGGAAGAAACTATTATCTGTTTTCTAAGGGAATTATACTCAGGGGCCACAGCATCTGTCCGCTATGGGAAGGGTGGAGAATGTACTAGATCTTTTGGGATAGGCCGTGGGGTACGACAAGGGTGCGTCCTGGCACCTTTTCTATTTTTGATCTATATAAATGGCCTTGAGCAGCGTCTGCTGCAAGAGTGTAGGGATATGCCTATGTTTGGTAAGAGATCTATCCCTGCACTCTTGTATGCAGATGATGCGGTATTATTGGCACGGACGCCCCTCGCCCTACAGAACCTGACAACATCTTTTAAAAACTTTATGTCAAACCAGGATCTAAAAATAAATCATACAAAAACGTTCTCCATGAACTGCGGTACAGGGAGTAAGCAACAAAGAAAAACTATGTACATAAATAATATTCCCTTGGATTCTACCCCTACCTTCCCTTATTTAGGTATCCCGTTTCATGAGACCGGCACATGGGCAAGTACGGTAAAAGCGAGAACTCTTTTGTTCTCAAAAACAATAATGGCTCTAAAAAAATGTATTAAAAAAATGGGGGGAAAAACGATCAGGGAAATTTTAACTATTTATAATGTTACTTGTATATCAGTTGTACTTTATGGATCAGGTCTCTGGGGATATGCCAGCATAAAAACAATCCAAATGGCCGAAAATATGTTTTTGAGACACATTTTAACTGTACCTGAGAGTGTCGCGACTGATATTTGTCATGCAGAACTCGGCCAGCCGCATATCACAGACACAATTAGAATTCAGCCCATCCTTCTGTGGCATAGGGTATGGACAACAAATGAGTGTGTCATGAACCGCGCCATTCTATGGGATGTTTTAAACCTAGAAAAAGTGAGTAGGATCAAGTGGCTTGACTATGTTAAATCTTTCCTTGTTGAAATTGATTGCCAACAATATTACGACGATCCACTAACAATGGTTAATATGCCCAGAAAATTACTGAAAAAACTCTGTATGGAACATCTTCAAGAGAAAAGAGTAAAAGAGGAAGTAAAGAAAAAGACGGTTACTTTACAGCAACTGATATTAATTAGGGACAAACTACAGCCATACTTAACCTTATATATGACTAATTATGAGAGGTTTGTCCTGACGCGTTTTAGATTAAACATTGTTTTTAGACTTTTGACTTTTCCTGAAATGAACTCTTGGTCCCATGATTTAATTATGTGCCCATGTGACTCTTCAGCCCAGTCTGATATTCATGTACTATTTTTCTGTAAATTTTATACATTGCCTTGCAGGAAACTTATCATCCCTATCCTCAAGGAAATGAACTTAAATCGATGTTGCACAGCGTTTTTAGAATTGCAGAGATTAGATACAGTCTTAACTGTTGCAACAGTCTCGGAATTTTTAAAACAAGTATTTATATTGCAGAAATCAATCTGTATGGATGAATTTTAACTGTCTTCTTGTGTGGAAAACTGTTTTATATAGGAAATTATGTGTAATACTTCTTTGTAAATGAATTTCATGTTGTATGCTTTTATGGTTATTGTCAATTAACCGAATAAAGTATTTGACATTTTTTTTTTTGAGTGCTGTGTCACAGCAATCCGACCAATCACAACGCTGCAGGTTTTGATTGGCTTAGGGGTGAAAGTTTGGCTGCCTGCTTTCTGTTCCGACCTGGAGTCGGAAATAGGCAAGCAGGAGAGAAGACGCGGGACCCGGCTGTGTCAAGGTAATTTTTTAAATATACATTTCTTTAAAGCAGCCCATGCCCCCGTCTCTCCACCCGCGAGCCGGGCTGGCCACCCCTGCTTCCAGTTGTAGGCAATGATCTCGTAGCACTGAACTACAGAGGTCACTGTTCGCCACTGCGCCAACCAGGATTTAATTCTGTTTCTCTCCGGTTACACATAAAATCTCTGCAGTGATCGCTTTTCATAACGTTCACAAATAATGTATTTCCCATCTATTTTTTTAACTAGTATGATTTATCATTTTTCACTTAGTTGTGTGGTTATTTGGTATGTAGTCTCTTAAAATGAAAGAAAAACAGAATAATATACAATATTTTCCCTTCTTCTGTTTTGGTAGGCTGCATTGGGTGCTCAAGCCCACTTTTGCCTTATGACCCCGGCAGTTTATACTTTCACCAGAAAGTTAGGACTGACTTTAGTGTGGGCACCCGAGCATGTAGCTGGAAATTACCAAACATCACTGACCCACATTTGAATTGTTTAATTGTTGAGTATAGATTCATTTTAGCTTGAACAAAAAACGGGAGCTTCCTATCTAAATCGAAAGTATTTGAGGCTTTATATGGTATGCTCCTGTGCAGACTTCTCTGCAGAAGTCAGAATGAAGCTTTCAGTACCTTAACACCCACACACATTCCTTGTACTCCTCAACAACTACGTGTAGCTCCTAACAGAGAATTGATAACCAGGCAGTGAATACCCATTCTCCCAGCACTGAGCAGCTCTCTCCTATTTACTTATACTAAGTGTTTAGTGTTGTGAGCATGCAGCTCTCCTCTCAGCAGTACAGCAATCTTGTTGCTTAAATGAAGCCCCATTGTAAAGAACTTTTCGGGTGGTCCTGGGGGAGCTATAATGTGTGACTAAAGCTTTTTATGTGGTGATTCAGACACCAACACAACAACGCATTAGCCTAACCCCTGATGCGTGCTACTTGGCCGGGCTGTAGTGAGCCATTCGACCTGCACAGAGAGTCTCTACATAAATGTGTGCAGCCAGAACTCATTTAACCCAGGACTGTGCATTTATTTATTTGAGTTTATATAGCGCTGGCTAGACCCAGAGGTGTCAGAGCGCTTTACAAAAGGATCCACATAGTTACAAAATTACATCAGTTACAAGTTACATCAGTTGCAAGATAACATTTCCAGAGCATCAGAAGACGAAGTAAATGGAGCTTAGAAGGGAAGGGGGAAGGGGTATAATAGGGAGAAAGGATGGAGATATGATGGATGGAGAGAGGAACGAGAGTCTGCCCAAAGTCCGGCTAGGTAGGTGAGGTGCAAGGGGGAAGTACACAGCACATCTCCTCAATAGCTATCAGGTGGCTCCACCGGGCATCAGTCAAGCGGCTAGGTCTCAATGAGAAAACAGTTAGAGAGCAAAGAGGAGGAATAAATGGAGCATAAAAGAGAGTGGGTGGAGTAAAGGGGTAGGGGAAGAGTACGACGGAGAGACAAAGTAAGGTCTGCCCAATGTCCGGTTGGGTAGGTGAGGGCCGAAGGGGTAGTCCACAGCCCATCTCCTCTATATCTATCAAGTAGCTCCACCGGGCGTCGGCCAAAATGCTAGGTCTCCACGGTCTGAGGTAGGTTCACAGATTCGGTATCCTGAAGGGTAGGACGGATGGGGGATGAGTTTGAGGCAGGGCCGGACTGGCCATAGCGGGTACCGGGCGTTTCCCCGGTAGGCCGCTAGGGTGGGGGCCGGTTTTGGGCCCCTGGGGGGCCGTTTTTGTTACCGGGGGTCAGCAATGTCGGCCCCCGGTAACAAAATCGGCCGAAACCGGCTGTCGCAAAATGCTCACCTGCACTCCCCCTGACCCCAGGGGGGCCAGCTGAGCAGTTAAGCAGGGCCGGTTACTGTTCTCAGTCCGGCCCTGGTTTGAGGTCTGGTCGAAGTCCGGTTTATTCTCAGACGAGTGGCACGATGTGGTAGGGAACACATTGGCAGCCATTTTGGGGTCATGCAAGGGCTAAACACACACTCCACCCACACAACCACTCAGGCACCCATACAGATACACAGACAACCAATCAATAACCCATATAGACACTCATGTAGCTATTCGCAAACCCATGCAGCCACTTACACACCAACAGTCATTCAGTAAGATACGTTTTACCACTCACTTATAGAGTTGGTCATGCACCTACTAAATTATCCATTCAGACACTTATACACCCCCTCATTCTTCAATATGCCTTTCCCTAGATATATATAACATATTTAAAGTTTACAGAAACATACAGTCACTGGATGATGTCATCAGTGATGTCATTTGAGATGCCATCAGTGATGTCACTGACCATCTCATGAGTGATGTAATATGTGATGTCATCAGCAGTGCATTGTGGGGGCGCAAGTTATAGTTAGCTGAACTAACTATTACAAGGAAATTTCTATGGTTTTGTACGAGTGAAATGTCCAACTAACTATAACGCCCCTGAAACCTATGTTTTTTCAGTGAATTTCTAAGGTTTTTTAAATGCTAATTTCTAACTATAACGTGCCTGAAACCTATGGTTTTTTCAGAGAATACATATATATATATATATATATATATATATATATATATATATATATATATATATATATATATATATATATATATATATATATTCACTGAAAAAAACATAGGTTTCACACACGTTAATTTGCAATTTAGTTTTGTTATTATTTTATATTAAGAATATGAAATATAATCTAAAACATAAAATAAATATAAATATTTACATTAAAAATATAAGAAATTAGTATAAAAAGAAAGACATAATAATTAATACATTCATAAATTATCATTTACAAAACCTATGAAATTCACAGAAAAAAACATAGGTTTCACACATGTTATAGTTAGGAATTAGCATTTAAAAAACCATGCAAATTCATTGAAAAAACCATAGGTTTCACACGTTATAGTTAGCTGAACATTTCTCTCATACAAAACCTTTGAAATTCCTCCGTTATAGTTAGCTCAGCTAACTATAACTTGCGCACCCGCAATGCACTGCTGATGATGTCACATATTACATCACTCATGACATGGTCAGTGACATCACTCATGACATCACTGATGACATCTCATATGACATCCCTGATGACATCACTGATGACATCATCCAGTGAATGTGTGTCTTTCTGAAAAATATTTTTTTATATATGTATATCTAAAGGTCATTGGAAGAATAAATGGGAAAATAAGTGTCTAAATGGATATTTTTTTGTGAAATTGATTGTATAACTGACTTATTAAGTATATCTTAGTGAATAGGTGTACTAGTGAGTAATCTTTAAATATTTAAATATCTGTATCAATGTCTCACTTTGTATATAAATGGCTGCATTGGTTGATGAGTAGCTACATGAGTGTGTATAAGGGTTATTAGTTGGTTTTTTGAGTACCAAAATTAGTGTTTGTACAGTTTGGTGGGGAGTATTACTTAGCGCACAGATGCATGAACGACTGACTCACTGTTTGTATGTGTTTTGAAGACAGCATGTGTGCAGGACTGTATGGGTGGATGAGTGTGTGTATGGGTGTGTTAGTGAGTGAATGACTGTTTGAATTGTATCTTTATGACTAACTACATATGTTTTAAACTAGTATATGGGAGTATTGATATATATAAGTGAGCATATCTGAGAGCGAGAGATTCTAGGACTTCCTGTATAAATAAGTAGGTGTTACTATAAGTGATTGTTTAAGAGAGTAAGTATGTCTACGATTCTGTAGAAGTTAGTGTAGTGGTGGGTCTATAGCTGTACATGCAAGTAAATGGATATTTAATAGTGTATTTGCATGTGTGAGTATGTGTGTGAGTAACTCTATAGATGAGTGTTGGTGTATAACAGGATATATAGGTGTATGTGTACATATGATGAGTGAGTACATGTATGAGTGACTATATAGGACTGTTGGTGAATGAGTGGATGTGTATGTAGATTTTGGGATTACTCAATAGGTTGTTCTAACTGGAATTGGTATCTCCTTTTTTAAAAAAATGTTTGTTTCTATTTTTGATCGTGTGTATCAAAGGTTATATTACAGTAAGAGGAGGTCTGCCACAAGGATGATGTAATCAGTGATGTCATCAGGGATGTCATATGAGATGTCATCAGTGATGTCATGAGTGATGTCACTGACCATGTCATGAGTGATGTAATATGTGACGTCATCAGCAGTGCTGAGCTAACTATAACGGAGGAAATTCAAAGGTTTTGTATGAGAGAAATGTTCAGCTAACTATAACGTGTGAAACCTATGGTTTTTTCAATGAATTTGCATGTTTTTTTAAAAGCTAATTCCTAACTATAACATGTGTGAAACCTATGTTTTTTTCTGTGAATTTCATAGGTTTTGTAAATGATAATTTATTAATGTATTAATTATTATGTCTTTCTTTTTATACTAATTTCTTATATTTTTAATGTAAATATTTATATTTATTTTATTTTTTAGATTATATTTCATATTCTTAATATAAAATAATAACAAAACTAAATTGCAAATTAATTTTTGGGTGAATTATTGCTTGACGTCGGTTGCAAGTATAACACAGCTCCAGCAATTCTCTTGGGGCCCTATGCTCACAATGCTGTATCAATCCTCACACCTACTTCAAGCATGTGCAAGGTTTTGACGCAGCATAAGCTCAAAAGTCACAGAATAAAATGTTATGCATTTCACTAAGTCACTTTTAGGAGGCCTTGCTGAACACCCTTCTGCACAAGAAACCCTCTTCTGGTGCAGCGCTTTACAATGTAATACACCCTCCAGATGTGTCACATTGTTAATACCACACACCATGGCACATCTTCTGCACCACGCTGTGTCATAAAAGTGACACAATGGCTGTGTAAAAGAGGCACAAGGGGGTTATAAATCCATCCCTAAGACATACACATTCACCAAGGCACTTTCACCAGCAACGCAAATTGAAACATAGACTTGTAACATATTTATGTACATATGATACATTCAAGTGCTTCAGACATACTACAGTATACTATAGATAAACACCTTATAGATTTATGCTGTAGCAGTTCCTTATAGTTCTGCACTTTCACATTCTCCATACACTAGTAACATATTCATTCATTCATTTATGAACTACACATTCATTCTGACAAACTTTTACACACTAACATAGAAATATAGTTCTTTCTTTGACCCGTGAAGGTGGTTATAAAAAGAACTGTTTTTTTTGTTTTGTATTTTTTGTGTGTTTTCTCAACAAATTCCAAGCGGAACAAAAGAATGAAAAAAAGAACAACTAATGTCGAGGACAGCAATGATCCTGCATGCGTTTCATCAAGTCTATTGACTGTTCCCCATTACACAAAAATGTATCGCAATAATGGCATAGAATTTTAACTTTAGCAAAGTCAGAATCAATATGTGGGTGTGGACAGCTTGCTGAAAATGCTGCTGCTGCAGTTAATGTGCTAGGTGTAGCAGCAGGTGGGTTCTCCTGCAACCTCGTCTTGCAGCTCGAGCAAAGTTCTTGGGGTGCAAATTCTTCACGTGTCACACCATATTTGCTGTGCCAAAGGAGTATTTTTTACATAGATCACCCCTTGAAAGAGTTGTTTCGCAAATTTTACAGGTTACTTTTGGAGCATTAACCTTTTTTTGACCTTCTGGAAAAATGAAAAACTTCCAAATTAGAGCTTCTTTCCTCTTCTTTGGAGGTTCTTCAGGAATGAAATCTCCCTCTGAAGAACTGCTGGAATATGATTCCATTGCTCTTATTATTGTGATCTTCCTTCTATTTGAGAAGATTCTCCGTACAAATGCTTCTTCTTAGAAAGTCAAAGTCGAATAATTATAATGGGACTGAACTTTCAACAGATGCAATAGGAAAAGTTATGAACCAATCAAATCTCTACTTTTTAAGACACATGGCTTTACGTACGCTTATGATGCGCTTGCGTAACTCTTTCAATACAAGTATGCATGATGTTCTACCGCGATTTGTGTAATTCTTTTTAAAAGTAATATATGATTATTACAAGTATTAAAAAAATTCATAGTTATTCCAAA
This sequence comes from Lissotriton vulgaris, assembly GCF_964263255.1. Classification (NCBI taxonomy): domain Eukaryota; kingdom Metazoa; phylum Chordata; class Amphibia; order Caudata; family Salamandridae; genus Lissotriton; species Lissotriton vulgaris. The sequence continues at coordinate 1,374,088,579 of NC_141695.1, forward strand.
TGTCTGCCCTTAGTATGTACATTAAATACATACATGTTTAAACCAAGTAGAAACATTGCCCCCTTTCGCATACAGAATGCCGTACATGACGTCACACCGAAGCTTTAATGCGACGCGTAACATCAAAGCATATAATACTGTATGCGCGGATACGCGCTGAGTATGATAAGCAGTACAAACTATGGTGCGATCACCCTCTCAGTGACAAATCAGAGCTCAGGGCGTGCTAAGAAGAATGATTAGAAGTGCTGACTCATTGCAGATCCGATTCTGAGCCTGCCTCTGCTCACATGATAACACCGCCCCATCTCTCTCTGTTGTTAATTGTTGGTGCACACACTAGCACATGCGCGGTGCACGCCCGCCCACGCTACGCACATGCCATCACCAAGTATGCTTGCTATCATCTAGCCTGGAAACCAATACATTAGCCAATGGGATGTCCCCCAGGGCCATCATTCTTGCAGACCCCGAACACGCTACCAATGACGGTCCTGGGCTTGGTTTGGTCAGCCCCCGCGGTTCCCATATAATGCGGGCACTGACGTGAGCATGCTCTCTTTTGCCTGCCTCTGCTGCGATGACACACAGACTGTCGAAAACACCCCAGACTCAATTAAACAACAGCCTTTCAAGACATGACAAAAGTCGACAAAAACAAAGGTAAGAGAAGACGTCACAACATCAGCCTCCACTGTAAATTGTATATGCATAATACCATTTTTTATCCTTCATATGGCTTTCCTACCCCTCAATGGTTTTAAATTGTACTTACAAAATTGAAATATTTCGTAATAAGTCACAAGGTCCTATACACCTCTAATCTTAAAAATTGTGCGACCATAAATTTCTGTGTCGCATTTCTGTACTACGCCACGTGCTTAGGCCTCTATTATTATTATTTGGGCGTCCATGATAGTATTTTTTTCTGCGTCACAAGGCCATCCCAAGCCTCTATTAACTTATTGATCTTCATTTGTTTGCTGTAGCTGCAACACTCTTAACTACGGAATATTAAGAACTCACAATAAAATTCACTTTTGATAGTAGTTACACAACTCCATTTACGATGACTAATCAAAATGCCCTTTTGCTGTCCTGCCATTGATGTGGAACTTCTGCTGGTTACCATACCTTTCTTAGATTATCAAGATCAAGCACGACAAGAACAGTGTTAGAAACACAACTATCTTATAGACAGGGATTCCTGACTGTGTACGGGTTCTATCACTTTGAGCAGATCTCGTCTGGATAAAGAGCTTTTTAGAAATTATCACAACACGCTGTTTTTGAGGAAATCTACCATGATGTACTGATTCATGATTACCAATTAATGTTTAAGCCCCGAAGAAGTTCATTGTCAGAGACGAAACGCATTGGCTGGCTAAGAAGGAAATCCATTTGTGTCCTTGGATTTTTCCTGTGTTTAAATACCACAATAAAGAACTTGAATAAGAAAATCTTGCAAGAATTAGGACCTTTTTTTACAAGAAAATGCCCTTTTGTTTCCTTCAGCAAACATTGTTCAGAAGCAACTACGGCCTATCGACCAACAGCAATGGAATTCTCTGCAACTTATTGAATATACTTTGACGTATAGAAGCAAAGGTCAAGTGGAGTGGTGAACTCCGGTGGCCGCACTCTTTATACAAGGTAAGCACTGCAGCCTAGAGCTACAAAGCCTTCACAGGAATGCATTAGAAATAAGTCACCATAACGGGCACCAGTAACGCAGTAGGCACTTCCATATAGACACCACTTGAACGCGGCACTATAACATCTGAAATATACCAGGTACACTGCACTCGTAAAACTGTAGTGCTAGCTATATTTGTGAAATGAGGGAGGGCCATTTTATCAAGCCTGGGCGACAAAATTATCACCACTTTATCCGGCTGGAAAGTGGCGATAATGGGTTTGATAATATGCTCTATAGAATTCCAATCGAAGCTCATGTTAGATGTGAAGGACATCAGACATGACCTTCGATTGGAATTCCATAGAGCATATTATCAAACCCATTATCGCCACTTTAGCAACACTTTCCTGCAGATAAAGTGGCAATAATTTTGCCGCCCAGGCTTGATATTATGGCCCAGAGAACGTACTGTACAGTAGCTTCTGTTTAAATTCTATAATTACCTCCGAGCAGTGGCAACAGATAGGTTACAACAGTCTGACAAACAGATCTACAACTTTATTACGCCACTTTTGAGTCACTTTTAACATGGGTGAAGTGATGCAAGGAAACAATCTCAACTCCAGACTCTGCGTCACAGTTTTAATGTTGTTTCCTCTCTCTCTCACTCTCTGTGACATCATTTCTCTTTCTCTCTTAAACTTAGACACTGCTGGCTGCTTAAGCATGTAGAAGATTTGTTGAAATCAAGTTGTCAATCCAACTGCCTGAAGTGTTTGGCCGCAAGGTTTACAACGGTAAGCACAGAGGCCTAGATATCCAAATCCTTCATAGGAATGCATTAGAAATAATTCGGCATAACCGGCGTTAGTAACGCAGTAGGCACTTCCATATAGACACCACTTAAATGCGGCACTATAACAAATAAAATGTACCAGGTACACTGCACTCGTAAAACTGTAGTGTAACTTTTATTTATGAAAGGAGAGATGACCATATTATCAAACCTGGGCAACAAAATTATCGCCACTTTATCGGCACCAAACTCCAGCTAAAGTGGCCGTAATAGGTTTGATAATATGCTCTATAGAATTCCAATCGAAGCTCATGTTAGATGTGAAGGACATCTAACATGAGCTTCGATTGGAATTCCATAGAGCATATTATCAAACCCATTATCGCCACTTTAGCGCCACTTTCCTACCGATAAAGTGGCAATAATTTTGTCGCCCAGGCCTGATATTATGGCCCAGAGTTTTAATGTTTTCTCTCTCTCCCACTCTCTGTGACATCATTTCTCTTTCTCTCTCAAACTTAGACACTGCTATCTGCTTGGACGAGTAGAAGAATTGTTGCACTTAAGCTGTGCAGTCTACTTTCTAATGTGTTTCGCTGCAAGGTTTATACAACGGTAAGCACAGAGGCCTAGATCTACAAATCCTTCATAGGAATACATTAGAAATAATTTGGCATAACGGGCGTTAGTAACGCTTTAGGCACTTCCATATAGACACCACTTGAACGCAGCACTATAACAAGTAAAATGTACCAGGTACACTGCACTCGTAAAACTGTAGTCCTAGCTTTATTTGTGAAACGAGAGAGGGCCATATTATCAAGCCTTGGCGACATAATTATCGCCACTTTATCGGCAGCAAACTGCTGCTAAAGTGGCTATAATGGGTTTGATCTATAATTACCTCCAAGCAATGACAACAGATAGGTTACAACAGTCTGACAAACAGATCCACAACCTTATTACGCCACTTTTGAGTCACTTTTAACATGAGTAAAGTGACGCAAGGAAAAAATCTCAACTCCATGCTCTGCGACAAAGTTTTAATGTTGTTTTCTCTCTCACTCTCTGTGACATCATTTCTCTTTCTCTCTTAAACTTAGACAATGCTGTCTTCAACGTGTAGAAGAATTGTTCAGAATAAGTTGTGACATCAACTGCCTAAAATGTTTACCCGCAAGGTATATACAACGGTAAGCACAAAGGCCTATATCTACAAAGCCTTCACAGGAATGCATTAGAAATAAGTCGCCATAACGGGCGTCAGTAATGTACTAGGCACTTCCATATAGACACCACTTGAACGCAGCACTATAACAGAACTAGAATGTATGAGTCACACTGCACACGTAAAACCGTAGAGTTACCAAAACTTGTAGGGGCATAGTATCAAGAACGGCGATAAAACTATCGCCGTTTCAGCGGCAAGAAACTGCAGCTAAATCGGCGATAATGAGCTTGATAATATGTCCTTGTAAATTCCCATAGTAGCCCAGGTTAACACCAGATCCTGCACTGCTATGGGGATTCAGAACAACATATTATCAAGCCCATTATCGCCGCTTTAGCTGCAGTTTCCTGCCGCTGAAATGGCGATAATTTTATCGCCGTTCTTGATAATATGCCCCGTAATGCTTCAGCTCATATACTCACATCTACATAATTCTAAACTCTAATTTTCTTTTTTCTTTTGCAGATTAACAATCGGACACCTTTTGGAATCCATTTCACAAATTGTTTATAACATTGTTTAAGTTATTTTTCCTGTTCCAATATAGTTATAGTTGAGTTTCGTTTATATTTATTGTTTATTAAAAGTTAATTTTAAAAAACGACATACTTCTTTTATTTTGTGGGGGAGAGGTATGACGGCCCACAATAAAAATAATGGTGCAATAGTATAGTAAAATAGTCAAGACTAGGATTGAAAACTACTGAGTTCTACTAAAATGGCAGTGGACGAAGTACGTAATCAACGTTTGGCTCCTCAGCACTACCTTTCAAATAAATATATAAAAAATATGACTGTTAATACTGTACAAAAGTACAGCAGCGGATGACACGAACCGGGAAAAGAAAGCAACAGATTTACTAACTGATATAAAGAAAGGTTTGCTTGTTAAACTTGAAGAAAAAGAAAACGTGGGCTTCAAAATTACGCTGAGCATGCAAAGAAAGTACAACTGCTACACCAAAAAAAAGGAAAGCTTTTCATACTATCATAGAAATGAAGGAGCATATTATCAACAAAAGACGATACATTATCGCTGCTTTTATAGACAGGAAACTGCTGATAAAGCGGAGATTATATGCTTGATAATAGGCCCTTGTAACTTCCCATAGCATCCCAGGTTCTGGTGTTAACCTAACTCCTATGGTTATTCACAAGGGCATATTATCAAGCCTATTATCGCCGCTTTATCGGCAGTTTCCTGCCGATAAAAGTGACGATAATGTATCGCCTTTTGTTGAAAATATGGCTCATTGCTCTTTTTCTGACCAGTAAGCTTAGGTGCATATTTTCAAGGACAGGTGTTAAAATTATCGCCGTTTTATTGGCAGAAAACTGCTGATAAAACGGCGATAATGAGCTTCATAATACGGACTTGTTATTTCCCATGGAATATGACTATTAATACTGTACAAAAGTACAGCAGCGGATGACACACACCAACCGGAGAAAGAAAGCAACAGATTTACTAATCGATATAAAGAAAGGTTTGCTTGTTGAACTTGTAAGAAAAAGAAAACGTGGGCTTCAAAACAACGCTGAGCATGCGAAGAGAGTGCAACTGCTACACTAACAAAAAAGGAAACCTTTACATACTATCATAGAAATGAACGAGCATACCATCAACAAAAGGCGATACATTATCGCCGCTTTTATTGTGAGGAAACTGCCGATAAAGCAGCAATATTGGGCTTGATAATAGGCCCTTGTAACTTCCCATAGCACCCCAGTTTCCTGCCGATAAAAGCGACGATAATGTATCGCTTTTTGTTGATAATATGGCTCATTGCTCTTTTTTTGACCAGTAAACTTAGGTGCATGTTATCAAGGACTGGTGTTACAATTATCTCCATTTTATTGGCAACAAACTGCTGATAAAACGGCGATAATGACCATGATAATACGGCATTGTTATTTCCCATAGAAGCCCATGTTAACACCAGAACATAGGCTTCTACGGCAATTAACAAGAAGGTATTATCAAGCCCACCCTCCCAACATTAATAAAAAAGCATAGGCCCTTGTAAATTCCCATAGCAGCCCAAGTTCTGATGTTAACCTGGGCTGCTATGGTTATTCACAAGGGCATATTATCAAGCCCATTACCGCTGCTTTATCAGCAGTTTTCTGCCAATAAAAGAGACGATAATGTATTGGCTTTTGTTAATAATATGGCCCATTGCTCTTTTTTTTACCACTAAACTTAGGTGCATATTATCAAGGACCGGTGTTAAAATTATGGCCGTTTTATTGGCAGGAAACTGCTGATAAAACGGCGATAATGACCTTCATAATACGGCCTTGTTATTTCCCATAGAAGCCCATGTTAACATCAGAACATAGGCTTCTATGGCAATTAACAGGAACGTATTATCAGGCCCACCCTCTCAACATTAATAAAAAACCATAGGCCCTTGTAACTTCCCATAGCAGCCCAGGTTCTGATGTTAACCTGGGCTGCTATGATTATTCACAAGGGCATTTTATCAAGCCAATTATCGCCGCTTTATCAACAGTTTTCTGCCAATAAAAGCGACGATAATGTATCGCCTTTTGTTGATAATATGGCCCATTGCTCTTTTTTTTACCACTAAACTGAGGTGCATATTATCAAGGACCGGTGTTAAAATTATCGCCGTTTTCATTAAAGTGCAAGTGCAAAAAATACCATCGTTAAAATATTATATCGCAAAAAAAGTGTACAAACAATGCGAGCCTTAAATAATTAAATTCAATTAAAATTGAATTAAAATTCAATTGAAGAGGCCGCTGGGAAAAATTGGCCTGATATGTGATGTCCACTATTCTAGTGGGCACCTTGTATCAGTCCAAACAACCCTTATGGTGATGGTTGTAAAGTCAACCTTATAGATCAGCTATCCTAGTGGTAGCATGGACAAAGCTGTTTTAGGCTAAACTCAAGAGGGCATGTGAAGCCAGCTCGTTTACCATATGTAACCCCTTTAATACCAAATGAAAGGATACCACACAGGTTATATATAATATATATATGTATTTATTTCTAACACAACCCCTCTGTACTCTTTATGAGGTCAGAGGCACAAGCACATAACAAGATAGTTAATTATCAATAAGTTGCACAATATACAGTAGCACCCTAGAGGCACGTCAAACCATATACTAAAATAGTGGTATAAGAACCACGTCACGAACAAAGGATAGGCCTAGGGCCTAGGGAATCGCTGGGGCTACTCTGTACTACCAAAGGATAGGAAGTAGGAGGCCCACGGGAGGCGTGTGCAGAGTCTTTACACACATGCAAGTTACCATGAAGTTAGAACGAAAGAGTTGGAAACTAGATCTTTTAGGTCACTTCCGGATGGACTAGGAGAAAGCTACTTGAAACTTAGACACTAGGATAGTAAATACCCACAGGAGCTCCAGAGTACTCACGTTACCTCACCCACAGGAAGCGGGTGCATAGGTGTCAAAGTGTGTCGGGTTTCGTTGCTGAATCCTATGGAGCCTTGAAGAAAGATGCTGCAGGCGACCAGGAGAGAAGTGTCCGGTTGGATCCAAGGGTGGATCGAGGATGAAGAGTACCTGAAAGCAGAGGGGACAGAGTCTGGGTCACTAGCCAGTGGCCAGGAAGGAACCAGGAAGCAACCAGGCGATGTCGCGAAGCAATCAGGTAATGTTATGTAGCTTGTCTCTGCAGCCATGTGGACCAGGAGGTGTCAATGATGACCAGGAGCTGGATACGGACTGTTCCATAAAGGATCTCGCTGTCGGCAGTGTCGGCTTCCGGATGTGAGTCAACAAGCCTTGGCTAAGGCAACCCACGCAGGAATCAAAAATGGCTTATTAATCAGACCAGCAAGGTCTGATGGGCTTCTCCTTTTCAAGGAAGCAAGGGCCAGTCTGGAGCAACCAGAGCAGTGGTGTAGATTCAATACTTCGTTGTCACAGAGGCCACTAGCCAATGGACAAATGACCAGACAGACACGTCGAGCATGAAAATGCAAAAAGGCCCCACGCAGCACTCGAGGAGTGTGGAGGGATGATCTTTGATGCAGATGATGCTTGAGGCTGGGGCTTCTCAATACCTAATGCACAACTTTGAGGGTGCCTCAGAAGTTGCACGGAGAGCAATTCACTGGCTCTCCAAGAGGGCTGGTCCCACGTCTCACGTTGCCTCTACGGGTCTCAGCTTTGCTGTGGCTGTGGATCGGGCTAAAGCAAGTCTGGAAGTTCAGGTCTTGTTAGGCTCTGTGTTTGGGCTACGGCGGGAGCGATGACAAAGCAAACCATTGATCGCTTGATGGTGCCTGCGTGTGCAGGGTGGTCACTCCTTGACCACAAGTGAGATCTTCAGTCTTCTATCTTCAAGTAGAACGTCGAAGGTCCAGAGTTTCGTTTCAAGTTTCAGTCAGGATTAATCTCAAGTCTTGGGGCTCAGCTCCTACCTATATACCAAATTTAGGGGCTGGATTACCTGCTAGGTCCCTCCTATGGGTGGAACCAGGGAAGGGGGTGATTACACCCCTTTCCCTTTGTCCAGTTTTGTGCCAGAGCTGGGGCTGGAGTGCCCCAGCACCGGTTTGAACTGGACTATGCATGGGACACCTTGTGTGCCCCAGGCAGTGTCTCATTTCATTCAGCCCTTCCTGCTCCAATACACTATAGCCTGTCTGAGGTTGTGCTAGCACCTCCCAAGATAGGAAACCTATTGCCCAAGCCTCCCTCGCTGGAAGGACTCCCAGCAGCAGGAGGTCAGACTTGTGTCTGTGGCAGCAGCATCCATTTTGTGATGCTGAGGCTCTGGTTAACTTTAACCGGGATTAGTAGGAACAACATGTCTTCTCCCTCTAGAAGGGTAAAATGCTACCCCCATCACCAGAACTGGTGAGGGGGTAGTATTCCAAAGCGTATGACACCTTACACGACATGTTGTGATAGAGTCAAACCAGAGTTAGCATTTAACCACGAGGTTCATAATGCACTTAAGAGTAGATGGTATGGCTATATCCTAGAACAGCTATAAGGACATGGTTCTGAAAGCTGCAGAGAGGCTCAGCTCATGCTAGAGCCTCATCTCACATAAAACCAAGCACTCTGCCTTCAGGATTGTTAAGGCCTGCCATAGGAGTGACTTATAGATGTATATGTGTCTAGATATAAGGTTAGATATAGTAATACTATATCTAAGCAAGGGGTGATTACACAACCTTGCCCCGGCTGAGTGATCAGCCAGTTGTGTCAGTTTGGATGGCCAACCAGGGGTGGCAAAAGATATGCTGCAGCCCCTGGTAGGCCTTGGATGCACCTATGCCCTGGGTACCTATAGTACACTGTACAGGGGCTCATAAGGTGACCCAATTCCCAATTGGTAATGTACCTAAAGTACATGGTATTGAATTTAGAGAGAGCTCAGCTGGGCTGTGGGTCTGATTAGCAGGCCCACAGCCACATTAAGTCGAAAACCAGTTAAGCAAAAAGCAAAAAGTGGGGTGACCATAGGAAAGCAGACCCTACTCTCCTACATAACCCCCCCAAACGCAGAGACATTAGACTAACCTTGACCAGTTGTGTCTTCATGTTCTAATTGGAAATATCTGGAGAGACCATCTGCATTACTATGGTCAGCCCCAGGCCTATGTTCCACTGTAAAGTCCATCCCCTGTAGGGAAATGGACCACCTGAGCAGTTTGGGATTTTCACCCTTCATCTGATTTAGCCACAAGAGGGGCTTATGGTCGGTCTGAATCTTGAAGTGAGTGCCAAACAAGTATGGTATAAACTTCTTCAGGGCCCACACCACAGCAAAGGCCTCCCTCTCAATGGCTGACCAACGTTTCTCTCTGGGGGTCAGCCTTCTGCTAATGAAAGCAACATAAGGACTGTGAATTTCCCATGAAAACATATTGGGTTGACAGCGTTTTAGCCACGGTACATAGGCTTTGCCTTTTACGTCCTGAGGAAGACCCGCAGGTCGAGGTCCCCATTTACCCTAGTACCCCAAGACGGGTCGAAACGTCGACGCTCTCCCTTTCACTGACCAGGACCACTATTTCCTCGAGCATTATACATGCTAGTTAAGACTGTATAATTGTATTTAAAAATTGGATGAACACCAATTGTGGCCTGTTTATTTAACTCGTTGGATCAAAACCAACCCCCCTTCTTTCCTTGAATTACCTAAATTTTATGTCACTTTTTCGTTGAGGCTTACACCCTTTTTCTTTAAAACCACTACCTTTCTCTTTTTTCTGGCACCCTTATAGAAGCACTAGCTCTTTCCTTTACCGTTCGCTGTGAATATTGTAAAAATGTATATAAATAAATGTTTCGCTGTATTTGGAGTATCTCATTAAAACTCCTTCTTGTAAATAGTTGTGTTAGGTGGTTGCTTTTCTAATGGAATGAACACTTTATGATTTATTCATTTTGGAGGTAAATAACTTCAATCCTCATTCTAATTTTATGAAGTGATAAACTGTGAGTATAGGATTAATTGATCCAACCAACAAGTGCGGGTTGGGCCATTGTTTTTGATAATAATGAAAGCAATGGGCTGGTCTTGGCCATCTACATTCAGTTGTGAAAGTACAGCTCCCACCCCAACTCAGAAGCATCTGTCTGGACAATAAACTCTTTGGAGTGGTCAGGACTCTTAAGGATAGGTGCAGAGCACATGGCCTTCTTGAGGTCATCAAATGCCTTTTGACTGCTTACTATCCACTGAATTTTCTTTGTCATCTTCTTTGAAGTCAAGTCATTAAGTGGTGTGACAAAGGACCCATACTTCTTAACAAACTTTCTGTAGTAACCAGACAGGCCCAAGAAAGCTCTGAACTGTGTCTGGGTGGTTGGAGGAGCCCAGTCCTTGATGGTCTGGATCTTACTCTCCAGTGGTTGAACCTGACCCCCACCTACAAGGTAGCCCAGGTACACAACCTTACTCTGCCCTATCTTGCATTTTGTGGCCTTGATAGTTAGGCGTGCCTTCTGCAGGGCCTCTAACCCCTTCTTCAGGTGGATCAGGTAATCCTCCCAGGTGGAGCTAAAGACAGCAATATCATCTAGATAAGCTGCACAAAAGTCATCCAACCCAGTGAGGACTTGGTTCGCCAAGCTTTGGAAAGTGGCAGGGTGCATTCTTTAAGCCAAAGGGCATCACCACAAATTGGTAATGACCTCCTGGGGTTGAGAAAGCAGTTTTGGCCTTGGCATCCTCAGCTACCCTGATTTGTCAATAGCCAGCTGTCAAATCAAATGTGCTCAAAAGCTTGGCAGAAGCCAATCTGTCAATGAGCTCATCTGCTCTTGGAATTGGGTGAGCATCTGTCCTAGTGACAGCATTGAGACCTCTGTAGTCCACACAGAACCTCATCTCTCTCTTACCATCTTGGGTGTGAGGTTTTGACACAAGGACTACTGGGCTGGCCCATGGGCTCTCTGATGGCTCAATTACTCCCAGCTCCAACATTTTCTGTACCTCAGCCTTTATACAGTCCCTGACATGGTCAGGTTGCCTGTAGATCTTACTCTTCACAGGCAGACTGTCACCAGTGTCCACCTCATGGGTGCACCAGTAAGTCTGACTAGGTGTCAAGGAAAACATATGTCTGAAGGACTGTATAACTTGTCTGCAGTCCTGTTGCTGCTGGCCAGTGAGGCTGCCAGCTAAGGCCACACCATCAACTGAACCATCATTAGGGTTCTGAGTCAGCAGGTCTGGGAGTGGGTCACTCTCCTCCTCCTGCCCCTTATCTGTAGCCATGAGCAAGCCCATGTATGCCCTGTCAATATATGCTTTGAGTCTGTTGACATGGAGCAAACTGTTGCGGCTCCTGGGAGTTCCAAGGTCCACCAGGTAGGTGACCTCTCCCTTTTTCTCAACAATTGTATTGGGTCCAGACCATTTGTTTTGGAGTGCTGCTGGGTCCACTGGCTCCAGCACCCACACCTTCTGTCCTGGCTGGTACTCAGTCAGCACCGCCTTTTTGGTCATGCCAAGCTTTTTGAAGTTCTTGGCTAGCCTCAAGGTTTTTAGAAGCCTTCTTCATATACTCAGCCATCCTGGAGCGGAGACCAAGTACATATTCCACTATGTCTTGTTTAGGCTTTTTGAGAGGTAACTCCCATCCTTCCTTCACCAGACATAGGGGTCCCCTTACAGGATGCCCAAACAAAAGTTCAAAAGGGCTCTAGCCAACCCCCTTTTGTGGGACTTCTCTGTAAGCAAACAGAAGGCAGGGTAGAAGGATGTCCCATCTTCGCCTAAGCTTTTCAGGTAACCCCTTGATCATACCCTTTAAGGTCTTGTTGAATCGTTCAACAAGTCCATTGCACTGTGGATGGTAGGGTGTAGTAAATGTGTACTTTACACCACACTCCTTCCACATTGCAGTCAAGTACCCAGACATAAAGTTTGCACCTCTATCTGAGACAACCTCCTTCGTAAAGCCCACTCTTGAGAAAACTCCCAGGAGGGCTCTTGCCACAACAGGAGCTGTTGTGGTCCTTAGGGGAATAGCTTCTGGATACCTAGTGGCATGATCCACTACCACCAGTATAAATCTGTGCCCAGAGGCTGTTTGGGGATCCATTGGTCCAACAATGTCAATCCCTACTCTTTCAAAGGGTACCCCCGCCACAGGTAGTGGTATGAGGGGGGCCTTTGTTGTGCCACCTGATTTGCCACTGGCTTGGCAGGTCACACAGGAGCGACAAAACTCCTTGGTATCTTCTAACATATGGGGCCAGTGAAAGTGAGGGACAAGCCTGTCCCAAGTCTTATTCTGGCCCAGGTGTCCTGCTAAGGGAATATCTGCAGAGCGTTTGTGGAGAAAAACCAAAACGCTGGAAAATCGTAAAAATGACAAATTGGCACACTCCAACTACTTAAAAAATATAAAAGCAGCTAAAACACTCTATCTCACTCAAAGAATAAATAAAGCGGCCCACTCTAGTAAAGAGCTTTACAAAATATTGAAAGAATTTACCACCCCTCAGGTGGAACAATCAGTATTTAACCCCACTGCGGAATGGGTTAAATCGCTGTCATCCTATTTTGACAATAAAATGAAACTGATCTATTCCACATTTTCAGCTACCAGCCAAGACTTATCCCAATATGGTGCCGATTCCTCTCTTAATCCTATCATCAATGAAGCCATAGACACACCGCACCTCACAGAATTTGAGCCTACCACTAAGGCAGAAGTGTTAGAAGGTCTTAGGAAAATCAAATATGGCTCCTCCACCGACCTGCTATCCCCCCGAAAGTGTATTGAGATACTTCCGTTACTGGCAAGTTCTCTCATTAACATCTTTAATACTTCTTTTGAACAAGCATCAATACCTAGAAGTTGGACGCAGGCTCAGGTTAAACCTACTCTAAAAAAGCCCACCAGTGACCCCGCCATCCTGTCTAACTACCGACCAATTTCTCTATTGCCCTACTTTGGGAAGGTATTGGAATATTTGGCGAATAAACGTATCACCTCCTATATTGAAACACATGCGCTCCTGGACCCCTCACAATCGGGATTCCACGCCCAACACGGAACCGAGACAGCTGCAATTGAGATCGTGGACAACATCAGACTCACTCTAGATAAAGGCGATTCCGCAATTCTCATCCTATTAGATCTATCGGCTGCCTTTGACACCATATCCCACAGCATCCTGAAACATCAGCTGTGGGAGATAGGTGTCAGAGGCAAGGCCCTATCCTGGTTTGAGAACTATCTTGCGGATCGCCTTACCTATATAAAGGTTGACACCCTTGTATCCAGCAGTCTGCCTCTCACTGTAGGAGTCCCACAAGGGTCAATTCTCAGCCCCATGCTGTTTAACCTATACCTTACTCCGTTGGCTAACATAATAAAATCTCATGGCTTCACAACAGTGTCGTATGTCGACAACACTCAAGTGCTTATCACCTGTAATTCTGATTTTCTTGAAACCAGTGCTAGATTCAAAAAGTGTATGACAGACATCAGCAATTGGATGAGTGAAAACAAACTCCAACTTAATTACAGCAAAACGGAAATCATTCTGGTTGGCAAGGCTAATGAAGTCTGGTCACAAGACTGGTGGCCCCAAGAACTAGGACCCTGTCCCACACCTAAGGAGGTGGTCCGTGATCTGGGAATCATGATTGATTGCTCTCTGTCCATGAAAACCCACATTAACCAACTATCCGGTGTCTGTTACGCGATATTGCATAAACTGCGTAAAATTTGTAATTTGTAAATGGCTACCTCTTGAAACCAGAAAGCCTTTGGTCCAAGGCTTAATTATAAACCGCCTGGACTATGGAAACGCTCTATTCACCACCATTAATGAGAGTTTACTCACTAAATTACAGACGTTACAGAATGCCGCGGCGAGATTGATGTTAGTACTGCCCTCTAGGTCTGCCACTATTCCCAGCCTTAAACAACTGCACTGGCTGCCAGTCCGTCAGAGAAGCCAGTTTAAAATATTAAGTCTAACCCATAAACTCCTCCACAACACTGGGCCTACTTATCTTGTGAAAAAACTGGTCTGGTATCGCCCTAGTAGAACATTAAGATCTAGTTCAAAATCCCTTCTAGTCCAGCCACGAGCTGGGACGTCGCGAAATGGACGCCGATCTTTTTCCTATGTAGCTCCGCTTCTTTGGAATAAACTTCCCCCTCATCTTCTGTCTATTTCCAACCACCAGGAGTTTCGAAAACCCTAAAAACCTGGCTCTTCCCCAAATAGCCGATGCTACATCTGTCCCAAGCCATCGTCAAGGTTGCTGTTTCTCACTGCAAAGCGGCTTGAGACCTTCTGGTGAATTGTGCGCTATACAAATGCATCTGATTTATGACTTATGACTTTATGACTTATATCATGGGCTATTATAAGAAGGAAACCCCTAAATGCCTGAGGTATGACCAACCTCCTGGAAGCACCAGGCTTGGGGTCTCTAGCCTCAGAAGAAAGGAGTCCTTCATTCCAATAAACTCTGTGGGTACCAGTAGCATTCTCAGCAGCCTCAGAAGCAGCTTGCCATCTGAGGGGTTCAAGAGAGGGACAGTCTAACTGTGCCTGCCTCAAGTGTGCCCTTGAAGGTCCCCCTGTCCCAAGAAACTCAACCTGGTCAGGTTCAAGTTCTTCCAGGACAGTTCCTTCAGGGGTCTCAAAATTAGCTTCCTGAGAAGGCTGATCTTTACTTGCAGGCAGGGGGGAAGGCACTGCCTTAACCCTACTGCTCTTTCTCTTGGATGGCACTTGGTCCATAGTGTGAGGATCCAAGGCCTGTTCAGTTTGTCACTTTTTGGCCTGTGACCTGGTCACAGCAAGGTTATGATGGGTTTTTGGACCCACCTAATCGTGCACTGTTCACTTGGTGCTCCGCACCTTAAACTTTTAGCATACTAATAACACTCTTGTCTTGTGCAAATGTTATTGCTTTTTATTTTTCAGTTATCACTTCTTTTATATCAAGATTCCTAATTGTTTGTTATTTTCATTGTTCATAACAAAAACATTGGTTTCTTTTTCATTTGTGCAAACATTGTTACATATTTACATTTGTTACATTTTCAATCCTTTGGCAATTCAATAATCATAAATTCACAAAAGAGCCCTATGCATTTCGGCACCTCTGTGGTGCCTTCATCAGGGTCGACTCTGTAAATGAAAAACATAGAATATGTGTAAGAATCTGATTTAAAGAGGTACATGGGGGTGTGTTACTATACTGGATTATTATCTTCATACCTGTTATCAATGTTATATGTGTTCGCTTCAACCACTCGTGCCCTGTGAGGATCACTGAAAGAACGATAATGATAAAATGACCTGTCTTGATACCATGCCTAGCCAGAATGTTCCATTCTAATTAAATTACTTGGACTTAAAGGACATACCTGGAATATATTATCAGAGCTCTCTGAAACGGAAAAATGACATCTGTTAAGACTACTCTGCTACCGTAAAAGAACGGGTGCTAACTGTATAGCGGTAACGATTTTATTTGTGTACCCTTACCTTATCTTCACCAATATTTTCATCTGTTCAGTGAAAATAAAGAAAATAATAGAAGTTGTTTACTGCTCTATGGTTTGAGCGCTTAAAAGTGCCTAAACACCATACTATCTGTTTGGAAAATCGCGTACCTGGATTGCCAAATCTTTACTCCATGTCCGCACAAACCGTAGCCCTTCGCTTGCTGTGTTTACTCGGTAATCGTGTGGTCACCATTAAAGCTCCGTGGACTCCGCGTGGATGCGGAGTTGTGGTAATAGAAGACGGACTGTAAATTGCTTCTACCTGCTATGTGACTCTCGTAATGAGCGCCATGTTAGTATGGGTTTGTTTCAGGAGTAGCAACCCAATTTGAGACGTTAAACCACACTATTGTCTATTCTAATTGCGGAAATAATGGCATTTTGGTAATCACTAACCTGACAATGGTTCGGTCTGGGTGTAATCATTCTAAGAAGCTGAGTTAAACGGTCGTTGTGTAGTTCATGATAAGTTAACTTAAAAGCCGAATTTGTACTATTGTAATTGCAACAACTGCATTTTAATAATCAAAAACCTGAAGAGGTTTCTGTCTATTTGTTCTCAATAACTAAGTATGCGCGATCGCCGTGTAGTTCCTAATAAAAATGCTAACTAAGATGACCTGCTGTTCTCATGGTGACTCTTTGGATTTAAAGATACATAGCACTATTGCCTTCTGTTCAAATACAACGATGACTACGGTCACTCGATTGCTTTCTGAATGAAACTCCACCGATGCCTGTTATGTTGGTGATTTATGGGCGAATCTTTGTTCATGTATGTTTTCTATGTGTTGGTGCGAGAAACAATCCTAAATCAAACATATTCAGGTTAATAACAAATTTTAGTAACAGTATTAAAATTTCTATACATATATTCATACTGCAATTACTGGTATACAATAAACATGGAAAACATTTAGAATTTCCTATAATAAATCATATGAACTGGACGTCCTTATATTTTTTAAAATTAAACCTTAATGTTGTTATTCAGGTGAAGAGCCTATGTCATTTATTTACGGGCTGGTATTCCTAACTGGTAACCCCCTGTTCTTATTCTGAAAAAATGCTTTTATTGTTATAGGGGTTTTATTTCTGGCCATGAGTTAATGCCGCTGTGTTAGAACTCAATGTTGTTTACAAGTAACAAGTAAGATCATATTTATCATTGAGCCCTGTTGGAGCTAGGGTTTTAAGGTATTTAATCCAGAATAGTTCTCGTTGCATTAGTTTTTGATGATTGTCCATCCCTTCTTTTATATGTACTTTTTCCACTATAAAAAATCTCAGTTGTGAAATGGTGTGTTTTTCATCCCTCCAATGGAGCACCAAAGGTGAAGTGAGGTTCTGATTCCGGATTCTGCTTTTATGCTCCGTTATGCCTATTTTCACTTTTCGTTCTGTTTTGCCTATATACATCTTGCCGCAAGGGCACTTGATTGCATATACTACATTATTTGTATTGCAGTCACTGGTATGTTTCAACTGTATTAGTTTTCCTGTGGTTGGGTGTGTGCATGTGCTTCCTGTAATCACATTATTGCAGTTCGTGCAATTTAAACATCGCGTAGTGCCCTTATATATTGCTGGACTGATAGGTAGTTGTTTGTGTTTAAGCCTTGTTCTCAAGTTTGGTCCTCTTGTATACGTGTGTATTGGAGGTTCTTTGAAGATGCCATGAAAATCTGGTTCTACTGATAATAGTTCCCATCTTTTGTTGATTATTTGTTTGATTTTTGTCGATAAAGTTGTGTATTTGGTCACAAATACCATCCTGTCAAGTGTTTTCTTCTTGCTTGGTTTCAGCAAATCCGCTCTATTCATTAGTTGTACTTTATTGAGCTGTGGTTCTAGTACATCTGCTGGATATCCTCTATCTTTGTACTTCTGTACCTGTCTTTCCAATGTCATTTGACAAACTTTTTCGTTGGAGCATATGCGTTTTATCCTGATGAATTGGGACACTGGTAAATTGTTGATGAGGTTCTTAGGATGAAAACTCATGCAATTGAGAGCGCTATTACGGTCTGTCGGTTTAGTATATAAGGCTGTTTCAAAGCCGTGTTGTGTTTTGGTTATTCTGACATCTAAAAAGTCAATGACCTCTTCACTGATCTTATGGGTTAGTTGAATTCTAGTGTCCACTTGGTTCAAAGAACTTATTAGTTGCTCAAGAGTTTCCGGTGTATCATCCCAGATTAAAAACACATCATCAATGAATCGACTGTACATTTTGACATGTACCCATTCTCTCAATGACATCAAATTTTTAGCTTCATATTGAGCCATAAAGGTATTTGCGTATGCAGGGGCCCCTGCAAAACCCATTGAGGTACCATTCAGTTGCGCGAAATACTCATCCTTCCATACAAAATAGCTATTATGGAGACAGAATTTTAATAGTTGTATCAGAAAAATCATTTGGTTCATGGGTAAGTTCTCCATTTTAAGCAATGCCCATTCTACGGATTCCAAACCTGCATGATGGGGTATTGAGGTGTAAAGTGACACCACATCAATGGTGCACATAATCCAATGTTGTTGGAATCCTGTTTCTATCCATTTGAGCTTATTGAGAAAATCCGTTGTATCCCGTATGTAGGACCCCCATTGTTGGACAAATTGTTGTA
Organism: Lissotriton vulgaris; assembly: GCF_964263255.1. Lineage (NCBI taxonomy): Eukaryota > Metazoa > Chordata > Amphibia > Caudata > Salamandridae > Lissotriton > Lissotriton vulgaris. The sequence goes on from NC_141695.1 coordinate 1,374,106,889, forward strand.
AGTAGTGATCAATGTATCTACCAATTGGGTCAAAAATTGACCCACATCCTGAAACTATCGGTCTTAGTGGAGGGTTTGTTGGGTGTTTGTGGATCTTCGGGATCATGTAAAGAGATGGACGTCTGGGATTCTTCTGGGTAAGATATGCTGAAGTTTGTTCATCAATCCATTCATTCTCTGTGGCTGCTTTCAATATATCATGCAACATCTGTTGAAGTGTTCCTGTGGGATCCATTGATAATTTGAGGTACGTATTCTCATCTGCCACATGTTCATTCACTTTTTGTTCGTAGAAAACCGTGTCCATTAGTACCAGGGCTCCGCCCTTATCTGCTGGTTGTATCGTTAGTGCTGTGTTGTTTGCCAAATTATTTATTGTTCTCTGTTCAAATTTGGTTAAGTTGTTGTATTGTTTTCTTTTATAATCCAGCTCCTGTAGATCTTTCCTGACCATTGTTTCGAAAGTATCTAACATCTTGTGTGACACTGGTGCTTGGAACACACTTTTAGGTCTGAATTTTTTGATGGAATCGTCTTCTATGTTCTCTGTGGGATCAACCACGTTTTCGAAGTAGTGCCTCAGTTTTAATGTTCTCATGAATCTAAAAAATGCTCCCTCGGTTTCCATTTCATTGGTAGCAATTGTTGGAACAAATGTAAGCCCTTTATTTAAAGTTGATTTTTGTTGTTGAGTCAATGCGGTGGAAGAGATGTTGATGATTAGATCACTGTTCGTCCGCTCCTCAATGCTTTTCCGGCCACTTCCTTGCCTTGTTTTCCGCTTGCTGTTGCTATTTCTGGTGGTACCGTTGGCGGTTGTCCTGAGTCCTGTTCCTGTGACAAAAAAGACGTTTCTCTGCTCGTAGTTGCCTGATTACTACTTGCACCTGATGTTATGACCCCCTCTTGGGTGACTTTTACTGGTCCTCTGCGTATGGATGTTTCATTGTCTGTCACAAGACTTTCCTCAGAGGAGCGTGCTGATGTTGGTGTTTTTTTTGGAATGTATTGACGTCGGGCATAGATGTCCGCCCATGTATAAACCTCGTTGAGCTTATAATCTATAGTATCCCGTTTATACTTTCTCAATTTTCCTTCCTGCAGCTCTTTTTCATATTTATCTAGCTTGATGTTAATGCCTTCCAGGCTCATTTTCCAGCTGTCTGTCTCCATTCTGGTTTCAAGTTCTGTTTTAAGTACGTAAATTTCTTCCTCTAATTCCCTAATGGTTTTGGCTAGTTCCTCTATTATGAGCAATATCAAGTCCAAGGAGCATTTGTTTAAAATGCTAAACCATTTGTCCATAAATTTTGAATTCAAATTAAAACGAAATAACATAGGTTTTATTGATAAACGCAGGCCTCTTGGTATACGCTTTGCTCGGTGATATTTTATGAGCGTAGATGCGTGCATCCGTTGGTTTAATTGGCGGCGTGTTAAATATTCCAGTTGTTTCAGTTGTTGACTAATAGATCCCCCATGTACATCCATGTTTTTGACTTCTTTGATTAGAGAATAAATTTGGTCTGCCTGTTCATTAGTGTACGCCAATGTGTTGGCTCTGTTGTCCGTCATTCCAGTAATTGTATCGAACTGCATTTTGGAAAGATGGGTGCCTCCTCACTAGTTGACTTGGTAATTGATGTAAAAAAATGGGGTTCGTGAGGAGCACTCCGTGTTTTTTTAAAACAAAATATTCCGCTTGTTAAATGGTGCTACGATTAATCAGGGTAGTCACTCCTGTGAGATATAGCCAGGTTATGATGGGTTTTTGGACCCACCTAATCGTGCACTGTTCACTTGGTGCTCCGCACCTTAAACTTTTAGCATACGAATAACACTCTTGTCTTGTGGAAATGTTATTGCTTTTTATTTTTCAGTTATCACTTCTTTTATATCAAGATTCCTAATTGTTTGTTATTTTCATTGTTCATAACAAAAACATTGGTTTCTTTTTCATTTGTGCAAACATTGTTACATATTTACATTTGTTACATTTTCAATCCTTTGGCAATTCAATAATCATAAATTCACAAAAGAGCCCTAAGCATTTCGGCACCTCTGTGGTGCCTTCATCAGGGGAGACTCTGTAAATGAAAAACATAGAATATGTGTAAGAATCTGATTTAAAGAGGTACATGGGGGTGCGTTACTATACTGGATTATTATCTTCATACCTGTTATCAATGTTATGTGTGTTCGCTTCAACCACTCTTCAAAGAACCTCCAATACACGCGTATACAAGAGGACCAAACTTGAGAACAAGGCTTAAACACAAACAACTACCTATCAGTCCAGCAATATATAAGGGCACTACGCAATGTTTAAATTGCACGAACTGCAATAATGTGATTACAGGAAGCACATGCACACACCCAACCACAGGAAAACTAATACAGTTGAAACATACCAGTGACTGCAATACAAATAATGTAGTATATGCAATCAAGTGCCCTTGCGGCAAGATGTATATAGGCAAAACAGAACGAAAAGTGAAAATACGCATAACGGAGCATAAAAGCAGAATCCGGAATCAGAACTTGACTTCACCATTGGTGCTCCATTGGAGGGATGAAAAACACACCATTTCACAACTGAGATTTTTTATAGTGGAAAAAGTACATATAAAAGAAGGGATGGACAATCATCAAAAACTAATGCAACGAGAACTATTCTGGATTAAATACCTTAAAACCCTAGCTCCAACAGGGCTCAATGATAAATATGATCTTACTTGTTACTTGTAAACAACATTGAGTTCTAACACAGCGGCATTAACTCATGGCCAGAAATAAAACCCCTATAACAATAAAAACATTTTTTCAGAATAAGAACAGGGGGTTACCAGTTAGGAATACCAGCCCGTAAATAAATGACCTAGGCTCTTCACCTGAATAACAACATTAAGGTTTAATTTAAAAAAATATAAGGACGTCCAGTTCATATGATTTATTATAGGAAATTCTAAATGTTTTCCATGTTTATTGTATACCAGTAATTGCAGTATGAATATATGTATAGAAATGTTAATACTGTTACTACAATTTGTTATTAACCTGAATATGTTTGATGTAGGATTGTTTCTCTCACCAACACATAGAAAACATACATGAACAAAGATTCGCCCATAAATCACCAACATAACAGGCATCGGTGGAGTTTCATTCAGAAAGCAATCGAGTGACCGTAGTCATCGTTGTATTTGAACAGAAGGCAATAGTGCTATGTATCTTTAAATCCAAAGAGTCACCATGAGAACAGCAGGTCATCTTAGTTAGCATTTTTATTAGGAACTACACGGCGATCGCGCATACTTAGTTATTGAGAACAAATAGACAGAAACCTCTTCAGGTTTTTGATTATTAAAATGCAGTTGTTGCAATTACAATAGTACGAATTCGGCTTTTAAGTTAACTTATCATGAACTACACAACGACCGTTTAACTCAGCTTCTTAGAATGATTACACCCAGACCGAACCATTGTCAGGTTAGTGATTACCAAAATGCAATTATTTACGCAATTAGAATAGACAATAGTGTGGTTTAACGTCTCAAATTGGGTTGCTACTCCTGAAACAAACCCATACTAACATGGCGCTCATTACGAGAGTCACATAGCAGGTAGAAGCAATTTACAGTCCGTCTTCTATTACCACAACTCCGCATCCACGCGGAGTCCACGGAGCTTTAATGGTGACCACACGATTACCGAGTGAACACAGCAAGCGAAGGGCTACGGTTTGTGCGGACATGGAGTAAAGATTTGACAATCCAGGTACGCGATTTTCCGAACAGATAGCATGGTGTTTAGGCACTTTTAAGCGCTCAAACCACAGAGCAGTAAACAACTTCTATTATTTTCTTTATTTTCACTGAACAGATGAAAATATTGGTGAAGATAAGGTAAGGGTACACAAATGAAATCGTTACCGCTATACAGTTAGCACCCGTTCTTTTACGGTAGCAGAGTAGTCTTAACAGATGTCATTTTTCCATTTCAGAGAGCTCTGATAATATATTCCAGGTATGTACTTTAAGTCCAAGTAATTTAATTAGAATGGAACATTCTGGCTAGGCATGGTATCAAGACAGGTCATTTTATCATTATCGTTCTTTCAGTGATCCTCACAGGGCACGAGTGGTTGAAGCGAACACACATAACATTGATAACAGGTATGAAGATAATAATCCAGTATAGTAACACACCCCCATGTACCTCTTTAAATCAGATTCTTACACATATTCTATGTTTTTCATTTACAGAGTTGCCCCTGATGAAGGCACCACAGAGGTGCCGAAATGCATAGGGCTCTTTTGTGAATTTATGATTATTGAATTGCCAAAGGATTGAAAATGTAACAAATGTAAATATGTAACAATGTTTGCACGAATGAAAAAGAAACCAATGTTTTTGTTATGAACAATGAAAATAACAAACAATTAGAAATCTTGATATAAAAGAAGTGATAACTGAAAAATAAAAAGCAATAACATTTGCACAAGACAAGAGTGTTATTAGTATGCGAAAAGTTTAAGGTGCGGAGCACCAAGTGAACAGTGCACGATTAGGTGGGTCCAAAAACCCATCATAACCTGGCTATATCTCACAGGAGTGACTACCCTGATTAATCGTAGCACCATTTAACAAGCGGAATATTTTGTTTTAAAAAAACACGGAGTGCTCCTCACGAACCCCATTTTTTTACATCAATTACCAAGTCAACTAGTGAGGAGGCACCCATCTTTCCAAAATGCAGTTCGATACAATTACTGGAATGACGGACAACAGAGCCAACACATTGGCGTACACTAATGAACAGGCAGACCAAATTTATTCTCTAATCAAAGAAGTCAAAAACATGGATGTACATGGGGGATCTATTAGTCAACAACTGAAACAACTGGAATATTTAACACGCCGCCAATTAAACCAACGGATTCACGCATCTACGCTCATTCAATATCACCGAGCAAAGCGTATACCAAGAGGCCTGCGTTTATCAATAAAACCTATGTTATTTCTTTTTAATTTGAATTCAAAATTTATGGACAAAATGGTTTAGCATTTTAAACAAATGCTCCTTGGACTTGATATTGCTCATAATAGAGGAACTAGCCAAAACCATTAGGGAATTAGAGGAAGAAATTTACGTACTTAAAACAGAACTTGAAACCAGAATGGAGACAGACAGCTGGAAATTGAGCCTGGAAGGCATTAACATCAAGCTAGATAAATATGAAAAAGAGCTGCAGGAAGGAAAATTGAGAAAGTATAAACGGGATACTATAGATTATAAGCTCAACGAGGTTTATACATGGGCGGACATCTATGCCCGACGTCAATACATTCCAAAAAAAACACCAACATCAGCACGCTCCTCTGAGGAAAGTCTTGTGACAGACAATGAAACATCCATACGCAGAGGACCAGTAAAAGTCACCCAAGAGGGGGTCATAACATCAGGTGCAAGTAGTAATCAGGCAACTACGAGCAGAGAAACGTCTTTTTTGTCACAGGAACAGGACTCAGGACAACCGCCAACGGTACCACCAGAAATAGCAACAGCAAGCGGAAAACAAGGCAAGGAAGTGGCCGGAAAAGCATTGAGGAGCGGACGAACAGTGATCTAATCATCAACATCTCTTCCACCGCATTGACTCAACAACAAAAATCAACTTTAAATAAAGGGCTTACATTTGTTCCAACAATTGCTACCAATGAAATGGAAACCGAGGGAGCATTTTTTAGATTCATAAGAACATTAAAACTGAGGCACTACTTCGAAAACGTGGTTGATCCCACAGAGAACATAGAAGACGATTCCATCAAAAAATTCAGACCTAAAAGTGTGTTCCAAGCACCAGTGTCGCACAAGATGTTAGATACTTTCGAAACAATGGTCAGGAAAGATCTACAGGAGCTGGATTATAAAAGAAAACAATACAACAACTTAACCAAATTTGAACAGAGAACAATAAATAATTTGGCAAACAACACAGCACTAACGATACAACCAGCAGATAAGGGCGGAGCCCTGGTACTAATGGACACGGTTTTCTACGAACAAAAAGTGAATGAACATGTGGCAGATGAGAATACGTACCTCAAATTATCAATGGATCCCACAGGAACACTTCAACAGATGTTGCATGATATATTGAAAGCAGCCACAGAGAATGAATGGATTGATGAACAAACTTCAGCATATCTTACCCAGAAGAATCCCAGACGTCCATCTCTTTACATGATCCCGAAGATCCACAAACACCCAACAAACCCTCCACTAAGACCGATAGTTTCAGGATGTGGGTCAATTTTTGACCCAATTGGTAGATACATTGATCACTACTTACAACAATTTGTCCAACAATGGGGGTCCTACATACGGGATACAACGGATTTTCTCAATAAGCTCAAATGGATAGAAACAGGATTCCAACAACATTGGATTATGTGCACCATTGATGTGGTGTCACTTTACACCTCAATACCCCATCACGCAGGTTTGGAATACGTAGAATGGGCATTGCTTAAAATGGAGAACTTACCCATGAACCAAAAGATTTTTCTGATACAACTATTATAATTCTGTCTCCATAATAGCTATTTTGTATGGAAGGATGAGTATTTCGCGCAACTGAATGGTACCTCAATGGGTTTTGCAGGGGCCCCTGCATACGCAAATACCTTTATGGCTCAATATGAAGCCAAAAATTTGATGTCATTGAGAGAATGGGTACATGTCAAAATGTACAGTCGATTCATTGATGATGTGTTTTTAATCTGGGATGATACACCGGAAACTCTTGAGCAACTAATAAGTTCTTTGAACCAAGTGGACACTAGAATTCAACTAACCCATAAGATCAGTGAAGAGGTCATTGACTTTTTAGATGTCAGAATAACCAAAACACAACACGGCTTTGAAACAGCCTTATATACTAAACCGACAGACCGTAATAGCGCTCTCAATTACATGAGTTTTCATCCTAAGAACCTCATCAACAATTTACCAGTGTCCCAATTCATCAGGATAAAACGCATATGCTCCAACGAACAAGTTTGCCAAATGACATTGGAAAGACAGGTACAGAAGTACAAAGATAGAGGATATCCAGCAGATGTACTAGAACCACAGCTCAATAAAGTACAACTAATGAATAGAGCGGATTTGCTGAAACCAAGCAAGAAGAAAACACTTGACAGGATGGTATTTGTGACCAAATACACAACTTTATCGACAAAAATAAAAAAAATAATCAACAAAAGATGGGAACTATTATCAGTAGAACCAGATTTTCAAGGCATCTTCAAAGAACCTCCAATACACGCGTATACAAGAGGACCAAACTTGAGAACAAGGCTTAAACACAAACAACTACCTATCAGTCCAGCAATATATAAGGGCACTACGCGATGTTTAAATTGCACGAACTGCAATAATGTGATTACAGGAAGCACATGCACACACCCAACCACAGGAAAACTAATACAGTTGACACATACCAGTGACTGCAATACAAATAATGTAGTATATGCAATCAAGTGCCCTTGCGGCAAGATGTATATAGGCAAAACAGAACGAAAAGTGAAAATACGCATAACGGAGCATAAAAGCAGAATCCGGAATCAGAACCTGACTTCACCTTTGGTGCTCCATTGGAGGGATGAAAAACACACCATTTCACAACTGAGATTTTTTATAGTGGAAAAAGTACATATAAAAGAAGGGATGGACAATCATCAAAAACGAATGCAACGAGAACTATTCTGGATTAAATACCTTAAAACCCTAGCTCCAACAGGGCTCAATGATAAATATGATCTTACTTGTTACTTGTAAACAACATTGAGTTCTAACACAGCGGCATTAACTCATGGCCAGAAATAAAACCCCTATAACAATAAAAAAAAAAATTCAGAATAAGAACAGGGGGTTACCAGTTAGGAATACCAGCCCGTAAATAAATGACATAGGCCCTTCACCTGAATAACAACATTAAGGTTTTATTTAAAAAAATATAAGGACGTCCAGTTCATATGATTTATTATAGGAAATTCTAAATGTTTTCCATGTTTATTGTATACCAGTAATTGCAGTATGAATATATGTATAGAAATTTTAATACTGTTACTACAATTTGTTATTAACCTGAATATGTTTGATGTAGGATTGTTTCTCGCACCAACACATAGAAAACATACATGAACAAAGATTCGCCCATAAATCACCAACATAACAGGCATCGGAGTTTCATTCAGAAAGCAATCGAGTGACCGTAGTCATCGTTGTATTTGAACAGAAGGCAATAGAGCTATGTATCTTTAAATCCAAAGAGTCACCATGAGAACAGCAGGTCATCTTAGTTAGCATTTTTATTAGGAACTACACGGCGATCGCGCATACTTAGTTATTGAGAACAAATAGACAGAAACCTCTTCAGGTTTTTGATTATTAAAATGCAGTTGTTGCAATTACAATAGTACGAATTCGGCTTTTAAGTTAACTTATCATGAACTACACAACGACCGTTTAACTCAGCTTCTTAGAATGATTACACCCAGACCGAACCATTGTCAGGTTAGTGATTACCAAAATGCAATTATTTACGCAATTAGAATAGACAATAGTGTGGTTTAACGTCTCAAATTGGGTTGCTACTCCTGAAACAAACCCATACTAACATGGCGCTCATTACGAGAGTCACATAGCAGGTAGAAGCAATTTACAGTCCGTCTTCTATTACCACAACTCCGCATCCACGCGGAGTCCACGGAGCTTTAATGGTGACCACACGATTACCGAGTGAACACAGCAAGCGAAGGGCTACGGTTTGTGCGGACATGGAGTAAAGATTTGGCAATCCAGGTACGCGATTTTCCGAACAGATAGCATGGTGTTTAGGCACTTTTAAGCGCTCAAACCACAGAGCAGTAAACAACTTCTATTATTTTCTTTATTTTCACTGAACAGATGAAAATATTGGTGAAGATATGGTAAGGGTACACAAATAAAATCGTTACCGCTATACAGTTAGCACCCGTTCTTTTACGGTAGCAGAGTAGTCTTAACAGATGTCATTTTTCCGTTTCAGAGAGCTCTGATAATATATTCCAGGTATGTCCTTTAAGTCCAAGTAATTTAATTAGAATGGAACATTCTGGCTAGGCATGGTATCAAGACAGGTCATTTTATCATTATCGTTCTTTCAGTGATCCTCACAGGGCACGAGTGGTTGAAGCGAACACACATAACATTGATAACAGGTATGAAGATAATAATCCAGTATAGTAACACACCCCCATGTACCTCTTTAAATCAGATTCTTACACATATTCTATGTTTTTCATTTACAGAGTCGCCCCTGATGAAGGCACCACAGAGGTGCCGAAATGCATAGGGCTCTTTTGTGAATTTATGATTATTGAATTGCCAAAGGATTGAAAATTTAACAAATGTAAATATGTAACAATGTTTGCACAAATGAAAAAGAAACCAATGTTTTTGTTATGAACAATGAAAATAACAAACAATTAGGAATCTTGATATAAAAGAAGTGATAACTGAAAAATAAAAAGCAATAACATTTGCACAAGACAAGAGTGTTATTAGTATGTTAAAAGTTTAAGGTGCGGAGCACCAAGTGAACAGTGCACGATTAGGTGGGACCAAAAACCCATCATAACCGGGCTATATCTCACAGGAGTGACTACCCTGATTAATCGTAGCACCATTTAACAAGCGGAATATTTTGTTTTAAAAAAACACGGAGTGCTCCTCACGAACCCCACAGCAAGGACATGTGCTGATATACCTAACATCTCTGCATGAGTCCTGCACTCCACTTCTGACCATACTGAGTATTCAAGATCATTGCCCAACAGACACTCACCTGGGAGGTCTGCACTTACTAGAACTCTTTTGAGGCCAGTTACCCCTCCCCAGGAGAAATTAACAACTGCCACACTATGTGTAGTAGTGACATTGCTAGCATTGGTCACCAGATAATTATCACCCAGTACAATCTGTCCAGGGTCCACAAAGTCAGGTGTCAACATAGTGACACTGGCACATGTGTCCCTGTATGCTTGAGCCACTTTGTCATTGATCAAAGGCGTTTGCCTGTATTTGCCCAGAGTACTGGGACTCACAGTAGAGGGCATAACCATGTCCCCATTACAGACAAGAACAGTCTGAGTTGGAATCCTGACTAGGCCAGAATCCATCTCAGTACCCATGGTTAACCCCACTATAGCCTTGGGTTGGGAACTACCACTGTTAACTGTACTAGGGGGTGCAGATGCGTTAGGGGCTACAGTGGTAGGGGCTGTACCTTTCTTGGTACACTCACTAAACCAGTGAGAGGCAGATTTACAATAATTACACCAAGGTTTCCTTGGCCCTTCTTTCTTCTTCTTAGAGTTTTGGGACCCCCCTCATTAGGTTTTTGGGGGCCTGTTGAAGACTTCTGGTCTTTTGGTTTCTGATCCCCACCTTTTTGGTCTGCCTTTTTCTGATCACCACCTTGGACCTGGTTTTTCTGCTTAACCCTGGTTCTGACCCATTTGTATGCCTTCTTACCCAATTCTTGGGGAGAGGTCAGATCTGAGTCAATCAGGTGTTGGTGCAACAACTGGTTCTGACAATTGTTAAGTATTTGCTCTCTCACGATCAAAATATACAATCTTGCATAGTCCTTAACTTTACTTCCCAATAACCAGCCTTCCAGAGCCTTAGTGGCACAATCAACAAAATCCGTCCAGTCCTGAGTCTGTGTCTTCTGGGTATCTCTGAACATGAACCTGTACTGTTCAGTGGTTAGGCCAAACCCATCAATCAGAGCACTCTTTAGGACAGTGTAATTGTTAGCATCATCGTCACTAACTGTGAGGAGCTTATCTCTACCTTTTTCTGAAAAGGAGAGCCACAAGATTGCTGCCCACTGACTTTGGGGTGCCTGCTGTACTTTGCAGGCCCTCTCCAAAGCAGTTATCCACTTTTGGATGTCATCCCCAACTTTGTAGGGGGGCACAATCTTACTCATGTGTCTATTGTCATAGGACCTGTCTTTATCCTTAGGGATATTGCTGCCACCAGTGGGTTCTGACCCACTCAACTTCTTTTCTCTAGCAAAAGCAAGTTTTTCTTTAGCTAGGGCAAGTTCCTCTCTCTCTTTTCTGAGATTGACTTCCATCATACTAGCCTGGTGTTCTCTTCTCTGAGGGGGAAGTCATTCCCCTCTGAGAATCCCTTGAAGCATTGGAGTGAAGAGATTCACCTGAGTGAGATCTATTCCTCCTATACCTCTGATTAAGCCCACTTGAATGCCTGAATGGGGCTGTCCCATTCTCAGCCCCAAATTGGCTTAGGTTAGCCTGGCTTAGTCTTCTGACTGATACCTGGCTGTCTACCTCTTCCTCAGAATCTTCCTCAACCGCATCCTCATCATCTTCTATGACAGGGGGGTCATCTTCTGTGGAGGGTATGCCTTCACCTGTTTTCCCTGTAGGATCTGTGCTAGAGGCTTTGAGAACATCAAATTCTTCTAGGAGTTCTATCAGGTGCTGAAGGGTAGGGTTGGAATCCTGTTTCAACTTTCTTTTGGTACACAAGTGTCTCAGCCCTCGAAAGTTGAGGATATCATATCTGGAGGGTACCCTGGGAGGGTCACTCACCACAGGTAGAGATCCACTTGGTTCACCTGTGCCAGACATGATCTAGTGAGGTGTGGAGTGTGCACCTACCTAAACTAAGTGTTTTCCTACTAAACCTCTCTAGGAGTTGTAGTCAGGGTGTGCTAGGCCCTTTGGTCTACAACAACTAAGTTCAGTAGAACTTAAGTATTATAAGTCTTGTTATATGTACCTATAGGTACCTAATGTGATCTTTCAAATGGTATTGCAAATATTACAATTGGTAAAACAACAGCAAGCTCTTATCCCAACCACTCCACACCAAAGTGAGAAGTTGGCCTGATATGTGATGTCCACTATTCTAGTGGGCACCCTGTATCAGTCCAAACAACCCTTATGGTGATGGGTGTAAAGTCAACCTTATAGAACAGCTATCCTAGTGGTAGCATGGACAAAGCAGTCTTAGGCTAAACTCAAGAGGGCATGTGAAGCTAGCTGTTTTACCATATGTAACACCTGGAATACCAAATGAAAGGACACCAGACAGGTTATATATAAAATATATATGTATTTATTTCTAACACAACCTCTCTGAACTCTTTATGAGGTCAGAGGCACAACCACATAACAAGATATTAAATTATCATACAATAAGTTGCACAATATGCAGTAGCACCCTAGGGGCACGAAAAACCATATACTAAAATAGTGGTATAAGAACCACGTCACGGACAAAGGATAGGCCTAGGGCCTAGCGAATTGCTGGGGCTACACTGTACTACCAAAGGATAGGAAGTAGGAGGCCCACAGGAGGCTTGTGCAGAGTCTTTACACACACGCAAGTTACCATAGAGTTAGAATGGGAACGAAAGAGTTGGAAACTAGTTCTTTTAGGTCACTTCCGGATGAACTAGGAGAAAGCTACTTGATACTTAGATACTAGGATAGTTAATACCTACAGGAGCACCTGAGTACTCGCGTCACCTCACCCACAGGAAGCGGGTGCATAGGTGTCAAAGTGTGTCGGGTTTTGTCGCTAAATCCTATGGAGCCTTGAAGAAAGATGCTGCAGGCGACCAGGAGAGAAGTGTCCGAATGGATTCAAGGGCGGATCGAGGCTGAAGTGTACCTGAAAGCAGAGGGGACAGAGTCTGGGTCACTAGCCAGTGACCAGAAGGGAACCAGGCGATGTATCAAAGCAATCAGGTGATGTTGTGAAGTTTGTCTCTGCAGCCACGTGGACCAGGAGGTGTCGACGATGACCAGGAGCTGGACACGGACTGTCCCATAAAGGATCTCGCTGTCGGCGGTGTCGGGTTTCAGATTGGAGTCAACAATCTTTGGCTAAGGCAACCCACACAGGAATCAAAGATAGCTTTTTAATCAGACCAGCAAGGTATGATGGGCTTCTCCTTTTCACTGAAGCAAGGGCCAGTCTGGAGCAACCAGACCAGCAGTGTAGATTCAAGGTATCGTTGTCACAGACGCCACTAGCCAACGGGCAAGTGACCGGACAGACGCGTCAAGCAGGCAAATGCAAAAGGGCCCCATGCAGCACTCGAGGAGTGTGGAGGGATGATCTTTGGTGCAGATGATGCTAGGGGCTGGGGCTTCTCAATCCCCAATGCACAACTTCAAGGGTGTCTCAGAAGTTGCACAGAAAGCAATTTGCTGGCTTTCCAAGATGGCCGGTCCCACATCTCACGTCGCCTCCACGGGTCTCAGCTTTGCTGTGGCTGTGGATCGGGCTGAAGGAAGTCTGGAAGTCCAGGTCTTGTCAGGCTTTGTGTTCGGTCTCCGGCGGGAGCAACGACAAAGCAAACCGCTGATCGCATGATGGTGCCTGCTCGTGCAGGGTGGTCACTCCTTGACCACAAGGTAGATTCTTCAGTCTTCTATCTTCAAGTAGAACGTTGAAGGTCCAGAGCTTCATTTCAAGTTTCAGTCAGGATTAATCTCAAGACTTGGGACTCAGCTCCTACCTATATACCAAATTTAGGGGCTGGATTACCTGCTAGGTCCCTCCTATGGGTGGAACCAGGGAAGGGGGTGGTTGTGCCCCAGCACCGGTTTGAACTGGACTATGCATGGGACACCTTGTGTGCCCCTGGCAGTGTCTCATTTCCTTCAGCCCTCCCTGCCCCAATACACTATAGCCTGTCTGGGGTGGTGCTAGCACCTCCCAAGACAGAAAACCTATTGTCCAAGCCTACCTCGCTGGAAGGACTCCCAGCAGCAGGAGGTCAGACTTGTGTCTGTGGCAGCAGCCTCCATTTTGTGATGCTGAGGCTCTGGTTAACTTTAACCAGGATTAGTAGGAACAACATGTCTTCTCCCTCTAGAAGGGTGGAATGCTACCCCCATCGCCAGAACTGGCGAGGGGGTAGTATTCCAAAGCGTATGACACCTTACACAACATGTTTTGATAAAGCCAAACCAGAGTTAGCATTTAACTGCGAGGTTCATAATGCACTTAAGAGTATATGGTATGGCTATATCCTAGAACATCTATAAGGACATGGTTCCGAAAGCTGCAGACAGACTCAGCTCATACTAGAGCCTCATCTCACATAAAACCAAGCACTCTGCCTCCAGGATTGTTAAGGCCTGCAATAGGAGTGATTTATAGGTGTATATGTGTCTAGATATAAGGTTAGATATAGGAATACTATATCTAAGCAAGGGGTGATTACACGACCTTGCCCCAGCTGAGTGATCAGCCAGTTGTGTCAGTTTGGATGGTCAGCCTGGGGTGGCAAAAGATATGCTGCAGCCCCTGGTAGGCCTTGGATGCACCTATGCCCTGGGTGCCTATAGTACACTGTGCAGGGGCTCATAAGGTAACCCAATTCCCAATTGGTAATGTACCTAAAGTACATGGTATTGAATTTAGAGAGAGCACAGCTGGTCTGTGGGTCTGATTAGCAGGCCCACAGCCACATTAAGTCGAAAACCAGTGAAGCAAAAAGTTGGGTGACCATAGGAAAGCAGACCCTACTCTCCTACAGCCACAGCGAGAACTGATTCCTATTTACAAAAGATTATTTCCTGTATATACAGAAGCCATGGGAAACCAAAGTACCAAACTCCAGATGGACATAATTGGATTGGTTTTGATTTGTTCAGAATATTTATAGAAAATGATGCAAGTCCTTCATGTTTTTAAGATCATATGGGAACTTGCTGTCCAACTCTCTCTCTCTCTATATATATATATATATTTACATACATTGAAATGCAAATTTACATTACATGCTCTATTAACATGAAAGCTGTGCATGGGGCGCTTGTAAACAACAAGCATTTGCAATGCAATAGGTCTAACATTTTATAACTTTGATCTATTGGTATTGTAGTGACAATTGCAGGTTTTTTAAATGCATAAATACAAGACATTGTCATCTACAATGCCAATAGCTCAAAATCTCGCGATTGCGAGACCTATCTGGCTAGCTAACAGGGCTACGATTCTGGACAGACAAGAGTCCGTTGGGGGGTAGAATTTTTCTCTTTCAAGCACATGCTGAATTTGTTCCAGAGTGAAAGTTTGGAAATTATCCTGCCTGTAGGACCTGGAATTATAAGAGGGGCTGTTGTTTAACTCAGCAGTAAATTGGTGTGACTTATTAGTGACGTTTTGATAGATTAACTTGATCTTATCTTCAAGGTAATCAGCAAGAGAATCTCATAATTCCTGGGTTGCCTGAAATGGTTGTGTACCGGCAGGGGATGGACACACTCCTTAAGAGTTTAAAACAGTTCTTTAGAGGAACTGGCTTTAACAAATGAATGAGTAAAGGGGTAGAGTAGAGTGTGACAAATGATGAAGTATAAGAACAATTAATAAAGGTGAAGGCTAAATGCTGAAGAGCTCTGCCTGATATCCAGAAGTATTACTGGGTGACACAACTTACCACCATCAACAGTTAGGGTTTTCTTTCCCCGGATGAACCTGCATTCAGATGGACAGGCTCATTATGCAGCTATTGGGTTACCTCAGGGCTAACTATGGCACACCTAGGAACACCTCTGTCCTTGGCCCAACGGCAACTGTGGTTACTCTCGGGCATACAGCTTTGAAGGCCCTGGGATGGCGGGGTAAAATCGCACAAGCTACTTCCCTTTGGGATACTGCGAAATTAGGTAAACTGGGAGCGCCGCCAGGATTTTATAAGTGTTCCTAATTGGCCTTTCCCGAGTAGGCGACCTCTGGGCTCATGGGGGCATCCTCGCCTGGATGGACTTCCAGCCCGATTATCAACTACCCTCCACCGAGATCTACTGCTATTTCCATGTACATCACACACTTAGGGCAGTATTGCTAAAGGGAGCTTAGCTCCCAGAGTCTTCACCTCTAGAAGATTGCATATTAGAAGAATACATACCAGGATTAGCGACCACTTTGACTTTGACATATAAAAAGTTACTCAACAACATACCTATTGCACTGGAGTACTTGAGGGAACAATGGGCCAAGGACCTTGAGGAGCTAGAAGATGATGATTGGGTGGAGGCTGTGGCATCCCAGAGGGTGGCGGCCATATGGGTGCCGTCCTATTGGTTCAATTAAAATGACAGCATCTGTCCTACTATGCCCGGACAACATTGGTTAAGACGGGTAGAGTGAGGATGGAGAGTTGTCTGCATTGGTGTGGGCAAATAGGCACGTTTGTCCATCTTGTGTGGGAATACCCATCCCTACAAAGCTTATGGACAGCCGTGATGGCATATATGTGTCAAGTGACTAGTGCTTGATTATCGTCTCTGCGAAATGGTGACTCCTTAACGTCTGGAGCGCAAGACATCTGAATCGCATGGCACAAATATGGTGGACACTGGGACTAATGGTTGCTAAATGTAATATTGCATGATTTGGGGGGACAGAGCAGCCGCTCCAGTTGGGAAACTGGAAACGTGATATAGGTTGGGGTATGTTGGCTGAGAGGGTGGTATATGAAGGATGGGGTTGCCCCGAAAGTGGACGAAAATCTGAGACCCATTGAATGCTCACAGGGGCAATATTTATAATGCTTTAGGGCCTGATTTAGATTTTGGCGGACAGGTTACTCCGTCACATTAGTGATGGATATCCTGTCTGCCAAAAAATAAATCACATTATATTCTATTGGATTTATACTTTGGTTTGATGGGATATCAGTCATCATTGTGACAGAGTAACCCATCCGCCAAGATCTAAATCAGGCTCTTAATTGCCTGTGGTCTGTGTCCCTCACGAATGTTAGCTGAGTTGATGAGTGGGGGTTCTGTTGTGATGTTTATTCAATTTATTGAAATGTCAGTGCACCACTATTCTATGTAGCTGTCTTTTACTGAACTGTCAAACAGTTTTAATAAAGGAAAGGTGAAGGCTAATGTTTCTGAAAGTGTTACAAATGGCCCTTAGGGTCTCACCTACCATTGACCACAAAATAAAACGTATAGGTGAAGAAATACATTGATATTTTTTAATTAGGACATAGAAAACTAAGGTAAAAAAGAAGGTTCAAAGAAAAGGAGTTAGCAAAGAGGCCAGAGTTGTCAGCAAGTATCGAAAATTGAACCACAGTGAGGTTCCGCGAAAATTGTAAGTGGTGTTTTCGACTCGCACGAATATGGTCGAGTCTGGTATCTATGAACCGCAAATGACGAGTTTAGTAAGTGTGCGCAGTTTCGCTGTGCTAGCTTAAACCGTTCGTTTGTTATGTGGGTTTTTCATCTGTACCCACGGGTTCCATCTTAGATACGGCATCCATTTTGTCTCTTGCCCTCAAGTAGCCAGCGAACGGACGCTGTCCGCTTCGCGACCCTGGGACTCCCAAGATATTTGCGGAAGACACATGTTCTTTGTAAGTATCTTTATGACGAGGGGGTTGCTACTGTAAGGCAGATGGCGCCGCTCGAGGCTCATCTTGCCGCACGGACTTATTGTCTCAGCCGTGCATCTCATTAGGCACGTCCCTTTGATGCCTGTATCTCGTGTTTCTCGATACCTCCCCTTTTACACCCTTTCCGATTTCCCCACTGTCTCCGTCTTCCTCTGCACCTGTCTTTGTTCCTATTTTACTGCTAAATGGAATTCGCTAATGGTGGGAAGATGGGTTTTTACAGTTGGGAACCGCCAAATGTTTCCGCACTTATGTTCCGGACCTCATGTGTTTCAAAGTGACCAAAGCGACCCCTCTGGGGGATGATGGTGGGAACTGAGTTGTAAACCTTTGTGTACCATGTTGTCTTATGGGTAAAAACTGTATAAAAGGAGCGATCCACAGAACCAATTTGAAGCAGTCTCCCCAAGTTGCACGTGGTGTACTTGTCGTGACTTCTGTGTTCCCTGCAGTAAATAAACCTTGAATCTTTGACGCCGAAGGAAGTGTCCCGTGTCTCTGTGATTCGTACGCCGGAGCAGGTTACCCACGAAGGTTTCAGGTGTTGTGCCCTGGCACCGCTGGGTCTTAAAGAACCCAGTCCTTCAGTTGGCGCCCAACGTGGGGCTGCATCAGTGGTACCGGTCCAAGCCCGACGATCGTGAGGAACTTCGTGTGAAATCTCTGAGGGAAGGTGCACTCCGCTTCATCGATCCAGTTGTCGAAATAAGTGGCCCGAAGACTTTTCCCGCGAAGATTCCCGCCTCCGGACGGCTGCGACGGACTGCTGCCCTGACTGTAGACCTGTTTTGGCGCCTGGCGTGGACCTTGGTATAGCGAGACGATAGACGGGCCTTCCTGGTGACGCCATTGATCTTTGAGTTAAGTATTTGTGGGTCGCTCCCAGAGTTCTTGGTTGTTGACACTTTAGCGAGTGTTTTTGTTGTTAACGCTGTGTGAGTGTTTTTGTCGGTGACACTTTGCTAGCGTACTTTGTTGTGTTGTTTGACGACTGCAGCCACCAAAGACCGAGGGTTTTGTTCTTTGCTGGGACTTGGTAAATCCCGTAACCCTTGAAGTTTGTGAAACTCGGCTAGTGTGCAAGATGCCTGGTCGTAGTACCTTTTTTAGTTGTTTCAGACCTTGTGGTATGGATTCCCGACTGGAGGACGTGTGTCCGATACCTCCGGTTGGAACTCCCACTTATGACCTGTACAGTAAGCATGGGCTAGGCCCAATTACCTTTAACGATTACTGGATTAAATATACGAAAAAGGACGGCGACCTTCGTTGGCCACCTCATGGTAGCTTCGAGGCCCCGATTTTAGATAATCTAGAGATTAAATTGTTCGAAAGAAAGTCAAGGCCGGCCATGTTTGATGCCTTCCGGTTGTGGCGCAAAGAAGCCCGACAGAAAGAAATCAGACAAAATAAACGTAATCATCGAGATAATGTTGCTACCATACTACAGAAAGCAGAGCAATTTCAGCATGATAAGGAGGTTAAGGATAAGGAAGTGTTTGATAGATTACAGCGTATGACCGTAGATAAATGTTATCCCGCTTTGCCTACGGAGTCAGAAAAGAAGGAAGAGCCAGTTGAGGATCCTTTAATGTCTTATCTTATGAAGTCGCCACCTCCGTATGTACAGGGTACCCCAGCTGCAGCTCCTGTGGTTCCTGCCGTACCTATTCTTCCGCCTATTCTTCTTCCGCCTGTTCCTCAGCCTGTTCCTCAACCTGCACCCGTTCTTCCGACTGTTCCTGCTCCTTTGCCTGTTTCTGTCCCTACTGCTCCTCCACTTCCACATACTCCTGCTGCTGCTACTGCTCCTGTTTTGTTAACTCCTGCTGTTGCTACTGTTTCTACTCCTTCACTTGTTAGTCCTGTGTCCTATACTTCTCCCTCGACTCGTTCTCGTAATTCTCCCCTTGCGGCTAGCTTCTTTCATTCGCTCGGGCCTGTTCATGGGTCCGCTGGTTCTGATGGTCCTCAGAGACGTAGTCAGCTTCCTGGAAACAGAGAACGTGTTGCGCTATATAATATGGCGATGGGTTGGATGGTAAACCCTCTTAGAAATCCACCCCGTGTTGTCCTTGAAACGTTCTGTCAGTTTAATATACCAACCCAGAGATATGTGTTTAATGAAATGTGTAAGTTCCTTCATGATCAGATAGTGGCCGATGCGCCTGGCGAGGTGCTGACCGCCCTGTCTGAGCTTCAGCTTCAGTTCGCAAATGGACTGATAGTAGATACTAACGTTCGACGTGCTATTGAGCGGTTGCTATCTTTTCGTCCCGCTCCGATACCCCATGCCTTGTTTGTTGAGGATATTGAAGGACAACCAGAGGAGTCTGGCCAATATCCCATGCGTGAAGTTCCACCGGTTTGGATGCCAGGTAACCCCGCAGCTGCCCCTCCGGTCCCGCCATATTTTCAAAGAGTATGGATACATCTCCCATGGAAAAGATCGGAAGTGTTACAGGTGAAGCAATCCTTGCCTGACCCTCGCAAAAATCCTGCAGGGTATTACAAAGAGTTATCGCAGCTCGTAGATGCTACGGTAATGAATCTTGCCGATATCGATATGTTGTTTGGCAATGTTGTACCGCAACCGGTATGGGCTAAGATTCGTCAGGAAAATCACGCGACCAAGCTAGGTGGTTATTGGACGGCCATCGTAGCGGCAGATGGGTTGCAAGTTGGTGGTGCTAAGCCTGAACAGTTGATTGCTGCTCTTCCCCAGCGAATAATTACATTAATGAAAACGCTTATGCCAGCTATGAGAGTAAATTGGGATAAATTGTCAGCTTGCAAGCAAAAGAAAGATGAGAGTGTTTCCGACTTCTTTACGAGGTTCGAGGAAGCATTCATTGACCATAGTGGACAGGATATGGGTACAGAGGGTGGACAGAGATTGTTTGTGGATAAATTTGTTTCGAACTTATTGCCCGATTTGAGCAATAAATTAAAGAATTCGGAAAGTGCATGGGCCGTTTCTACCTCTGCTCAGATATTGGCTACGGCACAATATTATGAGAATAGGGAGAAAGAAGAGAACGACCGTGCTGATAAAAAAACGAAAGAGCTAAAAACTAAAGTGTTGCTTCAACAAGCATATCCTCCGTGTTCGAATCAGAATGCACCCCAACAGAATAGATCGCAGCCGCAATCGAATCGATCGCAGCCACGTAATGACTCCTCCTCCCAAAGATCATCGTTAGGGTACAATCAATGTGCTTATTGTAGACAGGAGGGACATATTAAATTCAATTGCCCTGTTTTGAATGAACGTAATAGTGGTAACTCATCTAAAGGAGGTCGTGGTGGTTCACAGCAGGCTTCACGTGGTAGAGATCGTGGTACTCAGAACGATCGTTCTGATAACTCCTCTAATAATAATAATAATTGTTTCGATCAACGTGGATCATCGCAAGGGCGATCTGCGCAGTACAATGTAGACGACTATTACGTCGATCAGGGGACTGACGACAGTAATTACTAGGACAGCCAAAGACAAGGAGAGGGAGTGGTATCAGTTCCGGTTGATCAGAGAGGGCCTTACGTCGCAGTTGCTACATCGGGCGTCGTTGAGCCTTTTCTGTTGGACACTGGTGCAGCGAAAAGTTCTATTCAGCATTCGAAACTCCCTGGCGCACCTTTGTCTGGCTTAACAAATGTTTCCGTTGGATTCTCTGGCGCCCCCGTTAGCAATCCAGTTTCACGCCCTTTGCCCCTTAAAATTGGGCCACGTGAGCTAGAAGCTCCATTGATTCTAACCACATGTTGTGGTGAAAATCTTTTGGGCCTGGATTTGCTTAAACGTTTGTACGCAACTTTGTATTGTTCTCCTGCGGGTGTAAAGCTTACGTTAGGAGAAAGGGTTGTCTCTCCCATGTACTTGTCTCTCGACAAGCTCCCACCGGAATTGAGTTCTCTTCCTGCGTCTTTGTGGGCAACGGGTCCGAATGATGTGGGCCTACTTGATATCTCGCCCTATGTTGTTCAGTTGAAATCTAATGTGCGTTTGCCACGTATTCCCCAATATCGTATCTCCCTTGATGGTGAACGAGCACTGTTGGCGATCATTTATGATCTGATTGAGAAAGATGTTATTGAAGAGACTCGGGGAAACGTGTGCAACAGCCCTGTGCTGCCTATTCTTAAACGTACTGATCCTTCAAAACCACCTGTTTATCGTTTTGTTATCGATTTACGGGAGGTGAATAAAATTGTGGTTCCTCAATTCCCTGTTGTGCCTGACATCACGGCGCTACTGACTCTGATTCCGGCTTCTGCATCGTGGTTTTCGGTGATTGACTTGAAAAATGCGTTTTTTAGCATCCCGATTGCCGAAGAGAGCAGGGACCTTTTTGGTTTCTCACTCGGTGGACGTAGCTTCCGGTTCAAGCGCGCTCCTCAGGGCTACTGTGAAAGTCCATCGATTTACAGTCAAGCCTTGAAGGGTCAACTGGATGCGTTTAGGTTGCCGGTTGGTGCGGCCTTAATCCAATACGTCGATGATTTATTGGTAGCGGCCGATACTCAGGACATTTGCAAAATTGCTACGGTGTCGTTGCTGCAGCATCTCTGTGAGTTGAATCACAAGGTGTCACCTACTAAACTCCAATTTTGTTGTCAAGAAGTAACCTATCTAGGTCACTTATTGTCAAAGGAGGGAAGGAGGTTGACCCCAGAGAGAATTGCAGCGATTGCGCGAATGAATGTGCCAAAAACCCAAAGAGATGTACGTGCCTTTCTAGGTATCACGTCGTACTGCAGGCAATGGATTCCTAATTTTTCATTGCTAGCGAAACCATTGGTGGCTCTTACGTGCAAGGATGTTTCAACTCCTTTACCGTGGACGGAAGAATGTCAGAAAAGTTTTTCTGAACTGCGTGATTCATTGTGTTCGGCTCCTGTGTTAGGTACTCCTGACTACAGTAAGCCTTTTACATTATATGTTCACGAGAGAGAAGGTTGTGCTTTGAGTGTCTTGACGCAACCTTTTGGTGGTAAGCAGCGTCCATGCGCATATTTTTCCTCGACCTTGGACCCAGTAGCTAGAGCATTGCCGAGTTGTTTAAGAGCAACTGCGGCAGCTGCGGTCTCCATCCGACAATCAGCAGGATTGGTCATGGATAATATGCTTACGGTGATGGTTCCGCATGCAGTCGATACCCTTTTGAATCGAACGAAAACTCAGCACTTGACGAGTGCAAGGTTGTCTGGGTACGAGTTGACGCTATTGGCAAGTCATATTCAGATAAAACGTTGTAATGTTCTGAACCCGGCAACTTTGTTACCAATTAGCACAGAGTCAGATGAAGTAGCAGAGCATGATTGCTACTTGAGGACTGAAGAGGAAACAAAAGGTCGAGTGGACCTTAAAAACACCCCATTGGAAGATCCGGATGGCACATTGTATGTGGATGGGTCATGTTTTAAGTTGCCGAATGGCGATGTGACTACCGCTTATGCTGTTGTAACGTTGAATACTGTTGTTGAGACTGCAAGATTGAATCAGAATTCTGCCCAGGCTGCAGAATTGATTGCTCTTACTAGAGCATGTGTGTTAGCGAAAGGGAAACGTGTGAATGTGTTTACTGATAGCCAATATGCGTTTGGAGTTGCTCACAGCTTTGGACGATTGTGGAGAGAGAGAGGTTTCTTGACGTCGCATGGTACGAAGATTCAGCATGGCCAGCTTGTGAATGATCTTTTGGATGCATTGACGTTGCCTAAGCAAGTTGCGATTGTTAAATGTAGTGCACATCGTAAGGTGACGGATGATGTTGGTCGTGGTAATGCGTTTGCAGACGAGATTGCTAAGGAGACTGCCCGAAACCTTAGCACTCGAATGTATGTGACGAGTTCGGTTAGGTGGCCTACAGAATCAAGTATGTGTGAAGACACTATTGAGAGCGTGAAAGAAATTCAGAATGAGGCCACCGAGACTGAAAAGGCGAAGTGGAAAGAAAGCACGGGAAAGTTGGATGCGAATGGTTGTTGGATTGATTTGTCGGATCAGAAAAGATGGTTGTTGCCCGATGCGTATGTGCTGGCCGTTGTGACAATGGCACATGGGTTAGCACATATCAGCGTGAAAGGTATTTGTAAGTTGCTGTCTCCGGTGTGGAAGAATGATGGCATTACGAAATGTGCTGAACGTCTGGTGAAGAATTGTATGGTGTGCATGATGTACAATCCTGGCAAAGGAACCCCAACTCCTCCTGGCAGTTTTGCTCCCCCTTCGTATCCCTTTGAGGTGATTCAATTGGACTTCATCCATATGGAGAGATGCAACAACCTGAAATACGTTTTAGTTGTGGTTTGCGCATTCTCTCGATGGATCGAGGCCTATCCTCTCAAAGACAATACTGCTTTGTCTACTGCGAAAATCCTACTGAAGGAATATTTTCCTCGGTATGGAATGCCTAGAGTCGTGTGGTCAGATAACGGAAGTGAGTTTGTCGGAAGTGTGATGAAGAGTGTGTGTAAGGGCCTTGGAATTAATCAGAAATTCCACAGCGCCAATCATCCCCAGTCAGCTGGTTTGGTTGAAGGGTACAACGGCACCCTTAAACTAAAACTAGCGAAGATTCAGGCTACGACTGGTCTTTCGTGGCCTGACGCTTTACCTTTAGCATTACTGTCAACTAGGGCGACTGTACACTCTCGAGTAGGGCTTAGTCCCTATGAAATAGTGTTCGGCCGTCCTGCGAATGTGTGGGGGGTTCCTAGGCCAGGAATGTTTTCTGATCTTGAGTACCCAATGTTGATCGATTATCTACATGACTTGACTGCTAAACTGAGGTTAATTCACCAACAGGTTTACGACGCATTGCCGACGCAGACAGAGGGTCCAGGCCACCAGCTCCAGCCCGGAGACTGGGTGGTGACAAGAAACTTTTCACGCAAAAACAACCTAGACCCGAGGTTCACCGGACCCTATCAAGTGCTCCTGGCCACGAGGACTGCCGTTCGTCTCGAGGGACGTAAGAATTGGGTGCATGCCACCCACACCAAACGAGTCCCTATTCCTATGCCGGCAGACCCGTGGGTAAGGAGAGGCATTGCGTCAACGGAAACAGAAACATTGCCGGCGTTTGTACCTTTTAGCGACGCACAGCCTGTTGGAGAATCCTCAGCGCAGCAGAAAGACACTGTTGAACAATTGTCATTGAAAAACTCAAGACCAGAACACTCAACTGATCAGCAGGATGCTGACTCCTCAACGGATCCTTTGTTTGACGAGCAGACACGTCATGGGAAAACCCGATACTTTTTGCGATCTCGCACTAAGGACAAATAAAAGATTCGGTTTTGTTGTATTGACAACTGCATAATCCCATTTTCCCTGATCAGTTTTGAACCTTCGTATTACTGTAAATATTCTTGTATATATATATATTGAGCTTCATTCCTTGTACTTTTTGCTTCCACAGTTGAGAGACTTTGTTTTTACATATATACATATTGTGCATTGGAGGCCGTAGGGCCGCGCGCGTACTTCCTTCTGGATAGTAGGTCTTGACGCTAGGTTAAAGGCCGTCGGTTCCTGGGAACTCCTAGGGATTGACTATTGCTACACAGAACGAAGTGCGTCAAGAAACGTTGCGGACGGTCGTAGGGAATGGCATTCTCGAAGCTGAATGATGTGGAGGGAGCTCAGGTTCATCGATTCAAGCTGCAGCAACTCAGTCGCACCAAATGTTTCATATTTCAACTGT
This sequence comes from Lissotriton vulgaris, assembly GCF_964263255.1. Classification (NCBI taxonomy): domain Eukaryota; kingdom Metazoa; phylum Chordata; class Amphibia; order Caudata; family Salamandridae; genus Lissotriton; species Lissotriton vulgaris. The sequence continues at coordinate 1,374,132,123 of NC_141695.1, forward strand.
TTGTATTGTTTTTGACTGTTTCAGCATTATTAGCGGGTGGGGTGTATTACACGATGTCTCACTTCTTACCTGCTACACCTACTCCTACTCCTTACCCTAATCTTACCTCTACTGTTTCTCCTCATTCCTTTCATATGTTACCCGAACACGAGCAGGCTAGACGTGTAGAATTCCGCAACAATTCCTTTATTCAGCTCCTTCATCAGCATCAGTTAGTGGTTAACACTACTAATTGTTGGGTGTGTGGATTGATGGCACATACTACGGATAAGGGAATTCCATATCTGGTGTTACCGTATAGTTCCCAAGGGTCAGCTCGAGCATTTCAAACAATGTTTCGAAGCGCACTGGGTTTCCACCCCATTCGAGAACCACGTTCCCCCTACTCTGGTCCTACCTCGTATCAAAAACCTTTGTCGATAGCAATAGAGGATTTAGATAGCGATATCTATGATCCCTCGCTTATTCCTGAAGAAGAGATACAAGCCTATAGGGTCCTAAGTAGAGGTGAATATAGTGCGTTCACTAGCGAAAAGCAGCTTAAAAGCTCGCCTCCAATATGGGTCGTACCCCACACGGGGAATTTTTGTCTCATGGGTCGTGGCCGACGATCGCAAGCCCGACTTGGAGCAAGTGCTTGCACTGAAAATTACATTCTGCCAATGTTCTCGTCCCCTGTGTTTCTGGCGGCCAAGGGTACATACTTTATCTGCTATGATCGTGCATATGCATGGTTGCCCGCTGACTTCATGGGCTCATGTTTCATTGCAAATCTGTTGCCTCCGACGTTTACTGTAGACGCCGATTATCACAAGACTAGAGTTGTGAGGGGCGTAATTAGCGAAGAGGATACTGCCGGTCAAGAGGCAGGAGACTTTTTCAAGGGTTTCCTCCCGTTTTGGGGACCTATGGTTAATAGTAGGAACCTGAGACAGTTGACTCGAGTGGTAGAATCGACAGCTAATATTACTGCCAGTGCCCTTGGTAATATCACCACAGAACTTCAGGCGGAGAGACTTATGACGTTACAAAACCGTATGGTTTTAGATGTCATCTTAGCAGATCGAGGTGGGGTATGTAAGGTGATCCATTCGAGCTGCTGCATTTTCATTCCAGATAATGCTCCTACTGTTTATCAAGCCATCTCGAGGTTGCATAAGATCTCCGAATCCATACACGTGGATGTAGGGGATTGGACACTACTTGGATGGTTTTGGGGCCTGATGTCGACTTGGGGTTGGAAAATTCTGATGATCATCGGAGTCGTTGTAGTGTTCCTGTTCACGTGCTGCCTTTGTGTGCAGTGTGGTCCTGCCTTATGTGGCCTCTGTGCTACAACGTGTATAAGACAACCACCTGTTGCCAAGGGGACTCGATTGGACAGAGCTATGCTACAGCAACATCTCGATGGTCTGATGAATATCGAATATGATTCCGACTAGTGCTTGCCTACATGAGGGCAAAAGGAGCGTCTGAGGTTCCGCGAAAATTGTAAGTGGTGTTTTCGACTCGCACGAATATGGTCGAGTCTGGTATCTATGAACCGCAAATGACGAGTTTAGTAAGTGTGCGCAGTTTCGCTGTGCTAGCTTAAACCGTTCGTTTGTTATGTGGGTTTTTCATCTGTACCCACGGGTTCCATCTTAGATACGGCATCCATTTTGTCTCTTGCCCTCAAGTAGCCAGCGAACGGACGCTGTCCGCTTCGCGACCCTGGGACTCCCAAGATATTTGCGGAAGACACATGTTCTTTGTAAGTATCTTTATGACGAGGGGGTTGCTACTGTAAGGCAGATGGCGCCGCTCGAGGCTCATCTTGCCGCACGGACTTATTGTCTCAGCCGTGCATCTCATTAGGCACGTCCCTTTGATGCCTGTATCTCGTGTTTCTCGATACCTCCCCTTTTACACCCTTTCCGATTTCCCCACTGTCTCCGTCTTCCTCTGCACCTGTCTTTGTTCCTATTTTACTGCTAAATGGAATTCGCTAATGGTGGGAAGATGGGTTTTTACAGTTGGGAACCGCCAAATGTTTCCGCACTTATGTTCCGGACCTCATGTGTTTCAAAGTGACCAAAGCGACCCCTCTGGGGGATGATGGTGGGAACTGAGTTGTAAACCTTTGTGTACCATGTTGTCTTATGGGTAAAAACTGTATAAAAGGAGCGATCCACAGAACCAATTTGAAGCAGTCTCCCCAAGTTGCACGTGGTGTACTTGTCGTGACTTCTGTGTTCCCTGCAGTAAATAAACCTTGAATCTTTGACACCGAAGGAAGTGTCCCGTGTCTCTGTGATTCGTACGCCGGAGCAGGTTACCCACGAAGGTTTCAGGTGTTGTGCCCTGGCACCGCTGGGTCTTAAAGAACCCAGTCCTTCAACAGACTTCTCTGTAAATACCATTGTAATATGGGAGAAGGAACCAGCATAAAGTGTTTGCTTGTGTAAGTGCATGGATGTAATAAGTCAAGCACATACCAGTTTTAGAGGTACAGCCTGACTTACATCAGACGAGAAATATAGAGGTAGGAGAGGTGAGGAAAAGAGCGTGACATAGGGCAAGCTAGACAATAACTTATGCCTCCACTTGATAATAACCCACAAGACCCTTGGTCATGAGGCACTGGGAAATAGGCATTCTCCCTTTCCAGGGCTTCTCGCCCAGGGAGGAGTAGATGCTAGTAACAGAAACATAGGATTTTACAGGGAAGAATGCTTGGCTTAGAACAAAGGTTCATGCACAAGGCAATACTGCAAGCTTAATCACAAGTGCACCAAGAGTTCAGGGAAGCATGCAGGACTACAAAGCATGGCTACTGCAGAAGGAATTTGGAACAGTGATAAAGGAAAGAGAAAATAAACTTTTGGAAAGGTCAACACTGGGAAAATGATTGGACCACCACCCAGACAAAGAGAGTGTAAAAATAATATGGATAGGCTTAATGGAGGTTTTTTCGCAAACCGTAGAGTCGGCCCAAACATCCCTGATGGGCAGGAAACTCGCACAGCATTAATAGAATGAAAAAAACGAATTGAAAAAAAATGTAGGAAGAAGTTCCTGAAAGTAAAATGTGTGGCCCATTTTCATTCATGCACGAATAAAAGCTGATTATACAACCTTGGAGAATTATACCCAAGAAGGAGAGAGGGAGAGTTCAGATTAATGGGCAACTTGCAATGGCCAGAAGGGAGGGGGCAATAAAAAATCATCACAATGAGAGAAGGCCGCACAGTTCCCTACACCAGTGTGGGCAGAGCCATAGACATGGTGAAAAGCTGTGGAAGGGGAGCTGATATGGCAAAATGTGATATAAAATGTGCCTTTAGATTGTAGTTGTTACACCCAAACAGAGGTGCTAGGAATCCAGGTTGACAGCATAATGTACGTGCAGAAAGCCATGCCAATGGGTCATTCGATATTGTGTTCGGATTTTTTAAAGGATTTTGCACATTCCTATAGTGGCTAGTGAGGTGGGAAGGAGGAGTGGATTTGGCGTTGCATCATCTTGACAACTTCTTATTTGCAGAGCTGATGAGTGTGAAAACTCGTGTAGAAAGAAGGGTGTTGCATGAATTCTCGAAGATACCGGAAGCATCCAACAAAAATATTGTATTTTTAGGAATAGAGCTGGACTTAATGAAAATGGGTAGCAGGCTGCGTTTGGAAAAAATAACAAAACTAAAAGAGCTTATTGGTGAGAGAAAGAGATTGAAAAAGTGCGAACTGGGGAACAGTACAACAGCTACTGGGACACGTTAAATTTGCATAGAAATGTTCAGCACCAGGATAAGTGTTTTGCAGGAGACGGGCAAATGTGACAAAAGTTGTTCAACAACTGCATCACAGAGAGAGCCTGAGCAAATGAGTAGGGAGGATTTGGAGACAAGCAAGAAGTTTTTACCCAACTGTAATTTGGACTGATGCACAGTAGAGACACTGGCAGTAAGTTTTAAGAGAATTTGATAGCAGCATGCACAACATGTTTTGGTGTTCTGCAAGAGTGCTTGGTGCCCTGAAATATGACCAAAAAAGTGGATGGAGAAAATCTATGGCATTGCATTTATGGAGTGCATCTCTGTACTGGTGATATCGGTGCACTGACGACATGAGGTCAGCAATATTAGAGTGATATTACTGAGAGATAATGAAACATTTGAATAGGCTTTGCAGAGATTGTCTGTGAAGGACAAATCATTAAACACAAGATGAGGAGAGAGGGCCAACCACATCTACAACTCTACCAACCCGAACCCCCTGATATCCAATTGTACACACGTAGAGGGATGGAGAGATTCAAAATCAAACCCAAATCGTCCCGTACGACAAAACAAAAATGATTGTTTTGAAAAGACTGCCCTCACTCACACACCGAAGAGTGTGACATGCTTCATCATTGGGTCTGCTTACAATACGCCCAGGTGTAGCCACACTCTGGACGGAGCATAGGGAAGGGGGTTTGAACATAAAAGACCATTGGACACAATATAACACCACACTACATATTTACATAAACACAAATGTGATCAGTGAATGTCACCCTGTGACTCGAACTAAAGTGCAACAAACGTGCAGTTAATCAGGAAGTGTTAAAACTGGTTTGAGGATACCAAACAGGAATTTATTGACAGGTTCTGCAACCAGGATTAAAAGAAAATAAAGGATGGGTAGTGTTTCCCAGAGAAAATCAAGTTCTCAAAACAACCCTCCTTATACCGCTGTTGTCAACATGTTTCGACTGACTTACTGTGCCATGAGGGTCACCCCGGTCTTCTTCAAGACATGTGTTGCTATCAGTCCTGCATTGGTCAAGCCGCAATTTAGTCAAAGTACCAATTTTACTGATCACCCTGGATTCCAATTGAATCAGCATGTGTGGAGGAGATCCCGACAACACAGGAACACATAAACCAGTTTATTGCTAATGTAAACTCGACATGGCGTCTGTCTCTCAAAGAACACAACTGTTCCGAGGACCGACCTTGTCCGGTTGCCTGCTCTGGGATCGCCGCGTGAAGGAGAAATGCCTGAGTAAACTCTTGAGAGAAATGGTGCTACAATGTTTGCCTTTGAACATTGTGAAGCAAGCAAAACACAATTGGTATGAACAACAATGTGGCTGATGCGCTGTTGTTTAAGGTGGACGCGGTTCAATGGACTGGCTCCAGAGGCGGATATGTTATTCAGAATTGAAAGTAAATTGTTCAGAATTCTGTACATTGTTAATATTTTGGATGGGTTTAGGATATCTAAAATATTTAAGAGAAAAGGAGGCAATGGTTTGCTATGTGATATGGTGAAGATGGATGAAATTGGTATGTTTCTAGCTAGGGAAGAGAAAAACGGACCAAAAATGCAAAGGAGTGGTAGTATGGCTAAAACAATTGGAGGACGAGAGAGTGTGTCAATGGATGTGGGTGAAGACATTTTGTGAACACGTGCAGAGAATGGGAGAAAGTCTCTTTACACCTGAAAATGGAATGAGAGTGAAAGGAGGAGAAGAGCTGGCAATCTGAAGAAAGGGTTGGACAGGTTGTGGGTTGAAAGAGATAACATTTGGTGCTCAGTTTTTTCCACATCGAGGCAACCACAGAAGGAGTAAGGATAAGACTGAACAAAAGAGAGGTTATGAAACTACATAGGTGGTGGTCAGAAAAGTAAAGGGTGTATGAGAGGGACAACAGTGAACATGAATCAAGCAAGTGATGGTAATAATTGTTGTTTTAAGGTAGAAGATGTCTGGAGATTTGGATATGAGGACATTCCATAGTATTATAGGTGGAAAAGAATATAATGGCTTGGGTATGCCGATAGGGTTAGGCTTGAGAAGTAGAGGTGACACAGTCAGGTAGAGAGGGGATGAGATGGCCACAGTTACAGGAACACGAAAAAAGGATGCTCTAATAAGGTGATGTTACATTACAAAGAGAACCACCCTACACAAGACAAGACTAGAATTGATGCAGCTGAATAAAAAACAGGCCTGGTTCCGATATGTGAAGGTTGCGGGGCTGAAAGGTACGGTAGACACGAAAGCTGCTGAAAAGAGTGTGGAGGGGCAAGGAAAGCCTCAGCAGTGGATAAAGAAAGAAGTGGATTGGACGGGGAACATCCTTTAAGACGCGAATGTTACCCCGCGCTACCATTACGACGCGTCTCTTACAACGCAAGTCGTAACTACGACTTGCGCTGGAGGGCGCTCAAGGACAAGGAATAGTTAATATACTATTCCAACACCTTTCCTACTATCCACAGGGACTGGTGTTGGAATAGTAAATTAAACTATTCCTAAGTCCGCACCCTACAGCGCAAGTTGTGGTAACGGTTCGCGTGGTAATAGCCCGCGTTGTACCGTCATACATCCGGATTGGAGAGAGAAATTGGAAGTTTCTGTAAAATGCTGGCAGAAGGACTAACGGATCACTCTCTGATAAAGTACGATTGTCTCGAGATACTAAGGCAAGATGGAGTACATCCATCACGTGGAGGAATAGAAGTGCACCTGTCAGTACTGAGGACATCACAAGCGAATTTGCTGAGAAAAAAAGGAAGATAAATAGCTGGGTGGAGGCAAAAAAACAACTCCAAGTGTCCGAAAAGTAAGAAAATAACTGTTATGTGTTGCACATTAAATAAAAATGTCATCGAATTGAGACACATCAAAAGACTGCAGCAGTCCCTCTGGAGAGGACAGGCAACAGACAGACAAGTTGATTCTAGTTATCAAGTTGAACAACATAAGGACGTCGGGATGTGGGTGATCGTCATGTTCTCTCCAAATCAACCACTGGTATTAGCGTTAGGCCTCAGAAGACCTACACCTCCTCCCTTTTACTAGTCACAGCATTACAGAAATATACTCTGTCTTACTTTTAAAATATTCAAGTGGCGTTACATGGTTGAAGCAGTTTAGGCCTTTAGCACCTGGTGGAGTTCCCAGCTGGCTCTAGGTTTGGTACATGGCAGTCGTGAATACATGTATCGTCACTCCAAGGCCTGGAGTGCTTAGAAGGCAACGAGAAGCTTCACACTCCATCTGTTCCTCACCTTGGTAATACATCACACTCCCGAGTCAGCCCAGAGCACGCGCCCGGGGCCATAAAGACCCACCTGTGTGTACAGCTGTGTAATTCGCAGATTACAACGCTCCCGCCAGGCCTCGCAGATGTACATTGGTCAATACCATATCCTGTACATCCCACCTATAGGCGCCACATAGAACTATATAAGAGAGGGCTGGAAGAACGACTGACACACGTCACTGCCTGCTTCTTTCGTGCACCGGATTCATTCTGAAAGCCAGGTGAGTTTTTATGCAACTGCCACTACTATCACGGGTTTAACTGCTTATTTTTAAGTCTTTTTTTATGTCAGATTAGTGGTGAGGGCAACGCTGGCAGCTTGTGCATATCAGTTATCGGTATCAATACACAGATAACAAATATAATGCAGACATCAACAGCACAAACTAAGCTCCACCAGCATAGCCACCACGAACACAGTCAGCTATTGCAGCGCAAGCTTCGCTCACACCCATCACATACACAGCGCGTGCAGCGCGTGCATCACTCACATGGAACATGTGTGCATGCATGTGCAGCATGGGCAGGAGCTGGCAAAGCTTCCCTCTTACACAGCTCACACCCAGCAGAAATGCAAGCTGCCCAGAAGGCACAGAGGCAGGGCAAGCTTCCCTTGCGCGGGTCCAGTGAATGTGCCTAGAACAGAAACAGTGACGTGACATGACGTTTGCGTCGTATGGAGTGAGAAGGGCAAAGGGAAAGAATATGTTGTTACAGATTGACCACCACTGTCATTAACCCTTCATTCCCCTGCTCTGTCCCCAGGATGATCGTGTTGGTTGCCTCCCTCCTGCTGGTAGAGTCTGCATTTGCTGCAAATAGTAAGTAACAAGCATAGATAACGCTAATAGGCTTGCCTTTTTCATAGAGCTTGGAAAGAGAAACACATATACACACATTTACGCATGGACACAGCTACTTCGCTACAGGCATCCTTACATGCAGACAGAAACCAACACCCATACAGAGGCCGATGTACAAAGAACAGTATGGACCACGGCCTCCATACACACGGAACAACACCCCTACATAGAACAACTCACACAAAACAACATAGACTCAGGCCCTCATACACACAGATAACACCTGTGCAGACATCCATGCACAGACAGCGCTCATGCAGTGGTAGATGCACGCACGACAACATACACATTAGTTAAAGACCCCCATACACCCCATACATTGATGACCAAAGGCACAAGTGTCAAAAAATGTAAACAAATCACCCAGACATACCTTCTTGCAATTAGTGAATACTTCCCACATACCCATGCCCAGAATGTACCAAAGATGCAGACACCCATGCACAAAGACCACACACACACACACATGCACGTGCAAGCAGTAGGTGGATGGTGGATAGTTAGATGGATGGGTGGATTAATTCATAGGTAGATTCAATACCTTCAATCTTTATGATGTTTTCAATTAGTTCTGTTTGTATTTTTATACTTTGAAGGTAATCACTCTTTACTATGGTTAATACTACGCAAATGTTGGCTTTCTACCTCGCACCTAGTTCCTTTTTTCAGATTGTGAATGGGCGTTATTTTGGTGTGGTTTAGCTTTAGTAAATATAAATAAAGGGTATCTTAGACCCAGTTAACGAGGGTGGATGGGATGACTACTTATTCAAACATCTTCGCATGCTTTCCAGGCTAAGCACAAATACAAACAAATCAAACACCTGCCACAAGCCAAGCATAACGTTATCACTACTTTAAGTTCATTGTCCAAGTTTTTGAATCCCACAGTTGTGTATTTTCTAGTTAATAACCCCTTACAATATGTGCTTAAATGTTCAGCATCGCAACGTTCATAAAGAAGCATTTTCGAAGGGGCCACATAAACCCTGAAAGAACTCCAAACTTCAGCACCTGTGCTTTGTTGTGGCTTTAATGAGGCCTTCAAATAAATATCTAACTGCCAGGGAGGGTTTTGATGCTCCCAGCAGCTCCACGGTGCGAACAGAAAATAAATCTCACACTGGCAGTCAGCAGAAAGATTTAAATCCTGTATGTCACGACCAGAATATGAATGGTGTGCCTGCCTTCTAGTGCAATAAATCTCTATACCGTGGAGAATAACCTGTGCATGCTAACTGGCAAATGTGAACATTTCTTGTCCTGAGGAAAAACGCGGTATTTCTAAAGCATCAATATCCGTTTGATATCAGTCACTGAGCATGCTAAAACAGCTACAATACCTAGATAACAATGGAATCGAAAAGGCGGCTTAATTTGCCTTTAAATGCACAATATACTATCTAATTAGTCCCTTTCGCCCTGCAGCGTCCAGTCAGCTCATTGCATGCTCTGCTGGTGAATTTCTACAGAAATCCAGTGGCACCGGCTTCAAAGTGTAACATCTGCAGACTTAAGCACATGAATGCTGCTGCAAAGTGAGTCACTTCCACACTGGATTATTGGGTTCTAAGGTACTTCAGTACCATTTGGATCCTGTCCTTTCTGTACCAATTGCACACGATTAGTCCAGGAATAGAATAGAATGTGTCACACTGGTAGCATTATCAGAAACATGTCACTAGACAGTGTCTCTACCCCACTTGTTACAACAGGAATAGTGACCAATAAAGGCTGCAGAGCTAACTTTTTAGGGCGGGCATAACCCATTATTTTTCTTGAAAAAAACCAAATATATATATATATATATATATATATATATATATATATATATATATATATATATATATATATATATATATACACATAGACATACACTTGCACTCTGCGCCTTGGGTGAGCCACCTTCAGCCATTACATTCTTCGGTTAAGGATCCCTCAGCCACTGGCATGAGACATCAGTGGTGCTGGAACAATTTTCAAAGCGGGAGCAGCAGCGGACAGTGCAGGTAAGCGCGGTGGGGCGGGGCGCAGCAGGGGGATGTCAACAGACGACAGAATAGGAGTTATTGATTTATTTTGTTTGCCCTATTCCGTCGTCTGTCAACATCTCTCTCACTCCGCCTGCTCCACCGCACTTACCTGCACCTACCGCTGCTGAGAGCGATGCCATCAGCGAAGCATCACCAAAGTCATAGAGACGCTGCAAAATCATGCAGAGAACAAGTGTAGCAAATGAGTGACGCCAGCAGCGTAACTAAACTTGAGGCCCCCACCCCCTGAAATGTACATGGAGGGGGCCCCCATCCAGACTCAATCAGGAGCTCTCAGGCCAAGATACTGTGCTGAGGTAAGGGGGCCCTCTGGAGCTCGGGGACACCCCTGTACTGCGGGGGCTGCGTAGGCCTTTGTTACGCCACTGAGCCACGCCCATTCAGCAGAAGTGTGGTAAGGGTGTGGTTTGTAGCTGGTGGTGCATTTTGGAGTACAATTCACACATATATTACAAACACGTGGCGAGGTAATATATTGTCTTTTACAGACAGCACATTTTCCATTGAAATGATTAATAAGTGTGCACAGACATGCAGTTTTATTGATAAAACTATAGAGGGCACAAACAACAAACCATGTAAATCTGGTTTCAGTGAAGATGCATCATTTGCACATCACTAAGTTAAGTGTCCTGATTTGTTTTGATCCTATTAACAAAGTTTTTTCCATCACACTTGAGAATTACAAAAAAGTGCTTCATTTGTGCTTTCTTACCTGCTGATATATCTGAAGTATTTGTACAATCCCTTCACAGGTATTTACATTTGGTTGTGTTAGAGCGAAATGATGTTCTACCGCCATTCCTCTCACACTCGTATTCCAGCAAAATTGCCACATAATTTATTTCATAAAACCCTTTCACTTTGTGGTCAGAGAATGAAAAGTAGTCTCCATTCTCCATGTTAAAAGAATAAGCAGCAGTTTGTCCAGAAGACAGAGCCTGACATCTGACCTCTGTCTTTGAATGCACATAAAATATCCTAAGGTAAAAACAAAGTATAAAGTCATCTTTATTGCTCATTCACCTTCTGAACTCCATCATGATTATTTCTGGGAGTGCTGCAGTGCCACTGCCTTCTTTCTGGGCACCCGATGATGCTGCGTCAAGGACCGCCCTCTTCACTGCCACTGAGATGCTACTGACAGAGCGAGTGCACCCTAAAGTATATCAAAAGGGATGGACGGAATGCTTGAGTTAATCCCTGCCACTGGTAATTAGTCGGGCTGCATCCCAATCCATCATTATTTGCCACCTCAGTTTGGACCCAGCTATAAGCAAATCAATCTTGACCGTCCTCCTTTGAGAACAGTCCAGCCCGATGTTCCTAAACTGGAACACAAGCAACCCAGGCTGGTTTTGCCTGATTTTGCCCTTGTTATGGGTTCATCAGCCGGGTATAGCATGGCAACAGCTCTTCTTTCCTGCCACTGCGATGATGTTTACATGTTTCAGAAAAGGGGGTGGTGATGAACAGAGTGTCTGAATTAAGCAGACCACTCTTACCCAGTCCAAAGATCAGAGCTTGATCCATCACCGTTTTTTAGCTCACTGCACCATCCCAGCTCAGAACTTGGCTATATGCAAATTAGTCTGACCCTGGCCCAGTGCATCATGGGAACAGGGCAGACCAAACTACCAAGCCAATTCTTATACTGGGAAGGAAACAGGCTACCGGGGACCGGTTTCTGGCATTTCAGCCGTCTTCGGCCCGGCTTGCTTGAATCCTGATGGTGCAATGAGCTAGGGACTCACATCTGAGTATACCCTTCCACGCTTATGGTGGACAAAAATGATTCAGAAAAGGGGGTGGTGATGAACAGAGTGTCTGAATTAAGCAGACCACTCTTACCCAGTCCAAAGATCAGGGCTTGATCCATCACCGTTTTTTAGCTCACTGCACCATCCCAGCTCAGAACTTGGCTATATGCAAATTAGTCTGACCCTGGCCCAGTGCATCATGGGAACAGGGCAGACCAAACTACCAAGCCAATTCTTATACTGGGAAGGAAACAAGCTACCGGGGACCGGTTTCTGGCATTTCAGCCGTCTTCGGCCCGGCTTGCTTGAATCCTGATGGTGCAATGAGCTAGGGACTCACATCTGAGTATACCCTTCCACGCTTATGGTGGACAAAATGATTCAGAAAAGGGGGTGGTGATGAACAGAGTGTCTGAATTAAGCAGACCACTCTTACCCAGTCCAAAGATCAGGGCTTGATCCATCACCGTTTTTTAGCTCACTGCACCATCCCAGCTCAGAACTTGGCTATATGCAAATTAGTCTGACCCTGGCCCAGTGCATCATGGGAACAGGGCAGACCAAACTACCAAGCCAATTCTTATACTGGGAAGGAAACAAGCTACCGGGGACCGGTTTCTGGCATTTCAGCCGTCTTCAGCCCGGCTTGCTTGAATCCTGATGGTGCAATGAGCTAGGGACTCACATCTGAGTATACCCTTCCACGCTTATGGTGGACAAAAATGATTCAGAAAAGGGGGTGGCGATGAACAGAGTGTCTGAATTAAGCAGACCACTCTTACCTAGTCCAAAGATCAGGGCTTGATCCATCACCGTTTTTTAGCTCACTGCACCATCCCAGCTCAGAACTTGGCTATATGCAAATTAGTCTGACTCTGGCCCAGTGCATCATGGGAACAGGGCAGACCAAACTACCAAGCCAATTCTTATACTGGGAAGGAAACAAGCTACCGGGGACCGGTTTCTGGCATTTCAGCCGTCTTCGGCCCGGCTTGCTTGAATCCTGATGGTGCAATGAGCTAGGGACTCACATCTGAGTATACCCTTCCACGCTTATGGTGGACAAAAATGATTCAGAAAAGGGGGTGGTGATGAACAGAGTGTCTGAATTAAGCAGACCACTCTTACCCAGTCCAAAGATCAGGGCTTGATCCATCACCGTTTTTTAGCTCACTGCACCATCCCAGCTCAGAACTTGGCTATATGCAAATTAGTCTGACCCTGGCCCAGTGCATCATGGGAACAGGGCAGACCAAACTACCAAGCCAATTCTTATACTGGGAAGGAAACAAGCTACCGGGGACCGGTTTCTGGCATTTCAGCCGTCTTCGGCCCGGCTTGCTTGAATCCTGATGGTGCAATGAGCTAGGGACTCACATCTGAGTATACCCTTCCACGCTTATGGTGGACAAAAATGATTCAGAAAAGGGGGTGGTGATGAACAGAGTGTCTGAATTAAGCAGACCACTCTTACCCAGTCCAAAGATCAGGGCTTGATCCATCACCGTTTTTTAGCTCACTGCACCATCCCAGCTCAGAACTTGGCTATATGCAAATTAGTCTGACCCTGGCCCAGTGCATCATGGGAACAGGGCAGACCAAACTACCAAGCCAATTCTTATACTGGGAAGGAAACAAGCTACCGGTGTGGCAGGGTATACTCAGACATGAGTCCCTTTCTCACTGCACCATCAGGATTCAAGCAAGCCGGGCCGAAGAAGGCTGAAATGCCAGAAACCGGTCCCCGGTAGCTTGTCTCCTTTCTGGTGAAGAATTGGCTTGGTAGTTTAGTCTGCCCTGTTCCCATGATGCACTGGGCAAGGGACAGACGGATTTGCATATAGCCAGGTTCTGAGCTGGGATGGTGCAGTGAGATAAATAACGGCGATGGATCAAGCCCTGATCTTTGGACTGGGTAAGAGTGGTCTGCTTAATTCAGACACTCTGTTCATCACCACCCCCTTTTCTGAATCGTTTTTGGCCACTATAGGTGTGGCAGGGTATACTCAGACATGAGTCCCTTTCTCACTGCACCATCAGGATTCAAGCAAGCCGGGCCGAAGAAGGCTGAAATGCCAGAAACCGGTCCCCGGTAGCTTGTCTCCTTTCTGGTGAAGAATTGGCTTGGTAGTTTAGTCTGCCCTGTTCCCATGATGCACTGGGCCAGGGACAGACAGATTTGCATATAGCCAGGTTCTGAGCTGGGATGGTGCAGTGAGATAAATAACGGTGATGGATCAAGCCCTGATCTTTGGACTGGGTAAGAGTGGTCTGCTTAATTCAGACACTCTGTTCATCACCACCCCCTTTTCTGAATCGTTTTTGGCCACTATAGGTGTGGCAGGGTATACTCAGACATGAGTCCCTTTCTCACTGCACCATCAGGATTCAAGCAAGCCGGGCCGAAGAAGGCTGAAATGCCAGAAACCGGTCCCCGGTAGCTTGTCTCCTTTCTGGTGAAGAATTGGCTTGGTAGTTTAGTCTGCCCTGTTCCCATGATGCACTGGGCCAGGGACAGACGGATTTGCATATAGCCAGGTTCTGAGCTGGGATGGTGCAGTGAGATAAATAACGGTGATGGATCAAGCCCTGATCTTTGGACTGGGTAAGAGTGGTCTGCTTAATTCAGACACTCTGTTCATCGCCACCCCCTTTTCTGAGATGTTTACATGTGAGCATGGCCGGTAGCTCTATTCCCCTTCTCTGGGATGCCACTCACAACCAGAACACACCCAGCTACTCTCTCCTTTGCTGCCAGGCCATTGCTGCTGCTAAACATGGCTGGTGGCTTTCTCCAGCTGCACACAAACATTAGCAAAGCCAATGGGTATGGCTTGAAAATCACCATACAAAGTCAACTTATTGACTGTGCCCATGCTTGTAAATACAGTATCACTGAAGCTAAACACACAAGTCACCAATGCACATTTTTAGGAGTCACCTATTGCAGATCAAACATTTCAGGTATTTGGAAGCGCATGTTATCTAACGTCATAAATAAGTCATTAGGTGCTCTTGGGGCAATTAAGTATTCAGCCTAATTACAAATCTCGCCCAATACTGTCTCCTTGCTGTCAGAGTCTCTTCTCACATCTTCTCCCCTTGACCACCTGCTTGCATTAACCCCTTTCACTTACCTACTCTCTTTTTCTCCATAATCCCTTCACTCACCCCTTCTACTCTCCCCCTCTATGGTTTCTATCATCCATCCACTCTCTCACCACAACCACTCTTTCTTTGGAACTCTTACATGCTTTCCAGTTCCACCCACCGTCTTACCCCTCCACTCTCTCTTTAACCCCTTGTATTCTACCAATCAATCTACTTTCTCACAGCCAAGAGTTTTTCTCACCGCCATATTCTATGGCCCGTCCAGTCACTCTCATCACTCTCACACCCTAGGCGTTTCGTCCCATTGCTTAAAACAACTCTAATATCCAAACCCACCATTCTCTGACCATCCATTAATCCGCTTGCCCTGTTCAACTTGCTCACACTATTACATTGTCTGTCATCACTCTATTCACACTCTCAATCCTCTATTCACTCTGAGCTAGCCATTTACTCCCACCCTTCCATTTATCTCTTACCACATCCATTTTCTCACCCCTCCACTCTCTATTCTCCTGTTCTCACGTTATCTGTTCTCTAATCAGTATTCACCCTTCATTCCTTCACCCCAGTCAACACACTTATTTCTTTCTCATCCCTGTGCCCAGGCATCCACTACCCCCGTCGACTCTCTCGCACTATTCATGTTTTCAGTCCATCAGGGAACTCACACCTATATTTAAAATCTCATCGCTCCATTCACACTCTCACCACATCCATTACCTACCACTTATACAGTTTCACAATCATTTACTTTGATTACCTCCATACTTTCTAACCACCAACACTCTCATTACCTCCACAGTCTTGCCACTATGCTCTTTCCACTTCAATCTGTCGCACCTACACTCTCCGGTCCCACTTTCCCCCAGGGACCATCTGCTCTCTCATCCCATCCACCAACACTCTTATTATCTCTCTCCCTCTTCCTCCATCTCATCTTTGCAACCTCTTCCCAATCCACGTTGAAACACCCATGAACTCCTTCATGCTCCACTGCTCTCTCAACCAACCTCTGTTCCACCTAGGGTCCTAGTTATCAGTAGTACAGGAGGTGCAGTGGCATGGGGCTCGGAGGTATGAGAACCCAAAACACTCCAATTATATCTGGTTTTGAAACCACTGGATAGAAGAAAATGAACAATGCTACCTAGGTCTTAGGAAAACCTTTTAGCATGTCAGGCAACCGCTGTTCTGTTTCACAGAAACAACCCCTTTCTTATGTGGGTGAGGGGTTGTTTCTGAAAAATAAAAACATTGCCAAGCAGGTGTCATTACATTTTTGCAGGTAATCCATCACGTATTTTCTTAAGTGACTCTGCTATGTCAACGCAAACACTTTTGGTGAAAAACTTCCCTGCCATTTCAGCACAGCTGGACTGGGAACAGAAACCAGCCCTGGCAATTCCGCTCGACCCGCCGATGGGGAGGGGGGGTGGACGGGGCGCGGGGGGAGGGAAGGTGTGCTACTGAGAAGTGCCGGCTGGGGAGTGGCAGGAGGGGTTCTAGTGTCAAGCACCGCTGCTGTAGTGGTAAAGGGGGCCGATATTGCAGCACTGCTGCAAAACCGTCCCCCAGTAACAAATCCGTCCCCATGGGTCAAAAACCGGCCCCCGCCCTTCCGACCTACCGGAAAATGCCCGGTGCCCACTACGGCCAGTGCGGCCCTTCATATCAGCAAGGAACTCTAAATTTAAAGACCCATTATCCCAAGCATAAAAAGAACCCTCCAAATATGAAATACCCACTACATTATGTTACAAAAATATAATACTTGGATGCCGACAATCCCAATTTAAAAGCCTGTGTCCAAATTCCAATCAGCCTTCAGAAAGTCCGAGGCTATCGAGCCGTTTAGGGGGCGAAACACGTGTTGGTTGCTCACAGCACACAAACAATATACAAGTGTAACATTCTGATGGAATAATGTATACTGGAGTTGGAGCGACACAACTATTACCAAATAGAAACAGAAATTTCAATGAGACAGCAAGGACTCTGCACTTTTTTTTAACTTAAGGGTAGATACTTTTTATTAAAGGGTAGATGCACTCAATCCTTTCTGCAAGTATACCAATACAGAGAGTAAATTGGTCCAAATCTCAACAAGTGGACTACCCACTCGGACTATGAAAAATTCTCAACAGCGAGGGAGTACTGGACCTTGATGCACACCGTAATAAAAACTGAAATAGGTTATTATAGCTGAGTTCTGATGTCACAACGACTAACGTCAGAGTCAGCAAGCAGGGCCAAGGCGGTCATGGAGCAAAACTACAGGTGCAGCTTAAACATTGAAAATGGGAACTCTGGGGCATATTACCAACAACTAGCGACAATTATCGCTATGTTGGCTTAGCGGCTATATTTTTATCGCCGTGCTGCGGCGATTTTTATCGCTTAGGAGCCTTGCTATTATCAAGGTTTATCTCCTAAGCGATAAAAATCGTCCGAAATGCATGAATATCGCTGGAAAGTCAGCAATATTCATGCATTACCGAGCTAATGTTCTTAGCCATATTATCCACCTCCCATTGGATAACATGGCTAAGAACTGCTCATGGCAGGTGTTAGCTTTTGGAGATATTCGCGCTTAGCGCGAATATCTCCAAAAGTTTGTAATAGGAGATAGCGATGTTAGCGACTGTTTCCAGTCGCTAACATCTTGGCACGCCCACTTTGCATGTCATTAGTGATAAATTTCACTGACATGCAAAGCGGGGCCCAAGATGGTCGCTATCTCCTACTAACTGTCGCTAACTGGTGTTAGCGATAGCTAGGTAATAGGGAGATAATTTTATCTCCGCTTTCTTGGCTTTTAAAGCCAAAAAAGCGGAGATAATCCCCTTGATAATATGCCCCTGTGTTTTTTCTTCTGCTATGGTTTTCTAGAAAGAAAAATGTTTCATCGTGAAGGAGATATTTATGGCAACATGTTTGCTTTATAGGTAGTTGCAGGAAAGGCCATTGGGGGAAAGATCGAATCTCTGAATGTTTCTACACAATCTGAGCCCAGAGCATGTTTTAATCTGATTGAGATGAAACTGATTCTAATTTTGTCTTGTAAAAACTACTTACTGCTTTTTTGTGTGTTTAATTTTTCAGTGCAGATTTATTCTGCTTTTATCATTCATGTCTACAATGAACTTGAATGAGCAAAACACCAGTGACTGAAGCTGATTGTGGGAAGGGTGATGGAATGACAATGACATATATGGAATAAACTATTTGCCATACATTAAAAGGATATTGCGAGTCATGACCTTATAAAGGATTTCGGTTTTCTGCCTCGTTTTTAGGGGATACTTTATTACGAATAATGAAAGTGGCTTCAAATTTCTGTAGCATTTGACATGCAATTTATGAGGTAAAATATATATATAGAATATTGCAAGTCACAGAGAATTTCCATGATCTTATAGAAGCACAAGGCAAGTTCCCCTATAATGGCATGCAACTATAAGGTGATTAAAAATAGCCCAGTTTCCTATGGGTATTTTTGTTCCTCTTAGTATGTAGCCCCTTAAATGGTGTGCATATTGATGGAGAGAAGTATCTGAAAGGAAATGCACCATTTTACCTTTCAAAACCATTAAAACGTTTGCAGTCTGTGAAATGTAGAGGAGTATTTTAATTACATAAAATATAATTGTGTAAGGATAGCACCTTTTCTTGTCTCGATCATAGAACAGGAAATAGTTACAATTTCAAAAGCGCCTAGACTTTCCTTTAGAAAATGTTTCATTACAATTGTGTCTACTGAGGATTACACAAAACAAAGAGTGATTGGTGGATTGCTTGTATTCATTTCAGCCCCTGGAAATTACTCTGGGACACATTCCAGTGAATCTCTTTTTAGTGCGAGTCTGAAGGCAGCTGTCGCTATGGCGACAATCTTTCGTATCCTAAAAAAAAATCTCTCTAAAAAGGGGCTTTTAGTCTGTCCATTACTTACCATTCGTTGGCATAGTTATCATTCTTTCTTACATTTATTTTTCATTTAATTGGTGGCCATCCGCTGTGATTGAGCCAATTGTGGCATTTTTAAATAGCACAAACTCGACCCCACCAGAAGATATTGAGGAGCTTTACATGAACAACAGCTACTTTACACAAGTTTGCATTCATTTTTTAAAAAAGGCAGCAGATTTAGGGTCTGATTACGAGTTTGGCGGTCCTCCTGCAGGACCAGCACCGTACATCCCCAGAAGGACTGCCAAGTCCATGGTGAATCCGCAAGCCAGATTCTGTGTAGAATCCAGGGCTTGTGGGCGGGTTGGCAGCAGTCCCATGGCGGTGGCATCCTTTGGCTGAGGATTACAGCCAGCAGTCATGTCGCCGCCGTGGGACCGCTGCTATGCCTTGTGTGCAGTATGGCATGAACCATAACGTGCATGCCACAGTGCGTGCAGGAGCAGGGACTTGTGCAGATTTCGCCTGGGGTGGGCCAGTTGGGAGCCCCTTTCCCTACCTATCAGCAAGCATTTCATGGTGGTCTTACTGCCATGAAACGCTTAGTGGAAAGGCAGGTCATAATTCAATATGCGGGGCCGGCATCACCACCGCCCCAAATGTGGCTGCCAATCCGCACCCCTCTGCCGCAGGATCCTGGATCCTTGCGGTGGAGGCGGTTCTGTGGTGGTCAGACCGCCACACTCCTAATAGAGCAGGCAGACCCACAGGGGTGGCGGTGGTCGGATCTCGGACTGCCTTACTCGTAATAAGGCCCTAAGTGTTTTTCCCAGAATCACAGGATGTTGAGGTGACACTGTAACTCATAATGACGTCTGCTCTTCCCGCTCCCACCAGCTCCTCCACTCAAGTTAGGCCTAAAAAGCTGAGGCTTTCTCAGTGAAATTTGCAACAGTATCTAGTGGGATGACTGTGGGTCACAATAACCAAAGCTGGGGCTGGGTGTAGGTTAAACCAGCGCACAAGCAGCGACAAAGTTGGCCCATTTCAAGCTATCTCAACTGACTTTGTTTTTTTTCATGTTGCATAAGATTCATCTTGAGGCCATTAGCTTGGTTGACATTGAATCAAAGGAGTTTGCCCACATAAAAAGCCTATCAAACGTGCGAATATTGTCGCTATCATTTTCGCAATTTAAACCTCCTGAAATGTAAATCCGGTATTTGTGAGGGTCGTATTGCTTTTTACTGGGCAGTTGTGTAAGGCTCTTTCTTCAAAACACAAACACACACTAAAGGTTTAGGCCATGCTTCAACACAGGCAATTCCCCGTCATACAAAATACTAGTCGGATTTTCCCCTTTCACCCTCTGGTTTCTGACAGACAGCTTATAAATGGCAGTAGCTAAGGCAGCTTTTATCGTTGCTCTTGATAGAATTCTCCCCTTACTAACAATATCCAGATCACCAGGGAACTAATTAATTCAATAGATAGTCATACTGTTAGTTTATGTATTTTCGTCTGCACTTGTGCGCAGCCCTTTGTCTACTTAAACATCTGTGTTTTGAGCTTAAACACATGCAAGGTGAACCAGACAATTGTCTGCTTCAAAGCTGAGAATTAATGCCCGTTGGTTATGTAAGGGTTGTTCATTGTTTTGTATTGATGCAAAAAAAAACCTCTCAACTGGTCCAATGGATGACTTTATTACAAAGGTCACGTTTCTCAGCCAGCAACCCCAATCATGCTAGGACTTAGATCATTCGTGTCCCTACAAGGATGTGGAGCAGAATGCTGCAGTGTACCTAGTACTATAAAGAATTACAGCATTTTATCAGTTTCTTTAGATGCCATTAAGATAAGGTGTAAATGCTAACAATGGCTTTGTGTGTAACCTGGAAACAGACACTACACGCTTGTAGATGAGTGAGAAGGCGTCACATGCTGCTGCACCTACATGCATATTTACTGAAATAGCACTTTATTGATTGAAGATGCCCTTAATCATTCTAATGTTATATTTAAAATACCGTCAGTAGCCATGGGGCGTACAAATTTGGAATACATTTGGTAGACAAAGGTAGAAGCCGAAGGGCAATTTAAAAAACCCAATGAAGAACATGCATGGCTCGTCTGCAAATTGCAAAGACTGAAGTTAAAATTACTTTTCTTCACATCCTTTAAGGAAACAGTTTAGGACGTGATCTAACATAGTGGTGTGCTGAATATCCTATTCTGCTTACCTAATTGTTTATTGTGAAAGCATTGCCGATTTCTCATGCGGCTACCAATTCATAATTTATGCTGTTATTCAGAGGCCCAGACGTGGGTCCTTTGCTCACTGTGCCACTGGATTCAAGCTAGCCTGGCTGATAAGGGCTGATACCCCAAAACTGCTTCCAGCATGCTTGTTTCTTGTCCAGGGAGGGTTTAGATTTGCAGTTCGGGCGGGACTGTTCCCTTGTGGAGCAGGGTCAAGACTGATTTGCAGACGGCTGGGTCCAAACTGGGGTCGCGTGGTGATCAAAAAAATGATAGAATAAACTCAGATCTATGCAAATGTTTGCATTGTTCAACATTTCATTCATCTTTTGTTCTTTTTGCTCGTTATTCAAAGAGGGCCACAAACGATGGTGTGAAACCAAACCGTCATCAACATTTCCAGTCTCTCTCTCTCTCAGTATGGGTGTTTGGCAATGAAGGCAACATATATTACAGATTTTCAGTTTTCAATGTACTTTATGTAAATTTGTGTAAAATTATTTCTTGGTGAACATCCTGCACACTATGCCAATCTACTCTATGCCACGCCATTCCACTCTATGCCACTCCACTCCATTCTACACAACGCCATTCCATTCCATTCCACTCTACACCACTCCATTTCCTCTACGCCAGTCCACTCCAGTTCACTTTACTCTACTCTATGCCACTCCCCTCCATTCTACACCACTTCACTCTATGCCACTCGACGCTAAGCCCCTCCATTCAACCCTACGCCACTCTGCTCTACATCACTCTACTGCACTCAATGACACTTTACTCTATGCCACACTACACCTTTCTAAGCCAATCCACCCTATGCCATTCTACTCTCTGCAACTCGACTCTATGCATACCTACTGTTCACCACTCCACTGCATGCCACTTCACTTTACACCGTTCCAGTCCACTCTGTGCCCCTCCAGTCACTGCCACCCTTCTGTACAACATGACTAAAAGACACTGGCAAAGCCAATAGTTCTCGCATAGGCGAGACCTATTGCCTTTGACAGTCAGCATTTCCATAGAGACGTCAATGGAATGAAAATATCGCTAGCGCATTGTGTTTCCTTTCCAGGGTTATACGCTAAGCACGCTCTGCTCTACCAGCATGCTTTATAATCCTTCATATGATGGGAAAAGGGATTTCAATATCTCTGCCCAATGTTGACACGTGCAAGGATTTCTGTCTATCAATATCGAGCTGTTTTAGATCTGAAGATCCTGATGAAAATTAAAGCTAACCGAGCGGCGGGCAGACAGCCAAGGAGGAGGAGAGAACTTTTTAAATTAAATAGGCAGTTTTATAAATCACGGGCATATACTTACTTTTTTTCTTATTACAGGCTTATTCTGACACTAGACTTCACTTATAATTAGAAATAAAGGACATACCTCTCTAAGGATTTTACAGTCTCCCACATATCAAATCCTTGTAACTTACCGTTGGGTTTAACTTGTCCTACTAAGTGCCAAATTTAACGTTCAGTAGCACTATGAGAGGTGTGCATTAAACACTTTCACGTCTCTATACATTTAGGGATGTAGTTACAGGTTCGCAGTTGAAAATACTTAATCTTCGAGCACCTTTTCCCTTCTCCCTGTGACGGACCTTTATAGGTGCCTGAAGAATAGATGGGCCAGGATTAATCACAATTCAGTGTAACCGATTTGGTCACACAGTAAAACTGAGTCAAAAGTTGGTTTAAGTATGGATTTATTACAAATTCAAAGCCAAACTGATATACACAAGTCTCAGGAATATATTGAATCAATCCACACAGTATTACAAGTGCCATGGGGTATATGGTACTTGTAATAGGGCAGTGTAAACTAACAAAAAAATGGTTCTGCATATGCAATGAATGGATGAGATAAAAACAAATAGCCAGTAGAATGAAAATTAAAATAAAGTACTCCTGTGTGCTGATCCAAAATATGATTGCCAATGGCTGAAGGAGGCTGAACTAAAACCTCCAAGAGTACGTATAGAACTCCGTATGCTTGGTGTGAATAGCAATTGCACCACAACACGTCAAATCAAAAAATGATATCCAGCACTGCTATTTGTTCTTCTAGCCAATCTGCAATCTGCATTGCGTCTGGAAACAAATAAAATTGACTACAAAAATCATTCTTTCGTTGTTCCAGAATAACAGTGAAATAAACCATTTACAAAGGATGAAATATATATCCTGCAATGTATTTCTCGTGATGAGTAAGAGAGGGGGGTTGAATTGCACACTGCTATGAAATGAAATGTGGGACGAACACATGACCCCTGCAAAGTAGCGCATAGGATCCAGAAAGGAGTAGATTCTGAGATTGCTGTATACAGTTAAAGAAAATCTAACAGTAAATTCTTTAAACAATTATAACCAGAAGACAATGTCACAATTATTGTGTAAATGTACAAAAATTGTGATGCGAAATATTGTATCTTTTTGTTAAAATGTGCAAAATTTAAAAAAACAAAATATATAGCATTGCCTCAAAGTACAGAAATTGCTCATCAAACCACTGAAATGTAATGAAAGAGTTTTTGAATATTTTGAAAAGAAGAAAGAGGTGACCTTATTCGGCAATTCGAATACTTCAAAGTAATTTCCAACAGCCCTGTGCAGTTCTACTCATCATCAACTAAACAGACATGTCATAATTTTAGAGGTCTGTGAAATGCTTCAGGACAATACACAACTTTAATTTACCCTACCTTCCAGGTTCTAGCTACATACTATGGCCGCTTCTTGACCTTCTAACAGTGATAATCATATAAGGGATGATATTAACAAAGTCCATTCCAGCAGATCTCCCCTCCATCTCTCACTTCACCCCATGCCTACTCAGGGCCATAAGCAAAATATCTCAGAGTGTACAAACCAATGTAGTAACCAGCTAAGTTGACTATGATCATATGGACTCCATGTAATGAAGACTACAAGTAAATACTTGATCCATTACTACAGTGCCACAGTTCTATTGTCTTTAAATATACTTCACTAGCGTAGGAATACTGAACAATAATTAACCTAACCCCTAGCAGTACTATGGGAACGCTGCACTATACTGGTCATTGCTTATGTGAAGGCTGTAGTCTTGAAAGCTTTTTTCCTTGCACCTTTGGCAAATATGGCTCTTGTTGTTACTTTCTAGTCCAGGGTCGATTCTCTTCCTTTGCTGGGGAATATGGAGCTGGAGGCGGAACCGCATTCTCCGACTCAGGACCACATATGAAAGGACCAATCACAGCCCTTCGGATACGTGAGAATCCCAGCCACATCATTGGGTAAACTCTACATCTTCGTATTTAATGTTGTTAACTAAATGGAAAAGCGTAGCACAGTACCTCCTTTACCACACACCACCGATTTCTTGCCTTCTTATCTATCTCCCTATTTTTTCCACGTCTAACATATTTCCTGCAGTCTTTTCCTCTCCTCTAACACTCACTACCCTCCCCAGTAAGAAACACAAATCATCATTCTATTATACTCCATTGTTGGTCTCGCAGCTTCCCCAGTGTACACATCAGGTCTTTCTCTGCTCACTGAGTGCCTCCCTGCTTGTCCACCGCCCTTATTGTTGTAGACTCTTTTCAACTCACTCTTAATTGGAGGGCAATGGCAGCAGGCTGACAATGAAAAACAATTATATACCCCAGTGGAGCACTACTCAAATGTACGCAGTAACATCACTGTACTTCATAGCCCAAACTGCGGAACACAAGTTCTTTTCTGTAGAATAATTTGTAAAAAATAAAAATTAAAAATAAAAATAAGTGTGGCGGCCTCATTCAACAATCCCTAGCTCCAATGTCCAAATCACAAGTCTCCACAAAGTGTTAATATAGATAAGTTCTCCACTTTATTTTTCAATCGTCAAATGCGTCCAATACATCCAAAGCAAAAATGTAGCCAACACGTGTTTCGTCTACGGTAGGTATACCACTGACTTCCTCAGAGCTACAAATTAAAACATAATTAACCTTAGTTCTGATGTTGGTCTAACCGAAATTGAGCTATCACCACATTGAAAGTGACCACAAGAGAATAAATTGTTTGGACCCCCAAGCCAGGAATATAGTTATGGGTGTTTTTATAAATTGGCAACCAATAGTGTCACAGTTCTACCTCAGGATAGTCCAATCACCAGAATGAATAACTCCATAAAAATTCCTTGTAGATTAAAAATAGAGAAGAAAAGCTGGAGATTAAGCTAGTGCCCCCTAATAATTGAGAACATGCCATGCTCTCACCACAATACCATGAATACATTTTAAGCCATGTAATCCTGTTTCAAATGCGTTCAAACTTAATCATGAACAATTCTATCGCAAACTATCTGAAGTGCTGCGGACAAGTATAATAGCTACTGTCTTCCAATATCCTTAACAAACAAAGTCAAATT
Organism: Lissotriton vulgaris; assembly: GCF_964263255.1. Classification (NCBI taxonomy): domain Eukaryota; kingdom Metazoa; phylum Chordata; class Amphibia; order Caudata; family Salamandridae; genus Lissotriton; species Lissotriton vulgaris. Next base: position 1,374,157,571 of record NC_141695.1, read on the forward strand.
ATAATAATCCTGCTATTCGCCCATAAATCCAATACTGTTGTTATATCCTGGTGTAAGCTTCTTACCGCATCAATTACCATGGCCGCCAGCTCTTATCAGAGGCAATTTCATCAACTGAAATAAATGTATAATATTTGTAAGAAATATATAATTATGTCAAAGAATTATCCAATCCTATAACATATCAATAAACTCACTCTTTAATCTAAATGCGTATTATGCCAATAAACCTCCCTGGTTTAGTACTATACATACGGAACCATTCTGTGTCATGTATACACCAGAACTGGCAACAGTAAAGTTATCAAGGCACATATCACACTAATAATAAACTCGTAATCCCTAGAATCCCAATTGGAACGATGCCGCAAACATCAGTCTTGAAAAATGTTGAAAAAACACACCAGATTATCGATATATCACGTGCATGATACACTGGTAATTGCATTGTTACCATTTCGACCTACAAATCATCAGTTATCATTCGATAGCTAGCCATCACTAATATTAGCAGTAACCCTTTTATGTTCCATTATATTGTGCATTGGAATACGGCTGTGAACCTATTAATATCAAAAATATAAAAACCGACAGTATTCGGTTCACCATAAAACAAAGTAATAGTTTAATGTCTATAACTGAAATGACATCCTTTTTTATCCACTATAAATATCCAGTTGATGTGGAGAACAACTATCACTATCCGAGGTAAAACAAATTACTGGTGTTGAACAGAGGGGAAGAGTAGAGATCGTAAATAGGAGGAGACAGTTGAGGAGTAGAGAGGGAGGGTGGGAGGTGGGTCAAATGAAGGCCAAAGTTACTGGGAAGAATAGAGGAGAAGTGGCTGTACAGGGAGGGGAAGGAGGGTGTCAAATGAAGGCCAAAGGTACAGGGAGAAGAGAGGAGAGGGGGCTGTACAGGGAGGGAAGGGAGGGGGGGTCAAAGGAAGGCCAGAGGTATGGGGAAAAGAGAGAAGAAGGTGCTGGACACGTGCAGTAGCCTATGAAAGGTAAATGTAGGAGGACAGGCAACAGGCGGAGTGGGGGGGGGTTGGGCTAGATGGTAATTAAGGGAGGAGTAAGGGACTGTAAGGTCAGAGGGAGGGAAGAGGAAGGAAGTACCGAGGGGGGAGACATGGTTGTGAAGCAAAGGGTGAGGAAGGGGAGGTTGAAGAGAGATGGGAGGTGTAAGAGAATAATTTAGGGTACGAGATAGGGAAAAGAGCGGAAAAGGATGAGGAGAAATAGGGAGGGAGGGGGGAAGGTAAGGAAAGTTGATTGGTAGACCAGGATGTAAGAAAGGTGGATTAAGTAGGAGAGAGGTGGGCGGGATTAGAGGGATTAGGGGGGAGGGGATACCATTGGAATATCGGGAAGATGCAGGGTAGGGAGGGGGAGTGGAGGCCTGAGGTAAGGCAGACGAGATAGGGGGTAGATCATATTGGGAAGGGGGAAGAATGGGAGAGGAGAGAGCAAGAGAAGGGGGGGACAGAGAGTAGGCCTGAATCAATAGCCCCAACTGAATATATGGATAATATAATGGTCCCCACACCATAATCAATTACCAGTGTGCCCCTTAATCGTAATATTAGGTCTCTCCCATGAGTATATTCCCTTAATGTTATTGGTATAACACATCAGCGCCATCATGTAACATCTATGTATACTTCCATCTCGTCTTACAACATAGAAAACGGGCTGAATTAATATCAGCCTGTTGAGCCAGCGCCATATTTGTATAGTCTCCTGACATATTTTATACAGGAAGAACATCAAATAATGATCACAACCCATATCCTAAGCCTTAGTGTATTGAGGAGAGGATCACTGTAGTGAATTTTGTTAATACCTACAGTGTCTATAATAATATTATAATTCAACGCTAACATATTTTTCTATTACCTGTAATATTCATTTCCACACCACCATATCACATCTTATCAGATCTCTATATCAAACGCTAACGTCTTTTTCTAGTACCTATAATCTCCATATCCGCACCAATTTGTACCATTAATATGTAATCCCATCATGTAAACAATGTAAATATTGTACCATCCTGGTAATGGTGTACTAAACCAGCGCCATCTTTGTGCAGTCTCTTGGCAAGTGCTGCTTAGAGAAAATAACAACAACAAAAAAAGACCATGATTTATATGCAAAACAATGCTATATTTGAAAAACGAAAAGCCAAAGGGAGTTATATATACATTATACATTATCCATAACTCATATTCACATTACCTCAGAATAACAAGTGTATTCAAAATCATGATTATTTAATGGGGACTTATATATACATTTTATTATAATTACGCTTTATTTTTGCCATTACGTTTGCGGACCTCTTTATATTTACACCCTTCTGTAGTGGTTGGATTCACACCGACCAGGCCCCGGAGTTCCAGAGACAAAAGAAGACACCTGAGGCAAGAATAGTTTCATTGGCGGGAAGACCACGAGCGATCTCCTGCGGGTTTATTTATACCCTCGGGGCGAGACCACCCCGAGGGATGTAGGGGTGCATGGGTGCGTTACATTTCAAGAGAGAGCCTGGATGGCTCTCTACATCCCTCCTTCATTTTAGTCTAACATCAGAACGTTTTATACACCCTCACGGGGATGCACAGGCAAAGTCTCGGAGTCTTTGGCTAGGACCCGGGTTGGGTCGAAGGCTGTAGCGTTGGTTCCGGCCACTGGGGGTTGTCACACGTCCAGTTGGGTTTTCCTGGGCCCCCTCACGGGTCTGGATTTGAACAGTTGAGCTTGTGTTGGCCCCGGCCCTTTGATCCAACTGTTGATGCCCTTCCATCGCCGGACTCCACGCCAGTGATGACCCCGAAAGGGTTGCTCTTAGTGTCATGTCCTGAAATGCCTCCACTTCCAGGTCTGCTTCCACTTACTGGGCTCTTTTGAAGCTGGAGACGTTGCGAGTGACCATTTGGTTTCCTCTCCGGACTGTCACCATTGTTCCTTTGACCCTTTCGACCGTCCAGATCTCAGGCTCATATGGTGTTCGAAACTTCCACCCGGGGTGACGGTCCTTGATCACCATCGAGTCCCCTATCGCAATAGTTGGCTCCTGCGCACGACGGGTCTCACTTGCTTTCCTGTTCGTGGTTTCTCTCCTCCCCTGGACCGCCTCGTCGTCCCTTTGCTCAGGCATCCACGCTGGATCTGCCGGTATGCTGTCTCTTGGGGCCCTCTTGAACAGCAGGTGTGCGGGAGCACATTTCGTGGTGCTGTGAGGGGTTTGGCGATATGCCCCGAGAAACTGGTCAAGGGCTGACTCTGGGCTTTCTCCATTGTCTACGGCAATACGTAGTGCTCGATTGAGCGTTCTCATCAGCCTTTCCACCTCCCCATTTGCTTGGGGCCACAATGGGGTGATCTTCCTGTGTCGTATGGCAAGGTTGGCTAGGTAGTCTTGAAATACCCGTCCTTGGAAGGGGGGTCCATTGTCTGACTTAACCTCTGCAGGCAAACCCATTAGTGCAAAGACCCAATCCAGTACCGTCTTCACTTGCGAGAATGCTGTTGTTGTGATGACTTCCACAATTGGAAACTTTGAAAATGAATGTAAAATAACCATCATATGATGGCTGTCAGGAAAATTGCCGAAGTCCACACTCAGGTGTGTCCATGGGGTGTTGCAGGGTTCCTCAGTGACCACGGGTGCTAGTGCTGGGTCTCCTCCGGTGATCGTGCAAGCATGGCATGACCTCACCATCTCATCCACCATGGCATCCATGGTTGGGAACCAAACTTTGTTTCTCAGTCTCGCTTTGGTCTTAGCCATTCCTTGGTGTCCCACATGGGCTAGGGCAAGGATCCTCTTCTGTAAACTTTCAGGTACTACAATCAAATGACCTCTCAAAACGACTCCTTCCTCTCCAACGCTAAACTCATGTCGCACCTGCCATATCTGTTGCCGAGCATGGCCGATCTCCAGCCGGAGGGTTCGGGCCCCTCCCATACAGTGTGCCCAGCTATTGTCTTCCAACGCTTCTCGGACTCTGGATAGGGTTGCATCTTCCTGGGTGGCTTGTCCTATCTCAGCCAGCGTCATTGCTTTGGGGCAGGCAGACTGTGAAATCATGTTAACGAAGGATTCCACACTGCAAATAACATCCGGGGGACGGGCTGACACATTCACTTCAGGATGTCGGGACAGATAGTCCACCGGATTGTGTGCTCCTGAGCGGAAAACAACCTTGAAGTTATACCCTTGCAGTTGCAAAGCCCACCGTTCGATTAGTGGGGGAGCCAGACGGGTCGATCCTGCAAATAGTGGTAGCAGTGGTTTGTGGTCTGTCACTACAGTAATTTCTTGGCCACACAGGTAGAGATGAAAATGTTGGCACGCCCACTTGATGGCCAGTGCTTCACGTTCAATCTGTGCGCAGCGCGTTTCAGTGTCAGTCTGCGCTTTGCTAGCATATGCAACTGGCCTCCATACCTCAGTGCCATGGTGCTGCAGGAGCACTGCTCCTAGTCCCACTGGACTCGCATCAACAACGAGTTCCGTCTTGCGCTGTGGCTGAAAGTATGCCATCACGGTCTTGTCTAGCAGGCTCTCCTTGATGTCCTGGAATGCCTTGTTAGCTGTTACCGACCAGTCCCACTTTCGGTCCTGGCACGTGAGTGCTTGCAGGGGCTCCGACATCGCCGCCAGGTTGGGGATGAATCGACTGCAGTAGGTGGCCATGCCCAGAAAACTCCTCAACTCTGTAGGGTTGCGCGGGGTGCTCGCTGTCCGGATCGCCTCCGCATTCTTTGGGTCCACCTTGAGTCTTTCACGCGTGAATATGTATCCAAAGAAATCGATACTTTCCTGGTAGAAGGAGCATTTAGACTTGTGTAAGGTTAACCCACAGTCCACCAACCATTGCAGCGTTGCTCGCAGGTGTGCGTGATGCTCCTCAAGCGTGTCCGAATATACCAGTATGTCGGCGCTGAGGTTTATGACTCCTCGCAGCCCTGACAAAATCTCTCGAATTGCATTCTGGAAAACTTCGGCTGCGGACGACACTCCAAAACTGAGTTGCCGGTAGCGGCGTAGTCCCACGTGTGTCGAGAAGGTGTTGATGTATCGGCTTTCGGGTTCCAATTCTAGCTGATGGTATCCTGCATTAAGATCTAGTTTTGAAAACCACTTTGCACCGTTCAAATTGGCCACAATGTCGTCCATCGTAGGGGTGATGTGCCGCTCCCGTTTCACAGCCATGTTGGGGAGCCTCATGTCAACACAGAGTCGAATTGCTCCTGGTTGTTTGGGCTTAGGGGCCACAACCAATGGAGACACCCACGGTGTGGGCCCGGATACCTTTTCTATTACTCCAAGTTCCTCTAGTTTCCTGAGCTCCTCCTCCACCTGCAGTCTGAGGTTGAATGGCACACGCCGGTGTCGGAGAGCTATGGGTCGTACTGATGTGTCGATGTGCAGTCTGAATTTCTTCCCTCTAAGTTTGCCCAAACCTCGGAAGAGCTCTGGGAATTCTCCTAGCAGAGCCTCCGCCTGATACTCATGCACTTGGTTTGCGAAAAAACCAAGTTCTACTTCCTCGGCCGTGTGGCAACTGAGCAGGGTCCCTTTCTTGCCTTCGGTCATGTGGAATCTTGCCTCCGTTGAGTGGTTTCTGCTCACAATGGTAGTTTGAATTACGCCCCGCAGCGGCAGGGGGTCAGTTCCTCCATATGTGTATATTTTTGCACTTGAGGGCGTGAGGGGTGGCTTCGGTGATAGCTTCTCATACTGTTAAGTGTCCATAACATTCACTGAAGCTCCGGTGTCAATGAGAGCTTGTACATCAGTGCCTTCAATAGTCACGGAGCACATGGGGGGTGGCCGTCGTTTCGTTCCTGATCGGCTGACATATGATATAACGAACACCTCCTCATCGTCATCATCTTCGTACATCGGACGCTTCTCTTGTGCCTGATTATCAGGCAGTGGTTCCTGTTCATCCAGCGAGATCTGACGGATGCGCTGTGGTAGGCTACTGGACCTAGGCATCATGGATCGAAAACGTCCTCCTCGGCACACCTTCGCGTAGTGGTTCATCCTTCCAAAGCGGGAACACGTCTTCCCTTTTGCCCCGCACCTGGCCTCCGCTGGGTGATCTTTTCCACAGTATCCACACTTCCTCTGTGTGTTTTTTGCTGCTTGGCATGTTGGCAGAGGTCTCCTCTGGATGGCATCAACCGTTTCTTCTTTGACTGGTAGGAGACGTGCTGACGGCGGAGTGGCTACCGGGGTGTGTAGGTCTGCCTCCATCTCTTCCGCTCTAGGGTCTGATAGTTCGTGGGATTGTGCTAGGATCAAGATTTCATCCAGGGAGATTCCGGTTTGTTTTAGGATTATTGTCCTCAGTAACTTGGAGCGAAATCCTACAATGATTTGGTCTCTGATCTCATCTCTTGGCTCCGTGAAGGGGCATGTGCTAGCCAGCCGGCGTAGCCACGCATAGAACATGTCAACGGACTCCGACTCCGTCTGCCACTCTCTTTTAAACTTGAACTTTTCAAAGTCATTGTTAAGCTGTGGGTCAAAATGTGCGTTGAGTGCATTGACCGCTGCATCATAGTCGTGGTCCTATCCCGTGTTAGGGAGCGTCTCAAACAGATCGTAAATTTCTGCTCCCCCATAGTAGATGAGGAGAGATCTCTTGACCGTTCCATCGGTTTCTCTGGTCCCTTTGAAGTAGTGATTGAGTCTCCCTACCCAGGCTTTCCATCGGGGTGCTGCTGTTGCCGGATCGGTGGATTCACAGAACGGGGGTAGGGGCGCCACTGCGGTGTGCGTGTATACTGGAGGTTGAGGGACCAGTGCGGGACCACGGTTTCCTCCCGCTCCCTGCTGGGCAGCCGCTTCTTCTCCTGGTGCGTTGTTGCTCATTGTGGCGTTGCGCCGGGTCTGCGTGTTCTTCAAAAACCTTGCTGGCGTGGGTGCCCTTCTTTCCCTGACAGACTCCTGGCACGTGGTTCCCTTGTTCTCTCAAAATTTCTTTATTTTATAGGCCCAGGGAAAAATGTCTTGGTTGTTCTGTTTGAATTTGTTATCCCTTGGTTTTGCCAGTGCTGCTTAATGCACTTGTGTGTCACTTCTTGTTTTTGCCAAGTCTTGTTTTTTTTTTTACTTGCTTTTGGCAATGCTTGTTGCCTGCCCCCTGAGGTGGGCCAGTCGCCACTGCTCCTGTGTGCCTCACTGATTTTGTGGGGAAAAGAGAGGGGGGCACTCTTTTATGCCTCTATTTTTACGCTTTCATGAGAGAGCAGGCGTCCTGTGACTCTTGGCGGTTTCAAAGCTCCCCGTATCTCACTGAGAGAGATTTTGCCTTTGTTTGGCCCAGGGTTTCTTTCGATCGGCCAGGCAGCGCAGGGGAGGGGCGCATTTCACTCACCCTGGGTGTCTTGTGATCTCCGCCTGCTGATGGCACGTCTGGTGAACTCCGCCTGCTGAAGGCGTTCCCGTGTGGGAGACGTGTGGGCGGGCTCTAACCAGACGCGGCAATCTTCTTTAGCGTCAATTCGCGTGTGGAGTGAGTCGGGTTGGCACCGCTGCTCATTTTCTTATGCAGGCAGTCTGACAAGAAGCTGCTGTTAGGCATGCGTCGATCGGTACCGCCCTACGTCGCCAGTGTAGTGGTTGGATTCACACCAACCAGGCCCCGGAGTTCCAGAGACAAAAGAAGCCACCTGAGGCAAGAACAGTTTCATTGGCGGGAAGACCACGAGCGATCTCCCGCAGGTTTATTTATACCCTCAGGGCGAGACCACCTCGAGGGATGTAGGGGTGCATGGGTGCATTACATTTCAAGAGAGAGCCTGGATGGCTCTCTACACCTTCCGCAGCTTACTCATTTTATTTATGCTATATGCTTACCTTATTTTAGATGTCAGTTATGATGGACGTTTAGATTTTATAATGATACCTTGGCTCTTTGATTGAGTTGTCTTTGTTTTGTTCCCTTTTAAATAATTATGATTTAGAATATACTTACACTGAGGTAATGTAAATATGAGTTGTGGACAATGTGAATATAACTCACTTTTGAGTTACATTTTTCAAATATACTACTGCTTTAGATATGAATCGTGGTAGTTAAGCCACGTAATGTATTAACCAAATATCGATTCGGTAATTGGCAGTGGGCGTGTTTGGGGCACCCCTTCCAAATACTGAATCAAATTGGTTTGTAATAATTGTTTGTGACTGAATTTTGTTGTAAAACATTAATCATTTACTACTTCCTCAAATGAGGTGGTAAGCCATTCGCAAACAGGAAGGGTTCTCCACAGGACCTTCCCCTTTCTGACTGTTGACAAAAGCCTTTTTCTTTTCAAAAGCATCCTGTTTTCTGTTTAGGAAATTGGATTGCATTTTTTTTAATGCTTTGTTTTAATACATTCACAGAAATGGTGGTCTGATTACCTCAGCAGGCCACCATCCCTGTGGCGGCTGCGATTTGCAGTTGATCACAGTTTGTGACCTACCATATTATTATTTGTGAGATAGGTTGAATTGAAGCCTACTAGAAATTTGCAATTTGCGAATTGACCTATTACTTCCTAGGTCCATTTGCAAATTACCACACGAGTCACAAAAAGTGCTAGTCGCAAGATTTGCAACTGGTATTTGGCACTTTGTGCTTGAAAGTAAATATCCATGCAAGATTCTGCATCACTTTGTTGGACTTGGTTTAAGTCCTTTGTAAATCTGGCCCATTGTGTCGTTATCTCACTCTTGCAGGTTCTTTTCCACCTCTGCTATCTCTTTTTGTCACTGTTTTGCCATCTTTCTTTTCTCCTTTCTTTCGTTTCTGCCTTTCTCTTTCTTGCTCTGGGTCAAAGTCTTATAATGTAAAATAAGTGTTGGTCCCCAAAAATGAATGTAGTTGCCCACCACTACAGACAAAAATTAAGCACCATTGGATATGAAAATCGACTAAAATCCATGATTATGAGGGGTAGAGTAACATGCAGGAAGTGCAAAGAGGGGCATCCTGTGGTTACCTATCAAATTCCTTTCAATGACTGATTGTTTTTCCATTTTCTTCAGTCTCCAGATAAAGTATGGCAATGAGTGGAGCCAGTACTATGGTAACACTGCAGGGACAATCCTGGAGGTGAACCTTCACCCTGGTGAGTACATCACCCAGGCCTCTGGCAAATTTGCCTCCTACGTCAATGAACTGACTTTCCTCACCAACAGAGGACGCCTCTTTCGCTTTGGTCAGCCCTCAGGCACCAGCTTCAATGACTTCCCACTCTACCAGAATGGAATTCTACGCTACGTCAGTGGACGTTACTCTTCTGTCATCCACAGCATCGGCTTCCACTGGGACCGCAGTCCGTATGGTGACTGTGTCCACTGCGCTTTAGAAGAGAAAAAGCCAAGCAGCTAACTGTCTTTCCAGCCCACTTTGCATGTCTGTAAAATGTACAAATATATTCGGCAACCACTTGTGGCCAATAGTAGAAGGACACCAGAACTGTGGATCAAAGTGTTTGCCTTTGTGTAGGAAATCCGCTATTCAGTACCAATGTTTAACCCTACTTTACACAGACAGCCATTAATGTCATCCAACCAAATAAACTTACTATGCACTGTCAAAAAGCCTCTGAATGTATTTCTTGTTTCCTGGAAAAAGCCGAGAGCAGAAGGCAAAATGGCCAGATCGAGTGCAAGGTTTAGGTAGGTTTTCAGGGACAGTATAGGAAACAGTCAACCAATCAATCAGGGGCTTGTATAGCGTGGCTACTCACCAGTGAGGGCCTCAAGGCGTTGGGGGGGAGTGCGGAGGTGCTGGTCCTTGTGAGTGTAGGATAATTCGAAGAGGCAGGTCTTGATGTCTTCTTGAATTGGGTCAGCGACGCGGACTGCCTGAGGTGGAGGGGCAGGGTGTTCCAGGTCTTGGCAGCGAGGTAGGAGAAGGATCCTATTCTGGTTCTGGTCTTGTGGATCCTGGGAATGGAGGCTAGGGCGAGTTGGGTTGAACGGAGTTGTCTGGCGGGTATGCGGAATGCGAGACGGTGGTTCAAGTTTGCTGGTCCTTCGCCATGGAGGGCTTTGTAGGCATGTGTGAGGAGCTTGAAGGTGATTCTCTTGTTGACTGGGAGCCAGTGGAGTTGTTTGAGGTGTTTGTTGATGTGCCTGCGGCGGGGGGTGTCAAGGACCAGTCTGGCAGCGATGTTTTGGGCGCTCTTTATTTTCTTGAGCTGTTTCTGGATGACGCCGGTGTAGAGTGCGTTGCTGTAGTTGAGTCTGCTGTTGATGAGTGTGTGTGTGAGACTGTCTTTCTGGATTCTGTGGGGATCCATCTGAATGTCTTTAGAAGCAGGCTGAGTGTCTGGAAGCAGGCTGAGGAAACTGTGTTAATTTGGCGGTTCATTGTGATCGATGAGTCCAGTATGATGCCAGGTTGCACGGGTGGCTCGTCGGGTTGGGAGGGGTTCCCAGAGTGGCTGCCCACCAGGAGTCATCCTTGGCAGAAGGGATGGGTTCCAGGATGAGTACTTCTGTCTTGTTAGAGTTGAGCTTGAGGCAGTGTTAGAAATGGTGGTCTCTAGTTGGCAGAGGTAGGTACCTTTGTCCAAATAGGGACCCTTGCTACTAGTCAAGGTAAGGGGGATACACACTTTAGATAACCCCTACTCACCCCCTGGTTTGCTTGGCACAAGCAGACAGACCTACCAAAAGGAAAGGTGTAGAGTATTTGTACTCAAAATACATAATAATACTTTGATAACACCACAAATGGACAACACACCAGTATAGAAAAATAAAGTAACTTTATCTAGACCCAACAAGGCCAAAATGACACAAATCCAACATACAAGTAATAAGAACAGTGAGTTTCAAACGGTGTTTGCAACTGAGTCCATAGGAAACTATGGATGCGTAATTTCTTGCAAAGTACCTGTTGTTGCGACAAAATTCACCAAGCCAAACGTGATGGGAAGTGTCGAAAGACAAAGAGACACGTTGTTTCCTGAGACCTTCGTGGATGCGATGAGACAGTTTCGCTGGGCACAGGGGGAGCAGTGCGTCGGGTCCGGTCTGTAGGGGGAAGTGATGCGTCGATTCTGAGATGACTCCGATCTGCAGTTGATAGGTTGGGGAAAACGTGCCGCACAGGGACGATGCATGGAATTCCGGTATGCGTCGGCGAATGAAGCGGCGGTGCGTGCATCGATTTCTTCAGCTGCAACCCCTTGATGCGTCGTTTCTTGCAGTGGTGACAGGCGCTGCTTGGGTTTCGGCAGTGTGCAGCAATATGGGGAGATTCTTCTCGTACCATGATGTTGCATCTGAAAACTGTCACAAGAAGAGTGATGCGTCAATTGTCTTGCATTTGCGTTGCTTTTCCAGCACCTAACAGCAAAAACAACCTTCAGAGGCCCAAGACAGTCACAGGCGCCTCCTGGCAGGTCAGAAATCCCAGAAAGGAAGTTCAGGGAAGCTGGGGGTGGAGTCTTTGTGTTCGTGAGACTTCAAAACAGGAGGAAAGCTCTACTCATGCCCTTGGAGATCTTCTTCAAGCAGGGGACACAGCTCACAGCAAATTCCTTCTCCTTTCCTTGTCAGAAAAAGCTACAGCAGGACAACCCCAGACACACAGCAAAGGGGCAGTACTTCTCAGTTTCTCCAGACCTTCTCCTTGGCAAAGGTTCCTCTTGATTCCAGAAGTAGTCTAAAGTTCAGGGGTTTTAGGTCTAACACTTATATCCCAAAATGTCTTTGTTCTCGTTGTGCAGAGAGGCCCTGTGCTCAGTCAAAACCAGTTCTGAGGGGCACTTTGCAAGTGCACAAAAACCTCCATTGTCTGTGTGAGCCCTGGCTCCAGGCACACCGCAGGGGGCAGAGCTATAATTGTGGAATGCAGTCACAGCCCTATTCAGTTGCTCTAAATGCAGACCAGGACTTTCCAGCCTAGTGCTGACTCATCCAGACTCTCTGGAGCCACTGCACATCCCCAGCCCCTGATACTCCAAAGCCAGACAGTCAATATACATCCTAGCAGAGGCACACTGGATGGCCAAGCAAGAATATATCCTATTTTCTAAGAGTGGTATTTTCAAACACAGAATGTAAAAATCACCCTCACTAAAAGATGCATTTTAATATTCTGAGTTCAGGCATACTAAACCGTATTTTCCTATCTGGTTCCCAGGGGCTGGTATGCTTATAAGACGTTATGAGCAAACTCTTCATTCTATCCTATGGGAACAGATAGCCTTACAAGATTGAAGAACGAAATTGGCAGTATTTCACTATCAGGACACGCCAAACACATCCTGGCACGTCCTATCTTTCACATACATTGCACCCTGCCCACAGGGGTTTCTTGTGCCTACCTTAGGGGTGACTAACATGTATGAAAAGGGAAGGTTAGGGCCTGGCAAGTGGGTGCATTTGCCAGGTCGACATGGCAGTTAACAAACTGCGCACAGGCACTGCAGTCTGAGGTACCTTTTCAGAGCTACTCAAGTGCGTGGCACAATCAGTGCTGCAGGCCCACCAGTAGCATTTGATTTACAGGCCCTGGCACACTCAGTATACTTTACTAGGGGACTACTAGTAAGTCAAATATGCAAATCATGGATAACAAACCATGTTCACAATTTACACAAAGAGCATATGCACCTTGGCACTGATTATCATTGGTAAAGTGCTCAGAGTCCTAAAACCAACAACAACAGGTCAGAAAAAAATAGGTGGAAGAAGCAAAAAGTTTGGGGATAACCCTGCAAAAGGGGCCAAGTCCAAGAGGCAACTATCTTTCATCCAGTTCGCAACATCCTTCATTCCGCTGTGGAAGTTGGTTCTGGTGGTTTTGGGTTTGTTAGTGAGGGAGAGGATCAGCTGGGTGTCGTCGGCATGGGAGATGATGTTAAGTCTGTGGTTTTTGACGATGGCTGCGAGGGGTGCCAGGTCGATGTTGAAGAGGTTGGGGCTCAGGGAGGAAACCTGGGGTACTAAGCAGCTGATCTCTGTAGGTTCTGAGAGGAACGGGGTAGTATGACTCGCTGACTCTGGCCAGTGAGGAAGGAGTGGATCCAGTCCAGTGCCTATCGCGGAGTCTCATGCTTAGATTGCGGTTGGAGACGGTGTCGAAGGCGGCCGAGAGAACTGGTAGGATGAGGGCTGCAGTCTTGCCCAGATCGAGGAGGGAGCGGATGTCACCAGTGCCAGCGAGGAGTGCGGTCTCCGTGCTGTGGTTGCTTCGGAAGCCAGATTGGGCGGTGTCCAGGTCACGGTTTACTTCTTGGAATGCAGAGAGTTGGGCATTGATGGCCTTCTTAATGACCTTGGCTGGGAAGGGGAGGAGGGAGATAGATCTGAAGTTCTTGAGGTCAGTCGGGTCTGAGGATGGCTTCGTCAGCAGGGGGTTGATCTCGGCGTGTTTCCAGCCATTGGGGAAGGTGGCGGTTTTGATGGTGGGGCAAGGCCGGGGGACGTTGGCGGTGGCTGCTCTGTGGAAGATATAGTGCGGGCAAGGATCCAACGGGGCTCCTGAGTGGATTCCCTTCATGGACTTGAGCATGTCCTCTGTTGTGAGCAGGGTCTTCAGACCCTGAGAAATAACAGCAGAAGGAAATATGTCAGAGAAACAAAACAGAAGTTTTTAGCATGTAAAAATGTGGTTGTCAGAGGAATTGGCATTAAAGTCTGCAACAGTCCAGGTGAGAAAAAAGAGGTGCAAAGCCTTTTTTCTGGGTCCTGGGGTGGTTAGCAGTTATTGCTGAGTAGGGAGGGAAATGTTATTTATCCTTGCTGTCTCAGGTTCTCAGGTACTAATGCACACCTACTGTTTTTTTTACTTTTGCCTCACACAGAGTAACAAGAAGTAACATGTGTGGGTCTTTAATATAGCATTTCAAATAAATACATACAATGCATGTAATGCCCAGTTGTCTAAGATATATATTTCAGAATAATATCATTCAATTCACTTAGTGCCAAGTCAAAGCTATTGCTTTTCAAGAAGGATATTCTTTTATTTACATATTGGAGAAAAGTCGCTAGAATGACAGGGGGCACAACAATCTAGACCCTTCTAGCGTCTTCATGCGATACAAATCTCAAAATATTTACAAAACCAGAGCCAGACTGGGAACAAAAACCGGCACTGCAAAGATCCCGGCTGGCCACGGGTTGGGTGTAGGGGGGTTTGGGGGTGTGCTAGTGGAAAGCTTTGTCCCATTTTTGTTGCAGGGGACCAATATTGCAGCTATGCTGCAAAACTGGCCCCGGTAACAAAAACCTCCCCCCAGAGGTCTACATCCAGCCCTCACCCTGGCGGCCCACCGGGGAAATGCCCGATGCCTGCTCTGGCCAGTCTGGCCCTGTACAGGACTTTAGGAGTAAGTTACTGTAATCAAACTCATCTGGGCCCCTGGACAACGTCTTCCTATGGAGGAACATATATGGAGCTCTACCCTGTCTTCCAAACCCTTTGCAGAACAATCCTCCGACAGCAACTTTATTTTCAGTGGCCAGTCGATGGTACTAAATGTGTCTCCGGAGAATGTTAGAATGTTTTCAGTGTGCTATCGTCCAGGTCCTATTTCTCTATCCTGGGTGCATAGGGCCTCAGGGATCAGGTGGAGCTAACTTGGTTTGAGTCCAGCAGCTGAGTCTCTGTCAAAAATGTCAAATAGCACATACAATGTATATAAACACCCCAAAAAACACCATCCAAAAAGGAACTGAGATTCCATTCCCACCCACAGAAAAATGAAGGTTTTAGTGCGGCAAAGAGCTGTTCCAGGGTCAAAGTTTTGCTGTGCAGGCAACATGGCTCACCTGGCTTCGATGGTACTTGACAAGCGGCAATAGACACTTTTTAGCATGCAATTGGTTACTTCTAGGGCGGGGAATGAGATAGAACCCAGAGTAAGTCCCACAGGTTTCCAAACTTTGGAGACCTGTACCTTGTGAATTTCTGGGTGCAGCAAAAGGTTTAAAGTGTAGCGGTAGTCACTGAATCTGCGGGAACCTGTTGGATCTTATTCTGAGTTGTAACTGCGGGCTCACATTTAAGGCCTGGGAACAAATCCACATTTAAAATGAGTTACTCTTAGCCTGCAGGTGGCAAAGAGTTGCTCAAACTTTTCCGAAACGACTGTGAATATGCTCAGGTAATAGAACTCTATCCAAACTTTACCCAGATGTTTAGAGTGAAAGGAATAAAACATTTACTTGTCTATGACTAGAAATAGAGTCATACAGATTCCCACAAAGTAAATGGGTCTAGCAGCTTTGACGGATTATTACAAGCTCTGTCCTTTCAATATCTCCTGCAAGTTTTGATGGCTTTATGATTGGTCTGTGTCAGCTGGTGTCTACTCCATACTGGTCTTTTGTCAGTTTCGCACCCCCGTCCTTTGTTTTTCTGGTCAGTGTCACTGCTCTCTTTCCTGAGCAGTCCAAAAACTCTTCTTCCAGGTCAGGCCAGAACAGAGGGTGACTTCAGTGTACTACATGTGGTCACAAGTTTGTGGGATATGGCAGCAGGTTCAGGTGTGCCGGTTCAGGGGACATGTATGTATATGTTAAATTTCTGCAGTACAAGCCCAGCCAAAGGGCAGTGAAGTGCTGTACAGAGTCAACAAAAAACTTACAGTCAATGAGTGATAGGGGAAGGAGTTGGTTTGGGGACTGTTAATGCAGTGTGATATAATGTTCTTTAAAGACACGCCTCCCTGGAGCTGAGGTGCAGAGCTTCTTCTGAGTCCAAACAGGAATACAAGGATCTAGTTCTGGGGTCTTGGTCATATGGAGTTTTAGATGATATTAAATGAAGTGGGCAATGGAAAGTAGGGTCCAATGATAAGGTGCTCCACCGTTAAAAACTCACAACTCATATCAAATCAGCTTAGGGCATCTGTTCCTGGGCATTTTGTTTATAAATAAAGGGAGGGTTCAGGCACCATCTGGTCAAAGGGTGGTGTTTCCTGGAGAGAAAGCACCAACCAACCCCAGCTGGGGCCCTCCTATATATCCAGACAATTATTTTTATTTATTTATTTGAAAGGTTTTATATAGCGCTGGCTCAACCCAGAGGTATCAGAGCGCCAATTAGTTCAGTCCGCTGAAAGTATTTTGACTGGGAGAAAAGTTTCTAAGTCCCCAAACAGCTTGACGCCGAACAGTCTCCGACCATCTACAAGACCTTCTTGGGTACGGAGTATGGACTTCACCAGCTCGGAGCTTCCCACAGTCGAAGGTGCAACATTTCCCACTGGAGCCAAAGTTCCCACAGAGAACCCTTGCTTCACCAGGCTGCCATCATCAAGATTGCTTTTGGATCCAGCCTGAAGCCTGACCTGCTAACGACCTTACAACGCAGACTTTTCTTTAGAAAATCTTCTAACTCATAAGGTAACCTTTCACTAGGACAAACCCAGTCCCAGTATACGACTGGAGGTCAGCCTTAACTTTTGACTTGGACCTCGTGCAGCACAACCAGATAACCACGATTGGCGCCATGCGCTTCAGGGGTTACTTTGACTTAAAAAACATAAAAATCCTATCTCCGGTTCTCCGATAACAATTTTTGTTGTTTGGGGGTAAAAATAGGAGTGGGTGTTTTCTACTTTTTAACTGTTTTGGTGCTCATAAATGCCTTACTCAGTCAATCCACTTTATTCGATTAATTAAAATCAATAAAGTACAATATGCAATATACAAAAAAAAACACATTCCTATAAAAACATTTGAGCAAAATATATAAAACAGCAGCATTTGTGTTTTGAAGCAGAACCAGATATCTCAGGGTTAGGAAATTCAATAAAAATGTTATCAATAATATGTATACATTGTTTTAAACGGGATATCTTTTTTTCCTGAGCCGTACAGCAGCAACAAGGAAACAAGCAATATTAAAAATATCCCAGGAATTACTCAGCATTTGCAAATAAAGTAACACAGGTCTAATCTGTAAAAACCCTTTCTATTCAATATAGGGACTAAAAACTTCCTACGTATATTATTATAAAAATCACAGAACATCATAAAAGGTAAAGTGTCCTGTGAAGAGTAATTATCACATTGGCACGTGCCTGCATCCTCAGGTTTACAGCACCCCAGGAGATCACCCAACGAGAAGTGGATCAAATTAAAATGAAACCTAGTCAGGAGCCAGCGATGGAGAGGCTTGGTCACAATTTTTAAGTATGGTTCAATTAACAAGGTTGTTTTTGTCAAATAATGTGCCCTAACTAAAGGTTTCTGTAGCTCCTGTTCTTCCAGTTCCATCACCAATCTATTCATAAAATTCACTTTGACCCACTTCACACCTTCCTTCCTGATCCTTTCTGGGGCTTCAAATAATTCTGGCCGCCCTATTTTAGATAACATAAGCTTAACATAGGACAGCCACTTGATATTGCTAGCTTTATCCAGTTTTACACAGTCCCGCAGGATCTGGTGGTTCAAGGTTAATTCTGGATTGAGCCAGGTTTTAAGACAACAGAGTAATGGGGCTGTGCTCAGGATGTCAGAGATGTAACCCAACCCCAATTTCTGGTGAATAGCGAAAGTTGCTGTTAATTGAGGTACAGACAGAAGGCTACATCTAAATCTATTTTCAATCAATCAATCAATCAATCAATCAATCAGAGTACTTGTAAAGCGTGCTACCTCCCCGTGAGGATCCCAAGGTGCAGAGGGGAGAGGGGGGTGCTGCTACTGCTCAAAGAGCCTGGTCTTGAGGAGTCTTCTGAAGGTGAGTAGGTCTTCAGTCTGCCGTATGTGGGTAGGGAGGGTGTTCTAGGTCTTGGCGGCGAGGTAGGAGAACGATCTGCCGCCGGAGGTCGTTCGTTGGATGCGGGGGACAGCGGCGAGGGTGAGGCTGTCAGAGGGGAGCTGGCGGGTGGGGGTGTGAAAGCTGAGTCTGCTGTTCCGGCTGGCTGGTCCGGCGTTGTGGAGTGCTTTGTGTGCGTGTGTGAGGAGCTTGAAGGTGATCCTCTTGTCGATGGGCAGCCAGTGTAGGTCTCCCAGGTAGGGGTGATGTGGCTGCGTTGGGGGACGTTGACGATCAGTCTGACGGAGGGGTTTTGGATGTGTTGTAGTCGTCGTAGGTGTTTGGCTGGGATTCCTGCGTAGAGTGCGTTGCGGTAGTCCAGCCTGCTGCTGACGAGGGCCTGTGTCAACGTTCTTCTTGTTTGGGTCGAGATCCACTTGTAGATCCTGCGGAGCATACAGAGGGTGTTGTAGCAGGAGGAGGAGACGGCGTTGACCTGCTTAGACATGGAGAGGGTGGAGTCCAGGATGAATCCTAGATTGCGTGCATGGTCGGTGGGTGTTGGTGCTGTCCCCAGTGTGGTCGGCCACCAGAAGTCGTCCCAGGCTGAGGGGGTGGGTCCGAGGATAAGGACCTCCGTCTTGTCCGAGTTCAGCTTCAGATGGCTGCCCCTCATCCAGGCGGCGACAGCCTTCATTCCCTCGTGGAGGTTGGTGTGGGCGGTGTGTGGGTCCTTGGTGAAGGAGCGGATGAGCTGGGTGTCATCAGCGTAGGAGATGATGTTGAGGTTGTGATGGCGGGCCACATGCGCGAGGGGGGCCATGTAGACATTGAACAGTGTTGGGCTGAGGGATGAGCCCTGGGGGCACGCCACAGATGATGTCTGTGGCTTTGGATCGGAAGGGTGGGAGGCGGACGCTCTGGGTTCTGCCGGAGAGGCAGGACGAAGTCCAGTCAAGAGCCTTCTCTTGAATTCCAGCCTCTAGGAGGCGTGTCTTTAGAGTGCAATAGCAGACCGTGTCGAAGGCGGCTGACAGGTACAAGAGGATGAGGGCTGATGTTTCGCCGTTGTCTAGTTGGCACCTGATGTCGTCTGTGGCGGCGATAAGGGCTGTCTCGGTGCTGTGCTTTCATCTGAATCCGGACTGGGATGGGTCCAAGATGTTGTTGTCTTCCAGGTGGCGGGCCAGTTACATGTTGACAATTTTCTCGATGACCTTTGCCGGGAACGGGAGCTGGGAGATGGGCCGGAAGTTCTTGAGGTCCTTGGGGTCCGCTTTGGGCTTCTTGAGGAGGGCGTTGATTTTGGCGTGCTTCCAGCTTTTCGGGAATGTTGCTGTTTCGAAGGGGATGTTGATGACCTTCCGTAGTTTTTTTTTTTTTTGTTTTTTTGTTTTTTTTTTGGGGGGTTCAAATCTGCTTTATTGAGTTAAAAGTAGTAGGATACACAGCTTGGATCGCCTACAACCCGGAGGCCGGCAGCAATGGAGAAGCAACAATGCACAGCCTGGAAGCCGGCATCCCGGGGGCCCGGCGGCAAAGTATAGAGTGTCGCTGTATCACATCAGTATCCGGTGGAGCAGGCCAAGCGAGGATGAGCAGCAGTCGAACAGATTTTTTGAGCGAGAGAATAGTCTCACTATTGTTTTGTTGTCTGTGAAACAAGAACCACGAAACATCCCAACGAGTTAACAAACTAAGAGGTGTCGCATGACTGTGTTGCGTTAGAGTATGGTAGTGGTGCATCGCGGCCATCTTGGCAGGTGGCGCTGCGCGGGGAAATTGACTGTCCTAGTCTCGATTTCTAGTGTGAATGGAAGTTCGCGGGGTGTAATCTCAGGATCAGCAGGGTATGAAGGACATAGTTTACCAGAGGTGGGACCGTCCGTCTATGTGGCAGGGAGGACGCTTGGGCACAGAAAGCGGTAAGAAGGCAGCGCTGTTTATCCAGGGTTACAGGCAATGTCTAGAAATGTGTCACTGTAGCTGGGGAGTGTCGGGTTCATCGCTTGACTGCGCATCGTCTGGTGAGCGTTTAAGCAAATAGTGTACCAGTGGGTCCCAGATGTTCCCAGGCCGGCAAGAGAGAGGCAACAGCTCAGCAAAGGTGGTGTGCTGGTCTTGGCAGTATGTCAAGTCAGTTAGCCAGTCCTTGAACTTGGGAGCTCTGCCCCTACTCCAGCGGCAAGCAACACGTCTCTTGGCCAAGAGCAATGCTATGTCAATGAATTTTCTGCATTCCCTAGATAATTGCTTGGTATATCCAAGGATGGCTACCAGAGGGTCCGCAGGAACCTCCTCATCTACCATTTCCGCGACGGCTTCGATGACCTGTCGCCAGTAGTCAGCAACCTGGGGGCAGGACCATGCCAGGTGGAGAAAATCAGCATGTTCAGCACGGCATCGTTCGCAGCGATCATTATCGGCCAGTCCAAACCTGAATTTCCGGACCGGCGTGTAATACATCCTCTGAAGGAATTTATAGTGTATTATTTTCAATCTGCAGCTGGCCGAGATGCGGGAAGTTAATACGCAGCAGTATTTCCATTGGTCATCCGAGACATCTGTCCCCAGTTCCGCCGACCAGTGCAATCGGGCAGCAGAAGCCTGTAAAGGAGCAGCTCCGCGAAACTGGCGGTAGAGCCCAGAGACCAAATGGGTCCCATCCTGTTACTCTAAAAGATAGTGTAGTGGCGGCAGGGTCGCAGGCTCATCAGGATAGTCAGGTAGGATGTCACGCATCCCAGCACGTAGTCGGATATAGTAAAATAGGTCAAGGGGCGAATGGTTATGCGTTCCAAAAAATTGATCGGCTGATTTGAAAAGTCTGTCGTGGAACAGGTCTCCCCAGCAGGCGATAAGAAGCTTGCCACAAAGCTGCCGAAACCCTCCTTCCGATAGCAAGGCCAGACGTGGATGATAAGTAAGGGGAAGTTTGGGGGAGTAGGGCAGCGTGCAGAGCAGTCGCCGAGCAATGCGGCGCCATGCATCCAGTGTGCAAGAAACCGAGGTATTCGAAGTGGTGATGGAAGTCTCGGGACAGTGCAGCAAGCCATTCAGCGGGAGGGGGTGCACTATCCAGTCCTCCACCGCTATGTGTGGCATGAAGGGAGTAGGGGCCATCCAATGATAGGCGTAATGCGCCTGCATGCATAAATAGTACGTTTCGAAATCGGGGACATCAAACCCCCCTTGGTCGTAGGGTAGGGTCAATGTCGACCATTTCAAACGGGGAGACTTACCGCCCCAAAAAAGTCTGCGCAGCTCCGTGCGAAGTGTCTTGAAGAAAAAGGCACCAGGGTAGTAGGGAATATTGAGGAAAAGGTACAGGAATCGGGGCAATAATATCATTTTTATAAGGGAAGCTCTACCAGCCATGGAGAGAGGCAACGTGATCCACCTATCAACGGAGGCAGTAAGTTTGGTCACGGCTACGCCATAATTGGAGCGGAGTGTCTCGTCCTTGGTGCGCGCGATACGAATCCCAAGATATCTGAGATCATCACGGCACCACACCAATGGGTAATCTAGGGGGAAGTCGTGCACAGCATCAGTGAGAGGAAAAAATTGCGATTTAGACCAATTGATGTGAACGCCCGACTGACCTCCGAAAAGGACAAACTCACGAAGCAGGGGATTAAGGTGTTGATCCGGGTATTTGACGTACAGCGTTATGTCATCCGCATAGAGGGATACATCGATTTGCCGCTGCAGACATTGTACCGCTCCTGCTCGGTGTAATTGGCGCAGACGGCAAGCCAAAGGTTCCACTGCAATAGCGAATAATAGAGGCGAGAACGGACACCCCTGACGGGTGCCTCTCGTAAGGTTGATGGGTGGCGACAATTTTCCATTTATCAGCACTTTTGCCGTGGGATCTGTGTATAGGAGGCGCACCCAGGCCAAGAACATTTTAGGGAAACCCATGCTGGCCAAGACCGAGAAGAGGTAGGGCCATTCGACAGAGTCGAACGCCTTGGAGGCGTCCAGGAACACAGCTGCCACAGGGATATCAGGGTGGACTGTGCGGAGCAGGGAGAAAAGGGTGCGGAGATTATGAGACGTAGACCTGCCCGCCACAAATCCAGACTGATCAGGTAGGACAAGTCTGGTCATGAGTAGTGAAAGTCGTGTGGCCAGGACCTTAGCAAGGATCTTGACGTCACAATTCAGAAGGGAGAGTGGGCGGTAAGAGTCGCAGGAGGTGGGATCCTTATCCGGTTTCAGAAGTGAGGTGATAACCACCTCCCGCATAGAGCAGGGCAGTATCCCATCAGCCAACGATTCGGCAAACACTTCACTCAGCACGGGAGCCATGATTTCAATATAGGCCTTGTAGAATTCAGCCGGGATGCCATCGAGCCCCGGGGCTTTACCGTTCTTGAGGGACATGATGGCTTCGCGAATCTCATCGAGCTCGAAGGGCGCCGCAAGGAATTCCCTATCTCCATCACTAAGCCAGCAGAGGGCCACTTCGCTCAAGTATTCGGCATATGGAGCGTCCTCCTCCGCCGTGGACGTATATAGTGTCGAGTAGTGTGTCGTGAAGGTAGTAAGGATCGCATCTGTTTCTCTAATGGCGGTGCCAGTTGCATCCGTAAGCTCTAAGACAGTGTTGTGTGCGCGTGGCGTGCGTGTGAGTGAAGCCAGCACTTTCCCAGGTCTCTCCCCTTCGCAGTATCTCCGGGCCACCCAGTGTTTACCCCGATATTTCGCCTCCCTGGCAGCCTCTTCCTCATATTTGGACAGCGTGTCCCTAAAGGTCACCTGCAGGCGTGGATCATCATCTACCGCCATTTGGAGCTCCAGAGCACGCAGCTCTGTCTCTAGTGTGGTGATGGTGCGCAGGATAGCACGTAGGACCCTGTGACATTTGGAAATGCAGAACCCCCTAATAGTGACCTTGAAAGCCTCCCATATGTGCTCTACCGACTCCACTGAGCCCTTGTTTCTAGGGAAGAATTCTCTAATTTCCTCACCCAGCTCTGTGCGAAAGAGCTCGTCAAGGAGCACGTCGGGGCTTAGCCTCCACTGTGGTCTCGGACTGTCCCAACCAGGGGTTCTGAACTGCAACTTCACAGGGCTGTGATCTGAAAAGTTCTGGGCAAGTGGTCAACCCCTATCAGCTCCTTAGTAATGTCTCGGGTAACCAAGAAATAGTCCAGGCGCGCCCATGTCCCGGTGTGAGGTGTGAAGTGTGTGCCCTCCCGCCCGAGGGGATACAGGTGTCTCCAGGCATCAAACAGACCACCCTCCTCCACCACTCCCTCCAAAATCTCTCTGGCTCGGGGCTTGTAGGAGCTAACACCATCCGCCCTGTCAAGGGGGGGCGCCAGCGCCAGATTAAAATCACCACCCCAGATGACATGTCGTGCCCCTATGGAAACAATCCTACCCCATAGTGTGGAAAAAAAGGCAGGTGAGTCAACATTCGGTGCATACATAGAGACAAATAAATAGATGTCATGCCCTACCCTGCCCCACAGCAAGACATACCGCCCCTCCCTGTCCACCTCCTCCCCAAAGCGATGGAAAGGCATGCCACGGGCAATGAGAATCGCCACGCCCCTCGCATATGTCGAATAGGAGGAGAAGGCACGGGTACCTGCCCATTTGAGTCCAAAGGAGTTGTCCCTGCGTATGGGCATGTGCGTCTCTTGCAGCATGGCAACTTGTACATGATGTCTATTCAAGTAAGCAATAACATTCCTGCATTTTTTAGCATTGTTCAACCCCCGGACATTCCACAATAGACATGTCAGTCGCGCAGCAGTGTTCACAGCAGCCATGGACATAGCGACAGCAAAGACGAAAGAGCCCAAGAGGGCCAAACAAAGGATCCGCCGCCACCCCCAAAGGACCGAGTCATACACCAGGCGAAGTAATATATACACAGCGCATTCAATGCTAACCTCACAAAAACTAGCCCCCCCCCACCCACCCCAGCATCCCAAACATGCCAGTAGCCTTGGATCCCCTCAACGTGAACCCCCCCCTTCATCCTCCCCCCCAACTTCAGAGAGGCAAACAGCCAAACAAACAATAAGTCAGTGGGGAACACCCAATAGGGGTACATCAGAAAGTGCGCGCTGCCACTATCCGGCCCATAGCTCCAAACTGTACCGTCCCTGGTGGAGTCTAGGGCCGAGAGAGTGGTCCTTGGTATACGTTACCACTGGGGTGCAATGTCCAGATGATCGCCGCTCACGCATCTCCCCAATTCTCAAGTGGTGAGTCAGTGCCAGCTAGTGGTCCGGTATGATGCAAATGTGAGTCAGAGTATGTAAGATCCGTTAGTCTGCATGGTGCTCAGGAGGCAGGTCATCATTCTCTTGTTCGTCTGCAGGGGCCTGTCCATCTCTGCGTGCTCTTCGGATCGTCTTGAGGAAATCCTCAGCTTTCTGCGGGTTGGTGAAAAAGCGTTGCTTGCCCTGGTGGGTGACTCTAAGCTTCGCTGGGTACAAGAGGGCGTAGTCTATTTGGGCCTCCCGCAGTTTTTTCTTCACTGGGAGGAATTTGCGCCGCTCGTCCTGGACCATCGGGGTGAAATCAGGATAAATGGAGAATGTAATGCCCTCAAACCGCAGTGATCCTTGTGTCCGGGCAGCCCTGAGGGCCGTGTCGCGGTCCCGATAATTCAAAAGACGAGCAATGATAGGTCTCGGTGGCAGGCCTGGTTGGGGCATAGGCGCCAAGGATCGGTGGGCCCTCTCCACAATGAATTGGGATGAGAAAGCTTCATCTCCGATCGAACCCTTGAGCAGTTTCTCCACATAGAGCTCCATCCTGCCCGTAGCAGTGGATTCCGGCACATTCGTAATGCGGATGTTATTCCGGCGGCTACGCGCCTCCAAGTCCTCATTCTTTGCCGCTATGATGCGGAGGAGATTGTCCATTCTCGCTAGTTGCGTCGTATGGGACGCGGCGGCATCAGTGTTGTCGGAGATTCTCTGTTCCGCAGATGTAAGGCGCCCCTCATGGCGATCTACCTTATGGACCAGGGCGTCCAGCCTAGCCGTGACGCCGTCCACCTTCTCTACGACGGTGGCGAAGCCTTGACGCATCTCCTGTATCAGGTTGGTAAGGTCCGCAGCAGGAGCGATGGGTGGGGCAGGCTGTGGTGGCGGTACGCTGGGCCCCGGATTCATCTGCGCCGACGTGTTGCTTTTGCGTGTGTTATCGAAGCTCAGCTTAGGCTGGCGAGTCTCAGGCCGTCCCATGGTTGTGACCGGAGGCAAGTCAGAGGCCAAAAAGGAAGAAATATGGCGACAGAGCACTGTGGGTAGGAGACAGCCAGGAGTAGGTAATAGGGTCCCAGGCTCAGTGTACTGTAGTATACCGCAATGCAGCCGGCGCCACCAGTAGCGCTAAATGGTCGCCAACCGCCCAGTGGTAGTGGTTGCTAGTCCAGTCCTGGGCACCCGGTTGCAGTAGCAGGCACTCGCCGTGTGATAGCCAGGTAGTGCAGAGGCCAGAGCATCCCCCCCCCCGATGGGCTGTAGGGTCAGATCCAGGGAGGCAGGCCAGCGTCAGGAGTAGCGCGGCACACAGATTAGCGCCTCTCAGTATGGCAGCTGTGTGATACGTGTACAGCCCCCAGCGCATCCAGCGCTCGAAATAGTCTGTAACCCAGCAATGCGGGATAGTGTCAGGGGAACTCCGCTCGATGGGGCAACCCCTACACCCGATCCAGGAATTCAGGCGGGCATCGCCGCGCAGGTACGGGGCTGTGGCACCAGGGGAGACAGGCACGGCAATCAGGTAGCGCCGTGTTTGCAGGCGTCGCAGCAGGAGCAGCCCGCCGTCTGCGGCAGCCCGGTGACGGCCGGGGGGAGACCCAAGGAGAGCAGGCAGCAGTCTCCTACCTTCACCGTCCTCTCCGCACGCCGTCTCAGCAGGATCGGGCAGGCGAGGGTCCGTTGCGGCCTGGGAGCCTCGTGGCAGGCACCGGGGTCGCGTAGTTGTGGCAGCCGAGCGTCCGCCACAGGCAGCTCCAGAGCAGGCACCGGGCAGGTTTCAGAAGCCCGTATCTTCGGCTCCGGGGATCGCAGCCGCTCCAGACTTGACACGATTGTAAATAGCACCCCCCGGATGCGGAATCCGGTCTCCTGGGGGCACCGCGGCACCCCGTGGCGAAGGATCACGGCAGGATAAGTGACCAAGGAGCGGGAGCTGCAGGTCTAGGCAGCCATTCCGCAAGCGCGCCCTCTAGCGCCCCATGACCTTCCATAGTTGGGGTGCGATGGCTGTGTCTGCTTTTTTGAATACGTGGTGTGGGCACGGGTCAGATGGAGATCCTGAGTGGATGGAGTTCATGACATTGCGTGTCTCGTCATCGTTGATGTTGGACCAGGAGGTCAGGTGGTTGGCGCTGGTGGTGTTCACAGGGGAGGTGGAGTCTGGCGTAGTCAGGGGGGTCGTGGTGTTGAAGCTGTCGTGGATGTCAGCGATCTTGAAGATCTAGAAGATGGCTAGTAAGTCGCACAGTTCTTGTGAGGGTGGGAAGTCGTTGGCATTGGCACTGGGGTTGGAGAGTTCCTTTACGATGCTGAAGAGCTTTTTGCAGTTGTGTGCGTTGTTATCCAAGCAGTATTTGAAGGAGGATCTCTTGGCTAATCTGTTGAGGTGGTGGTGTCTGCTAATGGCGTCCTTGTGGGTGCGTGGTTGTCCGTTGTGCGTTAGTGAAGACATGTCTTCTCCAGTTTCCGGCATGCGCGTTTAGAGGTCTGGAGCTCGACGGTGAACCAAGTGGCTCTCCTGTTGGCATGGCTGTTGGAGGGTTTCTTGAGCAGGCGAGGGTGTTGGCGCAGTCGTCGATCCACTGTCTGAGGTTTTGGGCTGCGGCGTTTGTGTTGGTGGGGTCGATGGGTGAGTTCTTGGCGAGGGAGGTGATCAGCTGGTCTTCAGTGACTTTGCTCCAGGCAGCTGTTGGGTGCGGTGGTGCGTGGTTGGTTCCTTGAAGGTGAAATGGATGCAGCGGTGGTCGGTCCAGTGGAGTTAGGGGGTGTGGTCGAAGGCGACGTGGGAGCCTATGGAGAAGATGGGATCCAGCGTATGGCCGGCGGCATGGGTGGGTGCGTGACGAGTTGTCTGAGGCCGAGGTTGGGTAGGTTGTCGACCAGGGTGGCAGATTTGGCGTTGTTGTTGTTCTCGAGGTGGAAGTTCAGGTCCCCGAGGAGGATTTAGTCCGTGGAGGCGAGTGCGTGGGTGCTGGCGAGGTCGGCAATAGAATCTCTGAACTGAGCCGGGGGTCCGGGGGGTCTGTAGATGAGTGTTCATCTGAGGGTGGTGTTGGGGTCGTTGTGGATCCGGAAGTGCAGGTGTTCGGCGGTGTTGAGGGTGTCGTCTGCATGGGTGGCGACCATGAGGGTGGACTTGTGGACGATGGCTATTCCTCCTCCAAATTCCATTGGCGCTATCCCTGCAGGTGATCTTGTAGCCGTTTGGGATGGCCATGGCGATGTCGGGCACCGAGGAGTCATTCCACCAGGTCTCGGTCAGGAAGGCCACGTCTGGGGCGCAGGTGTCGAGCAGATCCCAGAGCTCGACGGCGTGTTTGCGTGCGGAGCGGGTATTGAGGAGTATGCAGCATAGGTGGTTGGGTCCAGTCCTTGGAGGTTTGGTGGTTCTGTCGCAGGTGAAGCTGCAGGTGTGGCAGGAGAAGGGTCCGTGGGTCCTATTCAGGGCAGCCTGGAAGTAGGTGTGGTTTCGGCTGGCATTGAGTGCGTGGAGGATGCTGGCATTGTAGTGGATTCTGATGTCGTGGTGTTCGCGGGGTCCAGGGGTTCTGGCGCTGGGTGCGGTCAAGGCTCGGACGGGCGCAGACAGGCTTGACTTAGGCGCACCTTCGGCATGCCAGAGGCATGCCTGCTGCGCACAACCGCTGCGTGGCCGCTTCCCGGCCTGCATATGAGGTGGCTTGGGAGGGAGGAGCAGCTGGGAGGCCAGAGCGGAGAGGCGAATGGGTGTGCGGGGAGGCGGGCCGCAGGGAAGCAGCAGCGGGAAAGGGCCGGATCAGGAGCGGCGGGGGGCAGGGGGAACTGGTGCACAGAGCAGAGGGGAGGGAAAACCCAGGAAACAAGGAGGTAGCAGGGAGGCAGGAACCAGGCAGTCAGGTGACGAGCAGCGGCAAAGGGTGCAACCTGCCTGCGAGCAGAGTCAAAGGTCACAAAAAAACGCAGAAAGGTCACAAAAAACGGGGGAAACGAGTGGCACAGAGGCACAAAGGTCACAAGAAAGGGCAGAAAAGGTCACAAAAAACAGGGGGAAATGAGTGGCACAGAGGCAGAAAGGTCACAAGAAAGGGCAGAAAGGTCACAAAAAACAGGGGGAAACGAGTGGCACAGAGGCAGAAAGGTCACAAGAAAGGGCAGAAAGGTCACAAAAGACGGGGGGAACGAGAGGCACAGGAGGCTGAAAGGTCCCAAGAAAAGGCAGAAAAGTCACAAAAAACGGGGGAAACCAGTGGCACAGAGGCACAAAGGTCACAAGAAACGGCAGAAAGGCCACAAAAAAACGGAGGGAAACGAGTGGCACAGAGGCAGAAATGTCCCAAGAAAGGGCAGAAAGGTCACAGAAATGTAGGGGCAGCTAAGCAATAGAAGGCAAAACGGGCAGAGAGACACAGGGGCAGCGAGGGAGGGAACGGGTACAGGCGGTGCTGTGCAGAGGGGGAGCGACCTACCTGGAAGGGTCAAGGGTCGCTTTCCTCACCGCACAGCGGCCGGCCTATATGGGGAGGTGGGAGGGAGGAGCAGCTGGGAGGTGGGAGGTGGAGTAGCGAATGGGCAGTCAGGGGGGCGAGGCCACAGGGGACGCAGCAGCAAGGAAGGAAACAGAAGGCAAAAGGTCACAAGAATACAGGGGGAAACGAGTGGCACAGAGGCAGAAAGGTCCCAAGAAAGGGCAGAAAATGTCTCAAAAAAGGGGGGAGACGAGTGGCACAGACACACAAAGGTCACAAGAAAGGGCAGAAAAGGTCATAAAAAACAGGGGGAAACGAGTGGCACAGAGGCTGAAAGGTCACAAGAAAGGGCAGAAAAGGTCACAAAAAAAGGGGGGAAACGAGTGGCACAGAGGCACAAAGGTCACAGGAAAGGGCAAAAAGGTCACACAAAAAAGGAGGGAAACGAGTGGTACAGAGGCACGAAGGTCCCAAGAAAGGGCAGAAAAGGTCACCAAAAACGGGGGGAAACGAGTGGCACAGAGGCAGAAAGCTCACAAGAAAGGGCAGGAAGGTCACAAAAAAACGGGGGGAAACGAGTGGCACAGAGGCAGAAAGCTCACAAGAAAGGGCAGAAAGGTAAAAAAAAACGGGGGGAAACGAGTGGCACAGAGGAAGAAAGGGTTCAAGAAAGGGCAGAAAGGTCACAAAAAACGGGGAAGCGAGTGCCACAGAGTCAGAAAGGTCACAAGAAGGGGCAGAAAGGTCACAGAAGACGGGGGGAACTAGTGGCACAGGAGGCAGAAAGGTCCCAAGAAATGACAGAAAGGTCACAAAAAACTGGGGGAAACAAGTGGCACAGGAGGCAGAAAGGACCCAAGAAAGGGCAGAAAGGTCACAAAAAAACGTGCGGAAACGAGTGGCACAGAGGCAGAAAGCTCACAAGAAAGGGCAGAAAGGTCACAAAAAATGGGGGGGAAAGAAGTGGCACAGTTGGCAGAAAGGTCCTAAGAAAGGGCAGAAAGGTCACAATAAAAGGAGGAAAACGAGTGGCACAGAAGCAGAAAGCTCACAAGAAAGCGCAGAAAGGTCACAAAAAAATGGGGGGAAACGAGTGGCACAGATGCAGAAAGGTCCCAAGAAAGGGCAGAAAGGTCACAGAAATGTAGGGGCAGCTAAGCAACAGAAGGCAAACAGGGCAGAGAGACACGGGGGCTGCGAGGGGAGAAGAAGGAAAAACCGGGCAGAGAGCCACGGGGCAGCGAGGGAGAAAACAGCCACAGGCGGTGCTGTGCGGAGGGGGAGCGACCTACCTGGAAGGGTCAAGGGTCGCTATCTGCACCATTGCCTATTGATTAAATCCCCATAAAGAGGAGCCATATGCCACAATAGCCATACACTTTGATCTATATATCTTGAGAATGACCTCTACAGGCTTCTGTCTACATATGTTTCATTATTGCCATGATTTAAAAGATTATATTGTACTTGACATTTTAATTGCTTTAGATATTAGTGTGCTCCTTGATACTATCTTTGCTATTAGAAGAGAAATTAGTTTGCTCAGAAATTTGACCGCTTAGTAGTGGGGTCAAGTCAAGTGTGAGCACCTTTGTGCTATATCAGATTTTGAGGACTTATTTAGTGGTGCAGCCCATATAGCCCACACTACTGTTCAGTTACCTTTTTTATACATAATGTATGTGTTAGCCTTGGAGCAGAACCTCTACATCTGATGATGTGGGCTGTGGTGTGGGCAATACCTCTATAATCTGCTCAGTGATGCGATATGCATGCATGTTTTTGAGGGCATCCTGAGCCTTAAATACTGGATCCTCAACCCCATGCAGAAATCTAATCCTCCCTTCCAAACACTCAGCAGGGTTGGGGAATTTGCTTTCCAAGAGCGGGCTATGTTCCATTCTGCCATAATCAGACCCAGAAACAGCATGTGGTGTTTGTATCTGTTACCCCCAACATCCTCAATGACATGTACTAACGCAAGCTGTGGTGTACGGTGCATGGTCCACCCTAGCACCAGAGCAAGGCACCGAAACACTCCCTTCCAAAACTTATCAAGGGCCGGGCATGTCCATACCGTGTGCAGGAATGTGGCTTCTTCCACCCCACAGTGTTGACAAGCTGGGAAGGCGATAAGCCCTGCCCTCTAAAGCCTGAGGCGTGTATAATATGATCTGTGTACATACTTTAGCTGGATCAAATACAAAGAGACTGCGGCTCCCCTGGGGGCTCCAGAGCGTCTCCCCAGTCATCATTGTCGATGGGAACCGATATCAGCTTGCCAGGTTTCTCTAAGAGTAGCCAGTGTGGAGGCATTTTGGGTGACAAATGTCTGATATATTTTGGAACTGTTATTGTCTGCTAGGTCTCCAATGAGGAGTTTCCCTTTCAATGGACTAAATTCAGGGTGGGATATGAGGTTTCTAAAATAGGGTGAAAGGGCATGATGGAACTGTAAATATTTGCAAAATTGAGTGCGCTGCATGGAATATTCTTCTTGTAGATCTGAAGAGGATTTGAGATTGATGCCTAGGAGAACGCCCCAGATGATGAAGAAATCCCATTCTGGTCCCAGCCTTGGAAGCCCTGTAGATGTTGAAAGTGCGGTAGAAGGCGATTACACCATAGCAGGGCCTCGCACGTGCGACAATTCAGCCAGCCGATACGGCAAAGAGACTGCCGCCATGTTGGTAACACTACTTTAGTGGCCGGGGGAGAGCGTGGGTATTTGGACATCTGTACAAATATTTGTATAGCGACAGATTCCCAAGCAGCCATCTCTCCATGGCGTATGCTGGTTCATCCCTTGGGCCATACCACCAGTCATTTAGAACTTGTAGGTGGGAGGCTGCATAGTATGACTGTATGTCAGCGGCCGCAATGCCCCCACAAAAAGTGGGGAGAAAACTGGTGTGAAGTGCCAGTCTAGCCACTCCGAGACCCACAGGAACCCATTTAGCATGGAGTTGATCTGTCTGAACCATGTCTACGGAATTGGGTAGGGGTGATTGTGTAGTTGATATAAGTGCTGTGGGAGAGATATCATCTTATAAATTGCTGAACAGCTGTACAAGGATGGGGGCAAACTCGCCCATGACGTCAGCTCCGTTTTAACCTTAGCGAGAACCATGTCTATATTGCGAGCCCTGGAGACCTCCTGTCTATCCATTATTTATTTATTTATTTATTTTATGCGTCTTTACATAGCGCAGACTTTATCCGAAGTTGTCAGAGTGCTTCACAAAAGGAACAGATCTGATACATGAGGAGAACATTATAAGTGAACAAATTACAAAAGCAAACATTACGTTACATGAGGCAAAAGTGACAATTGTGAGCAAACAAAATACATGAGGTAGCAAACGGTGCATTACAGGAGGAAAAGTGACACGTGTGCAGGTTACAAAAGCATACAAAGTACAAGTAGAGGTATAATACTGCAATATATGGCAGACACTCAAACACAAGAACAAACATTACGAAGTCAATGGTGGCACTTGTGCAAGTATCTAAAGCAATCCAAATGTAAGAGGTAGCAAACAGTGTGTTACAAGAGAAAAGTGATGTGTGCATGTTACAAAAGAGTACCAAACACAGGTAGAAGGATAATACTGCAATGAATGGCAGAACACACTGGGAGGGCACTTCCAAAGTCATGGAGAAAAGGATAGCAGAGAGGGTGTGAATTACATTTGGAAGTGTCTTTGAAGGA
Organism: Lissotriton vulgaris; assembly: GCF_964263255.1. Lineage (NCBI taxonomy): Eukaryota > Metazoa > Chordata > Amphibia > Caudata > Salamandridae > Lissotriton > Lissotriton vulgaris. The sequence continues at coordinate 1,374,189,722 of NC_141695.1, forward strand.
GGAGAACTTTGAGGTCAGTTTTGAAGGCCTGGGAGGAGGTGGTGGTCCGGAGCTGCGGCGGAAGTGAGTTCCAGATTCTCACTGCGTTGCCTGGGAAGGATTGGGCCATCGATCTTTCCTTCTTGAAAGTGGGAGGTTCAAGAAATTACTTTTTCTGCATTACGCGATGGTCTACAGCCTCCAGAGAGATTCAGTTTATTCGTCAGGTAGCAAGGAGAGGAGGAGTGCAAGGCTTTGTGGGTGATGCAGGCAGTCTTGTAGATAGCTCTTGCCTCGATGGGAAGCCAACAGAGGGTGGATAACATGGGTATGATGTGGTTGCTTCTTTTGGCCCAATAAATGAAACAAGCTGTTGAATGGAGAACAGATTTAAGGGGGACAAGTGGGATTTGGGGAGGCCAGTGAGAAGAGAATTGCATTAGTCCAGTCTGGAGAGAACCAGCGATTGGACCAGGGTTTTAAGGTCATGCTCCGGGAAGAAGCGATGAATCCCCCAAAGAAGCTGCAGTTGGTATCGAGCAGACTTTGCAATGGAATTGATGTGGGAGATTAGATTGAGTTTTTTGTCGAGTATGACACCCAGGGATTTTGCGCTGTTAACAATGATGGGGTTATTGTTTAGTAGATTCATTCTATCCATCCATGATTGAAACGGGGGAGGAGAGAGTGAGGAGGAGAGGAGGAGGAATTCAGTTTTGGAGGGATTCAGAATCAGTTGATGTGTTGACATCCAGTTTTGAATGGAGTCCAGAGTAGAGCTAAGGATGGAGAGATTGTGAGTGGAGGCAACCTTGAGGTAGATTTGAGTGTCGTCTGCGTAGAGATGAAAGTACTTAGGAGATCTCCCAATGGTTCTAAATAGAGATTGAACAGTGTGGGTGCAAGTATAGAGCCTTGGGGAACACCTTGACCTACCACCAGAGGAGATAAAAGGCTGTTCCCTATTTTGATAATTTGGGATCTATCAGAGAGGAAGGACGCAAACCATTATTGTGATTGATAGTGTCAAAGGACGCAGAAAGGTCAAGGAGAATTAGAAGACAAGACCCTCCCAAATCAAGTATCCGCAGCACATCATCAATCAATTGCAGCAGGACTGTTTCAGTGCTGCAGTTTTGGATGAAGCCGGACTGAAGATTGTCAAGAAGATCATTGTCCTTGACATAACAAGAGTTGTTTCGCTACACATCTTTCTGTGATCTTTGCAAGAAAAGGTAGGTTAGTGATGGGCGGAAGTTGTTGAGGTCATTCACATCAGCAGTGGGATTTTTAAGCAGAGGGGTGAACTGACAAATTTTGAAGGGGACAGGAAGGGAGCCTTGACAGAGGGAGAGGTTGACCAGATTGGTCCAATAGGGAAGAGAAGGGGTAAAGAAGTCAATGGCAATGGCACTAGGGATAGTTGGAGGGCTTTGTTTTGCGGATGTAATTGAAGAGGGCATCTTCAGAGATGGGGTCAAAGTTCTGCCAAATCGCTCGTAATTTGCGCTCCTCTGAAGGAATAGGATGAGCGACCTGATCCACCAGTGATTTCACTTTTTCGTCAAAGAATACAGCGAAATCCGCTGCTTTCTTTGTAGAATCACCCCACTTGGAGGTTGGGGGAGAGCAGTAATTATTCTTGATGAGATTAAATAGTTTTTTGGGAGACCTATGTAGAGGCTATAATGTGGACTTATTCACATCCTTAATAAAGACCTCAGGTCTCGCCAAATATTCGCTTGATTTGAAGGATTGGGGGCCTGACCTGTGAGGGTCTGTCATGTAGAAGAGAACATTGTCCGCATATAGGGCCATTCGATCTGAAACTTTGGCAGACCACTCAAAGCCCCTGGTCTGGGCATCCAGATGAACCCATGCCGCCAACGGCTGGATGGCTAGGGAGAACAATAATGGAGAAAGTGGGCATCTGGTCTGGTGCCCCGACCAATTGGGAATGGTGGACATACTCTGCCCGCTAAACGTACTGATGCAATCAGTATAACATGCATATGTATGATATGAATTTGGGGCCATAATTTAGATGCTCAAGGAGGATAAATAAATAGGTCCAACTGAAGGAGTTGATGTCCGCCAGGAAAAGGGACGCTGGGCGGTGAAAGCGGTCCATGGTGGCAATCGCGTTGTAAGCTCGACGTATATTGTGTCGTGTGGTGCGCCGGGGCATGAATCCCGCCTGGTCCGGGTGAATCAGTTCAGGGAGGGGGGGGCCAGGAGTCTAGTGGCAAAAGCTTTGGCAAGGAGCTTGGCCTCCAAGTTTAACCCCTTTGATGCGGATGACAAAGCCAGCTCGTCATGGGCGTTACCTGCGCTGCGCGCATGACGAGCTGGCTTTGTCACGTTACCCGCGATTTTCAAATTTCAGCGCGCAGCGGGAAAACCCGCTAGCGCGCATGCGGTTAACAGGGAGATCGGCCGATAGGAGGTATGGAGCTCCGGAGGTCGGAACAGTTTGTACTTTTGATTATATCGCAAACCCCAATAAAACATTAACAACAAAAAAGAGAACTTGAAGATTTAGCACCCAGTGATCCAATATTTTTGTGAACGAGCTTTAGGACATGATATACATATTAGACGATATTTATGACAGCATTATTCTGACATACAAATCATCCGCAAGGTTTACACGGTGTCCTGCCACAGAATTTATGTTGTATAACATGACTGCTTTTCAGGCTGCAGGTGTGGTCTTGTAACACTGAGTTCCTAAAATGTCTGGTGTAACTGGAGCACCCCAATGGAGAGGTGGGACTGACTCGTACTGCATGTGTCAAGGCGTTAAGCCACGCCGGCTCAGTGTCATGCTCTGGGTAAAGCCTGCAGCTTCGTCTCTATAAGGAAGCTCTCAATGTTTATTGGAGGCTAGATAAAGGTGGTGAGTGCATGTGACCTGGGGCAGGTTAACCCAGCTTGGAGGTGCTGCATCTGGCCAGCAGGGGGAGTCAGCACCCAACACTGGCGTAGGAAAGCTGAAATTCTAAAAGTGCGTGCCAAGGGATATTATGCAAAAGGATCTTGCCATGAAGGTTGGGAACCATTATGTTCTTTAATATAAAGATACAAAACTTCGGCAATGGTTTGAACCCTATTTATCTAAGATTGAATCCTCCAGAGGTGACTCAGTGAGGCGGCTTCATACTAAGCTTAGGCTGGGCCATTTGCCGTTAGAGAGATGGGGGTTAGTTGGGACCACGAGCGAGAGTGCAATAGCGCATATAGTAAATAGGTGGTAATAGAATAAATGTGTTATACTGTGCTTATTATGCAGCCACCTTAAGAGACGATAGCTCAGGCCTCTTTGCCTTTCCAATGGAATTAGGTCTGTTTAGCCCTAATTATGGTTACTTCACATGGGTTGGCATTAACTATTGCACACAATTAAATATCTTGTACTTTAGTATTCATCAGGTGTGATAATTATCACTTACAATACTTTAGCCATCACAGTGGGGCATAACACGCATTATATTGGTGTTCTACAAACCTAAATCTCCATGTGCAGCTACTTACATGGCCTTTTTCTCTGGTTCTCTGGTACATTTCGATAGGTTTCATTTGCCTAAAGTCACACAGGGGATGCAAACTTCATGTCATCCCGTGAAAAGAGTGTGATACACTATGCCAATTCATAGTCTAGGTACTATGCAAAGGTGTTAGAGTTTGCCAAGGAAACTACTTATGGGTCAGAATTTTCTCCTCCAGACTGGAAATTATCAGTGGGTCGGTATTTTCTCCTCCGTTTGCAATGTGGCGCTAAGAGAGGTGATAATGGCAATATTTGCAAAATCAAGGATGCTTTCTTCAGCTGAGATAGTGGGTCATTTTAAAAGTAGGGCATTGCAGCAACCTCCAGAAAGTTTGTAATACTTTTTTATCATAAAGATGTAGGGCTTGATTTTATATTTGGTGTGCAGCCTGTCCTCTGCCAGGGCAATGGAGTAATCCACTCAGTTGCCGTGACGGGAGTGCTGCTCCCCAAATTTTGAAATCTTCGCTGGCCCAGCAGACATTCCAAGTGATGACAGAAACTGATGTCCTGACAGTTCCTGTCAATGCATTGTAAGTTTAATGGATGACTCTGTCATCATGACGGAGCCTTACGTCATATGTATACATTTTTTCATTTTTTAACAGAGAATCCCAAAGTGGGATTTTCTTTTTGATAATAAAAAGAAACAATTTCCCCCTTCACCATGGAAGTTTTCTCCCATGGTGAGGGGGCCATTGAGCACTTTTCAGCGCCCCTTGCCAATAGGATTTTTTCTGGAGGGGATGGGCATTGGAAAATGAATGTATGTTCCCCCATCTCAGTTAGGTGGGCGAACATCCAGCCAAACTTATGACGGCCCTTACTCCGTTAAACCGTCGGAGGGTTTTGACTATGGCAGATGGAGTAGTCTCCGCTGTCATTAAACTGTGGCCCACCCAAATATGAAATCAGGGAGGCCAACCATTATGTTGGAGGAGAGGGAACTCTGTCCCCGTTGCGATGGAGTTCCCTCTCCACCAACATTCTAAACAGGCCCTTAGTTCAGATTTCTCTTTCACTTATTTGTAAAGAATACAAAAATAAACAATGTATATAATGAAAATCAGTAGCCCACATATTTTATTTATTTATAATTTTTATTTATAAAGAGTTTCCTAGTCTATGTTTTGGACATAAAGTTCTTTGTATCAAATGAGGAGCACACAGACAGTTTAAATTTTCACCGCATAAATTGGCTCCATAGTTGGTATTCGCTTTTAGTGAATGTAGTCAAAATGGTGTCCAGCAAGGACCATCGAGATGTCAATCTTAGTTCTATCAGTGTGTCCCTTGTTTGGAACAGCCAGAGCAACCACATAGCCTGGACACGGCTTGATGTCACAATGTCCTTCTTGGTATGCTGTGTTACCTCTGGGTTAAATCAGATGCTCACCCAACAACGTATCTTTTTTAGCGCAGCTTTATCAATTATGTCTTTGAGCCATAGCTAATGTTTTAACAGCATCATGGGGTAAAGTTGAAAAGCCTCATTTTTTTTTTTAAATTAGCATAACCCCAAAGTTCAGCACCATATAGAGCAGATGACTCCAAGTTGTTAGCGAGGAGGATAAGGACCCTGCTATCTCTTCAAATGATTTAATGATATTAATATGCGTTTCAGAACTTAGGACCACTCATTCCTCAATTGTGAAATCTTCAGCCAAAATAGTGGAAGAAAGACAATTCTTTAAACACCAAACTCTTTATTTTTAAATATTTCTATACAGATTGTGGCTTTTCCAATATCAGGACTTGGTATCGCTTTATTTGCTGAAAATGCATCGTGAAAGACTTCATTGTCTGCACACACTTGACTAAGCAGTGTATGGATTTTTTTTCAATTAGGGGATAACTGGGCTAATTGGAGCCAAAGCAGTCAAATAAATTATAAAACAATTGAAAGAGGGTTAGGGGAAGACTACACCCCTGTCTGAATTTGTTAATCCTAAAGATGTTTGTTTTGTCTCCAGAAGTACCAACTATAAACTGGGTGGTAATATTCATATGCATTCTGATATGAAGTTTTGACTGGTTAGTTTCCTGCGAATCTTTAGCTTATGAATGTTGGTACAAACAATAGATCTCTTTTTTTTCCGCAAAGGCAATTTCAAAATCTAGGAAGAATGTAAAGAAGCAGCACGTGGAGTGGTAAATTAAAATTATACAAGCATTGACAAAGTCAATAAGATAAGTCTTGCCTGTGAACGCTATTGGCTTTAGCCAAGTTTTGTAGCCATGTTGTACAGCAAGCAGCCTGAATGCTTTGCAGTGAGGCTAAACCAGATGTTAAAACATGCTATGATGCAGCAAGGGCTAATGCACTATTTTTTTTAAAGCGTATTAGTGATGGATGCATCATAGGCCTCTTTTGTTATTATTTTTAGCCATGCTGCACATCACCCATGCTGCTATACAGATAGCTACAAATCATCGCCAAAGTAGGAACTGTACAGAATGAATAAAAAGCAATTCCAGAACCAATAGTCTAAAAACCTAGACCTATTGGCTTTGCCAATGCTTGTTTGGTCTTGACACAACACCCCAGTGATTCTGGGCAAATCAGTTAATGTAATAACACCAAAAACTACTCAGGTCTATGCTAGCATGAAATCAGTTTCAAAGAAGAGGGAGAAAGTGTCTCACAGGAAAAGCCCCAAAGGGGAGCAATACCTTTCAGGAAGAATGCCCTCACCCACCATAGGTGCCATGCTTCATCATATGGGCTTCTCCTACCAGTGGGAAACCTAGTCACCACTGAGGGCTACAACTCTCTCACTGTGAGGAAGGAGCTCTGGGATGTTTTATGAGATGGTTATAGAGGGTGCTAAAACCCATATGTGAGTCACGAGTGAGGCGAGGACGCAGCACACAAATATGTAGGTAAGTGTGACAGAAAAGTGATTTAAAACTACCTAGTGGAGGCAAAAACCTCTTTATTAACTTGCTCGCACTGGTAGGGTTAAAAAGCAGTGCAAATAGCAGTATAGATTCAAACTCCTAGATCTAAAAGACTTTCGACATGTTTCAGCCTCTGCGATCTGTATAAGTGTCAGGGCTTTCTTCAGGACCAAGAGTAGAAACAAAGCTGCTGCTATCAATGTGAAATAAATAAATTGATACCAAACCAGTAATCCTGTGTAGTTCGGTATTACTGGAGCTTATCCTAAAGTTTAGGATAAGAAACCCCACCTCTACCTGGCAACAACTCAGGGAAGGGGCCATGCTCTCTCCGTCGGAACCACGTTGTGGTACATGAGCTGCGAGCGGTCCTGAAGAAAGCCCTGATCTTACACAGATCGCAGAGAAAGAAACAGGATGACCGTCTTTTAGATCTAGCAGTTTGAATTTATACTGCTATTTGCTCTGCTTTTTAACCCTACCAGTGCGAGCAAGATAATAAAGAGGTTTTTGCCCCCACTAGGTAGTTTTAACTCACTTTTCTGTCACACTTACCTACATATTTGTGCGCTGCATGCTCACTACACTAGTAACTCACATATGGGGTTTTAGCCCCCTTTAAAACCATCTCATAAAACATCCCAGAGCTCCTTCCTCATAGTGAGGGAGTTTTAGCCCTCACTGGTGACTAGGTTTCCCACTGGGAGGAGAAGCCCATATGATGAAGCATGCCACCTGTGGTGGGTGAGGGCATTCGTCATGAAAGGGATTGCTCCCCTTTGGAGCTTTTTCTGTGAGACACTTTCTCCTTCTTCTTTGAAACTGATTTCATGCTAGCATCGACCCAAGTCGTTTTTGGTGTTATTATTGTATTGTAAAAGGGGATACTCTTCTCGCTGGTCTTTAAATTATCTCCCTCAGACCCTCTCCTCTGGTTTTTGTGTTACAAATCAGTTAATCTTCCATGCATGAAAAAGAAAAAGAAATATGACATTTGAGAAAAATCCTATCACATAAAGAAAGCAATTGTGCCCACCATGTCCATATCTTAATGAATATACATTTGGAGGCAAATAACACCTGTTGTCACAATAAAAGTATCTGCTGTCACAATAATCATCCATTTCAAAGGATGAAAGGGTTTCTTTGAAGTGCTTGTAGCATAGTAAAACATAGCTACAAATGACAAGAGGTTCAACTAGGACGACAGGGAAGAAGAAAAAATAAAAGTAGTTCCTCAATCAAAGCGTGATCAGCAGCAGGACAGTTATCCAGCTGAAGCAATCGTTACTTGGTCCATGCTCCAGTCTAAAGAAGAGCAAGTGAAGCTAGCACATGCTGGCAAACTAGAAGGCAGCAAATATGAGTGACAAGGAAGCCAACGAATGTTAAGCAATGGGCGGGTTGCAGGCCCCTTGTTGTATACAACATTTCTCACAAGTGAGAGCGTTTGCTCTGCAGTAGGCGAGATCTAAAAATAAATAATTTTGAAATCAGCTTGCTAATCCTCTATTAGCCTATTCTCTTCTAAATTGGCATGTAGACTATTATAGAATACCATCCCACACAATCTATTAATGATATAATCCAAGAATACTGGCTGGTGGTGACAGGATATTAACCGTCTACACTTTTTTACATATTGGTATTAGGAATGTTGTCTTTCTCAATGACAGCATAATACCTAAATACCTACTCTCATAACATGATTAAAGAAAGAACTTATTGGAGACATTGGTAACAGTCCTGAGGGTCCGTGTACCCTGGACAGGGGTCCCTCGTGCCGGGGCAGGCTCCCCGATCTCCCCGGCCTGGCTAGGTTGAGAAGCAAGGACCGATCGCGGGGCCTGGGTTTCGGTCAGAGCTTGGGGTGTGGGAGCGCCCATTCTGCGGCCTGCTAAGTGTCCATCTTGCCGGGACAATGGTACCTGGTGCAGAGCCCCAGAGCAATGCAAGGGAAGGCGGGAACCCTACCAATTTGGCTCAGCTTGGGCAGGCAGATGGGAGTCCTTTTGGTCCCGGCCATCTGGTCGCTCCTTTCCCCTCAGCCATCTGGTTGCACGCAATGCTTTCCAATGGAGCAACCAGATGGCTGGGCTTCCCTGGAAGTCCATATGAAGACTCATTTGCCTTCCCGATCCAAGCCAGGGCTCCAGGAGGTCGGGTGCATCTGGGCCTAGGGTCCCCTGAGTCTCTCGGTGCCCACAGATTTCCAGAAAGAGGGCTAGCCTTCTTACGGATTACTAGGGGCATGGTATGCCAGAACACCCCTCCCGCGGTGGCGGTTCTTTGCCAGGGACCAGATGGTCTATGCCCGGAAAACACCTCCCCTCTGTCCGGGGGCTCCTTCATCCGGCTCACGGCGTGGCAAAGTACCCGGGACGTTCTCCATGGGTCCCGGGCAGTCTTCCCCGGGCGTCCGGCCCGAGACCTCCGGTGGTCCTCCCCGTGCCTGTGGCCCAGGGGTCCTAGATCCCCCTGGAAGCAGAGCCCCTGAGCCCTGTGCAGCAGGCGGGAACCCTACCGCGAAGGCTCGTGGTAGGCAGATGGGAGTTCTTTCGGTCCCGGCCATCTGGTCCCAGCTTTCCTCCAGACTAGAAGGGTCAGGGTATGCCGGAACACCACTACCTGGGCCGGTGGTTCTTTGCCAGGGACCAGATGGTCTATGCCCTGACAACACCTCCCCTCCATCTGGGGGCTCCCTCCTCTGGCCCACAGTGTGGTAAAGTGCCCGGGACGGGCTCCATGGGTCCTGGGCAGTCCTTCCCCGGGTGTCCGGGCCGAGATGGAAGTCTTTTCGGTCCCAACCATCTGTTCGCACCTTTCCCCTCGGCCATCTGGTTACACGCAATGCTTTCCAATGGGGCGACAAGATGGCTGGGCTGCTCTGGAAGAACGGATGAGGACTCATTTGCCTCCCCAATCACAGCCAGGGCTCCAGGAGGTCGTACGCATCTGGGCCTAGGGTCCCCTGAGTCCCTCAGTGTGCATGAGTTCCCAGAAAGAGGGGTAGCCTTCCTCTGGATTAGTAGGGGAGGGTATGTCGGAACACCTCTCCCTGGGCTGGTGGTTCTTTGCCGGGGACCAGATGGTCTATGCCTGGCCAACACCTCCCCTCCGTCTGGGGGCTCCTTCCTCCGGCTCACGGCATGGCAAAGTGCCTGGGACGCTCTCCATGGGTCCTGGGCAATCCTCCCACGGGCATCCGGCCTGAGAACTCCGGTGGTCCTCCCCGTGCCGGAGGCCCGGCCAGGATCCCTGAGCCCCCTGGAAGGGGATCCTCCTGAGCCCTGCGCGGGCTCCCCAAAGTCAAGTCGGGCTCTCCGGCAGACACTTGTCCAGCTCGTATCTTGCAACATATTTACTCTTCTTGCCCTGAAGCCCCCATCACCTTTCTCAACAACTCTCTCGCTCAGGGAGTAGTGACCCCGGCACTCAAAACAGCCTTTATAGTGCCCATTTTGAAAAAACCCGGCACTGACCCTACCATCTCAGCCAACTACCGCCCTATCTCCCTGCTGCCCTACCTGGGCAAGGTGCTGGAACGCCATGCCACCGCGGTTCTCAGCGCCCACGTAGAGGCCAACGGTGGGTTGGCTTCCCGCCAGGCCGGCTTCCGCCCCAGACACTCGACCGAATCAGTCGTGGTGTCGGTACTGGACACCCTCAGGACGGGCATGGACAACAATAAACACCAGGCGCTGGTGCTTCTCGATCTCTCCGCCACCTTTGACACGGTTGACCATACCATCTTATTGTACCGTGTCGGGGCGGCGGGAATCGAGGGCTCAGCCCTGCTCTGGCTGTCCTCATTCCTGAGGGACCGCACCCAGGCGGTTCGGTCGGGTGACTTCACGTCCACTCCTATCCCTGTCACTTGTGGTGTCCCCCAGGGATCTTCTCTTTCCCCCTTATTGTTTAACCTTTACATTTCCCCTCTTATCTTTGCTCTTCAGCAGCTGGAGGTCACCGTGTACAATTACGCGGATGACCTCCAGCTCATCTTCGATCTGTCTACTTCCCCTTCTTCTGTCTCTAATTTTCAGTCGACTATGACCTTCATCAGGGACTGGATGAACCACAACCAGCTGAAATTGAACCCGGACAAAACCGAGCTGGTTCTCACCGGTGGTTCGTCCAGTCCCTGGAATTCTCATTTCTGGCCACTCTCTCTAGGTTCCCCCCCTCTCCGTCACCCACAGTTAAAACATTGGGGGTTAAAATCAACAACCAGCTCACCCTCCACTCACAAATCAGCACCGTTGTATCTTCCTGCTTTCTCACCCTTCGCACTATTCGCTCTGTTTCCCGTTTTTTTTCCCCACAGGCACTTAAGGTGATCATGGCTGCACTGGTCATCTCGAGGCTAGATTACGCTAATAGTAAGGAAATCAAAAGGGGGGAGGAAGAGGTGGTGCTGTGTGGCACCGAGGTGGGCACGTCCTCCTCTTGCAAAAGTAACTGTAATCAAACAGGTCCACCTCAAACAAAGAGGTCAGTGCGTATCTTGATGACCTTGGGATACACACATGTGGTTAAAATACCCCTCACACACCAAAAGGGCCCTTGGTGTCATGCTTCATCATCGGGGTCTTCCCGCCCGGCTGCCGGACGGGGCAGTGCTGCGACAAGCGACTACGCTGGAGCACCTTTTTAATTGTGGGTGCTATGTGAGTGAATGGAGTGAGTGTCAGTGGGGTCAGGGGTGATAGGTGAGTGATGTTAAAAAATACCTGGCCTAGTGATACAAAAAACTATTTAATAAGCACTGGCTGGTATTGTTAAAAAAAGGGTGGTGTCGGAAAGGGTAAGCGGATTTATGAGCTTACTTTCCTGTGTGGGTCGACATGTTTCGGGGCGACATGCCCCTTCGTCAGGACCGGGGTAAGAGATCCCCCTGTCACTCACTAGTGTGTCGCCACGGTGGGTCTAATTTTTACAAAAAAATGAAACTAAAGGGATCAATGTGCATGTATATATATTTTATATTACTAGATACACATCCCTAGCTACGAAGTAAAGTACTCATGTAGTATGCTCTTTACGATGAGGACCAGTGCCTCATGGGCCAGCGCTAGATCAGAGGGTATAATAGGGGTCCAATCAACCCACAGCCTCGTTGTGCTTCCTCCTCCGTCCGTGGCCTCCGTGGAGGTGGACCTGTTTGATTACAGTAGATTACGCTAATGCCATCTACAACGGCATCCCATTATATAGCCTGCGGAGACTCCAGTTGGTTCAGAACCAGGCTGGTCCTGGTCTATGGTCTCCCACGGTACCACCATTCCACACCCCTCCTCAAAGAGCTTCACTGGCTCCCGGTTAAAGAACGTTCCCTGTTTAAGACCGGGTGTATGGTCTTTCAGGCCCGACAAGGCACTGCCCCTGCCTTTATTGCCTCATTACTAAAGGAATACGTCCCCTCTAGAGAGCTTCGTTCTTCCTCCAAATCCCTCCTCCTAACCCCACGTTTTAAACGTAAAAAATGGGGCGGAACCAACTTTGCCACTCTTGCCCCCACTTTTTGGAATTCCCTCCCTGATCACCTCCGCTATTCTACCCATTATCTTTCGTTCCGCAAGGATTTAAAAACCTTTCTCTTCAAACAAGCCTTCCCTGTATAATGCCCCTCCCTACCCAAGACTGGTCTTATTTTCTTCAGGTGTCAAACAAACTACTAGCGCCAAGAAACCGTACGGTATACGCTGCGCTCTACAAATGTTTTAAATTAGAATTAGAAATTCTCAGAAAGAGGGGTAGCCTTCCTCCAGATTAACAGGGGCAGGGTATGCCAGAACACTCCTCCCGGGCTGGCGGTCGTTTGCCAGGGACCAGATGGGCTATGCCTGGACAACACCTCCCTTCCATCCGGGGGCTCCCTTCTCCGGCCCACAGTGTGGCAAAGTGCCCGGGACGGGCTCCATGGAGCCCGGGCAGACCTCCCCCGGGCATCCGGACCCGAAAGCTCTGGCGGTCCTCCTTGTGCCTGAGGCCCAGCTGGGGTCCCTTAGCCAACCAGGAAACAGATCCTTCGAGCAATGCGTGTGCAAGCGGGAGCCGAACCACAAAGGCTTGGGGTGGGCAGATGAGAGTCCTTTCAGTCCCATCTGGTCGCACCTTTCCCCTTGGCCATCTGGTCACAGGCAATGCTTTCTAATGGGGCAACCAGATGGCCGGGCTGCCCTGGAAGTCCCGATGAGGGCTCATGTGCCTCCCCGATCCCAGCCAGGGCTCCAGGAGGTCGGGTGCGTCCGAGCCTAGGGTCCCCTGAGTCTCTTGGTGCACACAGGTTCCCAGATAGAGGGGTGGCTTTCCTCCCGATTAGTAGGAGCAGGGTATGCCGGAACACCACTCCCTGGGCTGGCGAATTTTTGCCGGGGACCAGCTGGTGTATGCCCGGCCAATACTCCCCTTTGTCCGGGAGCTCCTTCCTCCGACTCACGGCGTGGCAAAGTGCCCGGGACACTCTCCACAGGTCCCGGGCATTCCTCCCCCGGGCGTCCGGCCCGAGAACTCCAGTGGTCCTCCCCGTGCCTGAGACCCAGCCGGGATCGACGAGCCCCCAAGAAGTGAAGCCCCTGAGCCCTGCACGGGCAGGCGGGAGCCCTATCGCGAAGGCTCGGGGTGGGAAGATGGGAGTCCTTTCAGTCCCGGCCATCTGGTCACACCTTTCCCCTCGGCCATCCGGTCACAAGCAATGCTTTCCAATGGGGCAACCAGATGACCGGGCTGCTCTGGAAGTCCCGATGAGGGCTCATTTTCTTCCCTGATCCCAGCCAGGCCTCCAGGAGGTAGGGCGCGTCCGGTCCTAGGGTCCCCTGAGTCTCTCGGTGTGCACAGGTTCCCAGAAAGAGGGGCAGCCTTCCTCCAGATTAGTAGGGGCAGGGTATGCTGGAACACCAGCCCCTGGGCTGGCAGTTCTTTGCTGGGGACCAGATGTTCTATGCCCGGACAACACCTCCCCTCCATCCAGGGGCTCCCTCTTCTTGCCCACAGCGTGCCATAGTGCCCGGGACGGGCTCCATGGGTCCTGGGCAGTCCTCCCCAGGGCATCCAAGCCTGAGATCTCCAGTGGTCCTCCCTGTGCCTGAGGCTCAGCTGGGGTCCCCGAGCCTCCAGGAAGCGCATCCACCTGAGCCCTGCATATGCAGGTGGGAGCCCTACTGCGAAGGCTCGGGATGGGCAGATGGGAGTCCTTTTGGTCCTGGACATCTGGTCGCTTACAATGCTTTCCAATGGGGCAACCAGAGGACCGGGCTGCCCTGGAAGTCTCGATGAGGCCTCATTTGTCTCCCGGATCCCAGCAGGGCTCCAGGAGTTCGGGCAGGTTGGTGCCTAGCGTCCCCTGAACCTCGCGGTGCGCACGGGCATGGTATGCTGGAACACTCCTTCCGGGCTGGCGGTTCTTTGCCGGGGACCAGATGGGCTATGCCTGGAAAACACCTCCCCTCCGTCCGGGGCTCCCTCCTCCGGCCCACGGTTTGGCAAAGTGCCCGGGACGGGCTCCATGGGTCCAGGTCAGTCCTCCGCCAGGCGTCCTTGTCCAAGAGCTCCAGCAGTCCTCCCTGTGCCTGAGGCCCAGCTGGGGTCCCTGAGCCGCCCCGGAAGCAAAGTCCCGAGCCCTGCGTGGGCAGGCGGGAGCGGAACCGCAAAGGCTCGGGTGGGCAGATGAGAGTCCTTTTAGGCCCGGACCATCTGGTCGCACCTTTCCCCTCGGCCATGTGGTCACACGCAATGCTTCCAATGGAGCGACCAGATGGCCGGGTTGCCTTGGATGTCACGATGAGGGCTCATTTGCCTCCCCGATCCAAGCCAGGGATCCAGGAGGTTGGGTGCATCCAGGCCTAGGGTCCCCTGAGTATCTCGGTGTGCATGGGTTCCCAGAGAGAGGGGTGGCTTTCCTCCTGATTAGTAGGGGCACGGTATGCCGGAACACTCCTCCAGGGCTGGCGGTTCTTTGCCGGGGATCAGATGGGCTATGCCTGGACAACACCTCCCCTCCGTCCGGGGTTCCCTCCTCCGGCCTACGGTTTGGCAAAGTGCCTGGGACAGGCTTCATGTGTCCCCGCCAGTACTCCGCCAGGCATCCGGCCTCAAGAGTTCCAGCGGTTCTCCCTGTGCCCGAGGCCCAGCTGGGGTCCCTGGCCCCCCAGGAAGCAGAGCCCCGAGCCCGGCGTTGTCAGGCGGGAGCCGCACCGCAAAGGCTTGGAGTGGGCAGATGAGAGTCCTTTCAGTCCCCACCATCTGGTCGCACCTTTACCCTCGGCCATGTGGTCACACGCAATGCTTTCCAATGGGGCGACCAGATGGCCGGGCTGCCCTGGAAGTCCTGATGAGGGCTCATTTGCCTCCCCTATCCAAGCCAGGGCTCCAGGAGGTTGGGTCCATCCGGGCCTATGGAACCCTGAGTCTCTAGGTACGCATGGGTTGGCGGTTCTTTGCCGGGGACCAGATGGTTTATGCCCGGACAACACCTCTCCTCCGTACAGGGGCTCCTTCCTCCGGCCCATAGCTTGGCAAAGTGGCCAAGACAGGCTCCACATGTCCAGGGCAGTCCTCCCCAGGGTGTCTGGGCCCGAAGACTCCGGTGGTCCTCCCCATACCTGAGGCCCAGCCGTGCTCTCCAAATCCCTGGGAATCCAAGCCCCGAGCTCTGTTAGGGCAGGCAAGAGCCCTACTGGGAAGGCTCGGGTGGGCAGATGGAAGTCTTTTTGGTTACAGCCATCTGGTTGCACCTTCCCCTCAGCCATCTGGTCACATGCAATGCTATCCAATGGGGCGACAAGATGGCCGGGCTGCCCTGGAAGTACTGATGAGGGCTCATTTGCCTTCCCGATCCCAGCCTTGGGCCCAGGAGGTCGTATGCATCTGGGCCTAGGGTCCCCATTTGCTCTCTGTAAGCATGAGTTCCCAGAAAGAGGGGTAGCCTTCCTCTGGATTAATAGGGGAGGGTATGCTGGAACAACAGACCCTGGGTTGGCGGTTCTTTTGCCAGGGACCAGATGGTCTATGCCCAGCCTACACCTCCCCTCCATGCGGGGGCTCCCTCCTCCCACCCAGAGCACGGCAAAATGCCCAGGATGGGCTCCATGGGTCCTGGGCGTTTCTCTCCCGGGCGCACAGCCCAGGGCTCCGGTGGTCCTCCCAGTGCCTGAGGGCCAGCTGGGTTCCCCGAGCCCCCGGGAAGCGGATTCCCCTGAGACCTGCGTGGGCAGGAGGGAGCTCTACCGCGAAGGCTCGGGGGGGGGCAGATGGGAGTCCTTTCGGTCCCGGCAATCTGGTCGTACCTTTCCCCTCAGCCACCTGGTCGCACGCATTGCTTTCCAATGGGGCGACCAGATGGCCAGCCTGACCTGGAATTATCGATGAGGACTCATTTGCCTCCCCAATCCCAGCCAGGGGTCCAGGAGGTAGGGCACGTCCGGGCCTTGGGTCCCCTGAGTCTCTCGGTACGTACAGGTTCCCAGAAATAGGGGTAGACTTCCTCCAGATTAGTTGGGGCAGGGTATGCTGGAACACCCTGGGCTGGCAGTTCTTTGCCAGGGACCAGATGGCCTATGCCTGGACAACACCTCCCCTCTGTCCGAGGGCTCCCTCTTCTGGCCCACAGCGTGGCAAAGTGCCCAGGACAAGCTCCATTGTTCCCGGGCATTCCTCCCCCGGGCGTCCGGGCCCGAGAGCTCCAGTGGTCCTCCCTGTGCCTGAGGCCCAGCTGGGGTTTCCGAACCCCCGGGAAGTGGACCCCCTGAGCCCTGCATGGTGTGAGCCCTACCGGAAAGGCTCCACTCGGGCGGGCAGATGGGGGTCCTTTCAGACCCAGCCACCTGGTCGCACCTTTCCCCTCTGCCATCTGGTCGCAGGCAATGCTTTCCAATAAGGGCGACCAGAAGGCCGGGCTGCTGTGGAAGTCCCGATGAGGGCTCATTTGTTTCCTGGATCCCAGACAGGGCTCCAGGAGGTCGGGCACAATCGCACCTAGGGGCCCCTGAGCCTCCTGATGCGCATGGGTTCCCAGAAAGAGAGGTAGCTTTCCTCCGGATTACTAGGGACAAAGTACTTTGGGATCCCTCTCAGCCTAGGGGTCCTCAGCCAGCAGCTGGATGGACCAGGCTGCCGCCCCAGCCCTGGGTCCGTCCCGGGCCCTGCTGCGTGGCAGGCTGCCCTGGATGGGGTCCGGTGGGCCCGGGGAACCTCCCCCTGATGGATTTGGTCCAGGGGCCAGGGGTAGGTGGCCTCCCCACCCCAGGCTCCATCTTCAGTCTTGCTGCATGGCAGGGTGCCCGTAGGAGGTCCTGCAGGCCTGGGGAAGCTTTCCCTTTGCCTCTGGGCCCAGGATCCCGGGCTGGGTCCAGGGGCCCCAGCGGGCCCTGGCTCGGGGACCCCAGCTCTGGGCCCCGTCCCCGGCCTGCTGCCCCACCATGTGCCCAGGACGGGGTTCCATCATGCCTGGGGAGCCTCCCCTTTCTCTGCTGGGTTCAGGGGCTCCCTGCGGCCCCTGGGAGAGTGACCTTCCCACCCTGGGCTCCGTCCTTAATCCTGCCGCGTGGCAGGGAGACTGGGATGGTGTCCGGTGGGGCTGGGGAGGCCTCCCCTGTGCCTCCGGGCCTGGGAGCTCTGGCTGGGTCCAGGGGCCTGCCAGGCCCTGGGTCTTGTGCTCCGGCCCTCGGCCCTGTCCCCCAGCCTGCCCGCCTGACAAAGGCCAAGGACGGGGTTCCGTTGTGCCTGGGGAGTCTCCCCTTGCTTGTCAGGATTCAGGAGCTCTGGCTGGGGCCCCAGAGGGAGGTGCGTACCCGGGCCCACCCGCCAGGACCCCCAGGGGCCCGGGTACGCACCTCCCTCTGGGGCCCCAGCCAGAGCTGCCTTCCCCGGTCTCAGCATCGCCGGACCTCAAGGAGGTCTAACTGCGAAAACCCGAAGAAAAAGGACCATTGGGAAGGGGCTGAGAGGCAGGTGCATGCCCGGGCCCCTGGGGGCCCTGGCAGGCGGGTCCGGCTGCTGACTTCGCTGTCTCAGCATCGCCGGACCTCACGGAGGACTAACTGAGCAAACTCAGAGAAAAAGGTCCATTTTGAAGGGGCTGATATGCAGGTGCGTACCCAGATCCCTGGGGCCCCGGCGGGTGGGTCCCGGTGCTGCCCTCCCCCGTCTCAGCATCGCCGGACCTCACGGAGGTCTGACTGATCAAACTCGGAGAAAAAGGACCATCGGGAAGGGGCTGATATGCAGGTGCGTACCCGGGTCCCTGGGGGCCCCAGCGGGCGGGCCCCAGTGCTGCCTCCCCGTCTCAGCATCGCCAGACCTCACAAAGGTCTGACTGAGCAAATTCGGAGCAAAAGCACCATTGGGAAGGGGCCGAGAGGGAGGTGCGTACCTGGGCCCCTGGGGCCCCGGCGGGATGGCCCCGTTTCAGCCATTCCCCGTCTCAGCATCTCCTGACCTCACAGAGGTCTAACTGAGCAAACTCTAAGAAAAAGGACCATGGGGAATGGGCTGAGAGGCAGGTGCGTACCATGGCCCCGGGGCCCCGGTGGGTGGGCCCGGGTGCTGCATTCCCCTGTCTCAGCATTGCTGGACCTCACGGAGATCTGACTGAGCAAACTCGGAGAAAAAGGAACATCTGGAAGGGACTGAGAGGCAGGTGCGTACCCAGGCCCCTGGGGGCCCCTGCAGGCGGTCCCGGGTTCTGCCTTCCCCTGTTTCAGAATCGCCAGACCGCATGGAGGTCTGACCAACCTTCTCCCTAGTAATCCGGAGGAAAATTACCCCCTTTCTTGTAATCCGTGCACATGAGGTGACAGAGGGGACCCAAGGCGTGAAAGTTCCCGACCTCCTGGAGCCCTCGCTGGGATCGGGGAGGCAAATTAGCCCTCATCAGGACCTCCAGGGAAGCCCGACCATCTGGTCACCCCATAGGAAGGAATTACGTGCGACCAGATGGCTGAGGGGATAGGTGTGACCAGATGGCCGAGGGGAAAGGTGTGACCAGATGGCCGGACATGAAATAGAAGCCATCTGGTCGCTTTGTGCCCCAACGAAAGTGTGAGCTGGTGCTGGGGCATGGGGTACCGGAGGCCCAGGGCCCCAGCTGGGACCCAGCCATGGAGGCTGTGAGGGGGACCCAATGGGCCCTCCGACCCGGGGCCCACAGCCACCTTGACAAGCAAGGGGAGTCTCCCCAGGCACAACAGAACCCAGTCCCAGGCCTTTGGCAGAGCGGCAGGCCGGGGGACGGGGCCCAGGACCGGAGTACCCAAGCCAGGGCCCAGCGGGCCCCCTGGAGTCATCTGGGGCTCCCAGGCCCAGAGGCGCAGGGGAAGCCTCACCGTGCCCTCCGGACTCCATCCCTGGCACCTTGCCATGCGGCAGGAAAAAGGACGGAACCCGGGGTGGGGAGGTCGCCCTCCTCGGGGCCCTCAGGGGCCACAGCCAGAGCTCCTGAACCCAGCCAAGCAAAGGGAGGCTTCCCTAGCACACCAGAATCCTGTCCTGGGTCTTCGTGAGTGCGGCAGCTGGGGGACAGAGCCCAGGGCCGGAGCACCCGAACCAGGCCCGGATGCATAGGGATACCTCCCAAGGACCGCCGGACACCATCCCAGGTACCCTGCCATGCGGTATGACTGAGGACAGAGCCCGGGGTGGAGAGGCTACCCTCCTCAGGGCTGCAGGGAGACCATGAACCCAGCCGAGCAAGGGGGGGCTCCCAGGGCATGATGGAACCCCTTCTCGGGCCTTTGGCAGGGTGCCAGGCTGGGGATGTGGCCCAGGGCTGGGTTACCCGAGCTGGGGTCCAGCGGGGCCCCTTGACTCAACCCGGGCTCCCGGGCCCAGGGCGAAGGGGAAGCCTCCCCAGGCCTATGGGACCTTGTTCGGGTACCCTGCCATGCAGCAGGACCGAGGACGGAGCCTGGGGTGGGGAGGCCGCCCTCCCCGGGGCCCCTTGACCCAGCCCATAAGGGGGCATCCTGGCCCTTCCAGCTGTCAGCTGAGGACTGCTAGTCCGAGAGGGGTCCCAGAGTACCTTGTCCCTAGTAATCCGGAGGAAGGCTACCCCTCTTTCTGGGAACAAATCTGGTCACCCCATTGGAAAGCATTGCGTGTGGCCAGATGGCCGAGGGGAAAGGTGCTACCAGATGGCTGGGACCAAAAGGACTCCCATCTGCCCACCCCGAGCCTTCCTGGTAGAGCTCCCCCCTGCCCATGCAGGGCTCAGGGGGATCCGCTTCACAGGGGCTCTGGACCCCGGCTGGGCCTCAGGCACGGGAAGGACCACCGGGTACTTTGTCACGCTGTGGGCCAAAGGAGGGAGCCCCTGTACGGAGGGTAGGTGTTGTCCGGGCATAGACCATCTGGTCCCAGGCAAATAACCGCCAACCCAGGGGGTGTTGTTTCAGCATACCCGCCCCTACTAATCCAGAGGAAGGCTACCCCTCTTTCTGGGAACCCATGCACACCGAGAGACTCAGGGTACCCTAGTGCCGAACGTGCCCGACCTCCTGGAGCCCTGGCTGGGATCCGGGAGGCAAATGAGCCCTCATCGGGACTTCCAAGGCAGCCCGGCCATCTGGTCGCCCCATTGGAAAGCATTGCGTGCGACCAGATGGCCGAGGAGAAAGGTGCAACCAGATGGCCGGGACCGAAAGGACTCCCATCTACCCACCAAGCCTTCTCGGTAGAGCTCCAGCCTGCCCAAGCAGGGCACAGGGGCTTCACTTCTGGGGCCCCTGGCTGGACCTTAGGCACAGGGAGGACCATCGGAGCTTCCGGGCCCGGACGCCCAGCGGAGGTCTGCCTGGGACCCATGGAGCCCATCACAGGCACTTTGCCACACTGTGGGCTGGTGGAGGGAGCCCAAGGATGGAGGGGAGGTGTTGTCCAGGCATAGACCATCTGGTCCCGGCAAAGAACCACCAGCCCAGAGTGTGGTGTTCCGGTATACCCTGCCCTACTAATCCAGAGGAAAGCCACCCCTCTTTCTGGGATTCCATGCGCACCGAGAAACTCAGCTGACCCTAGGCCCGGATGCACCTCCTGGAGCCCTGGCTGGGATTGGGGAGGCAAATGAGCCCTCATCGGGACTTCCAGGTCAGCCCGGCTATCTGGTCGCGCCATTGGAAAGCATTGCGTGTGACAAGATGGCCTAAGGAAAAGGTGCGACCAGATGGCCGGGACCGAAAGGACTCGCATCCGCCCACCCGAGCCTTTGCGGTAGGGCTCCCGCCTGCCCACGCAGGGCTCAGGGGGATCTGCTTCCCGGGAGCTCGGGGACCCCGGCTGGGCCTCAGGCAAGAGGAGGACCACCGGAGCTCTCGGGCCGGGATGCCCGAGGGAGGACTTCCCGGGACCCATGGAGCCCATCCCGGGCACTTTGCCACGCTATGGGCCGGAGGAGGGAGCCCCCGGGCGGAGGGGAGGTGTTGTCCGGGCATAGACCATCTGGTCCCCAGCAAAGAACCGCCAGCCCAGGGGTTGGTGTTCTGACATACCCTGACCCTACTAATCCTGAGGAAGGCTACCCCTCTTTCTGGGAACCCATGTGCACCGAGAGACTCAGGAGACCCTAGGGCGGATGTTCCCGACCTCCTGGAACCCTGGCTGGGATCAGGAAGACAAATGACCCCTTACGGGACATCCAGGGCAGCCCGGCCATCTGGTTGCCCCATTGGAAAGCATTGCATGCGACCAGATGGCGAAGGGGAAAGGTGCAACCAGATGGCAGGGAACGAAAGGACTCCCATCTGCCCACCTTGAGCCTTTGCGGTAGGGCTCCCACCTGCCCTAGCAGGGCTCAGTGGCTCAGCTTTCCGGGGGCTTTGGGGACCCCGGCTGGGTCTGAGGCAAGGAGAGGACCACCAGAACCGGTTGGAGGAGGGAGCCCCCGGACAGAGGGGAGGTGTTGTCCGGGCATAGACCATCTGGTCCCCGCAAAGAAAAGCCAGCCTAGGGGGTGGTATTCCGGCATACCCTGCCCCTAATAATCCAGAGCAGAGCCACCCCTCTTTCTGGGAAGCGGTGAGCATCAAGAGACCCAGGGGACCCTAGGCCAAGACGCACCCAACCTCCTGGAGCCCTGGCTGGGATCAGGGAGGCAAGTGTGCCCTCATCGGGACTTCCAGGGCAGCCCGGCCATCTGGTTGCCCCATTGGTAAGCATTGCATGTGACCAGATGGCCGAGGGGAAAGGTGCGACCAGATGGCCGGAACCGAAAGGACTCCTATCTGCCTGCCCAAGCCTTCACAGTTTGGCTCCCGCCTGCCCACGCAGGGCTTGGGGGCTCTGCTTCCTGAGAGGCTCGGGGACCCCAGCTGGGCCTCAGGCATAGGGAGGATCGCCGGAGCTCTCGGGCCAGAATGCCTCGGGGAGGACTGTCCAGGACCCATGGAGCCTGTCCCATGCACTTTGCTATGCCGTGGGCCGGAGGAGGAAGCCCCCGGACGTAGGGGAGGTGTTGTCCGGGCATAGCCCACCTGGTCACTGGCAAAGAACCGCCAGCCCAGGAGGGGTTTTCCGGCATACCATGCACCCAGTAATCCAGAGGAAGGCTACCCCTCTTTCTGAGAACCTGTGTGCACCGAAAGGCTCAGGGGACCGTAGGCACGAACTTGCCCGACTACCTGGGGGCCTGGGTGGGATCCGGGAGGCAAATGAGCCCTCATCGGGACTTCCAGGACAGCCCGGCCATCTGGTCGCTTTATTGGAAAGTATTGCGTGCGACCAGATGGCCGAGGGGAAGGTGCGATCAGATGGCCGGGACCGAAAGTACTCCCATCTGGCCACCCCGAGCAGAGCCAAAGCAGTAGGGATCCCGCCTGCCCATGCCGAGCTCCAGGGCTCTGCAGTAGGGACCCTTGTCCCTGTCAGATGGACACTTGGCAGGCTGTAGGACGGGCGCTCCCACACCCATGACCTGACCGAAACCCAGGCCCCGGGCCGGTCCCTGATTCTCAACCCAGCCAGGCCGGGGAGATCGGGGAGCCTGCCCGAGCATGAGGGACCCCTGTCCCGGGCACACGGACCTTCAGGACGTGCGCTCGTGTTCCACAAATTTTTTCCATAATTCCGTGAAAGTGGCGTAGCGATATTTCTGCCCAGCCCTAGAAAATAGGCTGAAGTGGGCTGCACCCGGGCCAGCCCTCCTCTCTAAGAGAGATTTTTTCAACAATTAACGACAATAAAGTAGCCAAACAGATAAACCTCTCGGATGTTAAAAGCCATACGAAAACAAACCCTAAGGCCAGCTTGGAGTTATGTGAAAATAACGAGACAGTACAGAGAACCACTGACATTGAAAACAGATTTCTAGGGGTTCTTGCTTGCTTGCTTGCATCAGTCATGTACCATATTAGATATTAAGATTAGGAGTCGACCATCTTGGAAAAGTGCTGTTTCTGATGAACTGAGCACAATACTTCCTCCATAGGGGAGGCAGGAAGAGTGAACCGAATGTGGATGTACTTTAGGTACAGTGTTTCTGGCCCCACATTCTGTTTCACCGCCATGGCTACTGACAAGCTAAATACTTATGTGCTATTGCACATACAACATGGCTTGCTTTGCTTGTGGTTGTTGATCATCCCTGTCATCCCTGCATGCACATTTAGCAGCTGTGCCCACATCTACATTTTGATTCTATTACTCAGAACTGAAATACAGTCTCTCAAGTCACTTACATCAGAGTTTTGGGTCAATTAATAGTGGTATTATCCCTATTCTGTTTGGCTGGGGAGGCTCCTATGTGGTTTGCTTGGAGTACATCAGGGACGCCTACTTTCATTGCTCAAAAGTAGTATTATCACAGGTATGATGTCATACCCAAGGCTAGTTTCCATAATTCATAAACATATTAGCATTCCTGTTTATGGTGGTTGTCATCTAATGGAGGTGGAGGCGAGTGGGGCTAATATTAGTCTAATTTTCTTCTGAATAGCAAATATGTCTCTAAGCATGACAATTAGGTAACAAAAGCTTCAAAACTTAGGGCCTGATTATGATGGCGGTCGGACAAAATGATGGGAGCGCCCGACTAGATGTCGGCGGTCCCGCCATAGGGATTACAATGCAACCGCCTTCAAGGCAGTCGCAATGTGTATGTTTTGGATTGCAGCATGTGCTGCGGGCAGCAAGCACAATCTGTAGTACAAAAAATACACACTTTGCATATCCCTTCACTATGTGGCAGGCACCATGGCTGTGACTGTCACATGATGCAGGGACATGTAGGGGGGCACCTATTCCAAGGCCGAGAGCCATTGGGTAAGACCCTTTCTGCCTGCCTTTTCATGGTGGGTTAACCGCCATGAAACGGCCGGCGGAAAGGTACATTGTAATTCCTACAGCGCCGCCACTGTTGTAAGGATACAAGTCCCACTGACAGGCTCCATGAGCCCGTTGGATCCATGGTGACTGCCTACGATCTGCCCGCCCTTGTAATGTGGTGGGTGGTCAAGCGGTGTCCGATGGCTGTGGGACCAACAACAACTACCTGGTGGTGGCGGTCCCACCACCATCGTAATGAGCCCCATTTTAGGGCCTCATTAGAAAGCCCTTTAATTATTCCCCCCATAATTACTGATCCAAGGATGCCAGTAATGTCCCGGGGGTGGAGTTGCAATTAATTATTGGTGAAGCCCCGCCATCTCCCACTGACATTCTCAGTGTATGTTTCCTAAATCTGTAGTAAGTTCTGTCAAAGTTAACTTTTTCTTACCCAAGAACTACTCGCCATCTTTGTAACCAAGGCACTGGAAATAAGTGGCTTTACAGGAGAAAATTATTTGGCATGGTTAAGTAAATTCTGTGGCATGAAAAAGGCTCATTATGCTGAATGTTTTGTGATTAAAGGCAGTCTATGCTGCATGTTCTATGCCAGTTTTACATGCTTGGGTCTCATTGCAAACCAAATCCTAATTCAACTCTGGGTTGTTTTCGACAGCTTTAGCTGCACGCTGCACTCTAGAGATGATGTAACTAAAGCTACCTATGTCATTATGATATGAAATCTCTTTATTGATGTCATAACTATGCTTTCACAATTGCTTTATTATCCTTCTTGCTTTCTCACATTTTCTTGAAAATGCATCATGTGACCACTATTTTTTCAAGCTACTCTCAGAGGAGAACCCCCTAACCCACTTATACCCATCGGGCTCATTCACTACGCTTGCTCCCCACAGAACACTCTGAGCTTTTACACCCCACCACTTTTAAATGTCACTAGCCACCACTGAACTTAACAAATTCTAAAAATGCTAAAAATGTTCCCTGTGCTCTTTAATCTAAATATATTGGACAACTTATTTTCTAAAATAAATATGTAGAGGAGAATTAGTAGTCCTCATTGATCTTGTTCTAAGGAGCTTAGCAGTCCTCAAACCTACACCACTTGCTGCAAGCCTGGGTTGTGTTTCAGACAGCTATGCTTTCTTCTCTCAGTTCTTAACCATCCTCCCTCCCTCTCTGCAAACATCTATGCAATTCTGGTCTCATCATTTACTCTTCATTTGAACCTATCAAAAGAAGTCCTGCAGGTTCTCTCTACCTCTCGGTATAAACTGCCTAGATCCTACTGGTGAGGCCCAGCTTCAGAGTAGTTTTCGGCTCTAATGTAAGCCCCCATTGTTCAATCAGTTAGTGGTGTTGAGTACCAAATAAGTAGCTTGGGTACTCATATGGAGCCACAAGAAACTTGAAGGCTCCTCCAACCACAGGTAAGAGAGATACTCCATTTATTTTCTGCTGTGTGGCAGAGTTAGTATTATTGAAGCAGAGTCATTTTGTTTCCAACCTTTCAGGATTGATTAGGCCACATATAAATTTACTTTTGCCTCATTTATTTGAACGATTTAAAGTGAATATTAACAGTGTAGTGCACTTGAAACAATATATAAAGTTATTTAACCGTGCAATTCTGATGTTTATGTCAATAACAGGGTTAATCCTCCTGTATTCACATATTTATTTAAATAATATTTTCATCTATTATATAATGAGAAATGTCTCTTTTAGAATAGTGTTATGCTCTTATAATGTGACTGTCTAAATATCTGGAATCACACAGGTACAACATGTATTAAAATCTTTGCTATACTAAAATTGACCAAAGGCCTTAAGCATTTGGATTTTGCAACGTTTTAACCTTCAACTTGAAAGCTTGCTTCGGGTGCAATGTTTTTCTTTCCTCTGCGGATGCAGTGGTATGCTCTAATGAATGGAGAAAGGCACAACGAGATAGGAAAGTTTCGGGGTAGTATTTTTGCAAGGGCAAAGGGAAGTTTACTCTGTGCAGAATGAGGAGACGGGTGAAAGCCAAGGTCATTCTGAATATGTGAATCAAAGAAGAGAATTACGAGTTTGGCTGTTAAACAGTATTGTTTAAAGGTGAACATTAATGAGACCTTAGATATGAGATTCTAGAGGGTTCTTTGTGTGGGTATAACCAGGCAACTCACTTTAGCTTTGTTCAGAATCCTTTCAGGCTGGGAGAGGTACAGACCTCTATGCGCTACTCTCATTGTGTGGCTTTATGGAATGCAATACTCCTTCCTGGGCAGACTTCTACAGAAGGTCTGCTATGCTGACACCTTTTTATTTTATTGGATCTAATTAGGGTTTCCATTTAGCATTTTTTAGTGTTGTTTAGTTAAGGAGAATTAGAATCCCTCATGCATCATAGGGAGGAGGACCAAAGCTGTCAATCTAACCGTCAATTAGTGTTTCTTATACATTGTACTTCGGCAACAGAATTCCTAATTTGCTTTCTGTTATTGAAGATAAACTTTGTGCATAGATTTGGCTTTCCGTTGGTAATCCTGCCCTTCTATACTATGTTTCTAAGACTGATTTATTTTATTTATTTATTTAATGCCATTTGTAGAGCGCGTACAATTACCCTTAGGCGTCTCGGCGCTAAAATTGCATTGAAGTCTCACCCAAAACGGGAAGTGCAGAGAGGTGGGTTACTGATTGAAAAGCCATGTTTTCAGTTTTTTATATTACTTTGGCTCTGAATTTGCAATAAGTATGTACATAATCCCACTCATTGACACTGTGCTTGACTGTGTGACCAAATGGGTTGCTCTTGCTCTGTAATTGTAAATTGGAAGTGATCCTCACTCCTTTTGTTCCTCAGGCACCCGCAAAAGATTCATTGCAGGGCGTAAGAAAGGGAGCCCAACTCCGATGGGTTATCATTATCAACAGTTTCAGATGTCGTTGACCAAGCTGTCTGAGAGCTCATTAACCCACTGAACATACTGAGGTTTTGGAACTATAATTAACCCATGCACTCATTTGATCATAAGAATTAACTGAATTATCCTAAGTACTGTCATTAATTAAAGTAAATGTCATCAAAAAACTGAAATATGCTAGCAATCTGAGATATCGTAATCTTCTTTGACTTGGTCATTCAAGTGCATCTGGTCAAGTCGGATTTGGAAAGTTTTGCCTAACAATTGAGAGATGGATGTCAAACTCTGTGCCTGTTCAGTTCCTGGCATCTTCCTTGGGTGATGGGTATCAGAAGGATATATGAGTGATGTCTAATTATTGTGTAAGTATCTCAGGGCCGTCGGATAGCTTGAGAAAGCATTAAAATAAATTGTGTTTGATATAGCACCTCGTTTTGAGGTTTTGCACCAAGCGCTGTAAACAACAAGGACCACTCTTACCCAAGTTATAAGTGAAAGGCCCAATTCAAAAACTGCATTTTGTATTACCTTCAAAGTAGTACAACATTAGTACTACAAAATGCAATTCACAAACATGCATTCAAAGACCTCCGCTTCTGCCCACGCCTATCCTTTCACTATTCCTTCACAAGCTGGAGATCTCCACACTTGTGTACCTACGTTTTGGTAGTAAATCTGGGAGCGACTAGGGAAGTAGATGGAAAAAGAGGAATACTTACTACTAATTAGGAGGCCATTAGGGGGGGAGTAAGGAAGAGTTCAATGAGGAGTATGGGGGGGGGTACAACATACTAAAAATACCTTCCCATAAAAAGTAAGACATTGCTATTCACAAACTTCACTTCTACAGTTCCTACACCCAAGAAGTCCCAAAACAGTAGTAAATGTTATCCTGCCCAGCTTTGCTGTGAGCCGAGCACCATACTTGGTCACTCACAGATACTGCAATACACCCTATTTGAAAATAATGGAGACTGGGATTATTTTTCATTTTTAACATTATAGATGGCCTTCTGGTTTAAAAATAACTAAATTAAACTTTTTAATAAATATGCACCAATATTTAAATTTAAACAAAAACAAATTAATTTAAATTAAATTTACTAAACATTAATTAAATATTAAAATGCTAGAAGGAGTGTTGTTTTATAAGGTTGATAAAAAGAATAATTATAAATCACATTAATAAAGATGTTTTTATTAAACATTTAATTTGATGGATTAATATGATGCAACATTTTAGTTTATCAGTTATAAATTAGTAACATTTATTTCAAATTAATTTGCTTTTATATTTTACACTTAGGTTTAAATCTACACTTGGATATAATGAATAGTCAAACAGTGTAGACTTATACCTAAGTGTAGTAATAAATCTACAAATGTGTAAAAAGAGACATTTATATTTACCTTTGTAAATCAGTCTCAAGGCGTTATTGTTTCACCCACTCTACTAATTAATGAGCAACACCGAGCACGATAACACATATTATCGCACATTTATAAATAGATTTCAAGAAGCTGCTTAATGAGGACAGGTCTGCAAGCCAAACAGTTAATTCATAAACAATAACAAGTAGGATCCTATCGTTCCACCACTCTTAAGCTTCCCTGAAACCTAAAAACAACATTATCCCATCTTGCAGCCATTGTTCATCTTATTTCCTTGTGGTCATCCATTCAAACCAATCACACCTCCCCATCCCTTAACCTTTTGACACTGGCCCTCTTCTTTCCTCACAAGTCATGCCGCATCTGACTTACACTCCCACATGCAGCCCTCCGCCCCTCAATTTGGCAGACCTGCATCGTGGCTAGCCAGCCTAGTCCTAATCGCTACTCCTCATCTCCATCCTGCCTGCAACCTGTTCTACTGTGGCAAACTTACTTCCAGGCCTGTCCATACTAAAGTAGACCTAAATAGCTAAACAAAAATATACCTAAAACCCTAAACACATAGGGAGGGTGACAGAGACAAAGACCTCTAACCCGTCTGCCCACAAGAGCTAAGGATCCTGCAAAAAAAGTGACAGAAATATCGCTAACTAACCTTATCACACCTTCCATACATGCCTCTGCCTAATACCCATCTACCCATCACCAATACCCTTAATCATGACTATCATCAATTGCCTGAAGAGGCTGGGCGAGGCGGGGGATAGGGGGTTGTTCCACTTTTGGGATCATACACCAACAGGTGCACCATTAGATGCTTCCAAGAGTATTCTGGTACCCCTGTTATATGGGCACCCTAGGCAGCTTCCTATAGACCCTGTGCGGTGAAACTGTCACAGGCCTAACTTTAGTGTCCCTCATGTCTCCACGGAACGTCCCAGCTCACGGTTTTTATTCTCAAGACTCCAGAAGTAGCTTCTGAGAGTAAGTATACTGGTTTCCTCTTTACTGTCTTATTCTTTAAAGGGCAAGAATGTAGTCAACAGGCAACCCAGGATCTCTGAGACTCTTACACACATCACAGAGCCAACATTATGGGACAAAGAGCAGTATAGGGTTCTGAATATGTACATTTCCATTGATTCATACCGCAGTTAGTACTTTAATCGTAAGTGGTTCCAGTTGTAGCAAACAAGGAGCAGAGGCACATCTCAACAAACTTAATTGGCTAGGATCACGCAGAGTATTTGTAAACTACCACCTGAAATTGAAAAGCTATTCCATTAAATCGCCAATATTATTAAATGTTTATTTTGGGCACAGCCCATAAAACACGTCAAGCAATTAAATAATAAAAGATTTGTGAATACGTTTATAATTTACTCAAAAATACATTACATCTATTTTCAATTACCACAATGTATAACATGTTTAAAAAATAAATATAAAGAAGCTTAAATAAGTACAGCGTTTTAGACAGTTATGACAGTCGGTCTAAGTGCAATGTAATAATTACTAGAAAGTACTAAAATAAAATTCCCGCTATTTTCCGTATTCAACAAACTGCTTGTAAGTAGATGCCAAAACCTAGCGCAATCGAGCTGCTACAATCTGTCCTTATAATTCTGCAAGCTCCTCAATAATGCTTCACACCCAATAGGATGCAAATGGGTCTCAGCCAGGACCTCCTGGTTTTGGTGTAAGCCAGACAGAAAAATCGTACATGCCACACATCTTCCGTACTGCATTTGCTGAAAGGGCAGTTTGGGGTTTTATTGTGGCTGGAGTCTCACTTGTAAGTGAATTATTCATAAGCAATGCCCCCACTCTCAATTTCAGAAGTAGTGTATGAGCTAGAGGCGGTATGTAAAAATCCATATACATTTCTAATTTAGGAGCAGGTTTAAATGACAGGAACTCTTCAACCAGTCACCCAGCCTTGGCATTTGGATGGTAAGAATGGGTCTTGTTGATCCAATATTTCTCTATGACCACCCCCGCTGTGTTGTTATTGACTAGGAATGGATTAGACTAATACATACCCATTCATAGAATTCTAAGTTGCTGTTTGATGTAATAAGACATGGAATAGAACTACTATTCCTTGATCTAATGACCTCTTCCTGATCTACTCCATACAAAGCTGATTCCGAGGTAGACCCTAGTCTAACCCAGAAAAGTAGTGGCTTCAGCCTTGCTAGATCTCCAATCAATTTAAGGCCCCTTTCAAAACAAATGGGAACAGTTGGAGTGCTACTTGCCAATTTGAATAATTATTTAATGTGACTATTCTCTTTCTAAATCAGTCCACTCAGATTCCCTATGCCCCAAATTTCTGAGACGTACAGAGATGCAGATTGTGCTTTTGTACTATCAATGTCTATAACTGGGAATACTGACTTCAGAGTGGTGGCTTTGTAACTTTTTATAATTGTAGAAGCATTATGAAGAAGGGACAATTTCGATTCAATATTTGGGCCTTACAATTAGTGGATTTCTCAACCCTAACTCCAAGATAATCGAAATATTCTTCTTGTTGGAGTTTGGTCCCTCTTATTTAGAATGCCCCCATAAAGAATATGTGCACTTTCAAATCAATTATCTTTGTTTTGGAAGTATTTACTTCCAATCCTTGGAGGTCAAAATAGTTGGCAAAGCTATTCAGAAGATTCTGTAATCCAAATGGAGTGCGGGATATTAATACAGTATCGTCTGCAAATAAAAAATATGGTACATTTGTAGCAGGGATTCTGCTCATACACAGAACTGTGCATAGATACTTGGAACCTCCGTTAATTTAGGGTGTACTAAAACTCACCTTAGTAGCCAAAATCTCCTACCAGACTAGCAATCAGTGTCTCATTGGTTCTTCCATAACCCCAATGATTAGACAACCCAGAACATGGAATTTAGAATACCTCAGGCAATGTGGAACATATGAACACACTTTCGTTATACTCTCATACCAGTCCAAAACAGGGAGTAAAAGGAGACACAAGCAAGTTTGAAATATTTATTTCTAATGCCGTGTTCTCATGCGCAGTATCTTAGCTAATACAAGCAAACATATTATGAGCAACAAGATTATCAGCATAGTTACTATTCCATAAAATACAAAGATAGAAAGCATATTACAATGCTAAATGGAAACAGGTTATAACACACCTATATCTCACCCTCCCTTGCTAGTAGGTTATTTTATATCTACAGAAGGTCTCTTGGGATTACAAGGGTGGCCCCATACCTCTGGTCCTAGCAGAAATGGATCCGTTTCTGCAACAGTTCCCTGCATGCGAATGTTCTCCAAGTGTGTGAGCATGCCTACGCAGTGCATTATTAAACACGCCAAAATCAGAGGTGGCCGCAGCTGCATATATTTTATGTCTAGAACGTGCACTGATCAGTCCGAAAAACAACCACTGTGTTGAAATAACCTTGAAGGCCTCGTCACTCACTGTTCAGACAAAGCTTACCAAGCATTGCTGCTAGTATAGAAAAACATTATTCTCGTGTGAAGCAAAACACTTAGCTTAACTCTAAACATTTATAATAATGTGTGCCGTGTGGAAAGAGGCTGCAGAAAGGAAAAAATGGCGTTTAAACTTCTCATAAGCTCATGTTAACTTAACACAGTGTAAAGGCAAGGCTCATCCCCATGACACCCTCCCTTGATCTGAGCACGGAAAAAAGAAAAAGGGGCAATTTTGGAAAGCAGAGTTCAAGAACGATAGTCAGAATCAAGTTCAAATTGCAATACTGAAAAAATGGTAACGAAGTGCATAAATTGTCAATTTTAGCAACTGAAATATTGAAGCCAATAGGGCTGGGTGGAAAAAAGTGAAATCGAGAACAAAAAAAAACAATTTTCAAAAAAATATCCGATGTCCAACATGTGACATCGGGCATGTGAGAGAGAGAGAAGCGATAACACATTTCACTCCAGAAATGTATACGCAAAATATGTAGCACCAGCCTCCAATAGGAAGTCACTGTCCTCATCTGAAAACAGGTCAGCCATCCAATTCAGCAAAGAGAAAGAGCATACATGTTCCCCAATTACCGGAGCCTCTAGCACCATCAGAGGGCAACTTGGTGTTTCTTCAATGAAGCTGCGTGCCACAAAATCTTGCGCCGCTGCGAAAACATTCCAACGTCCCAGGACTCCATGCATCGCTGCAACGGCCATAATCCCTCCGCCAGAACAAAGCAATTCATGAGCAACCAAGGGGCTCATAAGCTGATCATAATACGCATTGGGAGACACTGTATTGCAGAGACACAAATCCAGGACCCAGTCGAAATCACAACTCAGGCAATGAAAGACAGGCTGGACGCATGTGAAAAAGGAAAATCGAAACGATAATCCATAAGCTGCACTCAAAGTAGCAAGAGGCAGCGCTCCATAATATTCAAGCATTCGGTTGCGGAGCATCAACAGTCGTGACAGATCTTCTCGCAACACAGGACATGCATCCATTTTGAAATAAACAAAGCAACAGAAGTACGCCTGCGGCCAGAGCTAGCATTAAGGGAAATCCACCAAACAGGCTGGAAAAAATCGGATGAAAGAATGCCGGGAACACACCAAATATAGTTTGAAAAGAAGTCACAATGCCACCGCTAACAACTTTAGAAAAGTGAGCCAGCCCTGAGGTGGAGGATGCATTAAAGATAGTGTGAATTAATTCACCCAAATGCAAGGGCAAATCCGTATTTAATAAAGCATGCACTTCTGTGCGGGTGTTTGCCACGTGAAGGACAAATGTTTCACGAGCAGATGTGAGGGCGACTTCTTTCTGGGACAATAGAGCTCTTATACGACTCATCTTGTTGAACTCTGCTTTCAAGGTCAGAATCATCGGCCAGACGGAAACATCAAGCTTCCTATGTGGAGGAGGAAACATTACATTTTTACAACAAACTAGACGCTCACTGACAGTAACCACGTAAGGAATTCCGGCTACCATCCCACAACAATCTTCATTACTTAAATGTAAATAACTCCCGTTTGCCAGTAATGTGAATGTGGGTATCATAGCAGGAGCCGGTGTACCTTTCAAAATACAGGCTAAATTTGGCTCGTTCTGGTTGCAAGAGCCATGTAATTGGATATTCCTAAACATTAATGAGTGATCTGGTGTTGTAGTGCAATCTTCACCATTCAAGTAAACCTCTTTTACCCCCCTAAGGCACCTATAGGTAAATGGTAGTGACAAAGCTTCATGAAGATAAGCGGCGCCCAGAGGTTCATATCTGCCTATTGCGCACTATTTCATACAGAACTCGAATTTGAAAAGGGAAAGAGGTAAAGTTATCAATCCGTGGAAAAGCCATGTTGCAGAATTTTTGTCGGCCACAGAAAAAAGGGAACGGTTCTAACTTTTCAATGTGTAACACAGAAAATGTTGCATCTTTCATTGACATAAAACATTGCTTGTCAGTCAAATTAAACGGGGCAAATAATGATGAAGTATTCATGTAGTGCCATGGCACTTTCCCAGATTTTAAGGTCTGTAAGGTCCAGGCAAACTGCATAACAGAACGTAATTGATTTTGACCATGGTACAAAACAGACACATCTTCTTGCACAATATAAACAACAGACGAAACAATATTATCCAATGTGTAAATGCGGAAAGAAAGCGTGTTTATGCAGTTATCGACAACTGCTAGCACTTTTTCAAAATTTGCTTGATCTTTAGCTCTAATGCGAGAATCCGCCACAATTTGGGACAGTTCCAAACCTCGTTGTAAATAGCATAAATCCATCTTTTACATCTGCCGGAAGTCGGGCCCTTCACAAAATCATTCAGATCAACATCGTCAGTCAATTTAGATAAATGCAGTTTAACTGCCGCCAAAGTGGAATGTTTGAGTCAACTTTGACATAATTTGCCTACAGAATAGGTAGTCACAGAAAGGCCACTTTCAAAACGGGGATCCACCCTGACCTGTGTGTAGCCTGAAGCTAAACCCAGAAAACAATGCTGGTAAGAATCAGCACTTCTGTGCCATAGCAACCAACCCTTAGGATCCAAACTGGATATGTTAAATGTAGAATTCAGTAACAGAGTCTGCAATTCTCTGATAGAAAACTCGTAATATTATTCCAACCAAAATATTCTTCTAACTCAGGAAAAGAAGGAGCATTTAATTTTTTAGTAGTAGCCAATCCAAAGCAAGTCATTTGTGAAATCGTAGAGTTCGAAAACAACATATGGTTCGGGATGAGGCATGCACGAGGCAAAGCCTCGGTGCCTTGCACGCCAATCTTTAGAACCCCAAACAGATTTAAGATCAATAGTATCTTTCCACAGCCTGTAGCCCCCAACAGCCAATTGGTCTAAAAAGGACTTTGAATACAATAATTTTGTGTGGGTAAGTCTAACTTTGAAAGTGGACTTTTCGGTCATTTAAAAATAAAATGCATTGGGATTTGACTGATTAAAATCAGTAAAATAAGTGAACCTCTTTAAAAAAGATGTGGAACTGCCTTGTACAGGAGCGGGACAATGTTCCCATTGTGTATAATTAACCATATTCCTCCTGGTGTTAGCCTTATGCAAGTAGTGATTGCCAAAGTGTTGATAACAAAACAAATCACCATAATTTGCGGAATCTGGATACAAATCTTCAGCATCAAAGGCAGCATAATATTTCAAATCAGAAAATAAAGCTTCTACGGCCTGAACATCCCAATCATCAGATGGTATATTTTGTTTATTCACATCCCCCATAGAAACCCTTAGGACATTTGGGACATTAATAACCTCTGTGGGTCTGTGAATTTGAAATCTAATAGCATCCCACACTATCCCATATAAGACGGGCCAAGCAGTTATGTTAACAAAAGCCAGGTCCTTCTTCAATCTGTGTGATGAGGAATGGGAGCCAATGTTTCATTAATATGTTGAATGCATGGTCTCTCTTCAACATAGTGTCCGTTGACAAGGCGGAAAAAATACACCACAAATCCAATAGACCTGAATAGGTAAATCGAAAAAAGCACCAACCAAATGTAGGTCCAAGGAGGAATCAAAAATGTTTTTAAACCATGATGCAAAAATTGAGATTTTGGAAGGGGTCTTCGATGTGTGAGAGTCTGTGTCAAATGAAAATCTGGACTCTGTAGCCAAACAGGTATGCAAATCAGGCACTGATAAGTCAGTGGGGGAGTATATTCAGTCTCCTCAATGTGAGCATCAGATGGAAAACTTAACAAAGGACTCGAAACTGCAGGCATCTTGAAGGCAACGTCAGGCCTGGGGTTAGCAGCCGGGGCCAAAACAGAATTTCTCAAAATCAATGCCCATGAGACTGCAGGAGTCATACTAAGAAGAATCGGCCGCCTGGTCTAGACAGTCAAGGTCCGGGACGAACATTTTGATAACAAAGAGCATTTTGTATGGGGTCCGCCCACCCAGAGACCTTCTAGGAAGATTATTACATGCACGTTGCATGCTGTTGAGATGGGCCAGCCAGTTCCTGTCAGTGCCTATAACTCTAGCTGTCAAAGACTGCTTTAAATCTCAGTTCATTCATTCCACAAAACTAATACCCTCAGGTCTGTTTGGAGATGAAAACTTGACTTGGATCCCCAACAAAGTCATGGCATCCTTATACACCTTAGAGGTGAAAGTAGGACCCTGATCCGAATGGAAGGTGCCACAGGCAAAAATCCCTAAAAAGACATGCAAGTCTCTTATGACAGTTCGCGAATCAGCGCTGCGGTGCGGCCACACTCACACAAAGCGTGTGCAAGAATCAACTGCAACTAAGATGTACTTATACGCAGTATCAGAGGAAAAAGGACCGCAGTGATCTAAATAGACACAACCAAGTGGTTTGTTAGAAATGTACAACTGTGTCTGGGACGGACGCGTAACAGTTGAAGACTTAATCTGCTGGCAAATGTCACATTGAAGGACATAATCATGCGTCTATTTGTACAGTCCCCGCCACCAGAAACGTTGTTGTAACTGAGATACAGTACTGAAACGCCTGAATGCACAGACGCAACACCCTCGTGAACAGCTGTAATCAGTGTGGACCTGTGGTCCACTTTGGGAATCAGTTTTTTACCAACTTCGAAGGGAAACCCTTAGGATATTTACTTCCCTTCTCAGTAACAGCTACAGCCGCCAAGATGTCACCATCAATCTTACTTTTGGAACGTGTAACTGCTGCAACCAAATATGTAGATACTGCTGTTTTTGTGGCCTCATCAGCCAAACGATTGCCAACAGCGTGAACTCCCACGCGCTGATGACCGAGAGTGTGAATTACATACACGAGGGGCAACTGCTCTTTAAGCTCAGCCACTCGAACCCAGATCATTTTAGGGTTTATTGTGCTACCCTTCGAATCACGAAAATCATTTTGAACCCAAAAGAACAGCTTTTCATTGTAAGACTGGACACAGTAGTAAGAAACACTCAGAATAAGAGTTGTCACACTAGGATCAGCATACTCCAATGCAAGCATCAGAGCACGGAGCTCTGCCAATTGTGCGGTACAGCCCCCTAATGTCTGTGTATGCACGACATCGGATTTGAACTCATCATTCACCATGGTACCTACCACAATGGCACAAGCTGAGACGTATGCGTTTTTAGACCCATGCGCAACTTGCGCTGAACCATCAGTGTAAATGATACAATGGAAATCCTCCAAAGGCTGCATAGTCAATGGCACTGGATGAACAAACTCATACTGCAAAAACTCTTGTGACTGTAAGGAGGTATCAAAAATAAACGTGACATCCGGAGACGTCAATGATGCTGCCCATTGTATCCACCGTGGGTGCAAAGCTTTAGAATTTGGTACACTGGCTTTCGTCACTGCCTCTAGGGCAGGATACGGGGTAACAACCAACATGCGTTTTCCCTGTGACAGTGCACGCTCCTTAAGAATCGCCATTTGCACTGCTGTCAAAACTTTCTCCACAGTGGAAAACCGCATTTCAGCCAAAGTTTACAAGTGATGCGAGTTTAAATGCCGGTAATCCAATACCAAACGGTACAAACTGTCAGGATTTTTTTCACAGTAAAAAGTGGGTTATTCCTCGATGACACGCAAGTTTCAATCACTCCTTGATATTCCAATTGCTCAAGAATTTCTGCAACGGAAGCCTTAGCTTCACGCCAGATAGGATGTTGAGGTTGAGGCTGTGGCATAGACTGTAAGGGAATCTCGTGGTGGGGGGAAAATTTATCCCAACCACAGTGCGTATAGTACAGTGCCAGCGCAAGGGCCTTAGCCCACTCATCTGCAAAATTCAGCTCATGCTCCTTAGGCACTGTGTGCCCGAAACTGGGGAGGATCACCTCCTCCCCTCTCAGAGCCGCGAGAACAAAAGGTGGGGCCAGTCAGCCTCTGCTAACAAAATGTCATAGGTATTTGTAAGATTTTCCCAAAATACCCCTTTTATGGTATGGTGTATATCACCTTCAATTAAAAGGACAATTTCAAAAAGCCTACCACGGGGAACGACTCTAGTATCAGCTGTCTCTACAACAACATATTGGTCAGTCGCTGTCACATTTAGTAGTGGACGCAGGGCCTTTCGCACTATGGTAATCTCCGCCGCGCTGTACAACAACGTCAGCGCCCATGTCTGATTTCGAAGCTGCGATCTCACTATCTGCGGCATATCTCGCTGTTAAAGCGGCAAATTTCTTTTTCTGAAACTGGGGTCTTTTCAGTGAAGAATCGTTCTGCTTCCTTTGCTGTCTTTCGGGCGGGGCTGGTCTCGACTCTGCTGGCCACCCCTATCTCTTCCGCTGCCTCCACCACCGGACGATGAGGCCGATGTGTCCTGTAAAGAAGGAAGAGAACGTTGATCAGGAACCTGAAATCGATAAGGCGACTTAATCATAGCGCGGTCGCACAACTCATAAACACGCTCAGTAGACGCAGGCACTGGTGATGGGGGACTGGGCTCCTGTTTCTGTTGGTGTTTCCCCTGTTTTTTATTTCTGTTCTGATTTTTCTTTGGAGCTGTGGTTTGAACATCTGTTTCAGACTTCGCACCCTGAGTTTTTTTTTTATCTTTAGCAGAAAAGGGCTTGACACCTAAACTATTGCGGCCAATGGTTTTATAAGCCGCCGTAATAATTCTCGGTAACTGTCGGGGTTTGTCGGCATCGGGGACATTGCGACAGGCATTAGCCACCTAAAAGTTCACCACATCTCCCTTTACATTAGAAAGGACGAGATCGGAAACTACGTCAAATGTGCCAACGAGTCCCATTCCCAATTCAACCACAGCCTCAGGTCTGTGTTCGTCCTGAACACGCTTAATGACCGTCGGAAGGACAGCCATTGGCGGAGTGCCGAAGCACCTCGTGAACACTGCCGTAAAAATCCTACCCCATGACTCACAGTCACCCGCTTCTGGTTACAAGTCCTTGGGTAAACTAATTGTAAGAATCCTGTGTTTTTCTACTGGAAACAAATTGGGAAACACTGCTTCCAGCTGGTCAAACTTCTTGGCAAGCCAAAAAGGTATCTCATTCTTATCTTGGGGACGCTTGTCCATTACTGCATTGACCATCACGGGACTAAGCTTCAATCCGCTTGGTCCAGCTGGAAGGGCCACAATACCAAGGGCCCTGCCCTGGTAATTGCGGGTAATATATTGAACTAGGACACTAATAACACTAATAGAAGAGTCATACAGGGTCCGTAATTCCGCAATGGCAACCTGCCCTGCACGAGGAGGCGGGGTGAATCCAGCCGAAACCGTCCAAGAAGCACATGGAATGGACAAAGGACCCAATCTAGCTGCCGTTACAGTGTGGAGAAGGGTGTCATCAAACCAAACATGGTGCTGCCATGCAGAAATCAGAATCTCCTGTGTCCTATAAGGGACATATTCCCCGGGCACGGCTGAGTGAGTGTAAGTGTGAAAAACCTGCATAGCTGCATCTACTGCAGGAAACGTCACCCAAGAGTAGAAAATCTCAACTGGGTAAGCAATCTCAGCACTCACTACCAAAATCACTGCCATGCCCTTCAAACCAACATTATATGTTTGCAAATGCTTGCGAACCGCAATGCGACTATGTTGCGATATAACAATGTTAGCCATAGCAACATAGGGTAGAAAAGTACAATGTAAAACTATGTAGCACAACTGGGTAGTAAATCAAAAGGAAACTGTTTTGAAAGATTTACAGGTAGATTCATCAAGCATTTTTGCGAGCGCAAACAGTGTGAATCGCAAAATTCGGCCATTTGCGCCCGCAAAAATGGCATTTGGAATTCATCAATGGGTCATGAACTCGAAATTTGAAAAATCGCAAATAATTGCGATTTCTCAAATTGTGATCACATTTAAGGAATCTCAATTAGAGATTCCTTAAATGCTATTCATGAACCTTTGGAAAATTGCGAATTCGCTATTTTTTACCTCTATTTACCGCGAAATCTGACTTCGTGGTAAATAGCGAAAACTTAGAAAAATGCACATTAGTGCATTTTTCTAAGTGGTATGTTACACACACACATGTCCTTTGGACATGTGTGTGCGCAACATCAGTCTACATTGACATTTCAGGGGTGCTACAGGGTGTCCTTTGGACACCCCTGGCACCCTTGAAATCGCATCCTTATTTGCGATTAGCAAATTGCTAATCGCACATAAGGATTGACTCCCCATTCATTCCTATGGGCCTTTAGGCCCATAGGAATGAATGGGGAGTTATTCCTTATTTGCAATTAGCAATTTGCTAATCGCAAATAAGGAGGCAGTATGAATCGCAATTTATTTTGCGATTTCTACATGAATCCCGATTTGCAAGTCCTTAATAGCAATTCCTTAATAATCGCTATTAAGGACTCGCAAATCGGTATAAAAGTTTAAGGAGACACCCTTATTGTCGAAAAGGGAATGGGTCTAAGGTCAGTTGAAAAAAAAAAATTACCTTTTCCTGGTTATGGAGGATAGATCAGACTGTAGGGACAGTCCTACTACCGTACAACCTGTTTGAGGTCTGGTTTAATATGAGGCACCCCACATGGTAACAAATTTATAAATTAGATTGAAAGATGTAAATCTAAAATACAAGTATCACAGTATTTCCACAGGATTTCAACAGGATTTTGTATCAAACAAAGCAAAAAAGCAAGAGGTCAAGAAATCATATACTAGAATTACTATTGATTAAAATTATCCCGTTTATTGTAATTGTATTAACAAAAGATTCATACATTCATTAACATTTGATAAAAGCAATTCAATACATTCAATTGGTTAAAACATGATACATTTAATTAAAAAAGAAAAAGCACAATAACTGTTGACGCGGCGTTTCGGTGAACTGGCTTGAACACCTTCTTCAGGACAATGCTTTCTGTACGGTTAAAAACAATTTAGTAATTATCAGGGCCTTTGCTTTGTTCTGTAATGAGCTTCCTCAAGGTTGATCATCCTTGGGGGACTTCTTATTGAATTTGTATTATATTTTATTACTTTTGGATTCTTTATTTCCTTATTCAAGTTGCTGATTGTAGTCTAATTAAGGTAAGCTCTGTTTCTATGCATTAAAGTACTTGTACAGGACGGCTAGGTTGGGCATCTGGTGGCTTTTTTAAAAACGTGGAGTTTAATTTTGCAGACTGCAAGTTTCTTCTTTTTAATTTGTCTGCTTCTAAAGGTTCCTGATATTTCAATTTCAGGAAGTTCTGCAATTTATCTGCACTGCATCCAAACCGTCCTGTGGCTCGATAGCAACTGCAAATCGGGACATTGATGAATCTGTGTGTAAAGCTTGAAAAGGCCTATGTAACTATAGGTAGGTTTGTCCAACACCATTGTTATCCGGAAACAATAGTGAAGGGGCTAAGGACTGAATAAAGTACTACTCAAGCGTCATGTAATAAGACCACCAGCGTTGGCCGCTATGTAGCAGGGATTCTGCTCATACACAGAACTGTGCATAGAGACTTGGAACCTCAGTGAATTAGGGTGCACCAAAACTCACCTTAGTAGCCAAAATCCGCTACCAGACTAGCAATCCGTGTCTCATTGGTTCTTCCATAACCCCAATGATTAGACAACCCAGAACATGGAACTTAGAATACCTCAGGCAATGTGGAACACATGAACACTCTTTTGTTATACTCTCATACCAGTGCAAAACAGGGAGTAAAAGGAGACACAAGCAAGTTTGAAATATTTATTTCTAATGCTGTGTTCTCATGCGCAGTATCTTAGCTAATACAAGCAAACATATTATAAGCAACAAGATTATCAGCATAGGTGCTATTCCATAAAATACAAAGGGAGAAAGCATATTACAATGCTAAATGGAAACGGTTAGAACACACCTATATCTCACCCTCCCTTGCTAGTAGGTTATTTTATATCTACAGAAGGTCTCTGGGGATTACAAAGGTGGCCCCATACCTCTGGTCCTTGCAGAAATGGATCACATGAGTTTCTGCAACAGTTCTCTGCATGTGAATTTTCTCCAAGTGTGTCAGCATGCCTACGCAGTGCATTGTTAAACACGCCAAAATCAGAGATGGCCGCAGCTGCATATATGTTATGTCTAGAACGTGCGTTGATCAGTCCGAACAACAACCACTGTGTTGAAATAACCGTGAAGGCCTCGGAATTCACTAATCAGACAAAGCTTACCAAGCAAGGCTGCTAGTATAGAAAAACATATTATTCTTGTGTGAAGCAAAACACTTAGCTTAACTCTAAACCTTTATAATAATGTGTGCCGTGTGCAAAGAGGCTGCAGAAAGGAAAAAATGGCGTTCAAACTTCTAATAAACTCATGCCAACTTAACACAGTGTAATGGCAAGGCTCATCCCCATGACACATTCTTTGGTATTACGATCTATTTTAGCACACATTGGTACAACTGAAATCCCAGTGCTATAAACACTACCTAGATTTGTTGAGAAATAAGGTCATAGCTATCACCAATATTTAGGGCCTGATTTAGATCTTGGCGGAATCAGTCCCGTTGTTGCTTTGTCAACAGTCTTTCCGCCCGCCAACTTGCAGATGTGCCCGCACTATTTAGATGTTGGCAACTGCAAAGACAAAAAAACGGGGCGGTCCTTCCGGACCACCAGTAAATCTCGACCGCGTTGACGGCAGGATAG
This sequence comes from Lissotriton vulgaris, assembly GCF_964263255.1. Taxonomy (NCBI): domain Eukaryota; kingdom Metazoa; phylum Chordata; class Amphibia; order Caudata; family Salamandridae; genus Lissotriton; species Lissotriton vulgaris. Next base: position 1,374,231,858 of record NC_141695.1, read on the forward strand.
GTAAAAGCGGGTGTTGGAGGGAGAATCGCCAGTTTTTCTCCGGACCAATCATGATATGCTATCCCACTGACACAACTATGGTGGGGTAACCTCCACACGTGATTGGTGGAATGGAACGTATTTGAGGCACAAACTCCTGTTTACTCACCTTCCCACTTCCTGTTCCACTATGGACCTGATCATACACATACTGCCTCTGCTGCTACTGTCTGATCACAATGCAAATCAACACTGTTGTTGCCCTTCACCTGTTACCTATTTTCACTTGGCTGTTCACATATGCTCAGGACTTGTAAGGGGTTGATTATGCGTTTGGAGGGCCACCGTATTGCCAAACTTGCGGTGGCGTGGAAGTACCCGCCGCACTGGCGGTCAAACTGCTGCATTATGAGTTTAGAGGTCCCACTGCTTCAGGACTGCCGCAAGTGCCGGGGCTCATTGATCCCTCAGTGGTGGCATGGTTATCTACGGCAGCAATATGCTTGGCAGTGCATCTGCGGCACCGCCAAGCATATTACAACTTTGCAGACCTCCACACTTTCCATGGCAGTGAGCCCACCCTGAAAAGTGTGGCAGTCAGACAAGTAAGGGGCCCTACAGGACCCCCTGGTACTACCGTGCATGTGGGTGCATGCAGGGGGCACATCCATTGGTGGAACAACTGTATGGTGGGGCTTTACTTTGTTCAGATACAATACATTAACTCTTGCTTTGACTATCCGTTTTAAATTGCTCTCCACTGTGACATTACCTTAGTGTATTACAAAAAATTAAAGCAAAAATCGAAAACTCATCATTCTGGTGTGTGGAAACAAAGTACAAACATTGTCACATGAAAAACATATGTAACACACATCATTGGGATAAATGCAATGTAACCTCATGTAGAAATTGCACTAGACAAGCTGTAACCCTCACCTCATAGATTACCTGGAAAATCAACACCAGTCCCAAATATGAAGCGCTCTACATAGTCATCCATGTAACATTTCCCCCATGTCTAGTGCAACTCCTAATTTTCAGTTTGCACATCATATTACAAGGTGAAATGCATATGTGTATACATACTTATCAGTAAACAAGGTGAAACTAACACACCTGTACTAAAAATAATATCTCAACATCTATTTGTAGGTGCAAGTATCCACTACTATGTTGAATGGCTGCACCTAATTTCAATTCACCATTACATACCACGTCTATGCACTTTACAAAGTAGACAGTATGTAATAGTCCCTGCTATCATGCTAAATAAAATTAGGTAAGTGCACATTTTGCACTGAAACATCGCTAGGAATCTTACATTTTCAAAGGAAAAAGAATGCAAGGACAAACTTGTTGAACAGAAAAATTGTGATTTAATCACTATGAGCTAAGTCTCTAAAATACTTTTGAAGAAGGCAAATACAAGTTCAAACGGTTTCCTGTGCTTCAACTCGCTCCCATTGCACTTCCAGGGGAACTTCCCCATAAAGGGACATCTAGTGGGCAGAGTAGGCACCTCAAAGATATTACTTGGGAGGGGGGCGGTTGGGTTTGGCTTTGGGATGGGTGTCCTTGATTTTGGGGGTGCTTTTGGGTGGGGTGATCTTGGGTTTGGGGGTGGTTTTGCACTTGGAATGGGGGCTCCTTTCCCTGTTTTAGGGGTACCTTGGAGGTAGTAGGGGTAGGTATTGTTTTTTGAGGGGTTGTTTGGGATGTGGAATGGAAGGAGTGGGAGGTGTAAGGGGTAGGTGTGGGTTTGGGAGTAGAGGGTGTGGCGGGGCTCAGGGCAAAGACTAACAGAAGATTTCCTTGGGGAAAATGGGTAGGGTGGTCAGGAGGGAGCTGGAGTTTAGCGGTCGAGGGAGTGGAAATGTCAGTTGTATGTGTGTATGTTGATGGTGCAGGTGTGTGCGTCTGTTATACGCTGTGAATGTTTGTTGTATGGGTGAAAATTGGCATTTCAGTTTTTTGAGTGTGTGTGCTGTTGAGGTGCTGGGTATGGTCATGATGAATGTAGCTGTGGTGGTGGCCACTGTGTATTTTGTTGTAAAGGTGGCGGTGGGTGTGTCTGTGGTGGTTGGTGTAGTGTATGTGGGTATGATGGGGTGCTGGATGTGTCTGGTGGTGGGTGCAGTCTAGGTGGGTGTGATGGTAGTGGTGGATGTGTCTGTGGTGGTGGGTATAGTGTATGTGGGTGTACTGGGTTGGTGGATGTGTCGGTGGTGGTGAGTGCAGTTTATTTGGTTGTGCTGGGGTTGGTGAATGTGTCTGTGATGGTGGGTGTAGTGAATTTGGGTGGCTGGGGATGGTAGGTGTGTCTGTGGTGGCAGGAGCAGTGTCTGTTGTTGTGCTGGGGGCTGGGGTGGTGCCTGTGTGTTTGGATACATGCCTCTTTTTCTTTTTGTTTTGTTTGTGTGTGGGTGTTCTGCTTGTGTCTGTCTGTGTGGGTGCGTGCAAAGGTCTCAGTATGTTTGGGATTGTCAGGTTTCTGTTGTGCCTCGCTATGGACAAAAGGAACGGAAGGTGAACAAACTACAAATCCCAGACTGCTAAGCGGTATAGAGGCGGGGTATAAATAAGACGTCACTTCCTTCATCTGGTGTCGGATATTTTGGATTGCGACCGCCATCGTTCTTGACGTCTCTACGTTTGGGCAAGTGCAAGTGTGTTCATAGTATTGGGGTTCTCCTTGGTCCTCCGTTGGCTAGCCTTATCACCGGGTATTGCGGAGGACAGACTTCCGTGTTCCTTGTTTGCGCTGTATTTTCTTTTCGCGTGTCTCCGTTGGCGAGCCTTCTTGCTTCGGCTCTTGCGGAGGACACGATTTCATAACCTCAGATCAGGGTTCATCCTGATTCCGATTTCCTCCGTTGGCGAGCCTTCTTTCAACGGCTATTGCGGAGGAAATCCCTTTTCTTTGTGTTAGTAAACTCCTTCCTTGTAATCCTCCATTGGCGAGCCTTCTTGCTTCGGCTCTTGCGGAGGATTACTCCTACAGGTCCCAGGCAGGGACGAAGTATTACGATTCCTTAAAGGTACCGAACAACTTTCCAGGTAACCTTTTCTTGCCTTACTTTTGGGTGACGTAACCCTTATTTTGTGTTCAGGGAGAGACTGTGTTGTTTTCACTATCGGCATAGAACATGGACTCCTCATCTTTATTCCCCACGGGTAGAGAGAATAGGGTATGTATTACTCTTTTGTGATACCTATCGTTCTGTTAGAAATCAGGTCCTGGGGGTTGTTATGACAGTGAGGTTCTGTGTTTGCAGGGGAAGACAGACACATGCTGAAGTTATATGTTCTCAGTAGAAGAGAAGTATCTCCTGAGTTATCGCAGGCTGCTTTCAAGTTACAGGTAGAGAACTGTTATATACTGTCAGTATCTAGGGTTAGGAGTACCTTCAGTAGAACTGGTACCAATCATTGTGTTTTCTGTTTTCACAGCTCTCCCTCCCCGCAGTCCCCTTCCTTTCCTTCCTGTTTTGCCCTCACCTGATCCTTCTCTAGCCCACGGCTATCACAGCAATCGGGGCTTGGATAGATCTGGAGGTGGCCTATCTAAACCACACGCTGATCCTGAGGACAGAGAGGATAACAGAATATCCGACCCACGAAAATTAGTCCTCCTGATCAGAGGAAGGGTTATGGCCACTCTAGATGAGGTGATGGCTGCTTTGGTTGTGGTGCAATCTGAATTGATTGCATCCAGGCAAGAAAGCACTGAATTAAGGACCCGATTGGATAATATCCAGAGAAACCCCTTTAGTGCAGGGACTTCAGGGTCTGGCGCTGCCAGTCCTGTAATAGTGGAAATACCCCCTAGCATTCCATTAGCAAACCCAGAACGATTTAACGGGGATGCTGGGTCAGTACATGTATTCTTGATGCAAGCAATGATGCATTTTTCTTGCAAACCCCGATCATTTCCCACCAATCAGGCAAAGGTAGCCTTCGTCATTTCATATTTAGTGGGGGACGCGGCTCAATGGGCCGTTCCGTTTGATAAAAGAAATGACCCGTTGTTACATGATTGGGATGCGTTTCTGGCCGAGTTCACGAAAGTGTTCGACAGAAGGGCAGACACGTACACGGCTGATAAAGACCTGCTAGAACTGCGTCAAGGGAATCAAGACCTGGTGACCTATTTGAACAACTTCAGAAGGCTAGTTACCGAAACAAAGTGGCCAGAGGCTAAGCAAGCATCACTGTTCCATCAGGGTTTAACTGAGGAAATGAAGGACATCATAGCCCAAATTGATCCCCAGCCGGTGTCGTGTGAAGATTTGATTAATCTGGTCTTACGCTTGGATCATAGGATGAAGAACCGTAAGGGTGACAGTAGATCCAAGAATAGGACTATTCCCTCTTCAGTACCGGTTAAGATCAATGACAGTTCGGTACCTCCCAGCCCCGAACCCATGGAAATTGGGGCTGTCCGAGCAGCCTTAACAGCTACAGAAAAGGAACAGAGGCGCAAAAATGGGCTTTGTTTATATTGCGGCAAAAGAGGCCATTTCGTTAGGGAATGCCCTGTCAAACCCAAGTTTTCCAAATTCCGTTTAAATCGGGGGGTTTCAGCTGCTATGGAGAAACCGGCGGAAAACTAAGAGACTCTGGGGTTGATGAGGGGGTTCCCTGGAGTCGTGTTAGTATCCCTTCTATGTTAAATACTGTTGTGGGAGCACAACATTTATTCATCAATATCGTGTTAATGATTGGCATGATGGAGGTGAGCACGTAGGCCATGGTGGATTCAGGGGCTACTGGCTTCTTCATGGACATGACGGAAGCTGAGAGAGTAGGCATACCTCTGGTCCCTAAAGAAGCCTGTAACGATGTGTTTGCGGTAGGTGGCAGGAAATTGGATACGGGGCCCATCAGTTATCAGACGGCCAAGACAGAGATGAGGTTTGGGTGTCACAGAGAATGGGTTTCTTTCAGCATTATTAAGGCGCCACAATATGGGGTGATTCTAGGCATACCCTGGCTGAAAAAACACAACCCCGATATTAATTGGGAAACGGACACTATCGTAATGAATTCCAGACATTGTGAGGAGCATTGTTTTCGATATGCTCAGAGTCCTTCGTTTGCATTGGCCTGTGGTGAATGTGTAGCCACAGCAGCCGAGAAGGCGGTAACACTACCAGAGGTATATCGTGAATACAAAGGGGTATTCGATGAAGTATTGGCCAAAGAACTGCCTCCACACAGGCCATACGATTGCCAGATTGAATTAATTCCTGGGGCAGTGATTCCCAAGGGTAGACTATATGCTTTGTCGGAACCAGAAAACGCATACTTGAGAACGTACCTAGATAAACTGTTGAAAGTGGGGTTTATCCGCCCATCACGATCACCGGCGGCCTCCCCTTTATTTTTTATCCCCAAGGGCAACGGGGAATTAAGAGCCTGTGTAGACTTTCGAGCCCTCAACGCGGTAACGGTGAAAAATAGATACCCCTTGCCATTGATTAACGTGCTCTTGGAACAGGTGAAAAAAGCCACAATTTTCACCAAATTAGATCTGAAAGGAGCTTATCATCTAGTAAGAATGAGAGCCGGGGACGAATGGAAGACCGCTTTCAAGACCAGGTATGGGTTATTCGAATACCTGGTCATGCCCTTCGGGCTTTGTAATGCCCCTGCGGCATTCCAGTTTTTCTTAAACGATGTGCTAAGGGAAATACTGGATCGTCATGTCATAGTGTATATCGATGACATTCTCATCTACTCCGAGTCAGAAGAGATGCACGTACATCATGTCAAATCTGTACTAAGAATCTTACAACAACACAGCTTGTACTGCAAATTGTTCAAGTGTGACTTCCATGTCACCACAGTGGAGTTTTTAGGTGTTATGCTCACCCCTCAAGGGCAGGAAATGGCTGAACGAAAGATCCAGGCTGTTCGTGATTGGCCTATTCCCCGAAACATCAAGGATGTTCAATGTTTCCTAGGATTTGCCAATTTCTACAGGCGCTTTATCAACCAGTTCTCAAAGGTGGTGGCTCCCATAACAAGACTGCTGAAAAAAGATCAGGCTTTTGGGTGGGATGAGATGGCACAAGAAGCGTTTGTGACTCTGAAAGAAGCGTTTGTCACTGCTCCAGTTTTGACTCATCCTAATCCAGACATCCCGTATATAGTTGAGGCAGACGCTTCGGAGGTTGCTATAGGAGCTATACTATCGCAAAGACATGAGAACACAGGGAAATTACATCCAGTGGCCTTTATGTCACGGAAACTCACAGGGGCGGAACTTAATTACTGTATCGCAAAAAAAGAACTTCTGGCGATCAAGAATGCCTTCACAGAATGGAGACATTTTCTCATGGGGGCCAAGCACGTGGTGACGGTTTATACTGATCACCGAAACCTCCAATTCATGTCGGTGGCTAGACATCTCACCCCTAGACAGCTTAGGTGGATGCTCTTCTTTTCGGAGTTCCATTTTATCATAACTTTCAGGCCAGGAGCTGACAATCGAAAGGCTGATGCCTTAACCCGTCAATCATCCATGAAAACACCTGATAAAGGGTTGGAAACCCCTATTGTGGACCCGGTCAAGGTGGTCTGTGTTATCCAACCTGATGCCTTTTTGCAGGGCATAAGGTATGGGGTTAGATTGGAGTTTTGGAAAAGATGGTTGCAGACACATCCTGAATGGCAAATGCGACATGGATTTCCGGTTAACAAGGGGAGATTGTTGATTCCTACAGAATCCTTGCGGAAACAGATGTTCTTATGGTGTCACACTTCTCCCAGTGCTGGACACGTTGGAGGAGATAAGACATTAGACCTAATCAAGCGCAGATGTTGGTGGCCAACGATAAGAGACGATGTAAAGAGATGGGTGTCAGAGTGTGATGTTTGTGCCCGAGCTAAGTCAGATCACCGTCATCCTGCGGGGCTTCTGCAGCCTATGCCTACCCCATCGACTCCTTGGGAATGTATCTCTTTGGATTTTGTGGTGGGTCTGCCCAGAGATCAGGGCTGTACAGCAGTGTTGGTAGTCATTGACTATTTGACCAAGATGGGACACTTTATTGCCTGTCCTCAAGTGCCCACGGCGGGTCAATTGGCACAACTCCTCATGATCCATATTGTGCGTCTGCATGGTTTACAGAACGTCATTGTGTCAGATAGGGGCTCCCAATTCACAGCGAGATTTTGGAAAGCGTGGTGCTCATCCCTTCATATAGAAACGGCCTTGTCCACAAGCTTCCATCCCCAGACTGATGGACAAACCGAGCGCCTCAACCAGACGTTGAAGCAATTCCTGCGGTGCTATGTGTCCCAGGGTGTGAATAACTGGGTGGAGCATCTATGGCTGGCGGAGGTGGCGTACAACAATGCGACACATTCTGCCACAAAGGTATCACCTTTCTATAGTACATATGGACATCATCCCCGGTTTCTTCCTTTTGTGCAACCCCTCATAGAGGAGAAAGTACCTGAAGCTGCCAGGAGGGTTTCCCGACTCAAGAGACTATTGGAACAAGTACAGGACTCTCTGAGAACTTCCAAGGTGGCATATAAGAATACGGCGGACAAGAGACGACGCCCGGGTCCTTTGTACCAGGTCGGGGACTGGGTGTGGTTGTCCACTCGGAACTTCAGGTTCAGGCGATACAGTGTGTTTAATCCTCGCTTCATCGGTCCTTATCGAGTGGTGAAGCGCATCAACCAGGGGGCTGTGAAGCTGCAGCTGCCTATGCATTTGCGTATTCATCCTGTTTTCCACGTGTCCCTACTCAAGCCTGTGGCTGCGGTGGTGCGGCGCCTTCCTCCCCCTTTGGTGGTTCCTGATGGTATGGAGTACGAGGTGGAGGGGATACTGGATTCAAGGTGGCGGGGTCGTGGCCTTCGTTATCTGGTGGCATGGAAGGGCTACGGTCCCGAAGAGAACTCGTGGGAACCAGCGTCTGGGGTCCATGCTCCTTGCCTGGTGGCTGCTTATCATCGTCGGTGTCCTGAGCGTCCTGGCCCCCTTCGGCGCTCTAGGTGAGGGGGGATGTACTGTCAGGTTTCTGTCGTGCCTCGCTATGGACAAAAGGAACGGAAGGTGAACAAACTACAAATCCCAGACAGCTAAGCTGTATAGAGGCGGGGTATAAATAAGGCGTCACTTCCTTCATCTGGTGTCGGATATTTTGGATTACGACCGCCATCGTTCTTGACGTCTCTACGTTTGGGCAAGTGCAAGTGTGTTCATAGTATTGGGGTTCTCCTTGGTCCTCCGTTGGCTAGCCTTATCACCAGCTATTGTGGAGGACAGACTTCCGTGTTCCTTGTTTGCGCTGTATTTTCTTTTCGCGTGTCTCCGTTGGCGAGCCTTCTTGCTTCGGCTCTTGCGGAGGACACGATTTCTTAACCTCAGATCAGGGTTCATCCTGATTCCGATTTCCTCCATTGGCGAGCCTTCTTTCAACGGCTATTGCGGAGGAAATCCCTTTTGTTTGTGTTAGTAAACTCCTTCCTTGTAATCCTCCGTTGGCGAGCCTTCTTGCTTCGGCTCTTGCGGAGGATTACTCCTACAGGTCCCAGGCAGGGACGAAGTATTACGATTCCTTAAAGGTACCGAACAACTTTCCAGGTAACCTTTTCTTGCCTTACTTTTGGGTGACGTAACCCTTATTTTGTGTTCAGGGAGAGACTGTGTTGTTTTCACTATCGGCATAGAACATGGACTCCTCATCTTTATTCCCCACGGGTAGAGAGAATAGGGTATGTATTACTCTTTTGTGATACCTATCGTTCTGTTAGAAATCAGGTCCTGGGGGTTGTTATGACAGTGAGGTTCTGTGTTTGCAGGGGAAGACAGACACATGCTGAAGTTATATGTTCTCAGTAGAAGAGAAGTATCTCCTGAGTTATCGCCGGCTGCTTTCAAGTTACAGGTAGAGAACTGTTATATACTGTCAGTATCTAGGGTTAGGAGTGACTTCAGTAGAACTGGTACCAATCATTGTGTTTTCTGTTTTCACAGCTCTCCCTCCCCACAGTCCCCTTCCTTTCCTTCCTGTTTTGCCCTCACCTGATCCTTCTCTAGCCCACGGCTATCACAGCAATCGGGGCTTGAATAGATCTGGAGGTGGCCTATCTAAACCACACGCTGATCCTGAGGACGGAGAGGATAACAGGGATATTTCTGGGAATAAGGGAATTTGGATGAGATTGGTGTGGGAGGTGGGCTGCAAGGTTTGGATGATTGGGATGTTGTGCTGAGTGAGGAGGCTAGACCTTGAAAAGACCTCGGTAGGTCAGACATAGCAACGTGAATGGCTTCCTGGTAGGCTACCATGTGTCCCATTTGGCTACCAAGCCCATGGATGACATTCAGTAGTGCAGTCTGGCCTACAGAAATATTCCTGAGGAGGTCACTAGCCTCCTCACTCAACACACCCGGGGGACAGGGGCAGGGGGTGAGGTGCCTGGGGCAAAAGAGATCCCAGGCCTTTTAGCATGTTGGACACCCCGTACCCTCCGGGCCACTGTGTCACTCGTGTTGGTACCGGAACTACTGTGACCAGATGCTTCCCCGTCTGCATTATCAACTTCTCCTTCGCCTGCCCCGGATGATGGTAAAGTGACAAATACAAAAGTGTTATTGGATCTGTGTAAACAGAACTAATTTTTGACCAGAAAACAGTTGACAAGTTTTCTGATTTCACCTGCTTAAAGGCTCCCAAGCTTTGGTTCTATATTAGCATAAGCACATGCATGAAGGCAACATTTTAAGAAGACACGTTATCACAGTTATGTCATTCCCCATGAGAGCTCCTATATGATGTCTGACGTTGTCTCTTATCCATCATTATGTCTCTTTGGGAACTGATTCATACCTCAGAATGGTTGGTCTTTGTTGTACAGAATAGTGAACTAATGTCACCAAAAAGGATATACACCAACATCTTTGTGAAATTATTTCACTAAATATGATGGCTTTCACTGTTGTCAAAACGTTGTAGAATATCACATTAATCATAAATGATATTTACTTCAAAGATTGAAATGTGAATCACAATATGCAGCATAGTACACCTTTGTGCATTTCAACATTTGCCTAATGAGTCATGAGTTTGGCCTGAATCGGAGTTTTCCTGAAGAGATACTCATACATATATGTGATGGAATATTCCATCTTCCAAAATAATTTCAAGTTTCCCATTTTACTCCTCCATTGATTATTCACCTGGACATGACAAAGGACATTGAGGAAAGAGTTAGGGTCTTTGTTACTCTTTCACCATTGCGTACGCCTTCAAAAATTGTATGCTTATCTCATATATTTGGTCAAATGCAGACTGCCTTACACATTCATCATGCAAAATAGTCACAGTTTACATGTATGAAACAGTATTTCTGATGCTGACCACATTTTGGATATGTCTTGATATCAATGTGTAGCTGTCAATTATGCAGTCACTAGTAGTGTTGGATCACATGCTCACTCTGGTTTGTCTATTGCAACTTACCAATGTGACAGATGGTGCATCCACTGTATCATAAGTGCTAAGTATGCTATGTCACCTGTAATAGGGCAAACATGACATCATCCACGTCAGTGAAGGAGCATCACACCTGACACAATAAAGACCAGTTGCCTGTTTATTACAACGGTTAATTACATTAAACAACATGATGTATAAGTGGAGTTTAGGCAGACACCTGTCTGCGCAGAGAGGTCCATTGGTTGTGGACATGAATCAGGTAGGATCATTATCCAAAAACAATAGACAAAGCACATCATCATATACCTTGTACAAAACGTACATCTTCAAGAACTCTTCTGAAGTGTTGGACATGGATCCCCTGAATGTTGATGGCAAATATCCTGGCTGTAATGAAAAATGGGTCCTGTAACATGTGCAACCCCTTGTTGCTGCTCTTGGGCCCTCAATTGCCGGTCAAGCTCCAGATAGCCCATCGTAAGAATGCAGGCCATTAGGGGGTCAGGGTGTGGTGCGCACCCCTCACATGTTGGGAAGACTTCCAGAACTGGGCTTCTGTGATTTTCCGGGTCCAGCTTTTTAGGTCCTCCCACCTCTTGCTGTTCCACCTTCCATATGTTGCGCTTCTGATGGGTGGTGACCTGTATGGATAAATGAAAGGAAAAAAAAAAACAATAGTATTGAGACTTTTTGTTTGTCTGTATTGTTTCACAAAAATTGTCTACAGTTGTCATAGAATGAAAACACAAATCCCGGCCTGTGACATTGTCTAGCCCAGGGACTCATACATGATCTGTGATGGGGCCTACTTCTGGTCAGTGCTAAAGATTGTGAACTACTGAAGGCTAAAAATGAATGGGTATGGCACAGTGAATAGTGGCCACTGTGAATAAGGAGCCTAAGGTTTGGGCATGACATTCTTTTAAATTTGAGTCAATTGAAAAGAAGTGTTAGCTCAAGAAGTCAGAGTACTCTCACTTTCAACTGTTGTCCATTTAAAAGCATTCAGGGTCATATTCAAAGCACAACTCACATTTTGACCTGCAAAGGATATATGCTCTTGACAGTTGTACCTCCATGCATCAGTTGTATGACCCTGTGACTCAGCCCCAGTCAGATTATGAATGAGCACTGCTCAATGACAGGGCTTTCTATCTGCAGCCTGATGATCATGTAGTAACATGAACACTGCTTTCCTCAACATTTACATTACAAAAGTCACCTTGTGCCCATCCACTAAGTGACCTCAAGGCTGTTGGCTAATCTGAAGGCAGGGGTAGCTCTCAAACTATATTTTGGAGAGCCCTGAAGTATGCTGAGTGATTTGCGGAACTATACACAGCAAATATCATTTTCAATTTTGTTTGATACAGCAAATACATATCTCCAGGTGTAAAGAGTTTGTGATGTGTTTACCATTTACCATCATGTTATTTGTCACCTTATCACAATTACATCAAACATATACAAGCATAGATCTCTACATAAATACCAATATGAATCTAGGGCTTTAAACATACAACACATTTGATGATGTTGTATATTTGACATTGAAGAGTGCAATAACATCAATATCCTAAGTAAGGACCACATTATGTGATACTTAACATCAATCATTACACTTCACTTTGAAACTCAAAGCGACATTGTAGCCTGTGTAAATGGATAAAAAACAGTTAGACAGATTTATATTGCTACCACTTACTCCTGAGGCTTGAGCCGGGAGGATATGATTTTAAAATTGTGCTCCGATCATTTTTAACCTTTTTCCCGTGTGTCCGCTCCCTCCCCCCTGCAATGATTTAATATTGTTCTGTTTGCCACATTAGCACCGATTTGCCTAAAATAACTGTCAGGCTAAAATAACTGTCAGGCTTCTTACTTGCTTGCCCTGGGAGCACGGTCGATTCTATGACCGGTAACAGGCGGGTCTAGGCTAACTCGAGAGTCAGGCAGCGGCCATCTTACAGAGGGCTCACGCTGCACGTCGCGCTACCGAGCGCTTAAAAACATACGTCCATGGCAGGACACCCTGGCTCCTCTACCATAGATTTGGGCTCTGCCAAGATGGTGTACCAGCCGAGATTCAGCTATTCTAGCGCGACTCTATTCGATTTGGGTAAGACCGCCAACAAACCATGTTTACATTCTATTGACCCCAATTGTATCCCGCCACACTGTAATATATGTAACTACTCTTTCAGCAAGGCTCTACCACATAAGGCCCCGACACCCAAACTAAAAATGCTGCTGCTAAATTGTAGATCTATGGTAAAACATAAGACGGAATTACGAGATATATTACAGTCACGAGACTATGATGTGCTGTTTCTCACAGAAACATGGTTAGAGGAATCCTCAGCCCCTGACATCGTAGAGGCGATACCTTTGAGCTATAGCCTTTTAAGAATCGACAGACCTAAACAACGTGGAGGTGGAATCGCATTGATTTGTAAAAAGGAATTACAATGCACACTCACTGATACAGCTAATACTAATAGTGAATGTGGGACCTTCTCAATAAAAATGACTCCATTGATGACCATTACCGGTCTCCTTATATATCGTCCCCCTGGAAACGCAACTTCTTTCTGCAATCAGCTTATAGAATTAGCTACTCAATTAGCGATAAAACACCATAACTTCATGATTTTAGGAGATCTGAACCTTCATTTTGAAGATAACAACGCTAAAGAAGCTCAAATACTTAGGACTGCTTTACATGCGATAGGAGTAACATTGCTATCAACCTCCCCCACGCATCAACAGGGACACCTTCTTGACCCAGTTTTTGCTACCTGGGAGGACATTGAAATGTTCCCCCCTACACCAATCATATGGTCTGACCACCACCTAATTACTTTTAATATTCCCATTAACAAGAGTAAGCCAGCCCCCAACAAACCTTTGTTTACAATACGACGAAATTGGAAAAACTACACCCCTGAACGTATGGTCAGCGAATTACAGAAACACACCCCGCCTATAGGATATTCCTTACAAGATACCTGGAATAATTATGAAACATGGCTGAGTAAGGCACTAGATACTATTGCACCGTGGACTTCCAAACCCCCTGTCAGAAGAACCAAATCTGAACCTTGGTACACGGAAAAATTAAAACTTGCGAAAACACACTGTAAAGCGACAGAACGCAAGTGGAGGAAAAATTATTCTCCTGAACTTAAGGAATTATATAAACTAGAGTTAAAATCATACCAGAAAATGGTTAGAGAGGAAAAAAGTTCCTTCTACCAGACAAGAATTGAAGAGGCAACCAACCCCATGAAAGAACTATTTAGCATTTACAAGGAACTTACAGATACCACCACCCTAGATATGCAGGACACATATTCTGATGACATATGCGAACAGATAGCTGACTTCTTTGTCAATAAAGTTGAGAAAATACATGCCACTTTTTCAAAATCTGTTATAGAAGGAAATGAACCACTCCTTACCCAAAAAAGCATTCTCACACGCTTTATTACTCCCGACAAAGAAAATTTGGTCAGCATTATCAATAGTATCCACTCAGGATGCCCTAATGATGTGTGCCCTTTAGCTAAAATTAAAGACATCATGAACAACGGTCTTATTGATCAAATCAGACACTTGATCACCCTGTCCTTCCAAGAATGCTACGTTCCAGAGGCTTGGAAACAGCACAAGTTATCCCTCTCAAAAAAAACCCTAATATTCCGGTTACCCAATATCAAAATCTCAGACCCATCTCCCTCTTGCCACAATGCGCTAAGATTATAGAAAAAATAGTCAACAAACAACTAATGGCTTTTCTAGAAGAAGGAAACATACTTCATTCCACACAATCAGGTTTTAGACCTGGATACTCCACGGAGTCCGCGGTTCTTTACTCCACGGAATGTATTCGCAAGATGGTAGATGAGGGGGAGACAGCTGCACTTGTCATGCTAGACTTAAGTGCAGCTTTCGATACTGTGCTACATGACACTCTGTTGTCCCAACTATCAGACACTGGAGTAAGGGATCATGCCCTTGCCTGGTTTAAATCTTTCCTCTCCAAAAGATCATTCCAAATACATCGCCCACCCTTCAAGTCATCTTCTCGCGACGTCAGCTATGGGGTTCCACAGGGCTCTAGTTTGAGCCCTACCTTGTTCAACATCTATATGGAACCCTTAGCTCGAGTCGTAGAGAACTTTGGGGTGGGCATTGTCAGCTATGCTGACGACACCCAGCTCATGTTCAAGCTTACTCCAGACAGCGAGAAATTTGCCACCAATTTCTCTAGCTGCATGGCTGCGGTCGCCACCTGGATGGATAATAACTGCCTCCGTTTAAATGGTGACAAAACGGAGGTGCTAGTGGTAGGGAATAAAACCTCAATATGGTCCCAGGCTTGGTGGCCTACTACACTGGGTGAGTGCCCCCACCCAGTCGAAAAAGTCAAAAACCTAGGGATAATGATTGACTCGGATTTGTCGGGAAAATCACAAGTCAATAAAACAATAGGCAAATGTATGGGCACGTTAAAAATCTTGCGTAAAACTATTGATCTTATTCCCATTGAAGCAAGGAAAACTTTAGTGCATGCACTAATAACACCCCACCTGGACTACGGAAACGTTCTCCTTTTAGGTGTGAACCAAAAACAACTGCACCAGCTTCAATGCATTCAAAATGCGGCCGCCCGCATGGTACTGGGTTTACCAAAAAGAACATCCGCCACAGCAGCCTTGTCTAAGCTACATTGGCTCCCAGTTAGAGAAAGAATTAGATTTAAGAGTCTCTGCTATGCCCATAAAATTGCACACAACAAAGGACCTACCTATTTGAGAAATCTTCTCACTATCCATCGTCCTACCAGAAACCTCAGATCCTCGGGTATGTCACAATTTAAACTTCCCCGGATCTATAGAGCAAAACTGGGTGGCCGCTCCTTTCGAATCCTTGGAGCAAAACATTGGAATGCCCTCCCATTTCATCTGAGAATGGAACCGTCAGAAACCCTTTTTAGAGTTAAACTAAAAACTCATCTCTTCCCCCATTAACATTTTTCTGTACTCTGTCTCGGTGGGCCGTAGGGAGTTTTGTCAGCAATTAGCGCGGGGATACACAGCTGTGCAGCCATGCGCTTTATAAAACGCTTTATTATTATTATTATTATTATTATTATTATATATGTATGGCAGACATGTACCTTTTCCTCTGGTGAGCCAGAGAGCTGGCCATACAGGGAAAGGATCTCCTTTGTCAGCAACTCCATCTCCTTTGGCATGATGGAAGAGGCCCTATCAGCTGTTTGAACTGGTATGGTTGCTCCCAGAGTTCATAAGCAGCACCAAATGTGGAGGAGGTCTTGATAGCAGCAGAGTTAGGAGGCAAGTGAGGTTTTTTCCAACCTCCAATTACATGTATGCGATTGTCAGTAGAGAAGGTCACAGCATTGGCTTTCTACTGTTATGTTCACCAACGTTAGTCTATGGCTGTCAAAGAGTTCACCGGCCACTACAAGGTTGACTGCCCCCGCCACCATCTGATTCCAAATGTCCTATCGGCGAGGTCAGGCACCGCCATTTAGGACTTAAAGCCAGTGTTTTAGTGAATGTTAGGTGCGTCACCTCCACCCTAAAGTGGGGCTACTTTGAGCAAATAATCACACTTCGATAGACACCTAAGGGCACATGTATCATTGTAAATTGCATTCGCAAATGGTGCGAATCGCAAAATTCGGCCGTTTGCAAATGCAATTTCAATTTTTGGGATGCATCACCATTTTTGTCCTTTTTCGCGATTTCTTAAATTGTGATTGCATTTAAGGAATCTCAAATTGAGATTCCTTAATTGCAATGCATCAAACTTAAAATTTTTGCGAATTTGCAAATAAGGGGAGCAAATTACCATGAAGTTGACCTTCATGGTAATTTGCGAAAACTTTCAAAAATGCACTAAAGTGGATTTTTCAAAGTTCCATTTTACACACACACATGCCCTTAGGGCATGTGTGTGTGCAAGATGTACTTATAGGCAGATTTCAGGGGTGCAACAGGGTGTCCTTTGGACACCCCTGCACCCTTGAAATTGCATTCTCAATTTGCGATTCTCTAATGGAGAATCGCAAATTAAGAATGTCTTCACATTCATTCCTATGGGCCTCTAGGACCATAGGAATGGACGGGGAGGTATTCCTTAATTGCGATTCTCAATTAGAGAATCGCAATTGAGGAATTTTAAGAAAGCTCTATTTTTTTAGCAATTTCCTGATGCATTGCAGTTTGCAATTCCTTAATTGCGATTCCTTATTTTTCGTAATTAAGGAATCGCAAAAAGCAATATTGATGCATGTGCCCCCTATTTTCTTAAAATAAACATTTATGTGTAGTGTGTTACTGTACTCAAACTCCATATTAATGCAGTGTTGTGTACACCTCTGCAGACAGTATTTTTGGAGTAAAAAAGTAAAAAAAGACACAAAGAGTGTCAATAATACATTTGAAATGGATTATTTACACATTTATTTTCAAATTCATATCAAGGCCATCAATGCCATTTGTGATGGTTAAAGGACAGGAAGCACATATTGCTTCAAAAATATGCATTATCCCATATAAATTTTGTCAAAACACATAACTTTTATGTTACTCATCAAATATGTTGCTGTGGCTCATGTAAAAATGTTTTACATGTTTCTACGATGCAGACTATGAATGCTGGGAGAGTGGGGAGACAACATTCTCCAGTGTACCGTCCATTTCTAGACCTTGCCACCATGGAAGAAAGAGATATGCTCAAGAAGTTCAGTTTGAATAGATACACTATAGTGGATTGATGTCATTAGCTGGAGTCAGATCTACAGCCTCACCACAGAAATTACACATCTGTTACACCAATTGTCAAAATCATGTCTGTACTTCATTTTGTGGCCACAACATCCTTCCAATACACTGTGGCAGTATCTGTTGGTATATCACAGCCAACTTTCAGTGACGTGCTTCAAGAAGTTATATATTCAATGATGAGACACATCAACAGCTTCATTTAGTTTCCACAACAGGAGGATTTTGCCCATGTGAAGGGTGACTTCTATAGTTTGGGCCATCTATAACATGTGGTTGGATCAATTAATGAGACACATATTGCCTTAGTGGCACCACACGCCAGCGAACAGGTCCACCGTGATAGAAAGAGCTTCCATTCAGTCTCCTTACTGAATTTGTACATCATAAGCATCTGTGCCCTTTTCACCAGCTCTGCCCATGGTTGAGTTGTACTATGAACAGCCCCATACCCCTGCAAATGTCTCAACTCGGACCTGACAGGGCCTGGATTTTTGGTAGGTACAATCTTTCATAATATTGTTTGGGGTATTGCTAGTTGCTTAAGTTGCTTAATCTAAAATGGTGTTATATAATTGTGTGCCTTTTTTATCTTCCATCTAGGAGACTCAGCTTATACCAACTTACCATGGTTGTTGCCATGCTGAGGAATCCAACAACGCCAGGGGAAATCCACTTCAATGAGGCCCATGGACAAACACAGCGGCCATTGGATCTGGCTTTTGGGCTTCTGAAAACCAGGTTTTGTTGTCTGGGAAAAACTGGTGGAGCCCTCCTCTACTCACCCACTAACGTGTGACAAATCATCGTGGCCTGCTGCATGCTCCACAACATGGCCCTGAGATGGAACATCCCTTACATTGCAGAGGATGGAGACCATGAAGAGGCTCCAGGAAAGGATCCTGATGTGTCAAATGAAAATGATGGTGGTGAAGCAAAAGGAGTTGACTTATGTCTAGATGTCATTGACAACTTCCTTTCATGAGTGTAAGTATATCTTAACATGCCATGTCTCTCCCTTTTACACCAGCTATTGATGTGATGAGAGAAGTATGTGATAGTACTTTGTTGGGAAGGGCAAGTTCTGGGAAAATCCGGCCAAAGGTGTTTGCAGATCAAAGTGTGGACACATCAACTCCTGTGTTCAGTTACATTGACTATTCCTACTTGCATTGTGAAACTGTGACCCCCAAAAGTTGACCTTGTAATGTGGCCATCTTGTTCTGTGTGATTAGTAATGTTTTTGTGGGATCTGTTTTAGGATCCTTCAGCATGTCTTCTTCATTTGGACATTTGAGAATTGTGAAATATGCAGGTATATGGTGCTGGTTCCAAGTACAAAGGGAACGTGGCTTGATCCTGGGAAAGTAAAACACACAAGATGATGGACGGAATGTTGCACAATGGCAAAACATTCACCCCCGGTCACAGATCTGGGTTTAATCCATCGTTATTTTGCTGTTCACCCTATGTGGGAAGGATATGCCCAGACGTGGGTCCCGTGCTCACTAAGCAACTGGAGTCAAGCTATCCTGGCTGATGAAGGCTGATAGCTAAAAACTGGTCATAGGGTGCTTGATTTCAGTCCAGGGAAGACATGGCTTGGCAGTTTAGGCTGGACTGTTCCCATGAGGCACAGGGTCAAGACTGATTTGCATATGGCCATGTCTAAACTGGGGTGGCTTGGTGAGCAAAATAACGATGGATTAAACCCAGATCTGTGACTGGGGTGAATTTTTTGCCATTGTGCAACATTCCGTCCATCATCTTGTGTGTTTTACTGTTCACCCTATGTGGGAAGGGTATGCCCAGACGTGGGTCCCGTGCTCACTAAGCCACTGGAGTCAAGCTATCCTGGCTGATGAAGGCTGATAGCCAGAAACTGGTACTAGGATGCTTGATTCCGGTACAGGGAAGACATGGCCTGGCAGTTCGGTCTGGACTGTTCCGATGAGGCACAGGGTCAAGACTGATTTGCATATGGCCATGTCTGAACTGGGGTGGCTTGGTGAGCAAAATTACAATGGATTAAACCCAGGGGGTGAATGTTTTGCCATTGTGCAACATTCCGTCCATCATCTTGTGTGTTTTGTTGATCCTGGGAAAGACACACACATACTTTGAATGTACAAATGTTGCACCTTAATTGGATGGGAGATTTGAAGATTACATTGGATTTGCTCTCTGTTGTGTGTTGGCACTAAAGCAATATGTGTTCCATCATTTGCTCGAAACACATGTAGTAGTGGAGCCAAATCATGATACTCTCCTTTCACATTGGTAAAATACTCATTGTGTGTAAAGTGTATGTGGGTTTTGATGTGTCATATCATTGTGGGACATATTTCTTGTGGCACACTACTGAAACTTGGTTGTGACATCCCACAAGATACTGGAACAGTGGTTTTTACTGATCCTGTGTCTACAATATGTAATGATGCCATGGTTGTGCTCTTGATGTTATTGATGTGGGCTTCCTTATGTGAGCCAGAAGATCTGGCTACAGCTGATGACATGAATCAATGAACATGTGCCTATGCTGTCTTATTGTTCTGGACATATCATCTTCTTCCATACTAGCAAAGTATTCAACTGGAAATGTGCAAACTGGCACTGAGTAATGTGATGTATGGATGCTTATGTTAGTGAAAATGGTAACTGACAAGTATTGATCAAATGGGATAAACATAGTAGTTCATGATTGAATGGTATGACATATTTTGGGAGTCATGTTTATGAACTTGAAATAAACAATAGCTACTTGCAAATCAAATATGTTGACACAATCTTTTGTTTAACATCTGTTTATTGAAGGCAAGCATGTAGAGACATATGGCATTGTAAGAAGACACAATCTTTTGATGTTGTTTCATTGTCAAGTTAATGTGGAATTAAACAAATGACTTGTTAGAGTTGAGATATACAACACCAGTCTATGATTTTTTGAGTTGTAAATTTGTTGTATGAAACGTGATGAAATTAAAGAGGGTGAACATAACAAAAACAAAGCAAAAAGTGAAGAAGTCAGTCATGGTGAATGAAACCATAGTTGGCAAGCCAAATTTGTTTGAAGTCCAATGTTCAAAACACTAATGTCTAAGCATCCAGAAATTGTCTGCAGATTGAATGTTAGGTACACACTGGAGGAAATTTGCTTTTAGGTTTCTTGCTGGTGGAGAGGGGTTGGGGATCCACAGTTGCAGGGGATAGGGAGGCTGCCAGTAGTTCTTTCTGTGGCAGGGCCTCTCTTCTTGTGGCTGATGTAGATAGCTCAGATGTTGTCAGACCACAGGAAGGGGTCAATGGTGCTGGGAAAGCCATGCACATGTGGGTGTAAATGTCCTGCACCACCCCAATCAAGGAACCCATATTAGAGTTATAGGCCTCCGTCGGGTGGTTGTGTTCCCTCTGTAGCTGCTTCATCTCCTGGATCTCTGTGAGTACCTGGCCTATCATGTCTTGGGACTGATGGTGGCTTCCATGGCTTGGTCGACGTTGGTCTGGGTGTCAGTGACCCCATGGACTCTGTATGCCAGCCCACAAACACCCTCCTATGACCCCAAGCCTCACTACCCTGTGCCCTTTACCTAGTGTGTCCCACCCAACTTGGTCCTGGGTGAGCATGGGGTGGTGTGGTTCTTAATATCACCTAGGACTGGGGGGGCTCATGATCAGTGTCACAGTGGGAGGAACACATCAAGTGGAGTCTTCAGGTTGCTGAGGTATCACTGGGGTGGAAGGTCTTGGTGTGGCCGCAAGGAGTATCACTGGAACTGTCTGCAGAGACTGACCAGATGTTCAAGCTCCTCCATATCACCAGAAGTACTCTCTTGACGGAAGGCTTGATCCTAGGCCTTAGTGGAGGTTTCTCCAGCGGCTGGAACCTGCCCATGTGCTCGGCCAGTTTGATCTGTTGAGAAATGGTGAACATTCTTATTAGTTAAAGTGTGTATTGTACATTCAAATCTTTTGAGACACACCATGTAGATACCTAGAAGACAAAATAGGTAGAGATTATTGTGATGATAGCCTCCAGTGGTGTTAAACATAGTACCCTAACTTCTGTCAATTTCAAACAGTGCAACTTGAAATCAGCAGGTAATAATATTAGGGTGCATACCTGAAATCTCCCAACCATTCAGTCCAACACAATGGAGAGGTGAAATGTGCAGTTGACAATTCCAAGGCCTAGCTAACTACAAAACAGACATTTCCACTACTTAGATGGATGCTTGGCCCTAGTCATCATGTAACAGTGCAGTGTCCATTTTTGCAAATACCACTTATATACAGCATAGTAATTTACAAACCTAACAAATTTTGTGTAAACACAGTTTGATTAGTAAAATTCATGACATCAATGCAATTGGTTGAGTGAAACAGGATAACATTCAGAAAACAACACAAGCCATTTTTCGAAGAGAGCATTGAATAGGGATTGATCACTATGCAACACTTTACCATGTGTTGAAATCTGTTAGGGAAGAGAGAATGAGTAACATGGCATAGCAATTTCTTTAGAGAAATCGTAACAAGGCATCATGGTAGTTGTAGTCATTTCAAAGATAACTTGCCCAACACTTGCAAAATGGTTAGTGGAACATAATTGTGGAAAGTATGCAGTGGAAATAGGCCACACACTTACATTTTGTTTGACATGCATATGGGTAATGGGTTATTTGGTGTTATTTCAGTTAAGTGTCACCGTAAATGTTGGTGACATCCCTGTGACTGTGGGCACACCTTTGGTT
The DNA here is from genome assembly GCF_964263255.1 of Lissotriton vulgaris. NCBI lineage: Eukaryota > Metazoa > Chordata > Amphibia > Caudata > Salamandridae > Lissotriton > Lissotriton vulgaris. The sequence goes on from NC_141695.1 coordinate 1,374,253,872, forward strand.
CTTGTATAAAGCAAGATTCCTCTGAAAGTTGATTTCTTAAGTTTTTATTCTGGTGTCATCATTAATTAATGGTAACATTCTGTCTTTCAATACTTATTTTTCCAAAATTTTATATCTTCTAATTACTCCAATGCATTTCGGGCTGAGCGCCCTTCATCTGGGAGTTCTATAAACAATAGAGGATACAGCACTGAGAGTTCACTCAAATTATAAGATAACGAAAAACAGGTAATCTAAAGTTTGTAACATGCAGGTTCGTGCTAAGTGAGGAGTGTATTTGGAGTGAATAGCATGAATGAATAAGTAGCGAGGTGAACGTGATCATCAAGTGATGGGAAGTGTTTAAAGCTCAATCGGCAGGCTCGGCATTTTTTTCTATGAAAAACGTTAGTAACACCAAAGTGAAGACAACGTTCAGAGCACTCACGTGTCGTCGGACGTGTTGAAGCATATATTCTGTTGGGATACGAAGAAAAACGGACCTCAGTTGGGGAATGTCCGTTAGCAATATATCACATTGTAATGAAATATTTAAATAATAAATAATGTGGCAATAAGAATTGCCGACTTACAGAGTAGATGATGTGATGTCTTCGGAAAAGTAGGTGCATGCTTACAGCATTCGCGGTGTAACCCGGAAGGGGAGAGAGTAAATAGGAACGTGCAACCATGGATAAAGAAATAGGACTGTGACCGAGTGGGTGTAAGCAAAGAGGGCAGTGAAGGAATAGGTATAAACGAAGGACTATGGTGCTAAAGTGATCATAACAGTCCGTAGGAACAATAGAAGAAAATTAAACACAATTAGAATAAATTGCAAAACGAAGGACTATAGTGCTAAGGTGATCATAACAGTCCGTAGAAGAAAATTAGAATAAATTGCAAAAATGGAAAATTCAAAAATCAAAAATGTAAACATCACATGATAGTAGTTAAGCCGCACTAGCTAGGAGTCATGTATACAATAAATACACCCATGTGAAGGTGTTTCATAAATAACAAGAAAATTCCAGGCGATCATTAAGTCCCAATGGTTTTGTGGATTGCATTCTAAAAATCCATGCAATTTCTCTCCCTAACAATTGTTTATTGTTGTCAATGCCCTCGCTTTTATTGACAACCTCGAGAATCAGGAACTTCAGTTGTGAAATGTTGTGTCTGGCTTCATTGAAATGTATCGCTACATTGGAATTGGTATTCTGCGTCCTTATATTGGATTTGTGCTCGTTGATTCGAGTTTTAATTTTTCTTTCCGTCTTTCCAATGTAAATCATACCACATGGACATTTGATCAGATATATAACATTTTGGGTATCACAGGTGGCATTCACATGCAAATTTATCTCATTCCCTTTCATGGGGTGGTTGATGGAGTTGCCTTTGATTATATTATTGCAATTCCCGCAGTTCATGCAGGGTCTGGTGCCTTTACAATTGATTTGAGTGGGTGGTTTTCTGGTTAGAATCTCTTTGAAGTTAGCACTATGAGTGTAAGCAAAGATAGGCAAGTTTTCAAAGGTTGTTCCAAAATCTGGTTCAGCTGTCAAAATGGGCCAGTGGCGTTTGATAATTTTCTTGTAGGCTGTGCTGAGGGTGGAAAATTTAGAAACTAACACCATCCTGGTGTCTTTGTGCTTCACGGTTCTAGATAAGAGTTTCTCTCTGGGTGTTTCTCGAGCTATATTTTTGGCCTTTTCAATTAGGATTTCTGGGTAACCTCTATGATGAAATCTTTCACCCATTTCATTCAAACGAAGTTCCATAGATATAGGATTAGACGCGATCCTTTTCACTCGTAACATTTGTGATGTGGGTAAATGTTCTTTAAGAGATCCTTGATGAAAACTAGCGTAGTGCAGTGTGTTATTCCTATCTGTATTTTTTCTGTACAGATCCATTTCAAATCCGGACTCCGTGATGGTGACTTTAACATCCAGAAATGTTATTGATTTGTCGTTTGTTTCCCATGTAAATTGTATGCGTTCATTGGCATTATTTAGACTGTTTAATGACTGTGTCAGAGATTCTTTTGAATTTTTCCATATTATGAATACGTCATCAATGTATCTAGCGTACATTTTGATGTTTTCAGTCCAGATTGGGTTGTTGTAGATATTTTCTTCCTCAAAGTATTTCATATAGATATTGGCGTAGGTCGGTGCGGCACAATTGCCCATCGAAGTTCTGGACAGCTGGAGATACCAATCATCATTATGTTGAAAATAGCTCTGATAAAGAGTAAAAATCATTAATTCCATAAGGAATTGTTGCATTCTGGTCTCAATATTGCTTTCGAGGATTGCTTTCTCTATGACAGACACATCTTCCTCGGGAGTGACACATCCAACCGTCCGCCAAGAAAAACAAACACACAAGAAAAACCCCGATCTGATGATACCTCTACTATTACTAAAAATATAAGTGACCAATCAGCAGGACCATCTACTGCGGTACCTTTTTTAGATGCAGGGCAAGAAATCTGAGACGACCCAGGAGGGGTCTTGGAAAAAGAAAAAGAGAAAGAGACATCACATCCGAGTACTCGAAGCACAAAAAAGGACAAGAAGAAGACCACCTAGTCATTAACATATCCAACACCAACTCGAATACTCATGAAAAGAAACTGTTGTCTAAAGGAACTTCGTTTATACCAACAACCAAAACTAATCGATTAGAGCTACATATTAGCACATACAAATTCACACGAAAGCTACGACTAAGACATTTTTTTGAGCATGTTAACCCTCCTAGCACTAGGAAACCCGATCAACTCATGGGATTAAGACCGGATAGCTCATTTGAAGCTCCCATAAGTCACAAAAGCATAGATTTGTTTGAGACCTTGGTCAAACAGGACATCTCCAAACTCAATTACAACAAATCCTCATATAAGAACCTGACACAAAAAGATCTGGATACTTTAAAGAGCATAGCCAATAATGATCAAATAAAATGCATGAGGCAGACAAAGGAGGAGCGCTGGTAATTATGAACACTACAATGTACAACCAAAAAATGGAGGAGCATGTCCAAAACAAACTGATCTACATGAAGCTTCCTAGTAACCCTACCACGCAATTCGAAGACATACTCTATCAGATTGTAAACAAAGCGTATGAATTGGGAACAATAGATGAAAGAACTAAAAAATATCTGTTGAAACCTTGTCCTAAAAGTCCGGTCATACATATGACCCCCAAAATTCACAAAAGTTTGACAGATCCTCCTTTTAGGCCAATAGTTTCGACCAAGGGCTCTTTACATGAACCGGTCGGCAAGTTCATAGACCGACACCTGCAACCTATAGTAAGACAAATGAGAAGCTATGTTCAAGATACTACAGACTTTTTAACAAACTGGCTCAAATTAATATTTCCAAGGAAGACCAGCTAACATTATGTACAGCCGATGTATGCTCACTATATACCTCAATCCCCCATGGCGGAGGAATAGAGGCCATAGAGAAAGCAATCCTCGAAAGCAATATTGAGACCAGAATGCAACAATTCCTGATGGAATTAACGATTTTTACTCTTTATCAGAGCTATTTTCAACATAATGATGATTGGTATCTCCAGCTGTCCGGAACTTCGATGGGCAATTGTGCCGCACCGACCTACGCCAATATCTATATGAAATACTTTGAGGAAGAAAATATCTACAACAACCCAATCTGGACTGAAAACATCAAAATGTACGCTAGATACATTGATGACGTATTCATAATATGGAAAAATTCAAAAGATTCTATGACACAGTCATTAAACAGTCTAAATAATGCCAATGAATGCATACAATTTACATGGGAAACAAACGACAAATCGATAACATTTCTGGATGTTAAAGTCACCATCATGGAGTCCGGATTTGAAACGGATCTGTACAGAAAAAATACAGATAGGAATAACACACTGCACTACGCTATTTTCATCAAGGATCTCTTAAAGAACATTTACCCACATCACAAATGTTACGAGTGAAAAGGATCGCGTCTAATCCTCTATCTATGGAACTTCGTTTGAATGAAATGGGTGAAAGATTTCATCATAGAGGTTACCCAGAAATCCTAATTGAAAAGGCCAAAAATATAGCTCGAGAAACACCCAGAGAGAAACTCTTATTTAGAACCGTGAAGCACAAGGATGGTGTTAGTTTCTAAATTTTCCACCCTCAGCACAGCCTACAAGAAAATTATCAAACGCCACTGGCCCATTTTGACAGCTGAACCGGATTTTGGAACAACCTTTGAAAACTTGCCTATCTTTGCTTATACTCGTAGTGCTAACTTCAAAGAGATTCTACCCATAAAACCACCCACTCAAATCAATTGTAAAGGCACCAGACCCTGCATGAACTGCGGGAATTGCAATAATATAATCAAAGTGTCAGGTCCCAAAGTCCTCAGGATGGTACGATGCCAATAAGGGTTCCACCTCTCGATAACCTCTGGGTCTGACAATAACAGACTCACAGTGGGGATCAAGTGAGGGATAACAGGAACAGCAGGGCAGGAACTGGGGGGGCGGAGAAGCTGAAATGAGAACAAGACAAACAATCACACTCTGTCCTAGGTCCTAGAGAACCTGCCTTCTATAGTTTCTCTAATCTAAACACCTATGAATCGCTTCTCTTTACCTGGAGGGGAAGATAAGGTTGGCTTTGCCTGGCCTTCAGATGTTAAACAGTAACAGCACAATCCTGAAAACACAAGATACCTTTGGTTAACACTAGCACCATTATACATTAATATGTTCCCTAGGGTAACTTGTACATACCAGTGATGTTAACAATAAGGGCTTCAACAGAGGGCAGAATGGTAAACAGGCGAAGCACATTATACCCCTGTTGTAAAAATAAAATAAACAGCAAATAACAGATTTTTGCTTTAGTAAATGTCACACAGAAGAGACTACTGGGTTACGTCACCCACAGCCTCACAATCTTTACACCTGATGGTAATGTCCTGCACCAGCGAGTAAACAGTACAAGTAATGTTCTTTAATTTGAAAAGCAGTCTTCCTGATAGAAGAAACCAAGTTCTTTCAATCACCCTTCACACAGATAAAATGTCTCTGCAGACGGTGATTCACGAAATACCTCTAGCGCCACACAGCGCGAGCCAAGAAATCACTAAAGAGTCCAAGCGCAGTGCTTCAATCCGTTAACTCCTCGAGCTAACTACACCTTGCCAAGAGCCTCACTAGGAAGAGGCGAAATCCGAGTGAGCAGAACGACTGACCTCTGCACATAAAGCCAAGGTAAATGGCTCCGAACACCGCCAAGAGGAACCTCCTCCGAGCGGAACGAGCACTTCAAGAAACAGCACCAAACACGAAGAAAAACGTAAAGGCACCAAAAAGGATACGCAGCCAAACTCCAGCGCTGGGGATCCTACCGTCAGAGTCCTGGAACCAGAATATACGGCGCGGCGAGGCAGGATTCACTCCGTCTTGAACTTCCTGAGTCTGACGTCATCGCCAGACGCGTCGCTCTCCCCCGGGAATCATGGGAAGTGTAGTCTTTCCCACAATCTCGGATCTGGTCAGTGTTCATAGCGTCCCACCTCCGTGGGTCGTGACAGTACATCCCTCCCCAGAAGAACACTGACAGAGACATGGCTTGTGTGGGAATCGTTTGTGGAACATCCGAACAAACTTGGGAGCATGAACACCTGATGCAGGTTCCCACGAATTCTCGTCATTACCGTACCCCTTTCAAGCCACCAAATACCACAATCTGGTACGATAGATTTTGGAATCCACAATACCCCTCACTTCATGCTCCTCCTCACCGTTAACCTCAACAGGAGCAGGTTTGCTCTTCTTGCCCCCTCTTGCAGGTTTAACCAGCGACACATGAAATGCTGGATGTATACGCAAGGAGGAAGGCAAAGCCAATTTCACCACCACAGGATTCACCAGTTTCAGGATTTTGTAAGGACCTATGTACTTAGGATTAAATACACTGTACCTCCTGAATCTTATGTTCTTTGTGGATAACCATACATAGTCTCCCTTCTTATACATGGGACCAATCTGCCTGTGCTTATCAACATAGGATTTGTATCTTGCCTTGGCTAGTGCTAATTGCCCCTTAACCTTCAACCAGATCTCATGAAGCTCTCACACCCTTTCCTGAACTTCGGGGACAGGGGACGCAGAAGCAGGGTGATGGAACGGAGTGAAGTTAGGATGAAAGCCATAAGTGCAGTAAAATGGTGCATGTTTGGTGGACCCGTGAACAGCGCTGTTGTAAGCTATTTCGGCCAACCATAACCTTCCCACCCAATCCTCATTGGTGACCTCCACATAGCATCTCAAATACTGCTTCAAGGTTTGATTTGCCCTTTCTGTCTGCCCATCTGTCTGAGGATGGAAACTCGTGGATGTATTGGATGTTATATCTAAAGCCTTACACCATGTCTTCCAAAATTTTGCTGTAAACTGACTTCCCCTGTCTGATACAATCACTTTGGGCAACCCATGTAACCTCACTATGTTTTGGAGGATAAGATGCGCCAACCCACTAGCAGATGGTACTTTTTTGCAAGCAATAAAATGTGCCATTTTGGTCAGATAATCCACTACCACTAGGATGGTGGTACACCCCTGATCTATTGGCATGCCTACCACAAAGTCCATAGAGATACATTCCCAGGGAACCTCAGGCGTGGGGAGCGGCTGTAATAAACCTGACTGTCTTGTATGCAACGTTTTCATCTGGCTGCAAACCGGACACTCCGCTACCCAATCCGTCACATCTTTTTTGATGTTTGGCCACCAGAATTGCCTTTGGATCCGCTCAAGCGTCTTGCTGCAGCCGTTGTGTCCTGCACAAGGTGCCGTGTGACACCACTGAAACACTTGCTTCCGTAGGGCCTGGATAGGTAACAGCAACTGTTTCTTTCGCATGGGGAGACCCTGCACCATATTCCATTCTTTATGCTCTTGCAACCACTTCTTCCATTCCTTCTTCTGTACATGACTCATGACACTGCGTAGAAACATCTGTGTACATGTGACCCCTATAACCCTCTCAGGGTTGATGATAGCTTCTTCTTTTCTATCTGCAGTGTCCATTACAGTATGTTGTCGCGATAAAGCATCTGCCTTTCTGTTGTCTTTTCCCGGCCTATAGGTCACGACGAAATCGAATTCAGCGAAATGCATCATCCATCGCATTTGTCTCGGTGTCAAATGGCGGGCAGCTGCCATGTACTGTAGGTTGCGATGATCTGTATAAACGGTTACAACATGTCTTGCACCCATGAGATGATGCCTCCATTCTAGGAAGGCTGTTCTTATTGCCAGCAGTTCCTTTTCAGCTATCACATAGTTTCGTTCAGCCTGATTTAGCGTCCGTGATAGATATGCTACTGGATGCAACTGACCAGTGTCAGAGTGACGTTGCGATAATACAGCTCCTACAGCTACATCCGAAGCATCAGCTTCCACTATGTAAGGCTTGCTAGGATCTGCATGCACCAATACCGGTGCCGACACAAAGGCTTTCTTCAGCTCCTCAAAACTTCTTTGGGCTTCCTCGGTCCAAACAAATGCCACCTTCTTCTTTAGCAGTCTCGTCATAGGACAGGCCATCGCAGAGAAGTTTTCGATGAACCTGCGATAGAAATTCGCAAAGCCAATGAAGCACTGGATGTCTCGTACATTTTTGGGTGTAGGCCACTCTTTGACTGCCAATATCTTCCTTTCGGACATCTCCTGACCCTGGGGTGTGAGCATGACCCCTAAGAACTCCACCGTGGTAGCGTTGAACTCACACTTACTGAGCTTACAGTAAAGTCGATTCTCCAATAAAGTACGTAATACTGACTTCACATGCCCCGTGTGTTGACTGGCAGTGGAGGAGTAAATCAAAATGTCGTCTATATAGACGATGACGAAACGATCCAGGTACTCCTTTAAAACATCATCCAAAAAGAATTGAAAGGCTGCCGGGGCGTTACACAGCCCGAAGGGCATCACTAAGTACTCGTATAATCCAAAACGGGTCTTTATAGCTGTCTTCCACTCATCCCCGGGCCTCATTCGGACTAAGTGATAGGCTCCCTTTAGGTCTAGTCTTGTAAATATCACTGCATCCTTCACCTGCTCCAATAATACCGTGATAAGGGGGAGAGGATATTTATTCTTCACCGTTATGGCATTCAAAGCTCTATAGTCTGCACAAGCTCTGAGATCACCGTTGGCCTTCGGGATAAAAAATAACGGAGATGCGGCCGGAGACTTAGATTCCCTGATGAATCCCAGGTCTAACAGTTTATCCAAATATGACCTAAGATGCAGAGTCTCCGGTTCCGTCAAAGCATATACCCGTCCGGCTGGTATTTTAGCCCCAGGAATCAGATCTATTTGGCAGTCATACGGTCTGTGGGGTGGTAGCCTTTCTGCCTTTGTTTCACTGAAGACCTCTGCCAAATCTTGATACACCACCGGGAGTTCCACGTTCTGTTCCACTGCCGTGGCTATATGATGGATGCCAGCTAATCCTATAGCCGGACTGGGATTCCTCGGACAGCAATTCCTCTGACAGAACTCTGAAGTAAAATTTAGCACCTGATTTTCCCAATCTATTGCAGGGTTATGTCTTCTGAGCCATGGTAGCCCAAGAATCACTCCATACTGGGGTGCGTGAATGATATTGAAGAACAACCTCTCCTGATGTTCTGTACCCATGGTCACACACAGCTCCTTGGTTTGTAACCGGATGGGTCCAAAAGTCAATTTCCGTCCATCGACCGCAAACACCTCTTCGGGGGTTTCTTTCTCATGTAAATCCAACCCTAGACTACTAGCTGTAGCCTGGTCCATAAAACAACCAGTTGCCCCTGAATCTAACATGGCTTTGATCCAGGTTCTTTTCTCCGGTAGGTCCACTCCTATGTTCACATAGAAATGTATAGTTTCTCTTGTGCTTTGTCTATCCAAAGAAGGGATATACAACGTACTTGAAGGGCACCCTTCACTCCTCTTCAAGCCTTCTCGTTTCCCGCCTCTGGGTCAGAGGATAGAACAGACACCTTCCGATTGTCATAACGTCCCTTTGTCTTTGTTGGGCATTCTCGTATGAAGTGCCCCTTCCGGCCACAATATAAACACAACCCCCTCTTGCGTCTATATTCTCTTTCCTCCGCCGATAGGGGGGATCTAACGGCTCCTATTTCCATAGGCTCGGGCTTTGCAGCAGACGTCCCTTCTGCTGTTCTGGAATACTCGTAACTAGACCTGGTCCTGTCCTTTCGCCTACTATCTCCTCGTCTATCACTGAGGCGATGGTCCAGCCGCAGCACTAAGCTAATCATATCCTCACAAGTACTGGGTTGAGGGTCAATTGGGGCCAATGCGTCTTTCATCTCTCCAGTCAATCCATTGTAAAAGATTGCCAGGCGCTTGCTTTCAGGCCAATCTGTTTCGGTAATTAGTCTTCTGAAATCATTAAGGTAGGTTATAAGATCCCTGTTTCCTTGTCTTAACCCCAGCAGGTCCCTATCTGCTGACAAGGTGGCTGACCTGCGGTTGAATGTTTTCTCGAACTCAGTCTTAAAGGCCTCCCAATCTCTTAACAAAGGATCATCTTTTTTAACTAACGGTACCGCCCACTGAGCAGCATCCCCACCCAAATACGATATGAGAAATGCCACCCTTGCATGATTAGTGTTGAAGACTTTAGGTTTGCATGAGAAGTGTAAGAGAACTTGAGTGAGAAAAACCTACACCTTATCACTATCCCCATGGAACCGTTCCGGAGCGGCCAGTGGAATAGGTGCGGGGACTTCTACCACCACCGAAGAAGTGGACTGGGTGCCTGCATTAAAAGGGTTTCTATTCAACCTATCTACCTGTGCTTGCAACGTCGCAGTTTCCGTCCTGGAAGCCTGCAACTCAGTCTGTACTATCGCTAATGCAGACATTAGGTCTTCGAGAGTGGTCATGATATCGTAACACCGGGAGGACTAAATTCTTGGGCCGTATATTCTGTCAGGTCCCAAAGTCCTCAGGATGGTACGATGCCAATAAGGGTTCCACCTCTCGATAACCTCTGGGTCTGACAATAACAGACTCACAGTGGGGATCAAGTGAGGGATAACAGGAACAGCAGGGCAGGAACTGGGGGGGCGGAGAAGCTGAAATGAGAACAAGACAAACAATCACACTCTGTCCTAGGTCCTAGAGAACCTGCCTTCTATAGTTTCTCTAATCTAAACACCTATGAATCGCTTCTCTTTACCTGGAGGGGAAGATAAGGTTGGCTTTGCCTGGCCTTCAGATGTTAAACAGTAACAGCACAATCCTGAAAACACAAGATACCTTTGGTTAACACTAGCACCATTATACATTAATATGTTCCCTAGGGTAACTTGTACATACCAGTGATGTTAACAATAAGGGCTTCAACAGAGGGCAGCATGGTAAACAGCCAGCCAGGCGAAGCACATTATACCCCTGTTGTAAAAATAAAATAAACAGCAAATAACAGATTTTTGCTTTAGTAAATGTCACACAGAAGAGACTACTGGGTTACGTCACCCACAGCCTCACAATCTTTACACCTGATGGTAATGTCCTGCACCAGCGAGTAAACAGTACAAGTAATGTTCTTTAATTTGAAAAGCAGTCTTCCTGATAGAAGAAACCAAGTTCTTTCAATCACCCTTCACACAGATAAAATGTCTCTGCAGACGGTGATTCACGAAATACCTCTAGCGCCACACAGCGCGAGCCAAAAAATCACTAAAGAGTCCAAGCGCAGTGCTTCAATCCGTTAACTCCTCGAGCTAACTACACCTTGCCAAGAGCCTCACTAGGAAGAGGCGAAATCCGAGTGAGCAGAACGACTGACCTCTGCACATAAAGCCAAGGTAAATGGCTCCGAACACCGCCAAGAGGAACCTCCTCCGAGCGGAACGAGCACTTCAAGAAACAGCACCAAACACGAAGAAAAACGTAAAGGCACCAAAAAGGATACGCAGCCAAACTCCAGCGCTGGGGATCCTACCGTCAGAGTCCTGGAACCAGAATATACGGCGCGGCGAGGCAGGATTCACTCCGTCTTGAACTTCCTGAGTCTGACGTCATCGCCAGACGCGTCGCTCTCCCCCGGGAATCATGGGAAGTGTAGTCTTTCCCACAATCTCGGATCTGGTCAGTGTTCATAGCGTCCCACCTCCGTGGGTCGTGACACAAAGGCAACTCCATCAACCACCCCATGAACGGGAATGAGATACATTTGCACATGAATGATACCTGTGATACCCAAAATGTTATATATCTGATCAAATGTCCATGTGGTATGATTTACATTGGAAAGACGGAAAGAAAAATTAAAACTCGAATCAACGAGCACAAATCCAATATAAGGACGCAGAATACCAATTCCAATGTAGCGATACATTTCAATGAAGCCAGACACAACATTTCACAACTGAAGTTCCTGATTCTCGAGGTTGTCAATAAAAGCGAGGGCATTGACAACAATAAACAATTGTTAGGGAGAGAAATTGCATGGATTTTTAGAATGCAATCCACAAAACCGTTGGGACTTAATGATTGCCTGGAATTTTCTTGTTATTTATGAAACACCTTCACATGGGTGTATTTATCGTATACATGACTCCTAGCTAGTGCGGCTTAACTACTATCATGTGATGTTTACATTTTTGATTTTTGAATTTTCCATTTTTGCAATTTATTCGAATTTTCTTCTACGGACTGTTATGATCACCTTAGCACTATAGTCCTTCGTTTTGCAATTTATTCTAATTGTGTTTAATTTTCTTCTATTGTTCCTACGGACTGTTATGATCACCTTAGCACCATAGTCCTTCGTTTATACCTATTCCTTCACTGCCCTCTTCGCTTACACCCACTCTGTCACAGTCCTCTTTCTTTAGCCATGGTTGCACGTTCCTATTTACTCTCTCCCCTTCCGGGTTACACCGCGAATGCTGTAAGCTTGCACCTACATTTCAGAAGACATCACATCATCTACTCTGTAAGTCGGCAATTCTTATTGCCACGTTAATTTATTATTTAAATGTTTTATTACAATGTGATATATTGCTAACGGACATTCCCCAACTGAGGTCAGTTTTTCTTCGTATCCCAACAGAATATATGCTTCAACACGTCGGACGACACGTGAGTGCTCCGAACGTTGTCTTCACTTTGGTGTTACTAACGTTTTTCATAGAAAAAAATGCCAAGCACTGCCGATTTATCTTTAAACACTTCCCATCACTTGATGATCACGTTCACCTCGCTACTTATTTATTCATGCTAGTCACTCCGAATACACTCCTCACTTAGCACGAACCTGCATGTTACGAACTTTAGATTACCTGTTTTTCGTTATCTTATAATTTGAGTGAACTCTCAGTGCTGTATCCTCTATTGTTTATAGAACTCCCAGATGAAGGGCGGTCAGCCCGAAATGCGTTGGAGTAATTAGAAGATGTAAAATTTTAGAAAAAGAAGTATTGAAAGACAGAATGTTACCATGAATTAATGATGACTCCAGAATAAAAACTTAAGAAATCAACTTTCAGAGGACTCTTGCTTTATACAAGAACCAAAGGTGTGCCCACAGTCACAGGGATGTCACCAACATTTACGGTGACACTTAACTGAATCTACTCACAGACGTTACTAGGACGGAAACGCCACCTGTGTGGAGCACCCTAACCATTCATTGAACTTACTTTCAAATCAAGACACACTCTATAAACTTTGCTGTGCATCCCCTGCCATCTCTTTTTGGTTATTTGGTGTTATAACATTTACAGACACCATACCGTCATGTGACATGTAATGGAGATTGACACCTGTAATCTTAGATGCAACACAATACATTCACACAAACAATAATAATTATGTGATACTGATACTTTGAAGTTTATATGCTAGGAATATATGCGCAGGACACATTGACAGCACCTAAGTTGAGAACAAACAGGATATTGACGTTTATTGTGACTTTGCAAAGTGTAACTTAGCATACTCCCTCCACCAGGTATTCCTGTCAAGCCTTTAGGATGTAGGATCTGCAAGACCTTCTCATCCCAGGGCATGTATGGTATTAGGGTCCTGGGTGAACCACCAGCAATCCTGCTGGCCTCCATGTGACTCTTGGAGGCCAGGGAACGCACCCTCCCTGCAGGTCGTTGCACGTCTTCCTAATTTCCTCCTGTGTGTGCAGGTTTGCTACAGTACTCACTCTGTGAACTATTCTGGCCAATATTTTCCTTTTTTGTGATAGGGGTGTATTTTGGGCTTTGGCTCCAAACAAGTGTGGACTACTCTTAGGATTTTATCAACCTGACTAACAAATCTCCCTCCGTAATATGCGGATTTTGGGATCCTGGCATTGTGCGTAAAATAAAAATAAAGTAAATAATTAACCACAATGTACTAAAAGAAAGGGGATAAAGGGACAGGAGACAGTAAAAATTAAAAACAAAATACCTCACTTCACTGGCAAAGCCTCTGGGGTCACAATTTGTGATGGAGCAGGAATGGCAAAGTATGATCTGAAATGGTGTGTGTTTTAAAGTCTGCAGGTGTTTCCATTTGGCTAATGGACATCAGCTGTGTTCTGCTAGCATCCATCCAATGGCCACAGTGATGGTGCATTGTTGGGCACGTACCGCAATGTACTCCCTCCATCTAGGAATTGCTGCTAGTAGACAACCAGCTCAACTGTAAAATCTAAATGGCTTGGTGGGAACCCACTGCCCTGATGGGGAAGAACTAGTGTTCGCCAGCAGTGCAGTCCACCACGTCAGCAGTGGTGTGCCGTGACTACAGTGGGAAACATTCTATCAATGTGGACGGTGAGGCAGGTTGCGTGCATCTTAATACGGTGGGTGAAAGATCATCGACTCGGCAGAGTACTAGGGGCCACTGCAGCTAGGGGATGGCAGTAGTAGCAGTGCGCTTTAGAAATCTCGCTATTCAAGATCAAAATCAGGCCAATAGTTTTTGTGTCTTGCCCAGAAACCGAAAACACCATTGCATTTACACTCTGCTTTCTACTTCCTAAAGCAAACTAGTTTATACAAAACCTATACACAATTGCACTTAGCAGAAGATCATGCTCTATTCCCACACTCACTCATTTTATTGCACACATCACAGTTATGTTATCATTATGTAGTATCCATGCACCTTGTTTATATTATATATATGCTTTCTCCACCACTAGCCCAGTCTGTAGAATGCTGCAGCTATGATGCGCATGAGAATGTTGGGAATCTGTGGGCAGAGGCCAAGAGTTGTCAGTGGTCTGAGCATCATGCTGTATGCTCCTGGTGGGGCTGTTCCACCTTATCTACATATCTTCTAATAAACATCTTAACATCATCTACCGAGTGTGGACTTGAATACTACACATTATCATTCCCTTCAGCTTCAAATATACCCTGTGTTCACTCCATCGTGTCTGGCAAAAAAATCTTGCTTTAAAAAACAGCAATGGAAAGCAGCACAGTGCATCACACATTAAGTGCCTGATTCTGATGTGGTTAGGAAGGTCTCCTAACTGCATTTGCTCCGTCCAAATCTGATAGGAAACATGTCTTTCCAATGGAGGGCCCGATTACGATGTGGTTAGGAAAGCCTTCCCAACTAGGGCCCGATTACTATGCGGTTAGGAACATAGGCCCCTATTGAAGTCAATGAGATTCCAACCAAGTCGTATCGGGAAGCATCTGGATGCATCCTACTTGGTCATGTGAACTCTCCCGATCCGATTTGGTTGGAAACCATTCCCAAACCCATTCGGTCAGGAAGCTTTCCAAACCGCTTCAGAATCGGGCCCTTAATGTGTTCAAGTACACGAGAAGCATTGTAAGATTAAAGACATCAGAATTTTATTTTTAATTTAACATTTTTAGAATTGGTCAAAATGCTGGGCATCATCGTAAGAACAGTGACTATGAAACACTTGTGGCTTTGTGAACACTGGCAGCAATCAAAATGGGAATCTGCATGATCAACAACTCCTAATATGTGATAATGAATCTCTGGCCATCATGTTTGATTTACATTCAAGTAAGTAGTGATTTTGTTTCCTGCCATGAACAAAAGACTGTCCAGGTTATCAGCAGTGAATGTTGGCAGAATACAGATTAAGGACATAGTATAGTATTCGACAACTGATAGAGTATTCCTTAACTTTTGCAAATTGTGTTGCTCCCAGCATGCTGACACTTTTAGGTCTCTCCCTTGAAACAGCTTCAGCAGTCTCACCAAACTTGTTTTTTTCATACAAGTGCAACATAATATAAAAATATAAAACACATAAACATAAAACACAGATGGGTTTTTGGTGAGAAGGCCTAATCTATTGGCCTGTTTAATTATCATTCACAGTTTGCTTCCTCCCACCACTGCATCCTGCATGGTGCACTAGTTCTGCCCACTTTACCCTCTGACTTCCTTCACTTTAAGTGAATGAGCAAATCCTGTGCGAATTGTTTCCCTCCACATAAGCATAGTTTATTTCATTTCAGTGATAAACTTGATTCCTAATGTGCTTTCACGGTGTAGTTTTTTATATTCTTTTTATAGCAGTTATTTATTTTGAAAACATTTTGGGTTCCTAGTTGGATGGTGCCTTATTTTCTGTCTCCAAGTTATAAAGTGTTTAGGTGACACTGTAGCTACCTACAATTTGAGTGCTGACTATCTGGTGCTTTATGCTTGTCCCTTTCACAAATAATAAAAATTATAAAACACATTGCACAACTGGAAAGATTTTATATTTCATTCATCACTACTAAAATGGCAACATCAATTGATGTTTTTTAAGTTTGTAATGCAAACATATGAGTCACATTTAGGTGGCCACATTTTTTTTTCCTTTTTGTAGCATATTCTTGCAATTAACCATTGCACTAGCCTGCCTAGGTTAGACCTATTGGCGTTGCCAATGCTTCTTAATATTTTTGCCTGTTTGAGGAAAAAAGGCTTCTTTTGTTGAAAATGAAGGTTGTATATTTACAGGTATGTGTAAAGCAGGAATCAATATGACAACCTAACTATTCTTCTGGACTGAAAATACAGTGGGTGTGTTAGGTGCATGATGCACCTACAGACAATCAACATGTGCACTGTTATGAGGTGATGCAACGGATTATGGCTTTCACATGATCCACAGACATCATAATATTCATCACATAAAATCTACAATTGCTCCATGACCTCAAGACTTTGACTTTAAAAAGCAGAACATAATTTCAGCAAATTGCAAACTATCTTCAGTAATACAAAAAACCCTATCATCACCCAACTTATCTTCCAAACAATCAGTGAGAGATATTTTGTGAAAACATTGGATGAAGCCCTTTCTGTCATGGCCATTGACAATTAGAAAAGTCATGAAGTAGAAATAAATGATGCTTTGGTCGATCCCAAGAGCGTTGGAAAACAGTGATATAGAGTTTTGAGGAGGGGTCCCCAGGCTTACTGTCCATCTTGTCTCCCCGTGGACAAAGTCAAATGTCACCCACAGATCTAGCAATATTATCTTTGTCAAATAGTGACAATAGCTTAAATGTTAGGAGCTCAATGCCCTGGCTAAACCCCTGGTGGCTTTTAATTTATTGAAGTCACAGGGCAGTGAGATATGTCTCCTCCAAGATACCCACTTCCTCAAGTGGGACTGGAGTAAACAGTGGATCAAGTGGTTCCCCCTAAAAATACTTCGCTTGAGTCCTTACAAGATAAAGCAGGCAGGTCTCTCACTGTAATTATCAACCTGGGTCCTCAGATGATGACAAACTCATCTCTATACCACATATTATGCCAAGAAGCTCTAATTGAACGTACCTACTTGGGCTTATCCAATTTAGTTGAGGGGAAGATTATCAAAGGTGGCTGGTTATGGAAGAAGGGAGGGCGAGCACAACAATGCATCACAGAGGAATGGGTGCAGCCACAGTACACTTTGGCATCAATGGGTTTGTAAGATATATGGAAGACTCAGCATCCTGTTCACACAAAGGTATTATACTCCTATCCAGCTCCTCACACATACACTAGTCTTGAATATTTCCATGTCAGTAACAACCAGCACCTTGTGTCACTGATGCAATGTTAGGCCCAATAGCATAGCTGGACCACTCCTTCATTGCTGTTACATTCACATTAGACTGCCTAAAATACAAGAAGCAAACTGGTGACTCAACAGCTCTATCCTTTGAGACACAGATCTTAAACTGCTTTCTTTAAAAGCTGTTTCTCGAAGTAGAGAATGTGCAGATAGAGGAGGCCTTTACAACTTTTATGTTACATGAATGCAATGCCCATAGCAAAAATGTGGGAACATTGAAAGCTGTTTCACGAGGTACCTTTAACTCAACATCAGCATGTTTTAATAACCTCCTTTCATCAATAGGAAAGAGCCTTAGCATGATTTATCTGCACTCAACTCTAAACATAAACAAGATAAATCTATCCGCCACGTGGATCAGTTACATAATATTGGTTCGACAAATATCGAGAACCAAAAATATCGGAAATAAATACCTAGAAATAAAATATTGACTTGTATACATAACTATAAAAATCACTAATATCAAGCGCACAAATATCGTTAACAAAAATATTGATTTTTACACATATTGATAAGAAAAATATCAGAAATGCAAATATCGTTACCTATAAATAAGCATATACCCTGGCAAAAATATCGGTTATCACAATGTCAACTACAAAATTATCAAAATAATAAAAAATTCCATAAAAACTGCCAAAAACCCTATTTTTACATAAACCAATTACTTGAAAAAACCTACCAATAAATAAGACTATAAATAACGTTAGCCAATCAAACAACTCAAGCAAATAAATACACAATATAAAAGGCACACTAATTAAAGCAAATAATTACTCCAAAAATTACAAACACTGCAAGAGAAGGAAACTCTGCCCGATTCTGATACAAACGTGTAAATAAGATAATATATATATGTGCAACTACATATCTAAGTAAGAACTACTTATAGTTAAACTAAAAATTAAATATTAGCAAACTAAAACATTATTCATTAACAAGTAAATAGTAACACACTCTGTAACTTTTATCATTGTACACAGACTACCAGAAAGCTGCACAAAATCCCAAACTTAACAACGCACCAATATTATCACCCAAACAGCATCCAAAAACAAACCTAACAGCATAAGCCTCGACAAACTAGCAAAAATTACCAATTGAACTTACTCTAACTTGTTTTTCCTCTTTTAACAGTAAACCCACATCTGCTCCACGTTTAAATGAGCTGATAGGAAAAGCTGCAAAACATCTTAACAAAACATACAAGTACGTAAATAAAATAAAACAAACTGCATTTTTAAAGATATTAATAACTAACATGCAAAATGTAACTACAACATATATTCATATGATTAAACTAATTTAATAATAATATACATATTTTATTACATCAGTGAAAATATTATATTGTGGGAGGGATGGTCGAAAAGTAAATCTAGGAGGCATAATGTGTTTCGCAATCATTGCGGTTTATTAAACAAAAAGTTTGAGTCATAAAAACGTAACAGGTTATAGGAGTGTTCAGGTCTTCTTTCTTCACAGTTGCTTGTCTTTTCTTCTTTTAGGTTCTTCTCTTTCTTCCTCTTTTCGTGGTGACCCGGTACTTCGGGAAGAAAACAGGAAGATGGCGGTAAGTGATACTATACTTGGCTCTTGTGTGCAGGATAGTAACCAATACCACACCAGGGTAGTGCCAATTAGTAGAGTGTCTCGGAAATGGTCAGGTACACTATTTTCTCTCTCTTTCCTATTGGATAAGGATAGGGTAGGTGGGGAGATGTGCACAGACAAGAAAGGAAACAAATATAGCTCGACAGATACCTTTCTCTCTGTTTCACTCAGCAATCCTGGTGGTATAGTCCTGCTAGAGGCCCATTTTACTTATGTGACCTGTTGCAGCACAGGCTATTGAGCAGGTGAAAAGGAAACAATAAAGACAGCAATAAAAAAAAGATGCAGGCCAAAACAGGTCAAGAAGGAGAGAAACTGCAAACACAAAGGAGAACAACTGATACGTTCTTAGGTATCCCACTCTCCTTCCCTTTTATTCAACCAGTCAGGCTCTGTCTGGTAGAGCCCCGATGGTCCTTTTCTCACTCCTACCCCTGTCCACGTACCACGGAAGCCGCAACTCTCCTGAGTTGCGGCGGCATCTTCATTCCTCCCAGGAAGACCACCACTCTTCACTCTAGTTCCGTCAGCGAAGGCTTTTCTTCTTTGGAACATTGCACCCTGCTCCTGCTGGGCTCTGGATCCGTTCCAATTTGAAGGGTTTCCTCCTCTTTGTGTCTTCTCGCCATCCCACTGGGCTTTCGGCATCTTCTGGGTTTCCCTCGTAGGCTTCCTTATCAGAGCTGGTGGTGCACTTCCTGTTCTCTCTGTTACATGATTGGCCTGGAGTACTGTACAGTACGTCCCCTTCTGCGAATGTTGGATCCTGGACTGCCGAATTAACCATTTCTTTTGCTTTCCTCCAAGGTATAGGTTGGTAGAATCGGTCGTCGCAGTCGTGCTGGAGGGATCGGTCGTCGCAGTCGTGTTGTGGTAAAAAAGGTAAGTGAGGGGAGGTTATGGGTGTTGGGTTGTAGCCCTCATAAGATGTTGGGTCAAGACCCTCCATACGTGTGTAAAATCGACAAAATTAGTAATGAGTGCTATTATAAAAAAATACTAATATTAAAAAATATATATAATACTAACCAACTTAAAAACAAATTCAGACCATAATATCAAATAAATACAACACATAATGCAAATAATGCCATATATAAAAGCATTAACATAACTTTACAATGCAATATAACATTTCCCACCCACAACAAAAAAATTATATACAACCTCCTATTCTGTAGCTGCAGATCTCTTGCCAAATTCACATAGAAAAAAATTGTAATCCACCAAAAAGGCCCCCCAAAAATGCAAAAATATTAATAATCTAATCGAAATCCTTCAAAGCAATCCAAACTCTGTAGATTCTATAAAAAACCTGAAGAAATATATATATATATATATATATATATATATATATATATATATATATATATATATATATATATATATATATTTGTAAATGCTCCAAGAAACCAAAAAATAAGGAAATCTAACTAAAACTAAACTCAAAAAAAGTCCTTAAATAAAACTCCAACTTCCCATTGAAATCGTTCATAAACACAAACCTGTAAAAGAAATGTTAAGCAACCACCCGTACAATACATTATAGTCTCAAATACATACATACATAACACTTAGGGCATGATTATGAGTTTGAAGGTCTGACCGCTTGAACACCGCGGCCACTAGAAGACCGCAGCACTGATGGTCTTCAGCCCCCAATATAACGAGTTCATCATGGGGACTGTTGTGTGGCTGCAGCAGTTTTGCAGCAGTGGGCAATGGTTTAGCATATCTTTTAAAGCCTGTGTGTACATTTTGACTGAATATGTGTAGAACATACACAAATGCAAGATGCATGTGGAAAAATACCACCTACCGATTGCCAGAGTCTGGCCCATATGTACCCAGTCCAGGCAATGAGTTTAAAAATTCTGTAAAAATGATATTGACTGTAAAATAACATGTGAAAATGTACATTATACACATTTGTTTCAAATCTGATATATTTTTGTTTGTTTACATTAAAAAAGTACATTATTTTATTTACTTCACTTTAAAAATATATTTGCCAAAATGTAAAAATATACAATAAATCAAAATTGTCAAAAAATAAGTATGTGTGGCATCTTTTTATTATACTAAATTTGGAGGAAATCTTAAACACTAAAGAGTGGCATTTACTATTACCACTCCATTAAAAAACAATTTGGGAAGGTGTGGGACACTAAAGGGGTGAAATTTACTTTTCCCACTCCAATGGAAACCAACTTGGGAAGGGTGTTGGACACTTAAGGGGTGACGTTTACTATTTCTACTCCCATCTTAACCAATTTGGAGAAGGTATGGAAACTAAAGGGATGAAATTTACTGTTCCCACTTCAATCTAACCAACTTAGAGAATATGTTGGACACTAAAGGGGTGACATTTACTATTCCCACTCCAATCTAAACAAATTTGGGGAAGATGTTGGACACTAAAGCGTGGCCTTTAATATTCCCACTTCAATAAAAAGCAATTTTGGGACGTTGGTGGACACTAAAGGCGTTAGTGAACACTACAGTGGTGACATTTAGGGGCCCATTAGGGTGGCGGGCGCCACCGCCGGCCTGGTGGGGGTAATCCGCCCGCCATCCTTGCTCTAAAGACCCCCCCGCCATATTAGGATGGCAGGGGGACCGCGGCGGACGGTAAGACAGTCCGACGCTTTTCCGCCCTGGTTGCCTTGCGACCGGGGCGGAAAAGGTATAATATGGTGGCGGTGTCTATCAAACACCGCCAGCCATATTATGATGGGCAAATTTGAATGCCTCTCCGTGGCAGCAATGCAAAAATAAAAAGTTTTGAGATACAGTTCTAGACTGAACGAGTGGTCAATAGAGATAAGGTATTCATTGCTTATCTTGTTGTAGGTATTGAAAAGTTTGTGCAGTACTGGCATTTGCTTTGTTGATTATAAGGGAATATCTGAAGGCAGGCATAATTCCCGTAGGACTCCAAGTTAGGAACATCCCCGGTATATTTACTGATAACCCAAAGTATATTCACAATTTTTGTCATATTGGAACAACGTGTTCGAGGCACTGGTGAGTTCTAGGGATTCCACTTGCAGGTGGAGGTGTGCACATGTATACCATGGCCTGAATAGTCTTATATCAAACTTTTTGCTATTTCCATTAATGAGGTCATCATAACTTTATCTTTATTTCAAACAAAATGTATTTGTTAGGTTTTCTTTAGTTCTTCAAAGCAAATTGAGTTTCTTTTGTGACGGTTTACAACTTTAACATTCAACATCTACCCAATGCTTTTCGGGTCAGAGTCGACCCTTCCTCCGGGGTCTGTGTAGGAAAACAAGGAATATAATGAGCTATTCAGCTACTATTTAAACATCATCATAATTGTACTATCATAGTATAAGTGATTCATTATGTCATGTCTAACCAGATATCCAAGTAAAAATACAAATACAAGGAATAATCAAATAATATCCTTGCATTCTCGTCCCTTCTCAGTGGTGAACATTGTTGAAAAAATTACTTGTGAACCGCTTTCCGATTACATCAAAACGAATAAAAACGTGTTTCTCACAAAATAACTACCTTTGTGGTTAACCAAATCCATATTTGTTGCCCAAGTCTGAAACAAGAAACGAAACCAAAGGCTTAGCATACGAGAAATAAATAAACGAACGTTATAAAAAGACCAATAAAGTCAAAAAGATATAAAATCGTATAACACAGAAACCACCTACCCCTACCTGCAGAAGGATTTCTATAGCAATAGGGCATACTCCAATCCCCAGAACACAAGACCGTGGGGACGCTTCAACAGACGCCAAAACCTAGTAGGGTTTTCTTACACTTCCGCAGATTCCTCTGATATTTCCGACACTGGTGAGAATTCCAGCACATCCAACAGAAACCAGGCCCGAGCACTACGTTTTTAGGCAGAGGCCAGCACGACACACCCAAACAAGGTCGAGGGAAACACACTCAGCGCTGGTACAATCAGCCAGGCAAACCGCAGACCCGCCAGAAATGTTATCATTGGTGAGTCATTCTGATACCAACATGATGCAATCTCAGAACATTCCCATTTTTACACTTTCCAAGCACACTCTTTCTGAGGCTGAAATATCCCTTCTCAGTGAAGGACTATCGTTTGTACCGACCATCCCCACCAATTTTTCAGGGCCTAAACACTGAACTATTGAGGTTTTTTTGCCGGATTCGCCTACAAGCCTTTTTCCAACTTAATCCCTCACCCACCACTACATCAAACACTCCCTACCGTCCGCCATCTACCTTCTCACCCACATCTGGCATGCTTCCACCCGAAGTCATCGCCTTCGAAAAAATGGTAGTCAAAGATCTCTCCTTACTCAAAGAAACTAGAAGATTCATTCCCTATAACCTATCCCTGGAGGAGAAAAAAGCGATTGGATCTTTGAAATCGAATGAATCATTGATCATTAAGAGTGCAGATAAAGGGGGTGGGATCGTCCTCCAAGAAAGGGATGCATAGACTACAGAAATCCATATACAGCTTGCTAATACTCACCATTACACAAGACTCCCCACTAATCCCACTAAAGAACTGCAAGGACTTATTTCCAAAATCACTAACGACGCCTTGGAGACAGGATTCATTAACCAGAAGGAATTCCTGTTCCTCAATGTAAAATCACCCAGGACACCTGTTATTTATACTCTTCCCAAAGCCCATATGGGCCGGGATGCCCGCCACCCCTTCCACCACCAATCCCAATGGGAGGAGACAGACACAGTTTGAACTTTTGGAAGGCAGGGGGGCCTCACGACCCCCCTGGCCGTATTTATTAAAATATGAAACAAAATTTTAAAACTTTAAATTAAAACGTTTCATGTATCATGTACAAATTCAATTTCCATTAGATTTGATGAAGACATGTATTCAGGCTGACCTTAACAAATCTCTAATACAAAGATTTCCTAACCGAGTCTAACATCATGACATAATGCATTGCATATGAATTTGTACATCCTAACGTTAGGGGCCAACGGCAAGGTCTTAACCGGTGTCAGGTCCCTATCACCAAATTCCCGCCCTCACGTGTGAGTGGCACATGTGCAGAGGACTTTACCCTCGTAGCCAACTGTAACTTCCCTTGTCGTGGGGGCCCCCTTTCACTCAACGCCATCTTAAGGTTGTCCGAGCGAGTTCCCGTGTGGGGTATCCGTAAGAAGGACAGCGTCGACTCCCCCCCTTTCCCCGCACTCTCTTCCGCCGGAGCGGATATCCGGCCCCCGGGAAATTCTGGGGAGGGGCATATAGCCGTCTCCCTCTAGGAGGGGCCTATGGCCGTCTCCCCCTGGGCGACCCATCCAAAATGGGTGCCACCCCCGTGGGAGGGGCCATTGGCCGCCTCCCCCCGGGGGACCTTGAAATCACTGCTCACCGATCATGACCTTACCGCCCGACCGAAGACTAAATAAATACGACAGTTAGTTACCTACTAGGGAGAAAAAACCTATGCTTACTCTTAAAGTACAGCTCGAAATATATCCCATGACTTTAAAATTGCTACAAAGGAAGAAAGGTCCTATAGCACAGAACGTTCTTTATTACATACATTCCTTAACATTTCTACAAAGGAAAAAAGGCCTATAAGAAAGTATTCAGTTAGACGCATACTCTTGGCATTGACTTACGACGAAGGCAACGATTCCCACACAACATGTTTTATTACCAACAAATTGCAACTTAGAACTTTGTGTATTCCCAAATTTTTGCAAGAGGGGCTGGTGGGTGGGTCAAAAACTGCAGCTTGTTCCCTTGAGGGCTCACGAGCGACGATTGCTGCAGCCTTCAGAGCGCAGGAACAAGAGGACGCTTTCTGGATTCCCGCGCCTTTTATCCAGCAGCGGGAAGGCGGGCCGCGACCCCATCCCGCCCATCGGTACACGGACTTCCGGGCGGGTGTTTAGGACAACCCTTTTAGGCGTCGGGCGTGCTCCGACCACGCCGCCATGGGCATACCGGCCGGGACACGCCCCCCGCCCGCAACGGTTTCCCGGGGGATCGGGGCACCCATCCATACATTCGGGGTGACCGAGTAGTCTCCCCTTTCCATATGGGCCGGGATGCCCGCCACCCCTTCCACCACCAATCCCAATGGGAGGAGACAGACACAGTCTGAACTTTTGGAAGGTAGGGGGGCCTCACGACCCCCCCGGCCGTATTTATTAAAATATGAAACAAAATTTGAAAACTTTAAATTAAAACGTTTCATGTATCATGTACAAATTCAACTTCCATTAGATTTGATAAAGACAGGTATTCAGGCTAACCTTAACAAATCTCTAATACAAAGATTTCCTAACCGAGTCTAACATCATGACATAATGCATTGCATATGAATTTGTACATCCTAACGTTAGGAGCCAACGGCAAGGTCTTAACCGGTGTCAGGTCCCTATCACCAAATTCCCGCCCTCACGTGTGAGTGGCGCATGCGCAGAGGACTTTACCCTCGTAGCCAACTGTAACTTCCCTTGTCGTGGGGGCCCCCTTTCACTCAACGCCATCTTAAGGTTGTCCGAGCGAGTTCCCGTGTGGGGTATCCGTAAGAAGGACAGCGTCGACTCCCCCCCTTTCCCCGCACTCTCTTCCGCCGGAGCGGATATCCGGCCCCCGGGAAATTCTGGGGAGGGGCATATAGCCGTCTCCCTCTAGGAGGGGCCTATGGCCATCTCCCCCTGGGCGACCCATCCGAAATGGGTGCCGCCCCCTGTGTGAGGGGCCAATGGCAGCCTCCCCCGGGGCGCTCCCATCCATAATGGGTGGCGCCCCGCCTATGGACCTTGAAATCACTGCTCACCGATCATGACCTTACCGCCACAGGCCAGATAGTTGACCGACTATCTGGCCCCCCCACACTTCCTATAGGTCATGTCTCCTCAACCCCACTAGCCAAGCTATCATGTCTCCTATCAATAAGTCATTCCCCACCCTGGACAGGTGTACCCCATCATCAGAATAACAGTGATCGCCCCAGATGCACCCATGAGATATGCTTTGCAGATGAGCAGAGCAAAACAATTTCTCCATTTTATTGTTGACCCTCTTTACTGAATGGTTCAACGATGTTGTGGACAAACCACCCCGCCATACCCTTCGCGGAATCATGTGAGACCAAGCTATTGTACATCCCAGGAGCGTCTTTGCTAACCAACTAACTGCAGAAAGTATGTGCTCAATTAAAGCTCGTCTGCCCAACCTTACCAAGTCATTGCCCCCTTTTTTTTTTTTTTTTTTTTTTTTTATTGACAAATTCATAATTAATACATAAGATTCAAAAAGAAACAGAAGTAGATACAGCAGATGATCAAATAACTTAATTAACAAAACAATTTATAAAATATCAAGTGGGATAACAACACCAGAGAGGAGAGAAAAATAAAAAATGAAAAATAAAAATAAAAAAATGACAACAGAAAAAATATAAGCAGATTAAACAATCAGGAATCTGAGAAACAAAAGAGATGTCCATTAATCATCGGCAGAACCTAATTGGCGAACCTCATTTGTGTACCATCTTGTAATCGGGTCCCAAATCTGTGCTCCTATTGCTTTCATTTTTCTCCCCCTAGTAGCATATATTGCAATTTCTTGTTTATAGATTGCAAGAAAGCGACTAAGCCACATATGAAAAGTAGGGGGGTCTACGTCTTTCCAACGAGCTGCCAAAATGATACGAAGTACAGCATACCCCAGAAAAACTACCGCTTGCTCCTTTTTATTATGACCCAGTGAGTCATCGTGGTCTAGTATACAGAGAGTTAGTGAGTCCCTTATCTGACGTCCAAAGACCTGAGCCCAGAACTCCAACATCATGGTCTTTAACCGCCTCAACTCCGAACATTCTGAGAACATGTGCAGTAGATTGGCGAGTGGTTGTTTGCATCTTGGGCAGTTGTTGTCGGCCCGAAGACCCCAACCAAATAATTTTGCAGGTGTATAGTATAGGTTGTATACTGTTTTATAATATTGTGCTCTTAAATTTGAGGCTATAAAGTATTTTGTAGATAACGCTAGTGAAAGATCGATATCAACATTAGGATTTGCCAGTTTTACAGCCCAAGATTGTTCTGTTTTTTCGATATCATCAGGGAGATTACCCATAAGAATCTGATACAGAGTCCCTATTCTTGTCGTTTTCTTACCAATAGCTTCAAGAAGTGGAAGTCTGTCTCGTATTATTACTGGAAAAACATTGCGGATACATGACAGTATTTGAAAATATTTCAGAAAATCTTGCGTAGGGACACGATATTTTTCTTGAAAGTATTCAAAAGATATAGGGATATTATGTCCTAATATGTCACCAACTGTATTGATACCTAGATGTTCCCACCTCTGCGAAGTAGCATCATTAAGGGATGGGGGGATGATTTTACTATGCCAAAGAGGAGTATATCTTGTAAAATTGGGAATTGATAGGTATTTGGAGATTGCTTTCCAATCCACCCATGCGTCTAAGACTGTCTTCAATTTGATTTTTTTATAGTATGAAGGCTCTACCTGTCTTAAAAAGAGCCCTTTACACTTATCACCGAGACTAAGTTCATAGATCGATGGAATATATAGGTATGGGGGCGTATAGGTATTAGTTTTTTTATCCGTAAGCAGGGGATCCATAGATTGCATCAGTGTTGCCCAGAGATATAATTTTAGATTGGGGATAGCTAGTCCCCCTCTATCCTGTGGAAGCGACATTAAGCGGAGGGATCTTCTTATCTTTCCGTAACTCCATATAAATTTAGATATAGCAGACTCAATGGTTTTAATGAAATTATCTCCAGCTAGCAACGGGATCGCTCTAAAAAGGTAGAGGACCCTCGGGAAGATATTCATTTTAATATAGTTAGCCCTCCCAATTATAGATAGATGTAAGTTGTCTATTCTTTTGAGGTCTATTTTAATTTTATCAATGAGGGGAGTGTAGTTCAAATGGATAATTCTCTCCACTTTAGTAGTAAGGCGTATGCCTAAGTATGTAGCTTCTTCAACTTTGAGAGCACTTTCATAATGGATATTATCAGTAGCTAACACCATGGTTTTGTCCCTATTTAACGAATATCCTGAATATGTGCCAAATGCCTGGGTAATTGATTCGATTTCCAGGATTGCCACTGTGGGGTTGTTAGTTACAATGGCAATGTCATCCGCATATGCCATGACTTTGGTGGAATATGGCCCTATTTTAATAGGCTGTATTAAAGGGGTCGAAAGTAGTTTCTGTATAAGGGGGTCTATGTATAGTGCGAACAGGATCGGGGAGCATGGGCAACCCTGTCTTGTACCTCTATGTACCTTGATAAGCTCTGACTCATTGCCACATATAGAGATTTTTGCACTAGGATCGGTATATAATGCTTTGATGGCTCTGATGAATTTGTATCCAAAATTCTTTCGTTCTAATATGTTCCAGAGAAACTGCCATGCTACTCGATCAAAAGCCTTTTCGGCATCGAGAAGAATCATCGCCATCTCGCCCCCCGTGGTTCCCATGATATCAAAAAGGGTAGTGGCTCTCCGGGTATGATCTGTAGTGCCCTTTCCGGGTATAAATCCGTGCTGCCAGGGGGATACGAGATGTTTGATAACCCCGTTCAGTCGGTTGGCTAGTATTTTTGAGTAAAGCTTTGAGTCAGAATTTATCAGGGATATCGGTCTGTAAGATGATGGAAACTGAGATGGTTTACCTTTTTTGTGAAAAATTATAATATTTGTTAGTTTCCAGGAGTCTGGTGGTGCGGAGTTATACTGCACTCCGAGAAAGAGATCTAACAATAACGGAATTATTTGTTTACCTAGGATTTTATACAGTTCTAGGGGGATTTTGTCGGGGCCTGCCGCCTTACCATTGGAAAGTTCGGATAGGGCAATCTCTACCTCAGAATTTCTCTCTCGAGTATTATTTTAATCCTGTCATCTAACCTAGTGTTTATGTCTTGGTCTGGGAGCCAGTTGCTCAAAAATGACGTGATGTCCGAGTCCGAATTTGTCAGATCGCTATGATACAATTTCTTATAGTATTTTTGAAATATGTTTAGGATATCCTGCTTGGATGTATATTCCTTGGCTTCATATTCAATCATCTTTATATTGCCTTGTGACAGTTTTTGGCGTGTTCGTAATGCTAGGTATTTGCCTACATTCTCCCCTGATTCATATAGTTTATTTTTGTTAGCTTGATAGGTTTCAGCTGCTTTTTGGATCAAGATGTTATTAATTTCATTTTTTAATATCAGTATTTTTTTAGAGGTTTCAGATGTTGGGACCCCCTGGCCTATCTGAGTGGCATGGAGTGTCTCAAGATCGGAAAGTTCCTCCATGAGCTGTATATTGATATTGCCTTCCCGCTTCTTTTTATTGGCGACAAATGAGATAGTTTCTCCCCTTATTGCCGCTTTAAAACAGTCCCAGACCATTACTCGTGACGCGCTAAAGCGGTTACAATCGAAGAAGCCCTGTGCCCAATTTCTCATATGTGATATGAATTCCTGATTAATCAAGAGTCTTCTGTCAAAGGTCCAATTACACTTTGGTTTCACCAATTCGGGGGAGATCAAAAACAAAGGTGAGCGCATTGTGGTCCGAAATTGTTTTAGGGGACTTGATCATATCAATCATTACCAGGCCCTCTAACGATGACATGATGTAGTCGATCCGGGAATATATATTGTGGGGGTAAGAAAAGAATGTATGACCGTCCGTCTTTTTGCCTGACTGAACCCACATATCTAGTAAGTTATGGGTTTCCATTAATTGCCTAAGTGCGCTAAATACCTTTGGTTTGCGTCCTTTATAATTCAAAGTGAAGCTGTTATTGAAGAATACGCCTATATCTATGTTGAAATCCCCACAAAAAATTAAGGAGCCTGTCCAGGAGGCCAGTTCTATCTCTAACTCTTGGAAGATGGTGGGGTCATCCATATTTGAGCCATAGATTGCGCATATTGTAAGTCACAACAGACTCTAGCTAGAGTCTAAATGCCTCACTGGGGGAGAGGCGGGGGGGGTGTGGGTGGGCAGTCAAGGGGTGGGAGGGGGAAAGGGGGGGGGGTGGGGGAAAATGCAAAAAAATGTACAAATTCATTCGCAAATTTATTCGCAAAGTAAAGTATATGCAAATATTATCTGTGGATTACAACAAATATGGCAGAGAAACAAGAGACATTATAATTTTTGATGCTAGCTGCAGCTCATTTGGTCGATATATGGAAACCAGGTTGAACGTATTTTTTCTTAAATGGGGAGAGTGAGTTTATGTTCATGGAACGTGGCAGGCTTAAACGATAAAAGTAAAAGGGCTCAACTATTCCAACTAACACGCCAGAATCCAGTAGACATACTTTGCCTGCAAGAAACTCATATTGTAACTACTGATAGGGAATTACTTAAATTACCTGGATATAATCTGCTGGTAGCCACAACCCAATCCTTTAAAACTAGAGGGATTGCTATCTTAGCTAAACCTATCATGGGCCCCCCGACTCGCAGATTAGCGGATAAGAATGGCAGATGGGCGATAGCTCAACTAGAGTGCGGTCTTACAATAAGTCATTGCCCCCAATGTGCACTATGACTACAGATGGCGGTGACCTGTGCCGCCCTAATAATTTCTCCACAAAACTTTGCAGTTGGTCAATACACAGGCCACCCTTCCCATGGAAGGACACCCTAAAACCATATTCCTCAGATGTGTGGATCCCATCACCTGCCTTGAATATGTCCCCGGCACGCCTCACGTATGAGTGGCCCACGACCCAGACCACTCGTCTTCCATTCCTTGTTCCTGAAGCGGTGGTTAGCTGACACTGGGCCGGTCCCAATTTCCGCCCTGCGTCACAGGCTCGTGAAACTGTAATCCAAACAAAAGACAACAAGCGTGAGTGCACTTCTTCAGTAACTTACAACATGTGCAGCCGCACGTACCATTTGAAACAATTCGAGGACCAGCAGCCTAATTGTTTAACATTGTCCGCCCACAGACCCCCAGCCGTTGCTTCTGTTGAGGCCCCTATCCTGAATGAATGGGTCCCAAAATCACTCGGGGTCAAGCCCGCAGATGCAATCGTGATTGCCAGTACCCTCTGAAACTGAAACTTCGTTAACGGGGTGCCGTCCGCATGTCGCAGCAAGGCCCCCCCCACGTTGTCTACCTCTGTTTTAGGTAGGCCTCAACATGCCTCACTGGACAACAGGGACTACTTGGAGCGCGCTGCAATACAATGCTATTCCCCTGGGCCTCCTGATCCGTCTTTGACCTGGCTATCATGATCAGCAGAGAATCCCCCCTCACTTGCGTGTGATCCCTGCGGAGACCCCCTCCGTATCTCTTTTGTTGGCAGCCACTAGTTCACTCACCCACAGGGCTCCATAGAAAGCCAATGCGAACGCTGCCCGGAATAATACAATCTCGCTAGGTGAGGAGCATGTCTCCTCTAGTTTAGCCAACAAGAAGGTCAATCTGTCAAATCCTATTGGGTGCCTGGTATCCTTTTTGAGCCCCTGCAAGCGCTGCCAGCCGCGCAGCGCCTTCCTGACTATGAAGGAGTCCGTCGGGTCCCTGATGCCATGTAGCTGAGCCATAAATGATATGGCGGCCTTATACCGACTAGCGGTTGCCGCCGACCGGCTCTCCTCATGAAGTGCCACTAAAAATTGGGTCAAGGACCCCTCCTGACCCCATCTATGCTCCCATGCCGGGCCCAAAAAGGCGCAGTACGAGCGGAACGCCCCTTCATAAGCTTTCCTTGTCCTCGGCGCAAACTCGCTGCCACGAGGTTTTGTAGTCCGGGGCGCCGATTTGCCATAATGCTTCGGGAAATGGCGCTGCCACTGCTCCGCTGAGGGTAATCAATCCCTGAAAGCCTGCATTTTGAAACGAGAGAGCACATCAGCTGCATTATTCAGTACACCCGGCACATGTTTTGCCCTGAATTGTACGTTTAATCTCAAGCATTTCAACACAATTTCTTTCAACAATCGCAATATCCATTTGCAGCGTGCTGCCTGCTGATTAATGCACTCAACCAGAGTCATGTTATCGCACCAAAATACCACAGAGCGGTCTCTGAACTCCTCCAGCCATGCGGTCAGGGCCACCCAGATGGAGAATAGCTCTAGAAAGCCAATGTTACTCATCAAACCGCTTGTTTCCCACCATGCTGGCCATCTTTGGGCCGACCAACGGTTTCCAAGGATCACGCCAAACCCCACGCTGCCCGCCGAGTCGGTCCATAAGCCTAGTTCCGCCGACGAGGCCGGGGCTTTGCTCCAGACTACTCGGCCGTTGAAATCCGCCAGGAATGCCAGCCAAATGAGCATGTCCTGGTGAACCTCTGCCAACAGTCTTGTGCGATGGTGCCCTTCTTTGAGGCCAACCATGGCCTCGGCAATGGATCGTGAGAAAGGGCGAGCCATCGGCATAACCCTTAATGCAAAGTTAAGCTGACCTACTGTCTGCTGTAATTGGTGCAGTGTCACTTTCTCGTTCCGAAGACACTGCAACAAGGAAGCCCTGAATTTGGCGATCTTCTCCGCCGGCAAGCGGAAGCAACCCTCCACGGAGTCTAGTTAGATAGCTAGAAACTCCAGGGAGGTAGTCGGCCCCACCGTCTTACCTGGCGCCAACGGTACCCCGAAACCCCGCATGAGCACGCAGAAGTCCTGCAATGCCCGTGCACAGTCCCGAGAGCCCGCTGGGCCGAGAAACAGGAAATCATCAAGATAATGCATCACATGCTGGTGCCCTGTGGCCTTCGAGAACACCCACTCAAGAAATGAGCTAAACATTTCAAAATAGGCACATGAAATTGAACAACCCATCGGCATGCACATATCCATGTAGTATTTCCCCTGAAATGTAAAACCCAGCAAGTGCTGATCCTGTGGATGCACCGGAAGCAACCGAAATGCAGATTCAATATCCGATTTTGCTAACAATGCACCGGGGCCTAAGCGATTCAACATTACCACTGCGTCATCGAAAGATGCATACCTCACACTGCAAATGTCTGGAGCGATCGTCTCAGTGATGGAAGCCCCCCTTGGTGCTGACTAATTATGGATGAGCCTGTATTCCCCCGGGTCCTTTTTAGGCA
Organism: Lissotriton vulgaris; assembly: GCF_964263255.1. NCBI lineage: Eukaryota > Metazoa > Chordata > Amphibia > Caudata > Salamandridae > Lissotriton > Lissotriton vulgaris. The sequence goes on from NC_141695.1 coordinate 1,374,286,716, forward strand.
CTACCCCTAGTGGGGAACACACAAAATCAGCCGTTGGTGGGTCAATAAAAGGTCCTGCAACCCGCCCCAAGCCAACCTCTTTGGCGATCTTTGTGGCGGCAACCGCCGGGTTGTGCTGAACTGATAGTTGGTTTTTACATGAGGGGGCCCCCCGAAAATCACCCGCCTGGATCCTGAAGCCATACAAGAAGCCATCTCGCAGGACCCCAGCGGACACATGATCAGGGTATTTGTTCAGCCACGGGGTCAAAGCCAGAATATCTACGGGCGATTGTTTGGACTTCCGCGGCACCGTATCAATCCTGCTTGGTACCCCCTTTTCCTCCGGTACCATTGGCTCTGGATCGGCAGCTAGTTTCGGGGTGCGAGGTGTTACCACAACTAGAGCACGCATGCCTGAACGTACACGTTCCTTGCGGCCTGTTACATGTTCCCTTATTGAAACCCCAACACACTCCTCGCCTATTTACGTTCCTGCCCTATCTAGGCTGAGACTCCCCCCGTAGGTTGGTCGAAAGGGCTGAGGATGTTTCTGTTGAAAGGCCCTGGAGCCGTTTGCGCTCGACCCTGATCCGCCCGCTGATCCCGTCAAGAACTGCCCATGCCATGATACAGTATCCAAACAATCCCAAGTCAATGTTTCATTAAACTCTTTCGCTTTTCTAAAAGCCATGTCATACCCTTTCCATTCTTCTCCTTCATATTTCTCATGGAAGCCCGTGATCCTGCTCTGGTAGCAAGCCAGGTCACTCAACAGTTCTGGTGTTCGTTCAGCAATAATTGCTCCAAAAATAGAAAAGGCCCTGATCCAGTTCATCATAGACTCTTCGACCCTGAATTCTGCCATTTCTGCCCGCCATACACTGGGGTGCCATAAATCCTTCTGAGTCTTGGCATATTCTAACTCTCGATGATCAGTCAACAATGAAAACATGTTTATGTATTTATTAGCCCACACCATTCCTTAGTTGCCATAGGAATATGTTGCGCCAAGCTTTCCCGCCTTGAGGGTACCGCGCCCTCCCCCATCATTGGGAGTGATCTCTTACCGGCTTCCGCCGCACCTCCAGCCGCGTCCGTCAACTTATTCCAGTTTTCGACCGAAATAGAAGGCACGTTCGTGGTCCCAGCACCCCTAGTCTGACTTAGCTGTTCGATAATCAGCCTAGCTTCTTCGGCCGGGTCTTCCACAGCCGCGAATCCCCCCGCTCCCTTCTTCAACCAGGGTAGCACAGCCGCCAATTGAAGAGCTAGTTTGGGAGGCATTTGGTCGTTATCCAGCGGTGTGATAACCACAGGGATTGGCAATCCCCCTTCCGGTGTGGGTACCGGGCTGGACGCTGGTGGTACTGGGACCAGTGGGACCTCCATCGGGACTGGGGCCTCACTAGGACCCGCTTTCCCCTTCCTCTTCTTCCCCTTGTCCCCCCCTGGGGTAACGTTTGGCAAAGCAGGCCCCACCACCCTCTTAGGTTGCCCTGAGGGCCCCGCTTGGGCCTCCACTCGTTTCCGGAAGTCCGCCAAACCGCGACCCAGCTGGTCTACTTTACCAAATTTTCTGTCCATCACAGACACTCGGTTCACCAGTGTGCGCAGCATTCGTTCCATCTAGGAGCTCTTTCAACTCTTCTTGCCAGGCATATCTGTGTTCTGCCGTATCTCTGCCTGCTGTCCAGTAGTGACTCGGACCCCAGCTACGCCTTGACTGAAACAGAAAAAACAACGATTACACGTTCAAAAACTGCAGCTTGTTCCCTTGAGGGCTCACGAGCGACGAGTGGTGCAGCCTTCAGAGCCCAGGAACAGGAGGACGCTTTCCTGGATTCCAGCAGCGGGAAGGCGGGGCCGCGACCCCATCCCGCCCATTGGTACACGGACTTCCGGGCGGGTGTTTAGGACAACCCTTTGAGGCGGCTGGGGCGTACTCCGACCACGCCGCTATGGGCATACTGGCCGGGACACGCCCCCCCGCCCGCAACGGTTTCCCGGGGGATCGGGGCACCCATCCATATGTTCGGGGTGACCGAGTGGTCTCCCCTTTCCACAAAAACTTCTCCAACCCACCCGGCAGACCCATAGTTTCGGGTTGTGGCTCAATCCTTGAGCCCTTCGGCCATTACGTTGATTTTTCCATAAAATAATTTGTTGCATCTACCGTATGCTATGTGAGAGATAGCATGGCGATGATTAACCTGATTGAACATCACCCTTTCACTGAGGATACGGGTTTACTTTGTACACTCGATGTAGAATCGTTGTATACAAATATTCCTCAAACTAGCGCTATGCTGGTCATCCAGAGAATACTTTACTCCAGACCACGCCCTCACCCGGTACCAACCATCTTCATTCTCCAATTATTGGAGTTATGTCTGACAAGAAATTTTTTTGTTTTTGAAAACCAGTACTACCAACAGGTGAAGGGTACATCTATGCGGGCTATTTTTGCCCCCAATCTGGCAATACTGTTCATGGAATATCTAGAAACCAACACCATACTCTCTCCTTCCAACCCTTTCTGCCCTGCAATAACTTTTTGGAGAAGATATATCGATGATATATTCCTTATTTGGCTTAACGACCTAGACACTCTCAATCAATTCCTCCATTGGTCGAACAATAATTGCTCTGGCCTCACATTCACCATCACCACCAATAAATCGTCTATTGCCTTTTTAGATCTCACCCTTTATCACTCTGAAGGTAGTCTACACACGAGGTTGTACCGCAAGCCCACAGAACGTAACAATCTGTTAAACTATTCATGCAATCCCCCTAGGGCTTTCAGGGACTCACTACCATATCCACAATTCCTAAGAATCAGACGCAATTGTTATGCTAAAGAAGATTATTTCAGAGAAGCCACTACACTATCTCTGAAACTGAAAGACCGAGGTATCCTAAGAGACTTGTACAAAATGCCCTCAAAAGAGCATGGTACTGCCCCAGGGAGGTACTACTAAGCCCAAAACCTAAAAACCAGACTACCAAAATTGCATGTGTGACTACATTTTCCCCCATTTCAAACCCCCTACGCAAATCAATACTCAAACATTGACCATTACTGAACGCAGGAGTTCTTAACATTAAAAGACCCATATTTGCTTTCCGTAAAAGTGCCAATTTGAAAGACTATTTGGTAAGGGCAGCACTTCCCAACTCAGTTCAGCGATCTACCCTTGATACCCATTGGAATCCGGGCCCACTGGTAGGACACTCAAAATGTTGTGCATGCAATATATGTGATTGGAAGGGAAGTCTTTCACCTTTAATAATGTCAAAATACACTGTTGTTCTTTCTCAAACTGCAATACATGCAATGTAATTTATCTTACTCAATGCCCGTGCCTCAAAGTGTATATTGGCCAGACGACCCAGAAGATTAAAATCCGGATCAGACAACACAGGAGCAGGGTGCGATGTAAAACCTCTAATGCACCTCTGGTGGAACACTTCATAAAAGAAGGCCATAATGAAAATGGCATTAAGTGGACAGTTCTAAAGGTTCTTAAACTGCCCCCTCGTGGTGTGATATGGCGCTCTTTTTAAACAAAGAGGAACTCAAAATGATAATTCTTATGGACAGCATAAGAACAGGACTGAACCGCAGCGAAGATTGGACTTCTCTCCTTTCACTTGTCCGAATGTAATGTATTTCTCTATTTCTGAAAATCTATACCCCAAATTATGAACTGCTAATCCAAATGCCTACATTCTTCCATTGCTAATTGCCTAATTTTCTATCTTTGTGATATTCACTTACTCCCCTAATACTATACTTCCTGTGAATACTAAATGAACCTTTTTCTTTAAGTGTATTCTCCTATTCTTTTGCGTCTCTGCAACTACACTTGTTTCCACTTCACACTTGCCGGTTTTCAAAGCCTCAATATACCTCACTTTTATCCCCAACACTCCCTCACCTAAGATGGCCGGCATTCTTCCATGATTATTTAAATCCCTGACCCCGCCTCCTGCAGTGTCCCTCCTGCTCACGCCATCACTCACGGCAGTTTATGAACCCCCGCCACTCGGCTGGAAGGTAAGTGTTCCCTCTGCTTCTCGAGTGAAGACAAGCCTGTAACCAGCCACCGTCCGCTCACTCTAAGTATTTTTCTTCTACAGGCAATATCCTCCCTAGATTACAGCCGACGAGGAGATCCTTTCCCCAGTTACTCGACCATCTTTACCAATGCAATGTATCCATCACCAGCAGGTAAATCGTCCAAACTATGTCTGTCGCCGCCCGCCCGACCCGGCGTCGCAGGCGCTTTTTAAACTTTGTTAATTACCCCCCCAGGTTCCGGTCCGCGCACAATGGCGCACAATAGCGGCAACCTTGAGCCACGATTCTGGCATCATACAAGTATCTACCACGTGTGAGCCAAAACCAAAAATCGTGTTCCACAACTTAACTGTCGTTCCGCCTCAGAAAGACACTCCTCACCCCTCTTGCCTTTATTACAGGTCAGATTCCTTGTACATATCTCCCCTTGGCATGCCCATCTTTCACGTCGACTCTTCGGTTGACTCACACACAGGTCTATTCAATTGAATTCTTCCACGCATGTGATCGCCACAGCCAGCTCTCACTTTTCGATACCTTATTTAATCAGTTCTCACTTCACCTCTGTCTCATTCCGTCTCCGTGGTTAACTCACTATAGCCATCACCCGCAGAGTCACCGTCCGAATTGCCCTTTGCTCTCGTATGTCCACTTGGAAAACCCTTTCTCTACATGCCCAAGACACATCTGTTCACCGCATTTCTGTACGGTTTGTTTATACTTTCTCAAGTAAGTCTGCAAGATTGTATTTTTGGGCCCGGCCACATTTCACCACTCGTAAGGCACCTTATTCTTTCGCTTCAATTATCCACACTCCTTTATCATAGGTTCTCAATCACCCCGCAACCTAGTTGCCTTATTTTGCATGGTTTGCGAGTATATAATGAGAAAACAAAGCTGAATGCTGTCTTTTTCTAAAGCTTTCCTCGCCTTTTCCCCCAATTCCTTTACAGACTTGCTTACAATATTCAAGCATATCATACAAGTCCTGATGATGATCCCCCTCTGCTTTTGCCTGAAAAACCTTTTTGTTTATTTTTGTTTTGTTATGTTTTCATGTATTGGATACAGGAGTGTATCCCACTGTATATATTTGTGCTTGTAAAATTCCTCTAAAATCCTACATTGATTAAATGCCTTGTCCGGCTGGACACTTCTTCCTTTGAATATAGTACCTATTATTGACTATATTTATATTAGTGTTGGTATCAAATGCGTTAAGGACCACTGTTGCTTTACAAAATTGCTACCCTAGGTCCTTAACTACCTAAAGGGTTCCCTTGTTTACTTTTAACCGTGCATCTCAGCCTGGCATAAATGAAGAGATTGAGCAGTGTCATCCTATAGGTTGATTTCAAATGCTATAACAATATGAACTTCCGCTGGTCATATAGGGCTCCCCAATGTTGCAAGGTGCTACACAGTTTGGGCATGAGCGGGTTCTGTAATAGTAGAATTGCCAGGGGTATAGGGACTAATTGTCCAATTGCCAGGCCATTTTCCTCCAGGCCCAACAAGTTGCTGCCACTGTGTTGATTTCCCTGTAATCAGCAAGTATGCCCTGAGGAAGAAGTGCCTGGATAGGGATGAAGTCCGTCTAAGCATGTTCCGGCTTTATGTATGGTATTTTGGCATCTAAGTGATACTGGTAGCAAATTGTGCCGGCATGACCAAATAGTACCGTTCGGAGTAGGGGACCTCCAGTCCACCCCTGTCATAGTGCAGCATGAGAGTCACCAAGCTGACCCTTACCCTGCTGTCAGGAACCCCCTCTGCCCCATTGTTCAAAGCCTTACACTGACTATAAGAGAGGCATTTTTATAATCTGTTGAATCACCTACAACTCTTTAAGGGGTAAAGGCCCCAGTTATCTTCAGCAGAAATTTAAATGCTATTTACCTACCAGTACCTAAGGTCTTTGGACAAACCTTTGCTTAGTATACCCCGTATCCATCTTTTTCTTACCTGACTCCGCTCTACTGGAACAATTTACCTCTTCATGTTCGTCTCTGTACTGATTATTACAAATTTAGGAAATTTCTTAAAGCATCTTTATTTTAATTGAATTCACTTTTGCTTTCGTCTGATGGCAGTGCTGAGTTGCCCTTTGGGGTTAGTCGTGCACTATATTAAATTTAATTAACATAACATAACATAACATAACTCTTGGCTATCCACCAGCCCATATTCGTTTTAGTCGGGCTTTCTGAAGAGTTTGAAAGAAGTTGTTTGTCAGCAGGGTTGGGATGTTTATGAACAGGTAGAGAAAACAGGCAAGTATCATTTTCATAATGGCGATTCGACCCACCAGGGATAGTGGCAACCATATCTAAAAATCTGCCTGTGACATAAGTAGGTCCATGGGCCATAGTTAAGGTGAATGACCATTTTCGTAGCTGTATTGGGCTCAGATCCAAAGTACTTCACTCTATCCCTCTTCCGGTGAATAGGAAACTCCAGGCCTGCTTTTGGAGTGTTGGGAAATAGTTCAGACTTTGACCAGTTGATGGACAACCCAGAGAATACCCAGCATGTAATGATATCATGGAAAAAAATACAAGTTCTCTGTGTGGGTGGCTGTCCATCTGGAGCCTCCCTAATGGGTCTAATGCTAGGATGATTAGTAGGGGGGAGAGTGGATGCCATTGTCGACTGCATCTATATATAGGTAAGGGATCAAATGTAAGTCCATTAACGTTCACTCTAGCTACTGGCTGTGTATACAGCAGCTGGACAAGGTTAATAAACCCCTTCGGCACATTTATTTTGAGAAGTATTTCCATAAGAAAAGGCTACTCTAGTGAATCGAATGCCTTGTCAGCGTATAGGAGTACTGCTGCCACTGCTAATTTTGGGTTCAACTGATTCAGGATTGTAAAGCCTGTACAGAGGTTGACAGCCGTCGATTTGTAGACAAAGCTGAACTAGACCGAGGCGCTCAGCCGTTCCATCAGCACCGAAAGTCTAGATGCTAACACTTTGGCCAGTATTTTATTATCAACATTTAACAATGAAAGGGGTCTATGAGAAGAAGACATATCTGTGCCCTTACTTGGTTTGAGCAATATTGTGATTGTTGCCTCAAGTACCGTTTGCAGCTGTATCCCTCTCCCCAGGGCCTCTGCATACACCTCGGGAGGCACATGGCCCATATGTGTCTGTACCTTCCATAAAACCCGCAAGTTAAGCCATCACCTCCCTGTGCTTTATGGCTTGGCAGTGTCTTGATGGCAGTTAGGATCTCCTCCTTAGAGATCGGGTAAGCTATTATCTGACGGGGAGCATTGGCCAAACAAACCATGGCTATGTCGTCGAGGTAAGTGCGGATAAAAGCTGCGGGCTCGGTCGGCCGTGAGGTGTATAGTTGATTATAGTACCTCACAAACTCAAGAGTAATCTCTTTATTAGTGGTCAATATCGTGCCATCCAGCGCTCGCAGGTGGGTAACATGATTTTGATGCCTAGATTACCTCAGAGGCAGTGCCAATGACATCCCTGGGCTTTTCTCATCACCATACAGTCAGGCCTGTGCATACTTGCCTTTATACTTTATCTCCATGTATGCTGTTTCTGAGTAGGATGGAATTAGACAGTGTCAGTCCAAGAGATAGGAGTCATGTGGTGCATGTGCTGCCGTGTAATCAGGGCATTAATTATCATGCTCTACTTGCAGCAACTGCATACCATGTCCTTCAGTACCCCTGTTTTCTTGTCTATAACAATACAGCAAATATACACCTTAAAGGCATCCCACAAAACTACCTGCGTTGACACCAAGCCCTCATTGAGGCAGAAATATTCCAAAATCATCTCATGTACCTTGGAGCGGAACACATCATCGTAGAGTGCATCGCTTGGGAATAGGGCAGATGCCATCTGGAAGATTGGAGGGTGAGGACAAGCTTGACCGGAGAGTGATCAGAAGGTTTGTAGATAAATTAGTTATTTTTGAAACCTTTGGAGCTGTGACTTTTGAGATCAGCCAATAATCTATTTGGGACCGTGTCACTAGAAGGGCGAGTATAAAATGTATTCCTGTGATTCTACATGTTGAGTATGCCAGATATCAGTAAAGACACACTACACGAAGATTAAATTATGTAGAATGTATTCAGTATCAATCATCAGGTGCTCCCAGCTGGGCGGCAGATCGTCTCACAACATTCCAAGCTGCCTCCAGGCTGACAGCTCAGGCAGAACCATGGTAGGGGAAAAGGGAGGGGGGGAACGTCAGGGAGGGAGAAACCATTACCAAGTTACAGCACATCTTCCTCCCTAAGGGAACAGAAGAGGAGGGGAAAGAGACGGACTGGGGGAACAGTGAAATACCGTAAACTGTGGTCCGCGAAGCAGACTCTTTCCTATGTCAGGGCCTAGGTAACTGATGCAAGGCTAACCTACTCTAACATGTGAGCTCACCTCATGCTATACTGCCTGTGCCATGACGGGGTGGTCCTTTTCCTGTGACTTTCCCTTCTCTGCCCCGGTTTTAGCCCTCTGTCGCCAGACTCTGCTATATCCTCCCCTAACCAATCCCTCTTGGTAGTGACAGGGACAACCTTATCTTGACTCCACACTCTTCCGTCCTGCATCACTACAACATTGCTCTTGACCTCCCTTATCCTCTCTGGGGCGTAAAACCTGTCCTCACTTTTCCCCCCTCTGTCTGGCCTCCTGATGTACACCATCTGTCCTCTACTGAGGTTCTTTTCTTTTGCACCCCACTTCCTGTCGTACCACTCTTTGTACTTGTCTTGCTTGTCTTCAATTCTCTTCTTCATATCCTCCGGATCTGCCTCGAGAAGACTTTCTCTCCCCATCCACTGTGGGGACAGCTTTGATCCCGCCTTTCTTCCTCTCATTAGCTCGAAAGGTGAGTGTCCTGTGGTGGAGTTGGGGGTGGTATGGTAGGCCCATAAAGTTTCCATTACAGCATCTTCCATATTTTTCCCCGACTTTCCTGCCAGCTTGATGCTCTCCTTCAGTAAGCGGTTCGCCCTTTCCACTTTGCCGTTAGCCTTGGCACAGTACAACGGCGTGCGGATATGGGAAATAGAACAGTCTTTTAAGAATTCCTTCATTTCATCCGAGATCAGCTGGACCCTATAGTCCGTTATTAACGTTGCGGGAATCCCTTCTCTCGAGAACACCTCTTTAAGGAAACGTATCAAGGACTATGTGTTGATGTTCACTACAATTTTGTGAGTTATCCAGTTGGAATAATAGTCTATCAATACCAATAGATACAAATCTTGTGAGCCTCTTCCATGAATGGGTCCCGTGATATCAAATCCCAGTTTTTTCCATGGAGCCAAAGGTACTTCCACTGGAATCAAAGGGGAATGCTTGGTTACTTTGGACTTGTCACTGATGCTGCATGCGTAACAATCTCGTACCTTCTCCTCCATTTCTCGGTCCATCTCCGGGAACCAATAGTCTGCTCTTAGTCTAGATTTGCACAAGCTTCTGCCCAGATGACCTTCGTGGGCTAAGGTGATGACCTGCTGCCTCACTCCGTCAGGCGGAACCAGTTTTCCCGACTTCATGACAAAGTTCGCCTCTACTGAGAGATCATCTTTTACATTCCAATACGGTTGGATTTCCCTTTCCAACTCTTTGCACTTCTGTGGCCAGCCCGTGACAATGTACTTCTTCACTTTCCTCAATGTCTCATCCTTTTCCATATGATTTTCCCAATCTTCTTTCGTCAAAGCTGCTACACTTATCTCCAAAATGGTGTCCTCCAACTTTTCATCATCTGTTTCCCTGTGAACCGGAGCCCTTGAGAGGAAATCCGCCACTCTGTTCTGTTGTCCTGGTATGTATACTGCTCAAACATTATATCCCTGTAGGCCCAAGACCCACTTAGCTATGCGCGGGGTCATTTCCTCCATATTCTTCTTGGTGAACGAAGGCACCAACGGCTTGTGGTCCGTATGCACCTCGAATGGTACTCCCCAGACGTAGAACTTGAAGTGTTTGATGGCCCAGTATACAGCAAGTGCCTCCTTTTCCACTGTAGAATAGTTTGCTTCCGGGGAAGTTAGAGTTCTTGATGCGAAAGCAATTACCTTAACTTGCTTCTCTTCTCTCTGCGATAGGGTTGCTCCTATTCCCCTGTTGCTGGCATCGGTGGTTATTATTATTTCTTTTTCCTGATCAAATTTCCCAATGAAGGGTGCCTGAATAATGGCATTCTTTATGCCTCTGAACGCCATTTCTTGCTTCTCACCCCATTCGAAAATGCTGTCTTTCTTCACCAATTCTCTCAAAGCATGAGTTCTGATAGCAAAGTCTTTAATGAACTTCGCCATGTACTCTGCCAGACCCAGAAATGACAACAATTCCTCTTTGTTAGTTGGCGTAGGTGCATCTCTGACGGCATTGGCCAAATCACATTTTGGTTTGATCCCTTCTTCGGAAATGGTATGGCCCAAGTAATCCACTGAGCTCACCCCCAATTTACATTTGCTCAACCTGGTGGTGAACCCTACTTCCCTTAACCTCCTTAGCACACCTTTTAAGTTCTCGCTATGTTCCTCCTCATATGAGCCATAGATAAGTATGTCATCCTGGAAGCACATTGTTTTTCTGCATTCCCTGAGGATGTGCTGCATCACACGCTGGAAGGCCGCTGCCGCCGACGCCAAGCCGAAAGGCATCCGTAGAAATTTGAAATTGACAAACGGAGTTGTGAACGCTGTCAGAGACTGTGACTCAGGATGCAGCTCTATCTGATAGTAGGCCGAGGACAAATCCAGCACACTAAAGAATCTGGCCCCTTGTATGGTGCTCAACATCTCTCCAATTCTCAGGAGGGGGTACCGGTCTATCAGAATGTTGGCATTCAAGTCTCTCAGGTCTACACACAGCCTTATGTTCTTTCCTCCATCCTTGGTCGTGAGAACGACCGGAGCCAACCAAGAAGTGGTCTCTATTTCCTTGATCACCCCTTGGCATTACCAATTTGTCCAACTCGTTTTTTAAAGGCTCTTTCATACGTAGGGGAATGGAACGTGTTTTGTGTATAGCTGGCACTGCTCCCTCCTTAAGTGTTATTCTGTGCATTTAGTTCTTTAGCACCGCCAGCTTTTCACTAAAAACCTCCTTGAACTCCTGGGTGAGATCTTCTGCAACACTAGGGGGTTCTACTAAAAGCACTTGCTCACTCTTGTTAGGGTCTAGCTTGATTCCTAGTTCCTTCTGATGTTTCCAACCCAAAAGATTAGAACCTCTCATGGAGACATACACTTTTCCTACCGTGTGCCTATCTTTAAAAGTTATTCTCATCTTTGTCATACCCTCTAGTGGTATACGCTCCTTGAAGTATCCTACCGGATTTATGTCAGCTTCCTCTAGCACCACCCCTTGTCCTGCACACTTCTCTTCAAACTCCCTCTTGTCTATAAGTGTGTATGGAGAGCATGAATCAGCAGAACAACAATTTTTTTCCCATCCAAATTAAGTTCACATTTGGGATATTCATTACATTCATTTTCCTCATCATCCCCCACCTGGAATATATAGGTTTTCTCTCTCCCATCCTCAATTTCAACATTTTCCACCATTTGTACTTTTGGGTTGAAATTCTTGCACACTTTTGAAAAATGCCCCCTTTTGTTGCATTTCTTGCACAGAGTATCCCTGGCAGGACACTTCCAGTTGTTTGCTAGGTGACTTGGGCTACCACATTTGTAACAAAATAATCCCTGAGGATTGTTGCGCTGACTAACCTTAGCCTTCTCTCCTACTTTACAAATAGTCTCCCCATCGTGTGCCCCTTTGCTCTCAATTTTTTTCCTTATCACTCCCTCATGTATTTTCATCTCTTTCATACACATGGCAGTGTGCTCTAACCCTTTAGCTATACTCAGTGTCTCTTCCAGGTCAGGATTCCTAGAAAGGAGTTCCTCTTGTATCCTTGAGTCATTCGTGCACCTCACAATCTGGTCTCTTATCATAGTCAGTCAACGCCCCAAATTCACACGTAGCAGATAAACCCCTCAGAACCGCTACATAATTTGTGACTTTTTCATCTTTCTTTTGGGCCCTTTTGTAGAATTTGTGTCTCTCCAACACAACATTTAGTTTAATTTTAAAATGTTCTTCCAGTTTCATTAGGGTATACTCATAGACATTTACCCCTTCAACCTCCTCTTGTTCATCATCTACTTGCCTACCAGTTATGTCCTCAAACACTTTTCTCCCATGTATGCCCAAATTATGCAACAAAATATGTTGTTTCCTCACATTGTTATAATTGACTCCTCCTATTGCTATGAGGTAGGACTTGAAAATCCCTTCCCATCTTTTCCATGGTATTTCCGGCTCCCCCAGCTCATTTAGGAAAGGTGGGGGCTGGCTCATTCCTGCACCTGCCATGGCCATCCACCAGATAAACCTATGATACTCTATGCTGATAAGAAAGCTAAACCTATGGCTGGAGGATGGGGGGAATTAGCTTCACTACTTTGGATCAATGGATAAAATTTTATATGAGGCACTAAACGTCAATTAAATGAATGTGTGTTACCACCTCACCGAAAAACTTGAATACCACAGTAAGATCTTAATACTAGCTTTCACATCACGTTGCTGAGGAAACAACACAAGTCCTCTTTCTGTCTCTTTGTTTCCCACTGTCCTTCGTTCTGGGCGGGAACTTCCTGTGGTGAGCGTCGTCGCCTCCCAGAGCCTCGCCGAGATGAACACAGTTCTCCTATGCTTCGATGCTCCTTGCGCTGTGCCCCCCGAACCGCCGTGAAGAGACAGAGATAGATGATACTCTGCTTCTGACAAATCCAGTAATCGACGAAACGGAGACTGAGGTACAAACGCGCCCTTCTGGCACTGCTCACACGACCACGCTCAGCTCCACCTCACGAGCGCTGGCTGCTGCCGTTTCACCACACCAGCTCGCCGCCTGCAACTCCTCTCAGAAATGGTAACGGACCCACCGCAAAGGTAAACCTGAACGTCTCACAGCACACCACAGCTCACCTTTAGCAAGTCCCTTCAGGAGCGGTAGCAGAACCTCCGCAAAGGTGAACTTGAACCACACGCGGCACACCAAACTGCCGGCACCGGCTCCCCGCTCAACTTGCAGTCCACACGGTGATCTTGCCTGGATTTCCGCTTACTTCTTCAATTCTCCCGTATCCACTCCAGTGTAAGCCAGAAGTTGGCGTCGTGACGCGATGCGGCGTTGAAATACACTTGTGAAAGTTGCTGTAATGCCGGAGAAGGTCGATCACATAGGGTAAGTCGATCAACGTTGCTTGCTCTGCCGTCCCAGTATCAATAGCTCCAGGGGGGTGCACCACGCTGACCCTGGCTCAGCTCCTTGACCCTCGTCGCCAAAAAGTGTAGTAAAGACACACTACACGAAGATTAAATTATGTAGAATTTATTCAGTATCAATCATCAGGTGCTCCCAGCTGGGCGGCAGATCGTCTCACAACATTCCAAGCTGCCTCCAGGCTGACAGCTCAGGCAGAACCATGGTAGGGGAAAAGGGAGGGGGGGGGGGAACGTCAGGGAGGGAGAAACCATTATACCCATCCAAAATCTTTAGACAGTGTCCTCAGAGTGTGCAGTTTTGTGTCACTTCTGGGGCTGGAACTGATTTGCTGTGTGACAAGGACCATATTTAGGTCTCTTCCCCATAGGATCACTTTCATCAGTGCTTGGGTAAGGATCATTCCAAGTTCCCGAAAGAAGGCTATGTTGGGTGCATAGGTGTTAACTATAGCAACGCTATTGTTCTCAAGGAGCCCATGCAAGAGAATATATCCCCCCTGTGTATCTGTATGTTGCCGTGTGAGCCTAAATTGACCCTCTGGCGCATGAACAATATGATTCAAAATATATGTGCTTGGGGGGCGTGGCCAAGATGGCGACGGAGTAGGACGTGCCTGCGAGCTCCTCCGGCACCCCGAGCCCTTCATAGCTTTGTTTAGCGGTATTGGGGCGATTTCAGCCCCGGCTTTGACTCTCCTGGGTCTGCTGAGGCGTCCGGCATTGGTTTGTCCCTTCTCCCGTCGAGCTACGACACGGGACGGCGGACTTAGCCGAGGTGATACTTTGGTGACGCGCTTGCTCCGGAGCGGCCTACGGGGCTTTGTCTGGGTGGCTTCGACTCTTCGCAAGAGGGGACTCGGAACTCTGGCAAGTGATCGTGTGCAGTGCTCCTGTGCGAGTCCCCCACGTTGGAACTGTGACGAGTCTGCCTGTGATTCCGGTGATCTAGCTGGCAGTTATCGCCGCGCAGAGGTGACGAGGAGGCGCCGGCCTGTCTGGGGCTTTGCTGGACAGCGCAGTCGACGAACGGACAGAGGGGTGGTGTCATCTTGCCTCTCATCCTCGACGCTGGGGCGTCGCATCATGTCGACGAGGACTCACCTGAATAAAGCGGGGAAGGACGGTCCCGGGAAGGGGGCGTCTGGATCCCCCTCTGGTCGCCGACCAAAGACGACGCTGATGACCCGGTCACGAAGGCCTTCCTGATTGAGCTCTTCTCCTCCATCAAGGAGGATATCACTGAACTGAAAGCGCAGCTAGCCTCCGACCTCCGTGAAGTCCGCTGTGATGTAGACGGCATCGGCGAGCGTGTAGCTACCCTGGAGGACCACGACTTGGGCCTCAGTGGGGATGTCCATCAGCTACAGCAAGACCTGCTCCAGCTTCGTGAGCAGAATCTGGACCTCCAGACCCACTGCGAGGACTTGGAAAACAGGTCCCGTCGAAATAACATCCGAATTAGAGCGGTGCCGTGGGATGGAGACGGTGGGAACCTGCGGGAATATGTGGAGGCTCTTTCTGCACATTTTGGCGGAGGACGATCGCAATGAAGTCAAGCTGGACAGAGTACATCGGGTGGGCCTTCCGCGTAGCGCACGCTCGCCGCCTCCCGACATCTTGGTTTGTGTCCACGACTTTCAGTTGAAGGAGACGATCCTGCGAAAGGCGAGGGACATTAACAATTTGCTTTTTCGCGGGCACAGCCCCCAACTTTTTCAGGACCTGGCGGCCACCACCCTGCAAAAGCGACAGGACTTTCGCCCAGTCACGGCCTTCCTGAGGGAACACGGGGTGTCCTACTCCTGGGGTCACCCCTTTCGGCTTATCTTCCGGTGGCAAAACAGACTGGTACAAGTGCGAACAGTGGCAGCCGCCAGGGACTTGCTCGGAATGGAGGAAACATCTGCGTCGGCGGACGCCAGCGCCTCACCAAGAAGACGTCGCCGTTCCCGGTCCCCACCTTGGCAGAGAGTGGGTCGACATGGCGCGGCGGAGGGGCCATCCCCGTCAGCGAGCCAGAGTGAAAGGGGAGACGCTTTGGCCTCGGTGGCCCAGGTGACTGAATCGAGCCGAGTGGACAGCTCCTCGGCAGCTTAGGCCCCCTCAACAGCGGCCCGTGGGAGCCGGGGGGCTCTACCACCTCAGGTACTCTGTGGGACAGTTCTCCGATGGAGGGTTACCCCGACCCTGGACTCGGGGGGGGCATTACCTGGGTCTTCTACCCCCGACCCTTGCGGTCATGTCCGGCTTCCATTGTTCTTTTTCTATTTTTTCCTTTTCCTTTTTTATGGTTTGTTTTTGAGGTTCCTATGGGCTCCGGTGGGCTTGTTGGGGATGGACCCCGGCGGTGGTGGATGGGGACCTGGTATGGCAGTGGTGCGTCTGGTTTGTCTTTGGAGTTGGGCTGCATTGATTGGAGCGTTGGGAGGGGAAATTGGTCTCGATGTTGCCTGTTACGATAGGCTCATGGAACGTTAAAGGCCTTAATTCTCCTCAAAAGCACCAACAAATTTGGAAGTATATTTTAGATCACCAGCTAGATGTGGTGGGCCTGCAGGAGACTCATTTGGCCCGCAAAGATGAATCCAGGCTCAAGCACAGGCAGTATCCTCTGATTTATAGAGGGGAGGTGGTTGATGGTGAAGGGGATGCTCATGGGTAAGCTTTGCACCTGGGTGGTGGTCTATGCTCCAAACACAGGGCAACATGGGTTCCTTGAGACTCTTCTGAGTGTGATTGGGGACTTTGGGGAGGGAGCGTTGATTGTGATGGGGGATTTCAACTTGGTTTGGGATAAAAGTCTTGACTGTTCACATCAACAGAGGATGGAGACGGGTCTCTTTTCCCCGGAGCTACGCAATAATTTGTTAAGTCTGGGCCTTATTGATAACTGGTGCTCCCTCCACCCCCGCACTAGGGACTACACGTTCTATTCACATGTTCACCACACATATTCCCGTCTCGACCATATTTTTGTGCACCAATCTTTACAGGGCGACCTTCGCGATAGCAAAATCTTTCCACTTTCAGTTTCGGATCATAGCCTTTTGGCGACATGTTTGGTCTGGGCCCCAGAGTCGTCCCCTCATCGCAAATGATATTTCCGGCATCCCTCATGCGAGATGAGGAATCTTGCAAGAAGCTTAGGGCGGCCATTGGGGAGTTTTTTGAGCTGAATAAGGTTGGTGACACCTCGATTTTTACCCAATGGGACGCCTTCAAGGCGACGACACTGGGTACGTGCATTGCGTTGAACTCCGCCCTGAACAGGCTTCGTCGTGAGGAGAGGGAGGCGCTGGAGGCGGAACTGACTACGTTGGAAACTGCGCATAAGCAGAATCCTTCTAGAAAGACACTTCGCCCGCTTGCCGCGGTGCGAGGGAAGCTCAGGGCGCACTATAATAATCGAGCGGAATATACGCTTCTGCGCCTACAGCGTCTCTCCTACGCTCAGGGCAACAAAGTGGGGAAGCACTTAGCACGGCAGCTCCGTGATAAACGTGAAAGAGACTATGTAGGTGGCATTCGGACCCCCTCCGGGGTGGTGGAACACAGGGATGCGGTTAAGGCAGAGCTCTTCGGTGACTTCTATGCTGCTCTATACTCGGCGGACCGCTCAGTGCCGGCCGCGCAACAAGCATACTTGGAGGCCCTAGCGCTACCGCAGGTCTCCAAGGAATGGAATGAGCTCCTGGAGGCCCCGTTCACTAGGGAGGAGGTGCTTTCAGCCATTCGGTCCCTCAAACCGCAAAAAGCCCTGGGCCCGGACGGCTATACGGCCTCCTTTTATCAAACGTTCGCGCCCAAGTTGGGAGACCACTTGGTGCTCCTTTTCAACAATATGAGGGAGGCGGGCCACACTTCGGGTACTATGGCGGAGGCTATGATTTCGATCATTCACAAGGCGGGGAAAGACCCCTCCAAATGTGAATCCTACCGGCCCATAGCCCTACTGAATGTTGATGCCAAATTGTATTCTTCTATCTTAGCCACCCGGCTCAAGGACCTTATGCCCGCTCTCATCCATCCGGATCAATCGGGCTTTATAGAGGGTCGTCAGACCCACGATAACACCAGACGGCTGATTCATCTGATCGAGAAAGCTGAACGCTTTCGGATCCCAGCTGTTCTGCTAGGCCTTGACGCTGAAAAGGCGTTCGATCGGGTGGACTGGAACTTTCTCTTTAGTACTCTTCATGCTTTTGGATTCTCTCCCAAATTTGTAAATATGCTTCGGGCCAACTATCACGGCCCGCGTTCGCGAGTCATGGTGAACGGTCATGTCTCGCCATTTTTTGCTCATTCCCGAGGCACGAGGCAGGGTTGCCCCCTATCCCCCTTACTTTTTGCGCTTAGCATAGAGCCTCTTGCCATTAGGGTTCGTGAGGACCTGGAGATTGTGGGCCTCCCTTTTTCGGGAGAACAGCATAAAATATCTTTGTTTGCTGATGATGTCCTTTTGTCGCTAGCTGACCCCGGGACTTCCCTTCCGCGGGTGCAGGACGTGCTGTCCCAGTTCGAGGCAGTGGCGGGGTTTCGGGTGAATCCCGGCAAATCATACATACTCAATCTCACGCTTCCGCCCTCTGAGGTAGAGCGCATTCGACCGCTCACTTCCCTGGCCTGGTCTGGCTCCTCCATTCAATATCTCGGGGTCAAGCTGACCTCCTCCGTCGCCACCCTGTATACAGCTAACTTCCCTCCTCTGCTGTCTCAGAGACAGGCTGAGCTGAATCGCTGGAAGCCTATGTTTATCTCTTGGCTTGGACGCATACATGCTGTCAAGATGACGCTGCTCCCCAAGCTTCTATATCTGTTTCAAGCCCTCCCCATTCCCCTGGATGGGGGCTTCTTTCGACGTCTTAAGACTATGATTCTGCGTTACATCTGGCAAGGGGGCCGTGCTAGACTTTCCTTTCTTACGCTTCGCCGGCCCCAAACGAAGGGTGGGGCTGGCCTTCCGGACATGCTTCTTTACTACAAGGCGGCACAACTCCGGGTGTTGGCTGAGTGGACCCAGATGGAGTCAGAGAAGCATTGGTTGCACATGGACAGGAGTGTGGCGGGGCGCTCTATTTGGGACCTGGTTTGGAAGGCGAAGGGGGATTGGCCTCGCAACGCATACATTAGCACCCCTACGAGCACCACTCTGAAGGTCTGGGACTCGGTCTCTACTGACGAACGGTGGACCTCCTTTCCTTCCCCCTTCACACCTATTCATTTTAATCCAGCATTCCCCCCGGCTCTTGTTGAGGGGCCCTTTGATGGGTGGAAGGCAGGGGGCTGCCACGCACTTAAACATTTGTTTCATGGCTATGAGCCGCTCACCTTACTATGGTGTGCCACCTACTGAGCGCTACCGGCACGCCCAGCTGCTACATTGGGCTTTGTCTCCTGAGGTGCGGGACGCTGCGACGAGGCCCCCCACGGATTTCGAGTCCTACATTACTCGCACATCCTCTATGAAGGGGGTGATTTCATTCCTCTACGATTTACTGTTAACCACGGCTATCTCACCTCGCCCTAGATACATGGGTTTATGGGAGGAGCACCTGGGGAGAGACATCTCCGACGAAGAGTGGTCTCATCTCTGGAGAGATTTACACACATTTAATCATTCGATCGATCTGAGAGAAGCACATATGAAGACCATGCTAGATTGGTACCTGTATCCGACCCGATTGAAAAAGATTTTTCCCTCAGCGTCTGACAGATGTTGGCGGGGCTGTGGTCTCCTGGGGGACTTTCGCCATATCTGGTGGGATTGCCCCATCATACGCCCTTATTGGGAGGAGATTCTGTCTCATATTAGGGAGGTCCTGGGCTACCCGATTCCAGATTCCATTGGCTTTGTGCTCCTTGGCCTTCGGGACCCACTTCTGGAGCATCAAACCAGGGCTGACAAGCACATCCTTTGGCTCTGCCTGGGAGCGGCCAAGCTGACTCTGGCTGCTGCATGGAAAAAGAGGGAGGCCCCAGCTCTTTCCCTTTGGTTTGCTAGGTTATGGAGGTTGCTGAGTGTGGAGCGTATGGCAGATATTTTCAGGAATAACTTTAAGAACTTTACTTTCAGATGGGGCCCACTGGTCCGCTTTCTTTCTCGGGGGTTGCCGTCAGCGGTTTGCCCGCCCACTATACGTGCCTTACATCTGTTTCAGGTGTGAACTGTGCTGTGTGTCTGGTTGTTGTCTGGCTGCCACCACCGGGGGGGGAGGGGTGCACTGGGGATGGGGAGGTTGGAGCCTCTGGGGAGGGGGGGGGGTTTAGGTTTGTTTTTCTTCTCTGAAGGGGGATGTGGACGATTTGCTTTTTCTGCTCTTACATGTTGCGTTGGGTTTCTTATGGCCGAGATGCATGGAGGCGTACATGGACTTGGTCGACTGAGCCTCTGACTTGGATTGACTTGCCCGATACCATGGCGGGCTTTCCCCTCCGGATTTCGCTGGGGGCTTGACACTCTCCCGGGCTGATTATTGCACTTTTTATTTTTGAACTCTTATGCCCTGCCCTGAGTGATGACATTGCTCAGCCCTTCATAACGCTTACTACTGCTTGGCCTTTTGCATTGGCCCCTGCGTGGGTACCTCTTTGATTTGAAATTCATGTGTTTTCATCCCCTTTTCTCTTCTATTGTTTTTATCTTTCTATTCTCTCAATAAAAATATCTTTAACAAAAAAAAAATATATGTGCTTGCGCCATTTTGCCGCAAAAGTCATGGGCCCAGATGGTCGGAGCCCATGATTGTTTACATGGTTGATAGCGAACTATCAAAAACCAAAAGTGAAGATCAGAGTAAAGACATGAATTCACAGACTCTTCTAATGGAAATGCTCATGGGGCTCCTGTTCTCCCTAACTCTCAGTCCTTCGCAGTCCGAATATGGAGGCACAGTGGCAAGGAGGGGATAAAAGTAGGTGTAGATTCCTTTAAAGCAACAATGTTCACAGATGACACCATGTTCTAAATGTTACCAGCAAATCAGGAGGCAAGACGTAGACCCGAGGCTTTTACAGGCAATCACGGTTTGAACATCCCAGCGGGGAGAAGACAGGTATTGCACTTCAAATGAAGATGCAAGCATTTGACTGCTGATGGACTAACATTAACACTCTTTGTAAAAAAAATCCAACATGCTGAAAAGAGTTATGTAGCAGATCAAGTTCACGCAGAAGAAGCTGAATATGTCTAAAGAGACATTGAGAAATGCCCCACAAGGGCGTCCAGAGTAAATTACAGCACTTTCTCTTTTTAATTAGCACAAAGTTGTAAGCCTCAGTTATAAATATAAGTTCCTACTACCTCTGGGTTCTCCAGCCCTCTGTCCCCTTTTGGTGGCCTTCCAAAGAGGAAAGCAATGGTATTTCGTAGGCCATGCTTTTGTGGGGACATCTCTGGGAATAGTGCAATGGATCGAAAAGAGGTGTAAGACTAAATTCATCTCCTCTGACAGAATGAAGCTTGATATCTGAGGCAAGCTATGCAGACTTCACAGCATTTCCAACACCCTTGCAGAAACCCCAACTTTACTCATGGATGGAGAGGGACAGCCTTAAAATGTGGAGAAACTCTTAATGACTGTACCTAGCGTTTTAACAGAAGTATGGAAACCTTGGATGGTGGAACTTTTGCCATGTGCCAGACGTTCGAGAGCTTTATGTCTCAAAAGAGTGACGAAATTGTGTTTTTTTTCTACTCACACTTTGACATTTAAAGGAAATTCTGAGTCTTTTAGAAATGCCGGGGGTTGATAAATTTCCCTCAATGTCAGATGATCCCTGGCCTAACCCTTGCAGACACCCTCTATGGAGGGTCTGTATCAAAAACATTCCATGGTGTCCAATATATGAATCCTTGCTGACACCTTCAGAAACCCATGCATGTCTGGTCCACCACGCCCAGAAGGAACACATGTGTGTGCCAAGCCTTTGGAGTAATTTCTTCCTGTGTGAGGAAGACTACAGTGAATTACCATGATTTCGGAAAAGTTGCTGAAAAGGTGAAAAAAGTTATGTCCAGTGCATAGTCCAAGCCGGACAGTCTGTATAAGAAAAGTAAGACACAGACAGCGATTGAACCCTTAGGGCGTGCAGATATAAAAAATATATGATTATATAATGTTTCAATACAGTTCAGGGGTGTTACCTGTGACAAAAAGCCAGGTACCTTCAACTGGCGATTTGCCTGTAGCTGCTTTCCAACTTTCCCAAATGCACTACACTCCTTGGCTCGTAGAAAAAGCCCATACAGGCGTGAGCCTCCACACTTAGAAGACCCAGAGAAACAAGGTTAGGGGTCACACCTTGGCAGAGATATGTCCCTATACAAGTAAAACAAAAGGCAATCACTGTGTTTTAGAAAGAAATGCTAAAAATCTAACAAGTGTCATATTTAACATGATCATCACAGTCAGACATTTAGGGTGAAGGAGGTCTACTACCCAGCAACAGAACACTTTGAATACGTGGATATTGATAATATGTAGGTTTCCACAAAGTCCAGAAGCGATAATTGTGACCGAAAGAGAGGTACCCCAAATGACAATGTCAGTTTTAATTGCTTGCCAGTTTTCCCAAATGCACTGCACTCAGGTAATCACCTATGGGCATCAAGAACCCATAGAAAACAAATATGTGTCTGGTACTCCCACACTCGGGGGAGAGACACAGAACAGAGATGGTGGGTAAAGCCTTAGCAGGAAAATGTTCCTGAGTGAGTGAGACTAGAGGGAATCATCATGTTTTGCAAAGAAAATGGAAAAAAAAAATATGACAAATGTTACAGTCAGTGTGTTACACCAGTCAGCCTGTCAGGACAAGGTTATGCTGACTTATATTAATAGATTCTTTAGGTTATTTAAAATGATAAAATATGTAGTTTTCATACTTTCCTGAAAGTCTTGACTTTGAGATCGGTCATTAAATGTGATTTTGCCACAATTTAGTGATCTGCGCAAATATTTCATAACTGATTGTGCAACGTACATTTCTTAGGAAAATGCGCGTATATTTGGTACAGTCAGGCTCTAAAATGCAGGGCATCATTTCATTACTTGTTTTTCCAGGATTAATCTTTGTCCATTTAAAAAATGCAACACAATATTGAGCACATTTCTCATGAAAAATGAAATTATCTCTGAATTTTTCATCATATCAGGCTATAATGACATATTGAGGCAGGGTTTGCACTTAAAGGTAGCCCTGAAAAGCTGAAAAAAACACATTTTAGTTTGTATGGCTGCTGAAAGAGACCAAAGAGGTACATGTGTTTTAACAAATTAATGATGTTTTTATGAAACAATCTCTGGCACACAAGTGTCCAAACACCCTGGCAGTGGAGGGGTTAACTAGTGGATATACAAGTTAAGTTTTCCTGTGCTCAGCATTAGAGAGAAAAAATAATTTGTGATTAAAATTGAGGGTCCCTCTAATGCATATAGATTATTGATGAGCTGGTCTCCGCCACTAAAGATTTTACACACTCTGTATCTGAACTGAAAGATGCATTATTTGCCACAAAAAGTCTGTCAAATAAATCTTTAAATCCCATCCACTTGCATCCAAATATATGGTCAAGCTCTACTTTGAACTGTATATTTACAGCAAAGCACTAGAAAGAAGGTGATTACAATTCTCCAGCCCACTTCATCTGTACAAGTATATGATGTTTAACTAATGTCCCACAGTTATTTAAAATGTATCATTTGCTTCTAATGTTTCCATTCATTGAAGTAAAACAATACCAAGCTTAAAAAACACTAACTATTATTCCTGTGCTCTGTAATCTCACTATATTGAAGAATGTATTTTCTAAAAAAATATAGAGAAGAAACTTGGGGTCTGATGTTCTAAAAATGGATGCAGTAAAAGTGTTTCCAAATTGTGCAATGATCTTTAACAAATACATTCTGTTTTTGTGAACTAGTCTATGTACTAATAGGTTGGTTCGCAAAAATCTGAATACCAATGGGTTGCACTTCAACCTTCCTCATAAATATTAAGTCACACAGGTATCAAATTGTGATCCACTATGAATCACAGCCATCACAGGGATGATGGACTGTGGAGGTCAGCAGACCACCATGTCTGTGATTGGTTTTAAATACAGCAGTTTTTTTAATGCAACCCATTTTCCAATGAGGAAAATGGGGTGCATTTAAAAAAAAGAAAATTGTAAAAACATTTTATTTAAGGGTTGGAAGTGGTATATTGGACTACTAACTACTCTTAAAAAATATTTTTGCAGTCTGTAATACAATAGTATATACCATTCCAAATCGGTATTTGGAAGGAACTCCCTAAACACAACCCTTCCAAATATCGAATAGGTATTTAGTCGCAGACCCAATGAATATGAATGAAGTAGATAGCAAATTCCGACTGACTATGAATCACAGCCATAACAGGGACGGTGGCCTGCTGAAGTGAGCTGCCACAAAGTCTCTGATTGCTTTTAAATAACCATTTTTTAATGCAAACCGTGTTTCTTAAAGGAAAATGGGATGCATTAAAAAAAATATCAACATTGTAACCAACATTTTTAAAGACTAGGCAGTCATCCATAGGACCACTGACTGCTCTTAAAAATATTTATTTCAAAATTCTCAAAGGGGAAGGGGTCCAAGGGGACCCCTTCTCGTTTGAGAATGGCTTACTACTACATCTGTGCAGTTGTTATTGCATTAATGTTTTGAAACCACATTTCAGTTGCAAAACATTAATATATGTGTACATTGGTGAGCAAGGCTGGGAGCAGCCGAAACGCGTCCGATGGCGGTTTGACGAATAGACAACTTAAATAGCACATGATGTCATCTTCCTTGTTTAAAAGACTGTTCTGAATAAATTGGATTTACTGCAAGAATCCCCTGGACGACGCGCCCTTCGTTCTGGTGACAGCGTGCAAGTGCAGAAACTTACTGAGAAATAAATAAATAAATAAATAAATATATATATATATATATATATATATATATATATATATATATATAAATATATACACATACATATATATATATATATATATCCAAACGAATATATGTATGTATATATATATATATATATATATATATATATATATATATATATATATATATATATCATACCGAATCGGTATTTGGAAGGGACGCCCTAAACATGCCCGCAAATACTGATTCAGTATTTAGTCTCAACCCCAAATTGCAGATGTGTAACGTGTTACCGCATGACCCAATTCTCCAAATAGGACATTTTGTGAACACAAAAAAGTTTCATACATCTGGCCCAAACTCTCTTCCAGTCGTCCTATTTGATGTTGCTGTTCCAGGAACCCCAGCAGCCCCCACACACACACTGCTGGCTGTAAACCTGAGTTGTGTGCCAGGTGGGTATACTTTCATCTATCACTCTCTAATCAGCCGCCCTCCCTCTCTGCAAATATTTGTGCAATTATCTTCTTATAATTTCTCATTCATTTAAGCCCATCAATGGCTATCCTGCCTGCTGCCCTCCTGTCTCTCCATACTATAAACTGTACAGATCCTGTGGGTGAGGCACAGTTCTCCTGTTTGCCACTACTCATGGGACAAAGTAGTTTCAGGTTCCAATGAAAGGCCCCATTGTCCACTCTGGAAGTAGTTCCGTGTACCTAAAAGGGCCTGGGTACTCATATGATACCTTCTGATAAGCATCTGTTTACCAGGCAGACTTCAAAGCAGGGAGCCAGGATATAAGGAGAGATGGAGGGAAAGAGAGAGACTGAAGCAAACCCACTCCTGGCATCTCTACAAGGAGCGTGAATATCCCCCAGCACCAGGTAAGATGGATGCCTCGTTTGTCCACTACAGTATGGCAGGATTATTATTAGCAGTTTCAGCTGTCCTTAACCTAGCTTTCTGAGAGATCATAAACTCACTGAACTTGCTGAGTTATCTGAACTCTCACCCATACTCGAAGCTCCAGAAAACCCTCTCCATGTTAGAGGGATGGAGGTGAATTGCCAGAGGAGAACATCAGCATTCAAATGTCGAACTTTGCCAGAGTAGCCAGCTCACTCTGGACGGGGAGCAGTTAAATCAAAGTGATTATTTGGCAAATGATAGTGATGGTGAGTGTATATATATTATTAGGTATGTTAAATTTAAAATTGAATGCTTTAGATTCTTTGTATATTATAGCCTTATAGCCCACTGTAGAGGGCTATACCAGGTATTAAAGGCCCTCCCCAGGGTTAAAGGCCCCGAGCCGAAGGCGAGGGCCTTTAACAAGGGAGAGGGACTTTAATAGTGGTATAGCCCTCTACGAAGGGCTATAAGGCTATTAGAACATTTGCCACTAGAGGACAGAATGTTCTAACAAAAAAAAAACAAAGCCTTTTGGGAGCGTGAGGGGATTGGAATCCCCTCAGGTTCCCTGAAGCCTTTGTTCACAGCCAGAGCAGTGAACAAAGAAACATTGGAATGTTGGAGCTCCAGGCTTATACCAGCCATTATAAGCCCAGAGCACTCCATTGTTTTCAATGGAGCTCCCAACATTCCAATGTTCTAATATTGATTAGTTTATGTTTAAAGATAATTTAAATAAAAAATACAATTATTTGAATTAAAACAAAAACACACCATTCTAATTACATTGACTAAAAATGTATTAAATATTAAAATGCTAGTATGGGTGTTATTTTATGAGGTTGATAAAATAATATTGATAAATTACATTAATATGCTTTAACCATTTAATTTTCTATTGAACATTTAATTTGATCGGTTAATGTGCTGCAACATTTTAGTGCATCTGCTGTAGTGTAATAATATTTATTTTACATTTAGTTACATTTTGATTTTACATTATATTTGTAACATACCCAAGAATTTATAAAATGTATTATTTTTCACTGCACTCTCCCTTCGGAAGCTCAATGCCCCAGTGGCCAAGAACACTGCCTTTGTGCAAAAACTTACTAGTAGTAACTTTATACTAGTAAATTCTGTTTTTTTTGTCAAATATCTTTTTATTGGTTTCAAAGATATAGGCATAAACAGAAATGCAGAACAACATATATGGGAAGGAGACCCCAATACATAATATCAGCCGAACAGTACAGTGTGCTAACAGATCTTATGGACTGGGAATAGGCGTATCCTAAAAAAATAACCTTATCGGTCAACCTTCGCCCCCGTAGAACATAAAAACATGAGAACTTAAACTAATGTGTCATGGTCAATAAAGAAACATCACCTACTGTTGCTGTTGAAGGTCACTGTCCTGGGAAAAAGGAACACCTCTGTACTTGAAGTCCTTTCCCCACTTCGAGAGAGCCAATGGCAGTACTGGATATGAAAGAGATGGAGAGCTCGTAGCCTCGGACATATGCAAACAGGGGCAATGCCTCATATAAGTATTCTGCCAGGAGACCCCACTTATAATCAAATTCCTTATGGGCGTCCTCTACAATGTCTGACATTCTCTCCATCGCCAATGCCCGCTACAATCTGACGTGCCATTGTGTGAGGGAAGGGGTCTCTGCTTTCCTCCAAGCTGCCGCTACTGCTATCTTGGCCGCCCGAGGCGGGGCCACATTACTGAGCGGTCCCGTGGCGTCTGGTGCTTCAGATTGGGATCCCTGATCCCCAGGAATCTGTGTTCTAGCGTGTCTGGAAGCAGGTGACCCAAGATCTGTTTGATTTGTGCTAGAACCTCCTTCTAGAAGGGCTTGATGTGGGGGCAATCCCACCAGATGTGCCTAAAGTCACCCAGCTGCCCGCATCCCCTCCAGCGCCTGTCCGAAGCATTAGGGAAGATGGTGTGAAGCCTCTGGGAGTATAGGTACCATTCATACATAATTTTATAGTGAGCCTCCCTTAAAAACATAGAGCCATTAAACTTGGGAATATCCCTATGTAATGAGGACCATTGTTTCTTCTGTAGTAGGGTGTCCAAGAGTGCATCCCAGAACCTTTGGTGTCACAGGGTGTGTGGGGAACCCCGCGCCTGTATGAGGGAGCAGAGGAAGGAGATGGTTCCCTTTAAAGAAACCCCGGACTGGGCAAATTTCTCAATGAGAAGTAAATCCCTGGTGGCGGCCTGCCGCAGCTGCGGTTGAAGAGCCCAGTGCTTAAGCTGCAAGTAGTGGACTTCCTCAGCGGGTTGAAGCTGGAAGGCCCAGGAACATTAGGGTAAGGAGAGCAGTTTCCCCC
Source organism: Lissotriton vulgaris (assembly GCF_964263255.1). Lineage (NCBI taxonomy): Eukaryota > Metazoa > Chordata > Amphibia > Caudata > Salamandridae > Lissotriton > Lissotriton vulgaris. The sequence continues at coordinate 1,374,314,250 of NC_141695.1, forward strand.
TCAAACAAATGAGAAAACATAAGGCAGCCCCCCTCCCGCCAGTAAATTCTGTTTTTAATGTCGCCAACCACTGAACTGAGGGTCTGGAGATATGTAAGTCTACATTCAGGTGCAAATCTACACTTGGAAATGGTGAATAGCAAAAAAGTATAGACTTACACCTTGGTGTAGTAAACAATCTACACACGAGTAAACCTAAACATTTGTACTTACTATAGTGAATCAGGATCAAAGCATCATTCCATCACCCACTCTCCTAATTAATGGGCAACATCAGGCAAGATAGCACTAATTACCACACACCCATACATAAAGTACAAAAAGGTACTAATTAGGATAGGTCTGCAAACCAAACAGTAAATTCCAAACAGTAACAATTTAAAAGGTACCTCACTTATACATTTTCCTATCGTTCCCCCACTCTTAAGTCTCCCTAAACCCCAAACAATGGCCCACCAAAAAAACTCATATCATCGACCAGCCACCGTCATTCTTCCATCCACGTGCTAATCCACTCAAACTGCTCATACTTACAGCTATCCTTCACCTTTTATCCCTGACCCCCTTCTTTCATCACAGGTACTGACGAATCTCACTTATACTCCCACCTGCAGCCTACACCTTGAGCTGGACAGACTGCACCATGGCTGCCCAACACAGCCCAAATAGTGACTCCTCATCTCATTGCAGCCTATAACCTGTCCTACCCGGGCAAACTTACTTCCAGTCACTCTTCTACCAAAGGTGACCTAAATAGCTAAACCTACTGCCCTAAATACTAACATGAAGAAGGTAGGAGGTAAATGGTCTCTAACTAGTCTGTAAGGAAGAGAGCAGGATAAAGCAGGAATGTGCCAGGCACTTCACCTAACCCTACAACCCCTTTCAATACTCACAAATTCCCTTAACCGTGGCCAGCATCAATTGCCCAATGAGTCTTGTGGAGGGTGCCACAGTTGCTTTCACACCCTAGGCAGGTTCCTGGAGCCACTGTGCTGTGGAACTGTCCCCAGCCTAACCCTGGTCTCCTTCTTGTCTCCACAGAATGTACGCGCTTGTGGCCTTCGCCCTGCTCATGTCTCCAGTGCTATCTTCTGAGAGTAAGTATACTGGTTTCCTCTTACACTGTCTTGTTCTTTGGAGGGCAGGGGTTTAGTCGACAGGCAGCCCCGGATCTTTGAGTCGGTCACACACATCACAGAGCCAATATCGTGGGGCAAAGAGCAGTATAGGGTTTCAAATATGTGCATTCCCACTGATTCATACTGCAGTTAGTACTGGTTTTCATCCTATTTCTTAGTGATCCCAGTATTATCAAACAAGGAGCAGGGACACATCTCTACAAAATTAACTGTCCAAGATTATGTAGATTATTTATAAACATTGATTCACCAGTAATAGAAAAGCTATTCCATTAAGTAGCCAGTGGTATATTAGCTAGTGGTGTCCATTTTATTGCAGTGTGTAGTCTTTGAGCTAGTTAGCAATAAACTATGTCACAATAGTGTCACTTCCAGACTCTGCTGGTGCTCTGGAAGTACATGTGCATCCAGGTGCTCTAATGAGGCCTCTGCCTCCACCTTGCCAACCTTTACCCTTATGTATTACTAGCAGCCCGCCCCAGCGTTGCCCAGGGCAGAAGGGGCGTGGGGGCAACATTTGAGGCTTGCGTGCACTAAGGGCTCCCGCCCGTCCATCTGTGCCCACCCGCTCCCGCCCGACCCCCTCCTGCCCCGACTCCAATGTGTCCCTTTAGGCTTGCATGCAGTAAGGGCTCCCGCCCGTCCCTCTGTGCGCACCCGCTCCCGCCCCGACTCCAATGTGTCCCTTGACCTTACCTGAGCCGCCGCTCCTCCCCGCGCTCCTCACTTCACCGCCGCTCCATGTCCGCAGCTCCTCCTTGTCATGACGCACCTGAGCCGCCGCTTCCCCCCGCGATCCTCACTTCACTGCTGATCAATTGTCCGCCTCTACGATGTATCGGGTGTGTGGATTGGCGCTGTGGTTCCCGAGTTTACCTGGCTCAAAGGTTTGTGTTCTCTCTATATAATAGTAGTAGAGATTAAATCAGTCTTATTGTCTGTGTAGTGCACCACCCTACAGCAGACAAGCAATAGCAATGCCAAAACGTCTGCTTCTTTCTTAGATTAAGTGCTCGATAATAACTAGGCAACATTGTGTGCATTGTCCCTACATGCCATAGAAGAAAAAACACAATAATTAAGCAGCATTTTGGGCTAGAACAATATGCAAGCAATGCCTAGGGCTCCTTTCCTAAACAGGCGGCTTTATCAGGAGTAAGCTATAGCCTCAAAGAAGAGTGTTATGAAAAATCTTCAACAGATGAAGTTGCATTGTAAGTGTAAACTTGAAAGTTGTTCATAGGCTGGTATTCCTTAGTAAATAGTTTTGGCAAAGGTCAGCATGCGTGCCTGCATGCCTTGACTTTGTGATGAAAAAAAACTGCAACTCCAACAGCATGTTATCATGTCAACAAAGCTAAATAGATAGAAAGAAATGGTGATTAGTGAGTAGCATTCTGTTTAGATGAAAGTCGAATCCATTCAAACAGCATTCATTCCCTAATTCCCTATACCAAATGTCCATAAAACATCAATTACATTGGCACTGTGTCAAGAAAGTAAGTACATCAAAGAACAGACTGATTCAAATCTACCAAAAGGTCTACATGAGCCCCATCACAAAAGCCCACTCAGAACATAAATGGGAAATTAAGGCATCCATGAAAAGCCAAAGAAAGTCCATTTATGAATCGTGAAACCATGAAAAACACATGGTCAAATAAAGACTGAAGTGGGTGAAGCAAAGCCCAGTCTCTCTCCCTATTTCTTAAAGTACTTTTTTGAAGGATTGATGACATGAGGGCACCTAAACAGATAAAGCTATCAGACATCAAAAGCCATAGGGAAACAAATAATAATGCCAGCTTGGAATTATGTGAAAATAATGAGACAGTAGAGGGGACCCCTGACATTGAAAGCAGATTGTGAGGGGTTCTTGCTCAATCGGTCATGTACCATAATAGATGTTGAGATCATGAGATGGCCATCTTGCAAATGTGCTGTTTCAGATGAACTGAACACAACTCTGTCTCCATAGGGGAGACAGGAGCAGAGAACCAAATGTGGTCAAATAACCTGACCGTACATCATCAAAGCCAAAAAACAATACTATACCGCAAGAATTGAGGCAGCCAAAAACTCCTCTAAGGAACTATTTAAAACTGTCCGAGTGCTATCTCAACCCCAACAGGTCAGTACATTTAAACCTGACCAAGCATTCTGCAATAAAATGGCGATTTTTTTTCAAACCAAGGTGCAATCTATCTATGATGATCTCCACAATAACAGGTAGTCTGCTGAAAATGACCCTAATGTGGCACTGGAGGTCTCAGCACCTCACAGCCGATTAGCAAGTTTTAGCACCCTCACCTCAATAGAAGTGAGTAAAATGTTACTCTCCATCAAATCTGGTTCCCCCATGACCCGTGTCCGCCAACGATCTTACACTTGGTCTCTGGGCCGATTAGTACATATTTAACCCCTCTCCATAACGAAGTGCTTGACTCGGAAATATAGCCTTCGGTATTGAAAACAGCCTGCATAAGACCCATTTTTTAAAAACCTACTCTAGACCCCACGGACGTGAAGAACTATCGAACTATCTCCTGTCTGCCAGTCACAGCTAAAATCCTCAAAAAGTCGATAAATCAGGAGCTAATGCGATATCTAGATACTAACAACTGTCTAGATTCGAGCCAGCATGGCTTCTGGTCATGTCACTCGACCGAGACCACCCTAACCAAGGCAACTGAGGAAATTCGCAGACAGGTGGATGGAGGGGGCAGAGCCATCTTCATTCTTTTAGACCTCTCGACTTCATTTGACACTGTGAATCACACAGTGTTAGTAAGGCGTCTCTGTGCCGTGGGGATTGGGGAACTGGCTCTGCCCCTACTCTCTTCTTTCCTGGCCTCTAGACAGCAAGGTATACATTGGGATAATATGCAATACGAAGCTTTTTGCATACCGTGTGGTGTGCCACAGGGGTCGGCACTATCACCCACACTGTTCAATGTATACGTTGCTCCACTTGCTGAACTTATAAAAGAGTATGGTTTCTCGTTAGTTTCTTATGCTGACGACTCACAGATTGTCGTCTCCGTATCCACACAGTTTGAGGCCAATGCTGTCAAATTTCATGCCTGCATGACCCATATCATGAGCTGGATGAGTCGTAACTATCTGAAGATCAATACTGATAAGACCAAGGTGATGGAATTTGGCAGGGGGCCGTCCCTATGGAACGCTACATGTGGGCGGGCAAAGGAAGGTCAAGGTCCGGTTCCATCCAATAAAGTCAAGAACCTTACGGTTATTTTTGACGACCAACTAAATTTTTCAGCCCAGATCAATAACGTGACCTCTTCCTGTTTCTTCATATTGAAGCTTCTCAGGAAGATATTCCCTTTTATCCCACAGGATTTAAGGAAATCTGTGGTAGTTTCCCTCGTCCTCTCGTGGCTCAATACTGCAATGCGCTATATATAGGCATTGATAAAGCTGAGAGGCTAAATCTGCAATCTATACAAAACGCTGCTGCTCGGTTACTACATCTCTTAAGGACACACACCTTCTGCTGCTATTAGGTCACTGCACTGGCTCCCTATCTGGCAAAGGTCGGAGTTCAAGGCCCTGTGCCTTATTCATAAAACGCTGTTCGGCGGAGGGCCAGCCGACTTTCGGAATCTTTTCTCCTGATATTCCCCCACCAGAAACCTCAGGTCCTCGGATGCCAGTTTCATTTCTACTCCTAGGATTCGCAACCAGCTACCAATTTCCTGGAGATTAATGACCAACAGGCTTAATTTCAGGAAGGCACTCAAAACACGGCTGTTTCCACCTCCTTAAAACCCAGTCTTAGCCGTCCAAATCCCTTATCTCACCTCTCAGCGCCAAGACGCTTCGGCATTCGAGCGCTCTATAAAAAAAATCCTAATCCTAAATCTTAGGTTGTGTATACGAAAAGGCATTCATGAAATATTCCAGTACTTTTATGATGTGCTTGACCAGTCTACTCATCCACAGCGTTTTAAATTCATCTACAAAAAGCATAGATTTTACACACAGTTCACACATTGTAGATATGCAGTTTTACTTTGGACAGTTGACATTTTTCAAGCTGCATCTAACATCCTTCCTCATGTCGACTTTCCATCTCTTTTCACGTTCACTTGCTCCTGCCATATAGATTTGCAGGCATATATTTGACAGAGGGTTTACTTGGAGGGTTCAGAGTAGGAAATAAAGCTTACAAAGAACTCATACTGTGTAGTCTGTAGACACAGGTCTTTCCCTTAATTTAGACTGTTCTTCTAGGTTCAGAACTAGAGCTGCCACTTATGCTCAGACAAGAGATGCATTTTACAGTCACTTGCCTCAGACGGTAATAATGACGGTAAAGTCATAAAAAGCATTATCATTGAGGAGGTTGAAATGCAAAACAGGTGAAACATGAAATAACAGTCATAGTAAGAAAATGTCACCATGTCACCAGGACAGGGGTCTCCTACCGGTCGATAGCGAGCCACCGGTAGCTCAGCGACATTCGAGCTCGAGGGCTGACGTTCACTGTAGTACCCTATTGTTGTCGTTTGGTTTATTTTTTAGGCCTTTTCAGGTTTCTAGTCTGTGCTTGTCCACCCTCATACAAACCACCTGCTCTCGCTGGCTATTTAAGTCTATCTGGGGTGGGCGACGTGGCTGACATCGACCGTGCAAGTTGCTCCTCCTGACCACAAAACGGACCCAGGAACATAATATTATATGTTGTTTTATTAACTTTTAATGAAATAATGGGAGAAATGTAAAAGTGATTTCCTGGCTCCGGTTTGTGTCCAGGGAAAACTTCAGAGAGGTGTTTTCTTTAAAAAAAAAATTCCAGTAAAACGATGCTTTAATTTAATGATATAATGGAAGGAGTTTAAAATGATGTGTTAATCTTATGGCACAATCAATATAAGGCTTAACACTTTGCTTTACATGTATACCATTTATAAATGTACTCACCCCTGTAGTGGCCATATTTTCTTGTGTAAACAAGGCCAATATACCAACAGGGAGAGCTGAACATGGCCCAAGCTTAGGTTTGTGGCCCCTGCCTCGCACGAGCAAAGATTTGAAAGTAGTGCAATAGGGACACAGAAGTCATACAAACATACAATGGAATCTTTTTTTTAAAAATTATCACGTTTATTTCTTCTACATGCAGAAGCATTTCATATGAACATCAGATTATATCACTACATTGAAAGGCAATTTTAGAAGTGATAACTTTTGAACATGAAACAATCATGGACTCTCACCATCCCTGATGGCAATGCTATATTAATGAACTATGTGGCAATTCATGAGCACCATACATGTGGCATAGGTTATGATTGGAGTAAATGTATAATCTGTCAAGAGAGATTTTTGTACAGTGCACACCATGAACTCAGGCATTTCAAGGTACAGTTGTGGAATTATGTTTGATAAGGAGGCAGGTTGTAATAAAATATTTATATAAATGCAGAAGTACAGAGTGTGGGGAACTGAAGCACTCACCTACATGGTCAGCAAGCTAATCCATGTAGGGTGTGTGGTTGGACAGGTGGTGTCTTTATTTTGTGATCCTTTGTGGAAAGTGTTCCCATGTTGTGCAATATGGCCACTGAGGTGCGGTTACCGAGTTATGAAATATAGTAGTGTGGTGGATGAGATAGTGTGATAGATAGATGTGCACTTTATGGGTTTTAGTAGGCTAAAAGCTTTGAAGCTCTGTAGGTCCGTATGATTTCTCATGATTGTAGTCTTCTTACCTGGTTACTGCCGAGGTTAGGGGCACATTATTTGTTGAAGAGGAAACTTATACCAGGCTCTCTGGTTTCATATTGTGCATTGCAGACACTGTATGGGTATGTCTTCATCCCTACTTAATAAATCTGGGTGTAGCTCCGCCTTTAGCAGTTCACAATGATTTCCACAGATTAGAAGTTACTGTCACTACAGGTTGGAAATGTTTGCACCAAGAAATACCTTTTAATATATCTGCTTAAAATAAAATATTGACCTACAAAATGTTTGTTCCCACATATAAGCTTGTCATCTTCTGAAAATGAAAAATATTTTGTTCTCAATGTCAACTTTCCCTTCCGGTTGAATAAACTCAAGCACCCCAAAAACGTATTCAGATTTGCAATGTGTCTTTGGTCACCAAAACCAGCTTTTCAATTTTAGGAAATCCAATAATTTTGTCCCAAATACTATTTTGCCAGTGTGCTACGTACTCACATGCACTATTGCCCCAATTGCATAGAATGTGATTCTAACCGCCAATGGTGATGGAATGTTTTTAAGAGTGGGGGTGCTGGTCAGCAACATCAACGTGCTAAAGATGTGGGGTTGTGAAACACACAAATGCTATTTAAATAGCAAGTTTGCTTAATGAGGGATTCCCATTAAGTGTGTGGGGGGAGGTTGTGTGAGGTCTAGCAATGCCTTTTAGGAGCATATATTAACAAATATAAGACTAGAATATGTAATGTAGGTTACAGTCCTATTATTTGTGCTTACATTGGGACTCCAACTTGGAGAAAATATCACACTTTTACCCAGCACAACCTTTGTCACATTAATCCTGGCAGAATGTGTATGTGAAATGACCGCACAGTCTGAGTTTTGCAGCTCTGAACAGAGGTAAAAGTGTTAAACCTTGTTATCACTCATTACAAGGTGTAGACCGCAGGGTGGGTAGGTGACAGCACACCTGCAAAACCATAGCTATTTTTTTTACTGTGGATCCTGTTACCTCCTCCATATGAGTGGTCTCATAATGGGCCACACAGCATTGCAATGTTGCTGTTACATTTTTGGAAATACTTTTTTGAGCCTTCACCTTTAACACGCTTTTTTACTCCCAGTGCCGATAGGGTCAAGTTACAAAATGCCTTCACTTTCGAGCCAGAAAAAGTGGTAAAATAATTACCAGCAACTGGTCAGAAGAAGCCATCTGACGTGTGAAAGTCAGTCTTTATCATCAGGGACATTTGTATAGCGCAGCACATCACTCGAGAGTCTCATGGCGCTTGCAGACGGCTCTGATTAGATACTGGCTTAACCATCAAATAACCATGACTTCAGCTGCTTACGAAAACGGTTATGATCGGTGATGGTACGTAGGTAGGCAGGGATTTTATTCCATGATGCCGGAGTGAGAAAGGAGGAAGACAGTCTTCCTGTTCTGGCAGTGCGAATTCTTAGGTGGGTAAGGAACAACGTGTTGCTGGATCTGAGTACCCGGCTAGGCTGGTACCAGTGTAGTTTATTGGACCAGTAATTAGGCCCCCTTCCATACATGTACTTGTGAATCAGATAGAGGGTCTTAAAAAGAATTTGCTTCTTTACTGGAAGCCAATGTAAGGATCTTAGTCACGGCTAAGAGGAAGATCTGGGCGGGAGTTTGAGAACCAGCCTAGCTACCGTATTCTCTCAAAGTTTGGAGTCTTTTCAACAGGTTTTTGTTGATTGAGAACAGTAGAGCATTTCCATAGTCCATATGGTTTATTATTAATCCCTGGACTAGTGGTTTCCTGGCTTCAATAGGAATCCATTTGAAAACCTTTTGTAGATTACGCATCACTCCAAAGCAAGTGCCGGTGATGTGGTTGATCTGACTTTTCATAGACAGTTGATTGTCCATATAGACGCCTAAATTTCGTACTGTTGGTTTAGGAGTTGGGCAGGGGCCGAGGTTAGAGGGCCATCAGTCATGAGACCAGTGCTTCTGAGCCATACCAAAAAGCATGATCTCGGACTTTCCTCAATTCAATTGTAGGCAGTTGGAACGCATCCATTTGTCGATGTGGGACATACATTTTTTTTAAACGCTGCTTTGTTTCTGCATGGTCTGCACCAATGGTGATCAGAATCTGCGTGTCGTCCGCGTAGGATATGACGTCAAAGCCATAGAGTCTGATCACCTTGGACAGTGGCGTCATATACAGATTGAAGAGGGTCGGGCTTAAAATAGAGCCCTGTGGTACCCGCAACACAGCTGGTCTCTCATCTGAAAAATTTTTGCCCATTTGGACTGCTGTGACTGGATCAGCTAGATAGCTTTGGAGCCACTTAAGGGCATTTCCCCTGACACCATTCTCCCACAGCCGATGTTCTAAGATGCTGTGGGAGATGGTGTCGAAGGCGGCAGATATGTCGAGCAGGACTAGAAAAACTGACTGATGTTTGTCCAGAGCCAACCTGATATTATCCATTACTTCGACCAGTGCCGTTTCGGTACTGTGTGCCACTCTAAAATCAGACTGTGAGGGGACAAGCAGTCTGTGGGTCTCAAGGTGGGCCACTAGTTGTTGATTTATGAGAGATTCCAACATTTTGCCGAAATAGTGGAGAAGGGATATGGGACAATAGTTTTGAAGTACATTTGGATCTGCTGTCGATTTTTTCAGAATAGGTCTGACCCTGGCAGCTTAACATATTTTAGGGAAAACAGCCTCCAAAAGAGATTTATTGAATAGATTTGTTAGGTTTTCTAATAACAAAGGTACAATAGTAGGGAACATTTAGGAGGTACTGGGTCTGTTGGTGAGCCTGACTTTATCCTTAGCATGGCAGTAGTGACCGATTTTATGTCACACTTGACAAAATCATTTAGAATATGCAGAGGGTCAGAAGACAGGCTGGGCACATCGTCAGAATAAGAATTGTTATGTTGTGATGGAAAAGAGCAGTGATTGGCTAACATTTTATCTTCAAAGAATTTAGAAAGCGAGTCCGTCCATTCCTGGGAAATGGAAATCAGTGGCTGGTTAGTAGGGGTTGTAAATTCTTTCAAGATCTGATAGAGTTCTTTACAAGAATGTTCTGCCTGATTTATTCGATTTAACAGAAATAGTTTTTTTGCCGATTTGATGTCATTCATGTAACTGTGATGAATTTCTTTGTAAATTTTGAGATTATCCATGTTTTTGCTCTTTCGCCATTTTCGTTCCGCGGTTTGACACAGGGAATTAGTGGTCTTTAGTTGATCTGTGAACCTGGGAGTGATTCTGGGCTTGATTTTGATCTGGGTAAGGGGGGCTTTTTTGTCTAATGCCATCATGATTGCTTTGTCAAGGTCATGTGCTGTTTGATTTACACTGACTTCTTGACCTGGGTGGTCTACACGAAAGTGTTTAGGAAAGTGAGCTTGAGTGACTTTCCTCCAAGATATCCGTGATATTAGTTTGTTTCTGTGGTCAATTTTGGTAGACAAGGCACATTTTAACAGGTAATGGTCTGACCATAGTAGAGGGAGTGGGGGTTCTATTGTGATATCTAAAAAGTTGGTGAAAGGCCTGCTTTATGGGTAGGGCCTGTGACCAGATGGCACAGTCCAAGCAAGTTCATGTTTGAGATCAGTTGATCGGTATCTGTGTTTGATAAAATCTCGGCATTATAGTTGAAATATCCGATTAGAAGAAAATTATCGGAGGCCAGAATGTGGGGAGCAATGGCCTCTAGCAATTTGTCAGAGAAATCCTCTTTGGGTCCATAGGGTCTGTAGATTAGGGCCCCTCTCCAGGTGCCATTTGATAGGCTTTCTATCTTGAAAATACATAGTTCTATGTGATTCGAGATTATGGTTTCTAAAGTTATGATGTTTAAATCCTCAGTGGAGGCTACTAGCAAGCCTCCTCCTCTTTTCTCTTTCCTATCCAATCTAGTTATCTTGTACTGTGATGGAAAAGCAGTGTACACATCAGGGGGATGCATCTTCATGTAGCCAAGTCTCCGTAATAAAACAAATATCGGGAGCTATACAATCTAGGAGGCTCCAAATCTCTAACGAGTGTTTAGGGACAGAACGGGCGTTCAAATAAATAGCCCTAACGAGGTTAGATGTGGTAGATTTAACATGACTAAGGGCACTTAGGGGTTGGTTTAGATTGAAGGGTCTGATTAAACATGCAATTTCTAGATTTCTATGTATGTCTGCTATTTGCTTTTCAGTAGGTTCTAGATATAATTTATTTAGCCTTTCAGTTCGATACTAGAATATTTTAACCGTGCCATGATACCTTGTACTCATAAAGTTTCTGTAGACTGGATGGTGATTAGGTCTCGGAGGAAACAGGCAGGGGTCTGGGCAGCAGGCAGCGGTTAGGCGCGGACGGGCACAGACGGGTTTGCCTTTGGCACGCCTCAACGTGCCGCCGGCGCCCCGCGTGCGTCCCGCCCTGGCTCACTTTAAATTGGAAATAGGGGCTGTCGAGGGCTAGAATGCTACTACAGCTTCTGGCAGTATGACCAGAAGATAGTTGGTTGCCAAGCAACTCTCCGTTCAAGTCTGTCTTTAAAATGACATAAGACGCTGCAACACAAGGTCTCTTTATTGTTACTTTTAAAGGTTATGTGGGGGTGTTGCTGCCCCCCCCGCAGCCCTAGGTCTAGCGACACTGCCAATTCCCACACAACAAGGTCACATGTTAGGTGTACTAATAAGATGTTAGTGATGGGCAACAAGTGCCTGGGATACCTACTTGATGCCAGGCTGGGCATAAGAACCAATGGGATACCAGTGATAGCTGCCTTTCAGTCTATGTCCCCATTCAATGGTCTTTTTTTTCGGTTTCACTATTCTTTCAATTTTATTACCTTACTCTTATCACCTTGCTCTTTTTTCTTCCTTCCTTCTTATCTCTTACTCTGTGTGCCTCCATGCAGGATCCTGTCATACCTCCTTCCTGTAAGGTTGTGCAGGGCATCCTTCTCTCTCTCGGTTCTCACACGCTTACCTCAGAAGGTTTCTGCCTGTCTAGGGTCTTACCAGGGTTTCTTTGTTCTAGGATTTTACAGGGTTTCCCTCTCTCTCGGTTTTTGCAAAGATTTCATGGCAAGGTTTCCGTCTCGCTCTAGGCTTTGCCGGGTTTCTTTCCCAAGGTTCGGTCAGGATTTTCCTGTCTCTACATTTTGCATGTTTTCCCTCTCTTGAGGTTGTTGCAGGGCTACCCTCACAGAGTTTCCTTCACTCTCTCTTCATGCAGGGTTCCTTCACTCTAGTTCCGCAGGGTGGATTCCTTCACTCTAGGTTCTTGCAGGGTTTCCTTCACTCTCTCTTCATGCAGGGTTTCCTTCACTCTAGGTTCTTGCAGGGTTTCCTTCACTCTCTCTTCATGCAGGGTTTCCTTCACTCTAGTTCTGAAGGGTTTCTTCACTCTAGGTTCTTGCAGGGTTTCCTTCACTCTCTTTCAAGCAGGGTTTCCTTCACTCTAGGTTCTTGCAGGGGCTCCTTCACTTTCTCTTCGTGCAGGGTTTCCTTCACTCTAGGTTCTTGGAGGGTTTCCATCACTCTCTCTTCATGCAGGGTTTCCTTCCCTCTAGGTTCTTGCAGGGGTTCCTTCTTCACTTTCTCTTAAAGCAGGGTTTCGTTCATTCTAGGTTCTTGCAGGGTTTCCTTCACCGTAGGTTCTTGGAGGGTTTCCTTCACTCTCTCTTCATGTAAGGTTTCCTTCACTCTAGGTTCTTGTGGGTTTCTTCACTCTAGGTTCTTGCAGGGTTTCCTTCTTCACTCTCTCTTCAAGCAGGGTTTCGTTCATTCTAGGTTCTTGCAGGGTTTCCTTCACTCTAGGTTCTTGGAGTGTTTCCTTCACTCTCTCTTCATGCAAGGTTTCCTTCACTCCAGGTTCTTGCAGGGTTTCCTTCACTCTAGGTTCTTGGAGGGTTTTCTTCACTCTCTCTTCATGCAGGGTTTCTTCACTCTAGGTTCTTGCAGGGTTTCCTTCACTCTCTCTTCATGCAGGGTTTCCTTCGCCCTAGGTTCTTGCAGGGTTTCCTTCACTCTCTCTTCATGCAGGGCTTTCTTCACTCTCGGTTCTTGTGGGGTTTCATTCACTCCCTCTTCATGCAGGGTGTCCTTCACTCTAGGTTCTTGCAGGGTTTCCTTCACTCTCTCTTCATGCAGGGTTTGCTTCACTCTCTCTTCATGCAGGGTTTCCTTCCCTCTAGGTTCTTGCAGAGTTTCCTTCACTCTCTCTTCATGCAGGGATTTCTTCACTCTCGGTTCGTGCAGGGTTTCCTTCACTCTAGGTTCTTGCAGAGCTTCCTTCACTCTCTCTTCGTTCAGGGTTTCCTTCACTCTAGGTTCTTGCAGGGCTTCCTTCACTCTCTCTTCGTGCAGGGTTCCTTCACTCTAGGTTCTTGCAGGGCTTCCCTTCTACCAGGTCTTCCATTCCTCAGGTCTCCTCTAACAGCTCCATTCCTTTAGTCTTCTGCAATGCTAAGTTGCTTCATAACCGTGTACCACGTGCTTCCATCCCTGTCACTGCAGTGCTCATCTCCAGGTTCGAACAGACCTCTACAGACCTTCTCTCTCTCCAGGTACTTGCAGTGGGACTGCCCCCACCACTTCATCTTGGTGACCTGTGCCAGAAAAGATGACCACTATCACCCACAGATAGCCTCATGTGGCCTCTTGAAGGTGCAGGAACTCAGTGAAGCAAAGCACCGGACAGGCTGCTTTCAAAGGGGAAAAGGTGTATAGGACCAAAGAGAAATATTGAGAAAAATAACAGCAGAGCTTCTTTTACCACGGCCTTGAGTAAATGAAGTGCAGTGCTCCTCAACTTAATATTACTACAGACCTACTCCCAAGGGAGTGAATACTAGGAAAGGTCAGACCAAATGGATGTGTTAAGGCTATTTGAATGTCTCTGCAGTGGTAAAATATTGCGTCAGTCCCCTGATGCAATTTTTCCTCCGCTTATGTGGTGCTAAAACTTTAGGAAGTAAGGCAGCTAACACCTGTTGACACCTTTATTCCTGTTTGTCTTTCAGTCAAGACTCGCCTGTCTTCATTCAGCGGGGAGTTTGGAGGAGGATCTGGTGTTGCGTTCACTACCTCTGGTGAGCACTCGAATGGGCCAATCACAGGCCTGCGAATCCGTGAGAGCACCAGTTACATCTTAGGGTAAGAACCATGTTATTTTAAACTACTATCCCACTACCAAAAATACACAATGGCACCATCTCCACCCCAACGTTCATCCTCAAAAATGTTGCTTGATCTTTGTTGTATGATTAAGTGGTATTTATAGTTTGCTTCTTTGGGAATCATCAACCAATTACCAAAACATATGGTCGGAACTTCTTTCCTCTTAGAAACATGAGGCTACAGTTCCCTTTGTTAAGGCAGATATTAGTAGAGGTGGAGCATGTTATTCCCTTGGTTGCCCTTGTACATGGTGTCAAGCTGGTGGTTTGTGTTGTAGCATCCCGAGTTATTCATTTTCTTGGTCCAGGCTAAAATGGGTTGCTGTCATTTCTCCTTACTGAAAATCACTTGCTCACCAAGGGACATTATTTCTGCCGTGGTCTTGAGCAGAGGTTGGTAATCCCTTAGAATTTTATTGCATCCTTATTGTCTAATTGATAGAGCACAGATTTTCAAAGCAGATCAGAAGTCTCCTCTCTAAATGACCAATCAGCAGCTATTAGATTTTTAAGTATTTCATAATTTTTTGCCTATCTAACCACAGGCCTATAGGAAATCCATGTGTAAGCCTTGGCTCTATCGCTTATCCTCAGATCTAACAAATGCCACCATCGGACCGATTAACCAAAATCCTGTTGCTGCTTTACTTTTCCAAAGACATTCATTTTCTAGTGTTTTACCAAATACCTCCATTAGATACTCTAGGGATGGAGGAAGGGCAATTAAGTTTATTTTAGCTTTGACTTGAAGGTTTGTGTCTGCATTCTCACCTCCACATCATCCAGGAAGTTCTTCTGTTGTTCTTTCTGTCTCCATCAATTCTAGAACAAAGGTGAGCAAATATATAATTTTAATCTGCACAGAGGATTGAGAATATGCCTCTCAATCGACTTTGTCATTAAACGAACAGTGGGTCTGCCTCAACACACTTCACACAACTAATCCCCCCAAAAACCGTGGGATTACATTGAATGTCCATCAAACAATTTGCCTAAACACATATTCCATCAAAAAAATACAAACTAATCGTAATATTGACATTAAATTTAAAGTTTATAAGTTCCAAAAAATCATGTTTCTTCGAAAACAAGACATATCATATATAAATTTTAAAAAAACGCAGGGTATATACACTAATTAAATGGAACATAGACAAAGGAACGTGAATTGTACATCTATCACCACATATTGCAATACATACATGAATATTTACATCACAAACAATTACATATAAATAGAGCGTGACATCATAATGTCTCAAAATGGCCTAAGAGTATATTCCTTTTTGGCTGTAATGGTCAGGAGAATGTATGATGTTACAACACATCATTTACAATGCATGCCTTTACAACGCAGTTTTTACATCGCAACATCCTTTACAATGCATTCTTTTACATCGCATGCCATTAAATCACATTTTCAGAAACTACCTTTACAACGCATTCCATTACATCACATTATACCTTTACAACGCATATCATTACAATGCATACCATTACATTGCATTTAAGGTAAGTGTTGGATAGTATAGGGGTAATAATTACTATTCTAACTCCAGTGAGTGCAACAGTAGGGAACGTGTTGAATAGTGTAGGGGTAAAAATTACTACTCTAACTCCAGTGAGTGCAACAGCAGGGTAAATGTTGGATAGTGTAGGGGTAAAAATTACTATTCTAACTCCAGTGAGAGCAACAGTAGGGTAAGTGTCGGAAAGTGTAAGGGTAAAATGCATTGTAATGGTATGCGTTGTAATGACTTGCGATGTAATGCCTGCGTTGTCGTGACATGCGTTGTAATGACATGCGTTGTAGTGACATGCAATGTACTGGCTGCGTTGTAATGACATACAATGTAAAATATGTTGCGATGTAATGACTGCTATGTAAAGGTAGTGCGATGTAAGACTGCGTTGTAAAGGTTGTTTCCCGGTCAGGATGGACTAACACTTCATTAAATGAGCGTCAACGTTTTGACCCTTCTAGTATCGTGAAGATTGATAAACATTTAATCGGGTCTTCATCAGGAAAAAGGAAAACAAATTTAGCCTGTGTATAGGCTTTAAGGTACCTCTGTAAATTCCACAAGTAGGCAAGACTTCTTAGTGGGGCTCATTAGTAGCTCCCAACAGAGTAGAAACCAATCTTTAAAATAGGAGGTCAATATTAGGATTAGTTTGCAATGTTTTGATGGAATATGTGTTTAGGCAAATTGGGTGATGGAAATTCAGTGTAATCCTACGTTTTGTGGGGGAACAGAAGAATTAATTGAGTGGTGTGTTGTGGCAGAACCACTGTTTGTTTAATGATATAGTCCCCAGGTTCTGCTTGTTACTGGGTAACACCATTGTTTAATAGGGACTCTCAATCGACTTTGAGCAGAGCTCCCTATCCGCAGATCACACTGGCAACCCTGCTGACATTTACCATGTGCTCAGAGCAGATGGTAAATAATGGCAAATATGTCTCTAGAACTGGGAAACTGTGTCCCTGGAATTGGGGGAAAGGACTGCATGGTTACCCCCAGTCTGAGGGCAAAAACTCATGAAGGCCAGATTCAGGATTGAAGATAAATGCGAAAAGGCCATAGTATTCCCACACATAAATGACAGCTCATAATGAGGGCGCGTAGTGGAATGCCCAGCTAAGTGCAACATTTTCATCCAATCATTTTACTAAATCTTACCAAAGTAAACTTGAATTAGATACCTGTATACAGCAAAGAACACAATCTGAATATTAGAAGCATGAATGCTAAATATCTTAGGCCACACCTAAGCCACTGGAGGAGCGGACATTCCTGATCACACCTGACTGCAGGAAACCCTTCAAGATAACAGAAGTGAACAGCCCTAAAGTAGAGCCTAAAGAGAAAAGGCCATAATCCACATTTGCCACCCAGGAAAGCTCCAGTCTGACAATAAGTATGACAATAAAGGTCTCTTGCAGTGGTGGTGCAGTACATATTTGAGGCTAGAGAACTTTACTTTACACTTTCTCCACTTGATCTTCCCTACAATCTTCTCAGTATCTCCCCTCCTCTCCAATGTGTGAGCAAGGTACCCCTGTGTTCGCACAGCTACTGAAGCTCTATTAAATTACAAGAAGATTGGAGATCTTGGGCTAGGAGTTCACCTGAAAGTTGTATTGGGAGATCTGGAATGAAGTAGCATTGCAAGGCAATTATCAGCTGTTCAGAGTCATGGGTGTAAGGCAGAAGGAGATACCAGAGAATGGGAGCAAACATAATCTCTCAGAGAGCAATGGTATGGACAGCTCTGAATTTAGGGGTGTGTGAACAGTGCAAGGCTACCCTCACATTCTTGGATAACAAGGCCGGAAATCAAGTATTGTGAGAATCACTGCTATTTTCCTGACTAATCCTGTAATGTTTTTGAAGGAGGAGATGCACGGTTACATGGGTAAGTTACTGAAAGCTTTTTGAGAAATACAGGCCGTTTCCATCAGGTAGAGAGAAGGCAGTCTATATGAATGAAAAGTTGGGCATTTCTGAGTAGTGCAGGTGTAGATGGTACTGGAAAAAGGTGAAAAAGTGCAAAATCACCAGATTCCCTACACGCGAAATACCAACAGAAAATGGAGGACCTTGAGAATCTCAGCAGAAGGAATAACTAAAAAGTAATTGAAATTTCAGAGGGAGAGAGGATGAAAAGGACTTGCAGCAAAAAATGTTAGAATATTTTGGAACCATCCTCCATCCAATTGGAGAGAGGTTTCCTGGCATGTCAGGGGGTTTCTACTCATGCTAGGGAGCATTTATGGATACAAGTCTGGTAGGCTTGAGCTTGATGAGAGAAAGATGGTGTAACAGTATGGGAGTGCAAATCAGCAAAGATATTTGGAAAGATGTCTCTGAGCTGGTTGAACTATGTATTAGTACCTGTTAATCTGAGGATAAGCACATATGTCCATTCCCCAACACATGCTGTAAAAAATTTCTGGATTCAAAAGAATGGAAGAGTTAGGTCTAAGATGTCAACCAAGGGCAGGTGATCTATTACATATTGCACAGGACTGCCCTTCACTGAGAACATTGTGATCGGTGTGAAGACATTTTTTGTACACCTGTTAGGCTTTGGATTCAAGGTAAACCCTCTTTCTAATTACTGCCCTGCCTTACTTTATTATCGTGTTAGTTTTTTTATTATCTTGACTTGGATCATGGATTTGATATGGGAAAATAATTTTCCTCTGGTTGACCTATGGATGTACCAGAGGTAACAGATCATGATAAAAAGCTGCTTTAATTCATTGCACAAGGGTGCCCAGTAAAGAACCACAACCATAGATGTGTTATAAAAAAATACCTTAGGCCAGTGTGGTGCTGTTCACCAAGTACTGCACAGTAGGTACATGCAAAGCAGGATTTATGCACAAAAACCTGAAAAGGTGTAGGTTGATAGCTAATATTGCTCTTTGGAAACACCAAAGCGGAACCTACTTCCAAGGGACTTGAACACAGCCCTAATCATTATGGAGGCAGCCAGCCCTGTAACATACAATGTTTGCTATCCTTGCACTGACCTTGTCCACTAATATTCATGCTTCCACCTTACGTTCATATCTAACTACAGGCTATATGCTGAGACAATGTCTCAAAGTGAGTATGAAGCTGGGACTTTGTAATCTGTTTCAAAATGAAATTTTGTTTTGTTTTGTTCTCATTACAATTTAAGGGTGGGTAGTACTAGTACATTACTCCCAACCCTAAAAGAACTTTACCTGCTCGCTAGTCCCTGATATAGTAAAGACTGTGATGAGAAAGGTTGATAAGGGGCTAGAGCGTCGATTCAGTGCCTGTAATTTGTATTACTCTTGGTCCTCTCTTCCTGGTCTGTCTGAGATTTGACCTCATGGTGAGTTCAATGCTTTTAATAAGTGACTATAAAAAAAAGCTGCCCTCCTAAGTGGTCATATTTTGTAAAATTTCAGAAAGCGCTCATAGGCCACTTGTTTAGCTATGAGCTCTGTAAATTTTCAATGCTGGACAGACAATAATGTTTTCTGTTCTTTGTCTTGCTCTTTCTCCAGAATCCAAATACGGTTTGGAAGCAGTTGGAGCCAGGTGTACGGCAGCACCTCAAGTTCTTACCTGGAGGTCACGCTCAACTATGGTGAACACATCACACAAGCTTCCGGGAAGTACAGTACCTACATTAATGAGCTGATTTTCCTGACCAACCAGGGCCGTATGTTCCGTTTCGGCCAGCCCTCTGGCACTTGCTTTAACCTCTTCCCACTCCACAGCAACACCGTTCTGCGCTACATAAGCGGGCGCTATTCAGGCTCCTACATCACGAGCATAGGATTCCACTGGGATAAGCCTCAAGGCTATGTCTCCAATGGCAATGGCCTGGCCCAGATTCAGGGATCATAGGTTGGAAAATATCCCAGTATCCTCTTAATTATATGGTTACCTATGGAGAAAAAGCAATAAAGCTCAACATGAGCAACCGGTCTCTGCTTGATCTCTTTCTTTTATGTGTGGTGCGGGTCGCATGTAAGATTACAAACCGGCCTTTTTTTAGCAGCCTGGTCTATATTTTTATATCTATGCCAGTAAAAACATGAAACAAGCAGTGAATTCTGGTATTTTTTACATTTTGAAATGCAAACCTTCAAACATATGAAGAAATCACTTCAGAACTTGAGGACTGTTTAAATGATATCTCAGCCTGGTCTATATTTTTATATCTATGCCAGTAAAAACATGAAACAAGCAGTGAATTCTGGTATTTTTTACATTTTGAAATGCAAACCTTCAAACATATGAAGAAATCACTTCAGAACTTGAGGACTGTTTAAATGATATCTCTATGTTTATTGAAACAAGCAGAGGAATAATTCCCACAACACAAAATATTACTGAGAATTTACCACATTTTTCACTTACCAGTACTTGAACCTTCCAGTATAGTAACCCAAAAAACAAATTGTCTGGAATTTGTTCCTGAGAAAGGTGGCAACTGTATCAGGTGTGAAGTGGGAAGGTATTTCAATTCCTTGACCTATTAAATCTTTAGCCTTTTTCCTGGACAATTAGATATTTGGGAATTGTGAAAGCTGCAGACTGGTAAGTGATGTTCTAAAGTCATCTGACATATTCAGATAGCCCTTTAGGGTAAGTGTTTGGTAATCAAGCTACTGGCATATTTACCCCTCTAAAGTATTACAAATAAAAAAACCTGCTGAGTGGGAGACTAGTAAAATGCAACACCCCGTACGGATTCCTAACAAGCATTTACAATGCAATGGTCTCGGCATTATGAAAGGTAGAGCTATTGGCATTGCTCATGACATTTTTTTTTCATTTTTTTTTAAACATAAATAAATGGTATTGTCATTTACAATGGCAATAGGTTAGCATTAGAGAGTACTAGAGAGTATTCGGGGACACAGAGCCGCGCACACAGACAGAGCCACGCACACACACAGAGAGCCATGCACAGAGACAGAGCTACGCACACAGACAGAGCCACGCACACAGACAGAGCCACTCACACACACACAGAGCCACTCACACACACACACAGAGCCACTCACACACACACACACAGAGCCACTCACACACACACACAGAGCCACTCACACACACACACACACACAGAGCCACTCACACACACACACAGAGCCACTCACACAGACAGAGCCACTCACACACAGACAGAGCCACTCACACACAGACAGAGCCACTCACACACAGACAGAGCCACTCACACACAGACAGAGCCACTCCCACACAGACAGAGCCACTCCCACACAGACAGAGCCATTCACACACCCATACAGAGCCACTCACACACCCATACAGAGCCTGTTAGACCTGACATCATTGGCTTGAGTCTCTCCTCCATTTTTTCTGTTTTGCCTCCACTGTTTTACGATGTTTTGCTGGTATATGCTTTGGGCGCGGTGTCACTGCTGATCAGTGCCACAGCGCAAGTGCTCCCTATGTTAAATTGATGTATCTATGGTATCCATGTTTGGCTTATTTGGTTTACTGTCAGTCCTTAGTCTAAGTGCACCAGGAGTGCCGGGGCTTGTAAATACAAATGCAGCTTGTGGGCTTGTAGCACGTGTTGTGCCACCCACAGGAGCGGCCTCGTAAAAGAATGTCTACGGGTCGGTCATTGCGAGACCCACGTGCAGCTTAGTGCTGTCACGCAGGCTGCGCAAGTATACCTACTTGCCAGCCCCTCAAACCTTCCCTTGACTTCATGTTAGTCACCCCTATGGTAGGCCCACGGGCAGGGTGCATTGTAAGTCTATGGTAGGACACGCCTGACCAAGTTGGCATGTCCTAATAGTGAATTACAGCCATCTTCGTTCTTCACTATTGCGAGGTAGCCTGCTCTCCATTAGTTAGAATGGGCCGCCGGGATTATTAAGGCTATGATCCTAGCTGGCTCGGGGAGCATGGTGCAATGTCGAGTTTGGTATCCCTGAACTCGGGGTTTAATTACGCATCCGTTGGTATGGATGGTTTTTGGACTCCGGGTTTGAAAATAGCACTTTTAGAAAGTGTCTATTTTCTTGTCTAACCATATCTGGTTTCTGCTGGTCTTGCGTGTGTGTGACAGGAGCTGGGTGGCTCCACAGGTCTGGATGAGTCAGTGTGGGATGAGTGGGACATTTGCGTTGAGAGTAGGGGGAGAGTAGTTGTTGATAGCCTGCCCTGCCTGATACAATGCTGGCTCCACCTCCTGCCAAGCGGCTGATGGCTCTGTGCCTGCCATGGACGATCCTAGCCCCACCTCCTGCCAGGAGGCCAATAGCTCTGCTCCTGCCAGTGTCAATGCTGGCTCCACCTCCTGCTGGGCGTCTGAGGACCCAGCCCTGCTCAGTGAATAGGCCAGGTGCTTTTGCCTGGCTCCACCCACAACAGACCCAGGATGTTGGGAAATCCCCGGCATGGACAAAGGGATCAAAGCCGGAAAGGGGTATGAGAGAAGGACCCCTGAACCAAGAATTTAGATCACTTCTGACAAGGAACCCTGTAACCAAGGACAAGAGGCCTGCTGATCTGAGGACTTGCCTACCCCTTCTGCCAGTGTGCTGTTTGCTGGGGGGAATCCTGCAGTGCTTCTTTATTTTTGCCAAGGAACCAGGAGAGAGGAACTGTGTGTGTACTCTCACGCTTGCTAAGAAAATATCCAAGGACTGGAAGAGTGCCAGTCTCCTGGTGAAGTCACAGGGCTAAAGGACTTCATCTGCTAAAGTGCTATTTGCTGGAATCGTGAATCCAGCACCTCTGAAAGAACCAGCAATCTCGACGCCGACGGACGTCGCCGAATCCAGCTCGACGCAGTGGGTAATGGCCCCAGTGTCTCGCTTCCTCGACGACCGGCCGCCGGGCCCGACCGACGCCAGCAGCAACGCTAGTGAGTGGGAGTACGGCTCTAGCTCCAAGGGACCTCGTGTCTGCACCGCTGCTTTTCGCATCAACTGTGTGCCCTCTCGACGCCGTGAGCGCTGCTCACTCTGTGCAACCGCACCATCGACGACGACGCCTGCTGAGGCCTGATCGACACCGAAGACGCGACGCCGGATTGCTCGACGCCGCTGATCATCGTGTGCTTCATTTTCCTAAAGGTACTGTGTTGTTGAGGGTCCGTGTGACTCCGGGCTCGACGTAGCGCTCCTCGCGGTCGACGCCGAACCTTTGGATTAACTTTGCCTCGACGTCGTGTAGCCCCCGTGTGGGTTACCCTGTTGCTAAGAACTGTATTGCCAAGAAGAAGATTTGCTTTGATACTAAAGACTTTTGTGCTAAAGAAGAAACTACCTTTGAACTATCCCTTTCCCTTCCCAGAGTATTTATTAAGATTGTGTACATTTTTGTCGTTATTTGGTCTTGTGCTAAGCCTTATATAAAAATACTTATTTTTATAATACTACTGTGTCGTGTCCATTTGTAGTGTATTCACTTTATTACTGTATGTGGTCATAAATGCTTAACACACAGCCTCTGAGATAAGCCTGTCTGCTCTGCCAAGCTACCAAGGGGGTGAGCAGGGGTTATCGAAGGGTGTGATCCCCTTGCCCTGACTAGAAAAGGTGTGTCCCTATTTGTCAGAAGTGCATACCTCTGCCAACTAGAGACAGCCGGTTCTAACAGAGCCACTCACACACACATACAGAGCCACTCACACACCCATACAGAGCCACTCACACACCCATACAGAGCCACTCACACACCCATACAGAGCCACTCACACACCCATACAGAGCCACTCACACACCCATACAGAGCCACTCACACACACAGACAGAGCCACTCACACACACAGACAGAGCCACTCACACACACAGACAGAGCCACTCACACACACAGACAGAGCCACTCACACACACAGACAGAGCCACTCACACACACAGACAGAGCCACTCACACACACAGACAGAGCCACTCACACACACAGACAGAGCCACTCACACACACACACACACAGAGCCACTCACACACACAGACAGAGCCACTCACAGTGCTGCTCACTTTTCAGCAATATCGTCCAACATACCCTGCCTTTACCTATCATTTGTATCACAGGAATGCTCACAACAATTTACAACTCCTCTCAATTTTCAAAAAGGTACAGCTTTCTACTTTTGAATAAAAGGTCTGTGGCAAAGAAAGCGCCCACCCTGAATCAGAATGACAACCCCCTTTGATGCATCACAGCAAAACCAGTCCTGTCCTTTTCTGAGAATCACAGGCATATCACACTCCTCGGCATTACCACCCTCTGCAGAATCAAGGAAAAAGCTTGTAACAGCACATTTTTAAGTGAAACAATAAGGGAACCCTGGGCTCTCTAGAGAAGGCATGTTTGACGTCTCTGACTCTTAGGAGCCAATTGTATGGGGAACTACTGATTGTGTCCGAGAAAAGGCCTGGTGATCAGATATGTTGGACTGAGATGACGATCCCACCAGCAAATGTTGTGTTATCTATTTTTCCTATGGAAGATCTTGCTGTTTTCTTATGTTATCTCTGAAACCAATAAAATATGTTTAAAAAATGAGTGAACTGATATACACAACTTGCATGAATGATTCCAACCAGTGAGGCTTTACGATGTCCCATTAGTACTCTGTAATTGAGATTTCAATTTATGAAGCAGTTTTCCAGCTGTACATATTGCTATACATACATACGGTCAATCCATTTAGTTACATCATCTCTATTCCGAAGGCAACATACACACATGGGAAAAAAGCATGGGCACCTGGGAAACATACTACACAAAGTAAATTAGGGGAGAAAAAACAGCATCTCCCTGAAGCATCAGACCCAATGCACTATTTAGTGCAGATCTGCAATAACTGACTCACCTCGTTATGTTTCCCATTTTTAGTAATACTGCTTCCCTGCAAAATCATCTTCTCCAGGACCACGAGAAGATGCAAGGCTTTACAGGTCCACCAAGAGGAAGCAGACAGCCTGCGCAAACTTCTCTGACACGGTTAGCGGGACGGGACGGGGCGGGAAAGGAGACACGGACAGCGGGAGGGGGGGGAAAGGAGACACGGACAGCGGGGGCGGGAAAGGAGACACGGACAGCGGGGGGAGCGGGAAAGGAGACACGGACAGCGGGGAGGGGGGGGGAGGGGTGGCCGGAAAGGAGACACGGACAGCGGGAGGGGGGGCGGGAAAGGAGACACGGACAGCGGGAGGGGGGCAGGAAAGGAGACACGGACAGCGGGGGGCGGGAAAGGAGACACGGCTAGCGGGAGGGGGGCGGGAAAGGAGACACGGGGGACCCCGAGCAATGCCACTGTCGGCCGCATCAGCAGGTAATTTGTCTGGGGGTCTGGGCGGCCTTGCGTGCGGGGGGGGGACACTGCCTCTCACCGATCCCTCACTCTGCCCGCTCTAACTGGTGGCGGTGCCGGTGTTGTTAAGACCGGTGGAGCCCTTCTCCTCAGACTTGCTGTGCTGGTCCCGCGGCGGCTGGCTGAGGCCCTGGGGTCGGGCGGCGGGGCACTGGCACTGCGGGCGTGAGGTGCTGCTACTGGCGGTGCCGTGGCAGGGAGAGGCCGGCAGGGGGAGGGGGCGGCGAGGCCAGTGTGGAGGCCCCTCTCCCCGTAGCTTCGCTCATCTCACCTCTCTCCGGGGGGCTCGGGCTGAAGTCCATGGCGGTGACAGCTGTTGCGGTGCTCCAGGACAATGCCCGCTGCTGCTGCTGCCGCCAGAATGAAGCTCCGGCTCCCAGTCCAGGCTCTAGCGCACAGCTTGCGATGGCAGAAGGGGCGGAAAAGACTGCAGCTGGGCTCCGAGGCGCTGGGCGGAAGCCCCATCAGCAGTTTGTGCGGGAGCATGTGCGTTGCATCACCGTACTCGGCGCCGGCTGGGCAACAATGGCGGCAACAAAGTTTACGACATTTTCGGATTTGGGGGCGTGTTTTGCTGTGCTGAGTGACGGACGACGTCACTGTCTAAAGAACAGCAAAAATGACGCCCCCAAATCCGAAAAGGATGGGGCCACATCGGAGTGACGGATCTCTCCTCCAATGGCTGGCCTCCGTTTAGGAAGCCAGCCAATGGAGAAGAGACAGGGCAAGGAGGCGGGATCTACTGAGCTACTGAGAGACATTAATTCTCCGGACCGGAAGCTGCTTCGCAGCTTAACGGTCCCTCGACCTAAAAATGACTTTGAAGTCCCTGGTAGCATTTTGCTTTTTTGGGAGCTTTGCGGTAAGGGTTGACCGAAGGAAACATTTTGGTCTACTGCTTATACACCAACATTTCCCTGACGTTTAAAATATAAAAGTGATTATTTTCCCAACTCCCTGCCAAATAGTACATCATCTTTGCTGTTTAGCCAGCCACAGACTAAATAAAAGGAAACATGTTTTTCTGCTGCTCAATCACCAACATTTTCTCGACAAATGTAAATTATAAAAGTGGCTATTTGCCCGGCTGCCTGACAAATAGTACATCATCTTTGCTATTAACCCAGCAACAGCCGAGATAGTAAATAGAAGAGATGCGCAATTTGTCTTCCAGCAGAATAAACACTGTGTAGGAGGTCTTTATCTTGCCGGCCTAGAAGATAAAGGGGACAACATGAAATGGTAGGGTGGTGGCCGTCTTGTAGTAGGGGTGCAATGTATGAGGCATTTGAAAGTAAGAGCATATACAAATGTACAATAGTTTGCAGAAAGGTATGTGCATAAATTAAGCTAAACTGTTTACAGATGGAACAAACTGTACAATCAAGGCATTTATATTATTTTAATATTCAAACTGGAAATGTAGGAATCAAACTTCAAGTTCAAGAGTTTCATGATATGCCACACAGATGTTTTGTACTGGAGTCTAGGAGTATTTGACTCTCTGCAAAGAATAAAGAGTATGGCTTTAAAGCATGGTACATAAATGCTGGTGTTTAGCTTCTTTTTAAGGGGGTTGTGCTAGCTTTGTATTTCACACCTTGCAACACAGAAGCTGTCAGCAAGCAGCTGCAAACAGGGAATGCAGACAGATGGTATCTGGGCTTCAGAGGATGGGACACAGATCATAGGTAATTGATGTATGAGAGCACAGTGTATTGGGACATGTGATGGAGGTAAATTGTGTGAGATTCAGTAATGGGCCGTCTGTGGAATGGGCAAGTGAAAACAGGAGACAGGTAAGTAATGCATCTGGTTAAATGGCAGGAGAAATTCACTCTGTTGCCTGTGAATAAACACACTTTTTCATACTATTCACCCAGTAGAGTGGGGTTCAGGCAAAGATGTTTATTGGTTCCATGTCATGAACTTCAGTCACACTGATATTTTAGCCACCTCCACAATGTATCTTGGGAACAGTAGTTTTGGCTTTTAACATGCGAAGCAGTCATTTAAGTAGGCAAGGTCCTGTCTCTACTGAGTCCTCATTTATGTCCTTGACAGTGCAGTCTCAGCAAAGAAACGTAGAAGCCAACAAAAACCTGAGGGTAAGACTTGGAGGCTGTCATTGTGAAGGGGTGCTGGCGAAGAAAACAGTAGAGCCAGTAGGAAAAGGATGATGACAAGGAGGAGAATAAGGCCCTAGATCTTGACAGCCCAGAAGGGTAGGATCACCTGAGCCAAGAGGACCAGGACAAGAAGAACCAGGCTAAGGGAGACCTAGTCTGCATGATCCAGGGTTACTAATGCCAGAGGGGACTGGGAACAAATAGATGATGAGGAGCAGGACCAGGAAAAACAAGCTTAATGGTACCGACACCAGGTTAAGAAGTTTCAGGAGGGCAGGCAGTATGTGGATCAGGGGGATCTGGACCCAGTGTACACAAGCCTGAAGGAACAGAAGGAGCAGAAGTAGAAGGAACAGAAGGCCCTGGACCAAAATGAGGAGGAGGGTCTGAGTGCACCAACCAGAGGCACGAGGACAACCAGCGCCAGGAGTAGCCGACCCAGGTAGACAGAGCAAAGAGGACTAGTACAGGAGACCGATAGAAAGAAAGATCAGAAACAGGAGGGCCATGGTCACATACATCATATAAAGGAGGACCAAGGGGCCAGAAGCAACTCAACCAGGACCAGGAAGAACACAACCAGAAAGGTACAGGGCTAGTAGAACCTGGAGACCCTAGATTAGAATTACCAGGGGGGTATATAAAGGGTCAGAAAGTCTAGGCCCATTGGGACCAGGATCAGAAGATGCAAGAGGACTGGACTCAGGGGGAATCATAAAACAGGGTGACAAGGACTACATATGCCAGGGTGACCCTCAACATTGGAACTATGAGGACCAGTGCCAGAAGGATGGGGAAGACGAGACCCAGGAGGACCATTACTAGGAGGATCATGCTAGAGGGGAGCAAGGTCACAGTAACAAGAACAAGGTGTCACAGGCAAACCAGGCGGATCAGTAGGACTAGGATGTGGCAGGAGGATAGGGGGACTAGGAGGGCTGGGGTAACCAAGGCCAGTGCAACAAACACCAGAACACCTAATGCATGAGGACAAAGGAGTACTAAACTATGACAAGGATGTATGGATCAGGAGAAGAAGGAGCATGATTATGCACAGACAAACCTGGGCAGTGGATAAACCAGGGGAGCAGGACCAGTAGGACCTAAGGATGAGAATTGGGGTGACGGATTTGAAAAGGTCCAGCATCGAAAACCTGGGAAACAGGAGGCTCAGGATACAGTGGATTAGGGGCAAGAGTATATGGGAATAAGGAGTAGACTGACCAGGAACTACAGGACGAGTTAGCCTTAAGGCTAGCACGAACTGGATGTCTAGGAATATCAGAACTAGGAAAGGCTAGGATGATCTGTGGTGGGCCAGGACAAGTTATTGCAGACCTAAGAGAGCAAGTACCAGGAGGACTGGGGCATGGAGTATCAAGACCAGATTAAAGAAACTACAAAGATGATGACCTGGAGGGCAATGGCCAGTAGTACCAAGAAACCAAGAAAAGCAGGACAGGGACTAGGAAGACAAAGGTTACCAGAAGACCAGAGCAAGAACTAAAGGGGTCATGACCAGGAGGACCAAAAACAGGGCTAAGAGAGCCATGAAGAAGAGGACCTATGAGAACAGGTCTAGGATTACATAGTGGGGCAGAGTATGAGGACTGGACAGTGGTGGCCAGGAAGACCAGGATCAAAATGACGCGGCTCAGGGGGACACAAACAAGGAGAACCAGGATCAAGAAGGCCATGATCTATGGATGCAATTCCAGTAAAACTAAGAGGACAACATATAAATCCAGGAGGACCAGGAAAACCCAAACCAGGAGGATAAAGACTAAAAAGGGCAGGGTGCGAGAGGACAATTGGACCACGACCTGCATTACCAGGGCTAGTAAGTTTACGGTTAGAAGAACCAGGACAAGGTGACGAGGGCAAAGAGGACCAGGGATGAGTTGACCAGGGCCAAGAGGATCCATGCCAAGATACCCTTGCGGAAGATAGTGTGCTTTACAAATGCACATAACATAACAGTACAAATTAACAGAACCAGATGGGCCAGGACTGGGGGAACCAAGAAGAACCAGGATGGCCAAAAGGCCACGTTTATAATAACAAGCACAATAGGGCAAGAAGGACCAGGATGACAAAGACCAAAGAGATGGCTAGGATGGTTGGTGAACCTGGTCAATGAGAAAAAGGCTTAGGGGAAACAGGAGACCAGGACCAATCGAATCAGAGCCAATGGGCACATACTCTTGAAAAGAATCTTGAGTACAAGACCAGGGAGATCAGGACAAGAATGACCACTCTCTGGAGGTCCAGGCCACAGGGCTAGGAACAAGGTGGCAAGGAAGATGAGGAACAGGATAGCCAGGTCCAGGACAACCAGAGCAAAGAGGACAATGAACAGTTGGTGTATAAGCTTGATTAGAATGAGCTGGAGGATCAGGATCAGATCCTGGAGGTCTTGGAAGACTAGGACGATTAAGAGTATGAGGATTATGGCCAATAGGACCAGGGGACCATAATAGGCAAGTAAGATGAGGGGGCGAGTACCATGGATACAAAAAGGAGCAGAGCAAGGAGGACCAGGACCAAAGCAAGGAGTATTAGAAGGATCAAAACTAAGAGGACTCTGAACAGATCTTGGAGTGCCATGAGGACCATGACCATACGATCAGGGCCCAGAGTACCACCTGGAGCAGAAAGGCCTGGACCTGAGAGTTGCAGGATCAGGGTGGGGAACATCAGGAGGACCAGAAAAGTCAGAACCAGAAAGACTAAGTGGGCTGGGCTTGAATGTCCAGGAGGACCAGGACCAAATGATGAGGCTCGGAAGGACCCAGACAAAGAGAACCAAGAGGGCCCAGGCCATTGGGTGCAGTACCAGAAGGACAATGAGGACAAGTCACAGAGCCAGGAGGATCAGGATGATCCAAACCAGGATGACTAGGGCTAAGAGGGCAAGGATCAGGACTCAAGAGGGCAGGTGTACCGAATGGACAAGCAGGACCAGTAACTAATGTACTACGAGATGGCTGAGCACGGTGAGAAATATCCGAATGACCAGGTCAATGGGCCTAGGATCACGAGGATCAGGAAGGAAGAGGAAGTGCTAAGAAAAGGGGACCCGGAAGGACCATGATGGCCAACCAGAACCAATGGGATTGGGCATACAAAGACCCAAACAAGGAGGATAAGAAACAAAAGGACCAATAGCTAGATTCATGAAGCCAAATTGCGATCGCAATAGCTGCGAAAAAGCAATTGCGATCGCAATTTGAAGAAAAGATATTCAACAAACAAAATTGCGAATTCGCTAAATATCTATGCAAAATCGCAATGAAATTCGCAGAAACCAGGAAGAACACAATCAGCGAATCAGTAATAGCGAGAATGCAGGTATTCTGCAAATAAAAATGTGAAATCGCTAAGAAATCGCAATCACAATTCATGAAAAATCGCAAATAGCGAAAACCCCCAAAATCGCAATTAGCGACGTGCAAATTAAGGAGAACTCAAACCAGGTGGTAACCATGTAAAAAAAAAACACATCTGAAAAAAAGTATTGCTAAGTACCCACAGGTGCTGGCTTGAACAAACACACTTAAGGACATGCAGCTGGAGCCTCAGGACTCTCACAATGCCAGGACTCTACATGGTGGTCAGGCGGCGAAGGCTACAGCGAGCAGCACGGAACAGACGACGTATCCAGGAGTGGATATTCCATCAGCGGGTCACCCTACTGGGCCAAACCAGGGAGCAGATCTACGCAAAGTACCGCCTAAGTGGGGCAATGATAATGAAGCTGATCCTGGACCTAGACCCCCTCCTGCAGCACCCAACAAGGAGGACCAGCGCCGTCCCCACACATGTGTAGGTATTGTGCAGCCTGCACCTACTGGCCTCCGGAAGCTTCCAGGGAATAGTCGCTGTTGCAGGGGGAATATCCCAGCCCACCATGTCCCGCTGTCTAAGGAGTTTCCTGGAGGCCATGCTGACCCGCCTACACCACTACATTTCATTTTCCACCAGCCAACAGGACTTGAACGAAACCAAGCTGCAATTTTACAATGTAGCCCAATTTCCACACATCATAGGATGCATTGACTGTACCCACATCCACATCTGCCCACCTGCACAAACAGAATACATGTATCGGAACCGCAAGTCCTACCACTCCCTCAATTTACAGATGGTATGCAATGCAAAGACAATCATCACGGACATAGTAGCACAGTACCCGGGGAGCACACATGACTCCTTCATATTCCGGCACAGTGGCCTCCACACACGACTTGCCAGGGGAGACTTTGGTGAAGGACACCTACTGGGTAAGTACACATGCCACACAACAGTACAATATGCTAATGACGCTGCGCTGCACAGGCACTCACCCTCTGCTCCTATCATGCAGGTGACAGCGGCTACGCTCTCCGTGAGTACCTACTCACCCCATACCACAACCCAGCAACACCACAGCAACGGCGTTACAATGCAGCACACATTCGCACAAGAAATTGCATTGAGAGGACAGTTGGCCTTTTGAAGAGCAGATTCCGCATACTGCACAAAACTGGTGGGGCCATCAAATACAATCCTGAGGTCTGCTGCCGCATCGTGGCCGTGTGTGCTATCCTACACAACATTGCTACCAAGCACAGGATACCTGTAGACATCTCAGGCAGTGAGTCAGAAGGGGACAATCGGCCACCTGCACATGTGCGTCACGCACGCAGGGAGAATCCAGCAGAAGGACACAGGCGCCGCAAGGAAATCTGCATGAACTATTTCTAGGGGACCCACTCCCCACACCCATTACTCAACTCATGCATGACAACATTAATAATGACATGAGGCACTTTACGTTATTCAGAATTTTAGTTACTTTTACTGCACAATAAACATGGCATTCTGAAAAGGACATTGCCTGAGTGTTGGCCTCCACAGCTGCAGTCATTTGTGCGACGTTACATGCCGTCTTATCCAGTTGGAGGTGGATGGCGGCTAGGTGTCGGGCCTGGGTCTGGTGAACACTCATCATCCTGCGCTCAATAGAGAGCCCACTTGCTCTAACAATTCTGCCCCTGCCAGCGCGGGATGTGTTGGTGCGCGGCTCCCTGACCAGACCGCTCGTCTAGCTCCTCACAGCCGCAGGGCGTCAGGTTTGTTGGCGACCTGCTGCTTGTGTTGCAGGCCGCACTGGTGGCTGTGTGCTGCGTGGTACGACTGCAGCGCCTGTTGTCACGGGGTGGCACGGGCCACAGGAGCGGGTGGTGGGATGACCGGTGTTGTTGCAGCTTGCCCTGATGGTCCGGGCTGTGGAGTATGGTGTGTATCCCCCTGCGTGTCCTCCGTGTTCTCCTCAATCACCAGGGCCTCACTGTCAGTGCTGGGGACATCAGCGCCACCTGTGATGTAAAGTGGACGTTGATTAGTGGCATGTTACGTACACAGTTAGGCTTGCTACATGCATGCAGTCTAACATTCCATGTCTGGCTGCAGGATTGACTGTCACTGGACATGTGGGGCTCTATGGTACAGGTTGGTAATTGTGGACAGACTACATGTCCCACAATGCAATTGCGCTATGGAGCTGTACATTGGCTGCATGCTTGGGGCTTGTAATGGGATGCACTGGAGTCGTGGACAATGTTAGGGGACAGGGGGCTGCAGTCGCATTGCACTTACCTGGTGTGTCTTGGGTGGGTCGGGAGGAGTCAAGCCGGGTCACACCCACGCAGGCCTGTGGGTCGATGGTCTCCTCCACCTGGTCCTCCAGTGGGGTGTTCAGTGGAACGGTGGGCTCCCCTCCACCTGTTGCCAATTGCTCCCCAAGCCTCTCTGCAATCTTTTCTTTTGCCCACCCTCTCAAGTCATACCAGCGCTTTTTCAGCTCGTCCACCGAGCGCTGGGTCACCCCCACGGCATTCACTTTGGCGCGGATGCGCAGCCATATGCGCCTTTTGTCCGCCTTCGGGAGTCTTTGCCAAATAGGCGGTTGTGATCCCTGGAAACTCCTTCAATTAGGTGTTCGAGCTCCTGCTCCGAAAACTTTATTTTGCGCTTCCTCCCACTGGTGGAAGCTCCTGCTGCATCCTCTGCCATGGCTACCACTGTGGTGTCTCCTGCTGTTGTCCTATTGGAATGCTGGAGGGGAGCTCTGCTACTGCTGCCTGCGCTTCAGCCTCTCACTGCTGAATGAGGGTGGGACCTGCCTACTTCCTGGTTGTGATGTCATCACTGTGCTCAGGATGCGTCTTCCCGTTTTTGCGATCTCGCATTTAGCGAGATCGCAATTTGCGATATCGGTAATTGCGAAATCGCAATTTCAACAGGGGTGTCGGCCGATTCTGCGATTATTTACCGATTTCTGCCTTCTCGCAATCGGCGATTGCGGCCGCTTGCGATTCGCATTTTTTCATCGCAAAACATCATGAATGCCGTTCTGCGATTTCTAAATTGCGATTCGCATTTATTGGCAATTTAAAAATCGCAGAATTGGACATTGATGAATCTGGCTGCAAGTCTAGTGGACACAAAAGCAGGAAAAGAACACAAACTGAGAGGACCAAGCATAGGTAGACCAGTGCTAGGCAAATAAGACTAAGAGGAAGGAAGCCTAGTAGAACAGGACCTGGGGATCAAGGAGATAGCCAGTCTACCAGAGCTGGCAGGACAAAAGCTAACAAAACCAGGGCATTGAGATCCATTGGGGCTACAACAAAGAGGAAAAGGAAGATCAGGCCATGGTGGCTCAGGAGTATCAGGATCTGGCATACCAGGACAAGGAGGAGCAGGACGAGGAGTTAAAAGAGGACAAGGGGAGATAGGATGACAGGAGCCAGGATGAACAAGCCAGGTAGCTGTGAATAGGATGACCTGAACAGGGAGGGTCAAGACTAAGTGGACAAGCTACTGGAGATCAGGATGACAAGATGACAAGGAGAAGGAGGCAAGGGCCAAGAGTTCATAAGAGGTTGAAGGAAGACCAGGAGAACTAGCAAGGGCAGGGGCACATGCAGTAGAGCCATTAAGAGCAGGTCCAGATTAAGGAGGATTAAGTAGACTAACAGGATCAGAGTATGCAGGAACAGGGCAAGGAGGAGTAGTGGGGGTCACAGTCAAGGGGACCAGAACCGCAAGTGCCAAGGGGAGTAGGTGATAATGATAATGATATTTATAAAGTGCGCAAATACCAAAAATGGTGTCTCTGCGCTAGAACCATGAGCAGAACCCCGACCGACACCCCTCACTGGAACAACCAGGTTTTCAAGTTTTTTCTAAAGCTCAAAAGAGGGCTAGCCTTCCTAATCTCAGGTGGCAGCATGTTCCACAGCTTAGTGAACCAGGAACTAGGGTATCAAGACCATGCGGGCAAGTTTCAGGGGGCAAGGGCAACCAGAGCCACAACGACTAATGGGACCAGAACAGGACCCAAATGAGCAGGTCCAGCCATAGAAGGCCTAATAAGGAAGACCGGGACCAATACATGCAGTACCAGGTGGACCACAAAGACCAGGGCAAGGAGAATCAGCCTAACACAAACCAAGAAGACTAAGAGGGACAGATCTAGGAGAACCAGGACACCGGAATTAGGTGGAAAAGGACCCAGCAGGATCAGGTTGAAGATCTGTAGTACCAGGATCTGGAGGCCCAGGACCCTCTAATACCAGTAAGGGCCAAGAGGATGGGCAAGAAGACGAGGGTCAATAAGGACCAGAACTAGGAGTGCCAGATTCAGGAAAGAGCATCAGGGTGGCCAGAGCTAGTTGGATGAGGGCAGGATGAGGATCAGGAGGACCAAAATACCCCAGAAAAGGAGAACTTGGAAGAGGACCAAGAGGAAGACCAACAGCAGAAGTTACAGAAAGACTTGGAAAAGAAGGAAGAAGACCCGGAGCAGGAGGACACTTATGTGATTCTATGCCACATGAAGTAATATTATATACCTATTTTGTAAACGGTTCTCATTCATGCTACTTACGTTTGCCAACCTCCACTGTTTTTAGCCCACTTGTAGAATTTGTCAGTATTTGCTAAAGAATCAGAGCACGCAAAGGAAATAATAATCCAGGACTGTTATACTCTGACCTCTGAGTGATGACACGCTTTATGATGCTGTTACAATAGTCTGAGGATAATTTTGGGACTAAAAGTTGGCAGAGTGGTCTAAAGGTGATTGGGTGAAAAGGAGTGTGGTCTGGTTGCATGACCAGATGGAGAGTAGGTACACCTTACTTAGACAGTGGAA
Source organism: Lissotriton vulgaris (assembly GCF_964263255.1). Classification (NCBI taxonomy): domain Eukaryota; kingdom Metazoa; phylum Chordata; class Amphibia; order Caudata; family Salamandridae; genus Lissotriton; species Lissotriton vulgaris. The sequence goes on from NC_141695.1 coordinate 1,374,349,485, forward strand.
GTGCATTGACTGCATCCCTTTGGCTGGAGGGTAGAGACAAAGCCATTACAGGGAGGGGGTGGATAAAAGGCTACCCACAGAAATTCTGTAAGTTTCTTGTTAGTAAAGGGCTACTGATTAGATTTTCCTGAGTGGTGGCATAAGGTAGATATTAGGAGTGAGGGATAGGTTAATGGCTTCCCTTGTAAAGGTGACAATGTTGCTAAGCATGGCTGCTCGTTAATTTGTGCCGGATGACTGCTTAGGGAGGCTGAAGACAGTCAACTGCTGAGCTATTATGGTTCTTTGTCCATGTTTTGGATACTCCCACTTGGAGGGAGCACTAATGCTACGTCTGTGAGAGCCATCACATTGCACAAGGCTGTGTCTGAGCAACAGCCAGTAAATGCCTTTTAAATGAGATTCATCCCAAATCAGTTCTGAAGCCTCAATGGTGGTTTCTCATGCGCTGTCTGGAAAATGAGAATAAAAGTGGAACTGTGTAATACTCACTCTGCAGGTCCTAATGTCTCTGTTTATTCAGTACCTTCTTTCTTAAAATATTTGAAAATACCTTCTCTGGCGGCTTGACAGAGTAGGGTTGTCAGAATACAGATTTTACACCATCCACCCTATTTAGGGTAAAATCTGGCTATAAGGGACAGGAAACAAAAGAAAGACACAGACTCTCTGGGAGAAAATTCCCATTGTGTGGTGGCCATTTGGTTTTTTTGTTGCAAAGAAAAACTCCTGCTTTGGGATGTTTTCTTTTTTTTTTTTTAACAAAACACTTTTGAAAAGTTCACCAGCTGGCAATCATATCTGACGGTATTGTCTGTCAAAATATACCCTCATAAACAGGAACCACCTTGACACTAGTTCATGAAAGTACAGAGAGTTATCTATCCAGAGGGCCCGTGGATCCTTCAGGATGATGGAGTTACTGGAATGCAGTCATAGGGATAGTGGTGTGCTGTCCCTTTCAGGACACAATTTCTGTGATTACAGCCAATCACAGGGTTGCAAATTGGCACCTGCCTAATGAATATTAATAAGGGAGGCCATTCTGGAACCCCCTACAATTAAGTATTTTGTGAACTGAAATAAAAGTTCCTATGTTGGTTTGTAAAACTGGGTAACTAGTGAAGCTTCCTTGCTGTTTGCACGGCCGCCGGCCAAATAGTACATGATCTTTGTCACTGGGTAAACAGTGAATTTTTCTTTGCTATTTGTACAGCCATTGATCATACTGTACACACTCTCTGCTATTCAGTCAGCAACCAGATAAAAAGCGAAGATCTTTACACATAATATCTGCTATTTATGAGGAGACTTGGAAAATTGTGAAGTTTCTTAGCTGTTTGTATGGTGAACAGCCATGACAACGCGGGGATTACCCCGCAATGGGATTACAACGCAGGGATTACAACGAAAGTCGTACAACGACTTTCGCTGGAGGGCGCTGTTGGATAGGGAATCGTTTAATTTTCTATCCAACACCTTCCCTACTGTCAACGTGGGCTGGAGTTGGAATAGAAAATTAAACTATTCCACTATCCAGCGCCCTCCAGCGAAAGCCGTTGTAACGACTTTCGTTGTAATCCTCGCGTTGTAATGGCATGCGAGGTAAAAGCCCGCGTCGTAACGTCATACAACCGTTTGTATGGTCACTGGTGAAATAGTCCTTGATCTCTAATATTTTAGCCGGCAGCCAGATAAATAGGGCAGTCTCTTTGTTGTATGCATGGTCACTGGTTAATTAGTACATGATCACTGCTATCTAGCTAGCAGTCCAAATAGTACAGGGTTTTGCCATCTAGGCAATGGCTGCATAAATAATAAAGCTTCTTTTTGGTTTTAACGGCTGCCAGCCAATTAGTACATGATATCTACTATCTAGTTGGCTGCCAGGTTAATAGTGAAGTTTATTTTCTATTTGCACAGCTGCTGACCAAATAGTACATCATCTCTGCTATTTCGTTGGCAGCTGTGAAAATATTGAAATTTGCTACCTATTTACATGCTGCCGGTTAACCAGTGCATACTCTCTCTAATATAGCTTACAGCTGTGTAAATAGCAGTGGAAAATAACCATTTACCCAGTGGTCGAGTAAATAGCCCCTACCTTAAAATATTGCAAAAATGGATGCTGGTCATGTTAACAGTGAGTCTGCCATTTGTGCAATATGTTATTATGTCAAATACATTCTTAACAGCCTTTGCATTCTACCTTTGCATGCTGGAACTTGTTGTCTTGCTTTCCACAAGTGTAAATATAGACCTGGAAGCATCTGTATGCACAGTGCTTTTCCCAAAATGGCAGGAATGGCTGAAGGTATTCCACACAGTGACCAGTTGACAGCAGCTTTTATGCTCTCCAGACTCAACAATATTTCGCCTCATTCTATGCTGAGATCCCCTATATAACTAAAGCGTCTTTAAAATATGCCCTCAAGTTTCTCTGAAATGGGGGGGCGTGCCTTGGCACACAGCAAGATGGCTGCACCGTAGTGCAGCTCCGCTGGCCACCGACATTATCCTTTGTCTATCCTGACTCCTGTAAGCCATCCGCACTGTCAAATGTGTGGAAGAGCATTTGATACAGCGGTGCATTCATCTGGTGGTATTTTGAAGGTTGTGGTGACTTCTGGTTACTGTGGGCGACGAACGCTGCCACATCTCCTGTGAGGCAAAGTGGCGGCCTCATAGAGTAAGGTGTACGGAGCTAGGACACTAGGTATGACCTTGGTCAATATAACAGCGCCTGGGACATAGCATTAAGGACCGCAACTGATGTGGCGGGACCCGAAGCAGGCCGCAATGAGCATCCCCATTCAATGGTGACTCGCTCTGGGAGACCACTGTCAGGTGGAGCCAAGAGTGCGGGTGCATGAGCAGGGCTGTGTCCAGCCCGCTGAGGCGTCCACGGCCCCTGTAGGCTGGGCTCTGTGTGTGGCAGTCTAGCCGGGGTACCTGTGGTGTGACGGTTCCCATGGTTCAGCCGGTGCTGTGAGTGAGATCGGCCCAGCAGGGGATGTGTGGGGATGTGTGGGAGAAGGAGCGACGTGTCTCATCCCCGTCGGCATGACTGAGGGCGCCATTACGCTGAGACCGCCGAAAGCTGCATGTGTTCCAGAGGTGAGGGTCTGCATCGTGGTGGCAATCTGACGGTGTACGTGCTCATATCTGCAGTGAGACTCTGGGTGTGCTGCTGGGGGAGCGGTGCCCAAACCGGACTTCTATTGTCAGAGTTCTGCAGGGCCTGGCGGGTTAGACAATGCAGTATTTGGGCCTCACCCCTCCCCCACTGACTATTGCGTGGCCCTCGGGCCTAGCTGCATGCAGGGCCCAGCTTCCATGACACTACAGCACCTCTTGCTGCATACCTCAAAAGGGCCTCAAAGCTGGCTGCTGTGCTCGTCATCTGGCTACTATTGCTGTAAGGGGCCTCATTGGGAGAGACATAGTTCAGCGGTAGGAGGGTGCGTCACAGATCTGGACCCAGTTCTACAGCTCCACTTGCACCTTTAGTGGGTCACCTTGTCGCTCTCTGCTCTGGAGTGTGGTCTGTCGCACTGCCATGCGTGCTGACTGGTTGCTGGACACCCTCCTGGGTGCCCTGGCCTGAGAATTGGAGAACTGCTGCGTCTTAATTTCAGGCTGTGCGCGGTGTTCAAATCTGGGGGCCACTATCCCTTAGTGTGCTCAGAGTCTGTCATATGATCTGTGACATATTGGCGGGATTCAAATTGGCTAAGGAGGCTTCATATTGCGAGCAGGTGCCAGAGCCTACCTACCCAGTCATCATAGGCAAACCTGACAATAATCAACCCGGCTTTAACTTTGAGCTTCGCAAATCAGGTAAATCTCAACAGACCATTTGGTCTCCGACTGCACTCGAAAAACAGCTTGCGGCTATTGAGGCTAGCCATATGGATCACATGTCGGCTAAGATGGATGTAAAGGCAGCTAGGATCGGCGGTGCAGAGCTTCGCATTTCCACCATGGAGGACGGGTTGCAACAGGTCGCTACCAAAACAACGGACATGGAGAAGATCCTGGCAGTCATTCAAGTGAAAAATGAAGACCTCGAGGCGCGCTCCCGGCGCAATAATATTCGCATTTGAGTCTGCCAGAGTCCACAAATATGGGGAGATTAGAAACATATGTAGAAACTGTGCTCCGTGACATCTGTGGCATAGAAACTCTGTCTGATATATTCCTTGTGGAGCGTGCTCATCGGTCGCTTGCGGTCCTCCAGGCCGATCATCACCAGTTTACTAAATTTTAGGGATCGCGATGTGGTGCTCCGCATTTCCAGACAGAAGGGCACCATTACCTACCAGGGCAATACCTGTCATTCTATCCGGATTTTACGGCAACAGTCCAGGCGGCCAGAAAGGAGTTTCACCAAGTAAAAAATCTGATTGCCGAAAATGTACAGTATGCAGTGCTTTATCCAGCACGCCTTTGAATAGGAATTGACTACAAGGCCAAGATCTTATCAAGCCCCAAATAGGCCTTGGACTTTGCCAAGATTCTTCGGCGCAAAATACAGGTTCCTCCGGATACATCTGATAACGATGACTGACTGACAAGCCCTACTTAATTGTCCTTGGATTTATAGGCCACCTCCTGGATTGTACACGGTCCGGTAGGTGGTGGTCACCAGTTTCATCGACCAGGATGGCATTGGGCCTCCCAAAGGCTTGTGTTCGCTTTTACATAGCCATGACAAAGTGCCATCGCTGGCTTTATCTATACTCTCATATCCTTTTATGCTATGCTATTTTTGACCCCACAGGGACTGTAGGGCTGTTGTAGAATGTTCTAAGTTGGTCGCCATGCTGTTTGAGAACCGCAGCTCATTCATGCTGTGGCTTCTGCAACTGTAGGTTTCCTCCTTTCTCAGGCTGTTGTTTGCTTGCAGGAATACAAGATTACACTACACATTACACAACTCCCAGGTGAACTCCCTGTTCACCTGGGAGTTGGATGTGCTGCAGTGTCCCCCAATGGGTGAACCCCATACTGTGCTCTGTAGTTGTTTCTACTTGTTGGACTATGTTTCGATTTTGGGATATGGCTTTGGTAAATTGGGACTGCTAAAGTGGGTGGGGGCGGGGGGTTTCTTTGGGGAATGTTTGTTGTGATTGTACTGCTATAACTGTTAGGCTGCCATCGTATTAATGCACCTGCTTTGCTATGTGTGTGTGCTTGGATGTTTCAAATCTGGTTATAGGCGATAGATACACATGTCTGACCTGGAACATTCATGGCCTAAATTCTCCCAAAAAGATCCAACAATTGTTTGCCTGTTTAGATAGGCATGGGGTTCAAATAGCTCTCCTACAGGAGTTGCACCTATATAAATTGACAGAGGCCAAGATCGAGCTAAAATGGGTAGGTTACAAAATTGCCTCATAGTATTCTACCTACGCCAGGTGGGTGCCCATTCTATTCAAAAGGAGTCTGACATTTACACCACTCAAAACCTATACTGATAGTGAAGGACTTTGGGCTATGGTACATGGTAAGCTGGGATGTCAATGATCACGATTGTTAATGTATATGGCCCTGTTGTAGATGATCCTCAGGTATTCATACAAATGCTCAGCATACTGCGCATGTGGCCAGAAGCAGCCATCTTGTGGGGTGGACATTTAAACACACATTTGGACCTTTGCAGGGACAGATCCAATCCACTGGGTGCGTGCACTATTAAAGTATCCCAGTGCATAAGAGATGACATGCTAGAACTAGGTGGGGTAGATGCATGGCACTTGCGTAATGCCAAAATACGCGAGGGTACACATGCCACACCAGCGCACAATAGTTGGTCCCGCTTAGACTATTGAACATGGGGGCGAACGGGTGGGTCACAGATGCTGCTCCTCTTCCAAGCACCCTATCTAATCACAACTCAGTGTGGCTGTCCCTCCATATCCCTTCAAACACTCATCGTCCCTTCACATGGTGCTTTCGTGCTGCTGCCCTACTCAACCCCACCTATGAGGATGCAATTAGAAAGGCAAAAACACAATACTTTGAATTAAACGTTGGCATGGTTAATAGTGCGGCCAACTTATGGGAAGCTTTTAAGGTCACTGTAAGGAGAGTCTGAATTAGCACATCCGCAGGTATACTACGCGACATCAGGGGCCAACTGTCCAAGAAAGAGATGAGTCTGGGCGACTTGGAAAAACAATACACAGCCACACCTAGTGCTTCCACACTTGCCCTCATACATGAGCTGCTTGTGGAATACAACACTATGGCGGAAACTAAAACATGTCGCCAGGGCATATGGTGAAGGGGGCCGATCAGGACGGCAGCTGGCTACTAGGATAACATTTTGGACCGAACATCACCACAATACTAAGATTGTTGATGCCCATGGGGGGAACATTTCACACTGCAGGATACAGTGGATCAATTCAAGGATTGTTATACAGAGATGTATATGTCACTTGGGAGCATGGAGGATGATGCCCTAGACACTTACCTATTTGATATTGCCTGTGCATGGCTGTCAAATGGGCACCGCAAATATCTTAAACAACCCATTGATGAATCCGATTTTAAAGTGGTAATACTCTCTCTCCCAAATAACAAAGCCCCTGGCCCGTACGGTTTTATAGCCGAATTCTATAAAACGTATGCTGACCTTCTGACGCCCTATCTTTTGGGGATGTATGAGGAGGCCCATGAGTCGGGCATACTGCCTCCATCCCTCCAACAGGCCCTGATCATCACACTTCTCAAAAAGGATAAACCACCCTTGCTCTGTGAATTAAACCGTCCTCTTTCGCTGATCAATTTGGATGCAAAAATTCTGGCTAAAATTCTAGCCACCAAGTTTCAACCTCTAATGTTCAGTTTAGTGTTACCAGACCAATCCGGGTTTATACCAGAGCGCTCCACTTCTCATAATCTGAGAGCCATAATTGCTATGCTCCATGTTTTAGATCCTGATTTACCCACTGCGGCTGTCATGTTGGATGCAGCCAAGGCATTCGACTGTATTGAATGGAGATATATGTTTAATATTTTAAAGCGGATGGGGTTCCCGGACGTCTTTTTGGGTTTGGTGCGACTCCTGTATACTGCTCCATCAGTGCGGGTGCGGGTGGGAGGCTCACCTCTCAGCCATTCTGTATTGAAAGGGGTACCTGACAAGGTTGTCCTCTATCTCCACTTTTATTCACTCTCATGCCAGAACCACTGGCATGTGTGATCAGACAGAGTCATAGGGAATCAGCACTAAACTTCCTGCATCTCCCTGTTGACATATAACTGTATGTGGACTATATGGTGCTTTGTATCCGTGAACCGCACAGATATTTGTCCCCTGTTCTGCAGGAATAGATTCGTTTTGGCCTGTTTTCTGGTCTCACGATCAACTGGGACAAGTCGTTGATAATCTCTTTGACCAAGAATACTGCCCGCCACCTATGGAATATCTGCTAGTATGGTCAACTAAACCAGTGAGATATCTGGGGGTGTGGGTGCATCATGACCCAGAGATTGTTATAAGAGAAAATTATGGAAAGGCCTACACCGTTCTTGAGCATTGCTGTCATTAAAATGGTTATCTTGCCAAGATTTTTATATCTTTTTTAAAATATCCCTATAAAACTCTCCAAACAATTTTTTGCAATGGTGAAAACTCAGTTTCTTAGACTTATGTGGGGGGGGGGGGCAAACAGGCAAGAGTAAGTTGGAACACGCTAACACTGGACTATGTGAGGGGAGGCTTCTGTGCGCCAGATTTCTACATCTACTATCTCTGTGCACAGGCGCAATATGCCTATTATTGGTTTTATCCCCACGCTTTCACACCTCACGTTGCAGTGGAGGACGGCAGCGCTCATCCTGTCCCCTTAGCTGGTATGATTACACACATAAACAGAGGCACGCCAATATCAGAAGTCAACACCCTGGATGTTATGGTTGCTGCCTGGCAGGCTATTGGCAAGCTTGCGAATAAACTTCCTGTATATGCTCCGGCTATGCCGTTGGAGGGCCACGCTTATATTTTCAAAAACACAAGGCAACCCGAAAGGTAGATAAGGACCTTGGGTAACAGTTTAGTATTAAAACAATGGTCCTTAAAAAGAACAGTATAGTCATCAGGATAAATATAGACTCCAATCAGTGCTATATTAAGAGTGTCCGCCGAACAGTCAATGTAATCATTAAAACATTTCAAAACCAAAAGCATAAACACATCAATACAGTGGGATACAATCCTGCATTCTACATAGACACATGACAAGCACACTTTAGGACAGGAACATTTCAGGCAAGAAAGGGTAGCTTGTGGAATATTGAACACAATTTCTAACAAGTTTGAGGAAACAGTAAATACACTTTTATTTTTATCAGATTCGATTAATGTGCAAACTGTTTACATTAGTCGACGACGCTTCGATACTATTTAAAAATTAGTAGGATCATCATCAGGACAGTAAGGGTACAAGCCTGAATAATTAGAGGTTGCATGTGGGAAATGAGGAGAAGGTAAGGAGATTAGGCAGCGTCTAATACAGACCATAAAACAGTGTACTGTCCAGGGGTTCAGGGACCAGCCCTGGTGTAAAGCAACCGCACCGTGCTCGTGATTGAACAACCGTTATTAAAATCGCGAGAAGACTCACAGCAAGGCAATAACTGTGGACGGAGATGGCTGGTGTGAGTGAACGTGAGCGTCAGGGTTACATTATAGAATGGAACCAAGTGCGGAACCAAGGACGCTCACAATCATTCATTATAGGATAGTGACAAGCAAACTAATCTGAGTGGTACAGGCAAGAGCAAGGGGAAAAGGCCTACAATTGTATATAGACTGAGTGCCCGCATCACATATGAGGTGTCGCTCGCTTGCATCATTCATTCCAGGATGGTGACAAGTGAATCAATTTGGGCGGTACAAGCATGAGCAAGGTAAAAAGACCTACATATGTGTATGGGCCAAGTGCCCGCGTCACGTTTAAGGTGACACTCGCTCGCAAGGGAAAATTGACTAACCTCAATTAGGCTTGCGGAAGGTTAAGCCGCATACGCATTTGTTGGCGGTAGCCGAATTATTAGCATTTCCTGTGAAATTTCAAAAACTAAGCATAAGATAACAGAAATACTGGATAACATCTGGCAAACAGGGAGATAACTCAGCGGGAATTCTCACCTGAGGATGAATAGCCTGGTGTTTAAACTGTGAAAATAACAAGTTCCAAAGCAGCAAGTGGTGATGCACTACAGGGACACGGAGGGGAGGGATGTGTGAGGAATCATACGGACAGACTAGCAAGGAGTTGGGTTACTACGCAAGACAGCACGCTTACCGTTATGTTGTTTGATCCAGGGCTCGATGGCAGGGATAACCATCGGCCAAGGGAACACTCCTATTTATGTGTTGAGTGACAGGTGACTTAGCAAAAACCAGGGGGGTGGCCATATTGGATGAGGGTTTTAAGTAGTATGGAAGACAGACTTGATGTGGTGGAGGAACCCCTAGAGAGCCAATTTATAGCAGTGAACAAAACTAGAGGATAAAAAGGAAGCATATAGAACAAATGAATTTTTTTAGACAACAGTAAAAATTTGGAAAAATTACCAAGCAACTTGAATAACAGGGAGTTTTTGGTAAAATATGGGAAAAATTTCAGGAACCATGGTAATTGCAAGTCATAACACAGTTAGTTGGAAAAACATACAGATGACAAATTTGAAGCAGAAACAGTGAAGGCGGAGCTTGGGGCTTGGGGCAAGGAGTGGTCTAGAGCAAGGTGGTCCAGACCTCATTTCTGTTCAGTCCATTCCTTATGCTGTTCATGCGGACAATAAGTTTGGGCTCCTCTTTATTCAGGAGTTGTAAAATGTCTCCACCTCTTGGGGGTTGTTTTACAACGTTCATGACTGTCCACTTACTGTCATCTTCATTGTGTCCTGCCTTGGTAAAATGATCCACTAAAGGCGCGTTGGGAGTTTTGTAGCGCACTATTCTCCTGTGTTGTCCAATTCGAGTCTTCACTTTTTGTGTTGTTTGACCAATGTAAAGAAGCAAGCAAGGACACTCAATCAAATAAATGACATTGCAAGTATTACAGTTGGAAAATGATTGACACATTATTAAAGGTAAAATCCTTGCCTTCTAGAGTAAAATCACAAACATTACAGTTGCTGAATTTGGCGTGCCCACTTAGAGGTTCAAGGCCCCAGTGTGTACCAAGAGTAGTGGAGTGTCTGGAGTTTGGTAGACCAGCCCGTACCAGATGGTCTTTGAGATTACAGCTTTTGCTGAAAGCAAATAGAGGGCGCTCAATGTTCAAATGGCCTGCGTTCTCAGTGGGCCAGTGTTTGATGATAGATTTACGGATGGGATTGGAGATAGGGGAGCATGTGGTCACACAAACTATACGATTGTTATCAGACTTGATTTTGGGGGAAAGCAGGATTTCTGTTGGGCAATACCAGGCTCGCTTCTGTGCAGTTCATACCAAGCGTTTAGGGAGCCACGTGCTTTCAACTTGGTAAATAAGATTGATGCTTCACGAAAATAGTCCTCTTTGGTGAAGCAATTATGTCTTATCTGCACACATTGGGAGTAAGGTAAAGAGTCACGTAGTGCTCGTGGGTGATTACTTTCGTAACGAAGCAAGGTGTTACTCTCAGTAGTTTTTCTGTATAGTCTGGTTAGTAGTTCACCATTGGAGTGGAATATGGTGAGATCAAGGAAAGGAATCAAAGATTTGTCATGAGTGAGGGTGAAATTGAGACCTAGACAATTATTATTCAGCCAGTGTAGAAATTGGTCCAGGGTCTCGACGTTATTGTGCCAAATCATGAAAATGTCATTGATATACCGACGCCATAATGTGACACCGGTAAAGAAAGGGTAAGTGGAAGATAAGATGGTAGTCGTTTCAAGGTGGTCCATGAAAAGTATAGCTAAGTTGGGGGAGAAAACGGCCCCCATTGATGTACCTTTGACTTGTTGGTAATATTCCTTCTCAAAGGAGATGAAATAAGGCAAAGTTCCAGTAGTTGCTGAATGAACAAAGTAGGGACAGTGTGGGGGCGGGGCCTGGAGTCAAGCACTCCCTGGATCACTGTCATCGCCAGAACTTGTGGGGTGTTATTGTAAAAGGATTATATTTCCATTGTACAGAGTATATCACTGGTGGGGTCAAAAGGGTGGTGTTTGACTAAGTTAATCATACTGTCCCTACCTAACATGCAGTCCCAGGTACACAGTTGTTTGATAAAGTAGTCAACGTATTGATCCAAAGGTTCAAGTATAGAGCCGCACCCCGAAACTATCGGACGTCCAAGGGGGCTTGTGAGGGTTGTATGTACTTTGGGAAGTGTGTAGATCACTGACATGCACAGTGATTTCACATTAAAGAAAATAAATTCATTTTGACTTAGAAAACCTTCAGATTTTGTGTCTGTGGTAATCTGTAAGATTTGGTTTTGTAGTTCCCTTGATGGATTAGTGGGCAGTCTGCAGTAGTGGTCAGTATTTGAGAGCTGACGCAGGATTTCAGGCTTGTATGTTTCCTTCTCCTGCAGGACAATCCCACCACCTTTATCGGCAGATTTGAGAATTAAAGATTTGTTTTTTTTAAGAGAATCAATAGCTTTCTTTTCACTAAGGGAAATATTGTATGGAATGAAACGTTTCTTGCTCTCAAGTGTGGCCAAATCATTTAATACCAATTTTTTGAATGTGGATATTTCGCTTGGGATCATGTTGCCTGAGGGGGAGAACATAGATGTTGGTCCGAAGGGAGTGCTGGAAATGGCAGTGGGTGAGGGATTGAGCAGAAAAAATGCATGTAAACACAGACGTCTAAAAATCTGAATAGTTCAGTGTGCAGCCCCAGGAAGTTTGGATGGATGGTAGGGACAAAGGACAAGCCTTTACTTAAAAGAGACAGTTCAGAGTCAGCAAGGATGTGTTTAGACAGATTAAAGATGGGTATGAGTTGTGAAGATGCAGAGTCACTCTTATCAGAGTTTACCATTGTTAAAACTTCTGGCGTGTCTGTCGCTCGTCTAGGGGGTTGTACCACCGTTGGGCTTGTTTCACACACCCGCATTTGGGTGGGCTGCCTTGGCCTCTCCCTAAAAAATTGGAACCAGGGTTGCGCGTAGAAGTGCTAGGGTTTTCTCCTGAGTCTGAGTTTTCAGATGAGTCAGCAGAGGTATCAGAAAAACCCACCAGGCTGTTGCGTCTATTAAAACAACCCCACGGTCTAGTGTTCTGGGGATTGGCATATGAGCGATTTGTGTAGATATCTTTCTGTAGATATGGGTATGTGCATTCAGTGCTGTATGCTTTGATATTTTTTTTCACTTTAAGCAATTTCTTGTTCTGCTCTAATCTGTAGAAGTCCTCAACTGTCTTCTAGACTTGTTCGAGCAATTTTTTGCCATCAGGGACTGAACAAGTGTCTTTGATCTGTCTTTCAATATCACTAATTTCTTCTGCTAGTTTATTAAGAGTGTCTTGGCTGTATCAATGCCTAGTACTAACCAGTGTCTGGAGGAAGTGGTTCCAATGTACCTGAAGTTGTTGATGTATTTGGGATTGTCTGTGAAGATGCCGGGTATGTTCCTTACTTGCAACCCAACCGGAATTATGTCAGCTTTCAGATATTCAGTAAGCATGCAAATCATCAGCTGAAGGCAGACTTGTTTCTTCTTACATTTCTCTAGTTGGTCAGAGAGGGATATGTTTGTATGAGTCGGGGTATCTGTTGATTCAGTGGACAGGGAAGGTCCCTTGAGTATTTTCTTGATTTATTCGTCGGAGTAAAGGGGTGCGTGGTCCGACATAGCTGTTATGCTGAACGGTGTATTAAGACAAGAGTTGAAGAAAGTAAATAGAAACAAAGGGAAGCAGGAGTAGCCACAGGGAAGGTCCCTTGAGTATTTTCTTGATTTATTCGTCAGAGTAAAACGGTGCATGGTCCGACATAGCTGTTATGCTGAATGGTGTATTAAGACAAGAGTTGAAGAAAGTAAATAGAAACAAAGGGAAGCAGGAGTAGCCCACTTACAAGGAGGGGAATAGGGACGCTTACAACACTGTGGGCGATTTGTTTCTGGAATACTGCTGGCCACCTGAGGGGGGACTGTGGGGCACTTTTTGCTCCCGCCCACATCTACTGACCCCGGGTGACTCCACTGATTCCCCTGTCACCCGCGAGGCTGTGCAACACTCTGGTGGGACTACCAGTCCCAGAGTGCACCGAGGGTGTTCAACCACCCGCAGCTGAGCGAGAGGCGTACCCCGAGGACTTTAAAACCGCCGCTTTCACACTGAGACGCGGGACGCTCACAACGCTGTGGGCGATTTGTTTCTGGAATACTGCGGGCCACCTGAGGGGGGGCTGTGGGGCACTTTTTACTCCCTTCACATCTACTGACCCTGGGGTGTCTCCTCTGATTCCCCTGTCACCCGCGGGTGACAGGGGAATCAGAGGAGACACCCCAGGGCAACACTCTGGTGGGACTACCAGCCCCAGAGTTCACCGAGGGAGTTCAACCACCCGCAGCTGAGCGAGAGGCGTGGCCCGAGAACTTTAAAACCGCCGCTTTCACCCTGCTGCGAGGGACGCGTGTGGGCGAAGCCCGGGCCAAGGGTGGGCCAGTCCTTACCCGTCATAGGCCGGAAGAGGCCAGGCTGGGCCACCCCCCTGTGCAGCTGATATTGGTGTGTCCAAGGAGAAGAAAAGTGCGGGTAAGCTTTCTATCAACCCCCATATAGACCTAGAGGTATAGACTTATTGGCAGCAATCTTTGGGCCCCGACGCAGCCCTATATGACCTGGACGGCACAAAGACTATAATTACACAGACTCAATAAATTCCGGCCACAGAATTAAAACTTTGGGCTGCGGGCGCCCTGCTAAAGACTGTGGACTGCCGTACTATTGACAATAGGGGAAAAAGTCACAATCTACCTTGGGTGGTGTACTTCTTCTACTACTCCGCATAGTACAATTGGTTTTATTAACGTGGCCTGGGGAGTGTAAAAAAAATGGGGGAAAGGGTGTGCCCAAGTAGGTTCCCCCAGTCCCACAAACATCGATAGACAAAATGCTACAAAGGGCTATTGGGGTGGTTAATACAGAAATTAAACTAACTGAGCGGAGGCTGTCGCTCACCCCAGATATATTTATACATACATCTGACCCATTTATATCAGCAGCTACGCCCCAACTATTAGAGGTCACCCAAACTGAGACGCCCACCCAGGATATTGCCCCAAAAAAGGCTATGCACAAGGATAGAACAGGTACAACTGCTCCTAAGAACTGCAAACGTAAGTCAACTGTCGAGGCTGGTCCTAGGAAAAAAAAAACCTTGTGAGGAGAAAGTGGTCAGGGAGGATAGCAGCCCAGGTCATGGTTCCGAAGAGGCTATGCATCAACCACCTTGCAGAGATACTCTCTACCCACCATGGGCACACAACTTAATGGTCGCTTTACACGATAAAGTGAGGGACACACTTAGAACTGAACTAGCCCCTGTAATTACTAAGTTAGATAATATCGAGAAATTGTTGGCTAAGGGGGTGTGGGGAATGCCGCACAGTCTATCCCGTCCACAAAGAACAAAAGGGGGTGGTTAGTGATGGTGACGGGGTCACCCTTCCACTAATACATGTAATAAGGGGAGAAGGTACTACGGAGGGCCCATCCACTATATCTGATGGTGGGGCAGGAAAAGGCAGATATGAGAAGAACAACAACAACCCCAGTGAGGTTTTGAGAATGAAGCACAGCCCCCCGGTCGCTGCATGCAGCAGCAGTCCTAATCTTCCAACTCGGAGGACTGACAACAACAAGAGGAGGCAGGTAGATCACGCTTACCAAGCCGATGGGAATACTCCTGGTTACCTCAACTTACCTCACATAAATCTCCCCCGGCATGTGCCCCATATGTTGTTATACTAACAGGAGCAACATCAACTGCACCCAACGTGAGTGAGACCCCACTCGAACTTATAAATAAATGCCTGTTCTGGCTTACAAAATACAAACATTTCGAGCATGCCAGAGCAGGGGAAATAATGATGGTGCGAAGAGTAGGGTGGGTGGGAACACGCAAGTAGTCAGAACCAAGGGAGTGTATTATTATTAACTTTAAAAGTCCCAATTCAGTTAGTAATTTACTCCACACTCCAACCGACCGGCAGACTGCCTCAACTGGCATTAGTCTTTGACCCCTAGATTTCTTCTACCCAAAACAACAAAAATTATTAACAGATGGTGTGCTACCACTACTTCAAAAATAGGGCCCTGAGATCATTAAGGAGTCAAGATGGGACCTATATAGTAGGTACCCTCAATTCAACATCAGGGTGAACAATAGGTACGAAGGTTTAGAGGAGGTGGACTGACTGGGAGGGGAGTATCAGGATAGAGAAAACCCCATAATCCACTGGCAGACCCAGACTCAGAGGGAGACAGTAGGACACTGTGGGCCCCCTTTAGCTGGGGGGAGTTGTGTGGACGACGGTCCATTCCACGGCACTCTGCCTATGATCACACAGGAAGGGAGAGCCCCGGATCTATCATCTTTAGTAGTCCTGAGGGACTCCTATGGAGAATTGCCTGTGGTAGATGGCAGTCCCTGGGGACTGTATCCCGATGACTCGCTGGCCCTGGGTGATAGGGACAGTGTGGTACAGGGGAGAATCCAAGTACTGGGCGATAGTATCAGAATTCTGTCCTGGAACATGGCCGGAACTAAGAATAAACTACCTTGTCCAGATTGAGGATGTTTTGTAGACAATTATGATGTCTGCTTTCCAGGAGACATGGGCTCGGGAGGAATATCAAAGAGCAGTTTTTGCTCCTTTTAATGTATTGGCTACAACGAAGGGAAGGGGGAGACCTTCAGGTGGCTTAAGTATCTGGGTGGGCACACATCTTGGTGTTAAAGTTGAGCAGATTCCATCTAATACTGATGACGTGCAATGTGCTCTTTTAACACTACCCTCAAAAGCACAAACAGCCCTACTAAATTTCTACTCTAGACCTGTATCTAATGGGTGAGAATCAGGTGCTATAGAAGATTTGGATCACTTTATATTAATTCTAGATCCAGCAGTGGTACTGATAGTAGGAGGCAATTTTAAATGCCAGTTTGATCCTCTAATCGATCCAACTCCAGATGGGCCTACTGAGGAGGATCGTATTGGTTGAGACCCGATCCACAGATCCCACCAGTTAAAGTTTGGTCCCCGCTGGTTTTACAACTTAATTCCCTTACCCTGGCACTATCATTGAGGGCATGTAATGGGAGGAGCAAATCCGATAGACCGGGCCAGCTTACGTTCAACAGAGAAGGGCAGAACTCGCTGCTCGATTATATTTTGGTTGAAACTAGAATGTGGGACAAGGTTCTCGACTTCCAGGTTCACCAGAGGCAAGACAGCGACCACAATGCTCTAGCAAAGACTCTAAAAGCAGGAAGTAGGGGCTTGTCTAACCCCCTACTAGCATCTAATACAGAGCAAAATGCACTAACTGTAACCAACAATAGGCGGAAAGTGAGGTGGTTTCACATCCAGAAATCTCTACCCAAACTGGCCAATATATACCAACAGGTTCTACCATTTTTAATTGAAATGGGGGAGGTAGGAGGAGTGGATCCCAAACAGGGATACAGGAGAGGCCCCTAAAAATTCACAAACAGCTAACGCTAAAACTGCTCCATGCATTCCATCCGGTGGAAAAGCCAAGGGCAAATAATGATTCTACGTACCCTTGGTTCATTGCAAATTGCTGCAATGCCAAACTGAATCTGCTAAATGCAGTGAAGGCAAAGGATAGGTTAGCAATCAAGCAGTGTATGACAAGGTATAAGTGGACTATCAAAACAGAAAAGAAAAATTGGGAAGTAGAGAAGTGGGAAGACCTTAGGACTGCCCTACATGAAAAAGATCTGAAAACATTTTGGGCAATTGTTAGCTCTAGGGGAAGGGGAGGGCGACCTGCTCTAGAACCTAAAATAGCGCCCGCAGTTTGGGAAGCACACTTGGGGGAACTATATGCTGGTCAGAGCAAAGAGGGAATTTCTTTCCCTCCTCCGAAGTCCCTCCATGAGTATCGATTGGAGGGTGCTTGGGAGATAACTCTAGGTGAAGTAGAATCTGCCATCAATAAATTACAACTTAACAAAGCACCTGGCCTAGATAAGCTTCCCGGGGACCTTTTTCAGAAAGAACCAAAAATGTGGACCCCGCACCTGTGTGCCCTTTTTAATGCCATCTTAAAGGGCATGGATCCCCCGGACACCTGACTTGGGCTGAGATAGCCCCCATACATAAAAAAAGGATGCCCTCTTCTACCCTCAAACTACAGACCTATTAGCCTAATAGATACCACCCAAAAACTCATGGGACGGGTCATCCTGGATAGAATACAGGGCTGGATAAGGAGAAGGAGATCCTAAGTCCCTATCAGGCAGGCTTCAGGTCGAGTACGTCAACAGTTGACCAAATATTTAGACTTCAGGTCCTCTACTGGAAGAAGGTGAGCATAGAGGGTGGCAGACTCTATCTCATATTCGTCGACCTGAAGTCTGCCTTTGACTTAGTTCCTAAAGAAAAGTGGAAAGTATTGGCCAACCTTGGGATCCCACCCTATCTTTTGGATGTGCTAGTGAGATTACACAGGAATTACACAGGGAGACCTACGCTCAAGTTAGGTGTGGAAAACATGGGGAACTCTCAGCATACTTCCCTGTTAAAAAGGGGGTTTGCCAGGGGTGCGTCCTTGCCCCCACTCTATTCTGCTTTTACATCAACGGGCTCATCGAGCACTCAATTAGTGGCAAATATAGTGATGCACCAAGGCTAGTCTCGGGGAGGGTGCCTGCGTTGATGTTTGCGGACGACACTTTGTTGTTGTCCAAAACATCAACGGGCATGCAACGCATTCTGTCAGGTTTTTCCCTGAGGGATTCTTGCTTCCATTTTAACTAATCCATCCCAGTCCCTAAGATGCTAGTACTGTGTTCTTGTGCCTGTTCTACAGTACTTTTAGAAAGTAGGTGTTTTCTTGCCTAACTATCCAAGCATGCCTCTGCTAGGTTGTGTATTCCTTGTCTGGTTTTTGAGTGACAGGGGCTGGGGGGCTCCAGGAGACAGGGTGAGTCAGCACAGGGCTGAATAGACCTACCTGCATGTGGAGTGGTGGGAGGAGTTGCACCTGTGCCCGAATAGGGCTGTGCCTGCCTTCCACAATGCTGGCTCCACCTCCTGTGGTATGTCTGATGACCCTGGCCCACACTGTCAAAGGAAAGAAGGAGTCCTGTAAACAAAGTGCTCACAGACTTCCCAGAACAGGTTTGGACTAAGCATAGACACTCTTTGCCTTCAGAGACAAAGGATTTTGATGTATGAAAGGGGGGACCCAGACTCCAGAACTTTAGATCACTTCTGGAAATTAAGACATCTTTGCTGAGGAGAAGAACCAGGAATCTGAAGGAGGAAACTACCCCTGTGATGTGTGTTTGGGGGTTGGCCTGCAGTGGCTGCTTCATTGCCAAAGAAAGGACAAGAGGACTGAGTGTGCTTTTCATCAACTTGAAGAAGAATCTCCAAGGGTTTGAACTTGAGCTTGCCTCCTGCCTGAAGTCTCAGGGATACAAGACTTCACCAACCAGCTCTCCCTGAATTCCCTTGCTGGGAATTGAAGTGCCTGCTGTTGTGCTGGGCCCTCTGAGTGGCTGTGTGTCACTGGGAGCTGGAAGTGCTACTCAACGACAAGAAGCATGTTGCTGCTGCAGCAGTTGTCGACCTGAAGTCTGCCTTTGACTTAGTTCCTAAAGAAAAGTGGAAAGTATTGGCCAACCTTGGGATCCCACCCTATCTTTTGGATGTGCTAGTGAGATTACACAGGAATTACACAGGGAGACCTACGCTCAAGTTAGGTGTGGAAAACATGGGGAACTCTCAGCATGCTTCCCTGTTAAAAAGGGGGTTTGCCAGGGGTGCGTCCTTGCCCCCACTCTATTCTGCCTTTACATCAACGGGCTCATCGAGCACTCAATTAGTGGCAAATATAGTGATGCACTAAGGCTAGTCTCGGGGAGGGTGCCTGCGTTGATGTTTGCGGACGACACTTTGTTGTTGTCCAAAACATCAACGGGCATGCAACGCATTCTGTCAGGTTTTTCCCTGAGGGATTCTTGCTTCCATTTTAACTAATCCATCCCAGTCCCTAAGATGCTAGTACTGTGTTCTTGTGCCTGTTCTACAGTACTTTTAGAAAGTAGGTGTTTTCTTGCCTAACTATCCAAGCATGCCTCTGCTAGGTTGTGTATTCCTTGTCTGGTTTTTGAGTGACAGGGGCTGGGGGGCTCCAGGAGACAGGGTGAGTCAGCACAGGGCTGAATAGACCTACCTGCATGTGGAGTGGTGGGAGGAGTTGCACCTGTGCCCGAATAGGGCTGTGCCTGCCTTCCACAATGCTGTCTCCACCTCCTGTGGTATGTCTGATGACCCTGGCCCACACTGTCAAAGGAAAGAAGGAGTCCTGTAAACAAAGTGCTCACAGACTTCCCAGAACAGGTTTGGACTAAGCATAGACACTCTTTGCCTTCAGAGACAAAGGATTTTGATGTATGAAAGGGGGGACCCAGACTCCAGAACTTTAGATCACTTCTGGAAATTAAGACATCTTTGCTGAGGAGAAGAACCAGGAATCTGAAGGAGGAAACTACCCCTGTGATGTGTGTTTGGGGGTTGGCCTGCAGTGGCTGCTTCATTGCCAAAGAAAGGACAAGAGGACTGAGTGTGCTTTTCATCAACTTGAAGAAGAATCTCCAAGGGTTTGAACTTGAGCTTGCCTCCTGCCTGAAGTCTCAGGGATACAAGACTTCACCAACCAGCTCTCCCTGAATTCCCTTGCTGGGAATTGAAGTGCCTGCTGTTGTGCTGGGCCCTCTGAGTGGCTGTGTGTCACTGGGAGCTGGAAGTGCTACTCAACGACAAGAAGCATGTTGCTGCCGCAGCAGTTGTCGTTGCATCGCCGAAGAAGCGAGCCGCCGCTGCCGCCATCGCATCACTAAAGCATGTTGCATCACCGGAGAAGGGCACCGCTGCCGCAGAGGTCGCAGTCGCATCACCAGAGAAGAGTGTTGCAGGGCCTGTCGCGGCTCCAAAGATCTTCGAATCTCAGCACAGCTGTCGGGCGTGCACGCATTGCATCAAAGTTGTCGCATCCTAACCAAGACTCCATTTTATCGCATCACACCGGAGAGAAGTATCGCATTGAGGTGCCATCTTGTTGCATCGTACCAGAGAGCAGTAAGAAACCGACGCATCACCTCCCCACACAGTAAGGAAGCGAGCATCAACTCCCCTGCGCAGCAGTAAGGAACCAACACTTCCACTCCCCTGAGTGTAAGGAACCAACGCACCACCTTCCCTGTGACCCTTTTTGTTTGCTTTGCGTTACGCATCCAAGGTACTTTGAGAGTAAAGTATTGCACTTACAACTTGAGAGAACTGAGCTATTTTCTACTATTTTAAAGTCTATTTTTGAGTACAGTATTGTGGATTTTTGTCATTTGGTCTTGTATTAAGTTTATATAAAAATACTTTTTTTTATTATACAACCTATGTGGTGTCCATCTGTAGTGTTGTCACTGTATTACTGTATGTGTTCACAAATGCTTTACACACTGCCTCTGAGATAAGCCTGCCTGCTCGTGCCAAGCCACCAAGGGGGTGAGCAGGGGTTATTTTAGGAGTACCCTGACTAGACGCAACGGTCCCTATTTGGTAAAAGGTACCTACCTCTACCAACTAGAGACCCCCAAATCTAACACCCCATACTTGCAACATGCTTGGCTTCTGGCCTTCCCTTCCATTGTGGAACCATCAACCACGTCTACTGTTTTACCTTAACCATTATCTTCTCTTTATCCTAGTCTACTTCCACTCTCTGTGTATCTCTCATTCTGTAAGGGCTCATCAGGCGAGATAGCGCGGTACATTGACATGGGCTTAACGGGGGCGAAACTACAATTACCGTTGTGCCATTTGCTTTACGAATGAATGCACTGATGCAGAAATGCTCCCAGACGTACTTTCATCGGAGCAGTATAATTCAAGATGGCGCCCGGACGAAGACGCTGATTATTCCTGACGTTCTTGCTGCGTAGGAGAATCCGGACGGTAAGGGTGCGGATGCATCACCACCTGCTTTGTTGAATTGTTTTACCTGAATTTCGGAGACTTCCGAGATCACCACCCGCTTTCCCCCGGTTGCAGAGATGCACACTTCCTTTGTGGTCTCTTGCGGGTGGAAGATCGGGCACAACTGCTTTCCCCTCGTTGACGAGAAGCACGCTTCCTTTGTGTTCTGTTGCGGGTGGAAGATCAGGTACGCCTGGTTTCCCCCCTTTGGTGAGACACACAACCACTTGTGGTCTCTTGCGGGAGGAAGAACCTTTATTTGTACCTGGACTCTTTGTTTAGTATATACTCTTGTTGCGAGGGAACTGCGAGAGCCCAACTTCACTTTTGTGGGTTAACTCTTTGCTTTTGGAATCCTTTCATCTCACTATAAAGTAATAGTGGGAACTACCTTAAGAGCGGTTAGTACGAAACCCTTCTTTCCAGGATATGGGTGTATGTTGATACCAAAGTACTTGTGAATACCGTATGGAGCTCATGGCATAGAGCATTTCCAGTGCAGATGTTTTACTACAGAGAACTGATATAGGACTATATGTATCTGTAACTGAAACTGGACTCTGTGTTATCTTTCATTTCTAGGGGAGATCAGTTGGGGGTATCCAGGGCTAAGCTGTTACAGTTTAGTAAGGGACAAGCATAAGTCTATGGAAGGTAGGCACATATACATCTTTGTTGAGAAATCTGAATGAGAAGAAACATTAATTCTTTGTCTGGTCTATGGAAACTGACTTTATATTTCCTTACAATGGGTTCATGCTGGTACCTTGTGATTACCCTCAGGTCTCACCCCATTTACAGCCAACCTTATTTTTTTTTACAGGTAGTTATACATATACAAATAGATAAGTTTGTTACTGTAATGCTGCCTGTTAGCAAGGAATAGGTAAGAGTTGAACATCACAGTAAACTGTTTCTCTCTCTTTGTTTACTCCTAGGTCTCCCTCCCTGCTGTTCCTACCCTTTCCTTCCCTCACTTGACCATCCCATTAGTCTGAGAGGATTTATTCTACCCAGACTTGGGGCTGTCGAGAGGTGGACCCCATAAAGCTTCAGCCTGATTCCGAGGAGAACCTGGTGCTGTGACGCGTTCCTTTATATCATGCTACAATCACCTTCCCACATACTCTACTGTTCCCCTTTACCTGTAAAATGAGTCCTTCCTACTGTTCTGCCTTCTCACCGTCACAACCATCCTATGGCTCTGGACTTTGTCTACAGGAGAGGGCAGCAGTAGTTGTCTGATTTCAGCATCTTGGTGGTCTCTTGTCTGGTTGTCAGTGACTTGGTCTTCTCATAGAGGTGATGGCTGCAGTTGACAGCTCTAGGAATGTGTGAAATCTGCTCTTGCATAATTACAGAAATTCTGCAATTATAGCATGTGTCATAATGGCATTATTTTAGGAGTTTCACTTAAAAAGGGTAGCAGTCAATTTGCAAAGCTATGAGAGATTACACTGGCATATTGGTATTTTCACCTAGGCCTAGTTGTCTTCCCTTACTAATGTGCCGTTCATTCAGCTGAGGGCTGCAGTGATTTCCTTCCGCGGCAGATGTAGTGTCTGTGGGCGAGAGCTGCAGTCCTTGTCTCCACTGAGAGAAGCGATTACACATGCAAACAGACCTGATTCAGGCAGGGGACGCCTGATTATTCAAGCCAAAAATGTTTTTTTGAAGCTGTCTCTCACCTACAACTGCAGTCAATGGGGAAAATGCATTGCACTGATTTTGTTTTCAGAATATCACACTTTACAGATTCAAAATGTTGGCATGTCTGGGTGATCTTCAGTCGCAGTTTGCAGAGATCATCTGATATTTGGCTTTGTGTTTTTCTTGCATTTTGCATAACACTTTGTGTCTAAAAGAAATTCCCTTTGGGCACCTTAATGTAAACACACCAACTAATACAGACAAAATAAACATCAATTATTCAGACATAAAGACCTATCACTCGGAGCAATGCAATAAGTAAAAAAATTCTGTAAGAACAAATAAATTCAGTATGCACAGTTTATTTATGTATTTAAAAACAAATAAAAAAACACATTAAAAAGTATATAAAATGGGGGAACACAGACAATATACAGAGGAACAAATCATATACATGAATTCATCCAATTAATTCCTAAAGCTAATTAGGGAGGTACAAATAAGGTATATTCAGCAGCAATCAGAATATTCCTTGATCAATATGTATTGTACTTCTCCCTTAGTTTCAACGTGTTTCGGCGGATGTATGACGTTACAACGCATACTTTTACTCCGCATACCATTACAACGCGGTATTCACAACGCATACCACTACAACGCATAGCGCTTTGGGGTGCTGGATAGTGGTAAGTATAATTTACTATTCTAACTCCAGTCCCCGTGGACCCTAGGGAAGGTGTTGGATATTAAATTAAACTTACCTCTTATCCTAGAGCGCCCCCCAGCGCCATGCGTTGTAATGGTATGCGTTGTAATGCCTGCGTTGTAGTGGTAGTGCGTTGTAAAAAATGCGTTGTAACAGGTGAATACCGTTTCGACGGACAGTTAACATATAGCCGCCTTCATCAGGAAAATATTAGCTGTCTTCCCAAAATTTCTTTAAAAGAAAGCCTGCCTTCTAGGTAGGGGAGTAACGCCTCCTTCCTCCTGAACACAATCGTATTTTCTAGAGCTGACTGTGTCTACATAGACCACAGCTTGATCAATCCTTTTTGTTTCTTGATATCACTCATACGAATCGGATACAGTTGGTTCTTTGCGAGCAATTTAAAAGAGTAAGAATTCACCAGATGTCTCTGCCACTAAATTAAACCAGATCCAATGGCCTGAACCAATTCTGTTACTATAAAGCTTTAGTGGAAAAATGAAATACCCATCTAAAGTTTTACCCGGCCCTAACTGGATTCTTTTAAACAAAAAACAGTGCGTCGACGCGTTTCGGTGCTGTACAGTTGATTTTGTGGCACCTTCCTCAGGACTTCTCTTTTCTGGGGTTTCAGGGAACGGATGGTTATACCGTATCCTTAGGGTCGTGTGGGCGATGTTCCGGGATGGGGTCTGCTTGATATCGCACTATGCTTCATCAAATTTTGTTCCTGAAGCCTTCTTTCTCCTAGCCTAGGAGCTCCTTGTCTTGGGGTTTCTTTTCTTCTCTCAAATGTCAGGCGTTTTCTCGATTTCCATGTATCTCATATAATTTTAAAACGTACTTTGAACGGGCATACAAAGTTGCTGGTCTATTCCAGAACCGGATATGTTCAGAATTTTGTAGTGGCCGTACTTCTGCCTCGTTCCTTCTCTCGCTAGCGTATTAGTTGGTGTGTTTACATTAAGGTGCCCAAAGGGAATTTCTTTTTGACACAAAGTCAGTTGCTGGTACCCTATCCCTTTGGTATTGGGTCCCTCTCTCTTTGATTAGAGATTTTGCATAACACTGCCATATGGTCATTTGGCCACATCATGGTATTGTTTTTAGACATTTTTAACAGCGGCTAGTATGTGCTAATATATTCATGGTCATTAAGCTGTGCACAGACAGAAGGGCCAGGATTAAGCGCGTTATTTGAAAGAATGCTGGAGAATGGCTACTTACGGGCATGCATGTCGGAGGATATTCCCTAAAATGGTGTGGTACCGAAATATTGCTTTCAGAATATCGTCTGCCATAAATATCTAGATATCATAAAAACACTGATCCTTTGGAATCAGTATTATAAAACCTACACACAACTGGATACATTTATGTAAACAATATTTAGGACCCTATTTCTATACACAGTAAACTACAAACAAGGGGAGATTGGCTCTATACACAAACCGACATAACTTAATGGGAATAGCAACATTTTTTACTAAATTACACACTTTTAAATAATATATTTATTAGTTTTAGGAACTATAAAACATATCAAAAAGAGCAAATAAATTAAATAGTGCTCGAGTGCCACAAGACCAAAAGGGTGACAATCAGGGTATCCTCATGCAGTTATTACAAATGAAGTTCAATATGGCTATGCATGTTTCAATTCTGGTGCACATGCCACATGAAATAAAAAGAGACGGGTAGAAATCCAAGCACCATATAAAAAAGGCACACATTCGAAGAATGTAACAGTGAAAAGCACTATAAAAATTATGATAATGTTATATCGACGATGAAGCATGCGGAATCCATTATCAGCACAAGTTCTGCCCTTGCCCAAGGTAATCACGTAAGTGCTTCCTTCACTGTGACCTTGGACCAGATGTACAAACAGTAGGAATACCAATTTCCTAATTGAGAGTCTCTCTGAATCTCAATTAGGAGATCTGTGTTCCTAATGTATGAAACTCATTGAGTTTCATTTAGGGGTACCTTGTGGAACACAAATCGACCTATCTCATAATTATTAATGAGGTAAGTCGCAGTTTGTATCACATTTGGAATCACTGCCATTACAGGGATGGTGGCCTGCTGAAGTCAGCAGACCACCATGTCTGTGATTGCTTTTCAATAAAGTAATCTTCATTCTGTCTGCTCTTGAAAAATATAATTATTTACATTCTCAAAAGGGAAGGGGACCCTTTCCCCTCTGCAAAGGGATTACCACTAGTTTTCAACTGGTGGTAAAGTATTACTGTTTTGCGACTGGAATTCAGTTGCCAAACAGTGAGACATACCATACCGATTCGATATTTGAAAGGGATGCCCTAAACATGCCCCTTCCAAATACCGGATCACAAATGCGAAATATGATTCGGTAACAAGTTACCGAATCGCTTTTTGTACATTTGGAAAAGCAGTTTTTCAATCCCAAACGTCCCGATTTTGCGTACCGGAAAAATGCTTTGTACGTCTGGCCCCTGGGTCTTTTATTCCACTCAATGAACACACTTGTATTTTTAGGTCTGGCTTGACAGCGCAGTTGTCTCCAATAAACATTGTTACCAATTCTTTAAAAAATAAAGACAGTGGACTATGATGCCACCTAGATGAATAATTCTCTTTTATCCTATTCCATTGTCTATCTTCCCGTAAGACTAGTAATGCATAAGGTCCTATTTAATACTGAAAAGTAAACTCACGTCCTTGTCAATTCAATTATTTATCCCCTATGTGTTTTTTATTCAGAAGCAATCCTTTTGATATTGCCTTTTCAGTACTAGAATTCCAATAGGGCATACTTTTAGGCGTTAAAGAGAATGTTTGTTTGCAATCCTTGTAAGCAGCATTTGTGAATATCTATGTTGACATGCGTTGGCACATTAAAGACCGATTTACTTGCTGTGCCAAGGCCTGTCTTCAATAACAACAGGGCAGAGGCAGTGAACCTTTGGCTCGGTTTGTCAAGCTTCTTGGTGGAATTAGCTCCAGCAGGTACTCCCTGGTATCACAAGGGTTCTGCCCTCCCTCCCCTCATAAACCATAAATGGGCCTACTGCAATTATGAGGCAAAGATGCACTAAATGACGTAGCAGGGTTGAGTACACCGTACGGCAAAATAACGGAAAACCACATGGCAAAGAAAAACAAGTTCTGCAGCATTTTATGAATCTAAAAGCAATTTATGTAGCCGTTCTCTGGCATTGCTTTCTATTCAAGCATTCTAACACACAGTGATAGAAAGGACATCCCAACGCTTAGTGAAAGATTTGTTGAGATATAAGACCAATTTAAACTGATATTCACCAACATTTACTAACGTATTTTTCACTGTAACACAGAACACCATTGCTTTAACACCCTGCTTTCTACCTCCTACATCAAACTAGTTTGTAAAAAAATGCACTCAACAGAAAACTAAGCAACGTGTACATACTCACTGTAATAAAAAAAAATGTTTCTTTTAATCTGCACGTCACAGTTGTGTTTTATTCTTCCCTTCCAATTCAAATATACCCGTGTGCCCCTACAACGTACGTGGGAAATGTTTGCATCAAGCAACAACCAAAGAAAACACCACAGTACATCACACATTTAATACGTTTTTGCATCACTAGTAAATCAGTGGGATTCGAGACGTCAGATTTTTAAAAGACGATAAATCTTTGGAGTTAATCAAAACGCTGGGCACCCTCTTGAGATCAGTGGCTGTGAATATCTGCTGATTTGAAAACGCCGGCAGCGATCAACAAGGGAGTTGCATGAACAATGACATTATTTTTTCTTAGAATAGAATGAATCTCTGCCCATCGCGTTTGATTTACATTTTAATAAGTAGTGCTTTGTTTCCTGCCATAAACAAAAGCCTCTAAACTGTTCACCAGCTTTGGATGCTGGCATAATGTGGACAGAATTATCACCTCTATTAATGACGTAATACACCAATCAACACTGCATAGGGCGTCAGTTAACGATTGGGAATTGTCTGGTGATGTGTTGCTCCCAGGATGCAATCATTATTAGGTCTGTCATTTGAGACTGTTTCAACAGTCTCACTAGGACAAGGAGCCCTTGCCAAATACTATTGGCGAATGAGGGACGCAGAAGATCATTCCCTGGCTCACCTGTGCTGGCTAGAAGTTGAAAAACAGGCAGGCCGCCCTAATTCCAAACATAAGTCCCTCAGGCAAGCACTTCATGCGTTAGGACTGGAAGAATCCTGGCTTTTACCCATGACTTATACTGCTTTTAAACAGATAACTAACAAAGCAATTAAACAAGTGTCATTACTAATGGACAAAGCGGCCGTGGTTGGTAAAACCCACGCCTGGATGGTCCTGCCACCATACATCTATCTGAAACCCCACCCATATTTGCAAGACTGCTTCAGGGACCATTACAAAAGGAAATTAAGTTTGCTAAGGCTGGGCTGCTTTTCAAGCAAAGACCTCACCCCTAAATGGCTACGGACATGGCCAACATCTGACTGTCTCCTTTGCGGCAATGGCGTAGAGTCACTTCTGCACTTAATATGTATATGCCCGGCACTCCAGGAACTAAGGAAAACACTTCTGTTATCACTCTAAAGAGACGCTCAGGTGAGAACTTGTAGGGCGGCTGTTATTAAATGCCTCAGCGGGTCTTGGATCCAATTATCCTGCAATACTATAAAATTTCTGAAGTACGCCGCTCAAGAGCTGGAAAACAAGGCACCAACTAAAGAGGATTCAGGGTAATAGCCCTGGCTATAGTCGGTCATGGACCCTCTCTTAATTTCTATTTATTCATTTTTATTTTACTCAATGGACACCTTCTTCTTCATTCCCTAGTATAGTGTAAATATTTTTACATTTGAGTTAAAAAGTGCAACGTGACTTAACTTACACCACTTTCCTAAGTCTTAGTCTCCTTCTAGAACATTCTTTGTAAAGCTTGTGTAATTTCATGTTGCTATTTTATTTCTTTTTCTTAAACGATTTGTTGTTTATTTGTGCAGTTTTAAAGATGTAAATGTTGATCGCATGGTGGTAAGTTCCACCCTTTTAGGATTGTTTGTACAAATCAAATAAAAGTAGGCTGACTGACTGACAGTCTCACTATACTACTGATTATCAAAAAATGCGTACATAATATGCATAAACAGAGGGGCTTCAGGCGAGTAGGCCTCATTCATTGGTATGTGAAAGAGCCATTCATATTTTGGTTCCACCCATCATAGTATAACCGACTTATAGAGTATTTAGGAAATAAGGTAGCTGTCTACAACTTGACTGTTGATTAGCTGGTGATTTTTGTTTGTCACTTTCACGAATATTAATACTAACTAAACTCATTGCACAACTAAAAAGCTTTTATATAAAAAAAAATCACTAGCAAAACGGCCACATCAATATTTTTAAAGCAAGCCTATGACAATCACACTTAGGTGTGTTCTTTTTTCTTTTTGTGGCACATTCTTGTAATTGACCGTTGCACCAGCCTCCCAAGGTTAGACCTATTGGCTTTGCCATTGCTTCCTAATATGTGTACCTGTTTGTGTTAGAAACGCTTCTTTAGTTGAAAATGATGACAGACATACAGGTATGTGTAAAGCAGGAAGCGTAATAACAGCCTTAGAATTCTTCTGGGCTGAGAATACAGAGTGACCATGTAAGGTGCATGATGCACCTCCAGGCATTTAGCATGTGTTCTCATTCCTCCAGACATTTAGCATTGGCACACTATCATGAGAAGAAGGAAGAGATTATGGCTCACACGCTTTGCAGACCCCACCTCATTCATCAGCCGTAATGTACAGTTGTTTCATGATCTCATGGCTGTGACTTTGCAAAGGAGACAAGAGTTTAATCAAATCACAGACTATCTTAATTAGTGCAAGAAACCCAATCATCAAAAAACTCACCTCGAATGCAATAGTGAGAGATATTTTGTTAAAACTTTGGATGAAGCTCGTTCCATCCTGTGAAACTGGAACAAGCATTAACATAGAACTGATTTGGAATAAAAACGAATTAGCACACACCTTCCCATGTTGATTCACTCTTTGGTTACATCAGAATTTCTATTTATTGACAGAAGTCAGAGTACTAGATTGTGTTGTAGATTTAATATCATGAAAAAATGACATTCAAAAATGAGAAAAGCTTGTAGTTAAATCCGATTCAGCCAAATCACATTTTATTTCAATCATACATCAGTAAACACTCTTAACATTGGCAACTATGTGAGTGATAGCACACTTTTAAGAAAAAATGGAAAAAAGAAAAGGGCCCAAGTGTGAGAACAACCAAAACCAGAAAAACAACAGCGATCAATTGTGAAAGGCAGGGTTTGGCCAGAAACCATACTCCTGGCTCCGAGCGATGTTTCTAGACCCTCGTCTTGCCAGGCTGCCAGGCGGAGTGTGTCTATACGGGGTTTCTGTTGGTCTTTGGCTGCTTTCTGTGACGTGCCTTTTTCCAGGCGAGTCTGTATGTTCTTCAACTTCTCTTGAAGGAGAGGTCGGCAGGAAGGTACCCTGTACTCCTGTTGTACCCTCAACTTCTCTTTCCATATCGTCGGGGGTATCTGCTACCTTTTTGAACCATGAGATGTTCCTTGTGACAGTGCGGTGACTCTCTGCACAGTCACGATGGTGCCATCCATCCGACCACTGTCCAGACCTTGGGTTCATACAGGGGTCTGCATTTCCAGCCAGGGTAAATGCCCTTGATGATGACTGTTGACCCCACTTGCAGTGGGCCCTCCAATGGATGCTTGCTTTGTAGATTGTGACAACTCGCCGGGATTCAGTCTCATGAAGGTTTCCAGATTAAAAGATGAGCCAGAGCACAGTTGGTTGTGCTATGTGAAGTCTGTCTGTAGGTGTTTAAGAATTGGTGCGGACATATCTCTGCATCTTCACCACGATCCATCCCAATCCGGAGGACCCCGTTCAGAGTTCTCATAAATCTCCCCACCTACAGCTTTTGATCCGATGCCCAGAGCCAAACTATGGGGGGTACTAAGAGAATTGGGGATTCCATCTTATTTGCCTAACAGGCTTATAAAGCTGCATGGTGCCAGAGTAAGATGTGGAAAAGGGGAAGAACTAACCACCAGACTCCCCGTTGACAGAGGAGTGAGGCAGGGCTGTGTTCTTGCACCAACACTGTTTTGCCTCTTGTCAACACACTTATTGCCCAACTTACAGAGATTAAGGACAATGATGCCCCCAAGCTAGCAAACTCAAAGGTTCCAGCATTGATGTTTTGCATATGAGACCCTTTTGATGTCCAAAGTGGCCGATGGGAATCCAGAGGATACTGGTCAGTTTTGTCATCTTTTGTAACAACAGGGGACTGGAGATTAACACCATGAAAACCAAGTTTATGGTAGTCAATTCAGCCAAGAAAGCATGTGCAAATCCCCACCTCAAGGTAAAGCATTGGAAAGGGTTTATGTATTTGACTATTTGGGGGATACCCTTACCGAAAACATGGACTGGGGTCTCAAATACCCAAAGCTAAGCTTAAATTAGCACAGACTTCCCAATGGGATAGCTAAACTGCTAAGGGAATCGACCCATAAACCTATTGGCCCGGTTATTGAAATCTATAGTGCTCAAGCAAGGGGAGCCACATTGTATGGGGATGAACTCGGGGGCCACTGCCCTTCTACCCTTCTAAGCAAAGTAGAAAACAGTTTTTAAGACAAATCTTGGGTCTTCCACTCAGCACCCCGTTAATCCCCTTGCGGCTAGATCTAGGCATAAGGCCGATTGAAGAGGAGGTTACTCTACGACCCAAAGCCTTTTGGCGCAGGATGTGGGAGACCCTGGAGCTGGTAGAGTATCAGTTAGAAACTAAAGAGCTATTAGGTTCCCAGGGGTGGAAAAAAATTGCTTGGTTTGCACATATAAGGGACGAATGTGCAAGGATAGGCAAACCAACCCTCTGGACTAATCCTCAAGAATCTTGCTCCACAGTCTGACGAGCTGAATTGGTGAGAACTTACCAAATCCACAAATTTGAAGCCATTTGTGGTAATCCGAATTTAGGTGTTCAGACTGTAGAATTTATCAGAGTAAAACATGAGTACAAACTAGAACCCTTTTTGGATGATATTTTACTGTTCTCAGCAAGAAAATCATACCTTCAGTTCAGATTTACTACTCTTCCACTCCGAGCTCTTACCTCCAAATGGTCTGGAACGGCCCAATGTGGGTGCCCAGCATGCAATTATCAGGAGGAGTCAGAGTTGCACGTACTATTCTTTTGTCCTGGGTACAAAGTGGCTAGGCAGTGTTGGCTTATACAGTTGTGTCGGAATCTGGGGTTCGTGCAATGCCAGGTGGCATTTATTGTTTTGAAGCACGATACCTCTAAGCCCATTGTCTTCTCTGTTTCTCGATTTTTAAATTCAATGTGGCGCAGGCGAAGGGTATTTTTAGAAAAAGAAAAATAAAGTCATAACATCAACAACCCACGCTACTAGTGCATAGATTATTTTATCATTGCATCAATGGACGAGAGGAAAATAACTTTTTATATTTCTTTTAATGGTTTTTATACCTTTTATCATAAAATGATGATTTTTAAGATACATTATCTATAATTCTCATCAGTTTCATCTATTGTATTGACTCTATAACAGTTGATCTTCCTAAATAATTGATTTGCCTGCTTGTGTCTTTGTTTGTGCATTTTCCTTTCCTTTTTTTCTTGTGACATCACTGCATATGTACTTTCACCGAAGCAAACTCGATGTTGGCCCGTCCAGTCAATTTGCCCTTGTTCCCATTGATGTTGCATTCTAAATTGTAAATCAGTGTTTGGTGTGTTTTAACTTTATAATGTTATGACTTGATTGTAATGTATGTATACTTTTATGGACTTATTGACCAAAGTAAAGGTCTTTGAACTGAACTAATATCAAATCATCTGGTAGTCCGAACATAGCAAATGTGTTGTTCAGCACTGATTTAACATATAAATATGCTGTGGATGGCACCACTTCGACTATCAGGAACTTGGTGTGGGAGTCCATCATGACCACGGTAATCTGGCCATATGGGAAACTCCTGAAGTCGATGCTCATTTTGAACCAGGGTTCCCAGCTGAGGTCTTCTGTTAGCACTGGTGCGGGAGGCCGGTCTCCACTTGTGATAGCGCAGGAGTGACATGGAGGGCATCCATTCCTGGGAACTGCACCTTGCCGCACAGACGAGCCTTCGTCTTCCCTGTTTCTTGATGCCCCTGGTGCACCAAATCGATTACTCAGCTCCATAGATCCTTTGGTGCTACAATCAGCTGGCCCTGTAGAAGGAAGCCATCATGGTTTTCACCGAGCTCATTTCTGACTCTCCACAGTTGCTTCATGTTGGGACCGGGATTCATCTATGAAACGCTGCCACTGCCTCCGAGCCAAACTTCTTTGCTTCACACTAGGTTCTCATCACATTTGGTTGCCTCGCTAATTTCGTCAATGGATGTGAGAAGTTGGCCAGGTATGTGATGGTCACTATTCTAGTGAACACCTTGCACCAGTCCAAACGACCCTTATGGTGATTGGTTGTAAGTCAACCTTATAGACCAGCTATCCTAATGGTAGCATGGACAAAAGCAGGCTTAGGCTAAACTCAAGAGGGCATGTGAAGCCAGCTGTTTTACCATATGCAATCCCTTTAATACCAAATGAAAGGACACCACACAAGTTATATATTATAAAATATATGTATTTATTACTAGAATAATCCCATGTACTCTTTATGAGCGCAGAAGCACAAGCGTTAAACAAAGAACTTCATATAGCATACAAAAGTTGCACAAATATGGATAGGCCCTGGTGGCCACTC
This sequence comes from Lissotriton vulgaris, assembly GCF_964263255.1. Taxonomy (NCBI): domain Eukaryota; kingdom Metazoa; phylum Chordata; class Amphibia; order Caudata; family Salamandridae; genus Lissotriton; species Lissotriton vulgaris. The sequence continues at coordinate 1,374,382,880 of NC_141695.1, forward strand.
AAACCATAGTCTAAAATAGTGGTATAAGAACCACGTAACGAACAATGGTAAGGCCTAGGGCTTTGAGAATCGCTGGGGCTACACTGGACTAACGAAGGTTAGGTCAGTGGAGGCCCACAGGATGCGGGCGCAGTGTCTATAGGCATCCGCGTTCACCAATAGAAGTCAATGGTGCGTAAAAGTTACAAAGTTACTGATTTAGAAGTCTTCCGACTGGACTAGAACTTAACCACTTAAAATTAGGACACTAGAGGTGTAAACCACTACAGGAGCACCGGAGTACTCTAGTTACCTCACCCACAGGAAGTAGGTGCATAGGTGTCAAAGTGCGTCGGGTTACGACGTGGAGTTCTTTGGAGCCTGGAGGAAAAGATGCTGCAGGCGACCAGGAGAGAAGAGTCCGGTTGGATCCAAGGGTGGATCGAAGATGTAGAGTACCTGAAAACAGAGGGGACAGAGTCTGGGTCACTAGCCAGTGACCAGGAAGGAACCAGGAAGGAACCAGGCGATATTGGGTTGCGATCAGGTGATGTTGTGAAGTTTGTCTCCGCTGCCACGTGGACCAGGAAAGATCGAGGACAACCAGGAGGTGGACACGGGCTGTCTCACAAAGGCTCTCGCTGTCGGCGGTGTCAGTTCTCGAATCGGAGTCAACAGGCCTTGGCAAATGCAACCCACGCAGAACTCAAAGATGGCTTCTGGATCAGACCGGAAAGGTCTGATGGGCTGCTCCTTTTCAGGGGAGCAAGGGCCAGTCTGGAGCAACCAGACCAGCAGTGAAAATTCAAAGGTTCATCGTCACAGAGGCCACTAGCCAACGGGCAAGTGAACAGACAATGTGTCAAGCAGGAAATGGCAAAAGGGCCCCACGCAGCACTCGGTGAGTGTGGAGAGGTGATCTTTGGTGCAAAAGCTGCTCGGGCTTGGGGCTTCTCAATCCCCAATGCACAGCCTCGAGGGTGCCTCGGGAGCTGCACAGGAAGCACTTCGCTGGCTTTCCAAGATGGCCGGTCCCGCGTCTCACGTCGCCTTTACAGGTCTCAGCTTTGCTGGGATTGTGGATCGGGCTGTTGGATGTCTTGAAGTCTAGTTCTTGTTGGTCTCTGTTGTTCGAGCTCCAGCGGGAGCAACAACAAAGAAAACCTTTGAGCGCTGATGGTGCCTGCTTATGCAGGGTGGTCACTCCTTGACCACAAGGGAGATTCTTCAGTCTTCTACGTCGAGTAGGATGTCGAAGGGTCCAGAGTTTTGTATCAAAGTTTCAGTCAGGATGATCTGCTGTGCCAAGGCACAGCTCCTACCTTTATTCAAAATCAAGGGGCTGGATCACCTCCTAGGTCCCTCCGTAGGGTGGGACCCAGGAAGGGGGTGGTTACACCCCTTTCCCTTTGTCCAGTTTTGCGCCAGAGCTGGGGCTGGAGTGCCCCAGCACCGGTTTGAACTGGACTTTGCATGGGACACCTTGTGTGCCCAGGCAGTGTCCAGTTTCATTCAGCCCTCCCTGCCCCAATCCACTATCTCCTGTCTGGGGTGGTGTAACACCTCCCTGTGACAAGAAACCTTTTGTCCTGGCCTCCCCTGCCGGAGTTTCGGTCAGCAGCAGGAGGCCAGACTTGTGTCTGTGGCAGCAACATCCGTTTTGTGATGCTGAGGCTCTGGTTGAATGTAACCACGTTTAAGGAAAGTAACATGTCTTCTCCCTCTAGAAGGGTGGAATGCTACCCCCGTCGCCAGGACTGGTGAGGGGGTAGTATTCCAAAGCGTATGACACCTTACAGGACATGTTTTGATAAAGCCAAACCATAGTTAGCCAGTAACCGCGAGGATTATAATGCACTTAAGAGTATATGGTATGGAAATATCCCAGAACAGCTATAAGGAAATGGTTCCGAAAGCTGCAGACAGGCTCAGCTCATGCCAGAGCACCATCTCACATAAAACCAAGCACTCTGCCTCCAGGATTGTTAAGGCCTGCCATAGGAGTGACTTATAGGTGCATATGCGCCCAAATACAGGTTTAGACATAGGTATACTATATCCAAGCAAGGGGTGATTACACCACCTGGCCCCAGCTGAGTGATTAGCCAGTTGTGTCAGTTTGGGTGGCCAGCCAGGGGTGGCAAAAGATATGCTGCAGCCCCTGGTAGGCCTTGGATGCACCTATTCCCTGGGTACCTATAGTACTCTGTACAGGGGCTCATAAGGTGACCCAATCCCAATTAGTGATGTACCTAAAGTACATGGTGGTGAATTTAGAGAGAGAACAGCAGGGCTGTGGGTCTGATTAGCAGGCCCACAGCCACATTAAGTCAAAAACCAGTGAAGCAAAAATTAAAAAGTGGGGTGACCATAGGAAAGCAGACCCTACTCTCCTACATAACCCCCCCCCCCCTCCCAACGCAGGGACGTTAAACTTAACCTTGACCAGATAAGTCTTCATGTTCTAAGTGTAAATACCTGAAGAGACCATCTGCATTGCCATGGTCAGTCCCTGGTCTGTGCTCCACTGTAAAGTCCATCCCCTGTCGGGAAATGGACCACCTGAGCAGTTTGGGATTCTCACCCTTCATCTGATTTAGCCACAAGAGGGGCTTATGGTCTGTCTGAATTCTGAAGTGAGTGCCAAACAAGCATGGTCTCAACTTCTTCAGGGCCCAAACTACAGCAAAGGGATCCCTCTTAATGGCTCAAAGAGACCATCTGCATTGCCATGGTCAGTCCCTGGTCTGTGCTCCACTGTAAAGTCCATCCCCTGTAGGGAAATGGACCACCTGAGCAGTTTGGGATTCTCACCCTTCATCTGATTTAGCCACAAGAGGGGCTTATGGTCTGTCTGAATTCTGAAGTGAGTGCCAAACAAGTATGGTCTCAACTTCTTCAGGGCCCAAACCACAGCAAAGGGATCCCTCTCAATGGCTGACCAACGTTTCTCTCTAAGGGTCAGCCTTCTGCTAATAAAAGTAGTGGGCTGGTCTTGACCATCTACATTAAGTTGTGAAAGCACAGCTCCCACCCCCAACTCAGAAGCATCTGTTTGGACAATGAACTCTTTGGAGTAGTCAGGGCTCTTTAAGATAGGTGCAGAGCACATGGCCTTCTTCAGGTCATCAAATGCCTTTTGACAGCTAACTGTCCACTGAACCTTTTTTGGCATCTTCTTGGATGTCAGATCATTTAGTGGTGTCACAATGGACCCATAATTCTTGAAAAATTTTCTGTAGTACCCAGACAGGCCCAAGAAAGCTCTGATCTGTGTCTGGGTGGTGGACGAGCCCAGTCCTCTATGGCCTGGATCTTGCTCTCCAGTGATTGAACCTGACCCCACCTACAAGGTGGCCCAGGTACACACCCTTACTCTGCCCTATCTGGCACTCTGTGGCCTTGATAGTTAGGCCTGCCTTTTGCAGGGCCTCTAAAACCTTCTTCAGGTGGATCAGGTGATCCTCCCAGGTGGAGCTGAAGACAGCAATATCATCAAGATAAGCTGCACAAAAGTCATCCAACCCAGAAATGACTTGGTTTACCAACCTTTGGAAAGTGGCAGGTGCATTCTTCAAGCCAAAGGGCATCACCACAAATTGATAATGACCTCCAGGGGTTGAGAAAGCTGTTTTGGCCTTGGACTCCTCAGCTAACCTGATTTGCCAAAAGCCAGCTGTCAAATCAAATGTGCTCAGAAATTTGGCAGAAGCCAATCTATCAATGAGCTCATCTGCTCTTGGAATGGGGTGAGCATCTGTCCTAGTGACAGCATTGAGCCCTCTATAGTCCACACAGAACCTCATCTCTCTCTTACCATCTTGGGTGTGAGGTTTTGGCACAAGGACTACTGGGCTGGCCAAGGGGCTCTCTGATGGCTCAATTAGTCCAAGCTCAAGCATTTTCTGGACCTCAGTCTTTATACAGTCCCTGACATGGTCAGGTTGTCTGTAGATCTTTCTCTTCACAGGCAGACTGTCACCAGTGTCCACCTCATGGGTGCACCAGTTAGTCTAACTAGGTGTTAAGGAAAACATATGTCTATAGGCCTGTAGAATTTGTCTGCAGTCCCATTGCTGCTGGTCAGTGAGGCTGCCTGCCAAGGCCACTCCATCAACTGAACCATCATCAGGGTTCTGGGACAACAAGTCTGGGAGAGGGTCATGCTCTTCCTCCTGTTCCCCATCTGTAGCCATGAGTAAACCCATGTCGGCCCTGTCCACATATGCTTTCAATCTGTTGACATGGAGCACCCTGTGGGGGCTCCTAGGGGTGCCAAGGTCCACCAAGTAGGTGACCTCTCCATTTTTCTCAATTATGGTGTGGGGTCCAGACCATTTGTCTTGGAGGGCTGCTGGGGCCACTGGCTCCAACACCCACACCTTCTGTCCTGGCTGGTACTCAGTCAGCACAGCCTTTTGGTCATGCCAAGCTTTTTGAAGTTCTTGGCTGGCCTCAAGGTTTTTGGAAGCCTTCTCCATGTATTCTGCCATCCTGGAGCGGATACCAAGTACATAGTCCTCTATGTCAAGTTTAGGCTTTTTGAGAGGTAACTCCCATCCTTCCTTCTCAAGACACAGGGGACCCCTTACAGGATGTCTAAACAAAAGCTCAAAAGGGCTGAAGCCATCCCCCTTTTGTGGGACCTCTCTGTAAGCAAACAGAAGGCAGGGTAAAAGGATGTCCCATCTTCCCCTAAGCTTTTCAGGTAACCGTTTTATCATCCCTTTTAGGGTCTTGTTGAATCTTTCAACAAGCCCATTGCACTGTGGATGGTAGGGTGTAGTGAACTTATAGTTAACACCACACAAACTTTCCACATTGATGTTAGATATCCAGACATGAAGTTGCTTCCTCTGTCTGAAAGTACCTCCTTTGGAAAGCCCACTCTGGAGAAAACTCCAAGTAGGGCTCTTGCCACAACAGGAGTTGTTGTGGTCCTCAGGGGAATAGCTTCTGGATACCTGGTGGCATGATCTACTACCACCAGTATAAATCTGTGCCCAGATGCTGTTTGGGGGTCAATTGGTCCAACAATGTATATCCCCACTCTCTCAAAGGGTACCCCTACCACAGGTAGTGGTATGAGGGGGCCTTTGTGGTGCCACCTGATTTGCCACTGGCTGGGCAGGTAACATAGGAGCGACAAAACTCCTTGGTATCTTCTGACATGTGAGGCCAGTGAAAGTGAGGGACAAGCCTGTCCCAAGTCTTGTTCTGGCCTAAGTGTCCTGCTAGAGGAATATCATTTGGCCAAGGTTAGAAGGAAGCCCCTAAATTGCAGAGGTATGACCAACCTCCTGGAAGCTCCAGGCTTGGGGTCTCTAGCCTCTGAATAAAGGAGCCCATCATCCCAATACACTTTATGGTACCTTGAGCATTCCCAGCAGCCTCAGCAGCAGCCTGCTGTCTGAGGGGTTCAAGAGAAGGACAAGTTAACTGAGTCTGCCCCAGATCTGTCCTTGATGGTCCCCCTGTCCCCAGAAACTCAACCTGATCAGGTTCAAGCTCTTCCAGGACAGTCTCCTCTTGGATCACAGAACCATCCTCCTGAGAGGGCTGATCCTCAACCTGGGGTAAGGGGGAAGGCACTGCCTTAACCCTCTTGCTCCTTCTCTTAGGTTGTGCCTGGTCTATAGTTTCAAGATCCAGCACAGGTTCAGGTAAGCACTTTTTGGCCTGTGACCTGGTCACAGCAAGGACATGTGCTGAAATACCTAGCATCTCTGCATGAGTCCTGTACTCCACTTCTGACCATACTGCGTCCTCTAGATCATTGCCCAACAGACATTCAACTGGGAGGTCTGCACTTACCACAACTCTTTTGAGGCCAGTTACCCCTCCCCAGGAGAAATTAACAACTACCACACTATGGGGAGTAGCGACATTGCTAGCATTGGTCACTAGGTAATTATCACCCAGTACAATTTGTCCAGGCTCCACAAAGTTAGGTGTCACCATAGTGACACTTGCACATGAGTCCCTGTAGGCCTGAGCCACTTTATCATTAATCAAAGGCATCTGCCTGTACTTGCCCAAGGTATTGGGACTCACAGTAGTGGACATTGCCACGTTCACATCACAGATCAAGACTGCCTGAGTAGGAACTCTGACTAGGCCAGACTCCATCTCAGTACCCATGGTTAACCCCACTATCACTTTAGTTTGGGGGCTGCCACTGCTGACTGTACTAGGGGTGCAGTTGCCTTAAGGGCTGCAGTGGCAGGGGCTGTACCTTTCTTAGTGCACTCACTAAACCAGTGAGAAACTGACTTACAGTAATTACACCAAGGTTTCTTTGGGCCATCATTCTTCTTCTTTTTCTTTCCAGTTTGGGACTTCCCCTCATTGGAAGTATTTTGGGGGCCTGAAGAAGACTTGTGGTCTTTTTGTTATTGATCTCCACCCTTCTGGTCTGCCTTATTCAGATCAACTCCATGGTTATGGGGTTTCTGCTTAACCCCGGTTCTGACCCATTTGTCTGCCTTCTTTCACAATTCTTGGGGAGAGGTCAGATCAGAGTCAATCAGGTGTTGGTGCAACAACTGGTTCTGACAGTTATTCAGGATTTGCTCTCTCATGATCAAATTATACAATCCTGTATAGTCCTTAACTTTACTACCAAGCAACCAACCTTACAGAGCCTTCGTGGCACAATCAACAAAATCAGTCCAGTCCTGAGTCTGAGCTTTTTGGGTATCTCTGAACAACAACCTGTATTGCTCAGTGGTTAGGCCAAACCCATCAATAAGAGCACTCTTCAGGACAGTGTAGTTTTTAGCATCCTCAGGGCTAACAGTGAGTAGCTTGTCTCTTCCTTTCTCTGAGAAGGAGAGCCACAAGATTGCTGCCCACTGATATTGGGGAACCTGCTGTCCCATGCAGGCTCTCTCCAGAGCAGTCATCCATTTGTGGATGTCATCCCCATCTTTGTAGGGGGGCACAATCTTACTCAGGTTTCTATGATCATAGGGCCTGTCTTTATCCTTAGGGATACTGCTGCCAACAGTGGAATCTAATCCACTTAATCTTTGTTCCCTTGCTAAAGCAAGTTTAGCTTGGGCCAGGGGGGTTTCCTCTTTCTCTATCTGAAGTTGGACAGCTCTCATCCTAGCCTCATGCTCTTTTCTCTGAGGGGAAGTCATTCCCCTTTGAGAACCCCTTGAGGCATTAGAGAGGATAGATTCCCTGGAAGGAGATCTGTCCCTTCTATTGCCTGGGTTAAGTCTGCTATTAGGTCTGGAGGGGTGAAACCCATCTTCCTGCCCAAGCAAACCTAGGTTGGCCCTGCTAAGTCTCCTGACCTGAACGTGGCCATCCCCCTGATCATCTGATTCATCTCCATCTACCTCCTCAACTTCTGGGGGGATGGTCTCATCATCTATGGGGGGCTCATTCTCCTGGAGTACCTGAGGGGCCTGCAGAAGCCTTCTCAAGATCAGCTACCTCTAGGATATGTATCAGGATTGGGATGGCAGGGTTATGACCCATTTTCAACTTCCTTGAGGCACACAAGGCACTCAATTCTCTGAAGCTGATTTTTCCATAGCTGGAGGGTGCCTTGGGAGGGTCACTTTCCACAAGTAGAGAACTGAGTGGTTCACCTGTGCCAGCCATGACTAGTGAGGTGTGGGTGTGTGCACCTACCTACACTAAGTGTTTACCTACTTGAACCTCTCTAGGAGTTGTAGTCAGGGTGTGCTAAGCCCTTTGGTCTACAACTACTAAGTTCAGTAGAACTTAAGTATTTAAAGCTTTGTTTATATGTACCTATGGTACTTGATGTGATCTTTCAAATGATATTGTCAAAGATTACAATTGGTAAAACAACAGCAAGCTCAAATCCCAACTGCTGCACACCAATGTGAGAAGTTGGCCTGGTATATGATGTTCACTATTCTAGTGAGCACCTTGCACCAGTACAAACAACCCCTATGGTGATTGGTTGTAAGTCAACCTTATGGACCAGCTATCCTAATGGTAGCATGGACAAAAGCAGTCTTAGGCTAAACTCAAGAGGGCATGTGGAGTCAGCTGTTTTACCATATGCAATCCCTTTAATACCAAATGAAAGGATACCACACAAGTTATATATTATAAAATATATGTATTTATTACTAGAATAATCCCCTGTACTCTTTATGAGCACAGAAGCACAAGCGTTAAACAAAGAACTTCATATAACATACAAATGTAGCACAAATATGGATAGGCCCTGGTGGCAACTCAAACCATATACTAAAATACTGGTATAAGAACCACGTCACAAACAATGGTAAGGCCTAGGGCCTTGAGAATCACTGGAGCTACACTGGACTAATGAAGGTTAGGTCGGGGGAGGCCCACAGGATGCGGGTGCTGTGTCTATAGGCAACCGCGTTCACCAATAGAAGTCAATGGTGCATAAAAGTTACAAAGTTACTGATTTAGAAGTCTTCCCACTGGGCTATAACTTAACCACTTAAAACTAGGACACTAGAAGTGTAAACCACTACAGGAGCACCGGAGTACTCTCGTTACCTCACCCACAGGAAGCGGGTGCATAGGTGTCAAAGTGCGTTGGGTTTCGTCGTGGAGTTCTATGGAGCCTGGAGGAAAAGATGCTGCAGGCGACCAGGAGAGAAGAGTCCGGTTGGATCCAAGGGTGGATCGAAGATGTAGAGTACCTGAAAGTAGAGGGGACAGAGTCTGGGTCACTAGCCAGTGACCAGGAAGGAATCAGGAAGGAACCAGGCGATGTCGGGTTGTAACAGGTGATGTTGTGAAGTTTGTCTCCACTGCCACGTGGATCAGGAAGGATCGAGGACAACCAGGAGGTGGACACGGGCTGTCCCACAAAGGCTCTCACTGTCGGCGGTGTCGGTTCTCGAATCGGAGTCAACAGGCCTTGGCAAATGCAACCCACGCAGAACTCAAAGATGGCTTCTGGATCAGACCGGGAAGGTCTGATGGGCTGCTCCTTTTCAGGAGAACAAGGGCCAGTCTAGAGCAACCAGACCAGCAGTGAAAATTAGAAGGTTCGTAGTCACAGAGGCCACTAGCCAACGGGCAAGTGACCAGACAACGCGTCGAGCAGGAAAATGCAAAAGGGCCCCACGCAGCACTCGGTGAGTTTGGAGAAGTGATCTTTGGTGCAAAAGATGCTCGGGGCTGGGGCTTCTAAATCCCCAATGCACAGCTTCAAGGGTGCCTCGGAGCTGCACAGGAAGCACTTTGCTGGCTTTCCAAGATGGCCGGTCCCACGTCTGATGTCGCCCCCACGGGTCTCAGCTTTGCTGGGACTGTGGATCGGGCTGTTGGATGTCTGGAAGTCTAGTTCTTGTTGGTCTCTGTTGTTCGAGCTCCAGCGGGAGCAACAACAAAGAAAACCTTTGAGCGCTGATGGTGCCTGCTTGTGCAGGGTGGTCACTCCTTGACCACAAGGTAGATTCTTCAGTCTTCTACGTTGAGTAGGATGTCGAAGGGTCCAGAGTTTTGTATCAAAGTTTCATTTAGGATGATCTGCTGTGCCAAGGCACAGCTCCTACCTTTATTCCAAATCAAGGGGCTGGATCACCTGCTAGGTTCCTCCTATGGGTGGGACCCAGGAAGGGGGTGGGTACACCCCTTCCCCTTTGTCCAGTTTCGCACCAGAGCTGGGGCTGGAGTGCTCCAGCACCGGTTTGAACTGGACTTTGCATGGGACACCTTGTGTGCCCCAGGCAGTGTCTAGTTTCATTCAGCCCTCCTTGCCCGAATCCACTATCTCCTGTCTGGGGTGGTGTAACACCTCTCTGTGACAGGAAACCTTTTGTCCAGGCCTCCCCTGCCGGAGTTTCGGTCAGCAGCAGGAGGCCAGACTTGTGTCTGTGGCAGCAGCATCCATTTTGTGATGCCGAGGCTCTGGTTAGATTTAACCGTGTTTAAGGAAAGTAACATGTCTTCTCCCTCTAGAAGGGTGGAATGCTACCCCCGTCGCCTGGACTGGCGAGGGGGTAGTATTCCAAAGCGTATGACACCTTACACGACATGTTTTGATAAAGCCAAACCATAGTTAGCAAGTAACCACGAGGATTATAATGCACTTAAGAGTATATGGTATGGCAATATCCCAGAACAGCTATAAGGACATGGTTCCGAAAGCTGCAGACAGGCTCAGCTCATGCTAGAGCACCATCTCACCTAAAACCAAGCACACTGCCTCCAGGATTGTTAAGGCCTGCCATAGTAGTGACTTATAGGTGCATATGTGTCCAGATATAGGTTTAGACATAGATATACTATATCCAAGCAAGGGGTGATTACACCACCTTGCCCCAGCTGAGTGATCAGCCAGTTGTGTCAGTTTGGATGGCCAGCCAGGGGTGGCAAAAGATATGCTGCAGCCCCTGGTAGGCCTTGGATGCACCTATGCCCTGTTACTATAGGACTCTGTACAGGGGCTCATAAGGTGACCCAATCCCAATTGGTGATGTACCTAAAGTACATGGTGGAGAATTTAGGGAGAGAACAGCAGGGCTGTGGGTCTGATTAGCAGGCCCACAGCCACATTAAGTCTTGATTAGGTAATAACCACGCAATTAATTGTGGACGACTTTCCTACACATAAATGTTTTAAAAATATGTCCTAAGTGATCACATAATAAATCATTTTTGATACACTAAAGACATTTTTAATCTCCTCACCACCTATTTAGTTTATTTTCACTGCACGCCTAAACTCACAAAATCCTGCTCCGCAGTAGATCTGGCGTTGAAGCACACTAAAGAGGCACTCGGCCTCTTTAGTGGGGCCCAATGATGAAGCATGTCATCACTAGGTGGTGAGTGAGGGCTTTCCTAACCGACCTAAGTGAGGCAGTTTTTTCAATACTTTTTGCTCCTTTGTGTGGTCTTGTAAAACCTCATGACACTCTTTCTTTGTTTAAAAGATATAACCAGGGAATAAGAGTGTGGCTTACCTCTCTCTACCTCTCTCTTTGTTTGATATATGAATTTAGAGAGAGAACAGCAGGGCTGTGGGTCTGATTAGCAGGCCCACAGCCACATTAAGTCAAAAACCAGTGAAGCAAAAAGCAAAAAGTGGGGTGACCATAGGAAAGCAGACCCTACTCTCCTACAATTGCCCACGCCCAGGGGCATGCATTGTATACGACCATGCTTTCCCCACCCTGACCATGCCGATGAATTCTTCTATGTTCTCCTGCTCCACTATGTTTGGCAGGCTGTCATAGGTTACTGATGTGGAAGGCTGATAGTTTGGTGATATCGCTTTTCGGCATATGCCAGCATTCTGATCTATGCTAGAGTATTGACAGAATGAAGTTCTGGAAAAGTCTCAGTTTAGGGTTGATGCTGTATTGTGACGTCCTCCACACATTGTTTAACATCCTGAAGGCATTCCTAATCTTATTCCGTCTGCTCTTGATGTCACTGCCTGCCCCTCCATCTTGTCTAATGGTATTGCCTAGGTATGTGACCTCTTCAGTCATGGCAAGGTTCGTCCTCTCCATCCACCTTGTTTGGTGAAAAGTTGTGGATGTTGAGCGTCATGACTAACCCTGGTCGGAGTTGACAGAGTGCCACTTCACGTAATTCCACGGAGTTAACTAAAAGCTCAGTGGAATTCCGCTCTGCTTCGCCCCCTGCCCACCTGCATGCAGCATGATACTCCTTACTGAATAGTATTACATTGTAGGGGTGGTTAACACTGCCAACAGCATAGTTCCTTATCACACCATTAAAATGTTAAATTACACCAGATTAAATTTTTTTTTAAATGTATTTTATTTATTTAAAAGGTTTTATATAGCGCTGGCTAGACCCGGAGGTATCAGAGCGCTTTACATGAGTATCAGACCATAATTGCTGGTTACATCGTTACAAAGGTTACACAGTTATTAGAGCCTGTCAACATAGTTACAAGTAATGTCGAGACAAACAAAAAGGACATATACGTAAGGGAAAAAGCAGGTAAGGGGAGAGATTCAGGGGAGGGGGGTAAGAGCAGGGGAAGTAGATAGAGAATGGAGGAGGGGAGGGTGAGAGACACAGCATGGAAAGAGGAGAGGGAGGGTGACGGGGACACAAACCGGTAGACAAGTCAAAGCTGCGTCCAAAGTCCAGTAAGCTGTGATCCCTGGGAAAGTGGTATCATTTCCCCATCTCTGTTGCGAGAGGCTCCCTAAACGCAGTGGACTCTCTCAGAGGGGTCTCTGAGACTCCAAGGCCTACATACTGGATCCTTCCCCAAAAAGGGTAGAGGGAGTGCTTTGGCAAGGGGTGCCATACCATACCTCAACTGTGAGTGGCTCCCTTGGCGCTGTGGACTCCCTCTGCGGGTTCGCTGAGACTCCAGAGTATATATATTGGATCTTTCCCCAACAAGGGGAGAAGGAGTGCTTAGTCAAAGAGCACAAAAGGACAGGGGCTAGGCAGTGTAGCAAGCAGGGGGGAAAATTCAGGTGAGAGGGGATAGGAACAAAGGAAGTAGACAAAGAACAAAAGAATGCAAAATGGGAACAGATAAATAGGAGACAAGGAAAAAGCAGAGTTACAGAAATACGATGGGAGGATGGGCGAGACAGGGATAGGGGAGAAAAACTGTGCCCAAAGTCCGGTTGGGTAGGTGACAGTCAGGGGGTGAACCAAGGCCGATCTCCTCAATAGCTGAACAGAGCAGCTCCAGTGGGCGCCGGTTATAGTGCTCGGACTCCGCTGTCAGGATGGAGGTAGGGGTATACTCAGAGATTGTCATTGTGCGTTGATTAGGTGGGGTCGCTTCCACCCTCGCTCACCTCTGCTCCATCGCTGCCTCTTTGCTCTGTTTACTCTGTTCCAGGGTCCCAAAAGGCACCCCGGTCCCAGGCACATTCTCTACTTAGTGACGGTAGCAACGAAGAATTGCGAGACCTTATTATTAGTGGCTCTTTCGGGTAAGGTGAGCGCCGTCTGATCAGCCACTGGACGCCCTTCGTTCTTCGTGTATCCAAGGCGCTTTCTCCAAAGGTGTATGGGGCCCTCTGTTGGTGCCCCTGTTGGCAACTGAAAGTAAATGTTTTAGGCATACTTGGAACTGCTTTACTGCACTCTTTGTCTGACTACATTAAGGCAGTGCTGCTGTTGGGAGGACAGTCTTAGGTGGCAATTGTCCCCCATGGCAAATTCCTCACTTTAAATCGGTCTGACGTTTTAACGGACATCATATTGCATTTTGGGACATGAGGTTTTGCTGTTAACATTGTAATGATGCGCTCAAAAAACCCAGCGGTTAAGTACAGTTGGGTAAAAATCCAGTATTAGCTGAAAGAATCACACATAACAATGGGACACATTGCAACTATTCATTTTTTTGTACCTGGAAAGTCTGGTCATGTTTTTGCCACTATTCCATGTGTATTGTGACAGTACTCTTTTCACAGGTACCTATCACTACACCTTGCATTGAACACTCAAAGCCTGGTGTGTTTTGCAGACTGCCTGCTATCAATACTGAATTGTTAGAAAAGGGGTGGTTGTATCAAAAAGAATGAAACCCTGCCCAAAACTCTAATATGATTTTGATATTCTCGAAGTTTCTGCAGTGTATAAAATAATTAGATCATGAAATTTGATTTGTAGAGTGCATGGCTGCCTGAAAGCGTCCCAGCGCTTGCTTAGGGAACCCATCCTGGTATTCCCCTGCGAGATAACCCATTACTGGGCATCCCCAAGGTGAAAGCCAGGCATCCCGCTGCGAGGGGCCGTTGTGGAGATTAAGCAAGCTATTACCCAGAGTTACACTCCATGATTGGAATAGGCACCGAGGCGAGAATTGTCAGGTCCGGGGAAATTTTGAGCCCAAGACCTGCCGAGGCGGGGAATTGAACCCTGGTCCAGGCCAGACCTCTGCATCAGGGTCTGCCGCTCCAACCACTTGAGCCACACTTCTCCACTGAGCCACACTTCTCCACCATCATACCTAATACATGCTTCTAAACCTTGCACCTCTAATCCAAATACACAAAACTGGATGAAATAAAGAAAAAAATAGAAAGTAGAAGCAATATTTTTAGTGGCATCCCTAAGCAACAAAACTCAAGCAAAAAAATCTTACACTAATCTTTTTTGCCGCTGCCTTGTATAATCAAATTATATTTTGTTGGTCCCTTTAGAAATAGATTAAAAAGACTCATTCTCCCTCAATTTCTTCTTTTTGAATGGATTTTAGTTTGCTGTGTGCAGGTGTTTGTCAGTGGTTATAAATTTGCACTGGTGAGGGCTGTTTCATTTTCTGTGTTTTTTTTCAGTTACTACAGGTTTAAACCTAAAACAGGTTAGTCTTCCCATAACATAGTCAGCAACCTTATGACATTCTGTATGATCATTAGGACAGGTCCTCATCGTGAGTAGGAAGACATGTCTTCCAACGCTGCCTCAAGGGAAGCCAGGGGTATGGCCTTGATGGAACATACATGGGCCCATGTAGATATCATGCAGATTGTTTCTAAGTATGTTGCAATACATTAATTTAAAACTTGCATTTGAGAGCACTCTTATAGGATGTTTGAATTCTTCAGCTCACTCTACATTCGCTAAAGCAACATCCAGACTCCTATACCATTTGCCCCATATAGTCAAACTGACATCGGGAAACAGTGCTGGCAACACATTATAGAGACCAGTCACCTTTTTCCTGCAATTGCAGAGTGTCAAATATCTCTGAAACCTAGCCAAGGGTTACCTTTTCTTAGGTGTTTGAGGCCATGTTTTTTTATCATTGGACAGAGATTTATGCAAGCCAGGAAGGAATTTACCCTCAGCCCACACTCTCACCTGAGCTAATCAATACTCTAATTGAACCCGCTGTTATACAGGTTTAGCCATCCCGTACAGCCAGTCTGCGCCTATCGGCAGGTTTCAAAACTGGTAAAGAAAAGTCGTGCATTCCCTTCAGTCAGAGAATATCCTGACCACCAGCATTTTACAAAAAGGAGAGATTGCAAAGTACAGTATGCCATATCCTAGTCACCTTTTAAATTAGATTCAGTAAATTGTACCACTGTCCTTGACTCCCTTCACCAATTCCTTTACCTGCATACCAGGTAATAATTGATGCCACATTATTACCGGCAGGTGCAGACTGTGCCAGTCAACTGCGTGTTGTTATTGGGTTGCAAAGTAATAGACCATACAGAAAGCTACTTACTCTCCAATTACACAACATGGTTCTTTCAATGTGATTAATAAATGCTGGAAACCTTGCGTGACATGACCAAACTATACATCAACTTATCTAAATCTTTAAATATTTTGATAATCCTACACCATGGTCCAGAAGGGAGAACAAATAAATTTCACCACTAGGAGATGAGGAAATAATGATAATAAAAAAAACCAATTTAGAATTAAGAAGTTTAGGAAACCCATAAACTCTCCAGAACAGTGATCCTTGAGAACATAAGAGAAAAAGGACATGTGCTAGGCAGAATACTGAGATCTTATGGCCTGTATAGCAACCTACATAGTTTGCAGCTGTGATGGATCCAGACAACACACCTAAACCCTTGTTCTATGAAAGAGATCATCAGCTCAGGTTCCTGACTTCAGGATCCATGTAACAACATGTTGAACAGGCAATGAGCAACATTCCCCTTACCAGCTCACTCACAGAAGAACTTCACTAACATCTACTGACAGGATCCAAAGTTTATTCACCAAATGGAACCTGATTTCCCTATGGTTTGATTGCCCAGTTCTTGTTTGTTGGCTGTATATTTGGGAGAGACCTTTTATGTACTCTAATGAAACTCCATTTAATCTGAGGGGTTTAATCAAATAGCAGGGTCTATTGTGTCAAAGCGCACAGGGTGGTGCTGCTCTGTGGGAGGTCTATGCTTCGTACAGGTGAGAGTAGCTGCAGTTGAAGTTATTCTACAACTGATCTCTTTGGGGTTGAGAAGTCATAGGCAAGGGCCTAACATATTGGCTAGGGTATTGCAGGACTTGGACCCTGGCAGTAATGAGCACCTCCTTAAGGATGGTGGTAATTAGGGCCTCCTGTGTTTAGCAGTGATTAGTGGTCTTCAGACGCTGGTAAGGATTAGAGTTCCATGGAAACACTGGGAGTCCAACAAAGATGAGGAACCCTTGGAATCTATCAACAATGAGGAGTCAGGTGTCTGAATTTAAAGAGTGTCACTGGACACTACCGGGAAGCCTTCACTGTGATGAGGCCGGCTATATCATTCTAGTAGAAATATTCTGACTGGTATTGATACCAAAGTGCATCAAGCGAGTAAGTAGATAAGTTCACTAATGCCCTTTCAGATGTCATCTATGCTCAAACTAAAGACTACTAGTTTCAGTCTCAGAAGGCCAGGCTCAACTTGTCATCCTTCTGAGGTAAATACAATGGATTCAACTGGGCTAAGAAATTAAGTAACAATTAAGTAAAAAATAAGTAAAAATGGCAATATAACACATGTGATTAATGTTCCTGCTGGAGAAAATCAGAGTTGTGCCTAGTGGGAGTTTTGACTCGTTTATTTATTTATTTATTTATAAAGTTTTATATAGCCCGAACTAGACCTGTGAACCCTCAAAAATTTATCAAATTTGGTTTTAAGAAAGGCTTGAAAACCTGGCTTTTTAACCAGTAATTCTTAGTAAACTTTCCTAGATTTCTTACGCTGCACCTCAGAAGCTAGTGCCTAGACACCTCAGAGTATAAACTGCTCTTTTTAAATCTTTTTTTCATTTCATTTTAATGTTGTAAAGTTTTTTTAGTACTGCAACTTTAATTGCTACAGTCATTCCACAGCCCAAGCACCAAATTCCCCTGTATGAACTCCATTGAAGTCAGGCATTGAATCCTGCTCAAAACCAAGCTCAGAGTATTGCGTGGCAGTAATGACAAACTCACCTCCTTTGAGCACATCTCATACTCTCTGTAATTTTTTAAAACTACTTTCACAGTAGCATATGGATCACAATGTGAATAGGCAAGACATGAAACTCACACGATCCTACATGAATAATCAGACCTGGCTTACGCTCAACGTTCTCAAACTTAATACCACCAAAACAGAATTCCTCCTCATTACCCCACCCAAACACAATCTGTAGATCTATCATTGGATGAAACATTTACCTGCCCTCAACTGTACTACTCACTTTGTAGACTCTGCAAAATCTCTGGGAATCATTCGAGACAAACACCTGCACATGTAGAAACATATCAGCAACGCCACCAAGAGAGCAAACTACTAGATGAGCATTCTAAGGAAACTGAAACACTTTCTCCCCCAGAAAGATCTTAAATCGCCGGTCCAAGCATTAGTTCTCCCAAGGCTGGACTACGGAAGTGCCATACTCAGCGGCCTTCCCCGATACAAGCTGGCCCCCCTATGGACCTCCCTTAACGCGGCGGCCAGACTCATCACTGGAACAAAAATAAATAATCACTTCTCCCCTGACCTGAAATCATTCAACTGGTTCCCGTATGAAGCACAAATTAATCCAAAAATCGCTGGCATGACCCACAAAGCTTTACATTTGAACACCCCACGTTACCTTGCTCAAAAATTGGAACCATCGGGCGGCTGTAGGGCATCACATAGAAACAGCTCCATGCTGCTGAAACCACAGGTTTTCGACAAAAAAAAAGTGCTATAGAGCTTTCCCTGGCATCGCTCTGAAAAACTGGAATTCTCTGCCGAAGGAAATCCGTCTGGTTCACTCTTCTGCCTCCTACAAATCAGAAGTAAAATCCTTCCTAATGCCTAAGTGGTTAGACTAAGAGCTTATGCATACAATCTATTGACTGAACTCACTTGTTAAACTCTCTTTTTGCTGTTCACGTCCTCCCCAGTCTGTTTGCTGAAAGAGTTTAGCGCTCCAGATTTGATACTCTCCTATGTTTATATCTTATGTTCTTAAATGCACTTTATTACTGTCTTTCAATGATGTGTTCTCTCCTCCCCTCATCATAAGGTAGTGCAGAAGGTTAATATGCCTACTACAAAGAACGTGCACCATGCAGATCGCAGAACAGTATTTTATGTGGATAGCACAGTGAGTCACTGCTTTTGCCACAGTCATGCTTTTGTTCCTTGCAGTTCACAAGTTACAATCCTAATATAGCACAATCAGCTATGAACTGTGATCAAAGAGCTGCATGTCTCTCCACAGTCTTTATTATCCTAATGTTGCTAAAAAGGGTTCCTTGGGGTAGAAATGTATTCTTATTAGTAAAGTTTTCAATTCTGAGTTTCTGCTTTTCCAGGCCAAACACTCTTAAAATATACTGTCTGCTAGTATGGATGACATGTGATTTCTACATCTTATAAGCCTTATTGTAAATGTAAATGTCCAGTATTTGTAAAGACGAGAACAATTACCCAAAGGTGTCAAGACGCTGGGGGCGTCCGGAAGATTAAGCGGGCTATTGCCCAGAGTCACATGGTGCTGGGCTGATCTGCCGCCAGTGCCGGGGATGGAACCGTGAGCCCCCAGGTTCTGGAGTCAGTCGCCCTGGCCACTGCGCCACACCTCTTCCTCTTGTCTCATTTAACATTTATATGGACAGATTTATATGTGTATAATTCATTGTCTCCATATGATATGTGTGTGTGCGTGTGTGCGTGCGTACGTGCAGGCGTGCGCGCGTGTGTGTGTGTGTAATGTAAAGTGCTCCAATACCCTACAGTGTCTGGAGTAGCTCTATGAAACTGACAAAAAATGAAATTCATGTGAGAGAGGGGGTATGGTGAGTTGTGGGACACTTGTAGCAAAGTAGGCGATTTTCGGTGATTCTCTGCGTTCTACAGCACAAGCAGCAGGCGTAGAGGAGGGCACGGTGGCGGTGGGCTGAAAGTGGCTTGAAGCGGCTAAAGGCTATAGGCATAGCGTGTGGCACAGCAAGCACAGAGACGGAGACCTAGAGACCCTGAGACTTTGCCGCTTGACGCTGCATGTGAGACGGTGAGCAGCGCGAGGAGGTGGAGAATGCCGCACCGCTCCCTGCTGCTTTTACCCTGCTACTACTACCGCCGGGCCTCAAGCTCCTCAAGGTACTTGCGGTATTTGCGGTGCACAGACTAATTCCGCCTTGGCCCCGCGACCTCGCAGATGTTCACGACCATCTTCCTGATTTTAGTGGAATCTGCCGGCAGCTTCTGCTGGGGCATTTGGGGGAGCCTGTGCCGCGGCACGTGATTGAGCCTGTCCCCAGGTGTTAGGTGTCAGGTGCTGAGGAGCAGAAGAGGAGAAGAGAGGAGCCAAGCTGGGGGCCGGGAGTTGCAGGCACAAGGTGAGGGGGTGCCGTTCCTCTCCCCCCTAACTGCACTTGCACCAATACGTGCACCAATATTGATTCCCCCAACTGCCCAAACCTCCTAACAGTTAGCCCTGACCCCCATTTCTTTGGCTTAGAATCATTTTGATTTGTGTGCAGTCTGTGCAAGAGAGTCCAGACAATCTTGAGGATCCGGTCCGGTATTTCCTGCACGCTCCCGAAGCAAGAGTGGCTTCGGAGCGCGGTGCGGTTACGGGCTGCGGATGTCACGATTGGGATTACGAGCGGGCCGCTGTCCGCATAATGCATGGCAATCTGTACTCCTTTGAGACAGAACTACACTTCCCAGAGGGGATAGCGGTGACGCGACGCACCAACGCCAGTCATTCCCTACCCGGAAATAAAACAACACGGCGGCTGCAGTCTGTGCCAATAATTCGTACCGTGTTTGGTAAGGAGGTTTGTAGAAGAACTGTGACGGCGCAATCGTGAGTAACTGCTCATTGGAGCGAATACTTATTTTGGAGTTACCCGGACGGGTGACAGGCTTTGTGTTTTCCTTTCGCTCCCATGGGCATTGGTTTTCGTCAGGAGCCTACGTTTGTCTTTTTCCAGTCGGCTGAGAAGTGCGGCTGCATTCTCTAGCGGGGAAAAGATCCTTGTGCATAAACATATACTGTTGTGTGTCTTATTCAGGATCGGAGCTAGCGTTTGTGAAGTACTGTTGGTTTGAGAAACGCGCTCTCCTGGAAGAAGTAGTTTGGGCTCAAACAAATACTTGGGTGTATCTTGGAATCAAGAAGGGGTTACAAAGACTCTGCAAGTGATATAGGTTTTAAAACCTCAATGTGTGAGAAAACATGAAATAAGGGTGAAGAAACCTATTGTGTCTTTCTTATCATTTGTCTGCCGACAACGTTTTGCTTTGTTTTCTTTTCTTCAGAGCAGGAGAGAATCTACAGGGGGGTTTCTAATCAAGGGGATTTGAGCAACGCAAGACAGAACACTGAACTGAAGTGGTAGGTGAGGTATTGAACTGCTGTGTGTGCACCCTGTTAGGAAAATAGCTTCACCTTATGCTATGTATTGTTTTATTCCAGTTGGTTGCCGCCCCGGATAGTACCCTTGCCTCTCTCTCCTGTATATACATAAAGACATTCTATTTTCCCTTTCAGGTAGGAGAGTAACCTATAGAGGTCTTTGGTATAACATTCATTGTAGATAGGAGTCCAGTGGTTGATAGGGAGGGGGTGTTATTCTAATACCCTGTCTTTGTCGTTTCAGATCTCCTTCCCCGCTGTCCCTTTCCTTTCCCGCGCTCACGGGACTGTTCTGTCTAGTCTGTGATAACCAAGTCAGGCAGCAGGATTGTTGCGTGGGTGAGGGTATAGGTCTTTCAGCACAGCCCCGAGGAGAATTGTGTCGGAGCCTGACAGAATTATCGGCCCACGAAAAAAGGTCCTCCTCTTGGCTGTGTTGAAAGAGAATGGCCACGCTTGATGACGTTCTGGCAGCCTTAGTCTTAGTGCAGACAGAACTGGCAGCTTCCAATAGAGAAGTGGCGGCTTCCAGAACTGAGAATGCGCAATTGCGAGCTCGCATGGATAGGTTGCAGGGGAATCCTTTTGATGATGGGGCTAGCGCTGCACCTACCCCTTCTTTAGTTGTAGAAATGCCCACACAAATACCGCTAGCTCCCCCTGAACGGTTTTACGGGGATAATAAAAAGGTCCAGGTATTTATGACACAGGTGCTCTTACACTTCATGTGCAAACCAAAAATGTTTTCAACTAATCAGGCCAGGGTGGCTTTTCTCATTTCCTATCTTGGGGGGGAAGCAGCACAGTGGGCTGTCCCGGTGGTTAGAAGAGATGACCCCCTGCTCCATGACTGGGATGAATTCAGGGTAGAGTTCGAAAAAACATTTGACCGTAGAGCTGAAACCTTTTCAGCGGATAGAGAGTTGTTGGTCCTTAAACAGGGGAGCACCGATCTAATGACTTATCTTAATAGTTTCCGTCACCTGGTGGCGGAAATGGATTGGCCAGAGGCAAAACAATCTGCTTTATTCTATCAAGGCCTCAATGATGAAATGAAGGATGTGCTGGCACCCATCGACCCACAACCCCGCACCTGTACTGCTCTTATAGAACTCGCTCTACGCCTGGATCATCGGATAAGAGAGCGGAAAGGAGATCTAAGAAAGAAAGAGCCGATAGCGGTGGTTCCTGATCGAGGTGGAGGAGGTGGCGAAAGAACGACCTCGGCACAGGACGCTATGGAGATAGGAGCAGTTCGGGCGTCATTATCCTTCAGCGAGAAGGAACATCGCAGAAAGAACGGCCTATGTTTATATTGTGGTAAAAAAGGGCATTATCTACGTGAGTGTCCCACGAAGCCAAAAACTGGAAGATACAGAACGGGTCAAACCGCTGCCGGAGCATCAGATAAGAAGACGGAAAACTCCAGTGCTTGAGAGTGGAAGAAGGGGAACCCTCAATCTTGACCATCATCCCTTCCATTACGCCTGGTTGTGATCAGGAAAGGAATCATGTATTTTTGTCCATGTCTTTGTTCGTGGAGTCCGGAGAAAAAGAAGTCAAGGCTATGGTGGACTCTGGGGCCACAGGTTGTTTTATAGACTACGCAGAAGCTGAAAGACTGGGATTACAGCTTATTTCGAAGAAACAACCTGAACTGGTATATGCTGTAGACGGGAGTGAACTGATAGCAGGACCCATCAAATACCATACCCCTGAATACAATTGCATCTACAAAGGTATCCACCAGGAGATGATCTTGTTTAATGTGATACAAGCTCTTCAATATGGCATCATTTTGGGGCTCCCCTGGCTCCAGAAACATGAACCATCCATTCATTGGACGTCTAAGACGATTAATTTTGTTTCAGAATATTGCAAAGAACATTGTATGTTGAACAAGGAATGCCCTTCTCGGGCCTTAGCGTTGCTACATAACATCGCCACTGCCGCAGAAAAAGAAGTGGCGTTGCCTCCCTGTTATTCGGCTTTTTCGAAGGTGTTCAGTGAGGAACAAGCTAAGGCGCTTCCGCCTCATAGAACATTCGATTGTCGCATTGATTTGGTTCCCGGGTCAGTAGTACCAAACGGTAGGCTCTACGCTCTTACCGTTCCTGAGAATGAGTACCTCAGGGCTTATTTGGACAAATACTTGGCTATAGGGTACATCCGACTTTCGAGATCCCCGGCTTCGTCGCCTTTATTTTTTATACCTAAGGCGAACGGGGAGAAGAGGTGCTGTATCGATTATCGCGCTCTAAATTCCATCACCATAAAGAATCAGTACCCTTTGCCCCTGATCCCGGTTTTACTGGAACAAGTCAGAACAGCTACAATCTATACGAAGCTCGACCTGCGAGGCGCGTACCATCTGGTCCGCATAAGAAGGGGCGATGAGTGGAAGACGGCCTTTAAAACGCGGTATGGGCTCTTTGAGTACCTTGTGATGCCCTTCGGGCTTTGTAATGCCCCAGCCGCGTTCCAATTCTTTCTGAACGAGGTACTAAGGGAGTTTCTAGATCATTTCGTAGTCATCTACATCGACGACATCCTGGTGTATTCTAACACGACGGAGGAACATCGAATACAAGTGAGCAGGGTGTTAGAGGCTTTGATGTGTCATCTTCTTTATTGTAAAATCACTAAATGTGAATTTCATGTGACCACCGTGGAGTTCCTGGGGGTGATGCTTACTCCCTCAGGTCAGGTGATGGCAGAAAGGAAACTCAGAGCCATAAAGGAATGGCCTCGTCCATGTACAGTAAAAGACATCCAGTGTTTATTGGGGTTTGCTAACTTTTATAGAAGATTTATCAGTGGCTTTTCTGCCCTGGTGACCCCTTTAACCCGTCTCACTAGAAAGAACGTACCGTTCCATTGGGATATAGACACTCAACGGGCATTCGAGGGATTGAAAGAGGCCTTCACCAGAGCTCCTGTTTTGACTCATGCCAATCCTGAATTGCCTTTTGTGGTGGAGGCTGATGCGTCTGAAGTTGCTGTAGGGGCTGTTTTGTCTCAGAGACATGAGACCACTGGTATCCTACACCCTATCGCCTTCATGTCGAGGAAACTCAGTCCTGCAGAAGCAAATTACACCATTGAAGAAAAGGAGTTGCTGGCAATAAGAGACGCATTTGTAGATTGGAGACATTGGTTGTTGGGAGCAGTTCATCAGGTTACGGTTTACACTGACCATGGTAACCTGCAATTTATAAGAGCAGCACGTCATCTCACCCCCAGACAGTTACGCTGGATGCTGTTTTTTGAGGAGTACAGATTTGATGTCACGTATAGACCCGGAATCAAGAACAAAAAGGTAGATGCTTTAACCCGGCAAGAAAGTCCTGTGATGCATGCCATAACCCCAAATAGATCCATCATTGATCCTGCTAAGGTGGTGTGTGTTGCACAAACAGGAGACTTTTTGAAAGCAGTGCGGTCAGGGGTACAGTCCTGTACTTGGAGAACTTGGCTTCGCCACCATCCAGAGTGGAAAATGAAACAGGGAGTAGCCATGAAGGGAACACAAGTGCTTGTACCTACCAAAACATTGCGAAGAACTGTGTTTAAATGGTGTCACGAGACGCCTAGTGCAGGCCATATGGGACATGTGAAGACTCTGGAGAAGGCGTTAAGACAATTCTGGTGGCCTTCCATTCGTACGGATTTATGTCATTGGGGAAAACAATGCGTACAGTGTGCCAGAATGAAATCGGACCGACAACAGCCCCAAGGGTATTTACAACTCTTACCCACTCCTGAGACACCATGGGAAAGCTTCTCCGTGGATTTTATCGTTGGACTACCTAAGGATCAAGGCAAAATGGCCATTCTGGTCGTTGTGGATTATCTCACAAAGATGGGACATTTTATTGCTTGCGATCAAGTGCCAACTGCGGGTCGATTAGCACACCTTCTATTGATACACGTGGTGAGGTTGCATGGTCTCCCAAAGGTGATAGTGTCGGACAGAGGGGCCCAATTTACTGCCGGTTTCTGGAGAGTCTGGTGTTCGGCATTACACATATCCTCATCTCTATCCACCAGTTTTCACCCACAATCCGAGGGCCAAACGGAGAGATTAAACCAATCCCTGAAGCAATATCTCCGTTGCTATGTTCAGGCAGATTCAGATTCCTGGGTGGATTGGTTGTGGGTGGCAGAGCTAGCGTACAATAGCACTCAACACTCTTCTACAGGTCATTTCCCTTTTTTCAGTTCCTATGGTCATCATCCTAGAGTAAATCCCTTGGTGCTCCCAAATGAAGCTGTTCGGCTGCCAGACGTCAAAGCAAGATTGAGGTGCATTCGTAAGATACTTCTGGCGACGCGCAGGAATCTTGTTCAGGCCAAGGTGAGGTACAAAGCACAGGCGGATAAACATTGTAGGCCTAGTCCTGTGTACAAAAAAGGGGACCTGGTGTGGCTGTCCACGAAACATATTAGATTCAGGAGATATAGTGTGTTTAATCCCAGGTTCATTGGTCCTTATCGGGTGGTTAAACGGGTGAACCCTGTGGCTGTGAAGTTAAGGTTGCCTGCTCATCTCAAGATACACCCTGTGTTTCATGTATCTCTCTTGAAGCCCTCTCTTGCCCCTGTGTGTCGGGCTCCTTTGCCTGTTTGGGTGCAGAATGATCAGGAGTACGAGGTTTTGCGAGTCCTGGATTCCAGGAGGGTAAGGGGGAGACTCCAGTACTTGCTTTCATGGAAAGGCTATGGCCCTGAGGAGAACTCTTGGGAACCGGCTGGGTCGGTGCACGCCCCACGCCTTGTGTCCCGCTTTCATAAACTGTATCCTGCGCGGCCTGCGCCTGGAGAGCGTCCCTTGTGAGGGGGGATGTACTGTCACGATTGGGATTACGAGCGGGCCGCTGTCCGCATACTGCGTGGCAATCTGCACTGCTTTGAGACAGAACTACACTTCCCAGAGGGGATAGCGGTGACGCGACGCACCAACGCCAGTCACGCCCTACCCGGAAATAAAACTACACGGCGGCTGCAGTCTGTGCCAATAATTCGTACCGTGTTTGGTAAGGAGGTTTGTAGAAGAACTGTGACGGCGCAATCGTGAGTAACTGCTCATTGGAGCGAATACTTATTTTGGAGTTACCCGGACGGGTGACAGGCTGTGTGTTTTCCTTTCGCTCCCATGGGCATTGGTTTTCGTCAGGAGCCTACGTTTGTCTTTTTCCAGTCGGCTGAGAAGTGCGGCTGCATTCTCTAGCGGGGAAAAGATCCTTGTGCATAAACATATACTGTTGTGTGTCTTATTCAGGATCGGAGCTAGCGTTTGTGAAGTACTGTTGGTTTGAGAAACGCGCTCTCCTGGAAGAAGTAGTTTGGGCTCAAACAAATACTTGGGTGTATCTTGGACTCAAGAAGGGGTTACAAAGACTCTGCAAGTGATATAGGTTTTAAAACCTCAATGTGTGAGAAAACATGAAATAAGGGTGAAGAAACCTATTGTGTCTTTCTTATCATTTGTCTGCCGACAACGTTTTGCTTTGTTTTCTTTTCTTCAGAGCAGGAGAGAATCTACAGGGGGGTTTCTAATCAAGGGGATTTGAGCAACGCAAGACAGAACACTGAACTGAAGTGGTAGGTGAGGTATTGAACTGCTGTGTGTGCACCCTGTTAGGAAAATAGCTGCACCTTATGCTATGTATTGTTTTATTCCAGTTGGTTGCCGCCCCGGATAGTACCCTTGCCTCTCTCTCCTGTATATACATAAAGACATTCTATTTTCCCTTTCAGGTAGGAGAGTAACCTATAGAGGTCTTTGGTATAACATTCATTGTAGATAGGAGTCCAGTGGTTGATAGGGAGGGTGTGTTATTCTAATGCCCTGTCTTTGTCGTTTCAGATCTCCTTCCCCGCTGTCCCTTTCCTTTCCCGCGCTCACGGGACTGTTCTGTCTAGTCTGTGATAACCAAGTCAGGCAGCAGGATTGTTGCGTGGGTGAGGGTATAGGTCTTTCAGCACAGCCCCGAGGAGAATTGTGTCAGAGCCTGACAGAATTATCGGCCCACGAAAAAAGGTCCTCCTCTTGGCTGTGTTGAAAGAGAATGGCCACGCTTGATGACGTTCTGGCAGCCTTAGCCTTAGTGCAGACAGAACTGGCAGCCTTTAATAGAGAAGTGGCGGCTTCCAGAACTGAGAATGCGCAATTGCGAGCTCGCATGGATAGGTTGCAGGGGAATCCTTTTGATGCTGGGGCCAGCGCTGCACCTACCCCTTCTTTAGTTGTAGAAATGCCCACACAAATACCGCTAGCTCCCCCTGAACGGTTTTACGGGGATAATAAAAAGGTCCAGGTATTTATGACACAGGTGCTCTTACACTTCATGTGCAAACCAAAAATGTTTTCAACTAATCAGGCCAGGGTGGCTTTTCTCATTTCCTATCTTGGGGGGAAGCAGCACAGTGGGCTGTCCCGGTGGTTAGACTGGGATGAATTCAGGGTAGAGTTCGAAAAAACATTTGACCGTAGAGCTGAAACCTTTTCAGCGGATAGAGAGTTGTTGGTCCTTAACCAGGAGATCGTCGCAGGGACTCGCGGGACTCACAGGATTGGTTCCTTC
This sequence comes from Lissotriton vulgaris, assembly GCF_964263255.1. NCBI lineage: Eukaryota > Metazoa > Chordata > Amphibia > Caudata > Salamandridae > Lissotriton > Lissotriton vulgaris. Next base: position 1,374,409,741 of record NC_141695.1, read on the forward strand.
CCGCCCCGTTACCAATCTCTAGCTGCCTCGGATCAACAGAGCGTGGGGGAGCCCTGGTAGGATTGTAGGCACTGAAGGCAGCCCCTACTCTATTCTACTTGCCTCGCGTGCCTGTATCTGCTTACAGTAGGGAGCTTGGGGGACATTGTAGCAGTGTTGCGGCCAGTGTGCTCGTCCGAAAATGAGAGCACCTTGTTTGGCGCGGCATTCACCTTAGCATTTTATGGCGCATTTTGGCAAGGGGAACTGCTAGGAACCTCAAAATCGGATCACACTGGGCGGCTCCAGAGACCGGACACAAACCTGGTTGCGGGGGGCTTGGTGGTGAATCTTAGGAGATCCAAGACTGATCATTTGGGGAATGGGATCTCGATTCATTTGGCCCCCGCAACAGGGGCAGGGGTTTCCCCAGTGGCAAGGATGGAGTCATAATTGGCGATTTGGCCACCCGGGCGCAGTCAGGCCCTGTCCATTCATGGGCAGGGTGAATGCTTGTCGCAGTTCCAATTCAGGGTCATCTTTCAGCGCACGCTATTACATCTGGGCAGGGATCCTAGCGGGTATTCCTCACACTCCTTCAGGATTGGGCCAGCAACTTTAGCGGCAGGAGCAGGCTTGCCGACAGAAGCAGTCAAAAGCGTAGTGCGCTGGTCATCGGTCTGTTTTAAGCACTGTGTGCGGCCTGAATTACTCTGAGATAATGGAATGATGGTTGTGACTTAATGAATGCTGACGTTTACATTTCTATTCCTACTACTAGTATGTCTTCGAAAGTGGTGTGGGTGTTGGGACACTCATTCGTGCGGGGGGCCACGGTGCGGCTACGGCAGAAACGGGTGTCGAAACCACCAGGTTTGAAGGGAACATTGTTCCTATGACGTGGCGTGGGCGGCCTGCGAATTCAGCAGTTGCGACGGCTGATCGAGGAGACAAGCGAACGCAAGCGACATCAGTCCCCGGATTTGCTGGTTCTGCATTTGAGCGGCAATGACATGGTGGAGCTAGGACGCATGGCAGTTAGAGAAGCCTTACTGACGGAAATTGCCTGGATAGGGAGAGCTTTCCCTAAAGGCCGCATTGCCTGGTCATGTATGATACCTCAAAGGACATGGGCCGCTGGAGTTAGATCTTGGGCTTTGAAAGTATCAGTGAGGCGCCTCAACTGAGAATTAGCCAGGCTGTGCTCAGGCCCGGGCCGCCTGTGCCACATTCCATACAGACTGATTTCAGGGGACTTGATGTTTCATCACGATGGCGTGCATCTGTCGGACATTGGCACAGATGAGTGGATCAAAGGGATTTGGTCATTTGTACAGAACTTGTTTGCGGATGGGGAGGGTGAAGGACCTGTGGGCCCTGGTCACCCTAGTGGTCACCCTAGTGGTGGAAAAGAGGCCACAGAACATTGATTTGCAGGGGGGGTAACGGGAGTCCCGCTTACATACTTCTGAGGCCAGCACTGAGGGGAGGGACGGTAAGCTCTCCGCAGGGAGAATGCGCACATCGGCTGGGGAGGAAAGGGCGCCAGGTCACACAAGCCTCCTTGGCAGCCTGGGGGTAGAGGGGTGGGCCCCTGGATATGACGGACAAGGATCGTGGGCTGGGGGCTCACCACTCAAACACGCAGGTGGGTTGCGCCTTGCGTGGTTCTCAGTTGGGAGATGGAAACCTGAGGGCCCCTTGGTGCTGTAGGAAGTAGTTATTACATAACTGTTGTTTTTTATAACTAGTTAACATAATAGTACATATGAAAATTGTAATTATTTGAATCTTGAAAGGTGCAATTTTAATTATGCTTATTGTCATGTTTATGAATATTTTGGAAGATTAAAAATGGCCGTTTTTACCCACAACAAGGACTGGTAGTTGTTTGTGGGCTTACATGAGGTTGGGGCAGGGGTCATACTGGGAGGTCCGGGTCCTAACCACCACTCTTTCTGCTGGCACACAACTGCCTCACTTTGGACTCACTGGCGAGACAACCACTCCAGCAGACGAATAATACTGGCTGCCGTGGTAAAAGCGGCGATCTCCTCACAGGTTGTCAGCAGGCTCAGGATTGCTGTCAGGTGTGGGGGTGACGTAGGTTGTGCCTGAGGGTAGTAACTAACTTCAAATGCCCCCCGAAGCGGGAGGGGATTCTGGGCTACCGACTTTGGTGCTGGAAACTAGGGTTCGAGCCTCGGGGTCGCATCCACATCCTGTGATTTTGGGCAAATCACTTAATCTCCCCGTGCCTGATTGTGTAACGTAACCTGTGCTCATGTAAAGCGCTCCAATGCTTTCTGGTTGAGTTCGCGCTATAGAAAAGCTGCATAAAAAAAAAAGTAGAACGGACCGAGACTCCTATTAAAAAGTGAGTCAGACAAACTCAGACTCATACTGCTGTCTCCATAGTAGCCAGCCATTGGGAAGTGACAGAGACTCCTGGCGTCACTAGCCATGTGGTGTTGTGTGAGCTATATTGTAATACACTAGTGGAATCTAGCGAGCAAATGAACCAGCAGCCTGCCGGGAGCAGCACGCACTGACACTGCGGCTTTTGGTGCGTTATTGCAGTGCTCAGCTTGACAGCTGAGAGGCGCTATAATGCGTAGGTTTCCACTTCAGTGAGGTTATGCGGACCACACACAAAAATGCCTTTTGCTAACGCCTGATGGGTGGTACTTGGCAGGACTGAATAGGGCGTCAGTTAACCATTGAATATTGTCTGGAGTTGTCTTGCTCCCAGCATGCAGTAATTTTTAGGTCTGTCATTTGAGACAGTTTCAGCAGTTTCAAAAAAATGTTTACATAATATGCATAAACAGAGGGGCTTCAGGCGAGTAGGCCTTATTCATTGGTATGTGAAAGTGCCATTCATATTTTGGCTCCACCCATCATAGCATAGAGCATGGGGCACTAGGCCAGCCCGCTTGACCCACTGACTTTTCGCTTTGAGCGACTGCACAAAACCTGTGCACATTGTTCATATCCACCAAGAAATAGCTACTTTCTCTTCAGTGATTAACCTGGTTTCTAATTTGCTTTTTCATTACAGTAATTTTTTTATATTAATTTTAAATAGAGGTTATGTATTTTGCCTGCACTTGGGGTTCCCAGTTAGATGGCGATTTATTTTCTTTTTAAAAGTTATAAAGTGTTTAGGGGATAAAGTAACTGCCTACAACTTGAGTGCAGATTGGTTGGTGATTTATGTTTGTCCCTTTGAAGAATATTAATAACTAGCTTACCCGTCACACGTTGCTGCGATCTCAGAAGAAAGGAAATTCAAGGAAACTCGTTATGCTAACATTAAATTTACATTGTGTCATTGTTATTGAAACGCATTCATTTTATTTTTGAAAACATTTCTAAGTATGGCTTGAGCAGTGCGTCCTCGATTGGCTTCCAATATTGATTCTGGTTTCTCTCCTGTTTCATTCGAGCGGGCTTGAGCAGTGCGTAATTGATCGTTTTCCAATCTTCATTCTGGTTGCTCTCCTGTTTCATTTGAGCGGGCTTGAGCTGTGCGTAATCGATCTGTTTCCAATCTTGATTCTCGTTGCTTGTTCATTTGAGAAGAACAGGCTTGAGCAGTGCTTCCTCGATCGGCTTCCAATCTTGATTCTCATTGCTCGTTCGTTTGAGAATTACGGGCTTGAGCAGTTTGTATTCGAACAGCTTCTAATCTTGCTTCCAGTTGCTCGTCTGTTTCTGAAGCTCGTAATGCCATTTTTTTTTTCGTGCTTCTGATGTAGATTGACAAAATCGATTTCCGTTTGCGGGTCATAACTGTCGACGATGCTCGCAAATTTGCTGTCTATTTCAGTATTTGAAAGATTATGAAGGCCCTGGGGGGCCAATTTCTTTTTACAGAAACCTTTGCGGGAGTGTACTCAACAACTTCCCAAAGTTTCATGGCGATCAGATGAATGGTGTAGTAATGCATAAAGGATAAACAGACAGACATACTTTTGTTTTTATATATAAAGATAATAAATCGTATTGTACAACTTAAAAGCTGATATAGTAAAACAAAATAACTAGTAAAATTGCCAGATCAATGTTTTTAAAGCAAAACAATGACAGACAGTCTTAGGTGTGTTCTTTTTTCTTTTTGTGGCATACTCCAGTGATTTACCATTGCAGCAGCCGCCCAAGGTTAGACCTATTGGCTTTGCCAGTGCTTCTTAATATTTGTGCCTGTTTGTGGTTGAAACAGTTCTTTAGTTGAAAATGATGACGTATATACAGGTATGTGTAAAGCAGGAAGCGAAATAACAACCTACGAATTCTTCTGGACTGAAAAGACAGAGTGACCGTATAAGGTGCATTTAACATGTGTTCACTATCAAGAGACGAAGGAAGAGATAATGGCTCACGCGCTCCGCAGACCGCACAACATTCATTGGCTGTGTTTATTTATTTAATCAGCTTATAAAGCGCACTGTCACCTTACAGGCATCCTGGCGCTGGTGGCTACACAAGAGGCAAAGGAAAAGTTAAAGCAGGCACAGGAGACTATGGCTTAGGAAACAACCAAGTCTTCACAGATTTCCTAAAAGGGAGAAGTTCCCTAATTTGCCTAACCTCCGAAGGGAGGCTATTCCACTACTTAGCGGTAGCCACCCCAAAAGATCTTCCCCCTGATCTAACTTTTCTAAATCTAGGTACTCTCACCAATCTAGCCGAAGAGGAGCGAAGCAGTCTGGAGGGAGAATACCAGGCAAATTTAGATTGCATTATTGGGGTCCAAGCCCATGAAGGGCTTTAAAGACCAGGCAGAGAGACTTGAATTGTACTCTCTGCCTGAGAGGAAGTCAGCGAAGTTCAGCCAATGCTGCTGACGCTTATGATCTTCTGGGCAACCCTAAGACTAGCCTCGCTGCAGCAGATTGAATGCGTTGAAGCCTATCCAACAAAAAGCCAGGAGAGTCAAGGAAAAGGGCATTACAATAATCGAGCCTACTCAATATTGTACATCTGGCTACCAGAGCCCGTGCATGAGGGGGAAGAAGAGGCATAATTTTCCGCAAAGACCTGATTATTGCAAAACAGCAGGTTGTGTTCTACCGTTATTTTATGATGTCATGGCTTTGACTTTGAAAAGGAGTCAAGCGTTTCAGCAAATCACAGACTATCTCAATTAGTGCAAGAAACTCTATGATCGCCCAACTCATCTTCCAATCGAACAGAAAGAGACATTTTGTGAAAACTTTGGATGAAGCCCGTTCCATCCTGGGCGTGGACAATGAGGAAAGTCACGAAGTGGAAGTAAATGACAGAGTTGGAAAACAGTGATACAATCATGGTGATGCAACATCTCTCAGCGCGAGAGAATGAGAGAGCCAGGGTTGGGATAGTGCACGAGGTGGGATGACTTGATGGTCAAGTGTCAGACCTTGTTGGCGAAGTTGGCATGATAGACACTGCAGATACTTCCAGAACGAGAATGTGGGAGCGCCCCTTCTACTTACTACTTAGTAAGAGAACGGTGTAAGAGGGTTCTTTTGTGTTGAATTTTTTTATTGAATTATGCAATAAAATACATAGTAAATATCAACGTGAATAAGGTAAATAAGAAAACCTTATTTGAAAATATTTGAAAAGAATAATGAATTCATAGATTAGGAAATGTACTCCTAGTAATAGAGATAAGGAAAAAGTTAACAGTACATACTCTACAATCTGTTGTAAGAGGGTTCTTTTGAATGGAGGAGAATGAGTGACTCCAGAAGGAAACATGTTCTTTGTCACTGCTCCAAGAGGGGGGAGGGGGTGCTGGATTTTAAATGTTCTCATGTCTCTGTTTTTAACATACACCAACCCCTGAGGAAGTTCACTGTCTATCTCATCACACAGTGTGGTTTGCAGGGGACAAAGTCAGATGGCACCCACAAAGTTACCCACATTTCCTTTGCCATATGGTGAAAATATCATTAATCCACATCAGTTTTGAGTAGACACAGACAGGTTGCTGAATCCGTCTCTGCTCACATATAATTGGAAGGGCAGAGATTAAGGCAGCATGAACGAGGGCAAGAGGAGGCACCATTTCCTCGAAAAGAGCATCTTTCCCTGCTAGACAGATGACGTAAGAGCCCAGGAGAGCCCCTGGGGTCAACCACAATGGATGGCGACTGAGTAGCGCTGAGCAATCCTAGGAATTAATCGTCTGGAAAATGAGGGGACCTGATTCTTCGGAGAACCTCAAGCCCCGCATGACATCACACTAAGAGCAGGTGTCCATCACCATTGGGAAGAGAAGCAAGACCCAAGCACTAAAAAAGGCGATCCCGCTGAGAGCCAAGAATTGGCCTGTCTTCACCTGTCATTGATCAACCCTTCTGATGGTATGAAGGGTTCGGTGGTTTGGCCACCTAGCTGAGAGTTTCTGTGGCGATTATGTAATTTCAGGCTTGATAATTAAGAACATGGCCCAACCTAATCTGACTCATAACATAATGTTCTCGGAACTTGAAGATTTTTTCCAGAAAAGTAAAACTGGTCACTAGTGTTCCTAGGTCCCAGGAACGGTGCACCCCTACACGTTGAGCAGCCAAGTGAGCCCTGTTAAGTGCCATCACGCTCGGTGAGAGGGCAACAATTGCCAAAGATAGAGCTTTATTTTGAAATATCGCACAGACCATGAATTCGGACTCGGATCTGTCAATCTGGGAGGACCTGTTAGAAGCGCTAAAATGAATTACACCAAAAGTTTCTGTCACATAGTCTGCCATGGTTGTCGCGTTATAGCTATTAAACACGAGGTGCATATCCAACCTGGTGTATGAGTCGATGGCATTAAATCACTCCATGATCTACCGTTGGTGACCATCTCTCCTGAAAATACAACCAAATGTACCATGCAGCTGCCACTAGCCATTTCATCACTTTCTCTCTGTTAGAGACGGAGAAGGCAGTTATTTCCCAGAGGCAGAGGAAGGCACCAAGAATGGACAAGATCCCTTCAGACCTAATCCGTTCAGAACTTACATTATGGGTGCCATATAGCAATGCTATTGCAGCTCAAGTGCCAATCGCCTCCTCGTGGAAGGGAGCAGAGATTGCTCCTGTTTTCAAACAAGCATTTGCAATGCAATAGGTCTCGAATTTTCGAGAGTTTGAGCTATTGGCAGTGTAAATGACAAAGCTTTTTATTCATGTATTATTTTTAAAACAGCTAAATAAAAGGCATTCTCATTTACAATGCCAATAGCTCAAACTCTCGTAAATTCAAGACCTTTAGCAGTGCAAATGCGTTTGGCGCCCGTATTATAAAGATTTTTTTTTTTAAGCGGTAGAAGAGATATGACAGAGCGTGGACAAAGAGATTTAAGAAAATAGTGCTCGGAGGCTATAATTAAAGCCTACCATGAACAACAAACGGAACAGGGGTGTCCTTATGGAAGGTTACAAAATAAGGCAATGCAGTACTAAGGAGGGACTACTAAGCCTATTGACCAATGAAAAGCCACAGTTCACAGTGGACAATGACACCAGCTGTCAGGCTCACCTGAGGTCTCCACAGGGACGAAAGGCAGGAGATAGACAAATAGATCCCAACTTCCCTCAACCACTAGCCTGCCCAACAAGGCCAAAGCAGTACCAGTGAACAGGGGGAAGAGGGGAGACAACGGGAAGAAGATGAAGACAGAGGCAGGCTCAGCACACGTCCCACACCACCGTAGCGCCACTGGGATCCGGAGGAATTCCTGTAAACAGAAGACTGAATCAATAATTGACTTCACTTAAGTGCAACAATGAAAATAGCTATTGTTCTATATATTATTCTACCTGATGATCTCCCCTCTTCCACTTGTGTACTCAAGAAAAATAGGCGTAACTAGATGTGAAACTTCCTACACACAGACAGAAATGGCAGTTAATATATACTTTCATTAAGTCAGTACTATACAATCATGAAGTGGAGTACTTGCACTGCTTACCCCAAACATACGAGGAATTTGAATGTAAGGCGGCAAAAAGAATAAGGAAAATGCGAAGTAGTGAGTAGTTAACAGCACAACCCAGGAGAAAGGTGAAAATTAAAATATGTAGCCGTCTTTGCAGTAGAGCCAAGCTGAGGGACAAAAGAGCAAGCGAGATTCCCTGTTAGCTATGTGCTCTGAATATACAGCTATGCTCCTTGCCTCAGGAGTCGGAATAGCTGATCTACAATTGCGGAAGCACTCAACCTTCAATAATGCCAACAATGTGCAAACAAATCAACAATAGTAAGAGAACATAAGGAACATGCAGATGCCCCCTTGCGCGACCCAAAAATGTGCCCAAGCAATTCCAACATGAAGAACGTCCCCTGGGGAGGTACTGAACAAGCGCTAGCACGTTACCGCCCAGTCAAATGAAAACTTGGTTGTGGGGGCCAAGAGGAGCAGAGATGGGCCAGGGAGGAATCCCTAGGCCGCCAACAGTATCAATGATAACACGAGGGCGAGGATACAGCAGTAGTTCAGGCGCGATGGTACCCAGAAAACGCGTGCAACTTCAGGCGCGAGGGGTTCCGAGGACGCGACGCGCCCGCACAGGAAACAGAGACCTGGAAGTAGGAGGTGTGACCCAAACGAGCAAAGTCCGAAAGAATTAACAACTAGAATGCGAAACGCAAGTGCTTCGATAGCGTCCCGTTTTATGCACCCAAGGACTCCACTCCCACCTCTCCACCTGTTGCCATGCTGAACCGGGCTCAACCATGACACAAGCCAATGAAAAATATGGACAGGGAGAGTGGGCGGAGCTTCAGGTCCGTACTTACCAAGCTGGACTCACATCACCACCTCTCATCTTACCAACGCCAGTAAAAAGGGTACCAGTGTCAAAAGGTAATAACTAATGTTACTATTGAAAGTTCTTTGAAGCCCACACCATGGTATTAAGTGCTATAAAATGAAAGGCAATAAATGACTAATCAGACACTTGGATTGGAGCGAGTGACTTGCAGATAATATACAAATTACAGCAGGAAGTGCATGACCTCTCAACCCCACAACCCCTACCCTCTTCCAAACTAAAGTTTGAACCGGATGTATGTCAGCAAAATAAGGATGCACAGGGTGGCAGGCTGCCCAGGTTAAGCCAGGACGAATAAACAATGTTGTTACTTTACTTTGAGTCATAAATCGTTTAATAAAAAATGTGAGAGCGGTAACAATTGAGCACCAAAGGTTTAATAATGCGCAGGTAGTTAAGAATCTTCGGTTTCACAGAGAATGAAAGCAAAAGAAGAGATCTGTGCTCAGATACATGCACAAGAAGTAGCCTGAAACGGCCTGGCCCACACAGACTGCACACATTAATGGGAGCTGCGCCCTATCGCCAACCTGCTCTGATTCCAGCCCCGTCTTTGCACTCTGGCAAAATTCCTAAGTGGTGCAAATGCTGAATGTTCACTTTCTGGAGTACGGGGGTCTAAAACAATTTGGGGACCAATTTACAAAGGCATTTTCGTTGGTAAGCATACTTTTACAGCCCACAATTACTGTGTTTTTGGCATTCAGTTTTCAACAAAAAACTGCGTAGCAGGCATAAATGCTTTTATTACTGCGTAATTTTGTGTCACAATAGCTTACGAATTGCACAGTCGCAAACCCCTTCAAATGGACATAATAAAGTCCTAAGTGGTGAAAATGCTGAATGTTCACTTTCTGGGGTACGGGGTCTAAAACAACTTGGGGACCAATTTACAAAGGCATTTTGGTTGGTAAGCATGCTTTTACAGTCCACAATTACTGTATTTTTGGCATTCAGTTTTCAACAAAAGACTACGTAGTAGGCATAAAAGCTTTTACGACTGCGTAATTGTGTGCCACAATCTCTTACGAATTATACAGTCGCAAACACCTTCACGTGGGCATAATAAAGGGTGCCTCTTACCAAGTGCAACGGTACATTTATTGCATGGTGGAGCGGGGGACCCCCGGGAGCAGAGGGAGGAGGTCGGGCAGAGCAGCAAATGCTACAGAAGATGGTACTGTTGTGTGTTAAGAGAACAAAAGCAAAGTATAGGGACCTTGCTTGTGTTCGAAGAGCGCAGTTCGCACTTTGTTACCACCCATGGTGGGCACCGTTACATCGCGCGGTGAAGCCTTCCAAAGAATAGGTTTCATTTTCCACCCTGGTCCTGCGGAAGGACATGGGGGGCTCTAGTGCTGATGCGGGTCACTACATGTATGCAGTGGTCGAAGTGGGAGTTAAAAAGAAGGGGAATTGTGGGCGGAGACTCCGAGGGCGGGGATAACCCAAGGATTGAATCAGTGGGCAGAGTCAGAGGTGTGGCCAGAATGTGCAAAACATCCCAATTTTTTGTATTTGTTTGCCATTTCACCGACCAGTTACAGCTTATTGTGTTATTTAATTCAACCAATGGATAGACTTGATTATTTAAGGTTTAATAGGAGTTATTGGCATTTAAATACATTCACAAAGGGGGGTATATTTCCAATCACACAATGTCCCAAATACGCTTAAAAGTGGAATCGCAAGCCATTTGTCTCCAAGCCATGCAGTTTCACTCATTAGCACTTCTCCTCTCTTTTTCCACAAAAGCCGTTCAAACATGAATGGCAAAATATCCTAGTTAGCAAAGGTTTTCTATATAATTATGGCTCTGCCATATTTGCCACATAATACATCATCCACTGCATGATCTCACAGTTTTAACTGATCATTTTTGTAGCTCAAACGGATAAAAAGTTACTAAAAAACGGACTTGAGTTGCTGCAAAGTGGACGGCCCTTTGCAAAGGTTGACTGATCACTTTTCTCACTGCTGCCTTTGAATGTTATACTGCTACTGATGAGGCAGAATCTTTGCAGAGACTTAATATGTGTAAACATTTCTAAATAATAAAGTATAAGAAAATATATTGCCTTACCCTGCAGCCTTTTTTGTGAATAATTTAGTCAACACAAGCAAAATGAAGAGGTAGAAAAGGAGGAATAGATGTCTCAATAATTCTATAATAGGGGACTATAAATTCTCCTATACTAGTGGCACTTGTCCACTTGTCTGCTACTAACAAAATACAGAAACCATCACAACTGTATGAAGACGTGATTACATATTTTATTTGTTGTAATCACACAGGATTATTCTCCGAATATTTCTGTAAATATCGAATTTTATAATATGCACAAATATACATACATATGTACACAGATTTATACAGCAAATAAAGACAAGATACAACAAATGTATACAAAAAAGCACATAATCATAAGTATTCCCTTCTTCACCCCACCCGGTAAAAATTATTTAAAGCAATAGCTTAGTGACCTCCTATTAAGTCTAGGGGGTACACTCCGAGGTAGTCAGACACAGTCGGTTCAAGAGGTAATTAAACAGAACCCAAATATAAAGAATGTTTTAAAGGCAGTGATTCCAATAAAGTTTCACAATTCAGGTGGACTCCTCTATATGGAAAGTGTTGACGCGGTCGCGTTTCGGCCTTCCAACAAGTCTGGCCTCCTCAGGACAGGTTGATAAAGAACCTAAACATATACATACAACACAATGTATACCTTCTAGAAACAAACTGTCAAATTCTCTGTGCCCCAATCTACCTGAATACATCTCCGGCATCAGCCAAACAAAAAAAGTGGAATAAATCAGAAAAAGGTTAAAGTGACCATGCAGGGGGGGGGGGGTACAGAATAATACCAAACTATAGAGAGAAAATGAACAGTCACAGACCCACCACCTCATCATCAAAGCAGACCTAAAAAAGGCCAAGGCGCGGTCACTGTAATGAACTGCAACAATACACAAAGTGCACTACGGACCAAATCCATGTGTAAAGATTTGTATATCCGGTGAAACCCAAGAAATTAAAGAAACAGCAAAGAATTAAAGATTCGGGTACCACGGAACTAAAGAGCATGCAAAGAAAAATAGTGAAATCTAAAAGGACAACTTACTCCTGAATATCAATCCAGCAAAACCTATGTGAAATCTCACAGTAGGGAGGAATTCTACAGTGGAAATAAGAAAAGAGAAGAAGTAAAAAACATGGACTCCGGACACCTGTGCTATATGTGGCAAACTCAACAAAGAGCCATGTGCCAACCTTTCACCAAGAGGTCGTACCTTTAGAGCGGCAGGCGCATGCCTGCAAGGTAATTACTCTCACAGGTCGCACACTAGAGATAGTTAATATCACAGGACGAAAGACTGAAACATAAACAGCAGGAAAAGCAAACGTTAAATAGGACCAGCGAACTACGACTGATAAACCCAGCATCCACTTACAAACACCCAAGGGCCAGATCACTTTTACGTCGCCGCTTCACCTTCACCAGCAGGTTCCACGGGTCACTTAATTTTATGGCAAGACTGGAGGCTCCTATTATGCTTTCTTATCTTGCTTTATTACAAACAGCAGCCAAGATAAGTGATAAGAACTGCAGTTCCCAGGGACCTGAGGGGACTCATTGGCCAATGGGACTGAAGAAAAAACGATATCAACTGACCAATCAAAACATAGCATAGTAATAAGAGTCACCACTGACTTCGCTGCTTCCTCTTTTCTTGCTGCTCGCAGTCAGAGAAGTGCTCTTATATTTTGCTCACATATTGTAATTGCGTCATTGTTTTATTGGCATTGTTTACATTACTGTTCAAATGGTTTTCTGTTTCAATTAATACAGTTGGTTCCCTGCGCTCCCTTTAAGCTCCTTTCTGCCTCGCGCTTGCTGGATATTGTTCGCGCTCGGCTTCGCTCGCTCTGTGCCCCCCCTTCCGGAGTTTTCCGCTCCAATGGTTCAGCCCGCTTTCACTCCAGCTCGCGCTTCCAACTTCGGTTCAGCGCTCACCTCGTTGTGTTGCTGGTGACGCGAACGCGTGTTTTCTGAGGTCTGAGTTGCCTCCATTTAATTACTGCAGCGCGTTGTCTGGCTTCACCGGCTGTCCCTCAGCTCCCACTGCCTTCGGAGCCTTTTTCCTCTTTAGTCATGGCCCTAGGAGTGGTTTTTAAGGCCTCACTTTGCACATTTTAACCCTCTCCTGACTTCCTTTTACCCACAGTCTCTTTAATATGGAAATAGATAGCTCTTCAGAGCTAGTTCAGGACAATGAAGAAGGTGAAGCCTTCAAGAAAGATTTGAATATGTTTATTAATACCTCTGTCGAAAAAGCTGTAGAAGTTTCCATGAGACGCATGTCTAAATCCATGGAAAACACCATGGTAAGCCTAGTGTCCAAGGCGCTGGCCCAGTCTGCGGGGGAAAGCAGAAAAAGAAAGGTGGTTTCCTCTGCTTCCAAAGGTGTTTCTCAACTCATTCAACTGAGGTCTCAGCGCCTCCCAGGCCTCCTAGAAAGGAGGGGTTTGTTGGTACCGAGGGCAAGCGTAAACAAAAAGAGAAACACGCAGAGTCTCCTAGGGAGAAATTAGTCATTTCCACCATTATGGACACGGATGATGATGACGACATGCCTGACGCAGATGATTTGTTGAATATCTTTAATTTTTCTGACCCCTCCTCCCCTCCCCATAAAAAAACTAAACTTGATTCTTTCTCCTTCGAACCAGTCTTTGATTCTGAGGGGCTCCCTATGTTCGACCCCTCGTCCATTCGTCACCAGAATTCCACCGAATGGTTACCATCTTCCCATGTGGAGGAGTACATATCAGCCAGGCTTCGCCTGCCCTTAGAGTCTTCTGTTAGGTCTAGACTAAAGTCCGAGTGTCCCAAACCTTCCTTGCCTGACAAATTTACCCTTGTCCCCGCTATCGATCAACCTTTACTCACCTTCTTTTCCAAATTTGGCAAAGACCCTCGCAGAGGCGTTGACAAAGCCTGGTCTACTTGCCAGGACAAGCTTCTGGACACAGTGGGTCAGTTAGCACATATTTTTGATATGGCTGAGTCGGCCCCCCTCGATGGTCCTGACCTCTCAGCGGAGGATGTGTCCATGTGGGCTCAACGTGCTTTCTGTTTATTGGGCAATGCCAATGCTGCCATCACTCATGAACGGCGTAAGGGTCTTCTTATCAAATTGGATCCCAAATTGGCCAATCTCGCTCTATAGGATCCGGGCGCCAAAGCTAATGGTCTCCTTTTCGGGGAGAATATTATCCGGGACCTTAGTCGTTTTGTCTCCACCTTTGCATTCCTTGATAAAGCACAACAATCTATAAAAAAGATCTTCGCTCCTCAGGTTTTTGGACGGGCCGGCAGAGGCAAGGGTCGCTCTTCCAGCCGTCCTACAACAATCAAGGCTCCAGAGGTGCATACAACAATTCTCAAGACTACAAACCCCAGTATTACGCTCAGCGGGGTAGAGGTTTCCATGGCAGAGGACAGAAAAATACAGTCACAACAATACAAACCAACAGGGTAAGGCTTTCTCCTTCCCCTCCTGTAAGGGGTCGGCTAAAACAGTTTTTACCAAAATGGTGGACTATCAGCACAAACCCTTGGGTTCTCTCCACGGTTCAGGGTTATCTTATAGAACTCTCTTCACCACCTATCCAGACTTCTTTTCCCCCTCCTCTGGTTTTCTCTTCCGACATGGCTCTTCTCAACTCAAATGAAATAAACTCCCTTCTTCAAAAACAAGCAATTCAGATTTCTCCCTTTGACTCCTCCGGCTTTCTCAGCTCTCTTTTTCTGGTCCACAAGAAAAACAAAAAACTCCGTCCAGTAATCAACCTAAAATGGTTCAACCAATTTGTGGTTTACCGCCACGTCAAAATGGAGACTATTATGCACCTACAGGACACTCTCCGTCCCTACGACTGGATGGTACGTCTAGACCTTCTGGATGCTTATCTTACAGTTCCAATTCACCACTCTCACTCGAAATTTCTCCAATTCCAGTGGTCGGGCGTGACATACAGATTCACTTCTCTTCCTTTCGGACTTTCTTCAGCACCCTGGTGCTTTACAAAACTCCTGAAACCTGTTGTTGCCTATCTTCGGGCTCTCGGGATTCGTCTCATCATGTATCTGGACGACATTCTCATTATGAACTCGGACAAGCAACTTCTTCTGTCCGAACTACACACTACCCAAACCCTCCTTCTGGACCTAGGTTTTCTAATCAATCTCGAAAAGTCATCTCTTGTACCGTCCCAAAACATGGAATTCTTGGGTTTCCTGGTGGACTCTGTGGCAGCCTCGCTCCGTCTTCCCCAGACAAAGGTCTCCACAATCAAATCAGAGATTGCTTTAGTCCATCGCACATCTCTTATCTCTCTCCGGTCCCTAGCAAGGATTGATGGTCTCCTCTCCTCTTCCATTCAGGCCATCTTTCCGGGCCCTCTACATTATCGAGCCCTGCAACGTTTAAAAATCAAACACCTTCGCCCAGGTCTAGCCTATTCCGATCTTATCGCTCTAGATCAAGAATCCCACAACAAATTTCTGTGGTGGACAGACCATTTAGATGCGTGGAACGGACGCACTATCTTTGCTTCAGCCTTAGATCTTGTGCTAGAATCCTATGCCAGCCTGTCGGGTTGGGGCGCCCGTTGTGGTCCAATCTTGACTGGAGGTTCATGGTCTCCCGAGGAGTCCAAATTGCACATCAATTGTTTAGAGATGCTTGCAGGTTCCTTTGCAATCCAAAGCCTCTCAAAGAACAGGATTCGCTGTTCCATTCTCCTCCGAATGGACAATGTTTCTGTGGTCCGTTACATAAACCATCTCGGCGATACCAAATCCAAACCTCTGGCAGAGCTGGCGAAAAGTCTGTGGGAATATTGTCTGTCCAATCAACTTTCCTTCACAGCGGAATATCTTCCAGGAGATCTCAACTCGGTGGCTGATTGGCATTCCCGTTTTCTCCGAGACTCCAGCGATTGGAAGCTGCTTCCGTCCGTTTTCCTATCCCTTTCTCGAAAATGGGGTCCTATTTTCATAGATGTCTTTGCATCCCGTCTCAACTCTCAGTTGCCCCGTTTCTTCAGCTGGCGGCCGGACCCTGTGGCTTTGGCTACGGATGCTTTTCTCCAGGACTGGTCCCGCCATCTCAATTACGCCTTTCCCCCCTTTCTCATGATCAACAGAGTTCTGTCCCAGGTTCGTCGTCAGACGTCATCCTTGGTCCTGGTGGCCCCTTTCTGGCAATCTCAAATCTGGTTTCCTTCTCTTCTGGAGATGGCAGTGGACTTCCCAGTCCTCCTTCCGACATGTAACGACTTGCTCTTGAGTCCTCAAGGTGTTCAACACAACCTCATTCTAGACAACTCCTTGACGCTGTCGGTCTGGAAAGTTTCCGGCCTGCCCCTCCTGACGTCCTCATTTCACAAGAGGCTGCTCTCTTTATCAGCCAAGCCTTGGCTCCTGGAACTTCCAAGGCATACAAATCCGCCTGGTCTCTATGGGCAAGCTGTTGTCTGGAAAGGAATATCGATCCCCTTTCAGCCCCTCTGAATTTTGTGGTAAATGTTTTGGCCTCGGAGGCCAGTTCCTGTAAATCTTACCGCACTATTAACCTTTATCGTTCAGCGATTTCACTCAATCATGTTCCTATTGACGCAAACCTGCGGACGCTCATCCATTGATCTGCCGCTTACTAAAAGGAGTTCGATGTTCCCAACCACCGTTGGCTAAGTATTCCTCTTTATGGGATGTTTCTGTGATTCTTAAACTGTTTACTGATTGGCCAGATAATTCTGCTCTTTCTCTCAAAATGTTATCTGCTAAGCTTACAATGTTGTTGTGTTTAGTTTCCATCAAACGTGTATCTGACGTTAGAGAGTTAGATATTTCTGCTTGCCAATTCTCCCCTACTGGTGTAATGTTCACTATTCACAGACGGACCAAAATACATTTGAATTCTGTTTTTTACCCTTATTTCCCGTCTCAACCTAAGTTATGTGTTGGACAATGTTTGAAAGTCTATGAACAAAGGACTTCTGGTCTCAGGGCATCCTCTCATTCACAAATCTTTATCTCTTTATGTAAACCCCATCTTCCTGTTTCCTCTCCTACCCTTGCACGATGGGTCCGTTGGGTTATGTCCCTTGAGGGCATTGATGTCTCCGTTTTCTGAGCTCATTCCACAAGAGGAGCCAAGGCCTCCAAGGCTTTCTGGGCTGGCTCCCGTCTGGAGGACATCCTGAGATCAGCAGACTGGACCATTGACAATGTTTTCCGTATGTTTTATTGTAAACCAATTAATACTGTGGCTTCTGTTGATGCTGATATGCTTTAAACAAGCATAATAGGAGCCTCTGGTCTTGCCATAAAAATGTAGATTTTCCTAGTTATTATGACGGAAAGTCTTAATTTTATTAAAGACACGGAGGCGAGTATTATCCCACCGCTACACTACTAATTTTTTGTGTTCTCTCTCCCTTCAGCGAATCCGGCCCTGCCGCCTGCTGCTTCGTAGGAAGTCTACTCTCTCTACATTCAGAGCTTCCCCTCGATGGATCTTCCTTCCTGCTTGTCCGGATCCACCTCCTGTGCCTCTAGCTGGTCGTTCCTTCTGGATTACACGACTTCAAGAAGTTTGTTTGTGGACTTTGGCATTTAATCTGATTGTTGCAATTTTACCCTTGTTTTCTGAATTTATCTGATCTGCTCGTCAGCGAAAAGAGGAAGCTGGGCAGTCAATGGTGACTCTTATTACTATGCTATGTTCTGATTGGTCAGTTGAAATCGTTTTTTCTTCAGTCCCATTGGCCAATGAGTTCCCTCAGGCCCCTGGGAACCGTAGTTCTTATCACTTATCTTGGCTGCTGTTTGTAATAGAGCAAGATAAGAAAGCATAATACTCGCCTCCGTGCCTTTAATAAAATTAAGACTTTCCGTCAAAATAACTAGGAAAATCTACATTACTCCGCGGTCTCCATAACAGTAGGCAGTAAACCGGCATGAGAACACTGAACGCTTCCTCACTAAGAGGGGACGCAGCAGGTCCCACGTGACCGGGACGTGGAAGCGTCTATGAAGGAACATCGAAAGCGGACTATGTAAGGTGAGTACAAGAGGGAAATGTGAAAAAGCGGCAGATCAACCTCAGCATTAAATAACACCAAGGATCAGGACCATCTAACCAAAGGTGTACAACAAATCCAGCCGAATTTCCACAAGGTTTAATGGAAATAATACAATAATAATAAAAGGAAGTCCCCGAGCAAATAAAATTAAAATACACAAAACAAAAGGAAAGGATTCCAGGTCACAACAAACCGGGGAACAAAAGATCTCCAGTACTTAACTCTTACGAAAACACATTATATAATCACTTATCCCAAAGAGAAAAGACCTCTAATGTTTATGGAGGTGGCACGAAATAGATCCGGAGATCCAAAGGGGGCACAGAGATAGACATACAATCTAAAGACTAAACAGACAGTGTACATAAGCACAAAGTTTTCGAAAGGTATAGGAAAAAAAAACAAAAGTCAAATCACAAATATATATATTTATATACAACAAATGTACACAAGAAAAACTATACAATCAAATGTCCATGCACCCCAATCTACGTGAGAGACTAAGTAGGTTCACGTGAAAGGACAAAATCATAAGCATATATGAATTAATGACAGATAACCAAACTGAGACACTCATATTAAGACCTTATAAGTGAGCAAATTTCATCACGATCATTCAGGCCCACCCTCGCAGTTTGATATTTCTCAATCATCCATGCCTCTAGTTTATTCAATGTCATTTGTAGGGTCACTTTACTTTGGGCTCTTACCACCAGTAATACTGACCACCTGAGGTCATTTTCGTTATGGTCAAGTTCAACATAGTGATGTACTAATGGAGCTCCCTGCGTTTTACATCTAATTCTCGACTGTTGTTGGATAATCTGCATCTTCACATTTTGAGATGTTTGTCCTATATACGTCTTGTCACAAGGACATGTGATGCAGTACACCACATTTTTGATGTTACAGTTCGAGAAACTTGTTTGAGCGTGTTTCTTGCCATTTATTGTCACAGATTTGGAATTAGTGGTGAGCGTACACACAACCCACCCATTACATTTGAAGTGTCCTACCACAGGGGGAAGGTTTAACATGCTTCTCAAGTTGCCTTTCTCCGGGGGCATCCTAGTGGCCTTAACCAGATGTTGTCGGATGTTTTTGCCTTTGCGAAAGTTTGTAATATCTCTGCATGTTCAAAATAGTCAGATTTGTTGGTGCAATTATGTCGAATCCTTAAGAACTGCCCATATGGAAAGTTCTCTTTAAGGGTCCCTCTAGTAAAATGTAATAGGGTATTATGGTCTGTGGGCTTTGTGTAGAGGCACGCCTCTAATTTCCCTTCTTTATGTACCACACAGAGATCCAAAAAATTAATTCTCGAATTACTGTGGGAGATTGAAAATTTTAAATCAGAGGAACAGGCATTGAGCCAATCATGGAACGCTTAAAGCTGTTCTACAGTCCCAGACCATATCATAAAGATATCGTCGATAAATCGACACCATCGCACAATGTGAGATTTAAAAGTTGTTGTCTCAAGGAAACTATAATTCCTCTCAAAGGTATCCATAACTAAATTAGCAATCTCCGGAGCAAAACAACAGCCCATGGCCACTCCCTAATTTAGTCAACTGCGACATCATTTTGTCCCCCATTGCTGCATAATTCCAGTGGCTCCAGAGCACGTAGCAATTGTTAAAAATGCTTGTGCATGAAGCAGAGAGACTGTGATGTTTGCAAACTTAGTTTGGTGTGCGTGCAAATCCTGCATTGCCGATCCTTGGTGAGTTGCAGCTACTACTGCTGAAACAAGGCCAATGGAGGTACCAATGGGTGAGGCAGACTGGCCACGATAGCAGGGCCGGTTTTAGTGCTGGTGGCGCCCTGTGCAACAATGTTTGTTGGTGCCCCCAATGATCACCTACACCTCGGACTCCCTCACTACCACCTTTTAACGGTCCCCCTCAAGTCTCCATAACCACACTCTTTCTCAAATGCATTTAATTTGATTTACAGCACCACTCATACCAGTGTACGGTGTCAAAGCACTTTACAGCACCCACACCACACAGACACAATCATTTATATGTGTGTAAATCACTGTATAGGAAATGTTACATAAGACAAAGGACTACAAGGTGTAGAAGCCACATGACAACCATACTAATAGGCAGTATAGTTTAATAGCTTCCTGTTCTATGTTAGGATTTTAACTTATAGACTGCAAGTTCTTTGCAAATGGCATATTAACCTTCTGTGCTACCTCTCCAGGAGTCAACCCTTCCACTAGACAAAACTCTGATCGCTCTCTAGGAAGAACATTAATCACCGAAGTTATCATGACATTTTTATTGTTGCTGAAAATGCTGGTGGCCAGGAAGGAACAAATACAAAACGTGCCTACACCGCCCTTATTTATACGAAGTCTTATTTATAGAGGTCAAACTACCACTTTTTTTAGTTTGACCAGGTATTTTTATTTTATACCAATCGTTTTTCTTTTTTTCTTTAAAGACTTTTTTATCAAAACATTGATGTCAGATAAAGAGACAACTGTACATTCATATATTTACACTAATATACAATACAATTTGCAAACATGAATAAAACAATACATATATACACTAAATCAAATATATTTTCAATATCATCCATCCCAAAAAGAAATTTTTAGACAAAACAAGACATTATATATTCATGTGTACTTGATTTCAGAGAATGAAGGACAAAATCAAAAGACGAGGAGTACAGTCAATAGATGAGACCAATCAATAATCTTTAGACCAGCTACTGTCAATTTATACTGTAGATGACCATTTTACTCCTTCAAATTTGCCGATGCGTTTCGAGATCAGGAAACTAGTTCCTGGAATCTCATCAGGGCTTTTTCATTTGTCAGGTTGTTACAAGAAGCGAGGGGCTATAGGGAATGCTTTCTTTATTTCCAAAAGCAATCGTTCTTAGATTCGAATTCACTCCATAAACGTGGAAGTGCTGTTCAAGTCATACACTTGCTTCCCAATTTATAATCCACGCACAACTTTCCTTTAATGCTTTAATGAATGCGAATCGTTTTCCGTTCGAGCTTGGCAAATAGCCGCTTCACCCGGCATACTGCATCTCGAGACTGTATCGTTTTGTAGATTTCTTCAATCTTGTGGGTTTTGAGATGAGCTCGGGCCCTTTCACTCGAGTGCCTCCGCCGTCTGGATCCCGATCAAATCAAAATCAGGAAGGAAGCAGCAAGTTTTTTTTAAACCATAATATACTTGCAAACACTACGCACCCATCCGAAATAGGTATCCAGTGCGGTCACACCATTCACACCGCCCTAACCTGCTCAAGGTTCATGTGACCTCAGTGACAGAGTCACAGTGACTGGATCACTGTTGCTCTAGGGTGTGCCGCTTCGTAGGCCTGCCCGCAAGACTTGAGATGAACTTCAGTATGTATTGTGGTGGACAGGCCTTCAAGGCTAACCCACAATTGACACTACTAGGGTACACCTGCTTGTGCTAAGACATCAGGCCTTCTAAGGTCTTTCGGGGCCTTCAAAGGCCAAGCATGGGAATATGCTCCCTCAGTAGAGTGGTCTGGTAGACTGGTCATGAAGGATGAACCCGGTTCCCCAGTTCCAAATTCGACAGCTCTGGCCATAGTGCCACATCCTCTCCCCCACTGAACATCATACTGCCCCACTGAGAGAAACTCGCACTGTCTTCAAAGGCCAAGCATGGGAATATGCTCCCTCAGTAGAGTGGTCTGGTAGACTGGTCATGAAGGATGAACCCGGTTCCCCAGTTCCAAATTCGACAGCTCTGGCCATAGTGCCACATACTCTCCCCCACTGAATACCATACTGCCCCACTGAGAAAAACTTGCACTGCCTTCAGCTCAACCAAATTGTGCCTGCTATAAACACTTGGATGTGGCTCAATTCAAATTATGCACTTGATAAGAGTGCCAAAAAAAAAGGTAAAAGCAAACACTCATAGGGAGTGCAAGATTAAGACAGCATGTGAAATTTAGGCAGACACAGCATGGTTACCTTAACGATCTCTCACTCACTATTCCGAAATCAGCTAGTGTTTTTACCTGAAAAGTTAAGGACATAACTACAGGGCCCTGAATGGAACCGTTTCAATGTCCATTGCTTATATCCTTTCAAAATGTAAGCAGTATGGTTTAAAAAGACCACGTCCATAAACACAGAGTTATAGTACACATTTGGTTTTCCAATCCACCCATCAACCAGGTATTGCAATACATCCAGGAATGGTACAATTTCCCACCTTGAGACAACAATGCTGTTCAAAGAAAGACGAGAAAACAAAAGTAGTGCTTCACTACAAAGTCTGTAGAGTGAGGCTGATGTGTTTGGATCTGAATAAAACCAACCTGGCCACTTTGCAACCACTCTATCTTGCTTTATTTAGCTATGTATTTATTTTTCATATTTAAAACCTTTTATTTTTCTCCATCCTGAGGCTGCACTCTGGAAAAGAAAAATTTCTGAAAAAGGGCATTTCTCACCAGAGTGTTTTTCTTTTTTTAGGTCCATTTCACAGGGAAGAAACTAAATGAAACAAGGAAAGAGAGGTTGTTAACCGTTTCTTCAAGTCACAGTTTTCATTAAGCAACAAGCGCGTGTCTGCCTTGTAGTGTGAGCGCTCGGTGGGAGTGTGTGAGGCAGAGGAGACGCCATGCGCGCGCACATCACCTGTCCGTACGCGCACATGGATTTTCTCCCTTCGCTCACCAAAGCCACAACAATAGAGTCTCTCCAAGCGAAGCAGCGCATGCTCTGCGTTCACTCGGCAAGACCTAAAAAGGCTACCATAATGTTCAGGCTAACTATAGTCCAATTAGTCTTATGAGCAATGTCTGGAAATGTTTTGTAAACAACTTCTGGATAAATTGTCTGATTGGTTTCAGGACAACAATGCTTTAAGTAATTTTCAAGCGAGAACAGGAACAGTGGTCAGGTCTATTTTTTTCTTATGATCAAATGGAGCACGGTGGACATCAACGGCAAGAATGGGTATGTCGCCTTCGTGTTCAGCTCTGAGCCACTTTTGACCTGGAAAGTAAGTCTTTAGCGTTTTCAGCCACCAAGGAAGTGCCTTCATATCTTTTGAAACTAGAAACATGCCTTCATGAAGGTAACTACCCACAGTTAAGATGGGGCCTAAATGGTGAACCCACTGACAAAATTGATGTCAACAAGGGAATGCGTCAGTTATGTGGCCTGGCTCCCACTTGATTTCTCCTTATTATGTATGGCTACGAAGATTTCTAGGCTGACTGTGAAAACAGTTGTCAAATTTTATCTGACTAAAAGTTCCCTGGGTTGCTTTTTGCCAACTATGTCCTTCTTATTTTATGTATGAGCGCTGCTGGTATGATCCTTTGTCTATCAGACCAGCCTTAATTGCTATTGCAACATCACGAATCATCGGATGCTCCTGGCAGCCTGTCTCAGGC
This sequence comes from Lissotriton vulgaris, assembly GCF_964263255.1. Lineage (NCBI taxonomy): Eukaryota > Metazoa > Chordata > Amphibia > Caudata > Salamandridae > Lissotriton > Lissotriton vulgaris. The sequence goes on from NC_141695.1 coordinate 1,374,433,118, forward strand.
CTTTCTGTTGCATAAATGTATATTCAAGTAGGAGGAATTCTTGTATTTGATCAATCCCTAATTTGCAAGATCACTGTACCAGAAATTTAGATATGGGGCCTCATCGACAAGAAATGCCAACGCCGTGCCGCAAGCCATTTTGCTGTGTCAAGCTGCTTCGTTTTAAAAGCACAGGATGCATCATATTAACAACAATACAACACATCTGTGTGCTTTCCCCTGCGCTGGTGCATAATTTGCTGTCATTTGCCAGTGCAGGCACCCTTGCATCATGTTGCAAGGGTGACTGCATTGTGGGGATTGTTTTTATGCAGAAAGGGCCAATCATTGATAGCATTTTCCTCTTTCTAGGTGTGCTGCAGAATGCAGAAATCATAAAAAGAGGGGAAAACTAGGAGAAATAAAGGTATTTCTCCTTGATGCGCCACTCCTATGCCTCCCCTGGGGATGCGTAGGATTCTGACACATTCCCAGCTTTACAAAACTTTGTAAATCTGGGAATGTGTCAGGTTCCATGGATATTGCCGGGGAACACCCATAGCAACAGCCATGGAATGTCACTTTCATGCAGAGTAATGTGTGAAAGGCCCCATATTTACAAGGCCATCAAAAAGGCATTAAGAGTGACTTTACATGGCTTTGTAAATTAAAAGTGACGCACCAGCAGCACAATGGCCTTGTAACATTTTACATTGAATATTTTTCATTGCTATTTTTAAATTATCATGGGTGTCTTCTACTAGTAATTCTTAAATGTGATCTATTTGTGATTACCTTGAAGAATATGAGGAACACATTTTGCCCTACTTAGTCATAAGCCAGGTTAAAAGGATAGTGCCCTCAACCATTATTTGGGGCTATCTAACCGGGTTAATGCACTACGAAAATGTAAAACAGACCCTAGCATGTTCATAGTCTTTGCTGTATCTAAATGTTTACATGCTGTGTGGACTATAAGTTGTAAAGTGTTGAATATGGGTTTATGATAATTGAATAAATATTATAATTCTAGCACATATTGATTTGTAGTGTTTGTTTTAATAATGTTGTGTTTTTACTGCTTTTAAGGTTTTGTATTGTTTTATCAATTCATGTCGTACTTTGATGATAGATTTAATCATCTGAGCTGAGAAGAAAGATTAATTGCTTATATATTAACCCATTCCGTGAGTTGGACAAGTGGGAGCCGTCCAACGCAGCCGGGCTTGTGTGCGTAGGACTGATCCCGTGCGTCCACGTACATGGCACTGGAAATCACACTGGTGTGTGCACCAGAGGGATTTCCTTTATTCCAAAGCAGCCTAGGGAGCTGGAGAGTAGCTTCCAGAGGCTGTTCTGGGTTTTCACTGAAATGACGATCAGTGAGCATGGTGCGCTGATGTAATTTCAATTAAAATAAAAATGAAATGAGCTTATCGGCTCACTTCACTTTCACTGCCAACGTGCTCGCTCGGCTATTTCAGCCCCCGAGCACGTAGGCAGACAGGAGCGGTATCATTGCAAAGGGGAGAATCCCCCGTGGCAGGGCAGAAAGCCCACTAGGCACCAGGGATATTTTTTTGGGCATGACATGTCATATAGCTACTTCTTTTCTACATACTGTGTTAAGTTAGCATGAGTTTATTAAATGTTTGCACGCCGTTTTTCATTCTTGCTTCACTTTTGCACACGACACATAATTGTTGTTTTAGCTTTCAACCCAGAAGAGCTTCATGATTTACTAGAGAAATAATATGTTATTGCTCTGATATCAGTTTTGTTCTGCACTCTGTCTGCACACCGAGTGCTGAAGGCTACACGGATAACTTAACCCAGTGTTGTTGTAAGGTCTGATCTTCGCACCCTTATAGACATAATACACATGCTGCTGCCAAAATCTGGCTCTAGGCGAGTTTTATATTGTGATGCTGAACGCACAAAAACACACTTGATATGCTTCGCATGCAGAGAGCTGGTGGGAGGTGATGTGATCGTCCTGCCACTGAGATTTTAAGGTATGGGCCCGCCCTGCTAAAACCCAAATGAGACCTTCGTAGATATAATATACTATGCTAAATAGGGAGAGTGTGAATTAGACATTGTTAATTTCTATTCATTTTAGTATATTAGTATGCTCTCACCATTCGCCTTTTATAGACTGATAACTATGCTGATAACTTTGTTGCTTATAATATGTTTGCTAGTATTACACAAGATACTGCGTTTGAGAACCTTGCATAAGTAAATAAATATTTCAAACGTGCACATGTCCTCTTTTACTCCTCGTTCTGGTTTGTGATGATTATATAACGAAAGAGTGTTCATGTGTTCCACGATTCCTGAGGTACTCTAAGTTCATGTTCTGGTCTGTCTAAGCATTGGGAGTTTGTTATGACCAATGAGACACTGTAGCTAGCTTGGTAAGGGGATTATGGGTACTGGGGTGAGTTTTGGGCCATCCTAATTCACCGAGGTTCCAGGTCTCTATGCACAGTTCTGTAGGAGAACGGAATTCCCGCTACATGGGGCCCATACGTTGTTGGCCTTATTATATCATGACATTCGAGTAGTATATCATTCAATCCTTAACCCCTTCACTGACGTTTCCGGTAAACGGTTGTGTCGGAAAAACCTACCTATTTTTGAAATAGGTCTTTTCAAGCTTGATTCTTTCTAAAACGGTTTCTTTGAATTACTACCCAGTTGTGCTACAAAGTTTACTTTGTTTTTTCTAATTCCTGTGCTGTCATGGCCCAACCCGTGGACATTCCGCAGCATAGTCGCATTGCGGTGCGAGATCATTTACGGGCTTACAATGTACCTTTGGAGGGCTTGGCTGTGATTATGGTGGTGAGTGCGGAACATGCTTATCCTTACAAACTCTTTTATTCGTGGGTGACATTTCCGGCAGTGGACGCTAATTCAGGCGTATTCCACACATACACTCCCACGGTTGTACCTAATGAGTATACTCCGTACAGAGCACAGGAAGTTCCTATTGATGTTTGGCAGCATGGAGTTTGGTTTGGTGGCGCCCTACCCCATTCTTTAACCGCTCCGAGGTTAGGTCCTTTGTCCATTCCAGGCGCTAGTTGGCCTTTTGTGGCTGGATTCACTCCTCATCCTCTACACGGCAATTGTAATGTGACTGAACTTTGTCGACTACATGTAGTCGCGATTGCCGTGATTAGAGCCTTAGTGCATTACATGGGTTGTAATCTTCGGGGTGGAGCCCCGGGGGGTGCGGCACTTCCGGCAGGTCAGGGTGGTTTGAAAATCAGCCCTGTCATGGTCAATTCCGTAATGGGCAAGAAGCCCCAGGAAAAGGATGATTTTCCTTTCTGGTTTGCCAAAAAATTTGACCAGCTGGAAGCTGTATTTGCTAATACGACTCCTGGTGAAAAACACCGGATTCTTACACTTAGTTTGCCGAAGGATTTGGCCCCTGAGCTTGTTGACTGTGAGACCTGGGGGAAGACTTTTGCAGCGGTCTATGCTCGGTGCTACGGCACCCCGTCTATGTCCGTGCTGTCTTCGGTCTTTAAACGTGTTCAAGATGATCACGGACCGGAATCTGCGGTCGAGTTGGGCATGCGCCTGTGTGGCACCTTTGACGTGGTTTGCGATCTAATCCTTGCTAATGTCAAGGGAGATGCAGTGAACTTTCAGGTTGCTAACGTGTTAGCCGCGCTTGCCGAGGCCGAGAAACCCCGTCAGTCAGCGAGGATTATTGTTGCGACTTATAAAACCGTTGGTCGCAATAGTAGGGGCGTTAAGCCTTTTTCTGCTAAAGATAAAAAGCAGCCCCAGGGACAAACTTCGGAGACTGAGGTTCAGCCCAAGTCCAATAAACAAAATCGGCCTAAAAAACTGAAACAGGGAAAACAACCGCAACAACAACAAACACAGGTTTCGAGCCCTGCGTCTCTGTTACCTACGCAGTCGGAACGTGTTTATGACTTGCGCGACCGCGCGACGATTAAGACTCCTGATCGATTTCAGGCTTCTGACCAACGCTCTCCTCGTTCCTTTCAGGACTCATCGGCTCCGACGACCGGTGGTGGAGGGGGCGGCAGGGGTCAGGGTGGTCAGCAAGGACGTGACCAGCCCCGCCCGAGGAATGGTGCAGAAAAGCAGGAAGGCTCTACGCCTAGTAGACCACAGTTTGCCAAGAAGAAAGTTGCAGACTTAACAGCGCAACGATATGCACCAGATAGTGAGAACACGGCTTCGGAATCTGACGTGGGCTCTGACCTTACTGGACAGCGCGGCGGAGATTACCATAGTGAGAGAGGCGCTCCGTCCACTACTGAAGGTGACAGCGACTGATACTTATGTTGTCATTGAAACAGCTGACACCAGAGTTGCTCCCCCTGATAGACTTTTTGAAATTGTCCTGTTAATTGAAGGTGACAAACAGCGAGCCATAAAAGGGGTATTTTGGGAAAATCTTTCGTCTACTTATGACATTTTGCTTTCGGAGGCTGACTGGCCCCCACCTTTTGTGCTCGCAGCTCCGCAAGGGGAGGAGGTGATCCTCCCCAGTTTTGCGAACACAGTCTCGAAAGAGAATGCGCAGCATTTTGCAGAAGAGTGGGCTCTTAATCTGGCGCCGGCTGTGTACCGGAATCAATGTGGGTGGGATAAATTGTCCCCGCGCCACGAGATACCTTTACGGTCTCAGCCGCAGCCTCACCCTCAATATCCCATAAAACGGGAAGTGAAAGCTTCTGTCGCGGCAATCCTTGAACAATTGGAATATCAAGGTGTAATTGAAACGTGTGTGTCAAAAATGAATAACCCTCTTTTTACTGTAAACAAGCCTGACAGTTCGTATCGTTTGGTTTTGGATTACCGGCATTTAAACTCGCATTGCCGTAACTGTGCCCAATGGACCACTTTTACATGCGGCGGTGTCAAAAAACACTTTCGGCGTCTCCCTATGGGCTATAGGAATAGTCCTGGGATTTTTTCTGCCCACATAGTCTCCCTTTTGAGGTCAATCGACCCGGATGCTTGTTCGTATATGGATGATATATATCTCACAGACGACAAACTTTGGGAGCATCTGTGTCGAGTAAACGGAATTATTTGTACCTTTGCAAACTTAGGTTACAAGTTCAACTTTGCAAAATCGCACATTGCAGAGTACACAGTGTTGTTTCTGGGCTACGACTACGAGCTTAACAATGAAGGAAAGGGATTGGCTCCTCACTTCCTGGAGAAATGCGCACAATTGCGCGCTCCGACAACACTGAAAAAATTACAGTCTTTACTGGGCTTTTTGAATTTCGGGAGAACCTACATTCCGGAATATGCCCAGCGTATCAAGCCTTTGTATGCTTTGATACAACCATCTTTTTCCAAATCATGCTGGCTGCCTGAGCATTCGGCTATACTGCAGTCTTTGCAGGCTGATCTGCTCGCTTCTAAATTCTTACTGACTTGTGATAATCAGACCAACCTGGTGATAAGAATTATCCCTGGGACGGTAGGTTTCACGTAACTGACTTTTAATGAAGGAGACACAGTACCTATTGCTTACAAGTCACACTTATACACTTTGGCTGAATTGCGCTTTTCCACTGTGGAGAAAGTTGTGACGGTTGTGCAGATGGCAATTCTTAAAGAACGTGCCCTGTCACAGGGAAAACGCATGTTGGTTGTTAACCGTGTCCTGTCTTGGAGGCAGTCACAAAAGCCAGTGTACCTAATTCTAAAGCTTTGCACCCTCGGTGGATTCAATGGGCAGCGTCCTTGTCATCTCAGGATGTCACGTTTATTTTTGATGCCACATTAAGGTCGCAGGAGTACTTACAGTATGAATTTGTTCATCCTGCTCCTTTAGCAATGCGACCCCTGGAGGATTTCCATTGCATCATTTACACCGATGGTTCGGCGCAGGTTGCGCATGGCTCTAAACACGCCTACGTTTCCGCATGCGCCATTGTGGTCGGTGCCATGGTGAACGATGAGTTCAAGTCCAGTGTCGTGCACACACAGACACTCGGAGACTGCACTGCACAATTGGCAGAGCTTTGTGCTTTAATGCTTACATTGGAGTACGCAAATCCTAGGATGACTACTCTTATTGTAAGTGATTCTTACTACTGTGTCCAGTCTTACAATGAAAATTTAATCTTTTGGATTCAGAATGAGTTTCGTGATTCCAAAGGTAGCACAATAAAACATAAAATGATCTGGGTCTGAGTGGCTGAGCTTAAAGAGCAGTTGCCACTTGTGTTTGTGATTCATACTCTCGGCCATCAGCGCGTGGGAGTCCACGCTGTCGGTAATTCGCTTGCTGAGGAAGCAGCGAAATCAGCAGTATCTAAATATTTAGTTGCAGCAGTTACACGGTCCAAAAGTAAAATAGATGATGACATCTTAGCGGCTGTTGCTGCCACTGAGAAGGGAGGTAAATATCCTGCGGGTTTCCCTTCGAAGTACACATACCACTTAAGTCCCGATAAGGTTCCTTATGTGAAAATTCCTGATGTTGGCGAACGTTTAGTTCCCAACTCGGATCGCAGAGCTACTTTGATTACAGCGGCTCATGAAGGTGTGGCGTCTGCGCATGCGGGCGTCTCAGCCACTGTAACTCAGCTACAACAGAGGTTCTGGTGGCGGGGACTGTACAAACAGACGCGTGATTATGTCCTTCAATGTGACATTTGCCAGCAGATCAAGCCTTCGACTGCTGCGCGTCCGCCACAGACACAGTTGTACATTTCTAATAAACTACTAGGATGCGTTTATTTAGATCACTGTGGTCCTTTTTCTTCTGATACTGCGTATAAGTACATCTTAGTAGCAGTTGATTCATGCACACGCGTTGTGTGGTTATGGCCCCATCGCAGCGCTGATTCACGGACTGTCATAAGAGATTTGCGTGTCTTTGTAGGGATTTTTGCCTGTGGTACCTTCCATTTGGATCAGGGTCCGGCTTTCGCCTCTAAGGCGTATAAGGATGCTATGGTTTCATTGGGGGTCCAAGTCAAGTTTTCGTCTCCGTACAGACCTGAGGGTAACAGTGTAGTGGAACGAATGAACCGTGACTTAAAGCAATCTTTGACAGCTCGGGTTATAGGCACTGGCAGAAACTGGCTGGCCCACCTCAATGGCGTGCAGTGTGCTCTTAATAATCTCCCTAGAAGGTCTCTGGGTGGGCGGACCCCGTACGAAATGCTCTTTGGTATCAAGATGTACGTCCCTGACCTCGACGGTCTAGACTGCGTGGCTCAAGCCACGGCCTTTGACGTTGTGCTGTTTTACAGGACATACAAAAGACCAGAGACAGTCTTGAAAAAGAACATTTGCCCTCCACATCGGATGATGCCTTGCAGATCCCGGTAGTTGGCTGGCTACCCAAAGTTGGAGAACTGGTTTGTGAGAAGATCGACAACAAGAAAGAATTTGGTCCTTCCTATCGAGCACCGGTCCCCGTTCTTGGAGTGAAGGGCACGAGAACAGTCATTTTACCACCACTTCCAGGTCGTAAGGAAAACAGGTTTATCTCAATTGACAATGTCAAGATCCACAGGGTGGCCGATTCTTCATAGTCACCGGCGGTCTCATGTCCTTCGATTTTGAGAAATTCTGTTTTGGCCATTACTGCAGCTGCTGAGCCAGAAGGTGCCTTAGAGATGCCTGTCATTTCCAATCCTTTGCTAAACAATTTCCCAGTTAATAACAATGATGACCTCCATTATTCCTTTCCTGCTGATTTATCGATGCCTGATTTACAAACACGTTTGGCCACAGACTCTAGATTCTCATTTGACTCTGCTTCAGTGACTTCGACAAAACCCTCCAGTTGTGCAATCTATGCCTCTTTATTCAAAAAACATTTTTTGGTTCCCCCTTGGACATATATTTGGCTAATGCTTTTTTCAGTATACCTTTTTATGTCATTTGGTTTTGTGTTTTATTTTTTTCGACTCATGGATGGACACTATGTCGAGGAGAGAACATGCATTCGGCATCTTAATGGAACTTTGGCCCCCTTATCCTATTCCCATTCTGCACACAGGCTGAAAAGAGACTGAACTTTGTTAACATCACAGCATGGCCGGTTCTTGGTGGGATTGTGTGGGATGCAGTTAAATTTCAAATTCATGGCCCAACTGAAGTGGTTAATGTCCCAAATGTATTTAGAGTGAACATGGGGGATGTGGTTAAACAAAACATACGTTCTGATGATTGGAATGTTCAGGCCGTAGAATCATTATTTACTGATTTAAAATATTATGCTGCCTTTGATGCTGAGGATTTATATTTAGAATCTGCTAATTATGGTGACTTATTTTGCTTTCAACATTATGGTAATCATTTCCTGCATAAAACAAGTTCCAGGAGGAGTACTGTAAATTACACACAGTGGGAACATTGCCCAGCACCATTACAAGGCAGCTCCAGTTCATTTTTGAAGAAGTACACTTACTTTACCAACTTTAATCAATCAAGTCCTGAGTCCTTTTATTTTAAGATGACACAGAAGCCCATGTCCAAAGTTAGACTTACCGATACTAAATTATTGTATTCGAAGCCCTTTCTAGACAGATTAGCTGTAGAAGGCTATGAGCTATGGAAGGAATCCATTGACATTAAATCGGTTTGGGGTTCTAAAAGTTGGCAGGTACAAGGCACTGAGGCTTTGCACCATGCATGTCTCATCCCGAATCACATGTTGTTTTTGAATTCTACTATTTCACAGACAACGTGCTTTGGATTGGCTACTTCAAAAAAGTTAAATACCCCTGCTGTCCCTGATTTGGAAGAATATCCTGGTTGGGATAATTACACAAAAATTTCCATTAGAGAATTGCAGACATTGCTAGGTAATGCATCATTTAATGTGTCCAGTTTTGATCCAAAGGGTTGGTTGCTATGGCACAGAAGCTCTGACTCTTGCCAGCATCGCTTTCTGGGTTTAACTGAAGGTTTTACACGAATAAGGCCTGATCCACGTTTTGATCCTGACCACACTGTTACAACATATTCAGTTGGCAAATTATGTCAAAATTGGTTACAACATTCTACATTCGCTGCTGTTAAATTACATCTATCTAAGCTGACTGATGAGGTGGATATTAATAATTTCATTAAAGGTCCGGCAAGTGGTAGATCTAAACGTTGGATTTATGCTGCTTACAATGAAATTTGGAAGCTATCACAGATTGAAGCTGCTAAGCGCCTGAGAGCAATTGATCAAGCAAATTTAGAAAAGGTGCTTGCAGTTGTCGATAACAGTATTAACATGCTTTCTTCCCGCATATACACGTTGAATAACATTGTTTCTTCTGTAGTTGATATTGTAAATGATGAGGTGTCTGTTTTATACCATGGCCAAAATCAACTGCGTTCTGTGATGCAGTTTGCATGGACTCTACAGACTTTCAAATCTGGCCGTGTGCCATGGAATGACATGAACGTTTCCTCCCTCTTTGCCCCATTTAATTTGACTGACAAACAGCGCATGCTTTCAATGCGAGATGCATCATTTTCCATGTTACACCTTGAGAGGTTGGAATCTTTACCGTTCTCTGTTGCTGAGGCCGCTGATGCAACGTGGCTTATCCACGGATTAATTACATTACCATTCGCGTTGTACGAATTCACTAATTGTATGCGACATGTGGCAATAGGACGTTATGAACCGTTAGGAGGTGCCTTCCTCCATGAAGCATGGTCTCTACCCTTCACATATAGGTGTCTGAAAGACGGCAGAGAAGTTTATCTGAATGGAGAAGAATGCACAGAGTCCCCTGACCATTCATTAATATGCAGACACATTCAATTGCATGGTTCCTGCAACCAGGAGCGGCCTAATCTGGCCTGTGTTTTGAAAGGGACTCCTGTACCCGCAATAGTTCCCACGTTTACACTTTTGGCAAATGGTAGTTATTTGCTGTTGAATAACGAGGAGTGTTGTGGTCTTATTGTCGGTATCGCTTATGTGGTAACTGTATCTGAGCGTGTGGTGTGCTGCAAAATGTAATGTATCCCTCTACGCATGGGAATTCAGATGTTTCCATCTGGCCGCGCATCCCAACCTTGAAAGCAGAGTTCAATGGTATGACTAGAATAAGAGCCCTTTTGTCTCAGAAAGAGGTGTCCCTGAGTTCGGCCCGAGAAACATTCGTCCTTCACATAGCTAACACACGCACAGAAGTGGAAGCGCTTTTAAATACTGATTTACCGTTACATTTCAGCGAGTTGGTTCATCAAATCTTTAATGCCTCCTCCACTTCCGGCCTGGCTCACTTTTTTAAATTAGTTTGCAGTGGTCTTGTGACTTCATTTGAAAAAATATTTGGGGTCATCCCTGCCTTTTTTTATTCTATTTTTTCGAGCTTGTTCGGAGGATTCCCTGTCTTGCTGGCTTTAGCTGCAGGCGTTTTGCTGATATTTTGCTTCATTACAAATGGCTGCCCATCCTGCATTAAGAGCAGAAGAGCCCCTCCTGTCACTGCTGCGCAACCGGATGCTTGATTACTATGGCACCCTGCCGCTTGCAACCTTAAGCACGGCGTTTGGATTATCGTTTCGATTTTCCTATTTCTCATGTGTCCAGCCTGTGTTTCATTGCCTAAGCTGCGATTTCAACTGGGCCCTTGATTTGTGTCTCTGCTTGGCGGTGTCTCCTGAAGTCGACTTTAATCATCTGATGAGCCCCGTAGTTGCTCACGAGTTGGTTTGTACTGGCGAAAGGATTATGGCCTTGGCGGGGATGCATGGACTAATGGGTCGTTGGGATATAATTGCAGCAGAGCATGAGTTCTTGGCAAGGAGCTTTCTTGAGAACCCACTGAGTTGTCCTCTGATGTTAATAGAGGATTCAGTGACGGAGCAGCACTTATGTTCCTTCCCATTAATTAATTGGATGGCTGAACTATTTTCGGATGATGACAGTGATTTCTTATTGGAGGCTGTGGCTGCATATTTTGCATATTCGATTCTATCATAAGATGCCATGGAGTTTATTGTACTTATTTCGGCACGTGCTTTTTATATTTTTGGACAGTGCCCCTTTTACATGTGTGAACAATTTTTATATACGTCCCAGACCTCTTGACTTATATTTTAAAAGGTTGGATCAATTACATTTGGCCACTATAGGCCTGTATTTATACGTTTGGAGATTTGATTAGTTCATTATTATTGAACTCTGTTTTCAGGTTAAGCCCCTTCCAGGTTCTGCCTTTAGATGATTTTTGACAGTGCTCTGATCATTGGGGGGGGTGTCATATAGCTACTTCTTTTCTATATATTGTGTTAAGTTAGCATGAGTTTATTAAATGTTTGCACGCCGTTTTTCATTCTTGCTTTACTTTTGCACACGACACATAATTGTTGTTTTAGCTTTCAACCCAGAAGAGCTTCGTGATTCACTAGAGAAATAATATGTTATTGCTCTGATATCAGTTTTGTTCTGCACTCTGTCTGCACACCGAGTGCTGAAGGCTACACGGATAACTTAACCCAGTGTTATTGTAAGGTCTGATCTTCGCACCCTTATAGACATAATACACATGCTGTTGCCAAAATCAGGCTCTAGGCGAGTTTTATATTGTGATGCTGAACGCACAAAAACACACTTGATATGCTGCACATGCACAGAGCTGGTGGGAGGTGATGTGATCGTCCTGCCACTGAGATTTTAAGGCATGGGCCCGCCCTGCTAAAACCTAAATGAGACCTACATAGATATAATATACTATGCTAAATAGGGAGAGTGTGAATTAGACATTGTTAATTTCTATTCATTTCAGCATAATTAGTATGCTCTCACCATTCGCCTTTTATGGACTGATAACTATGCTGATAACTTTGTTGCTTATAATATGTTTGCTAGTATTATACAAGATATTGCGTTTGAGAACCTTGCATTAGTAAATAAATATTTCAAAAGTGCACGTGTCCTCATTTACTCCTCGTTCTGGTTTGTGATGATTATATAACGAAAGAGTGTTCATGTGTTCCACGATTCCTGAGGTACTCTAAGTTCATGTTCTGGTCTGTCTAAGCATTGGGAGTTTGTTATGACCAATGAGACACTGTAGCTAGCTCGGTAAGGGGATTTTGGGCACTGAGGCGAGTTTTGGGCCATCCTAATTCACAGAGGTTCCAGGTCTCTATGCACAGTTCTGTAGGAGAACGGAATTCCCGCTACAGTGGAGGATCATTGTAAGGCTTAATAAGCCATAACAAAAGCCAGGTGGCCAGTGCACTTTTACGTGCACGTGCCTGCAAGCTTGAGGCCAGCAAAAGCCTCTCTGGTAGCACTTTAAAAACCCACTTACTAAAGGTCTAGCACATGCACTAGCTTAGGCGAGACCTAAAAAGGAAGATAAAACAGATGTTATTGTACATGACATTTCCAAGACAGTAGGGTGCTTCTCAAAATGTTTCCAAAACAGTAAAGTGCTTTTAGAAGGTAACTAACCCCCGCTACACCTCTATCTGCCCCATATCTGTTAAATTAAGACACATTTGGGCTACGGAATTACAATGCTGGAGTAGATCAAACCATGGTGAAGAAGTCCTAGCCAGATCCTATTTATCATTATCATCATCATTATCATATTTCCATGTGCAGAAGACCTTTCAGAACTGTCTGGTGTACTGTTTTGGGGTGAACAGGTGCTTTTCCGGAATGCTTGAGACAGATGATATTAGACATGGTTCATGAGGCACATCTGGACTTGAGCAGTATGGAAAGGAGGATTAGATGAGATTTTTTTTGGTGGCCTAGTATTGATAGGTACCCCTTTCAATCATATTCCAATTTCCCCAAACGCTCATCTACCAGTAATCACCTCTGGACACCCAAAACCCACAGAAAACAGATACATGTCTGGTACCCCCACACTCAGGAGACCCAGAACAGAGATGTGGTTCTAGCAATTGGCAGGTAAATGGTTCATATATTAGAGAAACTGGAAGGAATTACGATATTTTGGAAAGTAAATCGCTAAACATAAGATTAACATAATAGTCAGGGTGTTCTCCCAGCCAGCCACTAACGACAAGGGAGGAGTGGTTTACACTGAATGATTTTGTTCGGTCATACACAATTATAACATGTACAGTTTTATACTTTCCATATAGTCTTTAGTTTGATATCTGTCATCAAATGAACAGTGCACCAGAATTAGTAATTAGCACTAACATTGCATAATTAATTGCGCAGATTACATTTCTTTGAAAAATGCACATGTATTTGGCAGAGCTGGACTATAGAAATAAAGGGTAACATTTCCTTGCTTAGCTTTACAGGATTTCTGTATGCCCATTTAAAAAAGGCAATACAATATTGTGCAAATATGTTAGAAAAATGAATACATCTCCAAATGTTTTATTATATAATTTTAGGTTGCAATTAGATATTGATGCAGCATTTGCATAAAACAGAGACCTGAATGAGTTACAATAATAGCTTATAGTTTATATTGTTGCTCAAAGAGACCAATGGAGTGCAAAGGCCTGATTTACTACCTTTTCGGGTTTTCACGAACTACATGCAGAGTTTTATGACTCTGGCCTCCCTATACTTATGTGTGTAGAGTTTTCTGCTCCCAGAGCTCTGCAATTGGGGCGGAGGACTCCGCAAAACATAGGTATAGGGAGTGCAGAGTGATAAAGCTCGACATGTAGTGTGTGAATACAAAAAGGTAGTAAATTGCACAAAAATGTAAGTTTACCCTTGTGAATCAGGTCCCGGGTGTTTAAGCAATCTAATGCTGATGTTATGAAAAAGCTCTGTTATACAGGTGGGCAAACACTCTAGGAGAGAAAGGGTGCACTAATGGACACACAAATCAAGTTTTCCTGAGCTCAGCATTCAAAAGAAAAAAATAACCTGAGGTTAAGTTTGGGAGTTCCTCTAATACCTACAGATTATGGATTTGATCACCCCTCCCACTACAGATCTTTCCCTGTCACACTTTTTTAATAGTTATGACATTGAATACGCACCATTTTTCACACAAACATTTGGTAAAGAAATATTTAAATACTGCAGACTTAAAAAAAATACTAATAATGCTCTCTTTAATTTGTAATCTCACAACATTGGAGTACTTATCTTCTAATCTTCATAGAAGAAACCATTCTTTTGATAGTACTATTTTATGTTGCTTTTCCTGGCAGGGTTGTAGATCCCAATGGTACATCTGGTGCAATGCAACAGGGCCCAGAGATGGGAGGGGGCCCAACCACAACATCCCCTGGAGCACTGAGAGCGCACCCACTAAGGTCACAGGTGCTCTTACAACACTGGGAGCTTGCTGGTAGTGGTGCCTGATTTCCTCAACAACAGTAGTTAGACTCCGAGCAGCCGAATCCACTGAAGCACCTACAAGGGCACTACGAAAGCCTCACTGCACTCACACTGAATTGTCGAGTAGGGATTCTGCTTAGAAACAGAACTATGCGTGGAACCACATAACATCAGAATGTAGGAACTGTGTCACCATACCACATCAGAACCTACAGGCCAAAATCCAGACTAGCTTATAGTGCCTATCTTGCTCTCCTAATCTTTCCAGAGAAACAAGTAAATTGGCATCCCAGAACACAGCACTCTAGACCCTCTCAGGGATCGCGTTAGCCGGTCAATTTATGTTCTCTCACACAATAAACAGAAAAGAGAACGAAGAAAGCTTACATTATTTATTGAAACTATTGTGCTAGTTTTTGTGAACAACTGTGCTGCAATTAGAAAACATATGCAGGTCAAAAATGTCATTAGCATAATCAATAGACTTTACACAATGAAAAGCCCTGTCATATTGAATATCAGATCTGCGTAAGCCTAATCTCACTATAGAAGCACAGTGATGTATTAGAGATCTCTAGGATAGTGGTGGACCTGATACCTGGCATACATAGGTAGCTATTCTACGCTCAGGTGTCAGAGCTCTCATCTCAGGACCTTTGCTCTGCGAGAATGTGTCTGCTCCCATCTCAAAACGACAAGTCCCAGCTTATATGACAAGAATGTTATGTTCAAAACAGCAGCTGTTTTTCTCTATTATGTCTAGGTGCTAGTGTACGACCACAGCAAAAACAGAGCACTATTCATTTTAACATTGTAAGAAAGGTTCCGTCTGAATCCCAGTCGAAAAACTAAATATCAAAACATGTGCAGCCTATTTGTAATAACTGTGTAGCACAAAAACAAGCATGTTCTTTTGTAATGTGTGCAAAGCAAAACCAGCCTACTACGTACAGTTAGGCAACATACAGGAAAAAATATGGTGGGCCTACAGGAAATACACGACAGTTGGAGGTCAGATGATGGCAGTTAGAAAAAGAACAAAGATGCAATTAGGAGAGAGAGCTGGAACTGAGAAAATTGAATATTTGAGATTTTTGTTCCATATTAAGCTAAAAAAACAAACTGCAAAGGTAACTTTAAAACAACTTCTTGGGGGGCGGGGGTGGGGGGGAGTAGGAATAGTAATCCTTTTGAGACCTGTGGAAATCACCCTGAATCTCTGAAAATGAGACTTTGCTCTCTAGAGCAAGAATTCAAGTAGCTGGATATATATGTATCTCAAACACAAGTTGCCTGCTGTTTAGAAAGCCCATCACAGGTAAGTTCTGTTTTTGCCATCTTTTATTCTTTGGAGGACATACAATGTTCAAGCAGCTGACAGCGCCTCGCACAAATAATTGTCCTGCCCAACGCGTTTCGTCATTCCTCTTCACTTCATAAAGGACTGCGGGTCAATCTGCGAAGGAGAGCACACATTATAAATTACTTCTCCCGCCCTGATAGGCGTGGCCACCCGTGGTCTGCTGGTCTTTGGAGTTCATTGTTATTTCTCCCAGTGGAGCGCTGTGCTCTCTCTTCAAATACAATACTTATGAATCCCAAGTGGGTTGCTACGCACTGGAGATACTTGTCATGCCTTTCACAGTCCTCCAAGGCCAAACCTGTTCCTCGTGCCCCAGCGTCGTTTGGCGCTGAAGCATAACTGCACGCAGTGCAGCAGGGCATTTCTCCCGGCTCAGGCGGGGCCGCACAACCATCAAACACAAGTTGCCTGCTGTTAAGAAAGCCCATTACAGGTAAGTTCCGCTTTTGCCATCTTTTATTCTTTGGAGGACATACAATGTTCATGCAGCTGACAGCGCCTCGCACAAATAATTGTCCTGCCCAACGCCTTTCGTGATTCCTCCTCACTTCATCAAGGGCTGCTGGTCAATCTGCACAGGAGAGCACACATTATAAATTATTTCTCCCGCCTTGATGGGCGTGGCCACCCCGTGGCCGGCTGGCCTTTGGAATTCATTGTTATTTCTCCCAGTGGAGCGCTGTGCTCTCTCTTCAAATACAATGCTTATGAATCCCAAGTGGGTTGCTACGCACTGGAGATACTTGTCATGCCTTTCACAGTCCTCCAAGACCAAACATGTTCATCGAGCCCCAGCGTTGTTTGGCGCTGAACCGGAACTGCACGCAGTGCAGCGGGGAATTTCTCGCGGCTCAGGCGGGGCCTCACATCCATCAAACACAAGTTGCCAGCTGTTAAGAAAGCCCATCACAGGTAAGTTCAGTTTTGCCATCTTTTATTCTTTGGAGGACATACAATGTTAAAGCAGTTGACAGCACGTCGCACAAATAATTGTCCTGCCTAACGCGTTTCGTCATTCCTCCTCACTTCATCAAGGGCTGCGGGTCAATCTGCGAAGGAGAGCACACGTTATAAATTACTTCTCCTGCCCTGATGGGCGTGGCCACCCCTTGGCCTGCTGGTCTTTGGAGTTCATTGTTATGTCTCCCAGTGGAGCGCTGTGCTCTCTCTTCAAATATAATGCTTATGAATCCCAAGTGGGTTGCTACGCATGGTAGATACTTGTCATGCCTTTCACAGTCCTCCAAGATCAAACATGTTCATCGAGCCCCAAAGTGGTTTGGCACTGAAGCGGAACTGCACGCATTGCAGTGGGGAATTTCTCGCGGCTCAGGCGGGGCCGCACATCCATCAAACACAAGTTGCCTGCTGTTAAGAAAGCCCATCACAGGTAAGTTCAGTTTTGCCATCTTTTATTCTTTGAAGGACATACAATGTTAAAGCAGTTGACAGCACGTCGCACAAATAATTGTCCTGCCTAACGCGTTTCGTCATTCCTCCTCACTTCATCAAGGGCTGCGGGTCAATCTGCGAAGGAGAGCACACATTATAAATTACTTCTCCTGCCCTGATGGGCGTGGCCACCCCTTGGCCTGCTGGTCTTTGTAGTTCATTGTTATTTCTCCAAGTGGAGCGCTGTGCTCTCTCTTCAAATACAATGCTTATGAATCGCAAGTGGGTTGCTACACACTGGAGATACTTGTCATGCCTTTCACAGTCCTCCAAGGCCAAACCTGTTCCTCGTGCCCCAGAGTGGTTTGGCACTGAAGCAGAACTGCACGCAGTGCAGCGGGGCATTTCCCACGGCTCAGGCAGGGCCGCACATTCATCGAACACAAGTTGCCTACTGTTAAGAAAGCCCATCACAGGTAAGTTCCGTTTTTGCCATCTTTTATTCTTTGGAGGACATACAATGTTCAAGCAGCTGACAGCGCCATGCACAAATAATTGTCCTGCCCAACGCGTTTCGTCATTCCTCCTCACTTCATCAAGGGCTGCGGGTCAATCTGCGAAGGAGAGCACACATTATAAATTACTTCTCCTGCCCTGATGGGCGTGGCCACCCCTTGGCCTGCTGGTCTTTGGAGTTCATTGTTATTTCTCCCAGTGGAGCGCTGTGCTCTCTCTTCAAATACAATGCTTATGAATCCCAAGTGGGTTGCTACGCACTGGAGATACTTGTCATGCCTTTCACAATCCTCCAAGGCCAAACCTGTTCCTCGTGCCCCAGCATCGTTTGGCGCTGAAGCGGAACTGCACGGAGTGCAGCAGGGCATTTCTCGCGGCTCAGGCGGACCGTACATCCATCAAACACAAGTTGACGACCCCCTAGACACAGGGGCGCCGACCTGACTGGTGAGCTGGCGGCATATGGTCTCCACCTCTCTAATTCCGGACCCACGCACATTAAAGGTCACCTACTTGACCCGGTGTTTACGAATACCCCCACCCTTCGGAGCACAGACCCCCTTCCCCTTCCGTGGACTGACCACTTCATGGTCGCCTTCTGCCTTCCAGGAGTCATCACAAAACTCCACAAACCCACCACCTATACTAAGGACAGAGCATGGGCCAGATTAGCCACAGAAGAGTGGGCCAGAACCCTGAATTTGACTACACCGACTCCAGCGGAAGACCCCACCACCGCAGACAGTAAATTCAAGGAGTGGATCTCCACGTCTCTGGACTCCATCCTCCCAAAAAAAACTCGTGAGAATAAAAATGGGAAACTAGGATCTGCCCCGTGGTACACTCCAGAACTCCGGTCTCTCCGCAAACACTGCAAGAAAGCAGAACGGCTATGGAGGAAAGACTGGCAGCACGCCAGCAAAGAGGCCTATCAGCGGTCGGTGAGAACTTACAAATCTTCACTGAAACTGGCGAAAGCATCTCACTATGATACAAGAATTCAAAATTCCAATAACTCGGCAAGGGAATCTTATCTCATTCTAAAAGAGCTATTAAAAACTCCTGTCCCACCCGTATCCAACACGCCACCAGCAGACAAAAGTAATGAGCTGGCCAACTATTTTAACGCCAAAATTGACCGCATCTTAACCTCTCTGCCCCCTCTCGACCTGTCGAACCATATGGACAACGAGGCATCCACTAATCAAACAATAAGCAGCGTGCTTCCTCAGCTCACTTCCTTTAGGGCAGTAACAAGGAGCGAGGTTGACACGACGATGGCCAAAATGAAAAGCGGCTCCCCTTTAGATCCCGCCCCGATCAGATTTCTCAGAACAGTAGCACCGGCTGTCGTGCCCACAATCACGGAGCTCATAAACCTCTCGCTCTCGCAAGGATCGGTCCCCCCCAGCTGGAAAAGTGCAGTCGTGAAAGCACTCCTAAAGAAACCCCAGCTTGATCCAACCGACATGGCGAACTACCGGCCAATCTCACTCCTTCCCTGTGTCAGTAAAATGGCCGAGAAATTGGTCAATAGCCAACTGTCACATTACCTAGAAGCCAACAATATCTTACGACAGTCCCAGACGGGGTTTCGCCCGGGCCATGGCACGGACTCCGCCCTTCTCGCTGTCATCGAGGAGGCAAGGTGCATCCTGGATTCAGGAGGATCAGTGGCAGTGATCCTCCTGGACTTAAGCGCAGCCTTCGACACAGTCAACCATCGTGTCTTACTCCATCGACTGGCTGCCGCTGGGATTGCAGGTTCGGCGCTCAAATGGATTGAGTCTTTCCTATCAGGGCGCTCGTTCCAGGTGTGGGATGGCAACTTCCATTCTGCCACCCTCCCCCTCATGAGTGGGGTCCCCCAGGGGTCATCATTAAGCCCAACCCTATTTAATGCTTACATGGCCCCTCTCGAAGATGTGGTTACACCCTTCGGGATAAAAATAGTAAGCTACGCAGACGACACCCAATTAGTCGTCTCACTCTCCCAACTGGACAAAAACCCAGACAATCTGCAAAACTGCCTTAAAAACATCCATACCTGGATATGTGAGTCATCCCTTAAATTAAATGGCTCAAAGACGGAAGTCATGCTTCTAGGTAAGCAATGGACCGCCATCCCTCCAGCCGTCTGGCCTAATGAGTTCGGGGAAATCCCCGCTCCTAAACAAGAAATTAAAACCCTAGGAGTCTGGTTGGAACCCGAGTTGTCGATGAAAACTCAAGCTACCAAGACAGCAGGGACCTGCTTTGGCTTGATGCACTCCATTCGGAAGATCCTTCCACTTCTGCCTTCCCTATCGAGGAAGCTCCTGGTCCAAGGACTGGTGCTCGCACGGCTGGACTACAGCAACATGGTGTACCTCGGAGCGCCTGAGGCCACCATGGCTAAACTCCAACGCACGCAGAACGCAGCCGCCCGGTTACTCTGGAATCTCCCTTCTAGAGTATCAGCCAAACCTGCCATCCAGGCTCTCCACTGGCTTCCAATACGCCAAAGGGTCGAATTTAAGGCCCTGTGCACTGCACATAAACTGCTTAATGGCTCTGGTCCTGCCATTTTGAGAGACCTGGTTACTCCCTATAAAGCTCCCAGGTCCCTTCGCTCGGAGAATGAAAACCTGGCCATTATCCCCAGACACCGGAAGACACGGACTGGCGGCCGTCGCTTCTCGGTTAAAGCATCCACCAGATGGAATGCACTTCCCCGCTCCCTTCGGCTGGAACCTAATCATCTCATCTTTAGGAAAAAACTTAAAACGTTGTTGTTCCCTAAATAGAGTCCCTCCTTTCTGTACTCAGGTCTCCACAACTTTCATAGCGCGGGGATGCCCTCGGGTCACCAGGCGCTTTACAAATCGCTAAAATAAAAATAAAAATTAAGAAAGCCCATCACAGGTAAGTTCCGTTTTTGCCATCTTTTATTCTTTGGAGGACATACAATGTTCAAGCAGCTGACAGCGCCTCGCACAAATAATTGTCCTGCCCAAAGCGTTTAGTGATTCCTCATCACTTCATCAAGGGCTGCGGGTCAATCTGCGAAGAAGAGCACACATTATAAATTAGTTCTCCCGCCCTGATGGGCGTGGCCACCCCGTGGCCTGCTGGACTTTGGAGTTCATCGTTATTTCTCCCACTGGAGGGCTGTGCTCTCTCTTCGAATACAATACTTATGAATGCCAAGTGGGTTGCTACGCACTGGAGATACTTGTCATGCCTTTCACAGTCCTCCAAGGCCAAACCTGTTCCTCGTGCCCCAGCGTCGTTTGGCTCTGAAGCGGAACTGCACACAGTGCAGCTGGGCATTTCTCACGGCTCAAGCGGGGCAAACTTTTCGTTTGGATGTATGCGGCCTTTGCCTGGGTCGCAGAGGAGTGCCCCGGTGTTTTTTAACACTCCAGCGAGCACGTCAAATGGCGAACTTCCATATGGGAGAGGTGCCGCTGTTTGAGGAATGGGAGCGGTTCTGGTGCATGTCAAGCGGCACACCGATCCACATGGATTTTATTGAATTTTACTTATGAAGTTAAACAGCAGTGTATCTCACTTGAGTAAGAAAACGAAACTACAAGCACCAGAAAACCATAGGTGTGGCCACGCCCATGGGGCGGGGTCCTAAATATTTAGCAGTTGACGCCATAACACTCTGCTGCTTTCCTTCAGTCCGTGAAACCCCTGATGAAGTGAAACCCCGAAACGCGTTGGGTCTTAGACTTGGGACTGTGTTGTGTGGATGACTGCCCAAGAAACCACTGCCTCAATAAAGCTGCTTTTGGCAAATACTAACCTCGTGTGGGCGTCCTCCATATCCGGCAAACTTTTAGTTTGGATGTATGCGGCCTTTGCCTGGGTTGCGGAGGAGTGTCCCGGTGTTTTTCAACACTCCAGCGAGCACGTCAAACGGCGAACTTGCATATGGGAGAGGTGCCGGTGTTTGAGGAATGGGAGCAGTTCTGGCGCATGTCAAGCGGCACAACGATCCACATGGATTTTATTGAATTTTACTTATGAAGTTAAACAGCACTGTATCTCACTTGAGTAAGAAAAAACACTACATGGACCAGAAAACCACAGGTGTGGTGACGCCCATGGGGTGGGGTCTTGAATATTTAGCAGTTGCCGCCATAACACTCTGCTGCTTTCCTTCAGTCCCTGGAACCCCTGATGAAGTGAAACAATGAAACGCGTTGGGTCTTGGAATTGGGACTGTGTTGTGCGGATGACTGCCCAAGAAACCAGCTTTGAGTTGAATTCCTACATCCCTCCAAGCTCCTGAACATTGGCAGCCCCCCAAAACAACAGCTAAAGGTACTTGAATCTAGAGAGGGAATTACCCATCTTTGCTGCTAACACTTCCCAGGGCAACACACCCTGTACTGTCAGGAGGTCCCCCCGGACTTCAATTCCTGCCCTTCTCAATGTCAGACTCAACCCATCTTTGAGACATTCAGGCGTACCTGGCGAATCCCAAATTTGGGGGAAATCCAAAAAATAACCCATGCTAAGAATCTTTTCATACTCCCAACCAAAGAGTAATTGCTGCCTTAATGTCTTCAACCTGAATTTTTTGAAAAACTTCTTTGTCCCAAACTTATACAAAAAACCTTTAGACCCTCACTCCTTTACCATCTCCTCCAACAAGCCTGGTTAACCTAGAAGCACTCCGCAGTTTTTAAACTGGAAAGCAGTATATTATAACTGTAAATCTGGAAGAGCCAGGCCACCCTTTTCAAGCTTACGCCTTAATTTTTTCCAGGCCAGCCGGGCTCCCTTTGAAGCCCAAACAAAACTGACTAACTTCCCCTGTAGTTTATAAATTACAGACTTTGGAAATGTCAGGGGGATACAATTAAAAAGGTATGTTAGTTTGAGGTTAGTTTGAGGAGTATCACCATTTTGATTAAATGCACTCTTCCATACATAGCTAATGATGCATCGACCTCCTTTACTACCCTCTCCAAATTATACTGAGGAATTGACTCTAATTATTTTATTATACTTATTCCAAGATATCTAATCTCATTCTGTACCTCCCCCCTCCAGCTAGGAACATTCCAACACATTACCCCAGACTTCAAGTTGTTCACTTGATAACCAGATAGTGCCTCAAATTCTATTACCAGAACTTCTACCCTGGGAACAGTCTGAGATATAAATTGCGGGATCATCAGCATACAATGCAACTTTATTTTTATAAGTGCCTGAACTAAAAATAATGACCTGAGCATCTGCCATAATAGCTGAGCGAGTGGTTCGATATAGATGGCAAACAACAATGGAGAAATTGGACAGCCTGCCATATGCCCTCGGTGATCGGGAACCTTCTTGAAAGGAAACTATTAAGAAGAATCCTCTTGTAAGGAAACCATTAAGAAGAATCCAACTGTAGAGTGTTCATACAAAGCTTTTAACTTTGCAATAAAACATGGGCCAACACCAGTTATCACCAAAACCTACCGTAGATAAGCCCAGCAGATGCGGTCAAAAGCCTTAGCTGCATCCAATATGACCACAGCCAAGGGAGTAGAATGAGCAGTAGCAAGGTCTATACTGCCAAACAGTTGGTGAGTGAGTTCATGGAAATGCCTCCCTGGGGAAAATCCCTTCTGGTTGAGATGTATGTTCTGAGGTACCAGTTTAGCCAATCTCAATGCCAAAATACTGACAAAGATCTTGTAGTTTGCATTAAGCAGGAATATCGGGCAATACGAGTCTGCTTTCCTAGGGTCTTTCACTGGTTTTAGGATCAAGCCTATAGTAACCTCCTTCCACGACCCATATACTTGTGACTCCCCCTTATACACCAGATTATAAAGGGTCTCCCAGACTGGGGCTATTTCCTCTATTAAGAGTTTTATAAACCTCTGAAGGGATAGCTTCCAAGCTGGCTGCCTGCCCACTCTTGACTCTAGTCACAACCCTTCTCATCTCTCCCTGATTAATCAAAGCTTCCATACACTTTTTTCCTTCTCTAGTAAAAAGAGGAAGACCAACCTGCCCCAACCAGTCTTCTCAGTTGTCTACCACCTCACCCTGGGCTCCTACCAGCTCCTTGATTATATTCCTAGTTCTTTCTACCATGGTCTTCCAAACCAGTAATGCCCGACTTTCTCACCATACTCGAACTGCCTCATAGTTGCAGCCTGCCACCTTGCCTTACACTTGGATTCCAATTTAATTTTGTAACTTAATTGTGCCTCTTCTTTTACCGGCATCTTTGTGTCTTTACCACCACTTGATACTTGTAAAGAGGCCTCAAGGATACCAACTTTGTTTCAATTCCTGCCAATTCAGCCTTCTCCTCTCTACCCTTGGAACACCCCAGAGTTTTTAATACCCTCCGAATATATGCTTTAAAAGCATCCCATTCTAAACCTTGGGAGGCTGTTCCAGTATTTATCAAAAAATACTCTGATGTGGCCTTTTTTAGAGTGAGCACCACCTCCTCATCTAAGAGGAGAGCATGCTTTATTGTCCATCTTACATTGGGCTTAGTTCCTGGGACCTGCAAGGTTATAATACCAGCTGAATGGTCTGAAATGTGTGCCTGAAGGTGCGTAATCTGTTTTCTATTTGTCGCAAAACCCCTTTCCACAAAATAATCTAATCTGAAGTAACGTCCATATTTTTTGCTGTGGAAGGTCTCCCCTTTCAACCGCCCTTTTAAGCATCTCCATGCATCCACTAACCATAGATCTTGTATCATATTTTTAAGGGCTTGTCTTCTCCTGGGTGCTGGGGGGCCATTCTTCTGGTTTGAGCGATCCAAAACAGGGTCCATCAAAATATTAAATTCACCACCCAAGATCAGCGGGACCATAGCCTCCACAAGATTTGATTACAAATCTACAATATACTGTGGAACCTCCTCATTTGGACCCTATAATCCAACACATATGAATTCAAAGTCTGCATATTTAATTCCAGCCAAAACCCATCTTCCGGAACTGTCCCTTCTAGAATATTTTACTTCCACCCCAGAAACCCTTCTTATTAGGATCGCTACCCCTTACACCATTGCTCTTGATCAGACACTAAAAAACTCTGAACCCATCCACATATGGAATAATTCCTTACCCTCACTTACCACAAGATGCATTTCCTGCAGGACCTAAATATGAGCATGGCTATCTTCGAGATACCTCAGCACCACCCTCTGCCTGGCACAAGACATGAGACCATTCAAGTACCAGGTAGGAATATCTATATCTTTACCTAGATTAGCCATCACCCCTCTACTTTAGATCCCACCTCCTGTTCCAAATTCAGTTCATACAGGCATTCATTTTGGGGTGACCCTGAGGACTTTTTTTCTCATTTTTATCTCTCTGCTCCCCACCACCAACCCCACTACCCATCCCATCCCCGCCCTGGGGAACCCTCCCTAGTTAGTAGGCATAATTATGCCTTGCGGGCTGTCTACTGCGGGGATATTAAGTAAATAAAAAATGTATTCAGTGACTTTGCCGTGCTTTGAGACATCTGAGTTCCTTTTCTCCAATCTACTGACGCAACATTCTGCAGTCATCTGCTTATTATTTAGTAACTTACTTTTTCTTTTTTATTGACTCCAATAGTGCATCAACATCCTTAACAGCGCGATTATTAAACATTTGGTTGTCCCACATTATACACAGCATCGCAGGGAATTTTCATTGCACCTTGGCCCCCCGCTTCCACAGATGCTCCGTTCTGGTACCTAATTCCCATTGCCTCTGTTCTGTAACTCTGCATATATATTCAATCTTATTGTAACAGAGAAACCCTTAACAGGATATGGTCCATAATTTAGAGCCCGGCTAAGAATTGCCTCCTTAACAGTATACAAGAGGAAATTCACCAAGATCTTCCTAGGTTTAGTCCTCTGAGGATTACTCTGAAAAAGATCCTTATGCACTCTTTGAATCTCTTGTTCGATATCAATATCTTTGTTATCCCTTAGGGCTGTCTTATTCAGTATGCTGATTATGAATGACTCCATATCCGTACCTTCATCTGCCTCTGGAATATTTGGGAATCTTAAATTATTCCTTTGGGAATAATTTTGCAACCTCTCAGAGTTACCTCTTAACATTTGGTTCTGTTTAGTCAACTTAGAAATCTCAGTGGCATTTTTTGCAACATCTTGTTTCATTGAACTTACTTCATCATCCATAGCTTTGGTGTGTGAGGCGACCTCATCCAATTTGTGTGCTGACTCGGAGCATGTAGCTTGTATGCCGATCTAATTGGCCTCGGAGACTGCGAAGAGACTCTTGATTTTAGTCTTCAACCCCAGTAAGATATCCGTCAGTGAGTCTTTAGCATTTCCTGGGGGCCTCTCCCTGCTTTCATCTTTTTTGTTGCTCCTTATATGGAGATCTTCTGCCTCCTCCGGTGGTTCTGTTACTGCCCAAACTTCAAACATATTGCTAAAAGGGACAGTACAGTGTTCATTAGGACTCTTCCAGGACTCATTTTTCCCACATTCCTCGGTGTTAGAGAGGGAGCTCTGGTCAAACTGTTCTCAATAGCATTCATACCGATATTAGGTGCCTCCATTTAGACCCTCTTGGCTAAGATCACTTCTTCAGGACTATCCCCTCTCTGCAAGCTAGGCAAAACGCAGAAAAAGGATTTAAGTGAAGGTGTAATTTTAATCGGTTGAGATATTCGCTTTTTACTTCTCTCCACTGTATTTTTAAATGGGTATTTACCGGTTTTTCTATTCTGCAGAGCACTGGTTGCCCTACCCCCCAACATCGCTACTATGATGACCTAGCTTTCCTTTGCTTACTTCTTTCACATCCTGTGCAACACTCAGAGGGTCACAGAGGGGAAGACATGTACCTGTCCCACCTTACCACCCCATATTCCTTGTCCGCAATGTATATCTTGAGGGCCTATCCCCGGCCTTACCATCTACTGAGGCACCTTTCTCCATAGGCAGGAACTGCAGACTTCTTACTCACTTTTTTCTGTTATTATTGATCCATTCTCCTCACCTCAGGTCCTCTAACGAAGAAGACCGGTTGCAGCTCTCTGCTTCCAAAGGCTGTAGAGCAATTCGTCTTGCAGCCCGAATTGTGCTGCTTCTGCCGCTGCCTCTGCTGCCAGTCCTTGTGCCAGCTGACCTGCAGCACCGCAGATCTCTGGCTGCCTCCTTCCAGTGCGACCCCTATCTGGACTTGAGGGTCAATTAATCCTGAAACCTGGAGACCCCCGCTGCCACCGCATCTTACCGGTGAGTATAAAATGACAAGAGCAGAAAATTAACCACTTGCAGTGCGATTCCCCCCGGGCCTCCCACGGCTGCTTCAGCATGCAGCCGCCATGTGCCCCCCTGCTCTAAGGGTAAAAATGACTATTCCCACTCTAATGAGTGCAACAGTAGGGAAAGTGTTGGATAGTGGCAAGATAACATTTACTATTTCCACGCCAATCAGTGTAACAGTAGGGGAAATGTTAGCTTGCAGAGGGGTAATAATTAATATTCTCACTTCAATCAGTTCAAAGTAAAAACAAACAAAATATTAACAACAAAAACTTTTGAAAAACTAAATAAATAAAAACATACATATATATATATATTGAAAATTAAAATGCAAATATATTTAATGTTACAAATTTTCAGAAAAATATTTTATAACGTTAAATGCACATGACAAATAACTACAAATATTATATTAAATAAAATAAAAAATAATTTCCAAACAAATAAATATGTTTTATTAAAAATAATTTAGAATAAAAAACATTATTACATAGATTTTCTTTTTTATTCCCTACCCTATAACATCACACAATTCACAACCCACATCTAAATTGTAATAAAAAAATGTACTTACCTAATTAACATAATTAATTACCAATTAAAGAAATATTGTTAATTAAAAACAAATTAAAACTCATTCAAAATTAATGAACTTCCCGCACTTTACCCCACAAACCACTAGTAAAATTAAACTGTAACAGAATTAATTACACAATTCCACGTTATTTACAATTAAAAAAATATATATATAAACTAATTATAAAGTAAGTAAAACTAATTTACTACCCTCCCTTTACCCCTAAAAAAGTAAAACATACACAAGAAAAATATAAACTACCCTAGTTAAATATCAAATAATTCATTTACATTAATGATCAACCAATTAATAACTAATTAAATGTTCATTACTTCCCACAACTTTACCCCTATAAGCCCCATTACACACACCTAAAATGAATTATGTGAATGTCATATTTAATTAAAAACTGATTATTAGTTAATTAGAAATAGATTACTTCCCACCCTTCACCCCATAAACCCCACAACCCACACCTACATAAAATCACAAAATTACCAGAATTACTTATCACTTAATTAGTTCTTATAAATTAACACGTAACTATTAATTAATTAAACATAAATTACTTCCCACACTTTACCCCTATAAAGCCCACTATCCGCTCCTAAAATTAATTGTACAATTTCCATAATTAATTTTCAATCAATTAATTAGTATTAATTAAGAACTAATTATTAAATAATCAAACATAATTTACTTCGTAGCCTTTACTCCTATAAACCCCACACCAAAAAATAGTTACACAAAATCCATAATTATTTTTCAATTTATTATTTAATATAAATTAACAACTAATGTATTATTATTAGATAACAGTCAATTAATAATTATTTACAAATGAAATATTTCCCGCAATTAACATTATAAAATCTAAATTAAATACATTAAAAAGTATTATTTTATTATAATTAAATTACTTTCCACCCTATTCCCATATAAATCCACAACCTGCTACGGAATAAAAAAAAGCAAAATTTCATTAAAATAAAATTGATAACTACTAAAAATTTAACACATACAAAAAAAGCATACATCACATACATTTAAAATGTAAACTAAAATACATAACAATAATAAAGAAATCGATATTTTAAACAACCATATTTTTGTAAACAATACTAATGAATTCTATATTTTTAAAAA
The DNA here is from genome assembly GCF_964263255.1 of Lissotriton vulgaris. Lineage (NCBI taxonomy): Eukaryota > Metazoa > Chordata > Amphibia > Caudata > Salamandridae > Lissotriton > Lissotriton vulgaris. Next base: position 1,374,461,634 of record NC_141695.1, read on the forward strand.
TGATATTTCTTACCTTAAATTCGATATTCTTGACCACGATATTCTTTCTGTCGCTGTTTCTGAATCACGATATTTCCAATTCGATATTTGTGTCAGTCGTCATTTCCAACTCTATATTCTGTCTCAACACCATATTATATCACTGCATTGAGAAGCATTTGTTAAAAGTGAGTTTTCAAACATGAACTTTTAAACATTCTAGTACCCATCCTTCATCCGACGACAATACCTTTAGTGAACTAACAGGCAAGTTAGTTGTTTTGTACATCCTATATGCGGGCTATATTTCTATTTTACATGGAGCTACATTATTGTACACTAAGACAAAAGAAAGATGTGTGTACAGCATGCATCCTCACATAATTCAATTTTTTTCTCATATGCATTTATGAAAAGTTAGGAGGCATGATAAAATAAAATAATTGCCTAGGATCACACAGTTTGGGCAAGTGGCTAAATCGGGATTGATAGCAGGTTTTTTGGCTGAACACTGTGTAATCCAGCCACTATATTGTTATCCCCTTCTATCTCTTGTTTGACATCAAATTTGAATGCTTTGTCTTTCATTCTTTGTGCATGGGGTTAGACTGTCAGTAGCAGGCAGAATCACATGAAAGCTCAGCTCGCTTTTGGACTCAAGGGCTCAAAAGGACCTCAAGCTGAACCAGAGCCTGACATCTGGCTTTATCCTTCAGTGGCCCACCCACCTCTATACTTTACTCTTGGTATTCTGTGCCTGAAATAAGCTTAGATGCTGCTGCCAGTGTGATCAATGTTTTTTTTATTGTGAGGGTACCCTAGCTGGCACTGCTGCTGGCCATCTTGTGCCGGTGCTGAGTGAGAGGAACTTACACTGCTGGCAAGTGCTGCACATTGTGTTTGTGTGTGTTTACACACAGGGGTGGATTGCTGCTACGGATGCAGTCGATGTTCTGTGCCTGCAAGGGAAGCTTGCATTGTTTCTGGTCGGATCGGCATGTGTTCTGTAGGCTTGGGGGAACGGTGTACTCCTGCCCGGTGATGCACCTGTTTTGTGTGTGGAAATCTTGCAATGTATGTGAGTGAAGCTTGCCCTAATTAACCCCAGTGCTGTTCCTTACACTTGTACCAAATCTGAAATACTTATTCATTGTATCCAAGGGAGACCTTAAATGGTACTGCCCAGTGCCACATTTGTTCCAAGTCTTTGAATGATGCTTGCGCCACCACAATTGTCTCATGTCCTTGAAGGAAGCTTGCACTTACTGACCTTGCAGCAGAACATTTTTTTTTTGCATAGCTTTGAAGGAAGCTTGGTCTGCCTGGCACTACAGTACCACACTTGCTCCATGTCTTTGAAGGAAATGTCCACTGGTCCTGCAGTACCACACTTGTTTCAGGTCTTTGAAGGAAATGTCCACTGGTCCTGCAGTACCACACTTGCTCCATGTCTTTGAAGGAAATGTCCACTGGTCCTGCAGTACCACACTTGCTCCATGTCTTTGAAGGAAATGTCCACTGGTCCTGCAGTACCACACTTGTTTCAGGTCTTTGAAGGAAATGTCCACTGGTCCTGCAGTACCACACTTGCTCCATGTCTTTGAAGGAAATGTCCACTGGTCCTGCAGTACCACACTTGCTCCATGTCTTTGAAGGAAATGTCCACTGGTCCTGCAGTACCACACTTGCTCCATGTCTTTGAAGGAAATGTCCACTGGTCCTGCAGTACCACACTTGTTTCAGGTCTTTCAGGTAAGACTGATGCTCTTGACTTATGCTATATGTCTTAAGCGTGTGAGCCAAGGCCCTGCTGTGCGGCTGCCCTCTGTGCTCCATCTAATTCTGTGTTCTTTAGGTCTGACCAAAGGTCTGCATTAATTGTATTAGCAGCCTCATGTTTTTTCAAAAGTAATACCTAATCTTGCTTAGAGAAAATGGTCTTTGGGTAAGCCCAATTCAGCTATTCATCAGAGTGTCATTCACATGCTGGTTCAGCCCTTCACAACAGCAGACATTCAGTTGGACAGTGCGTCGGCCCACTTCAGCCATTAGCTTTCTCGACAATGTTTGGCTCTGCCGAGTAAACACCTGCCGGTCTTTAAAATGTAAGGTAGACTGAGTAACATATTTTGCCTGCTCACTCTGTGTTTCTCTGCATCCAGAAGAGTCTGACCTCAGGAGGTATTTCCTTTAGTTCATTCCCCAGCAGCCCACCTGTTACTGCAGACTTGTGCTCATTGAGTAATAAGAGTACTAGCAGCTTCTCTGCTATTGCTGTTGGACCACAACGTTCTTATGCAGTGTCAGGCATCACTTCTGCAAGCTTCAAAACCATGCCACCATCTTAACACCATCGCTGCGTGCAAGATTCCCCTCCTGTGCTGGGCCCTAATGTAAATGGGTGTGGTCATGACAAGCTCAGCTCGTCATGAGCACACGAGAGGTATACCTCATGACGAGCTGAGCTCGTCATAAGCATCAAAGGGGTTAAAACAACATTCTACATACTCTATCATGTTTTACTGTTCCAAGAATGACAGACCAGTGAACCATTATTTTTATTTTTCAATTAGTGAAGCACGTGCCCTTCACATGTAGTTTGCATATTTCTTCTTTTGTCTTTCTTTGTTTGATTGTTTCTGCCATTCTTTCTTTCTTCATATGCTTGCACTACAAAGAAAATCCCCACTTTGTTTCTTAGGCGAGCAGTGGGACTTCTTTTGATGCTAAAACTCTTCCACGCAAAGGTCCACAAAGATCAGCTGCACATAGTCTGTAGTGCTGGTCCAAGCGTGGCTGATGGTAGATTAGATAACATCATTTGACATCCAGGCTTTACTGTAGCTTTCCTCAACTGCTTTGAATTGCACTAGTGGGCCAGATGCTCAATATGTACCTCCTGTGCCTCATCTGTCCCCACTCTGCTCCTCCCTAGTGAGTGGTGTACTTGTGCGTGAGCAGTGTGCTGGGTGAGTGCAGCCTAGCCAACATATTTTTGAGTGCACTTTGAGGGGTGTGCCTGTGTGCATGCAGGATTGAGGGTGATTTTTGTGAATGGTCTACAGGTGAAAAGTAGTCCCTCTGTGAGGAGTGTGCCTATGTAAGGGCAGCAGTGTGAGTATGGGCTCTCCGTATGTTTTTTTTTAATGTGCATGCACTTTACAAAGGCCAAACCTATTGGCTTTGTTAATGTTTTTTAGGGTTATGGCTTTGACTTGCAGAAATGCGGAGCGGGGAGTGGAAATACAATAGTGTCTGCATGAGAATGGTAGTGAATTTTGATATGGCAGATGATGTTGAAGAAGGCTGAGGAGTGTCAGGAGGAGCTGACAGAGAGTGAGCCCAGTTACTTTGCTTGCACTAAGGCCAATGGCAACCCAGCTCTGCCACTGGTTCCGCAGAACAAAGTTATACCCAAACCTCTCCCGCTGGCAGCAAGCCTGGGGTGGGCCAGATGGCGATGCTTTCATCAGTTCTTATCCAGCCTCCCTCCCTCTCTTCTAACATCTGTGCAATTAATGTGTCATAATTTACCTCTTTATTTAAACCCAGCACAGGCGGCCTTGTCTGGTGTCCTGTGTCTGTCCGTGCCATAAACTGCCCAGGTCCTGCTGGGGAGGCCCAGCTCTGCCCCAGGGACAGAGCAGTATCCGCTTTCAATGAAAGCCCACATTGTCCACTCAGGGAGTGGCGTTGAGCATCACAAACGTGCCTGGGTGCTCGTATGGCACCTGCTGATAAGCATCTGTTAACCAGGCAGACTTCAAAGCAGGCAGTCTGGATAAAAGGAGAGATGGAGGAACAGAGAGAGACAGAAGCAAACCCACCCGGGCATCTCTACCAGAAGCGTGAGGATCCCCCTGCACCAGGTAAGATGGACGCCTCGTTTATCCACCTCAGTATGGCAGTATTATTTTTATTAGCAGTTTCAGCTGTCATTAACCGAGCTTTCTGAGAGATCATTAACCCACTGAGCTTGATGAGGTAACTAAACTCATTAGCAACACTCTCTTAATCCCATTAATTATCTGGGTTTATGTCAATCAAATGTCATCAATAAACTGCAATAGGCTAGCAATCTGAGTTATCATTAACTCACCAATCCATCTTAGCCTGCTTTGACAGGGTCATTCTAGTGCGTCTGGCCAGGATGGTCTTCTGGAAGTTTTACCTTCGCAAACTGTGTGCCCATTCAGTTGGTGGCATATTCCTTGGGGTATGGGTATCAGCAGAGCATACGAGTGATGGCTGGTTTAATTATCTCAGGGTCGTTGCACAGATTGAAAACGCTTTCTTAATAATAAGTGATAAATTGTGCTTAATATAGCATCTCTTTCCGACGTTTTGAACCACTAGGCTCTGTAAACAACAAGGGGGAATATTATCAAGGGGGTTTATCTCCGCTTTTTTGGCTTTAAAAGCCAAGAAAGCGGAGATAAAATGATCTCCCTATTACCTAGCTGTCGCTAACACCAGTTAGCGACAGCTAGTAGGAGATAGCGACCATCTTGGGCCCCACTTTGCATGTCAGTGATATTTATCACTAATGACATGCAAAGTGGGCGTGCCAAGATGTTAGCGACTGGAAACAGTCGCTAACATCGCTATCTCCTATTACCAACTTTTGGAGATATTCGGGCTAAGCGCGAATATCTCCGAAAGCTAACTCCTGCCCTGAGCAGTTCTTAGCCATGTTATCCAATGGGAGGTGGTTAACATGGCTAAGAGCATTAGCTCGGTAATGCATGAAAATCGCTGACTTTTCAGCGATATTCATGCATTGCGGCGATTTTTATCGCATTTGCGGTAAACCTTGGTAATACCAAGGTTTATTTGCAGTAAAAATCGCGCAGCTCAGCGGTAAATTTTTGTCTCTAACCAAGCAATAGCGATAATTATTACTATTGCTTGGTAATATGCCCCAAGGAGTCTATTAAACAAGTTACAGGTGTGGTGTCATTTTGACACCGACTCCTCTGATAAATGGGTAATATTAGGAGAGGCAGCGCTTACCATAGACTGTTATATGAAGTTCTAAAAGCACTTTTTTAGGACAGGTCGGCCTCCCAAATCGGACATTTCAATACAATTGCAAGAAAGGGCCCTGCTCAACAATAAAAGTGTGATCCTATCATCCTCTCACTCTTAAGCCTACCTGAAGAACCCCAAACACTTGCCCCAATAAACAACGCCTACCATCAATCAGCCATCTTCAGTCTTTCTTCCATGAGCAACAGATGCAAACCACTTGCACCTCCCCCTATCCTGAACCGTTTGACCCTGGCTTCTTCTTTCATCTCTAGTCAGGAAACATCTGACGTATCATGGCTTTCCAACCTAGCTGACAGACCACGGGACAGGATGTGGCATTACGGCCAGCGGGCCAGAGCTGCCGACTGTAGAACTGGTGAACCAGGTACGATTCTTGTCCTCCGCACAACATCTTGGGATTCTGGCAAATCACTATGGGCCTAATTTATGAGGCCCTTCTGCCACTATTGTGCCACCGCAGTCGCACAATGTGCCACTGGCATATTTAAAAGCCATGTAAAGCCATGTTAAGTGGCTTTTCCAGACCTTATAAATATGTGCACCTTTCATGCAGAAAACTGCTTGAAAGGGGCGTTCCCAGAAACATACATGGCTTTTTGATATTGCCCCAGATTTACGAGAAATTGAAAGTCTGCGGCAGCGCCAAAACAGGCACAACAAGGAGAAATATCTTTAATTCTCCTCGTTTTTCCTCTTTCTATGTGTGCTGCATTGAAAACGGAAAAATCCTCTTGTGATTGTTTTTGTGCACAAATCTTTCCCTTCCTGCACAAAAATAATCATTCCTACAATGCAAGCACCCTTGCACCATGGTGCAAAGGTGCCTGTGTTGGAGCACATCAGCCCATTGTGCGCGGGCACAGGGGAAAAGTACAGAAATGCACCACATCTTAGAGATAAGGTGCATTCCGTCCCTTTGCTTTTGCAATAGGGCAGCGCAGCAGCAAGGCCTGCTGTGCTGCCCTATGGCAAAAAAACATAAATGAGGTACCTACCAGTACCTACAAAAAATGTGAATATGTTTTTTATGTAACGTAACTGGTACTCATGTAAAGCGATCCAATGTCTTCTAGCGAGTGGCTCTCTACAAAACTGAAAAAATAAAAAAAATACACCAGAGCGGTCCAACCCATCTGACTTACTATCCAACACCCTCTAAATAGCGACTCCTCGTCTCCTGCTTGCCTGCAACTTGTCCCATCCTGGAAAATTTACTTCCAGTCACGTTCCAACCCAAGTTGACCCAAATAACTTAAAAACAAACCTACAGGTGTAAATAATAACATACGGATAGAGGGAGAAGACTTCTTCTAACCTTCCTTCCCACGAGAGAGTAGGATCTTGCAAGAAAGTCCCAGGAAACTCCACCTAACTAACCCTACAACCCCTTCAAGCCCTGCCAGGCCCTAATACCCACATATCACCTATCCCCTAAACGTGGCCAGCATCAATCTCCTGAAGTGAGACACTTCCTCTGCTTCACTCCAAGCTGGTGCCTAGGGGATGTTTTTAAGGGTAATTGGGAACCCATGTTATAATGGCACCCTAGGCAGGTTCCTGTTATGTTATGTTATGTTAAAATGTGTTTATATAGCGCTCGGCTACTCTAAAAGAGTGTCCCGGCGCTTTCCACATAAAGCTACAGTGTATAACAACATAACAGGAAAAACAAGAGCCCCAGAAAAAAACAAAGAAGAAAATCCACCTAAACAGAAAGATTAAAAAGCCAAGTCTTCAAATTCCTTCTGAATTGAAGCAGATTGGGAGTGCTGCGAAGTTCCAGTGGAAGCGAGTTCCACAGCTGGGAGGCCTTGAGGCTGAAAGAGCGCCCCCCAATCCGGGCCTTCCTCACGCGTGGAACCACGGCTGTGAAAAGGGATTCCGAACGCAATGAGCGGGCAGGGCGATAAAAAGCCAATCTCTTCTGTAGATATCCTGCGCCTGAGCCAAACAGAGCTTTATGCACCAGCGTCAAGGATTTGAACATAATCCGCTTACGGATCGGGAGCCAATGCAGCGTCCGCAGAAGACCAGATGCCCGTGCCCGTCTATGCAGACCAAAGATTGCGCGCGCTGCAGAGTTCTGTGTCACCTGCAGACGCTGGACCAAGTAGTCTGGAAGACCCAGGAAAAGAGCATTGGCATAGTCTAGCCTGGATCCGATAAGCGCCTGCACCGTAATCCGTCTATGCTCCGCAGAAAGTAGTGGAAGAAACTTGCGGAGCATTTTCAGAACGCCGAAACAGGTGCCAGCCAGACCAAGAACATGTGATCTAAGAGAAAGCTTGTTGTCAAGCTTAACGCCGAGATTTTTGGCCACCAAGGAAGATTGTGCCGGAGGACACATGGCGGCCGGCCACCAATGCCGCCACTCGGGATCGGTGACACAGCCGAAGAATAACACCTCCGACTTACTGGAGTTGGCCTTTAGACTGTTCCGCTGGAACCAGCCAAAGACCATATCCAGACAGTCCCGAATTCTCTCCCCATCAAATGGCTGGTCTTTAGCACATGTGAAGAGGAGTTGCGTGTCGTCGGCATAGGACACGATCTGGGCTCCGTAAGCCCCCACCGCTGCCGCCAGGCGGGACATAAAGATGTTGAACAATGTCGGGCTCAACACAGATCCCTGTGGAACCCCAACTCCCAATGGCGGCATCTCGGCGGAGCTCTGGGAAACCCAGACCGTCTGGCGGCGGCCCTCCAGAAAAGATGAAAACCATCTGAACACCGTCCCCCTTAGGCCGATGTCATGAAGCCTAGCGAGAAGTGCCTCATGAGGGACGGTGTCGAAGGCCGCCGACAGGTCCAACATGACTAGCATGGCCTTGCCACCCACATCCAAGGTCTCCCTGATGATCTCAGAGACCTCCACCAACGCCGTTTCCGTACTGAAATTCGGACGGAACCCGGATTGGGACGGATGGAGCAAGTTGTTAGATTCTAAAAAGCTCGACAAGACACCATGAACATGTTTCTCGGTGATCTTAGCCAGGGCCGGAAGCAGTGAAATTGGCCTATAATTGGCCAAAACCTCGGCATCAAGAACAGGCTTTTTCAGGAAGGGGATCACCATCGCCTTTTTCCAGGTGCGAGGGACACTCCCCTCTCTCAAGGAGGCATTGAGGATAGGGTTGACCAGGGGATTCACCACTGCCGCCATCCCGGCCAAAAATTTGGCAGGGCAGGGGTCAAGCGGGGAACCAGATTTGAGACTGGCCAGCAGGGCCCGGGACATATCACTTGAGACAGGTGGAAAGTCAGCCAGTACTGCCGTAGGCAGGGACGGTGTTCCAAGTCCTGCCCCGGGGCCACAGCAGCCCTCCAAAACGCTCTCCGAGAAGGAGGCCTGAATAGCCTTAATCTTGTCGGTGAAAAAAGTGGCAAGAGCACATGCCCACGCATCCGAAGAGACAGGCGGGGGAGAATAGGAGGAAGGGGTCGTGAACTCCTTCACAATCGTGAAGATCTCCTTACAGGAGTTCGCCGCCGTCTCAATCCTCCTGGCAAGATATTCCCGCTTGGCACCAAGAATGTCGCGATGATAGGCCTTCACCGCCGATCTATAGGCGAGTTTGGCCTCCCCATCATATTGAAGGCGCCAGGCCCGCTCAGCAACCTTGCATTGGCTGCGAGCCAGACGCAGCGCCTCCGTAAACCACGGTGCCGACTGCCGTATCACCAAGGACCGGGGGGTCACCCTTGGTGCAAGATCATCTAACCTCTCAGTCAGCCATAACTGCAGGGCCTCAGTGTCTCTTTCCGGATCCCCCGAGAGGGGACAGGGATGTTCCGTGAGCGCCTGCTCCAACATATCTGGCGTCACTCTGTGCAGCGCTCTCGAAGCCGTTCTGGGCACCGTGGGGGCGCAGATGTCAGACCGCCCATTTTCCAACACGGAAAACCCAATCAATCTATGATCCGACCAGAGCACCGGCCGTGTTTCGATGTCAACAATTGGGACAGAAGAGAACACTTGATCGAGGCTATGCCCTCTCTCATGTGTGGGCCCTGACACAAACGGTGTCAAGCCAAGCGGAGATATGATATCCAGCAATTTAGCCCCATTCGGATCGTCCGTGACATCGAGATGAAAGTTGAAATCGCCTGCCAGCAAGCAGTGCTGTGCAGAAAGTGCCAGCTCCGAAATGGCTGTCTGTAGATCCTCCCAAAAGGAGCCCACCGGGCCAGGAGGCCTGTAGACTAGCAGACCCTTAAGTGCTTGAACTGGAGACAGTCTGAGCGTAAAGCCCAGGGATTCAGAGCCCTCGATGGAGTTAACAGGAAGAACAGAGCAGGAAATGTTCTTCCTCACCACCACAGCAACTCCGCCCCCTCTACCCTTCGCCCTGTCTTGGCGGAAGATATTATAGGATGGAGGGATCGCAGTAAAGATGTCCGGATTGGACGCCTCTCCCAACCAAGTTCCGGTCAGGAGCAGGCAAAGAGGATTGTCCCTGACAAGAAGATCGTAGATGTGCTGAGCATGTCCTCCAACCGATCTTGTGTTCAACAGCAGACAAAGGTGTTTCGCATGCACTTTGGATGTCCTAGAGGTGCAGCAACGTGACCCAGTGGGCGACCAGCCACACGCCGGGCAGCGACATTTACCCTTGTGTCGACCGGGAAAAACAGCGCGACAGAGGCAAGATGTAGTACGCAAGGCTCGAAGCGTAGCAGAGGTATAATGTATCATCCTCCCTGCGCCTAGTCAGAGTCTGCTGCCGCCTCGCCGCCTCCGAGACGCTGACGGGCGCAGACGGGCAGGACTCTGGCACGACTCAGGCTAAGCGAAGGCGTACACCTGCGCGTTCCGCTGCGCGGAAGGGGGCGACTTTAAGTAGGCTCTCCCGTCACCCTAGGCGCGCGAGTCCGCTCAAAGATGGCGGCCGGCGCAAAGAGTAAAGCCCCAATCCAAAATGGCACCCAAAATCTATCCCCAGAACCCGGACCCACCAAAGTGGTGGTGCTTGGAGGCACAGAGGTGCACTTTTTAAATGCAGTGAGGGGCCAGAGGGCGCGCGCTACAAGCTGGAAGCAGCAAGAGGCAGTGCAGTTAAAAACAAGGTAAGCGCTAAACAGATACAAACCCAGCTAAAGAAATGGGAAAAATTGTTAAAAACACAGCGCTAGTGCAGCGCGAGCTTCACCAAGTGGTAGGTGGTCAGGAAAACTGCCACGTAAGGAGCCGCCTTAAGTAGGCTCTCCCGTCACCCTAGGCGCGCGAGTCCGCTCAAAGATGGCGGCCGGCGCTAAGAGTAAAGCCCCAATCCAAAATGGCACCCAAAATCTATCCCCAGAACCCGGACCCACCAAAGTGGTGGTGCTTGGAGGCACAGAGGTGCACTTTTTAAATGCAGTGAGGGGCCAGAGGGCGCGCGCTACAAGCTGGAAGCAGCAAGAGGCAGTGCAGTTAAAAACAAGGTAAGCGCTAAACAGATACAAACCCAGCTAAAGAAATGGGAAAAATTGTTAAAAACACAGCGCTAGTGCAGCGCGAGCTTCACCAAGTGGTAGGTGGTCAGGAAAACTGCCACGTAAGGAGCCGCCTTAAGTAGGCTCTCCCGTCACCCTAGGCGCGCGAGTCCGCTCAAAGATGGCGGCCGGCGCTAAGAGTAAAGCCCCAATCCAAACTGGCACCCAAAATCTATCCCCAGAACCCGGACCCACCAAAGTGGTGGTGCTTGGAGGCACAGAGGTGCACTTTTTAAATGCAGTGAGGGGCCAGAGGGCGCGCGCTACAAGCTGGAAGCAGCAAGAGGCAGTGCAGTTAAAAACAAGGTAAGCGCTAAACAGATACAAACCCAGCTAAAGAAATGGGAAAAATTGTTAAAAACACAGCGCTAGTGCAGCGCGAGCTTCACCAAGTGGTAGGTGGTCAGGCCAAGTGGTAGGTGGTCAGGTTCCTGGCACACTGTGCTGTGGAACTGTCCCAGGCCTAACTTTGGGTCCTTCTTGTCTCCACAGAATGTACGCGCTTGTGGCCTTCGCCCTGCTCACATCTCCCGTGCTAACTTCTGAGAGTAAGTATACAAGTTTCCTCTTACACTGTTACACATTCGTTGGAGAGCAGGGGTTAAGTGAAACTCAAAACATTTTTTTTTCGGTATCTGAGGCCATAATAGTGTACATAAAATACGTTAAAATACATAATAAAAATCTAAAACTGGAGATATTAACATAAATTCAACAAATGTGCACATAAGTGCAATATTTTTGACAAAGTAACCGTTTACTTGACAGGCAGCCCAGGATCCCTGAGACTGTCACACACATCACAGAGCTAACATTGTGGGGCAAAGAGCAGTATAGGGTGCCAGATTAGTGGAGTTCCACTTTTTCATACAAAGCTTAACACTGGCATTTAGCCTGTTACACAATGGCCCCTGGTTTAGAAAAGGGCAGTGACACGAGTCAATAGCATTACTTGCCCAAGAGGCCAATTTATCTATCACCAGTAAGTACTTACAAAGCTATTCCAAGGCCCAGCAGTAAGCTAGCTACTGGTTATCTAGTTATTATCGTTTATAGTTTTTGAGCTAGTTAGTGGTAAGCAATTTTAGAGGTGGGGTCACTTTTTCGGACTCTGCTTTGGCTCTAGGGGTACATGTGCAGCTAGGTACTCTAACGAGGCTGCTCACCTTTTTTGCCATCCTCTTTCCTGATTTATTTTTACATCAGTCTCCATTTTATGGTCAGTGAAGTGCACAAACCTATCAGCAATTATAAAGCAATGGGTGTGGCGATGGCGGTCTTCTGACCACCCTAATAAAACCAGGCCGTTTGGGCTGCTGGAACTACAGCAACAGCCAGGGATAAGGGACCCCTGGTGGTGCTGCAGCGGTATTGGGGCTGCAATATGCTTTGCGGGCATCCGTGGTCCTGCCAAGCATATTAGTTTCATTTGCACCACAGTTTCATGGCAGTGGGCCCACCATGAAAACCATGGATGAGAGGAAACAAAGGGGAAATAGGGTGCATGCAGGGGGCACATGTTGTGCCCCCCTGTGTGCATGCACCCCAGTACCTGCACGACATGGACCGCAGTAGTCCGTGCCATGCAGGTACTGATTTTAATGTTCCCATAGGGGTGCCTATTTCATAGGCACCCCTGTGGGATTGCCAGACGGGATCGCCCTCCAGACAGGAGAAAACTTCTATTCTGGCAGGCAGTTCAACGACAGGTTTGGAAGTGAAGGGAGCTGGGCTGTTCCGCTCCTGCACCACCAAACTCGTAATGAGACCCTAAGTGTTTTGTAATAGTTGGGCAGCATTGTGTGCATTGCCGCAGCTTTCATAGAAGGTAAATCCCATAACAAAGCAGCAGTGAGGGTACAGCAATGGGAAAGCTGCAAGCTGGGTCCCTTCCTTGATCACACAGCATTAGCAGTGTTACGTTGCACCCTCCAAAAGTGTTATGAAAAGAAGTTAAAAGATTAAGGGGCTGATTTCGATGGCGGAAGGACCGTCACTGCTGGTCCGGCGGTGGCGGTCCTTCCCACTGTGGACTGTGAATTTCCCACCACCAGATTACGATGGCGGTGGGATCCAGACCATGACTGTGGTGGACGCAAAGAACTTGCATCAAACAAGGGCTCCCTGTTTACATAAATAGAACATATACCCCTAGGTCAGGGAAATAAACACTGGAAGGTAACAACCTAGGCGGAGATTTTAACCAATTGCCTACCCAATGGATACAGGACAAAAATAGGGAAAGGTACAGTTTCCAATAAAAGTTGTACTATTTAAATATATACTAAATAAATTTTATTTTTAAGCAAAACAATGTAAAAGATACATAAATTTCAATACAATAAAATTACAATTCATGAACAACAAATTAACAGTAAAAATCACATAATATTTTCTTTTACAAATTACGAAATAAGGTGTGTCTAGTTGTATGTCAACGCGTTTCGGCGTCCAGCGCCTTTATCAAGACAGGAGACACTTTTCTGAAAATAAAAACATATTTTAGTGCAATATATAAACAAAGTAAAAAGACCTTTCCTATTCAAAATTTAACCTTTATCATGTTATTACAGATAAAATATTACAATTAAAACAAGGGAAACTGTAAGGAAGCGGATTATTTTGTCCTGTTGATAAAGGCAATATTTACACCTCGAAGATGAAGGCAAAAGATAACGTTAGCCTCTACTTAAGCTCACGAATTTATGTTTTCATAGTTTGTTTAATGGAAATTATTCAAGATTTCTGATATATCGGATTATGAAACCATTGTGTCATATCAATTCAGGTACACTTCTTCAAAAAACCTTTAGTGCTTTCTGCCTTTAAATTCTAGAAGTCAAATGTACAATAATAATGGGTATAATATACCAGAGATGTAACAGTGTATCAAGAAGATAAAGACACACATTTCAATAGATCTTCCAATAGATCTCCCAATTGACTTTAGCTGTTATCTGCCCTTTAGTCTTTAGTATGTTGTTCATACCAACCTTAAAAACATACTGCATTGAATACATATAGGTTAGTAAATATGTGACATAAAGTTTGTCGATAATCTTATTTCAGTTACAAAACTGACAGGTACTTGGATAATAAAGCCTTAAGTACACATTGCATTATTTACATATTGTTTAGTGAGTTTATGACATAAAAATAATAGATTAGATCACTGACTAGTACCTAGATAAACAGCACAATTACTTTGATTAAAGAAAACAAATATTCAGATCTAGTCATTTAGAGATACGTGATGACAGAGTAATTTAGGAGATTTAATCAAACTCTCTAAATAAACAGCACAATAGTCTTCAGAATAAGAAAAGGTAAGCCAGATATTTGTATCCAGTGGGGTAGAGGTTCATAATAACAGCGTTATTTAAGAGATGGAAAAGGCGCTCTAACCATGTTCGGCCCCATATCTATTTATATGTATAGAAGGAAACTTTTTTTTAGCTTTTTTTAGAGGCTGTTATTTTATATCTAATGAAAACACCTTTTATTTGTTTAAACATTCAGGTAATTTTTAATTTTGTTATTTTTTGGTTCCGCTTACCTGCAACTATAAGCTTCTCAAAGCAAATTAAAATGGATTGCTGACGCTTGATTCTGATTAGATTCTTTAAAATGATATTAGGATTCATGCAGTGTTGTCGGCGAATTTCTGCATAATTATTTTGGCTTGGTAACTTGATAAACCTTGAAGAGATAAGGAAATGTTCTTATATTTAAATGTTATTTTAATTCTTTGTCTCTAAATCTCTGTTTGCTCACTTGTTTTCGTAAACAATTTACCTGATTTTAAGATAACCAATGTTCCACCGCCTCCACAGGATTTGATAAGTCGCACTGGGTAAAACGTTCGAACTTTCAAAAACACCTATATCGGATTTATATATAAAACAATGCATATCAGTCTTATGTAAATAGATCAGTTACGTCGTGTTGTCAACGTATATTGAGCTCTTCTTACCAAGTTGTTTAACTTGTTCAGTTGATATATGTAATGCTTAATTGTTTTTACTCTCTCCCTGTTATTTCAGGTGTCGGGATGTCATGTTCCCGTTTCTGGAACCGTCAGCTCTAAATTAGGGGATAAACAGAGTTTAGTGGCGGTGCCCTTAATCGGTAAACGATACCGCTGTAACGTATGTGAAGCAGTCATAGCTAATGTGGAGCAGTCATAGCTCAGTATTGACATACCTCACTGACACAATGATTCACGTTTTACTTCTTTTTACGGTTGTCGATGCTATCTTGCTGTTGACGAACGCCGTATGAACAATATAGTCTGCACTTTGATTTTCACGCAGCTCACTGCTGACAAGCGCAGAGAAAATGGATGTTAATTTCTGTCTATGCCCCAAAGAAAATTTAGATAAAAGATGGCTGGGCACTGAACTAACACTGATTATTCTCAAATAACAAGTTATCTCGATGTAAATCACATTTACGTACCGATATTCTGACTTTGCTTTAAGGGCGTAGCTTCGCTGTCAGCAACGGCTGAACGAATAGCTGTTTGGATTTTATCTATATCCCAAAAGTAAAAAGGGAAGTTAGAGCCTTAAATCACAAGCGTCCGTTTTAGACCTTCAGACTATCTAATTCCCGACCGCATTTACGTACCGGTGATATTTTTCGGTGTTGCGCGTGGAGGCGGCAGTCTTCACTGGGCGGGTTTCCAAAGGTATCTGAAACCTCAGTTAAATCGCGCGCCTTTTTTATGGCGGGTGCGGCCAATTAGGAGGCTAAGCAATGATGGAACGCGAAGAAAGGTGTTTTAGGGGGGGGAAAGACTTCTAGCGGTAAAGCCGGATCTGCTTACCGAGTGTCTGGATAATAAAACGCAAGAAAGGACTATGTGAATCGCCTCCGGTACTATACATTTGTAATGGTGAAAGGCGAAGGAAAATTGTCTAAATGTGTGTTTACATTGCCTAAAACATTAAACTTTTCCAAATGCATGATGAGGAGCGCAGGGAATAATTTTAAAGAAGGGGAAGGCCTATATGGCCATAGAAATAACCTAAGATAGAAACTAATTTTATACATTTTAACAGAGGATGTTTGTGGTGCATGCAGTTATTAATTTAAACAATTGCATTTTCCCACGGTATTTCACTGTTTAGGCCCTCGTGGAACGTATTCAAAGAAAAAATCCAAAAGACTTCGCGTTTCTTTCGGATGGCTTCTCCTCCTTTTTCATCTGGCATATTAATCCTTTCTAATATGCGCCAAGTGAAGTCATTCGGACCATGTCCTTTATCCAGAAAATGTTTTACAAGGGGTGCTGCTACTTTCTTAGTGCGCACCGCTGAACGATGTTCAGACAGTCGTGTCTGTATGGCTCGCGATGTTTCTCCAACATATCCAAGTTGGCATGGGCATTTCAAAAAATATATAGCATTTGTCGTTTTACAGTTAGACATGCCTTTGGCAGTCGTTGTATGACCATTGTGAGTGAATGTGGCTCCTTTGTGGATGCTATCGCAAGACTAGGTGTGGGCGGAAAATCCGTTCCGCTCGCGGATTTTGCGGATTTTCGGGAAATCCGCAATCCGCGAGATTTGCGAATTTCCCGCAAAATCCGCAAATCCGCGAGCAGCGGATTTTGCTCGCACTGCTCGCACTGTTCGCGTGAGTTCGCGCCCCGCGAATAAGTGCAAAATTGCAGAAATACGATCTTGGCAAAACTGAAAGTAACTACTTACCAGGTTCAAAAGTTCAGGCACATCATTAGTAGCCATTTCCTGTAGTGCTTCCTGAGGGGCCCCTCCAGAGTTCAGTTGCCAGTTGAAACTATTATGTGACCCTGCTCTGAACCTCAGAATAGTTACACATATGCCACAAAGGTCCTGAATTACAGCTAAGGGAGACAAGCAGGAGCCAGGCTGGAAGTTAAAATCCATTAATCAGCCCCTAATTCATTATTGTCAGTTGGGGCAGGGCAGGTGTTGTAACTAATTTTGCAACAATGAAAGCACTTAGCAAGTGCAAAAGATCACTAATCAGGGCGCACTAAGGAAGCAGGTGCCAGCTAAAAAAATATTCTGTGACACATTAATAAGCCCCAAATTAATTCAGGTCACTTGAGGCAGGGAAGGTGTGCTTTGCTTTGCAGAAAATAATGTACACTGGACAACCAGAGGGTGTAGTGATGAAACAGAGGGTGGCATGGGTGGGCCAGAGGGTGGCATGAGTAGTCAGAGAGTGGCAGTGGTGACAGAGAGTGGCAGTGATGAAGAAGAGTGTCCCAAACAGGCTGGACACGTAGAAACAACAAGTTCGCAAAACTTGCGACCCGACAGGTAAGTTCGCAAATTGCGAAATTGTAAAAACCCTCGCGAACTGGCAGAAACACGGGCGAACACAAAAAAAAAAAAATCCGCAAATTCGCGGGAATTCGCGGATTTTGCGGATTGCGAATCCGCAAATCCGCAAAATTCGCGGATTGCCAATCCGCAAAATCCGCTCATGCTTACGCAAGACTTACAGCTGGAACAAGGGAACGTACCTAAGAGAGGGTGGTCTCCAGTCAAGGTTTTCTGCACAAAGGTGTTAGGGTCCGATGAGTTCTTTATTCTAGAGCGCACAATGTAGTCTTTTATATTCTTATTGCGCTTATGTGCGAAGAGTGGTTTATCTAATTTCTCTGTGCCATTGCTATTTAAGATGTGCCAGGAAGAGTTGATGACTTGTTTTATTTTTGCATCGACTGTCGAATGCCGTGTGACACATACTAGTTTGTTAGTGTTTTCTTTTATCTTTCCTCTTAAGAGGGCATCTCTGTCGTAATAACGTGCTCTCTTGTAGGATTCACGTACTAATCTATGCGGGTAACCTCTTTCCAGAAATTTCCTCTTCATCTCTATAGCTTGTGTGTCAAAATCTTGAAGATTTGTGCAGTTCCTTCTGACACGAAGGAATTGGGAAAATGGTATGCTTTGTTTCTGATTTCTGGGATGAAAACTTCGAAAATGTAAGAGAGTGTTTCTCGCTGTTGGTTTCACGTAAAGATCCACCTTTAGCTTGCCTTCTTCATGAACGATCCATATGTCTAAAAATTCCAATTTGTGGGTGCTCACATGTGAAGTAAATTTTAGGTTACAATCACATGCATTAAGCCATGCCAGAAATTCCTCCAGAGTCTGTCTCCCATCGGTCCAGATAAAGAAGATGTCATCAATATATCTAGACCAATGAGAGACAGACTCGAAGAAGGGTGCCATTTCATTGTAGATATGGCGAGCCTCGAATTCGGCCATATAAATGTTAGCTACAGATGGTGCCACTGAAGCCCCCATGCTGACGCCCTTAATTTGACGAAAAAGTTTTTGTCCAAATTCAAAGATATTTTCTTTAAGTACCATTTGAAGGCATTGCAGTAAGAAGAATTTAGGGCATGGTACATTATAAAGATCAATAAACCAGTCAACTGCCTTTATTGCCTCATTTAAGGGGATGTTACTATAAAGAGACTCAACGTCTAACGTTACCAATATGTCTCTTAGGGGATCAAAGCTGATATTTTCCACTTTGTTTATCATAGCACTGGTATCTTTTATGTAAGACGGAACATTTGGTATAAAAGGGCACAAAAAAGAGTCAACGTATTTCGAGAGGGCTTCGGTTGGCGTACCGATGGTGGACACAATTGGTCTGTACGGAGGATTTTTCTCATCTTTATGAATTTTAGGAAGGCCGTAAATACAGGCTGTTTTGCCTGCATTGCTATTTAAAAAGTCAAACTCATTTTTGTTAATGTCGCCATTTTCTAGAGCTACCCGAGTAATTGCATGTATATCTTTGACTACTTTATTTATTGGGTTGTGTCTCTCAGGCCGATAGAAAGTTTGATCTTCCAGCATTTTTAACATGTTTGTCTCATAGGCAGCGGAGTCTATAACAGCTATACCTCCTCCCTTGTCACAGCTCTTAATAGTGACAAGAGAATTGGAGGCAAGCTCATGTAATGCTTCATGTTCAGATTTGTCAATATTGTATAATGGTTTTGGGATGAAACGAATAGTTTTTTCCAACTTCTTTAAAACCACTAACTCAAAGGCAGCTACCTCTGGGCCAACCTGATCAAGGGAAGGACTAAACGTAGAGGGCAGTCTAAGGGTAGCTGGAACTAATGACTGTGATTCTGTTGGTACATTTTGGAAATATTTCTTAAGTCTGATTTTGCGAAAGAAGGATATTATATCGCTGTAGAGTTCAAAAACATTAGTGCCACAGTGAGGTACAAATGATAGCCCTTTGGAAAGTAAGCTGATACTAGATTTATTTATGTAGGAGGTGGATAGGTTAAATATTGGGATCACATTCCTGCTTTCCAATATTGTCTGCTCCTTGTCTCTCGAACAAACTGGGGTTCTTCCTGCTGGTATTGGTTCTGGGGTTCTTGTTGGTAATGATATTGGGGTTTGTAGCCTCCTCTGCTCTGTGGCTGGAACCTCACTCGAGGACGGCCGCGGTTCCCCCCGCGGTTCCCTAAAAAAGGGGTTTGTCCTTGATTACGCTTTGTTTGAGCAGAGTTATAATTACCATCTGACTCATAAAATGGGTCGTCTATTTCTCCACCTGACTCTGAGGAGGCTGAAAAATTATTTACTCTCTTTTGTTGGTTCCTATTGGTGTCCATATATTGATTTTGTTTATAGAAATCTGGTTTTAAGTATGGATAAGCCAATTCTAACGAGTAAAATCTTTTTTCTTTTGTAAGTTTATCATTCTTCCGCTTCTCTAAATAATTCGCAAAGGACTCTATTTCTCTGTTCGCTTCCTCTAGTTTTTTAAGTGCCTCTTCAGTAGTGCCCTGTTGTTTAATGGCTTCTTCTAACGTTTCTATTTCTTTTTTAAGATCTGCCGTTAGTTCTTTAGCCGTTTCCACTATGAGCATCATAAGATCCCTCGAGCAACGGCTCGCGATCATGCTCCATTTTTCAATAAAGGCTCGGTGGTGTACAAATAAGCCAGGGATATTTCTTACTCGTAGACCCATGGGGATTATGCCTGATTTCAAATATGCCAGCATAAATTCTCCATGGGCCTCCATTCTTCTCAATTTCTTTTTTAAATCAATTAGATTGTTATAATCATCACGCCCTCTCTGAGTGTCCGCAGAAGCGTTTGTCGCATTAGAGAAGGTATTTGATGTACCTACCATCAATGCAAATTCTTCATCAGAGAAGCCAAATGTTTTAATATGTGCCATCTCTGGATTTTTTGTTGGTAAAAATTATTAGATATAATGGTAGAAAGGTGATGATCCAAAAAAAGGGAATATAGGATGAAAGAGTAAGGATTCAGTGCTGTATTTTTCTTAAAGAGCTAATATTTGACAAGAGGCTCTGATAATGAATAAAATAACGAGAGAACACCCTACACAGACAGGCTGTGGGTAATCACTTGCATCAAACAAGGGCTCCCTGTTTACATAAATAGAACATATACCCCTAGGTCAGGGAAATAAACACTGGAAGGTAACAACCTAGGCGGAGATTTTAACCAATTGCCTACCCAATGGATACAGGACAAAAATAGGGAAAGGTACAGTTTCCAATAAAAGTTGTACTATTTAAATATATACTAAATAAATTTTATTTTTAAGCAAAACAATGTAAAAGATACATAAATTTCAATACAATAAAATTACAATTCATGAACAACAAATTAACAGTAAAAATCACATAATATTTTCTTTTACAAATTACGAAATAAGGTGTGTCTAGTTGTATGTCAACGCGTTTCGGCGTCCAGCGCCTTTATCAAGACAGGAGACACTTTTCTGAAAATAAAAACATATTTTAGTGCAATATATAAACAAAGTAAAAAGACCTTTCCTATTCAAAATTTAACCTTTATCATGTTATTACAGATAAAATATTACAATTAAAACAAGGGAAACTGTAAGGAAGCGGATTATTTTGTCCTGTTGATAAAGGCAATATTTACACCTCGAAGATGAAGGCAAAAGATAACGTTAGCCTCTACTTAAGCTCACGAATTTATGTTTTCATAGTTTGTTTAATGGAAATTATTCAAGATTTCTGATATATCGGATTATGAAACCATTGTGTCATATCAATTCAGGTACACTTCTTCAAAAAACCTTTAGTGCTTTCTGCCTTTAAATTCTAGAAGTCAAATGTACAATAATAATGGGTATAATATACCAGAGATGTAACAGTGTATCAAGAAGATAAAGACACACATTTCAATAGATCTTCCAATAGATCTCCCAATTGACTTTAGCTGTTATCTGCCCTTTAGTCTTTAGTATGTTGTTCATACCAACCTTAAAAACATACTGCATTGAATACATATAGGTTAGTAAATATGTGACATAAAGTTTGTCGATAATCTTATTTCAGTTACAAAACTGACAGGTACTTGGATAATAAAGCCTTAAGTACACATTGCATTATTTACATATTGTTTAGTGAGTTTATGACATAAAAATAATAGATTAGATCACTGACTAGTACCTAGATAAACAGCACAATTACTTTGATTAAAGAAAACAAATATTCAGATCTAGTCATTTAGAGATACGTGATGACAGAGTAATTTAGGAGATTTAATCAAACTCTCTAAATAAACAGCACAATAGTCTTCAGAATAAGAAAAGGTAAGCCAGATATTTGTATCCAGTGGGGTAGAGGTTCATAATAACAGCGTTATTTAAGAGATGGAAAAGGCGCTCTAACCATGTTCGGCCCCATATCTATTTATATGTATAGAAGGAAACTTTTTTTTAGCTTTTTTTAGAGGCTGTTATTTTATATCTAATGAAAACACCTTTTATTTGTTTAAACATTCAGGTAATTTTTAATTTTGTTATTTTTTGGTTCCGCTTACCTGCAACTATAAGCTTCTCAAAGCAAATTAAAATGGATTGCTGACGCTTGATTCTGATTAGATTCTTTAAAATGATATTAGGATTCATGCAGTGTTGTCGGCGAATTTCTGCATAATTATTTTGGCTTGGTAACTTGATAAACCTTGAAGAGATAAGGAAATGTTCTTATATTTAAATGTTATTTTAATTCTTTGTCTCTAAATCTCTGTTTGCTCACTTGTTTTCGTAAACAATTTACCTGATTTTAAGATAACCAATGTTCCACCGCCTCCACAGGATTTGATAAGTCGCACTGGGTAAAACGTTCGAACTTTCAAAAACACCTATATCGGATTTATATATAAAACAATGCATATCAGTCTTATGTAAATAGATCAGTTACGTCGTGTTGTCAACGTATATTGAGCTCTTCTTACCAAGTTGTTTAACTTGTTCCGTTGATATATGTAATGCTTAATTGTTTTTACTCTCTCCCTGTTATTTCAGGTGTCGGGATGTCATGTTCCCGTTTCTGGAACCGTCAGCTCTAAATTAGGGGATAAACAGAGTTTAGTGGCGGTGCCCTTAATCGGTAAACGATACCGCTGTAACGTATGTGAAGCAGTCATAGCTAATGTGGAGCAGTCATAGCTCAGTATTGACATACCTCACTGACACAATGATTCACGTTTTACTTCTTTTTACGGTTGTCGATGCTATCTTGCTGTTGACGAACGCCGTATGAACAATATAGTCTGCACTTTGATTTTCACGCAGCTCACTGCTGACAAGCGCAGAGAAAATGGATGTTAATTTCTGTCTATGCCCCAAAGAAAATTTAGATAAAAGATGGCTGGGCACTGAACTAACACTGATTATTCTCAAATAACGAGTTATCTCGATGTAAATCACATTTACGTACCGATATTCTGACTTTGCTTTAAGGGCGTAGCTTCGCTGTCAGCAACGGCTGAACGAATAGCTGTTTGGATTTTATCTATATCCCAAAAGTAAAAAGGGAAGTTAGAGCCTTAAATCACAAGCGTCCGTTTTAGACCTTCAGACTATCTAATTCCCGACCGCATTTACGTACCGGTGATATTTTTCGGTGTTGCGCGTGGAGGCGGCAGTCTTCACTGGGCGGGTTTCCAAAGGTATCTGAAACCTCAGTTAAATCGCGCGCCTTTTTTATGGCGGGTGCGGCCAATTAGGAGGCTAAGCAATGATGGAACGCCGTTGCTGACAGCGAAGCTACGCCCTTAAAGCAAAGTCAGAATATCGGTACGTAAATGTGATTTACATCGAGATAACTCGTTATTTGAGAATAATCAGTGTTAGTTCAGTGCCCAGCCATCTTTTATCTAAATTTTCTTTGGGGCATAGACAGAAATTAACATCCATTTTCTCTGCGCTTGTCAGCAGTGAGCTGCGTGAAAATCAAAGTGCAGACTATATTGTTCATACGGCGTTCGTCAACAGCAAGATAGCATCGACAACCGTAAAAAGAAGTAAAACGTGAATCATTGTGTCAGTGAGGTATGTCAATACTGAGCTATGACTGCTCCACATTAGCTATGACTGCTTCACATACGTTACAGCGGTATCGTTTACCGATTAAGGGCACCGCCACTAAACTCTGTTTATCCCCTAATTTAGAGCTGACGGTTCCAGAAACGGGAACATGACATCCCGACACCTGAAATAACAGGGAGAGAGTAAAAACAATTAAGCATTACATATATCAACGGAACAAGTTAAACAACTTGGTAAGAAGAGCTCAATATACGTTGACAACACGACGTAACTGATCTATTTACATAAGACTGATATGCATTGTTTTATATATAAATCCGATATAGGTGTTTTTGAAAGTTCGAACGTTTTACCCAGTGTGACTTATCAAATCCTGTGGAGGCGGTGGAACATTGGTTATCTTAAAATCAGGTAAATTGTTTACGAAAACAAGTGAGCAAACAGAGATTTAGAGACAAAGAATTAAAATAACATTTAAATATAAGAACATTTCCTTATCTCTTCAAGGTTTATCAAGTTACCAAGCCAAAATAATTATGCAGAAATTCGCCGACAACACTGCATGAATCCTAATATCATTTTAAAGAATCTAATCAGAATCAAGCGTCAGCAATCCATTTTAATTTGCTTTGAGAAGCTTATAGTTGCAGGTAAGCGGAACCAAAAAATAACAAAATTAAAAATTACCTGAATGTTTAAACAAATAAAAGGTGTTTTCATTAGATATAAAATAACAGCCTCTAAAAAAAGCTAAAAAAAAGTTTCCTTCTATACATATAAATAGATATGGGGCCGAACATGGTTAGAGCGCCTTTTCCATCTCTTAAATAACGCTGTTATTATGAACCTCTACCCCACTGGATACAAATATCTGGCTTACCTTTTCTTATTCTGAAGACTATTGTGCTGTTTATTTAGAGAGTTTGATTAAATCTCCTAAATTACTCTGTCATCACGTATCTCTAAATGACTAGATCTGAATATTTGTTTTCTTTAATCAAAGTAATTGTGCTGTTTATCTAGGTACTAGTCAGTGATCTAATCTATTATTTTTATGTCATAAACTCACTAAACAATATGTAAATAATGCAATGTGTACTTAAGGCTTTATTATCCAAGTACCTGTCAGTTTTGTAACTGAAATAAGATTATCGACAAACTTTATGTCACATATTTACTAACCTATATGTATTCAATGCAGTATGTTTTTAAGGTTGGTATGAACAACATACTAAAGACTAAAGGGCAGATAACAGCTAAAGTCAATTGGGAGATCTATTGGAAGATCTATTGAAATGTGTGTCTTTATCTTCTTGATACACTGTTACATCTCTGGTATATTATACCCATTATTATTGTACATTTGACTTCTAGAATTTAAAGGCAGAAAGCACTAAAGGTTTTTTGAAGAAGTGTACCTGAATTGATATGACACAATGGTTTCATAATCCGATATATCAGAAATCTTGAATAATTTCCATTAAACAAACTATGAAAACATAAATTCGTGAGCTTAAGTAGAGGCTAACGTTATCTTTTGCCTTCATCTTCGAGGTGTAAATATTGCCTTTATCAACAGGACAAAATAATCCGCTTCCTTACAGTTTCCCTTGTTTTAATTGTAATATTTTATCTGTAATAACATGATAAAGGTTAAATTTTGAATAGGAAAGGTCTTTTTACTTTGTTTATATATTGCACTAAAATATGTTTTTATTTTCAGAAAAGTGTCTCCTGTCTTGATAAAGGCGCTGGACGCCGAAACGCGTTGACATACAACTAGACACACCTTATTTCGTAATTTGTAAAAGAAAATATTATGTGATTTTTACTGTTAATTTGTTGTTCATGAATTGTAATTTTATTGTATTGAAATTTATGTATCTTTTACATTGTTTTGCTTAAAAATAAAATTTATTTAGTATATATTTAAATAGTACAACTTTTATTGGAAACTGTACCTTTCCCTATTTTTGTCCTGTATCCATTGGGTAGGCAATTGGTTAAAATCTCCGCCTAGGTTGTTACCTTCCAGTGGACGCAAAGAACGTCCGCCTAGGAACCGTCACAGGCAATCGTTCCGATTGCCTGGCAGAGCGGTCGGCATCTGTAAAATGGAGGCGGTGCCTGGCAGGCACCATCCTCTAAATTACAATGCGCTCCTCCGCCAGCCTTTCCGCAGCGGGTAAACCGCAGCTGAAAGGGTGGTGGAGATTGGTGTCAGGGGTCTGTTGCAGCCCTCCAATGTTGGTGGGGAGGTGTTGGTGCACTGGGGGGCCCATGGTACCCCCGACATTTCATTGCACCAAGTGGCAGGCACCGCATGGTGCCTGCCACGTAGTGCAGTGAAATGCACAACATGCCTTTTTTGACACCGCTGCAGAGCTGCTGTCAGCAGCACCCGCCGCAATGTTAAAGGTGCAGGATGCGACCGCCATCATGGCGGTCGCATCCTGATTTGGTGTGCGGAACCACCGCAGGTGTTGCGGACAGTCCCGGTCTCCACCACCATGGCAGACTGACTCATGTCTGTCTGACATCGTAATCAGCCCCTGAGTCGGCGTCGCAAGTGTGAACTTAAAAGTTAGTCATAGAAAAACATTACATTACTTACTTCCAGTTGCACATTATCATGTCAACAAAGTAAAACAAATGAACGAATACGAGTAATTAGTGAATAGTTTTCATAGGAGTCTAAAGCATCCAAACATCAAGCACAGACTAAACTAAAAATACATAAAAACCTAAAGGGAATAGAAATGGGACAATGTAGCCATCCATGCGATGCCATTCGTTAATTTGCATAGCATTATAAGTAACATTGGTCCCTCCAGGAAGGGTATATGAACAATGGTAACACAGAACCACAGTAGGCCCTGTAATGGTATTCATCCCAACGGAGAAGCAGTACATTTATTAAATATAAAACAATTGAAGGACAGAAAGCAAAAACATATACAAAATGATGTAGGTTAAAGTTTGGATGTCAGCAGATTTCCAGACCCCAGGCATTTAAGTACATGGTGATATTGTCAAAAATTACTAATTATAAAACACTCACATTTGAACAAACATCTTATTCATCACAGAAATTCAAGTGAGCCAATTTGGCGTCAAGATGCAAAGTCCTGCACATTTATGTGCAGGCCATGCGAGAACTGGCAAACCATGAAACAACTGGTAAAACAGTGGTTGAAGAGGGTTGACCAAATCCCAATTTTTATCTATGTCTTATAGTCCATTTTTGAAGAATTGAACATAAGGTAGCCAAAAACACCAATGCCAGCTTGGAGTTATGTCAAAATAAAGACACAAAGGGAGAGCAAGTAACATTGAAAGCAGACTGGGAGGCAGTTATGGCTGTCAATCGTGTAACAAATGGCTAGTGAGATTGACTTGACCATACTGAAGAAAGCCTTTCCAGATGAAATCAGCACAACACCGTCTCCATAGAGGAGGCAGGAAGAGAGAACCGAATGTGGACGGTACCTCAGGTGCAGTCCGCATGGCGCACCTTCTGTCACACCGCCATGGTGACTGCCAAGCTGTATACGTACGTGCTGTTGCAAACACAACATGGTTGCTCAGATTGTGCTTTTTAATTTTGGACATCTATCAGCTTCGCCCACATTTACATTTGAATTCCATGATTCTAATAGAGGTGACAAAGTCTCTTCAGTCACCCGCATCAGAGATTTCGGTCAACTAATGGTGTTAGGAGTCCTACTCTGATTTTCTGGGGAGGCTCTTTTTTGGTTTGTATGGGAAGTCTGTTTACTTTTATCACCCAAAAGTAATATTTTTAAATTCCATATTTCACAGGTATAAAGTGATACCCATGACTAGTTTCCATAATTCACAGAAATGTTATCATCCCCATTTATTATGGCTGTCACCAATAGGGATGGTGCGGGAGGGGTGCTGGAACCTTAGTCCCTGTGTCTTCCCATTAGCAGTGTCTCTAAGCATGACAGTGGATGAGGAATAGAAAGCTTCAAAACACATCGCTCAGCCTCATCCTTGCATTTGTTTGGTTACCCTTTCCTCCAGTATAGCCCTGTTCTTATCTAACATATTGTTTCAATCGCCATTCAAGGGCCACATTACAAGGTCCCCAGATTTGGGCCTGTTAGGTCTGCCCACGGGAAACCTGTTAAAGGGGTACCAGTAATGCAGGTGGGAGGCAGAGTTACTATAAATTACAGGTTGACTCCTGTAGTTCCCCTGAGAAATGAGGAATTCCCAGGGAAGCAGCAATTTTAGGTTTCTGTCCAACAGTAAATCCTCATTTTGCCTAGACTTGCACTTTGAAATCCCTTCTGGTTTAAGTAGCAAAATCTCTGGGTAAAGTAAATAGATCCACTGTGTTCCTGCGGATTTTGTGATTCTCACATTGCCTGTTTCACTGAAATTAAGTGTCCACCAGTAATGATGGCCTTGTGTTTGAAAAAAAACATCTTTCTTCATGCTCATTAAACCCAAATAGGCTAATGCATAACATGAATTAACAAGTATTTTTATGTGAAGTCATAGGTGGCTGCTTGTTTGATTCACACCTCTCGCTCTGCTCAAGTGTTGGGGGAGTTGGAATAATGGAAAAGACACAGAGAAAAGTAGGGAACAAAAAAGTGGGAACATAGCGGTGGAAGAAGACATCTGGATGTATAGTTATTAGGCCTCAAAAAATGTACTTGCTCACTCACTTGTGGCAGTCAGATTTTATCAGGGAGAGCTACTTTAGGGCCTACTGGTCCATTCTTTAAAGAAAGTTGGAGCTTGAAAAGAACAGGTGGTTGTTCTGTTCATTCAGAAAGTGAGAAACAATAAAATTGCCATTAAATCTTGTTTTTATCTTGTGACATTTGCTTTGCATTAAAATACAGAGGTCAAATGTCGCTTATGTCTGCTTATAAAGTGCTGCTTATTTTATACTGGAAATTTGGTGTTCACTTTTCTTTCTCTGACTGCAAAGTTAGAGGATTTTGCAAAGTGAACTGTCTGACAAGACGGGAGAAAAGACAGTTTGAAACGAAAGGCTATATGAGGTCAGTTTTTTTTTCTAACAGCATTTAAATAGCTTGTGAAGGAAATGTACAAATATTTCGAAAAAATAGGAGTTAGGAAAGCACTTTTTTGGTAATTCTCAAGTATGATGGGAACAAAGGTTTTAATAGGATCAAAAGAAATCAGAACACTTTATTTGGTGATCTGCAAAAGATAAATATTTGCGGAAACCTAATTTTCGACACATTATTGCTTGTGATAATACTGCATGTCAGTTGGAAAGTTTGTAACAATTTTAATAGAAAATGTGCAGTCTGTATAGGGCAGTGCACTACAACAACATGCTTAAGTAATATAATAAAAGTGAGAGTTATTAAACATGAACTGAGAAACATTCTGGCCCCCACCCAGTAGACAATGCTATTGGTGAATTTAGCGGCAAGTCAGGGGTCATGTGTACCCTACATGTGGGCTAGATTCTTGCTATACGTGAAGCAATGTTTAGTCTATTAAATCCAACAAAATATATTTTTACAGCAGACCAGCTAAGTTCACATATTTGAAGGTGTTCATATGTGATTATGAAGAAAAAGGCAATTCAGTGAAATAAAATGTTTGCATAGAATAAGACAATTTGAGACCAGTTTATGGGCCAAAAGCATTACAGTTAAGTCAAGTGGAATATTCAAGCCGAAATTCTAAATAAGCTTTATTCGGTATCGCAATGTGATTCATAAAAGCATACAGAAAAAGAAAACAATATACAATATTCAAGTTAAAAACTGATAAAACGAATAAATACCGATACAATTCAGGTAAAGCAGACAATGTGCAATATTCAAATCACTTAACCTGCAGGTCTGGCAACATTGTTATGATTTTTCCAGGCCTGGTTATCCCCAAATGCTAATATGGCACAGAACAGCACGTAAGTGAGTTTGAGGGCTGGTTTGGCCCAGCAGGTAAGAGCAGGTGTGGTAAATGCAGGGAAGAATGTGGCCAAAAAGCTACACCTTTTCCAGGCAGTTTTTAAAGGGCTCTTATGAAGTACTAATAATAAAATTCAAGGCTGCTGTGTGATGCTCATCTTATACAGAAGGGCTGGGAAGTCTTCCTCTCAAGAAAAGTCTGAAACCATGGGCTAAATTGTCCATTTAAAGCACAATTTTCAATTATCTTGACTAAAAGGCAGGGGTTGCATACCCAGTTCTAAAGAAGCATTCATGAAACATTCGAATACAATACTTTTATGGTGTGCCTAATTAAACTGCCCATCCTCAGAGATTTCAATTTCCCTAAATCATGCATAGATTTTATGAACAGTTCACATACACTGGGTATACAGTTTATAATATATGAGAGCATGTCACTCCTGTCCATATCTGATTTCATTATTATAGGCGACTTCAGGGGCCTTATTTATGAAAAGTGACGCATCGCTGCGTGAAAACAGCGATGCGTCTCTTTTCACTGCGCACTCCTTGCGACACCAATGATGAGTCATATTTCATGTATGACGCATCATGTCGCAAGGAGTTACAGATACGTCAGTATTTCTGACGTATCTGTAAGCGCAAAAGTGACGCATTGCTGGAGTGTGTCACAAAAGTGACGCAACTCCAGCAATGCGTACTTTCACATGGGAAAAGCCCCATGTGAAAGGGCTTGCGTCAGTCTTACGCCTGCTGTAAGACAGGTGCAAGATTTTGACGCGACAGCGTCCTAAAAGTGATGCAGTGAAATCTCATAGATTTCACTGCGTCACTATTACGAGGCTTTTTGCGGGGGTACGCCCCCTCTGCATACATTATACCTGACGCAGGTATAATGTGGCGCAGGGGTTTAAAAAGTGACGCATCTGCTTAGATGCGTCACTTTTTAAATATGGCGCAACAAGGCGCATGTTTTACGCCGCCGATGCGTCACAAAAAGTGACGCATCTGCAGCGCAAAACTGACGCAAGGCCTCATAAATGAGGCCCCAGGTGTCTAGCCACCTGCAATAAAGAAATGATAGAGCTGTTCAACTGTAATCTAAAGTTATTAAAGTTGATAATTTGTGTTTGCCTGCTGACAGAGCTAGCAGCCAAACTGAAAGGTAAGACTTTGAGCATCTTGCAGCTGCAGTTTACACAAAGCAGCAAAAATGAAACTGGCTTTTCTTTCATCGGATCTATTTTTTATACAAGTAACAGCGATGAGCAAAAAGGAGATATTTAATCGAACATATTTAGTTTTTGCACAATGAGGGCCATTACAGTAATAATAGAACTGCACGTTAGGAGTCCCATTATTTCAAAAATCTGACCAACAATAAACTGTACTAATATCTTTTTCGCAAAATGCTTCTCACTGCTTTTTAATGTGTTTAATTTGACACTAAATTCAGCTTTTATTCTTAAATTCTGCAACTATACTATCACATTCATATTAAAGTGCTACACTCTAAGCATTTAAGTGGTTTATAAGAAAGGTGACGGAGTGACCATGTATTATAAGGAATAAAATAACCTCTGCCATACATTTTAAGGATATTGAAAGTAACCTTGAAGTTCCATAACCTTATAAACAAACTCCTTGGTGACATGCAATAATATCCTTACAATGCACAGCACTGGGAACATTAATCCATAAATAATGGCCTCCTGACATTCTTCTGGGTATATGTAGCATCCTTCTTCACTTCTTTCCATCTTCTTATATATTCCCATCTTGCTCCTGCCATATAGTATTTTTAGCCATATATTATGGCTATTTACATGGAGTGTTCAGACTAGGGAAATTAAAACTTACACCGATCTCATACTCAGTGGCCAGCAGGGCTGCTTCTCAATTTAGACTGGCCTCATAGATTCAGAAGCTAGAGCTCCCATATTGCCCCAGACAGCAGCCATATCTGTAAGCTAAGGCAATTTTACAAGCACTTCCTCCGATAGCAGTACTGTAAATACAACATATTATTAACAGATAGATTGAAATACAAACAAATGAACCTTCAAATAAGAGTTGCAGCACAATGTCACCTCCAGGTCACCAAAAATACTCCCTAAATGCCACTTTCAAATAAAATATGGACCTACAATATGTTTGTCTCCACATATCAGCTTGCCATCTTCTGAACGAGAACACATTTGGTTCTCAAATACCAGCTTTGTTTTGGGTTGATCAGAACTCAAATCCTACAGTAAAGGGTTTAGATTTGTAATCTAACATTTTGCCACATAAACCAGATTTTTATTGCAAATAAATCCATTAATTTTGTTCAAATATTATTTTGCATTTTCATCGATTATTCACATGCATTACTGCCCCCCCTTGGATAGAATGTGATTCACATTCCCATGTAGCAAATTCACATGTCGAGGTGCCCAAAGGATGCTAGTCATGGCCACCAGATGCCAGTGATGCCCTCCTGGTGCCATGGTGTGTATGAATAAAATGAGTGTTAGAGCTGGGGATCTCTAGTTGGCAATGGTTTGCACCTTTGTCCAAATAGAGACCCTTGCTTCTAGTCAGAGTAAAGGGGCTACACTCCTAAAATAACCCCTGCTCAACCCTGTGGTAGCTTGGTACGCGCAGGAAGGCTTATCTCAGAGGCAGTGTGTAAAGCATTTGTGAACACATACAGTAATATAGTGAAAACATTACAGCTGGACACCACACAGGTTTTATAAAAATAAGTATTCTTTATATATACTTAACACAAGACCCAAACGACAAAAATCCACAATATGGTATTAAGAACATGTTTTAAGATGGTAGAAATAACTTAGTTCATTTAGGATGGAGAATGTGAAACGTTTCTCACAAAGTACCTTTGGATGCGTCATGCAAGATAAACAAAAGGTTCGCAGGGAGAACGATACGTCGGATCGGGGGAGGCGATGCATCTGTTCCTCAGTGCTTGCACAAAGTAGGCGATGCATCTGTTCCTTAACAGAGAGGAGGGGATGTGACGATCTTGTGGTGCGGCCCAGTTGCGATGCGACAAGATGGTGCCTTGAAGCGATGCGACGATCTGGTGCGATGTGAGAAGACTGCGCCCTTGATGCAATGCGACGACGTGAAGGCGATGCATGCATGCCCGATGGCCGTGCGGCGACTCTGTAACTTGGGAGCCGTGATAGACCCTTCGACACGCTTCTCTGGTGATGCAACAGCGACTCTTGCGGTAGTGAGACGCTTCTCCGATGATGCGACGGCGACAGCTGCAGATGCGACACACTTCTTCTCATTGAGTCGCGCTTCCAGCTCCCAACAAAATGTAGGCTTCTGCAGACAGAATTCCCAGCAAGGAAACTCAGGGGGGAGCTGGTGGTGAAGTTGTGTATCCCTGAGTCTTTAGCAGGAGGCAAGCACAGTTCAAGCTCTTGGAGATTCTTCTTCAAGATGATGAAAGTTGCAAATAAAAGTCTTTCTCCTTTCCTTGGCAATAAAGAAACCACTGCAGGCCAACCCGGAAAGCAACACACTGGTACAGGGAAAGTCAAAAACACCTGCAGATTCTCTGGTTCTTCTCCTTGGCAAAAGGTCCGTCTTGATGTCCAGAAGTGATCGAAAGTTATGGGGTCTGGGCCCCCCTTTTCATACACACAAATCCTTTGTCTCTGAAGGCAGAGAGTGTCTATACCTAGTCCGACTCCAAACCAGTTCTGGGTGCATTCTGCCATTGCACAACTTCTTCCTTTGTCAGTGTGGGCCAAGGTCATGAGACGCACCACAGGAAGTTGAGCCAGCATTGTGGAAAGCAGGCACAGCCCTATTCAGGCCCAGGTGCTACTCCTCTCCCCACTCTCAATGCAGATAGTTTTATTCAGCCTAGTGCTGACTCACCCTGCCTCCTGGAGCCACCCCAGGCCCTGTCACTCACAAACGAGACATGCAATACACAGCCTAGCAGAGGCAGGCTGGATGGTTAGGCAAGAAAATACCTACTTTCTAAAAGTGTTATTTTCAAACATAGAATGTTAAAACCAACTTTACTAAAATATGTATTTTATCATTCTGAGTTCAGGCAGACAAAATTAGTTTGTGTACCATGTTCCCTGGGTCCGTTAGGATTATGAGACGTTATAATCAAACTGCCCATTCTGGCCTATGGGGACAGGTAGCCTTGGAATAGGGAAAAAAGAAAAAAGCTGTAATTCACTATCAGGACATGCCACACACATCAGGGCATGTCCTACATTTCACATACAAAGCCCCCTGCCCTAGGGCCTACCTTAAGGGTGGCTAACATGTAGAAAAGGAAAGGTTTAGGGACTGGTAAGTGGGTGCATTTACCAAGTCGACATGGCAGTACTAGACTGCACACAGGCTCTGCAATGGCAGGCCTGAGGCTCACTTTACAAGCTGCGTCTGTGGGTTGCATAATCAGTGGTGCAAGCCCACTAGCAGCATTTGATCTACAGGCCATGGGCACACATGGTGCACTGTACTAGGTCTGACAAGTAAACCAAATAAGCCAATTATAAAGTCACTAATCCATTCCATCAATTTAACATAGGGAGCACTTACACTGTGGCACTGAATAGCAGTGGCACAGCGCCAAAAGTATCTAAAACCAGCTGAACATATCAAAAGCAGAGGAGACAACAGCAAAAAATGGAAGGGAGACTCACACCAATGGTGCCAGGTCTAACAATGAGTAACCAGCATATACCAGTGACTTTTGTTGTCTCTTTGTCTTTGCCCCTCACTTGATTTTTCTCTTTTGTTCTGTTTTACTTTATTTCTACAACAATGTTTATTTGTGTTACTCTTACCACATTACTCTTCCTTGTTTTTCCCTTCCTCCCTCTAGGATTTTACATTGCATACCTTCATGCAGGACCCAGCAGCACCTTCTTTCTATAATTTTCTGTAGGGCTTCCCTCTCTTTAGGTTTTTGAAGGGTTTACTTCGCAGGGGTCCTGTTTAGGCTCTTATAGGGTTCCCGCTCAGTAGGTTGTTTGAGGGCTTCCCTCTCCCTCTGTTTCTCATGAGGGCTTACCTGGCAGGGTTCCCTCTCTTCATGTTGTTGCAGGGCTTCTTTCTCTAGGTTCTTACATGGCTTTCCTGTCTCTAGGTTGTTGCATGGTTCACTTACTCTAGGTTTTTGCATGTTTTCCATATCGCTGGGTTGTTTAGGGCTTCCCTTTGCCTCAGCTTCTGTAGCAGCATAGTTTTAGGTGGTAATTCAGCTAATCCTGGTTGACTCCTTGTATCCTGTTTTCTCTTTCAGTCAAGACTCGCCTGTCTTCACACAGCGGGGAGTTCGGAGGGGGATCTGGTGTTGCATTCACTACCTCTGGTGAGCACTTGAATGGGCCAATCACAGGCCTGCGTATCCGCGAGAGCACCAGTTACATCCTTGGGTAAGAGCTATGTTTTTAAACCACTCTCCCACTACCAAAAGTACACAATGGAGCAATCTCCAGCTAACTTTCAACCTTAAAGATTTCGTTGCATGATTTTTTTTTTTTACAATTTAGTCTGCTGACCTGGGACTCATCAATCAATTACCAAAAACATATGGTAGAAAGTTTTTCCGTTGGGAACCTTGAATCTATACTTTCCTTCATTGATTCAGATATTAGGAAAGTGAAACGATGTCTTCCCTTCTTTTCCGTTGTATTCAAAGTAAATGGTGGTCTGTTTTGCGGGATCATTAGGTGCCCAGTTTCTTGGTCCCGGCTAAAAGGGGTTACAGGGGAGACGCCTACACCGCTCTTTCTGCTGATCAGGGAGCTTTGCTGCACATTCCCTGCAACGTACCGTCTGCTGCTATCACCCTCGCCGCTGCTTCTGAACCTCGCGGTTCCCGCTGCGCGGGTCCCGCATCGCCCGTCTTGCTGGGCGCTGTGTTGAGGAAGAGGAGCTTTGCCTGGGACCTTGGCCACACCGCTGGGCAGGAGGAGAATATCCAAGCAGGGCTGCGAGCGCCAGGTGAGGGACAGGGACTCCATTTCCCAGGAGTCCCTGGGCTGACATGCTCTTCGTTCCGTCTCGAGCTCACGTGCAGCGGGGAGGTGCAGCTTCAGAGCACAGGAACAAGAGGATGCTTTCTTGGCTTCCGCTCCTTTTATCCGTCTTCAGGGTGGGCGTGAACCCGCCCCCGCCTGCCTCCGAGGGCGTGGCCGGCCGCGTCGGTGTCTAGGCCAGCCCACTCTAGGGCGGGAAAAAGGCGCGCCCCGGCTACGCCGCTTCGGGCATACCAGCCGAGACTCGCCTCCCGCCCAAGATGGCTTCCCGGGGGGATCGTGGTACTCCACCATACGTTCGGGGGGACCGAATGGTCGCACCTTTCCATATGGCTGAGATACCCGCCACCCCCTCTCAACACAATCCCCAAGAATTGGGAAACCGGAAACAGTTCTTGAACTTTTGGAAGGCGGGAAGGGAGTCACCCTTCCCGGCCGTATTTATTAAAATATGAAACAAAAGAAAACATTAAAATAACAGTTTCATATAATGTACAATTTCATTTCCACATTACGATGTTTGGCTAACCTTAACAGATCTCTAATACAAAGGTTCTCCTAGCCGAACTAACATCCTACAAAACATTTGACTTGAAATTGTACATCCTAACGTTAAGGGCCAACGGCAAGGTCGTAACCGGTGTCAGATCCCTAAACCAGAAATACCCCCCTCACTTGTGAGAGGAGCGACCGCACAGAGGCGTACCTCAAGTGCATCTACCAATTTCCCTTTGTACTTGACGGGGGCCCCAATAAACTCGACGCCATTTAACGGTCGTTCGAGGACTCGTGTGAGGTGTCTAAAAAGGTAGCGTAAACCCCCTCCCACACCCCACACAACTTACCCATCTGCCGTCGCAGATGTCCTGGCCCCGGGAAATTCCCCAGGAGGGGCCGTAGCCCCTCCTATCCAGGAAGGGGCCTTGACCACCTTTCCTTTCCTTCCGGCGGCCTCTCCTTAGACAGGACCGCCTCCCCATTGAGGGGCCAATTGGCCACCTCCCCCGCGCGCTCCCATCCGTAATGGGTGACGCCCCCTCATAGGGATCTTCAAATTACTGCTCACCGATCATGATCTTACCGCCACAGGCCGGATAGTTGACCGGCTATCTGGACCCCCACAACACTCCTGCCTAAAGGTCATGTCATAAAGTCTTTAGCCAGGCTATCAGGTCTCCTATGAGTAACTCGTTCCCCATCCGGGACAAATGAATACCATCCCCCGAATACATACTGTCCCCTTTAATACAACCATGCGAAATAGAATGCAGTGTACTTGAGCGGAACAATCTACTCACTTTATTATTAATTTTCCTTACTGAATGATTCAGAGCAGAAACAGAAATAGCCCCCCACCACACTTTCCGTGGGATCATATGGGACCATGCAATTGTGCACCCTGGAACTCTTCTCGCCAACCAACTTACCGTGGAAAGCATCGCCTCAAGAAGAAGTCGTCTACCAGTGGTCACCAAATCATTGCCCCCAAGATGTACTATGACTACAGACGGCGGTGACCTCGTCCGCCCTAACAAACCCTCGAAAAATGATCGAAACTGGTCAATACAGAGCCCGCCCATTCCGTAGAAGGACACACTGTACCCGTATTCCCCAGCCACGTGAATCATGTCACCTGCTTTGAATACGTCCGCGGCACGCCTCACGTATGAGTGGCCCACGACCCACACCTCCTTTTTCACAGCCGGTAATGTCTGACCGCTGGCCCCCCGGTGTCGGGTCGACTGCACAGTCCGCTCCGCCTCGTAGGCTTGCGCAACTGAAAACCAAACAAAAACAAGAAGCGTGAATACATCATTACAGCTTCACAACATGTGCAACCGCACATACCTCTTATAACAGTTCGATGACCAACGCCCCACACGTTTTACTTGTTCAACATTCAGACCCCTGGCTGTAGCCTCCGTAGCAGCCCCTATCCGAAAGGAATGGGTCCCAAAGTCGCCGGGGTTCAAGCCCGCGGCCGAAATCGACATCGCAAGCACCCGCTGAAACTGAAACCTCGTCAGTGGGGTGGCGTCAGCGTGTCTTAACAAGGTCCCCCCCATGCTGCCACCCTCTGCGCTAAATATTCCTCTACGCACCCAACAGGGCACATGGCAGACCCGGGGATCCTCTGGATGATTATGCAGTCCCCGATTGCATCCTGATCGGATTTGGACCTGACAAACGAGACCGTCATTGTCTCCTCCCTGACCTGCATGTGTTCCCGGCACAGTCCCCCCATCGTATCCTGCTTGTTCTTTGCCACTAATTCGCTTACCCGCATAGCCCCATGGAATGCTAATGCAAATGCGGCTCGGAACAACACTGCTTCGTACTGGGATGAACATGTTACCGGTAGCACGGATAATAACAGGGCCAACCTATCCAGACCTATCGGGTGCCTATCGTCTACTCTGCGACCCTCAAGGCGTTGCCACCCACGTAGCGCTTTCTGCACAACGAAAGACGCTGTCGGGTCCTGGATCCCTTGAGCCCTCGCCATGAAGGAAATGGCGGCCCGATGCCTCTGGGCCGTAGCTACTGACTTGCCTGCCTGACGTAAAGAGAGCAGGAATCTCACTACAAACTCTTCCAGACCCCAAAGCTCCCCACCGGCAGTACCCAAAAAGGCCCAATAGGAACGGAACGCCCCTTCATATGCCTTCCTCGTCCTGGGTGCTAAACTCTCTCCCACGAGGTCTTGTAGTTCGGGGCACCGAGAGACCAGAGAGCTTCGGGAAAGGGTGCCGCCACCGGGTCCGCTGTGGGCAGAAAACCCCAGAAGGCCTGCATACGGAAACGAGAGAGCGCATCAGCCGCTTGGTTCATCACCCCCGGCACGTGTCGCGCCCTAAACAGTACATTCAGTTGCATGCACAACAACACAATTTCCTTGAGCAGTCTCAGAATCAATTTGCAACGTGCTGCCTGACTATTGATACACTCAACCACGGTCATGTTATCAGACCAGAACACCACAGAGTGATCCCTAAACCCTTCTGGCCATGTTTTCAAAGCCACCAGAATAGGGAACAGTTCGAGAAAAGCAATGTTACTCGTCAACCCGCACTCATGCCACCATGACGGCCATTTTTGAGCCGACCATTGTGTACCCAATATGGCGCCAAAACCCATACTCCCCGCCGAGTCTGTCCAAAGCCCCAACTCCTCGGAAGACACTGCTGGTTTATTCCAGACAATTCGACCATTGAAATTCGCCAGGAATGCAATCCAAATGCGCATGTCCTGGCGAACCTCTGCCGAGAGTCTCGTACGATGATGTCCTTCCTTCAAGCCGACCATGGACTGTGCAATCGAGCGGGAAAAGGGGCGCGCCATCGGCATTACTCTTAGGGCAAAATTCAACTGACCCACCACCTGTTGCAATTGATGCAGGTTCACTTTCGTTGCACGAATACATGTCTCAAGGGATAACCTGAATTTTAACACTTTTTCCTTGGGTAATCGAAAACAACCTTCCACCGAGTCGAGCTCGATCCCCAGAAACTCGATCAAGGTCGAGGGACCCACCGTCTTACCTGGCGCCAATGGCACACCGAATTGATTCATTAGGACACAAAATTCATGTAAAGCCTGTCCACACTCAGAATCCCCGGCTGCCCCCAGAAACAGAAAGTCATCGAGATAGTGCATAACATGTTGAAAACCTGTCTTCCTCGTGAGTACCCACTGCAGAAAACAACGGAATTTCTCGAAATAGGCACATGAAATCGAGCATCCCATTGGCATACATCTATCCATGTAATAGCGACCCTGAAACTGAAAACCAAGGAGACGCTGATCGTCTGGGTGTACCGGGAGCAACCGGAACGCTGATTCGATGTCCGATTTGGCCATCAGCGTCCCGGGCCCCAGGCGATTCAACATGGCAACGGCCTCATCGAAAGATGCGTACCGCACCGAACATACTTCCGGGTCTATTGCGTCATTCACAGAAAGACCACGTGGGGCTGACAAATTATGTATCAGCCGAAACTCACCCGGGTCCTTCTTGGGGACCACCCCTAGAGGAGAACACACAAAATTAGCAACCGGTGGCAAATCGAATGGACCGGCGACACGACCTCGAGTCACCTCTTTCCCAATCTTTACCTGCACCACCGCCGTGTGCTGTAAGACCGACATTTGATTCTTACAGTTCGGTACCCCCTGAAAATCCCCCACTGGGATGCGGAAACCATATGAAAACCCGTTCCGTAACACCCCAGCGGAAGCATGATCTGGGTATTCGCTGAGCCAAGGAATCATTGCCATGGTATCAATCGGGGTCGGTAGAGGCGCCCCTCGGACTATATTAGACCTGTTTGGCGCCTCCCTTACCACCGTTATCACCCGTTTTGGCTCTGCACATGGACTCAGGATGGGATGGCTGCCCGCACCCCCCACACTCATGTCTGAATTTGCATGACCCCTGGGGCCTGGTACATTTGCCTCTGTTAAAATTCCAACAGATCCCCCTTTTACCTGTGTTGCCACTCGGCTTCGAGTGGTACTCGTTACCTGCACCCGTCCGAAAGGGCGTCCCAGAGTTTTGGTGGGAGGATTCCCCCCCGTTACTCCCTACTAATGGCACCTTCAACATCCCTGTACTCTCCATTTTTTGCCAAGACACAGAGTCGTAACAATCCCAAGACAACAACGGGTTGTGTTCTTTAGCTTTTCTAAACAGATTATCATAGCAGAACCAATGATTGCCCCCATATGCCACAGAATACTCCATAATACGCGACTGATAAATGGGTAACTCGGTCAACAACTCAGGCCTGCGCTCACCCATGATGGAAGTAAAAATTCCCCACGCTCTGCCCCAAGTACCAATGGTCTCGTCGACCTTAAAGGCGGCCATTTTTGCGCGCCAAACACTCGGATGCATGAGCTCCTTTTGACTCTTCACATGCTCGATCTCGTAATGGTCGGTAAGCAATGAAAACATGTTTACATATTTATCCGCCCAAATCAATTCCTTGATTTCTTGTGGGACGTGCTGGGCAATCTTCTCCTTTCGAGAAGGTACAGACTACTCCCCCGCAATCGGCAGTGGCCGCTTACCTGAAGTAGACCCCACGCTTGTCGCCGAACTTGGGCCTGCTGTACTTCCAACCGCCGGAACCTGTGGGGGAACAGAAGATGGCGCCTTCGCAGCCTCCCTAGATTCCCGCAGTTGCCTCATCACTGCCCGGGCGTCGTCAGCCGTGGCGCCCTCGCTATCGTTTCCCAACCACGCTGCCAATTGTGCCGCTAACTCGGGGGGCATATCCTCCCTGTTCGCAGGGGTGACCACCACAGGGATTGGATTCCCCTCTTTCGGCACCGGGGTTGGCTCCTCTCGTAGGGTTTCGGGAACCGGGGTCTCCCCCCCAAGTGCTCCCCTTCTGGGCCTCTTGCTTTTTCCACCGGGGATTGTTCCCTGTAAAGGCCGTTTCGGTCCTCCCTCCCCGTCCTTAGCCTCAACCTTTCTCTTCAGATCGGCTATCTCCTTCATGAGTATGCGGAGCATCTCCTCGGTACCGACCCGCTTTCCGACCTTCTTGGGCATTCTCAGACGGGATATCTATAAGACAAAAAGAGAGATTACAACGCTCAAAATTGCTCTTCGTTCCGTCTCGAGCTCACGTGCAGCGGGGAGGTGCAGCTTCAGAGCACAGGAACAAGAGGATGCTTTCTTGGCTTCCGCTCCTTTTATCCGTCTTCAGGGTGGGCGTGAACCCGCCCCCGCCTGCCTCCGAGGGCGTGGCCGGCCGCGTCGGTGTCTAGGCCAGCCCACTCTAGGGCGGGAAAAAGGCGCGCCCCGGCTACGCCGCTTCGGGCATACCAGCCGAGACTCGCCTCCCGCCCAAGATGGCTTCCCGGGGGGATCGTGGTACTCCACCATACGTTCGGGGGGACCGAATGGTCGCCCCTTTCCACATTCCCTGCAACGTACCGTCTGCTGCTATCACCCTCGCCGCCGCTTCTGAACCTCGCGGTTCCGGCTGCGCGGGTCCTGCATCGCCCGTCTTGCTGGGCGCTGTGTTGAGGAAGAGGAGCTTTGCCTGGGACCTTGGCCACACCGCTGGGCAGGAGGAGAATATCCAAGCAGGGCTGCGAGCGCCAGGTGAGGGACAGGGACTCCATTTCCCAGGAGTCCCTGGGCTGACATCACCTGCACCTGGACGCTCTCCCTGGTTACCCCGCCCCCAACCACCTCATCCCCTTATTAGGGATAGTTGATCCCCGCTGCGCGGGATCGTCCCGGGAGAAGCCCGGGACAAGGGCGGGACCATCTGTGGCCGTCCGGGGCCTAAGGAGGCCGGGCTGGGCCATCTCTCTGACATTCCCACTGTGGACCAGCTAAGGTATTGTGCTACATGAAGAAAACTTCGTGGTCTACTGACTTTTATTTGTTACTGAACTGTGTTCGATCGGTCCTACCATTTACTCATATCCTCCATCCTTCTTCCGGTTACCAGACGGGGGTCAGTTTGAAGAGGGTCTCTTCGAGCCCTCACTGAAACGCCCAGGAATACGGACTAGTAGGTGGGGTTACTGTTACAGAATAGGACTAAATCTTGCCTATATGAACTCAATTAGGACCTTGCTGATTAATTCTGTTTTATAGGAGAACCACTTGAGGTTAATACGGACCCAATATAGGCAGTTTTGAGAGGTTATTTTTATCTGGACCCCAGCACTTATTTGTAATTGCATTAGGTCCCGGAATTGATTGGAGTAAGAAACTGTTTATCGCTGTATGGTATTGTCCTTCTCCTGTTTTGCTAGTACTGTGGCCTGTCCTCATTATTTTATCCATTTGAGCACCGTCCTTGACCCCTGATAGCATCTTTACTTTATTGTAAATATGCCTAGAAAACTGGCCCCTGTAACCTCAGAACCACTTAATACCTTAGACTCCTTTCTAGTCCAAGTGGTTAAAAAAATAAATAATGAAAGAAGGGAATCCCTAGGTTTGAGCCAATCACCAATCTTGCTCCCACCGAGCCCTGACCCTAATGCACAAATGTCTGGCACATCACCACTTGATCCCACAACTTACATATCCGACACTAATTCTCAAGACATTGGCAACGATGATGAAAACTCTGACCTTCTAGTTGACTTGTCAACAAATGCAGTGCCTGACTCCGAGCAACAGCAAAATATTGCAGCGGAAGTTCCCTCACCCTCATTGCCTGTTACACGTCCTGTGACAACTTGTAGAAAATCACAAGCTAAACGCGGGGGGAAACAGTCAGGAAGGAAAAAGCTTACCTCACCACCTAGACACAAAGGGAAAAACGTGGAGCGCGAAGATGCTGAGGAGCTTAGACAAATCATTGACGATGACCTATTTAATAGGATCTCGGATATGATAGATATTAAAATTAAGACCATCATCAAGCCACTTATTGGGAAGATAGACAAATTAACAGCAGAAGTAAAAAAGATGGGTGAGTCGCAAAGTAAGCTGGTTAATGATTTGGAGAATCTAGTCACTCATGTTATCAAACCAGTAGTCATAGTGGAGGAGGACACGGGCGCTGACACAGCCCCCTGGAAGGCCAATTACAGCCCACCCTGGTAGGGCAGTTACCACCACCTGCGCCCAGCCAGGATGTAACAAGAGAGTCCCCCGCTTTACCACCAGCTGAGCCAGCACCATTGAATTTAGGGGATGATTCATCACAATTTATCATGGAAGCCTCACCATTAGTTCTGGTATTGGCGAACGTCCCTGTCCTAACTCACGGACAAAAAGAATCCACTCAAGGACTAAAAGATAAAGCTCTATATTGGCTCACCAATAACATGCACATGGCAAACCAGGGAGTTGACCAGCTAGCAGGTGAAATTGTTATGACAAGGAGGGTGCCATGGATTGGGAATAAGCCAAAGAAGTTTAAAGGGGACTGCGTAGTATTAAATTTTGCTAGCGCAGAAGTACTCCCAAACATTCTTGCTAACATCTTCCCACCTCAACGTAGAAGCGGTTCCATAATCCCCCTTACCCTGAAATTCTTTTATAACAAGAATCAGATTGCGACCTCTTCTAATATCTCCAGGCCTAGAAGGAACGCAAGAGTTACTCATTGGGGTGGGGAAACTGGACCCAGATTTAACAATGACCGCTTTCACCCTATGATTAGTTTCGGGACAGGGCAACACAACTTTCCAATTGGGCCAATGGCCAGAACACCGGGGATAAATTGGCCCAATATAAATAGGTGGGGACCAAGCACCCCGGGATATGATAATAGAGGCCAGGGAAACGGGTTCATGGCCAGGCCGGGAAATGAACAGTTCTTGATGCGCCCTAACACTCCACAGCCTATGTGGAATACAGCAGTAAACGGATGGGGTCAGGTGGCCACTCCTTTTGACTGGGGATTTGGAACAGGGAACAGGTATGGAGTCTTGTCCAATTTAAATGACTGTGACTGACATATAGAGGTCATTAACCTGGGAAAAGATGCTATAGATCAACAACTAGATCAGAACAGCCTACGCATTAATGGTTTTGATCCTAGTGAGCCCATCCCTCAGATAGGGCAGGAAGACCAAACTACATTTAGACATGATCATCTCCCCATGCCATATCTGTCTGAGCACTGTGCGACCCAGGGTCTTGCCAGTGATAACCTACAGAGCCTATCAAAAGTGGGACCTAACGAAGCAACCCAATCACCACGAGAGACTGAAGGGGTATTGGTGCGGCACTCAGAACCTAAGACACCCATAGACTCCTGTAAGCTGATAAGTTGGAACATAGCAGGGCTAAATGGCAA
Source organism: Lissotriton vulgaris (assembly GCF_964263255.1). Lineage (NCBI taxonomy): Eukaryota > Metazoa > Chordata > Amphibia > Caudata > Salamandridae > Lissotriton > Lissotriton vulgaris. The sequence goes on from NC_141695.1 coordinate 1,374,505,273, forward strand.
GCGACAGGATAAGGCATGGTCAAGCTTTGTTTTAGGCCACCACATTATTGCCCTCCAGGAAACCTGGGACATCTCTGCCAATCTTTGGTGGGATGGGTTTACTAGTTTCACCAAAGCAGCTGTTCCCAGTCGTATGGGGAGGGCCAAGGGAGGCCTTTTAATCTTGTTCTCCTTAGATCTAAAGGGAAGCTGTAGGCAGATTAGCACAGATTCTCCCAACATTCTGATGGTAGAAAGAGTGATTAATAATACCAGCAGGACCATTTATATACATTTTTACAACTCAGGGAATAGTGATTATAGAGGTTGTAATATTACTGACTTAGATAGCATTTTAAATTTGGTCAGTCAGAATACTAAGTTTGACATAGAATATATTTTATTAGGTGATTTTAATATTCATCCGTGTAACTTAATCTGTAGGAGAAGTAGCAATGAAGGGGATGATGGACTAGAGGGACCTCATTTCGAACATACCACAGAAGGAGAGGAGCTGGAAGATTTTCTTGCCAACTTTGACTTGCATGAACCAGATGGTGGCACCAGATTGCCAACTTTCACTGGCATCCCTCAAGGCACAATTATAGATTACATATTCATATCCCTAGGTATTTTAAACCGGGTTATTGCTTACCGTACGGTACAATCACATTTTAGCGATCATAGGGCCCGATGTAGGTAAACGCGATTTTCCGATTTAAAAATACCGAGGCGGGCCGAATCGGTATTCTGAAATCGGAAAACGAGATGTAGGAAAAATAAACCGAATGAATACCGATTCGGTCGGCATCGGTAATGAGATTCGGTACGTTCCGATTCTGCTCGGTCCGAATCGGAAAGTACCGAATCGGCCAACAACGACTCGGAAATCACCGAATCGGCTACCACCGAATCGGATATTCCCGAATCGGCGAATACCGATTCGGTAATAGCCGATTCGGTAAAATCCGATTCGGCAATCATAGATTCGTAGCCATGAAAACAGACCCATGGCGAAAAAGCCCATAGGAATGCATTGAATGAACCGATTCGGCTTTTACCGATTCGGATAATACCGATTCGGCTTTTACCGATTCGGATAATACCGAATCGGATTTTACCGATTCGGATAATACCGATTCGGTAAAAGCCGATTCGGCAATAGGCGATTCAGCCAATGAGGTGGCTCCCCCTCCCCCACCCAAACAGGGAGTGGCAACCCTGGCAGGTGCAGCTAATTAAGAAGTTTCTGGAAAGCCTGCCTGAGCCCAACACACACAGTTAGCAGCAGTTGGAGAAGGAGGTTGCAAACTGAACAGGAGAAAATGGCAGATCAGTCAGGAAGCCAGAAGTCCTCCCAGAAGAGGAAGCCCAAGTTCACCACCACCGAACTTCAGGTGCTGGTTGAGGAGGTGGTGAGGGTGCACCGCCAGCTCTTTGGCAAGCTGTCCCTCAACGTGCCAGACAGCACCAAGAGGAGAATCTGGGCCGACATCGCCCAGAAGGTGAATGCTGCGGGTGTCACCCCCAGGTCCATAGAGGAACTGAAAAAAAGGTTTTACGACATCCGCAGCCTCACGAAGAGGAAGCTGGCTGACATTCAAAGGCAGGCTGGACACACTGGAGGAGGCCAGAACCCGGCGCCACCCCTCACCGAGCTGGAGGAAATTGTCTCCAGCACCATCGAGAGGGAGAGTATCGTAGGAATCGGGACCCTGGACAGCTCTGCGAGAGCCACAGCTACAGGTAAGAAGCATGCGCATCATGACACACCCTACCAGACACCTCCCCATTAGACACAATGCATAGACAAACACCAGCACTGTACTGTCACCAACATACAAGAGACAAGCATCATGGTACACGTAGTCAGCAGAAGTTAGCCAAATATGTCAGTGCAGAATCACAAGACAGGAAACAGGGTGACACGGTGTAAGGAGATGCAAGGACATGTGGAATGCCATAATTGTACTGACTGTAATACATCGGCACTCAGTTTACAAATGCTTCTTTGTACCTAGGGGCCCCATCAGGCGGAACAACTGTGACAGCAGAGGGAGCAGCAACGTCCAACACTGCAGTCGCAGGGCCGAGCACCAGCCAGGCTGGCCAGGAGGAGGAGGAGGAAGAGGAAGGAGACACCCCAGGGCTAGGAATGGAGGGAGTCCTGGTCATTGACTTCCAAGCAGTGCACTCCCCAGTACTGGGCAGCACACCCCCCTTGCAATTCTCACCAGACAACTCCCCTACAAGGCAGACCATTCCGCCTACACCAGCTCCTGCCACAACCGTGGCCTTGCCACCTGTCCAACCAGTCCTGGGAGCAGGGGCTCAGGGACCGGCCAGCACCACACCCCCACCAGTGGCACCCCAGCCCACTCAGCAGGCCGGAAGCAGCAGTGCCCGACGCCGTGCCACCACCACCACTGCTGCACCAGCACGGGAGGGCAGTGTGTTCCTGGGCCTGGAGGGACAGATGGTTAAAATCCAGCGCCAACAGGCCAGATCCACCATGGCCTGCCAACGCCAGCTCCTGCAGCACAACATGCAGATGGGGGAGTTGGTGAAGGGTTTCCAGGCTGTTGTGGACAGCAACAAGGAGGTGGCAGCAGGGTTAGGCAGGCTGACCACTGCCATCACCCACTCATCTGCCAGACAGGAGGAGCATGAGGTTGCGCGCAGGAGGGATGCCCGGGTGCTCAACCGGGCCATGGCCCGCCTTGCAGCGGCGACCGCACAACTGTGCCATCGCAGCTCCAATCAAGAATCTGTGCTCAGTCAGCATACGGCTGAGCTGACTAGGGGGATGGCCAGGATCACCACGGCCATGGAGGCCATGATAATATCAAACACCGCCTCCAATCCTGCCCTGGACCTGGGTGATGCTGGAGACAGCAGCAGCCGCAGCAGCCCGGCCAGCGCTGCATCAGAGCCACGGAGGAGCACCAGGCGATCCGCTGATGCTGCTGGGCATTCGGAGGGGGCCGAGGGACACCCCAGTGGGTCTGGCAAGCGGGCCAAAAAATAGCCTGGCAAGGGGGGATGAGCAAACCAGAACCCTGGACTTTATTTGATTTTACAATCTCCATTTTTTGATGCACATCAGTGCTGTAACTGTGGTGCATCACTATTAAAATTCTTTTTTTTCCAAGCAACATTTGGCTGTCTTTGCATCTGTACTCAGTCAGAAATAGTTCTCAGTGATCTCCTCACGTCTGTATCTGCCATCACTTGGCGTACACACCCCAGCTGGCTGTGTCAGTGGCACAGCTTCGTCGTCGTCATAGTCCTCGTAGTCAGACAACTCCACCTCAGTGCCCTTCTTGACCGCAAGGTTGTGTAACATTGCACATACAGCTATGATCTTGCAGCAGGTGATGGGGGTATACTGCCTTGCACCTCCACTCTTGTGCAGGCATCTGAATCTACTTTTCCAGATGCCAAAGGTCCGTTCAACAACATTCCTTGTGCGTATGTGGGCCCGGTTATACCTCCTTTGGCTGGGTGTGGAGGGGTTGAGGTAGGGGGTGAGTATGAATGAGCGGAGGGCATATGCACTGTCGCCTGGAAGAGAAAGGGGTCACATTAGACACATGCATACATGTATTCCACCTACCTACTATGTGTTATGGGGGTCTGATGATGTGTCTCACCTAGGAGGTATCCTTCTCCAAATTCGCCTGCCATCAGCCGTGCATATATGCCGCTCTGTTGGAATATATAGGAGTCATGGGTACTCCCTGGAAATTTTGCTACCAGGTCTGTGATGGTGCACTTGGCATTGCAGATCACCTGCACGTTGATGGTGTGTGTAGATTTCCGATTGCGGTATATGTATTCGGTGTCCGCTGGTGGGCAAATCGGAATGTGTGTGCCATCTATGCAACCGATGATTTGGGGAAATTGTGCCATCTGGTAGAAGTCAGCTTTAGTTTGTAGCAGTTCTGCGTGGGTTGCAGGGAAAGAGATGTATTGGTCCATCCTGTCTATCATGGCGTCAAGGAATATGTGGAAGAACCTTGACAGGCTGCTCTGGCTCACCCCTCCTGCTGCTGCTACTCCACTTTGATAGCTGCCAGACGCTACCAGGTGTAGGCTGCATAGCACCTGGACGTGCGCAGGGATGGCGTGTGCCCTTGGGGTGTGGTGGTCCAAGTATGGCTTAAGGTCCCTGATGAGCTCAAGTATGGTGTCAGAGTCCAGCCTGTATCTCTGTAGGATCTCAGCCTCAGTGAGCATGAACAGGGTTATCCTCTGTCTGTAGACCTGTTCATTTCTTAGCCATTCCCTCTGTCCTTCCTGCTGTAGCCGTAGCCGCCTCGCAATGACATAGAAAGCTGCCATCCTGCAAGTTGCAATGCATTTTGGGACTGTTTATATGGGTTGGAGTTGGTTACCACCTGATTGCAATCCATGGTAAATACCGAGTGAATTCTACCGATTTTGAGCCGATTTCGGTGTTTCTGTGCCTCCCTACATCTCCCCAACTGTCGGAATCGGGGAACTTCCCGATCGGAGATTCATACGAATCGGCATGTTTTCCGATTCGGCTCATGTCCGAATCGGTATTTGTACCGATTCGGTACATGGACCGAATCGGTGATTTTCCGATTCGGTGTCACTAACGATTCGGTAATGGGACCGAATCGGTGATTTTCCGATTCGGTGTCACTAACGATTCGGTAATTGGACCGAATCGGTGATTTTCCGAATCGGTGTCACTAACGATTCGGTACATGGACCGAATCGGTATTTGCATCCGAATCAGTGTTTTTCCGATTTGTTACATATCCGATTTTCGGTATGTACGTATCGGATTCTTTCCCATTCGGTACTCATTCCGATTCGGTTTACTGTCCGATTATTTCTGTTTTTGGTTCCCTACATCTGGATGGCTGTTTACCGATCGGTAAGGGCCAAAAATCGGTATTTTCGGCCGTTACCGATCGGTAACGCACTACCTACATCGGGCCCCAAATCCGGTAGAACTTGAAGTGGCGTGGGGAGGTCATATGGGACCATCCCCGTCGATAGTAATCGCCCACCCCCTGAGGACTTCCGACCAAGGTAGACGTATGAAATGGGCAAAGGTGGTACCGGAAAAATTTTATGCCGAAATTTTCCTAAAGATTAAGGACCAGGTTGAGATTTGTAAGAATCCTTGTGCCCAGGGTCAAGAAGTTGTAGAGGCATTTGAGGTAATATGTGGGCAGGTGTCACAGGATCTTCTAGCAAAGACAAAAAAAGGAACCCCAGGAAATAAGCGCTGGTTTGATTCAGCATGCTCAAAAGCACATAGATCATTGCTGGCAGCCCTAAAAAACACTCCTAGGGTAAAAGATGAGATTACCAGACTCAAGAAGATCTACAAGTTAGCCGTAAAAAAACGAAAGGACATCATCAAACAAGAAGCATGGGATAGTCTCCTTTCGGTGGCAGTCCTGAAGGATAGTAAAAAATTTTGGGAGATTATCAAACAGCCCTTTTTTTCAGATGACAATAACGAATCTATGGACTGCGTTATCTCTGATGAAAAATGGCTGTCTCATTTTAAAAACGTCTACGGGGATACGGTCGATGCGACTAAAGATGTTCCGTTGACAATCTCAGCCACCCGCCCCATCCTCTTTAACCGACATGAGGTGGAAAAAGCCATTTTGGCCACTACAAAGAATAAGGCACCTGGCCCTGACGGTGTTCCCGCCGACTTTTTTATGTATTCACCAAAATTGTGGGCTGAGGTTTTGGCAAACGTGTTCAACGCAGTCAATGGTAATTCTGCACCTGCCTCATGGGACACCTCTACTATTGTCCCTATTTTTAAAAAAGGCCAGCGGGATGATCCAGGTTGTTATAGGCCTATATCCCTTCTGGACTCATCTGTAAAATTTTTAGGTAGAGTTCTCTTATCCAGGTTGAGGGAGAATGTTGAGAGCTGTGGCGGGTTGTCCGAAATCCAATACGGCTTTAGGGAAAGAAAAGGGACTATAGAACAGTGCGCCAACTTACATTTGCTCATCTCCAAATACACTGTGGCCAAGGAGGGGTCCGTGTATCTTGCATTCATGGACCTCTCCTCGGCTTTTGACCTGGTCAATAGGACAAAGTTGTGGTCCATCTTGTTGGAGATGGGTATTGATGAGGCATTGGTTACCTTTATAGCCACCCTGCACCAAGAACTCTTTTCAAGTGTACGAGTAACGAACGAGGGTAGGCGTACCCCTCTCTTTAGATCATCAAGGGGGGTGCGACAGGGCTGCATTTTAGCCCCCCTGCTCTTCACCATCTTTATCAATGGCCTGGGCGCACATCTAGGTGGGCAGGAAGCCGACGTCCCGCGTGTAGGAGCGATTAAGATCCCGGCGCTCCTGTATGCGGATGACGCCGTGCTGATCGCTCGCACAGGTGTTGGCCTCCAGCGCCTTTTGAATGCCTTTGGTTCGTTTATGGAGCAACTGGATCTTAAGATAAACGTAACCAAGTCACACACAATGGTGGTAGGTCAAGAGTGTCGCAAAAAGAGAAATAAAACATTCACATGCAGGGGGGACACGGTTTCTAGGGTATCTACATTTCCCTACTTAGGCGTATTGTTCGATCAGAAAGGGTCCTGGGCTCCGCAGGTAAGAGCCAAGAGGTTGGCTGTTATTAGATCATCATCAGCACTCCTGGGCTTTGCTGATAGGCTAGGGGCTAGGCCTATGGAAGCTATACTAAAAATCTATAATAGTAAATCTGTGGCTATTGCACTATATGGTTCCGCATTGTGGGGATATGTAAATGTGGAAGCTATTCAGAGAGCGGAGAATAGATTTATCAGAACCCTACTTTCTGTACCCCAATCGACCCCAACCTATTCCATTCATAAAGAAGTGGGCCTACAGTTTCTTTCTGATAAACTGAGTATGGCCCCCTTGATTTTTTGGCTAAAAATGTGGATGAATGAAGAACTCCCATTAAATCACAAGATTATGTCCGACGTTCTGTCCCTGGATAAATCCAACAAGATTCCTTGGCTGGCTTATTTGGCCAGGGCTTTTTCAGACCTAGGCCGCCCAGAGCTTTTTACCTCCCCCGAGAATATTAGGATCCAAGACATTGACTTCGTGAAAAAGTCCTTCATGGGAAGGAAGGAAGCATGCCGCGAAGAACGCGAATTGGTAAAACCGGCAGTGAGGGATCATTGTTTACTGGTTAACTCGTTATCACTTGCACCCTGTCTTGGTTTTGTCACAATCCCCTTCCATAGGTTCCTTTTAACCAAATTCAGATTTAATTTGTTACATTTTTATTTAGGCTCTTTTAATAATTGGCAGAAGCCAGAACAAGCCCTGCCCTGTAGCTGCGACCAGTTTTCAGTGCAAGATACAACGCATTTTGTCATGTTTTGTGGGTTGTACTAAGAGCCAAGGAAAAAATATGTGTTGCCTATTCTTAAAGAGGCCGGCTTCACTCAAGTGAGACCGGCTCTGCTCTTTTTACAATTACTGCCCAATCCCCACATTACTTTTTGCATTGCTAATTTTCTGGTAGCCGCTTCAAGGGTGAAAGCTGTCTGTCAAGATTAGTCTTAGAGTAAATGTTTTTTATCATTTATGTCTATGTTCAAACGCAACACTTTTTAATTGTTTGTTACATTTTTTAAACTTGTTGTCTACATTTAATGTTTTCTGTGTAAATAGGAAAATTTTTGTATGAAATGTATTTTATCTCTTTTTCTCTCTTTGTATGGCTTTTAAATAAGCCGAATAAAGATATTCTGACTGACTGGGTTACAGTCTAGGATAATTGACAGCAAATAGATTAGATTTCTAAATCTTGATAGATGGGTTCCTGTTCCGCCCAGGCCTCCATGAAATCATTGTGCAAACCTTGGGTGGATTTCTTCTCCTCGAATCAACGGAAGTGCCACCATTGGAATGATTAACAGAAATCCTGTTGCTGGTTTTACCCCGCTAAAGGCATTCATTTGGTAGTGCTTTGCCGAATACCCCATTAGATAGTTTGGAGACTTTTGGCGAGATGGGGGCGAGGGAGGGGATTGTGTGTATTCAGTGTTTTCAATTCCATCCTGAAGGTTTGTGTCTGCATTCTCACATCCCCGTGAACCAGAAAGTTCTTCTTCTGCTCTAGAACAAACCAGAGCAACTACAAAACTGTGCTCTGTCCACAGTAGTGAGAATAAGTATGGAGAGGACCAGATCACAAGTGCATGTTCCCGGGAAAACAAAATGACAGTCCTTACATCAACTTTGAGTGGATGTTCCCAATTAGCTATTCTTTGGTCTGAAAGCAGCCTGAAGCTGAAACTCTTGAGTCATTTAGACAAGGTGTAGCGGTTTAATTTGCACAATTGGACATGTAGGCTCTCTTTACGAGTATGGTGGAGTGATATCCCTGAGGGTCGGTGGAGGAGAATAGGAAAACCACTCTGCTATAGTACACATGCGTGATGTTTCCGTATCTGAAGCACTGGATCTGAAACCACCAGAGCCCTTTTTATTGGGTGCAGATCTGCAGTTGGTAAATCCGTGACTCAAGAGAGGCTGGGGTCGCAAGCAGAATCCCAGGCAGGCCCATTCCACTCCCTATAGCACCACGAGGACCACAATAAAACTCCTGCTGGAAGCCTGGCCCCAGGCCCCTCCTAGACCCCAAGCCAAGCTTCCTTCCCTACATTTTCCACAGGATCAGAGCAGGGGGTGAACAAAAGCAAGTTCATCCTGGGGATCAGGGTAAACTAGTGGAAAATAATGCAGTTATTCTCTGCCTATGTTGTTCCTCCCCATTACAAGGACAAAAGCTCATGGGAGATGCACTTGGGTTTGGGGAAACTGGTCAGAATCCGTTACCTGGGCCCACAGTAGCTCCAAACCTAAATCCAGCCAACTTGTAATGAGGAGCATATTGGAGTAACCAGGCAAGAGCGTCAAATTCATTCACTCGTCTTATTATATCTTACTAAACTTAGGCATCAGGCATGAAATAGATAGATACCTAGCATAAATGAACTCTGTACAGCAAACAACAAGTCCGGGACATTAGCAGCATAACAACATGAACGTTAAATAACTGAGGCCACACCTATGTGACTAGAGGTGAGGCCATCCCTGATCACACCTGACTACAGGCAACCCTTCAAGATGGATGAAAGTGAACAGCCTTGAAGAACAGCCCGGATGGAAAAGCCTAGAGTCCACACCTGCTGCTCAGGCCAGCCCCAGCCCGGCAATAAGTATAGTGGCGCAGGACGTCATTGTGGAGTACATGAGTGAACCTTGTAGTCTTAACTTTCTATGCTTTGTACTTGGGCTTCCATTCAACCATTTCACTCTATTCCCTCCTCTCCAGTGTGTCAGCATGAGACTCCTGCCCTTGCAGAGATACTGAAGCTATTTTAAATCACACCAACACTGAAGATCTACTGCTTGGCGTTTACCCGGAAGTTGCAAATGGAGATCTAACACTGAGTAGGGTTGTGAGAGGACTGGCAGCTGCTCACGGGCTTGTCCATGAGGTTGAAGGAGTTACCAGAGAGTGGGAACAAAACCAACAACCAATGGCACAGGCAGCTCTGAATCTACCAGGAGAGTGAACAGTGCAAGGCTACCCTAGCACCTTTGGATAATAGGGCTGAAAGTCCAGCATACTGAGAGGGAATCAGAGTTATTCTTCCATATAATTCTGTAATGGTTTATTTATGGAAAATGAAGGTTGCAGCCAGATACACCACATATAGTAGGGACTGTGATGAGAAAAGTTAAACTCAGAGTAATGCTTGGTACCTGCAAGTAAAAAAAGTGACTTAAAAAACACTTTCCACTTACGTAGTAATGTTTTTTAAAGTTACGGAACATGCTTACACATTAATTGTTCAGGTATGGACTCTGTGCTGGCTCTAGAGAGATGATCCAGTAATGTTTTCTGTTCTCTCTTTGCCCTGTCTCCAGAATCCAAATCCGGTTCGGCTACATTTGGAGTCAGGCGTACGGCAGCACCTCAAGTTCTTACCTGGAGGTCACTCTCAGCTATGGAGAACACATCACACAAGTTTCCGGGAAGTACAGCTCCTATGTCAACGAGCTGATATTCCTGACCAACAAGGGCCGCATGTTCCGCTTTGGCCAGCCCTCTGGCTCTTGCTTTAACCTCTTCCCACTCCACAGCAACACCGTTCTGCGCTACATCAGCGGGCGCTACTCGGGCTCCCTCATCACCAGTATAGGATTCCACTGGGATAGGGCCCATGGTTATGTATCTAACCTGAACGGCACTGGTGTGGCCCAGATTCAGGCACCATAAGGCTGACAAATACCCTAGCCGTCCTCTTGATTAACAATTTCTTATGGAGAAAATTCAATAAAACTCAATAAAATTAAACTGTAGCATCCTGACCATGAACGCCCTGTCTTTATTTGGTCTCTTTCTCTCTATTGTATGTGGAAGGTTCAGCAAGGAGTATGAAGTAGGAGGCATTTCACTTGCCCTGCTAAATTATCCTTTTTCCTCGAACTATGAGTCCGTGGGAATCATGGGGAGCTTTATGTTGATAAATGATGTTCTGTGCTATGTGACACATTCAGCTAGCCCTTTCAGCTAGGTGTTGGGTAATCAGGTTAGTGGCACATTTACCCCTATTAAATGTTACAAACAAAATAGCTGCAGAGAGAAAGGCTAGTAATATTCCAGATCTCAGATATTTCCTAAATAACTTATGAACCTCTGGTGGCTTTTTGCTGCTAGGACAGTTTTGCTGTAAGAACGTTCTTTTGCTGGCTTGTTTGCCATATTTTCTCGACAAAAAATTACAGCAATGGTTGCTGGCCATGTTGGCACTGAGACTGCCATTGTACACACAGACACACATATTTTTAATCATAAGTTAAAGGGATGTTATAATTAGGTGAAAATGTTGATTAACACAAACCGTTTTAAAGAATAAAACCATTGAAATTCACCAGTTATAGTTATCTTAAGTAACTAGAACTCGCAGTTGTCCTCACTACTTATTGTTACCAATACCTAAAAGAGACATACAGTGGGCTTTGCTTCCACCCCGAGGAGTATTTCTTCTTTCATGACATTCTACTTGTCACATCATTCCATCTTCCAAGAAGTGCTGTATTTATATTTAAAAGCCAACTCAATTACGTACCTACTTTATATACGCTCTATACAGCAGTACTCCTTTTGACATTTTTTCTCCAGTATTGACAAACACAATAGGGCAGGCTTTAATGTGATAAGGAGGAGGTGCATTGGCACACTAAAGACTGATCTATTGGCTTTGTGAGTGTGTCTTGCACAGACACACAGAACACCGTTGTGCTAGCACTCTGCTTTCTACCTCCTAAAGCAAAATAGTTTGTACAAAACATATATAGAGTTGCCATCAGCAGAAAATTAAGCCATATGTACATACTCACTGTAATCATAAAGCATTATTTTTTTTAATTCCGCGCATCACATTTTTCTTTTGTTAATATTGGCTTCAGTTTCAAATGTACCCCATGTTCACCCTGCAAGGGTCTGGGAAAAACATTTAATATTGCTGTGTCTCACTAGAAGGTATGTTAGATTCATTATATCAGATTTTAAAACGTGCACAGACTTTAGGATTATTAGAAACTTTGGGCACCCCCTTGAGAACAGTGACTATGAAATACTTGCTGCTTTGAAAACACTGGCAGCAATAAAAATGGAAATCTGAGTGAACAATGACACAATTCTTCTTTCTGCAGAGAATTCATGTCTATCATATTTGATTTTCATTTAAGTATGTACTGTTTTGTTTTCTGCCATAGACTAAAGCTACTATCCAGCACATATGCTGTAGTAGTTGGCATATTATGAAGGAAATTGTCACCTTGAAATACAGTAATGACTGATAGAGTATCAGTGAACTTTTGCAAATTATCTGGCAAGGTGTTGCCCACAGCATGTATTTTCATGTGAATCCTATCAGACTATTGCTTTTTTTCAATAAAACATTGTGCATAATATACATAAATAGAGGGGATTTTAGTCAGCAGGCTTTATCCAGTGTTGTGTATACTTATCAATCATGGTTTTCTTTCACCCGCTACAGCATACAGCATGGGACAGTGGGCCAGTCCACTTCATCCATTGGCTTCCTTCAGTTTGAATGACTGCGCAAAGCCTGGGCTCATTGTTCACTTACTTACCTATTGCCTTTTATGCCAACTGGCATGTAGGGCAGCAATGAAGGAACTCCACTTCTGCATGTCTTTGAAAGGTTTCTATACAGTGTCACAACTGTGGTTCAGGGTCTTCATTTATGTTTCCACAGTTCACCTCTCTTTTAATTCCTTTCTGGGGTCCAGTGGAGAGCTGTTCTTGTGATGTAGTCATATAGTCTTCTGATGGTCTGTCCTGTCCATCTCAATCTTTTTCTCATAATGATGGTGTCCTTGCTCTCTTGCTTGCACCTAGTGAGCAGCACTGGTTGGAAATGGTTAGCAGTCAGAGCATAATATTCTTCTTAGATTACTGATGTGGAAGGCTGATAGTTTGGTGATATCTCATTTCGGCATATGCCAGCATTCTGATTCATACTAGAGTATTGGCAGAATGCAGACCTGGCAGTCTCAGATTAGTGTTGATGCTGCATTGTGATGACCTCCACACATTGTTTAAAATCCTGAAGGTATTCCTGATCTTATTCGGCCTGCTCTTGGTGTCACTGCCTGCTCCTCTATCATGTCTAATAATACTGCCTAGGTAAGAGAACTCTTCAGGTAAGGCAAGATTAGCCCTCTCGATCATCCTTGTTTGGGGAAGGGTTGAGGTTGTTAAGCATCATGACTTCTGATTTCTTAGTACTGATCTTCAGGCCCATTTGTTGTGCACGGATGTTAAGACAAGACGTCTTTTCCAGCATATGCTGGTGTGTATGAGAGAGCAAGGCTAGGTTATCCACATAGTCCAGTGAAAAAAATAAGGTCTTCACTCTAAATGTAACGGAGAAATATTTTTACTGCAACACTGGGTGGGAAAGCATGTGGGAGAAATTTAAAAAAAAAGTTCTCATTTAACAATGTTAACTTAAAAAATCTTGGGCCTTTTTTCTTAAATATTAGTTACAATCATTTAACACTGTATGGCTGAAAATGACAAAGTAAAAGACCTAGAAATCATGTTATGGAATGTAAACGGATTGAGGGTCCCCCCTAGAAGAAAAAGGGTACTAGAATATTTAAGACTATCCAAATGTAGGATTTTCCTTATCCAAGAATCTCATTTATTCAAAGAGGAATGGTTAATGTTTTTAAAACACCAGAAATGGATTGAACATTGTATTTGCACAACTCAATCCTGTACAACAAAGGAGTAGCCATCCTAATTAAAAAACTGCGTCTGTCATGTTGGGTGAGTGTATAGTTGATCCGTCGGGGAGGTGGGCGATTGAGAAGTTAAAAATTAACGGAGTCTGGATGACGCTTGTAAGTTACTACGAACCGAATCTGGAAATCCCGGCCTCCCTATATCCTCTACTTCTCCATCTAACTGAAGTTAGTGACTTCATAGTGTTAGGAGGCGATTTCAATTTGGTCTTAGACCCAAGTCAGCATTCTACCTCACGCAGAGTAGCTTGTAACACACAAAAAATGAGAATGGCTGCAAGACAACTAATGTCAGACATAAGGCTAATAGATATTTGGAGAGAGATGGCCAGTAAGTCTAAAATAAATGGTGGAAAATTTATGTTTCACAGTAAAAAATGCGGACATTGCTCAAGAATTGATTTATTTTTAGTGAGTACAGCAATAAGTAGAAATACTATCGAAGATGCCATGTTCCTGAGCACATGTCAGACCATTCTGCAGTCATCCTAAAAATAGCTATGAAAGAATATGGAGGAATTGCAACCCCTGATTTGTATTTGTATTTGTGCGCTTTCCAGTTAAAAAACATTCAGGCAATTAATGATGGAAAGTTCCACGTTCTCTCCCTTTATAAAGCTCTAACTATTGATTTTACCCAACAAGCTGGGTGCTTCCTTCTAAAATTTTCCCACCCAAATTTTTTTCAAGAGGTAAAATTAAAGATTCTGCTGTCCGCAATAAAGCTCTGGACCCAGGTGAGACGTCTTTTAAAAATCCTGTATTATATTGAGATCACACCAGTGTGGGACTCTCCCGGGATGCCATTGTGTTTACAAGATGCCCTAGCAGCCCCTTTGAGGAGTTGCGGAATGACCACTTGGGGGCAACTCTTATATGAGGCAGAACTGATCTCCTGGCCTCATTTATTGTCGATTTGTGGAAACTGGGTCTCAAAGTTTAAATATTATCAACTGTTGAGTTGGACAAAGTCATCTGGAAATGAGCTAAAAGGGAACTCAAACTTGTTACTAAGGATAGTTTCTCGGCAAACAAAAATAAAAGAAGTGGCAGAGTGGTACTGATTACTTGTCCAAAATGGGGAAGAGGAGCAGGCCTCATTCATGGAGATACAGAGGTAGGATCTGCCGGACGAAGACCTCGGAAATATTGGGCAAGTAACTATGTCTTCACTATGGTCTTGTATAAATGCTGCTCCTTTAAAAAAGAATCACCTTTTTACAGTTCACAAGGCCTATTGGACCCCCCCAGAGAATATCGAAAATGGGAAACCGAGAAATCAAGAAGTGCCCCAAATGTGGAGAAGATAGAGCAAACGAGGTCACATGTTTTGGAGTTGTTCGGTAATACATGCTTATTAGAATATTGTGGGTAAGACTATATCAAATATTATGGGGTTGGATATAAATTTAACAACTATGTCAGTAATTTTCAGGTTACTCTCAAGGGAGACTGATGGACGGGTACTAAATAAAAGCTACAAAGCTCTGTTTTTTACTCTGATATTATTAGCCCGCAGGGAGATCTGTATTAAATGGATCTTGCCCTGTTCGTCCACAGAAGAATAATGGATTTATTCCATTCAGAGGATATCCTCCTTAGATCTATCTTGTAAATTTACTAGAAAATCAAAATATTGGTAAATTTGGGCTAAATGGGTGGAGGGAGGTGCAAGTCACATATAGTGACATATAGTGTTTTATGAAACAAGTTTTACCCCTCCACTTTCTTAAATTTTGATGGGTGGAGGACAAAAATGTTATGGTATCATTTTTGTAATTATGATTTCTGGGTCCAATGGTTAAAATTATGCCTTAGACAGAGTCCCAGGATGGGATTGTTTGCTTCCCTCTGCAAAGAGAGAATATAGCGGTCTACCAAGATTTAAAGATTAAGGTTTGAGACCTACTCAAGTAATAGAAGATGTGGTTCTTAAGATACGTGGTATCCCTTTCTTCCTTTGGGAGTGTGACCAGGCCGGTAAAAATCTGCCTTTGAAGGTTTGAAAGGGTAAGAGTAATCTCTTCTTCATTTTGGAGCATATTGTGGTTAAATGAGGAAAAAAAAGAAAATAATAAGGTCTACTTGATGCCTCTGAATTGGTCTTCAGCTGTGAATCACATCAATCAGTCAATGAAAAGTTTGAAGAACAATGCTGACATCACATATCCCTGTCTCACACCCGTCTTGGCTTCAAAGCTATACTACACTCTCACTCCCAGGTAAAATGTACATGAAAGCTCTTTATGAGAATAACTATCTTCTGCAGTGTACCATTGGCTTCAGTATACACCAGAGACTGCCATGGTAGATACTGTCAAAGGCTTTCTAAAAATAATTGAGGTTGATGTATATTGTTGCTGCCGCACTGCTCTATAATGTTGCATAAAAGATCAGCTCATTCCAACCTCTGCCACTGCAGAACCTAGACTGTTCTCCATAACAGCTTGTTCACGGCTTCAGAAATGCTCTGTAAAATGATTTTCTTCAGGAGTTTACTTAGGATTAACAAAAGGATGATTCCACGCCATGTGTTAAAGTTCGTTAATGCTCCCTTCTCTGGAATCTTGATGATGATGCCTTCGTTCCAGACATCTGGTACTTTCTTTCCCTCCCAAATTGATGTAATCAGTGGTTGGAGGATTTTGGCTTATATTTCAGGGTCTGCTTTGACCATTTCTGCATTTAGGTTGTTTTGACCAGGAACTTTTCTGTTCTTTAAAGATCGGACAACAATGATGATTTCTTTTTTCTGTGGTGGGATGGTGTTAATAGCCAAATCTGTCTCTGGTTCTTGGATGTCCACTTTCCTTGTTGCCAGTTCAAGTCTTTTTTTAAGTTACTGGGCCAGCTTGCTTTCTGCTCTTTCTCTATTTAAGAGTAGTCTACCTTGCTTGTCCATGATATGGGTGTTGTATGTTGCACAAGATTAACCATTGACTATCTTTGTGACCTTTGAGACCTTCTCTTGTTCTCCTCTGCTGGCTGCCTATTGTGATTGTTTGTCAAGGTTATCCACGTAAGCCCGCTTCTCAGCTCTTGTCATTCTTTTGACTGCTCTGTTTGTTTCTATGTATATTTGCTTGTTCGGGGTAGAAACACTTCCTTCTCAGGAAAATTTAAATTAAGCACTAGATGGCCAATTTAGTTGCAAGTGCCGCGGATCCATAGTTACGTGGAATAAGTTGTATCTGCAATAGTGCATAATTTCAGTGGCTCTGCCCATAACTAAGCTGCCCTGTTTTCAGTATTTATTTGTGTGTGGATTTCAGTGGTGTTTTCTCTGTGGTTTGGTTTCAGAAAGGAGAGGGTACCCCACTTCACCAGGGAACAGGGTAGAAAGACAGTTAGTCAAAGAGGGAGATCCCTGGAGTCGAATGATCGACTGGTAACTATTGGCCTTTCCTTATGTACAAAGAAAAGGTCACAGACTGCAATGAGTGTTAAACTAACACAAAAATAGGTTTTCCACACTGAAATAGAATCGTTTACAGTCGATTTTTATTAAAATAACAATCAATTATACGATAAAAAACAGAGTAAATTCATATACTTTTCGCACCACAATTTAAAATCCAAGTAAGAAGATACTTTGGAGGGTTAAAAATAAACCATAATATTCAACAATATTTCACAAACGTAATACAACTATAAACGATAGACAAAGACACAATCAAAGTATATTCACTATAAATAGACAACAAACTACACATAGTCACAAAAACCCCTGAATTTCTATGTGGCCAACCAAATGTCTAGGTCACTATCATTTACCCGACCCAATGGCCTGAATCCGTTTTGCTGTTGTAAAACTCTAGTGGTGGAATGGAATGCCCATCTACAGTTTTATGCGGCCCTCATTGGATTCTATTCAAAAAAGACAAACAGTGCGTCGACGCGTTTTGGTGCTGTACTCTGGATTTGGTTGCACCTTCCTCAGGACTTCTTATTTTCTGGGGTTTCAAGCAATGGATGGGTCCACCATATCTGTGGATATATATGGAGAGATGTGCAAAATCAATTATCATGCAAAAAACTCTATTCTCTCCTTCTCTTTAGAGGATGGATCTCTGATATATAGCTTTCCCACCATTAGTATCAATGCCATTACTCTCTCTTATCTGGCGCTTGTACATTTATTCAAGACATGTGCCATTGGCGTGGCTCAGTATTCTACATGTTGCCCGCTGCTGTAACTTCGGAGCGTTTGTACACTTGTTCACAAAGTATCCGTGTGCTATTGTTATTTTACTCTGGGTATGCAATGACTCAATTTTCTGTATAGTGCCCACTACCCAGATCACATCTTAATCCCTCCGAGTCTTTATTTCAATGTGGAAGACCATTTCATTCACCGGGGGTCAGGGTATCTATGGGGACAACGAGATATGTATTCTCACCTTTTAGATCAGGTAGGGGGCATATCAGGATGTGAACCGCTTTAAATGTCCATTGGCTTCTGGAATAGTGTGGGCTTCTGTTAAAAAACCACAGACTTATGTTAGGGATAAGTTGGAGTGTATATTACCCTGACTGCTGGACGGGTCTCTAGGTTTATATAGTTACCTCTCCCCTATGATAGGAGCTCCTTGTCTTGGCTTTCCTTGCTTTGAGCTTGACAGGCGTATATTCAAGTCTCTTGCATCAGTGGTAAGTATTCTGTCGAGTGACCACATACTTGTATTAGGAATGAGTTGGGATATCCTATGCCCTAATTTATAAACTAGACTATGGGGTCATGTGTTTACCTCTCTCCCCGGATAGGAGCTCCTTGTCTTGGGTTTCCTTGCTCTGAAATTGTCAGGCGTTTATTCAAGTCTCTTGCATCTACAATATAATACATAATTTCACTTTATTTTATCTTGGGATCACATTCGTCTAGTCTAGTGCCTTTTTGGTTAGGGGTGTCTTACCTGGTAAAATTCTAAAACCTTCTCAGAACGGGCATACCATTTCTTTAATCTTTTCCAGAACTGGATATGTTCTGCAGAGTGAAAACAAGTGTAGGATAGTCATATGTTACTTGTATTCTAAGTACTGAGACACTATTCTGCGCTCTCCTCTGTTCTTACTTGGTCAGTAACTAAGAGATTAAAATAGCTCCTCTATGTCTTTATACTCTCTTCTGTTTAATGCTAATGAGTGCCCTCTATCTTCATTTATATCTATGATATACAGTTCCCTATTTGTTGCCCCTGTTGTGTAGTCTCGGGAGGAGGTAACTAGCTTGCCTCATATTGCCCAGGTTAAGGTCTAACTCACAGTCTCTGTTAAAGGTCTTGAATGGATTGTGCCCAATTATTTTTAACCCTTTTTGTACTACAAGAGGGTATAGGGTTAAAGTTATCCCATATTCCAGTCACTTTCAGGATATACTGCCCTATTCATAGCAAGTAGCATATAGAGTGGAATCCTCTCTTTCAAAGGCACCAGCTACACTTACCAGATTAGCGCTGCGTATCTGCTTCTGCCTCGTTCGTCCCCTCGATCTGATGTGTGGTGTTTGGTGTGTGCCTTTATATCTCACCATGATTGCTCAAGTGATTGCACCTGGCCGTGGTCGCGCTGGTCTACTGATTCCGAGACCTATGTGCGCGTGGGCGCCATCTTAGAGTGGGGTTAGGTGCCTCACTGTGTATCATATGCTCAGCCTGCATATTACTTATTTTTATCTCAACTCGATGCTGGATGTATATCTGCCTCTCCTCATATTGCGAGCCGCCTTTTCATGAATATAATGTCCGCGCTCGTCTCAACGGCATTTGTTTGCGTATTGCGAGTACAACACTCGAACTTCTCATATAAGTGCCCCGTATAGCTTTCCGCTTGCTGGTATGACATATGGACGGCTCTAATGATATTATAGCAGTGCGCCTGGACACATTTTGTGGTACTATTTGGACCAATGGGCCGGCTTACTGTATCTCCTCGTTTCGGGCGCCATCTTGGACTGGTGTGTCCTATGTGTTATATTCGCTTACTTGCAGTCTGATTGGGGTATTAATCAAAAGTATTTTCCCTCTCTTTAGTACATGTGTACCCAGTCACACATGTGTTTATATCTGAGTCTATTGAAAAAACGGCTGGACTAATATTATCGTAGTATGTTCGTATGATATAAATTACCCGACTAGTGTTATTATTTGGACCATTGGGCCGCTTTGCCATGTCCCCTCGTCAAGGGCACCAACATGGACCGGTGTCTCCTCTGCATTTTATAAGCCCACTTACAGTCAGAGTGAGGTGTTGGTTAGTTTCCCTCTGTGTCGTTTATGGGTTCCTGGTCTCCTATATATTTATATTTGAAGGAGAACCTCGCTAATAGGGATTCTGTTACTATCGGAGCCTATCATTCTCTAATATAGGGTTATTATTACAGAAAGTGGGGAGATGGTTACACGGTGTGATAGGCTACCTAAATGAGGGCCTCCCACTCTTCCCTGGAATTTAACCCTTTCCTGATGGTATTAAATTTCACCATGTACCATTGTTCTTGTAATTTTCGTCTTTTTGTACTGTCTCCTGATCTTGTGAGTTCTCTAACTCTTTCCAAGATGACCCATCTGAGGTCTTTAGTAGTGTGTCCATTTTCTTTCCAATGAGACACAAGTGGGGCATTTTCTTTGTTGGTGTTTATGGCAGACTTGTGTTCCCCTATCCTGAGCCTCACTTCTCTACCGGTTTCACCTATGTATGCCTGGTTGCATGGGCATAGAATCATGTATACCACATTTTTTGTCCGGCAATTATTCAGAGTGGTAATTGTATGTGTGATATCATTGTGTACTACTGTTTTAGTTACTATACATAACTCACAGATACAGCAGTTTCCGCACTTGTTGTTGCCTGTTGCTTTCTGTCCACTCAAGGTGGTTTGGGTCTCTATCCTGTCCTCTCTGTATGTACACACAAGATTTGATCTCAGGTTCTTGTTCTTCCTGTAAGCATACAGTGGACGTTCCAGCGGGGTAACATCTGAGCCACTATTTAAAATCTTCCAATTGTGGTTGATGATGTTCTTAATTTGGTTGGCTATAACTGAGTGTTGGCTCACCATCACTATTTTGTCCTGCGTCTTTTTATTATCTGTTTTTTTGATAAGGCAGTCCCTATTGTAGCATTGTGCTCTCTTGAGTGAATGATTGATCAATTTTTTGGGATAGCCTCGGTCCTTAAATTTCTTCTTCATCTCTTGGGCATGTTTGTGGAAATCTGCTATGTCCGTACAATTTCTCCTGAGACGGAGAAACTCACCAAAAGGTATCGAGTCTTTCTGGCTCTTAGGGTGATAGCTAGAGTAGTGTAAGATTGTATTCCTGTCGGACTCTTTCTTGTACAGTTCCACCTTCAGCTGTTGGTCATGGCTCTTAATGCATATGTCCAGGAAATTAACCTTGGATCTGCTGTGTGTTGCTGTAAATTTAAGGTTAGGATCCCCTAGGTTGAGCCAGCTAAGGAATTCTTCCAATAGCTCTACAGGTCCCTGCCATATGAAGAATATGTCGTCAATGAAGCGAGCCCAATTTCGAATGTTTTCAAAAAATGGGCTCACTTCATTGTACACGTGTCTGTTCTCAAACAGGCTCACGTATATGCAGGCCAGACTCGGCGCGCAGGTTGCGCCCATACTGGTCCCCTTCTTCTGTATGTAGAGGTCCTTTTTGAAGAGAAAAATGTTGTTAAGTAGGACCATCGATACACATTGGACAATGAACTCTTTATTGCCACCTCGTATCTCTGTCTCTTCTAGGAGGTTCTTGACTGCCACAATGGTGTCCCTTTGTGGTATGTTGGTGTAGAGTGACTCTACATCGAGAGTCACCATCAGTTCATTTCTTTCATCAAAGGGGATCCCTTCCACTTTGGCTATCATATCGGCCGTATCGCGGATATATGATTTCTGTTCTGCTACTAAGGGCTTGAGGAATCTATCAGCGTACTGGCTCAAGGGTTCCAACAAGGAGTCAATTGATGCTACTATTGGTCTCAGAGGAGGGTTATTTAGACTCTTATGGACCTTGGGTAGTCCGTAGAACGCCGGGGTTTTTGGGTTAGTATTATTGAGGAATTTCCATTCCTCCTCAGTGATTTTATTCTCCTCTAGGGCTCTGTGTAGTAGTGTCTCTACATCTTTTTGCAGTTTCTTTAGTCTCATTGGAGAGACTCTTGAATAGTGTAATTCGTTGGAAAGGAGGGCGAGTGCTCTTTGATCGTAATCTGATGTATCAAATACAACTACTCCTCCCCCCTTATCGGCGGGTTTTATAGTTATACTACTGTCTTCTGACAGGGATTTAATAGCCTCTCTCTGAGATTTACTGATGTTGTGCTGTTGGAAGTGCTTTTTCTCCAGTAGGATACCTATTTCTATTTTTACAATTGACTCAAAGGTCTCTAAGTTCTTGTCAACCATTCCTAGACTTGGGGTAAAAGTTGATTTCGGTCTCAAACCTGAATCCAGGGGTTGCTCTCTCACAGGTCTATTTTCAAAGAACCGGCGTAGGCGTATTTTGCGGAAGAAAGCCCTCAGGTCCTTTTCCAATTGAAATTTGTTTATGCCCGTGGTTGGTACAAAGTTGAAACCCATCCCTAACACTTGCTGTTCTGTTTGTGTAAGTGCTCTGTTACTTAGATGTATGATGGGTGTCCTATCTAGTGCCAGTACACTTTGTTTCTGGTTCTCTTGTACTCTTGAGGGGCCGGGGTCTGTTGGTATTCCTGGTCCTGTTCTCTGGGAGCTGTTCTCCTCGGGTATTGACCTCTCCCTCTGCCCCGAAAGCTCCCTCTGCTTTTCTGTGGGCGTTGATCTAAAAAAGGGGTTTCATACTCCCTGTTAGGTCCTGTGTATTCTCCCTCTTCTCTGCACAGTTCCTCCTCCTCAATACTGCTTTCAGATGTGCCTGAGAAATGTACATGCCTGGGTCTCCTAGGTTGAAATCTGGGTTGGAATCTGGGTCTGGGTCCCTCATTCCTGTTATATTCTGCCTTCTCGGTATAGTAGTCCTTCCTCAAGAATGGATAAACCACCTCCTGGCTGAATTTGTTTATATCTTTTCTAAGTTTTTGAGTTTTCTTATTAGTTAGGTATTCACAATAGCCCTTCATATCTTGGTTTATCTCTTCCAACCTTTTTTTTGCCTCCTCTACTATATTGCTGTCTAACAGAACCTTCTCTAATTCCTCCATCTCTTTTATTTCTATCAAGACCGTAGTTTGAGCGGTTTCGATAATAAGGAGCATTAGGTCCCTGCTGCATCTATTACAGATGAAAGTCCATGTTTCCAGGAACTTTGGGTTGTCTACAAATAACCCTGGCTCATTACGTATTTGGAGACCTATTGGTATCTTCCCTGCCCTCACATACTGCGTCATAAAATCGGCATGCAGTTCTGTTCTAATGATCTTCTTTTTTAGGTTAATTAGTTGGTTCCATTTTTCTCCCCCATTGGGGATTACTGTAATACTATTGCTGCCTCTATTGGAGCTCAATATTTTGTTGAGTTGCTCTTCGCTAAAGCCAAATGTCTTTAGTGTATCCATTGGATGATTGGAGAAGGACTATATTGTTTTATTGGATTAGGAAAAAACTGTGATAGTCTACACAAAAAACCTAAACTCTCCAGCACAGGGCTGTACTTAACTGGTTTCAGAAAGGAGAGGGTACCCCACTTCACCAGGGAACAGGGTAGAAAGACAGTTAGTCAAAGAGGGAGATCCCTGGAGTCGAATGATCGACTGGTAACTATTGGCCTTTCCTTATGTACAAAGAAAAGGTCACAGACTGCAATGAGTGTTAAACTAACACAAAAATAGGTTTTCCACAGTGAAATAGAATCGTTTACAGTCTATTTTTATTAAAATAACAATCAATTATACGATAAAAAACAGAGTAAATTCATATACTTTTCGCACCACAATTTAAAATCCAAGTAAGAAGATACTTTGGAGGGTTAAAAATAAACCATAATATTCAACAATATTTCACAAACGTAATACAACTATAAACGATAGACAAAGACACAATCAAAGTATATTCACTATAAATAGACAACAAACTACACATAGTCACAAAAACCCCTGAATTTCTATGTGGCCAACCAAATGTCTAGGTCACTATCATTTACCCGACCCAATGGCCTGAATCCGTTTTGCTGTTGTAAAACTCTAGTGGTGGAATGGAATGCCCATCTACAGTTTTATGCGGCCCTCGTTGGATTCTATTCAAAAAAGACAAACAGTGCGTTGACGCGTTTCGGTGCTGTACTCTGGATTTGGTTGCACCTTCCTCAGGACTTCTTATTTTCTGGGGTTTCAAGCAATGGATGGGTCCACCATATCTGTGGATATATATGGAGAGATGTGCAAAATCAATTATCATGCAAAAAACTCTATTCTCTCCTTCTCTTTAGAGGATGGATCTCTGATATATAGCTTTCCCACCATTAGTATCAATGCCATTACTCTCTCTTATCTGGCGCTTGTACATTTATTCAAGACATGTGCCATTGGCGTGGCTCAGTATTCTACATGTTGCCCGCTGCTGTAACTTCGGAGCGTTTGTACACTTGTTCACAAAGTATCCGTGTGCTATTGTTATTTTACTCTGGGTATGCAATGACTCAATTTTCTGTATAGTGCCCACTACCCAGATCACATCTTAATCCCTCCGAGTCTTTATTTCAATGTGGAAGACCATTTCATTCACCGGGGGTCAGGGTATCTATGGGGACAACGAGATATGTATTCTCACCTTTTAGATCAGGTAGGGGGCATATCAGGATGTGAACCGCTTTAAATGTCCATTGGCTTCTGGAATAGTGTGGGCTTCTGTTAAAAAACCACAGACTTATGTTAGGGATAAGTTGGAGTGTATATTACCCTGACTGCTGGACGGGTCTCTAGGTTTATATAGTTACCTCTCCCCTATGATAGGAGCTCCTTGTCTTGGCTTTCCTTGCTTTGAGCTTGACAGGCGTATATTCAAGTCTCTTGCATCAGTGGTAAGTATTCTGTCGAGTGACCACATACTTGTATTAGGAATGAGTTGGGATATCCTATGCCCTAATTTATAAACTAGACTATGGGGTCATGTGTTTACCTCTCTCCCCGGATAGGAGCTCCTTGTCTTGGGTTTCCTTGCTCTGAAATTGTCAGGCGTTTATTCAAGATTCTCTGTGGTTTGTACACATTTTGAAATCAGTGCTTATCAGTATTTAATCAGTTGCTTGATCCCCAAAGTAGACACAAACTGTGCTTTACAGTGTTTACAAATCACATTGGTTTATTTGCAGTGATTCTTTTTTATAAAGCATGTATTTTATGTGAAGGAGAAGTTATTTTAGCCTATTTTAGGCACAGAAAGTCTGTCTTTTGCACTCCCTCTAACTAACTTCTATCACTTCTGATTACCTCACAGACTCACTCTGTCTGGATCCAGTCTAGTTTACAGGACGAATAATGGATTACTAATGTACGAGTGCTATATTCAGATGTTTTAATAAACACATTCCTGGGCATAGTTGGGTTCCTTCACCTACTCCTTACTGAATAATATGACATTGTAGGGGTGGTCAACACTGCAAACAGTACCTTATCACACCATTAACATTTTAAATCACACCAGAGTAAATCTAAGGCAACTGAAAGTTGATTTTTTAGGCATGCTTGGAACTGCTTTACTGCACTCTTTGCCTGACTACATTAAGGTGGTGCTGCTGTTGTGCAGACATTCTTAGGTGCCAATTGTCCCCCATGGCAAATTCCTCATTTTAAATCCGTCTGAACTTTTAAAAAGACATTGCAGTGCATTCTGGGAAATGAGGTTTTGCTGTTAACATTGTGATGATAGGCTCAAAACACCCAGGAGTTAGGTACAGTTGCCTAAAAATCCAGGTTTAGCTGAAGGAATTACACATAACAATGGAACACCATACTACTAATATTTTTTTTTTGTATGAGAAAAGTCTTGTCATGCTTTCACCAATACCTCCCGTGTATTGTGACAGTACTCTTTTCACAGGTACCTATAACTACACCTTGCATTGAATGATCTAAGCCTGGTGTGTTTGGCAGATGGCCTGCTATCAATACTGACTTGTTAGAAAATGAGGCGGTTGTATCAAAGGGTTTTACCCATTTTGTGTCTGTGGGTAAATGAAATAGTGTGAATTGGCTAACATTCCTATGATCCAGCCATTTCACCAATCAGTGAAATAATTAACCCTGCCTTCTGCAGCACACATAGAAAGAGCAAAACACTTCTTGTGGTTGCTTTTGTGACGGAAGGTGTCCCTTCCGCACAAAAACAATCACCCCTACAACACAGACACTCTTGCAGCATGGTGCAAGGTATCTGCGTTGGTGCATGGCAGCCCATTGGGCGCCAGCTTAGAGGAAAAAGGAAAGGAATGCGGCATATCTTGTAGATACAGTGTATTCTTGCCCTTTTCTTTTGACGCACAGAAACGCAGAAGGAGGGCTTGCTTCGCTGCTGTACATCAAAATATTGTAAATGAGGTCCAATATTCTTTACTATAATATTGAAAACTATATAACCAACAATAATATTCTTAACAACTATAGTACTTGCCTGAAAAAATTATATTCTTGACAACTACATATCTGCATTACAATATTTTTGTATCACAGTACTTGTTTTCTGATATTCTGTTGCTCGATATACAACATTAAGTTCAAATATCACAAAGGGGTGTCCGCGAACCCACAGGCTGGCCCTGGGCATGAAAGTAGCATCCCCAGAATCTGTAATGAAAAACTCCTGGACCTGTGAAGACTCAGATGGACTGCATTGCTGTCTGCAGCCTGAAAGAAGACTGGACCTGCTTACCTTGAAGTCAGGTCCCCAGAGGTGACTTCAAGGCTCAGTTCTCTGACCACAACAAGTTCCAGAGTCCTGCCTTGCTTTCCAGCTGGCACGACCCCATGGACCTGCGCTGGTCCCCACTGCTGAACTCTGTGGGAGTTAGTTCTGACCCCCAAGTCCACTTCTACCTGCCTAACTGAAGGTTTCACCAGATCTGACACAGAGTCCAGCAGAAATGTGCATTTTCCTGACCTAAGACTTCATCAGATTCGGCGCCAAGCAACATAGACCCCCAAAGAGTTGTGCCGCTCCTAACTGAAAAGCCTCAGCAAATCCAATACATAGCAAAGCAGAATTCCATAGAGTCCCGCAAAGCCAAGCCATACCATCCTCACATTAAAGTCAGAAGGTGGAGTTCCCAGTGGGACAAACTGAGTCCTGCATCTTGACCACAAATCAGCGGGGTCAACCCGACCTTGTGACTTTCTCCTGGTCCACGTGTGACCACTCAACCGCATTTTTGGTGATATTTTTACCTAAAAACTTTAAAACTGATAACATTTGAGTCTTCTGATTAGACTTTTGTAGTTTTGTTGTCCTTGTATTCAATAAAATATTCTGTATTCTTCTAAACTGGTTTGGGGTTTCTCTTTTTGTACTGTTTGAGTACTGCATAAATACGTTACACAGTGCCTCTACGCTAAGCCTGACTGTTTTGTCGCAAACTACCAGACAGTTAGTTTATTTAGTGACTTTTGTATTTCACCCAGACAAGAATTGTGATTATTCTCTGAAGTGGGTTCTTTACCCCTTTAACAAATAATCCAATTTCTTACATTGATGTTTAGCAGTGGGATTCAGTGCTTGTGTTTTAGCAGTGTCACTCAGTGATTGTGAAAAAAACAAAAATCCCTTTATAATCTGACAGCAACATCGAGTTTTTAATTCTCCTTTATGTTTAAATCATCAATTCTTTTTAGGATTTTATCTAAATTCAATTCTGGCCTCATATTTTTGCACTTGTAATTTTTGCAAAGATGGAGATGAATCTCAACAACATTAAGACATTAAGAGCAGGGCCGGACTGGGAACCAAAACCGGCCCTGGCAAAGTGCTCGGCTCCTCCCCCGCACCGCCCACGGGAAGGGGGATTGGGGGTGCCTCCAAGCTCTTTGCCAGGGCCGGTTTTCTGACGATTTTGTTACAGGGACGATTTTGCAGCTATGCTGCAAAAATGGCCCTGTAACAAAAAAGGCCCACAGGGGCCCAAAACCGGCCCCCACCGGTGCGGCGCACCGGTGGATTGCCCGGTGACTGCTAAGGCCAGTCCCGCCCTGATTGAGAGCTTAAAAGTAGGAGAGCTGAAGAAACTCTGCAAGGTGAGTGGGTTAACCTTGAAGAAGGGATCTACCAAAGTGAACTTCCAAGTGGGCCTCAGAGCCTATGAGGAGGTACACCTGGTGCAAGTGGCAACACATGAGCAGGAGGGAGCAGGAGGGAGCAGGAGGGAGAAGCTCCACAGCATCTGTAGGAGGAGGAAGAAGAAAATGATTTGGCTGCAGAACCAAGCACAGAGGAGGAAGAAGAGATGCCCATTGGGAGGAGGTAATCTGCAATGTTCGTGACTTGAAGCCATGTTTCCTCCGTCTGTCTCACCCTATCAGAGCCAGGAGGCAGGTAAGCTGAGATGGGTCTGAAACTGCAGCTATCCAAGCTAAATTTAACTGCAGAAGAGAGTAAAGCAGCCACAGGAGAAAGGAAATCAGCCTTACAGGAAAAGCGGTGGGCCCTAGAGGAGAAGAAAATGTGGCTGGCCATTGAGAAGAGCTAGCAAGAACAGGACCTGGAAGCCAAGAGGATCACAAATTCCAGTGAAGATGGAGCAGCAACACAGAAGTACCTAGAGGAGGTGAACGGGGTCACATTTCTAATGACTTGGTTCCTAACTTTGTGGTGGGGAATGATATTGATAAGTCATTTGAGGCCTTTAGGTGGCCTTGAAAATGCACTGAATCCCTGAGGAAGATTTGGGGGCAAGTCTGTGAAAGCGTATGTCCACTTCTGGGGTGGATACCCTAGTGATCTCAGAGGGTTGACAGGATGAAGTATCCCCTCAATAAGAAAGCCCTTGTATTAAAATATGGTTTGATCCAATATAGTGTCACTTTAGAGTTCAGGGACAGCCAGAAACTGTCGATGGATGATGGGCAGGAAAGTTAGTGACTATGATGGGTTGTCCAATCTATTTTTGAGAACGCACATGTTCAGTAATTGCTTTGTAGCATGGCACTAACACATGATTGATTTAAAACTTACTGCACCCAGTGAGCTGGTGAAGGAAGCTGAGTCTCCTCCCAATCCGGATTCAGAAAAAAAGCACTGTACGGAAATCGCCCTCACACTACTGGACAAAGGAGAAACAGTAGCCCTCATCCTCCTCGACCTCTCAGCGGCATTCAACACAGTCTCTCACCGCACCCTAATATGTAGACTTCACGACACAGGGATCCAGGACAAGGCCCTCGACTGGATCCACTCCTTCCTCTCCGGCAGAAGGCAGCAGGTCAGACTCCCCCCTTCCTCTCAGACCCTACATCTCCCACCTACGAAGTCCCCCAGGGTTCCTCCCTCAGCCTGACGCTCTTCAACATCTACATGGCTCCGCTCGCCCCCATCGTCAGAACCTAAGGACTTAACATTGTGTTGTATGCCGACGACACCCAACTCAGCCTCTCCCTATTCAACAAACCCAACACCGCCAGATACAACTTCGAGAAGGCATGGAAGCTGTCACCAAATGGATGAAAAACAGCTGCCTACAAACTAAACACCAACAAAACAAAAGTACTCATCATTGGCCCGAACCCCGGTGCCTGAAACGACACCTGATGGCCCCCCGCCCCTGGAAGCCCACTCACCCCCATGGACCATGCACACAACCTGGGAATCATCCTGGACTCCGAGCTCAAAAGGGACCACTAGATCCACTCTGTCTCATCCTCCTGCTACCACACCCTCTGCCTCCTATGTAAGACCTTCAAATGAATCCCTCTCGAACACAGAAAGACTGTCACGCACGCCCTCGTCAACAGCAGACTCGACCACAGCATCGTACTCTACGATGGAATAAACAAAAACCTAACCAGCAAGCTACAGAACAACCATATCGCCACTGCAAGACTGGTCTTCAACCTGCCGAGACACTGCCACATCTCCCAGCACCTGCACACACTCCACCTTCAAGATGCTCACCCATGCACACAAGGCCCTCCACAACACCGGACCAGCATACCTGAACAGCCGACTCAAATTCCACGCACCCCAAAAGACCCTACGATCAGCCCAGCTCTCCAACGCCATGGTCCCCCGCACCAGAAAGACCAGATCAGGAGGCCACTCCTTCTCCTTCCTAGCGGCCAGAGCCTGGAACGCCCTTCTGCTCCACCTCAGACAGACAACATCGCTCCCCATCTTTGCAAGAAACCTCAAAACCTGGCTCTTCGACAGACCCCCTCCTTGATGGACTGGAGCCTGTATCCACCCCACCCCCAGCGCCTTGAGACCCTTATGGGGGAGTAGTCATGCTTAACAAAAGCCTGATTGATTGATTGACTTTTGGATCAGTACCAGGGTCTCAAGGTAGGTACTTGATGGGAGGTCATCAGATGGGAGGACAAAAGATCATGTTTTTTAAAGGCTACTTCCGGCCCACTTGCCATGATTGCTATCAGTCTGTGCACATTAAGGGGATCCCATCTGAGAGTGCAGGAGGCACGCCCCTTCTCCCCCACCCCCTCTGCTGCTGGGTCTACCACAGGAATGACCAGTGCCATACCGGAGGAAGAGGATGCCCCAGTTAATTTTGGGGAGTGCAGAGGCTACCTTAGTGTCCCCGAGTGACAAGAAGATGATGTTTAAGGCTCACATGCCTGACAATATCAAGATGTATAGGAAGAGGGTCACCATCAATGGGCAGATGGTGGAGGCTGTGAGAGACACAGTAGCCAGTATGACTACAGTTAGGTATTATCTGGTGCATAATCATAGTAAGTGGCATGCTCAGAGCATGAAATCAGTACACACCTGGACCTGTGAAGACTCAGACAAAGGACTTCTTTCCTGTTTGAATGTTGAAGGAAGATTGGACCTGTTTTCCCTGAACGGAGGACGGCAGAATTCAAATAATCAATCAGGATTTATAAAGCGTGGCCAATCACCCATGAGGGTCTCAACGCACTGAAATCGGTATCTGCTTCATGGAAAAAGCAGTGAAAAATGAGGCAAAAGCAGGAGAAAGCACTCAGAAAGATGGGAGAACAAATGGAGAAAATAGGTAAAAAAACAAGGCAAAAGAAGGAGAAAAAGCTCAGGAAAATGGGAGAGAGGAAGGAGAAAGCAGGAAAAAGCATTCGGAAAAACGTAGGGAAAAGGAAGAAGTAAGAAAAAATGAGGCAAAAGCAGGAGAAAGCACTCAGAAAAACAGGGGCAATGGAAGGAGAAAGCAGTGAAAAATTAGGGAAAAGCAGGAGAAAGCACTCAGAAAATCAAGGGGAAAGAAAGAAGAAAGCTGACGAGATAAAAGCAGGAGAAACATTCGGAAAAGGGGGAAAAGGAAGAATAAAGCAGTAATAAATGAGGCAAAAGCAGGAGAAACAACTCTAAAAAATGGGGGGAAGGGAAGGAGAAAGCCAAAAAACAAGGCAAGGGAAGGAGAAAGTACTCAGAAAAACACAGGGAACGGAAGGAGAAAGCAGTAAAAATTAGGCAAAAGCAGGAGAATGAACTCAGAAAAACATGGGTAAAGGAAGGAGAAAGCAGTAAAAAGTAGGGAAATGCAGGAGAAAGCACTCAGGAAAATAGGGAGGAAGCAGAGCATTGCAGCAGCATGAGAGAGCCTGACCTGGGGCTTCAATTGACTCCAAAGGTCAGTTGGTTGACCTTCTGTGTGAACTGCAGGATCACAAGAAGTTCCAGAGAACTTCCCTGCTTCCCAGCTGACCAGACTCAACTGTACCTGCCCTGGTTCCCTCTGGCTGCCTCTCTGGGAATGAGTCCTGATCCCTAAGTGCTGGCCTCATGATCCTAAACCCTTGGCTGGAGTCGGAGTGCACTTTTCCCTGCCTAACTGAGGGTTAGCCATGAAGCTCCTGACTGAAAGCTTCACAAGATATCACACCAAGCAATCAGAGCCCCACAGAGCTGCGCGGCATCCAACTAAAAAGCCTCACTGGATCCAGCACAGAATGACGCAGATTGGTGCAGAGCACCACAGAGCTGTGTTGCATCGTCGTCACATGAAAGTCAAAAGGTAAAACCTCAAACTGGACGAGCCTGGTCCTGTATCTGGCCTTCTGGTGTAACCACATACCAACAGTTGGTCTTATTTTAGCTAAAACATTTACAAAACTCATACCTCCAGGTCAGCTGATTGGAATTTTGCTTTTTTGGTGTAATTTTATTTATTGAAATATATTCTCTAATATTTTCATTGTTTTTGGATTTCTCATGCTGTGTTTTCACTTTATTACTGTTCGAGTACTACATAAATACTTTACACAGGGGCTTTAAGTTAAGCCTGACTGCCTTGTGCCAAGCTACCAGAGGGTTATGCACATGTTTATTTAGTGACTTTTGTGGTTTACCCTGAAAAGGATTGTGATTATTCTTTGAAGTGAGTTCTCACCTCCTTCAACAAATATTGAAATTTCTTACAATGATCAATTTTGTAAAGTACGCAAACAGAAATAACCGACGTATTGCACTGTTTAGGCAAGAAAGGTAAGTTTTTTCTTAGCACTTTATTGCTAACTTTTATTTTTAGTCCGCCCTCAATTACCTGGAATACACACATGAGACATTCTTTCTGCTGGTGGTGTTTGACATTCAAGAACAGACAGTGTTGACCAGGGCACGAGTTGAGGGTACACATGGGTAGACAGTGTCTACCCACTCTACACACAGGGTGAATGCCGTCTACGCTGCCAAGAGGTTGGGCCCCACAAAATAAGCTACACTTGTCCCTCTGCAATTTTCAGATACTGGGACATATTTCAGCAGCACCAGCACATTGTCTGATTTTGTTTGGAGCAGCAAGGTGCAGGGGGAATGGGTATATGAGAATCCAGCTGGCCCATAAAAAAAGTTTAGCCCCTCTGCCGCAGAGCTAATTCCCCCGCGGTGCTGGGGGGAGAGGGGCACGTGCAGTGCTACGGTGCTTGTGACAAGCTAGGCTCATCACGATGCACGGTAGCGCTGT
Organism: Lissotriton vulgaris; assembly: GCF_964263255.1. Classification (NCBI taxonomy): domain Eukaryota; kingdom Metazoa; phylum Chordata; class Amphibia; order Caudata; family Salamandridae; genus Lissotriton; species Lissotriton vulgaris. The sequence goes on from NC_141695.1 coordinate 1,374,537,695, forward strand.
GCTCATGACGAGTCGAGCTTGTCATGACTGCGCCCGTTTTTCAGAACGCTCAGCACAGCGGGGGAATTAGCTCCGCGTGTGAGCGCCGCGCGTGTCATGACGAGCTCAGCTCGTCATGAGCACAGCACAACCGTGCATCATAACAAGCTGAGCTCATCATGAGCACGGAAGGTGTTAAGTTAAGGGAGCATCACGCCCCATTTTGTTGTATTTTCCTGGATGGGAGCTATCAGGAGCCTCACACCTAAATGCAATGGAGGTCAAACAAAGGCACGCAGCTTATCACTTCACAGGTGCTGAAGAGAGGTGTGCTTTTAACTTTGTTCAGTCCCTGTATATAAGGGATATGTATTAACTGCAAGAATGTCAGATGAGTTGGCCTGGCACAGTATTTACAAAAATAACAATACTCATCTCATTAAAGGGTGTCAAAGCACTTTATATTGAAGGACTGGGTTATTTAAGACCCAGCGGTGCCAGGGAACAACACCTGAAACCTTCGTGGGTAACCTGCTCCGGCGTACAAGTGACAGAGACACGGGACACTTCCTTCGGCGTCAAAGATTCGAGCTTTATTTACTGCAGGGAACACAGAAATCACGGCAAGTACAACATGTGCTACTTGTGGAGACTGCTTCAAATTGGCTCTGTGGATCGCTCCTTTTATACACAATTCGCCCATAGGTTTACATGGTACACAAAGGTTTATGGCTTGGTTCCCATAGTTATCCCCCAGAGGGGTCGTTTCAGTCACTTTGATACACACAAGGTCCGGAACATAAGTGCGGAAACATTTGGCGGTTCCCAACTGTAAAAACCCATCTTCCCACCATTAGTACATTCCAATCAGCAGTAAAACAGATCGATGAAGGAACAAGGACAGGTGTGGAGGAAGATGGAGACAGTGGGGGATTGGAAAGGGTGTAAAAAGGGAGGTATCGGGAAACGCGAGCTACGAGCATCAAAAGGGACGTGCCTAATGAGATGCACGGCTGAGACAATAAACCGGCACGGCAAGATGAGCCTCGAGCGGGGCCATCTGCCTTACAGTATCATCCCCCTCGTCATAAAGACATTTTCAAGGGACATGTGGCTTCCGCAAGTATCTTGGGAGTCCCAGGGTCGCGAAGCGGACAACGTCCGTTCGCTGGCTACTTGAGGGCAAGAGACAAAATGGATGCCGTATCTAAGATGGAACCCGTGGGTACAGATAGAATAACCCACATAACAGATGAACGGTTTAGGTTAGTACAACGAAACTGCACACACCCACTAAACTTGTCATTTGCGGTTCATAGATACCAGACTCGACCATATTCGTGCGAGTCGAAAACATCACTTACAATTGTCACGGAACCTCAGACGCTCCTTTTGCCCTCATGTAGGCAAGCACTAGTCGGAATCATACTCGATATTCATTAGACCATCTAGATGTTGCTGTAACATAGCTCTGTCCAATCGAGCTTCTTTGGTAACAGGCGGCTGTCTTATACACGTTGTAGCACAGAGGCCACATAAGGCAGGACCACACTGCACGCAAAGGCAGCACGTGAACAGGAACGCCACAACAACTCCGACAATCATCAGAATCTTCCAACCCCAAGTCGACATCAGGCCCCAAAACCACCCAAGTAGCGTCCAACCCCCTACGTCCACGTGTATGGACTCAGAGATTTTATGCAACTTTGAGATGGCTTGATAAACAGTCGGAGCGTTATCAGGAATGAAAATACAGCAGCTCGAATGGATCACCTTGCATACCCCACCTCGATCTGCTAAGATCACGTCTAAAACCATACGGTTTTGTAACGTCATAAGTCTATCCGCCTGAAGTTCTGTGGTGATATTACCAAGGGCACTGGCAGTAATATTAGCTGTCGATTCCACCACTCGAGTCAACTGTCTCAGGTTCCTACTATTAACCATAGGCCCCCAAAACGGGAGGAAACCCTTGAAAAAGTCTCCTGCCTCTTGACCGGCAGTGTCCTCTTCGCTAATTACGCCTCTCACAACTCTAGTCTTGTGATAATCTGCATCTACAGTGAACGTCGGAGGCAGCAAATTTGCGATAAAACATGAGCCCACAAAGTCGAAGGGCAACCATGCATACGCACGATCATGGCAGATAAAGTATGTACCCTTGGCAGCCAGAAACACAGGGGACGAGACCATCGGCAATATGTAATTTTCAGTGCAAGCACTCTCTCCAAGTCGGGCTTTCGATCTTCGGCCACGACCTATGAGACAAAAATTACCAATGTGGGGTACGACCCATATCGGAGGCGAGCTTTTAAGCTGTTTTTCACTGGTGAACACACTATACTCGCCTCTACTCAGGACCCTATAGGCTTGTACCTCTTCTTCGGGAATAAGCGAGGGATCATAGATATCGCTATCTAAATCCTCTATCGCTATAGACAAAGGCTTCTGATACGAGCCAGGGCCAAAGTAGGGAGAACGTGGTTCTCGAATGGGGTGGAAACCTAGTGCGCTTCGGAACATTGTTTGGAATGCTCGAGCAGAACCCTGGGAACTATACGGTAAAACCAAATATGGAATTCCCTTATCTGTGGTATGTGGCATTAACCCACACACCCAACAATTAGTAGTGTTAACCACTAACTGGTGCTGGTGAAGGAGCTGAATAAAGGAATTATTGCGAAATTCTGCACGTCTAGCCTGCTCGTGTTCGGGTAAGATATGGAAGGAATAAGGAGACGCAGTAGAGGTGAATTTAGAGTCAGAAGTAGGAATAGGTGTAGGTATGGCAGAAGGTAAGAAGTACGACATCATATAGTACACCCCACCCGCCAAAAATGCAGAAACAATCAAAAATAATACAAATATCTGAAACATAAAACATTTCGTATGACTAAGTCGCTGCAGCTCAAATCTTTGGGCCTGTGCTCTTTCCACATCAATCAGCTTTGAAAATGCCATCCCCTATGACCGTCCGCAACGTTTCTTGACACACTTCGTTCTGTGTAGCAGTAGTCAATTCCCAGGAGTTCCCAGGAACCGACGGTCTTTAACCTAGCGTCAAGACCTACTAACCAGAAAGAAGTACGCGTGCGGCCCTACTGCCTTTATTTATAATATATATGCAATGTCTCTCAGCTGTGGAAGCAAAAATACGTAGGAAAAACCTTCAATATGTACAAGAATAATTACAATGATACGGGTGTTCAGACTGATCATGGAAAACGGGATAATGCAGTTGTCAAAGGACAGAACAGGATCTTTTTATTAGTCTTTAGTGCGAGATCGCAAAAAATATCGGGTTTTCCCAGAACGTGTCTGCTCGTCAAACAAAGGATCCGTTGAAGAGACAGCGTCCTGCTGATCAGTCGAATGTTCTGGTCTTGAGTCTTTTGATGACAAATGTTCAACAGTGTCTTCCTGCTGCACTGAGGATTCTCCGACAGGTTGTGCGTCGCTGAAAGGAACGAACGCCGGCAATCCTTCGGTTTCAGTTGATGCAATGCCTCTCCTCACCCACGAGTCTGCCGGCAACGGAATAGGGACTTTCTTCGTATGGGTGGCGTGCACCCAGTTTTTCCGCCCCTCAAGACGAACAGCAGTTCTCGTGGCAAGGAGGACCTGGTAGGGTCTGGTGAACCTGGGCTCCAAGTTCTTCTTCCGAGAAAAATTTCTGGTAACCACCCAGTCTCCAGGCTGGAGCTGGTGGCCTGGACCCTCCGTCTGCGTCGGCAGTGCTTCGTAAACCTGTTGGTGAATTAACCTCAGTTTAGCAGTCAAGTCATGTAGATAATCGATCAACATTGGATACTCAAGATCACAGAACACAGCCGGTCTAGGGACCCCCCAAACATTTGCAGGACGACCGAACACTATTTCATAGGGACTGAGCCCTACTCGGGAGTGTACGGTTGCCCTTGTTGATAGTAAAGCTAAGGGTAAAGCGTCAGGCCACGAAAGACCAGTCGTAGCCTGAATCTTCGCTAATTTTAGTTTAAGGGTGCCATTATACCCTTCAACCAAACCAGCTGACTGGGGATGATTGGCGCTGTGGAATTTTTGATTAATTCCAAGGCCTTTGCACACACTCTTCATCACACTCCCCACAAACTCACTTCCGTTATCAGACCATACAACCCGAGGCATTCCGTACCGAGGAAAGTATTCCTTCAGTAGGATTTTTGCCGTTGACAAAGCGGTGTTGTCCTTGAGAGGATAGGCTTCAATCCATCGGGAGAACGCGCAAACCACAACTAAAACGTATTTCAAGTTATTGCATCTCTCCATATGGATGAAGTCTAATTGAATCACCTCAAAGGGACACGAAGGGGGAGCAAAACTACCAGGAGGAGTTGGGGTTCCCTTACCAGGATTGTACAACATGCATACCATACAGTTCTTAACCAAGCGTTCAGCACACTTCGTGATACCATCATTCTTCCACACAGGAGATAACAACTTGCAAATACCTTTCACGCTAATATGTGCTAACCCATGTGCCATTGTCACAACAGCCAGCACATACGCATCTGGTAACATCCATCTTTTCTGCTCCGACAAATCAATCCAACAACCATTCGCATCCAACTTTCCCGTACTTTCATTCCACTTCTTCTTTTCAGTCTCAGTGGCCTCATTTTGTATCGCCTTCACGCTTTCAATAGTATCCTCACACATACTCGACTCTGCAGGCCACCTAACTGAACTTGTCACATACATTCGAGTGCTAAGGTTCCGGGCAGTCTCCTTAGCAGTCTCATCCGCAAACGCATTACCACGACCAACATCATCCGTCACCTTACGATGTGCACTACATTTAACAATCGCTACCTGCTTAGGCAACGTAAGTGCATCCAAAAGATCGTTCACAAGTTGGCCATGCTGAATCTTCGTACCATGCGATGTCATGAAACCTCTCTCTCTCCACAATCGTCCAAAGCTATGAGCGACGCCAAATGCATACTGACTGTCAGTATACACATTCACACGTTTATCTTTTGCTAACACACACGCTCTAGTTAAGGCAATCAGCTCCGCAGCCTGGGCAGAATTCTGATTCAATCTCGCAGCTTCCACAACAGTACTCAAAGTTACAACAGCATACGCAGTGGTCACATCACCATTCGGCAATTTAAAACATGAACCATCTACATACAGTGTTCCATCTGGATCTTCTAAAGGAGTGTTTTTAAGGTCCACTCGACCTTTTGTTTCCTCCTCTGTTCGCAAATAGCAGTCATGGGCTGCTATTTCATCTGACTCTGTACTAATGGGTAACAAAGTTGCCGGGTTCAGAACATTGCAACGTTTTATCTGGATATGACTTGCCAGAAGCGTCAACTCGTATCCGGACAACCTCGCACTTGTCAAGTGCTGAGTTTTCGTACGATTTAAAAGAGTGTCGACTGCATGCGGAACCATCACCGTAAGCATATTATCCATGACCAATCCTGCTGATTGTCGGATGGACACCGCCGCTGCCGCTGTTGCTCTCAGACAACTCGGCAATGCTCTAGCTACCGGGTCCAAGGTCGAGGAAAAATATGCACATGGACGTTGCTTACCACCAAAAGGTTGCGTTAAGACACTCAAAGCACAACCTTCCCTCTCGTGAACATATAACGTGAATGGCTTACTGTAGTCAGGAGTACCTAACACAGGAGCCGAACACAATGAGTCACGCAGTTCAGAAAAACTTTTCTGACATTCTTCCGTCCATGGTAAAGGAGTTGAAACATCCTTGCACGTAAGAGCCACCAACGGTTTCGCTAGCAATGAAAAATTTGGAATCCATTGCCTGCAGTACGACGTGATACCTAAAAAGGCACGCACATCTCTTTGTGTTGCTGGCACAGTCATTCGCGCAATTGCTGCAATTCTTTCTGGGGTCAACCGCCTTCCCTCCTTTGACAATAAGTGACCTAGATAGGTTACTTCTTGACAACAATATTGGAGTTTAGAAGGTGACACCTTGTGATGTAAGTCGCAGAGATGTTGCAGCAACGACACCGTAGCAATTTTGCAAATGTCCTGAGTATCTGCAGCTACCAATAAGTCATCGACATATTGGATTAAGGCCGCACCAGCCGGCAACATAAACGCATCCAGTTGACCCTTCAAGGCTTGGCTGTAAATCGATGGACTCTCACAGTAGCCTTGAGGAGCGCGTTTAAACCGGAAGCTGCGCCCACCAAGAGAGAAACCGAAAAGGTCTCTGCTCTCCTCTGCGATCGGGATGCTGAAGAACGCATTCTTCAGGTCGATCACCGAAAACCAAGACGCAGATGCTGGAATCAGAGTCAGTAGCGCCGTGATGTCAGGCACAACAGGGAACTGAGGAATCACAATTTTATTAACCTCCCGTAAATCGATAACAAAACGATAAACAGGTGGTTTCGAAGGATCAGTACGTTTTAAAATAGGCAGTACAGGGCTGTTGCACACGTTTCCCCGAGTCTCTTCAATAATGTCTTTGTCGATCAAATCATAGATGATCGCTAATAGTGCTCGTTCACCATCAAGAGAAATACGATACTGGGGAATACGTGGCAATCGCACATTGGATTTCAACTGAACAACATAAGGGGAGATGTCAAGCAGGCCCACATCATTGGGACCTGTTGCCCACAAAGATTCAGGAAGAGAACTCATTTCCGGTGGAAGCTTATCAAGAGACAAGTACATAGGAGAGACAACCTTCTCTCCCAACGTAAGCTTTACACCCGCAGGAGAACAATATAGAGTTGCATACAAACGTTTTAGCAAATCCAGACCCAGGAGATTTTCACCACAACCAGTAGTCAAAATCAACGGAGCTTCAAGCTCACGTGGCCCAATTGTAAGAGGCAAAGGGCGTGAAACTGGATTGCTAACGGGGGCGCCAGAGAATCCAACGGAAACATTTGTTAAGCCAGACAAAGGTGCGCCAGGGAGTTTCGAATGCATAATGGAACTTTTCGCTGCACCAGTGTCCAACAGAAAAGGCTCAACGACGCCCAATGTAGCAACTGCGACGTAAGGCCCCCTCTGATCAACCGGAGCTGATACCACTCCCTCTCCTTGTCTATGGCTGTCCTAGTAATTACTGTCGTCAGTTCCCTGATCGACGTAATAATCGTCTACATTGTACTGCGCAGATCGTCCTTGCGATGATCCACGTTGATCAAAACAGTTATTAGAATTCGATTGGTTATCTGAACGATCATTTTGAACACCGCGACCCCTACCGCGTGATGTCTGTTGAGAACCACCACGACCTCCTCTAGATGAATTACCACTATTACGGTCGTTCAAAACAGGACAATAGAATTTTATATGACCCTCCTGTCTACAATAGGCACACTGATTGTACCCTAAAGAGGATCTTTGGGAAGAGGAGTCATTTCTAGATTGTGGTCGATTAGATTGCGACTGCGATCTATTTTGTTGCGAAGCATTCTGATTCAAACGTGGAGGAAACGCTTGTTGTAACAACACTTTAGTTTTAAGCTCTTTCGTCTTTTTATCAGCGCGGTCATTCTCTTCTTTCTCTCTATTCTCATAATATTGTGCTGTGGCCAATATCTGAGCTGAGGTAGAAACGGCCCATGCACTTTCTGAATTCTTCAATTTATTGCTCAAATCGGGCAATAAGTTAGAGACAAATTTATCCACAAACAAACGTTGGCCACCCTCAGTACCCATATCCTGACCACTATGGTCGATGAATGCCTCCTCGAATCTCGTAAAGAAGTCGGAGACACTCTCGTCCGTCTTCTGTTTACAAGCCGACAATTTGTCCCAATTCACCCTCATAGCTGGCATAAGAGTTTTCATCAGCGTAATTATTCGTTGAGGAAGAGCAGCAATCAACTGCTCGGGTTTAGCACCACCAGTTTGTCGACCATCTGCCGCTACAATGGCAGCCCAATCACCACCTAGTTCATTCGGATGATTTTCCTGACGGATTTTAGCCCATACTGGTTGCGGTACAACATTGCCGAACAGCATATCAATATCAGCAAGGTTCATTATCGTAGCATCTACGAGCTGCGATAATTCCTTGTAATACCCTGTAGGATTTTTGCGAGGGTCAGGCAATGATTGCTTCACCTGTAACACCTCTGAACGTTTCCATGGGAGGTGTATCCACACTCTCTGGAAATATGGCAAGATCGGTGGAGCAGCTGCAGGATTACCTGGCATCCATACTGGTGGAACTTCGCGCATAGGAAACTGACCAGACTCATCTGGCTGCCTTTCAACATCCTCAACAAACAAGGCTTGAGGTATAGGAGTAGGACGGAAAGATAGCAACTGCTCAACAGCACGTCGAACGTTGGTATCCACTATCAGTCCATTCGAGAACTGGAGCTGTAGATCAGACAAAGCGGACAGCACCTCGTCAGGTGCATCGGCAGATATCTGATCACGAAGGACCTTACACATTTCCTCGAACACAAATCTTTGGGTTGGTATATTGAATTGACAGAACGTATCGAGCACAACACGTGGTGGATTTCTAAGAGGATGTGTCATCCAACCCATCGCCATATTATATAGCGAAGCGCGTTCCCTGTTACCAGGAAGCTGACTACATCTCTGAGGACCATCTGAACCAGCGGACCCAAGAACAGGTCCGAGAGAATGAAAGAAGTTAGCCGCAACAGGAGAAGTACGACTACGAACAGAGGGAGAAGTATAGGACACAGGACTAACAAGGGAAGAGGTAGAAACAGAGGCAACAACAGGAGTTAACAAAACAGGAGCAGTAGCGGGAGCAGGAGTATGTGGAAGTGGAGGAGCAGTAGGGATAGCAACAGACAAAGGAGCAGGAACAGTCGGGAGAACGGGTACAGGTTGAGGAACAGGCTGAGGAATAGGTGGTGGAACAGGTACAGGGGGAACCACTGGAGCAGCGGTACCCTGTACATACGGAGGTGGTGACTTCAGAAGATAAGACATTAAAGGATCCTCAACTGGTTCTTCCTTCTTATCCGACTCCATAGGCAAAGCAGGATAGCATTTATCTATGGACATACGCTGTAGCCTATCGAACACTTCCTTTTCCTTATCCTCCTTATCACGCTGAAACTGCTCTGCTTTCTTTACAATGGTAGCAACACCATCTCTCTGATTTCGTTTAGTCTGTCTGATTTCTTTCTGTCGGGCTTCTTTACGCCACAACCGAAAGGCATCAAACATGGCCGGCCTTGACTTTTTCGCAAATAATTTAGCCTCTAGATTATCTAAGATTGGAGTCTCAAAACTACCATGAGGTGGCCAACTAAGGACACCATCCTTCTTAGTGTACCGAATCCAGTTTTCCAGCGCCAAGAAGCCCTCGGGCGTACGTGCGCTTTATAAATTTTTAATAACATAACATAACATAACATAACAGTAATCATTAAAAGTAATCGGGCCCAATCCGTGCTTACTGTACAGTTCATAAGTGGGAGTTCCAACCGGAGGTATCGGACACGAGTCCTCCAGTCGGGAATCCGTACCACAACGTCTGAAACAACTAAACAAAGTACTACGACCAGGCATCTTGCACACTAGCCGAGTTTCACAAACTTCAAGGGTTACGGGATTTACCAAGTCCCAGCAAAGAGCGAAAACCCTCGGTTTTTGGCGTCTGCAGTCGTCAAATATCACAACAAAGTACCAAGAACCACAAATGCAATGGAACCATGCAACAACTAAGAACCACAACCAAGAACACTGGGAGCGACCCACAAATACTTAACTCAAAGATCGATGGCGTCACCAGGAAGGCCCGTCAATCGTCTCGCTATACCAAGGTCTACGCCAGGCGCCAAAACAGGTCTACAGTCAGGGCAGCAGTCCGTCGCAGCCGTCAGGAGGCGGGAATCTTCGCGGGAAAAGTCTTCGGGCCACTTATTTCGACAACAGGATCGATGAAGCGGAGTGCACCTTCCCTCGGAGATTTCACACGAAGTTCCTCACGATCGTCGGGCTTGGACCGGTACCACTGATGCAGCCCCACGTGGGCGCCAACTGAAGGACTGGGTTATTTAAGACCCAGCGGTGCCAGGGAACAACACCTGAAACCTTCGTGGGCAACCTGCTCCGGCGTACAAGTGACAGAGACACGGGACACTTCCTTCGGCGTCAAAGATTCGAGCTTTATTTACTGCAGGGAACACAGAAATCACGGCAAGTACAACATGTGCTACTTGTGGAGACTGCTTCAAATTGGCTCTGTGGATCGCTCCTTTTATACACAATTCGCCCATAGGTTTACATGGTACACAAAGGTTTATGGCTTGGTTCCCATAGTTATCCCCCAGAGGGGTCGTTTCAGTCACTTTGATACACACAAGGTCCGGAACATAAGTGCGGAAACATTTGGCGGTTCCCAACTGTAAAAACCCATCTTCCCACCATTAGTACATTCCAATCAGCAGTAAAACAGATCGAAGAAGGAACAAGGACAGGTGTGGAGGAAGATGGAGACAGTGGGGGATTGGAAAGGGTGTAAAAAGGGAGGTATCGGGAAACGCGAGCTACGAGCATCAAAAGGGACGTGCCTAATGAGATGCACGGCTGAGACAATAAACCGGCACGGCAAGATGAGCCTCGAGCGGGGCCATCTGCCTTACAGTATCATCCCCCTCGTCATAAAGACATTTTCAAGGGACATGTGGCTTCCGCAAGTATCTTGGGAGTCCCAGGGTCGCGAAGCGGACAACGTCCGTTCGCTGGCTACTTGAGGGCAAGAGACAAAATGGATGCCGTATCTAAGATGGAACCCGTGGGTACAGATAGAATAACCCACATAACAGATGAACGGTTTAGGTTAGTACAACGAAACTGCACACACCCACTAAACTTGTCATTTGCGGTTCATAGATACCAGACTCGACCATATTCGTGCGAGTCGAAAACATCACTTACAATTGTCACGGAACCTCAATATCACACATACACTTTATACATTGGCACTAATCATATTTGTGTAAGTCAATGTACAGGATGTGTTACATAAGACAGTGACAGTTACAAGGTGTAGGAGTCGCATGTCCTTCATAGCTCACTGTGATACTTTAGAGGGATTATAGTTTATCAACTGCAAGTAACAAAATGGTCTCTGTGTTAAAAGCAGTAACACATTTACCCATTTACATAACATAAAAATCGGTCATCTTTGTGTTACATAATGTGCTTTGCGAGAGACATATTAAACATCTATGCTACTTTGATTCAAAACTGGGACTAGACAAGACACAGATCCCTCCACCAATTATGTTAATCTCCAGAGTTTTCTTACTATTATTATTATTTCCTGAGATTTACTGGCCACACATAGATCCCTGCAGCATGTGCCTTAACCCCATAGGATATTTTAAAATGAAGACTTTGCAACCAACTAAGCAGAACAGATTTACTGACATGTTTCTACTTCCTGACAATGTATTTGTGGCAGGGGTTTAAAAATAAAGGTATACATTGAGGCCCCGATCTTGAAACGGAGCTGCTTCACATTTTTGATGCAACCCCAACGAAAAAAATCTGGTGCTAAATATTCAATGTGCTCAAATGTACTCACTCTTGATAGACCTGCTTAACATATCTGTGAGGTCTTAAAAACTGATGTCACTTCTTGTGAGGTCATGGGTCGTGATGCCACCTGAGATATCAATCGCTGTGACTATGATGTCACGTTCCATGAGGTCACTTGCACTCTGCCTAACCTGGCTAGTCCCCCCACTTCTGTTTTTAGGGCTTGTGCCCTGGTGTTGACTTTTACAACATACTCCTAGATGCCATCATTGTATGTTAATATCTAGTTTGTTCAGCAATCCGTATAATTATGTATGCCAGTTTGAGGGATTTGTAAAAACTTACTCTGACGAAATATCCTTTGACACAACTGATTACACTTTTTAGAAGCTTGCTGCCGCCTGTGTGCGAGAGAGAATGATCCTGGTTCGAACTGGGTTCACATAGATATGTATTATACGAACAGTAACAGACTACGCAGGGGGAATAAATGAACAGCACTTCAGAGTATGACCAGTAGATGGTAGTGTTGCCTAAGAAGCCTAAGTGGTTAAATTATCAATTTGAACGGCATGCTGCAATAGGCAACAGTGCGAGCTTCCCTCACTGATTAGGGACAGCACAGGCAGCAACAGTGCAGGGAGTCATTGATAAAATTGAACTGTCCTTAGTTTGTTAAAAAAAGAAATAGTCACATTCCCTCGTCAGGAAGCCACTGCAGCAACGACCCATTGCCCCTGTCAGCGCTGCCACTCAATCAATTAGGGGCTTGTATACACGTGAGGGTCTCAAGGTGCTGGGTGGGTGGGGGGTCTGCTGGTCGCCTTGCATGGAGCATCATTCGAAGAGCCAGGTATTGAGGTTCTCCTTCAATTGGGTCAGCGGCTCGGATTGCCTGTGGTGGAGTGGCATGGTGTTCTAGGTCTTGGCAGCGAGGTAGGAGAACAAGCTTCCTCCAGTTCCGGTCTTGTGGATCCTGGGAACAGAGGCTTGGGCAAGTTGAGCGGTGTGGAGTTGTCTGGCGGGTATGTGGAATGTGAGTCGGTTGTTCAGGTATGCTGGTCCATCGTCGTGTAGAGCTTTATAGGCATGTTTAAGGAGCTTGCAGGTGATTCTCTTGTTGACTGGGAGCCAATGGACTTGTCGGAGGTGTTGCGTGATGTGGCTGTGGTGTGGGATATTGAGAGCCAATCTGGCTATAGCGTTTTGAACGTTCTGTAGTTTCTTGAGCTGTTTCTGGGTAACACTGGCATAGAGTGCCTCGCTGTAGTTTAGTCTGCTGGTGATCAATGCATGGGTGACCGTCTTTCTGGATTCTGTGGGGATCCATCTGAATGTCTTTTGAATCAGGCAGAGCATTGGAAGCAGGCTGATGAAACTGCATTGATTTGGTGGTTCAATGTAAATTATGATATGTCCAGTATGATGCTGAGGTTGCCTGCGTAGTCTGCCGGGGTGGGGGTGGGGGATGCCAGTGCGGCAGGCCACAAGGAGTCATCCCAGGGGGAAGGGGTGGGTCCCAGGATGTCTGCTTCGGTATTGCTCGAGTTGAGCTTGAGGCAGCTGTCTTTCATCCAGGTAGCGATTGCCTTCATTCCGCTGTAGAAGTTGTTTTTGGCAGTTGTTGGTTCATTGGTGAGAGAGAGGATCAGTTGGGTGTCATCCGCTTAGGAGATAATGTAGAGTCCATGGTTTCTGACAATGGCTGCGAAGGGGCCCTGTGGATGTTGAAGAGGGTGGGGCTCAGAGAGGAACCCTGGTGCACTACACAGCTGTTTTATGTGGCTTCTGAGAGGAACGGTGGCAGTCTAACTCGCTGAGTCCGTCCGGTGAGAAAGGAGTGGATCCAGTCCAATGCTTTTTCGTGGATGATTTTGGTGCAGTGAGAGACGATGCTGAAGGCGGCTGAGGGGTCTAGTAGGATGAGGGCTGTGGTCTCGACCGGGTCGAGAAGGAAGCAGATGTCGTTGGTGGGAGCGAGGAATGCTGTCTCCGTGCTTTGGTTGCTTCAGAAGACGGATTGGGAGGTGTCCAGGTTTCCATGAAGAAAGCGATGTGCGTAGAAGTGGTGTCGAGGAGGTCCCAGATTTCTGTGGTGTGTTTTTAGAGAAACCGCATATTCATGAGGATGCAGTCAAGCCGGGCGGTTGCGCTGTTGGTTGGCTGGGGGGCGAGAGGAGCTGGCATGTTGGCATGGGTGGAGGTGCGGTTGCAGTTTGGGCAGACAAAAGGGTCTATAGGTCTTCTTCGGTAATGCAGATGACAGGCGGCATGGTGTACTTGGTTGAGGTGGGTAGATTTCTGCCATTGTAGCGGAACAAATGATGGACGGAATGCTGACCAATCAACCCAGTAACAAAGATCTGGGTTTAATCCATTGTTCCTTTGCTCACTAAGCCACCCCAGTTTGTACCCAGTCATATGCAAATCAGTCTTGACCCTGCCCCCCCCATGGGAAAAGTCCTCTCCAAACTACCAAGCCAGGTCTTCCCTGGTCTGGAAACCAGCATCCTGGGACCAGCATCAAAAAGCAATGGGTGTTGCTGTGAAATGCCTACAGCAATACCCTTGCATGCCGCTTTCACGCAGATACCTGCGTGAAAGGGTCTCATCTTTACAAAGTGATGTTATGCCACAAGAAGCCACTTTGTAAATATGGAGCACGGCATTGCGTCACAGGAATGCTGTTAAAAGTGACGGTCCTGTGAAGCAATGCCCTTGTAAATATGGCCCTTTTGTTTTTTATTTTTTCATGAACTAAATGCCAATGAGTTCAGGGGTGTTACAAAACTTGAGTGGGCACCCCTGCAAATTACGTGAAGGGTCCCCCCATGCTCTAGACCCAGCCAGGAGCTCTCAGGTCCGCCTGTGCACAGTGCTGGAGGGTCCCCCTGAAGTGTGGGGGCACCCCTGCACTGTGCGGGCCATTGTTATGCCACTAAATGAGTTGAGAAGTAATATAATAAAGCATTGAAAATTTTCGTGTTATGTAAAGAGTCATTATCTGTTTATTTTTACTTCACATACTAGCACACACAGGTGCACACACACTCTCTCTTTCTCTCTCTCTCTTCATCTTTTTGATCCTTCTGCTAGTGGAAGGGTTGCAACTACTTCTCTAGTGGTTTCAAACCACAACACAGCTTTTTTTTAAAACACAGATTTTCTTCCAACAGCAGGCATGGGTGTCGATTAATCACCACACACCACATCCCCTTGCATTTTACAGATAAAGGCTCACTGGGCAGGGATCTCCAACCGTGTCACTGCACCGAAATGGTTTCCAGTGCCACAAGATGTTCGCTTAAAGTAACCCCCAGCCCAAAGCCAGCCCAAAGGAAGCCCAAGGAACCTCCAATAGCCCAACCAGCCCAACTGGCTCTGCTGTGCTCCGGTGCCCCCTGAACCCCCCCTACGGCCCCAAAACTACCCGTGGGGGCAAGCCTCCCGTTGGTCCGCTGCCCCCCCAAATCCCCATTGAGCCTGTCTGGGATGAGGCGAAGTGGTTGACGTTGGCAAAACATGAGCAATGTTAGCCTACCCACGGAGAACAACGATGCATGTCTTCCGCTGCCTTGCATTGCAATTTGATCCTGTGTGACTTGGGGCCGAAGCAGCAACCTCAAAGGCATAATTGTCTCTAAGTACCACAGTGCAAGAGATGCAGCGCTTGCCATCTTAAGCATTAGGTTTGTGGCAGGGGTGGGTGGAACTCACAGAGTTTCACTCTGCGGATTTACATAAAAAATTGCAATATTCCACGGAGTTCTGTGAGTGTGTGGAATTCGAAAAGTATCGCTACTCTCACTGATTTTTAGCAACTGGAACATGTTTCGTGCTGTAAACGGCACCATGAGGCACACCAGAGAAAGCTGCCTCTTTCTTGCGCTCAAGTAGACTTTCTACTTGAGCGGAAGCTTTCTCAAAGTGAACGGTTGCAACCTGTCATGACTTCCTGCATTGATTTATCTCGCCAGGAGACATTCTATAACCCAAAAATCATGTTAGAGGACGCAAATTCTCACTTGCACTCACCAACTTAACTTCAGTGACCTGCCCACAAGACAAACCTCTGGCACGCGGCATTTGGCGGAATTTTGCCAGAACTCCGCATTCTATGCGGAACGCAGAGTAGGTACAACTCCGCTAAACAGAGCGGAATTATTCCCCCCCCCCCCACAGCCCCTAGTTTGCGGCCAAAAATCACTTAAAAAAAAAAGATGCCTGGGTAACGCTTTATTTGAGGCCTATAAAACGTGTGGTACTTTATCTATTTAAAAAAAATCAATTTGAAACACTGTTTTAATTTAATCATTAATTTAAAGCAGCATTTCACAGGCACCTTTTCGCCCTATATCAAACGCAAATACCATAATATAAGGTTGGGTAGTCTGCCAACTAATGCCGAGCATACTAAGTGGAAGTCCCAAGAAATGGAAGGGTGCGACCTATGCGGTGCAGCAAGACAAGACTTTATCCACCTGATTTGCATCTGCCCAGCTCTTATACAGGAACGTCGGAATTGGTTGAAAGCCAAGTTCAAGCAGTATGGAATACGTACCTGCAGGTCCGCGATTATACAAACATTATGCACCACAGACCCGCAATTCATTTGTAGGTCAATCAAATTTATTGAACATTTTGAGAAAAAGCAAGGAACATTGGCAAAATCTTGAACTTGGAACTGCTATTCTTTACCCCAAAAATACATTTGCTTTTACCTTCATTTTTAAATTTTATTACTCTCACATTCGTGTAAATTTTCTGTGTCTAAGCTATCATCATAATTGTATTTTTGTAATGGTTTTAAATAACTATACAATAAAGTTTTCACTCACTCACAGGCATCTTTTATTTATTAAATAAATGATGTACCTTGCAAGATGTTCCTGGCCACAAACCGGAACCAGGAACATCATTTTATGACTTTTCATTACATTTTAATGAAAAAATGGGGGAATATAAAATTAAGTTCCCGGGTCTGGTTTGTGCCCAGGGAGAACTTCCACAAGGTGGTTTGTTTTTAAAACAAAATCCTTATTGAACAATGCTTTAATTTAATGAAATAATGAAAGAACTGTAAAATGATAGGTTAATTTTATTGCAAAAATGAATATAAGGCTTAACAGTTTGCTTTAAATTTATCCCATTTAAAAAAGCACCTCACCCCTGTAGTGGCCATAATTTTCTGTTGTAAACGAGCCCATAAAAATAACAGATAGAGCTGAGCATGAACCAAATTTAGGTCTGTGGCCCCTTTTATTGCACGAGTAAAGACTTGAAAATAATGCAAACAGGTACAAAAAAGTCATGCAAACCTGTTAGGATTTTTTTTTATAAATCACGTTTATTTTACCTACATGCAGAAGCATTTCATATGAACATCAAATTATATCACTTCACTGAGAGCCATTTTTAGAAGTGATGGTTTTTGACTAGGAAACAATTATGGACTCCCACATCCCTGAAGACAATGCTATATTATTAAACTAAGGGGCATATTATCAAGGGGGTTTATCTCTGCTTTTTTGGCTTTAAAAGGCAAGAAAGCAGAGATAAAATTATCTCCCTATTACCTAGCTGTCGCTAACACCAGTTAGCGACAGCTAGTAGGAGATAGCGACCATCTTGGGGCCCACTTTGCATGTCAGTGATATTTATCACTAATGACATGCAAAGTGGGCGTGCCAAGATGTTAGCGACTGGAAACAGTCGCTAACATTGCTATCTCCTATTACCAACTTTTGGAGATATTTGCGCTAAGCGCGAATATCTCCAAAAGCTAACACCTGCCCTGAGCAGTTCTTAGCCATGTTATCCAATGGGAGGTGGATAACATGGCTAAGAGCATTAGCTCGGTAATGCATGAATATTGCGGACTTTTCAGCGATATTCATTCATTGCGGCAGATTTTTATTGCATTTGCGATAAACCTTGGTAATACCAATGTTTATTTGAGATAAAAATCGTTGCAGCTTAGCGGTAAATTTTTGTCTCTAACCAAGCAATAGCGATAATTATCGCTATTGCTTGGTAATATGCCCCTAAGTGACAAGTAATTGCACTGTAATTGCATTTATATAGCGCTTACTACCCCTGACGAGGCGTCAAAGCGCTTTTTTGGCGAGTAGCACACTACTCCAGGACCCTTAGAGGATTAGTGGTGAATTAGTATGGTGAAATATGAAAGTAATTTGAGTGGTGGATATTAGTCAGTTATTTGGAGTGAGAAGGATATTGGAGGGAAAGAAAGGTTTACATTCATACAGAACCTGTTACCCCTCATGGGTGTTGGAGCACTGTTCTGGCAAGCTACTCCTGAACCCATAAAAGATTAGTGTTGAAAATTAGTATAGTGAAATACGAAGTAATTTGAGTGGTGGATAGGTTAGTCAGTTATTTGGATAGAGAAGGGTAGATGGCGGGATAGAATACGAAAAGAGGTTTGTATTTATATAGCTCTTGCTACCCCTGATGGCATTTTGAAGTACTTTTTTGGCGTGTAGCATGCTGTTCTGGAACCCATAAGGATTAGTGTTGAATTAGTATGGTGAAACATGAAAGTAATTTGAATGGTGGATATGTTAGTCAGTTATTTGGATTGAGATGGGTTGGGGAGGGGCAGGAAAGGGAAAACGGTTTGCATTTATATAGCGCTTTTAACCCTGATGGGGTGTGAAAACGCTTTATTGGCAAAGAGCATGCTACTCTGGAACCGATAAAGGATTAGTGGTGAATTAGTATAGTGGAATATGGAATTTAATAAGTGAACGTGTTAGTCTGTTATTTTGATTGAAAAGGATAGTGGAGGGATAGAAGAGTGAAGGATTTGGATTTTTTATTTAGGTCATAGCAGTGGGAGGAGGCTTTTGGGTGAGTAAAAAGGGCTAATGTGCACCATACATGTGGCACAGGTAATTATTACATGGAGTAAATCTTTAGTCTGTACGGAGAGATTTTTGTACAGTGCACACCCCGAAATCAGGCATTTCAAGTTTGTGTCATGTGCTAATGTAGAAAAGGAGGTATGGAGTCTTGAAATATTTTTTATTGCAGCACTTATATAGTTATCACTACCCTGATGTGGGGCACTGAAGCACTTACCTACATGGTCAGCAAGCAAATCTATGTAGGGTGTCTTCCTTTTGTAATCCTATGTGGGAAGGGTTTCCATGTTGTGCGCGATGACAACCGAAGTGCGTTTACTGGGTTATGGAACGTAGTAGTCTGGTGGATGAAAAGGTGTGACAGACAGATGTGCAGTTTATGGTTTTTAGTAATTTGGCAGCTTTGAATGGCTCTGCAGGTCATTATGATTTCTTATGATTCGAGTCTTCTTAACTGGTTACTGCATATGTCAGGAGCACTTAATTTGTTGAAAAGAGATGCCGGGACTAGTACCAGGCTCTCTGATTAAATAATGTGCATTGCGGACAACAAACGGGTAACTCTTTATCCTTAGTCAGTGTACCTGGGCATGGGGAGACTCTGGGAAGAGTGTGCAAGTTACTCTGCATTTAGTAGCTCATGATGAGTTCCACAGATCGGAAGTAGATCTCACTATAGAAAAGGTTGGAAACCGCTGCGCTAGGGACACTATCAGCCTGTTTCATCATAGTGCCGTTTTGCGAGTTTGAAATAGCGAAAAATAAGGAATCGCTATTTCAGACTCGCAAAACGGCATTCATGTAGGAATCGTAAAAACAAAAGCGATTCCTACATATTCCTTATTTGCGATTAGCAAATTGTTAATCGCAAATAAGGAATACTCCCCATTCATTCCTATGGGCCTTTTGGCCCATAGGAATGAATGGGGAGTATTCCTTATTTGCGATTAGCAATTTGCTAATCGCAAATAAGATTGCGATTTAAAGGGTGCCAGGGGTGTCCAAAGGACACCCTGTAGCACCCCTTAACAGTAAATACGAACAGGTGTTGCGCACACACATGTCCAAAGGACATGTGTGTGTGTAACATGCAACTTAGAAAAATGCTTTTAAAAGCATTTTTCTAAGTTTTCGCTATTTACCACGAGGTTTGACCTCGCGGTAAATAGCGGCCGAAATTGGCGAATTCGCAATTTTAAAATGGATGATGAATTGCATTTAAGGAATCTCAAATTGAGATTCCTTAAATGTAATTCATCGCAAAATAGCGAAATCGCTATTACCGATTTTTGCATTTGGGATGATGAATCCCAAATGCAAAAATAGAGCTCGCAAAGGGCCAGATTCTCAGAATCTGGCCCTTTGCGAGCCCATTTCGGCTTCATGAATCAGGCTGTTAATGTCTTCATTTTTAGGTCTCGGCCTATTTCCATTCCGCAGGAATGGAATAGATCGAGTCTATAGCAGTGAAACCAAGAGTTTTACCATGAGCCCAAAAAAGAGGTTTTTCACGAGTGCATGTGCTCTCATGCACGAGCTTGCCCGAGCCTTCTGCCTGCCTCCTGCCTTGAAGGCAATCTGCATCTCCGCCCCCTGCTGTTCCCTCCCACTCGCTCGCACATCAAAGGCTGCTCACTCAAACACCATATGCCTGCTCCCCACCCCCGCCCCCCACCAGACTTAATTGGAATGTGCTACGTGCATTCTCCCCTCCCTTTCAGCCCTTTTAGCCTCTTTCCCAGCTCCCAGCCAGACCCTCCTTTCGTCTATCTCGTTATCTTCTCCACTCTCGCCTCATTTTTTTTCCTTTATTTTCTCTCCCGGCCTTGTAAATATGCCCCCTCCCCCATGCACTAAATCGCACTTTTCTTTTGATCCACATACTTGTTATCCTATGAGAGTGGAGGCTGATGTGGCAGGACATTAATCTTCCACTTACTGGCACTGGTTGTCTTGGTGTGGAACTGCGGTTGTGTGTGCCCACTGTATCTAGGGAAATCACAACAGGCTTGATCACGAATATCGAGAAACCACAGGCTCGAATTAAGCACTGCCAGGCAGACACCACGGCTAGTCTCTGTGCATATCACTTATTGTACTCCATGTAAACCGCACTTGTGCGCCAAGCATGCAGGAAACCTTCTTGTTTTTAACCTAACAAAGCCAGACTTTGATGTGACGTCACCAAACTAAAGACTAATCCAGTGGGGTGTCTGAAACCTGTATCCCAAGAGACCCGGTTGCAGAATGTATTTATTGTTGTTGCTTTTTACAGGTTTCTAGCATCTCAAGGTGGTCTGGAAGTTTCAGCCCCGCCTGCGCGTAGCCGTAGATGCAGTTTTTGATCCCAATAATAAAATCAGATGTCCTCTTTCGGAGGGCGCAGCTGGAGCGCTGAGGTCATCAGAGGTATATTTCTACCGCAAACACGCTCTGTTCCTCTTGCGCTTGCAGTGAAACGGAGCCCCTCTCCAGACACGTTTCTCAGCAGCGCTCCTCTATCTCAGATGAATGCAGAGGAACATTCGGCGCACAGCTGTTGTTTTCATTCCCTCGCTGGTGTGGGTTTAACAGGCGCCATGGTGTGATGGGCGTAGAGACCGAGTCTGCGCAGGCGCAGGACGGAGCTGTGCGCTCTTTCAAACAATTAAGTAACTTCTGTTAACTCAGCAGAGGGGTAGCGCAGCACTCAAATCAAATGGCAGGTTTTCGAATACCTTGCGCCAGCAAAGAGTCATGCAAAGTAACGCCTCCTTGAAGCAGGCGCTAATCTGAAGAAATGTTTTTATTTCTCAAACAATCTCGTGGAATTTATGTGCACATCTTCATAGAGCACACATCCAATGTGTGAAATGGATTACGCTTTGGAGTGGAAGATTATACTTCCAGTACAAATCCTATACTAGACATCACACACTCAAAAGCAAAGGTTGTGCGTGATGCTTGGCAGCCTGTTAGCGCACCAGGCACAGGGGGTGACAGCAGCAGCAGGGCATTTTGAATAAAAATGGCTTGACATGGCTCCCCTTGTGCAGTGCTAGAACTTTCTTGTTGCACTGTGTTGCGCTAAACATTAATAAACTTGCCATGCAGAGCCAGTCTTGACTGTTGAACAGACGCACCTCCCCAGTCTGCATCTATCATTCTATCTTCTCAAGTAATTTTTCTGGAGAACAACTCTCATTCATTGTACTACTGAATGTAATCTCATTTTTTATACAGGTCAACATCTGCCTATATGACATATTGGCCAAAGCCAGAAATTACGCCACGTCTGTTGTTAGATGATGGTGACATCTTGCTACCTGGATTCGATCTTTAAACTCTCTGGGATCAGTTCTCTAAACCTTTACTCTGCACAAATGGGTTTGCCACTGGTGGCGATGTGATTTTTATTTTAAAAATGTGGGTCATTTACAAAAAATATTTTTGGATGCGCATTTGAACCTAAACTGTGCATGTGATGTGTCCCAGTGGTACACCTCCATTTCCTCAGTACCATTACATGGATCATTTAATCAACTGTGAGAATGACCGGTACTTGCCATTACCTTAAAGTAACTTTAACTCCCAAATTGTTTAGAACTAGAATTAGTATTGTAAATTGGCCAAGGTACAGCAATGGTACGTCATGGCCAGGTAAAGGCCATGGTCTGATATAGTGGAAGTCATTGAAAAGGAGTGTGAGGTTGTGGCATACACTTGTGTCCTACTAGAAGCAAATCTCTGATTTAAAAGTGTACAGACTACCTATGCAGCTCCAAGATCTGATTTTCTGTGTTCTGTCTACTGATCGACTGAAGATCAAGCAGACATCTCACCGGTGTCAATCTTGTCCTCTGAGTGATAGCAGAGCTCAAGGTCAGCATGATCACTATTGCACAATACTTTTTTGTACCTTGTAAAGGGTTAGCAATAAATATTTTAAAATATTGATGATGGATCTTCAAAGTGCCAGCTTCATGTCTTTGGGCATCACCGGCTGAAGATAGGGGCATACTCTAGACTTCAGCAGACCATTATCCTTGCATTTTCTGCTGTGAAGGAGCATAGATGCACCGGATTTACTGCACGACCATTAAGGGACCAATAGAGCACTGACACTCTGGACAGCTATACCCTCAAAATTTGGTTACTACGCATTTGCACATGTTGGCCACATTTTGCATATTTACCCCCATGATCTCTTTGGCATTGGCATTTTTAGGTCTCAGCTACTAGACAGTGCACGCACTGTAGCTTACAGTGGCCTTACAGCCCACCCATTACTTACAATTGGTAGGCTTCATTGTCACTCTCATTTGCTTGCTTCTTATTTATTAGCATGTGTGGGCTTTTCTTGTGTTTGTACAATTCCCCTGAGCATGGGCGTAGTATTTGTGTCTTTCAACTGTTTCTTTTTAGGCACTGCTTTTTACTATTTGTTTACTTTCTCACGAGACTGTGTGTATTTTTCAGCATCTCCGTCGTGTACTTCTCCCTTTGCACCGTGCTCGCTCATGTTGCTATTTTGCTGCCTCTGTTTACCTCCACTGCCATCCTCCTTGATGCCCTTGTGTGATTATACCATGCTTTGCGTTTTCACCCATGTGCGTCTCCTTCCAGCTTCAAGTTGAGCTTGCTGGTCCATTTGCACCCCCACCTTCCTCTGTCTCTTTTTTCTTTCTTCACCCACACCCTCCGCATTCCCTCGTATCGCTTTTTCGTTTTTAGCTTTCTGTTTCCAACAAGGGTAGGCAAACAAACATTTTTTTCAAAACACATGTCATTTCGGACGCTTGCGCATGCTTGGTGCGTGCACCTAGTCAATGATGTGACCAGCCATGTTATAGGATTTGTTTTCCTTTTTTGATCTCGCCTACAACTGTGCATGTGCTCTCACTCACGAGAGAAAGTGTTTTCTACTAGGGGCTTGGAGCGCACCCAATGCTTACACTTTGTGGGCGTCATAGTCTCTCTGATTTGCTGCCTGCCATCATCCCCTTTGGTATTGCCTTCCAATTGGACAGCACGTGCAGGATTCACTTCCTCTTCTTTCTTTTGGAGAACAGACCAAGTACTGATTGCTCCATTGTGTACTATTTTTCATACATTCATTGTTGTTGCTTCTTCACCCCCATTCCTCACGCCTCTCATGTCCGTTTTGCTTCTCCCAGGTAGCAACTTCTAAAATAAAAAGTGGGGGGACGCTGACGTCACAACAGCAAGTGACATTACAAAAGGTGGCGTGCACCATCAGACTCATTGCCTCCCCTCGCTCACCCCTTAGATGCGATTGCATCAGAGAAGCCAGCGCTTGAGCAGCATTCTGAATGAGCTCTGATCTCGACCCAGAGAGGCCAAAGAGTGAATGTGTGGCTCCATTTGCTCCAGTAATTGAGCTCCTGATAAAATAAGTGGGGGGACGCCGTCTACTCACGTGGTACCCCAACTCGAGCCCTGGCTTCCCCCCCCACATACCCCCTCCCTGCTGTCCTTGTTGCTTCCCACCCCATTCCCTCCCGTTGTCCGTGTTGCCTCTTCCCTCGCATGCCCCACCCTCCAATTATCCGTGCTGTCTCCTTCTCGTTGTCTGAGTTGCCCCCGACCCACCCAGTATTAATTATTTACAAAATTAAAAGTCATTATTTGTAATATCAATACATCTAAGTCACGTAAATACAACACAAATTGCATTACAAATGCTATAGGTGTCACATTTGCGAAAGTTAAAACTATTGACATTGTAACTGACAAAGCTATTAATTTTGCTATTTTCAAAATCAACACATAAATAAAACAAGCACTGACGTTGCCAATAGGTCTTGCAGTAGGAAAGTTGGAGCTATTGGTTTTGTAAATGACAAAGCCCTTTATGTTTTTAAAATGAAAACAAAAATAAAAGGCATTGTTATTTGCAATTGTAATAGCTCCAACTTTCCTACTGCGAGACCTATTGGCAACGCCAGTGCTTGTTTTCTTTTGTTTAGCTACTCTCTGCAATTTTTCAAATATATCTGTAGAAACAGACATGTCACAGCCACGATTCCTCAGGACCTGTTTGCTGCCCGAATGCTCCATCTCCAGGCACCTCAAAGTCTGAATGCTGTTATAGCGCAGACTATTTTAGTGGCCAGGTGAGGGAAAGGCTTTTGGGGAGGAACTGCTGGAGGGAGACCTGAAAAGAAAAAGAAGAGATTTATAATTGCTGCTTCTAACCCTTTCCTCTTTTCCCAATATCTTTAGCATTCTCACTCTGATAATTAACTGAACCGGTGTTTTAGATTTCCATACGAATTGTGATGCTATGATTCCCTATAATGTAACAACACAACATGTGTTAAGTATAAATAGCGTGTAAAATTCACAAATCATGCAGAAGGTTTTTTATTAATATTATATTGGAAACCTACCAGGTCTTTCTCTTTGGATGACTTGAGCTGACCTTGAAGGATTCACTGTAAAAATAAGATGCAGCGTTGTTCACATCTTTACTATTGCACAGATTAGTCTTTTTTCCATAGGCATTTCCAAAGTTCACAATTTCAGTTTTGTTAACAATACAGTCTAGAAATAACAATTTGTGGTACCTGCCTCGCAACAAATACACATAGGGGCAGATTTATGTTGTGTATGCGCCACGTTTGCGTCACGCAACTGTGGCGTAAACGTGGCGCATCCCTACGACCGATTTACAACGTGACGCATCTAGGCAGATGCGTCACGTTGTAAAGCCCTGCGCCGCTTGTGGGCGTTCCGGCGCAGGGTGGGCGTTCCGGGGCAGGTGCGCCTCGCAAAAGTGGCTGAGTGAAATCTATAAGATTTCACTCAGTCACTTTTTGGCCAATGCTGCGTCAAAACCCTGCGCCTGCTTGAAGCAGGCGTAAGGCTTGACACAGCATTGGTCAGATAGGGCACCCCCGAGCCTTGCTGGAGCTGCGTCGCACTTGCGACACAACTCCAGCAATGCGTCACTTTTACGGCAAAGATGCGTGACGCATCTGTGCCGTTTTTGCCCCATGGTGCGCCGCATCATAAATGCGGCGCACCATGGGTGGCGTAGCTGTGGCGCACTGTGGCGCATGTTAACTGGCGCATCCCTCGGGATGCGCCAGTTAACATAAATCTGCCCCATATTGTTTTGACACTTAAAGGTTCCATAATTTATGCTGTAGTCATTCTTAGAGTTTGTGCAGAGTGCTCTTACCGCCTGAGATGTGAGCCAGTCTGGAACCCGCAAAGGATAACTCAGTTGAACATATATTTACGCAGTAAACGGCTGCCTATCCATTTCCAAGGTGCGCTGCCTTTTATTCGCTGATTCTGCTGTGTCATGAGAGAGAACCTCTTCGATGTCTCGTCAGCAAAACCATCGATTGCAGAACACTCAAACGAACGCAGAAAGCTGAACCAAAACCCCAACAGCACTCGATCATCGTAGGGAGGAATAGTGAGCATGTGACCAAGGGCGGGACTCAGCTTTATACTCGAGCCCCTCCCGACAAGGCCAAGGTGCGCATAGCTTCAGGTCATTGTGGTCTTCAATGCTAGTAATGCATTCAAAGACTACAAAAGAGAGAGACAATTTCTTTGGGTGAGGCTCATCAAAACAAAAGGCAAGGAAATCATATAGAAAGCAAAAAAAACATAACTATAGAGCATTTGAATAATCAGGTTTGGCATATCACAGATCTCAGGCTAGAAGTCATTGACAGGACGGAATGGCCAAGAACAATGCCACCAGTACTTGGCCAAGGCTAATGGTTCACGTATTTTGCCACATCACTTATGGGGCATACACAGGGCCGGCTTCAGGGCGGTTCGATCGGTGCCACCGCACAGGGCGTTGACTTGAAGTGGGGGCGCCCTGTTTGCATATATATAATGGCTTGAAAACTACCTGCTGCCTCATTCCTTGCCTCCAGTAATTTTCAGACATCAATAAAAATGTCAAGATTCCTCCAATGATTAATGTTCTTCCTGGAAAGAGACAGAGGTTTTGTCTAGTGGAAGTTTGACTCTTCCTAATTTTGCTCAGAGGGTTAATATGCCTGCTGCTAAAACGTCTGCCATGCAGATCAAAAAGGGCATATAATGTTAATAGGTCAGTAGGTCACTGCTATTGTCAGAGAGATCTTTTTGTTACTTGCAGTTTATAAGTGAAAATCCTCATATAGAACAATGAGCTATTAACTATCATCAACGGTCTACATGCAAACTACAATGTTTATATTAGACCTACATGTTTTTTGCCCTGTCTTTCCGTAACCTAATCCTGCAAAAACGGTTCATTTGGGTAGAAATGAATTATTAGTCCTAAAGAGAACCCCTAAGAGTTAGTGTTATGTTTTAAATTCTGAATTTGTGTTTTTCCAGACCAAGGACTCTTATAGAGCCCGGACCTCCCAGCATGCTCCCCGCCCGCCAAGACATTCGGTACGACCCACCATCAAATTCACACATCAGAGAAAAGGTGGGTGTAAAATGGCCATGTTTAATTATCAACATTCATAAACATGACTAAACAATACATATTAAAAATTGATAAATCAATAACACAATTTTAATATTGACATTCAAAGTTCTCAGTTATACTAGTTACTTTTCCCCCAGCACTAAGGGGCCCTCTGACTCGCACCTCCCAATCTGAGCACCCCACGCAAGGCGCAATCCACCTGCGTCCTTGGGTGATGGGCCCCTGCCCTCTGGTCCTTGTCCACCATATCCAGGGCCCACCCCCCGCCCACCAGGCTGCCCAGGATCCCAGGAGGCTCGTAACCTGGCGCCCTTGCCTCCCCAGCCGGTGGGCCCATTCTCAGTGCGGAGAGCTTACCGTCTCTCCCCTCAGTGCTGGCCTAGGGAGTACGCAAGGAGGACTCCCGTTCACTCTGTAAGTCCATGTCAATGTTCTAAGGCCTCTTTACCACATAACGCCCCCCTCAAACTACTGATCAAAGGGACGGGTGGGTGGGAGTTAAAACGAAATAGGTGCAGTGTGGGGTCCGCCCGTCCGGTGCAGGAGAGGAAAGAGACCAGGGACCACGACTCCTAGAGCGTATATAGGCCCGAGTCTCCGCCCTCTACCGCACCGGACGCGCGTTACCCATGACCCGGAAATGGATCCCGGCCGGCCGCCCCTCGGGCGGGCCGGCCGCCTAATCACCCCTGGGCGTGGGGAGGAGCCGGGAGGCCGGGCCCTAAGTGCGTGCTCGTCGAGCCTCGCGCTTGGCAAACTATACTGCCTACCAGTATGGATGACATGCGACTCCTACTTCTTGTAATCCTCTGTCTTATGTAACGTTTCCTATACCCTGATTTACACTTGTGATTGTCTCTGTTAAATGTATGTATGATGTAAAGTGCTCTGATACCTCACACTTGTATGAGTGGCGCTATAAAACTAAATGAGATTTGAGGGGCACTGTTAACTGGTGATAGTGAGGGAATCTGTGGTGGAGATGGTCACTTGGGGGGCGTCAACACACATTGTCGCACAGGGCGCAACCAGTGCTAAAGCCGGCCCTGGCCATACACAACGAGGGCGCATGAGATGGTCAATACTAGAAGTCCTAGAGTGGCTGGTGATGGTCATGACAACAAAACTCCATAGAAAGTTCTTTCTATACCGCCTTTCCCCAAGACACAAAAAGAGGCTCCAGCAATATTTCTAGTCTTTTCCATGCTCACAACAGAAACACTTGGGCCCAAATCTACTATGCCTCTGAGGCATCGTAAAGCAACGCAAAGTAGCACTTTTTTCTCAGAGCAAAGGGCATTTAAAATGTGTCCTTTTTCAGCACAAAAAAAGCGCTTTGTGAAGGTTTGTGTCACTTTCTGTCAAGGGGCCATTACGGGTATCTACTTTCAGGAATTTGTGCAAACATCCATGCGTTTTGACACAAAGACCGATTTACTAAGGTAGGCCGACTGCACTTTGTATCTGTATCCAACGCCTCCTTCAAACAGCAGGAAAATATTTTCATTTTCAAAAAAACCCACAGTACGCATGTATGCTTATCCAAGGTGTGGAATCCTTCTGAAATGGGTCTAGGCGTGGGACTTTGTAGTGTACAGGTATGTTCAGGGCTTTAAGTGGGCCGGGTCTCCAGGGGCTGAGCACTGGCAGTTTTTTAAAGGGGACCTCGAAACGGGTCTCTATCGGGCTCTGTTTTGAGCCCTGGCACAGGTGGTCTGTTTTTTTTTCCGGACTGCAGTGACAGTAGTTTGCTGTCACTGTAGTCTGGAAAAAAGTGCCAGGGTGCAAAACAGACCGATAGAGACCCGTTTCGAGACAGCAAGCACTTCGATGTTGCCTGCCCTCACTTCTCACTAGTGGAGAAGTTACGGCATGACGTCATGCCAGGTGAGCGTTTTGGGGGAAGGGAAATCCTTTAAGGAGTCATTTTCTTTATGAATTTCCCGTCTCTTTTTAAAAGAGCAGCAACATTGTGGTAGGGTCACCAGGGCTTTAATTGGAAGCTTTTTCAATATTATATATAACAAGCAATAGTTGCAGCTTATTTATCTTATGCAACTAATAACCATTGACAAAGCAAATAGTACTTACTTGTTGTAAGTATGATGTTACTTGTTGTATCACATATCTGGATGCAATAACAGAAACAGCAAAATACAAGTCGGGCGGCACACTATGCTAAACAGATGTTTTTCATAAGTGTTTTAAAGCCACGCCCCTAATTACACCGACCACGTCCCTTTGAGAGACCCCCCAGTTTTTTCATCCCACTTAAAGCCCTGGGTATGTTACATACCTATGCAGGACCGTGCACTCACCTCTGCATGATGGTGCAAGACTGTGCATCTGTATAGAGTTGACAGCAGCAAGACAATCTTAGCAATTTATGGCTCTGTGCTCTGTTTTCCCCCTTGTGCAATGCAGTGGACAAAATCTGATTGCTGTGTTGTATTGTGCAAAAAATTTGCAAATCTCCCCATTGATATTGTATGCATATATCCTCAGTAAAAAAAATTAAAAAAACTTGACAAAAATTGAATTCCTTGAATATAGGGGAAAAGGTGTGGAATAGGGTTAGAGTTAGGTTTATTCTCATGTGTAGGGTTATGCAAAATATTTGGGAATGTAATTGGATTTAGAACCAGGGTTAAGGTTAAGTAAGGGTCAGGGAAGTGTTATGGACAATATTTTCTATATTATAGTTAGATTAAGGTTAAGGAAAAGTGGTGTTGTACAACTATATCAAGTTTTTTTAATCAACCTGCAATACTATCATATCCAGAAGATCGACTACCACTGTATTGTCAAGGTAAGTATATAAAGGCAAGTGTAGATAAGTGTAGATTTGTCCTTCCTAACTCCACATCTTTTACCTTGACAACGCATATATAATCAAAGCAAGTACATGCGGCATTGAAAACTGTAAATCTACACGTAAGTTAATATATACTTTCGTTGATCATACAGTGGTAGTTGATGTTCTGAACATGTGCATCAAAGCATTCCTTGTTATGGAGAGGGGCACACAAGGGTCTGCAGCCTTTCCTGTAATACAGAAGTGCCCCTGGAGCACAAAAATGAGGCTCAAATGCCCATTATGCCTCTTTCACACTTCAGTGGATCCACTCGGTTTGGTCATAGTTAGAAAAAAACAATGATCTCTAAGCACTGTGCACTACCACTCTCAGGGTACAAAGCTCTCCAATGTCCTTCACGTTTACCCTAGTTGGGAAAGGGAGCTCAGCTTTTCCCTGCGGCCCGCATTGCACATGAAGCGGAAAAATAGGGCCCTGCCTTATGGAGAGAAATTAACTACCTGAATTATTGCAAGCATCTTTTTATCGAATTCCAGGATAAAAGGTAACCTACGACTAGAAGCTCACTGTTTATTTGTGTATGTTCGACAAATAGTAATACTTACTGGCTAATTTAATCGTTTACTTGAAGTGTGCCAAAGTTTTGTCCTGAGAGTCGTGCCCCTAGAGGAACCATGTATCCTAATGGGGTAATTACCTTCTCAGGAGAGCCCTATAAACTGCTATCTGTCAACAACTCTTCGAGAGTTCTCATTGTTCTCAACAGAAACAACCATATTTTGGTTCTGGTTTGCCATCCACTGAGGATGGAACCCAGTCACTTTAACTCCAGTGTTTGTTGGACAACTGTCTGATGCCTGGTTGTCCAGGGTGGGTCTTACCACATAGAACTTATGGGCAGGAAGTCCGCTTTGATTGTCTCATGCTATCAGGGGGCACCCTGTCATCACCATAATCTCCCAGAGCACACCACTTAGTAGGCACCAACCCAACTGAACAAAGAGGTAAACAGACATAACAATGCAGGCATTACCCTGCGCTGCTTTTACAACGCTGCTTTTACAACGCAAGTCGTTACAAAGACTTGCGCTGGAGGATGCTGTTGGACAGGGAATAGTTTAATTTTCTATTCCAACACCTTCCCTACTGTAACGCGGGCTGGAGTTGGAATAAAAAATTAAACTATTCCACTATCCAGCGCTTACAGCGCAAGTCGTTGTAATGACTTGCGTTGTAAAAACTGCGTTGTAATGGCACGCAGGGTAAAAGCCCACGTTGTAATGCCATACAACCGAACAAAGAAGCCATCCTTTCCAGTGGACTGGCTGGCAATGCATGCAGTTACCCTTGTGGAATCAGGTGTATAGAACCATGCTTCCACAAGCTCTCCCTGTCCTGTGAGAAGGGAAGGTGTACTTCTGAACTGCTCTCCTGGAGGCATGCCTGTTATACCTGCTGCCCAGCCGGTGTGAACGTGCTTTGGAATGTCGGTGTGCATGGTGATGTAATGGAATGTGAGGATGCTTGTGTCAGTTGTAGTATGGGCTGAGTAGCAGGAAGGCTGCTCCTGGTGGGGCTCTATCTGGTAACATCTTACTTGAATAAAACTACCTGACGTCATCTTTACCACACTGCCTCATGCTGAAGCTCATGTGTCTGGGAGGGCAGGACCACCCTGAGGCTGCAGTGGGATCACTGTCTCTGCATCCCCTTCTACTAAAAAACCCAGAGACCCCTGGCTTCATCGACCCAGGGTATACTGCTGTGCCTGCTGATTTATTTGGCTGACCTGCACACAGACAGGTCATCAAAGGCTGAGAGCTTTCTGTTATCCTTCTTCTCTCTAGCGAGGATCAAGGGGTTGAGCTGCTTGCCTTCACACCAATGGCAGGCAGTCCATCTGCCCTCACGGAAATCTCCAGACCGCAAAGACTGCAAAATTGTTATTTCACCCACAATATTATTTGGATGGGTGCTACTTTATTAGAGCTTTTGTACAGATTTATTCTTGTAATTGAGGTCCTACCACTGCAGGAATCTTACCATTTACACTATCTTTCCATCTCGTAGTTGGCAGCCTGCCGAGTCTTTCATTCCTGCCCCCAGGAGCAGTTCTGGGAAATAAAAAGGGCTCCTGGTTTGATGGTGTTTATTTTTTAAATATTTCCGTCTGTATTTATCCATCTTTTTGGGGGCTGTTCTGTCTGTATTTATCCATATTTATTTTGTGTATTATGTATAAATTAAGTTGTAAAACTGTACATTTCCATATTTATTTCACTGGGGAAACAACACTTACAACGCAACTTTCACAACGCACTACCTTTACAACGAAACTTTTACAACGCAACATCCATTACAACGCATGCCATTACAACGCAACCATTACAACGAATGTCACTACAACGCATACCACTACAACGCATGTCATTACAACGCAGTCATTACAACGCATACCATTACAACGCATACCTACACTATCCAACACTTACCCTACTGTTGCACCCCCTGGAGTTTGAATAGTAATATTTACCCCTACACTATCCAACACTTAACCTACTGTTGCACCCCCTGGAGTTAGAAGAGTAATTTTTACCCCTACACTATCCAACACTTACCCTACTGTTGCACCCCCTGGAGTTAGAATAGTAAATTTTACCCCTACACTATCCAATACTTACCATACATGCAATGTAATGGTATGCGTTGTAATGGTATGCGTTGTAAATGCAGTATGCGTTGTAGTGGAATGCGTTGTAAAGGTAGTTTCAAAGAATTCGTTGTAATGGCATGCGTTGTAATGGAATGCGTTGTAATGGATGCTGCGGTGTAAAAAATGTGTTGTAAAGGTATGCGATGTAACGACATGCATCCATTTCACTGATAGGACTCATGCGTTGATGTCTGTCGTGATTTAGCTATTTAAGCCACTAACTATTAAGTAACAATATATCCACTAAATATTAGCACTATACCACAAATGTATGTTCTATTATTTGAAAAAATTTCATCCTGTTTTTTTAGTTTCCCATGCTGTCATCTGCTCAGCTGTTAAGATACAATTAATTAAAGACAGCACGGAGAGTCACTTAAAAGAAGTACCATTTTCTGTATTTATCCACTTTTAAAAATAAATGCAGACAGAAAACAATTTTTTTTCTGTCTGTATTTATCTGCAAATATCCGTTAAAACAGAAAACAGGTAGCCTTAATTATGATGAAGGAACTGAGGGGCATATTATCAAGGGGGTTTATCTCCGCTTTTTTGGCTTTAAAAGCCAAGAAAGCGGAGATAAAATTATCTCCCTATTACCTAGCTGTCGCTAACACCAGTTAGCGACAGCTAGTAGGAGATAGCGACCATCTTGGGCCCCACTTTGCATGTCAGTGATATTTATCACTAATGACATGCAAAGTGGGCGTGCCAAGATGTTAGAGACTGAAAACAGTCGCTAACATCGCTATCTCCTATTACCAACTTTTGGAGATATTCGCGCTAAGCGCGAATATCTCCAAAAGCTAACACCTGCCCAGAGCAGTTCTTAGCCATGTTATCCAATGGGAGGTGGATAACATGGCTAAGAGCATTAGCTCGGTAATGCATGAATATCGCTGAATTTTCAGCGATATTCATGCATTGCGCCGATTTTTAGCGCATTTGCGATAAACCTTGGTAATACCAAGGTTTATTTGCGGTAAAAATCACCGCAGCGGTACATTTTTATCTCTAACCAAGCAATAGCGATAATTATCGCTATTGCTTGGTAATATGCCCCTGAGACTTTGGCCTCT
Organism: Lissotriton vulgaris; assembly: GCF_964263255.1. NCBI lineage: Eukaryota > Metazoa > Chordata > Amphibia > Caudata > Salamandridae > Lissotriton > Lissotriton vulgaris. Next base: position 1,374,571,129 of record NC_141695.1, read on the forward strand.
TTCTTCTGTATGGTCATCATACTCCTCAGTGACTTGCAATATCCTTATAATGTACGACAGGGCTGCTTTAGCCCATATACAACACTGTCAGGGAAAATGATCAGGGTAAACCGAAATTAGAGCACAGTCACTTCCTAAAAGCAAAATACTTTTTTTTTTTAACAAAGCAATATCTTTCCGACTTTCAAGGCACCTATTGGCATCTATAAAAGCAGAACACCGCCATCATGTTGGTATTGTTTAGACTATACCCCATCAAGCACGATATAGCGAAAACTCACCTCAGGATTCCACTTCTTTATATAAAACTCGTCCTACACTGAACATAGGCCATTTTTCAATATTGTAGTTATACTAATTGCATTCATATAGCGCTTCATACCCCTGACATGGTGCTGAAGCGCACTTGTGGATGCCTACTACGTCACTCTGTGGATGGATGGACGACAGAGTCTGCCATACAATATCATTATGGATTACATTTCGGGTACATTGTTCTATATACCATTGATTGGCAAATAAGTCAAATAAAATCTAGAACATCAAAAATAAAGTAAAATACGAAAACATGCTGACTGATGTTGGTGCAAGCCCTGCCCGTTGATCGCAACAGCTGTGGTTTTTATGTGATAATTTGCGTCTCTGTGGAGGTGAAGTGACCTTTGGGAGTGGAATGCACGTCTTTTCCTTTTCGAGTCCCGCGTGAATATCCATCACCGAACCACTTATTAAAGGAAATGAGGTTTTGTTTTCTCCGGTAGTAGGGTCCCATTACTGTAATGGCAGGTTCCGTCTCCCGTCATTCTGTGCGCGGAGTGTCAGGCACTAGCGCCAGGCACGCACCCCACCGGGAGCACGCCGGGTGACACCAGTGAAGGGATAATGGCTGGCGGCCTCGCACCCTGTGGTTAAGTGCTCTAGTCAACCAGTGTAAACTGGGGGAGCAGAGGCGTGAAGTGTGGGGGAGGGATGGGAGTGTTTTCTAAAAATAGGCCGACTCTTTAGGCTTCGATTTGGTGCGTATTTCCGCGCAGACACCTTAGCCTTTCTTAAATAAGGAATCTTTCACACTCCGGGGGCCTGTTTCATCCCCCTGAAGGGCTGTCTTATTCTTCTCACCCCAGGGATCCTCTATTGCGTATGATCAGTGCGACCTAGGAACAAGAGAGTGCTACTATCAGCTACAAGAGAGTCTTTCCTGTGACTTTACATCAATATAGATTTATGTATTGGGATAACACATCAATTGAACGGAAATAATTTGAATAAAGATTTTTAAATGCATCAAGTTCAAAAACTGAAGCAACATACAGTTGACAAATCGGCAAAAATAATTCCTAAAAACAATTCAAACGAGCATTTGTAAAGCCAAGAGAGTACCTTCTCCTGCACTGGTGCTAAAACAGCAGCCTGGTTCCAACGCAGGCACCCTTGAGGGTGCCTGCATTGCAGGGATGATTATTTATGTGCAGGAAGGGACACCTTCTGGCACATAAACGATAATTAATGGCAATTTGTTTCTTTTAGGTGTGCTTCAGAATGCTTTTATTTCTCCTCATTTTTTGCTCTTTCTATAATGCCTAATTTGGAATGGCATTAATTTTTGGCGCTGCCTCAAGCTTACACATCCTTGTAAATCTAGGGCAGTGTCAAAAAGCAATCAATGTTGCATGAGTATGCCCAAATCAACATCCATTACACACCCCTTTGACGCAGAAAAATTTGTGAAATGGTGTGATATCTACAATGCTGAAACCATGCAAAGTGGATTAGTGCCGCATTGTAAATATGAATCAGGGCATTGTGCCATTGGAGCGTCGTAAAAAGTGACACTCTGTAGTAACAATGCCCTTGTAAATGTTCATTGATGTCATCCGCAGGCAAGACCATGTTTTCTGTGATGTCATAAGTGAGAGTGTTTCTGGGATATCGACTGGAGAGAGTCATTGTGTTCTGTTGATGCATCAACATTCCATTCACAACAGTGGTTCATTTGTAAAAGATTAAGTGCCCAGGACCAAAGGTTTTCTAAGAAGCCTCCGGTTGGTGCTAGCGAAGGCTGGGATGCTGAATACTAAGGTTGTATAGTCTTGCCTTTTTAATTCAACACTATACTCTGTGATGGAGCAAGATTTTTGCAAAATAATGTTGTTCGATCAAGTCTGCTCATAAGTGTGTTATTAACAAAAACCAATGGGTATATTCACAAGAACGTGTGATAACTACCGCAAGAGTAGCGTAATTCAACTTTCAACATCGCAGCCTATCGCAGGAAAATAACCCTGTGTTAACGTGGAATTCACAACAAGGCGGTAGCATGCGATAGACAACAGATAACCCTGCAAATGTCTGCGTGAAAATCAACGCCATGCCGCTAAAATGCGATATGCGAACGCTAAAAAACATGCGATGATGCCAAAGGCGGTACAAAAATTTGCAAAAATCTGCCACAGGCCTGCAAATCCCACGCGTCTGGCGGGACAGTGCAGCATAAAAAACACAGAAATAATACACCAGAAACAAGCCAAAGCACCTAACAACATGGATGCACCCTGTCCCAGCACAGAGGCCAACTCAAACCCCATAGCCCACACAGACTACAAATAAGGAACAACGAGGTCGGGAAAGGCCAAGGAGAAGAGGGAGAGGAAGACGAGGTGGAGACTGCAGGAAAACAAGACCAGCGTCACCAGGTGACAGAACACTACCAGCAACTGACCCACTAGCAGACCACCTGGATTGCAATCAGAGTGCCGAGGAGGCCAATCCAGGAGGCCAATCGGCGCCGGCAAGACGTGACTACCTAAACAAAGCACCAACCCGCTGCCAACAGAAAGGCAGCAATCGCGACAGGAGTTGCCAGTCCTGCGCCCCCGGAGGAGTTGGAGGAAATCCAGGCCATAGTCATCAGTAAGTATGGGCGAATTTTGCGGATCTGCGGTCTGTAAATTCGCGCAAAATCGCAAAAAAATCCACAAATTCGCGGATTTCCACGGGAAATCGCAGATTGTTTTGCGATTTGCACTTTTACTTAACTGGAGAACTTGCTCGTGGCTAATCAGTAAGTGCTACCTCGTTGGGTAAATGTATAGTTCTTTTCCTACACTGCAGCTGCGTAAAGGGCCAGAAGATTTGTCTCCAGTCACCATGTGTGCCTGTAACTTTGCCACAGCGCCAAAAGGCGCTGAGGTCCCTTGAGTGAGCTGCTCATCATAGTTGGGAAAGTGAGGGAAGAAGTTTGATACCGCTAGTGTGTGGTGGGTGGGGCTTCTATGCGTGTTCACATGTCTTCTGTGTATAAAGGGTCAGGGAGCGAGCAGGGCAGCAGATGAGGAGAAAGCAGCCTCCTGGTCACAGGAACTACACGGGGATTGCGCTTGAGAAACTCATAGATGCAAAGTCCTCCCTCAAGTATTACAGCAAATTATCGACAGCAGATATGGGATAAAACACACTTGCCAGGCCTCGACCGTGCTCACTAATATTTTGGGCAAATTAAAACATTACTGAATTTGAGCTTCAAATCGGGCACCTGCTTTATTTATATCTGTAAGTGCTTCCTGTTAAGGTTTAATTTTTGTGACAGGATCCTCGTGCCAGAATGAATCCTGCCCTGCATAGTTATCCACGAAGATGACACCGTTTTGTGCAATACCTCTACTCAACTGGAGTACTTTCTACTGGCTAATCAGTAAGTGCTACCTCGTTGTGTAAATGTATAGTGCTTTTCCTACACTGCATCTGCGTAAAGGGCCAGAAGATTTGTCTCCAGTCACCATGTGTGCCTGTAACTTTGCCACCGCGCCAACAGGCGCCGAGGTCCCTTGAGTGAGCTGCCCATCATAGTTGGGAAAGTGAGGGAATACGTTTGATACCACTAGTGTGTGGTGGCGGGGCTTCTATGCATGTTCACATGCCTCCTGTGTATAAATGGTCAGAGAGCGAGCAGTCCAGCAGATGAGGATAAAGCAGCCTCCTGGTCACAGGAACTACACGGGGATTGCCCTCGAGAAACTCCTGGATGCAAAGTCCTCCCTCAAGTATTACAGCTAATTTTCGACAGCAGATATGGGGTTAAAGCACACTTACCAGGCCTTGACCGTGCTCACTAATGTTTTGGGCTGATAAAAACGCTACTGAATTTGACCTTCACCTCGGGCACCTGTTTAATATCTGTAAGTGCTTCCTGTTGCAGGAGCCTCGTGCCATACTTGTAACTATTCTCTGACCCTGCTTCGAGGGTCAGAGCAGGGTCAGAGAATAGTTGCAAGTAGGCAAAAAAGCGCTGCTCAGGAAGCACTTACAGGGTTACAGCAGGTGCCCAAGTTGAAGTTAATTTATTTGTAACCATTTTGTAAATGGTTACAAAGAAATTAGCTTCAACTTGGGCACCTGCTGTAACCCTGTAAGTGCTTCCTGAACAAAATTCATCCCGCTCGCGGATTTGCGGATTTTGCCGCAATTTTGCGAGATTCGCAGATCGCGAAATTGCGGAAAATCCGCAAATTCCGCTAGTGGAACAAATATTCGGCCCATACTTAGTCATCAGTGTGGAGACGGTGCAAGGAGTAGGGAGTACGGACACAGCTCAAGAGGACATGACACAACATCAACAGGGAGTGCCACAAACAGGTACTGGGGGTGCGGTGGGAGATGGGCACAATGACATACATGCACAATGAGACGTAGCACACTGCACACTCACAAACACCCAGGATCATGTGTCAGATCCCCTTGGCACACTGCAGCACACACATATAGCATGAACAGCACACCCACATTGACAATAACGTGGCACAATTTGCATATCCAACACTGTAGAACAGAGAAAACAACTTGCTCCGCACATGTACAGAAACACCCCCAATACATCTGACAGAGCCAGAAACAGTGAAATGGAAATGTAAGCATACGACCTCACATCTGTCATGTAGTCCAAATGACACTTACCCGCCGGAGAATCCAGAACCCCCCAAATAGTCACAATGAACATTGACATACAGCCTGCATGCAAACCAGCACAATCCACCAACATATATGTCAACACGCACCTCCCCTTCACATCGCAGATGGGCAAACTACACCTTCAGCAGAGCAGACAACACAACACATCCGTGATGCCGGAGTGGACCACCACACCATCGACACCGACGCCTTACAACAGCCAATGGACATCCCTTGCAACCCCCCACCAGGAACCGGCTAGCCAAGATACTCAGAGGAGAACACGAAGCCTGCAGCAGACCACATAGCAGGAACCACCTGCAAGCACACCTGGCTCACAACACTTCAACCACCCACACATGACACCCCAATGCCATGTGTCAGCAAGCCAAAAGGAGGTGGCCCAACAGGTGTGGGTAGGGGCTGAACCCATGGAATGCGAACAAGGACACATACGTAGGGGTTTATCACCCGTCAGGGCCCACTCACACCCTACTTAGGAGACCCACACTGCCATAGAGACACATGCAGATGCACATGCACCGCACAGAACCACTGCCAGGGGCGCTCAAATAGCAGTCACACACCCATGTTGGCTGTGCGTGCGACGGCCCTGGCCACTCCCCTTACGAATTGAGTGGGTGATGACAAACCTAAATGTCTAAGCTCAAAACTGTTGCCTGTGGTAATATGTCTGTATCCGATGTACACAGCACAATGTAATGTCGTAGGGTCCAGGGCCACCAGACATACTACAAGACCACAGGGACACACGCAGATATCATGTTGAACTGGCTACGGGCACATGCGCCGGCCCCTTTATTGGCAGGGCCACATCTACAGTGACACCTGTGCTGGATGTGTGTGGGGTGAGTATAAGCCATTCCGCACGGAATGTCTGGTGCTGGCAAACACTTGAACATTGGACACCACCAGTACAATGGAAACAGAAAACACATGCAATACAGAGTCAACTGCTGAGCAACATGGAGTGAGCCGGAGAAAGTCCAGAGGACAGCCAACATGCAAACGGTAGTGTCCGTGAGTTGCAGTGCACTGAGGTTTGGACACTAGAGATGAGCGCACTCATGTGAAGTAAAAGTCTTGGATTGTGTCCCTTCGATATATTCCTGATGCAGATGCAGCGGGGTGTGTAAGACCTACATCAACTTCCCCATCAACGTCTCAGGGCCCCCAAACTGTTTGAGGTGACATACCTGCGCAACCGCTCCACAGCGAAAAACACAATCGGCAACGGACAATGGCCTGTAGTGAACTGAGTCACTGACATCTGGAGTGCTGAGCAGGGCATCAGGTCGATGATGGCATCCATGACAGGCCTGAGCAACTCCGTAAGTCTGTCAGGACCACAGTTTCAACTCTGGCAGATGGCGGTTGGAGGTGGTCCTTGCGGTGGTGGTGTGTGCCTCCTGCGGTGATGTGTCATCTGGGCCGGTCTGGACTCGCATTGGTGTTTGAGCCCTGGTGGGACGCTTTCGAGCCCGGAGGCTGCGTACAGCGCAAGGCCACAGAGAAATGGCATTGATGACCCCAAGCCCTACACTTCAGGGCCCATCCAATGTCTCCGGAGAAGAGTTAGTGGCCCCGGATGCACTACGGCTGGCACAGGCACCCAGCCACAGATCGGTGACTTGTGGTGCAGTCAGAGGGGCCATGAAACTTGAACGGGTCACCATCAATGTCTGGAGTGTATTTTGCGGAGGGTTTCGGGGGACAGTGGAAGGTGTCCGATAGGGCAAGACACGGAAAGGTTTGATTTTATCTGGAAGCAGCAAATGGAGGAGTGGAATGCGACAGCCTTGTTGCCATCACCAATTCGATATCAGCTACATGAGGATGAAAACTGCCCCCTAGTCCATAGACACCACCAAAGTTCGACCAGAGTTTCCATGAATGTCGGGGAACAGACTTAGTGGCAACAGGGCTGAGTGGGGATGCAGTCTGCGATGATGCCGGTACACTGATATGAACTCCGCCATTGCTGAATTATGACTCTGTGACCTACTGGACTGCAGTGTAGGGCGGAAGAAGCCATCAGCACGGGCCATTTCCCAGCTTAGGTTGGTGGCCTCACAGGCCTGCGTTGTTCAGGTTCAGTGGCGCCACGTGTTCGGTCACCTCAGTGCATTTTTCTAAGTTGTATGTTACACACACACATGTCCTTTGGCTCCCTATTGTGGTGCAGGTTGCCGTCTGACTTTACACCAGGTCAGAGCAGGTGTAAATTTCCTGCTGCTAACGCGCCTTATCGCGTGTTTTGTGTTCTTATCGCTGATTTGTCAGGTCGTTTGAATGTTGAGGTGTGGTGTTGTTGCAGCATTGTGCACGGGAACGCCTACTCGGCATCTCATTAGAAATAGTTGCTTGTGTCCTCTGTGGCAATGTTTTTTGCGGCTGCTATCGCGGGAATACTGGTGCTGTGGGCTGTTAGCACCTGCTTTTGAATGGTGGGGTAAATTTATCACGTCTTTGGCTGCGATGAAGTGCTGTTAATTTGGTGATAGCTCCTTTAGAATATGCCCCCAAGTGACTAATAGTGTGAAAATTATTAAAACGGGTTTTGAAAAGTAGTGTGAAAAATGTGCAAGAGAGAAAGGTCACATTTATTAGTTAAAAGGCCCACAACTACTTTTATGTGCAGAAAGTGGAGAAGTGGAGAAGTGTGGCTCACTGGTTAGAGCGGCAGACGCTGATGCAGAGATCTGACCTGGGACCAGCGTTCAATTTCCGTCGCGGCAGGGACTAGGGTTCAATGTCCGTGGACCCGATAATTCTCGCCTCGGTGCCTACTCTAATCATGGGTCCCACTCTGCAACTCTGGGCAATAGCTTGCTTAATCTCCACACCGGCCCTAATCGCTAAGGATGCCTGGCTTCACCTTGGGGTGCCCAGAAGTGGGCGCCTCACAGGAACAGGCCAGGATGAGTTCCTCAGCGGTACAGCATGGGGACACACTGGCTAGTGTAACCAGGTGCTTTACAAGCTCAGTTACATACAAAGAGAACACTTTTGAAAACATGAGGTTTCAAGGAGAAGCAGGGCCGGACTGGAAACCAAAACCGGCCCTGGCAAAGTGCTCGGCCGGCCCCCCTGGGGGGAGGTTGGGGGTGCGAGCTCTTTGCTGGGGCCGGTTTTCGGCCGATTTTGTTATAGGGCGGATTTTGCAGCTATGCTGCAAAAACGGCCCTGTAACAAAAACGGCCCCCGGGTGCCCAAAAATGCCCCCCACCCTTGCGGCGCACCGGGGGATTGCCCGGTGTCCGCAACAGCCGGTCCGGCCCTGAGGAGAAGTGAGAAGGGACCTTAATCCATGTATATTATAATTTACACGTTTAGTATGAAAAGTGCAAAATAACAGAAACGCATTCAGAAATGGTTTGCGTGAATGATATGTTTATTTCTGTTTAATAACATGAGAGCATTAATCATCATAGACGGTAATTAAAATATGTATGCATATTTGAGTCAAATAACAAAAACGAATGCAAATGATTTTCTTATGCATTTTCTTTGTGAACATTTAACCAAAACATGTTTTATTTTCCTAGACAAAGATGACTTTACAATTTTCCAGAAGGCCTCAAAACACTGCTGGAGTATTTTCCTTTCACTAAGGTAGGCCTCTAAAGAAGGCATTTTGTCCTTCACTATTTTTAAATGGTTGATTTAATTGTTTAGTTGTGTAAACTGTATATCTACAGGACATCCTTTCAGCCCAGAGAAAATGTTTTAGCTTTCGGGGACTAACTGTGCTGATAAATGTTTCAAGTGGATATGCGCGAGCGTTGGAAGAAGAATACAATGATTTCCTCCTTTACCGAAGGACAATTTGCACTAACAAAGAACTGCAGAAAGCTTAGCGAAATGGAGTGAGAGGACCGATCACCTTATGACTTTTGTCCAATGGGAATCCTGGATATTCGTGAAAATGAAACTTAAGGGCCATATGTATCAACACATTTCCCCATAGACACAGAATGGGCCAAACCCTTTGATACATCTGGCCCTATAGAGAGGGGTGGATTCTGTGATTTAGGGTATAATTTACCAGTGTACGAAATGATGATTTGGGAGTAGCCGTTACCATTTTTTTGGGGGGGGGGATGCCCTTTTATTACTGCTTTACACACTATATAATGAAAGGAGGGATACAAAAATGGAAAGTAAAATTAAAACCAGAGTTACCATTTGATGTTTGTATGTGGTAGTTGTAAACAAACACATGAAATACCAGGAAATAGTATGTACTTTTGGACCACTGTGCAAACTCAGTAAAGACCAAGGGGCAGATTTACAAGCCCCTTGCGCCACTTTTGCGTCACTTTTTCCATGTTAAAAGTGACGCAAAAGTGGCGCAAAGGGCTTGTAAATCTGCCCCCAAATGTGAATCGTTTCTCCCGAAAACAGAAAACCAAGGGCTGGGTGACCGAAATGCATAATTTTAAACATGGATTGAATGCTAGAAAAATAAGAGTGTGAAATATAAGAACTTTATCAACAAAGCCCTGTACGCTGTCATGCTTTATCATGAAGGTCACTGAAAGTTACTGCTGCAGCAATAATATAATGTTTATTAACTGAAACCTACAGCAGCTAAATAAAACAAGCATTGGCAACGCCAATAGGTCTCGCAATGGCTTTGCTGTTTTTTCTTTTTCTTTACAAATCCGAGTTGCACCTTGGCAACGCGGAAGGTACAGGTAGGGGAAGCAATATGGAGGGTGAGTAGGAAGCAACATGGGCAATGGAGAGGAATGGGGAGCTTTTACGAGAAGCACACATGGGCGAACACAATACTGAGGGAGAGGAGACAAGCACACGGACAAGAGAGCATCAGCGGTACATGAGGGACACATCTGGAAAACAAATGCACTCTTGTACAGTGCCTACTGTTCCATTCGACTCGAACCTTACATGAGCTGCTGCTGGGGAGTAGCATTAAAAACATGTGCAGCTAATAAGCTCAACCAAATCAATTAAAGGCGTTAAAAGATGTTGACTCGGAGGGCGAACAAGTAGTTTATTCAATTTCCTCCAAAAACCGCCTACTAATGTACACAGGTTGCTACAACTCAGGTTACTACCCTATTCCATTCACTCGTCACAAGCAATCTGCCAAACTTTGTGAAATATGGAGGAGGTACCACAATGCAGTCAGAAAGTCAGGTACATCGATGGATGTGCCACACGCCAGCAACAGAGCCAATGGCGCATGTTTTTTTTAACACTAGACACCCCCAGTCAGCCATAAATTATAGAAACTTTATTTTTGTAAACTAGCACGGAAAAATTTCTAGCACCAGTAGGTATTTAATTTATTTGAGAACTCTGCCACCAACTCAAGAATCAAGAAAAAAATAATCTTACAGTCTATGCTACAGTCCCACATAGAATATGTTATTAAAGAAGTTAGCGCGTGTAGCACTCACATCAAAGAACTGCCAGTAAAAGGGTGATATTTGCTGTGTGAAAAAAAATCTCATGGGTCATAATCGTGTTCATGATGTGGAGGCTCAGTTTAAAGACGTAGCGTGATAAGGCAATGCTACAAAATCTCAAGATGGGGGCAATGTGTTCCGACAGTTTTGAGAGTAAGCCAGAATTGTGGACGGATAGAATATCAGGGCACATAAACAAGTGAGTTTACAAAAGGAGTTGAATACTGCTACTTAGCCAACTAAAAAAAAAAATGGAATGTGGGCTATTTAGGAAACAAACAAAACAAGCGAAAGCACAGCGCAAACAAAACAAGCGAGAGCACGGCGCGTTGTCTGTAAATAGTAGGAATGCAGCTGCTTTCCTGCACGCAGCTGCTCGCTCCGGAGAGCAAAACGCCGTGGGAGTAAACATTACAAAAGAGGTGGAACATGCACCCACCTTTAGCCATTTGCGTGCTTTCATTATTGAAAGACACACGCAAAAGCCAATCCAATGTGTCTGAGGAGTCAGACCCACACGGAGTAGACACAAAAAGCCTCGCAGAGCAGCACATGCACACTGCTAGGCTCGACCTAAAAACGCCTCAATAAAACCCCCACACTTTCAGACTGGTAAAAAACAGAGATCTCTACAGTAGAGAACACTGGGGGCCTTATTTATGAAAGCCTTGCGCCACCGGTGCGTCACTTTTTCCCATGTTAAAATTGACGCACCGGCGGCGCAAGGCCTTCATAAATAAGGCCCTGGGTTTTTAATGAACAACGCGAACGCCTGAAACAAACCCCAGACAGAGTGAAATATGAAAACCGAAATCAATCATAAGATCTTCAGACACAAAGCAAGGGGCCTGTAGGCAGAATCAACTCTTAGTTCCTTTAATGAGATTAACACGACTATTAACCACAGATTGCAAAGGAAAAAGCAGGATTGGATTAAACACTTGTAAATGGAACTGCCATCTTCAAAGCTGTCTTGGAGCTTAGCGGCTAGACTCGGTCCACCAACACTACCTGCAACTGGTAGATCTCTCATAGCAGTGCCATGCCTGTGCTCTCAGCCCAGGCAGTATCACACTCTGCTCAGTACAGGAAGGATCCCCAGCAATGCGTCATCTGTGGGGCTTTCAGCTGGTCTTGGTTCTCAAGCAATCATTATGTTGCATTCTGGGAGGTGTAGTTTAGCTTTTTACAAGCCACAAATGTTAGCAAAAAAGGTATGCATGGTTGGAGGTGTTCAACGTGACATAGTGGAAGTTGTACACTGTGTCATTCAGCCCAGTGAGATGAATCCTGTTGTTTTTCCAGAGCTGACTTGCTTTTATAGGTGGAACCATACAAAACCAAATACTGCTCGTACGGTCACCACAGTGTAAAAATAATGTATATCCAGTGCCAATGAAATTACAAGATTCTGTAGTTGCGGCGTTTTCCACATAATAATGAATATGCTGAATTTGACACATCACCTGCTGCATAGTCTTCAGATTTTAATTACAAAAAAATATCAAAAGTTACTAGAAATGTCAACACGTGTTCCCACGCAGTGGAAGGCCCTTTGCAAAAGTTGGCTGGTCATCTTTCACTTGCTACCGCTGTATATGGTTCTTACACTGGTACTAATACTGTCACAAATTGTCTCACATTACGCCGCATAATGCTGACTTTCCTAAAGCACAGCAATAATTTCTTAACAAACTTCCCAACAAAATGCATAGCTTTTTCTTTTTGTAATATTTTACACGCAATCAGTTTTATGACTTTCATCATGAATGCAATTACATTAAAGGAAAATGTTTTACTTGTTAAGTGATGCTGCTGGGATGCCGCACAGTTTGCGGTTTTTACAACTCCGCCTGCACTTGGCGTTTTCCGCTGATAGTGCGAGCGCAGGGGCCCCTCTCCACCTGCACCAGGGCATTCTCTGCATGGAGCCAGGAGTGTTGACACTCTGTGCCAGGCTGGAGACAAGGGGTGCAAGGCTGGAGAGAAGAGGTGCCAGGCTGGAGACGAGGGGCTCAGACTGGTGTACAGAGTAGGGCGACCAACAGGCATGGGTGCAAATTCAGGACGGTGAGTGTAAAAATTCAGGACAAAGGGTCAAAATTCAGGAAAAAATTCAGGGCAGGAGGTCAAAATTCAGGACAAACTTCGAGACAAAAGGTACGTTTTACAGACACATCAGAGGAGGTCGCGCAATAGAATATAATTAAGCCCATTCATATCCAAACATATTCAATCATTTGTAAACCTATCCATCATGTATCCTTCCATCCATTGTTTCACTCATCCATCACTCCATCCACCCTTTCACTCATCCATACATTATCCATCCATCCATCCATGCACTCTTCCTTCCATCCATCCATTTACTCATCCATTCAGCCTTTTAGCCATTCGCCCATCCAGACCTTCCGTTCACTTACTCTTTCATCCACCTAGTCACTCATCCTTTCACCCATCCACCCTGTCAGTCACATCCATCCTCCCTTTCTCTCTAAATCGACCCTTTCAATTAGCCATCTTTCCTTCCACTCCTCTATCTACTCACTCATCCACCCATTGACCATATCACTTAACCATCCACCCTTTAACTCCTTCACTCATCTATCCACCCTTTTGACCATCTACCCTCCCTTTCACTCACTCATCCATCCTTACATCCACCCTTTCACTTATTCTTCTATCAATTCACCGTTTCACTTATCAATTCATCCATCCATCATTTCACTCATCCTTCCACGCATTTACTTGCCCATCATCCAACCATTTACTCATCCAGCCATTCTTTCACTCATCCATCCACCCTTTTACCCATCCATCTACCCTTTTACCCATCCATCTACTCTTCCACCCATACAGCCATCTTTTTACCTTTTCTCTCGCCCATCCTTCCACTCTTTCATCCATCCATCCTTTCTCTCATTATCCATCCATTCACCCTTTCATTCATCCATTCACCCATTTACTAATCAATCCAGCCATTCACGCATCTCTTCTCTTACTCACTCGCCTACCTTTTTATATTATTTATCAGCTAAGCCTTTGTCTGCAGAGTTGCAGACAGAAGAGGCCCATCGAAAATGTCACCCTTGCTGTAGTTTCTAAAGCAAGTGGTAGGCAGGATCACTATGCCCCTGTACATAGGCAATCTGAATCATGAGTCATGCATGATGCACAGTGCCAGACCATGGGGTGACTGTGAGATGGTGTTGTTTCCAGGGCTTTAAGTAGGATGAAAAAACTGGGGGGTATCTCCAAAAGGGGTGTTCGATGTCATTAAGGGGGTGGCTTAAAACACCTAAGCTAAAAATCTGTGCTCAGTATAGTGTACCGCCTGACTGGTATTTTGCCACTTCTGTCATTGTAGCCAAATATATACCAAGTAACGTTACACCTGCAACAAGCCAGAATTATTGGCTTTTTCAATGGTTGTTAGTTGCATGAAAAAAAAAGTAGCAATCATCAATCAATCAATCAATCAATCAATCAATCAATTATGACATTTGTAAAGCGCGCTACTCACCCGGAGGGGTTTCAAGGCGCTGGGGGAGAGGGGTACTTACTGCTTGAAAAGCCAGGTCTTGAGTTGCTTCCTGAAGGAGAGATGGTCCTGGGTTAACCGCCGCCGGAGGTGGGTGGGGAGTAGGTGTGGGCGGAAAATCCGTTCCGCTCGCGGATTTTGCGGATTTTCGGGAAATCCGCAATCCGCGAGATTTGCGAATTTCCCGCAAAATCCGCAAATCCGCGAGCAGCGGATTTTGCTCGCGCTGCTCGCACTGTTAGCGTGAGTTCGCGCCCCGCGAATAAGTGCGAAATTGCAGAAATACGATCTTGGCAAAACTGAAAGTAACTACTTACCAGGTTCAAAAGTTCAGGCACATCATTAGTAGCCATTTCCTGTAGGGCTTCCTGAGGGGCCCCTCCAGAGTTCAGTTGCCAGTTGAAACTATTATGTGACCCTGCTCTGAACCTCAGAATAGTTACACATATGCCACAAAGGTCCTGAATTACAGCTAAGGGAGACAAGCAGGAGCCAGGCTGGAAGTTAAAATCCATTAATCAGCCCCTAATTCATTATTGTCAGTTGGGGCAGGGCAGGTGTTGTAACTAATTTTGCAACAATGAAAGCACTTAGCAAGTGCAAAAGATCACTAATCAGGGCGCACTAAGGAAGCAGGTGCCAGCTAAAAAAATATTCTGTGACACATTAATCAGCCCCAAATTAATTCAGGTCACTTGAGGCAGGGAAGGTGTGCTTTGCTTTGCCGAAAATAATGTACACTGGACAACCAGAGGGTGTAGTGATGAAACAGAGGGTGGCATGGGTGGGCCAGAGGGTGGCATGAGTAGTCAGAGAGTGGCAGTGGTGACAGAGAGTGGCAGTGATGAAGAAGAGTGTCCCAAACAGGCTGGACACGTAGAAACAACAAGTTCGCAAAACTTGCGACCCGACAGGTAAGTTCGCAAATTGCGAAATTGTAAAAACCCTCGCGAACTGGCAGAAACACGGGCGAACACAAAAAAAAAAAAAATCCGCAAATTCGCGGGAATTCGCGGATTTTGCGGATTGCGAATCCGCAAATCTGCAAAATTCGCGGATTGCCAATCCGCAAAATCCGCTCATGCTTAGTGGGGAGGGAGTTCCATGTCTTGGCTGCCAGGTAGGAGAAGGATCTTCCTCCTGTGGTGGCTCTGCGGATGTGTGGAACGGCGGCGAGGGCGAGGCTGGTTGATTGTAGCTGGCGGGTGGGAGTGTAGAAGGTCAGGCGGTTGTTGAGGTATTTGGGGCCCAGGTCGTGGAGGGCCTTGTGTGCGTGGGTGAGGAGTCTGAACGTGATCCTCTTGCTGACGGGGAGCCAGTGTAGGTCTCTCAGGTGGCCGGAGATGTGGCTGTGTCGGGGGATGTCCAGGATGAGTCGTGCGGAGGCGTTCTGGATGCGCTGGAATCTTTTCTGAAGTTTGGCCGTGGTCCCGGCGTAGAGGGTGTTTCCGTAGTCCAGTTGGCTGGTGACGAGTGCCTGGGTGACCGTCTTCCTGTTTTCGGTGTGCATCCACCGGAAGATCTTTCAGAGCATGCGCAGGGTGTTGAAGCACGATGATGAGACGGCGTTGACTTGTCTGGACATCGAGAGGGAGGAGTCCAGGATGAAGCGCAGGTTACGTGCGTGGTCCGTTGGCTTGGGAGTGGTGCCCAGGGCAGGGGGCCACCAGGAGTCGTCCCAGGCGGAGGGCGATGATCCCAGGATGAGGACTTCCGTCTTGTCTGAGTTCAGTTTCAGGCGGCTGTTCTTCATCCACTCGGCGACGTCTTTCATCCCTTCGTGTAGGCTGGTTCTGGCGGTGGCGGGGTCGTTGGTGAGGGAGAGGATCAGCTGGGTGTCGTCGGCGTAGGAGATGATGTTGAGGTTGTGTTGGCGTGCGATGGCTGCGAGGGGGCTCATGTAGACGTTGAAGAGGATTGGGTTGAGTGATGATCCTTGTGGTACGCCGCAGATGACTTCGGTGGCCTCGGATCTGAATGGGGGGAGGCGGACTCTCTGGGTTCTTCCAGTGAGGAATGAGATGATCCACTCCAGTGCCCTGTCTTGGATTCCGATGTTGCTGAGGTGCTGCACTAGGGTGCGGTGACAGACAGTGTCGAACGCTGCGGAGAGGTCCAGGAGGATGAGGGCCGCTGTGAAGAGAAGTAGGGTCCACACGGATGGTAAGTAGAAGGGGTTTATTGTACATCCAGCTACAGCAGCTCCCCGGCAGCAACTGCCAAGAAGAGAAGGAAAGCAGTGTTCCACGCAGGGAACATTCTAAGAACATACCATGGCAGTCAAGACAGAAAAGGGAAAACCCAACACACCTCCCTTTCTACACAAGGAAAGGAAAGAAGAAGGAAGACAAAAGAAAAGAACCCCCCCCCAAAAAAAAACAGAGAAGAATGAGGTAAGCACGTAAGCACAGAAGAAAATAAGGAGAAGAACAGATCATGGAGAAAACAAGGAGAAGAACAGATCATGGTCAGTGTCACCCCATCATATAATCTTGGAACTTCACAGGAACAGATCTGACTCTGGAGGAAGTAACACTCTCAGGAACAAGGGCAGGAATAGGTGAACCAGGGGCAGGAATGGGTGAACCAACAACACCATCCACCTTGGGGGAAACGGGGAAAGCACCAACACCCAAACGCTTGCTGACACTTTCAACCATAGAATCAGGCACAACAGAAACAAAAGACTTGTTCCAAATCCTTCCATCCTCCAACACGATAACACAATCCTTCACCGCAGACACCCTTTTGGGAGAAGAAAAACGTGACTCCCCCTTGCGAATAAACCCGGGCCTCTTTATTCTTACCCAGTCACCAACCTTCACAACACCAGATCTCGTACCATACTTTTCCTGGACAGAAGCCCTGACGTCAGCAACACTAGCTAAACAAGCAGCATCGACAGCTTTCCTAGACATCCATTCTTTGTTCAACTTAGTTCCAGCAACCCTACCGCGTAACAAAGTAAAAGGAGCAACACCAGTAGACACATGCGGAGTGGTCCTCACAGCCCATAACATGTCACCAACAGCCTGACGCCAATGCAAACCATTCATCAAAGCCAGTTGAAGATGCTCCTTGACCACCCGATTAAAACGCTCAACTAAACCATTACTGCGGGGATGATAGAGCGAGGTGCAAATGTGTTTAATACCAGCCTCCTTGAAAAATGTTGACATCTCAGCAGAGACCAATTGTGTGGCATTGTCAGAAACAATCTCCTCGGGAAAACCTTCCCTCGAGAAAATGTCACGCAAAAATGCAATCACCACTGAAGAACTGATGGAATAGACAAACCTAACCTCAGGCCATTTGGTCATGCAATCAATCAACACTAAAATAAACTTTGGAGATGAGCCAACAAGACCAAAGGGACCAGCAATGTCCAAAGCCAGCTTGGACCAAGGAGGACTCTTCACAATGACAGGTTCAACAGGTAAAGGATGCGTGACTTGAGACTTATCACTCACAACACATTCACTACACTCATGAACGAAATGCTCCACATCCTTATCTACACACGGCCACCAAAAATCTTGTCTCACTCTACGCTTCATTGAACGAATACCAGGATGACCCTCATGAGCGAGACGAAGAATCTTACCCCGGATAGAAGAAGGAACAACGAGTAAACCACCTCTTCTCAAAATTCCATCCACAAGAGACAGCTCATCCTTAACTCTCAAGAAAGGAACAATTCCAGGAGGACAGTCTTTTTCACACGGCCAAGGTTTAGAGAGAAGATCAATAACAATTTGCATATCAACATCAGACGCAATGCCCTCCATCCACTCACACTCAGAAAGAGCGCATCCAACTGAGTCACTCAAAGAACCAATTGCACAAACCACCTCCAGATTGTCACTCGCCAAACTGTCGTCACAATCCGAAAGGGGTAGTCTGATAAGCAATCTGCAACCAAGTTCTTTGCCCCAGCCACATACTCAAGCTGATATTGAAATTCCTGCAACCTGAACTGCCATTTAGAGATTCGTGGAGTTGCCCTCCCACCCCCCTTAGTCGTGAACAAATCAACCAAGGGTTTGTGGTCAGTCCTCAAGATGAATCTGTTGCCCCAGAGAAAAATATAAAATGCATCACACCCCACCACATTGCCAAGGCCTCCTTCTCAATGGTCGAATACGTGCCTTCGGCACCCCTCAGAGTCCTGGAGGCAAATGCAATGGTTTCCTCGCGACCATCGCTCCTCTTCTGCATAAGAACCGCCCCCAAACCCACATTGCTGGCATCGGTGGAAAGAATACATAAGTCATTTATGTTAAACAATTTCAAGGGACGTGCATCAATAATCTCTAGCTTGATATCATTAAAATTTCTACTACAAACATCATCCCAAACAAAGTTTGCATTCTTTTTCAGAAGACTGCGCATGGCAGCGGTTTTGGAGGAAAAGTTCTTTACAAATTTGTAGGAATACTCCACCAGACCAAGGTACAAGCGTAATTGATCCTTGTTCTGAGGAACAGGAGCCTTCTGAATAGCATCAATTATTTTGACCTTTGGTTCAACTCCATTCTGGGAAATGTGATGACCAAGATAGTCTACACCATCTTGAAGAAACTTGCATTTATCCTCCCTCAAGGTTAGACCACTGGACTTCAGGATGCTCAGAACCAGTTTAACACGCTCATCATGCTCAAGTTCAGTCTTTCCATGTACCAATATATTGTCCTGAAAAAACACAACCCCAGGAATGTCCTTAAACAAGTTGTTAATCAGTCTCTGAAAAACGGCAGAAGCCGAAGCCAACCAAAAAGGCATACGGATGTAGCGATAGGCTCCTTCCGGGGTTACAAAAGAGGTAAGATGCCTGGATTCGGGACACAACTCAATCTGGTGATAAGCGGATGAAATATCGAGAGATGTGAAAAATCTGGCACCCTCAAGGGTAGCTAACATCTCATTTATGTTCGGTAGAGGTTGACGGTCGATCCAAATGTTGCCTTTGAGATCGCGCAGATCGACACACATCCTCAAACATTTGTCGGATTTCCTGGCCAAAACTATGGGGGCGAGCCACTCAGAACCCTCAATTGGCTCAATCACTCCAGCAGCACACAACCGCTCCAATTCCCTTTTCAACTCCTCCCGCAAACTTAGAGGAACTTTCCGCACCTTGTGCACTACAGGCATGGCACTTTCCTTTAAAATTATACGATGTTGAAAACCCTTGAGTTTCCCTAACTTCCCACTGAATACCTCTGGAAACATAAGCGCCCACTTGGAGTCGTTTACTAGAGACACAGTAACCGCCTTGGGTGGTGCAGAAGTTGAAGCATAAAATTCACATAGTTCTTTCCGGGATATTACCATATCTGGATGGTTGGGGTCCAAAATTATGTTCAATTCCCCCTGTTCATCCAACCCCAATAAGTTGGTACCATCCTTGACTATGAATACTACACCAGTGGTGTGATTGGTGTGAAATTCAAGTTTTGCAGAACATTTCCCTAAAACTTCAACTCTTTTACTGTTATATGCAAAGATTTTAATACTGGAAGGTTCCAAAGGTAAGTCAGTCAGTTTACTAAAATTAGCAGAATTCAATAAGGTGAAAGGAGAACCTGAATCAGCTAAAAACTTGCAGGCAACCCCATTTACTGTTATAAGACACGAAGGAGGCTTCCTCTTCCGAAGCCCAGACAAAGCAGACAGTTCAACCACCCCGGCCTCATATGAAGTAGAAGATAGCATCAATAGCTCGTAGCTAAGTATGGGCGGAAAATCCGTTCCGCTCGCGGATTTTGCGGATTTTCGGTAAATTCGCAATCCGCGAGATTTGCGAATCTCCCGCAAAATCCGCAAATCCGCGAGCAGCGGATTTTGCTCGCACTGTTCGCGTGAGTTCGCGGCTTCCCAGTACAACTTCGCGCCCCGCGAATAAGTGCAAAATTGCAGAAATACGATCTTAGCAAAACTGAAACTACTTACCAGGTTCAAAAGTTCAGGCTCATCATTAGTAGCCATTTCCTGTAGTGCTTCCTGAGGGGCCCCTCCAGAGTTCAGTTGCCAGTTGCAACTATTATGTGACCCTGCTCTGAACCTCAGAATAGTTACACATATGCCACAAAGGTCCTGAATTACAGCTAAGGGAGACAAGCAGGAGCCAGGCTGGAAGTTCAAATCCATTAATCAGCCCCTAATTCATTATTGTCAGTTGGGGCAGGGCAGGTGTTGTAACTAATTTTGCAACAATGAAAGCACTTAGCAAGTGCAAAAGATCACTAATCAGGAAGCACTAAGGAAGCAGGTGCCAGCTAAAAAAATATTCTGTGACACATTAATCAGCCCCAAATTAATTCAGGTCACTTGAGGCAGGGAAGGTGTGCTTGCGTTGCCACAATAATGTACACTGACTGGACAACCAGAGGGTGCTGTGATGAAACAGAGGGTGGCATGGGTGGGCCAGAGGGTGGCATGAGTAGTCAGAGAGTGGCAGTGGTGACAGAGAGTGGCAGTGATGAAGAAGAGTGTCCCAAACAGGCTGGACACGTAGAAACAACAAGTTCGCGAAACTTGCGACCCGACAGGTAAGTTCGCAATTTGCGACATTGTACAAAACCCTCGCGAACTGGCAGAAACCCGCGCAAACACACAAAAATAAATCCGCAAATTCGCAAGAATTCGCGGATTTTGCGGATTGCGAGTTCGCAAATCCGCAAAATTCGCGAGCGCGAGATTCGCAAAATTCGCCCATGCTTACTCGTAGCTTTCTTCATCAGATTCCCCAGAAATGTTTTTTACAGAGCGACTGGCTTTGTTTGCAACCACAGCTTTGCACATGCTGGAGTAGTGACCTTTGTTTCCACACTTGTAGCAAGTTTGATTGAGGGCAAAGCAAAACTTTGCGGAACCCAAATGTGATCTACTACCACATCGAAAACATGACAAATCATTTTGTACAAACTTGCTTCGCGAAGGAACGTTAGTTGGAACAGCACGAGCAATGTTCGGCAAAGCACTAGCTTTGGATTTAGATACAGGTTTGGAATTCAAGAGTTTCACTTCAACCGCAGGCGAGGGTGTGGATGGTGAGGAAAGGCTCATTTCTCTCACACAAAACTGGGAATGCTCAATACTTTTGGCCAGAGTGAGAGCAGTTTCCAAGTCAGGATCACCTGAAGCTAGTAGCTTCTCTTGAATTTCCTTATTGGAAGTTCTTTCAGTAAGTTGATCTCGTATGATTTCATCCCTAAATTCTCTATAGTTAAAGTTAATGGCCAGAATGCGAAGCGCAGCCACAAAATCATCAATAGAGTCCCCAGGTGTTTGAGCATGTTGTAAAAACTTATGGTGTTCCAGCACAACGTTCCTTTTTGGAGAGAATCTTTTATCAAGAGTTTTGATCAAAGAAGCATACTCATCAATAAGAAGAGAATCACCATTATCACCACCACTCACTGTAGTGCTCACCACCTCTAATGTCAAAGTTTTTAAAATGTTCCTTCCTTCATTGCCAAGATTGTAAACAAGCAGGGCTTTTTTCTTTTTACTAGTAAAAGTGTCACCTTCTATGGCCTCTAAATACGCCTCAAACGTGTCCTTCCACTGTTCCCATGGTACTGGCGGAGTGCCAGCAGTCTGCAAGAAAGGAGGAGGGGCCAAAATACGATCCATTGCGTGGGTGAGTTGCTGCCTCAGTACACACAAAAGAAAATATTTCTCAAAAACAATAAATGCATAAATAATATGCACAAAATAATATTCACACTTGAAGATTATAAAAGCCAACAAAAAAAAGAAAATTAGCTTTGTATTAGACACAGTTTCATAGGTGACGAATAAGGAAGGGTGAGCTCATCAGCACTGTTTTTTTTTTTTAAAAAAGGTGTGCTAAAATGCGTTGTGCCAGTTAATTAAATTGTGCACGCATGTCAAATTAACATTTTTTTCCACAAAAGAACTTTGTTGTACGCATCAGTGACATCGCAGACATGAAATGATGGAAAACATGCTGTGCGTATCAGCGGTAAATCACTCGAAACAGCTGTGCGTTCAGAATCGGCAATGCCGTGCTGTGCGCATCAGCGGAGAATCAAATCAGCTGTGCGGTTGCTAGGTTGCGACCAAACATAAAATGGCCGCTTGACGCAACGTAGGATGTCTCGCCCGCGTCGTCAGGCAGGTCAGGCACGATTACGTAGTAGCGCGAGAGCACCGCAAGAGCTCGATCGCGTAGGGGAAAGGAAGCAAACAGTACCTTAAATTTTCTTTAAAGAAGAAACGATGCATCGACAGGCAACCAGGACACCGTCGGAAGCCAGAGGAAGGGGCACTGTGTTGAACGGCACCTTTCTCCACAAAATTTCGATTTCCCCAAAACTTCGCCGTGAAACAGGACTGGCACAGAGATCCTCCACGGAGTTGGGGAGGCTGGAAGCTGGAACAATCGTTGCCACTGAAGAGAAGTAGGGTCCACACGGATGGTAAGTCGAAGGGGTTTATTGTACATCCAGCTACAGCAGCTCCCCGGCAGCAACTGCCAAGAAGAGAATGAAAGCAGTGTTCCACGCAGGGAACATTTTAAGAACATACCATGGCAGGCAAGACAGAAAAGGGAAAACCCAACACGCTGTCTCCCCGTTGTCGAGCAGGGATCTGATGTCGTCAGTGGCTGCGATGAGGGCGGTCTCGGTGCCGTGGTTGGATCGGAAACCGGACTGTGAGTGGTCGAGGGATCCGTTCGTCTCGAGGAAGGCGGCAAGCTGTCTGTTGACGGTCTTCTCGATGACTTTGGCGGAAAAAGGGAGGAGCGAGATGGGGAGGAAGTTTTTGAGGTCGGTGGGGTCCGCTGTTGGTTTCTTCAGGACGGCGCTGAGCTCGGCATGCTTCCAGCTCTCCGGGTAGGTGGCGGTGTTGAAGGAGGCGTTGATGATGTCCTGGAGTTGGGGTGCGATGATGGAGTCGGCCTTGGTGAAGACGTTGTGGGGGCAGGGGTCGGTTAGTGATCCGGAGCGGAGTGGATGGTGTTCATCGTGCGGGTGGTGTCTTCGTGCTGACCAGGGTCCAGGCGCGGAGAGTGGTGGTGGGGGGCATTGGTTCGGAGGTTGGGTGCGTGGTCTGTGTGCCGAAGCTGTTGTGTATGTCGGCGATCTTGCTGTGGAAGAACGAGGCGAGTGAGTCGCATAGGTCTTGCGAGGGAGTGATGTCGTTGTTTCCGGCGCTGGGGTTGGAGAGCTCTTTGAAGATGCTGAAGAGTTCCTTGCTGTTGTGGGCGTTGTTGCTCAGTCGTTCTTTGAATGCTGTCTTCTTGGTGGTGCGGATCAGCCGGTGTTGTTTGCGGGTGGCGTGCTTGAGGGCAGTCATGTTGTCTGTGGTCTGGTTGTTGCGCCAGGCTTTCTCGAGGGTGCGGCAGTTCTTCTTGGAGTTCTTAAGTTCGTTGGTGAACCAAGAGGCTTTCTTGCTGCCGGGTCTGCTGGGAGGGGTCTTTAGTGGTGCGAGGTCATCTGCGCAGTTGGTGATCCACTGTGTGATGTTGCTGGCTGCTTTGTTGGGGTCCGTTGTGCTGGCGGGCGGGTTCTGGCTGAGGGAGGTAGTGAGTTGGTCGGCGGTGATCTTGTTCCAGCTCCTGCGAGGAGCCTGTTGTGGGTGGTGGTGGGTCGTGGTCCTTCTGAAGCTGAAGTGGACGCAGCTGTGGTCAGTCCAATGAAGTCCGGTGGAGTGGCTGAAGGAGATGTATTTGCTGGAGGAGAAGACTGGTCAAGCGTGTGGCTGGCGTAGTGGGTGGGGGTGTTCACCAGTTGCTTGAGTCCGAGGAAGGCGAGGTTGTCCAGCAGGGTAGTGGTGTTGCTGTCGTTGTTCTCCAGGTGGAAGTTGAAGTCCCCTAGGAGGATGTAGTCAGAGGAGGCGAGGGCGTGCGGGCTGATGAAGTCTGCGATGTTTTCGCTGAATTGTGTGTGTGGTCCCGGGGGTCTGCAGATGAGGGTGCCTCTGAGGGTCGTCTTGGGGTCGGTGTGTATCTGGAAGTGAAGGTGCTCGGCGGCGGTGAGGGTGTCGTCGGAGTTGGTCGTGATGCAGATGGTTTTCTTGTGTACGATGGCGATGCCTCCTCCAGTCTGGTTGACGCGGTCCCTCCGGGTGATCTTGTATCCGTCCGGGGTGGCGATGGCGATGTCCGGCGCTGAGGAGGCGTTCATCCAGGTTTCCATGAGGAAGGCGACGTCTGGTGATGTTGTGTCGAGCAGGTTCCAGAGTTCCACAGCGTGTCTGTGGAGCAGGATGCACTTGAGGTGGTTGCTGCTGGTGATCGGCTTGGCGGGTGTAGTGCCGGTCTGGAGGCAGGTGAATCAGCAGGCTTGGCAGGCGAAGGGTCCGTGGGTGCGTTTCGGGGTGACTTGGCAGCAGGCAGGGTACCAGCCGTTGTTGAGTGCGTGGAGGGAGGCGTCGTCGTAGGTCTGTCGTGTGTTCTGGCGGGGGCCACGGGTCCTGGCGCTCGGCGCGGTCCAGGCGCGGACGGGCGCAGACGGGCTTGCCTTTGGCGGGCCTTCGGCGCACAATCGGCGCGCCCGCTGCGCGCGTCCGCGCGGTCTCAATTTAAGGCGAAGTGGGAGGGAGGAGCAGCTGGGAGGCGGGAACGGGGGAGGACACAGAAGAAAAGGGGGCGGGGCCGCGATGTCACGGCGGCGGGAAGCAGGGTGCGGGGGTTACACCAGGGGAGGCAACGAACCAGGGCACAGAGGTACAGATATAACAAAAATACAACAGGGTAAACTGCAAACAACAGCAGGGCAATAAACAGGGCAATAAATCATTGCTTCATTGAATATTATAACGAAAATGCATCAGTTCTAAAAGGGTTAGACTGTGAAAGGACTCTGGCCCCTTTATTTAACTTCTTTCACTAGCTTCTTTTCTTGAACCGGATGCTCATGTAGGAGCATTTACATTTTTGCTAATTTATTCTGTCTGACGGAATGCCCTGCCCTGGACCGAGGCTGGAGGAGGCCACCTCATGCTGTGCCAGCCCAGACTTGCCAATTGTCACTCTGTGTGTGGCAATCAGCCCCACACAGAATGACAATGGGCGGGTGGGGCTGCTTTTGTGCTCCCAGGAGGAGTGCGAGGTTGCCCCATCAGGGAGTTGAGGCCTTTTGCAGGGGAACAGCTCTGTTCCCTGAATGGCCCAAAATTACGGACAAAAGGCGTCTGTAAAAAGGATCCTCAAGGACAACGGAGGCGTCCACTCTGGTGAAAGGAAGTTGCGCAACCCTCTTGAGTTGCAGGTCAGCGATGTTTGTGGCCTGTGACGTCAGTAGTCGGGCTACCCCTGAAGACTTGCCCTGGCTGTCAACAGCGACACGCCCAGGGCACTCAGGGGCCTTATCTGCAGAGCAGGCTCATGGGCAGGGCTGCAGGCGCACTACCAATTTACCAACTCACCAAATTTCGGCAGGAGACTGTAAGGTTTTCTTTTTTGCCAAAATGGCTTTGTGTTTTTTTTAATTTTCTCATCTTTAAAGTTACCCCTTTTTTAATTAAAGTGAACGGATACATCTCATTTCCTGAGTTTTTTTTCCTAACTCTTCAGCTTACCTGCTCGAAAAGATGGCATGCCAAGTGCAAAGAGAATTCCTGTTGGTAAGTTACTTATTAAAGGATGCCCTTCCCCCTACACAGAGCCTCCCGCAGACCCCTTCTCAAACAGGTCTTCCCCTCCCCCGCCCCGACTCGAGCACAATGACTCAGAGTGAAAACAGAAGAAAGCATGTGAAGATTGGAGTAGTCCTGCGGACAGAAGCATCCTATAGGAAACAAGATTCCATCTTATGTGCTGTTGTTGGAGACTTCCTATTAACTGGCCATTCATGGTTGATATTTGGCAACTTTCCCCCTTCTTGTGATAACTCACCTCAGTGCAACTCTAAACGGAAAATTGAAATGTCCTTGTTTGTGCTGCATACTCATTATCTTCTGTGATGACCCCCACCCCAACTTCACAGTATTCTCACAACATGCACAGCTATCAGTTGACCAAACATTTTACATTAGTTGTGTTTTTAAAGCAAGCCGCAAAAGTGCGATCAGACTTGTGGTTCACTTTAAATGATGGAGAAAGTGAACATACAGGCGCTATTACCTTAAAGCTAACAATTGCTGAAAGTGGCTCAGAGGTTCTGCACAAGACATCACGCATACATGCAATTGTATGTCGCTAAGGCAGGTATAGGACTTAGTAAAAAAAACTGCATTGTGTAGTAGTTGTAGTCTTGTTCCCTGCAAGTGAACGCCACTAACGCCCCAGACAGTCATTTTTAGGTCGAGCCTGTCCCATTCTGCAGGAATGGATAGGCTCGAATTTTAGTGGCCAAAATAGGTTCTCAAACTAAAGGCCGGATTTCGAACAGTTCACGTGAAGACATGCACGAGCATGGGAGGGCGGAGCTAGCCGGCAAGCGAGATGGCTGCCTGATCCCGGGGCTCCGCCATGCACAGAGTCTAATATCCTGCATAATCCGTAATCAGCAACGCTAAAGGGCCGATTCCGGGTGTCACACACTGGCTAGCAAGTGAGGATCGAGCGAGAGCCCCGGCGATGGCGAGAAAGAGGAGGCACGGCTGAGCGGAGCGGCGATCGCGTCCCTGAGGAGCCAGGCCGGGAAGCCGCGGGCCAGAGTTGGTGCTGTACCCGTGCGGCGTAACGAGGTGTGCGGCCGCGGGCTACGCACAGTACCGGTCCGGCAGTCTCCCCCTGCCCGAGAGCGGGGAGCATACCGGAGGAGATTTGAAGGACTGCGGCATTCCGCGCGCCACTGATCATCGGCGCGGGACCCACTGAGACTGCCCTCGCACCCACGATAATATACATTAAAGCGGAGGGGGGCCACGGCCCCTCCTGAAACAACAAGCAGACGGGGGTCCGACCTTGGCTGGCTCTGGAGACTGCCAGCGGGGTAGAAACTGTCGGGGCCTAACTGGAAGCCCACACCCTGACCGGCTCGAGTGGTGCGGCGGACTGTCCTCCGGAGGGGCTTCGCGCCATTTTCCTTACTCGTGTCGGCACAAGGCAGGCTCCTTTGGCTACAGGGCTGAGCTTCGGGCCCTCCACCCCCTCACTCCCCTGGCTCGCCATTCATTCGGGGCCATGTCCCACTCTACTCTGCTGCTGCGGCACACACCCTGTTGGCCCCGGACCGAAGTAGCGCTTGGCCCCCTGTGGCGAGGCTGCGATTTCATAAGGCTGGACATTTTCCCTCTCTGGCTCACATTGGAGGAAGATGAGGAAGGTGCTCCATTATCTACAGAGACACCATATAGATCTGGCTCTCATACAGGAAACCCATTTACCACTCACAAGCAAGATGCTACAACACAGAGGCCTGTTGGGGAATTCTACAGTGACGGGTTTCACTACACACTCTAGGAGAGTTTTGACATGGGTAAATCCACGTTCCAATTTAGATCTGCGGCTGATTAAAGCTGACCCTAAGGGCCGCTATCTAATTTCGAGATGTGAGGGGAAAGGACACAACTTAATTGTAGTTAATGTATACGGCTCGAATTA
This sequence comes from Lissotriton vulgaris, assembly GCF_964263255.1. Classification (NCBI taxonomy): domain Eukaryota; kingdom Metazoa; phylum Chordata; class Amphibia; order Caudata; family Salamandridae; genus Lissotriton; species Lissotriton vulgaris. The sequence continues at coordinate 1,374,598,595 of NC_141695.1, forward strand.
TGACTCCCCTGACTTTTACGCCCAGTTAGCCCTGAGTTGTAGAACGTATGTCACGGCACACATGCTCTGGGGGGGTGATCTTAATCTAGTGCTGGACCCGGAGTTGGACAGGTCCTCCGGGCCCATACGAAAACCGGCTGCAGCGGCGGTGACTCTCCAGGCTGAGCTACTACCACTGGACCTGGTTGATGTGTGGAGAAGCAGGAACGTGGGCAGGGGTGGGTACACTCACTACTCTTCTTTTCATGATATACACACCAGGATTGACTACTGGTTGGCCTCTCACTCCATCACTGGCCGAATTTTGGCATGCACTGTACTTGCGCGCACACTATCTGACCATTCACCGATACTACTGGTTCTCGAGATGCCGACTCGCAGGATCCCCCCATTCACCTGGTGATTCCCCCCGTACGCCCTATTAGATGACACCTTTAGAGGGGAACTGGCAGAGGAAATCAACCGCTTCTTTGAGAAGAATTTAGGATCTGTGGATAACTTCCACACGGTTTGGGAGGCGTTCAAGGTCTTCGTTCGCCGGATTTCAATGGCCAAATATTCCAGTGTCTTAAAGGCTGCGCTCCCTGGAATCCCAATTAGCTGACCTGGAGACTCTACTTTTGACTGACCCAGACCCCTCTACAGTAGATAGACAACGATCCCTTATCTCGGAATTCAATAAGGAGGCGGACAGGGAGGTTTGTTACATGGGGAAGTATGCCTCGGCAAGATCTTATGGCGAGAGCGAGCGACCTAGCTCGCTATTAGCCAGGATATTGCGCAACACCGGGAGAGCCCCCAAATTGACGGAATTTGTCACCTCTGGGGGGAGCACGGTCAATACAGACGAGGAGATTATCACGGAATTTCGTGACTACTACTCCAACTTGTACACTACTAAAACAGTAGATCTAGAATCTGACATGGACGACTACCTGGAACATATACAGCTACCGTTTTTGGCACAATCAGACAGGGAGTTCCTCATGTCACCAATACAGGCAGACGCGATCTCTGATGCGTTAGCTAGCATGCGTGTACACTGCGCCCCCGGGATAGACGGTTTGACAGTGGGGTTCTACAAAGCATTTAAGGATAAACTTATTCCTCACCTGTCGTCCCTGTTCGACGAGATATGCGAGGATGGCAGCATGCCCAGAACGATGGGAGAGGCCCTCTTGGTTACCATCTTGAAGCCGGGCAAACCCTCTAATGTCTGCAGCTCGTATAGACCGCTGTCCCTATTGAACATGGACGCCAAACTTTATGCCAAGGTCCTGGCAACCCGGCTGTCCCTCATCGCGCCGGAGATTGTAGCCCCAGAACAGTCTGGCTTTGTGCCTGGACGGAACTTGTCATACAACATACGCACAATGTTAGGCACTATGCAACATGTGCGACAGGATGCAAAGGCCGTCGCAATTTTCTTGGATATGGAGAAGGCGTTTGATTCTGTAGAGTGGCCGTTCATGCTTAGGTTCCTGCGTCAAATGGGACTGGGAGAGCAGTTTTTACAAATGGTTGGCGCACTGTATTGGAGACCTGTAGCCAGGGTGCGACTGGGGGATCGTGTATCGGACCCTTTCAACATCAGCAGAGGCACGAGACAGGGCTGCCCCCTATCCCCGTTGCTATACGCCCTCTTTGCTGAGCCATTGGTGTGTGCGTTGTGGGAATACCACTGGCATCGGGGTGTTAGTTTCCCGACATATAAGATAGTCATCTCGACGTACGCAGAAGATACATTACTCTATGTGCGAAATCCGGAAATAAATCTATCCCCCGTTTTACGGGAGGTGGTGCGTTATGGCACCCTCTCGGGCCTGAAAGTTAATTGGGAGAAATCAGTGGTGTTTCCACTTACCCCGGTGACGGATCGCTTTGAGATTGAATATCCTTTACACTGGTCAACGGACCCGGTGCGATACCTTGGCATAATGATTCATACGGACCCGGAGGTGCTATTCAGTGAGAACTATGGGGTGGCCTTCAGTAAATGTGAGGACGATGTGGAAAGATGGTGTAAGCTCCCACTCTCCCTGAGGGGCCGCATAGCCATCATGAAGATGGTGATTCTGCCGCGATTTCTCTTTCTGTTTAACACACTGCCCATTATACTCTCGAAAGCCTTCTTTGCGAACTTAACAAAACTTATGATCCGTTTGGCCTGGGGTGGCGGGCAGCCGTGGGTTAAGTGGAACACGCTCACGCTCCTGTACGAGCTGGGTGGGCTTGGCGCACCTGACCCTGAGAGATACTATAGGGTGGCTCAGGCCACTCACCTGCACACGTGGATTCATGGTGATAGGAACATCCCACACGTACGGTTGGAGCAGCTTTTTGCGGACCCTCTTCCGCTACCAGCCACGATCTGCACCCCTGTAGATCGCAGGGTCGGAGTACTGGACTCGATAACGGCTACAAAGCACGCCTGGAACGCACTACTGAAGGCCAGGGACAGAGAGTTGCTCTACTCCCCCTCGATGGCGGTGGAATGGCTGTGGTGGCTGGCCCCCATCGGGGACAGGAACGTGATCCGAGCCCTGCACGAGCTGGGGCTTAAGACGCTGTTTACGGATGGGAAAGCTAAAACGTGGGACCAGATCGCCCAGGGAGTGGATAGCCCGACGCTGTTACAGCGGTTTCAATTTCACAGAGTCCGGAGCGCCTTGAAAGATGCTCTGGGCTCAGACCTGGTGGAGCCGCCGGACCTTCCGGAACTCTCACATGTAATTGGTACTGAATCTCCGCGACATATGACAGCGCGCCTATACAAGAGCATGGTCTCCTATAGAGCGCAGGAACCTTCCAAGGCCCGGTTGGCCTGGCAGAGTGACCTGGGGATCGAGATAGACGACTCTATGTGGACGTATTGTTGTGTCAATACTAGGAAGCGTTCACTGAATGGGCGCCATAGGTTGATCCATTTTAAATTCTTGCAGAGGGTGTACTACACTCCAGAGCGCCTACATCGATACGGTCTGCAGCAGTCCCCCGAATGCGAGCGTTGCCACGCGCCAGTGGCGGATTTCTTACATGTGGCGTGGGGTTGCAGTAGGATACACGAGTTCTGGGTGGCGGTCATCGCGGAACTAAGTGAGATAATGGATCATGAACTTCCGGTCGACCCGGCCCTGGCACTGTTGGGCTATTCGTAGACCTTGCCGGTGGCATACAGGCGATTGACAGATATGGGACTATTACTGGCAAGACGTACAGTGGCGCAGTCTTGGATGAGAGGGCTGATACCGACTAAGAAACGATGGGCTAGAGACATGGTATACTGCTGCACGCAAGCGGAACACTACAGTGAGCTCTTCCGTCCCACCAGCAGGCCGAAAAACTTCTGGGGCCTATATAACACTTTTACATACACTAGGGATGACATGGCGGACACACAGCGGGAAGGGGTGGAGGATGCGCCATAACTTACACATAGACAATAGACCCCAGTGGAATCAGGAAGAGGGGGGTGAGTTAACGACCTGAGGGAAACAGCGACGGCTGGGTGGAGTGTTGATGCCCAGCTGCCCTGTGGTGTGAGGCAGGCAGTGGCACACATGGGATATTAAACGGGGAGAGTTTGGGATACACACGAGACATTCTGAAAGAGATCACACTGGGGGTGGGGGACATGGACACTGACACACGACACAACGTGGCATTTCTTGCAGCACGTAGGTTAGCGAACTGGTTGCGTAACTGGGGGGGGGGGGTCACGGGAGTTTTTTGGTAAGGGGGGTGAGGAGTGTTTACCGTTGAGTGGGAGGGGGGTTATCTCATAATATAAAATGCACCTACATTTCTGACTTTGAGGAACACGGCCCGCACGGACCGACTTATATGTGCAAGGGGGCTTTCACATGTGCACAGTCATGGCACCTACGGTCTCTAGTGGTTTGAATGCCTTCCCTAAGGTACCCTTGCGCCGCCGTACCCCAGGGTTGACCGCATATGGCTGTGTACTACTAGTTGTCTGTTTATTGACCTCATCTATTATTATCGCATTGCCGCCCCGGGGGGTTGTAGGCGGTATGCCGTGTATGTCCTTGACTGTGTTAATAAAGGTGTTTAATAAAAATAAAAAAAGACATGAATGCGCATTTCCCTACATCAAAGCAATCAGCCTCCCTCCCACAGGCTTCCCCAGCGTCCACATCAAAGGGATCCTTTACCGGCCACTTTGCCTCAGGCATTTCTCCTACTCCTCTAATTATTCACTGCCCACAGCTTCACTTTCACGGCCGCCAGGCAGTGTCTCGCATTTCTCCTCCCCCCTCCCCACAGCAATGCCAAGAGCTTGTTTCCCCTTGGTTTTCTGCTCATTTTGGGTGAACGCTCCCTTTTCTTTTGTAGAGCATTCTTTCTCTGAGCATAAATCTTCCCAGTTTACCTTCGCCTGCAAACTTTTATGCACATAGAAACATGGCAAGTTAATTCTTTTTGCATTGTTAAATACATTTTAGTGTAATCGAAATCTGTGCATTTGTTTATTTTGTTCTAGACGACGAAGGAAAGGTGGATGGCCACGCCACCTACAGGGGGACATTAAAGGTGACAGCTCCTTATTGCTTCCCCATTGCCTGGTGAATAGTATCTTTCAGTGACCACCTGGCTAAACAAGTTAGCTACTGCCAGCTCGAGATCTCAGTTCCTGAACCAGGGCCGGTGATGTGATGTTCAACCCAGGTTGGGTTTTATTTAGATGGGCTTGCACTCTTCCTCTCCCTCTTTTCGTTGACAGCAGCAGAGGAAGAACCACCCACCCACCAGGCATGCACTGGAGAGCGAAGCAAGAATAATCGGTTGCTCTACACTCTACAGCATCTCAAAAGGAGTTACTGGGCGTGCCTATTGCAAAAAGTGAATAATGCCTCAAAAAGATGGAGATAGGGCCGCAAACGATGATATCCTCAGGCCACAGGGCCATGAAAATAATGTGATAGCAACCGCATTATCCCGCAAGGGACAGTTGGTATACTGACAGCTACTTGTTGCCCTAAATTTGCTCCATGGCGGCATGGGAGCTGCAGCTGTAAAACTGCATGGGCCTCAGCCCCAATGCGAGATGCAAAGCACCGGATGGCAAATACTACTTCGCTGTGATTCCCGGCGGCGCGATATTGGTTTTAGGACGGGTGTCAGCGGTTAGTGTTAACAGCGCTGAACATCTGGTTCGCCTGTAAATGAATCCTACCTGTGTATTGCATAAATAAATTTTGAATACGCTTGCAGCAGTTTTTCCCAACAAATAGGGGGCCTCATTTATGAAAAGTGACGCAGCGCTGCGTGAAAACAGCGATGCGTCACTTTTCACTGCGCACTCCTTGCGACACCAATGATGCGTCATATTTAATGTATGACGCATCATGTCCCAAGGACTTACAGATACGTCAGTATTTCTGACGCATCTGTAAGCGCAAAAGTGACGCATTGCTGGAGTGTGTCACAAAAGTGACGCAACTCCAGCAATGCGTCCTTTCACATGGGGAAAGCCCCATGTGAAAGGGCTTGCATCAGTCTTATGCCTGCAGGGAAGCAGGCGCAAGATTTTGACGCAACAGCATCCTAAAAGTGACGCAGTGAAATCTCATAGATTTCACTGCGTCACTATTACGAGGCTTTTTGCGGGGGAACGCCCCCTCTGCATACATTATCCCTGACGCAGGTATAATGTGGCGCAGGGGTTTAAAAAGTGACGCATCTACCTAGATGCGTCACTTTTTAAATATGGTGCAACAAGGCGCATGTTTTACGCCGCTGGTGCGTCACAAAAAGTGACGCACCGGCGGCGCAAAACTGACGCAAGGCCTCATAAATAAGGGCCAGGGTGTTGTCTGTTTTCTGAGATGCAAACTGTGTATCTGTTGCAAAAGCAAACATGACAGAGGGGCTAGTGATGGAAGCACTATGGGGCAGATTTATGTTAACTGGGGCATCCCCAGGGATGCGCCAGTTAACATGCGCCACAGTGCGCCACACCTCCGCCTGCCATGGTGCGCCGCATTTATAATGCGGCGCACCATGGTGCAAAAACGGCACAGATGCGTGACGCATCTGTGCCGGAAATGTGGTGCATTGCTGGAGTTGCGTCGCAAGCGCGACGCAGCTCCAGCAAGGCTCGGGGGTGCCCCATTTTAACAATGCTGCGTCAAGACCTACGCCTGCTTCAAGCAGGCGCAGGCTTTTGACGCAGCATTGGCTTAAAAGTGACTGAGTGAAATCTCATAGATTTCACTCAGCCACTTTTGCGAGGCGCACCTGCCCCGGAACGCCCACCTGCGCCGGAACGCCCACAAGCGGCGCAGGGCTTTACAACGTGACGCATCTGCCTAGATGCGTCACGTTGTAAATCGTTCGTAGGGATGCGCCACGTTTACGCCGCCTTGCGTGACGCAACAGCGGTGTAAACGTGGCGCAAGGGCCTCATAAATCTGCCCCTATGTGCATAAAGGGCACTCTAGTGCAGACATGCCACCCTGCCTGCTGCTAGGAGTGCCAGTGTTAAGCACCTGGAACAGGTAAACCTATGCCTCTTCTTCTGTTGGGAAGACACTGAGGTGGTTGCTCTCTTTAAGCATGGGAGGGTTCATTTCAAGGAATTTAGCAACAAAATGCCCTCTTCACTGACCCAAGTGGAATAAATAAAGGGTCCTGCTGTGATGTTTTGTGTGTATAGTATTTACAATAAAACACACCAGCGTCCCCTGGTATCTTGAAGCATCTTTTTTTGTTAGCTTGTTATCTGGAATCTCTGTAATTAACTCTTTGATGTGGGGACAGGGGCGGGTCGCTCAAACTGCAGCACAAATAAGTCACCACAATAACAAGGTTACCAGCGCTTTATGAACTAGCTGGTCTTCTCAGTGGGCTAAGGAGGCCTTTGCCAGAGCCACCTCACTGCAGTGTTGATAATGGAACTCAGAATACCGCCCTTGGTCAAATGGCTATGTGTGCCAAACGCTATCCCCACATTTTATACATTCAGTCCAGGGGGCTTTTAAAAATAGCATTTTATGGGGGAGGGAGGCAGGGGCTTGGGCTGGGAAGTTCTACATTGTGCTGTGTGGCCAGTTCTCTTATCCTGTTTGGGCTCCGGCCTGGGCTCTTAAGTGCTTTCAGCTTTGATCAGGTTCCCTTTGTGTTTCCGCCTTTGAGTTTATCTCATCATTAATTGGCTTACTGTCTGGACTACCCTTCAGCCCCACCCACTCCTTAACCATAGAACGCCCCACCCCCTGGCCAGTGAGCCAACTGTGAGCAGTAATCAACATATGTTGTTTGAGGTAGTCTCTATAATCCACACTCAGTCCCTGACTGGTAATTAACAAACCAGCAGGGCGATGCCGTATGCTGCGGGCAGGGCCAGTGGAATTATGCAATTCAGTGGCCTGAAATTTCCCACATAATTATGGATGTGCCACACTTACCGTATAATCCATCATCTTCTGCGCAATTTGCAGATTTTTACTAAAACAAAATAGTTCCGTGCGCAAACGGATCACAAGTTACTAAAAATGCTTTATTTGTGTTGCCCCGCAATGCCAAGTCATTTATCCCACTTCAGAAGCAGGTGACCTCTCAGTTGCTGATTTAAAGTGTTAAAATGAGATTAATTAGGTGAAATCTTTGCCCATACATTGTTAAGATGTGTAAAAAAGTAAATGAGTGACGAAAAACAGTTCCATCTTGTTAAATGCATGTAGGGGAATGGTGCCTCATGCTGGATCCTGAGGCGGTTCTCTGCCTCAGGTAACTTTGCGGGCAGTGAAGGTTCATGGGAAGTATGGAGTTTATTCCCTCCACAACAGCCACATGCTTTTAGCAATGGAGCTGACTCCATCGCAAAACAAAAACATCTCCTCCTCCAAGGCTACCTAGCAGAGAAAGGTAACATTCTCAAGTGTTGACTAATTAAAACTTTTTATATAATACTTACATTTTTATTGTAGCCTATAAAGCCCAAGTTCTCAATTTTCATTGCGTAAAAATGTCATTTGTTTTAATATAAGGAGATAAATCAGACGTCCAAGATGGTCTGATCTATGCCAAACATTTAGACTAACCAAAGGCCTTGCAAATTACTGCCACTGAGATATGTTTCTTCTAGATCATATTTGGGTATCCTAAAAATCCAGCACTAGACCGACCCTAGTAAAATTACTCGGGGAGACCCCGTTTTGAAGGTATTATTTGGATACTAGAAACAGGTGTGTTTGTCAGCGAAGAAGAATATTGTTCAGTTGTGATAAGCTGTCCAGGACAGCTGGAAATTCAGAACATAGAACTCTGGCCTTGGTTGCCTGTCCCCTGCGATCCACTTCTATATGGCTGGGACGCACTTATGTCAAGGTGAACAAAGAGCAGCAGAATTTCACCAGGTCCCTGCTCGCACTGCCCCCTTTGCCTTCACTGATTGGTTCCAGTGGAGTGCCAGCCTTGACACTGCAACCAAGCTTCCCATGTCTGTTTGATTATCTTGTTTCATTGTTACAGTAGGGAGGCACAGCAGTGCTGCGAGCAAGGTTGGTAATCTCTGGGGCATTCAACACCATTATCAAACAACACAATTCACTGAGATTCCACTTGGGACACCCCCAGAGGTTGAATCACCATGTTCCTTTAAGAGCTGAAGCCTTGATGCAGCAGTGCACTCTGGGCTACAAGATAATGTGTCATTTCTCAAAGATCACCAAGCCACAGAGAAATTGTACTGTGATTCAAGCAGTCCCTCCTTCACTAGTGTGTGGATAATGAAAGGATATACAAAGGTGTCTCAGAACACTCATTAGATTGTGTTGTAATTGCATTTAAATAGCGCTTGCTACCCCTGCTAATGATGTGCAGAGGAATAGGTGCAAAAAGAACAATTGATGGACAGAATGCTGAACGATGTCAATCATTCACCCCCTCTCAGAGATCTGGGTCTAAATTCATCATTTTATTTCTCCCCACGCCATTCCAGTTTAAACCTAGCCATGTGGAAATCAGTCTTGGCCCTGCTTTTTGTTGAAAAACGGCACTTTCGCTTATAACTGATAGAAAATTAAGCTAATGGTTGCAGCATCACTCAGCACTACCACAGCACCACTCAGCACCACCACAGCATCACTCAGCACCACCACATTATCACTCAGCACCACCACAGCACCACCACAGCACCACTCAGCACCACAACAGCATCACTCAGCACCACCACATCATCACTCAGCACCACCAAAGCATCTCTCAGCACCACCCAGAACCACCACAGCACCACTCAGCACCACCACAGCATCACTCAGCGCCATCCCAACATCACTCAGCACCACCACAGCACCAATCAGTGCCACCACAGCACCACTCAGCACCACCACATTATCACTCAGCACCACCACAGCACCACTCAGCACTACCACAGCATCACTCATCACTACCACAGCATCACTCAGCACTACCACAGCACCACTCAGCGCCACCATAGCATCACTAAGCACCACCACATTATCACTCAGCACCACCACAGCACCACTCAGCACCACCAGAGCATCACTCAGCACCACCACAGCATCATTCAGCACCACCACAGCATCACTCGACACCACAACATCATCACTCAGCACCACCACAGCATCACTCGGCATCACCACAGCATCACTCAGCACCACCCAGAACCACCACAGCATCATTCAGCACCACCACAGCACCACTCAGCACCACCACAGCACCACTCAGCACCACCACAGCATCACTCAGCACCACCACATTATCACTCAGCACCACCACACCACCACTCAGCACCACCACAGCATCACTCAGCACCACCACAGCATCACTAAGCACCACCAAATCATCACTCAGCACCACCACATTACCACTCAGCACCACCACAGCACCACTCAGCACCCCCACATTATCACCCAGCACCACCACAGCACCACTCAGCACCACCACAGCATCACTCAGCACCACCACAGCATCACTCAGCACTACCACAGCACCACTCAGCACCCCCACAGCATTACTCAGCACCACTACATTATCACTCAGCACCACCATAGCACCACTCAGCACCACCACAGCATCACTCAGCAAGACCACAGCATCACTCAGCACCACCACAGCATCACTCAGCACCACCACAGCACCACTCAGCAAGACCACAGCACCACTCAGCACCACCACAGCATCACTCAGCACCACCACAGCATCACTCAGCGCCACCCCAGCATCACTCAGCGCTACCCCAGCATCACTCAGCACCACCACAGCATCACTCAGCACCTCCACAGCATCACTCAGCACCACCACAGCATCACTCAGCCCCAACACAGCATCACTCAGCACCACCACAGCATCACTCAGCGCTACCCCAGCACCACTCAGCACCAACACAGCATCACTCAGCACTACCACAGCATCACTCAGCGCCACCGCAGCATCACTCAGCACCACCACAGCATCACTCAGCACCACCACAGCATCACTCAGAGCTACCCCAGCACCGCTCAGCGCCACCACAGCATCACTCAGCGCCACCACTGCTTCACTCAGCACCACCACAGCATCACTCAGCACCACCACAGCATCACTCAGCGCCACTACAGCATCATTATGCGCCACCACAGCATCACTCAGGGCCATCACAGCTTCAATCTGTGCAACCATTCAACAACAACTAGTTCTAATATGTTCTCTCAATGTTTCAAGCTTTATTATAAATGTCACAAAAAGATGTTAATATTTCACTTCTGTTCTTGGATTTTCGTCACAATAAAATACACTGAACATAATCTTCACAAAAGTTATTTACAAAAGTTTAGGCTATTGCCATTATAAATTACAATCACTTTTATTTAAGTATTAATTATTTAAAAAAATAAAAGCCAATGTTATTTGTAATATCAATACATCTAAGTCACGTAAATACAAAACATGTTGCATTACAAATGCTATAGGTGTCACATTTGCAAAAGTTATAACTATTGGCATTGTAAATGACAAAGCTATTCATTTAGCTATTTTCAAAATCAACACATAAATAAAAAAATTGTCATTTACAAGACCAATAGCTCAAACTTTCCTAATGCGAGACCTATTGCATTGCAAATGCTTGTTTTAAAAGAGAGTGCATACTCAGAAATACCTGATTCAAACATTGTCTGCCTACCTCTGTGCACTTCCATCACATTTTGAACTCTAGTAAATATATATGAATATTTTTGAAGTTTTATATAGCGCAAACTCGACCTGAAGGTATCGGAGCACTTTACATAAGCATCGGTTGCATTACAAACAGACGCATTTTTTTTAGGACACAGGGAGATTAGATTGAGTGATATGCCAGAATCACGGGCTGTTGGGCTTCCCGCCTGGCTCGAGCCTAGTTCTCCAGGTTCAGGGTCAGCCGCTCTAGCCGCTGGGCACACCCAGCCCCTTTGATTTTTTTCTTGCCTTTGCTCTATTACGCACACTGTGCTCTCTACAGCGCTCTGACGCCGATGTTGTGTGGGGTCTGTGCAGTGGGTAGTCCCCAACAAGCAAACGTTCACAAACAAAAGCCATTTGCCTTTCGGAATGTCACCTCGGTCATGATTTGTGGAGACCTAAAACGACAGCGAGATGTCTGCAGGCGGTGGGGCTCAGACCGCCATAAATTAAGGGTTAGGTGATTGAAAGAGGGGCTGTCATATTACTCAAAGGTGCACTGCGAGATGCATTAAACTTTCAAAACGTGTATTTTTCTGTGAGAATGAGGGGATATCTTATCAAAAACATTTTGAAGCAAGTTTACAACCCCGCAAGCAAACATAAATGGAAAGAGCGAAAGGATTTGTAGGGTCTGGACTCGACAGAGACAGAACCCTGCTCCCCTGGAATTCCCTGGAGTTTAGAAGAATTTTCCCAATGAAGACACGGAGGCACTGCTCACTCCCGCAGGCAAAACACAGTGGGTGCAAGGAATACAGCTGCCCCCAACCCTGCGCGCCCCTGCTCGCTCCCGACAGCAAAATGCCATGGGAGTGACCAGTAAACAAAGAGGTGGGACATGCACCAGCCTTTGGCCAATTGCGTGCTTTCATTTTTGAAGCCACAGGCAAAGGCCAATAGAATGTGTGGAAGTTTAAAAACCACACAGACGAGTTTGGTGATAGTCTTGAGTGATTCCAAGAGGCCTCCCCATAAATCAGTGCATGTGTGCAGCGCTAGGCTCGACCTAAAAAAAGAAAAGGTGAAGTGGTCATTCTTCCAGAGTTTTGAGTGCATAGGGTTTTAGTTCAAAATGCTGCATATAAGATCAAAAAACAATATTCACAAGTCAAGGAAAGATAAGGTGCCAAAGAAGAAAGTATTAATCTACTTGTCACATCGGAATATTCCCGCCCACAGTCGGAATCCTGGACCATTTGCTCAATGGACAGAAATATATGTCCTATAGATATTTTAAAAAATTTGTCACTAAGAGTACTTCATGTTCTGTGTTTAGGAATATTAACAAAATAAGGCTTTTTTGCCAAGATAAAAACATTTGAACTATTCCTCTCCTTATAAGAATACGCGTGCTGTAATTGTGACAGGAGAATTGTATTTAATAATTTATTTGTTTAAATCTGCTAAGGTGTATGCCACTATGTGAGGCTCGGGGGCAGCCCCACCTTATGAGTAGCCGTTTCCTATGAGAGGAGAGCCTTGCTGTTTTCTCTGTGCTACCCTGGCTGGCTGCTGTCTTTGCTATACCTGACTGAGGCTCTCCTGATACTTTGCACTTAATCAGCTGGTGATGTTGCTTTAAGCTATACCTTACAGCTTAGCTCTTCTGACTATTTGCACGCTGAGCATTAGTTTCCTACGTTCGTATGAATTCTTAAATTGCATATTTATATTTGCAATTAAATTTCCCTTTTTTCTCCTCTTCTAACCACTCATGCCCATTTATTGGGATGTTGTCATAAACTGTATTTCTTTTCTTGTAAACATACCTGAAATACAGAACTAATTAGAAAATTATGTTATTCTTTATTGTATTTTTACGATGCCATTCATATTCTGAAGTAATAGATAAAAGTGACTTGATAAGTAATCTGAGTTTGTCATTATTGATGGTTTTGTTATACTGCGATTAAGTTTGTTAGTTAGGTATTTCCTTTGTCTTGGGTCCTTCTGAAGGGAATATCATCCATCTTATCATTACCCATTACCCAATTAGCTCTACTAAAAGGTTCATCTGAGGACCTGGAATTGTAAGTGGTTATTGAGTTCCTATTGGCCCAAACTCATAGATATGAAAAGATCCAGTATATTGAAAATAGTGATAATTATAAATTAGTCATAAAAAGTTTTCAGTTTCTGCTGCATCAACAGTGGTTCATTTGTAAAAGAATAAGTGCCGGGGACCAAAGTTTTTCTCGAAAGCCTCCGGCTGATGCTAGTAAAGGTTGGGATGCTGAATACCAAGCTTGCATAGTCTTGACTCCCCTTCATGCCTTTTTAATTCAACACTATACTCTGCATGTCCCTTTTCCCGCTCTTGCATATCATCTCTGATTTCTCCCATCGTCACTGTTTTTCCTTCTTTTTTTCTTCAGGACGAATCTTGCGATAAAAAGAAGCACAAAATTGCACATGACACAAACAACAGCTACTTGTGTTCGCTTCATTCGCATTGTTGCTGTGCATTCACAATAGGATTTTAACCCAATCAAGTTAATCCTATTTATGAGACTCCATGATCTGGGTTGAGTAGTAGGAGGTTTAGGAGTAGCATTAGGGTGTCCAAGACTCAGATTAATCAAGAAGTTAGTGGTCTGACCAAGTATGACAGCACTGATATTGGAAAAGATCAGGTCCAGGGTATGTACTGGGGAGTGAATGTGGCTAGATACTTTTTGAAACAGGCCCAGATTCTCAAGAGCACTCGGACAAGTAATGGTGTACATTTGATCAATTTCTTTATAATTGAAGTTAAGGTCTCCTAGGATGAGGAAACTGCAGTAAGTAATGGTGTTGGGAGTCAAATATATCTGCTAGGGTGGAGCTAAAGTTGTTTTGAGACCCCGGGGGTCTGTAGATGAGAGCTACACCTAGGAAGTGGGATAAGCACAAATATTAACGAAAAATGTCAACGCTGTTGGTGCAAATGGCATCCAAACTTGGTATTTATGATCCAAGGTAATAGGAACCCTATCAACCATTTTTGAGGATGGTCAATCTTGACAATTTTGCAGGACTGTGGTTCGGTAATAGAGACTTTTGGGCTTGTTGAGGACCTGAGCCAAGGTTACAAAACAAAGCATGGATCTGGGCTGGAACTATAAATAGTATCCCACATCTTGTGTTTAGAAAGCGATCTAGCATTAAAGTAGCAACAATGAATTAATGAATTACTAGGTGGGTGTCATGCTGGGCAAAGGGGTCCCATACCAAGACTAGAGGTCACTTGACTCGATGGGGCATTATGAATTGACCCCAAGGTGGTGTTAGCTACTTGCTGACCGATGTTGAGGCGGCAAGAGGCCCTGCTATGCAATCAGGAAAAAAGGTCCTTCAATGGTGACAGGAATACCCTTAAAGAATTTATCACTATACATAAAAGGGCCCCATGAGAGAGCAGGAGCGACTGTTTGTATGTCAAGGTTCTGACAGGCTATTCACTGCTTGGGATCTTGCAGGACTGTATTATCCAAATGCCTGGGGGAATAGGGAAGGATGTTCTGAACTTGCCAAAGTCATCATCAAGTCTTAAATGTAGCAGGAGAGTGTCCCAAAGGCAGGAGCCAGAGCAGGAAGAGTTTGGCCACCAAACCTCTTCTATCTAGCGGGTTGAATAGCGAAACGTTATCTGTTAGCATACTTGAGGCTTCTAGTTGGCTGGTAAGAGATAAACAGTTTTGTGGAGTAGTTTGGGAATTAACTATAGGGTGCTTTATATACTGGGCTCGTGTATCTGGAGTTTTGAAGTCTGCACTATCTTTTACATGGAGCTAGTGGGGAGCATTCAAGTTCGGAGCACTGTGGTAGTGTCATTTCAAATGACACACTATCCGTCACTGCATCAATTTGAGAAAGGAGGGCCAAGGCCACAATCAGCTATTGTAGTAAAGCAGATATGACAAGATATTTGTGAGGATTACAAGATTTTCTGACAGCAGGGAAGCAGTAGTAGGAGACTCTCTTTTGGTAGACAATGGTGGTGCAATGTAGTTTTGGACGCTGCATCTAATAGGGGATAAATAAGAGCTCACTGTCAAAGAGTAAAACGAAGTTTGGATGTTTTCCATGGGGATTTGAAAGAGGAGAGGTCAATTTGTCAGACCAAGACAAAGAGGAGCAGCATTTCAGTTTTAACACCATAGAGATAAAGCCAGTAATTTTGCATCCAATGGTGGTCATGCAAGACAGCAGGGGGTCAGATTCATCAGATTAAAGGTTGAACTGTGCCTTATCCATGAACATGTGGTAACCTATATTTTAGGAGTCTTAGGTGACAGCAAGGATGGGAATGTAGATCTTGAATAGCACTGGTGACAAGGCAGGTCAGTAGAGGGGAGATGGTACCCTGATCATGAGGAACAACACTTTTACGGCCTCATTCCGAGTTGGTTGTATTTATGGTGGTGCTAAACAAGGGCAGGATTTACTGCCTTGGGATGGTATCGCCCCTAAATCTACCCGCTATAAGTTTTTTAAGTCCCTGGAATGGTGAATACTCTGCCAGATTCTGGATTACTGGTCCCTTTCCTGTAGGTTTGCCCTGATGATCTTGAATTTATGTATCAGATGTATCACCTGCTTTGAGCAGATGGTAAATGTGAGCAGGGGCATGGAGTTGTTGCATGGGTGGTGGGGTCGACAAGCAGTCCGCCTTCAGGGATATTCATGCCGATCGGACCTAACAATCTTTCGCCTAGTAATTTCGAATATTGCACCGCCAGGTAACTCTGAATTGGCGGAGGCAACATTTCTGGTGGTAACTCAGAAAAGGCCAAAGCAGTGCTCTGGGTGGCTAGTAATCAGGCTGTGATATTGGCTATTCTCAGAAGGAATGGACTATTTAGCTTGTTGGGAAGAATTTTGGCGAAATGATTGAAGCCATGACAGAACTGTTCATCTGATGCAGGCCAAAGCTGACAATCTTTTGGTTATCACCTGACGGCCGATGGTGTTGAGGTGACTAAGAGTAATAGGATCAATGTGCATGGGTGTCCCTGTTTATACAAAATGAGTAGTTCTTTCCTGATATTTAATAGAGTATTCCCCATACCCTGCAAAGACAAGAAACCCTGATTTGAAGTAACTCAAGACAACATTTGCTTACAGGTGGGTAGATAATCAGCATAGTGGGCTTCGTGTAGGGTTGCCTCGGTGAAGACACTGGAGTGTTAAATACAAATGTTTCACTATTTTCGTTGCTGTTTCAATATTATCAACGCTACGCTACATGCTGTATGTCAGGCCCTATGGTAAATGTCCGTCCATTCTTTCTGCAAAAGTGCCCTACCCAGCTCTCTTTCCCTTTGCAACTGTCCAGGGTTTTTCTCTGCCTCCGGCTTGCGCCAGATAAACCTATTTTTTCTTTTTAAATAACATTATTTTTATTGCTATTTATAAAGGAGTTAAAGGTGTGGGTTGAAGTTAAGGGAGGTAATGGAGGTAAGGTTAATTTTAGGGTTATGGGGAGGGTAGAGGGAAGTAGTGGTAAGAGTTATTTTAAGGTTAGGGTGTGGGTAGAGGTAAAGGGAGGAATAGGCAATTTTAGGGTTTAAAGCTAGGTAGAGATAAAGGAAGATATGGGTAATTTTAGAGGTTAGGGATTAGGGATGGGTACAGGTAATGGATTGGTAGAGGTAAAAAGTGGTAAGGGTAAATTTAGGTATCGCAGAGGGAAGAGGGAAAGGGAGGTCAGGAGTAAAAAACAAATGTAAAAAATCGATATATGCTTACACATATATCAATACATATAAATATATATATATTCAGACCAACATGTTTTTTGATTCAAACAAGTGGACAAGGGATCAGCACTATGCAGTTTATTTCTAGATCCCCCATTATTTAGCGCTGTTGCTCTGTACAAACGCATATAGAACGGCCTTTGCACAACATCGAAATTCAAATTGATCGTATTTATACACTGGGTCAATACTCGCTTACATAGACATAATTAATTGTCATGTTTATTAGTCTGTATCAATTTTACTTTTGCGTGCTGTGTAAATATGCTTGTACATACATCAACTCAATAATTGTTTTTAGCTTGTGTAAAAAATTGTCGGATTTATGTATTAATCCTATATGTCTTCTACACTACCGTAAGCTATTCATGAGTATTATAGACACAACAGCGTTCACGTGTAAAGTATTTCTACCATGTTTGTGAATCAATCCGATGCACTGTCACTTTAAATGCCCCACTCTATGACGAGCAGTTTGTCATGTGATCAAGCCTCTCCGAAGGCGAAACGCGTCATGGCGGCAGCGCTGGCTTCACCTAAATAAACCACCTTGGCACCAGCACTCATTTGGGTCGACTCTTTATCACTGTGGAACTGGCAGTTTTGGCTTTTTGTCTGCAAAGTGATAAGCTTCGGGAATATATATATATATATATATATATATATATATATATATATATATATATATATATATATATATATATATATATATATATATATATATATATATATTTATATTTATATATGACACGAACTTCGCCAAATCCCCCAAGTCAGACTCAAAAGGAAAAAACGAAACCGGACCCAAGTAGATATTTTGCAAGTTGATTTATTCCATCCTTAGTGCACGGAACACGCCGCCATGACGCGTTTCGGGACCTCAGCCCCTTGATCACATGACATGGTCGGTTACACACCCATCATCTTTAAAGTGCTAATACACAGTCAGCTGACCCCACAGCCTGTGGAAATAAAAAACATACTTCAGCCTGGTTCAGTAGTGCTTATGTTTGACAGTATTATCGTGCATTTAACACCTAAACCACACTTAAATGGTCCAGAAACAAATTCCATAATTCACCATGTTGAAAAAAATTTTTTGTAATAGAAAACTAAACAGATTTAAAAGAGAATATCCCTCTTAGTTCATCTGTTCAATTTGCTGTTCCACATAATTCATCGTGATTCATTCCCAATAAATATATTGATTAAAATCTATAACCAACAGTTTTATATACATCACATTAAAATCATGTACAAAAATATATTATTAATTTTATATATTTTTCTCGTGCAAATCCGCTGTATATTGTGCAAAATTCGCAAAACGGGACAACATCACTGGCTGAATGGGAACAAATGGTTTGGTGTCAAATTATCAAATATTCAAAATTGAGCCCAAGTGGGCATTAACCGCTACACATAACCACTGCTGTGTCAAGGGTGCAAAAGCTGGTGCACTTTAAAAAGAATATCGCAAACATAATTGTGATACATAATAATAATGACTCTCTAACCAAGTGATAAAAATTGTTTTCGCTCCCTTCACCATGAATTGAAGTTAAAAACAGAAGGCAGACTATTTACATGTTTGATTATGATACATATTGCCCCTCAATCAATCTGCAGTTACTGACAAACTTTGGTCCATATTGGTATATATATAAAATCATTTATGTGTCTACAAATGCACACACATATATAAAACCACAAAAATGCATAGGAAATGTCCACAGTGTAATGCAATACATTATAAAGTGTAAAGGTCAACATGTTATATTACATACATGGTAAAGGCACGTGTAATGTATTATAATAAAGTCCCCTCAACTCAGAAGAGTTGCAGCAGAGTCGGTACGTGACTCAGAAGGGAAGGTGGTTGGATGAATACGGGATAGGTATTACGAGCTAAACTAAATACACTCACTGCGCGCATTATTATGTATGATATGGCTTACTTGCATTTGATGCTGCTTTTCAGCTATAGTCAGCATACATATGATGTATTTTAGCTGTTAGTTGATTTCATACCTCATAGTATGGTTTCTATGTTTACTCATTAGTATAGTGGGAAGAGCTATATAACACATGGGCAGTATAGTGCCAAACTAGATTGATAAAGGCCTCTTGGAGGCTGAAACGCGTCTCTCCTTGTGCTTGGGATTGAGGGTGACCTGAACAAATAAAGAAGATGCCGAATCCTGAACCACTTCGTGTCCGTGCCTTCTTCCATGGTTCTGCTGTGCGAAATTGTTGTTTGTTTCAATGAGATGCAGCATGAGCTGTCGTCATGCTTTTACTGAACACCAGTTGTTTGTGACTTTCCCTTAAGACTGGCATTGTGGAGGAGCACTGGAGTGCTATTGGGGGAGCCCCCAGTTGTGGGGCCAGGAAGAGGAATGAGGATTGCAGTGCATAGAAACCTTCAAAGGGGTCCCACCGATACTTAGTCCTTTTAAACCAACAAGGAAGAAATTGGCACAGAAGCTGAAATATAGAACATCTTGAATAACCTCAAATGAGTGAGACTACGTCACACAGAAGCCTTAGCAACTGAATGAGGCAGTCTAAGGAGTACAGAAAACTGGGGCCTTATTTTTGCTTAGGGTTACATAGTAAGCATAAGACCAATGGCCAGTCCTGGCTCAAGTAAGCATGCAAAATGACTAAGATGGGCATACAAGATCTGCTTGCTCAACAAAGTGGGAGGAGAGTTGCTTCTCCATACAGCAGCAAAAATAGCCTTACATTTATACTAGAGAAGCAGGCGCATTCTACTGGCTAGGCCCTTCTGGGCATGTGCGAAGGTGGAATATGCTGAACATAGTTTGTCTCTAGGCAGATTTAAAGAGCAGTTAACAGAAAGGTAGGACAGAGCACATGGCGAGCACATGGCAAACAAAATGGCTGCCAGAAATACAAAATGGCTTTCACAAAGCGGATAAGATAACTTCTAAATACAAGATGGCTTCTGCTAATGCTAACTCATTGCTGTCAATTTACAACAGGATGACTGTGGTAGAGGATGTGGGTCTAGTAGCGAGCGGTTCTTGCAACTGCCAGCTTAGGATCTGTGTTTTCATCAGCAAGAAATGCCTTGTTCAGAAATCTGACACCATCTGGTGACTGGGCACTGCAGAGGCTGATGCCGACGTAGTGAGGTGGTTTGGGCGCTATCAATTTTGATGATGGGTCCCCCTCAACCCCGAGATTGTGCCGTCTTTTAAGTTATTTTATGCTGGCCATATTTCAATGTATTTTTTTTAATACCAATAGCCTTTGCCCCGGTGTAAGACGCCTTGGACACTGACCCTGCAATTACAACAGCATTTGGATTGCCTACGGAGTTGATGACTATTCAGTTGCATTATGGGATTTGAAGTCTCGAGGGGTTTGGAGCACGTGCTCGGTTGACTGGGAGGTACAAATTGACTCTTTGTTTTAATATGTAACCCCGAGATGGGACTACACTTTATCCGGTCCCCCGTGCCTCATATCAGCAGCAGTGTGATGTCAACATCACGGCAGAATTCACTGTGACTTTGCATTTTGGGTCAGAGGTCATGTTGATACGGATTGGTTAGTAGCTCGGGAGAGCTTTAACCGGGGCATTGGCAAAGCTTAAGGGACATGAACAGCAATGAACGGCAACATTGATGTTTTCATTTTGTTATGATACATTTTATGATGCAAAGGCAACACATGACTTATGCTTGGCTGCACAGTTTTAATGCCCTTATTAATCCCACTACGCTGGATATCGATGTAATTTACATGCACAATTGTCCATGCTGTATTAATTATAGGTATTAAGAGCTAAACTAAATGCACGCACTGCACGCATTATTATGTATGATATGGCTTACCTGTTTGATGCTGCTTTTCAGGTGTAGTCAGCATGCATATGATGTATTTTAACTGTTAGTTGATTTCATACCTCATAGTATGTGTTCTATGTTTACTCATTAGTCCAGTGGGAAGGGCTATATAACACAGGGGCAGTATAGTGCCAAACTAGATTGAAAAAGGCCTCTTGGCGGCTAAAACGCATCTCTCCTTGTGCTTGGGATTGAGGGTGACCTGAACAAATAAAGAAGAGGCTGAATCCTGAACCACTTAGTGTCTGTGCCTTCTTCCATGGTGCTGCTGTGGGAGGTGGTTGTTTGTTTCATATATATATATATATATGTAGAACTCTACATTGAACTGGGTAAAATCCAGACGAGAACGTATCGTAAACCCACTGCGGGAAACTCAGTGCTACATGCACAGAGTTTCCACCCGCACAACCTCAAGGAATTTATCCCTTATGCAGAGTGCCTACACATGACGAGGAACTGTAGTACCAAAACAGGGCTCACTGAGGCAAAGGAAAATCTGTTTTCCAGACTTAGAAAGAGAGGATATAGCCAGAAAACCTGTTCCAAAGCAGATACTAAATGCAGTAAAATCATGAGAAAGGATCTTCTGTTTCCTCAGAGAAACGATCCAGCCTCACAAACACCTAACAGGGAACCCCCGAGACTTATCACAGGGTTCAATGCCTACCACACCCAGGTTAGAAAAATACTCACTAAGCATTGGCCTTTAGTAAGGAACGACCCGATCATTGGAGAAATGTGTGGAAATAGACCTTCCATAGCTTTCAGGAAAGCCAAATCCATGAGGAATAATTTGGTGTGTAATGCACCCACCATGAAAAAACCTGCAGATTGGCTCACTAACCAAAAGGGGTTCAAAAAATGTTCCAAATGCAAGGCATGCAAACACGGCGTAAACACTACCAAAGTAGAGGTACCCTTCAGACTCAAACCATATACTATCCGAGAAAAATACAATTGTAAAACAGATCACGCAGTATATGTGTTAGTCTGTGTCTGTGGGAAACGATACGTTGGAAGCACCATTCACCCAGTGCATGTGAGAGTTCTCCAACACCTCCGCGCAGTGACAAATGATGACCCAGCCTATCCGGTGGCCAGACACATAAACACGGTCCATACAGGTGACATTAGAGTACTGTCGTACTTTGTCATAGACAGTGTCCCCAAAAATATCAGGGGTGGAAACCGTCTTCTGACTCTAAGGAGATTGGAATCGAGGTACATCATTCTCCTTAATTCCAAAATACCTAATGGCTTAAACGCTGATGAGGCACTTAGCGTACACCTGTAAACCACGATAGAGGGTCCATGTCTAATATTGATAATGCCTTACCTTCTCCCATGAGTTTCTCTCCTTTCCCTTCCTAGAAACATCTAAATGTTCATGGTTTTAACCTCACGTCACACTGTACATAGGAGCACAATCACCACCCCCAGACTCTGTTTTAGCTTAAGTGGCAGTTTAGCTAACAGCATTAGGCATGTTTGTAATAACATCTGAGACACGTACTAATATGTTATCCTCTTAAACAATACGTGGTGGGGAAGAATATGACAATGGGTACGCAATTGTACATGCATCAAACTGAAATTTCACCAAAGTAGAAATGTACACACAATGATCAAGGGGGCTGACAATACTTATGTTATCATTGTTGGTATGTGCTTAAATTGAATGTGTTTTATATTACATACAACGCCTTTCCACTTGGAGACGATGGTTCACTTAGGCGTAATGTGGAGATTTAATATTTTTCGTAATTTAGTCATTTATGTGTTAAATATGTATGATACACCACGGTCGTATGTCATACCAACATACAACACAAAACCATTTAGGCACCTAACGGTACATGTTTCTACACACGGAGGCACAAAAGGTCCAATCCGGCATCATTGAGTAATTAACCCACGTCACACACTTAAACCCCAGACCCGTGACAAGTTAACCACTCGGTAGCTAAACCACAGTTAAGCTTCCCACACATAACGCAATACGAACATATCATAATTCCAGCGCATCCAGCAACATTCACCTGCTATATTGAATAAGGTTCACTTACTTGTTTAAACGACATGACTGCTCAAGGATTTCCGCATTGCACTGTGTCAAGCGCGCTGATGTAATGGTTGAATCACTAGGCTGTGGCAGCCGTGTGGTTTCTATAGTAACGTGTTAACGTGAAAGGGAGGATGACGTGATTCAGGAATGTGCATGCCTCAGTAACTTTTCTATGTCTGTCTTACATCACGCTTGCCAAATGTAACCATGGCAATCAGGCAATAGAATTGCAAAACAAGCTAAACTTTACCACAAAATAAGAGTGAAACATACATGATGTAATGTAATGTCAGAGGGGTATAAAAGTAACCACATACTGCATAGATGTTGTGAACAAGGCGGGTGCTTACCGCCGAAACGCGTCAAGCAGCCAATAAGTGAATAAAACTTATTTGGAAATCTAAATTTCACGGAGTCAGTGCCTTTCTTGTATGCAGAAGTTTGGAGTGTTCCGGATATATATATATATACTGGCGAACTTTCATCATTTATAAAATTGTTGAGTGCGTGATTTATGTCAGCAATGTATTTATGTAGTATTTTTACTATGTTTATTGCACTATGCACTTTACGCCATTCTGGTTGGTTACCGTCTTTCTGCACTTGCACTTTAAATTCTGCCATTCGAATGTATAACACCATGTGATCAAGGCCTGTGAGAGGCCGAAACGTTATGCTGTCGTTTGTTGCTGAATAAAGAAACAACAACTCACGGAATACCTGGTCCTGCTGTTTTCTTAAGGTAGCGTGGCTGTACGTTGCTCCGAGTGCCTTGTCGAGGACCCGTTTGGATTTCTTAGCCGGTTGAGCGCTTCTCCGGCGTAGCAGGACCCTCCTTCAATTGTTGGCTTGGCGGCACACTCCTCTCTGCACTTCCCGTCAACAGCCTGTGAACAAGGAGCACAAGGGCTCCGAAACGCGTAAGGCACTACTGAAATTAACCCGAGGACTTGTGAGCCAACGTGCGTGATTTAGTTTGGAAACTGTGTGCTCTCCGAAGCGCTGGTTCTTTGTATGAAAAAATGTTTTGCGGCAATTCCTTGTCGCGGAGAAGCACCACCTGTATTAGGACCATGGAAACATTGGAACTGTGCCGAGTTTCCCCGTGGAATTTCCGAACTGCACCCTTGCTTGGTTTATCTGGTCCTGGGGGCCCACTGGGGGCTATGACAAGAAATTAAACAACACGGATCAAGTACGGAACCTACTAAGGTTGAACAATGGAGATGGGGGCACCCCAGAGCGAATTAACGAACTCATAATACCATCATGCAACACTATGCAAATGAATTGATGACGCCAATAAATAAACGTGTCAAAATGGTGCCTCCTTCCTCTCTGCACTTCCCGTCAACAGCCTGTGAACAAGGAGCACAAGGGCTCCGAAACGCGTAAGGCACTACTGAAATTAACCCGAGGACTTGTGAGCCAACGTGCGTGATTTAGTTTGGAAACTGTGTGCTCTCCGAAGCGCTGGTTCTTTGTATGAAAAAAAAAAAAAATATATATATATATATATATATATATATATATATATATATATATATATATATCTATATATATATATATATATATATATATATATATATATATATATATATATATATATATATATATATATATATATATATATATATATATATCCAAAGAGTCGTCGTTTTCCCCTCTGCCTTCCACGCAGAACAACAAAAAGAGCGAGACCACAAAGTAAGTGCAGTTTCTCAGTGCATTTTATTCCGTGCCAGAGTTACAGCCTGCAATTCGCCATGACGCGTTTCACCTCGAGAGAGGCTTGTTCACATAGCGTGTCACGGACACAAACGAGGGATTATAAAGTGCTAGTGCCTAATTCACTACAGCTGTGCAGTTCACATTTTTTTCATTTCATCGACAGTGAAAACATACTGCGTTAAGTCAGTATACATATATACATATATATATAAACATTTTGTGTTTATAATAAAGTCCCCTCAACTCAGGAGAGTTGCAGCAGAGTCGGTACGTGACTCAGAAGGGGGGTTGGTTTGATGAATACGGGGAGGTCAGGAGGAAAGTCCGCCATTTTCCTTTGCTTTCTTTATTTCTTCTTCTTTTTTCTTTCTCCTGATCTCTCTTCGATCAAGGTTTATTATGTCAAAATCAGTGTAAAGATACCGTTAGGCAAGGGTTTAGTCCAGACCGGATACCTATAAATCTCTTGTGTGTATGTTCGTTTCACGGATGGGTGACATTTGGAAAAGGGGTGTGTTTCTGAGAAATAGGCTAGAGTGTGATACTGAACGCTCTGTAAACCCACTATAAGTGGACAGAGGTACTTCACTCTGGCCCTGAAACAGAATAGTTATCTCCTGTTTCCCCTAAACAAACCCCTAAACAAACAAAGATAAAAAGAGGAAGAGGATTGCATTGTAGAAGACGTTTTCATCAGGAAGATTCCTGCCCTTTACTATTACTTTTTTATTTGGCCATTATTTCTTCACAATCTAGTATATGAACCTCCCAGTTGACCTCTATTTCTTTATCACATGGGCTAAATCTGCTCCAATAGGGCTATACAAAAATATTTTAAGACATGATGTGTTTCACATCAACATTCTTTTTATTTCAAATATATTATAATTTTTTCATGATGATTATACGTATGTCTTTTATTTCATCAACAAGTGAAAAAGGATCTTCTAAAAAAACATTCATGCTATTACAACATATTTTTTCTTATTTTTCTTTTTTTTCACATGTTATTATTTACAATAAATACTATATCACTTTATACAAACATATATAGCCAATGGTGACTCCCTAGCTACATAGTAATAATTCGAAAATTTACATTCACGCTCAACCACACCATTCAAACGAACAGTCAACCCAAAAATACATACACAATCAGGTCAGAAGGGGACAAAGATGTTTTCGGTCTTCATGACCTTGTCGTGGGCTGAGCGCATACAACATGGTCAACGCGTGTTTAGGAGGAATAAACCTTTTGCAGACCACCTTCTTCAGGACCTTCTTGCATCAAATATTATTCTTCTATGGTAGGGGAACAGAAAAAATCTTGTGGGAAAATAGCTGGCTTTGCTTTCCTTCTCATTAGTTCACCAGATTGAGTACATATCGCTCTTTTAACGCTCAGGCTCTATAATGTCTGTGTAAAGTTCTAGCTAAAAAAGATTTTTCCTTGCGCCGTTTTGGCCTTCTGCAAAGTTGTAAAGAATCGTCCGGTGCTCATCTAAGCTTGGCACCCCTGTTCCTAATTAGATACTAGCACCTTTTGCGTAGTACATTCCAAGCAGCACCTCATGTATGTTGTAGTGTGGTCTGCAAAAACGTTTTTAGTATGTCCCTCTGCGGTGCTCACACAGTGAGACCAAGCCTCCAAGCTTGCATACTGACATGATAAACTACCCGTAGACCGCAGACCTCTGGGGCAGCCAAGTAACCACATAGCCTTTCTTCACATTCTTAGGATCCCGCCATCACCGTGGGGGCGGTGAAGGTGTCAATCATTAGGCTTCGTGGGAAGGCCGATATACTTACCACTACTCTTCTTCTCTTGACTATGAGCCTCCAAGGGAACCCATCCATGATGAAGTAGATGATCTAGAAGGGGAAAGAAGAAGGAAGAAGTTACAGGGGACCTTCCTGACCGAAAATGCCAACCTACAATTAACCTGAAAATAAAAACATGCCAATATTAAGAAACACAGCCTCCTCACTTCTTTTACCGCCCTTCCCTCCCACAAGTTTCAGGCTCCTTTTTCCACACAACAAATGCTTAAGATAGATCTCTAGTTGGAAAGAGATTGTCATGGTCCCATTGTTAAGTTTAAAAAGCTTCATTAGATCAAATATACAAAGTAAAACATAAGTACAATGTACAATTCACAATGCAATGAGAAACAGAAATGAAAAGATATTAAAGGATGAAATAGCCTAATAAGTACAATATAAGTGAGAATTGTAAAATACAAGAAATCCCCAAGAAAAGGGGAAACATAATGCCTATACTAAGAGAAAATGCTTTTTTTAAATTGTTATGAGTAAGAAAGAGAAGAGAGAAGGAAAGAAAGAAAAAGAAAAGAAAGGAGAGAGAAAAAAGGGGGAAAGAAGAGAAAAAAGAAAAGAGAAAGAAAGTAAAAAAATAACATATTAATAACAGTAAGGCATATTATGTTACACATCTGGAAAGAAATTCAGTTAATGGTAACCACGACAAATCTCTTTTAATCAAAAAAGAAGTAGTCGTTGCATGGGCATGATCAAGTCTATGGTGATGACATAGCAGGTTCCACCATGGAGTATAAGAAATTTTAGAAGTATCTTTCCAGTTCGTAGTAATAATCTGCAAGGAAATGGCTATTAACAAGTCTATAAATTTACGAACAATATTAGAAACATTCCATATAGGAGAAGAACCACCTAAAAAGATATGAACAATATCAAAAGCGTTGTTGGAACCCAAAATATCATTCAGCTTGCACCATATGTTTTTCCATAGGGAATTAACCAAGGGGCATTGGAAAAACATGTGGAAGAGGTTACTATCAGGGTGATTACATGACCAGCATTGACTAGAGTCTGAGGCTTTAAACTTATGAAGGTCAGAATAGGTAAGAAAAAGTTGATTGTAAAAGAAAAACAAAGTCTGAGTAGTCCTAGCTGAACGGGACACAGAGTGAATCCCAGACCAGATGGAATCCCAAACAGGAAAGGAAAATTTGTGTGCTAGATCCTTCTCCCAAGCAAGTTCGGTTTTGGATTTTGAACGATCGGGTATAGAACGAGAGAGGATCTTATAAATAATAGCAGCTTTGTGTGGGGTGGTAAAATCTAAATGAATAGAGTGTGATGGTATGTCCTCCGAGAGGGAGCTATGGTATGAGATAAGAGAGGATAAAGCAAGCTTAAAATCTGGGAACTGGGAGGAATACTTATTAGATAAATAAAAAGATGAACAAATATCAGGGAAATCCATTAAAGAACCATGTGATAAAAGCTGGTCAGCAAGTATAATGCCTTTATCAATCCATTCCTTCCAAAAGAGAGCTCTATTATTTATTTTAAGGGAGGCATTGTACCATAACGGTGTGAGGGAATGCAAATGAGCTTGAGAAAAAGAGGAGCGAAACAGGGAGAGGGAAAGCGTCCTGGAGAGTTTGAAAGTGGGTGAGAGGAAGCGTTTAGGGGGTTGAGATAAATGAGTGGCAGCGAGGAAGGTGAAGGGCGAGAGTTGCGCCAACTCCAAGGCACTCCATGCAGTAATAGGAAGAGAGGTCGAATCAGATAGAAATGGCCAAATGTGTTTTAAAGTGAAGGAAGAATGAAAACGAACAATGTTCGGAAAATTTACCTCTCCCATGTGCTTTGGATGCTGAAGACGAGAGAGAGAAATCCTAGGTTTGCGGTTATTCCAGAGGAAGCGAATAAGAATGCGATTAATTTGTGTAAAAAAGGAGGCAGGAAGGGAAATGGGTAACATGGAGAGGTAGAAGTTAACAATAGTGAGAAGCATCATCTTAATAGTTGACAGTCTTCCCCACCAGCTGTCACCACTGCCGGCACACCTGCAGCACAGCCAAGAACACGGATCCAGCACAACCCGCCCACAAGAACACAACTGAACCGAAGACCCTGCAATGCATCCTCCTCAACGTCCCACCCCTCCACAAACACGCCACAGAAATCTGGGACCTCCTTGACAGCACCACCCCGGACGTAGCATTCTTCACCGAAACCTGGACCAACGCCACCTCAGGACCGGACATCGCCATTGCCATCCCCCAAGGATACAAGATCTACAGGAAGGACCGCCCCACCCACCCAGGAGGTGGAATCGCCATCGTCCACAAATCCAGCCTCCGCCTGAGCACACTCCCTGACGAGTCCACAGAACTGATGGAACACCTTCAGTTCAAGATACTGGCCAGCCCCACTGCCGCCCTCCGAGGAACCCTCATCTACTGACCCCTGGACCCCGTGGACCCTTCGCCAACTCCATCACGGACATTATCTCCCCTCAGGCCATCGCATCCACCAACTACACCCTGCTGGGAGACCTCAACTTCCACCTCGACAATCAACTGGACCCCAACACCACATGCCTCCTGGACAACCTCCACAACATTGGACTCTGCCAGATCGTGACCGAGCCCACGCACTCAGCAGGACACACCCTCGACCCCCTCTTCACTACAGGAAACTCCATCACCTTTAGCCACACCACCGAACTCCCATGGACCGACCATCTTTGCGTCAACTTCACCTTCAGAACACCCACAATCCACAGACACCGGCACCTGCTTCCACAAAGAAACTGGACCAAAATCACTGAGGACCAGCTCATCTCCTCACTCAACAACTCCACCACAACCATCGCGGAAAACGACGACCCCAACACCGCAGCCCGAACCCTGCATAGATGGATCTCGGACAGCACCAACACTATGGCCCCCCTCAAGAAAAACAACAATACCAGTGCCAAGAAAGCCAGATGGTTTACCACCGAACTTCGAGAGTCCAGGCGCTCATGCCGCTGCCTCGAAAAGGCCTGGAGAAACACAAAATCGACAGAAGCTCACAACAACTTCAGAGCCGCCACCAACGCTCACCATCAACTCATCAGAGAAACGAGGAAAAAAGCGATTGAAGACAGAATCTCCACCCACGCACACAACAGCAAGGAACTCTTCAGCATCATCAAGGAGTTCGCCCAACCCACCAGCGAGTCTACCAACATCCCTCCCTCACAAGACCTCTGCGACAAACTCAGCACCTTTTTCCACCACAAAATCAAGAGCATCTACGACAACTTCGACGAAGACAACCAACACACTGAACCTTCACCAACCACCCCGACACCCGGAAACCAGCGATTGATGACTGGACAGCCCTCACCACCAAAGACACACTGAAGACAATGAAGTCAATCCACTCAGGGGCCCCCACGGACCCCTGCCCCCACCACATCTTCAACAGAGCCGCTGACACCATCGCACCCATGCTCTGCCACACCATCAACCGCTCCCTGGCGACCGCATCGTTCCCCGATGACTGGAAACACGCTGAGGTCAACCCCCTTCTGAAGAAACCCTCATCGGACCCCACCAACCTCAAAAACTACAGACCCATCTCCCTGCTCCCTTTCCCAGCGAAAGTCATCGAGAAAGCCATCAACAGCCAACTCGCCACATTCATTGAAGAACACAACATCCTCGACTCCTCCCAATCCGGCTTCAGAAAAAACCCCAGTACGGAAACCGCCCTCCTTGCCGTAACAGACCACATCCACACCCTACTGGACAAAGGAGAAACAGTAGCCCTCATCCTCCTAGACCTATCAGTGGCGTTCGTCACAGTCTCCCACCACACCCTAATACGCAGATTCTATGACGCAGGAATCCAGGACAAGGCCCTCGACTGGATCTGCTCCTTCCTCTACGGCAGGACGCAACGGGTCAGACTCCCACCTTTCCTCTCAGACCCCACACCTACCACCTGCGGAGTCCCCAGGGCTCCTCCCTCAGCCCGACGCTCTTCAACATCTAGATAGCTCCACTTGCCCCCATCGTCAGAACCTACGGACTAAACATCGTGTCATACGCAGACGACACCCAGCTCATCCTCACCCTATCCAACGAGCCCAACACCGCCAGACGCAACTTTTGAGAAGGCATGGAAGCAGTCGCCAAATGAATGAAAAACAGCTGCCTACAACTAAACACCAACAAAACAGAAGTACTCATCATGGGCCCAAACCCCGATGCCTGGAGTGACACCTGGTGGCCCATCGCCCTCGGAAACCCGCCACCCCCCACAGACCACGCACGCAACCTGGGAATCATCCTGGACTCCGAGCTCAAAATGGACCGCCAGATCAACTCTGTCTCATCTTCCTGCTTCCACACCCTCCGCCTCCTTCGTAAGACCTTCAAATGGATCCCCCTCGAACACCAAAAGACAGTCACTCATGCCCTGGTCACCAGCAGACTTGACTACGGCAACGCACTCTACGCCGGAATAAACAAAAACCTCATCTGCAAGCTACAGAACATCCAGAACGCCGCCGCAAGACTGGTACTCAACCTGCCAAAACACTGCCACATCTCCCAGCACCTGCGCACACTCCACTGGCTCCCCGTTGAGGCGAGAATCACCTTTAACCCCTTCGATGCTGATGACGAGCTCAGCTCGTCATCAGCCACGGGTGGCGTGTGCTGATGACGAGCTGAGCTCGTCATGTAACGCTGTATTTTTAAAAATGCCGCACAGCGCAAAAATCACCGCAGCAGCGATGCGGTTAAGATGCTCACCCACGCACACAAGGCCCTCCACGGCACCGGACCAGCATACCTGAACCGCCGGCTCAAATTCCACGCACCCCAAAGGACCCTACGATCAGCCCAGCTCCCCTACGCCGAGGTCCCCAGCTCCAGAAAGACCAGATCGGGAGGCCGCTCCTTCTCCTTCCTCGCGGCCAAAGCATGGAACGCCCTTCCGCTCCACCTCAGACAGACAACATCGCTCCCCATCTTCGCAAGAAACCTCGAAACCTGGCTATTCGACAGACCCCCTCCTTGATGGAATGGAACCTGCAACCCCCCACCCCTAGCGCCTTGAGACCCTTACGGGTGAGTAGTTGCGCTTTAACAAACTCCTGATTGATTGATTGATTGACCAGGATAAAAATAATGGAGACCAACGTTCTATAAGAGCAGAGAGCTTGGAAAGAATATCTTTGTGATTAATCTTAATAGTTTCTTTGATAGAATTTGAATACAAAACACCCAAGCATTTAATATGAATAGGATTCCATTCAAAACCCGAATCCTGAAACATATGTAGAAGACAGTGATTATTTAGGGGCAAAACTTCGGATTTATCGATGTTTAGCTTGTAACCAGAGACAGAGGAATAGTCTTTCAGTAAGGAAAATAGGGCAGGCAGGGAAGTAGAAGGGTTAGAAATATAAAGTAAAATATCATCGGCATATGCTGTAAACTCAATATCTAAAGATTTATAAATGGTCCCATTGTTAATCGTCTTTAACAAACACATACTATGCATGCATAGACCAGAACATGAGGACGGGTGTTCTCTTACATCGCTCATAAAGCATTGAATGTCCTCCCACTCCACCTCAGAGCCTCACCCTCTCTTCTTGAATTCTGCAAGAAGCAGAAAACTTGGGTTTTCAAGTAACCAACCTACCTTTGGGCCAGGCACACACACCTGCTCAGCTCCAGGATACCCTTACGGGCAAATTACCAGGCCCTAATCTGAATGTGGAGGCCCGCATACGGGGGCAAACAGGCAGTTAGTACATGAGAGCAAGGGCTGGTGCAAGATGCGGGACACATAAAAGGTAATGGGGAGGATGTCAGAGGACTGGAGAAGTTGTGGGCAGGTAGAGAGAGCATTCTTTCTGTGCTCTCCTATGCCATAGAAGGGTGGTAAGTGGCTGATCTTCACATGACTCCACCAGCCGACTTTTCCAACTAGTAAAATCAGGCCTGGTATAAATGCACCTGGAAAATTTGAGTGCAGAAACACCAGCAGCCACATGCATCATTGTAGGAATTTGCAATTCCTAAATTGCAAAAATTAAGGAATCGCAATTTAGGAATCGCAAATTCCCATGCATCAAGAAATCGCAAAATTTGCGATTTCTTAAATGCTATTGCAATTTGAGAATTCGCAAAAAAACTGCGATTTCTTAAATTGCGATAATTGTAAAATGAATGATGCATCCCAAAAAGTGATTTTGGAATCGCAAACGGCCGAATTTTGTGATTCGCACCGTTTGCGATTCCAAAATCGCTTGATGCATGTGCCTGCAGGTCTCTTGTGATCAGGTATCCCACCCAGGAATGACTCGTAATTGCGCCCATAATGCCTAGAAATTGCTTTTTCAGTCTACCTTTTGAATTCTGCAAAATAACATATAGTGACATAACAAACTTTGGACTTACTTCCAGCCACGCTACCTCAATGTTCAGACAGAGATATTCCCAGGCCTCTCCATTACTGCTGCCAACCCCTACTAGTGAAATTCAACAGACTCCAGCTACTTGATGTTGTATCTCTATGTCTTATGGCAACTGCCCACTTCTAAAGCCCTTTGAAAGTGGGCCTCTTTATCTCTGCCATCGGCCCTCAGCTTCCTCATTTAGTGAATTGGCACCTGGACCCAGAAACTGGCAATACTGGTAAAACATTCAGGCACTCAATGCCTGTTGCCCTCTTCTCCAATCACCCTGTTGTCCATCACAAGACTCTCCATGACTTAAAGCTGCAAGAGCACCTTCACTACTGGCCTGGCTTATATCAAGAGTTGGGCTGAGTTCCAAGCCTTTCAATAAATGTTTCAAGACATGCATCTGAGTCAAGGACAGCTGCCTCTAAAGGAGCTTAGAGTCCTGCATGGTAGTCCAGGTTGTCTTGTGTATGGAATTGGATATGGATGCCTTTGAATAAATTTCCTACCAAGTAGCAAGGAGTTTTCTCTCTGCATCATTAATTGCTTGGCTTTATTTTCTGGCTACCTACTCCTAGATTCCGTTCTCATTCATAAATATCTTGAGATGTATAGGTTGATGATGGGAAGTTGCATCTCAGGCCCTTATCAACCAAGGCACTCTTCAATGTGGGACCTTAGTTTGGTTCTATTCCCTTTGACGCATTGGCCTACAGTCTCCAGGCGCCTGCTTCACTTCGTTGTGTGCCACAGTATCGACTACAGAACTTTTATGCTACAAGAGCATCGTAATAGAAACATTGACAACCAAAAATTGTGGCGGTAAGCATATTTTGATAAGTATAGATGTACTGTTTTTAATCTATGCTGTTTTTAATGTTGTACTTCTTAATTATACTTATCGTCAATATATGTGATATTAAGTGTAATAAACCTATACATTACTATGTTAATAATTTGGTCTTCAATATTTTTGCTGCAAAAATGTGTAGCATGATTTTTAGAACTCAATAATAGCTACTTAAAGAACTCTCTGCCAAGCCAGACACATTAAGACTTATTTCGACTAAAATTGCCCTTGGAGTCCAACTCCATGTGCAAGATACAAGTCTTACTGTCCCAAGCGTGTGGTCAACATTTCTGAGAAATACTTATTTCTCTAACATTAGTAATTGGCTTTATTGGTAATTGGCGAAAGCCAAGATCAACATATTTAAATGTGTTGCACACTGATCTAAAGGTAATACGGCTCTGAGTCCTCCCAAGAGTGAATTTCTATTTTTGGTTTATTGCTTCCCTCTTCAAAGCCTTCTATTTAGGAATGCTGCTTCCCGAGTGCTGGACAAGCTCTAAACATGTGTTTTCTTGCCCCGCATCCCTTTAAAATTGAGATTTACCTAGCATGGTGTGAAAAAAATGATTAGAAGCACAAAGACATATTTTATTTATTTTTGTATTTATTTTTATTTATTTTGAAGTTTATAAAGCGCACAGCTACCCCCAACTGCGAACAGCAGTCAACCAAAAGAGGCACAGCGAAGTCTAGACATTAGACACATATTCTATCCCATCAAAATCACTTTTGGCACCTATGTACCCCCTTTAACTTCCAGGTGGAATCTCTTCTGTCTGAGATTGCCTCCAACATTTCTTCCATACTAGGTGATTTTCATTAGTATTCTATCCACGTTGTTTTCTTCTTTTAAGTTTCCCTTGGGCTTTCTAGGATTCTGTTGGTGCAATTTTCTAGCCTCCATCCTGTCTTCATCTCTATAAACATAATGGCCTTTGTTCTCCTGGCCACGAAAACCTCCTGCATTTCATTTAGAAGATCCGCTTGTTGTGGAATCTTCTTCGTTGGTTCTCACTGCTCTCTCATTCTGCTAATTGCTTCTGGTTACTGGTTGGCCGCCCGAAGAGTGTTGCATTCTGCTGTTGAATTAATTCGTTAAACTATCACTGGCTTCCTCCCCTGCCATGTTGGACTAAGTTGGAATTAACATGACTTCACATCATTGTTTCCCTTGGTATTCATTCTTCTTCATTTATGGCTACTTTTTGCATGGGTCTACCACTTTAAATAGGCTGTATCGTTGGTGTTGGTGCTACAGGCCATGTAAAGTTCAGTTAACATATCACGCCCAGCCTCTGCGAAGACGTCCCTCAAGCATGGGTGTAAGCATGGTGAATGGTAACTGGACTCCATGTCATTTATGAGTGTTTGAATACTGAAGCAGGTGGGATCAATTCTGGATAGCCTCTGGTTTGATATGGCACTTAATGGAGGTTGTGATGAGGGTTTTGTGAGATTTAGATGAAAATAAAACATGAAAAAACTATTTTCATCGAACCATTGTTGAAGAATTTCTCATCACGAATTACTTTCATCAGGTTGACGAAACCAATCTGCTGAAAGCCATTCTTGAAGAAACGTTTGTTTTTTCATGTTTGATTTTCTTTTGTTGCTTCTAAGGTGGGTTCCTCAAAAACCCTGTTCCTGCTTTTCAAGACCCTCTTGCTTATCCCACTTTACTCCACTTTGTTTACTAACCCCTACTCCCTCTGCCCAATTTACTTCCTTTTTACATGCCACTTAAACCCCTCTCTGATTTACTTCTTTCTTCACAAACCCCTTACTCCCACTGCTGTTGTACTTCCCATTTTCAAACTCCTTACTCCCACTCCTGCTTTACTTCCATAATTTTTTCAGTCTACCCCTTCCCTTCTTACTGCTATTTTTTTTTACAAACTCGTTATTCCCCCTCCCCTTTACTTCTTTTTTTTCAAAACCCCTTAATCTCACTCCCACTTTACTTCCTTATTTCAAACCTCTTACTCCTCCTCTTGTTTTAATCCACATTTTAACAACCCTCTTTCTTCCACTTTTTTAATTCTCCTACTCCCTCTCCAGTTTTACTTTTTTTTACCAACCCCTTATTCCCGCTCCTGCTTTATTCGTTATTTCCAAAGTCCTTGCTCCCCTTCCTACCTTACTCCCTTTTTTTTACAATCCCCTTATTACCCCCTTGCTTTACTCTTTTTTAAACCACGTAAGGCATCTCCCACTTTACTCCCTTTTCATTTATAAAATCTTATTCCCCCAATGGCTTTACTCAATTTTTCAAAATCCTTACTCCCTCCACACTTTACTCCATTTTTTAAACAACCCCCTTATTTCCCTTTACTCTTTCATGGCTCCCTACAGCCTATATACACACACACCACGGTCCCCTATTATCACTTTATCATGTTGTCATCTAAAATAAATATTTACTTTTTTTACATAAATATTACAATTTCGTGGAAAAGGTGTCTTAAGTTTAGCGCTGGAAAGTAAATTCCCCAAAAAGATTTTGCATATTTTTGCGTCACTTTTGTGACGCAAACATGCCGCAAAAGCTTAGTAAACCCCCTCTTAATGTGCCCATGTTAAGGGTGGCTCTACCTGGAGACATCCTTATTACTACCTTCTGGGAGGGCAATCACCGTACACAAATACTGTCTGTGCGCTGCAGCCAGATAATGGAATCTGAAAAGGTATTACACCAAATGTATTCCTGAACCTTCGACAGAGGATCAGCATTCTATTCCAGGACTTTGTGTATAAAAGTGGGACCCAAGCATTTCTAACTCATCTCAGTTCCAAGCTTCTTCACTAACCTAAAGGAATTACTTGTCGAGCACTAAGTTACCACAAGTGCCTGCATCATCCTGAATCACTTGAGTCCCCAATCTCAGGCCATGAAATTAGAAATGCTATCTGATGCTGCCCCAGACGAAGAACACTGGGGGCTAATGGTCTCCAGCTAGAGTTCTATGCAGCATTTGGGTCTAAATCTTCCTAAAGCCTAATGGATTATTTACAGACGCCAGGGGCCTCATTTAGGAAAAGTGACGCATCGCTGCGTGAAAACAGCGATGCGTCACTTTTCACTGCGCCCTCCTTGCGACACCGATGATGCGTCATATTTAAAGTATGACGCATCATGGCGCAAGGAGTTACAGATACGTCAGTATTTCTGACGTATCTGTATGGCGCAAAAGTGATGCATTGCTGGAGTGTCACAAAAGTGACGCAACTCCAGCAATGTGTCCTTTCACATGGGGCAAGCCCCATGTGAAAGGGCCTGCGTCACTCTTACGCCTGCTGTGAGGCAGGTGTAAGAAATTGACGCATTTGTGTCCTAGAAGTGGCGCAGTGAAATCTTATAGATTTCACTGCGTCACTTCTATGGCTCTTTCTTGCGTCAGAACGCCCCCCCTGCATACATTATACCTGGCGTAGGTATAATGTAGCGCAGGGGTTTACAAAGTGACGCAACTACCTAGATGCCTCACTTTGTAAATATGGGCACATTTTTTACGCTGCTGGTGCATCACAAAAAGTGACGCACCGGCGACGTAAAAGTGACGCACGCCCTCATAAATGAGGCCTCCGGTGCCTTGAGACCCTCCTGCCCCCTGTGGCTGACGCTACGGTCATACCGATAGTGAAGCCAGGTAGAGAGATCCTTGCTATTTATCCTCATATACACCACGCTCTCTGCTATCCACAGAATATGAAATACTGAGCAACATTATCACTGAATGCATCCTATCCCTGCTGTCAGACTTAGTCCATCCTGAGCAAACCAGGTTTATTCCCAGTTGTAAGACTTCTTAAGATGTCAGAGTCTTCAATTCATTTATGAGTGAGTCTTTCGACGATTGGCCCAGGTCTTTCTGCATCTTGCTTGACCTGGAACAGGCCTTTGGCACTTTGAATTGGAAATATATTTTCCGGGTTCTCTGATGCGTCAGATTTGGCCACAACCTTTGGGATGGATCCGACTGCTTTACACCAACAACCCAATTCAAAAATGCCATACGGGAGGGGCCATTTGGTAGTCGAACACACATACTTTCTGCGGATGACATGTTCATCTATGTGAGGGATGTACACGCATATGTGACTCCCATAGCCCCTCCAAGCAGTGCTGAGTGACACTGCTCTGGGTCTCCTGGGTTCCTTTCTGAGAGACAGAATCCAATTAGTCATCTGCAGTAATTTCAGAGCAGAAGCGTTCCAGCTCCCTTTGAGGTTCGACAGGGTTCCTACCGTAACCCCACTTTATTCCATCTGTATGTCGCCCCCCCATGCTAAACGGGTGCATTTATTCAGCTTTAAGGTGTTGTCCTAAGCGGACGACACCTAATTAATCGTCTCCATATCAGATGATCTGCCACTGGCAGCAGATATGTTTAAACTCTGTATGAATGGCATTAGCACCTGGATGAAGGACAAGTGCTTAAAACTGAATGTCGAAAAGACAGAGATCTTGGTTTTTGGGGCATAGCATTCGGTGGGGTCGGCACACTGGTGGCCAGAGACCTGTAATCCTTTACCTTCACCAGGTGAATCTGCAAAAAAATTGGGGGTTATTTTTTTTATAATACCCTCATCTTTGACAATCAGGTCAGCAGGACTGTGAGTTCCTGTTTTTTTTAATTATCAGAACCCTGAAAAAGATCTTTCTGCTTAGTCCAACTGAACTCAGAGCGGAAGTGGTCATTACCTTGGTTACATTGCGCCTAGACTATTGTAATGCTTTATACCTGAACATCAATAAGTCCTTGCTGAAAAGACAGCAGATCATTCAGAATGCAGCAGCAGCCTGGAACTAAATGTACATAAACACCTTTCAGTGAAGGAAGGCACTTGCTACTTCCATTGGCTGCCATTTCGGAAGCGAGTAATATATAAAGCGCTCTGCATGGTTCATTTGGCTCTCCACCATCAAGGACCTGCGGCTCTCAGAAGAGCATTCCATTGGTATATCCTAAAAGACGGCTCAGATGATCCTCTCTTAGAAAGGTGACCATCCCCAGATTCCGCAAAGCCAGGTGTGGAAGCCACTCTTTCTCATTTGCTTCACCTCAGTTATGGAACACTTTGCCGGCACACATTGCAAAGTTGGAGCCCTTTGTGGTTTTCTGCAAGCAACTGAAAACCTGTATTTTTTCCCTTCCATTATTTCAGCTCTCTGGTCTCCGCAGATGCCTTCCTTACTGGCCTTAGTGCTTAAACGCCGTTGGTGCTTAGTGCACTCTGCAAATTTGGTCAACTCTCTGAGTTGAAGGTAAACTAAAATAAATCCCTGAAATTTCCTCTCTGGAACGCCATGCCAGAGTGAGAGACTTAATCGAGGGA
Organism: Lissotriton vulgaris; assembly: GCF_964263255.1. Classification (NCBI taxonomy): domain Eukaryota; kingdom Metazoa; phylum Chordata; class Amphibia; order Caudata; family Salamandridae; genus Lissotriton; species Lissotriton vulgaris. The sequence goes on from NC_141695.1 coordinate 1,374,637,638, forward strand.
GAGCCGAATTGCCAGAGCTCTACCACTTTTAAGTACCTAGGTATCCACTTACATCATGAGCAGATAGATATTTTGGAGGGAAACTTGGGTGGAGCTATGAGATTGATTCCCTTGCTGGCTCAGTTCTGGACCTCCCTCCCTCCACTTTCAATGGCTGAGTTACTCGCCCTGCCAAAGATGGTGATGCCTTCTCTCCTCTTATTCTTCTTCACAAACATTCTAGTGTTAGTCCCCATCAGGGTGTTCCAAGAGCTCGATTCCCTTCTGTTGGATCTGATATTTCAAAATTTACGGTACTATTAAACGTGCATTGGCCCAGCACTTGGACATAGTGGATCTAGAGATGGAAGTCAACCTATTCCTCCTTATTCTGTATATACCGGGTCATGGCAGGCACCTGTTACAAGGCTCCATAAGACATTTCAGTGAGACCCTTTGATCGTACTAGCCTTGTTGAGAAATAAATGGGAGGAATCACTGGGACTTTGACAGGTGTTCAATGGCTCAGATTGGTTGAGAACCTTCGAGTATCACCCCAAAATCCCCAGGAATGCCCGATTTCATCGCAAACTATTTAATATTCTACATGAAGCTTATTAACCTCCAAGTGGGTTACGCCAGATTTACCCAGTGGCAGCTCCTCCGCTAAGGTGGAGGATCGGCGCCCCACTGAACAAAAGGAAAAATAAAATGATGACGTATCGTTATTATCATTTTCGTTTTCAAAATGTAGTCAGTGGCACGCGGGCGGGAAATGGCCAGAGCAGGTAAAGGAGCGGAGTGCACTCCTTAAGTGTGCATGACTACTTGGCTAGCCAGCTGCGCACTTTGCATCTTCCCCACCAGTCTTGCTTTGCACAGCTCGTTGAGGAACATGCAAAGCCTCCCAGTCCCTGTCTGAGTGCCGAACCATGGCACTCAGACCAATCATAATGCTGCCGGACCGGACTACAGGAAGATGATGAGGATGGAGGAGAGTTGGCGGCTGGCCTTTAAAGGTAAGAATGTTTTCATTTCTTTCTTTGTCCCCCTGCCCCCAGCCTCACCAACGGGGTCCGATAGCAGACCCTACTGGATTTACCCTGTGAGTGCTTGCGCGCAATGTCAGGCAAATAAAGCTGATTTTCTTGATATGCTCTGGGCCTGCCCATTGCTGCTACAATTTTCATGAGAGGTTCTTTATGATATCTCACAAGCCACTGAGCGATCAGCGGATACAAAAGTCCAACACTGTCTGTTGGAGTTGCTCCCTAGACCTAATAACAAGAAGGCCACAACAAGAATCGTAGATTTCTCTCTCCTTCTGGCTAAAAGGGCTTATAACCATGAAGTGGAAGTGTCCACATCCTGCCCTGATTTTACAGTGGAGAAAGGAGGTCCTCCGATGGACGCTGGCTGACAGTGCTGCAACTATCCACTGGACACAATCATGCATGAATGACATTAGACCGCCATGATGTTGTGAGCCTATCCTCTATGAAAATAGGGAGTATGTATATGGCAGTCTATCATTCTGTAATACAGCTGTGAGGTCTTACTATCTACAGCAATGGTGTTATGTGGTTCCTAGCCTGGAACTATGAATCTCAGCAGAAGGGCTGGCCCCGATGACTTGGCCACCATTGCTTTTAGGAGTGAAGCAGGATTCACGCTGTCCTAATGCATCCTTGTGGTGAGATGTAGTGAGAATGGGCAAATTGTAGTGTTTGTTGTGATGCTCTTCTGGCCTATCCAGTTGGCAAGCCATATTTTGACACGGTATCTATGCATTGATGCATAGATACATGTATCGGATAAGAATTAGGAAAATGTTTCTGAAAGCATGCAGCATGTATATCTGACTGCGCTCAATGTCCAGTGTCATTTGCATGATATGTTATCATAAAATATTAGGAAAAATGTATAAAAAAAAAATACTTCTTCACTGACCATGGATGGGGGAGGGACGGTTATGCTGCGGATTACTCGGAGAGCTGCTGTTATCAATGGCTGGTATCCGTGACGGCCATTGTTTGTTAAAGGTGATGGTGAACCTGTAACCCCTTAATTCTGAAAGTTTTTTTGTCTATCTAGTAACCCCGTGTACATTTGTACAATACCGTCACGGTAGTATTGCAAAGTCCTTATTTATAATATTGAGCAGAGGTATGATTAAAGTACTCCTCTTTTTCTTAAACAAGAAGCATTGGGCTGGGCATTCACCTATTGTGTCTGTTCTTTGACTCCGTGAGTTCTCACTCTCTAACCCCTCCCACACAGACTCCAGGGGACGCCCTGGACAGCGCACCTTTGCTACCCACTTCAGTTGTGGTAGGGCTGTACATGCTCCATGTTGCAGCTCCACAATAGGATGGACCCAAGAAGCAACAGACCCCAACCCCCTTTGTTGTGGCGCAGTGGGGTCAGCGTGTCTTTGCACCTCCAGCATCAAACCAGATCTGACATGTAGTTCCTCATTACAAGAGCTAAGTTCTGATCCTTGTGCAAACGTGTTTTTTTATAGGAACAGTGCTTTAAATGGGCCCGTTCTTTCCGGTATTGCGTACCAGCACTTTTTAGGTCTCGCCTACGCAGCGCGCATGTGCTGCATAGGAAAAGACCTTTAGCCATGGGCACAGCTTTTGCCCTCTACGTTGCTTCTGCCCTCCTGCCTTTTGCCCTCGGTTTTGTTTCCCCATCCACCCACCTGATTTAAAAAACGATTTTGCAGGGGTTTTTTTCTTTTATTTATCAATACAACAGTAAATAAAATGGGAAAAAAAACCTACATCATTTTGTAGGCATGTGCATGTCAACAAAGCGATGCAAGCAGGCGCACCCAAGGCTTTATTTTTTATAAATCTTTAGCCATGCTGCACAGCATTGGAGATGTTGTCCTGCATTGCTATAAACCATTGGCAAATGAAGTAGATCCCAAGGGAGAGACTTATTGGCTTCACTGAATCTTGTTATTTTCTTCATTCATTTGATTGTAAATAGCATTTTGCAGTTAGTGCAGGGGAAATAACAAAAGCATTGAAACATTTCAGTAAAAGTTTAAGAAGCTAACAAACAATTTTCTCACCTGAGCTCACAATAGCAATGTTAGTGGATAGCTCCATTAAACCTATTTGTAAGACTGCAGTACCATAGTTAATGCCTAGATGCCGCTATCGTGATTACATTGAATAACAGTAATGCATTTTTCTTGTAAACAAACATAACAGTAAAACGACCAATTATTTCTAACTATTGCAAGATCAATGATGATCTCATTCAGCATATGTACTGAGTTGGGCACAGCCATACAAATCTTGCATTGCTCAAAGCTTTCCCTCTGGTAGCCTTGCAGTGCATTTCCTAATCCTGGTCTCCAGGCTTGTGAAGCCGGCAAATAGTAAACATTACAACAGTATTCCTTTGTACTTTGCTTACTATCCTCTCTTTGTCCTTCAGCAGAAAATGACAGACTGTTCAGGCACTAAGGATGTAACATGAGTTCAACCAAGTGATGTGTTTGAAGTTAAAAGGCTGACTGATGCCCTTCATCTTCGCATGGTATTTTGTATTCGAAGTATGTGGTCCCCTATCATAATGTTTGCTTGAGCAATATGAATGGGATTTTAATAGCTCAAATTTAGGTGGATGTAATTTAATACATTTTAGATTTAAAATTTAGAGCTAACATTATACTAATCAGGGGGCATATTACCAAGCAATAGCGATAATTATCGCTATTGCTTGGTTAGAGACAAAAATTTACCGCTGAGCTGCGGTGATTTTTACCACAAATAAACCTTTGTATTACCAAGGTTTAACGCAAATGCGATAAAAATCGCCGCAATGCATGAATATCGCTGAAAAGTCAGCGATATTCATGCATTACCAAGCTAATGCTCTTAGCCATGTTATCCACCTCCCATTGGATAACATGGCTAAGAACTGCTCAGGGCAGGTGTTAGCTTTTGGAGATATTCGCGCTTAGCGCGAATATCTCCAAAAGTTGGTAATAGGAGATAGCGATGTTAGCGACTGTTTTCAGTCGCTAACATCTTGGCACGCCCACTTTGCATGTCATTAGTGATAAATATCACTGAAATGCTAAGTGGGGCCCAAGATGGTCGCTATCTCCTACTAGCTGTCGCTAACTGGTGTTAGCGACAGCTAGGTAATAGGGAGATAATTTTATCTCCGCTTTCTTGGCTTTTAAAGCCAAAAAAGCAGAGATAAACCCCCTTGATAATATGCCCCTTTGTGTCTCAATCAACATTATTGACAGTTTGAAGCACAGATTATTCCTGTGCTAAAAAGACTGCTTTTAACTCAAGCCAAAAAAATAATTTAAGGCTTCAGAAACAAAATCTTTATTCGGTGCTGCTAGGGCATTTTCGTCAAAGTGAGGATCAAGAGGAAATGTGTACATTTACCCATTCACTTGCCTCTGATTCCATTTACCTCCTTGAAACTTTTAAAGCATTTATTTGTTTCCCAACGAACGTTGAATTAGTGATCGATTTATGAAATATTTGCAATGTAAAGTGACGCTACTGCTACAATTCTGCATCTTTGTCACATTGTGGAGATATGCCATAATGTATCAGTTAAAGCACGTGAGAAGCTGAGACTATCCACCCTCTTGTCAGGAGCCAAGTGCCTTTTATGCAAGGTTGAAATGATTTTTACTAAAAGATACCAGCACGCAGCTGATAGTCTCAAGTCCATCACATGGAGTGTCCTGTTCCAAATCAGACACCTTTTAGTGGCAATTCTGGGACCCATGAGAAGATTCAAGTGCAATCTGTCCAATATCCGGTTCCAGTGATCAGGCAATATCTTGGTCACTAATGGTGCTTGTGTTTTACTAAGAGTTCTGAGGCCTTGTTCATACATTGAATGATGATATTTCTAACCACCTTTGCGGTCCTCTACTTCATGTGCATCTTCAGAGACCACCAGCATTACCTGTTTTTAGGTCTCGTAGCGAAAACACAGCGCGTCAGCGCTGTGTCTCGCTAGAGATCTATTGTTGGCGACAGTGCTTCCCAGGAGACAGTGCCGGCTGCACGCATCGCCTTGGAGGCGATTTGAAACTGGAACGCGCGCTGTGGCCAGGCGCTGTCTCCTGGGAAGCTCAAGCACCACACACGCATGCGCATACACACAGACACACACACAAGCGCCCACGCACGCACATACATACATACAGAGCCCCCCTCACACATACACACACACGCGCGCACACACACACAAGTGCACCGAGGCCCCCCCTCCCCCGCCGTCACCGTCGCACACATACATACACACACACACGAGCATACACACACACACAAGTGCACCAAGCCCCCCAAGCCTTTTGAAACTTACCTGGCCAATGTCGGGGACTCTGCTTTCAGCACGCGGCGCCCAACCTCCTGCTGGCGCGGCGCCGGGGCTCTACACCACTCACAGGAGCCCCGGGCCGCGAGACGCATGGACTCCGCCTGCCTCCTTTTCCGGTGTGGACGTGGCCCCGCCCCCGTCACAGGCGACCGTGCCTGACTTCCGGGGCGGCGGGTAAGTAAGCACAGTTGTTGATCTTCCAAAAGCGTGCACTTTTTTCCTGCCGAAACATCCAGGCGCAAAAGAACCTGACCATATCAATGGGAATTAACTAAAGTTTGTGGTCCGGCAGTGTGTGTGGAGCATTTTCCAGCTGAAGCACAGAAGACAATTTCATGACATTCCTGATCTAAGGAATATTTTCAAACTAAACATGACTATGACACTGATTCTATTTTATTTTCATTGTTTGTATGTATTGTGAGTGCCTTGATAATATGGAAGGAAGAAAACATCTCATTTGCATATGGTAATTCTGAGCATCATAAGAAATGATGCGCTCATTTAAGTGCGCCAGGTGGATAAATTAACAGTATCAGTTCCTAGTGATGGCTTCTTTATTTTCATATGACTATAAATCAAGCCGGAGGGACATAGTTACATAAGGACTGGATATGTGCTGTAGACCCTATTGGAATCTATAGGTTTTATTTATTATGTAAACATTCCACAACATCTTTGGTATATTGAATATGCAAAAACCATCTTGTTGACGATATGAGCACTCTTCTTAAGCAGCCCCCCCATCTGTCTGGTTCCTGTCGCATGACACTAAATATGCTTAGGTTTGATTGTAGTCTAGTTTCGTGGTGTGTAATAAATCACCCTTATTTCCCTGTCCCTAGTATCCCTGTCCTCTAATTAATTGCAGGCTGTTCCTGCTGCAGTGGCTTGCATCCGTCCAATGCATGATTTTCACTTTCATTCTGAGCTTAGCTTTCTTCTGTAGGTGTCTGATTGTAGTTTGCTCACTGTATTCCTTAATTTACCATTATTGCATGCCGCTGTGTGTAATAACAGAGGTTAACGACCTGCCCTGAACCGCACGTGACAAGCTACGAAGAAGGAGTGGGTTATTTACAGGCTTCATTGAGCCGCAGCTCAGGGTAAGGAGCCCATCAGCACCCAGCCTATTCTTTCTGAGGGCGCAGTCGCCTCCATGCAATAAAGCGCCATCCTTTATCACATACGTTAATGGCGAATGTCATTGTTGTGCAAATTATTGCTGCCGTTACTTTCACCAATAAGGGCTTCTGAACATCTATATAGACTGGGCAGCCTTGGAATCCATTGTTTGCTGGCCTGTCTTAATAATTGTTGATCATTCAGGAAGCGTTTTGATTGGTTGGCCAGATCCAAACGTTCGAATCTAGGTGCTGATATTCTAATAGGTTCTGGGGTCATCAACAATCTTTCGAGGCATTTTGGCCTTTTTGTCCACGTGCTAATTACTGTTACTGTGTGTTGCAAGTGTTAAATAGTTTACAGGAAAAGTTACTGGGGTGTGTGTGGAGGTTTACATCTTAGTCTTGGCAAGTAATCCATGTATACCTCGCAACAAAATCTCTTCATTGTTTGTTAATACTCATGAGCACATTGGCTATTTATTTATGTGTACTTTCATTACATAACTGTATTGCTTTGCTGTTTACAATGTTTCCAGATTTGTTCTGGTTTTGACTTGATTAAATCCTCGCTGAACTGCTTCTAGTATTTAAATCCACAAGCCAGTTTTGAGGAATTCTTATCTGTCCACAAAAGGGCACTGTGCACGTAGAGAACATGGTTTGTTGTTCAACTCTTTATTGGCATTGTCATAGCCTCCCCAAATGATCTTAAATACCATCTAACAGCGAGCGTTCAATAACATTCTGACACGGACACCACCACTGCCATGCACACACAGACACCACCACTGCCATGCACACACGAACACCACCACTGCCATGCACACACAGACACCACCACTGCCATGCACACACGGACACCACCACTGCCATGCACACACGGAAACCACCACTGCCATGCACACACGGACACCACCACTGCCATGCACACACGGACACCACCACTGCCATGCACACACGGACACCACCACTGCCATGCACACACGGACACCACCACTGGCATGCACACACAGACACCACCACTGCCATGCACCACATCACTCAGGGGCACCGCCACATCACTCAGGGGCACCGCCACATCACTCTGGGGGCACCGCCATATCACTCTGGGGGCACCGCCACATCACTCTGGGGGCACCACCACATCACTCTGGGGACATCACCACATCACTCTGGGGACACCACCACATCACTCTGGGGACACCACCACATTACTCGAGAACACCGCCACATCACTCGGGGACACCACCACATCACTTGGGGACACCACCACTTCACTCGTGGACACCACCACATCACTCGGGGACACCACCACATCACTCGGGGACACCACCACATCACTCGGGGACACCACCACTTCACTCGGGGACACCACCACTTCACTCGGGGACACCACCACACCACTCTGGGTCACCACCACATCACTCAGGGGCACCACTCGTCACTCGGGGACACCACCACATCTCTCGGGGGCATCACTCGGGGACACCACCACATCACTCGGGACACCACCACATCACTCGGGGACACGACCCACTTCACCCTTCCACCAACTCAATTACAATAACTTTTATTTAAGTATTAAAAAAATGAAAAACCATTGGTATTTGTAATATCAATACATCTAAGTCATGTAAATACAACTCATATTGCATTAAAAATGCTATAGGTGTCACATTTGCAAATGTTATAGATATTGGCATTGTCATACACAATGCCAATAACTCAAACTTTAATGCTGCGAGACCTATTGCATTGTAAATGCTTGTTATGATATGGGCCTGTGAATTACAGCATAGTGTACAGGAGCTCACAAGCTACTGTTTTCTTGTCCCCGACAATCTACAAAACAGAAGGGAAATACTTCATGTGATCTGCACCAGCTTGCACTACTGCGCTTACAAGAGCTGCAGCGGAACTCTTAAGAGTCCTTGGTAGTTTGCTTGGTCCCCAAAGACAACTAACGATATGAAAGGCAGGGCCATTATAGCCCTGTAGAGACATAGAGCCAAATATCAAAGATAAACACTGCCCTCGGAAGGATGTCTTTATCTTCCAACACTTTATCTTTCTTCCTCCATCTTTTAAAAACATCCTCCTTTAAGTTGGTGCATTGCTTCATCCCTCTAGGAGAGCAAGCACGTTTACCACCAGTTAATTGCTTCTGTGTTTCGTCCAGCTCTCCCATAACAATATTGTATCTCTTCCTTGCTTAACTATCCTCCATTGATACATGTTTTTAGGTTTCGCCTGGCCGTAGCACTGCGCAGCAGTGCTCGCGCAGGCGAAATCTTTTGATGTACAGAAAGGGGCTTTGTCCCGCCTCTCTCTTCCATTGGCTAGCTCCATAAATGGAGGCTAGCCATTGGAAGAGATGGTTGTCAATTGCCCTTTCCCCCGTCATGACGCAATTCGGGGGCATTTCCGTGTCTTTTTTTAAGTCCCGCCCTCCACACCCTCCCTCTCGCCATCCCGTTGTCCGTGCCTTCTCCTCCCGTCCGCCCACTGTCCGTACCTCCTCCCTTCCGCCCGCCCACTGTCCGTGAAACCAGCTGCTGCTGAGACAGTGCGGGACAGGGTCCCGCCCCCCACACCCTCCCTTTCGCCGTCCCGTTGTCCGTGCCTTCTCCCTCCCGCCCGCCCACTGTCCGCCCACTGTCCGTGCCTCCTCTCTCCCGCCCGCCCACTGTCCGTGAAACCAGCTGCTGCTGAGACAGTACGGGGCAGGGTCAAGCCCCCCACACCCTCCCTCTCGCCGTCCCGTTGTCCGTGCCTTCTCCCTCCCGCCCGCCCACTGTCCGTGCCTCCTCCCTCCCGCCCGCCCACTGTCCATGAAACCAGCTGCTGCTGAGACAGTGCGGGGCAGGCTCAGTGCACCATTATGTTCATGTTTACCACAAGTTTGCTTTCTTTTAGTCACTGAAAACTCGGGGAGCACACGTGTCACCTCATAAATCTCACTGGCATGCCCAGGCTCCGGATTAGTAAGTCACAGCTGCCACCTGCTGGGGCAGAGATCCCGTTGCAAATGCCCGTCAAGCACAACGAGCCTTGAATGGCAACGGCTGGGATAACCTTTGCCCCCAGGGCCACCTGCCCGCCCCAGAATCAAGCCGGGGGTGTGCAGTTTGCTGTGTTATGCGCTGAAGGTGCAGTTCCCAGAAGAGCGCCTCGGACACTTCCCCTGCCTGCCCCAAAACACAAACCCTCGAGAGTCGCAGTCTGTGACAGGCGTGCCCAGATGGAGATGTTTCTTCCAGAAGGTTCTTCTGTGTGTGTTCGCTGCCCAATAAGGCCGGCGTGCCAGGTGGAAAGATATAAATAAAAAAAGAGAAATTCCACTGAGCAGGTCCTTTACAGGTCACCAAAGCTCGCCGCCCTCCAAAGTGAATCATCTCTCCCCCAGTTATGACAACGCCCTCCAGTTTCCTGTTGCTCCCCACATCATTACTTCTGTAAACTACTCTTCACCCCTTTTCCATGTTTCACCCCCTGCCGTTCTCCCCTTTACCCCATGCTGGAGTGCCCAGACCCCGCCTTGCATTGTCCTCCCTTGCTGTGCTGCATGGTTCGTGAATGCAAATTACTTACAGACCACCATGGGCTACGACTCAGTCGTTGAATGACAAATTTCAACTAGGCGCTTCACTTCAAGGCCCGGCTCGGGAAGCTCGCTATCAAGCTCCACACTGTCAAATTAATTCCATTACAAGTTATGCCCGCAGCATTCAACCCGAAATTATTATATTTTTAATGTTCCATGCTGTCTGCTCGGTCTCTACCAGCGTAAGAATGTAATTACGTTTCCTGCTCGCCGCATGGACGTATACACGTGGCACTGGTTTTATGAACTGTGGGGTGTCTTGTGGTGCGTGAGGAATTGGAGCTGTGGAGGTCGATGAGATAAGCATGGCAAGAGCCCACATCGATTGGCACAGCTCGGACACCGTACTGGCAGCACCTGCAGCTCGGCATCACATGCCTTTGTGAATTCCAGCACTCTTCTTTTATGGGGTAGTATCTATTACAACACTTTTAATATTTTGTGGGAGGTTGAAAGTTCAGTTGGATGTTTTTCAAGCCAGGAAGGTAATCACGTTAAGAACATTATTTAGCGGTATACCTTTCGTAAAATGTTTCCTCCAACAAATTAATTCAGATCTGAAAATTGGCCCAAACATTCAAATACCGGAACAGTCCACAATTCAGGGCCTGAACTTAGAGTTACAAACAAGACAGAGATGTTCTGTTTATTTCCTGTGTTGGTCCTTAAATGCAAGCTGACCAAACTCCTGAGGCGGAAGCCTGGAGAGCGAATTGCGCTAAACACAGCATTTTTAAAAACTTACTATTGTCACTTGAATTTGTTTGTGTATCTTTTAATAACTCACCACGCTGCAGGGCACTTGACCAAGCACGAAATCGGCATGGGTAGCGGATATTAGCGCTGCCGCGTAGCATTCACCTGAGCACTCCTCCCGACGCCAGCACTGCGAGGACTCCGGCCACGCCCCTTTTTAGGCCACGCCCACTGCGACGAGTATAAGACTCTGACTACAAGCGCCATATACTAGAACTGACCAAACTCCTGAGGCGGAAGCCTGGAGAGCGAATCGCGCTAAACACAGCATTTTTAAATACTTACTATTGTCACTTGAATTTGTTTGTGTATCTTTTAATAACTCACCACGCCGCAGGGCACTTGACCAAGCACGAAATTGGCACAGGTAGCGGATATTAGCACTGCCGAAGGCGCGCCTAAGGCAAGCCCGTCTGCGCCCGTCCGCGCCAGACCAAGCCCAGAGCCCAGGACCCCTGCTGCACCTACTCCATTACCACTAAGATATACCCAGGAAACCCTGCACAGGCTAAGGGATCTTTCATCCGCGCCCTGTCGCTACATTCCCGCTGTTCAAACTGTACATACAGGTTGACCCCTAACTTCCCCCCTAAACCACGCTGGTTCAGGATGGCCCTGCTTAACTGCAGATCCCTCCCGAAGCACCAGGCAGAAATCAACATGCTCCTGCAGGATTCGGAAATCGAGGCCCTTTTTCTCACAGAAACCTGGCTTACCTCAGATTCGGAGCCAGATATCATCCAATCACTCCCCCCTGGCTACCTTATAAAGCACCAGGACAGACCATCTGGTATTGGAGGTGGGATAGCGATTATCTACAGAGACTACCTATCTTGCCAGTTTAAGGAAAGCCCCATCCTGGACTGTGAAAACGTACATTTCTCTATCCATTGGCCTCCATCCACTACCATCTCAGGGATACTAGTTTATCGCCCACCAGGACTGCAACGACAATTCTGTGATTCCTTAATGGACACCATCTCCTCCCTCGCCTGTCTATCCCCGAACTTCACGGTCTTGGGAGACCTGAATCTCCACTTCGATGACCTCTCTAACAAAACAGCTGCCGATCTCAAAGCAGATCTAGCCTCCCTGAATCTCCACCTACAAAGTAACCACCCCACCCACAACAAGGGCCACTTGCTGGACCCCATATTTACCAACCTCACGAGATTGGTTGTAAATACCCCCTCCCTGTCCCATGGTCAGACCACTTCTTAGTCCCCTTTATGGTAAAATTCTCGGCTGAGACATCAGAGAGACCTCCCCCCCAAGCACCCTCCCGCCCGTGGAAAAATCTGGATATAAACTCTTGGGCACAAGTACTCACTTCCACCATACCAGTACTGGACCCAGACCCCTCCAGAGCAGACGTCCAACTTCACGAGTGGATTAACCAATCCCTCGACGTCACCCTGCCAGTCAAACCCCTCCCCAGTAAAAAGAGAACAGCCAAATCCCCGTGGTTCACCCAAGAATTACGAAATCTCAGGAAGAAATGCAAAAAACTTGAGCGCCTGTGGAGAAAGAACTGGACGACGGAAAGCAAAAACGAGTATAGGGCCGCCATCAAACACTACAAAACCTGTATAAAAAACACGCAGGCAACCTTCTTCGAGGAAAAAATATCAACGCCAGCCAACTCTGCGAAAGAAACTTACTGCATCGTTCGCTTACTCTCCAAAATCCCAGACCCCTTACCCACACCCGCTTGCTGAGTTCTTCTCATCAAAAATTGATAAAATTCTTAATTCACTTCCTGCCCCCAACTCCTTTCAAATCCCAGCCATCCCCCCCCGCTCCGAGGCTCCACGCCCCCGAACTTTCCCCAGATTACCACAGAGCTATTTCTGTCCACTCTACAAACCGTAAAAAGTGGTGCTCCATCAGACCCAGCTCCCATGAGCAAATTAAAACTGGTCGCCTCCACTGTTGCCCCTCCTTTAACCCACCTCACTAACACCTCTTTCACACTTGGCTCTGTTACAGCCAACTGGAAGAAAGCCACTGTTAGGGCTCTTCTAAAGAAACGCCACCTTGATCCCACGGACCCAACCAACTTCAGACCCATCTCTCTTCTTCCTGCTATCAGCAAAATGGCCGAACGAATTGTCAACCACCAACTCTCCAATTTCCTAGAAACCAACAAACTCCTGCGCCAATCTCAGACAGGGTTTAGACCTGGACAGGGAACTGACACTGCTCTGCTAGCCGTGGTCGAAGAGGCAAGAACCATCATAGACGCAGGAGGATCAGTGGCAGTGATCCTTCTCGACCTGAGTTCCGCCTTCGACACGGTGGATCATGCCATCCTTATCCACCGGCTAAGTCTGATAGGAGTCTCTGGCTCCGCCCTGTCCTGGATCAAATCCTTTCTGGAAAAAAGAACCTTCCAAGTGTCGGATGGCACAGCCGTGTCCAAAGCCCTGCCACTACAGTGTGGGGTCCCCCAGGGCTCCTCCCTGAGCCCCACACTTTTTAACGTCTACATGTCCCCTTTAGAGGACGTTATTGCCCCATTCGGCTTAAAAACAGTCATGTATGCCGATGACACCCAGCTGGTGGTCTCTTTTAACCAGCTGAGCAAAAGCCTAGACAATCTGGCAAGGTGTCTCCAGAGAGTTTTCCACTGGATGTGTGAATCTCGATTAAAACGAAACTGAGAAAAATCTGAGATACTTCTCCTGGGAAACCCACACAAACTCCCTTCATCCCTTTCATGGCCGCCATGCATGGGAACGCCTCCTACCCCCAAACCCGAAGTCAAAAGCCTTGGCATCTGGTTGGATCAAGACCTCAACTTCAAAACTCAGGCCAGAAAAACCACGGGCATCTGCTTTGGACTCATTCGAATGGCGCGAAAAATCCTCCATCTGATCCCCTTCCAATCAAGGAAGCTACTGTTGCAGGGGTTGGTGAATTCCAGACTGGACTATGACAACGTCCTGTACCTGGGGGCACCGGCATCAGTTATTTATAGACTGCAATGCGCTCAGAACGCTGCTGCCAGACTCCTAACCGGAACCAAATTGAGATGCTCTGCTAAACCAGCACTCAAAAGCCTGCACTGGCTTCCAGTTAAAGAAAGGATTACCTTTAAGGCCTTATGCATTTCACACAAAATAATGCAAGGCAGAGGCCCCCTGATTCTGAGATCCTTCGTCAAACCCCATCACTCTACCAAACAACTCAGATCAGATTCCCTCTCCCTTGCCAGCGTTCCTAGAATAAAAAAGTCCCGCTCCGGGGGGCATTTGTTCTCCTACAACGCCCCAAAACTGTGGAACGCTCTCCCACTTGCCATGCGGAGAGAACACAATCTTCTGGCCTTCCGTAGGCAACTAAAAACTTGGCTCTTCCCATAACCAGTCACTTTTTCTACTCCCCCTCTGGAATGAGGTCATGTCAGCGCTGGGACGCCCTAGGGTAGCTACGCGCTTTACAAATCCCAATTCAAAATTCAAAATTCAAATTCAAGCACCCAGTGCATAAATATGTTTATATCACATACTCCCGAAGCATGTGTAATTAGGCTGCTTTTACTTTACTACAGCCAAGTCAGTAAGAACATACAGACTGTGGGTATTTTATCAGTGGCTCCTGTTTCAACTAAAACGTCTAGAACAAATCCAGAGGTTGCAGGAACAGGAACAAATGCACACACAGTTCTGTGATATTCAAAAAGAGTAAGACATTGAACTGTATTAGTGTGTGAAACGTATACTGCTGTCTGAGCTAACAAAGCTTTGTTTCATTGTCTTGTGCTCCTACAGGTCAGGCACAGAACCCTCACCCCAGTCTCCTGCAAATGTAACCAATTTCTTTTCCTTTAGCATTTCAGATGTCCCGCAGTGCAATCACTTCTCATAATTGACTTTCCCCCCTTTTTATTTTATTACTATTTTCTGCAGGTCACCGTTGGAAGTGGCACCCCTTTCTAACCCTTTCTAACCCTTATTTATCATTCTTTCCATTTTTTAGGTTTCGCCTGGCCGTAGCACTGTGCAGCAGTGCTCGCGCAAGCGAAATGTTTTGATGTACAGTAAGGGGCTTTGTCACGCCTCTCTCTTCCATTGGCTAGCTCCATAAATGGAGGCTAGCCATTGGAAGAGATGGTTGTCAATTACTCTTTACCCTGTCACAACGCGATTCGGGGGCATTTCCGTGTCTTTTTTTAAGTCCCGCCCCCCACACCCTCCCTCTCGCCGTTCCGTTGTTCGTGCCTTCTCACTCCTGCCCGCCCACTGTCCGTGCCTCCTCCCTCCCGCTCGCCCACTGTCCATGGCCTTTTTTTTACTGCAGGTTAGTTGTGTGTGCAGCTGAGCCAAGTGCGCCATCAGCAGAGGGCTGGGCTGCAGCCAGGAAGCAGTGTCCTGCCGGTGATCCAGAGAGAGACGGGTCCTGTGTGCCTGGAGACCCACCAGCTAGATGTAGTGCTTCATGCTCACTTTGGGCTTGCAAAATAAATTCTACCACAGAGCATTTTGGTGCGCCTTGGGCTCACTAAAAGAATTCTGCGGAGAAGCACTCCTTGTGCAAGTTGGACTAGGTGAATGTATTCTGTGGAGGAGCGCTTTAAGCGCGCCTTGGGCTCAGTAAATGAGTTTTACGACAGATCGCTTTATGCCCTTTTCCTTGGGCTCACAGCGCTTCATGAGTGCACTCGGCTCACAGAATGCATTCTGAGATTAAGTGCTTCATGCGCGCCTTGTACCTACAGCGCTTCGACGCCTGTGGGGCTCACTGAATGAATTCCCGCGTTGGGGCCAGGAGCGAGGCCCGGCGTCGCGACAGCAGTGTGTGCCCTGCATCCAGGATGCCGCCCTCTCCAGCCGGCAGATTACAGTTCAAGGTTGGAGCAGCCACTTTCCTTCCACCCGACTTCTAATTACAACACTCTCCCGGCAGCCATTATACAGGGCACATCAGCGATAAGGACAGGGCACGGACAGGAGCACACAGGGCAGGGGTGACATTTCAGGAACACCGCACAGGCTGCCGGGTGTGTGCACAGAGCAGATGGCGGGCTTCTGCCGAGCGCATGATTGGTATTACACATGAGTTGCCTGGCGCCATGCACCGGTGAGTGCACACGGGCATGAGCACGGCAGAGTCAAGAGAGGGGTGAGGGGGGCACAGCCATGCCACTCTCTCCGGCCTCCAGCACACTGCCGCCTCCCACCACATCCACAGCATCTCTCAGGTCCTCTTCCCCAGTAAGTCAGATCTGTTCTTCGGCCTGTCGTCTCCTTCGCACATCACCATCTCACATCTGTCTCCTCTGAAAGGAGAAGCGCTCCCCATTCCCGCTGTTTATTTTTCATTGCGCTTTCACTTTAAAGTGAAGGCGAGATGCAAAAATAAACATACTACGCCATGTCTCTCCAAACACCAGACGGAAAAGCTGTGACAAGGAAATCCATTGCATAAGAAGCAAGCAATTGAGAGTGACGATAAAGCCAACCACTGGTAAACAATGGGCTGAAAACCCCTGTAAGTACTTGGTAAGCGCATAATAGGCCTTCCACAATCAGACATCTTACGCTATCTGATAATCAAGACCTAAAAAACACCAACTCATGATGCCGAACAGGATCCTCTCTCAACTATGGACTTGCTGATTCGAACTTAGAAGGCTTCATGTATTATTCTAGATTCTGTGTGTGTTTGTGTGTGTGTAGCTCTGGGTGTGTGTGGCTGGCTCTGGGTGTGTGTGTGTGTGTGTGCGGTAGTAATTGCTGTCTGCTGAGCTCGTCCGTAGGGTACAATAGGTCTCACATTTGTGAGAGATTAAGCTATTGGCAATGTAAATGACAATGCCATTTATTTATCTGTTTTCAAAACTAACACATAAATACAAATTTTGTCATTTACAATACTAATAGCTCTAACTTTTCCAAGGGCGAAACCGTTGCATTGTAAATGCTTGTTATTCCCATGACCTCGCTATAAGTGAGGGTTATTTAATAGGGGCATGCTCGGGTGTCCTCGGAGAGATTGCTTTGTGGCTACGGTGTAGGGTGATTACTCACAGCTGTGATTAATTCCCTAATAAATGGACAAGTACATTTCTTGTACTCATGTTACTTTGGCTTGATCGCTGGTCTTGAACTACCAGTTTTACCTATTGCTCCACAGTGGATTTGTTAGAGCCTTTCTGGTGACCTCTCCATCCGTGTTTGTTCTATGGACTGACTATATGGGAATAAGAGTGTGCTCACGGTAACAAGCATGTGTACCCAAAGAGACAAAAAAAACGTGAGTTAAGGGCAAACCAACATTAACAATATTAGATAGCTTGACTTCATTATCTTTCCAAAAAAGGGTGTATATGCTTACAATAAAAAAAACTAGCATTGGCATAGCCAATAGGTCTCGCTGTTGGGACCTTACAAGTATTTAGTTATGCCGCACAATATCCTTGGTGCAACAACATCAACCGTTGCATGGCTAGACACTTATAAGGTCCCAAAGGCGAGACCTATTGGCTATGCCACTGCTTGTTTATTTTGAAAGGGAGAGTACCAGCACTTCTTAAGAGAAATGCAATACATTTAATTGGAGAGTAGCGACACTTCACAAAAACAAACAGATACTCTGGTACAGAGTACCTGCACTACTATTTTTCCATTTCAAGCACTGCACAGGAATCGTAATTACGAATTGCATTATAACTCACACCCACACCGTTTTGCCTGATAAATTCCGGCAGGTCAAGCCTGCCGAACTTTATTGGGGAAAAGGTCTCGAAAAATGCCAAAACATATGGAATTCGGTGTGTTAAAAACCAATTCCTCATCTTGCTTTTCAATACTCAGAATACACAGGTTATACAAAACATGATAAATCGCCCACCTGGGGTAATTACCACATGTGGTATATGCCCCATCCAAATCCAACCAGGGCCTTGGTATTACAGCTTTCTGTTTCCATTATATAACGACTGCTTTATGATGTTTTGGCAGCAGATAACTGTAATTGGAGGAAAATTGGCATATGATATTCACCTCCTTAGCTTTCAAATATTCTTTTCTCTGAGCAGGGTTGAAAAATGCTAAATTGGTCTGACATTCTGGAGAACCAAGAGCCATCTATTTGTAACAGAACCAAGGTGTGTAATTGTCCTCACTTTCTTCTCAGCGACGAATTATGAATGCAAATATGCAAAACTGTTGCCAGAATGAAAGCTTCAAATGCCCCGGTTCAGCACTTCCTGGCATCCACTAATAAAGAGCAAGTCTTGGACCAGATATCACAAGATTTATAAACGCTTCACTCCAACAAGGGATAGTGCCAAACAAATGAAAGAAAGGCCTAGGAGCACCCGACCTGAAGGACTGCTGGCCATGTAGATTTACGGCCACATGCATCATTGTTGCCGTTTGCGATTTCTTAATTGAGAAAATTAAGGAATCGCAATTAAGAAATCGCAAAAGGCTATGCATTAAGAAATTGCAATTTTTTTTGCGATATCTTAAATTTCATTAATTGCGATTCACAATTTGCGAATCGCAATTAAGGAATACCTTCCCATTGATTCCTATGGGCCTAGAGGCCCATAGGAATCAATGGGAAGTCATTTTCAATTTGCGATTTGCAATTTGCGAATCGCAAATTGAAAATGCAATTTCAAGGGCACAACCCCCCCTGCACCCCTGAAATTTAACTTTAAGTGCATTTTTCACACACACATGTCCCAAGGGCATGTGTGTGTGTAAAATGAAACTTTCAAAAATGCACTTTTGTGCATTTTTGAAAGTTTTCGCAAATTACCATGAAGGTCACCTTCATGGTAATTTACCTCTCCCTATTTGCGAATTCACAAATTTAAAATGTTCATGCATTGCATTTAAGAAATCTAAAATTGCGATTTCTTAAATGCAATCGCAATTTTAGAAATCGCAACATATTTGCGATTTCTAAAATTGCGAAAAACACGATGCCTCCCAATATTGTCGATTGCATTCGCAAACGGCCATAAATTGCGATTCGCACCGTTTGCGAATGCAATTCACAATGATGCATGTGCCTGTTAGTAACTACTGACCCATCTCAAACGTGCCCTTCCTAACGAACATACTAGCCTCTGCACATGTAATTTAGTGCCAGCCTTTCTTCTACAAAGGAGAGGGCTCATACTCCTGTGCTCCGCGTGCATGCAGGACGAACAGTGTGTTTTTTTGTGATATGGACGTGTGTGAAAGAGACATACATGAATAATAAGGGTTTACACGCTGTTAGCCATGTTCATGTTATCACAGATAGGTTCCCTGATACAGTCGGTCCACAGCATGGGCCCTATTGTTTTCTACAAGAAAGCCAATCTATTTACATAAGCATAACAGTAGCCTTTAAGATAGCCGGATGCCATCTGCATAGGGATCAAACGCTTATCACCACACTCACTCTAACCATAGTGGTCCTCTGGTCATGGCCTATAAATTAAGGCCACCACAGAGTCCGTAAAAAAGGAGGTGTCTGATTGCAACGAATGCCCGCCAATATTTCGGCAAACTCATCATCTCTAATATTGTGATGAATGGCAACTCTGGCCATGTTCAAGGCAGTCTCGCTTCCTAGGCAAATATCGGTAGCCACTGCTAGCTCTGGATTTCATCAGCTTTGATAAATCTCCAAACTGTGACGACTGTGCGGAGCAGTAGAGGCTTGACGACTATCTGGCTAGCAGCGGTTTAAGCAAGCCTATGGGTCCCGGGGGCCCTGTCCGTTTGCCCTAGAACATTTCCCAATCAAATGCCCTACAGATGGACCTTAATTCTCCAAATCTATTCTCACCACTTAGGGTACAGAGTAGAAGCACAGCACCATGTCAGGCAGTCCCTCAAAACCAACCTGACACTATTATTCTCACATTAACATACAATGAGCTGCTTCTTTGCAGCCTCACACCGACACAATTGTGCCATGGGTGATAATCAGTCAGCACTCAAACCCTCCACCAAATCCCTCAGTCACTCACTAAAGACCAGGGGGCATATTTATCTTGCTGCACTGAGCTGCGTCATTAGAAAAGTGGAGGGATACGTCATATTTACAGCAATACTATGCCTCCCTGTGATTTCACACAATTGGCTGCCTAAAGCCAAAGCAGGCACCCTTGGACAAGGGTGCAGGTGTTGCAGGGATGATTTTTTTGTGCAAAAAGTGACACCTTCCTGCACAAAAACAATAATCAATGGTGTTTTGCTCCATCTATGTGCGCTGCGAAATGCAGCACACTTAGAAAGAGCAAAAAACGAGGAAAAATAAAGGTATTTACTTTTTACTTAATTTTTAAACCTTTTCTATTGATTTTTGTTATCAGGGTCAGATGCAACACGTAGGGCCAGATTCCGATGCGGTTGGGAATGGCTCCGACCGTCGGTCAGAGCCGTTCCGACTACATCGGAATTGCCTGTTCCGATTCCTTTCCGACCGACCCCTTTTGATGGGGTCGGTCGGAAGGGAATCCGAAACGCTATTCTGAATGGTCTCCGACAGGCTCGGAGAGCCCGGCCGCCTTTCGGAAAGCCTGCAGTAATCCCTCGGCCGGCTCTTTCCGGCCGAGGGATTATGATGGCAGATTCCCAATGCCTTTGTGTGCCGGCCTTTCCGACAGAGAAAGGCATTGGGAATCAGTCTCTGGAGGCCCCCAGCAGGGTCCCCATGTTTGCCAGGCCGCGGAATAGCAACTTAAGGGGCACCTAAGGTGCTCCCTTTGATCCCTGCACCCGGTAGCAGGCACCTGGAGGTGCCTGGTACGGGGTGCAGGGAGGAACTGCATCCCTGCTCTTTACAATTAGAGCATCTATTCCATTCAGAATGCATGCTCCCATTGTAAAGTATAGGATTTTAAACAAACAGGGTTCAGTCGCATTCTACTTCATGGACTGGAACCAACGTCAGGAGGTTGTTTGTTTCCAGTTCCAAACCGATGTTGGATGGGCTCCGGTACGTCCGACATTAAAATCGGGGCCATAGTGTCCATATATATATTTATATTCTTGTTTGAAACTTAATTGAAAAACACTTCCCTTGCTGAATTCACCCTCCTTCCCCCTCCCCAGGTGGAAAATTCAAAAGGCAGACAAAATCGAACCATATCATGATAATAACATTCAAGGCTCACAGGGACTTACATTTAAAACATCCTCTCTTTGCTGTACCTTTTTCTAGCATCCCATTTCCTCATGTCCTGGACACCACTGTTTTTCCCCCAGGACATCTTTTGTATAATTACAATTGGTAGGTTTCATTAATCAGTGTTGTATTTGTGGGTTACCTCATTGTCATCAGTGCCTAGTTCAAACATCATCTGTATCCATGCTCTCAGGTCATCCTCTAGTTTTTCATCTGGTCTAACTTGTTTCATCCTGATTTCCTTGGCAGTAGCCAATTCAAGCAGATCCTGCAGCCACCATTCTGGGGTCGGCAGCCATGCAGTTAGTCATTTAATAGCGATACGACGCCCAGCCAATACCATCCCAAGGATTAAGAATTTACGACAAAGTTTCTTATTGGCTGGGGCTGGGAGAAGGCCCAGCAATATTTCGGGGGGGGGGGGGGGGGGGGGGTTGTACCCTTCAGTTCCCAGTTTGTAATCTGTCTAAGAGTTGTGAGTATCTTTCTCCGGTATGGCTGTATTTTAGCACAGTGCCAGACTATGTGAATAAAGTCAGCTGTGGGAGTTCAATCAATCAATCAATCAATCATGACATTTGTATAGCGCACTACTCACCCGGGGGGTCTCAAGGCGCTGGGGGAGGGGGGGCCGTCACTGCTCGAAAAGCCAGGTCTTGAGTTGCTTCCTGAAGGAGAGATGGTCCTGGGTTAGCCGGAGGTGGATGGGGAGCGAGTTCCATGTTTTGGCTGCCAGATAGGAGAAGGATCTTCCACCGGCGGTTGCTCGGCGGATGCGTGGGACGGCGGCGAGGGCGTGGCTGGTCGACCGTAGCTGGCGGGTGGGCGTGTAGAAGGTCAGGCGGTCTTTGAGGTACTTGGGGCCCAGGTCGTGTAGAGCTTTGTGTGCGTGGGTGAGGAGTCTGAACGTGATCCTGTAGCTGACGGGGAGCCAGTGCAGGTCTCTCAGGTGGCCGGAGGTGTGGCTGTGTCGGGGGATGTCCAGGATGAGCCATGCGGAGGCGTTCTGGATGCGTTGGAGTCTTTTCTGAAGTTTGGCCGTGGTTCCGGCATAGAGGGCGTTCCCGTAGTCCAGTCGGCTGGTGACGAGTGCCTGGGTGACCGTCTTCCTGGTTTCAGTGGGATCCAAAGGAAGATCTTTCGGAGCATGCGCAGGGTGTTGAAGCATGATGACGATACGGCGTTGACTTGTCTGGTCATCGAGAGGAGGAGTCCAGGATGAAGCCCAGGTTACGTGCGTGGTCCGTTGGCTTGGGAGCCCAGGGCGGTGGGCCACCAGGAGTCGTCCTAGGCAGAGGGAGATGGTCCCAGGATGAGGACTTCCGTCTTGTCTGAGTTCAGTTTCAGGCGGCTGTTCTTCATCCATTCGGCAACGTCTTTCATCCCCTCGTGTAGGCTGGTTCTGGCGGAGGCTGGGTCGTTGGTGAGGGAGGGAGTTCTGCATCAAGGACATTTGTCTGTTCTTGCGGGGTATATTTTCTGTAAAATCTTGGGAGTGAGATACAGTTGATGTACACAATTATATGGAATTAGTTTAAATAGAGCATTTGTTCTGACAGTGTTTGTCTTTTATTGTATTTTTTGGCAATCACACGGGGTGATATTGTCTCCAAGGCTTTCCTCCCATCAAGCGGTGGCCTTTGGTATGATAGGTAAATTTCTCTCCCGTATAGCCCTATATAGGTGGGTGATAAGTTTTCGTCGTCTCACCGGATCTAGTAGCCTGGCCAATGTCTGGGACTGAACAGGCTCCTCCAGGAAGCTAAGACATAACTCCCAGGCTGTAGCTGATATTTTATTATATTGTAGATATTGACTGGCACCTAGTTTGAATGATTCAATTGCATCTTCCCTGGTTATAAATTGGCCTCCTAAATAGAGATCTCCAAGAACATCGCAACTCCCGTCTTTCCACTTTTTCACTGACATAGTTGTCTTTATATATGTGAAGGGCTTAAGCACCCATATTGGTATGTCTCAGGGAAATGAGGCTCTACGGAGAACCGTTGTGACCATTTGCTCCCATAAATGCCTCATCTATCTGACTAAGTGTCAATAAGAGCCAGGGATGCACACCCCCAACATGAGAAGTTCAGGCAAGCTTTTTTGGCACTCTATAGGACCTAACAACCTCTTTTCCCAGTTATCTGCTTCATCAAACCAATGAATTGTGTATTGTGGGTTTGCAGCCATGTAATAGTATTCTAGGTTTGGGAGTTCAATCCCACCTCTAGCTCATGTCTGCTGCAGCATTCGTAGGCTATTTCTCTTCTGTTTTGTGGACCAGTTCAGTTCCCGAAAATTTTGGTGAGGGATCTTGTATAGCGAACTCTGCATGATGTAGAGGCTCTGGGGCAGTACCACCATTTTGACAAGAGCTGTTTTCCCCATCGTCAGTGGAAGATTTTTCCAAAGATGAATGGATGCATGTAACCCCGACAGGACCCGTCCTATAATTAAGTCCAGAAAATGTTGTCTTCCCCTGGCTATCTTAATACCCAAGTAGTCGATCCCCTCGGGGCACCAGGGCAGGGGAAGACTTCGGAGTGCCGTTGAATCAAGGTTTGTCAGTATCCCACGTGGCATGATATATGACTTCTGGGCATTCACTGAGAGGTCCAAAGCAGCTGCAAAGTCTGATCATACTGTCTGCAGTATAGG
Source organism: Lissotriton vulgaris (assembly GCF_964263255.1). Classification (NCBI taxonomy): domain Eukaryota; kingdom Metazoa; phylum Chordata; class Amphibia; order Caudata; family Salamandridae; genus Lissotriton; species Lissotriton vulgaris. The sequence goes on from NC_141695.1 coordinate 1,374,661,284, forward strand.
GCGTGCCTCACTGGTCTCTCACAAGTACACCAGGGTGTTGTCTACGTAGAGCAAAATACCATGCACAGATCCCCCAACTGTAATCCCCCAGTGTTTAAGCTTATTGTGGAGCAACACCGTAGGTGGTTCTATGGCCACTGCAAATAGTAAAGGAGATAGAGGGCATCCCTGTCTCGTGCCACGGCACAGAGAGAACGGTTCTGATATATAGCCACCAGTGTGGACCCTAGCAATCGGAGCAGTGTAAAGTATTTGCACTTATTTAATAAATGTGGGCCCAAATCCCATTTTTCCAGAACCCGCCAAAGATACACTCATCCCACAGAATCTAAAGCTTGTTTGATATCGAGAAATGCAAGTGCATGTAGACCATCTCCAGTTTCAGGGGCCTGAAGGATGTGGAACAGTCTACAGAAGTTTAGCATTGTGCACCTCCTGGGGATAAAACCACATTGGTCTTGGTGGATAAGTGGGGGTAGATGGGGGTAGAAGTCCAGCTGCCAAGAGCCCGCTCAATATTTTGACATCCATGCTAAGCATTGAGAGAGGTCTATATGAGTTCACCTTCTCCACTGGTTTACCTGGTTGGGAATTAACACTACGATTGCCACCCGCATTGTGTCTGGAAGGCGTCCTACAGTGTAAGCTTCATTATACACTTCCAGGGATTTATCTGCAAGCATGTCTGCTGATTTGTGGTAAAATTCGGCAAGTAGGCCATCTCCTGTTTTTTTGCCATTTTTTGATTTTGTAATGAGGCAAGGACCTCATCTCTAGTCAAGTCAGTCTTAAGCAGAGCCTAATTGTCCATTGTCAGGTAAGGCAAGTCGAGCCTAGCCAAGATATCATGCACAATAGATTCCGAAGTTGTAGTATCTTCAGCATACACATCAATAAGATGTGCTCTTATCAGTTTGTTAATATTGGCGTGCGACGTGCGTGGTCTGCCCCCTGCATCTCGCAGCTCCAGAATAGGGTAACAAGACAGCTGCTGTTGCACCAATCTGGCCAATAATGCCCCTGTTTTATCCCCTTCCACATGTAATCATTGTCTGCTCACTGTATATATGTGTTTTTCAAGCCTATGCCAACCATCTTATACTGTACTTCGCAAGCAGCTCCATTCCCCTATGTCTATTGGGTTGTGTTGGAATTATCTTCAGTACCTCTGATAGTTTTGTTTTGTCTCATTCCAGGTCCCATTACATCTGCTTCTGGACCCCATTGGATGTAGTCATACACATTCTCCGGAGAACCACCATCATTGCCTCCCAGTTCTGAGCTTTGCTCTTGAATCATCCCCATATTTTGCGTGAGTAGTGTCCCAGTGCAGTCTGGACTGCTACCAAGAAGGGGGGGTCTGTTAGCGCCTCAGCACACAGGTGCCACTGTAGTGCTGCCGGGCATGGGTATCCTGAAGTCAATGAGAACATGAGAGGGGAATGATCTGAGGGGTACCTGGCAAGGCACGTCACCTCACAAGTTAAAATAGCACGGTTCGGGGTTATGAGAAAATAATCAAGTCTGCTGTATGTGCCTGCTGCAGGTGTGTAGAAGGAGAATTCCTTCTCCATTGGGTGTCTTTACCTCCATATATCTTTGAGACTTACTTCTCTTATTGAAATCTGTAATTGAGCAGTCATATGTGGTTTCGTATGCATCTTCGGGGGCTCGGGATCTTGCAGCGGGTTTAATATGCCCTTGCAATCACCAGCAAATATCAGATCACTACTCAAAAGTGGGGTTGAAACCACTATTAAATCAGTGAAGAACTGTGGTTGGTCAATGTTTGGGGTTGAGGTATTTCTCTTTGTTGCAACACTTTACTGCCTCCTCTGGGTAGGTGTTAGAATCTGACGCATCTCCTGGTTTACAAAACCTTGTAAATCTGAGAATGCGCGACAGTCCATGGGTGTTGCTTGGGAACGCTCACAGCAACACCCATGGAACACCCCTTTCCGCAGAGTAATGCATGAAAGGGGGCAAATTTACAAGGCCATAAAAGCCATATAGGGTGGTCTTCAGTGGCCTTGTAAATATGGCTGAGCATTGTGCGCCACCGGAGAGTAAAGAAAAATGACACTTTGGTGGCTCAGGGGCCTTGTAAATATGCCCCTAGGCCTCTTCCTTCAAGAGCACACCAACTGTGATGCAAGGGCTCTGGACTGACAGAGGTAGACACAAATGCAAGACTAAATGAAATGAAAATAATAGTTTTATAGGGCAGTAATGCCAGAAGACGTCTACGTCTTACCGCTGTGGAAGAGAGGACCTGGGAGAATGTGGAAATAAGTGAATATTATCCTAAGAGGGGACCAAATAACAAACTATTGGTTAAAAAGCTATGATTTCAGGACTTTTCTGAAAGCATGAAGACCTGTGCATTTCTTCAAGAAAAGAGGGAGGTAGTTCCATCTTTTAGCTTTACAGTGAATGAAGCTCCTCCCTCCCTAGTGACCTTTCTTAAAATTTGGAATCATAACATAGTGGGCAGAGGAGGACTGCAAGATTTTGGATGGGCGGTATGAAATAAATTTCTGTTTCAGATATTCTGGGCTAAAGCCATTCAACGCTTTAAAGGCAATACAAAGTGCTTTGAAGTCAGTGCACTTGCGAATAAGTAGCCAGTGGAGCCAGTGCCGGTCCTAGGCCTTTTGAGGCCCCGGGCGAAAGGAAAGATGTGAGGCCCCTCTAATTGCATATTGCGTCGCAAGAAGTGACATCACAGAAAGTGACTTCGCAGGACTTTTGATCTTAGTTATTTGGCATCACTGAAGCAAACTAATGTGAATATGGACAAAAAGAAGAGGGGATGGAAAACAGGTGAGCAAATATCCATGAGGCACTTTCAAGTAGTTCAGTGACAGTGACAGTTCAAACTTCCAGATAGTAAACTGACTTCATAGCTTCTCCCACACTCTCCTGTGCGGGGTGGCATCTGCTCCCCTAAGAGACTTCTCCCGCGGTGCCCTTTAACTCAGCGCCAACGTGAAATGACACTGCACATCATCAGACACATCACTTGCAGCAAGCCATAATAAATTCATCACGGAATGACATTTCATGTACAATAAATACATCAAGTGCAGAAACCATCAACTGAAAGCAAAGCCAAGACAGCTGCTCTTAAATATTAGAGATAGCAAAGCCTAGGAACCTAAATCTAGACAACGTCTTCCACCACTTAAGAAGCATATTTAGAGTCAGCTTGGAACTCAAATTTACATAGTAAATTAAGAGTGTAGAGTTCATCAACTCAAAGTAAATGTGAGAGAACTGCTTGCAACCAAGAATTTACAGACAGACTTGGCAGTGCCTATAGTGGTACCGGTACCCAATAAACAATCAGGGTTGCATCATGTCTTGTAACAAGGATGCCAAGTTGAGAGTCCAACAACTTACGGCAAAAGCAAGGTGACTGTTCATACACTGGAAGCAACGGGACCGCTAGTGCCAATGAACTAAAAACAAATATATATAAAGTAACATATTGCACAGAATCCACTAACATAAGGGCACTGTTACTGCATGGAAATTAAGTCCCAAAAATAATCGAAGGAATCTCTTCTACACACAACAAACATAATTTTTGTTGCCTACTAAAATGAGCTATGTGTTGCTCAGTCAGCCTCTTCTCCTGAGGCTTGTCCTAACCCCCCTCCCAATCATGCCTCATTGTACTGTAATGTTACGTGCTTAAAATAGCCACGCAACTTACTCTCAGCCACAGGTTAATAATAGCTGGTGGAGCCTTACTGTAATCAGCAAATTGATTTTTATTAAATGGCTCAATGTGTCTTTTTTTATAAAAATTACACTTTGTGGCCGAATTGTGATCCCTAGCTATGTGTGTGCCATTCCATTTCTGGTGCTTTCTGGCTATTTTAACATCTTCTTAGAGTTTCTTGTTGCTATAATGGGTGTAATTTCCTAATATTAATGTTTCCCTCGTTTCCATTGCTTGATTTTGTTCGGGAGAAAGTGTCACTCATAGTAGTTGGAAAGTCACTCATAATTACACTGACATTATAAAAATGTCACAGATAGCAATCTGTAACCTTGGCAGCTATGATGTCACTCATAATCACAATGAAATTCTGAAAGTGAAAGTGCCACACATAGCAATCTGAAACCTTGTCTAATACAATCAACACCATAGCATGAATGAATATACCTAAGACCTCTGCCCCTTCAGAAGCTCAAGCTCCACCAAGACATGACGACTCATGGATACGCAAGAAGTGAACGCGTGGATATTCAGTAACATACAGGAATCTCAGACGGCATGATTAATGCGCGGCAGAAAGAGTTTGATATGAGCGACGCTGTTAGCACAAGCACCACTGAAAATATCGTGTTTCAACCAGGCCCAAAAGACATGATATTATTGCTGTCCTACATACCTCCGGAAAACAGGGCCCCGTGAGACCAGACCTCCGTCTTGCATACAAGTGGGCACAGTCCTGGCAGCTGCTGCAACTGGATTACAAACTCCTGCCCTCTTCGACTCCCTCGGCTGGGCTCCGGTATTAATTGGGGGTACACAAAACGGTGACAGCATGCGCCAGCACGGGCGGGGTTGGTGCAACTGCCTGCAGCAGGTAGTGTAACACTGACTGCAAGCAAGTGCCATAACTAAATAAATTTACGGTGGCGCCCGCAAACCACTAGCCACCTGCCACTTTAGCTGTTCTCCACAACTACTTCTTAGACCCGCTCTAGCAACAGGATGTGACGTCCCTCTGCGGCGCCAGCCAGAAGCACACCCGCGGCCGCCTAAAAAATTGTGCCGCCTGGGGCAGACCGCACCCCCCTAGCTACGCCACTGGACACTAACTGCCGCATTTGCATTTCATGTCGGGCCGACGGGCCCCCTGCTCTGCGGGCAACTCTGTGGGGCCTGCGGCGGGGCCCCCTGAGAGCGAGGCCCTGGGCAGCTGCCCATACCGCCCATGCCTAGGACCAGCCCTGAGTGGAGCGGAGTCAATGATTGAGACCTAGAGTGAATCTTTGGAATCATAAGAAGCACACATGCTACTGCGTTCTGAAGGATTTGTAATTTGTTTATAAGTCTCTGCTGTAAATTAACATAAAGTGCATTGCAGTAATCAAGCTTCGAAGGTGTGTTAACCACTAGTTTCTGCATGTCTTGCAGAATGAATGGAAAGATCTTCCTCAGAATTTTAAGAACAAAAAAAGAAAACAACATCACTGCATTAATGTTTTTGTCAAATGACAATTTGTCACTGAAGATGATTCAAAGGTTCTAAGCTTTAGAAACTGGTGTGGATAGGGCTCCTAGTTCCTGTTGCCACCAACTTGCGGACCAGAAGGATGTGTGCTTGTGTTCTTGGATGTTTTCTGTCTATGGGATTGTGTGTGTGCGTCAGTGCGGATATGAGCGTGTTTGCTCACATTTGTGTGTGCTTCTGCATGTCTGTGCGCGTGATGGTGTATGCACGTTGGATTTGTTATCCTCTGGCGGCCGCTGGCCTGGATTTTGACTTTAATTGCCAGATGCCTGACCTTAGGATGGCTACCAGTGTACAGTACAGTCCCCTGCCTGACCCCAATGATGGCGTCCATAGTGGTCCCCTGCACGTTTTTACTTCCCTGGGACAACAATTGGACATTGACCAGACCTTGAACCTATCCCCTAACCTGCCAACACATCAGGACTTGGAACCTGCAGAACTTACCCCAGACTGTGGAGACCTAGCGATTTGGCTGATGCCCGGTGGAGCTACCATATAGCTAAAGAGGAGATGGGTTGTGGACTCCGCCCCTGCCATCACCTGCACAGCCGGATCTTGGACAGATTTTCCTTCATTACCTGTCTACTTCCCCAACTCCTTCCCCCTCCCCTGAATCTTTCCCCTTGCTTGCTTTTCCCCTTACGTATTTGTGCTTATTGTTTTTCTCGACATTACAAGAAACTATGTTGCCATGCTCTAATAACTGTGTAACCTTTGTAACGATGTAACCGCCCGGACTCGCTCCTGACCGGTTGCTCCCTCCTTGCTCCTCTCCCAGTACTGCTGCTGTCTTCCTGGGGATCTTCGCACTGCTGCCTGACATCACGGTATCGCCTGCTCTTAGTATATTAGCGGTATCGCCTGCATCTGGCCAATTTGCGCTGTGTTTTCTGGATCTCATAGCTAATAGCACATGTGATTGTAGCGCCGCCCGCCCTGCATTGCATGTGATTGTAGCGCCGCCCGCCCTGCACTGCATTTAGCTGTGTTTGCCCACCTGTCTATTTTGTGCTAATCTCCTTTTCGTTGTCCCAGGCGACCTACTGCCCCTGCCTCGCCTCCCCTCTGACCTCCATCTTGTTTGCTGTTGTTGTTTTCCCTGCCCCTCCTCCCCGCTACCGCCTCCCAGCTGCTGACGCTCCGCCCCCTCCACCATCCATTTATGGCCAATGCCTCCACGCGCAGCGTCCACGCGCTTCGGACACGCCGAAGGTGCGCCAAAGGTAAGCCCGTCTACGCCCGTCCGCGCCTGGACCGCGCCCAGCGCCAGACCCCCTGCCCCTCGCGCTCCTGCAAATTCAGCGGCACCGTCAACATCTCCGCTACGACCACACCACAGATCCCCGACCCCAACCACCTACAATGCATCCTTCTCAACACCCGATCAGTCCACAGGCACGCCATTGACCTATGGAATCTACTAGACACCATTTCTCCGGACATCGCCTTCCTTACGGAAACATGGATGAACGCTTCCTCCGCACCAGACATCACCATTGCCATCCCTGAAGACTATAAGATCACTCGCAAAGACCGTACCAGCCACACAGGAGGAGGGATCGCTATCGTCCATAAGAAATCAATCCGCATCTCAACCAGCTCTGACGCCAACCTCGCCAACTCCGAACACCTCCACTTCCAAATACACATCGACCCCAAGACCACACTCAGAGGCACCCTCCTCTACAGACCACCAGGACCCCGAGCTAAATTCAGTGAAGACATCACAGACTTCATCACTCCACACGCGCTCCCCTCCAAAGACTACATCCTTCTGGGAGACCTCAACTTTCACCTTGAAAAGATCAACGACCGCAACACCGCCACCCTCGTGGACAACCTCGCCAACCTCGGACTTAAACAACTAGTCACTTCCCCCACCCACATCGCAGGTCACACACTCGACCCCATCTTCACATCCAGCAACCATGTCTCCTTCAGCCACACTACAGACCTCCTCTGGACTGACCACAGCTGCGTTCACTTCACCTACAACAAACCAAAACCCAACATCCACCTCCAACCTACCCTGCAAAGAAACTGGAACAAAATCACCACGGACCAAATCTCCGCTTCGCTCCTTTGAAACTCCCCAGCCCTCTCTTCTAACACCAACGAAGCCGCCGCCAACCTCACCCTATGGTTATCCAACACCGCCGACACCTTAGCACCACTGAAAAAACGTCAAAGCAAACCTGGCAGCAAGAAGGCCTCATGGTTCAACGATGATCTCAAGAAGTCCAAGAAACTCTGCCGCTCCCTCGTAAAGGCCTGGAAAAAAGACCCAACCACCAGCACCAAGGACGCCTTCAAAAACGCCACCCGCACTCACCACCAATTGATCCGAAAAGCCAAGAAAACAGCATTCAAGGATCGACTTGACAACAACGCCCACAACAGCAAGGAACTTTTCAACATCGTCAAGGAATTTTCCAATCCCTCGGCCAACTCCAACGACATCACCCCCTCTCAAACCCTCTGCGACTCCCTAGCCTCATTTTTCCACAACAAGATTGCAGACATCCACAACAGCTTTGACAACCAACCCGGAAACCAACCCACCCTACCATTTGCTGATCATCTTCCCCCCGTGAACACCCTTAACGACTGGAACCCAATCTCCACTGAGGACACCATCCGCCTGATGAATTCCATCCACTCAGGATCCCCCACAGACCCATGTCCTCACCACATCTTCAATAAAGCAGACTCCGTCATAGCACCGCACCTCCGAGACGTCATCAACTGCTCCCTCAACTCCGCCACCTTCCCGGAAGACTGGAAACACGCTGAACTCACCGCCCTTCTGAAAAAACCAACAGCAGATCCCACCGAACTCAAAAATTACCGCCCCATCTCGCTTCTTCCATTCCCTGCCAAAGTCATCGAGAAAGCTGTCAACAACCAGCTCGCCGCCTTCCTCGAAGCCAACAAATCCCTCGACCCCTCACAATCTGGCTTCCGAGCAAAACACAGCACTGAGACCGCCCTCATCGCAGCAACAGACGACATTCGAACTCTACTGGACAATGGAGACACAGTCGCCCTCATCCTCCTTGACCTCTCTGCAGCTTTCGACACAGTCTGCCACAGCACCCTTTTACAACGCCTCAATAACATCGGAATCCAAGGAAAAGCACTTGAATGGATCACCTCGTTCCTCACCGGAAGAACCCAGAGAGTCCGCCTTCCTCCATTCAAGTCCGAGGCCTCTGAAGTCATCTGCGGCGTACCACAAGGATCCTCACTCAGTCCCACCCTCTTCAACGTATACATGAGCCCCCTCGCGGCCATCGCACGCCAACACAACCTCAACATCATCTCTTACGCGGACGACACTCAACTGATCCTTTCCCTCACCAATGACCCCAGCACCGCCAAAACTAACCTACACGAAGGAATGAAAGAAGTTGCCGAATGGATGAAACAAAGCCGTCTGAAACTGAACTCGGACAAAACAGAAGTCCTCATCTTAGGTACATCCCCCTCTGCATGGGACGACTCCTGGTGGCCAGAAGCCCTCGGAAAAGCACCCATCCCGACAGACCACGCACGGAACCTAGGCGTCATCCTGGATTCTTCACTCTCAATGAACAGACAAGTCAGCGCCGTATCCTCTTCCTGCTTCAACATTCTTCGCATGCTCAGAAAAACATTTCGCTGGATCCCCTCCGAAACAAGGAAAACAGTCACCCACGCTCTGGTCACGAGCCGACTGGACTACGGAAACACCCTCTACGCAGGTACTACCGCAAAACTCCAGAAGAAACTCCAACGAATCCAAAACGCCTCAGCCAGGCTCATATTAGACATCCCACGCAACGAACACATCTCTGGTCACCTTAAAGACCTCCACTGGCTACCCGTCAATAAGAGGATCACTTTCCGTCTGCTTACCCATGCACACAAATCACTCTACAACATCGGACCAGACTGCCTCAACTCACGACTGTCCTTCTACACCCCCTCCCGCCAACTACGTTCTTCCAGCCAAGCCCTCGCCACTGTACCTCGCATCAACAAGACCACCATGGGAGGCAGATCCTTTTCATACCTGGCTGCTAAAACATGGAACTCACTCCCCGCTTACCTTCGCCTTACCCAGAACCACCTAGCATTCAGAAAGCAACTTAAAACTTGGATATTTGACAAGTAATCCTCCTCCCCTTCCTAAGCGCCTTGAAACCCTCTGGGTATGTAGTGCGCTATACAAATTCCATGACTTGACTTGACTAACTATGATCTGATGCTCATGTAAAGCGCTCTGATACCTCCGGGTCTAGCCAGCGCTATATAAAACCTTTAAAATAAAATAAATAAATAAAATTAATAAATTGCTACCTAGCAGGAGTGCCGCGGGTTTACTGTGATTTAGTTTTACCCAGTTATTGGACATCCAAATACTAATCTCCAGCATACAGATATGGAATATACTCGCTGTATCTTCCGGTTTGCCGGCAACTCATATGACTATTTGAGTATCGTCTGCATAACTAATGACTGAGAATCCTAACTTTTTAATCAGCGTTGTCAGGGGGGAAACATAAAGATTAAAGAGTGTAGGGATCAATGATGAGCCCTGTGGGACGCTACACGATAGTGAGATGGTGTTGAAAGAAAAGTCATCTATGGCTGCAAATTGTTTTCTCTCCAAGAAAAAAGATTTTAAAATGGTCGGGTAAGAGCCCCTGATACCAAGAGAATGAAGCTGGTCAATCGGAATATCATGGTTGACAGGATCAAATACAACCTTGATCCTGTTGGATCTTTCTGCTGCATTTGATACAAAGTCTAGAATAGGTCTCAACTCTTCTGAGGTGACTATTATAGCAAACTCCGTACTGTGTTCGCCCCTAAAGCTGAGCTGTGAGTGGTCCAGTAGATGGTTAGATTCAAGGACTGTTAAGAATTCTTTGTTCAGCGCCTTCTTAATGACCTTGGCAGGGAAGGAGAGGTGTGATATTGGCCAATAAATATTTGGATCGGAAGGAGTCAGGTTTGGTTTCTTAAGTAGTGGCAAGATGAATGCTATTTTCAATGCCTTTGCAAAGTATTCTTGGCAGATCACGTCATTGAAAATAATCATCAGTTGGTTGGGTAATACATTGGGAGCCACCTGTGAAATTTTAGGAGGGGGGTCCAGAGAGGAACCTGAATTTATTGCCAGGCGAAGGTCCAGAACTCGAACAATCGATAAGTTGAAAAAGAGGAGAGGAGTGTTGAATCAGGACATATCACCATTATTGTAGTGAATAGCTCCCTGCTCGAGTTTTTGCAATTTGTATTCGATGCATAAAGTAGGCTGATTGTTCTTTACACAATTCCATTCACTAATTTAGTTTGTAACATTCTTTTTCTGTTCTATTGTCATGAGCCTCCATTTCCGTTCCTGGTTCCTACAGGGTTGTTTACACTCTCTTAGTTTGTCCATGAACTAAGGCTGTGATGGAGAGGCTGTCCTATTGACTGTGATTTTTCTGGGCTAGCCGTCTAGTAGCCAGGTCTAGCCAGGGGTGGTAGTTAGTGATGGCGTGATCAAGGTTTGTGGAAGGAGCTGGTGTAGAGGTCGTAAGAATCGCTGCTAAGTTAGTGGAATCTATTTTGTGCCACTGGTGACTTTTTCTTGATTTAGGTAGAACCGCGAACTTTGCAAGAATGGCTGAAGTTTTGATTTCAAACAGCACTTTATGATGATCTGACCATGTAAGTGGCAATGAGTCAGTAAAGGATAGCAGGCTATAGTCGGAAAAGATTCCATCCAATCTATGCCCAGCCGAGTGTGTGGGTGTGCTGACCAGCAGCACCAACCTGAGGCTACTCATCAGGTCAAGAAGGGATTCAGATTCTTTGTCATGGCTTTTTTCCAAGTTAAAGTTAAAGTCCCCTAAGATTGTGAAATCTGCATGATCGACCATAGTAGCCAGCCATTGGCTGATATATTGTACAAATGGAACTCTAGGGCCCGGCGGACGATAAATTAGGAGCCCGTTAAATGAGATACTTTTGTTGAGGGTAAGTTTAAAAGATAATGCCTCACGCTCAAACATGTTGGTGACAGGAGTGAAGAAACCAGAGACCTTGTTGTGATAAACTATCACAAGTCCCCCACCCATCTTAACTGCTCGATCATGCTTAAAAATTGGAAAACCATCAGGAATGACTAACACTAAACCTAGACTTGAGCTGGCATTTGCCCAGGTTTCAGGCTCTAAACCTGTAAAAAAGTTGCAGAATTGGTTATTGTTTTGGCAGTGATTAGGCTCTGGGAGCCTCCACCGCTGTTACAGTACTAAATTGTTAAATAACATAATATCACATCCTGTGCACTTTACTGGATTAGTGAGTTTAAGGAAACCTGTGATGCGTCATAACTGATTTTTACCTGAGGGGCGACGCAACAGCAGTTGTTCCCTGTTATAATGGGGCACCATATGAGGGCCCAAACAAAAAACGAAGGGGGGCTGGTGCTAGACGCGATCCGGACCAGAACGGGCGAAGAAAGGCTTGCCTTAGGTGCAGCTCCGGCGTATTCACGCCCTGCAGCCGCTTAAATGCGGTTCCCTAACTAGAGCCCAAAAAGTCTTCCCGGTGGTCTAGTGGCCCACAGGGAGTAGGGATGTCAGGGGAAACAACAGGCTAATTGGAAAATGAGGGTGAGCAAAAAGTGTACCAATAAACAAATAAGCAGCACCTAGCAGATCTAAATATTTCAATGTAAAACAGATTAGAAAACAAGGTGATCCAAATGATTACATCATAGCAGCACCTGGTTTTAGACCTGGTCTTAGAGACCTGGTCTTCATCACACTTTCAACTTATATCCGCCATCAAACTTTAGTGTACAAAGTCTAGAAACGCACAAACAAAACACGCATATTCCAACAATGGGGAAACAATTTAACATGGGGTGGGAGATCTATTAAATGTTTGCAGGAATGAAGAGGAATGACCACTATGGATGTTAACAAGAGAATTTACTGAAGGACGGATTGTGGCTGCGGCTCAGGGGTTTCATAGGCCAATCAATTTTCAGAGCAGTAAAGTTGCTCGGTTTTAATTCTGCAACAATATATTTGGGCAGCTTCCTTTTGAAGCTTTAATCACCCTGGTAACCTTTCATGCAAACAGTCGCATCTGGCATTTCGGTGGCTTGTGAAGTGTCTGCGAGCATGGCGACAGATAAGGCACAGATACTGGGATATGGTCTACGTATGTTGTCTAGGTACGCGCAGTCTCACACACCTTTATGTGAGGTTGTATGTGGTGTCATAACTGTAAGGTGGCACGCTACATTCCTCCGCAAATTGAAGTGTGAATGATCACATATTATATAGTCGCACAGTTCATGTTGGCAAGGTAAGTCTTGCAGAATTTGTGATGACTGCAAGTTTGACCATAAATGGTAGTGGCCAGCACCTAGTTCCGGGGGCGTGCTCAGTAGGTCTGTAGGGATTCACCTTCCCGTGGACAGGTTGTCATCTCATGAGTTTCACTGAGACCTGGGAGACCTTCTTGTGGTGCAGGATCATTTCTTTCTTTTCACACTTCCACTTCTGGCTCAGGTATGTTGGGGTGTGCCTGGTTTCATTGCTTTTCTGGATGCTTCCATTTCTCAAATAATGGAAGTCGCTGCTAATTTTTTCTTTGGGCCATGATCATGGTTCGGTTCTGTCTTTCACAATCCACGACTCATACTCGAGGGGGATTTTCAATTTACTCCCATGGTGGCAATTTGTGAGCAGTACCATGTCCCCTCATTGAAGGTGACTCAAGCTGTGCTCATCTTGCTGCTTTGACAGAGGTGGTGGGGAGGACTTGGGACCAAGTTGGTGATGCAGGTACAGTGTTTCTTAAGGTTCTTCTAAGCATCATGCCTGCTGGTGTGTAGATGGTCTTACAGTGTGGCATGCTGCGATACATTCTCAGAAAATTGTGATATTGAACATCCTCGCCCAGCTCCATACAATTCTGATGACTTTATTTAGGCATCCAACCATACTTTCAACTTCTCCAATAGCCTGGGCTAGCAGGGGTTCTCTTTTGGTGGCATGGAATTGTTGGAAGTTAAATGGTGGGTCATAATGTGTTGAAGGGTCTATGGTAGACTGAACTCTTCTGGTACAATTTCTAAGTTTGGATAGATATGTACAAATACTGCTGATGAGGATACATCCATGTCAGGAAGTTTGCTGTGTGGATCTGTGATGACTAGAAAGTGTCTGCCTTCAGGAAGCATCCAGTAATCTGCACTCTTGCCGTTGTTTTGCACCACCTTCTCAGGGATGGTGAGAGTGGTGCATTCTGGTGCTCCTGCAGTTTGGCACAACCAGCGTTCCCCCACTATTTGGTCAACCAGGATATCTATCTCTGGGAACCATAACTTCTCCTGGCGTCTGGATTTGGTTTTCACTGCTCCCTGATATCCTAAGTGAACTAGGTATTACATGGCATCAGAGAAATTAGGGTATTACGCGATAGTCCCCTTGAAGATTATATCACTTCAAACTTTTTATAGTGTTTGCAAATACAAGTGGCTCATTTCTTCCTTGCCATGTGCCTTCGATAGGGATATTTGTCATGAATTCGTCTTGGTAGCCATTCTTACTTTCTGCAGGCATTCATCTTGGCCTACACTATGCAATCAAGTGAGAGGGCCTTTGGGCATGTCATTGATGCCAAGTGGTTGGCATATTTATCAGCTTCAAAAATGTAGTCAGTTTTATAATATGTTCTAGAAAGGGGGCGGTGTGACATGTAATCCTCTGTAATATTGCACCCAAGCTGTGATGGTAGAATGTGTTTATGATCTGTAATGATTTAGAAATGATTTCCATACAGATACAAGTGGAGGTGAGCGCAGCCCCATTTGAGGGTAAATGTAGCATTTCAGTTTGTGAATATCACTGTTCTGTGCTTGAAAGGGCCTTGCTGGCAAGCGCAATGGGCTGCTAAAGTTCAGGCTCCTTACGCACAAACTTGCATCAGGACAGCTTCCTGTTCCACTAAGCTGGCGTCAACAGAGAGCCCAGACTCTCTGCTATCGGCAAAGTAGCTTTCTGTTGGTCATTTTGGATAGATTTGAATGAAACACTTTTTGCTTTTGGCTACCTGATTGTCATGGTGCAGATGATTTGGTATTTGAATGGCACTAGGTTGTTTTGACTTGACAAGACCAAGACATTGCTCTGAACACCTTTCCAGTTCCTCTAGTTTCAAAAGATTAGCTCTGACACTGGCCTCAAGATAATCTTTTGTGATAGAGAGCTGTGGGTTTTACAGTTGGGTCAATGTGTAGCTTTACGGGTGCTTTCAGTCACCCTCAAATAATCTGACAACATTTCAGAGAATGCTGTCAACTATTTGGGATTGCGCCCTGTAGGAAAACAGTGCTGTTGAGAAGCTGAGCAGGGTGCAATCTCCAGTGTTGGATACAAATAACTTTGTGTGGCATGTGTTTGTTTCATTGCTGACATCTGTGTGAAAAATGCCTGCCAGAGGTTCCAGCAACCTTGGATGAAGATTCAAGTGGCTGTGTGTGCTACTTTTGGCCCTTGTCACAGTTGGCCATACAGGACCTGCCTTATAATGTTCATACGTGCCACTGTGATGATGAGTGTAGTTACGTCTACACCTTATATTTTTACTCTGCATGTAGGTTGGCTTCTCTTTTGGTTCCTTTCTCCACAGGTGAATGAGATCAAGAAGACCGCTTTCTCTTCCTCATCTTTTTCTTTGCGGTCAATTGTTTGTATTTGTCTGCCCTGATGGGGTTACACATTGTCATCTTCATCCATGACTATGAGTACGCCATGACCATAGGTGCATCAAGATCTTGCAGCACCCTTGCATTTCCCTCTGTGGCAAACCCTGATAAAGTGTTTGTGCCTACTGCAGCCTGAGCATGTTTTCCCTTGTGCTGGGAACTCACTTGCTTGGCGTTGTGTCAAGCCACGATAACCACACTCTCCCTTGTCAGGTTTTCCATCCTACTGGGGTTTGTTCGTTCCTTAGAGGGTGCACCACTTTCTGACAGCATCTAAAGTCTCCATGTTGATCTAGGGGGCTTCTGTGGCTCTTCTCTGATTGTTACTTTTGTTAAGGTGGACTCTATTTGCTCTGTCCTGTTGTTCAACAGTTCAAGACATTGCAAGACTTGGTATTTCATCTAGTGAGATTCCAGGCTTCCTTAGCATGACCACTAGCCTACAGCCTTTAAATATTTGTTCTTGTAGGTCCTTGTTCTAGTTGTCTATGGTGCATCTTTGGTTTCCTTTGCTAAGCCAATTAGTCTCAAATAGAAGACGTCAATGGAGTCCCATTATTTTTGGAAGGCTTGTCACATCCTGAAACTTTCAAAGTCCAGATTACATTTTAGGTCAAAGTGTCTGTTCAGTGCTGTAATGTGTTTTTATATTCATGCACACTTGCCTGGTTCAGGAGGTTGTGAAAGACCTTGAACATTTTTCCCGTGCATAGCGAAGTATGAGAGAGCATTTGACTTCCCTATCAGTTGCCATTATTGCTCTGAGGCAGTTGTTAAATTTAGCAACCCACATGTGCCACCTCAGTGCTGCGGTTGTCAGGTCAGTCAGTTCCCTGAAGTGCAGGAGTAGCTAGTAAATGTCACCCACTAGATGTACCAGCTAGAAGGTTGTCCTTGTCCCTAGGTCGGCCAGTGATTTGGGGGCAGGGGATGCTGTTTCTCATGCTGGAGGTGGGAGAAGTTCTGTATTATCTCGTTTTCTATCACTCATATTTGGCTGCTGAGTGCATCAGTTTCACCCATCTGTGGGGCAATGGGAAGACTTTGAGTCAAATGAAGCACTAATTTTGCTAATTTTTCTTTCTTTCTTTCTTGCAATTCTGGCAGTGCATTGAGTGTCCGGAGCTGTGTGCGGAGGCTATTCCAGGGCGTTGTTGTGATGTAGGAAAAGGAGTGTCATCCACTTCTGCTTCATTAGATGTGGGAAGTGTGTGCATGTGATAGGGAGGTGGAGCTTAGTCTTCTTGTTGGTTGGTGGAAGTTCAGGTGGTGGTTAATGTAGGCGGGTCCTTGGTTGCGTAGAGTCTTATGTGCGTGGTTTGATAGCTTGAACTGACATCTCTTCTGCATGGGGAGCCAGTGGTGTTGCCGGAGGTGGGTTCATCGGGATGGTCGAGGATGAGTCTGGCTGAGGTATTCTGCAAGGCTTGAAGACTCTGTAGTAGGTGTTTGGTGATTCCTACATAGAGTGCGTTGCTATAGTCCAGGCAGCTGATGATGAGGGCCTGTGTCACAGCACATCACATATGTAGGGGAAGCCACTGGAAGATCTTATGTAAACTGCACAGAGTGAAAAAGCAGGCAGAAGAGACAGCGTTGATCTGTATTTGATCGTCAGCTTGTTATCAATGACAATTCTGAGGTTTCTGCAGTGGCCAGCTGGTGTGGGTGGCAGTCCTAGGTCTGAAGGACTCCAGGAGTTGTACCATTGCTTGTTATTGTAGCTGAAGATTGACACTGCCATCTTGTCCGTGTTCAGCTTCAGGCAGTTGTTCTTCATCCAGTCGTCGATGCTTGTCATGCATCTGTGGAAGTTGGTCCTGGTGGTGGCGGGGTAATCGGTGAATGAGAGGACGAGTTGGGTGTCGTCTACGTAGAATAGTATGTTGAGACTAGGAGATCTGATGATGTTTGCCAGTGGGGTCATATATGCATTGAGGAAAATGGGGCTGAGCCCTGGGAGACACCACAGACGATAGCCTTTAGTTCGGAGGTGAAAGGTGGTAAGCTGACCTTCTGTGTTCTACCAGTGAGGAAGGAGGTGATCCATCCACGTGTATCCCTTAGGAGGCCGATATGGTGGAATATTTTGAACAGTGTGTGGTGAGACCTGATGTCAAAGACTGCTGAGAGATTAAAGAGGTCCAGAGCTGTAGTACCTCCTTGGACAAGGAGGATTCAGATGTGGTTGGTGGCTGTGATCAGGGTGGACTCTGTGCTGTGATTTCTTCTGACGCCTTATTCGGAGGTGTTGAATAGCTGGTTATGATCCAGGTGTGTTGAGTTGCTTGTTGATAGTCTTTTCCAGTACCTTGGCCGGGACTGGGAACAGGGAGATTGGTCAGTAGTTTTTGAGTTTTCTGGGGTTAGCGGAGGGTTTTTTGTGTGGACCCAGGTAAATAGAGTCTACCCACTAATATTAGAGAGGGGACACCCTCTCCCTTTGCTTGAGGCCTAGGAAGGCTCAGAAATGACCCTTTGCTTGGGAAAGTGCAAACTGCACAGTGTCTGTTCAGACACAGCCTTATTGCAGGAAGATTTGGGTTTGCTATTAGTGCAAAGTCCACTGTCCAAGTCTTTGCAGGGTCTCATTGTCTGGGTAAAGAGGGCTTCCTAAACATCTGAGAAGTGTTAATGTGCACATGCTAGCAATTAGATGCAAGCACATGGACTTTCAAATGCCCTCTCCTTCCTCTCTCTCTTTTTCTGATAAACATGTGCTTGATATGCTAGTTAAAACAATGTGAGTCTTTTTATAGTAGGAGACAGATTGCATTTTAAGCCGCAATAAGTACTGGTGGGGCAGTCACTTGGTGCTGTTAGCATGAACTACTTTCACGTTACAAAATGCAAAACAAAAAGGGTTTTACAGTTGAAATGTAAAACACAGGGGCAGGATGAGTTAGAGAAAAGGCACACATTTCTAAATTTCGTTTTATTTTGCTTTTTTAGTCTACAAGTTATGCATGATACCTCAGCCTCTCTTAGCTTTCCACATGCCAACCTGTTGCATTCTGCGCCTGTGTGAAAGGAGCTAGAGGGAGTGACGAAAGTCCAATCGGACCATTTCAAGACAAAATATCCGGTTCTTTCTCTTTCCTACTCCCTCTCCCCACTCCCGGCTCTCCCTCAAGTTCACCTGCGGGTCTCCTTTCTCTATTTATCTCATCTCCTCTATTCCTCCGGTTTCAACGTCATTTCTTTTCTCACCCTCTCCTTTTACCCTCCTCCCCACAGTCTTCTTTCTTACACCTCTTTCTCATCTTCCACCCATACTCTTTTACAATTAATCTCTGACTCTTCTCTCATGTTTCCTCTTCTCACTCTCATCTTTATTTCAAGCACATATTCTCGTATGTACTCCTATCTCTTACTTTTATCTACATCTGTAGCTCCAAAGGCAAGTGTAAGATTGTTACCATGCCACCCCTCTAGTACTTGTGCCACACTGACTAATCACATTGGTAATATGGCACCTACTGAAGGAGGACCCCTAGATATCCACCTATTATTCCCTTTATCCTCTCCACTCTCCTCTGTCTCACACATCGTCCATTCTTTCCCACGCCTCACCCATCTAGAACAAACATCCAATTACCCTCCTTCTTCTTCAACACAGGCTCACAACATCCTTATCTTTGCCACCTTGCTCATCCCATTCTCTGTTCCCCATATTCTCTTTCCACTCCTATATGTAATATTTTTTCACACGTCATAAATCTCTCATTCTTCGGACACCCTGATCTTGCTTCCTCCATCACACTCCACGTGTTCTCTTACTAGCCTGCTGTCTGTCTCACTCGCACACTGGCAACTACTTTTTTCATTCATACTTTTTTCATTCCAAACTCTCACTAAAACTTCTCTCTCTCACACACACACACACCCACACCCACCCACATACACGCACACGCACACACACACACACACACACACAAACAACCTTCTCTGAAATCCAACTGTCCCGATAAACCC
The DNA here is from genome assembly GCF_964263255.1 of Lissotriton vulgaris. Lineage (NCBI taxonomy): Eukaryota > Metazoa > Chordata > Amphibia > Caudata > Salamandridae > Lissotriton > Lissotriton vulgaris. Next base: position 1,374,680,277 of record NC_141695.1, read on the forward strand.
CTCTCATGCAACCTCTTCCTTCCTTCCTCCTTGATCGCACCACAATCCCCCTCAAACTCTGCCTTCCCTCTTTCATGCTTCTTTTTTCTATCTTTCTTTTCTCACCTCCTGTTTCTCATATGCGTACTCACTCTCTCAGGCACACGCTTTTGAAAAATAGCTCTATTTCGTATGCTGCCTGTCACGAGGGCACATGTTGAATTAAACATTTACAAACTTTCACAGGTGAAAACTCTGTGCCTCACAAAAAGGCAATACAAATTAGGCAATATTGGCCTAGTGGCCTTCCTTTTAATGGGTAATCAGACAAAATATCGAAAAAAAAATATCGGAAAGACAAAATATCGAAGTTAAAATATCGAAGGTCACAAATGTAGGGAAGCAAAAATATCGGATACAAAAATATCGGAATAGGTAAGTTTAAATAAATATCGAAAACAATAATATTGTGTGACAAAATATCGATAAAAAAAATATTGTGTAGTAATGGAAATAATCAAGAGTATAGGAAAAAGTAAAATAATTGTATATAAAATGTAGTAAAAAAGGTGTATCCTTAAAAAAAAAAAAATATATAAATAAATTAATTTAAAAAACGTATCTAGGTTTAGGAGCGGGTTATTGGGTTTATAGGGGATAAGGGTGGGAAGTAATTTAATAATAATTAATTAATTAATATATGTTATTAAATATTCCTCAATTATACCTAATTGGTAATGATTTATAATTAATTAGTTAATTCATTAAGATCATATAGTCCATATTATTAATTACTAATTAATTGGTAATTAATTAATATTAATTAAGAAATTATATTAATGTACTTAAATAATTTAACATATATACATTTATATTTTTTATTAAAAAAAATGATTACAAATTTTTTTATAAAAACATTTCTAGGTTTATGAGCGGGTTATTGGGTTTATAGGGGATAAGGGTGGGAAGTAATTTAATAATAATTAATTTATTAATATATGTTAATCAATATTCCTAAATTATACCTAATTGGGATAGAATTTTATTTAATTCGTTAATTAATTAAGATCATATAGTCCATATTATTAATTACTAATTAATTGGCAATTAAATAATAATAATTAGTTAATTATATTAATGAGGTTAATTATTTCTACATATATTGTTTTTTGCGTTATTTTACATTTTATAAAATACATTTTTTTTAAAAACATATCTAGGTTTAGGAGTGGTTTTTTGGGTTTATAGGGGATAAGGGTGGGAAGTAATATAATAATAATTAATTAATTATTAAATGTTAATCTATATTTCTAATTTTTAGCTAATTGGTAATTAATGTTAATTAATTAATTAATGAATTAAGATCATATACTACATATAATTATTTACTCATTAATTGTTTTTGGGTAAAGGGGTATTTGTTGGGTTCAGGGTCAGTTTTCTGTTTTTGGGTAAAGGGGTATTTGTTGGGTTCAGGGTCAGTTTTCAGTTTTTGGGTAAAGGGGTATTTGTTGGGTTCAGGGTCAGTTTTCAGTTTTTGGGTAAAGGGGTATGTGTTGGGTTCAGGGTCAGTTTTAAGTTTTTGGGTAAAGGGGTATTTGTTGGGTTCAGGGTCAGTTTTCAGTTTTTGGGTAAAGGGGTATTTGTTGGGTTCAGGGTCAGTTTTTAGTTTTTTGGTAAAGGGCTATTTGTTGGGTTCAGGGTCAGTTTTTAGTTTTTGGGTAAAGGGGTATTTGTTGGGTTCAGGGTCAGTTTTTAGTTTTTGGGTAAAGGGGTATTTGTTGGCTTCAGGGTCAGTTTAGTTTTGGGGTACAGGGGTATTTGTTGGGTTCAGGGTCAGTTTTTAGTTTTTGGGTTAAGGGGTATTTGTTGGGTTCTGGGTCAGTTTTCAGTTTTTGGATAAAGGGGTATTTGTTGGCTTCAGGGTCAGTTTTTAGTTTTTGGGTACAGGGGTATTTGTTGGGTTCAGGGTCAGTTTTTAGTTTTTGGGTTAAGGTGTATTTGTTGGGTTCTGGGTCAGTTTTCAGTTTTTGGATAAAGGGGTATTTGTTGGGTTCAGGGTCAGTTTTCTGTTTTTGGGTACAGGGGTATTTGTTGGGTTCAGGGTCAGTTTTTAGTTTTTGGGTTAAGGGGTATTTGTTGGGTTCTGGGTCAGTTTTCAGTTTTTGGATAAAGGGGTATTTGTTGGGTTCAGGGTCAGTTTTCAGTTTTTGGGTAAAGGGGTATTTTTAGGGTTCAGGGTCAGTTTTTAGTTTTTGGGTAAAGGGGTATTTTTAGGGTTCTGGGTCAGTTTTCAGTTTTTGGGTAAAGGGGTATTTTTTAGGGTTCAGGGTCAGTTTTCAGTTTTTGGGTAAAGGGGTATTTGTTGGGTTCTGGGTCAGTTTTCAGTTTTTGGGTAAAGGGGTATTTGTTGAGTTAAGGGTCAGTTTTTAGTTTTTGGGTAAAGGGGTATTTGTTGGGTTCAGGGTCAGTTTTTAGTTTTTGGGTTAAGGGGTATTTGTTGGGTTCTGGGTCAGTTTTCAGTTTTTGGATAAAGGGGTATTTGTTGGCTTCAGGATCCGTTTTTAGTTTTTGGGTACAGGGGTATTTGTTGGGTTCAGGGTCAGTTTTTAGTTTTTGGGTTAAGGGGTATTTGTTGGCTTCAGGATCCGTTTTTAGTTTTTGGGTACAGGGGTATTTGTTGGGTTCAGGGTCAGTTTTTAGTTTTTGGGTACAGGGGTATTTGTTGGGTTCAGGGTCAGTTTTTAGATTTTGGGTTAAGGGGTATTTGTTGGGTTCTGGGTCAGTTTTCAGTTTTTGGATAAAGGGGTATTTGTTGGGTTCAGGGTCAGTTTTCAGTTTTTGGGTTAAGGGGTATTTGTTGGGTTCTGGGTCAGTTTTCAGTTTTTGGATAAAGGGGTATTTGTTGGGTTCAGGGTCAGTTTTTAGTTTTTGGGTACAGGGGTATTTGTTGGGTTCAGGGTCAGTTTTTAGTTTTTGGGTTAAGGGGTATTTGTTGGGTTCTGGGTCAGTTTTCAGTTTTTGGATAAAGGGGTATTTGTTGGGTTCAGGGTCAGTTTTCAGTTTTTGGGTACAGGGGTATTTGTTGGGTTCAGGGTCAGTTTTTAGTTTTTGGGTTAAGGGGTATTTGTTGGGTTCTGGGTCAGTTTTCAGTTTTTGGATAACGGGGTATTTGTTGGGTTCAGGGTCAGTTTTCAGTTTTTGGGTAAAGGGACATTTTTAGGGTTCAGGGTCAGTTTTTAGTTTTTGGGTAAAGGGGTATTTTTAGGGTTCTGGGTCAGTTTTCAGTTTTTGGGTAAAGGGGTATTTTTTAGGGTTCAGGGTCAGTTTTCAGTTTTTGGGTAAAGGGGTATTTGTTGGGTTCTGGGTCAGTTTTCAGTTTTTGGGTAGAGGGGTATTTGTTGAGTTAAGGGTCAGTTTTTAGTTTTTGGGTAAAGGGGTATTTGTTGGGTTCAGGGTCAGTTTTTAGTTTTTGGGTAAAGGGGTATTTGTTGGGTTCAGGGTCAGTTTTCAGTTTTTGGGTAAAGGGGTAATTGTTGGGTTCAGGGTCAGTTTTCAGTTTTTAGGTAAAGGGTTTTTTTGGGTTCTGGGTCAGTTTTCAGTTTTTGGGTCAAGGGGTATTTGTAGGGTTCAGGGTCAGTTTTGTGTTTTTGGTGTCCAGTTCTACAGGGTAAAAATATAATTATTTTACATTCAATCAATTAAAGGAAATTATACATATATAACATTACACCAACTCAAATTTACTGTAGACTACAGTTGGAATATTATTTTATAATTAATTAGTGTCCAGCACATCTTAACATTTAATGTAGAATGCAGTAGGAATATTAATTCTTATGTTATTAGTGTGCAACACCTACTCTAATTTAATGTACACTGGATTTGGTATATGAATCATTACATTATTAGAGTCCAACATATACTCACATTTAATATACAGTTAAAAATTATTAATAAGATTGATACTTTCTAGTAAGATAATGATACAAATTGTTCAACATGATTGTAGAAACTTTTATTTTATTAATGTTTTAACAACAAAATTTTTTTTTTCATAATAACATTTTTTTTTTTACATTTCCTTTGAAAACATTTTTTATAAACACACTCAAAAACAACTATACAGAAGCATTATTATTTTTAAATCTTTTTTAACAGAAATTAACATTCTTTGTTATCTCTTTTACATATTGTTATGTCAGAAAATAAATATAAATATCACAAATATTTTTCTATTAAGCATTTTTTCTGGTTCATTTGTGAAGATCAAATTTTTATAATATAAGTAACACATTTTTTACTCTTTTTTACATTATTTCATTTTGTGACAATGTACTTATATTTTTAAACATTGTTAAAATAAACATTATTGTTTTCATAATCTTTAATTATTACATTCATGTACATTTTTGTTTATGAAATCTTTGTAGGATTAAATAAAATATTTTTTCACAATAACATAAATTAATACATTTTTTTTACATATTTGGTTCAGTATAGATATTATATTTTACACTTGGGACTATTGTATTGCATTTTGGTGCTTTCTTTTGTAACCGGGTTAGGTCGTTTTGGGTTATTTGGAAGAAGGGCTGATCGCGGTTGGGAGACACTTCACGTTGCTGCAGGTAAGGTTGATTTTATATGTTGTATGTGTATTATTATGATGTTTTTAGACTAGTGACCTTATATTTAGTGTTGTTGAATGTGAGGGAGTTATGTTTTAGATTTTGAAAACAGATATTTACGTATGGTATATACACGTCGTGTTAGTTAGTTAACTAATTATTTATAGAGTGAATTTAAGTCTTTTAGGGTATATCTAACATTAAATCATCAATGTTAATATGTTGGTATGTAATTATTAGCTAATTAATGTGGGTGGGAATGTCTGTTTTCTATGTTTTTGTCATAGGTGTACGCTACATCGGAAGTTCCGTTTTTTTTTAAAGGAAGTGTTTTTTTTTTCATTTAACACTGATTTACAAACACTTCTTTACATTTTTCGGGTTTCCAGGAGCGATTATTTCTTTTTTTCTACTTTTTCGGGTTTTTTATGGTAGTTCGATGGCTAAGGACCGCGTGGATTTCTTAATTTTGGAACAGTTGTATTTTTACATTTTTTTGGGGGTTAATTTTGCACTACCTGGATTACTTTGGTGGAGAAGGACGTTATTGGATTGACAACATAATTGGTAAGTCATTGCTTTCTATTTTTGTGTGGGTGGGTAATGTCATATTTATTATGGAATTGTTTATAACTTGGTATTTTGTTTTAATGTGTGCATATATTAAAATATTATCTTCATATATTGCATACATTAAATACTTTAGAAGCTCACGTTACATATTTTTGCATACTTAGGTGCAACTTTTGGTGTTTTATAACAGTTTGAAAATTATTTACAGTAGTGTTTTGGCTATGATGTTTAGGTATTCTATGCCTTTTGTATTAGGGTAAAGTTTAACTTGTTCTTCCAGGTACTTGTGCATTTGTTTATTTTGATTGGATGTTTTTGGGACAAGTTCTGTTACAGATTGGTCCATTCTAAATTCTTGATAGCTCTGTTCTTTCTGTAGGCATTTAATGAATTTTTCTAGAGTAGGTTTGGTTCTGCCAGTTGATTGTACAAATGCATTGTGCCAACCTTCCACGGCATTGTTAGTTTTTGATTCCCCGTTAAGGGTACTATTGTACACGTTCCACCAGGGTATGAGGAATTTTGGATTTCGTCTGTGGCCAGATCTGTGGAGTCTGCCTACCCAGGTGTCTTCAAAGTAATCGAGAAAAGGACTTAATCTAGCTTCGTTTTGTTTGTAGAATGGACTGTCTATAATAATGTTGTAATGTTCAGCTACATCTGTTGAAGGGACATAGGCAAGTGCAATTAGTTTTTTGATTTGGAAAGCAAATGATGAATTTGTAGCATATTCGACACTTAGGGTAGTTTTTTGAAGGTGTCTCCATAAACACTGGTTGAAATGATAATAGCAGCCTTGAATGCAGGTATGGGGGTGGATTTTTAGAATAGTTGAGAGCATTGCATGCTCAAAATCAAGAATGATTTTTTCTGGAGAGAAATCATTCGTTTTTTGTTTTATGACATTTAATAATTCCATATATGTAGAATTGTTTTTGTTAGGCAATAGTGCATATAGCAAAGGGATGTTGCAGTTGTGGTAGAGGCCATGTATTGTGTATAATTGGAAGAATGGTTTGGGACAGATGTTAAATGTTCCATCCATCATCCAATATTGGCTTTGCTGCAGTTTCACTAAATTCATATTGGTACCAAAAATTATAAGCCTTTTGTCATTGCTTTCGTTGTCATAAACTATAAATGGTTGTTTATTTAAAGTTATTATTTCGTTTGCAGTTAAATTTATATCCTGATATGTTCTGGGAGATGGTGTTGAAGCAGTTGTAGCTTTTTTGGTTCATGCTATAGTTCTTTTTAATGATAGGATATTTGGCATTTGGGTTGTGGCTGTTTTTGGGATTTTAGGAATGGCTTCTTTTAAAATGACATTTGTTTGCTTTTGGGAACCGGTACTAGCTTCTTTTATACTTTCCATAGCTGTTCTAACTTCTATTTCTGTAATATTAGGTGGATGATTGTGTTCCCTAGTATATAGTACTGTAGCTTCTCTAGTTGTTGCTCTTCCATAGCACTTGTTCGAATAATATTTACAACATTTCCAATTAACTTTCATGCCATATTGCTTTTCCTGTGTGTACGTGTAACCCATGTAGCATAGTAATAATTTTCCTTTTTGGCTGGTCACAAATTCGGCTCCGTCGGTCATTTTGTACTTTGTATATCTATAAAATATATATATAATAGTTAATGGCAAATTAAATGTGATAAATAATCTATGTTAGTGATAAGTAGGAATGTTTATACTTTCGTGTTTTAGAATGTACAGCAAAACTTAGGAGTTTCTTGCTTCTTTAGTTGAGGATAAATGGTTGTGATGTTGTTGTAGCTGTTATGAGAAACATGAAAGTAGTATATTATTAATTAATGTTTAGGTACATTTGCAATGTTAGAGCTCATTTCTACTACAAAAGTGTATCTTCATGATTCACATTGTGAAGATACTTACATATTTTTTTTGGTTGGTATTTGGCAGTATAATTGTTTCTTCAGCTTCTGGAGAGTAGTTTGTAGTGTTATCTTAAAAAAATAAGGAACATATGAGTTAGTTTAATCACCATGTTGGTAGGTTTTTTAAAACATTATGTGGTAAATATGTTCTTTAATATACTTACTTTGTGATTTGTATTAGTATTATTTAGAATGTGAAGTTCTGTATGTTGTCTGTATATGTATTCGCCGTGTTTGCTCTGTAAATAAACAATATATAATTGAAATTAATTAGAACAGTTATAAATGTTTGTATGGTTTTTACACATTTATTTCAGTTGCATAATACTTACTTACTAAAATGTATTTTAGAAATAGTACTGAGGTCCTTAGTTAATTAGTAGTGCAGTTTTCAGTAGTCGAATCTACAGAAAAATAAAAATATGTTGAGCACAACTAATTATTTCAGTGTGTTTAGATTTTTCAGCACATAATGAAACAATGTGACATAACTTACATAGTTATTCGATTCTGTATTCCTATGCTTTGTTCACAGTTAGTTTGAGTAGAATATTCAGTAGTCGTAGTATCTAAACAAATAATATTATTTAATTATTTAGCATGTTAAGTTGTATGAATAGCAAAGGGGCACTGGGTATTTAGCAGGTAAATAATTAGTAGTAGCAAATTAAGCAGTTTCTATTTTATGTACTTACTTAGCAAAAAGTATTGTAGAAATAGTACTGATGTTCTTAGTTCAGTAGTAGTGCAGATTTTAGTAGTAGAATCTATAGAAAAAAAGAAATATGTGGGGCACAAATGATTATTTCTGTGTGTTTAGATTTATGTGCACATAATGAAACAATGTGAAATTACTTACATAGTTTTTTGATTCTGTATTCCTATGCTTTGTTCACAGTTATTTTGAGTAGAATATTCAGTACTCGTAGTATCTTAAAAAAATAGTTGTAGATAATTATTTAGCATGTTAACTACAATGAATAGCAAAGGGGTACTGGGTATTTAGCAGGTAATTAAGTAGTACTAGCAAATAAAGCAGTTTCTATTTTATTTACTTACTTAGTAAAAAGTATTGTAGATATAGTACTGATGTCCTTCGTTCAGTAGTAGTGCAGTTTTCAGTAGTAGAATCTACAGAAAAATAACAAGATGGTGTGCAAAAGTCATTATTTCTGTGTGTTTAGATTAATGTGCACATAATGAAACAATGTGAAATTACTTACATAGTTTTTAGAATCTGTATTCCTATGTTTTATTCACAATTATTTTGAGTAGAATAATCAGTAGTGGTAGTATCTAAAAAAAATTTTTTATATCATTATTTAGCATGTTAAGTAGTATGAATAGCAAAGGGGCACTGGGTATTTAGCAGGTAAGTAAATACTATTAGCAAATAATGCAGTATCTATTTTATTTACTTACTTAGAAGATGTAATAGTAGGTTGATAGTCTGGTTCTTCTAGTTGTTGTGCAGCAATTCGGATAGAGATGAATCTCCTTCAGTGACTTTTGGCAAGTAGTTTGTGCTTACTTTTTCATTGCTTAAATAGGGGAGTGTCAGTAGTAATTACTTTGCTATTGGTTCATTTAAAAAATTAGGGTTGTGATTGGTTAGTTAGTATATTTGAATTTCAGTTGTGATTACTTAGTATTAGAATTGAAAAACCAACAATAATTATAAAAGTATACAAAGTAGCATAGAATATTTTTATATGTGTAGGTGATATAATCAATCAATCAATCAATCAATGACATTTATAGAGCGCACTACATACCCGTAGGGTCTCAAGGCGCTGGGGGTGGGGGGGTGCCGCTACTGCTCGAACAGCCAGGTCTTCAGCTTCTTCCTGAAGGAGAGGTGGTCTTGGGTCAGGCGCAGGTCGGTCGGGAGGGAGTTCCAGGTCTTGGCGGCCAGGTAGGAGAAGGACCTTCCTCCTGTAGTCGCTCTTCGGATGCGGGGGACGGCGGCGAGGGCGTGGTTGGCTGATCGGAGGTGGCGTTTGGGAGCGTAGAAGTTGATTCGGCTGTTGAGGTAGCTCGGGCCTTGGTCGTGTAGGGCTTTGTGTGCGTGGGTGAGGAGGCGGAAGGTGATTCTTTTGTTGACGGGGAGCCAGTGAAGGTCTCTCAGATGTCCAGAGATGTGGCTGGTTCGTGTGATGTCGAGGATGAGTCTGGCTGAGGCGTTCTGGATCCGCTGGAGTCTCTTCTGGAGCTTGGCGGTGGTACCGGCGTAGAGGGCGTTGCCGTAGTCCAGTCGGCTAGTGACGAAGGCCTGGGTGACGGTCTTCCTGGTCTCGGTGGGGATCCATCAGAAGATCTTCCGTAGCATGCGCAGGATGTTGAAGCACGCCGAGGAGACGTTGTTGACTTGCCTGGTCATGGAGAGGGAGGAGTCCAGGATGAAGCCCAGGTTGCGTGCATGGTCTGTCGGTTTGGGTGCGGTGCCCAGGGCGGGAGGCCACCAGGAGTCGTCCCAGGCGGAGGGTGAAGAGCCCAGGATGAGGACCTCCGTCTTGTCTGAGTTCAGTTTCAGGCGGCTGGTCGTCATCCACTCGGCTACCTCTTTCATCCCTTCGTGCAGGTTGGCTCTGGCGGCGGCGGGGTCGTTGGTCAGGGAGAGGATCAGCTGGGTGTCGTCGGCGTAGGAGATTATGCTGAGGTTGTGTTGGCGTGCGATGGCCGCGAGGGGGCTCATGTAGACGTTGAAGAGGGTGGGGCTCAGTGAGGATCCTTGAGGGACGCCGCAGATGACTTCGGTGGCCTCTGACTTGTACGGTGGTAGGCGGACTCTCTGTGTTCTTCCGTTGAGGAAGGAGATGATCCATTCCAGCGCCTTGTCCTGGATTCCGACGTTGCTGAGGCGCTGTACTAGGGTGCGGTGGCAGACAGTGTCGAATGCCGCGGAGAGGTCTAGGAGGATGAGGGCCGCTGTTTCTCCGTTGTCCATCAGGGCTCGGATGTCATCGGTGGCGGCGATGAGGGCGGTCTCGGTGCTGTGATTGGCTCGGAAGCCAGACTGTGAGGGGTCGAGGGATCCATTCGTCTCGAGGAAGGCGGCCATCTGCTTGTTGACGGTCTTCTCGATGACTTTGGCTGGAAACGGGAGGAGCGAGATGGGGCGGTAATTCTTGAGTTCGGTGGGGTCCGCTGTGGGTTTCTTGAGTAGAGCGCTGAGTTCGGCGTGCTTCCAGCTCTCAGGGAAGGTGGCGGTGTCGAAGGATGTGTTGATGATGTCTCGCAGGTGGGGTGCGATGACAGCGTCGGCCTTGTTGAAGACGTGGTGAGGGCAGGGGTCGGTTGGTGATCCGGAGTGGATGGAGTTCATCGTGCGGATGGTGTCTTCGGTGCTGATCGGGGTCCAGGCGTGGAGGGTGGTGGTGGGGGGTGGTTGTTCGGTCTTGGTGTGCGTTGGTTGGTTGTTGAAGCTGTTGTGTATGTCCGCGATCTTGTTGTGGAAGTATGAAGCGAGGGAGTTGCAGAGGTCTTGCGATGGGGTGATGTCGTTGTTTCCTGCGCTGGGGTTGGATAGCTCTTTCACGATGTTGAAGAGTTCCTTGCAGTTGTGTGCGTTGTTGTCCAGCCGGTCCTTGAATGCAGTTTTCTTGGTGGCGCGGATCAGCTGGTGGTGCTTCCGGGTGGCCAGCTTGAAGGTGGTCCTGTTGTCCAGTGTAGGTTCCCTTCTCCAGACTTTCTCGAGGACTCGGCAGTTCTTCTTGGAGCTCTTGAGTTCGTCGGTGAACCACGGGGCTTTCTTGCTGCCGGGTCTGCTGGGCGGGGTCCTCAGCGGGGCGAGCTCGTCCGCGCAGATGCTGATCCACTTCGTGAGGTTGTCGGCGGCCTGGCTGGGGTTCGCTGAGCTGGCAGGAGGGTGCTGGCTCAGGGAGGTGGCGATTATACCAATAGTAAATATTAGATGAATTTATAGTGTGTCTATAGTATAAATGAAAGTATTGTATGTTTATTTTGATGTGAAAACATATAAAGCGTTAATTAATTATGTAAAGAAATGCTTATAAAAAGTCGATATAGTTTATAATCCGATATTTATGTGCACGATATATTTGATGTCGATATTTTTGTTAATGTCATTATTTTTTGCAGAATGCGATATTTTTGTATTCCGATATTAATGTAGTCGATATCACAGTAAACAATGTTTTTGTATATCGATATTAAAAAATCGATATTTGTGTAGATATCTAGTTAAGTATAGGAACCCGATATTTTTGATGTCGATATATTTGTTCCGATATTTTTGTACATCGATATTGTGGATTTCGATATTTTGTCAGACATTCCTTTTAATGTTAGTTGAGGTAATCAAGAATAACTGTAGGCTTAAATTGTAGGCACTGATTAATTCAATATGAAAAATGGCTAGTTATTTCTAAAACTAAACAACCAAAAAAAAAAAGCCAAAAAAGCTTTGCCGAATTTGAAACTGTTGGTCTTGTGTTGATTCTTTAGTTTTTTCCGGTGTTAAAGACTTTTACTTCTACAGCTGTACCTTATGGGCAGTGTCATTCCCTTTAAAAAGAAGGATCTCATGGGATGGTGGCATCACTTCCTGGGATGATGTCTGACACTACTGGGCATTGTTTTTCAAAATTAGTCCCCCCCACCTTTTTTTTTAGGAATTTTACCCTGGTTATGGAACTGCTCTTCGTAGGCAGGCAGCGGCACGGGTCAGTTGCTGCTTCTTTGTCACCAATGTAGGCAAATATGGTGACAGAAAAGCTACGGACACTGCTATATGGTCTAGAAATGTCAACTGAACTGTTGATCTGTGATGAACACTTATTTATATCCTGACGTCTTGCCGGGCGTCAGGGTACAGCTTGTTGGAAGAGAGTGGCAAGGCACAGACTAAAATTGTGTGAAAAAAGCTGCTTTATTGAAACAGGTGCACATCACAATTACATTCCTGGGCAATCTGCTTTAGGAAACTAAAGCCTTGCTATACATCAATTGAACTATCCAATATCTACCCCTACCTCTACTGTCCCATCCACATACCACACCCTGAAGTTTTCTCCTTCCTATTTTACTGCATTTTAACTGTTTGCAACCATATCTTTCCCCTGCAGCCTAAGACTTATGTATTAACATTGCAGCAACAAAACTTCCTACACTTAACCTTGAACTTCCTGCCTATTTCAGGTGAGAGGTTGTTTACCCCCTACCTTTCCACGTGGCTCACCAATGGCAATGCCAATCAAACTTCTGCAAACTCATGCAAAACTTTTTAGCCCAACTCCTCCAAGGAAAAGGCTGCCTACTGACTTTTTGTGTTGATGGAGCGAGTTTCAGAAATAATTTTATTCTGGCTCGTGAAGTTAATCCCTTGTAACATGAACTAATATATTAATGTGTTATTGCATGCTTGTTGTATTAAATCAATTTAGATTAAGAGATCATCATTTCATTACACGCGGATTAAATAATAAATGTGCTCTTGTTGCATTTGCTGGTGTGTTTTGTAATACATAACCAATGTTGTTTTGTTTGTCCTATTGTCTTTGTCAACATTAATGCGGTTGATTTATTGATGGCATGTGCTTAATTTATATGTGCTATTGTCCACGATATGTTGTTATCTATGTTGTGTTTGTATTTCTTTTTATCATTTCAGATTTATGCTGGATTTTATGAAGAAAGGTAAATTATAAATGAGCTGCTTTAAATGTGCTTCTGCTAGGTGACTTATACTAATGGGTTAACCTTAGTGATAGAGGATAAGTAACAGAATGACTTTCTTTTCTTGTATTAATTATTCTTTTGTGTTTGTTTGCATACTAGCCCGAGAGAAAGGCTTGAGGCCTAGTTCTGGAAAATGATGGTTAGCCTGTTTGAGAGCAGAGCCAAGCACAGCCATGTTGAAGCTTTTCCACAAAAACTATTCTTTGAAAATAAACTGAAGCCTAAACAAAAGAGACTTGTGCGTAATGTGCTCTGGATGTTATTTCTTCAAGGCCAAGGAAGTGACAAGGGATGATTTGTCCGAGCTATGGAGGAAACAGTAAAAGACTTTGGATACTGTAACAATCTTTCGGAAGCCGGTGTCGCTTCATGTCAATGAACAATGATGAGTGATGTTTAAAATTTTGGAAGCGGTGGCCTTATGGTGGTCTGACAGGCAGCAACCAATCAGGGTGCTTGAAGTTTTTAAAAGTATATCATTTAGCTAGATTAGTGAGTTAGAAAAAGTATAAGAACTTGGCCCATTGTGGGAGCGGGGCTGACTGTTCCTGAGGGCGAAGTGCTGTCCGTTTTTCCTAGGACACGTAAGGATTCTGTATGCATATTAAATGTTTTCCTTTTCAGGTCAGCAAGCTTAACATAGGGAAATAGGGTTGATGTTAATTTTAATTCATTAATTTTGTGCAATTTTGAAGTGCCAGAATTGTGCCAATAAACTAATGGATAATACTGATTTAATAAAAATGTTTGAAATTAATAAATGAGCTAATAAAGATTATGAATCTGAAATTTTGAAATCTTTAAAAATAAAAGACTTAAAACGTCAAGCTGGTCTTGATTATTTAGTCATTACCATCAGTTTGGTCCATTGACCTAAGTGGTCTAATTAAATGTTTTCTTAGGAGTCAATGAATAAAATGTTATACTGCAGTTGTATATTTTGTACATAGATTGTTTTAATAGTGTGTTTAATTAGGCCACATGATTCAGCTGCACACTTTTCTGTCTCAGTTGAATGGGCCTTAGCTTTGATTAGTATGGTGAGTATTAGGTAGAGATTGGTATATATAGAGAGACAGAATTTCTATAGTGACGCTGGATCAGTATCATCACCGTTAGGCCATCCTCCCTAACAATGAATGTTCAGATTCCGTGCCACACCTCTCTCAGCTTCAACAGGTTTAATTCCATACGTATACATGAAAGATGTACACCTTCAACTTTGAAAAATTCCATATTGTCATATTTGATGTCTGTGTGACGTATGCGCCTGAAACCAACTTCCCTACAAAACTGGCTCATCTCCCTATTTACCTTCCTATGGGCCCAATCAATCGATGATGGCCCCCTTCAATTTCTCCATGGCATACCTATGTCCTTAGAAGATAGCAACCTGAACACTGGGCTTTTATCTACAATGAGTATTGCTTCATAGCCTTCAACAGTGCCACACCTTTTTCCAGTACAAGACCATCCCCCAAATGGAGATTTGTGCAGGCCCTCTTTCCTCCACTGCGCTCTGGATACCTAAAATTCTGCCCAGGCACTGACTGTATGCGCACCGTGTCGACTTAGCTAAAGACCATACCACCAGTTCCACCATCTTGTGTTTCTGACTATCCACAACTGCTCAGGCATGGTCGTCTTGCATCTGTCCGCCTCCTTGTCCAACCCACGGAGATCTTCCCACTGTGAATGAAGCAAGCTTTCATAATGTCATTGTCTACCCACAGAATGTGCCATGCCCTGAACAAAATATCATGCAACAGGCAGGCCAGTACAAAAACCTGCAGCAGTTTCAACACCTGCGTGTCCCTGGTAGAGTTTCTATTCACAATCTGGATCATAGACATGTTGTCCTCCCTGAGCAGCACCCTCCGGTGTGCCAACTCTGCTCCCCACAATGTGACCACCACAATCAGAGGACAAAATGGCAAGAACACGGGGGCGCTAGAGGGCGCACTGCGGAATGGCTGCACGCTAGTGCCGCTCCGCCGGTCGGGGACATTATCTTGCCAAGAACTCTTGCTTTTGGTGTCTCCTGACAAGAAATGAGCATAAAATAACAGTTTGGAACTACTGCCTGATAAAATGCATGTGTCGGATGTACATAATTCACTGCTGCCACGAAGAAATTCAACTCTGAAGGTGAGCCCCCCGGCGTAGCAGGCTGAAATTAAATGGCGGCAGTGTACGCTTTGGCGTAGGACTAGACGAAACCAAGCCGCAGCTTTAGTAGCAGCACACTGACGAAGCCACCACCACTCGGCTGTTAATCGCCACATGCCAATGGGAAAAAACAAGTGAGTACGGTATCACTAGCAACTTTGTCAGAGTGCGGGTTACAGGCTGAGGTGTGGGTGAAAAACTGCATGGTTAGCAAGATCATTGAAAAGCTTCACTATAGCGGGAGATCACCCGTTAACGCAACAAGTGACCTGCGGGGCAGAGGGGGGAAGACCCGATTGATCATAGGCAACAGACTGCAATATAGTGATTGAATTGGCACCTGTTCAAACCTTGCCAGGGACTTCCAGACACTGATTGGCTGGGCGCGGGCATTCTATTGCCATCAAGTGGACTGAGCGATATGACGGTGTGGGAGGCGCAATGGTGGTTGCATACGGCAGATTGACATTGTTGTAAAACAGCTGATCAACATAATAATTATCCCCATTATAGAGGCACATAACACGGCATTCACTTGTACACCATTGGACTACATTTTATTGGACACTGCGAGGGATGGCTACGATCACCACACAATCACAGTGAAATAAGTGTGCCCCCACTGCCTGTCCCCACTCGCTTGGACTGTGTTGTATCTCCACATTCCCTGCATGAAAGAAGATACGCGGGCAGCCGATCCCCGTGACCCACCTAATGCGCATTGTGCACTTAGCCCGTATCAATCAGGGACACCTCCGTTGACTGTGAGCAGCAGTGAAATAGAGTGTGCCGCTCCTCCGGACTACAGGCAGTCTGTATTAAGTGCTGCAAACACTGAATTAGACTTTCTTGGTGGCTGTACTGGGACGGGCAAAGCACAACCTTGTTGGATTACATAGGAAATGTGACCTGAAAAATATCTCACACTAGGATTGTTCCGATTGCCACTGAATTGTAGCTACAATATAGTAACATATAGCCAGGGGGCAGGGGTGAACAACAGTCGAAGACGCTTCAAAGGTAAACAATTGTAAAACAATTGTGTAATTTCTTTGAAGAATGAAGCAGAAATAACAAATTCTTCAATCTACTCACTGTTAGAAGAATATAATCACGCAGGAAAGGAGCCAGCCAGTGAAGTTTATCAAGTAATTAAAAAAATTGTCAAAGTAGATAAAAATAAATCTTGAGAAATCCCATCCTCGTCGCCAATTTTGTAGTATCTTGAAATGAATTAAATGAAGAATTGAAGTAAAATAAAGTTAGGTTTATTCCATGAGAAAGAGCACATCCATGCAGATCTTCTGTCAGCATCAACAGTGAGTAACTGTCCTCACAGCGATTACATCATGGAACTTAGAACACAGATAATGAAATGAATACAAGCAAGTTAAAGGGGAAATGCATAACATATAATAACAACAAAACCATTTCATTGAAAGGCAGGATACTACAGTGCACACCATACAATCAGCATATGAGTAAACCAGCAAATACCACTTCAAATTGATCTTGAAGAGGTGCCGGTGCCATGAGTAAAACAGACAAACAGCAGCCAAAACTCTCCTTTGATTCCCTCTCCGTAAACCAAAAACAGTAACAGCGCACTCTGACACTGAATTGGACACAGACCAAGCACAACAAACTAATATGGACACCGCCCTATACACTATACAGATGAGCCTATAAGCCATAAATGGCCAATTGGACTCGCTCACGCAGAGAGTGGACAATATAGCTGCCAAGCTTGATGAACAGGGGGAGAGACTGAACGCAGCAGAGGTGCGCATATCAGCGGTCAAAGACGAATCCAGCTCGACAACGTGCAACTGCACAGAGATAGAAAAGATCCTGAAAGTTATCAAACAGAAGAATGAAGACTTAAAATAGAGATCCCATCGCAATAACATGCACATTATGGGAATTCCAGAGAGTACCAACAAGGGTAGATTGGAAACATATGTGGAAAGTCTGCTGAGAGAGATCTTCGGAGCAGAACACTTCTCCTCCGTGCTCATTATTGAATGAGCCCATCGATCGCTGGTGCCACCACCACCACCGTGAGCCCCGCTGAGAACCATCATTTCTTGTGTCCTCAACTACAGGGAAAGAGATACCATCCTACATATGGTGAAGGAAAAACAGCAAATATCCTACTGTCAGACGAAGTCTTCCTCGGAATCTGATGCGATGATATAAGGGCCCACCTCTCGATACCTCCAATTCTGATTGTAATTATTACACAGAATATTGAAGTGATCAAGCGGGGGGAAAAGGGGAGTTGGGAAGGGAACAGCTGGGAGGGAGATCTGAAAAGGAAAAAGTTAGACACACACTAATACCTATTTACTTATATTTTCAGTACATTTTCCTTAATGCAAGCAGCAATCTAAGCATGGAGTTTTCATGTAAAACTAGAATCACTTCACAAAATTCTGTGGAATAATATCGCAATTAAACCTCTTGCAATTTGACCTTTAATACTAATTATTCTCCAAATGCTTGATATTTCTTTGCACATAAAACATCTGTACTTTTCTGATAAAACTCTCTCAGAAAAAATAGCATGATTTACATTATCTTCTGTAAATTGTTCACTGTTAGATAGTATCAAAACCTTTAAACTTGTTCACATAGCACGAAACTGTGTATTGCAAAACACTCTAATTTTGTCTTGTTATAGCTTCATAATCAAGTTACATGTAGAAAACATAAGCAAGAGATTTATCTTGTTTCTGTGCTAAAACAATAACTTTCTATTCAAAATATTATGTTGGGTTTACTTCATACCAAAAACATTGAAGATTTCTAATTCCTTAAATAACATGATATAAAAAACTGAAACAGCGTTTAAATCTTTCTAGCTATTTAGATTCTGTAAATACAAAAAATAAAAACCTTTTTGTGCATTAAATCGCCTTCATACCTAAAGAGTACGACCTACTCTTAATTATAGGTTCATCTGCAAACTCTGGACCCCAAAGGAAGAAATTCCTTGAAGAAATCCAGTCCAAAACCACCTTCTCAAAGACTGCCGGAGAAGTTACCAACTCAAGAAGCTCCTCCGGAAAGGTCTGCTCCAGCGTGGCACACACGAATCTGCATCAAAGGGTTAAACAGCATACCAAAACACAGAGCCTGCCTGGAATCAACCTCCTTCTCAGAAATCTCCAGAATAGTGAGCACAGATCCTTGGGTGTGGTCACGTACATCAACGTAACCACACCCGCGTAATTTCCCCTGCTTGCGGTGTTGAAATGGGACAGCATGCCAAATTGCACGCATCTCGCGGTACGCGGTTGCCAAAGTGCACGCATCTCGCGTACCCTGCCAAACCTCACTCATCTCGTGTACCCTGCCAAACCTCACTCATCTCGCGGACCATAGGGAATCAATGGAATTTTTAGGGCAAAATACATTTCCAAAGTTTAGCCTGCCCTAGCCCTATAACAAAGCAACCACCAATGTCCAGCAGGGGAAGACCCATGAGTCTTTCCACATAAACCTTTGGGACATGGCCGAAGGCCAAATGGGGCGGGCCCTAGACTGCAAGCGCCCCTGGGCCTGACAGTATTCCCCCCTCCCTGGAGCGGTCTAGGGCCCGGCTTCGAGGGATGAAGGAGGTGGAAACGTTGCACCAAGCGAGAGGCATGAATGTTCTCTGCCGGTTCCCAAGAATCATTCTCAGCTCCGTAACCTTTCCAGGAGACAAGATACCACAATCTGCTTCTCCTTAGTTTAGAATCCAGTATGTCCTTTACCTCGTATTCCCAATTACCCTGAACCAAAACTGGCGCTGGCCTAGCTGCAACATTTTGTCTAGCTGGTTTCAAAAGGGATGTATGGAACACTGGATGGATTCTCAAAGTTTTTGGAAGTAACAATTTGTACGTTACTGGATTGACTTGACGCAGTACTGAATATGGTCCAATAAACTTAGGATGAAACATACTTTTTCTTTTGAAGGTTAAGTTCTTGGTAGACAACCAAACTTTATCCCCAGCAACATATCTTGGACCAGGTCTATGATGTTTATCATACTGCTGTTTGTACTTTTCCTTACTTTGTAGTAAATGTTGGTGAGTTTGTTGGTGAACAGTTTGCATATGTTGTATAGCATCCTGTACTGCAGGTGTATCACTTACATGTTTGGGCAATACTAAAGGAATTGTGTTTGGTAAATAGCCATAGAGAGCCTCAAATGGAGATGACCCAGTTGAAGAATGTGGGGATGTGTTATAAGCCATTTCTGCAATCCAAAGCAAATCATACCAAGATCTCTTGGAGTCTTCTACGTAACATCTTAAGTATTGCTTTAATGTCTGATTTAATCGTTCAGTTTGACCATCAGTTTGGGGATGGTAACTAGTAGACATATTAGATGTGATTTGTAGACTTTGACACCATTGCTGCCAGAATTTAGATGAAAACTGAGACCCTCGATCAGACAGTAACACTGAAGGCAAACCATGTAATCGCACAATGTTTGTTAGTAGTATTTGCGCTAATTGTCCTGCTGTTGGCAATTTTTTACAAGCAATGAAATGGGCATATTTTGTTAAACTGTCCACTACTACCAAATTTACTGAATGACGATTCACTAGTGGTAAATTCGTGATGAAATCTAAAGAAACATGTTCCCATGGTTTGATTGGTGTTGGTAAGACCTGTAACAAACCTTTTGGTTTGCTATGATCAGTTTTAAATTTAGCGCATGTTTTGAGCCATCAAAGAAACATCCTTTTTGAGAGTTGGCCACCAAAACAAGTTTTGAATCTTTTCTACAGTCTTTTTTGGACCTGGATGTCCTGCCATAGGATGGGAATGTAGCCAATTAAAGACCGTCTCATGTAATTCCTTGGTTGGAAGGTAGACTTGTTTTCCATGAAATGGTATTCCTTCTTTGATTGTTTGGTTTTTCTTCTTGTTATTCCATTTCTCCCATTGTGATGGAGGAAAATTCTCATGTATACTGTCTAAGAACTGATCAGCATTCAACAAACAGATCACTTTGTCAGGTTCTATTATTGCTTGTGGAGTTCCTTCACATTTATGTAATGTTGAGTCTTTCCTGGATAAAGCATCCACCTTTTTGTTGTCTTGTCCTGGTCGATAGGTTACTATGAAATCATATTCTGCAAAGAACATCATCCATCTCATTTGTCGTGGAGTTAACATTCTGGCTGAACTCATGAATTGTAAGTTTCTGTGATCTGTATACACTGTTACTGTGAATTTTGCTCCCATAATATAATGTCTCCATTCCTTGAATGCTTCAAGTATTGCAAGCAAGTCTTTCTCTGCAATTATGTAATTCTGTTCAGCTGCATTCAATTTACGAGACATATAAGCGACAGGATGCATTTGACCAGTTTTGTGATGTCTCTGAGATAAAATGGCTCCAATTGCAACATCTGAGGCATCCGCTTCGATTATAAAAGGTTCATTCACATCAGGATGCATCAAAATTGGGGCTTCAGTAAAAGCTTTTTTCAAACTTTGGAATGCTTCATTTGCTTCTGTAGTCCATTCGAACTTCACCTTTTTTCGTAACAGACGAGTTATGGGAGCTACGACTGCTGAAAAGTGATCGATAAATTGTCGATAGAAGTTTGCGAAAGCCAAAAAACATTGCACATCTCGAACAGATTTTGGGATTTTGGGATTGGCCATTCTGCTACTGCCTTTATTTTTCTATCAGTCATTTTCATGCCCGTTGGTGTGAGCAGTACTCCAAGAAATTCGACCTCAAAGACATGAAAATCGCATTTGGATAACTTGCAATACAGATTGTAATGCCTTTAAAACATGTTTGACATGACCTTCGTGCTTTTCTTCTGAATCGGAATAAATTAAGATATCATCTATATAGACAATATCAAATAAATCTAGAAATTCCCGTAGAACATCATTGAGGAAAAACTGGAAGGCTGCTGGCGCATTACAAAGACCAAACGGCATTACCAAATATTCGAACAGTCCATATCTAGTTTTAAATGCAGTTTTCCATTCGTCTCCTTGTCTGATTCTCACCAGATGGTATGCTCCTCTTAGATCAAGCTTGGTGTAAATTACTGCTGTTTTTACTTGATCTAAAAGAACTGGGATTAATGGTAAGGGATATTTGTTTTTGATGGTGATTTTGTTCAAAGCCCTATAGTCAATGCACGTTCTTAATTCACCATTTGCTTTTGGAATAAAAAACAAAGGGGAGGCGGCTGGTGACTTTGAAGGACGAATGAACCCATTTTCAAGATATTGATCCAAGTATTCTCTCAAGTGTTGATTTTCTGTTTCAGAGAGTGCATAAATCCTACAGTCCGGTACACATGAACCCGGCATGAGATCGATTTGGCAATCATAGCTGCGATGAGGAGGAAGGACTGCTGCTTTCTCTTCACTGAATACCTCCTGAAACATTTTGTAACATTTGGGTAGAATTGTCTCTTTTTCTTCTGCAGTAGCAATTTGACTGATTGTTTTTGTGAGAGTTCCCATACAAGATGATTGACAAAAATCAGATTGGAATACAAGTTCTCTCTTTTGCCAGTCAATAATTGGATTATGTAGACAGAGCCATGGCATTCCTAAAATAAAGCCGTATTGAGGTGCTTGGATTACATCGAATTGAACCTCCTCTCTATGATATCTCTTTTTTGAGGCTTCACAACACATTATTTCCTTTGAGGTTTGCATGGTGACTGGACCTTCGGACAAAACTTTTCCATCTACGGCTTGGACTATTTCAGGAGTGTCTTTTTTCTCACAGATGATACTCAATCGCTGGGCGGTTTTTAAATCGACAAAGTTTCCTGTGGCCCCAGAGTCAATTAAAACTTCCATTTGCCAGATTTTGTGAATCAGTTGTATTTGAACTGCTAATCGAAAATGTGCTTTGTAATTACTTACACAAGAGTTTATTGAAGGGTAAGCAATGGTTCCCAAGATATCCCCTTCTACCAATCCTGGGCATGTTAGTTTCCCAACTCAAAGTCTTTTGTTTCCAAAACTGACACTTTACCTGTGGTTGGAGTTTTATTCTTAGGTTTCAACATACAATCTTTCACAAAGTGTCCTTTGCGTCCACAATAGAGACACTGTCCATTTTTGCGTCTATTCTCTTTCTCGTCTTTTGACAATGGTTGTCTAAGGGTTCCAATTTCCATTGGTTCAGAGCTAGATTCAGAATGTGTGAACTGAGTTCTGAGTTTAGTTTCACTTTTACAATTAGGTTTCTCTCCTCTTTTTTTATCACCCCTTCGTTCTGATAGTCTGTGATCCAATCTCAAAGTTAGATTAATTAAATCTGAACAAGTTGTTGGTTGTGGGTCAATTTGAGCTAACACATCTTTCAGATCGTCCTTCAACCCTTGATAGAAAAGTGCTGCTCTTTTTTCTTCTGGCCAAGAGGTTTCTGCGACCAATCTATTAAAATGTGACAAGTAGGCAATGAGATCTCGATTTCCTTGTCTTAATTGTAACAGTTCTCGATCTGCAGACAAAGTTACTGTTCGTCTGTCGAATGCTTTCTCAAATTCTTCTACAAAGCGCCGCCAGTTATACAATAGAGCGCTATCTTGACGTACTAGCGGAACTGCCCAATTTGCAGCATCTCCAGACAGATAAGAAATTAGAAAAGCTATTCTGGATTGAGGGGTGGGAAATGCTGCAGGTCTACAAGAGAAATGCAATTCTATTTGTGTTAAAAATATTTGAACCTTAGAAGGGTCTCCTGAAAAACGTTCTGGCGCAGCCAGAGGAATTTGTGGTGGAACAGTTACTGATATATTTGTGGAAGCTCTAGTGTCTTGCGCCTCCTCAGGAAGGGGAGTGTTCAAAATCTGAATATTATCTACTTTATCAGACAACAATGCTGTAGCAGCCATAGTTTCATTTAAATCTGCCTGCATTTTAGCTATTGCCGCAAGTAAATCATCCATGGTGGCCATTATGTCAACACAGTCAGATCGGGAGGAAAATAATTTGTGGGCTCACTATTCTGTCAGACGAAGTCTTCCTCGGAATCTGATGCGATGATATCAGGGCCCACCTCTCGATACCTCCAATTCTGATTGTAATTATTACACAGAATATTGAAGTGATCAAGCGGGGGGAAAAGGGGAGTTGGGAAGGGAACAGCTGGGAAGGAGATCTGAAAATGAAAAAGTTAGACACACACTAATACCTATTTACATATATTTTCAGTAAATTTTCCTTAATGCAAGCAGCAATCTAAGCATGGAGTTTTCATGTAAAACTAGATTCACTTCACAAAATTCTGTGGAATAATATTGCAATTAAACCTCTTGCAATTTGACCTTTTATACTAATTATTCTCCAAATGCTTGATATTTCTTTGCACATAAAACATCTGTACTTTTCTGATAAAACTCTCAGAAAAAATAGCACGATTTACATTATCTTCTGTAAATTGTTCACTGTTAGATAGTATCAAAACCTTTAAACTTGTTCACATAGCACAAAACTGTGTATTGCAAAACACTCTAATTTTGTCTTGTTATAGCTTCATAATCAAGTTACATGTAGAAAACATAAGCAAGAGATTTATCTTGTTTCTGTGCTAAAACAATAACTTTCTATTCAAAATATTATGTTGGGTTTACTTCATACCAAAAACATTGAAGATTTCTAATTCCTTAAATAACATGATATAAAAAACTGAAACAGCGTTTAAATCTTTCTAGCTCTTTAGATTCTGTAAATACAAAAAATAAAAACCTTTTTGTGCATTAAATCGCCTTCATACCTAAAGAGTACGACCTACTCTTAATTATAGGTTCATCTGCAAACTCTGGACCCCAAAGGAAGAAATTCCTCAAAGAAATCCGGTCCAAAACCACCTTATCAAAGACTGCCGGAGAAGTTACCAACTCAAGAAGCTCCTCCGGAAAGGTCTGCTCCAGCGCGGCACACACAAATCTGCATCAAAGAGTTAAACAGCATACCAAAACACAGAGCCTGCCTGGAATCAACCTCCTTCTCAGAAATCTCCAGAATAGTGAGCACAGATCCTTGGGTGTGGTCACGTACATCAACGTAACCACACCCGCGTAATTTCCCCTGCTTGCGGCGTTGAAATGCGACAGCATGCCAAATTGCACGCATCTCGCGGTACGCGGTTGCCAAAGTGCACGCATCTCGCGTACCCTGCCAAACCTCACTCATCTCGCGTACCCTGCCAAACCTCACTCATCTCGCGGACCATTGGGAATCAATGGAATTTTTAGGGCAAAATACATTTCCAAAGTTTAGCCTGCCCTAGCCCTATAACAAAGCAACCACCAATGTCCAGCAGGGGAAGACCCATGAGTCTTTCCACATAAACCTTTGGGACATGGCCGAAGGCCAAATGGGGCGGGCCCTAGACCGCAAGCGCCCCTGGGCCTGACACCTACCAAGGAATACTGTATCCTTTTATCCTGATTTTACGGTGGCAGTGCAAGCAGCACGTAAAGACTTTCATTCTTCCCAGAAGAAGTTGAGAGACATGGGCATTGAGTAGTCAATGTTGTACCCTGCAAAGCTGCGCATTACACACGATGGACGCACGAAGATCCTTTCCACACCAAAGGCGGCACAAGACTTCATAACAAAGACTCGCTCGCGACGCAAAGCACAGAACTCTGGGAACTCTGATACACCTTAAGCAAGTGGTAATGTATATGACACATTTAATAGCCAAGGCTGAGATAGTTGATTGTCTATATTTGCATATAAATGCCCATAGAATTGACGCTCACATTATGATGGGCGTTCAAACTCATTATGGTATAGCAAATGTATGACCATGGAGATTCATCCTAAATACAGATAGATTACCACATGTAAAAAAAATGACATACACTGGACTGCTCACCAACTGGCAATGAACAAATTTGACCTGACTATGTATCAAGGCAGACAACCAGGATTCCTACTACGATACATGTGTAGGGGACTTTTATAATAATGTGTACACGGGTTGAAATCCTACATTGTTATGTTAATAAGTGCTCTTAAGGCCTTAGATTTGGTTTGTATATCACTGCTTATTATACTCTCTTATACCACATATATTCCACCAAACGACTCATGTAAAACCCGACCACATGTGTATTCACAGATGTAGATGTGAAAACTGGGCGACCGCCCAGAGGGTGCTCCTCGCAACTGTTAGTACAATGGTAGTGTTGTTTCTAAGGGTATGTCTTTGGCATGATTGGGATGCTGAAGTGGGTGGGGGGGTTAAGGGTAAGTTCTGTGCTGTTTTTCGTTTATAGGCTTACATCAACAAAGTACATTATAAAGAGTTATGGCAAGGCTGAGTGTCTCAGTAAGAGCATGGAATTGTTGTACATTATGCATTGCTGTTACAGGAGGAGAAACTGTTTTATACTCATCCAGACATTTTGAGCTAGACTATAGAAATTAAACTAAAGTCATCACAAAATTGATTATTATCCTGGAATATTAGAGGTCTTAATGACCCCAAGAAAATCCGGCAGGTCGTCGCCTATTTAAATCGCAATCACATCAATATAGCAATGTTACCAGAGTCCCATCTTGCTAAAACAGCCAAATGTCTGTTAGGCAATAGTTGGGCTGAGACAGTAGTTATGACCTCGTACTCCTACTATTCTAGAGGTGTATACTTACACTAGTGAAAAGGGGAGTACAATTTCATATAGATCAAACCATAACAGAGGAACTGGGCAGGTTTATTATTGTTACAGGACACCAATCGGACTGATTAATACCTATGGACCAAACATAGACGATCCTGAGTTTTTCCAGAGTCTATGGCGGAAACTTAGAGATCTTCCTGAAATGGAATTGTTATGGGGTGGGGACCTAAATCTGGTTCTAAATTAAGATCTAGATAGATCGAGTGATACTAAAGAACTACATAAGCGAGCAGTAAAAATAGTGACTGATGGTATGAAGGAATTTAACATGTTAGACATTTGTCGACTGCGATATCCAAATCGTACAGAAGCAACCCACCATACTACTATACACAACAGTTGGTCACGCATAGATTACTGGCTGACTACTGAGAAGGTGGCTACATGGACAAAGGACATACAACACTTACTGAAAATGCTACCGACCTTAAGCAGGTCCTATTAGTTATTGAACCCCCTAATACATACACCCACTATATATTATGGAAGTTAATGCTAAGGAGCTGCTGGACTCTTCATATATTACTTCCATTAGACAGGCTATTGAGGAATATTTTACAATAAATCAACCCTCAGTTGACGATCCTAGTCTGCTGTGGGAAGCTTTTAAAGCGGCCATACATGGAGTATGTATTAGAAAAAATGCAGGCATTCTGAAAGATATTTTTCAACAGCTCACCAAAAGGGAAACCAAACTAAGGGCCCTAGAACAAGACTTTGAACACACTCAAAATACGGCCATACTGGGTGACATCAGGAACATAATGTCTGAATATCAATACTTTGCTGAAGATTAACTTAAATACATATCAAAGTGATTCATTGCTCGTACATAGGAGGAAGGGGAAAGACCAGGACATGTATTGGTACAAAAAAGAATATGTAGGGGTCGGGCCACTCATACGGTACTTAAAATCAAAGACCGACATAACATGTTACATTACGACACAGAAGGTATATTGAGAGCATTCATGGATACATATGGTGAGTTATATACCACCGCGACATTGCTAATCCACAGGAAACAATGCAATATCTTGAGGATATTGCAATAGCATGGCTATCATACGCCCAATGGGGATATCTGTTGCAAGCTGTCACGGTGGAAGAAATTACGGAAGTGATAAAAACATTGCCTAACGGTAAAGCTCCTAGCCAAGACGGCTTTACTAGCAAATTTTATAAGGAAGATGTCGACCTAATAGCCCCTCACCCTGTAGAAATGCATGGTTACGCTCATGAAAACCAGATATTACTGCCCACATTAAGAGAGGCTATGATTATAGCTCTTCTGAAACCCGACAAAGACCCCCAAGTATGTGACTCCTACAGACCGTTATCATTAATTAACACGGATACTAAAATCTTAGCTAAACTGATTGCCAAACATCTTCAACCACTGATGACTAACATTATATTGCCGGATCAATCAAGATTTATACCTCATCGCTCCACAGCCGATAATATTTGTACCCTATTTGCATTATCACATCAATTAAGCCCTAAATTGCAGGTAGACACGGTTCTATTAGATGCGGCTAAAGCATTTGATTCAGTCGAATGGACTTACATGTTCACAGTATTACAAAAACTAGGACTACCTCCAATACTGCTGCAGTGGATTAAAATACTGTATACAGCATCAGTTGCAAGAATAAGGGTGAACCAATATGTATCAGATACAACACAGATCACGCGTGGCACACAACAGGGATGTCCTTTGTCACCACTTCTATTCCCGATCGCTTTGGAACCCCTGGTATTCAAAATATGGCAATATTATAAAAATACGGTCCTACAATTCCCTCAACATCCTTTGAATATATCATTGTATGCGGATGACATGGTCCTATATATTCGTGACCTCATTGTTAATTTATCACCCTCCCTAATACGGGAATATATTAAATTTGGGTGGCATTCGGGACTTCAAATAAATTGGGGTAAATCAACAATTCTCCCCTTTACAGGAACTACTAGACCTTTTCCGGCACAATTTCCATTAGAATGGCAGAATGCCCCGATTACAGACAAATTACGGAACAGCCATATGTAAATAAGAAGAGAAAGTGGACAAATGGATTTAATTGCCGCTTTCCTTGGCTGATAGGACGGCCATTGTTAAAATGGTAATATTGCCCAAATTTCTGTACCTATTCATAACATACCCATAACACCACCGGCGACAGTATTTCAGAGACTGTTATCCATTGTCACTCGACCTATATGGGCCGGTGAACAAGCATGCATTGAAACGCGAGCGCTAACACTGCCCTATTCTAATGGTGGCTTGAAGGTACCAGATGTTCTCCTTTATTATCTATGTGCAGTGCTCAAGCGCAATATGCCCGTTACTGGTACCACCTGATCCATTATTTGCCACATATGGCAGTTGAAGACTAATTCCACTACCTAATATACCGCCACACCAACGCGCCCACGTGAATAAACATGAAATTAATACAATTCGGACTAAAAACATGGCATGGCAGCGAATGGGAAAACTGACACATAAACTTCCATTGTACGCACCTGCAAGGCCATTACAACACCATCCGGCCTTGTCAGTGACCCAAGAGAAGGTTTGAATAGATAAAATGGAAAATATATATATATATATATATATATATATATATATATATATATATATATATATATATATATATATATATATATATATATATGCAACTCCACTCCAATCAATTGATCCAAATAATTACCATTAGACAGCGCGTTTTGCTGCGGAAAGATTTATTCCATGGATGCAATTTTATTTTGGGAGACCTTGGGGTATACAAATATATTTCACCTAGGCTCTGCGAGTACAATACCCATATATTCTGGGTGAAAGAAGTAGTCTTATATATCGGCCACTGGGCTTGAATTTTCAGGTTATTTCATTAATACTTTATTTCATTGTTCTATTATTGCACCATTGACTGTTGCATGGTACATGAAAAACTTTGTATAGCTGAAACTCAAGAGCGTTTTGTGCTTACATCATGCAAAGAAAGAAATCATAATTTAAGGTCTGCTTTTTATTTTTCATTTATTGATGCAAAAAAACCGATCATATGTACATATCAAAATACTGTGTTTAATTAGCCACTGGGCATGTTAATTTGATGCGGTTTTCATTATTATGTGTAACATCAATGTCCAAAAGAAGCATTGTGTCAACATTTAAACTAACTGGTTGTTATACACATTCACCATGCAAAGATGGCCACCACAGGAAATTAACTATGTCCTTTTTCTATGTTCATGACCGGTTCTGACCATGTATGCACTTTGGTTTAACTTTATTTAATCAGTTGTCTGTAACACACGAGTTACCCGTGAGCAAGGC
Organism: Lissotriton vulgaris; assembly: GCF_964263255.1. Taxonomy (NCBI): domain Eukaryota; kingdom Metazoa; phylum Chordata; class Amphibia; order Caudata; family Salamandridae; genus Lissotriton; species Lissotriton vulgaris. The sequence goes on from NC_141695.1 coordinate 1,374,709,271, forward strand.
GAGAGGTATCGCCGAAACGCGTTGGGTTGGTTCTATACTAGCCGTGTACTACATGCTGGAACTGAATATGGAATAAATCTTTCCGCAGCAAAACGCGCTGTCTAATGGTAATTATTTGGATCAATTGATTGGAGTGGAGTTGCATACACACAGCGTGCGCTGTGTTTGGTGGCAAACGGATTTGACAGGGCGACCTCCGCCCCTGGATTGCACCGCGGTTGAAAGGTCCCAGCGTAAATGGAGGAAGTGGACTGATTTATATATATATATATATATATATATATATGGCACTTTCGTAGAACCTGATGAATTTCATTATATTAGTAACTAAACATTGCTTTTCAATTTCACATATCATAGGCTACGAGGCGCCATAAAAAAATGTATATCCCACATTAAAAGCGTTAAAAGTGTTGGAAATGAGTATCACTAATCCCCATAACATACATCTTGTAACAAAACTATATATATTGCACCAAGAAGGTTCAGAAGGTAACACAGATAAAGCATTAGATAGGTGGACCAAACTGTTGGAAGTACAAATTACTGATGAGTAATGGACTACCTGTTGCGCCTTAACTGATATGCTCACCCCTAACGGTAATCTACCCATCATTCATTATAAATATTTGCATCAAACTTATCATACACTGCTAAAATTACATAAATGTGGGCTCCGACTTGACGCCCGATGCCAAAGATGCGGTACAGATAAATCCGACTTCCTTCATTTAGCGTGGCAATTCCCTCAGATCAGAATATATTGGGAGGATGTTATAAGAATATTAAGTGATATGTTGGATACGAAAATAGACTGCACAGATATGTTTGCTGGGACTGGTAACGATTTTACCATCGGTAAAGCGTACATTTTGCACAATAGCGTTGTTATTGGTGAAAAGGAGGGTTTCTATGTATTGGGGGAGCAAGAGATATCCAAATAGTAAACAATGGCTCCAGGATATGGCATATTGTAGGGATAATCTGAAGACATATGAGGAGGAACTCCCTGCTAGATCAAGGCCAAAAGACTATTGGACAATTCTAACGGACTATCATAAAGCTCATCAAACTCTATTGCCATCCTCTAATGAGTGAAATATTATAATTCAATGGTACACCCTGTAAAATCTTGAAATGTACAGTACTGATTTTCATTGTCAATGATGTAACTTGTAACTTGTATTTTTAAATTGAAAACGAATACTGATGCAGGCCTGTATTGTTTTATTTTTTCAGTTTTTGTATGAACATAATAAAAACATAATTAAAAAAAATAATTGCAAGAACACAATGCTCTTGCCATTATTCCGTGCACCAACACCCTTGCCAGTACAAGCCACAAGCCAAACCTCCTGCCACATCTGAGAAAATCTATACATCCTAATTCAGATCCTCCCTCATGTGGAATGAAATTCTATTGAAGACATTCAAGAAAAAAAATGCACATCCTGAGATCTTTTTTGGCCCCTGCTGTTAGTCACATGTAATGATGTGGCAACGAGAATTCTGGCAAGGCCAAACCCAACCTCCTACAATATGTTCTCTCTGCTCTGACCATTCTGTGGTTGAAGTTTAGGTGCTCCTGCAACACATGAATCTCCCTCACCTTCACATTTGTTTTTGCCTGTAGGCCTCCCACAAACCTTTGCATCATTTCCTTTTTCCCTTTGTGTCCGGCAGTAACCTTGCCTCCATTGTTTAAGAATCAATCTCAATCCACAAGAAAGACAACACTGTACCCGGCCTGTCTTCTCTGGTGCAAGAGGAACACCCAGGTCACACATAAGCTCTTGAAAACGTACCAGCATCTGCTAGCAGTCCACCGAACCTGGCACCCCCACAAAGAAGAAATCATCAATTGATATGTCACTAGATAGTGGCCCGTGGGTCACATGAATAGCCACTGCAGCAATGAACTCAAAACACCCAAAGAACTAACATGATATTGAGCATCCCCTCGGCATTGCCTTGTCCATGTACCACTGGCCTCAAAATGCATGCCCAATAACAGAAAATCCTCTGGGTGCACTGGAAGCAGCCAACAGGCTGACTTCACATCACACTTTGCCATTTGTGCCACTTTGCCAGATGTCACCACCAGTGCCATGGCCATGTCTACTAATGAATATGACACTGAGCCCATGTCTTCTGAAATGAAATTATTGACTGACCCATCTTCTGGCCAAGACAAATGCTGTTTCAACCAAGACTGCCCTTTTTCCTTCTTGGGCATCACACCAATTGCACCAATTGGTGACAAAATCAAAGCATCCATCGGTCAGTCATCAAAGTGGCCCTCCATCTGGCTCTCTAGCACTTTCTTGACCAGTTTATCCTGCACTACCTGCTTGTGTTCCTTTACAGCTGCAAATTGTCTGCCTCCTATTCCTGAGGCCCTTGTACCCTAAATAAACAACCCATCTAAATCCATCCTGTAAAACCCTTGCCTCCTCTGGCCGATCATAGAAGCCCAGCCAGTGCTCCAATCTGTCTACAAAAACTGACGTACAAGCCTTTTTCACCAGATCCCCGTGCACCCCCATCCCCTCTGTTGCCAAATAACTTTGGCAGCTGCTGTGCCCAATAGCCACCAGCGTATGGCTGCCACTGACCTGTTTTCTTTCCTTGATGCCCACTCATAGCCCTGAAGCAATATATGAGGGCATGCTTTGCTTTGTACTTGGAGCAGTAGTGCCAGACTCTGTTTGTTTATTATTGACCGTTCGATTATTTAAAATCATTACAGTAAGAAAGAATAAATAACAAGAAAGTAAAACAAACAAAAAAAGAAATTTACAAATTGGGTCCCCTTCCCCCATTTCTCGCCCTCCCCTGCTGCCCCCCACCTCCGCCAAACTGCGAGTCTTTCTAGTCCTGTTTCCGACAGTTGTGTCCTGTGTTACAAAGTAACTTTTTGCCATCAGCTCCGGAAACTTGATTTTGCTTCTGCAGTGGGTCAATCGGGCTGGCTCCTCATTGCCCTTAGGTTATTGCTGAAGCTCGTTGTTTGTCTGTTTAATGCCTCTATGTTGTGCCTGCTTGTGGTAAAGCACTTGCGCCGAGGGCCAGTCTAATCTGATGGCTAAATTTTGCTGCTCTGGCGAGAGAGTGGGTTGTGGTTTCCGAGAAACACCAATCTGATGCCTCCTTGCATGTTCTGATGCCAAGGTTTCTAACAATGGGGCGGAGCATCCTTTGTCGCTGACTGGTTAATTTGGGGCAGCAACATAATAAGTGGAGCCAGGATTCCTTTTGGTAATTGCAAAGGCGGCAAGAGATGGCACCATCTGCTCGTGCCCATTCTGGATTGAGGTCCGCTGTTCTTAGGGCCACTAGTCTCATAAAAAGGATTTTCCGACAGGCCTGGGCCCCTAGTGCTTCACTTAGGTATGGTTGGGCTTTCCCCATGATATAAGATTCATTCAGTGCCTTAGTGAGGGTGTTCTGGCGAAGAGCGTTTAGATCCAGTTCAAACAAAATAGAGCGGACCTGCCGTCTCATGATATTTGACCAGGTCTTGTGCGGAATATCTGTTAGGTGAAGGCTTTGGGGTTCAATGTTAAGGGTCTCTATTGCTGTGCCCAGCTTGATGTGCCAGGAAGAATCCTTTTCTTTAAAAATTGTTGCCAGATGCTGTTTTAGAGAGTCATGGGGTGCTTTCAGGACTCTGATATAGTATTTGATTAGGTTCCCCTGAAGTGCCAGTTTCCGGTCTGCTGAGTCCTAATTCCAGCCGTAGCCTGATGTTCCTTGCATACCTGGGTGTTTGCAGGACCATTTTATGGGCCTTGGCTTGCGCTGCTGATATGAGTTCGTCTAGATCTCCCGGGAATGCCAGATGCCTGTAGTTGATGGCCGGGATTAGCTTAGCTTTGAGGACCTTCAGCATGGGCTCCGCTGTGGGGCTGGTTAAAAGTTGACTAAGGCGTCTCATAGATAAGACTACACTCTTGGTTTTGGCAGTTAGATGTTTTGCTTGAGTTGCCGATGTTGCCCTCTCGTGTAGCCAAACCCCAAGATACTTGTAAGCTGTGGTAGTATCAATTTGGAGATCACCCAAAGCCCAGCGCGCTTGTTTTTTGAGAGGATGTCTGCCGAATACCATTATCTTTGTTTTGCTCTGGTTGACGGTCAAGTGATTTTCCTTGTTATATTTCCCCAGCTCTTTTAATGCTCTTTGGAGGCCCATCCTTGTGTGATCCATCATTACAATTGCCAGTCTTGCCATTCCCACTTTAGGTGGAACTAGACTTGCCTCTTTCAAGGCTTCCCCCATATCGGCTGTATAAAGATTGAATAGTAGGGGGGCTAAGACACAGCCCTGCTTCAGACAGTTGTTGGTTTGCACTCTTACAGATAACGCTGTGGGGCTTAACTTGACTTGTACCCAGGTCCCCTCATAAAGGGATATAATGGCTCTCAGTAGCTTTGATGGAACTCCCCAGCCTAGCAGTTTTCTCCAAAGTTTGCCCCTGTCTATTCTGTCAAAAGCTGTGCTGTAATCAATAAAGCTCGTTTTGAGAGCTAGGACAGGGTCATGATGTTGTCAATGGCTGCACTATTAGCCCTGAAGCCGGTCTGATAGAATGGTAGTATTTCGTTGTTGATTGCCCAGTGCTCTAATTCTCCCAATAATAATTTGGCATAGGCTTTGGCCTCAACGTCCAGCAGGGACACTAACCTATAGTTGGCGGGGTTGGAGTGGTCCCTCTTTCTTATGGATGGGAAAAAGAATTGAGCCTTTCCATGTTTGTGGAATTAATGCTGTTGAGTATGCATAATTATAAAGATGGGTGAGAATTGAGGAAAAAAAGGATTGAGCTGTTTTAAATACCAAAGCTGGTATGCCGTTTGGGCCTGGCGCCCCATCATTCCTCATATTCTTTATCTCCCTTGTTATTTCAACTTCTGTAAAGCCTTTGCCCCCGAGCGTTGTTATTCCTGTTTTATCTGTATACTAGCGGGGAGTATCTGTATCAATCTTTATTTCCCAGATGTTCTTAGGAGGTGCTTGCTCTGAAGTTGGTATTTCTTTGTTATATAAGCCCCTATCATACACTTCCCATTCATTGCTTCCAATGTTGTTCACCTTGCCTCTGGGCTGAGAGCTCAGGTCGTTTATGTACCTCCATAGTTTGGCATTGTTCTTCTCCTTTAGCAGGGTGAAAACTGTGAGCCATTTTTGTTCCGTTTCTTTCCTCTTGTGTTCCCCTACTTCCCTCCTGTAGGCAGCTCTCAGTGCACTTACGGTGGCCCCCTCTTCCAGTGAGCCTTTGCTATTCCGTTTTCTTAGTGCCTTCTTTAGGGCACCTTTTAATTGTCTCATGCTTCTTGGAATCTGTTAGTTCTTTGAGAAAGGGGCCTTGCGGGAAGTTTTTTTTTTACCTTGTTCTTTACCCATCTTCTGCCACAGGTCATCCATTAGTACTTCCCAGTGTCCAAGAATGTCTTGGTTAGTCTCCCACAGTCCTCTGGCTTCCTGCGTTGCTGCCCACTCCTGCATTTTTCCCTCAAGTTTGAGTGTCCATTTTATTCTTTTGATGGCTCTGAATTGTTCCTCCCCTGTAGTTTCTCCTATCAATTTCTGGAGATCCGCTGTTTCCATACCTATATCGAATATGGCACATAAAGGCCTATGGTCGCTTTCTCCTCTATCGTCGACATGAAAGTCTTTCAACTTGGCAGCCAATTTCTCATTGGTTAAAATATAGTTGATTGTAGATATGTTTCGAAGTGATGGTTTAGGACACCACAAGGGTGAGCGTAATTTCATCATGAGGTGGGTTGATTTGAGTTTAGCATTTTTGAGAAGGCAGAGCAGCGGGCCCGCCTTGTGCCCTTTCTTTGGTAGGCTGGCAGCTCCTTCCAGACTTCTCAGATTGAAATCTCCTGCAACGATTACGTGGTAATGTTCATACTTAAGTATTATGTCTTCCAGCGTGTTGGTGAATGATTCGATGCTGGCAGCAGTCATTGCAGGGTTGATGTAGCAGTTTATGATTAGCAAGTTAATTGGTCAGTGGCCTTCCCTTAAACCGATGATTGTCATTGCTTGCAGATCTGGGGAATTTGCTCTTATTTCTGTTATTCTAAGTTTGTGCGCCTGGCTTATAAAGATGGAAAGACTCCCAGATGGGCGTCCAAAGACTTTTTTTTTGTTGCATTTTGCCGTAGTTCGTGGAAGCCCTCTAAGGGTGTTGATGTCATTGACCTCGTTTCTTGGCAGCATATTATATCCCCTTTAGCGAGGTATTCCTGTACTTCCTTGTTCCCTGCTTTTTTGTTTAACCCTGCTATGTTCCATGATATGAGGGTTAGTTCATGAGGGGGGTCAGGATTTTGCCATTTGTGTTGCTCTGCCCGCACCATCTTTTCCCTTCCGACGTTATTGTGTACTTAATTTTGGCTAGGGTTGCTGAAGCCAATTGACCCCGCTTATGGCCTGTTTTGGTTGACCAATTAGTACTTGACGCAGATTGTTGCTTTGAAGGACAGAAATGTTTATTGGAGTATTAAGGCATTCATGAATGTGTTCCCCTTGTTTTCCGTTATGACTGGTGCCTTTCAGAATTGATGTGGCTCCCTGGCCCCTGTTTTGTGGTTTAAGCACAAAGGGGTAGTAAGATTGTCTGGGTTCTGATGTATCTATGCCCCAACTTGCTAGTTGTTGTGCTTCCCCAAGAACAGCCCATTGGAATGCTTGAACCTTGAAGCCCAGTAGCGTCACCTGGTGATCTTTTAAACTTTACCCACTCTATGTTTTCCGATGCTATCTGGCTCAAGGAATTGATGTGGGCAAAAAGTCGGAGAATGTTATTTCTGTTTAGGATGTCGTGGGGGCCTTCCATGTAGTACCTGGGAGTTAGCAAAACCTCGTAAACTGTAGATATTTCCACAGGGTTTTTTGTTTGTATGGCCCCCTCCTTGCACTGGCTGCATGCTCTCGAAACATGGGGGTGGGGGGGGGGGGGGGGGGGGGTAATCGGTGATCGCCTGTTGTTGGTTCCCAGCCGGCTTGCTATGTGTTTTTGCTCCAGTGATCGAGTTGTGGTTTGCTCCGTGGTGCCTTTGTGATCCTCTTGTTCCATAAGGTCGTTGGGCCTTATTTGTGTGCAGGCATCCTCTTTGCCCCTTCCAACCCTGTTTGGTTTCACCTGTGCGGCTGTCGATGGTAGCCCTACTGGCTGTAATGGTTGCTCCTGGGCCACCTGGTTCTCCTTATCCTCGTGGTCGGAGTCTCGTTGCGCCGCAACATCTCTTGCCCTTTCCTCGTCCGTTTCTTTTTCTTTTTCCATCAGAGAGCATTCATTCTTAGGCTTCTGTTTGAAATTAAAAATCGGATAGGGTGGCAGTGAGTTCCTTTTCTCGTTAGTTTTGTGACTATTCTGCATTGTAGGCAGAATGGATCTTCTTTTCAGTTTTGATCTCTTCTGCTGCTTCTTCAGTTTTTTTTTCGTCCTCCTTGTTATTGGAGCTTCTGTTCTAGCTCCTGTTTCCCCTTCTGTGGTCATTTTCGGCCCTTCGAGTCCCTTCGTGGCTGGGCTTTCTGAGAGTTCTTTTGCCTCCCTATTTGCCAGGGCTGCAGCGGACTCCGGTTTGTTGGATAAATTTTCTCTGATTTTAATTTCCAATTCTTGCGGATGGCTGCGTTCTCCATTGGTCGCCACTGTGATCACCCTCTGCCATTGATTCGATCAGGCTTTGTGGCTCTAGTAATTCGCCTCCGCCTTTGGTTAAGGCCACTATATCCCCCAATATTACCGGCAGTTCTGCCCACTTCTCTACTATCTCGGCACATGTACTTGTACGAATAATCAAGGCCTGATTATGTTTGATTGTTGCCTCCAGTTCTTCCATCTTGCGGCCCTGATTCCCCAAGCAATGGGCTATTGTTTGAAGTAGGTCAACTTGGATCTCCATTTTGGTTGCATGTAATATCAGGGCCTTTGCAATTGACTTTTGCGCTTCTCTGATGGTTATCAGATGGGGAGTGTCTTCTTGTTCAACTTGATCCTTCTGGCCTGTTGGTGAGAGTATTCCTGCTCGCTCTGTGGCATAATTGTTTGCCTCAACCCCTCTCCCAATGAGATTGGGGGTAAGGTCCAAGGTCCTTTCGATTGTTCGCTCTAGTTTTTGTAAGAAAGAGTCAGTGAGATCTCCTGTCTCTGGTGACTCAAGTTGCTGACGCTCATTTGTGGGGACTGTTATCCTTGTCCCTGAGTAGGGTTGCAAGCTGGTGCGGTGCGCGTCTTTAACCTCGATAACATCTGGCTTGGCAGGTGTTTCTTCCTCCTGGTGCCAGTGGATCAGGGTTTTCGTTGAAATTGGACTCTGTGTCACTGCAGCGGGCATCCTTAAGATCCCTTCCGCTGCTGTGTGCTGCTCTAATTGGACTGCGGTATCAAACCTTGAGTTGCTGCCGCCGATCCATTCATTGTGTGCTTTACTGTGCACCCCAGCATCCCCCACTTTGCGCCCGCTTGGGGGGCCTCCCTCTACCCCTGCTTCCTGCACTTGGGCCCGACCCTGATCCCCTTCTTTGGGCCCCGGAGGTCTTCCTCCTCTGGAGTGGGGATTTTTACTGCCAAAACGCTCGATCGCCCCTTGATCGTGCCGCGATGATTGTGGATTGCACTCTGTGGTCTCTGTGTGCGCTACTGGTCCAATCACTGGCTTTCCTGGCAGTGGTGAGTTGCCCGGCGTCTGGAAATAATGTGTAATGAGACCTAGATGGGAGGGTTGTAGAGGAGGACTCGCTAAGTGAGACTCTTATCTAGAGTGCAGGGCTGTAATTCTTGTGACCCTTGTTGTCTGATGTTTGTGTGCATCTTCATCAGAGTCCAGCCTCCTCGGTTTACTTGGATTTCCATTGGTCATTTTCCCTCTTTCCAGGTTCTGGCAAAGTTCTAGTTCTGCCCTCCCCCTTCTGCCTTCCGCCTTTGTCTCTTAATGGTTTTTGCCTCTGGCCTCTGCGGGTCCTCTCAATTTTTCTCGCGGCTCCCTCTGCTCTGCGCGGCTCTGGCTCTGTGCAGCACCCTTGGCGCCCGCGGAGACCCTACGGGTCAATTCTGCGGGATCAAGTTCTGGGCTCTGGGTTCGGGTTCGGGTTCGGCTTGATGAACCTCCCCTTATTCCTCGTGGTCCGTGGTGAAAGCTCCCGTCCGCTTGCCGACTTGCTGCAGCTGCTACTGATTCTTTCTTTCGTGCGTTCCTCGCGTTCTCCGCAAAACCTGGACTGGACTCAGAAATTCGAGGGGGGCACTCAAGGCTAGCAGCTGCTCAGCAGATTAATGACTAATGATTGTCATGGGCTCACTCTTACAGTTGCACTTGCACCCGATGTTGGTCTTGCCCTGGTTGACTAAGTGGGCTTTTAAAAAAAAGTTTTTGAAGTTTCGTGTTAGGCAGCACAGAGACAAGCTGCTGGGCGGGGGGGAGGGGGGGAGTCAGGTGGGGGAAGCCAAGAACCCACAGCCCCTCGCCCCACACACCTCACGCCTGCAGCCTCTCATCGTTCCTCCATTGCTCCTGCTGTTGTGCTGGCTTCTGGGCAGCCTTTTCTGCTGCTCACTGTCGGGTGTCAGCTCGCCTCCTCTCTGCCTCCTCTCTGCTGCAGTCTCACTTTTGGCTCCTCAGCGAGCCGTCGTCCACTCTGCAGTCCGCAGTCCACTACTGTTCAACGGGACCTGCTCTCCAGGGACCCACCAAGTCCTGCCGCCGAGCTCCGAAATTCCACGGGATGCAGGTGAAGCCGCCCGGGAGCCGCCCGAGCCTGGCCGGTACAGGCGCGGCTAGATTGTTTCTGCTGCATGAGCGCGGCTAAGATCTCTTCACTGGGGAGAGGAGGGCGGAGAAGACTGAGAGAGTGGGGGGGCCGAGAGGAGGTTCACGAGCGGGCGAGGCAGGAATGATTAAAACCGGGTCCGGTGGCTCCTGCTTAAACCATTAAAACCAGGTCCGGTGGATCCTGCTCAAACCAGTGCCAGAACTTGCAATACTCCCTTGTACACAAACCCTTGCAGTCCCAACAGCCTCCCCATGTCCCGCTGTGCCCCTTTGCTACATTCTCCACCCCTCCCCAGGTGGGGCACCTCTGAAAGGGTGAATACACAATGTGTAAGCCTTTGGTCATGAGGATAGTCTTCCAAAACTTTGCGGGCCCATAGTGTGCTGCCAAATGTCTGTGTAAAACTCCCCCCACTTTGCCTTGGGATCCCACACCAAACATGCCCAGAACTTCACATCATAATGAGCCTAAGCATACCCTCCAAAGGTAATTTGATCTTTGAGTATAATTTCCATGTATTTGAACATCACCACGCATTGCTCCGGAAACTTCTCACAGTAGACACTGGTGTATATCAAGAATGCCGTGGTTCAGTTCTCAATCATCAGAGGAACCTTTGGCCACTTGGCCAGCTCATATTCCTCCTCTTTGGACTCTGGAGTGCAGCTTCTTGTGGAGGAGCTTGAACATTTCCACATATTTCGCTTTCAAATCTTTTCTTTAATAGCCAACATCAAAAGCGCCCCCAAAAGCTTCCTCATCCCCAAATAAGGGAGCCTCTTAATCTTCAACACCTTGCTTTCCAATCCCTCCTTTTTATCACCTTTGTCATCTTTACTATTTCTGGCACTCAGCCCTATACTGCTACCACCACTACTCTCCATCTCTTTTACCAACTCTCCTTTTCTGCTACCTTTTACTTCATGAATACTTACCCAATATCAGCTACATAACTACCCTTACACAGCTACTCCCCCGCCCCCCATTTGTCACCCCCTGCATCCACACCTGTCGACATCATTACTGGACACATGCAGGCTACCTGGCTCCTCCCTGATTCCAAGGTCAGTGGCCTACAGATGCTTTCCACCTTGCCAGTGGCCACCGTTTCTCCAACTCTGTACTCTGCTGTGCCTTAACACACTAGACACGAACACGTTAGCAGAACTCCTGGCCCCTTGTCATCCGAGAGCCCCTACATGCGCTTCCTTGTCCCGCACCTCATCTTCCACCAGACTGTACTCATCGTAATCCGCAATTGTTCCACCCAGTGGATCCTCTACCCTCACTTAGCTTGGCCTGCTCTCACCATTGGTCATGTTACCATATAGCCTAACTGTGTCGGGCCCAGCGTACAGTGTCCAGGGGGGGCAGTATCAACACCACAATACTGCTCTGCCAACACCGCCCATCTGTCTGTCTAGCTGCTGAAGCCATAGGCCACCAGAAGCCTTTCTGTTGGTAGTTCCAAAAAGGTCGCTTCAGACCTTCTTTTGCCAGCCGTGGAGGGGACCCCTGCCCAAGCCAGCATACCACACCAAGCCCTGCCATCACTTTTCCTCAGAGCACATGAGCCACGCCAAGCTCTTCTGAGTCTCTCAACCTGCCGCTCTCAAAGACTTGCAAAAAAGAGGACAGAACTGGTGTACTGGCACCCTGAACCCTCTGAACCTGGTACGCCTCCTCCTCGGGTCCAACTCTGCTCCCTCACATGCGCACCCTCCCAAATACCACTTGTTATCCCTTTCACCTGCACACTGTTGCTCCGCCTCACAACTTGGCACTCCGACTACCTGCCCCTCACTCTCCTCTCCTTCCTTCTCCCCACTCTTCTCAAACATTGCATCTACAATTGCAGAAACGAGACCCTTAACCTGCAGGGGTCCCTCCACCACATCTACCCCCATTGTGCCTGGCCTGCCTCAAACCCCTGCTGTCCCCTACCCTGCTGCTCATCCCTCCCAACCTCCCCACTACCTATGGCCCCCAACCAACCAATGCTTACAAACCTCATGTGGGGACCCCTGAAGCAATTCCCACCTCCTCAGCTGGGGTCCCTGAAGAGAATCCGCCTCCCCATTCGCTGGAGCACCCAGCCCCTTTCTTTCTGTGCTGCTTGTGAGGGCCCCATAACTGTGGGGCCCTCAATACTTGCTGTTGAGGCCCCCACTCAATCCTCTCTTATCATGCGGCATACTGCCAGAAGGAGACTCCAAAATGGCTGCCCGCACTTTCTCATAACCTCTGACAGCGGTCCCATACATGTGCATACCGCTCAGTCTGGTCCCTGCCTCCATTATATACTCCACTGCGGCCGTAGTTATGGACACTTCCCCACCCGTCTAACTGACTTGAATAAGCACACTTTGAGGCCCGCTCCCTGAGGTCCTGCTCCCATTTTGGAGCCTGAGGGAGAGGGCCTTGCGGGTGAGCCCGTCTCCACTCCTGAATCCCCGCCCTTTGTCCCACCTCCCAGCCGCACGTTATGCTGTCGAGTGGCCCCATTCATCCACCTTTCCTCCTGCCGCTGACGCCGCCTGCGTTTTGCATGACGGCGAGCAACCCCATTTTGCCGAAGCCACACAGTTTGATGCTCGGCGCGCTAGCAGGCCAAATTCACTTCTGCTCCTTCCCCAGTCAGTAAACTATGGTTAATACCTGCAAATGATTACAGCTAATAACTTCCTGCCACCAGTCACCAGGTCACATGCACCTACAAATGGTGACAGGGAGCCCAAAAACAGCAGATATATAACCCTTGGGCTACAAAGGGATCCCACATAGCCCAAATAGAAAGGCAGTCACTGGACTATTCCACCCTCCCAATATCTTGGAGGAGGTAGACCTTCCAGTGGTCGGCTGCCCCCAAACACACATTCTCTACCCATTGCTTTACCTCGTTACAAGCCACCTCCTGCGTGCCCTCCAGGCCCCTACTCCCACTGGCCATTTGGTGATTATGCTGGTTTCTGCAGTTACTTAGCTAATGCATGACTTTGGCACCAAGATCTGTTTGCTGTCTTCAGGAAAGAAGAGCGAATTTGAAAAGAAGTTAGAAATGTGAGAGCTGTTTTGTATACCGGTACCAATAAAGGTTTCAGATGTTTTTTCTTCATTTCTACATGCTAATATAAGGAGCACAAATGAGTCAGGAATAATCATGTACACTTTAGCACGCCAACAGAAAATTTGGGAATTACAAATGAAGACACTTCGAAAAAAACTGAAAAGTCGACTTTGGATTCCCTGTTTCAAAATACGACCAAACTATCAATTTAAAAAAAGAACACAGACAGCAGAGTCTTTAGAGATGCTGGATAATTATCTGATGCTTCCTGTCCATGGACACTATCGGAGGGATCCGAGCTTTAGGGGTCCCTGATGGGGACATGAAAGAAACCAGAAAAAGCTGAAACTGTTTAAGCTGCTGATCAGGCTTCTCTCTCAGAAAAGTCAAATGGGCAATCCAAGTCAGCTCTGTGCAAACAGGCTGGTACTAAAGAGGTTGAAGGAGGGCGGTGGGAGAATGGAGCTGGAGCAGTGTCATTTTGATCCCATTCCGAGATATTGTAGGAGCGCACGATAAACATGTGCAGTCAGCACTCAAATATATTCTGTGTGATTAATGTTACTGAGGAAAATTGAGTTTTGTTTATAAAGTACTCCACATGAGATTAATGAGACTTATAATTGTGTTCATAGAACGTGACAAATAAAAGTCCATGTAATATTCATATATTAATGTGACAGGAGAAGTTAACGTTTAAATGTGTCTCGTGAGGTTAATAAAATAGAATGTGGATATATTTCAAGAACTATTTCCATGCTGGTGCCTTTGGAATGACATCATAATTCTGTACAATGTATTAATGTATAACTAAGCTGCATTTAATATTTGTGTAGAAATGTGCATGTATTCTGTAACCCTGTGCACTGCTAAATTGACATGAGATTGAGCCTCAAGAAAGCGTTCAGTTCAAGCTCACGTTTAAAGTCTAAAATGCAATTCGTATTTAACCTTCAACGTAGAAATTATTTGCTTGTATTTTGTTTCCACTACAGGTGTGGACGAGGCTTTGTCAGTTGGCACAGAAAGGTTTCGTTTTTATAAGATAGAAAGGTATAAAAAGATAAAGTTAGGCATGGAGAAACACTGTAACAAGCAAGGAGGCGAGTTCTCTTGAAGGAGGAAAAGAATGACCTAGGACGAATGAAGTTGCAACTTATCGATGTGGGAAAGGGGGTGCCAGTATTGAGTTGTGCTGGAATCATTGAAAAGTACCAGAGAAAGTCAATTGGGATTGTCTACCTTGAATACAATTTATATGTTATGCTGTAACTCGGTATGGGACAGGAGAGACATCTTAGGACTTCACAGGAACAGATCTATTCGTCTGCTTTTTTGGCTTTGCTATGCCACCCATGTTTGGAGTACCTTCTACTGAAGACTCAGACAGATGACACCTTTCTAATTTCACCTTTATTCAACTTTTCTTATTTTAGGGTTGTCCCTTTAAGGCAGTGTAGGGAGAGATAGCTTGCTCATGCTTACCCTTAAGAATTATTTGATGTAGTTTAATACTCAATTTGCCTGTTTTTTTGCATTGCAATTATAGAGTTAGTTGTCTCCTTTGTGTTCTATAGGGTGAATCTCTTTTGGAGATTTGGACTCATTTTGTTTGTTCTGTATTTCTATATGATAATGTTGAGGATGGTCTTTATCGATTTGTTTCTAAGTGTATAATTAAATCTTTCTATTCTCAGATTTAGTTATTAAGTGAATTATTGTGTGACCAAATTGGTTACATTGTATTGAGATTAATTTGTGACTGTTTTCTCCCCTTTATCTCTCAAGCTGCAACAATGACCATCGGATTGAAGACATATGTGTCAGTGGGCCCCACTTCTTGCAGAGCTGTTTTTTTCCAATTCCTTCAGATAAGAGATAACTATTATTGTTTACATCGGCGGTACTCCTAGTCCGGCCCGCTGGCCACCAGCGGCCTGGCAAGCCTTCATTGGCGGCCCGCGGACCTTGCCATTTTTGCATTGCCAGTGAGGCCGATAGTAAGCACAGAAGATGGCCGCAGGAGCATACGTAGTGAATACGTATTAACTATGTATGCTCGTGCAAACATCTTCTGTGTTTACTGCCAACCTCTGGCCTCTGTGAACTCACACATGGCACAGTCGGAAAGCTTCCTAAAAGACCCTTTAAAAGTCAGCTGTAAGTGCTTTCACAGCTGACTTTTAAAGGGCATTTTAGGAAGCTTCCCGTTTCGTCTTGCCAATGAGTCCTCTTCTACGTCCTCTTCTCCAGCAGCCTTTACTCCATCCAAAGAGACAGACACACAGAGATACACACACATAGACACACAGACACAGAGACACACACACACACAGACAGAGACACAAACACACAGAGGCACACACACACACAGACAGAGAGACTCGCACAGAGACAGAGAGACACACACACAGACACACACAAAAATACAGAGACTGAGACAGAGAGGCACAGAGACAGAGAGACACACAGAGACACACACACACACACAGACACACACACGCACACACACAGACACACACACAGACAGACAGGCACACACAGCGACACACACACAGAAACACACAGACACACAGTGACAGGCACACAGAGAAAGACACACAGAGACAGGCGCACAGAGAAAGACACACAGAGACAGACACACAGAGACAGAGACACACAGAGAGACAGAGACAGACACACACACAGACAGAAACACACAGAGACATAAACTTACAGAGACAGAGACACACACACAGATACACATACAGAGACAGACACACACAGAGACAGACACACACAGAGACCGAGACTCACACACAGAGACAGATGCACACACAGAGACAGAGACACACACACACAGACAGAGATGCACACACAGACACGCACACACAGAAACGCACACAGAGACGCACACACAGAGACGCACGCACAGAGACAGAGACGCACGCACAGAGACAGAGATGCACACACAGAGACAGAGACACACAGAGATACAAACACACACACACCGACACACACAGACACACACAGACAGAGATACAGAGACAGAGACACACAGAGACTGAGGCACACAGAGACTGAGGCACACAGAGACAGGCACACAAAGACAGACATACTGAGACAGACACACATAGACACACACAGGGACAGACACACAGAGACAGAAACACACAGAGACAGAAACACACAGAGACAGACACACACACAGATGCACACACACAGAGACAGATGCACAGGTAGAGACGCACACACAGAGACAGAGACACACTCACACAGAGATGCACACACAGAAACAGAGACGCACACACAGACAGACACACACAGACTGAGACGCAGAGACAGAGAAGCACACACAGAGACAGAGACGTACACACAGAGACGCACAGACAGATCGAGAGAGGCAGAGACACACAGAGACAGAGACTCACAGTCAGAGATACACTTATAGAGACACACAGACAGAGAAACACAGGCAGAAGCACACACAGAGACACTCAGACAGAGACACACAGATAGAGACACACAGACAGAGACAGACACAGACAGACAGACGTGTGTGTATGTTGTGTCTGGTGGCTCAGTGGACTAACGCATCTGCTACAGGGGCCTGTGTTCAACCTCATGGTCACCGTTTTTTTTTACTCCAGCCCCGCCCCCACTAACCCCATCCCTACTGGTGCAGCCCTCGGCCACAAACCACACTCTAAATTGGGCCCCTAAGAGAAAGTTTGCGAGTACCCATGGTTTACATGCTATAAATGCCCCATTATCTTCAGCCTAGAATGTAATCTTGTTTTCTTAAATCAATGATCCAGTTCCAGGGTGTGGCTAAATTCTCAGTGTCCTGATTGCTTTTGAGGTTTTCCCCATGGGGGAAATTACTGGGTCCCATAAATATTAAATGCCCTCACAATTTTCCTGAAGACAAATCTGGTAAGTCAAACCTGCTGAAATTCGCACCGAGAGCAATGCCCTGCGATTACTGAGACGTGGAACTCAGTACAGTTTTCAATTAATTTTTCATGCTATGCTTCAATTCAGAGTTAGAGCTCAGAATAGAAGGTTATTTACCAGGTCCTGTAAATATCTCACACCGCAATGTCGACATTTACTAGCACCACTAAAATGCCTCAAGCCCTTCGGGGACTGGTAATTGTATCTGTTGAGAAAACCCCATCACGTGACACACAAAATGGAAAAGAGCCCTCCAATGCATGGCTGCAGCATGCAGCTGTCCAGCACAAAATGCTTGTTTCAAGAAAAGATGTTCACACAATATTCTTGCATTCTTACGATGGATGTTTGCCATAATCTTTATTACTGTAGTTCTGCCAATTGCCATAATTTCATTGCAAAATTTAGAAACTCACAACCTCGCCTTTGAAAATCATATTTGCCGCCTGACGTTGCCAAACCTCATCTATCTCATCAGTTATTATCACCAACCATTTGCGTGAACTTGCATACCCTCCCTCAGTAATAATCACACCTAACTCCTGTTATTTAAGCCACCACAAAAAAACTTGACTAAATGCATGGGGCCACATTTATGAGGCTGTGCGTCACTTTTATGCCGCCGGTGCGTCACTTTTTGCGACGCACCAGCAGCGTAAAAAATGTGCCTTGTTGCACCATATTTACAAAGTGACGCATCTAGGTAGATGCGTCACTTTGTAAACCCCTGCGCTACATTATACCTGTGAGGTTTCGTGACAATTATAAGTGGTGTTTCCGACTCGTTTGAATATGGACGAGTTTGGTATCTATGAACTGCAAACGACGGGTTTAGTGGGTGTACGCGTTTTCGCTATACTGGCCTGAACCGTTCGTCTTATTTGTGGGTTTCTTCATCTGAACCCACGGGTTCCATTTTAGATACGGCATCCATTTTGTCTCTTGCCCTCAAGTAGCCAGCGAACGGACACTGTCCGCTTCATGACCCTGGGATCCACAAGCTCTTGCGGAAGACACGTGTTCCTTTGAGGGTGTCTTTATGACGAGGGGGATGATACTGCAACGGCAGATGGCCCCGCTCAAGGCTCATCTTGCCGTGCCGGTCTATTGTTTCAGCCGTGCATTCATTAGGCACGACTCCTTGGATCCTGCAATCGTGTTTCCGATATCGCCCCCTACACCAATCTGCTGCCTATCTTTGTCTTCCTTCCACCTATTTCTGTCTTCTCTCAAACTCGTTTACAGCCGGAATGGAATGTACTTAATGTTGGGATAATGTGCTTTTACAGTTGGGAACCGGCGATGCTACTGTAATTATGTTCCGGGATCCTGAATACATGAAAGCAGCCCTTTTGAAGTTTACTGTGGGAACTAAGTTGTAACCTTTTGTTTGCCATATTGTGCTATGACGGAAACATGTATAAAAGGAGCGATCCACTGTTGCAATTTGAAGCAGTCTCCTAGAACCTACATGCGTTGTACTTCTTGTGACTTCTGTGTTCCCTGCAGTAAATAAACCTCGATCTTTGACGCCGAAGGAAGTGTCCCGTGTCTCTGTCATTTGTACGCCGGAACAGGTAACCCACAAAGGTTTCAGGTGTTGTCCCCTGGCACCGCTGGGCCTTAAGAATAGCCCAGTCCTTCAGTTGGCGCCCAACGCAGGGCGACATCAGCAGTACCGGTCCAAAGCCCGACGATCGTGAGGAACTTCATGTGAAATCTCCGAGGGAAGGTGCACCCCGCTTCATCGATCCTGTTGTCGAAACAAGTGGCCCGAAGACTTTTCCCGCGAAGATCCCCGCCTCCTGACGGCTGCGACGGACTGATGCCCTGACTCTCGACCTGTTTTGGCGCCTGGCGTAGTCCTTGGTACAGCGAGATGATTGACGGGCCTTCCTGGTGACGCCATTGATCTTTCAGTTAAGTATTTCTGGGTCGCTCCCAGAGTCCTTGGTTGTTGTTGGTGCTTGGTTGTTTGCATGGTTCCATTGCATTTGTGGTTCTTAGTTGTTGGTTCTTAGTTGTTGGGTTTTATTTGACGATTGCAATTGCCAAAAACCGAGGGTTTTGCATTTTTGCGAGGACATCGTAATCCAATAACCCTTGAAGTTTGTGAAACTCGGTTAGTGTGCACGATGCCTGGCCGTAGTACTTTGTTTAGTTGTTTTAAGAGTTGTGGTGCGGATTCCCGATTGGAGGACTCATGTCCGATACCTCCAGTTGGAACTCCGGTCTATGAGTTATATAGTCGCCATGGAGTGGGTCCTATCGCATACAATGATTGCTGGGTCCGCTACGCTAAAGATGACGGTGTCCTTAGTTGGCCACCTCATGGTAGTTTCGAAACAGCAATTTTGGATAATCTAGAAGCAAAACTGTTCAAAAAGAAGTCTAGGCCGGCCATGTTTGATTCCTTTCGGTTATGGAGAAAAGAGGCTAAGCAGAAAGAAATCAAACAGCTTAAAAGAAATAAGAGGGAAGGTATCGTTACGACGATGAGAAATGCAGAGCAGTTTCAGCGAGACAAAGAAGAGAAGGAAAAGGACGTTTTTGATAGACTACAACGTATGGCGGTGGATAAGTGTTATCCCGTTTTACCGTTGAGTTCCGATAAGAAGGGAGAGGAAGCAGTAGAGGACCCTTTGTTGTCCTACCTACTGAAGTCACCACCTCCATACGCACAGGATACTACAGCTCCTGTGGTTCCTCCTGTTCCTCAACCTGTCGTTCCGGCAGCTGCTGGTCAGCCTGTCGCTGGTCCTGTTCTTCCGAATCCTCTTGTTCCCCAAGTCGTTCCTATTCCCTTACCTGCTCCTGTTCCTACTGCTCCATTGCCTATACCTTCTCAGTCTACTGTTCCCGCTACTTCTGCTCTTTTGGCTACTCCTACTGCTCCTACTGCTCCTACTGCTCCTGTGTTTAGTCCCCATGTTGTTGCTCCGGTACTTCTCTCCTCTTCTCCGTCTGTCCGCAGTCGCATACCTAATGCTGTTGCTAATCTTTACTCTCCTTTTGGGCCGATTCTTGGGTACGATGTTTCTGATGTCCCTCAAAGACAAAGTCAACTTCCTGGTGGTATGGAACGTGATACGTTAATAAACATGGCGTCATTGGATTAGGTATCCCACTAAACATACTTCGCGCATAATTTTTGAGACATTTTCTCAATTCAATGAGCCCACACAGAGATTTGTGTTTGAGGAAATGTGTAAATGTTTACGAGAAGTGATGGATAATGATGAGGTAGACAATGTGCCGCCCGAAGTGACTGAACTTCAGCATCAGTTTTTGAGTGGTATGATTGTGGGTAGTAATGTTCGACGTGCTGTAGAACATCTTCTATCTTTTCGGCCTACTATACTACCTCGAGCACTGTTTAAGGACGAAACTGAGGAGTGGATGGCAACACCTGGGCAGTATCTCATGCGAGAAGTCCCCCCAGTGTGGATGCCAGGTGATCCTGCTGCTAATCCCGCTATTCCGCCACACTTCCAGAGAGTTTGGATACACCTCCCATGGAAGCGATCGGAAGTTTTGCAGGTGAAACAATCTTTGCCTGATCCCCGCAAAAATCCGGCAGGATACTATAAGGAGTTATCCCAACTTGTGGATGCTACTATTATGAACCTTGCCGACATTGACATGTTGTTTGGTAATGTGGTTCCGCAACCGGTTTGGGCGAAAATACGTCAAGAGAATCACGCAGCTGAGTTAGGCGGTGATTGGGCTGCACTTGTAGCGGCTGACGCATTGCAGGTTGGCGGGGTTAAGCCTGAGCAGTTAATTACGGCTCTGCCCCAAAGAATTATTACGCTAATGAAGATGCTTATGCCAGCAATGAGAGTTAATTGGGATAAACTGTCTGCGTGCAAGCAAAAGAAGGACGAGAGTGTCTCCGATTTCTTTACGAGATTTGAGGAGGCATTCATCGATCATAGTGGTCAGGATATGAGCACTGAGGGAGGTCAGCGATTGTTCATTGACAAATTTGTATCGAATTTGTTGCCTGACCTTAGCAACAAATTGAAAAATTCTGAAAGTTCGTGGGCTGTTTCCATCTCTGCTCAGATATTAGCCACGGCTCAATATTACGAAAATAGGGAAAAAGAGGAAAATGATCGTGCGGATAAGAAAACAAAGGATCTCAAAACGAAAGTTCTGTTACAGCAAGCGTATCCTCCGTGCTCAAATCAAAATGCCTCGCAGCAACAGAATAGATCACAATCACAATTTTCTAGGTCGCAGTCGCGTAATGACTCTTCCACGCCGAGATCTATGCTCGGATATAATCAATGTGCGTACTGTAGAGGTGAGGGTCATTTGAAGTTTGACTGTCCGGTTTTGCGCGACCGAAATAGTGGTGGTTCTGCTCGGGGAGGTCCTAGTGGTCCTCAACAGGCTTCACGTGGTAGAGGTCGTGGTGTTACTCAAAATCAAAATGAGCGTTCTAATAATTCATCAGATTCAAACAATTGTTTTGATCAGCGTGGTTCATCGTCAGGTAGATCTGCACAATATCATGTGGATGACTGTTACGTCGAGCATGATATTGATGACGGTAACTACTAGGACAGCCACAGACAAAGAGAGGGAGTAGTATCAGTTCCGGTTGATCAGAGAGGGCCTTACGTCGCAGTTGCCACATCGGGCGTAGTTGAGCCTTTTCTGTTGGACACTGGTGCAGCGAAAAGTTCCATCATGCATTCGAAACTCCCTGGCGCACCTTTGTCTGGCTTAACGAATGTTTCCGTTGGATTCTCTGGCGCCCCCGTTAGCAATCCGGTTTCCTGCCCTTTGCCCCTCACAATTGGGCCTCGTGAGCTGAAAGCTCCTTTGATTTTGACTACTGGTTGTGGTGAGAATCTTTTGGGCCTGGATTTGCTGAAGCGGTTATATCTGACCCTGTACTGTTCTCCTGCAGGAGTGGAGCTTACTTTGGGTCAGAAAGTGATCTCTCCTATGTATTTGTCAACTGATAAGCTCCCACCGGAATTGAGTTCTATTCCTAAGTCTTTGTGGGCAACAGGTCCCAATGATGTGGGCCTGCTGGACATATCACCTTATGTTGTCCAATTGAAATCGAATGTAGGATTGCCACGTATTCCCCAGTATCGGATCTCTCTTGATGGTGAACGAGCGTTGTTAGCGATCATCTATGATTTGATCAAGAAAGATGTCATTGAGAAAACTCGGGGAAATGTGTGTAATAGTCCTGTGTTACCTATTTTGAAACAAACTGATTCATCTAAGCCTCCTGTGTATCGTTTCGTCATTGATCTACGGGAGGTGAACAAAATTGTGATTCCACAATTTCCTGTGGTGCCTGACATTACGGCTTTACTGACTCTGATTCCAGCCTCCGCCTCTTGGTTCTCAGTGATCGACCTGAAGAATGCTTTCTTTAGCATTCCGATTGCTGAGGAAAGCAGAGATCTATTTGGCTTCTCATTAGGTGGTCGCAACTTCAGGTTTAAACGCGCTCCTCAGGGCTACTGTGAGAGTCCATCGATATACAGCCAAGCCCTGAAGAGTCAACTTGATGCGTTTGTATTACCGGCTGGTGCGGCTTTGATCCAGTATGTTGATGACCTGTCAGTGGCTGCTGACACCAAAGAGATTTGCAAAACTGCTACAGTATCGTTGTTACAGCATCTCTGTGATTTACATCATAAGGTGTCACCTTCTAAACTACAATATTGTTGTCAAGAAGTAACCTATCTAGGTCACTTAGTGTCAAAGGAGGGAAGAAGGTTGACCCCAGAGAGAATTGCAGCGATCGCTCGAATGATTGTGCCAACAACTCAAAGAGATGTGCGTGCCTTTCTAGGTATCACGTCATACTGCAGGCAATGGATTCCAAATTTTTCATTGCTAGCGAAGCCATTGGTAGCCCTCACGTGTAAGGATGTTCCACCTCCTTTGCCATGGACTGAAGAGTGTCAGACAAGTTTTTCTGAACTGCGTGATGCGTTGTGTTCGGCTCCTGTGTTAGGTACTCCTGACTACAGTAAGCCGTTTACACTATACGTTCACGAGAGAGAGGGTTGTGCGTTGAGTGTCTTGACGCAGCAATTTGGTGGTAAGCAGCGTCCATGTGCATATTTTTCCTCGACCTTGGACCCAGTAGCTAGAGCATTGCCGAGTTGTCTAAGAGCGACAGCGGCAGCTGCGGTGTCCATCCGACAATCTGCAGGATTGGTCATGGATAATATGCTTACGGTGATGGTTCCGCATGCAGTTGACACTCTCTTAAATCGTACAAAAACCCAACACTTGACAAGCGCAAGGTTGTCTGGTTATGAGTTGACGCTTTTGGCAAGTCACATACAAATAAAGCGCTGTAATGTACTAAACCCGGCGACGTTGTTGCCAATTCATATGGAATCAGATGATGTACCACCACATGATTGTTATTTGCGCACTGAGGAAGAAACAAAGGGTCGTGTTGACCTAAAAACACTCCATTGGCAGATCCCGATGGTACTTTGTATGTTGATGGTTCGTGTTTTAAGTTGCCGAATGGTGATGTGACGACTGCGTATGCTGTGGTGACATTGAGTACGGTTGTAGAAACGGCAAGATTGAGTCAGAATTCCGCGCAGGCGGCAGAGTTGATTGCGTTGACGAGAGCGTGTGTTTTGTCGAAGGGAAAGCGAGTGAATGTGTTTACTGATAGTCAATATGCTGTTGGCGTTGCACATAGCTTTGGTCATTTGTGGAGAGAAAGAGGGTTTATGACATCACATGGCACGAAGATCCAACACGGACAGCTCGTGAACGATCTTTTGGACGCACTTACATTGCCTAAGCAGGTGGCGATTATTAAATGCAGTGCGCACCGAAAGGTGACGGATGATGTTGGTCGTTGTAACGCGTTTGCTGATGAGATTGCTAAGGAGACAGCTAAAAACCTTACAACCCGAATGTATGTTGCGAGTTCAGTAAGGTGGCCAGCAGAGACTGGTATGTTTGAGGACACTGTTGAGAGCGTGAAAGCGATTCAGAATGAGGCCACCGAAACTGAAAGACTAAGTGGAAAGAAAGCATGGGAAAGTTAGATGCGCACGGATGTTGGATTGATTCGTCGGAAAATCAGAGATGGATGTTGCCGGATGCATATGTGCTAGCCATTGTGACTATGGCTCACGGCTTGTCACATATTAGCGCGAAAGGTATCTGCAAGCTGCTGTCCCCTGTATGGAAGAATGATGGTATCGCTAAGTGTGCTGAGAGAGTGGTTAAGAATTGTATGATATGCATGATGTACAATCCTGGCAAGGGCACTCCTACCCCACCTGGCCATTTTGCTCCTCCTACATGTCCCTTCGAGGTTATCCAACTGGACTTCATCCATATGGAGAGATGTAATAACCTGAAGTACGTTTTAGTTGTGGTCTGTGCGTTCTGCAGATGGATCGAAGCCTACCCTCTCAAAGACAATACTGCCCTGTCCACAGCGAAAGTCCTACTGAAGGAATACTTTCCTCGGTATGGAATGCCACGGATTGTATGGTCGGATAACGGAAGTGAGTTTGTGGGGAGTGTGATGAAGAGTGTGTGTAAGGGCCTTGGAATTCGACAAAAATTCCATAGCGCCAATCATCCCCAGTCAGCAGGTTTAGTTGAAGGGTACAATGGTACTCTGAAACTGAAACTTGCTAAGATCCAAGCTACGACTGGTTTGTCATGGCCTGATGCCTTGCCTCTGGCTCTCTTGTCGACTAGGACGACTGTACACTCTCGAGTAGGGCTTATCCCATATGAGATTGTGTTCGGCCATCATGCGAACATTTGGGGGGTCCCGAGGCCTAGGGCCTTCGATAGTCTTGAGTACCCAATGTGTCAGGGTGTAGACTAGCGCGCCTACCTAAAAGACTACGATTCCCTGCACTCCCTGGTAAAGGACTACTTTTCCCACAATCCCCGGCGGGATTACAGGATATCACCGGGCGGAGTCTGCCATTCGGTGCTAGTGATTCCTGTGTTGGAGGCTGCTTTTGTTCCTCAGCTCCAAGTGTTCCAAGCAGCCGGTTTGTTTCCAGCCTGGGAGAGGCGAGAACCAGTAATTGGGTAACATTGTGAATGCGCTGGCTAGCGCGTTCTGTTTTGCAACTTTGTATCGGATGGTTTGTTGAAAAAAGGAACAGCGCTGAGACTTTGTTTCACCTCGCGGCTGCGAGGGACTGTTACAGACTACATGTTGCAACTTTGTAACAGATTGCTTGTACAACAGGGAACAGCGCTGAGAGTTTGTTTAGCCTTGGCTGCAAGGGACTGTTACAGACTACATGTTGCAACTTTGTAACGGATTGCTTGTACAAAAGGAAACAGTGCTGAGAGTTTGTTTAGCCTCTGCTGCGAGGGTGTTGTACAGACTACATAGCTTCTTGGCACACGTTCCTGGAGGTTCCTGAGACTGTGTGGTAAAGGAATGAGATTTGGCTATTCAAGTGGCGGAGCGCAGGGGGGGAGTCTGGGACCTCCGCACTGCCGTCACGAAGCATAGGTTTGGGGCTCATTTACTTGGAACTAGTGGATATACAAATACCAAAGCGGAGTGCTGTAGTGAAGAAACTACGCCCTGCCGTGTTTGGTCATCTTTTTGTACTATTTTGATGGAAGGAAAACATATGGGCTTTCAGTTCACAACGGAGTGGATTCCTTTGCTTTTCTGTTGAGCATAAGGGTGCTCATTTAATCCTGGTGATTTTGGCGCATTTCTTTGGAACTAGTTTACAAACATACATAAGCACAAAGGGGTATGTGTATGTTAACGACAATGGCTTCTAGATAATGGAGTACTGTGGGTTGTTGCTAATACCTTCTTTTGTATTGAGCAGGATGGAAGGAAGACGGGAGATGCAGCAATAGGGTGGCGTAGAGTCCATGTATTACAGGTGAATTCAGGGGTTATCGACCTAGTGAGAATTCATGAGAGTAGGTTTAAGTATTGCATTTAACCTTTGTACTTTTGTTTTTCAGTTTCTTTTTCCCTGCTGCCCCTTCCTTCTTCTCTTTGTTCTTTCTGGGTTTTTTCCCCATTTGGGGTTTTTGCCCTCACCGTATCGTCTGAATACCCTGTGTTCATACTTCAGGGTGTTCGGAGGGTCCGGAGGTGGAGCATAGTTGCTGCATGCGGATCCTGCGGAGTGTACATCTGACAGAATCACTAGCCCAAGAATTTCACTCTGCCCGATCCATGTGTAGCAGCGATGGCGTCCATGGAGGATGTGTTACATGCTTTGGTCCTGGTACAGCAGGAATTGGCTTCCTCTAAGGCAGAGACCACTGCATTGCGGGAAAAAGTGGAGCGTCTGAGTAGTAATCCTTTTAACGCCTCCGCATCATCTTCTAACGTCCAGGTCACTGTGCCTCCACCAATACCACTGGCTACACCTGAAAGGTTTTCGGGGGACCCTAGGAAGGTACATGTGTTCATGACACAAATCCTAATGCATTTCTCATGTAAGCCGTCTTCTTTCCCCACAAACCATTCAAGGGTGGCTTTTTTGATTTCATATCTGACAGGTGATGCAGCAGATTGGGTGGTACCCTTGGTGAAACGTGACGATGCTATTCTGACTGATTGGTCAGCGTTTAAAAATGAATTTGAGAGGGTTTTTGACCGAAGAGCTACTACATTTAGTGCTGATCGGGAATTACTGACTTTGAGACAAGGCAGGGGTGAACTGATTACATATCTTACTGCTTTCAATAGACTTGTGGCAGAAGCAGAATGGCCAGAGGAAAAAAGATTGTCTCTGTTCTATCAAGGGTTACATGATGATTTGAAGGATGTAGTGGCTCAGGTGGATCCACAGCCTACATCTTTTGTGGACATGGTAAATTTAGTGTTAAGGCTCGATAGTCGTCTTACGGATAGGGGGAGTAACAGGAGACGATGGGAAAGAGGAGCTTACAGTGGTGAAAGAAACCCGCGGAAGGTATCTGGGGGTACTGACAATCCTCCAGAACCTATGGAGATAGGAGCAATTAGAGCACCTCTGTCGAGAGAAGAGAGGGAAGCCAGAAGAGTACAGGGCCTGTGCATGCACTGTGGGAAGAAGGGGCATTACGTTCGGGAATGTCCTTCTAAACCCAAGTCCTCGGGGAATATCAGTAGGTTCAAAAAGGTTGCTGTATCTAGTACAGTACAGGAAAGGGAGAAGAAGGAAGACAACATGTCTAGAGTAGAAGAGGGACATGCGTGGAAACTCACATCTTTGTCCTCTCTGGGTGATGATGAAACAGAGCCGCACTTGGTGGTGGTAATGACACTAGAATACGAACTAGAAAGATGTCAGGTGATGGTAATGTTAGATTCTGGAGCGACTGGTAATTTTGTGGACGAAGGCCTGGTGAGGCGGTTAGCTTTACCTCATGTCTCTAGAGAGACTCCTGAGGATGTGTTGGCAGTTGATGGGCAACCATTAACATCAGGTCAGATAACGGAAAGAACAGGTGACTTGGGATTGTCAGTGGTTTCCCATGGATATGTGCATTCTGAGGTGTTGTCTCTGAACATCATCGACGCACCTCAGTACGAAATAATTTTGGGTATGCCTTGGTTACATAAACACAACCCGGTGGTGGATTGGCAGTCGAAAACGTTTCAATTTGTATCTGAGTATTGTAAGGATCATTTAACTCCATGCGTGTCTGCTAATGTCACAGTATTAGCCACCCTGTTTTTTGGCAGCTACGGCGGCTGAAAAGAATGTCAGGCTACCAGTTGAATACTCGGCTTACAGTGACGTGTTCCGTGAGGTAAAGGCAGAAAATCTACCCCCTCACAGGGAATACGACTGTCGCATCGATTTAGTGGAGGGGGCTACGATACCATCTTGTGGAGTGTACGCTTTGTCGGTGCCCGAGACCCAACACTTGAAAGAGTACAGCACTATTCTCGTCTGGGGTTCGTCCGACCCTCTCGCTCTCCAGCAGCTTCCCCTCTTTTCTTCATAGCGAAAGCCAACGGGGATTTAAGAGCGTGTGTGGACTACCGCGTCTTGAATAGAAACATCATCCGTAACCGGTACCCTCTTCCGCTCATCTCGGTTTTGCTCGATCAGGTGAGAGAGGCCAATATATATACCCATTTGGACCTCCGTGGGGCGTATCACCTGGTTCGAGTGAGAGAAGGAGATGAGTGGAAGACGGCGTTCAAGACGCGATTCGGTCTGTACGAATATTTAGTGATGCCTTTTGGGCTTTGTAATGCTCCTGCAGCATTTCAGTTTTTCATAAACGATGTCCTGAAGGAATATGTGGATCAATTTGTGGTGATGTACATTGATGACATCTTGATCTACTCACAGGATGTATCATGCCATAAGAATCATGTCTGTAAGGTTTTGGATAAACTAAGGGAACATTGTTTATATGTGAAACTGAGTAAATGTGAGTTTGGGGTGCGTGAGGTGGAGTTTCTGGGTGTGATCCTTAGTCCTGGCGGATTACAGATGTCAGAGAGAAAAGTACAGGCAGTGAGGGATTGGCCAGCCCCTAAGAATGTGAAAGAGGTGCAGAGCTTCCTGGGGTTCGCAAACTATTATAGGTGGTTCATTTTGCACTTTTCCCAAACCGCTGTCCCCATTACCAGGTTGTTAAGAAAAGGGAAGCCTTTTGAGTGGACTGGGGAGGCGGAGGATGCGTTTAGAGCTTTAAAAAGGGCATTCACCACAGCACCGGTGTTAGCACATCCTGTCTTGGAACATCCATTCATAGTTGAGGCCGATGCTTCGGATGAAGCCATAGGGGCAGTTCTGTCTCAGAGAGATGTCCACACGGGTCAGCTCCATCCTGTTGCTTACCTATCGAAGAAGTTGAGCTCGGCTGAGGTCAACTACTCCATCGCGGAGAAAGAACTATTGGCGATTAAAAAGGCTTTACAGGAATGGAGGCCTTATCTGTGGGGGGCTTGTCAGGCTGTGACGGTTTATACCGATCACAGAAATCTCCAATACATGTCCTCCGCCAGACATCTGACACAAAGGCAGATGCGGTGGATGCTGTTCTTTTCCGAATACAACTTTGTGGTCACTTTTCGTCCTGGCTCAGAGAACAGGAAGGCTGATGCTCTTTCCAGACAGGAAATCCCCTTAAAACAGCGAGAGGAGCAGCAACCCATCATCCCTCCTAATAAAGTGGTGTGTGTGATCCGGGCCGAGCAGTTCCTGGACGACATCAAGGGCTCCAGGTCTTTGGGGTCTTGGGTCAGATGGGCGGCTGACAAACCAGGCAGGAAGGTGAGACAGGGGTTGCCTTTCCAAAGGGAGTGTTTGTTTCTCCCTAATGAAGAGATTAGGAAGAAAGCTTTCAGTTGGTGTCACGAGGCTCCAGCGGCTGGACATCCTGGGATTACCAAGACCGTGGAACTGCTTAGGAGACATTTCTGGTGGGAGTCATTGGTCAAAGACGCGACTCAATGGGTGGGAAGATGTGATACCTGTGCCAGAGCTAAGGGGGAAACAACATAAAAGAAAGGCTGGTTGATGCCTATGCCCACGCCTGATAGACCATGGATGAACATAAGTCTGGACTTCATTACGGGTCTCCCATCTGATCAGGGAAACACCGCAGTGTTGGTAATAGTGGACAACTTAACAAAGATGGGACACTTTGTACCGTGTGTAAACCTTCCCACGGCTAGTCAAACGGCTCAGATTCTGGCATCTCAAGTGATCCGTTTGCATGGCATTCCGAGAGTCATTGTGTCTGATAGGGAACCACAATTTATCGCTCGCTTTTGGCGGATGTGGTGCAGTGCTTTGGGCATAGAGACAGCACTATCGACCAGCTTCCATCCCCAGACGGATGGCCAGACGGAACGTCTAAATCAAACATTGAAGACGTATCTGCGCTGTTACGGCAAGGAAGCAAATGAGTCTTGGGTGGACTTATTGTGGTTGGCGGAGTTGGCATACAACAATGCTTGGCACAGTTCCATTGGTATGTCACCGTTCAAAGCCAATTATGGTTATGATGTGCAGACCTTGCCTATCAATATCCCTGAGGAATTGGGCGATCAGCCCTCGGTGAGGAAGCGTGTACTGACAATGAGGAGAGTGCATAGAGCGGTGCAGAGACATCTGTTAAAGGCCAAGGAGGTGTACAAACGATGGGAGGACAAGCATCGCGTACCTGGTCCTCAGTTCGAGGTGGGGGATAAGGTGTGGCTTTCGACCAAATACATACGTTTCAAAATGAGAAGTATCTTCCATCCGCGATTCATTGGGCCTTATCCCGTAGTGCGTCGTATCAACCCTGTTGCATACAAGCTGAAGTTGCCTAACACGTTGAGAATCCATCCCGTGTTCCATGTGCAGCTACTAAAGAGAGCCCTTACGTCGCGCAGAACCGCGCCCCCTGTCCTGGCCAGTGACGGGAACCAGGAGTACGAGGTGAGGTCTATCCGAGACTCCAAATTCCGCAGAGGGGTGCTGTGGTATCTGGTCTCGTGGAAGGGCTACAGGGCGGAGGAGGATTCATGGGAACCAGTGCACAATATCCATGCTCCTAGGGCGGTGAGGTCTTTCCATGTCAGGTTTCCTGCGAAGCCTGGGCCTAGGAGGCGCTTGGGAGGAGGGCGTACTGTCAGGGTGTAGACTAGCGCGCCTACCTAAAAGACTACGATTCCCTGCACTCCCTGGTAAAGAACTACTTTTCCCACAATCCCCGGCGGGATTACAGGATATCACCGGGCGGAGTCTGCCATTCGGTGCTAGTGATTCCTGTGTTGGAGGCTGCTTTTGTTCCTCAGCTCCAAGGGTTCCAAGCAGCCGGTTTGTTTCCAGCTTGGGAGAGGCGAGAACCAGTAATTGGGTAACATTGTGAATGCGCTGGCTAGCGCGTTCTGTTTTGCAACTTTGTATCGGATGGTTTGTTGAAAAAAGGAACAGCGCTGAGACTTTGTTTCACCTCGCGGCTGCGAGGGACTGTTACAGACTACATGTTGCAACTTTGTAACAGATTGCTTGTACAACAGGGAACAGCGCTGAGAGTTTGTTTAGCCTTGGCTGCAAGGGACTGTTACAGACTACATGTTGCAACTTTGTAACGGATTGCTTGTACAAAAGGAAACAGTGCTGAGAGTTTGTTTAGCCTCTGCTGCGAGGGTGTTGTACAGACTACATAGCTTCTTGGCACATGTTCCTGGAGGTTCCTAAGACTGTGTGGTAAAGGAATGAGATTTGGCTATTCAAGTGGCGGAGTGCAGGGGGGGAGTCTGGGACCTCCGCACTGCCATCACGAAGCATAGGTTTGGGGCTCATTTACTTGGAACTAGTGGATATACAAATACCAAAGCGGAGTGCTGTAGTGAAGAAACTACGCCCTGCCGTGTTTGGTCATCTTTTTGTACTATTTTGATGGAAGGAAAACATATGGGCTTTCAGTTCACAACGGAGTGGATTCCTTTGCTTTTCTGTTGAGCATAAGGGTGCTCATTTAATCCTGGTGATTTTGGCGCATTTCTTTGGAACTAGTTTACAAACATACATAAGCCCAAAGGGGTATGTGTATGTTAACGACAATGGCTACTGTGGGTTGTTGCTAATACCTTCTTTTGTATTGAGCAGGATGGAAGGAAGACGGGAGATGCAGCAATAGGGTGGCGTAGAGTCCATGTATTACAGGTGAATTCAGGGGTTATCGACCTAGTGAGAATTCATGAGAGTAGGTTTAAGTATTGCATTTAACCTTTGTACTTTTGTTTTTCAGTTTCTTTTTCCCTGCTGCCCCTTCCTTCTTCTCTTTGTTCTTTCAGGGTTTTTTCCCCATTTGGGGTTTTTTCCCTCACCGTATCGTCTGAATACCCTGTGTTCATACTTCAGGGTGTTCGGAGGGTCCGGAGGTGGAGCATAGTTGCTGCATGCGGATCCTGCGGAGTGTACATCTGACACAATGTTAATTGATTATCTTCATGATCTGACTGCTAAACTGAGGTTAATTCATCAACAGGTCTTTGAAGCACTGCCGGCACAGACAGAGGGTCCTGGACATCGGCTCCAACCGGGTGACTGGGTGGCTACCCGTAATTTCGGCAGGAAGCGCAATTTGGAGCCGAGATTTGTGGGCCCATTCCAAGTCCTCCTTGCCACAAGAACTGCAGTTCGTCTGGAAGGCCGGAAAAATTGGGTGCATGCCACCCACACCAAAAAGGTGCCTATACCTTTACCGGCAGATTTGTGGGTGAGGACAGGAATCACCGCGACGGAGACCGATACCCCAATAAAATTTGTGCCGTTCAGTGATGCTCAACTTGTAGGAGACGCTTCATTGCAGTCAGAGACATTTGTTGAACCTTTTCTATTGGAGAACTCGAGACTTGAACTATCATCTGATCGACAGGACTCGGTTCCGCAATCTGAACAATTATTTGAAGAGCAGACTCGCCCTGGAAGAAGCAGATATTTTCTTCGTTCTCACAACAAAGACTAATAAAACTTTTTGTTTGTTTTTTTGCCCTTTCTGAATGTATATTACCCCCCTTACTGTCATTTTGAACATTATGAACAATTGCATCTTTCATTAATTCTTGAATTCTTCTCCACGTATGTTTTTCCACAGCTAGGAGATTCACATTGACATTGACTGTTTTGATTATAGAAACCTCACATCCGGGTTGACCGTAGGGCCGTGCGGGTACTTCCTTCTGTTTAGCAGGTTCCTGACACTAGGTCGGTACTTTTGTCGATTCCTGGGAACTCCTGGGAATTGATAATCACTACTCAGAACGAAGTGCGTCAAGAACGTTGCGGACGGTTTTTAGAGGATGGAATTCTCAAAGTTGTCGGAAGTGGAGAAGATGCTAACCCAGAGATCGATGTTACATAGGGTTATACGAACAAAATGCTTTCTGTTTCAGGTGTTCCTGCTGTTCTTAACTGTTTCCATGCTACTGGTGGGTGGAGTGTATTTTGGACTACAGTCGTTATTGCCTTCTGCCTTACCTACTTCTTCTTCTGAACCAAAATCTACTCCCACTGTTTCTCCACATTCCTTTCATCCTCTGCCACCAAACATGAACAGATTAGACGTGCGGAATTCATGAATAACTCCTTTGTCCAGCTTCTTCATCAACATCAGTTGGTGATGAACACTACTAACTGTTGGGTGTGTGGGTTAATGCCACATACCATGGATCGGGGAATTCCGTATTTGGTCCTTCCTTATAGTTCCCAGGGGTCAGCTCGAGCATTCCAAACTATGTTTCGTAGCGCACTAGATTCCTACCCCCATCGAGAGCCACGCACTGCAGATCATGGTCCCGGCCCGTACCACAAGCCTTTGGCGAGAGCGATTGCTGATTTAGATAGAGATATTTTTGACGCATCGCTTATCCCAGAGGAAGAGGTGCGAGCATACAGGGATCTGAGTGAGTCTGAGTATAGCATGTCAGTGGGTGATAGACAGCTTAAAAGCTCGTCTCCGATCTGGATTGTACCCCATCTCGGTAATTTCTGCTTGAAAGGTCTTGGCCAAAGCCCGCGAGCTCAGCTTGGGAGGAGTGCTTGCACTGAAACGTATGTTTTACTTCTGACTGCCAAGGGTACATACTTTGTATGTTACGACCGCGCATATACATGGTTGCCTCGTGACTTCTCGGGCACCTGTTATATTGCGAATCTGTTGCCGCCGACCTTCTCAGTTGGGTCAGACTATCACAAGACTAGAGTTGTGAGAGGCGTTATTAGCGAAGAAGACACTGCCGGTCAAGAAGCAGGAGACTTCTTTAAGGGTTTCTTGCCGTTTTGGGGACCTATGATCAATAGTAGGAACCTGAGACAGTTGACTCGTGTGGTTGAATCAACCGCTAATATAACTGCAAGTGCTCTTGGTAATTTGACAGCAGAGCTTCAGGCGGACAG
Source organism: Lissotriton vulgaris (assembly GCF_964263255.1). NCBI lineage: Eukaryota > Metazoa > Chordata > Amphibia > Caudata > Salamandridae > Lissotriton > Lissotriton vulgaris. Next base: position 1,374,742,935 of record NC_141695.1, read on the forward strand.
GCTTATGACGTTACAAAACCGTATGGTTTTAGACGTTGTTCTTGCAGATAGAGGTGGTGTATGTAAGGTGATCCATTCGAGTTGCTGTATTTTCATCCCTGATAACGCTCCAACTGTCTATCAAGCCATCTCGAAGTTGCATAAGATCTCCGAATCCATACACGTGGACGTAGGTGATTGGACGCTACTAGGATGGTTTTGGGGCCTGATGTCGACATGGGGTTGGAAGATTCTGATGATCATTGGGGTTGTTGTAGCATTCCTGTTCACGTGTTGTCTTTGTGTGCAGTGTGGTCCTGCCTTATGTGGCCTCTGTGCTACGACGTGTATAAGACGGCCATCTGTTACCAAGGAAGCATTGATGGATAGAACGATGCTGCAGCAACATCTGAATGATCTAATGAATATCGAGATCGATTCTGATATCGACTAGTGCTTGCCTACATGAGGGCAAAAGGAGCGTCTGAGGTTCCGTGACAATTATAAGTGGTGTTTCCGACTCATTCGAATATGGACGAGTTTGGTATCTATGAACCGCAAACGACGGGTTTAGTGGGTGTACGCGTTTTCGCTATACTGGCCTGAACCGTTCGTCTTATTCGTGGGTTTCTTCATCTGAACCCACGGGTTCCATTTTAGATACGGCATCCATTTTGTCTCTTGCCCTCAAGCAGCCAGCGAACGGACACTGTCCGCTTCATGACCCTGGGATCCACAAGCTCTTGCGGAAGACACGTGTTCCTTTGAGGGTGTCTTTGTGACGAGGGGGATGATACTGCAACGGCAGATGGCCCCGCTCAAGGCTCATCTTGCCATGCCGGTCTATTGTTTCAGCCGTGCATTCATTAGGCACGACTCCTTTGATCCTGCAATCGTGTTTCCGATATCGCCCCCTACACCAATCTGCTGCCTATCTTTGTCTTCCTTCCACCTGTTTCTGTCTTCTCTCAAACTCGTTTACAGCCGGAATGGAATGTACTTAATGTTGGGATAATGTACTTTTACAGTTGGGAACCGGCGATGCTACTGTAATTATGTTCCGGGATCCTGAATACATGAAAGCAGCCCTTTTGAAGTTTACTGTGGGAACTAAGTTGTAACCTTTTGTTTGCCATATTGTGCTATGACGGAAACATGTATAAAAGGAGCGATCCACTGTTGCAATTTGAAGCAGTCTCCTAGAACCTACATGCGTTGTACTTCTTGTGACTTCTGTGTTCCCTGCAGTAAATAAACCTCGATCTTTGGCGCCGAAGGAAGTGTCCCGTGTCTCTGTCATTTGTACGCCGGAACAGGTAACCCACGAAGGTTTCAGGTGTTGTCCCCTGGCACCGCTGGGCCTTAAGAATAGCCCAGTCCTTCACCTGCGCCAGGTATAATGTATGCAGGGGGCATTCTGACGCAGGAAAAGGTCATAGAAGTGACGCAGTGAAATCTATAAGATTTCACTGTGCCACTTATAGGACGCAAATGCATCAATTTCTTACGCCTGCCTCACAGCAGGAGTTAGACTGACGCAGGCCCTTTCGCATGGGGCTTGCCCCATGTGAAAGGACGCATTGCTGGAGTTGCGTCACTTTTGTAACACTCTCTAGCAATGCGTCACTTTTGTGCCATACAGATACGTCAGAAATTCTGACGTATCTGTAACTCCTTGCGCAATGATGCGTCATACTGTTAATATGACGCATCATTGGGGTCGCAAGGAGGGCGCAATGAAAAGTGATGCATCGCTGTTTTCACGCAGCGATGCGTCACTTGATAAATGAGGCCCATGGATTGGTTTTAATGTAGCGTTTTTCCCCCTTCGTAGGTATTAAAGGCTCACTAAGGTTGAATGGATTTGACCCGGTAATAGAGCGTGGTAGAACCATAAACTAAACCCACCAACAACAATAAATTCAAACCTTATGACGCATTAGACCATACAACAAGGAAACTCCAGTCAGGAATAAAGTTTTGGTGCTTTGTCACACAAGCAAGCTTAAAGTCATATAGACTGTTCTCAATGCCAAATCATAAAAATACATTATGAACAGGGGTTATCTAAGATGACAGAATAAATTCAGACAGACTAGCGTTAGCAAAATAAACATGCATGAAAAATAATACTGAGATCCAGAAATCAACGCTGCTCAGGATTAGCAATCTTCAATCAGTTCAAATTCAACAGATTGATAATTCAGGCTGGGCAATGGAAAGCCTTCCAACTCACCAAATCAGGAAATAAATGCGATGGGCGAGACACATGCGGAAAAAAATATAAAAAGCACAAAAGGAAAAGAATAATTTGCAAAAAAGTATAATCTTAGACTGTGAACTACTAAAATAGGGGAAAATAAATAAAAAGGAGAGGAGCGTCAGCATATCAGAAGCTCGATCAAGAGTCTTCTGAATGCGATTAGGTACAGAATTCAAGCTCTCAAAAGGGCACTGAAGGGTCACAAGCAGAGAGGATAATACCCTCCAAAGACTGCAGCATTCAGAGGCTCTTCAACAGCAAAGCATCTGGGTTAGAATATAAGCAGCATCAGTGTAAAATCCAACTGAGCTCTGCCATATCAAAACCAAAACACATTCAGATTCGCCAAAAGTGTCCGTTCTTGTCACGTTGAAGGGGCATCATCCAATGAAAATATATCCCTCCTCCTTCCCCAAGCTTTGCACGAGAACATTTTCCATCCGTGTGAGTGTAGGCATGCTTGAAACTAATGTGTTACATTAAAGACCAACTGGGTAAATGTATATGCCTTTAAACAATGAAGTACTGTGACAAGAAGACTGCTTGTCATGAGCACGAAATCTAAAAGACTTCACTTGAAAAAATAATGGGGCATATTATCAAGGGGCTTTATCTCCGCTTTTTTGGCTTTAAAAGCCAAGAAAGCGGAGATAAAATTATCTCCCTATTACCTAGCTGTCGCTAACACTAGTTAGCGACAGCTAGTAGGAGATGGCGACCGTCTTGGGCCCCACTTTGCATGTCAGTGACATTTATCACTAATGACATGCAAAGTGGGAGTGCCAAGATGTTAGCGACTGGAAACAGTCGCTAACATCGCTATCTCCTATTACCAACTTTTGGAGATATTCGCGCTAAGCGTGAATATCTCCAAAAGCTAACACCTGCCCTGAGCAGTTCTTAGCCATGTTATCCAATGGGAGGTGGATAACATGGCTAAGAGCATTAGCTCGGTAATGCATGAATATCGCTGACTTTTCAGCGATATTCATGCATTGCGGCCAATTTTTATCGCATTTGCGATAAACCTTGGTAATACCAAGGTTTATCTGCGATAAAGATCGCCGCAGCTTAGCGGTAAATTTTTGTCTCTAACCAAGCAATAGCGATAATTATCGCTATTGCTTGGTAATATGCCCCAATGTTTCGTCATGTTCATGTTATGTGAATACAGCTCTGCAAGTCTCACTTATACTAACGCAAGAGAATTATAACAAAACACTTAATTAATACAAATAATATGCAAATTTATGAATTCAGCAGTAAAACGTTTCATTAATATTAGTAATACATTCCATTTCAATTGGGAAATGCTTTGTTAGTGCATTTCAGTAAATGTAACAGAGAAGTGCATTTCTCATATTTTTGCACGCATTTTTAATTCTTGAATCATTAGAAATTCAATATCGTATCAATATGCACTGTTAGTCTAGAGACTAAATTACACTATAACATCAGTTTTATCCCTCTCACATTGAATTTGCATGTCAGTGCAGCTTCTATGTTGAGCTGTTAATACTTTGATCTTCGGGATGCGTAATCTCTCATGTTCTAATGATTTTTGTGACACGAGAGACTTCACTGAAATTACACATTCTCAATTTTCTTTAACCCTTTCGATGCTGATGATGAGCTCAGCTCGTCATCACCCACGGGTGTCGTGTGCTGATGACGTGCTGAGCTCGTCATGACAACAGCAAAATGGCAATTTGCAGCACAGCGCAAAAATCACCGCAGCAGCGATGCGGTTAATACTCAAAACTAATCCCACAAACCAATGGATTAACCACTAACCTTGGGGCATATTATCAAGGGGGTTTATCTCCGCTTTTTTGGCTTTAAAAGCCAAGAAAGCGGAGATAAAATTATCTCCCTATTACCTAGCTGTCGCTAACACCAGTTAGCAACAGCTAGTAGGAGATAGCAACCATCTTGGGCCCCACTTTGCATGTCAGTGATATTTATCACTAATGACATGCAAAGTGGGCGTGCCAAGATGTTAGCGACTGGAAACAGTCGCTAACATCGCTTTCTCCTATTACCAACTTTTGGAGATATTCGCGCTAAGCGCGAATATCTCCAAAAGCTAAAACCTTCCCTGAGCAGTTCTTAGCCATGTTATCCAATGGGAGGTGGATAACATGGCTAAGAGCATTAGCTCGGTAATGCATGAATATCGCTGACTTTCAGCGATATGCATGCATTGCGGCCGATTTTTATCGCATTTGCGATAAACCTTGGTAATACCAAGGTTTATTTGCGATAAAAATCGCTGCAGCTCTGCGGTAAATTTTTGTCTCTAACCAAGCAATAGCGATAATTATCTCTATTGCTTGGTAATATGCCCTCTTGGCTTCTGGAGCAGCACGCGGCCCGTCGTAAAAGTTTCTCCTGTCAGTCAGGCGTCACTGCTGAGGCTGATGTCTGATAGACACAGGAAGTTAGGTACTGCAGAACAGGAAGTGGTAATAAAATGAAGTACAGACTCCATCTGCCCAGGCATAAATCGAAGTATATGTAGAATTATCTTTACAACCCCCCCACCCCCCATCCAGTGGCATAGCGAGGGTGGCAAAGACCCCAGAGCAGGCAAGAATAATGGGAGCCATAACTGCTGTCAGGGTAATTAAATATAACAATACTCAGGGTTCAGTGGGACCTTCCGGTTACTGGGCCCTGTTCCGCAGCACCTGCTGCTCCATTGCGACTATATCTCTTCCACCATTGACCTTGTGGTGCCCCATAAAGACTATACCACTATTTACCTTTTAAGCTCTTCGCCAACTGATTGGTAGACATTTCTTTGGGTGGTGTTCCTATCTGCCAAATGTACTGCTCACCGTGTTATTAGTAATTTTGAGAATGGAATGTCAATGTGGGACTCTGGACCCCCTCATAATGGGACCCAGGGGTGGATTGGCAATGCGGGCATTCAGGCATCGGCCGAAGGGCCGGTGTCTCCGTGCCCTCTGTGAGCCGTTTTTTTTCTCCCCTTTCCCAGCCGCACAGTGAAGCTGCTTTCATTTCTCTGTCTCTGTCTCCGTGCTCTCTGTGGACTAGGAAAGGGGAGGAAAACAAGCATTTACAATGCAATGGTTTCGCCTTTTGAAAAGTTTGAGCTATTGGCATTGTAAATGACAACATTTTTATTTATGTGTTGGTTTTGAAAATAAATAAATAAATGGCATTGTCATTTACAATGCCAATAGCTTAATCTCTCGCAAATGCGAGACCTATAGCATTTGCAATGCAATAGGTCGCGTATTTACGCGAGTTTGAGCTAATGATATTGCAGATAACAATGCGTTTTATTTATGTTTCAAAAACCAAAACATAAATAAAAGGTCTCTCACACTGCTGTCTCTCACACACTGCTGCCTCTCACACACCATGCTCTCCCACACACCATGCTCTCCCTAGAAGACTCACACTGCTGTCTATAAATTGCCCCCACCTCAAAAAAAACCCACAACTAAAGCGTTTCAAATTACAATCATACCTTGATGAGACACATGAAGTGGGTGATTACTGATCCTTCTATGTAACTCAATCAGTTCAAGCACTTGGGACACGGGACATTACTTCCGAAGATTGCTTATTGAGAACAAATAGTATTTCACCTGCAGAAATAGTGAAAGTTAATACCAAACTACCCCCCTCCCCCAACTGAAGATGGTGTTCATTGGCTTCCAAATTCAACTGCCCACAGAGCTTCAGAACAAACCGATACGAGCAGGCCAGTGGGCTTACCAGTGCATTTTAATAGTACAGACGCCCCCCCCTCCCAACAACTCAATAAGTGTACACATATTTCATGGCCAATTTAGTATATTAGCAAGACTATGGTCATTTCTTTTCTGTAGAAGGATTCGACATATACAGCTAAGGTGCCCTGCAGGAAATTAAGTCAAGGCATACAATACAAAAAGCAGGGAAGCAGACGTTGTCTGGGAGAGATCCAAGAGTAGAGACGACGTAGGAAACCAGCTCTAGTTTGTGTGCCTTCGAGGTGGTCTGACCAGCTCCAGGAGTCTTTGCTCCCGATTAAGGACCATCTGCAAGAGTGCACAATAGTTACTCCATCACCAACCCCCCCCCCCCTAATGCTGCCCACAAAAGCGATCCCGGACTCACAAGATGGATTCCAATATTTCCCTTAGGGTGCACAATCTGCCCCTGCTTCAACACTGGCCTACGAGCCACCTAGCAGTGTTTGTGTAACAAGCTGTGGCCATGGCTCAAAACTAGAAGTTTACGGGATATGTACAACAAAATGGGTAGCAGGTTATGCATTACACCAACTGAGTTGTAGCTCCTTTTCTAGTTCCTCCTAAAAAGCTATACAATTCCAATCCTTTTACTTCAGTATATGCCTTTCCCTAGGTGGTACAAAATAAAATAAAATAAATGATGTCCCAAACATTCCTGCGTCAGGCAAATGCCCTGCTGACACTGGATCAAATGATGCGGTGTGCAAACAATCTAAACCTACTATAAACACACTTCATCGGTAAGCAAAACAAGTCCTAGAGAAAACACAAGCAGCATCACCTGCTTAAGTTTCTAAACCACCATGGAGGTCAGGGAGCATTCGCAGATACAAACAGAGGATCGCCTGACCACACAAAGCACTCACGGACAGCGGGAGGGAGGCGGGCACACGGACAGCGGTAGGGGGGACGGGCACACTACAAAATATTCGCAGATACAAACAGAGGATCGCCTGACCACACAAAGCACTCACGGACAGGGGAGGGGGGCGGGCACACGGACAGCGGGAGGGGGGACGGGCACACTACAAAAGATTTATTGGGCATTACAGACTGCAAAGCCACCAGGACACACACAGGTTGTGGGGAGCCCACAGGTGTCATTGGAAACTCCTGAATCAAGCAGAACATGACATTCAGCAGGACACTGCAACGTCATGGCAGAACAACTACATGACAAGTCTTCTTCCAAGAAAAAAAAACAAAAAATAATATAGAAACAAAAGATATAGAAATGACCATTGTAAGTGTAAAACCCCACATGTTCTCTAAGGCTAAACTTCATTAGCGGAATCTGTCCTTCGGTGATGGGCGCGCCCTCCGCAAGCCCAAACCTAGCTTGAGCGGCTGATGATGATACACATGCCCATGTGAAAGTGACGTCATATACCCACGTGAAATTGACGCCAGATGGCCATGTGAAAGTGACGTCATATACCTACGTGAAAGTGACGCCAGATGTTCATGTGAAAGTGAAGCCAGAAGCCCATGTGAAAGTGACACCAGATGCCCATGGACACATGGACAGCGGGAGGGGGGACGGGCACATGGACAGCGGGAGGGGGGACGGACACACTACAAAGCAATCACAGATACAAACAGAGGATCGCCTGACCACACAAAGCACTCACGGACAGCGGGAGGGGGGACGGGCACACTACAAAACATTCACAGATACAAACAGAGAATCGCCTGACCACACAAAGCACTCACGGACAGTGGGAGGGGGGCGGGCACACGGTCAGCAGGAGGGGGGACCGGCACACTACAAAATATTCACAGATACAAACAGAGGATCGCATGACCACACAAAGCGCTCACGGACAGCGGGAGGGGGGCGGGCACACGGACAGTACTACAAAACATTTGCAGATACAAACAGAGGATCACCTGACCACACAAAGCACTCATGGACAGCGGGAGGCGGGCGGGCTCACGGACAGCGGGAGGGGGGGCGGGCACACAGACAGCGGGAGGGGGAAAAAAAAGCTTACCTGCTAGCAACTTGAAATCGCGCAGCCCACCCCTGCAAGGCACACGTTGGTAATGAAACCAACATGCCGATACGAAGAAAAAAAAGCACCGCCCACCGCCGCACTGACGTGCTAAAAGGGGCTGGATGAGAAAAAATCTCAGGAACGCCCACGAGTCTCCTCGCAGAATGACGGACGCCTCTGTTTTCCAATGGCTAGCCTCCATTTATGGAGCTAGCCAATGGAAACAGAGGCGGGACAAAGCACACATACTGCAAAACAAAAGATTTCGCCTGCGCGAAACGCTGCTTGCGCAGCTTTCGACAGGCGAAACCTAAAAAACGGCCCACAGAGGGCACTGAGACAGAGAGAGAGAGAAATGAATGCAACTTCACTGTAAGGCCGCAGTCACCCCCTGCCCTGCAAAGCAATCACGCTGAGGGTGGCTGGGGAGGGGGTAATTGTTTGAAAAAATCGGCCTCCCTGGGGGCCAGGTGTTGCGCAGGCCTTAGAGCCATTTTCCCCTCGGTCCCCATGGGGCCCACGCAGCACATAAAGGGTGTTAGTTTTAACTCCTCGCCCACAACCCTTCACATTCAGGGAATAGTGGGCGAGGAAGAATGGGTCTTGCTGTGGGGGCCAGGTGATCTTTGCAACTTGCACCATCTTCACCTCAGCCTCCCCCTGGCTACCAATAATGACCCAGCAGCTGTGTTTTGTGCTCCCTTGCCAGGACATTGCATTGAGGCCTGGTGGGCTGGGGAGGGCTGATTAATTTACTAATTGCAGGGGCCTTACTGCTATTCATGTGCTCCTGAGCTAAAGGTCTGTTGAGGGCTGAGTAGGTTTGTAATAGCGGGGGCTTTTTGCTTATTAGGTGCTCCTTCCCTGGAGGGCTCGAATAATTTTGTGACAGAAAGGGGCCTTGCTGCTTTTTTAGTTGCTTGGCATGGCGCCATTGTCACCTTGGCCCTGTGTCCTGTGCAAGAACAGTATCCTCTCACTTTCATTCCTTGTCTGTGCCAAACAACTTAAGGATTTTGGGGGCCCTGGCCCACACATATTTTTGGGCCCCTGTTCGGATCAGATTTGAATTTATAATCCAATTTCTGCTCTTTGGTGCCTTCTTTCAGCTGGTCACTGGACAGTGCACTATCATACTTGTCCAAATTCTTAATGTATTTACATCTAATATTCAAGGACATTGACGTGTGGAACCAAATGGTGGGTCATGAAAGGGCACGCATCTTGAATGTGGGCCATGCCCCTTAATTGTGGGCCACACCCCTTGAATGTGGGCCACTTTTTCCGTCAGTGCCCGGGCCAAATTGTGATCCCAATTCGAGCCTGATGGGACCCCATGTGGAGGGGAAGAGTCCCTTGAAGAGGTGAGGCTTCACCTTCTTTCTGAGTTGCAGGAGGCTTGGAGCAGTTGTGTTTTTTTAATGCAGCAAACTCGACCCGAAGGTATTGGAGCGCTTTATATGAGCACCAATTACATTGCACAAGGACACATTCATTTTTTGTAGTAGGCTCGGGGACATTTAGGGCCCGATGTAGGTGGCCCAATACCGATAACGGCCGAAAATACCGATTTTCGGCCCTTACCGAGCGGTATCGAGCCATCGGGATGTAGGAGCCAGAAATCCGGCCGAATCTGTATTTTTACCGATTCGGTATAGATACCGAATCGGTAAAAAAACGAATCGGAAATACACTGAATTGGTAAATTAACGAATCGCTAACATACCGAATAGTAAATATACCGAATAGGACCATTTACCGATTCGGTAGAGTTACCGATTCGGTAAATATTCCGATTCGGACCATCTACCAAATCGGTAGAGTTACCGAATCGGTAAATGACCGAATCGGACAGGCTAAAACTCAGATAGAGATGTAGGGAAGCACAGAAATACCGATTTTGGCTCAAAATCGGTATTTCAAAATCGGTATTTACCATGGATTGGAATCAGGTGGTAACCAACTGCAACCTATAAAATGAGACCCAAAATGCAATGCAACTTGCAGGATGGCGGCATTTTATGTCATTGCAAGGCGGCTACGGCTACAGCAGGAAGGAGAGAGGGAATGGCAAAGAGAGGAGCAGGTCTACAGACAGAGGATCACCCTGTTCATGCTCATACAGGCAGAGATCCTACAGAGGTACAGGCTAGACTCAGACACCATTCTGGAGCTCATCAGGGACCTAAAACCACTGTTGGACCACCCCACCCCAAGGGCACACGCCATCCCAACGCACGTGCAGGTGCTATGCAGCCTACACCTGTTTGCGTCTGGCAGCTATCAAAGTGCAGTTGCTGCGGTAGGAGGGGTGACCCAGAGCACCCTGTCAAGTTTTTTCCACAAATTCCTTGACGCCATGATACAGAGGATGGACCAATACATTTCTTTCCCTGCAACCCACGCGGAACTGGTACGAACAAAAGCAGACTTTTAAGAGATGGCACGGTTTCCCCACATCATTGGCTGCATTGATGGCACGCACATTCCGATTTGCCCCCATGCTGACACAGAATACATATACCGCAATAGGAAGTCTACGCACACCATCAATGTGCAGGTGATTTGCAATGCTAAGTGTGCCATCACAGACCTGGTTGCAAAATTCCCAGGGAGTACCCACGACTCCTACATTTTCCAAAACAGCGGCATCTATGCACTGCTGACGGCAGGGGAATTTGGTGAAGGATACCTCCTAGGTGAGACACATCATCAGACCCCCATTACAAAAATAGCACTGTGAAGTACATGTATGCATGTGAGTGATGTATTCCCTTTTCCTTCTAGGCGATAGCGCATATGCCCTCCGCTCATTCATACTCACCCCTACCTCAACCCCTCTACACCCAGCCAAAGGATGTATAACCGGGCCCACAAAAACACAAGGAATGTAGTAGAACGGACCTTTGGCATCTGGAAAAGCAGGTTCAGATGCTTGCACAAGAGTGGAGGTGCAAGGCAGTATGCCCCCATCACCTGCTGTAAGATAATAGCTGTCTGTGCAATGTTGCACAACCTTGCGGTGAAGAAGGGCACTGAGGTGGAGTTGTCAGACTACGAGGACCATGACGACGACGTTGCTGTGCCACAAACACAACCTGCTGGGATGTCTACACCAAGTGATGGCAGATACAGACGTGAGAAGATAACAGAAAACTATTTCTGAGTGAGTACAGATGCACAGACAGGTTATGGATGTGAAATTTATTTTTATAATGTTGGCACAACGTTACAGCACTGATGTGCAACAAATGAAATAATGAAATGAAAGGTGGGGACTGGAAATGGGCTGGGTTGCCTCACCCACACTGGCAGAGTCATTCCTGCTGCGCTTTGCAGAACAACTGAGATGCTGCTCCCCCCCTTCTGCATGGCCGGCTGCCTCTGCGGAGCGCCTGGTGCTCCGGCGCGGCTCTGACACAGCGCTGGCCGGGCTGCTGCGGCTGCTGCTGTCCCCAGCCTTGGCCATGTCCAGGGCAGGATTCACCACTGTGTTGGAAATGATGAGGGCCTCCATGGCACTGGTGATCCGTGCCATGCCCCTGGTCACCTACGCAGTGTTTTGAGTGAGGCACTCTTCCATATTTGCCCCTCGGCATCATAGCAGGGACGTCGCTGCGGCAAGCCGGTTAATTGCCCGGTTTTATACACGGGCATCCCTGCGCCTTGTGTGCTCATTATGTTCCATCTTGGCACAAAGCTGTGTAATGGCAGTTGTCATGCGACCCAGTCCTGTGGCAATTTCCCTGTTTTGTTTGTGCCACCTCCTTGTTACTTCAAAACTGTTGTGTTCTGAGCACACCTATTTTTCAAAAATAAATTAGTTGTAACCAATTTTGTTGATCTGTGTGCTGCAACTAATAGAGTATACCCAAATACCCTTAAATCTAAACATGAAAATGTGGCTGGTCAACACACTGTTGACTCAGACTTAGCTGCGCACAACTTGAATGATATCTATCGATCAGACACTTTTTATACTTTCTATTCATACAGTTTATTCATGTTAACACTCAATGAATCCCCTCAGAAACATTGTGTTATAATTGCATAAACATGATTTCATCAAAAATCCATTATCAAAGCAATACAATACAAATTTTACAATGAAGAAAACATTAAACTCTTTTTTATATGTTGTTATTCGCCCAATGCATTTCGGGACTATTGTGGGGTCCCTTCGTCAGGGGCAACACTGAAAAATAAAATATAATGTACAGGCGCATAAGTGGGTTGTACAAATTCAATGGTAACATACAAAAATTAACGTTTTTAACTCCTCCACCTAAAATTAGCACCCAAGGTGTAAATAGTGTGAAAAATAATTAATTCAAAATGATGAAAACCACTCACACAAAAACACGAGGGCCACTCCCTCTGGCTTTCATGAGACTGCTCAGAACTCAAACCGTCTCCTATAAGGGCAATGTGAATGTTAAAGTAACCAGTGTTGATCAAAATCTGCCAAACTCGGTAGTTTGTCTAGTGTAGTACATTTATACACTTAGTTCCATTATGGTAACAGTCATGACATTTTCGCTTTGTTAATACGGAGCTCTTTGGGGATGCTTAGTTCTACATATCGGCATACCGCTATTTAGGTCTCGTAGCGATACAGCGCGTCAGCGCTGTACTCGCCGAGATCTTATGTCAGGGAGCATGCTTCCCAGGAGACAGTCTGGGTCGCGCGCTTTGCCTTTTCCGTTGGCCACGCGCACAAGACCGCGCGCTTGAGCAGTGATTATTACAAATGTGATACATTTCACTGTGTGCGTCCACAAGACAGGGCAGACCGCGCGCTTCAGCAGTGATTACAAATTGATACATTTCACTGTGTGCGTCCACAAGACCGGGAGCTTCAGCAGCCATTACAAATTTGATACATTTTACTGTGTGCGTCCACAAAACCGTGCGTTTCAGCAGTCATTGCAGATTTGATACATTTTACGTCCTGGTGCATTTTCCAAAAGCACGCTCTCAGTATTCGAAGTTTGAAGCAAAGTAATTTGCAATGCTTTTGTTGTCTATGGCTTATAGTAGGCGTTTTCTGCACAGTGATTTTTCGGAAGGTTTTTTTTTTTTTAGTTGGCGCCGTGTTAGAGGAATGTAAACCGTCAAATCCTGTTTTGCATGTTGTTGGCGCCATCGCCGTGTTAGAGGTTTCCTGTAGAGTCATTTGCAAGTGACAAGTCTGGTTAAAACCAGCGTGAGGTTAAAATCGTATAGAGAAGTGCCATCTCTTCCTAATTACTGTTCAAGTATGCACATCTTTTTCTTGAATGGAGTGCGTGTCGTGCTTTTTTTTTTCTATTCCAACAGTAACTAGCGCAAAATGGGCACGATGTTTTGGTGTAAGCCTATGTGTTTTCGTTGTCAATGGCGCCATAGTAGGCGTTTTTTGCAGAGTGATTTTACGAATGGCTTTTATTTTGCACGCAAAAAATAGCACTGTAGCATGCAAATTAGCTAGGAGTCACTAACATAACAATACATAGGCAACTTTATTTTATATGCTTAGAACACGTTGCTGTAACATGTGTTGTTACAGCATTGTTTTAAAAAGCTACACAATCCAGATTTTGTTCACATAAAAGTTCTTATTCTTAGCGGCTGGCCTGCTGGGATTTCTCCGTTGTTGTTACTTTATAGCCAATGTTGTAAATAGAGGAGACTACCCGGTGTGACATGCTAATTTATTTTTCTGTTTGTTGTGCAGGGGTGGTGTCACATGTCACAATGGTACTTAAAAAGACGCTTTACAGGCACCATGTCTGCTTTCGTTTTGGAATTGTCCCACGTTGTCTTTTTTGGCTTTCGTATTACAAAAAGCATTGCTTTCTGTTAGAATGCGAATTATGTAGGTACTCTATATTTCTCCCTTATTTCTCCTGCACAATTTAAAATTATTTCGGGAAATTACATTTTGTGTGTATGCTTGCATTTGTTGCTCCACATCATCTCCAAACATCAAGAGCTTTGCAATGAATACCAGGGTTGCTTTTTTGTCTAAAATGTAAAGCTAACAATGTTTTCTGCCCTGTTTAAAAATGCGTTTTGCACCTGGGCTTTCTTATTCTTTTACTAGTCCTAGGATTGCTGTCTCTAAGCAATGCATTGCCATATTTATCTTAACTACACACAGATTTTAATGCTTTTGAGTCTGATTTGTCACTAACTTCTTGATATTGCATTTTGCGCTTTACATTCACACTGAAACTATTGCTGCTTCACACCATCTCCAAAGCTGAGGGAGCCATTATTAAGCTTCAAACATTGTGATATTACTTTGTGCTAGTACTTTGCAGTACCACTCTGAATTCTGCATTACCCCGATGCACTGTACAATATTACCATGCACTACAACGCTTTACTATTACTTGCCTACTAGTGTGCACTAACAGTCAGTACTACCAGTGTGCGTTACCAGTCTGCAAGTAGTCTGCAGTACCAGTCTACATTACTAGCCTGCGCTACTAGTCTCCGTTACCAGTGCTTATAATAACGTGTTCTAACATGTGTTGTTAAAGCATGTGTGTAAAAAAACAGTTATCAATTCATAAGGGAGCGCATGTGTTTTGCATGAGAAGGGAAGCCATAATTCAATGCAGATTGCAGTCTGTACTACCACTATGAGATCTGCAGAACCACTAAGAACTACCACTCTGTGCAATGCATTACCACTATACACTAATTCTCTGCACTATTACTCTGCAATATCAATCTACACTTGTCGATATTTATTAAACTTAGTGTGTTTTTCATTACTGCTAAGTTAATATAAACAGTGAGATGGACTTTCAATAGAGTGCATGTCGTGCTTTATTTTTTTACAAAGCAGTAACTAGCGGGAAATGGGCACGATTAGTGCAAAATGAGCACGATGTTTTTGAGTAAGCCTATGTGTTTAACAGTGCTTTACTTAGTCTTCCCACAGGATTAGGAGTTACCAGCAGAGTAATTTTTAATGCTTTCATTGTCTATGGCGCCATACTAGGCGTTTCCTGCACACTGATTTTTTTAAATGCTTTATATTGTAGTTGGCGTCGTATTAGAGGTTTCCCGTAAATTCATTTGCAAATCTTGTACAACAGGCGTCTAATCGTGCTTTGCATGTTGTTGGCGCCATTACAACTGTTTGCATGCACATTGATTTGCAGGTCTGGTTAAAACGAGCGTTGCGTTAAAATTGTACACAGAAGTGCTATCCTTTCATAATTAATGTTAGAGTATGCACATTGTTTTCTTTGTTTCACGGCAATTGTTTAGTTATCAATTCGAGAGGGAGGGCATGGGTGTCACATGAGAGAAAGCCAAACGTCGATGCAGTTGGTGTTCGGCTTGTATATCTAACAGACTTTGGCTCATAGGAAAACA
This sequence comes from Lissotriton vulgaris, assembly GCF_964263255.1. NCBI lineage: Eukaryota > Metazoa > Chordata > Amphibia > Caudata > Salamandridae > Lissotriton > Lissotriton vulgaris. Next base: position 1,374,758,318 of record NC_141695.1, read on the forward strand.
GAGGTACAAAATTAAGACGTACGGGCTTTTGAATGGAAGCTTTTATTTAATGGAAGCGTGGCATTCATTCGTGAAATACTTTTGGGAAATATAATTAAAATATCACGCATAATGTGCTACTGTAGTATGCTAAGTCTAACTTAATTTGCCATAAGTTACCGCCTTTAAAAAGACAGAGGCAATTTTATTTAATATGCTTATAAACGTTTTTTAACATGTGTTAAGCGACGTGCTTTACAAAAAAAGCTTCTATTTAATTTAAGCATGACATTTATTTGTGGTACACTTTTGGTAAATATAATTAAAAGAGCATGCAAAACATAGCACTGTAGCATGCTAATTACCCAGAAGTCAGTAGCATTAAAAGTATATAAGCAACTTTATTTAATATGCTTAGAACACGTTGCTGTAACATGTTTTCTTACAGCATGATTTTAAAAAAACAGCAACACAATCCAAATGTACTTCAGTTAAAAGTTCCTATATTCAGAGGCTGGCCTGGTGGGATTTCTCTGTTGATGTTACTTTACAACCAAAGTTGTAAATAGAGGGGAGTACCAAGTGTGACATGCTAATTCGTCTTTCCTGTTTGTTGTGCAAGGGTGGTGTTACATGTCACAACGATACTTAAAAAGACGCTTTCCAGGCGCCATGTCTGCTTTCTGTTTTAGGAGTGTCACACGTTGCTTTTTTCGGCTTTCGTCTTATAAAAAGCATTGTTTTATTTAATAATACAAAGTATGTACCTACTCTATATTTATTGTCAAACTTCTCCTACACAGTTCAAAATTATTTCGGTAAATTACATTTGGTGGGTATGCTTGCAGTTTTGTTGCTCCACATTATACCCAAATATCAGGTAGTTTGCATTAAACATTATCGTTGGCTTTTGTCTAAAATGTACACCTGCAATAACATTGAGGATGTGCAGTAGCTGTCAGCAAACTGAGATGTTGTGCAACAAAAGTTTACTTTTACTATCTGTAACAACGCCTTTTATCATACTTTCAATACAATCATGCATAGCAAATGCCCAGAATCATTGTTACTACATTTAGCATTGATAACACTAGTTCTTAATTACCTGTTGTTGCGTAACTGCTCTCCTTACACATCATATATTCCCTTTTGCATTGCTCTATCACTAAACTATCTTTTTTGTCCTGTTCAAAAATGCATTTTGCAGTTACGCTTTCTTATTCCCCTACTAGGGCTAGGATTGCTGTCTCCAAAGAATGCATTGCTATACTCTTTTTAACTACACAGAAATCTCTATGCTTTTGAGTCTGAGTTGCTATCAACTCCTTAAACTTGCATTTTCCAGTTTACATTTACACAAACTATTGCAGCTTCACACCATCTCCAAAGAAGAGGAAGTTTTTAAGCACTCCAAACATTGTGATATTACTCTGCGTCACCACTCTGAGCCACCATTCTGTGCCACCATTCTGTGCCACCACTCTGTGCCACCACTCTGTGCCACCACTCTGTGCCACCACTCTGCGCCACCACTCTATCTAACACTCTGCGCCGCCACTCTGCGCCGCCACTCTGCGCCACCACTCTGCGTTGCCACTCTGCGCCGCCACTCTGCGCTGCCACTCTGCGCTGCCACTCTGCGCCGCCACTCTGCGCCGCCACTCTGCATTGCCACTCTGCGCCGCCACTCTGCGACACTACTCTGTGTCACCACTCTGCCCCGCCACTCTGTGCCACCACTATGTGCAACCACTCTGCGCCACCACTCTGCGCCACCACTCTGAGCCACCATTCTGTGCCACCACTCTGTGCCACCACTCTGCGCCACCACTCTGCGCCACCACTCTGCGCCGCCACTCTGCGCCGCCACTCTGCGCCGCCACTCTGCGCCGCCACTCTGCGCCGCCACTCTGCGTTGCCACTCTGCGCCGCCACTCTGCGCCACCACTCTGCGCCACCACTCTGCGCCACCACTCTGCGCCACCACTCTGCGCCACCACTCTGCGCCACCACTCTGCGCCACCACTCTGCGCCACCACTCTGCGCCGCCACTCTGTGCTGCCACTCTGTGCTGCCACTCTGCACCACCACTCTGCACCACCACTCTGCACCACCACTCTGCACCACCACTCTGCACCACCACTCTGTGTTGCTACTCTGCGCCACCACTCTGCGCCGCCACTCTGCGCTGCCACTCTGCGCCATCACTGTGCGCCACCACTCTGCGCAGCCACTCTGCGCCACCACTCTGCGCCGCCACTCTGCGCCGCCACTCTGTGCCACTACTCTGCGCCACCACTCTGCGCCACCACTCTGCGCCACCACTCTGCGCCACCACTCTGCGCCACCACTCTGCGCCACCACTCTGCCCTGCCACTCTGCCCTGCCACTCTGCCCTGCCACTCTGCCCTGCCACTCTGTGCCACCACTATGCGCAGCCACTCTGCGCCACCACTCTGTGCTGCCACTCTGCGCTGCCACTCTGCGCTGCCACTCTGCGTCACCACCCTGCGCCACCACCCTGCGCCACCACCCTGCACTGCCACTCTGCACCGCCGCTCTGCGTTACCGCTCTGCACCACCACTCTGCGCCACCACTCTGCGCCGCCACTCTGCGCCGCCACTCTGCGCCGCCACTCTGCGCTGCCACTCTGTGCTGCCACTCTGCGCCGCCACTCTGCACCACCACTCTGCACCACCACTCTGTGTTGCTACTCTGCGCCACCACCCTGCGCCGCCACTCTGCGCCACCACTCTGCGCTGCCACTCTGCGCCACCACTGTGCGCCGCCACTCTGCGCCACCACTCTGCGCCGCCACTCTGTGCCACCACTATGCGCAGCCACTCTGCGCCTCCACTCTGTGCCACTACTCTGCGCCACCACTCTGCGCCACCACTCTGCGCCACCACTCTGCGCCACCACTCTGCGCCACCACTCTGCGCCACCACTCTGTGCCACCACTCTGCCCTGCCACTCTGCCCTGCCACTCTGTGCCACCACTATGCGCAGCCACTCTGCGCCACCACTCTGTGCTGCCACTCTGCGCTGCCACTCTGCGCTGCCACTCTGCGTCACCACCCTGCGCCACCACCCTGCGCCACCACCCTGCACTGCCACTCTGCACCGCCGCTCTGCGTTACCGCTCTGCACCACCACTCTGCGCCACCACTCTGCGCCGCCACTCTGCGCCGCCACTCTGCGCCGCCACTCTGCGCTGCCACTCTGTGCTGCCACTCTGCGCCGCCACTCTGCACCACCACTCTGCACCACCACTCTGTGTTGCTACTCTGCGCCACCACCCTGCGCCGCCACTCTGCGCCACCACTCTGCGCTGCCACTCTGCGCCACCACTGTGCGCCGCCACTCTGCGCCACCACTCTGCGCCGCCACTCTGTGCCACCACTATGCGCAGCCACTCTGCGCCTCCACTCTGTGCCACTACTCTGTGTCACCACTCTGCGCCACCACTCTGCGCCACCACTCTGCGCCACCACTCTGCCCTGCCACTCTGTGCCACCACTATGCGCAGCCACTCTGCGCCACCACTCTGTGCTGCCACTCTGCGCTGCCACTCTGCGCCGCCACTCTGCGTCACCACCCTGCGCCACCACCCTGCGCCACCACCCTGCACTGCCACTCTGCACTGCCGCTCTGCGTTACCGCTCTGCACCACCACTCTGCCTCACCACTCTGTGCCATCACTCTGTGCTACCACTCTGTGCTACCACTCTGTGCTACCACTCTGTGCTACCACTCTGTGCCACCACTCTGTGTTGCTACTCTGTGCCACCACTCTGTGCCACCACTCTGTTGTCACTCTGCACCGCCACTCTGCGTCACCACCCTGCGCCACCACCCTGCATCACCATACTGCACCGCCACTCTGCACCACCACTCTGCACTGCCACTCTGCGTTACCGCTCTGCGCCACCACTCTGCGCCACCACTCTGCACCACCACTCAGCGCCACCACTCAGCGCCACCATTCTGTGCCACCACTTTGCACTATCATTCTGCAACTACTCTGCACTACCACTCTGATCTAATATTATTCATTACAACTCTATTTTCTGCATATTACTATGCACTCTGTATTATTACTCTCCAATATGCACTACTAAACTGCAATCTGCACTACACATTTGCATTATGCATTATTATTGCAGTAAATATCTACATTACCACTTGCTCTTTCAATCTCCACTCTGCATTAATACTTGCATTCTTTGTTATTACTCTGCTTTACCACTGTCCACACTACCCAGCAAAACCATAACACGGTAACATAATTAAAAAATACTATGATATTATTTACAGATATAACTACATTCGTCAGACTAATATCATATATGAATAATACTGCCACATCATTTATAAGCATCTCCACATTTTTACGATACATTCCATATCACTCAAAATTAGCAACTCATTAATCATAGATAAAAAAAAATCATACTCAAAAAGCATTACATTATTTAAGAACTCAAATACATTACGAACAAATCACATTAGTTATAAACACGATCGCATCACTGAGGAATACAAACACATCCGAAAAATGACTCAACATTACTTATATTATGAGCACATTACTCAGAGACAACAGTACATTTGTCAGAAATACTCAAAAATTAATGTGACTAACTAGATTTAAAAATTTGTGAACACGTGCAAACTTTTCATAAATAAGCAGCTATTTAACTCCACATATTTGCTAACTAGATTTAAAGAAATATGAACACGTGCAGACTTTTCATAAATAAGCAGCTATTTCACTGCACATATTGAATGCGAACACGTGTCTTAATATACGATGTATTTACATGTTATATTTTCTTGCTGTGCTATTTTGAAAAAGGTTAACATATTTATTAATATACTAATAACGAATAAGTGCATATAATATTATGCTTTGGGTAAAACAGAAACTAACTTAGATTTCCTAAAATGTAGTCCGATTTGAAGAAACGAAACTGCAACAACTTTAACGTTCGCCTTTGCCCTTTTCGTTTCCATTGACATTTAGCAGCCAGCCTTTTTCGCACTTACCCATTTTCTCACTAACCCTATGCATTTTTTCTAAACAACCCTTTGTATTTTATTGCCCTTGGAGACTCCTATCAGATAAGAAGATCCTACTTAAACTGAAACTCAAAAGACTTGGTACAGACATTGATACTTGGCGTCAGCAAACTTCTCTTGGATTGCGCTCTGTTATTATTCCTATACTTCGACTACGCATTTACAAACATTTGGAATTATTTCCAAATTGCTATTGCAAAAGGTAAGCTTCTTTTTGACTTTTTCGAAAGATAGCCTTAAATTATAACTATACAGAATTTAGCAAAAAGCATCTTTAATTTAATATATCTAATTTACTATGACTTTAGAATGTTATTTAAAGCTTATAACTTATTATATTTACGTGCATATAATTATTTGCAACGTTTTCCTTACAGCAAAATTACTTGGAGTACTTGGCTAAAGCGTTTACGACTACAGGACACAAAATTGTAATTTGAAACAAACGCTAGAAATTTGGACACCATAAAACGTGAGTGGTTACGCAATTTAAAATTATTCTGTACTTTTGAAGTTAAATTCATGCTATTAAAAAATTATATATAGTAGCAAGAATTATCTTTGACAAGGTTAGCCAAGGTAGTATATAAATAGTATGTAATTATATATTTCCGCTAGCAAAATGGAACTGCGCAACTTAGTATTCTCCTGGCAATTCGCCTCGGCAATATTTACATCGGTTCAATTTGGAATTTAGCAGAACATAGGATCGTTATTAATATTCGCAAACGCATTCCCAAAAATAAATACGATATTTAACATAGCAGTACCTGTGATAATTATTAACAAATACAAATGCGATTGGAAATATTCATATAAGTAGGTGTTGGACAGTTATTTCAAAATACAAATGCAATTGAAAATACTTTTACGCAGTAAAAATCGCCACACAGCCAATATTTGAACAAGCTTCGCTATATATTTACAGTGATAACAATGATTGTTTGTACGTAATTTTATAAGTTAGATATTTTGCAAGTCAGCGACGGCTCGTAAAGGGAGTTACGGTAGGGCATGAGAATAGGGAGGGAGAGGGGCAGGGCGGAGGTTGCTAAAAAACGGCATATGGATACTTGCAGGTAAGTAAACAATTTAATTAATAAAACAAATTTTGCACCTCGCACTGCATTGTATTTTGCGATCCAAGGAGCACTACGAAATTCGTTTTATTAATTAAATGGTTAACTTATTTGCAATTATCCATATGTTAGTTTCTAGCAACGTCCGCCCTGCCCTTCACCCTCTCCACGCTCTTGCCCCGGCGTAACTGCCTCCACAATTCGTCGCTGTTGCAAGCATACATAAAGTAGCAATGACTTAAAAATGCATCACATATATATATAAATAAACATACTAATATTATCACAAGCATTGTTATTTAGGAAACATTTCTTCACGCGTTCGTGTAAAAGTCGCTTTTGGAAATGTAAAATACGCTTTAACGACATAGCAAAGTTTTACAGCACGCTTCGATATTCTAAAGTAGCAATGCTTAAAAAATAAATATTAATGCTTTTATACATGTAACTATTTTGCTAAGCATCGCGATTTTACATTTGAAACGCACGATACTGTGCATACCAGTCAGTTTATGTTATTCAATTTACAAGCATTGCATCGTTGTAAACTTTTACCGCACGCTTCGATGTTTTACACAATTTACGTAATACCACTTTAAAACTGTATTTCGCATACTGCTAAAATTTATTATTAAGTATTTACTCCAATAATTATCGAAGACGCATTTTTATGACAATAAGAAAGCAGTAAGTTACACATGCGTCTAAATATGCGCGAAAAACATTACATTCGAACAACGCTTACATACTAATTTTTAATGTACAGTAACTTCATGCATCGAATTTAAATACCGACAAATATCAAAAGTTATTACTTACTGTTAATACTCGCATTACAAACAGTTGAAATCTTCGACAAAGTCCTGATCTCGCAGTAAAGACTTAGCGTACTGTACGTCAATCCGTACGTTGCATTACGGAATACAAAGCGGCAATAGTGATTGGCTACTAAAAAGACGTCACTTCAAAAAATGCGATGCTTTTAGACACGTAACGCCACGCAGCGATAGAAATCGACATTGTTAAAGTAATATTACGTGTTTATACATGCGTATATGTTTTTTAACAAAATACCTAGAAATAAAAGATTCACGTGGCATTTTTAAATGCCATGCTTTTAGATACGTAATACCACGCAGCGATAGGTTACTATTGTCAAAGTAATATTACGTGTATATACCTTAAAAATAAAAGGTTCACGTTTCAAAAAATGCGACGCTTTGAGACACGTAATGCCACGCATCGATAGAAATTGCCATTGTCAAAGTAATATTACGTGTTTATACATGCGTATATGTTTTTTTAACAAAATACCTTGAAAAAAAAGATTCAGGTGGCATTTTTAAATGCGATGCTTTTAGATACGTAATACCACGCAGCGATAGGTTACTATTGTCAAAGTAATATTACGTGTATATATCTTAAACATAAAAGATTTACGTTTCAAAAAATGCGACGCTTTGAGACACGTAACGCCACGCATCGATAGAAATCGCCATTGTCAAAGTAATATTACGTGTTTATACATGCGTATATGTTTTTTGACAAAATACCTTGAAATAAAAGATTCACGTGGCATTTTTAAATGCGATGCTTTTAAATACGTAATACCACGCAGCGATAGAAATTACTATTGTCAAGTAATATTACGTGTTTATACCTTAAAAATAAAAGATTCATGTGCCATATATTTAACGAAACATACTACACAAAACATATTCATTATTGGCATTAGAATAACACTTACATACTAGTATTTACCGTACAGTTATTTCATGCATCCATTAATACCTTCGTAAATGCAAAGATATATTACTTACTAATAATAGTCAAATAACGAACAGTTGAAATCTTTCACAAAGACCGTAAATATTAGTAAAATTAGCCTACTTTACGTTGATCCGCGCGTTGCAAATGCATCGACATACATAACTTACTAAAATACGTCAATATTGCATTTTATATATAACAACTAACATATACTGTTTGCAAATATCGTTATCATACAGCACAAAGAAGTTAGCAATATAATGATATATTAACAGTCAAAAAAAAGCAAAAATACATTAGCAACAGCAAAATACACGTACAAATAAATATCCATTGACAGCATACTAACATTTTTTAATATGCATTCTTTTTAAACTTAATTAACATATGCGATGCTTACAACATGTTATATGCGTGTACTCTTACGTATCGGAAAAAAGCAAATAATTATAATCAACGTTAAAAATTACATTAAAGTAAAAGTATAAAATAGTTATCTAATTCATGCATTTTAAACAGTAATTACATTAAATATATATTACTTACGATTAAGGAACACATCGGGAACAGCCAACTCCTTCACACGCCGCGAGACTCGTATTAAAGAGTTTGCGTACCTACGTCATTACCACGTTGCATCACGTGATGCAAATCGACAGATGTGATTGGCTACCGATCGCGGTAGTAAAATACAAGCAAGATAGCACGTAAAGCGCCGCGCAACCACACAAAAGAAAATCTCCATAACAGTAATATTACGATACCGATAAAAAAATAAGTATGACATATACCATATATAAACAGAATTTCTGCATGTTAGATGGAAGCCTACTAAAAGCAATATACTTGATGAACATGTGTTATAAGTGCAAGTTTCAGGGCTCAATGTCTTTACCTAATAGCGCAATCATTGAGGAATATACTTTTGTGTTCGTTATTAAACAGTTTGCAGCAGCTAATGTTGGCAAGAAAAGACATTATACATAGTATGCACATAGGTAAACACATTAACATTGTGGTCAGTATATATGAACATGTGATACACAGTATTTAAAGGAGAGTTTTTAAGTTTCCTTTTAAATCAAAATGCCATATATAAGTACAAACTATAGACTTGGAGAAAGAGAATTTCTGCATGTTAGATGGAGGCCTGCTGAAAGCAATATGTTTGATGGATGGTAAATGGTGGTTTTTGATTCAAATTGAGGTCACATAGTCGCAATGTAGTTATTGTATGAAAACAGTTAAGTTGCTTGAAAATACACTGATAATCTGCTGTAGCAGCCAGGCTCTATAGGAAGCGTTCTACTGTTCTGTTACATAATATCTATACCTGTAGTGCACTGTCTATTGAGTTTGTACATATGAGTTGATTTTAAAGGCTAAGGATGAGAATGGAAAAGATATCATGGGGGTGACAGACGGAGAAGGAGGTCAACATCTGGGAATCTTTACAAATATAACAAAGTGTAGAAAACTGGAAAATAGCAATATGTTCATTCAATTGTTTTTTGAACTTCAATGAAAGCTCCACATGATTCACGTTGCATGGGCATGACATGATGATATACCACAAATACATCCCTGTGTGTTGGAATATGCGAGATTCAGTGCTCAATGTCATACTAAATAGCATAATCAACATGTGGCATATAGTTTTGTGTTGCTTATGAAGCAGTTTTGTAAAAAGGAGACTTGGGCCATATTCTGGTTATTCATGAATCTATTATTTGAAGTGCTTGCATTCTATTTTTCGTATACTTTTAGACATCAAATCATTATAATAGATTGGTAGTGGTAATGTTTTAATAGGCAAACTTAAAAAAGTAATGTTCCATATTTACAAACTTGCTTTTTTTATGCATTTCAATTTATGTTGCCTTTCCACTTGTAAACAAATTAGATCATATGTCCTATTAGAGAAACTAAGAATTAATCATTATGACTAAGAACACAGTTTGAATTTGTTATGCACTTTAATAAGAGACACAAGGGACTTGATAGGTCGTAGCATTGAGCATTTGCCTAGCAATACCAGGAATTTTTTATGTACATAGCACACCAGGGAACTTATCAGTCTAAAAACTCAGAAAAACACAGTTGCACTATTGTTGCACATAATAATCAGGAAATACTTCTTAAATATATATATCTGAAGCTTCACTCTAATGCTCCACTCTGAAGCTCTACCATGAAGCTCCACTCTGAAGCTTTACTCTGAAGCTCCACTCTGAAGCTCCATTCTGAAGCTCCACTCTGAAGCTCCACTCTGAAGCTTTACTCTGAATATGCACTCTAAAGCTCCACTCTGAACGTTCACTCTGAAGCTTTACTCTGAAGCTCCACTCTGAAGCTCCACTATGAAGCTCCACTCTGAAGCTCCATTCTGAAGCTGCACTCTGAAGCTTCATTCTGAAGCTCCACTCTAAAGCTCCACTCTGCACTCTAAAGCTACTCTGAAGCTCCACTCTGAAGGTTTACTCTGAAGCTCCACTCTGAATCTGCACTCTAAAGCTCCACTGTGAATCTGCATTCTAAAGCTCCACTCTAAATATGCACTCTAAAGCTCCACTCTGAATGTTTACTCTGAAGATTTACTCTGAAGCTCCACTCTGAAGCTCCACTCTTAAGCTCCACTCTGAATATGGAGTCTAAAGCTCCACTCTAAAGCTCCACTCTAAATATGCATTCTACAGCTCCACTCTGAATATGCACTCTAAAGCTTCACTCTGAAGCTCCACTCTGAAGCTGCACTCTGAAGCTTCATTCTGAAGCTCCACTCTAAAGCTCCACTCTGCACTCTAAAGCTACTCTGAAGCTCCACTCTGAAGGTTTACTCTGAAGCTCCACTCTGAATCTGCACTCGAAAGCTCCACTGTGAATCTGCATTCTAAAGCTCCACTCTGAATATGCACTCTAAAGCTCCACTCTGAATGTTTACTCTGAAGCTTTACTCTGAAGCTCCACTCTGAAGCTCCACTCTGAAGCTCCACTCTGAAGCTCCACTCTGAAGCTCCACTCTGAATATGCATTCTAAAGCTCCACTCTGAAGCTCTTTTGAATATGCATTCTACAGCTCACTCTAAATTTGCACTCTGAAGGTCCACTCTAAATGTTCACTCTAAAGCTTTACTCTGAAGCTCCACTCAAAAAATACACTCTAAAGCTTCACTCTGAAGCTCCACTCTGAAGCTCCACTGTGAAGCTTCACTCTGAAGCTCCACTCTGAAGCTCCACTCTGAAGCTCCACTCTGAAGCTCCACTCTGAAACACCACTCTGCATTCTAAAGCTACTCTGAAGCTCCACTCTGAAGGTTTACTCTGAAGCTCCACTCTGAAGCTTCATTCTGAAGCTCCACTCTAAAGCTCCACTCTGCACTCTGAAGCTACTCTGAAACTCCACTCTGAAGGCACTCTGAATCTGCATTGTACTGCTCCACTTTAAATATGCACTCTGACACTCCACTCTGAATGTTCACTCTAAAGCTTTACTCTGAAGCTCCACTCTGAATATGCACTCAAAAGCTTCACTCTGAAGCTCCACTCTGAAGCTCCACTCTGAAGCTCCACTCTGAAGCTCCACTCTGAAGCTCCACTCTGAAGCTTCACTCTGAAGCTCCACTCTGAAACTCCACTCTGCACTCTAAAGCTACTCTGAAGCTCCACTCTGAAGGTTTACTCTGAAGCTCCACTCTGAATCTGCACTCGAAAGCTCCACTGTGAATCTGCATTCTAAAGCTCCACTCTGAATATGCACTCTAAAGCTCCACTCTGAATGTTTACTCTGAAGCTTTACTCTGAAGCTCCACTCTGAAGCTCCACTCTGAAGCTCCACTCTGAAGCTCCACTCTGAAGCTCCACTCTGAATATGCATTCTAAAGCTCCACTCTGAAGCTCTTTTGAATATGCATTCTACAGCTCACTCTAAATTTGCACTCTGAAGGTCCACTCTAAATGTTCACTCTAAAGCTTTACTCTGAAGCTCCACTCAAAAAATACACTCTAAAGCTTCACTCTGAAGCTCCACTCTGAAGCTCCACTGTGAAGCTTCACTCTGAAGCTCCACTCTGAAGCTCCACTCTGAAGCTCCACTCTGAAGCTCCACGATGAAGCTTCACTCTGAAGCTCCACTCTGAAACACCACTCTGCATTCTAAAGCTACTCTGAAGCTCCACTCTGAAGGTTTACTCTGAAGCTCCACTCTGAAGCTTCATTCTGAAGCTCCACTCTAAAGCTCCACTCTGCACTCTGATGCTACTCTGAAACTCCACTCTGAAGGCACTCTATATCTGCATTGTACTGCTCCACTTTAAATATGCACTCTGACACTCCACTCTGAATGTTCACTCTAAAGCTTTACTCTGAAGCTCCACTCTGAATATGCACTCAAAAGCTTCACTCTGAAGCTCCACTCTGAAGCTCCACTCTGAAGCTCCACTCTGAAGCTCCACTCTGAAGCTTCACTCTGAAGCTCCACTCTGAAACTCCACTCTGCACTCTAAAGCTACTCTGAAGCTCCACTCTGAAGGTTTACTCTGAAGCTCCACTCTGAAGCTCCACTCTGAAGCTCCACTCTGAAGCTCCACTCTGAAGCTCCACTCTGAAGCTCCACTCTGAATATGCATTCTAAAGCTCCACTCTGAAGCTCTTTTGAATATGCATTCTACAGCTCACTCTAAATTTGCACTCTGAAGGTCCACTCTAAATGTTCACTCTAAAGCTTTACTCTGAAACTCCAATCAAAAAATACACTCTAAAGCTTCACTCTGAAGCTCCACTCTGAAGCTCCACTGTGAAGCTTCACTCTGAAGCTCCACTCTGAAGCTCCACTCTGAAGCTCCACTCTGAAGCTCCACGATGAAGCTTCACTCTGAAGCTCCACTCTGAAACACCACTCTGCATTCTAAAGCTACTCTGAAGCTCCACTCTGAAGGTTTACTCTGAAGCTCCACTCTGAAGCTTCATTCTGAAGCTCCACTCTAAAGCTCCACTCTGCACTCTGAAGCTACTCTGAAACTCCACTCTGAAGGCACTCTGAATCTGCATTGTACTGCTCCACTTTAAATATGCACTCTGACACTCCACTCTGAATGTTCACTCTAAAGCTTTACTCTGAAGCTCCACTCTGAATATGCACTCAAAAGCTTCACTCTGAAGCTCCACTCTGAAGCTCCACTCTGAAGCTCCACTCTGAAGCTCCACTCTGAAGCTCCACTCTGAAGCTTCACTCTGAAGCTCCACTCTGAAACTCCACTCTGCACTCTAAAGCTACTCTGAAGCTCCACTCTGAAGGTTTACTCTGAAGCTCCACTCTGAATCTGCACTCGAAAGCTCCACTGTGAATCTGCATTCTAAAGCTCCACTCTGAATATGCACTCTAAAGCTCCACTCTGAATGTTTACTCTGAAGCTTTACTCTGAAGCTCCACTCTGAAGCTCCACTCTGAAGCTCCACTCTGAAGCTCCACTCTGAAGCTCCACTCTGAATATGCATTCTAAAGCTCCACTCTGAAGCTCTTTTGAATATGCATTCTACAGCTCACTCTAAATTTGCACTCTGAAGGTCCACTCTAAATGTTCACTCTAAAGCTTTACTCTGAAGCTCCACTCAAAAAATACACTCTAAAGCTTCACTCTGAAGCTCCACTCTGAAGCTCCACTGTGAAGCTTCACTCTGAAGCTCCACTCTGAAGCTCCACTCTGAAGCTCCACTCTGAAGCTCCACGATGAAGCTTCACTCTGAAGCTCCACTCTGAAACACCACTCTGCATTCTAAAGCTACTCTGAAGCTCCACTCTGAAGGTTTACTCTGAAGCTCCACTCTGAAGCTTCATTCTGAAGCTCCACTCTAAAGCTCCACTCTGCACTCTGATGCTACTTTAAAACTCCACTCTGAAGGCACTCTATATCTGCATTGTACTGCTCCACTTTAAATATGCACTCTGACACTCCACTCTGAATGTTCACTCTAAAGCTTTACTCTGAAGCTCCACTCTGAATATGCACTCAAAAGCTTCACTCTGAAGCTCCACTCTGAAGCTCCACTCTGAAGCTCCACTCTGAAGCTCCACTCTGAAGCTTCACTCTGAAGCTCCACTCTGAAACTCCACTCTGCACTCTAAAGCTACTCTGAAGCTCCACTCTGAAGGTTTACTCTGAAGCTCCACTCTGAAGCTCCACTCTGAAGCTCCACTCTGAAGCTCCACTCTGAAGCTCCACTCTGAAGCTCCACTCTGAATATGCATTCTAAAGCTCCACTCTGAAGCTCTTTTGAATATGCATTCTACAGCTCACTCTAAATTTGCACTCTGAAGGTCCACTCTAAATGTTCACTCTAAAGCTTTACTCTGAAACTCCAATCAAAAAATACACTCTAAAGCTTCACTCTGAAGCTCCACTCTGAAGCTCCACTGTGAAGCTTCACTCTGAAGCTCCACTCTGAAGCTCCACTCTGAAGCTCCACTCTGAAGCTCCACGATGAAGCTTCACTCTGAAGCTCCACTCTGAAACACCACTCTGCATTCTAAAGCTACTCTGAAGCTCCACTCTGAAGGTTTACTCTGAAGCTCCACTCTGAAGCTTCATTCTGAAGCTCCACTCTAAAGCTCCACTCTGCACTCTGAAGCTACTCTGAAACTCCACTCTGAAGGCACTCTGAATCTGCATTGTACTGCTCCACTTTAAATATGCACTCTGACACTCCACTCTGAATGTTCACTCTAAAGCTTTACTCTGAAGCTCCACTCTGAATATGCACTCAAAAGCTTCACTCTGAAGCTCCACTCTGAAGCTCCACTCTGAAGCTCCACTCTGAAGCTCCACTCTGAAGCTCCACTCTGAAGCTTCACTCTGAAGCTCCACTCTGAATATGGAGTCTAAAGCTCCACTCTAAAGCTCCACTCTAAATATGCATTCTACAGCTCCACTCTGAATATGCACTCTAAAGCTTCACTCTGAAGCTCCACTCTGAAGCTGCACTCTGAAGCTTCATTCTGAAGCTCCACTCTAAAGCTCCACTCTGCACTCTAAAGCTACTCTGAAGCTCCACTCTGAAGGTTTACTCTGAAGCTCCACTCTGAATCTGCACTCTAAAGCTCCACTGTGAATCTGCATTCTAAAGCTCCACTCTAAATATGCACTCTAAAGCTCCACTCTGAATGTTTACTCTGAAGCTTTACTCTGAAGCTCCACTCTGAAGCCCCACTCTTAAGCTCCACTCTGAATATGGAGTCTAAAGCTCCACTCTAAAGCTCCACTCTAAATATGCATTCTACAGCTCCACTCTGAATATGCACTCTAAAGCTTCACTCTGAAGCTCCACTCTGAAGCTGCACTCTGAAGCTTCATTCTGAAGCTCCACTCTGAAGCTGCACTCTGAAGCTTCATTCTGAAGCTCCACTCTAAAGCTCCACTCTGCACTCTAAAGCTACTCTGAAGCTCCACTCTGAAGGTTTACTCTGAAGCTCCACTCTGAATCTGCACTCGAAAGCTCCACTGTGAATCTGCATTCTAAAGCTCCACTCTGAATATGCACTCTAAAGCTCCACTCTGAATGTTTACTCTGAAGCTTTACTCTGAAGCTCCACTCTGAAGCTCCACTCTGAAGCTCCACTCTGAAGCTCCACTCTGAAGCTCCACTCTGAATATGCATTCTAAAGCTCCACTCTGAAGCTCTTTTGAATATGCATTCTACAGCTCACTCTAAATTTGCACTCTGAAGGTCCACTCTAAATGTTCACTCTAAAGCTTTACTCTGAAGCTCCACTCAAAAAATACACTCTAAAGCTTCACTCTGAAGCTCCACTCTGAAGCTCCACTGTGAAGCTTCACTCTGAAGCTCCACTCTGAAGCTCCACTCTGAAGCTCCACTCTGAAGCTCCACGATGAAGCTTCACTCTGAAGCTCCACTCTGAAACACCACTCTGCATTCTAAAGCTACTCTGAAGCTCCACTCTGAAGGTTTACTCTGAAGCTCCACTCTGAAGCTTCATTCTGAAGCTCCACTCTAAAGCTCCACTCTGCACTCTGAAGCTACTCTGAAACTCCACTCTGAAGGCACTCTGAATCTGCATTGTACTGCTCCACTTTAAATATGCACTCTGACACTCCACTCTGAATGTTCACTCTAAAGCTTTACTCTGAAGCTCCACTCTGAATATGCACTCAAAAGCTTCACTCTGAAGCTCCACTCTGAAGCTCCACTCTGAAGCTCCACTCTGAAGCTCCACTCTGAAGCTTCACTCTGAAGCTCCACTCTGAAACTCCACTCTGCACTCTAAAGCTACTCTGAAGCTCCACTCTGAAGGTTTACTCTGAAGCTCCACTCTGAAACTCCACTCTGCACTCTAAAGCTACTCTGAAGCTCCACTCTGAAGGTTTACTCTGAAGCTCCACTCTGAAGCTCCACTCTGAAGCTCCACTCTGAAGCTCCACTCTGAAGCTCCACTCTGAAGCTCCACTCTGAATATGCATTCTAAAGCACCACTCTGAAGCTCTTTTGAATATGCATTCTACAGCTCACTCTAAATTTGCACTCTGAAGGTCCACTCTAAATGTTCACTCTAAAGCTTTACTCTGAAACTCCAATCAAAAAATACACTCTAAAGCTTCACTCTGAAGCTCCACTCTGAAGCTCCACTGTGAAGCTTCACTCTGAAGCTCCACTCTGAAGCTCCACTCTGAAGCTCCACTCTGAAGCTCCACGATGAAGCTTCACTCTGAAGCTCCACTCTGAAACACCACTCTGCATTCTAAAGCTACTCTGAATACAAAACAATGACTACCTATTTGTAATAATCTACAAGCCACCAAAGGTAAGCATTCAAATACTATTTCAAATACTAACAACAATTTTAAAAAATTATCCAAATCATAAATATGTTATAATGGGTGATTTCAATGTTGATTTACAAAAAGCAACACACAGTACAAATGTATTATTGGATTACATGTTAACAAACTTTAACTGTGTTCAAAAAATAAACACACTTACAACAGATTACAATTCTATATTAGATCATATATTTACAAATGCAAACATACAACATTATGGAACTTTAGAGTCATATTACAGTGATCATAAACCAATTTGGACAGCTATTTAATTTATATGCCTTAAAGACAGTTATAATGTGACAATTTTACAATTATGGTACCTTATTACATAATTGCATTTTTTTTTACAGATGATTTCCATTCAAGATTTAAAGGACAACAAACCAGACGAAAGTAAGCCATACCAAAAGGCAATTCGTGTCAATATAATTCACTGTACTGGAAAAACATACTATCGCAATGCAAAGCAAGAAAATAAAGTAATGTATCATATGGCATTAGCAGATCAAACATCATCTTTAAAAGCTACTTGCTATAATGAAGATTATTATGCACAGACAAAAGAAGGATATGGCATGCTAATTCGGAATTACCTTTTGAAAAATGACACTCTAATTATCACAAAACAAAGTAAGATTTCAAGAATGCCACCAATTGAGATACCTGCAGAAATAATTCAAGAAGCAATTAATATTTTGCAACCACCAGCTCCACCAGTGTCTCCAATAAAGACAGTGAGAGAAGTGAGTGTAAAAACACTCTTAAGCGTCTCCGGAACGATAATTGAGGTGAGCTATATATTTATGCTTATCATTTATACTACTGCATTTTTTACATACCAAATAAGGTACACTTTTAAAAAGTTAAAACTTGCATGTTACTAAATGTATCTAACTTCAAAAAAATTATGTATTAGAATACTAATATGTTTTAAAACATGCAAATCCAATAATTGCCTAGAAAAACTATCTACATATGTTGTTCCTTATAATTAATTTCTGTGATACTATGTAAAATTATTTACATTGATATTGCTACTCTCCCAAAAAAATTACAGGTAAGTAATCTACAACTTATAAAATTACACAAACTACCAAACATATGCAAATACTTAGAAATTGCATTTACTAAGGGTACTAAGAAAATAAAATATGCAACAATTGTGCATTAAAACTATCGTACAACTGATGTATGCTCCATTAAATTACAGGTAAGTAAGCTAAATACTATACTACACTTATTGCTAAGTATTTGCATTACGTAAACATATATGCAAATACAATATAATGCTATGCATACTTTATATATCACAACAAAAGTGTGCACCATTTAATAACAGGTAAGTAATATAAATTATACTACACTATTTAATAAACTATGAAATCTATGCCAATGAAAAGCAAAGTTTATTTACCCAATCACCCTGAAATTCAATACCCCAAACCATAAAAGAGGTATCACAACATATATGAAGTTGTACCTATAACAATAGCTACCTCCTGTACTATTAGCATTGTGGCATGCAGTAAAATATGCATACCAACCACAATGCTAATAATACTATTAATGCATTAACATATAAAGAAGAACACACAACACAAATTATCACTTTTACAAAGCCTACAACATACTAATTTTCCACCTAAATCTCACACATTTATAATATAACCGATAGAGACTGTAAGCAGCAATATTAAAAGGTAAGTAAACTAATAATTGAATTATTAGCATATCCTTTTCATAGCTATAGCATTCTATAACAGCAAATTGCACTTACAAAGCAATTACTAAAGATTGTAAGTTAATACAACTCTTGTAACAAAAGAAAGTAACACAGAAACACAAAAAAACAATTATTACCAACAAATACATATGTGATATTTAGTTGTTTTCTTTACAAAGACTGTTATGTCAACACTAATCATAATACAAATTGAACAAAAGCCAGCACAATCCATATTACTAAGTAAAAAATATATAATGAACATATACTATTTTACAGGAAGAACAAACGAAAAATATATTCGTTGGAGGCCAAGAAACACAATTAAAAAGTATCACTGTCAAAGATACTACGGACTCTGTGAAAATAACTCTATGGAGAGAGGCAGCTGATTTCCCAATAGTAATTGGGCAATATGTACATTTATCGCACGTAACAGTGCATGAATTTAACAAAGAAAAGATTTTAAACACAACCCGCCATACAAAAATACAGGTAAGTAAAATTTTACATTGCAATTAATAGTTAGTTAATATAAGTAAATAAATAAATACTAAAACAGTATCTTTGCAGGTAATAAAACCACCCGAAGAAAACCTTAACGTAACTATATATGGATTAGACAAAGTACTTCAGGAAAGAAGCATGGTAACAGTACAAGTAAATGGGACAGAGGATTTCCAATCCATGGAAATTAACAATAGTACTTTAATGGACTTTTTGCATATAAGCTATGATGTAGACAACTTAGCAGACACATTAATGAAATACCTACCATTATATGTAAAGATAACATTTTGTAATGGATCTATCACAAACATCATTGAGAACATATAATGTCAGCAATGATTAATATTTCACAAATGTTAGAACTAAAAACGCAATTGATGTTTACAATGTTGCTTTGCACACGTTTAAATGACAAAACATATATATATATTTTGTTTAAAGTGTTTGATACAAAACTACATTACAAAATTACTTTTGATTGAGAATAACTGTTTGAAATGCTTTTATGATGTTTACTGTGTGGAAAATACTAAAAATGTTGTCTACTATAAATACAAATAATGTTTACAATGTTACTTTACACACGTTTTAATAAGACATGCATATATATATCACTTAAGATGTGTTTCATACAAAACTAGATAACAAAATTACTTTAAATTGCAAAACACTTTTTGCAATGCTTTTATTAGAATTACTGTATGTGACTTACTATACAAATCTCAAGTTATTTTTGTATACAATCTATAGTTATACATTTGCTTACATTTTCTAAGTGTAACATATGCAACTGTGAAGTTAAATATTAAGTTTTTGCAGAAATTGAGTGTTATTAATAGTTTACATGTTGTATATTAACAAATAATAAAAAAACTGACAAAAAAATAAGTTCAAATCAAAAATGTGTCATTAAAAACTAGTTTACCTTTGCATTCTAATGGTGCACCTTTTGTAATCCTGTCAAACTTGCAAATTTAATACCACTATTACTTTTACTAACGCCTATCGTATCCATTGATTTACTAAAAGCTCTTACGTAATACAAGGACTGCAATAGAACATGCTGCCTTGGAGATATCCTAAATACTTTACGCCAAGTTCACTTCTCTACATAATGGTATTCAACTTGACTGCTAAATGAAACCAATGACTAACACCTACTACGGTAAGTTATACTATGTTATAAAGTTATGTGTCAAATATATAACTTGCTACAAAATTAATTGTGCATTATTTATAATGCACCTACTGCTATCAAAATGCAACATCAATATACTTGCTGGGGGAGAGTGGTATACTCCCTGGAAAAATTCCCCCCACACTTTTTAATAACACAAACTTCCAGCAAGTTATCTCTTCTTGCTAAAGTTATTGTTGTATAAAAGTGTGTGGGACCTGCATCTTAACAAAGGACAAACTTCCACCAGTACAAAGAAAATCATTAGAAAAATGCTACATCTATTCTCTAGTACAACTTAAGGAAGATAGTGTTGCCATCAACCAATACACCGAGGCAGCAGTTAAGAAGTTAACTATACTCAGCATCCTAATGCACAGAATTTATTACATTGTATTATTTGCCCTTAAAAGTTAAGACTAAGTATGTGTATAAAAATATTACTTTAGTTGTATGTTACTTATACATTGCTGAACTATGTCTATACTATATCACCTATTATAAAACATTACCATGTAACTATGTTTAACTCTATAAATGATACTAGCTTGCCATTCATTACCTGCTCTTTTGCGTAAAAATTGTGCATTACTTATAATGCACCTACTGCCATCAAAATGCAACTACAATATACTTGCTGGGGGAGAGTGGTATACTCCCTGGAAAAATTCCCCCCACACTTTTTAATAACACAAACTTCCAGCAAGTTATCTCTTCTTGCTAAAGTTATTGTTGTATAAAAGTGTGTGGGACCTGCATCTTAACAAAGGACAAACTTCCACCAGTACAAAGAAAATCATTAGAAAAATGCTAAATCTATTCTCTAGTACAACTTAAAGAAGATAGTGCTGCCATCAACCAATAAACCGAGGCAGCAGTTAAGAAGTTAACTATACTCAGCATCCTAATGCACAGTATTTATCACATTGTATTATTTGCCCTTTACAAATTAAGACTAAGTATGTGTATAAAAAGATTACTTTAGTTGTATGTTACTTATTCATTGCTGAACTATGTCTATACTTTATCGCCTATTATAAAACATTACCATGTAACTATGTTTAACTCTATAAATGATACTAACTTGCCATTCATTACCTGCTCTTTTGCGTAAGTCTAGATCTGTCAACAATTTACTACAAAGCCTAATAATGTAAACTTGCTACCTTAAACAATACTTTGAATATTTTATCGAACTTCCATTCTCTGGAAAATAATACCAAACTTAAATGGTACTGAAAGCAATAAGTAACACCTAGGACCTCCTTCCACACTGCCTTTCTGTACCACCAGCGTCTTTGCCCTAACAACACTTATCTTCCATTTACTATTAATGTATCAACTAAATATTTCTAAAATTGCATATAAAATGTATACAATATAATTATATGCTACAACAATAATAGGTTTACACCTATAATACTGCTACATATCTAGATATATAGTATATACTACTATATCTACATATATAGTACTATATATAAAAATGTATTAGACTACCAAAAGTTTACAAGTTGATCAAATGCAATGTATTGAAGGTATGCTATTTATTAATTATATGTGTTTATTACTAAAAACTGTATTCACTATATGAACTAAAAATGAAATTAACCATGTCACTTTGTGTTTACCTATATAATTGACTTTAACATGTCATTAATTACTCTTGTACATCACACTTGTCTATGTTAAGTTTATTAATAGAACTGCAATTGAAAACATGCTGCTTTACATATATGCTCAATACCTTGAGCAGAATTGCCTTTCCAACATAATGTAAGCAACTTGACTGCTAAAGAAAAACAATAAAGCACACCTATTAAGGTAAGTTATACTATGTTATAGTTTATGTGTCATACCTAACAACTACCTTACTTAACTATTTACTTAATACTATAAACATCATAGATGCTATTAAACATAACTCCCAAATGCTATGCTGTCCATTGAAACTAAATATAAATACGCGTCATGCACAGCACTACAAAAGTAGTACTGCCATCAGCCAATGCACCAAGGCAAAACTTAAAGTGTAATGTACTATACTATAGACCTGCTAGACAGCATTCAAAGTTAAAGTTAATCAAATGCTGTATATTGAAAGTATTGTTTTACATAATTATATGTGCTCCTCACTACTCTTTACTACTATATAAACTAAAAAAAAAGGTTACCATGTCACTTTGTGTTTACCTAAATAATTGATTTTAACATGTCATTAACTACTCTTGTACCTCATACTTGCTCCATTCAATTTATTAACAGGACTGCAATTGTATACATGGGCATCCCTAATATGCTTGATACCTTCAACAAACTTCTCTTCTAAACATAATATTAAGCAACATAACTGCTACAAGGTCAAAAAGTCAAAGCTATTAAGGTAAGTTATACTTTATTATACTTCATATGTGAAAAACTATGATTTACTAAAAAGTAATTATTATACACTTATTTCCATTTACATCCTGGCATACAAATGTAAGTACACTACTGCCTGAAGGAGAATAATACAGTGCCTAGAAAATTTCCCCCAAGACTTTTTAATAACAGTAAACTTTAAGCAAGTTAACTCTTCTTGAATAAGTTATTGTTGAATAAATATACCCTTCCTCACTGCCTTTCTCTGCCGCCTGAATTTCATCATACTGGAACAATAACTAACACCGAGGACCTTCTTTCACACTACCATTCACAACCTACTGCCTCCTTACCCTAACAATACTTATCTCACAATGACTATCTGTATGTTAACATACTATTTCTGAAATATACATATACTGTATATAATTTGTTTATATGCTACCTCCATAATAGATGTACAACTATAATAGTACTAAAAAGATATATCTAATTGTAATAACAAAATATATTAACCAAATCTTATGCAAAGCAATACCAAAAACTCTAACTTAACTACTACGAGACCTATTGCATTGCAAATGCTTGTTGGTATAGTTAAAGGATGAGTATCTAAACACTCTGAATACTGAGCATTGTTTACGGATCCTAGTTGTTAAAGTTTTTTGTATTGACAATTCATGCATCACGTCGGTTTTTAAGTAGCTATTTGTTCTTGGTTCAGCGCGGTTAAAGTTATTTTTTGTATTGACTCCTGACGTAGCCTAGCCGTGTTATTAAAGCCCAGCTGATTCGTTGATATCTTGGGTGATTCTCCAATAGAATGAGCCGTTAGTATAGTTATACCAGGAAACGTTTCGTTTCAATATTCGTCGTGATTCTAGAGGGTAGAGGAATACCGAGCAGTTTGGTCATGAGCAGCGCACTTTAGAATAAGGTAAGAGCCGATGTAGCAGGGTGAAATCTCACATTCTTTTCATTTCCGCATGTAGACTATTAGTGACTAGGGTGTTCTTTGTGTGGCAGGAAGGTGCAACTTAAAGACGGAGTGCCTTCAAGTAGCATTGGATTAACGCGTTGCGCAGATTTAACAGACCAGCAGGTATGCACTCGCGTTTAAACGTTCAGTGTTGTATAGTGGCAGATTTTGATCAACACTGGTTACTTTAACATTCACATTGCCCTTATAGGAGACGGTTTGAGTTCTGAGCAGTCTCATGAAAGCCAGAGGGAGTGGCCCTCGTGTTTTTGTGTGAGTGGTTTTCATCATTTTGAATTTATTATTTTTCACACTATTTACACCTTGGGTGCTAATTTTAGGTGGAGGAGTTAAAAAAGTTAATTTTTGTATGTTACCATTGAATTTGTACAACCCACTTATGCGCCTGTACATTATATTTTATTTTTCAGCGTTGCCCCTGACGAAGGGACCCCACAATAGTCCCGAAATGCATTGGGCGAATAACAACATATAAAAAAGAGTTTAATGTTTTCTTCATTGTAAAATTTGTATTGTATTGCTTTGATAATGGATTTTTGATGAAATCATGTTTATGCAATTATAACACAATGTTTCTGAGGGGATAAAAAGTGTCTGATTGATAGATATCATTCAAGTTGTGCGCAGCTAAGTCTGAGTCAACAGTGTGTTGACCAGCCACACCTCCTTGTTACTTGCCACAAACTCACCGAATCCCTTTGCCATTTCCACCATCTGCAGGTTGTGTTCACGCAATTGGCGGTGGCAAGCCAGGATGGATTTGGCCTGCATCCGCTGGATTCGCACCATGCTCCCCTCAAGCCCTTGGAAGACGGTGTCCTCTCGTGATGGACATGCACTGCTGGGAGTGCGTGGGCGGCGGCGATTGGTGCTGGCCTGCTGGGTGGACTGCTGTGCCACAGGTGTCGCAGGTGTGGGTGCTGGTGCCTGACCCGCAGCTCCCTCCATGATGGTAATTGGGTCCACAGTGCTCCTCCTGGCTGGAGGTGTGGCAGGTGCTGGCTGGGACCGTGTGGGTGAGTTCTCTGGTGAGAACTGCAATGGGGGGATTGTGACAGTAGGGGGGAGTGGGGAAATAAGAGGGCATGTCCTGGGTCGTCCTCATTGGCCATGGCACTGCTGTCCTCCTCCTCCTGCGAGGCAACCATGGTGCTTGGCCCTGCCACCACACTGTCCGCTGTTGCTGGAGCTGTCGCTTGTGCAGCTGCTGCTCCACTGCCTGATGGCGCCCCTAGGTATAAAGAAGCATTTGTGAACTGAGTGCAAATGTCTTACAGTCACTACAATAAAAGCATTGCACATGTCACTTTCATTACACTGATTATTTTTAAAGTGCATTGCAGATTAATGTGCACTGACATTTGTTCCTACATTAGCTGACTACATTTCCCATAATGCATTGCTCATGTATGTTGCTAGCAGTACTGGACTGGGGTTTGGCTGTACATTGAGGCTAAAGGGGAGGTGTCTGGTAGGGTGTGTCATGCTGCGCATGCTTCTTACCTTTTGCTGTAGCTCTGGCTGAGCTGTCCATGTCCCCTACTCAGGGGCGGTGGGTGACATTTTAAAGTGGTGGGGTGCACAGTGATTTGCATACAGCACCGTAGCGAGCGAGCGAGCCGGAACCCCAAAAGGGGGGTTTGGGGGGATAACCCCCCCCCTAGAAAATTTTGAAAAAAAAGAAGAAAAATCGTGCATTTTCAAGCACATTTGACAAAGCAGGAAGGTTAATAAAGCAATTGTGAAAGTGCAGTTATTACATTAATAGATGGCATAACATAGGTAGCTGCTTATTCAGTATAACCACAGAGCTTCATACATTCCGTCCTATTACAGACTCCGATATTGGCATTAAAAGTACCCTCCAGCTTATCAGCTTCAGCAAGGTTTCCAACAGCATAGCACCCCTTTGCTACGCACAGATTACAGGTTCAGCCACATGATGAAAATAGCAACTCATTCAGTGTGATAATTAAGGGAGCAGAGCGCATGGAAAACATATTTAATGATGGGCCGAGCAAAACACAACGAACAAATTGACTTCTTTTATCTCCTTTATTTCAAACCATTTACAGGGCTCAGGTGTTTTAAACCTTGTGAACACAAGCTAATTTGGTGAAAGCATACTTAGAAATCTGTATTTATGTATTGTATTTGTAGACTGGACCAAAAAACGAGTGAAGGGGCTCCACCAAAGCACCTCTCCCTTAATTATTTACACATAAATTGCATGCGGTCTGACAAGTCTGCCAAAGCTGCAGCAGATGAGCTGGGGCGTTCACTCCTTGCTTGGTTGCTGGGGCGTTTACTCCTGGTCTGGGTAACGCTGCAAAGCTGCAAACTAAGGCGCTACCAGGTAACCAAGACTCAAGTACCACCACAGCATCAATCTGTGCAACCATTCAACAACAACTGGTTCAAATATGTTCTCTCAATGTTTCAAGCTATATTACAAATGTCACCAAAAGATGTTGATATTTCACTTCTGTTCTTGGATTTTCGTCACAATAAAATACACTGAACATAATCTTCACAAAAGTTATTTACAAAAGTTTAATCTATAGCCATTATAAATTACAATAACTTTCATTAACGTATTAATTATAAAAAAAATAAAAGCCATTGCTATTACCTGCACAGGCCGCAGCTGTCTAGACCTCGGAAGAAAAGTGCTGATGAGGATTGATAATGAGAGCAAGTTGGGCAAATGCATTTTGACGCTGTCACAACTGAACAATCAGGTACTAGGTAGGACAAGACAAAAAAACTGTTGCAAAAATCTAAACAATGGGCTAGTAACAATACCATCAAAATACAACGCTCCGAATAAGTTAGCAATGGGAGCATTTTCTTGAGAGAAATTGATACACAAAAGACTTTTGAAATGACCTGGACTTGTGCTGAAATCAAAAACCTATTAATCAGTTGAATACCCAGAGGACGTCAACCTAATATATTGGACCAGGTGGTTGTCCAAACTTGTGATTGAGCCTTACAGATTTGGATTGCCGTTTAACAGTCATTGATCTAGAGATAGTTTGCCTGCATCCAGGAATGGATGGCTGGCAGGGAACTTTACTGGGGCAGGGGACTGTCAAACCACCCCATCAATACGAAAGAAAATCTGGGTGTCAACCACAGATATAATGAAGCAGAGACAAAAGTGATTTATCAGTTAATAGTAAATCAGGAAAAACAGCTGGCACTAGCATTGAATATAGCATTGCTTAAGGAGGCGATATGAGGACCTCAGAAAGAAAAGGTAAATTGAGTGTGAAAAGAAAGGGAGAAGCACTACCTCATTGCGTAATTAGTCAAAAATAACTAAACCAATGGAAAAATGTTCTCCCTACCACCAAAGTTGCCAAAAAGTTGACCAAGACGGCATGCTTCATTTTGTCCAATGCTGCCAAGAGATCCAATGACGTGAGAGCCCTGACACTACTGCCATCAAAACACTGATATAACTCATCCACGAGAGCAAGGAAAATCCACTTGATAGATTGAGTGAGTATCAAAGAATGAATGACAGTAGAAGAAAGAAATAAAGGGAACAGGGTAGGCATGGTGAAACATTATAGGCGGCCATGTCAGACTGCTCACCACAAATATGTGAATCGCCTGTACGCTCTATAACTTTTTTCCCCCGTTTGCCTCCAATATTTACAGAATGTAATTCCTTCCAGGTAAGAGGTGCTAGGTCACTCAGCAAGTCTTAAATAACTGTTCCAGCCACCTAAGGAGACGAGGGGCAGATGCCCTGAACACAGCTTGCACCATTGTTGGTAAAGACAGTTTACCCCTATTTTAGGATTGTATTTTCATCCCACATTCTCATACCTGCCAACTGGTTCAATGCCATCTAGTGCACACCGAACATAACTTTGTATTCTGCTAATTGCAGGTATTCTTTCTCCAGACATTAATGTCCTAGCAGAGAAATTGTATTGACCCCAAAAAATCTAAAGTGACTAAAAATGTTGTGTGTGACTTTGGACTACTTTCCAGCTATGACTAAACTCAGCAAGGAGGCATGCCTTAGTCACATCCAAATACCAGCCCCTAATCTGAAGAAAAAAAGAAAAAAAACTGAATGCAGGGCAAGTGGGGAGGGGGGAGGGGGGTAGAGAAGGGTCTGGTCATTGCAGCCATATTAATGCAGGTGTCAGTACACATGCCATTCCTGCAGGAGGCCGCCATGGATAGTGGGATGACCTTTACAACCTCTTCAGTACAGCTTGCTGCATTAGAGGGCTGACGAAGTGTAGTGTGGCCCGTCAGCCGCTGCAGTACACGTGCCAGCATCTGAGGGGGTGTCAGGGTGTAGTGTGGCCCTTCAGCCGCTGCAGTACATGTGACAGTAGCAGTCTGGGTGTAGTGTGGCCCTCCAGCCGCCACGTGCCAGCACCAGACGGGGTGTCATTCCGCATATATATTGCAGCAGTGCAACACAAGAAGCTCTTGTGATAAATCTTACTCAGTTACACTAAAATAGCTTGAACGGCAAAGCTTTTAAGGTCACAATTACAAAGGGGTCAGGATGGGCCTCAGTGCAGCAAATCAGGAGGGTTGTAAAAAGTACTACATCCCCACTCAGAGTATTTAACTCCTTCACACACCTTGCTATGCTGTATCAAGGGTAAAAAAGCAAATGCTGAAGCATGTTTTAGCACAGGAGCACCTGGGCCTGCAAACCCTACAGTGCAGAGAGTTCAGTTTTAACCGAGCAAAAAAGTCTTATTTAAAAGTCCATATGATAAACCCACCTACTTAAAATGTCGTGGAGCATGGAAATAAGGCAGAGATTAACATCACCTCAACACTGGTATAAACTCCTCTGCACATCAATACAGACAACTAATGATAAACATGATCGCCAACGTCTTATTCCACATATTCCTGAGAAAAGTCCTGAATCGGGCAAAACTGCATTTTCTGATCGTGGAAACATAGCTACTGTATTAGGAATATTGCCTCCGATTTAGGATAAAAATGTAAAGGCGTGTCTAAGGAGCAACTCTGGCTTGTCCTAATTTTGCCCCAAAACAAACAGTTGCTACATCAGAGTGGTGTAATCTTCACCTAAGAAATAGAAGCAACAACTGGAGGCAGGTGCCCAGATGTCAATTCAATCAAACCCTCATATGCCCTCACATGGCACAGGATCAGTGCCTGCGCAAAGCCCACCAGATATTTTCGATAGCTCCGCAAAACATACTAGACAACACTGGATACACATCTCGATCCGGACATTGATCATTGAAGTAAAAATTGTCCTTCACATGAGCAGGCACAACACAGGACCATAAGTAAGAAGGAGGGGGAACTGGTGGCCAATGGCCAGTCGTTAAAGAATGCCTGGGCATATGAAATTTCAGGTTATCCCACTTAACACATGCGAAGTTCATTTAGTCCCAGATTTATATTTGCAGTTTCGTCCTCAGCATAAAGCAACACAACAAGAGAAAATTATACTACAACTTGTTGACGTCAGACACGTGGAGATGTAATCAAACGTTCGCTCCATGCACAGAACACAACTACAGTGGCTTACCTGTTATCCATAGGAGTCACTTCCCACCTGCCTCTGCCACCTGCCTGAGCTACCTGTTGCTCGCCTGTCACCCATTTGTTTCGCCAGGTGCCCCCTTCTTCCTGCCTTAGACAACTGTCACCTGCCAGTACCTCCCAAGTGCCTGTGGCCCCTAGGGCCTGCCTGTCAGACCCACCTGTCACCCCGTTGACTCTCCAATGGCCTTGTTGACTGCGCAGACGTCTCATTCGAACGCTGCTAGCATGGACACGCACCTAACACAAGAAATATGTTCTGGCGACATGCCCTCAGCAGGCAATGTCGTTCCCCCTGAACAGTTAGGGGCAGAAAGTGAGCCCAGTGGTACCCTGTTTAAGACTCTATGCCCTGGAGGCCAGGAAGAGACCCTACCTGGGGCCATCTGTGGATCAGAGGGGGCCCTATGCCATGGAGAACATGCTGGAGACCCTGACAACTCCTGTGATGCTGGGGAGGGGAACCAAAACCCTAACAACACATCCCAAGATTATACCCATCGAGAGGGATCCCCACGTGCTACACACGAGCATCGGGATGGCACCAAACGAGAGGGGCACCCGGATGCAAGCTTTGGCTGCTACGACAACACACAAGAGACACCCCAAGAATCAAGCACAGCGTCCCTTGATGACACACACACACAGAAGTTCACCCACATGCAAGCACTGGCTGCTACGACGACATACAACAAGAACTTCCAAGTCCAAGCACTGGGCACCATGAGGACACACAGCGAAACGGACCTGTGGCCCCAAGCATCCCTTACCATGACAACACCGACAGGGGGCACTCCGAAGCAAACATCGATTCAAGTGACATCATCCAACTCAGAATTCCACTCATTAGCTGCTATGACGACACCCAGCATGAGGTGTCTTCAGATACCAGCCACATGTGCCCTGGCGTCCCGGAGGACGACATGCCGGGAGTGCCAAGGCTGAAGCCGCCTTGCACACAGAGGCGAGGTGAGTCCAGCTGTTGCCCCGTGTCTCCAGCGGCCTTTCCCTCGAGTGCACAGGCCTCGTCTCCGGGGCAACAACCTGCAGCACGCAACCTGGCAGCGGTGACGGGGCTCGGGCGCGGACAGCAGGGCTGGATGTTAGTTCAACAGGTGGAGCGAGGCCAGATAATCGAGCGCAGGGCGTGGCGGTGCCACCTGCCAGCCCACAGGAATCCCAGCTACTAGGGCGAGCACCGCCGGCAGAGTCCGCAAATCAGAGCCGGCAGCCAGAGAGAGCACCGGAGGCGGCCCACGGAGCACTGGACGTACTGAGGATGAGTTAAGCTGGCGAGTAGCAGCACAGCATGCTTATCTAGTAAATATAGAGAATACACTCACCTCTCCTCTCCCTCCCCAAGCTCCGATTTTACACCCCATGGTTTTCCTCCCTCGGCCAGTCCCAATTCCTTCAGCCAGGATACTCGCATTCGGTAATGGCGGGTAGAGACTAGAGAGGCTGGATCAGAATCTGACGTCACGTGCGGCATCCAATAATGGATTGCCCTGCGGTGACCGGCCAATCCTGGCGCCTAGGGGGGCTCATGAATGCTCGCCCTGTGTCGCCTTTGTGAAGCCGGGGGCTGCGGCCAGTTTAAACAAGCACCCCCTTATGGGGGAACACTGATGCGCATGCAAGTTTCTGCCCTAAACATCACTTGCGCGCTATATACCTTGGCTGGCTGTCTGCTGCAGCTGAGTGCGTCACGTGGTCGTGGATTGTCACTCAAGCTGCGCAGCAGTCCAGACCAGCCCCCCTGCACTCCCCACTCCAGGATAACACGGGTGATTCCCGGCGGCGCTCGCTCGAACTTTTTAAACAAACAGTGACAGTCACACCAGTTTATTTTATTGCAGCAGCGCGTCCATGGGGCTTGTGGGGCTACACCCCTACGCCCCAATGGACGCACCGCTGCTGAGTCTTGGGCGCTCTGGACAAAATTATCAGTGTATATAGAGTGAACACAACTGACATTATGAGAGCGCTTTAAATGAGCCCCTGTTGCTGAAAACAACCGAAAAATAACAGAGAACTTTAAGTCAGCCCCGATTGCACTACCACGAGGATACCTTATTTGTAGGCATTGGAAATATCACAGCACCTTAAATGGACCCCGGTTTTAAATGAGCACCGGTTGCATAACACCAGCAAAACTATCCAAGCGCTTTAAATGCACACCTGTTGCAGAACACAACCGAAAAATAACAGAGCACTTTAAGTCAGCCGGGTGCACTACCGCGAGGATACCTTATTTGTAGGCATTGCGAATATCAAAGCGCCTTAAATGGGCCCCGGCTGCATAACACCATTGTAAGTATGCAAGCGCTTTAAATGCGCAAATGTTAGGCATTGGTGAATATCAAACCCCCTAGAAAGAGCCCCTGCTTTAAATGAGCACCGGTTGCATAACAGCACTGAAAATTTCCAAGCGCTTTAAATGTGCACTTGTTGCGAAACACCATCGGAAATATGAGCGCCCTTGCGTTGTAACTTATGCTCACCAATGATCACACCATGTTTATATGGCATGATATACCGTGACGAAAATGTTACTAGTCTAAATATTACTATATTGGCTCATTACCATAAAAACGTTATCAATTTTTGTTTTGCTATTGTCAAAGTTTCAGCTTACGAATTCCCTAGTGGTCTAAACATCTAATTTACGTTTTCACCTTTTACTCTAAATTACATTTTTATATCCCCACAGATTCCCCTTATTTAAACTTTAGTATCACAGCAGGGGAATTGTGTTGCCGAAGAGCACTGCTGCATTTTCAGCTGAAAACATGGCTCACTTCAAAGTCCCCAGACAAAGCATATTCTTAACAGCATGGAACAACCAATACCTTCCATGGTGGCATAAACTTACTGTATCTCTCCCTTGTTACGGTAATTACAAGGTAATGCCCACATGGCATCAAAGATAAATATATATATTGTCAATGCCTCTTGTCAGGTACATTCATTTAAGAACCTTATGATAGAACACAACCGACAATATCGAAGCGTTTTAAATAAGCACCATTGCCGAACTCCCGCGAAAATATTAGAGAGGTTTAAGTGGGGGCTCTCATTAGAATAGAAAAAACATCAGCACCCGTTGCATTACTAAGAAGATATTTTATTTTCAGGCATAGGGAAACAAGGAGAATTAATGCCCTCCTATTACTGCAGAGATTTGTAATGCCACAAGCAAAAATCCCACCTTTGTCTGCGCAGAAGGCCTATAACATGCACGTAATCATCACGTAATTCAGGCAAACATTCACGGTAATTACAAGTTAAGGCTTGCATGGCATCCAAGATATATATGTTATTTATGCGTCTTGTTAGGTACATTCATTTTAGAACCTGAATAAACGAACAATATCAGAGCGCTTTAAATAAGCACCGTTGCAGAACGTTACAGAAAATATCAAAGCGCTTTACATGGGCACATTTAGGTAATCCTTCACTGTAACTCACGCAAACATTCGCTGTAATTACGAGGTATGGCTCACATGCCAATTAAAGAACCTGTTGAGCGAACACAACCGACGATGTCAGAGTGCTTTAAATAAGCACCAGATAGCACTTTAAATGGTACCGTATACATTATTCGCATCAGGAAACCCGGTGACCTGGCCAAAATCAAAAGACGTTTGAGCCTTCCGTCAGACTCTAACCTTGTTCCCCGGACCCCGACTTCAAAGGCCGTCGCCCTACAGTTAAGGCATCCCCTCTCCTAAATAGTTCCAGAAGTCTTGGAAGAACTCAAAACCGCAGGACACTTGACTACACCACCTGATGGATCACTGTGTACGGGCGCACCCTCGATCCCAGAAATGCGGCAGCCATACAATCGAAGGCTGGATCAGGATCTGACGTCACACGCGCGGCATCCAATAATGGATTGCCCTGCGGTGACTGGCCAATCCTGGCGCCTAGGGGGGCTCATGAATGCTCGCCCTGTGTCGCCTTTGTGAAGCCGGAGGAAGCGGCCAGCTTAAACAAGCACCCCCTTATGGGGGAACACTGATGCGCATGCGCAGGCAAGTTTCTGCCCTTAACATCACTTGCGCGCTATATGCCTTGGCTGGCTGTCTGCTGTTGCAGCTGAGTGCGTCACGTGGTCGTGGACTGTCACTCAAGCTGCGCAGCAGTCCAGACCCGCCCCCCTGCACTCCCTACTCCTGGATAACTCGGGTGATTCCCGGCGGCGCTCGCTCGAACATTTTAAACCAACAGTGACAGTCACACCAGTTTATTTTATTGCAGCAGCGCGTCCATGGGGCTTGTGGGGCTACGCCGCTACGCCCCAATGGACGCACCGCTCATGCCCCTACTCCCACCACACTCTCCGTCTCGATCGTTGTGGACACCAGTTCCCCCAGTTCAGTGAGGGGGGGCGCGGGGTTCCTGCCTCCACCGGTCAGACCTGCCTGCTTGTGGAGCTCTGACAATTTCCTCTTGATGAGGCTCCGGATATCATAAAACCTCTTCTTGAGGTCCTCCAGGCTCCTGGGGGTCACACCAACAGCATTGACCCTCTCACTGATGGTACTCCACAGTTTCCTCTTGGTAGACTCAGGGACTGTGAGGGACAGCCTCCCAAAGAGCTGCCTGTGGACCCTCACCACCTCCTCCACCAGTACTTGCAGCTCCATGCTGCTGAACATCACCTTGCGCTTTCTCTCAGCCTTCTTGCTCTCTGAGCTGCTTGCCATTTCCACTGTGTTCCAAACTCAGCTACCACTCTCTCTGCTGCTCACTCTCGCTGCTCAGCTCTGGCTGCCTCTCCAGAAAGTTCTAATGATTTGCACCTGCCTGGGTAGCCACTCCCTGCTAGGGTGGGGGAGGGTGGTTCCACCTCATTGGCTGTTTTCATTGGTTTCACTTTTACTTGCTTGCCGATTCGGTATTTACCGATTCGGTATTTACCGATTCGGTATTTTCCAATTCGGTATTTGCCGAATCGGTAAATACCGAATCTGTTTTTCCAATGCATTCCTATGGGCCTTTTTGGCCCATGGGGTTGTATTGCCATTACCGATTCGGTATCTACCGATTCAGTAATTACCGATTCGGTAAGTATCGAAACACGATACCGATTTTTACCGAATCAGTATTTTACCGATTTTTTTTCTCTACATCTCATTTTCCGATTTCAGAATACCGATTCGGTAAAAATCGGTATTTTAAAATCGGTAAATAACTTTTACCTACATCGGGCCCCAGGTTATTTGCCCATAATCACAGGATACTGGGCCAACGCCAGGCTCAAACCTTCAGCTCCAAAGTCAGCAGCTCTGGCCACATCCTCTCCCCTGTCGTTGGTGGGCATGCTCTTCCTTGTCCTGGGACCTGAGACCAGAAAGGTCTGCCTTCCGGTGTTTTCCTCCTTGCACTTTTCTGGCCATACCAGGGCACAAGTCCTAAAAAAAGAACTGGGGGGATGCTGTTACCAAAAATGACGCCATGACAGGGAGTGTCGTCATGAAAGGTGACGAGCTCCTCATCCCAGAGAGGCCAAAGAGTGAAGTCCAGCTGTTTGGCAGGGGGGGCGGCGTCCCCCCGGTAAAATAAGTGGGGGGACGCCATCCACCCGCGTGGTACCCCGACTCGAGCCCTGCATACCCTTGTGATGTCATAGCCGTGGTATGGTGTTATCTGCCTGAGGTATTTAGGGGCTTATTTACAAGCCCCTTGCGATGCTGGTGCGTCACTTTTCTTTATGTTAAAAGTGACGGACCAGCGGCGCAAGGGGCTTGTAAATAAGCCTGTTCGTTTTTTGACCAGGTAATGATGATGATGATCTTGAACGTACTGCCGGCCTGTAGAGGGCGCCAATGTCATTTCTTCATAGACTAAGGTGAACTGGTGAAATGGACTTCTCGGCCGCAGCACTCCTGGTGTTTCAGAGGATGCGGGCGGTCTTTTGGCATGGACGAGCTGGGCCCAAGTTTAAGATATCAATTTTCAGAGGGGTGTAAGGAGCTTTCTGCATTAACGGTTATGCAGACAGAAAAGTCCCTGTCACCTGGCTCCAGTGCTGCAGGCGAGGTTTATAACACCCCACCAGCCTGCTTTCTTGCACTCCTATTCCCTCTCACCCCCTGCTGCCACACACTACTAATCCACCTCCAAACAACAACCTGGCACCAGCATTAGAGATGCTACTCTGGGCATAACTCAGGTGAGTGGGGGAGGGGCGCAGAGCAGACGCACTTCACCACGAAAAAGCGCTTTGACGCCTCGTCAGGGGTAGTAAGCGCTATATAAATGCAATACAATACTCTGATGCAATTAGCCAGGGGCTGACCTCTGAACACAAAAGGGCCCTCCTGTAGTAGATTTTAGTCACAAGTAGCAGGGAGGGCGCCACATTTATTTCTGCCTAGGGCGCCACCCTGGAATAGGCAGTGGGTCTTGCCAACTTAATGGGAGGCACACCAGTCCAGTGGAGAAGTGTGGCTCAATGGTTAGAGCGGCAGACCCTGATGCAGAGGTCTAGCCCGGGACCATGGTTCAATTCCCCGCCTTGGCGGGTCTTGCGCTCAAAAAATTCCACGGACCTGATAATTCTCGCCTCGGTGCCTATTCCAATCATAGAGTCCCACTCTGCAACTCTGTGCAATAGCTTGCCTAATCTCCACAACGCAGGATGCCTGGCCTCCACCTTGGGGGTGCCCAGGAGTGGATGCCTCACAGGGAAAGCCAGGATGGGTTCCACAGCGGTATTCGTACAATCACCTTGAGACCCTTGCGGGTGAGTAGTGCGCTATACAAGTATCAATTTACATTTACATTTACATTACATTTACAGTCCATTAATCACCTCACTAGCACCAGTTTAACATCGGAATACAGCAATCGTCCCCCGAAAGAGGACCACTTAAACTGAAAATAGTCTGCCACTGCGCAATTATAATGCATTGAAATCGATTATGGGTTTGTGGCGAGGGCGTTAAATCCATGACAGTTCAGTGACCATGGCCACGTCACGCTCTTCGCCCATTCATTCATTCATTCATTCATTCAAAGATCTCTTCGTTTTTCAGAGGTGCCAACATGTAAAACTCCCCAGGAGGAATGTACGGTGGCTGCGGCGGGCGAACCTGCGGGATAATATTGCCAGTTCTATAAATAAACTCTAGCTGATCTCGGCGAGCGGATCCGTTGAAGCAAAGCAGCGAATTTCCTTGGCTGTTTCTTTTTCTATTTTTTTCCGCCTACGTCTCCTTTTTGTGACTCTTCGGAAGAAAGGCGCCCTTTTATGTTCAAGCAGCTCTTTGGAAGTGTCCGCCCCCTTGTGAAAGAGCCTCGGTCGCTCGCGCTTCGCTGGCGAGTGGGGGAAAAACATAACTATATTTCCACAGCAAAGACAAGTTAATGTGTAGGTTAGATGCAATGCAGAGGAAGGAGTCTCGTTCCAAGCACAATGAATCTGAAACCGAGCGGAGCAGTTCGAGCACATTGAAGAAATACATCCTGCCTACGGTTCCGGATTGGGCTGGCTGACTCGCTGTGTGATCTGGGTCCTATGTGCGTAATGCGTTTAAAAGCTCCTAAGAGTGTGAACGTCTTATGAGTTTAAAAGAGGCGCCTGCCGCACGCGCCTGGCCAGTCACCGAGGACGCCCTACATTGCTTGGCCGGACGGCCGCATGTGTGACACTTGTACAGGGAGGCGCACAGCTGGTAGTATTTCAATAGACAGCGGGTTTGAGACGGTAACCGAGTGCGGGACACCCCCAGTCCGACGAAAGCATCACAAGACACTGTGCAAATAACAACAACATAAGATAAAATAACATGATTCACAAATTTGATATATTTTGAGTTTAGGGAGGGCTGGAGTAAGACACATGGTCCACGAGCCCATTAAAACTAGCAATGTGAGAAGCTCCGTAGTAACAAGGAGCCCTGCTAAGTGTGAGACTCCATTCTAGTGTGGTCTCCTTGAAAAGAGCTGACGAGGCTTCATTCTAACATGTGGCCATGAGACTAGGTGAGACACTCCATTTTAGAGTGGGGCCGTGAGACTGCATTCTAGAAACGGGTCAATATAGATAGCCCAGTGTGACTCCCTGTCCAGATGGGGCCATTAAGACTGGCTAGGTCATTGAGACAGGCCAAGAGTGAGACTCTCTTAAAGTACAGGGGCAGTTGAAGTCTAGCAGTATTTACTCCTTGTTTTGTGCATTCTGCGTAGTGCGCATCAGGGAATGGGGGGTTCGGGCACTCAAGAGGAGAGTCTGAGTTTTAGGTTTATAAAGAGTGCGCGGGGATCAGCAACGGATCGAGAGATGGAGAAGATGTGTGTTCAGGGCTTTGCGGAACAGCCTGAGATTCCACTGTGCTCGAAAAGCAAATGGTTCCGCTCGCTCCAAGACTGAGCTGCGACATGCGACGAGCTCGCGCTCCTGTGCGCATTCCGCGAAGCCCAGGTCTGAGGGCAAGCACCGCACAACGCAGCTGTCTGGAGTGGTAGATTAGTCCTGAGTTGACCAATCAGTCCCTAAGATGGACTGACCCCCGTGTACCGCTTTCTGACAGTAGCAGAGGGCTTTGAAAACACACTGCTTTCTGACTGGGCGCCAGTGCTGATGGTTCAAGTGAACAGAAATGCTGGCAGAGCTAGGAACACCTCATCGATGTCCTGCTGACGCATTCTGAACCCGTTAAAGTCGCTCTATAAGAAAGGAGGGTAGACCAGGAAACAGAGTAATCAAGTCTGCGTGACTAATCAACAGTAATCAAGTCTGTAATCAAGTCCGCTTGTAATCAATGTCGGCACCAGAGTTTATATACAGGAAGTCTCAGCCAAAATTAAATGACATTCCTGAGACTTTTCATCATTTACTGAAACAGGTCAACATACGTTTTATTAATATAAGTCTCGAAAGATAGCTTGGGGTCAAAAATAACACCCGCACTGCGAGCACTGGTACTGGACTCTCCTTAGACACCCAGATACTGAGGCCACTAGTTTGACGACCAGATAGAAGTAAGACCTCCATCTTGTCAACATTTAGTCTCAAGGAAATGGCATCCATCAAATATGCTACAGGTGTTAAACACGGTTTAAATTGGTCTTGGATGATTGTCTGGCCACACTCAAGCCCCAGAATAATCTGGGTGGGTGTCATTGGCATATAAATATTACTGAAATCCAAAGGAGGCCATTAGATGAGCCAGACGCATCATGTATACATTGAAAAGAGTTGGACTCAGCAATGAGCCCTGGGGAACCCTGCAGCTCAGCTATCAACAGGCAGACTGAAAAGGACACAAATGAACAGCTTGTAACCTTGGGTTCAAAAAGGATTTCAACTAGCCTAGCGCCTTCTCCTGCAAACCTACAGCACCAAGTCTATCTAGTAGAGTCTTGCGTGAGACCATGTCAAAGGTCACTGTATGCTATTGGATACTGGGGGCTCTGTGGCCTTCTTCTCCCTGGCTGTCAGAGGTTTTTGCAGGCTGCTGTTTACACAGTCTAAATCAGTGCTACTCAGAGTATGGCCAGGGGCCACCTGCGGCCCTCCTTACCTTTACATTTGGCCCCTTGGTCAAAAGCAGCACTGGGCTGATATTTACCTTACTGAGCACTAACATGCAGAATGATGTTAAATAAACGGGCAAACATTTATTCACATGTTACCCGCAGTTAAAGAAAGGAGAGCAACTAAGGTGTCTAGAACCGCTTAACTTTAGAAATTCCTTCATTTTTAAAGACAACTTAGAACAAATGTGTAAAAATAAGATAAAAGTCTCTTCAAAATTTAAAAAAGTTCATTTCATTCACATGTAGAAGCAACTCAGACAACAATGCCAATAGTGAACTAAGGGCCAGGTGTACAACCGTTTTAGTGGTTGCCAACGGAGATTCAGACCATTTTTAAGCACTAAAACGGCTTTTGTAATGTACAAACCCTGTTTTGAGAGTCAGTAACCTATTACCGACTCGCAAAATAGGATTTGCGAGTCACTATTAGGAAGGGGCATGCAAAAGGGCGTCCCTTCCTAATAGCGAGTCATAGGGGGATGTAAGATTGCTTTACGACCAGAATGTGGTTGCAAAACAATCGCAGTTTTCCATCAATTTCAAATTGGTGATAAGCCATTCGCAAATGGGAAGGGAACCCCTTCCTCTTTGTGAATGGGGGCGCCAACATTTTCACGGCAGGCAGTGGTCTAACAGACCACAGTCCCCTCTAAAAAAATGAAAAGAAAGCTTTTCAGTTTTATGTTTGAAAATCATTGTTTTCCTTTAAGGATAATGGGCTTCATTAAAAAAAATCAGTTTTATTTAAAAATAGTCACAGACTGGTGACTCCAGCAGGCCACCAACCCTGTGAGTGACGGCCATTTGCAGTGAGTCGCAAATTGCGACCTGCCTCATGAATATTAATGAGGCAGGTCTCTTGTGACCCATGTGGGAATCACAAACAGTGTCTCAGACACTGTTGTACATCCAGTTTTGCGACTCACAAATTACGAGTCATTAAAAATTGCTATTTGTGAGTCGCAAACCTTGATGGTCATATGTATGACCCTTAGAGGCAAGTCAGTTGTCATGTGCATCCTATTGGTGGCCTGGGATGCTATTAAACATGGACAACATTATAATGTAATAAATTAAACTCAAGAGAAGGTTTTGTATTACACACGTCCTGAACTCATGTATTTTTAGGTTCTCTTATACGTGACAATGAAGAACAAGGAGGCAAAGTGAAAAATATAATTGCCAAGGATGACACATGTTTGTCAAGTGGGGAAGCCGGGATTGATTCCTGGTTTTCTGATTTAACATTGTGCAATCCAGCGACTAGATTTAAATGCTTCGGTTACCCTACGCTCACCTTACACTGATTCCTCACCGACCTACACCTTGCTGGGATCAGTGCAGCCCTCAGTCACTTCATGAACAAAAACTGAACAGATGGATCATGTTCTCATTATGAGTTCATGTGTAATTTTCATGTGGTCATTTTGCACCCGGAATCCCCAATGCCAGCTGGAAAAGTAATTGCAGGACGCAAAATCACCAGGGCATTACAAGTAGCCCCCGTATGAATGGGCAGTAATAGCATCAACTGGTGCTTCAGCAGTGATTTCCCTATGTCATTCCCAAATTCCAGGGCATTTTCAGGTGAATGTGTGCCTGGAACCCCTTTGTCGTAATATCACATGTGGTAGAACGGAAATGTAAATTATTTCACTCCACAGAACCTCTGACAGGGACGCATTAGCCAGCTGAACTGGGAATTCTAAGGTACCCAAAAATGGACTGATGATTCTCTGCCCCAGACTTGCTACTCAGAGAGGCCACAACGGTTTAGAATATTAAATAATATTGGCACATCAATAAAGCATATGTTGGTATCCTTAGCTGGATTGGGGAGCATTTCAAGTACAGAAAAAATAGTATGGTGTGGCTGTTGAGTGGCTGCAATTGGATTACCGACATAAAAGAGGACACATTAGGAGGAAAAAAAGACAAAGTGATAAGCTACAGTCTAACATTTTGCTACATTTGGAAGAATTAAAAAAAATAATTTAGAAAAGCTTCAACCTTCCCATTCAAATTAAAAGTTTGATTTTTCTATCCGTGTTTGTGAATTAAATTAAATATTTCATCATTTGTGAACTTTTTTGATATATACTTGCTTCTTTATTTTTGTTTACTGTTTTGAAGTTCAAAACGAAGAAATTGCTTAGGTTGAGGTCCCAAATTCAAGAAATGACTTAGTGGGGATCCCCGAGTTCCAGTAATGAGTCAGTGGCAGGGCTCGAGTCGGGGTACCACGTGGGTGAACGGCGTCCCCCCACTTATTTTAGCTGGGGGACGCCATCCCCCCTGCCAAACAGCTGGACTTCACTCTTTGGCCTCTATGGGACGAGGAGCTTGGCACCGTTCATGAGTCACTTCCGGTTGTGACGTCACTTCCGGTGACAGCGTCCCCCCACTTGGAGTGTATGTTGCATTGAGTGCTGTGTAATTATGTGGCGTGTAATTATGTGGCACTGACTGGTATTTGGAGTGTATGATGCATGGAGTGCTGTGTAATTATGTGGCGTGCAATTATGTGGCACTGAGTGGGATTTAGAGTGTACGTTTCCTTGAGTGCTGTGTAATTATGTGGCGTGTAATTATGTGGCACTGACTGGTATTTGGAGTGTATGATGCATGGAGTGCTGTGTAATTATGTGGCGTGCAATTATGTGGCACTGAGTGGGATTTAGAGTGTACGTTTCCTTGAGTGCAGTGTAATTATGTAGCATATAATTATGTGGCACTGAGTGGTTTAGGTGTGTGGAAGTGGGGTGTATCAAGAGTGAGAGGTGGTGTACGAATGGGGGTATAGAAGGAAACAAGTGCTGGAAGGGGGGGCAGTGAAAGGACAGAGAGTCACTAAAAGCAAGGAGATCACTGGTGTGTGCAAGGAAGGAGAGGCACAAGAGCACGGTTATTTATTTTATTCTTTGTAGTTTTAGATAGTGAAAGCATTGGCAAAAGTTTAAGCGTTTCCCTCGCGCTCTAATGAAAAAAACGATATTGTAAAACTGGTTGCAATATTCTAGCTAAAAGTATATAACGTTGAGGTAAACTGCAACGGATGGCAAATGGTGTGTGAATAAACGAGGTTTCATTGTGTGCGCCGCTCTGCCCCTTACGGTGCCTGCCAGCTGCTGCTGTTTATGTCCCTCTCTGGCACATGGTAAACAAAACAACATCAAAGTGTCCAGCTGTGAAAGTAAAAGACACTGCTGCAGCAACTGACAGTCGGTGTGATCTTGAGCATGACAGCTTTCGGCGAGCAAAGCCAGAAATGGCGGGGCGGGGGAGCGGATTCCTTTAAAGTGTTTGAAGTCTGATGCCGGCTGCAAGCAAACCAGTATGAGTGCGGAGAGAGGCTCACAGGCTGCCCAATGGTGTGCGATGTGCACGTGCCCGCACACATGCACTGTAGGCAATCCACCTGGAAAAGCCTTTGGGAGCATTTTTGAAAGTCCCTACTTAATATCTCGCCAAAGCATCGCTAACGCGATGCTTAGGCGAGACCTAATAACTGTCTACAGTCTTTAATGTGGTGCAATAACATTCCACCTTAATGGCATGATGGTTTTAACATGCTTTCAGTAAAGAATAGGTCAAGCCTAAAGCCTTTGTTGTAACTTTTCATAATTAACAAATCACACCAATGACCTCTGTCATAATTGTTACCAATGAACCAATCAGGTACATTTCCTGTAAAATTGGCTTAACACCACAACCAACTCTTGCTAGAACCAACTGTTGTTGGATGTATTGAGCATAAGCTTTCCCACATGGCACGAATCAGTAATATAGTCATAAAATTATAAAGATACACAGAATTACAGTTGTCAAAACAATAGACAAACCCTCATATCAGAGCCCATTAAGGCATGGCTTCGAGACATCGCTTTCTGCCAGGAACAATTATCACATTTTTGGGAGCTCATGACTCTAAGGTTCACACCTAAAGGCATCTGGGGGCCATTCACTGGCTGGCTTAGACAGCAAGAACTTAATTCACCAAATATGCCCCCAACGTTGTAGGAGATATGTAATGGTTCCTGTTCCCAACCACCCTGGAATATACACACACCAGCTAAACAACTGATATGCTCTATGTACCGCACTGCAAAGACATGAGGTTCTATTTGTTAGGATTAACCTACGGGAACTGCTCCATTTTTATGATGGGAATGTTGAACTTGGGTGTTGGAGATATAATCGACAATATACATGCATGTGTAATGTTATTGATCAGTGAAGATGACCTCTCAAACTTTCATAGAAACATCCTCATGATCCCCTTTCCTATATGTTATTATGTTACTCTCCCTTTCTCCATTTTCATTGTGTTCAGAAATGGTGCACTGTTTGTACTGTCTGCAATTTCATAACAGCAATAGAAAAAAACCCTCATTCCAGAGGGATGAATAATGATACAAAGCGTTCTATTACAACGCGGTACGTTACATGGGGTCTTGACAACGCAAGTTGTTACATCGACTTGCGCTGGAGGGTGCTGGATTTAGGTACAGGGTGAATTACTATTCAAACTCCAGTCTACGTACAGTAGGGAAGGTGTTGGAATAGTTATTTACACTATTCCTTAGTCTAGAGCGCCCTCCGGTGCAAGTCGATGTAACAACTTGCGTAGTCAAAACCGCAATGTAACATACCGCATTGTAATTGATGCGTGGTAAAGG
Source organism: Lissotriton vulgaris (assembly GCF_964263255.1). Lineage (NCBI taxonomy): Eukaryota > Metazoa > Chordata > Amphibia > Caudata > Salamandridae > Lissotriton > Lissotriton vulgaris. The sequence goes on from NC_141695.1 coordinate 1,374,801,633, forward strand.
ATGTTTCCCTTCAGAGCCTGTCAAGGATTCTAACAGCACAACTATTTTACCACCAGGGTTTGCCAGAGGGATATCCAACACCAAGCCCCTTGTCTTCTATGGTAATCTATGATATTCCATGTAACAAAATACCTATATAAGGGATCTAGCACAGTGTAATAACAACTCACCCTTCAAGGCCTATTGGCTTTAACATCAACTTTTCACAATGAATAATTCAGGTCTGCTGCTTTCATCATAAGTTTTCAGAATAAATCGATCAAACCTATGGCATTTGACATTTTCCAATAAATCAACTAGGTCTATAGTTTTGCCCATTAGCTTGTCACCATAACCAGCTCTGTCCTAAAGTATTAAGTGGCACCACAAGGCTGTCAAGATGCATATAGCCATACACTTAAAACATATATACAAACGTATAGCTGACAAAAAAATACAGAGCCCCTAAGAGATCCTCATGAGGATTATCCCAGTGGAACCTCCTACCTGCAGGGTTTGTCAGAGTGGCTAACACCAAAACCCCTGCCTATTACTGTAGTTTGTGAGCTTTCGTGTAACAACGGAAATAGGACTCCAACCTTAAATGTCTGCTGTTTTTGGCACATCATTTTCACAATACATAAATCAGGCCTACTGCAATTCTTGTACCTTTTCTTAATAAACAGATCAAACCTATGACATCGGACATTATTTTTCCTAATGAACCAATGAGGCCCGTAGCCTTTACCATTGGATTGTCACCATAATTGTATTGAACAAAAGCTTTCCCACAGCGCAATTATCATTATACAGTCAGCTGATTACAAATATGTACATAAGTCCAGTTGCCTAAAAAAATTAGAAACCCTCTTTAGAATTCTAATAAGGATTATCATAGTGCAAATTTTCTATCCAAAGGGTGTATCCGAGCACCTAATCAGCACCAAGGCCTTTGCAAATGAGGTCAATCGGTGAGATTCCATGTATCCAAATGCCAGTCGATAGCCTTCAACACAGTGTAACAAATCACATGTAAACACCTATAAGCTTTAATAAATGTATTCATAATGGTGGCGTCTTGGAACTTTCCTAAGAACCAGATTAGCCCTATGGCATCTGACATATCTTATCTCAAAGTACCAATCAAGACTATAGCCTACAGGATTACTGTATCACTTTAGCAGATGAGGCTTGTCGCATTGCACATGAGCTCAGGCTGTCATAAAATGACAAATATATAAAAAATTACAGTTGGCAAAAAAATAGAAAACCCATGTGAAAAGGGCCTAGTATTGATTAAGACATTGCAAATCTTCAACTCCAAGTGCTAGTCAAAGGAAATAACAAAAATCAAAGATCTTGCATGCCATGGTAATCTGTGAAATTCTATGTATGAAAATATCTATCTATACAGTGGCGTAGCTAGCCCTTTGGCCACCGTTGGCAGTCACTGAGTCTGCCGCCATGCGGTGGCCAGAGTGAAGAGCGGGGAGGGCGGATGGGAGATAGCTGAGATCTGTTTCGTTTGCCACCCCATGGCGGCTGATTAAAAAGCGGGGGTGCCTTCCCGAGACTGCAGGTGGAAGAGCAGGGGGAGGCCTTCGCCCCCAAAACTTGTGCTGCCCAGGGCGGACTGACACCCCCCGCTACTCCACTGTATCTATAGCTTTTGACACATTGTAATGACAAGTCACTCTTAAAGTCAGACTGGTTTAACAAATATTTTCACAATAAATTGTTCAGACTTACTGCCTTTGACACAACTTTTCACAATAAACATACAAGCACTGTGGAATTGGCAATTTTTCCAAAACCACCAATCAGGCCTACAGTCTTTATCATTGACTTGTCACCATAACCAACTGATTAATTGTGCATAAGCTTCCCCACAATGCCACCCTCAGGAATCTAATTAGTTTGTTGACGAAACAATATTCATCCTCTCCTAACAGGGCTAACAAGTATTGTCAAAGTGCAAATATTCTACCCCCTGAGTTTGTCAGAGGAGTACAGCAGAGGGGAAACCAGCAGCAAAATGTTTGCCTATTACAGTAATCAGTGAGGATCCATTTAGCACAAAACCTGTCTAAAAGTAACACCGTTTAATGACAATTGACCTCCAAAGGCCAGTTGGCTTTCACTTGTGATTTTCCCAATAAATAAGTCAGATCTACTATCGTTCTAGCTTTTTTAACAAAAAAGGATTAGAACTGTGACCTCTGATATCACTTTTTCTAATGGACCAGTACAAAGTTGCAGATGGCACACATATGCAACCCTTCGTAAAAACAGCATAACAGGGATTCTCAAAGTGCAAAATCACGACACCAAGAGTTTGTCACAGGGGATAACTAAAACCAGAACCCATGACTATTATGGCAATCTGTGAGATTCTCTGTTGCAAATTACCTGTCTACAAGCTTAACATAGTCTAAGGACAATCCACCCTTCAAGACCGCTATCACTTTTCATAGGCTTTTCACAATAAATATGTCATCCCTATTGCCTTTGTAGTAGCTTTTCTTAATAATCAAATCAGGCCTATAGCCTTGATCAGTGTCTTGTCATCATATTCAACTCAGTCCTGCTGTGCTGAGTTTAAGCTTTCTCACAAGGCAAAACATGAAATACAAGTACTCTTTTTCAGTGGAAGCATACAACTTTTTCCCTATCAAAATGTGTACTCTAATAAATCACCATTGGGTAAAGCCAAAGCCTCTCCATCAATAGTGCTTCTTACAGCACTTTAACCAGCATTGTAATGTCTGATCTAAATAAATAAGTGCAGGCCCATTTTTTTCTTAGGTGCCCGCTAATCATACTGTGAAATTCTAGGGTTAGCTCATGCCAAGTCTGCCTAGTCTTGATCCCACTTCAGCTGCTTTCTTCCACCTGCTACACTTTTTGTCTCTTCGTCTCCCTCTTTCAAGTTTTTTTTCATCCCAGCATCCTCACTTTGTCACTGTTTCCTATCTTCCTCTTCCTACCTCTGTCCTATTCTGCCTTTCCCTCTCCAGCTCTGGGTCAAGGTCCGAAGGTGAAAAATCAATAACAGACAGGAGAGTGGGGTCTGCTTCCTATGGTCACCCCCACTTTTTGCTGTGATTCTCTGGTTTTTCGACTTTAGTGTGGTTGTGGGCCTGCTAATCAGACCCACAGTCCAGCTGTTCTCTCTCTAAATTGATACCATGTACTTTAGGTACATACCAGATTGGTTACTGGGTCACCCTTGTAAGCCCCCGTGTAGTGTACCATAGGTACCCAGGGCATAGGTGAACCCTAGGCCTACCAGGGGCTGCAGCATGTATTGTGCCACCCCTGGTTTGCCTTCCAAACCGACACCACCGGTCTGTTCACACAGCCTGGGTAAGGTGGTGTAATCACCCCTTACTTAAATATAGTATACCCATATCTACCTTTATATATAGACACATATGCACCTATAAGCCACTCCTATGGTAGGTCTCAACAATCCTGGATGCAGAGTGCTTGGTTTTATGTGAGAGGGTGCCCTAGCATGAGCTAAGCCCCTCTGCAGCTTTTGGAACCATCTCCTTATAGCTGTTCTATGATATAGCCATACCATGTAATATTTTTTTTAATTTTTTTAATTTTTTTTATTTTTTGTCCTCATTTGCCGAACCCTTATGTGTGTTTGAAGAAACCACCGACCACCATATTGTGCTAACTTGCCTGCCCACCAGGAAACTATAGTGTGCGTCAGACAGTTGTACAAAGAGAACAGATCTTAGATTGGCGGAAGAAGGAGAAAACCACACACAAAGAGGGGGACCTTTAGAAAATTCCATCTAGGCATATTTCGGCCTGTTGGACCAGAGATTCGGAGAAAGACCCTTGTTGTAGGTCCATGGAGCAGGGAAACCGGCATAATCATAGGACCCGGGGGAAAAAAAAAACGGAAACCTACTTCCACTGTATCAGGTATTCCCAAAAAGCAACTCTTTTCCTACTGCAGGATCTGGCCAGGTCTACTTTAGAAACTTCATATAGGGACGATAACCATCCTGCATATGTAGGAGGGTCTGTATCCACCCAAAACCTACAGATCTGTCTCCTTGCCATTAAAATTGCAAAAAACAGGAAGGATCTGGCATGCCCTAAGATGTTTTCATCAATCCAGAAGATAATCAGAGGGAGAGTGCTACTCAAAGTGATATTTAGAATAGAAGAAAGGGCATCCACCACCTCTTCCCAAAAACGGCTAATGGCTGGGCACTCTTTAAACATGTGCACATCTGAAGCTTCTGCAAGATCACATTTGTTACACTTTTTACCAGGCTGGAATTTGGCTAATTTTTGTGGAGACAGATATGCCCGATGTAAAGTAAATAGATGGTTTTGTCTCAGCCAAGCTGGCTTCACAATTTTATACAGTAAACTAAAAGAGTTCCGCCACAAATGCTGGCACTGTTCCCCCACATTGCTACCCCATAGCACCTCCGGGAGGTTGATGTCATCATCTATCTCCTCCAGGATCGCCCAGTACCAACATGCAACCTCCTTTCCCCCCCCTGGTCTTGTCATCAATAGATTTTCTAAGTTGCTGTAATTTCCCAGGGGGGCTCCCTTCCTTATCAATGCCTGAGCCCAACTGGTCAATTGTATGTATTTAAAGTTGGTTAACCTTGGCCCGACTCTCTCCTGCAAAGCCTCCCAAGGTAACAATGAACCTCCTGCTATCAGTTCTCCCCAGTTAAGAATTCCGGCTTCCTTTATTGAGCATGCCAGCCTGTCTTTAAGACACAAAGGAGTGCCTGGCGAATCCCAGATGGGGGCTAAGTTGGAAAAGTAGCTCATCCCTGTTTGTCTCCTAATTATGGACCAACTACTGGCCAATGAATGAAGAGTTTTTAATTTTATCTTTGTAAAGAATTTCTGGTCCCCAAACTTAAAAAGAAAACCGTCAGATGAAAGTTCTGACCCCTCCAACATAGCTCGAAACATCCTCCCCCTAGGGTTATCCACTGGTGTTTTTAGAAGCATTCTTGAAAAAGATAATTGGAAAGCCCAAGCATAATATTGGATATCTGGAGACGTTAACCCTCCTTTTTCTCTCCTTCTCCTCAGTTTTTTCCAAGCCAATCTTGTGGCTCTATTCCTCCAAATGAAATAATTTATTTCTTGTTGACATTTAGATATTTGTTTGACATTGAAAGCCATAGGGATAGAGTTAAACAAGAAGGTATATTTAGGCAGGATGGACATTTTTATAAGATTTGTCCTCCCATAGATAGATAACGGGAGATGGTTCCATGTCTTTAGTTGTTTTTGACATTCCTTATGTACTCGCTCAAGATTGTAAGTGGCGATTTTACTTATATCTTGGGTTATTCTGATGCTAAGATAACGCATAGAGGACACTACATCCACCTGAGTATTTGGGATATTCCAAACCATAATTTCAGTTTTTTCGGAATTTATGTTGTATCCGGAGATTTTACCAAACTCCTCAGCCCTCCTGATCACGGAAGGAAGGGCCAGATCTAAGTTTGATGTCATTATGAGGATGTCATCGGCATATAGAGCTACCCGCTTTTCCCACCCTCCGAAGCTAAATGGTATATTAGCCTCCTCTCTAAGAAATTGTGCGAAAGGTTCAATATAAAGGTTAAAAAGGAGGGGAGAAAGCGGGCAACCTTGCCTTGTGCCTCTTGAAATTTCAAAAGGCTCTGTTAGGGAGTTATTTACATAAAGCTTTGCCGTTGGGGTCTTATATATGAGTGAAATCATACGGCAGAAATTTTCAGGCAGATTGAATTTCTCCATGACTGCAGCCAAATAGGACCAGTTAACCCTATCAAAGGCCTTAGTTGCGTCCAGCGTAAAGACAGCCAAAGGCAGAGAAAAAGTGGTAGCGATGTCAATCACCCCAACCAGATCTTGCGTGAGGTCAGCTAAGTATCTGCCCTTAACAAAGCCCTTTTGGTCTTCATGAATTAAAGAGCTCACCACCCTCCCCAGCCTGCTTGCCATAATGGCTGCAAAGATCTTATAATCGCTGTTGAGGAGCGAGATCGGGCGATATGACCCACATTCTTTCGGATCTTTCCCTGGTTTAGGTATTACGACAACCGTGGCATCGCTCCAAGACTTTGGAGGGTCCCTCCCCTCCAAAAGGATGTTATTGAAAACAGAAACCATTATTGGGGCAATCTCCTCCTTAAGTGCCCTATAAATTTCCCCTGGCAACCCGTCGGGGCCTGCTGCCTTCCCCTGCTTTCCTTGCCCCAAAACCTTCTTAATTTCTTCAACAGAAATCTCTTCTTCCAACGACCTACTCTGCTCTGGTGATAGCTTTGGAATAGAAAGTTGGTCTAGCCAGGCCTCCCTCCCTGCCTTATCCTCCAGAGTGTCTTCCTTATAGATATTTTGGAAAAAGTCCCGGAAAGCACCTCCTATTTCTTACTTAGTGATCCGGGGGGCGGCATCTCCCTCCACCCTAATCTCCCTGATGTAATTTCGGGCTTGGTCGGTTTTAGTTTTCCAAGCGAGAATTTTCCCCGCCGCCTCGCCAAACTCAAAATGAGAGATTATACTCCCCTCCCACCTTCTAGAGACCCTAGCTTGTAATATATTTTCTAATTGTGATTTAACTCTCCATGTCTTTCAAAGTCTGCACCTGATCTAGTTTGGGCACCCAAGGTGCTTTCAAAAGATTTCATTTCCCCCTCCAGTTTTCAATATTTTCCCTGAATTTCTTCCTTCTGTAGGAAGCTCTGCTCGTAATACACCCCCTCCAGAAGGCTTTTAATGCATCCCACATAACGTGGATTTCCGTAGAATCTATATTTACCTCCAAGAAATGCCGGGTCTCTGATCGAAAAAAATTGACCTCCTCATTTTCTAAAAGAATGGTGCGTCGAATGACCAAGAAGTATGACTATGTTTGAGTCCAGGTTTCAATATAAATGAGATGGCCGAATGATCAGAGAGATGTGAGGGAAGGTAGGAAATATCTATCAATAGGTCTTTCAGACAATAGCTAAACAAAGCATAGTCTATCCTAGACACATGTTTATATTTAAAGTTTCGGAAAGAAACCCCCAACGTATCCCCTGCCCTTTCCCTCCAAACATCTGCAAGACCCAGTTGTGACATTGCTATTAAGAGGTCTTGTCTAGATTTGGAGAGGGCGCAGGCTCTAGATTTAGCAGACTTATCTAATTTTGGGACTAGGACGATGTTAAAGTCACCCATCCAAATAACTGGGTCATGAAGAGCCAGTAGGTTGTCTCGTATGATATTTAAATAGGTGGGGTCGTCCTGGTTAGGGCCGTAGTACCCGATCAGGGTAAAAGGAAGGCCATCTAACATAACCCTTACAATAAGCCACCTACCACTCCTATCCTCCCTATATTCCATGATTTGTGCTTTTGCTTGTTTTTTGAAAATAAAGAGCACCCCCTAATGTTTGCTGATTGGTCTGTGCAAATAAAATTGTCAACCCATTTTTCCTTTTTTAGAAGCTCTGTTGTTTCCACCTTGAGGAGGTGTGACTCCTGAATGGCTATGACCTGTGCCGGGGAAAAATGTTTGCTCTCCTCCCCCTAGTGCGCAGGCCATTGACATTCGAGGATAAACAATTTAACTGAATCATCTCCTCAAACAGTCACCACTCCCCCCTGCCTCCTCTAAATTCCCTGCCACCTTGTTGTCATGTCTTACTCTGATTTTTATGGGGCATAAGACAAAAAATATTTGTTGATAGGTTAGGCTATTTGCATACAAGTACCCTTCGGGCTCAGACATTTGAGGATTTATTTTTTTATTTTTACCCTTGCCACCCTGTGCAACACCCTCCCCCCTGGAAAACCCTACCCCACCTAAACTGGACAGATGTATTGCCAGTTTGCGCCCTCTACCTCCTCTCCCCTCCTCCCCTCCCTCCACTCAAAAGCTGCGTAATAGGTAGTGCAAGGGCAGTGCAAAAGGTACTCACTCCTAAAGAATATAAAAGTACAATAACAAATAACTAAAAAAAAAAAAAAAAAAAAAAAGAGCCTCCCAGTGACATCAAACAACCCCATTTTAAGAGACTTCCAGCCTCTTTTTTCCTTTTTTTTCTTCCTATACATATATATATATATATATATTTATATATATATATATACACATATCCATACATACACACATATATATACATATATACACATACTCATATACATACATATACAATTTTTTTTTTCTTTTTTCTTTTCCTTTCTCTGACAATTAGGTTACTTCGCCCTCTTATATGTTTTCTAATTAACTTCTGTTACATTTCTTGACTGGCTGGAAGATCCCTGTCTTTTCCACCGTACAACCCAAGTATGACATGGAAAGATCAGCCAAACATTTTTTTATTTTTTTTATTTTAGGAGACTCCTGCTCCTCCCCGGGAATGTAGGGAAAACATGGCGCCCGTGTGAGGAGCGGTAGCGTGCGTCCTCGGTGAAACTCTCCGCTCCCTTTCCTCTCCCTCTCTCATGATGCACGGAAGGTCGCGTTGCCGCTAAACGGAAAGGCGCTGCCTCTCTGAGCCGTCCAGCGGATGTGTTTTGGGGCTTCGGACTGGGCCCCCGCCCCCACCCTCATTTCTGCTTGCGGGCTTTCTCTACCACAACGCTGGAAGGCTGCAGCCGTGGAGCTCAGGCGTGGCCGCAGTGCAGCGGCTCGAGGACTCCTTCGGGGGAAAGCAGCACAGGCAGGCATCTGCAGAGATCGCGGTAAGGTGACGGGGGAAAAAGGAATTGGCGTTTTTTTTCCCCTAGCGACCTCTGTATCAGAACCTTCTGTCCCGTTTTTGGAGCCCCCAGAGGTGTTTTGCGATGGTGAGCTGGATGCTGCCTGTGTGGGTAACGGTCAGAGTGTGTACAGGGGGGGGGCACAAGCGAGGCTGTTTTTGTGAGCTCTAAGAGCTCTAGCTTTGGAAAAAGTAAGAAAAAAGCCAAGAGTAAATCACGAAAAGGAAGGGGGAGAGGCAGGGGGTTAAAGGACAGTCAGGCATTATCATCAGATTGTGGCAGTGAAAGTGATTTGCAGGAGGGGTACGTTTTTTAACCAAAGGGGCGCCAGAGGGGGCTCCAGAGAGCTGCTATCAAAGAGAGACCGTGTGAGCTAAAACCTGCTCGTATAACCTCCTCCTTGCGCTCATTTTTTAAAGTTTTGCCCCAAGTATTGACTATTCAGAAGCCCCATATACCTGAACAGGACTGCCACTCTGACCGCTTAGATTTTCAAGGGAAAATGACCTCCCATATGGCAGATCTTGCTCTAGAAGATACAATCATGCCAGTAGATGGGTCAGGCAGTAATGACCAGACAGCGGAAGAAGTCAGGGGCTTGACAATATTGAAATCTAACGGGCCAGTCAGCTCACAACTTCTTCAAGACATCCAAGATAGTCACCGTCAAATGATCCAGGAACCTGTGAGGTAGTCTCGAAACAGACACCGAGAATTAATCAGCACCCGCTGCAAGAAGAAAGGGGAAAGTCTGGTGGAGGTGTGGATTCAGCCGATTCCTCAATTGAGTCTTTGTTAAACTCTCTAAAAGCAGACATAAAGCAGGGTTTTGCAACATCTGCTGAAAATCAATCAGAGATTAGGGCTGCCTGCGATGTCTTGGAGCGAAAAGTAGATTGTTTGAATGAGAGGACAGAAACCCTTGAAGGCTCTGTAGCAGAACATAAAGCCAATTTAGGCTCTGCCCAAGCAAAAATTCTTAACTTGCAAAGAGAGGGAGATGCGATTCGCGAGAGGGTTGAGTCTTTGGAGAACTTTTCAAGAAGAAATAACCTCCAGCTTCTGAAGATTCCCGAGGGGAGAGAGGGAACGACATAAACACCTTTGTCGTAGAACTGCTAAAAGTCTCACTCAGCTTAGAAGAATCATCAGATATCTTGGAGAGAGATATCCAAAGGATTCATAGGGACCCTTTCCGTCTAAAACCTGGCAGAGAGAAGCCTAGAAAAATTCTGGTCAACTTTCTTACCTATTCAATCAAAGAAAAAAATCTTAAATTTGGCCCTAAAAAATAAGACTTTAAATGGTCCTGATTTTCCTTTTGAGATTCGTTCTGACCTGTCCAAAACCACCCTGGATCGGCAGTGGGAGCTGGGCCAGAGGATGGAGAAATTCCGTGCTCTGGGTGCAACAGTGCAAATGAGATTTCCTGCTTTTCTGCGCGTTATGTATAAGAACAAAATGCATAATATTAGATCTCCTTTTGAGGCAGATGAAATGTTGGAATTACATACCATGTACTCTTAAGTGCATTATAATCCTCGCGGTTAATGCTAACTTTGGTTTGGCTTTATCAAAACATGTCCTGTAAGGTGTCAAACACTTTAGAATACTACCCCCCTCGCCAATTCTGGTGGCGGGGGTAGCATTCCACCCTTTTAGAGGGAAAAGGCATGTAAGTTACTGCTTTACCCGGTTAAAGTTAAACAGAGCCTCAGCATCACAAAATGGATGCTGCTGCCACAGACATGAGTCTGACCTCCTGCTGCTGGATAAAACTCCGGCAGGGAAGGCCTGGACAATAGGTTTCCTGTCCAGGGAGGTGCTGGCTGCTCCCCAGACAAGGGTTTTGTATATTGGGGCAGGGAGGGCTGCATTCACTGAATGCATCTAGACACTGACGGGGGCACACAAGGTGCTCCATGCATAGCCCGGTTCAAACCAGTTGCTGGGGCACTCCAGCCCCAGATCTGGTGCAAAACTGGACAACAGGAAAGGGGTGTAACCACCCCCTTCTCAGGTCCACCCATAGGAGGGACCTAGTCAGGTAATCCAGCCCCCATCCTTAGTATAAGTATAGGAGCTGTGTCCCCCGGACTTTAGATTATCCTGGACGAATCTTTGTAAGATATATCTTGGACCTTCGACATTCCATTCTGACTGGAAGATGGAAGACATCTCCCTTGTGGTCAAGGAGTGACCACCCTGTGCAAACAGGCACCAACAGCAACTTTGCCGGTCTGCAGTTTCAAGGCTCCTGTCGGAACCCGAAGACTCTGCAACTCAAACACAGGACTTCCAGACTTTTCTGAACCCGATCCACATCCACAGCAAAGCTGAGACTCGTGGCGGACATGAGAGACGTGGGACCGGACATCTTGGATATCCTACATTTTGTTACCTGCACTCCTTTCCTGAAGCCTCAGTAAGTTGTGCATTGGAGTACAAGAACCCCCATCCCAGAGCACCATTTGATCTGAAGCTCAGGCCCCCACACTCCGCGAGTGTCCCGTGGGCCCCACCTTTATATTTGTGCTTGATGCATGTTCCTGGTTCATTGCCTGTTGGCTAGTGAGCCTCCTGAAGACGCCATCTTGAATCTAACTTGTGATCCCGGTTGCTCCAAGCTTTCTCCAGCTTCCCTAAAAAGGAGAAGCGCCACAAATCTTGCTGGTCTGCAACAGAGCCATTCTTGACATCCTGCATGGGTTGTAGTTGCCGAGGCTTGTTGGGTCGAATCGGGATCCATTGTGGGACAGCTCGAATTCAGCTCTTGGACATCATCTATGCCTCCTGGACCTCGTAGCTGAAGAGACAAACTCACCTTCTTCACCTTAAAGCACCCAACATCGCCTGTTTCCTTCTTGGTTCCTTCCTAGTCACTGGCTAGTGATACAGACTCTGCCTCTTCTGCTTTCAGGTTCTTCCCATCTCCGATCCACCCTTGGATCCACCCGCACACTTTTCTTCTGGTCGCCTGCAGCTCTTCTTTGCAGCTCTCCATAGAAAACGACGATGAAACCCAACATGAAAAGACACCTATGCACCCGGCTTCCCTGGGTGAGATAACACGAGTACTCTGGTGCTCCCGTGGGTCTTGACTCTCGAAGTGTCCTAGTTTAAAAGGGTTCCATCCTAGTCCATCCGGAAGTGTCCTTAAATTTTAACTTTGTAACTTTTACGAACTCCATAGAAAGTCATTGGGAACCCGCGCTTGTGTTTAGACACTGCACGCGGCTCCCGTGGGTGTCCTACTTCCTAACCTTTGGTTGCTTAATGTAGCCCCAGCGATTCTACAGGCCCTAAGCCTGATTTCTAACTCTCACGTGGTACTTATACCACTTTCTTAGTATATGGTTTGTGAGGCCCCTAGGGCATAACGTATACTGTGCAAATTATCGTATATTAACTGTGTGACTTGTATTGTATTTTTACCTCTGAACTCATACAGAGTGCAGAGGGGTTGTGTTGGATTAAATACATATATATTTGATATATACTTTGTGTGGGGTTCTTTCATTTGGTATTCAAGTGATTATATATGGTAAAACAACTTGCTTAACTCGCCTACTGAAGTCTTAGCCTGAAGACTGCTGGCTCATGCTACCACTAGGATAGCTTTCTATAAGGTTGACTTTACAACCACCATCAACAAGGGTCGATTAGATTGGTACAAGGTGCCCACTAGAACTAGTGGACATCATATGCCAGGCTAACTTCTCACAGTGCCCACCACCTGCCGGATCTTACACAAATTAAGCAAGGGATGGATGGGCCCCAGCATTTATGCAACGATCTCTGATGTTATAAGCTATTTGTAAGACAGGGAGGCCATTTGTAATATAAATAGGTTTATTTGTCTATTGAGGCTGACTCGGATTTACAAGGCATTAAAGGGGCTCAATTAAAGGGATTCTTCATTAATACCCGTTTAATATGAAATCTAACCAGTTGGGAGGTAGTGGAGGATAGCCGGGAGTGAAGCCTCCTTCTGTTCATCTTCTGGTGTGTCTACGTCAGTAACCTGCACACCTATGCTGCTTTGCAAGAGTCAAGACCCTCATACCAGATCGCAAAACCATGGTGCTAGAATGTTGTGTTCTATATATAATTTATACAATTATTGCTCTACTGGAGCTAATATACAAAATCTATAGTCAATGGCACAATGTTTTTGTAAACAATATGTATGCTAGCCAATATTTCTGCATGTGATATTCTGACATATAACTGATAGCCGGTAGCTGGAGGGGAAGATACCAGGACTGGAGTTACCGCTTCCTGCCATCCTCTTCACCATCCCCCAGTTCCCAGCCATTACGAGTTTCCAGGTGCCGAATAAGGGAAACAGGTGGGTTCTTAAATTATGAGGCCCTTTCCCGCATTGGTTGCCTGATTCCAGGCTACAGAATCTGGACAGCAGATGCAAATGTGTGGAAAGCATGGGGCTTATTTACAAGCCCCTTGTGCCACCGGTGTGTCATTTTTAATATGGGAAAAAGTGACATGCATGTAAATAAGCCCCCATGTGCGGTGAAGCAAAGGGTTTCACCGTGTCTGTGTCCCTTTAAGATTCATAATCAGGCAGGGAGCTGGCTCATTTTTAGTCAGTTCACAGGAGGGCCAGTATATATATGCACCGTACTGGAATCCTGGTCACACCTTCGGATTTCACCGTGTGACCTTATGAAAATCGGACGTCCCCCTTTGCAACAAAACAAAATGACGAATAAATCTCTGTGTGGTTCAAAAAGTGATGTAAATGGACCTACACAGATTTTAGGAGCAGCCCTGGATGCTCCAGAACACTCCCTTCTGCATTGTTTGCTTCCTCAGCCCATCTTTATTCAACTCCGCCTCATTTAAGTTTGTTGCCCGCCACCCCTCCCAACACCCATTCCCCATGGGAGGAGACAGACATAGATTTGAACTTTTGGAAGGCGGGGGGGCCTCACGACCCCCCAGCCGTATTTATTAAAATTAGAAACAAAATTTAAAACTTTAAATTAAAAACGTTTCATGAATCATGTACAAATTCAACTTCAATTACATTTTGATGAAGACAGGTATTCAGGCTAACCTTAACAAATCTCTAATACAAAGGTTTCCTAGCCGAGTCTAGCATCCTGACAAATGCATTACATTTGAATTTGTACAACCTAACATTAAGGGCCAACGGCAAGGTCTTAACCGGTGGCAGATCCCTATCACCAACTTCCCGCCCTCACGGTGTGAGTGGCGCATGCGCAGAGGACTTTACCCTCGCCGCCAATCGTATCTTCCCTTGTCGTTGGGGCCCCCTTTCACTCGACGCCATCTCAAGGTTGTCCGAGTTCATGTGTGAGGTATCCGTAAGAAGGACAGCGTGGACTCCCCCCCTTCCCCACACTCTCTTCCGCCGGAGCGGATATCCGGCCCCCGGGAAATTCTGGGGAAGGGCATATAGCCGTCTCCCCCTGGGAGGGGCCTATGGCCGTCTCCCCCTGGGCGACCCATCCGTAATGGGTGTCGTCGTCCCCGTGGGAGGGGCCAATGGCCGCCTCCCCCCGGGCGCTCCCATCTATAATGGGTGGCGCCCCCCCTAGGGACCTTGAAATCACTGCTCACCGATCATGACCTTACCGCCCTACCAAGACTAAATAAATACGACAAATAATTTTATCTACTAAGGAAAGAAAATCTATGACTAAACTTGCAACAGCTTGATAAATCCACTGATTTCAACATTGCTACAAAGCGAAAAAAGGTCCTAAAGCAAAGCACAATTTTTATTGAATCCATTCCTTTACGTTTCTACAAAGGAAAAAAGGCCTACAAGCAAGCATTTAATTACGTGCATACTTTCGTCATCAATTTATGATGCCAGCAATGATTGCAATACATGTTTTATTACCATCAAATAGCAACATACGATATTTCTTCATTTCAAATACTTTGCAACAAGGGGCTGGTGGGTGGGTCAAAAAGTGCAGCTTGTTACCTTGAGGGCTCACGAGCGACGAGTGGTGCAGCCTTCAGAGCGCAGGAACAAGAGGAAGCTTCCTTGTATTCCCGCACCTTTTATCCAGCTGCGGGAGGGCGGGGCCCCGCCTCAAGCACGCCCATCGGTGTACGGACTTCCGGGCGGGTGTTTAGGACAACCCTTTTTTGGGCGGGATGAGCGTGTTCCGGCCACGCCGCTTTGGGCATACCAGCCGGGACACGCCCCCCACCCACAATGGTTTCCCGGGGGATCGGGGAACCCGTCCATACGTTCGGGGGGACCAAGTGGTCTCCCCTTTCCATATGGGCCGGGATGCCCGCCACCCCTCCCAACACCCATTCCCCATGGGAGGAGACAGACACAGATTTGAACTTTTGGAAGGCGGGGGGGCCTCACGACCCCCCCGGCCGTATTTATTAAAATATGAAACAAAATGTAAAACTTTAAATTAAAAACGTTTCATGAATCATGTACAAATTCAACTTCAATTACATTTTGATGAAG
Source organism: Lissotriton vulgaris (assembly GCF_964263255.1). Lineage (NCBI taxonomy): Eukaryota > Metazoa > Chordata > Amphibia > Caudata > Salamandridae > Lissotriton > Lissotriton vulgaris. The sequence goes on from NC_141695.1 coordinate 1,374,816,843, forward strand.
ACAGGTATTCAGGCTAACCTTAACAAATCTCTAATACAAAGGTTTCCTAGCCGAATCTAGCATCCTGACAAATGCATTACATTTGAATTTGTACAACCTAACATTAAAGGGTCAATGGCAAGGTCTTAACCGGTGTCAGATCCCTATCACCAACTTCCCACCCTCACGGTGTGAGTGGTGCATGCGCAGAGGACTTTACCCTCGCCGCCAATTGTAACTTCCCTTGTCGTGGGGGCCCCCTTTCACTCAACGCCATCTTAAGGTCGTCCGAGTTCGTGTGCGAGGTATCCGTAAGAAGGACAGCGTGGACTCCCCCCCTTCCCCACACTCTCTTCCGCCGGAGCGGATATCCGGCCCCCGGGAAATTCTGGGGAGGGGCATATAGCCTTTTCCCCCTGGGAGGGGCCTATGGCCGTCTCCCCCTGGGCGACCCATCTGTAGTGGGTGCCGCCCCCCATGGGAGGGGCCAATGGCCGCCTCCCCCCGGGCGCTCCCATCCATAATGGGTGGCGCCCCCCCTAGGGACCTTGAAATCACTGCTCACCGATCATGACCTTACCGCCACAGGCCAGATAGTTGACCGACTATCTGGCCCCCCCACACCTCCTATAGGTCATGTCTCCTCAAACCCACTAGCCAAGCTACGATGTCTCCTATCAGTAAGTCATTACCCACCCTCGACAGGTGTACCCCATCATTCCAATAACAATGATCGCCCCTGATACACCCATGAGAAATGCATTGGAGATGAGCAGAGCGAAACAATTTCTCCATTTTATTGTTGACCCTCGTTACCGAGTGGTTCAACGCTGCCGTAGACAAACCTCCCCGCCATATCCTCCTGGGAATCGTGTGGGACCAGGCAATCGTACATCCCGGGAGCCTTTTGGCTATCTAGCTAACTACAGACAGTATGTGCTCAACTAAAACCCGTCTTCCCAGTCTCACCAAGTCATTGCCCCCTACGTGCACTATGACTACAGATGGCGGTGACCTGTGCAGCCCTAATAGTTCCTGATCAACAAAGAGAGAGGTAGGGAGAGGCGCGAACACTCTTAATCCCCAAGCTTTATCAGAAAATAAGAACAAAAGAGTGTTCCTGTACAGGTTAGATGGAAGTATGCACAGAGCACAAGGAACCAACAAAGCCCATTTGGTTTGTTATGAAAGCCCTCACTCACCGACCTGGTCGGTGACTTGCTTCATCATCGGGCCCCACCGGGTGTGACCGAATGTCACCCCGGTGTGCTGCGACGCCAGAATTACTGCGGAGCTGGTCTTGTGAGGATGAGAGGGCTATGTGAAAAGTTATGTGAATAATGTGAAGTGGTGAGTTAAAATTGCCTTGTATGTATCAAAAATCCTTTTAATAAGTGATCATCAAGGACAAGGTTAAAAATGTGATGGTAAGCAAGGCCAACTAATTGGATGGTCTTGTACCACTAGCATTAAGTGAAAGTGTGAATGGTCAACATGTTTCAGCCGGTATGGTATAATTAACCTGGCATTCGTCAGGACCTAGAGTGTAAACCCCGGCGGTATGGGCACGCTAAGGCCCACCCAACCAAAGGACTTGAAAGTAAAAAATGTGTCTGTGAAGTGCAAAAACGAGGAGGGCTCCACCAGCCAAAAGGCGGGAAGCACACAGCCTCAAGTCTCTAAAGGTTAGAGACAAAAATTAAAAGCACTTCACACGGGATGACTTTGTACCCCATAGACCACGGGAGGGAGGGGACAGCGCTTTTTTGCACATCGCCCACTACGCCAGTCTCCCGTTGATACACCTGATCAGCCCTCGGAACCGGGTCTCGCCCTAATAGTTCCTCCACAAAACTTTGCAATCGGTCAATACAGAGGCCGCCCTTCCCATGGAAGGTCACTCTGCACCCATATTCCTCAGATGTGTGGATCGCATCACCTGCTTTGAATATGTCTCCGGCACGCCTCACGTATGAGTGGCCCACAACCCAGACCACTCGATCTCCATTCTGTAATCCTGTCACGGTGGTCAGCTGATGCTGGGCCGATCCCAATTCCCGCCCCGCGTCACAGGCTCGTGAAACTGTAATCCAAACAAAAGACAACAAGCGTGAGTGCATTTCATCAGTCTTTTACAACATGTGCAGTCGCACATATCTCCTGAAACAATTTGAGGATCAACGGCCTAACTGTTTCACCTCGTCTGCCTGCAGACCCCAAGCCGTAGCTTCTGTAGCGGCCCCTATTCTAAATGAATGGGTCCCAAAATCACACAGGTTCAAGCCCGCTGCTGCAATCGTAATTGCCAGCACCCTCTGAAATTGAAATCTTGTCAATGGGGTGCCGTACATATGTCGAAGCAGGGCCCCCCCCCATGTTGTCAACCTTTGTTTCAGGTAGGCCTCCACATGCCTCACTGGACAACCGGGATTCCCTGGAGCACGCTGCAACACCACACTATTCCCCAGGGCCTCCTGGTCCGTTTTTGACCTGGCTATCGAGATCAGCAGAGAATCCCCCCTTACTTGGATGTGATCCCTACGCAGACCTCCTTCCACATCTTTCTTATTCACTGCCACTAGTTCACTCACCCGCAGGGCCCCATAGAATGCCAATGTGAAAGCTGCCCGGAATAGTATTACCTCGCTGGGCGAGGAGCATGTCTCGTCCAGTTTCGCCAGTAAAGTGGTCAATTTTCTCAAACCCAATCGGGCGCCTGTTATCCTGTCTGCAACCCTCTAGGTACCGCCAGCCGCGGAGAGCCTTCCTGACTAAAAAGGAGTTCGTCGGGTCCCTTATCCCGTGGAGCTGTGCCATAAATGATATGGCGGCCTTATACCTATTGGCGGTTGCCGCCTACCGGCCTTCCTTATGAAGTACCACCAAAAATTGGACCAAGGATTTCTCCTGCCCCCATCTATGCTCCCCTACCGGCCCCAGAAAGGCGCAGTATGAGCGGAACGCCCCTTCATAAGCTTTCCTCGTCCTGGGCGCTAAACTGGCTGCCACAAGGCTTTGTAGTCCGGGGCACCGATTTGCCATAGTGCTTCGGGGAAAGGTGCCGCCACTAGCTCCGCTGAGGGTAGACAATCCCTGAAAGCCTGCATTTTGAAACGAGAGAGCGCATCAGCTGCATTATTCAGTACACCCGGCACATGTTTTGCCCTGAACTGTACGTTTAATCTCATGCATCGCAATACAATCTCTTTCAACAGTCGTAAGATCCATTTGCAGCGTGCTTCCTGTTGGTTAATGCACTCAACCACAGTCATGTTATCGGACCAGAACACCACTGAGCGGTCCCTAAAGTCTTCCGGCCATCCCACCAGAGCCACCCAGATGGGGAATAGTTCCAGGAAAACCAATGTTACTCGTCAGGCCGTTTTTTCGCCACCACGCCGGCCATTTTTTTGCTGACCAGCGGTTTCCGAAGATTGCACCAAACCCCACGCTGCCCGCCGAGTCGGTCCATAAGCCGAGTTCCGCCGATGAGGCTGAGGGTTTGCTCCAGACCACTCGGCCGTTGAAGTCCACCAGGAATGCCAGCCAAATGAGCATGTCCTGGCGAACCTCTGCCGACAGTCTTGTGTGGTGGTGCCCTTCCCTAAGGCCCGCCATGGGTGGTGCCCTTCCCTAAGGCCCACCATGGATTGCGCAATGGATCGAGAGAAAGGGCGAGCCATCGGTATCACTCTTAATGCAAAATTAAGCTGACCAACTGTCTGTTGTAGCTGGTGCAGGGTCACCTTCTCCGTCCGGAGACATTGTAACAGGGAAGCCCTAAACTTGGCAACCTTCTCCGTCGGCAAACGGAAGCACCCCTCCTCCGAGTCTAGTTCTATACCCAGAAACTCGAGGAAGGTAGTCGGCCCCACTGTCTTACCTGGCTCCAATGGAACCCCGAAACCCAGCATGAGCACGCAGAAGTCCTGCAATGCCCGCGCGCAGTCCTGAGTGCCCGCTGGGCCAAGAAAGAGGAAATCATCAAGTTAATGCATCACATGTTTGTGCCCTGTGGCCTTCGTGAACGCCCACTCCAGAAACGAGCTAAACATTCCAAAATAGGCACATGAAATTGAACAACCCATTGGCATGCACATATCCATGTAGTATTTCCCCTGAAACATGAAACCCAGCAGGCGCTGGTCTTGAGGATGTACTGGAAGCAACCTGAATGCAGATTCAATGTCTGATTTAGCTAACAATGCACCCGGGCCCAGGCGATTCAACAGTACCACTGCGCAATCGAACTTTACAGAGCATACCTCGGGGTCAATCGCCTCGTTTACAGAAGCCCCCCTCGGGGCCGACAGATTGTGAATGAGTCTGTACTCCCCCGGGTCCTTCTTCCGAACCACTCCTAATGGGGAACACACAAAATCAGCCACTGGTGAGTCGCCAAATGGTCCTGCCACCCGCCCCAAGCTAACCTCTTTTGCGATCTTTTTGGCGGCAACTGTTGGGTTGTGTTGAATAGACAACTGGTTTTTACAGGAAGTGTTCCCACGAAGATTGCCCGCCGGGATCCTGAAGCCATATGAGAAGCCATCTCTCAGAGTCCCGGCGGACGCATGATCAGGGTATCTGTTTAGCCAAGGGGTCAAAGCCAAGATATCTACGGGTGAAGATGTTCGCTTCGGAGGCACCGTATCAATCCTGCTTGGGACCCCCCTTCCCTCCTGTGCCATTGGCCTTGGATCGGCAACTGGTTTCCAGGTGTGAGGAGTTTCCACAGCCCGAGCACGTGTGCCGGAACCTACACGTTCCTTTGCGGCCTGTTACACGTTCCCTTATTGAAGCCCCAAAACACCCCTCGCTTTCTTCCGTTCCCGCCCGATCTAGGCTGGGACTTCCCCCCGTAGTTCGCACGAAAGGGCTGTGACTGCCTCTGTGGGATCGCCCCGGAGCCGTTCGTACTCGACCCTGAACCACTCGCTGATCCTGGCAAGAGCTGTGCATGCCATGCTACTGTATCCAGACAATCCCAATTCAAGGCCTTGTTAAACTCCTTCGCTTTTCTAAAAGCCATATCATAGCCTTTCCATTCATCACCTCCATACTTCGCATGGAAGTTCATGATCCTGCTCTGATAACATGCAAAGTCACTCAACACATCTGGTGTACGTTCTTCGATAATCGCCACAAAGATAGAAAAGGCCCTGATCCAGTTCATCATTGTCTCTTCGACCCTGAATTCCGCCATCTTGGCCCGCCACACACTGGGGTGCCATAAATCCTTCTGGGTCTTTGCATACTCTAACTCTCGATGATCAGTCAACAGTGAAAACATGTTAATGTACTTGTTGGCCCACACCATCTCTTTCGTAACCATGGGAACATGTTGAGCCAAGCTTTCCCGCCTTGAGGGTACCGCGCCCTCCGCCACCATCGGTAACGATCTCTTACCGGCTTCCGCCGCGCTTCCAGCCGCGTCCGTTGTTTTCTCTTGGTTGTCAGCCGGGACCACTTTCGCCACCTGTGGGGAAATAGAAGGCACATTTGCTGTCCCGGCATCCCTTGCCTGCCGTAACTGCTCGATAATTAGTCTGGCCTCTTCGGCCGGGTCTCCCGCAGCCGCAGATCCCCCCGCTCCCTTTTTCAACCATGGTAACACTGCCGCTAGCTGAAGCGCTAATTCCGGGGGCATCTGGTCGTTCACCAGCGGTGTGATAACCACGGGGATAGGCAACCCCCCATCCGGTACGGGTACCAGGCTGGCCGCTGGCACTACTGGAATTGGTGGAGTCTCTACCGGGACTGGGGCCTCGCTAGGACCCGCTTTCCCCTTCCTCTTTTTACCCTTATCCCCTGGGGTGACGTTCCGCAAAGCCGGGCCTATGACCCTCTTAGGTCATCCCGAGGATGCAGTTTGGGCCTCCACCTGTTTCCTGAGGGCCATCAAGCCTCGATCCAGCCGGTCTACTTTACCGAATTTTCGGTCCATCACCGCAACCTGGTTCACCAATGTGCGCAGCATCCTTTCTATCTCGGAGCTCTTTCGGGCTTCTTGCCAGGCATGTCCGCGTTTAATCAGCATGACCTGTCCTGCGGAAGTGACTCGATTTTCAGCTACGCAGTGACGACTGAAAGAGAAAAACAAAGATTACAAGTTCTCAAAAAGTGCAGCTTGTTCCCTTGAGGGCTCACGAGCGACGAGTGGTGCAGCCTTCAGAGCGCAGGAACAAGAGGAAGCTTCCTTGGATTCCCGCACCTTTTATCCAGCTGCGGGAGGGCGGGGCCCGCCTCAAGCACGCCCATCGGTATACGGACTTCCTAGTGGGTGTTTAGGACAACCCTTTTTTGGGCGGGAGGAGCATGTTCCGGCCACGCCGCTTTGGGCATACCAGCCGGGACACGCCCCCGCCCACAATGGTTTCCCGGGGGATCGGGGCACCCGTCCATACGTTCGGGGGGACCGAGTGGTCTCCTCTTTCCAGGCTCATTGGTGGTACCACCCCAGAAGACTTGTAATGTGCATCAATGATGTAATTGACTCGGGATCAGGAACTGTCAATCCAAATCATGTCCATTGCAGTGATTTGGGAGCAACACAGTCCAACCCTACTGAACGCTGCTAATGTCATAAGAGTGAGAAGAGAGTGGAAGGAGAACTTCAGAGCAAACCTTTATGTGAACGAGAAAATAGGTGGGGGGGGGGGTTATGTTGGCCCTTCATAAAATATCCTCCCAGGAAGTTATTAGTAATGCCATAATTAAAACTCAAAACTCATGCTCCTAAAAGAGCAGTGCAAAAAACAGAAGTGCGCGAACAGCCACTTGCATTCTGTTCCGTTACATTTTTCCGAACTCCCACAATAAGAAGTTCAGCAGAAAGGACTTGGATTTAAGCGAGGTTGTGTGATGAGAGTTACACATAGACTCAGAGGGCACAGTGGGAGGGGGGCGGTGCAAGGCCAGTTGCAGAGAGAGAGGCGAGACATCAGGATGACAGGAGGTGAAGTGACAGAGGAAGAGAGCACTGTGTGGAATCAGAGCAGCAGGGATTTAGGAGGGGAAAGAAACGAGGGAAGGGGTACAAAAGGTGAGACTGAAAAGCAGTGTTTAATTTGTAAAATAATAAGTGCTGTGCCCAAAGTGTTGCTCACAAGCCCACTGTTGGCGCTAATAAATGGGGGCGCGCGGAATACCAAGGCTGACTGGTCTTCAATGCACGTCACACTACCTTAATCCACTGCCCGACATTCCCCGCCCCTTAATCTCACGCTTGCAGGTTCTTGCTTTCTCCAGTTCTGACGTTTCACCAGCTTTCTCTTCGTCCTTCTTTCCCATTTGTGTGCTCATGAAAAATCGTACCCATACTACCAAACACAATGAAAGGCCATTTTATTAGGACAGGGTTGCAAAACATTTAGTCAGCCTCAAACAACATTAACAAAGCGTCAAAACTTCTTGATACATCATCCCCTGCTACAAGCGACAATTCTCACCTTGCACCAAACTTTCACCTCAATGCCTCATTCTTTCCTTTTTCACTCACTCCTTCCGTTCCCCAATCTCTCTTTAGTTCCCCGACCAAACTTTTTCAATTGAAGCCTCCTTGTCTTGTTCCAAGAATCCCGCACAACCTCTGCCTTCACCTGCGCTCCCCTTATCTCCCCCTGAGGGGTGGATATGCCCACATCAGGCTCTCCACCCCCAGCTACGACAGACACCCCACAACCCGTCCTATTATGGCATACCATGGTGAACAACAGACCCCCACCACATCCCCATATTTTGTAGGGTTGTCTTTATTTAACCCCTCCCAGTGGTACATGGAGCCAGGAAGAGGCTGTCACACCCTAACTGAATACCTTAAATACTAAACCTACCTCCCACCCCTTCCCCATAAACCTACCTATCGCCTGTCCTGGCATAACCCATTCTCGAATATCCCCACGTCACACACCCCTGGGGCCCTTCATTTTCTGTCTCCTTCTCTTGCGCTGACTGATTGGGGGGGGGGGGGGGAATAAGTACCAGTGGCCACACATGAGTGCCGGTGGGCCACACTGGCAAGCACCAGCTCAAGTTAAGGACTGGGATGGGATCGACAACAAGGCGAAGGTTCAGAATGAGAGGACCATGATATGAGGGGGCAGGCTGAGTAGAGAGCTGTGCAAGGGCAGAGAGGGTACCACTTCACAGCATTATGGGCATCACATCACTAGAGGTAAGCAATATGCACCTGTTAAAGATAAGGGCTACTTATTTGAAAAAAATAGGGTACTGGTAACAAAAAAAGGGGAGGCGTAGTAGGAGGGTGTGGTGGTGGCGATGCAGTGCCCCGTGATGCCGTCTCCCTGAATACAGTGGCATTCACCCCTAGAGAAAAACACACAAGATGATGGACGGAATGTTGCACAATGGCAAAAAAATTCACCCCCAGTCACAGATCTGGGTTCACCCCTAGAGAGACACGGTGGGGGTGCAACCGAGCGTACAGTGACAGACAGATGGATATGAGTGTGTCAGACTGAGAGGCTAAAAGGATGAGCTTCTAAGGACAGGCTAAAAGGAGGTTCTAGAGAGGAAGTGAGACACTTTGGGAGGGCGCAGGGATGAGTGTAGAGAGGCACCCTGTGGGAGTGAAGGAGCTGGGAGAGTGATAGACTGAGAGAGGGGGCCACACAATGAGGGCAATGAGATGAGAGGGGCAGACAGTTAGACAGACACGTCCGGGGCATACAGGACGGCAGCAGAGAGACAGTAGGCGAGGATGCAGTAGAGCAGTGGGACACGCTCTGGGGTGGACTGGGCAGTGAAGAGGATCCGAGGGCTGCCAGCTGTGACACAGAGCGCGCGGGGCTGCGCTGCGGATACTGCATTGCAGATGTTTCTCAGCCCACAGCTGTACGCCTGGGGGACGTGCAGATTCTTAGAAAACAAACACGTGCACTTGAGAGAAGCAGAGATCTGGCTCACAGCCCGCCCTTTCCATCCTACCCCGCAGCCAGGCGGTCGCTGTTACCTGCGCAGTGCCGCTCTGATCTGTGCCCATGTCTTTCCCGTCTAAATATCTGTTTCATGTGTCTCACCAGCACAGGGACAGACCTGACCTCTAATCCTCAAGGAGAGGACGTGGCGCTTGGGCCAAGGCAACCCACACTGGAACTGGAAAGCCAGGTTTGAGCCTCGGCGTCAACGCTCATCCTGTGATTCTGGGCAAATCACTGACATTTCCCGAGCCTAAAAAACACAGGAATGTGTCCTTGCGTGATGTAACTGGTGCTCATGTAAAGCGCTCTAATACTTTCTTGTCGAGTTCGCGCTATATAAAACTCCTACAGAAAACACCCTGGCTGTACTAGTCGTGAGTAACACTCCCCTCCCTCCGAAGCTACGCCCCTGCCTGTAGGGGGCATTATAAGGTAGATATCCCAGTTCTTGGGATAAAAGTCAGGTCATTCTGAAAAACAGAATTGAAAGTTCAATTCATTTCAATTCAATACTTTAGAGTTTAAGTTAATAAAAACCATAACAATGTCGTAAAAGGAAAGAAAGTCAGACGATATAAAGGCATTTAAAATGCTTAAAAGACATTTAACTATTTTTTCCTAAAAAACACAATTAATATCATGTAAAATAAGCTAAAGTAAAACGGAACATGTTACTATGTCATATTATCCACAATATTGGTATCACATCAGTGTTGATTTAAAAGGTATTTATGCAGCTGATTAGGATTTAGATACAGTTGATGGATCGTTGGACTGGACTAGACTGGTGGTATATATATCCTTGGGCCATGTTATCTTTTCGTAAAGTGACAGAAATGTCATCATCTGACAGGTCAGTTGAGGATCTGTTGTACCCAGACCTTTAATGATGGCAGATCTACAAGTTTGAATACCCCTGTCATTAATAGCTTTTTTTAGTAGTGAAACCCGGATAGATTTTAAGAAGGGGCAAACTCTGGAGCACGCTGGGAAACCACAGAAGAGATCGACCTGGGAGACTGGGCCAGCACAGAGGAGTCTGTGTGGAAGTGGCCATGGGCGTCCGCAGAAATTTTTCCGGGGGGGGGGCAAAATGTTAATGTCATCACCATCCTCCGACATGATGTGTGCCAGGTGGGGCACACAAAACAGAGGGGCGCAGAAGGGGGATAGACTGGAATCCAGGACATTTGACTGACCCTGCCACGGGCCAACAAACACCGCCTGTAGGGAAAACGCTAAACTTTCTGACAAGGTGCTTTATCTCTGTCTGCTAGGTGTGCAGACGTCTGGGTCCTCGATCTAACACCAATCAAGGCTGTCTTCAGCACGATTCGATTTTTATCAGAATACTTTAAAACAGCCTATGATTAAAGCACCAGATTAAATATACTGTATGCACAGTGTATGTTAGGAATTATTTGTAGCACACATATTTACCAATATTGGCTTCTTGGTGCTAGAATTCATGATAACTTTTATCCAAAGTTAAAGCACAACGTCAAAGTTAGTAATAAATAATGCAGCAATCACACATGCTAGTGATTTGACAGTGGGTGCTCCCTTTACTATAATTCCCCGGGCATTGCAAAATTTTACACACATTCAATTAATTTGTACAAAATAAAATGTATAGGTCCAAATGTTAGCTATATTTTTGAAAAGAAACTTAGAGTCCCTCTACGTGTAGTCAATGTCAAACTGACATCGTGCGCAAGTTTAGAGATACAATAATGGCCAGCTTCCTTATGCGGAAGCCCGGCACCGTAAATGTGTGGCACATGCTTCGCCCGCAGCTGCGCCACATCATAGGTCCAGGGATGCTGAGTCTTACACAGTGGTCAAAGTGGGGGAAAAAAAGTAGGGGAACAGTGGGCGGAGAATCAGAGGGCGGGAATAACCCAAGGATTGGATTTGTGGGTGAAGCCAGAGGTGTGGCTAGAATGCGCAGACATCCCAATTTTTAGTATTTGTTTGGCATTTCACTGCCCAGTTTAATCAACCAATGGATACACATGATTATTTAAGGTTATAATGAGTTATTGACATTAAAATATATTCACAAAGTGGGATTTATTTATTTATTTTATTTATTTTATTCAAAGTTTTATATAGCGAGAACAAGATCTTTGTAGATATCAGAGCGCTTTACAGAAACAAGGGGTAGGGGCAACAAGAGGGTGATTAAACAAACTATTGGGTACAATATAGTAGTCGGTAGTACGTGGGTAGCAGAATAGCTATCATAAATCAGAATAAATTGCGGTAGCAATCAGGTTAAAATATAATACCAATAAACAATCAGGTAACCAAAAATACAAAAACAGTGCTAAGTCTTTGATCCAACAACAATAGAGTTCAGGTGAACTTGGCCATAAGGATGGCTTTTACCTCTTTCTTAAAAAATGCAGTGGAGGAGATAAGCCTGGTTTCAGGAGGGAGTGCATTCCAGATCCTGGGTGCCATTCCTGAGAAGGAGCGTTTGTATGTTTTTTCCTTTCGGAATCTTCGAGGTTTCAGAAGGAGATTTTTTGTACTTCTATTGGATCTCGAGCCTCCTGATATAGTCAGCTTTTGAGTGAGGTAGTTGGGTGACTTGTGGTGTACGGCCGAGGGTGTCATACAGGCAATTTTCAGCTGTATTCTGGCTTCAAAAGGCAGCCAGTTCAGGGATTTTAAGTCAGGGGATATATGCAAATGTTTTCTTGAACCAGTTGGGAGTCTCGCGGCAGCGTTCAAGGAGGCTCTTAATGGTGCGGTTGTTGATAGGGGGAGTCCACTGAGAGCCACAATTCCGTAGTCTATGCGAGGGATGACTAGGGCTTGTACAGCAGTTTGGAAGTCCTTAGCTGGGAAGAAGGGTTTAAGTTTCCTCAAAGTGTTGATTTGGAAATTAGCTCCTTTAGTTGCTTTGCTAATGTGCTGCTGCATGTTGAGGTTGGCGTCAAGTGTGATGCCTAAGGATTTCGCAGATTCCAGGATGGTGGGTTGGACGTTGAGCGCGGTTAGGTGATTGAGCCAGATTTGGGTGAGAGCAATTTTCGCAGGAGGTGAGATCAGAAGGAACTCAGTTTTCAGAGCATTTAGTTTGAGGTGATTATCGGCCAACCATGATTGGGTGTTTCTGAGTGTGGTGTTCAGAAGTTTGATGTCTTCCGGGGATTGTAGCTTGAGGTAAAGTTGAGTGTCATCGGCGTACATATGGAAGTGTACATTAGATGCTTGAAGCAAGGTGGTGAGTGGTTCCATGACGAGGTTGAACAATGTGGGGGATAGGGAAGATCCTTGTGGGACGCCTAAAGTTACAGGCAAAGATGAGGACAGCACGTTGTTGATCTTGAACTTCTGAGACCGGTTATGTAGGAAGGAAGTGAACCATTTGAGAACAGTCCCGGATAAACCCTTTCTGGTGTTTAATAGCTCCAATAGGTTCTCATGTTTGACAGTATCAAATGCTGAGGGATATGCTTCTAATCACAGAATGTACCAAATATGATAAAATGTGGAAACACAAGCACTTTGTCTCCGAGCCATGGAGTTTCTGTCATCAGCACTTCACCCTTTTTCAACAACAGCAGTTCAAACATGAATGGCAAAATATCCTAGTTTGCAAATGTTTTCTCTAAAATGATGGCTCTGCCATATTTGCCTCATAATGCAAGATCTGCTGCATGATCTGACCATTTAAAGTAATAAATTGTTTGTAGCTCAAACATATCAAAAGTTAATATAAAATATGACTTGTGTTGCTGCGGAGTGGATGGCCTATTGTAAAGGTTGACTGGTCACCTTTCTCACTGCTGCATTTGTATGTTACACAAGTACTAATAAGGCAAAATCTTTCCAGAGACTGTTAGCACGTGTACACACGTCAAAATAATAAAATATCTGAAAATATACTGCATTACGCTGCAGCCTTTTTTTAATGCATAATTTAGTCAACACTACGGCATAATGTTGTCATCCTTTGCTGCATAATTAATTCCAGTGGCCCCACAGCAGGCAGCACATGTTAAAAGTGCTTGTGAATGAATCAGGGAGACTGTGAAGTTTGCGAACTTAGTTTGGTTTGTGAAAATCCTGCATTGCCAATCCCTGGTGAATTGCAGCTACTGCTGCTGAAACAAGGCCAATGGAGGTACCTTTGGGTGAGGCAGATGGGCCTCAAGGGCAGGGCCAGCCATAGCACTGGTGGTGTCCTGTGCATTAATGTTTGTTAGTGCCCCACAATGACCACCTCTGCCATGAATTCCCTCACTACCACCCTTTAACTGTGCCCCCAAGTCTCCATAACCACTCTCTCTCAGATGCATTTAATTTGATTTACAGCGCCACTCATACCATTGTAGGGTGTCAGAGCACTTTACATCACACACATTACACAGAGACAATCAATATGTGTGTAAATCACTGTATAGAAAATGTTACATAAGACTAAGGACTACAAGGTGTAGGAGTCACATGACAACCATACTAGTAGCCCGTATAGTTTTATAGTGATTGGTCTGGAGAAACACAATACCTGGAATTTAAAACGTAATACCATGGTTGGGGGTTCTCCTTAATAATCAGAATTGATTTCTGTCCAAAAGAACACTTTTTGGGACATTAGGATAATCAAAGACTGGGGGACGGGGGAACAAAACACTCGAATTTATACCTTGCAGTTTGTATGCCGCTCTTAGATGACAGTTAATAGCTCACTGTTCTAAGTTAGGATTTTAACTTATAAACTGCAAGTAAAAAAAGGATCTCTGACAAAAACAGTAGCCCACTGACCTATTTACATTGTGTGCACTTTGTGATCTGCATGGCGCATGTTCTTTGCAGCTGGTACATTAACCCTCTGAGCTACCTTTCCATGAGTCAAAACTTCCACTAGAAAAAATTCTGATCTCTCTCTAGGAAGAACATTAATCACCAGAGTCATCCTGACATTTTTATTGTTGCCGAAAATTGCTGGAAGCCAGGAAGGAGACAGCAAGCGTTTTTAAAACCATAATATACTTGCAAACATGATGCCTTAACCTAAAGTCAGCACCCGGTGCAGTCAAACTGGTTGCACCGCCCTAGAGCTGGCCCTTCTCAAGGGTCCTGTGACCTCAGTGACTGTTGTTCTAGGGTGTGCTGCTTCATAGGCCTGCCCGCAAGACTGAAAGTGAACTTCAGTATGGATAGTGGTGGACAAGCCTTGAAGGTTAACCTACACTTGTCATGCTAGGGTCCACCTGCTGGTACGAAGACACCAGGACTTCTAAGGTGTTGCAAAGCCTTCTAAGGTCTAGCATGTGATTGTGCTCTCACAGGAGAGTGGTCTGGTGGGCTGGTTATTAAGGCTGAACCTGGTTCCCAGTTCCAAATTCAGCAGCTTTGACCCTAGTGCCCCATCCTCTCCCCCACTGAACACCGTACTGCCCCACTGAGAAAAACTCCCACTGTTTTTAACTACAACCCAATTGTTGCCCGCAATAAACACCTGGATGCGCAATTTAAATTACGCACTAGACAAGATCAATATACGGCCTACAAAAAAAAAAGGAACAACATCCTGGAAGAAGCAAACACTTATAGGGTATGCAAAATTTAGCAAACCATGGGAAATGTAAGCAGGAACAAGATGGTTACCATAATGCTTTTACACTCACTATTCAGAAATCAGTCAGAGCTTTTGCCTGGAAAGTTAAGGACACGACTACAGGGCCCTGAATGGACCCATTTCAATGGCCATTGCTTATATCCTTACAAAACGTAAGCAGTATGGTAAAAAGACCACATCCCTGGACGCAGAGCCGCAACACTCATTTTGTTTTCCAATCCACACATTTTGGTACCTCCAGGATTGGTGCACTAGTCCCAAGTCCAGGGAAAAAAAAGACAAGAACACAAAAACGGCGCTTCACTGGCAAACTCTGTAAAAGTGGCGCTAATGTGTTTCAGTGTGAATAAAATGTTTGGCCAGTTTGCTACCACTCTGTCTTACTTTATTTAGCTATTTATCTATTTGTCATATGTTTAGCCTTTTATTCCAAATGCTGCACTTTGGAATTAAAATGTCAGAAAAATTCTACATTTCCAGCAAAAGCGTCTTTCTTTTTTGGATCCATTTCACAGGGAAGCAAATAAAAAAGGAGAGGAAAGAGAGTGAGAACCCTGTCTTGAAGTCACGGTTTTCATGGGCGTCCGCAGGGGGAGCAAGGAGGGTCGCTCCAGGGGGGGGGCAAGCGCCCCTCCTTGCCCCCCTGTGGACGCCCATGGAAGTGGCGAACAGTGGCGTGGCAGAGACTGACAGTCAGCTGAAGGAGCAGGACTGAATACCTTGGGTTGCAGGGACAGAGAGCCCATGCCCCCATGCCTCCTTAGAGGCGCAGGTGGGGGGGCGGGAACTTGTATCATAGCAAGACTTTATTGGTGGGACCTGAGGCAATGGTGTGGCTTGTGGGGGTTCATTGCTATGATCTGAAGGGGACTAGAAGCTATTAAGCGTGGATGACTAAAATACAAGTTAATTGTAATATGTGTAAGCTGGACGGGGGCCATAAAACCCCATGCGTTTTCAGCATTTGGGGGGGGGAGAGAAGCACTCTGCCATGTTTGGGGCTGGGTAGATCTAAATCCACGGGCAGGGGGGCAGGGTGGAGGCGGGCGTTGAGGGGGGGAATGGGGGGTGTTTGAAGGTTACTTGGTTTATTGGTGTGAAAGACAAGTCAAGGATCCTTGTGAGTGACAGGATTGCGAAGAAGCTGGGGCGCTCAATAATGGACAAGTTGTATAAGTTTTCCTCGATTGCACTGATCCGTGCAAGGGGTGATTATTTTGTGACTTGGGATGGGGGGATAGAGATAGGACACTTTTTGTACTGACCAGGAATGTTAACGGGTTGGGGGACAAAATCAAGAGAGGAATAGTGCAACAGTATTTGAAGCAACACTCTCCTGATGTTGTTTTGCTGCAGGAGATGCACCTGGTGGGGCAGAAGACTAAGGCCCTCACGAGATGGGGGTATAAACTACTAGTCCATGCAGATTACACATCGGGGTCCAGGGGAACGGCGATTCAGGTTATGAAATCCTTACCTCTCATAGTTGGTAAGATCTGGGCGGACCCGGCGGTGAGGTTCACAGGAGTGGAGGCCCAATGGGATGGTAATATATTTTCAGTTTACCTACCTCCCGCTTTGGGTAAAGTAGCTTTAGAAGACCTTGGGGGAAGGTTGGCGGGATTCCAAGACGGCGCATTAATTATGGGAGGAGACTATAACATGACACTGAACGACACGATCGACCGCCACCCGCCGAGGTCACAGGCCAAATCCAGTGTCTTAATGGCCGACTTTGTGACAGCACTGGGATTGGTGGATGTGGGTAGGGCACTGCAGCCCACGTGCAAGTTATTCACCTTTTTCTCTAGTATGCACCACAGCTTATCACGTATAGATTACTTCCTCACACATTTGTCATCATTGGGCAATTTTGTAAGGTCCCAAGTTCTACCAAGGGGCATATCTGACCACTCCCCTGTCTGGGTGGAGTATACACACTGGGAAAAGCAGGCACGTGCCACTATCATTATCAACCCATGGCTTTTACACATACCAGACATTAGGCAGGAACTTCTCACACAAACGGAGAACTACTTCTCTGAAAATGTCGGTTCAGTCACATCCGCTCAGATGACATGGGAGGCATACAAGGTGGTTCTGAAAGGGCATGCCTTATCTTTGAAGATGGGATATATCACTAAGAAGCGTGAGCTCGTGGCACAGGTGGTTAAACAACCTTCTTAACCTAGATAGGGAGCATGCACAGAATCCTTCTCCTGATACGGCGCACATGCTTCTACTGAAGCAAGATGAGTATCGGATCAAAACCAGGGAACACATGTTGGCCAAGTATCGCCACACCCAGTATAGAATATATGAAATGGGGGATAGAGCGGGAAGTACACTGATGTGGCTAGAGAGGAGAGAACAAGGATCAAGATGGGTACATAAGCTGACGACACCAGGGGGTAACACGGTGTCACAACCGCAGGACATTGCAGAGGGATTTGCGGCTCACCTAGAAAAGGTATATTCCCCCTCTACTCACTACACGGCTGAGGATTTGCGCCAGCTTCTCCAGGAAAGTGACGTGCCAGCCCTCTTGGAGGCGGATAGGGAGACACTGGATGAGGCTCTCTCACCTGAAGAGATTGGCAAAGCTATAGGGCAGATCAAGTCAGGGAAGGCGATCGGGCCCAATGGCGTCCGAGTTGAAATTTTGAAAGCCACTGCCTCCCGCACGATCCCGCACTTAAAAGTCATGTATAAAGAGAGTCTGGAGGTGGGCCGGCTGCCAGTGGATCAGAGATTGGCTACCATTGTTGTAATCCACAAGACGGGCAAACCAGCAGACGCATGTGGCTCCTACAGGCCGATCTCGTTGATTAATGCGGAGGTAAAGGTGCTAGCGAAAGTTTTGGCCAATAGGCTGGTGTCGGTTATGGAAACACTAGTCCACCCAGACCAGTCTGGGTTTATGCCTGGAAGAAACATGGCCCTCAATCTAAGGCACTTACATAATGGGATGGCACGTAGAAAATACATTCAGGAGGATGCAGCGGTGCTGTCTCTCGATGCCTAATGGCCTTTGATTCCATAGAATGGCCGTACATGTTTGACGCCCTGAAAAAAATGGCTCTGGGTGTAGTAGTGGGCCTCAGCAAGGCCTACCAGTGCTAGGGGTTCGCCCTTCTCTGCACAGAGTCCTCAGACCATAGGATAGAAGTTGGCACAGAAACTGGAATAGAAAATACAAGATTTATTAAACCTCATGAGGTGGAACTACATTCACACAACACCCTTCGGTAATGTATGAAGTAGCTCAGTGAATGGAAGGAGCCTGGTCCTTTTATACCCACAAAGGGGCTCAAAAGAATGTGGTACAAGTACAAGAAGAAGGTTTTAAGTACATATAAGGTCATACAGAAAATGCACAGTTAGTAAGTGGGAGGAGCTAACAGTTGCTAATTCTGGTGAACAAATCCTGACAGTTACAGACTAACAGCAGCAAAATGGACAGCTGCAAGCTCAACTGTGCACGTGCGAAGCAGAAGAACCTAAATATAGCCTGACTTTAGGCAGATTCCAAGAGCAGACAACAGCAAGGTAGGACACAGCACATGGCACGCACGTGGTAACACATGGCAAACAACATGGCTGCCAGAAATACAAAATGGATTCCACAAAACGGATAAGATAACCTCTAAATACAGGATGGCTTCTGCTAATGCTAACCCAATCGCTGCCAAATTTACAACATGGGACCCAAGTTTATAGCCTGGGTTCGACTGTTATACACAGAAGTCTTGGGTTAAGTGAGGGTAAACAGTCGTACGTCCCGGATATTTAGGCTCCAAAGGGGTACTAGACAGGGCTGCCCTCTATCCCCGTTGATATTTTCGCTGTTACTAGAGCCCCTAGCGGCTTGGATACGCAGAGATGTTATGGTCCGAGGGATGAGGTGGGCGGATGACGTGGAGGATCGAATATCCTTATATGCGGACAATATACTGCTGTACCTGGCTTCCCCATACAGATCTATATCGGTGGTGCTTGACTTCTTTACAAGTTTTGGTAAATACTCCGGATATGTGATCAATTGGTACAAGTCCGTATTGTTTATGCTGCATGGCCCGGTCCCTAGGCTTCCGGCAGGATGCAATACAGCGGTGGCAGAGGAAGGTACTGACCCAAACCTCTTTTACAGCTCTAACTTGGCCCCCCACTGGCTAAATTATGGGCAGATGTGAAACATTGGAGATCCCTTCCACTTTCGCTGCTGGGAAGAGCTGCGCTCCTTAAGATGCTGGCCCTCCCTCGCTTCCTGTATATCCTTCATAACTGTCCACATAAAGTTCCAGATTCGTATTTCAGGGCAGTGGAGGGAGAGGTCCGTATGTTGTTGTGGGATGGGAGGGCCCCAAGGGTGGCACTAAAGAAGTTAACAAAAAGCTGGTACGACGGAGGCATTGCGCTTCCCGACCTGCAACTCTAATATTGTGCAGCACAGCTAGTAACTGTTAATCATTGGCTCTAACGTCCTCCAGATGACCCTGCATATGCTCTTGACCGATACCAAACTGATCGATCCGGCTACTTCGGGCCCGGTATACATATGATAAGAAAAATAAGGGGCGGTTCTTCGGGCCCACTATACACACGTTACAGATTTGGCGAACAGTGCTTTCTCGCCTTGGCTGGGTTGGCGTCCTCACTAAGGCAACGCCACTTTGGTATACGCGGAAGTTGGGCATGCTGTGTCACCAACCCGGGTTTGATAAATGGGAGCTTATTGGTATCTTGGCTGTAAAAGACCTAGTCAGAAAGGTAGCTATACTCACCTTTGAGGACCTGCAGAAGCAGTATCACCTGGCTCAGGGAGAAACGTGTAGATACCTGCAAATCCGGCATGCTCCTAGGCGGCTTTTCCGTTCTTTGCCGACATACCAGAATCTTCACCATTTGAGGATAGGCTGCTAGATGGGCCCTTAAATTTGAAGGCACTATCTCTCACCTATAAGAAACTGTAATAATCTCCCAGATACCTTTCCAAGACTTAGAGAGCGATAGCAGGTTGATTTAGGAGTGATTAGTGACAAGGACTGGCAGGAGGCCCTTATGTCCCTTCGAGAGGCGGCCATTACATTTAAGTTTAGGTTGATCCAATTGAGGATACTACACTGCTCATACATGACAGGTCAGAAACTAGCGAAAATAGGGTCCAGAGCTGACGACCTATGCTTACGGGGCTGTGGCCAAGGGGTCACAAATTTACCACACTCTCTGGAGCTGCCCGAAGATTCGTAGCTTATGGGAGGAGGCCTCGGAACACATGCAGGCGGCCCTACATAAAGAAATTGTATTAATGCCACAATTGGGATTGTTGAATGTCTGGGAGGCGATTGACCGCACAGAAGTGGAAAAACAATTTTAAACGCTAGGATACACATTAATTAAGCGGGAGATAGCGAGAGGATGGGGGAAGTGCTAATACAATGAGACCACATATGGGAGAGAGAGCTTGATAGATGCATGTTGGCAGAAACTGAAGGTTTTTTTTGCTAGGGGGTGCCTGAAAAAGTGAGATCGGAAATGGTTGCTTTGGAATAATTATCTAGGAAATCCAGTGGTGTCTCCAATGGTGGAACTGGACATGCATAGAAGTACAGAAGGTGCAAATGTGATGTAATATATATATTTTTTTTTGCTGATTGTTAATTTATTATGTGTATGCAAGTCAAAATTGCCATCCTTTTCTGTTTACATGATTGTGATGTTCACCAATAAACAAATAAAAAAAAATTTAAAAAAAGAAGGGGAAAACACAAATGACGTGAAAATATCTTGCCTTACAGCACCACATAAGCTGCTACATCTTTTGGGCCCTTCATACTTCCATGCAGGTTGGTCAGTCAAACTTGGTAATGCCCCGAGTCTGATAGCCGTTAGCTTTTGTTTCAGTAAGATGAATATGTTGTGCTTAAGTATTCCGCCGGACGTGTTGATGTGTAAGATTGGAGAACCATCCAGGAATGGGACCGCTTAGCTAGTATACTTTTGTCTTCTAGTAATGAGTGGAGCTTGGCCGCTTTATTTGTCACACTGCGAAAAACCTGGAAGGGGGGTTCTGAGCCCAGAATTATGTTGTATTGGTTTCCTTCAATGCGGTTTTCAAGAATTTGCCGTAACTTGAACTTGAACATTGGATTGATTCAACCAAAATTTGGACCAAGTTTTATTTGTAGCATATTTTCTCCCAGTCTCCTATTGAATGAGACCAAATTCCAATCGTACCTGGATGTGTTCTGATGTAGGCTAATTACTTTTTTATACGTCTTTTTTTGTTGAGTCTAAACGTTTTGCATCCTTGCCATTTAACTCTATGCTCGCGTAAGTAACTGTCAGCACTAGTTTAGCAACCATAACTGCTACAAGTGGCTTTTCTTTTTTTTCAGATATTGTTTGTGGAATTGAAAATTCAATCGAGTGTCTATATATATACAGTGTTTTTATATGTACTGACTACTTCTAGGCTTGTTTCTCCCAGCTTGAGTGGGTGTTGATGTCCTGGTCGATTCGTAATTTACATAGTTTTTGTGACGTTGATTTCCAGAGAATTAGCCTTGGCAAACGTTAATAATTTGTTGAGCGCTCTTTGACGGCCAGCTCTGGTTAAGCTAATCAGGATTATGTCATCTTCATATGAGAGATGCGTTATGGCAATGTACCCAAGCGCAGGGGATGTGAATTAACCTGGTCCAATCGTGGTGAGAGATCCGCCATGAATAGATTAAATAGATGGGGGGCTAATACACAGCCTTGTTTATATCCTATCTCTGTTTGTATTTTCCTTGACAGTTCTGCCATTTGCTATATTCACACTGACCCACGTGCATGTGTACAGTTGTATTATGGCTCGTAGTATTGTTTCAGGGAGGTCCAATTTCTTTAATTTACTCCACAGCAAACCACGGTTTACACAATCGAACGCTGCTTTACAATCTATAAAACATAGTTGTAATTTTCTTTGCAAGCGTTAGCACTTATCCGCTATTATGGCCAAGGCTAAAATGTTTGTTGTCCTGACAAATCCTTTGTGAAATCCTGTTTGGTTGAATGGGATCAGCCTGTTTGTATTGGACCATTCTACCAAGTCCCCTAGGAATAATAATGCATAATATTTGGCTTCAACATCAATAAGTGCAATTAGTGTATAATTTGCTGGGTCTGACCTATCGCCTCCCTTAAAGATCGGATTGATTATTGACCCTTTGCAGCTCATGGGAAGGGTATTAGTTGTACCTATCTCTTTATAGAGCCCCGACAGCAGAGTAGCCCATTAATCAGGATCACTCCTGAAAATGGTCTGCGGGATGCCATTTGGGCCTGTGTCCCATTTTTATTATTCTGGATACCTTTTCTATTGCGTGGCTTTGGCTGTCAGGGGCTGTTAGCGTAACCAGGGTGGTACTGATTTCTTGCGCTCCGAATGTGTTATTTCCTAAGTGTGTACTTGTACCATATACTAGACCAGTTCCCAGAAGAGCCTGTAATTGGTTTGTTTGGCACAGGAAAGTAGCTTTGTCCATAATATCTCCTTTTTTGCTTTCTGGTCCTTCCAGATTTGCTTTTTATATTGCTTCCTGGTATTCTTTATATGATCCCAGGCGTAATTTGAGGCGTTGGGAGTCTTGTTTTTTATAACCGCCCTTCTCATTTTTTTCTAAGCAAAAAGGCTTTTCCTGAGAGGCCTACAATGTGCTTGTCCCTAATTTTCTAGTCATAATTAATTTTGGGTGCCTGGTTTAATAGTATTTTCATGAACATAGACCAATTCACTACTCAAGTGCTACCTGGAAAGATGTTTGCTTCTAATATCTTTTTCGCTAGCAATGCCACTTCTGGGAGCGTTTCTGCTGACCATCGAATCCGTTTCAAATTTGTTGTAGTCAGGTGGCCCATCTCAATGCGGGCTGGCCAGTGTTTTGAGAAGCTTATTTTTAGTTCAAGGACCTTGTATGAATGGTCACCTTGGGTTGAATACTGGATGATATATTTCCCCACAAGGGGCAGTAGTGGAAGCTTTAGGATTGTATAATATAATATTGAGTGAGTATTTGCACCCTTATAAATTTATCGTGGGGGAGTATCGTCTTTTCTTCCACCATTTATTACTCGCAGGCCTAGGTGTTCCAAGGCTAGAACTAGCTTTTGCCCATTCAAATCCTGTCATTTTGCTATCAAGGACGATTGTGGAGGAACTGACCAGAACACATTAGCCACTGCTAATTACTCATCTTCACCTGGGGTATAGATTAAGTATGAATTAAAATCACCAGTTATTATTATCTCCCAAGCTGGGTTCTCAAATCTGATAGTAGTTACTATCGATAAAAGTTTTTCATATTGTGATTCTTTTATTCTCAAGTTGGGATGCAGGTAGACATTACTTAGTATAACTTTTATTGTCAGGTACTTAAGGACCATTGTTCCATTTTGATTACTTGTAGGTCTGATGTCGTATTGGACAGCTGTTCTGATTTAATGCTTAGTGCCGTTGATATATATATATTGCAAGGCCACCTTTTGGTCTCCCAAATCTGTGTGTTCTTGTTGCTGTTACATGATGGTGTGTATAGTTGGCCACTTCCTTACGCTCCCTCAGCCAGGTCTCTTGGAGTGCAATAATCTCATAGTTCTCCCAGTGTGCCGGAGGGACATTGGGGCATATTACCAAGGGGGTTTATCTCCGCTTTTTTGGCTTTAAAAGCCAAGAAAGCGGAGATAAAATTATCTCCCTATTACCTAGCTGTCGCTAACACCAGTTAGCGACAGCTAGTAGGAGATAGCGACCATCTTGGGCCCCACTTTGCATGTCAGTGATATTTATCACTAATGATATGCAAAGTGGGCGTGCCAAGATGTTAGCGACTGAAAACAGTTGCTAACATCGCTATCTCCTATTACCAACTTTTGGAGATATTCGCGCTAAGCGCGAATATCTCCAAAAGCTAACACCTGCCCTGAGCAGTTCTTAGCCATGTTATCCAATGGGAGGTGGATAACATGGCTAAGAGCATTAGCTCGGTAATGCAGGAATATCGCAGACTTTTCAGCGATATTCATGCATTGCGGCGATTTTTATCGCATTTGCGATAAACCTTGGTAATACCAAGGTTTATTTGCGGTAAAAATCGCCGCAGCTCAGCGGTAAATGTTTGTCTCTAACCAAGCAATAGCAATAATTATCGCTATTGCTTGGTAATATGCCCCATTGTCCTGTATTTCTCTTTTTGCACCTACAATGTTCCAAGATAAGAGCTTCAAGGAATTGTTATTTGAGCTTTTTCTTTGAGTAGCAAGTCATTCTGTTCTCGGAGCATTAAGAGTTGTGGCCATCCAGTTCCAGGTATTTGTATCCTGTTGTAACTTTTGTCTGTTCCTTATTTTTTCAGAATCACTTGTTTTTCCTCTGGAATTTTGTAATACTGAGTACACTGGAGTGTTTTCTTCGTCTATACTATGCCTCCTGGGTGCCTTTAGTAAAGGTGAAGGATAATGTGATCTTGAAGGTCTTGCCAATGTAATGCCCCAAACTTCAAACTGTTGTCTGGCGTTCAAGATTGAAGACACTATTTCCTTATTTTTCAAGGACAAGAGGGTTTTTTCCATCTGGTTATTTTCTTCTTGAGGAATACATTTCATTGACAGCAGATCTGTTGTAGTAAAATGCTTTAGTGTGGGGATTTCGGCAATTAATCTCAATGTTTCCTCTGTTGAGGAGGTCTTGCTGCCCCTGAGAAATGTAGTTAGCTGTTATTATAATCTGCTTATTCATACTGCTTGCTTGATTAATATCCGATGTTATTGATGTGGGGAGTGATTGTTGTAATACCTCTCTGTGGTTTGTCCCGACTCCACTATCTTTCTGTAGATTTACTTTTATTATAATCTTTTCCTTCTGGGCATCTTCTTTTAGTGAGCTTTCCTGCTCCTCCTCCGCGCTACATTTAGTCAGCTCTGTATTATTCCTTGTCTCAATTGTTCGTTTCGCAACTGTCAGATCCGATGTGCATTTTTTTTGTTTCTGTCTTCCCTTGTTTTCTGCATGCATGTCATCTGTGGTTGTGCTTACGACTTCCCGTGTTGCTTACTTTACAGCTGCTCTATCATTGGATTCTCCTTGACTTACGTTTTGAGCTTTCAGTTTTATTCCTGATTCTTGTTTGCATTGCAGTGGAACCTTTCTTGTTTTTGATTCTGGTAGCTCATTTTTGGTTCATGCCGTTTGTGTTTGCAGTATTTCTTGATTGGTCTGTATTGTATCCGTTGATTCGTCTGTTTTTAAACTGTGGTTTAATGAAATCCATGAAGTAAGATGTCCTAGTGTTTTCTTATTCTCACCTATCATCACTTGTTCTGTGTGAGTACTCTGGAGTTCTGGGACTGTTTGCGACTTTTTTGTTTAAAAAATATGAACCCATCTCTGACTGGTGTTCGTATCTTTCTTTGTACATTGGTTGTTCTTTCTAGATTTCCTCACTCGTTTCTCTCATCTCTTAGTTTGCAAGCATGCCTCTGTATCAGCTTGGCCATCCAGTGAGGCAGGAGGTTGTTTTATTTGGCCGCTATCATTGTCTTCAATACCTGCCCCTTTATTGGGGATCTCAAGTGGTTCGGTTGCAACCAATATCTTTGGTAGTTCTTTTACGTGCTTACTGTTGTTGTGTTTGAAACCTAACCCTCCTTTAGAGATCATAAGTGGCTCTGATGTGACCAGTGTTTCTGATTGACCAGCAGGGGAAGTTTGTTGATTTAACTTATGTGTCATGCTGGAGTGATTTATATTTTTTGTTTTGCCATCGCCATTCACTTGCCTTTCATTTAGAATACTTTTTTAGAATGGCTGGCACAGTATTCAGTTTATCGATTATTGGAGCACATGAACACTCTTTGGCTGTTATTGTGTTTATTTCACGCTCCTTGATTATTAAGTCCGCCAATGTTTCCAGTTTTGTATTTATTCCTACAATATATGAAGCTATTATGTTCATCAGATCAATCTGTGTATCCAGCTTATCCGATTGCACATTGAGTACTGTTATTGTTGTTTCTAACACTTTTAGCAGCAATGTGGATGCTGTCTGATGGTTCTCCACTTTTGTTTCTAGTATAGGCCCCTCCTACGAGCGTTCTTTGGCCTTCTATCTTGTTCCTTTGCTTTCTCTGCTGTTATTGAGTTATTCTGTGTCAGTCTTATTTTGATGGAGCTAGTATGAAACTGCATTGTGGGGTTTTATTCATTTCTGTTCTGGTTAAGGCTTATCTGGCTCTGAGTTTGGGTGGGCTGTTCCAATGTACTTGATATCTCGATTATTGGCTGCGAGTGTCCTCTTATGGTAACACGGAGTGCTTTACTCATCCGATTCTCCGATTGATTAAGGGTTTTGGCTTCTAACCCTTGAAGCAGGTCTGTGTTGCTTGGTAATGATATTGAGTGCAGCCATGAGTTGTTACACTGCAAGTTTGGGGAGTGTGGGTTATCGGAAGTGTCCAATTGTATACCTACAACTTCTGTAATTTGTTTGAGTGTACCCACATTTAGCACTGATTTCGGTGTGGAGTGTGGACAATCTAAAGCATGTACTTGTGCCTGGATCACTAGCCCGCTACTATTCGCCTGATCTTCAGCGGGCGCTTTTTCTATGATTTTACTAACCTTCTGTGTGCTTTTGGTCTCAGAACCATTCATTTTCGATATTATTAGCTTTTGTGGTGTCAGTGGGTTCAGGAGACAATCTAGTTGTCCGGTTTCTAAATAGATGCTTTTGTTGGGTCTTTTAAAAACGTGAACTTTCTACTGGGATAATTTTTCCAAATATCGAGTATTGCGGTGATAGTAATGGGCTTGCCAATACTTGGCCTGGTTTTTTTGTGTTTCTACAGTCTCCTTTGGGTTCTTGGTGACTTGTTTTGTTGTTTTTATGTGCCAATTGTTTTCTGAGTCTCCCCGCCCTGATTTTATATTCTCTAATTGCGATAAATTAGTTTCCATTGGTTTTCCTCCTTGCTGCCTTTATACAGAATATACTGATGGTCAGTCTGGGCTATTGTAGTTATAAGCCGCTTAGTTTGTTATGTTCAAATTTGCCTTTTAGCTTTGCTGTTGGTTGCAGATTAAGGTTTGTGAGGTATTTGCGGTCGTATTTTGCGTAATTGTTTTGTTACGTGGTTATTTCATTTCCAGAACTGTTCATAGAACTGTTACTGGGCCTTACGAGAGTATCTCACTTTTACACTCTACACAATGCGCATGCCCCTGCCCCCAGTCCACTTGGTTGTCACAACTCTGTCTCCCTAGGTATGCTAGCCACGTTACTGGCTCATGCGTCAGGGCGAAAGTAAATGAAAATGCCTGCTCCACCCTCCACCACAAATCCCTGCCAAGTAATTGCCTGGTGCACAGGTTTATTTATTTATTTATTTATTTTTGCGATTTGTTAAGCGCGAACGTATGCCCGAGGGCGTCTCGGCGCTAAAAACTCGACTCATATCTCTACCCATGTGGTTGCAGCGTGATTTACTGGGAAAATAGCCAAGTCTTCACATCTTTGCGAAAAGAGTAAAGAGAGTGGCTAAGTCTAATTGAGAGCGGGAGTGAATTCCAAAGTCTGGCTGCCGTGACTGAAAAACGTCTGTCACCCCAGGAGACAGTCTTAGTGCGAGGCACCGTTAATTGTTGCAAGGTCATAGATCTTAAATGCCTTGCCGGGAGATAGAGTTGGAATTGATCCCTAAGGAACTGCGGGCCAAAGTGATGCAGTGCTTTGAACACCAGACAGAGTGTTTTAAATTTTATACGTTTTTTTATTGGTAACCAGTGGTAGTTCCGAATAATATGGGCAATGGATTTGAATTCTGGTGTTTTGGATAGTACTCTCGCAGCAGCATTTTGGACTGATTGCAATTTGTTGATAACCCGAACTTGAGCATTGGCGAGAATGCCATTGCAATAGTCAAGTGAGGATAATACCAGAGTACTGACCAAAGTTTTACCTGCACTGTCAGGCAGGAACGGAATGATTTTTTTTATCAATTTTAACTTATAGAAAGCTGTAGCTGATGTCTGGTTAGCATGGGCGGAGAAGTTGAGATGTTCATCAAACATAACTCCCAAATTCCTGACCTTTGGAACAGGGTTGGGCAAGGTTTCAAATGATACAGGCCACCAAACGGAAGACCAGCAAGGGGAGAGTTTTCCAAAGATAACCACCTCGGTCTTCTCGGAGTTAAGTTCCAAACAACTTGAAGACATCCAATCTCCGATTGCTTGCATACCCTCCTGGAAGCGCTTCGCCATCTCTTCCCCGTTGTTGTTGATGGCGAGGACTAGCTGGGTGTCATCAGCGTAGGAGGTAAGGCCCATCCCATACTGTTTGATGACTCTAGCTAGATCCGACACATAGATATTAAATAGTGTCGGACTCAGGGATGAGCCTTGAGGAACCCCGCAAGGTAATGACAACTCAGCTGATTGAAATGGTCCTAGCGTAACTGTCTGGGTTCTGTCGGACAAAAATGATGTAAGTAGGCTTATGGCTCCCGATTGCAGTCCCATCCTTCCGACACGGTCGATCAAGGTGGAATGATCGACCGTGTCGAAAGCCGCAGAGAGGTCCAGCAGTACAAGTACTGCTGTGCCCCCTTGGTCTCTAATGACCCTGATGTCATCAGCGGCTTTAATGAGGGCGGTTTCCGTTCCATGATGTTTTCAGAAGCCAAACTGGGTATTGTCCAGCAGTTGATGTTCGTCTAGGTACTCAGACGGCTTTACAAGGGTGTTCTTCAAAACTTTAGGATAGCTCCCTGAGATAAGTATACGGTTGGAAAGTTGCGTGACTATAGGAACTATTAAGTCCAACACAGGTTGAAGAACTTTGGGAGGACAGGGATCTAAGGCCGATCCTGATTTTATGGATTTAATAATATCCATGGTTTGTTGCTCAGTTATTTCTTTGAATTGGGAGAGAGGGCTGTCAGATGGTTTGAGGCAGGTAGGATGTGTGGAAAGATCGTCTTTGGCAGCAAAGGCTACATAAATGTCATTGACTTTAGTATAAAAAAGGTTTGTTGCTAGGCCATTGCCCAATCTAACACTGGTGTCTGTGTGTTATTTGCGGGATGTTGGATATGTTTGATGGGGGGGGTGCTGTTGCCCTGATGGGACTATGCGCCTGCCCGAGGCCACCCTGTGGCCATCAGGAGGGCGAGCCCTTAGTCCCGGAGGGCTTACCCCGCCCTCCTCCTACTTGGTCAGCCACTCCTCCCCGGGCAGGTGGTGCCCGGCTGGAGCGTGTGCGGGCCAGTGACGCACGTCCGGGGCAGCAGGCAGGCAAGGGGTATATATCTTCCCCTCGCCATTTTATCTGCCTCTTTGCCGCTCCGGACGTCGCGCGTCGGGTCACGGGACACTCTTTTCCCTCCTTACCTCTTACCCTGAGTGTCAGCAAAGGGGGGGTTCCTGTGGGAACTTTAATGTGTTCTTTTTCGTTGCAGGCGGAGTTACGGGGCGATCCGGAAGCAGAGAGGTGCAGCACTGTACTTCAGTGGGCACATAGGGGTGCCAGAGCCTAACCTGGAACCTCATGGGAGGCCGGGAACCCGTGTCGGCGCCCCAGTAGTCCTTCGGGCGGTTGTGTGCCTGTGCAACCGGGGGTTTGCCTAGATACGCCCCGCAAGGGGCGTGAGTAGAGTTATTACCATAATGATGCAGCAGCTGGGTGGTTCGCCACTGTGCTGCTTGGCTCATCAGGCGGGCAGGTGGCGAGAATGCGGCCTGCCCTTGGATCGCCCGTAAGATAACCCACCGTGATTACATAATGTTGTATGTAATAAAATAAACCTGCAGCAACTTTTTCCCAATCTAACACTGGTGTCTGTGTGTTATTTGCGGGATGTTGGGTATGTTTGGGGCGGGGGTGCTGTTGCCCTGATGGGACTAATGTGAGCGGGGTTGTGAGGTTAAGCGCCAAGTGGGAGCCGATTGCGAGCCTCCAGTAACCTGCGGCTGCACCCAGCCCGGCCAAAGCCAGGCTGAGGTGTTTTCGCAAGTCACCGGGCTCACTCACTACGACCCCCACCTGCTCAGCCCACTCACTACCTCTCTGCCCGCTCTGCCTACACGGCTCACCTGGCTCTGCTCCCACTGCCCCCCTCTTCTCCACTCAATGATCTGAACCGACCAGCCCCTGATGTGGCCGTTGCGGCCAGTTTTCCTGCTGTCTGCCGCCGCCACAAACTGTCTCTTTGCTGCTCCGGAAGCTGGATTCCGTGACTCATGTCTATGCGTTTTCCACGTTCTCTCCGCTGTCAGTCGCAATTCACAACAGGTGCAACCCTTGCTGCTCGCTAGGTCCGCTGTGGCCTCCCCGCCGCCTGCTCCGCCTACTTCTCTCTGCTCTGCTGGCCCGGATGCAGAAATCTGTCATTCAACTATACTCAATATTGAAAGTTATACACTCCATTTACTGATGAGTGAAAGTAATTTATCTGTTTTTGTCAGGCACCACAGGAGGGGAACGGCTGCCTGCTCACAGCAGAGGGGAGACAGGGTGGGTAGGAGGGCAGGGGGGAGCTCAGGGGGCAGGAGGCCCTGATATATATGTGTGTTTTTGTTACCAAATGCCCTGAAGCTTTCACAAGACGCACTCGTCAGCAAGCCCACCTTCCGGTTATTTATTGACAACTCTCCTTTTCGTCCAAGCACAATTCATTTGCCAAACGCGTTTCAAGACTCTTCGTCCCTTCATCAAAGGCAGCTTTACAGGTGAGTACGATTTGCTCTCCTTTTATTTACTTTGTCGTTGGTTGTTTGCCCTCAGTGGCCTGCACTTAATTCATAGAGGCGTGATGGAACACGTAGTTCAGGAAAGCAACATACATTACATCTCCCACAGTGGGTCCGTACTCACTTGTTAATTAAAAGCACATTATTTTCCTATAGTAGAATACTGAAAGCACAGGAAAGTTCATTCTGTCGGGCTTAATGCGCTGTATCAGTCGGAAATAGTCTCAAACACAGCCTCTTAATTTCAAAAGATGGCGCAGTCTTCTCACGACGGGGGCCGCCGTGTAAATCCTTTTGTCACCAAAAGCCCTGAAGCTTTCACAAGACGCACTCGTCAGCAAGCCCACCTTCCGGTTATTTATTGACAACTCTCCTTTTCGTCCAAGCACAATTCATTTGCCAAACGCGTTTCAAGACTCTTCGTCCCTCCATCAAAGGCAGCTTTACAGGTGAGTACGATTTGCTCTCCTTTTATGTTCTTTGTCATTGGTTGTTTGTCCTCAGTGGGACGCACTTAATTCATAGATAAGCAAACAAACACATACATTTAGAAGCCTACTGGGTGTGTGTCTGTTTATATGTGTGCACATATTTACAAGGCAATGCAAAAAAACAGGACAGGCCAGATACAAGAAGTAAGACTAAAGGCTTTAGTCCTACTTTCATGTCTCGCCTATCCCGGTTTTGGCTTTTCAAAATTTAGTCACCCGAGCTTTGGTTTTTTATGGTTATGGGGAAGTGTAACTCACTGCCTACTTGAGTTTCTGGTCTGTGATGGTTCAGAGGCAGAGCAGGTTTGGTACTCGATTCTGGTTCTCTCTATAGATAACCTGTACAAAAGGTTACATCAAATATAAGAATGAGTGCCTTTTCTCTGGGCTAGAGGGCACTGCACAGGCCACTGACATGGTGTAGTGTGGTAAAGTATGCTTAAATGAAGAAGGTGCACACCCCAAACATTATTGAACCCTAGGCAATTGCCTTTCAAAACTAATTGTCTTCTGTATACATCAGTCTTTCTCCATTCTTTGGCATAGCCTCCCCACCTCTAATTTGTTCCTCCACAATTACCCCAGCCAAACTGCTTGTCACAGTACCTATTATCTACATGTTTAACTAACTTTACTTCCCAGACTGTAAACATTTTTCTCTCTTCCTTTGGAAAGTGTCAACTTACTCCCACCCACCCCTTCAAACTGCTTCACCCACATCAACAGCAGCAAAACCATTTCAAACCAAGAAAACCTATCGGCAAACCTCAAACATGGCACCTGGCCATCAGTGACAAAACCCCTATACAAATTAAATCCCTTGTACACCTGGTCCATCAATTCCACCTCAACACAACATATCGTTCTAACCCCTAATAAGTCGGTGGGTGGGCAAAACTTCTGTTCCCTGCCTGACAGCTACCAGCCACCTTATCACCTTCACCTAAATTGTGGCTGGTACCTTTGAACCCTTAACAAAATATCCCCTAACTTGCTCACATTTACCAATATAGCCTAAATGCCACTAACAGTCCTCTGGCCTGTACCACTGCCCACAACTGCCATGGGGCACCCCACTGACATGTTATACTGTGTTAAAGCCTGCATTAATGAAGCAGGTACACATTATGAACATTTTTAACCCGTAGGCAATCACCGTACAAAACAAATTGCCCTCACTTTAAATGTCTTTCTCTACCACTTGACCCCCCTCCCCATGGTCTCCCCACAGTTACCCCAGCCCAACTGCCTGTCACTATATCTCTAATCTACATTCTGAACTAACTTTACTTCTTAGACTGTAAACTTTTAATGTCCTACCTTTGTCAAGTGTCAACTTACTCCTTCCCTCCTCTTCAAACTGCTTCACCTAACCAAACTGCACCAAAACAAATTCCAACTATGAAAACCTCTCGGCAAACCACCACTCAAAAAAACTCCTCTTCAGGGTTTATCTGCCCCCTAAAAAAACACATTACTTACAACCCCGTCTCTAACCTACTCGCCAGATGGAAAACCACAAGTTTCCCCTGACATTTTAGGCAAATCTAAACTCTCCTGTCCTGCAACTCTACATCCTCCCAAAGCACCCTTACCTAGCCCCTGGCCCCTAGTAACCCGGATACCCGGAAAGCCCCAAAGAACATCCATGTCATCACCAATGAGAACAAAACCACCTCGCCTTCATTGTGACATATGATATAGAACATCCCAAAACCCTGCGCAGCACTGACCAAACCAGTAGCTTTCTTTTCCTCCCCCCATTGCCTTTCTCTCTCTCCCACCCTTCCAGCAACTGTTTTTCCAGCTCATCAGTATTTGGAGCATATACCCACAACAACGACATACCCACCAAGGCGATTCTTGACGAATTACTTAATATGGTAACCTTTATCTATCAGACCCTTGATAAAATGTGCCACATCTTCAGACCTCTGCCACTTCTCTTCCTCAATGCCTCGCCCCTGACTCCAGAAATTCTTTTCATGCACCGATATCGTGAACTGCGCCAGCGAACCAACTATCACCTGCAAAATCCTCTTTTTCCTATATGCCATAGCTTCTCTAGCATGGGCGTTTTCCTCATATCTGCTCCGGAAACCAGCCCATGGTATCTCATTCACTGTGAATGAAACAGAGTGTCTGCTGTGTAATTATCAACTTCCGGGACATGACGCGCTCTAAACACAACGACTCAAGCACCCCAATACAAAAACTCCCAATAACCGCAACACCTGCATGTTCAACATTAAATATCACCTTTTTGTTGGCCAAACTGTTACCGCACGGCGTCAGAGCCACTATCAAGGAAACACTCCAGAAACGCTATGACCATCCACCATTCCTCCAGGACTCTGGTCACCTCTCTGACTCCAATACAGTTGCCAGTATAGGCCAAAACGTGTGCTCCCAGCGGCATCAGAAACGATCTGCACATTCCATACTGCTTCTTCACCTCCTCCTCAAGTCCCGTTTCTCACCTCCTAAGCTAATGCAAGGACAGACCTGATTAAGTGAGGACCAACCTTCTGCAAAATGTCCTACCCTCCGTGACCACCCTGCACGCAAAGTTCAAGGGCCCCAACAGCACTTGCACCTCCCTCACCCACATTTTTTCTCTTGTCAAAATGTTGTCAATCAAGCTCAGCATCCCCAATTTTTTGTCATCCAGCAACCTCGTTTACATTCTTACAGTGTCAAATTAGATGCCCAAGAATGTCAAAATTGTATGTGGACCAACTGTTTTTTC
The DNA here is from genome assembly GCF_964263255.1 of Lissotriton vulgaris. Taxonomy (NCBI): domain Eukaryota; kingdom Metazoa; phylum Chordata; class Amphibia; order Caudata; family Salamandridae; genus Lissotriton; species Lissotriton vulgaris. The sequence continues at coordinate 1,374,850,387 of NC_141695.1, forward strand.
ATGAGCCAACAGCACACCTACATCCTCTATGAGCTCCTTAAAATTAGCCATTATCTGCTGACAATACCTGGAGCTAGGTGCTCCAATAAAAGAGTAGTTGTCAAGGTAATGTGTCAAAGTAGCATGACCCGTCACAAATGTGAACAACCACTGTAGACATCCCCATGTAATGTAACTTTTTAATCTTAAGTTCCTTACTTTCCTTCTTATTCTCCTGGCCTTCTTCCTCTTTTTCCTTTCTCATCCCCTTCCCCTTGTCTTTGCACCATCCGATTCTGAACTCTGTACCCCCTTCTTTCTCCGTCTCCTTCCTGGCCACAGTCTCCATCACTTAATCACTTCTGACCCAAGCCCCACACCATTTGTTCCTCTCCTCCACTTCCTTGAAAACCATGACAAGTGTCCAACCACCATTCACCTGCTTACCTGGCCTCAAGTTTGGCACCCTCAACAAAGCTTGTCACCCAGCCAGCCATCAGTTGTCTGCCGTCCCAGTCTGTGTCTTGACCTTCAAAGACCCTGCCATTTCCTTCTGAAAAATACTTAGCAACTTTTGTTTATTCCCCCCCCCCCCCCCCTGTAAGGAAATGCCTCTCATTACTTGTTCACCCTCAAAGTTTTGGATTGATGATTCAGGTTTTTAACCTCGGACAGGGCATTGAGCCCTGTCAAAAGGGTTTCAGTGCCAGTGCTCTGACCCTTAAAACATGTATGTCTGAATGGCTCACTAACAATTGGCATACAGTGACTTATAAGTCCCTAGTACATGGTACCAAGGGTACCCAGATCCTGTAAGTTAAAGTGTCACTTGTAGACTGCAGCAGCTGTTGTGCTACCACAAGAGGGACAAAGCAAAGTGAGATTCGAGCCTACCATTGCTGGCTGGTAGAGTAGTTTTCAAACTGCTATATAGACTTTATCATTTAAAGTAATGACACAGTCAAGACCTTGTTTTCTAATGTATAAAAGTCATCCCTAAGGCAGACCTATTGAGCCCTAATGCAGGGTTCTGTATATCAAGTGTGGGATGTGTTTTTACATGCCCTCACAGTAAAACCCTAAAACTGTAGTTTTAACTCTGGAAAGGCCAGTCGCGCCACTGGAAACCTAGAGTTACATGATGGCCACTCAGCTGTGCTAATTCATGAATGGGACTACTAAAGATGATACTTCAAAAGAATCGTTGCATTAAACTGACTTGATGCTCAAGTCGAACTTAATGTACCTTTTAGGTAAATGGAATTTTTAGAAAGTTGCCACTCTGTTGCCTAAAGTTTTCCAGTGACCGTTTATGGTTGCTGGCTACAAAACAGACTTCTTGCCTCCTGGAGGAGCATGAACAACTTTCAGGAAGGAACACAAAGGGCCTGCAGTTGGAAGAGGTGTTACCTCTTCCTGGCAGGAAGGCCAAACAGGGTGAAAGACAAAAAGGCGAGCTTCAAAGGGGGAGTCGCCTTTGAAAGGCAAATGGTGGACACGCACAAGAGAGGCAGCTATTTTATTCTGGTACACAGGTTGGTGTCGGAGGGGGAAACAGTGAGTGTGTGTGTGTGTGTGAGTGTGTGCGTGTGTGTGTGTGTGTGTGTGTGTGTGCGTGTGAGTATGTGTGTAGCTCTTAGGTAGCCACACCTCTAGAGTGGGCTACCGAGCTCTACACCTCAAAAGAGGGATCCTGCCATTTCCAGAAGGGTAGCATATTGCATTCTGTGATAGCTAGAAGGCATACTTTTCAGGAAGTCATCATAAGTCGGTAAGGGACCTGGTAGCCCATTGGCTAGTAGTCACAACATCCCTCGAGGGCAAGTTCTGGGTATAAAAGTGGCAACCCTGTCACCAAGACCTTAGATCATGTCCACACTGGAAAGAGGACTGAAGAAGGACTGCCCTGCTGTTTTATGAAGCTGGCAAAGAGAGACTGCATCAAAAACTGGATTGCATCTGCTGCTCCCGGGTTAGCAAAGAGAGGACTGTGCCTGTGGTGGCCGGCTCAAGGAAAAGTCATCCAACAGAAGTGACTCCAAGAGATAGTTGGCGGACTTCCAGTTACAGGACTATAAGTGCTGAAGAAGTCTGTGTTGGCAAGTTGGTAGCTGAGATTGCTTGACCACCGCTGAACATTGAAGTTCAACCTGGGACAACGAGTCTCAACCAGTGGCGGCTGGTGACATTTTAAAGTAGTAGGGCGTAATTTCCTCATCGATTTTGAATGTGTGCACATTTGTTGTCCAGAGCAATGAGAACCTACTTGAGGTTTGGTTCATGGGACACAGCACCATATCCATAGCCCATCCCTCATGTCAATAGGATATGTTAAAGCAGGACGAGGGTGACTGAAGCAACACAAGAAAAGGAATCCAATATAATGGCACCATGTGAAATTTCATTATGCAAATTTACAATAAAATGGACACCTCTCAGATTCCCTCAGCCTCCATCCTTGGGAGACTGAGTCTCCTTTCTAAAATTAGTGGCGCAACTCTGTGCACCCACATCAACCCTGATTCGTACCCTACCCTAAAGTGACTTCAAAGTGCCAGTGGTGCACAGGTCAAATAAAAAAAGGTAGCGAAAGATTAAGGATTGGACCTTGTAAACTGAATGAGTAATCTTTGCTAAAAAATGTGTTTTTCTGTGGGATTGGCACAGCTCTGAGCCGGCAGGAATCTAAAGCAGCAGGGCAGCTAGAACGCAGATATGTACTACTGTCTTGTGCATTCGAGAGACAGCACCCAGTTGCACCATAATTCCCATTCTGAGTCAAGTAAACTGCTGAGATGTCGCTACATTAAGAGATGATCAGACAGGATATCAGAGACACCAATTCCAGGTTAATCGAAATGGAGGCCAGAATAAGCCACATAGAAGATACTGAAACAAAGGTTTGGAAATCCCTCAAAAATCTATCAACCGCAACGGATTCCCTGACTAGGAGACTGTATGAGCTTGAAGACAGAAATCGGAGAGGAAACCTACGCATCTTTGGAATTCCGGAGGGTTCGGAAGAGGCATCCACTTCCTGCATCTCCTTCCTGGAGTACTGGTTCTCACAAGCAACTAACCTGACCTTCCACCAACTACTTGAATTTGACAGGTCATACAGGGTTCCCGCAAGAATGACTCCCAACCAAAAAGGTCCAAGACCAATCGTATGCAAGCCCCTGCGTTACCAACATGTCGAACAGATCTTGGCCTTTATGCGTAAAAACAACCATAACCTATGGAACTCTAGTAAAATATTTATTTCCCAGGATTACAGTAAGGAGCCAGTTAACATAAGAAAAGGTTTTCTTGCTCTTCGTCTCAAGCTACGCTCTTTAAACTACCAATTTGGATTTGTCGGCCCAATGAGATTCCGGGTGTTCATCCAAGAAGCACCCCAGGTTTTTACGGATCCCCAGAGACTCAAAAGATTCCTTGATGGCTCGGATGAACTTTCTATGGACACGACAACACCTGATCCTTCCGCTGCAAACACATGAGTATCCTTCTAATATGGCCCTAATTTATGGCCAACGTGATTGTGTTTTTTCTACTTTGTATTGTATCCTAGATTCTGTCTGCTGTGGTTGTCTTACAACTACTTGGAATGCCTTACAATTGCCTGAAATGTCTCTTCAGACTCTTAGCTACGTCTTCCTTTTGAAAGTTTCTAAAACTGTTGGAAGTGGTTCTTGTGATTGTGACAATATCTGATGCTTTTGTTGCAGGTCTTGGAGTTTCCATCTAAATTACTTCACTAATTGGTTGGATCCTACTGATATGCGATGTGACCAAGACTATAGTTGGATAATGCTGCTTACTATTGCTTGAAATATTTTTGCAGGTTCCTCTTGCTTTTAATGTTTAGAACATTAACAGTTAGAGGCATTGCCATTCTCTGGTCTACTATTCATAGTATCCTGACAATCTCCCACTCATAAGTAAACATCACTCTAGCACTAAGCCATAGCAAACATTCTGTTGCTGATCCTCGTAATGCAGCCGAGTCTTCAAGTATCCTCTGCACGGATTACACTACCTTCGCTTATGCGATGATCGATGTTATATCCTATATATATGTCAGTCTAGCAGTCAGGATATGTTAGAACGTGCTAGGTACCTCCATTGGACCATGTGAATGTCTGCCTCATACTTAGTTAACATTAGTCATTAGTCATTTGGCTAATAATGGCCACACTTTTAGCATTCACTGTTTAGCATTCACTGTTCTGGATAACGGACTACACTTAATAGTCCACAATGGTTTTGTTTATCACCATGGGTGGGGAGCTGTTTTCCACTTGTCACCATGTCTACTAGCTTCTTTCAGGGTGGGGTGGGCGGGATTGGGTAGAGGGGTGGGGGGTTTTGGGTCCGATTCCAATTTGGTTATTTTTATGTATTGTTATCATTTTTTGCCTATTTTTGTCTGTATGTTATTATTTTCTTTGCGCAAGTGCCAAGTTCTATTCTATAACTACGGCCCCATGTCTAATGCCGAAAAGATGCCCCATCATTCATTTGTCTACCAATGTGGACCAGGGTGTAACACAACATATTTATTTTGGTCAAATGTGCAGGCCTCACTGGCTCATGCGGTATGCAGGTCACATGTGGTTTAATAGCTACATAAAGCTTTCTACAGCGCTCACGCATATGCTTAGTCGACTCTCTAAGATCCTATACCCCTGCGTACGTCCTGTACACGCTGACAGCTCACATGAAACAAATTCTTGGTGACCTCAACAGCAGTAGTGACACCTACTCTTGATCTCTCTTTTGACTCAACTATAATGTCGCACTCCATGATCAAAACCGCCTTAGGGACCGCTAGGTTGGATAACTTGAAAATACTCTCGCTTAACGTCAAAGGGCTTAACCACCCGGTGAAGTGGGGAAAGATTCTGGATTACCTTCAGAGACAGAAGGGGGGTGGTGTTCTTTTACAGGAAACAAAGATCTATGCCAAACAATTTAACACACTTAAAAATAGATTTTACAATGAAGTAGTAGGTTCTGAGGCAATAGGTAAGAAAAACGGTGTCCTGACCCTTATAGAGAAAAAATCGAATATCGAGATAAAGTCACACACGGCTGACACCAATGGGCGGTGGGTCACAACCAAATTGATTAAAAACAATACAGAGTTCTTTATTACCAATATCTACGCTCCCAACACTAGCAGATTAGACTTCTGGAATGACTTATCTAAACAGATTGAAACTATCCCTGATTCGGCCATGCATATCCTAGCGGGAGACTTTAATCTACCGTTAGACCCAGCATTAGACAGAGATTCAAGGTGTGTTTATCGCAGCAACAAATCTCATAAAGCCTTTACTAACCTATGCTCACGTTTTAATTTGCTGGACTCTTGGAGACTTCAAAATCCCACAGGGAGGGAGTACACTTTTTAGTCACAACCTCATGACTCATACACATGCATTGACTATCTATTTATCACAAGTAAGCATGGGCGTAAAATCCGTTCCGCTCGCGGATTTCGCGGATTTTCGGAAAATTCGCAATCCGCGAACTCTCGCGAATTTGCCGAAAATCCGCAAATTCGCACACGGTGGATTTTTTTACTTGGTGATACAATATTGCGGCGCGCGGCGTTCACTTACCGTCATTCAGCGTTTGCCGGGTTGCTTTTCTCGATATTTTGCGAGTGCTGCGCCATTTTGGATCTTCTGGGAGTTTGGCGACCGCGATTACGTCTTCGCGGCTTGCCACCTTGCACAGCGAGTACGCCGTGATCACGTATCGCGGGAGTTTGCAATTGCGAACACGTAGATGCGGCGGGCAGCAACAATCTCGCACTCGCGAAATTACAAAATTTGCAATTCTGCACAAGAAATCCACTAGCAAGCAGCATAAACCTTCTGAAAATTATGATTTTTATCAGAATAACTCCTCAGGTTGACATTTGCCTGCACTTTTTTGGATTTGAGGCCTTTTTGACTTTCTTTGGATCACTTTTGGATTAGAAATCAACTTTCACAAGTAAGTTTGTTTGGGGCATTACAGTTGCTGTTCTGCAGAAAAACGAGTTTTGTAAAACTGAAAGCACTCAGCAGGTGCAAAAATTCAAACTCATCATTAGTAACGATTCCCTGTAGTGCTTCCTGAGGGGCCCCTCCAGAGTTCAGTTGCCAACGTTTGTTTGGGGCATTACAGTTGCTGTTCTGCAGAAAAACGAGTTTTGCAAAACTTAAAGCACTCAGCAGGTGCAAAAGTTCAAACTCATCATTAGTAACTATTCCCTGTAGTGCTTCCTGAGGGGCCCCTCCAGAGTTCAGTTGCCTACTTGCAACTATTCTATGACCCTGCTCTGACCCTCACAGCAGGCTCATAGAATAGCTACAAGTAGGCCACAAAGGTCCTGGGAAAAAAATTGCACTGCAACAGAAAGCAAATTACAGATAAGGAAGCAGGTGCCAGACTGGAAGTTTAAATTCAGTGACACATTAATAAATCAACCCCAAATTAATTCATGTCAGTTGAAGCAGGGCAGGTGTGCTTGCTTTCCCCCCCATAATCTACAGTGATGAACCAGATGGTGGCAGTGATGTACCAGAGGGTGGCATGGGTGAACCAGAGGGTGGCAGTGTTGATACAGAGGGTGCTGTGAACCTGTGATGATGAACCAGACGTAGAAACAACATAGTCCCGACCGTTGCGAGCCAACAAGTAAGTTCGCAATTGCGAACTGGTACAAAACCCTCACGAACTGGCAGAAACCCTTGCGAACACAAAAAAACCCAAAAAATCTGCAAATTCGCGAGAGTTCACGTATTTTGCGGATTGCGAATTCGCGAATACGCAAATCCGCAAACGCCAGATTCGCAAAATTCGCCCATGCTTAATCACAAGTAATGAGACCTGAGTGATTTATATTACCGGAGTGATTTACATTACCGTAGCATATGAGAGGTTGATCACGGGGCCCTTTGAGAATAGTTTGTAGGACCATACTGTTGGTCGAACACGTAAAAAATGTAAAAGCACATGTTTTATTTTGACACAAAGTGATGGACTATATATTAATTGTGTTTAATTAATCTTTTCAGTTACCCCTGACGAAGGGCCCATTGAGGCCCGAAATGCATTGGGTTTTTAAATAAACTGCTTCAAATGAAATTGGCGTTTTTTACGTATTCTTGAATGAAGAGGCACGGATGGCCCATCAGGAGTATGAGAAGCACAGGAAATTGGCATTTCCTTGCACATGGATGAAGAATGATGTAAAATTGAATACATGATTAAATGAGGAATAACAGTGAAAAATATGAGGCACAAGAAGTTATATGAAGAAGTGGAATATTGACTTCTGCGTTCACTATAGCCACAGTGCCGATGTCTGGGGTACTATCTAGTGCCCCCATGTTGTTACACTTTACCCTTTCGTGCCTTCTGGGCTGGGCACGTCGACTTCGAGCACGCTTGGATTAATGAAGGAATTTGATAATTTGAGTAAGAAAAAGGTGTGCAACCTACCCTTTCATGAATTAATCACAAGTAATGCCACCTCTAGAATCGTGAAGACGTCGATAGTGCCCAGATTGGTATCAGATCATTCCTGTATCTCGCTCCCCATATCCAATGTACAACCGTCCTGTCGTCAGTCCATCTGGAGGCTGAATGATGAAATGTTGGAGAAGGAACAATATAGGAAACTCATAGAAAGTGCTATCTAGTCTTCCCTTTTACACAATAAAAGGAATGACACCTCTGACCTGATCCGTTGGGAGACTCTGAAAAGTACCATTAGGGGGGAAATTATTAAAATCAGGTCAGCCATAAACAAAGATTACAACAAGGCCCTTGACAAGCTGGAAAAGGAGATCTCAACCCTAGAAAGTAACCACATTGCATCTAGAGATGAACTAGTAATGAACGAATTGGTAAATAAGAAATATGAATATAATAAAATAATAAGCAATGGAGCTGGAGTCTGGATTAATAGGCAAACGAAATTCAGACTCTGTGAATCTAATAAAGCGGGCAAGAGCTTAGCTGCATACTTAAAATTTAGGGTACAGAAATATTAAGGATCACAAGGGTGTAGCATATTCTGACCCAGAGAAGATTGCGGAAATCTTCAAAGATTTTTACAACTCCTTATACTCAGAAAAACAAAGGTGTTGATAATGATAAGATCCAGAATTACCTAAACGAGTGCGACCTGCCAACCCTCTCGGATTCGGAGCAATCAGAACTTAATAGTCCAATAACCGCACTGGAAATTGAAAAATCAATTAAATCACTTAAAGGTGGGAAGGCACCCGGCCCCGACGGGTTTAGCGCAAAATTCTATAAATGTTTCCTCTCGCTTTTATCTCTACCACTCTTATATTTGTTCCACGAATTCAGTGAGGCTGGCAAAATCACAGGTACACTGGCTGAAGCCATCATTGCAGTCCTTCCTAAGGAAGGGAAAGACCCAACACTTCCTACAAACTAAAGACCGATTTCCCTCATCAAACTAGATTGTAAGCTTTTCACAATGATTCTATTCGTCTGCAGAAATTCCTGCCTAAACTTATTCACCCTACTCAGGTTGGTTTTTTAACCCTTTAATTGCTGCCGTTGGCCATTGGCCGACGGCAACACTACCTCCCCAGTGCTGCCATCGGCCAATGGCCGACGCGGCCCCACCCGTTTTGCGGAAGTGCCGCCCTACTGGAAAATCGGGGCCGCGGTAAACGGGTTAAAGAATAGACTATCAAGCGACAACACCAGGATCTTAGACAACGTATTAGAGAGAAAAACAAGACAAAAGTGCCTACTCCACCCTTATTTATACTGAATCCTATTTCAAAAGGTCGAACCACAACTTCTTCAGTTTGACCAAGTATTTTTTATTTATACCGTACATTTTTATATTTTCTTTTTAAGACTTTTTTTTAAAGCTTATCAAATAAGACCACTGTCCATTAATCTATTTACAATACTATACAATACCATTAAAGATATACATAAAACAAAACACTAAATCAAAAATGAATTATCAATATCATTCCTGTATCACATTAGGAACAATGATCGTATATCAGGGGTCCACGACTACACGGTTAAAATCACTGCTTACGCCGATGACGTTTTGGTTGTTTCCGAAAAGGCTGATGAGGTCATTCCTGCTTTCATGTCCTCAACTGAAAGCTTCTCTAGTGTGTCCGGTTATAAACTAAACAAAGATAAAACTGAAGAAAAACTCCGGAATAATCGAGGCAACAAAGAGAACATGGGGGACTCAGGCCTGACTTGGCAACCAAAATGTTTTAAGTACGTGGGCCTTGACTTTGATAAAGACTTGATCTCTACTCTTCACACCAATGAAAACCTAGTCCTTAAAAATATCTCCACATTACTGGATGGGTAGTCTCCTAAATATCTTTCATGGTGGGGCAGAGCTGAAACACTGAAAATGATGGTGATACCTTTAGTGAGTTATCTAGCTAGTATGCTACCGATGACTTTCTCCGTTGACTTTTTGAACATGATTGATAAGCTCTTCAATACATTCCTCTGGCAAGGGAAGAAACCCAGAATATCACTGACTAAGTTACAACTATCTAAAGGAAAGAGTGGCTTGGGTCTTCCTAACTTCAGAAATTACCAAACAGCATTTCTATGCAAACAAGGAGCCAACTGGTTGACCGTACACTCGGACTATACGCCGGTTTGGCTGGATATAGAGAGGTCACTCATCGACAAAATGCCTTTATCTGCTCTCCTCACCATGGATCTCTCCCATCTTCCTTACTCTCGATATATTCTCCTCAACACCAGACAAGCCCTCATGAGATTGGATTTCCCACATAAAATGAGAGTACATAAATCTAATATAACCTCCTTGTGGCGAAACCCGTCTCTAAGGACTGATGGCACCATGCTCCATTGGAAGCTCTGGTCTCAGAAAGGTATAAACTTAGTAAAAGACCTTTATGCGGACCCCAATCCGCTACCCGTCTCAATTCTTCAGAGCCAGCACAATTTAACTCCCATGGATTTTTACGACTTTCTAAAATTGAAAGTTCTCCTCTCAGCACGCTCCTTTAAACCCTGTGACCCTCCGCTCACTTCTCAACTCTCAAAATTTTTGAAAGAGGGTCATACTGTTTCTAAAATGTATAAACTTCTTCTACCTAACCCTAGGAAATCACACAAACGTAATGAGGCTAATTGGGAATCTAAACCCAACTCCACCAAAATTCCGTTTGAGTGGGATAAAATATACAGCATAGCCTTCTCGAATAAAATATCTCCTATCCTGTCTCAGACTAAATATATGCTACTCAATAGGTCATACTGGACTCCTGAAAAACTTTTTAAACTGCACTTAAAAGATACTCTGATATGCTGGAATTGTAACTCCGCTGTTGGAGACCTCGCTCACATGTTCTTCACCTGCCCCACTTTGCAGCTTTACTGGGATAAAATTTACAAATGTATAGAACACATATTCAACATCAACCCCCCTAGAGAATTTTCATATGTCTTATTAGGCGTTCTTGTTCCAACACTAGTCAACAACAATGACTGACAACTGATGGATCTTTTGCTCACCTTAGCATGTAAAGTTGTATTATGCAAATGGAAGAATTCTAGGGATGTATCCTTTAGAATTTGGCAAGAATGGCTGCCCTTCTTAAGAGGTGCGGACAAACCGTCTCTCCATACCTCCCCGTGGTGTAAGACTAACCGGAGACTCTGTAAGTCCTTAGACGACTCTTCATTTTCATTTGACCCTCCGTGATTTCATCCTATTGCGGTACTTTATGGAACTGTATTGTGACTTCATTGTACTGTATGTAACCACACTGCTTTTTCATATGGTCACCTATGCCAGATATCTTTTTTCGCTGCTGTTTTCTCATCAAGAGTCTTTTATGTGGATGTTGGGCATAATCTACACACACTTGACTGTACCAACATGTTTGTAATAATTATCATTTAGTATTATTTGAGTCAGGCCCATTTCCTTTGACATTTAATTTCATTTCCTTTCTTTCGTTTCAATTCCTTTATTTTCGTTGTTCCATTCATGTATGTATTCTTTTTTTTTTCTTTACATTTGTATTTTCAATAAAAAATGATTTGAATACAAAAAAGAGATGTTTCATCCCAGAACTATTAATCTTATCGCCTTCTGATGTAAGAAATTTCTGTGTCCTTATTGGCCAGCTCGAAAAATATAAAGGGAAGGAATAAAAAGGTACCTTGTGTCATTACTGGGGTCACTGCCTCAACCAGGCCTTCAAAATCATTCCTTTTTCATTGTGGCTCGAAAGAAATGTGAAAGTGAAACAGAGTCCAGGTCCTACATCTGAACTGAAGTCAGCCTCATTAAAGCTGCTTAACCCCTTCCATGCGGGCCTAATTTCCCGCAGTGCGGGGGAGAGGGGGGCTGCACGCGCCGCCGCGGTACTCGTGATGCTGCACAGTGGAGCTGTGTTCATGATGAGCTGAGCTCATCACAAACCGCCCACTCAATGGAACGCCCCGTACAGGAGGGGAGTTATCCCCGCATGGGCGTTAAGCGGTGGTTATCATGAGCACAGCTCCACTGTGCCTCATGACGAGATGAGCGTCCAACGGGTTAACTCTCATTTCTGCTGCGGACTGCTGGCATTACTAGCTTTGTGCGAAGAGCTACAATACACCAGTAGGTCTTGCAGCCAGGACCAGAGCACTCACTGCTTGAGAGAGTGACTCTCTCAGTGCACTTCACATGTGACAGCGAGACACTTATGAAAGAAGCAAGTCCTAATTCTTTCTTCTTGTGAGCCTCTACTTACTGCTCATTGGATGTTAGGAAGGGCTGGGGAGGAGCCGGTGAGTCAGTCTTCTTCCTGCACTCCTCCCCAGCCCCTCACAAAGCCGAACCAACAGTGAAATATGGGGGAGCGCATGATTTTCCTCCAAGCCTGTACCACCCACTACTGGCTTGACTGCTTGTCTGTCCTGCCTCCAACCATTGAAACCAATGGCACAATTTGGCTGCGCACAGGGCCATAAACATCTTGCCCTAGTGCCAATCAAACCACTGGCACTAACAAGAGGCCACACCTCATCAATGACGCAAGCATTGTCACTTGCTTGTGCCTCAGGGGCGAGTGAGAATCTCGCTCGGCACCGGCACAGTTACATGCCCTGTGAAAAAAAACACTACTCAATCCTAATGGAGCAGCCAGTCCTTTCAGTGAGCTGATTGTGGGTTTCAATCTTCTCCTCTTCCTCTCCTTCCCTTCTGTGTGGCAAGGCACGACCCCTTTTGCTCACATACACCAACCACCCCTTGTCTCAACCCACAAACGTTGCACCCAAGTCTGCTAGAGCCGGGAGAGTTTTCTGAGTACAGATTGGTCACCCAAGATAGACTCTAGCCTCTGTTAGAGGGAACTGCTGGTTTCGCTGCAACCGGAGACCTGTAGACCAGTGACAACTGTGTTTTAGCTGGACTTCAAACGGACTTCAAGGGAGTCAAAAGTCACCTCACCATGACTCTGGATTGAGGAGTAGCCCCAGGAGCACCCCTGTCATGGCATCAGCACCCTCAGTATCTGCTATCCCTTGCATCAGGACCACTCCATTGAAGTCTATGGCAGGTCGCCCATTGAACCTGAAACTGGGCTGGAGACTGCTTTAACTGCAAAGTAAGTGTCCTGCCAAACCTCATTAGCCCCTTTAACTTCCTCCCTGCCAAAGTTGATCACACAAAGCAGGCATGAGTAGTAGTTTCCAACATTATAAAAGTTTACCAAAGTTTTGGAGGTAACCGCTAACCTTGATAGTTGCAAATGCTTTTTTTGCATTTTCAATGAAAAACAGTACTTTATTATTTGGTTCCTAATTTATATCTCCTGAATGCTCTAGGGCATTTTGTTCATTAGGGTATCTAAAATTTCATAAAAAATAAGAGCTATTATTATGAATTGGTATTGGAATTTCTTTGTGTTGTGTTTCTTTCTTATTAAAATGTTTTGTGACCTCGTAATGATTTCCACTTGTTCTTTTGACAATACCTAACTGCTCAAACCCACAATTACCCAGGATTGAGCTAAGGTTTTGCAAACAAGCCTGACTGGACTAAGACAGGTTTGTGAATTTATTACATGGAGAGGTCACACATCCACTCTCTAGGCATTTTGCCGTGACCACCACTGTAGCTCCTACTTCGCTCCCGTCTCCCAACCTTCGACCAACTCTCCTTCCTCCACCACATCCATGTCATAATCTAGGATCTCTGCACCACTCTCGCCCAACACCTCCTGTACTCCACTTGGACCTGGTTCCTCATCCGCTAGGTTGTCATCCCCAGCCGCGACCTGCCACCCATGGCATCTCCCCACTGCTACATGATATCTCACCCCAACCAACTCACCTTCTTTTTTTTGCTGTTTGGCTTGTGGCAGTGAGCAGTTAGCAGACAAAAACTGCTCTCACTTGTCCAAGCCGGTATCACCCAGAACACCAGAAGGCTCTGGCCCGCCCCCTCACAGAGGAGGTGAAGCACTGCAGCTACTCTCTGGTCCACCATAATTACTTTGACCTTGCACATGAAAATCCCAGGCCCATACACTGCCACCCAAACATCTGTGCACTGTCTGACAGCTGCCAGCCACCATGTTGCCTTCACCTAAAATAGCAGCTGGTAGCCAAAAAACCTTAACTGTATATTCCCTGGCCTGTCCCGGCCTACCAATATAGCCCAAATACCAGTAACACTCCTCTGTTCTGTATCATTGTCCAAAACTGCCCAGGGGCACACCTCCCTCAGCCAGTTGCCTCCCAAGTCTCTATTCAAAATAGTACACCCTGCTGAACTGAGTGTTTAGCTCACTAGAGCAGAATGTTTGGGATTTCAATGTTTTTATTGTCAATACCTACTCCTGACCATGTTTTAAATACATTTCTTTAAGATGCCCTCCTCCCTTCCTCCAAAGCCTCATGGAAGTTTTTTCTTGCATGAACATAGTGAGTCATACATTTTTCTCAACAGAAATTCCACAGAAAATGTAAGCGGCTCTATGTTCAAGAGGAACTTTAAACAATAATTGCTACAAGGGACACTACCAAAAGAATCACTGGGGCATTATTTTAACATCCATGTTAAGAACAAAAAGACAGTTCAGTCATCACAAAGTCCATCCATATGTGTCAAGAAATTCTTCAATTCACCCATAAAGACACGAGAAGATATAGAGATGAGTCCTCAAAATATTATTCTTCACACAATAGAAATTTCCAGCCCAGCCTACACGTTTCACCCTTCAAGAAGGACTTCATCAGGGCTGTGAAGCAAATACATACAGAAACTATTTTTAAAAACAGATAAATTATTTACAATTCTACAATTGCATTTTAGACTCCCTCTATTTATACATATACATGTCATATTACAATAATTTTAAGATTTTGAACCCATCTAGAAAAACCCTCACGCATTGTAAATGAACAATCTTACAAAAATCCAAAGTGTTGAAATATCTATTTTCTTATGTCCCAGTTCTACATTTTCTAATACAGAAAGAAAAAAAATGATCTAAATATAGCATGGTCAATTTATTTTATTCTTTCTTTTCCCCTTTACAACATTTAATTTATCAAGATGAATGTATAAAGTACTTACAGCACATATATCTTGCACATTAGCATCACCATATATAATTCTATCTGCAGGATATCTAGGCGGTTACAATATTGGGGATAATTAATGGCCATTAATACTGAGAACTCTGGTATAAATGGAGGTGAAAAATAGGAAGCTATAGGCTTACATTTTCAATTTTTTAAACATCTACATGCTTTGAAAGCAGTCACCTGTTATCTAAATGTTGCCTCCCACACATAATTTAAATCACCATTCTATACATTGTGTAGGTAGGAAAATGAATCTCATCACAACCCTACTTAATTTATGTAAGAAAATAAGTCTCCTCTCAGTTCTCCTTAATTCAAGAGACTCACACACTCGCCTTTTTTCATGGCCCTTCTCCTTATCGTATCAACATCAACATCTACTTCTTAGGACGTTCACTCCTTCACTGACAACCGGTATGTAAGAGCGCCATTTTTCATTACCTTTAAATACCTACCAATAGCCAAATCAGAACTTCCACACCTAACTATCCAGTCCGCAATGAATGTTTTAGTCTTCCATCATGGTTTCCAATGTGGTCCATGGTCCGGTTGCCCAATTCATTCCTAACATTAAGCATGTTAACAAAATAGCTTAAAATCTGAACATCTCTGTTGGTTCTTTGTCTCGACCAGTCAAATACCATCTCATATCCGATACACCAATCAGCAAAGAATTTCTTTGTTTCCATCTATGTTTCCAATTTGGCCCACTCTATTCGCACCAATTCTTTATGGCAAAATATCTCTATTGGTTCTTTCGGTCAGCCAATCAGCTGCCTCCAATCCCACTATTAGCCAATCTATTGTGCTCTGTACCTGCTTATTCGCACCAAGGATTGGCTGACAGAAAGAACCAAAACAGATATTTTGATATAAGGCATTGGTGGGAATAGAGCAGACCATATTGGATTGGCTACAAGTGGAATGTTAAGCAGCAAGAGGGGCAGGCGTGTAGCCATTTCTCCAATGGCCCTGACTCCCCAGGGCTGTTGGAGGGGATTAATCACAGTGAAGACATAGTCTGCGCCACAATGAGCCCTTAGGTCTACCCACATGTAAATGCAGTGGGTAGATGGCGTTCTTGGTGGTAAAGATACTTCAGCGCGGTTGCAACCACCTTAGTTTCCAAACAGTTGTTGACCACCAGAGTACATCACTTCTCTGTCAATCATTTCCACTCTGACATGTGCCAAATTAACAATCTGGCCAACCATAATCTGACACATCTTGTTGTATAACCTTTCGGGCTACAATTGGGCACTGCAGGTTGTTTTGTTTCTTTATGCAGATGGCAGATGTTTATCCCTACACAGGCTGCTGGATTACTTAAATGAAGGACCATGCTAACATGACAATGAGTTGTAAAATGTATGTTCACCTCAAATGTATGTTCACCCCATGAATAACATGTTTATTTTTACCCAACTCAATGAAACTAATTTTTTATAGACCTCAGAAGGATGAAAGGTGGCGTTATGTTATGTTATGTGGACCTGTAATCACGAGGTCAAACACAGATTCCAGGGCTGTATTCATTCATTGACTGAGCCACCAGAACCACCTTACCACTGTAGACCCAAATATAGACCCTGGGGAGAAGGGTCTGTATAGAAGTTCCTCCTGGTACATTGGTACGGTCAAGCTTGAGAGAGTCAATATAGACTCTTATCTGGGGAAACTGTTCAGTGCAAACATGGACTGGAGATTGAGATTTAGAGCCAGATGATTAAGGCCTTGAGTGCCCTGACAGACTGAGGAGGATTATTGTACTGCATGGAGGGTATGGATGACAGCCAACTTTCAGAGTTGATGCATTAATATCCCATCGATGTTTCTATAAGGAGACTTGTGGACTGCTGCAGCTCTCTCCATGCTGGAGAGTGAGGAGGGCAAAAACCTTCATAAAATGCTAACGGTTTGGGATTGAAACTGGTAGCTATTTTGAGATAAAAATCCAATTATTAACAAAGCAGATAAGGAGAACAAAACTTCTTTTGTGGGCCTGTTTATCGAAAAGGGAGGTTGTGTCTACTTTTACCTGGCAGATTAGCAAATCCTGAGAGAAGGCAGTGACCTGGAGTTTGCCTTTAGAATACAATGCTCAGTATATTTATTGTCAAGTAGGATTGTTTAGAGAAATGTTGTATGTATGATCTAGCAGAATATTAAATATTTGATGAAGTACATCAGTAATGATCAATAACAGCTATGAGGCAAACAACGTGACACTGAGGGCTTCTTGTCTTCTGATACTCCTAGTAGAACTCGAGAATCCCTTAACTTACATCCTCCATCTGCACTTGAACATCCTGGATGACAAATTAATTTATTTTTAGGGCGGGAACCAGCCAAGATATTTTTATTTCACTAAACTTACACTTACAGGATACTTACTTATAAGTGCTGTCAGCTCGCCCTCTTTATCCATTTTTTATGTTATTTACATTTTCATCCATCTACTACCGCATGGGGCAATGGGTGAGCCCTCTTCTGCCATTGACTAACGTCATTGTGAGTACTAGCATTCTTCCCTTTCACAAGGAGTACATCCGCACACAAAGTAGTTCCCTTCAGTGTCAGGAACTACTATGATAATGTGTGCTTTTAAGACCAAAACAATATTTTTGCTTTTAGCCAATGTTTTTTTCAAAATGTTGGCGAGAGTCCAGCAGCTTCCCCAACAGTTAGGTTTTACAAAACCAGTGATAAAACAAAATAGAAAAAAATTGGTAAAGTCAAATGACAGGGAGCCAACGCAAGACCTTTTGACTTTGATAAATCTTGTTCCACAAATAGAAGTGGCGGGGGCAAATACGAGTCGGTCGAACACAAAGCGGACAGGTTTTGGGGTCTTCCAGGTGATAATATGAAGAAGACTGTGGTTTAAAAGAGTCAGTGGAAAACACGTTCTGTGGAAGATGGCGCCCTAAAAAATGTACGCGAGTCGCTAGCCAGCCTGACACCTGATTGGCCGAGAAATGCGTCCCTACAGGTAAACATATTTTTATGCCGTCATTTAATGATGAAAGGGGGGCGCACTCCATAATTGCTCCTACGCATTTAGAGGAAGAGGTCGAGGTTGAAAGCGCCAGAAAGAGGAGCACTGACAAATGCTATGCGAAGTGGAGAGAAAACGGAATGAGTTAACAAGGGGATATTTATGCCCCGCAAAAATCCCTCGAGTCCCCCGCAAATCCCGCAGGGTGCAAACAATCTCCATGTTACCCATTTCTTATTATTCCCTCTTAAGACTTTCGTTTTCTTTAACAAGCCTTTGTCTTTAGGTCTCCTTGGTTTTAATTTTGTTTACATAATACGTCCTAGGAAGGACGACTGTCGAAGGCATGAATAAAGCATACACCTGCATCGAATTGCAGATGGGGATTCTTCTGCGTTTGGAGTCTGGTATTGACACATATTATACATATAACAGGATGTCTTCCAGCTGGCTGCTGTTGCTTCACTTAGGCTTAGTATGAGTCTGACTTTGATGACTTAATTATGGTAAATTTTGTGCTTAAATATTTAGGGCCTGATTTGGAGTTTGACAGATGGGATAATTTGACAAAATGTGAAGTCCGCTGTACTTCAAGTGCATTTTATCCTAGGCACAGATAGTCTACGAAACTCTAAATCCGACCCTTAGGGCATGGTTGATAGCAGGAAACTACATAGCTGCCAAGGTTTCAGATTGCTATGTGGGACATTTTCATAATTTCAGTGTAATTATGAGTGACATTTCAACAACTATGAGTGACACACTCTCGCCAGCGAAATCCAGCAATAAAGACGATTGCGATTTACCACCCTTCAACAGTGATCCTTTAGTCTCCAAAACACTCTGGGGAGAAGTGTGGCTCACTGGTTAGAGGAGGCAGACCAGGAAGCAGAGATCAGCCCGGGACCAGGGTTCAATTCCCAGCTCGGTGGGGGCTTGAGTCCTAAAATGTCCATAGACTCAACAATTCTCGCTCCGATTCACGGGTTCACTCTCTGCGACTCTGGGCAATAGGTTGCTTAATCTCCACAATGGCCACTGGCGGCGGGATGCCTGGCTTTCACCTTGCGAATACCCTGCCGGGGTTATCTCACAGGGGAATACCAGGGCAGGTTCCCTAAGCAAGCGCTTACAAAACGCTTGGTGATTTGCGCTATATAAATTCCTGTACATTTACTCTCTCTCACATGCTTTTGTTTTGCTTATTAGAGCTACTTGTGCCATTTTAGGGTGTCAGAGAACTGTACATCAAACATGGAGACAATAAATCATACGTGTGTAAAGCATTGTATATGAAATGTTGCAAAAGAGGTAAATGAAAGGAGTCATACGTCATTCATACTGGGTATAGTTTGAGTGCTTCATCTGAAGAAGCACAAACTCAGATAAAATGTCCCACCGTGGTTTGGGGTCGTTATTACTAATAACAAATGATTTCTACCCAACTGAACCCGTTTTGCAACATTAGGATAATGAAAGATCGTGGAGATTTTCATTTGTAAATTGCGACTATTAAAATAATCTCTCCGACAAAAGCAGTAACCAAATAACCTCTTTACATTATATGCACTTCTGTGAGCTGCATGATGCTCGTGCTTTGCAGCAGGCACCTTCTGTGTAAAATTTCCACTAGACAAACCTTGAACGATCCCAAGCGGGTCCATTAGTCACCAGAGTTTTCTTGACAGTGTTATTGGTGCTCGAAAGATACTGGAGGCAAGCGAACTGTCAGGTGCCATTTGAATGTGGCAGACACATTGGCAGGCAAGGGATATTTGCTGACGTGAGGTTAGTGCCCCTCACCAAGGCCAGTATATGTACAAAGGAAGGTGGGTATAATATCACTGATCCAAGAGAAGGCCTGGGTGGCCTGCGGGGATGTCTGGAAGGCCTTGAATTAAACGATGTCAAGTCAAATGAAGCAATCAGGTGAGCACGGAACAGCTGTGCACACTGATCATGTCCTGCGTCGAAATGTTGGTGCTCAAACCTGCTGCCAACTTTCTCAAACATTGCTCCAAATACGTAATTTGGACTGGGGGCTAGGGTTGTTTAAATGACACGACCCTGTGCGCTGCAGTGCATTACATTTGTTGCTGCGGTCATGAACCGGTGCCCCATGAGCCCATATACATACAGCGGGCCAAGTGCCATCCCTGCTCTTTGCTGTACCTCTGAAGGGCGTCGCTTCGCTATTTCAAGGAATTACACACTTATTCTTCAATTACTTTAACAGCAGGCACTTACTCACTTTGTGAGAGGAGAGGAGCAGCAATACAGTACGGGTAGCCTCGTGGCCGCAGCGACTTCTGATCGCCGCAAATGTCATCTGCTCGGGCATACTTCAGTGACTCTCAGCAAAAGATGAGATTTCTAGCAGCCGCCGCAGTCAGTGGGGTTGGGGCGGCTCCGGCCAGTCGCGGGGATCTGCATTTTCATTTGTTTTATTTCAATATTATTCACCACGAGCAGCTCTGCCATTACAAGTGATGCCCTCCCACAACCACCCGGTCGCGATGGCGCGTTCTTACTGATGTCATTTATCAGGATTGCGGCGCCACGTGGTTAATACTAGTGTTACATTGTAGCACTATAGCTCAACCACTTCCGGAGCCTTCCAGAAGCAGGGCGCATAGCGCACTACAAAATTGAGCTTTACGTTCAGTCTGCATTGAATATTGGTGCATGATTAGCAGTGCTACGGCCTGACTGCTGAGGAAGAGCTATGCCATTTATGTGTGACTTTCCATTTCAGTGCGGTCTTTCGGATCAACACACTGAAATGCGTTAGTGTCACGTCTGAAGCGTGATACTTGACAGCACATAAACTAATGGGACAAGCGGTGGGTATACCATCTGTCATCCTTTCAGTGCCCCCAACTAATTTAGAGTTTGGGAAAATGTATTTTTCCCAGTGGTGCATCCTCCAGCACACACCCAACCAGCGGCCAGCATCCAGCATGACTGTCCCGACTGAAAAGGTCCAGAATACATTCCACCCTTTAGGGCAGAATTGTTATGTTTGTGAAGAAAGGCCTCAGTTTTGGATGCCTTCAGAAGTAAACTGGTGGCTGCAGGCCACAATGACAGCAACAATTTGGTAGTGGTGCTCCCTGCAAGGGAATGACCGCACCTTCAAAAGCGAGTTAAATGGAGTAGTAGTTTGGAACACATAGTTATTAGTGATATATTAAATCTAATCGGAGTGCTAAGCAGACCACTGTCACCTACTACCATGAGTGACTCGAAGCAGATCTATAAGACCAGCAAATACAACAATGCACAATTGGGTCAGTTAAGCACTATCCTATAATCAATGTCGGAAAGTGATCTATCAATCAAAACTATTGTTCATTCCAAATATTCATAACGTAACACATTCCGTCAACAATATTCTCTATGAGATAGGATGGTCAAGTCAAAGTTCTTTTGAGTATGTTATTTCCTTTACTCACAGATATTAGAAGAAACAGCCAACACGTGTTTCGTCGGTACCCAGTCCGTACCAAGACTTTCTCAAGGCTGTAAACAAAAAGTATGATACATAAATATATACATATAAAAAGCCCCCAAGGGATAATACATTGTTTCAAACAGAAGTGTTATCTTTCTCTTACTTAGGAGAGATTAATATAAAGATGAAGTTTTATATACAGGGTGACCAGAAAGGATTATAGTGTCAAAGAAATTGACAAAAGAAAGAGTGGTGTGTCCAAAAGATTTTGAAGAAAAAGAGAGAAAGAGAAGAAGTGAATCTGGATGAGATAGAGAAGCAAGTCAAGCTGATATTATCCACTGTGAGTGAAGGTGATCAGATCTAGCTGTTTGATACGTGAGTGTGTGAAAAGGAAAGAAAGGAGATGAGCCCAGTATTCAAGGCCGAGGTTAGATATAAATAAATATGATATTCTAACCTCGATGGATGAGTAGAATAATACAAGTTGAGAGAATAGCAATGAGGAACAAATACATATATCGTCCCAGACCTAAAATTCAAGAGACACAAAAAAAACAAAAAATTCAAATGTCATGTTCTTCCATTGTAATGGTGGAACAATAAAGTTGTATCTAAAAACAAGACAAGAGGTAAGAAGAAACACCCGAGTAAACAAATTGGGGCCACAAAATCGGGTGTCCTAGAGGGGTAGTAATGAACAATATGCATTACAATCAACAAAGTAAATCTGAAGTGGATTGAATTAAATACGTGACTCCCAGTAACAAATCTCTAAAAGTCTTTGCCCAGAAATAAAGGGAAAATAGGCATATGTTAAAAAATATAAAAATGTATTTGTGTTCTCACCTGACCAATATTCGTGCTCCGGTGCATCAATCTCAAGTTGTCGTTTGTTAGGAAGGTATAGTACGTAGCAAAATTGGTTATAGTAGAAGGACTCTCCTAATTAGCAACCTGGATAAGGATGTGGTATCTTCAAATAGTGTAATCACAATGTAACTCTAGGAAGAGGAAAAGCGTATCCATAAAGAGAGGACCTGTTCTAGTAATGGCAAGATAAGGGGTACATTGAATTTTCAGGGCTAGTAGCATGTCATAGTTTATAGCACAAATAAAAATTGGTACTGGACCCTCATTAACTAAGGTATGGGAGATCCACAATATTTTATCAAAAAAGGGTTTCCAAATATTGTACATAGGCAAGTTAAATTAGTACATTGCAAAACATAATCCGAATAGCTTGTTATCTAAAGACCTAAATATAAAACAGCCCTTAGTGCACATAAAATGTAGTCTTAAGTAGCTTGTTATCTAAAGCCTGAAAATGAGCATGGCATAACCAGCTCCCTACATGTTCACAAGATGCCCTAGTATAGGAATGTCGTTAGCTACACTCACCTAGTAAGGGTGAAAGTATGGATCCAATAATATGTTCAAAGTGTAACTGGCCGACAATTTCTGAAAGGGAAACCATAAAAAACTCGGTTGTTGATATTATAATTGTAAACATAACAACTCCTCTAAGTATTAATTGTTTGCAGTCCTTGGAGGCAGGAAAAGAGGTAATGCGTACCAAATATCCCGGAGTTATATAAATCGGTGGATCAGAAAGTGGAGAATCACTACAAGAACTGAATCCCATCATGTAGCAAAAGAAACCGCCATATCAACGATCTAAAAGTAAAAACGAGTGCGCGCGGGTCACTATTCATGCCAGAAGCGCATAACGGGATATAACGTCAAAAAGGAAAGGTAACTAAAAATCTGTCATAACATGTAAATTGATACTTGTATAGCGCACTACTCACCGCAAGGGTCTCAAGGCGCTTGTACGAATACCGCTGTAGAACCCATCCTGGCTTCCCTTGTGTGGCGTCCACTCCTGGCAACCCCCAAGGTGGAGGCCAGGCATCCTTAGCGTTGTGGGGGCCATTGTGGAGATTAAGCAAGCTATTGCCCAGAGTTGCAGAGTGGGACTCCATGATTGGAATAGGCACTGAGGCAAGAATTATCAGGTCCGTGGAATTTTGAGCCCAAGACCCGCCAAGGCGGGGAATTGAACCCTGGTCCCAGGCTGGACCTCTGCATCAGGGTCTGCCGCTCTAATCATTGAGCCACACTTCTCCAACATGTTCATTAAGAGCTTACCCGGAGTGTCCAAAATCATCCGCTTGATAATGCGACTAAGACGCCCGTGAAAGGTCGCCATTCTAAGTAGTTGATCATTGGTTGGACAAAGTCACGTGACGCGCGATGATGGTCACGTGAAATAACAAAAATAAAGAAGGGACTGAGGAATAGAAGACGTGAGACAAAACGTCTATGTGGAAACGGTGGACGCTCGAACAGGGCTCAACAGTTGAGGTTCATAATAGAGCCCAAAGCACGACATTGCATACCGAATCCAAAATCGCAAAAAAAGGAATCAAATGAAGTCAAAGAAAGCAAAAAACAAAAATAATTATAAGGAAAGCAACTCCGAATAAGGATACATGGTAAAAGTAACATTAAATGTCAAAGTGGTGTTTACCCTGATCACAGTTTAGAAATGATGACAATTGGGATAGGATCTAATCAATTAGGTTGTGACTGCTGCCAGTAAACATAGAGGGAACTGCAGGTCTGAGTTGGTGCCAGTTTATAATTATTGGACGCTTAGATAAATCTGTGAATAATTAGTAAACCTGCCAATATTCATACAGAAAATTATATGCCTAAATTAACTGATTATTAAAACAGGCTACTTCTCAGTGACTGGAGAGGATGGTTAGATCACCATATTGGGTAATATATTTGAGTATGGATATATGGAAAGAGTAGTTGTAAGTAAAAAGTGGAAATGTTTTGGATCAATAAGCATGCATAGAAAACCACGCTACCTGGGTGACAGGTAGAATTACTGGACTATCTAGATCTTAAAGTGATCTTGTAGATTACTGAGCACAAATATCCATATTCTCCAAGATACATACAGAATCATATTACATGAAACAAACAATCATAGGAGTCAAATGTAAGATCATTGTAACAATAAATAATGCATGCAGATGTTGAATAAGAGGAATCATTCTAAGCAGATAATAGACGGATTGTCTGTATCCTAACACATCAATATTGGTATTCATTTACAGAAAAAGAACATAATTAATTTACAATATACAGAAATGTCAAAAGGATTCATTGCATAAGACACATAACAGCCACAAGATCAAATAGCAGAAAGAATGTGGATATAATCAATACATAGTGTACGGAATATGCTGTTATCGTTAAAAAACGTGCATTTCTCTATTTGTTTTTAGTCCCTGGCAACTGATCTTAGTCTGATAAGCCACTGTGCCTCAAGTTTTCTCAATGATAGAGTCTTATCACCACCCCGGGGATCATTTCTCAAAACTGCAATACCATTGAATTTGATGTTGATCATCTCCGATAATTTGTGTTCTGCATTATAGTGTACTGCTAGCGGATAGGTTGGATTATTGATCCGTATGGTACTTACATGTTCTTGAATACGTTCTTTGAGCGGTCAAATTGTACTGCCGATATAGATACTATTGCATTGGCACACTATGCAATAAACTACATATTTAGTATTGCAGTTAATAAAGTCCTGAACATGATGGACCTTTTTGGTGTTATAACAGAAGGTTGTGGTTCTGTTCTGGGCAAATTGGCAGACATTGTACATGGTGCATTTGAAAAATTCCTTGGGTTTGGGAGGTAGCCAGGTCTGGATTGTGTTGCTGGAAGGACTTTTGGATGTGGAGCTTGTGGAGCTTAGTATATTTCTTAGTGTTCATTCCCTCCTATAGGTGATTTGTGGCTTGTTCTTAATGAATGGGTCCAACGCACGATCAAGTCTAAGGAGATGGCAGTGTCTCTGTAAGATGCGATACAACTCATTACTGTGTGAGTTGTATTGCGTGATTAATGCTACAAGCTTGTTAAGGTTACCCTTTTTCCTCTTGTTAACCTTTAGCTTTAATCAATGTTTCCGTTTTGTATCCTCTTTTTTGGGATTGGGTAGTCAGATTGGACAATGCATTAGAAGAATTTGCCTCTGTGCTGCAATTTCTCCTGATCCGGGTCATTTCTCCGAAGGGAATTGCCCGCATCTGTGTCTCAGGATGAGCACTGGTGGCATGCAGGACTGAGTTACAGGCCGTTGTTTTGCCGAATAATCTAGTTTCAAGGACCCCATTTTCTACAAATAATGTAACATCCAAAAACACAATGTTACATTTGTCATAGTTATAGGTGAATGTTAGGTTGTAGTCATTCATGTTTAGGTAGTGAACAAAATCAGATAGTGAAGCGTTATCACCATTCCAAATGAGTAACACATCATCAATAAACCGCCCCCAATATAGGATGTTATTGGTAAAATTTGGGGGGAAATCTCTCCAGATGTGATGAGGTTCATAATACCCCATGTACAGGTTTGCAAAGGATGGCGAAAAGTTTGCCTCCATTGCAACTCCTGAATGTTTTCTGTACCAGGTTTGTAGGTGTTGGAAGTAATTGTTCCCGAGTGTAAGTCTGGTGAGTTCTAATAGCATTTTAGTATGATCATATAATGCTGCATCCCGTTTGCACAGGAAAAGATCAGTGCTTCCATCCCTCTTTCAAGTGGAATGCTTGTATATAATGCATTGACATCAATTGTCACTAGTGTGTAATCATCAGACCAAAGAAATTGTTCAAGCTTATATAACAGGTCTTTTGTGTCTTCTATGAAAGCGGGTAATTGTTTCAGAATGGGTTTAAGAAAAATATCTATGTACTCGGATATGTGTTCTGTTGGTCCACCTATCCCCAAAATGATGGGTCTTCCTGGGGGTTCAGTCATATTTCTATGATTTTTTGGGAGTACATAGATATATGCTGCCCTAGGGGTTGAATTGAATAAGTATTTGTATTCCATATCAGATAGAAGCCTTGCATTTAACCAAAATCTAAGAGTTTTCTCTATTAGATTGTTGGTAGTCAATGTTGGATTGAAAGACATGTTGGTATATGACGTCTCATCAGATAGCTGTCTCCCTATTTCTTTCAAGTAAACTTCATGTCCATAAAGACAATGTTTCCTCCCTTGTCCGCCTCTTTAATGGTAAATGAGAGTACTTGCTGAGTTGAGTGAGAGCAGTTCTTTCCTCAACGGAAAGGTTATTTTTTAGCCTGTAGGGTCTCGTTAGAAGTCTGTCTTCCAGTTTGTAAAGATCAGAGGTAACAGCTCTATAGAAACAGTCAATCATGTTACCAGGAGAAAGAGTAGGGATGAAAAGTGATTTGTTTTTTAACCCACTGTCTGTCTCTAGGTTGCTAGTAATGTTAGATCTTCTAGAAGCTTCTCCAGTTCGGAGTTTTTTTCAAACTATCAACAAGTGACAACAACATTCTCACCTTGTCTATATCCTCTATAGTCTGTCCACATCTTGCAGCATTGAAAATAGGTATAGGACACAATTTTGGTTGATTTGCAAAAAAAAAATTAATTTCAGGCTGCGTACATATTTAAATAGGTCAACATGGATTTGAGTAAAATCTGGTTTTGTTGTTGGGGAAAAACTGAAACCCTATTTCAACACCCTAATTTCATTCTCATCAAGAACTTGTTGGGACAAATTGACTATAGATACATCATCACTATCATTGGCAATAATGTTGTTGTTACCAGGTTAATCAGGACCTGTACTCACTTCCTCTGGTTCTTTGTAGTGGATCTGGTTATTCTTTTGCTGTCTGAGGAGTCTGTGTTTGAGTCCTCCCCTCCTGGTTCTTTTCTTAGTGGTATCCTTTGATTGCTGAACCCTAATCTTGTGCCCTTCCTGTACCTCTCTAGTTCAGAAAAAAAAGAGGAGGAAGTGTTAGGGGCGGTGTTATCCTGTGATGAAGTGGAGGGAGTCACGCTGTTGGTGTCACTAAAGTCACTAGCCAGATGAGAAAGACCTGATTCACTGACTGTATTTAGTTTGGTCGATTTCTGGTTATTAAGATCTTTCACCCCAGCTATTGGTTTGATATCATCATATTTTTTAGCAAATGTGAAAATACGACCATTTTTGTAGTCGTTTTCCTCCCTCTTCAGTTTACGCATTTTCTTATCTCACAAATGTGACTGATGAGCATTAAGAACTTCTCTCAGGATTTTAAAGTTTTTCTCAGTGATCTATGGTAAGTCTAGTTTTCTGATGTCACATTCAATCTGCTCTATTTCATCACGGAGTTTGGCTCTTTTTCTCTCTACGTGCCTGATCAATAGGTCCATCATCCCATCGGGGGATGATGAAATAAGTGTTTCCCATTCTTGAAGAAGGTCAGTGTCAAGATCTTAAATGTTGGTAATATAATTACCCTAAATCCTCTTGGGATTTGCTTCAGTTCGATGTACTTTTTTAAGGTGGTAAGGTCCCACCATCTGGAGAGCTCAGATTTACGTAGTCCCTCCAGTTTAATGAATAACTGCTTAGGTCCTTGGGGTTTGTTTTCTGCATTAGCGATTTTAGTGGATTGACCAGCCTGTCCCATGAATATATCATTGAATAATTTGTCACGATCACCATCAAATGCTGCCATATTGAAAGCTAGAGATAAACTGGTCTAATTATAGACTAGAATGTGTCCACAGAGGAAGTGAACGCGGGCAATCACCTGGTGAAAGTGACAACAAAAATTTGGCAGTGGTGTTCCCTGAACGGGAAAGACCGCACCTTCACAAGTGAGTTAAATGGAGTAGTAGTTTGGGACACACAGTTATTAGTGATATTTTAAATCTAATCGGAGTGCTAAGTAGACCACCGTCACCCACTACCAAGAGTGACTCGAAGCAGATCTATAAGACCAGCAAATACAACAATGCACAATTGCGTTAGGCACTATCCTATAATCAATGTCGGAAAATGATCTATCAATCAAAACAATTGTTCATTCCAAATATTCATAACGTAACACATTCCTTTAACAATATTCTCCTTGAGATAAGATGGTCAAGTCAAAGCCCTTTTGAGTACGTTATTTCCTTTATTCACAGATATTAGAAAAAACAGCCACCCCGTCTTTCGTTGGTACCCAGTCCGTACCAAGACTTTCTCAAGGCTGTAAACAAAAAGTATAATACATAAATATATACATATAAAGTCCCCAAGGGATATTACATTGTTTCAAACAGAAGTGTTATCTTTCTCTTACTTAGGAGAGATTAATATAAAGATAAAGTTTTATATACAGGGTGACCAGAAAGGATTATAGTGTCAAAGAAATTGACAAAATAAAGAGTGTTATGTCCAAAAGATTTTGAAGAAAAAGAGAGAAAGAGAAGAAGTGAATCTGAAGGAGATAGAGAAGCAAGTCAAGCTGATATTATCCACAGTGAGTAAAGGTGATCAGACCTAGCTGTTTGATACGTGAGTGTGTGACAAGGAAAGAAGGAAGATGAGCCCAGTATTCAAGGTAAAAGTTAGATATAAATAAATATGATATTCTAACCTTGATGGATGAGTAGAATAATACAAGTTGAGAGAATAGCAATGAGGAACAGATACATATATTGTCCCGGACTTAAATTCAAGAGACACAAAAAAAAAAATTTAAAATGTCATGTTCTACGGCCATTGTAATGGTGGAACAATAAAGTTGTATCTAAAAACAAGAAAAAAGGAAAGAAGAAACACCCCGAGTAAACAAATTGGGGCCACAAAATCGGGAGAACTAGAGGGGCAGTAACAAACAATATGCATTAAAAGCAGCAAAGTAAATTTGAAGTGGATTGAATTAAATACGTGACTCCAAGTAACAAATCTCTAAAAGTCTACACACAAATTATGTAGGCTTCATTGCCCAGAAATTAAGGGGAAATAGGCATATTTTAATAAATATAAAAATGTATTTGTGTTCTCACTTCAGCAATATTAGAGCCCCGGTGCATTAATCTCAAGTTGTCGCTTGTTAGGAAGGTATAGTACGTAGCAAAATTGGTTATAGGGTTATAGTAGAAGGACTCTCCTAATTAGCAACCTGGATAAGGACGTGGTATCTTCAAATAGTGTGATCACAATGTAACTCTATAAAGAGAGGACCTGTTCTAGTAATACCAAGATAAGGGGTAAATTGAATTTTCAGGGCCAGTAGCATGTCATAGTTTATAGCACAAATAAAAATTGGTACTGGACCCTCATTAACTAAGGTATGGGAGATCCAAGTTAATTAATCAAAAAAGGGTTTCCAAATATTGTACATAGGCAAGTTAAATAAGTATATTGCAAAACATAGGGCCAGATGTAGGTAAATCTTATTTACGGACTCTAAAATACCGAATTTTACCGATTCGGTATTTTAGATTCAGTAAATAAGATGTAGGTAATTATTCGGTAATTTTTACCGAATCGGAATGATTTGGTAATTACCGAATCGGTATTAACTTATTCGGTAATTGCCATGGATTCCTATGGTTAACAAATGAATGTGTGTGGAAAGTGCACTCAAGTAATGACTGTATACTCCTAGAACGGTATGTGTGCTAAGCTGGATTAATGCCTGCTATGCATTAGTGTTGAACCTTGATAGTGGCCTAGCCCCTAAAAGGCTGCTAGGGCTCCAACATGCATCAACAATGAAACAATATTTCACTTATAACATTTTAATTCATGTTATTCAAGTATTGATGTAATGAAATCACTTTTTAGTATTTATCATTGTGTGACATTTCAAAAAATATTTCAATGAAACAATTTCAATAAAACAATTGTTGTTCATATAAACAATACGTTTCAACACATTTTTAATACACCCAATGCATTTCGGGACTGTTGTGTCCCTTCGTCAGGGGTTCTGTCAAAGAAAAGAAAAGGAAACTTATTAAGACGATGTTGGCGAGTTTCGCACATTTATACTATTTGATTGGTGCTATTTATGGCTATGGAGTTTTTCATGAGTAGCCCATTAGGGGATTAAATCTCTCAACTGGTGCCTATTTGATATGCTATTCCCAACCTATATATATGTCAATTATAAGCATTTAATATGAACTTATTCATAGTTTTATCTTACCTCCTTGTTGAGGTCGATATCAAATGGAAATGCGAAATGCCATGCATTTGCAAACTGGTTCAATCTAGGTGCGGAAAGTATATTGCATTTTAGCCTGATTGAAAAAGAGTTTTATGTTTGATATTGCGAAGAGTTTTCGAGCTTACCTATATTTGGTTCAAACTGGGGCAGCGTATATATGATGGCAACCTGAGGGTTTGCAAATGCATGGCATTTCGCGTTTCCATTTGTGATGGTGATCTAACCATCCTCTCCAGTCACTGAGAAGTAGCCTGTTTTAATGATCAGTTAATTTAGGCATTTAATTTTCTGTATGAATATTGGCAGGTTTACTAATTATTCATGATTTTATCTAAGCGTCCAATAATTATAAACTGGCACCATCTCAGACCTGCAGTTCCCTCTATGTTTTCTGGCAACAGTCACAACCTAATTGATTAGGTCCTATCCCAATAGTCAGCATGTCTAAACTGTGATCAGCGTAAACACCACTTTGACATTTAATGTTACTTTTACCATGTATCCTTATTCGGTGCTGCTTTCCTTCTAATTATTTCTGTTTTTTGCTTTCTTTGACTTTATTTGTTTCCTCTTTTTTGCGATTTCGGATTCACTACGTAATGTCGTGCTTTGGGCTCTATTATGAACCTCAACTGTTGAGCCCTGTTGGAGCGTCCACAGTTTCCACATAGACGTTTTGTCTCACGTCTTCTATTCCCCAGTCCCTTCTTTATTGGGGTTATTTCACGTGACCATCATCGCACGTCACGTGACTTTGTCCAACCAATGATCAACTACTTAAGATGGCGACCTTTCACTGGCGTCTTAGTCGCGCTATCAAGCGGATGATTTTGGACACTCTGGGTAAGCTCTTAATGAGCATGTTATGCCAGGTTTTTAGTTACCTTTGCTTTTTGACGTTATATCCCGTTATGCGCTTCTGGCATGAATAGTACTGACCCGCGCGCACTCGTTTTTACTTTTAGATCGTTGATATGGCGTTTTCTATTGCTACATGACGGGATTCAGTTCCTGTAGTGATTCTCCACTCTCCTATCTACCGATTTACATACAACTGGGATATTTGGTACACATAACCTCTTTTCCTGCCTACAGGGACGGCTAACAATCAATACTTAGAGGAGTTGTTATGTTTAAAATTATAATATCAACAACTGAGTTTTTTATTGTTCCCCTTTCAGAAATTGGTAGCCAGTTACACTTTGAACATATTATTGGATCCATACTTTCACCCTTACTAGGTGAGTGTAGCTAACAACACTCCTATACTAGGACATGTTGTGAACATTTAGTGAGCTGATTATGCCATGCTCATTATCAGGCTTTAGATAACTTGCTACTTAAGACTACATTTTATGTGTACAAAGGGCTGTTTTATATTTAAGTGTTTAGATAACTAGCTCTTAGGATTATGGTTTGCAATGTACTTATTTAACTTGCCTATATACAATATTTGGAAATCCTTTTTTGATCAAATAACTTGGATCTCCCATACCTTAGTTAATGAGGGTTCAGAACCAATTTTTATTTGTGCTATAAACTATGACATGCTACTAGCCCTGAATATTTAATTTACCCCTTGTCTTGGCATTACCAGAACAGGTCCTCTCTTTCTTGATCCGCTTTTCCTCTTCCTGGAGTTACATCGAGATCACACTATTTGAAGATACCACATCCTTATCCAGGTTGCTAATTAGGAGAGTCCTTCTACTATAACCAATTTTGCTACGTACTATACCTTCCTAACAAACGAGAATTTGAGATTGATGCACTGAGGCACGAATATTGCTCGGGTGAGAACACAAATACATTTTTATATTTATTAACATATGCCTATTTCCCCTTTATTTCTGGCAATGAAGCCTACATAATTGGTGTGTAGACTTTTAGAGATTTGTTACTTGGAGTCACGTATTTAATTCAATCCACTTCAGATTTACTTTGTTGCTTTTAATGCATATCGTTCGTTACTGCCCCTCTAGTTCTCCTGATTTTGTGGCCCCAATTTGTTTACTCTGGATGTTTCTTCTTTCCTCTTGTCTTGTTTTTAGATACAACTTTATTGTTCCACAATTACAATGGTAGAACATGACATTTGAATTTTTGGGGTTTTTTGTGTCTCTTGAATTTAGATCTGGGACGATATATGTATCTGTTCCTCATTGCTATTCTCTCAACTTGTATTATTCTACTCATCCATCAAGGTTAGAATATCATATTTATTTATATTTAACTTCTACCTTAAATACTGGGCACATCTTCCTTCTTTCCTTTTCACACACTCACGTATCAAACAGCTAGGTCTGATCACCTTTACTCACTTTGGATAATATCAGCTTGACTTGCTTCTCTATCTCCTTCATATTCACTTCTTCTCTTTATCTCTTTTTCTTCAAAATCTTTTGGACACACCACTCTTTCTTTTGTCAATTTCTTTGACACTATAATCCTTTCTGGTCACCCTGTATATAAAACATTATCTTTATATCAATCTCTCTTAAGTAAGAGAAAGATAACACTTCTGTTTGAAACAATGTAAAATCCCTTGGGGGCTTTTATAAGTATATATTTATGTATCATACTTTTTGTTTACAGCCTTGAGAAAGTCTTGGTACGGACTGGGTACCGACGAAACATGTGTTGGCTGTTTCTTCTAATATCTGTGAATAAAGGGAATAACGTACTCAAAAGAACTTTGACTTGACCATCTTATCACAAGGAGAATATTGTTGACGGAATGTGTTACGCTACGAATATTTGGAATGAACAATTGTTTTGATTGATAGATCATTTTCCGACATTGATTATAGGATAGTGCTTAACTGACCCAATTATGCATTGGTGGCTGCAGGCCGTTGCGCTGTCATGTCATGGCGAATGCAAAAAAACAATTGATGGACAGAATGCTGAACAATGTAAAACTTTTACCCCAGTACAGAAATCTGGGCCTAAATCCATCCTTTGTCATGGCGGACCTACTGTCACAGATTTCCCCCGATGCAGCTTTTACTGTGGACATGGGAAGTGCTTTGTGGGAATGATGTCTGAGCCAACAACTCAAAATTCACCGGGCCATCTGGCAGCTGTGGCTGGAATGATGAAGACAACACCTGTGTAATACGGACATACTGGTGTCCAACTCTCCGAATTCTAAAGAAGGCCCTTACCTTCTTACATAAATATATTTTCTCTGTAGAATGAACAGTGAGAATTTGCTTTACATTTATTTAAGTTATATAATGCTTTTTGACTAAAAAAACTGTAAAAACACATTGGATCTCTGTTGGGAGTGCAACAAACGTGCCCTCCTGCCCTAAGTGACCTAGCTGGATGGATATTTGGACACCTGGTAATGATTTAGGTCATGGATAAACACAGATCATAAGTGTGTGGCATGAACTAGGCCTTACTTATGGTAATGCAGCCATGTTGGACGGGTATGGGTACACCAAGCACTACCCCTGTAATGGTAGAGGGCCACCGTACTTATCAGGAATTAAGTGACACAAGTACGACGGTGGCAGCATGCCTGTTTTGTGTTTCATAGTTATCGGTAGTGTGAAAATGCCTTTGTACCTATATCATGGGAATGATGCCTACTGGTCCACTCATGTAAAATTCTGTAGCCGTGCACTTAACTCACCCTTGGCCTGCATGGATTGTTAGTACCACCGGACAGCACTTGATACTTGCTTGTGCTTGCTGGAATGTGTGCGTGCCTTTGTGTGGTACATAACATGGAGGCTGTGATTTCAGTTATGAAAATACAAAGCCCTGAGAGGCTAGGGGAGGGGAGGACTGCAACCCCCAGACTGGAGATGCGGATAGCTGACTTTCCTGGAGACTGGGGTTGGAGCACACACTGAAGAAAGGGGGGGCTGGCCTCTTTCATTCCAGAAAGAGTTACTGGTTACTGGGGCCCGGGTTAATTGTTAAAGATGGTGGGACTGATAAGGCTGGCACTATGGATCTGGGACTCCTGATAGAAAAGAACGCTTAGACCTTTGAACCTATAAGAGGCATATTTCAGTGAAGCGGGACAACCAGGTGTGATCCCAGATTAATTTTTTGGCCTGTGTTGTGGGTCAAGCACAACTGAAACCACTCCTCCTATGGCAGGCTGTCCCTTTGACATAGAACAGTGAAGAGGAGAGCACTTCAAAAGAGCTGACATACACAACCTGAATTTCAAAGGATCAAACACTAAATTACATTGGTATTTGGAGTTGGACTATAAAGGTAGGAGCAAGTGAGCCACAAGTTGTTCAACAACACTTTTTCTCAGGAGAAAGATTTCCAAACCTTCTACATCAAGGTCTTCTCGTCTGCCAATTGTGTGAGAGTCCATCACCCAGGAAGCCAAGACCATTAGCCCAAAGCCTGGACCACCAGCCTTCTGCCTGCCTTTCAAAATCAGCTGAATCAGTGAGGAGGAGAACAGTACCTGTAGACAGTGAAGCCCAGCGGGGATACTGGTGAGTGTATCTCAGTGACTGAAATGTAAGACCCCTAGTCCAGTCAGAAGTGCTGTAGGAGTGTGGGCTGCTTGCCCAATCAACCTAAAATTGCTGACCCCCATATCACCAGGAAGGGGAGCCACCGTGAAGTGCGACCATTGTCTGTGTGTGCACCAAAGTCTGTATTCCCCATGTGAGCATGAAGGAGGCCCCCGTTGAGTGCGGGCTGTCATCTGTGTGTGTACCAAGGTCGGCGACCCCCTGTCACCAGGAAGGGGACCCCAGTGAGGAAAAGTCCATCACCAGTGTGTAGGCCAATGTCTGCAACCCATGCGAACATGAGGGGACCACCGAGTTGGGGCCAATGTCCAGGCTTGTTGTGCTGAGCAAGCCAGGAGGAACACTTACTGATCACCACAGGTGCTGGGCACGGTCATCCGACAGTGTTCCGGGTTATCCAAGGACTCAGGAGGGCAACACGTTATGGGGCAAAGACCAAAAGAGGCGTAACCAAAAAGTGAACCGAAAACATTGTAACCAGCAGTAAGAATAGTAACAGGGTCTCCTAAATTTGACCATGTGAGTGGAGTACATTTTAAACTTGGGGGTGAGCGAAATTGTGTTATTTTGTGTAATGAAATTTAATCGAATTGAATATAAAATTTGGCAAAATTTCACATTCGAGGTGAAACTTGACTTACTGGTATCTCAGGCTACTTTTCTTACACAATTGTGCACCTCCAATTAGAAAGTCTTTGGAAATACTGGCAGGAGACTGGTTTGAAAAGAAAATGTCTCTCGAGAGGCATCTTCTGTGAGAACCAGTGTCAGATCAGGGGGGTTTTCTGGAAGTTACTAGATCTGCTTAAGGTATGGTAAAAAAATAGCCTTTTATCCTTAAGGAGATGGCCATACTTTAGCAATTGTTTCCGGCAATAGAAAAAAACTGAGAACATTGTTTAGAACTGAAAGTAGTGACTTATTAATAAACTGCATGTGCTTAGACATTTACAGCAGCCTACGGCTAATGCATAGGTAGTGCCAGAGTGGCAGAAAGACTCATCAGCTCTGGTTACCACTCCTTCATTCAAGAATGTAGCATCCAATGTAGATTTTGTCAGATAGGCACCTTTAAATTGAGTACCTCGGTGGGTCTGAAGACGAGCTCTTAAGTACCATGCTGATGTCTTTTGAAGGAGACACACAAGGACACTGCCATGTTAGGTATTCAACTGGCAAAGACTGGGATGCTCTACATGGGACTACACCCTATTTAAGATGGCAGTCCTAGCCATGACAACAGATGGAACAATCCCAATTCAAGATGGTAATGCTCACTGCTTCCAGAGAGAAAGGTTGATTGGAATAGATGGTTGTCTAGCTGTAGCATAAATGGATAATACAGAAAGAAACTATGGGCCCGATTCACACACTGCTTTTTATGGTACATGAAATAGTACAACATTAGTACTACTGACATACTACAAAATGCTATTTACAAACCTGCATGCAGAGATCTCCACCTCCTCATGTCTTTTCTATGTGGAGGTCTCCGGCAGCATGGCAGAGATCTCTACACTCATAAGCCTACGATTTAAGTGTAAACGCTGGAGGGACAAGAGGGAGTGGCAAGAAAATGGGGAGCACATACTACAAAAAAAGAGTGATTTGGGAAAAAGTACAGAGTGGCTTAGGGAGTAGTAGGCTACTACAAAACACCCACCCACAAAAGAGTAAATCCAATGCTATGCACATTCTACACTTGGTAGTTGCTATAGCCCTAAAGGGGACAAAACAGTAGTAAATGTACCCAAACCAAACACTGGAGTTAGTAGGATATTATTTGTGCAGGGTCTCCTAGACTGAGCGTGAGAACTGCACTGCATTGTATTGTGTTGCTTTTTATGTTATTCTGGTTATATAGAGATGAGAAACAATATGGGATTTTGTGGGAGTAACAGAATCAATTGAAGGACTGTAGCATGAAATAACACTTGGTATTGCTGAACTTCTCAGCGGCCTTTGCCACAACCCTCCCACCCTCACTCTCACCCTGGAGTCTCAAATGGGATTCACCAGCAATATCCCTAACTCGGTTTCCTCCTACCTTTACAACCAATACCAGTTTGTTCACATGGTAACCTTCAGATCATAAAAGAACCCTATCATCTGTGGAGTCCCCTAGGGTTCCTTACTGTTCGTGTCATCTTCAACCTTTACATGGAACCTCTTGGTGCTCTTCTCACAGATAACAGCATCATAATTCACCATAATGCTGATGATAAACAACTTTACTTGAAAGTCCTCTATGTTCCAGACATCGCAAGCTTGAAACATTGCTTCCACATCATCCAGACCTGGATATGCAGCACCAACCTAAAGCGCAACTTAACCAAGGTAGAATTCCTGTAATTGGGCACACACACCAAATAAGATACTGTACAAACCTGGTTCAATGACATGAACCTTTAGGGCTGTGAACCTCAACTTTCTCTAAATGGCAGATTACTTAAATTCACCATGGATATCGACCTCACCCTCAAGGAACACATTGTCCAAAAAAACAAAGATGGCGCAGGTACCCGCTCCCTCTTCTACAGAAAGTTAAAGTGTTTCTTCCAGAAAGCGACTTCAGAACTAGTGTTCAAACCCTTGTATTTATTACTTCTGGATGGTGGTAATTCCCTGCTCCATGGCCTCCCAGACTCCAAACTGGCACTCCTTAGAGGAATGCGTAAAAAAGAAAGAAAACAAGACGGCAGGCCTTTTCCATATACAAACCCTTGATCTGAAGCAACATCTCCCTCTCTATTAGGAGTGCTCAAATGCTTCTCCAATTCTAAAAAACTGTGCAAGACTCACCTTTTTAGAGACCACAATAGCTATTACTTTTTGACTTTATGCTTGTGTTTGACCATGAATAGCACTCCACTGCCTTTTACCTAGGTTTGAGGTATAGAAACAGCATATCAATACATACATAAATATATAGATTTCCATGTCACCCCACCGAATGCCTTCTCGGCTTCTAACATCAGCATTCCCATCTGCTGACCTATCTGTCCAGAGATATCGAATACAGCTATTGCGGTGTTAATATGAGCGGAGGTGCCTCTTCCGGGAACAAAGCTGTGCTGTTGCTCAAAGACTATTAAGTGAATTACCGGAGCAAAGCGAGCCGTGAGAATTTTAGAAAATAGCTTAGCGTCGGCGTTGATCAGCTCTATTGGTCGATATGAACTCATATCGTCAATAGGCTTCCCCTTTTTTGGGAAAACAATGATGTTAGATGTGTTCCAAGAGAGAGGGACCTCGTCTCCCTGAAATATAGAGTTGCATACCTTAAGGAAGATAGTGACAAGTATATCTTTAAAGATTTTATAAAATTCCACTGGAATATTATCCTCGCCAACTGCCTTGCCAACCAGCAGAGCCTCATACCTTCCTCGATTTCACATGCATCAATATCTGCATCCAGTGGCTGAGATACCAACAGACCCAGGGTTGACAACTGACATTCCTGCGCATATTCCAAAATGATCTGTTCACCCGAGCTGCCTGAGCGGCTATATAAGTTAGCATAAAATAACCCAAATTGTTCAACTATGTGAGCTGATCTAGTATATATCAGGCCGTCCACCCCTTTAATTTTTTTTACGTGGATTTTAGCAGTTTGATCTGCAATTTGATTAGCTAATAGCCGGCCGACTCTTTTGCCGTACTCATACTGTTTAGTCCGAAGCTTGTGATAGTTATTAGCAATTTTTTCCTTTAGCTGTCTTTTAAGCTTGGCCCATGGATCTACGACCATTTGAAATAACGAGTGTTCAGTCTCACTTTGAGTGACTATGGCTGCAGCATGCTGATGCTCCAAGTCTCAGCACCGTTTTTGCTCCTGGTCCCACTGTCGGGAACCTGACCTGTTTTGCCTTATAATAAATTGGAGTGTAACTCCTCTAACATAAGCCTTTAAACAGTCCTAAACATTTGCAATTGAAGCCAAACCCATATTAGAGTCAATATACTCCCCAAGTGCCTTACGCATCCCCTCTATGTATTCCGAATTGCTAAGAAGATGTCTAGGAAAAGTAAAATCCCTGGTTGGTACTTGTGTGTTTGACTGTACCTGTGCTGTTAGCATAACAGGGTTATGATCGGAAGTGATTTTAGGACATACTGCCATCAGTGCGTTTTCCGAAATAGAACATTTGGCAAAAATCATATCAATTTAAGAATAGTGCTCATGGGGAGATGAAAAAAAGGTTGAGCCTGGCACATTAGGGAATAGCTCCTCCAAGAATCTTCCAACTGATGCAAATGCAGGAGCTCATATACAGCAGTTCTAGTTTTACACATTCTGGCGTGAGAAGAAGCATAAGTGGTATGTAATGTAATGTAAATTGATACTTGTATAGCGCACTACTCACCCGCAAGGGTCTCAAGGTGCTTGTACGAATACCACTGTGGAACCCATCCTGGCTTTCCCTGTGAGGCATCCACTCATGGGCACCCCCAAGGTGGAGGCCAGGCATCCTTAGCGTTGTGGGGGCCGTTGTGGAGATTAAGCAAGCTATTGCCCAGAGTTGCAGAGTGGGACTCCATGATTGGAATAGGCACCAAGGCAAGAATTATCAGGTCCATGGAATTTTTGAGTCCAAGACCCGCCGAGGCGGGGAATTGAGCCCTGGACCCAGGCTAGACCTCTGCATCAGGGTCTGCCGCTCTAATCATTGAGCCACACTTCTCCACTGGGTATAAATCCTTCTATCCATAATGCAGTTAAAATCGCCCATCACTATCTTATCTCCTGATCATTCCAACAGCTCGGAGCTCACCTGATAATGTAGTGTAGTTCCTATTTTCCCAATAGGCTTTGCACATTGGAATAACATAAACAGCAGTGTAGACGTAGGACTGAGGTCATCTAGGTCTCTACTGACTATGTTAAACCTAATTTAGGTTTGCGCCAGCTAGCTCAGAGGTCACTGGAAACTTTCTTGAATGAAGAGGGATGGATAACCTTCCCTGGCTCAGACAAGAAGGGATTCAGTTTCCGACAACCACATAAACATGACAACTTTGCTCCCTCAGAATAAGAGTATATCTCTAGAGTCGTGTGAAAACAATAGACAGATATTTCACTCAGTCAGCAGTGCATACTTAGTTTCACCAGAGTGCAGAGAAATAGAGAGACGGGCGTTTTCAATAAAAAGGTGTTATTTATTGAGCAGTCTTCTTTCTCATGCAAGAGAAATGAATTGCCACAATTGCAATACTTAAAGTAAAGTAAAGTGCGTACAGTAAAAGTAGTATTATGAAATAATACTGTAAAAGCATTGATACGGTTTCTTAGCCAAATGATACTTTATAATGGATAAAATATATACATACATAAATACATTGACTAAAAGGCTCAACTGGTGCTTCTAACTACGCCTACCCCGGTGTACCTGACCTAAGCCTAATACGTGAGAAGAGACAAGTAAGTAGCGATGTTAAGTTAAGTTGGTTAAGATAATTTTGCCAAGAATCTGCATCAAGAATTCTCCTAAGGGTTTAGTCAGCTCCGTACCTTGGTAATAGAATGTGGGAGGTCTGGTATCTCTTTCCTCAGGACTCGATATTCCAGCAACCCGCAAGGGTAGGCTGGAAACACCGGAGCTGGATTTTCTCGGCTGGAGAAAAAGACAGCGTCAAACAGGAGGGGCGGCTTCCGCAGGCACTCGCATCAGCTGGGCTCTCAGGCAAGTAGATGGCCGCTCTGCTCCAAACCACTGTGTCCTTGCTTAAGGCAATTGTTGGTATTTTATACCAGAAAGGTGCCCGGTTCGACGTAAGGTTGGACATAAGACGTCACCAAGAACTAACAGTTCTTGCAGGACTTCAGGAGTTCTTGTTCAAATCAAAACAAAAGCAGGAGGGGGTTTCCCGGGCTGCTAGAGGCTTGGTTTGTTTAAAGAACGCGTTGTGCTTTCTAGGAGTCGATGGGAGTAGCCGTCCTGTGCTTTGGATTGCATGGGCTATTACTGAATATGAATATGATTCTTATGCCTTTGTCAGGACATTATTGATTATCACCTCACAAGGGCATAAATCGGGAATATCGAAGTAGGGTCCTAGATAAGAACACGACAATAGATAACATCCGGGCAATCTGTGTTAGGGTCATAAACCATACATATTGTGAACGTATGCCCATAGATCAAGATTTGTGAAATTGCCCACCTCCCCTTAGTATCTGCAAGTGAGCGACCAACAGTAGCCTGACACAATCTAGATTTTAACAAAGCCACCCCACGGATGGATACTCTTTGTGATGTGCACACCATAAGGTAGCATTCCAAGTGCTTCAAAAGTGCTTTATCTTTATAAGCAATATGCGTCTCTGCCAACCCTAGTATATGAGGCTTGTTTGTTCTTTTTGCATTTGTCACCCCGAGTGGGATGGGTATGCTCAGACATGAGTCCCGTGCTCTCTAAGCCACTGGAATCAAGCTATCCTGGCTGATGAGGGCTGAAAGCCCAAAACCAGTCCTAGGATGCTTGTTTCCAGTCCAGGGAGAACCTGGCCTGGCAGTTCGGGCTTGACTGTTCCCATTGGGTGCAGGGTCACGACTGATTTGCATATGGCTGGGTCCAAAGTGGAATGGCAGAGTGAGCAACAAAACAATGGATTTAGGCCCAGATCTCTGTACTGGGGTGAATGTTTGACATTGTTCTGCATTCTGTCCATCAATTGTTCTTTTTGCATTTGTCACCCTGAGTGGGATGGGTATGCTCAGACGTGAGTCAAGCTATCCTGCTGATGAGGGCTGAAAGCTCGAAACCAGTCCTAGGATGCTGGTTTCGAGTCCAGGGAGGACCTGGCCTGGCAGTTCAGGCGTGACTGTTCCCATTGGGTGAAGAGTCAAGACTGATTTGCATATGGCTGGGTCCAAACTGGAATGGCATGGTGAGCAAAAGAACAATGGATTTAGGCCCAGATCTCTGTACTGGGGTGAATGTATGACATTGTTCTGCATTCTGTCCATCAATTGTTCTTTTTAAAATCTGTGTTAGTGCCATAAACCATATTGTGAACGTATGCCCATAGATCAAGATTTGTGAAATAGTCCACCTCCCCCTAGTATCTGCAAGTGAGAGAACAACAGTAGCCTGACACAATCTAGATTTTAACAAAGCCACCCCACGGATGGATACTGTTTGTGATGTGCACACCATAGGGTTGTATCCCAAGTGCTTAAAAAGTGCTTTATCTTTATAAGCAATATGCGTCTTTGCCAACCCTAGTATATGCGGCTTTAAAAGTGCGTAACTCTTCCATTACTAATCGTCGTTTCCCCGCTTGATTCAATCCCGCTACATTCCAACACATACACTTATGGTTAGGCTTTGTGAAATTTTTAAAATCCGGATCAAATTTCAAGTACTCAATATAGCAAACTCCTCAGTCTGTTTCTCTGCACATATACGGGTATTTGAACTTTCAAAACTGTGGCTTTTACCCCACCCCACCCACAAGCAGCCATCCATACCTGACCCTG
This sequence comes from Lissotriton vulgaris, assembly GCF_964263255.1. Classification (NCBI taxonomy): domain Eukaryota; kingdom Metazoa; phylum Chordata; class Amphibia; order Caudata; family Salamandridae; genus Lissotriton; species Lissotriton vulgaris. The sequence continues at coordinate 1,374,892,540 of NC_141695.1, forward strand.
CACCCACCCCCCTTCCAGTTACTGGAAAAAGGAATCGCCCCTTTCCCTACTGTCCCATGGTGACAGCATGGCGAAGACGCCCTTCCTAAACCCCCCGGCCCCCCATGGCCCCTACTGTTCCAAACCCTATACGACAATCATGCCTTTTAGCCTTATATCTAAAAAAAGGAACCCCCCCATATGTTCTTGCGAATAAGAAAAGAAAAAGAACAACAACAAAAAAAAGAAATAAAGAGAGAAAGTCTCTTAGGAGTGTTCGTTATAGTGTCCATTATCATGTAGAAAATAAAAGTCTATTTCAACAAGAACAACCTCTCTTAGAGTTACTGCAACAGGTGTAAGACTATAGATGCTACTTGCTAGCCAATTGCCATTTACTCAAAGCTTGTTTGTCATCTTGCTCATTGAGAAAAAAGTATTGTCTGCCATTCTTGACTACTTTTAGACGTGCAGGCTCTTGCAAGAACACCTGAGATGAGACAGTCTTAAAGGGATCTATAAGTTAACGAAGCCTCCGCCACTTGTCCATAGTCGCCTTACATAAATCAGATCGCACAAAAATAGTCATTGTATCTACCTTGACTGGGGCTGCAGGATGCTCCTTAAAATACATTGCTTGACGCATAAGAAAATTGCCCAGGAACACCAAGATTGGTCGGGTGAAATTGGTTTTAGATTGATTACCCTGGGAGGTTGAAATTGACAGTGGTAGTCTATGTGCTCTTTGGACCTGGGTGTCCATATCCCAGTCTGCGAGGTCAGGGAAGGCATTTTGGAGGAGATTGACGATGAAAGTGCATGGATCACTGCCTTCTCTACCCTCTGGAATCCTAAAAATTCACAGGTTATGATGCCTCTAGCGATTTTTGAGATCTTCAATCCTAAACTGTATTCCTGACATTTGAGAGTCCTGCGCTTTAACAAGATTAACTGTAGATGTATTGGCTTCTTCCACCTCCACCACTCATTGTTAAGTCAGCGACTTCGGAAGAGAGTAGGGCAACCTTGGATGTGACCTCCGCAAGTACTTGCTTTATTTCAGAGCTATTGATTTTATCCTGCTGGTATTATTCTTGGGATTCTGCTCTCTGAATATTCAGTGCCGACAGAATGCTGGAGAGGGGAGCATCTTCTCCTGAACCGTTGAAGCTCTTGACACCCGCTTCTGACAGATTCAAAGGTAACACCTGAAGGTGGGGAGCAGGAGAGAAGAATGAGGATGTTGAAGATGTCGATGAAGTACTCCTGAGTGGAGGGTCCAGCTTCTCCAAAGGAGCAGATGAAGGTTGTCTCTGGCTCCCTTCATCGCCCCCAAGGTCTGCCCGATCTCCATCAAATGTTTCAGTCGGGTTGGCCGCAGATTGATTAGCTTTTGAAAGTCTAGAGATAATGGTTTTGACCTCTCCCTTAGACGACACCTACTTGCGAAGAGGACTAATCATAGTCCCGGCCTTAGAAGCACTGACAGTTGCTTCCCTTAGTGGCCCCATTGCCTCGGTTACTTGCTGTTTTACTCCTCGTCCGCGCCCTTTGCATCCTTCAAGTTTTTTAGGCATGTTAAGATTCACATTTTTCTGCGCCTTCGCCCCATTAGGGGTATTGCATCCTTTCTTTGGTCTGAGCGCCGAATCAGAGACCTGGTCACGCTGTTCTGAATCTGGCACCGATTCTGTTGGAATCTGAGCAATTGCGTTTTGGACTGAGTTGTTACTAGTTGATTCTCTATGAGTCTCTGCGTATTTAGCGAGATCATCTGATTCCTGGATGATAAGACCGAATGACCATCAGTTGTAGCTGTGACTATTGCTGTAGCTATTAATGGATCTATTGCTGTATTGATAATATTATCACTCTCAGCCATATCAACCTGATTTGTACCGTCATTGTTATCATTATCGGGACCGCCTGCTCCCCCTCCATCCACTCCGTCTACTCTGTCAATCTGATCAGTTGAATGAGGTCTTGTAGTATCAGTAGCATCAGAAGGTAGAATATTTGTAGAAGAAATGCTGCTAATTAGTCTGTTATTACTGTTGTTACTGTTAATTGCGAGACTGACACATGTCCTACTCCCCTGCACTGCAGTGTTAAGCACCTCAGCCACTACAAGACCTGGAATGGAGTTTTCAGAGCAACATGTATGAATGATTTCGTTTACATGGCCATATTACAGTAAATTCAAAATAGGCTTCCCTATTTGTGACCCTGACCCCGACCCAGACCCGGGCTGGGCTTTAAGCCTACCATTGCTACCAGTAGCTGTTTGCGAAGTATGTAAAGTGAGTTATAGAGGGAGTAGTAAAGCTTACCCCGTTATTCCTGGTTGCATCAGTAGACGTCTCAATTCTACCTTTCCTTGTCTTTGCCCCCCACACAAAGTGCTTGGAAATTTCATTGCGCCTGGTTTTTACATTGCATGGTGGACCCATTTCTTATACAAATGCTTTCCCTGAGGAGATAGCGGAAACAGGACGAGCTATAAAAAAGAGTTAAGGGGGCTTGAGGCGAATAAGAGAACTGGAGCAGGCCTGACCAGGAGAACCACAGAGCTTTTGGAAACCTTTCGGTTTAAGGTTGAGAAGCAACACATCCGCTGATCTTATGGTTGAGAATGGAAAGTGAAAAAACAAGTGTCTGGTGAAGGCAGGCTGTGGCAAAGACCGGACCTGCCCAGCAAGAACAGAAAAGAACAGACAAGACAGATAAAAAGTAGCTCCTACTGCTCGAAAGTGCTCAGCGATGCCTCCCAGAGTCCCAAAGTCCCACAGTCTACGCAACAGGCAGTTATTTGAAAATCAAATCAAAGTAATGCACTCCTTGAGCAAAAGTGCCACACGTCTCCACACTTGCTCTTTCACCGCTTTACACTGCAGCCAAACCCACTCCAGCAAGCAGCAGGCCGGCGAAAACATCCTAGAGAATTGGAAAGTCAGCAGCCAGCAACAGGGGAAAGGAAAACCCCGGAGGGAGGAACCCGCGATTCCCACGGACCAACAGCTGAGAGGAGAGCGATGAGGACAATTAGGGCAACCAGCCCAAAAAAAACAGGTGAGAACCAGCGAGGCAGCCCAACAGCCCAGCGGGACCGACCACAGCACTGGAGACGAACAGCGTCCTGTGGCTCTAACAGCATTGGCAGCTCCTGCGGCTTGCTACGTTGGCGGACAGACAGGTAGGCAAGTAGATGATGAGGCCCACAATGCTGCAATGTCGGAAGGCACCTTGAGAAAAGCGCCCTGCTCAGGGTTCTTTGAGTAGCTCACCGAATATTCAAATCTTGGGCAGCACATCATCTGTTCATCTGCTTGAAGAAAGATACATGCTGTCCGCGGGGGCACAAGCAGAGAATCACTGAGGCATCAGCGGAGAGGAAAGGAGAGCAGGGAGAGTGTCAACGTGTTCACAGCATCACACCGCCATCTTCCTTTCCCCCTTCTTCGGATATTCATGTTTTGTATGGGCTTCGGTCAAAGGTTTATCTCGGTGACACTGAAAATATATATTAATCCAACAGCTACAATTATATTCAATGGGCATTCCTCTCTTTAATTTTCGGTTCAAAGGGGGACCCGGCAGGGTTGCCCTCTATCCCCTTTATTACTTGCTATTTATATTAAGCCTTTTATCCAACATTTACTGATCAGTGGCAATATAGATTCAGTTATTCTGAACGGGACAGATCTAAAGCTACCCACTTATGCGGATGACATTGCAATTTTCTCAGTTGACCCTGTCAACGCTCTGGCTGCAATCAGGTATGATGCACAGCCATTCGGCCCGTTTTCCGTCTATAAGCTAGATTTGCACAAAACACAGACGATCTTAAATTTGTAATTAGCCCCCTCCCCAGTAACTCTTGGAGTTACAAACACAGCTATCTATCTGGGGGTATGTCTTAGTAGCCAAGTCAACGAAATTATCCCACTAAACTATGATACATTACTAAAGCAAGTGGCGGAGAAGCTACAGAGTTGGCACCGTCTCCCTCTCAGTATTTGCGGGCGGTGCAATGTGGTTAAAATGAATATTTTACCCACATTTTAGAATTTTTTTCATGCCATCCCGCTAATCGTACCATCTTCTTTTTTTCAAACACCTAGATAGTGTTTTGGGTAGCTTTATCTGGGGATATAGACGGGCTAGAAGAGCTATTCGATTTCTAAAACTTTCATATATACAGGGCGGATTCAATCTCCCTGATTTCAAGCTATACTTTTGGGCAGCATTCATGGGACGGATATAGAGTCTACTCAGAGGAACTGATACCATTCCCAATTGGTTCTCATATCAGTTGCCATGCGGGCCGAATACTGGGTTTTTACTATATCAAACATCTGATTCTAACTATTTTAAGCAAGTTTGCTTTTAAGATAGTCAGGGACATTACTAAAATATGGCATGAAATCTGTAAAACCTACGCAATAGCTGATTTGCACCAATATATACGGTGCTATGGGGGAATCCTTTGTTTCCTAATACATTCCACGATTATATCAGGAAAGAATGGCAAATTAGGGGCATAACACGGATCGGTCAATTGTATGATGATCAGGGTTTTCAAACTTTTTTATCATTAAAAGAAGAATTTGATCTCTCACAAACGCATTTTTAAAATAGTTACAAGTCAGGGATTATCATACTTGAGGACTATCCGAGCTGTCTAGCTCATGTGAGATCTTGTCTATACTTGTCAGCACCAGAGAGCGAGGAGCTATCGGTAAAATCTATCATAAACTTATAAGGGCGGCGAATGATGACGGTGTACAAATTGCTTCTAAACTTGGCCTGGGTTTTTAGCTCTGATATTTCTAGGGAGGAAATACAAGAATCTCTTCAAACAATTGATTCAGCTGTAGCATCTGTCAATTTAAAATTATAACAGCACACAATTATTTTTATGCTATATTACACTCCTGAGCGAATTTCCAAATGGGCTAATAACTCAACGCTGCTAAGACCAACTGCCCCAAATGTCAGGAATACGCTGCTGATTTACATCATATGTTTTTTACCTGCCCTAGGCTGAAGGATTTTTGGTCTAACATTGCTTTGGGTTTGTCAACTTGCGTCGGCTATGATAGTCCGGTCTCGGGTAAAGAGGAGTTGTTGGGGACTATTTTCTGAATCTCGCTGTCTTACAAAACCCCTAGCCTCTATCATTGCTTCTTGTGCTCGCCTGTGTATAGCCCGCTCTTGGATACATGACACACCTCCTGGTATTAATGAGTTTTTGCCACACCTCCTGGTATTAATGAATTTTGGTCCTTGATGAGGGAGATCTATGAAATGGAAACTGCATAGGCAAAAGCTAGAGACCCCCTTCCCTATTAAAATTGCGCAGGGTTTGGTCCTGTCTTCATTGGGATTAATGATTGTATGTGTCCTCTTCTTTTTCTTTTCTTTTTCTTCGTACTCTTTTCTTTTCTTTTCCTTGTCTTTTGCTCCTTTGTGCTCTGCATATGCATACCGATGTATATATATTTTTTGAAGTTGTTTTGTATTTACTATTTGTGCATCTTTTTTGTGGCAAATAAAAATCCATAAATAAATAAATAAATAAATATATAGATTCAGTAGCAAACAAAGAGAAAAGTTTTCATTTTCTTTCTTAATCACTTAAATTGAGGGGCGGGAGGAGTCTGGTCGAGGTTGAATGATCCAGCAACAAGAAGGCCCTTAAGCTAAGTCTTTGGTGACTCTTTTTAGGGATGTGTAAGAGATTAAATCTAAGAGTGTAAAAGTGAAAAATAGAATAGTGTTGTTTTCGGTGTTGGGTGAAGAAAGGTGCAGGCCCATGAACTGCTAGATGAAGAATACAATGGATCCAGAAATAAATACCCCCCTGATTAGAAGCCAATGGGTGTAGAAAGAGGAGTGGAAGTGGAGTCAGATTGCTTTGAGTTCATGTCAGTTTTCAAAGTAGCTTTTTGAGTGAGCTGAAGTGCTCACCTGCCTGCTGCAGTTATTCTCTCAACCTCCTGTCCCGAGAACCCCATGCACTAACATTTCTTGACATAAGTAGAACCTCAGTGGATAGTCTGTTCTGTCCTTTCATAAAAGGCAAATACTGTTCCATTTGATTTCCAAATTTGATGTTTCCACAGTAAGACCCTTAGTGTCAATTTCTATGACACCTAATGCAGTGATGACACCAACACATGCTTTGCCCCTTAACAGACTATTTCAAGGACAACTTTAAATAATGCTGCCAACAACAGTATGTATCACAAGTCTGGAGCTTGTAGGATTCAACACTTTCTATTAAGAGATTGTGAGTTCCAACCATATATCGCACTCTGGGGTGGAAAGTGTCTTGAGTCACTGCAGGCACAAACTGGTTACCTGTTCCATAGCATCAGACTAACACTGTAGGGCTGCAGTGGGCATGGGCCAGGTGGGCTAGTGCTTCGGACACAGTGCCAGGCATCACCATGGGACACCACACCACCTCTTTTGAGTTCCTCTGTGATCTGTCATACAAACATCACGGCACTGGGATTTTTCAAAGGTAAAGTGAGTGCAACATCAGGGAAAATGGGTCTGAAGTGGAGCATGGGCAGCACCAGACAGAGGCTGTACAAGCCGGCACCCTGAACGCTAAGGTACGCACTTCCATGATTCCCCAGAGGCTAAGCGGAAAACCACACAGTAGTCCTTAGTACCAGCTCACAGCTCATATGGCTTAGTGTGGAGCGTGGATGGTACAAAATGCAGTGGGAAATTGGTAGCCACACATACCTCAGCTGGTGCCTGTAGAAGTGCTCTTCCAGCCGATCCTCTCATGGGTACCTCCCTAGGCCACTGCATGTGCTGTGGACCAGCCAGACCTCATAGACAGATCAGCAACAGCTATCTTCAGGTCTTCACTACAGATGCACCAATATTAATAAAGAGTTAAAGTGCGGCAGCAGGATTCTACTATCCCCTCCTCTCTCACGAGAAACTGTAGATTCACAAACTTTAATCGACAATTAAGTCATAAAAGTATACATACGTATATTACACAAACAGAGATAAAAAAGACATTAAAATCCATACAATAAATTATTTTAAAAGGGTATTAAACTTGAATAGACTATGTCGAATTACAGTTTAAAAGAAATATATAAAAACATATATAAAAACTATTTCATAAGCATACATTAGTACAGGGGAATATTGTGCAAAGTTCGCAAGTGGTGGCCCGTAAGTGCAAGGACAAATACAATTTGGTCTTTACATTTTTACCGCTATAAATTTTGTGCGGATTACCCAGGCCCATTTCAAAAATTTAGCCACGGCAACAGCAATTGTAGGCGTCGGGTCTGTAGTTAAAATTCTCAGAGCCTCAGCGTGTCTTTGAAGCCCTAGTAATTTACATAAAGGCTTGATCCACAATGATCTGGGGGCTTTATACAGGGGACAAAAGAATAAAAAATGGCTGATTGTCTCTTGTTCCACCTCACAATTGGGTCATCTATCAATTCCACTTTTATCTGCCCATTTAACCGTAAAGGATCTTACTGGGAGTGATCCTACTCTAAGCTGGAAATAGAGCTTACGATCCTGTTGTTTAGCAATAATGTCCCAGTATTGTTCTAGTTTCGGTAGGGCTTTATTGACCATAAAGCGACTAGTTAAGTGCGTGGAAAGACCCTCTGACCTTGCTTCAGAGATCACCATTTCCCAATATTTTTCTTTTAATGATTTTTTGGAGGGAAAATGAGCATTTTCTGGGTCCTCCCATAAGTCAGTCATCCCTAACCTGGAAAGTATCGACTTGATGTTCTTAAGCCAATGAATTTTTTGGGACGTGTCCTTAGCCATTACCTCCTTCAGACCTTGAGCACAATGCTGTAGCTCTTCTGTCGTCCACAGCCGGCGCCAGTAAAGAACCGGACGCAGGAAGGCTAAGTCATGGACCGCCTTTTTTCCAAGGTCCCACATTAGCGGCACTAAGGGGATACTTATGGGGACGCTAGTAGCTTTTCGAAGAAATTCATTTTCAGCTAGCGTTAATTTCCTAAGATCTTCAAAACCCCATAGTTCGGCTCCATATAAGGCCGAACCTAGGACCTTCAGCCCATATACTTCCAGTAAGGGACTAATGTGCTTAGTTGTTGAGGTGGAGAATTTTTTTAGAAGGATACCTGCCTGCTGGCGGAGTTTTAGGACCGCGATATCTAGTTGGGTGGACCACCCCAGGACTTTCTGAAGGGTGACCCCCAGGTAAGTAAAAGCATCTACACGCTCCAACGGTGGACCATTCATATTGATCAGCCCTCTGAAAGGTCTATTTGACCCACACGTTTTACGACCAGTCAAAACCATATACTTAGTTTTTGTAGTATTTATTTCTAGTCTCCTGTCCAGACAGAAATCTTCAAACCTTTTCAGTGCTCACTGGAGTCCACTCGGAGTCCTTGAAATGATGAGAGTATCGTCCGCGAACATGAGGATCGGGACCCGCTCACCAGACATCATAGGGGCATCAGTCGGGACCAGGGAGAGGAAACCCGCAACCCCATTCACAAAGAGCGAGAACAAGGTGGGCACAACCCTGCCTTACTCCACGCTCCACCGGAAAGGGCTCGGTGACCTCCCCCTGGGATCCCCACCTCACCCGCGCGAAGGTATCCTCATGAAGGCTGATAATCAGACTCAACAATTCAGGTGCCATCCCCAGATCTGCTAGAACTTTCCATAATATGTTACGAGGGACCAGGTCAAATGCCTCTTTTAGATTGACAAAAACGGCATACAAAGTGCCCTTTTCCAAGACCACGGTGCGCCAATATAACATGATGAACCGAAAGACCTGGTCAATGGTACTTGTTTTTGGGCGGAACCCAGCCTGGAGGTGACTTAAAATATTGTCATTATCCATCCAGGACTGAATTCTGCCCAAAACCAACCGACCCATGATTTTCTGTAAGCAGTCAATTAGACTTATTGGTCTATAATTGGCTGCAAGCGACTTGTCCCCCTTTTTGTACACCGGCACGATTTCTGCCCCTTTCCATGAGATGGCCATTTCCATCCCTTGAGCTATGGCGTTTGCCAGATAAAGAATATAAAGTCGCCAACGCCTTCTATTGTTCAGAAATAGATCTGCGGGGACGCAATCCATGCCGGTAGCACGCCCCTCAGTGACCAGGTCCAACACCCTGTCTACCTCATTCAAAGAAAAGGGAGGTTCCTTGTACACAATATATGGGTGATCGCCTATACTTTTACCATTGTCACGGGCAGCATATTGGGGCTTAAAATAGTCGACCCAGGAGGTACGGTCAACATTATTGTGGGGACTCTTTCCATAACCTCCCCTGTCCCACTTAAAGATTTCCCAAAAAAGTTTGGAATTCTTTGCAGAACATGCCACTTTCAAATCCTGCCACAGGCCCTCTTCCCAGTCCTTTTTAGCAACAGTTTGCTCGCGCCTGTAGTTTGCCCTAGCCAGTCTTACTGCTCCCATATCTTTAGACTTTAGGGCTATACCCAGATCCCTCCTAGCTTGGCGACAAGAGCTATTTTACCAGCTCTCTGGTTTTTTAATTATAGCTCTTTTATTCCCTAAGCAGGGTTTACAGAAATATGATTTCAGTTTAGTAAAAAACCTGTTGTGAGCCTCTAACAAAGAATAGGGAGGAGATCCTTTCCGTATGACATCCTCCATTGCCTCTAAGGCCCCTTCCAGGTCTACATCAATAAAATTAATTATTTCTTGATGCCCCGCCACTTGGCACCATTTAAGGTGTCGCTCATCATTTGCCATAACAAGGTCCGAGTGGGAGTGCCCTTGGTGAGCGTCATCCCCCGTATGAATACCCAAATTTAACTTTGCGCACAGGGGGTTATGGTCGCTTTCAATACCTGCCACAACCTCCATATCAAGGAGAATTGACCACAGATTGTGAGAGACTAGTAGACAATCAATGTTGCTTGCCCTTGCACCATTGTCAAAGGTTTCCTTCCCCATTTTATCGGAAAGTGTACGCCCGTTGGCGGCCCTCAGCTCGTTCTCCAAACAGAGACCCTTAAGCTGAATAGCAGCCTCGGTCCACTTTTTTGTAGGTTTGGTATTAAGTTGGGGAACTCCCCACCTAGCATCCTCCTCTTCTGTCAAATGGATGTCATCTAAACCAAGGGGTTCAAAAGTGGTGTTAAAGTCCCCAGCAATCAGTGTCTTTGTGTTTTTAGGGGAAGCCTGTAGTAATATATCTAGTTTAGCTACAACCTCCGATTTCTTACCACCCTGGAGCCCCCTGGCGTAAACATTAAAGATGTCAATTTCCACATTTGCATGAAAGGTAAATCTGACACAAAGAATGTCATCAGATTAAATTGGGAGCAGCTGGGTTTTACATTTTAGGGACTGCTTGACCCAAATGGCCAGCCCTCCCATAGGTCGCCCTTTTGATTTTTTTACAGCCGGGACATAAAAGTTCAGATAACCAACTCTAAACATTGGGTCAACTGCCCAGACTTCTTGAAATAGACAGATATCAAATTGATCAATGAAGTCTGCCCAAACCTCTGAATTAAGTTTTGACCCCAGCCCTGCCACATTCCAGGAAACCAGTGATGTCCCACTTAGTGGGCATTCAGATAGAGTAACCGGTTCACCGCGAGCGGGTTGTCCCTCTAGATCATGATGTATATTAAGGTGTCTATTTATGGGCTGATCTACCTCTAGAGTTTTTAGGGTTATGTCACATATGGTACCTTGCCCAAACTCAGCCAGCCCTTCACCAATACTACCCTGTGCCTGGACATTCTCTTTAACACTCTCAAGCCCTTCTCTACCATCCCCATCCCTACTAGCCAATATTGAATTTTCTTGTTCATACTGTCAATCACAGTCCCCTAATCCCGACAGGGTCTGGAATCTGTTGAACAGCCTAATGCTCCCTAAGGGGCAGAAATTAGGTACAGAGTTCTGAGAAAACCTATCCCTCTCAAAGGAAACTGGGGTAGGGGGACCATAAAAATAGGCTAGGGGTAGAGCTTGTATCCCAGTAGTCATATCGTTATGTGACCAGTTACAGATGAAATTGACACATGTCTGGTCTCTAAAGTTAATAACAATACAATCTCCTGCCACTGTCTTAAATCCCCTGCCTATCCAATTAACTCTCCTGACACCCAAGATTTCAGCACGCATATTCACTGGCAATGGGCGGTTTTTATTTAGCCAGAAAATAGATTTGTGCTTTAGATCTTGGTAAGATTCACGTTTCCCATGTGCTAGTGGGGGCACCCCCACCAGAACTACCACGAAAGGGGCTGCTTGAGGAGGGAGGTTGATGTAAGGGAGGGGAGGCTCTCTATGCACTCTGCTTGAGATAGGTATACTTGGATGTTTGTCCTGCAACTTGGTTCCCTCACCCACAGCTCTCTCTCTATTCGATGACTTTGCACCCGCCCCTACGGTATTAGATACCGGGGAAGGAACTACTCCTGACAGGGTAGCTTGTGTTATCACACTAGTTTGGTGTGTGTTTCCCACTCCTTTTTGTGGAGCGGATTGTTGATTAACAATTGGCCCCTTTTCAACAGCCTGAACAGGCCTTACAGTCTGACCTGCACCAGTTGCACTATTGGCGGTAGAAGGGTCATTGGCTACGTTCGATTTTGGTGTGGGAGTGTGTGTTCTACGGCTTGGGCCTGCCTGTTTTTGAGCTGATGCCAGTGAAAGTTCAAGACACACCAGTCTGTTTTCGATGGAGTCCAGCCGATTATGCAGAGGATGACACATTTTCTTGAAGGTGGCCTCTACTCTTTTCCAAAAAGAAGGACCCAGCTCCACACGTGGATCCTCGTCCCCATTGTCCAAATGGGCTCCCTGCCCACTTCTGTCTACCCCATCCAATAATTCGGGGTTGTCTTGTGACATCATGATTGGGTCATCGGGTGGATCATTAGGTGGAACATTACTTTTGCAAGATCTGGCTTTTTTCCCACCGGTGTTAATTTGAGGACCAGGGCATTTCCTTTTTGTTTGCTTGCTCCCTCCCCTTTGGTTGGATCATGATAGCTTTCACTTGGCCAGTGGATCGAGTCTTAATTTTAGGAGAGGATTCTCTGACTAAGTCACTGCTAGGCACTACTTTTTTTGGAGAGTTGTCGCTTATAACCATAATTGCCGATTGGGATGGAGAAGAAGATACCACCCCTGATGGAGGAAGCGAACCCTGCAAATTTGAATCTGAAATAGTAGGTGATCTAGCATGTGCCAAAGGGCCCAGAGAGGACCTTTTGTCAAAGGACGTATCCAAAAGGTTTAGTTCAACATAAAGACTGGTGGTGGGTGTGACATGATGTACAGGCATAACAAAATCAGATCAGCTGTGGAACACACACATTTTTCTGATCGTTTTGATATACACACAATTACCATTATCAAGCTAATGTGGTATGAGCCCACAGTTTGTTTCCTGGACATTGCTACTCCGGACTCTCTGCTTCAAGCAAGTGGGATGACAGATCATGCCTACGCTCTAAGAGAGTGCTCGTGGCATGAGCGTAAGTGGGGAGGGCATCTAAATGCCGTTGGTCTAATGGTCTGGGGGATCGGAACCTCGCCGGGACACATGATGCTTCCGTGACTGTGAGGAAGTAAAGGCAGTCTCCGCATAGACTGAGATTGGGAACATGGAATGTAAAGAGCAGTGACAGATTGGAGAGTGCAGGGTGAGTGGTGCGCCTGTATGAGTGCAGTGTGAGCACTGTGCTTGTATGAGTGCAGGGTGAGAGGTGCACCTGTATGAGTGCAGGTTGAGTGGTGTGTCTGTATGAGTGCAGGGTGAGTGGAGTGCCTGTATGAGTGCAGGGTGAGAGGTGCACCTGTATGAGTGCAATGTGAGCACTGTGCCTGTATGAGTGCAGGGTGAGAGGTGCACCTGTATGAGTGCAGGGTGAGTGGTGTGCCTGTAGTGAGTGCAGGGTGAGAGGTGCACCTGTATGAGTGCAGGGTGAGAAGTGCACCTGTATGAGTGCAGGGTGAGTGGTGTGCCTGTAGTGAGTGCAGGGTGCGAGGTGCACCTGTATGAGTGCAGCGTGAGCGCTGTGCCTGTATGAGTGCAGGGTGAGAGGTGCACCTGTATGAGTGCAGGGTGAGTGGTGTGCCTGTATGAGTACAGGGTGAGAGGTGCACCTGTATGAGTGCAGGGTGAGTGGTGTGCCTGTATGAGTGCAGGGTGAGAGGTGCACCTGTATGAGTGCAGGGTGAGAGGTGCATCTGTATGAGTGCAGGGTGAGAAGTGTGCCTGTATGAGTGCAGGGTGAGAGGTGCACCTGTACGAGTGCAGTGTGAGCACTGTGCCTGTATGAATGCAGGATGAGAGGTGCACCTGTATGAGTGCAGGGTGAGAGGTGCACCTGTATGAGTGCAGGGTGAGAGGTGCACCTGTATGAGCACAGTGTGAGCACTGTGCTTGTATGAGTGCAGGGTGAGAGGTGCACCTGTATGAGTGCAGGGTGAGTGGTGCGCCTGTATGAGTGCAGTGTGAGTACTGTGCTTGTATGAGTGCAGGGTGAGAGGTGTACCTGTATGAGTGCAGGGTGAGTGGTGTGCCTGTATGAGTGCAGGGTGAGTGGTGCGCCTGTATGAGCGCAGTGTGAGCACTGTGCTTTTATGAGTGCAGGGTGAGAGGTGCACCTGTATGAGTGCAGGGTGAGTGGTGTGCCTGTATGAGTGCAAGGTGAGAGGTGCACCTGTATTAGTGCAGTGTGAGCACTGTGCTTGTATGAGTGCAGGGTGAGTGGTGTGCTTGTATGAGTGCAGGGTGAGAGGTGCACCTGTATGAGTGCAGGGTGAGTGGTGTGCCTGTATGAGTGCAGGGTGAGAGGTGCACCTGTAGGAGTGCAGTGTGAGCACTGTGCCTGTATGAGTGCAGGGTGAGAGGTGGACCTGTATGAGTGCAGAGTGAGAAGTGTGCCTGTATGAGTGCAGGGTGAGAGGTGCACCTGTATGAGTGCAGTGTGAGCACTGTGCCTGTATGAGTGCAGGGTGAGAGGTGCACCTGTATGAGTGCAGAGTGAGTGATGTGCTTGTATGAGTGCAGGGTGAGAGGTGCACCTGTATGAGTGCAATGTGAGCACTGTGCCTGTATGAGTGCTGGGGGAGAGGTGCACCTGTATGAGTGCAGGGTGAGAAGTGTGCCTGTATGAGTGAAGGGTGAGCACTATGTCTGTGTGAGTGAAGGGTGAGTGGTGCGCTTCTATGGGTACAGGGTGAGCGGTGTGGCTGTTTGAGCACAGGGTAAGCGGTGTGCCTGTATGAGTGCAGGGTGAGTGGTCCAAACAGAAGCCTGCACAGCTGAACATTTCTGAGTCAGGTGGGTGCCATTTTCAGACCTCCATTATATGCGCTGTAATACTTAGGTCATTTGCACATCTGAAAAGTGTAAATTTTAGAAACTGCAGCATTACATACTGTGCATTTTACATGAACCTATGTTGTATGCACATTTTGAAGATCTGATATATGCATATATTCAGAGATTTTAGATGTCCATATTGAGAAAATTCAGGACTTAATGATGTGCATAAATCAGTTAAAGGTCGTGCACATACCAGAGCATATTATGCATCTAGCAGAGTCCAATATATTCTTCATGTGGTAGATGCCTTCATAATGGGCTTGTACCTCTGAGCTCTATAATGTCATATATCCCTTGGCAACAAAATGCACATATATCAGTGGCAAATTCCCCAAATTCTCAAAATAATAGACTGGTCTGGGGCATTTGAGGGTGTTATTTGAAAATCAAGCCTGGGGAGACACAAAATACAAAGGAAGGCGATAATTATTTCAGCATTACTTTAGAGTCAGGTCTTTCATGGTCAGAAAAAGTAAATATCTTTGGTACCAAAAGTCATGACATCCAGTCTTTCTTGCAGTTTTTCCTTGATTTTATTAAGATCTCCTTCCCAAGGAACTGAAAAACCAACACATGTTTCAAGTCAACCATCATATTACCAAGGTAGGAATTCAGATCAGGTATTATATCTGGCTGTCAACAGTGAAAGTTGAGGATGTGGATGGAGCCACTGGAATAAGTAGGTAGAGTCAGTGAAAGAAGTTGGTGGAGACGGGCAGACTGAGTGTGGATTCCCACAAAGATTGGAGCACCTGGACTTAATATTTTGCAAATTAAGCACTGTTACTACTCCACCCTATGCAACGCCCTCTACACCACGCCACACTGCTCTACACCTCTCCACTTCAGTCTATGCCTCTCCACTCTACGGCACTTTACTCAACTCTGACACTGTATTCCAGTCTACACCGCTCAGCTCTACACCCGTAAACTCTACAACACTCTATTCCCTCCACAGCACTCCACAACACTGTAAATACTCCATGACACACCACTTCACACCTCTCCTCTTCAAACCACGCCACACCACTCAACTCTACTGTACGGCACTCCACGCCACTCAATGCCGCTCCATAACACTCCACTCAACTCCACTTTAACACACTCCACACCACTCCTTTAGCCACGCTAAACAGCAGCCACTCTGGTGCACAACATTGCTAAACATATTAGCAAAGTCAAGAGCTCTTGCATAGGGTAGACCGATTGACTTTCCTAATGCTTGTTTACATTACTTCTGCCGACCCGCCCTGATGCAATGAGATGATCATTGCTAGCTCTCTTGCATATGGCGGCCACCTTGTCTGATGTAGTCACTTTTATAGCCCTACTAACATTAGCAACTAACATTGATTTTAATTCAACATAAGTAGCTCTTACATAGAAAAAGGTTGGGTACCCAAGCTCTAAATCAAGCATAGGACAACCGTGTCAAATGCTGCTTATTCTTTCGTTTTTTTGTGTACAACTTACTTTTCCAGTATTCGCAACAATACCAATAGACTGTCGACCATACTACAATTGAGGCAAAAATCTCCTTGCTAAAATGGTATTAAGTCAGATTCTAGAATAAGGCATCTAGATATTTCAAAACAATGTTTGTAAAGATCTTGCAAAGATTTTGCATGAAACGTCCAAGAGTGCTAATGGGCGATAATTAGATGGTTCTGTATATAGGCCATTCTTATATAGGTATTTTACATTGCCTTTCATGTTGCTGGTACAGAATCACTATAAAGATAGATATAATAATAAATATTTTAGCTTGGGGCTGAGGATTTTTCTTGTGGAGCGTTACAGGTATGGCGTCTGCACCTTGTGCTCTGGTCACCTTGGCTTGATATCTGAGATCCCATACTATACACTCAGTAATACGAAGTACAGAATGTGTCCTCAAATTGATTTTTCATATTATTAGTGTTGTAGCTTGCACAATATAGCTGTTCACAAAAGGACTTCCAGTCATCTTTTCCAACAAGAGGTCTCTTTTTAGCTGTCTCAACACCTTTTGGACATGCCATACAAAACCACAATTGTCATAAGTTCATATTTTTAAGTTGCTCTTGAAACAAATACCAACTTCTTGACACATAACTATCATGGTCAAATTTGCCTGAACCTGATTCTTTAGGTACTGAAATAAACCAAATAGAGGCCTTGGTTTTATATATATGTAAGGCAGCAGGGGAAAGCTTAGCAACATAATCTACCACTTGGTCTATAAAAACATTACACAAACTCACATTGATCGATTCCATTGATCGAATCGGTCAGATCTTTGCGGTCGAACAACCTGCGTCTCTTGATTGCCCCTCGCTTTCGCCGTTCCAGAATGGGCGGTAGAGCGTTCGGTGTAATGACTGCTAAACTCTGGAACAGCCTCCCACTGGACCTTAGGTTTATTTCCTCTGAATCTCTTTTTCGTAGTAAATTGAAAACTTGGTTGTTCTCCATCTCTTAAAGTGTTTCTCTTTTCCAAGTCTGCAGTCTACAGCGCCGGGACACCCCCTTTGGGGGTAGCTGAGCGCTTTACAAGCTTCATAAATAAAATAAAATCTTAGCAAAATCTTGACTGACCACCTCAAGCCATGATATTAAATCAATTTCAATTAATACATTCCAATGTATTTCTAACTGTTCATAATAAACCAACATTCCCAAAGGGAGCCTCACCAACAGAGCTATCTGCTTGTTCAAAGGAAAAGTCAACAGCAGTAAGCGTCTTTATGGCAAGACCCGGTGGCTAACATTATGCAAATATCTTTATCGCTACTACTCCACAGCCGCTAAAACGGCGATAATTTTAACATGGTTCTTGCTAATATGCCCCATAGAACTTTAGAATTCATAACAAACAAAATCTCTGAACTCCTGTAACACAGCCTTCTTTTTGGCTGCTGCTCCTACAGATAAGTACTGTGTGAATGATATGAAGTTGATGGACTAATTTTAGACTGTTATCAGGCGTGCGTTTAAGAAAATAATACATATAGAGCTTGTTTTACAATAATCAACACCTTTCAGTATGAATGAGGGTTTGTATTTAAAAACTTAACCAAGATGTACTTCTATTTTCTTTTACATTTCATTTCTAAATGTAATTATTGATGGATTGTAGATCCGCTAAGCCTGGTCTGCGCCAGCTTCACTGGTTACCAGTGAAACAGAGAGTGGAATTTAAAGCTCTGACTATGGTACATAAGGCAGTTAATAAAACTGGACCTGTGCTTATCCAATCCATGCTCTGCCCATATGCTCCCAAGCGGACCCTGAGATCCACCAACAAAAATCTGTTAGCGGTCCCCAAGACAAGGAGAGTGCGTACTGGAGGGAGACGTTTTTCCCTACATGCCACAAATCTTTGGAATTCGCTTCCCGAAGCAATTAGAATGGAAACAAATCATTTAAGATTCAGAAAATTGTTAAAGACCTTTCTGTTTGTCTGAATCTCAGAGTCTGAAAGAGTTGAAAGCGCTGGGATGCCCTCGGGTAGCCATGCGCTATACAAGTGCGTAATTCATTCATTCATTCATGATTATTTTAGATGTGGTGAAACTAAGTTGTAATTCGCACTTTTTCATGTTGGAAAAAAGGGTTTTTCATTCTTATTGGCTGGGCAGTTGATTAACAGTTTGTTTGGGAGACGCTTCGCGCGAGGCGATCTTGGGCCGGCAGTGCATGGAAGGGGCACGTGCTGTGTATTGACACGCCTCCTTGGTGACGCTTGTGAGGAGAACGTGGACAGTACCACGTGCTACTTTTTGTGCGCATTACACGTGTAGAGATAATTATAGTTTCACATCGGTGGAGCAGGCATCACGCACAGTTTTTAGGTCTTGTGACGTAAGCAGCGCATGCGCTGCTCTCGTCTTATTAGGTCCCGTGACGTAGGCAGCGCATGCGCTGCTCTTGTCTTACGAGGCTTCTTGGAATCGATGCGATTCCGGAAGCCTCGTCCCAGGTCCGCCTTCAGTGTTGATTCCTGCGCGTCGTTTGACATCACAAATTATGCTGAAGGCAGCGCAATGATTGCATGCAAGGCATGTCAATCGCTGCTTGTTGCCACCCTGTCTCCTTTTAGCCAAGCCCACCGGGATTCGATCGTTTACCGGCGGTGTGACACTCTCCCCTTTATTACCCCTGACGCACTTTTTTTCTGTTTGCACCCCTCTATGGCGCAGCTTCACCAACCCCCTTCCAGCATTAACAGACCGGGCATGTAATACGAGCTTGCACAGCGCCTGGAGGACGAGCACACAGGTCAGCAGCACATTAAGTAGGCGCACGAGACTCTGGGCCGGGTAGTGCGAGAGTGGCATTAAACACTGCCAGCTTCCTCCATTTTCAATGATAGCTTGAGTGACCATGATGGTACGCAGTTGGAAGGAGACTACTGTTGTGATAACTCCACTTTGGAGGGGCCAAGTGTGGTATCCAGTTCTGTTAGAGATGTCAGTAGATTTTCATGTTCTGCTCCTGAGGTTTCCGACACTGAGAGTCCCGTCAGGGCAATTGCACAATTTGATGATTTCAGAGCAGATGAGCTTGGTAGTTTGGAATATTTCAGGAGAGTATGGGAGGTATCAGGGCTTTCATGATCAGCTTCGGAACTTATTAAGGAATCCTGGGCTCCAGGAACAAAAATGGGTTTGCTAGTGCACGGAGAGGGACTTTAATCCCATTTCAGTGTCCACAGTGGAGAAGTTTTGGCATACAGAACAGTGAATGTGCATAAATCTGCTATCACTGATGGTGATGATTTGGTTCATGGATTAACTGTAGGGCAGGATGTGTTTGTGCACAGGCTTATGCGTAGTATTAGAAGAGTGAAACCACCTGTATCTTGGTATAATTCGGTTTCGGATGTTTCTAAAGTGTTGCAGTTTTGTTATCTTGGGGAGACAATATTTCCCTGTCCTTGAAGGATTTATCTTTTAAACTGACCGTCTTTTATGTCTAATTTCATTCAGAAGGGTGTCTGATGTGAAAGCTCTGGACATTACCAGCAGGGTTTTTTCACCGGATGGTGTATGTTTTTATTTAACATAAAGAACTAAAAGTAATTATTTTCAATATTTTATCCGTATTGTGAAGAGAAAGAGAAATTGTGTGCAGTGAGATGTGTGGAGTATGCGAGAAGATCGGCAGAAGTAAGACCTGTTGGTGTGAGTCAGTTGCTCCTTTCCTTTACGAAACCATATAATGCGGTATCTTCGCCAACGCTAGCTAGATGGGTGCGAGAGGTGATGGGTAGAGCTGGTGTGGATGTGTGTATGTTTGGAGCTCATTCCGTGAGAGGAGTGGCTGCTTCTAAGGCATACGTGATGGGAGGATCTTTGCAAGATATTCTTCATTGTGTAGACTGGTCTCATGATGTAACTTTTCGAAAATGTTATTTCACACCAGTTGAAAATATGGCAAGTTGTTTATTGCATATTGTTAGCCCCAGGGTCTTGCAATAAAATGTATATTTTCCACAGACTGGTGAGCAGAAAATCTGGATTTTATTAAAGACAAGGAGGCTAATATTATCCCTCCCACTTACACATCCCTGTGTAATTGTGTTTTCTCTCAATTTTTTCTTCTTAGTCAAGTTTGAAAGTACCTAGAACTTCGTACCACAGGAGCATAAGGATAATTTTTCATGGATTGCATCGTGAGGATTTCCATGAGGATGGAGAAGTTTGAATTCTAGGAATGGTTTTTTTTGTAACTTGTTTTTATTAGCAAAATTGCATCATATCACATATTAGGCAAGTAGCACATACATTTAGTTTTAGGACTGTTTTTGGTTGTAGATGTTGTTGCAGTCACAAAAAAAGGCTGTGTTTCAAGAGTTCTGGGATTCTGTTTGTTCTGAATTCTGTGGAGAAGTGTGGCTCACTGGTTAGAGCAGGCAGACCCTGAAACAGAGGTCAGACCCGGGACCAGGGTTCAATTCCCGACGCGGCAGGGTGTTGAGCTCAAATGTCCACGGACTCGATAATTCTCACTTTGGTGCCTGACCTAATCATGGGTTCACACTCTGCAACTCTGGGCATTAAGCTTGCTTAATCTCCACAACGGCCCCCCCACGGTGGGATGCCTGGCTTTCACCTTGGGGATGCCCTGTAGGGGCTATCTCACAGGGAAAAACCAGGACGGGTTCCCAAGGCAAGCGCGGAGATACCCCTTCGGGGGTCGATTCTGGTGCTATATTAGAAATATAATAATAATAATAATTCTAAAGTTCTATATACTTTAAAGGAGCTGCTGTGGAGTAGTAGCAACAAAGATATTTGCATAATATTAGCCTCTGTGTCTTCAATAAAAATCAAGATATTCTGCTCACCAGGCTATGGAAAATCTACATTGTCATCCAATTCAGTCCGTAGAAATTTAAAGTCTGAAACCAAATCACTTTTGACATATGATAGAAAGACATAATGAATTGTGGAGGATTCACCTCCCATTGATCAAGGTTGTTTAGCAAAGGCATCAACTGTTGTTCTCTCATTTTAGATCTCTACGTTTAGGTTCAAAGGTCGGTTAACAAAAAGCGACAACTTAGTTCAGAATGGGTGCGGTACACATTTGGTCCGAGCTTTCGTCCAAGGCTAGCCATATAGGGCTATAGCAGCAATAGATTTAATACATATGTGTGTATTAAAGTTGTCGCTTACACAAGTATGTGAGATGGGACGATTCCTGTGGGCATCCTGTATATCGGTCATTATATTTCCAATTATGTGCATCTGATGGTATGTAAAAAAAAGGCGGGAGCCTGCAAACAGTTTTAAAGCACCTCCGGGCACTGTCAGGTGACATGGGCTGCGTGTGAGGCTTGGACCGGTGGTCCTGGTCCTCCTCTACTTTCTCCCACTGATGGCTGGCAGCAACAGGCGGCAGTGATTAGACGTGTTTCCCGCGCTGAGGGAGCCCGCGAACAGTTTTAAAGCGCATACAGGCGCTGTCAGGTGATGTGTACTGAGAGGTAGGGGTCCCAGCGTGAGTGTGAAGTGATGTGAATAATCCAAACAATTAATTACACAAACAATAAATGAGCCCACATTGTTTTATTCACAACGGGACTGAGTATACTGAATATACACAAGAACAAATCAATAAATGCAATTGGTTGTACAGTGCCCCAGGGAAAAATGGGGGGAGAGGTGGTGGTAGGTGCTCAGGTGAGGATAAGGTGATGGAAAGGATTACGTGACAGTAAAATCAATGAATCAAAGATACTGTATTTATGAATCATATACAGTATAGTGGACCAATGGTTCATCACAATTAGGTTAGGGAATCATACTTCACATAGAACAATGAATGAAACAAATGGTGGCGTGAAGTTGATGGTCAAATAGGTGATTGTCGACGTTTCGACCCTCTAAATAATGCAGGGATTAGTTGTGCCCTTGCTGTGGGGTCTTCATCAGGACAGAGAAGGGGGGCAGGCAACCTTGAAACGTGGTTTTACAGAGCGTGGAAGAGAGCCACCATCACATTGGATCCTGTCATAAAGTTCGTGTCACGTGGTAAATATCAATGTAGCCACGGGTTGCAGTGAGCGGTTAATAAAGCATTGGATATTTCCTGGGAATTAGGAAGACCCACCTGGGACCGGCTGTAATTCTGAAGTCCGGGGAATTTGAAATTGCCGACTGAATCCGACATAGGACGCCGCTCTAACTCGCGATCAGGTGATGTGGCCGTGTGCGAGGCTTGGACCGGTAGTCCTGGTCCTCCTCTACTTTCCCCCACTGATGGCTGGCCACAGCAGGCGGCAGTGATGAGACGGGCTGGAATCAGCCCTTAAAGTTTGGCTGGGGGTTTCATATCGCCCGTCAGTGGCCGTCTGTGGCCATTACCTAAAAAGTTATGATGTCGCAGTAGTACAGGTGCTCTATATGTTGTAACAGTTGTTTCCTCCCTTCTATTAACATGCGTACCGTGGCTGGGGTGGGGCCGGACTGTCATTTCCTGTGGTGTGTGTATGGTTTGTTGCTGTAGAACTACTACAACCGACTAAAGATATGAATTGTGCCTTATTACAGACAGAACTGAACTTGAACTTTGATGATTAAAGAGTGGGAAATAACGACTTTGCACTGTAAAAGGGGTCCACAGGCATTAGAAACCCACTAACGGCCTATGGTTCGGAGCTGTGCTA
Source organism: Lissotriton vulgaris (assembly GCF_964263255.1). Classification (NCBI taxonomy): domain Eukaryota; kingdom Metazoa; phylum Chordata; class Amphibia; order Caudata; family Salamandridae; genus Lissotriton; species Lissotriton vulgaris. The sequence goes on from NC_141695.1 coordinate 1,374,915,058, forward strand.
TGACTTTAAGTGGGAAGTGGAGTAACCACCTTTTAACTTTTAATTTTGTCTATGCTTGTATTTATTTATACAGTTTGGTCATCCAGCTTGCTAACTATCATTTAAAATAAGTATGGACAAAAGAAAACTTGCAGGAGATGTTGGAAAGCTCCAGACCCCAGAAAAGACCCGGACCTCATTATTAAAATATATATCAGGAGCCACGGGGGCTATTGAGAAACAAATTTCCTCTGTTGAAGAATCATTGTTAGTTTGTGGAGATCGTATAATGGTCCCTAAGTCACCATCTCATCCCCCCACTAATAATCCTGTAAATTCTAAAACCAGTGGTAATGGACGATCCCCAGTGAATGACAAGGGCAAGAATGGGTTCATTCAGCACATATCTGAAACTATTTACTCATCCAACTGTGATTCTCCACTTCTCCCTACACGCATGAAAAAGCCCAAACAATGCACTACAATTACTACCTCAAATAAAGAGGTAATTCAGAACAAATGGACTAAACCTCAAAACAAGACCCCTTAGTAGGTCAATAATGATAAGTGCTGCAATTAATCAGGAGCCCAGTGATTCAAAAAATCAAAACTTTGATTCATTATGTCCGGCAGTCAAATCATTAGAACAATTTATGAGATGAAAGACACTTTAGAATCCATAAACACTTACCTAAAACACCTAACAACTAAATGCACTACCTGCTTGGACTTATGGAACATTTAGACATCGTGTGACATCACTGCTAACGTAGCACCTAGCCGCAACACGCACACAAGTAGTACACAGAGCCAATCAAAGCAAACATGTAACCAGAGTACACAGGCGATAATGCCTCCCATTTATCCTGAGAGAGGCTCAATTGGAGGGAAGAAATCTGGCAATGCCACATTATCATCAGCCAACACTAGACTCCCACAAGCCCTACCGTCCCAGACAATTGACTTCTTAGATCTTCATCCGGCTGCTTCCCCATATGTAATTATTCTGGCAAACTCTGGGGTTCAGTGGGAGGATTAGAGATTGTTGCCTCACAGTACAACTCTGAAAATAGGACATTCATTCAAGAACTTAGTGGGCTAAGTACCCCGCAATCTGATGTTATTAAGCAGTTAACTACTGACTTTACCTCAGTTGCCCTGCTGACCAACCACGCAGTGAGTACTCCTAAAGTCTGCCCTGAATCTATTGGATTCTTGTTCTGGAATGTGATAGGTCTCCAGAACAAAATTAGCAATCCAGAATGATGAGAATTTACTGAGGATTTTAACTTTATCTGTCTCCAAGAGACTTGGCTCATGGAGCCCCTGCACATAAATGGGTAAAGAACCTATCATGTTCCTGCTTCCCCTACATCACGTGGTAGATCAAAAGGCGGGTTATGCATCTTTGCTTTCAATAATCAACAACCTGTCAGAATAACTAAAGAACTAGTCAATCTTTATGATCAAGTATTTGTCTGTGAAGGCACTGGCCCAGTACGGCTAGCAGTGATTAACTTCTATAACAATGCAGCAATATGTGAAATAATTACAAATTAGCAAAAATTGGATTAAGGCCTGGAACGTCTTGACAAAAGTAGCAGTAAGAACCTGTTAATTTTATGGGGGCGGGGGGTAATTTTAATATCTGATGATGTAGTCTGCCTTCTCAAAAAATATATGGTATGACGAATTTTGATGATGCTGGCCAAATACATTTTATTCACAATCAATATGGGGACAAGTTAAGTGAGCTCGATGACCAACCATGTACTGGTAGCTCAAGACTTATCAAGGTACACCTTGGGCGCAATGATGTTTTGAGGCATTATTCCTTGGTTGATGCTTTGGATGAAGACTTTGTGAGGCACTACTCCTCGTAGACGCTTTGGATCTAATAGGTCATTATTTGTTCCTATACGAACTGCGATTGTTAGTATTGCTTCATAAGCCCTATCAAAGTTCCCACGCTTGGGAACGAAATGCGTTGGCTGAGCTGTTTTGTTGTAGTAAGAAATTACACATGAAAAAAAAGAACATTGATAAAGGTTTTAGAAAAACTACTTTGTCTACCTTGACTTCATCACCCGGGACACCCCGTATTGCTTTATGAACTCATATTTAATTTTGACTTGGCGTTCTTTAATGAAATCTCATCCTCCTATACCCAATTTAGGTGCACCTTCAATGGGAGAAAAGCTCACAGCATCATTGCCTACATCCTATTATCTAATAATTGCGCTGCTCATACTTTTAATTTTAATGCTCATTCTTTTTCATTAAGCGACCATTTCCCCCAGTCTGTTCAAATCTCACACTTGTTACTATCCAAAACAAGCACTGGTGTTGCCAATAGGTCTCGCATTAGGAAAGTGTGAGCTATTGGTATTGTAAATGACAATTATTTTTTTAATATGTGTTGGCATTGAAAATATATAAATTAATAGCATTGTTATTTACAAAGCCAATAACTTACACTTTCCTAATGCGAGTCCTATTGGCTATGGGAATGCTTGTTGTTAGCCAGCAAGGACAGTGCTGTTGTGGTGCTGAGTGATGCTGTTATGGTGCTGAGTGATGTGGTGGTGTATTAGAGAGATGTGGTGGAGTCCCAGAGTGATGTGGTGGTGTCCCAGAGTGATGTGGTGGAGTCCCTGAGTGGTGTGGTGGTGTGCCCGAGTGATGTGGTGGTGTCCGTGAGTGATGTGGTGGTGTTCCCGAGTGATGTGGTGGTGTCTTTGAGTGATGTGGTGGTGCCCCAGAGTGATGTGGTGGTGTCCCCGAGTGATGTGGTGGTGTCCCTGAGTGATGTGGTGGTGTCCCAGAGTGATGTGGTGATGTCCCTGAGTGATGTGGTGGTGTCCCTGAGTGATGTGGTGGTGTCCCTGAGTGATGTGGTGGTGTCCCTGATTGATTTTGTGGTGTACATCAGTGGTGTGGTGGTGTCTCTGAGTGCTGTGTTGGTGTCCCTAAGGGCGAGACCTATTGGCTATGCCAATGCTTGTTTTAGGACTTGTGCCCTATCAGCACATTCCTTTTAGAACTGCAGTCTGCCGGTGCCGGTCACCGGCAGGAGCCAGCCCACTGCTTGTATTTATGCTCTTCGACTGATGCCTACCACGCACATGGCCTTGCACATAGTATACACCATCACGATCCACTAACAAAACACATTAAAACTTGAGCATCAGAGCCCTGATCAATAGGAAATCCCAGAACCTTGCGGACAGGGTAGATTCTGAAAGCCATAAGAGACCATACACGTGGCAGGAAGGCGCCATGCCGATGTTGGTACAGTGATAATAGTAAACGGGTGGAAATTACTACATGTACTCTATATTCTTATTAATATTGTTATCAAGTCTGTTCGGAAAGCTAAAGTACACAGCATTTAAATGAGCCGCCGATTATGAATGCGTTACTGTTGTATTTGATCATCACTTGCTCTCCATGATTATATACTGAGCCAGATGTGGAGCCCTTGGACAGGTTCAGGGTACAGAGAGGATCAGTATGAAGAGACTGCACACAAGGAAGAGACTGCAGCGAAGGCATGGTAGAGGGTACAGAGAGGATCAGTACGAAGAGACTGCACACAAGGAAGAGACTGCACCGAAGGCATGGCAGAGGATATAGAAGGGATCAGTAGGAAGAGACTGCACAAGGAAGAGATTAAACGCTGGACTCCCTCGTACCTCGAAAAACATATTAATATCGTCTTGTGCAATGAAAGCTACTGCTGATGGCCCGCGCTCCAGGGCCCTCGGGCCAAGCTCGTGCTTTATAAATCTGCCAACGTAAACAAACGAAAATAATCACATACCGGCCTTGTAATTAGGAAGTGGTCTGGCTGCCGTGCGAGGGAGGGGTGTGTAACACAAGCCCGTGCTTAGGGCAGGCTCGAGCTGGCAAGAGACGCCAAGAACAAGTCGGGTTGGGGCGGGAGAGTGAGAGAGTGGGAGGGAAGAGCTGGAAAAGCCGAGAGAGAGGGGAGGTGCTGGTGTGGGAGGGGGGAGGTGCTGGTGTGGGAGGGGGAGGCTGTGATTGCGTGGAAAGAGAGGGGAGGTGCTGGTGTGGGAGGGGGGAGATGCTGGTGTGGGAGGGGGAGGCTGTGATTGCGTGGAGAGAGAGGGGAGGTGCTGGTGTGGGAGGGAGGAGTTGCTGGTGTGGGAGGAGTGCTGCTAGGGGAGGAGAAGCCTGATGCCGGATGGGGGCGGGAGAGGCTAGGCTTGCATGCGATGCGCGTGCATGTTCACGTGAACTTCATGAAAACCGCGGGGCTGAAAGCCCTTTGGTTTGAAGATGTTTTCGCCACATGAATTCTCGCTCCGCTCGATGCGCTTGCGCACATCGATAGGTTGCGAGACCTAAACAGCACAGTCACATCACAGTCCGGACTTGAGAACTCAAGCTAGCAAATCTCAATGGCTAGTCCCTGTGGTGGCAACAGATTATACCTGAGGGGTTTTTAAAACAACTATTCTGTGATAAAGGGGAAGCCTTTGAGATCTTTCCAGATGAAACGTCACATCCAAAAGCTATTATTAATGCCTTTTTGGCAATTACGCTGGAGGTGAAGGAGAGTCTCCTTGTTACTAGGAAACACAAAAAGGAGAGAAATGGTTGGTTGGACTCCAAGTCTAATAAGAGGCTAAAGGACGCATTCCAAAAATCCCAAGATGTAGACTCTAGGTCTAGTCCTGTAGATTAGCCTATAAACAGGGGGTAAAACAAATGAAACTATGGCTAAGGGAAGAAGCATGGGAAGCCTTACATGAAGCAAGTACTAACAATGATAACAATGTATTTTGGAGGGTAGTTAATTCCACACCCTTGAAAGCAGATAATGGCCCAGGGATTGTGGTAGCTATGCAGGACAATGATTGGATAAAACATTTCTCTGGTATTTATTCCCCTTCAACCCCTATATCAGAACACGATCAGGCCCACAAACATAATGACACCTTAGTTCCAACACAAACGTCCCTAATTATTTCATTTTGTTTGGAGGAAGTCAACAGAGTAATAATTGCTAGTAAAGGCGGAAAAGCACCTGGCCCTGACTCTATACCAGTGGATCTGCATAAAGCTAATACTGCTTTATGAGGGCCCTTATTAACTGTTTTATTAAGGCCTGCTGTGATAAAGGCATTCTCCCCGTGTGGGCGGAATCAATAATTGTACCGATTTATAAAAAGGGAGACCGACATAATCCTACGGGTTACAGGCCGTTATCCCTGCTTGACTCTTTAGTGAAGGTATCAGGCCGTATTATTCTGAACAGGTTTCAAGAGTGGGCAGAATCAAAGGATATCTTGTCAGACCTTTAGTACGGGTTTCACATTGGAGTTGGGACAATGGAATAGGACCTCAATCTAAGAACGCTAATAGGAAAATATACTAAGATTAAGGGTGGGACTTTATTTCTGGGATTTTTAGACCTGTCCTCAGCATTTGACTGTGTCATTCACTCTAAGCTATGGACAATTATGTCCGACATGGGAGTAGAGACACCGATCATTAACTTGCTGAGAGACCTGTATACAGGATCCAAAGCCAGGGTTAGATACGGCATCAGAGGAGAATGCACACAGCCCTTCTACGTAAGGAGAGGGGTAAGAAGGGGCTGTGTCCCAGCACCTTTTCTCTTTTCATTATATATAAATAATGTAGGCAATAGGCTGACTTTACATTCTAAAGCCCTTGCCCATGGGGGTCATTGCCCAGTACCAACCCTCCTCTATGCGGATGATGCCGTTCTTATGGCCTGCTGTCATGTCCTTTAGGATAGTCCTGTCATGTTTACCCCATTTCACATACATTGTCCCATCCACACAACAATAACGATTCTAAACAGGTGACCTTTTACCTAGTAGCTTGTTCCTGTCTCTTCAACACAAGGCTCTCGGTGTTCTATAATAATCCCTGTACCTGACGTACATAAACATGTCCTCAGGCATGGTATCATTATTCTGTATGAGGGTCACCACTTTTTTCATCCTTGGCCAACAGCCAGCTGTACATGATCATATATGTTTGAAAAAACATTCACGATTGTTTTCAAAACAGTTGTGACTGTTTTCAAAACATATTGATTCTAGAAGAAACCCTGGGGACCTCAGGAATGAAGAGGAATTAATTCTCTAACTTAGAAACGCGCCACAGGGCGTGTTTGCAGATATGTCACCTCAGGCCACACCCCCTTCCTTCATCAGTGTGCAAAAGCGCCCTGTGGTGCGTTTTAAGTTGGGGAATCAATTCTCTTTCAATACTGAGGGTCCCTGAGGGCCAATTAGCCAAACAGGTATCTACAGTATGAGCCAGGGAGCTGCGTTGCAGACAGGTGTTCAGAGGCCACGCCCCTTTTTACACCTATCTGCAAAGCGGCTCTGTGGTGCTTACTGGAGGTACCTAGTAGGCTACTTTGACCCTAGGGATCCTTAGGATTGAAGGAGACTTAATCTCTCAACTTAGAACCATGACAGGGCGTGTTTAGACAGTGGTGAAGGGAGAGGACGGGGCCTGACGTGATGTGTGCAAACACGCCTTGTGGCGCGTTTTAAGCTGGGGAAAACCTCCACTTCACACCTGAGGGACCATGGAGGCCAAGTAGTCCACCAAGTGCTTCCAGGAAGCTCCACTGCACTGCGTTGCAGAAAGGTGGTGCATGATGTGCCCCTTTTTACATTTCTCTACTACGCAGCTCTATGGTGCTTACTGGCTATAGTACAAATTACAATTTACTCACCAGTTATCAGGAGAGACCTCAGTGCTGCATCTTTGAGCCTAGTACTGATCCTGAAAAGTAATTCTAACCATACTTACCAGTAACTTGAATTTCCTTCCATAGGCTAACATTGGCTGGTTTCACTTGGAAATTCTTCTGAGGGGCCGATTCCAATCTCGGTCAAAAGGGCACTGAATCGGGTACGAAATTAGCGGATCGGATTCGGAGGCTGAATTTCCGTCTGGTTCGTACACGTGTCCGGATGTCGAAGTACGATGCGAACATGCTCAAAATCTCCGTCCGAATCGATTCCAGGTCCGAAGCGCTCCGTACGTCTCGGCCGTAAGCTAACCGTGGCGCACAATGGAGGCTAATTCTGACTGAGCCAGTACAATGCTCGATTCGGACAGCCGGATTGAGTCTGAGCTTCCCGCTCGCAATAGTTCCCGGAGTTGGGCTTTGGGGGTCCGCATTAATATCCCATTAAAATCTAGTACAAATCCACAAAGACAGTACACTATAAAAATTATGCAAAAAGACAGGTCAAAACATTCTAGACCAACTTGAATACCAAGGTGTAATTGAGACTCGCACCTCCCCGATGAACAATTCTTTATTTCCCGTAATGAAACCTGACAATTCATATCATCTTGTTTTAGATTATCGACATTTAAACAGGTGCACACAAACATTTGCAGTTCAAGATGCACCTAGTGCTGCATCAATGAATAACGTGCGTAAGAAATACAAAATGACATCAGATATCTCTAATGGATTCTTCTGCCAAAATATAGATCCAGGAAGTAGATATTTGACAGCATTTTCTGCCCTCTGCACTCAGCCTCACTTCCGTCGTTTGCCCCAGGGGTATAAGAACAGCCCAGGAGCTATTCTCGACAAGAGTGTCAAAAATATTACAAACAATGTGATGAGGAGGCAGTGTCCTATGTAGAGGATATCTATCTGATGTACGATGAATTACCTGAACACTTGTGCAGGGTGAACAATATAATTGTGGGATTCGCCAACTTGGGCTACAAATTTAATTACAAGAAATCAAACATTGCCCATCGCCATGCCCTATTTTTGTCGATATGAGCTCTCAAGTGAAGGCAAGAGTCTGGCAGCCAACCTTTTAGAAAAGTGCGTGCTGCTCCAACCTCCAAAGACTCTCAAAGATTTGCAATCCATTTTAGGATTTCTAAATTCTCGCAGAACATACATTCTAGATTATGCAGAAAAAGTCAAGCCTTTCTACGATTTAATCAGACCTGATTTCACAGCACATCAGTGGACACAGCAACACACAGATACTCTCTGTTCAGTTCAGGCTGACATGATAGCATCAAAACAATTGCACACACATATGAATTTTACCAGCTTGGTGATTCGGGTAGTCTCGGCTTTATCAGGATATACTTATAGAACTTTCAGTGAAGGTGTGTCAGGGTTCACAGGAGGTTTCCTCCTCGTGACCCAACTTTTGCCCGTTGTTTCTACTTCACGATTTCACAGGCAAGGCTCAGGGTCTCGCTGTGGCCTCAGTTGGTGGGCATGTTGGCAACGCTGGATCTCTAATATGGCTGCCAACTCACCCGCAGTCCAACAGTCTAGTTTATCTTAGAATCTTCTTGCTTGGTGAAGCACATGCCAACATTTTTTTCCGTGCACTTCACCAGAGATTTTCCCAATACCACAGCTTACCTGTGTTATTCCGCCGCGTCCAATCTGGGTAGACTCGTCGAGGTCGGCTTTTAGTCCCTGCAGGTTTCCTGATCCCCTGAATTCTTTTCAGCTTTAGGTTAGTGGCAAATACGGGTTTTATTTGTTCATGATTTGCATGCTCTTCTTTTAATCTCGTCAATAACCACAGGTTCGGTGTGATGTACAAGTGAGTTGAAGACTGGTTTCCCCATCAGCCCTATGAAGTTGCCGTAAATAGGTTGGCAACGAAACATGTTGGCCTTTCATCTCTGAAAACGGCCATAATACACCATTCTTTTAATTTGAGGACGCTCACAGCACCAAATAAAATTACATTTCGCAAGTGAGTCGTACCCCATTTTAATTCTAAGAACTGAATTTCTCTTTTCATACTGGGGACCAGTGGGTACTGAGTAGCACAAGCACTTATAGTGCACCTATACACGTCTTCACTGATTTTCTTTCTTTGGATTTCTTACCTCTGAGAAATTTCAACACACACATTTTTTTCCTTTATGGTCATGAAAGTCACCGATGATAACATGGGCAAACTGGTGAGTACCAACCAGCAACCCACTTGGTGATGCGTACATGAGGTACTCTCCGACCTCTCTCACACTTTTTACTAATTTTACTAATTTTGTCACCAATCTTCTGTGCTCTCAAATTTCCTCTTGGTGCTTGAATGAAATGTGGTGTATTGATTTTTTTTAAAAAATTTGAATAGTTGGACTAGTAGGTTATTGGCAGTAGGTCTATAGATAATAAAGTTAACTGTTCAGAGCAAGTCGGGTCTTTTTGTGTTTATAAATTACTGAGTGGGGGTTCACCTGACTGTTTACCCACTGGTGCTCCTTTTGTGTAATCCATCCTTTAGAACACCTGTACCTGTCCTGGCAGTTCAGGAACAAGAATAGTACTTCTTCCGCCTCTTGCCAGCAAAAAGGAAAAAAGATCAGTCTCCGCTGATCTGATCAAACCACACTATGTGGCAGATCCTCAACAGTAGGCTGCATGGAATCCTGGGTAACCGCAGATCTCCTCTTACTACTATGCAGGATGTTCAGATGGAAAGACTAATCACGTTTCAAGACTCCCCCTACGCAAGATGCTGGAGTATCCATTAACAGAGTAAGAATTCCCCGTTTGAAACAGAGCAATATCTAAACTAAACTGAAACACAAATTGCAATTCGGTTCAATAATGAAACTTACATCAATGTGCCTTCACAAGAACCAACTGCCAGTTCTACAAACACTGCTGAGCTCCCAAAGATAGATCGAACTGCATCTGGCTACTTCTTCAACTTCAATGACTTTTCTTCAGATCCAAGTGAACCTGAGCAAACGCCACCCATTCCCAGAAAAGAACAACTTTTACAAAAACTTACTTGGTGTTCCCTTGGTTGCATCTTTGGTTTGCAATAGGGATCATGTTCCTGTTAATTTGGATTGCTATAATTACTGTCTTTTTCCTACTACTGAATGGACATTACCTCCCACAATGCTCTGCAGTGCAAACTTGTGTAACAAAACTGGTGCTCATGTAAAGCGCTTTGATACCCGATATCTTCGGGTCTAGTTTGTGCTATATAAACTCTAAAACAAAAAAAAACGGGAACTTGGTGCTGAAACGACATACGTCATCACACCGTGAACAGAGAGACCTGTCCCTAGTGAACATTACAGCAGCTCCAGTATCGGATGGTAGAGTTTGGGATAGAGTTTCAAATTATGTATTTGGTCCTCCTGAACATTTGAAAATTCTACACGTATTTAAAATTTCAGTGAATGATTTCATTACCCAAACACCAAGCTCATATATTCAGCACCTTTTATCTCCCAACTCTCTATGCAAGGTTTCAACTATTGGAGGGACACAATAGACCCAAAATTCCTCTGGGGGGCAAAAGATTGGCAGGTTCAGGGATCTGAGGCTTTATTTAGAGCTTGCCTCATACCATTACAGATACTTTTCCTGAACAGAACAGTGCAACAGACTACGGGTTTCCAAAAATAAAAAGTCCTGAAAACACTATACATCCCCTTGCCCACACCTATTGAAGGTATATTAAACTGATGAGTGAGGAGATGCTGGGTGCAATAATATAGAATGGTACATACAATTCATCAGTTCTCAATTGGAAGGGATAGTTGGTTTGGCCTATTGACACAAATAGATGTCAGGCAAGGTTTAAGGATACCACAGGACGGTTTAATATCCATAGGCACAGCTACTAGCTACAGGGGTTAGTACACTAGCTACAGGGGTTAGTAAAGACTTAATACTCTTGGCGCCACCCTTGGCAGGCGAAACAGCTATAGTGCCCCAAAAATCAACTCTTGCCAAGGAGGTGATAGAAATAGATAAGCCATATTCTAAAAATAATAGAGTATTAAAAGATACCAAGGGGGCAGCGGAGATAGTAAACCGTGTAGACTCCAAGCAGATAGACGATAACATGATCCCAATAGGAGGGTGGGAAATCCTGAAAACGTACCAATTATTGACTTACCGCCCCAATCAGCCCCATTGGTGATTGTTATGTGCAATGTACCCCCCTTGCCAAATGGAGTTAAAGAAGAATATGGCCAACTTTTAAACAAGGTCTCACATTGGCTGACTCGTAACACCACACATGGGTATCGCGCAATGCATAATATCAACATGGTACGGCGAGTATCCTGGCTGGGAAGATCGAGGAAAAGCCTAGGGGAAGACTGCATAGTGGTTAATTAAAAAAACCCTTTAGCAGCTGAAAGTTTATTCAAGGAGACAGTTGGGGGTGTGATGCTTAGGAGTCATGGTATTGAGATCTTGCCCCTTGGGGGGGCGAGGAACATCACACCTGGACCAATGTTCACAGGGCACGCATGTTTAACTGGAGAGATTTACCAAGGCAAGGATTAACCCTATTCACAATGGCAGAAAATAATACCTGGGAACGCAATCACCCACAGTTGCTGCTGGGCCCTAACAGATATGCAACACTCTCTGGGCCCAATGATTGCGACTGACTGCGGGTTAGTAAGGTAAAATCTATGCGTTCAGAGAGCAATGGTATACACCTTCAGAATTCCGATTGTGCCACAGGCCCAGTTTTGGAATTAGACGATGTGGTATCTGAACCTGACTCTCCAGATAGGGTATTGTGTAAAGACCATAGGGCAGATAATTCCAAGGAGGCAATGGTCTCCGCCCGTCTTGGAGAGCATGCATCGATTCTATTCCAGGTGGCTCATCCAGGGGAGCAAAAGGAAGACTGTCCTGCTGTTGCTCTGCTGGACTGACCTGCTGTTGCTTTGCTGCCAAGGAGAGGGGAAGGACTTTGCTGTGAGCTGTGTCCCCTGTCTTGAAGGAATCTCCAAGGGCCTGAGAAGAGCTGGCTCCCTATCTTTGAAGTCCCAGGAACAAAAGGACTTCACCCCCAGTTTCCCTGAACTCTGCTGAGAGAGTTCTGTCCTTCCTAGAGTGCTTGATCCAGTTGTGGGACCTCTGGAAGTTGTACCTGAGCTGGGAAGCTTGAAACTAAGCTTGAGAGACTTTTTGAAACTGAAAAGTGTTGCATCGCTCGCTTACGGAGCGCATCCCCGACAGTGCGAGAAGTTTCCCGCCGCTACGAAGGTTGAGATCGGCGCAGCGCCTGACACCACTGCCAGAGCCGTCGCATCCTTCGTTTGCGGGACGCACCAGACCGGTGCGGGAGAATCGAACATCGCTGCGAGTGTCGTCGCAGAGCCTGTCGTCGCTGGGTGAGATCACCGCACCGCTTGCTTGCGGACCGCATCACGTCGCTGCGAGCATCGTCGCAGAACCATCGCATCGAGGAGCTGCAAGAGAGAGGATCACCGCTGGACCGCGCATCGTCGCCCCGGAGATCGTCGCAGCCCCTACGAGATCATCGCATCATGCCTTTGCGAGAACAGACTTCCTACGGAACCTACGCACCGGAATCCACGCAAGTGGCCTTCCTCCCCATACAGACCGGATTCGTCGCAACACGCCCGCTGCTGCAGCGGGGCTGACGCATCGCCTCCCCAGGGTCTCAGGAGTAACGCATCGCTTGTTTTCCACCGCACCAGCTTCCTGCTTGTGGAACTTTGTTGCATCTAAAAGGTACTGTGAGTAAACGTGACGCAACTGTGAACTTTTCACGCATCTGTGGATTATTTTACCGCAACTTAAAGAACTTTGATTACAACCTGAAGAACTCTTTTGAAACCATATTCTTGAACTGTGTATGTTGGATTTTTGTCGTTTTGGTCTTGTGTAGTTTAGAATAAATATCTTTATTTTCCTAAACTGTTGTGGAATCAGTTTGTGGTGTTTTCACTGTGTTACTGTGAGTGTTGGTACAAATACTTTACGCATTGCCTCTGGTTAGCCTAGACTGCTCAGGCCAAGCTACCTAGAGGGTGAGCAGGGGTTATCTAAGAGGGTTATCTCCTTGCCCTGGCTAGAAGCAAGGGTCCCTATTTGGACAGTGGTACCTACCTCTGCCAACTAGAGACCCCCAGTTCTAACAGCAGCTTATTGATAAAAAGGGACTCTGTACCAAACCAGACTTGGTTAAAATGAACCGATGGTAAACGACGGAAACAACAGTTGAAATGGACGCAAGTAATCCCGTCGAAGTTTCATGACGCCCTTAGAGACGCATGCACAATGGAATTTATGAGTTGCCTGAATGTAGCATCAACGGCCCAGGGCATACTCAAAGTCTTTGATGTCATTGCCGCCAACGTGGGGACCCTGTTGTTAGCTCCAGGGAAAAACGGGGAGTATACAGATCCCAAATGGTTTAGCCCACTATGTTCTAAAGCCGCAAGAGATCTTAAAGTGGTTTTAAAAGAAATACCAAGGGAGAGAGAAAAGATACGCACTCTCTGCCACAACTATAGACAGGCTCTAGTAAACCGTAAAAAGGAATTGAAAGAGGCAATGTGGAGGGAGCTTCTAGATCTCTTGACCCTCTCTAGTAGTTCCCGTTTCTGGGAAATTATCAATAGACCTCTTCCTTCAGCGGAAAGAGTTGAACTTATGGGCACTAATATAAGTGAGAATGAATGGGTATCCCATTTTCCAACATTTTTAGGAACAAATATCCCCAGGCTCAGCCAGCTGATAGGCATACAGACAGGGAAGGAGCTGTGTTCACCATGGGGGAGGTGGAGGAGGGCATAAACAATCTCACAAGCAAGAAGGCGCCGGGCCCGGATGGGGTCCCGCCCGATCTTTTTAAATCAAACCCTTCCTTTTGGGCCTCAATACTGGTCGCGGTTTTTAATGCAGCAGCTAAAGTAGGCTGGCCTAATTCCTGGAAAATATCGACAATTGTGCCAATATATAAGAAGGGAGATCGTGACTGTACTATAAATTATCGACCGATCTCCCTAATTGACTCCACGGTGAAGGTCATAGGCGGCGTCATTCTTAAGAGACTAACTGACTGGACTGAAGAGAACAAGGTAGTATCAGACATCCAATTTGGGGTTCTCCCTGGCCATTCAACTATGGCACAATGCCTCAATCTCTACCTGATCCTCGGGAAGTATACCATCTCCCGCCCAGGAACAATTTATTTGGCCTTCATGGATTTTTCATCAGCCATCGACTGTGTTAATCGGGAGAGGCTGTGGCAATCCATGAGGGACATGGGGGTAGAGCCCAATCTGGCGGACTTCCTGATGGACCTACATATGGATACACGGGCAAACATTAGATATGCTTCGGACCTCAAGGTGACCCGGAATTTTAACACAGAACGGGGGGTACGCCAGGGGTGCATTCTTGCACCATTCCTTTTTAATTTATACTTTAACGACCTGGAAAAAACACTGCAGGAGACTGGGGCTGACTATCCATATGGGGGGAGGCGGGGTCTGCCCGTCCTACTCTATGCGGACGATGCTGTCCTTTTGGCACGTACCCCTAAAGGCTTACAGACTTTATTAGAAGCATTTTGGAGATTCGTGGATGCCATAGATTTGGCTATAAATAACTCCAAATAATACATAATGCAGGTAGGGAAGCGCCCCACAAAACAGTACCCTTTTAAAGTAAATGGAGAAAAAGTTCCTATCTCTACAACCTTTTCTTATTTGGGCGTCCTACTGGACGATAAACTGAACTGGACTGCTCAATTTAACAAAAAGAAGGGAGAGGTTGCTAGGTCCAATGCTGCAATATTTAACTTTTCGGCCAAAATGGGCCAACGCCCGGTGGCAGCCATGTTAAAAATGTATCAGGCCAAAAGCGTCTCTATAGCCAGTTATGGCAGTGATATTTGGGGGTATACTGGCCTTGAAGGGTTGCAGGTAACCGAAAATCATTTTTTTAAGCAGCTGCTGTGTGTCCCACAAGGGACTGCAAACTTTTCGGTTCATGAAGAAACTGGTACCCCCTACATCAGTGATACATTGGCCATACGTCCCCTAATATTCTGGCTTAAAAGGGTACTGTTTTGTGGGGCGCTTCCCTACCTGCATTATGTATGATTTGGAGTTATTTAAACTGAACTGGACTGCTCAACTTAACAAAAAGAAGGGAGAGGTTGCTAGGTCCAATGCTGCAATATTTAACTTTTGGGCCAAAATGGGACTACGCCCGGTGGCGGCCATGTTAAAAATTTATCAGGCCAAAAGCGTCTCTATAGCCAGCTATGGAAGTGATATTTGGGGGTATACTGGCCTTGAGGGGTTGCAGGTAACCGAAAATAATTTTTTTAAGCGGCTGCTGTGTGTCCCACAAGGGACTGCAAACTTTTCGGTTCATGAAGAAACTGGTACCGCCGACATCAGTGATGCATTGGCCATACGTCCCCTAATATTCTGGCTTAAATGTTGGATGAAAGAACATCTTACCCTCACACATAAAATTTTAAAAGAGACTTTGAGCCTAGACCATATGATACACATCCCTTGGTTTAAAAATTTAAAGGAAAGTTTTAAAGAATTTGGATGTTTAGATTTATTCTTAAATCCTGATAGTATCTCCAAGGAAGATGTGATCCTGGTAAAGAGTTCCTTCATGTCACGCAGAAAAATGGAAAGAGAGGAGAGAGAACTGACAAAAAAAGAGTGTACGCAAACATATATTATTTAGGACGTCACTTGAGCTGGAACCATATCTTCAATGGCCGGTGCCTTCATATGAGCGTTTGTTGTTAACAAGGTTCAGAATGGACTACTTCCACCTTTTATTAGCTGTTCCAAGAGGGAGTTACAGGGGCAAAGTGCTAGCTTCCTGTGGCTGCAACAATATGTCTCCACAGGACCTGCTGCACTTTGTGTTCTTTTGTAAATATTACGAAACCCCAAGGAACTTTTATATAAAACCCCTTTTAAAAAAACTGAACTTCAGACAAGTCCGCCCTGCACTTTAATACTTATTATTGTTAAAACCTGAATGTATCCATTTTGTGGCAGGCTTTTTAAAATGTTCAATGAAATTGAGAAAAAGTTTGGACATCTAAAAGGAAGTTGATTACTTGCTGTTTTTAAACTTATATGTTTTTAATATTGGAGTTGGAATGTGCTTCCCTCATAAGCCCCCTGTTTAGAACTCTAACCTGAAATCCCTGTACTGTATTCCTGGGGAATTACCCCAACATAATGTCTTCTTTTTTAATATAATACTATATGATTGGCGTATTTTTAAATGGTTATGTATTTGAATTGTATTTATAACTTTTATGGTTTCATATGCTGTAAGCCAAATAAAGTTTATTGGACAAAAGGAAGGGATAGTTGGTTGGGCCTATTGACACAAATAGATGTCAGGCAAGGTTTAAGGGTACCACAGGAGGGTTTAATATCCATAGGCCCGACCCATGCTACCTACACACAGACAACCCAGGGGTTGTGATTTCTTATAGTGTTGAAAAGTTGTTACTATAATGGATAAAAACCTCAATACTGTAACAGGTGAAACAACACTTGTCCCTTCTGTCAGACAACATGGATCTAAGGGATTTCTTGCCAGGTCCCAAGAAACCACGTAGGAAACGGTTCTTATATGCTATCTACAATGAACTGTGGAAAGTCTCCCAACAGGATGCTGCTGAGAGAATACGTGAGATTGAGAGGATTAACATAGAAAAGGCCTCTGCTGTGTAGACAATGGTATGACCACACTTTCTTCACGTATTTATTCATTGGGCAACATTGTGTCACCGGCAATTGATATAATGGAACAAGATTTGTCTATTTTACAACATTTTCAATCTCAATTGTGCTCCATTTTGCTTTTGAGCTGGACGCTACAATTGCTGCTTTCGTCTGCATTCCATGGCTGTACATTAACGGATCAAATTTGTTTTCAGCTTATAATCTGACCGACAGACAATTGACCATGGCACGCAGAGATGCAAAGTACACCATGCAGCTCATTGAAAAATTAGAGAAGTTACCTTTTACAGTAGCAGAGTCACCGTCTACGGAATGGTTAATTCAAGGCTATATCACACTGCCAATCACGGCATTCCAGTTCCAATACTACCCAAGATACATCAACGAGGGAAGGTATGAAGCATTGGGTGAAGGGTACATACAAGCTATCTGGGAGTTACAGTACATATAGGTGTAGAAATCAGGACACTTAGGTTTTCTTAAGTGGAACTGACTGTGAGAAGTCTTTAAGTGGATCTTTAGTGTGCAAGGAGGCCTCACTTCACGGAGCATGTAATGCTTTGAAGGCAAACTTATCTTGCTACTTGAAAGGCTCCCCAGCTGCAGTGGTTCATCCGGTTTTCGAATTAATTTTTAGTGGGAGTTATTTAATGCTGAATAATCAAGGATGTTGTGGGATAGCGCCAAGCATCGCATATCTAGTCAAGGTAAACCTCATGGTTGTTTGTTGTAACCAAGTATTGTCCCCCGGCTCACATAGTTAGGGATGGACCACTGTGGTCGTCATTGACTGTTTCGAGTATAAGGTTTGATTCGCTGAGCAGCCTGAAAGCCATGTTGTTTCAACAAAATGTGGCCTTAACTTCAGCCTAAGAGACTTTTGATCTCCAAGCTGCAAGGTCTTTCCCGATCCATTTTGAAGAAATGGTTTATCGAATCTTTAACATGTCTGATACGAGTAGGATCGTACACTTATTAAATCGCCTTGGATCAGGACTCTTAACCACCTTTCAGGCCATCTTCTGAGTATTCCAGCTTTCATACACTCCGTACTTGGAAGCGTTTTTGGATGGCTACCTTGGTCCTGCTATCAGTAGCCGTCATCCTGATTTTAATTCTATTGCTTCGTAATGGACGCCGCAATCCCTCAAGACATGGAAAGAACACTTCTGGAACGATGCTGTTGTGAGCGTATGGTGTTCTACCTGACTACGCCTTGGTTTCGAGAGCTGAGAGAGCATTAGTTCCTGTCTTCTAGACTGGTCTGGCTAGACTGTGTCCCGCCTGTGTTCCGTTGTCTCTTCTCCAGATTTGGCTGCGTGTTGGACCTGTGCCTGACACTTTCGTGGGATGCGCCGTCGGACATGGAAGAGTTCCTTGAGCCCTTGCATGCCCACGGGTACAATTGTCCACAGCGTATTCCCATGTTTATGATGACATTTCTAGAGCCTCCAAGGAATGCTTCCACTCCTGTTGGAAGCAAAATCAGCTCTGCTCCAGAGGTACAGGTATCGGTTCCAGGGGTGCAGGCATCTAAATCTTCCACGGTGGCTGCTGTGGGAACTAGAGATGACGATCTTTGCTCAACAAACATGATACTGGAAGTTCTGGAGGGATTGTCACCTGCGGATATGATGTTCAGCGATGTTGAGACATCAGCACAGAATTCATGCACAATCTGGCCTTTCCTGTGCTAGGAACTATTCAGCATTTTTTAAACATTTACAAAATTGAAGGTCATAACAGGCTTTGTTTTATTTTTTCTCCTTCTGTGCTCTAACTGAGCGTACTGGCTTTCAAGGTGCTCAGTATAATAACAACCACATATACAAGCTTAGGGGACCTTTCTGAATGCATTTGGGGAAAAATTACTTTTCTTTTAAGGACATTTTTTCAGATTTTTTATGTGCTTTTAGTATACTTTATTGTAAATTATTGTTATGCCTTTTAATAGTGTTAGCTTTATCATTACCTAGGTGACCCTGTTGACCTTTTGATAAGGTGTGGGTGTCATGTCCTTTAGGGTAGTCCTGTCATGTATACCCCATTTTACATACATTGTCCCATCCACACAGTAGGAGAGTAGGATCTGCTTCTTACGGTTACCCCAACTTTCTGCTGATGTTTCACTGTTTTTCGTCTGTTTTAGTCTGGCTTGAATCCTGCTATCCAGGACCCCAGCCTAGCTGCTGCCTCTCTAAAATGATTGCATGTACTTTAGGTACACGCCAGATTGGATTCTGGGGTACCCTTATAAGTCCCTAGTATGTGGTATACTATATACCCAGGGCATAGGCACCCAAGGGGCCTCCCAGGGGCAGCAGCATGTATTGTGCCACCCCTGAGGGGCCACTCAAATTGACACCACAGGTCAGCTACTGCAACCTGTGTAAGGTGGTGTATGCACCCCTTACTTGGATATAGGGTCCCTATATCTACCTTATATCACTGCACATATACACCTATCAGTCACCCCTATGGCAGGCCTTTTCAATCCTGAAGGCAGGGTGCTGGGTTTTGTGTGAGAGGGTGCCCATGCATGAAAAGGGCCCCTCTACAGCCTTCGGAATCTATTCTCCGGGGTTGTTCTGTGATACAGCCAACCATATACTCTTAAGTGCATTATGACCTTGGGGTAAATGCTAACTTTGAAATGGCTGCAAGGAAACATGTTGTGTTTGTTGTCAAACACCTTGGAATCATACCTCCCCGACAGTACTGGCAGGGGAGGTATGACTACAGCGGTACACCCAGTAACAGCTTAACAGAACCTTGGCTTCACCAGATAGATGCTGCCAGCCACAGACACGCGTCAGCCCTCCTGCTGCTGTTTGAAACTCCGGCAGGGGAGGCTGGACAATAGGTTTCCTGTCACAGGAAGGTGTGACTACCTCCCAGACAGGCTTTAATGTATTGGGGCTGGGTAGGGTCACTCCAAGAGTGTTTTGATGTCTGCAATGGGGGGAACATTTGGTGTCCCTGTGCATAGTACAACTCAAACCGGTTGCAGGGGCACTCAGCCCCTGCTCTGGTGTGAAACTGGACAAAGGACATGGATGTATACACCTCTCTGTCCTGACCCTCCCATAGGTGGGTCCCCAGAGTTTGTCCCACCTCTTCCTTGGGTATAAAGTAGGATTCCCTGGCCCCAGGACTTTACATTTACCTGGACAAAACTCTGCTACAGAATCCCAGAACTTCAACTATCTACACTTTCTTGGATGACCGAAGAATCTCCCTTGGAGTAAAGGAGTTACTCCCCTGCAAGGCAGGCCCCAAAGACGCATCTGTCTGGTTTGCACCTGCGCAGCTCCTGAAAGACTCCAAAGACTTTGCAACACAGAAGGTGGGTTTCCAAGCTTCCCCAGGGTTGATCCGTGCTCTCAGCAAACCTAAGATCCAAAGCCCTTGTGGGAACCATGTAACCCGAACCCCTGGACACTCGGCACATTTGCAGCAGCATATGCTTTTTGGCAATCCCTGAGGCTGTGCTTTGGGCTACCTGTAGTCCAGACCCCGAGAAGTGATTCCACTGAAGATTACTGGCCTACACTCCATGAGTGACCCGTGGGGTGGTATTTAGTGATTCCTCTCGAGGTCCCTTCACGATCCCTTGTCCGTCAACTTATGGGTCCCTGAGAAGGGTACTGTATCTTTCAATGGGCTTACCTGGTTGCTTCAGACATGCCCTGACTCTCCATTGCTTGGGGAGTCACCAGGACCATGCTGGTCCACACTGAAGTCGTTTTACTCTCATCCTGTGGGTTGCTGTTGCAAGGCTTGTTGGTCTCTGATCCGGATACCATCCCCCAGGACTCAACATCATTTGTCGGATAGTTTGCCTGCAGACTCTGGTCATCATCGACGTCTACTGGTCCCCGTGGCAGCGTGTAGTAAAAAACAATATATCCATAGTGGTGCAGCTGTCATTACTACACGAACCAGGATGCACTGGGCCCAGGTGGGCGGGACTATTCCAGAAACATCTCAAGTGCGATTTAAAGCCTGTGCAGCTGTCTTTCCACCAAAAGCCATTGCCAGTGATCAAGGGGACTATCCAGAAACGCGTATGGCGAATATGGCAGAGATTGTGTTGGAACTGCTGCCTGCTTTACCATTAAAGGCTGAGAACAAACATCGCGTGGGTGTCTTCACTATACGAGCAACTTTGGTTTGGATCTTGTAGTTCCGTGAGTTTTTTGGGTCTGGTTCGGTGGTTCCCAACCCGTACAATAAAGGTCATCGGAAATAAACGATTTTAGTGTCAGCAGACCGCAAATGTTGAGTGTAGCGTGTCTGAGTGTTTTCGCATGTATCGATCGATGAGAACACTTCGTATTCAAGGATTAAGTTTGAACTTTCGGGTTCCATTTTGTGTACGGCAGCCATTTTGTATGGTTGCCCTCACATTGGCCCGATGACTGTGGCCGAATGAGTCCTTGAGACACGTATGCCTTAGCTGACTTCTGAATGACCCGGCCGAACTGACTCCTTGCCCGAGGCTGACCTCGCTGAGCCAGTTCCTTGTTAAGAAGCTGGTCAGATAAAGATCAAAGAGTAGGACATGCCTGAGTTTACGGTACACTGCTCCCACCTTTCTATCTCACTTCCAATCTGTTTCTGTTCCTTCCTTTACAACATAATCACTGATTTGGGTAGAGGGTTTATGATGGGTTTGTCTGGCCTGATCCGACAAGAAACCTGGAATGTGCTTGGTCATTTCTGGTGGGCTGGACAATGGAATGGAATTGCTGTCATACGCTACTTTTAAATTGTCACACTGTCATTGGTCCATTTGTATGAACTCGATGCTAATTCGAAATGTTGCCTGAGGCTTGATTTTTGGCATAAAAGACCATGCTCCGCTCATTGAATTTGTGCAGTCTCTAGCGAACCACCCGTGTGTGCTTCATAGATCTCTGTTCCTGGTTGCAGCCAATAAACTTTGGTGCTTGATGTCATCAAGAAGTATCCTGTGCCTCTGTTTGCCAAGACAGCGGAACTCAAAGGCATCGGGCGTTCTCCCTGACGCCGCTGGGTTCTAAAACCCGGTCCTTCAGTTGGCGCCCCACGTGGGGCGACTTCAGCGGTACCGGTCCAAGCCCGAAGATCGTGAGGAGCTTCGTGTGATAATTCTGGAGAAAGGCCTACCACTTCATCGACCCCTGTATGTCGGCGTGGTCCGAAAGTCTTTGCTGCGAGGTTTCCCGCTTTCCGACGGCTACGAAGGACTGCTGCCCTGACTGTCGCCCTGTTTTGGAGCCTTAGACGTTTGTAGAGCGAGACGATTGACGGGTCTTCTGGTGACGCCATCGACATTTCAGTTAAGTATGAGTGGAGCGTCTGCTAGTCCTTAGTTTGTTTTTGGTATCCCTCTAGTGGATCACTTTGATTTGGTACCTGCAGGCCCCAAAGCCAAGGACTCGTGTATTCGCGAGACTATCGTTTTGAGATTTCCCTTGTAGTTTGAAGCTAGACTAGTGAGCAAGATGCCTGGTCTTAGCAGACTTGGAAAGATATTTGGTTGTGGTTGTTCTAAGGATTCCTGGTTAGAGGATTCGTATCCGGTTCCTCCAATTGGAACTTCTACATACGAATTATACGTGAAGCATGGTGTAGGTCCTATTAGTTATAACGAGATCTGGGTAAAGTATACGAGGAAAGACGGTGTCCTACAGTGGCCCTGTTATGGTAGTTTTGAAACTGAGATTCTAGATAATCTCGAGGTGAAATTATTCAAGAAGAAAGCCCGGCCGGCAATGTTTGACTCTTTCCGCATATGGCGCAAAGAAGCCAAACAGAAAGAAATGAAATTAGCGAAGAAAAATAAACGAGAACGAGGTATGTCAATGGTACAAGCTGCTGTTGCGTTTAGGGATAATGAGGAAGAGTAAGAAAGCGAACAGATGCTTAGAGTGAGAAAGTTAGCGGTAGATAGATGCTACCCAGTTTTGCCGCCTAAAGAGCAGGAAGATAAGAAAGATCTTTCGAAAGATCCTTTAATGTCGCATCTATTGAGTTTGCCATCCCCTTATGCACAGAGTGCTACGGCACCACCGCCACCAGTTGTGACTGTGCAATTCCGATTGTTGTGCCACCTGCGATTCCTCCACAGCCAGCTCCTCTTCCGTTGGCTACTGCTCCTTTGGTGCAGCCTCCTCAGGGGCCGCCAACTTTGCCTTCCCCTTTGTCTGCTACTCCTACGCATATTCTTACTGCTCCTTCTGTTCCGACTTTGGATTCTTCTACTATTTTTCCGTCTTCTCTTATTCTTCCATCTTCTCCTTCTACTAGACAGCGAATGACTGCTGCTTTTTCTGGTTTTCTTTCTCCTTTGTTGGGACAATTGGGTATGTCTCCAGTTAATGAGCGTAGACAATCACGTAGTCAATTGCCTGACACAGATGAGCGTGTAATTTTGGATCACATGGCACGTAGATGGATTACGTATACCTCCCAGTATGATCTTGAGGGTATTATGGATGTTTTTCAGCAATGGAAAGCACCGAAGCAACGGTACGTTTTTGAAATGATGTTTGTTTTCCTCCATGAACAATGGATGGATGAAGTGGGTAAAGCTCCTGAAGAATTGTATCGAGTGCGTTCCGAGTTTGCGAAAGGGACGATTGTGAGTCTTCTCAACAATGAGAGAGCGGTGTCGACGTTGTTGTCGTTTCGTAATAGTGCTCCTTCTGAGCGATTGTTTGAGCCTGATTTGTCGGTTAGGAGAAAAGCACGTCAATATCCGATGCGTGAGGTTCCTCCGGTGTGGAAGGAAGCAGTTCAGGCTAATGCTGCGCAGAAAATTGCAGCTGCGCCTGTGCATTTTCAGCGAGTATGGGTGCATGTTCCTTGGAAGCGTGTTGAAGTTCTAGCGATTAAGCAGACTTTACCTGATCCGCGCAAAAATCCGGCGGGATATTATAAAGAGCTCACTCAAACTGTGGGTTCGTGCGTCATGAATTTAGCGGACATAGACATGTTGTTTGGTAATGTTGTTCCACAGCCTATCTGGAATGTGATTCGACATAATGATCACGATAATGAATTGGGTGATACATGGGTTAACATTGCTGCTGCGAACGATAGACAAGTTGGAGGTGCTAAGCCTGAAGATCTAATTGCTCAACTTCCTGGTAGTATTATTAATACTTTCATGTAGACTTTGATGCCTGAAGTGCGTGTTAATTGGGACAAGTTGTCTGCATGTAAGCAGAAGAAAGATGAGACTGTGTCTGAAGAAACTTTTGTAGATCATAGTGGTCAGGATATGGCTACCGGGGGTGGTCAGAGATTGTTTGTTGACAAGTTTGTGCATAATTTGCTTCCCGAGTTGTGCACTAAGCTGAAGGATTCCGAGAGTGCTTGGGCCGTTTCCACGTCAGCGCAGATTTTAGCTACGGCTCAGTACTATGAAAATAGGCGCAAAGATGAGTTAGAGAAAGCGGATAAGAAGACTAAGGAATTGAAGACTAAAGTTCTTCTACAGCAAGCTTATCCACCCCGTACTAATAGTCAGAGCGATTATCAGCAACCTCAGCAATATTCGAGAAACTCGCAAAGGAACGAGTCTTCTCAACAGTGTTTCCCGTATGGGCCTAATAAGTGTGCATATTGCAAAGAAGAGAGTCATTTTAAGAATAGTTGTCCGGTTCTGTTACAGAGCACAAATTGTGTTTCGGGTGTACGAGGTCAAGGTGCTCAACAAGCACCTAGAGGTAGAGGTTGAGGACAGAATGTACTTTCTTTGCCTCCACAGAACTCGATGAATAGTTTTGATCAACAGCAAGGTTCGTCTGGTAGGACAGCACAGTACTATATGGATGATTACTATGCTGAGGGTGATGAAGCAAATGGTGATGATTGTTAGGACAGCCATGGTCAAAGAGAGGGAGTTGTTTCAGTTCCAGTAGATCAGAGTGGACCCTATGTTGAAGTGATTGCATCAGGTGTGTCAGAACCTTTTCTGCTAGATACTGGTGCTACAAAGAGTTCTATTATGCACTCTAAACTCCCTGGCGCACCTTTGTCTGGCTTTGATAATGTTTCTGTCGGTTTTTCTGGCGCCCCCGTTACAAATCCGATTTCTGCTCCGTTGTCTCTTTCTGTTGGACCGTGTAAGATCGAGGCACCCCTTCTTTTGATTACAGGTTGTAATGAAAATCTATTGGAATTGGATTTGTTGTTACCTTGGGTGAGAGAGTGATCTTTCCGATGTACATGTCGAAAGATAGTCTTCCATCGGAATTGTCTTCCTTATCGGATTCATTGTGGGCTACTGGTCCGAATGATGTGGGCCTACTGGAAATTCCCCCATATGTTGTGACACTGAAGGCGAATGCTAAGTTACCGCGCATTCCACAGTACTGTATCTCGAGTGATGGTGAGCGTGCACTTTTAGCGATTATTTATGATCTGATCGAAAAGGGTGTCATTGAGGAAACAAGAGGTAATGTGTGTAATAGTTCTGTTTTGCCTGTTCTGAAGAGAACTGATTCTTCGCAGCCTCCTGTATATAGGTTTGTCATCGATCTTCGCGAAGTGAACAAGATTGTTGTTCCACAATTTCCTGTTGTGCCTGATATTAGTTTTGTTGACTCTGATTCCGGCTACGGCCACATGGTTTTCGGTGATTGACTTGAAGAATGCTTTCTTCAGCATCCCGACTGCCATGGAGAGGAGGGACATCTTTGGATTCTCTTTAGGAGGACGAAGCTTCCGCTTTAAGCGCGCTCCTCAAGGCTATTGCGAGAGTCCATCGATCTATAGCCAAGCTTTGAAAACACAACTTGATTTGTTGGTTTTACCAGATGGTGCAGCCCTTATTCAATACGTTGATGATTTACTGGTTGCCGCTGATACTGAAGATACTTGTAGGGTAACCACTTTGTCGTTACTACGCCATTTGTCTGATTGTCATCACAAAGTTTCTCTCTCCAAGTTACAATATTGTCGACAAGAAGTAACCTACTTAGGTCACCTCTTATCGAAGGAGGGAAGGAAATTGACCCCAGAGAGACTTCAAGCTATTGCGAAAATTAGTGTGCCTATGACACAGAGAGAAGTATGTGCGTTTTTGGGTACTACGTCGTACTGTAGACAGTGGATTCCCAATTTTTCTTTGTTAGCAAAGCCTTTGATAGCTCTTACTGTTAAGGATACTCCAAATCCTATTCCTTGGGCTGACAAGTGCCAAAAGAGCTTTTCTGAATTACGCAATGCGTTGTGTTCGGCTCCTGTGTTTGGTACTCCCGACTACAGTAAGCCTTTCACATTGTATGTTCACGAGAGAGAGGGATGTGCATTGTCGGTCTTGACTCAGCAGTTTGGTGATAAGCAACGTCCATGTGCTTACTTTTCGTCGACTTTAGATCCGGTAGCTAGAGCGTTGCCGAGTTGCTTGAGAGCTACGGCGGCAGCAGCTGTTTCAATTCAACAGTCTGCTGGTTTGGTTATGGACAACACGTTAGTGGTTATGGTTCCACATGCAGTGGATACCTTGTTGAACCTTACGAAGACACAGCATTTAACTAGTGCTCGGTTGTCGGGTAACGATGCAACACGTTGAATCCAGCCACGTTGTTGCCAATTACAGTTGAGACAGACAGTGAAGAACAGCATGACTGTTTTCTGAGAACTGAAGAAGAAACGAAAGGGAGAGTAGATTTACGTGACACTCCTCTTCCAGAATGGGATGGTGCTTTGTGGGTTGATGGTTCATGCTTTAAGTTACCGAATGGTGATACGACTGCGGCATATGCTGTTACGACTTTGCATACGATTGTTGAAGCTGCACGTATTCCACATAATTCAGCACAAGCAGCGGAGTTGATTGCATTACCGAGAGCATGTGTGTTGGCAAAAGGACAACGAGTGAATGTGTATACTGACAGCCAGTATGCCTTTGGCCTGGCTCATAGCTTTGGACGTTTGTGGCGTGAACGTGGATTTTTAACTTCGCATGGGACGAAGATCCAGCATGGACAGTTGGTGAATGAACTTCTTGAATCACTTACTTTGCCGCTACAAGTAGCAATTGCCAAATGCAGTGCCCATAAGAAAGTTACGGATGATGTTGGTTGCGTAAATGCATTTGCAGATGAAGTTGCGAAAGAAACTGCAAGAAATGTGATGAGTCGAATGTATGTTGCAGGTCTGGCTAGATGGGTTCCAGAGAAGAGTATGTGTGAAGATACGATTCAGAATGTGAAATCCATTCAAGCTGAAGCTACAGAGAAAGAGTTGAATGAATGGAGAGAAAGCAAGGGTAGATTGGATTCGAGTGGTTGTTGGACTGATTTGTCTGAGCATCAAAGATGGTTGTTGCCTGGCGCGTATGTGCTTCCGGTTGTTACAATGGCTCATGGCATTGCACATATCAGTATGAAAGGGATTTGCAAGTTGTTGGCTCCGGTTTGGCAGAATGCGGGAATTCCAAAATGTGCAGAGAACTTGGTTAAGAACTGTATGGTGTGCGTGATGTATAATCCTGGTAGCGGGACTCCAACACCAGCTGGTCATTTGGCTCCTCCTACGTATCCGTTCGAGGCTTTGCAGCTAGATCTTATCCACATGGAAAGATGCAACAACTTGAAATATGTTTTAGCAGTTGTTTGCTACTTTTCTAGATGGGTAGAAGCTTATCCCCTTAAGGACAATGTTGCCTTGTCCACAGCGAAAGCCCTTATCAAAGAGTTTTTCCCTAGATTTGCAATGCCGAGAATTATCTGGAGTGACAATGGGAGTGAATTTGTGGGTCAAGTCATGAAGAGAGTGTGTGCGGGATTAGGAATTCGGCAGAAGTTCCACGCTGCAAATCACCCCCAATCAGCTGGTTTAGTCGAGTGCTATAGTGGCACTTTAAAGCTCAAGTTAGCCAAAATCCAAGCGAGCACTGGTCTACAGTGGCCAGATGCTTTGCCTTTTGCGCTCTTGTCCACAAGAATGACTGGGCTTTCAAGAATGGGTTTGAGCCCGTATGAGGTTGTCTTTGGTCGCCCAGCTAATATTTGGGGTGTGCCAAGGCCAACTAAATACAGTGAGATTGAGTACCCTGTGTTGCTTGACTACTTGCGTGAACTGACGACTAAATTGCGTGTCTTACACCAACAGGTATATGAGAGCCTACCACAAGCTTCAGAAGATCCAGGCCACGCTATTGAACCTGATTCATGGGTGTTTGTCCGAAATTTTCAGCAGAACAAGAACGATCAGCCCCGGTGGACGGGACCCTTTCAGGTGCTCCTGTCTACACGTTCCGCGGTGCGAGTGCAAGGCAAACGAAACTGGATCCACGGTGTACATTGTAAGCGAGCACCATTGCCCTTACCGTACGATAAGTGGGTCCAGGAGGGACTTCCAGACTCTGAAACAGACACTGTTCCACGATTTTTGCCATTCAGCGATGCTCGTCTGATTGGTACGAACTCTGAAAGAGAAAGCGATGACATTTTGCAAGAAGCTGTGCCTCCTTTGAATAGATTGAACAATACTGAGCCTGAACTTTTATTTCAAGATCAAGAATTGCCTGGAAGAAGCCGCTATAATTTGCGACCGAGAGACATGGACAAATAGATAAAGCACAAATAAAGTTTTTTTAATGATTTTTCTGTTTGCAGGTTAACTCTCCACTGAGGATCTACTCATTTTTGTTTTTCGAACTGCCATCCGGGTTCAGCTGTAGGGTCGTGGTTGCCGAAAGTCTTTGGAGTGCAAGCCTGAGACACTAGGTCGAAGGTTCTGGTTTGCCTAAGGGAGTTGCCCTGGGTTGACAGAGGCATTCCTTAGCATAGAACACCCTACCATCGCGAGCAGCATATTTAGTTTAGGATGGATTTCTTCGAGTTGGAGAGACCTGCAAGGACAATGATTTTTAGAAAGAAGATATGTGAATTAATCTCAAAGAAACGTTTTCTAATACCGTGTGTATTTTTGCTATTGAGTTCGATGATATTTATAATTGGTTATGTGACTTTCTCTTTTAAAGTGACGTTTAATCCCACTGTGCAACCTACACCTCCACCAACTATTTCTTCTCATTCTTTTCATCCTTTGCCTGAGCATGAGGTAGTTAGACGATTGGAATTTGCTAATAATTCCTTTATTCAACTTTTGCACCAATATAAGTTAGTGATGAACACGAAAAACTGTTGGATTTGTGGTCTAATGCTCCATACGACTGATAAAGGTATTCCATACTGGATTTTGCCTTTTAGTTTAAATGGTTCGATTTGGGCTTACAGAACGATGTTTATTTATGCCCATAGTGTTTACCCCTTACGTTCTCCGAAGGATAACCCGAAGAATAGTGCTGTTGCAAGAGGCATAGTCGACATGGTTAAAGGGACTAATGCCGTTGAAACTATTCCGATAGATGAGAAGCAACCCTATAGTGGTTGGGATATTACTGGATATGGAGTTAGTCTGAGTGTTAACCAGCGAGCGAAAAGTTCTCCACCGATTTGGATAGTGCCCCATCAGGGTCGCTATTGTCTGCAGGGTAATGGCAAGAATCCGAGGGCTCAGTTAGGGAAGAGCGTTTGTACTGATACTTACGTATTTACGTCTCAGTCTTCCCCAGAATTTTTAGCTGCTAAGGGTACCTACTTTGTTTGCTATGACAAAGCGTATACATGGTTGCCCCCTGATTTTTCTGGCACATGTTTTGTTTCTTTCCTGTTGCCTCCCACTTTTACAGCTGCGGCAGATTACCATAAGACGAGAGTTGCTAGAGGTGTCTTTAGTCAAGAAGACACTGTAGGGCAAGAGTTGGGAGATTTCTTTAAGGGTTTTCTGCCGTTCTGGGGACCGATGGCTAACAGCAGGAATATTCGCCAGTTGACGAGAGTGGTTGAGTCCACCATAGTCGAAACTGCCGGTGCCCTTAGTAACTTGACTGCTGAGCTCCAGTCGGATAGACTTATGACACTTCAAAATAGAGTTGCCCTTGATGTCATACTAGCAGATCGAGGTGGAGTTTGTAAACTGATTCAATCGAGCTGCTGCGTTTTCATTCCAGACAACGCTCCGTCAGTTTTCCAAGCCATTTCCAAGCTACATAAGATCTCCGACTCTGTCCATTTGGACAAAGGAGATTGGTCGTTGATGGGATGGTTATGGGGATTGATATCCACTTGGGGTTGGAAGATTCTGATGGTCATTGGGATGGTCTTAGCTATCCTTTTCATGTTCTGTCTCCGTGTACAGTGTGCTCCTGCTATTTGTGGCCTCTGTGCTACTTCGTGTGCAAGAAGACCTGTCCAGAGAGAGGTACTAAGTAATAGGATGATGCTACAGCAACATATCGATGATCTGATGAATATAGATCCGGATTCAGATTGACATGAGTTTGGGTCTGTTGCCTATGTAAGGGCAAAAGGAGGGTTTGTAGTTCCGTGAGTTTTTTGGGTCTGGTTCGGTGGTTCCGAACCCGTACAATAAAGGTCGTCGGAAATAGACGATTTTGGTGTCAGCAGACCGCAAATGATGAGTGTAGTGTGTCTGAGTGTTTTCGCATGAATCGATCGATGAGAACACTTCGTATTCAAGGATTTAGTTCGAACCTTTGGGTTCCATTTTGTGTACGGCAGCCATTTTGTATGGTTGCCCTCACATAGGCACGATGACTGTGGCCGAATGAGTCCTTGAGACACGTATGCCTTAGCTGACTTCTGAATGACCCGGCTGAACTGACTCCTTGCCCGAGGCTGACCTCGCTGAGCCAGTTCCTTGTTAAGCAGCTGGTCAGATAAAGATCAAAGAGTAGGACATGCCTGAGTTTACGGTACACTGCTCCCACCTTTCTATCTCACTTCCAATCTGTTTCTGTTCCTTCCTTTACAATATAATCACTGATTTGGGTAGAGGGTTTATGATGGGTTTGTCCGGCCTGATCCAACAAGAAACCTGGAATGTGCTTGGTCATTTCTGGTGGGCTGGACAATGGAATGGGATTGCTGTCATACGCTACTTTTAATTGTCACACTGTTATTGGTCCATTTGTATGAACTCAATGCTAATTCGAAATGTTGCCTGAGGCTTGATTTTTGGCATAAAAGACCATGCTCCGCTCATTGAATTTGTGCAGTCTCTAGCGAACCACCCGTGTGTGCTTCGTAGATCTCTGTTCCTGGTTACAGCCAATAAACTTTGGTCCTTGACGTCATCAAGAAGTATCCCGTGTTTCTGTTTGCCAAGACAGGGGAACTCGAAGGCATCGGGCGTTCTCCCTGACGCCGCTGGGTTCTAAAACCCAGTCCTTCAATCTTAAGTGGCTTGCTCTGGCCACGGAGACACCCCACTGCTCCTGAGCGGGTCCTTGCGCTCTTGAATATGGAGTGCATTTAAGGAGCGAAGTTGCCAGGTCAGCATGGCACGAACCAAGCGGTACATCAACAATGTTCAGAACAGCAACCTGATGGAATTTTAGAGAATAGAGGGAGTAATGACAGCTGCACCACTATGGATATATTGTTTTTTACTACACGAACCAGGATGCACTGCGCCCAGGTGGGCGGGACTATTCCAGAAACATCGTGAGTGCGATTTGCAGCCTGCGCAGCTGTCTTTCCACCAAAAGCCATTACCAGTGATCAAGGGGACTATCCAGAAACGCGTATGGCGTATATGGCAGAGATTGTGCTGGAAGGTCACGACTGTTGGAACTGCTGCCTGCTTTACCATTAAAGGCTGAGTACAAACATCACGTGAGTGTCTTCACTATACGAGCAACTTTGGTTTGGATCTTAAGTGGCTTGCTCTGGCCACGAAGACACCCCACTGCTCCTGAGCGGGTCCTTGTGCTCTTGAATATGGAGTGCATTTAAGGAGCGAAGTTGCCGGTTCAGCGTGGCATGAACCAAGCGGTACATCAGCAATGTCCAGAACAGCAACCTATTGGAATTT
This sequence comes from Lissotriton vulgaris, assembly GCF_964263255.1. NCBI lineage: Eukaryota > Metazoa > Chordata > Amphibia > Caudata > Salamandridae > Lissotriton > Lissotriton vulgaris. Next base: position 1,374,946,501 of record NC_141695.1, read on the forward strand.
TAGAGAATGGAGGGAGTAATGACGGCTGCACCACTATGGATTTATTGTTTTTTACTACAAGAACCAGGATGCACTGCGCCCAGGTGGGCGGGGCTATTCCAGAAACATTGCAAGTGCGATTTAAAGCCTGCGCAGCTGTCTTTCAACCAAAAGTCATTGCCAGTGATCAAGGGAACTATCCAGAAACGCGTATGGCGTATATGGCAGAGATTGTGCTGGAAAGTCACGACTGTTGGAACTACTGCCTGCTTTACCTTTCAAGGCTGAGTACAAACATCGCGTGGGTGTCTTCACTATACGAGCAACTTTGGTTTGGATCTTAAGTGGCTTGCTCTAGCAACGAAGACACCCCACTGCTCCTGAGCGGGTCCTTGCGCTCTTGAATATGGAGTGCATTTAAGGAGCGAAGTTGCCGGTTCAGGATGGCACGAACCAAGCGGTACATCAGCAATGTCTAGAACAGCAACCTGATGGAATTTTAGAGAATGGAGGGAGTAATGACAGCTGCACCACTAAGGAGATATTGTTTTTTACTACACGAACCAGGATGCACTGCGCCCAGGTGGGCGGGACTATTCCAGAAACATCGTTAGTGCGATTTAAAGCCTGCGCAGCTGTCTTTCCACCAAAAGCCATTGCCATTGATCAAGGGGACTATCCAGAAACACGTATGGCGTATATGGGAGAGATTGTGCTGGAAGGTCACGACTGTTGGAACTGCTGCCTGCTTTACCATTAAAGGCTGAGTACAAACATCGCGTGGGTGTCTTTACTATACGAGCAGCTTTGGTTTGTATATATATATATATATATATACATATACATGCTACAACTACATATCTAGGCTAGGTACATTTAGGCGAATTACTGAGGGCACTCATTTTAGGAATATGAAAGTGCTACTGTTTTTATCTGAACTGCTTATGTTCATCTTATTAGCACTATGGTAGAAATGTATCTACTATTTACTATCTTGGCACCTGCAATCTCTTTCGTATGCTTCTGTCTCCTGATTGTCACAGCAAACATGTTTTTCACATGACCGACGCTGGACCAAGAAATACTTATTGAAATGTCCTAATCACCATCCTGTGTATTTTCTAAGAATAAGTAAGCACACAAGAAGAACAGAAAAACAAGAAAGAAACACCAAAAACATCAGTAAAGTAAACGAAGAGTAGATAGAACAAAGGTGAAACCATCATTATAAATAACAGGAAAGAAAAAGTAGAAGAAAAGCAGTCTTCACAAGAAGATTACAGGGTGCAGTATAATGAAATAGATGAGATAAAAGAGAGAAAGGCACTAAAAAGTGGATAATAGAACAATTAATGAAGCACCATGCTAGATGAATACAAGGAACTATACTATAATGAAGAAGATTATGGAAAAAAGCAAGATAAACAATTAATTAACTGTCCTTAAATATGGAAACCTTGTTATAATAATTTGATACGAAAATGCAGGAACATGTAGAGTGTATAGTAATAGAAAGTAGGATAACAGGAGGCTAAAAAGTGCAATAAAAATAAAATATCATATCATAAAGGACAAAAAAAGTACACAGCTTGCAATGAACTAGCACCGAAAGAGGAAGATATTAAATAGTTGCGAGGCAGAACAAACAGTGAAAATAGCAATGTAAATATATATCAAAACTATATATATATAATAAGTATGCAAAGGCACTTGTAAGCTATTTATAGTGGGGTTTGGAAAGCTTTGGATGATTATATGGAGTTGTCTTCAAAAGGTTTGGTTCCTCAGTTTCCTTTTGATCTGTCTGTCTAATTGTTGTCTGCTATTTTTCTAGGTTGGGTTAGTCCTGTGGGAATCCTTCTTTTTCTTCTTCTTTTTCTTCTTTTTTCTTCTTCTCTTTTCTCTTTCCTGTCCTCTATTCCCTTTCATCTTTTCTATTGCTCTCTCTCTTCTTTCCTTTCTTGTTTTATTCTGATTCCTCCCCTGTTCCCCTCTCCAAATATGATAGTGATACGTTTGTTTATTGCTGTGATAGTGGCCTTTACTTAATCAAATTCTATATCTATAACAGACTAATTTTACTTTTATATACAGTTACTTGGTTTCCTTCCCCATTTTAGCCCCTATTTGTATATTTCTCTTGATTCACTTGTATCACTTGTATTGTATTTTGTTCCTACTATTCTTATCATTATTTTTATCAATAAAATGTTCTTGAAATCAAAAGAATAAGTAAGCACAAGTGAATGTACGAAAAGTTCTTTAATGATTTCCACGTTTCCTGAGGAATCAGGGTTGTCATGTTCAGTGGTTGCCAGAGACTACCTACACCACAGTAAGACACAGGGCGGTGGTAGTGGCACTGTAGAGCTATCTGGTCTAACGGCTGACATATCCTGTGGGGGGTGTACGGAAGCGGTTGGGACACTGAGCCCTCAGATTAGGTCATCCAAAATACCCAGATCCTGGGGATTCCAATGAACTACACGACATGATGCCCAACGTGGGGCTTGATTCTTATATTAACAGTAAAAATCTGAGTAGTTCAGTCGTGCTTTCGCAGAAAGCCCTACTCAAACTTTTTCAGAGACAGCTGAAGTGAGAAGGGATACCCGCCTCAGCTGAGCAGATATACTCACTGTATTGGCTGAAGGTTTAACAAGTTTGTAAGGGTAAAAGGTTCCTACATTGTGCGAAAATGTTAACGAAAAGTACTGTACTGTTTTCCACGATGACTGAGGAATCAGTGTTGTCATGTTTAGTGGTTGCCAGAGACTACCTACATCATAGTAAGATACAGGGGGTGGTAGTGCCACTGTAGAGCTAGCTGGTCTAACGGCTGGCATATCATGTGGGGTGTCCGGATGCGGTTTGAACACTAAGCCCTCAGTTTAGTTCATCCAAACCGTGCAGGTCCTGGAGTGTTCTAGGAACTAGATGACACCGCACTCCCTTTGCCCTGTAGTCCCTACTTAAAAACATTGTTGAATTAATGCAGCATCTCGACCTGCTAGTTAATCAATCTAAAACATTTATAATGAAGTGCAGCAGGAAAATCGTTACCTATTGTGATATAAAAATCATGGACACCAATATAGAATTCACAAATTGTTTTTCATATCTAGGTGTCCTTTTGACAAATAAGGCACATGGAACTGTGCTATATCCACCAGGGCTCTATTATTTAGAAATGCTTGTATGGCCCTACAAAACTTTGCCAGTAGATTAGGCACAAGTGCCCCTGCAGAGATGATAACGATTTATAAGACAAAATGTATTAGCATAGCATTACATGGGGCAGGGATATGCGGACATACAAAATGTATGGCGATGCAACTGGTGAAAAATTAGTTTTTGAGGTATTTGCTTACCTCCCCCAAAAGTGCTCCCACATACATTTGTCATGCCGAGCTGGGGGTCCAGTTTCTCACTGACCTAATCAGGATGCAACCCATCTGGACATCAGAATATACCGCCCTAAACCGTGCTATTATTAGGGATTGCCTAAAATAAACCCTGATCACACGTATACCGTGGCTGATATATATCCAATGTTTTTGTTGAGACTTGGGGTACCCAGACTACTTTGAGAACTATGAGTCCCTAGTAGCTATTAGTAGAATAACATTAAAAAATGAATGCACCATGCACTTAGAGAACCTTAGTTTGACTGACGATTTATTAAGGCCCTCTGTTTAAAAAAATCTACTTTTTTTAACTAGATACAATATGCAGCCATATCTGAAAGACGTATCTAAGGGCCATATGTATCAACAAATTTCCCCATAGACACAGAATGGGCAAAACCCTTTGATACATCTGACCCTAACTCAAGGCACAGATTTGTCCTGACTTACTTTAGAATGGATACCTTCCATCGGCTGGTTTGTTTCCCTGAACCTAATCACTGGTCACTATATTTAAGCAATAGCCCTTGTGACAGCATGATGCCTCAGAGCACCATGCACGTTGTACTTTTTTGTAAATGTTATAATAAGTGGAGAAAACGTTACATCCTACCTTCCCTAAGGTCCTTACAGTTCACACAATGTCGCCCTGCATGTCTCCTCCTGCAATCTCTGTCTACTGTTGAGATCTATTGCGGAATGTCCAGCTTTTTGTGGGATGTTTTCGATGACAGAAAGACCATTTTATAGATGATATTATTAATTTTGTATAATATTTTATAAAGGATTTACTGATATATAATGCTTTACTAATTTGTTTTTATCATAACTGTTATGAAATATACTACAAATTATGGATTTTAAGAAATTTCTAAAAGCTGCTATTATAAGTTCAAGTTCAAGTATTTGTATAGCGCACTACTCACCCATAGGGTCTCAAGGCGCTTGTGGGAGGGGGTGCATTATTTATCAATAAAGGATTTTTTAAAATTATTAAATAGTTGGGAGGAATGAATGGCGGACCCTCGGTTGTGGTTTTTGAACTCCTTCCTTTCTACTTTTCCTCTGTGCTAAATCGAACATGTAAAAACAATGTGTGGATGTTATAAATGAGGGACATCAGGGCCTGATGATTACTCAAATTAATTGATTTTAAAATGTATTGTCAAAAACTATGTTGGATTTTAATTGCATTTTTATGTATTTTCTCATTGCACTTTTTTTGGTCTAATTTACTTAGATTGAATAAAGTTGGTACTGACTGAATACCCAAAAGTGGTAATCGTACTCAAAAGTGTAAACCTACTGAAAAGTGTAAGTGCCTGTGTGAATCATACCCTCAGTCTTTACAAAATCAAAACTGCCCGATTTGCCAATATGGGACACTTTTTAAGCTCTCTAATTCGCCAATGGTGGTCACTATTATTTTGGTGCCAAGGCCTATTTTCCATCCCAGTCCGACTCTGTTTCCATTCTACACAGCACAGCTTGTGTCCTAATTATACTTGTATTGTATTTGAATTGCATTTATATAGCGCTTATTACCCCTGATGCATCAAAGCGTTTTTGGGCGAATAGTACACTACTCCGGAATCCGTAAAGGATTAGCGGTGAATTGGCATAGTGAAATATGAAAGTAATTTGAGTGGTGGGTATGTGAGTCAGTTATTTGGATTAAGAGGGATAGAGGAGGGACAGAATAAGAAAATAATTTGCATTTACATAGCGCTTGCTAGCCCTGATGAGATGTTGAAGCGCCATTTCTGCGAGTTGAACGCTGCTCCGGAACCCATAAAGGATTATTGGTGAATTAGTATAGTGAAATAAGAAATTCATTTGAGTGGTTGACATGTTAGTCTGGTATTTGGATTGAAAAGGATAGTGGAGGCATAGAAGAGGGAAGGATTTAGATATCTTTTTTTTGTTTGTTTCTTTTGTTTTTGAGATCATAGCAATAGGAGGGGATTGTGATGAGTCAAAGAGAGGTGGAGGGGGAAGAGTCAGAGGGGAAGGGTTAAAATGGCTTGTTTAGGGAAATCAGAATAGTAAAAGAGGTATGAAATGATGCAAGGAGGGGTACAGTATAGAAGAGTCCAGAAAGGGTTATCTGGGGGATCTTAGTAGTGGTATGGGGTTTGGGATGAATGAGAGAGTGGAGGTAGAGAATATATTCAGAGCGGTATGGGGTGAGAAATATGTTAGTGCAATGGATATGCTGAATTAGAAGAAAAGTTATAAATATATAGATCCATAAGTACATGGAAGGTATATAGATGCATAAAGGATGGTAGTATATGTCGATTAAAGATGCCTTAAATTAACTCCGGCTTTCCAGTGATGTTGTACTTTAGATTAATTGTATTTACATACAACGGAGAATGTTGTGCTGTATTTCATTGGGGGGGCATGACACGCTCTCGCGCACCAACCAAAGGACTGCCGTGGGTATTTGTTGCACATTTGGGAGAAAGGGAATAGGGGAGTTGCTTTCTCCTCTTGGAAGCTTAACAGTGCTGATCCTTATCAGGGCCAGAGGCAGTATAACAGTGCACTTGCTGGGAAAAGGAATACGTGCACATTACAATTTGGAACATTGTTGGGACATTGTTTATAAAACGCTATTTTGGCAAACATGAATGTTATGCAATGCCTCGTGATTACAAAGCAAGGATGATGCATGTTGGGGCTTGTAGTTGATCCTATGACCTCGTGACCACATGGGAAATATTGAACTCACCTGTGAGCAAGGCGTGGTGATGCCGAAACCGGTCAGGATGTGAGTTATTTAATGCTGTCTCAGAAAAATAAAGTCTCTTGTTTGCACAGAAGTCAGAGTGGGGCTTTATCATTCTGAATATATATATATATATATATATATATATATATATATATATATATATATATATATATATATATATATATATATATATATATATATATATATATATATATATATACACACACACACATATATATATAGAATAGAGAATAAACTACCTTTAATTTGCAACTATAGCGCTGTGGAGTGGTCTGTACCTGTGGTTTTCTTTGTTCACGGAATGCTTTTCCTCGAGTGAGAACGGAGCAGGAACTTGAATCATATATATATATATATATATATATATATATATTTGTAATTCAATAGTGAAGCAATTGTAGACAGTTATTAATAAGATTTACTTATTTATGCAGTCACTTATATACATGTTAAAAACATAGAATAGTGTAACTATCAGATATCTATATCTTTTTTACACTAATATTCTACAGGTTTATACAAAGCAATACACATATATAGGTACATATCTATAGTACAAATACATTGTTCTATACATAGGGATATGCTGTATATTTCTGTGTAGGTATGGTGGTTATGTGGGGAATAGATAAATCTGGAGTAGTTTTCTGAAGATAAGTTTGCTATCCGTGGTTCTTATGTTGGAGGGCAAAGAGTTCCATAGTTTGGCTGCCTGAACAGAGAAGGATGAGCCACCTTTAGTTATGGACACCCTCTGATTCTACTCAGTGTCCCAGTTTCCTTGGGCCCCAGGGCACAAATCGGGGGTACACGCAGGTACACAGCGTCCTCCCACTACTTTCACAGGGTGGACGCCGTCTCCTCTGCCAAGAAGTTGGGCCCCACTGAAATACGCTGTACTTGAATATAAAAATAAGAGATCAGGGGTCTATCCCCCTCCTTATTTCTTATTGTAATGTAAACGCCTATGAATAATGTATTTCCTTATTACTTGATATTTCACGATCTCTGTCTCGCCAGGTGACCGCAGAGGCGCCCGAGCGCGCACTTATGATTCGATGTCATATTTGTGATTTTCGATTCTGTTGTAAGCAATTAGTCAATTATCATTGGCGTAAATGAAACTGGGCGCTTCGACCCCCTCCCTTCACAGATCGAGGCACGCTCTCTCCTCCTTGTTTATTTATTCAAGTAGAGTTTTTGGAGAGGTGCCCGGGTTCATCTCGGTGTCTGCTGTCAGGGGTCTAATTAGAGCTCGCCTCATTCCAGACAGGCTACTAATGATAAGCCCGGCTGCAGGGGTGGGGAGACGCACGTTAAAAACAGTAGGCTGGCCAGATAATAGTGGGGGTGTCTTTCACTTTTCACTCGTCCTCACTTATTTCTGCCAGTACACCGTATCTTTCCCTCCTCCCCCCACTACACCTCTTCCCAGTACCACCATCCCTCCATATAGTCTCACCATGTCTTTCCACGAGCAGAGTTCCTCCTCACCCCCCCCTTTTGAAATGTATGTATGATATAAGCTCAGAGAGAGTGGTATTGTTGGACACGGAAATATACATTGAGAACAACTCCCTGCAAACTACACTACATAGAAAAAGCACGGCTACCAATGCCATATTGCGTGGGGAGAGTTTCCACGATGAAAGCCTCAAGTGGAGTATTCCCTGCGGGGAATTTTTAAGACAGAAAAGAAATTGTTCTGTTGACCAAGAATTTCTCAAAAATAGTAGTGAGGCAAGCAACAGATTCCTTGTTTGGAGATATCCGAGGAAAGTGGTCTTGAAATGTCTAAATAAAGTCATCCACCAAGATCGAAGAACTATTCTTCACAGACAAAAACAAAAAGAAAAAGAGAATAAAATCAGATTAATAACAACATATAGTGCAGAAAATTAAAAACTGGTTAAAATCATCAGAAAACACTGGGGAATCTTGAAGTTGGACACAACCATAACAGATCTCATTGGAGACCACCCAGCTATATCATACCAACGAGCCAAAAACATCGGTGACCAAATTGTCCACAGCCATTTTCAGGAAGCTACCAAAAAAACATGGTTACAGAGAGAAGGTTTCTGGCCATGCAAACAATGCAAAATCTGCAAAATCAAAACTCCGGTGAAGGAAGTTACTATCAAAAAAAGGCATGACCTGGAAGATACTACAACACCTGATGTGCAAAAACCCCTATGTAATATATACGATCAAATGTCCCTGCTACAAGAGATACATAGGGAGCACAATATTTGAAGCCAAAAAAGTATCTTAGAACATGTCCAAGCCACAGTTCACAAAGACCGTCTGAACGCAGTGGCCGTACATATGGACAAATTTCACAACGGAGATTGGGAGCTCCTACGATTTTGCGTTTTGGAACAAGTCCCCATGTCGGAAAGAGGGGGAGATCGGCTGAAAATCCTCCGACAGAAAGAGTCTAAACATATTCTCACCTTCAGAACCCTACACCCGAGAGGATTGAATCAGAATGAGGTACTCTATGTCCATTTGTAAATATAATCACCTTGAAGCAAATGAAAACCTCGAAATTAAGAATAAATACTCACCAGAGAGAGAGAACTAACAGACACCAGAGAAAAAAAGAAAGAAAAAACTGAACAGAAAACTTGCTTAAGCTCACCATAGAGCAGAAAAAACAAAGAAATAACGAATGGACATATACATGAACTCCTTTAAACATATGTATAACAACTTTGTAAACTGACAGTATATGACATGAAAAAATAACACACACCAAAGTGTAAATATTAGTAATGTCACAAATGTCAAAGTTACTCTGCATGCATCGCGACATACCTTTTAAAAAAAATCACTTGACACAAAGCACTTAAATAGCATATTATTTGTATGCAATAACACTTCACTGACCACAATGCACTTTAAAAAAAAGACAGGAAGTTTACACGTGCTAAACATAAAAGATAGCGTCATGTCAGGTTACCTCATCCCATGATCAAGCCTTTGGAGGAGGTGAAACGCGTTGGGACTGGCAAGGAAAATAAAGCCCCTGTAAAGCTTGTTTGAAAAACAAATTGCGAGAGAGTGCGTCCTTATTTCAGCTCGTAACTGACTGATTTGTTTTTTGCATATATATATATATATATATATACATATATATATATATTTGTAATTCAATAGTGAAGCAATTGTAGATAGTTATGTTGAAAGATTTACTTATTTATGCAGTCACTTATATACATGTTAAAAACATAGAATAGTGTAACTATCAGTAATATGTACATTTGTTAAGCAGAACTTATAGATATCCATATATTTTTTTAACTATTATTCTACACGTTTATACAAAGCAATCTATACTAATATAATAAAGAGAGAGCCCAAACCTTTGAGGCAGGTAATCTCAGGAACCACAGCACCAATCACAACACCCAATACAGCGCTGGAAAGGGCAGTTGCAGCAGAAGGACATAGGCTATGCAGACACCCACCATATACATTTAAAAGGTAAAAGCACCCTGCCAGCAAAGTAGTCCCTTGTGGGAGTGTCTGCTTTGTGCTGTGGGCGTTTGCTGGGGGCGTGACAAACGCCAGGGGCGTGTGGTACCTTCTTCCCTTCATGCCATGTCTCATATTGTGTGCTAATCCCACCCTGCTCCCTTTAAATACCCCTGCACCCCATAATCATAACCCACCCTTACTCCTTAAGATACCCCAGCACCCTTAAACACTAACCCATCTTAACCCTATAAATATTCCCTGTACCCCAAAACCCAAACCTATCCCTAAACCCTAAAAATACCCATGTACCCCAAAACCCAAACCTAGCCCTGAACCCTATAAATACCCCGTACCTCAAAACCCAAACCTAACCCTGAACCCTGAACCCTGAAAATATCCCTGTACCCCAAAACCCAAATCTAGCCCTGAACCCTAAAAATTCCACTGTACCCCAAAACCCAAACCTACCCCTGAACCCTAAAATACCCCTGTACCCCCAAAACCCAAACCTAGCCCTGAACCCTTAAAATACCCCTGTACCCCAAAACCCAAACCTACCCCTGAACCCTAAAAATACCCCTGTAACCCAAAACCCAAACCTAGCCCTGAACCCTAAAAATAACCCTGTACCCCAAACCTACCCCTGAACCCTAAAATACCCTGAACCCCAAAACCCAAACCTAGCCCTGAACCCTAAAAATACCCCTGTACCCCAAAACCCAAAACCTAGCCCTGAACCCTTAAAATAACCCTGTACCCCAAAACCCAAACCTACCCTTGAACCCTAAGAATACCCCTATACCCCAAAACCCAAACATAGCCCTGAACCATAAAAATACCCCTGTACCCCAAACCCCATACCTATCCCTAAACACTAAAACTACCCCTGTACCCCATAACCCAAAACTATATCTGAACCCTTAAAATACCCTAACACCCCAAAACATATACCTCAGTACCCCAAAACATATACCCCTATACCCATACTTACCTTATCCAAACATAAAAAAAAACATGCTTTTACCATTCATGCATTTACAACGAATTTCGTTGTAAATGTATGCGTGGTAAAAGCATATAAAATGTAATGCCATGCGTTATAATGGCATTGCGGAGTCATGGTACTTTCGTAATGAAAGTATGTGGAGTGATGGTATGCGGAAAGAAAGTTGCAGAATAATGGGTGTTTACCTTCCCCCGGTAAGTACATTGGTGGCACGGCGGCCCACATCTCCAGCAACATACTCATATTTTTTCACCACCCATTTCAAAAATGCACAGGTCTCTCTCATTGATGGCCAGCACCGACATACACTTTTAGACACACCTCCCGCCACAAGTTCTAGAATTGCGAACTTTAGAGCTAAATGTAAAAAAATGTAAATTGATACTTGTATAGCGCACTACTCACCTGCAAGGGTCTCAAGGCGCTTGTACGAATACCGCTGTGGAACCCATCCTGGCTTTCCCTGTGAGGCGTCCACTCCTGGGCACCCCCAAGGTGGAGGCCAGGCATCCTTAGCGTTGTGGGGGCCGTTGTGGAGATTACGCAAGCTATTGCCCAGAGTTGCAGAGTGGGACCCATGATTGGAATAGGCACCGAGGCGAGAATTATCAGGTCCGTGGAATTTTGAGCCAAGACCCGCCGAGGCTGGGGAGCTACGTTCGAATCTCGGCATCAGCTCAACATCCTGTGATTCCAGGCATCTCGCTTTGTCTCCCCGTGCCTACCACAAATGAATGTGTTCTTCTAATGTAAATTGTGCTCATGCCATGTTGTCGAGTTCGTGCTATATAATATTGCAAGGAAAAATAAAGTAGGGAAACTCGAGTTCACACACTACTGAACGCGCACTCTTAAGTTCATCAGCAGTGCACTGGGAATTGGAGCGTTTCACAGGGCTGTCACAGATAAGAAATGCTATCAAAACGAAATCCTACAAAACAATATACTATTGTCAGCCCGTCCCGACTACTGGCAATGTCGGGACGGGCTGCTAGTACACATATATAGATACATATCTATAGTACAAATAAATGGTTCTATACAGAGGGATATGCTGTATATTTCTGTGTAGGTATGGTGGTTATGTGGGGAATAGATAAATCTGGAGTAGTTTTCTGAAGATAAGTTTGTTATCCGTGGTTCTTATGTTGGAGGGCAAAGAGTTCCATAGTTTGGCTGCCTGAACAGAGAAGGATGAGCCACCTTTAGTTATGGACACCCTCTGATTCTACCCAGTGTCCCAGTTTCCTTGGGCCCCAGGGCACAAATCGGGGGTACACGCAGGTACACAGCGTCCTCCCACTACTTTCACAGGGTGGACGCCGTCTCCTCTGCCAAGAAGTTGGGCCCCACTGAAATACGCTGTACTTGAATATAAAAATAGGAGATCAGGGGTCTATCCCCCCCCCCCCTTATTTCTTATTGTAATGTAAACGCCTATGAAAAATGTATTTCCTTATTTCTTGATATTTCACGATCTCGCCAGGTGACCGCAGAGGCGCCCGAGCGCGTACTTATGATTCGATGCCATATTTGTGACTTTCGATTATGAAGTAAGCAATTAGTCAATTATCATTGGCGTAAATGAAGCTGGGCGACGAGAAAAGCCTCTTCTTCTCCCCACTCCAAAAGCCAAAGCCTCTGCGCGGAGTCTCCCGGGCGCCTCGACCCCCTCCCTTCACAGATCGAGGCGCGCTCTTTCCTCCTTGTTTATTTATTCAAGTAGAGTTTTTGGAGAGGCGCCCAGGTTCATCTCGGTGTCTGCTGTCATGGGTCTAATTAGAGCTCGCTTCATTCCAGACAGGTTACTAATGATAAGCCCGGCTGCAGGGGTGGGGAGACGCACGTTAAAAACAGTAGGCTGGCTGGCCAGATAATATTGGGGGTGTCCACGGTCACTTGCTTCCTAGCCAAGCTTTTTTCAATTTTCTTTCACTTTTCACTCGTCCTCACTTATTTCTGCCACTGCCAGTACACCGTATCATTCCCTCCTCCCCCCACTACACCTCTTCCCAGTACCACCATCTCCCCCCTCTAGTCTCACCATGTCTTTCCAGGAGCGGAGTTACTCCTCACCCCGCTTTCTTCGTCACATGTCATTCCTCCTCCTCTACCCGCTATGTTTCTAGCCTTACCTCGTGTCGGTCATTCGTCATCCTAAAACATCCCCACTAGTAGTGTTAGGTAAAATGAGCCCCCTGCCGCAGAGTGTTAGATGGTGGCCACGAGCATCCCACATTTCACATTTATGTTATTTATTGGCCTTAGTTCGAATGGGCCCATGAAGGTTTGGCATTCCTGGACGGTCGGGGGCCCACAGCGCCCCAAAGGCCTGCGCTTCACCCCTGCCCTCCACTCGTCTCTCTCCATCTGTTGCTACAAAGCCTTAGCACGCTGTCCCTGGCCCTAATGTGTATCTCTATTCTCTACCAAATGATGGCCACTATTCCTGTAATTCAGTTGCCTCTCTGTCTCTCCCCTCTGCCCTCTTTCTGCATTGTGTCTCAGTCCTCGCTCTCCCCCTCCGCTCATTGGGCCTTATTTATGAAGGACTTGCGCCGCCGGTGCGTCACTTTTTCCCATGTTAAAAGTGACGCACCGGCGGCGCAAGTCCTTCATAAATAAGGCCCATTGTGTCTGCTTTCTCTCTGTGTCTTTCTCAGCACCCTTCTCTTTTTGTCTCACTCCCTCCGGCTCTCCTACCCAGCTGTGACTTTGACTGTCATTAGACAGCGAGCCCCTGCTGTCAGTGCCACCCTTGGACAGTGCCCCCGCATACAGTGCGCCCCCAGCTTTCTTCATCCCGCACACTGTGGCCCTGCTGCTCGCTATACCAGGACGGACCTCCCCCCCTCCATTCCCCCCACTGCTCCCAGAGTTCCGCAGCCCAGATCCCATCCCGTAGACCCCTCCTCCAGTGCTCCCGGCAGCACCCCCTCGTAGACTCGCTCTTCGTGCACTCCCACCGCTTGCACGCGCTCCCTCGCCTGCTCAGTGGTACAGCGCCCTGCCTCATTACGCTCTCCCCCGGGCCCTCAAGGCACATGCCCACCCCTCGCTCATCCGTGGTATTATTCTAGTCACAGGAAGCCCCCGCCCCAGAAGCACCGCCGCCCCTGATTGGCTCCGGAATCGCCGCAGACCCTGAATGCCAGAGCTCGCTAAGAGAAAATCAATTATTAATAGGATGGCATTAAATTTACCTCCGAGAGGAGCGGCCTCTAAGAGGATAGAAGAACTGTGCGACGGGGCCCGGCGGGGGCTAACCGAGGCTGTCTCCCCCACTGAAGAAGGCACTGTGACTGTGAGACCACTTACTTCGGGGTCTAACGGCGGCTGTCGCCCCTACCACCCAAAAGGGAGTTCTGAGGCGACTTACTTCTTATACGAAGGGGCCCCTTCCGCTCAGGATGGCAACAAACCTCCAGGGGGCCTCGTATGAGATATAAGAGACAGGGTCCTTCATCAGATTCTGCTGTGGTGCCTTATCATGTTGGCTTACAACCCTGAGTTGGGGACTTGTGGAAACAACCCTTGAACGCACATATTTAAAATTGTGCGTCCCAATGGGGGGGTCCCTGATCCCATCTCCATTCAGTTGCAATCTCAGTTTTAGACTCACAGAAGGAGATGTTGGGCCCAGGAACATTTAAAACACAAGAAACATCTCCGAGGGCTATGATATGGCACCACAGTATATATTTGGGGCCCACCGGTAGGAGGGGGGTGGGGGTGGGCACTGACCACAGACACAGGAATGTTGTGATAAAGGCTGCTTTATTGGAATCAGGTGCACCCTGCCTAACCCCAACCTTGGCCTGCGCAGCACAAAACTATGTCTCACTAAATAAGTGAATGCCTAACAACCCCCCCACCACCCCTAAATGGAACCCCAACATTTGCAAACTCATACAACATCAATATAATATCCCGTCTGTAACCTACCCCCTGCCTACAACTGCAAACAACCTCAGTGTCCCCCACCGCCTACAAAAAGCCAACCCAGACCTCTTCTAATACCCTCAACTACCCCCTTTTAAGTAGGAGAAGCGCGACTCGAAAGCCGCCTTAGCATCTTTCGACCCCCCCAGGACTCCAGCCTCCTCGGATACCTGCTCACCCCCAAAGCCGCATCCAGTGCCTCCTTCAACTGCACGATGTATATCTCCATCCCACACCATGATCGATGGACCCCATCCTCCCGAAAGAAATACACCGCCCCATACCTAAGCTCGGGATGCTCCATCCTTCTTATCCCCTCCCTGGCACAGAACTCCTTCATCTCCCTGTTGATCTTTCTCCTCGTCCTGTCAATAGCTCCCGGGCGCTCAGCTCCCCTCCAACACCTTCTAGGAATAAAATCCGACCAAATCAGATGACACCCTGACCATTGTCTCTTAATCTCCAACAAATCTCGCTTCATCTGCTTGACCAGTGCCAAACCTTTACATTGCACTAGGTCATTTTCACCCAGATGTATAACTACCACATCCGGGCACACCCCCACTGACCAAAGTATTCAGCAAGGGCATCCACTCATGCCAACGCATTCCCCCCTTTCCTCGCCAATCACACCTAAACAATCTGTCATCCAATTCCAAGTTGAGCGTCCGGTGATTGTCCCATTCAGCCCTCTCAGCCCGCTTGACAAATGAGTGTCCCACAATGTAAATGTTCAGAAGCGCCACCTCCGGCCCTGCCACAGCACCTGCAAAGACACACATGTAAGAGGGCGAAGCATAGAGTTCAGACCGTCCCCGCTAGCCCCGCATTCTGACATATCGCCTGTAACAGTCAGACTTCCATCTCCCCTGCCGCTTGATCTCCTCCCTCCCCATCCACACCGCGCTGCCTCCGTCGCCGGAGTGCTTCCCAAACGCCTTCGGGTCCTCACCTATAATCCGTAGGGCATGAAGCAGAACCCACAAAGCCTGAGCCGCCGTCACCCTGCCGCTTTCCTTCTGACCGAAGACCTCCTCATCTGCTGCCTGTCCACCCACCGCCAGTCGGCGCCCCCACTTTGCCGGACACACCTCTTCCCGAACGCCCGGTCCCAACACCACCCACGTCCCTACACCCTTTTGATCCGTCTTTGAGCGTCGCAAGCACACCGCCACTTCCCGGGCCCGCATCTCCACGTCCTCCCACTGTAGCCCTCGCCCTACTTTCACACCCACCAGCTCTGACACCCGAAAAGCTCCAAAAAACAGCCAGGACTTGAGCGTGGAAAACAAAACTGTCTCCTCCCCGTTGTGATCGGCCGACGCTGCACCACGCCCGCTCCCCTCTCCCTCGCCCACCCTTCCAGTAAATGAGTGCCCAACTCACCCGCCGACGGAGGGTACCCCCACCACAACTTCCCCATGAACGTCACCGCCGCCAGCTTGCCCGCAATTGTGACCCGCAACAATCCTCTGTCCATCAAGCTCAACATGAATCGCACCACCTGCTCCTCTCGCCCCAGGGGTCCCCCTGCCTTACCGCACCAGAGCGCCGAAACTCCTCCCACGCCTGTGTATACGCCTTCCACGTGGACGCCGCCACCAATGCCCTCACCAGCTGAACGACCCGGTGTCTCCCACCGACCAGAGCACTCCCGGGACCGGAGTCTTGGCTGTTTCCGCCGCCGTGACTAACCCATGGAACCTCTGCCACTGTGAACGAGACAAGGCATCCGCAATGTCATTGTCCACTCCCGGCACTTGGCGCGCATAAAACATAATGTCATTCTCCAAACAGCGCAGCACAAAATCTCTCGTCAGCTTCAACACTTGGGGGTCCCGCGCGGCCTGCCTGTTCACCACATGTACCACCGACATGTTGTCTACCCGGAACAACACCCGCTTGTGCGCCAACTCAGCCGCCCACACCGTGACCGCCACCAACAACGGAAACAACTCCAGGAAAGCAATGCTTCGACCCCCCGCCTGCCAATGTGTCGGCCATTGTTCCGCGCACCATCTTCCGTCCCAAAACAGGCCAAAACCGCCGCCACCCGCCACATCGGAGTACAGCGTCACGTCCCACACCCAATCCTCCGACGGTGCCATTGGCACACCATTGAACTGTTCCAAGAACACCCGCCACATCCGCAAATCCTTTTTCATTCCCACCGAGAGTCGCAGGTGGTGATGAGGCAGCGTTAAGCCCGACAGCGCCAAACCGAGCTGCCGACAGAAAGTACGACCCGCTCGCATCACGCGACATGCAAAGTTAAGATGCCCCAGGAGAACTTGCACCTCCCGAACCAACACCTTCTGTTTCCCAAGCATGTCGCCCACCAACGCCAACATCACCGACTTCTTGTCCTCCGGCAGGCGTTTTTCCATGGCCGCTGAGTCGAGCTCTATACCGAGAAAGGACAACACCGTACTGGGACCGTGCGCCTTTTCCGGCACCAGGGAAACCCCAAACTCCTCCATCATTCCTGCCAAACTGTCCAGCAACCGCTGACAGTCCGTCGCACCGGGTCACCCCACCAGGAAGAAGTCATCGAGGTAGTGCGTCACCATCTCAGACCCTGTGCGCCTGGAAAAAGCCCACTGCAAAAAGGAACTGAAGCGCTCAAAAAACGCGCAGGAGATGGAACATCCCATCGGCAGCGCCTTGTCCACAAAAAAGCCACCGTCAAACTGGATCCCCAGTAACTGGTGGTTCTTCGGGTGCACTGGGAGCAAACGGAATGCCGACTTAATGTCACACTTTGCCATCATAGTGTCCCGCCCCACCCTAGACACGAGCTTCCGCGCCACATCCACCGAGGAATAGGACACCAACGCCAAGTCCGACGCAATGAAATCGTTGACTGACCCACCCGCCGGCCAGGACAAGTGTTGAATCAGCCGGAATTGCCCTGGCTCCTTCTTGGGCACCACCCCTATCGGGGAAATAATCAACCCCGGCAGCGGCCGTTCCGTAAATGGACCCACCATACAGCCCTCCTTGACCTCCTTGAACAGCTTCTCCCACACCACACCTCTGTGAGCCTGCACTGATTTCAGATTGTCCGCACAGCGTGCAATCCGCGGGCCCTCATAGCCCAGCCAAAAACCAACCAAAAAACCGCTTCGCAACACGGCTGCGTCATCCGTCCGCGGGTTTGCCGCCAGCCATGGCTCCCTCTGCGCCCCTCTAACCGGCGTACAAGCCTTTTCCCAAAGTCCCGACCCTCCCCGGCCACCTCTCCTCCCCCCGCTCTGTGATCCCCTGCCCTGCACTCCGCCTTGTGCGGGCTGCTGTCCTGGCGGCCCGTGACACCCCACCAGCATACCACCTGGTGTCACCGCCCACACTTAGAGCACTCGTGCCGGAAACGGCACACCTGCCGGCCGCACGCCCCCTGTTGAAGTTCCAGCTGGCCCCGATTGTTGTCTGACCGTTGGGCTCCCTCCTGACCAACCCCCCGTGGGTGGGGCAGGCTGAAAAGGGGGCCGGCGCAAGCAATATGGTGGGTTATCTTACGGGCAATCCAAGGGCAGGCAGCATTCTCGCCACCTGCCCGCCTGGTGAGCCAAGCAGCACTGGGGCGAACCCCATCTGTGCTGCCCCTTCTGGTGATCCTCCTCCCGGATCACGTGACACTTATTACTCATGCCCCTTTCAGGGCGGAGAGTAGCAAGGCAAGCCTCCGGTTGTACAGGCCCACAACCGCCCGAAGGACACACGGGGCACCAACACGGTTTACAGGCACCTCCCATGAGGCTCCTGGGCTCTGGCTCTGGCACCCCTATGTGCCGTGCAGAGGTAATCTTCTGTACCCATATGCTTCCAGATCGCCCTGTAACTCCGTGACAGCTCTGGCGGCGGCCACCGTCGCCAACAGGGCCCCCCACCAAAACAGCTCTCTGCAACTTCTCCTATACCGGCCTCCTGCCACATGGGCAGGAAACCACACTTCTATCCCAGTGACCCTCGACGTTCGGTCGCCAGAGTCACCTGACGAGGGCCTATAAGACAAGGGAACTTGTCCCAAGAACTGCTCCCGTGGGCAAGTTCCATTGCTTCCCTGACCCTGCCCCTTTCCACTCTGACGGTGCTGAATTAGGCACTATGGTTCACATGGCCCCCTGACTTTGCTGGTCGACCATGCAGCACTGAGTGTCCTGAACACTGTGCCCCCACATCTTAAGGGGTACAAAAGGGGGTGGTGATGGACGGAGCATCTGAATCAATCAAACACTCACACCCAGTCAAAAGATCTGGGTATAATCCATCACCGTTCTTTAGCCCACTCTGCCACCCCAGTTCAGACATTGCTATATGCCATAAGTGTGGCAGGGTATGCTCAGACGTGAGTCCCTTGCTCACTTTGCCACTGGATTCAAGCAAGCCAGACTGAAGATGGCTGGAATGCCAGAAACCGGTCCTCGGAAGCTTGTTTCCGGTCCAGGGAAGGCAAGGCTTGGCAGTTCGGGCTGGACTGTTCCCATGAGGCACAGGGTCAGACTGATTTGCATATAGCCATGTCTGAACTGGGGTGGCAGAGTGGGCTAAAGAACGGTGATGGATTAAACCCAGATCTTTTGACTGGGTGTGAGTGTCTGATTGGTTCAGATGTTCCGTCCATTACCACCCCCTTTTGTACCGCTTTTGGCCGCCAGAAGTGTGGGAGGGTATGCTCAGACATGAGTCCCTTGCTCACTTTGCCACTGGATTCAAGCAAGCCGGGCTGAAGACGGCTGGAATGCCGGAAACTGGTCCTCGGAAGCTTGTTTCCGGTCCAGGGAAGGCAAGGCTTCACAGTTCGGGCTGGACTGTTCCCATGAGGCACAGGGTCAGACTGATTTGCATATAGCCATGTCTGAACTGGGGTGGCAGAGTGGGCTAAAGAACAGTGATGGATTAAACCCAGATCTTTTGACTGGGTGTGAGTGTCTGATTGGTTCAGATGCTCCGTCCATTACCACCCCCTTTTGTACCGCTTTTGGCGGCCATAAGTGTGGCAGGATATGCTCGGACGTGAGTCCGTTGCTCACTTTGCCACTGGATTCAAGCAAGCCATGCTGAAGACGGCTGGAATGCCAGAAACCGGTCCTCGGAAGCTTGTTTCCGGCCTAGGGAAGGCAAGGCTTGGCAGTTCGGGCTGGACTGTTCCCATGAGGCACAGGGTCAGACTGATTTGCATATAGCCATGTCTGAACTGGGGTGGCAGAGTGGGCTAAAGAACGGTGATGGATTAAACCCAGATCTTTTGACTGGGTGTGAGTGTCTGATTGGTTCAGATGCTCCGTCCATTACCACCCCCTTTTGTACCGCTTTTGCCGCCATAAGTGTGGCAGGGTATGCTCAGACATGAGTCCCTTGCTCACTTTGCCACTGGATTTAAGCAAGCCGGGCTGAAGACGGCTGGAATGCCAGAAACCGGTCCGCGGAAGCTTGTTTCCGGTCCAGGGAAGGCAAGGCTTGGCAGTTCAGGCTGGACTGTTCCCATGAGGCACAGGGCAAGACTGATTTGCATATAGCCATGTCTGAACTGGGGTGGCAGAGTGGGCTAAAGAACGGTGATGGATTAAACCCAGATCTTTTGACTGGGTGTGAGTGTCTGATTGGTTCAGATGCTCCGTCCATTACCACCCCCTTTTGTACCCACATCTTAAGGGGCAACAACCGGCTGGTTTCCTGACTGCTACCACACTCGCCTGGCCATCTGGCTTGTTAGGATGACAAGGAAAATACTACAGCATTTGCAGATATTCTGCTTTCTGCATCCTTGCTGCATTCCTGATTGTCCCCAACTGTGAGTATGTGACAAAGAGCTAGGGGTCGCCACCTCGGCTCCCTGTGAGCGGTTCCCCTGAGCCTAACGGAACTCACAATGTCTGACTATGCTGAACCCCCTGCCGGACATGGTGGTGCCTAATGTTGCGGACTGACTAAGTCCTGCTTACCACCTCCCTAGCATAACACGACTAGGGGGGTTGGGGGCATCGCCTGTACCACTGAGCCACCCTGGGGTAGGGGAAAGACCTGCCCAGCTCAGATAAGTTCTAGTAGCACCCTGCACGAGCCACCTGCTCGATTACATCGTTTTTAGGTCTCGTGACCTATCAATGCGCATGCGCATTGAGCGGAGCGAGATATAAAGGGGCTTAAACAGAGCTTACATAGATCGGGCGATTCCATGCAGTGCCCGTGAAAAGCTCGCTCAATGCGCATGTGCATTGCCATAAAAAGCGCATGCACAGACACCAGCCTCCCTCCCACAGTCATCCCCCAGCGTGCGCTGTGCCAACAAGCCTTTGAAGTGTAGCTTAGCTTCACTTCAAAGGTATCCGCTACCCCTGCCCCCTGCTTCACACGTTTCTCGCATTTCTCCTCCCTCCATCGCCTCCCTCGCCCTTCAGCGTGCCTTTTCCTAATGTCCAAAGAGTCTGCGGCTACATTTCTCCTCAATGTCCTTCCTTCTGTTGTTCACCCTGCTCCCTTTCTTCCTTCGTTCTTTCCTTTCCTTCTTTTGGCCCATCAGGCCTACTAACCACTGTTCTGTAATTTAACACGTTGTAACCAGTTGGTGCTTTTATATTATTTTTTGTAAGTAATAATAATCACAAAAAAAATCTAAGTTGTGCAAGTACGCTCGAGGCAGTCTAAGAACCGTAAACTGTTTGAAACTCGTGCATTTCTAATGCGGCACTCGCTAGAGATGCCCGTTCGTTCAGAAGTGTTCCGATTCAAGACAAAAAATAGTTTATGAACAACAACTGTCTGTTTCAGGTGACAGAAGAGTAGACGCGACTGCTACATCTTCAGAAGACAATGCCCTACCCGGACTTCTCGGGTCTACTTAGACGTGATTGGAATTGCTAATACATGTCATGCACCAGGATACTTTGTGTAGTGATGCTGCTCTTACTTGCTCCGAACGAAAATCAGACCCATTCTTCGTGTACTCTGTACTTTGGTACTGATCATTTACTTAGCCAAACCTGCCTTCCAAACATGCTCTCGCCTGTTTAAATCTTTTTGATTAATGGATAAGCGATAGCTAGAAATCGATGCACATTTAATTTCTTTTTACATCGTGCACCTTCAGCGTAACATACTGTATGAATATTGCACATTTCCTATTGGAAAAGTGGGCACAATTGTTATAGTTAATATTTTAAGTTACGCAGATCTCGTGGAAAAATATTTAAGCATGTGTTTAACATGCTGAAGAACATTAGCACTTGAACATGTACATTGTTTTGACCTTCACAGGTTCGAATTCTGGTAATTTTTCACGAAACACGGTAGTGGATTTGTGTGGCTTGATTGCACAGTTGTATGTGAAAAACTGTTTCCATTGCTTTTAAAGTACACATAACCGTGGGCAGTGATTCCTCCCAGAAAACGATTACTTTCTCTCCTCATACAGTCCACTGTTAGTGTGTTAATCCTTCTCCCAAGGAAGTCTTGGGTTGCAATGCACGAGGGACTATTTTACATCTCAAAAGTACATCGAAGACGCACATTACATTATTTTTCTCACAGATTAACTGTATGCTTATGGAAAGTAAGTGTTTTTTGTTTTTCCACTGCGGAAGGATTTTTTATGTTTTGGTGAAGCCTCGATACAAGCTAGATCAATTAGTTATACTACGGCTTGCTTATTCAAGGAAAAGAGATGTGCTTACAGATCACATTAACAGGCTTCGTTCCTTTCTTTCAAGACCAAATCATTTTCGTCTTCGGTTAGTCTGTTGCTGTGTGTTTACACTAATCAACACTAAAGCCAATGAAAGGCAAATTAGCAATGTGGCTTATGTCTTGAATTTATAAATGGTAAGTAAAACGTGTTTCTTGGTCATTGCCATTCATCAGCAGAGAGTAGAAATTTGAGTTTGCGATGCTTGAAATGCTGCTTATAGTCTCTTTGTTAAAATGCCCCTTCAGTCATGGAAGTACATCTCATGACTCATCAGTTTCTCAGCGAGTTTGCAGAATAACTTTAACAAATTCCCCTTTCCCATGTAGTTATTGGACACATTTATAATAAGATACACCATACATTTTATGCATTTTCATATTCTAATTTTGCCTATAAGCAGATAATGTTGAATAAAAATCGTTTTTATATTTTTACAAAGGCTTAACAAAAACAAATGCTCTGGAGCTCCCATTATCTAAAATAATCCAACATGTCTTGCAGTGCAGACTTCATTATTCAAATACATGAGTGAGTTTAAATAAAATGTTAGGCTTTTGCAAGCACCTATTGTGGTTCTTTGATTCTAGGCTTTCCTTAGTCTCTATCAGCATAGCTTTTGGAATTTGTGAAAGCTTATTAACATTAAAACTGGCAAAATTCTTGGGATCACTTTTTTTTCTGCTCTAGAAGGATGTCTTCTCACTCACTGACTTTATCTGCATATTTCTCCCTATCCTTCCATCCTTCAACTTTCTCAAGCTTTCTTCCTCCGGATTTCTGCTCCTCCATCTCATGTGTGCTTTCTTCACGGGCTTCTGGTCCTCCAGTGTTGATTTCCCACTCCATGCCTCTGCCACCTTCTGCTTGCAGCCAGACTGTCTGTTTCCACTCTGACACTGTCTGATTGCTAAATATTGCATCTGCTGGTGTCATACCACCAGCCTGGCTGGGGCATCTGCTGTGGAATATAACCGAGCCAACATTCCTCTACCAGGTTTGGAACTCGTCCTCACTCGTACTCACACTACTTTATGACACACACACTGAGCCCACACACTACTTTAGGCCACACAAACTGCGCCCTCACACTACTTTAGGCCACACACACACTGCGCCCTCTCACTACTTTAGCCCACACACACTGCACCCTCACACTACTTTAGGCCACACACACACTGCGCCCCCTCACTACTTTAGCCCACAAACACTGCACCCTCACACTACTTTATGCCAAACACACTGCGCTCTCACACACTGCGCCCACACTCTGCACCCTCACAAACCCTGCACCCTCACACATACTACACCCTCACACACACTGCACCCTCACACACTCAGTGCCACATAATTATATGCTACATAATTACACTGCACTTAATGCAACATACACTCCAAACAATACCACTCAGAGACACATAATTACATGCCACACAATTACACTCTACTGAATACAACATACACTCCACACAATACCACTCAGTGCCACATAATTACATGCTACATAATTACACTGCGCTCAACGCAACATACACTCCAAATACCACTCAGTGCCACATAATTACACACCACATAATTACACTCTACTAAATGCAACACACACTCCACACAATACCACATAATTATATGCTACATAATTACAATGCAACATACACTCCAAACCATAACACTCAGTGCCACATAGTTAGACGCCCCACAATTACACTCTACTGAATACAACATACACTCCTCATAATACCACTCAGTGCCACATAATTAAATGCTACGTAATTACACTGCGCTCAACGCGAAATACCCTCCAAATAGCACTCAGTGCCACATAATTACACACCACATAATTACACTGCACTCAATGCAACATACACTACAACACCCACTCAGTGCAACAACATTTTAAGCTACGTATTTACACTGCGCTCAACGCAACATACACTCAAAATACCACTCACTACCACATAGTTACACACCACATAATTACACTGCACTCAATGCAACATACACTCCAAATACCAGTCAGTGTCACATAATTACATGCCACATAATTACCCTACACTCAATGCAACATACACTCCAAATACCACTCTGTGCCACATATTTATATGCTACATATTTACACTGCGCTCAACGCAACATACACTCCTAATACCACTCAGTGCCTCATAACTACACACCACATAATTACACTATCTATCTATCACCCTCACTCTATCTATCTATTGCCCTGACTCTATCTACCGCCCTCACTCTACCACTCTACCACCCTCACTCTACCTCCCTCACTCTACCACCCTCACACCCTCACTCTACCTAGTTCACAGCAAAAATGCAATGTATCAATGTTTAAAGCTTTATTACAAAAGTACAAAAAAAAATAATATTACACTTTTAATCTTGATTTTTAAAAAATAAAACATACACAACACATAATCTTCTCACAATTTTTTTTTAAATGTAGTGCCATTATACATTACAAAAATTATTATGTAATTAATAATTACATATAAAATGTATAAGCCATTAGGATTTGTTATATCAATACATGTAAGACAGGGGAATACTAAACATCTAGCTTTAATAATGCTATAGGTGTCACATTTGCAAATTCTATAAATATTGGCATTTACAATAACAAAATTAATACATTTGCTATTATAAAAACATAAACATAACTTAAAAAATTATTACATTTACAAGACCAATAGCTCCAACTTTTCTAATGCGAGACCTATTGCATTTCCAATGCTTGTTTGTGTTAGACACCACTTGGGCCCCATTTCTAGAGACGGCCGCACAGAGAGACCTTGCGCCGTCCGCTTGGCGTGCCACGATAAGCCACCATGCGCTTAAGGACCTTAAAAAGCACCAGATTCCAATTTGGGCGTAACTCCACCTTAGGATCCAAGGTTCCCCCGAGGGGTGCAGACCCTCCCACCGTGGTATATATCCTTCCGTTGGGTGGGGGCTCTTTGTCTACTAGCCCACCTCCCTCTTGACGTCTGTAAATATGTTTGACTGTGGGAAATGTCCCCCGCTCTACACAAGCTGCCCGCTGCTGCCCCCGTTCATCCCATTTGGAGCAACAGTGATTAATCAGATTAAGATGATCTGGCGCATCTGCCAGAACCATCACGGGCGACTGACCCTCTCCCATGTGCAGTTGTTGTGAAAGTTGAGGGCAAGTCCCTCCCATTAGCCAGCCCCCCCCCACAAGGGAGTTGTGCCCTCTCCCTTCTGCTGGCATAAAACACAGGCCCGCCTCTTGTTCCGGTGAATTCAGTATTCACGGTGCTGAAGACCCAGAGGCTTGGTACTGGGCCATGTCTGTGAGGCACGGGTGACTTTGAATCCTCGGTTTAGAGAGGCTGGGAGTTAATATGTCTAGCTGACGTGCAAAACCTAATACTCCTGCAAACGGGGGAGAGGTGGAAAATTTCCAGCCCGCCTTGCTTCCTTCCCCCGATGCTTGTTTGCCCGAAAGAGGCCAAATTGGCTGGCACCCCGGCCATCGTATTTAAACTTTGTGCCCTAAAGCATGGCACTGCTCATCGCTACAAGCTGCCCTGTGCGTAAACGCCTGTTAGTGTGCTATTCCCTGCGGCGATGGTAAATTAATAAACCTGTGCCTATGAATAAAACCCCTGCATGATTTGCTGCACACTTTCACCTGTCAGTAACTGTGAAAGGCTTTTCACTCGCCTTAAGCCAGTCACCCCCTAAGTTATGTCTTGCTATTTTACTCCCCATTAACCCCATTTGTGCTATTCAGGCATGGTGGGGGTTGCGGTAAATTAGGAAGATTCTGTGACATGCTTATTACACCCTTTCAATAGTAGGAGGGGCCTGCAATTTCCAGCATTCAAGCTATTTGAATTTTGCATTCCCCAGATTATATTTACATTCCCTCCAGTACGCTGTGTTGCACAGGGCTTGTTTTCCAAGCTTCTTTCCCTTTAGCGATCCTTCCAAATAAACAATGAGCCACAGTGTATTAGCGTCTGAACACGGCTCGAGGCATCCTTTCTGCCGTTGGCATGTGCTCCATAGCCTAACTCTTTATTTTGTTAGTATAACATTGAAACGTTCCAATCTCATTGCGTTTCTATCTCCCAAAGTGGTGAGGGATTATGCTACGCTAGTGTTTTATGATTAATGATTCTTTGGGAACCAATGCTCTGAGGGTGGTCAGCATGATCTGTGTCCCCTACCATTCATTAACATGCTGTACCTGGCACAGTATTATATTATGATTGTGTGCTGTCCAGTAACACGCCATCAGTTGTGAAAGATAGCCAGAACAGAGATAAGCTGAAAAGAAGCAGCCCCACCCTGACTTGGCGTGC
Organism: Lissotriton vulgaris; assembly: GCF_964263255.1. Lineage (NCBI taxonomy): Eukaryota > Metazoa > Chordata > Amphibia > Caudata > Salamandridae > Lissotriton > Lissotriton vulgaris. The sequence continues at coordinate 1,374,973,100 of NC_141695.1, forward strand.
TGCCTGAATCACCCCGAGACCCTTCCCCAATGCAGGCGATAGCAGAAGAAACTGGACTTGGCCCTCGACTGAGAAACCCCCCAATTTCTTGCTAGAGGAACCTTCTTCGTGACATGGGAAGAGTGTGGGTAGTTTGTCAGCGGGTGCCCTAAAGTCCAAATACAAATTTAACCTTTGTAAACTAGTAGAGGGAACACAGACTGGAGTATAGAGCACCAGTAGTAAGAAGGGATACCTTCCATCAAATCAATCCTGGTCGCAAAAGTAACAGGTCTGGTCGCAAACGGCTGGTCGCAATTTTGACAGCTTTTGACATGTCTGGTCTTAGAGTTCTGGCCTTAAATTTGACAGCTCTGGCAGCAAAATGGACATGCCATGGTTTGATTAGCCCTGGCCTTAAACAGTCCTGGTCTTAAACTTCTGGCCTTAAATGTGACATCTTTTGACATGTCTGGTCTTAAACTTCTGGCCTTATTTTTGACAGTTCTGGCAGCAAAAATGGACATGCCAGGGTTTGATCAGCCCTGGCCTTAAACAGTCCTGGCCTTAAACTTCTGGCCTTAAATTTGACAGGTCTGCTGCAAAACATGAGGTAATTGTGTATATGTTTAAAAGTGCATAGAAAAACTGCATGGTTGTAGGCTGGAAATGTCTGTGCATTTTTAAAACTGGGGGTTTGCAGCCAGCTGCTGGTTGAACAGCTGCGGGGGCAGTCCTGAGTTCCCCAGCCCAGGGCATGGGTGGAAGGCTATGGCATGTAGGTGTCAAAGTTGTAAAGTGTCCTCACAAACCTGCCTGTGGTAATTCTGTCAAAAAAAAATAGGTTAATACAAACCCCTTATAAAATAATAAACCCCCAGCCAGCCCTGAGCTTTGAGATGCAAAAAAGACAGGTGGCATGTAGAGCAAAGCTTCCCATGAGAACCTGAAACAGGGTGCCAGCTGTTAGGATGTAATAAACACGTCACAAAGCCCCTGGTCCCAAATTTGACAGGTTAGTCCCAAACTTGAGATGGCTTGCAGGAAATTTGACAGGTTAGTACCAAATTTGAAATGCCTAGCAGGAAATTTGACAGGTCTAGTCTTAAATTTGACAGCTATGGCAGCAAACTCCTGGCAGGAAATTTGACAGGTCTAGTCTTAAATTTGACAGCTCTGGCAGCAAACTCCTGGCTTGAAATTTGACAGGTCTGGCAGCAACTTGCTGGCATTAAATTTGTTATGGTTTTAACTAATTAAACAATAAACACTACTATACTTTATTTACAGGCTAGTCGCAAACTTGACAAGCATGGAAAACTCGACAGGTATTTTTTAATTTCTGGCGAGTTTAAACATAGTCTTACACAAGCTTTTCTGGTGTGATCCCCTGCTTCTGTAGACCTGTAGGGGATACAGAAAACGTATTTACGGCATATTTATGTCAGCTACTACATTATTTTCAGACAGTACAGCTCAGAAATAGCAGTCTAAGGGCAACTGTTTTAATTTCTGATCTTTGTTGTCTGAAACTAAAGCACCAATTTTGAGAAATATCATGATACTTCCCAGCATCTAAATAATTCATAGTTAATATTTAGGTTCTGAACAGAGTACAGGGAAGTTGTTTGCGGTACCTAGTGCTATAGGAGGAGCAGAGGTAGCACTGAATATACAATTGTGGCACACCTGCTCCATGGCATACATTATGTGTTCACACAATAAATAAGTGTACATACAAAATCAACACAACTAAAAGGTGCACTTCAAATGTGTCTTCAATCCCCAATTGTGTAGATTGTGTGCTGTATGTAGCATGTGTAACATTACACAGGGACACATTCATTTTTTTGTTTGTTTTAGACTCGTGGAGGTTAACTGATTAAAGTCATCAGGCCTTAAAAGAGTGGTGCGCTTGTTTGGCGTGATTCTAAAATCTGTGACGCCTTTCTCAACAGCGTCTGTGAACGCTGCTTTGAGAGGAAACTCTAGGAAGGCTTCAGGATGCCGACGGACTAGAGCTGCAAATGCATCTCTTCGCATAACAATGGGACAAGCAGCATCGCAAGAAATCTGCGGTCTCTTAACTCTGACTGGGGGATGGGTCCTGCCTCTAGCACCCCTTTCTACAGAGACACAGCATAGGATGTCGGTGTGGAAACAGAGGCTGTCTCTGCAGAGCTTAAATCTGCGAGCAGTTATACAAACAAGTGCAACTGTTAAGGATGTATGATTTAAAGGCGCAGCATAGTTTACGGTGTATATTATTTCATTTGTACTTAAACATACGGCAGTTCCATGGCGAGTTTGCACAGCCTGAAAAGGTTACATGCCTCTCCGATCTCTTCACCAGCTGAACGTTTTGGAGTTATGGTGCTGAGGTTATTCAAGCTGCTCGCATCTTCAGTAGTGCGCACTACAAACAGGGGTATGTGAGTAAATGAAAATTATATTGCTGGGGACTGGAACACATAATGGGGTGACCAAAGAGAAATCCAGGAAAGTAGAGGATGTGGGAAAATGACCTGAGCTGCTGTCTTTAAGAACTGGGGAGTGTCGGAATCACGGCACAGGATCGATATCTTCTTATTCTGGAAGCATGTAAAGACTGCTAATTCTGCCTGATTTAACAACAATGATATTTTAACATGTCTTCAGCACCAAATTATTTCAGGTCTTCTGATGAGGGCAATTTAAAACTGCAGTTATCGCTAAGCTCTCAATGAAGGCCCATTGTTAGAAATTCGTTTCTTTTACAGTGTCAAAGTTGCAGAAGGCTTACATGAAAGTAAAAAATTATTAACATGACGCATTTTTACAAATGCCTGATGATTAGGGCTCTGTGCAATTCACATTATTTGCTTTTAAAACACAAAAGCTTTTAGTTTTGCTCCATAGCGTGTAGACAAGGCCCTTTACTCAGTCTACCATTGAAGATGTTAAAATATGTGTCTTGAGAGGAAGTTCATGGCAGGACTACGATATCAACAGCTATCAACGTGCAAATAGGAATCTGTGCATTACAAGGACCATTAGAATATCAAGAGGCCGGTGTTCCGGGATCTCATGAAGTCAGTTGCAGACTGGAGGATGGGTCCTGTTGCAAGGAAAACACTTTCGAGGAACAAGAAGTATCAGGTGCTTGTGATCTGAGACCCTGACAGCAGCAAGGATGGGGCTATAGTGCTAAAAAAAGAGGCTGACTGATCATAGCCTCCTGCTCACAGTGAGTTTACATTAAAAACAATAAAACAACATGTGCAATTTTAAAGCACATAGTATATTTAAATGTATCCATGTTTTCTAGTTACAGTTATACATATACAAATAATTCCTTCTACATCTACAAATGTCTGAGGCATTTTTACTTAGTAAAGGGACAAATATTTCTCAGATCCCTTCAAAAGCTGAGTACATATTTGTAGCTTTTTCATAAGGTTCTCAATTTAATTGAAGGTCTGGTATGTGGAATATGGAAGTAGGTGCAAATGTTAAGATCTAGTGTGATAAGGGAGGGAAGAGGATGACTGACATCCAACATTTATAAATAGAGAAAAGAATAGTTGAGATTTAAGAAGATGAAGTGTCCACAGACCCCGTCGATGCAGGGTCAGATGGCAGTAATAAAAATGCACAGCGGACTACACTGACAAGCACATGCAAACAATTTTGCTTCTGAAACTTTCCAGTTTGCAAAGCAGGTTGCAAAGATTAAGTGTAGAGTTTGAAAACATTTGTCCAAGATAATAAGAACGTACTAGGACAGGGGAGAGATGAGGAGAAAGAAAGAGACATGGATAGAGGGAAACTGAAAAAGGAAAAGACAGAGAGATACATACAAAGTCAGAGAAAGAGAAGAAGGGATGTGAGAGAGAGAGCACGCTGCAAAGATAAGTCAGGGGGAGTCAGATTGAGAAAACAGGATAAAAAGAAAGGTATAGAGAAATACAAAAGAGGAGAGACACAGGGGAGAGAGACAGGGGAAAAGACAGAGAGAAATAATTTGCAGACATGGAAAGACCGAGATAGAGAATGCCAGGAAGAGGCAGAAAGACAGTAGTACTTTTCATGATGGGTAATATGTTTGTGAACAAGATTTTCTTGCCTTTATTCTGACTTTACAAGCACTTCAGGGCAGCTGCCCCTTGCATGTGATTGGAGCTATTGGACACGGCACCAAGAGGCACAACCAAACATCTAAGCATAAATATGCCTTATAACCAGGGGCAACTAGAATTGTGCAACTGAGGCTGCCTGCTGGATGTCTGCAGACCGGTACATACAACCAAGATTGTTCACTCCTTTCTATTGTATGCCAATTGCACCAAGGGAAGAAAATGCGTCTTTATCACTGGCTCACTGCTGCCAAATGTTTTGCATGGATACATCCAGGTGTGCACACCATCAGATCACTCTCCAGAAACCTTAATCCTTGAGTGTATCCAGCTTGCCCTTCTACTCAAATCATGGAAAATTAACCAAGAATAAACTTATTGTCGAAATGAAAGAGCTAGAAACCATAGCAAGACATATCCGTTGGAAAACAGCGTAGCCTCATAGAAAGCGGATAGGACTTCTCTACAAGTGGGAATGATGTGAGAGAGTGCCTTACACAAGAAGAAGATTAAGTGGGAACAGAAGTGACTTGAATCTTCTTTCAAGACCTATCACCTAGATACAAAAGACACTCCACTGCCTGAAACAGAAAAGTGCTAAGATCTCTCTTAACTCATTCTTTATTCCCCAGAGCGGGTCATTCCCTTACCATTCCCTTACTCATCTACAATGGCAAATTTATTAAGAAGGTGAAAATTCTATATGCACTTAGCAACTCAACCCTGTACTCTCTGTGTTACCTATCATCTAATATAACCAGGGCATCGTACAAAAGCACCCCCAACACCAGGGCCACCAGAATTTTGCAGCTTAAGAGTGCCAAATTATACAGCAGAGTTAAGTAACTTATGCATTAGATTTGAGTAAATGATAGGGCAAGAAAAATCTAATTATGCAGCATAAAGCAGCACATTTTGCAATAGTATTACGTCATTATTTAGTAATTTGTAAACTTGGAAACACTGTTGGGGTTTCGGTCGCATCTCATTAGAACCTGTTTAAGACACAAATATAGCAATAAGCAACAGAAAGGTGACCATTCCAGCTTTGCAAAGGGCCTTCCACCGAGCAGCAACACGTGTCACTTCATTTTTTTAATAACTTTTGAACAGTTTGAGCTAGAAACTACTTTTTGTTAATATCTGCAGATCATGTGGTAGATTATGGCTTATGTGTCAAATGTGACAAATCTATAATGATGTGAAAATCGCTGCAGCTGCACAATTGAATAAACCCAATGGCCTTACTCAAAGCATACATTAGATAGTTACTATATAGAGTTGTATATTACAGGGATTGGGGAAACCAAACCTGTAGAGGAATGGGGAAACCACATCTGTAGAGGAAGATTTCTTTTCCTGGCAAGACATACCTCAAGTGGAAACAGAGAAGAAAGCACTACTAGAAAGAAAATATCAGAGGATGAAATTACTAACCCATCACTTAATGGAATGGCAATTAACCCAATTGTTGGAGAAAGATTCTATAAGTGGGGCAAAGCACAAATGCCTGACATTCATGATTCACTCACACAAGGAAGATGAATCCACTGGTACTTGGATTGTTGTTGTACAAGGCTTTAGGTTGTGTTCATCTCAAACCCATCAGGGGCAACTAATAAAGTGGCCGCTATCTCCAAATATGTTTTTAACCAATGTATTGTTGAAGACTCTGGTTAAATTTCTAACAGGCATATGGTCGCCCATCATACACCCCGTCACAAGTGACATTTGTTAATAGATGGCGGCCCAGGGGTTCCGTGGACAAATGTATCCACTTCAGGAATCTTTGTTTTATCTTATGGGAACAGGTTTTGAGCCCAGGGGGTCCAATCAGATCTTCATAATTCTGAAGTCAACAGAAAGACCACTGCTGTACTATTGTAGGGTAACAATAAACATATTATTTCAGCACCAGGAGACCTAAGGGTAGAAGTGCATTTTAAAATACACGTTTTAAATTATTTGTCCTTGGCTTGTCATTCCAAAAACATCATGGGACATTGTGTCTTCTGTTATGGCTCAGCATGGACACCTTGGAAGAAGCTATATTTATCTCACTAGATGCCCAAGAGGAATTTGTTTGTTATATGGGGTATCGGTTCCTAGCACAGCCCTCCCTACTTCCCCTCTATTCATAATTTTCATTTTTGTACATTTTAAGGCTAACTGGAACGGTAGTATAACATTAACCATGTCAAGAGTGCCCACTAGGTTTTGAATTGGAGTGGAGACAGAATAATCTTCAGTTTTTAGGAATACTTGTTAATTGAGGGTTCAAGCACAATATTAATAATAATCAGACATCCTTAATCTCTGAGAAGACCAATGTCTTTATACGAAGATCCATCTTACATTTGACTCTTTAGAGGAAGGCCTAAACAGTGAATATGATGGGTGGTCCACATTTTGCCTGCTTGTTAGAATTGATCCCCCCTGCTCATCCTAATATTTCTACTTCACCAGGTAGACAAAGATATACTATTCTTTGGGGGTACATAAAATACACCAAACTCTTCTAAACTAAGGGCTGATATGCAGTCATGCGGTATATCATCCTGTGATTAAACAAGTCAACACAATTGGATGTTACGATATCATCTACAAAAATATTACCTGACCTATTTATTGTCTCCTTAATATTGTTCACAGAAGTATAGTCCCACTGGATGTAGATTTACTATTTTTAACTCCATTGGGGGGCAATGCTATTTGAAAATGTTTGTGACACAGTATTTACATGATATTTTGACAACAATATTGTTGTATCATATGTTTCAATTGTCACAGATTGCTATCTTGCTACCAAACTCTTAGACCTAATTAATAACGGCCTGACTAGATAGAGGCTACACATTCTTCCCCAAAGGTATACCACACATGTTTTATGATTCCCCACTCATGATAGCAATGGACAACCCACTCTTATGACCAATGATCCTACCCTGGAAAGCTATTCATAAGCCTCTGACCATGTCACACTTTTAAACTCCATTTGAGTGGAAAACCAAATGGGTTAAAACATCAAGTGTGTGGTAACCATACCTCTTCATGAAAAATGATGCACCTGTGCAAACCACAGTATCCTGAACGAAGGACTGTGTTTTTATATTAGTTTTATGCATTAGTGTTGCAAAAAATACCTACCACAGGGCAAAAATGAATTTGTATTTGCAGTCTGCAAAATACTACTTTTAAATGAGTGGGAAAGAAATATGCAACATGGTGTAGTAATGATCTTACAATGTTGCAGGCCTTTTAATTTATTGCTAAATGTTAAATGAAACATATTTCCCACTGTAGGATTTTAACTGGATTTACTGTGGTTGACTAAATCTGGCTATACAGCGCACTTTGGTAAATAACTAACGCCTTTCATGGATAATTTCTTTAACGGTGATGCACATTATGTATTTTCAGTATTAATTTTTGAGAATCTAGTTCTTAAAACACACCAGCCCTTACGGGGAAATCTTTTTTCTGATGACTCTAATGGATAAATACAGAACCAAATGTGTTCCTTGGAATGCAAAGCGTGCCTAAAATAGGGCTGTTTTGTACATTCAGTGAAAGAATTCCAAATATAATACCAAATCTTTTTCAGTCAGGTAGCACAGTAGACTTTGGGGATTGCCAATGTTAGTTGTAAGTGAATAGCCAAGTACATGTATTTAGACACTAGAAATTAAAAGTAGTTCTGATGGTTCAGTACTTTATTCATGAACACTGCCAAACACCCACTCAAAAAAACCCTTGAGGAGTGACTGGCGTGGATTCTTCTGCTATACCTTGAGGACTCCTGCACCAACAACCAAGTCAAAAAAACCTTTGGGGGGAGTGACTGGCCTGGATTGCTTTGCTGCACCTTGAGGATTCCTGCACCAACAGCCCAGTCAAAAAACCTTTGGGAGTGACTGGCCAGGATTGCTTTGCTGCACTTTGTGGATTTCTGCACCATCAATCCCTTCAAAACCCTTGGGGAAGCTACGTGTGTGCATTGTTTTGGAGGCACAGAGCCAACCCTTGGAACTTAAGGCAAGAATGGACCTGAGCAACTTCTCCCAGATTAACGCAGCCTGCCAACATGTAAAGAAGGTAAATAATGGGGGCATTTTCCCATGAGCCCATGTGGATCCCCTGAGCAGCGGCAGCATAGCGGCTGGAAGCTTCTCCGGGGCTGCAGGGTTAGGGCCGCCCCTTCAGTGATGTCAACAGTGCGTCACTGAAGGGGCGGTCTTTGCTCAGCGGTTCCGGGGAAGCCTCACAGCCACCATGCTGCCGCTGCTCAGGGGATCCACGTGGGCTCATGGGAAAATGCCCCCTGGACCCTACGGCTAGGGACCCTATACATCGGAGCCCTCACCCCCGAGCAGCGCCTTGTGAAAGCGGGCTTGGAGGCATTTTTTTTACAAAAAAAGAAAATAAGCTGCACATGGGCTCCGGAGCCCCAGCAGACACCCTGAGCCCTACACCCCTCAACCCCGAGCAGCGCCAGCCTTAAGCGGGCTCGGGGGTATTTTTTTTTTAAAAAAGCGGCAACACTATGAACTCGGGGCACAGAGACCCAGAGACACCAGGACCCCGACCCAGAGCCCCCGAGCAGCGCCTTGTGCAAGCAGGCTCGGGGTGGGGGTATTATTTTTTTTTAAAAGCTCGGCAAACTCGACACTCAGACTACGGAGGCCCAAGGGGCACCTGGCACCGCACCCCGAGCAGCGCCCGAGGCAAGCGGGCTCGGCGGCTTATTGTTATTTTTTTTTTAAAGCGGCACTATGACCACGGACCCCGGAGGCCATAAGATCCCTCACAGATCTCCCCTGACACCCCCGAGCAGCGCATGCACAAGCGGGTTCGTTTAAAAAAAAAAAAAAAAACGAGGCAAACTCAGTACTCAGGGGCACAGAGGCTCAAAGGACACCGGAGCCAGTCCCACAACACCCCCGAGCAGCGCCCTGTGTAAGGGGTCTTAGGGGGCTATTCATTTAATACGGGGCCTCCGGCCCAGCAACAAGGACCACGAGCCTGACACCCTCACCCCATGAGCAGCGCCCTGGAGAAGCGGGCTTGGGGGATATTATGAAGAAAAGAAAAAAAGAAAAAAAAGGAAGCTACACAAGGGTCCCAGGAGCCCTGAAGACCATGGAACCTCACCACCCTCATCCCAGAGCCGCCCCCTGGAGAAGCGGGCTCGGGGTCATTTAAAAAAAAAAGCAGCACACGGGTCCCAGGAGCCCTGAAGACCTTGGAACCCTACCCCCATCACCCCTTACAGACTCTCCTGCACGGATACAGACCCGTACTTCTGACCCTCGAAAAGCAAAAAAAAAGCTGCTTGGTGAGTACAATAATGCATTTTATTTATTTTTATATGTATGCAATGTATTTTATTTACAGAACCTCTGGGACCCCTAAAGCAGTAGTAGCCTCTAACATTTATTAGCATTAAATGTACAACATCCTGGTAAAAATGTTTCTATGAGCTGTAAAATACACGTTTCCCCTCTGCATGCACCCGCCTAAGGCCTATACCAATATGCCCCTTAAATACAAACCCTGCAAACTCTACCCTACGCCACCAACCCTATTAACATTAAATACCTACACACATAGCTTTAAACTCAATGCATCATCAAAGCCTTTATTCACTTTAAACACATTTACATTACAATTCACGTTTTGTAAAAAAACTTCATTGTCATAATTATTCACATTAAACACAACCCATAGACTTAAAGAGTAACAGTTTACAATCAACCCTACATAGTACTATTTAGCATTTTTTTTTAAAGTACAACTTTGTTTTAAAAAACTACATGTACACCCTAATACAACATTGCGCCATCCATTATTTACCTTCTTTACATGTTGGCAGGCTGCGTCAATCTGGGAGAAGTTGCTCAGGTCCATTCTTGCCTTAAGTTCCAAGGGTTGGCTCTGTGCCTCCAAAACAATCCACGCACGTAGCTCCCCCAAGGGTTTTGAAGGGCTTGATTGTGTAGAAATCCACAAGGAGCAGCAAAGCAATCCTGGCCAGTCACTCCCAAAGGTTTTTTGACTGGGCTGTTGGTGCAGGAATCCTCAAGGTGCAGCAAAGCAATCCAGGCCAGTCACTCCCCCCAAAGGTTTTTTTGGCTTGGTTGTTGGTGCAGGAGTCCTCAAGGTGTAGCAGAACAATCCACGCCAGTCGCTCCTCAAGGGTTTTTTTGAGTGGGTGTTTGGCAGTGTTCATGAATAAAGTACTGAACCATCAGAACTACTTTTAATTTCTAGTGTCTAAATACATTTACTTGGCTATTCACTTACAACTAACATTGGCAATCCCCAACGACTACTGTGCTACCTGACTGAAAAAGATTTGATATTATATTTGGAATTCTTTCACTGAATGTACAAAACAGCCCTATTTTAGGCACGCTTTGCATTCCAAGGAACACATTTGGTTCTGTATTTATCCATAAGAGTCATCAGAAAAAAGATTTCCCCGTAAGGGCTGGTGTGTTTTAAGAACTAGATTCTCGAAAATTAATACTGAAAATACATAATGTGCATCACCGTTATAGAAATTATCCATGAAATGCGTTAGTTATTTACCAAAGTGCGCTGTATAGCCAGGTTTAGTCAACCACAGTAAATCCAGTGAAAATCCTACAGTAGGAAATATGTTTCATTAAACATTTAGCAATAAATTAAAAGGCCTGCAACATTGTAAGATCATTACTACACCATGTTGCATATTTCTTTCCCACTCATTTAAAAGTAGTATTTTGCAGGCTGCAAATACAAATTCATTTTTGCTCTGTGGTAGGTATTTTTTGCAACACTAATGCATAAAAAACCATAACACACAGTCCTTCATACTGGATACTGTGGTTCGCACAGGTGCATCATTTTTCATGAAGAGGTATGGTTACCACACATTTGATGTTTTAACCCATTTGGTTTTCCACTCAAATGGAGTTTAAAAGTGTGACATGGTCAGAGGCTTATGAATAGCTTTCCAGGTTAGGATCATTGGTCATAAGAGTGGGTTTTCCATTGCTATCATGAGTGGGGAATCATAAAACATGTGTGGTATACCTTTGGGGTAGAATGTGTAGCCTCTATCTAGTCGGGCCGTTATTAATTAGGTCTAAGAGTTTGGTAGCAAGATAGCAATCTGTGACAATTGAAACATATGATACAACAATATTGTTGTCAAAATATCATGTAAATACTGTGTCACAAACATTTTCAAATAGCATTGCCCCCCAATGGAGTTAAAAATAGTAAATGTACATCCAGTGGGACTATACTTCTGTGAACAATATTAAGGAGACAATAAATAGGTCAGGTAATATTTTTGTAGATGATATCGTAACACCCAATTGTGTTGACTTGTTTAATCACAGGATGATATACCGCATGACTGCATATCAGCCCTTAGTTTAGAAGAGTTTGGTGTATTTTATGTACCCCCAAAGAATAGTATATCTTTGTCTACCTGGTGAAGTAGAAATATTAGGATGAGCAGGCGGGATCAATTCTAACAAGCAGGCAAAATGTGGACCACCCATCATATTCACTGTTTAGGCCTTCCTCTAAAGAGTCAAATGTAAGATGGATCTTCGTATAAAGACATTGGTCTTCTCAAAGATTAAGGATGTCTGATTATTATCAATATTGTGCTTGAACCCTCAATTAACAAGTATTCCTAAAAACTCAAGATTATTCTGTCTCCACTCCAATTCAAAACCGAGTGGGCACTCTTGACATGGTTAATGTTATACTACCATTCCAGTTAGCCTTAAAATGTACAAAAATGAAAATTATGAATAGAGGGGAAGTAGGGAGGGCTGTGCTACGAACCGATACCCCATATAACAAACAAATTCCTCTTCGGCATCTAGTGAGATAAATATAGCTTCTTCCAAGGTGTCCATGCTGAGCCATAACAGAAGACACAATGTCCCATGATGTTTTTGGAATGAGAAGCCAAGGACAAATAATTTAAAACGTGTATTTTAAAATGCACTTGTACCCTTAGGTCTCTTGGTGCTGAAATAATATGTTTATTGTTACCCTAAAATAGTACAGCAGTAGTCTTTCTATTGACTTCAGAATTATGAAGATCTGATTGGACCCCCTGGGCTCAAAACCTTTTCCCATAAGATAAAACAAAGATTCCTGAACTGGATACATTTGTCCACGGAACCCCTGGGCCGCCATCTATTAACAAATGTCACTTGTGACTGGGTGTATGATGGGCGACCATATGCCTGTTAGAAATTTAACCAGAGTGTTCAACAATACATTGGTTAAAAACATAATTGGAGATAGCGGCCACTTTATAAGTTGCCCCTGATGGGTTTGAGATGAACACAACCTAAAGCCTTGTACAACAACAATCCAAGTACCAGTGGATTCATCTTCCTTGTGTGAGTGAATCATGAATGTCAGGCATTTGTGCTTTGCCCCACTTATAGAATCTTTCTCCAACAATTGGGTTAATTGCCATTAAGTGATGGGTTAGTAATTTCATCCTCTGATATTTTCTTTCTAGTAGTGCTTTCTTCTCTGTTTCCACTTGACGTATGTCTTGCCAGGAAAATAAATCTTCCTCTACAGATGTGGTTTCCCCATTCCTCTACAGGTTTGGTTTCCCCAATCCCTGTAAGATACAACTCTATATAGTAACTATCTAATGTATGCTTTGAGTAAGGCCATTGGGTTTATTCAATTGTGCAGCTGCAGCGATTTTCACATCATTATAGATTTGTCACATTTGGCACATAAGCCATAATCTACCACATGATCTGCAGATATTAACAAAAAGTAGTTTCTAGCTCAAACTGTTCAAAAGTTATTTTAAAAAAATGAAGTGACACGTGTTGCTGCTCGGTGGAAGGCCCTTTGCAAAGCTGGAATGGTCACCTTTCTGTTGCTTATTGCTATATTTGGGTCTTAAACAGGTTCTAATGAGATGCGACCGATACCCCGACAGTGTTTCCAAGTTTACAAATTACTAAATAATGACGTAATACTATTACAAAATGTGCTGATTTATGCTGCATAATTAGATTTTTCTTGCCCTATCATTTACTCAAATCTAATGCATAATTTACTTAACTCTGCTGTATAATTTGGCACTCTTAAGCTGCAAAATTCTGGTGGCCCTGGTTTTGAGGGTGCTTTTGTACGATGCCCTGGTTATATTAGATGATGGGTAACGCAGAGAGTACAGGGTTGAGTTGCTAAGTGCATATGGAATTTTCACCTTCTTAATAAATTTGCCATTGTAGATGAGTAAGGGAATGGTAAGGGAATGACCCGCTCTGGGGGGTAAAGAGTGAGTTAAGAGTGATCTTAGCACTTTTCTGTTTCAGGCAGTGGAGTGTCTTTTGTATCTAGGTGATAGTCTTGAAAGAAGATTCAAGTCACTTCTGTTCCCACTTAATCTTCTTCTTGTGTAAGGCACTCTCTCGCATCATTCTCACTTGTAAAGAAGTCCTATCTGCTACCTATGAGGCTACGCGTGTTTTCCAACGGATATGTCTTACTATTGTTTGTAGCTCTTTCATTTCGACAGTAAGTTTATTCTTGGTTAATTTTCCATGATTTGAGTAGAAGGGCAAGCTGGATACACTCAAAGATTAAGGTCTCTGGAGAGTGATCTGATGGTGTGCACACCTGGATGTATCCATGCAAAACATTTGGCAGCAGTGAGCCAGTGATAAAGACGCATTTTCTTCCCTTGGTGCAATTGGCATACAATAGAAAGGAATGAACAATCTTGGTTGTATGTACCGGTCTGCAGACATCCAGCAGGCAGCCTCAGTTGCACAATTCTAGTTGCCCCTGGTTATAAGGCATATTTATGCTTAGATGTTTGGTTGTGCCTCTTGGTGCCGTTTCCAATAGTTCCAATCACATGCAAGGGGCAGCTGCCCTGAAGTGCTTGTAAAGTCTGAATAAAGGCGAGAAAATCTTGTTCACAAACATATTACCCATCATGAGAAGTACTACTGTCTTTCTGCCTATTCCTGGCATTCTCTATCTCGGTCTTTCCATGTCTGCAAATTATTTCTCTCTGTCTTTTCCCCTGTCTCTCTCCCCTGTGTCTCTCCCCTTTTGTATTTCTCTATACCTTTCTTTTTATCCTGTTTTCTCAATCTGACTCCCCCTGACTTATCTTTGCAGTGTGCTGTCTCTCTCACATCCCTTCTTCTCTTTCTTTGACTTTGTATGTATCTCTCTGTCTTTTCCTTTTTCAGTTTCCCTCTATCCATGTCTCTTTCTTTCTCCTCATCTCTCCCCTGTCCTAGGACGTTCTTATTATCTTGGACAAATGTTTTCAAACTCTACACTTAATCTTTGCAACCTGCTTTGCAAACTGGAAAGTTTCAGAAGAAAAATTGTTTGAATGTGCTTGTCAGTGTAGTCCGCTGTGCATTTTTATTACTGCCATCTGAACCTGCATCAACGGGGTCTGTGGACACTTCATCTTCTTAAATCTCAACTATTCTTTTCTCTATTTATAAATGTTGGATGTCAGTCATCCTCTTCCCTCCCTTATCACACTAGATCTTACAATTTGCACCTACTCCCATATTCCACATACCAGACCTTCAATTAACTTGAGAACCTTATGAAAAAACTACAAATATGTACTCAGCTTTTGAAGGGATCTGAGAAATTTTTGTCCCTTTACTAAGTAAAAATGCCTCAGACATTTGTAGATGTAGAAGGAATTATTTCTAAATGTATAACTGTAACTAGAAAACATGGATACATTTAAATATACTATGTGCTTTAAAATTGCACATGTTGTTTTATTGTTTTTAATGTAAACTCGCGGTGAGCAGGAGGCTATGATCAGTCAGCCTCTTTTTTTAGCACTAGCCCCATCCTTGCTGCAGTCAGGGTCTCAGATCACAAGCACCTGATACTTCTTGTTCCTCGAAAGTGTTTTCCTTGCAACAGGACCCATCCTCCAGTCTGCAACTGACTTTCTGAGATCCGAGAACACCGGCCTCTTGATATTCTAATGGTCCTTGTAATGCACAGATGCCTATTTACAAGTTGATAGCTGTTGATATCATAGTTCTGCCATGAACTTCCTCTCAAGACACATATTTTAACATCTTCGATGGTAGACTGAGTAAAGGGCCTTGTCTACACGCTATGGAGCAAAACTAAAAGCTTTTGTGTTTTAAAAGCAAATAATGTGAATTGCACAGAGCCCTAATCATCAGGCATTTATAAAAATGCGTCATGTTATTATTTTTTACTTTCATGTAAGCATTCTGCAACTTTGACACTGTAAAAGAAACAAATTTCTAACAATGAGCCTTCATTGAGAGCTTAGCGATAACAGCCGTTTTAAATTGCCCTCATCAGAAGACCTGAAATAATTTGGTGCTGAAGACATGTTAAAATATCATTGTTGTTAAATCAGGCAGAATTAGCAGTCTTTACATGCTTCCAGAATAAGAAGATATCGATCCTGTGCCGTGATTCCAACACTCCCCAGTTCTTAAAGACAGCAGCTCAGGCCATTTCCCCATTTCCCCACATCCTCTACTTTCCTGGATTTCTCTTTGGTCACCCCATTATGTGTTCCAGTCCCCATCAATATAATTTTCGTTTACTCACATACCCCTGTTTGTAGTGGGCACTACTGAAGATGCGAACAGCTTGAATAACCTCAGCACCATAACTCCAAAACGTTCAGCTGGTGAAGAGTTCGAAGAGGCATGTAACCTTTTCAGGCTGTGCAAACTCACCAAGGAACTGCCGTATGTTTAAGTACAAATGAAATAATATACACCGTAAACTATGCTGCGCCTTTAAATCATACATCCTTAACAGTTGCACTTGTTTGTATAACTGCTCGCAGATTTAAGCTCTGCAGAGACAGCCTCTGTTTCCACACCGGCATCCTATGCTGTGTCTCTGTAGAAAGGGGTGCTAGAGGCAGGACCCATCCCCCAGTCAGAGTTAAGAGACAGCGGATTTCTTGCGATGCTACTTGTCCCATTGTTATGCAAAGAGATGCATTTGCAGCTCTAGTCCGTCGGCATCCTGAAGCCTTCCTAGAGTTTCCTCTCAAAGCAGCGTTCACAGACACTGTTGAGAAAGGCGTCACAAATTTTAGAATCATGCCAAACAAGCGCACCACTCTTTTAAGGCCTGATAACTTTAATCAGTTAACCTCCAAGAGTCTAAAACAAACAAAAAAATGAATGTGTCCCTGTGTAATGTTACACATGCTACATACAGCACACAATCTACACAATTGGGGATTGAAGACACATTTGCAGTGCACCTTTTAGTTGTGTTGATTTTGTATGTACACTTATTTATTGTGTGAACACATAATGTATGCCATGGAGCAGGTGTGCCAAAATTGTATATTCAGTGCTACCTCTCCTCCTGCTATAGCACTAGGTACCCCAAACAACTTCCCTGTACTCTGTTCAGAACCTAAGTATTAACTATGAATTATTTAGATGCTGGGAAGTATCATGATATTTCTCAAAATTGGTGCTTTAGTTTCAGACAACAAAGATCAGAAATAAAAATAGTTGCCCTTAGACTGCTATTTCTGAGCTGTACGGTCTGAAAATAATGTAGTAGCTGACATAAATATGCCATAAATACGTTTTCTGTATCCCCTACAGGTCTACAGAAGCAGGGGCTCACACCAGAAAAGCTTGTGTAAGACTATGTTTAAACTCGCCAGAAATTAAAAAATGCATGTTGAGTTTTCCATGCTTGTCAAGTTTGGGACTAGCCTGTAAGTAAAGTAAAGTAGTGTTTATTGTTTAGTTAGTTAAAAACATAACAAATTTAAGGCCAGCAAGTTGCTGCCAGACCTGTCAAATTTCCTGCCAGGAGTTTGCTGCCAGAGCTGTCAAATTTAAGACTAGACCTGTCAAATTTCCTGCCAGGAGTTTGCTGCCAGAGCTGTCAAATTTAAGACTAGACCTGTCAAATTTCCTGCTAGGCATGTCAAATTTGGTACTAACCTGTTAATTTTGCTGCCAGCCAAATAAAGGTGTGGACTAACCTGTCAAATTTGGGACCAGGGGCTTTGTGATGTGTTTATTACATCCTAACAGCTGGCCCCCTGTTTCAGGTTCTCATGGGAAGCTTTGCTCTACATGCCACCTGTCTTTTTCGCATCTCAAAGCTCAGGGCGGGCTGGGGGTTTATTATTTTATAAGGGGTTTGTATTAACCTATTTTTTTGAGAGAATTACCACAGGCAGGTTTGTGAGGACCCTTTACAACTTTGACACCTACATGCCATAGCCTTCCACCCATGCCCTGGGCTGGGGAACTCAGGACTGCCCAGCAGCTGTTCAACCAGCAGCTGGCTGCAAACCCCCAGTTTTAAAAATGCACAGACATTTCCAGCCTACAACCATGCAGTGTTTCTATGCACTTTTAAACATATACACAATTACCTCATGTTTTGCAGCAGACCTGTCAAATTTAAGGCCAGAAGTTTAAGGCCCGGACTGTTTAAGGCCAGGGCTGATTAAACCCTGGCATGCCCTTTTTGCTGCCAGAACTTTCAAAAATAAGGCCAGAAGTTTAAGACCAGACATGTCAAAAGCTGTCACATTTAAGGCCAGAAGTTTAAGACCAGGGCTGTTTAAGGCCAGGGCTAATCAAACCATGGCATGTCCATTTTGCTGCCAGAGCTGTAAAATTTAAGGCCAGAAGTTTAAGGCCAGACATGTCAAAAGCTGTCAAAATTGCGACCAGCCGTTTGCAACCAGACCTGTCACTTTTGCGACCAGGATTGATTTGATGGAAGGTATCCCTTCTTACTACTAGCACCAGTAGGAGGCGGGAAAAGAGAAAGAATCAATACACATGAACCACCTATTTAGGGGGGATGCTGTTAGAGGCTGTGGAAATAGGACATCAAAACTTGAAAGGTGGGCTGTGCCCTTAAATGCCTAGCTCCCATTTACCTGACCAAGGAAGACTACCGCAGAGTGCCCCTACTAAAATCCCAGCTATTATGTTATTATGCACCCGCCCTGACCTCAGAAGGTGTTCGATATGCTTGCAACCCGCGTGGGTGTAGGCAGAGGTGGATCAGTGCAGGGAAGCCCGACCCTAACCTATTGCTTTACTTCCGAGGACTCGTTCTGCCATCTGTTTCTACCCCCAGTGAGGTGAGCTCTGGCCCTTATTACTGAAAGACGGCCCAGGAGCATGTTGGCCACACTACACTGTACCGGATAATGACAAATCTCAAAATTCCATGATGCACTAGTGATTTAGTATTCAGAACACTTGCCTTTTCGGGCAGCCATCAGCAATATTACTTACAGCGACAAGATATCTGCCTCATGTCCCCAGGTTACTGCTGACAGTGTGACCATTTGCACCAGGCACCACGCCACTACCCGTAGGTCGCCATGTGCAACCTGTGAGAGGCGGTGTTGGACCCGGCCCTTTTGGCAGGTTCACCCCGAAACTTTTTGGTTTTGCCTAGCCTGTTTCTGTAACCTGGTGTTGGTGATTTTAGGTCTCTGTGCACTTTTTCACTGTGGTCCAGTGTAAAGTGCGTGCGCTCTCTGTGTGTGTGGTGAGAGTGACCTGCCCTCCCATAGGAATGCATGGGAATATGTGTGACCATGGTAGTCCCTGATGTGTGGGGAGTGCAGGGTCGAGTTTGGTATGTGGGAACTCGTGAGATTGAATGCTGCGCAATGATGTATGCGGCATAATTGTGTCTAGTGTGGAAGTGCCACTTCTAGAAGTTGGCATGTTAGTGTAATTTGTGTCTGGCGTGTGATTGGCTGGAGCTGGCTGGTGAGCCTGGTTCCAGGAGTCAGGATGCGTCTGCCCCGGTGGTGAATGGAGAGATTAGCATGCTGATGTGAGGGAGGGGTACACCTGGGACCTGAATAGGGCTGGGCTTTTCCCACACAATGCTGGCTCCACCCCATGTGGTGCGTCTGATGTCCCTAGCCTGGCCAGTGAAAGGAGTTCCCCATAACCAGTTGTAGCTGGTTCTTACATTGCCTAAACCCTGCTAGACAAAGGGATTTTTGTGTATAACAAGAGGCTGTGACCTCTTGTAAAATGTTCTTGTGCTTCACTTGAAACAAACCAGGGGAGTGCTGCTGCTGGGGCCCAGGGGAAGGCTTGCCTCCCTGGGCCCTGCCCAGCCCCTGGATGTAGGAGGACTCTTCTTTGTTGGGAGATGGTTGGCTCCATCTTTGTTCCCCCTGGACTGCTTGTGGCCCTAGTGACTTGGGGGCTGCCCCAGCACCTTGTGAGTGCTGGCGTTGTTTTGCAATGCCCCTGGGTCTTTCTCTACGCACTGGAGCGCTTGCTTTTGACTTCTGGCAAAGCACTGTGGTTGTCCCAGGGGGAAGATCTGCCTTGCATTCGCAGCGCCAGGCTAAAATTCTTCTTTGTGGGGGTCTCCCTCCTGCAGCTGGTGCCTCACAGGAGCCCACCCTGCGTAGTTGAGTAATTTATTTATGTTGCGGGTGTCACCCCGTTTATGGCGCCTGTAGCGAGTTTCCACCTTGCTTTGACATTTTAATTGCGCACCGAGGGAGCCTACCCCTCGTTATGCCCGAAAGGATTTCACCACTGCAGCCCGGGGGAAATGCCAGAAGGAGATGTCCAGCCCGCTGCCTGGTTGTGGGCGGGGCCGGGAGGACATTGTTTGCGCTTCCCCCTGCCTGGGGGAAGCCCTTCCTTGCGCTTCCGGTCTCCCATGCGGAGAGGGGGAATGGAGATGCTGCGGCCGAGAGAGAGAATGCGGCAGGAAGGAGGTCGGGAGCCTACCCCGCCTCCAGAAACCTGAAGGAAAAGCCCCCGGGTCCCAGGAGGGGGCCCGGGTGCCAAGAGATTGCCACCGCAAGAAGCAGAGGAGGAGAGTGCTAGAGTCCCGCGACAGACACCCGGTGAGTCAAAGAGGGCTGGGGGGCTCCAGGAGTCCGATGGTGAAGCCAGTCCCAATCCGGCTCCTGTGCTGAGTGGGGCCCGGTGTTGTTGGTAGGAGAGGGGGGCATCGGGGCACGTTGCCGGTGCCCGCCCATCCTGCCAGTGATTTGGAGCCCACGAAGGGCTCCGGGGGCCATTTGTAGTTAGAGGGGGGTCGGGCACATTGCCGGTGCCCACCCCCTCCTACCTGTGTTGTCTTGGTTCTAGTCCCGAGCCCACGAGAGGCTCCAACGTGTGGAGCCTATTTGTTTTAAGAGCCTGAGAGGCTCGAGGGCATTAATAGTTCGAGCCGCAGAGGCTCAAGGCGGCATCCCTTCTTTAGAGCCAGAGAGGCTCTTGGCCACATAATTTACAGCGAGTCCCCCGAGGGGGACTCTGATATTTGTGGGGGCATGATGATTTTAGGAGCCCGTGAGCTCTTCTAGAGCCCGCGTGGCTCTAGCGAGGGGCTACTTAGAGTGAGGGGCCTCGGTGAAGGGTCCCCCAGACACCGTGGTGCCAGTTCATATGTGATGGGCATCATGATTTGAGGAGTCAGAGTGCTCCAGAGGGCATGTGTTTATTTCTAGAGCCAGAGGGCTCCAACCCTTTGCACATTTATGCGTAGACCTTGTCCTAGGGCCAGTGAGGGCCCTGTCGCAGTTTGGCTGATTTACAGCTGCCCAGCAAGTAGTGGGCAGCTGCACCGTTTAGGCTTTTTGTCTCTTTTAGGGTGACCTGTTCTTTGTGAACCCCGGAGTGAGTTGCACTCCCTTCACCCATAACGTGGCCTGTCCACAGCTGCGAGCACTTAGTGCCAGCTGCAGCATTTAGGCCCTTGGGATTGTCATCAGCTGCCCAGCAAGTAGTGGGCAGCTGCAACGTTTAGGTTTGCGCCGGTGGCGCACCCCTGACTGGCGCTGCATTGGCAGCGTGCCCTGACATTCAGGACACAGGGCTTTTGAGTCCCCTTCTTGAGATGGCCAGTTGGCCAGGGGGCTGGTATGTGGGTAAGGCGCAAGGCCCTAACGTGATTTTTGCGCAATGTGATTTACTATGTTTATGATGGTAATTGCCTAATGTGTTTTATGGGCTAGAGTGATGTGGTGCTAGGAAATGTAATGCATTTAGTATGTTTTACGCACCCTGTACTGATACCTTTAGAGATGTTTTTTCCTGTGGAGGTTTATGTTAGTGAGATTATGTTTCACTGTGAGTTATGCCTCTAAATGTGATTTATTCTCAGGAGGCAGAGTCTAATGTGTTTAGACTAGTGAGGAGATTGCCTACTGTATTTTTACTGGTTAGGCCTAAATGTGATTTATGGGTAATGTGCAATGCCATTATGCCTGTGATACCTCTAGATGTGCTTTCAGGCTTAGGAGGTTGTTTTGCCTAGTATAGTTTATACTAGAGAGGTTATGTGTTCATGCCTGATCTAGGCCTATGGTTATTAGTATTGCGTAGGGTGTACCTACCTGTTACCAGTAGATACTGGTCATGACCTTTAATTGTTATTTGGTGTGACAGTTGTTCTAAGTGCTAGTTCTACAAAGTGCTGATTCTGACAGCGGCCCACGTGGCCCTGTCCTGGTGTAAATAATCCCTTGTGAATATTGCCCGTGCCAGTTGGCACAATGTATATTGTGTGATTACTATCTGATGTGTTTTGACACTAAAAAAGTTATTTTTATATAACCTTGTGTGGAGATCTTTTTGTGGTGTGCCTAGGATGTTGTTGCTGTTGTGTGTGTGCGCAAATGCTTTGCATATTTCCTCCGGGATAAGCCTGTCTGCTCGTGCCAAGCTACCAAGGGGGTGAGCAGGGGTTATCTTGGCGTGTGACTCCCTTGCCCTGACTAGAATTGGTGGTGTCTTCCTGGCTTTGGCGTAAGCCTTAGCCAACCAGAAATCCCAGTTCTAAAAGGCGGCGATGACAACGGGGTGGCCGCTGCTGCCCTGTATGCTTATTATGTTAGTAAACATGAACGGAACAAATGCACACCACCGCTGGTGATGCGCGGTGTAAGAAACAGGAGTCGCGTTGCTACTTGCTGTAGATTACGTGGGGCTGGCCGTGGGGATGGCCGCCTCTGCCCGCCTTCAATGAGGGGACACCCTTCTTTGATCGAATTCAATCATACTTGGTACCTGATGCGGTTTCTAAGCCTGAAAGTTTTATCCACCATCGATGTAGCCCCATTGATTACTTCATGTGGGCAGGTCAATGTCACACCAACACCCAAAGCATGGTGTGGTGCCTCGCCTAGCGAGACGTGTCGCACCGCTACGATGGTAATACCGTTTCCCTTAGGTTGCTATAGGTCTTCTTGACAGGGGCAGGTTTGCTTTAGTGACCATCGTTCGAGTTCTCACAGCCACCCTGCCTCTTAGGCGCAGGGAGTTGCACGCAGGGCAATCCCAAATCTGACCAGAAACAGAAAACAACCAGCCAGAACCGATGTGATCTCGTAAGACGAGTGACTAGTGGAATACCAAACAACTTCCTGCTCACATAATATGTTATTGCCCCTCGTTCCGATCAGCCAGTTGGCCCCTCTCAGCACCCCTGCTAAGTCGAGGGGGCTGTCTTTACCAGAGTCCGGTACTCCCTCAGCTGTGCAGTGGCCTCCTACACGCACCATTCCCAAAGCCACGATGATAACCAATCACAAGGGAGTCCAGTTAAGGCCTACGCGTGGCGCCTCACCATATGCGCTGCTTGTGGAGAGACAAGTGCCTCAACGCTCAACCTCTTCATAATGCGTATTCTAGGGCCCCCCCGTTGGCGGAATTCTCAAGCTCTTTGCTCTTCGGATCAACTTTGAACCAGACAGTTACATCTAAAAACCATTTTCCTTATAGGCTGTCCCACCGGCACATAAATGCACTGTTGAGCCACCCAGTACGCATCCAATCTGTAACTGTGCCGTGCTCCATATTGCCCTTCTGTCTCCGCCAGTGCAGGCAGCGCGTCGACTGCAAATAAAAGGTCGATCCCCGCCCGCGGCCTGCTGTAGATTTGAAATGTGGCCAAACCAAGTTCTTGGAGGGAACTGCCTGGGAACGGGCCGGGGCAGTGCTCCGCTAGTTCCTGCTTGTGGGGCAATGCGCGGGGGCGTGCAACCAAATTAGAAGCCAAAGTAAAAGCACATAACCGGAACGGCGTGTGCTTCGGCATTAACAGCAGTGTTACATAGTGTAATCAGCAAAATTAATTGGGCGAATCCATATCTTATCTTGAAAACGCCAGCTGTGTTTCTAATTTGTACGTTATAAAACAACACTGTGGTATACAACCGCGCCGTTCATCGATCGTTGCGACCCTGACCCAATTGGCCAGCACAACCAACCTAAAACAAATGTGCAGGGTCAGCCCCAAAAATTGCCGCCACCCCACGGCCGAGGGAACCGCTCTGCCGAAATTGGATCGTTGTGATCTCGCCCTTCCGGCTAGTCTCTGTGGGTTTCTAGGCCTATCTGGGGCTCGGACCCTAGCTGCAATTCCCAACTGTGTGTCAGGCGGCCTCGCAGCAACCCGGACCTCCACAACCGTCCCAAATGACTGTTTGGCCCAGCACGTGGAACCACACTCGCAACCCACTGGGCCCGACAGGTAACATTGCCAACACTGCCTGCTCGCCACCCCTGATGCCCCCTTCTCAGCCCACACCCGGCGGTGAATAGACCCAAGAGCCAGACGAGAAAGGACGGCAAGGGCCCGAGCAAAATAAACACGGAATACAAAAGTGTCACAACTATGAAATATGCTGTGAGGCAAAAGGGGCCCAAGGTGCTGTGTGGACAGGAGATAAACCCATGCCTGGCTAAGAAAGTGAGGAGGGAGGAGGGGGAGCGTAGCATTAGGAGCCCAATGAGGCGTTGGAGGGTAAGAGCTGCCTGCAAAAGTGAAGCCCCTTTGATGCATTCACATGATGCCCAGATAGCAGGCCACCCTGCGAGCTCCCTAGGGTACCTGTAATTTATGAACCTCGAACTGGACCACAGTCGGCCACTTACTTAATTAAGTCACACACGCACCACCCAAATTGTAACATGAGGCGCTCCCTACCAACGGCCTCATGCAAATGGAGGAGACACAACTGATTGAAGCTACTCCAACCCCGCTAAGCAGGCACGCACTCGCGCCTGAGGTGCAACATACTGGAGGAGAAGAGTCCACCATAAACACCGCTACTGCCAAGCGCATCAACCATCAGAGACAGCCCGGGCCGGAAATCAACTGACTCTCACAGACTCTCGCACCAAACACTCTAGAACTATGACATGTTACATCATCACAACCATCTTACCAACCTCAGAGTAATAACGAAATCAGTACCGGCTCTCACAACCCTGTTCCTGCGTTATATTATAGACCTGTTTATTTTTGTAATATCCCTGCTGACCAGAGACCACTTCAGAGCGCTAACAGTGCGCAGGCTCCAGGCAGCTATGGCGTCCAAGTCATTTCAGCGCCATGGAGCAGTGATGTCACAAATCCCGATGTGCCGGTCGCTTTATGAATCACCATGAAAGTGAGAGAGTCTATTATGAAGGAGGGCAACTCGCTTGTGCGGAAAGAAATGATAATCAGAGTGATGGGAATGCGGCTGCCCAAGGCCCCCAATGAGGGCCAATCAAGAGGGTCTCATACCAATGGAGGGAACACGACTGATTGCAGCTGCTCCACCCCGCTACTGCAAGCACGCACTCGCACCCAAGATGACCTGTAATGGAGGAGCAGAGGCCGCAAAAAACACCACTATGGCCAGGCACATGTACAGCCAAATGACGTTCTCCATTGTCAAACTAATTTAATCTATTTAAACATGGGCAACGGCATCCAGGTTACCTCCCCTGCCAAACTGGACCAGACGGTTCACTGCTCCCCTGCCTTTGGGGAAAAGATCAGACCGCTACATACAAGCTGCCTGCCCCCGCATCCTAGATTAAGAACGGCGAGGAGGGGGGTGTGCAGAGAGCGGTGAACAGACTAGAACTTTCCCCGGCTCCCACATGAAAGCACAGACTCTGCCTCACGATCCCAGCAAACCCACGGAACCTAGAGCTGATCTGACACGGCGTGCCGGGCTCACCTTCATCACCCATGCCATTTTTGGCCCTGCCAAAAAGCATGCCCGAAGGCAATCCATGGCAATCGGCCCCACCCTCAGGCAAATCACACTGCCCCTCAAAAGTGGGAGGGGGGGCAGACTCACCGCATGTAATCCCTGACGCCTGCCTCAGACACCACGCTATTTGAGCCAACAACAGCACATCGCCGCTACGATGACCAGTGAAGACGGCGTGTCCCGGCGAGGCAGCGGCCGTGCGTGTCCGGGCAAGCAAAGAGGTCGCCAGCATGGTGAGGGGGGCATAAATACCCCACCTCACCCCACCCACCGGCCCTGCCCGCGCCCAGGAGGTGACTCCGCAAGAGTCTCCACCCCTAGGTGAAAATGGAGAGGGGTGTGGAGCGCCCGATGGTACTAAAGGGCCAACCTCCTGAGTAGCCTCCTGCGGTGGCCACGGGCAGCCACAAAGTGTGACAAGTATTTTTGGCCTTAGCCACTGGCCCCCTACGTTCTCGGCGATGTTTTCTGTTATTTCCTTCAGGTTTTTCGAATATTCAAAGTTTGGTCACCATGCTATACGTCCAGCACGTCCGCTAGTTGAAAGCTCCTAGCCACAAGCCATGAACTGTAGATTCAAACACAACTGGGAAGACTTGGTCTGAAGGAAAGAGGGGGTGCCTGGAAAAGAGGAGGCTGCAAAGTCCACCACAGCTATTGGCGAGAGTAGAACGCAGACTGCCCTCGCCTAGCAATTATCTAACCCACCCGGCCTCACACACCATATGAAGAAAACAGTAAGCCCCCCACCTCTGACACCACAAGACCAGGGGTATATGGGAGCCACAGAACAACTTTCTGACCCCCCTTTGCCTCATTATAATTGAAATAGCAGATAGCGGGAGATCTAGGGAAGTGCCCAAAACCCAACAAAAATTGAGAAAGTGTGAAACTGAGATATCTGGTGCAACAAGGGAGTTGCACATTGCACACCACATGCCGAGAGACACGTGATCTCCGGGCAATATTGCACCCAGCACACAACAGTCAACAATAAGACACCCCCTCCTTGTTCAGTCCAGCACATGTGTAGAAAATAACCTGCACCAATTGCCCGCGAGTGGGCAGGTTTATGACGGCCCCCAGCCGTCATCAGCACACGAGCACTGTAGTGCATGATGGATGGGGGCCGTCATCAGCATGCAAGAGGTTAAGATGATTACCTAAAATGCAATATTGTACTCTTCTTGCTTCTCCAATGCCATTTTGTCTTTTCTATGCAATTGTTATACTATACCTTTTGTACTACTTGTTTACATTTTAATCGTTTTTCTCTTTGGGGGGTTTGGGGTTTGTTCTTTCTCTTTTAGGTTTTCTCCTTCTTTGTTTTTATTTTTAAAAAGAGGTAATATGTTGTAAATGTAAATTGATTCTTGTATAGCGCACTACTCACCCGCAAGTGTCTCAAGGCGCATGTACGAATACCGCTGTGGAATCCATCCTGGCTTTCCCTGTGAGGCGTTCACTCCTGGGCACCCCCAAGGTGGAGGCCAGGCATCCTTAGCATTGTGGGGGCCATTGAGGAGATTAAGCAAGCTATTGCCCAGAGTTGCAGAGTGGGACTCCATGATTGGAATAGGCACCGAGGCGAGAATTATCAGGTCCGTGGAATTTTTTGAGCCCAAGACCTGCCGAGGTGGGGAATTGAACCCTTTATCTCGAAAATGCTAAGCACAGTCTTCAGCGTATACTCATGTTCCTCCAAATGTTTTGTGAAAATAAGAACATCATCTTGAAAGATGACAACATCTGTTTCATCATTGAGGATCGTTTGCACTATTCTTTGAAAGACCGAGGCTGCCGAAGAAAGCCCGAAAGACAGATTCTGTTGATAAGAGGAAGGTGCACCAGGGATTGAGTCAGAGTCGTCAAATTAGTCCAACAATTTCCTTTATTGCAGAAAATTCCTTAAAACATGGACATCAGCCAACACATTTCGTTCCCTTGGGGTACTTCATCAGGGCTTGAAATACGTGGTGAAAGATATTCTCTTTTTACTTATGTGTTTCTTTAAAGAAACTGATCCCTCGGACAGAAGTCCTGAGTAAGCTGATAAAACCCCCGACAAATCAGATGGGAGTCTATATCTCCAATCGCAAAATGTTGTGCATATAGATATATATTACGGGAACCCCCAAAGTCAAGGTCAAAGTTGTCCCGATTGGCCCCCTTGATAAGGAAAGTTCATATCTCCAGCAGATACGAGTTTTAGAGTCGAAAAGCCCTAAAGGCATTCTACAGAACTGACATGATCTAAAAGGGGAATTAAAAGCAGTGCAGTGGCGAGACTCATCTTCTTACAGAACTTGGTGGTACGCTGAGGCAAGATCGATCTCGGAGAACCACTCTGCATCCCTCAATTCCTCCAACAAATCACCAATTCTTGGAAGAGGGTGCAAATCAACCCACATTTCTTTATTCAAACTCCTAAGGTCAATGCACAAACATATTTTGCCACTCCATTTGTGGGCAACCACCAAAGGGCTCAACCACAAACTGGACTCATTGGGTTCAATGACCCCACAACTGTGTAACCTGTCCAATTCTTTCTTAAGATCCGACCTAAGGCTAAACGGCACAGACCTAACCTTATGCTTAACCTTGATAGCGTCTTTCTTGACTTTAATTTTGTGCTTGAAACCAACTATCTCACCAAGATCGTTGGAAAACATTTTGCGAAACTCATGTTCTAAACAAACAGATCCAGGATCGTCCTTGATGACCAACACTTGTTCACCTGTACCGGGTCTTAATACCATGCCAAAAAGTCCTTGGTGGTACCACCCAAGAATATTTAAACCACAAACAGTTATATACATTTACCCTTAAATTCTGCGCCCCCTAAATTCAAGCACATCTTCAATGAAGCCCTCTAAATTAATGTTACGTCCCTCAAAAGAAACTGGTGCCCTGTCAGGTGGAAAGAGGAGCCTGTCTCCCCAAGACTTCTTGAACAAATCATAGTTAATCATAGATATACGAGCACCAGAAACCACAAGCAATTTCAGGCACACACCGCCCACCAACACATTGTCATAAGGGTCCACACAATCAGCCGGATCACCAGTAAAAATACCATCCTCAGTGATGACCACAATCATATCTTGTGAATTTTGAACAAGCTCACACATGGATTCATCCTCCATAACGCAATTGACCTTATTAGGTTTACTCATATTTGACTGACACAGTTTCGCAAAGTGTCCCACTTTACCACATTTATGACACTTCACATTCCTGGCAGGACATATCCTGTTGTCCTTCCCATGTGGTGCGCAACCACACCTCAAACAAATATTAGTTCTTTTGGAAAAATATAATTCATTAGACTTATTGTCTTTATGTGGGGTGTTGCTAGAAGCATTAGATGAAGCGATAGCATTTACATTCTCCTTTGGGGTGCAATTTACATTAAGCTCTTTGATAGACAGTTGTTCCAACTCAACACTTTTTGCACTTTTATAACTTCTTCAAGACCTGGATTACCCATGTTAAGCAATTTTTGTTGGATTTGCTTGACCCAACAATGTGCAATGAACTGGTCCCTAACTAACTGGTCATGGAATTCTCCAAACTGGCATTCAGCACAAAGTTTTCATAAAGCACTTATGTATGTGTCAACATTATCACCCTGTAATTGTGCACACTTAAAAAATGTGTGTCTTAATACCACTAAACTAGGTTGCACATCAAATATATTGATACGTTTCTTAAAAGCTTCTTGATATTCATCCACGACTTCACCCTCGGCCAACACCAAATCAGGAAGTTGTAGACTTCTCTACCCTCAAAACCTAAAGAATGAAGGAGAAGACATTTCTTCCTTTCTGCCCTGAAACGTGAAGTCCCAATGGCCCCTAAATACATTCCGAAAGCGTCAAACCACTGTCACCTTTGGATATGTGGGTTACCTGGGCTTTCCAAAAATGGTGGTGGAAGATTAACTGAATGCATGTTACCAGAAGAGTGAGACTAAAACAACAATTTCACAAGTTTGAAAAAGATATACTTGAATGACACCCCAAAGAAATCATAGATTGTGAAAAAAAAACAGAACACTATTTTGCAGCAATGTAGATATCATCCTTGTATTATCACAGAGAAACAATATATATATATATATATATATATATATATATATATATATATATATATATATATATATATATATATATATATATATATATATATATATATATATATATCATCATGCAAGCTTAGCACTGTAGTATGCGTTTCATCTTTCACAAACTTGCCCCAGATACTCCTTAAACTCAAATATGGAAGGGTAAATAAAACAAACAGTCTTTGGTGTGCGTAGCACCGAACAATTCCTGTGACATGCAAGATTCCTAGAAGGTGTGCATGTCACTGTAGAAGAAGAAAATGACCTCACCGCACCGTCATAGATAAGCTGAAGAAAATACTTTAGCTGTTGACAGTTTCACAGATGTAGATGCGTTAGTTGATGTGCGTGACGCACATCAGACATGAAGCCTAAATGCGTGAAGACCAGGAAGCCAAATCAATTACACTTGTGCATGAGCGTACAAGTGATAAAACCACTGATGCGCTCTTGAAAGACAGAACAGAGTCCACAGCCACAGACTCAATAGTTCAACATTGTAGCCTTTAATCCTTCTATGCACAAACGTAGGCATGCACAGAGGTCCCACAAGAATCCCAGACATGTGCTATGCAATTAATGCCAGATCTACTCTCGCATCAATTCACCTCCATTGCTGGCTCACCTCCTCAATCTATCGAGGTAGACACCATGAGCACATGCGAAGTCCGTTTAAATTCAGATCCACCAATCTCTACGCTTTCATGACGCGCACAAAGCCACTTCCGGGTCACCTCTGTAATGTTAGTCGTTGCCCCCAATGATGACAGGACACAGTTGTGGGCAGTAATGCTGTTTATTTAACTTGTATCGCCAGAGAGCGCCGAGCCGGTTGTTCACCGTGCTCCGGCACTCGCGCTACTGCCGCGCGGCTGCGCGCGCACCCTAAGATGGCCGCCGCGTCACGTAACGTGCGTGCGCTAGACCGCTACACTACATATCTCCCTTTTTTCCAAACAAAGAAACAATAACTTACAGTCCGCCGCTCATGTCAAAGTCCTGAAATCTGTCGGGCTTGACCACTGCTCTTCCCCTGCGGGTAAGTCTTACCGGGGTGGCCATGGCTTCTCTCGCGGGAGTCTCTGTGCTATTTCCTCCACTGTTTGGCGCAGCCAGGCTCTCCCTTGGTCTCCTCGTGTCCATTTCCTTCTCTGCTCTGGGGCTACTTCTGTTGCTTCGCTCCTCACCAAATTCTTCTCCCCCCATGTCCACTTCTTCATGGAACAGTTCATCTCATACACTAGGCTCCTCCGCATTTCCAGATTCTCTTCCTCCTTGGCTCCATTGTAGCACCTTGTTGCATCTTGCCATGCGGTCCTGAGACCACACATTTCCATCACTCAACAGGGCTGCTCTGTCGTACACCTCCTTCACCTGCAAGGGTTTACTGTATTTGCTGTCCCCCTTTCTTTGCATCGTCGCCAGCTTAACTCGCACCCATTCGCCTTCCTCTGGTCCTGTGTCTCTTAAATTTCTACGCTTGTCGTAATGCTTTGCGTAGATGGCTTGTGCTTTCTCCAAGTTTGCCTGGACCACCGCCGGGGACCATTTGCTCACTATGGTCTTCTCCGTCCATACTCGGTTGTCCTTCGTGAAAGGGTCACGTCCTCTCAAGATTTGAAATGGGCTATATCCTGTTCCTGTAGGGGTGATCCTGTAGGCCCATACCATTTGCCATATTTCCTTCTCCCAGTCCTTATTATTCGCTATCGCTGCTTGCACCGATCCCATCACCACCCGATTAAATCGTTCCACTAACCCATTTCCTGCCGGGTGATATATCGATGTGTGCTTGGAGAGGATACCATTCCTTTCCATGAAGGTAGAACATTTGTCCGAAGTGAACTGAGGGCTGTTGTCACTTAATATCGATTTAGGAATACCCTCTCTCACGAATGTGTCACTCAAGAACTTTAAAATTGTTTCAGTGTCCATTACTTCTTCCACTCTCATTTCTGGCCACTTGGAGTATCTGTCAATGAGGACACACACGTATTTTTGTATACCTTGCCCATCCAGGATCGGGCCCAAGATGTCGATGGACAGCTCCTCCCACGGGTTCTGTGGGGGGTCAAATCTACCCAGCGCCGGGCGCAGTGGCTTGAGTGTTTTGTCCGCTCCCTGGCACTGTGGGCATTCTCTGACGTATCGTTCCGTCCTTAGGTCCATACCTGGCCACCAATATCCTTGCTTGGTTCTCAGCTTCATTTTAACTATCCCCAGATGGCCTTCATGGAGTATCGCCAGTAGTTTTGTGACTACTCCTTCAGGGGGATGCTTTTGTCTCCCCGGTACACGAACACTCCTTGATCGTCCACCGACAATTCTTCCCGGACTTCGTAGTACATCCTGAGGTTTTTGCTGGTGTGTTTCTTTTCTGGCCAACCCTGTATTATGTATTTCTTCACCTCCTGCATAGTAGGGTCTTCGTTGTATGCTTCGTTCCACTCCTGGTTGCTGATGATTCTCTTGGTCATCCATCAGGGCCACCATCTCTTCCCCATCGGCTTGGTCCTCTTCTCCTGGTTCCATGGCCGCTAAACTACTCAGATAGTCCGCCACTCTATTCCGGCTGCCTGGAATATATTCCACGGCATACCTAAATTCCAGTAGCTTTAATGTCATTTTCGAAATCCTGGGGGTGGCACTGGCATGTCCTCTGGAGGTTAGTACCTTCACCAAGGGCTTGTGATCTGTTTTCAATTGGAAACAGGTCCCTCATAAGAACTGTCTGAATCTTGTCATCGCCCACACCACGGCCAGCTTCTCCTTTTCAATGACGCTGTATTTTCTTTCAGTATCACTCAACGTGCGCAAGGCGAAGCTGAGTGTTTCCATCACTCCCAGTCCTCGATCCTGCATCAACACTGCCCCCAAACCTTTATCACTGGCATCTGTCGTGAGTACTGTTCTTCCCTGTGGATCATATCCTTGTAAGGGTATGGCTCCCACCACATCCTTCTTAATGCTCTCAAATTCTCCTTGAGTCTCCTCCGTCCAGCAGAATACTGAGCTTTCTCTTGTTAGCTTTCTCATGTGGTGCGTCTTTTTTGCGAAGTGCTGCACAAATTTACTATAGTATTCTGCCATTCCTAAGAAGGATCTGACGTCTTCCTTACTGGCAGGTGGGGGTGCATCACAGATTGCCTTCACATTCTCAGTCTTGGGTGTGATGCCTTGCACACCAATCTCATGTCCGAGATACGTTACTGATTCCATGCCCAGGCGTCATTTCTCCCATTCAGCCATGAGGCCCTTTCCTTCTAGTACTCTTAGGACCTTGGTAAGTTTGGCATTGTGGGCTAATTTGTCTCGCCCCATCACCAGGATATCATCCTGGAAATATTGGATGCCGTCCATATTCTTGAACAACTGGTGCATCAGTTTCTGAAACACGCTGCCGCCGAAGCCAGTCCGAACGGTATGTGGCGGAACTGGTAGCACCCGAAGGGGGTTATGAATGATGTTAACCTTCTGCTCTCCGGGTGCAGAGTGATCTGATGGTATGCTGATGTTAGGTCAATGGTTGAGTACCATTTGATGCCTCTTGTTTTGGCCGTACAAAAGGGGGTGGTGATGGACGGAGCATCTGAATCAATCAAACACTCACACCCAGTCAAAAGATCTGGGTTTAATCCATCACCGTTCTTTAGCCTACTCTGCCACCCCAGTTCAGACATGGCTATATGCAAATCAGTCTGCCCTTGTGCCTCATGGGAACAGTCCAGCCCGAACTGCCAAGCCATGTCTTCCGTGGACCGGAAACAAGCTTCCGAGGACCGGTTTCTGGCATTCCAGCCGTCTTCAGCCCGGCTTGCTTGAATCCAGTGGCAAAGTGAGCAAGGGACTCATGTCTGAGTATACCCTGCCACACTTATGGCAGCCAAAAGCGGTACAAAAGGGGGTGGTGATGGACGGAGCATCTGAATCAATCAAACACTCACACCCAGTCAAAAGGTCTGGGTTTAATCCATCACCGTTCTTTAGCCCACTCTGACACCCCAGTTCAGACATGGCTATATGCAAATCAGTCTGACCCTGTGCCTCATGGGAATAGTCCAGCCCGAACTGCCAAGCCATCCATCACCACCCCCTTTTGTACCTCTTGTTTTGGCCAGCATCTCCTCGATCCTTGGCAAAGGAAACTTCTCGACCACAATGTTTTTATTCAATTCACGTAGGTCTACGCAGAGCCTGACCTTTCCACTGGGTTTCATAACCACTACAAGTGGTGCCAGCCACTCAGCGCATGTAATTGGTTCGATTATTCCTTTCCTTTCCAGTTCTTGTAGCTCCACTTGCACCGCCTCTCTCACTGCTAGCGGTACGTTCCTCACCTTGTGAGACACCGGTGTGGCGCCTGCCTTGAGGACAATTTTGTGCGCAAACTTTTATAGCTTGCCCACGGTGCCTCCGAAGACCTTGGGATACTCTCTCTTATTTATTTTTTTTTTATATTTGTAAAGCGCATCGTTTACCCGTAGGCGTCTTGGCGCTAATAAACCATTTATCTGTGACTGACAGCATCGGAATATGATGCTCATTGGGCAAATAGCCAGGTCTTTAAGAGCTTGCGGAATTGGAGCAGAGAAGGGCTGGCCCTGATGTTCGGGGGAAGCGTGTTCCAAAGC
The DNA here is from genome assembly GCF_964263255.1 of Lissotriton vulgaris. NCBI lineage: Eukaryota > Metazoa > Chordata > Amphibia > Caudata > Salamandridae > Lissotriton > Lissotriton vulgaris. Next base: position 1,375,007,027 of record NC_141695.1, read on the forward strand.
CTTGGGGCGGCCACTAGAAAACGCCGGTCGCCCCAGGTGACGGTTTTCGTACGGGGAATGACCAGTTGGTTGAGGGTGGCTGATCGTAGAGCTCTATTCGGTTTATATTGTTGCAATTGCTCCTTCAAGAAGTTCCACTTATCCAAGTCTTGCCACGCTTCCGGTTCGGTGAGCAGGATCTGCTCCTTTCCACCCGGGTCTAGTTTGATGCCTAGGTCGCCTTGGTCCAGCCATCCCAGCACTGATGGTCCTTTCTCAGATATGTACAATTTACAGTTGGCGCTGCGTCCTCTGAATTCGAATCTTAGCGGTCTAAACCCCACCATTGGTATGCGGTCACCATTGTACGTAACCGGTCTTATGTGCAGTTTCTCCAGCTCTGAGCCTAGGTGTGGCTTGGAGGTTTCGTTCCACACTGCACATTGGACAATGGTGTAGGGTGATCCAGTATATGCTACTATACTTATCGGTACGCCACCAATGGTCATGTCCAGTACCGGCTTGGTCGACCTTTTATTGTCCACACTCAATACTTGGTCGTAGATGCAGAGTACCATGTCTTCGTCTCTGTGGTCATCCTCCTCTCTGTCCTCCTGTCCTTGGTCAATATACTTAACCACATTCCTGGCGGATTTTCTACGGCACACTTTTTCATAGTGCCCAATGATTCCGCAATACAAGCATTTGGCGCGAAACGCCGGACACTTCCTGTCATGGGCTTCGTGTGCCCAACTCCCACATCTAAAGCAAGATTTCTTGTTGGTTCCCGTCTGTTTTCCTGGTTGTCCAGGATTCCCTTGCCACCTGTTCGGTCCCTTCGATGTGGGCCCTTTGCTTCTATTTTCTTTGCGGGGCTCATCATCGTCAATCTTGTTCACTATCGGGCTCACCGCAGCCTCCCTTTTTGCCGCCTCCGCGGACCTTCGCGCCAATTCCACTCTCTTGACTATTATCATTACTTCCTGCAGCGTGGCGTCGCCGCTGGCCCACAGCTTGTCTTGCACTGCGGCGCTCGTGGTGTGCATTATGATTTGATCCTTGATGAATTCATCTTGGAATGTGTCGTATCTACATGTGGATGCCAACTTCCTTAACGCCGCCACGTATTCTTCCACCGACTCTCCTGGTTGTTGCTTCCTCTGCTAGAAGTTGTACCTGTCTATCGACACACAGACGGTGGGCTTATAGTGTTCGTTCAATTCTTCAATTGTGTGGGCATACACGTCGTCATCCGTACTTCCTTGTGGTTTGGGTACCAAGTTCTTGAAAACCCTTAGCCCCTCCGGGCCTAGATTGTGTTGTAATATCCACCTCTTCCGTTTACTGGAGAACTTCTCTTCATTCTCATCCTCCAACACTTCAATGAAGTTGTCTATGTAGTCTCTCCAATCTTCCCACTTCATGAGGGGTTCCCCTGGTTTAGGTAAGAACTGCACAGGGGCCATCGCTGACGCTGCTTGCGCGCACATCTTTTCACGCCTTTCTGTGGCTGGTGTGTCCCCGTGGCTACTGGGGCTACCTGGGGCACTGTTTTCCCCTAGTTTTTCTGCTTGCAGATGGGGTGTCTCTGGTTCTGCCCCTTCGCTTTTCTTGGAGGTAGCCAGCGCTCCTGCCCTGAATTAAGTTGTGCTGAGGGGTGTCCTGACCAATGTGCCCCCTTTGCTCTCCTTTTGCTCCTTCACAGTGCTTGTCTCGCCTACCTTCGTGTGGCTGTGGGCTCTGCCGCGCTCTCTGGTGTCTGCCCGTCTGTGTCCAGTGCTGTTCTCAGGCCAACCTGTGTGGTGCTGGTGCCAGGCTGTTGGTTTTTCCTAGTCCAGATCGTTTTTTTTTTTCCTGGGGGTGGGTCCTTCCTTTTTCTCCTTCTATCCCGACCTCGTCGCCATTGTAATGTTAGTCGTTGCCCCCAATGATGACAGGACACAGTTGTGGGCGGTAGTGCTGTTTATTTAACTTGTATCGCCAGAGAGCGCCGAGCCGGTTGTTCACCGTGCTCCGGCTCTCGCGCTACTGCAGCGCGGCTGCTTGCGCACCCTAAAATGGCCACCGCGGCACGTCACGTTGTTACGCAACGTGCGTGCGCTAGATCGCTACACTACAACCTCCAGCAGAGATATGCTGAGGAACGTTGCAGTGGCTTACCCAGTCATCGCCAAAACAATGTAGTGTCCCCGCAGGTTTTGAAGACAGGACCCAGTGAGTAAACACTCTTGTAGGTTTATTGTGGGTACAACGAGCCACCGCTGCTCTCACAACGAGCGAGAGCCACCAACTGCCCAACATGGAATCCCCCACGCATGAGAGCACACCAAAGCAGTGTGTGGGGGTTTTAACAATAATACTAAGCAAGCATTGCTAAGCGCAACACCCTGCCAACCAGGCCCCCAGTACCAGATCTCCTTCCCTAAACTGTACTTTTCCACAACTGGTACCACTTTTAGCTCACATATAAGTCCCTAGTATAAGGTAACCCTGCACATGTTCAGGAAGGACCTGATGTTCAAAGGGAGCTCGTTCCAGTTTTTGGCTGCAATGTAGGAAAATGCTCTCCCACTGGTTCTGTGTCTGCAGATGCGGGGCACTTCTGCTAGGGCGAGGTTCTCGAAGCGGAGGTTACTCTTGGGTACGTGGAAGAAAACTCTCTTGTTGAGGTATTTGGGTCCGATGTTGTGGAGGGATTCTAGGAGTGGGTGAGAAGTTTGAAGGTGAACCTCTTCTTGACGGGGAGCCAGTGAAGGCCTCATAGGTGTTGGGTTACGTGTTCATGGTGCGGTGTCCGGAGGACGAGTCTAGCCGAGGCGTTCTGGATGGTCTGGGGTCTATGCAGTAGAGTTTTGTTGATTTCGCCATAGAGGGCGTTGCCATAGTCCAGTCTGCTGGTAATGAGGGCGTGGGTGACGGTCCATCTGCAGTCGGAGGGCAGCCACTTGAAAGTCCTATGTAGGATGCTAAGACAGTAGAACCTAGTCGATGCAACAGCGTTGATCTGGCAGTTCATGGAGAGGGAGGAGTCAAGGGCCGCAGTGTGTCCCTGGTCGAGTAGCATGCGGATGTTGTCAGTGGTGGCAAGGAGGGCAGTCTTGGTGCTGTGGTTGCTGCGTAATCCCGACTGGGAGGCGTCCAGGATGGAATTCTCTTCTATGAAGTAGGTCAGCTGGGTGTTTACCAGTATCTCTGTGACTTTGGCTGCAAAGGGGAGGAGAGAGATGGGCCAGTAGTTTTTCAGGCCAGTAGGGTCGGCTGATGGTTTCTTGAGGAGGGGGTTCTACCTCTGCCTGTTTCCAGTTGTCTGGGCAGATGCCGGATCTGAGGGAGGCAATGATGGTGCGTCCTAGTTCAGGTACGATGACGGTGGTGGCCCTGAGTAAGATATGTGGTGGGCAGGGGCCAATAGGGGCTCCAGAGTGGGTTTTCTTCATGGTTGCTGTGATGCTTTCTGTGGTCGCGGGATCCCAGGACGTGATGGTTGCCCTGTCGGCCGCGGTGGGTAGTGGAGTGGTGATCGTAGTTGTTTCACTGAAGTTGTTATAGAGGGCCTTGATCTTCAGATGGAAGTAGGTGCTGAGCTTGTCGCAGAGTTCCTGGGAGAGTATATCTCTTGTGAGGACATATCTGCATGAGCAGACATGCCCCTGCAATATCCTTGTTGATTCCTGGAGGTTGTAAGTGACCAGAAAACCATAGTAAGTACATGGGCTGGACACTCACCATTACCTGTCCCATCGTCTCCATGATGGCTTCGCTGGGGTATGGGATGTTTGGTAGCAAACATCACAGCAGAACAAACTTGCATTGATTCCAGCGTCAGAATAATTACAAACTGCACACAGAGGGGTCCCCTAAAACCTACCAATCCTTAGTGGGGTCACCGACTGGCCTGAGCCAGCCTGTTACCACCAGACAGTGTTCTGACCCATGGGGAGAGTGCCTGCAAGCTCTGAGGTCGAGAACAATCCTTTCCTGGGCGGAGATGTTCACCCCCCCTCTCGGTCAGGAAGAACCACTTGTGGCAAGGAGCTACAAAGGCCTTGCCGCCTTTGTAATGTAACTCCAGCCTCTCCTGTTAGAGAGAGCAGGTGCCGTTACTGTCCTCACACCCATTTTGGAGGGAGGAGAGGCGGGAAAACTTAGAAAAAATAGGAAGTGTGCCCCCTCTCCGAACTCCACCCCTCAGGTGCTGGAGGTAAGGTGAAGTACACTTTTCAGGGCCCACCATCTTGAAGATGGTGGGACTTATCCAATCAGGGCTAGGACTATGCCCCCCTCACACAGGAAGTGGGCATAATATAGGGTGTGGGAACCCCAGGAAGGGGGCCCATTGGCCACTACCTGTCACTCCCTTGCAACATCCATAAATGTAGTATTTAGGTGGCGTGACCAGATCCTGAACAACTTCAGTTCCTCACAACCTAAGACTAGCCAGACACCACAGAGTCGCACCAGCACTGAATACTGCAGTGAACTACTGACTTTTTCCCAGCCTTACTGGTCTGTCTTAAGCCATCAATGATCGTGCACCAAAAGAGGACTCATCCTGCAGCCCAGCAACCTTCAAAACCTTGGGAGGACTGCCGGCTTTTGGCAAAAGACCAAGATCTCTTGAGTACAGTAGACCTGTTCACAAAGCAACCATCTTCAAAGTACAGACTCCATGACCTGAAGAACCGCAGAGCCTGCCCATGGTTCCTTCTCTGCACCTAACACATCCGTCCCAAGTCCAAGTGGCCCACGGGTCCCAGCAAGGCTCCCCAGTGCTCCACCGTGAGCAGACCTCTCCCAGACTCCTCAACGCCACCTGCAGCATCTGTAGCGAAGACTCCCACAACCGCTTCCGACACCGAAAGGCACCCCTGCACCCATCCGCTCAGGGCCTAGGTGAGCATTATCAAAGGTGTCCCAACATCCCTGAGTGCCACAACTTACCTGTCCAGCTGTTGGTTTCTTTTGACCGGCCTCATGGTCTGAGCATACAGCCCTTGTCTGATTGGGACTTTCTCCATAGTTTTATATTGGGCAACCAATGCTGTGTTAGCACCCGCATCAGCCGCCCCTATGCCACTCTGGTGATGTAGTGTTAGTGCTGCTTTGGGCCCTGTCTAATGCTTGCCTCAACCCCCAGAGACTAGTCCCCCAAGTCGCTGCTACTTACCGGTAAGCAGCACCGGTCCGAGTGTTCCAATCCCCATTGATTTGTTCTGGGTGCCCAACCTTAAACTTGCACCCTGCACCCAGCCGCCCTTGTACCACTGGTGGTGCACTGTTGGTGCGGAACCAAACCGTACCTAATATTGATCATTACTTCAGAAGACTGGTCTTGTAAGTCAATGTTACCTATATGTATGCTGAATGTTTTCTTCCTCCCATTTGTTAACATTGCAAAATCAGAAACTGTATTCACTTTTTTAATTAAAAAGTACTTCTGTTGCAAAATGTATTTACCTAAAATGAAGTTCTATGGTTTCGCAAAATAAATATAATCAAGTACTATTGTTATAAATTAGTCTTGGATTTATTCATTGTGTGCGTCTCATTCATTGCTACTGTGTATACACAAATACTTAACACTACCCTCTGATAAGCCTAACTGCTGGCCCACACTACCACAAACGTGAGCATTAGTATTATCTTCTTTAGACTCTGTAAAGCCTCAGTGGATCCACTGGACTCTTCACACTAGACCTCATGTTGGTATAGTATATAGAGGGCCAACCTCCTACAACGGTGGATCAGCGGTGAGGTACACAACTTTGCATTTGCTGGACCACTCTGACAAAAAGTGACTACAAGACAAAATTAAAAAAATTGCCTGTATTTAAATTTTATTTTTGCAAATTGACTATTTTTCCACATTTTGAAATAATTGTCACGACTCTGGGTAGGTACTTCTTAGTACAACTGCTTCAAAAGTCCATTCCTTACTATAATTCGAAAACCAGTGTTGTTAGGTTTTTTTCCTCTCCAAAAAAGGTTCCCAACGTAGTAAAAATAAATGATGAGTACTAGAAGTAGTCACTCAGAGGAGCTGATACAGGTGGAGGAACTCAGCATCCCACCTTATCTATCTCTAAACATAAAACAGTTCAGAGGCCTCTGTAAAACCTATGGCCTCAGGACTGGGTCAACCCCTACCAAAGCTCGGATGTACCATGTTACAACGCATACCGTTACAACTACCTACTATTACAACGCGACCATTACAACGCATACCATTACAACGCATAGCGCTTTGAGGTGCTGGATAGTGGTAAGTATAATTTACTATTCTAACTCCAGTCCCTGTGGACACCAGGGAAGGTGTTGGATAGTAAATTATACTTATTCCCTATCCTAGAGCGCCCCCCAGCGCAATGCGTTGTAATGGCATGCGTTGTAAAAGATGCGTTGTAATAGTAGGTAGTTGTAAAAGATGCGTTGTAACGGGTGTATACCCAAAGCTCAGTTCCAGCAGTGTTTGGCAGAGTATGAAAAAGACCATCCAGAGGTTGACTCTGATCTTACAGAAGATCAAAACACTGACAATGGAAGTGACAGTGTGACACCCCAATAAGGAGAAGCCCTTTAAGATGAAGAGCTTGTTCTGAAAAGAATATCCAGATGCACAACTCCTGGCTATGGAGAAAGAGAGAAAAGAGGTCCCATCTCTGTTGCCAGTACAATCATAAATAGGGACAAAGTAGATTCTTTTGACCCTAAAAACCCTAAAGGAATTGTCCCAAAATTCTTTGAGGGTGGTGATACCACCAAGTGTGTCATTGCTTTTGAGAGGGCCTGTCTCTGCAGACCGCTCTTCAGGAAGCTGTGGAGTGCTATCCTGTGGGAAATGCTTTCAGGAAAGTACAGGGATAGACTCCTGACACTCAATGAGAAAGAGGCGGAATCATATGACCGCAAGACGGGTACCTTAATTGAGGGCTTTGGATTCACTACTGAGGAGTATAGGATCAGATTCAGGGAGGCTCGAAAAACCCAGAGCCAGACCTGGGTAGACTACTCAGTGAAATCATTGGTTGTAAGGTAATAATGTGCATGAATTAGAAGGGCTTTATGCTTTGCTAATGAAGAAATATCTTTTAGGTAATTGTTACCAAGAGAGGCTACGCCAATTCCTGGTTGATTGATTGATTTAAAAATGTATAAAGCGCAACGAATGCCCGGAGGCATCTTGGCGCTGACAGGTAAAAGGTCGAGTCAGAGTGGAGCGGGTACATTATATGTCTGTTTGAAAAAGCCAAGTTTATTAGAGATTTCGTGAATATATTAAGGTTCAGGCTGTGTTTAATCGGAAAGGTAGACTATTCCAGAGTTAAGCCACTCCTACCAGAAAACTCCTACCCCCCCAGCGAACCTGCTTAAATCTAGGTGCTTGGAGCAGCTTCTGTTGAGTCGATCTAAGGTTCCTGGAAGGGGCGTAGTACTTAATTCTGTAGGTCAGGTAGGAGGGACCTCTGCCATGAAGTGCATTAAACGTAATGCAAAGCACCTTAAATGCTATTCTCTTCCGAACCGGCTGCCAGTGAAGTGCTACCAGCCGCTGAGCCACTGATTCGTGCCTGAGGATATTTAAGATCAGTCTGTCAGCCGCATTCTTTAAGCGTTGCTGCTTGCTCAAATGTTGATTTTGGATCCCAATATAAAGAGCATTACCATAGTCCAACCTTGATATTGCAAGAGCAATTACCACTGTTTTCAGGGTCTCAGGGGGAATACATGATCGGATCTTTCTGATTAACTTAAGTATGGCCCAGAACCTTGCGGTGAGGGAGTTGATCTGGCTGTCAAAAGTTAACCGACAGTCAAAGATCACCACGGGATTCCTAACCTTGGAAACTGGTTGGGGGCACTCACCCAACTCAGCAGGCCACCATTTCGGGTACCAGCCCAGAGGATTAGTCCCTAGCAGTAGGACCTCTGTTTAGCTGCCATTTAATTTTAGACAGTTAGATTACATAGCTATTAACATGTGATATGCAGATGTTATAGCGATCTGCCACCTCGTCTTCATTGTTGGTAATTGATATCACAATTTGTGTGTCATCAGCGTAGCTGATTACTGAGAAACCAAACTGTCTAATCAAAGCAGCTAAAGGGGCCACATAAACATTGTCGAGTGCCGTAAGGCTCAGAGATGAGCCCTGAGGCACTCGATAATGCAGATTAAAAATTTGTGAGCTAGTACCACCTGCTTCCACTATAAAAGATTTTTCAGCAAGATAGGATAGAAGAAGTGATGAAGACGCGCTGTGAACACCCAGCTCTGATAATCTCGAGATTAGAATATTGTGGTTGAGGGTGTCGAAGGCCGCCGACAAGTCTAAAAATATCAAGGCGGCCTTCCCGCCTCCATCAAGAGATTTCCTGAGTTCTTCACTTACCGTGATTATAGCAGATTCGGTCCCATGTCCTTCTCTAAATCCATTCTGAGAATGGTCCAGCAAATTGTTTGTAGAAATAAAAGTAGAAAGCTGAGTATAGACATAGGTCCACTTTTTTCAAGATTTGGGGATGAAGGTAGACCGCTGAGTCAAAACAAGGTTTACAAAGACTACCACTAGTGGAGGGAACAAAAAAAGAGGCATAAAAGCTGCCTCAGGGGAAAAAGGGTAACCCTAAAAACAAAGAGTCTTCTTCAGGCCCCCAAAACATATTCAGGAGTGTGGGCCTAGAGACTCTTCACAGCCAAAGGGTGGGTACCAAGGGAAGAACTGGGATCCCAAGAAGACTTGGGGCCATATGTAGGTGGGCAAATACTGGTCGTTAAAGCCAAAATTTAGGCTTTACCGACCAGTATTTAGCCTTGTGCGATGTACGTATTACCGAATGCCTTCGGTAATAACGAATCGGTAAATCGTTACCGATTCCTTATTTACCGATCTGTGAACACCGAAACAAACAATACTGAATCGGTAAATAACGAATCAGTAATAATTCCGAAATGCGATGTAGCAAAATTCGGTAATACTGAATTTGACCAAAATCGGTATTAACGAATCAGTATTTACCACTGATCCTGAGCAGGTGGTAATCATGTGCAGTGAATAAAAACAACCCCAAAATGCAACAGTGTAAACACAATGGCGGGCCTCTACCTCATAGCAAGGCGGCTACGTTTGAGAGCAGCAGGAGTGAGGTTTGGAGACGGGAGGAGCGGGTGTACAGACTGCGTGTCACATTGTTCAAATTGACTGAATCAGAAATCCATGAGAGGTACAGGCTGCACCCACACACCATCCTTGACCTCATACAGGACCTGAAACCATATCTTGAGCATCAGACACCAAGGGCGCACGCAATACCTACCCATGTACAGGTGCTCTGTTGCCTGCACCTCCTGGCCTCAGGAAGTTACCAGGGTGTGAAAGCCGCAGTAGGTGGTGTGTCACAGAGCTGCCTATCCAGATTTTTCAACACCTTCCTGGACGCCATGATGGACCGAATGCATCATTACATAACCTTCCCGAGTACACAGGCGGAGCTGCAGAAGACCAAGCTGGATTTCTACCAAATGGCACAGTTCCCACACGTAATAGGCTGCGTCAATGGGACCCACATACCAATCGACCCACCTGCAGCAACAGAATACATTTACCGCAACCGCAAATCCACTCACTACATAAATGTTCAGGTGATATGTGATGCAAAGTTCATCATAACTGACATTGTGGCAAAATTCCCCGGGAGTACCCACAACAGTACATATTCAGGAACAGTGGTATCCATACACATCTGGCTGCTGGTGAATTCGGAGAAGGATACCTACTAGGTAAATCAATGTGACACCCCCAGATATATACCTTGGCTCAACCAATTGGTGACATAAATTAATGGCACTTTCTTTTGCATATAGGTAACAGCGCATATGCCCTCCGGTCTTACCCACTCACACCACATCTCAACCCATCCACACCAAGGGAGAGGAGATACAATGTGGCACATAAGAGCACACGCAACATGGTGGAGCGCACCTTTGGACTGTTTAAAAGCAGATTCCGTTGCCTCCACAAAAGTGGAGGTGCACGTCAGTACAGCCTCATCAAATGTTACAAAATAATTGCTACATGTGCAATGCTGCATAATCTAGTCACAAAAAAAGGAACAGCAATGGAACTAACTGACTCTGAGGAAGAGGACAATCCCCAGCCAGAGCCCTGCACAGCTGGTGTTGCAGTAGAACAGGATGGGAGACACAGACGGGCTGAGATAACGTGCAACTATTTCTGAGTGAGTAACGAGACAGAGCCAGTTACTGTATTTGTGTAATGGTGTTTAATCAGCACAGCACCAGGATCTAAACCAGTGTCCATACAGACATGGGTTACATCACCCATTAAATGAGTCCCAAATCACAGTAGGATCTATTTTTTGAGCCCACGTGCTGCATGTCCACGTTCACTGGCCACACTGTCTGTGCTGCCGCTATATTCCTGCGCAGTGCCGTGGCGTTCACTGCGCCTCTTACCCTCGGTGGGAGAGGGCGTAATGCTACCACGTCTGTTAGCCTCCTCACTATCCCCCCCGCTTCCATAGTGGCCGCCTTCACATTCTGCAGCAGTTCCAGTGCAGAGGTCATTGACACCATGCCCCTGGCCACGTCCCTGCTACAATGTGCCATCTCCTCCTGCATGGCAATGGACCTTCTACACATTAGAGAGGTAGCAGTGGCCAGCCGGTTCACTGCCTTGGTATAGGCCTGGAGTCTCTGCCTCTCCCTGTGCCTACAAAGACGGTCCTGCTCCAACTGGCTGCAGAGCTTGTCCACAGACGTCGCAATGTCTCTCATGCCCTCAGACATGTTGTCGCCCATTGCACTGATGCCTTTTTCAATTTTGTACATGTGTTTGTTAATATGAGCCACCTCTCTATGCAATGATCGCAACTCTTTCCATTGCAGGCTTTGGACCTTTAGCATGTTGCCTTCCAGGCCAGCAAAACACTTTCACCATGTTCCGAGCCTTGAGGACTGGCTGGCCTTGCCCTGCGGCGTCTTGATGATGTGTGGGCGCACTCAGATGAAGAGCCAGCCCTCACCATGTTGCCCTCCTCATGGACTGGAGACTGTTGGCCCCCTATACCCTCCTCCTCCGACTCCTCCATCTGCTGGAGGGTGGCCACGGCATGCCTCCTGCCTGATTGTGGTGGTGGTGGTGTTGGTGATTGTGGCACTGGGGATTGAGTTTGAGGAGATGGCGACGTTCTCTGGTGCTGTGGTGATGTTGGGGAAGGAGAAGTTGGTGGTAGTGGTGCGGAGGTTGTGTGCCCTGCAGGCAAACTCTCTTCCTCCTGTTGCCTCCCCTCTGGCCTGGCTGCCTTTGGTCTGCTCCCCTCTGCAGCACTGTGAGATGGCTCACCTGTAATGACATAATGTACATATTCTTACTTCTCTAGCTGCATTTGCATTGCATTAAACATCATGCCTACAGATCACACTGACTGGCCTCAGCTTGTTAATTTCTTTCACATGCTATTGGGTTTGCTAGGCTGATTGTCCTATACATCTGTTACCTAGGACTACATATCCCACAATGCATAGCAGGTAGTGAGTAAGACATGTAGTGGAGTGGAGCCCCTATGCCTCTATGGGGATTGGGTTTGGGGAGGGGGTAGCACAGCATGCTGGGCATGCATCTTACCTTGTTTTCTGGCAGCTCTGGCAGAGCTGACTGCGTCTCCCACGCCACTCACTCTCTCCGGCTGGAGGGTGGGCTCTACCATCAGTTCCAGTGGTGTTGGTACAGGTGCTGTGTTCTTCCTTCCACCAGTTTTGCCGGCCTGCCTCTGCCTCTCAGCCATCCTTGCCTTCGCCGTCTTCCTGAGGTCGTACCACCTTTTTTTGATATCCTCTATGGTACGTTGGGTGACCCCAATTGCATTAATTTTACTCTGAATCCCAGTACAGATCTGTCTCTTCTGAGACTCGGGCACATGGAGGGACTGCTTTCTAAAAAGCTTGTCATGGTCCTGGCTCACATCTTGTATTAGTGCCTCCAGCTCCTTCTCGCTGAACTTCAGCTTCCTTTTCCTTTCTGATCCCTCCTTGCCTCTCTCCTGGCTTGCCATTTCCAAGGTTTTTTTCTTGGGATTTGTGGATGTGTGGCTCTGTTGCTCCTGGATCCTCAGCTCACCTGCCTGCCTCAGAGTCAGCTCCAGGTTCAGTGCAGCTGCCTGGGTGTGGCCACTTCCTGTTTAGGAGGTAATTGGGAGGCACAGGATTGGCTGATTCATTAAAAACGGAATTTTTGAATTACCGAATCGGTATTTACCATTTCTGGTAATGGATTCGGTAATGCCGAATCGGCATTGGTGTTTTGGTATTTTTTTTTACCGATTGCTTCTGAATCTGTATATTTTTACAGATTCTGTATTTTTTACCGATTTTTACCGAATTGGTAGATTTTACCGATTTTTACTGAATTGGTAGATTTTACAGATTGTTTACGTACATCGGATATACCGATTCCTTAATACAGAAACGGTAAAATTCATATGGCCCTTGGTGTCATAACTGTAGGTCACTGGGACACCGAACTGGAGACTGGCTGTAAAAACAAGAAAAATGCCTCCAGTCCACCATCAGTAAATGTAGTTGCCAATCTCCAGATGGGATCTCAGGAGTGCACTGACCATGCCAAGGAGCTCACTGAGGCAACTTTAGTAGGGGATGTAGACATAGCCACTTTAGCTGCCTGGCTCACTAACATGCAAAAATACAGACAACATCCTGTTCTTAATGTGGTTAGCGTGGAAGCCTTGATAGACACTGGTGCCAGCATCACCATGGTGACTGAGCCACTGGAGCCTCAGAACAGTATCTGCCTAGAAGGATCTATCCAGTCACCAATTTTGGCAATGTGACAAAAACTCATTCCAGGGCATTGGTGTCCTTTTACTGGGAAGGGGTCGCTGCAAAGAAAGAGGCAGCAGTCTCTTCATCCATACCACTTGATTCTTTGCACTGCAATTATTTGGAGTCCTCAGCTTGGGCTGAGGCAGAACTGAGGAGCCATGCAGAAATGCTTATAATCCCACTCTGGGTGTGAGTGAAAACCAGAGCACAGAGCAGAGCCCATGGTGAAAAAGAGGTGCTAGAGTCTGGAATAATGGCCCAATCTTCCAAGAGCAAATGCAGGAAGTCGGGTGAGTCAGCTTCCAATCAGACACCAGACCCTTCTCCTCAGGGAATTCAGCCTCATGAGCTGGAGTCTTACCAGGTGGAGCTTTTAGGCCCTCTGGGGAAGAGCTGTGCCAGGGGCAGGGAACTTGTCCCACTCTTGAAAGACTGTGACAGAAAGCTGGTGGACAGGAATGAGGTAATATTAGTGATTCCAATGGAACCTACTGTAAGAGGGAATCCTTTACACTGAGGCCAGAGACGGCAAACCTAGTAGCCCATGGACAGTGGTAGTGCCTCAGGCTTTTACCGGATTCCTCCTAACTTTGGGCCATAACATCCCCCTAGCTGGACACCATGGCTAGCCCAAAACTTGGAGAAGGCTGGTCAGCCATTGCTACAGGCCAGGGATGCACCAGAAGGTGATGGAGATTTGTAACCCACCTGTCAAGCCAGTGGCAAGGAAGGTGGGCACCCAAAGGCTCCTTTAATCCTACTTCCAGAGGCTGGGGTTCCCTTTCAGAGGGCAGGGATTAGCAGTGTTTGCCCCCTTTACCCTCCTATAGCGTCAGAGAACAGACAGATATAGGTGGTAACGGATCATGCTACCAGGTATACGGAGGCTATTCCCCTTAGGACTACAACTGTCCCTGCAGTGGCTAGGGCCCTCATTGGTATCTTTACTTGGGTGGGCTTCCCTAAGGAGCCGGTGTCAGAGAGAGGTTCCATCTTCATGTCTGGCTACCTGAAACACTTGTGGAAGGAGTGTAAAGTGATCTACCAGTTCACTATCCCATAGCACCCACAGTGTAATGGCATTGTCGATAGATTAAACAAGACCATGAAAGGCATGATTTCTTGACTCCCTGAAAAACTCAAAAAGAGATGGGATTTCTTACTTTCATGCCTGCTTTTTGCCTACTGGGAAAAGCCACAGAAGGGAGTTGGGTTTTTCCCATTTGAATTTGTTTGGTCATTCTGTAAGGGGACTACTGCGCCTTGTGAAGGAGGAACGGGAAAAACCTCTCATTAACCTAAGCAAGACATAGTGGACTATTGTGGAGTTCCAAACCAGGGCAGAAGGTGTGGGTTTTTGGAGTCAGTGGCTACTAGGACTTTCCAAGACAGGTAAAGTGGGACCTAAACTATCATAGAAAGAAAAGGGAAGTTCACCTATCTGGTGGACCTTGCCTGACAGGAACCTCAAATGGGTCATCCATGTCAGCTGCCTTAAACCCTACTATGACATGTCAGATGTGACTATGCTCATGATTACAGATGAGGATTAGGAAGCAGAGAGTGAACCTCTCCCTGTCATCCTATCCCGTAATCCAAAAGATAGGTCAGCGGAAGGAGTGGTCATGTAAGACACCCTCACTGCCCACCAGCAGACTGATTGCAGGTTAATCCAAAATCAGCTTGCTGAGCTCTTCTCTTTGACCCTTTGTCAGACTAGCGGTGTAACCATGATGTTGACACTGGTGAAAGCCTACCTGTCAAGAATAAAATATCCAGTTAGTCTGATCATGTGAAAGAAAGCATCAAAGCTGAAGTAAGCAAGATGCTGGAATTAGGAGTCATAGAGCCATCTGAGAGCCCTTGGGCTAACTCAGTTGTGTTAGTCCCAGGCCTCATGCCCACAGTGGTAAGAAAGAAATTAGGCTTCATGCAGACTATATGGGCCTCAATGCTGTGACCAAAACCAATGCCCACCCAACTCCAAGGACAGATGAACTTACTGACAGGTTTGGAGCAGTTAAATATCTCAGTACCTTTGATCTCACGCCAGTATACTGGAAGGTTGGTCTGTCTCCAGGAGCAAAAGCAAGATCTGCATTTTCAACTACAGGTGGGCATTATCAGTTAACTGTAATGCCCTTTGGTTTCAAGAATGCACCTGCCACTTTCCAGAGGTTGGTAAATAAAGTCCTTGTTGGATTGGGATCCTTTAGTACAGCATATCTTGATGACATTGCTGTCTTTAGCTACATGTGGCAGGATCACCCGATTCACCTTGGGAAACTACTAGAGGTTATGAGAAGTACAGGTCTTACTGTCAAGGCAAGCAAGAGCCAGATAGGGCAGAGAAAAGTTGCATACTTGGGCTGCCTTGTTGGTGGAAGCCAAGTTCAACCCTTACACCCAAGATCCAGACCACTCTGGACTAGGTGGCTCCAACTACCCAGACTCAAGTCAGGGCCGTCCTTGGCTTGACTGGGTACTATAGGAGGTTTGTGAGGGTTTATGGTAAAATTGTGGCACCACTCACAGAACTGACCTCCAAAAGAATCCCCAAAAAGGTAAACTGGACAGTGTGCTTCCAAAAGGCTTTTGACACTCTGAAGGAAGCAATGTGCTCTGCACCTTTTCTAAAAGCTCGTGATTATGCCACGTAATTCATTGTGCAGACTGATGCCTCTGAACATGGGATGTAAGTGATCCTATCCCAAATAAAGGATCAAGATCAAGACCGGCCAGTGGCTTACATCAGTAGAAGGCTACTTCCCAGGGGACAGTTTTGGAGTGCCATTGACAGAGAACCCATTGCTATGGTTTGGTCCCTAAAGAAGTTGAGGACATACCTATTTGGCTTTCAATTTCTTGTTCAAAAAGACCACAGGCCTCCCAGATAGATAATGCAAATGAAAGGTGAAAATCCCAAACTGCTATGGTGGTCCATCTTCCTAGAGGGAATGGACTTTAAAGTGCAACACAGACTTGTACCTGTCCATGCCTAATGAAATTGGACTTGCCTTCTTCTTCTACTTAGACTTTGAAGACTCTCTAGGGAAAAGTTAGTTTCATCCTCTTTCATTTGGGGGTGGGGTTCATGTAGGGGAAAAACTCTTTTTTACATGGTTATCCCCCACTGTGTGCATGCAAAATGATGTAATGTTGAATGGAAGTAAACAGGGTCTCTACCAACCACATCATTTTTGCCATATCTCCTTCCCTAAACTATAACCTTTGTTTCCGCAAATGGCACCACTCTAGCTCACATTTAAGTCCCCAATAAAAGGTACTCCTGTTACCAAGTGCCTTGTGGTTAAAGAGGGTCCCTAAGGGTTGCAGCACAAATTGTGCCACTCTAAGGGACCCCACACCAAGCACATACAAACTGCCACGGCAGCTTGTATGTCTTGGTGCAGACAAAACTGAAGAGTTGACATGGCATTCATCGTTGTGTGGCATGCCCACAGACACTGTATGAGATACAGGTAAGAAACCCCTCTAGGAACCCCTCCAGCAGGCTTTCTCTCTAAGACTGGGTGCTTTTATGAGGACAAATCTGCATGAGCAGATATGCCCCTGCAATATCCTTGTAGATTCCTGGAAATTGTAAGTGACAAGGGAAGCCATAGTAAGTACATGGGCTGGACACTTGTCATGACAATTTCCCCAGTTTCGTGATGGCTTCACTGAAGAAAGAGCCATCCATGGCGGTGAACTTCAAAGGCCCTGCCACCTTATTTATGCAACTCCAGACTCTCCTGTTAAAGGAAACAGGCCCCTTCCCCTCCTCGCCCCCTTTTTGACGGGAGGAGAGGCGGGAAAACCTAGAAAGAATAGGAGGAGTGCCACCCTCTGCCAACTCCACCCCTCAGGTGCTGGAGGGGAGGAGAAGTACACTATTCAGTGCTCATCATTCTGAAGATGGGAGTTATCCAATCAGGTCTCCCTCCTACAGGAGGTGGGCATCACAAAGGGTGATGACACTCCAGGTAAGGAGCCCATTGGCCACTACCTGTCACTACCTTGTAACACCTCTAAATCTAGTATTTAGGTGGCATCCCTATATCCTGAACTGCAGTTCCTGATGACTTAAGAAGAGCCGGACACCACAGGGTCCCAGGAACAGAAAAGACTGCTGAGAACTAGTGACTCAGCCCCCGTCCTACCGGTTTGTCTGCAGCCCTTGACAATCAGGCACCAAAAGATGACTCGTCCTGTAGCCCAGAAACCTCTGGAACCTTGGGAGGACTGCCTGCATGTGACAAAGACCAAGATCACCTCAGAGCAGTAGACCTGTTCACAAAGCGACTAGCTTCAAAGTAAAGACTCTGTGACCTGAAGAACCTTGAAGACTGCACCTAGTTACACCTCTGCACCCAGCGCCACAGGCCCAAGCGGCCCACTTGTCCCAGTGAGCTTCCACCATGTTCCAAAGCCCAGTGTGGAGAAGTGTGGCTCAGGGGTTAGAGGCGGCAGACCTGGAGCTTGAGTTCGGCCCTGGACCAGGGTTCAATTCCCCGCCTCGGCGGGTCTTGGGCTCAATAATTCCACGGACTCGTTAATTCTCGCTCCGGTGCCTTCTCGACTCACGGGTTCACACTCTGCGACTCTGGGCAATAGCTTGCTTAATCTCCACATCGGCCCCTCGCGGTGGGATGCCTGGCTTTCACCTTGTGGATACCCTGCCAGGGTTATCTCACAGGGGAATACCAGGACGGGTTCCCTAAGCAAGCGCGGAGATGCCCCAGGGTAAGTCATGCGCTATATAAGCTTCATACATTTACATTTACATGTCCACTGTAAGCTGACCTTTTCCGGACTCTTCATTGTCGCCTGCAGACTCTGCACGGAGACCCCCCTAACTGCGACCTGCACCGGTAAGATGTTTCCAACACCGTAAGACACACTTGCACCCATCGGCCCTGGGACTTGATGAAGAGGACCAAAGGTTTCCCTATGTCCCAGAGCATTAAAACGTACCTGTCCAGCTGTAGGTTGCCTTCGACTGGCCTCCTGGCCTGGGCCTGCAACCCTTGTCCAATTGGGCCTTTTTCCATTACTTTGCATTTGGCACCTGAAGCTGTGTTGGCACCCTGCACGTGGGCACCCCTGTGCTGGTGGTGGTGTAGTGTTGGTGCTGCTTTGGACCTTGTCCAATGCTTGCCTCAACTCCCGGAGGATGGTCCCCCAAGCCGCTGCTCCTTACGTGTAACCAGCCCCTGTCCGATTGCCTCAGTCCCCAATTATTTGTATGGGGCACCAACCTCAAACTTGCACCTTGCACAGGCTGCCCCTGTGACGCTGGTGGTGCACTGTTGGTGCTGAACTGAACCTTTCCCAATACTTATCTTAATTTCTGAAGACTGGGCTTGTAAGTCGATGTTACTTATATGTATGTTGAATGTTTTCTCCCTCCCATAGGTTAACATGCCAAAGACTGAAATTTCCACTTTTTGCATTGAAAAATATTTCTATTGCAAATCGTATTTACGTAGGGCTTGCTTCGTGCCCTACGTAAGATCCTGCCGCTACTCCCTCTGGGAGCCAGAGCGGAGGTAGTGCGTAGCTCCATTCTCAGTAGGCTAGACTACTGCAATGCACTACTTCTGGGAGCCCCTAAAACTTTGATCCTAAAGCTGCAGAGGATTCAAAATATGGCTGCCAAATTGGCTCTATCTCGTTCACGTTCCACCTCTTCATCTGCAGCACTGGCTGATCTTCATTGGCTACCTGTCCAGCAGAGGATTGCTTTTAAGGCCTTATGCCTTGTCTTCAGGGCTTTGCATGGACTGGGACCGATACCGCTTCAAAATATCTTTTCTTGGTATCAAGCTGCCAGACTTTTGAGATCCTCTTCAGCGTTCCTAGTGACGGTTCCCAGGATTAACAGAGTGAGGATGGGCGGACGTGCCTTTAGTTTCACGGCCGCCACGTTATGGAATACCCTACCTCTGGCGCTGAGGAGTAGACAAGATTTGACTTCCTTTAAGAGGGACCTTAAGATCTACCTGTTTCCAAGAGTAATGTAGTGTGTCTCACCTGATGAAATGATATGGTCTCAGCGCCAGGATACCCTTTGGGTGACAGCCGCGCTTAACAAGTTTCAATACATTACATTACATTACCTGAGACAAAGTTCTGTGGTTCTGCCAAATAAATATAACCAGCCCAACAACGTAGAACCCCACAGAGTAGTCATATCATTTCCATGGATAAAAGTACAGCAGGACACAGCATTCTTGGCGCACATTCCACCCTCCATCGTGGCCATCAAAGCCAAAACATACCGATGTTGCATCACCATGAGGCGGCTGGCTCTTAGTTCTTCTCTTCCTTGATAACATTTAGGCCAAGCTCAGTGTTGTTGATCTTCAGTAGTTCCCACCTGGTTATTTATAACCAGCAGGCATTCACATTTGTTTGCAGGGTGAAGAATGGTATGGACCCTCCCACCTTTACTTATCTCTCAATTCTTCTGGAATGTCCTTGTACTGAGCCCAGCCAAAGTTATCAGCAGTTCTTTTTTCTCAAGCCTGTTGCAAGAGAGTTGTTTTCTTCTGTTGCTGACGTTGGAACAACTCGTATGGACCTTCTCCAGGGATGACCAGGGTTGGGATGTGAGTATAGTTACGAGGCGGAGAGGCCTTGCCATCCGGGGACGAGTTGAATACAGGCAAACTCGCCACACTGCCAGTGGATATCCATCAGTATGGATTTGCCCCATTGCTTGTCTGGCACGTGCAGTATTGCTCCACAATTTTCATTGGTGCCAAGTGGGATTGTTCCTTTGCCTCTGACACACAAAGAATACGTTTTCGTACAATTAGGGATTGTCTCTTTGCTTCTAGCCATGGTTACCTATCTATCTCAGTGTCCTAGATTTTCTGACATGGGGTATCTATGCTGGCATTCAACCCTTCCCTCCCAGACTCATTTCCCCTAGTAACATTGAGGTGTATGGCCCGGCGCTGGAACTCCATACCTAGTGTTCATTTGTTATTAAAGAAGACTGCCCCATAAACGCTGAGGGCCACCCTAGGACCACAAACGGAGGCGGGAGCGGCACGTTTGTGCACTGGTGCAGTGTTTTTGCTACCTCCAAGAACCTCTTTTCTGGATAATCTTGGGGCCAGACAGTGTCTTTACCTATGGTGCTCTGCCTGCGCATCCGGTCTGGTTCAGTTTGAATATTGCTAGGTTCGGTGAGAAGATACAATGTGGTGGGGTTGGTCTAATACTCGGTAACATTTACTACTACTCTTTGGTGTTCTACTCTACTAATTTGTATCTTGGCCCTAATCCTACATAGGTACAGGTGGATGAGACATTTTGCATTTTGGGGGCTATTTCTTATGATAGGTAAAGTCTATCTGCACCCACGGCATGTGGAATCAGCGAGCAGATATAGCACAACCTAGCTGATGTCTGGGTGCCCACGATGGTCATGTGCTTATACCATGTGTTGTGTAAGAGTTTGCTATGTAGTGGGCGGTAAATACTAGTGTTGGGTTAAGTTAAGTGAGGTGGGAGAGGTCCTTAGGCAAGCGCTGTGGAAATGCTGAGGTAGGATTCATGTGACTAGGCAGATTTCTCGCTACGGATGGATGCCGCCACGCCCATACTAAGTAGATGGTGTACAAAGGTGCAATAATACATAACTTTCGGAACATTGCAGGTCTTGGGATGGTGTCTGGAGGGCTTGTCTACACCTTGCTGACTTCCGGGGGGTGTCTTTGCTTGGCACAGTGTAAAGAGTCTGTTTGTAGAAAATGTCTGTAAAAATAGTCAGTGATCTTTTTGGCTTGAACCCGCGGACCTTGTTGGGATTTCAGATGTTGCTACTGAAGAGATGGTGGGCCGCAGTAAAGGTGGTGCATGTAAGGCTTGATTGCAGACCTGTTTGATACAAGCTGTGGTTTGATGGTTAGCTTTTTGAACAATATACCTCAATATTCGGTCTTGAAAATTCTTGTGCCTGTCCTTTTTGGGGAATATTTGGTACATCCATTTTGCACAGCCTTTCAGTGGTGTACTTGAAGGTGGTTCCAGTTGGGAAATCATTTTAGGAGATGGTGAACAGTTAGTCATGGAGAAACTGAGTTTTATTTTTGTGGGTCATTTGGTCCACCCCTCTTGCCATGACAGAGGTGAGCCTTTTAGTGGAGTTATCTTTGTGGGTGTGTGGGTGACTCTTTTTTTCCTAGCTATTGTTTTATGGGAGTTGTCTGCCCTTAAATCTCCTACTTTCACTAACGTGTGTGTGTGTGTGTATTTTTATGGCTGTGGATGGTACATTTTGACATGCACCTGCACAATGTGCCGTCAAAGGGAGAATGTATAACAATGGTATGAGTAGGGCTGGCGCACAGCTGATTTAATGTTCCAGTTGATTCAGAGATTTAGGTGCTATACAAGTGATGTCAAGCGTCCCGCGACATCCAATGTAACAAGCTGTGTAGTGGGGTCAGTGGGACACTGGCCCCATCCTTGTATGCACACTATATTCCCTCTGTGGTGGCAGAGGTTTCCACAAATATTTTCAAGACCAATTTTATGCTTATGGTTCTTTATTCATGATTTTTCTTGAGTTTGTTATATGCATTTTGTTAATACATTCATCCTTAGTGTGTTATAGTACAATCCTTATGCGTATCCAATGCATTTCGGGGTATAATGCACCCCTTCATCAGGGAAAGGACTCTGAAAAAATAAATTATGTGGGTCGTAAATAACGTAACAGGCAGGATTAAATAAACATGCATCTCTAGCAGCGTAGATTAAGTGCTAAGGAGTGGCGGTTGTTAATGCGAGGCACCTCTTAGTGACCCCGTTAACCCCGGGTGTGGTAAATCTGTAGCACACGGTGGAGGTTACAGTGCTTACTTGTACTGTTCACAGGGGATGGTAGATTCCTGAAACGGAAAAACGTGAGGAACGTGTTAAATCGGTGTGGTGTGTCTCGTGAATGCGAGCTTGTTAGTGTCGGATTCGAGCGGAAACTGACCTTAGGTTAATGCGTGCGGTCCTCCTTTCTTAGTCGCTGGTTCTGGCGGAACGCCATTACCAGCGTTTGGCTTCGTTAAAGAGATGTGTGGTCACGTGGGTTAGTGGGAGGAAGGTGGGAGTGGTTACATTATCCGTTAAAGGAACAGTCTGAAATTAGCGTGTGTATTGTTAGATGAATCATGCGGTGCATTCTGGGAATGGTAGTAATGTGACTACGGGCGGGTTAATCAGGTATGGAGGGTAGTTCGAAAGATTGAAAGTATACGAGTAAATCATACGTGCATGTATAATGCGTAAAACAATATTCATAAATTATGGAACAGTAAGAAACAATAAGTAGCAAACATAAACGGCAAAGTCCTTGGTTCGATCAGGAGTCTATGACTCAGTCCTGGAGCAACTTTTTAAAGGTAACATGAAAATTCGATTCTTTCGTTGAGTCCCATTGGCTTCTGGGTTGAGAGTCTATATATCCAGAAGTTTTCTCTTTGAAGTAAGAATTTGGTGTTGTCTCTGCCTTCTTCTTTAGTAATCGTTTCCAGTATTAAAAATTTCAACTGGGCAATGTTATGTTTTTCTTCGTGGAAGTGGACTGCTAATGCTGATTTGATGTTTTTCAAGCGTATGTTCGATTTGTGTTCAGTGAGTCTGGTTTTGATTTTGCGTTCCGTTTTCCCAATGTAAAGTTTGCCGCAGGGGCATTTCAGGGCATAAATTACGTTGCTGGTGTCGCATGTGGCGTTTACTTGTAACTTGATCTTGTTGCCCTTCATGGGATGGTTGATTATGTTGCCTCTAATGATGCAGTTACAGTTCCCACAGTTATGGCATGGTTTCGTTCCTGTGTAGGTGACTTGTTTAGTAGGTTTTTGTCGTACAAGTTCCCCTAGGTTGCGTGATCTGGTGTATGCAAACAGCGGAGGTTCTAGGAAGATTTGGTTGAAGTCCGGTTCCAGGTTTAATAGTGGCCAATGTTGTTGAATGATCTTTTTAAATTTGTTGGTCATGGTAGAGAACTTTGAAACAATCACTACTCGTGTTTGCTGTTTTTTAGGACTAGATTCTAATAGTTTTTGTCTTTCCAGGCGATTGATCCTCTGTATGGAGTTTTGAATAATCTTTTCCGGATAGCCTCTTTTCTGAAATTTCTGTGCCACTTCATTAATCCGCTGTGTTGTGTTTTGGGGGTTGGATGTAATCCGTTTTGCTCGTGCCATTTGGGAAAATGGTAAGTGAGTTTTCAAGTTGGATTCGTGAAAACTGCTGTAATGCAACATGTTGTTTCTGTCTGTGGGCTTAGTGTAAAGATCTGTTTCAAATTCCGTTCCATTCAGAGTAACTTTTACATCCAAAAAATTCACACTGGTATTCGAAATTTCCCAGGTCAGTTGAATCCTTTCATCTATACTGTTGAATTCCAGCAGTCTAGTTTGCAATTCCTCTTGGTTGCCCTTCCAGGCGATGAAAATGTCATCTATGTATCTCGTAAACAGTAATAGATGATCCGTCCAGTTTCTGTTCGTGAGAATGTGTTGCTCCTCGAAATATTGCATAAAGATGTTCGCATATGCTGGGGCTGCTGAATTGCCCATAGCCATGCCCACGAGTTGCTGATACCATGTGTTGTGATGTTTAAAATAACTATGGTACAACGTGAATAACATGAGTTCCATTAGGAAGGTTTGGAACGGTCTCTCAATATCAGTTTTAAGCAAGGCTTGTTCAATGGCTTCAATTCCCAAAGAATGGGGTATTGATGTGTACAGGGAACGTACATCCGCTGTACATAAGATCAGTTCTTGGTTTGTTTCCACTTTGAGGTTCATGAGTTTTGTGATGAAGTGTGTGGTATCTTTCGTGTATGACTTCATATTCTGTACTGTGGGTTGAAGGTATTTGTCCAACAATTGTCCGATAGGTTCATGAAGGCTCCCACATGTCGAGACTATGGGTCTCATGGGTGGGTCCATTAGGTTTTTGTGAATTTTTGGAACCATTCTTAGGATCGGGCTTCTGGGATTGGATTTGCTGAGAAACATCAAAACCAGACTCACTGAACACAAATCGAACATACGCTTGAAAAACATCAAATCAGCATTAGCAGTCCACTTCCACGAAGAAAAACATAACATTGCCCAGTTGAAATTTTTAATACTGGAAACGATTACTAAAGAAGAAGGCAGAGACAACACCAAATTCTTACTTCAAAGAGAAAACTTCTGGATATATAGACTCTCAACCCAGAAGCCAATGGGACTCAACGAAAGAATCGAATTTTCATGTTACCTTTAAAAAGTTGCTCCAGGACTGAGTCATAGACTCCTGATCGAACCAAGGACTTTGCCGTTTATGTTTGCTACTTATTGTTTCTTACTGTTCCATAATTTATGAATATTGTTTTACGCATTATACATGCACGTATGATTTACTCGTATACTTTCAATCTTTCGAACTACCCTCCATACCTGATTAACCCGCCCGTAGTCACATTACTACCATTCCCAGAATGCACCGCATGATTCATCTAACAATACACACGCTAATTTCAGACTGTTCCTTTAACGGATAATGTAACCACTCCCACCTTCCTCCCACTAACCCACGTGACCACACATCTCTTTAACGAAGCCAAACGCTGGTAATGGCGTTCCGCCAGAACCAGCGACTAAGAAAGGAGGACCGCACGCATTAACCTAAGGTCAGTTTCCGCTCGAATCCGACACTAACAAGCTCGCATTCACGAGACACACCACACCGATTTAACACGTTCCTCACGTTTTTCCGTTTCAGGAATCTACCATCCCCTGTGAACAGTACAAGTAAGCACTGTAACCTCCACCGTGTGCTACAGATTTACCACACCCGGGGTTAACGGGGTCACTAAGAGGTGCCTCGCATTAACAACCGCCACTCCTTAGCACTTAATCTACGCTGCTAGAGATGCATGTTTATTTAATCCTGCCTGTTACGTTATTTACGACCCACATAATTTATTTTTTCAGAGTCCTTTCCCTGATGAAGGGGTGCATTATACCCCGAAATGCATTGGATACGCATAAGGATTGTACTATAACACACTAAGGATGAATGTATTAACAAAATGCATATAACAAACTCAAGAAAAATCATGAATAAAGAACCATAAGCATAAAATTGGTCTTGAAAATATTTGTGGAAACCTCTGCCACCACAGAGGGAATATAGTGTGCATACAAGGATGGGGCCAGTGTCCCACTGACCCCACTACACAGCTTGTTACATTGGATGTCGCGGGACGCTTGACATCACTTGTATAGCACCTAAATCTCTGAATCAACTGGAACATTAAATCAGCTGTGCGCCAGCCCTACTCATACCATTGTTATACATTCTCGCGTCCAACACTGGACCGGCTGCACGCAGAAGAAAATTCACTATGAGTAACTTCGACGACATTTCTAAAAGTACGGAGGCAAGGGCCTCAACCTTTGCGTTTAAATCAGATGAAGCTAATCGGATTTACGCACTTATTAGGGAGGAAAATGCCCAGGAGACTACAACTCGATCCAAAGAGCAACACATAAAACAACTAATCTACCTAAGTAAGAGACGCATAAACCAACAACTACATGCGAGTACCCTGGTGAAGTACCACCGTAACCTACGCATACCAAGGGGACTCAGAATTGCCCTTAGACCATCGCTCTGCAAGAACTCTAAAACCTTCCAAGAAAGGTGGTTTGAGATTTTAAACAAATGCTCACTTGATCTGATCCTTCTAATTATAGAAGAACTATCCGGAATACTTGGTGAATTAACCAGAGAAATTGAGGAAACATCTACTGAACTGTCCAAAATGTTAACAGAGGATGAATTAAAAGATATATTGGACGAAATCCAAACCCAAATGGACAAACATACTAAAGACATTAACGAACGAAAAATACGCAAATATAGGAGAGACACTCTCGACTATAAACTCGGAGAAGTTTATACATGGGCGGAAGTGTATGCCCAAAAAAGACGGAACAAACCGTATACATCACAGACAGACACCTCGTCATCTGACAGCGACAGCACTCAAAGAACCAAGAGACCCCAACAAACACCAGCAGAACCGGATACAAGCAGAGCACAACAACCCACGACTAGCCATGTACCGGACCAAAGTCCTTTTTTAGAACAGGGTCAAACCCAAAAAGGCGACCCCGGAGAGGAAAGAACAAAAGACAAAGAAACAAGGAAAGAACCACCCACCACGAGGAGTACAACGGGAACGATCAAGGACAAACAAACCAAGAAAACACAGAACAACTAGTAATCAATATCAGTGATCACCACCTTACCCAACAAGAAATCAGTCTCTTACAGAAGGGAACGTCATTTGTACCCACCACGGATTCCAATACTTTGGAACTGGAAGTCAGTTTTTTTAAACTCATGAGGAAACTTCGACTTCGCCATTTTTTTGATAATGTGTTACCTCCCACCACCCAAGTGGAACCAGATCAACTTCTTGGATTAAGACCTCACAGCACATATCAGCCACCGATCAGTCATAAAACATTAGACCTATTCGAAAACAGAGTCAAGCAGGATCTCAACAAACTTAACCCCAAACGCACCAAAAACAAGAACATCACCCAGAAGGACTTAACCACATTGAGAAAAATAGCCAACAATAGTTCCATCACATGTGTCAAAGCTGACAAGGGCGGCGCACTAATAATCATGAATACTACCATGTATGAATCGAAAGTGTTAGAACACATCGGCGACAAGACCACTTACATGAAATTGAATGCAAACCCCACAATGGAATACATCAAAAATTTAAACAACATACTAGACAAAGCACATGAAATGGGAATAATTAACACCAAGACCAAGAACTTTCTCAGCAAATCCAATCCCAGAAGCCCGATCCTAAGAATGGTTCCAAAAATTCACAAAAACCTAATGGACCCACCCATGAAACCCATAGTCTCGACATGTGGGAGCCTTCATGAACCTATCGGACAATTGTTGGACAAATACCTTCAACCCACAGTACAGAATATGAAGTCATACACGAAAGATACCACACACTTCATCACAAAACTCATGAACCTCAAAGTGGAAACAAACCAAGAACTGATCTTATGTACAGCGGATGTACGTTCCCTGTACACATCAATACCCCATTCTTTGGGAATTGAAGCCATTGAACAAGCCTTGCTTAAAACTGATATTGAGAGACCGTTCCAAACCTTCCTAATGGAACTCATGTTATTCACGTTGTACCATAGTTATTTTAAACATCACAACACATGGTATCAGCAACTCGTGGGCATGGCTATGGGCAATTCAGCAGCCCCAGCATATGCGAACATCTTTATGCAATATTTCGAGGAGCAACACATTCTCACGAACAGAAACTGGACGGATCATCTATTACTGTTTACGAGATACATAGATGACATTTTCATCGCCTGGAAGGGCAACCAAGAGGAATTGCAAACTAGACTGCTGGAATTCAACAGTATAGATGAAAGGATTCAACTGACCTGGGAAATTTCGAATACCAGTGTGAATTTTTTGGATGTAAAAGTTACTCTGAATGGAACGGAATTTGAAACAGATCTTTACACTAAGCCCACAGACAGAAACAACATGTTGCATTACAGCAGTTTTCACGAATCCAACTTGAAAACTCACTTACCATTTTCCCAAATGGCACGAGCAAAACGGATTACATCCAACCCCCAAAACACAACACAGCGGATTAATGAAGTGGCACAGAAATTTCAGAAAAGAGGCTATCCGGAAAAGATTATTCAAAACTCCATACAGAGGATCAATCGCCTGGAAAGACAAAAACTATTAGAATCTAGTCCTAAAAAACAGCAAACACGAGTAGTGATTGTTTCAAAGTTCTCTACCATGACCAACAAATTTAAAAAGATCATTCAACAACATTGGCCACTATTAAACCTGGAACCGGACTTCAACCAAATCTTCCTAGAACCTCCGCTGTTTGCATACACCAGATCACGCAACCTAGGGGAACTTGTACGACAAAAACCTACTAAACAAGTCACCTACACAGGAACGAAACCATGCCATAACTGTGGGAACTGTAACTGCATCATTAGAGGCAACATAATCAACCATCCCATGAAGGGCAACAAGATCAAGTTACAAGTAAACGCCACATGCGACACCAGCAACGTAATTTATGCCCTGAAATGCCCCTGCGGCAAACTTTACATTGGGAAAACGGAACGCAAAATCAAAACCAGACTCACTGAACACAAATCGAACATACGCTTGAAAAACATCAAATCAGCATTAGCAGTCCACTTCCACGAAGAAAAACATAACATTGCCCAGTTGAAATTTTTAATACTGGAAACGATTACTAAAGAAGAAGGCAGAGACAACACCAAATTCTTACTTCAAAGAGAAAACTTCTGGATATATAGACTCTCAACCCAGAAGCCAATGGGACTCAACGAAAGAATCGAATTTTCATGTTACCTTTAAAAAGTTGCTCCAGGACTGAGTCATAGACTCCTGATCGAACCAAGGACTTTGCCGTTTATGTTTGCTACTTATTGTTTCTTACTGTTCCATAATTTATGAATATTGTTTTACGCATTATACATGCACGTATGATTTACTCGTATACTTTCAATCTTTCGAACTACCCTCCATACCTGATTAACCCGCCCGTAGTCACATTACTACCATTCCCAGAATGCACCGCATGATTCATCTAACAATACACACGCTAATTTCAGACTGTTCCTTTAACGGATAATGTAACCACTCCCACCTTCCTCCCACTAACCCACGTGACCACACATCTCTTTAACGAAGCCAAACGCTGGTAATGGCGTTCCGCCAGAACCAGCGACTAAGAAAGGAGGACCGCACGCATTAACCTAAGGTCAGTTTCCGCTCGAATCCGACACTAACAAGCTCGCATTCACGAGACACACCACACCGATTTAACACGTTCCTCACGTTTTTCCGTTTCAGGAATCTACCATCCCCTGTGAACAGTACAAGTAAGCACTGTAACCTCCACCGTGTGCTACAGATTTACCACACCCGGGGTTAACGGGGTCACTAAGAGGTGCCTCGCATTAACAACCGCCACTCCTTAGCACTTAATCTACGCTGCTAGAGATGCATGTTTATTTAATCCTGCCTGTTACGTTATTTACGACCCACATAATTTATTTTTTCAGAGTCCTTTCCCTGATGAAGGGGTGCATTATACCCCGAAATGCATTGGATACGCATAAGGATTGTACTATAACACACTAAGGATGAATGTATTAACAAAATGCATATAACAAACTCAAGAAAAATCATGAATAAAGAACCATAAGCATAAAATTGGTCTTGAAAATATTTGTGGAAACCTCTGCCACCACAGAGGGAATATAGTGTGCATACAAGGATGGGGCCAGTGTCCCACTGACCCCACTACACAGCTTGTCAAAGGGAGAAGGCATGTAGTAATTTGAGGGTTGTGGGTAATTGCAATGTGTCCTGAGGACACATGCATGCCCCTCTGTTCTTTTCACGTGGTGTATCACAAGGTTTTTCCCAATGAAGTTGGGTGTTTTGTCTTCGCCCATTTTCTGGAAGCTTCATTTTTGGGCTACTTTGGGCTGCTTCCTGCAGGTGATTGGGCACCCTCCTAAGGTCACATCTAGTGCAGGTCTTATTGGGGCATACCAGTGGGGTTGAGAAGCTGCTTTGAGGCCCCCATGTGATTCAGATGTGGCAATGACTGGGTTTGGACCTATTGCTCTGTAGGACGATGTTCGTGAAGCCCTCTGTATTTTATTTGAAAAGCTGGGAGTGGTGGTGAGCATATTTGTGCACATTGTGTGGGGATGTGTGAAGGTCATCTACAGAACTCCTTTCCCTCCCAGCGCCCCCTCTTCCTTGGAACCCGGATGCTTTGAGTCTGCCGCCCTCAGGGGAAATCAGGGACTTCTTACTCGGTGATGCACTACTCTCTCTGTTCTGGAGGGACATGACCTGATGAGTAAACCTTTGATGTTTGGAAACATTAGAGGAGAGGAGAAGGCAAATAGCTTGCTTATGAAGGGAATCTGGTGCATGACTGGGACTTGTCATGCTGCGAGTAACAAACTTAGATCGCTGATTGTCCTGGCGAATTTCCCTACTGACTTAGTGCTAAATTGTTGCATATTTGTGCATGGACTGCAGAGGTCTATGGGGCACCTCGACACCCCACATATGCGGAAAAACCTGGCTTCCAGCACTTGGACCGTTGCTTTGTTTTGGAACTTAAAGGGGGCTTCCACTAGCTGGAGGCCTAATAGTGTCCTCTTGATCTCGTCATAGGAACCCCTTTCAATTGGACTAGGATGAGGAGACCTGGGTGCCTGATTTTATGGACTGGTTGGGGGCTCCCCTGCCCCTTCTTCAGACTGCCCTCTCCCAGGGGCTTGGCCAGCCAACCCCTAGCCTGGGGGACTAACAACAGAGTGGGGCCTAGGCCCCTGCAGGCACCAAAATTGGCAGATGTTAGCGTGGATTCCTGATTGACCTAATGCACGGCAGCCCTGGGTTTTTCCTGAATGCAAGTAAAGGCTTGAGTTTTCCAATGCTGTGTCACAAGTTTTTATTGTGGTGGTGAGTTTTCTGAAGTGGATATGAAGTGGATGTGTCATACTAGAGCTTTGGATTTACTGCGTATGTGGATTGGGCAATTGTGTGAAGGCATTACCTCCCCAGACACTTACCCCTCCCTGCCGTGGCCCTGGTGCTTGTTGGCCTGGGTTCCTTGCCTGCTGTGGTTGCTACGTGTATGGCCAACCACCTGGTCCTTTTACAGTAGTGTGTTTGCTGACTGATTTCCTTGTGGTTGAATGTGCTATGTGCTCGGTTTGACCGGGACTTGGTTTTGTGGATGTTGAATTGGCGAGGAAGGGCCCAGGCCTATCGATCTTTGCTTATGATATGCTTTCCGGTGGCACTGAATGGCCATGTGGCACATTAGGTGACAGTAGTAGCACTGTCTGAGTTCTGCCTGCTCTCAGCCTCCCTGAACTCTGCCGCTAGGACTGGGTGGAAACCCTTCGGGGTTTGGTGGCAAAGCTCCCTTCAAGATTGGTGCAATTTGCATGTTTACGGCCAACGTGGCCCCTTCGAGGGCGGTCTTTGTTAACGTATGTTGGGCCAGTTTAGTGGTGTCTCTTTGGGCTTGCTCCTGTTTTTCCTTGTCCTTTTCCTGTTTCTTTCTGTAGTAATTTACTGTCATGGCCGGCATAGCACGCGGGTAAGGGGTGGGCGCGGGGGGTGCAGGTGAAGCATGGGGGGAGGAGGATCGAAATTAATAAAATACATTAAAAAAACTTACATTGAGCTCGGGTCCGCGACTTCTCTG
Source organism: Lissotriton vulgaris (assembly GCF_964263255.1). Taxonomy (NCBI): domain Eukaryota; kingdom Metazoa; phylum Chordata; class Amphibia; order Caudata; family Salamandridae; genus Lissotriton; species Lissotriton vulgaris. Next base: position 1,375,038,262 of record NC_141695.1, read on the forward strand.
CTCCTGCTCTCCTGCCTCCGACAGGAACAGGAAGCAGACAGCCAGGCTTCCTCCCCTAAGCTAGGTCTGAGTGCCATGACACAGCTCTTAGCCAGGGGCTAGACGGGTGAGCATGTTCTCCATGCAGGCTGTAATGCAGCCTGCATGGAGAACAGGGAAGTGCGCATGACTGGTTTGGGTGTACCAAGAGGGCCGACCAAACATTCCTTGCGCACTTGGGAGTGGGCAAACCACTCCTTCCCTGCTAGGAGAGCAGAGCAGCCCCGCCCACTGCAAAGCAGCAGGACAGGAAACATAAAATGACAAGAACTATAAGTTATTGTCCTTTTATGCTTCTCACTGCTTAATAGCAGTGGGACAACACTCCTCTGTCATGGCAGAGGAGCCACCTCTGGTAATGTAATATGTGTACCTGTATTTCCCACAAAAAATACTATAGAAAGAGGGGCAAGGGGAGTATTTATCGACCTAGTGTCCCATTCCCCTATTTTACATCACAAACTACAAAAAGGGAAACTAGGTCTAAAGTGTGTGTTGATCCAGAGGCTAATGAGAACGAGACTAACAACTATACATCATGAGTCATATCTGGCCGAGAAATTCCCATCCGACTACCCTTGTTGGCGGAATATCGTCATGTGGGAGTTAGTACATGATCCTGATACCGCTTCCAACCATCAAAAAGACGGTGCGGATCTGGATCTGTGAAGAAACTCTAGCCAAGATAATGCTCAAGGAGTGGAAAGAGGATAGAGTGCAGTGCTAAAGTGAAAGTGAAACTAAAATTGACTACTTAGACAAAAAATGTGTTTAATGAAGATTGTCTAGGTGTCAAAATTAAAACCACGCCCCATAGAAAAATTATAACTATAGAGTGGCGCTGTGCAGGACGGTCAACATGTTTCAGCCAGTTTGGAACAACTTTCCGGCTTTCGTCAGGACCAATAGATGTAATAGCTACTGCAGATATATAAAGTGTAGTGAAGAAAGAAAATTTGATACTTTACAGAATGGTAGTCTCCCTGGACCTTGGAGCCCCAATGTATCCTGGAGAGCAAATTTTTCTTTTCATTTCCTGTTGTGACATAAAAACATACAACAAGGATATAGAGAAGATATACATATATATAGCCACTTTACACACAGACAATGTAAAAACAACACACTAGCATAAGTAGTTTTTTACTTAGCAATTTAACAAAAAACATTTTCTGAACTCACTTCCAGGGAGGTATTGGTCTCCACTGGAATACTCACCCAGCTTTGTGTGGGAGAAGACCTCACCTCACCCGGCAACCTACTCGGGAAGTTGAGGCCCGCTCTATTTTGCAAAAGAAGGGGGGACATAGTATCAATCATATAATATGTCTAGCTCACTGGCTCTGCATAAAAAACAACACATTTTAAAATAATGGACAACACACACCCAATAGGAGGGACAGCCACGTTAGGGACTATTGGATTTTAAACAAAAGCACAGTTATGTCTAGGAAAGAAAAATAGTAAGACCTGGCTCTAGAACAGGGGGGAAAATAGCCCCTGTCCCAGCTCACCAAGTACAGATCAGTGGTGAGCACAGGGTATAGAAATATATTAAAGTTAGATGCTGAGACCAAATGCTCTGCATCTTGAAGGGCAGGAATAACTCTTTCCAAAAAGTCGATCTCGGGACTAAGGGCTAAAGCACTCACCTGTCCGTCGGTACCTCTTGCAATCATCCAAGAGGAAGTGGAGGTACCGACCGGACAGCCCTTTCCTGTTTAAATACTGTTGCTAATTGGTCTGAAAATCCTCATTACGAGTAGCTAATTGGTTATGAGTTGCCGCTTAACAGGTGATTGCAAGCGATTGAATGCGTTGCCTTACGCATGCGCACTCAAGACGAGCGCACTACTATTAGTAGCAGTGTCTGGTGCGCGTGCGCCAGAGTGTGATGATAAAGAAAAGGAAAGGCACTTCTTACCGCGCGAGTGTAAGAGAACTTTGTCTTCTCTTCGCGCATGTGCAGACTAGTATGCGCGTGTGGAGGACCATGTCAGCGAGTATAGGAGGGCATTATCTACCATACGCGCATGTGCAGATGTAATACACAAGAGTTTAGCGCACGCTTTGGTAGAGTATTTCAACGCGCATGCGCAAAAGCATGGTATATGTCCACAATGCTGATTTGACGGAAAAACGCGAGTGGTATGCTGAATACAAGTATTATAAGTATAGAAGCAATAGTCAACAACTCGTTTCCTAACATAAAGATGTGTATATACTCTTCCTTAACTGTATGGGTGTTACTGATTAGCATGATTTTAACCCATATTCACAGGTCGCCAAGGAGTGCAGAAACTCAGTGTTGCGACCCGCGAGTGTGCATAAGAAAAAGTAGCAATAGTGACTCTTATAAATACGACACACCACTGGTAAGGGAACAAAAATGCTTCCAGAACTAATGGTGTCAATAATTGATAACAACTTATTGTCAATATATGCACTTTTTGGTGCTTGAAAAAGTCGATGGGTAGGGTAGAATAATCTAGTGTTATCATACTAGGCTTAACACATGTCAATCTTCGGCTGTAAGTTGATGAATATTAGATATGAAATATACTCATCACTATGTTCATTCTCCAGTAAGTATACGCTCGCGTCAAAAAGAATGCATCATAATGTCATCATGTCTATGTAGGACTACAGCGAAACCCAGGGAATTGCATCATTAAGGCCCTTGGTGTCACATTGAAGTTTGAAAATCCACTTTTGTTCTTTCAAAAATAGATATCTTGAGACGTCACTGATGTGTGGTGGGATAAACTGATGTTCTAGTATTACCCACCGCAAATCCTCTGCCTGATGTTTGTGAGAAATGAAATGGTTAGTGAGACAGGTAGACTGCTTTTGGCGTCTGATGGTGCTCTTATGTTCACTTATTCGGATTTTCATTTTTCGAGTAGTGTGGCCAACGTATCTCAATGAACAGGGGCACGTTATCATATATATAACTCCCTCTGTATTGCAATTAGTATGTTTCTTCAATAGCCACGGTCTGCCTGTCCCTATGTCCACTTGATCAGTTTTGTAAGTTTGTGGGCATGCACTGCATGTACCACAGGGAAAGTGACCTCGGACAGGTGGAAGGTTCCACAGTGTGTTGGTAACATCAGTGGTCTGCAGTCTCGGCCTCGTGTGTACTAAGGTGTCACGTCGGCTGGGGGCTCTCTTGAAGGAAACGAGTGGAAGTGTAACTGTAGTCTGTGCTACGTTCAGAATATTCCAGTGTCGTCTGATGGTCTTTTGGATCTGGTTAGAGAGGACACTGAAAGTACTTACAAAAGTTAGTCTCTCTAGGGATGGTTTTTCAGTTTTCTTTTCCAACAGTGCTTCTCGATGGTTATTAGAAGCCCGTTTGCAAGCTCGATTCACAAGATGTCGAGGATATTCTCTCTCAAGCAGTTGTTTGGACAAGTTAGAAGCATGTTTCTCATAGAGGGGTCGAGACGAACAGTTTCTGCGTACTCGCAGAAACTGTCCCACTGGTAGATTTTCTCGTAAGGCCCGTGGGTGATGGCTATTAAACCCAAGAAGTGAATTCCTTGACATGGGTTTTTTATATAGTTCACTCTCTAGTTTGCCACCACTCGAAAAAATTAAGATATCAAGAAATGGCAACTGTTCTTGACTATACTCTACAGTGAACTTCAAAAAGCGATTCTGCTGGTTGAGCCATCCATGGAATCCTTCTACCTCAGATGGTGTGCCTGGCCAGACCACCAGAATGTCATCTATGTATCTCTTCCATAGCAACACCTGATGGTAATATGGGTTGCTATGGTCGAGTACATGAGTTAGTTCAAATAAGTGTACATAGAGGTTGGCCAGGCTCGGAGCGAAAATGCTCCCCATGGAGGACCCAGAGGTCTGGAGGTAGATCTCATCCTCAAATTTAAAGTAGTTCTTCATCATCGCCAATCTGGCGCACTCCATGATGAAGTTAACTGGTGTGATACTTTTTAGATCACGAGCGTCTAGAAGTGATCTAATGGCTTCTAGGGTTTCCTCTTGTGGAATGCTAGTATACAACGACTCGACGTCAAAACTGACTAAAAGGTCAGTTCTGACATCAAAGTCCACCTCTGGTAACAACCTGAGTACGTCAGCCGTATCTTGCAGGTAAGTAGGCATCTCTTTCACTAGAGGCCGAAGGAAAAAAATCCACAAAAGTGGATAATGGTTCCAAAAGGGAACCAATCCCCGAAATAATTGGTCGTCCCGGGGGAGGCCTGGTTGCCTTGTGTATTTTTGGCAGGCAATAAAACCCTGGCATCACCGGATTGGAAGTGATCAGAAATTGGACCTATTGAGGTGTGATCCAACCTTCCGCATTACCCTCATCGACCAAGTTCCTAATCTCCATAAGTAACCTTGGAGTTGGATCATTAGGTAGACGACGATAGGACTTTTGGTCGTTTAATTGTCTCAGACATTCCTGGCGGTAGGTTGTCATATCCATGACAACCGTAGCGCCACCTTTGTCCGCTGGCTTGATTATAATTGATGGATCAGAGGACAGGCTAGTGAGGGCGAGTCTTTCCTTGGTTGTAAGATTTTGGAAAGTTTGTTGTTTGCTTTCAAAAAGAGCCATAACCTCATGTGTTACAGCTTGTTCAAAAGTACTGACTTTGGAAGGTACTTGATGTGCTAGTGGTGTGAACGTGGATTTTGGGCGTAAACCAGTGTTTTTGGAGCTTTCGTCTCTTGTATCATTCTCTTTAGATTTAAAAAAGAAATGGAGACGTATTTTTCTAAAAAAAAATTCTAGCTCACATCTAGTCTGAAAGGGATCACCTTTATTAGTTGGAACAAAGCCCAATCCTTTGTTCAAAACATTTTGCTCATCAATGGTTAGATGTTTAGAACTGAGGTTGACTACTAGATTCCTGTTGTCTCTGTTGTCGACGTCTGTTGTGCTACCCTCCTGCTCCTGGTGTTCTGGAAGGGCTGTTCTGGTTCCCAATGTACGTTTTGTTGCCCTCTTCTCCTGCCATAACTGCGTCCTCGGCCCTGCAATAAAAAAGACGGGTCTTGAAAGAATTGTGGGTTTTGTGGAAACCCCTGCATTTGTTGCGCAAATGGTGGTGGTTGGTAACCCCAGGGTCCCGGTGGCCACCATTGACCTTGCTTTTGGTACGAGCCACGAGCTCCTCTTCTCTTGTTAAACCTGCGTTGTTGTCCCCTTCCTCTCACCTGTAAGGTGGTTGGGTCAGACCCGTCAGATTCACTACCTGGGTCTGATCCTGAGGAGGAGTAGTTAGAACCATAAGTCTCCCTTTGTTGTTGAATTCAGGTGCGACCCAGGTGTCGCTAGTATAAGGAAAAATTCTGGTCATAGAGAATTTATCTAGATCTTTTTTAAATTTCTCTACTTTGATGGCAAGGATGTTATCACCATAATCTTTACTACTTTTATTTGTCTCGTCTAGATGTTTTTTGAAAACACTATTGGTCAAGGTAGTCTTGATTTTGCCTTCTAGCAGTTGGATCTCTATTAAGATAGTATCTGCTATCCGTTTAGCAGTGTTGACAATGAGGATCAGCCAATCTAAGTAGTCAATTATAGTTTCACTTTCACTTTAGCACTGCACTCTATCCTCTTTCCACTCCTTGAGCATTATCTTGGCTAGAGTTTCTTCACAGATCCAGATCCGCGCCGTCTTTTTGATGGTTGGAAGCGGTATCAGGATCATGTACTAACTCCCACATGACGATATTCCGCCAACAAGGGTGGTCGGATGGGAATTTCTCAGTCAGATATGACTCATGATGTATAGTTGTTAGTCTCGTTCTCATTAGCCTCTGTATCAACACACACTTTAGACCTAGTTTACCTTTTTTGTAGTTTGTACCTGTATTTCCCCCCACGGTTTGGTGTCTAATCCCACTATGCAGTCCCTTTTTGAGGATTTTGTAAAGGAATGTAACCTGGGGGCTCATATCAGTCCATGGTTGTGCTGTCTCTTGACCCCACCGTTCCCGCATTCGCCTGGAAAATGAGTCATTGTTTCCCCAGGTTCATGCTCTCTACATCTGGATGATCTGGGAACATTTCCCTCAGGGCATCCAGGTCTGTTGTCTAAGTGATTTGAGTGCGGCCCCATCATACTTGGTGTTGGTGAGCGTGACTGCCGGGATGCGGGCTTGGAAAAACACCATATTTAGGGGCTCATTAGGATGGCGGACGGAAGTGCCTCCGCAGACCCAGAGTATGCGGAACAAGCCAATTTTCCGTGCGCCTGTCGCAGACACTCCGACCGCCAAATCAGGATACGAAATACGTGCCAAAATCCGTCCGCGGCGGTAGAACACGGTCCGCCGCACCACCACACCCAACCACGCGGCGGACGTAACCATTCCAGAGACTCCGCCGTACAGACTGACGACTAGGACCGTCCCCCAAATCAAGATGGCGGAAAACACACATAAAAGCGCGGCGGAAAAACAACCTACCTGAACACGGCGGATGCTCCACAGCGACCATACTCACCACGAGCCGCTCGCCGACATGGACCCTGCACTACAGGCTTACCCGATACTCTACGCGATCCAGTACGTCCTCGTCTTGGCCCACCATCGACGACGACGCAGGTAGGCTACACACCATTCGCTGTCTGGAGAGGAGTACCGGCAAGGGCGGTGACGTAGGGAGGGGGGAGTGACATGTCCCGAAATGCACATATGCCTGTGTACGGCAACGCCTCCAAGGGTCGTGACCCAGGTAGGGGAGAGTGACATGTACCTGAACCCACCGCTCTCAAGAAAATACTAATCCACACCAGCATCACACACGCAAGAATGACTCTGACAAAGCACGACACATTAATCTCAATTTAATTTACGCAGATTCGGAGCAAGATCACAGTCTAGGATGGAGCATGGCCATTGTGGACACCAGAGCTGGAACATCAGAGGCAGTACATCAGTATGAGGATAGCAACAGTGCATTGTGGACACCAGAGCAGGGACATCAGAGGCAGTACATCAGCATGAGGATAGCAACAGGGCAGTAACAGGGCAGTGTGGACACCAGAGCAGGTACATCAGAGGCAGTACATCAGTATGAGGATAGCAACAGTGCATTGTGGACACCAGAGCAGGAACATCAGAGGCAGTACATCAGCATGAGGATAGCAACAGGGCAGCAACAGGGCAGTGTGACACCAGAGCAGGTACATCAGAGGCAGTACATCAGCATGAGGATAGCAACAGGGCAGCAACAGGGCAGTGTGGACACCAGAGCAGGTACATCAGAGGCAGTACATCAGCATGAGGATAGCAACAGTGCATTGTGAACACCAGAGCAGGTACATCAGAGGCAGTACATCAGCATGAGGATAGCAACAGGGCATTGTGGACACCAGAGCAGGTACATCAAAGGCAGTACATCAGTATGAGGATAGCAACAGGGCAGTGTGGACACCAGAGCAGGTACATCAGAGGCAGTACATGAGAGGGGCCAAGGGCACCAACAGTCCATGGCAAGGCACAGGTCCATCAGAGGCAGTACATGAGAGGGGCCAAGTGCTCCAACAGTCCATTGCACTGAAAACGTCCATCAGAGGCAGCACATGAGAGGGGCCAAGGGCACCAACAGTCCATGGCAAGGCACAGGTCCATCAGAGGCAGTACATGAGAGGGGCCAAGTGCTCCAACAGTCCATTGCACTGAAAACGTCCATCAGAGGCAGCACATGAGAGGGGCCAAGGGCACCAACAGTCCATGGCAAGGCACAGGTCCATCAGAGGCAGTACATGAGAGGGGCCAAGTGCTCCAACAGTCCATTGCACTGAAAACGTCCATCAGAGGCAGCACATGAGAGGGCACAATGCAGTATCTGAACAGCAACAGGGCAGTGTGGACACCAGAGCAGGTACATCAGAGGCAGTACATCAGTATGAGGATAGCAACAGTGCATTGTGGACACCAGAGCAGGTACATCAGAGGCAGTACATCAGTATGAGGATAGCAACAGTGCATTGTGGACACCAGAGCAGGTACATCAGAGGCAGTACATCAGTATGAGGATAGCAACAGTGCATTGTGGACACCAGAGCAGGAACATCAGAGGCAGTACATCAGTATGAGGATAGCAACAGGGCAGTGTGGACACCAGAGCAGGTACATCAGAGGCAGTACATCAGTATGAGGATAGCAACAGTGCATTGTGGACACCAGAGCAGGTACATCAGAGGCAGTACATCAGAGGGCACACTACAGCAACTTACAGCACACCATCAGGTGGATTGCGTGAAGTTCCCGCATCGGACACACTGCCAGCACCAGAAACCGGAGTGTGACACACAGCCACAGATGTAGTGACTGACACGTGAGCCACAGACCCAGATACACTGCCAGCACCTGATACAGGAGTGTGAGACACAGCCACAGACCGAGTGACTGACACATGGCCCATACACCCAGATACACTGCCAGCACCTGATACAGGAGTGTGAGACACAGCCACAGACCGAGTGACTGACACATGGCCCATAGACCCAGATACACTGCCAGCACCTGATACAGGAGTGTGAGACACAGCCACAGACCGAGTGACTGACACATGGCCCATAGACCCAGATACACTGCCAGCACCTGATACAGGAGTGTGAGACACAGCCACAGACCGACTGACTGACACATGGCCCATAGACCCAGATACACTGCCAGCACCTGATACAGGAGAGTGAGACACAGCCACAGACCGACTGACTGACACATGGCCCATAGACCCAGATACACTGCCAGCACCTGATACAGGAGTGTGAGACACAGCCACAGACCGACTGACTGACACATGGCCCATAGACCCAGATACACTGCCAGCACCTGATACAGGATATGTCTCGACTGATACCCTGCCACTAACAGACACATGCGAGTCAACTGCACCTGCGCCACTGTGACCACTGAAATGATGAGCCACAGGGCTGTATGGTCCAGGAGACAGGGTGGCTCTGGAAGCGGGGGATAGTTGCAATTGGCCGACATCGGATTTGGCATGTGTCAATGCTGTGTGTCTACGCTTCTTTTGGACATGTGCCTGCACCCTGGACAGGACAGGACTCACAAGTGGACCGGACTGAGAAGCAATTTCACCCACCATGGGAGGTGCATGTGCTGGGGGGGGGATGCTCTCTGGGGACGTGCTGGAGCCTGCTTGTCGTTTGCTGTGTGGCTGCCTTGTGGCCTCTGCAACATGTGTCATGGGGGATGCCACTACAGGGTCCACCTGCATCCGTCCCTGACGGGCTCTGATGGGAGTGGAGGTAAGGGGTGACTCCACTGCGGAGACACCTGTATTCCGTTTCCCAGAAAACAGCTGCCTCAGTGCAACAATGGGTGATGTATGCCTGTCCCTGACAGTGCCACTGTTCATGGGAGAGTCCTTGGGCCTTGGATGATCCATTTCCGTAGGAGTACTGTAGTCTGCGGACTTTCCCTGTTCCCTGGATGGTGCCCTCTTCCAGGCTGCAGACTTGTCGTCTGTGGTGTACATATCCCCTGGACACCCCTTCTGCCCGTGTGTGTCCCTGCCCCTGGGAGTGTCCGTGCTCCTCTTAGGTGCGTTTGTCTTGTGACTGTCCTTGTCCCTGCCCTTGGGAGTGGCTCCTTCCTTCCTAGTTTCCCTGCCCTTGGGAGTGAAGTAGTGTGGCTCACTGGTTAGAGGCGGCAGACCCGAGAGCAGAGGACGGCCCGGGACCAGGGTTCGATTCCCGGCGGTGCAGGTTTCTGGACCAGGGTCAGCGGACTCGATAATTCTCTTGCCTCGGTGCCCACTCTGATCAGCGATCACACTCGGCAACTCTGGGCATTAGCTTGCCTCATCTTCACTAACGGCCCCACCAGACCGCCGGGGATGCCTGGTCTCACCCTGGAGATACCAATTAAGGGACCATCTCTCAGGGAAGCCAGGAAGGGTTTCGCAGCGGTCGAAGCGCCTTGGGACCCTATGGGTAAGTAGTGCGCTATATAAATGCCTATACATTTACATTTACAGTGCCTACATCCTTCCTGCTTTCCCTGCCCTTGGGAGTGCCTACATCCTTCCTGCTTTCCCTGCCCTTGGGACTGGCTCCTTCCTGCCTAGTCTCCCTGCCCTTGGGAGTGCCTACTTCCTTCCTGCTTTCCCTGCCCTTGGGAGTGCCTACATCCTTCCTGCTTTCCCTGCCCTTGGGAGTGGCTCCTTCCTGCCTAGTCTCCCTGCCCTTGGGAGTGCCTACTTCCTTCCTGCTTTCCCTGCCCTTGGGAGTGCCTACATCCTTCCTGCTTTCCCTGCCCTTGGGAGTGGCTCCTTCCTTCCTAGTGTCCCTGGCACTGGGAGTATGCGAGCCCTCAAGAGATGTATTCGTCTTCTCACTGTCCTCATACAAGGTAGTGTCAATGGAAGCGGGAGTGAGTCTTGGCCTGGTAGTACCTTGTGTGTGGGATGGCTGTGCAGCATGTGTAGCCATTACACCCAACCCCTCTTTTGCTTCATGTGTGTGTACTCCAGTATATCTGACGTTGTCCTTGTGAACAGATTTACCTGACCTAGGGGATGGGGCCTGAGGCCTCCGTGCCTTGACGTGCTGGCTGACGCTGCTTCTAGTGCAATAACCTGTATTAGAGTCCTGGTCAGAAAAATCACTCCCCCCTGACACATCCAGAGTTGTAGATGGTGGAACAGAAGTACCACCCAGTCCATGCGACTGTACAATGGCAGACGACACACTGTTAGACAATGACTGCAGTGTCCTGTGTACACCGCCAGATCACCATGCATGCCTTCCATGAATGCCACCACCTGCCCCAACTTCCTATCGTGGTCTTGGAAAGCATTAATCATATTGGTCTGGCCCACACACAGCTGTCGCAGCAAATCAACAGCCTCTGCACAAAGTGCATTTTGGCTCACCGAGGCTGGGGCAGCGGTGCCGACACCGAACGCCACTCTGCTCCCCCTACTCCTGCGTGCACGAACAGTACATGGTGCAGTTGGCGGCAGGGTGGGCCCTGTGTGCTGTGTCCCGACTGAAGGTGTTGGTTGCCCACTCCCAGTCTGTGACAACAGTGCTGACTCACCAACACTGTCGGAAGATGATGACGATGTTGTCTCCACATGCGAGTCCTCCGGGACGGTCCTGTCCCCCTCTCCGGCGCTGGCCCCTTCGGTGTCAGTCTGCGTGTGCGCGACGTCTGATCCGGATGCATTGCCTTCTGTCATCTCCGCCGTCTGTGGCTGAGTGCCCTCTGCCAAAGCTGAAATGCACAGGAAATGGGTGTAAGTAATGGGCACACACACGTACAGTACTGCTGCGGAATCCCCAAAGCCACTGCTGACAATGTCCATCGATCCCCCAACCTGCACACGGCCCACCCCAACCAGTCATCCTCACAGGAATTCAGTGGCGTTGGCCGTAATACATGTACAGCATGCACACTGGGCATGAGCAACTACATCAGCACACAAGTGTTGCCAAGGGGTGACGGAGCACTACAGCATGTGCATGACAAGTGAACCGCTTAGCAGGTGGCGTCTCAACATGCCGCATCTGGAAGTGAAATGTTACTGTGGCGATGTCACCAACATGCCATTGGAAAGAGCCTCACGAACGACGGAAGACCCTAATGTGTGTGGGCAACCATACATGCATTGCACTCACAAGCAACATACATTGACAGTATGCTTACCGCCACGTTGCTGTTCATCCACACGCAACCGCTCGGACAGGTCAGGATGCGTCACAGCTATGATACGGTGCATGAGAGGGGTCATTGAGCATCGGGCCAGACGTGCCGTCCTTGGAATCATCCCTAGTGTCACTTCCGCTACATTCTTGCTCAGTCTGGAAATGTCGTCCCAGCGTTTGTGGCAGTGTGTATGTCGTCTATTGGACACCCCCGCTGCTCGTACTTCACGTGCAATGCTCCTCCACACGTCCTTGCGAAGGTGCAGCTTCACCTACCATGATGGGAGACAAAAGTGTGGAAGTCAGTGGACAGTTCGCCAGTCACACAGATAGGAGCAACACATTTCTCTCAGCAGCCATGCACATATCGATTCTTCGGTTGGTCACACATCACACCGCCAAGTTTCCAGAGCCCAGGTGCCATATGACGCCTCATGCACTACACCTTATCCCCCACTGCACTTACCGCCTGTCCGGGTGCGCCGTACAGGCGTCCGTAGTTGCGGAGCACAGCGTCCACGAGGACATCCAGCTCCGCGGCGGTGAAGGGACGAGACCGGACCTGTTTGAGTCTCGACATGGCAAGGTCACGGAGTATGGCACTAGAGCGGCAGTCGGTGGTCAGCTCCGCAGCAGCAGGTGAAGGTGGTGGTCACAGGCAGCAGTCGGTGGTCAGCTCCGCAGCAGCAGGTGAAGGTGATGGTCACAGGCAGCAGTCGGTGGTCAGCTCCGCAGCTGCAGGTGAAGGTGATGGTCACAGGCAGCAGTCGGTGGTCAGCTCCGCAGCTGCAGGTGAAGGTGATGGTCACAGGCAGCAGTCGGTGGTCAGCTCCGCAGCAGCAGGTGAAGGTGATGGTCACAGGCAGCAGTCGGTGGTCATCGTAGAAAGTATGCTTTTGCACATCACACATATATAGGGCCCTGTGGCCATGTTAGTGGCATACGGCGCCAGCCATTGGTCCGCCGTGAGAGCGTGTTTGGAATTGGGCCAATGATTGGCCCTGGTGTTGCGGTGAACAGCATACAGTACTTGCTATTGGCCAACCGTGGCCCATGTCCACACCTCCCATTGGCTGCACGTGCACAGACGGTCACGCTCACACACCGGCAAGTGCACGTGCTAGACACCGGGACGGATGCATCATTTGCAACAAAGTTGTAACAGTGGTGCCACCATGGCGGGGCACTTATTCGGCGGGGGAGGTGGAGGCCAAAACATCCATAAGCTGATGTCCATGCACATGGCAGTTCATGACCTCCCTTACAGTGACATTGCATCAGCCAGCCTACACCGGCCGGCCCAGGCCTACCCATGACCGGCGTGCTAGGCCCAGCCCATGACCGCCGTTCCAGCCATGCCAACTACCGCCGCTTCAGGCCCCCTCCACTACCGCCGTTCCAGGCCCAGCCCATGACCGCCGTTCCGGCCATGCCAACTACCGCCGCTTCAGGCCCCCTCCACTACCGCCGTGCCCTGGCGGCCCTGGCACGGCGGTCATGGGCTGGGCCTGGAACGGCGGTAGTGGAGGGGGCCTGAAGCGGCGGTAGTTGGCATGGCCGGAACGGCGGTCATGGGCTGGGCCTGGCACGCCGGTCATGGGTAGGCCTGGGCCGGCCGGTGTAGGCTGGCTGATGCAATGTCACTGTAAGGGAGGTCATGAACTGCCATGTGCATGGACATCAGCTTATGGATGTTTTGGCCTCCACCTCCCCCGCCGAATACGTGCCCCGCCATGGTGGCGCCACTGTTACAACTTTGTTGCAAATTATGCATCCGTCCCGGTGTCTAGCACATGCAGTTGCCGGTGTGTGAGCGTGACCATCTGTGCACGTGCAGACAATGGGAATGTTGAACGCGGGCCGCGTATGGCCAGACGTAAACAGCGGAAGCAGTGCACCGCCATGGCGGCGTCAATGAGTGCATGTCAGCTGACGATGCACCTTGTTTAATTGTCTGCAGCTGCATGATGAGGGTTGTGTGCGTGATTGCGTGACTACACACTTCATGCTCTATCCCATGTTTATCAATACCATGCCCATCGGTGTGCCACTAATGACCGTCACTTTTGGGCCATGTCACATGTCTTGTTGGCAGTGATGTTGAGGTGAGACAGAGTGCATTACACATGTTGCAACACATCATGTAGCTGGTGGGTGCACATTGCTACGTCAATCCATGTTGTTGTGACAATCAGAGATGTCACACATATGCTAATTGAACACTGCCTATTACATGTTGGATAGAGTGCGGTGCCATGTGAGTGAGTTGCACAGACATGCGTTGTATGTGAATTGACTTCCATTCCATTTACTCCCACACAGGAGGGCTCCAAATGTCCATCGCCCATACACTGTGCTGGAGGATATGGTGGACGAGGAGGTGATCAGGAAATTCAGGCTTGATCGACGTCGATTGCTGGAGCTTGTGAACCAGTTGTCTCCTCACCTGCAGCCGCGGAGAACGTATCCAGGCTCAATTTCACCCACCCAAAAGGTGATGGCGGCACTCCATTTTTTTGCAACAGGCACATTCCAGTACACCATAGGACATGCCGGGGGAATGTCACAGGCCATGTTCAGCACGGTACTTAGGGATGTACTGACAGCCATGATGCTGTACAAGAATGACTACATACATTTTCCACAGGCGGCAGAGTTGGCAGCGGTCAAAGCAGACTTTTATGCACAGGGTCGCATACCACACGTTGTGGGTTCAATTGATGGCACGCATATTGCGATAATTCCACCACGGGCACGTGAGCAGGTGTTTCGGAATCGGAAGCACTTCCACTCCCTTAACGTGCAGGTGGTGTGCCAGGCCAACAACATTATCTCACAGGTGTCTGCAAGATTTCCTGGCTCTGCACATGACGCCCACATCATGCGGAGCAGCATTGTCCCCCAACTGATGGCAAATCTGCGTCCGGCACAAGCCTGGCTTGTTGGTGAGTATGCTGTGGTGACAGGAGTGATATCTGGGTGGCTTGGTGTGGCCACATGTTCAGGTAGTGATGTTTCTCTCTCTCTCTCTAATTTCCACATACACAGGCGACTCGGCTTACCCAAACAGGCCTTGGCTTCTAAGTCCAATTCGCAATCCCACCACAGCTGGAGAAATGCGATACAACGATGCCCATGGGACACGTCGAGTGGTGGAACGAACATTTGGCCTGCTTAAGTCTAGGTTTCAGTGCCTGGATAAGACTGGAGGGGCCCTGCCTTACGCACCAGGCAAAGTATGCAAGATTGTGATTGCCTGCTGCATGCACCACAACCTGGCTGTGCGCAATAACATTGAACTGATCTTGGACCCAGATGAACAGCAAGTTCCTCGCCCTCCCGACCCACCCATGTCGACTGATGAGGATAGTGGTGAGGAGGAAGGTGTGGACCAGAGGCGCCAGCTCATTGAACGCTACTTCCCTTGATTGTGAGTGTGCCCCTCTTGTGCTGCTTGTGTATGCCCTGTGTAGGTTTGCTGCTCTTGTGTCATTGTGTTGGGCATCATCTATGTGTTTTGTTATGTGATGTATGCATGTGTGTGTGTGTCTTCATTTATGTGTACATGCACTTCTCCATGATGTGTGTAGTGTCATCCATTCGTGTAGTGATGTGTGTGGTTTGTTGTAAGTTGCACTGCAGTGAGTTGGGATGAGTGTGATGGTGTTTCCTAACGTCTGTTTGCGTTTCCCTAGGTCACTCCCTTGCGGCATGATTATGTACCAGTTGGATCCCTGAACCTGGTTACGTCTGTTTCTGATGCAATCATGTGAATAAACATGGAGGCAACACATCATTGAGTGAGTAAGTGGTATTTATTTTCAGATTGTGCATAGGTGTAGGTGCATATTTACAAAGGAGTGAAGGGGTGGGGGAGTGACAGTCCAAGGTAATGGAAGATGAGATGTCCGTGCAGACACCACATAGGGTGGTGTGTGCCTAGTGCAGCAGGCCTGTGCCAGGTGGGACCGGATAGTTGCCTGGATGAATGGCAGGCTCAGATACTCCAATGAGTCAATGTCAGCTCCTCTTGGAGCGTGTGGCAGTAGCTCCGACACTGCTCTCGCCCACTTCCTGCCTCGGACGGCCCCTCCGTCTTTGTGTTGAGACGGAGTCAGCTGGGGGCGCAGGCTGATCCGGTACCACATCCGCCGGCAGGGGCGCAGGTGGCGGTGGCGGTGTTGTGGCCGGTGCCGTTGTTTGAGGGGGGGTGTGGTGGGTGGTGTTGGCGGATGCCCTCGTGCTGAAAATGTCCACGAGTTGGCCAAGCCGCCTCTCGATGGCCCCCAACATCGCGGTGTTGTCCACAAAGTCCTGGTGGGCCCGGTCTGCATGTGCCTGGCTACGTGCATAGCCCGCCTCCACCCGGACTAGTGCTTCAAGACACTGTTGCACAGCATTGAGTGTAGTGTCATCAGGCCTTCTTTCCGCCGTGCTCCTGGCTGCAGGATCTGCCCTTGCATTGGTGGTTTGCCTCAGTCTCTCCGTGCGTGGCTGGGATGGCGCGGCCCCAGCGTTGGCCGGTGGGTTGGGCAGGGTGGCAGGGGCAGAAGTGGTGGTAGTAGTGGTGGTAGAGGTGGTGCTGGAGGTAGCTGTGCAGGTCACAGTAGCCGGTGTTGTGGTGATGCCAGAGCCCGTTGTGGTTGTTGGTGCAGGTGTGACCTGCGTGCCAGAGGTCCCTGGCTGGCTGCTTGATCCGGCACCATCCTCTGCCCCGGAGGTGGCTGGACAATCGTCCCCTGAAAGTTCAGAGTGTGGGGATGCTGGAGGCCTGGTGTCAATTACAGCAGTCAGATTAGGATCCCCTGCAAAACAAAAATGTGAGGATGAGTCATGTTGCCTAAACGTGTACATTTATTTCTGTTTGACATTCAGTCGGCATTGGCACACACCCCAGCCAGCCACCACCACCCTCTCCATGGACATGGGGGCCTGTTGGGAGTAGGACTAGTGACCCCTCACACACCCCAGCCAGCCACCACCACCCTCTCCATGGACATGGGGGCCTGTTGGGAGTTGTAGTTCCGTCCCCTCACACACCCCACCCACCACCACCACCCTCTCTATGGACATGGGGGCCTGTTGGGAGTTGTAGTTCCGTCCCCTCACACACCCCAGCCAGCCACCACCACCCTCTCTATGGACATGGGGGCCTGTTGGGAGTAGGACTAGTGACCCCTCACACACCCCAGCCAGCCACCACCACCCTCTCCATGGACATGGGGGCCTGTTGGGAGTTGTAGTTCCGTCCCCTCACACACCCCACCCACCACCACCACCCTCTCTATGGACATGGGGGCCTGTTGGGAGTAGGACTAGTGACCCCTCACAAACCCCAGCCAGCCACCACCACCCTCTCCATGGACATGGGGGCCTGTTGGGAGTTGTAGTTCCGTCCCCTCACACACCCCACCCACCACCACCACCCTCTCTATGGACATGGGGGCCTGTTGGGAGTTGTAGTTCCGTCCCCTCACACACCCCAGCCAGCCACCACCACCCTCTCTATGGACATGGGGGCCTGTTGGGAGTAGGACTAGTGACCCCTCACACACCCCAGCCAGCCACCACCACCCTCTCCATGGACATGGGGGCCTGTTGGGAGTTGTAGTTCCGTCCCCTCACACACCCCACCCACCACCACCACCCTCTCTATGGACATGGGGGCCTGTTGGGAGTTGTAGTTCCGTCCCCTCACACACCCCAGCCAGCCACCACCACCCTCTCTATGGACATGGGGGCCTGTTGGGAGTAGGACTAGTGACCCCTCACACACCCCAGCCAGCCACCACCACCCTCTCCATGGACATGGGGGCCTGTTGGGAGTTGTAGTTCCGTCCCCTCACACACCCCAGCCAGCCACCACCACCCTCTCTATGGACATGGGGGCCTGTAGGAGCGCTTTGGAGGTTGGTGAGTATGTGGACTGCATGCAAGGCTGGGGTATGTGAGATGTGTCTTCAGAGTTGTGTGTGGCACACCGTGTTGTTGTGTTTGTGGTGCTTGGTTGGTACTTACCAGCCTCTTCTCCATCAGCAAGTCCATCGATGGTCTCAGGGTGCAGGATGGTCAGCACCTTCTCCTCCCACTAGGTGTATGGTAGGGGCCCCGGGGTGGTTCCACCACCTGTGTGGTTGGCCCGGAGGAAGTTCCTGGCTCTAATGGACTTCACCCGGGTCTTAAGGTCGTGCCACCGCCTCTGGATGTCATGCTTGGTCCTCGGGACGCTCCCGGAGGCATTGACCCTGGTGACGATCCGGTCCCACAGGCTGTTCTTCCGAGCTATGCTCGTCTGCTGCACAAGGGAACCAAAGATGTGGGGTTCCACACGAATGATCTCATCGACCATTACCTTGAGCTCGGTGTCGGTGAATTTCGGATTCTTCTTGGGTGCCATGGTGCTCGGGGTGTGTGTTTGTGTGGATTTCGGAGGGCCTGGTGTGTGGTGTTTGGGTATGGTGTGGTGGGTGTTTGTGTGCAGGGTGTGTTTGGGTGTGGGTTATGTGTATGAATTAAATTGTTTGCTGTTGGCCAAGTGTTGTCTCCTGCTAGCAGCTATGCTGTGATGCAGAGGATTTCTGGAGTGGGTGGGAGTTAATTTATAGTCTGTGTGTTGGCCCTGTGTGAATGTTGATTGGCAGTCAGGTGATAGGTGGGTGTGTTCTCAGGTGTGGTTTATGCAGTTCTTGGGGGTGGGTCATTGTGTATTGTGTTTGGTTTAGATGTGTCAGGTGGGTGGGCGTCCATTTTCCTGTGTTTGGTGATGGATTCTGTTGGTATGTATGCCATTGGTTTGACTGTAGGGATGTTGGACTTTCGCTGTGGTGCACCGTTTCTCCTAGCATTGCTACCGCCGCGGACGTGGATCGCGGTGGCTACCGGGGTACTTGTGGAGTTATCCTAATTGCGGACACGGACAGTACGCAGGTATCGCGGGGGAGGTTGTTGTTCTCCTGGTCATGTGCGTACGCGGCGGTCGGTGTTTTGTAGGTTCCGTCCGCATGCCGCGGCCTCAGGTGTACTTCGACCGCCGCGGACGGAGATTGTTGTGCTCCGTCCGCCGCGGTCGGCGTTTCGGTCACATTTGGTCCTAATCGCTATTGCGGTTTTTCCGCGGCCAAGTCCGGAGTATCTTGCCACCTTCCTCGGCGGACGGAACACGTTTCCGTCCGCGATCCTAATCGACCCCTTGGTCTGCTCTCCAAGGACGCTGCTGAGCAGACTCTTGACCACCTTGGCCCAAAACTCTGGAATTCCCTTCCCCAACCACTGCGCCTTGAAAGCAGGTATGTGTACTTCCGTAAAGCCATTAAGACCTGGCTTTTTAATCAATGACTTGCCTGTCCTCCCACTAACATTCCTTTCCTACTCTGCTAGTTCATTATTCTGCTTAGCGCCGGGAAACCCTTTTTTGGGTATCTGTCGCGCTCTATAAGCCAAATAAATAAATAAATAAATATGGCTAGGTCTATCCCATGGTGTTTTTCTCAAAATAGGAGATCCATTTTCCTGCCCCATCCAACAACAGGGACAATGTGGTCTTGAGTGCTTCTTGGGCCATCTGATCCCATGGCACATAGATGGTTCCTGACATGCCTTTCTGTAACAACATGTTTATTTTGGCTTGGAGCAACTCCACTGGCTATTCTCCAATGTAGCCCTCCCGTCTACTAAGGTATTCCTGCATGTCAGGAAATATCCACCTGGGATCTCACACTGCGTGTCGGATGCAGTCTTCCATGATTACCATGTCTTCTGGTTTGAACGATGCCTCCTTCAGCCAGGGTCTATCATACTGAACCTCGCTTTTGGTCCAGCAGGGTAGCAGGTAGCAGAATGGTCAGGCAAAGACCTCTCTGAATACTGTCCTACTAGGAGTAAGCTTATTTGACTGGCATGTTCGGGGGCAGCAGCAGACGTCCTCATCGCTGCTCTCCTCGTGCACATGCAGAAGTGCCATTCGGCTACTCTTCTATCTTAATGAGTTTGGGCCAGGCTAGCCTGATCTCTTATTTCTTGGTTGGCCCCTCTCCTTCGCTGACAAACTGGTGGTGTTCATGTTCCTGATAGGGGCCTCCCTTCAGGTCCTACTTTGGGCTCCTCTCTGTGTGGGGCCCAGGACTTAGTTCCGCTATCCTTCATTGAAGAGTGCGTGGTTCTGCTCTCCCTTTGCACCTGCCGGGCGAGAGCTTTCTCTCTCCATGATCAATCCCAGTATTTCCTCTAACTTCCATATAGGCTGACTCCTTCGCTCGGAGCTGTGCTCAGTTCCCCATGGTAGGATCTTGTCCTCCAGCTCCCTTCCTGTTGTTTCTTCAGCTGCCTGAGCACAGCCTAGGGAAGTGTATCCTGCGGCATCCCCTCAATGTCGGACCCCAGAGGGCTGGTACCTCTTTCCTCCCCCCACTGGTGGTGTCACTATCCAGAATTGCCATGGACCTCCCACTTACCTGAGACCGCTCTTCTAGACGTGTTAGAGCACGTTCTTCCAGTGCCTCTGGGCTTTGTGGATTGCATGCAATGAATGGGGGCTCGAACTTCAGGGAATCCTGGCACCAAACTGAGATGAGGCCGGAATTTTCTAGGTTTGTCAGCAACCTCCATGCCCTAGATCTGGTGGCCTACTGCCCCTTGGGGGGGCCTTCGTTCCCCTCGACCAGTGGATGGGTGTAACCCAGTGCAGGAGAGGCAGGGATGGCATCCATTAGAGAGAGCATATCTGTACCTGTGTGTGGTGGGAGAGGTGCAGACTCCTTGCTTGCGGGTTCAGTAACAGGATTGTAGATCGGGGCCACCTCGAAGCTGGCCATAGTTCTAACAGTGCCTCTCTTGTAAGCATGGGCGAATTTTGCGGATCTTGCGTTCGCGGATTTTGCGGATTTGCGAACTCGCAATCCGCAAAATCCGCGAATTCTCGCGAATTTGCGGATTTTTTTTTTTTATGTTCGCACGGGTTTCTGCAAGTTCGCGAGGGTTTTGTACAATTTCGCAAATTGCGAAATTGTACAAAACGCGTGCGAACTTGCAGCAACCCGTGCGAACACAATAATATGAAGAGAAAGAAGCTCCTGGTCACAGGAACAGCACGGGGATTGCGCTCATGAAAGTCAAGGATGCAAAGGCCTCTACCCAGCATCACAGCTGATTTTCCACAGTAGATTTGGGAAGAGGCACACCTGTCCCGCCTCGAAGACGCTCATGATTGTTTTTGGGCTAATGAATGAGTCACTGATTTTGAGCATCAACTAGTTCGAGCGACCATGCAAAGGCCGCTCTCTACCCAGCATCACAGCTGACTTTCCACGGTAGATTTGGGAAGAGGCACACCTGTCCAGCCTCGAAGACGCTCATGATTGTTTTTGGGCTAATGAATGAGTCACTGAATTTGAGCATCAACTAGTTCGAGCGACCATGTGTGTGTTACTATGCAATCGCCCCGAAGGGCGCAGGGGTCCCTTGAGTGTGCTGTCCATCATAGTGGGTGAATGGCGGGAAGACGGTGCAAACCGCGAGTGTGTGGGCTGGGCCAAACGGGCAGGGCTACCATGTGAGTTCACATAGTGTGTATAAAAGGTCAGAGAAAGATCAGTTCAGCAGATGAAGAGAAATAAATAAGCTCCTGGTCACAGAAACAGCACGGGTATTGCGCTTGTGAAAGTCACGGATGCAAAAGCCTTTATCCAGCATCACAGCTGATTTTCCACGGTAGATTGTGAAGAAGTCACAGGAAGGGCATGGTAAATATTTTAGGATGGCGCCGGCAAGCTGCCAGCGCCATCCTAAAATAGTTACTAAGTTAGCTTCAACAGGAATCTCGAATAGATAAAATCGAGCACCTGCTTTATTTTATCTATTAGAGCTTCCTGTTGAAGCTAACTTAGTAACTATTTTAGGATGGCGCTGGCAGCTTGCCGGCGCCATCCTAAAATAGTTACAACAGGCCAGGCTTCAACTTTTGAACTTTTGCCCCCGGAAAAATCCGCCGCTCGCGGATTTGCGATTTCTCGGTAAATTCGCGGGAGTTCGCAGATCGCGAATTTACCGAAAATTCGCAAAATCCGCGAGCGGAACGGATTTTCCGCTCATACTTACTCTCTTGCACTTCATCTGCCCTACATATTTGTTCTGATGTGTGTCCACGTGTGTTCTATGATGTTTGGTGCTATAGGTTTTCCCCTCTGGTCAGGGAAACGCATGTGCCTTAGTGTGTGCTTGTCATTCCCAGGAAAATGTATCTAGCTTTTTAGTCTGCATGGGGAGCCTTGTTTGCATGTGGTTTAAAGGTGACTCCATGATGAGTTAGGAACTTGTTAAGGGACTAGTACACTTCTAACTTCTCAAAGCTTTTAAATAATCCTAAATTCTACTTTCTACTCTGAATATGGGAAAAAAATGTACAACAAATTATGCTGGTAATAAGTTATAACTACTTTTACTAAGAGCTCAGATTAGGACAAATATGTATCAAACAAACTTAGTATATAAAACGACACATGAAAAATAACAACCTGTAAGAAAATGCATTGATTAACTCAAAACATTTTGAATTTTACTTTTAGCAACGGAATAGCAAAATGGAAACAAATTACAACTTTTTCATATGCGCATAGAAACGTTAACTGGACATAACATTCAACATGGAATACAGTTGCAATAATGAATCAGCACCACAACACCAAGAAAAATACATCAATTGAAAATCACAATAAAAATAGAAGTAAAAGAGTAAAAATGACAGAGATAAAAAAAATTATGACTTTGTCTAAAAGAATCTTAGCCCGCTCCTAGTACATGCTGCCCAATGATGAGGAGAGGCTCTACACAGTACACAGAAATAAGTGAGCCCGAAAATCTGTCAATATCGACTCGTGGACTTAGATAGCAACAAATCTACGTGAAGATGGAGCAATTTGACAGAAGGTATGATGTTAAAACGCATACATTTACAAAGCATGCCTTTACAACTCAATTTTTATATCGAAACATCCTTTACAACGCATATATTTACATTGCATACCACTACAACAATTTTTTTAAAACTACATTTACAACGCATTCCATTACATCACGTTATACCTTTACAACGCATACCTTTACAATGCATATGATTACATTGCATTTAAGGTAAGTGTTGGATAGTGTAGGGGTAAAAATGACTATTCTAACTCCAGGGGGGTGCAGCAGTTGGGTACGTGTTGGATAGTGTAGGGGTAAAAATTACTATTCTAACTCCAGGGGGTGCAACAGTAGGGTAAGTGTTGGATAGTGTAGGGGTGAAAATACTATTCTAACTCCAGGGGGTGCAACAGTAGGGTAAGTGTTGGATAGTGTAGGGGTACTATTCGTTGTGAATGGTATGCATTGTAATGACATGTAATGTATTGCCTGCATTGTAGTGGCATGCAATGTAGTGTCATGCGTTGCAGTGACATGCAATTTAATGGATGCGTTGTAGTGACATGCGTTGTAAATGATGTTGCGATGTAATGACTGCATTGTAAATGTAGTGCGATGTAATGACTGTGTTGTAAAGGTAGTTTCCCATTTGACAACTGCAGGCCCTCCTATGCCAAGCACAAGCCACACCTTACTCTCCAAGGTACAAATTTTTCCCAAACGTCCGAAATATACCCTATATCACACCCAGGGGCCATCCGTACCGGTTGTGTCACACCAAGTGGTCCAAGCAAATAACTCCTCTCACTTCTTTCAGATACTACCAGCATTAAGAAAACAAAATGGTTTACATGCTTTATAATAATGCTGTGTCAATTTGTAATGATTACAGTAAATCCAAGGGACCAAGGATGGGGTGCATAGGAACTTAAAGTGCATAATCAATATGGCTGTGATAATCGGCAGAGTGTAAGTCATAATGGAAAGCAGATAGTAAATCACACCAATTGATGCATAAATTGCTAAGTCACAACTCCACTAAAAGATATAGCACATTTCAGATTTATGTTTCCAAAGCCAAGGCAGTCGCCACTAAGAACAGCACTCCCTCAGAATGGATGCCGTGCGGTATCTTTATTGCAGAATAACTCGGCTAAGACACATTTTGGCCATTAAGTCTTTGATCACAGGACTTTTTGACATACACCAAGACATAAATACAGGGAGCTGGCCTAAACATTTAAAAGCAGACTAGCTGCATCTTATATGGGCGCCATGTTTGAAATAGTTGATCATAGGCAAAACAGGTATACACCAGAAATATGAACATACAAATGCATCACCATGTAAATGTCATAATCTGGTATACAAATTTGCATGCCAACCCCAATGAAAACAAATGTAAATTCACAAATTAAATAAACATTTAATCTATCCACAAATACAATCTTGTTCATATGATTAAAATGAGCAAAGCAGACGGCATATCAAAAAATCAGCAACATTTTCAAAAAATACAAAATGATCACAATTTAATGCATGATCAAAATAATTGCGCCTATAGTGTAATCAAACTTCAAGCTAAACCAAATATCCTTGCATCTACAAAGGCAGATATATACTCTAAGGAGACCCCAATACCCCACAGCATCCCAGAACATAGTGTCCACAAGGACAGACATTGGCTCATAGGATGACATCAACAAGGGCAGCCATAGGCTCATAGGTTGGCAACTACATAGAAATGGCCTATTGATATCACAGAGTACCCTCAAAACAGAAACGTACAATGACAGACAGTGTCCTTGGTACAAAATTAAACACATATAGAAGAGCTGTCATTATACAAAGGATCCATCAGAACAAGAATTATAGACATACAGCTCAGTGAGAATTATTACCAGAAGGCATAGGGTAATGGGCACCCACTCTCAATAACCGTAATAACTATGTAAAGGAAACACAACAGGCCCAGGTGGGCACCTAGTTTAACGGGTGCTCAGGGTGCCTATTAAATGTACAAAGTGAACATTTTTTATAAACTTAACAACATGATACATATATGTTTTGTGAAAAAAGTCAAAATGCGCAAAAACAATTCAGCTCTTGTGGGCAAAAGGGCAATGGCATGACAAACTCTCTCGAGAGAAAAGAAAAACATGGCCTGGCCAATAAAACACTTTTGTAAATTGACATTCACTAACAACATGAGAACATATCTTATCTGTGGTGTAGCTCCATCACCCACGTGAAAAAGGAAGAAGGGGGGCACTCTTCATCACATGCTGAGTGAAATCGTTTTCCTTTCCTCCTGTTATAAAACCATATCTGGGAATCAGAACCATAAAATGATCATCAATATGACAGAGCATCAAGTATATTGCCAATTATAGTATAGGATTCTAATTGCCATCTAAATAATACTGAACTCTTCTTCTGTATTCCAGCCCAATTGTCATTTGGTATTCAGGTCAATAATGTGCCTAAATTCCTTTTTGCATAGAGCCATGGTTCTATTACCACTATTGGACACTTTTTCGATGATGATATAGAATATCAGGTTCCTGTTGTTGAAATGTACCAATTCAAACTGTCTAGCAATAAGTTAATGGGGTTTCTCATTATGCATAGTTTGCAAATGTTCAAGGATCCTTTTTTAAGCCTGATGGATGGTACTGCCAACATATCCTTTCTTACAGGGACGCTCTAAGACATAAACCACAAAATAAGAACTGCAACTGAGAAATTGGTTGATCGTCTTAGTGTCCCTGCCAAATGGATCAGGTTATTTCTTATTGCTTGTGCTGTTTTTGCATGGATTACATCTGCCACATGGAAAAAACACTAACAGTACAAAACCTGTGGTTTGTTGACAATTTGGTCAAGTTCCAAGCTAGGCCTGAACCAGTCAATTATAAAAGATTGATATAGTGCAACCACGGGATGGAAAGGACCTTTATCCAGGAAATACAAAGTCTGGCTGGAAAAACTGGGGTGTCCAGAGTTATATGGGGCACCAGAGAGGATCACCAAAACGATCAGTCTCTCAGCCAGATTCATCATTGAAAAATGGGATCGCAAAGGGGCAGATTCTGAGAATATGGCCCTTTGCAAGCGCAATTTTTGCATTTGTGATTCATCATCCCAAATGCAAAAATCGCTAATTGCGAAATCGCTAAATTGCGAGGAATTGCATTTAAGGAATCTCTATTTGAGATTCCTTCAATGCAATTCATTAACAATTTTTAAATTGCAAATTCACTATTTTTGGCCGCTATTTACCGCGAAGTCTGACTTCGCGGTAAATAGGGAAAACTTAGAAAAATGCACTTTAGTACATTTTTCTAAGTTGTATGTTACACACACACATGTCCTTTGGACATGTGTGTGCGCAACATCAGTCTATATTGACATATCAGGGGTGCTACAGGGTGTCCTTTGCACACCCCTGGCACCCTTGAAATCGCATCCTTATTTGCGATTAGAAAATTGCTAATCGCAAATAAGGAATGACTCCCTATTCATTCCTATGGGCCTTTAGGCCCTTAGGAATGAATGGGGAGTCATACCTTATTTGCGATTAGCAATTTGCTAATCGCACATAAGGAAGCTGTAGGAATCGCAAATAATATTGTGATTCCTACATGAATCCGTTTTGCGAGTCATTAATAGCGATTCCTTAATAATCGCTATTAAGGACTCGCAAATTGGGACATTGATGAATCTGGGGGTTGGATTGAAAACCAATTTATGACAAGAATTAAAGCAGATAGAGAAGAAAGAGAAGTTTTAAAATCTACAGTTAGGGCCCATATACTCCTAAAAACAGATGTTTTTATGGAACCCTACTTAATCACGATTATATCACCCCATCACTGATTTCAAAAAATACAAAAAATACAATGGTCTAAAATTTAGTAATAGATGTACAAAAACCTCATATTCCAGATTTGTCAGATCAATAGTGTCTCATATCATGATCACGTGAGAAAATGTAATACTCACATGTAGAGACATCTGTAACTACTTTGTTGGTACCGGGGTAGACATATAACAAATGAAGAAAAAACTCTAAAGCGTTGCTAGTGCCTGCCACTCAATAAAGGAATTCAATCCTTTTTCAACAGTTTTGCAAGACCAAATCCATCTATTTTCCTTGAGTGTGAGAAGCTAATCCACATTCTGTCGCCTCTTTGAACTCTTTACAGTTTCAAGTACAAACCACTTCATATCTGATGCTGTGTGTGACTCTTTCAGGTAATGTTCAACAAGGGGTGCAGTAGTAACATTGCAGCATATTCGTGACTGATGTTGCCTAATATGTTTTTTAACCTCTTGTGGGGTTTTCCCAATATATGTTAGAGAACACGGACATTCTATACAATACACAACATTCTTAGTCAGGCAATTGGAATGATGTAGCAATTTCCATTCTTTATTATTCATTGTGCAAGTTTTTGTTATACTGGTAGTTGAGCAGGCTGCACAATTACCACCCGGGTAATGTCCTGTCACTAGCATTAAACCCCACATATTTTGTATAGTAGTCAGAGTTTGTTCATTGTAAGCTCTAACCAAGTGATCTCGTACATTTCTAGCCCTCTTAAAGGCAAACCGTGGTTGTTCTTTTTTTTTTATTTCAACATGTTTTTATTGTTTTTTCTATACAACATAAAACATAAAACATACAGTCATCGTCGCGTTCTCGTTACAGGGTTTTCAGCCAAAGGTCGCTGATTAAGTGGCACACATTATTGGTTTATCATGTTAGGCTGGCCCCCTTATCCAATTGTCCCCTTAGAGGGTAGAGGGAGGTGTGACAATGAAAGACGGAAAAAGGGAGAAGAAGAATACAAGAAGTTTGCTATTGTTTTGAACCTACTTGTTCCCTGGGTGGGGTTGTGCTGTGCTCAGGCTGATTGATTTGTGTTAGTATAGTTTAAGGCGGGTCGTATGTGTGCAGCTATTTATCCAGGGCCTCCCACATGCCCCTGCATGGTTGTTTCCATGGTGAGTGTTGGAGTGCGATGGTGTCAGCCCCCCTGAGGTATGTCACCCAGTTGAGCCAGCCCTTGAAGGTTGCCTTAGAGGTGTCTTTTCATTTGGTGAGAACTATTTTTACTGCCGCTGTCAGTAGCAGGTCCAATAGGTCTCTGTTTTGTTGTGAGTCTAGATCTGCAGTTAGAAATGCAGTTGTGAGGGAGGCAAATTCTGGTTTGAATGTACATCCTAGTGTTTTGTTTATGAAGGTGAAGATCCTATCCCAGAATTTTCTGATCTTGGGACAGTGGTATATTAGGTGTGCCAGGTCGCCCACCTTCTTATCACAGTTCCAGCAACGGTCGTTTTCCCTGAGCCCTAAGGTCGCCAGACAAGCTGGTGTCCAGTAGCTCTTGTGTAGTAGCCAGAATTTTGTCTGTGCTAGTATTGGGGAGATTTTTTTTTTTTTTTTAAATTTTTATTTTGTAGTATGCAAGGCAAAAATAGAAAGGGGGAAAGGAAGAGAGCAAGGGGATCAAGAAAGAAAAAAGAAAGAAGAACAGGCGACAGTTCGCCACAAATCCCCACACAGGGGGTGCAAAAATGGAGAGGGAATATGTTCGCAAGGGAAGGGGCAGTAGAGCTCCAGAAACCACATCGAAGATGGCGGTAGCCAGGCAAAGCAACGGAAGCGCGGACAGGAAGGTCCGTCCATCACAGCGTCCAAATCAAGCCTGGGACTCCAACAGTGGATGCAATGTCCTCGGACAGGAAGAGCAGCCCAAGCTTCATCCAAGACCTAATATCCATCCCAAGAGCTCAGCAAGTCGCAACAGGAGAGAGAAAACAAGAAATAACTTCCCCAACTACCCCCCCTCCCACGTCCCTCCCCAACATTCACCTCCCCCCAGTGGTGGCGGCCAGCATGCACACAATCTACCACAGTTACTCCCGCAATCAAATTTGGAAAAGATGAAGGGCTCGCAGCGCTGATGGGCACACTGCCGAGGGCAGGCCTCGGGACAAAAATCTCACAAGCGGGACCCAATTGTACATAAAGTTCTTAAAATTCCCTAGGAAAATGTCAGAGAGACGCTCCATGCTCAACAAACGCCACAGGCGGGCATGCCACAAGGAGACAGCAGGGGCAGTCGGGGTTTTCCAAGCGGATGCCAAAGTCATCTTGGCTGCACCCAAACATAACCATAGAATGCGCTTATCCGCCCTAGTCTGGTGTTCAAGCAATGGGTCCCTAAGGCCTAGTAGAACAAAGTCCATAGAATCAGGGAGCGGGTAACCCAGAATATCCTTAATGTGGGAGAGAATCTCAAAACGGCCTAATGGTAGGGCAGTCCCACCATATATGGCTAAAGTCCCCCAGCATCCCACAGCCCCGCCAACACCTATCTGAAGCCGTTGGAAATATGCGGTGTAATTTAGATGGATATAAGTACCAATCGAAGATGAGTTTCATATGGGCCTCCCTAAGGTCAGAAGAGTGATTGTGTGCCGTCACATCCCGCCATAAGCCCTGCCACTCGCTGTCCGAAATGTCCCTCCCCAGTGTGGTCTCCCAGTGATCCTGATATCGCGGCTGCGGAGACATAGTAGTATCTAACAGCAACTTGTATAGAAAGGAGATCACCCCTTTCATGGTGGAGGTGTGCAGGAGGAAAGATTCGAATTTCGTCAAGGGTCTGGTAGCGGCATCCACTACGCCAGGTGACGTCGCCCAATGCAGGAGCTGAAGATGTCTATATCGCTCCATCGGTAGAACTCCATAATCCCTCATACAGTTGTGGAAAGTGAGGGGCTCAGTGCCATGGAACAGGTGGGTGAGGGCTCTGCAGCCACACTCCCTCCTGGTCTCAAAGGGACCCTCTGCCAGAGCCGGGGGAAAGGCCGGGTTGAAATGAATCGGGGTGAACGGGGACGGGAATGTGGTCCATCGATCATCGCTACTCACCGTGTCCCAAACCTTCAACACTGTGCTCGTGGGGGTGCTAATGTACGCGTTTCTGGGCCTGTCTACCTTAGGTTTCCAGGCCAAATCCCAGATGGAGCGACCCGCAACACTCCGATCCATGTGGAGCCAGTGCTTCTCCGAAAGCCGTTGAGACCACTCCACAAGAACTCTCAATTGGGCGGCTTTGTAATACAAATGCATGTCCGGAAAGCCCACTCCTCCCTCTAAGCGCGGGCGCCGAAGACCCGTGAACGGAAGCCGCGCCCGGCCACCTTGCCAGACATATTTCAGCATCATGGTCTTCAATCGGCGAAAGTAGTCCAGCCCTATCGGGATAGGCAAGGCCTGAAAAAGGTACAGGAGCTTGGGGAGAAGGGCCATCTTGAGTGCATGAACCCTACCCAGCCATGAGATGAATTTGGGCTTCCATCGGTCCAATTCAGTCCGGATCGATGTCAACATCGGGGGGAAGTTAGCCTGGAATAAGGCACCTATGGTAGAAGTCAGTCGCACCCCTAGATAGAGCAAGGAGCCGAATCTGTTGTACCTCCCCCGGTGGCAGGGTCAGATTTAAGATGTAGGACTTGTCAAAGTTGACCTTAAAGCCTGCCACCTCCTCATAAGTGGAGAGTACCGAGTGGACATGGGGTAGTGACAGCCCTGGGTCACGAATGGACAACAGAACGTCGTCGTCAAAGAGAGAGATCTTATGCTGCTCACCCGTAAAGGGGAGTCCTAGAATCCGCTCATTCTCTCGTATCGCCAACGCCAATGGTTCTATGCTGAGGGCGAAGAGGAGGGGCGAGAGGGGACACCCCTGGCGCGTCCCTCGGGAATGGCAAAAGCTCCCGGATCTATGACCATTGACCAACACTCGGGAGGTAGGGCTACTGTAGTTGGCCTCAATCATCCGTATGAAATGGGGCGAGAACCCGAAGGCCACCAACGTCCGGTGCAAAAATCCCCAATCGACGCGGTCGAAGGCCTTCTCCGCGTCAAGCCCTACTAGCACCGCTGGTATACGGAACCGTTCCGCTTTTTCAATGAGGTGGACGACGCGTCGCAGATTATCATGGGTCTGCCTACCCTTAATTAAACCTGATTGATCAGGGTGGATCAAGGCAGGCATCAGATCCTGCAGCCTGCCCGCCAATATGGAGGAGTACAGTTTAGCGTCCAGGTTGAGGAGCGCTATCGGGCGGTAAGATGTACAGGAAGTAGGGTCCTTCCCCGGCTTGGGGATGATAGTAATCAACGCTTCGGCCATGGAGTCCGTGGTCCTACCATCAGTCGCCATCGCATTGAAGAGGGAGACTAGGTAACCGCAAATGTCGGAGGCGAACGTCTTATAGAAGAGGGCCGTGTAGCCGTCAGGCCCAGGGGCCTTATGCAGCTTCAAAGCTTTGATGGCATCTAGGACCTCTTCCCGGGTGATGGGGGAGGACAGTAAGCCATTCCATTCATTGGAGACCTTCGGGAGAGGCAGATCTTCCAGAAACTTGGATTGAGCCTCCGGGTCGAGAGCGTCGCTCGAGTAGAGCGCTGCATAGAAGCGACCAAATATGGCCGCCTTGTCCGCGTCTCTGTGCTGAATAGAGCCCGCATGGTCACGCACTCCCCCTATATAATCTCTTTCGCGTTTATCCCGAAGTTGTCGAGCAAGATGGCGCCCAATCTTATTGCCTTGAGAGTAGGAGGTACGCCGAAGACGCAGAAGAGTGAATTCCGCCCTGTTGTTATAATGGGCCCTCAGTTTCCCTCGCACCGCCGTCAGGGGGCGCTGGGTCACCCTGGAGGGATTCGCCTTGTGGGCCTGCTCTAAAGCGGCAAGTTCCGTTTCAAGAGCCTCCCTCTCTTCGCGCCTCAGTTTGTTCAGGTTCGCGTTGAGAGCGAGGCACGTGCCCCTCAAAGAGGCCTTGCACGCGTCCCATGTATTGTACACCGACGTGTCGGAAGGAGGATTAAGGAGAAAGAAATCACCAATAGCCTTGCGCAAGGCCTTACAGGACGTCTCATCCCTCACTAGAGCTGCCGGGAAGTACCATTTACGCCAACCGTCCCCTCCAGTAGCCCAATGTAGTCCCAGAACCACCAGGCTATGGTCAGATAACGAGAGCGGAAATATGTCAGACATCCGTATATCCCCTCGAAGAGCCTGGCTAATCAGGACATAGTCAATGCGGGAGTATGAACGATGAACGTTAGAGAAGAAAGTGTAATCCCTATTTTGTGCATGGATAAAGCGCCAACTGTCTACGAGCCCCATATCACCCAGCTGATGCTTTGTTTCCTCTGAGAAGACGCCAGTGTCTGCTCTGCGCGCCCCAGAACTGTCCAAGTCTCTGTCCCACACCATGTTGAAATCACCAAGCAAGAGTAAGTGCCCATCCACAAAATCCCCCATCCTATCCAGCACACCCTGCAAAAAGCCATTCTGACCCGCATTCGGCGCATACACTACAACAAAAGTACATAAGCGGCCATGCAACATCCTCTTCACCATTAGCCAGCGGCCCTCCTTATCAACACTCACTCCAAGCGGCTGAAAATGGAGGGAAGCCCGGAAAAGAAGGGCCACTCCTCTATGCTTCGTGGGCGCGGACGCCCTGTAGATAAGGGGGAACTGCCTATGACGGAGTCTCATCTCGTCCCTCCTAGCCAGGTGGGTTTCCTGAAGAGCGACCACATCTAAGTGATGGTCCACAATGTACTTCCAGAGTTTCTGCCGCTTCTGGGGGGAGTTGAGGCCCTTCACGTTCCAGGTGCCTATGCTAATAGGCATAATGGGGAACTAAGACTCCACGCCATGCATACGTCCAGACAGCCACGCACCCTATCCAGAACTCCAACACACACCGGAACCCAGGCCCCTCGGGATACTCAATCAAAGGGACCCCCGGGAAAGAACCCATCCACAGCCACACCAGGGGGGCCATATGCCTACTACCCAGGATTCCCAGGGCGGCTCCTCTTCCAGAAAGCGCAAGAGCCGAGGGAGCGTCCTCACAGATCAGAAGAAGAAACGCAAGAATGATTATCATTGAAGCCACCATCACCATACAGCCTTCATACACGGTCGCCACCACAACCCCCCCAGTCCCCACTCCCAACCTTAACAGCCCCGCCAGCACAACTACACTCAGAGCACCAAATGGCCCACCCCCCTGTAACAACCCAAAAAACAAAGAAACAGAGCACAAGGCCCGCAACCTGAATTGAACGTTCGGCAGTTCCAATGGGCCACAGGTCACACGGTCCACATCAGACTGGGATCGGGGTGGGGGCACCAGATCAGGGGCCCCCAAGGCCAAGGCCCATGGTGTCTTCTCCGAAAGTACCATAATACCCCAGGGCCGTAGGGACAGAGACGCCCCGGCGCCCAACCATCGAAGAAGTCAGGGGTCATGCCGCTCCAGAGGACTGATGAGAATCCGCAAGGGTGGCCGAGGCCACCGACGCCACCGCCGATCCCCTCTCCTGCAAGCTGATAGAGTGGTCCGGTCGCAGCCGCTCCGGGGAAGCTCCAACTCGATGCCAGGATGAAGAGCGACGTCGCCGCCGCGAAGGCGAGGATTGCGCCGCCTGCGATAGTGGGTCCTCCTCCAACCCCAACAGCTCCCTCGCGGCCTTCAGGGAGCGGATCTGCACCAACCTGTTCTGCCATCTAAATATAATCCGAAAGGGGTGACCCCAGGAATAGGAGATGCCCTGTTCCCTCAGAAAGGCAGTCACAGGCCGGAATTCTCTCCGTTTCTGAAGCGTGGACGCCGCCAAATCCTGGAACAGCTGCGGCCGATGATCTCGAAAGTTCAAAGTGGAGATGGTCCTAGCCTTCCGGAGGATACGTTCTTTAGTTTGAAAATCATGGACACACGCAAGGATGTCTGGAGGGGGGCCCCCTCGTCTGGGCAGGCCAACTCTGTGTACCCTGTCCAATTTGATCTCTCGAACGTCCTCCTCGTCCAGCACTTGCAGGAAGAGGGCCTGCACATACCCCCCCAGGTCACCGGCCTCACCATCCCAGGGGACCGCTCTTATACGGATGTTGTTTCTCCTGGAGCGGTTTTCCAGGTCCTCGGCATACGCTTGCAGGTTCAAGTTCTGGTCCCTAAGGCGAAGAACATCTTGTTGTAATTGGTGAACGTCATTCGCCATACTCAGATCATGGTCTTCTAATGTGGCCACCCGTTCACCTATTCCGTCCACATCTCTCCGGACCTCACGTAGGTCCGACGCTAGCTGAGCACGAAGCTCGGAGATATCCTCCTTGATCGAGGCAAAGAGTTCCGACATGAATGCCTTGGTGGCGGGCGCCTCCTCGTCCGATTGTCTAGCCGAGCCACTAGCTCCGGGGGAATTCGGCGGTTGCGATGCTTTAGAGGTTCCCTCCTTCACTGTCCTCCCCTTGCGCGGCAAGTTCGACATCGCGGCGGAGTTGCGGAGGCAAGGCCGCCCAAGATGTAGGCCGATCAATAGCACGTGCGTCACAAGTTGTAGCCGCCCGAGAAAATGGCGGTGTGAAGGCCTCCCCAAAGATGCCAAGAAGTGGCAGCAGAGCCGGGATCCCCGCCTCACGGAGCCGGGCACGTAGGTAACCACTCGACACCGCCACCGCCCAACTGAATCCACCGTCTCCGGGTCGTGTGGGCCGAAGAAATGGGCCGCGTGGCAGAGCAGGGTTCTGAGGCAACCAATGTCTAATCCCGGGCGCTCCGCACAAGCCCAACAGTCCCGAGCTGCAGGCGGCGTAGGCTACAGGCCCCCCCAAGCAGCACAATGTTCACAGAGATGGGGAATACCCTCAGGTCCAGTAGAGGCCGCCTAGGGCGCCGACGTGGCGGACAGGGAGAGCCACGATCAGGTCGCTTGGTTCCACCAGAGCTCCACAGTCTAGGTCCCACGTGGTCAGCCGTCTGTCGAGCCTCTCAGCTCTCAAAGCAAGGAGTCCACCACTAAACCACCGTCCCGCCGAAGAGGAGGGGACCCGATGGCCGGGGAGGGCAGAAGAAGTCCGTTGCTCCGCGAAGCCACGCCCAGCCGACGCCGAGGCACTGCGCTCCACGGCGGCCTCGCTCCCACGCAAGACCGGTGCTCAGCAGGCCCGATGATGGAGGGCTCCTGGCGGCGTCGTACGGCCACTCCGGGACACGCCGAGAATACCGGACCACTCCGCTCAGTGCCACTGGCTTCCGCTGTCGTTTCAGAGCGGATCAGAGCCCCGAAGGCGATGCTGTACAATGCTTAGCAGGTTGGACGCCGGAGCAACTCAAAAACACGTCTTACTCCGACGCCATCTTGGCCACGCCCCGGGAGATTTTGTTTTGTGTGGGGGAAGACCATAAAAGGTGTAGTTCTTTCTCACTGAGTGTGGCCCCTAGTTCTTTCTCCCAGTATGTGGTTGCCTTTTTGTTTAGCTTAGTGGCGCCGGGTCGTAGTAGCCGGTATATGTGCAACACCTGGTGTCCCGTTCTGTTAATGTTAGTCATGTACTGGATGATTGAGGGTTTTCGTTTGTTTATTTTCGCTTTTGATAGGGCGGTTCTAATCTTAAGGAAGGTATACAATTCTATGTCAGGGAGGTTAAGCCTTGTTTTTTGCATTTAAAGGTGGACAGGTTATTTTCTTCGTCTAGCTGTTTTGGGTAGGAGATGCTCCTTATTTTCCATGCCTCTATGGATAAGGGTTTTCCCCTGTACTTTATCTTCCTGTTTCCCCATATCGATTCCCATCTCGTGTTCTTTATGCTGATGTCCATTTTCTGGTCTACCTTGAGCAAGGCGTTACGTGTGTTTTTGAGTATTGGGTTTGTGGGTTGTGTGCGTTTGTTTGCTGTGAGGAGGACTATGGGCTCAAGGTTATCTAGCAAGCTCCTCTCAATCTTGAGCAAGACTGGCGTATAGTCTTGTTCAGGGAGAATCCAGTATACCCCTTGTTTTGCAAGGAAGGCAGTTTGGAACGTTTTGAAGTGACCTATGACCCTGCTCGCAGGCAGGTCGCTCCCCACGCTGCTGCACAGCTCTGCCTGCATTGTTTTTGCCTAATCTTGTATTTTTCCCCTTTGCCTAACTTGCTTTCTTGCCCAGACTTGTTTTTATTCCCCTGTGCCTGTACTTGCTTTCTTGCCAAGACTTGTTTTTATTCCCCTGTGCCTGTACTTGCTTATTTGCCGAGACTTGTTTTTATTTCCCTGTGCCTGTACTTGCTTTCTTGCCCAGACTTGTTTTTATTCCCCTGTGCCTGTACTTGCTTTCTTGCCCAGACTTGTTTTTATTTCCCTGTGCCTAACTTGCTTTCTTGCCCAGACTTGTTTTTATTCCTCTGTGCCTGTACTTGTTTTCTTGCCTAAACTTGTTTTTCCTTCCTGTGCCCAGTTCTCCTGCGGCCCGCCCATTTTTCCTGCCGCTGCGTCCCTGCGGCACAGCCCACCTGCAATCCCAAACGCCGCCCCGCTCCCGCCTCCCAGCTGCTCCTCCCACCCACATCCCTACGCTCAGCGGGCACGCCGCTGGCGCACCGCTGGCGCACTTAAGGCAAGCCCGTCTGTGCCCATTGTAATGGTAAGCTTTGTATGTTTTCTATGTCTGTGCTTTTCTTTAGAATTCAGAATTCTGTGTATGTAACATTCCTAGCATAGAGAATGTTGGGGGTGAGTTCGTGACAGTTGGAGCTGGAGCTGTTTGTGGATGGGGCTAATAAATCCTACCTGCATTTCATCTTATCTTGTCTTGCATCTTTATGTGGTAAACACCACATATATTTGGCGACGATCGACAAGCCTGTTCTGCCTCAACACGAAGCCTGCTCGCCTGACCCATTACTCCTCCAGCGGCTGATAAACATAAAAGGAAGCGTTGCCTTCCCTGCGGCTGAATTACTTTACTATTCCTTGTGGGAGAAAATAAAATACAGTGAGGAGTATGGTGGGAGGCCAAAAAAAAGGGCTTTAAGTAAATATTTTGGGAAACGATTTGTGAAATCAGTCCAAACGCTGCGCACGCATCTGACGTCTTGCTGTGCTCGCGTATGCATTTCATGAGCACGGACGAACTACCTTTTGCCTGAACGTGTGCGTGTCAGTGACGCACTACGCGATCTGCTCCTTGACGTCTTGCTGTGCTCGCGTCTGCGTTTCAAGAGCACGGACGAACTTGCTGTTGCCTGAACGTATGCGTGTCAGTGACGCGCTATGCAATCTGCTCCTTGTCAGGCTTTGTGACGCACAAGATTAAAAAAAAACAGATTACACGAAGGAAAAATACAACGTTCCATGTACAACAATACTACAATCGTCATTCTCAGGAAAAACATTCTTTTGCAATCCTGCTTTCAAAGGATTCTTTCTCTTTGTTTTTTCTGTGTAAGAAACATTATAATATTCTATTATTTGCTGGAAGAATGCTTCAATACGATTGGTGACTGATTAAAGCCATAAGGCCAACAGAGATACAAATAAAAGAGGAATATATGTTTCTCCTAGTTTAAAAAAATAAAGAAGAAATATAAAATAAAAGTTAAAAAATAATAATCTTCTCTTGCAATACAGAAAGTTAAAAAAAAGTAAGAGAGTTAAAAAAAGGAAAATGCAAAATGTAACACAGCCAGCGTTTTTTCTAACGACTCCAGGAGAGCCGAATGAAAAGTGGCAGAAATGGAAAAAAATATTTGCAAATTATGCGAGGGTATGTGGCACGAACTTAAGTGCTGAAAGAAAACGTTCTTTATTGCTACATTGCTTGGGAGGTGAAGGTCAGGATGTATTAGAACATTTACTGGAACTAACTGCATCTGAACAAAGAAACTTAAATGAATATGAAATTTCTATTGAACAATTAGATCGACATTATCTTCCCAGGTTAAGTACCATAATGGAAAGATACCATTTTAGTTTAAGAGGTCAAAAAAAAGATGAGTCGGTAGAAGACTATGTTTCCGCCTTAAGGAAATTGGCCTCTTCTTGTAAATTTGGTCAGACTTTAGAAGAAAGGATAAATGCCCATGGTTTGTAGGAGTTTACCAAATCATCCGTGGGATGAGTTAGCCATTGATATTTTGGGTCCACTTACCGGAGTGTCTGACACTCCTTATTTGATTGTTGTGATTGATTTATATTCACGGTGGATTGAAGTGAGTGCTGTAAGTGACATAACGTCAGATTCTGTTATCAAGTTCTTGTCCGAAATTTTCAAGAGGGAAAGTTTTCCCAACAGCATCATGTCTGTCAATGGTCCTCAATTTTGTTCTGGTGTTTTTGACTCATATCTTAGTAGTTGTGGCATTGTTCACAAGCGTTCTTCGTTGTATCATCCTGAAACTAATGGTGCTGTTGAGAGGGTGAATAAAACGTTAAAAGAATGTATTCAGCTTGCAAGAGCTAATGGTTTAAATTGGAAGGAAGCTCTCAAGGAAAGGATTGATGCCTATCGGTGTTCTCCCCACTCTACCACTGGAAGGTCTCCTTTTGAGTTATTTAAGGGCAGGATTCCCAATACTATGTGGTGTCCTGGTTGGATGAAATTGAATAAAGGGTTTGTGGATAACCGCATTGGTGCTTGGAGGGAGAGGGAGTTAGAAAAGCAAGCTTGCAGGAAAAAATATTTTGATGACAAGAAATGTGTCCAGTTTCAGGAGGTCAAGATAGGTGATTTAGTCCAAATAAAAGCACCTGTTGGAAGGAAATCTTGGTCTAAGTACACTAATGTTAGACCTGTAATCAAAGTGTTTAGGAATGCCATAAAAACACAGGAAAGGGAGGATTTGGAATACAAGTCAGGTGGTGGTGGTGAAATCGAAAAATTGTGTTCAAAATGATTTGGTTACTGATGAAGATGTATGTGGTACTGTTAATATTCCTCGATTTTGTTCTAGTAATTCTCCTGGAGTTCATGTAAGGAGTCAAAGGATACGCAAAGCTCCTGCTTATATGAATGATTACGTGTAAACTTCATTGTGTTTTTCTTTTTCGTAGAGTTATTAAGTTGTTTTCCCTTTTCGTCATTTTTCCTTCTTATGTTTTTTGTTATTGTTAAGAAGGGAGATGTGTAATGGTAAGCTTTGTATGTTTTCTATGTCTGTGCTTTTCTTTAGAATTCAGAATTCTGTGTATGTAACATTCATAGTATAGAGAATGTTGGGGGTGAATTCGTGACAGTTGGAGCTGGAGCTGTTTGTGGATGAGGCTAATAAATCCTACCTGTATTTCATCTTATCTTGTCTTGCATCTTTACGTGGTAAACACCACACCCGTCCGTGCCTGGACCGTGCCCAGTGCCAGGATGCCTGGACACCACGAATGCCACAACACCCGACACCGCTACGATGCCAGAACCCTCGACTCACACAACACCGGACGATCACACACCTGCTTCCTGGCCACTCTGAAGCACACCCACTGAGCTTTCGCCTGCCGGAACTGCAGCTTCACAAGCATCCACCATGCTGCCGACCAGGAAAGAACCCAACCACCTCAGATGCATCCTTCTCAACACCCGCTCTGCCCGAAAACATCGGGGTGAACTCTGGGACCTACTCGACTCAACCTCCCCAGACGTCGCCTTCCTGACGGAGACCTGGCAGAACCCCGCCTCGGCACCCGGCATAGCCATAGCCGTCCCGGAAGGCTACAAGATCACCCGCAAGGACCGCACCAACAGAGCGGGAGCAGGAATCGCCATCGTCCACAGGAACACTCTCAGAGTCTCGACCAACACCGATGACACCCTCAGCACCGCCGAACACCTGCACTTCCAGATCCACACCGACCCCAACACCACCCTCAGAGGAACCCTCATCTACAGACCGCCCGGACCCCGACCAGAGTTCAGCGACTCCATTGCCGACTTCGTCAGCACACACGCCCTCGCCTCCATGGACTACATCCTCCTCGGGGACCTGAACTTCCACCTCGAGAACAATGACGACACCAACTCCACAACCCTGATCGACAGACAGTAGATCAACGACTGCCCCAACTCCCTCGCTCCTATCAAGAAACCCTCCAACAATCATACCTCCGGGCCTCCAAGCAAACCCGCAGAAAGCTGGAGAAGATCTGGCTCAGTGAATCAACACCAGACAGCCACGCCGCCCACAAGAATGCCACCCGTAGACACCATCACCTCATCAGATCGGCCAAAAGGGCCTCCTTCAAAGGCCGCCTAGACAATAATGTTCACAACAGCAAAGAGCTCTTCAACATCATGAAGGAACTCTCCAATCCCAGCTCCAACACCTACGACGTCCCACCCTCGCAAGACCTGTGCGACTCGCTGGCCACCTTCTTCCACCGCAAAATCACAGACATCCACAACAGTTTCAACGCCACAACCGCCTGACAACCACTGAGACCTCCGACCCCACAACCACCATCCGCACCAACCACCTGCTCTACTAGACCAACATCAATGACGATGACACCATCAAGATCATGGACACCATCCACTCCGGATCTCCGTCAGATCCATGCCCACACCACATCTTAAACAAAGCCAGCACATCCATCGCACCCCATCTCCGGAAAGTATTCAACACCTCCTACGAGATAGCAACCTTCCCGGAGAGCTGGAAGCACGCCGAGATCAACGCCTTACTCAAGAAACCCAAGGCGGACCCCAAGGACCTCAAGAACTTCCGGCCCATCTCCCTGCTCCCGTTCCCGTCAAAGGTCATCGAGAAGACCGTCAACGAACAACTGACCCGCTACCTCAAGGAGAACAACATCCCTGACCCTTCCCAGTCTGGGTTCCCCAGCAACCACAGCACCGAGACTGCCATCATCGCCGCCACCGATTACATCAAGTCCCTGCTGGACAACAGAGAAACGGCGGCCCTCATTCTCCTGGACCTGTCAGCCGCCTTCGACAGGGTCTGTCACCACACACTACGAACATGCCTCCACAATGCTGGGATCCAAGAGAAGGCCCTGGACTGGACCACTTCCTTCCTCTCTGACAGAACAGAGCATCCGCCTTCCCCCCTTCCGCTCCGAAGCCACCGAGATCATCTGCGGCGTACCCCAGGGCTCATCCCTTAGCCGAACTCTGTTTAACATCTACAAGGCACCGCTCGTCCATGTCGCCCATCGGCACGACCTCAACTTCCTCTCCTACGCCGATGACACCCAGCTGATACTCTCCCTCACCAAGGACCCCTACACCTCCAAAACCAACCTTCACGAAGGAATGAAGGCCGTTGCTGAATGGATGAGGAACAGTCGACTGAAGCTGAACTCGGACAAGACGGAGGTCCTCATCCTTGGATCCAACCCTTCGGCCTGGGATGACTCCTGGTGGCTGACCGCACTGGGAACCGCTCCAACACCCACCGACCACGCACGCAACCTAGGGGTCATCCTCGACTCCACCCTCTCAATTACTAAACAGGTCAATGCCGTCTCCTACTCCTTCTTCAACACCCTCCGCATGCTCCATAGGATCTACAAGTGGATCCCCACTGAAACATGAAGAACAGTCACCCAAGCCCTTGTTAGCAGCAGGTTGGACTATGGAAACGCCCTCTACGCTGGAGCCTCAGCCAAACTCCTGAGATGGCTCCAACGCATCCAGAACGCCTCTGCACGCCTGATCCTCGACATCCCTCACTGCAGCCACATCACACCCCACCTGAGAGACCTACACTGGCTCCGGGTCAACAAGACGATAACCTTCAAGCTCCTCACCCACGCACACAAGGCACTCCACAACACCGGACCAACGTAAATCAACAGATGACTCAGCTTCTACACCCCCACCCGCCAGCTCCGCTCCGCCGACCTGTGGTTCCGTGGTTTGAGGGTCTATGGTTCTGTGATTCCGAACCCGTTCAATGAAGGTCGTCGGATATAGACGATTTTGGTATCAGGGGACCGCAAATGACGAGTGCGGTGTGTACGAGTGTTTTTGTCATAACCGATCAATGAGAACACTACGTATTCATGGATTTCGTTTGAACACTCGGGTTCAATTTTATGTGCGACACCCATTTTGTGTGGTTGCCCTCACATAGGCAGATGACTATGGCCGAACGAGTCCTTGGGACACGTACACCTTAGCTGACTCTTGTGTGACCTGGCCGAACTGACTCCCTTACCCGAGGCTGACCTTGTTGAGCCAGTTCCTTGTTAAGCAGCTGGTCAGATAGAGATCAAAGAGCAGGACATTGCTGAGTTTATGGTACATGCACACACCCTTCTATCTTGCTTCTCATCTGCTTCTGTTCCTTCCTTTATGGCTTAATTATTGATTTGGGTTGAGGTCTTTATGATGGGTTTGTCCGGCCCGTTCGAACGAGAATGTTGGTTTTTGCCTTATCATTTCTGGTGGGCTGGACAACGGAAAGTGGGATTGTCGTCATGCAATATGTTTGAAATGTCGTTTTTCTATTGGTCAGTTTGAATGTAATTGATGCTAGCCAGGAATGTGATTTTTGGCATAAAAGACGATGCTCCGCTCTATGAATTTGTGCAGTCTCTAGTGAACCACCAGTGTTGTGCTTCGTAGACCTTCGTGTCCTGTTCCTCCCATTGGAACTCCGACCTATGAGCTCTACGTAAAACATGGAGTGGGCCCCATCGCGTGTAATGAAATATGGGTTAAATATACCAGGAAAGACTGTGTCCTACAGTGACCCCGTTATGGTAGCTTTGAAACTGAGATTTTAGACAATCTCGAAGTTAAACTGTTCAAGAAGAAAGCCTGGCCGGCAATGTTTGACTCTTTCCGCTTATGGCGAAAGGAAGCCAAACAGAAAGAAATTAAGTTAGTGAAGAAAAATAAATGAGAACGAGGTATGTCCATGGTGCAAGCTGCTATACAGTTTAGGGATAATGAAGAAGAACAAGAAAGCGAACAGATGCTTAGGCAGCGTAAACTAGCGGTGGATAAGTGCTACCCAGCTTTGCCACCTCAACAGCAAGAAGATAAGAAAGATCTTGTGAAAGATCCTTTAATGTCGCATCTATTGAGTTCGCCACCCCCTTATGTGCAGAGTGCTACGGCACCGCCACAAGTTGTGGTTGCACAACCTCCGGTTGCTTTGCTTCCTGTGATTCCTCAACAGCCAGCTCCTTTTCCGTTGGCTCCTATTCCTTTGGTGCAGCCTTCTCAAGGGCCGCAAACTTTGCTACTTCCTTTGTCTGCTACTCCTACACCTGTCTTGTCTGTTGCTTCTGTTACTGTTTCGACTTCGGTTTCTTCTCATTCTGCTCCGTCTCCTGTTCTTTTGTCAACT
This sequence comes from Lissotriton vulgaris, assembly GCF_964263255.1. Taxonomy (NCBI): domain Eukaryota; kingdom Metazoa; phylum Chordata; class Amphibia; order Caudata; family Salamandridae; genus Lissotriton; species Lissotriton vulgaris. Next base: position 1,375,081,042 of record NC_141695.1, read on the forward strand.
TCTCCTTCTGCTCGACAGAGAATGACTGATGCTGTTGCTGGTCTCTTTTCTCCTCTGTTAAGTTCATTGGGTATGTCTCCTGTTGTCGAGCGTAAGCAATTGCGTAGCCAATTGCCTGATCCTAATGAACGAACAGTGTTAGATCACTTGGCGCGTAAATGGGTTACGTATCCTTTGCACTATGATCTTGAGGGTGTTATGGATGTTTTCCATCAATGGGAAGCACCGAAACAAAGATATGTTTTTGATATGATGTGTTCTTTCCTTCGTGAACAATGGGAAGATAGTGAGGTAGGACATACTCCGCCTGAGTTGTACCGTATACGTTCGGAGTTTGCGAAAGGGACTGCTGTGGGTCTCGAGGTTGAGAAAGCAGTTGCGACGTTGTTGTCGTTTAGGAGTGAATCTCCTTCTCAGTGACTGTTTGAGCCTGATCCGTCGGTTAGGAGTAAGGCGCGTCAATATCCGATGCGTGAGGTTCCCCCAGTTTGGAGGCCTGGTGATGCAGCTGCTAATCCAGCGATTCCGCCACACTTTCAGCGAGTTTGGGTACATGTTCCATGGAAGCGTGCTGAAGTTTTAGCTCTTAAGCAGACTTTGCCTGATCCGTGCAAAAATCCAGCAAGGAGCTATCTCAAACTGCGGATTCATGTATTATGAATCTGGCTGATATAGATATTGTTGTTTGGGAATGTTGTTCCAGAGCCTATTTAGGGAAAGATTCGTCACACGGATCATGCGCAGGAATTAGGTGATACATGGAATAATCTTAGAGCTGCAGATGATAGACAAGTAGGTGGTGCTAAGCCTGAAGATATAATTGCTGAACTCCCTGGTAGAATTATTGATTATATGAAGACTTTGATGCCTGCTTTGCGTGTTAATTGGGACAAGTTGTCTGCGTGCAAGCAGAAGAAAGATGAAACTGTGTCCGACTTTTTCACTAGGTTCAAAGAGACCTCTGTAGACCACAGTGGTCAGGACATGAGTACAGAAGGTGGTCAACGGTTGTTCGTTGACACATTTTTGCATAATTTGCTTCCAGAATTGTGCACTAAGTTGAAGGATTCCGAGAGTGCTTGGGCTGTTTCTACGTCAGTGCAGATTTTAGCTACTGCCCAGTACTATGAGAATAGAAATAAGGATGAGATAGAGAAAGCGGATAGGAAGACTAAGGAATTGAAGACTAAAGTTCTTCTACAGCAAGCTTATCCTCCCGGTAATAATCAGCGTGATTATCAGCAACCTCAGCAATATCAGAGAAACTCGCAAAGGTTCGAGTCTTCTCAACAGCGTTTTCCCATAGGCCCTAATCAATGTGCGTATTGCAAAGAAGAGGGCCATTTCAAGAGTATTTGTCCGGTTCTGTTACAGCGCACGAATGGTGCTTTTGGTATGAGAGGTCGAGGTGCTCAACAAGCTCCTAGAGGTAGAGGACGTGGTGTGTTTCCTCAGAATGCGCGTTCTTTGCCTCCACAGAATTCTATGAATAGCTTTGATCAGCAGAATAGTGCGTCTGGTAGGACGGCACAGTACTATGTGGACGATTACTATGTTGAAGGTGAGGATGTGGATGGGACAAAGAGAGGGAGTTGTTTCAGTTCCAGTAGATCAGAGTGGACCCTATGTTGAAGTGATTGCATCAGGTGTGGCAGAGCCTTTTCTGCTGGATACTGGTGCTGCGAAGAGTTCTATTATGCACTCTAAACTCCCTGGCGCACCTTTGTCTGGCTTAAAGAATGTTTCAGTAGGTTTTTCTGGCGCCCCGGTTACGAATCCGATTTCTAGTCCGTTGTCTATTTCTGTTGGACCTTGTGAATTTGAAGCACCCCTCATTCTGACGACTGGTTGTGGTGAGAACTTGTTGGGATTGGACTTGTTGAAGAGATTGTATGCGACGCTATATTGTTCTCCGTCAGGAGTACACCTTACATTGAGTAAGAGTGTGATCTCTCCGATGTACTTATCTAAAGATCGGCTTCCATCTGAATTGTCTCCTCTCCCTGATTCTCTTTGGGCTACTGGTCCGAACGATCCGAACGATGTGGGTCTCCTAGAGATTCCGCCATATGTTGTGACGTTGAAAGCGAATGCTAGATTGCCACGCATTCCGCAATATCGCATTTCCAGTGATGGTGAAAGAGCACTTTTGGCGATCATCTATGATCTGATTGAGAAAGTTGTGATTGAGGAAACAAGAGGTAATGTGTGCAATAGTCCGGTTTTGCCTGTTCTGAAGAGAACTGATTCTTCACAGCCTCCTGTATATAGGTTCGTGATCGATCTCCGCGAGGCGAATAAGATCGTTGTTCCGCAATGTCCTGTTGTACCTGATATCACTGCTTTATTGACTTTGATCCCGGCTACAGCCACGTGGTTTTCGGTGATTGACTTGAAGAATGCTTTCTGCACCATCCCAATTGCTGTGGAAAGTAGAGATATCTTTGGTTTCTCTTTAGGAGGACGAAGTTTCCGCTTTAAGCGCGCTCCTCAAGGCTATTGTGAGAGTCCATCGATCTATAGTCAAGCTTTGAAGACACAACTTGATTTGTTGGTTTTACCTGATGGTGCTGCTCTTATTCAGTACGTTGACGATCTGTTAGTTGCTGCTGACAATGAAGAGATTTGTAGAGAGGCTACTTTGTCGTTGTTATGTCACTTGTCTGATTTCCATCATAAGGTTTCTCTTCCGAAGTTGCAATATTGTCGACAAGAAGTTACCTACTTAGGTCACCTCTTATCGAAGGAGGGAAGGAAACTGACCCCAGAAAGAATTCAAGCAATTGCAAAAATGAGTGTGCCTACGACACAGAGGGAAGTACGTGCTTTCTTAGGTATTACATCGTACTGTAGAAAGTGGATCCCTAATTTTTCGTTGCTCGCAAAACCTTTGATAGCTCTTACTGTTAAGGATACTCCAAATCCTATTCCTTGGACTGACGAATGTCAGAAGAGCTTTTCAGAATTACGCGATGCATTGTGTTCGGCTCCTGTGTTGGGTACCCCCGACTACAGTAAGCCTTTCACATTGTATGTCCACGAGAGAGGGATGTGCATTGTCAGTTTTTACTCAACAATTTGGCGATAAGCAGCGTCGATGTGCTTATTTTTCGTCGGCTTTGGATCCGGTAGCTAGAGCATTGCCGCGTTGTCTGAGAGCTACAGCGGCAGCGGCTGTTTCGATTCAACAGTCTGCTGGTTTAGTGATGGACAATACACTGATTGTGATGGTTCCACATGCAGTGGATACCTTGTTGAATCGCACCAAAACACAGCACTTAACTAGTGCTCGGTTGTCGGGTTACGAATTGTCCTTGTTAGCGAGTCATGTGCATATGAAGAGATGCAACACGTTGAATCCAGCTACGTTGTTGCCGATTTCAACTGCGATAGACGATACCGAACAACATGATTGTTTCCTTAGGACTGAGGAAGAAACGAAAGGGAGGATAGACCTTAGGGACACTCCTCTTCCAGAGTGTGATGGTACCTTATGGGTTGATGGTTCGTGCTTCAAGCTTTCAAATGGTGATACGACTGCGGCATATGCTGTTACGACTTTGCATACGATTGTTGAAGCTGCACGTATCCCACATAATTCAGCGCAAGCAGTAGAGTTGATTGCATTAACCAGAGCGTGTGTGTTGGCGAAAGGAAAATGAGTGACTGTGTATACTGACAGCCAGTATGCATTTGGTGTGGCTCATAGTTTTGGACGTTTGTGGAGAGAGCGTGGGTTCCTGACTTCGCATGGGACCAAGATCCAGCATGGTCAGTTGGTGGATGAACTTCTTGAATCTCTTACTTTGCCATTGCAAGTAGCGATTGTAAAATGCAGTGCGCACAAGAAAGTTACGGATGATGTTGGTCGTGGTAATGCATTTGCAGATGAAGTCGCGAAAGAAACTGCGAGAAATGTGATGAGTCGAATGTATGTTGTGGGTCCGGCGAGATGGGTTCCAGATGGAAGTATGTGTGAAGATATGATTGAGAGTGTGAAATCCATCCAAGCTGAAGCTACAGAGAAAGAGTTGAATGAATGGAGAGAGAGCAAGGGTAAATTGGATTCGAATGGTTGTTGGATTTATTTGTCAGAGCATCAGAGATGGTTGTTACCCGATGCGTGTGTGCTTCCAGTGGTTACAATGGCTCATGGATTGGCTCATATCAGCGTGAAAGGGATTTGCAAGTTGTTGGCTCCGGTTTGGCAGAATGCTGGGATTCCTAAGTGTGCAGAGAATCTGGTTAAGAACTGTATGGTGTGTTTGATGTACAATCCTGGTAAGGGAATTCCAACTCCAGCTGGTCATTTTGCTCCTCCAACGTATCCGTTTGAGGCTTTGCAGCTAGATTTCATCCACATGGAGAGGTGCAACAACCTAAAGTATGTGTTAGTCGTTGTTTGCTCTTTTTCTAGATGGGTGGAAGCCCACCCTTTGAAGGACAACACTGCCTTGTCCACAGCGAAAGCCCTGATTAAGGAATTCTTCCCTAGGTATGGTTTCCCGAGAATGATCTGGAGTGGCAATGGGAGTGAATTTGTGGGTCAAGTAATGAAGAGAGTATGTGATGGATTAGGTATTAGGCAGAAGTTCCACGCTGCAAATCACCCCCAATCAGCTGGTCTAGTCGAGTGCTAAAATGGCACGCTAAAATTGAAGTTAGCCAAAATTCAAGCGAGCTCTGGTTTACAATGGCCAGATGCCTTGCCTCTAGCCCTTCTGTCCACTAGAATGACTGTGCATTCACGAATGGGTTTGAGTCCGTACGAGGTAGTTTTTGGTCACCTGGCAAATGTTTGGGGAGTGCCGAGGCCGACTAAGTTTAGTGAAATAGAACATCCTTTGTTGCTGGACTACCTGTATGAATTGACGGCTAAATTGCGTGTTTTGCATCAACAGGTTCACGATTCATTGCCACATGCTTCTGAAGATCCAGGGCACGCCATTGATCCTGGCACATGGGTGCTCGTGAAGAATTTCCAGCGAACTAAGAACGAGCAGCCCCGCTGGACCGGACCTTATCTGGTGTTGTTATCTACCCGTTCTGCAGTGCAAGTCCACGGTAAAAAGAACTGGATCCACGGTGTACATTGCAAGAGGGCTCCTTTGCCTCTGCCGTACGAACGGTGGGTCCAGAAAGGACTTTCTGATTCTGAGACTGAGACCGTGCCTCGTTTTCTGCCATTCAGCGATGCCCGTTTGATTGGGACGAACAATGAGCAAGAAAGTGACGATCTTCTCCAAGAAGCTGTGCCTCCGTTGAACCGTTTTAACACTGTTGAACCTGAGCTCTTATTCCGAGAACAGACATTGCCTGGCAAAGAGCGTTATAATTTGCGACCGAGAGTTGCTGGACTAATAAAGTGAAATTCTTTCTTTTTCTGCTTATTGAAGGTTCACTCTACTCTGAGGAACTACTTTGATTTTTGTTTTTTCGAACCGCCATCCGGGTTCAGCTGTAGGGTCGCGGTTGCCGAAGTCTTTGGAGTGCAAGCCGAAGACATTAGGTCGACGGTTCTGGTTGCCTAAGGGAGTTGCCCTGGGCTGACAGAAGCATTCCTTAGCATAGAACACCCTACCACCGCGAGCAGCAATTAGAGAGCATGGAGTTTTTTGAGATGGAGAGACCTGTTGAAAGAATAAGCTTTAAGAGCAAAATTTGTAAATTGATGACCCGAAAAAGATTTTTAATATTGTGTTTATTTATGTTGCTTAGCTTAATGATGTTTTTAATTGGATATGTGACATTCTCTTTTCAAGTGACGTTCATGCCCACTACGCAACCTATACCTCCTCCTACTATTTCTTCTCATTCTTTTCACCCTCTGCCCGTCATGAAATCGTTAGAAGACTGGAATTTGCTAACAATTCCGCTCGCTACAGAGAAGTTCATATCGCTGTGTGTATTCCCTGCCTCGCTACAGGAGTAGCTGAACCATCGCCAATTCCGGTGCTGACCCTGCTTGTGGGCTGAGGTTGACGTGTGGCCGCAGAGGAGGGAGAGGTGCCGGCCCCGGGACTGCGAGGACCAGCAGCCAACACCTGTAGCTGGTTCCTCTTCCCGCGTGAGCCGCGCCCCCTCCCAGTGCCACGCCCCCAGCCAAGACCGGATAACTTCTCGCGGCCCCCGCTTCGCGGGAGCCGCTCGCTACAGAGAAGTTCATATCGCTGTGTGTATTCCCTGCCTCGCTACAGGAGTAGCTGAACCATCGCCAATTCCGGTGCTGACCCTGCTTCTGGGCTGAGGTTGACGTGTGGCCGCAGAGGAGGGAGAGGCGCCGGCCCCGGGACTGCGAGGACCAGCAGCCAACACCTGTAGCTGGTTCCTCTTCCCGCGTGAGCCGCGCCCCCTCCCAGTGCCACGCCCCAACAATACTGAATACCATTCAAACAAACCCTGTAACGCGCATCGCGGGACGCGCGCGGGTCGGAGCACGGGGTGAAGCCCGGGCTAAGGGCGGGCCGTCTGTGGCCGTCCGGGGACGAACTGTAGTGTAGTTCCTAGTTTCCCACTAGGCCCTGCGCATTGGAATAACATAAACAGTAGTATCGACGTGGAACTGCGGATATTCCAGGCCTCCACTGACTATGCTAAACTTAATTGGGTGTGTTACCAACTAGCTCAGAGGTCACTGGAAACTTTCTTCTCTGCATGGGAAGTGATCAGCTTCCTTGGCACAGACAAGAAGGGATTCAGTTTTCCAACAACCGTGCAACATGACAACTTTGCTCCTCGGATCAAGAGTCAATCTCTAGGGTCGTGTGAAACAATAGACATGTATTTCACTCAGTCAGTCTAGTGCAGTTTACTTTCACGAGATGTAGAGAATAGAGGGACGGGCGTTTGTCAATAAAGGGTTAACATTTATTGAACAGTCTTTCTTCTCGTACAAGAGAAATGTATTGCCACAATTGCAAAACTTGTTATGATAAAAAGTACGTACAGTAAGATAAGTATTGCGAAATAATACTGTAAAATCATTGATATGGTTTCTTAGCCATACAATGGTTTAAAAGTAATAAAACATATATACAGTCATATATAGAATAGGCTAAAATACTCAACTGGTGCTTCTAACTAAGCCTACCCCAGTGTGCCTGACCTAAGCCTAACACGTGGAAGGGGAGTAAGTAAGTAGCTTTAAGTTAAGTTGGTTTTGCCAAGGTTTGTTTCAAGAATTCTCATTTAAGGGTTTAGTCAGCACCATACCTCTGAATAGAATGATGGAGGTTTAGTATCTCCTTCAGGGGAAGCTCGATATCCCTGTCACCCGCGAGGGCAGACCGGAAACGCCAGAGCTGGATTTCTCTGCACGAGAAAGGCAGCGGCTCTTCTTCAGCGCGTCGAGAGGAGGAGGCGGGGGACAGCGTCCGCGGGCAGCTGGATCTGCTAGGCTCTTCGCAGAGGGACGTCTGTTTGGCTCCTAAGCGTACTGCACCATCGTTCGCGCTTTAGCAGCGATAATGGTATCAGTAGCTTCACCACCACAGGGACAGCAGGCTGCAGCGACAGAGTGCTACAGTGCTCAGCAACAGCAACGGTATGCACAACAGGGTGCACAACAGCTCTCATTGCTTAAGGCAACGTTGGTAGTATTTATACCTGACAGGTGCCGGGTTTGACGCAAGTTTGCTGGACATAAGACGTCAATTAAAGATATCACTAGGAAGTGATAGCTATCAGTTGCTCATTAGAGTTCTATTACTAATCAAAACATAGCAAGGGGGATTTCCCAGTTTGCTGAGTTTTTATCTTGTTGAAGAACTCGGAGTGTTAATCCAGGAATATCAGATAGTGACTTCTGCTCTGTCGTTGCACTAATTGGTCGCAAAGGAAGTGGCAGAGAGAGATATCCTTGAACGTGGCTCTGTTCGTGTGAGGTCAGAGATGACTTTCTGAATATCGCACTTGAACGGTTATGCCAATATAGGGAATAAAATGGATTTATAGCCGAATAGGGGCATAAGGTCACAGTATCGATCAGGACCCTAGATAAACACGCAACACCCACTCCACGTTTACATGTCCATCAAATTACTAAAACTAAAGCAATAGGATGCATGTGTAATATTGCCCACCCCAAAATACATAAATGCATTCGAAATAGGCGTACTTGTAATACATGGATTTTAGGTACTGTACGTTTTTGAAGCATAGAAATCATTCAAAAATTATGGCATGTGAAATCAATGAACGATTATGCATTAAAATTACACATGAAGTATCTCTGACAGAAGAAGGGCGAGATAAATCATCACATATAAATGCATTTGCAAAATGTGTGCTAGAGGCTAATGTAAGTTGTTATGTCTCTAGGTGTGTGTAAAAAATAGAAGTATGAACTTCTGTTCTTTAAGAATAGATTTTACCTCCAGCAAAGATTTGTTTGTGCCAAAAAAAGGTCAATATTTGAAAAATATCCAATCCAAAGAGAATTAATGTTTGAACGGGGAAACAGAGTTCCAACGCTGCTAGCAGTCTTTGTTGACTAGAAGTGAAGGCCGAATTCAGAGTTTCATGGGAACGCTGTGTGTCGGAAAGCTTCTCAAAGTTATTGTTTCTGTATAGGTGGGAACATCATATCAGACAGGCTCGCAAAGAATTGGTCTACAAATTCAGGTGACAGTTCAACCAAATTTGATAGCGCTGTAACTTGGCAAGTGTGAGAATGATTGCTGTCATCGAAGGCAGGATCAGTAATGTTCACTGAACGTTGTACCTGGATGATGTTGCTTTTGTTACTCGCTCCACTGTTACCACTTGGTTGTAGCACAGGAGTCTCCACAAATGCCGTCATCAGGATTGGTAGCCGCTGGGGACAACACAATGCGTGAGCCGTTATTGGACTGAGCAAAGTATCGACGTCCATTGGTACTGCTGATGGAAGTGAAAGACAGATGTCCAACACGCATTCATCGCCACAAAGCATACATCGTAGCACAGGTAAAATGCAATTTTGCCATACAGGTCTGAATGAAAGGAACCAGGTCATGTTTAGATCTCTCAGCCTGGCCAATCCGAGGACGTTAGTTATCCTGTCCCGGTAGCGCATTGCTAGGATTGTCTCTTCCATTCCCATGGGAGCTATGTCTGAGCTGAGGCTTGCCATAACGAAGTAGGAGGGTCAAAAATAAAATCCCTGCTACAAGTCCCAAAAATAATGGTATGCCGCCAAAAACAGAGTGCACAAAATTAGGAACGATTCCCAAAATTGCTTGAAAAGGCGTTAGCAGTCCCGTAAAGACTGTCTTGAATATGCCTGGGACGCTTGTGGCACTAGACATGTTAAGGAGTTGGCTTAGCATTTGTACGAAATGCACGGGGCAATTTGTTGATAAAAGGTCATGAACTTCAGTAGCTGTCCTTGCAACTAGAAGATCATACGTCTCTTTTGATGACGTTATAGGCACTGTTGTCTGTAAAAGTACAGATTTAACTTTGCTTAAAGTATCAATTCGTATAGAATAGAGATTCAGACGAGGCCAGATGGGAGTCACTGAGTCTGCAGCCCCACTCGGAAACAATGCTTGCATACAGCATTTGACCATGGATGTTACTTCTACTAGATAACTTTTCCCTGGCACGAGGCCACAACATCTGTGATCCGTTCTAAGAATGTAACTCCCGTTTGCGAGTTGCATAAAGAAGGGCTCTATCTGAGTTGCAGGTGTGACTAGCTGGTGGCATGAAAGGTTGTTAGAATTTCCATCACATGCTCCGTGTAAATTAATACCCTGACACAAAAGTATACCGCTTAGTGAATGTTTACAGTTATTACCACTAAGAAATACATTTTTGTCGCTGTCACTATAGCAAGAATGAGTGTATGGTAATTTCCATTCAGATTTTACATATCCTTTACCCAATTGTTCATACTGGCCAGCAGGTATGTACTCAAGGCACTTTTTAAATCGGAAAGTTGTTATCGGAATTGTGATAATTCTGTGTATTATCCATTTAATGACAGGACTCTCTGACATTGTCAATGGTAATCTCTCGAGTTTTTCGATGCTCAGGATTGTATAGTCTGCTCCTTTCTGTGCCAAACTGATCTGTTTATCAGTAAGGTTAAAACTGGAAAATAATGACGTTGTGTTGAATAAACGCCAAGGCACATAGCCTGAACGAAGATTTTGCAGCGTCCAGCCTAATTCTATAATAGAGCGTAATTGAGACTGGCCATGTTGTAACATAAGCAAATCTCTGTCTATCACATCAAAGGCAGAGGATACAATATTGTCCAACAAATATATTCTGGAAGACAGAGTCATTAACCCATTGTCTATTACAGAAAGTGATTTCTCCAAATTAATACGATCAATTTCTCGTATTTTTTCAGCAGTTTCAATTTGTTTGACTTTCCAAGCCTCGTTGTAAGCAGCATAGATACTGGTCGCTATGAAACGCTTTTGACGCTGTTTGTGTGGTCCAAGAATGAAATCGCGCAAATCAGCACCTTCTTTTAGTAAAGATAAGTGTTGCTTAATTTCAGCCAGTGTGGATGTTGTTAGCCATTCGAGGCAGAGTTTCCCTACACTGAATGTTGTTATAATCCCTGGATGTTGTCTCTGGGAATATCTCGAGTCTAATCTGGTCATTTTTAACCCCTGTGTTTTATTCAGGAATCTATCTTGACAGCTGTTTGTGTCAGTAGGCCAGATTAACCACTTTTTCCAATCAGGATGTGTTCTGTTCAAATTTAAAATTTGTGTTACGTCTAACTCAATATCTGCAGTTGCATTTTCAGGTATTGGCTTTGGTATAGACAGTGTTTTAAGGTCTTTGATCTTAGCTAGGCCAAGACAAGATGTTTGGTGTATTGTGTCATTTAAAAACAACATTTGTTCTGGTATCATGCAGGTTCTAAATAGTGCTTCAATGCCTTGCACCTGCCAATCTTTTGTACCCCAGATTGTTTTCGTTTCAATATTATTTTTCCAATAATCAAAACCAAATGTCATCATTTTGTCATAAAATGCTTCTGAATATATCAATTTAGAATTTGTCAGCATTGTTTTCATTCCTGTTTTATCTAACAGTTTGTAATAAAACGTTTCTGCATTACTGGTGTTAAACCCTGAGAAGTATTTGAATTTCTCAAAAAATGCTTTAGAACTGCTTTTAGGTGGTGTAGAACAATGTTCCCATTGATTATACATAAAAACATTTCTAGGCTGTGCAGATTTATGCAAGTAATGATCCCCATAGTGGGTGTAACAGAATAACTGCTCATAACTAGATGAACCTTGTAAATAATCATGATCTGTGAATCTGGCTGACATTACTAAATCAGACATCATGTCATTAATACTGTTAAAGTCCCAATCATCAGAGAATGTACTAGGTGTCACAAAGTCACTTAAGGAAACCTTTAGTTGATGAGGATACTTCAGGATTTCGACCGGACCATAGATCTCATAGTCTGTTTTCTCCCATACAACCCCACCAGGTATTGGAATTGCTGTGACATTTACTGTTGACAGTTCTCTTTTCTTCACGTGGGATGATCTGTGTGGTTTCAGGACTAGGTTGATGTTCTGACTTGCTGTGTCCATTGTAATATATTTTCCCTCAATGAATTTTCCCAAACACAGTACCATGATGAGCCAAAGCAGGAGGAAAAATACACCTAGACCGAACCAGAACTCTAGCCAAGGGGAAACAAGGTAGATTTTCTTCAATTGATGAAAGAGTTCAGTTGCTTTTTCTTTAAAAGTCTTTTTTGTTTCTGGCATCACTTCGGGGTCGTTTTGATCTTCAGAGAAGTTGTCGAAGTTGATGAAATAACCAGAGGCAGTTCTGTCAATTGATGGGATTGTTCTTTCAATCTGTCTCTCGGTAGCACTTTCTGATGCCACATTAGTGTAGACTGGTGTTGTATCTTGACGAACTGTTTCAATCTGTGTTTCAAGAGGCACGAGTTCCATGGCATTATTGCATAGTCCTTCATTGTGCACTGTAGGCTGATCGAATGTGATTAGTCTTTCAGTTTGAACCTCTTGGATTGTTGCAAGTTTGGGTATTCTGTTATTTCTTGGGAGTCCACTGGGCCTACTGTTGATTATAGGCCACATGCTTGTGGTTTTACCAGATCGATAGACACGACTCTGTTCTCATTTTTACCAGCAAGGGGCGGTAGCACAACTGATCTTGTTCCGGTGACTGCCAAGACAGGTACTGCTTTTCTGTAAGAAGGCCCAAATTCCTTCTTAACCGCGATCTTTTCTCTGACTAGATCCCCAATCTTTGGAATCCAGACAGGCCTTGCTGGGGCTGTTGCTGGTGGTGCCTCGTCAGTGGTAGGTGGCTGTTGCTTTAACTTTGTGTTGCTTAAGGATTTTCTTGTTTCGTTCAGTTCCTGTAAAACAGCCAAACGATCCTTTACATCAAAGTGCGTTGTTTCTTCTTGTACCACTGACATCTGACTATTGAGGTCCTGAACGCGCATTCTAATTCCGAACAATAGTTCGTATGGGCTGAAACCTTCTAGAGAATTTCTTGGCATGTTATTAAGACTAGTCTGGACACTTGTTAAATGTTTGACCCACCCAGCGCCTGAACCTAATACCTTCGCTGTTATAGATTGCTTTATGTCACGTTTTTTTCTTTCTACCACACTGTTCCCTTCGGGGTGCGACGGACAAGAATACCGCAACCCAATTCCCATGCTAGCCATGGCCTCCTTATAAGCTCGAGAGCTGAAAGCAGGACCCTGGTCAGAATGGAACGTGGTAATTGCGTATGTGCCGATAAAGACTCGCAAATCTTTTATAACCGTTCTAGCGTCAGCCGAGCGCTGGAGGCCTCATTTTTTAAGTGCTTTTCGTCTTAATGGTGTACACTGGGACGCGCTTCTCTTCTTTGATTGCGCAGATAGACCGCCTTATGCTGTCTAGCAGGGATCCTGAAACTACACTGGCCTGTTCATTACTGTGATCTCTGTTGCAGTCTTCACAATTTTGAGCAAAACATTGAATGTCTATACTCATTCCTGGCCACCAGTACTCTGATTGTAATTCTTTCAGAGAGGCTTTGATTGTTTGGTGTCTCAGACCCAACCCCATGTGTGCTTCCAGTAAGAGGAAGCCCCTCCTGCTCCTGTTTGGAATTACTCTATCCCCCACTCCAGGGATTCGAGCAAAAGGAACGGAGTTTGCATCGATTATGTATGCATAATTGAGTGGATAGTTTACGGGTAGTGCTGCACAGTCGCCTTTTAAGGTCGTTTTTACTGCCAGCATGGTTTCCCCGTCAATATATTTATCTGTACGCTTTTTTGTGGCTACGGAAGCCGGTTTAGTTGCTTCCACGGTGGCTGTATTAGCCAATGAATTCCCTGCAACGTGAACGCCATCACGTTGAAGACTCTGTGCGTGAATCACGTGAGTCTTTTGTAGTTCTTTACTTAAAAGAGCTACCTCGTTCCAGAGCAATTTATGCTTTATTGTGGCACCTGTGTCATCTTTGTAGTCGTTTTCAATCCAACTCTGCAGTTTGTTATTGTAAGAGTTGACGCAAAAATGAGAATCGCACACGATAAGTGTCGGGAATTCACGTTCTGCATTTTCAAGCGCCATCTTTAAACATCTAATTTCAGTTCTCTGAACCGAACAGTACTTTACTGATTCGGTTTTTGTTACTTTCGGTCTGATTTTACCGCACAGCCAACGACATTTAATGATCGCACATGCTGTATCGTAGGATTTTCTCTCTACGTTGAAATGCTGTACAGAGCTATCTGTATAGATTATACAGGCATATTGTGGGAGAGGCAGAATTTCGATTGGCAGAGGATATTCTTCTTCATACTCTAAATCATTCAGTTCTTCGTATTGTGGGGCGAAATAGTATTTCACGTCTTCCGCTCCTAGAGAATCTATGCACTGTATCCATTTCGGATCCAGTGACACTGTAGGCAGGTTTACTGGGCTGAATAGCGTTTCGAAGGCGGATTCCGCTGTGAGGATGTTAATCCTTTTGCCGTGTGCTAGTTCTCGTTCATTTGCTAATGTGATTTGCACTGCGTTCACAGTTCTTTCTGTGTGACTGAATGTTTTTTCTGCTTGTGTGTACAAGTGAGATTTAATTGAAATTGGTACCTTTTCTCCCTCATTAGAGGTTAGGTATGTGAATCCGCATCTTCCTGGGATGACTCGGATTACAAGATCACGTGTGTTGTCACGTGTATCTAATTTTGTTTTTGCTAACATGTCTGTTTGCAGTGATCTCAAAATATCTGTGTGTTTTTGAGTCCAATTGATTTGTTTAAAATCAGGTTTAATTAGTTCGTAGAGAGGTTTAACCCTCTCTGCGTAATTTAGAATGTAAGTTCTTCCGAAATTCAGAAAACCTAGAATGGATTGTAAATTCTTCAGCGTTTTTGGAGCTTGGAGTACAGCGCACTTCTCTAAGAAGTTGTCCGCTAGGCTTTTCCCTTCACTTGATAATTCGTACCCTAAGAATAGTACTGTCAGATGGGCAATTCGAGACTTTTTAAAGTTGAATTTGTAACCCTCTGCTGCGAACCCAAGTATAATGGTGTTCACTCTTTTCAAGTGAGTATCCAAGTCGTCGTCTGTGAGATAGATATCATCTACGTAGGATAATGCCTCATCATCATATATTTGTAGTAACTCTGTTACTCTAGCTGAGAATAGTCCTGGGCTGTTCTTGAACCCCTGTGGGAGTCGACAGAATTTTTTCTGCGACCCAAATGCGGAGAAAGCGGTCAAATATCTGCTTTCTGGTGCAATATTTTGACAAAAGAAACCATTAGATATGTCTAATGTCGTTTTATATTTTTTCCTAACTATATTATTCATTAGGGCTGCACTATGCGAGTTTTGTACTGCAAAAGTTTTACAACATGTATTAAGATGGCTGTAGTCCAAAACTAGACGATATGAATTGTCTGGCTTGGAGACAGGAAACAAAGGATTGTTCATTTGAGAGATGCATGTTTCAATCACCCCCTGGTACTCAAGTTGATCTAAGATCTCCCTGACCTGTTTTTTAGCTTCTTGCTTTAAGGGATACTGCCTTTGGGCAGTTGGTTCACTTTTTAGTTGGATTTTGTGAGGAGGAGAGTCCTCATCCCATCCTACATGATTTTTATACAATGCAGGTGCCTGGGCTACTGCCCATTTCCTTGCATATGTGTATTTTTTGTGAATCGGAATGTGATTCGAGAAGGCAGGCATATCACTTCTTCGCCACGAGGGCACTCCCTGACAAACTCTGGGGGCCAATCTTTTTCAGCTAACAGAATATCATAGCCTTTTGAGAGCTTATCCCAAAATAGACCATTAATTTTCCTAGTCTTATCACCCTCCATACGCAATGTTATTTCGTATATTTTATGGGGCTCGCTAAGTCTGGTGTCGGCAGTTTCAACCTGAATGTATTCATTCGTGTCCACTGTCTCCAGATGACTCATCAAGATCTTGCGTGCTATACTGATTTCTGCTGCACTGTCCAACATTGTCAATGCCCACTCCCCGTTTTTCAACTGTGTCCTCAGTATTCTCGGCATGGTTGATTACTCTAATACTGGCTACCTTCTTTTTCTGAAATTGAGATTTCTTATTTTGAGCAGGTTCCTTGTCTTTGGACTTGGTGTGCTCTCCTGGGTCTGACCGTCCTCTTCTTTCCGAATTCTGTGGAGAAGATCGAGAAGGACGTGTATCAATACTTTGATATCTATCAGGTTTTTTCAGATTATCCCTATTTCTAAGGTTATATCTTTTCTCAGAGTGCTCCCTCTGGGGAGACTGGCGTTCTCGAGTCGGAGTTCTTTCCCTCCGTCGAGGAGACCTTCCTCTGGACTGGAAAACTTTTTCCTTGGGAGTGGATTGTTTATTTCCATCCCAGCTCTTTTTAGGAGTGTTTAAATTATTTTTAATAAATCATTTTTCAGGATTTTCGAGCAGTTGGGGCTTTACCGGTTTCCCACCCAAGCTGTCTCTACCTAATTCTTCATAGCATTTTTCTATGATTTTTGCAAGCTCAACAGGATCTTTTTTATCTGTTTCCCTCACCTTCTGGCGAATCGCCACAGATGCTGCTTCTCCTTTTATGTTGGCTAATAATATAGCCGAGACCTGCTTGAAGTCTTTCAGTAATTTCATACCTAGATTTAAAGCGGGCTCTGGACCGAATTCATTTTGAATCTGTTTTAGCACTTCTGGTATTACCGCCATAGACGGAACACCGTGTGTTTTTGTATAAATGGAAGCAAAGACTGTACCCCAAGTGTCACAGTCCTCCACGTGTGGTGCGATTCCCATAGGAAGGCAGATGGTCAAGATTCTGTGTTTCTCAATAGGGGTAGTATCAGGAAATACTGCCTCTATTTGAGTGATTTTCTGTGCTAACCAGAAAGGAATTTGTTCCCGTTTTACGGGTGTTTTACCAAGATATGATTGTATGTTCTGTGGTGTAATGTTATTTGTGTTCCCCTGGTGAGGGGTCAGCTGGTGTGAATTAACAGCTGGCTGGACTGTTGCAGTCTGCATTACATATTGGACTAATTGCCTATGTATTTTTATTAGTGTTTTGAGCTGTGCTAACAGCTCTTCCTTAGACATTCTTGCAATGTCAGGATGTGGTGTGTAGCTGGCTAGAACCAGCCACGTGGATCCTGGTCTACCTAGTGGACCAAGCCTAGTTATGTGATCATTGTGTTTTAGGGCGCCATTAAACCAGAGCAAGTGCTCTTGAAATTTAAGTGGAATTTCAATCTCCTCGAAAGGAGCGTACTCTTCCGGAGGTTTCTCTATTTTGTAATAGTGAAACTCTTTTGTTCTAGCGTTTACCGCTGGAAAATTTATCCATGAATAGAGTACCTCTGTCTGCCGATACTCGTGAGCCTCTATCACGAAAATTACTGTACCACCTTGAGGTGTCAGTCCGTTTTCTATAAGTTTTAAAGTTATAGATCTTCTTAAGTGGACCGGGATGTCGATAGCATCCGGGTCTGCTTGTAGGAGACTCGAGTCCTCCTCTATTAGTATGGATGCCAGCCTAGCTGCTTCCCTTTCTTCTTCACAGTCTGACATTTTAAAAATGCAGGCTTTGCAGAGTAGGTCTCCAAGGAGACAAAGATTAGGTGCACAATATTTTGGAACACTGTATCCTTCAACGTTGAATAAACCAGAGCTTTACATAGGAATCTCTTCCTACTAAGGTCGGGCGGATTTTAACCTTTCACCCACTCCAGACGTCTATTGGAGTATTTACGGGAGAAAGGGGTCTGTGTGAAATATGCACGACTGAGTTACTCTAACGTCTTGCGTTAGTTTATCGCCTTACCAAACGTTGGGCGCCATGTAGTGTAGTTCCTAGTTTCCCACTAGGCCCTGCGCATTGGAATAACATAAACAGTAGTATCGACGTGGAACTGCGGATATTCCAGGCCTCCACTGACTATGCTAAACTTAATTGGGTGTGTTACCAACTAGCTCAGAGGTCACTGGAAACTTTCTTCTCTGCATGGGAAGTGATCAGCTTCCTTGGCACAGACAAGAAGGGATTCAGTTTTCCAACAACCGTGCAACATGACAACTTTGCTCCTCGGATCAAGAGTCAATCTCTAGGGTCGTGTGAAACAATAGACATGTATTTCACTCAGTCAGTCTAGTGCAGTTTACTTTCACGAGATGTGGAGAATAGAGAGACGGGCGTTTGTCATTTATTGAACAGTCTTTCTTCTCGTACAAGAGAAATGTATTGCCAAAACTTGTTATGATAAAAAGTACGTACAGTAAGATAAGTATTGCGAAATAATACTGTAAAATCATTGATATGGTTTCTTAGCCATACAATGGTTTAAAAGTAATAAAACATATATACAGTCATATATACAATAGGCTAAAATACTCAACTGGTGCTTCTAACTAAGCCTACCCCAGTGTGCCTGACCTAAGCCTAACACGTGGAAGGGGAGTAAGTAAGTAGCTTTAAGTTAAGTTGGTTTTGCCAAGGTTTGTTTCAAGAATTCTCATTTAAGGGTTTAGTCAGCACCATACCTCTGAATAGAATGATGGAGGTTTGGTATCTCCTTCAGGGGAAGCTCAATATCCCTGTCACCCGCGAGGGCAGACCGGAAACGCCGGAGCTGGATTTCTCTGCACGAGAAAGGCAGCGGCTCTTCTTCAGCGCGTCGAGAGGAGGAGGCGGGGGACAGCGTCCGCGCGCAGCTGGATCTGCTAGGCTCTTCGCAGAGGGACGTCTGTTCGGCTCCTAAGCGTACTGCACCATCGTTCGTGCTTTAGCAGCGATAATGGTATCAGTAGCTTCACCACCACAGGGACAGCAGGCTGCAGCGACAGAGTGCTACAGTGCTCAGCAACAGCAACGGTATGCACAACAGGGTGCACAACAGCTCTCATTGCTTAAGGCAACGTTGGTAGTATTTATACCTGACAGGTGCCGGGTTTGACGCAAGTTTGCTGGACATAAGACGTCAATTAAAGATATCACTAGGAAGTGATAGCTATCAGTTGCTCATTAGAGTTCTATTACTAATCAAAACATAGCAAGGGGGATTTCCCAGTTTGCTGAGTTTTTATCTTGTTGAAGAACTCGGAGTGTTAATCTAGGAATATCAGATAGTGACTTCTGCTCTGTCATTGCACTAATTGGTCGCAAAGGAAGTGGCAGAGAGAGATATCCTTGAACGTGGCTCTGTTCGTGTGAGGTCAGAGATGACTTTCTGAATATCGCACTTGAACGGTTATGCCAATATAGGGAATAAAATGGATTTATAGCCGAATAGGGGCATAAGGTCACAGTATCGATCAGGACCCTAGATAAACACGCAACAGAACAAGGACGGGACGGGCCACCCCATTTCGATTCACGCTCTGGCTTCTACGACTAACGGATCCATCCAGCAAACATACAAGGTGAGACGCGCAGACATATGAGCCCGGACCATTATATTAATCCAATTGTCAGCATAACGCACACTCACTTTCCTAACAGGCTCAAAGCTGTCACCTAAGTGAATATCAAAAACTTTTCTCGGAACAAGAGTCTCCTTAAATGGCACTAAAAAAGTTACGATCACGCACAATATATATGAGGCGAATGGGCACTGAGGAAGCTGTTAAAAAATCCTCCGATAAAGCACTAAAACAAAGTCAATTATCTTGTACACCAGCTATAAATAAATACTTTTCCGCTTTACCTTTGAAAAATCACTCACTTATTATCACTTCTGAAGTAGAAAATAAGTTCGATCTCATGGAAACTAAGGACGGAAAACAGTTGCTACCCTCTCCACACCAAACCTATCACAACCATAGCGACATAGTGTCAGAGACTAACCAAACAAAGATCTCACTAGGGGAGGATCTTCAAAAATCGGAACACGAGATGTCTCATATAATATCCCTAACTCCCATAAAACCTCTGAATAGTCAAAACTGCCTAGAGGACTTAGCATGTAATACCACGAAAATAGAAAACGAAAAATCAGAATTACCACTAAGTCAAAAACAGCCATTTACCAGTTCTCCGGAAAAATCATTCCATCATTTTTCAAATCACGCGACCTCTTTGGATCCCTTTTTCTCAAACTTAACTTTTGCAAACTCTGTAACTCCCCTGTCAAAAGCTCTCTTTTCCCTGCAGGAAATCTTAGAATCGGTTCTCACTCATCTTGGTCAAATCCTAGCAAATTCAGAGGACACTCTTGATGTACAAATAGGTGTACTTAAATTCCTAGTAGAGGAAAAAAGGAAAAAAGACCTAATTAATGTAACGATAAAACAACACGAACCAGATAACACGTTACATTCGGAAGTCCATCCAATAAATCAAACTATAAATACTTTATCTCCCACAAAACGAGAAGCAAGTTCACAAACTACGGAAGTAGTAATATTAGAGACAAAAACAAAGGAATCAAGGAAAAATAAAAAATCTCCTATCACTTACTCACTTAAGAGATTATTTAGAGAAGATCCTAAAAATATAACTAAACAATACCCTATTTTTGCTAAATCTACCAAACATACCGATTTATACTCAACTGTCCGCGATAATGAAGCTGGGATAACCAGTGTCCATATTGAACCTGAATCAAACCAAAAGGAATCAAACCAAAAGGAGAAGACTCCAAGTACTAAAGAACCAGAAGACGCCGGGCGGAACAAAAGGGGAAGAAAGCCATTAAGAAGAATCCAAAAGAAAAAAGGGCGTAAATTAAAATTCCAAAAACCAACTATCTCCACTAATCCTGCAAAGGCCCAAAACGCCGAATCAATTCCTTCTACTCCGATACTGGCGGAACCTTCAGTCACACAAACAACATCGAACGTGAAATCCCTGAATCCTAAAGCTGAAGCTTATCTCCCGGCTCTAATAACCAAAATAACAGGGCCGAGGATCAATGCAGTAAAAGATACACTCGACAGCAAATCCCAGTCTTGTGAAGGAATATCATCTAAGCACGTAATAATAGAAGAACTCTTCCCTACTGACAACCTGCCATTCAATCGAAGCAGAATAATTAACCTCCTTCAACAAATACCATCTTTACAATCCCTCACTAGCAAAGAAATAGGCTTGATACTCTTTCCGAATAGAGAAAATAACAAACTAGCACTGGTTTCTTTTTTGTCTCCAGCACTCCGAGGAATAATCATTAGAGAGAAGGAAATCCTCCATAAAAATGGCTATGATGTGATTTTAATAACAGAATCTAGAAAAAACATACAAAACAATGGATCAAATGGACTATTTGATACTGTGATTCACAGAAAAAGCCATTCTTCTACCAATCGGGGAGATCTCGCACCAAATGTTCCAGGAACAGACACCTTAAAAATACAAGTAACTCAAGGAGAAAGGACAGTATGGACCCATGAGCCGGTAAGAAGCGACGTAGAAAAAACAATAAAATCTTGGGCATGGATTTCGGAGACTCTAAATTGTAAAAAAACTGCTAACCGCCAACAACATTCGGTTTAGCAAAGGTTTGACGATCACTACATGGAACATGGCCGGGAAAACCGCTAAAAAAATGACAGAGGCCACAAAAAATCAGCCGGATATCCTTGCCCTACAGGAAACGTGGTCAATCATAACCTTCACTCAAAAAGGATACTATGTTTACGACATCCCTGCAAAAAAATCCAACCGGGGACACGCAAAGGGCGGAATGGAAATTTTACTTAGCGAGGAATATTTATGGTCTCAGGAAAACATCGATACAAACTCAGACAATTTGCAATGCATTAAGGTGGCGCTGAAAACTCAATCAACAGCTGTCCATAATAAAATATTGCTCTTTAACATCTACGCCCCTCCCAGTAATAAACATGACGCCCTATTCGATCATATAATGGAAACTATTATCCACATACTCGACGATCGTTCCTATATGCCATATATAATAATGGGCGACTTGAACGGGAAAATCTCAAACAGTGAAATCGGTAAATGGGCAAAACTGTTTAAAGAAGAATCTTTTGAAATGTCCCTCCCACAACTCCCTAAGGGAACTAAATCAGACAAGAGAGGCAGATCATTACTATCATTCCTTCCCAGCATAAATGGGATAATCCTAAATGGCAACACTAAAGAAGATATACCGGCCTCATATACCAGACAGGGAAATGGAACTTCTTCTATTCTAGATTATTTTATCTGTGGGATGGATACAAAGGAGCAAATTACTCATCTTAAAATCCACTTTACAGTAGATAGCGATCACGCACTCTTATATTTAGCAACCCTTTGGACGGCACCCACTACTTCTACAAATCAGCCAATATTCCAAAAATCCATAATTGAAGTAAATACATCCCGGAGGCGGATCTACTGGACCTCTGACAACTTGGCCTATATAACCGATTTAGTTGCCCACACCCAATTGCTGACTAATATCCACTCAGATGACCCCATAATGAACTATGAACAGATAGTCTACAACCTTAAGAATGCGCTCGAAAACAAATTACAACAGGCTAGCCACTTGAAAAGCAAAAACAATAAAAATAAAAAATGGAACTCGCCAACTGTAAAAAAGCTTAATAGACTTATTCGAGCCCAGTATCTGAATTTCTCTACAGCAACTAAGGTGGAAATCAATAAATTAAAAAACCAAATACGTAGAGAGAAAACCAAACATAAAAAGCAGGTGCAGGACTGTAACTGGGTCGATATCCAATTAGCAGCTAAACAATGTAATCAGCGTAAATATTGGTCTCTGATTGCTAAAATGATTGGATCGAAAAAGAAGCTGGAAGCAATCCCTGTCTCATCGGAGGACTGGGACATTTACCTAAGTGACCTATACAAATCCAACTTATTTCTCTCCGAAAGGAAGGTCTTAGACAATATTATAGAAAGCAATGACACAAAAATCATTAAGACCTCGCCTATCTCTATTGCCATGAACATAAGAAAAGCAAGAAGCACAGGCGCCTCCGGCCCTGACCAGATCCCTATCAAGGTCTACCAAACAGACCCCAAGGAGTGGAGCCTGATGCTCTCTCCTCTGTTTAATTACATCTTCGACACTGGCAAAATTCCGAAGTCCTGGCAGGGAAGCACAATTATCCCCATATATAAAAAAGGTAACAGAAATATAGCTGGAAATTATCGTCAAATAGCGCTGATGGATGCCTCTGGGAAAATCTTCGCAGCGGAAGTACTGGACCGATTAAAAACATGGGAATTTTCGCAGGATCTAATCCCCATGTTTCAGGCAGGATTTCGACCCAATCATTCTGTTATCGACAACATAGCAATTTTTCAGACCATCTTAAATAAATATACAGTAGGGAGATCACAACCCATATACGCAGCATTTATCGATTATTCCACTGCTTTCGACCGAGTGGACAGACCCACCCTGTGGACCAAATTAAGGAGGATGGGAATCCCCGAACCACTACTTCAAGTGATCGTGAATCTTCATAGCAATACATGGTGCCGTGTACAAATGGGGAGTGACAAGGGTCTGACTAAAAAAATAAGTACGTCAAATGGCCTTAAACAAGGGTGTCTGTTAGCACCGATTCTATTCTCTTTGTACTTAAGTGACTTACCCTTTCACCTGCAACAAGGCTCTTGTACGCCCCCGAAGATCGCCGCCCAACGCATACATGCTCTGTTATATGCAAACGATATAGTAATGTTTGATCTTACGCCTTTTGGTCTACAACTTCTTCTAGATATCCTACATAACTATTCGAAAGACAACTTTTTAATTCCCAACATAAATAAAACTAAAGTGGTTGCATTTTCTGGAAAGAAAAAAGGCGTAAAGTACTGTTGGAAGCTGGGCGGAGAGAAGCTCGAACAGGTTGAGGAATACACCTACCTAGGCAGGATATTTTCGTACAACATGAAAAATACAAAACAAATAAACCACCTAAAAAGGAAATGTGACCTACATGCTGGGGCCATATCGAGACTGTATTCGGCCACTGGAAATAGGCATTTCTCTGCACTTATAAAGGTTTACAGAGCAAAGATTCCCCCGGTTCTGTCGTATGCCACCGAACATATTGCCTTAAAACAATGGTCTTATATGGATTTAAAAGAAGGCAAAATACTAAAGAAAATACTGAAAGTCTCTGCATCCACACCAGTGCAGGCACTAAGACTTGAATTTTCGATCACTAGCGCGTATGCTACTGCTGTATCAAATATTATCAGGTGGGCTTACAACCTTCTCCACTCTAAAGAAGGCACACTACGATTCCTGTTAAAGATTGAGACCTTCGATAATGATACTCCACACTCTATCTTTTCTAGAAATATGACAGCGGCATTTCAACTAGCAAAAATTAGCTCTGAAATATTGTTAACTTGGTCACCCGCACAACTCAAACTTTTTTTTAAATATTTTACCCCCAAATTGAGTTTCGATCTTGACCACCTACACTGTAACAATTTATCTCTGTACAAATCCTTTACTGAGTCCTTGGAGTACAAGCATGAACAGCCATATCTAGACTTTTGCCTTAGTCAAAGTGCAAGGAGGTCAATTACGATGCTGCGCCTGGGCATACTACCGGTGTTAACTTTTACTTCAACTTGGAGACCAGGCAGTTCCCCGCTATGCTCTCTGTGTCAGGGGGGTAATCAGGACATCGAGCATCTTTTATTCATATGCCCTAATGCTAAAGTTGTAAACGCACGGTCAACATGCCTTGACCCTATCTATCGGACATGTAGGATTGTTACTGCAAAAGATCTGCTACTTGTATGCAAACGGCCTCCGAATGAATTTGTCTGCTATAAAATTTATACATTTTTAAAACTCACATTGAAAATGTATTGAAATGTAATGTAAATTGTGCACTTTTTAAATATTTGTGGTCCTCAGTCGAGTACCAAAACAAATAAAAACTCTTTTGACTTTGACTTTGACTTTGCTAACAATTCCTTTGTTCAACTCCTGCACCAACACCAACTAGTAATGAACACGACTAATTGTTGGGTTTGTGGCCTTATGCCCCATACGACCGATAAAGGTATCCGGTATCTGGTTTTGCCTTTCAGCTACAATGGTTCTATTTGGGCATCCAGAAGGATGTTCATTTATGCTCATGGAGTCTATCCCCAACGTTCCGTGAAAGATAGTCCGAAGACTAGTGCTCTGGTCAAGGGTATAGTCGACATGATTAGGGGAATTAGTTCCTATGAGACTGTCCCGAGAGATGAGACACAAGCATATATTGGTTGGAACGTTACTGGATATGTAGTTAGTCTAAGTGTTAACCAGCGAGCGAAGAGTTCTCCACCGATTTGGATAGTGCCCCATCAGGGTCATTATTGTCTGCAAGGTAATGGCAAGAATCCGAGAGCTCAGTTAGGGAAGAGTGTCTGCATTGAGACATATGTATTTGTGTCTCAGACTTCCCCAGCGTTCTTAGCAGCTAAGGGTACCTATTTCATCTGCTACGATAAAGCGTACACATGGTTGCCCCCTGACTTCTCGGGCACATGTTTTGTTTCGTTCCTTTTGCCTCCCACGTATACAGCTGCGGCAGATTACCATAAGACGAGAGTTGCTAGAGGTTTCTTCAGTAAGGAAGATACTGCAGGGCAAGAATTGGGAGATTTCTTTAAGGGTTTTCTGCCGTTCTGGGGACCTATGGCTAACAGCAGGAACATTCGCCAGTTGACGAGAGTGGTTGAGTCCACCATAGTCCAAACTGCCGTTGCCCTTAGTAATTTGACTGCTGAGCTCCAGTTGGATCGACTTATGACACTTCAGAACAGAGTTGCTCTTGATGTCATACTTGCAGATAGAGGTGGAGCGTGTAAACTGATTCAATCGAGCTGCTGCGTTTTCATTCCAGACAACGCTCCGACAGTCTTCTAGGCCATTTCCAAGCAACACAAGATCTCCGAGTCTGTACATATAGACGAGGGAGATTGGTCGTTGATGGGATGGTTTTGGGAATTGATATCCCCGTGGGGATGGAAGATTCTGAAGGTCATTGGGATGATCTTAGCTATCCTTTTCCTGTTCTGTCTCTGTGTACAATGTGCTCCTGCTATATGTGGCCTCTGTGCTACTTTGTGTGCGAGGAGACCTGTCCAGAGAGAGTTACTAAGTACTAGGATGATGCTACAGCAACATCTTGATGATCTGATGAATATAGACCTGGATTCAGACTGACTTGGGTTTGGGTTTGTTGCCTATGTAAGGGCAAAAGGAGGGTCTGTGGTTCCGTGGTTTGAGGGTCTATGGTTCTGTGATTCCGAACCCGTTCAATGAAGGTCGTCGGATATAGACGATATTGGTATCAGCGGACCGCAAATGACGAGTGCGGTATGTACAAGTGTTTTCGTCATAACCGATCAATGAGAACACTACGTATTCATGGATTTCGTTTGAACCCTCGGGTTCCATTTTATGTGCGGCAGCCATTTTGTGTGGTTGCCCTCACATAGGCCGATGACTATGGGCGAACGAGTCCTTGGGACACTTACACCTTAGCTGACTCTTGTGTGACCTGGCCGAACTGACTCCCTTGCCTGAGGCTGACCTCGTTGAGCCAGTTCCTTGTTAAGCAGCTGGTCAGATAGAGATCAAAGAGCAGGACATTGCTGAGTTTATGGTACATGCACACACCCTTCTACCTTGCTTCTCATCTGCTTCTGTTCCTTCCTTTATGGCTTAATTATTGATTTGGGTTGAGGTCTTTATCATGGGTTTGTCCGGCCCGTTCGAACAAGAATGTTGGTTTTGCCTTGTAATTTCTGGTGGGCTGGACAACGGAAAGTGGGATTGTCATCATGCGATATGTTTGAAATGTCGTTTATCTATTGGTCAGTTTGTATGTAATTGATGCTAGCCAGGAATGTGATTTTTGGCATAAAAGACGATGTTCCGCTCTATGAATTTGTGCAGTCTCTAGCGAACCACCCGTGTTGTGCTTCGTAGACCTCTGTTCCTGGTTGCAGCCAATAAATTTGGTCTTTGACGTCATCAAGAAGTGTCCCGAGTCTCTGTTTGCCGAGGCAGTTGAACTCGAAGACATCGGGTGTTATCCCTGGTGCCGCTGGGTTCTAAAACCCGGTTCTTCAGACCTCGCCCTCGCTACAGTCCCCCGCTTCCGAAGAGCGACCTCAGGTGGCAGATCGGTCTCCCACCTCGCCGCCAAGACCTGGAACACCCTCCCCATCCACCTACGGCAGACCCAAGAGCGGATGTATGACGTTACAGCGCATACTTTTACAACGCATACCTTTACAACACATTTTTTACACCGCAACATCCTTTACAACGCATTCCATTACAACGCACACCTTTACAACGCATCTTTTAAAACTACCTTTACAACGCATTCCACTACAATGCATACTACCTTTACAACGTATACCATTACAACGCATACCTGTTTGTTAAGTATTGGATAGTGTAGGGGTAAAATTTACTATTCTAACTCCAAGGGGGTGCAACAGTAGGGTAAGTGTTGGATAGTGTAGGGGTAAAAATTACTATTCTAACTCCAGGGGGTGCAACAGTAGGGTAAGTGTTGGATAGTGTAGGGGTATAAATTACTATTCTAACTCCAGGGGGTGCAACAGTAGGGTAAGTGTTGGATAGTGTAACTATGCGTTGTAATGGTATGCATTGTAATGACTGTGTTGTAATGACATGCGTTGTAGTGGTATGCGTTGTAGTGACATGCGTTGTAATGGTTGCGTTGTAATGGCATGCGTTGTAATGGATGTTGTGGTGTAAAGGTTTCGTTGTAAAGGTAGTGCATTGTAAAAGTTGTGTTGTAAAGGTTGTTCCCCCCCAAGAGCTGCTGACCTTCAGAAAACTCCTCAAGACCTGGCTTTTCGAGCAGTAGCAGCATTCCCCACCCCAGCGCCTTGAGACCCTCATGGGTGAGTAGTGCGCTTTACAAATGATATGATTGATTGATTGATTGATTGAAGTATGCCAGGTTAAGCCCTCCCAGCTTCTTATGAAACCTTAGCTTCTTCAGGCTTATCCTCGCTTTCTAATCCCTCCACAAGAATTTGTTAATCAGCTTGTCTATCTTATGTTGGAAATCGTCTGTTAATGTTAGTGGAAGCATGTTAGCTAAGTAGTTGACCATTGGCGTGATCATCATTTTTATTGTCTCAATCCTCCCCCACCATGTTATGTATCTGGGTGACCATGCTTCCAGAAGCCCCTTTGTTTTTGCAACTAATTGACTCTCATTCTGGTCTAGCGTGCTCTTGAGGTCTCTGCCGAATTGTATCCCCAGGTATTTAATAAACCCAGTCTGCCAGGCAAGGCCCGAATTCCCCAGTGTTTCTTTGGTGGTGTGGATGTTAAGGGGCTTACATTCTGATTTGTCCTTGTTTAGTTTGTATCCTGAGTGGTTGGAATACTTTCCTATAGTTTCCCTTAGGGCATTGATAGATGATTGGGGGCTCTTTGTGATTATGAGGATGTCGTCCGTGTATGCGGCTAGTTTCAACGTCACCTTGTTTATGGTAAAACCCATCATCTCATCATTGGCGCCAACATCTCTGATCAGTGGCTCCAATGCCAGCAGGAACTGTGAAGGTGACAGTGGACAGCCCTGTCTTGTCCCCCGCTGCAGGTTGAAAGGTTCTGAGACCGCTCTGTTGATTTCTATCCTTGCACTTGGGTTTTTGTATAGGGCCACTACTTTATTTGTGAATTCCTCCCCCAAGTTAGATGTTCGCATACACTGCTCCAGGAAGTGCCAGGATACCCTATCAAATGCTTTCTCGCCGTCTAATGTTATCGCCACCGCTGGCTCCTCACTTGCCACAGCGTGCTCCAGTATGTGGCACAGGAGCCTGGTGTTGTCATGCAACATGCGCGTCTTTAGGAATCCTACTTGTGCGTTGCTTATTAATTTTGACAGTACTTTGTTCAGTCTTGATGCAAGTATTTTCGCATAGATTTTGCAATCGACATTGATTAGTGATATAGGCCTATAGTTTTGGGGTAATTGTGTGTCTTTGCCTTCTTTTGGGATGACTACTATATTTGCTTCAGACATGGATTGTGTCACCGCTCCTGCCTTATCTTGGTGGTTGAACACTTTCTTCATGGTAGGGCTCAAGAGGTCTAGGAATGTTTTATAAAATGTGGCAGTGTAGCCATCGAGGCCCGGGGCCTTGTTGTCTTTAAGAGACTTCATTGCCCCCTCAATCTCTGCTACGCTTATCTCCTGCCCTAAGGTGCGCGCTTCCTCTTCTTTTATCTTTAGTAGATTTAGTCTTTCTAGGTATCCTGGGCATCCTTCCTCATCTAGGGAATGGTCTTTTCTGTATAGGTGCTGATAAAATTAGCTGAAGGTTCTTAGTATCTCCTTATGCCTAGTGTGTGCAATGTTTTTTGAGTCGGTGATCGAGGATATGGTTTGTTGTTTTTATTTGTGCTTTAGGTAAGAGGCTAGTATCTTCCCTCTTTGTTTGCTTCGCAGAGGTTGATTGCCTTATTCTTGTTTACCCACAGTCCTGCCCTTTCACTCAGGATTTTGTTATACTCGTATTTCTTCTTTGTGAGTGCTGCTAGGGTGGAATTGGTCTTTGGCTATGTGATATTAATTGTGGGTTTGTAATGCGCTAGAATCGACTCCCGAAGGAGTATCTCTGCGCAGTAGACCGCTGGGGAACCCGTCCTGGCTTTCCCTGTGAGATGGTCCCTACTGGGTATCTCCAAGGTGAAACCAGGCATCCCCAGCGTATGTGGGGGGCCGTTGTGGAGATGAGGCAAGCTAATGCCCAGAGTTGCCGAGTGTGATCCCTGGTTAGAGTAGGCACCGAGGTGAGAATTATCGAGTCCGCTGACCCTGGTCCACGACCCTGCCGCGTCAGGAATTGAACCCTGGTCCCAGGCCGTCCTCTGCTCCCAGGTCTGCTGCCTCTAACCAGTGAGCCACACTACTCCACGTATGTGCTGTTTCTAGCCTTTTTATTTCTTCTTCCAGTTGATCTAGCTGTGTTTTTGCTCTCTTGTTCATTTTTCGTTTAATCTCTATTATTGTTCCCCTGATTGTTGCCTTAAGTGCGTCCCATACCGACCTAGGGTCCATGTCCGGTGTGTCGTTAAGTCTTACGTATTGTAGTTCCGTAGTTCGAGGGTCTGTGGTTCGGTGGTTCTGAACTACATTCAATAAAAGTCGTCGGAAATAGACGATTTTGGTATCAGCGGACCGCAAATCACGAGTGCGGTGTGTACGAGTGTTTTCGTCTTAATCGATTAATGAGAACACTACGTGTTCAGGGACTTCGTTTGGACCCTCGAGTTCCATTTTGTGTACGGCAGACATTTTGTGTGGGTGTCCTCACATAGGCCGATGACTGCGGCCGAGCGAGTCCTTGGGACACGTACACCTTAGCTGACTCCTGAATGACCTGGCTGAACTGACTCCCTTGCCCGAGGCTGACCTCGCTGAGCCAGTTCCTTGTTAAGCAGCTGGTCAGATAAAGATCAAAGAGCAGGACATTGCTGAGTTTATGGTACACTGCACCCAACTTTCTATCTTGTTTCACATCTGTTTCGGCTCCTTCCTTTACAACATAATCACTGATTTGGGTTAAGGTTTTATGATGGGTTTGTCCGGCCTGATCCAACAGGATATTGGAATGTGCTTGGTCCATTCTGGTGGGCTGGACAACGGAAAGTGGTATTGTCGTCATGTGCTACTTTTGAAATGTCACACTGTGATTGGTTAGTTTATATGTAACCGATGCTAGCCTGGAATGTGATTTTTGGCATAAAAGACCATGCTTCGCTCATTGAATTTGTGCAGTCTCTAGCGAACCACCCGTGTTGTGCTTCGTAGACCTCTGTTCCTGGTTGCAGCCAATAAACTTTGGTCTTTGACGTCATCAAGAAGTGTCCCATGTCTCTGTTTGCCGAGGCAGGGGAATCCGAAGACATCGAGCGTTATCCCTGGCGCTGCTGGGTTCTAAAACCCAGTTCTTCAGTTGGCACCCAACGTTGGGCGACTTCAGCGGTACCGGTCCAAGCCCGAAGATCGTGAGGAGCTTCGTGTGGAAATTCTGGAGGAAGGCCTGCCACTTCATCGACCCCTGTATGTCGTTGTGGTCCGAAAGTCTTTGCTGCGAGGTTCCCCGCTTTCCAACGGCTACGAAGGACTGCTGCCCTGACTGTCGCCCTGTCTTGGAGCCATAGACGATTTGTAGAGCGAGACAATAGACGGGTCTTCTGGTGACGCCATCGACATTTCAGTTAAGTATGAGTGGAGCGTCTCCCAGTCCTTAGTTTGTTTTGGTATCCCTTCGAGGATCGCTTTGATTTGGTACCTGCAGGCCCCAAAGCCGAGGGACTCGTGTATTCACGAGACTATCGTTTTGATATTCCCTTGAAGTTTGAAGCTAGACTAGTGAGCGAAGATGCCTGGTCTTAGCAGACTTGGAAAGATATTTGGTTTTGGTTGTACTAGGGATTCCCGATTGGAGGATTAGTGTCCGGTTCCTGCGATTGGAACTCCGACCTATGAGCTCTATGTAAAACATGGTGTGGGCCCCATCGGATATAATGAAATCTGGGTAAAATATACGAGAAATGACGGTGTCCTACAGTGGCCCCGTTATGGTAGCTTTGAAACAGAGATTTTAGACAATCTCGAAGTTAAACTGTTCAAGAAGAAAGCTCGGCCGGTGATATTTGACTCTTTCCGCATGTGGCGCAAAGAAGCCAAACAGAAAGAAATTAAGTTAGCGAAAAAGAATAAACGAGAACGAGGTTTGTCAATGGTGCAAGCTGCTATACAGTTTAGGGATAATGAGGAAGAGCAAGAGAGTGAACAGATGCTTAGGATCAGGAAGTTAGCGGTAGATAAATGCTACCCAGCTTTGCCACCTAAAGAGCAGGAAGAGAAGAAAGATCTTGCGAAAGATCCTTTAATGTCGCATCTATTGAGTTCGCCACCCCCTTTGCACAGAATGCTACGGCACCACCGCCGCCAGTTGTAGTTGCGCAACCTCCGGTTGCTTTGGCACCTGTGATTCCTCCACCGCCAGCTCCTTTTCCGTTGGCTACTATTCCTTTGGTGCAGCCTTCTCAAGGGCCACCACCTTTGCTACCTCCTTCGTCTGCTACTCCTACGCCTGTTTTGTCTACTCCTTCTGTTCCGACTTTTGCTTCCCCTAATGTTGTTCCGTCTTCCCTTATTCTGTCACCTTCTCCTTCTGCTAGACAAAGAATGACTGTTGCAGTTACTAGTATCTTTTCTCCTTTGTTGGGATCATTTGGTATGTCTCCTGTTGTTGAGCGTAGACAATCGCGTAGTCAGTTGCCTGATGCTGATGAACGGACAGTGTTGGATCACATGGCTCGTAAATGGGTTACGTATTCTACACAGTATGACCTTGAGGGTATTATGGATGTTTTCCATCAATGGGAAGCTCCAAAGCAACGGTACCTCTACGATGTGATGTGTGCGTTCCTTTTTGAACAATGGGTAAATGAAGTAGGACAAGCTCAATCTGAGTTGTACCGAATACGTTCCGAGTTAGCGAAAGGGACCATTGTGGGTCTTCTCGAAATTGAGAAAGCAGTTGCGACGTTGCTGTCATTTCGGAGTGCAACTCCTTCTGAGTAACTGTTTGAGCCTGATTCATCAGTTAGGAGAAAAGCTCCTCAATATCCGATGTGTGAGGTTCCTCCAGTTTGGAGACCTGATGATGCAAATGCTGTTCCACCTGTTGTTGCACACTTTCAGCGTGTTTGGGTACATGTTCCTTAGAAGCTGTTGAAGTTTTAGCTATTAAGCAGACTTTGCCTGATTCAAGCAAAAATCCAGCAGGGTACTATAAGGAGCTAACTCAGACTGTGAGTTCGTGTATCATGAATCTGGAAGACATAGACATGTTGTTTGGGAATGTTGTCCCACAGCCTATTTGGAGTAAGATTCGTCACACAGATCATGCACAGGAATTAGGTGACATATGGGTTAATCTTAGAGATGCCGATAATAGACAAGTAGGTGGTGCTAAGCCTGAGGATTTGATTACCGATCTTCCTGGTAGAATTATTACTTATATGAAAACTTTGATGCCTGAAGTGCGTGTCAATTGGGACAAGTTGTCTGCGTGCAAGCAGAAGAAAGATGAAACTGTGTCCGACTTTTTCACGCGGTTTGAAGAGACCTTTGTAGACCACAGTGGTCAGGACATGGCTACCGAAGGTGGCCAGAGATTGTTCGTCGACAAATTTGTTCATAATCTACTTCCAGAATTGTGCAATAGACTGAAGGATTCTGAGAGTGCTTGGGCTGTTTCTACGTCAGCGCAGATTTTAGCTACGGCCCAGTACTATGAAAATAGGAACAAAGATGAGATAGAGAAAGAGGATAAGAAGACTAAGGCATTGAAGACTAAAGTTATTCTACAACAAGCTTATCTGTCCCGTAGTAATAATCAGCGTGATTATCAGCAGAATCAGCAATATTCGAGATACTCGCAATGGAACGAGTCTTCTCAACAGCGTTTTCCGTATGGGCCTAATCAGTGTGCATATTGCAAAGAAGAGGGCCATTTCAAGAGTAGTTGTCCTGTTTTGTTACAGCGCACAAATGGTGCTTCTGGTGTGAGAGGTCGAGGTGCTCAAGAAGCGCCTAGAGGTAGAGGTCGTGTCAGAACGCGCGTTCTTTGCCTCCACAGAATTCTATGAACAGTTTTGATCAGCAGAATGGTGCGTCTGGTAGGACAGCACAGTACTATATGGACGATTACTACGTCGAAGGTGAGGAAGTGGATGGTAACGATTGCTAGGACAGCCATAGACAAAGAGAGGGACTTGTTTCAGTTCCAGTAGATCAGAGTGGACCTTATGTTGAAGTGATTGCATCAGGTGTGTCAGAGCCTTTTCTGTTGGATACTGGTGCTGCAAAGAGTTCTATTATGCACTCTAAACTCCCTGGCGCACCTTTGTCTGGCTTCGAGAATGTTTCAGTAGGTTTTTGCTGGCGCCCCGGTTACGAATCTGATTTCTACTCCGTTGTCTCTTTCTGTTGGACTTCGTAGATTCGAAGCACCCCTCATTTTGACGACCGGTTGTGGTGAGAACTTGTTGGGATTGGACTAGTTGAAGAGATTGTATGCAACGCTATATTGTTCTCCGTCAGGAGTACATCTTACATTGGGTGAGAGCGTGATCTCTCCGATGTATATATCTAAAGATCGACTTCCACCTGAATTGTCTTTCCTCCCTGATTCTCTTTGGGCTACTGGTCCGAACGATGTAGGCCTTTTAGAGATTCCGCCATATGTTGTGACACTGAAAGCGAATGCTAGGTTACCGCGCATTCCGCAGTATCGTATCTCGAGTGATGGTGTGCGAGCACTTTTGGCGATCATCTATGATCTGATTGAAAAGGGTGTGATCTAGGAAACGAGAGGTAATGTGTGCAATAGCCCTGTTTTGCCTGTTCTGAAGAGAACCGATTCTTCACAGCCTCCTGTATATAGGTTTGTGATCGATCTTCGCGAGGTGAATAAGATTGTTTTTCCGTAATTTCCTGTTGTACCTGATATCACCGCTTTGTTGACTTTGATCCCGGCTACAGCCACATGGTTTTCGGTGATTGACTTGAAGAATGCTTTCTTCAGTATCCCGATTGCCGTGGAGAGTAGAGATATCTTTGGATTCTCTTTAGGAGGACGAAGTTTCCGCTTCAACGCGCTCCTCAGGGCTATTGTGAGAGTCCATCGATCTATAGCGAAGCTTTAAAGACGCAACTTGATTTGTTGGTTTTACCTGATGGTGCTGCTCTTATTCAATATGTTGACGACTTGTTAGTTGCTGCTGACAATGAAGAGATTTGTAGAGAGGCCACTTTGTCGTTGTTACGTCACTTGTCTGATTTCCATCACAAAGTTTCTCTTTCGAAGTTGCAATATTGACGACAAGAAGTTACCTACTTAGGTCACCTCTTATCGAAGGAGGGAAGGAAACTGACCCCAGAAAGAATTCAAGCCATTGCGAAAATGAGTGTGCCTACGACACAGAGAGAAGTACGTGCGTTTTTGGGTATTATGTCGTACTGTAGACAGTGGATCCCTAATTTCTGGTTGTTAGCGAAGCCTTTGATAGCTCTTACTGTTAAGGATACTCGAAATCCTATTCCTTGGACTGACGAATGTCAGAAGAGCTTTTCAGAATTACGCAATGCGTTGTGTTCGGCTCCTGTGTTGGGTACCCCCGACTACAGTAAGCCTTTCACATTGTATGTCCACGAGAGAGAGGGATGTGCATTGTCAGTGTTGACTCAACAGTTTGGCGATAAGCAGCGTCCATGTGCTTATTTTTCGTCGACCTTAGATCCGGTAGCTAGAGCGTTGCCGAGTTGTTTGAGAGCTACAGCAGCAGCGGCTGTTTCAATTCGACAGTCTGCTGGTTTGTTTATGGACAATACACTGATTGTGATGGTTCCACATGCAGTGAATACCTTGTTGAATCGTACCAAGACACAGCACTTAACTAGTGCTCGATTGTCGGGTTACGAATTGACCTTGTTAGCAAGTCATGTGCACATTAAGAGATGCAACACGTTGAATCTAGCCACGTTGTTGCCGATTTCAGCTGAGACAGATAGTGTTGAAGAACAGCATGATTGTTTTCATAGAACTGAGGAAGAAACGAAAGGGAGGATAGACCTTAGGGATACTCCTCTTCCAAAGTGTGATGGTACTTTGTGGGTTGATGGTTCGTGCTTCAAGCTGCCGAATGGTGATACGACTGCGGCATATGCTGTTACGACTTTGCATACGATTGTTGAAGCTGCACGTATCCCACATAATTCAGCGCAAGCAGCAGAGTTGATTGCACTAACGAGAGCATGTGTGTTGGCGAAAGGAAAACGAGTGAATGTGTACACTGACAGTCATTATGCGTTTGGTGTGGCTCATAGTTTTGGACGTTTGTGGCGAGAGCATGGGTTCCTGACTTCGCATGGGATGAAAATCCAGCATGGCCAGTTGGTGAATGAACTCCTTGAATCACTTACTTTGCCATTGCAAGTAGCGATTGTGAAATGCAGTACGCATAAGAAAGTTACGGATGATGTTGGTCGTGGTAATGCGTTTGCAGATGAGGTCGCGAAAGAAACTGCGAGAAATGTGATGAGCCGAATGTATGTAGCAGGTCCAGCGAGATGGGTTCCAGATAGAAGTATGTGTGAAGATACGATCGAGAGTGTGAAATCCATCCAAGCTGAAGCTACAGAGAAAGAGTTGAACGAATGGAGAGAGAGTAAGGGTAAACTGAACTCGAATGTTTGTTGGACTGATTTGTCTGAGCATCAAAGATGGTTGTTACCCGATGCATATGTGCTTCCAGTTGTTACAATGGCTCATGGGATGGCACATATCAGCGTGAAAGGGATTTGCAAGTTGTTGGCCCCGGTTTGGCAGAATGCAGGAATTCCCAAATGTGCAAAGAATTTGGTTAAGAACTGTATGGTGTGTCTCATGTACAATCCTGGTAAGGGAACTCGAACCCCGGCTGGTCATTTTGCTCCTCCAACGTATCCGTTCGAGGCTTTGCAGCTAGATTTCATCCACATGGAGAGGTGCAACAACCTGAAATATGTGTTAGTGGTTGTTTGCTCCTTTTCTAGATGAGTGGAAGCTTACCCTTTAAAGGACAATACTGCCTTGTCCACAGCGAAAGCCCTTATCAAAGAGTTTTTCCCTAGGTTTGGTTTGCCGAGAATAATCTGGAGTGACAATGGGAGTGAATTTGTGGGTCAAGTGATGAAGAGAGTATGTGAGAGATTAGGTATCCGGCAGAAGTTCCACGCTGCAAATCACCCCCAATCAGCTGGTTTAGTCGAGTGCTACAATGGCACTTTGTAATTAAAATTAGCCAAAAATCAAGCGAGCTCTGGTTTGCAATGGCCAGATGCTTTGCCCTTAGCCCTTCTGTCCACGAGAATGACTGTGCATTCGCGAATGGGTTTGAGTCCATATGAGGTCGTGTTTGGCCGCCCGGCAAATATTTGGGACGTGCCGAGACCGACTAAGTTTAGTGAAATTGAACATCCTGTGTTACTTGATTACTTGTACGAATTGACGGCTAAACTGCGTGTCTTACACCAACAGGTTCATGACAGCTTACCACAGGCTTCTGAAGATCCAGGTCACGCCATTGAACCCGGTGCATGGGCATTTGTAAAGAACTTTCAGAGGAGTAAGAACGAGCAGCCCCGCTGGACAGGACCACACTTGGTTTTACTATCTACACGTACCGCAGTTCGAGTGCACGGCAAGAAAAACTGGGTCCACGGTGTGCACTGCAAACGGGCTCCGTTGCCCTTACCGCATGACCGGTGGATCCAGAAGGGACCTACAGACTCTGAGACTGAAACCGTGCCTCATTTTCTGCCATTCAGCGATGCCCGTTTGATTGGAACGAACACTGAGAAAGAAAGTGACGATCTTCTGCAAGAAGCTGAGCCTCTTTTGAACCGTTTGAACACTGTTGAACCTGATTTGCTGTTTCGAGAACAGACATTGCCTGGCAAAGACCGTTATAATTTGCAACCGAGAGTCGCTGGACAAATAAATTGAAGTTTTTCATGATTTTTCTGTTTGCAGGTTAACTCTCCTCCGAAGAATTACTTTGATTTTTGTTTTTCGAACCACCATCCGGGTTCAGCTGTAGGGTCGCGGTTGACAAGTCTTTGGAGTGCAAGCCTGAGACAATAGGTCGACGGTTCTGGTTGGCCTAAGGGAGTTGCCCTGGGCTGACCGAGGCATTCTTGAGCATAGAACACCCTACCACCGCCAGCAGCATATTTAGTGAGGATGGAGTTCTTCGAGTTGGAGAGACCTGTTGAGACAATAAGCTTTAAGAGCAAGATATACAAACTAATGACATGGAAAAGATTTTTAATACTGGGTTCACTTATGCTACTGAGTTTAATGATATTTTTAATTGGTTATGTGACATTTTCTTTTAAAGTGACGTTTATGCCCACTGTGCAACCTACACCTCCTCCTACTATTCCTTCTCATTCTTTTCACCCTCTGCCCGAACATGAAGTAGTTAGAAGATTGGAATTTGCCAATAATTCCTTTATTCAACTTTTGCACCAACACCAGCTAGTTATGAACACGACAAATTGTTGGATTTGTGACCTAATGCCCCATACGACCGGTAAAGGTATTCCGTACTTGGTTTTGCCTTTCAGCCTTAATGGTTCTATTTGGGCATATAGAACGATGTTCATTTATGCTCATAGTGTCTATCCCCAACGTTCACCGAAAGATAGTCCGAAGAATAGTGCTTTGGCTAGAGGTATAGTCGACATGGTTAAAGGGACTAATGCGGTTGAAACTATTCCGAAAGATGAGAAAGAACCATATAGTGGTTGGGACGTTACAGGATATGGAGTTAGTCTGAGTGTTAACCAGCGAGCGAATAGTTCTTCACCGATTTGGATAGTGCCCCATCAGGGTCGCTATTGTCTGCAGGGTAATGTCAAGAATCCGAAAGCTCAGTTAGGAAAGAGTGTCTGCACTGAGACTTATGTATTTACGTCTCAGACTTCCCCAGCGTTTCTAGCAGCTAAGGGTACCTATTTCATCTGCTACGACAAAGCGTATACATGGTTGCCCCCTGACTTTTCAGGCACATGTTTTGTTTCTTTCCTGTTGCCTCCCACTTTTACAGCTGCGGCAGATTACCATAAGACGAGAGTTGCTAGAGGTGTCTTCAGTAAGGAAGATACCGCAGGGGAAGAGTTGGGAGATTTCTTTAAGGGTTTTCTGCTGTTCTGGGGACCGATGGCTAACAGCAGGAACATTCGCCAGTTGACGAGAGTGGTTGAGTCCACCATAGTCGAAACTGCTGGTGCCCTTAGTAACTTGACTGCTGAGCTCCAGTCGGATCGACTTATGACACTTCAAAATAGAGTTGATCTTGATGTCATACTAGCAGACCGAGGTGCAGTGTGTAAACTAATTCAATCGAGCTGCTGCATTTTCATTCCACACAACGCTCTGTCAGTCTTCCAGGCCATTTCCAGACTACATAAGATCTCCGATTCTGTACATATAGACAAAGGAGATTGGTCGTTGATGGGATGGTTTGGGGGATTGATATCCACTTGGGGATGGAAGATTCTGATGGTCATTGGAATGATCTTAGCTATCCTTTTCCTGTTCTGTCTCTGTGTACAGTGTGCTCCCGCTATTTGTGGCCTTTGTGCTACTTCGTGTGCGAGGAGACCTGTCCAGAGAGAGGTACTAAGTACTACTAGGATGATGTTACAGCAACATATCGATGATCTGATGAATATAGACCTAGATTCAGACTGACATGGGTTTGGGTTTGTTGCCTATGTAAGGGCAAAAGGAGGGGCTGTAGTTCCATAGTTCGAGGGTCTGTGGTTCGGTGGTTGCGAACCACATTCAATAAAAGTCATCGGAAATAGATGATTTTGGTATCAGCGGACCGCAAATCACGAGTGTGGTGTGCACAAGTGTTTTCGTCTTAATCGATTAAAGAGAACACTACGTGTTCAGGGACTTCGTTTGAACCCTCGAGTTCCATTTTGTGTACGGCAGCCATTTTGTGTGGTTGCCCTCACATAGGCCGATGACTACGGCCGAGCGAGTCCTTGGGACACGTACACCTTAGCTGACTCCTGAATGACCTGGCCGAACTGACTCCCTTGCCCGAGGATGACCTCGCTGAGCCAGTTCCTTGTTAAGCAGCTGGTCAGATAAAGATCAAAGAGCAGGACATTGCCGAGTTTATGGTACACTGCACCCAACTTTCTATCTTGTTTCACATCTGTTTCTGCTCCTTCCTTTACGACATATTCACTGATTTGGGTTGAGGTTTTATGATGGGTTTGTCCGGCCTGATCCAACAGGATATTGGAATGTGCTTGGTCAATTCTGGTGGGCTGGACAACGGAAAGTGGGATTGTCATCATGCGCTACTTTTGAAATGTCACACTGTGATTGGTTAGTTTGTATGTAACCGATGCTAGCCTGGAATGTGATTTTTGGCATAAAAGACCATGCTTCGCTCATTGAATTTGTGCAGTCTCTAGCGAACCACCCGTGTTGTGCTTCGTAGTCCTCTGTTCCTGGTTGCAGCCAATAAACTTTGGTCTTTGACGTCATCAAGAAGTGTCCCGTGTCTCTGTTTGCCGAGGCAGGGGAATCCGAAGACATCGAGCGTTATCCCTGGCGCTGCTGGGTTCTAAAACCCGTTTCTTCAGTATTCCTTAATGTCTTCTTCTATTTTACTTTTGTTGCACTGTTCTGTCAGGACGTCTCTGTTAAACCTCCATCTACGTGGTAGGTCCTCATTATGGCGTCCGGTCATCAATAGGCTGATGTATGAGTGGTATGAGATAGTCCTAACTGCAATGTCTGTATGGTCTATTAAGTGCGTGTGCGTGCTTGAGATTAGGATGTAATCTATCCTGCTGTAGAAGTTGTGTGGGTTGGAGTAGAATGTGTAGTCTCTCGTGACTGAGTGTTGTAGTCGCCAGGGGTCTTTGAGATTGTATTTGCTGCAAATGTTCCTTAAGGTGCCTTGAGCTTTGGACGGTAGTGAATGGCAGTGTGATTGTCTGTCTAGTGTATGGTCTAGTGCTATATTGAAATCACCAGCCACTACGAGTAATTCGTTTTGGGGGATTACCTCCAGTCTCCTCGAGATTCCCTCACAAAACACAGAAACCTAGTCCCAAAGGCAATACTTGTTATAAATCTATGGGCATGCTTGGATTTGTCAATAGATCGTTCCAATGGCTCTCCTAAAAATAGAAGTAGGTGTCATGCTCAAGATACTTGCCAAAAGTAGTTAGTAAAAGTAGCCACTCTCTGATACGTCTAACACTAGACAACACAGTACTAACATTCACTAGAAAGACGACATTTGAAAAAATGTGTGAATAGCTAGAGGACACCTCACGGGCGCACCACCAATGGGGCTCCTGGTTGGTACTCACCAGGTTAGCCCTGTTCTCATCATCGGTGTCCACTAGCTTAACGCAAACGTGTCCGACTCCCAAAAGTAAAGAGACAGTGAATGGTGCAGTGTACACAAACTTATATGTGACAAGGACTAACAACATTCAACATATAACAAAACATATACTGTGCATGCAAGAAACAAGAACCTTTTTATTTGTATCCTCTTGTCTGCCACAGTAAACATATAAACTTAAAAGAGGAGAGAAGCGAATACTACCTATCAATTCGCTTTCAACTCACTGCGGCAGTGAGTTGAAAGCGAATTGATAGGTAGTATTCGCTTCTCTCCTCTTTTAAGTTTATATGTTTACTGTGGCAGACAAGAGGATACAAATAAAAAAGTTCTTGTTTTTTGCATGCACAGTATATGTTTTGTTATATGTTGAATGTTGTTAGTCCTTGTCACATATAAGTTTGTGTACACTGCACCATTCACTGTCTCTTTACTTTTGGGAGTTGAATGTTGTTAGTCCTTGTCACATATAAGTTTGTGTACACTGCACCATTCACTGTCTCTTTACTTTTGGGAGTCGGACACGTTTGCGTTAAGCTAGTGGACACCGATGATGAGAACAGGGCTAACCTGGTGAGTACCAACCAGGAGCCCCATTGGAGGTGCGCCCGTGAGGTGTCCTCTAGCTATTCACACATTTTTTCAAATGTCGTCTTTCTAGTGAATGTTAGTACTGTGTTGTCTAGTGTTAGACGTATCAGAGAGTGGCTACTTTTACTAACTACTTTTGGCAAGTATCTTGAGCATGACACCTACTTCTATTTTTAGGAGAGCCATTGGAACGATCTATTGACAAATCCAAGCATGCCCATAGATTTATAACAAGTATTGCCTTTGGGACTAGGTTTCTGTGTTTTGTGATTGAATGAGTGGAGGGCTACCTAGTCCTAGAAATCCCTCTTAACTCCTAGTATTTGAGCATCCTCGAGATTCCCTCCCAAAAATTCTGGGTCATCTTTGTTCGGACCGTAGATATTAGCAAGATGGATTCTTCCACTCTTTTCAGCTCCGTGATTAGTATCCTCCCTGTCTCATCATTTTGTTGGTCCGCTATCTTAAAGTGGGAGTTCCTAGATACCAGCGTGATCACCCCCTGTTTTTTTCCGGATGCTGGTGAGCAGGCCATTTGGCCGATCCACCTTGCTCTTAAACTTTCTGCATCTTCTACTAAGAGCCTGGTTTCCTGCAGCAGGAGAACGTCCCCCTTGGTCTTTTCTAGGTAGTCTAGGGTATTTTTCCAATTTACTGGGTGGTTGAGGCCCTTAAAATTTAAGGAGACTATTTTTAGATTCATCGCTAGTGAATTGCTGTTAAACTGTGTCATTGGTAGTTGCGGACATTCGCCTTTTTCCTGTGAAATATGAATGTGGTTAGTTTGTGTTTCCCGCTTACTCTCAGTGTGTGGCATCTGTGTTTTCTTGTGCGGGGTCTGCTCCTCCCCCCCGGGTCCAGTTCTATGTTTCTCCTTGTAGATGTAGGTAAAGTAGGTAAAGTGGGTAGCAAAGACATAAAATAGAGGGCAATGGATAACATATATGAATACAGATGAGACAGACAGTACAGACCCCCTGACACCTCTCCCCCTCCCTTCCCCCTCACCCCCCTAGCCATCCATGGTACAATGGACATGCAACGGCAATGTCCCCTCTCTGTCTACCCTGGGATATTTTACTCCTGGCGTCTACTGGTTGTTCTGTTGCAGTGACTTTCTTGAGCTGTGATGGTCCCGCCTGAGGTAGATTGTCATGTTTCTTTTTTTCGGTCTGTCTGAGGTAGATGCATTGCTTCTTTTTTTGGTACGAGGTAGTTGGTTGGTCGTTTCCTGAGGTAGATGTGGTTGTATTGTGCGTAAAACTGAATCTCACGATCTGGAATGATGGGGGCGTGTTATCTATGAGCCTGTACACGAAACCCACATCAAGGAATACGTTGCTGAAATATAGCAGTCATCATCCTCGTAACCTGAGGGATAATCTCCCTTTTGGGAAGTTTTTACATATTAAACGTAACTGTACCAAGAAGGAGTATAATTTTAAAGAAGCCAGAATCTTACAGTCTAAATTGGTATATGAGAAGCTATCCATATAGACTCGTGAAACATGATATGAAGCGGGCATGTTACTATGATCGGCCGGCATTGTTGCATAAAGATGAGCAGCAACTACAGAGTGAGAATGAAATGCAGCCAATAACTTGTGTGACGATGTTTGGAACTGAGTCTAACAGTATCAAGAAGATAATGAAACAAAATTGGTATCTCATTAAGAAAGTTAAACCACACTAAGATAAACAACCACGGTTTGCCTTTAAGAGGGCTAGAAATTTACGAGATCACTTGGTTAGAGCTTACAATGAACAAACTCCGACTACTATACAAAATATGTGGGGTTTAATGCCAGTGACAGGACATTACTCGTGTGGTAATTGTGCAGCCTGCACAACTACCAGTATAACAAAAACTTGCACACAGAATGGTAAAGAATGGAAATTGCAACATCATTCCAATTGCCTGACTAAGAATGTTGTGTATTGTAGACAATGTCCATGTTCTCTAACATATATTGGAAAAACCACACAAGAGGTTAAAAAACGTATTATGCAACATCAGTCACCAATACGCTGCAATGTTGCTACTGCACCCCTCTTTGAACATTACCTGAAAGAGTCACACACAGCGTCAGACATGAAGTGGTTTGTACTTGAAACTGTAAAGAGTTCAAAGAGGCGACAGAATGTCGATCGGCTGCTCACACTTAAGGAAAATAAATGGATTTGGTCTTGCAAAACTGTTGAAAAAGGATTGAATTCCTTTATTGAGTGGCAGGCCCTAGCAACGCTTTAGAGTTTTTCTTAATTTATTATATGTCTACCCAGGTACCAACAAAGTAGTTACAGATGTCTCTACATGTGAGTATTACATTTTCTCGCGTGATCATGATATGAGACACTATTGATCTGACAAGTCTGGAATATGAGGTTTTTGAACATCTGTTTTACTAAATTTTAGACCATTGTATTTTTAGTATTTTTTAACTTTTCTCACTTTTTTGGATAGCATCTTTGAGTGTCCTTACCGGTCCAAGCAGATCAGGAAGGAGCTTACCCTATCAATTATTTGTTAATCTAAGTTCATAGTCCAGGGAAAAAAAATGTAAGTCCATATTGGTGACCCCTACTGGAGATATTATATTCGTACCTCAACAGTGGTGTCTGTATACAATTTTTATAGGCAATAAGGGCACTTGTGTGTGCATCGTGAATGGGCTAGTAAAGTTTTGTATTAGTTTTTTGCATTTGTTCCTACATGAGTAAAGTCCAATATCTAATATGGCCGCTATGGCCAATATTCGGCTAGTACTCTTTTACTCCTATGAATTCGAGTAGATAAGAGACACGAAGAAGAGGCACTTCATTTTTGATTTTTCGTGATTACAATTAAGTATTTATATCCCTGCATTAGGTCTAAATGCTGGTTTAGCCACTCTAATATGGCCGCCATAATCCGGAGAGCGGAGACATCAGTACGTCCCTATCGAGTCCTGTCTGTTTCTGATTTAGCACCGCTGACATCCTCGCGCCGTACTCGGTCTTGAGAGTCGGGCGTGTGAGGACCAAGTGAGGCTGGTTCTTCTTTTAAGTAAGTTTGTTTCCATGTTTCCAGAATAGATTTATGTTTCACTTTTACCACAGAGTTGTAT
The DNA here is from genome assembly GCF_964263255.1 of Lissotriton vulgaris. Classification (NCBI taxonomy): domain Eukaryota; kingdom Metazoa; phylum Chordata; class Amphibia; order Caudata; family Salamandridae; genus Lissotriton; species Lissotriton vulgaris. Next base: position 1,375,125,238 of record NC_141695.1, read on the forward strand.
GCAATTTTAAATGCCTCTTTGGTTCGTGTTACTTTGTAGGTGGTTGTATGCTTAATTCATACAGAAGAAATGTGAGTATTACATGAGGCACTTGCACTCCTTGGGGTTTGAATGGAATTCGTTATGAACAGCTTTTATATATGGACACATTTTTATGTTTCCTTTTTTAAAAAAAATTTTTTTTATTGGGAATCAAAATGCATCACATGAGTAAAATACATTATTAGATTAATCCAGACATAAAAACAAAAATTGATCAACAGGTTCATTAAATAAATACTTAAAGCCAATAATTGAAAAAGTGCATAAGACCATCAATATTCAGTTATAAAAAGCCTATTTCCAATAAATATATCAAATATTGTGCGAAGTAACAATTCATACTTTTATTGAATTAATCTGCCTCCAATTAGTGACCGGGGCCCAAAACCTTCTTCCAAAGTCCCGTGTTTTCACCCCCTTTCGCTCATATAAGCATGTCTCAATATTATGTATTCCAAGGCACCTGGATAGCCACATTTGGAAAGATGGTGCAGCAGTATCCTTCCACCCGGCTGATATCAGAATCCTAAGCACAGCCACAGATATAAAGGCCAGAGCTTTTTCCTCATTGCCCAAATTTAGATTAGAATCGGTGCCCAAGATCATCAGGGTAGGGGATAGATCGATCTTGTGACCTAGCAGCCCCTCCCAAAAATTTTCGATCTCATTCTTCACTGGGGTCTGCAATTAAAAAACATATGCAGTAAGTCTGCTTGTGCCCCCCACATCTTGGGCAGGTATCATCTGCTCTTGCCCCCCATGCAAATAATTTAGCTGGGGTATAGTACAGGTTAAACACCGTTTTATAATGCTGGGCTCTTTAATTTGTGGCTCTAAATATCCTTTTGTTCAATGCCAAGGCCAGGTCAACGTCTACATTTGGGTTTCCAAGTTTATGGCACCATGCTACCAACTATACAACAACAGAGTACAAAGTTCCCCAAAAAGAGTCAACTAAATGACTCTTATTGACCTCTCTCTCATAGGGGTAGAAAAAGTGAAAAGTGAACCCTTAGTCGGAATTACAGGGATACCTCACACAAGACACCGGTTGGACAACAGTTGTCATCCCACCCGATGGTCGTCCAGCGTCATCATCGGTATCCTGCCCCTTCGACAAGCTGGCGGTGCAATGCCCGTCGGGCAGCACGGGGTGCGGCACTTTGATGGAGATCTTCTATTCCTTTGCCGTAGGGTGTGTGCGTGTGAGGGGCCTAAAAAAGTGCAATAGTGAGCGTGAGTGAGGTGGTGTCTAAAAGAAGTCAGTGGAGTCCATTGGGTTAAATTTTAATGACATGGCTCACTGCTTTATTAAAAAATTAAGGGGTATTGAGGTGAGACAATTAGGTATCCAACCTCATTCAACCCTTAGTGCAGGTGTGGTCAACATGTTTCTTGCCGTTAAGGCAATTCTTCAGGACCAAAACAGTGCTCATATAATTGCTCAAAGATTTCTCAATTGTAGGAGAAATCTAGGATACGACCTGGGTTAGTGTCGTAGGATCAACCCTCCATTGGGAACCCGTAGTCTCCGGTAGGAGATCCCCTAGGCTGACCTGGTGGGGCCAGAACTGTATGTGAAATACCTTGTCAGTTGCTGGCAGAGGGCATCTAGTCACCTACCCCACCCACGTCGAGAAGATCGCAGGACAGCCGAAGCCGATGTCAAGCGCAACCGGCGTTTAAGAAAGCCGGTAGAGCAGCCGGACTTGCTCCGTAGCAGTCGCTCCCCCCACGCTCCTCTGCCTCACCTCCCTACTTCCTCTGCTGAATTGCATTGCCTGAGACATGGCCTGCAACCCGAGAGCGCTTCAACGATTACATAGCGCCTGGTATCGTTTTGTCGCTATTACACTAGAGCCCAGTTGCGCTGCATTGCGGTGATTTAAATTAGCCTGTATCGTTTTATTTTAATTATTTCAGAGCCCAGTTGCGCTGCAAAGCTGTGATTTCAATTTAGTCTCACTATTTCTGTTTTGCTGATATTGTGCCCCAGTTTCGCTTTATCTCCTGCCATTTTGTTATTGTCTCCACTCCTGGCCTGTGTCTCCTCCCCGCTCCCGCCTCCCGCCTCCCAGCTGCCCCTCCCACGCTCCGCCCCCCACTACCCACTTATGTCAGACACACCTACGCTACAAAAACCACGTGAAGACTGATATAGCCTTGGATTCTCCTTTGGACCACCCCTCTTTTCTAGAAACTTAATGTATGGACATCCAAGACCTACATCATCAAATACCTATGCATGAATCCACTTCACTGAAAGAATAGAAACCATTTTGGCCTGAAAGAAAAAAATAACTATCACAATGTCATCATACGGCAATCGCCGGGATAGACGCAACAACAGATTGGCAGAAGCCTTTGACCCAACAGGAGCTGCTATTAGTATAACATCTAGTACAACCAACCTGATGTCAGCAAAAAGTACCTTCCAAGCACTGGAAAGAGCCGCGAAGAAAGAGACCTCAAAATGGTGGGAAGGAGCATCTCTCAAAAAATACTTGGAACACAATCTCATTCCACGAGGTCTCCGTATTCTCATCTTCCCCCCAATAGAAACTACATCACCTGAAAAATTGCAACTATGGGAAGAGAATCTCCGTACAGCATCAAACAACATGATAAGACAACTCATAGATATTGCACAGGAGGAATATGAAGCAAACAAAAAAGAAGTGGACACTTTATCCAAACGAATTGAAGAGTCAAACTGGGGAAATATTACCACAAAGAACTATGACATCTTGAACAAATTCCTGGATGAATATGAAGAAGACATCATACAGAGGAAAAACCGCAAATTTAGACGTGATCTAAATGATTATCAACAGGGAAGAGTCTATACATTTGCTCAAAAGTATGATAATATCAACACCACAACAACCAGGAGCAATACGAACACACCGATTCAGACTCCCAGCTCATCTGAGGCTGGATCAGTGGAAGATTTAACAATAACAAGCAACCCTCGTCCACAGGTACATTTTCGGGAGGAAGTGCTACAACACTGTCTGGGGAATGTGCAAGAGAATCGACAACGACCACCAAACCTAGTGACACCAAAACCAAATATAGCAGGCGTACAAACCAGAGCAAGAATGAAAGAACAGCACTTGACAAAAACCTAACAAACAACTTGGTACTGAACTTATCAACAGAGGTTCTATCTGAGACACATAACCAAATTCTTAATAAAGGTCTTTCCTTCTGCCCAATGGCACAATGGGATTTGGTCAAAACAAAAGTTGACCTATTTAAATTTACAAGGAAACTCAAGCTTCACTCTTTCTTCAATGATAATCCGAAACGACACAATCCTATCCATAGCAGCTAACAAACAAGTGACATGACAGCACAGGATCTGGAAAACAGCAATCTGTTATTACATCTGGCAACAGACACTGACCCAGACCATTTAGAACTACTGACGACAACGGCAGAAGATCTGGGTATCGATATCTTCCATTCAAAACCAAGTGTACTCAAGAAAAAAACAAAGTTTACTCCTTCATTACCAGCAGGAAACTCTATAGATATGTTCTCAAAAAGAGTATCTGAGGATCTAGTTGACAAAAAAGTGGTTCTGTCGGGTAATGTACAATCTCTTAGGGTTAGGCTAAAGATAGCTCTAAAACACAAACAAGCAAAACTCTCTGATATCCAAAGTTTTTATGTATATTAAAAACAAAGACCAATGAAACAGTAAGATGGAATTACTTCATTCCACTACATTACTGACAAACATAAGTGCAGTGACTCTGGTGATTTCAGTGACAATTGTGAAACATGTGGTGACACTTATATACAAGAACGTTAAATCAATACACTTTGCAACAAAGGGAAGGGAGAGGGTAGGACGATATGTTGTTTTATCGTTTAGTGGCCAGTTTCATCAAAGTAAAAGTTCCAAGGAAAGCAAGGAATCATTGTCAATATACCGCACTACGAGCGCTTTCATTCAGAGAGCTCGGTTCAGGCGGTCACACTCGGATCGCTGTTCCCATTTCGCGGAGGCATCAACGCTGTTTCGTGCATATTGAGGGTTGACCAACGGGCTACCCTCTGGAACGCATTAACATTTGATCATTCCCCATCCCCCCCTTGTCTTGATAAAGACCCGCCGCGACCACCAATTGGGGCGCAACTTGGGTCGAAACGTCGACGCTCTTCCTTTTGGCCAAGATAATTCCAGGAATATGGACAATAATTCCTTGCTTTCCTTGGAACTTTTACTTTGATGAAACTGGCCACTAAACGATAAAACAACATATCGTCCTACCCTCTCCCTTCCCTTTGTTGCAAAGTGTATTGATTTAACGTTCTTGTATATAAGTGTCACCACATGTTTCACAATTGTCACTGAAATCACCAGAGTCACTGCACTTATGTTTGTCAGTAATGTAGTGGAATGAAGTAATTCCATCTTACTGTTTCATTGGTCTTTGTTTTTAATATACATAAAAACTTTGGATATCAGAGAGTTTTGCTTGTTTGTGTTTTAGAGCTATCTTTAGCCTAACCCTAAGAGATTGTACATTACCCGACAGAACCACTTTTTTGTCAACCACATTTACCCAGGTTCTGAGGGACACAGGGTTACCCCATTTTGTAAAAATAAAATATCTGAGGATCTAGACAAGGAATTTCAGATATACAAAGCAAAACAGAAATATACCCCCAAGAACATCTCTGCAAAAGAAAGATCGGCATTGAATGAATTGAGACAAAATGAAAATCTACTAATCAAAGAAGCAGATGAAGGAGGTAACGTTGTTCTTTTAAACACCTCAGATTACTTATTAGAAGCCCAAAGACAACTGGAGGACAAAACATGCTACCAAATGCTGGACCACAATCCCACCCAACATATTCAAGAGAAATTAACTACCCTATTGAACCTCTGGTATGAAAAAGGTTTATTGAGTATGGAAGAAAAAAAACTACTTTATATCAAAAACCCAATCACACCAACATTATACCTGTTGCCCAAAGTGCACATGCCGGGAAGAATACCAAAAGGACGACTAATAATTGCAGGCACAGACTCCATCTTCTCAAATGTTGGAGCATTTATAGATGCAGAATTACAACCCCTAATGAAAGCGTTACCATCCTTCCTAAAGGACACCAAGGATGTCTTACAAAAGTTAGAAAACATAACATGGCAAGAAGACTATTTCCTTACAACAATTGACATCAGCAGTCTGTACACCTCAATTCGACATTCCGATGGTCTAGCTGCAGCAAGGAAATATCTACAGAACAGATCAGTCCATCTAACTGCACGAAACAAAATGGTCTTGGACCTATTAGAATTCTATCTCTTCAACAACCACTTCCTCTTCAACGGGAAGTATTATGCTCAACTGCAAGGGACCGCAATGGGGGCCAAATTTGCCCCGCCCTACGCCTGCCTTTTGATGGGAGCAGTAGAAGAACACTGGCTCTGGCAAGAAAGATCTGATGACGTCACCGACAACATAATTATGTGGGGTCACTACATAGATGATATTCTTCTAATTTGGCAAGGCAGTGAACAAAAGTTGAGAACCTTCATCAAATCTCTGGTACCAAACAAATGGGGCATTGAACTTACATATAACATTTCAAGAACAGAAATAGATTTCTTGGATCTAACTATCTATGTCTCGGATCAGCAATTACAGACAAAAATACACAGGAAATCAACATCTGTAAACTCAATTCTCCATGCCTCCAGCAGTCATCCATCACATACAATCACAAACATTCCAGGTGGAGAATATAGACGGGCTCGTCTAAATTGTAATTCAACTGAAGAATATCAAAGCTACTCTGAGGAAATAACACAACGACTCAAACAAAGAGGCTACAAGGAACAATCACTAACCAAAGCTCAGGAAAAATTCTCAAAACTCAACAGACAATCCTTACTCCACAACAATATCATCACAAAGAAAAAATCAATTATCCGCTTCAATACTGAATATCATAGTGGACAATACACGATTCGAAAAAATCCTGAACAGACACTGGCATTTCCTGAGAGATAACCCCACTCTATCATATTCTCTAACAGACAAACCACAATTAGGATTTTCCAGAAGCAGGAACTTACGTGACATTCTTTGTCCTTCCTTCTTTGAAGTAAAGAACAAAATCAAGGACTTTCCACCACAAACTACAGGCTTCTATACCTGTACAAATTGCTCAATCTGTAAACTTGGCAACTCCAAGACCAAAGAAGTCAACATAAATGGACACAGATACAAAATCAAAGATTTCATCAACTGCGAAAGCACCAATGTAATATACTTGATCACATGTCCGTGTGGCCAATATTATATTGGGAGCTCAAGGAGACCTCTTAAAATTCGTATTCAAGAACACTATCGGAGCATTCATAAAACAGACACCAGACAATCTCTAGTGGAACACTTCTTGAAATACCATGGACATCACCTAACATTTTCCTTTGTAGGTATAAAAAGACTAAAAACTCCGAAATGAGGTGGCGATTTGGACCGCCTCCTACGAAGAGAAGAGAGCTCACTGATCATAAAAATGGAGACAGTTGAAAAGGGCTTAAACCAAGAATACGAATGGCACCATTGGCTGGAGTAAATTGTGCCTGTGAACTAGACTCTGATATAAGGACTCTATGGCTTTGAACTGACTTCTATCATGAGCAAAATGCCCTTTACAACCACTGAAAGATACTGAAAGTACTGGACTCATTAAATTGATCATATCATCTCTCCATTATATGTTAGCTAAACACTTTGCGAATGTCCTTGTTATATGCTGATCCTAGGGATAACCAAAAGAGTAAGTGATGTGACTGCCCATCCCATAAGTCTGATACACACTGATGCTGGTGTTCCCATATGTAAACCTGAGTATGGGGGCTCTTTGCCCCACATAGCATTGCTATACCATTTGGTGCAAACTTGCCCATTTTCCCCGCAAACATAATAACATCAAAGTAATGTTGACTATCCTTCCTGCTACCTCTGCAATAAAACGTTGCTCCACGGACACCCGTGCTGTCCATTGTAACCCTCAACCATCGAACTAACCTAAATAACACTACCCTGAAATGGCGGAGGCTAAAAACACGACCCGACGTTCTTAATAAGTCCGTTGTCGATTTTTACCAAATACGTCACACTGCTTAAATCATCCGGGTCAACCGGCAGAAACACTTATGAACAACCTACAGAATAACACGACTAGCTAGTAGACACTGCCGAGCCTGCTCAATCCAGAACGCATACCCCACACGGTTCACTTGAAATACCAGAAATAAAGTAAACATTTCCCTTTTCCGTAAAACCGTCTGGCTTTGCCTTCCGGGTTATCTCCTGCCCTTCCGGTTCAAAAGAGGCAGCCCGTAACTACACATAAACACACACGCAAAAGCGGAAGGAGTGAACGGCAGGCTCCCGACTACGAAACTTAGGGATTTCCCCTTACAAGTAAGTGTGCCTACTGATTTTATGGACAGGCTTCCTCTTGGTAATACTTCTTCTGTGTCCGTGTGACCTTATCGTTGCCTAAACACCGGACTTTCTTGTTTTCCTAACTCGTGGAATACGCTGATAGCTAACAACTTTGCTGGCGTGATACCCTCCCGAGACTATATACCGGAACCCACATGCCAGGCTACTGAGACTATTCTCACCTACTAACCTGTTTTAATTGAATTAGTCTTACAAAACAGTGCCCGCCCTTTTTTGAAGTGCCACACTTCCAAGTGTAAAAACAAAGATGACATAAGCTACCGAAATCTACTTTTACTGACTAAGTTACAAATATCATTGTGCACTGCTCCTCAATTAGATCTGTCTCAAAGATGTCAAATACGACACAATGTAGACAATGGTCTTTATAATTATTTTCGCAGAGATAAGGCAATAACCCGCTCAGCAATAGCTCTCATTGTATAAAGTGAATCTCTGTCTGTCAAAGAAAAAAAGCGTTTGAATATAAACCTATGAATATAGTGGACAAAACTCTCTCTAAATGTGAATGTTGTATTAACAGATCCATATTTTGAAAAACCGGACTTTTGTTGGAAAGCAGTACGAATAACGATGAAGAATTGCAATGAGCAAATTGAAATGTAAATAGGTATGCAGTACTAACTGTGAGCTTTCCTGCTTTACCTTCCACTGGCATGCCAATTTGATCACTTGGAATCGTAGAGGTTTGCTCTATCTGATTTGATTTGATTTTCTGAATTTCTTCTGGCTAATAGTCAAATTAACTACACTTACTGTCTTATAGACAACCTTTAAAACACTCAAATATCAAAACCACAAGGGTGAACGCTTCCTCCCGTTTGGTATTTACCCCTTTTCTTATGTTCTAAGCTTGTCACTGTGGCTCTTTCCGACACTGATCACCAATCAGAAACTTCAACTTAGAAGTGTTATCACAAATCTTCAAAAGAGCATTTCCTTTTCCTTCTCTCTTCTCACACATCACATTTTGCATGGAAGCAATGGACTAATGAATTTGGAATCTTTTTGCCTCACTCTAATCACTTTTCCTTTCTCCTTTTCACACTTCACTCACTGGTATTGGGGTCAAAGGCCAGGCTTCAGGCAACTTTTTAAACATACATATATAACTTTGATCTTTTACAGCCTTGAAAAAGCCCTGGCGCGAATCGCCACAGGGGGCGAAACACGTGTCGGCTGTTCATGTTTTTACTAAAATCAATAAAGAGCCTTTTTCTACACAACAATAAACTTTTGACTCAATCTATATGAGCAAGGATTCAGCCTAATGATATAAAGAACTGTTGTTAACACACTCACTATCCCCCTAAACACCTACGCGCAGCGTTCACGTGCAGCGGTCGCACCCCATGCGCCCCAAGGTGCGCCAAAGGTAAGCCCTTCTATGCCCGTCCGCGCCTGGACCGGGCCCAGCGCCAGACCCCCTGCCCCCCGCAAAGCGCACTCCTCCAGCATAACATATGACGCCGCCAGCCTCCTAGCCCTTAACCCCGAACGCACACATCTATGCTGCGTAGCTGCCCCAGGACTCACCCATGGACCCTTCGCCTGCCACTACTGCAAATTTACCAGCATCAAGACCCACACCACACCCACTAACCCCAAACACAGCTCCGATTCTAACCACCTGAAGTGCATCCTGCTGAACACCCGCTCGGTCCACAGGCACGCCACCGAACTCTGGGATCTACTCGACACTACATCACCGGACGTCGCCTTCCTAACTGAAACATGGATGAACGTATCATCAACACCCGATATCGCCATAGCCATCCCGGACAACTACAAAATTATCCGAAGAGACCGCACCAACCAAACAGGAGGAGGCATCGCCATCGTCCATAAGAACACCATAAAAATCGCGACCAGCTCCAACGATAACCTCACAACCGCCGAACACCTTCACTTTCAGGTCCACACCGACCCTAGAACCACACTCAGAGGCACCCTCATTTACAGACCTCCAGTAACCCGTAAACAATTCAGCGAAGGCATCACTGACTTCATTAGTCCACATGCCCTCGCCTCCGAGAACTACATTCTATTAGGAGACCTCAACTTCCACCTGGACCAGAAAAACGACAGCAACACCACCACCCTTCTCGACTACCTGGCCAATCTCGGCCTCAAACAACTTGTTGACACCCCCACCCATGTAGCCGGACATACGCTGGACCCAATCTTCACCTCCAGCAAACACATCTCCTTCGATCGCACCACAGCTCTCCACTGGACGGACCACAGTTGTGTTCACTTCAGCTACAAAACCACTTCGACCCACAACCCCCCACAACCTATCCCCCAAAGAAAATGGAACAAAATCACCACCGACCAACTCCTCACTTCGCTCAACCAAAACCCACCCGCCCCCTCATTGGACCCAAACCAAGCTGCCATCAAATTCAAACAATGGATCACTCACAGCGCTGACGAATTAGCACCCTTGAAAAACCATCACACCAAACAAGACAACAAAAAGGCCCCCTGGTTCAACGACGACCTTAAGAAATGCAAAAAATTATGCCGCACTCTCGAGAAAACATGGAGAAAAAACCCGACCACCGCCAACATGTCCACCTTCAAGGCAGCCACCCGTAAACACCACCAGCTGATCCGAGCCACCAAGAAATCAGCACTCAAGAATCGACTCGACAACAACGCCCATAACAGCAAGGAACTATTCAACATCGTCAAAGAATTCACCAACCCCACCGCTGCCTCAAACGGCATCACTCCCTCCCAAAACCTCTGGGATTCGTTATCCTCCTTCTTCTACAACAAAATTGCCGACATACATAACAGCTTCAAAAACAGTTGCAACAAACAATCCTCTCCACCTCCCTCAGAACCTAAACTGCCCGCTAACAACCTCAGCGCATGGAACACAATCACCACTGAAGACACCATCCGCCTCATGAATTCCATCCACTCTGGCTCGCCAACCGACCCATGTCCCCACCACATCTTCAACAAAGCAGACTCCATCGTCGCACCCCATCTCCGTGATGTCATCAATTGCTCCTTCATCTCTGTTACCTTCCCCGAAAGCTGGAAACATGCCGAAGTCAGCGCCCCTCTGAAGAAACCCACAGCAGACCCCTCTGAACTTAAAAACTACCGCCCCATATCCCCCCTCCCATTCTCGGCCAAAGTCATAGAAAAAGCCGTCCACAGCCAACTCGCCGCCTTCCTCGAATCCAACAACTTCCTCGATCCCTCACAGTCCGGCTTTCGAGCCAAACACAGCACTGAAACCGCCCTCATCGCAGCAACAGACGACATCCGAACACTACTGGACAACGGAGAAACAGTGGCCCTCATTCTACTCGACCTCTCCGCTGCCTTCGACACTGTTTGTCACAGCACACTCATACGACGCCTCAGCAATGTCGGCATAAAAGGAAAAGCCTTGGACTGGATCATCTTGTTCCTAGCCGAGAGAACGCAGAGAGTCCGACTTCCCCCCTTCAAATCAGAAGCCACTGAAGTCATCTGCGGTGTACCACAAGGATCATCACTCAGTCCCACCCTCTTCAACGTTTACATGAGCCTACTCGCCTCCATCGCGCGTCAACACAACCTAAACATCATCTCCTACGCTGACGACACCCAACTGATCCTTTCTCTCACCAAAGACCCCAACACCGCCAAAACAAATCTTCACGAAGGCATGAAAGAAGTAGCCGCATGGATGAAAGACAGCCGCCTTAAACTTAACTCAGACAAAACGGAAGTGCTCATCCTAGGATCATCCCCCTCTGCATGGTGGCCTTCGGATCTGGGGCAAGTACCCATACCCACGGACCATGCACGTAACCTTTGCTTCATCCTAGACTCTTCACTCTCGATGACCAATCAAGTCAACGCCGTCTCGTCCTCCTGCTTCAACGTACTTCGTATGCTCAAAAAAATCTTCAGCTGGATCCCCGCCGAGACAAGAAAGACTGTCACCCACGCACTGGTTACGAGTCGACTAGACTACGGAAACACCCTCTATGCCGGAATTACAGCCAAATTACAGAAAAAGCTCCAACGCATCCAAAACGCATCAGCAAGACTCATTTTGGACATCCCTCGCCAAGATCACATCACTGGCCACCTGAAAGACCTCCACTGGCTTCCCGTCAACAAGAGAATAACGTTCCGTCTTCTCACCCATGCACACAAGGCCCTCTACAAACTAGAGCCCGAATGCCTCAACACTCGACTATCCTTCTACACACCCACTCGCCAACTAAGATCATCCAATCAAGGCCTCGCCGCAGTTCCACGTATCCAAAGATCCACCATGGGAGGTAGATCCTTCTCCTACTTGGCGGCCAAGACCTGGAACTCACTCCCCACTCACCTCCGCCTTACACAGAACCACATCTCCTTCAGAAAAGAACTTAAAACCTGGCTATTCGATAAATAATGAACCCCCTCCCCAAGCGCCTTGAGACCCTCTGGGTGAGTAGTGCGCTATATAAATTCTTGAACTTGAACTTGAACTTGAACATCGTCATGAATCTCTAAAATGAGGATGTTATATATAGACTTAATTTTTTTACACCCATTAGTCAATGCGTCCAAGAGGGGGCTGTTACCTGGAGGTGGTGGCTTTGGTTTAATAGCCTTCAGGGAGCGAGCCAATTGGGCATATACAAACCAATGATTGTCTGGGATTCCAAAGCCCTTTTGTAAGGCCTCAAAGCTTATAATCCCATCCCCATCCATTAATTCCCGAAGAGTCCTAATTTCCATCCCCCTCCAAATTTTTAGGTTCCTCTCTATCCCTAATCTTGAAAAAAGACTAAAATTACAAATATGGATATATGGATTAATTTTGGGGATATTACACAGATTTCTACAGGACTTCCATACCCTCCAGACACTGTCAATTATCTTATATCTCGCTTTTTTATAAAATCTTCGATCTACTTCACAGAGCATTATGCTCAGCGCCTTTCTTCCTAGCAATAACTCATAAATAGAGGGGGGTTGGTAAACTTCAGGACTTACATTATTGTTGGGGGCGCCTGACTGGAAGAGTACAGTCATTTGAGTTAAAATACAGGTCCAATGGTATAGTCTTAAATTAGGAAGAGCTAATCCCCCCCTTTCCCGTTGAGAGAGAGAGGAGGTTTGTAGACCGCCTAATCTTACCGTATTGCCAAATAAATTTAATAAACACAGATTCCATATTCAGCATTATTTTTTCCTCGACGAATAGTGGTATGGCCCGGAAGAGATATAATATCTTGGGGAACATTGACATCTTGACCGCATTTATCCTTCCAATCAATGAGAGATGCAGACCATCCCATCTTCTCAGGTCAGTCTCTATTGATTTAATAAGTTGTACATAATTTACTTCCACTATTTTCTCGACTGCAGCATTAATTGAGACCCCCAAGTACACTGCAGCATCCACATATCTGGAATCTGTCTTTACTATATTCTTTGTGCATATCATCTGAGTCTTTGCTTCATTCAGTAAATACCCTGAACTGGCACCAAATTGTTTTGTCACATCAACCAAAATTGCCTTTGCCTGCTGGGGGTCAGAAGAAAATACAGCCAGATTGTCTGCATAGGCTAATATTTTGTTTTCAAAACCGTTAATTATCACCTGCTTTAGCCTAGGGCACCCCAGTATAGCCTGAATAAGAGGATCAATATATAGGGAGAAAGAATTGGGGAGCACGGGCATCCTTGACGTGTTCCCTTTTTTATAGAAAACATATTAGATTTCTCACCCCTGACCGTGACTCTGGCTACAGGATCTTGATACATTGCTTTCAGTGCTCCAATAGTTTTCTGCCCAAAACCTCTTCCTAGCAGAATGTCCCAGAGATAGCTCCAGACCACACGATCGAAAGTCTTCTCCGCGTCGAGCAGGATCATGGCGACTTCGCCTCCCGTGGCAGCATGGGCGTCGAATATAGCTATTGCTCTGCTGGTATGGTCCGTCGTGCCACGTCCGGGAACAAACCCATGCTGCCAAGGGGAGACTAGGCCGCCAATAATCCTGCCCAGTCTCGAGGCCCATATCTTGGAGTATAACTTAGTGTCAGAGTTAATCAAAGAGATCGGTCTATAAGACCCCGGATTCTCACTAGGTTTCCCTTCTTTATGAAAGATGATGATGTTTGTCTCTTTCCATGAATCCGGGGTCTGTCCCATATATACTATCCCACTGAAAAGGTCTACTAACAGATCTACGATTTCTGATTCAATGCATTTATAAACCTACAGGGGGAAGCCGTCAGGACTGGCGGCCTTCCCTGGGGCTAGCTCCTGGAGGGCGGCCTTAACTTCCAATTCAGTAATGTCCCTATCTAATTCCTCTTGGAGAGAGGCATCAAGGCCTGGGCCTGAATCCTCTACGTTTATCTGTTGTTCTCCATCCCTTATTTCCTCAACGTATAGACTTTGATTAAAGTCTCTAAAAACATGCAGAATATCTCTGGTTTCTGTATATTCTCTGCCCCTTTCTACTATCTTCTTAATAGTGTTTTTAGACCGCTCTTGCCTAAGTCGGAGGGCCAGGGCTCTACCAGCATGTTCGCCAGTTTCATATCGATTAGTTCTTGTAGCCTGGTATTACCCCATCGCCTTCTGAGTAGTCATTTTCTGAAGATCTGCCTTAATGGTCATAAGTGCTTTATGACCATTACTACCATCACCGCCCGAGGCAATAACCTTGCTATGTTCTTCTTCTATAGTTGTAAGTCTCTCTAATAGTTTCAATTCGGCCATCCTGTCTTTGTTCCTTAGTTTTGCCGAATAGCTGATGGTTTCTCCTCTCAGAGCCGCTTTAAAGGAGTCCCATACTATATTACGGGAGGAACTATATCTATTAGCAGAGAAAAAGTCATCGGACCAGCTCTTGATGTGGGAAATAAATCTAGCATCCTCCAGTAGTCTCCTCTCAAAAGACCAGGGGGGTCTAGCTCTTCTGCTATAGCTCCTCTGATATGTAATTACTAAGGGATTATGATCCGAGAGCACCCTCGGTAGTTTAGATATAGCTACTCTATTAATCTTTGAGGAGGAAATAAGCAAATAATCCAACTTAGAGTACTTCTGAGCTGGGTTTGAGAAGTAGGTGAAGCCAGAATTAAGGGGCTCCTTGGTATCCCAAATATCCACTAAGTCTATTGATTCCATCAAAGCTTTGATTGCCCTATAGACCCGCGGCTTCCGACCAATATAATTTGCGTTCTCCTCCAACTGGCTGAGATATTTAAGTCTCCACAAACTATTACGGGTGCCAACCAGCCCACCAATTCAATCTCTAGGAAATCAAAGATCTCTGGGTCATCGCCATTCGAGCCATAAATTACGCAAATGGTAAAGCCCATTTCCAGCTCTGCAATCACCCATCTACCGCAATTATCTGCTTTCACCTTTTTAACACCTCCCAAAGACTTCCTTACCAGAATGGCAACCCCTCTAATCATGGAAGTTTGTAGTGAGCAGGCGACCAAGTCAAACCCGTTCACTAACAAAAGGTTCCTCTTTGCCCATGGGAGGTGTGTCTCTTGGAGACATAACACATCAATTTTATTAAACTTAACAAAGTAGGCCAGTCTTTGTCTCTTCCTCCAATCATTTAACCCCCCGTATTCACTGTACATATTTTAATGTCTGACATCCTTGCTTTTAGTTTGACATACCATCCTGTTCTGCCACTTGATCTTGTTATTCATTCTCAACTGCTCCCTATGTCCGAATATGCTCAAAACCGTGGTGATGCACTTTGAACTCCCTTTTTCATTTTTCATCTTTCCACCCCCCTCCACCCCCCCACCCTCCCTTCCCTCCACCGAACCCCCCCTGCTCGCCCACCCACACTGTGAGGCGCACAACTCTAGTTTGTGCATGTGATGGACATGCAGTTGCGATGAGGACATGAAACACCTTAAATCAATTACAAAACAACCCAAAAAACAAAAATGGATAATGAAAACAAAAATTAAGCAATAGCAATCTAAGCATTCGCGCACATGAGGACTCTGTCCATTAGCCTATAGGAGAATAAATACTATACGTGTCTATTTATCAAGGCTATCCAGATACTCCTTGGCCTTAATTTCAGATGAGAAGTATATTGTTTTCCCTTCGTTAATGATTTTTAGCTGGGCTGGGTTTATTAAATACGCTTGGAGTTTCCTATCTTGAAAGGGCTTTATCAGCCCCCTTAAGCGCCAGCGTCTTTCTACTGTCACATGGCAGAAGTCCGGGCGAACAAAAAAGGATACCCCATCACAGTTCTTCTAAGTATGGGCGTAAAATCCGCTCCGCTTGCGGATTTTGCGGATTTTCGGGAAATTCGCAATCCGCGAGATTTGCGGATTTCCCGCAAAATCCGTTAAATTCGCACGCAGCGGATTTCTTTTCTGGGTGCTACAATTTTTGCGGCGCGCGGTGTTCATCAGCGTTTGCCGAGTTGTTTTTCTCGATATTTTGCGAGGGCTGCGCCATTTTGGATCTTGCTGCGGGATCCCGCGAGAATTTGGCGAGCGCGATTACGTAATCGCGGCTTGCCAACTTGCACAGCGAGAGTTTGTCAACTCGAGTACGCCGTGATCACGTATCGCGGTACTTCGCAATTGCGAGCTTGGAGATGCGGCGAGCAGCAACAATCTTGCATTCGCGAAAATATAAAATTTGCAATTCTGCACAAGAAATCCACCAGCAAGCAGCATAAACCTTCTGGAAATGATGATTTTTATCTGAATAACTCCTCAGGTTGACATTTGCCTGCACTTTTTTTGCGAGGAGTCCATTTTGGGGAGGGGGGGGTGGGAGGAAGGAAGTGCCCCACAGTCTTTAACTTCCTGTTCCTGTCCAGCAGGCTCCTCCCAGTGCATTGTCCATCTCCTGGTCACTTTTCATTTGGATCTGGAGCTGTAAGGATTACTTTTTGTGGATGCTGCTGGATATTTGGATTTGAGGCCTTTTTGACTTTCTTTGGATCACTTTTGGATTAGAAATTTCACAAGTAAGTTTGTTTGGGGCATTACAGTTGCTGCAACTACAATTTTGGAATTTTCGATTTTTGGGCTGTTTTGGGGCCTTTTGCCCAGGGGTACTCAGTGGTGAGTGGACTGAGTCTTTCTGTGGGGTGTCTTGAATTTAAACATCATGGAGGGCATGGATGGAAATGGGATTGTGCTGATTTTTCAGTGATTTTCGTTTTTTGGGGCTGTACTTGTGGCCTTTTCACCAGGGGTATTGAGTCTTGCATGGGCCTAGTCTTTCTGTGGGGTGTATTGAACTTAAACATCATGGAGGGCATGGATGGAATGGGATTGTGCTGATTTTTCAGTGTTTTTCGATTTTTGGGGGTGTTCATGGGGAGGGACAGGCCATGTGGCTGGGGGCCATTTTGAGTGCTGCTACAGGCCCTGGCCATGTGCTGGGAGGCAAGTGGCCATTTTGAATGCAGGCATTGTTGTTAGGCCTGCAACCATTTTGCCTACTTTTCAACCTTTATGCCCAGGGGTAGTGAGTCTTGCATGGGCCTAGTCTTTCTGTGGGGTGTCTTGAATTTAAACATCATGGAGGGCATTGATGGAATGGGATTGTGCTGATTTTTCAGTGATTTTCGTTTTTTGGGGCTGTACTTGTGGCCTTTTCACCAGGGGTATTGAGTCTTGCATGAGCCTAGTCTTTCTGTGGGGTGTCTTGAACTTAAACATCATGGAGGGCATGGATGGAATGGGATTGTGCTGATTTTTCAGTGTTTTTCGATTTTTGGGGGTGTTCATGGGGAGGGACAGGCCATGTGGCTGGGGGCCATTTTGAGTGCTGCTACAGGCCCTGGCCATGTGCTGGGAGGCAAGTGGCCATTTTGAATGCAGGCATTGTTGTTAGGCCTGCAACCATTTTGCCTACTTTTCAACCTTTATGCCCAGGGGTAGTGAGTCTTGCATGGGCCTAGTCTTTCTGTGGGGTGTCTTGAATTTAAACATCATGGAGGGCATTGATGGAATGGGATTGTGCTGATTTTTCAGTGATTTTCGTTTTTTGGGGCTGTACTTGTGGCCTTTTCACCAGGGGTATTGAGTCTTGCATGAGCCTAGTCTTTCTGTGGGGTGTCTTGAACTTAAACATCATGGAGGGCATGGATGGAATGGGATTGTGCTGATTTTTCAGTGTTTTTCGATTTTTGGGGGTGTTCATGGGGAGGGACAGGCCATGTGGCTGGGGGCCATTTTGAGTGCTGCTACAGGCCCTGGCCATGTGCTGGGAGGCAAGTGGCCATTTTGAATGCAGGCATTGTTGTTAGGCCTGCAACCATTTTGCCTACTTTTCAACCTTTATGCCCAGGGGTAGTGAGTCTTGCATGGGCCTAGTCTTTCTGTGGGGTGTCTTGAATTTAAACATCATGGAGGGCATGGATGGAATGGGATTGTGCTGATTTTTCAGTGATTTTCGTTTTTTGGGGCTGTACTTGTGGCCTTTTCACCAGGGGTATTGAGTCTAGCATGGGCCTAGTCTTTCTGTGGGGTATCTTGAACTTAAACATCATGGAGGGCATGGATGGAATGGGATTGTGCTGATTTTTCAGTGATTTTCGTTTGTTGGGGCTGTACTTGTGGCCTTTTCACCAGGGGTATTGAGTCTTGCATGGGCCTAGTCTTTCTGTGGGGTGTCTTGAACTTAAACATCATGGAGGGCATGGATGGAATGGGATTGTGCTGATTTTTCAGTGTTTTTCGATTTTTGGGGGTGTTCATGGGGAGGGACAGGCCATGTGGCTGGGGGCCATTTTGAGTGCTGATACAGGCCCTGGCCATGTGCTGGGAGGCAAGTGGCCATTTTGAATGCAGGCATTGTTGTTAGGCCTGCAACCATTTTGCCTACTTTTCAACCTTTATGCCCAGGGGTAGTGAGTCTTGCATGGGCCTAGTCTTTCTGTGGGGTGTCTTGAATTTAAACATCATGGAGGGCATGGATGGAATGGGATTGTGCTGATTTTTCAGTGATTTTCGTTTTTTGGGGCTGTACTTGTGGCCTTTTCACCAGGGGTATTGAGTCTAGCATGGGACTAGTCTTTCTGTGGGGTATCTTGAACTTAAACATCATGGAGGGCATGGATGGAATGGGATTGTGCTGATTTTTCAGTGATTTTCGTTTTTTGGGGCTGTACTTGTGGCCTTTTCACCAGGGGTATTGAGTCTTGCATGGGCCTAGTCTTTCTGTGGGGTGTCTTGAACTTAAACATCATGGAGGGCATGGATGGAATGGGATTGTGCTGATTTTTCAGTGTTTTTCGATTTTTGGGGGTGTTCATGGGGAGGGACAGGCCATGTGGCTGGGGGCCATTTTGAGTGCTGCTACAGGCCCTGGCCATGTGCTGGGAGGCAAGTGGCCATTTTGAATGCAGGCATTGTTGTTAGGCCTGCAACCATTTTGCCTACTTTTCAACCTTTATGCCCAGGGGTAGTGAGTCTTGCATGGGCCTAGTCTTTCTGTGGGGTGTCTTGAATTTAAACATCATGGAGGGCATGGATGGAATGGGATTGTGCTGATTTTTCAGTGATTTTCGTTTTTTGGGGCTGTACTTGGGGCCTTTTCACCAGGGGTATTGAGTCTAGCATGGGCCTAGTCTTTCTGTGGGGTGTCTTGAACTTAAACATCATGGAGGGCATGGATGGAATGGGATTGTGCTGATTTTTCAGTGATTTTTGTTTTTTGGGGCTGTACTTGTGGCCTTTTCACCAGGGGTATTGAGTCTTGCATGGGCCTAGTCTTTCTGTGTGGTGTCTTGAACTTAAACATCATGGAGGGCATGGATGGAATGGGATTGTGCTGAATTTTCAGTGATTTTCATTTTTTGGGGCTGTACTTGTGGCTTTTTCACCAGGGGTATTGAGTCTTGCATGGGCCTAGTCTTTCTGTGGGGTGTCTTGAACTTAAACATCATGGAGGGCATGGATGGAATGGGATTGTTCTGATTTTTCAGTGTTTTTCGATTTTTGGGGTTGTTCATGGGGAGGGACAGGCCATGTGGCTGGGGGCCATTTTGAGTGCTGCTACAGGCCCTGGCCATGTGCTGGGAGGCAAGTGGTCATTTTGAATGCAGGCATTGTTGTTAGGCCTGCAACCATTTTGCCTACTTTTCAACCTTTATGCCCAGGGGTAGTGAGTCTTGCATGGGCCTAGTCTTTCTGTGGGGTGTCTTGAATTTAAACATCATGGAGGGCATGGATGGAATGGGATTGTGCTGATTTTTCAGTGATTTTCGTTTTTTTGGGGCTGTACTTGTGGCCTTTTCACCAGGGGTATTGAGTCTAGCATGGGCCTAGTCTTTCTGTGGGGTGTCTTGAACTTAAACATCATGGAGGGCATGGATGGAATGGGATTGTGCTGATTTTTCAGTGATTTTTGTTTTTTGGGGCTGTACTTGTGGCCTTTTCACCAGGGGTATTGAGTCTTGCATGGGCCTAGTCTTTCTGTGGGGTGTCTTGAACTTAAACATCATGGAGGGCATGGATGGAATGGGATTGTGCTGATTTTTCAGTGTTTTTTGTTTTTTGGGGCTGTACTTGTGGCCTTTTCACCAGGGGTATTGAGTCTAGCATGGGCCTAGTCTTTCTGTGGGGTATCTTGAACTTAAACATCATGGAGGGCATGGATGGAATGGGATTGTGCTGATTTTTCAGTGATTTTCGTTTTTTGGGGCTGTACTTGTGGCCTTTTCACCAGGGGTATTGAGTCTTGCATGGGCCTAGTCTTTCTGTGGGGTGTCTTGAACTTAAACATCATGGAGGGCATGGATGGAATGGGATTGTGCTGATTTTTCAGTGTTTTTCGATTTTTGGGGGTGTTCATGGGGAGGGACAGGCCATGTGGCTGGGGGCCATTTTGAGTGCTGCTACAGGCCCTGGCCATGTGCTGGGAGGCAAGTGGCCATTTTGAATGCAGGCATTGTTGTTAGGCCTGCAACCATTTTGCCTACTTTTCAACCTTTATGCCCAGGGGTAGTGAGTCTTGCATGGGCCTAGTCTTTCTGTGGGGTGTCTTGAATTTAAACATCATGGAGGGCATGGATGGAATGGGATTGTGCTGATTTTTCAGTGATTTTCGTTTTTTGGGGCTGTACTTGGGGCCTTTTCACCAGGGGTATTGAGTCTAGCATGGGCCTAGTCTTTCTGTGGGGTGTCTTGAACTTAAACATCATGGAGGGCATGGATGGAATGGGATTGTGCTGATTTTTCAGTGATTTTTGTTTTTTGGGGCTGTACTTGTGGCCTTTTCACCAGGGGTATTGAGTCTTGCATGGGCCTAGTCTTTCTGTGTGGTGTCTTGAACTTAAACATCATGGAGGGCATGGATGGAATGGGATTGTGCTGAATTTTCAGTGATTTTCATTTTTTGGGGCTGTACTTGTGGCTTTTTCACCAGGGGTATTGAGTCTTGCATGGGCCTAGTCTTTCTGTGGGGTGTCTTGAACTTAAACATCATGGAGGGCATGGATGGAATGGGATTGTTCTATTTTTTCAGTGTTTTTCGATTTTTGGGGTTGTTCATGGGGAGGGACAGGCCATGTGGCTGGGGGCCATTTTGAGTGCTGCTACAGGCCCTGGCCATGTGCTGGGAGGCAAGTGGTCATTTTGAATGCAGGCATTGTTGTTAGGCCTGCAACCATTTTGCCTACTTTTCAACCTTTATGCCCAGGGGTAGTGAGTCTTGCATGGGCCTAGTCTTTCTGTGGGGTGTCTTGAATTTAAACATCATGGAGGGCATGGATGGAATGGGATTGTGCTGATTTTTCAGTGATTTTCGTTTTTTTGGGGCTGTACTTGTGGCCTTTTCACCAGGGGTATTGAGTCTAGCATGGGCCTAGTCTTTCTGTGGGGTGTCTTGAACTTAAACATCATGGAGGGCATGGATGGAATGGGATTGTGCTGATTTTTCAGTAATTTTTGTTTTTTGGGGCTGTACTTGTGGCCTTTTCACCAGGGGTATTGAGTCTTGCATGGGCTTAGTCTTTCTGTGGGGTGTCTTGAACTTAAACATCATGGAGGGCATGGATGGAATGGGATTGTGCTGATTTTTCAGTGATTTTCGTTTTTTGGGGCTGTACTTGTGGCCTTTTCACCAGGGGTATTGAGTCTTGCATGGGCCTAGTCTTTCTGTGGGGTGTCTTGAACTTAAACATCATGGAGGGCATGGATGGAATGGGATTGTGCTGATTTTTCAGTTTTTTTCGATTTTTGGGGTTGTTCATGGGGAGGGACAGGTCATGTGGCTGGGGGCCATTTTTAGTGCTGCTACAGGCCCTGGCCATGTGCTGGGAGGCAAGTGGCCATTTTGAATGCAGGCATTGTTTTTAGGCCTGCAACCATTTTGCCTACTTTTCAACCTTTATGCCCAGGGGTAGTGAGTCTTGCATGGGCCTAGTCTTTCTGTGGGGTGTCTTGAATTTAAACATCATGGAGAGCATGGATGGAATGGGATTGTGCTGATTTTTCAGTGATTTTCGTTTTTTGGGGCTGTACTTGTGGCCTTTTCACCAGGGGTATTGAGTCTAGCATGGGCCTAGTCTTTCTGTGGGGTGTCTTGAACTTAAACATCATGGAGGGCATGGATGGAATGGGATTGTGCTGATTTTTCAGTGATTTTTGTTTTTTGGGGCAGTACTTGTGGCCTTTTCACCAGGGGTATTGAGTCTTGCATGGGCCTAGTCTTTCTGTGGGGTGTCTTGAACTTAAACATCATGGAGGGCATGGATGGAATGGGATTGTGCTGATTTTTCAGTGATTTTTGTTTTTTGGGGCTGTACTTGTGGCCTTTTCACCAGGGGTATTGAGTCTTGCATGGGCCTAGTCTTTCTGTGGGGTGTCTTGAACTTAAACATCATGGAGGGCATGGATAGAATGGATTGTGCTGATTTTTCAGTGTTTTTCGATTTTTGGGGTTGTTCATGGGGAGGGACAGGCCATGTGGCTGGGGCCATTTTGAGTGCTGCTACAGGCCCTGGCCCTGTGCTGGGAGGCAAGTGGCCATTTTGAATGCAGGCATTGTTGTTAGGCCTGCAACCATTTTGCCTACTTTTCAACCTTTATGCCCAGGGGTAGTGAGTCTTGCATGGGCCTAGTCTTTCTCTGGGGTGTCTTGAATTTAAACATCATGGAGGGCATGGATGGAATGGGATCGTGCTGATTTTTCAGTGATTTTCGTTTTTTGGGGCTGTACTTGTGGCCTTTTCACCAGGGGTATTGAGTCTAGCATGGGCCTAGTCTTTCTGTGGGGTGTCTTGAACTTAAACATCATGGAGGGCATGGATGGAATGGGATTGTGCTGATTTTTCAGTGTTTTTCGATTTTTGGGGGTGTTCATGGGGAGGGACAGGCCATGTGGCTGGTGGCCATTTTGAGTGCTGCTACAGGCCCTGACCATGTGCTGGGAGGCAAGTGGCCATTTTGAATGCAGGCATTGTTGTTAGGCCTGCAACCATTTTGCCTACTTTTCAACCCTAATGCCCAGGGGTAGTGAGTCTTGCATGGGCCTAGTCTTTCTGTGGGGTGTCTTGAATTTAAACATCATGGAGGGCATGGATGGAATGGGATTGTGCTGATTTTTCAGTGATTTTCGTTTTTTGGGGCTGTACTTGTGGCCTTTCCACCAGGGGTATTGAGTCTAGCATGGGCCTAGTCTTTCTGTGGGGTGTCTTGAACTTAAACATCATGGAGGGCATGGATGGAATGGGATTGTGCTGATTTTTCTGTTTAAAAAAAAAAAAATTGGGGGTGTATAACTGAACTGATGTTCCTCTGTCTTCCATTGCTTTTAGGTGCACAAGACTCAAGAGAACCGCCAGTGCCAGGAAGAAGTCCTGCAGCGGTGTGTGTGTGCAACATAACGTCACGCGACGTCACGTCTGGCCTCAGACAACTCTACAATTCCTGCAACTGCGGCCTGCTGTCTGACCTGCTCTGAAGAAGATGGCCCCAAAAAAAGGTTTCCGTAGGCCCTCTAGCAAGAAAGTTGCTAGTAAGGAGCAGAAGAAGCAAGTTACCAAGGAGGCTGGTGTGCCGGCCGCCGCGTTTTTTGGGAGCAAAAAAAAAGTACGCCTGCAGCAGCAGCAGGATCTGCTGGGGACCAAGCTGGGAGCAGCACCCCCGCTCTATTGGGTTCAGTGCCTCCACCACCACGCCAATTTAAGTCAAAGCCCTTGAGTGCTTCAGAGGCAGTCAGTGTACTTCTCCAATCACCATCGACCAGTGATGTTGGCTCATCGCAAGAAAGTAGCAGCAATGAACCCTGAATCAACACAGGTTGTTGTAACTCATCTGACAAGTGTTGAACAACCACAGCCGCAACAACAACACCATGTGCAAGTACAAGCCACAGTACATGTGGAAGGAGAGGCAGCGCAAGGAGATGCGCAAGCCGAGGTGCATGGAGGGTCACAAGTGCCCACAATAGTTGTTCCTCCCGAAGTAGGGGCACATCAGGAAATCGACAATCAAGCCGAGGTATCATTGGAAGCCACTCTTCCTGATGATCATTCATTGTCTTCTACATCCCTAGCAAGGAAAAGATCAAGGTTGGTGTCTACATCTTCTTCAAGCCCACCTCCTTCTGATGATCCCATTCTGGATGAAGATTGGGAACCATCATCACGGCAGTCTGAGAGTGAGGCACACCATGATCTGACAAAGGTACCTAAGCGTAAAAGGAAGGTCGTCGAAAAACTCATAGCTATGGAGTGTGATGAGGCTCAACAAGAAGTGACCGATACTGCTGCTGGTGAAGCCTCTCACGATGACGACGAGCCAGTCATCATAAAGGTCACTGCAGCCACAGCGGGCATGCAGCAAAGAGACATTTTGACCCTATCCCGAGAAGCTGCTGAGCTTGATGATGATGTCGACGAGGAGGCAATGGAAATGGAAACACAACAATCATTAGATTTGGAGATAACTAGTACACCAACACCTACCGCTTCCATATTTCTTTCTCGCAAGAAGGGACCTCCATCTACCTTGACCTCAATTTGTGGTGGTGAAAGTGCAAAACGTACTGAAGTTCGGCAATCCACATCCTCCACTTCATCTAGCATTAGCAGCAGGACCACCACCACCAGTCTCGCCGCCTCCTCCGGCCCCCAAAGACATTTCAAGTCTCCAGTTTGGGACTTCTTTAGTGTTTGCCCAAAAAAGGAAAACGTAGCCATTTGTAGCATTTGTAAGCTTCGAGTTAGTCGTGGTAAGTTTGGTACCAACTATGGTACCGGAGGCCAGAGAGGTCATCTTAGGAGAACGCATGCTGTCCAATGGTTTGCGCACCTAGAGGCGGTCAAGGAAGCCCGAATTGCACGTAATGAAAACGTTGATTTTTCATCTGATGATGACGAGGAGGAAGAAGACGATTCAAACACTTCACTTACACCCAGTACCCCTGTCAGCAGCACACCCCATGTGAGCCACACTAAGAGTGTGGGAGAGAGTGAGACATCAATGCGAAAAAGTTCATCAGCGAGCGTAACTGGGTCGAAGATATCATCATCATCCCGTAAATCCTTGATCCAGGGCAACATTAAAAAGATGTTGTTTACAGAAGCGCAATATGAACGCAACCACCCACTGACGCGTCTGTATAACACTAAGCTGGCTAAAATGCTAGCTCTGGACCTTCTCCCTTTTTCTTTTGTAGACGGGGTTGGTTTTCTAGAATTAGTGGCAGCGCTCTGCCCTAAATGGAAGGTTCCTAGCCGGTTCTATTTTTCCCGAGTTGCGGTTCCAGCACTACATGAAGATGTTCTGGCGGTGATTGGGGCAGCTTTGCAGAAGAGTGCTGTTCACACTATACATCTGACAACAGACATGTGGACCAGTGGCGCAGGCGCTGATTGCATGTGCATCACTGCACACTGGGTCTCTTTTTCAGGGGCTAAAGCAAAGCTAAACGCAGGTGTTGACTCGGACATTGTTTTTAAAGCTGCTCGGAAACATGCAACACTAGCCATGTTTGGTTTGGAGAAACGTCACACAGCAGACAACATTTTGGATGTCTTCAACACAAAGGTCCTTGACTGGCTGTCCCCAAAAAAACGCCAGGTTGGTTATGTTTCCACGGACAATGGCTCCAATATAGTTAAGGCCATGCTGCTGGGTGACTATTTCAGAGTGCTGTGTTTGGCGCACTGTATAAACCTGGTTGTCAAAAAATTCTTGGGTGATAAAGACAGTGCAGCGTACAGAGTAGTGGATACCTGCCGAAAAATGTGCAAGCATTTCAGCCATTCTTTTAAGGCCCGGAAGCATCTGAGGAGCCTGCTATATGAACGTCAAATGCCAGTGAAAGCACTCATCCAGGAGGTGGTAACACGTTGGAACTCAACCTTCTACATGCTTGAGCGTCTGTATGAGCAGTATACGGTACTCGATCACTATTTCTTAACACAGGGTACAGCTCAGAAGGAGGACCTGAGGATGGGTGCGGCGCAATGGAACATAGTTAAAAGCCTGATACACATGCTTCGTCCTTTTGAGTTCTTCATGCGTGCAGTCAGCTAGGAGGACTGTAATTTGGGAAAAGCTATCCCATTGTTGTACATGCTGGAGCACCAACTGAAGGAGGTGTGTTCTGTGTTTGAAAAAGATGAAAAAAACCAAGACCCTTTTGTTCTGGCTGAGAAATTATTAGAGCACCTAAAGCTGATGAACGTCTTAAAATGATCCACTCAAACCAGCATTACATTTGCGCTACTATTCTGGATCCACGCTACAAAAAGGCGCTGGCAGGCCAAGCATTCTTTCCTTTTGCTGATGAAGATGTTACAAAGTACAAACAGTGGATAGCCTCCTCAGCCAAGAGGTTTGAAAGAGAACGGCAGCAAATTGAAGGAAAAGGCAATACATCAGCATCAGCAGGCCATCCCCAGTCAAAACAATCCACTTCTGCACCTGTGGCTGCGGCACAAGTGACCTCTCAGCCGTTAAAGAGCCCGGCAACCGGATCATCTGCACCACCAGACACAACAGTAACATTGGAGGCTGAAGAGGATTGGCTAGCTCGGCTTGGGTTTCGTTCTCAAAAGGTCACAGCAACAGCTAAGCACAGTGGAGGAACCTTGGAGGAGAACCTTGATTCGATGGTCAAGGACTATCTGAATGACTCAACAGAGGTCTATGTTAATGCTGACCCATTGGCGTATTGGCATGGGAAAAAAGAATTGTGGCCACAGCTCACCAACCTGGCTTTAAATTACTTGTCTTGCCCACTCGCAAGCGTGTCTTCTGAACGTGTTTTCAGTGCTGCTGGTGGCATTGTAACTTCCAAACGGAGCCGCCTCTCGCCCAAAAATGTGGAGAGGTTAACAATGATCAAGATGAATCAGCACCTCATACCACCAGATTTCAGAGTACGAGAAAGCGCGGCGGATGAAGACGAGGTGGCCAGCAACATAGATGAGGGAATTTCTTCTCTGTCAGGTGACACTGAGCTCACCCTGCCTGAATTCGCAGAGTATGATGACGAAGCCTTATTCTCATTCATGGACCGTGATACCGAGCCCTGAAAATGAGACAACGAATCAATAACTTTCTTTTTCGTCCTTATTCACTTTTATTCCTGTGTGTCTGTCTTTCTTTGTTGTGCACAGTTAATATAATTCAAACTTTAATCAGATAATCACAAAAACAAGCCCATCAGCAGAACTGTCTTCACTTGTTTGCTAATTGACTTGAAGGTGCCGCAGTCTGCATTCCTCAGGTTCACAAGTTCAGAAGAACATGCTCCTCTATCCTCCTCCTCCAGACTCCTTTTTCCATCAAAGCAGAGGGCTGGTTTACGCCCAATGAAGAAAGACTCAGCACTTGTGGGGGTGTTGTTCTACCTCTTTGCAGGTGAGTTGACGGCTCTGGGGCCATTGCTAGGAAGCTCTAATACCGGATAAAAGTGGTTTGGACCAAATCCGAGGCGGAATTATTTTTGTTTTTGCTGACTTGCTTGCCTTTGAGGTGCTCTCAGGGGGGGTTCCGTCTGTTTGTGGGTGAGTTTCGGAGTCTGTGAGCACTGCTGGGACACTCTAATCTTGATTGCATTTGCTTTTCAGGAAATCCGTGGTGGCAAACCGGACTTATGGCCTAGCTACGCAGCGCGTTTGGACCGAAGGCCGAGAAATATTGTAAGTAGGAGATGTTGCTTTTGGCCTGTTTGGGGGTGTTATGCTTTTTGGCGGGTGGGTTGGCGGGTCTTGGGCCATTCCTGGGAAGGTCTAATACCGGGTAGAAGTGGTTGGGACAAAATCCAGGCTGATTTTTTTTTTTGTTGCTATTTCTGATATTTTGCTCAATGTAGCATTTTCGAGGGCTGTTTGGGGGGCTTCCTGGTGTTTGTGGGTGAGTTTCGGGGTCTGTGAGCACTGCTGGGACACTCTAATCTTGATTGCATTTGCTTTTCAGGAAATCCGTGGTGGCAAACCGGACTTATGGCCTAGCTACGCAGCGCGTTTGGACCGAAGGCTGAGAAATATTGTAAGTAGGAGATGTTGCTTTTGGCCTGTTTGGGGGTGTTATGCTTTTTGGCGGGTGGGTTTGCGGGTCTTGGGCCATTCCTGGGAAGGTCTAACACCGGGTAGAAGTGGTTGGGACAAAATCCAGGCCGATTTTTTGTTGTTGCTATTTCTGA
Source organism: Lissotriton vulgaris (assembly GCF_964263255.1). NCBI lineage: Eukaryota > Metazoa > Chordata > Amphibia > Caudata > Salamandridae > Lissotriton > Lissotriton vulgaris. The sequence goes on from NC_141695.1 coordinate 1,375,153,425, forward strand.
CATTTTGCTCAATGTAGCGTTTTCGGGGGCCTGTTTGGGGGGCTTCCTGGTGTTTGTGGGTGGGTTTCGGGGTCTGGGAGCACTGCTGGCTATGGATACTTTGCAAGAGGTTTGAAGCAAATCCATGGTGGCAGAGGGGAGTTAGGGCCTAGCTGCAGAGCGCGCGCGGAGTGATTTGGGAAATTTGGGAAAAAATGACTAAGTCCCCATTTTTGTACTTTTGCTCTTTGGCTGTTTGGGGGTCTTCTACTCGTTTTCTCCTGGTTTGACGGCTCTGGGGCCATTGCTGGGAAGCTCTAATACCGGATAAAGTGGTTTGGACCAAATCCGAGGCGGAATTTTTTTTGTGTTTTTGCTGACTTGCTTGCCTTTGAAGTGCTCTTAGGGGGGGTTCCGTCTGTCTGTGGGTGAGTTTTGGGGTCTGTGAGCACTGCTGGGACACTCTAATCTTGATTGCATTTGCTTTTCAGGAAATCCGTGGTGGCAAACCGGACTTATGGCCTAGCTACGCAGCGCGTTTGGACCGAAGGCCGAGAAATATTGTAAGTAGGAGATGTTGCTTTTGGCCTGTTTGGGGGTGTTATGCTTTTTGGCGGGTGGGTTGGCGGGTCTTGGGCCATTCCTGGGAAGGTCTAATACCGGGTAGAAGTGGTTGGGACAAAATCCACGCCGAAAAGCCTTTTTTGCACTTTTTGTAACTTAGGGTTCGTTAGGGTTAGCCCTAGCAGCAGGATTGCAAGTGTTTCGGGGTGTTCTAGATTTTTGCAACTGAGTTCTGGGGTCTTAGAGCACTCGTGCGAATGTGTAATTTTGGTTGCAAGTCATTTGAAGAAAATCCATGGTGGGAAAGGGGGGATTTGGCATAGTTAAAGAAAGCCTTTGCCACTATTCTTAACTTAGGGTTCGTTAGGGTTAGCAGTATTTCTATTGCATGTGTTTGGGTGGGGGGGGTTTCAAGTCTTGGAGCGATGCTGGCTATGGATACTTTTGCTTGGTTGCTTGCAAGTGGTTTGAATGCAATCCACGGTGGGTAAGGGGGTATTTGGGCCTACTTTTACTTTCAAAGTACGTTTTGTCACCAGTTTTCTGCTAGGCCTCGTTTTTTGCGATTTGATTGGGGGTCTTCTACATTTTTGCGACTGGCTTTAGTAAGGGTCTGGGTGGGAGCATTGCTCGGAAGATCTAATTTTGTTCTAAAACACAGTTTACAGTACACCTAGCTTGAGGGGAAAGATCTGCTACATTAATTTGCCCATACTTATTTATCCTTCAAAAGGTGACTCAGACAGAGTACACACTGTCAAAAATATTGTACTGTCTACTAGGAAAATCAAAGTGTGAGTTTATGCACTCCACAGCCTACATACCTTATATGTATTTATCAGTGGTGTTGTAATATTATATCACTTCCTGTTTTTCATTGAATAATTACAGGCCGGGTTTCAGTCTGTGCAATGGGGAAAAAGGATGGAGTCAGGCTTCACATTAGCGAGCCGCAATTCAGCATCCGCCAGGCAGGCAGTGGACAGGGTGTCTTCTGGTCACCAACATTGATGGACGAAGCGTCAGATGGAATGGAGGAGTGCCGCTAATAAGAGGATTTTTTTTCTGCATGCAACTTACTTACTAAATTCAACAGGACAACTACAAGAACATACAGATACAGTATCCATTGTGTTTTTCTAGGACTGTGACTGCATTTCTTGGATCTCTCTCTGCTTCTAAATTGATCCTTTAACACATCACTTAGTCCACTCCACTATCACATCTGCACCACACATAGTCATTTGTAAGTGCTCCTACGTAATTCGCAAGTCGCAGCACGCCCCAGCCCGTAGAGGACTGGGATGGCCCCAATGATGAAGCATGTCACCAAGGGGCAACCCTGGTGAGTGAGGGGACACCTAGAAAAAGAGCAATTTCTCCTTTTCTATCTACTACACCTTCCAGACCAACCCCATTGAGTGTGGTGAATGGATTTATAGTGACCAGCAAGGCTCTCAGGTATCTGGCAACAGAGACCTTATGTTGAATATAGTTATCAATAATTCCACACACGCCCTGTACTGTCGCATTCTTTCTTCCACAGTTGTCGAAAGTACTACTTACTTTTCACTGACATGCATGCACTAGTGCATGCACTTTCAAAGATTGATGGATAGGTTTGTACCCAAAGATTTGTTTATGTTCAATTGTTTGTCCATGCTGTGCTTTTTTTACAGGGTGTCTTCTGGTGGTGACCAACATCGATGGACGAAGCGTCAGCTGCAATGGAGGAGTGCCGCTAATAAGAGGATTTTCTTTCTGCATGCAACTTACTTACCAAATTCAACAGGACAACTACAACAACATACAGATACAGTATCCATTGTGTTTTTCTAGGACTGTGACTGCATTTCTTGGATCTCTCTCTGCTTCTAAATTGATCCTTTAACACATCACTTAGTCCACTCCACTATCACATCTGCACCACACATAGTCATTTGTAAGTGCTCCTACGTAATTCGCAAGTCGCAGCACGCCCCAGCCCGTAGAGGACTGGGATGGCCCCAATGATGAAGCATGTCACCAAGGGGCAACCCTGGTGAGTGAGGGGACACCTAGAAAAAGAGCAATTTCTCCTTTTATATCTACTACACCTTCCAGACCAACCCCATTGAGTGTTGTGAATTGATTTATAGTGACCAGCAAGGCTCTCAGGTATCTGGCAACAGAGACCTTATCTTGAATATAGTTATCAATATTTCCACACACGCCCTGTACTGTCGCATTCTTTCTTCCACAGTTGTCGAAAGTACTACTTACTTTTCACTGACATGCATGCACTAGTGCATGCACTTTCAAAGATTGATGGATAGGTTTGTACCCAACGATTTGTTTATGTTCACAATTGTTTGTCCATGCTGTGCTATTTTTTCTTGTCTCACAAAACCTTTCCCAAAAACCCCCGTACCCATCCATTTTTCAAACCCTAACCCTCTTCCCCCGGGCTGTGTGGTTTTGATTGATGTGTGACTAAATTACAGCAATAAATCCACACACTTGCTGGGGAGGATAAGGTGATGCCAACAGGCTGGTGAAGAAATCCGAGGATATATTCTTACTCTGCTTGACAAAGACCCATGGCTAATGTCAAAGAACTTCAACCGAATTAGTAGTTATACTTTACCATTTGTTAGGCTACAATGTGGCACTGTTCTAGTGTACTGTCACCTGCTATATTCTCTATTGTACCGTTGTATTGCCCAGGAGGACAAACCAGATTTCATTTTCTTTTTTTTCATAGGCATGCCACTGCCACTGCCACTGTGTCACACCACTAGTACCACCACTATGAGGAAATTTTATCCACCCAGGATTGCCAACCTTATTGGCTGTTTCCCGTGGAGCCAGCCCTGGGCCTAGCCCTATTTGCAAACAGAAATTACAGGTAAGATAGGCGTTTGGTTGGAGGTAGTATAATGGAGTATTAGGAGAGACGAGAGATTGACGGTAGTACTACTAAAGTCCTAGGACTATTCAGGAAAACAAACTTACTGTTAAACCCCCACCCACCAGACTCAAAAGCAGTAAAAAACAGGTATGGTCAGATAAAGTTTCAAAAATTATATTTTTATAGCCCTAACAAAATAATCTCCTGCAAGACCCTCCCTAACCCCAACGATTGTCCTTCAAAAGTCCCCAAAAAACCCAACTCCCAATTCCCACCCCCCAAAAGTCTCTAAAAAAGGGGCAAGGGACACTATGGCAGGGTGCTGTTGGCTTTAGCAGCCAGGGCATCATGCTCCTTGCGGAGGGTGGCAAGTTCGAAGCGGAGGCCCTCCACCAAGTTCTTATAGTTCAGGACCTCCTGCTCCAGGTAGGACAGTCTGAGGGATAAGCGGCGCCGGTGTGCCTTGCAAATCCTGTGGGGGGCAGCTGCTGTCTTTGCTGCTCGGCGTTGGCGTTGGGCTTTGCTAGCCCGGCTCCGTACCGCTGGAGCACTGCGCTGGCTGGCAGCCCGCACGGAGGAGGATACAGCTGTCCCCGTGGACGTTGTTGTTGTACCAGACTGCGTCTCCTCCTCCTCCAGGGCCACCAGCCGCCGATATTCAGCGACAGTGGCATCCAGCCTCCGTTGCCGGGCCATTCGAGCCAGCTCCTTCCTCCTTGATGGTGTCTTAGATTTGGAAGGAGCAACTACATGAAGAAAGAAAGACATAGTCTGTAACCAATGCTCCTTAAGATTAACACAAAATGATTGAGCAGAAAGTTGTCACAGTACAAGTAGCAAATTGAAAGCACAGTACATAACTATGAGGACAGTATCTATGTAACCTCCAACTTCTTCATCCTTGCTCTAACATTAGTGGGAGTTTAAGGAACAAATTCTACAAGCACTATGGACTTCCATTACAGTCGACTATGACAGTACACCAGTCTTATTCTTCTTCTTCTCTCTTGTTTAGGAAAATTGGTACGTTATCTTATGCAAGCCGGCATAATGCCAGCGCAGTGAACTTGCACCCGAGAAAAACAGACGCACACCATGGTGAGTGAGACAGACTTGCGTTACTGTACCGGTCCAGTACATGCAGGTGGTGAAGCTCTTACTTTTCTATTACGGGTGGCACTGAGAATACTCTGTTAAAAGGGCTACTGCTTAATTAATTTAGCTTTCACCCTACAGTGCAAATGAGTATTAGAAAAGGAAAATAGAGAAGCTAAATAATCTGATTATCTATCACTTCACATGGAATGTATTTGATGACATATGGGATGACTTTAGGTGCTTTGCTTATTATGGAGTGAACAGTGATACCCCCACACATGAATGACGTACTACTACTAAACTAAATTTATTAAGAGAGGTAGGGAGTGTCTACCGTAATAACCGGATATATGCTGTGCTTGCAGTTGCAATACAAACTACTGCTACTATTCATGGTAGTATTTGGACAAAATTACAACTTCTTTTCCTTGCCTTTCCTACACTGGGACGGATGTGCGGGTGCGGTGTTACATCCTCTTCAAAGTAACACTTAGTTCATCCAGTGACCGTCTACTCTCTCTAGATACACATATGCTATCTAAGAGTCAGATAGTACCATGAATGATCCAGGCATCCATCCATTCAAAGTATATGCACACATACAGTTTCTGTTTCACCCACCCAGGCTGTTCTCCTTACACCCATCCTTGCTTCATCATTCACCCAGCCATGCACCATACCATATTCTTTCCTTCCCAGCCACCTCGGGGACCAAGCAAACACATATCATTCTTTTTTGCCAGTCATCATTACATTTCTCGTAATTCCACACTTACTTACACCCTTCTTTCGCTTTTCGTTCAGCCCTTCCATCAAGTTCACCTCAGATCTGATTGGGATTCTTCTCGCCAAAAACTTCACAGCTAAGTCGAAGTACATTTAGAGGAGCCTACTACCTGGTTTATTTATAATACACCCGTGCAGAAAGCACACTCTGCAGTCTTCAATCTCAAATGAGTAAGGAATGTATAGCTCACCTCTGCCCGCCACCACCGTGTCATCCCCCACAGATTTGTCCGGCACTTGCACCGCCTCCTCCCCAGAGTTGTCCTCCTCGTCCAATGCCACCACCACCTCGACGCTGGCCCCGCCTCCAGATGTTCCACCTACAAAGTACATTTAATAATGTTAGAATACACCACTCACTACTATATAATATTTGGTCTAGGAGGAAGAAAGAAATGTGAAAAAAACAGTATACAATTTAATAATTTGTGACTGTCTACTGTAAAGTAAAAATGTCCCTTTTTCCAGGGAAGGCTGTTGTCTTGCTGCACTTTTTGGCACAACTGATGAATGCTTGCTTTTTATTTTTAACACGCACCACTTTTTCTCCTAACAGACAGAAGCTTGACTTCTAAGAACACGAGCAGGATCAAGTTCAAACCAGGTGAGAGCTCGGCTCGACCACAAGAAATGTGTCCAATTAATCGTCAGCACTAAGCACTTTTCCATTTCCAGTTAAATGTTTACTTTTATGACAAACTTGATTTCAATAAATGTGTTTACTTTTAATAAAGCTTTTAAACTCAAATAGACTCTGTGGTTTTTGGTCCTCCAGACTAGAGTGGATGAGCTAAAGGTTTTGGAATTTTTGCAAGCATAAGTCCGTGCCTCTGCTATCGGTGACTTTGGGAGCTAAATGACTCTGCCACACTATCTAGTCAGTAAGGAGATTGGGGGTTCAACTACAAAGTCTGTTATCACTGAGGTATGTGGAAAGTCTAACAGCACCTATTATAATTGATAAGCTAAGCAATGCATTATTTAGTGTCCATAGTTCTGCTTGTGCAGATTTGTCCCTGCAACAGTAGTAGAATGGATTGTCCTCCTATCCAAACCAAAAGTAAAGTAGTATCTTATTCTTTCTTGGTGGTCATTCACCTTTTTATTGTTGGCAATTGTCAAAGCATAAACATTTAGAATACTTGAAAAGACATTATGGACAATCCCAGAGGACTGCACTCAGTGCATAGAGCTATTGCTGACTAGAATGGGAGTCCAATGGAAATGCCAAATGTGCAATCTTAGTTAGCTACACAGACAGACTAATAAGAATAATCTAGTAATACTACACTGAGTCATAGTCGAGGCAGGATAAGAATTTAGATCCTGTCTACAAGAAGATCAAAGACGATTTAGAAAAAATCGAATGAGGAACGCTAGGAAAAAATAAGTACTCTATATTAAAATTAAAACTTACTGGGGCCAGCAAAGGAGCCCTCGCCTGCCCGGTCCTGGCCTGCATCGTCAACAGCACCCTCCTCCTCCTCCTCCTGTGTCCTCCTCTTGCCCCTGGGGGAAGCTGATGTACAACATGAAAGAAAGAAAAGCAGAAAACATGGATGTTATTTGTCAACCAAATCAAACATTTCAAAAGAACTAACAAAATATTTTTGCGAAATAGCAAATAGACAACTACTCCACGGGATATATTATTGACCAATCTCATGTGGTCGACTACGTTATTACTTTAGTATTGCTTGATTTGCGGACCGTCGAATTGGAAATTACCTTATGTAACTCACTAAACAAAGTACTAAAAAGGTTTGCCTAGGATTGGCAGGCAGCAGTCCGCAGCACGCGAAGTGACAGCCAAAGTCCATCGTGATTGAAGATCAGCGACAACACTAAAGTTTCCTACTACATTAACCAGTCATTGAAATACTCAAACTATCAATCCACCACCACTACTTCTTCTTATCGCCATGTGTACAAAGGAAGGACTGGACTTGAGTCTGTAGGGGCTGATTTAGAAGCCCCTTGCGGCTCTTTTGCTCCATTGTTGCGTGACTTTTGTGACGCAGCGACAGCACAAAAGAGGCGCAATGGTGCGACGTATATTAACAACGTGACGCATATGGGAGATGCATCACGTTGTAAAGCCCTGCGCCAATAGGGGGCGTTCCGGCACAAGGGAGGGCGTTCCTGCGCAGGAACGCATCCTAAAAGTGGCTGAGGGAAATCTACAAGATTTCAATCAGTCACTTTCAGGACAATGATGCGTGACTCAAACCCTGTGCCTGCTTGAAGCAGACGTACGGCTTGATGCAGCATTGGGGAGATAGGGCACCCCAGAGCATTGATGGAGCTGCACCATCGTTGCGACGCAACTCCAGCAATGCGCCGCCTTTATGGCACAGATGCGTAACGCTTTGGTGACGTTTTGGGCCCATGGTGCGCCGCATTGTAAATACGGTGCACCATGGGTGATGGTGGCGTGATGCACAATTACTGGAGCATCCCTGCTACTTTGCAGGGATGCGCCGGTAATTAAAAATCTGAACCTTAGTGTGTAGCATTACGCAGTTCTTTAAAATACACTCATACATAATTTCACAGGCCAATGAAATGAACACAAAATCTAAAACAAATAAGCATAGTAGCAACACTACTGAGAAGAAGGAGCGCAGTGTACCTGAAATGCACAGAAGATTTTGAATTATAATTTACCTACAATGTAATGAGCAGCATTATTGCTCTTGGTAAAAAACAAAAATGTGCAATATAATAACACAGCAGGAGAAAACATAGTAGTAAAGAAATAGCTACTACTACTCACCAAGCCTGGGGATCTCAAGGCCAAGGAGGTCGAGCAGATCTCGCTCACGTGTCAGGACATCCGTCCAGCGGTTGGTGGCCTGGTTGTAGGTGCGCCAGACCCGAGAGTGGTGGTAAATGGCCTGGCACACCTTCTCCCACCGCTTCCGGCGCTCCCGGACCCCGTACCCGGCACTGATCTTGCCGCCTCCCATGATGGTCCTGGGGAGGCGGCGCTGAACATAAAAAATGAGTTGGCCCACCTCCTCCGGGGTAAAGATCTCCCTGGGTACGACCTCCTCCCCCCTCAAACGCCCGCACGGGAGCCGAACACGGGGTACGGGACCCTTCCCCTTCTCGGGATGCTTCCCGGCTCCCTTCACCATGGTCTGGGCGGAAAGGAATAAAGAAAATAGAATAGGGAAGAGAAGAAAAGAAAAGAGTTTAAAAAAGTAGTTTAAAATTAACCAAAAGTAGCAGTAAACACAAAAATATAGGGCTAGAAAAATAGAGGGATAGATAATAAGTAAAATAGATCAAAAAAAACTTCAAACAAGCATAGGATGGCAGAAATTTAGAGAGGATACAAAGACCATGCCCAGAACCATAGCAATGAATGAGAAACAAAATGGGCGCGCCCGTTCACGACCGCGCGGGTAAGTTCGCGCGAGATTTTCCTTGCGAACACGCGCGAAACTGTACTGGCAAGCCGCAGACTTTGCGAGATTACACTTCGCGTCCGGAAACGGAAATACGTCAGGCAAACAAGATGGCCGCGCCCTTGAACGACCGCGAGGGTAACTTCGCGCCTTGCGCTACGAGCGGCTCGCAAAAACGCACAAAACCTTGCGAACTAACACGCCGCAAAAAAACAAATTGCATATTCGCACAAATTTGCGGCTTCCGAATCCGATCTCGCGAGTGTTCGCGCCCCGCGAATCCCGCGAAATTGCAGTAAAACGTGTTTTGCAAAACTGAAAGCACTCGGCAGGTGCAAGAGTTCAAACTCATCATTAGTAACAATTCCCTGTAGTGCTTCCTGACTGGGGCCCCTCCAGAATTCAGTTGCTAGTTGCAACAATTGTATGACCCTGCTCTGACCCTCACAGCAGGCTCATAGAATAGCTACAAGTAGGCCACAAAGGTCCTGGAAAAAAAATGCACTGCAACAGAAAGCAAATTACAGATAAGGAAGCAGGTGCCATACTGGAATTTTAAAACAGTGACACATTAATAAACTAACCCCAAATTAATTCATGTCAGTTGAAGCAGGGCTGGTGTGCTTGCTTTTCCCCCCATAATCTACAGTGATGATGAACCAGAGGGTGGCATTGATGTAACAGAGGGTTGCAGTGGTGAAACAGAGGGTGCTGGGAACCTGTGATGATGAACCAGATATAGAAACAACATAATCGCGACCGTTGCGTGCCGAAATGTAAGTTCGCAATTGCAAACTGGTACGAAACCCTTGCGAACTGGCAGAAATCCTTGCGAACACAAAAAAATAAAAAAATCCGCAAATTCGCTAGAATTCGCTGATTTTGCGGATTGCGAGTTCGCAAATCCGCAAAATTCGCTAACGCGAGATTCGCAAAATTCGCCCATACTTAGTTCTTCCTGGCATCAGGTCTAGCCCTTTCCGCAATTGCCTGGCGAAGTATGAAATTGCCCAGAAATACCAACACCGCCCTAGGTTTATCCCCCTCTTTAGCATTTCTTCTTAGTTTGAAGGGGGTGCGATGCATTCTTTGTATCTCCTTTGACCAGTCCCAACTGGGCAATTCGGGGAAAGCCTGCTGGAAGAGTTTGATAGTATAGGCTCTGATATCTGACCCTTCTGTTCCCTCGGGAATTCCTAAGACTCTCAGATTGTTTCTCCGGAGCCTATTCTCCATCTCCTCCAGCTTCCACTGCATATCTATCACTTGGGAGCTCTGAGCATCTACCTTGGATGTGGCCGCTGCCATCTCAGTCTCTGTTGCAACCACCCTCTCTTCTAGATTTGACACTCTGTCCCAGGTGGTAGCACATGTCTTAGAAAGTTTCCGCACTACTCCCTGCATTTTTCTCATTGCAGCCTGTGATTTCCGGCTGTCTTGGCATGTTTCTTCACAATGTGCTAATATCTCCTGATGTATTGTCTCAAGTAGTGACATTTGCGCCTGTTCTATCAAGGGGCTACCTAATAGGGGCTGAGCTGAGGAATTATCCCAACTTAGTTCCTGATTCACCATCTCTTGACCCCAAACAGCTTCCTTTGCCTTCATGGTGGTGGCCGGCACATTATCCTCCAAATCAGTGTCAGTCTCAACACAAGAGCTATGTTCCTCTTCTTCTTCGGACCACTCACCCCCATCGGAGACAGAGAAGAAGGCTTCACTTGGATCATTTTCTTTATCACATCCAATCCCTCCTGTTGCCCCGTTTGACATTAGTTCCTCTTTGGCTACTGGGGGATTTAAAAAGTCAGTTGCCTCTCCTTCAGCATTAATAATATCCCCCCTAGTATTTTTAACCTGAGGGTGCAGGGTATTTATATGCTGCTCTAGAGCTGGTGGAGTATCAGTAGCCACCAAGTTTTCATGTTTTAAGGGTAAACATGCTGGATTTGCCACCTATGCCTCTGCCTCTGCTTTATTTTCGAATTCTGTCAAGATTATATCTTCCGGCATTTGGATCGGGGGGATACAGTGGGCACCCAGCTTGTGAGCTACATCTGGAGCATTACTCTCTCCCGTTTCTTTAGCCCCCTTCTCCTTACCTGCTATCACCAGCAATTCCAAAACTGACGCCGTCGCCAGCCGGGTCTTAGGTGCCCCTTGTTGCCTTTTTTTTTGCTGATCAGGCAGAGAATTTTCGTCACCGCATGTGACGTCTGGGGCTGCATTTCCAGCTTCCTCTTTCTGTATTTTTTTTCTGTTGCTGGCGGATTTTGTACCCTGATTCAATTTTGGCACCATTCCGTGCTGGGCTCTCTGCGGGTGATCCCTCTCTTGCAAACCTGAACGGCTATGAGCGCCGTTGACCACTCCGTGCCGCTTCTCCTCGCTCCTGCGGCTCCACTCTGAACTCCGCATTCGGCTCCGCGGCTGGCTCCGCCCTCTTCCAGAAGCGTCGCGGGCGAGAATGAGGGACTTGAGCACCTGCCGGACCGCCCACAGCAGCAACCTCGATACTCCGAAGTGAGTGAGACCCAGCATCTCATCCAAACCAGTGAGTCGTCAAAATGCTACTTTCGGGTGCGTTTCAAGCTAAGAAATCGTGCCGCCCATGTGCGCTAGCTTAGATTCGGTTTCTGGGCTACATTGCATACCGCGTCCTCATCGCTGCTCTGCACCGGCCACTCAAGCGGCCGCCATCTTGCCCCCCGAGATAATAGCCATTTTTATGTTTCCTATTAGATTTATCAGATACAAGAGAATGGAGGAGAAGTCTCCCTTATGCTGTTACTTGGGAAGTGAGTTGGTCTATCAGGAGTTATGTCCCTACTTGGTATGTGGTTTACGTAGAAGTTTTGATTAGGTTTTTTGTGCATGATATCACAGGGTTAAGGTTATGCACACTAGTGTGCAGTGGAATGTTTATAGGCTTTTAAGTGTTTGGGTTGACACCTTTTGTGTGGATCACTATTGTTGTCTTAAGAGTGGAGCAGACAATACCTCTTGTAAATACAGGGATGTTAAGTGTGTGTCTTTTATTGTACTAGATATTGATGTGCAACTATACCGTCCTGAAGATGGTCTCAAGGATCTTTTAGACCAACGAGAGACCCAAACGTCGATGCACTGACACCGTTTTGCTTATATTTGTATGCTGATTAGACAGAATGAAAAATCAGATGAAATGCTCTGTTTGATTCCTTAAATATGGTGTTTTGGTTTCCATATGTACTCATAGCAAAAGGTGTTTGTATACTACTGGTGAATGAACTTATTATTCCAGTAGTATGTCTGTTGCCAGATTGTGATTTGCATTAAAAAGTTTTTTTAATAACATAACCCTTTATAAAATTGGGTGTTTATGAAGAAATTCCCTGTATTAATCAAATGATGATCATTGCTGTGACAATATTACAAATAACAAATGGTGTTAAATGATTCCTCTGGGACATTGATACGTTGTGATTGATTATACCCAGTCCCAAGGGGATTATTGGGTCGCCCTATTCTATACAAGGGTTTATTGTCCAGCAGGGTACTTAGTATGGGGCCACTAACCAGGATACTCCACTTCTTACTGAGCATCTGGCGTATCTTTCTAGAGTCAATTTTGAAATCTGCAGTCATCCTAATTCTAGCTATTTTGTGTCAGAATCATCATTTCTAATTGTATTTTGAAAGAGAGTGGCTCTCTACTGATAGTATCGACACATCTACCGCCCTGTCTAGAACCCACCGTGAATAACCTCTTTCCTAGAAACTGTGTAGCATGATGTCCTGTTCCTTCAAGAATGCTTCATTGGAATTACAGTTTCTTCTTGCTCTCAGCAGCTCTCCATATGGAATATATCATTTAAGTGTATGGAGGGTGACTACTGACAGCATGTAGTAAATAGTTACCAACAGTAGGCTTCCTAAAAAGGATAGCATAGAGCCTGCCTTCCCTCGCCTCCAGTACAATATCAAGGAATTCAATCCTATTTATGCTCATGGTAAAAGTGAACCAAAATCCAGTTAATTAATTCTCACCTTGTTGACAATTCAAGGGTGATCAGAACACTGCCCGTTGAAAAAGTCACCAAAACACCTCAGTCCAAGAATGGCCTGGCCCATCTCGCCAGCGGTGTCAGTGGTGATGGACTCCTGTTCCTCCCCACAACCCATGAAAAGATTCATGTAGCTGAGAGAATAACAGATGCCCATTGCCGTACCCTTGATTTATTTGGACATTGATCCATCGAACAAAAAGATATTTGTTCTTAAGTCAGTAATCAAGCATCTCCAAAGGCATTTCCGTACTAGAAAAATGAGGTATGGCTCTGGCTCTGAAAATGTGCCTGCATGCCTGGATGCCATCCTGATAATTGATACACATATACAACAAACTGACATTCAATGTCATCATGATGTAATCATCAGCCCACTGACTACCCTCTGTCTTACCCAGAATATCTTTTGAATCCTTGATGTATGATGGAGACAAAGTTGCTGTTGAAATGGTCTATATACATAGAGGTATGTTCAAGGCACTACTTCTAGAGGAGGCTATTTGCCTACCTGGGGGATTCACACTGCTTTTGTGTATTTGGGGTAAATGATATAGGACAAGAAAAACAAATTTATACTCCTGTTCAAGTAACCCTTCATCTCACCATATTTCCAATTTATCTCAAAATTCGACAATCTACTCCTGTAATCCTCCTCCTTGGTGATCAGTGTGTAGCATTCAGTGTCTGAGAATTGTCTGTTGTAAGCATGGGCGAATTTTGCGAATCTCGCGTTCGCGAATTTTGCGGATTTGCGAACTCGCAATCCGCAAAATCCGCGAATTCTCGCGATTTTGCGGATTTTTTTTTTTTGTGTTCGCGCGGGTTTCTGCCAGGTCGCGAGGGTTTTTGTACAATTTCGCAAACGCGAACTTACCTGTCGGGTCGCAAGTTTTGCGAACTTGTTGTTTCTACGTGTCCAGCCTGTTTGGGACACTCTTCTTCATCACTGCCACCCTCTGTCACCACATGCCACCCTCTGGCTCACCCATGCCACCCTCTGTTTCATCACAGCACCCTCTGGTTGTCCAGTGTACATTATTGTGGCAAAGCAAAGCACACCTTCCCTGCCTCAAGTGACCTGAATTAATTTGGGGCTGATTAATGTGTCACAGAATATTTTTTTAGCTGGCACCTGCTTCCTTAGTGCTTCCTGATTAGTGATCTTTTGCACTTGCTAAGTGCTTTCATTGTTGCAAAATTAGTTACAACACCTGCCCTGCCCCAACTGACAATAATGAATTAGGGGCTGATTAATGTGTCACTGGATTTGAACTTCCAGCCTGGCTCCTGCTTGTCTCCCTTAGCTGTAATTCAGGACCTTTGTGGCATATGTGTAACTATTCTGAGGGTCAGAGCAGGGTCACATAATAGTTGCAAGTAGGCAACTGAACTCTGGAGGGGCCCCTCAGGAAGCACTACAGGAAATAGCTACTAATGATGAGCTTGAACTTTTGAACCTGGTAAGTAGTTTCAGTTTTGCTACGATCGTGTTTCTGCAATTTAGCGCTTATTCGCGGGGCGCGAAGTTGAACTGGGAAGCCGCAAACTCACGCGAACAGTGCGAGCAAGCCATAAAATCCGCTGCTCGCGGATTTGCGGGTTTTGCGGGAAATTCGCGAATCTCGCGGATCGCGAATTTACCGAAAATCCGCAAAATCCGCGAGCGGAACGGATTTTCCGCCCATACTTAGTCTGTTGGTCTCTTTCACATATATGTCTCTACATAGCACCACAATATTGCTCCCTTTATCTGCAGGGTGGCTAACAATACTATCATCACTAGCTAGGGATTTGATTGCCTTTGTACCTATCATTGTTCCTGTTGTCAGCCTCTTTTGTCCTTTCCCACAAGGGCTTACATTATTTTTCCTCTGCCTCTTCCTCCTTTCCTAATCTTTTGAGGTTTTTTCCTCCTTTACCAACATCTTATCTTCCTCTGCCCCTGATGTTTTGCTGAATTCCCCCACTCCCCTCCCTGGCCAGAGAAGGCGGTATTCCTCCAAAAATGTCAGTTTAGTTTTACTTTCACTTCCAGAGCCCACACTATCTATCGTAATTTATACATCTGTTTCCTCTTCTGTCTCTGAGCCTTTTGCAGACCTCATAGTATCATATGACTTCTGTTCACAATTATAATGCAACACAACATGAACTGGGGGACTCTTAGAGCAAATTCAATCAAAATGGTTAAAAAGAAGGTATACAAAATAACTCAGGCATTGATTTGAAAAGTCAATGAGAAAACAAAAAGAAGATACACAGTATAACACAGCATAACAATGATTCAATAAAACAATAAAAACGGAGATAGAATATGCTAAGGATATGTCACAGAGTTGCACTCTGTTGTGTTCTTTATTTATCTTTGATGGGGTAGAATAGGTTTTTTAGTGATGATGTAAGGAATCATAATGTGGGTGGTTGCCAGGTTTGAATGTGGCTTTCTGAGTGCGTCAGTTGGACCTGGCTAGCTGGTGGATGAGGTCTCTGTAACTGCAGTATACAATAAACTGGAATCCATCACTACTTCAGAGGAGTCTGTTTCACTTCAAGGATAAAGTCACTTTTACATTTTGGCGACAAGCAAAAATTACGAACCAAGCTACAAGACCAGAGACCTCAACACTATTCATCGCTTACTGGACTACAGAAGTAACTACAGAATTAGAGAAAGCTGTATGTCCACTTACCTAACAGCCTCCGATAGCACGTGGGTGTCATTGCTGTGAGATACAATGGTAGCCTCTGTCACGCCACCTCCGAGATTGGAGAGGCGCTGGTGGAAAGGTGGGGGTGCCTGCTCCCTGCCTTAAACACCTTCAGATCGGAGTGTTTCCCTGCCATTGTGTTATGTTATGTTATGTTATGTTATGTTACATTTGATTTCTATAGCACACGGCTACTCCATTGGAGTGTCCCGGCACTTTGTATTGGCAGCTCATGTGAAGAAAAACATAACAAAGATAAAAACATTTATTTACAACGAAGGAGAGATATTAAAGGGTAAAAAGCCAAGTTATAAGGCCCCTCCTAAAGGACAGCAAATTGGAGGAACCGCGTAGGGCAAGTGGCAGAGTGTTCCAGAGCTGTGGTGCCCTCAGTCTAAAGGAACGCCCCCCAATCCGGGCCCTCTTGACTCGGGGAACCGCCGCAAGAAACAAAGATTCAGATCGCAGAGATCGAGCTGGGCGATAAAAGACAATCCTGCGCTGAAGATATTTTGCTCCCGAACCAAAGAGCGCTTTGTGAGCCAGGGACAAAGCCTTAAAAACTATCCGCTTCCGGATAGGCAGCCAATGAAGCGACTGCAAAAGGCCGGACACTCTGACTCGCCTATGAAGGCCAAAGATAGCGCGTGCAGCAGAATTCTGCACCACTTGCAGCCGTTGTACGAGATATTCCGGAAGACCCAGGTAGAGGACGTTGGCATAGTCCAATCTGGAGCCAATTAAGGCTTGCACCGTAATTCTCCTGTGCTCTTCTGAGAGCAGAGGAAGAAATTTCCGGAGCATCTTAAGAATGCCGAAACATGTGCCCGTAAGACCGAGGATCTGAGATCTCAGCGTCAGACCATTATCGATCTTAATGCCCAGGTTTTTTGCCAGCTGGGACGCCTGTGCCGGGGGGAACATATCTATCGGCCACCATGCCTGCCAATCAGAATCTGAGGTGCAACCAAAGAACAGCACCTCCGACTTGTCAGAGTTACATTTGAGGCTATTCTGCTGAAACCAATTAAAAACAGCCCCAAGACACTCCCGAATACTCTCTCCATCAAAATCCTCACCTTTCCTACACGTAAAGAGGAGCTGGGTATCGTCAGCATAGGAAACGATCTGGGCCCCAAGAGACTCCGCCAGTGCCGCCAGAGGGGTCATAAAGATGTTAAAAAGAGTCGGGCTGAACACAGAACCCCGCGGAACTCCGACTCTCAAAGGCGGCATCTCAGCGGAGCTAGGGGAGGCCCAGACCGTTTGTCGGCGGCCAGCTAGAAAAGATGTAAACCAGCTGAACACCGTCCCCCTCAGACCGATGTTATAGAGTCTGGCGAGGAGCCCCTCATGGGAGACGGTGTCGAAGGCCGCCGACAGATCAAGCATGACAAGCATGGCTTTACCTCCTGAATCCAGCGCCTCCTTGATGGCCTCAGACACCTCCAAAAGCGCCGTCTCGGTACTTAAATTGGGGCGGGAGCCGGATTGAGAGGAATGTAACAGGTCATTGGTTTCCAAGAACGCAGAGAGCACGCTATGCACGTGCTTCTCCGTAATTTTGGCCAATGCCGGAAGGAGAGAGATAGGCCTATAATTGGTCAACACCTCAGAATCTAGGCCAGGCTTTTTAAGGAGGGGGATCATCATAGCCCACTTCCAAGTCTGCGGGACCACCCCCTCCCTCAGAGAGAGGTTCAAAAGTGGGTTAACCAGCGGGTTAACCACAGCCGCCATCTTCGCCAAGAATTTGGCCGGGCAAGGGTCTAACGGCGACCCCGATTTAAGGTTGGCCAAAAGTGCCAATGACACAGAAGTAGAGATAGGTGGAAAAACAGCCAAGACAGAGTCGAGGGTGGGCGATGGAACTAACCCATCCCCACTGCTAGGACACACTTCAACCAACCTCCCTGGAAAGGATTGTGCCCTTGGCGGTGTTGATAAAAAAGAATATTTTTGAGCTAATGGTGAGTCAGGGTCGGCGCTAGGCATGGGCAGCGTGGGCGGCTGCACAGGGCCTCGCACTCAGCCCACCAGCATGGGGGCACGCACAGGTGATGTGTCCTGTTGTTTCCCTGGCGATCTATTACAAAGAAAGGTGTCACCTGCAATTAAGGTCCATTGGAGGGGGCCCCCTCCCTGGGCCTCTCATGGATGGTGTCAGGAGGCATAGAGGAGCGAGACGGAGACGCTCCCTCAATTGCAAGGAGACCATTCACAGACACTGTGGGGGGCCCATTGTCCAGCATTTTGGCGCCCCCACAGTTTTAACTTTTAGACCACAATCAATTCTCACACCTATGAAGGTGAGAGAAATGCTTGTGGAGTAAAAGTTAAAACTGTGGGGGCGCCAAAATGCTGGACAATGGGGCCCCCACAGTGTCTGTGAATGGTCTCCTTGCAAGGGGCCACTTATCTAAATTAGAGGGGGCCTCGCACGTTCCCTTTTAGCCCAGGGCCTCGCAAATCCTAGAATCGGCCCTGTGGTGAGTAGGTGCTCAGCTTGTGCTCGGCGAGTTGGTCCTCACCAGCTCTCGCGAGTCCTGCACGCAGGTAACTCGCGCCCCGTCTGTTTTAGGCGCTCACGATTGTCGTGCTCTGCGTGTTGGTCTTTACTGACACTCATGACTTGTGCAAGCGGGCAGCCTGGGAACCAGCTGTTGGGATCACTTACGCTCGGCACAACCTATACTGTTGACTTCTCTACAGAACATGTGTATGCGACACACGCTGCTTGACGCACACAATGGCCATTTTTGATTGGGGGGTCGTAATTTCAAGCGTTGGATTTTTGTCTGCGCCTGACGTTCTTACGCTGATGCACTCAGCTGTCAATTATCTATATTTTAGAGTACATCTTGCAGACACGCTGATGCCCACAGCATTCTTCTTGAGGGTTCTCATGAGTTGAAAGTCAAGTGAAGTACACAGCTGACTGCATTTGAATCAGGGATGTGTCAGTCTCTCACGCTGTTGCACACAGCAGGAAGGTCTCTGTGTTCGCAGCTGACGTCATTTGAGTCTGGGTTGTGGGTGGGTTCCCCACGCTGATGCACACAGAAATTACGAGTGAAAGTTGGTTCTGGGAGAGCATAAGTACAAGACATATCTCATACCCTTTTTAAGTTGTGTTCAACTCCAGTATAGAAACAAGTTGCATATGAACTTTGGACAGTTGTGATCAGAAGTTTCACAAAGTATTCTATGTGGTGGTAACATTTTCTGTTTATTATGCAGAAAGTCACTGCCCCTCGATTCTTTTTGTCTTCTCCGGGTGATCCTCCCCTTCCTTGGCTAGATTGGAAGACGTTTTTGCGCACTACACTCAGGTATGTGGCTCTTCTCTTAGCTCAGGGAGGAAAACGTCTTTGTTCATGCATTGTTTGGGTTCAGAAGGTCAGGAGGTCTTTGAAGATCTCCCTGAACTTCTTGGCAATGAGGCTTCCGCTTTGAATGAATATGAAATTTGTAACAGAAAAATGGATTTCGATTACCGTCCCAAGGTAAGTACTGTTCTAGAACGGTGCCACTTCAGAAGGAGAATGTAAAGGCAGGAGGAGTCAGAAGAGCAATAAATCACTATATTACGTAAGTTGGCATCCCCATGTCGTTTTTTTTTCAGAGGAACGGTTGAGGGATCAGCTGATGTTGGGTTGCATTATTGACATGGCTAAAGATAGTTTATGGCAAAAGGATAATCCGTCATTACGGGAGGATCTCACGATACTCAACATGTATGATGAGCACTTGAAAGCTTGTATTGATACTATATGCAAAGAAGGTTCTTAGGGAAAAAAATGATGGGGATTTTGTTTAAGAAGTGAGTGGCAAGTCTGCTAAGTGTAAGCTTAACACCACCATGATACCTAAGTCTTTCAGTCTCAGAGGTTTTCAGGGTAGATGTTTTAGGCCTGGTAAATCTGGGCATATGGCGAATTTTAAAGAGTGTCCAGGGTGGAAGGTCACTTGCAGTGTCTGCGGAAAAAAAGGTCATTTTCCAGGTGCTTTAAGTTGGCAAAGAACTGAAGAAAGTCACAGAGGTGGATATATGAGCAGGCGGTTGAGGAAGTTAATATTCTCCAGATCAAAGAACGTGCTTGTGAAGGGCCATTTGAAAGTGTAATAATCATGTCTGTGGACATGCTTTTCGATTCTGGAGCTAAGATTAGCCTCATCCCCAAAAGGTTTTACGGGCAACCTCTGTTGGGTATGGTTGTCTTGTTGAAATCTGACATACATCCAAAAGGGTATGGAGTGAGACCATTGATCTTTTGGGTTATTTTTGGGGTACAATTGATTTCAAAGGAAGAATTATTCCAGGCACAATATACGTATCAACGAAGAGAGACTCTCCAATTAGCTGGTTTCACCAACGTGATTTACATGTGTATTTGGATCCCAATAAAAATACCTCAGTGTGTTTGAAAGAGATGCCATCTATCAGGATGGTGGGGAGTGAAGCTTAGATCAGAGAGTTTCCTGAGGTGTTTGATAAGAAATTGGGCTTTCTCAGAAACTACATGCACCTGAAAAAACTCAAGTTGGGGTCACTCAGAGGAGGCAAAAGTTAGAAATGTGCTTCTGTTAGTAAGAAAAAACATGAGGGCTGAGCTGGATAACTTTAAGCAAATGGAATTATTCAGGAAGTGGAAGCCACGGAGTGGGTTTCTCCGGTGGACATGACTCGTAAGGCCAATAGGGATGCATTGACTTGAGAGAGCTCAACAAAGCGGTGGTAGTTGACCACTATCTGCTTCCTAACATAAGTGAAATGATGTGCTCTCTTGAGGGTGCAAAGCATTTCTCCAATTTGGATCTGTCTACCATCAGGTCAAGCTTCATTCTTTGTCTCAAGAACTTACGGCCTTTATCACACTGTTTGGGACTCTCAAATTTCTAAGAATGCCTTTAGGGCACTTTTCTGCGGCCTCAGTATTCCAGAGGGCAATAAAGATCATTCTGAAGGAAATTGAAGGTGTCAAACTCTAGTAAGATGATTTATGATCTTTGGGGTCAATCTTGGAGAACATAATGAAAAGTTGAGAGCAGTGATGGGGAAGTTGCTAGAGGTTGGTCTTACTCTCAGGGCAGACAAGTGTAAGTTTAATGTTCAAGAGATTGAGTATTCAGGACATCTGGTGTCTGCATCTGGGATTAGACCCAAGGCTTCATTGGTTGACACTATTTGTAATCTTCTTAATCCTAAGAACAAGGAGGAGCTGTTAAATTTTCTGGGGATGGCTGAATTTCATATTAAGTTTGACCCTAATTTTGCAGAGAAAACCGTCTGTATGAGAACGCTACTAAAGAAAGGGAGTGAATTTGTGTAGTGCCAAAGTTTGTGACAGAGAGTTTGTGAGTCTCCAAAAACATTTGTGTGAAGCTCCGAATGTAGGAAGCTTTGATCCTACAAAAGTTTCTTATGAGATGACCAACGCCAACTCGAAAGGGGTAGGTGCTATATTATTGCAAAAAGAGGATGGTAAGGAGAAAATATTTTTTTTAATCTCTAGACCATTGGGAGGGGCTGAATGCAATTATTTGGATGTAGGGAAAGAAGCTCTAGGTGTTTTTTTGAACTGGCACAAGCTGAGGAAATTTCTGTAGGGCAAGAGCTTTGAGGTGTTAACTGATCATAAGCCATTGAAAGACGTTTTTACCCGGAAAGTCATTGATTTTATGTTTCATTGAATAAGAAAGTGGTTGGTAGCATTGCAGGAGTCTGATTTTGTGGTTTCTTATTTACCAGGTCCTAATAAACTTTTAAAATATTGTCTGTCCAGACTGGGTGGGGATAGAACTGATGTGTCTGAGGAAGGTACCTGCTTTAGTGGTAAAGATTTTGAGGAGGAGGTCAATGTCTGTGTGATCAGTGAGAGCTTGATTTTTGTGAGTGAATGGAGAGAGTGTTTGATTAATGAGCAACAACTGAAACAGGTGATGGCAAAAGTTTGATTTAGCTAGTCTGAGAAAAGGATTGTGAAAGTGAACCTAAAGGACATTGGCAGGTCAGAGAGGTGTTAGTTGTGGTTGATGGTCTTCTTATGCGGGGTAGTAAATTGATTTCCCTGTGTAGTATGTGGGGCAAATTGGTTGAGTAATGTTCAATCTAGTCACATGGGTATTGCCAAAATGAACGAAAGATTCAGAAAAGCCTATTGGTGGCCAGCAATGGATATACATTTTGAGAGGGTGGTTAGAGAGTGTGCGCAATGCTTGTGTAGTGATAGGAATATTGAAGTGCAGGACGCAACCTATGGTAATAAGAGAGCAAGCTCGTGGTCTGGGGTCGGATATTGCGGTTGATATTTTAGGCCTAGTCAGATTAAAATCTCAGTAGCGGTATGTGTTGGTTTGTCCTGATATGTTTCCCAGATGGCCAGAAATCAAGGTTGGTAATTTGGTTGAATCAGTGGTAGTTCTTAAGTTCTTGGAGGAACTTTTTGAACTTGAGGGTTTGTTGTTGTCTATTTTGACAGACACTGGAGTTCAGTTTACTTCTAGGGTTGTAGAAAAGTTTCTGGGAGAGAGAGAGAGGTATCAAGCATAAGAAAGTGACGTTGTACCACCCATGGAGTAATGGTGTAGTAGAAAGGTTTGTAAAGGTACTTAAAGAAACTTTTCAACAAGCTGTTTGTTGTGTCTGAAGGAGATTGGGAAAAAGTATGAGAACACAGATTTACGCAGCACTCCTCCACTGGTGTTGCTTCCGTTTGTTTGTTCAAGGGCAGGGCAGTCCTTGTTGGTCACTACAAAAAGAAGGGTTGTGGATGATGTTGTGGGTAGCACAGAGGGGCGGAGAGAAAGAGAGAGGGTGAAGATGAAGAAAAGGAAGGTGTGGTATTATGAGAGAAATGCAGTGAAAAGGACCATAGTGAGTGTGGGTGATTGACTTGATCCTAAGTCGCTAAGGAAATATGGGAGGAAGTCCAAGTTCAGTCAACCAGTGAAGATTAATTAAGTGTTTAAGAATGCAGTAAAAACAAATGATCATAAAATATGAAGTCTTAATAGAGTTGCCAAATGTCAATCTAATGGGGCCTGTGGCACAAATACACGTGTTGTTCAAGAAGAGGTCTGTCTGCTAAAATGTTTTTAGCATTTTCTCTTTATCTTACGATATTTTTTATTTGTTTTGCACTTATTCAATTTGTTGTGTTAATAGGAGGGAGGTGATCTGTATGCCTCTTCGTGTAAGAAGGTTTCCACTTCGTTTGCAAGACTGTGTCTGCTAAAATGTTTTTAGCATTTTCTGTTTATCTTACCATATATTTTATTTGTTGTGCACTTATTCAATTTGTTGTGTTAATAGGAGGGCGGTGATCTGTAGGTCTATTCATGCAAGAAGGATTCCACTTTGTGTGCAAAACTGTCTCTGCTAAAATGTTTTTAGCATTTTCTGTTTATATTACCATATTTGTATTTGTTTGTACTCATCCAAATTGTTGTGTTAATACAAGGTAGATGATGTGGTGTTATGTATTTATCTTTGATGGGGCAGTGTTAGATGTAAGGATGTAAGGAATCACAATGTGGGTGGTTGTCAGGTTGGAATGTGGATTTCTAAGGTGGTGTCAGATGGACCTGGCTAGCTGGGGGATGAGGTCTCTGTAACTGCGGTATACATTTAACTGGCATACATCACTGCTTCACAGGAGTCTGTTTCATTTCAAGGAAGAAGTCAATTTTACACACTCCTCCATTTAGTTCTGACCATGCAGAATGCTGTTGCACTTGAGGATCAAATAACAACCAGCTTACATTAGCAGAAGGTAAAGGTCCCCTCCTTAAGGAGATTTCTTAAAAACCTCAATCACCTGCCAGCATATATAATTTTTAGTGGGTTAATTCTGCAGACATGTTGAACCAAGGGGGCCGACATGACCTTGCATCTTATCGGACACACGGACAATAAATTGAATAGATCATATTATTTGAACTACAATTGGAATAATGTCTGTGTTTGTGTGTGTCACCTTGCCATGTTGGAAACGTTTCGCTGCAGCTATACTGTCACGTGATTTTATTTTGTCCTAATAGTGATTCCAAGCGGTTTGTTTTGTTTTGGATGCTGGTATGAACCAAATGGTCCCTCAGATTTTTTCCTTTCTTAAACAAAAACATGCGAGGTTCAGTTAAAAGTCTGATAGACTAGATCAGGCGTCAATATTGTGTGATAATCTTAGCGACAGCATTGCTTTGTGGTTTTCTTGTGTTTTGTGGTCATCAGATACGCATAAGGGTATGAAGGCAGTATCATGCCCACTTGAGGGATCGTTTTACCAGAATTTCTGAGCTACTATTTCTTCTTCTCAAAAATAATCCTCACTCTACCTTCAGTCTCTGCATATACCCAGGAATTGGCCAAAGCGTAAGCCATCTTTAAGTGCTTTTGGGTGGTTACTTGAGTACTGCAGTAGTGCGCAGCATTCAGTGGATTTGCAATATAACCTTGTGCCTAAGCAACCATTTTGAACTGTAACAGTGAAGTCCAAGAAATGAATGGAAGTCTTATCATCATGAGAAGTCATAGAGAGTGAATCCACTCCACTCCAAAACGACAAGTAAGGTGTTTTCATCACCATACAAAATAAATAAAAAAAAGATGTAATTAATAAATATTTTCCATTTACGCATATGGTGGGGTGACGGGTTAAATCCAGGACTGTAAATATAACTGCTTTCAAAGCCATTAACATACAAAATAGCAAAGGTGGGGGGGGGGGGAGGGGGGTAAAAGAAATCCCCATTGAGGTCCCTTTGGTCTGCAGAAATTGCCATCAAAATCAAAATGATTTTTTGTGAGTGCTAATTCAAGTAGTTCAGTGATGTACTCACTGGGAACAGTGACATGACCAGCGCGAGTGTACAACCCAACATTCATGACCGTAATACTCTCCAATTATGAGACGTTTGTGCACAGTGACACAATGTTCAAGCATACCATTTATTCACTTTCTTGGTCGAAATCCACATCTTCTATTAGTTTTATCATGTCACCACTATCCATATGTAAGTTCTGGTCAGATGTACAAACTCTTTCAGGAAGCTTGCAATGTATTTCCCTATAGGTTCTAATACAGTCTCCCATCCAGAGCCTTGGTGACATATGTACAAACATTTTGCGATTTGATAATCAATCACAAACTGGTTTACAGTCTCAAAAACATAATTTTGCTATGTAAGAAATACATTTCCAGCTGTGAATTTTGTGATGCAAATGAATTGTGATTCAGTTTTTTCCAGACTCCAAATAGCGATTTGCTATTAAGAAATCGTTATTAGCGAATCGCTATTCTTATGTGCATCACATTTGCAAATAAAGACTAGTCACAGAAAATCCATTTTGCACATGCAATTTACCACAAACTCAAACCAGATGGTAACTGAGTGCAAACTATAAAAGCTGACCCAGAATGAATCTGTGGTTTTCCAAAATGGCTGTTCGGTTCGGTATGAGATGGCAAGTAGAATGCATATTCTGTCTGATTTTCAGAGAGGGAGGAGAAGACATTAGTTGATCTTCAGACTGAGGATTACACCAATGGACCAAACAGAGGAAGACATATTTGCAATGTACAGGCTAAGTAAAGCTGTTATCTTGGAGCTTATCCCTGATTTAAAGCTTCCGCTTGAGTAACACACTTTGTGCATTAAGTCCACCGCACCCATGTACAAGTTTTATGTAGTTTGCATCTCTTAGCCTCTGTAGAACCAAGTTGTGAATGCAGCAGCTGGTGGTGTGTCTCAGACAGTCATATTCTTTAAAAATGTTAGATGCAAAGTTAACATGCATTCACGCCAATGTATATCTTCCCAGAAATGCACCTGAATTTGCACACCAACAAAATAGAATTCCATAGGATTGCCAACTTTCTGTATGCCATTGGATGCATAGATGGTACACATGTGCCCCTATGCCCATCACCGGACAGTGGGAATTAATTCAGGAATCACACAAATACTCATTCCCTGAACATTTAAGTGGTGTGTGATGCAGAAAATGTCATAACAGATAACTCTGCAAGATTTCCTGACAGCATCCATGACTTCCATAGTCCGACATAGTGGAATTTACCAAAGGCTACAAAGGAGATTTTGATGATGGATGTCTATTGGGTAAACACATAGAATTATAATACAAGGTTATGTATCAATTCAATTTCATAGCTTTATATATTTTGTCTGTTTGTAGGTGATAGTGCATATGCCTTGCTGCCATGGAGGATGAAACTATATCTGTCCGACACTCCTCCCAATGAACATCGTTACAGTGAGGCACACCATAGTACCAGAGGCGTCACATAATATAATTTTGGACTACTAAAAAGACACGTTCGATGTCTGCATAAGAGAGTTGGCGCCTTGCAATTCTCCCCAGAGATCAGATGCCGAATTGTAGCAACAGGTGCTATTCTACAGAATATTGCAACAAAGAAAGGATTGATTGTAACAGTGTCAGAATGTGACTCAGATGAGAAGAAGAGCCAATACCCTCACCGCCCACACATGAAAAAACTCATGCTGAAGAAGGGTGTTTGAGGCATGCCATTATAACAACTATGTAGATGCAATCAATCTTATGTAAATAATTAGAAAGAGCCGTTGTAGGTGGTATAGCTAAATATACCTTTATTTTCAGGTAACAAAATGTCGATCTCAAAAGCTGCTTCTCTTTCTAGATGTTTGTTTTGAGAAACAAAATGATCTGAAACTTAAATACAATGCTAGACTGCAACAGTTCGCCCTTTTTAAGGCTTGTGTTTATTGCAAACTGATGTTTTTGCTCCAACAATTTTAGAGGCACCACTGCAACTCCTGCTTTGCAGCAAATTTAAATTGTCTGTAGCTGAGATGCTGAGGACACTTGATTTATCCTCACGATCTCCCACTCTAACCTGTTTACCACTTGCAATGCTGGTTGTTTCCATTGTCTCCACTGCATTTGGTCACCTGTATTACGTCTCTTGCCACATCCTCACAGTTGTGCCCCAGTTCCACCTGTAAGCTAATGGTGTGGCACGATAAGTTGGTTGTGGCTTGTGCTAAGACGATTAATGGCACAAGTTAGTCCATTAATGTGTGATGATATATGTGTCGGGCGCAAAGCGTGTCCAGGCAGGAATCCCCAATGCCCCAGAAGCGAAGCTATGCCTCTACGCTTCCCAAAAGGTGTTTCACTCGCAGCGCTATAGAAGACACAGCAGCGAGAAAGAACCCCTTCAGAAAACGACGAGACCAAGTCAGGGAGTTGTCACCAAAACCCTTGGTTGGGAAGGATGTCACGTCTCTACTGGAAGGTGTTGTTATCACTACATAGGATGAAAAACACAAAACAAGAATCAATGACATAAGCATGTATCTAATAACAAGTGTTGCTCAGATTATCTTCCCCACTGTGTGCTACTCCATACTCACCAGTGAATATCCAGTAGGAAGTCTGGAAACCTAATAGCTTGGTCTCTTATGAACTCAAGAGGTAATGGAAATAAAGCAATCTAAGTGATTCAGTAGCACTTAGATATAACGTTCCGATATGGAAGCTGGATCTGTGAGTCTGTTGCAGTAGCACACGAAGAGACACACACGCTCCAAACCAAAGGTGTATTCTGTGGTTTCCCAAATATTGAATAAAGTTTTTGATAGAAAAAAAAGGAAGCGCCTACCCTTTTGTTCCACGGGGACGCCCAGCAGGGAAGGGCAAAAAGCAGGCTCAAAAGCGTCTCTCAGCGCAACTGTAAACACCAGGTAAGCCGCTCGCTGAATATCGCGACACACAAGTATCAAGGGCAAGGATGCAGGATAACTGCAGTTACGTCACTGCATCTGCGGGAGAAATGCCGGAAAGGCAAGGGTCGACGAGAGGCAGTGTCCCAAAGAGCCGAAGAGGTCCAACTCGGCAAAGTCTTTGATCCGGAGGGCGGCCGTTGACAGCACGGCTGTTGAGGACGATGAAAGGAAGTGTGCCGGGAAGGCACGGCTCGGATCAAAGCAACAGGCACAAAAATCCACCGTTGAATCCACGATACAGGAACACAAACTACGGAATGCCCCAAGTTCAGGGTAGAGTGAAGGGGAATACAAGGATTAGGACGCAGAGTAATCCAGGACTAAGCATGAAAGCCAAGCGCCGCCATAACGTTTATAGGTGTGGCAGGGTATACTCAGACATGAGTCCCTTTCTCATTGCACCATCAGGATTCAAGCAAGCTGGGCCGAAGACGGCTGAAATGCCAGAAACCGGTCCCCGGTAGCTTGTCTCCTTTCTGGTGAAGAATTGGCTTGGTAGTTTAGTCTTCCCTGTTCCCATGATGCACTGGGACAGGGACAGACTGATTTGCATATAGCCAGGTTCTGAGCTGGGATGGTGCAGTGAGATAAATAACGGTGATGGATCAAGCCCTGATCTTTGGACTGGGTAAGAGTGGTCTGCTTAATTCAGACACTCTGTTCATCACCACCCCCTTTTCTGAATCGTTTTTGGCCACTATAGGTGTGGCAGGGTATACTCAGACATGAGTCCCTTTCTCACTGCACCATCAGGATTCAAGCAAGCCGGGCCGAAGACGGCTGAAATGCCAGAAACCGGTCCCCGGTAGCTTGTCTCCTTTCTGGTGAAGAATTGGCTTGGTAGTTTAGTCTGCCCTGTTCCCATGATGCACTGGGACAGGGACAGACTGATTTGCATATAGCCAGGTTCTGAGCTGGGATGGTGCAGTGAGATAAATAACGGTGATGGATCAAGCCCTGATCTTTGGACTGGGTAAGAGTGGTCTGCTTAATTCAGACACTCTGTTCATCACCACCCCCTTTTCTGAATCGTTTTTGGCCACTATAGGTGTGGCAGGGTATACTCAGACATGAGTCCCTTTCTCACTGCACCATCAGGATTCAAGCAAGCCGGGCCGAAGACGGCTGAAATGCCAGAAACCGGTCCCCGGTAGCTTGTCTCCTTTCTGGTGAAGAATTGGCTTGGTAGTTTAGTCTGCCCTGTTCCCATGATGCACTGGGACAGGGACAGACTGATTTGCATATAGCCAGGTTCTGAGCTGGGATGGTGCAGTGAGATAAATAACGGTGATGGATCAAGCCCTGATCTTTGGACTGGGTAAGAGTGGTCTGCTTAATTCAGACACTCTGTTCATCACCACCCCCTTTTCTGAATCGTTTTTGGCCACTATAGGTGTGGCAGGGTATACTCGGACATGAGTCCCTTTCTCACTGCACCATCAGGATTCAAGCAAGCCGGGCCGAAGACGGCTGAAATGCCAGAAACCGGTCCCCGGTAGCTTGTCTCCTTTCTGGTGAAGAATTGGCTTGGTAGTTTAGTCTGCCCTGTTCCCATGATGCACTGGGACAGGGACAGACTGATTTGCATATAGCCAGGTTCTGAGCTGGGATGGTGCAGTGAGATAAATAACGGTGATGGATCAAGCCCTGATCTTTGGACTGGGTAAGAGTGGTCTGCTTAATTCAGACTCTCTGTTCATCACCACCCCCTTTTCTGAATCGCCATAACGTTTCCAGGCAGTATAAGAACCTCCCCTGGCATCAGCTGACCACGCAAGGCAGTATGGGATAGCACACAGTTCCAACCCCTCCTGCAAGGCATTATGGTAGTCGTAGTGCAGCTCTAGTTCTAGATCTAACAGTTCTCCCCCCTAAAGGCCTTCTCACAGGACGTGGTTTAGTGGGATGCAAGGCGTGAAACCTCCTGACTAACCTAGGAGAGTGTACCTGTTCTGCAGGTTCCCAAGGCCTATCTTCTGGGGGATATCCCACCCAATCTATCAAATACTGCAATCTGCCTCTTACTCTTCTGGAATCCAATATACAATTTACTTCAGACTCTATTTCTCCGTTCACATCAATTGGGGGTGGAGGAGGTTCAGGACAGGAGGGTTCTAGGTAGGGTTTTAATAAAGAAGTGTGAAAGACAGGATGTATTTGCATTTCTGGTGGGAGATTCAACTTTATGGCCACAGGATTGATTATTTTGGAGACAGTAAAGGGTCCTACAAATCTAGGTTGTAGTTTACGTGGTCCTTCCATTCTGAGATTAATGGAGGACAGCCATACCTTATCGCCCACCACATAGTCAGGGGCGGGCCGTCTGTGTCTGTCAGCTTGTTTTTTCATAGCTTCTTTGGCTTCTGTCAGGTTTTTACGGGCTTGATCCCAAAGGTTTAATAGGTGTGTATGATGGTCCTCAACAGCAGGAGTTTGGGATACTGAAGGAGGTAAATCTAAGGGTAGGAATTTGGGATGGTAACCAGAGGTAAAATAGAAAGGGGACAACTTAGAGGAGGAATGAGTGGCGTTGTTGTAAGCAAACTCAGCTAAGGGTAATGCTTGAACCCAGTCTCCTGTGATAGTGGTGATTAAACATCTCAGATATTGTTCAAAAGTCTGATTAGTTCTTTCTGTTTGCCCATCTGTTTGGGGATGGTATGAAGAGGATAAACGAAGGTCTATCTGTAGAGCTGAACACAGAGTCCGCCAAAATTTGGATATAAATTGGGGCCTCTATCGGAGATGATAACTGAAGGTAGCCCATGTAGCCTTACTATGTTTTGAATGAAGGTTTCTGTGAGTTCCAAAGCTGTGGGGATCTTTCTGAGAGGGATGAAATGTGACATCTTGGATAATAGATCTACTACCACTAATATAGCGGTATATCCTCGTGTTAAAGGAAGATCAGTAATGAAGTCCATGCTGATGGAAGACCACGGTCTATTGGGCACTTCCAACGGTTGGAGGAGACCAGCAGGAACGCTATGTGAAGTTTTCTGTCTAGCGCATGTAGGCCAAGCATGGACAAATGTAGCAATGTCTTTTCCCATTCCCTTCCACCAGAACCATCTTTTACAAGTCAATCTTGTTTATTCTTCACCTGGATGACCTGCCATAGGTAATGTATGACACCACTCAATGATCAAATTCTGAATCTCTTTAGTGGGTAGATATAACTTTTTGTCATGAAAAAAGAGATGGTCCCTGATCGTATTGAAGGGTTTTTTAACCACTCTTCGCTGTTTAGCTTAGAGTATTCCTTTTCTAACCTTGTGATAAACGAAGGTAAATCACTGGTTTGATCGACAACTGCAATGATGCGCTCTTGAGGGATAATGGCAGTGGGTTCTTCAATGGAGCATTTGTTTTCTTTACCTAACCTGGACAAGGCATCTGCTTTTCCTTGTTTAACCCTAGGACGGAAATGTATTTGGAAGTCATATTCCCCAAAAAAGGAAACCCATCGCATTTGACGAGGGGTGAGTGCTTTAGCTGTACGGAAGTATTGCAGATTACGATGGTCCAAATAGATAGTGATGGTATGTGGTGAACCTACTAGGTAATGCCGCCAATCTTGAAAAGCTAATTTAATAGCTAACAGCTCTCTTTCCCCTATTGTATAATTCTGTTCAGCCAGGGACAAGGTCTTTGAGAAATATGCCACTGGGTGTAGAATGCCGCTATGCGTCTCTCGCTTAGATAGAATGCCTCCTACTGCATATTGGGAAGCATCAGCTTCCACGTAATAAGGTTGTGTTTCATCAGCGTGTTTTACAATGGGAGCTGAAGTGAATCTATCTTTTAGAATCTGAAAGGCTTTTTCTGCTTCTGTATCCCACTTGAATTCAACCCCTTTTTTAAGGAGTCTAGTTATAGGTGTGACTAGTTCTGAGAAGTGGTCTATAAATCTTTGATAAAAATTGGTGAACCCCAAGAAGGATTGCACTTCTTTTACTGAAGCAGGACTTTTCCATTGAGTGATGGCCGATACTTTAGCAGGATCCATATGAATACCTTCAGGTGTAATGATGAATCCTAGAAAGGCTACCTTTTGAGTATGAAAAATGCTTTTATCTAGTTTGGCAAAGAGATGGTTGTCTTGCAGTTTTTTCAAGATCAGGCTCAAATGTTGTACATGGTCAGATACGGATTGGGAGTATATCAAAATGTCGTCGATGTAGACGATCACAAATACATCTAAGTATTCCCGTAGTATCTCATTGATAAAGAATTGAAAAGCGGCAGGCGCATTACATAAGCCAAAAGGCATTACGCAATACTCAAAGAGTCCAAACTTGGTACGAAAAGCCGTCTTCCACTCATCTCCTTCTCTGATGCGGATCAAGTGGTAAGCCCCTCTTAAATCCAGCTTGGTAAATATGGTAGCCTTATGCACCTGATCCAGGAGATTAGAGATGAGTGGAAGAGGGTACTTATTTTTGATGGTTACCTTATTTAACGATCTATAATCCAGGCAGGCCCTTAGACCTCCTTCCCTCTTCGGGATAAAAAAGAGAGGCGATGAAACTGGAGAAGTGGAGTGTCTTATAAACCTTTTCTTTAACATGTCCTGTATATAGTCGTACAGATATTTGGTCTCAGGTTCTGTAAAAGCATAGACCCTGCTCACTGGCAAAGCTGCGCCGGGTATTAGATCTATCCTACAGTCGTAGGGTCTGTGGGGTGGCAATGCTACAGCTTTTACTTCATCAAACACCGTGCTAAACTTATTGATATTCTATAGGTAAAGGAGCTCCATCAATGGTAGTTAGGGCACAATATACTGGCATCTGCCAATGTGCCATATCCTGATAACAATGAGTGAGACAGAATGAAGATCTCAATGTGACTGTTCTGGCTACCCAATCAATATGAGGGTTATGTCTCTGGAGCCATGGGATTCCTAAAATTGCCCCAAAGGCCGGAGTATCAATCAGATCAAAGGTGATAGATTCTGAATGCCCGTTATCGCATAATAGAATGAGGTCAGGAGTGTGATACTTGATTAACCCAGAAGATAATTCAGAGCCATCCACAGCACGTACCTTTTCTGGGATTTTCTTGGGAATGAATTCAATACCCAGGGAATTTGCTAACTGAACGTCTAAAAAATTCCCTGTAGCACCTGAATCCAACAAAACAGGCATTGTGTGTCTCAACTGTGAAGGTAACAGGAATATCGTGTTGATAAAAAAAGGTTTAGGCACTGGAGCCATCGCAGTAGCCACATATTGAGAGGTCTTTGTAACTATTGGACTTGGAGGAGCGACCTCCTTACTCCCCAAATCTGCTAGTTTTCCGAAGGAACACTTCGAGTACCCTTGCTAGGGGACACACCTGTCGTTATCTTAGGTTTGACAGGACAATCTTTGTCCCCCTTTCCCACAATACAGACAGAGGTTTAATCTCCTACGTTTTTCTCTTTCTTCGGGCATTAAGGGTCCCCTCACCCCACCAATTTGCATTGGTTCACTTGTGTCTCTGGAATCCTTTTTATCTGTTTTGTTTAAATACAACCGTGGATAATCACCTTTGACCTTTTCACCCTTTCTCTCATGTAGGCGGTGATCTAATTTGATTACCAAATCAATAAAGGCTGAGCAGTCATCTGGAGGATTTACAATTTGTGATAGTATGTCTTTAAGCTCATCTCTCAATCCTCTGTAAAACAAGGAGGCCTGTTTTTCTTCAGGCCATTGTGTTTCAGTAACCAACCTATTAAAAGTGGTAATATAAGTCAAAAGGTCTTTAGTCCCCTGTTTTAGATTCATTAATTCATTGTCGCTAGCTTGCATATACGAGTGTCTGGAAAAAAGACTTTGCATCTTCTCTTTGAATAAGGTTAAATCATATAGAATGGGGTCATCTTTCTCTACTAGCGTTACGGCCCATAGAGCAGCATTCCCGCTTAGGTAGGAAATAATGAATGCTATTTTGGCTGCATCATCGGGGAAGGTAGCAGCTCTACACAAAAATTGTAAGTGGCATTGATTCATAAATACTCCATATTTATGACTGTCGCTGCTAAAACGCTCAGGCATGGCTAGAGGTGTTTGTGGTGGTGTGACCACTGTTACATTCATGGGAGTAGTACCTGATCCAGAGGATACGGAAGAAGTGCCTACAGAAGGAACCTGAAAATGGGCAGGTTGTATGTATGTACGTTTAAACTTAGGGATTGTATCTCTACTCTCTGGAGGGCTCTGGGATTTCATCAATGTTAATTCTGAGGTTAATCTCTGATTTTCTCCTTTCATTAATTTGAGCTCAGTTTGTAAATTTACCACTGCCGCTGCAAGCTCCCTTAGAGTGCTATCCTTAGTGTCCTCATCCATACTAGACACATCCATTTATAGTTTCGCTCGGGGGGTATTATAACCGTGGGCTTGGCTTTCTGTCGGGCGCAAAGCGTGTCCAGGCAGGAATCCCCAATGCCCCAGAAGTGAGGTTCCGTGAGAAACGTAACAACGTTTTGGGCTTGTTCGGATATGGACGAGTTTGGTATCTATGAACCGCAAATGATGAGTCTAGTAGATGTACGTGTTTTCGCTACACTACTTTGAAGGGTTCGTCTCATTTACGGGTTTTTCCATCTGAACCTTCGGGTTCCATTTTAGATACGGCATCCATTTTGTTTCTTGCCCTCACGTAGCCGGCGGATGGACAATGTCTGCTCAATGACCCTGGGATTCCCAAGCTCTTGCGGATGATGCATATTCCTTCGAGTGTGGCTTTATGACTAGGGGGATGACACAGCAAAGGCAGATGGCTCCGCTCGAGGCTCATCTTGCCGTGCCGGTCTATTGTTTCAGCCTTGCATACGTTAGGCTTGAATCCTTTGATCCTGTGATCACGCTTCCGATATTGCCCCTACACTCTTTTCAATCTGTTGTCTGTCTTTGTCTTCCTTGCACCTGTTTCTGTCTCTTCTCTTAGCTCATTTACGACTAGAATGGAAAGTGCCTAATGGTGGGATAGCGTGCTTTTACAGTTGGGAACCGACAATGTTTCTGTAATTATGTTCCGGGCTTCTGAAAACATGAATGCGATCCTTTTGAAGTTTTCTGTGGGAACTGAGTTGTAACCTTTTGTTCGTTATGTTGTGCAATGACGAAAATATGTATAAAAGGAGCGATCCACTTTTGTAATTCGAAGCAGACTCTCTGAACCTACACTATGTTGTACTTCTAGCGATTTCTGTGTCCCTGCAGTAAATAAACGCTGATCTTTGACGCCGAAGGAAGTCCCGTGTCTCTGTGATTTGTACGCCGGAACAGGTATATCCACGAAGGTTTCAGGTGTTGTCCCCTGGCACCGCTGGGCCTTAAATTAGCCCAGTCCTTCAGTTGGCGCCCAACGTAGGGCGACATCATGCGGTACCGGTCCAAAGCCTGACGATCGTGAGGAACTTTGTGTGAAATCTCCGAGGGAAGGTGCACCCCGCTTCATCGATCCTGTTGTCGAAATAAGTGGTCCGAAGATTTTTCCCGCGAAGATTCCCGCTTCCTGACGGCTGCGATGGACTGATGCCCTGACTGTCGACCTGTTTTGGCGCCTGGCGTAGTCCTTTGTACGGCGAGACGATAGACGGGCCTTCCTGGTGACGCCATTGTTCTTTCAGTTAAGTATTTGTGGGTCGCTCCCAGTCCTTAGGTTAATTCTGTGGTTCCTTTTTGAACATTTGTTTCAAATTTGTAAACTTGGCATTTGCGTGACATTTGCTTCGTACTTTGAAACTTGGTTGTTGTTGTTGAAACTTGGTTGATTGCATGGTTCCATTGCATTTTGTGGTCCTTAGTTGTTGGTTCTATCTTTTTGGGTTTTTCTTTGACAATTGCAATTGCCAAAAACCGAGGGTCTCGTGTTTTTTTTGCGAGGATATCGTAATTCGATAACCCTTGAAGTTTGAAACTCGGTTAGTGTGCACGATGCCTGGCCGTAGTATTTTGTTTGGTTTCCTTAGATGTTGCAACACGGATTCCCGGTTGGAGGACTCATGTCCGATACCTCCAGTTGGAACTCCGATTTATGAGCTCTATAGTCGACACGGAGTGGGCCCCATTGTATATAATGAATTTTGGATCCGTTATACCAGAAAAGATGGTGTCCTTAGTTGGCCACCCCATGGTAGCTTTGAAACTGAGATTTTAGATAATCTCGAAGCAAAATTGTTTAAAAAGAAAGCTAGGCCAGCAATGTTTGATTCCTTTCGGTTATGGCGCAAAGAGGCCAGACAGAAAGAAATCAAGCATATTAAGAAAAATAAGAAAGAGGGTATCATTTTATGATGCAAGGTGCAGAACAGCATCAGCGAGACAAAGCAGAGAAGGAAAGGGAAGTTTCTATTAGACAGCATAGCATGGCGGTGGATAAATGTTATCCGGTTTTACCGTCGAGTTCTGAGAAGAAGGAAGAAGCATCGAAAGAGGATCCTTTGTTATCTTATTTACTAAAGTCACCACCTCCTTATGTACAGGGTACTATAGCCCCTATAGTTCCTCCTGTTCTTCCGCCTGTCGTTCCGGCGGCTGCTGGTCAGCCCGTAGTTGGCCCTGTTCCTCCGAATCCCCTTGTCCTCAAGTGGGCCCTGCTCCTTTACCACCTCTTCTTCCTACTGCTCCTACGTTTAGTCCTAATATTGTTGCTCCTGTTCTTCTTTCCTCTTCTCCCTCTGTTCGTAACCGTATACCTCATTCTGTTGCTACTCTCTATTCTCTATTTTTCGGATCGTTATTCGAATCCGATGTCTCTGAAATCACTCAGAGACGAAGTCAAATGCCTGGTGGAAGGGAGAGCGAGACGTTAATAACTATGGCGCGTAGGTGGATTAGACACCCTGCTAAGTACACTTCGCGCATAGTTTTCGATACGTTCTCTCAGTTTAATGAGCCCACACAGAGATTCGTGTTTGAAGAGATGTGCAAATCATTGAGAGAAGAGTGGGATAATGATGAGCTAGATATCGTCCCGCCCGATTTGACTGAACTTCAGAGTCAGTTTTCGAACGGTATGATTGTAGGTGGAGATGTACGGCGTGCATTAGAGCGTTTGTTAGCTTTTAGATCTACCGTGCCTTCACGAGTGTCGTTTGACGACGACTCCGATGATTTGAAAGTGAAATCTGGTCAGTATCCCATGCAAGAGGTTCCCCCAGTGTGGATGCCGGGTGATGCTGCTGCTGTTCCTCCAGTTTTGCCACACTTCCAGAGAGTTTGGATACACCTCCCATGGAAGCGATCAGAAGTCTTGCAGGTGAAACAATCCTTGCCTGACCCCCGGAAGAATCCAGCAGGTTATTACAAGGAGTTATCCCAACTTGTGGATGCTTCTATTATGAACCTTGCTGATATCGACATGTTGTTTGGTAACGTAGTACCGCAACCGATTTGGGTGAAAATTCGTCAAGAGAATCATGCAGCCGAGTTAGGTGGTGATTGGGCTGCACTTGTAGCGGCCGACGGACGGCAAGTTGGTGGGGCTAAGCCTGAACAGTTAATTACGGATCTGCCCCAAAGAATCATTACGCTCATGAAAACACTCATGCCAGCGATGAGGGTGAACTGGGATAAATAGTCTGCTTGCAAACAAAAGAAAGACGAGAGTGCCTCCGATTTTTTTACTAGGTTTGAGGAGGCATTTATCGATCATAGTGGTCAGGATATGAGCACTGAGGGAGGTCAGCGATTGTTTGTTGATAAATTCGTGCTCAATCTGTTGCCTGAGTTATGCAACAAATTGAAAAATTCTGAAAGTGCATGGGCTGTTTCAACCACAGCTCAAATATTAGCAACGGCTCAATATTATGAGAATAGAGGAAAAGAGGAGAATGATCGTGCAGACAAGAAAACAAAGGAACTAAAAACTAAGGTTTTATTGCAGCAAGCGTATCCTCCACGCTTGAATCAGAATGACTCGCAACAGCAGCATGTGCAGTATCGACCGCAAGCGCAGTCTTCTAGGATGCAGTCGCGCTCGGACTCCTCTGCATCCAGATCTATGCTTGGGTATAATCAGTGTGCATATTGTAGGGGTGAGGGCCATCTTAAGTTTAATTGCCTTGTTTTACGTGACCGAACGAATGGTGTTTCGGTCTGAGGAGGTCGTGGTGGTCATCAGCAAGCATCTCGAGGTAGAGGTCGTGGTACCTCTCAAAATCAAAATGAGCGTTCTGCTCCTTCATCGGACGCGAACAATTGTTTTGACCAGCGAAATACATCGTCTGGTAGATCTGCACAGTATCATGTGGATGACTATTATGTTGAGCATGAGATTGGTGCAGACAACAATTACTAGGACAGCCATAGACAAAGAGAGGGAGTAGTATCAGTTCCGGTTGATCAGAGAGGGCCTTACGTCGCAGTTGCCACATCGGGCGTAGTTGAGCCTTTTCTGTTGGACACTGGTGCAGCAAAAAGTTCCATCATGCATTCGTAACTCCCTGGCGCACCTTTGTCTGGCTTAACGAATGTTTCTGTTGGATTCTCTGGCGCCCCGGTTAGCAATCCAGTTTCTAGCCCTTTGTCTCTTACGATCGGGCCATGTGAGCTAGAGGCTCCTTTGATTTTAACTACTGGTTGTGGTGAGAATCTCTTGGGTCTGGATTTGTTAAAGCGGTTATATGCGACTCTGTACTGCTCTCCATACGAGAGTGGAGCTTACATTAGGTCAGAGAGTGATCTCTCCTATGTACTTGTCAACTGATAAGCTCCTGCCGGAATTGAGTTCCCTTCCTGAGTCTTTATGGGCAACAGGTCCCAATGATGTGGGCCTACTGGACATACCATCTTATGTGGTTCAATTGAAATCAAATGTGAGATTACCGCGTATCCCCCAGTATCGTATCTCTCTTGATGGCGAGCGAGCGCTATTAGCGATCATTTATGACTTGATCGAAAAGGATGTTATTGAAGAAACTCGGGGAAATGTGTGTAATAGTCCTGTGTTACCTATTTTGAAACGAACTGACCCATCCAAGCCTCCTGTGTACCGTTTTGTCATTGATCTGAGAGAAGTGAATAAAATCGTGATTCCACAGTTTCCAGTGGTGCCTGACATTACAGCTTTGCTGACCATGATTCCAGCCTCTGCCTCCTGGTTTTCGGTGATCGACCTAAAGAATGCTTTCTTTAGTATTCCGATTGCTGAGGAAAGCAGAGATCTATTCGGCTTCTCATTAGGTGGTCGCAGTTTTAGGTTTAAACGCGCACCACAGGGCTACTGTGAGAGCCCATCGATCTACAGTCAAGCCCTTAAGAGTCAACTAGATGCATTTGTGTTACCTGCTGGTGCGGCCTTGATTCAATACGTTGATGATCTGTTAGTGGCTGCCGACACTGAGCAAATTTGTAAAACTGCTACAGTATCGTTGTTAAAGCATTTATGTGCCTTACATCAC
Organism: Lissotriton vulgaris; assembly: GCF_964263255.1. Taxonomy (NCBI): domain Eukaryota; kingdom Metazoa; phylum Chordata; class Amphibia; order Caudata; family Salamandridae; genus Lissotriton; species Lissotriton vulgaris. The sequence goes on from NC_141695.1 coordinate 1,375,192,103, forward strand.
AAGGTGTTGCCTTCTAAGCTACAGTATTGTTGTCAAGAAGTAACCTATTTAGGTCACTTATTGTCGAAGGAGGGAAGAAGGTTGACCCCAGAAAGAATTGCAGCGATTGCTCGAATGACTGTGCCAACAACTCAGAGAGATGTACGTGCCTTTCTAGGTATCACGTCATACTGCAGACAATGGATTCCAAACTTTTCATTGTTAGCGAAGCCATTGTTAGCTCTCACGTGCAAGGATGTTCCGACTCCTTTGCCATGGACTGAAGAGTGTCAGAAATTTTTTTCTGAATTGCGTGATGCTTTGTGTTCGGCTCCTGTGTTAGGTACTCCTGATTACAGTAAGCCGTTTACACTATATGTCCACGAGAGAGAAGGTTGTGCGTTAAGTGTTTTGACGCAACAATTTGGCGGCAAACAGCGTCCATGTGCATATTTTTCTTCGACTTTAGACCCAGTAGCTAGAGCGTTGCCGAGTTGTCTAAGGGCGACAGCGGCAGCTGCGGTGTCTATTCGACAGTCCGCAGGTCTGGTCATGGATAATATGCTTACAGTGATGGTTCCGCATGCAGTTGACACTCTCTTGAATCGAACGAAGACTCAACACTTGACGAGTGCAAGGTTGTCCGGTTATGAGTTGACACTTTTGGCAAGTCATATACAGATAAAACGTTGTAATGTGTTGAATCCAGCGACATTGTTGCCGATTACTATGGAATCAGGCGATGTAGCACCACATGACTGTTACTTAAGAACTGAAGAAGAGACGAAGGGTCGTATTGACCTGAAAAACACTCCATTGGTAGATCCCGAGGGTACTTTGTACGTTGATGGTTCATGTGTCAAGTTGCCGAATGGTGATGTAACGACTGCGTATGCTGTAGTGACGTTGAGTACGGTTGTGGAAACTGCGAGATTGAGTCAGAGTTCGGCGCAAGCGGCAGAGTTGATTGCTTTAACGAGAGAGTGTGTTTTGTCTAAAGGAAAGCGAGTGAATGTGTTTACCGACAGTCAGTATGCATTTGGCGTAGCGCATAGTTTTGGTCGATTGTGGAGAGAAAGAGGATTCATGACGTCGCATGGCACGAAGATGCAACACGGACAGCTCGTGAACGATCTTTTGGATGCACTTACATTGCCTAAGCAAGTGGCAATCATTAAATGCAGCACGCATCGAAAGGTTACAGATGATGTTGGTCGTGGTAACGCGTTTGCAGATAAGATTGCTAAAGAAACGGCCAAGAATCTGACGAATCGAATGTATGTTACGAGTTCAGTGAGATGGCCGACGGAGACTGGTATGTGTGAGGACACAGTTGAGAGTGTGAAAGCGATTCAGAATGAGGCCACCGAAACTGAAAAGACTAAATGGAAAGAAAGCACGGGGAAGTTAGACATGAATGGATGTTGGGTTGATTTGTCAGAGTATCAGAGATGGATGTTACCGGATGCGTATATGCTTGCCGTTGTTACTATGGCCCACGGCATGTCACATATTAGCGCGAAAGGTATATGTAAGTTGTTGTCTCCTGTATGGAAGAATGATGGGATTGCCAAGTGTGCTGAGAGAGTGGTCAAGAACTGTATGGTATGTTTGATGCATAATCCTGGCAAGGGCACCCCCACTCCACCTGGTCATTTTGCTCCTCCTACATGTCCCTTTGAAGTTATCCAGTGGGACTTCATCCATATGGAGAGATGCAATAATTTGAAATATGTATTGGTTGTGGTTTGTGCGTTCTCCAGATGGATTGAGGCTTACCCTCTTAAGGATAATACTGCCCTGTCCACAGCAAAAGTTCTACTCAAGGAATATTTCCCCAGATATGGAATGCCACGGATCGTATGGTCGGATAATGGAAGTGAATTAGTGGGAAGTGTGATGAAGAGTGTGGGTGCGGGTTTGGGTATTCGCCCTAAATTTCATAGTGCTAACCATCCTCAATCGGCGGGTTTGGTGGAAGGGTACAATGGTACTCTGAAACTGAAACTTGCCAAAATCCAAGCAACGACTGGATTATCATGGCCTGATGCATTTCCTTTAGCTCTCTTGTCAACCAGGGCGACTGTGCACTCTCGAGTAGGGCTTAGCCCATATGATATTGTGTTTGGCTGTCCTGCGAACGTTTGGGGAGTTCCAAGGCCTAAAGAATTTAGTAGAATTGAATATCCAATGTTGATTGACTATCTTTACGATCTGACTGCTAAATTGAGTTTGATTCATCAACAGGTTTTTGAAGCTCTACCGGCACAAACAGAGGGTCCTGGACATCGACTCCAACCTGGCGAGTGGGTGCTCGTCCGCAATTTTGGGAGAAAACGAAATCTCAAGCCAAGGTTCGTGGGACCCTACCAAGTCTTGTTGGCAACGAGGACTGCAGTTCGGCTGGACGGCAGAAAACACTGGGTGCATGCCACCCACACGAAGAGAGTCCCGCTCCCATTGCCAGCAGATAATTGGATAAAGAAAGGGTTTGCCCCGACTGAGACCGATGTCATTCCAAACTATGTGCCATTTAGTGATGCTCAACCTGTAGAGAGCGATCTAGCTCAGTCAGATACCCCTGTTGCATCATCTGGAACTGTACCTTTGTCTTCAGCATTGGAGAATTCAAGTACTGAACAGTCACCTGAACAATCGAACACTGTTTTGCCATCTGAACCGTTGTTTGAAGAGCAAACTCGACCTGGAAAATGTCGATATTTTCTTCGATCGCGTGATAAGGACAAATAAAATTCCTTTTTGTTTTTTTGAATTTACATTACCCCCCTCACTGTTGCTATGAACATTGTGGACATTTGCATTTTTCCCTGATTTTGAGTTCTTTAATTTTGTTTTACATATCACGTGTGTTCCTTTTCTGTGCAGCTAGGAGACTTATATTAAAATTGAATGCTTACTTAATTAAACCTACCATCTGGGTTGGCCGTAGGGCCGTGCGGGTACCTACTTCTGTTTAGCAGGTTTCTGACACTAGGTCGGTTACTTTTGTCGGTTTCTGGGAACTCCTGGGAATTGACAATCGCTACTCAGAACCAGGTGCGTCAAGAACGTTACGGACGGTCTTTAGAGGATGGAGTTCTCTAAGCTGTCAGAAGTAGAGAGGATGTCGGCGCAAAGATCTAAATTGCATAAGATTTTACGAACAAAATGTTTTTTGTTTCAGATTTTCATGTTGTTCCTAACTGTGTCTATGTTATTGGTGGGTGGAGTGTATTTTGGGATTCAGTCGCTATTGCCTTCCACTTCACCTACCTCCCCCTCTCGTGATCTGAATTCTGTTTTCGTTCCCACTATTTCTCCACATTCCTTTCATCTTCTGCCTCAACATGAACAGGTCGGACGTGCGGAATTTATGAACAATTCCTTTGTCCAACTTTTGCATCAGCATCAGTTGGTGATGAACACTACCAACTGTTGGGTGTGTGGGTTAATGCCACATACCATGGATAAGGGTATCCCGTATTTGGTTCTTCCCTACAGCTCCCAGGGCTCAGCTCGAGCATTCCAAACCATGTTCCGTAGTGCACTAGATTCCTACCCCCGTCGAGAGCCACGCTCGACAGACCTTGGTTCTGGCCCGTACCACAAGTCTTTGGCGATAGCGATTGCTGATCTGGATAGAGATATTTTCGATACATCGCTTATTCCAGAGGAAGAGGTGCGAGCCTACAAGGATCTGAGTGAGGCCGAGTATAGTATGTCAGTGGGTGATAGACAGCTTAAGAGCTCGTCTCCGATTTGGATTGCATTGTACCCCACCTTGGTCATTTCTGCCTGCAAGGTCTTGGTCGAAAATCCGAGAGCTCAGCTTGGGAAGAGTGCTTGTACTGAGACGTACGTTTTACCGATGCTCATGTCCCCTGTATTTCTGACTGCCAAGGGTACCTATTTTGTGTGTTATGATCGCGCTTATACGTGGTTGCCCCGTGACTTCTCGGGCACATGCTATATCGCGAATCTTTTGCCACCGACTTTCACAGTTGCCTCAGACTATCACAAGACAAGAGTTGTGAGAGGCGTTATTAGCAAAGAGGACACCGCGGGTCAAGAAGCAGGAGACTTCTTTAAGGGTTTCCTACCGTTTTGGGGACCTATGGTCAATAGTAGGAACCTTAGACAGTTGACTCGTGTGGTGGAATCGACTGCTAACATAACTGCAAGTGCTCTTGGTAACCTGACAGCAGAGCTTCAAGCGGATGGACTTATGACGTTACAGAACCGTATGGTTCTAGATGTTGTACTGGCAGATAGAGGTGGTGTGTGCAAGGTGATCCATTCGAGCTGCTGTATTTTCATACCTGATAATGCTCCAACTGTTTATCAAGCCATCTCGAAGTTGCATAAAATCTCCGAGTCCATACACGTGGATGAAGGTGATTGGACGCTTCTAGGATGGTTTTGGGGTCTGATGTCGACTTGGGGTTGGAAGATTCTGATGATTGTAGGGGTTGTTGTGACGTTTCTGTTCACGTGTTGTCTTTGTGTGCAGTGTGGTCCAGTCTTATGTGGCCTTTGTGCTACAACGTGTATAAGAAGGCCATCTGTTACCAGAGAGACATTGATGGATAGAATAATGTACCAGCAACATCTAAACGATCTGATGAATATCGATATTGATTCTGATTTCGACTAGTGCTTGCCTACATGAGGGCAAAAGGAGCATCTGAGGTTCCGTGAGAATCGTAACGACGTTTTGGGCTTGTTCGGATATGGACGAGTTTGCTATCTACGAACCGCAAATGATGAGTTTAGTAGATGTACGTGTTTTCGCTACACTACTATGAAGGGTTCGTCTGATTTACGGGTTTTTCCATCTGAACCTTCGGGTTCCATTTTAGATACGGCATCCATTTTGTTTCTTGCCCTCACGTAGCCGGCGGATGGACAATGTCCGCTCAATGACCCTGGGATTCCCAAGCTCTTGCGGAAGATGCATATTCCTTCGAGTGTGCCTTTATGACTAGGGGGATGACACGGCAAAGGCAGATGGCTCCGCTCGAGGCTCATCTTGCCGTGCCGGTCTATTGTTTCAGCCTTGCATACGTTAGGCTCGAATCCTTTGATCCTGCGATCACGCTTCCGATATTGCCCCTACACTCTTTTCAATCTGTTGTCTGTCTTTGTCTTCCTTGCACCTGTTTCTGTCTCTTCTCTTAGCTCATTTACGACTAGAATGGAATGTGCCTAATGGTGGGATAGCGTGCTTTTACAGTTGGGAACCGACAATGTTTCTGTAATTATGTTCCGGGCTTCTGAAAACATGAATGCGATCCTTTTGAAGTTTACTGTGGGAACTGAGTTGTAACCTTTTGTTCGTTATGTTTTGCAATGACGAAAATGTGTATAAAAGGAGCGATCCACTTTTGCAATTCGAAGCAGACTCTCTGAACCTACACTATGTTGTACTTCTAGCGATTTCTGTGTCCCTGCAGTAAATAAACGCTGATCTTTGACGCCGAAGGAAGTGTCCCGTGTCTCTGTGATTTGTACGCCGGAACAGGTATATCCACGAAGGTTTCAGGTGTTGTCCCCTGGCACCGCTGGGCCTTAAATTAGCCCAGTCCTTCAGAAGCGAAGCTATGCCTCTACGCTTCCCAAAAGGTGTTTCACTCGCAGCGCTATAGAAGACACAGCAGCGAGAAAGAACCCCTTCAGAAAACGAAGAGACCAAGTCAGGGAGTTGTCCACCAAAACCCTTGGTTGGGAAGGATGTCACGTCTCTACTGGAAAACACAAAACAAGAATCAATGACATAAGCATGTATCTAATAACAAGTATTGCTCAGATTATCTTCCCCACTGTGTGCTACTCCATACTCACCAGTGAATATCCAGTAGGAAGTCTGGAAACCTAATAGCTTGGTCTCTTATGAACTCAAGAGGTAATGGAAATAAAGCAATCTAAGTGATTCAGTAGCACTTAGATATAAGGTTCCGATATGGAAGCTGGATCTGTGAGTCTGTTGCAGTAGCACACGAAGAGACGCACACGCACCAAACCAAACCAAACGTGTATTCTGTGGTTTCCAAAATATTGAATAAAGTTTTTGATAGAAAAAAAAAGGAAGCGCCTACCCGTTTGCTCCACGGGGACGTCCAGCAGAGGAAAGGAAGCACTACCCGTTTGTTCCACCGGGACGCCCAGCAGGGAAGGGTAAAAAGCAGGCTCAAAAGCGTCTCTCAGCGCGACTGTAAACACCAGGTAAGCCGCTCGCTGAATATCGCGACACACAAGTATCAAGGGCAAGGATGCAATATAACTGCAGTTACGTCACTGCAGGTGCGGGAGAAATGCCGGAAAGGCAAGGGTCGACGAGAGGCAGTGTCCCAAAGAGCCGAAGAGGTCCGACTCAGCAAAGTCTTTGATCCGGGGGGCGGCCGTTGACAGCACGGCTGTTGAGGACGATGAAAGGAAGTGTGCCGGGAAGGCACGGCTCGGATCAAAGCAACAGGCACAAAATCCACCGTTGAATCCACGATACAGGAACACAAACTACGGAATGTCCCAAGTTCAGGGTAGAGTGTAGGGGAATACAAGGATTAGGACGCCAGAGTAATCCAGGACTAAGCATGAAAGCCAAGCGCCGCCATAACGTTTCCAGGCAGTATAAGAACCTCCCCTGGCATCAGCTGACCACGCAAGGCAGTATGGGATAGCACACAGTTCCAACCCCTGCTGCAAGGCATTATGGTAGTCGTAGTGCAGCTCTAGTTCTAGGTCTAACAATATGGTTGTCCTTATGCCTTCACTGGGCACTTTCTTGGTGCAGTTCCTGATGTAAGGTTGATGGCATCTGTGAGATTTGAGAAATTGTCATGCATTGCCATCTGATTTGCAGCTAGGGTACTTGTGACACGTCCAAATGCAGATGTCATGGTTTTGTCTATGGGTGCCAAGTTTTTGGTTAATAATTTTGATAAAGGCTGGACGAAATTCGCAGAGTTTTACTCCACCGAGTTCCGCGGATTTACATAAAAACTCCACAGAATTTTGCAGAGTTCATCCCATCCCTACTTACAGCGCTTTTTATGAAAGCAGCAAGTACTGATCGGCGTAGAACCCTTGTGAATGCCCTCATCACAATCATCCAACTTTAGTTTTGTTCATTCATTTTAGTCAGAGACCCTGGCATAAATTACACTGAAAAGTAAAACACAACTTTTTTCCCTTTTGAGACACACCGCTGGCACATGAGGTCTCGCTGCCACACGAGGCTCTGAAATACTCATGTCACTTCTGTGGCACTTACACTTCACTCGAACACAAACCAAAACAAGCATTTGCAATGCAACGGTCTCGCCTTTAGGAAACTTTAAAGTATTTAGCCATGCAGCACATTATCCTGAGTGTTATATTAACTCTTCTCATTTAGCCTTACACAACTGGTACAACCGGATGAAAAGAGCATTTGTTCTCAGTGGGGCAGCATGGAAAGGGGTTAAGGTAACTGTTAGTCCCAAACAATAAAGTTTTACAAAAACCAACATACATTGACAAAGTGAAAATTGGTTAACAGCGATGTTTGAAGCGCACACACTTCAAAACAAGGCCGACATTATCAGAATGATATTTTTCATCGAACTCAATTCATACTTTGTCAATGCCAGGAGAAGTGATGGTAATTGAGACAGTTAATCAATTTAAAAGCTCATAGATGGTTTATGCAGCCAAGGGGGCGTGGCAATAGCCATGAGTACACTTTTGTTTCATCGAACGTTCTTTTCTTTGAAGTGTTCAGAAATTAAGAACTCTTTGTACAGAACATAACGGTCACATCCTTAGCATTACAACTTCACGATTTACTCTACCAGAGACACGGCTTAAAGGCAATAGGTATGTTTGACACTTTGGAGGAGAAACTGAATAGAATTGGGCATCAGCTTCTAGATAAAACATTATGAATGTTATTTGTCCAATAGCCTGTCACCAAAACAAACTACAGTTAAGAGCTTTTTGTTGGTTTTTTTCTTTTAATTATTTTTTTTAAAGAGAGGTGAGGTTTTGTAGCTTTGTTGAAGCTAATAATAATGAGACAGCAGGTGCTCTTAGTAATGTTACAGCTGAGCTTCAAGCGGACCGCCTTATGACTTTGCAGAACCGTATGGTATTAGACATCATACTTGCAGATCGAGGAGGAGTATGTAAATTGATTGGATCCAGTTGCTGTGTTTACATACCAGATAATGCCCCTACAGTGTACCAAGCCATCTCTAGGTTGTATAAAATCTCTGAGTCTATCCATGTAGAAGAAGGAGACTGGTCATTGACGGGATGGTTTTGGGGACTGCTGTCCAAATGGGGATGGAAGACTCTGACATTCCTTGGTATGGTTTTAACCATCCTTTGCTCTTGTTGTCTTTGCATCCAGTGTGGTCCCGCCATTTGTAGTCTTTGTGCTACTATGTGTGTTCGGAGACCTGTCCCGAGAGAAGTAGGGAATAATAAGTTGATGCTACAGCAACACCTTGATGACCTAATGAATATCGACATAGACCTAGATTCAGATTAAAATGAGTCTTAGGTTATTGCCTACGTAATGGCAAAAGGAGGGTCTGAGGTTTTGTAATTCTCGAGTCTGACTCCATTTTGTTCTGTGCCACCATTTTGTGTTGCCCTCACGTAGGCCTGTGAAGGTAGCCTGGCAAACAAAGTGGCCTGGCCTTCTTAGTTCATGTATACATTAACTAGGTTTCTTTTTGACTCTGAAATGAACTGTAAGAAACTGACCTCTTCACCTGAAACTGACCTCACAAAGCCTATTTCCCTGATTGATCTTTTGTCTGAGATTGCCAATTAATGTTCAGGACATCGTTAACTTTTAGTTTCCTTGCACATGCCTTACCTTGTTCAGCATCTGTTACTGTTTCTTTTTTATGTTTCTTCATTACATGGGTTATGCTTTCAATTACAGGTTTGTCTGGCCTGTGGAGATTGAATTTTGGACATTCCTAATAATTAACTTTGGGTTGGGATACTGTAAATTGAGTTTTTGTTATGTGATACTTTGTTTGAAAATGTACCTTATTGGTTAGAATTTTGTGCAGTGGGTGTACATTTATAATGTGAATATTGGGTATAAAAGGAGACGTCTTGCCTTAGTAAAATGAGCAGTCTCCTGAGAATTTACACCGTGATGTATTTCTAGGATCACTGTTACTAGCTGCAGCTAATAAACTTGGTCTCTGATGCCATCCAGAAGTATTCTGTGTCTCTGTATACCAAGACAGGTGAACTTGAAGATCTTAGGCATGCCCCTGATGCCGCTGGGTTAAACCCCGGTTCTTCAACTGGCGCCCAACGTAGGGTGACTTCAGCGGTACTGGTCCAAGCCCGAAGATTGTGAAGAGCCCCGTGGTGAAATTCTGGAGGACGGCCGACACTTCATCGACCCCTGCATGTCGACGTGGGTTTTTTTCTGCAAGGCTTCCCCTTTCCGACAGCTGCGAAGGACTACTGCCCTGACTGTCGCCCTGTCTTGGACCCTCTTGTGATGAGTTGTAAGGCGAGACGTTAGACGGTCTTCTGGTGGTGTGACAGACATTTTGGTTAAGTATACGTGGGTCGCTCCCACGACTTTGTTTTGTTTCTTGGTTTTGATTCGGCCATTGCAATACTCGAAGCCGAGGGGTTCGTATATTTGCGAGTGTATCATTTTTGATAACCCCTTGAAGTTTGAAGCAAGACTAGTGAGCTAAAAGATGCCTGGTTTTAGCAAATTTAGGAAATGGTTTTGTTGTAGTTGTAATAGGGATTCCCAATTGGAGGACTCGTGTCCGATACCTCTGGTTGGAACTCCAACTTATGAGCTCTATTCAAAGCATGGTGTAGGTCCCATTACCTTTAATGAAGTATGGGTCAGTTATACAAGGAAAGATGGTGTTTTACGATGGCCCCAACATGGTAGTTTTGAATCAGATGTTTTAGATAACCTAGAAGTTGCGCTAGTTAAGAAGAAAGCCCGGCCGGAGATATTTGACTCTTTCCGCCTTTGGTGTAAGGATGCCAAACAGCGAGAAATTAAGCAAGCTAAGAGAGATAGGAAGGAAAGGAATATATCGGCAATGCAAGCTGCTGGCAGTTTAAGGAAGATGAAGAAGATCGTGCGATTGAAGTGTCTGATAGACAACATTGCATCGCCATTAACAAATGTTATCCGGCTGTGCCACCCCCCTTTAAAATGTGACTGAAGACCCTGAAAAGGATCCTTTGATGTCACATTTACTGAGATTACCACCCCCTTATGTGCAGGGTGGTACTGCACCTCCGTTACCTCCAGTTGTTGCACCCCTTGTTGTCGTTCAACCCCCTGTTGTTGTTCATCCACCCTTTGCTTCACAGGTGTTTCTTCCTCCCCCTGCGCAGCCCCCTCCAGGGCCGCCAGCCTTGCCAGCAGCCTTGCCTCAAACTCCTTTGCCTTGCACTCCTTTATCTTCGACTTCTCTTATTTCTTTCCCTACATCTCTGTCGCCTCAAAACACTTTGTCTCCTGTCCTCATGGCAACTTCTTCTCTGTCTGCTCGGCAATGAATGACTGAGACTGTCACTAGTCTTTTGTCTCCTTTCTTTGTGTCACTGAATATGACCCCTGTTTCTGAACGTAAGCAGAGGCGTAGTCAGCTCCCTGGTCCTGAAGAGAGGGCAGTGTTAGATCTCCTTGCTCGTAGATGGGTTTCGAATACCTCCAAGTACAGTCCACAAGTGGTTATGGATATCTTCCTACAGTGGGAGGCACCAAAACAAAGGTATGTTTTTGATGTCAAGTGGGAAGATAATGAGTTGGGTTCAATTCCACTGGAATTGCTTAATGTTCAGTCTGAATTTGCTAAAGGGACGATAGTGGGTTCCGATGTTGAGGAAGAGGTAGAGACACTACTCACTTTTAGGTATAGACTTCACCCTCAGTCATTGTTCGAACCTGACCCTTCTGTTAGGAGAAAAGTGAGGCAGTATCCTATGAGAGAGGTTCCCCCTGTATGGAGAGAGGCAGTTGTGGCTGATGCCGCTCATGGTATTGCGGCTGCACCGGCTCATTTTCAGCGAGTGTGGGTGCATGTCCCTTGGAAGAGAGCTGAGGTCCTGGCTCTTAAGCAGACCTTGCCTGACCCCCATAAAAATCCTGCTGGTTATTACAAGGAGTTGTCTCAGACAGTTGATGCGTGTGTTATGAATTTAGCTGACATAGATATGTTCATGGGTAATGTAGTTCCTCAACCCTTGTGGGCGAAGATCCGTCACGAGGATCACGCTCCAGAGTTAGGAGATACATGGGTTAATATTACTGCTGCAGATGGTCGGCAGGTAGGAGGTGCCAAACCTGAACCCTTAGTTGCAGAACTACCTGGTAGGATTATTAATTTAATGAAAACTATGATGCCTACTCTGCGGGTGAATTTGGACAAGTTAGCAGCATACAAACAAAAGAAAGACGAGAGTGTGTCTGATTTCTTCACTAGGTTTGAGGACACATTCATTGATCATAGTGGTCAGAACATGAGTACAGAAGGTGGTCAGAGGTTGTTTGTAGATAAGTTTGTTTTTAATTTACTTCCAAAACTTTCTAATAAGTTAAAGGACTCTGAGAGTTCATGGACTGGTTCTTGTTCGGCCCAGATATTGGCTACTGCACAATACTATGAGAATAGAGATAAAGATGAGAAGGATAAAGTAGAGAAGAAGACTAGAGAATTAAAAACTAAAGTTCTTCTGCAGCAGGCTTATCCGCCTCGCCCTAATCAGCGTCAGTTTCAGCAACCTTCCCAGTTTCAGCAACCCCCACAGTTTCAGAAACTGTTGCAGAAGCCTGAGTCTACTGCTTCGCGACTGTCCGCTCAGTACTACACTGATGAATATTATGTTGGAAGTGAGAGTACTGGTTTTAATGATAGTTAGGATAGCCATGGACAAAGGGAGGGAGTAGTGTCAGTTCCAGTAGTCCAGAGTGCACCTTATGTTGAAGTGATTACATCAGGTGTGGCAGAACCTTTTCTTTTGGATACTGGTGCAGCAAAGAGTTCTATCATTCACTCTAAACTCCCTGGCGCACCTTTGTCTGGCCTGACCAATATTTCAGTAGGATTTTCTGGCGCCTCAGTTTGTAACCCGGTTTCTTGTCCTTTGCCCCTTTCTATTGGTCCCTGTGAATTGGAGGCTCCTCTTATTCTAACGACTGGCTGTGGCGAGAATCTGTTGGGTTTGGACTTGTTGAAAAGATTGAATGCGACATTACATTGTTCTCCTTCGGGAGTACATCTTACGGTGGGTAAGAAAGTGATTTCCCCGATGCATCTGTCTAAGGATCGCCTTCCACTGGAACTGCGTTCTCTCCCTGATACCCTTTGTGCTACAGGTCCCAATGATGTTGGTCTCTTGCAGATTCCACCCTACGTTGTTACCCTTAAGTCGAATGCTAAATTACCTTGCATTCCTCAGTACAAAATTTCCAGTGATGGCGAAACAGCTCTTTTAGCGATTATCTATGATTTGGTTGAGAAAGGTGTGGTTGAAGAAACGAGAGGTAATGTGTGTAACAGTCCTGTTCTGCCTGTCCTTAAGCGTACTGACTCTTCTCAGCCACCTGTGCATAGGTTTGTGATCGACCTTCGAGAGGTCAATAAGATCGTTGTTCCACAGTTTCCTGTTGTCCTGGACATTACTGCTTTATTGACTATGATCCCTGCCTCAGCTGCTTGGTTTTCCGTTATTGATCTGAAGAACGCTTTCTTCAGTATTCCGATTGCTGAAGAAAGTAGGGATATTTTTGGCTTCTCTTTAGGAGGCCGCAGTTTCCGGTTTAAGCGTGCTCCTCAAGGTTATTGTGAGAGTCCCTCCATTTATAGTCAGGCTTTGAAAACTCAGCTTGATACACTTGCATTGCCTTCTGGTTCTACTCTTATACAGGATGTTGATGATCTGTTGGTTGCTGCGGATGATGAAGAGATTTGTAAAGAAGTTACTCTTTCTTTGTTGCAACACCTGTCTGACCTTCATCATAAAGTGTCACCTTCGAAGTTGCAGTATTGCCGCCAAGAAGTGACCTACTTAGGCCATCTCTTGTCGAAGGAGGTAAGACTATTGACCCCAGAGCGTATTCAAGCGATTGCCCAAATGACTGTGCCATGCACACAGAGAGAGGTGCGTGCCTTCTTAGGTATCACCTCGTATCGTAGACAGTGGATTCCGAATTTTTCTTTGCTAGCGAAACCTTTATTGGCACCTACTCTTAAGGACACACCACACCCTCTTCCTTGGTCTGATGAATGTCAGAAGAGTTTTTCTGAATTGCGTGATGCATTGTGTTCTGCTCCGGTGTTGGGTACCCCCGACTACAGTAAACCTTTTACACTTTATGTACACGAGAGAGAAGGTTCTGCGTTGTCAGTGTTGACACAACAATTTGGAGACAAGCAGCGCCCATGTGCGTATTTTTCAGCTACTTTAGATCCGGTAGCTAGGGCATTGCCTAGTTGTCTAAGAGCTACAGCGGTAGCAGCTGTTTCTATCCGACAGTCTGCTGGTTTGGTATTGGATAATACATTGATTGCGGTGGTCCCACATGCAGTGGATACCCTATTGAATAGAACCAAGACTCAACATCTTACCAGTGCACGTTTGTCAGGTTATGAGTTGATGCTTTTGGCTAGCCATGTGCACATCAAGCGGTGCAACACATTGAATCCAGCTACATTGTTGCCGATTTTTTTAGAGATAGATGCTCAGGAACAGCATGACTGTTTTCTCCAGACAGAGGAGGAAACGAAGGGTAGAGTTGATCTGAAAGATACTCCTCTTTCGAATCCTGATGGTACCCTATGGGTAGATGGTTCGTGCTTTACGCTTCCGAATGGAGAGATGACTGCAGCATATGCTGTCACAACTTTGCACACGATTGGTGAAACAGCACGTATTGCACAGAATTCAGCTCAAGCAGCGGAGTTGATAGCATTGACTAGAGCGTGTGTGTTGTCAAAAGGAAAGAGAGTGAATGTTTATACTGGTAGCCAATACGCATTTGGCGTGGCTCACAGTTTTGGTCGCTTGTGGAAAGAGAGGATTTCTTACTTCCCATGGTACGAAAATTCAGCATGGACAATTAGTGAGTGAACTTCTTGAATCACTTACTTTGCCGACCCAAATTGCGATAGTGAAGTGTAGTGCGCATAAGAAGGTTATGGATGATGTGGGTCGAGGGAATGCGTTTGCAGATGAAGTAGCGAGAGAAACGGTGAAAGATGTGACCAGTCGGATGTATGTTGCAGGTCCTGCCAGATGGGTTGTGGAAGGAGGAATGTGTGAAGATACAACAGAAAGTGTGAAGATGATTCAGGCAGAAGCTACTGAGAAAGAATTGAGTATGTGGAGAGAGAGTACGGGAATGTTGGATTGAACAGGCTGTTGGGTTGAGTTGTCAGAGCACCAGCGATGGTTGTTGCCGGATGCATATGTGCTTCAGGTGGTTACTATGGCTCATGGGTTGGCTCACATTAGTTCAAAAGGGATATGTAAGTTGTTGGCTCCCGTATGGCAGAATAGTGGAATTCCTAGGTGTGCTGAGAATTTGGTTAAACACTGCATGATTTGCTTGATGCATAATCCTGGAAAGGGAACCCCAACTCCAGCGGGTCCTTTTGCTCCTCCAACGTATCCGTTCAAGGTGCTGCAGATAGACTACATTCATATGGAAAGATGCAATAACTTGAAGTATGTCCTTGTGGTTGTTTGTGCCTTTTCCAGATGGATAGAAGCCTACCCCTAAAGGATAATACTGCCTTGTCTACAGCCAAGGTTTTTTCCCAGATATGGCTTGCCGAGGATGGTATGAAGTGATAATGGAAGTGAATTTGTGGGTCAGATTATGAAGAAAGTATGTGTGGGTCTGGGTATCAAACAGAAATTTCACGCTGCGAATCACCCCCAGTCAGCAGGCCTGGTTGAGTGCTATAATGGCACTCTGAAGCTGAAGTTGGCCAAGGTGCAAGCGAGCTCTGGTCTTACATGGCCCGATGCCTTAACATTGGCACTTTTGTCCACGAGAACGACAGTACATTCTCGCGTGGGACTTAGCCCATACGAGATTGTTTATGGACGTCCGGTGAATGTCTGGGGTGTGCCGAGGCGA
This sequence comes from Lissotriton vulgaris, assembly GCF_964263255.1. Lineage (NCBI taxonomy): Eukaryota > Metazoa > Chordata > Amphibia > Caudata > Salamandridae > Lissotriton > Lissotriton vulgaris. Next base: position 1,375,207,218 of record NC_141695.1, read on the forward strand.
AAAAGTACAGTGATATCGAGTACCCTATGTTGGTTGACTACTTATAGGATTTGACAGCTAAATTGCGTGTTCTTCACCAACAGGTCCAAGACACTTTGCCTTCAGTTTCTGTAGACGCAGGTCACACGATTCGACCTGGCGACTGGATTCTAACCAGGAATTTCCAGAGGTCAAAGAACTTGGAAATAAGAGGGACCGGTCCATACCAAGTCCTGTTATCAACTCGGACTGCTATTAAGGTGTTCGGCAAGAAAAACTGGGTATATGGTACCCATTGCAAGAAGATATCTTTGCCCTTACCGTACGATAAGTGGGTCCGGGAAGGTGTTGCCGATTCCGAGAGTGAAAGGGTTCCGAGATTTGTACCTTTTAGCGATGCACATCTGGAATGGATTCAGTCAGAATGTGCGGATGATGAAGTCTTGCAAGAAGCTGTGCCGCCGTGTTTGAGACTTGATACTACGCACCCAGAGACACTATTTCAGGATCAATCTGTGCCTGGTAAAGAATGCTACAACTTAAGGTCTAAAAAAGACAAATAAAATCTGATTTTTTTTGTGAATTACACTCTTTCAGACAAGAGACTATTTTTCTTTTTCTTTTTTCGAACCACCATCCGGGTTCAGCTGCAGGGTTGCGGTATAAGACTTAAGGGGTGGCCCGCGTATTGACGAAAGGTCTGCGGTTTCAGGGACGTCTAGGACGCCTAGACGCACACTTGAGTGAAGAAGGAAAATTGCAGCGAGCAGCACGTAAGAGGATGGACTCTGTTGTAACTGAAAGAGATGTTGAGAGAATAGATTTTAAGACAAGATTTTGTACATTGATACATAGCAAATGCTTTATAATATTGTGCTTTTTGACGTTTTTAAGTATCACGTTAGCTTGTGTGGGTTGGACTGTCTATGCTACACAACAGACATCTGTACCCACCTCCCAACCTATGCTTTTTTCACTACTGTTTCTTTGCACCAGTTTTATACGTTGCCTGAACATTAACAGACAAGGAGATCAGAATTTGTCAACAACTCGTTCATACAGTTGTTGCATCAGCATCAGTTAGTAGTAAATACCACTAATTGTTGGGTTTGTGGTCTTATGCCTCATACGACAGATAAAGGTATGCCATATTTGGTTTTGCCTTTTTCTTTTAATGGGTCTGTGTGGGCTTTTCAGACCATGTTTATCTACACAAATGAGGTACGCCCCTTACGTTCCCTTAAAGATAACTCGAGCAATAGTGCCTTGATAAGGGGAATAGTAGCTAGCTATGATCCGCGATATTGATGCATATAATGCTATCTCAAAGGATGAGGTGCAGGCTTACATTGGTTGGAACGTGACTGGATATAGTACCATCTTGACAGAGAAGGTGAGACGAAAAAGGTCTCCCCCTATTTGGATTGTACCCCACGAGGCCAATTTTTTTTTGCAAGGTAATTGTCGGAATCCGAAAGCTCAGCTAGGTAAGAATGTGTGTCCTCAAACCTATGTCTATTCATCTCGGACTTTTCCACCTTTTGTGCCAGCTAAAGGCCCATATTTTGTTTGTCATGACAGAGCCTACACATGGTTGCCACCTGATTTTTCAGGAACGTGTTATGTGGCGTTTCTGTTTCCCCCTACATACACTACTGCTTCAGACTATCATAGAACAAGATATAGGTGTCTTCAATCAGAAAGATACTGCAGCACACGAAGTAGGAGATTTCTTCAAGGGCTTCTTGCCCTTTTGGGGTCCTATGATCAATAGTAGGCATATTCGACAGCTTGTCCGCTTTGTTGAAACTACTATTAATGAGACAGCAGGTGCTCTTAGTAATGTTACAGCTGAGCTTCAAGCGGACCGCCTTATGACTTTGCAGAACCGTATGGTATTAGACATCATACTTGCAGATCGAGGAGGAGTATGTAAATTGATTGGATCCAGTTGCTGTGTTTACATACCAGATAATGCCCCTACAGTGTACCAAGCCATCTCTAGGTTGTATAAAATCTCTGAATCTATCCATGTAGACGAAGGAGACTGGTCATTGACGGGATGGTTTTGGGGACTGCTGTCCAAATGGGGATGGAAGACTCTGACATTCCTTGGTATGGTTTTAACCATCCTTTTCTCTTGTTGTCTTTGCATCCAGTGTGGTCCCGCCATTTGTAGTCTTTGTGTTACTATGTGTGTTCGGAGACCTGTCCCGAGAGAAGTAGGGAATAATAGGATGATGCTACAGCAACATTGATGAGATATTGATGCATATAATGCTATCCCTAAGGATGAGGTGCAGGCTTACATTGGTTGGAACGTGACTGGATATAGTATCAGCTTGACAGAGAAGGAGAGACGAAAAAGGTCTCCCCCTATTTGGATTGTACCCCACCGAGGCAAATTTTTTTTTGCAAGGTAATTGTCGGAATCCGAAAGCTCAGCTAGGTAAGAGTGTGTGTCCTCAAACCTATGTCTATTCATCTCAGACTTCTCCACCGTTTATGCCAGCTAAAGGCCCATATTTTGTTTGTCATGAGAGAGCCTACACATGCTTGCCACCTGATTTTTCAGGAACGTGTTATGTGGCGTTTCTGCTTCCCCCTACATACACTACTGCTTCAGACTATCATAGAACGAGATATAGGTGTCTTCAATCAGAAAGATACTGCAGCACACGAAGTAGGAGATTTCTTCAAGGGCTTCCTGCCCTTTTGGGGTCCTATGATCAATAGTAAGCTTATTCGACAGCTTGTCCGCTTTGTTGAAGCTACTATTAATGAGACAGCAGGTGCTCTTAGTAATGTTACAGCTGAGTTTCAAGCGGACCGCCTTATGACTTTGCAGAACCGTATGGTATTAGACAACATACTTGCAGATCGAGGAGGAGTATGTAAATTGATTGGATCCAGTTGCTGTGTTTACATACCAGATAATGCCCCTACAGTGTACCAAGCCATCTCTAGGTTGTATAAAATCTCTGAGTCTATCCATGTAGATGAAGGAGACTGTTCATTGACGGGATGGTTTTGGGGACTGCTGTCCAAATGGGGATGGAAGACTCTGACATTCCTTGGTATGGTTTTAACCATCCTTTTCTCTTGTTGTCTTTGCATCCAGTGTGGTCCCGCCATTTGTAGTCTTTGTGCTACTATGTGTGTTCTGAGACCTGTCCCGAGAGAAGTAGGGAATAATAAGATGATGCTACAGCAACACCTTGATGACCTAATGAATATCGACATAGACCTAGATTCAGATTAACATGAGTCTTAGGTTATTGCCTACGTAATGGCAAAAGGAGGGTCTAAGGTTTTGTAATTCTCGAGTCTGACTTCATTTTGTTCTGTGCCACCATTTTGTGTTGCCCTCACGTAGGCCTGTGAAGGTAGCCTGGCGAACAAAGTGGCCTGGCCTTCTTAGTTCATGTATACATTACCTAGGTTTCTTTTTGACTCTGAAATGAACTGTAAGAAACTGACCTCTTCACCTGAAACTGACCTCGCAAAGCCAATTTCCCTGATCGATCTTTTGTCTGAGATTGCCAATTAATGTTCAGGACATCGTTAACTTTTAGTTTCCTTGCACATGCCTTATCTTGTTCAGCATCTGTCACTGTTTCTTTTTTATGTTTCTTCAATACATGGGTTATGCTTTCAATTATAGGTTTGTCCGGTTGGGATACTGTAAATTGAGTTTTTGTTATGTGATACTTTGTTTGAATTACCTTATTGGTTAGAATTTTGTGCAGTGGGTGTACATTTATAATGTGAATATTGGGTATAATAGGAGACATCTCGCCTTAGTAAAATGAGCAGTCTCCTGAGAATTTACACCGTGATGTATTTCTAGGATCACTGTTACTAGCTTCAGCTAATAAACTTGGTCTCTGATGCCATCCAGAAGTATTCCGTGTCTCTGTATACCAAGACAGGTGAACTTGAAGATCTTAGGTGTGCCCCTGAAGCCGCTGGGTTAAACCCCGGTTCTTCAGGGGCCACTATTCCGGTTTATTGTTAATGATAGCTGTATAGTCACTCACCTTAGTATTCACCATTTAAGAATCGAACAACATTCTTCCGTTGGATCGTAATCCTCCTCAAACATACGCTAAATGTATTTTAGGATTTTCTCCAGATGTCCCAAGGCCACACCAGTTGGCCATCTCATTTGTAATACCGTAACAGGTGAAATCATAAAAGGTGCCTAATACAGTACAGTCAAATACAACCAGTGGCAAATAACAAAGCACGTATCAAAGTCATTAACTGGTAAAACTACAATATAAGCCTTTTAGTGACTCCATCTTATATCCAGTTGGGTTGCCTGCCAACCTGCAACCCGGCCTGAAAACAGAAACTTTGGCAACACTGAAGGCATGAACCGGAAGGGCCTGCACTCTGCAGCCTCGCCCAGGCCGGCTATCAGTTGTGAATGTATGCGTCCGTCAATGATACCACTGAAACAACTGCTGGATATAACCATCTTTTCACTTTCCCTGTTTTCATCCTACACCCTGTTTAGCCCTCTTTCCTCCCTGCCGCCTGGAATTGTGGGAGGGTCCAGATGGCCTGTATAGGGCTTTTGAGACTGTCAGCGTAATATTTAAGTTTACTGTCGGGTCCATGACAGACTCTAACTCACCGTACATCACCGTCCAGCTGATTCCAAATTGCGAAGGCTTCCCCCAAGCTGGCGGAGGAATACTCGTCACTGTTTATTCTCCGCAGGGGCACATGCGGGCACCACAAGTTCCAGCATGTTCGGTGATATTGGCTCTAAACACACGACTAGCTGGAAGTCCCCTCTCATACTACGAGGTATGCTGTGAGAAATTCCGTTTATAATAACATGGTGAGGTGTTGATTCATTTGAACGGAGTTAGCAATGGAAAATTCCAGAGCGTTTTATCGTTTGTTTGTTAGCCACAAACATGAGACTCGAGTGCATGCAAGTGAAACATGAGGGAAATGGATATCTTCATGCAACACTTTAATTTTGCAGGTCCCTCTGTGGGCTGTATAGAATGCAGCAGTGAGGCACAGCGTGTAATAAAACCTCCTGTTGAATATATGTTTTGGTATTTCATCCCCGGCTTCTGGACCGTTCCCCATCTGGTACCTGGCCTGGCCCCGCGCGCCGCCTCAGGCAGGAAGTAGAGGCCGGGGGTACCGCGCTCTTCCGGCATCCTCATCTCCCTCACCCCGGCTGCGCGCGGTGAACAGCAGTGGGGCTTGGGGGAGCAGACGACCGCAGGGAGGTCTCCCCGCGGGCAGTTTGGGAGGGGATGGGGTTAGCAGCAAGCAAGACGGGCTTTTAGTATTGGGCATGTTTTTTGTAGCCCAAAAGGAGCCCAAGCATAAATGCTTTGGGCTCCTTCTCCCAGCCACCATTTTATGTTCTGTGACCTGGTGGCTTGGAGTAGTGTAGGTAGGAATTTTTTTGTGTGGGTTTTTGAGGCGTTGGAGATTAGGGTTGTAAAATGGCAGCGGAGGACTTTCGTGTCTTGGAAGCCCTTCGTCTTCTCAGAGAAGCAGGGTGCATGGATCTAGTGCTGGGGGAATCAGCGGGCCGTCGCACCTCGCGCGGCAGGCCTCCGCCACCGTGGCAGCCGTCATGGTGGCGTGCCTGTCCCTGAAGCGTCCGAGGCTGGAGGTAAGTCAAAGGGGCCGCCCGGGTGACAAGATGGCGGCCCCAGTGTCGAAAGCGGTGCAAGCCGTGGGGGGAGTGTCCGGGGTGGGTAGGGTGGCCTCGAGCGTGCGGGCGGCTTGGGTCCCGGCGTGATCTGCGGGGGTCTGGTGGCCCGCCGGAGCAGCTCCCCACTCCGGCGTTGGAAAACAGAGCGCAGTCTGCCCCTGTGCTGGTTGGGGAGCGCGGGGTGCGGGGTTCCAAGAGACGCTCGGCCTCGGTCTCCGCGACATCGGTTGTGGCAGGAGCGGCGGCGGATGTCCTTGAGTGCGGGCAGGTTGTGGGTGAGGCTGCTAGTGAGCTTGGGGTTGCGAGGGGGACCGGGAGGGAGCAGGCAGAGGGTATCGCTCGGTGCGAGGTAGTTGGGGCAAGTATGCAGGGAAGCACAAGCAGGAAGGGGGGCTGCCCTTGTCTTCCCTATTGAACAGTGTGTGGAGGTTAGCACCTCCAGGCCAGTGGGCATGGTTGGAAATGAGCCTAGTCTGGCAGTGTTCGAGGCTGGGGGTAGTAGGGAAATGTCCAGCCCCCTTCTGTTTCCCGACCCTTATTCTCCTAGGATGGAAGCAGCCTGAGTGGTGGGTAGCTCTTTGGGGGAGGGGGAATGGGCACAGGTGGGTGGGTGGGGTAGTTTTCTCCATCAGGGGGGAAGCCCTCTGTCTAGGGTCTTGCCATCAGTGCCTTTGGGGGATCCCAGGGGGCCGGTTTTTGGGGTCGGGGTGCCTGGAGGAAGGGGATGAGGTGGGGGAGGGTTGGCAGGTGAGAAGGGGTGGATCCTGGGAGGGTCTGGATGTCTTCCCATCATGGTCCGTGGGGGTTCGTGGTATTGAAGTGGGGGAGAGTACATTATACCTGGTACCTCCTCAGCACTTTTCATTGGACGGCACTGTGATAGGCTCTGTTGGGGGGGCCAGGGCCGGGATATGGCATCAAGTGCAGGTGTTAGGGGGAGTGGGCCTCAGGCTCTGGGGCCTGCGGGTGCTGTGGTACAGGCAAGGCTGGAGTGGAGTAGTGAGGAGGAAGGGGAAGTTGGGCATGCTACAGTGATAACTACGAGAGTAGGTAAGGGGACATCAGGGCTAGTTCAGCAGAGCGAGAATAGGTGGGCAGGGGATGCGGTTGTTGTTGTTTCCGGGGGTTGGGAAGGTGGCAGCATTAGGGGTCCCAGCACATCAGTCCGAACTTTTTCTCCACAGGTCAGGGAGCGTACTGGAGCAGTGGACTCGGTAGGGCGTAGGGCGGCCCAGTCGCGCTGAGGAAACGGGAGGGTGGAGCCTCGCGAGGCACATTCCATACCATTGGGGAATCCCGGCGTGGCCAGCACAAGAAGGTCAAGCGCGACCTCCCTGGCCCCAACTTTAGACAGGACACGGCGGACAGATCGGTCAGCGGATGGAGATGTTAGGTGTGGTCAATTTTTTGGGGAGTACCGGCATGTACAGTCGGCTCCTGCACCAGGTGTACAGGCACAGGACGGTGGGGCCGCCGCAGGAGGTGAAGGGTCCGGTAAGGCCCGTGGTGTGGTGATGGGTTCGGATTCTCTATTGATAGAGGAGCCGGTGGTACTGGACTATGATGAGGACAGTCCAGAGGAAGGCGAAGTGAGGGGTGACGAGGAAGGGGGGGTCCTTCTCATGTGTATCATAGTGTTTTGCAGGCACCTGCAGTGGTGCAGTCCAAGAAAGGAGTGGTGTTTGGAACCAGAAGAGAGCGCAGCCCCTCAGTGAGGGCTCCTCGGACAGTGGACAATGTGGAGAATGTGGCATGGAGGTCGGCGCATGGTCGGGCCCTCTTGTTAGACCCAGGTGAGAATGGTGAACCACGGGCCAAACCTAAAATGGTGACAGTGGGAACTGAGGGTGAGGAAGTCGGGTGGGTTGGTGAAGGAAAACTTTAAAAAGGTTGTTATGTGGTGGATCAAGGGAAGGGGACAGGCGAGGTGGAAGGGGCATCCGGTTCCAAGGTGGAGAGTGGGGTGAACACAGACCTAAATGAAACATTTAAAGATGCTCTGCATAGCAAAGAGTTAAAGATTAAGAAGCTCCCCTACATGGGTGTTACAAAGCCGCTGGGGCACACTTGATGCTCGCCACCAAGGAAAGAATTTGGAAGGGGGAATATGTGGAAATTCTTAAGCTATTGCACAGAGAGGTACGATCAAAAGAGGGGTCTAAGGAGGAAGAGAATGAGTTGGCTAAGCATCCAAAAGTGCCTTTAACAATTGAAAATTGGATGGCAGCATTCTTAATTTACGCCAGCGTGTACTGCGCAAAAATTCCCAGAGCGCTGTGTTGCCATTTTTAGATACATGGGCGTCATTAGAAAAGCACATATCACCGGTAGTGGTTTTGCGTGGCCCAAATATGATGAGGAGTTTCGGGCCCATATGGCTTGGGACCCAGAGGTGAAGTGGGGAGAGTTGGATACTGATTTGTGGCAACACACAATAGGCGCACCAGCAGGGGGTAAGACTACATTCACAGCTAGTGGCTTACCGTTAGCTTACCGGCCCTTTCAAGGGAAGCCCACCTGAGGAGGGGTATGGGGAGTGCAACAGCAGCACAAACAGGGTCTGGGGCATTCTCGGATTTTAACAAGGGCATGTGCACAAGGGAATATTGCAGGTTTAGGCACAAGTGTTCGCAATGTGGTAAGAAGCATCCCTTGGTCAAGTGCTGGGGGGTTAAAAATACAAACAGTGAGCAGTGGCAGCAGCCAAGCGCTAGCACTTCAGGCCCCTCTCAGCAATTTCAAGGAGCTGGAGGAGGTAAGGGACCACAGGGGGCTGAGGCCAAAGGCTCATACTCTGGTTAAGTTGGTACAGCTGGCAGAGGGCTTGAGGGAATATGGGGATGTGCGGGCTAAAAGGGTACTTTTGGAAGGTTTTCAGGAAGGGTTTCGGCTAGGCTACAAGGGGCCTCGGCTGCGACGATGGTCCAAGAATTTGAAATCAGCAGATGAGCATAAGGCAGTTGTGCAGGAGAAATTGAACAAGGAAGTGTGGGAAGGAAGGATGGCTGGGCCACTTGATGATTGGCCAATGGAGGACTTGATTATTTCCCCGATTGGGGTAGTCCCCAAGAAAGAGGCGGGCCGTACAGATCAATCCAACGCCTGTCATGGCCGGAGGGGTCTCCTGTAAACGATTTTATTGATGAGAAGGTAGCCTCTGTTTCATATTCCTCAGTTGACGTTGCTATGTCACTAGTGGTGACGGAGGGCGCAACTGTAGAGATGGCAAAATGTGATATAAAATCCGCATTTAGATTGCTTCCAGTCCATCCAGATGATTGGAATCTTCTGGGGATCCATTTTGCTGGTCAATGGTATGTGGACAAAGCATTGCCAATGGGTTGTTCGATGTCTTGTGCCCTTTTTGAATGTTTCAGCACTTTCTTGCAATGGTATTTTACACAATGCACTGGCCATGAGTTGGCAACACACTATCTGGACGATTTCTTTTTTGTTGGACACCAAGCTCCACGGAGTGCCAGGCAGCCGTGGACACATTCCAAGAGCTCATGGACAATTTGGGGGTGCCGTTAGCGCCGGAGAAGACAATGGGTCCTTGTGCGACCATGGCTTTTCTGGGGATTGAGATTGATTCTAAGGCAATGTGGGCTCGCTTGCTGGTTGAAAAGAAAGCGAAGATGCTGGAGCTCCTCGAAACAATGTTAGCCAGACAGAAGGTGACAGTGAAGGATATTCAGGTTCTGCTGGGCCATCTTAAATTTGCTTGCAGGGTTGTCAGGACAGGGCGAACTTTTTGTAGGCGTTTGGGTCAGGCACTGTCAGGTCAGCACTTACATCCTCATCATGTTCGTCTGTCAGCTGAAGTTAAGGAAGATCTGCGTATGTGGAAGGTCTTTCTGCACTCTTTCAATGGAGTTCCTTTAGCCAGGGATAAGGATTTCCAATGGGATGTTCAGATTTTTTCGGATGCAGCGAGCAGTGATGGTTTCAGTCTTTACTGGCAGGGTAGGTGGTGTGCGGAAAAGTGGCTGGCTCAATGGAAGAATGGTGGGAGAAGCATAGCTTTCTTGGAACTTTTTCCGGTGTTGGTGGCTCTGACATTGTGGGGGCAGGATTTGGCACATAAGAAAGTTCTGTTCAGGATTGAAAATAGGGCTGTGGTGGACATTCTCAATAGACAGTCATCAAGGAATGAACAGATTTTGAAACTGCAGCGAGCCTTTGTGTTAGGTTGCCTCAGGTACGATATCGCTTTCAGGGCCTTACACATTCCGGGTGTGGACAATGACATTGCGGATGCTTTGTCTTGTTCGCAGTGAGAGAGATTCCATGGGCTGGCTGAGAAGGCGGACAGGACACCGACCACCATGCAGGATCACTTGTGGTATGTAGGCAACGTAGGGTTGTACAATTGGTGGTAGGTTCCTTGTCCGCATCCACCCGGACAGCGTATGCGCTTGCTTTGAAATAATTTATGGCGTCAGGGGCATGTAAGCGGGAGGTAGAATGGCGTTGATCTGAAGATGTGATACAGTTTATCCTTGATCTAATGGACAAAGGCCTGTCTAGGGTTACCATAGCGGGCAAGTTAGCAGGTATTTAATTCATGGGGAAACTTCTTTGGGACTACTCTCCTTCTTCCGGGAAGGTTGGGAGGAGAATGATGGAAGGTTTTGCTAGGGAGCGGGGAGCAGAGAGGTCTGTTCGGAACCCCTTGTCATGGCAGAATTTATCCCGGTTGTTGGAAGTGTTACAGTTGGTTTGCAGGGATGGTTATGAGACTTGTCTGTTTTCCACGCTCATGGTGTGGATGTTTTTTGGGGCGTTTAGAGTTTCGGAGCTGTTTGGGTTCTAAGTGCCAAAAGGGCATAGGGTGGCAGGATGTAGGTTGGTCCGAGACGGGAGTCCATATTTGGCTGCCAAACTCAAAAACAGACCAGAGGAGTAGGGGTAAGGGGATCTGGTTAGAAGCTTCCTCCCCTGTCGTGACATGTCCTTTGCAGTGGGCCCAGCGATGAAGGGAGCGATCTGGTGGGAAAGCTGGGGAGGTGGTTTTTCAACATGCAGATGGGAGCCGGGTTTCGGAATACCAGCTGCGCATGGTGCTCCGTAAAGCTTTGCGGTCCATTGGGTTAGATGGGACACAATATGGGACTCATTCTTTCAGAATAGGGGCAGCAACGGAGGCTCATGATAGGGGCTGGTCTAGAGAGGATATTATGCACTTGGGGCGCTGGTCTTCGAACTGCTTTCAGCGCTATGTGAGAAACAATGCGGGGGAGGCGCATGCGTCATCCTCTTTGCCATAAGTCTGATATTGCTTTTCTCGTTACAGGTCCAGTGGCTGGCCCCCGCTCGACAGAATTGACTATATGGATTGTGGGGCATTCTTTTGTTAAATGGGATCATGTTCAAGCATGTCATAGTTATTTTGGGTCCTTGTTGGGTTTTAATGAGCGTTGCTTCAGAGTGGTGTGGAAGAGAAAAGGGGGCATGCTGTGGAGGGAGTTGATTCTGGCGCTGAATTCGTGGTTGGTCGGGGGCCAGTGCCCGGATCAGCTTTTAATTCATTTGAGGGAAAATGATTTGTGTGGGATCAAGGGAGTCGTTTTACTGAGGGCAATGAAAAGGGATTTGGCACTTATTAGGGAGCAGTGGGCCATGTCTTATGGACAGAGTTGATGCCGCGCAGGATTTGGAGAGTTGCGAACAAGCCTAAGGCAATTGACAGGGCGCGCAAAAAGGTCAACTTGGACATTTCAAGGTTCTGCAGGAGCTTGGGGTTTGGGAGAGTGACCCATGGAGATATTCGTTTTGACACGGTTGAGTTCTTTAGGAGTGACGGAGTACACTTGTCCAGGTTAGGGATGGATCTGTATCTTTTGGAGCTGAGAGAAGTGCTGTCTAGGTGTTTGAAAGATCAGGAACATGACAGATAGGCCATATACTTTACGAGACATGAAAGTTTTTGCAGCTAGTTGGGGGGCAGAAAGGGGAGGGGTGGTCTTCTTCCTACCCCCCGGCTTTCTGGGTGGCGGGGGTTAGTGGTGTTTTGCTAGGGTTTGCAGAATTGTCTTTGTTCATTTGAGTAGTTGGGTCATCGATAGGATAAGTGGGCAGGCTATGTTGTTGGGGTGGTTCCACAGGTTGGGGAATCAAAAGTTGTCAAGGGGCAGGCAGGGGAGTTTGTGTATCGGATTGTTTAAATTGTTAGGTTTATACGTATATGCAAGGACTCGCATTGTTTGTATTTTGTAATGTTGCAATGTATGGGTGGGGGGCGGGGTCAAAGATATTTTAGGGGCGGGCGGGCGGGGATTTGGGGTTAAGGAAGTGTTTTATTTAGTGAGGTTTAGTATTTTAAGTCGTTGGCCGAGGTTTTAAAGTGATAATGTGCACCTGTTTCAATAAAGCAGCTTTTTTCACACAAAAGCTGGTTTGTGGTCTGCTACCCCCCTACCCCTTCTTCCCAAAGAGTGAGGGGACTTTGGGAGTGCCAATGTGCAATACATTAAAGCAAGGCACAGTTGCATAGTTGCATAGCAATAATCAAAATCATATTAGTGTGCATTTCACTAAACAATAGATGTAATGCAGGTGGCGACCATGGTTGTGCTTACTTAGGCAGTGACTAGGGTATGCATGTTGTTTGATTGTGTTTGGTATGTGATGTGTTTGGTATGTGGTTGCTGCTTGTCATTGTATGTGTTTATAATTAACGGTGCATATGTCAGTTTTTGTGTGAATGCGTGTGCGCAGTTGTGTGCATAATTATACTTGATTGTGAGCTAGTGTATGTTTGCTTTCCGTAAATAATATTTTGTAGATGCGTGTGACTGGTGTGTGTGTGTGTGGACAGAATTGCATGCGCATATGACAGTGCACGTATGCACCGTTGATCGAGGCACTGTATGTAAATGTGCAAAAGTATTGTTGTTCATCCCAAAGAAGAGTACAGTGCACGACTCTTCAGTACAGGTGCTAAATAGTGCTCGCTCCTCACAGGCAATGCATTGCAGGGAGGTTAGACTGGACCTCACTCTAAGCAGGCACATTGTGCTGAGAGAGACCTGCCCGTCCGCCCTGTGCTCTGGATTCACAACTCGGGCATTGTGTTTTCTTCCCCTACTTATGGGCAGCTAAGTGGATGGTGGGTAAAGGGGGTCATTTGTGCACACTGGGGGCGCCACGGTGGGGGGTGGGGTGTTGTTACAGGCGCAGCACGAGCTCGCTCTGCGGTGCTGGCTGATTGAGGCTGTACCGGCAACTGTATGTTCAAAATCCCGGGCTGCGGCAGCTTTAAACACCATGGACAGTGGCCGGCCCGCTAGCAGCCGTCAGAAGGACCAGGCCCCCGCTCCACATCAAGAGGGGGCCCGAGAGCGGGCGCCTGGGAGTGGGACTTCGTGCCACAGACTGAAGAGCACTATGAGAGATGGCACACCCCTCAAACCTGTCTGTGCTTCGCCGCACCGACCCCGGTTACTCAAACAATAATCTACATATACAAGGCATTCACGCCTTCCTCCGAAAAGCGGACGGCGTGTGACACCCACAAGAGTGAAGAGTAATGAGGGGGGCCAGGGCAGTACAGCCCCCCCGGACCCACACAGCACGTCTGCAGATCGGCCATGCGGACACAGGGCCACACACTGCAGCATGGCACCCTGGAAGAAAGGGAGCCCAGGGCAGGGGAGGGAGTCAAGTTTCTATTAGAGTGAACTCCAATGCGTGAGCGGGCGCTTTTGGGGTGCAACACTACATCCGGTTGTAGGGGGCATGCACATGGCACCGAGGGGTGGGACATTACACCTACAGTGGGAGAGGATGATACGCACGAGAGAGCAGGTGACACCTATGAGTTCAAATGAAAACTACAAGGTAATACAAAAGGGCATTCCCAACTGGCAAATTAAATATTAAGAGTGTAACCGGGGAGCGGGGTCGGGTAAGGAGGAGGGTCCACCTTTAACATTGTTTGACCCCCCCCCTCTTGTCTCCGCAGCCTCCCCTCAATCCTGGCTGGTCAGCAAGCGAGAGATATAGTTGCGACGAGGAGGAAGGATGGGGTCCCTTTAAATGGACCGACGCTCTGATGGAGGAGGAGCCTAAAGAACAGGTAAAAGGAGGCTCCGATAATCACCAGGTGTGTTTTTTCACCGGAGGAGCGGACAGAGTGCAGGAGAGCGGAGAGGCGGGAAGCAGCGAGTCGGACTGGAGAGGAGCCGAGCGGTGGTTACAGGAGGAGGAGAATTGGATCGGGACTGAGCGTTGGGTAAGCGAGGAGAACCTGGAGGAAACCGAGATCCCGGAGAGCCAGCAGACGCCGGCGGAAGAAGCGGAGCAAGATTCCCCAAGAACGGAGGTTGGAGCAGAGAGCGCCGGAAAACCAGAGACGGGACCTGCAACGCCTGGAGGCCATCACCACGAGCCGCCCAGCCGTGCGCCAGGAGGTGTACGGCTAGCAGAGATACGGGACCGATTCTTGGGGTGGTGGAGGCGTAAAGGCCGCCGTACTACTTAGTTAAACCTGTAAAGACGAACTCGTTTTTCCCTTCTTGATTTTGGCACGAGTTTGGCACTGACACTAGCATAGCCAGTGAAGCACTGTGTGTTCCCCTCACGTCCCTCACACCCCCCCCCCTCAATTACCGTGTTTGTAAACGCCGAAACACTTACTGGTCCTCTCGTTTCTTTCCTTCTTGGCGGCCGGCGAGGGCGAGCATTACGGAGCCTCCAGAGCCCAGCAGTCGGAGGAGGAGCCCCGTCAGGAGGAAGGAGGAGGGAACCAGACGAAAGACCCGTCCCGACAGGAGCCGTTCACCCAGAAAGGGAGCTGTCAGAAAGACCTGTACCGATACCCTATATGATAAAATAAAATCCACTACTACCAGAACACGTCTACTGCCTATTCCTAGTCCCGCCGTAACAGTGGTGGAGAATGCGGGCAACCCATCCGTCTGTAAACCAAAGATGGAGGAATTAGTGAAAGCCCTTGTGCAAGGTCAAGAACGCCTGGAGAAGATTGCAGAGCAGCAGTTCCTAGCAGCTGAGGCTGACAGAGAAGTCATTAAAGCCGCCGTGGTAACCCGTACCCTGGACCCTCCCGTAACTACAGGATCAGTGGCAGTGGGAGGGATACCCCATACAATAGGAGGAGTGTCCCTTCAAAAGTACCAGCCCGGGGAGGATCCGGACGCCTTTTTACTTAATTTCGAACGAGCTGCTAGGGCATGTGGATGGCCCGTTGTGAAATGGCCTTTTTTCTTGGCCCCGTTACTGGTGGGGGAGGCCCAAGCCGCCTACCAGGTGGCAAACCCCCGAGGAGACACGTCCTACGCGGACATAAAACAAATCATCCTGGACCATCTAGGCCTTGATACAGAGGCATATCGGATCCGATTCAGGAAGGAGAGAGGTGTACCCGGGGAGATGCCAAAAACATTGTTTGTTCGCCTGAAAATGGCTGCGGACAAATGGCTACGGCCCAACGAAAGCTCAAAAGATGAGATCATGGACCGCATATATCTCGAGCAGTTCCTCGAGGCTCTCCCCTTCTCGACACAAAGGTGGTTAAAGCAACATCACAACCTGACCACTCTACAGGCCGTAGAAATGGCCAATACCTTTTCCCGGGCTCCCCAAAAACCCCCGATGGTAGGGGAAACAGATAGGCAGAAGCATCCCTACAAACCGGAGAAGAAACCTGGACGGATGCCGGAAGCGCCTAAACCACGTATCTGGAAGCCGGAACCTGTGCCCCATAGTGGGCCACAGTGTTTTGATTGTGGGACCTGGGGACATATAGCCCGTCATTGTCCTCGACGGAAACAGGAGGAGGAGCCCATGGAGGTCGGATATCTACCCCGGACCGTCTTATACTCCGCTGAGATGGGACATGCCTATAGAGTGAGTATAATGATCAATGGGAACCCTGTAAAAGCACTGCTAGACTCGGGATGTCGTCAGTCCGTTGTCCAGGCCCACCATGTGCTACCCCAACAGCTCCTTCCCCGAGAGAATGTTTACATCCGGTGTGTTCATGGGGATGTGAAGCAGTACCCAGTGGCGATAATACCTCTGATTCCCCAAACAGGTAGGCCGTCCCGAGTCAAAGTAGGGGTGCTGGCATCTCTGCCAGAAGATCTAATTATTGGGACTGACAACCCCGAGTTTCTGGACATGTTCAAATCTAGCCTTGCCCCAGTGACAGTATCAAAAGACACCCCTGGGAACAAGAGGTATGTGCCAGCCTTTGCCTCCCCGGACCCATGGATTTTGGATAGAAGTTTTCGATTTGCCCAAGCAAATGACGCTACTTTATTAAATGCCTGGGAAGCAGCCCACCAGAATCAGAACCAAAACCCCATACAGTACCCACGATTTTTCATTAAAAATGACCTTCTGTACAGACAGGGAAAAGAGACCGACCCAGAACAACTATTGGTCCCAGTATCCTTTCGTGAACAAGTGTTGTTCTACTCACACTCTCACTTAGTGGCAGGCCATACAGGAGCCGAAAAGACAACACAAAATTTGTTAAAATGCTTCTACTGGCCCGGTATATACAAAGACTCGATGGTGTATTGCCAGGAGTGCGATGTCTGTCAGAAACGGAATATGACCCGGCCGCCTGCCGTGCCCTTACAACCTCTCCCCATCATCGGTGTCCCGTTCGAAAGAGTAGGAATGGACCTCATAGGGCCTCTCCCCAAAACTAAGAAGGGTCACCAATATGTATTGGTCATAGTCGACTATTCCACCCGGTTTCCAGAGGCCTTCCCCCTGACAGCGACCACCACAAAGAACGTCGCAGACAAAATGTTGGAATTGTTTTCACGGGTTGGCTTTCCGAAAGAAATACTAACCGATCAAGGTACCCCTTTTGTGTCCCGCCTCATGAAAGAAGTGTGTGCCCTGCTACACATCCACCAAATCCGGACAGCCGTATACCATCCCCAAACGGATGGTCTAGTGGAGCGGTACAACCGGACGTTGAAGACCACTCTCCGGAAAATGTTAGAAGTAAACAGCACTGAGTGGGATCAAGTACTCCCACTGGCTCTATATGTTATCCGGGGTCAAAAACAGAGCAGCCTAGGGATTTCCTCGTTTGAACTCCTGTATGGTCGACAGCCACGGTCCCTATTGGACATGACTAAGGAAGCCTGGGAGCGGGAAACTCCCGAAGAGGTAACCAAAACCCTGGATTATGCGAGACAACTGAGGTCCAAACTGGGAAAGTTAAGAGACCTCGCTTTTGCCAACCTGGAGAAAAGTCAGAGAAAACAAAAGACAATATATGACAAAGGAAAAAAATGGAGAAAACTTTCTGTAGGTGATTGGGCTCTAGTTCTATTGCCTTCGTCGACGCAGTAATTTAAAGCTGAATGGAGTGGGCCCTACGAAGTCGTAGAAACCATTGGAAATACTAGCTACAGACTAAAAATACGTCCACGAAGCACACAGGTGTATCACATCAACATCCTAAAAAAGTGGTTGGGCCGACCGCCAGCCGAGATCCACCTCACAGACTCGAACCCACTTGACCACAAGTCAACCCTTTCCAGTCTAGTGGTCAATGAAGAGCTGACTGCCCAAGAGAAACGACAGATGGAGAAAACGCTACAACACCATGCACAGGTCTTTTCAGACCTCCCCGGAAAAACCAATATGGCTGAACATCATATCCATACAGCGCCGGGTAAAACAGTAAAGATCAAACCCTATCAAGTCCCGGAGTCCAGGAGGACCGGAATACAACAAGAAGTTGAAGAGATGCTTAGACTCGGGGTGATAAGACCTTCCCACAGCGAATGGTCAAGCCCCATTGTGCTGATACCAAAGCCTGATGGAACGAGAAGGTTCTGCATGGACTTCCGAGCGCTGAACGACATCTCCACCTTTGATGCTTACCCCATACCCAGGATAGACGAACTCATAGAGAAACTGGGTGAGGCCAAATACATAAGTACCATCGACCTTACTAAAGGCTACTGGCAGGTCCCCCTAAAAGAGGAGGACCGGCATAAAACCGCGTTCACCACTGACTCAGGCAGGTACGAATTCACCGTTCTTCCCTTTGGCCTTCATGGGGCCCCTGCCACCTTCCAAAGATTGATGAACCGAGTACTGAAGGATATATCATCATTTACTTCTGCTTACCTTGATGATATAGTCGTCTTTAGCCCTGACTGGGACTCACATCTTAAACACCTGCACACGTTGTTCGAGACGCTCCACCAGGCCGGGTTGAAAGTCAACGCAAAAAAATCTCGAATAGGTTTTCAGAAAGTAAAGTACTTGGGCTATGTACTAGGACATGGCAGGATTGAGCCGCAAGTAGAGAAAGTGAGGGCCATATCGGAAACACCCTTCCCGAGTACAAAGAAAGAACTCAGAGCTTTTTTAGGGCTAATCGGTTACTACAGACGGTTTATTCCTGACTTTGCCCAATTGGCCGCCCCCCTAACAGATGCCCTACAGAATAAGGTCAAGCAGTCGATTCTACAGACACCAACGTCCTCTATGTTGGACGCTTTCGCTTCCCTGCTTCCCCAGATTTTTCACGGCCTTTTTCCCTACATACGGACGCGTCTGACTATGGTATAGGGGCCGTGCTGTCTCAAGTGGGGGACGACGGAGGTGATCATCCGATACTGTTCATCAGCCGAAAGCTGTTCCCACGGGAGCTTAAGTATCCTACGGTCGAGAAAGAATGTCTAGCCATACGTTGGGCCGTGGAGAAGCTGGCGTACTACCTAGAAGGGCGTCAGTTCTCGCTATACACGGACCATGCCCCCCTTCTCTGGATGGCCCGCAACAAGTCGAACAATGCCCGTGTCATGAGGTGGTTTCTTGCTCTACAGCCTTATGCCTTTAGTGTGCATCACAAGAAAGGGGTCGACAATACTGGAGCAGACTTTTTATCACGGAATCCACTTCCCGAACGGAAGTATTCAGGGGGGATGGTGTGTAACCGGGGAGCGGGGTCGGGTAAGGAGGAGGGTCCACCTTTAACATTGTTTGACCCCCCCTCTTGTCTCCGCAGCCTCCCGTCAATCCTGGCTGGTCAGCAAGCGAGAGATATAGTTGCGACGAGGAGGAAGGATGGGGTCCCTTTAAATGGACCGACGCTCTGATGGAGGAGGAGCCTAAAGAACAGGTAAAAGGAGGCTCCGATAATCACCAGGTGTGTTTTTTCACCGGAGGAGCGGACAGAGTGCAGGAGAGCGGAGAGGCGGGAAGCAGCGAGTCGGACTGGAGAGGAGCCGAGCGGTGGTTACAGGAGGAGGAGAATTGGATCGGGACTGAGCGTTGGTTAAGCGAGGAGAACCTGGAGGAAACCGAGATCCCGGAGAGCCAGCAGGCGCCGGCGGAAGAAGCGGAGCAAGATTCCCCAAGAACGGAGGTTGGAGCAGAGAGCGCCGGAAAACCAGAGACGGGACCTGCAACGCCTGGAGGCCATCACCACGAGCCGCCCAGCCGTGCGCCAGGAGGTGTACGGCTAGCAGAGGTACGGGACCGATTCCTGGGGTGGTGGAGGCGTAAAGGCCACCGTACTACTTAGTTAAACCTGTAAAGACTACTCGTTTTTCCCTTCTTGATTTTGGCACGAGTTTGGCACTGACACTAGCATAGCCAGTGAAGCACTGTGTGTTCCCCTCACGTCCCTCACACCCCCCCCCCCCCTCAATTACCGTGTTTGTAAACGCCGAAACACTTACTGGTCCTCTCGTTTCTTTCCTTCTTGGCGGCCGGCGAGGGCGAGCATTACGGAGCCTCCAGAGCCCAGCAGTCGGAGGAGGAGCCCCGTCAGGAGGAAGGAGGAGGGAACCAGACGAAAGACCCGTCCCGACAGGAGCCGTTCACCCAGAAAGGGAGCTGTCAGAAAGACCTGTACCGATACCCTATATGATAAAATAAAATCCACTACTACCAGAACACGTCTACTGCCTATTCCTAGTCCCGCCGTAACAAAGAGGTGCTAGCGTGGGACATCAAGGTGCAATGGGATGTATGGAAGCTAGACTAGGAAGCGTGGAACCCTCCACATTTTTAGGTCACTGGCCGGCGAGTTGGTGGTGTGCTGCTGGCCATGGTAAGCGTCAATCAATCTACCTATTCAGAATTGTACTAAATATAGCAATTTTTTAAAAGATTTCCAAAGCCCAGGACCACGCATACAATCCCTTCATGCAAGATGCTGCGGGTTCGGAGGGGGTAGAGTCTCAGGGAGAGCGGATTTCTCCTTGCGGCCAGTCACCAGAGGGCACAGTAACCATTACCAAGGAAAGCGTGCGCACCGCATGCACCTGCAGCGGCTCTGGACAGAGGAGTGCAGCCTAGTACAGTCACAGGGCAGGGGCCCTTCTATTAAACAACAGTAATTTAAATGAATTGGTTTTAAGTGTAAAGCGGGCACCGTCAATAAACCGTTCAGTTCATACTCGCCTCCTCCCGTGCTTGGTGCAGGTGGTACGGTCCCCTCAAGGCGCGAATGCCCCGGAGGGATAGAAAGGCTCCGTAGAGGGCAGACACGCGCCCGTAGTTATTCACGACTGGTGCAGGCGCGTGTGGGATTCCGTACCGGCCCGGGATGGGGGAGAGCCCCTTTAAGTAGGACGCCACGCTGCCTCCCGCCCAGACCCCCTAGCGGGATGACCAAGGGGCGCCCTACGTTTGCCCCAGTGCCTCACCTGCTGCAAAAGGAGGGCGACCACCAAGAGCCGCAGAGCCTGGGTGATGAGCGGTGTCCTCCGCTGCGGGGAGCCCTGGGCTGCTCCAGGAGAGAGGGGGATTAACGCACAGAGTCCTGACCCCCGGGGTCAGCAGCAAGTCAAACCTTTTTACAATCACACAGCGGAACCTGGCCATCAGCAAATGCGGGGAGGGGGAAACAGAGTTCTCGCGGGGAGGGAGCATTGGGGCCCGACTTACTGCTGGAACAAAAGTTTCCTTATCTTCTTTATGGGGCCATCTGGACCCATAAAGAAGATAAGAAACCTTTTACGCCAGCAGTAAATCAAGGAATCCAGTCTGAAAAAGATGGGGCTTAAAGAGAAAGAAGAACATCACTAGGACCTCTTCTTCAATGGCTGGCCATCGTTTAGCATGAACGGTGATGCCAGCCAATGGAAAAGAGGGGCGGGGCTTAACCTCGCTGGTGAAACTTACTGAATCTCAATAAATCTCGCCAGCTCGACTGCGCATGTGCCCAGATTTACACTAGCCGAGACCTAAAAACTATAACCGTTGTCTCATCAACTGCTGGGGCACGCGATGTACAATAATTCGAGCTCTGTTTTTCGACAGACATAGTCAAATGCACTCATGTAGCTCTTTAAAAATAAAGCCTCTATGGTGGCTATGATGGGCATGTTTAGTGATGTTTAGTGTCAGTGTTTGCATTTAGAACTCAAGGTAATGAATCATTCCACAATGCGCATGTACACACAAATGTTTGCCTTACTGCACCAGTCCTGATACCTTCGTCTGGTCATTTGTTCTGGCTTGGCAAGATTTTATTTATATAGCATTATCCCAGCATACACACTGCCGACTCCACGAAGTCCATAACTGTTATAAGGGAACCAATAAAGCATTCTGACAGGCTATAAACACTTTGTAGTCTGGGTCGACTTCAAAGCGGGACCTGCACTGCTTGTCTAGCCGTTATAATTTTTTTCGCATAACACTACGTGCTTTGTCAGCAGTAGGGTTCTGACATTGCCAACAGGCAGCAATGACACAAAGAGAACATTCACAAAAAATCTGCATGCCGAACTCGGCAGCTGCCACTTACACTTTATTCGGATTAAGAAATTGAGCCCTGCAAGTCGCTTTCTGGACTAATCTTGATTTAAGCATGAGTGTTTGTTAGTGCAACACTATGCCTCAGCTGTATTTGTGTATAGCCTATCAACATTTAGAGGCAGATTATGAGTTTTGCCGGTGCAGGAGCAGGCGGTACATCACTGCCGCACCACCGCACTGCAGAGACTGGCCGCCGCCTGCCTGCCAGATTAAGATTTAAACATCATCTGGAGGGTGGGCAGTATGGCGGTCCCGCAGCGGTGCAGTTGAAAAAGCCACTGCTATGGGACTGCACAACAAGGTCCCTGCACGAAATGGACTCTAAAGTTCATGCAGTTCAGGAACTGTTGTGCATGCACACAGGGAGGCACATGTTAGGCCCCCCTATGTGCATCCATATGTGGAGGAGGCTCAGGGACCCCTGTAGGGCTCCCTTTGATTCCACTCCACCACGGTGTACATGAAGGAGGAAACTCCATGCGTCGCTGACAGAGAGAACACTCATAATAAGCTTGGCTGGACCACGGTGGGACCGCAGAGGTCCTGGCGAGCATACTGCGGCCTCTGACTGCCGCAGCACCGCCAGGGAACAGCAGTTCACTGGCAGCGGTGATGGTCCAAGGGTGGACCAACTGCCCTTTTCGTAATGGGGTGGTCTGATCACCGGTGCGAGGGTGGCTGGACCGCCACAGTCCAGCAAGTCTGGTGGGTCTCGGACCACCAGACACGTAATCTAGCCTTTAGTGTGCATTTTTATTCATGCAAATTGATTCCCTTTGGAGTTCATTTGAACCAATCCCAACGCTTCAGAACACCCTTGAAATGATCATTCAGTGCTTGTTGCAACAACTCTTTTTGTTAACTTGGACAAATGTACTCCTGTCATAAGGATGCCTTGTTGAACTGCTGACTTGCGATCACCTGATTCAGGCAGTTATCAATCAGTGAGGGCAATATGTCCAAACATCATTAGAAAAATTAATGTCTGACATAATTACTGTGTCCTATATATCATGTGCAAAAATATCACCCTAGCGGGTGTAGTGTTTCTATTATGAACTCCAGCGGTTTGATATTTTTGTAAACAATATTTAGGATACAACATTTCTGTCAGATAATATTTTGGTTGGAATATTCTGGAACCATACAGAGTGAGGAATGACCATATTGAAATATTGATTGGGTTGGCTTGCTTTTGCAACAAACGTGGGGCTAACACTCAAAAGATCAAACTAAACATGTATGACTGAGCACCACATTGTGAAGCTGAGAAATCGCAGAGAGACAAAGGAAAAAAGAGAAGGCGGATTCAGGCACACTGCAACTTACAGTATTAGAGAAGAAGGGGAATCGGTTTCCGTGAAGTGCTTTGTTTCTACTAGTTTGTACTAAGGTGCTATTTGACAACATACTACATATCGTAAGACAAAGCTGGTTTGCTTCTTATACTTATGCAGCACTTAGTCCTACTTTGGAGCAAAAACCTATGTTTGGATTTTTGTGCTACAATTTAGGAATGGGCGCTGAAAAAAAAATGCAAGGAAATAGGAAACACCTATATGTAATATGGTGCTAAATGGACCCTGAATGTCAATTAGCACCATGCAGGCAGTGCATGTAGTCTGTTACCAAGTGTGCACTTCACCTTGACCCATGACATGAAAACACAATAACACCTTTACCAATCAATCAATCACTCAATCAGGGGCTGGTAAAGCGCAACTACTCACCCGTAAGGGTCTCAACGTGTTGGGTTGGAAGGGGGCGGCTCAGTTGAATGCTGGGGCAGCCGAAAAACCAAGTCTTACGGTCCTTCCAGGACTGGGGCAGTGTGGGAGATTGCCAGATGTGGAGGGGGAGGGTGTTCCAGGCTTAGGCTGCGAGGTAGGAGAAGGACTTTCCTCCCATTCTAATCTTACTGATACGTGAGACGGTGGCCAGAGACAGCTGGACTGGTCCAATGATATACACAATGTAACCTCTCTCCAGTCCCTGACTAAACCTCCTACGAATTGATTACAGTAAATGCTCTATTTTTACTCCGCAACAGCCAGTTGCATTCAGCTGTCCTCCAGTCAATGCAGAAAAAAGATCCTCTCTTCCTGATGATTCTTAATTTTCACTGATAATGCCCTTGTTCAAAACAAATGCAAACTCTTAAATGCACAGAACTAATGGCTCAAGGGCATCGAATGGGGCAAGTTTTGACTAAGGTAATCAAACAGTAACATGCACGCATCACTAGATTGCTAACAGATACCAACCAATGAATATGTTGAGAGGACCCTGCCTAGTATAATGTATTTTGAACTCTGTAAAATAGGGCTTGACCGGCCATATAGGACTCAGGGAAAACCCCTTGTAGGCGGCAGATACATGGGCCTTCCTTTTGAGGTGGACGGACAAAGGCATCATCCCCAGTGGCATAATGTTTAATGATGGGGCAGTTCTGTAGAATGTGGCGAGAGGCACAAGACTCCAATAACTAACAGGAATTCATAGGCCATAGGATGAATGATCCCCCTGAAGGGTGGGGGCCACATGATCAGAGGCGGATGCAGGGGATGTTGTTTCACCCCTGATCATCAGAGGTCTAATCTGGCAAATAGTACTGAGCGAAAACACACAGTTTCTTGTAGACACTTTTATAATGTGCTCCTGCAAATTCTCCTGGAGATGTTTGGGAAGAAAGTGGAGTATTATTTGAGGAGGTCGGTTGCCCATCTCAAGAAATAATTACACTAACTTGCTGAGTACTTCAAAGTCATTAAATTAACCTGAGCTCAGCCCCTTGGTAGTCATGGCACAGAGCATACAGGATTAATTTAGGGTAATGTGCTAATAACTTATACGTTACAACAGTGTAATAAAATCAAACCACCAAATAATAAAAACCCCAAACCAAATTAGAAAATTGGAGCAAAATGTAGTAAACCAAATGACACCAAAATGACAAACATCCAATAAGGGGAACTAGAGATATGAATTTTAAGATTTTAGGGAAAATAGCACCAAGAGCACGAAGTTCCAATGACGGAAGTGGTAGACTGGGAGCCAAGTGTGAATTCAAGCTGACCGTGATGGAGCGTGAGTCAGATACACCTAGCAGGTTCACCCTGTTCAAAGATTTTACCTTCGAACTTGGTCTTTTAAATAGGGATACAAAATACTATAGTGGAGTGAGCCTGAAGCTGTACCTGAGGAAGGTGCATCCAAAGTGGGCATCTTTGCTGCAGAGTTCCCCTGATAGCCTTGGGGGTCTTGAAGGTCTGAAACCGTGTTTGAACTCACTTTTCAGTTCTATGAGCAGCTCCTCTGGATCGCTTCTAAGGCTCCAAGACTTCAGGGACATAACATCCAGGTCAGCACTCATTTCAGCAGAAGGGAACAACAACATCCAGTCTATGTACAGATGGTACTGGTCAAATGATCAATCCAGGAAAAAGGCCTCCTCTGTGATCACTCAAAACCAGTTCTGAGGTAGCTTCCCTCTAACCGAGTTCATAGTCAGCCTGGCTTGTGTGGGCCTTGGAGACAAAGGCTTTCCCTAATTCAGGGCCCGATGTAGGTAAATCTTTTTTACCACTTCATAAATACCGATTCACACCGAATCGGTATTTTAGAAGTGGTAAAAAAGAGAAGGGCAGATGTAGGTAATTTGATTTTAAAAATTACCGAATCGGAAGGAATCGGTATTTACTGATTCGGTAAATACCGAATCGGTAATGCCAATTGATTCCTATGGGCATTGAAGCCCATAGGAATCAATGGGCATTACCGATTCGGTATTTACCAAATCGGTAAATACCGAATTTTGCAAGGGTGCAGGGGGTGTCACTTTGACACCCTCTAGCACCCTGAATTCAGGCACGTGTGCCATGTGGCACACAGACATGCCCTAAGGGCATGTCTGTGTGTCACATGGCACTGGTGTGCATGCACACATGTACATGCACACCTGTATTCGGTATTTTACCATCCAATAGGATTGGATGGTAAAATACCGAATCTGACTGGCCTGTGGGACTCAGAAGAGTCCCACCTACATTAGGAAATTACCGAATCGGTAAAAATACCGATTCGGAATTTTACCGATTCGGTAAATTTACAGATTCGGTAAATTTACCGAATCGGTAAAATGGCTCACCTACATCAGGAATGTCCATTTACCGGTCGGTAACGGCCGAAATCGGCCGTTACCGGTCGGTAAATGGACACCTACATCGGGCCCTCAGTCGCTTCTTGGGCTGGACTATAAATGGGCAGTCCTCCCTCACCTCTTTCAAGTTATTAAAGTTCCTGGGCCCACTCAAATGATCCTTTCTAGGCTGAGAGGAATCAAATGTCCAAAACCCAGTCCATCCTGTCTCCAGGTCTGCGCCATTGTTCTACTATGGGAGCAGTTTTCACACCTCATTAATATCTAGCAGGTGTTGGGCAGTTGCGTTCAAGTTGATGCAAATTAGCCCCCAGGAGGTTCAAGCAGGGAAATGGTAACTTTCTAACAGTTACTTTTTGTAAATATTTACTAAAAATCCAACTTCATACATTAAAGTTACTTTTAATAAATATGAAAGATTGTCCTTGAATGACTATTTCATCTATTTTCTCACAAAAGTTACAGATTAAAGTTTATAATTTGTATCTTCTGAGAACCCAGCCGCAATCCTGCCTTGAAAATAGCTTTTACGCGTTGGTCAGTGGAGGAACATGCAAACATTAATTCACTCATGTTCTAGTTCCAAATATCAGGCACTCTCCCTTGAGGGCAACAAAGTATACTTAGCGGTGACTTATTAATATTTTAAAACAGGGTTTCTCGTCTATCAAAAAGGATAATTTGGACAGATTTGATGACAAGTTTTTAAACTGCTGCAGTCAGGCTACACATGGTAGGCCTCAAGCGATGTTTTACAAGCCAACCATGTGATTAGCACCATAGGTGCTGCAGTTCAAAAGTGGTATTTAACTTCCAGGTGTGGATGTATTCCCTTCACCACATATTGGGGAATTTCAATATGCCAATCAGGGTTAGGTTAATTAACCCATGTTTAAAATGGGAACACAGGCACTTTACTTCTGTCTAGCAGGCGTAAAGTACAGAGCTAAAAAAGCAGCAAAAATATGGTACCGAAATAAGTTTAAAAAATGGGGTAACCTTGCAGAAAAGGCAGATTTGCTACAGACTCACTTACTGTGCTCACTTGCGGTTGGTATGAACACATGATCCACAGCTGTTTTCAGCTCCCAGCTAATAACTGTGCCAAATAAAATCTAAGGAACAATAAATTCTCAGGCGGAGGCTACCCACCCAAAGAGTAGCTCGATGAGGAGCATACAGGAGCTAAGCAAGATCAATTTGGATTTTGAAAAGCAATCTTGGAAGGCCAGATCTTTTTCTTGTATAGGACAAGAACAGATGATAGAGTTTTTGCTTTGCTTACAGATGTGCAATGCATTCTGCCTGCTCTTTCTGTGAACCTCAGTCCATGAACCTGTGCTCACTTTGAGTGTGCCTTTTGTCTACCTCACCTTCCCAGACTCTAGCACATAATCAATTGCTTCTTGTTAGGACATGACCAGCTTTCCCACGAGATCAGGCTCGATAACATGCAACGTGTAATGGTTACTCTCTCTGACAGAAGATTGGCGGTAACCTACCGCCTTTTTATCCTTAAATCCTTTTGAAGGGGGTCTCACCTTCTAAGTGTGCTTTTCACAGCCTGCTCACAGACAATCTCATTTTGAAAAGCTGTACATTCTTTGTAAGTGAAATCTTTGTTATGAACAACTAACCACACAGAGTTTCTGGATGTATAAAACCTACTTATTACTCTTTCTACCCGTAACATGATATAGCATATTAATTGACACACAAACGGGCCTGCTTGCATTCTGCTACTCTAACAAGCATTTGTGCAACCAATAGACCTGGCTTTAATATACCAACACTTGTATCCACAGGCACCCACAAACGCTGGTTGCAATTTTAAAGCTTGCTTTATTGCTTTTGCAATGATGTGAAAAAAAGGCAAAGGCATTCTGTAAGTAATGCATATAGGAGTTAGAGAACTGAATGTAACAAACCAAGTGATAATTGAGTTGTGACTTCCTGGAAGGCAGAATGATACATCAAACAGTCGAAAGCACCATGTGCGAAGATAATTCTGCTACAGTTGGTACCAAAGTTCAATGTCAACGTTTTATAAAATAAATCTTAACAATACATGATGTAGACAGCTGAATTGTCAAGCCAGACCTGGAAAGCACACCTTCACACCACTGAGTAGCATTCTATGGATCACTGACAGACTATCTAAACCACAAATATCATGTGGACAGAATATCTAGGACTAAAATATCCAACAAGCAAGTGCAAATCTGTAAGTATAGATTTACTGTCCTTAACTCTACATCCAAGTATCTTGAAGATATATGCATTGTCAAGGTACATACATATATGTGGAGTTGCATATAGTGAAAACTTTACTTACCTATAGAAATTTACCTTCACAATGTTATTGTCCTCAATATTTTTGGCACAATGTTTTGTCCCATGAAATTTGTGTTTTCTATATAAATGCCTCATTCGATAGACCTTTTACTAATTTGCAGTACTTGCGAAAACATCAGAAGAAAAGACATCATATTGCAGCTGTATTCTTTCCTAAGCAGTGGTAATACCCAGTCCCCCATTATTCAGCTCCAAGACAGTGCTTAATTCGTAAAAGAAATATTGAGTGCCAGGGCTCTCGTCAAGAGGCCACTGCAGCTTGCACCACACATTGCATCTCCCAGTTAAGGTAATGACAATACTGATAGAGCGCCATGTTATTTTGAAAATTTGTAGGGGTGCATTATAACCACAGATAGTCAGCACCCGCATATTTAGAGGACTGTAGGAATGTGTGATTATTAAGAATGTAGTAATTAATCAATTTATGTTAGCCAGTTTATGAATATTCATGTAGTTTGGGCACTAATGTAGTGTTACCATGAGAAAGTGCCTTAAGTAAATGTAGAAATTAATGCTTCACGTATAAGATGTTGCATTAGGTTTAAATGTGTACCACGTTAGAAGTTGCACGTGTAGGCTCATTTATTCATGAGTGAAATGTAATGCATTAACATGAATTTGAATTTAAACATAATAATGGATTTTAGAAATGTGTTTAATTTGTGTAAAGGCCTGAGACATGAAAACGCCAGCAGAGGCCTAGCTATATTTTCTTAATTTAGCTAAACAGTGTAGGCTGAATTGTGTTTTCCTTGGGAAAAGGCTTCTGTTTGCAGTCGAATTTTGAGTTGTAACTTAGAATGTGTGCAAGGTTGTTTTCATACATTTCTGTTGCAGGTGCAAGGAAATGGAGTTTGTTAGGTAGAATGAGCCATTGTTTAGGAGTTAGGTTGGTAAGAGTGAGAACGAAGGGAGTAAACCGGAATGCAGAGAAGCTACATTTGGGGGAGAAGGTGCCTGGGACCCAGTGACACAGCAACGGTTTTTAGACGAAGATGGAGTCTTGCTGGAAAAATCCAAGAAGGGGTGTGTTTAGGGCGTGTTTACTGTTTTTGGGATTTTGTATTAGGGACATGTTCTGACCGGGTTTTTGTCCCCCTTTTTGAGTGAAGGTGACTTTAGCCTGCTATCATTCTAATAGGAGGAGAATAACCTCAGACCTGGCCTATTCACAAGGTGCTTGACATAATTCCCTATTCTTTTCTTTATTCTAGGGCCTATAAGTTTACGTTAGGGGATAGATTCCTTAGTATTAGTATTATTCCGTCCTTTTGTAAAGCTACTAGTATGTTTCTGATAGAGTTATGTTTATTTCGGGCCTTGTAGGCCTCGAACGAGAGAGACTCCATCTTTCTTTCTGCCTCGGCTGCTTGAGAGGCTTTTAGGTCAAATGTAATGTTTTAGTTATAAGGTGTTGCTCGCTTGGAGAGAACCGGCTCAGGCTGGCCCTTATCGAAAGACTGTATTTTTCTTCGTGTCGAAGACATAACACCACGCCTGCCGGCTGAGAACGTGTCCTTGGCACGGGGTGGTGCAAGAATTTGGTGGGCGGCATGTTACTGGCCGGAAATTTCCATGCATGAACAAGGTTCCATATTAGCAAAAGCGTAGAGAGTTCAGAGAGTCAGTTAGTAGACGGCAGCTAGTCGTTAGCATCATTGCAGTTAATCAACTTAAAGCAGACAGTCGCCATTTTGAAATCCGAAGAAGACCGAAGGCTGATAATCTCTCAGAAAGATTGAAGTTACTTTAGTTGGAGCAGCTGGTGAGCTTTGACATTGAGATCAGAGTATGCAGAGTGAAGAAGTTAGCGGAGCGAACGAATACAAGAGCGGCAGAAACTGATTTATAAGATCAAAGTTGGAAGGTGAAGATAGTCGTGATCGAGAGGAGAGAGGAGTAGTGCAGAACAGCGAGAGTGAGACAGACGAAATAGAGAATAAGAGGAAGGTTCCAGTGACTTGGAGGGGAGCAGAGTAGAACAGAGCATAGCTGTGCAGACGTGTATCCGTGACTGCAGGGGTGATCCTAAGATGAGCCAAGGCACAGACGAGAAGGGAACCCAGATGACAACTGAGTCCAGACTTCGTACTCGTAAGGTGACGTCGACCCTTTCTTATTAGCGTGCACACATATTCTAATTCTTTTCTTTGCTTTTCAGGCTATATGTTTGTAATGACCAGATTTTCAGACCAGATAGAACCAGCTCACTGAGCAACACCAACCTGGCCAAAACGTAACCACCTCCCTCCTCAGGACCATCTATCCAGGCACCTGGGTACCTACCTGAGGATGGGGAACTCGCACTATACAAGCTCATATCATCAGAAACACCACTAAATCTATAGGAATTACTAGGAATACTCACTGATTACTAAGGACACCCATGCCCTACACCATACTCATACCTCATAGTCTCGCGACCACATGGGTCCAGACTAATCTACACTGGGGCAGTTCTGATTATCTACCATTACACACTGATTACCCTCAGTGCTCACTCGACACGCAATCTGGCGTGCCATACACACTGCTCACCCTCAGTGCTCACTCGACACGCAATCCGGCGTGCCATTCACACACTGAGCTGCAGCCCCAGTGCTCTCTGTTTATCCGGTCCACAATCCGGCGGACCTAAACACCGTATCCCCCCGGTGCTCACTCACTTACAATCCGATCTGCAATCCGGCAGATCTACACACTGACCACAATCAGTGCTCTCACTAACGCCACTTACCAATGACGACCACTTTCCTATGAATACCTTCAGCTCTCTGTCTCTATGTTGGGAAGTCTCTCTCACTATTCACTAAGGGTTCGCTACTACAATAATATTATGGGATGGCCGAATCACTTAGTGTCAATAATTCCCTAGCTCAAGGGCTCCTCTCTCTCCCTAATTATTCAGACTTACCGGATCAGGGGCAGCATCCGTTCTGGCTGTAACATCTGACTAGAAGAAAAAGGTTACCTGTGCTTTAAAAAGAATAGACACACACTGTGTGCCAGAGTTATTCCCTGATTTAAACGCTCCTATTTCCTTTTGATCCATCAGTTGCTAAAGCATCTGGTTAGAAGAAAGGCTAGCTTTATCATAAGAATAACACATGCACACTAGTTCACTAAGAACTGGGGTATCTTTATTACAATAATAGAATGCACATACACAAATCTGCGGAGTCTCTACAACTAACAGGAACTTTAACACACCGCTGAAAGAAAAGGGTTAGACATACAATAGCCTAGGGAATAAGGACAAGATTAAGGTGTAAGTGTAAAGCGGACTAGTTTAGACTACCTCACCTATTAGAAGGAAGATTTCTCTCTGTCTCTGGTGGGATCAGGGCTCTCTCTGTCTCTCCCTCCGTCACCATAGCTTCACGCCTCTGGCTCAATTGCTCCAGCTGACAGCCTCAACTCCTCCATCTGCTTTAATGCATTCTGATAGTCTCTCTCCAGCTTCAGCAATCATCTGCCTTCTTTCTCCATTCCAGAAAACCAATAGAACTGCACTGTATTCTGCAGCTCCAGCAGACATCCTACTCTTCAAGAACCAAACTGACCACTCCTCCTCTCCTGCAATTTGCTAATATGGATTCCTCTCCTCTAGTGGAAAGCTCCAGCCAGCAGCCTCCTCCCACCAGGTCCATGCACCGGGCTCCTTGCTCTAGACGCTCCCACAGTGATCAGCTGCTTGTTTCGTCTAGAGACCTGAGCCCAGGGACACTTCTTGATTAGATTCAGCTCTGGCCGGTTCTCTCCGGTTCGCTTAGGGCGAACAACAGCTCAAAAACAAAATATTACCTTTCCCCTTGAAGCATCTCAGCTCTGCAGGGATAAAAAGCAAGATGGAGTTTCTCTAGCTCTGGGCCTTGTAGGCCTGAGAAGGAAATAACCCTTAGCTCTGTCAGAGTACCTACACAAACCATAAGATAAAGTCAGGACCACAGGATCCACCCTCTACTATAGGCAAAATAATGAAAGGCAAAGCCAATAGGCAATAGATGGATTAGAGTAAGGGATCTATCATCATATAAAGCAGCTATCCTCTTCTAGGTCTGGAAGAAAGGGCTTAAAAGGGAAGAATACAGCCTATAGGTGTGAGCAAGCTTAAAGTCTTTATCACTCCGAAATAGAGCCAAAAAGCCTGTCAAGACATTCCACCCTAAGACTTTATCTTGCGAACATCTATAAACAACAACATCCAAGTAAACAAACATCAACATAATCTATCAACAAAACCAAAAACCAAAAGACTCTCTAAAATAAATGACAACTTAAGGAAATTCCACCTGAACTTGATGTAGGGAATACAAATCTAACAGCCAACTGAAAACAAATCAAAGCACCCTTGACCTGAATGCTGAAACATAACTAAGATTGATCTGATAACAACAGAAACCAACCAAAGCACCCTCAAACTAAATGTGCCTCAACTCATAGTGATAACTTATAAAATCTATTGATGTAGGGACGTGTTTGTAGAATGAAAACAGCAAGGGGCCTAAATGGGGCCTACCTACTTCGGTCAAGTTAAGAACTAAATGTACCTCATTTTCTATTGAAAAAACAACAAAGGGCCTAAATGAGGCCTACCTACTTTGGACAACTTAAGAACTAAATGTACTTCAACTTCTAATGATAACTCATGAAATCCATTGGTGTAGGGCCATGTTTGTGGAACGAAAATAACAATGGGCCTAAATGAGAGCTACCTACTTTTGTAAACTTAAGAAAGAATTTGGTGAAATCTGACAAATAAACATGACAAACGGTCCTCAAGGTCTGGGCAAACATTAATAATAGATGTAGGACATAACCTGACTAAAAGATACACCTCCCAGGACAACTTAAAGTTTAGGGTAACCACCCTTGGAATAAATCCCACTGTTCTAATTAAGAGTTAATGAATCAAAGTGAAAGTGTAATAACAGGAAAATAAGGATAACCCCATTCCTACAAAATAGCTGGTGTAGCACTATGCATATCAAGCATGAAATCAGAAAATTATCTAAATGTGATGCATATATAAAAGATACATTTGAACCATGCCAAAGGCAATAGGTAAAGGACACAATATCACAAAACCGTTAGCACCTAGTTTCTCACTGTATCACACTGTGGAACACATGTGTGCACCATCATATTTTTTTGTCCCTCCATTGGCAAGACTGTTTTGCAGAAAACAGGAAAACTATGAAATAGGTGAAAGATAAACCCGTGTAAAGTCAATCTGTAATAGCATAGCATACTAAAATCAAAATATAGCACTGCATAAACATCAAAACCATACACAGGATTATGAAAATCTTTTTTAAGTGGGGCCTGTATATGGTAAATTCAAAACTGGCATAATGTCCATCTGAAATAAAAAATATGGGGAAAAAATGATTTCTTCTGTTGGAAACATAATTATAACCAAATAAAGATGGGTTCTTCAGCATAATTTTGGGGTTCAAGGCAGTCAATTGTGGATTCATCAGTGTAGGTCACCACCCTTCATCTTCATCTGTATCCGGTGCCAAGGAAATACACTTCCTCCGATCTGGTCATTAGTCACCAGCTTCCGTCGTTCATCAGCCACCAATCCGGTCTGGTCTGGTTCCATCTTCCAAAAACAACAAACTAACATAAAAAATGAAAACAAAAAAGTAAAATAACAAAGGGAGTGGGAGGGGGGTGGGCCGACGCACACACCAAACACCACAACCCAACAACCTGAAACAAAAAAACAAGTATCATTAATCTAGCAAAAATAAATTTTCCATTTAAAAAGCACCCCAAGTGCTTTTTTATTGTCGAAAGAAACCTCCTAATTAATAAAGGTAAGTCTTCTAAATTCAAGGAATGATTTAAATCATATTCTTTTAAATTTGTTTGGGCAAAATCTAATTTTGTCATACACAGCCAGAAGGGCTGGGCCCTAGCTACTCTCAGCTCATCCGAGAAACAGCCCCTCCCTTCAGAAAGATGTTCGCGCTCAGAGTTTTGAATCTGATCCAATCAAAATAAGCAGAAGCCAGGCTACAGTGGGATGTAATTTTGAATCACTGCCAAGTGCTGATCTCATTGCAGGAGCAAGGCTGCTGCCAACCATTCTGTCCAAGCATCTCTAATCTCTAGTCAGGGAAGCTCACTTAGGCCTACTGTATTTATCTAACTCCAAGGGCCAAGCGTCTGCCAATTATTCTGCATGTGCAAGGATCCCTTATCTGAAGGCAATGAAGCTGTCTGCGCCGACAGCAAGGAAGAGCGACTTGACCCCCCCTTACATAAACATTTCTCCGCGGAAAGAAATTGGAATATAGCCAAGAATAACAAGCTGGCTCACTCTGCTCTCAGAAGTTACACACTGGGACTCCTCCCTCACAAAGCTCCGAGCTGAGAACTGGTGCCCGGCTCATATCAGCCAAGGTCATTTCAAATTCTTTGTAACTCAAAACACATCTGTTCCCAGGCCAGAGAGCTAACCATTATTCTCTAACTAACTGAAGCAAAATTAAAACGTGATGAAAAGCATCCTAAAACCAATAATTAATAAGGACATATTTTTTGCAACTAAGTCACAGGCTAGCATTTTGAAATAAATCTATTATAAAAACAGCTTCTGGCTGAAAGGGAAAAATAATTAGAACAACATTGCATTTAATTTTCCATTTTGAAAACAACATGAGAAGTAAAACAAGGGGTAACATGTAATTTTGCATTGCAGCATAATTTAGTGTGCAAGCTATTCTATTCAACCTATCAAAAAGGGCCATATTTAACATAATTTATTTTTCAAATAGCCATTTTTTTTCAAACTGAGTGGGTTAACTTTCACACGCTATTCTAAGGGGCAGCTTGCATTGGGTAAAAATAATCATGTATATTTTCTAGAACACATTTTTTTAAAAGCACACGGTTGCATTTCACTAATTAAAAGCACATTCTATGATGGGTCTGTTTTTATATTTTCGTTCTTCACAACCGCTAACGCATTAATTAAAGCATCCTCCGTGCAAACCCTTATCTCAATCCGACTGGTGGGTTTATAACTTACCGACCTCTAAGAGTCAGACACATTAAATCATGTGTTCCAAGGCAAACCCACACAAATACGTGGATGCATTTCAAATAAAATGTTAAATGAACACAGCTTTTCTCTCTAAGCAAGATGTTACCATTCCGTCAGCAAGCTGACAAAGCACATAGGTAGAACCCAGCAACCAATGAAAGTCAAATCAAACCATCATTCATCTAAACACTCACTGACTTTTAGTGTCAGCTCACATAACCATGCATGTTAAACAGCATGTTAAAATAAATACTGCCGTCTCAATTCAAGATATTAACCCTTTGGCAGCTCAAACACAATCATTCCCCAATGTCTGCAGTACATGGGAAATTCAAGAACTTATCACTCCACGTTTTCAAATAACACGTGCACACATCTACAAAACAAATCCCCCAAGCATTTGAAAGAGATCCAGCTCTCTCCTGCCTAACGCAACAATAGCATGCTCTGTACAAGCCATATCCACATGGCGCTATTCAAAAGCCATATTTACAAGAAAGTCAACAAGTTCAAAAAATGACAGGCTCTTCACAAGGAATATATGCACGGCGCAATTCACAATGAATACAGCAAGTCAAAATGAGAACATGCTCCTCACAAGCCACAATTACATGGCGCTATTCACAAGCCATATTTACAAGAAAGTCAACAAGTCACAATAATGACATGCTCTTCACAAGGCATATATACAAGGCGCAATTCACAAGGAACACAGCAAGTCAAAATGAGAACATGCACCTCACAAGCCACATTTACATGGCGCTATTTACAAGGAACTCCACAAGTCATATTACATTGAACACATTTCACATTGCACAGCGTAAGCAAATGCAGCAAGCAATTTAATGGGCAATTTAAAAGCATTTTTCACACACATTTGTACAATTGGATCATCACAAAGATGTAATTGGCTCCCTCATGTAATGTCACCCTTCAAGCCTGACAGTTCAAACACCAAGATGAAAAGCATTTCTTCCACCCTGCATAAGTCAAATGCCATGATGTACTGCAATCTCCTTACACTGCAACTGTTCAAGCCCTAGGCCAATTTTCGTGCCAAGTGCAAACCATCAAGATAAAAACCAATACAGCGCACACAGGCTTCGTAAACTGTTCGTCGACGCCAAATGTAATGACCAGATTTTCAGACCAGATAGAACCAGCTCACTGAGCAACACCAACCTGGCCAAAACGTAACCACCTCCCTCCTCAGGACCATCTATCCAGGCACCTGGGTACCTACCTGAGGATGGGGAACTCGCACTATACAAGCTCATATCATCAGAAACACCACTAAATCTATAGGAATTACTAGGAATACTCACTGATTACTAAGGACACCCATGCCCTACACCATACTCATACCTCATAGTCTCGCGACCACATGGGTCCAGACTAATCTACACTGGGGCAGTTCTGATTATCTACCATTACACACTGATTACCCTCAGTGCTCACTCGACACGCAATCTGGCGTGCCATACACACTGCTCACCCTCAGTGCTCACTCGACACGCAATCCGGCGTGCCATTCACACACTGAGCTGCAGCCCCAGTGCTCTCTGTTTATCCGGTCCACAATCCGGCGGACCTAAACACCGTATCCCCCCGGTGCTCACTCACTTACAATCCGATCTGCAATCCGGCAGATCTACACACTGACCACAATCAGTGCTCTCACTAACGCCACTTACCAATGACGACCACTTTCCTATGAATACCTTCAGCTCTCTGTCTCTATGTTGGGAAGTCTCTCTCACTATTCACTAAGGGTTCGCTACTACAATAATATTATGGGATGGCCGAATCACTTAGTGTCAATAATTCCCTAGCTCAAGGGCTCCTCTCTTTCCCTAATTATTCAGACTTACCGGATCAGGGGCAGCATCTGTTCTGGCTGTAACATCTGACTAGAAGAAAAAGGTTACCTGTGCTTTAAAAAGAATAGACACACACTGTGTGCCAGAGTTATTCCCTGATTTAAACGCTCCTATTTCCTTTTGATCCATCAGTTGCTAAAGCATCTGGTTAGAAGAAAGGCTAGCTTTATCATAAGAATAACACATGCACACTAGTTCACTAAGAACTGGGGTATCTTTATTACAATAATAGAATGCACATACACAAATCTGCTGGGTCTCTACAACTAACAGGAACTTTAACACACCGCTGAAAGAAAAGGGTTAGACATACAATAGCCTAGGGAATAAGGACAAGATTAAGGTGTAAGTGTAAAGCGGACTAGTTTAGACTACCTCACCTATTAGAAGGAAGATTTCTCTCTGTCTCTGGTGGGATCAGGGCTCTCTCTGTCTCTCCCTCCGTCACCATAGCTTCACGCCTATTGCTCAATTGCTCCAGCTGACAGCCTCAACTCCTCCATCTGCTTTAATGCATTCTGATAGTCTCTCTCCAGCTTCAGCAATCATCTGCCTTCTTTCTCCATTCCAGAAAACCAATAGAACTGCACTGTATTCTGCAGCTCCAGCAGACATCCTACTCTCCACTCTTCAAGAACCAAACTGACCACTCCTCCTCTCCTGCAATTTGCTAATATGGATTCCTCTCCTCTAGTGGAAAGCTCCAGCCAGCAGCCTCCTCCCACCAGGTCCATGCACCGGGCTCCTTGCTCTAGACGCTCCCACAGTGATCAGCTGCTTGTTTCGTCTAGAGACCTGAGCCCAGGGACACTTCTTGATTAGATTCAGCTCTGGCTGGTTCTCTCCGGTTCGCTTAGGGCGAACAACAGCTCAAAACCAAAATATTACCTTTCCCCTTGAAGCATCTCAGCTCTGCAGGGATAAAAAGCAAGATGGAGTTTCTCTAGCTCTGGGCCTTGTAGGCCTGAGAAGGAAATAACCCTTAGCTCTGTCAGAGTACCTACACAAACCATAAGATAAAGTCAGGACCACAGGATCCACCCTCTACTATAGGCAAAATAATGAAAGGCAAAGCCAATAGGCAATAGATGGATTAGAGTAAGGGATCTATCATCATATAAAGCAGCTATCCTCTTCTAGGTCTGGAAGAAAGGGCTTAAAAGGGAAGAATACAGCCTATAGGTGTGAGCAAGCTTAAAGTCTTTATCACTCCGAAATAGAGCCAAAAAGCCTGTCAAGACAATGTTATATTGCAGTATTATATTGTTGTTATAATTTGTTATTGCGTAATAAAGGGACCCCAGTTCTTAGTGAACCATTGTGTGATTGTTATTTAAATGATGTAGTTAACCTTTCTTCTAGTCAGATGCTGTTATGTGGACGGATGCGTCTCCCTTCCGGGTAAGTGGTAACTGAGCAAGGGAGCAGGGACCACTCATATCAGAGAATAACCTTTGCATATTGTGATTTGGCCATTCTTGTGTGAGAGGATTGACCTGTCTTTCTATCACATAAAATATAATATTACATCCCCAGTATATATATATATATATATATATATATATATATATATATATATATATATATATATATATATATATATATATATATATATATATATATATATATATATATATATATATATATATATATATATATATATATATATATATATATATATATACACTTCCCAACAGAGAGAGAGAGAGAGCTGAAGGTATTCATAGGACAGAGATTGCAGCTAGAGAGGGAGTGGCATTAGTGAGAGCATTGATTGTGATCAATGTGTATACCCACAGGATTGTGGCTTGTGTAAGAGAGTGAGAGCATTGATTATGATCAATGTGTATACCCACAGGATTGTGGCTTGTGTGAGAGAGTGAGAGCACCGGAAGGATACGGTGCCTATACCCACAGGATTGTGGCTTGTGTGAGCACTGATTATGGTCAGTGTGTAATGGTACGTAATCAGAACTACCCCAGGGTAGTCTAGTCTGGGCCTACATTGCCGCGAGACTATAAGATAAGAGTGTGGTGTAGAATATGGAGTTCCTTAGTAATCAGTGAGTATTTCTAGTAATCCCTATAGATTTAGTGGTGTTTTTGATGATATGAGTTTGTATATTGCTAATTTCCCATCCTCAGGTAGGTACCCAGGTGCCTTGGTAAGTAGGTCCTGAGGAGGGAGGTGGTTACGTTTCGGCTGGGTTGGTGGTGTCTTCGTGAGCTGATTCTATCTGGTCCAAAAATCCGGTTGTTACATCTGGCGTCACGAACCGTTTATGTAAGCCTGTTTGCGCAGTGTTGTTCTATCTTGTTGCTTTGCGCTTGGAGCGTAGGGTGTACATTTTGTATATTTTTTGTTTATAGTTGTATATATCTTTTTCTTTTGGCACTATGTTTTTGAGAAGGTCAAAATCTACTTTTAAATTGCCTGTTGAAATTCCCGGATGGGAATCAACGCCTTATGAGGCATTGGCCCGTGAGTGGGCTGATTCTACTGATTTGAGTAAAAATTGGAGTTCTTGTTTGGAATTGGCGGATCCATCCAATGTGATTGCTTGTTTGCAAAAAGCGCAGATTGTCAAGGTGATGAGCTTCCTGTTTTGGGACGCAGAGGTTGGATTGTTTTATCTGCATACCGGCTTGTACATGAGAAATTTTTAAAATTACAGAAACAATATGCAGAGATTGAAGAAAAGTTTGTTGAAGTGCAAAATGCTCATACTCTTTTGAGATGTCAAAATAAATTGCTTGCCGACAAACTAGAGACTTATCAGACAATTGCTGAACGTGCTGCTGTTCGTATTGCTAAATACAAATATAAGAATCGTCGTGGTCGAGTTTGCAAACGGAAGGTGCGTCTGGTCGTGGCGAAAGCCGGACTGGACTGGAATCCTGATGAATGGGACGGTAATATCTGGGACTCGAATGATTCTGGCTCCTCGGCTGAGGAGTGTCACAGACACGAGTATTCTCGCACTGGACATGACTATAAATCTAATACTTTTGACAAACTTGATGATTCCGGCGACCATGATCGGTGTTCTAAATCTGATGACATTTCTCAATCTACATGTCCCTCTAATTCTACTGATCGAGTTTCTTCTGCTGCTCTTACTGAAATTTCTGCGCATCCTGTTTTTCGGTGAAAATTACAGCAGGCTCCTGGTAATCCAAATGGTATTCCTTTGGATAGTTTAAAAGACTTTACACAACAGGAAGTTAGTGACATTTTGCAACGATTTCGACAGCGGCCCGGTGAGGCCTTACTTACATTGATGGTGCGTCTCTATGAACTGGGTGCTGCTGGCATCATGTTGGATGCGGGAGATACTTTGAAATTTTGTTCTTTGAGTTCTGATTCTACTGTTCAAGATCATTTCCGAAATTATAATGGTGTTGGTCAAATTAGTCTGCTTCAATTAGCGACTGATGGCTGTAATCACAAATACCCTACTGAATCTGATTGGCCCCTGAATGACAAGCCGTGGTATACTTTAGGTGATGCGGCACAAAGACTGAAGGAGGAGGTGATGAAAACTGAGATTTTTCTGAGTACTTCTGACAGGTTGTTGGATGGTTTGTTGACATCTTCTGTGCGGAATCGCATTATCCATTCTTCCCCTATTGCATATAAACAAGTTATGATGACTTTGTTGATCAATCAGACTGGTAACACGTTGTCCTTAGTGCTTGAATCTGTACGTCAGCTTGGTGAATTGGGCGAATGGCTTAAACCTGAAAGACAATCCAGACCTGAGGGTCATACTGCTGGAAATTATCAGTTTTCTAGACGTGATATGTTTCTTGCTTTGCTGGCTGACGGTGTGAAGAGAGAAGACATTGATGGTGAACCTAATAATCGCTTGTGGGATATGTTTCGCAAGCGTGGTTTGGATCGGAAGGAGGGTGCTCGACGTGTACGCAAGAATGATTGTGATCGTGAATATTCTGATGACAGTGGGGATGATAGACGTCGTGAT
The DNA here is from genome assembly GCF_964263255.1 of Lissotriton vulgaris. Lineage (NCBI taxonomy): Eukaryota > Metazoa > Chordata > Amphibia > Caudata > Salamandridae > Lissotriton > Lissotriton vulgaris. The sequence goes on from NC_141695.1 coordinate 1,375,248,109, forward strand.
GATTCGGATCGGCGTGATAGACGACGGAATGAGCGAGATGTGTCCCCTCGGCGTGAGAGAGAGAGGGGGAGAGAAGGGGAAAGAAAGAGGGGGAGGGATGACCGTGTTGAAAGCAGATACAGAGATGAAAGGGATCAGTCCCCTGAAATGAGGAGAAGAGAGGATCGGCACAGATTTTCTGAACGAAATTCACAATCCTATGTAGATGACAAAAATCCGTTTCGTAATGGGGATGGATATGAACAGGAAATTACATCGTCCAAAAAATTTGAGAGTATTCATCCTGATTTGTCTTGGTTGTCAGAACGCAATAAAAATGACTAGGAAATAGGTCAAGCTCCGGTACGCAGTTGGGCCACAAGGATAATAGACCCTATGTAGATATTGAAATTTTTTGGAGACATCGTAATATACAAAGGGCCCAAGCATTGGTAGATACAGGAGCGGAGGCCACTCAAATTCATGGAAAATCAAAGAAATTTAAAGGACAATTTTTCACAATTACTGGTTTAGGTGGGAAGGAGACCCCCGCAGTGCAAACAAATGTTGAAATGAAAATAGGTAGAATTCCCCGAAAAGAATATTCTGTTTTAGTTGTGCCACTTTTGGAATGCATAATTAGAATCGATATTCTAAAAGGTTTGACATTGCATTTAGATGATGGTTGTTATCAATTTGGAAGTAGAGGTTATGTATCATCCAGACTTGTACGAGTTGGCCTTTTGAGAATGCCTCCTATAAAGATTCCCCAGGCTACAAAAGTAATTTCCCAAAAACAGTACCGTATTCCAGGTGGTCACGAAGAAATCAGTGCTACAATTCGGGATCTAGTGAATGCAGGAGTTATAACTCCGGTTACTTCTGCTTGGAATAATACCGCTTGGCCTGTGCGTAAAAGTGATAATTCTTGGCGTATGACTGTTGATTATCGCGAATTAAATAAATATACACCCCCTTTAACTGTTGCAGTACCAGACATGATTACTTTAATTGAGAGAATTCAGAAGCATCCAGGAATGTGGTATGCGTCTATTGACATTGCTAATGCTTTCTTTTCAATCCCAATTGCCCCTGAGTGTCAGGAACAATTCAGTTTTACATGGAATGGACGTCAAATGACGTTTAGAAGCCTTCCTCAAGGCTATGTACACAGTCCTACGATCTGTCACCGGCTGGTGGCGAAACATTTATCTGAAATACCCATAAACCCACCAATACAAATTTGTCATTATATTGACGACATTTTGGTTCAAGGTGAGACACAGGATCAAGTTCAGACTCAATTAGATCAGGTTATCACTCATTTACGAGAAAAGGGTTGGGAAATCAATCCCGACAAGTTACAAGGTCCGTCACAAAGTGTAAAATTTGTAGGTATCAATTGGCATAAAGGTAACAGAGAAGTGATTCCATAGGTGAAGCAGAAAATTCATGATTTTGTTGTTCCTCGGAACCGAAAAGAATCCCAGAGATTTATTGGTTTATTTGGTTTTTGGCGTCAACACATCCCACATTTGAGTCAGATATTAGCCCCTTTGTACAGAGTCACTCGTAAAAAGAATGCGTTTGAATGGAGTAAACCGCAGCAAGATGCGTTTGATTTGGCGAAAGAAGCGATCCAGTATGCTTTGGATCTGTGGCCCGTGCGTGATGGTGATGTGGATCTGAATGTGTCTGTGCAAGGTCCTAATGCAAATTGGAGTTTGTGGCAAAAACAAGGCAGAAATAAAGTACCGCTAGGTTTCTGGACTAAAAAGTTACCGGATGCTGGTGACCGTTATACACCTTTTGAGAAACATTTACTTGCATGTTATTGGGCTCTGGTAGATACCGAGCAATTGACTTTGGGACATGATGTAATGTTGAGACATGAAATTCCTATTATGCAATGGGTTTTGAGTTCGCCGAAAACTCATCAAATTGGGCATGCTCAAGAGGCGAGTGTGATTAAGTGGAAATGGTACATACAAGATAGGGCATGCGTGGGTCCGAAAGGTGTTGCGACATTACATGAGCAAGTGCCGCTGGCACCATCGAATGAGACTGGGAGTGATTGCTCCGTACCTATAGTACAGGAATCCCCTGTTAAGTGGGGTAAGCCATTTGATGATCTGTCCGCGGAGGACAGTAACCATGTGTGGTTTACGGATGGTTCAGCGAGGTACATAGGAGAGAAACGGCATTGGAAGGCAGTGTCTTATAATCCTATCACACAAAAATTGCTGAGTACAACTGTTGAAGGAAAAAGTAGTAAATTTGCTGAATTATATGCTGTTTACCAAGTTTTAAAGCAGGAACTACCTGGTACGTGTCACATTTTTACTGACTCCTGGTCCGCTGCTAATGGACTGGCGGTTTGGTTACCAACATGGCATGCTCGTAATTGGGAATTGCATTCTAAAGAACTTTGGGGTAAAGAGTTATGGCAAGAAATTTGGGAATTGCTTCTGCAAAGTACTGTTACAATCTTTCATGTGGATGCTCATACACCAATAGACTCCCTTGACAAATTCTTTCACAACATTGCAGATGAGAAATCTAAAATTGCTGAGGCAGTGGTGGACATGCAAGATTCTGATTTGGCGGGATTGGCGAAATGGGCCCACCAGAAAGCAAGACATTTTGGAGAAAGAGCCACTAGCAGGTGGGCTGCTGACCGAGGAATTTATATTCCTCTAAATTTGATCAAAGATACTATAATGCATTGTCCTATCTGTCAACATTCTAGACAACGAAAAGTACCCCAAATTGTTAGACGACAGTTACACCGAGGTTAATTACCTGCTCAGATTTGGCAGATTGATTATATTGGTCCACTCCCTATGAGTAAAAATTGTCAATATATATACTAAGCATGGGCGAATTTTGCGAATCTGGCGTTCGCGAATTTTGCGAATTTGCGAACTCGCAATCCGCAAAATCCGCGAATTCTCGCAAATTTGCAGATTTTTTTTTGTGTTCGCAAGTGTTTCTGCCAGTTCGCGAGGGTTTGGTACTAGTTCGCAATTGCGAACTTACTTGTCGGCTCACAACGGTCGCGACTATGTTGTTTCTACGTCTGGTTCATCATCACAGCCTCCCAGCACCCTCTGTTTCACCACTGCCACCCTCTCTTTCACCCATGCCACCCTCTGTTACATCAATGCCACCCTCTGATTCATAATCACTGTAGATTATGGGGGGGAAAGCAAGCACACCTGCCCTGCTTCAACTGACATGAATTAATTTGGGGTTAGTTTATTAATGTGTCACTGTTTTAAAATTCCAGGTCTTGCACCTGCTTCCTTATCAGTAATTTGCTTTCTGTTGAAGTGCAATTTTTTTTCCAGGACCTTTGTGGCCTACTTCTAGCTATTCTATGAGCCTGCTGTGAGGGTCAGAGCAGGGTCATACAATTGTTGCAACTAGCAACTGAACTCTGGAGGGGCCCCAGTCAGGAAGCACTACAGTGAATTGTTACTAATGATGAGTTTGAACTCTTGCACCTGCCGAGTGCTTTCAGTTTTGCAAAACTCGTTTTTCTGCAATTTTGCGGGATTCGCGGGGCGCGAACACGCGTGAGATCGGATTCGGAAGCCGCGAATTCGTGCGAATATTCGATTTCTTTTTTTGCGGCGTATTAGTTTGCAAGGTTTTGTGCGTTTTCGCAAGCTGCTTGTAGCGCAAGGCGCGAAGTTACCCTTGCGGTCGTTCAAAGGCGCGGCCATCTTGTTTGCATGACGTATTTCCGTTTCTGGGCGCGAAGTGTAATCTCGCAAAGTGTGCGGCTCGCAAGTACAATTTCGCGAGTGTTCGCGAGGAACATCTCGCGCGAACTTACCCACGCGGTCGTGAACGGGCGCGGCCATCTTGTTTCTCATTCATTGCTATGGTTCTGGGCATGCTTCTTGTATCCTCTCTAAATCTGTGCCATCCTTTGCTTGTTTGAAGGTTTTTTTGATCTATTTTACTTATTATCTATCCCTCTATTTTTCTAGCCCTATATTTTTGTGTTTACTGCTACTTTCAGTTAATTTTAAACTACTTTTTTAAACTCTTTTCTTTTCTTCTCTTCCCTATTCTATTTTCTTTATTCCTTTCCGCCCAGACCATGGTGAAGGGAGCCGGGAAGCATCCCGAGAAGGGGAAGGGTCCCACACCCCGTGCCCGGCTCCCGTGCGGGCGTTTGAGGGGGGAGACAGTCGCACCCCGGGAGATTTTCAGCCCGGAGGAGGTGGACGCACTACTGTTCTATGTACAGCGCCACCTCCCTAGGACCATAATGGCAGGCGGCAAGATCGTAGGCGGGTACGGGATGCGGGATCGCTGGAAGCGGTGGGATAAGGTGTGCCGGGCCATGTACCACCACTCTCGGGTCCGGCGCACCTACAACCAGGCCACCCACCGCTGGACGGATGTCCTGACCCGTGAACGAGATCTGCTCGACCTGCTTGGCCTCGAGATCCCCGGGCTTGCTGAGTAGTAGTAGTAGCTATTTCTTTACTACTCTGTTTTCTCCTGCTGTGTTATTATATTGCATTTTTTCTTTACCAAGAGCAATAATGCTGCTCATTACATTGTAGGTATATTATATTTCAAAATCTTCAGTGCATTTCAGGTGCACTGCTCTTTTTCTCAGTAGTGTTGCTACTATGCTTATTTGTTTCCGATTTTGTGTTCATTTCATTGGCCTGTGAAATTATGTATGAGTGTAGTTTAAAGAACTGCGTAATGCTACACACTAAGGTTCAGATGTTTAATTACCGGCGCATCCCTGCAAAGTAGCAGGGATGCGCCAGTAATTGTGCGCCACGCCACTATCACCCATGGTGCGCCGTATTTACAATGCGGCGCACCATGGGCCCAAAACATCACCAAAGCGTTACGCATCTGTGCCGTAAGGGCGGCGCATTGCTGGAGTTGCGTCGCAACGATGGCGCAGCTCCATCAATGCTCTGGTGTGCCCTATCCCCCCAAAGCTGCATCAAGCCGTACGTCTGCTTCAAGCAGGCGCAGGGTTTGAGTCACGCATCATTGTCGTTAAAGTGAGTGATTGAAATCTTGTAGATTTCCCTCAGCCACTTTTAGGATGCGTTCCTGCGCAGGAAAGCCCTCCCTTGCGCCGGAACGCCCCCTGATGGCGCAGGGCTTTACAACGTGATGCATCTCCCATATGCGTCACATTGTTAATATACGCCGCACCATTGCGCCTGCTTCACAAAAGTCACGCAACAATGGAGCAAAAGAGCTGCAAGGGGCTTCTAAAGCAGCCCCTACAGACTCAAGTCCAGTCCTTCCTTTGTACACATGGCGATAAGAAGAAATAGTGGTGGTGGATTGATAGTTTGAGTATTTTAATGACTGGTTACTGTAGTAGGAAACTTTAGTGTTGTCGCTGATCTGCAATCATGGTGGACTTTGGCTGTCACTTCGCGTGCTGCGGAATGCTGCCTGCCAATCCTAGGCAAACCTTTTTAGTACTTTGTGTAGTGAGTTACATAAGAAGTTTACAATTCGACAGTCCGCAAATCAAGCAATACTAATAACGTAGTAGACCACATGAGATTGGTCAATAATATATCCAGTTGAATAGTTGTCTATTTGCTATTTCGCCAAAATATTTTGTTAGTTCTTTTGAAATGTTTGATTTGGTTGACAAATATCATCCATGTTTTCTGTTTTTCTTTCTTTCATGTTGTACATCAGCTTCCCCCAGGGGCAAGAGGAGGACACAGGAGGAGGAGGGTGCTGTTGAGGATGCAGGCCAGGATCGGGCAGGCGAGAGCTCCTTTGCTGGCCCCAGTAAGTTTTAATTTTAATATAGAGTACTTATTTTTTCCCAGCGTTCCTCATTCGATTTTTTCTAAATCGTCTTTGATATTCTTGTAGACTGGATTTAAATTCTTATCCTGCCTCGACTATGACTCCGTGTGGTATTACTAGATTATTCTTATTAGTCTGTCTGTGTAGCTAACTAAGTTTGCACATTTGGCAATTCCATTGGACTCCCATTCTAGTCAGCAATAGCTCTATGCACAGAGCGCAGTCCTCTGGGATTGTCCATAATGTCTTTTCAAGTCTTCTAAATGTTTATGCTTTGACAATTGCCAACAATAAAAAGGTGAATGACCACCAAGAAAGAATAAGATACTACTTTACTTTTGGTTTGGATAGGAGGACAATCCATTCTACTACTGTTGCAGGGACAAATCTGCACAAACAGAACTATGGACACTAAATAATGCATTGCTTAGCTTATCAATTATAATAGGTGCTGTTAGACTTTCCACATACCTCAGTGATAACAGACTTTGTAGTTGAACCCCCAATCTCCTTACTGACTTGATAGTGTGGCAGAGTAATTTAGCTCCCAAAGCCACCGATGATTATGATTATTCCCCAATGATGTCAGAGGCACGGACTCATGCTTGCAAAAATTGCAAAACCTTTAGCTCATCCACTCTTGTCTGGAGGACCAAAAACCACAGAGTCTATTTAAGTTTAAAAGCTTTATTAAAAGTAAACACATTTATTAAAATCTAGTTTGTCATAAAAGTAAACGTTTAACTGAAAATGGAAAAGTGCTTAGTGCTGACGATAAATTGGACACATTTCTTGTGGTCGAGCTCTCACCTGGTTTGAACTTGATCCTGCTCGTGTTCTTAGAAGTCAAGCTTCTGTCTGTTAGGAGAAAAAGTGGTGCGTGTTAAAAATAAAAAGCAAGCATTCATCAGTTGTGCCAAAAGTGCAGCAAGACAACAGCCTTCCCTGGAAAAAGGGACATTTTTACTTTAGAGTAGACAGTCACAAATTATTACATTGTATACTGTTTTTTTCACATTTCTTTCTTCCTCCTAGACCAAATATTATATAGTAGTGAGTGGTGTATTCTAACATTATTAAATGTACTTTGTAGGTGGAACATCTGGAGGCGGGGCCAGCGCGGAGGTGGTGGTGGCATTGGACGAGGACAACTCTGGGGAGGAGGCAGTGGAAGTGCCGGACAATTCGGTGGGGGATGACACGGTGGTGGCGGGCAGAGGTAAGCTATATATTCCTTACTTATTGAGATTGAAGACTGCAGAGTGTGCTTTTTGCACGGGTGTATTATAAATAAACCAGGTAGTAGCCTCCTCTAAATGTACTTCAACTTAGCTGTGAAGTTTTTGGCGAGAAGAATCCCAATCAGATCTGAGATGAACTTGATGGATGGGATTGACGAAAAGCGAAAGAAGGGTGTAAGTAAGTGTGGAAGGACGAGAAATGTGATGATGATTGGCAAAGAAGAATGATATGTGTTTGCTTGGTCCCCGAGGTGGCTGGGAAGGAAAGAATATGGTATGGTGCATGGCTGGGTGAATGATGAAGCAAGGATGGGTGGAAGGAGAACAGCCTGGGTGAGTGAAACAGAAACTGTATGTGTGCATATACTTTGAATGGATGGATGCCTGGATCATTCATGGTACTATCTGACTCTTAGATAGCATATGTGTATCTAGAGAGAGTAGACGGTCACTGGATGAACTAAGTGTTACTTTGAAGAGCATGTAACACCGCACCCGCACGTCCGTTCCAGTGTAGGAAAGGCAAGGAAAAGAAGTTGTAATTTTGTCTAAATACTACCATGAATAGTAGCAGTAGTTTGTATTGCAACTGCAAGCACAGCATATATCCGGTTATTACGGTGGACACTCCCTACCTCTCTTAATAACTTTAGTTTAGTAGTAGTACGTCATTCATGTGTGGGTGTATCACTGTTCACTCAATAATAAGCAAAGCACCTAAAGTCATCCCATATGTCATCAAATACATCCCATGTGCAGTGATAGATAATCAGATTATTTAGCTTCTTCATTTTCCTTTTCTAATACTCATTTGCACTGTAGGGTGTAAGCTAAATGAATTAAGCAGTAGCCCTTTTAACAGAGTATTCTCAGTTCCACCCGTAATAGAAAAGTAAGAGCTTGACCACTTGCATGTACTGGACCAGTACAGTAACGCAAGTCTGTCTCACTCACCATGGTGTGCGCCTGTTTTTCTCGGGTGCAAGTTCACTGCGCTGGCATTATGCCGGCTTGCATAAGATAACATACCAATTTTCCTAAATAAGAGAGAAGAAGAAGAATAAGACTGGTGTACTGTCATAGTCGACTGTAATGGAAGTCCATAGTGCTCGTAGAATTTGTTCCTTAAACTCCCACTAATGTTAGAGCAAGGATGAAGAAATCGGAGGTTACATAGATACTGTCCTCAATAGTTATGTACTGTGCTTTCAATTTGCTACTTGTACTGTGACAACTTTCTGCTCAATCATTTTGTGTTAATCTAAGGAGCATTGGTTACAGACTATGTCTTTCTTTCTTCATGTAGTTGCTCCTTCCAAATCCAAGGGACCATCAAGGAGGAAGGAGCTGGCTCGAATGGCCCGGCAACGGAGGCTGGATGCCACTGTCGCTGAATATCGGCGGCTGGTGGCCCTGGAGGAGGAGGAGACGCAGTCTTGTACAACAACAACGTCCACTGGGACAGCTGCATCCTCCTCCGTGTGGGCTGCCAGCCAGCGCAGTGCTCCAGCGGTACGGAGCCGGGCTACCAAAGCCAAACGCCACCGCCGAGCAGCAAAGACAGCAGCTGCCCCCCACAGTATTTGCAAGGCACGCCGGCGCCGCTTATCCCTCAGACTGTCCTACCTGGAGCAGGAGGTCCTGAACTATAAGAACTTGGTGGAGGGCCTCCGCTTCGAACATGCCACCCTCCGCAAGGAGCATGATGCCCTGGCTGCTAAAGTCAACAGCACCCTGCCACTGTGTCCCTTGCCCCTTTTTTAGAGAATTTTGGGGGGTGGGAATTGGGAGTTGGTTTTTTTGGGGACTTTTGAAGGACAATCGTTGGGGTTAGGGAGGGTCTTGCGGGAGATTATTTTGTTAGGGCTATAAAAATATACTGTTTTTTACTGCTTTTGAGTCCGGTGGGTGGGGATTTAACAGTAAGTTTGTTTTCCTGAATAGTCCTAGGACTTTAGTAGTACTACCGTCAATCTCTCGTCTCTCCTAATACTCCATTATACTACCTCCAACCAAACGCTTATCTTACCTGTAATTTCTGTTTGAAAGTAGGGCTAGGCCCAGGGCTGGCTCCACGGGAAATGGCGATTAAGGTTGCAATCCAGGGCGGCTGAAATTTCCTCCTCATTGTGGTGGTACTAGTGGTGTGACACAGTAGCATGGCTATGGAAAAAAAGAAAATGAAACCTGGTTTGTCCTTACTGTAGCATTACAACGGTACGATAGAGAATATAGCAGGTGACAGTACACTAGACTACAACAGTGCCACAATGTAGCCTAACAAATGGTAAAGTATTTATAGTATAACTTGTACTTGTTTCTTTGACATTGGCTAATACTACAAGAAATAGTACTGAAGCTGAGTAAGTCTAGAATATATCCTCAGATTCCTTCACCAGCCTGTTGCTATGACCTTATCCTCCCCAGCAAGTGTGTGGAATTATTGATGTCATTTAGTCACACATCAAGCAAAACCACACAACCCGGGGGAAGAGGGTTAGGGTTTGTAAAATGGATAGGAATGGGGGTTTCTTTTTGGGTACGTTTTGTTGAGAGAAAAAAAAAAGCACAGCATGGACAAACAATAATTGAACATAAAGAAATTTTTGGGTACAAAGCTAACCATAAATTTTTTACGTGACATAAAGGAAGTGCATGCACTACTGAATGCATTGTTACAGAAAAGTAAGTAGTACTTTCGACAACCGTGAATGACAGAATGCGACAGTACAGGGCTACATTAAATTAGGTTTAAAAAATAGCCGAAGTAAAACCTATAGAATGGCTGTAGGGATCAATTTAGAAGCAGAGAGAGATCCAAGAAACGCTGTCACACACACTTATTGAATAAAAGAATGGATACTGTATCTGTATTGTTGTAGTTGTCCTGTTGAATTTGGTAAGTAAGTTGCATGCAGCAAACAATTCCTCTTATTAGCGGCACTCCTCCACTCCAGCTGACGCTTCGTCCATCAATGTTGGTGACCAGAAGACACCCTGTCCACTGCCTGCCTGGCGGATGCTGAATTGCGGCTTGCTAATGTGAAGCCTGACTCCATCCTTTTTTCCCCATTGCAGACTGAAACCTGGCTTGTAATTATTGAAAGAAAAACAGCACTGATAAATAAATATAAGGTATGTACGCTGTGTAGTGCAAAAAGTCACACTTTGATTTTCCTAATAGACAGTACAACATTTTTGAAAGTGCGTACTCTGTCTGAGTCACCTTTTCAAGGATAAATTAGTATGGGCAAATTAATTTAGTGGATCTTTGCCCTCAAGCTAGGTGTACTGTAAACTGTGTTTTAGAACAAAATTAGACCTTCCCAGCAGTGCTTCCACCCAGACCCTTACTAAAGCCAGTTGCAAAAATGTAGAAGACCCCCAATCAGATCTCAAAAAACGAGGCCTAGCAGAAAACTGGTGACAAAACGTACTTCGAAAGTAAAAGTAGGCCCAAATACCCCCTTACCCACCGTGGATTGTATTCAAACCACTTGCAAGCAAGCAAAAGTATCCATAGCCAGCATCGCTCCAAGACTCGAAAACCCCGCCACCCAAACACATGCAATAGAAATACTGCTAACCCTAACGAGCCTTAAGTTAAGAATAGTGGCAGAGGCTTTCTTTAACTATGCCAAATCCCCCCTTTCCCACCATGGATTTTCTTCAAATGACTTGCAACCAAAATTACACATTCTCACGAGTGCTCTAAGACCCCAGAACTCAGTTGCAAAAATCTAGAACACCCCAAAACACATGCAATCCTGCTGCTAGGGCTAACCCTAACGAACCCTAAGTTACAAAACTAGCCAAAAGGCTTTTCCTTATGGATTTTGTCCCAACCACTTCTATCCAGTATTAGACCTTCCCAGGAATACCCCAAGACCCGCCAACCCACCCGCCAAAAAGCACAACACCCCCAAACAGCCCAAAAGCAAAATCTCATACTTACAATATTTCTCGGCCTTCGGTCCAAACGCGCTGTGTAGCTAGGCAATAACTCCGGTTTACCACCACGGATTTCCTGAAAAGCAAATGCAATCAAGATTAGAGTGTCCCAGCAGTGCTCCCTGACCCCGAAACTCACCCACAAACAGCCGGAACCCCCCCAAAGAGCTCCTCAAAGGCAAGCAAGTCAGCAAAAACACACAAAAAATTCCGCCTCCGATTTGGTCCAAACCACTTTTATCCGGTATTAGAGCTTCCCAGCAATGGCCCCAGAGCCGTCAACCCAGGAGAAAACGAGTAGAAGACCCCCAAACAGCCAAAGAGCAAAAGTACAAAAATGGGAACTAAGTCATTTTTTTGCCAATTTCCCAAATCACTCCGTGCGCGCTCTGCAGCTAGGCCCTAACTCCCCTCTGCCACCATGGATTTGCTTCAAACCTCTTGCAAAGTAAAGTATCCATAGTCAGCAGTGCTCCCAGACCCCGAAACCCACCCACAAACACCAGGAAGCCCCCCAAACAGGCCCCCGAAAACGCTACATTGAGCAAAATGTCAGAAATAGCAAAAAAAATCAGCGTGGATTTTGTCCCAACCATTTCTATCCGGTATTAGACTTTCCCAGGAATGCCCCAAGACCCGCCTCCCACCCGCCAAAAAGCACAACACCCCCAAACAGCCCAAAAGCAAAATCTCATACTTACAATATTTCTCGGCCTTCGGTTTAAACGCGCTGTGTAGCTAGGCCATAACTCCGGTTTACCACCACGGATTTCCTGAAAAGCAAATGCAATCAAGATTAGAGTGTCCCAGCAGTGCTCCCAGACCCCGAATCTCACCCACAAACAGCCGGAACCCCCCCAAGAGCTCCTCAAAGGCAAGCAAGTCAGCAAAAACACAAAAAAAATTCCGCCTCCGATTTGGTCCAAACCACTTTTATCCGGTATTAGAGCTTCCCAGCAATGGCCCCAGAGCCGTCAACCCAGGAGAAAACTAGTAGAAGACCCCCAAACAGCCAAAGAGCAAAAGTACAAAAATGGGGACTTAGTCATTTTTTTTGCCAATTTCCCAAATCACTCCGCGCGCGCTCTGCAGCTAGGCCCTAACTCCCCTCTGCCACCATGGATTTGCTTCACACCTCTTGAAAAGTAAAGTATCCATAGCCAGCAGTGCTCCCAGACCCCGAAACCCACCCACAAACACCAGGAAGCCCCCCAAAGAGCTCCTCAAAGGCAAGCAAGTCAGCAAAAACACAAATAAAATTCTGACTCCGATTTGGTCCAAACCACTTTTATCCGGTATTAGAGCTTCCCAGCAATGGCCCCAGAGCCGTCAACCCAGGAGAAAATGAGTAGAAGACCCTCAAACAGCCAAAGAGCAAAAGTACAAAAATGGGGACTTAGTCATTTTTTTGCCAATTTCCCAAATCACTCCGTGCGCGCTCTGCAGCTAGGCCCTAACTCCCCTCTGCCACCATGGATTTGCTTCAAACCTCTTGCAAAGTAAAGTATCCATAGTCAGCAGTGCTCCCAGACCCCGAAACCCACCCACAAACACCAGGAAGCCCCCCAAACAGGCCCCCGAAAACGCTACATTGAGCAAAATGTCAGAAATAGCAAAAAAAATCAGCGTGGATTTTGTCCCAACCACTTCTATCCGGTATTAGACTTTCCCAGGAATGCCCAGAGACCCGCCAACCCACCCGCCAAAAAGCACAACACCCCCAAACAGCCCAAAAGCAAAATCTCATACTTACAATATTTCTCGGCCTTCGGTCCAAACGCGCTGTGTAGCTAGGCCATAACTCCGGTTTACCACCACGGATTTCCTGAAAAGCAAATGCAATCAAGATTAGAGTGTCCCAGCAGTGCTCCCAGACCCCAAATCTCACCCACAAACAGCCGGAACCCCCCCCAAGAGCTCCTCAAAGGCAAGCAAGTCAGCAAAAACACACAAAAAATTCTGCCTCCGATTTGGTTCAAACCACTTTTATCCGGTATTAGAGCTTCCCAGCAATGGCCCCAGAGCCAACAACCCAGGAGAAAACTAGTAGAAGACCCCCAAATAGCCAAAGAGCAAAAGTACAAAAATGGGGACTTAGTCATTTTTTTGCCAATTTCCCAAATCACTCTGTGCGCGCTCTGCAGCTAGGCCCTAACTCCCCTCTGCCACCATGGATTTGCTTCAAACCTCTTGCAAAGTAAAGTATCCATAGCCAGCAGTGCTCCCAAACCCCGAAACCCACCCACAAACACCAGGAAGCCCCCCAAACAGGCTCCCGAAAACGCTACATTGAGCAAAATGTCAGAAATAGCAAAAAAAAAATCAGCATGGATTTTGTCCCAACCACTTCTATCCGGTATTAGACCTTCCCAGGAATGCCCCAAGACCCGCCAACCCACCCGCCAAAAAGCACAACACCCCCAAACAGCCCAAAAGCAAAATCTCATACTTACAATATTTCTCCGCCTTCGGTCCAAACGCTCTGTGTAGCTAGGCCATAACTCCGGTTTACCACCACGGATTTCCTGAAAAGCAAATGCAATCAAGATTAGACTGTCCCAGCAGTGCTCCCAGACCCCGAAACTCACCCACAAACAGCCGGAACCCCCCCAAAGAGCTCCTCAAAGGCAAGCAAGTCAGCAAAGACACAAAAAAAATTCTGCCTCCGATTTGGTCCAAACCACTTTTATCCGGTATTAGAGCTGCCCAGCAATGGCCCCAGAGCCGTCAACCCAGGAGAAAATGAGTAGAAGACCCTCAAACAGCCAAAGAGCAAAAGTACAAAAATGGGGACTTAGTCATTTTTTTGCCAATTTCCCCAATCACTCCGTGCGCGCTCTGCAGCTAGGCCCTAACTCCCCTCTGCCACCATGGATTTAATTCAAACCTCTTGCAAAGTAAAGTATCCATAGTCAGCAGTGCTCCCAGACCCCGAAACCCACCCACAAACACCAGGAAGCCCCCCAAATTGGCCCCCGAAAATGCTACATTGAGAAAAATGTCAGAAATAGCAAATAAAATCTGCGTGGATTTTGTCCCGACCACTTCTATCCGGTATTAGACTTTCCCAGGAATGCCCCAAGACCCGCCAACTAAGTATGGGCGGAAAATCCGTTACGCTCGCGGATTTTCGGTAAATTCGCAATCCGCGAGATTTGCGAATTTCCCGCAAAATCCGCAAATTCGCACGCAGCGGATTTTTTTTGCGGCGTGCGGCGTTGGTGATACAATTTTTGCGGCGCGCGGCGTTTATCATCGTTTGCCGAGTTGTTTTTCTCGATAATTTGCGAGTGCTGCGCCATTTTGGATCTTGCTGTGTGATCCCGCGGGAATTTGGCGAGCACGATTACGTCATCGCGGCTTGCCAACTTGCACAGCGAGAGTTTGTCAACGCGAGTACGGCGAGATCACGTCTCGCGGTACTTCGCAATTGCGAGATTTGAGATGCGGCGAGCAGCAACAATCTCGCACAAGCGAAAATATAAAATTTGCAATTATGCACAAGAAATCCACCAGCAAGCAGCATAAACCTTCTTGAAATGATGATTTTTATCTGAATAACTCCTTAGGTTGACATTTGCCTGCACTTTTTTAGCGAGGAGTCCATTTTGGGGAGGGGGGGAGGGGGGGTGGGAGGAAGGAAGTGCCCCACAGTCTTCAACTTCCTGTTCCTGTCCAGCAGGCTCCTCCCAGTGCTTTGTCCATCTCCTGGTCACTTTTCATTTGGATCTGGAGCTGGAAGGATTACTTTTTGTGGATGCTGCTGGATATTTGGATTTGAGGCCTTTTTGACTTTCTTTGGATCACTGTTGGATTAGAAATTTTACAAGTAAGTTTGTTTGGGGCATTACAGTTGCTGCAACTACAATTTTGGAATTTTCGATTTTTGGGCTGTTTTGGGCCCTTTTGCCCAGGGGTACTCAGTGGTGGGTGGACTGAGTCTTTCTGTGGGTTGTCTTGAACTTCAACATTATGGAGGGCATGGATGGATTGGGATTGGGCTGATTTTTCAGTGATTTTCGTTTTTTGGGGCTGTACTTGTGGCCTTTTCACCAGGGGTATTTGAGTCTAGCATGGGCCTAGTCTTTCTGTGGGGTGTCTTGAACTTAAACATCATGGAGGGCATGGATGGAATGGGATTGTGCTGATTTTTCTGTGATTTTCGTTTTTTGGGGCTGTACTTGTGGCCTTTTCACCAGGGGTATTGAGTCTAGCATGGGCCTAGTGTTTTTGTGGGGTGTCTTGAACTTAAACATCATGGAGGGCATGGATGGAATGGGATTGTGCTGATTTTTCAGTGATTTTCGATTTTTGGGGGTGTTCATGGGGAGGGACAGGCCATGTGGCTGGGGGCCATTTTGAGTGCTGCTACAGGCCCTGGCCATGTGCAGGGAGGCAAGTGGCCATTTTGAATGTAGGCATTGTTGTTAGGCCTGCAACCATTTTGCCTACTTTTCAACCTTTATGCCCAGGGGTAGTGAGTCTTGCATGGGCCTAGTCTTTCTGTGGGTTGTCTTGAATTTAAACATCATGGAGGGCATGGATGGAATGGGATTGTGCTAATTTTTCAGTGATTTTCGTTTTTTGGGGCTGTACTTGTGGCCTTTTAACCAGGGGTATTGAGTCTTGCATGGGCCTAGTCTTTCTTTGGGGTGTCTTGAACTTAAACATCACGGAGGGCATGGATGGAATGGGATTGTGCTGATTTTGCAGTGTTTTTCGATTTTTGGGGGTGTTCATGGGGAGGGACAGGCCATGTGGCTGGGGGCCATTTTGAGTGCTGCTACAGGCCCTGGCCATGTGCTGGGAGGCAAGTGGCCATTTTGAATGCAGGCATTGTTGTTAGGCCTGCAACCAGTTTGCCTACTTTTCAACCTTTATGCCCGGGGGTAGTGAGTCTTGCATGGGCCTAGTCTTTTTGTGGGTTGTCTTGAATTTAAACATCATGGAGGGCATGGATGGAATGGGATTGTGCTGATTTTTTAGTGATTTTCGTTTTTTGGGGCTGTACTTGTGGCCTTTTCACCAGGCGAGAGTATTGCGAGTTATCCACTCTTTATCTGCACTGCAAGGAATCGTGGCGATTCCTTGCAGTGCCCGTGACTTTTAAGGTCAATGCGCATGCGCATTAAGCTTATGCGCATGCGCATTGACCTTAAAAGTCACGGGCGCGTGCATGTCCCCTCTCCGCCCCCTCCCCTGTTCCGCCCCCTCCCCTTCCCGCCGTGTCGCATTTCTCCTCCCCCCTCCCCTCTCTTCCCTCCGGCTTGTTTGTTGATTTGAGCCGCACCGCCCCCTCCCGCCGTGTCGCATCTCTCCTCCCCCCTCCTCAACAGTTTACCGCCTTCAGCCCTGAAGATTTGTAGGCGTGCGCACCTCTCAACGTGTAGCCTGTATTACGGTAAGTCAAGCCTCAATTGCTTGTTAACTTTTAATATAGCTTACTTTATTTCAGGTACCGATATATAGTTTTGTAACTAGCTTGTGACCAAGCTGCACGACGGCTTCTGCTACCGGTGGCGTGAATGGCTTGACCAACTAGTTGCCACAATCTTCTAGGGTCTTTGTGCAATTCTTACTCGGGACCGGTAGCAGATCATTGCCCTGTGCAGAGCCGGTAAATATGCTGGTCAGTCTTGTCCCCACGAGTGAGTCAGCGTCTATTTTTACTCTAGCATCATGCCACTGTCTTGCAGACGAAATGTTGAGCCCGCCCATAGATTAACGGGAGTAAAACTATTTGAGCGGCGTTCCTGTTATTTTCAAGGACATCTCTCATCCCCAAAGAACTATTTTACTGCCGACATTACGTGATCCTTAAAGAAGTACCAGGAATATGGTAGCTCGCGTTAGTCCTTGCAGTGTCTGAGTTAGTCACTCGAGGCCTGCTAAGTGTTAGACAACTAGTCTCATATATTGTAGACTCACGCATTTGTATTCCTAAGGCTTTGGAAAAGTGAAACTAGTTAATGCCACAACAAATCTAAACTGTTTTCATAGCCGCTCCTTAACAAAACTAACTAAATGTTTAACAGTTATTTAATGTTTCAGAATTTAAGTTTTGAAATGAGGAGATGCAGTAGTCAGTAGGCGGAACTTTCTAGTCCTGATAGTCCACTTACTTACATAAATATTATGTATGTTCTTGCCTTCCTTAAAGATTTGCAGAGTTCTGTGTAGTAATGATTGTTTTAACAGACTGAAGTGCCTGCTTGAGTGAAGCTACCATCGTGCAAACATTATGCACCTTGTTTTATCTGCACATGTTTTTATACTGTACCTCTATGTTGTGCATTGCTTTTGTTTTGGAATGTCGAATTATTAAGCAGGATTACGCTACCAATCAGTGCTGAGCAGCTTCCGGATTTTCTGTGGGTTTAACGACATTTTTAAAACTTCGATTTAGGAGGAGTTTCTAACAGGAAAATGCTTGCCGGAACAAAAGGGTTTAAAAAAAATAAATACATCTAGAGTGACTTGGTTGAGCATTGCAGTAGATCGCCCCATAAAATACTGTACTTGACTGTGAAACATCAGCAACTGCTCCAGCTTTCCTCTTGAGGCGAAACCCAGCTCATCTAGTAAAATGGTCCTATTATCCAGAGGACGCTGAGAATCACTTCCCTTCACTGCAGGTACTAATGCAGCTATAATACGAATGCTCCCTTGTGTAACCCTCAACCCCTCACTCACCCTCACTCTCACTCACCCTCACTCACCCTCACTCACCCTCACTCACCCTCACTCACCCTCACTCACCCTCACTCACCCTCACCCTCACTCACCCTCACTCACCCTCACTCACCCTCACTCACCCTCACTCACCCTCACTCACCCTCACTCACCCTCACCCCCTCACCCTCACTCACCCTCACCCCCTCACCCTCACCCTCAACCCCTCACCCTCACTCACCCTCACTCACCCTCACTCACCCTCACCCACCCTCAACCCCTCATCCTCACTCACCCTCAACCCCTCACCCTCACTCACCCTCAACCCCTCACCCTCACTCACCCTCACTCACCCCCACTCACCCTCAACCACTCACCCTCAACCCCTCACCCACCCTCAACCCCTCACCCACCCTCAACCCCTCACCCACCCTCAACCCCTCACCCACCCTCAACCCCTCACCCACCCTCAACCCCTCACCCACCCTCAACCCCTCACCCACCCTCAACCCCTCACCCTCAACCCCTCACCCTCAACCCCTCACCCTCAACCCCTCACCCTCAATCCCTCACCCACACTCACACTCACTCACACTCACCCACCCTCACTCACACTCACCCACCCTCACTCACCCTCACTCACCTTCACCCTCACTCACCCTCAACCCCTCACCCTCACTCACCCCCACTCACCCTCAACCTCACTCACCCTCACCCACCCTCAACCCCTCATCCTCACTCACCCTCAACCCCTCATCCTCACTCACCCTCAACCCCTCACCCTCACTCACCCTCAACCCCTCACCCTCTCTCACCCTCAACCCCTCACCCTCACTCACCCCCACTCACCCTCAACCCCTCACCCTCACTCACCCTCACTCACTCTCAACCCCTCACCCACCCTCAACCCCTCACCCACCCTCAACCCCTCACCCACCCTCAACCCCTCACCCACCCTCAACCCCTCACCCACCCTCAACCCCTCACCCACCCTCAACCCCTCACCCACCCTCAACCCCTCACCCTCAACCCCTCACCCTCAACCCCTCACCCTCAACCCCTCACCCTCAACCCCTCACCCTCAACCCCTCACCCTCAACCCCTCACCCTCACTCACCCTCAACCCCTCACCCTCACTCACCCTCACTCACCCCCACTCACCCTCACTCACCCCCACTCACCCTCACTCACCCTCACTCACCCCCACTCACCCTCACTCACCCCCACTCACCCTCACTCACCCTCACTCACCCCCACTCACCCTCACTCACCCTCAACCCCTCACCCACCCTCAACCCCTCACCCACCCTCAACCCCTCACCCACCCTCAACCCCTCACCCACCCTCAACCCCTCACCCACCCTCAACCCCTCACCCACCACCCCTCACCCTCAACCCCTCACCCTCAATCCCTCACCCTCAATCCCTCACCCACACTCACACTCACCCACCCTCACCCTCACTCACACTCACCCACCCTCACTCACCCTCACTCACCTTCACCCTCACTCACCCTCAACCCCTCACCCTCACTCACCCTCAACCCCTCACCCTCACTCACCCCCACTCCCCCTCAACCCCTCAACCTCACTCACCCTCACCTTCACTCACCCTCAACCCCTCACCCTCACTCACCCTCACCCTCACCTTCACTCACCCTCAACCCCTCACCCTCACTCACCCTCAACGCCTCACCCTCAATCACCCTCAACCACTCACCCTCAACCCCTCACCCACCCTCAACCCCTCACCCACCCTCAACCCCTCACCCACCCTCAACCCCTCACCCACCCTCAACCCCTCACCCACCCTCAACCCCTCACCCACCCTCAACCCCTCACCCACCCTCAACCCCTCACCCACCCTCAACCCCTCACCCACCCTCAACCCCTCACCCTCAACCCCTCACCCTCAACCCCTCAACCCCTCACCCTCAATCCCTCACCCTCAATCCCTCACCCACACTCACACTCACCCACCCTCACTCACACTCACCCACCCTCACTCACCCTCACTCACCTTCACCCTCACTCACCCTCAACCCCTCACCCTCACTCACCCCCACTCCCCCTCAACCCCTCAACCTCACTCACCCTCACCCTCACCTTCACTCACCCTCAACCCCTCACCCTCACTCACCCTCAACGCCTCACCCTCAATCACCCTCAACCCCTCACCCTCACCCACCTTCACTCACCCTCACTCACCCTCACTCACACTCACCCTCACTCACCCTCACCCACCCTCAACCCCTCATCCTCACTCACCCTCAACCCCTCACCCTCACTCACCCTCAACCCCTCACCCTCACTCACCCTCAACCCCTCACCCTCACTCACCCTCACTCACCCCCACTCACCCTCAACCCCTCACCCTCACTCACCCTCACCCTCACTCACTCTCAACCCCTCACCCACCCTCAACCCCTCACCCACCCTCAACCCCTCACCCACCCTCAACCCCTCACCCACCCTCAACCCCTCACCCACCCTCAACCCCTCACCCTCAACCCCTCACCCCCTCACCCTCAACGCCTCACCCTCAATCCCTCACCCACACTCACTCACACTCACCCACCCTCACTCACACTCACCCACCCTCACTCACCCTCACTCACCTTCACCCTCACTCACCCTCAACCCCTCACCCTCACTCACCCCCACTCACCCTCAACCCCTCAACCTCAACCCCTCCCTCACCCTCACTCACCCTCAACCCCTTGCCCTCACTCACCCTCAACCCCTCACCCTCAATCCCTCACCCTCACCCACACTCACCCACACTCACCCCCACTCACCCACTCACCCCCACTCACCCTCACTCACACTCACCCACCCTCACTCACCCTCACCCACCCTCACTCACCCTCACCCACCCTCACTCACCCTCACCCTCAACCCCTCACCCTCAACCCCTCACCCTCAACCCCTCACCCTCAACCCCTCACCCTCAACCCCTCACCCTCAACCCCTCACCCTCAACCCCTCACTCACCCTCACCCTCAACCCCTCAGCCTCACCCTCACTCACCCTCACCCTCAACCCCTCAGCCTCACCCTCAACCCCTCACCCTCACTCACCCTCAACCTCATGCTAAAGATTTACAAAAAAACCCATAAACAATTCTAAAAGCACTAACTCTAATGCTGCGAGACCTATTGCATTTCTAATGCGTAAAAGGAAGGTCGTCGAAAAACTCATAGCTATGGAGTGTGATGAGGCACAACAAGAAGTGACGCATACTGCTGCTGGTGAAGCCTCTCACGATGACAACGAGCCAGTCATCATAAAGGTCACTGCAGCCCCAGCGGGCATGCAGCAAAGAGACATTTTGACCCTATCCCGAGAAGCTGCTGAGCGTGATGATGATGTCGACGAGGAGGCAATGGAAATGGAAACACAACAATCATTAGATTTGGAGTTAACTAGTACACCAACACCTACCGCTTCCATATTTCTTCCTCGCAAGAAGGGACCTCCATCCACCTCGACCTCAATTCGTGGTGGTGAAAGTGCAAAACGTACTGAAGTTCGGCAATCCACATCCTCCACTTCATCTGGCATTAGCAGCAGGACCACCACCACCAGTATCGCCGCCTCCTCCGGCCCCCAAAGACATTTCAAGTCTCCAGTTTGGGACTTCTTTAGTGTTTGGCCAAAAAAGGAAAACCTCGCCATTTGTAGCATTTGTAAGCATGCAGTTAGTCGTGGTAAGTTTGGTACCAACTATGGTACCGGAGGCCAGAGAGGTCATCTTGAGAGACAGCACGCTGTCCAATGGTTTGCACACCTAAAGGAGATCAAGGAAGCCGGAATTGCAAGTCAAGAAAACGTTGATGTTTCATCTGATGATGACGAGGAGGAAGAAGACGTGTCAAACACTTCACTTACACCCAGTACCCCTTTCAGGAGCACACCCCATGTGAGACACACTAAGAGTGTGGGAGAGAGTGAGACATCAATGCGAAAAAGTTCATCAGCGAGCGTAACTGGGTCGAAGATATCATCATCATCCCGTAAATCTTTGGTCCAGGGCAACATTAAAAAGATGTTGTTTACAGAAGCGCAATATGAACGCAACCACCCACTGACGCGTCTGTATAACACTAAGCTGGTTAAAATGCTAGCTCTGGACCTTCTCCCTTTTTCTTTTGTAGAAGGGGTTGGTTTTCTAGAATTAGTGGCAGCGCTCTGCCCTAAATGGAAGGTTCCTAGCCGGTTCTATTTTGCCCGAGTTGCGGTTCCAGCACTACATGAAGATGTTCTGAAGGTGATTGGGGCAGCTTTGCAGAAGAGTGCTGTTCACACTATACATCTGACAACAGACATGTGGACCAGTGGCGCAGGCACTGATTACATGTGCATCACTGCACACTGGGTCTCTTTTTCAGGGGCTAAAGCAAAGCTAAACACAGGTGTTGACACGGACATTGTTTTTAAAGCTGCTCGGAAACATGCAACACTAGCCATGTTTGGTTTGGAGAAACATCACACAGCAGAAAACATTTTGGATGTCTTTAACACAAAGGTCCGTAACTGGCTGTCCCCACTAAAACGCCAGGTTGGTTATGTTTCCACGGACAATGGCGCCAATATAGTTAAGGCCATGAGGCAGGGTAACTATTTCAGAGTGCCGTGTTTGGCGCACTGTATAAACCTGGTTGTCCAAAAATTCTTGGGTAATAAAGGCAGTGCAGCGTACAGAGTATTGGACACCTGCCGAAAAATGTGCAACCACTTCAGCCATTCTTTTAAGGCCCGGTAGCAGCTGAGGAACCTGCTATATCAACGTCAAATGCCAGTGAAAGCACTCATCCAGGAGGTGGTAACACGTTGGAACTCAACCTTCTACATGCTTGAGCGTCTGTATGAGCAGTATACGGTACTCGATCAATATTTCTTAACAGAGGGTACAGCTCAGGATGACCTGAGGATGGGTGCGGCGCAATGGAACATAGTTCAAAGCCTGACACGCATGCTTCGTCCTTTTGAGTTCTTCACGCGTGCAGTCAGCAAGGAGGACTGTAATTTGGGAAAAGCTATCCCATTGTTGTACATGCTGGAGGACCAACTGAAGGAGGTGTGTTCTGTGTTTGAAAAAGATGTAAAAAACCAAGACTCTTTTGTTCTGGCTGAGAAATTATTAGAGCTCCTACAAGGTGATGAACGTCTTAAAACGATCCACTCAGAAGAGCATTACATTTGTGCTACTATTCTGGATCCACGCTACAAAAAGGCGCTGGCAGACCAAGCTTCTTTCCTTTTGATGATGAACATGTTCCAAAGTACAAACGTTGGCTAGCCTTGTCAGCCAAGAGGTTTGAAAGAGAACGGCTGAAAATTGAAGGAAATGGCAGTACATCAGCAGGCCATCCCCAGTCAAAACAATCCACTTCTGCACCTGTGGCTGTGGCACAAGTGGCCTCTCAGCCGTTAAAGATACCGGCAACTGGATCATCTGCACCAGACACAACAGAAACATTGGAGGCTGAAGAGGATTGGCTAGCTCTGCGTGGGTTTGGTTCTCAAAAGGTCAGAGGCACAGCAAGAGCTAAGCAAAGTGGAGGAACCTTGGATGAGGACCTTGAGTCGATGGTGAAGGACTATCTGAATGACTCAACAGAGGTCTATGTTAATTCTGACCCATTGGCGTATTGGCATAGGAAAAAAGAATTGTGGCCACAGCTCACCAACCTGGCTTTAAACTACTTGTCTTGCCCACTCGCAAGCGTGTCTTCTGAACGTGTTTTCAGTGCTGCTGGTGGCATTGTAACTCCCAAACGGAGCCGCCTCTCGCCCAAAAATGTGGAGAGGTTAACAATGATCAAGATGAATCAGCACCTCATACCACCAGATTTCAGAGTACGAGAAAGCGCGCCGGATGAAGACGAGGTGGCCAGCAACATAGATGAGGGAATTTCTACTCTGTCAGGTGACACTGAGCTCATCCTGCCTGAATTCGCAGAGTATGATGACGAAGCCTTATTCTCATTCCTGGACCGTGATACCGAGCCCTGAATATGAGACAACGAATCAATAACTTTCTTTTTCGTCCTTATTCACTTTTATTCCTGTGTGTCTGTCTTTCTTTGTTGTGCACAGTTAATATATTTCAAACTTTAATCAGATAATCACAAAAACAAGCCCATCAGCAGAACTGTCTTCACTGGTTTGCTAATTGATTTGAAGTTGCCGCAGTCTGCATTCCTCAGGTTCACAAGTTCAGAAGAACATGCTCCTCTATCCTCCTCCTCCAGACTCCTATTTCCATCAAACCAGAGGGCTGGTTTACGCCCAATGATGAAAGACTCAGCACTTGTGGGGGTGTTGTTCTACCTCTTTGCAGGTGAGTTGACGGCTCTGGGACCATTGTTGGGAAGCTCTAATACCGGATAAAAGTGGTTTGGACCAAATCCGAGGCGCAAATTTTTTAGTGTTTTTTCTGACTTGCTTGCCTTTGAGGTGCTCTTAGGGGGGGTTCGTCTGTTTGTGGGTGAGTTTCGGGGTCTGGGAGCACTGCTGGGACACTCTAATCTTGATTGCATTTGCTTTTCAGGAAATCCGTGGTGGCAACCCCGACTTATGGCCTAGCTACGCAGCGCGTTTGGACCGTAGGCCGAGAAATATTGCAAGTATGAGATTTTGCTTTTGGCCTGTTTGGGGGTGTTATGCTTCTTGGCGGGTGAGTTGGCGGGTCTTGGGGCATTCCTGGGAAGGTCTAATACCGGGTAGAAGTGGTTGGGACAAAATCCAGGCCGATTTATTTTCTGCTATTTCTGACATTTTGCTCAATGTAGCGTTTTCGGGGGCCTGTTTGTGGGGCTTCCTGGTGTTTGTGGGTGAGTTTTGGGGTCTGGGAGCACTGCTGGGACACTCTAATCTTGATTGCATTTGCTTTTCAGGAAATCCGTGGTGGCAACCCCGACTTATGGCCTAGCTACGCAGCGCGTTTGGACCGAAGGCCGAGAAATATTGCAAGTATGAGATTTTGCTTTTGGCCTGTTTGGGGGTGTTATGCTTCTTGGCGGGTGGGTTGGCGGGTCTTGGGGCATTCCTGGGAAGGTCTAATACCGGGTAGAAGTGGTTGGGACAAAATCCAGGCCGATTTTTTTGTGTTGCTATTTCTGACATTTTGCTCAATGTTGCGTTTTCGGGGGCCTGTTTGGGGGGCTTCCTGGTGTTTGTGGGTGGGTTTCGGGGTCTGGGCGCACTGCTGGCTATAGATACTTTACTTTGCAAGAGGTTTGAAGCAAATCCATGGTGGCAGAGGGGAGTTAGGGCCTAGCTGCAGAGCGCGCGCGGAGTGATTTGGGAAATTTGGAAAAAAATTACAAAGTCTCCATTTTTGTACTTTTGCTCTTTGGCTGTTTGGGGGTCTTCTACTCGTTTTCTCATGGGTTGACGGCTCTGGGGCCATTGCTGGGAAGCTCTAATACCGGATAAAAGTGGTGGGGACAAAATCCACATCGATTTTTTTTTTGTGCTATTTCTGACATTTTGCTCAATGTAGCGTTTTCGGGGGCCTGTTTGGGGGGCTTCCTGGTGTTTGTGGGTGGGTTTCGGGGGTCTGGGCGCACTGCTGGCTATATATACTTTACTTTGCAAGAGGTTTGAAGCAAATCCATGGTGGCAGAGGGGAGTTAGGGCCTAGCTGCAGAGCGCGCGCGGAGTGATTTGGGAAATTTGGAAAAAAATGACAAAAGTCCCCATTTTTGTACTTTTGCTCTTTGGCTGTTTGGGGGTCTTCTACTCGTTTTCTCCAGGGTTGACGGCTCTGGGGCCATTGCTGGGAAGCTCTAATACCGGATAAAAGTGGTTGGGACAAAATCCACGTCGATTTTTTGTTGTTGCTATTTCTGACATTTTGCTCAATGTAGCGTTTTCGGGGGCCTGTTTGTGGGGCTTCCTGGTGTTTGTGGGTGAGTTTCGGGGTCTGGGAGCACTGCTGGGACACTCTAATCTTGATTGCATTTGCTTTTCAGGAAATCCGTGGTGGCAACCCCGACTTATGGCCTAGCTACGCAGCGCGTTTGGACCGAAGGCCAAGAAATATTGCAAGTATGAGATTTTGCTTTTGGCCTGTTTGGGGGTGTTATGCTTCTTGGCGGGTGGGTTGGCGGGTCTTGAGGCATTCCTGGGAAGGTCTAATACCGGGTAGAAGTGGTTGGGACAAAATCCTCGCGGAAAAGCCTTTTGGCACTTTTTGTAACTTAGGGTTCGTTAGGGTTAGCCCTAGCAGCAGGATTGCATGTGTTTCGGGGTGTTCTAGATTTTTGCAACTGAGTTCTGGGGTCTTAGAGCACTCGTGAGAATGTGTAATTTTGGTTGCAAGTCATTTGAAGAAAATCCATGGTGGGAAAGGGGGGATTTGGCATAGTTAAAGAAAGCCTTTGCCACTATTCTTAACTTAGGGTTCGTTAGGGTTAGCAGTATTTCTATTGCATGTGTTTGGGTGGGGGGGTTTTCGAGTCTTGGAGCGATGCTGGCTATGGATACTTTTGCTTGGTTGCTTGCAAGTGGTTTGAATGCAATCCACGGTGGGTAAGGGGGTACTTGGGCCTACTTTTACTTTCAAAGTACGTTTTGTCACCAGTTTTCTGCTAGGCCTAGTTTTTTGAGATTTGATTGGGGGTCTTCTACATTTTTTCGACTGGCTTTAGTAAGGGTCTGGGTGGGAGCACTGCTGGGAAGATCTAATTTTGTTCTAAAACACAGTTTACAGGACACCTAGCTTGAGGGGAAAGATCCGCTACATTAATTTGCCCATACTTATTTATCCTTCAAAAGGTGACTCTGACAGAGTACGCACTTTCAAAAATATTGTACTGTCTACTAGGAACATCAAAGTGTGACTTTTTGCACTCCACAGCCTACATACCTTATATTTATTTATCAGTGGTGTTGTAATATTATATCACTTCCTGTTTTTCGTTGAATGATTACAGGCCGGGTTTCAGTCTGTGCAATGGGGAAAAAAGGATGGAGTCAGG
The DNA here is from genome assembly GCF_964263255.1 of Lissotriton vulgaris. Taxonomy (NCBI): domain Eukaryota; kingdom Metazoa; phylum Chordata; class Amphibia; order Caudata; family Salamandridae; genus Lissotriton; species Lissotriton vulgaris. Next base: position 1,375,274,764 of record NC_141695.1, read on the forward strand.
CTTCACATTAGCGAGCCACAATTCAGCATCAGGCAGGCAGTGGACAGGATGTCTTCTGGTCACCAACATCGATGGACGAAGCGTCAGCTGCAATGGAGGAGTGCCGCTAATAAGAGGATTTTTTTTCTGCAGGCAACTTACTTACCAAATTCAACAGGACAACTACAACATACAGATACAGTATCTTTTGTCTTTTTCTCTGACTGTGACTGCATTTCTTGGATCTCTCTCTGCTTCTAAATTTGATCCCTTAACACATCACTTAGTCCACTCCACTATCACATCTGCACCACACATAGTCATTTGTAAGTGCTCCTACGTAATTCGCAAGTCGCAGCACGCCCCAGCCCGTAGAGGACTGGGATGGCCCCAATGATGAAGCATGTCACCAAGGGGCAACCCTGGTGAGTGAGGGGACACCTAGAAAAAGAGCAATTTCTCCTTTTCTATCTACTATACCTTCCAGACCAACCCCATTGAGTGTTGTGAATGGATTTATAGTGACCAGCAAGGCTCTCAGGTATCTGGCAACAGAGACCTTATGTTGAATATAGTTATCAATAATTCCACACACGCCCTGTACTGTCGCATTCTTTCTTCCACAGTTGTCGAAAGTACCACTTACTTTTCACTGACATGCATGCAGTAGTGCATGCACTTTCAAAGATTGATGGATAGGTTTGTACCCAAAGATTTGTTTATGTTCAATTGTTTGTCCATGCTGTGCTTTTTTTACAGGGTGTCTTCTGGTGACCAACATCGATGGACGAAGCGTCGGCTGCAATGGAGGAGTGCCGCTAATAAGAGGATTTTTTTTCTGCAGGCAACTTACTTACCAAATTCAACAGGACAACTACAACATACAGATACAGTATCTTTTGTCTTTTTCTCTCACTGTGACTGCATTTCTTGGATCTCTCTCTGCTTCTAAATTGATCCCTTAACACATCACTTAGTCCACTCCACTATCACATCTGCACCACACATAGTCATTTGTAAGTGCTCCTACGTAATTCGCAAGTCGCAGCACGCCCCAGCCCGTAGAGGACTGGGATGGACCCAATGATGAAGCATGTCACCAAGGGGCAACCCTGGTGAGTGAGGGGACACCTAGAAAAAGAGCAATTTCTCCTTTTCTATCTACTATACCTTCCAGACCAACCCCATTGAGTGTTGTGAATGGATTTATAGTGACCAGCAAGGCTCTCAGGTATCTGGCAACAGAGACCTTATGTTGAATATAGTTATCAATAATTCCACACACGCCCTGTACTGTCGCATTCTTTCTTCCACAGTTGTCGAAAGTACCACTTACTTTTCCCTGACATGCATGCAGTAGTGCATGCACTTTCAAAGATTGATGGATAGGTTTGTACCCAAAGATTTGTTTATGTTCAATTGTTTGTCCATGCTGTGCTTTTTTTACAGGGTGTCTTCTGGTGACCAACATCGATGGACGAAGCGTCGGCTGCAATGGAGGAGTGCCGCTAATAAGAGGATTTTTTTTCTGCAGGCAACTTACTTACCAAATTCAACAGGACAACTACAACATACCGATACAGTATCTTTTGTCTTTTTCTCTGACTGTGACTGCATTTCTTGGATCTCTCTCTGCTTCTAAATTGATCCCTTAACACATCACTTAGTCCACTCCACTATCACATCTGCACCACACATAGTCATTTGTAAGTGCTCCTACGTAATTCGCAAGTCGCAGCACGCCCCAGCCCGTAGAGGACTGGGATGGCCCCAATGATGAAGCATGTCACCAAGGGGCAACCCTGGTGAGTGAGGGGACACCTAGAAAAAGAGCAATTTCTCCTTTTCTATCTACTATACCTTCCAGACCAACCCCATTGAGTGTTGTGAATGGATTTATAGTGACCAGCAAGGCTCTCAGGTATCTGGCAACAGAGACCTTATGTTGAATATAGTTATCAATAATTCCACACACGCCCTGTACTGTCGCATTCTTTCTTCCACAGTTGTCGAAAGTACTACTTACTTTTCACTGACAAGATTGATGGATAGGTTTGTACCCAAAGATTTGTTTATGTTCACAATTGTTTGTCCATGCTGTGCTATTTTTTCTTGTCTCCCAAAACCTTTCCCCAAAACCCCCGTACCCATCCATTTTCCAAACCCTAACCCTCTTCCCCTGGGCTGTGTTGTTTTCATTGATGTGTGACTAAATTACAGCAATAAATCCACACACTTGCTGGGGAGGATAAGGTGATAGCAACAGGCTGGTGAAGAAATCCGAGGATATATTCTTACTCTGCTTTACAAAGACCCATGGCTAATGTCAAAGAACTTCAACCGAATTAGTTATACTTTAACATTTGTTAGGCTACAATGTGGCACTGTTCTAGTGTACTTCTGTCACCTGCTATATTCTCTATTGTACCGTTGTATTGCTCAGGAGGACAAACCAGATTTAATTTTCTTTTTTTTCATAGGCATGCAACTGCCACTGTGTCACACCACTAGTACCACCGCTATGAGGAAATTTTATCCGCCCAGGATTGCCAACCTTATTCGCTGTTTCTCGTGGAGCCAGCCCTGGGCCTAGCCCTACTTGCAAACAGAAATTACAGGTAAGATAGGCGTTTGGTTGGAGGTAGTATAATGGAGTATTAGGAGAGACGAGAGATTGGATTGACGGTAGTACTACTAAAGTCCTAGGACTATTCAGGAAAACAAACTTACTGTTAAACCCCCACCCACCAGACTCAAAAGCAGTAAAAAACAGGTATGGTCAGATAAAGTTTCAAAAAGTATATTTTTATAGCCCTAACAAAAGAATCTCCCGCAAGACCCTCCCTAACCCCAACGATTGTCCTTCAAAAGTCCCCAAAAAACCCATCTCCCAATTCCCACCCCCCAAAAGTCTCTAAAAAAGGGGCAAGGGACACTATGGCAGGGTGCTGTTGGAATTAGCAGCCAGGGCATCATGCTCCTTGCGGAGGGTGGCAAGTTCGAAGCGGAGGCCCTCCACCAAGTTCTTATAGTTATGGACCTCCTGCTCCAGGTTCGACAGTCTGAGGGATAAGCGGCGCCGGTGTGCCTTGCAAATCCTGTGAGGGGCAGCTGCTTTCTTTGCTGCTCGGCGGTGGCGTTTGGCTTTGGTAGCCCGGCTCCGTACCGCTGGAGCACTGCGCTGGCTGGCAGCCCGCACGGAGGAGGATGCAGCTGTCCCAGTGGACGTTGTTGTTGTACCAGACTGCGTCTCCTCCTCCTCCAGGGCCACAAGCCGCCGATATTCAGCGACAGTGGCATCCAGCCTCCGTTGCCGGGCCATTCGAGCCAGCTCCTTCCTTCTTGATGGTGTCTTGGATTTGGAAGGAGCAACTACATGAAAAAAGAAAGACATAGTCTGTAACCAATGCTCCTTAAGATTAACACAAAATGATTGAGCAGAAAGTTGTCACAGTACAAGTAGCAAATTGAAAGCACAGTACATAACTATTGAGGACAGTATCTATGTAACCTCCGACTTCTTCATCCTTGCTCTAACATTAGTGGGAGTTTAAGGAACAAATTCTACGAGCACTATGGACTTCCATTACAGTCGACTATGACAGTACACCACTCTTATTCTTCTTCTTCTCTCTTGTTTAGGAAAATTGGTACGTTATCTTATGCAAGCCGGCATAATGCCAGCGCAGTGAACTTGCACCCGAGAAAAACAGACGCACACCATGGTGAGTGAGACAGACTTGCGTTACTGTACCGGTCCAGTACATGCAGGTGGTGAAGCTCTTACTTTTCTATTACGGGTGGCACTGAGAATACTCTGTTAAAAGGGCTACTGCTTAATTAATTTAGCTTTCACCCTACAGTGCAAATGAGTATTAGAAAAGGAAAATGAAGAAGCTAAATTATCTGATTATCTATCACTTCACATGGGATGTATTTGATGACATATGGGATGACTTTAGGTGCTTTGCTTATTATTGAGTGAACAGTGATACCCCCACACATGAATGACGTACTACTACTAAAGTAAAGTTATTAAGAGAGGTAGGGAGTGTCCACCGTAACAACCGGATATATGCTGTGCTTGCAGTTGCAATACAAACTACTGCTACTATTCCTGGTAGTATTTGGACAACGTTACAACTTCTTTTCCTTGCCTTTCCTACACTGGAACGGACGTGCGGGTGTGGTGTTACATGCTCTTCAAAGTAACACTTAGTTCATCCAGTGACCGTCTACTCTCTCTAGATACACATATGCTATCTAAGAGTCAGATAGTACCATGAATGATCCAGGCATCCATCCATTCAAAGTATATGCACACATACAGTTTCTGTCTCACCCACCCAGGCTGTTCTCCTTCCACCCATCCTTGCTTCATCATTCACCCAGCCATGCACCATACCATTTTCTTTCCTTCCCAGCCACCTCGGGGACCAAGCAAACACATATCATTCTTCTTTGCCAGTCATCATTACATTTCTCGTGCTTCCACACTTACTTACACCCTTCTTTTGCTTTTCATTCATCCCATCCATCAAGTTCACCTCAGATCTGATTGGGATTCTTCTCGCCAAAAACTTCACAGCTAAGTCAAAGTACATTTAGAGGAGGCTACTACCTGGTTTATTTAGAATACACCCGTGCAGAAAGCACACTCTGCAGTCTTCAATCTCAATGACTAAGGAATGTATAGCTTACCTCTGCCCGCCACCACCGTGTGAACCCTCACAGGCATGTCCTTGTCCGGCACTTGCACCGCCTCCTCCCCAGAGTTGTCCTCCTCGTCCAATGCCACCACCACCTCCGCGCTGGCCCCGTCTCCAGATGTTCCACCTACAAAGTACATTTAATAATGTTAGAATACACCACTCACTACTATATAATATTTGGTCTAAGAGGAAGAAAGAAATGTGAAAAAAACAGTATACAATTTAATAATTTATGACTGTGTACTCTAAAGTAAAAATGTCCCTTTTTCCAGGGAAGGCTGTTGTCTTGCTGCACTTTTTGGCACAACTGATGAATGTTTGCTTTTTACTTTTTAACACGCACCACTTTTTCTCCTAACTGACAGAAGCTTGACTTCTAAGAACACGAGCAGGATCAAGTTCAAACCAGGTGAGAGCTCGGCTCGACCACAAGAAATGTCGTCAGCACTAAGCACTTTTCCATTTTCAGTTACACGTTCACTTTTATGACAAACTTGATTTTAATAAATGTGTTTACTTTTAATAAAGCTTTTAAACTTAAATAGACTCTGTGGTTTTTGGTCCTCCAGACTAGAGTGGATGAGCTAAAGGTTTTGGAATTTTTGCAAGCATGAGTCCGTGCCTCTGCCATCGGTGACTTTGGGAGCTAAATGACTCTGCCACACTATCTAGTCCGTAAGGAGATTGGGGGTTCAACTACAAAGTCTGTTATCACTGAGGTATGTGGAAAGTCTAACAGCACCTATTATAATTGATAAGCTAAGCAATGCATTATTTAGTGTCCATAGTTCTGTTTGTGCAGATTTGTCCCTGCAACAGTAGTAGAATGGATTGTCCTCCTATCCAAACCAAAAGTAAAGTAGTATCTTATTCTTTCTTGGTGGTCATTCACCTTTTTATTGTTGGCAATGGTCAAAGCATAAACATTTAGAATACTTGAAAAGACATTATGGACAATCCCAGAGGACTGCACTCAGTGCATAGAGCTATTGCTGACTAGAATGGGAGTCCAATGGAAATGCCAAATGTGCAATCTTAGTTAGCTACACAGACAGACTAATAAGAATAATCTAGTAATACCACATGGAGTCATAGTCGAGGCAGGATAAGAATTTAGATCCTGTCTACAAGAAGATCAAAGACGATTTAGAAAAAATCGAATGAGGAACGCTGGGAAAAAAAAAGTACTCTATTATTATAACTTACTGGGCCAGCAAAGGAGCCCTCGCCTGCCCGGTCCTGGCCTGCATCGTCAACAGCACCCTCCTCCTCCTCCTCCTGTGTCCTCCTCTTGCCCCTGGGGGAAGCTGATGTACAACATGAAAGAAAGAAAAACAGAAAACATGGATGATATTTCTCAACCAAATCAAACATTTCAAAAGAACTAACAAAATATTTTTGCGAAATAGCAAATAGGGAACGACTCCACGGGATATATTATTGACCAATCTCATGTGGTCGACTACGTTATTACTTTAGTATTGCTTGATTTGCGGACCGTCGAATTGGAAACTACCCTATGTAACTTACTAAACAAAGTACTAAAAAGGTTTGCCTAGGATTGGCAGGCAGCAGTCCGCAGCACGCAAAGTGACAGCCAAAGTCCATCGTGATTGAAGATCAGCGACAACACTAAAGTTTCCTACTACATTAACCAGTCATTAAAATACTCAAACTATTAATCCACCACCACTATTTCTTCTTATCGCCATGTGTACAAAGGAAGGACTGGACTTGAGTCTGTAGGGGCTGATTTAGAAGCCCCTTGCGGCTCTTTTGCTCCATTGTTGCGTGACTTTTGTGGCGCAGCGACAGCACAAAAGAGGCGCAATGGTGCGGCGTATATTAACAACGTGACGCATATGGGAGATGCATCACGTTGTAAAGCCCTGCGCCAATAGGGGGCGTTCCGGCACAAGGAAGGGCGTTCCTGCGCAGGAACGCATCCTAAAAGTGGCTGAGGGAAATCTACAAGATTTCAATCAGTCACTTTGAGGACAATGATGCGTGACTCAAACCCTGCGCCTGCTTGAAGCATACGTATGGCTTGACGCAGCATTGGGGAGATAGGGCACCCCAGAGCATTGATGGAGCTGCACCATCGTTGCGACGCAACTCCAGCAATGCGCCGCCTTTACGGCACAGATGCGTAACGCTTTGGTGACGTTTTGGGCCCATGGTGCGCCGCATTGTAAATACGGCGCACCATGGGTGATGGGTGATGGTGGCGTGACGCACAATTACTGGCGCATCCCTGCTACTTTGCAGGGATGCGCCGGTAATTAAAAATCTGAACCTTAGTGTGTAGCATTACGCAGTTCTTTAAACTACACTCATACATAATTTCACAGGCCAATGAAATGAACACAAAATCTAAAACAAATAAGCATAGTAGCAACACTACTGAGAAGAAGGAGAGCAGTGTACCTGAAATGCACAGAAGATTTTGAAATATAATTTACCTACAATGTAATGAGCAGCATTATTGCTCTTGGTAAAAAACAAAAATTTGCAATATAATAACACAGCAGGAGAAAACATAGTAGTAAAGAAATAGCTACTACTACTCACCAAGCCCGGGGATCTCAAGGCCAAGGAGGTCGAGCAGATCTCGCTCACAGGTCAGGACATCCGTCCAGCGGTGGGTGGCCTGGTTGTAGGTGCGCCAGTCCCGAGAGTGGTGGTAAATGGCCTGGCACACCTTCTCCCACCGCTTCCGGCGCTCCCGGGCCCCGTACCCGGCACTGATCTTGCCGCCTCCCATGATGGTCCTGGGGAGGCGGCGCTGAACATAAAAAATGAGTTGGCCCACCTCCTCCGGGGTAAAGATCTCCCGTGGCATCACTAGCTCCCCCCTCAAACGCCCGCACGGGAGCCGGACCCTTCCCCTTCTCGGGATGCTTCCCGGCTCCCTTCACCATGGTCTGGGCGGAAAGGAATAAAGAAAATAGAATAGGGAAGAGAAGAAAAGAAAAGAGTTTAAAAAAGTAGTTTAAAATGAACCAAAAGTAGCAGTAAACACAAAAATATAGGGCTAGAAAAATAGAGGGATAGATAATAAGTAAAATAGATTAAAAAAAACTTCAAACAAGCAAAGGATGGCAGAGATTGACAGAGGATACAAAGACCATGCCCAGAACCATAGCAATGAATGAGAAACAAGATGGCCGCGCCTGTTCACGACCGCTCGGGTAAGTTTGCGCCAGATTTTCCTTGCGAACACGCGCGAAACTGTACTGGCAAGCCGCAGACTTTGCGAGATTACACTTCGCGCCCGGAAACGGAAATACGTCAGGCAAACAAGATGGCCGCGCCCTTAAACGACCGCGAGGGTAACTTCGCGCCTTGCGCTACGAGCGGCTCGCAAAAACGCAGAAAACCTTGCGAACTAACACGCCGCAAAAAAACAAATTGCATATTCGCACAAATTTGCGGCTTCCGAATCCGATCTTGCGCGTGTTCGCGCCTCCCGCGAACCCCGCGAAATTGCAGAAAAACGAGTTTTTCAAAACTGAAAGCACTCGGCAGGGGCAAAAGTTCAAACTCATCATTAGTAACAATTCCCTGTAGTGCTTCCTGACTGGGGCCCCTCCAGAATTCAGTTGCTAGTTGCAACAATTGTATGACCCTGCTCTGACCCTCACAGCAGGCTCATAGAATAGCTACAAGTAGGCCACAAAGGTCCTGGGGAAAAAAATGCACTGCAACAGAAAGCAAAATTACAGATAAGGAAGCAGGTGCCAGACTGGAATTTTAAAAAGGTGACACATTAATAAACTAACCCCAAATTAATTCATGTCAGTTGAAGCAGGGCTGGTGTGCTTGCTTTCCCCCCATAATCTACAGTAATGATGAACCAGAGGGTGGCATTGATGTAACAGAGGGTTGCAGTGGTGAAACAGAGGGTGCTGGGAATCTGTGATGATGAACCAGACGTAGAAACAACATAATCGCGACCGTTGCGCGCCGAAATGTAAGTTCGCAATTGCGAACTGGTACGAAACCCTCGCGAACTGGCAGAAATCCTTGCGAACACAAAAAAAAAAATCCGCAAATTCGCAAGAATTCGCGGATTTTGCGGATTGCGAGTTCGCAAATCTGCAAAATTCGCAAACGCGAGATTCGCAAAATTCGCCCATGCTTACCGCCAACCCACCCGCCAAAAAGCACAACACCCCCAAACAGCCCAAAAGCAAAATCTCATACTTACAATATTTCTCGGCCTTCGGTCCAAACGCGCTGTGTAGCTAGGCCATAACTCCGGTTTACCACCACGGATTTCCTGAAAAGCAAATGCAATCAAGATTAGAGTGTCCCAGCAGTGCTCCCAGACCCCGAATCTCACCCACAAACAGCCGGAACCCCCCCCAAGAGCTCCTCAAAGGCAAGCAAGTCAGCAAAAACACAAAAAAAATTCCGCCTCCGATTTGGTCCAAACCACTTTTATCCAGTATTAGAGCTTCCCAGCAATGGCCCCAGAGCCAGCAACCCAGGAGAAAGCTAGTAGAAGACCCCCAAACAGCCAAAGAGCAAAAGTACAAAAATGGGGACCTAGTCATTTTTTTTGCCAATTTCCCAAATCACTCCGCGCGCGCTCTGCAGCTAGGCCCTAACTCCCCTCTGCCACCATGTATTTGCTTCAAACCTCTTGAAAAGTAAAGTATCCATAGCCAGCAGTGCTCCCAGACCCCGAAACCCACCCACAAACACCAGGAAGCCCCCCAAACAGGCTCCCGAATACGCTACATTGAGCAAAATGTCAGAAATAGCAACAAAAAAAATCAGCGTGGATTTTGTCCCAACCACTTCTATCCGGTATTAGACCTTCCCAGGAATGCCCCAAGACCCACCAACCCACCCGCCAAAAAGCACAACACCCCCAAACAGCCCAAAAGCAAAATCTCATACTTACAATATTTCTCGGCCTTCGGTCCAAACGTGCTGTGTAGCTAGGCCATAACTCCGGTTTACCACCACGGATTTCCTGAAAAGCAAATGCAATCATGATTAGACTGTCCCAGCAGTGCTCCCAGACCCAGAAACTCACCCACAACCAGCCGGAACCCCCCCAAAGAGTTCCTCGAGGGCAAGCAAGTCAGCAAAAACACACAAAAATTTCCGCCTCCGATTTGGTCCAAACCACTTTTATCCGGTATTGGAGCTTCCCAGCAATGGCCCCAGAGCCGTCAACTCACCCGCAAAGAAGTAGAACACCCCCACAAGTGCTGAGTCTTTCTTCATTGGACGTAATCCAGCCCTCTGCTTTGATGGAAATAGGAGTCTGGAGGAGAAGGATAGAGGAGCATGTTCTTCTGAACTTGTGAACCTGAGGAATGCAGACTGCGGCACCTTCAAATCAATAAGCAAACAAGTGAAGACAGTTCTGCTGATGGGCTTGTTTTTGTGATTAGGTGATTAAAGTTTGAATTATATTAACTGTGCACAACAAAGAAATACAGACGAACAGGAATGAAAGTGAATGAGGACGAAAAAGAAAGTTATTGATTCATTGTCTCATTTTCAGGCCTCGGTGTTAAGGTCCAGGAATAAGAATAAGGCTTCGCCATCATACTCTGCGAATTCAGGCAGGGTGAGCTCAGTGTCACCTGACAGAGTAGAAATTCCCTCATCTACGTTGCTGTCCACCTCGTCTTCATCCGGCGTGCTTTCACGTACTCTGTAATCTGGTGGTATGAGGTGCTGATTCATCTTGATCATTGTTAACCTCTCCACATTTTTGGGCGAGAGGCGGCTCCGTTTGGGAGTTACAATGGCACCAGCAGCACTGAAAACACGTTCAGAAGACACACTTGCGAGTGGGCAAGACAAGTAGTTTAAAGCCAGGTTGGAGAGCTGTGGCCACAATTCTTTTTTCCCATGCCAATACGCCAATGGGTCAGCATTAACATAGACCTCTGTTGAGTCATTCAGATAGTCCTTCACCATCGACTCAAGGTCCTCCTCCAAGGTTCCTCCACTTTGCTTAGCTGTTGCTGTGACCTTTTGAGAACCAAACCCAAGCCGATCTAGCCAATCCTCTTCAGCCTCCAATGTTTCTGTTGTGTCTGGTGCAGATGATCCGGTGTCCGGTGTCTTTAACGGCTGAGAGGTCACTTGTGCCACAGGTGCAGAAGTGGATTGTTTTGACTGGGGATGGCCTGCTGATGCTGATGTACTGCCTTTTCCTTCAATTTTCTGCCGTTCTCTTTCAAACCTCTTGGCTGACAAGGCTAGCCAACGTTTGTACTTTGGAACATGTTCATCATCAAAAGGAAAGAATGCTCAGCCTGCCAGCGCCTTTTTGTAGTGTGGATCCAGAATAGTTGCACAAATGTAATGCTGGTTTGAGTGGATCATTTTAAGACGTTCATCACCTTGTAGGCGCTCTAATAATTTCTCCTCCAAAACAAAAGGGTCTTTGTTTTTTTCATCTTTTTGAAACACAGAACACACCTCCTTCAGTTGGTGCTCCAGCATGTACAACATTGGGATAGCTTTTCCCAAATTACAGTCCTCCTTGCTGACTGCACACGTGACGACCTCAAAAGGACGAAGCATGCGTGTCAGGCTTTTAACTATGTCCCATTGCGCCGCACCCATCCTCAGGTCCTTCTGAGCTGCACCCTGTGTTAAGAAATAGTGATCGAGTACCGTATACTGCTCATACAGACGCTCAAGCATGTAGAAGGTTGAGTTCCAACGTGTTGCCACCTCCTGGATGAGTGCTTTCACTGACATTCGACGTTGATCTAGCAGGCTCCTCAGATGCTTCCGGACCTTAACAGAATGGCTGAAATGGTTGCACATTTTTCGGCAGGTCTCCACTACCTCGTACGCTGGACTGTCTTTATCACTCAAGAATTTTTTGACAACCAGGTTTATACAGTGCGCCAAACACGGCACTCTGAAATACTGACCCAGCTCCATGGCCTTAACTACATTGGCACCATTCTCCATGGAAACATAACCAATCTGGCGTTTTTTTGGTGACAGCCAGTCAAGGACCTTTGTGTTAAACTCATCCAAAATGTTTTGTGCTGTGTGACGTTTCTCCAAACCAAACATGGCTAGTGTTGCATGTTTCCGAGCAGCTTTAAAAACTTGGTCCGGGTCAACACCTGCGTTTAGCTTTGCTTTAACCCCTGAAAAAGAGACCCAGTGTGCAGTGATGCACATGTAATCAGCGCCTGCGCCACTGGTCCACATGTCTGTTGTCATATGTATAGTGTGAACAGCACTCTTCTGCAAAGCTGCCCCAATCACCTCCAGAACATCTTCATGTAGTGCTGGAACCGCAACTCTGGCAAAATAGAACCGGCTAGGAACCTTCCATTTAGGGCAGAGTGCTGCCACTAATTCTAGAAAACCAACCCCTTCTACAAAAGAAAAAGGGAGAAGGTCCAGAGCTAGCATTTTAGCCAGCTTAGTGTTATACAGACGCGTCAGTGGGTGGTTGCGTTCATATTGCGCTTCTGTAAACAACATCTTTTTAATGTTTCCCTGGACCAAGCATTTACGGGATAATGATGATGATGATATCTTCGACCCAGTTACGCTCGCTGATGAACTTTTTCGCATTGGTGTCTCACTCTCTCCCACACTCTAAGTGTGGCTCACATGGGGTGTGCTGCTGACAGGGGTACTGGGTGTAAGTGAAGTGTTTGACACGTCTTCTTCCTCCTCGTCATCATCAGAAGAAAAATCAACGTTTTCATTACGTGCAATTAGGGCTTCCTTGATCGCCTGTATGTGCGCAAACCATTGGACATGGTGCTGTCTCTTAAGATGACCTCTCTGGCCTCCGGTACCATAGTTGGTACCAAACTTACCATGACTAACTGCAACATTACAAATGCTACAAATGGCGAAGTTTTCCCTTTTTGGGCAAACACTAAAGAAGTCCCAAGCTGGGGACTTGAATTGTCTGTGGGGGCCAGAGGAGGCGGCGATACTGGTGGTGGTGGTCTTGCTGCTAATGCCAGATGAAGTGGAGGATGTGGATTGCCGAACTTTAGTACGTTGTGCACTTTCACCACCACTAATTGAGGTCGAGGTGGATGGAGGTCCCTTCTTGCGAAGAAGAAATATGGAAGCGGTAGGTGTTGGTGTACTAGTTAACTCCAATGATGGTTGTGTTTCCATTGCCTCCTCGTCGACATCATCATCACGCTCAGCAGCTTCTCGGGCTAGGGTCAAAATGTCTCTTTGCTGCATGGCCGCTGGGGCTGCAGTGACCTTTATGATGACTGGCTCGTTGTCTTGAGAGGCTTCATCAGCAGCAGTATCCGCCACTTCTTGTTGAGCCTCATCACACTCCATAACTATGAGTTTTTCGACGACCTTCCTTTTACGCTTAAGTACCTTTGTCAGATCATGGTGTGCCTCACTCTCAGACGGCCGTGATGGTTCCCAATCTTCATCCAGATCATCAGAAGGAGGTGGGCTTGAAGAAGATGTAGACACCCCCCTTGATCTTTTCCTTGCTAGGGATGTGGAAGACAATGAATGATCATCAGGAGGAGTGGCTTCCTCAAATGATACCTCGGCTTGATTGTCGATTTCCTGATGTGCCCCTACTTCGGGAGGAACAACTATTCTGGGCACTTGTGACCCTCCATGCACCTCTGCTTGCGCATCTCCTTGCGCTGCCTCTCCTTCCACATGTACTTGGGCTTGTACTTGAACATGTGGTTGTTGTTGCGGCTGTGGTTGTTCAAGACTTGTCAGATGAGTTACAGCAACCTGTGTTGATTCAGGGACATTTCTGCTACTTTCTTGCGATGAGCCAAAATCCCTGGTCGATGGTGATTGAAGAAGTACACTGACTGCCTCTGCAGCATTCAAGGGCTTGGACTTAAGTTGGCGTGGTGGTGGTGGTGGAGGCACTGAGCCCAATGGAGCGGGGGTGCTGCTCCCAGCTTGGTCCCCAGCAGACCCCGCTGCTACTGCAGGCGTAATTTTTTTTTTACTCCCCAAAAACGCGGCGGCTGGCACACCAGCCTCCTTGGTAACTTGCTTCTTCTGTACCTTACTGGCAACTTTCTTGCTAGAGGAGCTATGGAGAACTTTTTTGGGGCCATCTTCTTCAGAGCAGGTCAGAACAGCAGGCCGCAGTTGCACAAGTTGCAGAGTTGTCTGTGGCCAGACGTGACGTCGCGTGACGTTATGCTGCACACACACACCGCTGCAGGACTTCTTCCTGGCACTCGTGGTTCTCTTGAGTCTTGTGCACCTAAAAGCAATGGAAGACAGAGGAACATCAGTTCAGTTATACACCCCAAAAAAATCGAAAAAACCCAGAATATTCAGCACAATCCCATGCCCTCCATGATGTTTAAATTCAAGACACCCCACAGAAAGACTAGGCCCATGCACCACTCACTACCCCTGGTGAAAAGGCCACAACAGGCCAAAAAAACGAAAATCACAGAAAAATCAGCACAATCCCAAGCCATCCAGCCCCTCCATGATGTTTAAATTCAAGACAACCCACAGAAAGACTAGGCCCATGCACCACTAACTACCTCTGGGCATAAAGGTTGAAAACTAGGCAAAATGGTTGCAGGCCTAACAACACTGCCTGCATTCAAAATGGCCCCCTCCCTCCCAGCACATGGCCAGGGCCTGTAGCAGCACTCAAAATGGCCCCCACCCACATGGCCTGTCCCCATGAACACCCCAAAAAAACGAAAATCACAGAAAAATCAGCACAATCCCAAGCCATCCAGCCCCTCCATGATGTTTAAATTCAAGACAACCCACAGAAAGACTAGGCCCATGCACCACTCACTACCCCTGGGCATAATGGATGAAAGCTAGGCAAAATGGGTGCAGGCCTGAGAACACTGCCTGCATTCAAAATGGCCCCCTCCCTCCCAGCACATGGCCAGGGCCTGTAGCAGCATTCAAAATGGCCCCCACCCACATGGCCTGTCCCCATGAACACCCCAAAAAATCGAAAAACACAGAAAAATCAGCACAATCCCAAGCCATCCAGCCCCTCCATGATGTTTAAATTCAAGACAACCCACAGAAAGACTAGGCCCATGCACCACTCACTACCCCTGGTGAAAAGGCCACAACAGGCCAAAAAAAACGAAAATCACAGAAAAATCAGCACAATCCCAAGCCATTCAGCCCCTCCATGATGTTTAAATTCAAGACAACGCACAGAAAGACTAGGCCCATGCACCACTCACTACCTCTGGGCATAATGGATGAAAGCTAGGCAAAATGGGTGCAGGCCTGAGAACACTGCCTGCATTCAAAATGGCCCCTTCCCTCCCAGCACATGGCCAGGGCCTGTAGCAGCACTCAAAATGGCCCCCACCCACATGGCCGGTCCCCATGAACACACCAAAAAATCGAAAAACACAGAAAAATCAGCACAATCCCAAGCCATCCAGCCCCTCCATGATGTTTAAATTCAAGACAACCCACAGAAAGACTAGGCCCATGCACCACTCACTACCCCTGGGCATAATGGATGAAAGCTAGGCAAAATGGGTGCAGGCCTGAGAACACTGCCTGCATTCAAAATGGCCCCCTCCCTCCCAGCACATGGCCAGGGCCTGTAGCAGCACTCAAAATGGCCCCCACCCACATGGCCTGTCCCCATGAACACCCCAAAAAATCAAAAAACACAGAAAAATCAGCACAATCCCAAGCCATCCAGCCCCTCCATGATGTTTAAATTCAAGAAAACCCACAGAAAGACTAGGCCCATGCAACACTCACTACCCCTGGTGAAAAGGCCACAACAGGCCAAAAAAACGAAAATCACAGAAAAATCAGCACAATCCCAAGCCATCCAGCCCCTCCGTGATGTTTAAATTCAAGAAAACCCACAGAAAGACTAGGCCCATGCAACACTCACTACCCCTGGTGAAAAGGCCACAACAGGCAAAAAAAACGAAAATCACAGAAAAATCAGCACAATCCCAAGCCATCCAGCCCCTCCATGATGTTTAAATTCAAAACACCCCACAGAAAGACTCAGTGCACCCACCACTGAGTACCCCTAGGCAAAAGACCCCAAAACAGCCCAAAAATGGAAAATTCCAAAATTGTAGTTGCAGCAACTGTAATGCCCCAAACAAACTTACTTGTGAAATTTCTAATCCAAAAGTGATCGAAAGAAAGTCAAAAAGGCCTCAAATCCAAATATCCAGCAGCATCCACAAAAAGTAATCCTTCCAGATCCAAATGAAAAGTGACCAGGAGATGGACAAAGCACTGGGAGGAGCCTGCTGGACAGGAACAGGAAGTTGAAGACTGTGGGGCACTTCCTTCCTCCCACCCCCCCCTCTCCCCAAAATGGACTCCTTGCAAAAAAAAGTGCAGGCAAATGTCAACCTGAGGAGTTATTCAGATAAAAATCATAATTTCCAGAAGGTTTATGCTGCTTGCTGGTGGATTTCTTGTGCAGAATTGCAAATCTTGTATTTTAGCGAGTGCGAGATTGTTGCTGCTCACCGCATCTACAAGCTCGCAATTGCGAAGTACCGCGATACGTGATCACTGCGTACTCGCTTTGACAAACTCTCGCTGTGCAAGTTGGCAAGCCGCGATTACGTAATCGCGCTCGCCAAATTCCCGCGGGATCCCGCAGCAAGATCCAAAATGGCGCAGCACTCGCAAAATATCAAGAAAAACAAATCGGCAAACGCTGAATGACGGTAAGTAAACGCCACGCGCCGCAAAATTGTATCACCAAGAAAAAAAAATCTGCTGCGTGCGAATTTGCGGATTTTCGGTAAATTCGCGAGCGTTCGCGGATTGCGAATTTACCGAAAATCCGCAAAATCCGCGAGCGTAACGGATTTTCCGCCCATGCTTAATATATACACCATTGTTGACACGTACAGTGGTCTTTTAATGGCCCTTCCTTGTAAACGAGCTACCCAAGTAAATACCATTAAAACATTGGAATTGATTATGCTGTATTATGGTGTCCCATTTCAAATTCAATCTGATAATGCATCCCATTTCAAAGGAAGATTGGTACAGAAATTTTGTGAGGAGAATAACATTGAATGGGTGTTTCACATACCGTACTACCCACAGGCAGCAGGCCTTGTGGAAAGAATGAATGGTTTGCTAAAAGATCAATTGTGTAAATTAACTGATAATAAATATAAAAATTGGAGAGAATATTTGTTTCAGGCACTGTTAATTTTGAATAATCGTCCCTTTTTAAATGCTGATTCCCCATTAATGCGTTTATTTCCTCCAGCTGTTGATGCTAAACCGAACACAGTTAAAAATACTGTAATGTATTGGGAAATTTCCACTGGAGCCTTGGCTCCATGCAGAGCAACCCCAGGTTCCGCAGGCTTGGACCTGCATGCCATGAATGACATTACTGTAAAAAGCAGAGATCGAGTTATCATTGAAACTGGCATTGGTGTCTGTACCAACTGGAAATTTTGTCTTAATTGCCCCGAGACCGGGCCTGGCCTTAAAAGGCGTGCAAGTGCTTGGAGGTGTCTTTGACAGTGATTATCAGGGAGAGATTAAGGTACTCCTGCTAAATAGCAGTGAGATTGATTTACCGATTCATAAAACTGACCGAGTTGCTCAATTGTTGATAATGCCTATTTTCAGTGGTGAGATTCAAAAAGGCACCGCCCCGACTTTGTTAACTGTTCGAGGACAAAAAGGTTTTGGCTCCACTGACAATCCAGGAGCGAGAGTGTGGGTGCAATCGCCTAAAAATCCCCCTGAACAAGCTGAAATTATTGCAACCGGTCATGATAATACAGTACTTGTCATGAGACCAGGGAGAGATAGCTGGGAAGCTGTCCCAGCTGACAAATGTTACTTACGAGAATGAATGATGCCTGTGTTTGATTTCTTTCAGATCATTCTCTGGACTGTTGTTGCAGGATGTGCCTGCGTTGGACTCCTTTTGGCCTGCTACGTCGGGAGAGGAAGGAACCCCCAGACTCTGGTTGACTGGAGAATCAGAGTGCCACGTTCCTTCGCTGCGTGGGATTCATCATCTAACTTTTGGACTACCCTGGCAAGAAGGGTGACAAACTCCCCACATTTCTGTTTGACACCGATGCGTTCGGTAACAGACATTTTAGCAACCTGTTTGGTTGCCGTCCCGGCTTCTTTGAAGACCCTTGCCCATATTTTCAATATATCAAATGCCTGTCCTAATATTATTCTTGGGGATTTCGCGACCCATGAATACTGTTCTTTATGTACTGTGCTATTAGATCCAGTACCACCGATTCATTCTCAAACAACCACATATAATATCATGCAGGGTGATTTATGTTTCTTTCTCACATGTGATCCAAGCGCCATAACTGAATGTGTTTGTTTAAAGTTAAAAGGTGCTACTTCATTTACAGATCATGAAAGAACTTTATGTTCCTGGAGATCATCGAACTCATGTACTTCTGTTAAAAATAGCATGACCTGCAAAAGTCTTGTAGTTACCCCTAGCCACTATGGTACAATGCTATTACCTTCTGGATGGCTTTTCTCTTGTGGCAATACATCTTGGCCTTACATTCCTGCAAATATTACCGGAGGACCCTGTGCTATTACTAGATTAAGCTTGCTAATGTTTTCTTCACATCCTAATGTGAATTCCCGTGTTGTCCGTGATGCAGTAATGTTGAAGGACAATTGTGACTCTACACTACATTTATTTTCTGAATCTGAGTATCTTAGTTTGGCTTTCTCTATTTTGGGTGTCCCTGCCGTAGCAGTGTATAATACTAAATCTATTGGAAAAATGGCCTGTTTGATAGTTAAATCCATCAATCACACATCTACAATTCTATCTGACATGCTATTGGACGCCCAGGGTGAGCGTAGAGCAATTCTACAAAAAAGAGCTGCTATAGACTACCTTTTACTTAAACATGGACATGCCTGTTCTGACTTTATGGGTCTTTGTTGTTTCAATTTATCAGACCACACTAGGTCCATTCAGGCTCACATTGATAAACTACACGACTTAACCAAAGAAGTTAGAAAACACATTGATCAGGGCTGGTTTGACTGGCTCTTTAATTGGTTACCAGATTTACATTCCTTGCGTCAGATATTAGGGGGTATTCTGCTTGCTATTTGCATTTTAGTTGCTATTTGCTGTTTTATTCAGTGTATTCCTTCTTTGCTTCAAATTTGCAGATGCAGTACTAGAAATAGATCAGTCAGTTTTCTTTCATATTATTCTTCGACAGATGTTAGTTCCATTTAGCGAATGATTAGTAGTCTAAAGTCAAGGGTGAAAAGTTCTGACCGGGTTTTTGTCCCCTTTTTTGACTGAAGGTGACTTTAGCCTGCTATCATTCTAATAGGAGGAGTAGAGCCTCAGACCTGGCCTATTCACAAGGTGCTTGACATAATTCCCTATTCTTTTCTTTATTCTAGGGCCTATAAGTTTATGTTAGGGGATAGATTCCTTAGTATTAGTATTATTCCGTCCTTTTGTAAAGCTACTAGTATGTTTCTGATAGAGTTATGTTTATTTCGGGCCTTGTAGGCCTCGAACGAGAGAGACTCCATCTTTCTTTCTGCCTCGGCTGCTTGAGACGCTTTTAGGTCAAATGTAATGTTTTAGTCATAAGGTGTTGTTCTCTTGGAGAGAACCGGCTTGGGCTGGCCCTTATCGAAAGACTGTATTTTTCTTTGTGTCGAAGACATAACATCAGGCCAGCCGGCTGAGATAATGTCCTTAGCACGGGGTGGTACAAGAATTTGGTGGGCGGCAGGATAACTAGCCGGAAATTTCCATGCATGAACAAGGTTCCATATTAGCGAAAGCGTAGAGAGTTCAGAGAGTCAGTTAGTAGACGGCAGCTAGTCGTTAGCATCATTGCAGTTAATCAACTTAAAGCAGACAGTCGCCATTTTGAAATCTGAAGAAGACCGAAGGCTGATAATCTCTCAGAAAGATTGAAGTAACTTTAGTTGGAGCAGCTGGTGAGCTTTGACATTGAGATCAGAGCACGCAGAGTGAAGAAGTTAGCGGAGCGAACGAATACTAGAGCGGCAGAAACTGATTTATAAGATCGAAGTTGGAAGGTGAAGATAGTCGTGATCGAGAGGAGAGAGGAGTAGTGCAGAACAGCGATTGTGAGACAGACGAAATAGAGAATAAGAGGAAGGTTCCAGTGACTTGGAGGGGAGCAGAGGAGAACAGAGCATAGCGGTGAAGACGTGTATCCGTGACTGCAGGGGTGATCCTAAGATGAGCCAAGGCACAGACGAGAAGGGAACCCAGATGACAACTGGGTCCAGACTTCGTACTCATAAGGTGACGTCGACCCTTTCTTATTAGCGTGCACACATATTCTAATTCTTTTCTTTGCTTTTCAGGCTATATGTTATATTGCAGTATTATATTGTTGTTATAATTTGTTATTGCGTAATAAAGGGACCTCAGTTCTTAGTGAACCATTGTGTGATTGTTATTTAAATGATGTAGTTAACCTTTCTTCTAGTCAGATGCTGTTATGTGGACGGATGCGTCTCCCGTCCGAGTAAGTGGTAACTGAGCAAGGGAGCAGGGAGCACTCATATCAGAGAATAACCTTTGCATATTGTGATTTGGCCATTCTTGTGTGAGAGGATTGACCTGTCTATCGATCACATAAAATATAATATTACATCCCCAGTAGATATATCTATATATATATATATGTATATATATTTATATATATATCGCTCCACGAATGCCGGGGAAGATTGAAAGGCATGTTTGGGCGGTCCGAGTCACGAAGCCGGCGCTTCGCAAAATATCCGCTCCCAGGTTCTCGTTTTGCATAAAGAACCACTCGGACACCTTGAGTGCTTTTGCTCTAGTTTATTCAGCAAACCGGGAAAAACGACGCGTTTCGGGAATGACCCTTGATCCCGCTCGTCAAACTTTCAGTGCCACCATGTTTAAATACATAAACAAACCCATTTAAACCACGTGACATTTGCTTACAACTGTGGCGGCCATCTTGTAAGGTGCAATGTTGCCTTAAACCACGTATGCATTTCTCATGTCTATCACATTGATAAGTACCCGGGATAGTATCTTTTGGGCGTATCACAGTACAATTCATTGTATTATTATTAAAGCTAACGCATATAATCAAGCAATTGCAAAATTTCATTTTGTTAAGCTGTGATACCCATCATGGTTTCAGTCTTGCCCCAGTGGGCTGGTCCGTTCTTGGTGTCTTGCCCAAGTGGGCAAATGATATTTCAATGTCTTTAGAGAATACATATCACACGTGTTCATGAAACGTTGACCTTGATCTTCTAACCATCAGTTGTTTTACAATTGTCTGTGCTCAAATTAATCTGGAATTAAAAACATGATAAAATTACACTTCCGCAAACTGAATTCAGACGTAAACAATATTTCATTCATGTAAGTGAATTGCTAGCTCCTCACTAATGTTCAGCCCATTTGGAGCCAGACTTTCCAAGTCAACAATGTACCTGGATTCCAATTTGCGCATTGACAATTCTCGATTACCCCCTCTCACTCCGAGATCCACACTGTCTATCACCACTAAGCGTACCAGGTTCTCGTCACTGAAATGATGTTCTGCAAAGTGGCGAGAAACTGGATACTGTCTGTTCTTATTCTTTATTGCTCGCAAGTGTTCCAGTACTCGTTTTTTGGCCTCATGTTTTGTACTGCCAATGTACCATTTCTGGCAGGGGCATATCAAAACATAGATGCAGTGTGTAGTAGTGCAAGTCAGACTTTTCTTGATCACAAATTCCCTGTTTAGATTGGGTATCTGTAAGGTTGTGCAATCTATGCTGTTCTTACAAGCTTTGCATCTCTTACAACATCGGAAACCAGCCGGTTTCGCGGTTTTTGAGACATCCCTAGATCTAATGTGGTTGTGGCTCAATTCATCCCTCAGGGTTCTGCTTTTTTTGAAAGTGATCTGTGGATTACTGCTTAAGTTGGTACTTAAATGAGTATCTGTTAACAAAACATGCCAATGTTTTTTCAAAATATGTCTTACAGAATTGGCTTGTCCCGAGAATGTAGTGATGAATCTGACAGTGTTGTCCTGATCTTCCTCTTGCACTTTAGGATACAGTAGGTAATTTCTGTTTAATGATTGAACTCTCAGCTTGGCTTTGTTGATGATGTTTCTACTATAGCCTCTTTCTAGAAATCTTTTGCACATAATTTCTTGTTCTTCTTCAAAAGATGAGTCATTGCTACAGTTTCTTTTGGCACGCAGCAGTTCTCCATATGGTATACTGCGTACCAAGTTAGATGGATGGCTGCTGTTGGCATTCAGAATGCTGTTACCGGCAGTGCTCTTCCGGTACAGCTTAGTTGTAATCTTGTCCTCCTTTATTTCCACCAGAACATCAAGAAATTCAATGGATTCTTTGCTGATGTTGCTGGTGAAATGGAGGTTTAAATTGTTGTTATTCAACCTCTCTATAAAGGCTATTGCTGTTTCTTCTGTGCCACACCAAATGAAAAAAATATCTTCTATATAGCGCAGCCACAGGGCAATGTTGGAAAATTCTGCCATCTCCATGGCAACCTGCTCCTCCCACCAGCCCATGAAAAGATTCGCATAGCTGGGGGCGAAGCAGGTTCCCATGGCCGTGCCCTGTGACTGTCTATAGATGTCCTCATCAAAATAAAAGAAATTATTCGTCAGACAGATTTCAATCATTTTCAACAACATTTGTGAATGGTGGTAAAATGTTATTGACCTGCTTTTAAAGAAATGTTGTATAGCTTCTAGCCCAAGTTCATGCTTAATACATGTGTACAGACTGCTGACATCAAGTGACACAAGTAAGAAATTCTTTTCCCAATGCATTCCATCAATTACCGTCAAAAAGTGTGTAGTATCTTTCAGGTATGAAGGTAATGCAACCACATAAGGTCTTAAAAAGTAATCGATAAACCTTGAGGTGTTCTCTAGCATTGATCCTATTGAGGAGACTATGGGTCTCCCTGGCGGGTCTATCATACTTTTGTGCAGTTTCGGGAGTAGGTACAGGACAGGGACTCTGGGGTGGGCACAATACAGATATTTGTACTCTCCATCTTCAAGCAGACCTTTGTCTAACCAATCTTGTAACAAACTCCTGTATTTTATATAGGATCCCAATACTTCTGTCATATCGCTCCTAGAGTAGCACTCTGTGTCATTTAATTGTCTTTTGCCTTCTGCTATATATTTCTGTTTGTCCTGAATGACCACATTGCCACCCTTATCTGATTGTCGGATGACAATGTTAGGGTCATTTTTTAGGTCCATCAGTGCATTCGCTTGTGTCTCGGTCAGATTTTTCTTATTCCACGTGGAATAAGAAAAATCTGACCGAGACACAAGCGAACAGTCCAGCCCGAACTGCCAAGCCATGTCTTCCCTGGACCGGAAACAAGCTTCCGAGGACCGGTTTCTGGAATTCCAGCCGTCTTCAGCCTGGCTTGCTTGAATCCAGTGGCAAAGTAAGCAAGGGACTCACGTCTGAGCATACCCTGCCACACTTATGGCAGCCAAAAGCGGTACAAAAGGGGGTGGTGATGTACGGAGCATCTGAATCAATCAAACACTCACACCCAGTTTAATCCATCACCGTTCTTTAGCCCACTCTGCCACCCCAGTTCAGACATGGCTATATGCAAATCAGTCTGACCCTGTGCCTCATGGGAACAGTCCAGCCCAATCTGCCAAGCCATGTCTAAACAAATAGGTCACTGCCAGGAGTTCCCTCAGGGGCGGGTAATAAGTCATATCCCAGGATATGCAATCAAGATAATGGTCCCTCTCCCTCGGCCCCCTTGCTCAGCAACACAAGATCTTATGCCGATACGGCAGAAGCCCAAGGGGCCCCAAGTACCTCTTCTGGTATAGTTAGTCTTCAGCAACGCTATCATCTCAAGGATGACCAGAGCGCCCAGGCAAGCCCCATTGCCCAGGGGAACTGCACTCCCTCAGGGGGTATTCTCCCAATAGTTTATATGGTTAAAGTCCCCAAATGTTCCCCTAGGCAAGGGTATGAAAGTAGTGATTCCTTGTGCAACAAAGCAATCCATTGGTTGCACCATGTGAGGGGTTGTAGGTCAATAATACAGGAAGATATGGTCAGAGTAAGGAGGATTATATCGCCCAACTCCCAGACAGACTGTATTGAACTGTTGTTAACTAATGCTCTACTTGCTGAGAACCTATTGGCTCTGGAATTCCGTACCTCTTCTCCAGAGCATTCAACTATTCAGATTAGACGCTCCCAACTCTGGCTGTCGGAGTTTGAAGCACAAGGGAGGACGGGGGAGGGTCAGGACTAAACACAGTTGATTGACTAGATTCTGGTCCATTGCAGAATTCATTTATTGTCCCAGTAGGAGCCAGAGGTAGGGAGATTGATCCCACTCCAGGGGATCAATCTATGTAGAAAGGTCAAAGGGTGAGAGCCCTAATGAAGATCGGACAGGGGCTCTCGCTTGTGCTGTAGATAGTGAAGTTCTAGTAGATGGGCTCAATTTGAGGGTGCTTGACTTCCTTTCCTGGAATATAGCGGGATTCCAGAAAAAACTGCTCCTTCTCGAATGGAATGAGTTCATTGAAAAGTTCGATGTCTGCTTGTTCCAGGAGACTTGGAGCCTGGCTCCTTGTACAAATCTGGTTACACTATGTACTTACTCCCAGCAACTAGTTCAGGCAAGGGTCGCCCCTCCGGGGGTTTACTTATCTGGATCAAGTCAAGTCAAGTCAAAGCAAGCTTTATTCGATTAATTAAAATCATAAAAGCAATTCCATCACATGTATAAAAACGACAAATCATGTATTAAAACAATTCATGAATAAAAACAATTTACATTTAAAAGGAGCATTTATGAGAACAATTTCATATATTTACATAGGATCGAAGATTTCATCAGTAGAACTAATGGGTAACAATTATTTACATATATCAAGGAACATTTAGCTTCAGTTGTTTGGACTTAATACGTGTAGCAGCAACCAAAAAACTTGCGACCCCAAATATTACTCTGATGCTATTCAGGAGCTGTAGGTAGCGGAGAGTGGGACGGACTTGAGTAAACCCTGCTTCTCTCAGAATAGGTAATAAAAACTGTTTCCTACATTCCTCATAATGGCCACAAAACATAATAAAGTGCATCAGTGTCTGTTTGGAGAAATTATCACAGCTACAGGGGGAAGATGGATATGATTTACCCCATACTGGATAATTCCCCAAGGAATACTGGATAATATTAAGTCTAAATCTCACAAGGAGGTTACGATGGAAGGACCGGGTCACAATACTCAAGTAGGGTTCCAGTTTCGGAGTAGTCTGAAGTATGTAATTCGCTCTAACTCCAGGTTTTTGGACCTCTACTGCCTCCCGTTCCATCTCCACGCGTCCCAGAAAATTGTTCTTAATCCACAGAACGTCACTCTTGTTGATGGTGCTTGGGTCAAAGTATAAATCTGGCCTCCCCAGTTTACAAAAGGTGTTTTTAATGTAAGCCAACCATGGGATTTTGTGGCCCTTTTCCAGTTCCATCAGTCTTTAAGGATGGAATGATTTAAACTAATTTCAGGATTCAGCCAGGTCTTGGCCCAGCAGGTTAGAGGCGCCAGCTGTAATTGGTCACTAATATAACCAAGGCCCAGCTCTGTATGGACTGAAAGTACAGGGGTTGATTGGGGGACCACTAGTAGGGATCTAAGGAACTTATTTTCTACCACCTGGAGTTTATCTTATGGTAGATAACCCCATAGGGAAGCTCCATACCTTGCTATTGAGAGGCTTTTTGACTTATAAACTGTCAGCAGTGCTTCTACTGGGCGTGATCCCAATCATTTCGCAAAGCTCAGTAGAGCAGAGGTAGATCTGGTTACAGCCAGGCCTTTGGCATTTAACTGTGGCCTCCAGGTGCCCCTTTCGTCAAATAAGACGCCCAAGTAAGTAAAAACCGGGACCCTAGAGATTTCTTCACCATTGCATGAAAACGTTCTTATTTTTACATTTTTTGAACGTTTCCCTGCAACCATGACGTGCAATTTTTTGTTGTTTATCTGCAGATCCAGGGAGGATATAAAAACCCCAAAATCATCCAACAGTCTCTGGAGCCCTCCCCCAGTGCGGGCAAGCAGTACTGCGTCGTCCGCGTAGAGGAGTACCGGCACCGTGTACTCCTCCACAAGTGGGACGTCAGGTGTAGACCCCTTCAAGGATGATTCGAGAGAATTTATATATAAGGTGAAAAGGAGGGGTCCAAAATGCACCCCTGCCTTACTCCTCGTTTTTATCTAAAAAAGCTAGTGGTTCCACCCTCACTATTGGTTCTAATAGTGGCGCGCAGATCTTGATGCAGCGCCGCTAGATAGTTTACCAAAGGCGGGTCAATCCCTATGTTAATTAAAATCGCCCAGAGTTTGGTGTGATTAACCAAATCAAAGGCCGATGATAAGTCCATAAAGGCCATATATAACAAACCCTCCTTGGCCAAGGTATATTTACTAATTAGCATTTGGAGGTTAAGGCATTGGTCGAGAGTGCCCCTTTTGGCCCTGAACCCATATTGTAATTCAGAAAGGACACTTCTCTCTTCCAGGTGTTCACCAAGTCTCATCAGAATGACTCTGCCCAAGATTTTGACGGCAGAGTCAATCAGAGAGATCGGCCAATAACAGGCAGGGTCAGTTCTTGAGCCTTTTTTAAAAACTGGTATTATAGATGATGTGGCCCAAGATGAGGGGAACCCTGAAGTAATTGTGGAGTTAAAGACGTTTGTAAGTGTCTTGGTCCAAAACTCCAAGGGGGTCCTATAAAGGTCTGCAGGCACACCGTCAGGACCCGGGGCCTTATTTTTCGTCATCTCTACTATAGCCCTTTGTACCTTCACTTCCTTAAAGCGCAAAAGGGGGGCTACTACATTTTCTGTGGGGTCCACCGTTGAAGTATAATCCTCCGCACTGTTATATATTTTGCTGAAGTGGGCGACCCAAATTTCATCGGGGATCACAGAGTCCATCACTGAATTGTTTGTACCAGAAAAATAAGGGTGGTTGATTACAGCCCAGAATTTAGAACTATCTTTAAGTACATCAGTTGACTTGAGGTTTTCACATGTCTCATTTTTTATGCATTTTTTACGTTTGGCCATGGCAAGTTTGTAATTTTTTCTAAGTACATCCACCAGCTCCCGATTTCTAGGTTTTTGTTTTAATGCATACATGAGTTAATTATGGGGGGGCGTGGCTTGGATGCCGAGGAGGTAGGAAGCGTGAGCTCGGAGCTCCGTGCCCGATCCCGGAAAATATCCTGAAAATCTGATCGGACCCCGATGTGATCGATATCATCCGGTACTGGAAGGTACTGCGGAGGGTCCGGTGCCCACGGAGGACGACGGCGAGCCATCCCAAACCAGTCCTTCGACTCTGAAAGTTGGACCCAAGCGAGGAGTCACGGACCCTAAAATGGCGGCGGTGGCATGAACCTAGGTGCCGACGGAGTCGTCTGCCCGGAGTCCCACTAAGGACCGCTCCCCGACAAATCGGAGGTGTTGGAGGTCGCATCGCACCTCTCCCTGGGTGCTGGAGTGAGCCTCGGGCGCACCCTCGAGCGGTGGTTGAGGGCCGCCCCCTAGTAGTGGCGGCGACGGTGCGGCTGTGACCCTGTGACGAAATCCCCAGGCCTCGGAGCACGACTGGCGCCAGCCGGGCTGACGGGTGATCGGAGATCCTGGGTAGTGGAGACAACCTTGGATCCGGGGACCCCACCGGAGAGCGCAGCCCGGCGAAGTGCGGGGGAAGGCCAGAGACAGACGCGGAGGCCACCGCTCGGGCCAGCCCAGATGGGGAAGCCGAAAGGAAAGGGAGACGGCGCGACTGATACAGAAGCTGCGGAGGGAGCGGAGCGAGACCAAGCGGCATTGCAGCGGATGCAGGATCGTATCCTAGAGGCCATCGCCACCACAAAGGACGCCCTACAACAAGATATAGCTCAGGTGGCGACGGGCTTGGGCCTCCTGAAGGCCGACCATGATAAACTTAAGGACAGAGTGAAATCCGTGGAGATCACGGTTAAGGAATTAGCCCCAGGCCAAGCGACAATAAAGGCCCAGATGACGGAAGTTATGGACCGCTTGAAAGTGCTGGAACGGAGGGCCGAAGATGCGGAAAACCGTAATAGGCGCAACAACATACGCCTAGTGGGCCTGCCGGAAAAAATCGAAGGCGACGATATGGTGGGCTACCTAGATAACTGGTTGCGGACGGAGGTGGCACCGGAGGGATTGTCCCCCTTCTTCTCCCTGGAACGAGCGCATAGGGTTCCAGCGCGCCCACCGGCCTTGGGCCTCCCTCCTCGCCCAGTGGTGTTCAAATTGCTCCACTACAGGGACAGGGACTGGCTTTTGCAGAAGGCGAGAGAGGCAGGACCCTTTCAAGTGGACAACAGCAGAGTCACTATGTTCCCGGATTATACATTTGAGACGCAGCGGCTTAGGGCGAACTTTCTGTCCCTCAAGCGGGAGCTCCGCGGGGAGGGTATCAAGTACTCCCTATTGTTCCCCGCCAAGCTGCGAGTGGTGGTGGATGAACAATCACTCTTCTTCACGTCCTCTGTGGACGCTTGGGCCTGGTGGGACACCTATAAGGCGGGAACGGACGGTGCTAAAGCTAGGGAGGAGGAGGCTAAGGTGGCGCAACCGGTCAGGAAATCCCAACGGATCAGGAGGAACCGCAGGAGGACCGGCAAACCATCGATATCGCAAACGGAGGCAGAGAGGCAGGCGGCGCTGCAGGCGGTAGCGGACTTATCCAGGGACGCCAGAAGTCAGTCCGGGAAGGGCACGGACTCAGAGGACCCGGGCACGGGCTCGGAGACGGGACTTTCGGAACTTGGTGGAGCCCGGGGCCCTATTGTGACACCGCAGACTTCAGGGGAGATATTCGAGGCGTGTTGAGTTGAACTGGCGGAGCGGACTCGTCGATGGGACACTGGGGCACTGGGCCCGTGGTAGTGGAACGCTATTACCGGAGGTTTTGGGGAGCTGTAATGTGGGGATTGTGGGGTGGAGGGCGCGGGGCAGAATTGCTTTGAGGATCTATCGCATCGAGCCACGCCTTACTGGCCCCTAAGGTCACCGCAGTGGAGGCTGCGGCCATTACCGCCTTTCTTTGAGGGGTGGTTGGGAGTGTTGGTTTGGATGGGGGTACTTCCAGTTGCGGGGGGGCCTGTCCTGGGGGGGTGGGAGTTGCGAGCAGTTGGGGTTGCTCGGGGGGTAGTTGTTGTTGTTGGAGGGGTTTGGCTTCCTGTTTGGAGAGGGTGGGTGGGTAGGCCCGTGGTCGCGGGACTTGTAAGGACATTGTTCTTTATTGTTTGGTCCGGTTGTGTGAGGGGGGATGGCTAGTACTGGGGCATTGAAATGTGTGACCTGGAATGTGCGGGGTATGCAGTCCATGACGCGCAGACACAAGGTTCAGGCATACCTCAAGCGTAGGGGGGTTCACATAGCGTTCCTGCAAGAAACACATCTTAATAAGCAAGAAGGGGCTGCTCTGCAGAGGCGCTGGAGGGGGCAGCTGTTTTATACGACGTTCTCAGCTTTTGCAAGGGGGGCATTGATTTGGATACGGGCGGGGGTCCCCTTCCAGGTGTCGAAAACATTGGTGGATCCAGAGGGTAGATATGTGGCGGTGGAAGGGAGGTTGAGAGGCAGGGTGATATCTCTCTGTAATGTGTATGCTCCTAATGTAGATTTGCCCGCGTTCTTGTCTGCCATCTCGGGTAAAATGGCGGGTTATTTGGCAGGGCCGGTCATCCTGGGGGGGGATTTCAACTCGGTCGAGGATGTGATACTAAATAGGTCCCATCCCCCATTGCGCGCGTCACCAGTGCATAGGGTCGCCAAGCGTAGGCTAGAGTGGCAGGAGAGCTGGGCCCTCACGGATGCCTGGAGGTCGTTGCACCCCACTACTAGGGACTACTCCTTTCACTCGCACCTACATGATCTGCACGTAAGGCTTGACGCGTTTCTTTGTTCGTCATGTGTGCTCCCTGCGGTGGGTGGGGCGGAATACTTGGCCAGGACGTTGTCGGACCACAACCCTTTGTTGATATCTCTGAACTGGATGGTGACTGTTAACTGTGTGCCAACATGGCGCCTGCAGCCCGACACCCTAGATGACTTGTTGTTCAGGGAGGCGTTGGGTGAGCGCATTGAGAGGTACTTCGAGGAGAACAATGGCTCGGCCTCCACAAGGGCGGTAGAGTGGGATGCATTTAAGGTGGTGGTACGGGGGCACTGTATAGGGCACACGGCTGGGGCCCGCAAAACTTTGTTGGACGACTTAGATAAGGCTGAGGCACGACTGAGGGAGCTGGAGAAGAGGCGCCCGAATCACCCTGAGTTGCAGGAGGGGCTTAGCGGAGCACGGGAGGGGCTGGCGGTGGAGCTTGAGCGGCTGCGTAGTTTTGACCACAAGGCGTATATGACGAGAGCGCATGCGGAGGGTGATAAGGCGGGGTCTATGTTGGCATGGCTCGCTAACCCAGCTCGGAGGGGAGTGCCGATCATGGGGATCCAGGAAGCAGGGGAGGAGCCCTGCCACACTCAACCCGGGATCCTGAATAAGTTTCGGGCTTATTACGAAGGGCTATATGAGAGTGGGGAAACAAGAGGGGCGGAGGAGCTTGGAGAGTTCTTGGACGGTTTGCAGTTGCCCCGGGTGGAAGATTCAGAGGCAGAAGAGCTGGGTCGGCCCGTCACTCTTGGAGAGATAGGGTGTGCAGTAAAGCAGATGGCCAGAAATAAGACCCCGGGACTTGACGGGCTCCCGATCGAATTCTATAGCAAATACCTAGAGCACCTTGCTCCTCGGCTGCGCGAGGTGTACAATGAGGCACAAACGAAGGGTCGACTCCCGGGCTCCATGAGCGAGGCCCTCATGATCCCGCTCTTAAAGCCGGGCAGAGAGAGAGCGGCCTTGTCCTCGTACCGCCCGTTATCCATGTTGACGACGGACTATAAGATCCTCAGTAAAATCCTTGCCAACAGACTGCTGGTACACATGACGGGCCTTGTTCACAGAGACCAGTGTGGTTTTATTCCGACACGCAACACCACCCACAACATTCGCAGACTTACGAGGCTGATGGGTGCGGACTGGCCGGACGCCGTCTCCCCATTTGTCCTCTCCATTGATATAGAGAAGGCATTTGACAGCCTTGAGTGGGGATACCTGTATGAGGTGATGCGACGCTTCGGACTGGGGGACGGATACATTAAGTGGACCAAGGTCCTGTACATCGAGGCGGTGGCTAGAGTTCGAGTGGGTACTCTGATCTCGAGACAATACCCGGTCAGGCGTGGCACTAGACAGGGTTGTTCCCTGTCCCCGCTCCTGTTCGCCTTGGCGATGGAACCCTTCGCTGCGGAGGCCAGGCTGGGCTGCCACTATGCAGGTTTATCATTTCGGGGCAGGCCGCACTTCATCTCTCTGTACGCAGACGACCTGCTGATGTTTCTGGCTGATGCGGGACCCGAGCTCCGGGGGGCGAGGCAGCTACTGGAGCGGTTCGGCAGGCTGTCGGGCCTGAAGGTCAACTGGCCTAAATCCTGCCTATTCCCCCTGAGACCAGGGGAACCGTGCCCGCTCAACGCACAGGAGCTACGGTGGGAGCCACGCTGTCTGCACTATCTGGGGGTCTACGTTTACCATACCCCGGCTGACTTGCTGGACGGTAACATCACCCGCTGTATTAATGCCCTGAGGGGGTCCATGGACTTCTGGGCAACTCTGCCGTTATCCCTGGCTGGTAGGATCTCCCTGCTTAAAATGGTAGCCCTGCCCAGGCTTTTGTATTATTTTAGGACACTTCCGGTGTGGATCCCGAGCTCTGTCTTTAAACGCCTGAGATCACTGGTCATAGCGTTCCTGTGGGGCACGGGAAGAAGGCGCATAGCGCTCGACACTCTGCTGCGCCCCAAGGATGAAGGAGGTATGGCGGTGCCAGATTTTGAAGGATATTACCTGGCCGCGCAGCTGCAGATTTTTACTCACGAGGTAGCGAGAGTATATAGAGGCCCCGAGGACGCGAGAGTAGACGGCACCCCGCGGCACATTCTGGCGTACATTACGCTGCACCAGAGGCTCCGGGTGGGAGACCTGACGGTTGAGGAGCAGACGTTCCGGCTCTGCTGGGACCGGGCCCGTAAGCGAGCGGATGTCCGCCTTATGTATGCCCCTGAAATTCCGCTGGGGATGGTCACCGCCCTCCCGCATGGAGGAGACTGGTCGCGCTTGCTGGGATGGGAGGAGGCGGGAATACACATGCTGGGTGATCTCTACGAAGACGGGGTGTTGCTGCCGTTTCAGGACCTGCAGGAGCGTTTTGACCTCCCGAGGGGCGACTACTTGTTGCATGCAGCGGTCACGGGCGCTATGCAAGCCCATTGGGGGGAAGGGTTGCAGGAACCGGACACCTCAATGGCCTGCCAGTACACAATGATGGCGGCGGGGACTTTTAAGGCCGTCACGTGCTTATACTCTAGGATGCAGCGGGAGGCCTTGCAGCCTTTGACGGCCCTGAAGGCCAAGTGGGAGCTGGACCTTCAGGTGGAGATACCTGACGCGACCTGGGGCCAGTTGCTGCAGCGGGCACGGAAGAGCTCGAGAAACGCCAGGTTCCAACTGATTCACTTTTATGTTATTCACAGGGCATACCTTACCCCAGGGAAAATCCAACAGTACTTTGGGGTGGACAACGCTGCTTGCCCCAGATGTAACACGGTAGGGGCGGACCTAGGTCACATGCTGTGGGATTGCCCCTCTCTAGGAGACTACTGGCAGGAAGTTGGGCGGGCCCTTAATGGCGCGACAGACAGGGATGTCCGGTACACTAAAGCGGTTGGCATTCTCCATTGGTTCCCCCACACGCCTAGGAACAAGATGACTAGTAAATTTATTGACTTGGGACTTATTCTGGCCAAGCGGGAGATCACGAGGAACTGGAAGTCCAGAGTGGGGCCCACGTATCAAAGATGGTATGGGGAGTGCTTGAGATGGGCTGCGTGTGAAAGCACTCTGAGGTACCAGATGGCCTGGAGGATGAATGATGAGAAAGCTCTGGAGAGGGCGACCGCATGGGAAGTGATGGTGCAGGCGCTTCGTGATATGGATGCTGAAGAGCTGGAGGGCGAGGGTGAACTGGATGGGGCAGGCCCTGTCACTATACAGGAGAATACACACTAGCGAATGACTGATTCCTCCTGTGACACACCAGACACCTTTACACTATTGACCCAACGCAGAGCGACCACGGGGGAGGGTGGGTAGGAAGCTGGTTTGGCGGGGTGTTGGGGTACCGAAAGTTGGGGAGGGGGAGGGGTGAAAATCACAAAAGCAACCCAAAGGTATTTGCCAAATGCTACTGTCAGACATTGTAAGACGCAACAAGAGGCGATCAGGGGAGAGGTCATACGCCCGAGGACAGGGCGGACCTCCCGGATGGAGAAGGACTGGACCATGCTACTCTTGTACAAGCCGCATAAATACTGTTGATTGTATTGTCTGTACATTTATATTGGTGATGCAATAAAAACCTAATGAAAAAAAAAAATGAGTTAATTATGGGCTTTTGAACACGTCTCATCAAACCACCTTAGTTGGTCTGGTCCATCCCTCTTCTTGTTACATTTTAGATCAAGTCTGACTTGAGCGCAGATAGTAGTGAAAGAATGTATGACCTTTTTCCCGTCCGCCAAATTATCTAGGCATATTACCATGTCCTCTTTTACTTTGTGACCTAACTCCTGCATAAAAGTGTCTGGGACCACCTTGGCCCAGTTAAGCCTCCTACCCTGGTCTTTGGGGATGAGTTTATCAGAGTTACATTCCTCGTTTACCCTCTGCTTGTCTGCGTCCTCCCCCTTGTGTAAGGACAGAATCAGTGGGTTATGGTCGCTGAAGGCCGAGGTTACGACCTCACTAGAGGAACACATCTGAATTATGCCAGGACAGACAAAAATGCAATCAATTACAGTCTCTGCCTCTCTACCTATAAAGGTCGGGCCCTTTCCTCCCCTCCACTTCCCTCAACTTCAAATAATTTAATGTTTGCAAGGAGTTCTTCCAACAACTCTCCTTGAGGGGAGTGTTTGAAGTGAGTGGATCAATATTTCCTTGAATTGCTCCATCACCATGCATACCCCCCATCACAAGATATTCTCCACCTGAGTATTCGAAGGCCAGCTAACGGTACAAACGTGGAGCTTTTTAATATCTATGCAAGAGGTTCTCCCAGTGCACAAACATTAGCAACTATAACAGCATTGGAATGCGAGTTAGCCCGTATCTCGCCGCACTCCAACTTCATAGTAGCCGGGGACCTCAATTGCCCTTTTGAACCCTTGAGTAGTGAGGACTTTCTGGGTATTAATGAAGAGGATACCGAATGGTCTATATCTATCCTTAATATAGCTCCTATCAAGATGTGATCACAGAGGGCTATCCAAATCAATGTCCTAACTCTTCAACACAATCTAAGAGCTGTAAACGGAAGGACATGCTCGGACACAAGTTTGGCAAATACCTTTAATAAAATTAGCTCCCCGTCCCACATAGACTACATTTTGTTAGACATTCGTCTATGGGGTGATCTTTTGGATATGGTTGTCAGGCATACAGTGGATAGTGACCACAATCCCCTATGTATGCAAATTAATAACGGTTGGTCATCTACTACGGAAAAGGTACTCATTCCTCCCCAAATGTCGACAAAAGATGTATTCCCCTCAAAATGCAATAGACGCCTCAAGTGGCACAAGGTTTCTCATCAAGAAAACAAATTGCATAATATTAGGGAACTCCTTGCCCAAAAGACCAAGGAGCTTGCAATGACCTATGGCAAAGTTGAGGATTCACCCACTTTTCCTTTATTTTATCAAGAAACAATAGACAAGCTAGGATCGTTTTTATTGTACAAGAGAGTAGGGCAATAAAGAGACGACCACCAAGATCCACAAATCCTTGGTATACACCACTATGTAAGGAGAAGAGGCAGGCCCTATCCCTTGCTGTAAGGAAAAGAGATCCCTTGGTAATTAGAGCAACAAGAAAGGACTACTCTAGGGCACGAGTGGCAGCAAAGCGTAACTGGGATGAGGCCCATGGCAGGAGCTTAAACACGCCTCTCAACAGAAAGGTTCCATCTTGTTCTGGGAGTTAATCAATAGAGGGTTTAGAAAAGGATCTGATCCAATCCCAAATCACATCACAGGGCAACAATGGCATGATCACTTTTCGAACCTCTGTTCGGGCGATGTGGGCCCCCTGTCTGCTCTGAGCGAGACCTTCATATTTACCCCTGGGGCTCCTTTGCCATTTGAGTGCTTTGACTTACACGAGGTAGTCTTAGCAATAGAGAGTATATCCTCCGGAAAGGCTTCCGGACCCAACGGCCTTCCTGGAGATCTGCTCCTGGACGATTTGAAGCCATGGGCCCAATTCATTTTGCTATTGATGAACCTGATTGCCAGGGGATACGATGTTCCTGATTCATGGAAGGGTGCGGAGGTGGTAACAATGTACAAAAAGGGGAATAGGGAGGACCCTGCCAACTACAGGCCGATTACTTTAATTGATGTGATACAGAAGGTGGTTGGCAGGGTGCTCCTTATGAGGCTAAGGTCTTGGATGGAAGATGGGAACATACTTTCACATTATCAGGCAGGCTTCAGACAGAAGGTAGGCCAGATGGACCAGGTCTTCAGGTTTTTTATGATCCACTGGAAAACAGTGTTTATTGTGAAAGGCAGCTTATATCTGGCCTTCATAGATCTGAAGATCGCATTCGATCGTGTCCCTCGTGCCAGGCTCTGGCAGGTTCTGCATGAATTGGGCATTCCTCCCCTAATTCTTTATTTTATAAAATGCCTCCATGTGGATAATCATGCCAGAATCAGGTGCGGCTCACAGGGGCAGCTGACGGAGAGGATCGTGGTGAGTAGGGGGGTCTGCCAGGGCTGTGTGCTGGCCCAACCCTGTTCTCGTTATTTGTGAACGGGGTGGTAGATCATCTAAGAGAAGAACCAGCGGACGCTCCTACTTTGGCAGGGGAGAAAACCCCAACCCTCCTCTTTGACGACGACATCCTCCTGATCTCCAAAACACCGGGTGGCCTGCAAAAACTTTTAAACAGGTTTAGCCTCTTTTGCGAATCTCGAGGGCTGTTAATTAACACCAGCAAAACCAAGTTAATGATAAAAAGACCGTTGAAACGCTTTAGGAATGGCATTACTCTTAATGATAC
Source organism: Lissotriton vulgaris (assembly GCF_964263255.1). Classification (NCBI taxonomy): domain Eukaryota; kingdom Metazoa; phylum Chordata; class Amphibia; order Caudata; family Salamandridae; genus Lissotriton; species Lissotriton vulgaris. The sequence goes on from NC_141695.1 coordinate 1,375,310,742, forward strand.
TCCACTTGACACTGTTGAGTCTTTTGACTATTTGGGAATTCAGGTCTCCAACTGCATGAAGTAGAGCTCCCATGTGGCCAAGATGCTGCTCAGTCATAAACGGGTGTCTGGAGCTATCTAAAGAGAACAACGACTTTCCACAAGCAGGCCAGTGGCCCGACCCTTGCAGACTATGAGGGTAAAGTGCTTCCCTCGCCCCTATACAGGTCTGAATTATGGGGCTTCGAGAATACCATTGAACTTGTAAAATCTGGAAATAAGTTCTTTAGAGGTTTGGTTTCACTCCCAACACCTACACCACTAAAGCCCCTATATCAGGATATGGGAGACGCTCTATTATGGACATTTCACGCCTCCGCCCCCTACTTTTTTGGGCACGCATAAGAAGGACTCCTGAGCTGCCAACTATGCTGCTGCCCTTAGAGAATTAATAGCAGCAGACACAGGAAATAAGATCAAATGGATCTCTAACCTAAGGCAGCTTTTATCCGACATAGGGTTTAGGGATGCTTGGATCAATCAGGTTCCGCCACCCAAGCAGCCTATTGGCTATGGGTACAGGCAGAAGAGATTTGCAACCCTAACATGGGGAAACTCACAGAGCAGTTCCTGGAGCACAAACCTGTCTGCAAATTAGAACCCTTCCTCGATTTCATCCAAACACCTAAAGATAGGGCACTTTATTTGAAGTTGAGAATCGTGATCCTCTCGTTAAATGAAGTGACAGCAGCCTGGAACTGGCGTAATCCCTCATCTGCCTCTTGTCCAGGCTGCGTAGCACCTAATGAGTCCATTGCCCATTTCCTGCTTGCGTGCCCAGCTTACAGGGAGGCTAGAATGAAATGGCTCAAGCCTGTTTGTCGGAAGCTGGGTTCCAAGAATGATCGGGTGGCACTTTGTATATTAAAAACCAATACCTCCTCTCTTATTGTGGTTTGTGGCGTAGCAAAATATTTGGGGTGCGCATGGCTAATAAGATCAAAGCTCCTAGTGAAACTAGCTGCCCGGTAATGGCTAGGTCTGCCCATTGATGTGTTGCTTACATGGTTATCAAATTTTTTCTTTATTGATTCTGTTTTATGCATTTTTAATGTAGTTGCACGATGTTTAGCTCGTCTCATATATGAAGTTTTATGTACTGCGACCGTTTTTAAAATATTAATTTTGGATGTACATGCTTTTATGATAATTTTTTTATCGAATAAAGTACATTTGATTAACATGAATATTCCTAAACAGGCTAAAATAAATTCATTAATTACTACATTCTAATAATCACACATTAGTACAGTCCTCTAAATATGCGGGTTCTATCTATCTGTGGTTATAATGCACCCCTACAAATTTTCAGAATAACATGGTGCTCTATCAGTCCCCCCCTTTGATGACCTGTGTCATCACCAACTACACCATCCTTGGAGAAAGAACCGACTTAAACAGAACTTGTTGTGTTTCTTCCTCTCCTAAGCAACTCCATGTTTTTTAAGGTTCTGATATTGACTATCCTGCAGTCTCTCCATTTGTCTCTCTTGCACTCGCAGTGATCTCTCCAATCTGCTTGACTTATACCACTTGTAAGCCCTTATCAAACCCTACAATCCAATCACACATATCACCACTATAATAAGAGATTTCAACACATAGCCAAGGAAACCTTTTGCCAAGGTCCCGAACCAACCTTCCACTGTGCCCACCCACCTTCCTCAGTCAAATCTTTAATCTCGTGATGGATCGTAGTAATGTTACTTATGTACTTTTCCAGATCCTTGCTGTTATCTGGGATATAAGTACAACATTCCTGAACCTTCAAAAGTCTACAGACTCCTCCCTCTTTTGCTAGCAGGATGTCTAAAGCAAGACGATTTTGCAAAACCATGTTCCTTATCGACAACATCTCTCCTTCAACCAACACCAATGATTTAGCTGTATTCATTGACAATTTAACCACAACAGTCGCCAACCTCCTGATCTTCACATCATTCAAGATCACTCCTAGTCCTGGTATCATCACTCCACAAACATTTCTAACTATTGGTGCAGCACTTGCACCTCGTTTTACTCCTACATGCTGTCCTCCTTCTAAAAGCTCCAAATCCTCTGTATGATAAATCTTGGGGAAAAAAACCTGCTAAATAACACGTACCATACTATTTCTCAGGCAGTCGCACATAGGCATTCCTCCCACAAACAAAATACACAGTTGAAATTATTTGTACCACACCTTGCAAAAAGTCCTTTGTTGAATATTCCAACATAAAGGTATGTTCACATGGGGTCTGCCCCACATTGACATTTTCATAATATGTCTGTGGCCTACTTATGCACAACTTTCCCTTCAGTACTTCATCTAGGACCATAACTCCCCTTTGACTTATGTAATAGACACGTCAGATTATGGCAATGAGCATAAGCTGTATCCAACTCCTGAGTCGGAATGAAATATGTCCTAAGTCTATCCTCTGATTTGTACTAATCATACTTATTCAAATGCTTATAAGCTGTCACTTCAGGAAGAACTACATCATAATTCGAAAAGAAGTACTCAAAATTATTTCGTCCATAAAAAATGCTAAGCAACAAACTACATGAAATACCATAACTCAGTGGAAGATGATGGTATCTAATATCCTCATCCACTGAAGCGGGCAACTGCATACACACATAACAAACCTTTGCATCCATTGCATCAATATACTAATACAACAACTTTGCATACGCATTAAGCTTTAGACAAATCTACATGAAACCTATGACTCTCTTCTAGTAGCAAAGCTCTCTCGTCTCCTATTTTGACCTCTTTCTTGCTAGGAATCGTAGGTGTAGGTGTTCCTTCTACCTCCACTGCCTGCTCATGTGGTGCTGAATACGAAACTACAACTACTAAAACTATGAAGAGTATCACTCCTCCTACTAGTGTACATACCATACATCTAGCCCTATGATTTGGGTTTCCAGCCTCCATGCTCTCAGAAATGTTTTAAGCTTCTTGGTCCCCTTTTTGTTTCAGTTCCTTATTTACACCAAACAAAAAGACAACCTTAACCCTTCTCCGTCCTCTGTGGAAAGTCCCTAAATTTATTCTTCTTCCACTTGGACCTAGGTTATCTGTTTCAGCTTATTTACAACAAAGTCTCTTTTTAATCCAAAATCAGATTTGCTCAAACAGCTTCTAGAACATGCTGCAAAAGTTCAAGACGAAGAACAATAGCTTCATGAGATGGTATTTCAGTTCCAAAGGTAGGAAATATCAGTCCATTCAAAATCAAATTGCGGATTCTGCTCAATATCGGGGGATTAGGGATTGTGATGGTCAGTACTCCTTTGATTTCAAGTCCTGGCACCAACAACACCACATCCAATTTCACCTTAGGACTGGTACTAACCGCTGTCACTGCCCCCAGTCTTCCCGATCTCAGCACTCCTGGCATCAGTCACGAATTATGACCACTTTGGAGTTGCGTACTTCCGGCCAAGGCACTCTTGGTCGTCTAGACCTCCTCAGACCTCCATGAGCTTGCCCTTCTGCGCCTTCCTCTGATTCAGAGTCTTCAGACACTGGAGCAAGATCCCTCTCATAGACCAGTCTCAAGTTCAGTCACCTCTGTCTTTCTGGCCACCGCTCTTCTGCTCTGCTAGTCCTCCTGCTCTCACTTTGCTCACCCTGCTCACAACTTCTCTCAGATGGGTCTGATTCTGGACCACTTTCACAGCAACTTCCCCTTTCAGAGGCAGTTTTGGTGTCGCTGTCGTTGTGACCCTCTTCAGCTCGGTCTGGTGAGCAACCAGCTTCTTCAACCACCCTCACAGCTTGGCTTGTCCCCTCCTGTGGCCCTGCCACCTCAGCTGGATTTTCAATTGGGAGAGGAGCTGTTTCTTCCAAGGGTGCTGAAACTCGACGGGTGTGAGAAGCACGGACCCAATTCATCAATCCTTCACATTTCACTGCAGTATTTGTTACCAGTATGACCTGGTAAGGGCCTCTCCATCATCCAAGCAGCCCTTTCTCACATGCTTCCGAATCAGTACCCAGTCCCCCGGACTCGAAGCTGGAACAGCAGCTGCCTGCACTCTCCCACGAACTGCTGCTTTCACCGCACCATCACTCTCCTTCGGTTTCCATGAAACGCCGTCTTCTGCCGATAATCCACTGGACAATCAGCACCTGAATTCTATGGGCCTTGGGGAAATCTTATCCTAATCTATATCTCCCCTTACTTTAGAGACAACCATCCTCGGTTGCTACCAACTGTTACGGCTGGATTCTTGTTCAGATTTTTACCATACCAATCCTTAGAATCCCCGGTCGACTAGATCTTAGCTGTCTACTAAGAAGTGTGAAGGGAAGATCACCAAATTCATAACTCGTGACAGATTTATAAATGACCCAATCAATTTAATTTCAAAGAACCACTGACTACAAAATAAAGTTTAAGAGATTTATTACAAAGCCAAAAATAACTGACTATACAAACACCTCAGCAAGAGGTTTAGAAAATAGACGGGCACTAATACAAAGATAATCCTACGCAAGAGTCTCAGATGACTAAAAATAAAGATTAGAGTAAGCACTAAAAGCATGAGACAAACAATTACAGTCACCACTTGAGATCTTGACTGCATTTACACAAAAGGAAAAATAAAAGGTTAGTCTGCCCCTACTCTAGCTCTAAGGTGTCATCCTTACTTAGCATCCCTCCCAGGCAAGAGAAACTGTGTCAGCAGTGAAGACTTCCTAAGAAGTACACTCACTTTCCATAGGTAAGTAGCCTAAGCTACAGAGCGCGTTCTAAGATGCTCCTTCCTGCTTCCCTCTCCTCAGACCCTACTATTCTGCTTTTATCTATGTTCTGCCAGCTCCAAGACTAACCTCCACCCTCGGGGTGCTGTCCCTAATACAAAATCCCCAAAACAGTTAACATGCCCTAAACACACCCCTTCTTGGATTTTTCCAGCAAGACTCCATCTTCGTCCAAAAACCGTTGCTGTGTCATTGGGTCCCAGGCACCTTCTCCTCCAAATGTAGCTTCTCTGCATTCCAGTCTATTCCCTTCGTTCTCACTCCTACCAACCTAACTCCTAAACAATGGATCATTCTACCTAACAAGCTCCATGCCCTTGCACCTGCAACAGAAACGTATGAGAAACAACCTTGCACACACTCTAAGTTACAACTCGAAATTCTACTGCAAACAGGAGCCTTTTCCCAAGGAAATCACAATTCAGCCTACAACCTTTAGCTAAGCTAAGAAAATATAGCTAGGCCTCTGCTGGCGTTTTCATGTCTCAGGCCTTCACACAAATTAAACACATTTCTAAAGTACATTAGAACGTTTAAATTCAAAATCATGTTAATGCATTACATTTCACTCATGAATAAATGAGCCTACATGTGCAACTTCTACCGTGGTACACGCTTAAACCTACTGCAACATCTTATACGTGAAGCATTCATTTCTACATTTACTTAAGGTTCTTTCTAGTGTTAACACTACATTAGTTCCGAAACTACATGAATATTCCTGAACAGGCTAACATAAATTGATTAATTACTACATTCTAATAATCACACATTAGTACAGTCCTCTAAATATGTGGGTGCTGACTATCTGTGGTTATAATGCACCCCTACAAATTTTCAGAATAACATGACACTCTATCAGTACCATCACAATTAATAATAATCACACTCCTACAAGTTTGACAATTCTGCCTATTCCAGGCCCCAAAGCTAAAAGAATGGCTTGGGAGGCAATCAATAGTCATTTTTAAAGTATATTGAATGTCTCAACAGTTGTTGTTGTACTCATCTTTTAATTAGACAGACTGCGCTATCTTGTGGCAGAGTGTTGCAAGCCCCAAGGTTGAAAATAAAGTGCTGGTTCGAAGCACCAGAAACCACCTGATCAAATTAACCACTGCTCTAAGACTGAGATAATAATCTTTGAGGCAAAAGACAGCTCTCTACTAAGTGCATGAAATCACCTAAAGTTTTCGGCCTTGACCCTCAACCAGCTGATGTAGTGATGCCTCCCTTGTCAGACAAGTCAGCTCATAAGTTAAGTTCAGTTAAGTTTTCATCTGAAGAGGGTGAAGTCCATTATCTCTCTGCTAACCAGTGAAAAACCATCCTTGGCGGTGGGCATTACTACAGATCCTTCAGGCTATTGTGGCATGAATCAGGGATTTTTGCAGCACAATGAAAGGAAATTTTGCAGCATACGATTGCAAATTGTACATTTTTGCAGCACTTTATTTCACTGACCTATAAGTATGCATTTGTTTAGGTTGTGATTTAACTTTAAGACATCTACCATATGTAAGCAGATGTCTTTACAGAGTTCAATCACTTTGTCTTCCAAGGGCAATCATGTCATGAATAAAACTTCCCGCTAGTTTTGGCATTCCTGGCAAAAGCCCTTTTCCATGTTGGGATTTGTAATCTCATAGTTCAAATTTTAAAAGAGAAAATTCATATCCTAGAATACTGCATTTTCTGTTGTTTTCTTCAAACCAACAGTGGGTTAGGATGTATCATCACACATTACTTTGGGCTCCTTAGCAGGTCTGATTCTGCATTTGTGTGCATAGGGATGTGCCATATAATGCTGAATACAACTGAATAAATGTGATAATGAGGAGGTAAACAAAGGCACTGATCTAAGTCCCATGTTTTTTCTAACCCACATACATTGGCAGAGGTGCTCCTTGTCTCCTGCCTGATTGTGCTGCTGGGACTCAGATAAAAACCTAACCCCCATCCTGTGCAATGTTCATTATCTGAGCACAAAATATGGTGCATAGATAAAGAGCATAAGTCCAACTGGTGTGTGGGTTTTTATTACGATGCCCTGGATTGTGGGCCGGATAGACCTACTAGGTAAGCAAATTGAGATGGACTAGGGTCCTCACTCCCCCAAAGCAACTCCCATAGCAGGGAGGAAGCGGGGCAAGGCCATTGCTGTGCTGGCCAAAGTGGCGGTGGAAGTGGGGGTCCTTCATCCCGCCACCCCCATAGCCTTGATGGATTTTAGATGATAATCAACAATAGCAAGGCCTTTATTTATTAGTCTTCTAGCTTTTACCATGCATTCAGCTATAAACTGGATCTAAAATCTGCCCTTACTCTGAATCTTGCAACCTGTGAAGTAGAAATACAACTCTCCTTAAGTTGCTTAAAGGTTACCTTATTAGGACTGGATTGGCCCTTTCTTCTCTGTTCAGGTTTCAACTCACCTGAACGCTCTTCCCCCTGACAAATGGCTCTCCTGTTCCTATTTTCAAGAGAACATTGAAGACCAAAGAATACTCCATTTACACCAATCTTATGTGTGCTCTCTTTTAAACACATTTTGCCCAAGTGTTTCTGGCTACCAATCACAGTATGTGATTTGCGCCCTGGGATTCCATTTTGGCACAAACAAGAGTTTAAGCCAAAATGGGATTACTGGCCTCTTTGCATGAAGGAGCATTAATTAAGTAGCTGCCAGGAGTTATTTTACCAAAAATGTATGTCTTGGACAGCTAAGACTCCTCTTGTTCATTTGGCCATTCTAACTTTTTCCATTGGCTGAACAACTTACAAACCGGCCAACAACTTACTGCTCATGCTTAGTAATGAAGTCTTTTAATTCTTCTTGATAGCCGCGCACCCTGTCAAGGTGGATATATTCAACAGCAGTGAAATATAAAACAACTCCAATTAGACAAGAATGGCAAAGGCCCATACAATTCGATGTGTGTGGTGCTTGCTACATCATTAATTTTTGATCTATATAAATATCTAATATTGACCGCTATCACATTCTCCAATTATTTTCTGAAAAATAGGTACAGGTCTGAAATGGTCCGCTAATTTGTATGTCTGGCTTGACAGAACAGTTGTCTGCAAGATCTATTTTTTTCACTTATTTAACATATATATTGAGTAGGAATTACCTCAACTCATATGTGTATTACCCACTCACTTAATGCTATTGGCTGACCCACTCACTTAATGCTATTCGCTGTTTGTCAGCTATTTAACATATATATTGAGTAGGAATTAGCTCAACTCAGATGTGTATTACCCACTCACTTAATGCTATTGGCTGTTTGGTGTGTCATTCCACCTTCTTTGGAGTACTTGCTTCAAATAGAACCTGTATCAGGCACTATCTTACACCTCAAAAGGACAGGGAATCCATACACATTCATTTCTTTATTTCATAGATGGACTTTAGGCAAAAAGTCATCCTATTTTCTTATGGTTTGTTGACTGTAGCAGTCTTTTATGTTTAAGTCAGTACTCGAAATGCAAGCCAGACCTAATGATTTATTTCATGTTGCCCTCACACATCCTGAGGGATGTCATGCTTCATCATAGTGCGGTTGCTCCTCGTTGGTCCAGCACTGCAATGCACTACGGGTCCCCCGAAGGTTCACTTAGGAGGATATCTTTGGTTTTTAAGCTGTTTGATGAATGCAAGTAATATAACCAATTACAATCCACTCTCCACCTATGACCTGTTTCTTTGACAGGCTCATTTCAAGATATTCCCGTTTTCTGTTTTAAAGAGCTGCCTTAATATGGCCACCAGACGTATGCACTTACATCATAACCAACGACATTCGACTGGCCACCCACAATATGCCTTCCTGGCATGCGTACTTCAAGATATGCATGTTCTCCATTTGAAACCATCATTAAAAGCCACTACAAGATGGCTGCCAGACATGCATACTAGGAATGAGATGGAGTTGCGACCCGTTCGGTCCTATCCTGCTAGGGAAACTCCTTTTAGATAGGAGCCTTCTGCTCCTCTCTCTACATTCCGGGGGAAGGAGAGGACCAGGGTAGGTGCGGTGAGTGTCTCACACTCGGGAACCGTGAGCACTATGTGACCAACATGAAGCTGTACTATCATACTACCTGACAACTCTTTGCAGCCCTCGATGGCTGTTTAACTTAAGTTGTCGACTTCAATAAAAAAAATTGACCCTGCTCCCTCACTTTTAGTTGAGCATGCCAGAGCGCAACCCCTCTGCCTCATCCCAGGGGGCGCCTTGACTGATAGTCTTAGGTAAGACCACTGATTTCCTATATAATTATCAAGGCCAACTGTGGAATATGATCAAGCTTACTTTTTACGAAGCTGCTACTGCTTTGTAGGTGTATCCGCACGTACTGTGGTGGCATGTGACAATCACAAAAAGCTCACTGGTTCAGTGGGCAATATGTATTGAATGAGCAGTGGCACTAGCTGTATTAATAAGGCTGATACCTCTTTTTAAGAGACAACTTGACAATATGAGATAAACCTATATATGTGTTAGACAATGTCAATTGCCTAACTCTCTTGCCTGCAGTGTGTGCTTTCTGTTTGTGTATGCGTCTGGTAGCCACTTTGGCTCCAGACACACATTCTGGCTCATAAGAAGAGACATTCTGGTTATTAATGCAGTCTTATGGCAGAAACATGACACCTTTGTTGTTATTATTTTCTTCTTTCCAAACAGGTTTGACAGCCAATACCAATACAAGTATGTCTCACTCACTGGGTACTTGCATCAACACAATTGTGGGGTAGGAAAATGCACCCATTATTTTTGTCCTGAAGAAGTGCAATGGATCCTTTTGACGACTAGGGTTGCGAAACATGTTGACTGTAGTTTGACCTAAACAAGGGTGCAAACGTCAAGCTACTATCAGTGGCAGTGCCGATCAGTGGCACCAGCCTATGAAGGTTTTTTAATCTGACAGGGAAATCACAATATTAAAAGTATTTTTTGATATCCCCAATCAGTTTTAACTCACATCACAGCACACCCAACACCACCCCACGTAGGTATTACTTGCACTCATCAAATGACTAAAAAGCAAAAGATCTCTGCTAAAGTGATTCTTCGTGGGACCTGTAAGGCATGGCAGCCCCAGCCCAACAAGAAGCAACTGTCCTATGATGAGCCATGACCTCCCTCTGGATGTGTAAGGGCAACATGAAACAGTCTCATTGAATGTCCCTCTCAATCTGTCTAACCTCAATAGAACTCTTCTTTCCCTCTCCTATTTAGGATCAGTGACCCCTAATTTTTGCATTTATCTCAACCCCAGGAGCCTGGGGATTGGACCCTCTTCTAGCTTCTAGCCCCCCCACTTATTTTTTGACACGTATTTTTTTCTACCTCCTTGTATCCTGTTAACTATTTTTTCTCATTACTGTTATCTGCAAAATTGGCAATGCTTTGAAATGCACTAACCTAACATATTGAGCAATGTATGAACACAATTCCACTTACATGGCAGGAGACAGTTCAATCTGTGAAGTTCGGCACAGAAATTATGCTAGTGATACTCACCTGTATGGCATATCTATCTGTTACTCTCTAAGGGCTAGATGTACAAAACATTTTTGCATCCGCAAACGACCCGATTTGCAGAATCGGGGTGTTTATGAACGCAAAATGTTTTTTCTGATGTACAAAGCCCAAATTGCGTTTCTGTAACCTATTAACGAATTGAAATTTGGAATTGCAAATCGGTATTTCGATTAAGCGTGTTTAGGATGTCCCTTCCAAATACCGATTTTCATTGGTATGTATGAATGTTTTGCAACCGAAATGTTTTCGCAAAACATTTGCACTTTACCACCAACTCAAACTTGGAGCTAACCCTTTCGCAAATTGAAAAGTCCCTCAGACCACTGCCTACTCTTAAAGAATAAAAATAAAACTTTTCATTTTTTTTTAAATACATCACTGCGTTTAAATAAAAAAGATTGCTTTATTTGAAAGCAATCACAGACCTGGAGCTTTGCTGACCCCAGCAGGCCACCATTTCTGTGATGGCAGCCGATCCTAGTGGGTCACAACTTGCGACCTACCTCATTTTTATTCACAAGGTTGGCCTATTTACGACCCACTACTAATTGCTATTTAGAAAACAGGGGCGAAATAACCCCTTTGTACATTAGTAATAGCGATTACAAAATAGTGATATGCAAAAAATTACTATTTGGTAATCGCTATTACTATTGTTTGTACATCGAGCCCTTAGACCCTCATTACGAGTGGCCCATTTATTCGAGTGGGCCCAGTAACTGCAGATACCAGATCCATTGGATTTATAACTTTGTGGGTTCACCACACCTCAGTAGCATATCACTGAGAGATTTCACCTGCTTCAAGTAGGCGAGTATCCTGATGAAGGGTAAATCATGGAGGGGGGGGGGCGCTAGAGGGCGCCGAGCAAGATGGCCGCACGTATGTGAGGCTTTGCCGGGACCGTTCATAATTTGCTATAAAATCCTGTATATCCTGCTGCTTTTACCCCCCAACTCGATGGCGAAACTCACCTGAAGCGCCTGGGACTCGAGAGTGGTGCTCGCCCTTGGGTGAGAGGGTCATTTGGCCCGTGTTTCCGAACTTGCCGAGCGCTGCCTGCCAGACGACCGGAGGCGCGCGAACCAGTAGCGCGATCCGCCCAACGGCTTGGAGCTTGTGGTTCGGTCCCCCTGCATGGATACTCGGCCTGGTGACCTGCAATCCACACTGCGGGTGTTGACGAAGCTTTGAAGACGGCGAGCCAGTGCCTGGAGCCCAAGCGGATTGGAATCCGGCCCCGCTGGTGGTGGTGAGTGGGGCGAGGGCCTACGCGAGACCGGGGCTGCGGAGGCGGCGCTGGGCCGCTCTAGGCCTCGTCGCGCGAGCTTCGACTGGCTGGGGTGCGAAACGGCGTTGAAGCACTGCGGATGAGCTCTGGGGGAGTGCTACAGCCCAGCGTGATTGGGGGGCCCCTTGTGCTGCAGATCCACGTGGTCGGACGGCTTGCTGTTGGACTCACTGCTCTTGGCCTACCGTCTTGGGTGCCCTGCTGCTCCCTGAACTGCGGCTGCTGGGGAGAAGGACGACTAGGCCCTCTGAGTTTTGGCGCTCGCCCTTCTGCATCGCCTTGGGAATAATCTCCACGACCACACGGGCTGTGACCTCAGGGCTGAGACGAATATCGTGGGGGCGCCATGGGCAGGCCGGAGCGCAATCAGCCCAAGATTAACTTTGAGGCCAAAAAAACGGCGATGTCCTCCTCACAGTCGCCGTCGGACGCTGAGTACTTGGGGGCGGTTGGTGGTGCCCCGAACCTGGAGACCACGCTGGTGGCGATGCAGAAAACGCTGCAATCCATTGAATGCACTATGGAGGTGGTCAATCACAGGCTCGACCATATGGCGACGCAGTTCGACCGGCAGAACGAAGGGATGGGCGAGGTGGAACAGAGGGTGTCTGCTACGGAGGATGGACTGGCCACGGTGACCACTAAGGTATTCAATATGGAGAGGGTGCTGGCGGTGATCCAGGCGAAGAACGAGGAGTTGGAAGGAAGGTCCAGATGAAACAACATTCGCGTCACGGGCCTTCCGGAGTCCACGAATGTGGGTCGGATGGAGGACTTTATGGAGAGAATGCTAGTGGACATTTTTGGCTTGGACCAGTTGTCGAAGGTCTTCATCGTGGAACGGGCACACCGCACCCTGGCGAAGAGGCCTGTGCCTGGGGCCAATCCACGTCCCATTATCGCTCGTATACTTAATTACAAGGATCGAGATGTTATACTTCGGCTAGCCATGGAGAAGGGCACCATTGAATACCAAGGGAATAAACTTGAGTTCTTCCCTGACTTCACTGTGGCGGTACAAACAGCGCGTAAGGAGTTCGCCCCGGTGAAACAACTGCTTCGAGACGAGAACATTCCATACGCCATGTTGTATCCTGCACGTCTTCGAATAGGGTCCCCGTCGGACAACAAAATCTTTGCTACCCCTAAGGCTGCTATGGACTACGCGAAAAAACAGAAAAAACGTAAACGGGATTCGAATGTGCAGCAGGAAGGGGAAGGGGACCTCATGGAAGATGTGGAGTAGGCGTCTTTCGTCTTGCGTTACAGCTTGGTACTGTGTACTTTTTTGCCCGCTGTGTTGTTTACCCTGTTTTACTTTGCGGGACCCTGTTTTAGAAGGTTTGTTTTGGTACTCCTTCTTATACTGCACTGTGATTCATCTGTGGGGCTGCTGTGGATTGGCTCTCTAATAGCATGAGGCTAATATGCTCAGACTGACTTTTGGGTTGTGAACAACTAACTGTACATAGGGTGCTGTACGACTGGTATGTAGTTGCTTGAATGACCTTTGACATTTGCGTACTGGTGTTTTTTGATGAGGCTATGTTGGGAGGGCCATTTATTTTGTTGAACACGCTGGGCGGACATGATTTGCAAGGATCCTTGTAACTCTGAGGGTGGGGGGGAGGGGCGGGATGTTCTAATCGCTTGCACGGTCCGCTCCCTCGTCAGAATTCTGGCGGGAGTTGTGCGCCACTGTGTCCCCGCACATGGGAGATCCCCACACACTTGTGAATATACGGTTGGGGTTGTTGGGGGAGGGGGGATGGGGTCAGCTTTGGCAGGTTGGGGATGCTGAAGTGGGTGGTGGGAGGTTGGGGGTCTTTCGGTCTTCCTGGGTACGGTCACAGTATTTCCTTGAGTATGATGGGGGGTGTGCAGGGTCTGTTCGGGGGTTGGGTGGCTACTGGGCATTGTGTTCCCTGATGAGGGTGACTCTCCTTACTGGAACTCGAAGGTTGTGGTCCTGCAGCCTTTGGGATATATGTCAACTTTGGATGGATGGACGGGGGGGGGTAAAATTGCTTGTGTTACTTGGAATGTGAGGGGGTTGAACCGCCCTCAAAAGACTAGACAAATGTTGGCGTTTCTCAATAGGCATGGTACGCATATTGTCTTCCTGCAGGAGACGCATCTATGGGGCAAAGCTGCAGAAACTGTGGGTGGTAGATGGGCGGGAGTTAGACTGGCGTCGAACTACTCCTCTTATGCACGTGGTGTAATGATACTGATTAAAAAAACGGTGCCGTTTGTTAAAATGCATGAAGACATTGACAAGGAAGGGCGATATATTATTGTGCATGTTAATCTATGTGGTACCCCTGTCACGCTCCTTAATGTGTATGGACCAAACGTGGATGACCCAGATTTCTATATTGCACTTTGGAATAAGGTATACATGCTGCTACAGTCGGCTGTGATTTGCGGTGGGGATTTTAATGTAATTCTGGATGGGGAATTGGACAGGAAACAGGACAAGCCCTGGGTACGGAAGAAAGCGGCTGCTGAGGTTCATGAGGGTATGCAAGGACTTGGTTTGGTTGATGTGTGGCGTCTGAGGCACCCGGGGAGGAGAGAGGGTACTTGCTATACCTCAGCGCATGTCACTTGGTCCCGACTGGATTACTGGTTGGTGACCCGGGATGTGAGTGGATGGGTGTTGGAAGTTGACCATTTACCGCGCACGCTCTCTGACCACGCACCGGTCCGCCTGATGTTGCGGATACCGTCGTGTACGCCTGCTCCGTTCGCTTGGCGCCTATCGCCGGGAACCATAACTGATCTGGTGTTACGCGAACGGCTCAGAACTATCATTGAGGAGTTTTTTTTTTTAAATGTCGGCACGGTTGATAGTATGTGCACAGTGTGGGAGGCCTTCAAAGTGACCATTCGTGGGGCGAGCATTGGCCTTCAATCCGGAGTCCTGACATCACTAAGAGACTCCATGTCTAGGTTGGAAAGGGAGTTGTTGGTATTGGAGCGACAGTTGGAGGAATGTCCTGGAGATGCTCTACTAGCCGACATTAGATCGAAGGTTTCTGAGTACAACGAATTGGCCGATCAGGAGGTGAAGTTCTTGTCCAAGCATACCAGGGCGCGTTATTATGGTGAAGGGGGCAGACCGAGGAAAGGTCTGGCGGATCGCATTAGGGAGCCGTGGGCCAAGCATTGTGCGGTGCAGGAAATCGTAGATGGGGGGGAGGTCGTAACTGACACGCCTGGCATCCTGGGTTGCTTTGCGAAATATTGTGAAGGCATGTACGAGTATCGGGAGACGGCGACGGAGGAAGAAATAGCTCAGTACTTTCAGGATATAGCTCTGGTTTGGCTCTCGAGGGGTCAACAAGAATTCCTTATGCACCACATCACCGAGGAGGAGTTTTGGGAGGCGATAGCTGCTCTTCCTAATGGGAAAGCTGCCAGCACGGATGGCTTGCCGTCTGAATTCTATAAGGAGTATGTTTATCTTTTACTCCCGCACTTGGCGATGGTGCTGGAGGAAGCTGTGGACCGAGGCCAATTCCCGACTATGATGAGAGAGGCGCTGCTAGTTGCATTGCCGAAGCCTGGGAAGCCTCCCAACCAATGTGAATCGTATCAACCTCTCTCACTAATGAACACTGACGTTAAGATTATAGCTAAGGTGCTTGCTACTAGGCTGCGACTGCTCCTCCCGGTAATGGTACTGCCTGATCAGTCGGGATTTATACCGCTCCGGTCTACCACCCACAATCTCAGGGCTCTTTTTGCCGTATTGCATTTGCTCAAACCGGAATTGGCTGCGGTGGCTGTCATGCTTGACGCCGCGAAGGCTTTCGACTCAGTCGCATGGCGGTATATGATAGCCATTCTGCATCGGATGGGGGTGCCCTTCTTTTTTACATCGTTGGTAACTCTTCTTTATACTAACCCCGTAGCACGTGTGAGGGTCAACGGCCACGTCTCGAACTCGTTCCCGGTGCGGAGGGGCACTCGGCAGGGTTGCCCCCTCTCACCTTTACTATTTGCCATTGTGATGGAGCCCCTGGCCTGTGTTTTGAGGCAAAGGTATGCTGACGCCGCTCTGAAATTTCCCCTTCGGTCGTTGGCCGTGTCCATGTATGCCGATGACATGGTTCTTTATGTGCGCGAGCCTGCACGCCATCTTGAACCTATCCTTCGAGAGTTCATACGGTTTGGCCGTCATTCTGGATTGACCATCAACTGGGATAAGTCTGTTATGCTGCCCCTCACTGATGTTACCGTTCCTTTTCCCTTGGAGTTTCCACTGGAATGGGCTGTGGACTCGGTGCGCTATCTTGGGATTCAGATTCATCGGAATAGTCAAGAGGTTATTAGAGCCAATTATGGAGTGGCTGTCTCCAAACTAGAGCATCAAGTGGCTCGTTGGATTAAGCTCCCTCTCACCCTTGCTGATCGTGTGTCTTTAATCAAAATGGTTGTGCTTCCGAAATTTTTGTATCTTTTTGTAAACATACCCCTTCAGCTGACGTCGCACTTCTTTGCCAGGCTGCGCTCTTTGCTGACCACATTAACCTGGGCTGGTAAAAAACCACGAGTGACGTGGGATGTGCTGACTAAACCATATGCTCTGGGTGGTTTCGCTGTGCCGGATATGAAGCTATATTACTTATGCGCACAGGCGCACTTTGCTGCCTATTGGGTGTCCGCGCCCCCGTATACCCCGCACGTGGCGCTTGAGGCCAGTGCTGTGCTGCCGTACCCGTTGAGGGCTATGGTGGGTAACACTCACTCAGTGTTTGACAAGGGCGAGGTGGATACAGTCCGTTCCATGGCTAATGCATGGCGGGAGCTTGGTAGAAGAGGCAGGTTGCCGCTATATGCTCCAAGCATGCCGCTGTTGTACCATTCGGACATATTAGTGTCGAGTGAAATTGGTGGTCTGCAGGTCCTTCAGGGTGCTGGTCTACACACTATGGGAGATCTCTTCCCAGGGGCCAAGTTCCTTTCGTTGCAAACTGTGACGGAGCAGTCCACGAATGTGGTCATGGCTACCTTCATCTATGTCAGACTCCGTGCGGCCATACACTCCTTATATCCTACATATCCGGAGGAACCTCTAGCACTGGGGGCCTTGCAATTAATCTACACCGCGACAGACAGAGTTAAATTGCTCTCCAGACTATACCGCGCCGCTCAAGAAGACGAAGGGGGGGGGGCTGTGCTGGCTAGGGCCAGATGGGATAGGTGTCTGCCTGAGCCATTAACGGATGAGGAATGGACTGAATGCTGCTCCGTGACTGGGGGCTATGTGGCCAACGGCAATTTCCGCCTTCTCCACTTTAAATTTATACATCAATGGTATTATACGCCTACGCAGCTGGTTAGATTCGGTCTTCAAGATTCTGCGCAATGTGTCAGGTGTGGAGAGGATGATGCGGATTTCGTGCATTTGGCGTGGGGGTGTGCCCGGGTGTATGGCTTCTGGGTGGCTGTGACTGAGGCGGTGACTAAGATGACGGCCACGGAGGTTGCTATGGATATACGGCTGTGCTTGCTGGGGATCGCCTCTGGAGTGCCAAATAAGGAGCGGAGATTGATTGTCCTGGCATTACAGCTTGCTAAGTGGAGGGTGGCTATGGTGTAGGGTGGCAGGCGAGCGCCTGATGTTCAACTGTGGCTAAAGGACCTGGCCTACTGCAGGGATCAGTTGACTTGCTATGCTGAAACTCTGCCGGAGAAGTCGCGTCCGCGGGACATTTGGGCTCCATATACTGCATATATGCTTTCCCTGGCAGGTGACGACAGTTCTGGTGATGAGGGCGGGGACCTACTGCCTGGTGTCGGTGTGTCTGAGTGTTTGCCTGACTGAATGGTTGTGCTGTGTTGATCTCGCTGATGGGATGCCTTTCTCCTTTGATGTGTATGGACCCTGGGGGGGGGCTGTCCTGTCCGTAGTTTTAACTATTTTCACCCAACGACTGATGGCACGTGCTGGGTTTCAGATCTGAGGTTGCACAGTTCTCTCGATCGCTGGCGGTATCTTGCGTACCCTCCACACTGTTTTACCATTCAGCATTTCTACTATGGACTTTTACTGTGACCAGGGACCGGGATTGTTTGGGCTGTGGGGGTGGGGGTTGTTGTTGTTACATATAACAATATAAAATAAGACCTATAGGTGATGAGCGAGGTACGACTGTGGAGGATGAACTTGACTTGAACTGTGGACTATTGTCGCCCTCTGTACTATTGGATTGTACTCGCCCGATATCCTTTGATATGTGCTTTCAGTTATTAACTGTTGAATTTATAGCAGCCGGCCCTGTGCAGGGTTGTAGGCACACTGCTGTGTATGAGAGCATATTTGAAATAAAGGTCTTGCAAAAAAAAAAAAAAAAAGGTAAATCATGGAAATTGGCGTGTTATGTCTGATTTTGAAATTACTGGGATTAACAGAAAAGTATACCCGATGGGTAAGGAGGTGGCAGTATAACATGGATTTTTGCAGAACAATTGTAGTGAGGGTCTTGGTACTTATTTGTACCAAGAGTCAGTGCTTTAAATGTGCTGGTACTCACCGGTACTGAGTAACAGCACTTCCAAATTATTTTGCCGTCAGTACCGGCATTTCTCTGTAGCCGGGGAGAGAACCAATACCCTGATCCACGGCACAGCAGGCGTATGTTAGGTTTCCCCTCCAGTGCAGGGCAGATGCCTCTCTGCTTTCGAGGAGCATGTAATTAACCGAGCCATGAAGTATCCTTTTGCAGAGTTGCTGATAAAGATTCCAGCAGCGCCCATTTGAATGTCCCCAAACTTGCAGGGGTGTGAGAGGGCTTGTTTCACACTGTGATTATGAGGACAGGGTCTCTAGACAAACCCTGCCCTGTCAATCAGGTGTGCAGCGACCATTCAGGTGAAAGTGCCATCATGGCTTTCGTTATGTGCAATGAGTTGATCTGTGTCACTGATATAAACACATTTCTCGTGTGTTTTGATATGTGTTGCAACTGGTACAGAAGACATTATGTATGATCATATCTTGCCCTTAGCCCAGTCCCTTGTCCCATCCACTTGCCACACCTCTATTTTAATGAGCACCTGCACTTATTTGTTCCCATTTAAAGCACTGCAAATAATGACAGCAATTTGTGGGCCTCTTAGAGTTTGTGCAGACTTTTTGGGCCTGCCATTCTGCTGCCCTGGTCTGTGCTGTCTCCATTGCATATAACCAACGAGGCCTGAGCTGTCTCAGATTTCGTTGATGGTGATGCTTGGCTCCATGAAGCTTGGAAGCTACAGGGGGCATGCAGATAGTTAGCACATGCGCAGATAAACACGCAAGACAAGCTGTCACAAGAATGTGTGCAACTGGCCCTGAGAAACATGGGGACTCATTTATGAGGCCGTGCGTCACTTTTACGCCGCCAGTGCGTCACTTTTTTGTGACGCACCAACAGCGTAAAAAATGTGCCTTGTTGCACCGTATTTAGAGAGTGATGCATCTAGTTAGATGCGTCACTTTGTAAACCCCTGCGCTACATTATACCTGCGCCAGGTATAATGTATGCAGTGGAGCGTTCTGGCGCAAGAAAGGGTCATAGAAGTGACGCAGTGAAATCTATGCGATTTCACTGCGCCACTTCTAGGACTCAAATGTGTCAAAATCTTACGCCTGCCTCACAGCAGGTGTAAGACTGATGCAGGCCCTTTCACATGGGGCTTGCCCCATGTGAAAGGACACATTGCTGGAGTTGCGTCACTTTTGTGACACACTCCAGCAATGTGTCACTTTTGCGCCTACAGATACGTCAGAAATACTGACGTATCTGTAACTCCTTGCGACATGATGCGTCATCATTGGTGTCGCAAGGAGGGCACAATGAAAAGTGACGCATCGCTGTTTTCACGCAGCGATGCGTCACTTTTCATAAATGAGGCCCTAAGCTTTAAAAGTGGGGGAAGGGAAGGGCGAAGCTGGCAAGGTGTGCAGGTGTTTTATTTAGAGAGACATGCTGGGAGTTTGTTGATCTTTAGTGCTGTGGTGCACATGCAGTGTGGTGCGGTGGTGGTACGTTTGAAGAAAAGACACGGCAAGTGTTACGGGGGAAGTTCCCATTTAGTACAAGCGAGGCGATGTATTAGGAATGCACATTTATTGGTATGTTACACAATTTGTGTTTTGCACAACATTCTCCAGTCTCAGTTGCTAGATATGCTGAGTAACGTCTTAATGATCAAAATGTGCAGTGGCAGCTGGTCACATTTGAAAGTGGTGAGACGTAAAAGTTGGGCATCACTTTTATGAAGTGACCCAGACATGGCCTCCCTGAGCCCAAGGGCTGCTTTAACATCATGCAACAACGACATGCTCAGGGTGCATCAGCTGAACTAGAATATTTCACACACCGTTTGGACTCTTATGCCAGACTCTATTAGATGTAAATACCTTGATAGCAGTCCTTTGTGTCAACTATGCACCGTTCCTGTAGCATTATATCAGCTGTTACCAGACACGACAGGGTGAAAGGAGCAAATGCAGTTTGATATAGTTTTATTGAGAATTTCGCATTAAACTTTAGCACAATGTAAGAAACAGAATTTATTTCAGGGCACAGCAGTTGTGCTGATTGCTTTATTGGGTGGGTAATACATGCCCGTCTTATCCAGTAAGAAAACTGCTTTACCTTTGAATATGAAAGCAATATATTTTGTCTGTGGTTTCATACAGCACAAACTCAACCCGCAGGTATTGCAGCACTTTACAACTCAGGGACCAGGATCTATTTTTCATCATCAGACTTTGACCCAGAGCAACAGACTCAGCTCTGGCTCGGCTCTCCTTATGAATGTGTTGGTTCGCCACCTCTAGTGATGCAAGAAAGAAGCATGAGCTAGACTTGGTATTTGGTTCATTTAGAAAGAATTTCGACCCCTGCATTTAACACATTAAGGACTGTTTCTGCTTCCAAGGCGACATAACACATCTATAGGGCCACTTCCAGCGCTTGGATACTGTTGAGGGGTTTCGACGGCGCAATATCTAAAACTAACTCTGCACTGACATTGACCACCCTCAAGGTCAGGATGCATTCCAACACAATAGGAGGCCACCGGGTCAAGAGGTCAGGAGCAGTGGGTGGTTGAAGATGGAGCAGCCTGTTAATGGTTGTAACTGTCCGGCAGAGGTTGGAGCCAGACGCATGTAAATGTAGTCCATAATAAAGTTATTTCCTGCACTGCTATGGCGTCGCCTACTTCATACCCAGCTCCTCTTAGTGGCTTCTTTCCATGTGTCCTCAGCACCTCACGCTATCTGCCCATTTCTCCACGATCCCTCACATTGCCTCTTCAGCTCCTCACAGTTATTTTGTCCCCAGCTGCTCACTAGTAGCAGCCCAGGCAGAATGTAGTCCACCCTGCCACTGGTCCCGGCTCCTCTCACTCCGTTCCCAGAGGAGAGAAGGGGTGCCATGTTTTCTTGCATTCTTTATGTGACCTAATCATCTGCCCGTCACCTCACAGAGACCGGAAAAATAGACATTTCTCAGGTTTTGTTTTAATGGTTTTCTCAGTCGATGCATTCATTCTCCAATTTTACAGTTTGGGCTCTTTCAGCTGAGGCTGAATTGAGGGGCTCAAAAAGTCAGCATCAGCTGCATACCTTGCACTATTTCTGTTTGTTTTCCTTAGCTTGGGCGCAGATGTGGCATACGGGCCAGCGCTGCCATGTTTGGAACTGGGGAGCCAAGTTCAAGTCTCGGCATCGGCTCAATTCAACATCCTGTGATTTTGGACAAATAACTTAATCTCCCCGTGCCCAACAAAACACTTGGATATTCCTTTGTGTAATTATGTAACTGGTACTCATGCACAGCGCTCCAACATTTTGAAAGTCAGGGAATAAATGTGTGTCCCACAATGCTGAATATTAAAAATTATGGACATTTTTGGGGGGAAATTTACACTTGACTACTATTTTATTTAATGTTTTTGCATCTTTATATAGTGCTAACACTGCCATGAGGCACTTTTTAAAAGGTGTTACATTATACAAGATCAGAGTCATTAGAGACTTGGGGAGATGAAGTGATTTGCCAAGAATTACAAGATGTTGAGCTGATGCTAGGACTTGAACCCGACTCCCTGGTTCTAGAGAGGGAAGTTCTGCCAGTAGCTCCATATTCTATGTGAATTTAAGGTGTTTTGACTTATCCCAAAAGCCCAAGCATTGGTTGTGTGCACAACACTGAGCTCCAGACCTCTGAAGGGACATTCCTGATTTAATGACAAATCATCCAAATGTTCAATCACTGATGTCATCACAGGAAATGATACCACAATATCTTTTGACACAGATGATGTTAGGGGAAGTGTTTTTAGATGACCTTTTTTTATAATAGCATTAAGGTAGTGACACAGTTGAACTAAAAAAAATCAACAAAAATGAAAGAGTAAAAATTAAATGCAAGAGTGGGTAATAGGTTACTGACTCGCAACATAGGGTTACTACATTGCAAAAGCCATTTTAGCGGTCGCAAATGGCCTGATTCTCTATTTGAGACTGCTAAAAGCAGTTGTATATTTGTCCCTTGGTCCTTTGACTCTAACAAATGTAAATATTCCTTGTAGTGCGAATGTAGATCCGTCCCTTAATCGGATGGGATATAACCCAGTAGGAGGACCAACTTGGAAACCACCAACTTTTGGCATACCTCTTTGAGAACCACTCTGAGTGGACCCCATAGTACTCAGAGAAAAGTAATAACGTCTAATGCCCAACTTAGCTTTACTGCTGAATAATTAGATGACTGGATGAAGGCATGCAACGTTATTGATAGCGAAAGCGGAAGCTTGGGGTCAAGTCAAAGAGCAGCTCTGTCATCTGTGAGAATGAAATTGACGAATGTTGCAAAATTGAAATTAGAATTTGATGAGATGATATAGGAAAACCTTGAGGTAAACCAATTAGTTACTTACCGGGAAAACAAATTGATATTCATGTGTAAGGATGTTACTAATTGTGCAGGGCAAGTTTATGACAAATTATCTGAGTTGGCTCGGAAATATGAGATTGACTTGAAACGAAGCAAAGCTTTACAGAAAAGCTACCTTGCATATT
Organism: Lissotriton vulgaris; assembly: GCF_964263255.1. Taxonomy (NCBI): domain Eukaryota; kingdom Metazoa; phylum Chordata; class Amphibia; order Caudata; family Salamandridae; genus Lissotriton; species Lissotriton vulgaris. The sequence goes on from NC_141695.1 coordinate 1,375,333,478, forward strand.
GTGGTGAAGAGGACATAAATAGCATGAGAGCACCAGGAATTAAAATTCAAATTAAAGAACTAATCAATAACCTGAGAAAATGGAAAGAGTTAGATAAGTGGGAATATAGATGGGCAAGAAAGAAAGTACCAAAGAATCCTAAAGGAAACGTTTTGGAAAACCACCTCCCCTTTCAGGAGAGGAAGTAATCGCCTTAAATTGTGCCATAAGGGAAGTGCCCGGTGGAGGTTATGTCCATATGCCCTTGAGTAGGACTGAACTTGCGTCATTTACCAATGATTTTCTGAAATTGAGAGAGAAGCCAGTAGAATGGTACAGACAGGTAGAGTGGTGTGTGAAGATCACAAATGTTTTGTGGGGCGATTTGGATACTTTCTTTGACATTGTGGTCCAGAGTCATTTGTAGACAGAATGTAAGACATCTGTAGATTGGCCCAGCAGTGAGCCGATGAGATATTCAACAATAACTGCATAATCACCAGAGATCATGAAAAAATATAATCAGGTAATAACATGGTTGAAGGAGAAAGTGTCACCTAAAGAGATGGATTGGCTTCAGATTGATAGGATGACTCAAGAACCCAAAGAGTCGATGCATGCTTGTTATGCAAGATTGTTTCAGGCACTTAAACTGCACAGTGGAATGGAGACTCTGGAACCCAAAGACATGGGCCATTTTGAGTCGAATTTTGTGACAGGATTGAGATCTGAAATTAGCGTGATGATCCAACAGCATTTGATTCTTTGGTAGCATAAGTCGATTGATGAGATTTTGAAGTATGAAAAATAATGCAGTGATGAAATAGAGATGAAGCAAAACAAATCAAAGGAGAAACTGATGATGGCGCAGATAGAGTCTGCACAGAGAGGAAATCTGAATCAACCTTTTGTAGGGAATGCTAGTCAGATGCAGGGGGTATACCAACAGCCTGTGATGCAAGGTGTAAATGGTTTTCCACAGCCAGCTAGAGCTTGTGGTGGTACAATAGACAAGGGATTGATGAGATCACTTTGAAGAGACTTAATCCTGCCACTATTGCACCAAGTTGAGGAATTGGAAGTTGGAATTCTGTCTTAATCCTGCTAATACGGTTTAGAGTACAGGATTCGCAACGCCCCAAAAGAATAACCTCATGCAGTCACAAAATGTGCAGAGACCATGAGGGCAGAACTTTAATATGCCCCAAGCTCCAGTTATACAAGTCCCAAAACTCCCAATGCCACAACAAAATGTAAATATCCCCAGATTCAATCCTAACCAAGTTCCAAACATGAATAAGAATGGGCATCAGAACAACAATCAGTTCCAACAGTATCCCATGTTTGATACCGTCGACAATTGTAGCTCTGATCAGTACAGCTGATGGTGCCCGAGGAAGATTGTGTTGTTGGCGCAGTCTTAGAGGTAGACCAGAGTAGACCATTTGTGGATGGTGAAGTGAATGGGTATCCCATATCATTTGTCAACAATAATAGTGCAACCCACTCTACCGTTAGAACAGCAGAGGTTCTATACCTACCCCCTTTTGAGAAAAATAATCCAAGTTAGCGGAGTCGCAAAGCAGCAAATCACAAACCCCTAACAGAAAAAATACCTGTCAAAATAGGGTATTTTGAGGCGAATCACCGAGTGTTGCTGTATGATTCGAGTCCTGTAAATCTGATAGGATGCCACCTCTTGTGCAAATTGAATTGCACCATTTACTGCACCCCAAGAGGCGTTCAGTTTCAGGCTAATGGTGAGGATATTGATTTTAAAATGCCAAATCAAGGTTCAAATGTTGCATTGTATCCCACGTGATCATTTGCCTCTTAATTTAAAAGTCACTGTAAACCCTACAGTTTGGTATTTTTCACGGAAGGACATTGGACTCATCAAAAGAGATGAGCTAGTCCATATACAAATTAAGCCCAATACTGGGTACTCAAGAACCCTGCAATATAATCTGACACCTGAATCTATTGCTGGGATCACTTCAGTGATTGAGTCAATGATTGAACAAGGCATCCTGAAGGAGATTATGCGGAGTCCATGTAACTCACCCACCATGGATTTACAGAAGCTTAGCAGTAAGTACTGTATTGTCCAAGATTTAAGAAGGATTAATAAAATTGTGACTTTTTGTTGTCCCATGGTACTGAATCCCGCTGTGATCATATTTCAAGTGCCATGTGAGGCTGAGTGGTTCATTGTCATTGACCTTTGTAGGCTTTTTTCTCCATGCTATTGCATGAGGACAGTCAGTTTCTCTTCATATTTAAGTTTGGCAGTCGTGTTTTGACATGGTGTCGGATACCAAAAGGGTATACGGAAAGTCTGTCTGTCTTCATTCAAATAATTAAGAGAATCTAGAGGCCCTGATCATGCCTTGTTACCCAGTCCTGGTGCATTACGTTTATGACCTGTTGGTTGTGTTAAATACTCAAGAAGACTGTAAAGAAGATACCATTGCATTATTCAACCACTTAGCTGATACAGGACATAAAGTGCCCCCAAGTATTTTGCTGTACTGTAAACAAGACATTTTGAATCTAGGACATCACATTGAGAAGGGGTGGAGAAAGGTGTCATAAGAAAGAATCTCGACGATTCTGAGGAAGAATCCGCCAACCACACAGAGAGTGATCAGGATGTTTTTGGGGATGATGGGCTACAGTCATCAGTGGACACCCAACTTTTTGCTAGTGGCCAAGCCATTACAGAGGCTGACGTACAAGGATCTGTCTGATCTGGTATCATGGGACAATGACTTTTTTAATTTTCTGGTGTGAGGGGAGGCCTGTACTCTCTCAGTGCTAACACAGATCATGGCGATGACCGAAGGCCAGTTGTCTACTTTTCTGCCACTCTTGACCCTGTAGCTGCTGCATAGCCAGGCAAGCTCAAAGCTGTGGCAGCTGTGAGTGTCAGCATAGAGAGGGGTGAAAGCATTGAGATGGCTCCCCCAATAACAGTTTATGTACCCTACTCTGTAGGGCACTGGGCGGCGACGTATTAGTCTGCAGAAACTGCAACTGGGTACCAAAATGGGAGGACTTGGAGTGCCAGACTTCAGGGGCTACTGTTTGGCTATCCCACTGCAATTGCTTTCCTATTGGACAGTGGGTAAGAACCTGCACGAGATTGCCTTTACTAGGGAACACCTAGACCGTGGAGATCTCCACTCTTTATTGCTGCCAAAAATTCGGATCCCCCCGCCTTGCTCTCCCCTCTTATACACGGCTTTGACATGTTGGAAGAAAGCACTAGCCTATACGTCCACGATACCCCCTTACGCGGCGAACATTCCATTGCTAGGTATCCCGACGCCGCAAGGTAGACTCACACGCAACGATCTGCAGACTTGGGCGGACAACGGGGTAGAAGATATAGGGGCCTTTTTTGGAGATGACACACTATTGGATCATAACACTTTCCTACAGATCTCAGGGGCCCCACCAAGATTGTATTTACTGTTTGCCGCGGGTTCACATTATATTAAAAACACATGGGCATCTCAAAGAACTAAGCCCACGCAACACAAATTAGTATACTTGTTATACTATAAGGGTGAAGAGGGTCATTTGGTACGTTGCCTTTACACCGGAATCAGGGAACATGCTTCACTACCACTAATGACCCTTAGGGCGACCAGGGCACAGGATCACGGATCAGATTTGTCTGATAAGACTTGGCAGTTGTTATTAGAGCACCCAAGGAGAGTCTCTCGTAATGCCAAATTCAGGTTTATCCAGACAATGGTGCTCCACAGAGCGTATCACACGCCCACACGACTACATCGTATGTTCCCTGACTCCCCACACTGCTGTCCACGCTGTCAGGGTGATGAAGCCGACTTTATTCACATGTTATAGTCCTGTCCCCGACTGTCGGGTTATTGGCTCGAGATATGTCAGACGCTCCATACCATCACTCAAATGGCCATCCCGACTGACGCCCTGTACTGTCTAGTGGGAATGCGTAAGAGATCTAAAGCACTGAAGGTCAAACTGAAATTCCTGGATCTAGCCTTGGTTTTGGCGATTAGATGCATTACGATGAGGTGGAAATCCCCCAGACCCCCCAGGAGTTCTACATGGCAATCGGACCTAGTACAGTGGAGTAAGGCGGAGGGAGTGGCCTTACAGAAGGAGGAAGAGAGAGGACATAGGAAACAACCCTTGGCACTGGAGTGGGATGAGATGGTATTGCAGCTAGAGGGAATAGATTTGCTTGCCCCTCACATGGATGGTTCTCAATAGTCTGCTCAGAGTAGGAGAAGATGGTCAAGGGACTGCCCCTCTCCACAAGAAGGTGTACGCATAATGATGTCCTATAATGGCAGCTTGTGGCCTGTTGAAGATGCGCGCTAAGTGTATTGTCAGTTCCAGCCAGATGCGACCAGGAGAGGGTGGGTTATGGGAGGGGGGACTGTTGGAAGAGAAGTTTAATATTTTAATATTAACTATTGTTCTGGTCTGTAGTGATTCACACATGTAATATCAATGAGAATGAGTAGCAGTGATATCATAGTAGAAATTCCTTTTGATTTCCATGACTTCAGAATTGTATCTCGCTGAGAAACTTTAGGCACATGAGGCATTATAGATAATTACAAATGTGTGTTAGAGAAAAGGAAAAATGACTGTGATAGGACAATGATCTGAGATGTATGTATAAATTCAATGTACAGTCACTAATAAAGAAGTTTTAAAAAAAAATTACCCTACTCTGTGGAAATATTGTTGACTAGAGCTTGCACGCAGCACCTCACCAACAGTTGTTTAACATGGTATGTGCAAGGTCATACTGGCTGCAGATACTGTTTAATTGAGAAGGTGTACCGATTAGGTCCTGCCTCAGTATGAGATTTCTTATATTGAAACAGAGCATGGCTGCCTTAATGTTACTGAACTAGCCACTAAGCCAAGACCAGATATACAAGATAAGCCACTCACTGAATCAGATTTTGTGCTTTTGTGATGGGTCCTGTTTAAAGAACAATGAAGGAAACCTGAGAGCTGCCTTTGCAGTCTGTACAGTCTCAGAAGTAATCAAAGCTTCTTGCCTTTGAGGAGTGTACTCTGCACACGTGGCTGAATGGGTCACTCTTACCAGAGCATGCTGTGTTACCGACCAACTGAAAGTGACCATTTTTACTGATAGTCAGTATTGCTTTGTTGTTGTGCCTGACTTTGGACAGTTATGGTCTCAAAGGGGTTTTATGACCTCTTCAGGCTCCCCTATCAGAAATGGGCGATATGTCTACCGATTGCTGGAAGCATTACGGATGCCTGCCAAGACTGTGGTTGCGAAGGGAATCGCACAATGAAGCGGTGATGATTTTGTCACCATTGGCAATCCTTATGTGGATGAGGTTGCCTTATATTCTGCCCATCATGCTTGTACACACAATGGAGAATATGTCAATGAAGGAGAAGATTGAATCAGTTACAACCTTTTGCTGACAGCTTCTGATACGTGGAAGGAGATTAAGGGGTTTCAGGAAGAAGTGACTGAGGCAGAACAGCAGAGATGGGTCAGAGCAGTTTGTGTTAAAAGGGATGATGATATATGGGTTTCAGGAGGTGGAAGACCTGTGTTGCCAGACATTTTGTTGACCCAGATGACAAGGCATTACCATATAGGAAGGGATGCTATGGTCTGACTATTTAGGCAGACCTGCTTCAACCCCAGGTTCAGATTAATTGCTGAAGCGTTGTGTCACAGATGCCTTGTGTGCCAGAAGAATAATGTAGGGAAAAAAGCCACATAGGAGGATCAGGTGGTGCCTTCAACAGGCTGCATTAGCATTTTATTGAGATGCCAAAGTGCAATGGGCTGAGATATGTTCTGCTGATTGTATGTATCTTTTGACAGTGGGTTGAGACTTACCCAACGAGGAGAAATGACAGTCTCACAGTAGCTGATTTGTTGTTGAGGGAGTTCATACCCAGGTTCAAGCTCCCAACTTCTTTTAATCAGATCGAGGGACTAGTTTTAATAATGAGGTCCTGAAAATATGTGTGGAGCAATACAAGTGGAGCAGAGAGTGCATTGCAGTTACCGGCCTGAGGCTGCAAGCATTGCTGAACAAGTGAATTGGACTCTAAAATCCAGGTTGGCCAAAGTGTGTGCCTCAACATTTCTGAAGGGACCTGATGCCTTGTGTTGATGAGTCTCCACAGCATTCCTAATCGAAGGACAGGATTGTACCCCATGAGATCATCATGGGTATAGTTATGAGACTGCCAGCTGTGCCTGCAAATGTCCTTGTGAACATTACTGATGACATAATGCTTGATTACTGCAAAAGTCTGGCTGATGTGGTGCATTCTGTGTTTCACCAGCTGGAAGCTGCCACAGCGCCACCTTATCTGGAGCAGTGTCATGACCTCAGTCCCCGTGCATGCATCTTGGTGGCAAAGCATTTAAGGAAGGCTTGTCTAGAGCATCGCTGGTGTGGGCCTTTCCAGGTGATTCTAGTCACTACAACTGCCATGAAATGCGGAGGACTCCTCAACTGAGTGCCTGCTGCCCATGCTCACTGAGTCCATTGTCCACTTGATGATGAGACAGCACCTGTTCCCGAAGTGCTGGTGGTAAAAGAGAGACCAGGGGAGCAGGTAAACCAAGTTGTTGGGGCAAGCAAGAGAGCAAGTTAGCACTTATTCAGCCTGAGGGCGACTTGATGAGTCAACAGTTGAAACTAAATCTAGAACGTTGTCACCTGTGGTGTTGACTGAGCCAGATTCAGACCCTGACAAAGGGTCTAATGATGGGGGTATGCTAAATGGAGACTGAAGAACACTGGCTCAATAGAGAAGGAGAAAGAGCTTATCTGAAGAACGAAAGCCCTGCACTATCCCATAGGTTACACAGTTGTCATGTGATCACAACAGGACTCAGTATAGATCACGACCATTTTACATGCTCAAGTTCTAAAATTGCCATGTTTTCCTAAGCACTGGCATTTGACACACATTTGCTTGCATGACTGCAGGAAATGGCTTTGTTTACATTTACACTTCTTTGTAGGCATATTATCAAGCACCTTGAACATTCTGTACAAGTGCTAAGTTAACTGCACAAAATGTTGTTGTATGCTATTGTCCACTCGGCGACAGAGCTATCACACAAGAATTAACAATAGCAGCATAACTGGGGCTTCAGCATGATCGCATGGGTGAAGTTTATTATATAAACAAATCACTTCCTTTGTTAGGCAGAGGAGCACTTCGCTGACACGTTTGAGGTCGACCCATTCCAGTATTACAGCCCAGTAGATTCTTGTTTACCTCCTGCGAAGGGTGGTGCCCAGCTCTACACCAAGATGGGCCTCCAGATGACACTTAGCTACAGGTAACGAAGAAGTTAGATCATCCTATAGGGATTCTGGCTATCAGCCCACCCTAGGTACACTAGGATAGGTAGCACTAGCTACGAGTATAAAATATATCAGTACTTATATGCGAGCCTATATCCTATGCAACAGCACAATTTTTAAATTGTTTATCTTCTTCACCATTCTCATAATGTTGATCACGCTCTTCTGTTCCCTTCGGTTGAATATTACAGCACACTTATTTTACACTAGAATCAGAATGCTTCAATAAATAAGTAGTGTTACAGCAAACAAATGATGGACGGAATGCTGACAATGCAAATATTCTCCCCCAATCAAAAGACCTGAGTTAAATCCATTGTTCTTTTGCCCACTACGCCACCCCAGTTTGGACCCAGCCATATGCAAATCAGACTTGACCCTGTGCCCCATGGGAAAAGTTCAGACCGAACTGCCAGGCCAAGTGCTCCCTAGACTGGAAACAAGCATCCTGGGCCCTGTTTCAGGGTATGTCACCCATCTTCAGCCAGGCTAGCTTGAATCCAGTGGTAGAGTGAGAAAGGGATCCACGTCTGGGCATACCCATCCCACTTAGGGCGAAAAGTGTTACAGCAAACAAATGATGGACGGGATGGTGACAATGCAAACATTCTCTCCCCAGTGAAAAGATCTGGGTTAAATCCATCGTTCTTTTGCCCACTACACCACCCCAGTTTGGACCCAGCCATATGCAAATCAGTCTTGACCCTGTGCCCCATTGGAACAGTCCAGACCGAACTGCCAGGCCAGGCCCTCCCTGGACCGGAAACAAGCATCCTGGGACCGGCTTCAGGGTATGTCACCCTTCTTCAGCCAGGCTAGCTTGACTCTAGTGGCACAGTGAGCAAGGGATCCATGTCTGGGAATACCCATCCCACTTAGGGCGAGAAGTGTTACAGCAAACAAATGATGGACGGGATGCTGACAATGCAAACATTCTCCCCTAATCAAAAGATCTGAGTTAAATCCATCATTCTTTTGCCCACTACGCCTCCCCTGTTTGGAACCAGCCATATACAAATCAGTCTTGACCCTGTGCCCCATGGGAACAGTCCAGACAAAACTTCCAGGCCAAGCCCTCCCAGGACCGGAAACAAGCATCCTGGGACCGGTTTCAGGTTATGTCGCCCTTCTTCAGCCAGGCTAGCTTGAATCCAGTGGCACAGTGAGCAAGGGACCCACGTCTGGCCATACCCATCCCACTTAGGGCAAAAAGTGTTACAGTAAACAAATGATGGACGGAATGCTGACAATGCAAACATTCTCCCCCAGTCAAAAGATCAGGGTTAAATCAATCTTTCTCTTGCCCACTACGCCACCCCAGTTTGGACCCAGCCATATGCAAATCAGTCTTGAAACTGTGCTCCATGGGAACAGTCCAGACCGAACTGCCAGGCCAGGCCCTTCCTGGACTGGAAACAAGCATCATGGGACTAGTTCCCACACCGGTGTGGGCCAGTAAACATAGTGACTGTAGCTGCTGACTTTGAATCACTGGCGCATAAAGGTTTGAATCCCGACTTCAGCTCAGCAGCATGTGATTTTGGGCAAAACACATATCCTCTTTGTGCCCAGGAATTATTGTTAACGTAAACCTGTTCTGTTGTAAAACGTTCCAGTGCCCTAGGCTCGCGCTATAAATAAACTGTAAACAAGCTCACCACCAAGCAAATATTTGCAATAAACCTCCGAAAACAAAGTCAGAGGCAACTTGGCAAAAATTCTAGAAAATAAGCATAACCATAGAGAGCAAAAATGGCTATGATGCCGTCTGACGGAAACAAGAAATAGCAAATGAGTCTTGCAGCAGCAACTTAACCAAAGAAGATCCCAACTGACTAGTAGTGAGGAGTGTGGGAGGGCAGGGTGGAGGAAGTAGTGAGGCAGCGAGGCGAGACGGATGAAATGGAAAGCAGATAGTAATCAAGGTCAGGAGGCAGACAGATTTTGAAGAAGGGGGGCGAAGGGGGCCGCTGTTGAGTGTGGGTCAAAATGCAATAGACAGCAGGAGAAGGATAGGCGTGAATCAAAACAACGCAGAGATGGAGACCAGGAGGAGTGAAGGGCTGAAGGAGACTGCAGACACATGCACTGAGGCACTCCCAGTGCATGTGCAAAAGTAGATAAAAACAAGAAGTGCGGCAGCGAAAGAGATAGCGCGCACGCATGCGCGAAAGTGGAGATCTGTGGTGTGGGAGGGGGAGGGAATTGAAGCACGGGGAGAGGCATGCAAAGCGCCTGCCAGCGCACATGCACACAGCTCTAGGCCGGCCATGGCAGCATCTGGTAGCACTTTTTTTTACCCCTTTACTAAAAGTTGAGCAAGCAGCGCATGCGCTGCTCTAGGCTCGACCTAAAAAGGAAGACAAACCTCCACAGTCTAAGCCTCAATTAAAAAAGAACAAGGTATCTGGCATCAAAGTCAAGCATGCCACAGATATTGAGGACTCCACTTCTGAATTGGAAGAGGACTTTGACCATGCACAGCAGAAGTCACAATAGTTTGCCAGGGTCTTATGGAGTGTCTGGCAGCAGTAGCAGCAAGTGACTACGTCCAGGTGGAAACACCAGATCTAAGACTGAGTGTCCTTAGTCAATTACATGAATTGCAACTCCAGATGAAGGGGATATACCACATACCATAAATGTTATTTTTTGGGAGAACTTGTCATATAGCTATGACATCTCTTGGCCAAAAATGATTAACCACCGAAGTTTGTCATGGAATACCCACGGGGAGAAATGGTGATTTTATCTGCTTTTTCCAATCTTGTTCCAGATTCAGTTAAAACATTTATATGCCAAGAATCTGGCCTAAGGGCAAGCTCCAGCTTTATACTGCAATTATGTTTATTGAGAGGATGGTTTCCCTTATCAGATCATACCTGGAAGGTTCACCCTACAACCACAAAGACAATACCCCATTTAACATGAGGCTAAAAACAAGTTAGGGAGATACTCACACAATGAGAATACCAAGGTGCAATGGAAAGTTGTACCTCACCAATGATTAGTCTTTTGTTTCTAGTAATGAAACCAGACCATTCATATCTGTTAATGTTAGATTACAGACACTTGAATACCGCTACACACATAATAGCTATACAAAACACTCATAGTGTGACACTGATGAACAACTTAGGGGTCCATTAGGATAGCGGGCGGTGGCACTACCGAAACGATGGCGGGGCGGAAAAACAGCTTTTTCCGCCCGCTAGCAGTGGAAATCACGTCCGCCACATTAGGATATGTAAACACAGGTCATTTCCCGTCCGCCGCGGAGCGCCTCGCTCCGCCATCAAGGTGCGCCCGCCACCGCGGCGGCTGCAGCCAATCGAGACCCTCCGCCGCGGTCGATGACGTCCGCCCCGCTCGACATATTAGGATGGGCCAAACAAGCTGACGCACCGCACCGGAGACACCGCACAGCTCTAGCAGGCGGAAAGTCTACAGCGGAGCACGCACGCCGAGATCCGACATGAACCCCATGGACCCAGCCCTCCACATGCATCCGGTCATGTACCTGCTGCAACACTATCGCCAGATGGGCCGCCGCGGACGCCGCCGCAGGTACGTCACTACACATATACACCACACAACACACATGCCGCCACAGGTCCCAAGCACAACACTGGCATCCTGCTGGGGGGCACAACACATCCACATGGGCACACACACATCACCCACCTCAGAACAAGGCACCCCACGGCATCCGGAACACACAACGTCGGCCAACCTGCAGCAACGTCACGGTCACGTCACCGCCGCGGTCAACACATGCGCACAATGCAGAAGGCAGGTCAACAGCAAGGCATGGACACATTCCAAACATCACAGCGACACACCACCCCGACCAACACTGCACACCACCCGAAGTAGTCACAGGCCAGGTGCCAATCCCGTGCACCCCCTTGCACATCAACAAGCACTGTAACAACAAGCACAATACACACACACTGCGACACACAACCAGGGACAAAGGCACAGCAGGATTGCCTGACAACGGACACACAACACCAGTGCACTCCCCACAGCCCACACAATTGAATACAAACATCCACACAGGGCAAGACGAAACATACAACAGGCATAATACTCCTGCCTGACACATGTGTGTCTCACACCATACAGGGGCACACATACATACACTACAAACTAACACCCTTCACACTGCACACCTCTGCCACACACATGCCATGTAAGCCATGCCACCAGGACCAAGGGCCAACACAAGACGACCATACACATACACGCCAGGGCACACAGAATGGGAAACACACACCTCATCACATCATAAACATCTACTACACCACAGCACAGCTGCACACCCTGTGCTGCCAGTGTCCCCCAAGGTGACCTGTGAACAGTGTATGCAGCAATAGCAATTCACCCACACGAAAACTGCATGGCCTGCCAAATAACCATCACAGAGTACAACATCAGCAGGGCCACAATGGACTGAAGAACCTGTCCCCCTGTCTAAAAATCATATGGCCACATACAACCTTGCAATGGTGATGTACAAAATAGACCATGGAACTCAGTCAAACAAGAAAATGACTTTAATCAGTAAGGAGACAGAGAAAACACACCATAATGTACTGTATTTATTCACATATTGCACAGATGTAGCTACACAACATAAGTAGACAACAGCAACTCTCAAAATCATGTGCAAATGCCATAGACTATGCACTGGTGAATCACAATCGGGAAGTGCAAAGTCCTTGGCAGGGCAGGGTACAGCACATCAGAGCAACAGGCCCAGTGTCCTTGGCAGGGCAGGGTACAGCACATCAGAGCAACAGGCCCAGTGTCCTTGGCAGGGCAGGGTACAGCACATCAGAGCAACAGGCCCAGTGTCCTTGGCAGGGCAGGGTACAGCACATCAGAGCAACAGGCCCAGTGTCCTTGGCAGGGCAGGGGAGAGCACATCAGAGCAACAGGCCCAGAGTCCTTGGCAGGGGAGAGCACATCAGAGCAACAGGCCCAGTGTCCTTGGCAGGGCAGGGTACAGCACATCAGAGCAACAGGCCCAGTGTCCTTGGCAGGGCAGGGGAGAGCACATCAGAGCAACAGGCCCAGTGTCCTTGGCAGGGCAGGGTACAGCACATCAGAGCAACAGGCCCAGTGTCCTTGGCAGGGCAGGGGAGAGCACATCAGAGCAACAGGCCCAGTGTCCTTGGCAGGGCAGGGTACAGCACATCAGAGCAACAGGCCCAGAGTCCTTGGCAGGGGAGAGCACATCAGAGCAACAGGCCCAGAGTCCTTGGCAGGGGAGAGCACATCAGAGCAACAGGCCCAGTGTCCTTGGCAGGGCAGGGTACAGCACATCAGAGCAACAGGCCCAGTGTCCTTGGCAGGGCAGGGTACAGCACATCAGAGCAACAGGCCCAGAGTCCTTGGCAGGGGAGAGCACATCAGAGCAACAGGCCCAGAGTCCTTGGCAGGGCAGGGGAGAGCACATCAGAGCAACAGGCCCAGTGTCCTTGGCAGGGCAGGGGAGAGCACATCAGAGCAACAGGCCCAGTGTCCTTGGCAGGGCAGGGTACAGCACATCAGAGCAACAGGCCCAGTGTCCTTGGCAGGGCAGGGGAGAGCACATCAGAGCAACAGGCCCAGTGTCCTTGGCAGGGCAGGGGAGAGCACATCAGAGCAACAGGCCCAGTGTCCTTGGCAGGGCAGGGTACAGCACATCAGAGCAACAGGCCCAGTGTCCTTGGCAGGGCAGGGGAGAGCACATCAGAGCAACAGGCCCAGTGTCCTTGGCAGGGCAGGGTACAGCACATCAGAGCAACAGGCCCAGAGTCCTTGGCAGGGGAGAGCACATCAGAGCAACAGGCCCAGAGTCCTTGGCAGGGGAGAGCACATCAGAGCAACAGGCCCAGTGTCCTTGGCAGGGCAGGGTACAGCACATCAGAGCAACAGGCCCAGAGTCCTTGGCAGGGGAGAGCACATCAGAGCAACAGGCCCAGTGTCCTTGGCAGGGCAGGGTACAGCACATCAGAGCAACAGGCCCAGAGTCCTTGGCAGGGGAGAGCACATCAGAGCAACAGGCCCAGAGTCCTTGGCAGGGCAGGGGAGAGCACATCAGAGCAACAGGCCCAGTGTCCTTGGCAGGGCAGGGGAGAGCACATCAGAGCAACAGGCCCAGTGTCCTTGGCAGGGCAGGGTACAGCACATCAGAGCAACAGGCCCAGTGTCCTTGGCAGGGCAGGGTACAGCACATCAGAGCAACAGGCCCAGTGTCCTTGGCAGGGCAGGGGAGAGCACATCAGAGCAACAGGCCCAGTGTCCTTGGCAGGGCAGGGTACAGCACATCAGAGCAACAGGCCCAGTGTCCTTGGCAGGGCAGGGGAGAGCACATCAGAGCAACAGGCCCAGTGTCCTTGGCAGGGCAGGGTACAGCACATCAGAGCAACAGGCCCTGGAACACACCCACATCGCTAACAATGGTGTACTGTAGCACACCTATGTGTGGCACAGGCGTCTGAGGGTGTTGACAACTCACTCCTGGCTGTCATGTGGAGTGGAACCTGGCTGTGTGTCAGGGACTGCAGGTCGACTTGACTGGTGTGACAGAGGGACATGTGGTGTGGCTATAACAGAGGGCCTGCAAGGTGGAGGGCTGTGCGGACCAGGTGGCACCGTGGCACGTGGAGGTGGAGTCATGCACGCCCTTGACACAGTGTGGGTGGGAGAGGTTGGAGGGGTGCCCTTCCACTTCTTAGGAATATGAATTTGCTTCCCTGTCATGGGGTTGATGGGAAGTGGCGTTGACACCACCTGCACACCCCCCAACTGTTCCACTTCAGGGGCAGACACTGCCACTCCCTCTGGAGAAGTGCTTGATCCTGCAGTACGCTTGTGCTGGCTACGCCTCCGGGCCACTTTAGCCTCTCTGGAAGGTGTACCCCCCACAGTGACCACCTTCCCACTTACCCCAGGGATGGCCATTACACTGCCCTCCTGCCCCTTCTTGCCAGGGATGGCCACTACACTGCCCTCCTGTCCCTTCTTGCCAGGGATGGCCACTACACTGCCCTCCTGTCCCTTCTTGCCAGGGATGGCCACTACACTGCCCTCCTGTCCCTTCTTGCCAGGGATGGCCACTACACTGCCCTTCTTTGCCACAATGACTGGGCTGGTCACAGCAGGGCTTCCCTCCACCTGCCTCGATGTACTTTGTTCTGGGGTTGATGTGGTAGGTGGGTGTGTCCCTGTGTTCACCCCAGGTGTAGTAATGACATCCCACACATCCTCTGTGGGCATAGCAGAGTCAATATCTGGTGATGGCTCAGCAGCATGTGAGCCTGAAGTCTGACACAATGTTGTTCTGGCCTTGCTCTTCTGTGACTCCACCTGGTCTGTGCATATTGGGGGGTCCCTGCCCTTCTTTGGGGATGGAGTCTGTGGACGGGATTGTTTGCTTTGGGTCTGAGCTGTGCTCCTAGTGTTGTAACGTTTACTTGATGTATGTCCCAAGTGCACACTGTCATCTGATGTGGCCACTGACTGGGTGGACGTCACAGGCACCTGAGTTGCCAAGGGGGCATGTTGGAGGGCTGACGTCACTGTACCTGACAATGACAGGAGTGTACGATGTAGGCCACCCACGTCAGAGTGTATGCCCTCCATGAATGCCAGAACCTGCCCTATTTTGTAATCGTGGGCACTGAAGGCATTCAGCAGGGCGGTCTGGCCCACGCAAAGTTGCCGCAGGAGCTCTACGCACTCTGCACTGAGGGCAGCAGGGGGGACAGGTGCAGGTGCTGCGGTGCCATGTGTGAATGTCACACGTCCCCTCTTAGTGACACGGATACGGCCAGCCCCAGAGGAAGTGGATGGGAGGGTGGGCAGTGGCCGTTGGTAGTCAGATGCAGCAGCAGAGTCCCCATCCCCTGTGGCTGCTAACAGGGACTCATCCCCCCTGCCATCAGATGAAGTGGTACTCTGTGTCTCAGCCACAGATTCCTCATGCATACTCCTGTCACCCTCAGTAGCGCTGGTGTGGTCAGTGTCACTTTGCTCCGTCTCACCCTGCTCTGCTGCCGCTGTCGTGCTGGTCTCCCCACCACTTTCAGGATCATGTTCCGCCGTGGTGTCTTCCGAATCTGCATTAGTGACAGCAACATGGTTGTATAAGTGTCATAGTCTGGTCACACGATATCAGAGCAATGCAGCACATGAGAGGCCTAGAGCTACATGGTAACCATCACACCCTCAAATCATTGTGCTGCTACACACCAGTTACACCACAACTGAGCCTGTCATGCGGACAAACAGGCAGGAGTGGACCAATGTCGATGACACACAGCACTACACCCTGCCCATGGATGGTGTTCCCCTAGCCCACATGGACCTGCCCCACGGACATGATGTAGCCACAACTAACATCACCACTTCCAGAGCCTAAAGGGATCCAGAGGGGAATACACACACCTGTTTTGTCTACACATGCCACATTGTCAAATAGGCCATTACAATCACCATGTGCCAATGTGGGTTCACATTGTTGTCAGATGTGTGGGCCACTACCATGCAGGTGCATGCAAAGTACACTGACATGGTGTAACACTCATTAAGTGGACACAGCTGTACAGCATAATAGGGACTACACCCACCATCACAAAGAAGAGTGACCATGTGGACAACAAAATATATGTCAAGGACTGAAAACTGCAGCCAGGAGATGCAGAGTAAGGCCATGGTGGGCCAATGCCTCATACAGACACACATCACAGTTGCCACTCACATCACATATCACAGCATGGCAGCACACGCACATCACATGTGTCACCGCAGACACAGGCACTCTACACATGCATCCACTCCCAGACAAACTCTCCCTCCCCGGATACTCACCATCGCTGTCTTGCTGCTGAAGCCCCTTCAGACGTGCATCCAGGTCTGGATAGGTCACTGCCAGTATGCGTGCCATCAGCGGAGTCATGGTGCGGCGTGCCACACGCCCTGTGCGTGGTACCATCCCCAACTTCATCTCTGCCACTTGCTTAGCCAGCCGGCTGATGTCGTCCCACCTCTTGTGACAGTGTGTGTGTCGTCTGTTTGATACCCCCAGGGCTCGCACCTTTGCTGCTATGGCCCTCCAGACAGCCTTACGTTGGTGTACTTTGAGCTGCAGGTATGAGAGTAAAGAAGGACTAATGAACATTTACACATTGTCATATGTCAGCATCTATCAGTACAGCAGCCAGACACTGAATCAGGACGCACAGTGACCCCCCTCCCTCCAGAACTGGGGGTACCCTCACAAGGCCACTCTGCATGGCATAAACATTAGTGAATGCATGCACACATTGAGCTTCGTAGTCTCCATGATTATCACACTGAAGAATGATGATTCAACACAAATGCATCGACAGCACTGTATAAATCATAAATTGTACAGGGCATTGATGTGGCATATCCACTAATCAGTGTGCAGCAACTGTAGCATGTAAGTTGGCTGATGGACAAACTTTGGAAGGGCAGCCACTGAACCTACTCTGTGGGGCACACTGACTATGACTACAGGGGCACCCTGAAATTACATCACAAGCGGACACTGTCCAACCAGCTACAAGGCAAACAACCGTTGGTCATGTCTGCCCCAAAAAGTAGCACATCCCACTCACACATACAAGTATTGGCCTAGGACAGAGTCATAATGCAAAACACACACTCCCACCACCTGCAAACATCTTGTCTGTCAGTGTTTGTCAGCACCACACATCCAAAATAACATACAGCTGCATCATGAATACACGTCTGACACCACCTTGCCCTACAGCTCCCTACATGGTGACTTACCACGACATTGGGGCCACCAAACAGCCGTGGGTACTGTGCCAGCACCTCGTTCACAAGGACATCCAGCTCCTCACTCGTGAATGGACTGGCACGGATCTTATCTGTTCTTGACATCCCTGTGGATATGGCAGACCTGTGGCGGAAGTGAGTTGTGAGGTGTCCCAGGCAGCAGGCTCTGTGAGCAGCAGGAGAGGGTCCCAGGCAGCAGCAGGAGAGGGTCTCAGGCAGCAGCAGGAGAGGCTCTCAGGCAGCAGCAGGAGAGGGTCTCAGGCAGCAGCAGGAGAGGGTCTCAGGCAGCAGCAGGAGAGGGTCTCAGGCAGCAGCAGGAGAGGGTCCCAGGCAGCAGCAGGAGAGGGTCTCAGGCAGCAGCAGGAGAGGGTCCCAGGCAGCAGCAGGAGAGGGTCTCAGGCAGAAGCAGGAGAGGGTCCCAGGCAGCAGCAGGAGAGGGTCTCAGGCAGCAGCAGGAGAGGGTCTCAGGCAGCAGCAGGAGAGGGTCCCAGGCAGCAGCAGGAGAGGGTCCCAGGCAGCAGGCTCTGTGAGCAGTGGGAATGTGTGGCTCACTCCCACAGATTTATAGGCCCATGGGGTCGTTAGGAAGCTGATAAGGTGCTACAATTGGTTGTCTGGGTCAGCCTTATTCATAAGCATCCAATGACCGGCTCCGCGGCGGCGGCGCGCCGCTTCCGCATTATTCAAATCTGCATCATGCCACATTGAACACCCATGCCATTGGCTGTATGCAATGCACCATGGCGGTGACGCTCCGCGGGTGTCCGGGGTGCGCTACCGCGATGGTGCATCATTCAAAAGCATCCAATGACCGGCTCCGCGGCGGCGGCGCGCCGCTTCCGCATTATTCAAATCTGCATCATGCCACATTGAACACCCATGCCATTGGCTGTATGCAATGCACCATGGCGGTGACGCTCCGCGGGTGTCCGGGGTGCGCTACCGCGATGGTGCATCATTCAAAAGCATCCAATGACCGGCTCCGCGGCGGCGGCGCGCCGCTTCCGCATTATTCAAATCTGCATCATGCCACATTGAACACCCATGCCATTGGCTGTATGCAATGCACCATGGCGGTGACGCTCCGCGGGTGTCCGGGGTGCGCTACCGCGATGGTGCATCATTCAAAAGCATCCAATGACCGGCTCCGCGGCGGCGGCGCGCCGCTTCCGCATTATTCAAATCTGCATCATGCCACATTGAACACCCATGCCATTGGCTGTATGCAATGCACCATGGCGGTGACGCACCGCGGGTGTCCGGGGTGCGCTACCGCGATGGTGCATCATTCAAAAGCATCCAATGACCGGCTCCGCGGCGGCGGCGCGCCGCTTCCGCATTATTCAAATCTGCATCATGCCACATTGAACACCCATGCCATTGGCTGTATGCAATGCACCATGGCGGTGACGCTCCGCCGGGGACCGGCGGTAGGTACCGCGACTGATGCGGCGGAGCCTAGCCAGCGGCATGGACACCAGTCCATGTGCCAATGGCTACCTTGGCTGGGTAGATGGTGGTGCTGGGGTCACACCGCCAGGGACTGGCGCTAGGTTCTGGCATTTTCGTACACATTGCTGTGTATGTCAATCATGGACAATGTATAAGTGCCATGCAGCTACATGGTGTAGGGCACATCATTGTACACACGATGCCACAGAGCCATTGCATCCACAGGAGGACGCACGTTCAGTCTGAGCCACTTTAGCATGTGTTTGTGCCATTTTAGTAAGGCTTTTGATGGGTGCTGATAATTGACAGACGTCAGGTGCTCTACATAGATGTAGTGAGGTTTAATGTGTTGTTGGTCAGTGCAGACCTTGACCAGGCTGGTGGCACTGCATTGTATCGTACCTGACTTGTGCATAGGGTGACCAACCGTCCGTAAATTTCACGGACAGTCCGTAATTTTGGCTGTCTGTCCGTTGTCCGTGAAGGATTCTTTAACGGACGCCATTTGTCCGTAATTTTAACCGGGCACAGCTTTCCCCCACCTCCCTTCTTGACTCCGATGCTGCATGAAAGCTCAGACCCCCAGCAGCACTGTAGAGGCACAGCGGGATGGCAACCCTCACACCTCCAGCCCTTGATGAGCTGTTAAGAGGTGCTTGAAGGAGATAGAGGGAGGGGCGCAGGTTCAGGAGCAGGGGGCATCCGTTCACATGCAAACAGCCCTGAATGCGTCTTGTATCTGCTATTTAGAGGGGGGCTCGCACATTCCATTGCTACCCAGGGCCCCAAACATCCGAGACTCGGCCAGATTACACCCCTGATTACACCGAGGCAGCACCTGCTTCTCTTCACCGAGCTTACTTACTGGCACTAATTTGTAAGCAAACCTCGGTTCTTCAAACATGCATAACGTAATACAATGAAGAAATGGCACAATCGCACCCACACTGATTAACAAAGTATGGAGGACAATCAGTTCTCTTAGAGTATCTCCTGTGAGTACTGTATATCCCAGTGGGGGATGGCATTTTGGAGCTTGTGCAGGAGGGGGCAAGGAGCCCAAGATGATACTAGAATACTGCATGCCCACCCCTGTGCCCACCCTGGTGGATC
This sequence comes from Lissotriton vulgaris, assembly GCF_964263255.1. Lineage (NCBI taxonomy): Eukaryota > Metazoa > Chordata > Amphibia > Caudata > Salamandridae > Lissotriton > Lissotriton vulgaris. The sequence goes on from NC_141695.1 coordinate 1,375,353,229, forward strand.
ACGTTCCCTCTCCTGTGATGACTCCTGCTCCTGTCCCCCATGTTGTGGCTCCAGTCCACCCCCTCCTGTGATGGCTCTTGTCCCCCCCTGTGGTGGATCCTGTCTCTGCCCTGGGTGGCTTCTGTACCAGTCCTGGAACGGCCCCTGCAGCGAGGGTGAAGTTCTTGATGGGCCTCTTCTCAAAAGGGCTCAGCTCAAAATTAATATTGAAAGGTGGGCGAGTAAGTAAGTGAAGGGATGTGTGAATGGCTGGATGAATTAGTGAAAGGGTGAATGGATGAATGAAAGATTGACTAAATGGATAATGAGAGAGGATAGATGGATGGATGATGAGGGGAAGGATGGATGGATGGATGATGAGGGGGTGGGTGAAAGGATGTATGGATGGATGATGAGAGAATGGATGGATGATGAGTGGGTGGGTGAAAGGATGGATGAGTGGGTGGGTGGATGATGGGGGGTAGGTGGATGAGTGAAATGATGGATGTATTGATGTATTGATAAGTGCAAGGGTGAATGAATGGACATATGAGTGAAAGGGTGGGTGTAAGGATGGATGAGTGAGTGAAAGGGAAGGTAGATGGACAAAAGGATGAATAGATGTGTGAAGGAGTGAAATGATAGATGGATGAGTGATAGGGGCAATGGATGGATTCATGAGTGGATGAGTAGATGGATGGATGGATGGGTAGTTGGATGGATGGATGGAAGGCTAAGTGAAACGGTCGATGGAGAGAGAAAGGGAGGATGGATGGATGACTAAAAGAGTGGATGGGTGGAAGGATTAGTAAGTGAAAGGATGGCTGGATTGGTGAAAGGGTAAATGGCTGAATAGGTGAGTGAATGGATGGATGGGATGAAGAGTGGATGGATAAGTGTACAGATGGATAGGGTGAAAGGGTGGATGGATGATGGAGGATGAGTGCAAGGATGGATGAGGGGATGGATGAGTGAAATGATAGATGGAAGGATACATGATGGGTAGGTTTGCAAATGGTTGAATATGTTTGGAAATGGCTGGGCTTACTTATATACTATTGCGCGACCTCTGATGTGTCTGTAAAACGTACCTATTGTCCTGAAGTTTAGTCCTGAATTTTGAGCTCCTATCCTGAATTTGTGTCCTGAATTTTGACCCTTTGTCCTGAATTTTTACACTCACCGTCCTGAATTTGGACCAATGCCAGTTGGTCACCCTACTTGTGCATTCAGAACTGATCATGCACACAACCAGAAGTGTCCCTGCTATTGTGATCATTGTGTTGATGAATGCCTTCACAATGTACATGATGCATTGAGGTCTGGCAGGTACGGCAGATGGGTATGACAGACATGTTAAGTCACATTAGATTTGTGGCTCTTGTAGCTCCATGTCTGCGCATGTCACTCGTTTAATCATTGTATCCACATTGTCACTTGGGTATTGTCACTGGAGAGGCCTGCCCTCTGTGTGTAGCTATTGGGCAGCCATGTAACCAGATGTGCCATGCAGCTTTCTGGCCATTGTTTTTTACCCATTACATCAATGATGTTTTGTGCTATGGCCATCTCATGATGCTTGTCATTGACCTATTGTTTTTAATCCTGAACTAGGAGGAGGCCAGATCTCCTACGTCAGGTGATTGTGCTTGAGGACATGGAGAATGAGGCAATCATCAGGAAATTCCGGTTGGACAGACCGACATTGAAGATCTTGTGTGATCTATTGGAGCCCCACCTGCAGCCTCGCCGTCACTATCCTACGGCATTCACACCCGCCCACAAGGTAATGGCAGCACTACACTTCTTTGCAACTGGTTCCTTCCAGGAGACCGTGGCTAACGCTGGGGGAATGTCGCAGCCCATGTTCAGCATGGTGCTGAGGGATGTACTCGAGGCCATGATGATCTATCGGAATCGCTACATCCATTTCCCCCGGGGACGTGAATTGGCTGCCGTTAAGGGGGACTTCTATCCACTTGGGCACATCCCACATGTAGTCGGTGCGATAGATTGCACCCATGTGGCTCTGGTGGCACCGCAGGCGACGGAGCACATTTTTCGAAACCGGAAACACTACCACTCCATGAATGTGCAGGTGGTGTGCCTTGCAGACATGACAATTTCACATGTGTGTGCTAAGTATCCCGGTTCCGCACATGACTCTTTCATCATGAGGAACAGCATGGTGCCACGGATGATGGAGAATCTGCATCCCGAACGTGCCTGGATTGTGGGTGAGTTACACAACTGCTATCGCGTGCTGTGTGTCACTGCCTTTACTGTGGCCATACAACATTGCAATGTGTATTTTTTTTCCACAGGGGACTCAGCTTATCCCAGTAGGCCATGGCTGTTGAGCCCACTCCGTAATCCCCAGACACCTGCAGAGATCCGCTACAATGAGGCCCATGGCAGGACACGACGGGTAATTGAACGTACTTTTGGGCTGCTGAAGGCAAGGTTCCGGTGCCTTGACAGGACTGGAGGCGCACTTGCATACTCGCCTGGGAAGGTGTGCAAGATCGTTGTGGCATGCTGTATGCTACACAACCTGGCCATCCACAAGGGGGTCCCCCTGCTCCTGGATGACGGTGAGGAACCAAGGCCACAACCTGCTCAGGGACCTGAATCCAGTGATGAGGAGAGTGGAGAGGAGGAAGGAGTTGACCAACGGCAGCAGCTAATCCAACGCTACTTCACTTGAAGGTGTGTGACGAGTTACAACGTCTACATAGTGTAGTGTCTTAGCTTATCTTATGAATGGTTATGCGCAGATGTTCCCAATAGCCACATGTTCTGTCACCTATGTATGGGATTGTTGGAATGGACGTTACGTCCGGAGATGTATTATGGACGGCATTACAGCATTTCAGATAGACACTGTGTAGGGTACCTGTGATAATTAGGATATTTGTGGATCAGTGATCTGTGTGTGTTGCCACGATGAGACCAGTGACTGTAGTTCTGTTGTGTCTCCCTAGGTTCTCCAGCGTGTTCCTGCCCTGCATACTGTACATCATGTTTACATATCATGGACATAATCATCATTGTAAATTATGCACTAAAGAATTCACTACACAAAATCTGGATTGTAAGGTATTTTATTTACGGGGTGGACATGTGAATTGTGCGTGAATATTTACAGGAAGGTGGGGAATGAGCAGTGAGTTGACAGTCATGGTCGCTGAGATGCAAGAGTAGACACCACATGAATGTGGTGACCCAGTCCAACAGACAGGTGCCATTGCCAAGGCAATGTGGGGAAAGATAGTCCAAAAGAGTCAATGCAGTTGGGGAGAGGGTTGTCTTCAAGGCTGGCTCCGTGACTGGCGTGTGGCAGGTGCTTGGCTTCCAGAGACTCCCAGGCTCTTCTTTGGACGCCCCCTAGATCTTTTTGGCGGTGGGGGGCCTGCTGAATGGCCAGCGGCGTCAGAGGACTCGCCCCTCTCTGTTGGCGCAGGGGAGGTTGGTGGACTGGCATCCTGCTGCACAACAGGAGGGGATGTCGGTGATGGTTGGGACACAGGCCTGTCCCTCTGCAACGCCACTTGCTGGGCCATGAGGTCCACCATCTGTCCCATGTGGTTATTGATGGACCTCATCAGCAGGATGAGCTCCCTGAAAAATTCCTCCGACCGGCCACTTTGTCCCTGGACCTCTTGATAGGCATCCACAACTCTGGTGAAGTGGTCCAGGGATGGTGTCCACTCCGCCTGAGGTCTGGTGTTGGCCCTGGCCCTCCCACCTGCTCTGCTGCCACGAACCTCTTCCCTCGCCACTGGTGCGCCACGCACTGGCTCCCTGCCCTCCACAGTTGTTTGTGTGGGCTGGTCATCCCTAGGGACAGGGAGGGTGCGGGAGGTGGTACTGGTGGTCGTGGTGGTGTTGGTGGCAGTGGCTGGGGTGGTGGTTGCGGTGGAGGCAGAGGCTGTGACAGCAGGGGTCTGCTGCGTTGTCGTTGCAGCAGAGGTGGTGGTGGGGAGGATGGGGGCCTGGGACCTCTGGGTGTGTGGAACACCGGATGTGCCGGGCTGGAGCTCATCGTCCATACTGTCCTGGGAGTCAGCATCTGTGAGTCCATGTGCCGGAGGTGAAGACTGGCTCTGCGGGTCGTTGGTGTTGTCCCCAGCAGCGAGTTCTTCATCACCTGTGGAGTAGATGGGGAGTGGTCAGTGTTTGTGTCATCTGTGTATCATCAGCTGTCTGTACACTAGTGCATTGTGCTGTCATCCGTTGTACAAATCATGGCAACATCGTGTTACATTACATAGTGGATAGATAGATCATGGTGTCCTAAAGGTTGATTGTCTATGCATTATGTACAATAGTAAATCGATTAATACACACACACTTCATGAAGATAAACGGTAGTTACATACCTGTAAGGTGAGCGTGCAGGGTATAATGGCTGACACTTTCTCCTGGGTGGGGCAGGCCTCCATGCTGCTGGGCTGTGGGACAAGGGGCATGCTGGGAGTAGTGGTACAGGCCTCCCTCCCTCCCTCGCACCCACAAACACCCTCCAAGTGCAGATGGCTACCTACCTGTAAGTTTGTTTGTTACACAGTGCAATGGCTGACACTTTCTCCTGGGTGGGGCAGGCCTCCATGCTGCTGGGCTGTGGGACAAGGGGCATGCTGGGAGTAGTGGTACAGGCCTCCCTCCCTCCCTCGCACCCACAAACACCCTCCAAGTGCAGATGGCTACCTACCTGTAAGTTTGTTTGTTACACAGTGCAATGGCTGACACTTTCTCCTGGGTGGGGCAGGCCTCCATGCTGCTGGGCTGTGGGACAAGGGGCATGCTGGGAGTAGTGGTACAGGCCTCCCTCCCTCCCTCGCACCCACAAACACCCTCCAAGTGCAGATGGCTACCTACCTGTAAGTTTGTTTGTTACACAGTGCAATGGCTGACACTTTCTCCTGGGTGGGGCAGGCCTCCATGCTGCTGGGCTGTGGGACAAGGGGCATGCTGGGAGTAGTGAGACAGGCCTCCCTCCCTCCCTCCCTCCCTCGCACCCACAAACACCCTCCAAGTGCAGATGGCTACCTACCTGTAAGTTTGTTTGTTAAACAGTGCAATGGCTGACACTTTCTCCTGGGTGGGGCAGGCCTCCATGATGCTGGGCTGTGGGACAAGGGGCATGCTGGGAGTAGTGAGACAGGCCTCCCTCCCTCCCTCCCTCCCTCGCACCCACAAACACCCTCCAAGTGCAGATGGCTACCAACCTGTAAGTTTGTTTGTTACACAGTGCAATGGCTGACACTTTCTCCTGGGTGGGGCAGGCCTCCATGCTGCTGGGCTGTGGGACAAGGGGCATGCTGGGAGTAGTGGTACAGGCCTCCCTCCCTCCCTCGCACCCACAAACACCCTCCAAGTGCAGATGGCTACCTACCTGTAAGTTTGTTTGTTACACAGTGCAATGGCTGACACTTTCTCCTGGGTGGGGCAGGCCTCCATGCTGCTGGGCTGTGGGACAAGGGGCATGCTGGGAGTAGTGAGACAGGCCTCCCTCCCTCCCTCCCTCCCTCGCACCCACAAACACCCTCCAAGTGCAGATGGCTACCAACCTGTAAGTTTGTTTGTTACACAGTGCAATGGCTGACACTTTCTCCTGGGTGGGGTAGGCCTCCATGATGCTGGGCTGTGGGACAGGGGCTATGGTGGGAGTTGTTGTACTGACATTCCGGCCCCATACAGGCCTCCTCAGCAGAATGGCTGGCTACATCTTGTTTAGGGATGGACAGTGTATTGGTGGTTGGGTATTGCAAGGAGGTAAAAGTCAATGTGGTTGTCTGTACTTACCAGCCTCCACTCCCCCGGCTACTCCTGTGTAACTCTCAGGTAGCAGGATACCAAGCACCTTCTCCTCCCATGGTGTGAATGTCTTCATTGGGAGGGGAGGGCCACTGCCAGTCAAGTTTGCCACAGTCCAGTTCTTACTCCTCTTCTCCTTGACAACCCTCTTGAGATCATGCCACCGCTTCATGATCTCCTTCTTGGATCTTGGGGTGTCCCCAACTGCATTAACCCTTTGGACAATCCTTTGCCACATTTGTGCCCTGGTGGCTAATGGTGTCTGTTGGACTAGGTTCCCAAATAGTTGTGGTTCTACTCTCACAATCTCGTTGACCATGACTGTCAACTCACTCTCTGTGAATTTGGGCATTTTTTGTGAGGTCATGGTGTGGGGGTGTTTGTGGGTGCAGGGGTGTGTGGGTGCAAGGGTGTGGTGATGAGGTGTGTTCTGTGCTGGGGGTTTGATTGTGATGGTGTGATGGTGGTGTCGATGGTGGTGGTGGGTGTTGTGTGCGATTTTGCCTCTCTCAGATGTGGTGTGTGGCCTTCTGTTCTGGGAAGATGCAAAGGATTGTGGTGAGTGGAGGGTGTGGATTTGTACTCAGCTGTGTGGGTGTGTCCAATTGGATAGTGGTTGTCAGGTGTGTAGTGGGTGTGGTTATGTAGTATTGTGTATTTCTTTGCCATTTCTGTATCTGTGTGTGTGTGTTGTATGTATTTGTTGCTGGGCTACTTTGTTTATGCAGTATTTTGCATCGCTGCGGTGCTTTGACATCGACCGCGATGGATTTCGTGTTCGTCCGCTGCGGTGACTTTGCTGGTGCTTGTCCGTCATTTCTCCCATGCAATCCTGCCTTCGACCGCGGCGGTCGGTGCCTGCCGGTCCGCCCGCGCCACCCTCGGGGATATCGTAATTTCCTGTGCGGTGTCTCCGCTTTCCCTGTGGGCGGTGTTGTATTTCCAGCTGCTTTTCCGACCGCCGCGGTCGGAGTTTTGTCATCACCGCACACGTCGGGCGGTTTCATTTTCACCGCTACCGCCGCGGTCGGTCTCTAGTGGCGGTCGATCCTAATTTGTCTGCCGGTTGCACCGCCTCCATGGCGGGCGGTTGTTTCCCGCATCCATGGCGGGCGGGGTGGTTTTCCGCCCGCTATCCTAATGGGGCCCTAAGTGTGAAAGAACTACAAAACCACTTTATCGAATAGATTTTTCTGCCAAAACATAGCACCTGAAACAGGTTCTTGACCATGTTCAGTGCCCTAGGTTCTCAAAAACAGTTCTGTTGATTACCCAAATGGTATAAGACTAGCCCTGGGATGTTTTCAGCCCGAGCAATGGAACTGTTAAAAGACTTCAATGATCAGGCATTGTCCTATGTTAATGACATTTATTTGAAGGATGATGACTTTTCAACTCACTTGGCCAGTTGATTGCATAATTCTGGGATTTTCTCACATGAGCTGCAAATTTAATTCCCAAAATTCAAAAATAGCCTCACTCAGTGCCCTGTTCTTGAAGGAAGAAGTCTTGTAAAATATTTCCACTGCAGACCCTTATCGTACCATCATGGTAGCAGTGGGAGTATTGCTCTCAATTCCTATGGGTATGGACACAGCTACCATTTGGTGCTCAAACTGTTAGAAAGGATCTGCAAGTCTTTTTCAGGATGTATGCAGTAGCCACATTCCATTCGGACCAGGGTCTGGCATTTGCCTCTAGGGCTTATAGAGCCCCCATGGAAAAATTGGGTGTGACTTTGCTATACTTCTCCCCCTATCATCCAGATGGAAATGTGGTAATGGAAAGGACTAATCGGGACTTAAAGCAGTCTTTAATAGCTAGAGTACTAGGCTCAGGTTGCAGTTGGGTTCAACACCTACACGTGGTCCAAAGAGCCCTCAACAATCTGCCCAGAACATCCCTGGGTGGTCGGACTCCTATGAGATCCTGTTTGGGGTTAATATGTGGTTTCCAGACCCTGACTGTGCCAGTGCAGTGGCAGCAGAGATGCCTTTTGATGTCAGTGAATGTTTGGATGTTTTACAAGACCTGAACAAGTGCAGAGCTGCACAGAGAAACGTCCAAGAGAAATGTCCTGCCACTGATAAAGTGAAGGAAGAGCCATCAGCTTCTGGTTGGATTTAAAAATCGATAATCTGGTCCAGGAAAATATAGTAGACAAGAAGGATTTTGGGCCACCTAATAGAGAACCTGTACCTGTCATGGTAGTTGAAGGTACCAGAACTGTACTTTTATGGCCCCATGCTGGCAACAAACACAAGAGATTTGTGTCTATTGATCTCGTCAATCCATATCATGTGGCCGGTTCTATTTAGTAGGCCAAAAGGACTCCTGGATAGTTACCCGTCTCCTCTCACTGCCCTGTAGCAAGTCCCGTTACAAGCTTTGACTGGTAATGAAGCTTCTTCTCCCTTGCCATGGACAACTATTACTGAAGTATCACTTCTCCCTGTTACATCACAAATACCATAAAATCATCATGCACGGAAACACATATTTCATTTCTTCGAACAGATAATGATGGTGTCTCTCACAATGTACTGCCATTAGAGCCATCTGCCATTATTACACAGCTACATGTGCTTTTACAGTTACAGTTACAGAATCTGTATGGGGACAAAAGATTGGCAGGTTCAGGGGAACAAGGCTTTATTTAGAACATGCCTTATACCACACCAACGTATTTTCTTCAAAAAAATTGTGCAGCAAATGTCCCGTCTAGATTTAGCCAAGGTAAAGGATCCCAGTGCACCAAAGATTCCCACATTTGCACTTTTTGAGGACTGGCAACAGTTTACCAATTACACAGAGGAAATATTAAAAAACATGTTTAGGAATGGGACATATAATTCTTCAAGTTCTAATCACGAGGGATGGTTAGTGTGGCCATTCAACACTAACGGATGTCAGTAAGTTTCCTCGACAATACGAAAGTGTTTCAGACAACTAGTCTAGACCCATGGTACATGCAGACACAGCATGCAGGAGTAGTAACAACATACAGCATTACAAAGTTGTTCCTAGATTGGGTAACAGATTCAAAGTTGTCTGAAGTGAAACAGCACTTGTCCCTTCTTTCGGATGACATGGGTCTACAGAATTTCTTATTGGGTCCCAGAAAACCAAATCAAAAGCACTTTCTGTATGAAATATGCGGTGAATTGTGGAAAGTTTCACAACAGGAAGCTGCTGAGAGACTACGTGAAATTGACAGATCAAATTTGGGAAAGGCTCTGGCAGTATTAGACAATGGTATGATACCTCATCCACTAGGACATATTAACTGGGTAACATTGTGTCATCTGCTATCGACATCACACAGAGTAACTTGTCCTGTTTACAACATGGTCAATCACACAGAGTAATATGTCCTCTTTGCAACATGGGCAATCACAGCTTAGGTCTATTATGTTACTAAGTTGGACTCTACAGACCTTCATACTGGGAGGGGCACATTTTTGCCGTGAAGAAATTCCAGGACCCGCCCGGGCCTTTTTTGAGGACTTAAACAAGTTGGCATTAGGGTCGTAGGACCATAACTTCCTGTTGACCCCCCTTTTTCCTGTTTTAAATATCCTCTACAATTCCACTAATAAAGGGATACCTGGAGTCGTAGGAGGATTTTTAATCTTTAAACCCCCTGGCCTCCTTCTCTTAAGTGCTCCCTGAAATATGGTCGAGCCCAGCCTGACCTTTAGGAGTCAGGGTTAACCCAATGATGAAGCATGACACTACTAGAGTGTGTGAGGTTTAATTAGCAAAAATAAATTGCTTCCTTTCTCGAACTTGAGCGGTTGGTGCGCCGGGAGTCTAGATTGTTGCCCAACTGTCTCCGTTCTCGGTGGGGTACCTTGGTTTGATTAATACATGATTTGGGAAGACGTATCTCCTCTAGGAATTCCTCTCCACCCTTCCGGCCCAGGTGAAGGTCTTTTCTGCTAGTGGCCATAGTTTGATAGATATGGTCTTTGAGTTATTCCATCTTTTATACACTCTGCGCTTGGAAGCGTCTTCAGAAGCTTCCCGCTGGTCCTGTTCCTGTTCGTCGGGAAACTGATTTTATTTGATCTGCATCAGGATGGGTGAGAGAAGTAATATTGGTTTCTCTGTCTTTCTCCTTTCATAGAACATTCACTGAAGAAAAAACCAAGACAGGTGAGAGCATTAAGCCTCACGTATGTGCATGGTGTGCGTGCACAAACAATAAAAAATAAAGGGATATACTAAAAATAGCCCCGACGAAGGCCCCAGACTCGCTTGGGCTCCTTGAGAGGGACGAAACTTGTTGGCACAGTAATAGGGGTACAACCGAATTATTGAATTCAGTAAAACCCAGCAAAGTCACAATTTTTATCCATATCTCAGGTACCCTCCGAATAAAGCATAGTCTTTGAGTATACGTTGAGGTATTTTTAAAATATCACTCATCTGAATCCCTGCTTATCCAGTTTTGCTTTATCTATGAACTCCCATACCATCTATGGTTGTGTCCACCTAGGTAATATTATCTCACTAAGGTGTGGATAGGTGTCAATGATGAAGCATGTCACGACAAGTGAGTGAGGTGTCTACTCCAATATCTTTGGATACCCCATCTTGCAGGCCAGGACAGAGGTAAGTCACTACATCCTGACCCAATAAGATGCCCAGGGTTCCTTGGAAGAACTTCTACGGCAGCAGTTGCTTGTGTGTGATAGCATCATAAGCTGGAGAGTGCAACTGACTCTACTTTCTCTCGCTCTCCATAGTGTAAAGTTGCCTTATTTTCCTATACATTCACATTTGGCACACATTTGCTTCCATGCTAGTGCAGGATAATATTCTCTAAAATGTCTTTGCTTAAATTTACACTTCTTTGTAGGCATATTATCAAGTGCCTTGAAAATTCTGTACAAGTTCTAAGTTCACTGCACAGAATGTTGTTGTTTGTTATTGCCTGCTAGGCGACAGAACTAGCACACAACAATCGACAATAGTGGCTTGAATGGGGCTTCAGCATGATTGCATGGGTGAAGTTCATTATATAAACAGCATTGCTCTCTTCGTTAAGGAGAGGAGCACTTTGCTGAGATGTTCAGGTAGCCCCGTGCCTGAATTCCAGCCCAGATGATTCCTGTTTACCTCCTGCGAGAGATGGTGACCGGCTCTACACCAAGACGGGTCCCAGATAACACTTACCCAACGGTAACAGGGAAGTTAGATCAACCTATAGGAATTCTGACAGATTCACATACACTAGATATACTAAGACAGGTAGCGCAAAATATACCAGCATTTATATGCAGGCATTTATTTATCCTATGTAACAGCACAATGGTTAAGTTGTTTATCTTCTTCACCATCCTCATAATGCTGATCACTCTATTCTGTTTCCTTCTATTGACTATTGCAGCGCACATATTTTTCATTAGGATCTTAATGCTTCAATTAATATATAAACTCAATGTTGTGTATTTCTTGCGCATCTCTTTGGGTATACATGAGTAACTGGACACCTCCTTAGTCTGACTGCAACACACCTCCCACTGGTCATCTTGGATGGGGTGCCCCAGATCAGCCTCCCAGGTGGCCTGAGCTTGGAATCGTTCACTGGGATCATGGCCGCACAAGCCCTGTACATTTTGGAGAGTAGGTGTTTCCCCTCGGCACTATCTACAACTGAAGAGATGGGGGCAAAAAAAATCAATCTCTATCGAGAATCCAGGGACAATCGCCATCAATGCAGACCTTATGCGATTAAGCACAGATATATCCATGCAGGAAGCGCTGCAAAATTTTGCACCTACTATAACAGAGAGGACATGCCCATTTATATACAAATCCCGATCCTGAAAGGTCTCACTGTTGTTTAAAATTGAACTCTCCGCGGGCCGACTTGGCCCACCTCACTTGAAATTGTGACACAATTTAAGGCTACTGGGCCACAATTTTCCAGACATTAGCTGACATGACAGAGATGGAAATTACACCCTCACCAGAGGTCGCACTGTTGGGTTATGTAAAAAAACATCCCGAAGGCTGCGCAGAGGTTTACTGCGATGGGGCTACTTCTGGCTAAGAGGGAAATAGCACACAAATGGATGCAAAAAGCTGCACTGACGTTGAAGGGCTGGCTAAACAGTCTCGCATACTGCAATACAAAACTATGATCTATATTCTACTACACTTCCTAGCAAGTCCCACCCAAAAGACACCTGGGGCCCATTAAAATGTTTCACAACAACAGCGCAGACACAACCTGCCACACAAATTGAGCACAGCTTGTTGCGAACTGGGGTGGGCTGAAGGGGGGGAGAGCGTTCATCATTGGACATTAACATGTCAAATCTACTCTGGCTGATGCCTTTACCCCCCCTGGGAACAAACGCAGGTGGTGTGTTCTGCTAGCAAGGGGCGGTATTGGTCAGGTGCGGCGGGTTCAATGGTTTACTTTGTACTGTACATGCACTTGGTTGTTATTTTGAATGGTGCAGGCAAACATTCTTTTTTGGATTCCAGCTAAATTGATATGGAGATCTAAACTGTACACAATTTTGCAGATATGATGTTCTATTATGTGAACTGGTAAACAAAGTTTCAACAAAAAAAAGTGATGTCAAAGGGCCTGCCTTAAGGAGATCACAAATATCTTGAATACCTTATCAAAAGTACTTATATCCTGAGTGGACATTCCTTGCTACCAATGACAGAGATAGAGAACTCTGGGAATTATTGGATAGCAGTACAGATTCAACGGAGCCACTTTGAGCTGAGCATTAAGCTCAAACTGTATTACGACTTCCCTTTGCCACTTGATGTGTTGAGACATTTTATCCTGGATATGATCTATTTTCCTCTTTTGCATGAGATACATTTTCCTGGGCCAGTAAACAGACTGAGACATTGTATTCTGGATATGATTATCAGTGAACTGAAACCTATCATTATTAGAGACATCTGAATAGACTTTATCGGGAAATATGAAGAGTACCCAGGCCCGAATCTGCTGAAGAAGTGTAAGATGGTCATTTTGAGAGTAGGGCTAAGGAAGTCCATGAAGATTTGTAAATAATCAAGGCACTGCATGTTGCTTAAACTTTGTTTTGCCTTTTGTACAGGCGGAGAATGTTAGAGAAAACTCTGCTGCTGCTATACTCCACCCACTGGCCTGATTTAAGAGACATAATGGAACCCAACCCAAACCCCAGTCGACATAGGTATATAATAGCAGGTACACATTTATCAGTAGTAGTAGTGCTAATTGTTTTGCTTGTAGTATTACATCCATATACATATAATTCGGTTGAGACGGGCAGCCTGATTCATCATTCTCCCGTTTTGCGAGCCCCTAATAGCGATTCATAGCGAATCGCTATTAAGGACTCGCAAAACGGGATTCATGTAGAAATTGCATAAAGAAATGCGATTCCTACATAATCCTTATTTGCGATTAGCAAATTGCTAATCGCAAATAAGGAATAACTCGCCATTCATTCCTATGGGCCAAAAGGCCCATAGGAATAAATGGGGAGTATTCCTTATTTGCGATTAGCAATTTGCTAATCGCAAATAAGATAGCGATTTGAAGGGTGCCAGGGGTGTCCAAAGGACACCCTGTAGCACCCCTCAAATTAAATTTTACACAGGTGTTGCACACACACATGTCCAAAGGACATGTGTGTGTGTAACATGCAACTCAGAAAAATGCATTTAAAAGCATTTTTCTGAGTTTTCGCAATTTACCACGAGGTCTGACCTCGCGGTATATTGCGGCCAGAAATTGTGAATTCGCGAAACAAAATTGGATGATGAATTGCATTTAAGGAATCTCAAATAGAGATTCCTTAAATGTAATTCCTCGCAAAATTGCGAGATCGCAATTAGCGATTTTTGCATTTGGGATGATGAATCCCAAATGCAAAAATCGCACTCGCAAAGGGCCAGATTCTCAGAATCTGGCCCTTTGCGAGCCGATTTCGGCTTCATGAATAAGGCTGTAAGTCTACAATTATTCCCAAACCCTCACACCGTAGTGGTAATAGCTTGAATTACTTAGATTATACAGAGTTACATGTACATAAATCTAGAGGCAATTATTCTGCAAATGCTTATTTTAAATTAAGAGTATATTGACACTATGGATGCCAGGGATTGGTATGTTTGAAAACAATTGTCTGCATCAGCTGCACAGGGTATCACTTTTCATCAAATTCCTTTGAATTATGGTGTTACCTGTAGTATGTTGATGAGCCTTATATGGGAGGCACCATTTTGAATATTATTTTTCCGATCAGGATTTTGTTTGTTCAGAAGTCCCCATACTTGACCACATAAGGTGTCACATTTACCCCAATGATCAGCTTCCTGTAATTAATCAAAAGTTCTTTAAACCCATCATGACAATAGACAGCACCTATGCTTATAGACACAATTTGATTTGCCTTCTAACAGAGGTTGAAAAGACATGTCTACATTTAGTTGAAGACAAGAGGAGAAGCATGGAATATAGGAAAAAGACAAACAAGAACTTTAAAAATGAACATAAGTAGACTAAGGAAGAATTTGAGCATCTTGTGACAGGAAATCAAGCAGCGCTGACTTTAAATTGAAAACATAAAGGGAAAAAAGTATATTTGTTAAGAGATCTTCACTTGACAATCATTTTCTGGGAAAAGTGAATGTGACAATATACTTGAAGTTATGAGTGATGATCCTGCTATTCCTGGAGTCTACTATATTTGTGGAGGACATGCCTTTTTCACGTTGCCCAGAGGATGGAATGGGAGTTTTTCCAAAGATTTATCCTTTGGAACATCTCAATGACTCTGTTTGGGAAACTAATTCCAAACATAAATGAGGCTTCTGTGCTAGAGAATTGGTGGGAAACATTTTTAATGCAGTGATTCTGTCTATGGGTGTGACTTTCAATTCCATTAAGGATAGAAAGTTTTCCACTGTAGTGGATAAATTGGCCACCAGTACAACAGGAGCTTTATTAGTTGTAGATACGAAAATAGTGGGTATCAGGTCCATGGTTTTGCAAAAGCACCCTGCATTAGACATCCTGCTTGCAAAAGAGGGCAGAGTTTGTCGGATGTTAAAGGTCCAGCAAAGCTGCACCTACATTCCTGACAAGAGTAAGGATTTGAAGAATTTTATCAAGAATATTTCTGACCTGCAAAAGGATTTGTAGGAGTTGGGAGCAACAGGTGCATCTGAAAGCCATTGAAAGTGGATTTTCTGTAGTAGGCAAATGGTTTTGTAACTTTAGAAATATAATATTGGGCCCTATCTTGAAAACCTTTCTGATTTTCGCCCTTTGTGTGATACTCCTAGTAGTGTTATTTAAGGGATACAAATGTATAGAGGCAAGGAGGGGAGTGAAAAGAAAGAGACATGTGTTGGGAATCCTATACTCTATATGCTTCATTCTATTTAATGAGAATTATAACATTAGAGAGTTATTGAATCACTCCTTTATTATTAAAATGTATTTGTTAGAGACCATATAGATTTTGAATGGAAAGTGGTGCACTAAAATGCATTTCATGCAGTGCATTTACTAGGGCCTAGTTATTATGAACCAGGTATGTGCTTCAGTGGCGGCTGATAAAGTTAGAGATTGATGAGGCTGGGCTTGGCTTAAAGGGCGTGGGGGGATGTTTAGGGGTCATGATATTTTTTGGTAGGCCGGTCATCATTTGCAGGGAAAACACATTGTACACGCACAGTATGCCACACACAGACTGCACACACCCTATAAAATATACAGTCAAGGCGTCAAATTAAAACATTAATAATATGCACACATTATACTGTACTCATGTGTCGCTCACACACAAATATACCATACACAGCGTGTGCTCGCGGATGAAACTATGCTTTTGTATATATTATTATGAACACGAATAGCAGTCTCATAACATATACTCTGGGGACATTATCTAAAGGGTAAAACTGCACATACTATGCTAAACAAGCGGGGCATGTAAACATACAGCTTGCTTACAGAACCGGACTGATACACACTGAGTACGAATAGACAATAGTGTTAAATTAAAGCATACCTGTATTTTAGACTTGGCAAAAATGGAGCAAGCAGATGTAAATAAAAACAAGTGCTTTTTATTTGAACGTGAACACACAACTTGTATCCACAAACTGGTGTGCAGATCTGCCTACGCAGAAAGTGCACAAGGCATCCAAGGAGGCTATGGGTCTGGATAAGGAGCACTAGAAATGAACAGTCCAAAGAGACACAGGCTCTTGCACCCTGTTTAAGAGTGAACAGTAAATAGTAATTATAGAGAAAAAAGAAAAATATTTTGAACAACATTTTCTAAGACTACAGATCAGCTAAAATTCTTCTGTGTTGACACAGCTGAGATTTCCCCATAAAACTGCCACAATTACAATGTTAACAGCATTGGGTCTTCCAAACTTCCAGCGAAAAGGCCATGCATTGAATGGCCATAGAGCCTTGACCACAACCTTTTGGTGGGTAGTGTGAGAAGCTGGCATCAGTGGCTCGTGTGAAAAGTTGGAACTGGTGGCTGCTATAAGGAACTCATAATGTTCAAATCAAATCAAAAAAACTTTATTTGATTTTTTGCATTTAAAAATCTGAAAAGTCACATAGTAAAATTTACAAAATAATGTTTTAAAAAGAATTAAAATATTACATTAAAAAATTACATCTTTATATACCACTTGTATCTTAATATCCCTTCTTCAGTTAATTCATAGTTATTTAACCAGTCATTCTATACATTGGTCCTCCTCAGAGTGGGTCTCCCACATTAGGCTCGTCGATGGATACGACGCCACGGAGCCAGCTGCTACATTGAATTATATAGGTTGGAGATATAAAAACCCAGCGTATTACAGACTATAAAAAGAAAAATCTGACCAATGGATACCAGGAAAGACACTTTGAATATTTATAAGCCCTGAAGAAGTCCTTGTCGGACGAAAAGCGTTGGCATCGGCTACAGTCTGTTTTTATGGAAGAAAGAGTTTTTGGAATACATAAAGAATTTACTACTACTCCACTGAAGATTAATCATTTGCCGTGATTTAGTTATATTAATAACTGAAGAAATTGAAATAATTTTGTGTGATATAGACAACTATTACTTTTTTGTAGCGTGCTGGATTTAAGAATATAAAGTTCAACACCTGCTCAATAGTCCCTAACCCCTGTCTAAAACCGTACTGTACATTAGATAACATTTTATTATCCTCGGCCCATGTTTGCAATCTGTTCAAGACTATTCTACCTACTATCTTAATCAGAGAGTCCAGCAGGAAAATTGGGCGGAAATACACCGGATTTTCCCGTTCACCCTTCTAAAATATTGGAATGATCACGGATTCAGACCATGTTGTGATAAGTGCCTTCTCACAACAGGCCTTTAATACCTGTGTCAGCAAAGGGGACCAGAGAGCGGGGATGTTCTTAAATAAATCCATAGGGATGTCATCTGGCCCTGGAGCTTTGCCACCTTTACTTTCATTTATTGCTGCAGTGACTTCGTCTAGAGTGACATTTAACCTTATGGGCGTGAAGCTTACCGCCTCTCCTTGTGCATGCAAATCAGTATCAGTTATAAAATCTTTGGCCCCCCTATCGCTATAAATGGCAGAGAAGAATTTTATTCAGGCCTCTTCGTCTATAGCCACTTCTATCCTGGGTCCATTATTGTTTGCAAAGAAAGGAGCATTTACTGCCCGCCAGAATATAGTGCAATCCCATTTTTGTGAGGCCTCATATAATATATCCCACGCCTGATCTTTTAGTTCTTTTTTCCTATTTTTTCTGGCCAAATTGTAGTTCTTTCTATATGCACTAATTTCTCCCTGATTTCTCTCAGTCTTGTGGAGGGCCGCCTTCAGTTGGTTATAGGCTTTCGTACATTTAGTATTGAACCATCCATTTATCTTCTTTGGAGGTGCCTTCTTGTGGGCTCTTAACGAGTTTTGGATCTCAGTTGTAATTAATGAGTATGCCCTCAAAATTTCGTTATAATCCGCCCTATCTTGGAGACATACCACTATTTGATCATGTGCTTTTCCAATGATCCTTTTGGTCACCTCTTCAACATTTATCTTACCCCAACTTAAAGAATAGCCATTCTGGCGCGATAACGTAATATTTTGTGACAGTGCCAGGTAACTATCATGCTGTTGCTAAGAACTTCAGACCACTAAAGCCCTTAATTCTGCATTTTTCAGCAAGACCAGATGCCTTCTGTAAAGCCATGCAGGTACCATGGGGCACACGTTCACAGGGCACAATACACAGTAAAATAACATCACAGCTATCTCTATGTGGCAAATGTTTCCAATACATATTTGCCGTTCCCAGCTTCCCCTAACTCTTTGCTGATTTATTTGAGTAATTTGAATTCACCCAGGAACAGCTTAAGGGAGGACAGCTTTATGTAAGCCTACCTAGTAGGATATTCCCAGACTAGTGCATTCTCTTAGCTCTGGTGCCAGTGACCTCCCCTGGACACTCTCGGTGACCGGCAAGTTTCCCCCAACACCCCCAGCCCACACACACACTGCCAGTAATTATGCTCATTTAAATGTTGTTTAAAAACCTTTTTTACACAATAGTTGTTTGAGATCTCTACCTTTAGGGAGATTACTCGCCACTTACCACTAGTCACGCTGCATACCATTTATTTTCTCTTTATTGTGATTCTTTGAGCTTTCCAATTATTTATCCAACTGGGGCTTATTGACCTCATGTTTTTTTACCAAGTTCAACACTTGAGCTAACTGCTATCATGTAAAACCCTTCACATTGACATGTACATGATAATTAACAATCAAATAACAAAACAGGCATTTATTTTAAGGGGCTGTTTGTTACTACCAGTGCTTTAAATGGGAAAAAATAAGTGCAGGTACTCATTAACACGAGCTAGCGGTGTAGTGAGTGGGCGGGGCTAGGGGCGGGGCTTAAAGGCAAGACATGATGATACTTAACGACTTCTATAACTGTTGCACCTCACAACAAAACACATGATGAATGTGTGTATATAAACAAAGCAGGTTAACATTACACAAAATGAAAGAGAAATGAGATAATATGTTAACATTTCCTTTTTTTGCAATAGTTGCACCTTCTTAATGCCATACTGTTAAATACTGTTGTTTGGCACGATACTATATATTTTTGAGCATGTGAGTAGGGTTAAACTGAAAATTCCTCCACTACGAACCAAAGCTCTTATGGCACCAAGCAAATGAAGCAAATCATCATGACCCTCCTCAGAAGATATTTCTTGTCTCTTCCATCGATCTATCCATTCATTCTACCATTTACCTGCTGATGAGCACCATTTACCCTCTACATTCTGTCGTCTATTCAGTTTTTCATCTATAATTCAGTTTTTCACCATTCTGTCTGTCCACCCTTCATATCCAAACCTATCCATCCATCCTTTCACTCATCCATCTCTTTATCCACCCTTTCACTCATCCATCAATCCTTTCTCTCATCTATCCATCAACCCGTTCACTCCATTATACCATCCATCCTTTCATTCCATCCACCCTTTCACTCAATCCCTCCTTTCATTCATCCATCATCCACCCCGTCCCTTTCATTCACCAATCCAATCATTCACTTATCCACCTATATCCACCCTTTTATCCAATCATCCACCCTCTTTCACCCATCCATCCACTCATCCATTCATACATCCACCCTTGCTTACTCATCCATCCACTCACTCACTCACCCACCAACCCTTCCTACTACGTTATTTATGAACCTTTGTCACCGAGCAGACATGTACACACAAAGTGCCACCCATTTTTCTTACAAAAAACAAGCATACAAATGCAGGCAAATATACAAACATAAGCAGACACACTAAAGACTCTGGTATGTTAAAAGCCATGTCATACTCTTCATCATGGCTTTTTTAACTGCCACTACCAGGGGACTGCCATGATTCCTATGTTTGTGCAAATGCGGAGGATAGTGTGAATGTGGTTGACAGCACAGGGCCTGAATGGACCCCGTAGCTGCCAAGGTTTCAGATGGCTAGGTGTGACATTTTCATATTTTCATTGTAATTGTGAGTGCCATTTCAACGACTATGAGTGACACTTTCTTTCTCGCTAGCAAAATTAAGCAAGGAAGACGAAGGAATCATATAAATATCAGAAAAAACATCCATTGAGTATAGCTGCTAATGTTTCAGATTGCTTATGTGTGTCATTTTCATGGATTCAGTGGATTTACGAGAGTCAGGCAACAACTAGATGTGCAACCTTTAGAGTGGCACTTTCTTGCGAGCATAATCATGGTATGAAGTAAATAGAATTTGACAAATATCAGAAATCACACTAATTTAAGCAACAAGGAAGTCAAACTCTGGAGTAGGTGCTTTTGAAGCTATTCAAATTCTTTAAAAAATCAGCACCCTCCACCCCAACCTCAGCTTCAGGTGTGGCCAAACCACATGTAACAAAGGGATCTCTGTGACAAAAGCAGCAACCCACTGAGCTATCCACATACAATCAAGTACAACACAATATGCTTTTTTTGAAGCAGGCATATTAACCCTCTACGCTACTTAATAGTCAGAGTGAAAAGTGCCAGTGGAGAAAACTCTGACCTCTCTCCAGCAGGAACAATAATCACCTGACTTATCAAGTCTAACTATGCTGAGAAAATAAAGGGTGCTGCTTCGTAGTGTCACTGTCAAGCAGGGATGTTAAACACTTGGCACTACTAATAAATCAGCCAAGGTGCTAGTTTAGAGAAAAGGTAGCACTGGGCTGGCGTGGTGAGTGTGGGACAGAAGTTGGGCTCGGGGCTGGGCACAGCAATAGCCCATCATGTCGAGGTCAGGAGGAGGTGAGCAGGTGATCGAGTCTCGAACACCGGCTTCCTCCTTCAAGTCCATGTAGCAGGGGAATTCCTGGGTGCTCTGGGGCCCGGCTGGCAGGCAGAAAATGAAACACCCTGCCACAGCATGGGCGGCGACCACATTGTGACTGAGCAAGATGGGAGCCAGGCGCATCTAAAGGAGAGTGTTAGGAATGTGGGGAAACAATGGGCTGGCGGCGCTAGTTTTGAGCTTGTTTGGCATATAAGAAAGCCTTCTATGCACAGACCGGGTAATTGAGGCATGTGGCGTTGGGAAGGTAGGTGCCTCAGTGCAGAAAGCAGTTAGATTAGCGCTCCAGGGGCCACTTCGATCGCATCGTTTGGCCATTAACCCTCTGATCCAGAGACAGTACAGGAAGTGTGAGAATCTGCTCCTGATAATATGTCTATCTATGTATAAAGTGTTACCCTGCACGGAATTTTCCCTACCAGAAGTGCTGCGCTTTGAAATTCACACGGGCACACTGTAAAACGAATCTCGACCCTGCTCTGTCCAGCACAGCGTGACGGCGAGCACCGGACATTATTCAGATGAGCCCTGCTAAATAGCTCATATTTACAACAAGGGGTGGTGAGGGACAGAGTCTCTGAATTAAGCAGAAAGCTCTCACCCAGTCAAGAGATCAGGGCTAGATCCAACACCGTTTTTTAGCTCACTGCACCATCCCAGTTTCAGAACCTGGCTGTATGCAAATTAGTCTGTTCCTGTCCCAGTGCATGATGGGAACAGGGCAAACCAAACTACAAAAGCCAATTCTTACACTGGGAAGGAAACAAGCTCCCGGGGACCGGTTTCTGGCATTACAGCCGTCTTCGGCCCGGTTTGCTTGAATCCTGATGGTGCAATGAGCAAGGGTCTCACATCTGAGAATACCCTTCCACGCTTAGGGTGGACAAAAATATTTACAACAAGGGGTGGTGAGGGACAGAGTCTCTGAATTAAGCAGAAAGCTCTCACCCAGTCAAGAGATCAGGGCTAGATCCAACACCGTGTTTTAGCTCACTGCACCATCCCAGTTTCAGAACCTGGCTGTATGCAAATTAGTCTGTTCCTGTCCCAGTGCATGATGGGAACAGGGCAAACCAAACTACAAAAGCCAATTCTTACACTGGGAAGGAAACAAGCTCCCGGGGACCGGTTTCTGGCATTACAGCCGTCTTCGGCCCGGTTTGCTTGAATCCTGATGGTGCAATGAGCAAGGGTCTCACATCTGAGAATACCCTTCCACGCTTAGGGTGGACAAAAATATTTACAACAAGGGGTGGTGAGGGACAGAGTCTCTGAATTAAGCAGAAAGCTCTCACCCAGTCAAGAGATCAGGGCTAGATCCAACACCGTTTTTTAGCTCACTGCACCATCCCAGTTTCAGAACCTGGCTGTATGCAAATTAGTCTGTTCCTGTCCCAGTGCATGATGGGAACAGGGCAAACCAAACTACAAAAGCCAATTCTTACACTGGGAAGGAAACAAGCTCCCGGGGACCGGTTTCTGGCATTACAGCCGTCTTCGGCCCGGTTTGCTTGAATCCTGATGGTGCAATGAGCAAGGGTCTCACATCTGAGAATACCCTTCCACGCTTAGGGTGGACAAAAATATTTACAACAAGGGGTGGTGAGGGACAGAGTCTCTGAATTAAGCAGAAAGCTCTCACCCAGTCAAGAGATCAGGGCTAGATCCAACACCGTTTTTTAGCTCACTGCACCATCCCAGTTTCAGAACCTGGCTGTATGCAAATTAGTCTGTTCCTGTCCCAGTGCATGATGGGAACAGGGCAAACCAAACTACAAAAGCCAATTCTTACACTGGGAAGGAAACAAGCTCCCGGGGACCGGTTTCTGGCATTACAGCCGTCTTCGGCCCGGTTTGCTTGAATCCTGATGGTGCAATGAGCAAGGGTCTCACATCTGAGAATACCCTTCCACGCTTAGGGTGGACAAAAATATTTACAACAAGGGGTGGTGAGGGACAGAGTCTCTGAATTAAGCAGAAAGCTCTCACCCAGTCAAGAGATCAGGGCTAGATCCAACACCGTTTTTTAGCTCACTGCACCATCCCAGTTTCAGAACCTGGCTGTATGCAAATTAGTCTGTTCCTGTCCCAGTGCATGATGGGAACAGGGCAAACCAAACTACAAAAGCCAATTCTTACACTGGGAAGGAAACAAGCTCCCGGGGACCGGTTTCTGGCATTACAGCCGTCTTCGGCCCGGTTTGCTTGAATCCTGATGGTGCAATGAGCAAGGGTCTCACATCTGAGAATACCCTTCCACGCTTAGGGTGGACAAAAATATTTACAACAAGGGGTGGTGAGGGACAGAGTCTCTGAATTAAGCAGAAAGCTCTCACCCAGTCAAGAGATCAGGGCTAGATCCAACACCGTTTTTTAGCTCACTGCACCATCCCAGTTTCAGAACCTGGCTGTATGCAAATTAGTCTGTTCCTGTCCCAGTGCATGATGGGAACAGGGCAAACCAAACTACAAAAGCCAATTCTTACACTGGGAAGGAAACAAGCTCCCGGGGACCGGTTTCTGGCATTACAGCCGTCTTCGGCCCGGTTTGCTTGAATCCTGATGGTGCAATGAGCAAGGGTCTCACATCTAAGAATACCCTTCCACGCTTAGGGTGGACAAAAATATTTACAACAAGGGGTGGTGAGGGACAGAGTCTCTGAATTAAGCAGAAAGCTCTCACCCAGTCAAGAGATCAGGGCTAGATCCAACACCGTTTTTTAGCTCACTGCACCATCCCAGTTTCAGAACCTGGCTGTATGCAAATTAGTCTGTTCCTGTCCCAGTGCATGATGGGAACAGGGCAAACCAAACTACAAAAGCCAATTCTTACACTGGGAAGGAAACAAGCTCCCGGGGACCGGTTTCTGGCATTACAGCCGTCTTCGGCCCGGTTTGCTTGAATCCTGATGGTGCAATGAGCAAGGGTCTCACATCTGAGAATACCCTTCCACGCTTAGGGTGGACAAAAATATTTACAACAAGGGGTGGTGAGGGACAGAGTCTCTGAATTAAGCAGAAAGCTCTCACCCAGTCAAGAGATCAGGGCTAGATCCAACACCGTTTTTTAGCTCACTGCACCATCCCAGTTTCAGAACCTGGCTGTATGCAAATTAGTCTGTTCCTGTCCCAGTGCATGATGGGAACAGGGCAAACCAAACTACAAAAGCCAATTCTTACACTGGGAAGGAAACAAGCTCCCGGGGACCGGTTTCTGGCATTACAGCCGTCTTCGGCCCGGTTTGCTTGAATCCTGATGGTGCAATGAGCAAGGGTCTCACATCTGAGAATACCCTTCCACGCTTAGGGTGGACAAAAATATTTACAACAAGGGGTGGTGAGGGACAGAGTCTCTGAATTAAGCAGAAAGCTCTCACCCAGTCAAGAGATCAGGGCTAGATCCAACACCGTTTTTTAGCTCACTGCACCATCCCAGTTTCAGAACCTGGCTGTATGCAAATTAGTCTGTTCCTGTCCCAGTGCATGATGGGAACAGGGCAAACCAAACTACAAAAGCCAATTCTTACACTGGGAAGGAAACAAGCTCCCGGGGACCGGTTTCTGGCATTACAGCCGTCTTCGGCCCGGTTTGCTTGAATCCTGATGGTGCAATGAGCGGTGATGGATCAAGCCCTGATCTTTGGACTGGGTAAGAGTGGTCTGCTCAATTCAGACACTCTGTTCATCACCACCCCCTTTTGTAAATCGATTTTGGCCACTATAGGTGTGGCAGGGTATACTCAGACATGAGTCCCTTTCTCACTGCTCCATCAGGATTCAAGCAAGCCGGGCCGAAGAGGCTGAAATGCCAGAAACCGGTCCCCGGTAGCTTGGCTCCTTTCTGGTAAGGAATTGGCTTGGTAGTTTAGTCTGCCCTGTTCCCATGATGCACTGGGCCAGGGACAGACTGATTTGCATATAGCCAGGTTCTGAGCTGAGATGGGGCAGTGAGATAAATAACGGTGATGGATCAAGCCCTGATCTTTGGACTGGGTAAGAGTGGTCTGCTCAATTCAGACACTCTGTTCATCACCACCCCCTTTTGTAAATCGATCTGCTAAATAGCTCAGCAGGTGCTCAGATACGGAGACAAAAGCGGCGCGCTCCCAGAGACACGGCCCACTCCTGCTCGCCACTGCGCTGGCACTCACAGGCACTAAGCCTATCTTTTCATGAGTACCGGTACTCTCCTCGGGCAGTAGAGAAGTGCCGGTACTCAGAGCGATAAATTTAAGAAGTGCCGGTACTCAGTACTGGTGAGTACCGGCCCGTTTAAAGCACTGGTTACTACTAAAGAAATAGGCTGAGCCCAGTGATAAAAGATCGCAGTCTGAGAAATCTTTTGAGAGAGAGTTTATTTCAATGCAATTACCAAGAAGTCCAGTCTCCCAACAGCTCTCCCACAGCTGGAATGCCCCACCAACAATCTATGAGATCATGCAGTCGAATGTATGACTAAATAACTACTTCCTAAACCACGACTTTCTTAACCACGAAAGCTGAACAACGAGCTATTCTAAAGCACTACTGTTTTTTTCAACGACCTCCTAAACCACGAAAAAAAAACATTTCGTGACTGGCCGTTAGATGGCACTATTCTAATAACAATAATTCTTCGTAATGTTTTCACATTAAACTCCAAAAAAGTGGTCAAACCAGTATTTGGCAACTTTAAAGGCACCAGAAAACAATAATATTAGCTTGGTGAATATTGTTCATCAAGTGCTCGTATGTGTTAATAAAAAAAGGGACTCAGCTATAAGTGCGTCTGGCTTAGCATCGGAGCAGAGTGATGAGGTATTGCTTGCACCCTGGTCGATGGAGAACAATTCAGATAACAGCTGCAGACTTGACTTTTTTGAAGAGTGTGAAAAGTATTCTACAGAAATAATTTTGAACATGTATTGCAAGGCTGTTCCTACTTGAAAGTCGCTATAAAAGTATGGAAGGGGAGGAGGACAGACTCGTGGTGTTTGCATGCTGCCATATATAGGCTGGCTGCTTCCCTACTTTCCTCTGAGCCCGTCAGCCTGATACTTCCATTCAAGTGTCATGTTGGGGGTTGGGGAGATGCATTACCTAATTCAAGAAGAATAGCGCGCTATCTCTTCAAAATCGCATTTTTATTCACGCACCATAGTGAGACCACAGCTGGGCACACAGCACGTACTCAGAAACAAAACAAGAGAAGAAACATGCATTTGAGCTGGCAGAATCCGGGCATTTATCTCATGCGCCTGGCATTTTGGCTCTTCAGTCGTGATTGGCAGTCATCCAGTTTGCCTCTCTTCCGTTTCCAGGTTTAAGGGGTGGGGCGGAGATGAGTGACGTGATAGCTTAGTTTAACATTGCAGTCCGGGAAAAGTAGTGGTTTAGGACTTCGTGGTTTAGAACGTCGTTGTTCAGGATTTATCGTGGTTGGGACTTCGTTGTTCAGGTAAGTCGTACTTTATACTTCGTTGTTAAGGATGTTTCCCCATGCAGTCTACATTCTACGCTACTTTAATTACAACACATCCCCTTTACAAAGTCATATGAAATAACAAAACAAGAAATAAATGATCTCTAATTATAACCTAAAACTTAAGAAAACATAAAATATAAGAGAATAATAGAAACTAAACACAAGCAAGAAAAGATACATCAGTACTGAGGTTCTGTAAATTACGAATTCGTTCGTGCTCAGCCTCCATTTTGAGATCGCCGCCATTTTGTGTTGCCCTCACTCAGGCAGCTCGGCGAACGCAATGTTTTTGTTGTTTCTGCTTTGCGTGTCAGGTGGTTTCCTCGCCTATGTTTACTAACGAGTGTCAGGGTCTGGCCGAGTACACTAATTCCTGTCTGAGCTGATTAATCCTCGTCCGGACTACATGTCATTTCTCACCATTGTTTCCTTTAAGTTATCTTATCTGCTGTCCTTCGGTACACATCTCATGCATTCTCCTGTTTCTCGACTGTCCTTCTACGACACACAGCTGTGTTTTCTCTGCTAGTAAACCGAATTCTGTGGATTAATTTGTGATTTACTTAAGGGGTCGAATGACAAACAGAACCGGGAACTTGAGTTGCTTCGGCTTTAAAACATTGTCTATAACATTTGCCTATAGCTCATGCTCGTGTGTGATTGCATTTTTGCATTGTGTTGTACCGTATATAAACCTGTGTGCCACGGAGTTAAGTGGCAGTCTCTTTTAAACCTCGTTGTACTGACGACTTCTAAGACCAACGTACTAGCTGCAGCTAATAAATACCATCTTCTATGCCAGACGAAGAGTCTGTGTCTCTGTTTAGACAAGGCAGGTGAATCCAGGGGATTTAGGCGTACCCTGCGCCACCGGGCCTTAAGGCTGCGATTCTCCCACTGGCGCCCAATGCGTGGCGGGACTTCAGCGGTAGCGGTTGAGCCCGAGGGTCGTGAGGAGCCCCGCAAGAAAACTCCGGAGGAAGCGCACCACGTGATTGACCCCTGTATGTCGGAAGTGGACCGAAGGTCTTTGACGGCGCGGCTACTCCTTTCCGACGGCTGCTGACGACTGCTGCCTTGACTGTTGCCCTGCCTTGGACCCTTCTGATGAATTTTGGTAGAGCGAGACGATAGACGGACCTTTGCTGGCGCAGAACGATTCTTAGTTAAGTATTTGGTGGGTCGCTCCCACAGACCTTTGTTTTGTTTTTATTCTTAGTCTCTGTTCAGATATTGCAATAGCTGAAGCCAAGGGGTAAGTATGATTGTACTGTTTCACTAATCTATACCCCTTGTTGTTTGTGATCAGTCCAGAGAAGTGACGATGCCTGGGCAGAGTAAGTTCAAAAGATTTTGTTGTTTGGGTTGTACAAGGGATTCCCAGTTGGAGGAGTCATGTCCGATCCCTCCGGTTGGAAGTCCGACTTATGAGCTCCATTCGAAACATGGTATTGGTCCCATTACCTTTAACGAGACATGGGTCCGATATACGAAAAATAGTGGAGGTTTGAGATGGCCCCAGAATGGTAGCCGAATGGTAGCTTTGATTCTGCTATATTAGATCATTTAGAAACGATTCTGTTTAAAAGAAAAGCCCGGCTGGCTATGTTTGACTCCTTTCGCCTCTAGCGCAAAGAAGCCAACCAAAAAGAAATCAAGCAAGCGAAAAAGGCTAAGAAAACACAAGACATGTCAGTTCTTCAGGCTGCCCAGCAGTTTAAGGATAACGAAGTAGATGATGCGAAGGAGATATTAGAGAGACAACATCGTATGGCGATAGATAGATGCTATCCGATGTTGCCTACTTCCTCTTCAGATAAAAGTAAGGAATTAGAAGAAGATTCCCTAATGTCTTGTTTATTAAAATCACCTCCGCCCTATGTTCAGAATGTGAATGCACCTCCGTTAACCCCTCCTGTTGCTCAACAAGTGGTTGCTCAATTACTGATTGTCCAGCAACCAGCTCAGCTCATTAATGCTTCCTTGTCTACTTCTGCTACGCCCTCGCAGCTTGTACTTCAGCCCCCGCCTTCTCCCGCTCCTCTTCTTCAGCCTGCTACGTTTCAGTCTCTGCTACCTTCTACATCCGTAATACCTCCTATTCTTTCGAGGGATTCTCCTATTTCACAGAGGAGGATAGCAGATGCTGTTACCAGTTTCTTTTCTCCTTTTGTTAGATCTATAAAAATGTCTCCAGCTTTCTCTAGACGTCAATCTCGTTGTCAGCTTCCTTTTGCGGCCGAGAAAGTAGCTTTGAGTTCTCTCGCTCGCAAATGGATTGAGCATGGACCAGAATATAGTACTGATGACATCATGAGTTGCTTTCATCAATGGGGGGAGCCCACGCAGAGATATGTTTTCAACATCATGTGTCACACTCTTATTAGAAGTTGGGAAGATATTGAGTTAGATACAGTCCCTTCGGACCTCCTGAAATTACAAGGTGATTTTGACAAAGGTTTTATTGTAGGACATCGAGTTGAGGAGGCGGTAACTAG
Organism: Lissotriton vulgaris; assembly: GCF_964263255.1. NCBI lineage: Eukaryota > Metazoa > Chordata > Amphibia > Caudata > Salamandridae > Lissotriton > Lissotriton vulgaris. The sequence continues at coordinate 1,375,381,896 of NC_141695.1, forward strand.
ACTCATTGCATTTCGAACAATGTTTCTTTCCGATGCGTGAAGTCCCTCCTGTATGGAGAGAAGAGGTGATTGGCCCACCTCTAATCCCTGCTCATTTCCAGCGTATAAGGGTTCACGAACCCTGGAAGAGGTCTGAAGTATTGGCGCTTAAACAAACTCTTCCCGACCCCTGTAAAAATCCTGCTGGATATTATAAAGAATTGTCCCAAACAGTTGATGCTTGTATTATCAATTTGGCCGACATTGATATGTTATTTGGGAATGTTGTTCCGCAAGGTATATGGGCAAGGATTCGTAGGGAGAATCATTTAGCCGAATTGGGTGGTGATTGGGCTGCTATTAGAGCTGGGGATGCAAATCAGGTGGGTGGTGCAAAACCCGAGAATTTGATTATGGTTCTTCCAGGTAGAATAATTGAGTTAATGAAGACAATGATGCCTGCGGTACGAGTAAATTGGGATAAGTTGGCCGCGTGTAAGCAAAAGAAAGATGAAAGTGTCTCGGACTTTTTCACTCGTTTCGAAGAAATGTTTATAGACCACAGTGGTCAGGACTTGAGTGTAGAGGGTGGTCAGCGATTGTTTGTGGACAAGTTTGTATATAATTTGCTCCCTGAATTATCGAATAAATTGAAGAGTTCTGAAAGTGCATGGGCTGTCTCTTCTCCTGCTAAAATATTGGCTACTGCACAATATTATGAGAATAGGGATAAGGAGGAGAAGGAGAAGCAAGAGAAGAAAAATAAGGATTTGAAAACTAAAGTTCTTTTACAGCAGGCGTATCCGCCTCACTCGAATCAGCATCAGGAAAACACTCAGTTTCAGCAGCCTCCACAGTTTCAGAGACTGTTGCAAAAGCCTGAGTATTTTACGCCGAGACCTTCATTAGGTCCTAATCGATGTGCATATTGTAGGGAGGAAGGACATTTCAAACATAGTTGTCCGGTCTTATTACAGCGTAATAATGGGATGTCTGCTTCTCGAGGTCGTGGGAATTTTCAGACAGGATCTAGGGGAAGAGGACGAGGTGCGTCCTCTCAGGAGCAGCGTTCTCGTGTCCCATCTACCTCGAATTACTTTGACCAGCAGACGGTTCTGTCTACGCAGTATTACAATGATGATTACTACGTTGAAGAGAGGGCTGACAATTTTCAGACTGAATAGGACAGCCAAGGACGAAGTGAGGGAGTTGTGTTGATTCCAGTAGATCAAAATGGGCCGTATGTAACTGTCAATGCAATGGGTGTTTCAGAACCGTTTCTTTTGGATACTGGTGCGATGAGAAGTTCGATCATTTATTCTAAACTCCCTGGGGCCCCTTTGTCTGGCTTAATAAATACTTCTGTGGGATTTTCTGGCGCTCCAGTCCGTAATCCGGTTTCTTGCCCCTTGCCAGTTTCGATTGGTCCTTATGATTTGGAAGCTCCACTTATCTTGACAACTGGTTGTGGTGAGAATTTACTGGGCTTAGATTTGTTAAAACGACTGCATGCACCATTGTATTTGTTCCCCTTCTAGTGTGCATCTCACTTTGGGAAAAAGATTGATGTCCCCTATGTATTTATCTCGGGACAAGTTTCCACCTGAGTTACGTTCTCTTCCAGAAAGTCTTTGGGCCACGGGCCCGAACGACATGGGTCGTCTTGCGATCCCACCGTAAGTTTTCACAGTTAAAGATAATGTTCGAATGCCACGCATTCCTCAATATCGTATTTCTAGTGATGGAGAGAGAGCATTGTTGGCTATTGTTGATGATTTCATTCAGAAAGGTGTGGCCGAAGAGACCAGAGGCAATGTTTGTAATAGTCCTGTTCTTCCGATCCTTAAGAGGACGGATCCCTCACAGCCTCCTGTCTATAGATTTGTTATTGACCTGAGGGAAGTCAATAAAATAGTGGTACCACAGTTTCCTGTTGTTCCGGACATTACAGCTTTATTGACGATGATTCCGGCTTCAGCGGCTTGGTTCTTGGTGATCGATCTTAAGAATGCTTTCTTTAGCATTCCCATTGCTGAGGAAAGTAGGGATATTTTTGGTTTCTCTTTGGGTGGCCGAAGCTTCCGATTTAAGAGAGCTCCTCAAAGCTATTGTAAAAGTCCCTCTATTTACAGCAAAGCTCTTAAATGTCAACTTGATACTTTTCCTTTGCTCCAGGTGCTACGCTTGTTCAGTATGTGGATGATTTGCTGGTGGCTGCTGATACGGAAGATGTGTGTAAGAATGTGACTGTTGCGTTGTTGCACCATCTAGCTGTTCTGAATCACAAAGTATCGCCCTCCAAGTTGCAGTATGTCCAACAAGAAGTGACCTACTTAGGTCATCTCTTGTCGAAGGAGGGAAGGCGATTGACCCCAGAACGTATTCATGCTATTTCACAGATGTCTGTACCCACCACACAGAGAGAAGTACGTGCCTTTTGGGTATTACTTCCTACTGTAGACAATGGATTCCCAATTTTTCACTTTTGGCCAAACCATTGGTGGCATTAACGTTGAAAGATACGCCCCATCCGCTCCCTTGGACGGATGAATGTCAGAAAAGTTTTGTTGATTTACGTACTGCCCTGTGCTCGGCTCCAGTGTTGGGTACCCCAGATTATAGTAAGACCTTTACATTGTACGTTCATGAGAGAGAAGGTTGCGCGTTGTCAGTCTTGACACAGCAATTCGGAGATAAGCAAAGGCCATGTGCCTATTTCTCCGCTACATTAGACCCAGTAGCTAAAGCTTTGCCCAGTTGTCTTAGAGCTACAGCAGCTGCCGCAATTTCTATCAGACAGTCTGCCGGATTAGTATTGGATAACACGCTCATTGTTATGGTTCCACATGCAGTGGATACTTTGTTAAATAGAACTAAGACGCAACATCTCACGAGTGCTCGGTTGTCTGGTTACGAGCTGACACTTCTAGCGAGTCATATACATATCAAAAGATGTGACACGCTAAATCCAGCTACACTGTTGCCACTCCCAGATGAGAAAGACGATCAGGAAAAGCATGATAGTTTACTTCGAACAGAAGAAGAGACGAAGGGGGGGATTGATTTAAAGGACACTCCGCTCAAGGACCCGGATGGGATCCTATGGGTGGACGGCTCTTGTTTTAAGCTCCCGAATGGAGAAACCACTTCTGCCTATGCTGTCACCACCTTATGCACTATTGTTGAGATGGCACGTATTGGACATAATTCAGCCCAAGCAGCTGAATTGATAGCTTTGACTAGAGCATGTATGCTGTCGAAGGGAAAGAGAGTGAATGTGTACACAGATAGTCAGTACGCGTTCGGTGTTGCGCATATTTTTGGAAAGTTGTGGAGGGAGAGAGGATTCTTTACCTCTCACGGGACAAAGATTCAGCATGGTCAGTTGGTGACTGATCTTCTTGAGTCACTTACTTTACCAGCACAGATAGCGATCATAAAGTGCAGCGCACATAAGAAAATCACAGATGGTGTGGGTCGTGGAAATGCGTTTGCAGACGAGGTAGCGAAAACTACAGCTAGAAACACCACTAGTCGAATGTATGTGGTAGGCCCTGCAAATTGGGTGAGGGAAATTGGAATGTGTGAAAATACGATTGAGAGTGTAAAAACGATTCAGGGAGAAGCCACTGAGAAAGAATTGAGTATGTGGAAAGAAAGGACAGGAATGTTAGATTCGACAGGTTGTTGGACGGAGTTGTCGGAACATCAGCGATGGTTGTTACCGGACGCTTATGTGTTGCCGGTCGTGACTATGGCTCATGGCCCAGCTCACATTAGTGCAAAAGGCAAATGTAAGCTTTTGGCCCCAGTATGGCAGAATTAAGGAATTCCGAAATGTGCAGAAAATGTGGTTAAACATTGCATTGTTTGTTTAATGCAACACCCAGGAAAAGGAACCCCAACTCCAGCAGGTAATTTTGCTCCCCCGTCATATCCCTTTGAGGTGTTGCAGATCGATTACATCCATATGGATCGCTGCAACAACCTCAAGTACGTTCTGGTGGTGGTATGTGCCTTTTCCCGCTGGATAGAGGTCTACCCCTAGAAAGATAACACTGCTCTGTCAACTGCTAAAGTACTAATTAAGGAATTCTTCCCTAGGTTTGGTTTGCCGCGCATTGTCTGGAGTGACAATAGAAGTGAATTTGTAGGCCAGATAATGCAGAAAGTATGTTCTGGTCTTGGAATCAAACAAAAATTCCATGCGGCAAACCATCCACAGTCAGCGGGTTTAGTTGAGTGTTATAATGGTACGCTCAAGCTTAAGCTGGCGAAGATCCAAGCCAGTACAGGTCTTGTTTGGCCTGATGCCTTGCCCCTAGCTCTTTTGTCAACCAGAACTATTGTACACTCTCGCATGGGACTTAGTCCATATGAAGTGGTATTTGGATGCCCAGCTAATGTTTGGGGTGTCCCCCGTCCCAAAAGATACTCAGACATACCATATCCTCTGTTAATTGACTATTTGCACGATCTGACTACTAAATTCAGTGTTATTCGTCAACAGGTACAGAGTGTTCTGCCGGAGGCCTCCACAGACCCAGGTCACACTATCGTGCCCGGCGACTGGGTCTCTGTGAAGAATTTTCAACGGACTAAGAATTTGGAGCCTCGGTGGTCCACGCCTACGCAAGTGTTGCTCGTTACTCGCACGGCCGTCAAGGTGGTGGGAAAACGCAATTGGATACATGGAGTGCACTGTAAAAAGGTGCCACTTCCATTACCCTTTGATCAGCGGACTCGCAGTGGTGTAAGAGAATCGGACACTGCAGCAGTAGCTTGTTTTGTCCCGTTCAGTGATGCTCAGATTTATGGGACTCAGTCTGAAAAAGCGGATGACGATATTCTTCAAGCTGCTGAGCCTGTGCATCGTCGAATAGACACCACCAACCCAGAATCACTGTTCCAAGATCAGACCCTGCCGAGCAAAACACGCTACAATTTAAGACCAAGGCCCAATGAACTGAACTCTTGAACACTTTTTATTAATGAAAGACATTCCCTTTTTTTGTCTTTTTGCCTTTTTGTGTAATATTAGTACTAGACGTGCCATCTGTCTCCGTCGCAGGGTCACTGTAGGAGACTCAGACTGTAATCTGATTCTGTTCTTTTAGTAAGCGGCTAGTGCCTCAGGATATACAGAAGTGATTAGCTGAGTGATCGAAGAAGAGTGCCGTGAGCGACATTTTTTTTAGATAAAGATGGATGGTACAATAATTGTAGGTAGGGAAAATAGGAAGCAAGAAATGAGATCAAAATATTGTAAATTATTACGTAGTCGATTTGGCCTAGCTTTGTGTGTTCTTATGTTTTTGTGTATTTTATTAGCCTGCACAGGATGGATCATTCATATTTTACAATCAAGAAATGTTGCTAATACTACGACTTCTTTGCCTTCTCGACTTTCTGTCTTTTCGCACAAAATGCATACTTTACCCCCTCATGAACAGATAAGGAGAGCCGAGTATATGAACAATACGTTTATCCAGTTGTTGCACCAACATCAGTTGGCCATTAACATGACTGACTGTTGGGTGTGCGGACTCATGCCACACAATACACAAAAGGGAATGCCATATCTGGTTCATCCTTTTTCATACGAAGGTTCAGCTTGGGCCTATTTGACAATGTTTTCGGCCGCATACCACAACAGACTTAGAAGCCCTGTGAGAACTCCTGGGAATGGATTAGATTTTAGTCACAGCTCCTTGATAAAAAGCATAGTGGTAATGGCTAAGATTGTAGAGAAGAGTAAGATTCCATTAGATTAAAAGAAAGCTTATGATGGATGGAATGTTACCCACTATGTCTCCATTCTCAGCGACAAAACTAGAAAAGGCGAGTCTTCCCCAGTGTGGACTGTGCCCATAAAGGAAATCTTTGTCTCCAGATTAACAGCAAGAAAGTTGACGATATCCAGAAATGTACATATACGTATGTTCTTTCGTCTCTTGATTTTCCTTCGCTAGTTCCGTCTCAAGGAACATATTTTGTTTGTAATGATCGAGCTCACACTTGGTTACCTTCTAACTTTTCTGGAACCTGCTACATAGCTTTTCTCCTTCCCCCTACATATACGGCTTTGTCAGACCATCATAGAGTTAGACATAGCAGAGGCGTATTCGATGCCAAAGACACGGCAGAACAAGAGGAAGGAGACTTCCTTAAAGGATTCCTTCCCTTTTGGGGTCCAATGGTCAACAGCAGACACATTAGGCAATTGGTTCGGGTGGTTGAGACCACTATTAATGTTACCGCAGGTGCGATAGGTAACATTCCGGCAGAGCTTCAAGCGGACCATCTTATGACGCTTCAGAACCGAATTGCGCTAGACGTGATCTTAGCAGATCGAGGAGGTGTCTGTAGATTGATCGGATCTAGTTGCTGCATTTATATTCCAGATGACGCAGGTAAGTAAAGGACTTAATTAGCAAACAATAGGATATCTACTGCCCTAAAGTGATCCACATATCGTTTTCATATAACAAATGACATTCAAATAGAGCACATGATAGGTACAATATGAGTTTGAAATATAATTTATTTTTGATATTTTTAGAAAATTATTATTTTATCCATTATTTTTTTCTTTCTTATTTCATAAAATTTTCAAGACACATACATTTTACATAAACAGAATAAAATACAAAAAGACATATACATAACGTAATTTTGGTCGATGTGTTTACAGATGTAGGCAATATGCTGTTAAACCACACTATTCCAGATGACGCTCCAGCAGTATACCAAGCCATTTCCAAATTACACACAGTCTCCGAGTCGATACATCAGGATGAAGGAGATTGGTCTTTTATGGGATGGTTTTGGGGAATATTGTCAACTTGGGGATGGAAGATCTTGACGTCCCTTGGACTAATTTTAGCTGTCATATTCTCTTGTTGCTTATGTGTTCATTGTGGTCCTGCAGTTTGTGGCCTGTTGGCTACTTTATGCGTTCCACAATCTGCCACTCAGAAGACAGAGAATATTAGAATGATGGTGCAGCAACAACTTGAAGATCTCATGAATATCAGTGTTGACTCTGACTCAGATTAGCATGAGGTGGTCTGTTTTTGCCTGAGTAATGGCAAAAGTAGGGTTTGAGGTTCTGTAAATTACGAATTTGTTCGTGCTCAGCCTCCATTTTGAGATCGCCACCATTTTGTGTTGCCCTCACTCAGGCATCTCGGCGAACGCGATGTTTTTGTCGTTTCTGCTTTGCGTGTCAGGTGGTTTCCTCGCCTATGTTTACTAACGAGTGTCAGGGTCTGGCCGAGTACACTAATTCCTGTCTGAGCTGATTAATCCCTGTCTGGACTACATGTCATTTCACACCATTGTTTCCTTTAAGTTATCTTATCTGCTGTCCTTCGCTACACATCTCATGCATTCTCCTGTTTCTCGACTGTCCTTCTACGACACACAGCTGTGTTTTCTCTGCTAGTAAACCGAATTGTGTGGATTCATTTGTGATTTACTTAAGGGCTCGAATGACAAACAGAACCGGGAACTTGAGTTGCTTTGGCTTTAAAACATTGTCTATAACATTTGCCTGTAGCTCATGCTTGTGTGTGATTGCATTCTTGCATTGTGTTGTACCGTATATAAACCTGTGCGCCACGGAGTTAAGTGGCAGTCTCTTTTGAACCTCGTTGTACTGACGACTTCTAAGACCACTATACTAGCTGCAGCTAATAAATACCATATTCTACGCCATACGAAGAGTCTGTGTCTCTGTTTTGACAAGGCAGGTGAATCCAGGGGATTTAGGCGTACCCTGCGCCACCGGGCCTTAAGGCTGCGGTTCTCCAGTACAAAATATAATCTTTGAATCTCTCAGGCATGCACCTGTGTATGTTTAAATGACCACTGTTTTTGCTCCTGTTCGCAGGAACAAAACCACGAGTAACAACTGTGCGGTTATATGGCTCAGTGAATTTCGCCTGTGTGGACATACTCCAGGTACAGCCATTGTCTAGAGTCACACCATTTTATTTAATTGCAGTGATAATAAGAGGACCATAGAAATTAGATGAACCTTTGTGACCATGCTTAGCTCTCTTCACCAACACATGATCACCCAAATTCCATTTATTTACTCTAACTGACATCTTGTCATCATATTGCTATTTATATTTTTGTTGATATTCGGCAAGCCTGTTTTTTTAGCTCATCTGTCACAGCACTACTCTTCCAAACAGGAAGCCAAACTGGATTAACCTTAGAGCTTGCCACCCTACCTCTCAAGGCTTCAAATAGAGACCTCTGAGAAATAGCATTGGGAACAGTACGATGTGCCCACCAAGTTTTTCTCAGCACACTGCTGAAAGAAGTCCTTGAATCTTGTGCTCGTTGAGCACAACTCTTGGCAACTCTGTTCATCCTCTCTGTGAGACCATTAGCCTGTAGAGAATACAGACCTGTCTTCTGATGAATAACTCCAAGATCTCCAAGAAAAGTATCCATCTCATGAGAAGTAAATTGTACTCCATTGTCAGTGATTAAATACCTAGGGATTCCTTCCAAAACAAACACATCCTTTAAGAATTCAATAACTGACCTTGAGTTAACAGCACCCATACATTTTGAAACTACCCATTTTGAGGTGTAGTTGGCCAAATGAACTACAAATCTCTCATGAATGAGAAGGCATTAACTCAAAAGGACCAACTATATCCAAACCTAGCTTTGTCCAACCAGCATCAGGAACCTCCACAGGTGACAGAGGAGTATGACCAGTAGTACGAGATTTATCATTAATGGCACAAAGTGCCAATCTGTAACAACAGATTCTACCATCTTATCCATACCAGGCCACCAGTACTTTTCACTGACCCGTGCCTTGGTGAGCCTCCTACCCAAATGCCCCTTGTGAGCCAAATTGACTACCCTTTCTTTTAGCTCACCAGGCGGAACCACTCTGTCTCCTCTCATGAGACTTCCCTGACAAAAGGTGAGGTCATTCCTCACAGTCCAGAAAGGCTTCAGATCACAGTCAAGATCTTTACAATCTGGCCAACCCCTGGAGATAATTGTTTTAAGGGACGAAAACACTTTATCATTATTAGCACACATGAACCATTCTTCTTTTGATAATGAAAGCTCCATCAACTGGAAACATGCAATGGTGGTTCCATTATTAAAGAAAACGGACTCCGACCTAGGGGTGGGCGTAGTTCGCGAAGTAGAGCTTCGCGAAGCTACGCAAATTGACCTTCGCTCTATGCGAACTTCACGTAGCACTACGCAAGCTGCGTAGTAGCATGTTTGCACTGTGCAAGATGCGTTTTCAATGATTGCACAGTGCGGACAAGCATCCGGCACTGTGCAATCATTGAAATCGGCATCTTGCACAGTGCGAGCTGTAGTTTTCTGCTGCTCGAGTAGATTATTACTCGAGCAGCAGCTTTCTCAACGCAAACTGGTAGTTTCTCATTGAGAGCGGTTGCGAGCATGCACAACCACTCACAATGAGAAACCTGACCTCCCCGCGTTGAGAATCTTGCCGGGATGTGATTTTGCTTGCTCGCGGTCGCGAACATGTAGTCAAGGACCGCGAACAAGCAAAAAAAGACCGCTGCACTATGCTATGCTGCACTACGCGTGTTTGCACTGTGCTACGTGCAGCTCGAGTAGTGCGAAGTTGCGCAAACTTTGCAAACTCCGCGAGCGTAGTGTAGTGCTTCGCCCAGGGTTACTCCGACCCTGCATTCCCGTCTCACTTCCGTCCAATTTCTCTTCTGCCCGCCCTCTCTAAAATCCTTGAGAGACATATTAACGGGCATTTATCTAAGTTTATTGAAACCAATGGGCTGCTGCATCAGTCCGATTTCAGGAGCGGCCACTCCACTGAGTCCACCCTCCTATGGGTCACTGAAATGCTTCGGCACAACAGTGATGCGGGCGAAACCATGGCCTTGATCTTATTTGACTTGAGCGCGGCCTTTGATACGGTCTCCCACACCCTACTTCTAAAGGCCCTACAAACCTCTGGGGTCACTGGGTCGGCTCTGACCTGGCTTAGATCCTTTCTCTCTGACTGCAACTTTCGGGTCTTCTCTTCCACCTCTAAATCTAAGTCTCACTCTTCACCATATGGTGTCCCCAGGGCTCTACTCTTAGCTCCCTTCTGTTCAACATTTACGTTAGACCCCTGGCAGATCTGGTCAAAGAATCTGGGTTGTCGCTTTTTTCATATGCGGACGACACCCAGATTATCTTCTCTCTCTCAGACGGGAAAACATCTGAGCCGTCTGCACTCAGATCAGGCCTTAGCAAAGTGGTGACCTGGATGAACGCCAACCTTTTAAAACTCAATGGCGACAAAACTGAGGTCCAGATTCTGGGTAAAGATTGAGGACTCTGGGGCCCTCAACATTGGCCGCCTGAAATAGGCACATTCCCTCAACCCTCTACCCAAGTACGCAACCTCGGCTTCATCATCGTTGACACCCTTTCTATGCGGCAACAAGCCACCAAGGTCGCGGCCACTTGCTTCACCATCCTAAAATTGCTGAGGAAGATTGTGTGGATGCTCCCACTTGACGCCCAGCGCACCGTAATCGAAGCCCTTGTAACATCTTGGCTGGATTATGGGAACATTCTTTATCTGGGAGCTAACAAAGAGGTAACACGCAAATTGCCTCGAGTACAAAACGCGGCTGCTAGACTGCTCTGCCGAGCACCTAGAACTGTCCCGGCGTCCGGGCTGCTGGCAGACCTCCACTGGCTTTGTATGGAGAAACGGGTCAAGTTCAAGGCATTGACTTACATGTTTTGCATTAAGCATGCAATGTCTCCACGTTATCTACAACTTCTAGCTAGTCCCTATGTTCCTTACCGCACCCTCCGGTCCTCCACCCAAGAGAAATTCCAAATTCCCAAAGTTAGACTTGCTCGAATGGGAGGACGCTCATTCGCTTACTTGGGCCCCACCTTATGGAATGCCCTGCCACTACCTCTCCGCTTGCAACCTAACCTTCTCCTGTTCCGTAGATCTCTCAAAACTCTACTGTTCAGCCAATAGGTCTCTCTAACCTCTGCTGTTCCATATAGCGCCTGGAAACCCTTGTGGGTAGCTATGCGCTAATATATAAATTCAAATAAATGAATAAATCATCCAATTCACACATTCAACATCCTCCTGTGCGTGTTCAATCTCAACGGGCAACCGGGACAAACAGTCAGCAGGCTTATTATTTTAACCTGACTCCTGCAGGCCTTCACTCCATCTCTTAAGTCTAGGAGTCTTGTGATCACTGTGATGACACGAAAAGATTTGTACAAGGGTGCAATGATCGGATTTCACAACGAACAGAATCCCCCAAAGATTAAACTTGAAATGTTGTACCGCCCAAAACACACTCAATGCTTCCCTTTCAATACAAGAGTAATTGACTTCAGCTTCTCTAAGGGCTCTAGAAGCAAAGGCTCGAAGTCCTCTGAGACTGGAATCAATTTCAGAATGGTTTTTAACTTGGAGTCATAGTGACCTAAAGTTGACATTTTCCCAATTTATAACTTTATTAAGTTGAAAGCTGCCTCACATTCAGGTGTCCACACAAACCGGGCTCATTTTTTTAGCAAAATCCGAATAGGCTCAACAACACTCGCAAAACCTTTGACAAACTTAGAGTAGAACTTCGCCATACCTAAGAAGGATCTAACGTGCTCTTTGTCTTCAAGTGCAGGAGCTTTGACAACACTCTCCACAAGCTCCAGCTTTGGTTGTATACCATCTCCAGAAATCACATGACCAAGATAGTTAACAGACTTCAGTCCAATTCAGCACTTTTCTCTTTTGACAGTGAGTCCTCTCTCCTTCAGTTTGTTCAACACAGATCTCAGAACCATCTCATGCTCACACTCTTTTTTACCAAACACTAAAATATCGTCCTGAAAAAACAGGACGTTGGGTAAACTCCCCAAAATCATTCTCATTACTCTTTGAAAACAGGCTGCGGCTGAGGCTAACCCGAAAGGCATCCTCAAAAATCGATACGCTCCCAAGGAAGTGACAAAAGATGTTAAATGATCGGAATCCTTATGAACGGTGATCTGATGATAAGCAGATGATAAGTCTAGTACGCTGAAAATGTTGGATCCTTTCAGCAAGCTAATAGACTCAGTTATATTGGGGAGAGACTGTCGGTCCACCCAGATCCATTCATTCAATCCGCACAAGTCCACACACATTCTCACAGCAGAACCACCATCCTTGGGTGCCAAAACCACTGGAGCTAACCACTCCGAGGCCTCAGTTTCTTCAATTACACCCAACTTCACCAATCTTTCCAGTGCAAGCCTCAAGGGTTCAACCATCAAATTTGGCACTCTCCGCACTTTGTGGACACATGTTTTTGCTGATTTTATAGAATGATACGATGCTCAAAACCTTTGAGACAACCAAGAGCATCAGAAAATACCTCAGAAAAATCTTTAAAATATTTACTCACTTCATTCACTGCATCAACTGACATAATCTGTGGATTCTCATACACACCATCCATCAACATAACTTGGACATAATCCGTGGATTCTTGGCACTGGGCTTCAGGATTATTCCTAAATCACCTTAATGTCTCCAACCAAGATTATCTCCCCTCACAGTTACATAAACGTTTCCAACTGTATCTCTTCCCTTAAACACCATCCTTGCCACCACATATCCAATTATATCAATACGAGATCCACCATGCCTAAGAGGAGCAATGTCAGGAGGTAAAAGTGTTACATTCTCCTGTCCCACAATCTCATCCTAAATTTTGTTACCTATCAAGGTAAAAGGAGGGCTGAGTCAGCCATGACCTAGAACTCATTATCGTCCATACATATTTTACAAAAAGGTATACTCATTTTTTCAGACTCAACCATTCCATCACTCTCAGGTATATTAGACACAACCACAGTGCGGATAGCATCAGGAACATCTTCACTTGTACTCTTTTTTTTTCTATGACTTGCAAACATGAGCATAGTGTCCCTTGACCCCATAGTTGTTGCACACAGAATCTCTAGCATAACATTTGGGAAAATTGACAAATGAGAAAAACTACATCTATAACATCGCCCTCTTTGATAGTCACTATTCCTCTCATGATCAAAAGAACGTCGCTGATGTATATCTCGTTTATTATGTGATATGACATCTTTACTAGTGGAATGTTGAGGTTGACTGTTCTTTAATGCATTTTTATTCTTGGTATTCAGTGACACTTTAGCGATGTTGTCAGAAAATTCATCACCAATGTCACCATCAGATAGTGTGCGTACACCGTCTTGACATTTCTTTGCGCTTTCACTCTCAGTTTGATGACTGTTTTCTCGATTTTTCCTTATTTCTTTAACCCAAGAGGAAGTATTTTCAAAACCTTCCACAATGGCCACAGCTTCAGTTAACGTGGGCTTTTCTTGTACCGTTGAGCTGTTCGTACACCTTGCTAATTGATCCCTCACAAGAGAACCTGAAAGATCTCCAAATTTACAAGTCCGTACCAAGGTCTTGAGAGAAGCAACATTGCTCCCCACAAGTTCAGTAGGACCTTGGACTCTTGTGAAAAATCTGTGTCGTTCCAAAACCACATTAATTCTGGGACCAAAATAATGTTCAACATAGTCATGGATATTTCATACACATCTGCAGGTTCACCATCACCATTGCCTACTGGTATTAGATCCATGCTATCATATATATTTCTGCCGTCTACACTCAAGTTGTGTAGTAAAATAGCTTGTTTCCTGAAAGCCGAAAATGTTTCTCCTCCTATAGCTACTATATAGGAATCAAATAAATTCCTCCATCTCTTCCAAGGAAGAATTGGTTCTCCCTTCTCAGAAAGAAATGCTGGAGGTTGAGACATGCTAGTAGATGTAGCCATAATTCCTTAATTGTAAAAAACAATGAACAATTGTTCAAAGTTTCACTTATTTAAACAACTCAATGAACTCCTCACCGTTTTTTCTCTTGTGGATGTCGATGTTTTGTGGAATAATGAATTCTACTCACACAACGAACCGTGCTTCGTTGAAAGCGCATTAAAATTCACTGTTAAAGAGCCTCATAACTTAACAAAGATGGCCACCACGTTGCACGCAGCGTGACCTGAGGCGCACACCAAGCGTCAGTTTCAGCGCGGCATGAGCTGATGAAGAATGAGTCAGAATGCCAAGACAAAGCAACATACGAAGGATATTTCGAAGTCGCGTGTGTAGATTGCAGATACGTAATGAGCACGCACACTTTTTTAAAGTAACCAATAACTGCCAAATTACAATTCCTTGTAAATATTTACTTATATATATATATACTTACTTATATAACCTGGTGGTTCAGTCACAGGTTTGGAGGCTGCGGGGGACTGTCTGTATTAGAAGGGAAGCCTCAAGCTAGGCAACTCCAACTCCTTTACACAGGCACACGCTCTTGCAGTGTGCTGTATCTTTGCCATGCGTCTGCTGACTTAAATGGCATCCTGCATTAACTGCAGTATGGGAAGCAGATACCTCGAGTCAGCTCGGTGTGTCTTCAAAAGTCTGATGATAAACTGTGCAGACTCGATTTCTCGGCTTCCCGCCTGCCCCACCCTTTCATAACTTGTCACAGGATAGGATCCACCCCTCTATGTCGAGTTGGTTAAAGGGTGGGGTGACCATGCTCTCCACTCTCCGATTGACTTGAAGTCCTAGCATTTCAGGGCTTCCATAAAAAAAAACTCTGGCTACTTTTACCCTCATATAATCAAGGGGTGGAGACTGGTCCTCAAGGCTATGCCTTTGATGAGTCCATGCCCTCACAGGCCTCAGGCCTGTGAGCTCGTCCACCTGGCAAATACTCTTAGCTTTGGGCCTGCTCAGGGTCAGTAAGTTTATGGAAAGCGTCACTGCCATCACAGCAACAAGTACAGTGAGTAGCAGTACTCAACAGCGCCCCAGCAAGATAGTTAAAGTGTGAACACATTTTTTTTTTAAAAGAAGCAGTTTTAGTATTGCTTTTATTTTGACCCAGAAAGTAAAGGGGTGGAGCCCCAACGCCCTCAAACAGAAACCGCCTCTGAATTGTGCTTTAATGTTTTAATTATAATGTGACCATTTGCAGTTCTTGTTTACTTTTACATGTATGATTTTCTAGTTGTACTGCATATGCTGAAAGTACAGTTTGCCTTATAATCTGATTTCCTTTAATAATCGTTGCATTTATTTTGAATTGTACGTGCACATATAGCCATGTATCCAATGTGCATAATGACGTCATTCGCTAAGTTAGCATAAATGTGGGCTTGGAGCTTACAGTCTTAGATATTTAACTTTTAATTTGTACAAGTGGTTTGTTTTCGCAATGTTTTCTCCTCTGCAGGTGCCTCTTCATGATCTTATAGCCAGTGAAAGGAGTATCTTTGTACTATGATAGCGAGGTACCAGCAAGAACTTTTGGCAAAGAAATGTGGCACTAACAAGCTGAATGAGGGGAGTCCATTCATGTGGTATCTAGGAAAAGGAGACATTCAAGGTCGCCTGATGGATCAAGAGAAAAAGAAAATGTCATTCTTGGGAGAGTGGAAAACTACTGGTATTGGCTACCTTTGGAAATGTGATCATCTTTGAATCCTTTAGGTTCACTGAGGGGTCCTTTGTTGAAGAAGACCAGACCCCTTGCTGCCTTGAAAAGGTACAGACTTCTCAACTCAATTTCTCTGAGAGTGTAAGGTAACCCTGGGCGGAGTTGGCGGAGTGGGGCTTTGCGGAGCTACGCGAAGTGGGCGAGAAACTACGCCCACCTCCGCACTCCGCGTAGCCCCACTCTGCAAACACCACTGGCCGCCAGCCCCGCCACCCGCCTCCCGCCTCCCTCCCGCCCTCCCTAAATACTTTAAATTAAAGGAATAAATTAATTTAGAACGCACTTACCTTGCCCGCCGCTGCCCGCCGCGTCCCCGGGGCTCGCTATCTTCCGTCTTCTTTACTAATGCGCATGCGCGGGCGGCCGCGCATGCGCATTTCTCACGAGAAAATGCGCATGCGCGGCCGCCCGCGCATGCGCATTAGTAAAGAAGACGGAAGATAGCGAGCCCCGGGGACGCGGCGGGCAGCGGCGGGCAAGGTAAGTGCGTTTTAAATTAATTTATTCCTTTAATTTAAAGTATTTAGGGAGGGCGGGAGGGAGGCGGGTGGCGGCCAGCTACGCTCCGTCTGCGGAGCGTGCGTAGTGCCTCCTGGCAACGCCCCGCTCCGCAAAATGCGGAGTAGGCGGCACTACGCACACTCCGTGCACGGAGCGTAGCTGGCCGCCCACCCCTAGTGTAAGGCTAAATGCCACACACTTGGTTCTGCTTTTAAAAGGTTTCTACTGAAATCTTTGCCTATGCTGACACCTTCCTGCTTATTTTAATTTCAACATCCTTTCCCTAGATGACTTTAGTTTAGTGTAGGATACTACTAGTTATCTAGAATATTCATGACCAATCAAGAGAACCAGAAATACTATACGGAACATCAAATACTATTTCCCCTCTTGTGCATTGCTGCCACTGAATTTCATGTATGCTTCTCACTATTGAGACTGAACTTTGTGAGAAGATTTAGACTGCCATTGGTGATTTTGAACCTTTATAATATGTTTTTGAGATTCATTTATAAAAAAACAAAATAAACCCTGGTATATGTAAAGCACAAACTAATCCCCCTGTAAAGGTCTCAAGGCACTGGGGGCCGTTGGGAGAATATGGGCCATATGTATCATCAACCTGATTTGCGATTCTCAAATAGCGATTTTTAAGAAATCGCTATTTGAGAACCACAAATAGGTATGTATGTACAAAAGCAATTTTTTTTGCGATTTCTTAAAATTCCTTAATTGCGATTAGCAAATTGCGAATCGCAATTAAGGAATACTTTCCCATTCATTTCTATGGGCCAGGAAGCCCATGGGAATGAATGGGAAGTTATTCTCAATTTGCGATTCACAATTTGAAAATCGCAAATTGAGAATAATTTCAAGGGTGCAGGGGTGTCCAAAGGACACCCTGTTGCACCCCTGAAATATGCATGGGTGCACATGTGGCGCACATACATGCCCTAAGGGCATGTATGTGCGTCACATGGCACTTTGAAAAATGTAAAAATGTGCATTTTTCAAGGAATTCGCAACTTAAGTTGGTGGTAATTTGCGATTCGTTAAAGGACAATCTGCAATTTATTTTGCTTCTTACATTGCATTTAAGGAATCGCAAAATTTGCGATTCCTTAAATGCAATTGCAAAATAAGGAATCGCAAATTTTGCAATTCCTTGTTTTGCACCAGATTTTGCTTAATACATACCATTTAGCAAATTCGCATTTGCAAAGGCCGAAATTCTGCGAATTTCAGCCTTTGTGAATGCGAATTTGCTTGATACATATGGCCCTAAGTGAGCTATTGCCCAAAGTCACATGATGCCGCTCTGAGCTGCCTCCGGCGCTGGGGATCGAAACATTTGTGAGCCCCGCGCTCTAGAGTCAGCCGCCCTGGCCGTTTAATATCCGTTTGGCTATTCATTTTTAATACACCTTATTAACCTTATTTTCCGATTCCTAGTCTTTCTTATGTAGCCAAATGGATTGCACAAATAGTAAATTGTTTGCTTAATTCTAATTTCCTGTTGCCTCTCAGTCAACAACAAAGATTCATTGCAGGGATTAGTAAGAGTTGCCCTGCGCTCTTTTACTATGTTGCAGCTTTCCATTTTCTCTGGTACTAAATTTAAATGTAACTGCTTCTTTCCTACTTTTCCCCTGCTTCTACAATGGTCATGGTGATGTCACAATATATATTAGTTCTTATTATTAATATTATTGTCACTATTATTATTATTATAAATTGTAATATTAGCACAGTCCAACAGCTTTTTAGCCTTGGTAAATAAGAGGTGTGTTTATTCCCCTTTCTCAAGAGATCATTTATTCCCACTTGACATTATTTTGGTGTGCACTTGCTACATTGTTAAAATGACATCCGGTGCTCAGCAGGGTATCCGGGTGCAGTGGAAACCTGCTGTGTTGGAATAAAACATTTTATTTCACTTTTCTCTAAGCAAGCTGAAGCAAAAAAGGAAATGCCACAAAGCTGCAAACATTCACCCAATTAGTCCAGCTACAGAGGGGAAGGAAAATGGTCTCACATGTATCACAGAGTAAATACAAGCTAAAAGAAGAGTGGCTGGACAATAGTGTTTCTCGTGTGAAAAGAAAAAATAAGGATTTTCTAGCACATACTGGTTCGAGCCCAGTGTCTTTTAAACGGTAACCTTCCTCTCAACTGGAAGAAAACACAGGAATGCCCCAAGCAATCCACGTGTGTGCAGCTTCCTAAATGTCCTTGGAAGTGTGGGAGGCTTTTTACGCAATTACATTTGTATAATAAGTCCCCTGAGGTTTAAGGCCCTTTTACTAAGGTTGTGGGGCACAAATAATATCCTAGGGGGATAGGCAAGATTACAAATGTCACAAAATATGGGTCATATATGTCATAGAGTGACAGCGTGTAAAAGGAAAGGTAGTTTGTGTATATCCAGAGCCAGGTGAGGCTATAGGACCAACATGCTGCCTAAAAAGAACTATTAACATGTAAATTACAATTGGAAGAGATTCTTCACTCTAGACTCAGAAAGCGATGTCAGGCCAGTTTTCTCGCCCACATTGAATATGGCGAAGCCAGCGGGAAGCTTCTAGCATGGAAAACAAAAAAAGAGAAAAGCAGGAATATGATCAAAGGGGTTCAGTTGGGCAATACGGGAGTAATCTCAGAAAATATCTCCGACATCCAGGAAGCATTTTTTAACTATTTTGAGCAGGTATATAATGAAGACTTAGCCCCACATGATAATTTAATTTAATCATGGCTCGAACAATATGCAGTAAGGCAAATTGATGATGAGGCCTCTAACAATTTAAATAGAGGAATTGGCTTAAACGAAGTGTTGGGCGTAATAGATTCGGCAAAGAGGGGCAAGGCACCGGGTCCGGATGGCCTACCGGCCGAACTATATAAGTCACTAGCTCCAGGTATCTCGCCTCTTCTCCAGATGCTTTTTTCATCTATTTTTGAGGATGGAGGGGAAATTCCTTCTTCTTGGAACGAAGCCACGGTTGTTCTTATTCTTAAACCCCTCAAGCCCGTGTCACAGTGTGACTCTTATAGGCCCATCTCACTGCTAAATTTGGATTATAAATTCTTTGCCAAAATTTTAGCATAGAGATTAAATGGAGATGCTGGCAGATTATTACATCCGGACCAAAAGGGCTTTGTAAAGGGGTGGTCCATACAAGACCTTATTCAAGCGCAAGTGGGGGCAATAGATCTTGCATCCTTATATAAACTTCCAATGGCGATCATAACACTAGACGCTACCAAAGCTTTTGATAGCATAAATTGGGCATATCTGGCTAGAGTTTTAGAAAGGTGTAATCTGGGTAGAAACGTTTGTAGTTCTATCTCTTCTTTCTATCATTCTCCAACTGCAAAGGTCCTGATTAATGGGGGCTTATCAGAACTTATAAATATTAAAAGAGGCACAAGACAGGGGTGCCCCCTTTCACATTTGCTCTTTGATTTATAAATAGAGCCGTTGGCTGAGAAAATTAGACACAGATCAGAATATTTCCCCTTTTAAATATAGGAACTGGGAGAAGAAAGTGTCGCTCTATGCAGACGATATGATGATATATACCTCAGACCCTACACAAACAATCCCCATAATTTATAGCACTGCTGCTCAATTTGGCCAAATATCAGGATATCAGATTAACCAATCTAAATCTGAATGTATGGTTTGGAACTTAATATCTTCAATTTCGATTTTAAAACACGAGATAAGATACCTGGGGGTTCAAATTACACAGGACATAGAACATCTAACAGACAGGAATCTGGCTAAAATTGAGAGAGAATCGGCTGAATCTTTGAAGAGTTGGTCACTCATTCCCCTTACTTTAATTGGGCGAGTTAATATTATCAAGATGATGCTCCTGCCCAAATTAATATTTTTATTTGAGAATATTTATTTATTTATTTATTTTAGGTTTGGTGAAGCGCAGCAGCTACCCCAGCAATGGGGCGTCCCGGCGCTATGAGACAAGCACGCACCAGTAGGACAGAAAAAGAAAGGGGGAGAGGGGGAAGGGGGGCCTAGAGAGCAGGGAAAAGGTAGGTCTTGATAGCTTTACGGAAGGCTGAGAGGCAGTCTAAGGAACGAATGCTGAGGGGGAGATCGTTCCATAGTTTGGAACCAAGGACGCTAAAGGAGCGGCCTCCAGTTCGGCAAAGCCTAATCCTGGGGACGGTCAGAAGAAGTTGGTTGGAAGAACGGAGTGCACGACCTGGGACATAAGGTCGGGCCAGATTCCGCAGCAGAGGGGGATTTCCTTGTTTAACGATCTTAAAGATCGTGGTAAGAGCCTTAAATTTGACTCGGTGTTCCACGGGCAGCCAGTGGAGCTTTCGGATGGTAGCTCTGGCAGAGCATCTACGTGGTAGGCCAACCAACGTTCTGGCCGCCGCATTCTGGATACGTTGGAACCTAGCTGTTTCCGCTTTGTTTGCTCCCAGAAGGAGGACGTTAGCGTAATCCAGGCGTGATAAGATGGTAGCCTGGATAATTAGCTGGCGAGCTTTAGAGTCGAAGAGCCCAAGTATAGGCCTGAGATTCCTTAGGAGACCTATGCAGGTGGCTGCCACCTTTTTAGTGTGGGACTGGAAGCTGAGGTTGGCATCCATCCAGACTCACAGATTTTTAACACAATTTTTAGGGAGTGGAGTGGCGCCCAGGGATGACGGCCACCAGTGCTCGTTCCATAGGCTGGTGTTTCGGCCAAGGAGGAGTACCTCGGTTTTTCCGGCGTTAAGTTGGAGGTAATTGTCCGTCATCCATTGTGCCACTGCTGCCATACCCTCTTTAAACTTGGATGCCGCGATGGACGGGCTTTTCGAGAGGGTGACAACCAGCTGGGTGTCGTCGGCGTATGAGACCAGCGTGTGCCCCCACTCTTTTGCCACGTCAGTAAGTGGCTGGACGTAGAGATTAAAGAGATTGAAGATTATCTCCCTTGTCTTCAAGGAAGCCAAGTTAATGAAAATTCAATCTAAATGGAATTCCTTTATATGGGCTTCTAAGGGCATAAGGATCGCATGGAAAAAGTTGCGAAGAAAGAAGAGCAAAGGAGGGCTCTGTGTTCCAGACTTGAAATTTTATGCTTGGGCGTTATTATTGAAGGCTGGAATAATGCTTTTTGGAAACCCTTACAGGGCGGAAACTGGTATAATGTTTGAGATAATGCTTTCAGGAATTCAAGGAGGTTCTTATGGTTTTCTATGGAAGTTTGGGGATCCACGCTTCTTTAAGAAAGTGCGTCTGAAGATACTCAGGGACATGGCTTACACTTGGGCTAAAGTAAGGAGATCATCGAATATTTCATACTACTCAGCCATGGCGCCTATTTGGGGATCACCCGGCTCACCAGAATGGACGAAAGATTCCTTAGTTTTACCTCTGTTGAATGCCAACATAAAAAGCTGGGGTCAGTTGCTCCCTGAAGGGGTTTTGTTGAGTTGGGCGGACATCACCAATCTGACTGAGAATTATCTTTCCAAGTTTAAATACCTCCAAATTAAAAGCTGGAGCCAGGCATTTGGATTTGGAATTGGGGCTAAGACTGGCTTGGAAGAACTTCTTTTTAAGGGGTAAAGAAGGAAGATCAAGACATCAACTTTGTATTGGTCCATTCTGGAAGCAGACAATGGCGATTTCATCTTGCCAGCTCAGCTATTGGGAGAGACTGTTCTGGATGCGGAGTTGGAGGAGTTATGGCAAGTATCTTTTGACTTACTGCATGCTACAGTAACTCCCGCCAATTTAAAACACAACCATCTTTTTTCTCTTCACAGAGTATACTGGTCTCCTGCTAGACTTGCCAAATTTTCTAAAGGCCCAACTCCTTGCTGTCCAAAGTGTAAGCAGGAAAAAGCAGACGCCCTTCACATGTTTTTTAGTTGTCCTGTCCTAAGGAATTTTTGGTTTACTGTATTGGAAGATATGAAGAATCTCTTGAATTTTGATATACAGTTTGGTACATCACTTATATTTTTGGTATATTTAGTAATTACGAGTCACTCTCTCAAGACATAAATAAGTTGTCTCTATATTTAATTTTATTAGCACGAAGACAAATATGTAAACTTTGGGTTAAAGACAATGCACCTTCATACCTAGATTGGATTAATGCAATCAAACACACATTGAATTTAGACAGGGCAGACTGGAAGAGAAGTACATTTTTTTGGATTCCCTGTAATAACTGGTTGGATAGGATGTAATTGCTGTCGTCCAATGATTATGCCTTTTTGCTGTATAAACTACCCCATGATCAGTTCCAGGGTCTGAGAAGATAGATGAACTGAATTGACTACCGGATTCCGGTATTTTGTGGGTATCTGCAGAAAGTGAATCCAGTAAGATCTTCAGAGGCCATAATTCAACCTAAGGTGGGATACATCTGCTGCGTAGTAGATGGTATGGATTTGGGAATCTGAGAATATCTCTTGGCGAATGAGGACATTATAAAAAAAAAAATGGTGTCACTATACCGAACAGAGTAAATGAATTGGGAAACCCAATGGACCCTTGGAGGCTTGGGCGATACAGCAATAGAAGGTTCAGGGTGCCTACAAGGGATTTTGTTGACAAAAGACTTGTATTATTTAAAATTCCTCTGGAGGTGAGTCCTAAGGGAAAAATACACCGAAATGTCATTAGACAACACCACTAAATGCAAATTGAGAGCACCAAAACACGGGAAGATCCTATTTGTTTACATTTTTATACAGCAGAGATTAAAAAGGAGTAGAAAAACATGAAACAAATCAGCAATAGGTCATGAAAGGAAGTAAAATCAAATTAACCCAACAGTTCATGACAAACATCTATTTCAAACGGGGGGCGCTAGAGGGCGCTGGGCAAGATGGCTGCACTCATGTGAGGCTCCGCCAGACCGAGCTAATATCCTTACAATATCCTACACATCCTGCCTTTGCCACTTACCAGCTTGATGGCTATGCGTGATTGAAGCGATGCGGCACTGATTGGAGCTGTTTCTGGACATCGGATTCTTCTCCGGAGGGAGAATACTGGCGGTTGGCCTTCTCGCTGGGTCTCGGCCTCGTGGTGCTCGGGCCCGTTCGCTGCGACTGGGGCCTGGCTGCTGTGGAGAGGCCCGGCGACGTCTGGCATTGGGATCGAGTGCAGTGAGAGCGGCCGGAGAGGATCTTCGAGGCCAGCGGGGGAGTTCCGGTCTGTGGCAGCGAAGAGTGGCCGACATCGGGGCTGGTGCCTGTCTCAGCTGGTACCGGTGAGTGGTGCAGCGGCCTAGGAAAGTCCAGGGCTGTGGAGGTGGCGCTAGGCCGTACTGGGCTGCTCCGAGCGAACTGTGGGGGGCGGGGGCGGGGTGCGGACGGGACGACTGAAAGGAGACAACGGCATGGTGGCGGATCCGTGGTGCCTGGAGCATTGCAAATAACTGTGTTTGGGAGCTGTTGTTGGGCTTGATAGCAGGCTGAGAGGGAGAGATCGGCGTTCTGAGGAGGCATGGCCTTGGCCTAGCTTCGACACTGCTTGTTGGCCGGTGGCAGTGCCCGTGTGGCGCCTGGAGCTTCTTTTCCCTGGTGCTGGATCTAATTCCGACCTTTGATTTCGGATACTGGTCTGGCCTGCTGGCGTTGCCTAATACTTTTCAGATTGCACACTGCTGCCGGTGACATTGGTTATAGCGGACTGGTGCAGCATGGGCAGGCCTGAGAGAAATCAGCCTTAAATAAACTTTGAAAATAGAAAAACTGCAATGTCCTCCTCACAGGCACCCCCGGACACTGAATCAACCGGGGCAACAGGGGGGACGCCGAATTTGAGGCCACGCTCGTGGCAATGCAGAAGACATTGCAGTCCATTGAAGGCACCATTGAAGCAGTTAATCACAGACTTGTTCACATGGCTACACAATTCGACAGACAGAATGAGCGGATGGGAGAAGTTGAGCAGAGGGTCTCTGCCACGGAGGATGGTCTCGCCACAGTGACTAATAAAGTTTTCAACATGGAGAGTGTTTTGGCGGTTATTCAGGCCAAAAATGAGGAGTTGGAAGGGCGGTCCCGACGCAACAACATCCGCGTCACGGGGCTGCCGGAATCCACAAATGTTGGCAAAATGAAAGACTTCATGGAGCGATTATTGATTGAAATATTTGGGACTGAACAGCTATCCTGAGTATTCATAGTGGAACGAGCACATCACTCCCTTGCGAAACGGCCAGTGCCCGGAGCGCCGCCCCGTCCCATCATTGCCCGCATACTTAATTATAAAGACAGAGACGTGATCTTGCGCCTAGCGCGGGAGAAGGGCACCATAGAATATCAGGGCAACAAACTTGAGTTCTTCCCCGATTTCACGATGGCAGTGCAAACAGTGCAGAAAGAATTTAACGTGGTAAAGCAACTTCTCCGAGCGGAAGATATACCATATGCCATGCTGTACCCGGCCCGCCTTCGGATCGGGGCACCATCTGATAACAAAATCTTTACCTCTCCTAAGGCGGCCATGGACTATGCTAAAAAGCAAAAAAAGAGAAAACGAGACTCAAATGTGGCACAGGATAGGGAGGAAGACCTACGCGACGAAGTTGCATGAGCCTTTGGTCTCTTCAAGCAACTCAGTAATTCTCGATCATCATGACTGGGGTGCTGCTGCTAATTGACAGACCACTATCATCACTGACGCTTCAGCAATATATAAATTAAACTGTTGGGTGGTGGGCTTGTGCATCTTTTCAAATTCAACGGTAATGCACGCACTGCAGCTAATGTTACACGACTTATGCACTGATTGAGTTAACAATTGTTGAGGACATACAGCTGGCCTTGTGGGACCACTCTTTTGTGTAAGGGATAAGAATAACAGAAAATATGGACTAGGGGTTGGCTGCCTGCTGGGAATGTCACTTGATACAGTGTTTTTAGTGTATTAATGGTTGCACGTTGGCGATGCACAGGACAATGGTTGGAATAATGCCTCTCAGTGTGCGAAATACAGGAATACTATGATGTAAGCTGCAGCGCTGGGGTGGCGGGAGTTGGATGTTCATACAAATAGATTGGTCCTCTCCTGCTTAGTTCACTAACGGGAGTTGAGCGCCCCTACGCCTCCACATATGGGAGATCCCCACAAAATGTTTGGAGCAGAGTTGGGAGTTGGGAGTCTGGGGGTTGGGGTAGGCTTTGACAGGTTGGGGGTGCTGAAGTGGGTGGGGGGAGGGCAAGGGGTTACCAGGGATTTCAGGTCTGGGTAGTTTACTCAATTGTCATGGGTGGGAGGTCAGGAGGAGCGGAAGATGGGAATGGGATCTGTTGGATGGCATACCACTTTGATTTTCAGACGATTTCTGCAGATGGTTATTTGGTTTGTTGCCTTGTATTCAGCAATTGGTGCTGGGCGGCGAGCTCACTCTCTATGTTTCAGGATTCAATGAATGGAAGGTCATATGGATAAGGGGGGCAAGATTAGTTGGATCACATGGAATGTAAGGAGACTGAACCGACCACAGAATACGAGACAGATGTTGCATTTTTTAACAGACATGGAGTACAGGTGGTCTTCCTTCAGGAGACACATCTTAAGGGGAGGGCGGCAGAGACAGTGGCTAGGCAATGGGCGGGCACTCGATTACCATCAAACTACTCCTCATATGCTCGTGGGGTTATGATCTTGATTAAGAAAAATGTACAGTTTGTTTTACTGCATGAGGAAATTGACAAAGAAGGTAGATATATTATATTGCATGGGAAGCTGTGTGGTACGCTGATAACGATGGTCAATGTATATGGTCCAAATATTGATGATCCTGAATTTCATGTCACTCTATGGAACAAGGTATATGCTCTGCCACCCTCGGCAATTATCTGTGGTGGAGATCTGAATGTGACACTGGATGGTGCGTTAGATAGGAAGGATGATAGACCCTATATGCACAGGAGAGCAGCTGACGAGGTGCGTGATGGTATGAGTGGGCTTGGATTGGTGGATTTGTGGCGGCTGGGGCATCCGGGAGTGAGAGAAGGTACGTGTTATACATCAGCGAATGACACGTGGTCGAGGCTGGACTATTGGTTGGTGACACAGGATGTTAGTGGCTGGGTCATGAAAGTGGGCCACTTACCTCGAACGCTCTCCGATCATGCTCCTTTACTCATGGAGGCGCGGTTGCCGTCGCATGCTCCTGCTCCCTTCTCATGGCGTCTGCCACCGGGTACTTTGACAGACCTGGTATTGCGTGAGAAACTGAGGACAATTATTGAAGAATTCTTTGACAAAAATGTTGGCTCTGTTGAGAACATGGGGACAGTATGGGAAGCCTTTAATATGACGATAAGGGGAGCGTGTATTGGACTGCAATCGGGAGTGCTCAAGTCGCTGAGGGATTCCATGGACAAACTAGAGAGTGAATTGTTGACTCTAGAACGACAACATGAGCTACTACCGGAGGAGTCCCTATTGGCTGAAATACGGATGAAAGTCACTGAGTATAATGAACTGGCAGACCAAGGGGTTAAATTCTTGTCCAAACGTACCAGGGCACGGTATTATGGTGAGGGGGACGTCCGGGACGTGGACTGGCAGACAGAATTAAAGAACCGTGGGCTAGGCACTGTGGAGTACAGGAGATTGTGGATGGGGACACCACCGTGACTAGCACGACTGGTGTCTTGGATTGTTTTGTACAATACTATGAGCAGATGTATGGGCATAGGGAGACGGCAGGGGAGGAAGAATTAGCACAATACTTGGAGGACATAGCATTGGTCTGGCTTTCGAAGGGACAACAAGATTTCCTAATGCATCACATTACTGAGGGGGAGTTTCGAGATGCAATTGCGGCTCTGCCGAATTGCAAGGCGGCCGGAACTGACGGTTTGCCATCTGAATTTAATAAAGAGTATGTAGATCTGCTTTTACCACACTTGGCGATGGTTCTGGAAGAGGCGTTAGAGCAGGGACAATTACCGGCAACGATGAGGGAAGCATTGTTGGTCGCTCTGCCGAAACCGGGCAAGCCACGGAATCAATGCGAGTCATATCGGCCTCTATCCCTGATGAACACGGACGTTAAGATTATTGCCAAGGTGCTAGCAACGCGATTGCGACTGATATTGCCAATTATGGTACTGCCGGATCAGTCCGGTTTCATCCCCCTTCGATCCACGACTCACAATTTGAGGGCTCTGTTTGCAGTTCTGCATCTGCTCAAGCCAGACCTTGCTGCAGTGGCGGTACTTTTAGATGCTGCGAAAGCATTCGACTCCGTGGCCTGGCGATATATGATAGCAGTGCTGCACCGCATGGGAGTGCCGTTTTTCTTTACGTCCTTAATCACTCTGCTTTACACGAACCCGATTGCGCAAGTGCGGGTTAACAGTCATGTGTCGGCACCATTCCCTGTGCAGAGGGGGACAAGACAAGGTTGTCCCCTTTCAACCTTACTATTTGCTGTCATTTTGGAGCCCCTAGCATGTATTCTGAGACAAAGATATGCAGACACGGCGTTACCATTCCCTCTTAGGTCCCTGGCGGTATCCATGTATGCCGATGATATGGTTCTGTACATAAGGGAGCCTGCTCAAAATTTGGAAAAAGTACTTTGGGAATTCATTCGATTTGGGCGCTTTTCGGGCTTATCCATCAACTGGGAAAAATCCATATTGTTACCCCTCACGGACGTCACTCTGCCTTTCCCATTGGAATTTCCATTGGCGTGGGCAACGGAGCCAGTACGTTACCTGGGGATTTGGGTGCATAGGGATTGCCAAGAAACGATTCGGGCTAACTACGGAGTGGCTATTTCGAAATTGGAAGATCAGGTCACACGTTGGATTCGGCTACCAGTCTCGTTTGCTGATCGGGTATCCCTGATCAAAATGGTGATTCTTCCTAAATTTTTGTACTATTTTGTTAACGTGCCAATTGCTCTGACGTCCCATTTGTTTGCGCAACTGCAGTCATTGTTAATTACTTTAGCCTGGGCCGGGAAGAAGCCACGAGTGAAGTGGGATGTATTAACAAAACCTTACGAGTTGGGAGGTTTCGTGTGCCGGACATGAGACTGTATTATCTCTGTGCTCAGGCTCATTTTGCTACTTACTGGCTATCAGCTCCACCATATACGCCGCACGTAGCACTTGAGGCAAGCGCTGTACTTCCGCTACCCCTAAAGGCGATGATAGTGAATACACACTCGGTATTTGACAAGGGTGAAGTAGATACGGTGCAATATACTTCCAGGGCTTGGCAGTAGTTAGGCAAGTGATCAAACAGATTGCCATTATACGCCCCGGGTATGCCGTTGCTGTATCATGCTGAGGTCACGGTATCAAGCGAAATAGGAGCTTTACAGTTGCTGCAGGGTGCAGGGATTAACACTATGGGAGATGTGTTTCCGATTGCCAGTTTCCTACCGTTACAGAACTTGTTGGAACAGACGATTAATACCACTATGGCCACGTTTATTTATGTCAGGCTCCGTGCTGCGATACGTGCTTTATATCCTTCCTTCCCGGACAAACCACCGGTGTTGGGTGCCTTACAGTTGCTATATACAATGACAAATCGAGTGAAATTGATCTCGCGATTGTACCGGACTTCACAGGAGGATGAGGGAGGAGGCGGCTGTGGCCATGGGATGCATGTTTACCTGAACCACTGACCGATGATGAATGGTCTCAGTGCTGTTCCATGACTGGTGGATTTCCAGCTAATGGAAATTTTCGTCTCATTCACTATAAATTCTTGCAACAATGGTATTAAACTCCTGCACAGTTGGTTAAGTATGGTCTCTGTGACACGTCAAATTGTGTGCGTTGTGGTGTGGAAGGCGCTGACTTTATCCACTTGGCCTGGGGGTGTGAACGTGTGTATGCGTTCTGGATAGCTGTGACTGTGGCGCTCTCTGAAATGACGTCAATTGAAATTGCTGCTGACCCGCGCTTGTGCTTGCTGGGTATGGCCTCTGGAGTGCCTGCCGGAATGAGACGATTGATAGTGTTGGCACTACAGATTGCTAAGCACAGAGTGGCTGTTTCCTGGGGGGGGGAGGCGAGCGCCAGATGTCAAAGTATGGTTGCAAGACATGGCATATTGTCGGGATCAGCTGACCTGTTATTATGAAGAACTGTCTGTCACCTCATGGCCACGCGATGTCTGGCGCCCATACACAGCGTATATGTTGTCGAAGCTTGATGATGATTGATATATAGCATACACATAAGGACCCAGTGACGGACAAGGGAATCCCTGGTTAGTATTGACTGTGCAGATGTCCACCGCTGAGTTGTGACTATGGTGCTGATGTTCTTCTCCTCATCATATGAATATCTATTATAGGATAGATATAGGTGGACCCTTGACCTCGCCTCCATTTATCTATGGCACGGTTTCTCTCATTGAGATAGCCTTCTGCAGTATGCATGGCCTAACCAAAACATCGACCAAGGCTGCGATGCATTACATATTCCGTATACCTCGAATGCCTTCTGATTATATGTATTATTCAACAATGACATGATCTGATCCCTGGAGTGTTTGGGAGGGGGGATGTTGAAGTATTAAGTTGTTATTATTGTATATCTAAAAAATGAGACTGCTTATAATCTGCATAATAATAATACAAGACTCAGATTCCTCAATTTGACATGCTGTACATGTTGCCTTTGGTCTCAATTATTGAGAATCTCACGGCAATTGAGGTATGTACACGAAATGCTTTGCGGCCGGCCCTCTTTTCGGGTTGTAGGCCAAATGCTGTGTTCTTGTAATAAGTGCAATAAGGGTCTTCAAAAGAAAAATCTATTTGAAACAAAGCAAAAGTGACAAATCGAATGAGAATACAAATCACTGGAGATCAACAAGTATCTCAGAAATAGATGGCGGAGTCGACGTTTCGGTCTTAGTGGCGTCAGTCCGTCAGACCTTCTTCAGGACAGTAAATATTGCTTAAAATGAGACTCTTCTATAATCAGTATATCCACGATAAAGTCTTAATGTGGATCTATGGTCAGAGCCGCGAAAGTTGTTGGAGCGAATATCACTGACACACAACAAAAGTACGTCTGGTTGGTGGCGAAAATTAAGAAACCAACAGTGGCATCAATTTCAGAGGGAAGGGAGCACTCTTCCGTACATCACTTGTCACTATGCATTGCGTTGAGTCCAACGTTAG
The DNA here is from genome assembly GCF_964263255.1 of Lissotriton vulgaris. Taxonomy (NCBI): domain Eukaryota; kingdom Metazoa; phylum Chordata; class Amphibia; order Caudata; family Salamandridae; genus Lissotriton; species Lissotriton vulgaris. The sequence goes on from NC_141695.1 coordinate 1,375,412,160, forward strand.
TCAATGGATCAACGCCTTGTTCCTAAGAAATACTAGTGACAAGTGATGTGCTCTTCCGTACATCACTTGTCACTAGTATTTCTTAGGAACAAGGCATTGCGTTGAGTTCAACGTCTGTCAATGGATCAAACGGCATGTGCTGTTTGATCCATTGAGTGATGTTGGACCCAACGCAACGCATAGTGACAAGTGATGTACGGAAGAGTGTTCCCTTCCCTCTGAAATTGATGCCACTGTTGGATTCTTAATTTTCGTCACCAACCAGACGTACTTTTGTTGTGTGTCAGTGATTTTCCCGCCAACAACTTTTGTGGCTCTGACCATAGATCCACACCAAGGGTTTATCGTGGATATACTGATTATAGAAGAGTCTCCTTTTAAGCAATATCTACTGTCCTGAAGATGGTCTGACGGATTGATGCCACTAATACCAAAACGTCGACTCCACCATCTATTCCTGAGATACTAGTTGATCTCCAGTGATTTGTATTCTCATTAGGAGATTTGTCACTTTTGATTTGTTTGGAATAGATGTTTGTCATGAACTGTTAGGTTAATTTTATTTTACTCCCTTTCATGACTTATTGCTGATTTGTTTCATGTTTTTGTACTTCTTTTTAATCTCTGCTATATAAAAATATCAATATTTTCAAACAAATAGGATCTTCCTGTGCTTTTGTGCTCTCAACTTGCATTTAGTGGTGTTGTATAATGACATTTCGGTGTATGTTTCCTTAGGATTCAGCTCCAGAGGAATTTTAAATATTACAAGTTTTTTGTCAACAAAATCCCTTGTAGGCACACTACACCGAACAAGCCCTTCACCAGCAGTACTCAACTAATTGACGAGCCACTTCGATTTTCCCTAATAAATGCTCAGTCCTCACTGAAACACAAAGGTGATATCAATAACTTCCCTATTGATCAAATCTCGATATTGTGCTCAGCACTAACTGATTAGGAAACAGGGAGGTCTGGTAGTCGCTCATCAGGATCCTATCAACATGGAATCAATCCCCTACAATGCTCAATGAAATGAGGACATTTTAGTTCTAGAATGACACATATCACAAAAAAACACTCAATGTTTCTAATGATTTATCATCTTTTACCTGTAGATGCTAAGGATCAGGTGTATAAAAATTAGGAATTCAAAGTTGTTGGTATATTTCCAAACCAAGGGGCATATTTACAAGTCCTGTTGCATCACTCTTGCACCAAGCAACTCAAAATGAGATTTATGAAGCCACACAAGGCCACCTTGCATGGTGCTGGCTGGCTGGCTGGCTTCATGAATCTCGAGTAGAGCAACGCAACTCAAATTGCTGTGTTGCCTTACCCTGCGCCAGGGAGGCATTTGGTGGGTGTTGCGTGGGTGTTTCCATGCAACATCCATGGATTTCTACACATACTCAGATTTGCCACAAGTGGTAGACATGGGAATGTGCCAAACAAATACGCCTCCCCAGGTGAGGTGTAATGAGGAGAAATATCTTTATTTATCCTTGTTCTTTCCTCTTTCTATGTGTGCTGCATTCGGCGGCACACAGAAAGAGAAAAACGCCTCAGGGTATCGCTTCTGTGCCGGAAGGTGCCCCTTCCTGCCAAAAATACTATCTACCTAACGACAAAGGCACCCTTATACCATGGTGCAAGGGTGACTGCATTGACGCTAGACAGCCAAAATCTTGCCAGCGCAGGGGAAAAGGCAGATATGCACTGTATTCTTTTAAATACTGCACATGCCTGCCCTTTCCCTGTCATGCAGTGCAGCGAGGTGACTTGCTGCACTGCATTTTGTAACTTGCTGCACTGCACCCTGTGACAGTCTCATAAATCTGGCCCAAATTCCTCGCTAGTCGACCACCATTTTACTCTATGACAGGCTAACCAATGTGTCAGCACGCAACAAGGACATTCAGCAAGATTCACAGATTTTTGTTGAGTTAATATTTATGAGGCAGGATTCGGTTTGCAATTCCAACTTAAGTGGCTGTGAATGCAAATGCAAAGACTGCGTGGGACAGCTGACTTCTATTCTTGCATTCACAATTGCACAACACAACCCCATCACTTAAATTAACAGGTGCTGCATTAAAAATAAGAGGTTTTCACATTGTGAGTCATTCTGCGGAACATGACCATTGTCTGCTTCCCCCAATGCTGACAGGCCATGTTCACATAGTGGAAGGTATTCTTCAAGGACTTCCAATGGCGTTGCTAGACCTTTGGCTGCCCGGTGTGGCCCCGTCGTTTGCTGTCTGCGGCGGCATGTAAGAGCTATGGGGGGGTGCTGACGGATTCCCAAGAAGGTGGGGGGCAGGGAGGGCGTGCTGGTGATTCCTGCAATGCTACTGCACCGCAGCAGCTGCTGCTACGAGCTGGGGGAGGGGGAGTCTGCACCTCCCAAACCTTGTGTTGCCCAGCATGGCCTGGAGAACCTCAGCCTTAAGGCCTGGCGGTGCAGGGTACGCCTGAAATCCCCGGGATTCACCTGCCTTGTCAAAAACAAAGACACGGACTCTTCGTCTGGCGTAGAAGATGGTATTTATTAGCTGCAGCTAGTACAGTGGTCTTAGAAGTCGTCGGTACAACAAGGTTCAAAAGAGACTGCCACTTAACTCCGTGGCGCACAGGTTTATATACGATACAATACAATACAAAAATGCAATCACACAAGAGCATGAGCTATAGGAAAACGTTATAGACAATGTTTTAAGACTAAGGCAACTCAAGTTCCTGGTTCTGTTTGTCACTCGACCCCTTAAGTAAATTATAAATGAATCCACACAATTCGATGTACAAGTAGAGAAAACACAGCTGCGTGTTGTAGAAGGACAGTCATGAAACAGGAGAATGCATGAGACATGTAGCGAAGGACAGCAGATAAGATAACTTAAAGGAAACAATGGTGTGAACCAAAATGTAGTCCGGACGGGGATTAATCAGCTCAGACAGGAATTAGTGTACTCGGCCAAACCCTGACACTCGTTAGTAAACATAAGCAAAGAAGCCACCTGACACGCAAAGGCAGAAACGACAAAAACATTGTGTTCGCTGAGCTGCCTGAGTGAGGGCAACATAAAATGGCGGCGATCACAAAATGGAGGCTGAGCACGAACAAATTCGTAATTTACAGAACCTCAGACCCTCCTTTTGCCATTACTCAGGCAAAAACAAACCAACTCATGCTAATCTGAGTTTGAATCAACACTGATGTTCATAAACTCCTCAAGCTGTTGCTGCACCATCATTCTAATATTCTCTGTCTTCTGAGTAGCAGATTGTGGAACACATAAAGTAGCCAACAGGCCACAAACTGCAGGACCACATTGGACGCATAGGCAACAAGAGAATATGATGGCCAAAATTGCTCCAAGGAACGTTAAGATCTTCCATCCCCAAGCTGACAATATTCCCCTAAACCATCCCATAAAAGACCAATCTCCTTCGTCCTGATGAATCGACTCGGAGACAGTGTGCAATTTGGAAATGGCTTGGTATACTGCCGGGGCGTCATCTGGAATATAAATGCAGCAACTAGATCCGATCAATCTACAGACACCTCCTCGGTCTGCTAAGATCACATCTAGCGCAATTCGATGTTGCAACGTCATAAGACGGTCAGCCTGAAGCTCTGCTGTAATGTTACCTATCGCACCTGCGGTGACATTAATAGTGGTCTCAACCACTCGAACCAGTTGCCTGATGTGTCTGCTGTTGACCATCGGGCCCCAAAAGGGAAGGAATCCTTTAAGAAAATCTTCTCCCTCTTGTTCTGCCGTGTCTTTGGCATCAAATACACCTCTGCTATGTCTAACTCTGTGGTGGTCTGACGGAGCCGTATATGTAGGGGGAAGGAGAAAAGCTATATAACAGGTTCCAGAAAAGTTGGAAGGGAGCCAAGTATAAGCTCGGTCGTTAAGACAAAATTTGTTCCTTGAGACAGAACTAACAGAGGCAAATCAGGGGACGAAAAAATGTACGTGTATGAACATATCTGCTTGATGTCAGCTTTCTTGCTGTTGACTTGGAGACAAAAATTGCCTTGATGGGGTACAGTCCAAACTGGAGAAGACTCACCCTTCTTAGTTTTGTCACCAAGGATAGAGACATAGTGGGTAACATTCCATCCGTCATAAGCTCTCTTCTCATCAAATTGAATCTTATTCTTTTCTATAATCTTAGCCATTACCACTATACCTTTAATCAAAGAGCTGTGACTGAAATCTAGTCCATTCCCAGAAGTTCTTACAGGGCTTCTAAGTCTGTTGTGGTATGCGGCTGAAAACATTGTCAGATAGGCCCTAGCTGAACCTTCGTATGAGAAAGGAAGAACCAGATATGGCATTCCCTTTTGTGTATTGTGTGGCATAAGTCCGCACACCCAACAGTCAGTCATATTAATAGCCAACTGATGTTGGTGCAACAACTCAATAAACGTATTATTCATATATTCGGCTCTCCTTATCTGTTCATGAGGGGGTAGAGTATGCATTTTGTGTGAAAAGACAGAAAGACGAGAAGGCAAAGAAGTTGTAGAATTAGCAACATTTCTTGATTGCAAAACATGTATGATCCAACCTATGCAGGCTAATAAAATACACAAAAACATAAGAACACACAAAGTTACGCCAAATCGACTACGCAATAATTTACAATACTTTGATCTCATTTCCTGCTTCCTGTTTTCCCTACCTACGATTGTTGTACCATCCATCTTTATCTAAAAAAATATCGCTCACGGCAATCTTCCTTAATCACTCAGCTACTCACTTCTGTATATCCTGAGACACTAGCCACTTACTAAAAGAACAAAAATCAGGTTACAGTCTGAGTCTCCTACCGTGACCCTGCGACGGAGACAGATGGCACATCTAATACTAATATCACATCAAAAAAAGGAAGCAAAAATGGCCCAAAAAGGAATGTCTTTAAGTAATAAAAAGTGTTCAAAATATTCAGTTCTCTTTGTTAGCTCTTGGTCTTAAGTTGTAACGTGTTTTGCTCGGCACGGTCTGATCCTTGAACAGAGTTTCTGGATTGCTAGTGTCTATTCGACGATGCACAGGCACAGCGGCTTGAAGAATATCATCATCTGCTTTTTCAGACTGAGTCCCATAAATTTGAGCATCACTGAAAGGAACAAAACAAGGAACAGCTGCAGTGTCCGATTCCCTCACACCACTACAAATCCACTGGTCGAAGGGTAATGGCAGTGGCACCTTTTTACAGTTCACGCCATGCACCCAGTTACGCTTGCCAACCACTTTCATGGCCATGCGGGTAACGAGCAAAACTTGCGGAGGCGCAGACCAGCGAGGCTCCAAATTCTTAGTCCGTTGAAAATTCTTTATACAGACCCAGGCACCGGGCAAGATGGTGTTACCTGGGTATGTGGAGGCCTCCGGCAAAACACTTTGTACCTGTTGACGAATAACACTTAATTTAGTAGTCAAATCATGCAAATAGTCAATTAGCAGAGGATATGGTATGTCTGAGTATCTTTTGGGGCGGGGGACGCCCCAAACATTAGCTGGGCGTCCAAATAACACTTCATATGGGCAAAGTCCCATACGAGAGTGCACAGTAGTTCTGGTTGACAAAAGAGCTAGGGGCAAGGCATCAGGCCAAGCAAGACCCGTACTGGCTTGAATATTGGCCAGCTTAAGCTTGAGTGTACCATTGTAATACTCAACGAAACCCGCTGACTGTGGATGGTTTGCCGCATGGAATTTCTGTCTAATATCAAGACCAGAACATACTTTCTGCATAATCTGGCCCATAAATTCACTTCCATTGTCACTCCAGACAATGCGCAGCAAACCAAATCTGGGAAAGAACTCCTTAATCAATACTTTAGCAGTCGACAGAGCAGTGTTATCTTTTAAGGGGTAGGCCTCTATCCAGCGGGTAAAGGCAAATACCACCACCAGAACATACTTAAGGTTGTTGCAGCGATCCATATGAATGTAATCGATCTGCAACTCTTCAAAAGGATATGACGGGGGAGCAAAATGACCTGCCGGAGTTGGGGTACCCTTTCCTGGGTTATGCATTAGACAAACAATGCAATGCTTAACCACATTTTCTGCACATTTCGGAATTCCTTCATTCTGCCATACCGGGTCCAAGAGCTTACATATGTCTTTTGCACTAATGTGAGCTGGACCATGAGCCATAGTCACGACCGCTAACACATAAGTGTTCGGTAACAACCATCGCTGATGTTCCGACAACTCCGTCCAACAACCCATCGAATCTAACATTCCCGTACTTTCTTTCCACGTACTCAATTCCTTCTCAGTAGCCTCTCCCTGAATCGTTTTCACACTCTCAACCGTGTCTTCACACATTCCAATTTACCTAACCCAGTTTGCAGGACCTGCCACATACATTCGACTAGTGGTGTTTCTAGCTGTAGTTTTCGCTACCTCGTCTGCAAACGCATTTCCACGACCCACATCATCTGTGATTTTCTTATGTGCGCTGCATTTTATGATCGCTATTTGTGTAGGTAAGGTAAGTGACTCAAGAAGATCAGTCACTAACTGACCATGCTGAATCTTTGTCCCGTGGGAGGTAATGAATCCTCTTTCCCTCCACAACTTATCAAAACTATGTGCAACACCGAAAGCATACTGACTATCTGTGTACACATTCTCTCTCTTTCCCTTCGACAACACACACGCTCTAGTCAAGGCTATCAATTCAGCTGCTTGGGCTGAATTATGTCCAATACGTGCCATCTCAACAATTGTGCATAAGGTGACAGCATAGGCAGAAGTAGTCTCTCCATTTGGAAGCTTGAAACAAGAACCATCCACCCATAGGATCCCATCCGGGTCCTTGAGCGGGGTGTCCTTTAAATCAATCCTACCCTTCGTTTCTTCTTCTGTTCGAAGAAAACAATCATGCTTTTCCTGATCATCTTTCTCATCTGGGAGCGGCAACAGTGTACCTGGATTTAACGTGTTACATCTTTTGATATGTACATGGCTCGCTAGAAGTGTCTGCTCGTAACCAGACAAATGAGCACTCGTGAGATGCTGCGACTTGGTTCTATTCAGCAAGGTATCCACTGCATATGGAACCATAACAATGAGTGGGTTATCCAACACTAATCCGGCAGACTGTCTATTAGAAATTGCCGCAGCTGCCGCAGCTCTGAGACAACTGGGCAAAGCTTTAGCTACTGGGTCCAATGTAGCGGAGAAATAGGCACATGGCCCCTGCTTATCTCCGAATTGCTGTGTCAAAACTGAAAATGTGCAACCTTCTCTCTCGTGAACATACAATGTAAAGGACTTACTATAATCTGGGGTACCCAACACTGGAGCAGAACACAGGGCAGTACGTAAATCAACAAAACTTTTCTGACATTCATCCGTCCAAGGGAGCGGATGGGGCGTATCTTTCAACGTTAGTGCCACCAATGGTTTCGCCAAAAGTGAAAAATTGAGAATCCATTATCTACAGTAGGAAGTGATACCCAAAAAGGCACGCACTTCTCTCTGTGTCGTAGGTACAGACATCCGTGAAATAGCATGAATACGTTCTGGGGTCAATCGCCTTCCATCCTTCGACAAGAGATGACCTAAATAGGTCATTTCTTGGCGGGCATATTGCAGCTTAGAGGGTGACACCTTATGATTCAAAGCAGACAAATGATGCAACAACGCAACAGTCACACTCTTACACACATCTTCCGTATCAGCAGCCACCAGTAAATCATCCACATACTGAATAAGCGTAGCACCTGGAGGCAAAGAGAAAGCATCAAATTGAGACTTAAGAGCTTTACTATAGATAGAGGGACTCTCACAGTAGGCTTGAGGAGCTCTTTTAAATCGAAAACTTCGGCCACCCAGAGAGAAACCAAAGATGTCCCTACTTTCTTCAGCAATAGGAATACTAGAGAAAGCATTTTTCAAATCAATCCCTGAAAACCAAACTGCCGAAGCAGGAATCATTGTTAACAAAGCTGTAATGTCCGGAACAACAGGGAACTGTGGTACCACTATTTTATTGACTTCTCTCAGGTCAATAACAAATCGATGGACAGGAGGCTGTGAAGGATCCGTTCTCTTAAGGATCGGAAGGACAGGACTGTTACAAACATTGCCTCTCGTTTCTTCGACCACACCTTATGTGGCATTCTAACATTATCTTTAACTGTGACAACATACGGTGGGATCGCAAGACGACCCACGTCATTCGGGCCCGTGGCCCAAAGACTTTCCGGTAGAGAAAGCAACTCAGGTGGAAACTGGTCTCGGGACAAATACATGGAAGACATCAATTTCTTTCCCAACGTAAGATGCACACCAGAAGGGGAACAAAACAATGTTGCACGCAGTCTTTTCAACAAATCCAGACCCAGCAAATTCTCCCCACAACCAGATGTCAGGATAAGTGAAGCATCCAAATCATAAGGACCAATCGAGACAGGCAAGGGGCAAGAAACCGGATTACGGACTGGGGTGCCAGAAAATCCAACAGAGGTATTCATTAAGCCAGACAAAGGTGCCCCAGGGAGTTTAGAATGAATGATAGAACTTCTCATCGCACCAGTATCCAAAAGAAACGGTTCTGAAACACCCATAGTATTGACAGTGACATACGGCCCATTTTGATCTACTGGAATCGACACAACTCCCTTACTTCGTCCATGGCTGTCCTATTCAATCTGAAAATCGTCAGCCCTATCTTCAACATGATAATCATCATTGTAATATTGTGTGGACGGAACTATTTGTTGGCCAAAGTAATTCAAGGTAGATGGAGGAAAGAACGCTGCTCCTGAGAGGACGCACCTCGTCCTCTACCTCTAGATCCTGCCTGAAAATTACCACGACCTCGGGGAGCGGACATCCCATTATTACGCTGTAATAAAACCGGACAACTATTCTTGAAATGTCCTTCTTCCCTACAATATGCACATTGATTAGGACCTAACGAAGGTTGCGGCGTATAATACTGGGGCTTCTGCAACAATCTCCGAAACTGTGGAGGCTGCTGAAACTGGGAAGGTTGCTGATGCTGATTCGAGCGAGGCGGATACGCCTGCTGTAAAAGAACCTTTGTTTTCAAATCTTTGTTTTTCTTCTCTTGTTTCTCCTCCTTATCCCTATTCTCGTAATACTGTGCAGGAGCCAATATTTTAGCAGGGGAAGAGACAGCCCATGCACTTTCAGAACTCTTTAATTTATTTGATAACTCGGGAAGCAAATTATATACAAACTTGTCCACAAACAATCACTGACCACCCTCTACACTCAAATCCTGACCACTGTGGTCAATAAATGTCTCTTCAAAGCGAGTGAAGAAATCCGAGACGCTTTCATCTTTCTTTTGCTTGCATGCAGCCAGCTTATCCCAATTTACTCGCACCGCAGGCATCATTGTCTTCATCAATTCTTTTATTCTACCTGGAAGAGCCATAATCAAATCCTCAGGTTTCGCACCACCCACCTGATTCGCATCCGCAGCTCTGATAGCAGCCCAATCACCACCTAATTCAGCCACATGATTTTCCTTACAAATCCGTGCCCATATGCCTTGCGGAATAACATTTCCAAATAGCATATCAATGTCGGCCACATTCATAATACAGGCGTCAACTGTTTGGGACAATTCTTTGTAATATACAGCAGGATTTTTACGGGGGTCTGGAAGAGTTTGCTTAAGCGCCAATACTTCAGACCTTTTCCAGGGTTCATGGACCCATATACGCTGGAAATGAACAGCGACAGGAGGTGGACCATTCACCGCTTCTCTCCAGACGGGAGGAACTTCACGCATTGGATAATTCTTACTACTTTTTTTATTGGCGGGATCAGTCTCGGAAAAGGACAGGGACAAAAACATTGTTCGAAACGCAATGAGTCTATTCACTGCCTCTTCAACTCGATGTCCTACAATTAAACCTTTATCAAAATCAGCTTGTAATTTCAGTCGTTCTGAAGGAACTGTATCTGACTCCATATCTTCCCAACCTCTAATAAGAGTGTGACACATAACGTTGAAAACATATCTCTGCGTGGGCTCTACCCATTGATAGAAACAACTCATAATATCTTCGGTACTATATTCTAGTCCATGTTCAATCCATTTACGAGCGAGGGAACCCAAAACTACTTTCTCGTCCGTAAGAGGAAGTTGACAACGAGATTGTCGTTTAGAGAAAGCTGGAGACAGGTTTAAAGACCCAAGAAGATGAGAAAAGAAACTTGAAACAGCATCTGCTATCCTCCTCTGTGAAGTGGGAGAATCCCTCAAGAGGATAGGAGGCATTGCAGATGTAGAAGGCAACGGAGACTGAAAGGTAGAAGACTGAAGAGTAAGAGCGGGAGAAGGTGGGGGCTGAATTACAGACTGTAGGGACGGAGCAGAAGCAGGCAAAGAAGCATTAAAAGGCTGAGCCGGTTGTTGGACAATCGGCAATTGAGCAACCACTTGTTGAGCGACGGGAGGGGGTAAAGGAGGTGCGTTAGCATTTTGGACATAGGGCGTAGGTGAATTCAATAAACAAGACATTAGGGCATCTTCTGCTAATTCCTTATTTTTATCTGAAGAGGAAGTAGCCAGCATCGGATAGCATCTATCTATCGCCATACGATGTTGTCTCTCTAGTACCTCCTTCACACCATCTACTTCGTTATCTTTAAACTGCTGGGCAGCCTGTAAAATCGACATGTCTTGTGCTTTCTTATCCTTTCTTGCTTGTTTGATTTCTTTCTGTTCGGCTTCTTTAGGCCAAAGGCGAAAGGAGTCAAACATGGCTGGTTGGGCTTTCCTTCTAAACAAAATCGTTTCCAAATTGACTAGTATAGTGGGGTCCAAGCTACCATTCTGGGGCCATCTCAAAACTCCACTATTTTTCGTGTATCGGACCCATGTCTTGTTAAAAGTAATGGGACCAATACCGTGTTTTGAATAGAGCTCATAAGTGGGTGTTCCAACTGGAGGGATCGGACATGATTCCTCCAACTGGGAATCTGGGAATCCCTCGTACAACCTAAACAACAAAATCTCTTAAACTTACTCAGCCCAGGCATCGACACTTCTCTAGGCTGATCACAAACAACAAGGGGTATAGATCAGTGAAACAGTACAATCGTACTTACCCCTTGGCTTCAGCTATTGCAATACCTGAATAAAAACCCAAAAACAAAACAAAACAAAGGTCTGTGGGGGCGACCCACCAAATACTTAACTAAGAATCGTTCTACATCAGCGAAGGTCCGTCTATCGTCTCGCTTTACCAAACATCATCAGAAGGGTCCAAGGCAGGGCGTCAGTCAGTGCAGCAGTCGTCTGCAGCCGTCTGAGAGGAGTAGCCACGCTGTCAAACACCTTCGGTCCACTTCCGACATACAGGGGTCGATCACGTGGTGCGCTTCTTCCGGAATTTTCTTGCGGGGCTCCTCACGACCCTCGGGCTCAACCGCTACCACTGAAGTCACCCCACGTTGGACGCCAGTTGTAGAACCGCAGTCTTAAGGCCCGGCGGCGCAGGGTACGCCTGAAATCCCCGGGATTCACCTGCCTTGTCAAAAACAGAGACACAGACTCTTCGTCTGGCGTAAAGATGGTATTTATTAGCTGCAGCTAGTACAGTGGTCTTAGAAGTCGTCGGTACAACAAGGTTCAAAAGAGACTGCCACTTAACTCTGTGGCGCACAGGTTTATATACGATACACTACAATACAAAAATCCAATCACACAAGAGCATGAGCTATAGGCAAACGTTATAGACAATGTTTTAAGACTAAGGCAACTCAAGTTACCGGTTCCGTTTGTCACTCGACCCCTTAAGTAAATTACAAATGAATCCACACAATTTGATTTACAAGTAGAGTAAACACAGCTGCTTGTTGTAGAAGGACAGTCATGAAACAGGAGAATGCATGAGACATGTAGCGAAGGACAGCAGATAAGATAACTTAAAGGAAACAATGGTGTGAACCAAAATGTAGTCCGGACGGGGATTAATCAGCTCAAACAGGAATTAGTCTACTCGGCCAGACCCTGACACTCGTTAGTAAACATAAGCAAAGAAGCCACCTGACACGCAAAGGCAGAAATGACAAAAACATCGCGTTCGCTGTGCTGCCTGAGTTAGGGCAATATAAAATGGCGGCGATCACAATATGGAGGCTGAGCACAAACAAATTCGTAATTAACAGAACCTCAGGCCCCCCTCTTACTATGCCACTCCTTTTACTTTGCAGATAGATAGCACCTCCTTTCGATTTGCCATCTGATGCGGTCTCAAACCACGGAGGGCATTTCAGTTTTTAGGTCTCGCCTAGCTATCGCGTAAGGCCGTGAGCGATCGCTATGTGAGAGATTTAGTAAGGGGCACCAGAAAATGCTCCTAAAGACCTTTGGAATGTGGTTTATGGCCAGTGCATGTGAGGCATTCAAGCGCGAAGCTGGCATCTGGCATTTGGCATCGGACTTAAAAGCAGCAGACGGGTTTCACCAGCGCGCTCTGCCTCACTTCCTGCTCCCCCTCTTACAACAATCAACTTTTGTTATCGCTCACACCCCATATGCTCGTTCCCTCCCACCCTTCCTTTGATGTCCGCTTTTCTTGTTGTTTACAAACCATTGCGTTGGTTCACTCGCTCACAATTTCCGATTAGAAAACACGCACGCCCCGTATGACTGCCCTTCTTCCTGTTTTCATCATTCATTCATACTGTTTGAGACTAAGGACCCGAAAAGCACTTACCCTGAGAATGGAAAGCGAACACTGTCGCTGCAGAGCGTGCACACACTGGTACGAGAGCATGCATACTCTAATATCAATGAACAAAGAAATGCCAATACTGCCTCACTTATTTTCAATACATCATAAAAACCATATGAATTATACACTATGGTACAGTGACACGGTTATGTCTGAGTGAATCTTTTGTTTTATTTTTAGATTTTCTTTCTCAAAAAAGACGTTTGGTTATTAATTCACCAATTCATTATACAGTACAAGACCTCCTATACACAATATATAAATTTACACAATATTTACAAACAGACCTTTATACAATTACAAAAATATAGATTTGTTACATTCAACAACCAATCATACTCTCATACATACACAGCCATTCATAGCTTAATACAAATACATACACACTGGAATTCAAATATTCACAGTAAGCCATACAAAATACATTCCTATCAATAACGTTTTTGTCGAAAATAAGTTTTTTGGTTACTCCTTTTGTTTAGATGGCATAAGTTGTCTACGCGTTTCGAACTCACACGAATAGGGGAGTTCTCATCAGGACAAAAAAGCTGTAGGAGAAAAGGAGAGCAAAACCTTTCTATTAGGAACATGACAGTAATGACGGTCGCCTAGCTCCAACCTTCATCACTCAAGCTTCCTTCTCTTACCTCTAAAACTTTAAAACTGGTTGTGGGTTGTGCACTAACCCGACGGGACAACAAAATGATCAACGGAACAACAGATCTGTATAAAAAAGAGCCAATCAGTGCCAAGTATACTGTGTTTTGATCATGATTTGGGTGGATTATTTCAAGGGAACTTACTTGTGAAAAAGATCACGAAGGACTGTATAACACATGTGCAGCCTGTCCTGTAAAGAGTAAGTAGGTTGTCACTACCTGATTCATACCAAAGGAGTTCTACTCATACCTTAGGAACAAGGGTAGCTGACGCTTACTTGTTATTTGATGGCTGATGTCCGTATTAGGGTTCATGGAGGGCGGGTGGTCTCTGGAATAAGGTAATATGGGAAGTAAGTGCCCCGTTTTTATGCAAGAGTTGGCCTCAATCCCTGCGTTTTACAATATAATCCTTACCTAATAATGCAGCGTTTTTTCTGATCCGCTTAGTTCGAAAGGCACAGTTTCCTTAACGTAGTGTAGAGATTTAGCCTGCCCTGTAAGAAGGGGTGAATATGTTGTCACTCGGTCTTAGGTCGGGGGCTTATTATCATGTCTATTGTAAACAAACGCTTACTTGTTGCTTCGAGGCAGCCGTCTGCACTGGGGTTCACAGAGGGCGGGTGGACTCTGGAAAGGGAAGTGGGAGGAATTTGTCAGTCATACGTCTAATATATTTGTGCCGTTCTTTAGTGCAACAACCTCATACATAGTGGAGATGCCGGAACTATCCTTACCTAATTTCAATGGCACCCCATCGGACCCGCTTCACTAGGGTGGCAGCAGCTCCACCCACGCTGTGTCAGAAGCTGGACCAGTGTCTCATTTCGCAACGGACTTCCTGTACCACAAAGGCTCTTGGGAGTTGTGGTCCCAATCGTTTAAGTGTATGTGCTCTCTGTCAGCAAGTAAAGATCGAGCAAGTCCACTTTTAGGCAGGAATCCCAAATAATTCTAACAGTTATTTATTTTTATCACGCTCGATTCTGGTGGCAGTTTGAAATTGAATTAGGAAATCCGATTAAAAAATCAAATTATAAAATTCTTATGTGCTTCCTATCAGAGTCTATTTTGATACGTTTCTTATTTACGAGCTCTATTGTCCGGTTGGAAAGTGTCCATGTAGAGTCTCAGAATGTGTCGGCCATTTTGGATTGGGCTGGTAACAAACCTCCAAATAGGGTCCAAAATGTTGGTGTTAATTGCCTACGTACTTGACACGGAGTCTTTATGAGACGTATGACTGACAAATTCTTCCCACTTCCCTTTCCAGAGTCCACCTGCCCTCTGTGAACCCCAGTGCAGACGGCTGCCTCGAAGCAACAAGTAAACGTTTGTTTACAATAGACATGATAATAAGCCCCCGTCCTAAGACCGAGTGACAACATATTCACCCCTTCTTACAGAGCAGGCTAAATCTCTACACTACGTTAAGGAAACTGTGCCTTTCGAACTAAGCGAGTCAGAAAAACTGCTGCATTATTAGGTAAGGATTATATTGTAAACCGCAGGGATTGAGGCCAACTCTTGCATAAAAACGGGGCACTTACTTCCCATATTACCTTATTCCAGAGTCCACCCGCCCTCCATGAACCCTAATACGGACATTAGCCATCAAATAACAAGTAAGCGTCAGCTACCCTTGTTCCTAAGGTATGAGTAGAACTCCTTTGGTATGAATCAGGTAGTGACAACCTACTTACTCTTTACAGGACAGGCTGCACATGTGTTATACAGTCCTTCGTGATCTTTTTCACAAGTAAGTTCCCTTGCAATAATCCACCCAAATCATGATCAAAACACAGTATACTTGGCACTGCTTGGCTCTTTTTTATACAGATCTGTTGTTCCGTTGATCATTTTGTTGTCCCGTTGGGTTAGTGCACAACCCACAACCAGCTTTAAAGTTTTAGAGGTAAGAGAAGGAAGCTTGAGTGATGAAGGTTGGAGCTAGGCGACCGCCATTTCTGTCATGTTCCTAATAGGAAGGTTTTGCTCTCCTTTTCTCTTACAGCTTTTTTGTCCTGATGAGAACTCCCCTATTCGTGTGAGTTCGAAACGCGTAGACAATTTATGCCATCTAAACAAAAGGAGTAACCAAAAAACTTGTTTTCCACAAAAACTTTATTGATAGGAATGTATTTTGTATGGCTTACTGTGAATATTTCAATTCCAGTGTGAATGTATTTGTATTAAGCTATGAATGGCTGTGTATGTATGAGTGTATGATTGGTTGTTGAATGTAACAAATCTATATTTTTGTAATTGTGTAAAGGTCTGTTTGTAAATATTGTGTAAATTTATATATTGTGTATAGGAGGTCTTGTACTGTATAATGAATTGGTGAATTAATAACCAAACGTCTTTTTTGAGAAAGAAAATCTAAAAATAAAACAAAAGATTCACTCAGGCATAACCGTGTCACTGTACAATAGTGTATAATTCATATGGTTTTTATGATTTATTGAAAATAAGTGAAACAGTATTGGCATTTCTTTGTTCATTAGTCATTCGTGGCTCAGCCTTGCTGTTGGGGGCCCAGACCCAGTGGTGGTTTTTTATATAATATCAAAGCACTTACACTGCAGCACGCCTCACACTGCTGCACACTACTGCATTACTCACACTGCTGCATGCTGCACACCGCTGCACACCTCACACTCCTGCACACCTCACACTGTTGCATGCTGCACACTGCTGCACGACACACACTGCTGCACACCTCACACTGCTGCACACCACACTACTGCACCCCTCACACTGCTGCATGCCTCACACTGCTGCATGCTGCACACTGCTGCACGCTGTACACTGCTGCATTACACACACTGCTGCATGCTGCACACTGCTGCACGACACCCTGCTGCACACCTCACACTGCTGCATGACACACTGCTGCACACCTCACACTGCTGCACGTCACACATGGCCGCACGCCACACACTGCTGCACGCCACACACTGCTGCACACCACACACTGCTGCACATCAAACACTGCTGCACACTGCTGCATTACTCACACTGCTGCATTACTCACACTGCTGCATGCTGAACCCTGATGCACAACACACTGCTGCACGCCTCACACTGCTGCACATCACACACTGCTGCCAGCCACATACTGCTGCACGCTCCACACTGCTGCACACTTCACACTGCTGCATGCCACACACTGCTGCACACCACACACTGCTGCATTCCTCACACTGCTGCACGCCTCACACTACTGCATGCCGCACACTGCTGAACGCCACACACGGCTGCATGCCAAACACTGCTGCACACTTCACACTGCTGCACATCTCACAATGCTGCGCGTCTCATACTGCTGCATGCTGCACAATGCTGCATTATTCACACTGCTGCATTCTGCACACTGCTGCATGCCTCACACTGCTGCATGCCACACACTGCTGCACGCCTCACACTGCTGCACGCCTCACACTTCTGCATGCCTCACACTGCTGCAGGATGCACACTGCTGCATTACTCACACTGCTGCATGCTGTAAACTGTTGCACGTCTCACACTGCTGCATGCCTCACACTGCTGCATGCCTCACACTGCTGCACGCTGCACACTGCTGCATTACTCACACTGCTGCATGCTGCACACTGCTGCACGGCAAACTGCTGCATGCCACACACTGTTGCATTACTCACACTGCTGCATGCTTCACGCCACACAGTGCTGCATGCCACACACTGCTGCACACCTCACACTGCTGCACACCTCACACTGCTGCACACTGCTGCATTACTCACACTGCTGCATGCTGCACACATCTGCACGCCACACACTGCTGCACGCCACACACTGCTGCACGCCTCACACTGCTGCATGCCTCACACTTCTGCACCTTCAAACTGCTGCATGCTGCACACTACTGCTTTACTCACACTGCTGCATGCTGCACACTGCTGCTCGCCTCACACTGCTGCAGTCCTCACACTGCTGCATGCCTCACACTGCTGCATTACTCACACTGCTGCATGCTGCACACTGCTGCACGACACACTGCTTCACGCCTCACACTGCTGCATGCCACACACTGCTGCATGCCTCACACTGCTGCACGCCTCACAATGCTGCATGCTGCACACTGCTGCATTACTCACACTGCTGCATACTGCACACTGCTGCACGGCATACTGCTGCACACCTCACACTGCTGCACGTCACACACTGCTGCACGCCACACACTGCTGCACGCCTCACAATGCTGCACGCCTCACACTGCTGCACGCTGCACACTGCTGCATTACTCACACTGCTGCATGCTGCACACTGCTGCATGCCCCACACTGCTGCACGCCTCACACTGCTGCATGCCACACACTGCTTCACGCCTCACATTGCTGCATGCCTCACACTGCTACATGCTGCAAACTGCTGCATTACTCACACTGCTGCATGCTGCACACTGCTGCACAACACACTGCTGCACACCACACACTGCTGCATTCCACACACTACTGCACACCTCACTCTGCTGCACACCTCATACTGCTTCACACCTCACACTGCTGCACACCTCACACTGTTACACGCCTCACACTGCTGCACACCTCACACTGCAGCACACCACACTGCTGCACGCCTCACACTGCTGGACGCTTCACACGGCTGCACGCCTCACACTGCTGCACGCCGCACACTGCTGCATTACTCACACTGCTGCATGCTGCATACTGCTGCATGACACACTGCTGCACGCCTCACACTGCTGCACGCCACACACTGCTGCACGCCTCACACTGCTGCATGCCGCACACTGCTGCACCCCACACACTGCTGCATGCCACATCACTGCTGCACGCCACACACTGCTGCACGCCATACACTGCTGCACGCCTCACACTACTGCATGCCTCACAATGCTGCATGCCTCACACTGCTGCACACCACACTGCTGCACGCCTCACAATGCTGCACACCCCACACTGCTGCACACCTCACACTGCTGCACGCTGCACACTGCTGCATTACTCACACTGCTGCATGCTGTACACTGCTGCACGACACACTGCTGCACGCCTCACACTGCTGCATGCCACACACTGCTGCACACCACACTGCTGTATGCCACACACTGCTGCACGCCACACACTGCTGAACACTGCTGCATTACTCACACTGCTGCATGCTGCACACTGCTGCACGACACAAGGCTGCACGCCTCACACTGCTCCACACCACACACTGCTGCATGCCACACACTGCTGAATGCCACACACTGCTGCACGCCTCACACTGCTGCATGCCTCACACTGCTGCACGCCTCACACTGCTGCACGCCGCACACTGCTGCACGCCACACACTGCTGCATGCTGCACACTGCTGCATTACTCTTACTTCTGCATGCTGCACAGTGCTGCGCGCCTCACACTGCCGCACGCCTCACACTGCTGCATGCCTCACACTGCTGCACGCTGCACACTGCTGCATTACTCACACTGCTGCACGCCACACGCTGCTGTACATCACACACTGCTGCACGCCACACACTGCTGCACACCTCACACTGCTGCATGCCTCACACTGATGCGCGCCTCACACTGCTGCACGCCTCACACTGCTGCACGCTGCACACTGCTGCATTTCTCACACTGCTGCACACCACACACTGCTGTACGCCACACACTTCTGCACAACACACACTGCTGCACATCTCACACTGCTGCATGCCTCACACTGATGTACGCCTCACACTGCTGCACGCCTCACACTGCTGCACGCCTCACACTGCTGAACGCCACACAACACCACCACATCACTCAGGGACATCACCATATCACTCAGGAACCCCCTCTCATCACTCTGGGACACCACCACAACACTCTGGGACAACACCACATCCCTCTGGGACACCACCACATCACTCAGCCCAACCACATCATCACTCAGCACCACAACAGCATCACTCAGCACCACAACTGCACTCTCCTTGCTTGCTACCAACAAGCATTGCCATAGTCAATAGGACTCGCATTAGGAAAGTGTAAGCTATTGGCTTTGTGAATAACAATGCTATTAATTTATATATTTTCAAAGCCAACACATATTTTAAAAAATTGTCATTTACAATACCAATAGCTCACACTTTCCTAATACGAGACCTATTGCATTCAAATGCTTGTTAGGTAGGAGCAGTGCTTTAATACTGTCCGGTACAGAGTACCGGCACTTTTTTATTTTGAGAGTGAGAGGGCCGGCACTTCTGAAGAGAAATGCTATACTTTTAATTGGAGAGTACTGCCACTTCTCGGAAACAAGCAGGTACTCTGGTACAGAGTACCTGCACTTATATTTCACCATTTCAAGCACTGAGTAGGAGTGGTTGCACTTTTCATGCTCCCTCCACATTTCGAACCACAATAGGTAGCAAATTGTACTTTGTGTGTTGAATAATGATTTCCTACTCGCAAAGTACATTTTATATACTGAAACCTGGTATTTTGCAGAACTACGCCTGTGGCTTTTGCAAATCACTGTTGTGAAGACCTGATATCCCAACTTTCTTTGGACCATAAGTTCCTGACTATCTGAGAATGTTCTATATTTTGGCTGTCAAATCATAATTGGACAAATAAAATCTCATGTCCAACCTTTAAAATTAATTCATACTTCATACAAAGAGTAGTGGGTGCAACATACAAGCCAGGTAGCAATATATTTCTAGTTCCTCGTACTTATTCGTGAGGTGACCCCTTGCACCATTATGGTACAAAGGTGCCTGTGACCAGTCCTTTTTGTTACCTGCAGATCATAGGCAGGGCCACTGAAATTATGAAATGTCACGGCAGTGGCTCTTTTTTTTCATAACTATAAATTTGCCACATTATTTGTCACATAACACATCATCAGCTGCATAATTTGCCGACTTTAAAAAATATATATTTCTACCTCAAGCAAATCAAAAGTTACTAAAGGCATGGTGGCATGGGTTTGCACGCATTGGGAGGCCCTTTGTAAAGGATAACTGTTTACCTTTTAGTTGCTTTTTTGTATTTGATTGCTAAACTGAGGCAAATGAGGTGAAATCTTTGCCCAGATAGTATTACCATATCCCCAAACTACAAAATAAGCAAGTAGTAGTATAAAATATGCCTCATTAAGCTACTTAATTTGTCTGTTCTTGCCGCATAATTTAGTCATCCCTGCCGCATAATTTGGTGCCCCCCTGACGCACAATTCCCGTGCCCCTGATCATATGTTCAAATATTGAGCCGAGATCACCATGCCTTTCATACTTCTAAGGTTGAAAACTGAGTAACATTCCACTAAGTAATAATGTTATACTTGCTTTGGTGTATTTTATAGTTAGTTGATGGGACTTTGACCAGTGAGGACTTTTGGTGATGCTAAAACGCAGGTTCTGGAGAATGGTGTAACAGCATTATAATAAGGCTGTGCCGCATTCTCGAATGCTAAGAATTTTATGCAATTTGAAAGTGTCACTCAGTGCACTGTACACAAAGCTGGGGAAATCTGATTGCATTTCTTTTGATTCAGCAGTAACCAAGCAGCGCCCTTCGGAATTCTCGGAAGATGTAAAAAATCATTTCCTTGAAAGCTTCGGTACATGATGTGCTGTGTCCTAATTTCGGAGACCTGAAAGCACTGACTGCCGATGTGATGGGATAACGCAGAAGCCGTGTCAAGCATGGAAGACTTATGGCTTTATTGGTGCTACACTGTGCGACAAGCCGCAGTCCCACTCCCCATGGGGGAAAGTGCTGCGTTAACGCGGCTGGTTCAAGCGTTAGAACCTGTGTTGTTATTCTTGGCTTGCACTACGCACTGCTAAACATATCAACCTCGAATACATTCATTCATTGGTCCTTGTCTCCAAGGGAGTAGCCAGAAAATTAAAATGCCCCCATTCCGAACCAGCTCTTTTGACAACAACCAAACGAAGCAAGTCATCACAACCCTACTAAAAGGAGGTCTTTTCCATCCAAGTATTATCCATTCATCCTTTCATCCTTCAATCCACCTGCTGATATCCACCATTTCACCTTTACATTCTGTCACCCATTCATTCTTTCATCCACCATTCAGTGTTTCACCATTCCGTTTAATCTATTCATCCATCGCCAAACCCATTAAATCAAACCCATCCATTTATATATCAATCCATCAACCCTTTCACTCATTCATCTCTCCATTCACCCATTTAATGATACCTCCATCTATTTGTTGTCATTCATTCATCATCCACATATCCATTCACCCTTTCTCTCCAACTACCCACCCATCCATCCTCTTTCACTCATCCATCCATCCTTTCACTCAGCAATCCATCCTTTCAGTCATCCATCCATCCATCATCTAGCCATCCATCCATTTGTCCGTCCACCCATCCATCCATCCATTCATCAATTTCCCTTTCACTCGTCCATCCATTCTTTCAACCACCTATCTATCCATCCTTTCACCAACTCGTAAGCCAGGTAGCAGTATATATCTAGTTCCTTGTACCTATTCGTGAGGTGACCCCTTGCACCATTGTAAAAGGGTGCCTGTGACCAGGCATTGTTTTTTACCTGCAGATCATAGGCAGGGCCAGGGAAATTATGAAATTTCAAGGTGGTGTCTTTTTTTCTGCATAACCATGAATTTGATGCATTTGTCTCATAATCCATCATCTGCTGCATAATCTGCAGATTTTAGCACAAATATTGTTTTTAACTCAAACAAATCAAAAGTTACTAAAAACGTGGGTTCTCACGCATTGGAAAGCCCTTTCACTCATCCATCCATCCACTCACCCTCCATTTTACTCATCCAGACGTTCTTTCACTCATCCAGCCATCCACCCTTTCTTTCAGTTCAGTTCAAATCTTTATTTCGGTTAAAACAAACCATGAGAGAGTCATACAATAATACAAAAGAATCTCTTAAAACATCCATCAAGTTCAAGCAATATCAATAGCTGGATAAGAAAAACAACACATGAACGAACCATGGCCTCAATACAAATTCGAAAAACAGGAGAGAGTTTTCCCGAATGAACCCAGAAAGGACTGGGAAAAAGTGTGACCAAAAAGGGGGGGGTTCCTTTCTGTGGTTATTTCATTATCATTATTCGATAAATCAGACCAATAGAGCAAGACACCTGTTATGAGACAGACTTAAACTAAAGTATCCTCAGTAACACATATACCTTCAGACCATAGATTGTATCAAAATGTCACATTTATTAAAAATGAAGAAAAAAGCATTTATATTAAAGGATTCAAACAATTTCACATAAGCATTTTCATATCATAGAAATACATTCATATTCTCTTTCTTCCAAATATTACAATATAAAAACATATAGAGACAAGTAAAAAGCCAGTGTTGTCGACGCGTTTCGGTGCTTAGTTGGGTAGAACACCTTCTTCAGGACTATGGTTAAAAACTTCATAAATCTAAAAAAATATATGTGGCATAACATTAGTACAAGGTACATGAGGATTTTTTTTAGAAAAACACTTTTATCTAAACTCATACAGGGTCATAACTACTAGTGGTCAAATTGTCTTACTCTTAAAATGACAATAATACTTAGTTTCACCACTTGTGAAACTATGTATTATTGTCATTTTAAGATCCTTTAGATGGTCAAGCTGAGGTGAATATACAAGTTAAGGATCATTCCACTCCAGGATCAAGACTGGCATAGCAAATTGAAAATGCTTTAAGAGTAAGACAATTTGACCACTAGTAGTTATGACCCTGTATGAGTTTAGATAAAAGTGTTTTTCTAAAAAAAATCCTCATGTACCTTGTACTAATGTTATGCCACATATATTTTTTTAGATTTATGAAGTTTTTAACCATAGTCCTGAAGAAGGTGTTCTACCCAACTAAGCACCGAAACGCGTCGACAACACTGGCTTTTTACTTGTCTCTATATGTTTTTATACTGTAATATTTGGAAGAAAGAGAATATGCATGTATTTCTATTATATGAAAATGCTTATGTGAAATTGTTTGAATCCTTTAATATAAATGCTTTTTTCTTCATTTTTAATAAATGTGACATTTTGATACAATCTATGGTCTGAAGGTATATGTGTTACTGAGGATACTTTAGTTTAAGTCTGTCTCATAACAGGTGTCTTGCTCTATTGGTCTGATTTATCGAATAATGATAATGAAATAACCACAGAAAGGAACCCCCCCCCCTTTTTGGTCTCAATACAAATTCATCTCTAAAGGGACACACAGTTTTATCAGACATTAATAATTACAAGCTCACTATTAGAGTCAATCCATCAGGTTTGTGCAATGCGAGCATAAATGGGGGGAGGGAATACAATATTAAGAATTTAAGACAATAAATATAATAAATAGTGTTAAAAGATACAAGGTGCTATTATTAATTAATGCTGCTAGCATTATAAAAACAATACAGTATTAAAATCATTATACAGTTTAAAGGGTGTTACATCCATTACATATTGTAAGCTGAAATGTATAAATAGTGCTTCAATAACAGACCCGCCGCTCTACACTTGGTCTCGTTTGATCAGTTTAGTTTAAATAATTAATGACTTATACTTACTAGACCAGCTATTACAACTACAATTTTAAGCCTCGTCTTTTTCGGACTATTGCCACCGCAAGGAAAAAGCGGCTTAAGCTGAAGGCGATGGTCTGTGATGTGTCACCTTTGAACACTCTTTCTGCTTCCTTAATATGTATGAAGCCTAAAAGGCGACAGATAGGCTTTATTCATTTTTTCCTAATATGTAGGTATGCCGGTCATAAGAATAAATCATGAGCCTCATCCTCCCTTGTGCCAGTATCACACAGTTCACAAGTTTCTAGCAAAACGTTCCCTGTAGAACTCTTATTACAAGCCCATTTTGATGTGTTAGATTTGATTTGTAGAATGCCATAACAAAACTTTAAGTACAATGATTTTGCCATAGTAGGCAAAATTTCATCCATGAAACATTCAAATTTGCTTTCAACTTTCACATCAAGGAACTTGAGGGTAAGTGCTCCAATTTTTGAGTTTTGTAGTTAAAGTTTAGGACATGTTCCCAGTACCTTATCCGCAACAATTTTTTACAAGATAGAGTCAGGGAATCAGGGTCTGTCCAATAATGGTATAATCTCAACTTTAGGAACCAATTTTCAATGTGGATCAACCATGCCAACCGAGTCGTATTCTTTATTTCCATTAGTTCTTTTAGTGCCTCTCTATAGTCCACTAATTCGTCCGTTGACCACAGGCGAATCCAGTATAACAATGGACGTAGAGTAGCATGGTCATCGGAGCAGTGTACATTCAAGTCCCGAAAAAAAGGGATTAAGGGGGTGCAGCGTGGTACTGCTAGTAATTATCTAAAGAAACTATTTTCGTGTACTGAAAAAGCATCTTTGTCTGCATAGCCCCACAATTCCGCCCCATATAGTATGGCTGATTGGGCTTTACATTTAAACAGCTCGATTGCAGGTGATACGGCTCTAGTATAACTATTCCTATGACTTCTGGCTATAGGTGCCAGGTTTTGTGTTAAAATTAATTTAGATTTTTCAATTTGCGGCTTCCAGTTCATTTTTGTATCAAGTGTAATACCCAAGTATTTAAAACTGCACATGCTCGATCTTTTCATTATTAACAGTAAATGCTTTATTAAAACCCTGATGGGGACTGATCGTCATAAACTTTGTTTTGGACGAATTAATTTCAAGCTTCTTGTCCATACAATAAAGTCGGAAATTATTAAGCAGGTTCTGTTGTCCTTTTGGCGTCTGGGAGAATAAAATGGTATTGTCTGCGAATAGCAAAGCCGGTACAGCTTGGCCACCCAATTTGGGAGAGTCATGCTCGCAGCCCAAGAGGGTGTCCGGTATGTCATTTACATACAGAGAAAAAAGAGTCAGCGCCAGCACACATCCTTGCCTGACCCCTCTCTTTATGTCTATTCGCTCCGTTAGTTCTCCATTAGGGCCCCACCTCACTTTTGCGTAATTATCCTCGTGTAGCCTGATAAGTTGTTCAAGAATTTCCCAGAGACTCCCAAGTTCCTTAATGATGACCACAACTTTCTTTCACTCATCCATCCATTCTTTCATTCATCCATCATCCATCAATCCATCTATCCCTTTATCCATCCATCTATCCTCCCATTTACTCATCGATCTTTTATTTCACTCATATTCCCTCTCTCTCATCCATCCATCCATCCATCCATCTTTTCACTCATCCATTCATCCACCTGTTCACTCCATCCATTCACAGCTTCAGCCTGTGCAGGTAAGAGCGGTAGGGTGTAGACTGACTTGTGGGCGTCAGTCGAAATCCCCCCCACCTGGTCCTACCACCCCACTGCTCTTACCTGCACGGGCCTCATCTGTCCATTCATCTATAAACCCTTTCATTCCATCCTTCCATTCACTCACCCATCCATTCTACCACACATCCATCCTTTCACTCGTTCATCCATTCATTTAACTATCCATCCTTTCACTCTCCCATCCATCCACACTTCCACTCACATATCCATCCATCTCCTAACTCACTCACTCACTCACCTTTCTCTGCAAGTTGCAAATAGAAGAGGCCCATCAAGTGGGGGGGTCATGATCCCCCAGCATCCATCCCTTAACTCATCCATTGATTGCTTCGCGTATCCATCTATCGACCCCTTTACTCCATCTATCCATATACCCTTTACCCTACTGATCCATCCATCCATTCACCATTTCAGCATCCATAATTTCACTCACTCACTCATCCATCCAACCTTCCTCTCATCATCCATCCACACTTTCACTCATCCATCCATCTGTCCTCACTTTCATTAGTCCATCCATTTGTTCCCTTACACTTCCAGCCACCCTTTCATCCAGCCATCCAGCCATCCATCCATCCATCTATCCAGCCTCCCTTTCACTCATTTATCCATACTTTCACTGGTTAATCGATCCTCTACCTTTTCACCCTTTTATTCACACACCCAGCCATCCATCCACCTGCTCATTTTTTCACCCACCCACCCACCCTTTCACATTATTTATGAGCCTTTGTCGCTGTAGCTGCTAAAGAGGGAGGTTCACAGCACCCCTGGGTGTCTCCCAGCCATCTAGCCAACCAATCCTATTTGTTCTAATTAGCAAGGGATTAGTCAGAACAATTAAATGCATCCACTTTAAAGTATAGTGAGTGACCAAAGTGTGCCACCCTGGCTCTTTCAAGGAAGAACTTCAGGATTTTTTTCCCAAAGAATGTTTCCCTCCTTCTTCCATGCCTTCTCTTTTCTCCTTTCCTTTTGTAGGAAGCCCGTCAGATAGCAGTGTCTGGTTTGCTATAGACATCATAGAGACATTCAGAAAGCTTCCTTAGGAATGCATTCTACCACTTGCTTACCATTGGCTCAGTGGTTTGTAACTCACATTTTCTGGCTTTCTATGGGCTGGCTTTATTTGTTGTAGGCTGTCCACAGTGAGTTCACCCCTCCTGTGGAGCAAAGTCTTTTCACCCTACCTCTCCTTGTATTCTTCCATGTGTGCTCCTTTCTGTAAATGAGTCTACAAACCTTGTTCATGTCTTGTCACATTTATCATGCATTAAAAAATTGAGCTCAATTGTCAAGCTCTGTCTTTCTAGGGAGTTTGGGCCCAGATGTAGGTAAATTACATTTACCGATTTTGAAATACCGAATATTACTGAATTTTACCGATTCGGTATTTCAAAATCGGTAAATGGGATGTAGGTACCAACATCTGGATTTATTACCGATTCCTTAAAAATTCGGTATTTACCGATTCGGTAAATACTGAATCGGGATTTGCTATTGAATCCTATGGGCCTTGAAGCCCATAGGATTCAATTCAAATACCGATTCGGTATTTACCGAATCGGTAAATACAGAATTTGTCAAGGGTGCAGGGGGTGTCACTTTGACACCAAAACGGGCATGTGTGCAATGTGGCACACAGACATGCCCTAAGGGCACGTTTGTCTGTCACATGGCACGTGTGTACATGCACAGATGTGCATGTACACAGGAATCGGTATTTTACCATGGATTTGTATTCCATGGTAAAATACCGATTCTGAAAGCCATGTGCCAATGGAAAATTGGCTACCCACATTTCAATCTTGCTTTTTCGGTAAAATTACCGAATCGGTAAAATTACCGAATCGGTAAAATTACCGAAAATGCAACATTTAAGGGCCCCTACATGCCAATGGCCATTTACCGGTCGGTAACGGCGGAATTCGGCCGTTACCGATCGGTAAATGGCTATTTTCGGCCACCTACATCTGGCCCTTGGTGTTTACTTTTCTTTTCCTGACTTCAAAGTGACAGGATTTTATGTGACAATCTTGATGGATACTGGGGGTAGGAACGTTTTTTTTTTCTAGCACACAACAAATTAAAGAAGCTGTGCAAGCATTTGTAAACTGTATAGTTTTATTAGTAAGACTGTATGTCTCTGCCAATATAATGGTAATTTCCATTGAAAATGTGATGTCTTCTGCAATGTCAGTGAGCTACAACACTATGAATACTCCACTCAACACCACTCCCTCTACTCTGCCCCACTAAACGCCAATGCACTTGTCTTTTCACCACTCCACTTTACACCACTGTGCGTCACTGCACTCTACTCCACTCTGCACTACTCCCCTCTAGACCACTACACTTTATGCCACTTCACTCTACGCTTCTCTAAACCTCTCTGCACTACTCTATTCTATGCTAATAACGCTATGCTACTCTACGAATAGGACATGTTACAACGCAAACTTTTACAACATATGCCTTTACAACGCAGATTTTACACCGCAAAATCCATTACAACGCATGATTTTACAATGCTTGCCACCACAATGCATTTTTAGAAACTACACTTACAACGCATTCCATTACAATGCATACCATTACAACACATAATACTTTTAGGGCAACAGCAGTGTAAGTGTTGGCTAGTGTACAGGTAAAATGTACTATTCCCACTCCAGTGAGTGCAACAGTAGGGTAAGTGCTGGCTAGTGTAGGGGTAAAAATTACTATTCCCACTCCAGTGAGTGCAACAGTAGGGTAAGTGTTGGATAGTGCAGGGGTAAAAATTACTAATCCCACTCCAGTGAGTGCAACAGTAGGGTAAGTATTGGATAGTGTAGGGGTAAAAATTACATTTTCCCATTACTTACCTTATAATGTGTTGAAATGGCTGCGATGTAGAGGATGTTGCATGGTAATGACTGCGTTGTAAAGGTAGCACGTTGTAAGGACTGCATTGTAATGGTTGTTTCCCCACTCTACTCTATACCACTGCACTCTTGATGCTGCACCCTAAATCACTCCAGTCTAGGCCACTCAACTCTACTCTGAACAACTTCACTCTATTTCCCTCTGGAACACTGCTCTCTATGCCAGTGCACTCAATACGAATGCACTCTATGCCAATGCACTCTCCTGTGTATCTATGGCGTGTACGCCCCTGCACTCTATGCCAATCCACTGGATGCCACTCTAATATACTCTGCGGCACTGCATTGTATGGGGCTGCACTCTACACCGCTTTACTCCATGCCTTTATACTCTACACCACTCCATTCTACGTCACTCCACTCTATGCCATTGAACTACTGTACTCTATGTCAAAGCTCTCTATGCCACTCCACTCCATGGTATTGCACTCTACACCACTGTACACCACTGCACTCTAAAGCACTCTACTCTGCGACACTGCACTCTGCATCACTGTACTCTATGCCACTGCACTCTGCAGCACTTTACATCAATTCACTCTCTGCCACCCTACTCTACATTGCTGTACGCCACTCTACTCTGCACCAGTCTACATTGATCAAATGTCAGGCTCTATCTTGTTATGTTATTTTATGTTATGTTATGTTATGGTGACTTGTAGAGCGCACAGCCGCCCCAGCAAAGGGGTGTCCTGGCGCTGAAAACAGATAACTGCAAAGCTAGTAGCAGAACAAGACAGCTTAAAACAGAGGGAAGAGGAATGTTTTCACAGCTTTACGGAAAGGCAGGTAGATCTTTATACTGCGGATAGAAATGGGGAGCGCATTCCAGAGTTTCGAGGCCAAAACATGCAAGGAGCGCCCTCCAGCACGAGCCCCCCTCACCCTGGGGACAGCCACAAGATTCTGTCCCATGCCCATAGCCCTAGGGGGCTTGGTGTTTACTTTTCTTTCTCTGACTTCAAAGAGAGAGGATTTATGTGATAATTTTGTTTGATTACTGGGGGGGGTAGACAAGGTTTTTTTTCTAGCACACTGCAACATTTAAGTGAACTGTGCAAGTATTTATAAACTGTATAGTTGTATTGGTAAAACGGTATGTATGTGGAAATGTAATTATCATTTCGATTGGAAATGTAATGTCTGAAATGGCAGGGTGCTACTACACCATACATACTCCACTCCACTGAACTCTTCTCTGCATCACTCCACTTTACACCAATCTGCATCACTGCACTCTATGCACTACTGCCTACTCCACTCCACTCTATGCCATTGCACTCTATGTCACTGCACTCTGCACCACTCCATTCTGCACCACCTTACTCTGCATCACTCCACTCTACACCATTGCACTCTGTGCCAATGACCTTTGTCACTCTGCTCTACGCCACTCTAGTCTACGCCACTGCACTTTAAGCCACAGCACTCTACATCACTGCAATCTGCACCACTCTACTATGCACCACTCTACTCTACGCCACTGCACTCTACTATGCTGCATCACTCTAATCTACTCCGCTGAATTCTACAATGCTGTATTGTACGCTGCTGAATTCTATGCCAGTGCACTCTGCAACACTCTGCCCCAATACACTCTACTTTAGGCCACTGGAACCCACTCTATGCCACTGAACTTTTCTCTGCACCACTCTACTCCACTGCATTTTACACCAATGCACTCTACTCTGCACTACTGCGGTCTAGGTCAATGCACTCTATGACACGCTACTCAACACCACTCTACTGTACGCCTCTGCACTTTATGTCACTACACTCTATGACACTCTTCTCTGCAACATTGCACTCTATGCCATTGTATGCTGGACTACTGCATTCTATGCCAATGCACTCTACGTCACTCTACTGTGCATCACCCCGCTATATGCCACTGCACTCTGCAGAACTTCACTCTATGCCACTGCATTCTATGGTACTATAATCGACTCTGCACCTCTCTACTCTGCACCAATCTAAGCCACTGAAATGTATGCTATTCTACTCTATTTTGCAGTACTGAACTCTATGCCACTGTACTCCACACCACTACACTCTGCTATGCAACACTTTAATCTACTTATGTGAATACAACACCCAGGCACATCTCTAATTACCACTAACACATGAATACTGGCATTTGCCAGACAAGAATAATGATGATCAACAACTGTTTTTACACAAAAATATACAGTTTAATTCCTTTTACATAACATACTAATCGATAAAAATTGATACATGATTATAAACAAATTATAAAATATTTTAGCATTGTAGCATATGCATAATTTCATACATTCATCAATTAAAATATAAAAACGCTAATAGATGGTTTCCTGTCTACGCGTTTCGACACAGGTGTATCTTCCTCAGGACTGTACCATCGTACTTCTGTAAGAAATGTTTTAAAAAATATTTTTACAAAATTGTATTTACAATGCAAAAAACAGTCTGTATTTTGACTGCTATATCATGTGTTAAATACTAGTGGTTAACCTATATTGATGATACCGCTCACAAACATATACTGATATTCAAATTTACAAAAAAAACATCCTTTTCATATCTCTACATTCATTTCCATCATATCTATCAAACGTGTATTTACATATTAACAGCATCATTCAAAGTCTAATTTGTTCATTTTGTACAGTTTCCTACATTTTACTATTTCCCTCAGAAAGTTTTATTCTGTTTAAACAACCTAACCCTAAAGATAAGAAATGAGGGGAATAAGGGGGAAAGAGGAAACAAAGAAGGAAAGAAGAAATTTCCAGTATTTCTATCAGATGATATTGGGTATAGAGAGAAAAAAAACCTTTTGAACTATTTATCATGAGTTACAGTATTCGCTTTATAGTGATATACATTATTGACATCTGTTTACCCACCCTCTTTTAAGTATCATCAATTTGATGTTCTAAGATTATCTTGCTAATTTAGTTTCCTGTCAGAGTACATTGTTGATAACCTCTTAGGAGCAAGGGGGTACTTATTTATTCATGGCGGTCTTATATAAAGATAGATGTTGTGCACATTCAGTCAATTTAATGTCAGTTTAGGCTTACCTATATGATGGTCAAATTATGTGGCTGATATCAGATGCTTGGATACAATAAGGTATGTGGATATAGCGGTGGAAGCAGAAAGTTTGTTCCTCTGTAAATAGATAGTAATCCATCAGCAATAAAATCACCCTCCATTTCAGTCGAGCATATTTTATTATCAGCTTTATGTTGTATATACTGTTTGCTCATACGTTCTATTAGAATTGGTCTACGATATAAGGATGGTCTATTTCTGCTAGTATTCGGTGAGCTATGTTATCCTTTTATCTTAGTTGAAGGTTGAAGAGACATACCTGATATACCATAAGTGACAGATGCTATTAGTACATGGTTAAATTTATATTGTGAGACATCACGCTTACCCTGTTTCTTTAATATTTAAATCAAAAAGCGACATGCGATGTTGATTGGAATATATTGCGTCGAGTTACCCGTTTGTGTTTCCATCTGTAAGAAGGGTTACAGCTCGCCTTATGTAATTGTCTAGTTTGTGCATGTCTTCTTTCTAACTTTCTGAAAAGTAATAGATGTCTTACCAAATATAGCATTTTATATAGTAATAGTTTCTGTGGGGTAACGTGTGACATTGGTTCAGTCAGGCGTCTCCGAGTTGTTAATCTTTTATCTAAATGAAAAAGAAGGCAGCGCGCATTACGTAACTTTGATTAATCAGTTAGTTCTTCCAACTCTGTTAAAAGGGGCAAATCGCATTTCGTGGTTGTCTAGTTGGTGCAAATCCTTTTGTTAATTTACTGAAAAATAATGGGCTTCTTACCAAAATCCTAATGAGTTGTCGGATAGATGCACAGCGATGTTGTTATATTGCTTGTTTTGCTCGTGTAAAAGAGTTTGGCTCTTGTTTTTTGGTGCTCTTGAAGGTGACGCCGAGGGTCCAACGGCGTCTTAAAACATTGAGTAGAAGTGAAACCAAAATATCACGTACTGTGATTTTTGTGGGGCGCCGTGTAACATTGATTCCGTCGAACGTTCCAGGTTTTGTGATTTTTTCTGTAAATAACAAAAGAACGAAAACGCGCATTTCGTTACGATATGGGCACCTAATTTGGAAAGAGATAAACGTATGCAGCGTTTTACAACGGACTATTTTATTACCTGTGTTTATGTAGATTTAGACGAACCGGCTGCCAAAGGTTCCCGGCGTCTTTTATCTAATGGGAGACAGAAACGCGACTTGCGTTATATTTTGGATAACATATGTTAAATTTAAATTTAAATATACAAGCGCCTACAGCGTTTTTGTGTGGGATAGAGCTTACCTTAAGTTTGAGCAGATTAAGCGGACCGGATACAATAAGATCCCGGCGTTATCTGTATTTTCAGCCAAAAGTTTGACACTTTAATCTACTCCACTGCATTCTACAATGCTGCATTGCACTCCACTGAATTCTATGTTGCTGTACTGTATGCCACTATATGCTGCAACTCTCTACAGCAATGCACTCTACACCAGTCCACTTGACTCTATGCCACTCACAATATGCCACTATATGCAACTCCACTCTTTGCCACTCCAGCACACAAATCTCTGTGTCAATGCACTGTACGAAAATCTTCTCCACTCTTTTCCATTTCATTGTACAACATTCAATTCCACTCTCCCATAGCATGTATATTTCATGCATCTCTTGTGAGTTCCAGCACAACCCACTTTTAAGAAAGTGGATTATTAGTTGGGATGCATGGGGCTGCACCAAATGTGATAAAGATGTAATAAAATCAGTAACTTGTTCGGTCCAGTCAATGATTTCAGTCATTTAAACCTGAGTTCAACCTTTGGTAGCCATGGTACAGAGCAGACTGGATTAACCGAGGGAAAATGCTTAAAGCATATAGAAGTACAAAAACAGTTAAAAAGTCAAAGACACAACACAATACAATACAAATACCACTTCAATTGATAAAGATAGAGAAAAATGAATAGCCAAAGTGACAAAAGTCCAACAAGAGGAATAGAAGATGTGATTTTTAAAGATTTAAGGGGAAAGAAAATAAAACAACTAATGAAAGTCAATAGTTGTGGCAGACCGGGACCAAGATACAATTTCAGGCTGACTATGATGGAGGCCGGAACGGATACACCAAGTTCATTGATCCTGGTGAAAGTATGGAAGTCAGTAAGTCCTACTTCAGAAACTGACTTTCTCATCTTTTTTGAAGAAAATCATTGTAATTTCCCAACACAGATAGGGCTTTGTCACTTTTTGAGAATAAAATTCTCCCCGGAGCTGGTCACCATTGAAACTCTAGTCACAACTGTGGAACTGAGGGCTGGATAGCAGAAGCAGGTTGGTGCCGCTTGCGCTCTAAAGCTTTGGAGATTTCGAGCTGAGAATGTTGTAAGTTCTAAAGCAGAAAGGGACAAGTAATTTTTTCAGAGGTGCAGGGACCTTTGAGTAAGACGTATCTGAAATCCAATCCGATGCCATGGACCATCTGAAGCTCTGAAAAAAAGTTTTCAAAAGTTTCCAAACTTTCTATCAGTGCCTAAACAACCACAGGAGTAGACTGTTAACATCCACAGGAATCTCAGGGGAGGCACTTAGAGACTCTTGGGTGTCAGAAAGAGGTCAAGAGAAGGGTCCAGTCTCAGTCCAGATGCCAGTGGTCATCTGGGCACTTTGGGAACAAACCCTCCTGTAACTTGCTGTGTCCCTGTGTCAACATAGGTCAGCCAACTGCCCCTTGGAATCCACATCTTTGTTCTGGGTACTAGTGAGAGCAGGTCCAACCCTTCCGGTCTCCTAGCAGGTCTCAAGCAGCAGCTGCAATCCTTTTCCTGTTCTCCCACAAGACCAGAGAGGTGCCTTGAGGTGTCACATGTATGCCTATTAATGGAGGTGTCTCCTGGTTCTTCCCCATTCTATGGGGTAATCCTTCCAACCCTACCCACTTTTTCAGTAGTTTCTGTGTGCCATGCTGCAAACAATCCCACAGTGCACCTTATTCAAAAAATCAAACATGGGGATACTCTTCCCTCCTTGTGTTGAGCCTGTGTGCCCATCCAAAGGTGTTGCCAGGGTAATGAGCAGTCCCCTCCTCTAAACCATATCTGGGAGCAGCTTTCCTCCCACTGGGTTTGGTGCCAGCCTGACTACAGGGTGAAAGGATGGGGCCTTTCCAGGTGTCAGTTGACATGTACTTGTATCAGTGGAGGCCCCTTTGAAGTAAATTAGGCCCACACCACTGATCCTGCTGCCAGAGGAAGTAAACACCTCCCCACTCCCAGGCCTTTGTCCCTGATCTGGGAACAGTTTTCACACCTCGTTAAGTTCAACCTCTTGATTGATAGCTGCTGGAGAATTAATGCAGATTAACCTCCAGGGGCTCCAGGCAGGGAAAAGGTCACTTTTCAAAATGAACTTTTTAGAAATATTTAATAAAAATCCAACGTCACCATTCAATTGGGCGTTTAATAAATGTAAAAGAGAGTGGTTGAACTGGTTTAGTAGCCAGTCCCAAACCCAAGATGCAGGATTAGTATTTTAACCTGTACTTCAGTTTTCCTTGAAATCAGGGATTAGTAAATTTCTACCTGTTTTAGGGGTCATAGCACATACATTAGACACTGGACATCAGTTACCCCTCTCCCAGTGTGCAGAGAGTTGACATCACCATGAAAAGTCAGCAGAAAATGGGGGTGACCATACTAAAAGGGGAATTTTCTCACATTGCCCTTAGCTTGTTCAGCCGCAGTGCTCATGTTCTGTTTCTCTTCCAGTTTTCATCTTCAGACCCAGGATCTAGACTCTGGCCACTTTGGAAGTGGCTAGTATGCATGAGCCCCCCATCCTCAGTTCAGATGGTTTGTCACTCTCATGCTTTGTTAACCCTTGAGTGCCAATGCTCACCTTCACTGCTGGATAACTGATGAAGAGGGCGGTGTGGGTGGTCTCTGACTGAGGTTTGGTTGTGGCCTGTTAAGAGAAAGGGGGCATCGGCATGGCTTGAGGATCCATCATAACCAAGGAGCCGCAATTGCTACTGATCCAAAAACAGCTGTAGCAACAGCTACAGCATCTGAGTTGTTACACTTCTGTTGGCCAAGATGGTATTTAAGGGTGTGGAAAGTGACAAATGTGTGAGCGGCATCCCAATCTCTTGTGCAGCACCTGAGCAGCATAGAATGACATACATCAGACCGATACTCGTGCGTCAAGAAGCAGAAGATAGCAGGTGAGAGATGTAGCTAGTTGTTGTTAGCAATCCCCGAACAGACACTCATGATAAATGAAACCTTGATAAAAAAAATGGCAGCCAGCGTGGACAAGCAGGAAGTAAATTGGCCAAAAGTGGCAGATACTTGATAATAGTATGGGACATTGGATTGCATATGGCCATGTCATAAGTTCGCAGGGTATGCTCAGACGTGAGTCCCTTGCTTACTTTGCCACTGGATTCAAGCAAGCCGGGCTGAAGACGGCTGAAATGCCAGAAACCGGTCCTCTGAAGCTTGTTTCCGGTCCAGGGAAGGCATGGCTTGGCAGTTCGGGCTGGACTGTTCCCATGAGGAACTGGGTCAGACTGATTTGCATATGGCCATGTCTGAACTGGGGTGGCAGAGTGGGCTAAAGAATGGTGATGGATTAAACTCAGATCTGTTGACTGGGTGTGAGTGTTTGATTGGTTCAGATGCTCCGTTCATCACCACCCCCTTTCGTACCACATTGGATTGAGAGACACAGTGCTATATTGCTGCCAACATTTTGTTTGTCAGTAGGTTAAGCAGGGTGGGACCCATCAAGTTAGCAATTTCCAAGCTAACCCATAATAAGTATATCTATATATTCAATAACTGAGGCAATCACACAAAACACAAACTGCAATTAAAAAGTGTCATTCATTACTACGTAATACTTGGTATTGTAGACTTGGAAGTTATAAGTCCTCCTCACTATCACAGACATCCTTATTAGCATTAGGTTTTAGTTTTTAAAACCAGAATTCCCCCTCCCCTGTTATATGCAATTGAATCTATACCAGTAAGTGAATGGAGCTTTGTGGATAAGATCGAAGGCCATATTTTTAGTAAAATATGCAACTTTAATACACTGGTGCCAATAGCTGCTATTAGGCTACAATTTGGCTTGGTAAGCTTCTTTTCAAAAGGTTTAGCTAGGGTAATTTGTTGGGGATACCAATTAAAGAATAGTGAACCTCTTTCTTTGCGCAGTTTTATTAAACAGGACATTTTTTTGGGACAAATGTATAAATACTCCTGTAACAATTTCATTCTGGCACTGCAACATTTTAATGTGCACGAGGTTTTTGTACTATCTCTATCTCCTATAGAATTTACATCTTTTTTCAACATTTCTAGTGCTTAATTAGCTATCAGAGAGATATTGGGATTTGCAGGATGAGAGCCAGACTGGAAACAATAGTCAAGTATGCTTCCCTGAGAGTTTCTCAGAAATATCTATTGTGGAACTTAAACCACAGTATTCGTAGATGGATTATTCTCTACCGGATGAACCTCTTACTCATAAATTATTTAATTGGAAATTGGTCACCCAGCAGGGAAGGTGGAAACAATTTTAACTTTTGTAATCAGGCTACTCAAAATCTCGATCATGTTTTGTTTGTTTGTCCTGCTCTGCTTACATTTCGATTTAGGTGGCTACGTCCAATGTTTACCCAGAATGGCATAAACATTTTTACATTAGCTAGAGAATTTCTGCTCTGTCCAAAAATAGTATGCATTAAACTTTTTTACTTTTTTAGGGAGTTTATGAATATATTTTAAATGGTTTTATTAGACCCCGACTATGACTGTTGCTAATTCTCAGTTCTTTGCACTAGTTAGGTTCCTTTTCTCATCTAAAAAGTTTTAAAGGGAAATATCGCTGCTACTCTTGATGCACCTTAGACAAATAGTATTTATTCTTAACAGGACCTATTTCTTTATGCTTCTAGAATAGAAGATACTTGTTTGATTGCTGCTACCTTATTGCTGCTGTTAGATGCACTTTACCTAATGATTTGCTATTATTGATACATGAAACACTTTATTCCATAACATGCCATTAGATGAAACTGCTTTTTAATGTTAATATATTTTATGTTTAAATAATATCCTAGAGGTGAGGTTGGACATTTTTATGTTTTTTATGATGAGTCTTTAATGAAGTATTGTTTTAAAGGCTGTTGGGTTTTGCTATGATTAACTTTGTAAGTTTTAAGTGAACCTCATTAGAGATCCAAATAATTAATAAATATATTGAATTGAATATTATTAGAATGTGATTTCTTGAAAGGAGAATTATAGAATGACTAAAAAACCAACATAAAAACCTTTAGCAAGATAAGAGAAGACAAACCCGGGGTGAAGCTAAGTTTAGAACTATGCAATCACTTGCACCACACAAAAGTAAATGTGCAAAGTAAAGGAAAAAAGGGAAGGGTCAAACTTGGAATATCATCTGTATTTTCAGCAAACAAATAATAATATTGAGCACTTGTATTTAGCAACTGTACTGCCAGACATCATTAGACAGATGCAATCATTGAATCATCTAGTGGAAGAAATTAAGTCAACAAACAAATCGAGGATACAAAGCATAAAGCAGTCCTAAAGTATTTGGAAAAAAATCAAGGATAATAAGAATAAGATCAAAAGACAAGCAAGGCAAATAATTCAAATTAGATGGAAAAGATTAATAAGTGATAAAGGAAAAACTTCAAATCATGGGTGGCACATGCATTATCAGTTCATGGTCCAGCTTCTTATAATGTTGGTAAGTCCCTATTGCTTTCAGTACCGAAATTCCCGTTTCCAAAAAAAAGTAAGCAAACTAATTCAGATTCTAGAAACCTTTAACATTATCCATTCTTCATCAACCAAGACACTAATGATAGGAGGTGACAAATACGAATATAACAACTGTATATCGGAAACATTCTAGGAAGAAAGTAAAGTCAACTTGGAAAACCTACAATAAATCTGACAGAAAAATCAATAATAAAGGTAGATTTTCCTTTACTCACAAATGATTAATATAGAGCCAAAACAAAGGCCAAAGGTAACAGAAATATTAGAAGCAAATTTGGCTACTGGAATGGAACCAACAGTGCCACTCCAGAAGCTGAGTTACTTAATACTCACTGATGAAGACTTACTAGGAACCATCTTGCATAATCAAACAAATGGGATTTGGGGAAAGAATGATTCACAACATTCCATAAATCAGGATAAAATGGATGAAATAACCACCTGCCATAAAATGATGTTATCACTAAATGTTAGTATATCAGTATTATCCAAACATTTATTCTTGAGAATCAGACAAATGTTATGGACCATATGAATAGTTCTTTGACTGCTATTGATTAGATGCAGGAAGAGGTTAGATGTACAAGCAC
This sequence comes from Lissotriton vulgaris, assembly GCF_964263255.1. Classification (NCBI taxonomy): domain Eukaryota; kingdom Metazoa; phylum Chordata; class Amphibia; order Caudata; family Salamandridae; genus Lissotriton; species Lissotriton vulgaris. Next base: position 1,375,451,254 of record NC_141695.1, read on the forward strand.
AACATGCTCTTGCTCCTCAATACTTGGGAGCCTATTAAATGTACCGCATGTCCTATAGACAATGGTTGTGAACCTCAACAAAAAAATCAAAAAAGTTTAGCTCCAGGCACACGTGCACAATTCCAAACTCAAAATCTAAAATACATCCATCTAGACCAAAATCTCCTTAAACTAATGAGGCTATTGTAAGATGCAAAAGTTCATTCAAATTGTAATGAATTAATATACCAATCAGCATTGCTAAAAACAACTTATAAAAGCAAAAATTAGGCACACCATTTGTATTCAGCAAATAATGAAATAGTAGTAACATAAAAGCTTGATATCGCTCCCCATTCTGCAAAAGTGGAAGATTGTGCCCTTCCTATGAACTATGATTAAGAAGCAAAATTTGTTTCACATGTTTCAAAAAGAAATTGGAAAATGCTACAGGAATAAAACAAATCCAAGAGCACAGTATGAGAAGCCATCACACTACAAGCAATCGTATACAAAAAAGCAATACAATTTTTACAACACAAAACAGAACATTGAAAGACCAAACAACTACTGTGAATCCAATCAGTCATGCTAAAATAAGGGTTGATTCTGCCAATGCAAAAACAATGATCATCACTGATACAACTGTTGGCAAAACTGTTGCCAAAGATGCAGAAATAATGGAACCTGTTTTGAAAGTCGAGAAGAATCCTGGTCTAATGTATACAACAATAACTATAGGACAAGCAGAGGATACTAATAATGTTGACAAAGTCATGGCAATCTCACTTTAGGTCATCTAAAAATGGAAGCATTGGTATTATCATAACAGAAAGCATTTCTAATAAACAGAACCAAGAGACCAAATGCAATATAATGCAAGTGGTCAACAACATTCCCCACAGCTCTTCTTCAGATTCATGTCCCTTCATGTGCAAAGTTCACTGAGATCAGTGATTCTAAGCTATCACAACCTGGAAGAGAAATCAGGGAATTAATTAAACAAAATCAACTTGAACGGCAGCCATCAACAATGGAATTAATGAAGGACACCTCAAACTATTTCACATGAGACCCCCCTCTCAGACTGTGAGACTGGCCACTTTACTATAGCACTCACTCTTCACCTCTCACAGGCATTCTTATCTATCGCCCTTCCGGGACAGTAGAGACATTCAGTAAATCTCTGCTAGAAGCAGCAGAGAATCATTTTGATGATTTGGGAGCAGTAAATGCAGTTGAATTAGCTAGAGATCTTGCAGCCTTTCAATTGCCACAAAAAAGTCTACAAGCAACACATGTCAGTTCAGTTCAGTTAGTCTTTATTCGATATATTTCAATCATAAAAGAGACAACAACAAATGTCAGTAAAACAATAAATAACATCATAAGAGTCACCCACTCACAAAAGTTAATATCACAAAATCGAATATTCCTAACAGTTAGATATAAAAATAAGGTATTATTATAAGATAGATAGTTAAAAAAACAGTTTGCAGAACAATAGAATATTCATCACATCTTCAACTAGGCTTCAGGTTTTTCCGTCTCAGAGCCCAGAACCAGCCTAAAAATTTCGCCATAGCAATAACTATGTCTGGGCAAGTGTTTGAAACCAATATACAAAATGCTGTCATGCATGATCTAGTACTAAAATTAGAACACAAAGGCCTTAGCCACCTACGGCGAGGTCCCTTGTATACAGGACAGACAAAAAGTACATGAAAAATCGACTCCTCCTTGAAATTAAACGAAGGACATACAGTGCCTGATAGATTATTCCATTTTGCAGTAAAGGATCTTATGGGGAGAGTGCCGAATCTAAATTGGTGATAGAGTTTCCTTTCACCAGGAACAGTAATCAGATTCCAATAATCCTCCCATTCCGTCATAAGCTTATGTTCCATAAACAAGCCTGTAATCGAAGTACTATCTACCAACTACAGGGTCTTCCTATTAATCGTAGCCCAGTAAAGTTCTTTATACTCTTTTTTACTGGGAAATGAATTCCCTGTCGGATCTTCCCACAAGGAGCGAAGTCCCATATCAGTCAAGTTACTCTTAAACCTCTGTAACCATTTGATTTTGGAGAGATGAGCAGTCTGTCTGACATGCATAAGGGTATTGGCATATGATGCTAGTTCTGGTGTAGTCCATAACCGCCTCCAATAGGCTAAAGGTCTAAATCCCACCACTTCATCAATGGATACACAACCTAAACCTAGCAATAAAGGCTTGATAGGAGTAGACTGAGACCGAGAGGTCAGTAGTCTCAGGAATTTGTTTTGTGCAGCTACAAGGGAAGTTACGTTTTCATACCGCCATAATTCTGCGCCATAAAGAATGGAGGCTCTAACCTTCTCATTATAAATCGATAAAGCAGGCCCTACCAGTTTAGTACTAGAGAGTCTATATTCTTTGAGTAGGGCTCCTGCTAACTGGTTATGCCTGAGTGCTAGGACATCTAGCTTTGGGGTCCAGTACATCCTCCTTCCAATAGTCACACCTAAATAGGTAAAAGTATCCGTCTGCTCCAATAGCGCATCATTCATTACAACTCTGCTTCTAAAGTGTTTATACTTATGCAACACCATGTACTTGGTTTTATCAACATTTACTAAAAGATCATGGTCGTTACAAAACTCTGTAAATCTATCAACGGCACGTTGCAGACCAGATTGAGTTTTAGATAAAATTAAAGTATCATCTGCAAACATTAGCAGAGGAACCCTTGAACCAGCAAGAGTTGGTGCATCCATGGGAAAGTTAGAATAGTATGTAATGACCTTATTTATAAACAGGGAGAATAGGGTCGGTGCAAAAACACATCCTTGCCGTACCCCTTTGTTAACCGGAAAGCGATCTGTAAGTTAGCCCTGCTCTCCCCATCTAACTTGAGCATAATTCTCCTTGTGCAGCCTGATAAGAAAGCTAAAAATTTCTAAAGGCATCCCTGCCTCCTTTAAAACATCCCACAGCTTCTTGCGAGGGACCAAGTCGAATGCTGATTTCAAATCAACAAACGCTGCATAGAGAGTACCCCCGCAATGACAACTGTGCTCCAGTATATCAGCATAAATCTGAATACTTGGTCGATATTACTGACGTGGTGACGAAAACCCGCTTGATAGGGTGAGAGTACATCTTGATCCAAAATTCAATCATTTATTCTACCTAGAATCAATCTAGCAACTATTTTCTGAAGAGTGTCAATTAGACTTATGGGTCTATAGTTGCAGGGATTGGCACGGTCACCCTTTTTATATATGGGGTACATGTCAAAGGACACCTTCTTGATCAGGTGTTTTCCAACTTAGAGGACCTTAAAGGGAAAGATCCTATTCCTCTTCCCTGGCCTGACCACTTCCTTATACCTCTTTCCTGGTCCCCTCAGGTTACCACACCCTCTCACTCAATCCATACGGACCTGGATTTCCCAGATAAGTGAGCCCACAAACTGGAAAGGACCAGACCTAAGTCTGATCCCTGTCCAGTCAAGTCCAATGATAACTTCTCTAACTGGATAAAGGTGTCATTGAATGTGGACCTCCCAAAAAACATTGATAAAAAAGACTGGTGGGCCTCATAAGTCCCCTTGGTTCTCCTCCGAACTACGCATTTTAAAAAAGCGTTGTAAGGTAATGTAAAGAAGCTGAAGGAAAGACTTTTTACCCAACAAAAAGTTGGAATATAGGGCAGCTATTAGAGTTTATAAAGCAGAAATAAAAAAGGCCCAGGCCTCCTATTACAAGGAAAAGATCCAGTCAGCCGCCAACTCTCCCAGAGATACTTTCATAATTATAAAAAAAAAACACTTAAAGCACCCTCCCGCCAGTTGCACCTGATGTCTCAGGCCTATGATGCAACAAATAGGCAGACTACTTCACCACTAAGGTTCAGAATATTCTTAAATCTCTACCCCAAACGAACGTTGATGGTAACACATCCAACAAGTATGTGGATCGGGTCCACATTTAACTGAACACCTATTGGAGGCCTTTACCCCAGGAATCACTTTTTACTTTGCTGTCCTCTGTAAAAAGTGGGTCACCCAGGGACCCTGCACCTTTAAAAATCCTGAAACGGGTAGCACCGATAATCGCCCCCACCATCATGAACCTCATTAATGCCTCACTTTCCACAGGAATAGTCCCTACCAAGTGGAAAGGGACTATGGTAAAAACATTACTAAAGAAACCTAATCTGGATCCTGCGGACTTGGGCAACTATCGCCCTATCTCCCTTCTGCTAGGAATAGGCAAGATCGCAGAGAAATACATAAATCATACCCTCTCCTGTTTCCTAGAGTCTTATAACTTACTTCACCCCTCTCAAACAGTATTCCCCCGCGACAGAGCACGGAAACTGCTCTGTTAGCCGTGGTGGAAGAAAGCAGAAAGATCCTGGATTCAGGAGGGTCCTCAGCCATCATACTCCTAGACCTGAGCGCAGCATTTGACACGGTGAACCATTGAATCCTGGTTCACCGTCTCAGGAGCATAGGAGTAACTGGCACTGCACTGCAATGGCTGTGTTCCTTTTTGGAGGTAAGATTTTTTCAGGTATTCGAGGATGACACCGCCTCTAAACCATCCTCTTTACTGTGCCGAATCCCTCAGGGCTCATTACTTAGCCCGACTCTTTTTGATGTGTATATGGCCCCGCTGTCGGCTATCGTAGCCCTCTCCGGTACCCGTATGGTTACCTACGCCGATGATACTCAATGGGTGGTAGCGCTAAGCCAAGTAGATCAGAGGTCGAATGGCCTCTATTCTTGTCTTGAGGAAGTATATAACTGGATGGATGCGTCCCATCTTAAGCTTAATGGAGGAAAATCGGAGCTCATGATATTGGGCAATCCCCTAAACCTTAAATCCAGCACCATGTTGTCAGCCTGTAGGGGCCCCATACAGGTCCCTAAGACCAAGATCAAGAGCCTGGACATCTAGTTGGACCAGGACTTGACCTGCAAGGTGCAGGCCAGGAAGACGGCAGCTATTTGCAATGGCCTACTCAGAATGGCCCGCACAGTGCTCCCTCTCCTCCCTTTCCAAGCCAAAAAAATATTAGTCCAATCGCTCATACTTTCCAGAATAGATTATTGGAAACGCCTTATATATGGGTGCCCCAATTGCAGTAGTCACAAAACTCCAGACCGTACAAAATAGTACAGCCAGACTGTTGATGGGAGTTTCTAATCGACACTTGGCTAAACCTGCACTTCACTCCCTTCATTGGCTATCAGTACAGGAAAAAATCAGCTTTGAGGTTTTGTGCGTTGTCCATAAATCCATGCAAGGGAAAGGGCATACAATAAATTCGGCTATGACCCGTCCCTACAAGGCCAATAGGAAATTATGCTTGGACGAGCTGCATTTGGTTGAAGACCCCAGGATTAAGAAGGCCAGAAGCGGTGGGTGGCTTTTCCCGTACAACGCTGCCAAACTCTGGTACTCCTGCCGCTGGGACCCCGTCATCTTGTCTTTTGGAAACAACTGAAGACTATATTGTTCCTCTAAGTTCCGACTTCCTCTCTCGTGTTCGGCCCAGCGCTGGGATACTCCCGGGTAGCCATGTACTATATCAATGTTTCTTTCAGTTCATTTATTTAATTTCATTTCATTCATCATGGCAAGGGTAATTCAAAGCACTTTGAACAACTGCATGGTCAATATAAAGGCAAGTAATGGTTCTCCAAGTCTTACACAACCCAGGAACAATCAGATCTAAAGGGCATTTCATCCACTATACTGTTAACTTGAGAATATATGTCTTCAGGTCCTCTGATTATTGAAACAGAGTAACATCCTAAAATGATTAAAAGCTGTTACCTCAACATCATAATATTTTTTCTAACTCATCAATTATTACATTATTTTAACACCTAAGACTTGTGAAGGATATGAAACTCGCTAGATAATGACACATAATCAAGAACAGTTACTGTGCATAGTAGCACAAAGGCAGGTACTTGCCAAGTGAGGAATCACAGTGCCTACACAAAACCCGAACACTATGTAACTGTTTTTAAACAAACTGATAAACCAACATAGTATAAAAGCCCATATAGTGGGGCCCTAAAAAATCTTTTAAATGAAATGGAAAATAACTACAAGACCAAGGCTATTAAATGTCTATTGTCCTGCTTCCAAAACAAAAAGTTGCAAGTCTTTAAAAATGGCAACATGTGTTTCATCATTAAATTATAAAACCTCTGAACTTGTGAGTAATACAACCAATGTAATGGTTGTCCTTGCAAAATAGAACAAATAACTTCAAATAACAAAGATTGGACGTGGCTATTAGAGTAACTATTGAAAATGGATAATTTCCACCAATATAAACCAGAACTGTTACCCCATCTGTAATAGATATGAGTAACTACATATTAGTTCATGGAAATTCAGTAAAATCAACAAATTGTAAAATATATTCCTCCAACATTGCTGGATGGCGTCAACTACAAGAACACAAAGATGATGTAATTTTTATTTCAAGCTTTGACATAGTATATCCCCACGAAACTTCACAATTTGACATTCCAAGACTTTGAATGGTTGAACAATCTGGCAGTTAGCGCATCATCCAAAGGAAGAGCAGCTGGGGTTTTGATGATTTTGGTGGCACCTGGTTTACAACTGAAACTGGAGAGAATAGATGGCCAGATTCCTGTGGATCTTACTAATTACATTAAATCTGACAAATACATCATTAAATGTATACTAAACATCTACATTCAACCAGGAACAGTCAACAAAAGGTAAACCATAACAAATTAGTTAACATTCAATGATCATTTTTTGCCATCACAGAGTACTTATGGTGTTATATTGACAGGAGATTTTAATTCAAATGTATGGCCAACTTCCATAGAGGACATTGAACACGAAAATGTAGACATGTTACCGAGCATTATGGAACAAACAACCATAACACAAGGAGAGAATCCAATAGGCAAATTGTTGCTTAAATTCTTGCGAATATGAGATTGAGAATAGTCAATGGTAGATTAGAGTTAGACTACCCAATGTAATTCACACATGTTGCAAGAACGAGAAAAGTAGTACTAAGTTATACCATCTCTTCAATAGAGCTAGTCAATTGTTTCTGCACCTTCAATATTGTTAAACACTTGGAAAGTGATCATTTTCCACAAACTGTGACATAAATGCAAGAAGAATATTTGGTCCCATGTATCGATGTTGTGGGCACAATTGAGGGAGTAGAACATTGAAAAGAATTAAATGGTTTCATACTTTGGAAATTATTTTGGGAAATTAGATGGTAAATAAACTTCCAACTGAATCATTTTCGGTTAATATCATAGGGAAGGAGGAGCTATACGATCCCTCATTGTGGTATTTACAAACTGATACACTAAACTGAAATGAGTGCTAAACAGTGAACCACACACCACAAGTAGGAGGGGAAATACAACATTTGGTTGTCAGTCAAACTATGCCAGGAAAAAAGGAAACTCAAAAGAAATGTTTTTCTTATTTTATGGTATTGTATATAAAATGGGTATTTGAATTTTTAATGAAATGGCTTACACCCTATAGCTTCATATACCCTACGGCATGGATTGTACTTTATCAAATAACCTTGCAAACATTATGAATTAATCAAAAACATAGGAAAATCTAAACATAAAATGGCAAGTATGTATGAGCAAATGTTAGTTTAATATGTATTAGTCATGTAAAGGTGTATACTGTATGGTTTTAACTATCTATAAAAATGTAAATACACATTTCAAACAATTCACTGAAACTCCCAATCTGGCTCTGCTGCCACATGTTAGTGAGAATTTGTGTATTTTGCCAGTTCACATGTTGTGTAACGTCTTAATTGCCTGAATCTCCATCTCATTGCCTCTCAATGGGTGTCTACCGTGGACTCTTGACCCTCAGTTCACTGCTGACACCCTGCTGCCCAACCCCCTAAGGGACAGGGATGTATAGTAAATGGGATTGTTGAGATATGGTTGAGGGAGTGAAGAAAAGATATGTCCCTTGGAGAGAAGAGAAAACTCAAATTCACACAGAAACGGCTTCACTCAGAGTCATAGACCCCTACAAACAGGGAGAAAGAATATTGCAAAAAACAATGGTAGACAGCAATAATGACATGAATTCGATGTGAAAAGTTGGATCAGGTTTTTGACAGCACCTCCTTGACTGTGCAATAGGATCTCCCTGTTAGGTTTTCATGTTTTTTTTCTCTTTTAATGTATATTTTTGTGTCACATGTTTTTCGATAAAAAATGTACACATTGTTTTTATGGTCTATATGTTTGTTACAATCATTGCAACGAGTTGGTTTTAAATGCCCATTGGATTTATTGTGTTCTGTATGAATTGTTTTTAATTCACATGAGATTTATTATGTTTTATTTAAGAATTGTAAGACAATTAAGGTTTTTAAACGTAAATTGTAATGTTTCAAATATGCGGTTAGTTTTCTTTTTGTATGTATATATATATATATATATATATATATAATTGAATCCCCTGTTTTATTAATGCATTTGAAGCAAGTATGAGAAACTATATTATACAGGTAGCCAACATTCCTTGCTTGAACAATGTATTTTACATTTATAATTGAACCCTATGAGAAACTGTATTGCACAGGTATTTTTTTCATAAAGAAAAAGAAGTAAAATATTTCTTCTATGTCTATTTAAGCACTGTCACTTTAAAAGGAGGTGCATCACACGACACTGTTGTCATGTGATCAAGGCAGGGAGCTGCCGAAAGACGTTGTGATGATGTGGTCGCACTTTTGAAAATAAACTAAAAAGAAGCACTAAATTGGGTCTACCTCGTCTAATTGCAAGTCTGTTGGAGAGAAGTTGTGGAGGGCGAGCCTTGCAGCATATATATATATATATATATATATATATATATATATATATATATATATATATATATATATATATATATATATATATATATATATATATATATATATATATATATATATATATATATATATATATATATATATATATATATATATATATATATATATATCTAGACAGTCGCCATCCAAAAAAAGCCTTCGCTTAAAGGACCCAATGACAAAGAGCAGACCCTTGAGTTGCTGGTGCAAAGTGATTAATTTATTTATGCCAGCGCATCCGCCATGCCGCGTTTCGCCTCGAAAAGAAGCATGATCACATGACATACTCTAATTGGGTAACCAGGAACCTGTGTTCACCCCCGCGAAGGATTCCAAGCAGAAGGGTCGCAGCGGCAAAGCAGGGGGACTCGAGGGGGCACGGAGTTGTTTCACATGGCTTACCTCCCATCGACATCCTAAAGCTGTGCTTCCCACGGACACTCTCTCTGAAAATATCACCCCATTCAGGATGCATCCAACCACACGGTGCTGAACATTGGGGCATTGTGGGTTATGCAGTTCCACTACGCGGGACTGCACGAGGATGTGGATCACATCAAGGGGGCGGAGCAAGTTAGTTAAAACAACAGAGGGGAAGGACTGTACTTACTTCACAGCGCTAGGAACCGTTGGAGAGGGGCGCTGAGGAAGGCTGATATTTTGGAAATGCATTCGCCGAAACCATCTGTTCAATAAAGTGCTCCTGATTGTCTCCCTTCGGATCACGGCCTTTTTCTTTGGAGGAGGTAGCTGCTCATACATTGATGCGCTATGCCAGGGCGCATCTACGTGTACCCCCGCTGCCAAAATTTGGTCTGGACACTCTGGCAAACTCGGCTGAATAGGACACTGCGGTAGCAGTAACTTCCAGAACCCACCTCGACGCTTGGCGTAGACTGCGGCAGGGGATATTCTATCCTCTAATTGGGTAACCAGGAACCTGTGTTCACCCCCGCGAAGGATTCCAAGCAGAAGGGTCGCAGCTGCAAAGCAGGGGGACTCGAGGGGGCACGGAGTTGTTTCACATGGCTTACCTCCCATCGACATCCTAAAGCTGTGCTTCCCACGGACACTCTCTCTGAAAATATCACCCCATTCAGGATGCATCCAACCACACGGTGCTGAACATTGGGGCATTGTGGGTTATGCAGTTCCACTACGCGGGACTGCACTAGGATGTAGATCACATCAAGGGGGCGGAGCAAGTTAGTTAAAACAACAGAGGGGAAGGACTGTACTTACTTCACAGCGCTAGGAACAGTTGGAGAGGGGCGCTGAGGAAGGCTGATATTTTGGAAATGCATTCGCCGAAACCATCTGTTCAAAAAAGTGCTCCTGATTGTCTCCCTTCGGGTCACGGCCTTTTTCTTTGGAGGAGGTAGCTGCTCATACATTGATGCACTATGCCAGGGGCATCTACGTGTACCCCCGCTGCCAAAATTTGGTCTGGACACTCTGGCAAACTCGGCTGAATAGGACACTGCGGTAGCAGTAACTTCCAGAACCCACCTCGACGCTTGGCGTAGACTGCGGCAGGGGATATTCTATCCTCTAATTGGGTAACCAGGAACCTGTGTTCACCCCCGCGAAGGACTCCAAGCAGAAGGGTCGCAGCGGCAAAGCAGGGGGACTCGAGGGGGCATGGAGTTGTTTCACATGGCTTACCCCATCGACATCCTAAAGCTGTGCTTCCCACGAACACTCTCTCTGAAAATATCACCCCATTCAGGAGGCATCCAACCACACGGTGCTGAACATTGGGGCATTGTGGGTTATGCAGTTCCACTACGCGAGACTGCACGAGGATGCAGATCACATCAAGGGGGCGGAGTAAGTTAGTTAGGGAAGAGAGAGCCACCAAACAGATAAAGAGTAGCCACATATTTATTGTTGCAGGGAGCTTTCAGGAACATCAAGTTGGTATTCACAGTGTTAAGACCAGCTAGTCAACGCGTTTCGTGTTGACACACTTTTTCAAAGACACTGGACGCCGAGCAAGATCACAGCGGTTTCAAGGCACCACTAAATACTGTCAACCCCCGCCCCAGTGGGAGTGTCCGCAATGAGGCATGATGGTCCTCGTAGTGCACTTACTTGCTCCAGTGAGAGCCGTGACTTTGCCCCGCAAATTTATAAACAATGAAACCCCAGTGGGTGGTGAAATTTCAACTGAAGTCCCTGTTGCTCTCTTATCCTGCCACAATAGGTGCCCGTTTCCATTCCTGCAGCGTCGTTTGGCGTTGTCGCTGGAGTGCTTTGCAGCACCGGGGCTCTCAGCGCGGCCCAGGCAGGCCGCAGAAACATCCAAAAAAGTTGCCTGCTGTATGAAGAGAGCCACCAAACAGGTAAAGAGTAGCCACATATTTATTGTTGCAGGGAGCATTCAGGAACATCAAGAGCCCCGGTTCTGCAAAGCACTCCAGCGACAACGCCAAACGACGCTGCCGCAATGGAAACAGGCACCTATTGCGGCAGAATAAGAGAGCAACGGGGACTACAGGTGAAATTTCACCACCCACTGGAGTTTTATTGTTTATAAATTTGTGGGGCAAAGTCACGGCTCTCACTGGAGCCAGTAAGTGCACTACGAGGACCATCATGCCTCATTGAGGACACGCCCACTGGGCGGTGGTTGACAGTATTTAGTGGTGCCTTGAAACCGCCATGATCTTGCTCGGCGTCCAGTGTCTTTGAAAAAGTGTGTCAACACAAAACGCGTTGACTAGCTGGACTTAACACTGTGAATACCAACTTGATGTTCCTGAATGCTCCCTGCAACAATAAATATGTGGCTACTCTTTACCTGTTTGGTGGCTCTCTTCATACAGCAGGCAACGTTTTTGGAGATATATATATATATATATATATATATATATATATATATATATATATATATATATATATATATATATATATATATATATATATATATATATATATATATATATATATATAGCCTCTGACGCTACATTTTTGTGCTTGGTGATATCTTGGTGGTATCTTAGTTGAACGATTCTAGTATATGTGTACTCCCTGCTTGTAGTGGTCTACGAGTCTGAATGAGGCTGTATCTGTGCAGTTGAGTTTTCTCTCCTTGCCAAAGGACATATCTTTTCTTCACTATTTAGTAGTGCCCTGGTCCCTTTGATTGGTGGGGCCACCTCTCTCCTTTACTCATCCTCATTATGGTTGAGAGAGGCTACATATTGTTAATTGTGCTGTTAGTGAGCTTGCACAGCGCCCAAGCTATGACTCCTGCAAGGTAAATATTTTTTGTGATACATCATTAGCTGCAAGGTTTAAATACATTGGTTACATGTTCAAAAATGTTTAAACAAAGATAGTTAAACGTGAGACTTCTACAAGAAAAATTCCAGAAAAATTAAGTAAATCAAACTGAGGGATCAAAAATTGTAGCAAAAACAATTTGGTATTACTTATTAGTTGAATCAGCATTATGCAGAAAAAATCTAACAGTTTGTTTTTCAAAACATCCTCAGGCAGGAAGAAGTTCATTCGTTTTCGATATCAAATGAAGCAACAGGCCCGTCTGCAATTTGCTCAGGTGAAAATATGTTTAGAAAAGAGATGTGTTTTTCAAAGGAACCCAGTACGTTCTGCTGATTTGCAGCAATACGATTCATCTTCACAGGTTATACTTCATGTTGAAAGGGGTATGATAAAAAGCCTTCAGATATCTAGGAATGGTATTACAGATCCCACTTAATGCCGTTAATCGCACAAAATTTCCCACAATTTCATTTCAGGTCCACAGCAAAATATCTATTTTAAACTGGTACTCTGGGTTTCTCTACACTATAAATAGCTTCCCTGGACCTGGTGCATTCCCTAACCGCAGGATGGAAGTTTCGCATGCCTAGGCAGGAGAAGGTTCCAGATGTAAACTGGTCCACTAATTTCCTTCCAGGTATGAAAAATGCTCTTTGTGTTTCTTTTACCCACAGGTTTAAAGTAGACGTGGGTGGAATTCCAATTATGGCGGCGTAATTAGTGGAGTTTTCATGAATTTTATGCTAGGCATGTTAAATGAAATTCCTGAAATTACACCAATATGCCACGTTCCATAATGACACGGGTTAATGGTAAAATAATACCACAGGACAAATGCGACCAGCGAGAACTGCTGTTCACTATAATTGTGTCTTTTGCGCAAAGTGCATTCTCGTGTTCAAAATGGACTCAAGGACACATTTCACACTGAAATATAGTGCTAAATGCCGGATGTGCATTTTTCATTTTGAAATGAAATTTCGCATAAGTTTCCCGCACTTTTTCATAGTTATGCAAAAGCAAATCCCCGAATGTGGCACAACCCTAGCGAAAGATTCCAGGGGCCAAGCAGAATTCACTAGCAGGCCCTGATACCTTGAAGGGACAAGGCTAGTGCCACCAGTTCTGGAAAATGTTCTATTTCCAGAGATTCACTACAGATCCAAAAACTTCTCATGCCAATAGTCCTTTGATGCAGCAGTTCCGGGCAGGTTTTATTTTTTGGTGCGGGGTAAGAAAAACACTGTAAAGGGTGAAACCATTCAGCCTTAGCATATAGAACTAAAATTCCAGAATTTCTACTGTGCAGATTATGTAGCGGTGTAATCCAGTATATGGTATTCAGAGTTCTCACTGCTTGTCTCTGGCCACTTCTCTTCTCACCTCACCATGAGAATACTCACAGTAGCAAGTGCAGGTAGGGAAAGTGCAGGTAGGGAAACCTAACAATGCCAGGGGAGAGACCCAGGTGTCCTGATCTGAAAAAGTAATACAAAAACCACCAAAGCAGGGATTTGGAGGAGATGGGGGTTCTGCTGTAACAAAATGCAGAAAAAGGAACCTACAAGAGTGAGATAAAAGTGTCTTGTAGTTGATTAAAGAGTGATGAGATGGATTCCAGGCTCATACGCTGGTGGTGCTAGCCTCCGGCTTAAGAGAAGGGCTTTGGACACATGTACTTATTCTTCTATGAATTAACCACTTGCAAGGGGGGTGGGAGCTCTAATGTTGGGATGCAATAGGGAATGTGGAATGCGGCGATGGATGGAAAGGAGTAGAGGAGTTAAAAGGAGGAGTGATAGTTTCGCTGCTCTGGCCTACTGAGAAATACGCATATTTACGTACCTATTTCATGTGTGTGGTCACTACACACTTTTGGCAATGAGGATGGGATTCGACCAGACAACTTGCTGGTCATGTCTAACTGGTGGACTTTTTGTGAGCGGATAAAGGATTCGGATCCTCTTGCTGATTGCTCTACACATGATACTCCATGTGTGTAGGTATTTTTGACGCAAAAGTCCTTGTCTCTGCAGCTGCACGTGACCAAGGCACGAGGCCTTGCAGCACGAAAGCATAAACTAGGCAATTTGAAACCATTTTGGGAAGTACACAGTGAATTATACAAATGTGAATCTGCATTTTGTAGGAGCTATAGGATTCCCCCCCCCCCCCCCCCCCCCCCCCAGTGCTTTGAGGGAAAGGATTATTTTAATGTGCCACAAAGGTCATTTAGGGATTGTGAAAACCAAATGTAAAGTGAGGGTTACATATTGGTGGCCTGCAGCCGATAAGGGTGTAGAGATAGTTGTCAGACAATGTGGTGAATGTAAAATGGCTAATAAAACAGTGAAGACACTGAGACCACCCATGGCACCATTTGAGTGTAGGAAAGCGCCCTGGGAAAGCACTCTTGTTGATTTCATGAGACCCGTTGGTGTTGGAAATAAGTACAATATTGTAGTTATGGATGCGTTTTCTAAATGGCCATATGATGAAGTAGTTGACAAAATTGACATTGATTGTGTGTTGATTTTTTTGGGCCACCTATTCTAACGTGAGGGGTTACCTACATTCATTTTATGTGATAATGATACATAAGTCACTTCCACCAAAGCAAAGAGGTATATGGAATTGTTTGGCATAATTCATAGGACAGCATCACTCTATAATTTGAGTGGTAATGGAATGCTGAAGCAGTTTAATTGAGTTTTGAAGGGGCCATCCAAATTGCCTTTAAAAATAGGTTAAGAAGGGGACAACAGATCATGAAAGCTTTGAGGTCTGATAGAACAACAGTAGTTGATGTGACAGGTTACTTTCCTTTTGAAATTATGAGAGGAAGGAAACCTACTTCAAAGTTTAAACCTGGTTGGTTAATAGATACTTAAAGGGTGCATTGAGGTACAAAACAATTTCCGGAAAAAGCATAGTGTATATAAAAGTTACTATGACAAGAGGCACTGTGTGAAACAGATTGATGTCAAGGTGGATAACTGGTAAAGGATACAGAAACTGGGTACAATTCTTCAAGGTGTTTGTATGATTTTTGATCCTCAAAAACTGGTCCATGTCCTAAAACATTTGGTAAGAATGGAGGGGCTGGAATTTATGAAGAGTAGCACGATAGATATAACC
Organism: Lissotriton vulgaris; assembly: GCF_964263255.1. Lineage (NCBI taxonomy): Eukaryota > Metazoa > Chordata > Amphibia > Caudata > Salamandridae > Lissotriton > Lissotriton vulgaris. The sequence goes on from NC_141695.1 coordinate 1,375,466,569, forward strand.
CTTGTACCAATGGTAAGGGAAATTTGCATATACAAATGATGTTACTTGTAATAACAGTGATGCTAAATATGCCAACAAAACGTTCAGTGGAAGTGCTGAAATTCCGGATTCATCAACGTGAAGGGAAGAAGGATCTATGTCTAGTGATCTTCAAGTACCTACATGTGATTCCGAAATTGATCCTAATGTTCCCGTGAATATGTTGGAAACTTAAGTCTCCTCAGAAGCTTCTGTGTCTGTTCCTCAGAACACAGAAAATAGAAACACGGAAGGAAATGTGAGATGTTCAAATAGAGTAACTAAACATCCTAAAGATTTAGATGTGTTTGTATGTGATTATACTTGTTTACTCATGAATAAGATTCAAGGGGGCACATGCATCAAGCATTTTTGTCTTCGGGAATCGGCCCGTTTGCGAACACAAACATTTTTTTTCAGATGCAGCAAACCCTATTTTGTGATGTGATAATCTGTTACTGAATTGCAAACTGGGTTTACGATTTGCTATTAGGAAGGGGAGTGTTTAGGGCGTCCCTTCCTAATACCGAATCGCATCAGTATGTAGGAATGTTTTGTGACCGAAATGCGCAAAACATTTGCATTTTACTATCTACATTAAGTAGGTGGAAACCCATTCGCAAATGGGGAGGGGTCCCCAAGGGACCCTTCCCCTTTGTGAATGTTTGTTACAGCGAATTTTAAGACCAGGCAGTGGTCCCACGGACATCTTAAAAAATTAAAAGAAAACTTTTCATTTTTGTTTTAGAAATGCATCCCGTTTTCCTTTAAGCAAAACGGGCTGCATTTAAAAAAAATGCTTGATTTAAAAGCAATCATAGATATGGTGACCTGCTGACCCCAGCAGGTCACCATCCCTGTGATTTTTGCGATTTCTAGGGGGTCTATAATTGCAACCTACCTCATTAATATTCATGAGGTAGGTAATATGTGAACCAGAATTAAATCACAAAAAGTGTTCAACACGCTTTGATGCATGCTGTTTTGTGATTTCCTAATTGCGAATCGCAAGGATTCTCAATTAGGAAATCACAAAACGGGTTCTTAATGCATCTGGCTCAAGAATATTTACTAATTTATTTATATGTGTTTTTTAAGAATATTTAACTGGGTATGGGGTTTTGATTTCCTTCACCATTTATGAATTTGTTGTATTTGACAGTATACGTTTTTATAATATTATTTTAAATATGGTATTCAGGAAAAAAACGTTTATTTGATTATAAGGGGAAGAGATGTGTAGTGCTGGAGTTGGAATGTTGGGATGGAACAGGGAATGTGGAATGAGGAGACGGTTGTAGAAGAGTGGTGGCGTTGAAGTGAGGGGCGATGGTATAGCTGCTCCAGTTTACAGAGAAATAAGCATATTTACTTACCTATTTTCTGTGCGTGGTCACTAAAGCTACAACCTTTAGAAATAAAACTGAAAAAAGTGGGCGCAACAAAACACTAAGGCGTGCCTTGCATGTCCAATCCACCTTCGTATATAAGTTGAGGCCTGACACCATGTCAAAATGGCCGAACTTTACAGAGCAGGCCACCACCTCGCTTACCAGAGGCAGTACAATATAGTTCAGGGGAAAGGATGACAGCAACAGGGAAAATACAAGTGTGGCGTGGGAGCTGGTAGATGAAAAACAGAAGAATGAGAGGAATCCCTGAAAAACACAACTGATGACTATGTCACCATAGGAACCCCAATAACATAATGCATGCTCCCACAGAGAGAAATTCTAGAACCCTCTGCGTCCTCTACAAGGATCGTGTCTAAGGCAGAAATATATGTCACAGTCCCTTGCACCACACAATTGTCATGTTGGACCCTTTGTTCAGTTGTGATGAGCTCTCAAAGTCTCCTAACTCCACCAATAGACAGATTAGTTACTTTGATCTAGCTTCAATGACAATCTCCCCTTGCCTGTATGCAGTCTAATGTGCATGATCCTACCCTGTAACCTGAAAGTTAAAGAGTAATACACAAGTATGTAGAGGATGATGTGCCCTGTAAGTAATCAAGGCTAATCTCCCCAGCCAATCCTGTTGTCCATTGTGTAGATTCCCTTTGTTCTTCCAGCTGCTGGCTTCATTTGGACAGCTAATCAAAGAAGATTAGAAGTGATATGTATGTGAATACCTGTTAAACATTCACATGAGCCTAGGCAGAATATGGGTAGCACCCCCCAACTTCTAGAAACAATTTAGGTGATACAATGTTAACATTACCAATAGTCTTTTTCGACCTGATTATCTTTTAGCTGCAACTTTAGTAATGCTAGAAGTTTCATATCAAACGTTTCTGAAATAGAGATTTCTTGTTGTTTCAATTGGGACTATTACCTGCTATTGTAGGTGGTAAAAGCACATGCATGAGCTCTACAAACCCCCAGAGAGGGTCTGTGCAAAGGAAGTTGATTTACTAGAGTAACATTTATGGCAAAAAATTAGAATGAACATGGCAAGTCTTTTAAACAAAAGAGTGGTCAAAATACATGTTGCTGTATTACATACAGTGACCTGAGGGTGCAGGGAGCGTGTTTGCCTGTTTCTGAGCCTCCCAGGTTACTATGCCCCATGCAAATGAGGGAAACATTTTGCTGCACTGTGTTACTGCACAGGCGCACAGCCAAAGAGGTACACTGACAGCATGCCACACAAAGGTGGCGTACAATAAGGACACCCCTGAGGGCAGCCATCAGGAATGGAGAGAGGAGTTCCTTGGACCAGGGCCGGACTGGGAACAGCAACCAGCCCTGGCAGTTTGCTGCTCTAACAGCCTGAGAGCGGGAGGTAGGTGGGGGAGCGGTGCTAGTAAGAGTCACTGCTCCCTCTTTTATTACAGGGGGTCGATATTGCAGCAAAACTGGCCCCCAGTGACAAAACTGGCCCCCATGGCCACAATACCAGCCCCACCCCCTGTCCCACTGGGGAAATGCCCGATGCCCACTACAGCCACTCTGACCCTGCCTTTGACCCCAGTCATCCCCCTTCAGGTGGGTGCAGTCACTCACTGGTCCCACCTGCAGTGGTTCTCTCTTGAAAGTGCAGGGGGCTCCCTTTAAAGTGCAGTGAGATTTTCCCTTGAAGGTGCAGGTCGGGTGTTGTCTGCACTGTGAAAGGCAGGCCGGCTGCTTCAATCGCTGGTCCTTCGTGCGCTGATGTGCTACCCACAAGGTAGCACCAGTTTGCGGCTGCTCTGGGGGCAGCACATTCTCAGTAATAGAGCACACCAGGGTTCGAGTTGGGGGTACCACGTGGGTGGACGGCGTCCCCCCACTTATTTTACCTTGCCAAACAGCTGGACTTCACTTTGTGGCCTCTCCGGGACGAGAAGCTCGGCACATTTCGTGACGTCACTTCCGGTCGTGACGTCACTTCCGGTGCCAGAGTCCCCCCCATTTCTTTTTTTACGTCTCGTGCCCTGGAGCACACTGTCTCTGTTTGCGCCCAGCGTATCTAGTTAAAGGTGCAGCGCGGTGCAGACATGGGCAATGAGCCCATCAAATAATATAACCCCTAATGTGAGTGAAAAAGTGAACCGTCAAATTAAAATGTGAATCGCTCTGCAGGTTACTGATACATCAAGGCGACTGCAGGCAACTGCTGTGTGGTGCCAACGTGCAAGGTGCCAGATGGCAACAAATGGTCTAAAAAGGCCCTATGTCTAAAACAAAAGGGTGGCTGAAAAAAAGTAATTTTGCCTGCAGCTCAGAAAATCCTTCCATTAGAGCCTAGCAGCTGCACCTCTACCAAGGGGTCCTTTTGAAGAGAACGATGTTCAAACTGCCCCAGTTATAAAAACAATAATAAAGCAAATTCTGTATCTGAACAGCTGCACATTGTGTTTCGGAGGAAAAGAGGAGCCCCACATATTCATCTGATTTTCCTCCCCCAAGATTTCATTTTTATTATGGCTACATGTTTATGTATTGCAGACAATGAGTGTAAACATAAAATGGAGCGGGACACAAAGGAAGAGAAGGATAAAGAAACAAGGATATGAAATGAACCAAAAATGATTTTAAATGTGGAACGATTGCAGCTATTTAGGGGTGGGACTCGAAAATGCATCCTCAAAAAGATGATGGCAAGGGAGGAATGAAAGACATTGCAAATCATACAACAAACCTACAAGTGAGGAAATCACAAGCGAAAGAGACACACAGCCCTACTCCAGAAGCGCTCAATCTACTCTAAGTTACACCCACGTAGCCTCAGGGTAAGTCGCACACCACACACATCCCACTGCAAAGGATGCAGACAAAGACTAACAACCTTTAACGAGTTTCTTAAAATCAAACATTTAAAACAGATAAGAGGGGAGTGAAAAAGCGAAGAGCAAGAAGAGTCTTCACAACCATTGTGTAAACAATAATTTCCATTGCAAGACCCTCATAGTAAAGACGATAACACAATAGTATAAAAACTAAACACACACTCACGTCCAAAACTCACCTACAGTAAGACACTTTACATGGCCTTGGCTCTCCAAACATTTGAATGCCAACAGTACACTTGTTAAGGTGGTAAGGAACTAAAAGCAAACTAGACTTCAATTATACACAAGTGAACACAGTTTCACGCCAAAGCCATCTTGGAAAGTGCTAGCATTGCTGATTTAAATGACAAATAAAAAGCACTCATCCAATAATTTTGCAGAACCTGTACGATGAGGCCAAACACTAGACTGAAACACAGAAAAGGTGATGGGGAGGACCTGGCTGGGCAGTGCGGGCTGGACTGTTCCCATGAGGAGCAGGAACAAGGCTGATTTGCATATAGCTGAGTCCAAACTAAGATGGCATTGTGAGCGAACAAATGAGAGGTTGGGATGCTACCCTGAGTGATTGCCAGTGGTTAGACAAATTGCAAGCATTCCTCCCAACAACATTTGTGTGTTTCAAAGACTAGATTGACCAAAGTAAGTACCTAAAATAAATGCTTTTCTTTCAAAACATCAGGTAGAGGCAATGTTGGAATTAGCATCAGCAACAATAAGGTGAGGAGAGAAATAAAAATAGATGAAGATTGCATTCTTTGTGGGGTTAGGAGGTAGTGCTTCTCTCCCCATAAGATCCACAACATGGCTTAGGACCGGGAGGTGGGTCACACAGCTGCAATTGTCCACTCCCATGCCATCCTCGTGTGGGTCAACGTTCTTGCGGCAGTGTACTTCCATGCGACTGGTACCTTTCAGTTGAACTGGGATCACAGCAGCCATCTATTGTGTTCTGTTACCATGATATTTTAAAGGTTATGCCATGTAGATTTTCTGAGCGCCTACAACACAAAACAAGCATTGGCATAGCCAATAGGTCTCGCTTTTTGGACCTCATAAGAATTAAGTTATGCAGCACAATATCCTTGGTGCAACAACATCAACTGTTGCATGGCTAAACACTTATAAGGTCTGAAAGGCGAGACCTATTGGCTATGCCAATGCTTGTTACTCTTGGACATGGTTTCGCCAATTACCCAACCAGGCTGTGATGAAGTACAAGCCTGCACATGCTTGATTAGGGGAGGGTCTTTAGACTGCATCCTGTATCTCTTGCTGGCTCCCAATGAGTAAACAGCTCTGGGGGGAACGAGCCAGGATAGGCTGCTCCCCTAATTCCAATGCAAAGTCTGGTTCCCGGCTGGAGTGGGTTAGTTGTTCTTCTGCATAGTAGATTTCCTAGGAGAGAGCACCCTCTGCATTAGTTAAAGAAGGATAAAATAGTGGTGCTAGTTCTAGGACGCTCATCGGTAACATAAATGCCTTTACTTTTCTTATCCCCATAATGCGTACATAAATAGGGCGGGGTCTCAAAAACAGAAGGAAAGAGCCAGCTAAAATTCAGAATACGAGACACCCCAGAAAACAGCAAATCAAGTATAATAAGCCAGAATTGGGTATTATCACAACAAAACAATTCTCAATCCCAGCCCCAGCTATTTAAATGCCACAGAGCAAAGGAGTCACATTTCCTTGGATGCAGAACCAAAGAGGGTGGCTTTGCCCCGCCTCTTCCTGACACAGAACGGGCCTGGGTACGTCCCCTGCTGCAGGAAATTAACATCGCTTTTTAGAGCGAAAGTGTGGAAGGTGGCGCTTCCTGGCATGATACTCACTGTGGCTTGTAGTCCCCTCCGGGAACTCCTGAAGCCTCAGTAACGTCCCACACTGCGGGAGATCAACCGCACATTTTATCGTAAAAAGTGCATTAAGGCGGTCCCAACTGGCGCAATGTTCGCCAGAGCATGTAGGCCCTTCCAGCAGCCCCTGCAGCCTCTGTAGCATCTGTGTTGCAGAAGATTAAAAGCGCTTTTGAGTGCAAAAGTGCAGGAAGATGGCTACTCCTGGCACAATGCTCATAGGGGCTTGCAGTTCACTCCAGCAACCCCTGCAGCCTTGTATTCAAATGCATAAAGGGCTGTCTGTCTGCTACAGTTACAAAATGGATAGGTTTGTGGCAATGGGTGATTCTGTCTCATATGCTCATTAACCACATACCGACTATATAAACTATTCAACTACTCTCATGTATGCATCTATTTGTCCACTCCTTTAAATTGATAGTTAATGGGTAATTCAATGGGAGAGTTTTTCTTTTTATTAGGAACTCACTACCCGTACAACTACTAGACTAGAGGTATACAAAGTCTTCTCATCAGGGTGGTTGGGACAATCAGCGGGCGCCATTTGCGAGCGGTCTAGCGCTCCAGCAGCCTCGAGGGACGCTTACTTACGGTGACCAGTTCAGTGGACAGCCTTGACGAGGTACCCTCATGCGGCTTTGTACTCTAGGCTTCCTGCGCGCTGCGCTACATTAGCCGCGCTGCTGCATTTTAAACCTACCTATTTTTCTATATCTGTTCGTTTTAGTTGTTTTCCCTTGTTTTTAATCGGGACTCATTCTCCCCCCTCACTTGCAGCTTAATTGTTTTGTGCACCGCTGTTTAGCGGGTCCGGTTCCTGGGGTGGGGAACTACAGGCACCATCTTAGGGTGGTTGGGACAATCAGCGGGCGCCATTTGCGAGCAGTCTAGCGCTCCGACAGCCTTGAGGGACCCTTACTTTATGCTCCCCTCAACGCGCAGCGGTTTCGCGCAGCGGGCGCACCTTCCCTGCGCCTGAGTCGTGCCAGAGTCATGCCTGTCTGCGCCCGTCAGCGCTAAGGAGGCGCGGGTCGCGGCAGGACTCCAAGCTCTAGTCTTCTTGCCATGTCGCCACCTACTTTTACTTACTTAAGGGAGGAACTGCTGGCCATCCGAGGTCGGATTACTAACTGTGGCCATCCCCCTGTGGGTCGGCTATGTGGTCCTTACCGGTGTATATGTGGAGGATGGTCCTTGGATACTCCTGCCCTTCGAACGCAGGAGTTGCCATCTTCACACAAAAGTACGGTAGGATTGCGTGATCTTAGCGTTTGGAATCTAAATGTCAGATCACTGGTTAAGCATCATCAGGAGATATATGACCTCATCAAGGACGAGTCTCCTGACTTGTTTTTCTTGACTGAAACTTGGCTGCAGGGCACGGATACTTCAATCCTCAACTTGGCCTTCCCCCCGGAATATTCCACTTTCACGCTTAACCGTGCTACTAGGGGGGAGGCATTGCGATGGCCATCAAGTCATGCTATCCGTGCGAGTGGAAGGTCTTAAAACTCCCAGGATGTGAGAGTGCTCTTTTTAAAGTTTCGATCAGCCATCACTTTACCTTCTCTGGCATGCTGATATATCACCGTCCGGGCTGTGACTCTGCTATCAGGGCAGCTCTCCCGGACTTAATTAGCACAGAGGCACTAGGATGTGCTAATTTTAATATTCATGGAGACCTCAATCTCCACTTTGACTGCCCGACCTCCCCTTCTATCAGCAATATTCCGGCTGATTTAGAGGCCTTGCAACTTGCCCAGCTGGTCACATCTCCTACACATAGGGGTGGGCATATTCTTGATCCTTTTTTTACCAATTTAGAGGGAGCGAGAGCCCTATGCCCTACTCAGATCGCCTGGACAGACCATATGCTGGTGAAAATGCTATGCCCCACACATGAGCTTCCTTTTATACCTCAGGATAGAATAGTACTTAGGCGACACTGGCACAAACTGAGACTGGAGGATTTCTACCATCTGTTGGAAGAGGCTCCACTGGGCCCCATCACTGATGTTGAACGCGGATATGATCTCGTCTGCGAGTGGATCACCCACGCTCTTGATTCTTTGATCCCCTTGGTACGGTCTAAGTGTCGTACGAAAGAGCCTAGTCCCTGGTATGATAGCTCTTTAGCGCTTCTTAAAAAAGCCTGTAGACAGGCTGAGAGGGTGTGGCGGAAATCGTTCGATCCCAGAATGAAGGCCTCCTACCTCGCTAAAATCAAAATTGACCATAGGGCGGTGTGTAGAACATGAGCAGCCTTTTATGCCCAAGAATTTCAGAATAGCTCGAATCCATCAAAACTCATCTTTAAGGTGCTAAAGGACCTGATGGCTAAGAGGGAAACGGCGGCGGAAATCTGTTCGGATTCCCATTGCGAGGACCTGGCCTCTTTCTTTCTTGAGAAAGTCAAAGCCATCTATCGAACTTTTCCGAATGGCTCCCTTATCCCGGAGCCGGTCAGCTGTAGCCTGGGAGGATGTGAGTCTCTTACTACTCTGCCCTCCTTATCAATAGAGGCCTTTAACACCTTGAGCCTCAAAATTAAATCAGGATCTCCTGCAGATCCGATGAAACCGGCTCAGCTCAGGAATATGTCACTGTTATGTCGTACTCCGGTGCTTTCCTTGATCAACTTGTCTTTATCATCAGGTGTAGTTCCCATTAGGTGGAAACAGGCCGTAGATACAACTATCTTGAAGAAAGCTACCCTTGACCCCCTTAAACCCAAGAACTATCGCCCTATTTCCTTGCTTCCTTGGGCTGCGAAAGTTGCCGAGGCCCATGTGAACAAAATTTTTTCTGACCATCACCAGGGCTAACATCCTCGATCCCACCCAGAACGGTTTCCGTGCGGGCCACAGCACGGAGACGGCCCTACTCTCTATGGTCGAACATCTGCGTTCTGTGCTTGATGCGGGTCGGACGGCGGCACTATTGCTATTAGATCTTAGTGCCGCGTTCGACACTATCTGGTTTCGTTCTTTTCTTGCCGAACGGTCTTTTAAGGTGGCGATCCCGCCCGGCCAGTCTATATCTTATCCATTGGATCTGGGTGTCCCACAGGGCTCTTTGTTAAATCCCAATCTATTCAACCTTTACGTGAGGCCGCTGGCTGCGGTCGTCAAGCAATGGGGCTTGACGATGGTATCATATGCAGACGACACGCAGCTGGCGGTCACGTTGAGTGGGGACTCTGATATGGAGGCCCCCAGGTTCTGTGACGGACTACGGGCAGTGGCTAACTGGATGAATTCCAACTGTCTCCAGTTAAACGCCAAAATAAACAAGGTTATGGTGGTCGGTAAGCAGGCGGAGTTATGGGGTGACAGGTGGTGGCCTCCTGAATTGGGTGTGACCCCCTCTCCAGCATCAGAGATTAAAAACCTAGGGGTTTGGCTTGATCCGACCCTTAGTTTCATCTGTCACACCAAGAAGGTGGCGGCTACCTGCTATGGCATTATCAGAGGTCTAAGACCTATCCTTAAATTCTTCGACTAACCCACCAGGCAACTAGTGGTTCAAGCGTCAGTGTTGTCCCGGCTGGATTATGCTAGCTCACTTTTGGCGGGGATTAATCAGTCGGAACTCACCCGGCTGCAGCGAGTTCAAAATGCTGCAGCCAGAGTGGTGATAGGTCTGCCAAGGCAGTGCTCGGTCTCTTAACACGCTGCGCTCTCTCCATTGGCTCCCTGTGAACCAGAGGATCAAATTCAAGGTACTATGCCTTGCATTTAAAATCCTCAAGGGTTCAGCCCCCAAATACTGGAGAACTTGCTGGTACCATATATACCCTCGCGAACCCTCAGATCTCTGGGCCAAAACCTGGCAGCTGTTCCGCGCTTCAGGTTGAGTAAAGCCGGTGGCCGCTCCTTTCGGGTGTTAGCGGCGAAGTGGTGGAACTCTCTCCCCCCTCACACCCGGGCTCTTGAAGACCTTTTGCAGTTTAGACGCGCCATTAAGACTATTTTATTTGTCTAGCTTTTATTAATTTGTATTCTGCTGTTCCCTCTTTCTGGCCTTTTAACTAAGTTGTGTTTTGTGTACCTTGTTAAGCGCCAGGACGCCCCTTTGCTGGGGCAGCTGTGCGCGGTATAAGTGCGAATAACATAACATAACATCAAAAGGCCATATTTACCACGGCACATTTCTCACTCACAACAGGCCACAAGAAGGCTCAGATACACAACAGTGAGCGCGAACACTCTCGTTTCAAAGTAGATTTTCTGTAAGTGGACCTTAGTCATGGAACTCGCAATGAAAAAGGGTAGAGAAAAGCAGAAGGAGACAAAAAGAGGAGAGAGAAAAGGACGAGGCAAGATGGATGAGTGAGAAAAGAGGACAGAAAAGAAGAGCGCTAGAAAAACGAAGAGGTAGAAAATTAGGGAAAGAGCAAACCGCGCAAAGTAGCAACGGGAAAAAGGGATGAAAGGCGAGTGGGTGCTTAGGAAAAGTGTCCGTGGAAAAGTAAGGGGATTCAAAGAAATGGAAGCAAGAGAAAAGTGAGTAAGAAAAGAGGAAAGAAGAGAAGAGCGCTAGAAAAACAAAGCGGTAGAGAATTAGGGAAAGAGCAAAAGTGCAAAGTAGCAACCGGAAAAAGTGATGAAAGGCGAGCAGGTGTCTAGGAAAAGTGTTTGTGCACAGCCTGATTGAGGGTTAGCAGCATGGTAGTGAGTATTGCCAGTCGGTTTAGACCAATGCCGAGAGCTTTGACAGAGGCTATGCAAGATGTGGAAACGTTCTGCAGAGTGTAGGGTGAAAATATCTCCTGGAAGGGTGCAGGGCATTACTAGAACATAAATGGTGGTTTGTAGGGAGGGTAACTGCAGAGCATGGGCAGCGAGCAATGTGAACAAGGGTGGGCATAAGTGCACATTTTGGCTCACAGTCTGCAAAATGTAATTGGGCATTTTAGCTTACAACGTGAAGAAAAGGAGATTAACTGTGCTTTTCGGAAAGGCTGGGCAGATCATATTTGGTAGGGAACGGCCAAAGACGTGCAAATTTAGTGAAGGCCCTTGTAAGCGCGAAGGCGGGGGAGGGCCGGAGGCAGGGAGGAAGCGAGAGGAAAGAGAGATGGCTCTGAAGGCTGGCGGTTTGCGCGGATGTATGACGTTACAACGCATACTTTTACCACGCGGTTTTTACAACGCATACCATTACAATGCATAGCGCTTTGGGGTGCTGGATAGTGAATAGTTTAATTTACTATTCCAACTCCAGTCCCCGTGGACACTAGGGAAGGTGTTGGATAGTAAATTAAACGTATTCCCTATCCTAGAGCGCCCCCAGCGCAATGCGTTGTAATGGTTTGCGTTGTAATGACTGCATTGTAATGGTAGTGCGTGGTAAAAGATTCATTGTAACGGTTGTATACCGGTTTGCGCGTGCACGCTCACATGTAATGGTAGTGCGTGGTAAAAGATTCATTGTAACGGTTGTATACCGGTTTGCGCGTGCACGCTCACAAAGTGCTTCTGGCTAGGCCAGCCAGAAGCACTTTGAAAACTCACCTACTAAATGTCTCTACGTGCAGCGCATGCGCTGGCTCAGCGAGACCTGAAAAGGGCCTCATTCATGAGGGTTTACAGTAGGGCAGCAGTGCAGGTCTTCTTGCTGCGCTGCCCTATGGCAAAATAAAAGGGCAGGAATGCACCTTCTCTGTCAGATATAGCGCATCCCCCTGTGCCTGTGCTTTTCCCTTGTTCCGGCACACAATGGCCTGCTGTGCTCCAACGAAGCTACCTTTGCACCATAGTGCAAGGGTACCTTCATTGCAGGGAAGATTATTTTTGAGCAGGAAGGCAAAACTTCCCTCACAAAAACAATCACTAGGCTTTTTCCTATTTCTGTGTGCGCTGCAGAATTCACCACACAGAAAAAGGAAAAACGAAGAGAAATACAGATATTTCCCCTCGTTATGCCTCTCTTACGCCTTCCCTGGGAATGTGTACATTTTTGGCGCTGCCTCAGAATTACGATTTCTCGTAAATCTTAAGCAGTGCCAAAAAGCCATGGATGTTGCTGGGAACGACCCTAGCAACACCAATTGTATCCTCCTTTGCAGATAACTGTGTAAAGGGAACAATATTTACGAGGCTGCATTAAGCCGAAAAAGGTGGCTTAGTGCTGCCTCATAAAAATGCAGCAGGCTCCTGTGCAACAGAACGTCACAGAAAGTGACGTTCCAGCAGCACAAGGGACCTCATAAATCAGGTCCAAAGTGTTTGGAAAAAAGCAGAATTGCTGTGTCTCTTATCCCTTCCACTGAGCTATGCTCGGTGAAGTGGAGATGTTAGGAGTCAAAGAAATTTGTCAGAGAATCTTTCGCATCTGCAGGAGACATCCCATAGCCCTACCCTGAGCCCCAGAAATACACACAAGCATTGTTATTTTTTTAATATATTTGAATTTTCTCTTTACCCCTTTCCACTCGCGTTCCAACATTGGTTACAGTGGGCACAAGACAATCTTCAACGAGTTTGCTAGGAAGCAGGTAGAGGCTACTGTGTTGTATCTTTCCAATTCTGCTGGCATTGAACTTGCACAAGGTCAGTCTTCAAGCAGCTGTCTAGCTGCCTTACAACATCCCATCTGTGGCTTTCTTAATGCAAGGAAACAGGATGAAACAATTTAGCACATACAGCCTGCCTGCATGCACATAAAGTTTAGCTAGAAAACTGATATCAGCAGAGACTTGCTTTTGGTCTACTACATATACATTATCAGGGTCGGAGGGCTATATGGCAATCTGGCAGTGCGTGATGGGCTGGTCTGACAGGTCAGTGCATAGGCCATGTTTTTTCGCTGTTGGTGGGCCTGTTTTTGTGCCTGGTGGGCCTTTTTTTACTCTTGATTTCCCAAATACTGCCTGCAGCAAGCATACATTTATGCAGTTCCCCATACCTTGAAAGACACTATACAGCACGTTGTTACGATTTCAAAACTCCCCAATTTGCAGAACGAGGGACACCTTTTAGATGTCTTATTTCCTAAAGGGGGCCACTTATAATTTGGTATCCGGGCCTATTTCAGGTGTCAGTCCAACCTTGAAGAGACACACTCCTTTAAAGAACACTGCATTATGATGTAGTAACAATCTGCTTTGCTCTAAGAATCCAGCTACCCCTCCAATCTCACTGTGAATGTCTTTGACCAAATTCAGCACTAAAGAAATATCTCTTATATACCTACATTCCTGATAATCAGGAGATGATTAAACAGTGTGCTGCCACCAAAACTATTGTTTGATCAGCTGCTCAATTTAGGCGTGCAAGTCTGCCATCATTTAAACAGTGCATGATCGATACAGAAGCCATGGCATGTCAGAAATTAGCAAAATACTGACTAGTGGTACCCACCCTCTCCAACGCTTCATTCAAATCCTTACATTTCTCTCTGTTGAATTTTCATTAGTTTGTTTCAGTTTTGTAATACATTTATACAAGTCCACCCTACTTTAGGCATAATCAAAGTAAATGTTGACCCCCTTGGCTGCTTTTTCCTCGTATATAGTTGGATTTAAGATTTTGGTGTCAAGGCGGCTTAACCAAAAGACACTTTGTTTGACAGGTTGAGACATAGCATGTTGAATATATCACTCTAATCCTTGATTTCACTCAGCAAACAACGCACACACACGGGACCACCAAGTATGGCGTACCATTTACTAAAGGTCTAGAAACGGCGGCGAGTCTGGCAAACCCGCAAGTCGCAGCCATGCTGGGGGGGAAGAAGAGAAGAGAAAAAAAATAAAAAACAAGAAACACCAAGAGCCGCATGCCGCCCTCATGGCTCACAGACATAGCAGTTCACTTCCAACTGCCTATTGCAACATGCCTTATTTACATACATGCAAACTGAAGCACCGGGAACATGTCACTCCTATTGCATAACACCTTCCTGTATCATACACGCTGAGCCGTGCAGAAGAAATGTACCCTCGACTACAGTACGCTGTCTGGGAATGCTGAGCCCAGCTCACTTTTTTATTTCCTTTTCCATTTATTATTGTACCCGCCCTATAAAATGCGATAAGTGACTAAAGTTCCAAGATACATTACCGGTGTTCCTGATTAATGTGATGGTTTGAAGGGATGGTTTGCACTACTTCCTGCTTGAGGAACTGGAAAGTGTTGTGATTGTACATTGTAAAACCAATAAAATATATATTAAAAAAAAAAAGTAAATGTGGACAGCACGATACTGCCAGTACATAAAATAATTCTACAGCATTTAAGAGTGAAAAAAATTACAATACTAGTTATCACACAGCCAGACACTTAAAAAACATTCACAGTTGTGATAAGTCCAAAATGACTAATAGCACACATTGCTAAGAATTTGAGTGGAGGTGATAGAGAAGGAGAATTTAGGGGATTATAATCTATGTTCATTCTAAACATGAAATGTAAAGAACTTTTGCCCTGGCATGGATGTAGATTGCATCTATGAATATGGAAAGCATGCAGTTCTAATGTGTTATTGATGTGCCATGCCATTCTGAGGTTCGCAGGAAATATCACACCCGGGAAAGACCGCACATGGCAGTATCAGATTGACAATTTATATTTCCCCGTAATAAACTACCAGTTATCCTTTCGGTTCCGGTGCAGCGTGCTACTTGCCAGAAAGCGCTTCAACGCCTCGTCAGGGGTAGTTAGCACTATATAAATACAATTTCAATCAATATTTATTTATTTATTTTATTTTATTTTAAAAATTTATAAAGCGCAGCGTATACCCGTGGGTGTCTTGGCGCTATGACTTAGCTGACGATCTCTGATTGAGCATGTGTCTACCTTAGAAAATGTTGTCCTGAGCAGTTTATTGGTCAAATAACCAGGTTTTTACCAATTTTCTGAATTGGAGTAGCGAGGGTGCCAATTTTATTTCCTTTGGAAGCGTGTTCCAAAGTCTGGCTGCAGAATTAGTGAAACATCTGTCGCCCCATGTAACCGTCCTGGTACGTGGCACAACCAGTAGATGTCTCTGTTCCGATCGTAAGGATCTTTTCGGTAGGTAGTGGAAGAGTTTCTGTTTGAGAAATGCTGGTCCATGACCTTTGAGAGCTTTATAGGTGAGACACAAGGTCTTGAATCTGATGCGATTTCTCACCGTTAACCAGTGGTAATTCCTTATCGCTTGCTTGGTGGACTGAAATTTGGGAATGCCAGCTAGTAGCCTTGCGGCAGCATTTTGAATAAGCTGCAATTTGGCCACCACCCGTGCCTGAGCATTTACAAATAATCCGTTGCAATAATCAAGTGATGAGAGTACTAAGGAGCTCACCACTGTTTTCCTTGTACTCTCAGGAAGATAGGGCAGGATTTTCCTGATAATCTTAAGCTTATAGAAGGCAGACGACGCAACCTGATTGGCATGACTGGAGAAGTTGAGATTGTCGTCGAATATAATTCCTAGATTCCTGACCTTTTGCACAGGTTCTGGGGGGGCTCCGAGTGGGGTCGGCCACCAAGAGGTGGACCACTGTGGCGATAGTTTTCCAAAGATCATTACCTCAGTTTTATCTGAGTTAAGACGTAAGCAGTTCTCTGACATCCATTCCTTGATGGCCAGCATGCCTTCTTGGAACCTGGCGGCTACCTCCTCACCATCATTCTTAATTGCGATCACCAATTGGGTGTCGTCGGCGTATGAGGTAAGGCTCATCTGGTAGTTCTTGATTACCCTCACTAAGTCCGACACATAGATGTTAAAAAGTGTCGGACTTAGGGATGAGCCTTCCGGAACGCCACATGGGAGGGCGAGCTCAGTAGATTGAAATGCGCCCAGGGTCACTGCTTGCGTTCTGTTAGACAGAAACGAAGCCAGAAGCTCCTTGGCACTTGAGCGAATGCCCATTTCCTCGACACGGTCAATCAGGACAGCATGATTGACCGTGTCGAAGGCCGCCGAGAGATCCAGCAGGACCAGTATCGCTGTTCCTCCTTGGTCCCTGATGGTTCTGATGTCATCGGCAGCCTTTATGAGAGCAGTCTCTGTTCCATGAAGTTTCCGGAACCCAAACTGAGACTCGTCCAGGAGGTTGTTTTGTTCGATATATTCAGCTAGTTGGCTGTTCATTGCTTTCTCCACTATTTTGGCCAGGAAAGGCAGGCTGGTGATAGGTCTATAGTTTTTGAGGGTTGTTTTGTCTAGACCAGTTTTTTTGAGGAGGGGTTTCAGTAGTGTGTTTTTTAACTTGTCCGGGAAAATCCCGGATTGGAACATGGCGTTGCAAATAGGGGTAATGACTTCACTAACCATGTCAATTACTGGAATGAAAATTTTAGGGGGCAAGGATCTAGAGATGAGCCTGTTTTTACCTGTCTCATGAGATCTTTTATCTCCTCATTCGTCACATCCCTGAATCTAGTAAATGAGCAGTCCGGGTTATTTCTTAGTTGTTTAGGTTGTGTGTTAGTATTTGGTAAAGTAACCGAAAATTCCGAATATATGTCGTTTACTTTTGAAAAGAAGAAACCTGCTAAATTATTGCAGAATTCCTGTGAATGGGGAGGGCTCAAGTCTACCACTTTCCCTGCCAGAGTCTTGACTACTTCAAACAATTGTCGACTTGAGTTTTTTGATTTGTCAATTTGCTGCTCAAAATAGTTCTTTTTTTCCTCCTGAATCATTTTTTTATAAATGGTTAGTTCGTCTTTATACTTGGCTTTGCTTATGTTGTCGTACGTCTTGCGCCAGATTCTTTCCTGGTTCCTGCAGATCTGTTTTTGCTTTCTGAGGGTCTCTGAATACCACGGTGCTGAAGGCACTTTCATATTTTTCGATATGGTTTTTAGTGGAGCATGCGTTTCCACCGCGTTGCCTACCCAATTGAGAAACTGACCTACTGCTTCAGTAGGGTCTGACTGAATATCCAGGCGAGTGTTAGACAAGGACATCCTGAAGGTTTCGTAATCGATGTCCTTCCATACTCTAAAATTTATTCTGAAAAGTGGTCTGTTTAGAGGGGTTGGTTCGTTTAATCGGTATATGACACAAAATGGCATGGTGATCTGTCCACGTGAGAGGCAGTATATTGGATACCTCCAACTCATTAATGTTGGAAAAGATGGCATCCAAGGTATGTCCAGCATCATGAGTTGGTGCCTTTATGTGCTGGTTTAAACCCAGTGTGTGACATTCTGCTAGTAGAGCTTGAGTATCAGCCTCGTCTGTCTTGTCTAGATGGAAATTTATGTCTCCCAATGCCATAAAGGAGTCCTCAATGGCTAGAGGTTCCATCCAGGAAGTGAAGGCGGAAAGAAACTCTGCGCGAGGTCCTGGTGGTCTATAGATGAGCACTCCCTTAAGGTTGTGTGAAGGGTTCAAATTGATGGCAAAGTGTAACGCCTCACATGCTGGCGATGGTACCGGGGAAATTCTGACTGGGAAAATATCCCGGGTAAAAATTGCCAGGCCTCCTCCTCTTTTTCCCCCCTGCCTGTCCCGCCTATACACCTTAAAGCCGTCTGGTACTGCTACCTGAAGGTCGGGCTCGGATGTGTCATCCATCCATGTTTCAGTTACAAAAAGGATATCTATTGCGTGGTCTACAATTAGATCGGCGATATCCTGCCTATGCCTAGCCAGGGAGCGACTGTTAATGAGGGAAATGGATATAGTAGTATGTTTGGCGGTGCTATCGGTCAGATGTTTGACTTTGTTATTAATTAGGGGAACGGTAGATTTACAGTCCCTACACCCAATTTCAGTTTGATCTGAGAGATCCTCTGGGTTGTGCTGGGTACAAGTAATCAATTGTCCTGGATTCCACTTACGTATTTCATCAGAGGTGTAGGTAATCCTTTCGATATCAAATGGCACAGGGGGTGTGGCGCTAGGCGCATGTCCGGCGCAGACGGGCGCAGACGGGCTTGCCTCTGGCGCGCCGCCGGCGCGCCCGCTGCGCGGACGGGGTGGACGTCTGCTTTTATCCAGTCTTGAGGACGGTGGGAGGCGTCCAGCTACTGGACCGCCACCCTTCCTACCTCCAGTATGGCGCCCACGTCAGCACGTATTCTGCTGCGCGTGATGCTAGAGCGTGGTGAAGCGGCGGTTTTTAACAATGGGGTCTGTTAATTAAAATGAATCCAAGTTGGAAAGTATGGAAACAGAAAATAAGGCACACGATTTAAAAACACAGTAAATCACAATACAGATCCCCCGGCTTCCGCCTCAGGGGTGAGAGACTAGCTATCAGTCAGCGCGCGTGCGTTATCGCGTTGCTTATGTAGTCCGGGAGGGCGGGAGGCGTCCAGCTACTGGACCGCCACCCTTCCTACCTCCAGTATGGCGCCCACGTCAGCACGTATTCTGCTGCGCGTGATGCTAGAGCGTGGTGAAGCGGCGGTTTTTAACAATGGGGTCTGTTAATTAAAATGAATCCAAGTTGGAAAGTATGGAAACAGAAAATAAGGCACACGATTTAAAAACACAGTAAATCACAATACAGATCCCCCGGCTTCCGCCTCAGGGGTGAGAGACTAGCTATCAGTCAGCGCGCGTGCGTTATCGCGTTGCTTATGTAGTCCGGGAGGGCGGGAGGCGTCCAGCTACTGGACCGCCACCCTTCCTACCTCCAGTATGGCGCCCACGTCAGCACGTATTCTGCTGCGCGTGATGCTAGAGCGTGGTGAAGCGGCGGTTTTTAACAATGGGGTCTGTTAATTAAAATGAATCCAAGTTGGAAAGTATGGAAACAGAAAATAAGGCACACGATTTAAAAACACAGTAAATCACAATACAGATCCCCCGGCTTCCGCCTCAGGGGTGAGAGACTAGCTATCAGTCAGCGCGCGTGCGTTATTGCGTTGCTTATGTAGTCCGGGAGGGCGGGAGGCGTCCAGCTACTGGACCGCCACCCTTCCTACCTCCAGTATGGCGCCCACGTCAGCACGTATTCTGCTGCGCGTGATGCTAGAGCGTGGTGAAGCGGCGGTTTTTAACAATGGGGTCTGTTAATTAAAATGAATCCAAGTTGGAAAGTATGGAAACAGAAAATAAGGCACACGATTTAAAAACACAGTAAATCACAATACAGATCCCCCGGCTTCCGCCTCAGGGGTGAGAGACTAGCTATCAGTCAGGTGGGTATTACCTCCTTTAAATCTCTGGGCTCTCATAATGAGGCACTAAGAACACTTGCACCTCTCCTCACCAGTGGATCATGTAAAGACTAAAAGGCCAAATTTCGAGCTGCTCATGAAGCTGGGGTGCAGGGGATTTGTGAGATGAAGGTGGAAAAGCTCACCGGTGAGACAAGGGGCCTCATGTATTAAACATTTATTCAGGCACAACCCGTTCACAAGCAAGGAATATCTTTCTGACTTATCAAACAGGTTTTACAACCCTTTCTGAATCACACACAGGAGGGGTTGTGAAAGAGGTGTACCCCCTCTCTTTGTGAGTTGCATAAAAATGAATCACAGCATTTATCATCTCAATTGAAGTTTCAAACCATTTAAAAGATATCTCCTCTCTTATAGGATGGATTGGGAATTGCATTGCAAAGCGGAAGCATCACTTTGGTGATCATGTTGGATGCCCTGGGGCAACAGGAAGTTGTCCTGGGAATTACTGCTGATCGTCAACCCTGCATTTAATTCCAAACAGCAAAACAATTGTTTTAACAAACAGCACATTCCCTTTAAAGGACAGGAGTTGTTATTAAATGTGGGAAAGCAAATGCAGGAAATGTGATGAGCAGTACATTGTAGACAGAAGCCCTGCCATTTACAGGCAGGCTAGTCACAAGGGTCGCAAAATGTGACCTATCAAATTGAAGGTGTTGCACAAATTATACTCCTGGGCAATTTGCACGTTTCAGTTTTGCGAATCAGGGCGTATATTTACTAAGATATCACGCAGAGCCACCTTGCTGAACTGTGTGATAGGAAAAGGGCAGGAATGCGCTGTACTTAATATACAGCACATTCCTGCCATTTGCCAGCACTGGCTCATAATGTGCTGCCTAGTGTCAATACAGGTGCCCTTGCGCCATGGTGTAAGGGTGCTTGCGTTGAAAGCAGAATTGTTTTGTGCAGGAAGGGACACCTTAGTGCACAAAAACAACCCCTGAGGCATATTCCTCCCGCTATGTGTGTTGCGGAATGCAGCATATATAGAAAGAAGAAGTTACTTAGAGAAATTAAGATATTTCTCCTTGTTATGCCTCACCTACGAAGGTGTAGCATTCTGACCTATTACCATGTCTACTAGTATTGGTAAATCTGGGAATGCTTCAGAATCCATGGTTGGATATGTGGGAACACAACTGCTCCAACCATGGAACGCCGTCCCAGCACAGAGTAAATAAGTGATTTGCGATGAGTAGTGTTATTCTGGATTTATCAAGCAACTCAGGGCCAAGCAAGGTGGTCGTGCGTGGTTTGATAAATCCTAGCTTGGTCTTGCGTCGCCCCTGCGCCACCTTGTGTGGTGCCAGGGTGATGCAAAACCTACATAAATATGCTCCAGATGCGACTTAAGTGGTTTTAATGGCGTACTTAGAAAACATGAGGCAAATTTAAAAGGCATAGGTGTCCACTTGTGAATAAATAGCTCAAGGTGTATGCATGAGAAATGTGTTCCACTTAAACCTAATGCTTGCATTGTGTGTGCATAGCAGACATACATTCAGCTAGGATGATTGGAGCACATTTCTTTTATTTCATTTGGAAAACACTTCTGAAATAAAAGATGACATACCACCATGAAGCATAAAAGGCCACAGTATTAGGACAGTTTTGTAAAACAGTCTACTTTTAACAACCTAACATAGAGACAAACGTTTTGAACCATAATCCCCTTTTTCACTCACACCATTCACATCGCACTAAGCTTTACCAACACTCCATACCTCATCTCATTATTTTCCATTTCATTCACTGACCTCCTTCCAGTCCCCAATCTCTCTCTCAATTCCCCTACTATGCATCCTCCTATGAAGCATCCTTGTCCAGTTCCAAGAATCCTGCATCCAGTCTTCCTTTGCCTGTGCTCCCCTCTCCCCCCGCTGAGGGGTGGATATGCTTGCATCTGACTCTCCACCCACTCAACTACCGCTGATGCCACTTACAACCTGTCCTAATATGGAATTTGCTAATGCTCAACCAGTCCCTTCAACTCCAGGCAAATGTTTTTTATGGAGGTCCTCTCAAAAACCCTTCCCGCCAGGTGGTGCAAGGAGTCAGGAAGAGGCTGCCACGCCCTTCCTGACTCCCTATATATCTGTCCCAAACTCCTGCTCCATCCCCTGTCCCTACCTATCCCCCGTCCTGTCCTCCACCATCCCAAGAAAATCCATGCGGGAGACGAGGCTGCGCCTATTACTACCCGGGGTCATTTCACTGTGAAATAATCAATGCCATAACACCACGAAGTGTAACAGGCCACATTATTAGGACAGGGTTGAGAAACAGTAAACTTTCAAAACATAACATAGCGTCAAATGTTTTGAACCATCGTCCCCTTTCTCACCCACACCTCTCACATTTCACCAAGATTTACCAATGCATCATATCTCAGCTCATTCTTTCCCTTGTCATTCACTAACCTCCTTCCATTCCCCTATCTTTCTCTTAGTTCCCCTAACACACATTCTCCAATTAAGTCTCCTTGTCCAGTTCCAAGAATCCCACACCCTGTCTTTCTTCGCCTTTGCTCCCTTCATCCCACCCCGAGAGGTGGATACACCCACATTGGACTCTCTAGCCCCCCAACTACCGCCATCCTTGGAAATCCCTGTAGGGCATTTGACTGCCCCTCAACATCTCTTTGTCACCAAGCTCTCTACTAATACACTACTTTGCACCAAATTTTCTAATTCCATAGTTTTCTGATCACTTGACGTTCCTCATTTCGATCATATAATAAGCATTTCCCAGTTGTGAAAGGTGTACCCCATCATTTCTGAACAGGCTCTGTTCTTCATCCCAGATGCCCCCATGGGCTGTCACCTTAATGTCATCAGAGATGCAAAACAACCTCATTACTCTGTTAAGCTTCCTCCTGGCCTTGTCAATGGCTGCATACTTAAGCTCTCCTCTCCACTGACGCCTAGGCACAAACTCAGTCCAAACCAGACATGTTTGTCCTGCAATAATGTGATGCTGACAACTGAACCAGGTCATTCTCTTGCACATACACCAAAAGCATGTCTGGGCAACCACTCTGCAGGAACAGCTTCATTAGAAATGGTAAGATATTGTCCAATCGCATTCCACTCTTCCCCCACCATATCACCTCATGCCTGCTACTTGACAATCCCAGGCTCTGTCCATAAATCTGCTGGTCTACATACTTAGCCTCTTAGTGTACAAAAGAGTGTCCAACTATCCAAGTCACCAGTTGCTCTTCTCAGGGCTGTTCATGCACCCTGCGGTGAAAGAAATGCGTTAGTTTATGACACTCTCCCCAAACTTTCAGGCGCTGACATCTCTTACTTTTGCAAGTAGCGTTCACAACACCTAGATCTACACCTGCCTATCCACCCAATCTGATTCCAGTCTCACCCCAGATGCATCACTTGAACTCCAAACCTAAAGGAGTGCATCTCAAAACTGGCTGGATCCCGCCCTAGTTTAGTCAAAACCATGTGCAGCACTTACGGTAACTGAAAGGCTGTTACCTTTGCCATGCCGTCATGAAAAAACATTGCCTCCTGCCCGTGCCGTGACCAGGCCTAAAACTTGCTCCACACAGTCAACGGGCAAGCCTCAGCTCTCCCCCGCCTTCAGCCACATCCATTTGTCCCTCCCAGCTTGGTCTGTCTTAGATTTCTGCAGCCAAATCCTCAGCTGCTCCTTGTTCGAATGGATCTTATTATGCAGAACACCCCAGTCCTACGCAGACCCCAGCCATTCAGACACCCTGAAAACACCCCAAAATATCCATATTATACACAGTCTGAAAATTGGTACATCAAAAACATCCATAGCAACAAGTCAAACATGATTGACTCCCGCAAGCTCGAACCATCCACCCACCTCTCTCTGCCCCAACCTTTCAAAATCTTCCCCAAAACGTCATCCCTCACTGGGTCCAAACCCCAGTAATACAGCTTCCCATGAAAAGAAATACCTGCCAGCTTGCCTTTAATAGAAGTGGGCGATAAACCTCTGTCAATTTAAGACACAAGAAAACATATCACTGTCCCTTCTCCTTGTGGACTCTGCTAAAGACCTCTCCAACAGCCCAATCACTCTCACACCCCCACGCCCATATGTCTGTAGGTTTTGGAGTCTTGAGGTCCTCTGATCCCGGTGCTAGGATGCGAAAATGTTGCCACTATGAACGAGATAATGAATCAGCTATGTCATTGTTCACACCAGGATTGGGCTTTGCTCTGAAAACAATGTTAAATCACAAACTGTCCAGAGGAAACTGCCTCAACAACCGCAACACTCTCATGTCCCTTGCCCTCTGTCTGCTCACCAGGTTGATTACTGTCATTTTGTCACAGTGAACATCACCCTCCTGTTCACCAGCTCCCACTCCACACTGACAAGACCACCAAAAGTGGAAATAATTTAAAGAAGTCAATGCTCCTTCCTTGTTGCAACCAATGTGACGGCTACCACTCAGCACGCCACCTGCTGTCCCGGAACAGACCAAAGCCATATGCCCCTGCCGCATCTGAAAACATCTTCACCTGCCAAACCGTATTATCCTCCAGAAACAACATGGACACCCCATTGGAATCCTACAGGGAAGCCCTCCAGATGTACTGATCCGCACGGACTGCCAAAGAAATACGCACTCTATAATGGGGTAAAACCCCTCCTGGCATCGCCATACCCAGCCTCCTGCATAAAATGCACCCCCCCCTTCACTACCCTACATGCAAAACTAAAAAAACCTCAGCAACTTCTGCACCTTTCTCAATTCCAAACTCCTTTCCTCAATCCACTCGTCCAAAACCTCTCAGGATCTCCTTCACCTTCTCACATGTCAACATCACCACCAGCAAGACTGTGTCCAACTCAATTCCTAGAAATGTCAGGACTGTACTGGTGCTTTCTGGCTTTTCTGGGATAAACGGAGCTTCTAGTTCATCTGCCATCTGTTCCAAATGTCTCAGAGCCCTGTGACATTCGTCCAACTCTTGTCTGCCTACAAACAAAAAATCGTCTAGGTAGTGCAACACCTCAGGTGCCCACTTCTCTTCTTAAGCAAAAACTGCAGAAAAGTGCTAAATGTCTCAAGCAAAGCAAAGAAGATGGCACATCCTATTGGCAACACCCTGTGAAAAAATATGGCCCCTCCAAATTGCATGCCCAACAAAGGAAAATCCTCTGGATGCTTGGGCAACAGCCAAAAAGCTAATTTGAAATTACATTTCGGTAGCACCTCAACCTTGCCACAGTGTTTCACCAAGCGCACTGCATCATCTACTGACGCATATACTACTTTAGTCCTATGTGGAAATTAAATAGTTCACTGAGGCTCCTTGCGGCCATGTCAAGTGGTGTATCATCCTATACTCTCCTTCTGCTTTTTTTGGGCACTACCCCCAACGGGGATCTATTCAAGTCTATTCAATTCAAGATCTATTCAAGATCTATTCAAGTCCTCTAAAGGCCACTAATAGAAAGGGCCCACAATCCTCCTTTGTCACCTCATTCTTTAGCTTGGCAGTCACTACTTCAGGTGCTGACTTTGCTGGTTGCAAGTTGACTGCTCACGTATGTCCCCTAGGCCCTTGAAACCCCACCCGAAAACCATCTTGCAAACCCCATTCTAGCTTCAAAGCTGGCTTCCTATCCAGGTGGATTGCAAGTCAGGGAAGCAGCCCGTCAATTCTAATTGATGTAGGAGCCCTTTGGCCCAGTCGATCCCTGATATCTTCTCCCCCTGGATGCCTGCCACTGTTCTTCAGGGCTGGACAATGTGAAACACTGTGTAACGGGGTGTCTCCCCCCACATTTGGAACACTCGTGTTTGCACTCATATAAATATCTGTAGCAGAAACCTTTGTTAAAGTTTCAACATGCCGCAACATTGGATCCCTTACTGTTTGGCACCAACCA
Organism: Lissotriton vulgaris; assembly: GCF_964263255.1. Taxonomy (NCBI): domain Eukaryota; kingdom Metazoa; phylum Chordata; class Amphibia; order Caudata; family Salamandridae; genus Lissotriton; species Lissotriton vulgaris. The sequence goes on from NC_141695.1 coordinate 1,375,491,765, forward strand.
CCCCCCCCACTCCCCCCCCCCCTCCACCTCTGCTGATGAGACGTGGCTGAAAGGGCCGGTAGCCATATGAGGCGCGGTCGTCGTCTATGTCGATGACATCCACTTCAACTAAAATTCTGACTTGACCTCCCTCATGGCTTGTCAGGGTTGATGCTATGATAGGTTTCATTTTCCGATGCCCCGCCCATTAACATTTACATATGCAAGTTAGCATCATGTGTCTAACTAATGAAGTATTCACTTGTGCCTTTGCGTTTATTTTACTCTTCATATTGTTATTCATTTATGCCTGTGGTGATATTCAGTTTCCTTAGCTTAGCTTGTGTGCCTCCATTTTGGGTATTCCTCATTGTCTACGAGTCACACTCGCTCATCCCCCCTACCGTAGGAATAGGAAAAACCCTAATGCAGCAGTTTTTCGTTTCTTAGCTAACTGTGGCCGAAACTAACAAGTTCCTTATCTGTAATGTTCTCATGCACCAGAGACGCTGAGGTCCGGCTCCGCGGCCTTGGGCAGAGATAACCAAATGTTGCTCCTGCAGGTGCAGATGCCTCTTGTGTGAGGCCATTGTTCCCCTCTCTGGGGTTCAGTACTTTTCCAGAAGGGGCGTGTTTTACTTTGCTGTACCATGTTATAATGTATTGCTGTGATGATATGAGTTAGTCCTCTCGGCGCACTCTTAGGGGTGAGGTCGGACAGGGCCCTCTCATATGGGAGTTTGTGGCCTAATAAAATTACCTTGTTTATTCTTCTCCACTGTCCGGCTGACTTCTTACTGAGTAACTATAGGTGAGTGTGGTAAGTCACTCGGGTGTATTTGAGCCACGCTTATCAGATGGCGCCCGAACAGGGACCCCGCGATTAGGATCTTTCTCACCCGTAAGTGGGTAGCAGAAGAGCGGGGACCCTCTGGTCGGCACGGTGGGTCCGGGTACCCACTTTGATGCCGAGCTTGGTTCTCGCAGCGCTGCCCCACCCTGCTGATCGGGAGAGGTCCCGGTTCGACTGTGTTGGTCCTGGCAGCTGGAGGTAGAGAACGGTAGAGGTCAGTACCGCATCCGGAAGGTGAGTGGTCCGACTGGTGTTTGAGGGAGCTGAGGTTGGAGGAGCCGGTGCGCTCCTGGGGCTAGTGTGCTCCGGGGAACTCAGAGTGCGAGTGGTGCTCTGACAGACTTGGCGGAGGTTGAGTGGACGTTTGTTTGCGGTCATCCGACCGGGTGGTACTGCGGTGGAGGCGTGGCTCATTGCGGTTAGATTCAGGGACTCAACCCGAACCCCTAGAGTGTGTGGTTCATTGGGAACGGGTCCTGGGTCTCCCGTGGTAAAGTGCACAACAACATGTAGTGCCGCCCGGGTGGCGGATGTGTCCACCAACCTCAGAACAGTTAGTGTACTGTTCGGTCTGCGGTAGGGTCCAGGTTCCCCAGGACTTGGTCGACGGGCCTTGTCTCATTTTGCTAACACGTGTTTGGTAGGAATTTGATGTATAAGATGTATGAACATATATGTGTGTGTGTTTAGGAGCGATTGTGCAGTTGGGAAATTGGTGAGCAGGTGCGAGAGAGTTTGTGACAGGGTGTGATTGTGTTGGTGTGAAGATGCCGTGTTTCAGTAAGCTGCGGTGCCTCGGATGCTGTTGCAGCGCCTCGGACACCAGATTGGCTGAGAGCCAGCCCGCCCCGGTGGAGGGCTCCCCTAATTTTGATATGTTCGTGAAACATGGATCGACCCCGATTTTGTTTAGTACTTTGTGGCACAGGTACACTAAGGTCAATTTGGATTTGCAGTGGCCATTGACGGGTTCTTTCGATGTGGCAAAAATAGACTATTTACAAGACAGACTGTTTGCTAGGCGTAGTCGTCAGAGCATGTTTGATTCACTAAGGATGTGGCAGAAGGAGGTGAAAGAGCATCAGTTGAGAGAGGAGAAGGTGGCTCAGAAGAGAGCAGCGCAGATGATGGCACAGAAGGCGCGGGAACACACAAAGAAAGAGAATGAACAGCGGATTGAGTGCGCAGACAGGCTTTTTAGGCTACAGGAGAATAAAAGTTATGTGGTGAGGGAGGAAGACCAGGATGAGATGGAGGACATTTTGAGTGCTCGCCCCTCCCCCTTACGCCGCACAGTCATTGTACCCCACGTTGACGGATTCAACTTCTCCCAGTGGGGTTTTGGGTCCACAAACGAGTGCTCCCCACTTGCCCGGTGCTTCCACTTCTCCTATATTAGCATCCTCTCTGTACGGAGATGTTGGACAGGTTTTACCTTCTGCCTCCCCTTCATTGCCTGCGCCCCTAGTTTCTCTACTTGCGGCGAGCTCACCTACCCCCTCTGTGTTTCCCTCTGCACTTCCCGCTGTTTCTGCTAGCGCTACTCCCAGCAATGTGTTACAGACCCCGAATCGAGGTATGGGAAGTGGGTTGCTCACTCAGGTGCCAAAGCTGCTTACGCGCTCTACAGTTGGGTTGGATGAAAAAACGGTGGTGGCTACTCAAGCTTGTTAGTGGGCCAGGAATAATATTTACTCGTTTGAAGACATTTGGTCTACAATGAAAGATTATGAACCTCTGATGCAACAGCACGCTTTATGGCACATGTCGACGACACTGATAGCATTATGGGAACAAGGGTACGGAGGGGCGGCGCCCGCAATTCTTCATGACATAAAGGATGGAGCCTATAGGGCTAACACTGGGGTACGGGAGGTGATGCGAAGCTTAAGGTCCTTGTTGGAGTATAGAAATGAATTACCGTCTGCAGGTACACCCCACTTTCCTGGCATACATCCAATGCGTGAGGTGCATCCTATTTTTCACCCCGAAGTCCCCGAAGTGGTAGATTCAGTAACAAATGCTGTCACTAGGGCTCGTGTAGACGCCCACTTCCAGGAACAGTGGGTATATACGCAAGGGAAAAGAAGTGAGGTGTTAGCTTTGAAAGCTCTGCTGCCCAACTCTGGAAAAAATCTGACTGCCTATTATAAAGAATTGATGGAGGCAGCCTCCTCGACAGTTATGACTTTAGCAGACATTGAATTATTTTTTGGATTGTTAGTTCCGGTGGATGTGTGGAGACAGGTGAAGGGCACTGATCACAAGGAGGAACTAGGTGGTACCTGGGTGGAATTGCAGGATTGGGACAAGGAACGAATATGCATATGGGGCACAGGGTCAGAGCTGATTTGCATATTGCCATTGTCTAACCCAGGGTGGTGTGGAGTGCAAAAAAACGATGGATTTGGGCCCAGATCTTTGGACTGGGGTGAATCTGTGACATTGATACACATTCTGTCCATCACCTGTTTTGTTTGCAATGAAAAGTTCAGTGGCACGTTCTCAGGTCCCAGGGGCGGCTCTGTCTGGCAAAAATAATATCTCCATAGGGTTTTCAGGTACTCCGGTGATTAGCCCCATCTCTAAGCCTCTTGCTCTAATGATTGGTTCTTTTACGGTTGACTCTCCTTTCCTTTTGACTTCAAATTGTGGTGAGAACTTGTTGGGCTTCGATTTGTTGAAGAGATTGAATGCCACTATTTATTGTTCTCCAGATGGTGTATACCTCACATTGGGTCCTACTGTCGCGCGTGCGCAACAGTGTTTTTCTAAAGATGAGCCTCTGCCGGCTGAATTTAGTGAGATCCCAGAGAGCTTGTGGGCTAGCAGTGATACTGATGTGGGAAAAATGGATATTGCCCCTGTGTCCATCAAGGTTAAGGTAGGAGCTCGACTGCCGAGAATACCCCAGTATAAGATTTCTAGAGATGGCGAGAAGGCTCTTTTGCAAATCATACAAGATTTGATCCAATCAGGGGTTGTGGAAGAAACGGACTCTAACAGGTGCAATAGTCCTATTGTTCCGATTCTTAAAAGACAGTCTGCTGACGCCAGTAACGATGCACCTGATGTTTATAGATTTGTGATTGATTTACGTCATATTAACAAGGTGGTTGAGCCCCAGTACCCAGTAGTCTCTGATATTACCACGATTTTAACGATGATTCGCCCATCGGCTAAATATTTTTCTGTCCTGGACCTGAAGAATGCTTTCTTCAGTATTCCTGTGCACGAAGATAGCCGTTATCTCTTCGGATTCTCATTGGCTGGCCGAAGTTTTAGATTTTGTAGAATTCCTCAAGGTTATACAGAGAGCCCCAGCATTTACAGTCAGGCTTTGAAAGCCCAGTTGGATGATTTAGAACTTCCTGAAGGCAATGTCCTATTACAATATGTGGATGACATTCTCATTGCATCGGACACCGAGGATGGGTGTCGGGATGCTACAGTTAAATTGTTACATCATTTGGCTCACAAGGGACACAAAGTGTCCCTTCCTAAATTTCAATACTGTCGACAGGAGGTTACCTGCTTAGGTCATCTCCTATCGAAGGAGGGGAGGAGGTTGACACCGGAGCGCATAAAGGTGATAACTAACATGGCTGTACCTAACACGCAGCGAGAGGTGCGCGCGTTTTTGGGCATAACCTCGTATTGTCGCCAGTGAATACCCAATTATGCCTTACTAACTAAACCCCTACTGTATCTGACTACTAAAGAGGTGCGCGAACCCCTATCCTGGACTCCAGCATGTTAAGAAGCTTTTGAGTCACTAAAAACTGATGTGTGTTCTGCCCCCGTTCTGGGAACTCCTGATTACCAGAAGCCTTTTGTACTCTATGTGCATGAGGCGGAAGGTTGCGCGTTGTCTGTCTTAACACAATGTTTTGGTGGGAAACAGAGACCCTGCGCTTACTTTTCCGCTATGCTTGACAATGTGGCAAGAGCGCTGCCGAGCTGTCTACGGGCTACAGCGGCTGCTGCGGTCTCTATTAGACAATCGGCAGGGCTCGTGTTGGGTTCAGACCTCACAGTAATGGTACTGCATGCTGTGGACATCCTATTGAACAGAACGCAGACGCAGCACCTAACTAGTGCTCGTCTTACTGGTTACGAAATGACATTGTTTGCACCCCATGTTACGATTAAAAAATGTGCCACTCTGAACCCAGCCACGTTGCTACCCATCCCTTCAGATAAAAAGGACGATGAAGTCCATGATTGTTTGTTTCGGACAGAGGAAGAGACGAAGGGAAGAATAGATTTGACAGACACACCCCTAGACGATCCTGATGGGGAACTGTATGTTGACGGGTCCTGTTTTAAACTAGCAGACGGTACTTCAACTGCAGCATACGCAGTTACAACATTAGAAACAGTGGTGGAGACTTCTAGGATTCCATATCATTCAACTCAAGCCGCGGAAATAATAGCTTTGATGTGAGCGCGTGAATTGAGTGAAGGACAGGATGTGAATATTTACACTGACAGCCAATACGCCTTCGGCGTGCTCATAGTTATGGGCGACTGTGGGCAGAGCGGGGGTTTTTGACATCACACGGATAAAGAATACAGAATGGCCCATTGATATTACGACTACTGACAGCATTGACACTCCCCAGACGACTAGCTGTGATAAAGTGTAGTGCACACAAAGCGGTGGTGGATGACGGAGGACGAGGTAACACATTTGCAGACCAGACAGCTAAGGAGACAGCTAGGACGAAACTCCCACGAATGTTTGTGGCAGGACCGGCTAGGTGGGTACCAGATGTTAACATGTTTGCAGATACTGTGCAGAGTGTGAAGAACATACAAGAAAAGGCGACTGAGGATGAATTGAGGACATGGAAGGATGGTGGGGGGCGATTGGACTCTGATTAATGTTGGACGGACGTGACAGACAAAAGACGATGGTTACTACTGGACGCATATGTCCTCCCAATGGTGACAATGGCTCATGGGCCAGCCCATATTAGTGTCAAGGGAATATGCAAACTATTAGACCCAGTGTGGAGCAACAAGAATATTTCCAAGGTGGCTACGTATTTAGTGCGACAATGCATGGTATGTTTAAGACATAATCCTGGAAAAGGAACTCCTGTTCCGGTGGGCAATTTCGCTCCCCCTTCTTTTCCTTTTGAGGTGATTCAGATGGACTATATTGAAATGGAGAGGATCAATAATCTTAAATATGTCCTGGTGGTGGTATGCTAATTTAGTAGGTGGGTGGAGGCTTTCCCAACTAAAGATTGCACGGCCATTTCCACAGCTAAGATGTTGATAAAGGAGTACTTCTCCCGGTATGGCCTGCCCCGAGTGATCTGGAGTGATAACGGCACCTCCTTCAATGCTGAGTTGATGAAACAAATATGTAAGGGATTGCAGATTTCCCAAAAGTTTCACGCAGCCCAACACCCCCAAGCTGCAGGTCTGGTGGAGAGGTTCAATGGCACCCTTAAACTGAAGATGGCCAAAATACAAGAGAGTACAGGGCTACGTTGGCCTGACGCGCTTCCCTTGGCCTTGCTTTCAACCAGAGTAACAGTTAACTCCAAGTCAGGCGTTTCCCCCCATGAGGTCGTCTTTGGACGACCCGCCAATTTGTGGGGGGTCCCGAGGCCAAAATGTTTTTCAGAAATAGAATATCCTTTGTTGATAGACTACTTGTATGCTTTGACTAAAGATCTCCATTCTATTCATCAGCAGGTAGCAGACACCCTGAAGCCGTTGCCGGAGGGGCCTTGACATACCATACAACCCGGGGACTGGGTTGTGGTGAAGAAGTATCAACGGAAGTCTTGTTTGGAACCAAGGTGGTCGGAGCCGAGGCAGGTGCTCCTGACCACCCGCACCGCTCTTCGAGTTGAGGGTCGGAAGGCGTGGACGCATGCATCTCAGGTCAAACGTGTTCCGTTCCCATTGCCGTATGATGAATGGGTGAGAGGCGGCGTTGCTGATCAAGAGTGTGAAACGATACCAAGATACGCTCCCTTCTCCGATGCTTCACTGAGGGGTGAGGAGCTGAGTATGAAAAAGAGGAGGAAAAATCCGATTGCAAGCTCTGAGGTTTCCCCTGATCACAGAGAGCAGGCATCAGAGGATACAGTTATTGCCAGAGACCTCCCCATTCTGTTCACAGATCCTGAAGTGCGAGGGAGCACTCGTTATAATCTGCGGCCTAGAAAAGAGAAAAGTATGAAGAACTGAGCACTGGAAGAAGGGCTTAGATAGGGAAGAGGTGCGGACAATGTCTTGCAGGATAGCTCAGAGGTAGGGATGGACTGCTGGTAAGAGCCCTGTTGCTTGGCCGAAGACTTTGTTTAACGAGACATTAGAGCTGTGTCTGGGCCCAGATTAGTGCTCCTGAGTTGCTGCAGCCGTGCGACTCCATCAAGGGATTAGGGAATGAACAATAGAAGTCTACCTGTGAGGCTTTAACGGACACAGGGAAGAAGATCCCTTTTTAGGGTTGAAGAACCCCTCTGGCCGGTTTCGGAGTGACTGGGACTATTTTTTTTTATTTCTAGTTTAGTTTTTTTTTTCCTTTTTGATTTTAGTTAGGGAAAATGTACCCCTTTGGCCGTCCCGTCCCAGAGGAGGAGCAGCCATTTGCAGCTCCTCGTAGACCAGAGCCTGATTCCCCATGGTTGGCTTTAACAAGTAAAGGAAAAATTGTGGCCATTATAATACTGATTATTGCATTCATTCTGATCCTTGGAATATTGTTTTTTCTGGACAAAGTCTATCCCGTACATGTGTTTGCTCCCGCACCTTCTGCCATTCCTGAACATAATATGATTACTGTTGATTATGGTGAACAATGCCTACGAAAAGGTTTGTGGGTTGTTACCTTCTGCTGCTTATAAGAAAGATAGATTTTTGGCACTTCCCCTGACACCTGTGAATAGTTGTGTGGGGTGGTACACCTTGATTGGTATGGTGAAATATTTCCAGCAACCCGATTTTCGATATCCCTGACTACCCAATAGAGGATCTACCATGACAATGCAAGTACGCCCTATGCCTACTTCTTCTCTTGGACAGCTGTTTACTGATGGACGTTTTGATCAAACATTTTTGGAGACATGTTCGAAGAAAGTAGGGCGATTCATGACTCCAAATGACACTGACAAAGTTCGGGAGAGTTTTCTACAGTTGAACTGTTCTCTATCATATAGACACCCCCAGCAACGAATGGTAGCAGTCATTCCCTGATGCCCTTAGCAGTTGTGGGGCCTTCACCATTCTTTTGTATCATAGGGAGGGGCCCTATAAAAGTTGGGAACAGTTCTTGCAACGTGACTGCATTGATCCGCCTGCCTCTTAGTCCTTCTTTAGTTACACCTCCAAATATTTACTTTGTCTGCGGAGACAAAGGGTATCTGTGGCTGCCTGAGGGTTGGGGTGGAGTCTGTTACCTGGCCTATCTGCTTCCACCCGTCTATGTGGCACCCTCAGACTACCATAAGACCCACCGTAGGTTTGCTGTTATGCCAGAGCAGCGCATAAGGAGGGCGCTCCAAGTTGAGGATGTAGATCAGACAGACACCTCTCTACAACAATGGACAGATTTTTCTAAGGGTTTACTGCCATTCTGGGGTCCAATATTTAACAGCAGGGCTATCCGTAGATTATCTAGGGTAATGGAGAAAGTAGTGAACACTGAGGCAGACATTGCCTCTAACATGTCTGTCGAGATGCAGGCTATGAGATTATTTAAATCCAAAATAGGATGGTGTTAGACGTCATCCCCGCTGATAGGGGTGGAGCCTGCCGCGTCATTGGGACGTCCTGCTGCATGTATATTCCTGATTCAGCCCCCACTGTTAACTTAGCGGTGCAGAAACTTCATAGACTAGCGACTGAACTTCATCAGGACACTGGGACATGGTCACTACAAGGGTGGCTGTGGGGCGTTTTCTCCTCATGGGGCTGGGAGATTCTAATGGGGGCTGTAGGAGTAGTGGGTGTGTTACTGACTTGCTGCCTTTGCATTTATTGCCTTCCCCCTTGTTGCTCAATGTGTGCCAGCAATTTGCGGTCTCCAAGAAAAGTGACTGGACAATATCTTGCTTCTAATACAATTGAACTTCCTGATATTCGTTGGCTGATGCTTATTGATGATGATATTTTTGATTGAAGTGTTTCCCCGCCCCTAGAATGGAGTGTAAAGACGCTACCTTTTTAGTTAATAAAGGCTACGCTCCAGTTAGCCAAATGATGCTAAAAGGAGGGTCTGATAGGTTTCATTTTCCGATACCCCGCCCATTAACATTTACATATGCAAGTTAGCATCATGTGTCTAACTAATGAAGTATTCACTTGTGTCTTTGCGTTTAATTTACTCTTCATATTGTTATTCATTTATGCGTGTGGTGATATTCAGTTTCCTTAGCTTGTGTGCCTCCATTTTGGGTATTCCTCTGTGTCTGCAAGTCGCACTCGCTCATCCCCCCTCCCGTAGGAATAGGAAAAACCCTAATGCAGCAGTTTTTTGTTTCTTAGCTAACTGTGGCCGAAACTAACAAGTTCCTTATCTGTAATGTTCTCATGCACCAGAGATGCTGAGGTCCGGCTCCGCGGCCTTTGGCAGAGATAGCCGAATGCTGCTCCTGCAGGTGCTGATGCCTCTTGTGTGAGGCCATTGTTCCCCTCTCTGGGGTTCAGTACTTTTCCAGAAGGGGCGTGTTTTACTTTGCTGTACCATGTTATAATGTATTGCTGTGATGATATGAGTTAGTCCTCTCGGCGCACTCTTAGGGGTGAGGTCGGACAGGGCCCTCTCATATGGGAGTTTGTGGCCTAATAAAATTACCTTGTTTATTCTTCTCCACTGTGCGGCTGACTTCTTACTGAATAACTATAGGTGAGTGTGGTAAGTCACTCGGGTGGATTTGAGCCACGCTTATCAGCTAGCTCGGCCTAAACTCCTTGCCATAACTCAGCCATGCATAGCCACCAAAATGCATTTGCGCTTTCCTGATAATGTCCATATATTACAATGCAATTGCCCTGTCTGCATGTTTAGCACAGTAAATGCTGGCATAAATCATAAAGGCTGACCTTGGGCTGCCACCCAAGCTCCCATTCCTTCTCCTTAGACTCCATCTTTAGCCTGAATGTCCCTGTGCAACAGCTTGAAGACATCTACATATTCGTGTTTTACCGGAGTGAGTGAGTGATTATTTATTGATTGATTATTTAAAATCTTTACAAAGAATGAATACACAGTATAAACATTTCAATTATGATAATACTATAAAAAGAAGGTGATTTTAAAAAATGAAGCATAAAACTTTTTTTAAAATAGTGCACGTGACTTATAAAACTGTTTTAAATTTGTAAATTCGTGTGTTTAAAAGTATAGAAGAGTCCTTATTGATCTTTCATTGAATAACCTTTTTAACAATGTTAGTCTTTCATTTTTTAATTCCGGACAGAGGCACAGTAGGTGTATAATGTTTTTTTCTCCTGTGTTACACAACCGACATGATATGTTATTTTTCAATTTTTTCCATGGTAGTGCATGCGATTCTCCGGGTAAAATTCCGAAACGTGCTTTCAAGAATATATTTTTATATTTCCAAGTCCAAGCTGCGTACAAATATTCTTGAGCACTCTTTTTTTTGTAACCATTTATTATGGGCCAAGCGTGCTTCCTTTTAACCAGGGACTCTTTGTCATTTATCAATGATAGAAGATCAGTTGTCTTATTTACAATTTTTTTAAAGGATTCTTGAGGAATAGTAGTCATCCAAATCCCCTTGAGTCCAAATTCATCCAAAGCCTTCTTGAGATATTTCCAAACAGATGATTTGTTATTGCCCTCTATTTCTTTCCATAAAAGCTGTGAGATTAGATTCTCCTTGTCATTTTTTACTCTGTTCCATACTTTTATAACATTACCCATTTGAGCATATAGTTGGTTGTTTAAACCGAATTCCTGTCTAATTTGGGATTGTGAAGAATTTTTAGGTAGACAAAAAAGGGATCGGAAAGTTTTCGAGATTTCTTTGTTTATTGTTACTGCGTCTTTTCAATTTAACGCCTCACTACCGTAGGTTATAGAAGGTAGCAATTTTGAAGATATGACTTTAAGTAGAGGTTGGTAGGATAAATTACTGGTGGATTTTTTTATAAACCCAAATGCACCTGTTAGGGAGTTCGCTTTCCTTGCGATATCCAATTTCTGGGGTTTAAAGTTACCATTGTCTTCAAAGACCACTCCCAGATATCTATAGGTCTTAATTTGTTCCAGTTTTTCCTTTCCTAAAAACAATTTTGTGTTGTACTTCCTTCTCACATTTTTTGAAACAACCATAACTTTGGATTTTGATTCATTTATTACCATTTTGTTTTCTATTGCGTACTCCTGTATACATGTAATCAATCTTTGCAAACCCACCTTTGTTCTACTTAAAAGGATGACATTGTCTGCATATAGCAGATTTGATATGTGTTTATCAGCAAGCTTGGGTGGGTGTGCATTAATCTTGTTTAAGGCTTCAGTTAGATCAGTTAAAAACAGATTAAATAATAAAGGTGCCAATACACAAACTTGCTTCACTCCCCCTAGTGTTGGTATTTCCTCAGTTAGTGATCTGCCATTCCCAATACGAACTCTGGCCCAAGTTTTTGTATACAGGAGACTGATCATGTATATTAAAGGCGGGGGAATCCCTTGTGCATGTAACTTTTCCCATAACAGATCTCTGTTAACACAATCAAAAGCTGATTTAAAATCAACAAAACATAAGAATAGTGATTCATTACTTGCAAGTGCTTTTTCCATTAAAATCGATAGTGCCAGGATATTGGAAGATGTCCAAGACGTTTAATGAAGCAAGTTTGGTTTAGCAGAAGAATGCTATTCCTTTTTACCCAGTCACATAAGATTGTTAGCAGATGGGCTGCAAATAATTTTGCATCAGCGTCCTGTAGCGTTATTAAACAATAGTTTTCCGGAAGCGCCCAATCTCCTTTTTTGAATATCGGGGATATTAAAGAGCCTCTCCAGCTTTCCGGTATCTTCCCTTTATTATTTACTTCCTTAAAGACCTTGACAAGAAGTTCTGACCATGTTTCCGGATCTTCTTTATATACAGCAAAGGGTATCCCATTCGTTCCTGGTGCTCCATCTTTCTGTTTTTTTATTAGTTTAACAATCTGTTCTTCTGTTATATCCATCTCCAATTCTTGCCTTCTTATTGCAATTTTCTTCCACGGGCTGTGGTCTTTGGTCCCGTGTACTGTTGGGTGTGGATTTAGATGGTGACTCAGAAAATGTATCCATTCTTTTTCAGTCAATACTGATGAGACTACAGCTTTATCTGGCCTTGTTAAGCTGTTAATCATCTTCCAGAATTCCCTTGAGTTGCAAGAATGGTATTAGCTTCAGTTTTTTCATTCCATATCATCTTCTTTAAATTTTTATTTGCCTCTTTTAGGGCGGTTTTAATTTCTTCTTTGTCTAGGAATTTGGTCAGGTCTTTCCTTAATCTATTTCTAGTTCGTATTATTTTCCGTACTGCATATGGGAGATTAATATAGGTTACCCTTTTCACTGCTTGAGTTATATTACTATCTCTTAGGTTATTGGAATTACCTTTGCAGGTAGGCAATCTCGAAGTAAAACTTGTCCATTGGTCGATTGCTGATGCAAATGGTGCCTCTTCGCTGCATTCCCTGAGCCGTTTTAGTGCCAGATTGCTAGATAATAGGTTGTTTTGAGACTCCGTTTCCCAAATTAATTTTTTATGATTAATGGTTCCAATATTTTCTTCTGTTGTTAGATAGATTTGGTGATTTTTGTTTTTGAATGTTGTGGTGACGATTTGCTGACTATGATAACTCTCCAGGACCTTCTTTAGATGATAAGATGTACAATTGCCAAAGATATTTAATGATACCATAGTATAGTCGATACGGGATTTAGTACTGTTGTTATAATAGGACCATGCTGGTGGTGAGTCTTTTGGAAATCTTCCATTGAATGTTCGTAGACCCAAGGCTTCCATAACCTTTATAAAATGTATACCCGTTAGTTGGTAACATTGTTTACTTGAGGGCTCTGTTATTTGAACCGGGATAGACCATTGATGGTCTTGTGACTGTGTTACTTCCTCTCTTGTGAATGGTATTAAAAGATTAAGATTAAAGTCTCCTGTAATAATAAAATCCATAAGGGGTCCTCCATCCTTTGTTCGAGCAGGTACATAGAGAGTAAAGCACACATAGTTTTCCTAGAGGAAGTCGTTGGAGGGATGTATATATTGAGCAACTTCAATGATCTTTTTTGTTCGTACATCCTGTACCTTATTAGTATGGACTGTACCTTAGTACTGTTTGTAACTATTTCCGCATGTTCCGCATTAAGATCGCTTGAAATAAAAGTTGCTAGGCCGCCTGACGGGCGTCCATAAGTGCTATGTTTAACAGCAGGTATATAGTATCCTTTGTAACCTTGAATTATAAACGGGGCTATTGCCCAGGTCTCTTGTAGCAGAATTATTTGATAATTCATGAGTACTTAAGTTATATTATCTAATTTGTTAGTTACACCGTTTACGTTCCAAGAACAAATTGTTATATCAGTGGTGAATTTATTTGTTTTTTTGACTGTTGTTTCTTGTTTTGCTTGTCATTGTGTAGTATTTCCATGTAGGGCACTTTTGATCCATGAAACATTTATCCCATTTTTAATTCCATTGCTATTGTCTTTTACCAGATCCAGGGCACCTTTATCAAATTGTTGGTTTGGGTTCCTTAGAACAGAATACGTTGCATGGTCCTTTTTACTTTTTTCCGAACCTAACAGATTTAGTGGTCTCAAAAGTGGTGTGGGGTATTCTTTTGGCTTGATTCTATTAACCATTATTCTCCATTTACGGAAAGGGTCTTCTTCCATTATAATTTGTTCAGCTACGGTAGGGGAAGCGAGTGTTATTACTGTTATCGGTAATTGGCCGTCTGGATTTTCTAGGAAACCAACAACATCAATATCATTAGTTGTTATTTTTTCCAGAGATGGAACTGATGAAAAAAGGCACAACAAGTTTCCTCTATTGAGCGTATCTTGTTGTCCTCTGGCCTCCTATACTGGTTTAAAGATTACTTGTTCCCTCTTCCGATTTTTTGTTTCCCCTGTGTTATTTGTGTTCAAACCGGTTTTGACTAAATTTATAAGTCGTTTGTTATTACCACTTTTAACTATTAATAATTGATTTTTTTTGTTGTCTCGACCAACGTTTCTGTTGGTGGAATAAGTTCCAATGATTTTGCTGGTACAATCAATCGGAGTCGTCTTGTTATGGTTATTTTATTTGGTGTTAGATTCTTTATTTCTCTTACCAGTTTGATTGGTGAGAGGTCAGTCCTATTTGCTACTTCTTTCTTAGTATGGGTCACTGTTTGTTGTTCCATGAGTTCAGCATACTTTGTACATGAGTTATTTTCTTCTTGCACAGTATTACCTATATCTTGTTTTATTAAACCTTTTGCATTGTAACCATTCAGTTGTATTTGAGTCTTGTTTTTTGCGACATTATCAGCCGAATGCTCACTTAAAACACTGTTATGGCCAGCTGTGCAATTTTTCGGTTTGTTTTCTCCATGTGTAATAATTTCCGTTTTCTTATCCTTATTTGTGCTATTTCTATATTGTGTAAATATATCGTAATATTTTGTTTTTTTTGCATTTGGTTGTGTTAGCGAGTTATCGCCTATTTGCTAGTTTATTTCCCTTATTGTTTGGTGTCCTTTATTTCCCTTAGGGGATGCATTTTGTGATGTTTTGTCTAGAGGGCATTGACCTAACTGATGCACCAGCTTTGCTTTGTTTCGGGCTTTGCGTAACTTTTTCTTGTTCCTTTTTTGGCATAATGAATGGATTTTGGTCCGTGTTGATTGTATCCTCAGTGTCGATATATCCTTTATAGTTCTCCGCTTCTTGTGTAATTGACTTCTCGATTTCGGTGTGTTTGGCATTCTCTGGAGCAGGGGTCTCCAAACCGGTCCTGGAGGGCCGGATCAATGCCAGATTTTTAAAATTACTAGATGTTTCTCAATGGGGATACCCAAAAAATCTGGCATGGATCCGGCCCTCCAGGACCGGTTTGGAGACCCCTGCTCTGGAGTATTAACTATTACTCTGTCTGTCAATTGATTTGCGGTTTGTAATTCAATTTGGCATGGCTTGTTCTGTTTTATATTTTGTTTACTCTCTGTTATAGAACTGCACGCAGTACAAATACACGTAACATAACATAACATAACATTTTCGTCTATTGTCCTATTTTGGCCCCTATTCAGCGTTGTTTTAGCATTTTCTATTATGATACCGATAATCTCTGGAATAGTTGCAAGTTTGTTAATTATTGGTGTATAAGGACATTCTACGTAGCATGTTGTTTTGTCCTGTACTCTGGTTATTAGAGAGTTAAGGTTAGCTAATTTGAGATCTATTCCTGCAACTGTTTTAGCCATTGTGCCCAAAATGTCAATTTGGATATCCATTTTATTAGACTGAAGTGAGAGTGCTTCAATTGTGAGTGCTGAAGTTTGATAAAAAATATCCCAGACTGAGGCCAAATTCTGATTGTTTAAGGTTTTGAATTTTTCACTCCCCCGCGATTTCTGATCAATATTAGTGAAGTTTTTTTCGTTGCTGCTATTATAGTCTTCGCAGTATGATGATTGTACTGGATCAGAGATACATCTTCTTTTGACTCCCACAGGTTGTATTATCTCCTTGTCCATATTTGCTTTGTCTGATTGTATTAGTGTTTCATTAGATTTGGGATTTAGTAAATCTTTTATTTGGGTACCTTGTTCACTACTATCCTTGTTTAATGATAGCCTGGCGTTTTCCGTTTCAGATGAATCCATTTGCAATTTGCTTAGTTGACTTTTAAGTGGGGAGCTATTCGACGTGTTTAGAGAGCTAAGTGGCGGGTGGAGAGCTAAGTTTGTAAGCTCCGTAAAATCGTGACCACTCCGCTGCTCCGCTCTCCTCAGAATCACGTTTTACCAATTTCCACACAACAGCGCATCCTCAGGTCTCCGACCCCACTAAGATCCCACTGAGGGTGATGGAGGGAGGCCTGTTGGTGGATAGATAAAGATAGATAAGGGCATCAATAGATTTGTCTCTCTGGGGATTATTTGCTGAGTCGAGCAGTAGAAACTCAGCTGTAGCCTGCTGGAGACAAACACAACTGCCAATATCAGCGTGAGATTTGAAGCTGAAGTATGTACAGTTAATGCAGTTAATACAGTTAGTGCTTCTCCTGTGGGTAACTGGATTCTGGCGTATATATATATATATATTTTTTTTTCCAGCGGGACTGTAGAAAGAAAACTCAAGTAGAACTCTCGATGTAAGTTGCAGGGGAGCTGATGGGGGGGGGATTACGGTGAGTGGTCCCCTGATTCCATTACACCTCACCTCAGCCTCTGCTCCTCCCCACTTCGATGCCTCCGCTTGTGCTTGTGCTACCGCCTCCGCCGCCGTTGACTCAGCTAGCGCACAGTGTTTCTCTCTGCCCCTCTTTAGAGGGCTCTACCACCCGATGAAGAACGGCTGCACTGGCTCTCCCTTCGCCGCCTCACCTCACCTCGCCTCGCCTCGCCGCTCAAAAACAAGCCGGTTGATGTTGCCGAAGGTGTTAGGGAGGGGAGGAAACCACCGCTCGTTCGCTCACCCCCTGCTCTGCTCCTCAATGCCGCTATCCCTCGATTCCCTCGGCTCGACTCTCTCGGCGACACTGTAACACCGAACCAGAAGCCAGAAGCTGAGCGAGAAAACACAGCGCCGCACGGCAGCAGCACAGCAGCACAGCAGTAGCAGTAGCATCCTCACCACTCGTGCTCTCACTTTGCTCTGGCAGGATGCGGTAACCAATTTCCTCTAGATGTGTTTTGAAATTCTGTTCTTCATTTTGTTGGCTATGTGTATCTCCAGGGGCATTGAAAAACCCATACATGGAAGTCGTTTTTTATGTTCCTCCTCCTTGCTCCCTTCTGCCCCATGTCGTCTGACACCTTCTCGACCATGTTCCCTGATGTTTCCTTACCCTTTCTGGTCCCCTTTTCTTGGGCGCAAAGAGCACCTGCTGCGCCTCTTTAACTTTTACCCCTGCTCAGTCAATGGTCCAGTCCCCCACCCCTCAGTGACTTGCATGCCCTTGCACCTGACCCTTGCTCCTTAGCATCCCATACTGATCAGCATTCTTTGTTACCTCAAGGTAAGCCATCACCATCCTGTCTCCTCTTGAGACGTCAGCCCCCTGACCAGACAGTTTTCCAGTGATGCCTTGTTAGTCCTCTCTGTACGTCTGAAAGCCTCCAACTGTAGTCTTCGTTGCCTCCCTTCTATCCTCCTTACGCGGAGGTTGCTCCACCATCTCATCCTCATCCTGCCATTCACCTTCTACCCATTCATCTCTGCCATCTTCGTAGTCCATCACCAGCTCATCTTCTCCGATGCACACATCACATACTTCAGCCCTCACAATCTCACCACTCCTTCTCCCAGGCGTCACACGTACCTGCATGCAGTACCACTCCATGCTCGCTCCACGTGCCAGTGCCCGTGGTGTAGGAAGGGCCTCCGCTGATCCCCCATCTCTCCGGGCCAACGTCCAGGGACTGTCATTCACCCCGCTGGCATTTCCATCTGCCTACCAACCCCTCCTGTTGGCATTGTCTGGTCCACCAACTCCAGAATGCACCAAACTGTTGAGGCCCCTGCACCAATGGCCCCTTGGTGCCCTTATCCCTTGACATCTCTAGCTCCTCTTCCGGCACCCATAACCAATGGCCCGCTGACCGCTTGGGCCTGTCCCCGGGCCCACCAGCCTCTGCCATGCCTTTAACCTTCTTCAACCTGTGTCCCTGCTCACGGGCTGCCTCTCTTTCCCTATGGTCTCTCCCACCTCTCCTCTGTGTCCTTCAAAAACTGGCACTGCTCTCTGATTCTTGCCTCAAGGTCCACCTCCTGCAACTAAGATCGCTGCTCAGTCCCCAGCCCTGTCGGCCTTAGCACTGCCTCGCTCCCTGCACCTGCCACCTGGACCAGTCTCTCAACCCCCTCCACTGTCATCTCAGAAGAAAGTCGCCTCTCTTCCTTTTCCTGGAGGCCCCACTCATCACTAGCCCTTCATCCTGCCCCAGCCCCATCTGTGTCGGTCTGGAAGTTGGATCTAAAGGGGAGTCATTCCCTGCTGTCACGTGCCCAGATGTTAAGGCCTGCTCAGCGCTCCTGAAAACATGCTACCTCTGCTGTTGGGCCCGCCCCTCCTCCCCCTCTACTTCATCTAAGTCCCATTCTACTTGGTCTCCTCCGCCACCGCCGTAATCTTTGCTGGCAGCAGGAAGCATGCCGGCACCTCGCCCTGCCCCGCCTACCTCGTGTCCTCCCACACAGAGGCAAAGAAACCTCTATTGCTGACGCAACCCACAGGGTGGCTCATCGCTGGCCAGGCCTGGTTTAATTGTTCAGGCCTGAGTAAATCAGCACGCCCCACGGCTCCGAAGGTGCTCAAGGTCTCTCGTACACCCTGATGGTCTTCCATTTCATCATCTCAAAAAACCCTCCCACCCGGTGGTGCAAGGAGTCAGGAAAAAGCTGCCACGCCCTTCCTGACTCCTTATATATCTGTTACGATCGCGGAGGTACCGCGAACTACAAATCCCGGCATCCTCCGGGAAAAGACTACAACTCCCGGCATTCCTTGCGGCGCATCACGCTTCCGCGATGCGATAAAAAAGGAAATGGCGGCCGGAGCAAGTTGTCGGTGATTCCGGACCCGTAGCTTTGCTCGTCCTTGGAGTTCTGTCCTGCTGGTGTGGTAAGAGTGTGTTTACCGCGACGCTGTGTGTTCCTTATCAGCGGCGGTTTGTTTCCTAACCACCTCCGGCTGTAAAGGCATTTGTGGAGACCTTGATTAGTTCTGGTGTTTTGCTTTGGGGATTTACTTTGGATTTGTCCCGGTTGGTATTGTCGGCCAACGGCGGTGATTTCAGTTGTAACTATCGAACATTGTATAGTTACTCCTTTTGGGGTGCTCTTTTCTTTGTTGTACATAAGACTATAACTGGAACCCAGCTAAGAGGTATTAGTTGGGAAGTTCACCTTTGGGAATTTCCAGAGGAGCTTTGAGAGACATAACAAACACTGTGTGTGAAAGGGTATCACAGATTATATATATATATGTACAGATGTGTAACTTGTTCTTTTGGCTTTTCTATTAACAGGGGATTAGGAGGTGTGGATTACACTCTACCCCTGTGAGGTTTAGTGGAGTCTTATATAGGTAGGTGCTTAGTGGAGGAACTGATTTGTCTTAGCAAGCATTGTGTTATATGTTACGCTGGAGTATGTATCGCTCATGTATATATTCTGTATCCCTATAGTTACAGCATATCCAACCCTACGTACCTCTTCACATCCTCAAGGCTTTATCCTTTCTTTTACAGGTATGAAACCTCATAGTAACAGTCATAGAAGCTACCCATTTACGGTGTAGGGATTTAGTCTTATGCCTGTGTTTGTTTGTGTCTTTCAGATCTCCCTCCCTGCTGTCCCCATCCTTTCCTTCCTTGATATTCCTTATTTTTCCCCTCACTCAATCCTGTCAACACTCTGTGCTGTAACGGCTATCCAGGTGTTGGCTAGATTCAGAGGTGGGTTTACCTTTCAACAAAACGATCCTGAGGACTATTCATAACAGAATCACCGACCCACGAATTCTTGTCCTCCCGGTCGGGTTGTGCTGGTATGGCCACTTTAGAGGATGTGATAGAGGCATTGGGCGCATTGCAGTTAGAAGTAGCTGCCTCTAGGATAGAAACGGCAGATTTGAGGGCACGCGTTGATGTGGTTCAACGCAATCCCTTTGATGCAGGGGGTACGCCACCGCCTCAAGCAGTTGTGGTAGAGATGCCTGTATCAGTCCCATTGGCTTCACCGGAACGGTTCAGTGGGGATTCGGATAAGGTGCAGGTGTTTCTCACACAGATAGCATTGCACTATTCCTGTAAGCCTAGATCTTTTCCCACTAATCAGGCGAAGGTGGCCTTTCTGATTTCTTATTTAGCGGGCAATGCTGCACAGTGGGCTGTCCCCCTAGTAAATCACAACGATCCTTTGTTGCATGATTGGGAGGCCTTCAAAACAGAATTCCTACGGGTATTCGACAGAAGGGCAGATTCTTATACTGCAGACAGAGAATTATTGGAACTAAGGTAAGGAAAAAAGGATCTTGTGACATATTTGAATGCCTTTAGACGCTTGGTAACAGAAACCACATGGCCCGAAAACAAACTGGCATCTTTGTATCATCAGGGGTTGAATGATGAACTCAAAGATGTGATTGCCCAAATCGACCCCCAGCCTACTACTTGTGAGGGATTGATTAACTTGGCCCTGCGTCTAGACCATAGACTGGGTGAGAGGAAGGGAGATAACCGAAGGAAACCAGTGGTAGAGACACATGCTTCTAAGGAAACCAGTTCGGGTTCTTCATCCGAGCCTATGGAAATAGGGGCGGTAAGAACAGCCTTGACACCCGCTGAAAGGGAATTGAGGCGTAAACAGGGCCTTTGTTTATATTGTGGCAAGAAGGACCACTATGTAAGGGAATGCCCTGTGAAGCCTAAATCCAACCGATTCAAGAGTAGCTGCTGATGCAGAGAAGGCATCGGAAAACTAGCAGACTCTAGGAAACAGGAAGGGGTTTCTTGGAGTCCTCAATATGTCCCTTCATTGAGTAACAAATTACAGTATGTGAGTAATCATCTTTACGTGTCCATTGTACTAATGTTGGCTGGGAAAGCGGTAGAAGCCTCAGCTATGGTGGATTCCGGGGCAAGGGGCATGTTCATTGATTTACAAGAAGCTAAACGTCTAGGAATAGTTTTGGTTCCTAAAGAAAGACCAGAAGAGGTGTATGCTGTGGATGGGAGGAAGCTGAGCATGGGTCCGATCAGTTTTGAAACTGAAGCAATCGAGGTGAGGTTGGAGGACAAGCATGCAGAGATGCTTACGTTTGGTGTGATCAGGGCTCCTCAATATGGTATCATTTTCGGATTACCCTGGTTGGAGAAACATAACCCTAAGATAGACTGGGACTCGAGAAAGGTGCACATGAATTCGGAGTTTTGTCTGCTTCATTGTTTTCAGGAATCGATGAGACCAGTTCAGGGTTTGTTAGGGGGGTCCTGTATCGCCACCACAGCGGAAAAAAGTGTGCAACTCCCTGTTGACTATCAGTCATTTAATCAGGTATTTAACGAGGAACAAGCTGAGGGGTTACCACCGCATAGACAGTATGACTGTCAAATAGATCTGGTTCCAGGTGCCTCAATTCCCTGTGGTAGGATTTATGCACTAACAGAGCCCGAAAACCTGCATCTTAGGGAATATCTGGACAAGTTATTAGCCTTGGGTTTTATCCGCCCATCCAAATCCCCAGCCGCATCGCCCCTCTTTTTCATTCCTAAGGCCAATGGTGAGCTGCGCGCATGTGTGGACTTTCGTGCGTTAAACGCCATTACTATCAAAAACAGGTACCCTTTGCCTTTGATCAGTGTGTTATTAGAACAAGTGAAGAAGGCTAAGATATTCACGAAATTGGATCTAAAGGGGGCGTATCACCTGGTCCGCATGCGTAGCGGGGATGAGTGGAAGACGGCATTCAAAACCAGATATGGGTTGTTTGAGTACAGAGTAATGCCATTTGGGCTCTGTAACGCCCCTGCGGCCTTCCAATTCTTTTTGAATGATGTGTTCCGGGACATCTTGGACCGCTATGTAATTGTATATATTGATGATATCCTGGTATATTCCGAATCAGAGGAACTACATTCCCAACATGTCACTAGCGTGCTCACTATCTTGCAGGCTAACCATCTATACTGCAAGATCAGCAAGTGCGACTTTCATGTGCATGTGGTGGAATTTCTGGGAGTGATGCTGAGTCCGGAAGGTCAAGAAATGGCGGACAGGAAGGTGGCGGCGGTAAGGGACTGGCCTGTTCCAACTTGTGTGAGGGATGTACAATGCTTCATGGGTTTCGCCAACTTCTATAGGCGTTTCATAAACCAGTTCTCGAGGTTGGTGGCGCCTATTACACATCTGCTGAAGAAAGGTAAAGGGTTTGTGTGGTCTGAAGAGGCACAATCCGCCTTTTCGTCCCTTAAGGAAGCATTCATAACAGCCCCTGTGTTATCACATCCTGACCCGGGCAAGCCCGATATTGTGGAGGCGGACGCTTCGGAGGTGGCAATAGGAGCGGTCTTGTCTCAACGCAATTCAGACACAGGTCAGTTACACCCTGTGGCATACATGTCACGAAAGTTGAATCCGGCGGAGTTGAACTACCGCATAGCAGAAAAGGAGTTGCTGGCCATACGTGACGCTTTTCAGGAATGGCGCCACTCTCTCATGGGTGCTCGTCATGTGGTCACTGTTTATTCCGACCATCTGAATTTGCAGTTCATGTCTGCGGCGCGTCATTTATCTCCCAGACATCTCCGGTGGATGATGTTTTTCTCCGGATTCAATTTCATCATCACCTTTCGCCCGGGTGCAGACAATAGGAAGGCTGACGCTCTGACGCGCCAGTCAACTTGCAGTCCGAATGAGGAAAAGGCTGAGGCGAGCATAGTGGCTCCAGAGAAGGTGGTGTGTGTATTGCAGCCGGATACTTTATTGAGAGACGTTCGGCAGGGAGTGAACTCCATTGACTGGAAGAAGTGGTTGGGTAGCCCTCGGAATGGAGATTGTATGGGGGCCTGCCGATGTTCCATAACCGGTTGCTGATCCCTACTCGGGCTCTGAGAAGGCAGGTATACATCTGGTGCCATGAATCGCCTAGCGCAGGACATCTTGGGGTGGCTAAGACGCTGGAACGTGTATTAAGACAGTTCTGGTGGCCTTCGGTGAGACCTGATGTGGGGCGCTGGGTGGCAGCCTGTGCGCAATGCGCCAGGATGAAATCGAACCATGGCTGTCCGCAGGGGTTGTTGCAGCCTCTACCTACTCCAACGATTCCTTGGGATCGGATCTCAGTGGACTTCATTGTCTGCCTTCCCGCTGACAAAGGTTGCACCGCCGCTATGGTGGTGGTTGATTACCAGTCCAAGATGGGGCACTTTGTGGCCTGTAAACAAGTACCTTTGGCGGGTCAGCTGGCACTCATGCTGATGGTCAACGTGGTGAGGTTACATGGATTGCCGAGCGTCATTGTTTCTGACAGAGGGTCTCAGTTCACAGCTCAATTCTGGAAGACATGGTGTTCCTCGTTGCATATTGAGTCTGCCCTCTCCACCAGTTTTCACCCGCAGACTGATGGACAGACTGAGCGGTTGAACCAAACCCTTAAGCAGTATCTAAGATGCTATGTGGACAATGACAAGGAGAACTGGGTGGATTATTTATGGTTGGCGGAGGTGGCCTATAATAATGCCACACATGGTTCCACTAAGATCTCTCCGTTCTACTGTTTGTACGGCAGGCATCCACGTTTCCTTCCATTTGTGCAACCTGGAACTGACTCTTTGCTTCCTGGTGTGGTTCATAGAGTGGCACATATTAAGGAGACAATGGTCAAGGCACAAGACAACCTGTGAGCGGTGAAAAGCAAGTATAAAGCTGCGGCGGACAAGCATCGGAGGCAAGGACCTTTATATGCGGATCTATGTTGATACAACGCATGTTATTACAACGCATGCTTTTACAACGCATTTTTTACAACGCAAAAACTTTTACAACGCATGTATTTACAACGAATGTTTTTACAACGCAGGTACCTTTACAACGCATACCATTACAACGTAAGTATTGGTAAATATATATTACTTTTATAATCGTAAATTAATTTAAAAATATATAATTTAATGTAATTTAATTTAAATTTAATTTTAATTTATTTTTACCCTGTACCCCCAAAACCCAAAACTGACCCTGAACCCCAAAAATACCCCTTTACCCAAAAACTAAAAACTGACCCTGAACCCCAAAAATACCCCTTTACCCACAAACTAAAAACTGACCCTGAACCCCAAAAATACCCCTTTACCCAAAAACTAAAACTGACCCTGAACCCCAAAAATACCCCTTTACCCAAAAACTAAAAACTGACCCTGAACCCCAAAAATACCCCTTTACCCAAAAACTAAAAACTGACCCTGAACCCCAAAAATACCCCTTTACCCAAAAACTAAAAACTGACCCTGAACCCCAAAATACCCCTTTACCCAAAAACTAAAAACTGACCCTGAACCCCAAAAATACCCCTTTACCCAAAAACTAAAAACTGACCCTGAACCCCAAAAATACCCCTTTACCCAAAAACTAAAAACTGACCCTGAACCCTAAAAATACCCCTTTACCCAAAAACTAAAAACTGACCCTGAACCCCAAAAATACCCCTTTACCCAAAAACTAAAAACTGACCCTGAACCCCAAAAATACCCCTTTACCCAAAAACTAAAAACTGACCCTGAACCCTAAAAATACCCCTTTACCCAAAAACCCAAAACTGACCCTGAACCCTAAAAATACCCCTTTACCCCAAACATATAACATTTAAAATATAATTATATACTTACCAATACTTATGTTGTAATGGTATGCATTGTAAAGGTACCTGCGTTGTAAAAACATTCGTTGTAAATACATGCGTTGTAAAAGTTTTTGCGTTGTAAAAGTTGCGTTGTAATGGTATGTCGTTGTAAAAGTTGCGTTGTAAGTGATGTTCCCCTTATATGCTGTAGGGGACGAGGTGTGGTTGTCTACCAGGAACTTGCGCTTCAGGAAGCACAGTGTGTTCAACCCTAGATACATTGGTCCTTACCGGGTGTTGAAAAGGGTAAATCCTGTAGCGGTTAAGCTAAAGATCCCTTCCCATCTCCGCATACATCCTGTGTTTCATGTTTCTTTGCTGAAACCATCATTGTCGAAGGGCCAGTCCCGTCCTCCTCCTGTATTGGTGCATGGTGAGGAAGAGTATGTGGTCCGTCGTATTCTGGACTCCCTTTTCAGGAGGAGTAAGTTGTGGTATCTGGTGTCCTGGAAGGGGTACGGACCTGAAGAGAACTCCTGGGAACCTGCTCTAGGTGTCCATGCCCCGAGGTTGGTGTCTGCATTCCATAGGAGGTGTCCATTGAAGCCTGGCCCCTGTCCTCGTGGTTGAGAGAGGGATGTATTGTTACGATCGCGGAGGTACCGCGAACTACAAATCCCGGCATCCTCCGGGAAAAGACTACAACTCCCGGCATTCCATGCGGTGCATCACGCTTCCGCGATGCGATAAAAAAGGAAATGGCGGCCGGAGCAAGTTGTCGGTGATTCCGGACCCGTAGCTTTGCTTGTCCTTGGAGTTCTGTCCTGCTGGTGTGGTAAGAGTGTGTTTACCACGACGCTGTGTGTTCCTTATCAGCGGCTGTTTGTTTCCTAACCACCTCCGGCTGTAAAGGCATTTGTGGAGACCTTGATTAGTTCTGGTGTTTTGCTTTGGGGATTTACTTTGGATTTGTCCCGGTTGGTATTGTCGGCCAACGGCGGTGATTTCAGTTGTAACTATCGAACATTGGATAGTTACTCCTTTTGGGGTGCTCTTTTCTTTGTTGTACATAAGACTATACCTGGAACCCAGCTAAGAGGTATTAGTTCGGAAGTCCACCTTTGGGAATTTCCAGAGGAGCTTTGAGAGACATAACAAACACTGTGTGTGAAAGGGTATCACGGATTATATATGTATATATGTACAGATGTGTAACTTGTTCTTTTGGCTTTTCTATTAACAGGGGATTAGGAGGTGTGGATTACACTCTACCCCTGTGAGGTTTAGTGGAGTCTTATATAGGTAGGTGCTTAGTGTAGGAACTGATTTGTCGTAGCAAGCATTGTGTTATATGTTACGCTGGAGTATGTATCGCTCATGTATATATTCTGTATCCCTATAGTTACAGCATATCCAACCCTACGTACCTCTTCACATCCTCAAGGCTTTATCCTTTCTTTTACAGGTATGAAACCTCATAGTAACAGTCATAGAAACTACCCATTTACGGTGTAGGGATTTAGTCTTATGCCTGTGTTTGTTTGTGTCTTTCAGATCTCCCTCCCTGCTGTCCCCATCCTTTCCTTCCTTGATATTCCTTATTTTTCCCCTCACTCAATCCTGTCAACACTCTGTGCTGTAACGGCTATCCAGGTGTTGGCTAGATTCAGAGGTGGGTTTACCTTTCAACAAAACGATCCTGAGGACTATTCATAACAGAATCACCGACCCACGAATTCTTGTCCTCCCGGTCGGGTTGTGCTGGTATGGCCACTTTAGAGGATGTGATAGAGGCATTGGGCGTATTGCAGTTAGAAGTAGCTGCCTCTAGGTTAGAAACAGCAGATTTGAGGGCACGCGTTGATGTGGTTCAACGCAATCCCTTTGATGCAGGGGGTACGCCACCGCCTCAAGCAGTTGTGGTAGAGATGCCTGTATCAGTCCCATTGGCTTCACCGGAACGGTTCTGTGGGGATTCGGATAAGGTGCAGGTGTTTCTCACACAGATAGCATTGCACTATTCCTGTAAGCCTAGATCTTTTCCCACCAATCAGGCGAAGGTGGCCTTTCTGATTTCTTATTTAGCGGGCAATGCTGCACAGTGGGCTGTCCCCCTAGTAAATCGCAACGATCCTTTGTTGCATGATTGGGAGGCCTTCAAAACAGAATTCCTACGGGTATTCGACAGAAGGGCAGATTCTTATACTGCAGACAGAGAATTATTGGAACTAAGGCAAGAAAAAAATATCTTGTGACATATTTGAATGCCTTTAGACGCTTGGTCTTATATAGGTAGGTGCTTAGTGTAGGAACTGATTTGTCGTAGCAAGCATTGTGTTATATGTTACGCTGGAGTATGTATCGCTCATGTATATATTCTGTATCCCTATAGTTACAGCATATCCAACCCTACGTACCTCTTCACATCCTCAAGGCTTTATCCTTTCTTTTACAGGTATGAAACCTCATAGTAACAGTCATAGAAGCTACCCATTTACGGTGTAGGGATTTAGTCTTATGCCTGTGTTTGTTTGTGTCTTTCAGATCTCCCTCCCTGCTGTCCCCATCCTTTCCTTCCTTGATATTCCTTATTTTTCCCCTCACTCAATCCTGTCAACACTCTGTGCTGTAACGGCTATCCAGGTGTTGGCTAGATTGAGAGGTGGGCTTACCTTTCAACAAAACGATCCTGAGGACTATTCATAACAATATCTGTCCCTAACTCCCACCCCTTCCCCTGTCCCTATCTATCCCCTGTCCTGGCCTTCACCATTCCATGAAAATCCCCTGGGGGAGACTAGGCTGAGCCTCTCACCCCAACTCCTCGATTCCCTTCATTTCCAATATGACAACAGCACTTACCTTATATCACCCAGAAAAATAATTTTGGTGGATAATTTACCCCTATGTTTTGCAAATGCAAGTTTTGAAGTTTAGTTTTTGTGGCAAATATGCGGCAAAAGTTGGCTGACTCTCACAAAGTTATAACTTTTAGGGTGTTCGCTACCTATGCTTTTCCCACTCCTGTGGTTCATCCCATCTCCTCAACTATTCCAGACACCTGTAGCTGGAGCCACACATCTAGCGCAAACTCCACTGCTTGAAAGTCCACAGATCACAATTTTATGAATCAGTGTCTGAGAAGTGTATGTGCAGAAAAAAGCAGTGGTTTTCGGCAAAACACAGCATTTGGAGCTATAGTTGCTCTTCCTAGAAAAATGTTAACCCTTGCTCTTTTTTTTTAAACTTTGTGTTTTTTTACAAATGAGCAGTGGGCGATGCTCCGGGGCAAGAAATGAACTTCTGACTTGTCCCCTAAGTTTTCCAATACATGAGATGTTGTCTCTCCAGGAGCAAAGAGATTCTTTATTTGAGATCCGCCAGCTGGTGACTCTGTGGCAGAAGGGTGCATATACTTCAAAGGTCAATCCTTCAAGCTAAAGTTCTTTACATTTTGAAGTTCTTACCCATACATAAGTTGTAATGATTCCCCAGGTATTTCCTTCTCCCTGCTGAAAGCAACTGAAATCTCCTGAGTTTCTACAGACCTTGTGATATACTTATGGGGCAAGAATCTCTGAACAGGCCTGTGATTTTCCGTAATTACTCAACTTGGAATGGTGTGATTTTTTGGATCCAGAGGTACCTTAGGGGCATGGTAAGGGATTCTCCAGGGAAGAGAAATAGGGGACCCAGTACAGACCTGTCAACTTACCCGATGAAACCAAGTGTCAAACAATAGCAACAGTCTGCACTTGTACAACTGTGAAATGCCAGCATCGCCCTGTCAGTCAATGCTTAATTTGCAAAAACATGAGTTCTGGTGCCCAAAGCTGTGCTTAGAAGCCTGCAGCCAGCACTAATAAATATCAGTTCCCTGAAAACCTGCGTAGTCTTGGATAGTCTTCATGCCTCTGTAATCCACTACCACACATAACCTGCCCCTTTTGAGATTCGTGAATTCAAGGAGAATTGAAAGCTGAGAAACCACTTAGGAGGGAACCAAATCATGGTAAACCAATTTTAAGGAGAGACAAATTTGAAGAAATTCCGATTACTTGAAACTTAAAGGAAACATTTTAAAAGAAAGATCATTTTAGGGACAAATCCCAAATTATAATTGGAATTTCGGTGTTATGTACAGTTTAGAGGTTCTGAGGGTTTTTTGGCTTCTGGGAAGAGTGATGTTTAGGGGTGATAAGGGTTTTCAGGGATCAGAAATGGGTGGAGTTTAGGGGTGGTAAGGGGTCTTTAGGATTCATGGGTGAGTGTACTGTAGGGGTGGTTAAGGGTTTTAAGGGTCAATGGATGGGTGGAGTGTAGGGGTGTTGGGGAGTTTTTAGTGCTCATGGATGGGCGGAGTTTAAGTCGGATGAGAGGTTTTGAGGTTCAGCGATGGGTAGAGGATCAGTGATGGGTTTTTAGGGTCCAAAAATGGGTTAGACTTAGGGGTAGAGAGGGGATTGAAGGGTCAGAGATGGGTGATGCTTATGGGTAGAAAGTGGTGTAGATTTCAGGAATAGGTGCAGTTTACACAAGGAGTTTAAAGGGTTCAAAGCTGAGTTGGATTTGAGCAAAGAAATGGATTTTAGGGAATGGGTAGAGATTAGGAGTAGTGCAGGGTTTTAGGGTTTAGGAATGGGCGAAGTTTTGGGGTAGAAAGGAATTTTAGAATTTAGAGATGGGCAGAGTTTAGGGGTCAGAGATGGGTGAAGTTTGGGTGTATTTAGGGTGTTGTAGGATTGAGAGATGTGTGGAATTTAGGGGTAAAAAGACCTTTCAAGGTTCAGGAATAGTTGAAGTTTGGGGGTCAAGGATGGGTGCAGATTAGGTGGTGCAGAATATTTAGAGGGCAGGCATGGATTGTGTTTAGGGGTGGTGAGGGCCAGTGAATTAAAATCTTCATAAGTAATTGTTTGACAGTATAAAAAATATTAATCAGAAATAATAACCGTTGAAGTAAAATCCTGAATTAAATACCTCTGGCAAAAAAATGTATTAAAGTAACACCTGCAAACATTGTATTTACACTTTAAAAAATAAGCATGCAAAAAAAAAGACACTTAGAAAAAGAGGACATTCAATGATTTTGTCTCTATGAAACGGTAAATGCCAATCATTCTGCAAATTTCCATTAAACAATTTAAGTGAAATGGTTTCCCAGTGATAGTATTACATAAAATTGTTTTTCAATTATATCGCACAAAACCACCCTTTTATTTCACACTTTCAGGTCCCTTGTTTCTCCCTTTCTGTTATTTTTTGTCTTTCTTACTCTCTGTAAATTTCTGGTGAGGAAAAATAAGTGCTGATCACCAAAATGAGTGCCAATGGGCTCCATCAGCAACAACTGGCTCAAATTAAGAGCTGCCATGATCAGCTGGAAACCCTTTACACAGACTGAGTCTGATCACTTGTGGATGCTCTGCAGAATTTATCTCCAGGCATAGGCGGTGGCGTTTTTGGGGAGGGTAGGAGTGTTTTTCTTCACTAGTGGGGCACAAAGCCCACACCTTTCCCATGGGGCCAACTGCCCCCCCCCCCCCCAGTGTCTATACATAGTTCCATGGGCATTTATGGTGCTTAGGACCAATCCTCTTACAAGTCCCTGCCCCCTGCCTCCTTTTTCACAGGGTGGAAAAATGTTCAGGGTTGCCAGGTCTGCCAGAAGAGGGCATCTCATATTGAGGTCCTGAGCAAGTTGATGAATAAGAAGGCAGGTTAAAGAATGGATATACCATTGGATAACTATGTGGGTTGGTCAGGGCTGAACTGGGAACCTAAAGCAGCCCTGGCGAATATTGTCAGACCAGCCCTCGTATGGTGTGTAGCAAGAACAGTGCGTGAGCCTGACCACTACTAGAGGAGAATGGGGCGGTTTCCCCCAAGATTATTTGTGAAAAAATTGCAAAAAGGGTGCATTCTACAACATATTTTTCACCATATATTCAATTATATTAGCTTTTAAAGCATAGTAAATGAAGACCTTACAGAGCACCAGCTTACCCAGACATACCCACAGAATTCTTATAGAGAACACACAAAATAAGATGTCAAGCATGAAACATGAATTTAAATATAGCACATAAGTGCAAACTTTCACAGTCAAGAAGTTGAGAACACAATGAAAGGCCATTTTGATCGATCTTTGCATCCTCCATCCCAATAAGGGGCACAGCAGGACC
The DNA here is from genome assembly GCF_964263255.1 of Lissotriton vulgaris. Lineage (NCBI taxonomy): Eukaryota > Metazoa > Chordata > Amphibia > Caudata > Salamandridae > Lissotriton > Lissotriton vulgaris. Next base: position 1,375,522,355 of record NC_141695.1, read on the forward strand.
GGCTTTAGCGCTGGTGGCGTTCAGTGTAACAATATTTTTGGACAGCCCCCAATGATCTCCTCCCCTAGAGATTTCCTCCCTTTCAATCTCCAACAGTACCCTTAATCTCTCCATAGCTCCTCTCTCGTATGTATTTCATGATTTTTATTACGCCTCTCATACCAGTGTAGGGTGTTGAAGCACTTTAAATCACACACACATTCAAAGACAATGAGGTAACAAGTGTCATGTGCACACGAAAGAGGTATGTAGTTCTCAGGTGAGAACCAGAATGAGATTGGTTCTTTAAGAGAAGTAATGTACGTCGACAGAGTGGTCTTTTGAAGAAAAAGTTTTTAATTTATCTGCATGAAAAATCAGTACAAACAAGAGCACAGAAGCCGACACGTATTTTGTCACCCCGTGTACGGGTGGTGACTCATCAGGGCTGTACTGGTGCGGTCTCGAGTAGTGGATGCAGACTGTTTCTCCCGCACAACCGGTGCCACCACAGAGCTAAGCTCGAACACCAGGACACACCCGTCCTCGACCAGCACTCGTGATTAATTTCACGACCACCCCCACCCGGAGCGAGGATCGCCTCCTTTGGTGTTTCTTGACCTTTATTTTCCATTACGCTGGCGCGCTTCAACTCGAGACCGCACCAGTACAGCCCTGATGAGTCACCACCCGTACACGGTGTGACGAAACACGTGCCGGCTTCTGTGCTCTTATTTGTACTGATTTTTCATGCAGATAAATTAAAAACTTTTTCTTCAAAAGACCACTCTGTCGAAGTACATTACTTCTCTTAAAGAACCAATCTCGCTCTGGTTCTCACCTGAGAACTACATACCTCTTTCGTGTGCACAGGATACTTGTTACATTGTACTTGACCAGAGATCCTCATCTCTGTCTACCCAGGGGCTATTTTCAGCTGGTTTTGTTCCCCTGACCTGTCTTGCAACGACCTGAACTACCTAACGACCTCTCACACTCTGGGAACACGCAGAGCGCCAGACTTCCTGACACCCACCAAAACCATTCCCTTGCTTCACATACAAGGACAATGAGTCATGTGTGTGTAAATCAGTGTTTAGAAAATATTACATAAGACAAACGTGACTCCAAGGTGTAGGCTTCAGATGTCATCCATACTGGCAGGCATTTTATAATATTGCTTGGTTTGGAGAAGCACAAACTCATGATTCAAAATGTAACACAGTGGTTAGGGTTGACTTCACTAATAATAATTAATTCTACCCAAACAAACCCTTTTTAGCAACATTAGGATAATGAAAGACTGTGATAATTCCTAATTTCTCACCTGTATCATGCAGGTTCTATGCGGGTTGCATGCAGCTCTTTGATGGCATGATTGTAACATATGAACTGCAAGTAACAAAAGGATCTCTGTGACAAAAGCAGTAACCCACTGAGCTATCCACATAAAACCCAGTTCTCTGATCTGCATCGCGTGCAGTAATTTCCAGCAGGTTTGTTAACCCGCTGCGCTACTTTAGATGAGTCAAAACTGCCACTAGACAAAACACAGATCTCTCTCCAGCAGGAAAATTAATCACTAGATGTATCTTTACATTTTTATTGTTGCCTGAAAACTGCTGGATATAAAAAGAGGGATAAACCACCCCCAGTAACAAAAAACGACCCCAGGGACAAAACCGGCTTCCTCCCTTCCCGCCTCAAGGGGGAAACGCCTGATGCCCGGGAAGGGCAGTCCGGCCTGGCGTTGTGAATAAATAGATGATTGGTTAATTGGGTAAACCATTCAGAGAGTGAATAAATAGGGGGATAACGGCATAGGAACACAATAAGCAAAGGAGAGCACTGACAAGCCCATATGATTGGTAATCGAAGATGTCTCCTGGAATTTCATCTGCGAAATCATACCCCGAACAGGTTCATGTTGGGTAACACCTTCTGACAGATATTAGGGTTTTGTTAGGCTTTTCTGTTAAAACATTAATCTCCCGTTATCTGAAAATAGAGCACAGAATAAGATTCTAAACAGAGAGGGGTGGTATGTAAAAGGAAATGACAAAGCCAAAATGAGTGATAGGGCACGAAAGTAGTCGTCGAGAAGTGAGAGAGAAAGTAAAAGATTGGAGGGGAGAGCAGGAAAGGAAAAAGTGCAGAAGGAAACGGAGAAAGAAATGTGGCTCTAGAAACGGGTTAGAGAATATAGAAAAAAAAGGGACAGAGGAAAAACGCAGGGGAGAAAATGCGGTCGAGAGAGAAAATAAACAAAGGGAAGGCAGACATAAGGCCGCAGCTTGGGTACCGTGTGACGGGTGAAATAATGAAAGGACCAGAGGGACAGGTGGACGTGGAAAGAGTGAACTAGAAGAGAGCTGGGTCCGCAGATGAAAGGAGAGAAGAAAACAAGCCGCAGCTGCGACAGCACAGCGGGTTAATGGTGCGTCTCCTGTCTCCCACATTACCTGCCTGCCTCTAACACAAGGCGCTGAGCTGTCACTTGTCGCCTGACATTAAAGACTGCGCCCCACGGAATTGTCATGATTCAATTTCCAGGCGCTGGTGGCAGAGGGCTGACGGAGCCTGTCATTAATCTGGGGAATTAACATTTCAGTCTCTCAGTGCGTGGGCTGGAGCACCTCAGCGCTGCTGCCCTTCTGTGTCTTTCTTTCGTCCTCTTCCTACGGTATAACTCCCACCCACCTCTCACTTCCATCCTTCCATCACCCCAGCCTTTTTCTCCCCAGCCTTCCTTTTGTTGTGTCTTTCGTCCTCTTTTCTTTTCATTTCTTTCCTTCTTGATATGCAGTCTGCCAGTCAGCAGCAGACGGCTATGTCTATTCTAACCAAAGTGAAAAGGCTCAACAGCACTAAACTGCCGCAGCTCTGATTGCAATCGTGCCGGTACACGTCATTGTACAGGCGTCACGGGACTTGATTCAGACACCTGGGTTGATATCTTAGTTAAATGACATTAGAGTTTCATGAATGGCTCTTTACATCCTTGCATTCAATGACGAGGTCGGAGGGGAACGGAGGGGGGAGCTGTGCAGGCGGGTCTATATCTAGGATACTTATTTAAGATAAATACATTAAATTACTACTTCACCACTAGTTCACTTCAAGAAGCGATCGTGACACATATCTACTGTCATATCTCATAACACTTTTTCTGTGTGTTTGATAATGTTACATGTATCAAACAGGGCACAAGTCCTAAGAAATAGAAGTGGGGAGGACTAACCTAAGTAGGCAGTATGCAAGTGACATCACACCGCACGTGACATCACGACGCGTGACATCACGGCACATGACATCACGGCGCAGGACATTACATGTGGCATCACAGGAATTGACATCATAGGAAATGGCATCACAAGCCACAACTTTAATATGTATGTGTGTTATAAAGCGCTCCGACATTCTGCTTTGGGAGGGATGAGTAGGGCTATACAATTAAAAATAGTGGTACTTAAATTATTTCAATGCCTCCTCCGGGTTAGTAAGCGCTATATAAATTACATTTATTTTGTGTAAATACTGGTAGAGACCAACACATCTGACATTCTTACAGTGCATGCATATCTCCTAAAAAGAGCCTAAACAAAGTGAAAAGCTGCCTCTCTGAAGTATGTGTGAAGTGCTGACCTTTGTTTCCCCTCTGCTGCATTTGCATAAGGTGTGAGGCTCCTGACTGCTGCCAGCCAGGAGACTGGAACAAAAGGAGGCCCACCTACGGTGAAGGTGCCGATCAATGAGCAAAGAAAACCCATACACTTTTAAACAGTATGGGGCAGATTTATGATGCCCTTGTGCCGCAATTGCGTCACTTTATTTGACGCAACTGCGGCGCAAACAATGTGCCCTATGTACAACGTGACGCATCTAGGAAATGCGTCACGTTGTAAAGCCCTGCGCCATAAGGAGGCGTTCCTGCGCAGGGGGGGGCGTTCCTGCGCAGGAACGCCTCCTGAAAGTGGCTGAGTGAAATCTATGAGATTTCACTCAGTCACTTTCAGGCCAATGCTGCGTCAAAACCCTGCGCCTGCTTGAAGCAGGCGTAGGTCTTGATGCAGCATTGTGTAGATGGGGCACCCCGAGCCTTGCTGGAGATGCGTCGCGCTTGCGACGCAACTCCAGCAATGCGCCACATTTCCGGCACAGATGTGTCGTTTTGCACCATGGTGCGCCGCATTACAAATGCGGCGCACCATGGGTGGCGGAGCTGTGGTGCACTGTGGCGCACGCTAACCTGCGCATCCCTGGGGATGCGCCAGTTAACATAAATCTGCCCCACAGTGTTTCTCGTCCTCCACAGGAAACAAATCGGTCGCACTCCAGAATGTATTTTTGAAGATAAGTGCTCTACGTGTTTTTTGGTAAGAAATTGGAATTCAGCCCCTGAGTGTAAATGTAATCAGTTGAACATAACAAATGGAATCTCCTGTATCATTCAATGCTAAATATGCCACCTATGCCTTCAAAAGTTGTCGCCTAATAATTTTCCTTTTGGTACCTGCTGTGCCATACATATCAGTCAACATTGCAGGCATGATTACATACATCCTACATGTCTAGAGCGGTTAGGTGGCAACATCATGCAAGGTCAACGGAGGTCAGATATGTAGATATGAAGATATGAGGTAGGAAACATTATTGACTTAGTAAGTCTGTGAATTTGAGTAGAGCGTGGATGGGTATTTATCATGTGAAACTATGCCCGGTCATTTCGGCTCCCTTCCCATAGTTCTCTTTCCGATGTTTCGGACCATTACTGGTCTGAATTATGTTTTTGCTTCTCCTGGATTAGAAAAGATTGTCTGAGCGTGGAGGCTTTGAGGGAAGAGGGAAGAGTTGATGACGGGTTCAGTTTATGCAACAAGTGCCATACAGCGGATGCTGCACTCGTGCCCAAGTGCTAGATTCTAGACTTTTTCTTTCAGTATTGCTCGCCATCAATGCTGTACATTTTAAGTGTTTAACATTGCTATGCCTCTGCAGTTTGTACCACTCTTGTCGTGAACACGGCTACGTGGGAGGGTTAATCAATCAATCAATCATCGTATTTATATAGCGCACTACTGACCCTAAGGGTCTCAAGGCGCTGGGGGGGGGGGTCTGCTACTGCTCGAACAACCAGGTCTTGAGTTGCTTCCTGAAGGCGAGGTGGTCCTGGGTCAGGCGGAGGTGGGTGGGGAGGGAGTTCCAAGTCTTGGCGGCGAGGTAGGAGAAGGACCGTCCCCCTGTGGTGGCTCTACGGATGTGGGGGACGGCGGCGAGGGCGTGGCTGGTCGAACGAAGCTGGCGTTTGGGAGCGTAGAAGTTGAGGCGGCTGTTGAGGTATCCTGGGCCTTGGCTGTGTAGGGCTTTGTGTGCGTGGGTGAGGAGACGGAAGGTGATTCTCTTGTTGACCGGGAGCCAATGCAGATCTCTCAGGTGTCCGGAGATGTGGCTGCGACGGGGGATGTCCAGGATGAGTCGTGCTGAGGTGTTCTGGATCCGCTGGAGTCTCTTCTGGAGTTTGGCGGTGGTTCCGGCGTAGAGGGTGTTGCCGTAGTCCAGATGGCTGGTGACGAGGGCCTGGGTGACCGTCTTCCTGGTCTCGGTGGGGATCCACCGGAAGATCTTACGTAGCATGCGCAGGATGTTGAAGCACGACGAGGAGACGCCGTTGACTTGTCTGGTCATGGAGAGGGAGGAGTCCAGGATGAAGCCCAGGTTGCGTGCGTGGTCTGTTGGTTTGGGTGCGCTGCCTAGGGCGGGGGGCCACCAGGAGTCGTCCCAAGCGGCGGGTGAGGATCCCAGGATGAGGACTTCCGTCTTATCTGAGTTCAGTTTCAGGCGGCTGTTCTTCATCCATTCGGCTACCTCTTTCATCCCTTCGTGAAGGTTGGCTCTGGCGGTGGCGGGGTCGTTGGTAAGGGAGAGGATCAGCTGGGTGTCGTCGGCGTAGGAGATGATGTTGAGGTTGTGCTGGCGTGCGATGTCTGCGAGGGGGCTCATGTAGATGTTGAAGAGGGTTGGACTGAGCGAGGAGCCTTGAGGGATGCCGCAGATGACTTCGGTGGCTTCAGATCTGAACGGGGGGAGGCGGACTCTCTGTGTCCTTCCGGCGAGGAAGGAGATGATCCACTCCAGTGCCTTCTCCTGGACTCCGACGTTGCTGAGGCATTGTACTAGGGTACGATGGCAGACAGTGTCGAAGGCCGCGGAGAGGTCGAGGAGGATGAGGGCCGCTGTTTCTCCGTTGTCGAGCAGCGCTCGGATGTCATCGGTGACTGCGATCAGGGCGGTCTCAGTGCTGTGGTTGGCCCGGAAGCCAGACTGCGAGGGGTCGAGAGATCCGTTCGTCTCGAGGAAGGCGGCCAGCTGCTTGTTGACGGTCTTCTCGATGACTTTTGCAGGAAACGGGAGCAGCGAGATGGGGCGGTAGTTCTTGAGTTCGGTGGGGTCAGCCGATGGCTTCTTGAGTAGAGCGCTGAGTTCGGCGTGCTTCCAGCTCTCCGGGAAGGTAGCGGTGTTGAAGGAGGTGTTGATGATGTCCCGCAGGTGGGGTGCAATGATGGCGTCGGCCTTGTTGAAGACGTGGTGAGGGCAGGGGTCGGTCGGAGATCCGGAGTGGATGGAGTTCATCGTGCGGACGGTGTCTTCGGTGCTGATCGGAGTCCAGGCGCGGAGGGTGGTGGTGGGGGGGCGGTGGTTCGGTTGTGGTGTTCGTCGGTTGAATGCTGAAGCTGTTGTGTATGTCCGCGATCTTGTTGTGGAAGTAGGAGGCGAGGGAGTTGCAGAGGTCTTGCGAAGGGGTGATGTTGTTGTTTCCGGCGTTGGGGTTGGAGAGCTCTTTGACGATGTTGAAGAGTTCTTTGCTGTTGTGTGCGTTGTTGTCCAATCGTTCCTTGAATGCAGTTTTCTTGGTGGCGCGGATGAGTTGGTGGTGTTTTCGGGTGGCGAGCTTGAGGGCAGTCATGTTGTCCGGTGTTGGGTCTCTGCTCTAATCCTCTATCCGTCACTGTGACCAGTGAAGAAACTCTCCCAGCTTGTTCTTCAAATTTTCGTGGAAATGTTTTCATTTGGAGTAAGCTCATCGAATTCCACCCCATGGAGAGCTGCAAATTATTCAAAGTATTGTTTCCCCAAAGTGGTTGCAAATGTTGTTTTTATGTGTGTTGCTAGGCGTAATGATGCCTATTAAAGATGAATGAAAAAGACATCTGGCCTAACTTAGTGGTGGGCAGTCAAGGAGAATCCGCACAAACAAGCATAGTTCTCACATCCAGTGGTGCACAAGTTCTATTTACTGTTTACCTGGGGGTGGACGTAGTGCTGTAGGAGAATCCTCCAACTTCCCCAACAGTTTGGTAGTTTCAGAGTTAATTCCTTCAACATGGTAGCCCAGTTAATCCTGTGAAAACCTTACATAGGCATATATTTTCAGACTTTCAGGGAAGGGTCTGTAGTGTCCCTAAATGCTTTCATAAAGTCAGGATGTTAGGGAGGGCATTTATGTGATCACTACTATGTACCCCACCTTGTGGGTGCTTTTTAGTTCCCCACATCAGATAACAGAGACTCATCAGTGATGGGCAGTGGCAGAATTTCCACTAGAGGACTACCCCTTCTTCTCCAGAGTGGTTCATTCACACATTAACAATGGCAGAGAACACTCTGCCACCCACTTTTCATAATTGTAACCTGGTTGGAACATTCTCCCCAGTGATTGACGTAATGGCCCCCACTCACACTATAAATCAGTCTGATACTTAGTTTAGATTAAAGGTGAAGTAATTTGTGGGAGATGTAAGCACTATTTTCTTCAATGAGTTCTCCTACTGCAGTCACAACATGCTTCCTGCAACATTCAGCATGCCATGCATGCTTTCCCTTTCCGAGGAGTTGGGACAATTGCAGCCGCTTCTTTGAAAAGATCTCGCATGGCCAAGAGTTTGAGCTATTGGCATTGTACTTTTTTTGCGTGTGTTAATTAGCAAAACAGATAAATAAAAGGCATTGTCATTTACAATGCCAAATAATTTAAACTCTGGCAAAAGCGAAACCTATTGCATTGCAAATGTTTGTTTTTCATCCCATTTAAAACCCTGATGGCTTCCCGTCAGGCTGGTTTTCGCCCCGCACACTCTACGGAGTCCGTAGTCCTTTCGGTCCTTGACAACCTCAGGGAGGGGAGGGACACCAATAAATTCCAGGCTCTGGTCCTCCTCGATCTCTCTGCCGCCTTTAACACGGTGGATCATACCATCTTACTTTCCCGTGTCGCGGCGGCGGGGATCGGGGGTACGGCCCTGGTTTGGTTGTCCTCCTTCCTGAGGGACCGCTCCCAGGCAGTTCACCTGGGTGACTTCACTGCGGACTTTCGGAAGGTTCTGTGCGGGGTCCCCCAAGGCTCCTCCCTTTCACCTCTTCTGTTTAATCTTTACATTTCTCCCCTCATCTTTTCTTTAGAACAAATGGAGGTCGCCGTATATAACTATGCGGATGACCTCCAACTTGTCTTCAATCTGTCCTCTTCTTCTGCCTCTATCTCTAATTTTCAGTCCACTATGATTTTCATCAGGGACTGGATGGATTTCAACCACCTGAAACTCAACCCTGATAAGACCGAGTTGGTGTTGACGGGTGGTTTTTCCAGTCCCTGGTCTTTACTTTTTTGGCCCCCTTCCCTTGGTCCCTCTCCGGTCCCCTCTACTTCGGTCAAAACCCTTGGTATTAAACTCAACTCTCACCTTACCCTTCACTCCCAGGTTAGTTCTGTGGTTTCTTCCTCTTTTCTTTCTCTTCGCACCATCCGCAAGGTCTCTCGATTCTTCACCTTTGAGGCCTTGAAACTGATCGTCCTTTCGATGGTCATCTCCCGCCTGGATTATGGCAACGCCCTATATGCAGGTATACCTGCATATAGTCTCAGGCGGTTGCAGATGATCCAAAACCAGGCGGCTCGGCTGGTCTTTAACCTTCCTAAATCCTCACATGTCACCCCCCTTCTGAAACTTTTACATTGGCTCCCGGTTCGGGAACGTATCCAATTCAAGCTTGCATCTATCACTTACCAGGCTCGATTGGGCACGGCCCCTGCATTCATTTATTCGGAGATTATCCCCTACTTGCCAACTAGGGAGCTCCGATCTTCTTCCCAATCCCTCCTGATAGTTCCCCGGTTTCGCCGGAAAAAGTGGGGGGGGCTCAAAATTTGCGACCCTTGCCCCAACCCTCTGGAACTCATTACCCCTAGATCTCAGATCCCTAACCCCATATTCCCAGTTTCGAAAGAAACTTAAAGCTCATTTCTTTAGCAAAACCTTCATTTAGTCCTTTGTCACCAGACCTCCTTTCCTTGTCCATTGTGGAGATCTGCCAGTTACAGCGCCATGAAACCGCTGGTGTAAGAGCGCTATATAAGAACTTTTAAACTCAAACTCAAACTCTGATGTCAAGCTCTTCCATTCCTGGTGCTTTGCAGCAGTTTTAAGATGATCTTAGAGGTTCTTGTTGCTTAAATAGCCGTAATTTCTGAAATTTCTATGTTTCCCTCATGTTGAGGCTTGATTTTGCTCGTGAGAAAGTGTCACTGATAGTCATTGAAATCTCACTCATAATTGCACTGAAATTCAGAAAACTCCACACATAAGCAATCTGAAACTTTGGCATCTATGTTGGATCCCATTATTTATGGGCTTTTAGAACGCTGCAGGGCATTCAATGTGGGACTTCCAATTGAGGCAGGGTGTCTGAGATCCCCTCTCAACATTGGCACTTCAGGCTCACATGAATTACATGCTCTTAATAAAAAGCATGTGTGGTAGCGATTGAATGTGAGCATTTGTATCGCCCTACCATCAATGGTATGGTCTTACAGTCACAACTGCTGACTTTGAAGCTGGGTGCCCAGGTTCGAGTCCCAGGGACGGATCCCCATCCTCTGATTCTTGGCTCATCACCTGATAGCTGGATATCAGGTTATGCTTCAGATACTTATGCAGGAAAGTTGCGATGATAGGATGAGCTGTTTGGTCTTAGTCGCCTACTAAAACCTTGCTTTGCATGACTACCCCTCTTTTTCTGCCTGCCCCGTGTGCAGTGGCACAGAGTGGGTCATTGATAAAGTGTGCTTGGATGGCCACAGTTTTCCAACATTAAAAGCCCAAATTTAACACATTTCATGTGGAGCACTCATACCAATATAAACCTATGAAGTAACTCCCGATCTTTGAAATCTTCTGAACTTTTGTGAAGTGCATGAAATTTGGGAAATTTTGAAATAACTTCACAATATTTCAGAGGAAAACTCTATAATGCTGAACACCCCTAAAAATAATTGATTTGGTTATGAAATGATGTTTGCTGGATTCTATTTTGATTTAATGCAGAGCAAAACATAACCCCAGTCATAACCAATTTGTAAAACTTGCAGATTGAGAAAATTATGGGCTGCATTTTTTTTAGTTTAAATGTTGAAAATGCTCTGTTACTCTAAATGATATAAGTCTGCATTTTGCTTAAGTTTATACCGTTGGTTTTAGGAAAAGGGTAGCTCTAAATGGCACTACAAGGCTTTAGAGGATAGTAGAAGGCTCCAAATATCGTAAAATAGCTCTTCATTGACAATAATTCTATTTGGAAGTCAGTGATACTTGCTAATTACAACGAATACCGCGGCAGCGCTACATAAAAGTATATATTCAGTGACAAATTGGCTTAGTGAATGTAATCATTATTATTTTTTTTAAATTTTTATTTGCCTCATTTGGCGTGCACCGTACTCGGAGGTACAGCACCAGCGTCCACGCACTGAGAAAGTGTCATCGAAGGCGGGGCTGACAGGGTCCAGGGCTGCGGCAGCCACCTTAACTGAACCGCTCTTGTGTCTGGACTGTCTGCAGCCCGGAGTGCAGCGCGGGACAGGCAGGCCACACCCGGGAGAGATGCAGCCAGCACTGACACCACAGACACAGGTGAGGAGGAGCGCCGGTTGCCGCGTGACCCCCCTGCGCAAACCCCCCTGCAAACCCCCTCCTGCAAAACCCCCCCTGCACAAACCCCTCCTGCGCCAACCCCCCTGTGCCAACCCCACTGCGCCAACCCCCCTGCACGAACACCCCTGCGTGAACACCCCCTGCGCCAACCCCCCCGCGCCAACCCCCCTGCGCAAACCCCCCCTGTGCGAACCCCCCTGCACAAACTCCCTGTGTGAACCTCGAACCCCCTGTGCGAACCCCCCCATTCACAATAATTGCCATTAGTATTCAGATATTGCTCACAAAGAATACCACTAGTCTTCAAACAGTGGTCACAATCAATGAGACTAGCCTTCACTTTGCTCTTGAAATAGCACAAGAGCTGCAAATAAACCCTAACAGAATACTACTAAGCTTCAAATACTATTCTTCTAGAATAATACTAGTCATAATACTAGTCTTCTTTTAGCAATCAATTGAAGTGTTCATTATGTATTTGAAAGGTAGAACTAGTATTCACTCATTTGCATATTTTGGCTTGTGGGCATGCTACTTAGTCTTCATGCATACTAAATAAATATTATATTTTAATAGTAAATGAATAGTAAATGAATACCGCTGTAACCACCGGAATCACACTAAGTGAAGATCTTCCATTTTGGTGAGGGTGATGATCCTTCAAATTCCTGCTTTGTTATGGGCCCAGCAGGAGTCTAAAATAAGAAGAGCCAGTCCCCGCCTGCACATTGTTGCTTGTTGCAGATGGAAAGCAGACAATGTGCAGGCGCTGCTGAAAGTGTCCCAGTGTTTGGAAATGACACCAGGACGAGTTCAGCACATTTTTTAGTGGGGTCCAACTTCTTGGCAGGGAGGACGGGTTCACCCTGTGAAATAAGTCTGTGGGCACAGCCACCCGCGTGTACCCCCGATTCGTGCCCTGGTATCAAAGGCATAGGTGCATGTTCAGGTTTTCGTGGTCTGTGCACTGAAATGACTTGTGTGTGTGCATTAACAAATGTTAGAGTCTTCAGCTCTTTCCTAAATTGGACCTTGGTGGGGCAGTCCAGGTGATACATGGGAAAAGTCAGTCCAGATCCTGAGTGCATTGACTTTTGCCTTGTCTTTTTCTCTTTTTTACACTTCTTCGTCTCCAGTCTGATGATGTCCTGGCTGTGGCTGTGCTGAGAGCCACGGGAAATGGCGAGTCTTTCAGCCACATAGGCAGGAGTACCAGCTGTGGTGCTGTCTTCCCCCAAGAGTCTAAATGGGACAAGACAATGAAGATATGGGGGAACATCTACTGTTTTGTGTCATTAGTGGGCCTACATCTTTATAAATACGTAGAAAATATTCAATTACAATAATGAATAACATTAACATCAGAAGTTCTTTGCTCTTTCAGGGTCTAACAACTTCAAATGGTTTTATAGCGCTTACATGGTAAAGTGTTACAATTTATATCATAGGGTTGTCTATAAGTAATACAATCTGACTGAAGAAAGGTGAGGAGTTTTGGGCTTCAGGTGTCAGACCTCATACTATAGAGTCCACAGTCCATAGAGTAAAGAGGTGAGACACAATGTGCTGGTGTGTCATGTTTGCAATCAAATGCTGGCCCTGTTGAAGTTTCTCAGTAGGTCTGGTTTCAAGTTGTGACGACCCTGAGATTGATCTGAGGCTCCTGAGGACCTGTCAATGATGTCCAAAAGACAACAATATTGTAAACAGTTCAGAATCCAGCACCCAAAAGTGAATTGGGATTTATACCCAAAGAAACATAAGTGTTTAGGGTAGTTGGCAGAGTTGTAAGGCTCTAACTGGGCGTTGAAGACACAGTTCTAACTAGAGGGCGACTGGAGCTGGAAATGGGCTAGTAGAGCAGGACCTCCCCAGGCAGGCCGTAGCCAGGAGTGTATGTTTTGGGGGGCCGTGTCCCAAGTAATGACAAGACAAAAAAGAGGCATTCTAGGGGTGGATTCAATCACACATATTTGTGTAAAGACTGGGGTAATAAGTATAGGCCTTAACACATACTATTAATTATTGGTGTTACTCTACTAAAATAAATAAAGTGTTTTCAGATAATAATACCTTATGAAGCAGAATTGACCAGTGATTGAATTTATAGAGGTGTGAAGTTGTCTGACTTACAGGTTTAAGTACCTTCTTTTTTTAGTGCAATTGAAGGTTTCTTGTATTTCTCACTTAAAAGGAACTTTCTCTGTTTCTGCTCTGTGTGTGTGGGGATTGCTGCAGCAGCAAATCATCATCGGCTGAGGGACTAAACGTTGCCTTGGGGCCCAGTCTGGGGAACTCTGGCCGTATTAGGAAAGAGTGAAGTTTGGCATTTTCAATCTCAGTTTAAAAAAAACTGCACTAGCGATAAGACGGGTGAGATGTCCATCATGTTTGTGACAGAGTACCCATCTGCCAAGCTCTAAATCAGGGCCTTTGGTACAACATAGGCATGCCCCATCAGAGTTACAGGAATGTTGTTCTGAAGAGGCTGTAAAAAATTAGATCTTCCTCAGAGAGTCAGCAACAAGACAGGTAAACTTGAGTGCAGGCGGGTCACTGCAAGAGGCTGGGACGGGTCGATATGAGGCCTGAGGCTTGGATGGGCACATTGTTTCTATCTCCAGCAAAAGAACATGCGTGGGCTTGGGGAGCCCTCAGCCACAAGACTCTGCTCTTGAGTAGTTAATTCACAGTTATGGTCAAGGCTCTTGCTCTATGCCAGCCTCTTAGCATCACTTTATTCTTGCTTGCATGATGCCATTCATTTGGGAAAGTACCCAAATTCCATAAAACTAGACTTCCTTCTCTCATTCTTATGCAGATGGATCTTGCTTAGGCCCATCAAAGTGGTTGACATCAGGCAGCTAACTTGGCATATACAGACACATATATTTTTGCATGGTGAATGTAGAAAGAGTGAGGGCCTGCCAGCTGTACTGGCAATATACCAAATGGACTTGCAGCATGACAGATGAGAGCTGCAAAGGCCATTGTCAGATATTATTGTATTGGGCAGTGTGATTGGCTGCCACAGTGCAATCCAAATTAGAAATCCATCATATCACCCCTGTAAAAGATTCATTCTTTCTCAAGATATCAGGTGCACATTTCAGTGACACACCAACTCTTTATGGCAAGACTGCCATACCTATAAAAAGAGAGTAACAACACTTCTTATAAAGATAGTATACTAACAGGAACCATGGTAAAGGTGGAGTGATTGGTAAGAGAATTGCCAAAAAAAGCACTGTTGGAAAGGTGTCATCGGTGAGCCTTTAACAGAACCTCAAGTATATCTTTGCAAGGGGATGTTTGGGTAGTGGCCTACAACCATTTTCAGAACTTGAGTGCATTTTTCTATTTGAAAGTGCATTGGGTAACTAACATTGTTCAAAACCTGATTAACCTTCAATACAACCCGAAGACTCATATCTTATCTTCAATTGCCCTCTCGCTCTCTCATTTTGCTCCATTATGCTCACTCTAACTTTTTTATCAACTTTCCTCTTAAACTCTCCCTATTCCGCCTCTCTCAGCCTTTGTTACTCTACCTCTCTCTGCTTACCTCTATAGATGTCTCTTCCGTCCATATTCTCATGTTCTCACCCACCTCACTAATGTTCACTGCAGCATCTCCCTTTTTAGGTTTCGCCTGCACAGATCTTGCGCTGTGCTTGAGAAATCTATTGTTTTTAATATAAACTTAAAAGGGACTTACATCCTGCTTCGTCTCTTTCCTAGCTTCTCATTGGTTCCTGTGCGTGCCGCTTACCTTTTCTCCATTTCTATTGGCTGTAGCATATTTTCCTGCATTTCTCAGTGCTTGTTCCTCATCTGCTTCCCTTATCAGTTTCCCGTTACAGAAAATACTATTAATATCCTCTTTCCTGGAACTATATTTTCCTAAGGTTTAGCGTAATACTATTGCAGCATATTTATATGACAATTTATCACCCAGAGAGATTAAGGGGTCTATTAGGATGGCGGTCAGAAAACCTCCCCGACCGCAATTGTAGCGGTAAAAGACCGCACGCAAGGACCGCGGCATAACCGCCGGTCCAATTAGGATGCTCCACATTCGAAATTCGACCGCGGAGGTCGGATTCTGGCCATTAACATTGCGGCGGTCGCTGCTGCCAGCAGCACCACCGCGATGTTAAAAGGAGCATGTCCTGCACTATCTGCAATGCGTGGCAGGCACTGCACAGTGCCTGCCACCTGGCGCAGGAAAATGTAGGAGGTACCATGGGCACGCACACACCCCCCAACCTGCAGTGGGCCCCCAGAACATGTCTCTGCATGCCTTTCCATGGCGGTTCTACCACCGCGGAGAGGCTGGCTACCACCGGCATTATAATCGTGCCAGCAGTGCTTGGCCTTGATCCACCACAATTGTAGCGGTCCAGTTCTGCCCGCCAGGCAAGCGGGCAGACTGCAACCGGCGGAAAAGTGGCGGGCGGAAAATCACATCGCCGAGGTCACGACCGCGATGCTAATCAGCCTGGCGGTTTTCCGGGTTACGACTGTGGGTGGAATGTCACCACCGGTACAGCGGTTGCCACCGCCGGACTGACGGCGGCCTTTCCGCCCGCCATCCTAATAGAGCCCTAAGTGATTTGCATAGAATCACAGGATGTTGTGTGGCGCCACAGAGAGTAGTACCTGGATCCCCAGCTTTTGATTCAGCAGCTCTGGCCACTGAGCCACATCCTCTCCACTCCTGTGTTATCTGTCAGGGAGCTCTTTCCATCTCCCGTACTATGAGTGATGAAAGCAGCCCTTTATTCACTACATAGATGAAACCGATGAATTACCAATGCTTGTTCTCCCATTCTTTCTCCAAGTTTCTCAATCATACTCTTTCTCCATGTTGTGCATCACTTACACACACGCACTTCACCTTCCACTATATCTCACATTGTTCTTCCTCTGTATATATATTCATGCTCTTTAGTTCCTTCTTTCTTATATGTATTCTCTTTTTCTTTGTTACTTTTGCATGCTTATCTCTTGTGTTTTATCTCCCTTTATCAATTTAACCCTCACTTGCTTTCTCCCCTTTTATCTTCTTTCCCTCTCCTGCTTTTCCCTGGCATCTCTTCTATATCTCACTAATTCTTCTTCTCTCTCTACATCCCTTTCCCCTTGTCTCCCTCTCCATGTGCCCCCCTCCTCATAGTATGCTGTCTGTATTTCTATTACTGTTCTTATTGAATTTATCCGAAGAGAGCTTTAACTATAAGAAGTCACAGTGATTCATAGAATAAAACTGATATAATTAGGAAGGGGGTTCCTGAAAACTTAATTTCATTAAACTACACAGTAACACAACATTTCATTGGAGTTCCCTCTCCTACACAACCGCGGTCACTGGTGTCTTATGAAAGTGTGATCTGGTGAGGATCACACTTATACTGTAGTACTTTAATAGGAAAAAGAAAGAAGGAATGCTGGTACCATCCCTCCCCCTCCCACTGGGAGCACATAACCATATTCTACCCAACATTCCTCCAGAACCACCAAGCCCCAGATGAGGGCCGGCAAGTGCGGGAAGGAGTGAGGGATGCTATGAAGGGCTAGAGGACATAGGGACCCGGAGTAATGAAGATTACCGATAAGTAATAGGACATTACCCCAGGCCCCTCCTGACCTTGTCCCCTTCATTCAAACAAGTGAGAATACCCAAGCAGCAACCGGCCATCATCCCGCAACAAAGCACCAGGACACAGAAAAAAGAGCAAAGCCAGTGATTTATAGAAACACAGAGCAGAAAAATAGGGGAATCAGGAGCACACAGCATGAAGCACCCCAGACCAAAGTTAGCATCATCCTCCAGAACATTCTGAATATGATAATGCCTAATTTAAGGGAGGACCCTGCGGACGCGCCCGTCCTTGCCGGAGAGAAGACCCCCACACTCCTCTTTGCGGATGATACCCTCCTGATGTCCAAGACCCCGAAGGGCCTGCAAAAATTGCTTGACCGTTTTTCTCTCTTCTGTAAAGAGCGTGGTTTATCAATAAACACCGCGAAAACAAAGCTAATGGTTTTATCTGCAAAAAGAAAGGTTAGAAAGGTACACATCTCACTTTTTGGGTCACCTCTGGAGGTGGTAAATGAATTTGATTATCTGGGGGTTAGGTTATCCAAAAATATGTCCTGGGGCTCCCACATATCCAAAATGGTACTTAATCTCAAAAGGGTGTCTGGAGTGATATTAAAAAACCAGCGCCTCTCCATTAGCAGACCGGTTGCTCCAGCCTTGGCAGTCTATGAGGGGAAGGCTGTAGCCTCGGCAGTCTACGGTTCTGAACTATGGGGTACTGAAAACATCAAGGCCCTGGTGTTTGCAGAGAATACGTTTATTAGAGATTTGGTATCACTCCCAGTGTCAACCCCTTTGTTACCATTATTTTTTGACATGGGCAAGAAATCAATTGCTGATAAAGTCCATCTCAGGCCACTGTTATTTTGGGTGCGCCTCAGAAGGACCCAAGAATTAATTGAACATGCCCGAGTGTTGGACAAATTAATCTCCCTTAATGCCAACAAAAAGATTAAGTGGCTCAACAACCTTAAGCTGTTGGGAACTTCTATAGGTTTGGGAGAATCTTGGGTCTCGCAAAGTTCACCTCCCAAACAATTTGCCAAAAAGTTATACTGGGATTGGGTTGAGACCAAGGTCCATGCCAACCCCAAATTGGGATCTCTGACGACCAAATTCCTTGAACATAAAACAACGTGTAAGCTGGAACCCTTTTTGGATTTTATCCAGCTACCCAGAGACAGGACCTTGTTTTTGAAATTGAGATATGGTACTTTGCCCCTTAAGAAATTTATGGAAGGATGGAAAGGCATGAGGGGGCATGATCTAAATTGCCCAGGTTGCAGTTGCCCGGAGGAAACCCTAGGTCACTTTTTATTCGCATGTACAGCATACAAACGTGTTAGGAATAAATGGCTGAAACCAGTATGCAGGGTTTTGGGTGTGAAAGATCATAGATCAGCCCTGCGTATTATGTTAACTAACACTGCCTCAATGTATATTATCTGTGGGGTTGCAAAATATCTAGCGGGTGTCTGAATAATTCGATCTAGGTTGTTGGGCAATGTATAAAAACTCATCTGAAACGACTGTATAGTTTTAATCTTCCTTTTCATTTTAAAATAACTACGTCTTTTTAAATTGTCTGAGATATCCTGTTGGAATGTAGTACTTTTGGGTAGATTGTTTTTATGTATTTTTGTATGCATGTTTGTACTTTTATGATAAATATCTATCGAATAAAGTATTACAACAACGATAATGCCTAACAAAGGTATTAGCAGAAGCCCAAGTGGCCACCCTACACATCTCAGACAGGGACATGCCACAAACTTCCGCCCAAGAGGTCTCCACCCCATGAGTAGATTGCTCCTTAACCCCAGCCGGAGGAGGAGAGCCCAAAAGGGTGTAGGCCAACATGATAACCTGCTTCAGCCAGCGACCAATGGAGGAAGAGGAATCCCTGCACCCGAGAGGAAACTCCAAAAGAAAAAAACAGAGATTCAGACTGCTGCAAAGGATGAGTATGGTCCACATAGATCCGCAACGCCCTGCAAACATCCAACAAAGCCCAAGGAAGATCACCCCTTCCACCTGCTCCACACATAAAGCAGGCATGACCAGTTCCTGGGAGCGATGGAACTGAGAAGGAACTTTGGGAACAAATTACAAATCCAAACGCAGTACTACACCATCCACAGAAAAGGAAAGAAAGGAAAGAAAAGGCTCCAGAGCCAGCAAAGGTCCCAACTCTCCAAGGTGCCTTGCCGAGGTAATGGCCACCCAAATCTTTTTTTAGAAAGTAACAAATTTCAGGTCAAATTCCTCCAAAGGTTCAAAAGGAGCAGCCACTACAGCTCTCAACACCAAAGGGAGGTCCCAAAGAGGAAAAGAAGGCCACACCACAGGACGTGACAAGGAAAAACTGCGCAACAAACAAGAAACCAGGTTGTCAACATCAGACCAATTCCCCAAGGGGAACGCAAAGCTCGAATACTAGTCCACTTAGCCCGCAAAGTGGATACAGACAAACCCTTCTCAAACCCCGCCCAGAGAAACTGAAGGACATCAGGCAAAGGACAAATGAGAGGAGACAACGTCAGACACTCACAGCAACTCTGGACGTTACCCCAATGACGACTGTAGGACTTGAGCGTAGATGACTTCCTGGACTGCTGAATCGACAAAGCTGGATGCTTGGGGAGACCCCATTTCTCGACCCCTGCCTTTCAACTTCCAGACCGACAGACAAAGCTGCCTGAGGGACAACATCGGAGAGGACCGCAAGGGAGACAGAGGGAACCGGAAGAACCAAGGACCCTGAACAACTAACAGCCAAAGAGTGGGAAATCAGGACCGGCGGGGCCATAAGGGCACCACCACCCACCGATCCTCCATCACCAGGCAAGACAGAAACCGAGAGATCAGAGTAAGAGGAGGAAAGGCATACAGCAGCCAATATATGGTCAGAGCATCCACCCCCCAAGACCCCGCCTGAGGGACCCAGGAGCAGAAGCTAGGAAGCTGAGCATTGAGCCGGGAAGCAAAGAGGTCGAGATAAAGGAGACCAAACCTCACACACACCAGATGAAAGGCCAAGGGAGTCAAGGCCAACTCCTGAGAGGTGGGTAAATACCGACTGTGGACATCCGCCACCCCATTACCCACCACCGGATATGAACAGCCGACAGAGACAAGAGGTGCTCTTCCGTCTAGCAAAACAATGAGGACACCATAGCATTCAGGGACTTGGACCTGATACCCCCCTGGTGATTCAGGTAGGCCACCGTCACTGTGTTGTCCGAACGAACCAGCACATTGCGGTACAACAACCAATCCCAGAACCCCATGACCGCCTGGTACACTGCAGACAACTCACGCAAATTCGAAGACCGCCGACCCTCCAGAAAGGACCACCGACCCTGAAGGGAGTATGACCCCAACATCATCTCCCAATCCTAGTGCACTGGCATCCATTGTGAGAACAACCAGAGGGGAGGGCTGCAGAGGCAGACCCCTGGCGAGATTGTCAAACACCGGCGCAGAGCAGGGAGGATTGAGAGGGACACTGGAACCAAGAGGGACAAATTGTGAGGCAACGGATTCCACTGAGAAAAACAGTAATGACCAAAGAGGCCGCAGATGGAACCGTGCTCAAGGCACTGTGAACACTGTAGCCACCATAATACCCAGAAGCTGCAACCAGAGACGGACCAGAAAGGAACAACCACTCAGAAAATGATGAGCAAGGGAGCACAAGGTCACCGCCGAGACACAGACAGGAAAACCCAATTCAGATCGTTGCGGAAACAAGCCCCTATGAATGTCAAGTCCTTGGAAGGCACCAGCTGACACTTGGTGAGATTCAGGAGAAACCCTTGGGCCCCCAATGCTGAACACACTAACTCCTGATGCCACAACAACAGATCCATGGAAGGAGCATGAAGGAGCCAATTGTCCAAGTAAGGGTAAATCAGGATACCCTGAAGATGGAAGGAAGCCACCAATGGCGCCACCACCTTGGTGAACACCCTGGGGGCCGACCTCAGGCCGAAGGGCAGAACCCAAAACTGGTAATTCGCCCCGGAAGACAAAACCTCAGGAATGAACTAGAAATGGGGTGAACAGGGACATGTTAATAAGCGTCGTGAAGATCCAGGATGCACATGAAATGACCCGGGGGAACCAGGGGAATCACTTGTTGGAGAGTCTCCATCTTGAATGGCAGATGCAACACAAATTTCCTCAGGGCCTTCAAATCCAGGACAAGATGGAACGCCCCTGTCTCGATGGGCACCAGGAAAAATATAGAATAAACCCCCCTTCCCCTCTCCAAAGGAGGAACCTCCTGCACTGCCCCCTTGTCCAACAGAGCCTGGCTCCCCAGACACAGCTCCGATGTCTTGGTCGGACAAGACGGCCAGGGAGTTGGATAGACCCCCTAGTTCGGAGGAGGCTCTGAAAATTCGATGAGGTACCCCAGTCTAACAATGTCCAGGACCCACATATCGGAACAGGAGCGCATCCAAGCTGGAGGGAAGAACTGAAGCTAACCTACGACCAAGAACCTGGCATCGGCTGCAAGATAGTCAGGAAAGAGGCTTCACAGGAGGAGAATTCACCTTCTTGTCCCGAACTTTACCATAAGCAAATCGTCCGCGACCACGAGAAAACTGCCTATGAGGATGGGGGGATGGAAGAAGGACTTGGGTTTAGAAGAAACTGCCACAGAGGACAATTGTTTGAACGAGGAGGAATGCTTCTTCTCCTTAAAAAGACAATGCAGTTTGTCCTCCATCTCCTCGTCAAACAACATGGTACCCTGAAAGGACAACCGAAGGGCAGAGGACTTCAGGCTGAATCCGTTTTCCAGTCCTTCAGAACCAAATAGCGGGGAGCTTCTGCCTCTCAATATGTTCCAGAAGACCCGAACAGTCAGAAGAATCATCCATAAAGAGACTTGATATCTGAGATTAGCGACTGAGGAACATAAGTTTCATAAATGCCCGCCCTGAGAGCCAGATGGGAACCAGAATAAACTTTTGGAAGGGAATCGTCCACCTTCTTATACACTGGCTCCCTGACCTCTGCCTCCTCAGCCAACAAAGTACAACTCACTAGACTGGCCACAAAAGAATCAATAGGAATGGAGTCAGGCAATTGTTGGCCATATCCTGAAGATAATAGAGCTTGACCATTGTAGTAAAGTATGGTCTGCTTCCTATGGTTACCCCCACTTTTTGCTGTGTTTCACAGTTTTTTTTACTTTAGTATGGCGGTGGCCCTGCTAATCAGGACCACAGCCTAGCTGTTCTCTCTCTAAATTGATACTATGTACTTTAGGTACATACCAGATTGGTTACTGGGTCACCCTTATGAGTCCCTGCATATGGTACCTTAGGTGCCCAGAGCATAGGTACCCCAGAGGCCTACCAGGGCCTGAAGTATGTATTGTGCCACCCCTGGTTAGCCTTCCAAACTGACACCACAGGTCTCACTTGCAGCCTGGGTAAGGTGGTGTAAGCACCCCTTACTTAGATATAGTATACCTGTATCTACCTTTACATATAACACATATTAACCTATAAGTCACTCCTATGGCAGGCCTTGACAATCCTGAAGGTAGAGTGCTTGGTTTTGTATGAGAGGGTGCCCTAGCATGAGCTGAGCCCCTCTGCAGTTTTCAGAAATATCTCCTTAAAGCTGTTCTATGATATAGCCATACCATATACTCTTAAGTGCATTATAATTCTCGCGGTTAATGCAAACTTTGGTTTGGCTTTATCAAAACATGTCGTGTAAGGTTTCAAATACTTTGGAATACTACCTCCCGCCAGTTCTGGTGGCGGGTTTAGCATTCCACCCTTCTAGAGGGAGAAGACATGTAGATACTGGTAAACCCGGTTAAAGTTAAACAGAGCCCCAGCATCACAAAATGGATGCTGCTGCCACAGACACGAGTTTGCCCTCCTGCTGCTGGACGAAACTCCAGCAGGGGAGGCCTGGACAATAGGTTTCCTGTCAAGGGAGGTGCTGGCACCTCCCCAGACAGGCATTAGTGTATTGGGGCAGGGTGGAGTACATTCAGTGAATGCTTTTCAGACACTGCCTGGAGCACAGAAAATGCTCCATGCATTTCCCAGATCAAACCGGTTGCTGGGGGACTCACCCACAGCTCTGGTGCAAAACTGGGCAAAGGGGAAGGGGTGTAAACACCCCCTCCCCAGGTCCAGCCATAGGTGGGACCTTTAGAGTTAGCCCAACCCCTAAACTTAGTATAAGTATAGGAACCCAGTCCCCAGGACTTTAGATTAACCTGGACGAAACTCTGCAACATATATCTTGGACCTTTGACATTCCATATCGACGGGAAGATGGAAGAAATCTCTCTTGTGGTCAAGGAGTGACCACCCTGTGCAAACAGGCACCAAAGCATCTTTGCCAGTCTGCATTTTGAGGCTCCCGCTGGATCCCAAAGAATCTGCAAGACAGGACACAGAATTCCAGATATCGCTGAAGCTGACACGAGTTCCCAGCAAAGCTGAGACCTGTAGCTGACACGAGAGACGTGGGACCGGAACTCCTGGACATCCTGCATTTTTGCAACTGCACCTACTTCCCGAAGTTTCCTGAAGTTGTGCATTGGGGTATTTGAAGCCCCTGCCCCAAGCACCTTTTGCACTGAAGTACAGAGGCCAGCACTCCACAAGTGACCCGTGAGTCCCCTATCTTCACTGCAGCTTGAGGCTCCTTTGTGGTTCCTAGTCTGTTGGCTAGTGAGCCCCCACAAAGGCCATTCCTTTGTTTCCTGAGTTTTCCTGGTTGCTCGAGATGTGCTCTAACTCTCCTCCAAAGGAGGAGTTCCTCAGACCTTGCTGGTCTGAATCAAAGCAAATTTTGTAATCTTGCATGGGTTGCTGTTGCCAAAGCTTGTTGGGACCAATTTGGATTCTGACACTGCAGCACTCTACATCCTTTGTGGGAAAGTTTGAATCCAGCTCATGGTTGTCATCGACACCTCCTGGTCCTCGTGGCTGAAGAGTCAAGTTTCACCTCTTTCACCTCTTTCACCTGAAAACACCCGACATTGGTTGGCATCTTCCTATTGCCATCCTGGTCACTGGCTAGTGGCCCAGACTCTGTCCCCTCTGCTTTCAGGTTCTTCACAGCTCTGATCTACCCTTGGATCAATCCGGACACTTTTCCTCTGGTTGCCTGCAGCATTCCTTCGCAGCTCTCCATTGGAATCGACGACGAAACCCAACACCAAAAGACACCCATGCACCCGGCTTCCCTGGGTGAGGTAACACGAGTACTCCGGTGCTCCCGTGGGTCTTGACTCTTGAAGTGTCCTAGTCTAAAAGGGTTCCATCGTAGTTCACCTCTAAGTGCCCTTAATCTTTAAAAATTGTAACTTGTTTGTTCTCCATAGAAAGTCAATATTGATTCACGGCTGTGTTTAGACACTGCACGCGTCCCCCATGGGTCTCCTGTGTCCCTACCATGGGTGGTTCCTGGTAGTCCCAGCGGTTCTACAAGCCCTAGGCCTCCTTTCTAACCCTCAAGTGGTTCTTATAGCACTATTTTAGTATATGGTTTGTGGAGGCCCCTAGGACATAACGTATACTGTGCAACTTATCGTTTGCTAATTGAGTTCCTTGTATTGTACTTTTACCTCTGACCTCATAAAGAGACCAGAGGGGTTGTGTTGAGAATAAATACATATATTTTTGATATATCTTGTGTGGTGTACTTTCATTTGGTCATTCAAGAGTTTATAGACTTGTAAAACAACTTGCTTAACTCGCCTCTAAGTCTTAGCCTGAAGGCTGCTCTCCACAGCTACCACTAGGATAGCGTTCTATAAGGTTGACTTTAAACCTACCAGCAATAGGGGTTGTTTGGACTGGTGCAAGGTGCCCACTAGAATAGTGGACAGCATATGCCAGTCCAACTTCTCACAACCATGAACCGCCAAAGCATAATGCGATCAGGGTCCTTCCACTCCCGGTTAAGAACCTCACAGATGTAGAGATGGACCAGAACATCAACCGAGCTTTGAAACTGGTGAAGCAAAGAACCCCCAGAAGTGCTGGGGGTATCATCGCAAGGAAACCCTATATTAGACTTTACATGCTTCACCAAGTCTGGCAACATATCCTTGTCAATGTACTTGCCCTTTAGTTGATCACCCCTGTTAGAAATGGGATTTTTGGTAGGCTAGGTCGTGGGCCAAAGCCAGGCAAAAACAACCCCTCTAGTCAGGATAAGTGAGTTACACTTCTCACCCCCTTGGTACCTTGGCACGAGCAGCCAGGCTTATCTTAGAGGCAGTGTGTAAAGCATTGGCACATAACCAACAGTAGTACAATGTACGCACGACAACAGGACACCACACCAGTTAAAAAAAATATCCAATTTTTATATACTTAAGACAAGACCAAATACTATAAAAATCCACAATACTATACTTAAAAATCTGCATTTATCAAAATGCGTTTCAAACACAGTTCCTTGATGTCGAAAGCTCCGTCCGGGGCTATCACGGCGTCGTCAACAACAAATCCAACAGTTCTGGCTGGTCGTGGGGTCACGGGCCAGCTACGGTGTCGGAAAGACCAGCAAACAGTACCTGTGGGAAATGCATGGAGATGAGGCCCTTGAAGTCACTTGTGTTGCAGGTCGAGCTCCTCTCTGATGGAATCAGGAGCGCTGGCCTCGGAAGGTGTCAGAGGCTGCTGTGCAAAGTGCAGCGGTGCGGTGCCCCCGGGTCACGGTGTGAGATGAGGACGGTGCTCGTCACGGTGCTAGCAGGTCACGGTGCAAGCAGCAGCATCATCGTTGCTGAAGCGATGTCGTCGGATGACGAGCGGGAGTCGATGGCGCCGGCGTCTGTAGGCTAAGGCTGCGGTGCGGGATGAGGGTGGTGCATCGTGTAAGTTATGAGCGGTGCCCTCTGACCACAGGGTAAAAGCAGCGCTGTCGATTTCGGCGTGGCACGGTGGCATCATGGAGGCCAAGGCGTCCTCGTGAAGCAAGGCGGTGCGGAGTGTGATGCCCACAGGTCGCGGTGCGAGCAGAGGCTCGGTGGCGGCATCAACAGGCATCGTCGGTGAGACTAAGGTCGCGGTGTGGCGGTGCTCTCTGCGGTGCCAAAGCTGTGGCATGAAGCGAGGCGGTGCAGAATGCGGTGCACACAGGTCACTGTACGAGCAGCGGCTCAGTGGCAGCGTCAGCGGGTGTCGTCGATGAGACCAAGGTAGCGGTGTGGCATTGCGGCGGTGGTCTCTGCGATGCCAAAGCTTCGGTGTGAAGCGAGACTGTGCGTAGTGCTGTGCCCACAGGTCGTGGTGCGAGCAGCGGCTCGGTGGCGGCATCAACAGGCGTCATCGGTGAGACCAATGTCGCGTTGCGAAGGTGCTCCCTGCAGTGCCACAGCTTTGGTGTGAAGTGAGGCGGTGCGGAGTGCGGTGCCCACAGGTCACGGTGCAAGCAGCGGCTCGGTGGCAGCGTCAACAGGTGTCGTCGGTGAGACCAATGTTGCGTTGCGGCGTTGCAGTGGTGCCCTTTGCAGTACCTTCAGGACACGGATTCGGCAGTCGAGTTGTTTTTCCTCTGTGTGCAGCACAAAATGCACAGTCCCCAGGGCTGCGGGCAGAAGAGCTTGAAGTCTTTGTTGTTCCTGAGACTTCATGAACAGGGGGCAAGCTCTACCTCAAGCCCTTGGAGAGACTCACAAATTAGGTTGCAGAAAGTCCAGTCCAGGCCTTTCACTGCCCAAGACAGAAGCAGCCACTGCAGGTCAGCCCAGCAAAGCACCCAGCAAAGCAGTTGTTCCTTTTTGCAGCTTCTCCGGCTTTTCTTCTTGGCATTCTTCTTGTTACAAAAGAGTTCTAAAGTTCAGGGATCTGGGCCCCAGTATTTGTATCAAAAATCCTTTGATCCTCTAGGCAGAGGGTGTCTGTGCCCAGACAGAACCAGTTCTGGCTTCTCTAGTGTGATTTCCTGGCAGGGGGTGGAGACAGCATTGTCAGAGGCAGACCAGGCCCTTTGAGGTGCAAGGAAATCTCCTCCCCCTTCCCCCATCGCAACCCAGGTCTATTCAGCCCTTTCCTGACCCACCTAGACTATCTGTAGCCCCTCCTGCCCCCCCAGCCTTCTGGCATTCAGAACCCAAACAGGCAATCCACATTCCACCAGAAGGCACACAGGATGACTGAGCTAGAAAATACCTACTTTCTAAAAGTGGTACTTTCAAAACAGAACGTAAAAATAACCTTTACTAATAGATGCATCTTTAGATTCTGAGTTCAGGTATACTAAATTTAATTTTTTTACCTAGTTCCCCGGTTATGTTTATAAGATGTTATAAACAACCTTCTGATTCTGTCCTATGGGGAACAGGTAGCCTTGCAATAGTGAAAAACGAAATTGGCTGTAATTCACTATCAGGGCATGCCACACACACCAGGGCATGTCATACCTTTCACATACACTGCACCCTGCCCACAAGGGTACCATGGGCCTACTAGTAGCATTTGATTTACAGACCCTGGCACACTCAGTGCACTTTACTAGGGACTAACAAGTAAATCAAATATCCAATCATGGAATAACACAATGTACACAGACAGCATATGCACTTTAGCACTGATTAGCAGTGGTAAAGTGCCCAGAGTCCTAAAACCAACACAAACAGGTCAGGGAAAAATAGGAGGAAGAAGCAAATAGTTTGGGGATAACCCTACAAAAAGGGCCATTTCCAACAACCTCCCAACCCCTCCTTCTCCGAGGCAGAAGAAGGAGAATGGGGAGCGTGACCAAAGCTCTTGGACCAAGGAGTGCCACCCATCTTCAGCAAGGTCTCCTTAATCAAACGTTTAATTTTGGCATCACTACCCTCCTTACGCCGTATGGAGCGTGCAGGAGAGGGTAAAGAAGAAGACACTGAGGAAGAAGAGAAGGAAACCTCCACATGCCTGCACTTCCTTGAATGTTTACCCATGTCCACAGGTCTGGGCAACAAAAAGAGTAGGAGCACACCACACCCTCCAGCAAGACACCAGAAAAAACTCCTGAACAAGTCGCCAACATCAGAGAATGTCTGCAAGGACATGCAGGGAAATGGGAAATCCCCAGCAGAGGGCAGTACAGAAGAGTCACACCTGGAACTGTACAACCGAATCACAGCAGCCACACCCGAGTCAGAGGCAATCCACAGAAGCCCACAGCACTTGGCAGTCACAGGCGGGCGCTACTTATGAAGTAAGAGTATGCGATCCCAACCACCATGCCACAGCGGCTCCATAGAATGGCAACAGGAATAATAAAGAAAAACCATTGTGCAATACTTACGCGCCGGCCGTCTACCACTAACGTCGCAACCGCCAGCCGCACTGCACCAGAATGCATGACTTCCTGCACCTATAACCCCGCAGTCAGGCAATACCCGGAAGGAAGCACCCCAGGCTCCAGAGGGCCGCCGCAGAATCTAAGCAGGAACCGCCATGCCCCCGACGTGCCCGGAAACCCGGGAGGCGCGGCGAAGACTACACAGCCAAAGCGAGCAGTCCAGCAGGAAAGAAAGTGTATATGGAAACCAAAAGAAGGCAGAGGAGTCAACATAACACCCCCCAAGCCTGCAAAACAACAGTTGATGGACAGAATGCAGAACAATGTCATACATTCACCCCAGTACAGAGATCTGGGCCTAAATCCATCGTTTTTTTGCACTCCACACCACCCCAGTTCAGACATGGCCATATGCAAATCAGCCTTGACCCTGTGCCTCATGGGAACAGTCCAGCCCAAACCGCCAAGCCATGTCGTTCCTGGACCGGAATCAAGCATCCTAGGACCAGTTTCTGGCTATCAGCCGTCTTCAGCCAGGATAGCTTGACTCCAGTGGTGTGGAGAGCATGGGACTCACATCTGAGCATACCCAGCCCACTCGGGGTGACAACATGCAAAACAACAGTTGATGGACAGAATGCAGAACAATGTCATACATTCACCCCAGTACAGAGATCTGGGCCTAAATCCATCGGTTTTTTGCACTCCACACCACCTCAGTTTAGACATGGCCATATGCAAATCAGCCTTGACCCTGTGCCCCATGGGAACAGTCCAGCCCGAACTGCCAAGCCATGTCTTTCCTGGACCGGAATCAAGCATCCTAGGACCGGTTTCTGGCTATCAGCTGTCTTCAGCCAGGATAGCTTGACTCCAGTGGTGAGGAGAGCATGGGACTACTGGGGTGGCAGAGTGGGCTAAAGAACGGTGATGGATTAAACCCAGATCTTTTGACTGGGTGTGAGTGTTTGATTGATTCAGATGCTTCGTCCATCACCACCCCCTTTTGTACCACCCCCCAAGCCTGGCAGGGAGGGAGTCAACGAGAACAGCCACTCACCCGCCGCTCAGCAGCAGGTAAGCCCCAGGAGCCTCCAAGCTCCTGAACATCCTTCATACTGTCAGTAGACAGAAAAGAGAACAGTAGGAATGCTGGGTAGAGTACGGTTATGTACTCCCAGTGGGAGGGGTAAGGGTGGTACCAGCATTCCTTCTTTTTTTCTGTTAGTGAGATAGATTATCTCACTTGTCTGTATGAAGGGGACGAGGACAGGAGGGACCTGGTGGTAATTGCCCATTACAGGACTTTTCAACCATGTGTGTTATCTATACCTCTGCAAAAATGCCAACTCTATTTAAAATAATATCAGCCTTCTTAATAGATCTCAATAGTCTTCTAAAAAATGCATGACTTTCCCTCATGAGAAGGGTCATACAATTCCACAGAGGCTTTCTTCGAAGGGGTACATTGTCCCATTGGAGGCAGAACTGTCCTGCTGAGGCGGGTCAGTGTTAGAGTAGTATCAATACTCTCCTGTTGAAAGTGTGGAAGGGCCTACTAATAGCCAGCAATGTACCATTAAAGGCAGTTTGACAGAGATGTGCTATGTGTTCCATTAGAAATATAGTAGTCCTTTCAGCAAGTGCTGCATTGCTTTTATTAGAGATTTGATAACCTTACTAAGAAATGGCAGTACTATTTAATGACAAGTATTGCAACCCTGCAGAGAAATGTTTATAGTGTCCAATTAAAAATAGTGTAGACCTTATACAAAGTGCTGGTAATAATTCAATAAATGCTCAGTGGCCTCCCTGAGAAGTGTTGCTATTGCACCTCTTTTGAGAGGTGTGTGTGTTTTCCCAAAGAAATTCCAGATTGGAATTGTATTTATCTATTGCTAAGTACCATGGATTGGGTTATGTGTCTCCCTGTGGTAAACTATCAATCAATGGTTCACACCATGGATATCTCCTTTTTAATCTGCAACCTGGTGGAAGTAGGCCTACATGATTTGGTCTTATCACAGTTTTTCTCCTTTCTTACTAGTCAGAACCAGGTATTTGCAATCCCACCTTTACATTCTGAACTGTGACCTTTCTCTTTGTAAGTTCCGCTTGCTCTTCTCTTCCAACATCTAACTGATAGAGCATTTATTAAATCTTTCAGTGTGTACTACCTTTTTTACCCTGATAACACTCAACTTATCCTGTGCTTTGACCTGCCTACGTCTCCATTTCAGCACACTCTACTACTCCTTATCTTGAATTGAGGTTTTGTTGACTAGTAACTTACTGAAACTCAATGCCAACAAGGCAGGTATAAGAGTGTGGGCCAGAAGTGGCTGTAAAGCCAAGTCTTTTGGCACACTGAGATGAGTAGATCCTCCTCACCAGTCCCCAAGGTTAATGACTCTGGCTTTTGCTCTGATAAGTTGCTGTCTTTTGGGGAACAAGTGAGCTTTCTAATCTCTCATGTTATCAGCAGATGCGGTTGCTGGAAAAGAGTCTTCCTTTTATTCGTCATCATCTGCATGCTCTGGTGATGAGAGCAGAAATTCTAGTAATAGGTGACTTTACTGGGGCTTACCTTCTGATGCGACTCAGAGATTGCAGATCACCTGGAAAGTCGTGCTTAGGTTGGTATTTACCCTCCATAAAGGTCTCTGAAGTTTCCCAGCTTCCTAATGAGCAGTTGATCAAATAGAAGGCTCTTGATGTTGCCACCAGGCATTTTATTAGAAGGGTTCTAAGTGTAGTTATGCCAAGCTTTCTCAGCATTTGCGAGCGCAGCAGTGGCAAAAGGAATTAGATGCTACAGTATCCGCGCGCCAAGGAAGATTTACACGTTGATCTCACAGACTACGTCTGGGAACTGTTACGTCTTGGGTCTGAATTCATATCTACCCACAACAGCAATTGACTACCCTGTGAGTTGTATACAACGCTAACTCACCACCTTTTGTAATCAAGCGCCACTGAATGAAGGGAACGACAGGCTCCTACAGCCCACAGCCTTGAAAGTGATACTTCTTGAGCTATTTCTGGTGAGCCCGCCTGGGCCTACTTAGGCTGTTAACCCCCTACCCAAGTCCTGATGAAGACCCGCACTGACCTCCCAACAGTGCAGATCCAGGGTTGAAACATCAACATTACATTCTTTGGACCAGCCATAGGATTCTGCGATGAGACTCATTCATTCAGTCCGCAGAATTACTTGCAACATTCTGAATCTCTGTCCAATTCTCCTCCCTCTCCCCTCAATCACCTCTGTATATACTACACCTTCACAATATCACTGAGCACTAAATGTCACCTTCTTCACATAATATGTATCACTATATGCCTTTAACAGCCTTACAAATATTGAAATAGGATATTTATAAATGATGTAATTTATGAAAGTTCTTAAAATACCCCATATAGTTTGGATTTGGATTTATTAGGATTAACTTGTCTAATTGTGAATAGTTTCTTGAATAGCCCGAGTAACTTGAAGAAATAGTACGCACCCGACAGAACCAATTGTATTTTTTCCCAAGGTTTCTCAGCATGGCACCCCAAGTCACTGACCTGGCTCTGTGTTGTTGCTGATGATCTTATGTTTCAAAAAGCACTCAGAGCTTGGTGGTATTGTCTTTTCTCTTCTTGCCCCACAGCTTTAGAATGCTATTCTGTTGGCTATTCAACAAATTGCTGATCAGAGAAGGTTGTTAATGTGCTTAAATTCCACCTTTTTAGTTATCTGCTTTTCTTAAGAAACTCTTAGCAATTTGATGTTTTCATTTAAATATCATAATCAAAGGTACTCATGCAAAAGTTTGTAAGTGTTTTTATCATTTTTTATTGGTTCTACATTTCTCATTCTATGGGCTTCTGAAAGGAAGAAGGAAAAATACTGATGCATGCTTAACACATATTATTCACAGATCTGTTAAGTTACATCTCAAGTCCAGATGTACACAAATGCTCACCAATTATTTGGTGTTCTATATTTCAGTGAGAAAGAAAGCAATATATTAATCATTAACATAAACTGATTATTTCAAACAAAAGGTATATTTTTAAAAGAATCAATACATTTAATTAAAAAAAGCATTCCCAAAGCCAAAAGGTTTCTCTGATAAGATCTATTGGCTTTGCTAATGTTTTTATACATGCTGTAGATAGAACATCACAGTTGCTGTACAGCATAGCTTTAATAAAAAGAGACACAGTGATATAATAATGTGGTAGGCAATAGCATGCTTTCAACACACATGCATGTGCGTACAAATGAACACTATTTTTTATATTTACCAATCTAAGATGGTTAAGTTCATTTTTTAAAAGAAGTCTGAAAAAGCTGTTTTAAAACATGGAATGTAAGCACTAAAAAAACTTATAATGGATGAGCATGTTGGGAAGGGAGGTGAAGAAAAATGTTAGATCAAGGAGAAGCTACACAACAGGTGGGCAGGGGAAAAGCACAAGCAAAAGAGAGCAATGAGGAGTAGGGAGACAAAAGCACATGGGAGAGAGAAAGCAACACAAGTGTTTGTTGAGAGCAAGTAGCACATGGGCAGAGAGAGCAAACGGGGGAGAAAAGTGCACTAAGCAGACAGCTGGATAATACATGCACTGTCATGGAGAACTTAAACAACAACAAAAAAAGTGGTTCCCTAAAAGCAAAAAGAGTAAGCCTAGAAGCCAGTCAATCAAAGAGATGGGAAAGAGGCAATGTTCCACAGGAGGGACAAACACAAGATTGACGAAAAATCCATTAAAAAAAGTACCTAAATGAGAGTGACAGGAAAGCCACCCAATGGTAAGCAATTGACAACACCAAACACCTGTATGTTTCTAGTAAGCCCACAATAAGTCTTTTGCAACTAGGCAGCTTGCGCTGTTTGGTAGGCTTGACCTAAAACGCATAGTGGATGCAAAATCATACTTCATAAACTTTAAATTACAACATATAAAAATCACAAAACATACCTTCCAATTGTGAGATTTTGGGAATAAAATGCGTATTTGGGTGCTTATTTTTCCAAAGCCTGCAAATTCCAGGTGGGCTTTTTCCCCTAATGTATATCACCATATTTGACTTGCTGATATTTATCTCTAAACTCATAATTGCGTTATGTGCCATAACAGGGTTTACACACATATCACAATAGCTCGTAATGAAGGCCCCCTGCAATGATTTGGTAGCAGGCTTATTTATCTACCAAGCAACTTTTCACAGCAGGCTACCTCTGGAGAGGCTGTAGACTAGAGCAGTGCCAGTCAAATGAAAAAATGATTCTTGCCCAGCCCTACTTGATTATCAAAGAAATCATACATTGTGGCAATAGGTAGATGTTCTCATTGGACATGGTGTCTAAAAGATGGTAGGACCAGGGCAATGGAAGCACCAGGAGGTATGTATACCACTGGAAATGGTATTAAAGGGTTTGTTAGCACTATGACTAAATATCCCATACAGTATTATAGTCTGTTAACACTGTAACTCTTGTTTATCATGCCTGATCTGAAAGGTGAGAGAGAAATAAAGACTATTCAAATTCAATTTGCAGCCTTTCAGCTAGAAATGTCAATTAGTGCTAGTACTCCATGATTAACATTAACACAAACCTTCTGGGGGGAGTCAATGCTTGAAATGGAAATGTAGAAGTGCAGGTACTCCTTGTCCCAGAGAATATGTTTGCTTTTGAGAAGTGCCGGAACTCTCCCATTAAAATGATTGGAGCCGTGCTGAGAAGTTCCAGGACTATCCCTTCCAAATTAAAGAAGTACAGGTACAGAGCACCTGATGGTACTTGCCCATTTAAAGCACTGGGGGAAGTGCTTTTAAAGGCATTACAGCTCCAAATCAAAGGAGTTCGCAGAGTAATGGTCTTATAAGAAATATGGTTTTTGTCCCTATGAAAGTGTAACAATTATGTTTTGAAGTGCTGATGCATTCAAATGATAAGATCCCTATGTGGAAGCATGAGTACTGCTCCTTTGAACATTAATAGCAGCATTGCTGGGAAGTGAAGCTAGCATCCTATGCTGCCATCAGTTTGCCTGATAGCTACTGATGAAGAAAAGGTGGGGGAAAGAGTGTGGTGGGGGCATGGCATAAACGTACAATACTTGGCCTCTCCAGTTTAGATTGACAAGTAACATACATTCCTATAGGTAAATAGCACTAAATTGTAATCTTTCTAAGCTCTACAGGGGCCTGAGACTAAAGGTGAAGAGCTATGTATTAAGATTTAACAACTGACATGGATACTGATTTATGCCTTTAAAAAAGATTTCCAGAAGTACTCTTGGAGAAAGTTTGTGAATTAATGTTTTGTATGCCAGCAAATAGTCATGTATTTTTCAAACGTAATAAAAATCTAGAAAGTACAACCACACATGCTAACATCTCATCCTGGTAAGGAATATATTCCTGCTGTTGACAAGAGTAAATATAAGAGTAAATCGTCTGAAATGGAGTTCTGACTACCTACAAACATGTACGTTTGTGGATGTTCGAAAATGTAATTGGCATTCCAACCTTGGATCACCCAGTCACCACCCAGATGAACTTTACTGCGAAGGACTTAAGAGTGCACATTTATGTGAGGTGCACACTTTGCATTGCACTTGTAAAAAAGATATATACACATGCAAGTAAAATTTACAAGCCCAAACTGAGTTCTGATTAGAGACCCATATGCTCCCTGAAAAAATAAATATGGTAAATGGGGATAAAGTGAATGACGAGGATCAAACCATTAAATGCAATGGAGAAGCCAGTATTAGCACTCAAGAGGTCATCCTAAATATTACTACATGCTTGTGATGTTACAAAACTATAAACAAACTACATCATCGTATTTGAACATAATAATGTAGTATTTAAAAGATACTCTGATCTATTTATTGTGTCAAGAGTTTATTATTTGGATCAATGCCTATAGCTCCCTTGCCTTTCTGCTTTCCCTGGTCAAATGTGTGACATGAACTAGAACAGTTGGTATCATAAAAACATTTCTAATACTAGCAGAAACAGATCAGAAATGAAGCTGCACAGCTAAAATGCAGAAATGGAAATAGGTATTTATCCCACGAAAGTCTGCCAAGGTATTGGGGGGGCAAACAATAGAAAAGGTTAGCTCGGCCCTCACAGGCCCCCGTAGCTATGGCACAATCCCCATGGTACCAGTATTCAATAACCCACACCTCATGACAGGCTCCTCCCAGACAATATATTTGTGTAAATGGACCATGCACAGGACCCCAGCAATACTGGACAGACCAGTTCCCACCAGAAACTAGCCTAAGTTCCACTGCACTTTTGACCTGAAATATCTCCAGACCTTTAGTGAGAATAACCATAGCTCGAACACTTGCAAATTTAGGATATTGAGTCCTAATCATCTGGACTCTCTCCTTTTATTTAGTTGTTTTGTGCAGCAGCACCCTGGTCACTGCAGAGCAGAGAGCAGTGCTTACTTTGATCTGGTAGTTGCAGGTGGGGCCCACTGGCACTTATTTTTGGGGACCGGCACTTATTTTTCCTCATTAGACTTTTACCCACCGAAAAAGAAAGAAAGAAGGAGGACGAGAAAGAAGGAAAAAACATTGATAAAGGGAGAAAGCAGGGGTGAAAAAAAGGCAAAAGAGTAGGGTGTGCCTGGTGGTGGAAGAAAGAGGCATGAGGTGAATGCAGGACTCAAGCCTTCGTAATAGGCAGCCCCAAAATTCAATAGCAAAGGTCGTGGACTTCTCAGCAAACCTTTGGACCCCACCACTTATTATTTTACAAATCAAGCACTGGAAATGAGAGAAGAAACAAACAGAATGGCAAAGGAGAGGAAGTTAGAGCCCAGCCAGACACAGGAATCTAGTCCTAGATTTTGACTTCTTCGGTCCTTCTCTTTGGCGAGACATACATATAAACGCTGTGTTGAATAATTTGATTTTCGAGCCCTTTTTGAGCTGAAGATAATTAACTACAGAGAGAAGTGGTGAGCTGATGGAGTTTCAGAGAGTGAGGCCCTCATCCACCGAGGATTTGCCTCCGTGCTTACATCCTTTGAAACATCTTTGCTGGATTAGCGGGAAGGAAGCTGATTGTAACTTCCAGGCGGGGGTGTAATGCGGTGCTCAAGCCCTCGCCCCAGGAGGATTCGTGCATCCAGGGGAGGGTGGTACTTTTGATTCTGTATTCCAACGAGGAGTTTTCAAAGCTGGCTTGATTGATCACGCCTTTGAAAGAGCATGATTTGCACTCTTTGTAGCCTGGTTTTTGGAAGGCTGGTGTGTATCACGTTGCAATAGTCCAGAGGTGAAACTATCCAGACCTTTGCTAGCTCTATTCTAGGATAGCGTAGATCTTCTGTAGAAGTGAAAGTTAAAATTGAATGCCCTGGATGCCATTAACTGACTTTCTTTCCAGAGGTGTCACGTAATGTCTTTCTCTCAACTTCTTATTTTTTTATTGTACCTTGCCGTTTTTACATGTATAGAGTTTATATTGCACCTGTAATGTTGTTTTCTGTTTTGATAGAATTATTTGCATTTACATTACCTTCAAGTATTGAGCTTTCTTTCTAGGTTGCTCCCTTTGTCTTCTCTTCTTTTATCTTCTTTTCTTTTCTTTTCCTTTCTCTTCTCCTTTCTTTTTTTCCCCCCTCTTTCTTCTCCCTCTACACAAAATCTCCTTAAAAGCTTTTCCCCTTAGTAAAGCTCATTTACCCCTATTGAGCTTGTTTTTCCAATTGTTATATATTTTTTTAATTCTTAACTCTTTTTGATGCCTTCTTCTTATGTACTGATGTTTTACATTGTATATCCTCTTTAATAAAGCTCTTTAAACTTAAAAAAAATTGAATGCCCTCATGGATGAGTGGGCAGGACCTGGGGCTTGAGCTAAAATGGACTCCTAGGAGACTCCATTGCTCTTGCTGCAGGGGAAGTTTGCAGGCCAGATGAAGGTGAAGACAGTGGGGGCACGCTCCACTCTCAAGTTTAAGAGGGGCATTTAGAGTTCCGCGGAGGGGAAGCACTACCATAAATTGGCCTAGCTTCCTCCCTGCCAAACTTGCAGTTCTTCAGTCTTATTTTGAGGTGGGGACAGGGCTTTGAGTGGGATGAAAAAACTGGGGACGGGGGTGTCCAATGTAAGTAAGGGTGTGGCTTAATACACATAAGCTAAAAATGTGTGTTTGGCATAGTGTGCCACCAGACTGGTATTTTGCTGTTTCTGTCATTACATCCAGATATATGATACAACAAGTAACATCATACCTACAACAAGTCAGGACTATTGGCTTTGTCAATGGTTGCTTGTTGCATAAGATAAATAAGCAGCAATTATGGCTTGGATATAATATTGAAAAAGCTTCCTCTTAAAGCCCTGGTGACAAGACGACAATGTTGCTGCTCCGGAGTTTCAAAAAGAGAAGGGAAATCCAGAGAGAAAATGACTCTCTTTAAAGGATTTCACTTCCCCTATAACGTTCGAAGAAAACGGACCGCCTGTGCCAGGGCACAAAACAGAGCCCGATAGAGACGCGTTTTGAGGCCCCCTTTAAAAAACTGCAGGGGCTCGGACCTGGTGAGACCCGGCTCACTTAAAGCCCTGGGTGGGGCTATGGTGACAAGATCCTGACATCCAAAAACCGGGACATTTCGGAAAAATAGAAGAAGGACAATAATTTTTCATCCAAGGAATGGCGCAGAAGGACAGCCCCCATGAACATAGTATAACAAAAGATGCATCAAGAAAATAAATAAAATGTAATTTCTGCATCCAACATCATACCTATTACTAAAGCTTCTTACTTATAACAGCTGCTAACTAGCTCAGCTTTAGATTATTCAAAAAAGTGCCTCTCACTGTTTTCAGTCGACCCCCTTTAAAAACCGGAACAAGAGCCAAAATTGCCTAAATCTACCGGGACAGCAGGTGAAAAACTAGGACTGCCGGGCAAATCCGGGACGTCTGGTCACCCTAGGTGGGGCAACTGCAGTGTTTTTACTGGAGGAGGCTCAGCTGCCACTGTGGTCAGAAATCATTGTTCATCATCGCAATGGCAGTCTTCTGCCCTATTCAGGAAAGCGAGGAAATGTACCTGATGCGAATGGAGAGATGTTCCTGCACATTATAGACATTTGACTTTTGGGTTTTATGTTCTAAAGGGTGGGTACTCGCAAACATTTATTCTGGGGTCATAAACTATTGTCTGTTCTGTGCCCGAGGGCCACATTAATCGCAGCACAGTGGGAGTGGGGTTTTGTGAGGGGTTAAGTGGCCATAGGGAAAGCAAATCACATCCATGGTGTGGTCAGTGAGTCATGGAGGAATTTTTAGTTTTTTTTCCCATACTGCCCTCTACATTACACCCCTATTCTCTAGAAGAGACATACATTTGACAATACGGTTATTCTGCAACTGAAATGCTTTACTGCTCCTGGGGATAAGCCTTTCTGCTTGCCATCGCTACCTCGTGGGGAGGCATTTGTAAAAATGAAGTAACTTGATAATTTAATTTAATTGAAATTAAATAGAATTGCACAACGTGAAACCAGAAAACCTAGGATCAATGCTGGCTTTCCCACTCGACCCAATTGTTTGATCCAAGGCATAATTTCACTTTGCCTCCTTTTTCATTATGACATATAAGAGCTCCTTGAAATACACGAGTTCAGAATATATGTGGTACAACTTCTTGTGTTTGATTTAATAAACCATAATGTCGTCCATGTATAATAACAACCTTGTAAATATAACAACAGGAGGGAGGGAGGGAGAGAGACAAGTGGATTCAGTCTCCCCTGGTAATTCGTTTAAACAAAATGGAATCCACTCAGAGGGTGGTAGTGATCCCTAAAGTGATGGGGAGCACATAGTGTTGTTTAAATGCCCCTCACACACCAACAGGCCCCTTGGTGTCATGCTTCATCATCGGGGCCTTCGCACCCCTCTACGGGATGCGGCGTGCTGCGACTCACAAATACGTAGGAGCACTGATAGTGAACTATGTGTTTGTGTGTGTGTGAGGGAGAAGTGTGAGTAGTGAGGTGAGGTGAAAAAAGTGAAGGTTAAAAAATACCTGGCTCGTAGGAAAAAATGATTTATTATGTCCTCGGCTGGTATTGTTAAAAAGGTGCAGTGTGAGGTTGACAAATATACGTATTAGGGTATATCAATCGCTGAAAAGCGTCGACATGTTTCGGAGTACAGCGACTCCTTCTTCAGGACAGGATATGCACGTTATCCTCACCTTACTCACATGGATGTACAATGTAAAAGTGTATTTTACCAAAAAACTAGGTGTAAATGTACCTATCAGTGTTTTTTTTGTAGATAAGCTCTGTTGCGCCCAATTGGCGTGAGAAGAACCTGTGGGGTGAAAAACATAGTAAACATCACAGTCGGACGTCCAGGAACAAGGAAAAACAATGATTTCCAGGTGTATGAGGGTAAAAGTGAACCAGAAATAAGGTTCAAGGACCCTGTGAAATAAAACATTAAAAAGACACCCAGTAGACACAGACATACATTTAGTGGTAAAACGCCAAGGCCACTTTCCCAACAGTGACTGTGGAGGAAGGGAGAGACTTTAATAGAGGCTTACTTAAAGTTCAAGATTGTCTGACCTCATGAGCCTAAGCGTGGTATTGGGGGTTCCTTCCTCACTGCTCAGTATAGCAACCTAAAGGATGTTAAGGGTAAGTTTTAGGTTCATATAATAGTCATGGGAGAAACTAGATGGCCCTTGATTTCACAACCCAACTCACGGTTACTGCAAGGTCTAGTAGACTGCCTTCCCCTCAACGCGGCTCCGACGATGTAAAGGATTAGGTTGACTAAGGTCTCTTATATACTGCCCAATGCATCAATTAGTGAATTTATTAGAAGCGGAACCATGCCCAAACAAGGGTACAGTATGCAGGGCAGGTCCAGTATTGCGCGCTGATCAAGGGCGTGGTACGCAGTTGGACCGCGCATGCGCTTCGGGTTAGTATACCTGAAAGGCGCGCATGCGTATTGCATGCAATGCCGCCGTCCGGCAAATCTAATCAGCGCGCATGCCTGTGCTTCAGACGCTGTATCGTAGCGCATGCTACCCGGCAGGAGGGTGGGAACCAGGCGGGGATTCATAGCGCTAAGGGTATAAGTACCAAGGACAGCGTTAGCTAAACCGAAACAGCTCACAACAATATGGAAGTATTGATAGATTCATAATTAAAACAGCCTAAATGCATAGATGTTTCAGCACAGTTTCGCTGTCATCATGGAAGGAAAACAAAAGATGTCTATTATGTCAGACCAGATCAACGTAACTGGCTCCATGGAATGGAGTCATTTAGCCCTGTGGTGTCAGTCCCAAGGCGGAACACCCACCTCTGCTCTTTTTCAAATAGCCCTACTTCTGTGGGCAGTTGCTCAATCACTGTCCAGTGTATTTCATTAACACAGTGTTGGTATTCTAGAAAGTGGGCTGCCATTTTCGTGGTTGTTTTCTTGCATCTTATGTTGCTTTTGTGCTCATTGATCCTTATTTTGACTTGCCTTGTTGTCATGCCCACATATTCTTTGTTGCAGGGGCATGTGATTAGGTACACAACGTTCTTACTGTTACAGTTAGTGAATGTGCGTTGTTCCCAACTGGTACCATTCGTGAAGGTCAGGGTCTGGCTTTTCTTGGTTAAATGACAGCTGTTACAATTGCCACAAGGGTGGTGGCCATGTAATCCTTGTAACCTTGTTTGTTCCACTTTATGTGTGGGAGGTCAGTATGGACAAGCATGTCCTTTAGATTCCTACCACGTCTGTGGGCAAACAGTGGTTTTTCCAGATTCAGTGAGCCGCTTGTCAGAGTGCGCCAGTGTTTATTGACCAATTTGGAAACTTGGTTCGAGATTGGACTGTAAGTGGTGAAACAGACTGTTCTGCTAGGTTGGTTGTCTCTCGGAGGTTTGTCTTCCAAAAGGGCTTCACGGTTATTGTTTCTAGCTCTTT
Organism: Lissotriton vulgaris; assembly: GCF_964263255.1. Classification (NCBI taxonomy): domain Eukaryota; kingdom Metazoa; phylum Chordata; class Amphibia; order Caudata; family Salamandridae; genus Lissotriton; species Lissotriton vulgaris. Next base: position 1,375,563,204 of record NC_141695.1, read on the forward strand.
TCATTGCCTTTTGAATAACCTGGTTTGGGTATTTTCTCTGTTTCAGTTTTTTACCCAGTTCCTTGGCCTGAGCTTTGTACTTACCTATGTCGCTACAATTGCGACGTAGGCGTAGAAACTGCCCGTATGGTAAATTCTCCCTCAGGTGACGTGGATGGAAGCTGTCATACCTGAGGAGGCAGTTCCTCGCCGTCGGTTTGAAATGGGTCTCAGTTTTTAACAAACCTGCCTCATGATAGATGTTAAGATCTAGGAAGACCATGGAACTGTTGGACATTTGGTGGGTGAACTTGAGGAAAGAGTTCTGGTTGTTGAGCCATTGCATGAACTCAGTGATCGATTGGCCATCCCCTTCCCAGATCACCAGGATGTCATCGATATAGCGTCGCCGCGTGCGGATTCTCTCCCTGAAAGGATTGTCTGGGTGGAGAATCTTGGAGGATTCTAGATGGTGAACTTACAATCCCGCCAGGCTCGGCGCAAATGTGCTCCCCATACTAGTTCCGTGGCTTTGCCAGTACAGAGTGCCCTCGTATTCCAAACAGTTTTTGGTAAGTGCTAGCGAGATACACTCCATAACCACTCCACGGGGGTTTGTTATCTCCATCCGTCAGAGTGAAGTACTTCCTCGATTATCAGAAGTGTCTCGTCATGTGGAAGGCTAGTGTAGAGACTCTCCACATCAAGGCTCACTATCATTTGGGATTCAGGATCAAAGGGATGGTTCTGTAGCAATTGCAGAACCGCTTTGGTGTCTCTGAGGTACGTGTCAGTTGCTTGCACCAAGGGTCTTAAAAAGGCATCGGCAAACTTAGAAAGTGGCTCAAGGATAGATGGAATGCCGGACACAATAGGGCGGCCTGGTGGGTTTTCAAGGTTCTTGTGGACCTTGGGTATTGTATAGAAGTACGGAGTGCGGGGATTTTTTTGAACAAGGAATTCTGATTCTTTTTTGGTTAGCCAATTGTGCGCCAAGGCTTCCTCAATCATTGCCTCTATTTGTACTCGTAGAGACTCAGTAGGGTCTTCTGCCAAAACTTGATAGTTCCTCCTGTCAGAAAGGAGTCTCCTGCATTCTTTATCATATGCAGTTGTGGTCTGAATGACCACTGCCCCACCTTTGTCTGCAGGTTTTATGGTGAGGTTTTTGTTCTGTTTTAGTTCTCTGATTGCCTCATTCTCCAGTCTGCTCATGTTTTGGAACACCTTCTGCTTGGTGTCTATTTTGCTTAGTTCCAGCATGATGGCCTTCTCGAACGCCAAGACTTCCACAGGGAGTTGGTTGTCTAGGGGTGTGAAAATAGACTTCGGTCTTAGACCTGTATCGGAGGTTTCTTGAGATGGTTCTTTGTCTTTAAAGAAGGCCCTCAGTTTGATTGTTCTGATGAAAACCTGGATTTCTTTATGCAAAAGGAAAGTGTCAGGTTTATTAGTGGGGACGTACCCTAAGCCTTTGTTGAGTACCTCTTTTTGTAGGTTAGTTAAAGGCCATGGGGTTATGTTAATGACTAGGTCCCCCTCTTGCTCGTTGATGCTTGGTTCGTAGTCATGATCCTCGTGAGGACCCTGGGGTCTGCTTCGTCTGCGGGTTGCCAGTTGACATTGTTGCCTTTCTTGTTCCTTCCTCTGCGGGGTCCTTGGCCCCATGATAAAAAAGGCTGAGCATTGTGTGGTACGCTAGTTTGGTCTGGCACCCATTGGGGATACATTTGTCCCATTTGTGGCGGGCCGAATTGGTATTGAGGGAACTGGAAATGATTTTGGTACGGATTGTATTGGGGTCCATGGAAACGTCTCCAGCCTCTCTGGCGGGGGAATTGAGATCTCTGTTGACGGAAACATCCCCTCTGTTGTTTCTTTTCCTGGAAACCACCTGAGTTAGTGCTGGTAGAACTACCATCGGAACTTATGCTGTCGGTGTCACTAATGTTACCTTTCATCACATAATCAGCTCTTGTGTATGGATACGCTCTCTCTGGGGTAAAGCGGCCCTTATCCTTTTTCAGTTTGTTAAATTTGCTTTGTTTTAAAGTAGCCTCAAAATCCTTCATTTGTTGATTCAGTTCTTCCAACCCTTTCTTTAAGTCTGCTGGTAAAATGAAAGCTTTCAGTTGTACTTCGAGTTTCTGGATGTCAACTTTTAATTCCAATGATTTTCTTGTGGCTGTTTGAACTATCAACACCAGCCAATCTCTGGTGCAATGCCAGGAGATAAGGGACCAAGCTTTTTTAAAAGTGAGGTCGTCCTGAAAGATGAATGGTTCATTTCTGACCATTAAACCCTGCGGGGCTATTTTGTTCCTTAAGTATTCCCTCATTAGTAGGCCATGTAGGGCCGCCCTTATTTGGACTTTTCTTAAGTTCATCAATTCATCCCAGTCTGCAACTGCTGGGCTTGGGTCACTGTTACTTAGCCCTTCAAAAGGGTTGACATCAGCAAGAATTCTATCGATGTCGTCCTCACTGAAGGTTAGGCCGTGTTCGTCCTCCATGATGGTTAGGTGAATGGGAAGATTTAAGGCGTTGGATGTAGTGTATGTCGAATGTCTTAGTGTGGTCAAAAAAGTGGAGAGGGGCTCCCACAGCTGCGCGCTGTCTAGAACGTAAATATAACAACAGGAGGGAGGGAGAGAGACAAGTGGATTCAGTCTCCCCTGGTAATTCGTTTAAACAAAATGGAATCCACTCAGAGGGTGGTAGTGATCCCTAAAGTGATGGGGAGCATTTAGTGTTGTTTAAATGCCCCTCACACACCAACAGGCCCCTTGGTGTCATGCTTCATCATCGTGGCCTTCGCACCCCTCTACGACCACAACTGCATATGATAAAGAATGCAGGAGACTCCTTTCTGACAGAAGGACCTATCAAGTTTTGGCAGAAGACCCTACTGAGTCTCTATGAGTACAAATAGAGGCAATGATTGAGGAAGCCTTGGCGCACAATTGGCTTACCAAAAAAGAATCAGAATTCCTTGTTCAAAAAAATCCCCGCACTCCGTACTTCTATACAATACCCAAGGTCCACAAGAACCTTGAAAACCCACCAGGCCGCCCTATTGTGTCTGGCATTTCATCCATCCTTGAGCCACTGTCTAAGTTTGCCGATGCCTTTTTAAGACCCTTGGTGCAAGCAACCGACATGTACCTCAGAGACACCAAAGCGGTTCTGCAATTGCTACAGAACCATCCCTTTGATCCTGAATCCCAAATGATGTTGAGCCTTGATGTGGAGAGTCTCTACACTAGCCTTCCACATGACGAGACACTTCTGAATATCGAGGAAGTACTTCACTCTGACGGATGGAGATACCAAACCCCCCGTGGAGTGGTTATGGAGTGTATCTCGCTAGCACTTACTAAAAACTTTTTTGAATACGAGGGCACTCTGTACTTGCAAAGCCACGGAACTAGTATGGGGAGCACATTTGCACCGAGTCTGGCGGGATTGTACGTTCACCATCTAGAATCCTCCAAGATTCTCCACCCAGACAATCCTTTCAGGGAGAGAATCCGCACGTGGCGACGCTATATCGATGACATCCTGGTGATCTGGGAAGGGGATGGCCAATCGATCACTGAGTTCATGCAATGGCTCAACAACCAGAACTCTTTCCTCAAGTTAACCCACCAAATGTCCAACAGTTCCATGGTCTTCCTAGATCTTAACATCTATCATGAGGCAGGTTTGTTAAAAACTGAGACCCATTTCAAACCGACGGCGAGGAACTGCCTCCTCAGGTTTGACACCTTCCATCCACGTCACCAGAGGGAGAATTTACCATACGGGCAGTTCCTACGCCTACGTCGCAATTGTAGCGACATAGCCAAGTACAAAGCTCAGGCCAAGTACCTGGGTAAAAAACTGAAACAGAGAAAATACCCAAACCAGGTTATTCAAAAGGCAATGAAAAGAGCTGGAAACAATAACCGTGAAGCCCTTTTGGAAGACAAACCTCAGAGAGACAACCAACCTAGCAGAACAGTCTGTGTCACCACTTACAGTCCAATCTCGAACCAAGTTTCCAAATTGGTCAATAAACACTGGCGCACTCTGACAAGCGGCTCACTGAATCTGGAAAAACCACTGTTTGCCCACAGACATGGAAGGAATCTAAAGGACATGCTTGTCCATACTAGACCTCCCACAAACAAAGTGGAACAAACAAGGTTACAAGGATTACATGGCCACCACCCTTGTGGCAATTGTAACAGCTGTCATTTAACCAAGAAAAGCCAGACCCTGACCTTCACGAATGGTACCAGTTGGGAACAACGCACATTCACTAACTGTAACAGTAAGAACGTTGTGTACCTAATCACATGCCCCTGCAACAAAGAATATGTGGACATGACAACAAGGCAAGTCAAAATAAGGATCAATGAGCACAAAAGCAACATAAGATGCAAGAAAACAACCAAGAAAATGGCAGCCCACTTTCTAGAATACCAACACTGTGTTAATGAAATACACTGGACAGTGATTGCGAACTGCCCACAGAAGTAGGGCTATTTGAAAAAGAGCAGAGGTGGGTGTTCCGCCTTGGGCCTGACACCACAGGGCTAAATGACTCCATTCCATGGAGCCAGTTACGTTGATCTGATCTGACATGATAGACATCTTTTGTTTTCCTTCCATGATGACAGTGAAACTGTGCTGAAACATCTATGCATTTAGGCTGTTTTATTTATGAATCTATCAATACTTCCATACTGTTGTGAGCTGTTTCGGTTTAGCTAACGCTGTCCTTGGTACTTATACTCTTAGCGCTAAGAATCCCCGCCTGGTTCCCACCCTCCTGCCGGGTAGCATGCGCTACGATACAGCGTCTGAAGTACATGCATGCGCGCCGTTTAGATTTGCCGGACGGAGGCATTGCATGCAATATTCATGCGCGCCGTTCAGGTATACTAACCCCTAGCGCATGCGCCGTCCAACCGCATACCGCGCCATTGATCAGCGCGCAATACCGGACCTGCCCTGCATACTGTACCCTTGTTTGGGCATGGTTCCGCTTCTCATAAACTCACTAATTGACGCATTTGGCAGTATATAAGAGGCCTTAGTCAACCTAATCCTTCACATCGTCGGAGCCGCGTTGAGGGGAAGGCAGTCTACTAGACCGTGCAGTAACCGTGAGTTGGGTTGTGAAATCAAGGGCCATCTAGTTTCTCCCATGACTATTATATGAACCTAAAACCTACCCTTAACATCCTTTAGGTTGCTATACTGAGCAGTGAGGAAGGAACCCCCAATACCACGCTTAGGCTCATGAGGTCAGACAATCTTGAACTTTAAGTAAGCCTCTATTGAAGTCTCTCCCTTCCTCCACAGTCACTGTTGGGAAAGTGGCCTTGGCGTTTTACCACTAAATGTATGTCTGTGTCTACTGTGTGTCTTTTTAATGTTTTATTTCACAGGGTCCTTGAACCTTATTTCTGGTTCACTTTTACCCTCATACACCTGGAAATCATTGTTTTTCCTTGTTCCTGGACGTCCGACTGTGATGTTTACTATATTTTTTACCCCACAGGTTCTTCTCACGCCAATTGGGCGCAACAGAGCTTATCTACAAAAAAGATTCAGAAAAGGGGGTGGTGATGAACAGAGTGTCTGAATTAAGCAGACGACTCTTACCCAGTCCAAAGATCAGGACTTGATCAGGGCGGACCAAACTACCAAGCCAATTCTTATACTGGGAAGGAAACAAGCTACCGGGGACCGGTTTCTGGCATTTCAGCCGTCTTCGGCCCGGCTTGCTTGAATCCTGATGGTGCAATGAGCTAGGGACTCACATCTGAGTATACCCTTCAACGCTTATGGTGGACAACTTATTGCACTGGGCCAGGGACAGACTGATTTGCATATAGCCAAGTTCTGAGCTGGGATGGTGCAGTGAGATAAATAACGGTGATGGATGAAGCCCTGATCTTTGGACTGGGTAAGAGTGGTCTGCTTAATTCAGACACTCTGTTCATCACCACCCCCTTTTCTGAATCGTTTTTGGCCACTATAGGTGTGGCAGGGTATACTCAGACATGAGTCCCTTTCTCACTGCACCATCAGGATTCAAGCAAGCCGGGCCGAAGACGGCTGAAATGCCAGAAACCGGTCCCCGGTAGCTTGTCTCCTTTCTGGTGGAGAATTGGCTTGGTAGTTTAGTCTGCCCTGTTCCCATGATGCACTGGGCCAGGGACAGACTGATTTGCATATAGCCAGGTTCTGAGCTGGGATGGTGCAGTGAGATAAATAACGGTGATGGATGAAGCCCTGATCTTTGGACTGGGAAAGAGTGGTCTGCTTAATTCAGACACTCTGTTCATCACCACCCCCTTTTCTGAATCGTTTTTGGCCACTATAGGTGTGGCAGGGTATACTCAGACATGAGTCCCTTTCTCACTGCACCATCAGGATTCAAGCAAGCTGGGCCCAAGACGGCTGAAATGCCAGAAACCGGTCCCCGGTAGCTTGTCTCCTTTCTGGTGAAGAATTGGCTTGGTAGTTTAGTCTGCCCTGTTCCCATGATGCACTGGGCCAGGGACAGACTGATTTGCATATAGCCAGGTTCTGAGCTGGGATGGTGCAGTGAGATAAATAACGGTGATGGATGAAGCCCTGATCTTTGGACTGGGTAAGAGTGGTCTGCTTAATTCAGACACTCTGTTCATCACCACCCCCTTTTCTGAATCGTTTTTGGCCACTATAGGTGTGGCAGGGTATACTCAGACATGAGTCCCTTTCTCACTGCACCATCAGGATTCAAGCAAGCCGGGCCGAAAACGGCTGAAATGCCAGAAACCGGTCCCCGGTAGCTTGTCTCCTTTCTGGTGAAGAATTGGCTTGGTAGTTTAGTCTGCCCTGTTCCCATGATGCACTGGGCCAGGGACAGACTGATTTGCATATAGCCAGGTTCTGAGCTGGGATGGTGCAGTGAGATAAATAACGGTGATGGATGAAGCCCTGATCTTTGGACTGGGTAAGAGTGGTCTGCTTAATTCAGACACTCTGTTCATCACCACCCCCTTTTCTGAATCGTTTTTGGCCACTATAGGTGTGGCAGGGTATACTCAGACATGAGTCCCTTTCTCACTGCACCATCAGGATTCAAGCAAGCCGGGCCGAAGACGGCTGAAATGCCAGAAACCGGTCCCCGGTAGCTTGTCTCCTTTCTGGTGAAGAATTGGCTTGGTAGTTTGGTCTGCCCTGTTCCCATGATGCACTGGGCCAGGGACAGACTGATTTGCATATAGCCAGGTTCTGAGCTGGGATGGTGCAGTGAGATAAATAACGGTGATGGATGAAGCCCTGATCTTTGGACTGGGTAAGAGTGGTCTGCTTAATTCAGACACTCTGTTCATCACCACCCCCTTTTCTGAATTATCTACAAAAAAAACACTGATAGGTACATTTACACCTAGTTTTTTGGTAAAATACACTTTTACATTGTACATCCATGTGAGTAAGGTGAGGATAACGTGCATATCCTGTCCTGAAGAAGGAGTCGCTGTACTCCGAAACATGTCGATGCTTTTCAGAGGTTGATATACCCTAATACGTATATTTGTCAACCTCACACTGCACCTTTTTAACAATACCAGCCGAGGACATAATAAATAATTTTTTCCTACGAGCCAGGTATTTTTTAACCCTCCCTTTTTTCACCTCACCTCACTACTCACACTTCTCCCTCACACACACACAAACACATAGTTCACTATCAGTGCTCCTACGTATTCGTGAGTCGCAGCACGCCGCATCCCGTAGAGGGGTGCGAAGGCCCCGATGATAAAGCATGACACCAAGGGGCCTGTTGGTGTGTGAGATGCATTTAAACAACACTATGTGCTCCCCATCACTTTAGGGATCACTACCACCCTCTGAGTGGATTCCATTTTGTTTAAACTAATAACAACCTTGACCACCCAGAGGATTTCACGTGGCAACTGACTTGCCTCTTAGTTTACTATTGACATTGTTGTCAGGGTGTGAGGAGGAAGGAATATTTCTACACTCATTTCTGAAAGCTATTAGTTTTAAATGAAATACTTCTGAATTCACTTATCTGTTCTGATGTACGGAGGTGTAATGCTTCTGCATATTAGTGATATACACTTCCTGTATTTTAAAGAGACTATCATATTTTTTACACGTTTGTTGCAAGATGTATTGAAAAATGAATGTGTATCTAAATTAAGATTTTCAGAACACCTTGTTTGCTTCTTTTCTTTTACTTCAGTAAGAATGTAAATAAACGATTTCCATGTTTTAACATATTTTGGAATGTTTAGTGGTTTCTGAAGTAAACAGCATCTCAGTGCAATCATTCAGCTGGGGGCCGAATGTAGTCAGCAACCCTCTGGCCATACTTTGATACCATAGTTCTAATGGTTTGTTTCTTAAAAGCTAAATGCTCAAAACCTATAACACCTACTCAGCTTTCTTCTTTCTCTTCAGTGCATCTGCCACACCAGGGGAGCAGAGGCCAGGGTATCCACTGAGCTGTAGGGCACCAGCAGGCCGCCGCTCACAAATTAAATGATCTTCTACATTTTAGATTTGGGCTCCTTTTTAACAGTGGGAGCTGCCTCTCATGTGATCATGGCATTGTGTAACACTAATCATTTTGTCCAGATTAATATGAAAGAGAGTGTTCTCAGCAGACATTTAAAAACACGTATGGTGCTGGTCAAGATCTTGTGCCAAGAAGAGCATTTGTATGTCCTAAGACAAATGTGAGGCAGGGACACCTATAGGAGCCCATATAGCAGATTACTTGAGGGTGGTGCAGCCAATGGAATTTGTACATACTGCCCTTGATTGTGAAGTCAAGATCAAATCCACTCTATGGCCACCTCAACCCATCCCTTAAGTCTCTTCAGTAAGATGTTATTGCCAACCTTTCTACAGGCTTCTGAGAACTTGAAGAGTACCAAGGCGGCTTTGCGGTCTTTGATAAGGGGAATGAGCATGGTCTTGTTCCCCCTTGCGTTACAGGTTTCTGCACCTTTTCTTACTTTAACCTAGGCTTGACTGTGTTGTTGAATTTTATTCTAGGCTAGGGCCCTGTGAGCCTTCGAGTGGGGAGTGCAGTTACTCGACCCAGGGACAAGTGTCAATTTAGTGAGGGGGGGGCGTGCACGGTATGCCGAGTGGTTCTCAGGGTGGTTTGGCCCACCTACGTCCCGCCCAACCCGTAAAACGTGACCGTACCGGCTCTAGCCACACTTCCCGGGAAGTGTGGCTGGGCGATGCTCCTTCCCGTTGGCCTCCTGGCTAGTCGCTGAAGTCTCGGCTCCTTCTCCGTTCTCCTTCGATGGTATGGGCTCCTCTGTCTGCTCCTTCAACGTCCTCCGACCTCCGCTATTCCTCTCTCGCCTCCTCTGACCTCCGCGGTACCTCTCTCGTCTCCTCCGTCCCCTGCTGTTCCTCTCTGGCCTCCTCCGACCTCCGCTCTGCTCCGTCCTCTCGCCACTCTCCTTCCTGTCGCCACTCTCCTTCTCTACATCTGGGTGAAAAACACACCTGTGTGATTTCCGGGCTGGGTTTTACCTGTGGTAGGTGGGCGGGTACAGGGTCCAGCTCCGTTCAGTTAAAGAAATACTGGTCCTCGGTATCCCGTGCGGGGTTGTATACCATGTCCTTCGTCTTCCTGGAGTTGGTGTGCTGTTCAGAAAGAGGGGACATAGGAACAGGTAAGCCTGGAGGGCCCGAGTCCGTGTCCCCCTTGTTACCTGGGGGGGTCTCACAAAACATCCCTGTATCACAGACTGTTTACATCCCGAATCCAACAGGGCCCTGACCACTGTTCCATTGACTCTGACACTCACGTGATATGCACCTCCAAGTTCTGCGGTATACATAACAGCTTTCGGTAAATACCCGACCTCCATGGGTTCCTCCTGGTTTCGTTTTTGTGGGCACAGGCAAGCAATGTGTCCCCAGGCCCCACAGTCGAGGCACTGTGGACCCCGGAACAGGGGGACCTCCGGGGTCGTAAGACGAGGAACTGGGAGCCCAGGGGGGGCTCGTGCCGGCGGTCCGGCCAGAGAGGTGGTCTGTTCGGTTTCTCTGGCTCACTTGTATGCAACCGAGGCTGGGCCCGAACAAACGTGACGGCCATCTCCATGGCTTGTTTTGTCGAAAGGTTGGAGTACTGCCTCAGCCACCTCTGAGTCCCGTAGGGCAGCACCTCGAGAAACTGCTCAAGGTAAATCTTGTCCATGATTTCCTCTTTTGTGCTGGTGCTGGGGGTGAGCCATTTATCGGCAGCAGACTTCAGCCGAAAAAACAAGGTTTTCAGATTGTCCCCTGTAAGCCCTCTTTCTTTGCGAAAGCGTACCCGGTAGGCCTCCGCATCCAATCCTAGGTGGTCTAGGATGATCACCTTAATCTGTCCGTATGGTGTCTGCCCGTTGCTGTTGGTCACCTAGTAGGCCGCCTGTGCTTCCCCGGTCAACAGGGGGGCGAGGAAAAATGGCCATTTCTCCAATGGCCACCCACATGCCAATGCCACCCTCTCAAAATTTACCAGGAACGCGTCGGGATCTTCGCCGGCAATATACTTTTGCAGGGATATACCTGAAGGTGTGGGATGTGGTTGTGTGTCTCTGACAGGGTTACCGGCAGGGTCGACTGTCTGTTGTAACCCCTCGAGTTGTGCCACCACTGTATTCCTGAAGGTTTCTCTATCTTGTTGCGCGGATGCGAGCTGATGCTCCACAGCCCATCCCAATTGTTCCTGGCCTTTAATCAGAGCCTGTAGCATTTCTTCCATCTTCGTTTCCCAGATGGCTAGTTCACTGCCCGCATTCTCCACCACTTTTGAGCCTTCGAGTGGGGAATCGAACAGACTCATGGACAACGGTGTTTTGGGTATAGATGGCTTTATTGTTTTATATAACCGCTTCTTCTGGACAGGCGCTCGGCAGTATGGGAGGGGGTTTTCTGTGTCCTCAGTCTGGTGCTTTGCAACTCCTAGCCGCCGGGAGTCCCGATGCCTTCTGGGATTTGTAGGCCGCTCCTCCGCCGTTTGGACACGTTGTCCGGTCCACAGCACCAGGAAAAAAAGAAACCAGTATTAGTCTGGTACTTTTGCAGGCGTAAGGGGAAGGGAGTGAGGATACACGCGTGCAGTTACTAGACCCAAGGACAAGTGTCGATTTAGTGAGGGGGGGAAGTGCACGGTATGCCGAGTGGTTCTCAGGGTGGTTTGGCCCACCTACGTCCCGCCCAACCCGTAAAGCGTGACCGTACCTGCTCTAGCCACACTTCCCGGAAGTGTGGCTGGGCGATGCTCCTTCCCGTTGGCCTCCTGGCTTGTCGCTGAAGTCTCGGCTCCTTCTCTGTTCTCCTCCGATGGTATGGGCTCCTCTGTCTGCTCCTTCAGCCTCCTCCGACCTCCGCTGTTCCTCTCTCGCCTCCTCCGACCTCCGCTGTTCCACTCTCGCCTCCTCCGACCTCCGCTGTTCCTCTCTCGCCTCCTCCGACCTCCGCTGTTCCACTCTCGCCTCCTCCGACCTCTGCTGTACCTCTCTCGCCTCCTCTGACCTCCGCTGTTCCTCTCTCGCCTCCTCCGACCTCCGCTGTTCCTCTCTCGCCTCCTCCGACCTCCGCTGTTCCACTCTCGCCTCCTCCGACCTCTGCTGTACCTCTCTCGCCTCCTCTGACCTCCGCTGTTCCTCTCTCGCCTCCTCCGACCTCCGCTCTGCTCCGTCCTCTCGCCACTCTCCTTCCTGTCGCCACTCTCCTTCTCTACCTCCGGGTGAAAAACACACCTGTGTGATTTCCGGGCTGGGTTTTACCAGTGGTAGGTGGGCGGGTTCAGGGTCCAGCTCCGCCCAGTTAAAGAAACACTGGTCCTCGGTATCCCGCGCGGGGTTGTTTACCATGTCCGTCGTCTTCCAGGAGTTGGTGTGCTGTTCAGAAAGAGGGGACATAGGAACAGGTAAGCCTGGAGGGCCCGAGTCCGTGTCCCCCTCGTTACAGGCCCTTTGAAAGACCCAATGGGTTGAGCGTATATGAAATAGCGTGGTTGCGATTTTTCTCTTGGATCACTTGATCCTTCCGGTTGTGAGGTTTTGGACTGCTGTTAATACAAACCATGTCCAACTCATCTAGCCTTAAAATATTGTATAAAGTTACAGAGAAAAGCTCTGATGCCCCTCCTATTTTGGAAGGGGGCTATATGGAAGGGGCTGGGACAGGGAGTCGTTGGTTTATTACACTTACAGCCATGAAATGTCTTCTCGAAGGTCCTTGATCTCTGCAAAGCAGAAGTCTTCAGTTTGGTTCTAGTTATTCTAAATCCTGGGTTTCCGTTTATCACCATGCAGACCGAGTCCACCTGGCGTTCCTTCTTGTCCTTGGGTCAAGGGTTAGCTCTTCTCAGCACACACAGCAGCTCAGTTTTTACTTTCTACAGGCCCAGTGACGTGGTAGGGCTTCCCAGGTCCTAGACTTGCTACATCACTTGAATAAAACAGCAACTTCCTGAGGCCTATCCATGGTCAGATTTCTGCCGGTGGTGTCACAGCAAGGCTTCTCCTGAAGTAAGTACATTCATTGTCTAAAACTTTGCACACTACCGGGAAGGCATTGGCTAATCAAGTCAAAAGTGCATGTGTCGTCACAGGCTTTGCTCTCCACGCTTTCAAAGGGATAGAAAGGGCAAAGTTTAACTGGTTAAGTAAGGACTATTTCCAGGAAACAAGTGCACAGATGGTGAGAGAGATGTTTGTGGTTTCCAGTAAGACCTTAACAGCACACAAAGTTAAGGTCTGACAGGATATGTGCTGGACTTCACACAGGTCACACACCCCAAGCAAGAATACGCTATGATGAACCTGGTTTAGGGAAGGCAGGCTCAGGGCTGAATCCATCTTGTCCTTTTATCCTGTAGATTAGTCTAAGGACAGGCACGCCAGAATGGCCTTACCCTGCAGAGGCCATCCCCTTTGTGTGCTGCATACAGCATAACATGTGTATTTGTAAAGCACGTGTTCACCTAGAGGTAACTTTGCCCTGAATAAGATATGTTTATTGTCACCCAACTCAATGGCTCAATGGTACTCATTTTATCGACTTCAGATGGATGAAAGGTTGAGTGGACCCGCCGGGATTTGAACATGCCTACCATGAGGTCGAACACAGGGCCCTGCAGTGGACACATTAGTCCACTGAGCCACCAGACCCGGCTTTTACCCCTCTTGGAGCAGTTTTCACCTGGTCTCCATACACATAAAACTTGAGCCCCCACACAGTAGGCTCTATCCATGCAGGGGAGCTAACAGCTTTTAGACAGAGAGGATTCGCAGACCCCTATCTGTAAAAAGCCTGTGCCCTTTTATACAATCTCCACAGCCAGGGGCATAACACAAGCCCCTGTGGCTTTGGGGGAGGAGGCACACCCCTTCTGGGGCCTCCAAATCCTCCAGAGGGCCCCATTCAAGCAAAGGTCAATGAATATATGTGAGGTATGGTAGATGCGGGCCCCTCTTTACATTCTGAATCGGGGTGGGGAGTGGGGGGGATCATTTTGCATTAGACCACTGTTAATAGACGTGAGACTCTAGTTGGTCTGATGCTAGGGAGGAGAAGAAGTCACTTTTCAATATGGGTGGTCTTTGGGTGTCCCATTACCGACCAGAGCCTTGTTCTTGGCTGTTGAGTGGTCGAAAAACACGGAGCACCGTCTCTGGATGCAGAGACTGACTGACACTTACTCTGGAAACACAGGCGAGGCCAGACAGTCAGGCAGCGGTATTGCGTCCTTCAAGTTAGCAATAAGTCATTTATCTTGCACCTGGTCCATCGCTGTTTTTTTCTTTCTTAACTTGAGGAATATTTCATTGCGTGCTAGCCCCAACACTTTTTTCGTTATTTGTCAATGGTGTGGTCTATTTTTTGCTTGAAGTAAATGCAGATGCTCCGGTTTTGGCAGGTGATAAAGTGCCCACCCTGCTTTTTGCAGACAACACGTTGTTGGTCTCAAAAACCCCCGTGGGCCTGCAAAAGTTGTTGAACCACTTCTGCTTGTTTTGTAAGCTTAGGGGCCTTGTTATAAATACATCGAAAACTAAGCTCCTTTACTTCAACCCAAGTAAGTCTTCCAGATCCACCATCATTCTCGATGGAGAACCACTGGAGCGCGTAAAAGAATTTGACTACCTGGGAATCAGAATTACACAAAACTTGAAGTGGCAGCCACACATGGATAAAATGGTTTTAAATCATTGAAGGGTGGCTGGTGCTCTAGGGCGAGAACATCGTAGGTCTATCTCCAAGCCCATTGCTCCTGCCTTGGACATTTGCGCTGCTAAAGCTGTGGGCAGCGCCCTTTAGGGTGCAGAGTTGTGGGGTTTCGATTGCATTAAAAGCCTGATCACATCTGAGAACAAATTCCTTAGGGAGTTGGTATTCCTTCCAAGGGGCACCCCCATAAAAGCACTTTTGAGTGATCTGGGTCGTCACTCCATTCAGGACCTAGCCAGGCTACGGCCTCTTTTATATTGGGCTAGGTTATGGCGGACCCCGGAGCTCTCAAAGTACTTAGATGGTTTGAAAGAGGTCATGAGCCTTAACGGCACCCATAAAATTAATTGGATCCGCAACTTAAAGAAGCTTCTGCACGAAACTGGCTTGCCAATTGATTGGGAGCTTGGAGTTCCTTTATCCAAGGCCAAAATTAAGCGAGTTTACTGGAATTGGGTTGATGAGCAAGATCTAAGAAACCCAGCCCAAGGAAGGTTGACTGAAGAGTTTAAACAGCACAAACCACTACCCTGCTTGGAACCTTACCTGGATTTCATAAAGAAACCAAGAGACAGATCCCTGTTCATTCAGTTCAGGTTGGGAAACCTCCCCGTCCATGAGTATATCTGCAAGTGGAAGCCCCCGTACCAAACCTCCCCTGACTGCCCAATCTGCAAAGGTGTCACTGAAAGTATTGCCCATGTCTTCTTTGCATGCCCGGCCTATGCTAAACCCAGACAGAAATGGCTTAAACCTGTGTGTTTATTGCTCGGGACCAGGGACCATTCCTCCGCACTTAGGATACTCAAGGCTGACACTAGTACAAGCCTAGTGTGCGGGGTTGCCAAATTCCTGAGCTGAGCTTGGCTGATTAGATTAAAGGCTATGAGATGACCCTATTTTTAGCTGTTTTTTTTAATATTCACAAAGCTGCTAATGTTTAATATGCCTTTTAAATTATTTATTGTAATACGAATGTTTTTATTGTAACCCATCCTGTAAAAGGTAATTCTTATGAATTGTGGTTTTTATATTTTGTAAATGCTTTTATGATATCTTGCATATCGAAATAAAGCTTTGAACACATGAACACATTTCAAAATACTTTATTCAGTTTACATATTTGAAAACCATAGAAGTTCACAAATCATTCTTAAAAAATATAAAAACCACAAATATACATATCAATACGTATTATGCAAATATCCCAAACCATATAGAAAATACTTCATTTGCTTTATAAAAAGAGAAGAGAGTAATTCAATTGGCACAACATCATCAAGGGTTGGTAAATCACTTGATAGAATACATTAACCACTTTTTAGGGGTCCACATTGTTTCTGTACCTAAAACAAGATTTCAGAAAAGCAACTTGAGGAATACATTAGCTTGTCAGGTTGAGCCATCCTTATTTTACTTGTGCTCGATTGGACAGACATCACATACATAATAAATGCATCCTCACAGTCCTAGCCGCATGAGCTAATGTTGTTCAGCCGTACAATCAATGCCAAAATGTTGAGGACCAGAATATCAACACCACAAATAAACATAGGCAAGTATAGGTGTACTTTACATAACCCAACATATGTACCTCGACCATAAATGGCAGGACGACATTTTGGAAACGGCATTCATGGGGAGTACCGTAAAACATAAACTTTTCTATGAAAGGGGCAGACCGTTTTCATGAGTTTTAGGATGACCTCGGGCAGGAGGGCCATTCCATGAGGTAGAGGCGTACATTATGATCAGTTGAGATGGCTGATACTGCGCCCAGCTACTGAAGGGCCACGCTCTTAACATAAAGTAGATAGCTGGGGGAGGATTGTTGGGAGAAGACTGATTCCTCTAGAAAGAAAACACGGGTTTCCATCAGAGGGCCTGCTTCTTTTGATTAAGGAATCTTTCTACAGACTAGCACCTCTACACCAGTTGCTTGCTTTTTACCCATCATCACTTAGCATGTTGTTTTTATAGCCCAAACATACGATCTTAATAATAAACTACACTTCCCAGAATGCAACATGTAGTCCATTTAAAACTATTGACTGTCGACAGGCTGAAAGCGTCACTTCAGGGGGCCACATCCACTCGGCAGTTAATCAACCTGTTAGCTCGCTTTGCTTTGAGTGGCGTTAGCTGAGGGCCCTTTGCAACTTCGCCAATGCACCCCATCCTTACGCAGTAGTACAGCCCACACGTTTGTGCGAGTACGTGAGTCCAGAGCTGCGGTACCCCCTCCTACTCCAGTACAGGGGACTCAAGGCGCAACTAGAGCCAAACTTTGTGGGGGGTGGGGAAGCGACTGAAAGTTTTGGGGGGGGGGCTAATTCTTCCAGCCATAGGAAGAGTGGAGATGAAGGGGTGACAAAACAAACCCTCGTTAACAAGTAAATGGCCTTTTAAAGACCTGTGAAGTACTGGGGTGCGGCTGCGATAAGCTCAACAACTGTCTGTGTGTGTGCCCAGGAAGCTGTCTCAGCCCGGGCTGATACACACGACGGGGGAGGGGGGGCTGAAGCCCTTTGAGTCCTATAGGCGTTGCGCACCTGCTGTGGACCAACAGACCTGCAGCACAGCATGCTGTTCTGGCACGGCATCCCTCCTGAAGCTTTACTGGTTCACCACAGTCCTCACCAGCATCTCAGTCATTCCAGTACTGACACTCAAGCACGCTCGGCAAGTGCTCTTCCACTCCAGACCTACAGCCCTTCCAGATCACCAGTCCTAAAAAAGAGAAGTGGAGAGACTGACCTAGTTTGGCAGTATGCAAGAGGCATCACGGCACGCAACATCACGGCACGCAACATCAGGGCACGCAACATCACGGCACGCAACATAACGGCACGCAACATCACGGCGTGCAACATATGGCGCACAACATCACACATGGCATCACAGGAATTAAAATCATAGAAAGTGGCATCACAAGCCACAACTTTACAGGAAGTGGCATCACAAGAAGCGACATCAGATCTAAAGGCCCTCACATATATGTTTAGCACGTCTCTCATGTGCATGTTTGAGTACATTGCGAGGATAACAGCAAAGTGAGCTATGGAAGATGATATGTGACTTCTACACCTTGCAATCCCCCAGTTTTATGTAACACATCCTGTACATTCACTTACAAACTTATATCATTTATTGTACATGTAATATGCATGTGTTGATGTAAAGCGTTCTGACACCCTGCATTAGAATGAGTAGGGCTATACAAGAAAAAATAGTGGTACTTAAGTTATTTCAACGCCTCCTATGGGGAAGTAAGCTCTATATAAATGCAATAAATGCAATTTGTTTTATGTAAATACTGGGAAAGACCAACGCATCTGATATTCTTACAGTGCATGCATTTATCCTAAACAGGGACTAAACAAAGTGAAATGTTGCCTCTCTAAAGTACTTGTGAAATGCTAACAAGGTTTAAGCCTTTGTTTCCCCTCCTCTTCATTTCCATCAGGTGTGTGGCTCCTGACTGCTTCCAGCCAAGAGATTGAACAAAGGGAGGCCTGATGGCCCCTCAAATTTGTCCTTTGTTATGGCCCCAGCAAGGAGTCTTAAACAAGAAAGCCCCGCCCCCACCTGCAAGTTGTTGCTTGTTGCATATGGAAAGCAGACAAGGTGCAGGCATTGCTGAAAGTGTCCCGTTGTTTGGAAATTACACCAGGACCAGTTCAGCACATTAATCAGTGGGGCCCAAATTCTTGGCAGGGTGGACGACGTGTGGACGCAGTACACCTCCTTGTACCCCCTTGTACCCCCGACTTGTGCCCTGAGCCAGGCGGGGGGGGGCTGAAAAATATTTCGGGGGGGGGCAAATTCTTCCAACCACAGACAGAGTGGCTGTAAGAATGGGTGAACACACAACAAAAGCCTCATTTACAATTAATGGTCTTTTAAAGACCTGTTAAGTACTCGGGTGTTAGATGCTCGCCATGTGAGCCCGGGCTGACACACACGAGGGGGGGGGGCTGAAGCCCCGTGAGCCCAATGGGTGTTGCGCGCCTGCCCTGAGCCCTTCCTTCTGTTCCAGTACTGGAACCCAAATAAAGCTCTGCCAGTGCACCCCAAACCTGGCCTGTTTCTCTTTGGCTCCCCAGTAAGGAAATCCACACAGTGCTGCTCAGATTTGCCTACACTACCACTTTCTGTCACTGCTCATTTCCCAAAACACCTCACGCCCAGCCAAACAATATAAATATAAAATATGTCAATGGAGGCCCCTGGGCCCCAGCGAGTCAAACTCTGCCAAGTGATCCAGCAATCGTACAGCCTTTCTCATTCTTGGCAATTATTGATTGTACTCTGCTGTCAAATTACTAGCTCATCCATCACAACTTAAAGTATTCTGCTGCACAAACCTGCTAGAAATCCAATTTAAGCAAGCATTATCCTGCCCGCAACGCTGGAGCTGTTATTTGCAGATTTACCACCCCCGCCATTTTCTTATTTGTCTCCTGGTCCTTCTATTTGTTTCTTACTCACAGGGGTGTTCTAAAACCGCAGAACCTAGGTCTAATTTTAGCAAGACCAATTTGGGAATTTACTCTTTTGCAGTTAGCAAATTGACTACCATTAATCCGTGCAATGGAAACATTTGTTACTTACAGCGCCTAGGAAAACGGAGACGCTCAATATAAATCAGGCAATAAAAATAAATCAGGTAATAAAAACAAGTTATTGCAACAGGAGCCTCCCCGCTACAAAGGCGTATGTGATAACTCCACAGTGATGCCCACAGCTTTATGCGGGATAAAAAAACTTGGGGTCTCTCAAAGGGCGGTGCCGTAGCCCATGTAATTATAGGCGTGCGCATGGCCAAAAACACTTAAGCTAAAAATCTGTACTTAGCATAGTGTGCCATCCCACTGGTATTTTGTTTTTTTTCTGTCCAATATCCAGCTATTTAACACAACAAGTAACATTATACCCAGAACAAGGCAGAAGTATTGTCAATGGTTGTAAATTTCATAAGATTAATATGCAACAACTAATACTTCATTGTATTTAATATTGAAAATGCATCCGTTCTTGTGGGCAAGGTTGTGGCCAGCTAGAGCTGCCGACCTTCCAGTTGAGAAAGCAGGTTCAAGCCTCACTTAGACTCAACATCCTGTGATTCAAAACATGAATATGGTCTTGTGTTATGTAACTGCTGCTTACGTTTGCGCTATATAATACTGAAAATTGAGTCTCTTTGAAGCTGCATCAAAAGCAGTGATGGATGGCACTATCGCAGAGTTAAGCTTTTTATCCCCCCTACACCCTGAAGGTAAAAATGGAGAGCCTGATAGGGACACGTTTTAGCACCTGCTTTTAAGAACTACTGGTGCTCACCAGCAACAAGACCCGGCCCACTTAAAGCCCCGGAGTGTTGAGCCCCTGGCTTTCGCAGCTAAAGTGGGGGTTACCACTGGCCCCGACGACTTGGTAAAACAACCCACTAAAACGTTTATTAGTTTGATTTTAGATTCTGAAGGAAAAAGCTCCTAAAAGTGCTTTAAGAGAATACCAGACTAGAACTGAGACTGGGGTCAAGGGCCACTCTAAATTCATTTAAGGCAACAGATCCAATATGGAGAGGCTGCAAATAGAAGAAAGGGAGAGGGAGAAAGGTAAGAGGGACAATAAGATGAGGAAAGAAAGAAAGATTGGAGGTAAAAAGAGGAAAGGATTCAAGGGAAATGGAAGGAAGAAAAGGTGAAAGTAAGAAATCTGAAAGGAAGTGTTGGAAATGGCCCTTTTTTTCTCCAGGGTCACCATCAAACATTTTGCTTTCCTTCTCTCCGTTTTTGCTGAATTCACTTTTGTTGGCTTTAGCACTCTGAACACTCACCCTAAATCGTGGTAACATTGGCAAATACACAATTGGCATATTTAATTTACTTAGAAGTGCCTACCTGTGCCCAGGGAATGTAAATTAAATGCTACTAGTGTGCCTGCATCACTGATTGTGCCACCCACTTAAGTAGCCCTTTAAACATGTCTCAAACCTGCCATTGAGTCAGTCTGTGCAGTTTTAAACCGCCATGTCGACCTGGCAAGTTCAACCTCTTACCAGACCCAAACCTTCCTTTTTAATACATATACGTCACCCTTACGGTAGGCCCAGGACAGCCCAAAGGGGAGGGTGCAATGTATTTTAAAACATTGAAATTGTACTTTTAACTTTTACATGTCCTGGTAATGAAAAACATTGACATTTTTCTTGCTTTAGCCATTTGTTACCTGCTGCCTGTCTCTGATCACATGTCCGGAGTGGGTGACAGCGGGGGACATGCTACTGGCCCTAGAGAAGGAGGACAGAATGAGGTGTACCCCCATGAAAGAGGACCTTATCAGGAAATATGGTTTGACTCCAAAAAGGTATAGGCAAAATTAAAGGACAGTCAGAAGCTGGCCCAACAGAACTGGGTGCATTGTGTTGATTCCTTTTGCAAGGCACTGGATGGTTGGGTGAAGAATAGTGCGGTAAAGGATACTCGGGGGCTGTAGAATTTAGTTTCTAGAGAGCACATGTTCAGTATTTGTTTTCCAGACCTCCTCCAACACCTGATTGAGAGTAGGCTCACTGACCTGAGGGAGCTTGCTAAGGATATGGACCGCTGCATCAGCACCAGGGTCCACAATAAGGTATCTGGGAGTGACTCCAAGAAGGGTGGTTCAGGTTCCCCCCAGCAGAGTGAGGGGGAGGTCATGGAGGACACAGACAGGTCCCAAGGTAAAGAGGGGGAGGAAAGGGTTCCCATTCCCCTTCTGAGAAACGGGGGAGGCTCTGGTGGGCGGTGGCGTGGCACCCCATTTCCAGCCTCACTGATTTGATTGGTCCCAGCTAGGGCATAAGTAGGGGGACTTTGTCTGTCCTAAGAAACCACCCACCCCATCGTCCACAAGTCCACACTCAAGGTCTTCCCCCACGCAGACGACACCCTCAACTCTGCTGAACACATGCACTTCCGGAACCACACCGACCCCAACATCACGATTAGAGGAACACTCGTCTACAGACCCCCCGGACCCTGGGCACAGTTCAGCGACTCCATCGCCAACCTTGCCAGCACCCACACACTCGCCTCCACGGACTACATCCTCCCCGGGGACCTGAAATTTCACCTCGAGAACAACAACGATGCCAACTCCGCCACCCTGAATGACAACCTCGCCAACCTCGGCCTCAGACAACTCATCACCGCACCCACCCACGTCGCCAGCCACACACTCGACCCCGTCTTCTCCACAAGCGCCCACGTCGCCTTCAACCACACCTCCGTACTCAACTGGACCGACCACGGCTGCATCCATTTCACCTTCAAGAAACCCACCACGCACCACTGCACCCAACAGCTGCCCCGCCGCTGCTGGAGCAAAGTCACAGAAGACCAGCTGACCACCAGCCTCGCCCAGAACCCTCCCACAGACCCCACCCACCCTGACACCGCCGCCCACAACCTCAGACAGTGGATTGACGACTGCGCCAACACCCTCGCACCGCTCAAGAAGCCCTCCAACAGCCACACCAGTAAGAAAGCCACCTGGTGCACCGAAGAGCTCCAGACCTCCAAACATACATGTCAGAAACTGGATAAGAAATGGCTCAACGGACGTACCCAGGACAGCCACACAGCCCACAAGGACGCCATCCGCAGACATCACCACCTCATCAGATCAGCCAAGAGATCTTCCTTCAAAGCCCGCCTGGAACAATGCACACGACAGCAAAGAGCTCTTCAGCATAGTAAAGGAACTCTCCAACCCCAGCGCCAACACCAACAACATCCCGCCCTCACAAGAGTTGTGCAACTCCCTGGCCACCTTCTTCCACCGCAAGATCACTGACCTTCACGACAGCTTCAACACCGTGGCCGCCTCGACCACGTCAAACTCCACCCCCCTGCGAACACCACCCGACCCAACCGCCTGACCTCTGAGGTTCCGTGAATTCTGAACCCGTTTCATAAAGGTCATGGTATCGTTACGAATTTGATAGTAGCGAACCGTAAATGGTGAGTGCGGCAAGTACGAGTGTTTTCGTCATGTTCGATCGATGGATTCACTACGTATTTAGGGATTTCGTTCTGAACCCTCGGGTTCCATTTTGTGTACGGCAGCCATTTTGTGGTTGCCCTCACATAGGCTGAGGACTACGGCCGAACGAGTCTTTGGGACACGTACACCTTTAGCTGACTTCTAGATGACCTGAGTGAACTGACCCCGTTGCCTGAAGCTAACCTTGCTAAGCCAGTTCCTTGTCCGGTAGCTGGTCGAGATAGAGATCAAAGAGCAGGACATTGTTGAGTTTATTGTACACGCACACACCCCTTTATCTTGCTTCACATCTGTTTCTGTTCCTTCTTTTATGATCTGTTTATGGTTTGGGTTGTGGTCTTTTATTATGGGTTTGTCCGGCCTGTCCGAGCAAGAATGTTGGGCTTTCCCGTGTAATTGATGGTGGGCTGGACAACTGAAAAGTGGGTTTGTCGTCACGCGATACCTTTTGCAATGTTACCTATGATTGGACAATTCGTAAATAATGGGTGTTTGTCAGGAATGTGATTTTTAGCATAAAAGACGATGTCTCGCAATACGAAAATTGAGCAGTCTCTAGCGAACCTACTTGTGTCGTACTTCGTAGACTTCTGTTCCTGGTTGCAGCCAATAAATTTGATCTTTGACGTCACCGAGAAGTATCCCGTGTCTCTGTATTCTAAGACAGGTGAACCCGAAGACATTGGGCATGCCCCTGCCGCCGCTGGGTTCTAAAACCCGGTTCTTCACCTCCTGGTCCAACGTCAACAACGACGAGACACGTAAGGTCATGAACTCCATCCACTCAGGATCACCTTCAGACCCCTGCCCACACCACATTTAAAGCAAACGCAGCCATCGCACCCCAATTACGGAAGGTCATCATCATCTCCATCGAGTCAGCGACATTCCCAGAAAGCTGGAAGCACGCCAAAATCAGCGCCCTCCTCAAGAAACCTCAAGAACTTCCGGCCCATCTCCCTGCTCACTTTCCCGGCGAAGGTCATCGAGAAAATCGTCAACATGCAACTGGCCCGCCACCTCGAGGATAACAACATCTTAGAACCGTCCCAGTCCGGATTCAGACGAAACCACAGTACCAAGGCAGCCCTCATCGCCGCCACGGACGACATCAGGCACCAACTAGACAATGGCAAAACATCCGCCCTCATCCTCCTGGACCTGTCAGCCGCCTTCGACACGGTCTGCCACCGCACACTAAAGACATGCCTCCAAGAAGCCGGAATCCAAGAGAAGGCCCTGGACTGGACCACATCCTTCCTCTCTGACAGAACCCAGAGCGTCCGCCTACCCCCGTTCCGGTCCGAATCCATCAACATCATTTGCAGCGTACCCCAGGGCTCAGCCGACACTGTTCAAAGTCTACATGGCCCCCCTCGCACAAGTGGCCCACCAGCACGACCTAAACATCATCTCCCACGCCGACGACACCCAGCTCATCCTCTCCCTCACCAAGGACACCCTGACAGCCAAAACCAACCTCCACGAGGGAATGAAGGCCGTCGCCGATTGGATGAGGAGCAGCCGTCTGAAACTTAACACGTACAAGACGGAGGTCCTCATCCTGATCCCACCCCCTCTGCCTGGGACAACTCCCGTAGGCCAACCGCACTGGGAACAGCACCCACCAAACACGCAGGCTACCTAGGATTCATCCTCGACTCCTCCCTCTCCATGTCGAAGCATGTCAACGTCATCTCCTCCTCCTGCTACAACACCCTCTGCTTGCTCTGAAGGATCTACAAGTGGATCCCGGCCGAAACAAGAAGAACGGTGACACATGCCCTCGTCAGCAGCAGGCTGGACTACGGGAACGCACTCTATGCAGGAATCCCGGCCAAACACCTGCGACGACTACAACGCATCCAAAACACCTGCGCCCGACTGATCCTAAACGTCCCCCATCCCAGCCACATCACCCCCACCTCAGAGACCTACACTGGCTCTCAATCAACAAGAGGATCACCTTCAAGCTCCTCACCCACGCACACAAAGTGCTCCACAACACCGGGCCAGCCTACCTGAACAGCAGACTCAGCTTCCACATCCCCACCGGCCAGCTCTGCTCCACCAGCCTTGCCCTCTCCACCATCTCCTGCATACAACAAACGACCTATGGCGGCAGATCCTTCTCCTTCCTCACTGCCAAGACCTGGAACACCCTCCCCACCCACCTGCGGTAGACCCAAGACCTTCTCACCTTCAGAAGACTCCTCAAGACCTGGCTGTTCGAGCAGTAATGGCACCCCCTCCCCTCAGCACCTTGAGACCCTCACTTGGTAAGTAGTGCGCTTTACAAGTTTTTGATTGATTGATTGATTGACCCACTAATTGTGCCTTGGCAGGGCTGGCCAATGTGGCCTTAGGGTTAAGTAGTCTCCAGGGTAAGATAATAGATCTTGCCATGATCTCCCTTAGGTGGGCTCTGAGGGTGAGTTGGTGATCCCTGTGGGTGGGAGTCCTCACTTCTACCAGATGAAGTGGATGAGTTCCCAGTCACTGCTCTAAGGGATATCAGGCCTAGCCAGACCATGGTAGTGGAAAGGTTAGTTTCGCCACAGCAGTACGCCAGCAAGATATGTAGGGTAGCTCAGGTCCATGGGCAGGACTTTTTCCACCTTATAGACATAGTATCCCTGGAGTGGGGTGGGGAGGTGAACCAGAGGAGGGTGGTAGAAAGTCCCCGGATGCTCACAGACTTCATTCTGGTGAATAAGTTGACCCGGTGTCTGTGGAACTGGGAGAGGCGGCCGCCCAGGGTGCACGACAGTTCAGTGTTCTGGGAGCACGTCTCCGAAGTGGAAGGTACAGAAGCTAGATGGAGGGTGAGAGGTGAAAACAGTCCACAGTGGGAGGACCAGTGGGTCAGGTGTTGCCAGCTCTGAGAACAGAGCAATCCAAAACTGACCCAAGTGAGGCCACTTCTGACCATGCACTGTCACAGGGACAGAGGGCTGGTAACCTGTACTGGACAAACGCTTGCATGATACAGAATCTCTCTTTTGAGGGGGTAGTGATACTCCCATGACTGTCCTGGTTTGAGGGGGTAGTGGTACTCCCCTAGAAGTCCTGGCACACCCCGCACATGTTCAGCCTAAGAATACAAACCCTGAGTTGAGCGACTAGTTTCAGGATACCACCCCTGAAATGGTAGTAGGTAGAGTGAAAAAAGAGTGCACGACACATTGGGCTACTGCTCTCCACTCCGAAACCTCAGAGGCCAGAGACCCTTGGATGGCCTAGGGCCTATTTGTTGTCACTCGGTTGGTTGCTGACCCTAGGGGTGAAACGGGCCACATCACTTTGTAGGTCATGGTGGTAATGTCTGCTTACTGGGATGCATCTGTGAGCAAGTTAAAGTTAGGTGTTGTACCGATGAGGTTCACAGGTGAGGAGAAGTGTTCCTCAAGGGTCAGTGTCACACAGGAGCCAGGAGCAGGTTGCAACACAACCTTTATTCTATCATGCCTGCTCATAACTGACCTCCTATTCCCCGTTTCCTGATCCTCCCTTTCCTGCTCCTCCCAAGAGTCTATCCCCAAACACTAGACTGCTGTACACGACATTACATCTCCCCCTTTCTTAACAAAATAGTCATCTTCAACATGTTCGTAGTTTCTTAACTGTTCACACAGGACTGCGGGAGTCCGCATGGGTCATAGACACATTGCCGTTCCAGGCTTAGACTCTGTCAGGCACTGGCAAGGTATAGTCTATTGGGGGCACTGCTTTGTTCGAGCTGCTGTTGGCTGCCTCGACACGAATATCCTTGACTGCGGGAGTGTGTCTTTGAAAGTATGAGGTGTTGTGTGTGGTCTTCTGGTTCTCAGATTCGTTGCGGGTTTCAATAGTCTTCCGGGTTATCCACTTATTTGCAGATTCTGACACGATCGTGGCTGCTTTGTGTGAGATGACGGTTGGTGGCTCAGCTCGATGGCAGCAATCTGTTTTCCTTGGTAGTTCTCGTTCGACTGACGCTCGATCTCCTTCAGGAGTGGACGGTGTTCTGGTTCTCTTCTGAGCATCTGTACGAGATCTTACTTTCTTCTGTCTCGTCCAGTCGGTGGCAGCACTGTCCTCTTGTTCCGAGTCGTGCATGCCAGTCAGCAGGGCACTGTCTGACATGGGTGACCCGGTTTGGTCTCGGGACTCGTTTGTTGACTCTGTTTGTCTCTCCCACTCCCACTCGCATTTGGGACTGGTGGACTCTTTGATCATCCGGGCATGTGCATGTTTCTTCCTTATCCACTCATTTTGCCTTCCTTGCTGAGTGGCATGGTATTCCTTTCTCACCGGGTGGGTGTTGTCTCGTACCTCTGATTTCCTTCTGCGGGCGCGTTCAGTCAGTCTCGCAGACCCCTTCAGGGGTGCCGGTATATTCTTTATATCGTGACGTAACCGTGACTGACATGATGTGTGGTATTGTGGGGTGATCAGATATTTTGGGTCCTTGACGTGGGATGTGCTGCTCTGGGCAGGGAGAATGTTCTCTGATTCTGTTACGCACTTTGGTGATTGGTGCCATGAGCATTGTGAGGACCTTGACTCAGTTGATCGGAATGACCATACAGACATGTTTCCTGAATTGGAGGAGCTTCTTGCCGGTTTCCCCCGAGGACGTTTCTTTGAGGGCTGTTTGACCGATACATGTCTTGAGCTGGTGGTCTGTGATGATATGCTCCTGGAGTCGGAGTCATCGGAGTCATCTGTAAGACCGTTTGGCTTTTGAGGTGTCTTTTGTAGTATTGCTGTGAATGGGTTATTTGCTAACCACGCATTTATTTCCTTGGTCTGGTCGTGGAGCGTTTGGTCACTGTCTCTCTCACATGGTATTAACTGTCTTTCCCCAGTTTTCTCGTCGTTGTGGGTGGCTTTGGCGCGCGTGCCTATCTCTTTCCGGCGCCTCGGTGGCGTACCACACTTCATGTGATTTGTTTCTTCTTCCCGTTTGTTGGGTGTACTAACGGCAGTGACATTTGTGTAATGAGTCTCCCTGCTTGGTGCTCATTTGTTGGGTGTACTAACAGCAGTGACATTTGTGTAATGAGTCTCCCTGCTTGGTGCTTCTTCAGAAGCGTCTACGACATTTGGTGGGCAGTGGGGTGCTCGACTGTGTTCATGTGCCGGTGTCCAGAGTTGGTGTGACTTGTCCACTCGTCTGTATTTGGTCCTTTGCGCTTTTCCACTGAGCAGACTGTCATCTGTCTATCTTGATGCTTCATCCGGATAGTGTGTGATGTCTGCTGAATGATTTAGGGAAGACGTATCAGTGAGGCTGTCGTTGGCATCCTTCCCTGCCTTTTGTATTGTTAACTCTGGGTGTTTTACGTCACTTGGATTCTTTCGCTGTCTTGTCATTATTCTGCCTTCGCCCTCCCTCTTTCTGGTTTTGTTTGTAGCTTGGGCTTTTCCCACAGACATGAGAAACGTCTCCATTCCTTTGACTTCGTGACTTGTGGTCGGGTGCCGTTCTTTTGCTGATTGTCTTGCTTTGACTCGCTCTCCCACGTCAGCCCTCCTGATGATTTCTTGTAGCGAGAACCGCCCTTGAAGGATCTTGCGTTTTGTTTCAGGTTTTGAGCAACCTTCAATTACCCGGAGACGAACTGCTTCCTCATCTGTAAATTTGTTGAAATGGCACTGGTGCACTAGACTTTGTAGCCTTATTATGAAGTTTGGTAATGATTCTCCGGGTTCCTGCCATGCTGCGTTGAAGGCGATGCGTTCATGATCCACACTCTCCTGTGTGTTATCCACACTCTCCTGTGTGTTGAAGTGAGTGCGTAACGTCTCTTTGAGGGTTCTATATGTCTCTGTGTCCTTTGCTGAGAATGTCCTGATTAGATGTCGACCTTCGTGACCCACCAGCCGAAGTAGTAACAGTAAGCGGTTGCTATCTCTTCCCTCTCCGGTTGTTTCAAGAAATGCATCTAATGATTCTAGCCACCTAGTCCATCTAGAACCTAGACTCTGGTCTTTGGTCTGTGTCACTGGGGGTGGCACCTCAATGCAGATATTGGGTTTGTGTTTTCCTTTTCTCACTGACATGGCAGAGGAGAGTCCTAGTATGCTACCGTCACGAAACTGTTCCCTTGTGCCTTCCACGTTATTCTAGAATTCTCTGCAGTCGAAATCTTATGTACACTTATTTCCTCTTTGATTTTAATCGCTTGCTTTCACTTAGCGCTGGAACTTACTCTGAAGCCGGGACTCGTTTATGCCTGTTGCATTCCGGACTTGCAGTTGCTCGGGCTTGTTGTGCCTGAGGCTTGTATGAGCTGGTGCTTGTTGCCTTAGCGCTTGGTATTGGCTTGAGTGTTGCATGCGTGACTTGTGTTTATCTGCGTTGTTTGTAATTGCGCCTTGCATTTGCTTGTACTTGTCTCGTTGCAATTCTTGCACTTGAGATTGTACGTTTGTCAATGTCTGTTCATTTACCTTTGCCAGCGTTCGATGCGTTACGTTGTCTTTGGCTTTTGCTTCTTGTGTTTAAGTTTGCATTTGCTTGGGTTAGTTGCATTTAAGGCTTGTATTTGCTTGGGTTTGTTGCTTCACAATTTGCCTTAGCTCTTACTTCATCACAGTTGCCAATGCTTGTTTTGATCCAATCTGCCAATGCTTGTTTCCGCCTCAGCCTGCCTGACTTCAAAATGGCCGCTCTGGATACTTAACAGGGTGTGGGACAAAACCCGCCTGACTCCAAGATGGCCGCCCGGAAATCTCACTCTCCACGAGATTTGAGATACATTCAGTCTCCAGCTCACCGAGTCACACCAGACACTCACCGGGAGCTTCTTACATGTCCAGCAGGTCTTTTCCAGCGCAGTCCACAATCTTTGGCCACTTTCCACCCTTCAGGTAGGCCTGGGATAAACTCTCGACATCTTTCTTTTGTCCACGTGCCGTCCCTCACGCATCAGGGGTGAGCCCCGATGTCGGCAAAATCGGCGCTTTTCTTCCGGCGCCTCCACAGGGGTCCCTCGCTTCTCTGGACACCCCTCCCTCCTCAGGGCGCTTCAGGAGGGCTGGGGTGGGCTCCCAGTTTCCTCTTTGACCTCAAACCCTCCAGGGGTATTCATGGTGCACTCGCGCTGTTTTGGCGCGAACCAGCGCTCTTGGGCTATAGTTGCAGCGCTCAGCCGCTGGTGCCAGGACAGGGCTTCTTTCTTGTTCTGCAGGGGATGGCTAAACATCCGTAGCCTCATAAGCGAAGGGCAGCTGCTTTGTGTTTCAGCAGGGTGGACATCGTTGTCCTTGAGGCAGCTCTCCGTCTGGGGGGGCTTTTACTTTGATACACCCAAACCAGGTCTGTTCAGAAGGGCCGCCAGCTGCAGTGTTAATCGCACCGATTGTCTATCTTGCGAGTTCCTCAGCGCTCCACGCTGCTTTCCAGCCACGGAGCTTCGGACCAGGCTGACTCACCCTCTCATTTGCAATCGGTGCAGCTGCTTGTTGGGTGCTTCCCGATTTTCGCGCCGTTTCCGCGCTGATTTCCACTTTGGCCACACTTCTGGCTGGTTTAGGCGTCGCACGCCGGGCGTCTTCTTTGCTTAGGCAGGCAGCTTGGTGGAGTCCGCTGGACACCGCTTTGGGCAGCAGGGGCAGCGTGTGAGTCCTTCGGTTTTCGCGCTCCACACGCGCCACGCTGGCACAGGCTGCAGGCTCTCTGTTCACGGCCGCTTACAGGCGGCAGGGGTTTATAGGCAATGTGGGCTTCAGTACTGATCCCACCCTCGTCGCCCTTGTCGTGCCTTCCCCTTAATTACCACAGGAGCCAGGAGCAGGTTGCAACACGACCTTTATTCTATCATGCCTGCTCATAATTGATCTCCTATTCCCCGTTTCCTGCTCCTCCCTTTCCTGCTCCTCCCACGAGTCTATCCCCAAACACTAGACTGCTGTACACGACATGACAGTCAGTTCAATGGCTCAGGAGCGTATAGACAGAGGGATCCAACTGAGTTCAGAGAGGCATAGAACTGACATATTTTAGGATGGTTCTGCAGGTACCCTCAGGCCTTAAACACCTGAATCTCCACGACCATGCAAAAGTCTAATCCTTTTTTCTAGGCAGTCAGTGAAGGTGGGGAGGCGGCCTTCCACAAACTCGCAATGTCCCTCTTAGCACGGGTAGGCCCCAACATCAGCAAGTGTTGCTTATATATGTTGCATCCAATGTCCTCTGTAATATGTAGGATTCCCAGTCTTGGCGCGAAAGGGATGTCCCACTCAGAGGCACACCATAACACCCTGCCACAATTTTGCAAGCTCCGTACAGTGCCATATCGTGTAAATAAGGGTGCCCTCTTCATGTCCACATCACAAACATTCTGTAGATGGCACCAAACCCACCCTCCACAGTCTTGTTCTGGTGTAATAGACCCAGTGTACGTACTTACATTGGATAAGGCGTAATTGTGATGCTATCACTGCACCACGTGGGGACGCCAATTCCTCTACCCAATCATCACCGCCAATTTAGCCAAAGTCTTGTGTCCAGGCCAACCTCAGCATGTCCATTGTTCGTTACCAGGGACTGGTAGATTCTGGCTATTTTATGGTCTCCTAAGTCCCCCATAAATACCTTGGCTTTGATCGGGTTGAATTAGGGGAGGGCGGCCATATTCGCTATATATGGGGAGATGTCATGTCTAAATTTTAGATATTTGTAAAATTGGGTACCGGGCATGCCATACTCTGCTTGGAGATCTTGAAAAGATTTCAGAATTGATCCCTGCATGACATCTCTCAATGTAGAGATGCCGATGTTGTTCTAACCCTGAAAGCCAGCCAGTGTAGCTAACTGCAGCAGACCCCCGTTGTTCCATAGAGGGGTCTCACCCATCAACTTACCCCACCACTCCATCTTGTGGAGAGATTGCTTCCATATTTGTAACACCACTTTCTTCACAGACAGCAGGGTTCGGAGCAGCTGCCCCGAATGTAAGAGAGTATGAATGGTTACGTCCCCCATCAGCCAGCGTTCCACTGCATAGGTCATGTCTTGCCTGTCCCCGTACCACAATTCGTTGAGCACCAATAGATGCGAGGCTGCATAATAGGATTGGATATCTGCTATGGCGAGACCCCCAGCAATACGTGGACTGGATGCAAGTTCACAGGGCTACAGGAGAGCCCCCCCCCCACCCCATAGAAACTGCCCCAGGGCTGCGTTAATGTGACGGAATAAAACCTGTGGTATTGGGTAAGGGTGGTTCTGTAACTGGTAAAGTAAGCGAGGTAGGAGACCATTTTTAAATGGCAGATTTACTGAATTTAGATAAGGGCAAATGCAACCTCTTTTACTTGTGTCCAAATTGGGGCATTTTTATTCTCCCATGATGTGCGTTGTGTAGCCGATAGGAGGACGCTCAGATTCATCATGCCATCTGTTGCGATCTTTACGGCTGTTGCTCACAGGCCCAGTTCGCTAGCCCCATTCAAGGGCCACAGGATAGACTTGTGGAGTTTCATGTAGAGGCCCGAAGCCTCCCCAAAGATCTGCATAATGCTGAGCAGTCTCTGACCCGTCCTATTGGGATCCGTAAGGAAAAACAAAACATTTTCTGTGTAGAGCGCAATTCGATCAGAGACCCTGAGCAACCACTCAAAACCCTGCACCTGGACGCCAATTCTCACCCATGCAGCGAGTGGCTCCATTGTTAGAGCAAATAAATATGGTGACAGGGGGAGCCCTGTTGGGTACCCATCCAATTGGAAATGTACATGATGTGGAACTTGCCACTCGCACTGAGGCGGTAAGAGCAGTGTAAAGTAGCCTGAGATATGATAAAAACTGGAGCCCCTTTTAAAGACAGTGCAGGAGTGCAAACAGGTACGTCCAACTAAGGGAATCGAACGCCTTGTCAATGTCCGCTAATAGTAGCGCGGCAGACCCCTCATGTATGCGTCAATGGCTACTATAGCATTGTGGGCTCAATGAATACTATGGCGCGTGGCTCTCCAGGGCATAAAACCAGCTTGGTCAGGATAGACCAATTATATGGAGCAGTAGGCGGCTAGCCGGGGCTTTAGCCAGCATTTCAGCTTTAATGTTCAGCAATTATATGAGACGATAGGAGGCGTGTTGCTCCTGGGGTCGAGCTGGCTTGTGGAAGACGACCAGCTCGGCGTGTCTCCAGTCCTGCTGGAGACACCTCCATTCCACCGTGGCATTCACGGCCGCCAGGTTGTAAGGACTCAGCTAGGTAAATTAGGCCCTGAGCAATTTGCAGGGGAATCTATTTGGACTTGGTGCCTTGCCTGATTGTAAGTCACCCAGTGCATCGCTCAGCTCCTCCATTGTAAGAGGGACATCTAAGTCTGCTCTCGCTTCGTCCGAAAGGGCCCTCGGCGGCATGTCCTCTATAAATCGTTCTATTGTTTCTTCCAATGGGACTTCACTAGGGGCGTACAGATCAGTGAAGTAGTCTGCAAAGCTGGTGACGATCAATGTGGGATTGTTAATCACCTTGCCGCCAGGACAGAGTAAACCATGGATAAAATGGGGTTGAAGGGTCCTTTGGCACAAGCGGTGCAGTAACTTGCTAGATTTATCCCCCCACTAGTAAATCCTACAGTGAGAAGCCAGTCAGGCCTCTGGGGCCTCATCCAGCAATTCACTCATGTGGGTCTGTTGCAGGAGTATTAGTTGATAGCGCTCCTGGCCTCTGTTCACCCCACATCCTCGCTGCTGAAGAGCTATCAGTTGTGCTTCTCTGCGCAGTAGTTATTCTCCAGTGATGTTTGCGCGATGCAGTGCAAAAAGAAATATCTATGCCTCGGATCGTTGGCTTAAAGGCCTCCCACGGGGTCTCTGCTGACGTTACCGATCCCACGTTAACATCTAGATATCGCTCAATCGCCAAGTGCATGTGGGACCGATATTATTCATAAAGCAGTCACCATGCGGAGAGGCACCACTGGAGGGCCGGTCTCTCCGGGCCTATCTGTAGCTCAAGCACAACCGGAGGGTGATCCGACAAGCTCCTAGGCATGATATCTGTGATCCTCCCTCTATGAGCATAGCTGGAGGGTATAAATATAAATCAAGGCGGGAGCTGGAATCAGGCACCCCAGAATAATATGTAAACCCCTGCTCTTCCGGGTGTAGTCTCCTACATGTGTCTATCCAGCCCATTTCCTTCACAAGGAAGCCCAATCTTGTGGCCTTCTGTGTATTTGAGCTGCCTGTCCCACGCCATCTGTCCTTACTCCGGTCCAGCACATTGTTCCAGTACCCTTCACCACAGCCAATCCATCCGGTGTTTCTGTCCAGAGTGTTGTCAGGTGTTCCACCAGGGATCAAGACAAGTGTAGGGGGCGGCATAGACGCCTCCTAGGAGCAATTGTTCCCCGTACAAGGTGCACGTAATGATTTGATTTGATTTGATTTTTGGATTTATAGAGCGCAACAAATGCCCGGGGGTGTCTTGGCGCTAAGGACTAGGACAAGAGTGAAGTAAGCATGTGAATAAGCGTTTAGAGGTCGGATTGCAATAGCCAGGTTTTTGCTGCTTTCCTGAATGTTTTAAAATCAACGCTATTTTTAACTGCTAGTGGTAGAAGATTCCAGGATTTGGCGGCTCACAGCAGGAAACTCCTGCCTCCCCATCGTACTTGTTTGAATCGCGGGACTTGCAACAGTTATTGTTGGGTAGATCTGAGGTTCCTGGATGGTGCGTAGTATTTTAGACGCGCTGTCAAGTATGATGGGCCTTTCCCCTGTAGTGCTTTGAAGGTGATGCACAGAGCTTTAAAAACGATTCTTTTATTGACTGGTAGCCAGTGCAATACCTCCAACTGCCGAGAAACAGACTCAGATTTAAGTATATCCAAAATCAGTCTGGCTGCTGCATTCTGCAGTCGTTGTATCTTTTTCAAGAATTGACTTTGGATCACCAAATAAAGTGCATTGCCATGGTCCAGCCTGGAAATGGACAGAGCAATTACCACTGTTTTTAGCGCCTCAGGAGGAATAAATTGCAAACAAAACAAGTGATGGACAGAATGTGGATCAATGTCACACATTCACCCCAGTCCAAAGATCTGGGCCCAAATCCATCGTTTTTTTGCACTCCACACCACCCTGGGTTAGACAATGGCGATATGCAAATCAGCTCTGACCGTGTGCCCCATTGGAACAGTCCAGTCCGAACTACAAAAGCCATGTCCTTCCCAGAACGGAATCAAGCATCCGAGGACCGGACCGGTTTCGAGGTAACACCTCTCATCAGCCCGGCTAGCTTGACTCCAGTGGTGTGGAGTGCCTGGGACCCACGTCTGAGCATCCCCAGCGCACTTATGGCGGCAATTGCAAACAAAACAAGTGATGGACAGAATGTGGATCAATGTCACAGATTCAGGAGGAATAAAGGCATGAGGATGTACCTTCCTGTGTATAAGATCATTCCCGCTAATGTTCATAAGGGACCCTACCGTGAATCACAATAGCTATGCCCGAGACCCCCTAGTGAAATCTGAATGGAAGAACCGGGTATATCCAAATCTAGTATGGCACAGCGTTTTGGTACCGAATAAATTTGTCTCCTGGAGCAACAGGATATCAGCTCGGTATCTCTTGGCCTGCAGGAGAAATGCGCCTCGTTTTACGTTATCCAAAACCCCTCTTACATTCCAGCCAACTATCCGTAGCCCATTCCTGGGGGCATACGATTGGGTTATAGATGTACCTGTAGGCGAAATGACAATGGCTTAGGGTGACTATACATGGTCTTAGCTAAGTGGGTGTCTGTAGCAAGGTGTGTTGGTGCAGCATAAAGATCTAACATTGTTTCCCCAACTCCCCCACTCCGGCCCCCCATACCTCAAAACCTCTGAAGTACCTGTTGTGGCAAAGAGATGGCACCAACCCAAATGGGGACCAACGTCTGTCTCCCTCCAATGATTCCACCCTAATCAGCCCAAGAACACAGGGTGATCCCTAGAGACTACATCAAGTCTGCTACAAGTATTAGCCCCTTTCTCATTTCCCCATCCCCCAGTGGCTACATTTCAAATGACCTCCCCCATGCATTCATTGTCTAAATAACTTCAGGCACGTTTTGGGGCACCGGAGTTCCACTATTGAGGTCTCTGCGGGACTTAGAGCATTGTCTGGATTTCAATCTCCTGTTACCCCCTCACTTTAGGCTTTGGCTGCCTGTGGGCCACATCACTGGAGGATGAGTCTGACTTGATCGGGGTGGAGTATGAGGCTGGCCCATCACTTTTTCATCCGCCCATGCAAAGACATCCTCAAGAGACTCAAAGAAGAATGTTTGTGATTGATACACTACTCTCAGCCTCTCTGGTTACAGCAGAGCATAAGAGAGACCCAGATCCCACAGGTGGGCCTTCGCCGCTGCGAAGGAATGTCACATCTGTTGAACCAGCCTGGTGTAATCTGGAAAGAACACGATACGGTTAGATGCATATGTAAGACAGTGGCGTGACGAAACTTGAGGGGGCCCCCCTGCAAAGAACATGTAGGGGGCCCCCCACCATGTGGACTCAGTCGTGAGCTCTCAGGTCAGGGGCCAGATGCCCATGCACCAGTGGCGGCTGGTGGATCCTAAAAGGGGTGAAGCGAAAAGCTGAGATCCAAGTTGAAGGAGCAAGTGAGTACAGCAAGCCCACAAAAGTGAAAGAGGAGTATTTGGGGTCGACCTTCCCAAGTGGGCGCTCCCACAGCAAAAAATAACTCCCCCAGCAAGAAACAAATAAAAAGGTTCAGATGGTGCTTTGTATTTACAACATGAAACTTCAGAAAACTTGGTGTAAAATTTTGAAAAACACATGGTGCAACAAGTATATGAGAACATATCATGCAACATGTATCATCACCATGTATCACCCCGGAGGGGGTGCTCGCCTGAGGGGATAAATAAACTGGTGCATGACCACTCGAGGTCTTGGCCCATACACTAATACTGTTTGTGCGTGTGTTACTGCAGCGTTATATCACAGGCAGTGGGCCACGCAGCATGACGCCAGGTCACACTCCAACATCCCTACCACAGGGGAGACATTTAAGCTAACGTTGCTGGAACACTGAGCCCAGGAGGGACATGTAACATTCCATTGTGGGTTCAGTAAGTGTCATATATTTTACACTACGGAGTGCCCATGCTGCAGCAACAGCGAGAATAGGTGACTTCACCTCGCACTGCAGGGACACTTCACCTTGCACTAAAGGAACAGCGAGGGAGATACTTCACCTCACACTGCAGGGAAGGTGAGGTGTATACTGCACCTCACACACACTGCAAGGAAAATAAGTGAGTTACTTCTAACAATATAGGAACAGCAAGGAGAAGCTTCAGTTTGCAGCACAGGAACAGCATTGGATAGACATGTTGCAAAAACACTTGGGTCCGGCCACCTCACCATATACTACAAGAAAGAGGAGTGTTTCACCTCATAATTCAGAAACTGCAAGGGCATGATCCTTCCCTCCCGCCCAGGGTGCAAGTTGAGAGTGGGAGTGAATAGAAGGCACCATTGCACTATTCTTAAAGATTGGACTCTTCGCTTCATGCAGAGGGTGGATTAGATATGTAGCCATTGAAGTTAATAGGGTCTAGATGTCACGTTATGCCCTACCACAAAAGCTGTATATACAAAAAAGATATTCTGTCTCAGACTATCGAGCACGGTCAGTGTGCCCTCACACGAATGTTCTTAACTTGCCTCGGAGGTTCTTTATTACCATAAAGCCAATGCCTTTATAAAAATCACATTATATGTACGAGTACCAGCCTTTTCATTATAAATGTTACCACTCTCAGTGATTTCATTTCTATCGATTATTAGTTTTTTCCTTATATGTAGAAACATGCATATGATTTACCAAGAGTAAAACTGAAACTTACAAAGTAATTTCCGCATTTCTATTTGTGACTCGGCATAGATATGTATCGCGCTCATACTGTTGGAAGGCCACGTCGGAGCACAAATAACAAACAAAACAAATGTACAATCCTCATACACTAGGTCATATTTTTTTATCTTTCACACATATTTTCCTTTTACTTAATTTGTCAATCCTGATATGACATGATCCGTTGTAAACTGTAACAGTTGAAGAGCGCGTTGCTTCTTAAATAGATTCCATATTCCTTCATTTCTGTTTGAGTATCAGGTATGCAATCTTGAACTCCTTGACTTGGACACAGTTGAAGACCTGCTCATCGTTCCTATAGCCAGTATCTACACTTGGGCAGCCGACCCTACCTACCACAAGCGGCGGGCCAGCTCCTCGACCCTAGGGCTGTGTTACTGACAGGCTCTCATGTGGTTCTCTTCTGTTGCTCACCCGTCAGTGATAATGTCGTAGGACGGGTTGGCTTTGGGGTCACTAGTCGCTGTGGTATACAGCTGCGTCATCCAAACTGAGAATCTTGTTGCATCGAGGTCCGTCTGGCATCAACACAGAAACATACACTTAAGTCTAACCTGACAGCTGCCCAGTGCCCACCAGTTGTAGGCAGGAACATATTTATTAATTAAACAAAATACCCATAGAAAGATCTAAGCACCTTCAGATTCAGCACTGTAAGCTATGGAACCTGCTTTCTTGGACCAGATGTACAAAATCTGCCTTCAGAGCGAGGGCCGGGGCCCGGGCGTGCGCACCACCTAATAAAATGAAGAGAACCTCAGAGAGGCCCGGCTGGGGCCCTGGCGTGTGCACTATTTAATTAATGAATACGAGGCTTGCTGCTGGCTCACTGAAACTAAGAGGAGCCCGCATCGCCCCCCCCCCCCCCCCGCCGCAATGCGGGGGCCTGTGTCACTCACTGGGCCCACACTATATTATGTTTTAAACTGTTACTTTTATTCCCGGTTGGACCCCACCATGATACCCTCCTTGTTTCCAAGTTATCATCTTTCTTCTCATTCGATGTGATTACCACCCCAGGTCCCCACCCACTGAGACTTGGTTCTCGCCACCACCCACGGACCACTCCTGCCTCTGACAGACT
The DNA here is from genome assembly GCF_964263255.1 of Lissotriton vulgaris. Classification (NCBI taxonomy): domain Eukaryota; kingdom Metazoa; phylum Chordata; class Amphibia; order Caudata; family Salamandridae; genus Lissotriton; species Lissotriton vulgaris. The sequence goes on from NC_141695.1 coordinate 1,375,601,489, forward strand.
CTGACTCTCCAGAAGGGCTGAGGACGAGGCCTGCTCAGCAGCTTCAGAGGCAGGCGCGAGACAGGGCAGGGGCAGGGCAAGGATAGCCAGGCAGGCAGGGGCTAGTAATAAATGAAGTTATTATGGCCAATGAAGGAGGGTCCTTCTCAGTCTCTGGCGTGGCTGGGTCCTGGGGGATGCCTCACCTCAAAGTCAGGCGCACTTTAATTGCGATCCGCAATGCGAATGCAAATTTGGTCACAGGCCCCACCTTGGACTTGCGGCGACAACTGTGCACCGTCCGGCGAGCAGCCACCCACCTTTTAATTAATGAAGAGCCCTGCCTCAGAGGCCCGGCCGGGTTCAGCGCATGCGCACTGCCAGTTGAACTTGTGCACCATTTAATTCAGTCCTGATTTATGAAGCGCCTTTGAGTCTGAGGCCCGGGCCTGGCCTGGGTGTGCGGCGCAGCACACTATTTAATTAATGAAGACGAGGCTCTGAGGCCCGGCCGGGGCCCGGGTCCTGGGGCGAAGGGCCTGCAGCTGCCCATCATTTAATTTATTAAGAGGCCGGGCGTGCGCAATAAAGAAGCTTGCCGGCTCCGCTGAGTGAGGGGGCCCCTGGAGCATGGGCCCCCCCTCAACCGGGGGCCTGTGTTACACCCCTGTTCCTGCCAAAAAGAAATCCTGCCTGCAATGGAGGCATCCTTGCACCCCTGTACAAGGGAACCTACATTGGCGCTAGTCAGCAAATTGTGCTCCAGTGCAGGGGAAAGGACAGGAATGCATTCCTGTCCTTTTAAATTGGTGTAGGGCAGCACAGCACGAAGACTTTTGATGCTGCCCTACATAATTCCCCATAAATTAGGCCCTTTCCCATGTAAATGACAGTCAGGTTTCAGACCTAGGGAATCAAAACTAACACACTTGATACACAGACATCAATTGTGTATATTTGGGGTAAATGTTGTGCTGCTTTGTTGATGCCATTGATCTTGTTCTTGAAAATTGCTACTGGTCCTGTCCATAGATAATGCTACTGGTCTTATCTTGAATATCCTTGACCACCTCCACTCACATATCTCAGTATTTATTTTCATCTTCTGCACCAACTGCTGTAGCAACAGGGTGTGTCATATCACATGCATGCAGTTCAGCAAAGGTTATTTTTACACTTTTATCTTTCCCTGAGCAAAACATAGCTACTGAATGTAAACCTTATACACACACACCGAGATGAGTAACACTGAATAAGGCTCAATGACAATCGAACAAAAATTTTAGCACTTGATTTTTCAAACTTTTCCACGAGGTTAGAGAAAAATAATCTCATACTATTCAATTAAAGGTACAGCTACTATTATCACTCTTTACTCGACAGTGAAAACTCATGGAGTATTTTTTCATACAATTATTGTTATTTCAAGCTACAGCATAGGATTTCTCTTAATTTAGCCCTGAAAGTGCAGACCCACTCTTACTAGGGCTATTATTGGCACGCAATTAGATTACCACAACGAGCTGTTACTTGGCAAGGCACGAAATTGCTTACAACCACCAGGTTATGCAGAACTAGGGCACAAAGATGATTAAAAATGAAATGAACAGGGGGGCGTGGCTACGCAAGCGGAGATGGCGGTCGCAGCTTGCTAGAGCTCCCGCCGGCCCGCCGTTTATCCTCCTAATTATCCTGGTCCCTGACCCCGAAACCCACAACAACAGCGGGGCGAGGGCCGCCGGGTGTGCCAGGAACCCTCCGGTGTGCCCAGCGGTGGTCCGGAGTCCCGTGACCGGACGCTGCAACGAGGCGCGAGGTGCGGCCTGGAGGACAGTGGTGCAGCCGGGGCCTCGATTTTGGCGCTCCCCGGCCGGGGAGCTGCGCACTAACCCGCTTGGCCTGGTGGCGGCCGCAACACCTGGAAACCCGAGGCATCGAGGACGCTGGGGAAGGTGCGTGATCCCTCTTCCAGAGCCCAGCTGTATTCTGAGGGGGCGCGGAGGCTGCGGATGACCGGGAGCGGCCGGAGCGGCCTGGTGGACTGGGTGCAGCCCGGACCTCGATTTTCGCGGCCCAGTGTCGGTGGCCCTGGTATTCCCGCCCAGCGGTGCTCAACCCACGGCGCAGAAGATTGGCAGCAACTGTGAGTAGTGGCTAAAACCCCCCCCCCCCACCCGGACCGGAGGGGACACCAGCGCTTTAACGCAAGATCCACCAGGCCTGTCCACCTCTTCCCCCGGGGGGGGGTTCGCTGACCGGAGGGGACCCTGATTCTTGGCGGCCGCTGGGGCCGGCCACGCTCTGATCTGGACACTGAGTCGCGCTGGGCCGGGTCAGTCAGGACTTGCCCAAGGGCTGGCGACCGGTCGCGGTCTTCCCTCCCCTCCTCACTGCCTTCCATAGACCTCAACGAGGGCGGTCGGGGTCCCGCGCCTCCATTCCATCTTGAAGCCCATTTACTCTCGGCGGCCATGACCAGAGGGGGCGGTGGCCCCGCCAAACAGGTGACAATTGATAAATTCACGGGGCCCAGTGGGGGCTCTGGACAGTCCGGGGGTGCTCCGCCCGGAGGGGGGCCAGACAATGCAGCCCTTATGGCGGCCATCACCCAGTCGAGGGATGCGCTAGACGCCAAGATAGGGGCAGTGGGAGCGGATGTGACCCTACTGCGCCAAGACCTGAGGAATGCTGTGGCGCGGATCACCGAAGCTGAATCCAGGGTAACGGTGGTGGAGGAAGACGTCACCTCCCTTAAGAAAAGAATGGCGGCGATGGAATCTGCGCAGCGGATCACGGCGCTCCGTGTGGAGGATGCCGAAGGGCGGGCGCGCCGTAACAACCTCCGCTTTATCGGCTTTCCGGAGCGCTGTGAAAAGGGCAACATGGAACGCTTCCTCACACAGTGGCTGGAGTCGTGGATGCCGCCGGGGACACTTTCAACTTGCTTCGTTATCGAGAGGGCGCACCGCGCCCTGGCGCAGAGGCCGCCTGAGGGCGAGCGGCCTAGGGCGGTGATCGCTAGACTGCTGAATTATCACGACAGGGATGCCGTGCTGAGGGAAGCTCGAATCAAGGAAGCCCTCCTATATGAAAACTGTAAGATCATGATCTTCCCTGACTATACCAAACTTGTGCAACAGCAGCGTCACTCTTTCATGGCCGCAAAGGCGAAATTAAGAGGTCTCAAGCTCCAATATTCTCTGTTGTACCCGGCGCGCCTGAGGGTGATCTTCCAATCACGGACACTGTTTTTTGATACGCCGGAGGACCTTTTCAAGTGGACGGATGAAACGGTGCGGCTCAGACCGAATTCTCAACCAGGGCTCCATTCGGGCTCTCCTGAAGGATCGCCGCGAGCACAGAGAGATCAGACGGCGAAGAAGGGTCGTACCAAGCGCTCCAAATCGCGCAGACGCGCGGCCTCGGTTGATGGGACTCAGACCAGTGGTAGGACTGAGGATTCGGAACATTCTGGGACGGACCACTGAAGACTCCGGGGCCTTCACTCTCCGTTTCTGCGGTCACTGCTGTGCCCCCTGGTCGGGCTCACTGTGTCGTCTGGACCTTAATGGCTGCCCGGCACGGCTACTGCCCTGGGACTGTATTGCATCCGACTCCTGATCGAAAATAGGGTTGTGGGGTGGGGGGTCGGGGACTACGTGATGGTGGCTACCACTCTCCCTCTCGAGAGAGAGAAACTGAGGGAAGGGGGGTGAGCTTGCTGTTCTCTTTGGGGATGTTGGGATCCATTGGTATGGGTGGGCCCGGGCCCTGCGTTTTGGTCTCGGGACCACCCATGCCGCGACAGGTACTTCATAGTTCATTGAGGTATAGGGTGGGGGGAGGTGGGATGTGGGCGGTCGGGGTTGGGACCGCTGAGTTGGGGATTGGGACTGTTTGGGGCTGTGGGACTGTAGAGTTGGGGTTTGTTTTCCTTGGGGTGGGCGGTAGTGTGCATGTGTGTGTCGCAGAAATGTTCCTTATGGCGTGTGGTGGGTGGCGCGGGTGTGGAGGGCTTGTGTGGTGGATCTTCATGGACCATGGCTGAACTGACTCATAGACTCCCTGAAGACTCTATGCGGGTGATTACGTGGAATGTCAGGGGCTTATTAGACAAAATTAAACGCGGGGCTGTGCTACGCTGGGGGAAAAAAGAGGTTGCAGATGTTCTATTGCTACAAGAAACCCACATGATGGGCACAAAGGCTCTGGGCCTACAGAGATTTGGTTATCAACAAGTTTTCCATGCGGGTTTCTCCAGGGGATCCAGGGGTGTGGCCATTTTGATCCACCGTAGAGTGGCGTACACCCATAAGAAGCAGTGGGCTGATCCCCAGGGTCGCTACTTGTTTGTTAAAGGCATGGTGGGCACGGACTCAGTGGTGTTTGGCAGCGTTTACGCCCCTCCCCCCCTACAATGGGCCCTGGCTGAGAGGTTGTTTGCAGTATGGGAGGACATTACCGGGTCGTTGGCTGTGATTGGGGGAGATTGGAACGATGTGATGAATATATGCGTGGATCGCCATAGGCGCCGAGAGGGGATCGAGGTTCATCCCCCGTCCCCTTCACCCACCAGACTGCGTGCAATGAGTGAGGGTTTGGGCTGGGTGGATGCTTGGCGACATATGCACCCCGCAGCCCGGGAATATACTTATGTCTCAGCTGTGCACGGCTCGTTCTCGAGGCTTGACTGTGTGTTTGTGCCTGGGGAATGTTTGTGTAGAGTAAAGGGCGCTGACATCCTGCCTAGGGGCCTGTCCGACCACTCCCCTGTCTCTGTTGATGTGGAACTCACCCGGAAGAGGCAGCCGTTCCGTTGGAGGATGTCCTCTTGGCATCTCCTGCAACCGGAGTATGCTAATCACCTGCGCGAATCCATTGACCACTACTGGCGGGAAAACCTAGTTGGGGATGCCGATGTAGGAACGGTATGGGAAGCCATGAAGCCTACCATACGGGGAATAGATATTGCATGGTGCTCGGCAGCTCGGCGGAAGCGTCAGGAGCGAACTACCGAAGCGGCCGCACGAGTGGCGACCCTGGAACAGGAAAGCCGCGAAGGTGACGATGAAGTCGGGATATGTCTGCTGTTACAGGCACAGCAAACATACGGGTCCCTCCTGCTGGATGAAGCCAAACAGGCATGGCTGGCTACCAGAAGTAGGGTGTATCAATGGGGGGACAAGTCGTGTTCCATGCTCCATCGACTGTGCCACCAAACTTTCCAACCCCTCCTGCTGCCAGGCCTTACAAATGGTGAGGGAGAGGTCTTGACCGACCCGCACGAACTGGCGACGAGCTTTGCTACGTACTATTCAACCCAGTACGCCCCGCGCGACCACCTGTCTGACAGTGAGCTGGCTCGCTTTCTCGCAGAGCTGCCACCGGTGCCGTTATCGGATGAGACCAAGACGGCCCTAGAGGCGCCCCTCACAGCAGAGGAGTTGGGTGATGCACTGGGGCAACTCAACACTGGCAAGGCCCCTGGCCCTAACGGCTACCCGAGTGAATTTTTCAAGAAATTTCATGTACAGCTTGGTTCTCCGTATCGTCGGGCGCTTGAGGTGGCGCGTGAGCGAGGGGTGTTGCCCCCGGACTGGCGCCACGCCGAAATAGTGGTCTTCTTGAAACCGGGCAGACCCCCGGATCGCCATGACTCTTATAGGCCCATCTCGTTGATTAATGTTGAGGCCAAGGTCTTGGCCAAGGCCCTGGCGAACAGGCTCGCTCCGCATATCACAGACTTGGTCCATCCTGACCAGGCAGGCTTCATGCCTCGCAGGGCGACGCGGCATAATATCCGTCGCGCACAGGCGGCGATCGACGCCATTGGGACCTTAGGGGACCAGGCGGCACTGTTACTGGCCGACATTGATAAGGCGTTTGACTCCGTCAGCTGGTCGTTCCTATTTGCCTTGCTGCGCTGTCTCAACCTGGGCCCGGTCTTTCTGTCGTATGTCCGGCTCCTCTATACAGATATCACGGCCTCGGTGCGGGTCGCCGGGGCAGTATCGGGGATGTTCCGTATCGGCCGCGGGACCAGACAGGGGTGCCCTCTTTCCCCCTATTTATTTGCACTCGCCATGGAGCCTTTGGCTGCCAGGGTGCGCCAGGACGCGCTGATACGGGGCTTCCAGTGGACTGCCACCCTGTCCGACAAAATCGCACTGTACGCCGATGACGTCCTCTTCTTCCTTACCGACCTGCGGCGCTCAGGCCCGCGTGTCCTAGAGGTTATGCAACTGTTTGGGGAGGCTTCAGGCCTGTTTCTGAACCTCCATAAATCCACGCTGTGGGTGTTGGAAGGGGGCGAGGTGACGGACCCCTGGGCTTTGGGGCTGCGAGTGGCCACGACCGGGCTGAAATACCTGGGCGTGTTTCTCTCAGACTCGGCGGACATTGCATGGGACCGTAATCTCATACCAGTCTGGGAGCGGGTACAGTCAGATGTTAAAACCTGGTCTCGGATGCCCCTATCAATCTTTGGCCGCTCCGCTATATTTAAAATGGTGGCGCTACCGCGCCTATTATACCAATTACAGAACCATCCGTATCCCATCCCGCCTCAGTGGTTTAGGCAGGTCAACTCGGTGCTGGGCCGCTTTCTGTGGGCTGGAGGTGCTGCCAGAGTTGCGTTGCGTACTTGTTTTTTGTCCACCTACTGTGGGGGTTTGGCCACTTCAGATTTACTGTCATACTATCAAGCCGCGCATCTTCTCATCCTAAATGACTGGTGGTATGGCGATGGTAGAGACCCAGCTTATGCCCTGGAGCGTGCCTTGATGGGTGACAACTCGCTTCACACCATCCTCTATTCACCCAGACTGCGTCGCTCGTTGCCGAGGGTTACGCGACTTGTTTTTGCGGTGTGGCGACAGGCCTTGCGTCGCATGGGCTGGTGGGGCAGACTGACCGCGGAGACGCCCCTGTGGCATAACGGTATGCTGCCGGAACTGTCTAAGCTATCGGGCTTCGAAGGCTGGGACGCGATTGGTATCTCGCAATTAGGCCATGTGCTGTCCGGCACGACGCTCAAATCCTTCCAGGCCCTTCGCACCGAATTTGATATGCCCCAAACTCAATTCTTTCGATATCTACAACTCCGGCATGCGCTGCTGCCCAGTCTTACCAACCTTGACTCACTCCCTGATTTCAGCCCGATCGAAGCGAAGGTCTTCATGGGCGACCTTGGAGATAGAAAACTTTCGCGCATCTACCAGACTATGATCATCCATTGCTCCTCCACCCTCCTCCCGCTGAAGGCGGCCTGGGAGGCCGACGTTGGTCAGTTGGATGAGGATGATTGGCGAGAGGCCCTGGAGTCCCCGAGGGGTGCGGCTATTGCGATGCGTTTTCGACTCATACAATTCAAAATTCTCCATAGGGCCTACTATACGCGTGAGCGTCTGTGGAAGGCGGGACTGATTGAGACCCAGGACTGCCTGCGGTGTGGGTCGGAGATAGGTACGTTACTCCACACAGTATGGTCGTGCCCCAGACTGATTGGCTTCTGGAGAGGTGTATGGGGCTGTTTGTCAGAGGTATTGGGCTGGACCCTCCCCCGTACCCACCGTTTGGGCCTGCTGCACATCCTAGAGGGGGTGGGTGGAAATATCTACAAGAGGCACCTGCTCCTCCTGGGGCTGGTGGTGGCCAAGAGGGATCTGGCCCGAGCATGGAAGGATGTGAGGCCCCCCCCCCTGAGTGCGTGGAAGGCTGGCATTGACTTCTGTATGGGTTTGGAACGCCCGATCTTCGAGGCTCGGGGATGCCCCCGTAAACACTTTAAAATATGGAAAAGGTGGGCAGACCACAGGGGCTTGCAACTGGACCCCCCTGCTGAACCGGAGGAAGATCTTTAGCCCCATGTGGCCTGGTGACCCCGCTCCCCCACACCTACACTTGCCGCACTAGGAACTTACGTCGATACTGTATATGCGCACATGCCTGGGGTTAGGGTGGGATCCAGGGGAGGGTTCTGGGAGTTGGGTTGATGGGTAGATGAAAAGATAAAGACGGGGTTAATGTTTCCTGTATCCTTGTATTACATTGATTTCTTGACTGGACGCTTAGTCCTATCTTCATGATTGTCTCGGTATGTTTGGTGGTGCCATCCTGATTGTAGGGGGCCACTCTATCACATGTGCTCATCTTTATCAATAAACTTGTTGTGAAAAAAATGAAATGAACAGATAACACAACTCCCCTAACCAAAGGAAGCTACAGTCCCTTCCTGTTGCAGCCACAATTAATTTTAAATCTATGAATTTCCCTCGTGAGCCTTTTTGTGGGGATAAAATGAGATCCAAGAAAAACAGGCAAAGTTTCATTTTTAGGATTCAAATTATGCGATGCCTCTACAGCTGCGTAACAAAAGTTTAAGGGGCCCCACTGTAATGTAAACAGAGGTCCCCTGCTCTGGATTCTATCCGGAGCGCTCAGATCTCAGTACTGTGCTGAAGGGGCCCCCTGCAGCTGCGGCCCCCCGCACTGCGGGGGATGCGGGGACCTTTGTTATGCCCCTGATGTAAGAGGTTCCTTCAGTCTGGCCTGTTTTAGTCTCATGTCCCTGTCATGATAGTTTAAAATATTAAGCAATGACGGGTCTCAGCTGCACCCGGAGACAGCTTTGGTTCTGCAATAGAGCCCAATGGGCACTCTCAATTATGAAGTGCCACAACAAAGAGTCCAGGGGGAGCCAGTCCATGAGTCACTGGGTTAAAAATTGCACCATATTGTTACCCTCGCTTCCCTTTGGAAATCCCACAAAGCGAAGGTTGTTCCTTCTGGCTCTCCCCTCTGCGTCTTCCACCCAGGGCGCCAGACCTTTCGTAAGGGTCTCCAAATTGGCCACCTTAGTTTGTAGACAGGTAACTGTATCTTGAAATGAAATGAAATTAAAAAATATTTCTAAAGCGCATGGCTGCCCGGAAGCGTCCCAGCGCTGAGGATGCAGTGGAAGTCTGAGGGGAAGCTCAGGGGGGGATGATGGGTGAACTTATGGCTATTGTGGGAAGAGATGTGTCTTCAGGAGTTTACGGAACTTCATGTAGGTCGGTTCTGATCGGCGACAGATTGGCAAAGAATTCTATAAGGATGCTGTGGTGACCGAAAAACATCGGCCTCCAGCGCGGGCCTTCCTAACTCTGTGAACAGTAAACAGGTTACCATGGGATGAACGCAGGGACCTGGTAGTTTTGTATGGGTAGAGCATTTTCCCAAGCATAGGGGGCCCTTTGCCCTGAAGAGATCTTTGGGTGATACACAGGGCCTTACATTTTATCCTTTCCCGGATAGGCAACCAATGAAAGGCTCTGAGTGCTGGTTTAGCCGATGTTCTCCGGGAGGTGCCTGTCAGTAGCCTAGCTGCAGCATTCTGGATGCGCTGAAGGATATTAATGGTGGATTCTGGCGCGGCCATAAAAAGGGCGTTACTGTAGTCTAATCTAGATAAGATAAGACCCTGAATGAGCAGCTTTTGGGATTGTGCCGGAAGTAGGGGGAGAATCTTTCGGGCTGAGCGAAGTAGGCCCACACAGGTGCCAGCCTTCTTTTTAGCCTGTGTTTTCAGAGAAAGGTCTTGCTCTAGCCAGAACCCTAGGCTTTTAAGTTCTTTCTTTGGTTGCGGGAGATTCCCTAGACACAGGGGCCATATGGAGGTGGGAAGGGATGTCGTTCGCTGGCCCAGCAGCATGAGCTCTGTTTTTGTGCCATTAAGTTTAAGTCGCGAGTCACACATCCAATTATAGATTCCTGAAAGGCAGTTATGCAACTTTTTAAAGTTGTCCTTTTCAAGGGAGAGTGAGACGACCATTTGGGTGTCATCAGCATATGTGACAAATTTAATCCCAAAGGGGGTGACAACATCCTCCAGGGGGGCCATATAAATGTTAAATAGGGTAGGGCTCAATGAAGAGCCCTGAGGTGCCCCACACTGGAGGGGGAAAGGCTTGGAGCACGCATTCCCTTCACATACCTGAAAGGTTCTGTCCTTCAGAAAGGATGTGAGCCATCTCAGTGCGGTGCTTCTTACCCCTAAGTTGAGAAAGCGCTGAATCAGGATCTTATGATCTACAGTATCAAATGCAGCGCTTAGATCCAGAAGGATCAGCAAAGCAGATCCTCCTGAATCCAAGATGCACCTTGCTTCCTCGACCGCTGTTAGAAGGGCGGTCTCAGTCCCCTGGCCCGGGCGAAACCCAGTTTGAGAGGGGCGGAGCAGATTGTTGGTTTCTAAAAAGGCCGACAGTTGTTGGTTAACAGTTTTCTCTGTAATCTTACTCAGCCCTGGCAAGAGAGAGATTGGTCGGAGGTTAGCAAAGTCATGGTGTCAAGTCCTGGTTTCTTCAGCAGTGCTTTTACTACTGCCCATTTCCAGCTTGGGAGTACCACTCCTTGGTCAAGTGAGGCATTAATAAGATCTGTGGCCAGAGGCGAGATGGTAGGTCCCACATGCTGAAGAATGTTCATAGGAGCCGGATCATTAGGGGATCCACTTTTCAACACCTGACAGCCTTCTCTCAGTCTCCGTAACCCTCTCCACCGCATTGGCCTGGTATTGCTGAATAAGCATGACATCGGAGCCCACCTCCCGAATTTTGGCATCTAGGGTATTTCTGGCTTGTGTAATGGCGTTGTCCATAATGGCCCTGCCGAACCACTATGGTCCGGTGCTTCAGCCCGGGGCCCGTATAGCGGTCCAGGGTACTCTGTTTAGTGGACCCCTCAGGCTCTTTGCCCTTCGTCATGGTGTAGACCTGAGTTAACCTCCGGGGCCTGGCACAGGCACCGCCGGTGTGTGTTCGTCAAAGGCCCCCGGCAGATCCTCCATTTCCTCTGCGGTGCTCTTGGCAGTGAGGGGGAGGGGCACCACGCGCAACCCACTCTCAATGTCTTGTCCGGATCCTTCATGAACAGCCAAGGGCAGGGAGGAGGGCCCCAACCTACAAGACGCACCAGGACATAAACTGGCAGCTTCCACAGGCAACCAACCTCCCTCTCACCCCTAACGGGCACCCAGCTGCCCTTCTGGCCATTGAGCTGTATGCCCCTGAGTTTTAATGCCCAGACCCAAGTCAACACCCTTGCCCAGATGTCTCCTGATCCTCGCCTGAAGTCAATAACCACTACCACACGAGCTTGGCTTGGCGGCGTAGCATCTCAGCAGGTTCCAGCACTACATATATGGCCGTCAGAGTTAGACCAGATCCCACACCATGCATCTGTGATCGCACCAGGTGGATACCCCCACTCGCTCCAGGAGCAGTACCTGGTGGGCCCTGGCCTCAGACCTACTTATTGCTTTGGCCGTCTGTCCAAGTGCCCCTCAGCTGTTCTTCACAAATCTAAGCCTGGCTGCCCAGGCCACCAGCACACACCCACACGGCCCGATCCGGCCGCTGGTATTTGGAAGCACGCCTTTGTTTCCCTCCTCAGTGTTCCTTACACCAGGCCGCTCCTCGTGGTCATGGCGACCATCCTATTCCATTTCCTTAGTGGCGGCCAAGTTTCTACCACCGATCTGCCACTCTGGAGGATGGGTTCCTTCCCCTGCCGCGCCACTTACTTGCTGCACACCACCGCGGCTCCGCTCAGGAAGGTCGGCCAGGTCTTTGTTAGAATAAAGAAGGTCTTTGTTGGAATAAAGAAGGTCTTTGTTGGAATAAAGAAGGTCTTTGCTGGAATAAAGAAGGTCTTTGTTGGAATAAAGAAGTCTTAGCTGAGTCATCCAAGTATTGTATGTCTTAAGGTAACATTTGCGGCACCGTTTTATATATATAGTTTTTATTTCTCCATGGTTGAGCTTCACTGTACTAATGAATACATTGTCCTTGTCTGTACATACCTTTCCACTAGATAGGCCTGCTCCAACTCTTAGAGTGGTGGGTGCAGGGAGAGTGACCTTGGCGCTGAGATAGCATGTGCCCGTTCTCAGAATCAAAACCCATCCTTCTGTATCTCCTTTGTTCACCAGCTACCAACTGGAAATTTCCAGTCAGGGCGTGAATTTATTGATTCTGAACTGTACATAATGTATCACCATGCTTGCTAAGGTCAGTCCCTCTGCAGCAATCCAAGGAAGCCTGTCGGACTGGACTCCACTCGAGTGTACTTGAATAAAATATACTTGGTTTGTATTCTCTACTGTCTGACCGACTCTTCATTTGTATGGAAGGCTGAGAGGTGGTTGTGAGTGACCCGGATTACCCTAATCGGGTCACTTCCATCAGTTGGCGTCCGAACAGGGACTCTATCAAGTGACCCATCCTCGCCTGCGGACGGGTGATGAGGTCTGGCCACGTCGGGTTTGACGGAGGACCAGGTATCCCTGCATGAGAGAGTCCTGAACTCGCAGCTGGCCCGTTTGTCTGACCGGTCGGTGCTTCGCCCAGCGATCATCCCAAATGGGGTCCTGAACCGTGGAACCCTTGGATATGACCATTTGGTCCGAAGAGTCGGCAGTGGAGAATACATTTGTTTGACCTGTGTGCACCAGGTGAGCTTGCTTTGGTTCTTTGTGGATATGATACCATTTTGGTTTGTCTTTGGCACGGACTGAGGACAGATTTTGGTTTGCACTTTGGACAGTCTGAGGACCGATTTGGATACAAAGTGTTTCTGAACATTTTGCCCGGCAACATAACGAATTTGGTATATTTTTGAAAATGCCTAGGTGTAGTAAATTCTGGGTTTCCGGTTGTCGTTGTTGTTTTGCTGATGCTTGCCTAGAAGAAAGTCAACCAGCGACTCCGGAAGGCACTTCGAATTTTGACATGTATGTAAAACATGGCATTGGCCCTATTATGTTTAGTACGTTATGGCACAAATATATGAAGGACAATGCCGAGGTACAGTGGCCTTTGACAGGCACCTTTGATGAACAAAAAAATAGTTTTTTACAGGAGAAGTTGTTTGCAAAAAGGAGTAGGCAGTCGATGTTTGATTCCCTCAGAACATGGCACAAAGAGGCTAACCAGAGGAGGAAGAGGTTCGGAAGGGGAGGATGCAAACATTGACTAAGATTGCTGTAGCACATGATAGAGAGAATCAGGAAATAGGAATTGAACGTGAAGATAGGAGGTTTCGACTTAATCTTGATAAATCATATGTAGCCTGAGGAGAAAATGACACTTTTGTAGAGGAACAGCTAGATTCTTGACCCCCACCTCTCAATGCCTCGCAGAGGGTGTATCCCTCCCTTCCCTGACAGGCCCAGCTACCCGGTTCTTCTGTCTCTGCTGTTTCTGCTTCCGTTACTGTTGATCAGATTGTCTTGGCCACTGCACCTCCTGTCCTTTCTTTGTCTTCGCCGTCTATGGCAACTGTGACTGTTAGTACTCCTGCAAGGCCTACCGCTTCGGCGTCTCTCTCTCCAGCCCTTGCAATCACGACACAGCCGACAATGATGTTAGTGCCTGCTCCCTCTGTTATTACCCCCACTGTGTTCCTCCATTCCCCGACATTACTGAGTAGTGAGACACCGATGCGTGGCCCTGAGGATCAAGAGTGGCCGAATTTTAAAGAGGACCTGGGACGGACATTGGTCCGTTCTGAAGTGGGAGATGCACAAAAAAAGATTGTGGCTAATCAAGCAGCACAGTGGGCTTGTAACACCATTTACAGTGTGGAAGATGTGTGGAGTGTGATGAAAGATTATGAGCCTTTCGTACAGCAACATGCCATTAAGCACATGTCAGCTACTCTGATCGGTCTTTGGGAGCAGCATTTTAGGGGTGAAGCACCGCAGATTCTAGATGATATCAGGGATCATGTGTATGTTACTGATATGAAGCTTACTCATGTCTTCGGTAATGTTGCAACATTGGTTGCTTAACAGGGAAGGCTACTTGAGAAGAGCCCCACCTCAGTGTCTCAGTACCCGATGAGGGAGGTGCATCCCATATATATTACTGAGATACCAGAGATCCTGGATCAGATTGATCATGTGACTATTCCAAGGGTAGAGGCCCGTTTCCAGGAACAGTGGGTTTATACTCCATGGAAATGGAGCAAAGTCCTATCCCTTAAACCCAGTTACCTGAACCTAGGAACAATCCTACTGCATATTACAAGGAATTGACCGAGGCCGCTTCTTCGACAGTGATGACGCTCGCGGATATTGAAATGTTCTCTAGTTTGTTGGTTCCTGTTGATATTTGGTGACAGGTACATACACAGGATCACGTTGCCAAATTGGGTGGTACCTGGGACCAAATTAAGGTATGGGACCAGGAAAGGAAGCCTGGGAGAAGCCTAAGGCAGGGATACTTGCTCTGCCTGGCCGTATTATCACTTAAATGCATTCCCTTATCCCGCCCCGAAAGATTGACTGGGACAAGCTATCGGCCTGTTGTCAGAAGAAAGACGCGAGCGTGAATGATTTTTTCACTCAGTTCGAAGGTGCGTTTCTAGATTATAGTGGACAGGACTTGTCCGTTAAAGGTGGAGTGGGTTTGTTTGTTAGTAGATTTGTTTCCAACTTGCTTCCCGCGAGTGTGTCTCCATTACAGGTTTCCGATAGTATCTGGTCCGCATCTTCACCTTCTGTTATCTTGCATATGACACAGTATTAGGAGCAGAGCACAGGTAAAATGAGGAAAAGAAGGTGGAGAAGAAGCATAAAGTTGGTTTTGAAGACAAAGGTGTTGTTGCAGCAGGCATTTCGAGGGAATGGTAGAGGACGTGGTGGTCTGGGTCAGCAGCTTCCTCGTACTAGCAGGAATACTACAACGGTAGGGCTGAATAAGTGTGCATATTGTAAGGCGGAGAGACACTTGAGCAGCCAGTGTCCGGTGCTTTTGCAAAAGGTGGCGGTCCCAAGAGGACAGGGTTCTCGTGGATGGGGTCGTAGAGATGATGGCCTAGACAGGGCTCAGACAGTGAAGACATCACAGGGTCGTACTGATCAGAACTACTTGGACAAGCCTCGGGGCAAACAGTACTACCATGATGACTATGATACTGATGAGGTGACTGGGATGTCTTACAGATAGGACAGGGTGAGGGACCAGTTCTGATTCCTGTAGACCAAAGAGTACCGTACGTTAGAGCGGATGTGCATGGTTCAACTACGGAGTTTTTAGTGGACACAGGTGTGACAAACAGTTCTCTTTCTCGTTCCTTGGTCCCTGGGGCTGCTCTGTCTGGCCATAATAATGTTTTGGTAGGATTTTCTAGTTTACTAGTTGTGAGCCCCATTTCAAAACCTCTTGCGTTGGCTATTGGTCCTTTTACTGTGGATTCGCCATTTTTTGTTGACGTCCAATTGTGGAGAGAATTTATTGGGTCTGGATCTATTAAAGAAATTGCATGCCACAATATATTGTTCCCCGGAGGGTGTCTACACGACAATGGGTCCGAATGTTGAGGGTGACACAGATGTGATTTTGTTGCAGATATCGTCTGTTTTGATTTGTGTCACGGAAGGTGCTATTTTACCCCGTGTTCCTCAGTTTAAGATATTGCAGGCAGGTGAGCGAGCTTTGATAAAAATTGTGCAGGATTTGATTGATAAAGGAGTGGTTGAGGAGGCTCTGCTAATGTCTGTGATAGCCATATTCTTCCCATTCTCAAACTGACACCTTCGGGTCCCTCTGAGTATCACAAAGATGTTTATCGCTTTGTGATTGATTAGCGTGAAGTTAACAAAATTGTGATTCCCACATTTCCAGTGGTCCCTGATGTTACGACTCTCTTGACGATGATTCCTTCTTCTGCTAAATTCTTTTCTGTCATTGACTTGAAAAATGCCTTCTTCAGCATCCCCATTCATCCTGACAGCAGGTATCTGTTTGGGTTCACCCTAGGTAGTAGAAGCTTTAGATTCTGTTGTGCTCCTCAAGGCAATGCAGAGAGTCTGAGTATCTATAGTCAGGCATTGAAAAGTCAGTTGGAGTCCTTGTCGCTCCCCACATGTAATTTATTACTCCAATATGTTGATGACCTGCTCATCGCTTCAGACACAGAACAAGATTGTGGAGATAGTACGGTTAAACTGTTGCTTCATCTAGCTGACCATAGTCATAAGGTATCCCTTCTCCAAATCCGGTATTGTCGACAGGAGGTCACCTACTGTCGAAGGAGGGTAGGAATTGACCCCTGAGCACATCAGTACCATTGTGAAAATACCTTTTCCAAAATCTCAGAAAGATGTGTGCACTTTCATAGGTATCACTTCCTATTGCAGGCAGTGAATACCTGGATACTCACTGCTTCTTAATCCCCTGCTTACACTACCACTAAAAGATGTGCATGAGCCCCTGCCTTGGACGCCAGAGTGTCACCAGTCTTTTAAGCAATCGAAAACTGCGCTTTGCTTCGCTCAAGTGCTTGGTAAACCTAACTATATGAAATGCTTTGTGTTGTATGTCCATGAGCTGGATGTTTGTGCTCTTTCTGTTTTAACACAGACATTTGGGGATAAGCAACGGGTGTGTGCTTATTTATCTGCTGTGCTTGACCCAGTCACTCGAGCCCTCCCCAGCTATCTAAGAGCAGTCGCGCCTGTCTCAATACGACAATCGTCAGGACTCATACTCAATACTGACCTCACAGTTATGGTACGCCATGCTATGGATATACTTTTGAATAAGACGGAGACGTAGCACCTCACCAGTGTATGTCTGATCGGTTATGAGCTGACGCTCTTTCAAAAGTAAATTACGATCAACGCTGTGCCACTCTGAATCCAGCCACGTTACTACCCCTCTCTTCTGAGGATGAGGAGGTAGACATACATGATTGTATCTTCCGGACAGAGGAAGAAACAAAGGGACGGGTAGACCTGACTGATGTTCCCATATCTTCCCCCAAGGAGAACTATACGTCGATGGCTCTTGTTTCAAATTACCAGAACGCACCACCACTGCAGCTTATGCAATAACTATACTGAGCACGATAGTTGGGACTTCACAAGTTCCCCGTTCAGTCCGCCCAAGCAGCTGAGTTATTTGCCTTAATTCTCGCCTGCAATTTGAGTGAGGGACTGGTTGTTAATATTTATTCTGACAGCCAGTATACCTTCAGGTCGCCCATAATTTTGGGTGGCTCTGGGCAGCGAGAGGGTTTCTTACTTCTCATGGGACATGCATTCAACATGGTCAACTCAAATATAGGCTTCTGTCCGCCCTGACGCTCCCTAAGAAACTGCCAATTGTGAAGTGCAGCGCTCATAAAAAGGTTACTGACAAGGTGGGTGAGAGGAACACTTTTGTAGATCAGACAGCTAAGGAAACAACCCGCACTAAAATAAAGAGAATGTTTGTAGCAGGTTCAGCTAGGTGGGTGCCTGAGTTCTCCATGTTTGAGGATACATTAAAAACATGAAGGAGATCCAGATTGAGGCCACGGCAGAGGAATTAGTGGTGTGGCAAGAAAGTACAGCGAATTGAAATGATCAAGGATGTTGGATTGACAAGTCGGTAAGCAGAGATGGATGTTGCCATATGCATTTGTTCTTGCTGTAGTGACAATGGCCCAGGGCCCAGCTCATATCAGTGCTGATGGTATTTGCAAGTTGTTAGACCCTGTGTGGCAGAATGACAACCTCTTCAAGACAGTTGCCCATTTAGTAAAATACTGCATGGTGTGCATGATGCACAATCCTGGCAGGGGTACCCCTACACCACCTGGTAATTTTGCACCTCCCACTTTCCCTATTGAAGTCCTTCGAATGGATTTTATTGAAATGGGCTGGGTCAATAATCTGAAGTATGTGTTGGTGGTTGTCTGTGCGTTCAGTAAATGGGTTGCGGCTTACCCCACTAAAGAGAATACAGCCATTGCGACTGCAAAGATACTCCTGAAGGAGTTCTTTCCTCG
Organism: Lissotriton vulgaris; assembly: GCF_964263255.1. Lineage (NCBI taxonomy): Eukaryota > Metazoa > Chordata > Amphibia > Caudata > Salamandridae > Lissotriton > Lissotriton vulgaris. The sequence goes on from NC_141695.1 coordinate 1,375,619,288, forward strand.
CTACGGCTTGCCCCTTTTGATCTGGAATAATAACGGAAGTCATTTCAATGCCAAGGTTATTCAGCTAGTTTGCGAGGTACTACACATTAGATAGAAGTTCATGCTGCAAATCGCCCCAGTCAGCAGGATTAGTTGAAAAGTACAAAAGTCCCACCCTCGCAGCTCCACCATTAAGTGAGGTTCCCCTGCCCCTGCACTCTTGAGTGTTAGTGATCGAGGCCCTCCTCCACCTGCAAGTTTCCCTGCGCCTCATCCCTGGTGGTCCAGTGGACCTCTGTCTCCTTTCTCTCACTCTGCTCCTTCACTCGTTTTTCTACCCTTTCTATCTTTCACCCTTCTGCACCTTTCTGCATCTCTGCTCTTTTGTGCCTTATTTCTGCCCATTTTCCCTTTCTCTCCATCTGCTCCTTCACTCGTTTTCACTCGTTTTTCTACCCTTTCTATCTTTCACCTGTCTGCACCTCTGCTCTTTTTTGCCTTATTTCTGCCCATTTTCCCTTTCTCTTCCTCTGCTCCTTCACTCGTTTTCACTCGTTTTTTACCCTTTCCATCTTTCACCTTTCTGCCCTTTTTTTGCATGTCTGCTCTTTTGTACCTTATTTCTGCTTTTTTTCCCTTTTTTCTTTATCCAGCTCCTCTCCCCGCTCCCGCCTCCCAGCTGTCCAGCCCTCCCGACCCCTACTTAATGGCGGCCGCGGGCTGCAGGCACGCAGCTGGTGCACCGAAGGCGCATCAAAGGCAAGCATGTTTGCGCCCGTCCGCAACCCGTCCGCGACCAGCACCAGGAACCCTGGACCTCCGCCCTGCCAACGCTATGACCCAGCACCACTCCACGAACTCAACCCAAGCTGCAACAACAACTGCAAGCTAGCATCACCAGCCGACACCCATGGACCCTTCAGCTGTCACAGCTGCCGGCACACCTGCAGCACAGCCAAGAGCACGGATCCAGCACAACCCGCCCACAAGAACACAACCGAACCGAAGACCCTGCAATGCATCCTCCTCAACGTCCGATCCCTATACAAACACGCTACAGAAATCTGGGACCTCCTCGACAGCACCACCCCGGACGTAGCATTCGTCACCGAAACCTGGACCAACGCCACCTCAGGACCGGACATCGCCATCGCCATCCCCCAAGGATACAAGATCTACAGGAAGGACCGCCCTACCCACCCAGGAGGAGGAATCGCCATCGACCACAAATCCAGCCTCCGCCTGAGCACACTCCCTGACGAGTCCACAGAACTGATGGAACACCTTCACTTCAAGATACTGGCCAGCCCCACTGCCGCCCTCCGAGGAACCCTCATCTACCGACCCCCTGGACCCGGCGGACCCTTCACCAACTCCATCACGGACATTATCTCCCCGCAGGCCATCGCATCCACCAACTACACCCTGCTGGGAGACCTCAACTTCCACCTCGACAATCAACTGGACCCCAACACCACATGCCTCCTGGACAACTTCCACAACATTGGACTCTGCCAGATCGTGACCGAGCCCACGCACTCAGCAGGACACACCCTCGACCCCCTCTTCACTACAGGAAACTCCATCACCTTCAGCCACACCACCGAACTCCCATGGACCGACCATAGTTGCATCCACTTCACCTTCAGAACACCCGCCATCCACAGACACCAGCACCTGCTTCCACAAAGAAACTGGACCAAAATCACCGACGACCAGCTCATCTCATCACTCAACAACTCCACCCCAACCATCGCGGAAAACGACGACCCCAACACCGCAGCCCGAACCCTACATAGATGGTTCTCGGACAACACCATCGCCCCCCTCAAGAAAAACAACAATACCCGTGCCAAGAAAGCCAGATGGTTTACCACCGAACTTCGAGAGTCCAGGCGCACATGCCGCCGCCTCGAAATGGCCTGGAGAAACACCAAATCCACAGAAGCCCACAACAACTTCAGAGCCGCCACCAACGCTCACCATCAACTCATCAGAGAAACGAGGAAAAAAGTGATTGAAGACAGAATCTCCACCCACGCGCACAACAGCAAGGAACTCTTCCGCATCATCAAGGAGTTCGCCCAACCCACCAGCGAGTCTACCGACATCCCTCCCTCACAAGACCTCTGCGACAAACTCAGCACCTTTTTCCACCACAAAATCAAGAGCATCTACGACAACTTCGACGAAGACAATCAACACACTGAACCCTCACCAACCACCCCAACACCCGGAAACCAGCGATTAATGACTGGACAGCCCTCACCACCAAAGACACACTGAAGACAATGAAGTCAATCCACTCAGGGGCCCCCACGGACCCCTGCCCCCACCACATCTTCAACAGAGCCGCTGACACCATTGCACCCATGCTCTGCCACACCATCAACCGCTCCCTGGCGACCGCCTCGTTCCCCGACGACTGGAAACACGCCGAGGTCAACCCCCTCCTGAAGAAATCCTCAGCGGACCCCACCAACATCAAAAACTACAGACCCATCTCCTTGCTCCCTTTCCCAGCGAAAGTCATCGAGAAAGCCATCAACAGCCAACTCGCCACATTCATTGAAGAACACAACATCCTCGACTCCTCTAAATCTGGCTTCAGAAAAAAACACAGTACGGAAACCGCCCTCCTCGCCGCAACAGACGACATCCGCACCCTACTGGACAAAGGAGAAACAGTAGCCCTCATCCTCCTAGACCTATAAGCGGCGTTCGACACAGTCTCCCACCGCACCCTAATACGCAGACTCTACGACGCAGGAATCCAGGACAAGGCCCTCGACTGGTTCTGCTCCTTCGTCTCCGGCAGGACAAAACGGGTCAGACTCCCCCCTTTCCTCTCAGACCCCACACCTACAACCTGTGGAGTCCCCCAGGGCTCCTCCCTTCAGCCTGACGCTCTTCAACGTCAACATGGCTCCACTTGCCGCCATCGTCAGAACCTACAGACTCAACATCGTGTCATACGCAGACGACACCCAGCTCATCCTCTCCCTCTCCAACGAGCCCAACACCGCCAGACGCAACTTTCGAGAAGGCATGGAAGCCGTCGCCAAATGGATGAAAAACAGCTGCCTACAACTAAACACCAACAAAACAGAAGTACTCATCATGGGCCCAAACCCCGACGCCTGGAGCGACACCTGGTGGCCCACCGCCCTCGGAAACCCGCCAACCCCCACAGACCACGCACGCTACCTGGGAATCATCCTGGACTCCGAGCTCAAAATGGACCACCAGATCAACTCTGTCTCATCTTCCTGCTTCCACACCCTCCGCCTCCTTCGTAAGACCTTCAAATAGATCCCCCTTGAACACGGAAAGACAGTCACTCACGCCCTGGTCACCAGCAGACTCGACTACGGCAACGCACTCTACGCCGGAATAAACAAAAATCTCATCCGCAAGCTACAGAACATCCAGAACGCCGCCGCAAGACTGGTCCTCAACCTGCCAAAACACTGCCACATCTCCCAGCACCTGCGCACACTCCACTGGCTCCCCGTTGAGACGAGAATCACCTTTAAGATGCTCACCCACGCACACAAGGCCCTCCACGGCACCGGACCAGCATACCTGAACAGCCGGTTCAAATTCCACACACCCCAAAGGACCCTACGATCAGCCCAGCTCTCCTACGCCGAGGTCCCCCGCACCAGAAAGACCAGATCATGAGGCCGCTCCTTCTCCTTCCTCGCGGCCAAAGCATGGAACGCCCTTCCGCTCCACCTCAGCAGACAACATTGCTCCCCATCTTCGCAAGAAACCTCAAAACCTGGCTCTTCGACAGACCCCCTCCTTGATGGAATGGAACCTGCACCCCCACCCCACCCCTAGCGCCTTGAGACCCTTATGGGTGAGTAGTTGCGCTTTAACAAACTCCTGATTGATTGATTGATTGATAGATTGATGGTACTCTCAAACTGAAATTGGCAAAGATTCAAGAGACCACAGGGTTGCAGTAGCCAGATGCTTTACCATTAGCCCTTTTGTCCAGCAGAGCAACAGCACATTCTAGGACAGGATTGTCACCTTAAGAAGTCATGTTCGGGTGCCCGGCGAATGTCTTTGACATCCTGTGGCAGCGTAAGTTTTTAGAAATCGAGTATCCTTTGCTGAGAGAACCTGTGTGAGTTAACTAAAAGTCTGCGTTCTATTCACAACAGATCCATGACTCCCTGCCACCTGTACCTGAGGGGCCAGGACATGATATTCAGCCTGTGACTTTGTCTTAGTGAAAAGTTTCCAGCAGAAAAAGAGTTTGGAGCCCCGCTGAAAGGGACCAGTCCAGGTCCTCCTTGTCGTCTGCACAGCTGTGAATATCGCCTGCCGAAAAAACTGGATCCATTTGCTCCACTGCCGCAGAGTTAGCCTGCCCTTGCCCTACAATCAATGGGTGAGGGATGGTATTGGGGAGTCGGAGTGTGAAAGAGTTCCACAATTTGTCCCTTTTTCTGATGCCTAGCTCACGTGGAGCCAAACAGATGCTCAATATAATGAGGTGCTAAATGCAGCAATGCCCTCCGGAGGTCAGCACAATTCAGGGGCCCCTTTCCACTGACCCCCCTGTGACTGAGCCCCTTTTCATTGACCCTTCTGTGCCTGGAGTCACTAGGTACAATTTGCGCCCCCGACGGAGCAACAGTGCACCAAAGGAGAAGTCAGATTAGCTAGGGATGGAGTGAGAAAGTCAAGGTCTACTTTGTCAATGATACCAACGGTGTTAGTTTAGGATGAAGCAAGATTGGTGCATTGTTCTGACATTGGACAAGATAAATCAAATGTGCTCCCCTGGATGGGGGTACATTATCCTGGACAACGTGGTATTCATCGCGAACTAGGACTGAGCAGCTCCACTGCCAGTGCTCAAGAGCGCCAACGTTAATGAACAATAGGAGTCTACCATTGAGGCTCAGATGGACACTGGGAACACTTGCCCCTTGCCACCAGTTTTATTGCATTACCTTTTCCTTGCTTCATAATGTATCCGTTTGGTCGGCCTCTTACTGAGGAAGAACAGCCATTTGCACCTCCGCGCCCAGTGCGGGGTTGGTCTACAAAAAGTCAAATAGTTTTTATGTCAATAGTTCTGATTACAATAATAATTGTATTAGGGATATCCTGGTTCCTGGATGGGAAGTATCATGTGCCTTCTTTGGTTGATACAGCACCGATTCCTCCTGAACACATTTTTGTCCTTTTGGCCCCTCACAAAGGAGAGCATTGAAAGTCTTATAAGGATAACGTATTTATACAAATGTTGCATCAGGCTCATGAGGTGACAAATGCAACCAAATGCTGGGTTTGTGGATTACTTCCCTCAGTGACTCATAAAAGTGATATCTTGTTGTCCATGCCACTGTCATACATCAGTAGTTGTGTGGGTTGGTTTGCATTGCTCAGTATGGGGCCTCCCCATCCCCAATTTGATACTCTGGATAGGACACCTGCTGATTCTCGCACTGTGGTACAGAATGTGCATTTACATCATAGCGTTCACCCCGGTGGTCCAACAGTCCAAGAGGCGTTTGGTAAATTGTTTTTTAGGACCTGCATGAATGCATACAAAAGTGTAAAGAACGGTTCATGGTCTCAAATGGAAATAGCTGAAATTCAAGGGTTCAACACATCCGAGTACTTCCACTCTTTCCAGGCTCGTAATGTTACTGAGGACAAGTCAATACCAGTGTTCGTGGTCAACACAACAGCTAGCTTCTGTGTCAAGGGGCTGGGAGGACAAAATTAGGGGAGAGCAGGTGTAATTCCACATATGAATTGAGAACGACCGATAGTCCACCCTTAGCACCCCCCCTAATGTCTATTTTGTCTGTGGATCCCAAGCTTATGTCTGGCTCCCGGAGGGATGGTCGGGCAGTTGTTATCTCTCTTTTCTCCTTCCCCCTGTGTATATAGCTCCGTCCAATTATCATAAAAATCATCAGCTGTAGTGTAGAGGTGTATACTTGTTTCGAGTTGAAAGGGTTATTGACACAAAAGATATCGATTAGACAGATACAACCTTACAACAATTTGAGGATTCCATGAAGGATATCATACCTTTCTGGGGCCCCATGGCCAATAGCCTCCAGCTTTGTCGGCTTACAAGAGTGGTGGAAGGGGTTATTAATACAACAGCAGGGAGACTGACCAATATTACTGCTGAGCTTCAGGCTATGAGGCGTTTTACCTTATAAAATCAGATGGTATTAGACGTCATCCTTGCCAATAGGGAGGGGCTTGTTGAGTTATTGGCAATAGCTGCTGTGTACATTCCTGACCACGCCCCCAATGTATATGCTGGCATACAAAAATTACATAGACTTTCAGCTGACATACACCAACAAAATGATACTCGGACTCTCTCTGGGTTGTTCTGGGGTATGTTCACACCCTGGGGTTGGAAGATTCTTATCTTTCTGGTTACAGTTGCTGGTATTATCTTTACATGTTGCCTTTGCATACACTGCCTCCTGGCCTGTTGCGGTTATTGTGTAAATACTCTGACGCCTAAGCCAAAGATATCCATCCATGACACTAATGCCACGATTATGATGATAAAAGATATTAACGACATTATGTTGATTGATGAAGGTAACTTTGAATATTGACCATGCACACATCAGCTAGTAGTGGTAGTTCCTATTTTCTGCAGTATGTGATCTGTTTCTCTGTAGTAATAAAATGATTTAGCGACTGCTAAAAGGAGGGTCTGTTGGACTAAAAATGTCTTAGCTGAGTTATCCATGCATTGTATGTCTTAAGTTAGCATTCGCTGCACCATTTTGTATTCAGCCGCCATTTTGAGCTATGATCGAAACTAACTTCTGTCTCTCTCACTCTCTGCCCCAGCTGAAAGCAGCTGCGATAGTTTTAGTTTCTCCAAGGTTGAGCTTTGCTGTACTAATGAATAAATTGTCCTTGTCTGTACATATCTTTCCGACTAGATAGGCCTGCTCCCACCCTTAGAGTGGTGGGAGCAGGTAGAGTGACGTTGAGATAGCATGTGCCCGGTCTCAAGATCGAAACCCATCCTTCTGTATCTCCTTTGTTCACCAGCTACCACCTGGAAATTTACAAGCAGGGTGTGTTTTTATTGGCTCTGAACTGTACATAATGTATCACCATGCTTGCTAAGGTCAGTCCCTTTGCAGCAATCAAAGGAGGCTTGTCAGACTGGACTCCACTTGTGTACTTGAATAAAATATACATGGTTTGTATTCTCTACTTTTGACCGACTCTTCATTTGTATGGAAGGCTGCGAAGTATTCGCGAGTGACCCAGGTGACCCTAACTGGGTCACTTCCTTCAGAGGCAGGGTGCAAAGTATTTTAAAAGTTGGACATTTACTTTTAAGTTTTACATGCCCTGGTAGTAAAAACCCATTAAACTAATTTGTCACTACTGCAAGACCTATCTCTTCCCTAAGATAACATTTTAGGTGCCTTATTAGATTTTATAAGTGTAATTTCCAAATGGGAAGAGATGACCCCTCTACGTTTGGTGCCTCTGGAATCACAATTTCAAATCCTAACTTATGGTGAAGTCAGACTTTAAATTGCAATTCAGAAAATGGCACTTTTAGAAAGTTGGCATTTTCTTGCTTTAGCCTTTTGATGCCTGCTGCCTGTCTCTGAACATGTCTGAGGTGAGTGATAGCAAGGCTTTGTGTATGCTCCCTAGACAGCTGCACACAATGGGAGCTTAGGTGTGACTTGATGGACCATCCTGGCAGGATTGGAGGGAGGAGCTGGACCCAGCCTCATTTACACCTGAATAGGGTGTGTCCTGTCACCACACAAGGGGCTACGTACCCCCTGTAGTGAGTTTGTAGCCATGGCAGCAAGGGCACAACATCTGTGCACTTCAAAGGCTTGTCTTTGAAGTCTCCCCAGTTCAGAGCCACTACAGAGTATAATTACGGAACCTCAGACACCACAACAGTACACTTTTGGGGCTGTAGCTACTGTGCCAAGAAGAAGGACTGCTGTGCTGCTGAAAGGACTGACAATCTGCTGGACTGCTACTCCGAAGGGGCTGCTGCCCTGCTGTAGTAACCTGCTGTTTTCTTGCCTTGGAAAGAAGAACTACACCTGCAACCTCCATCTTGAACTCAGGACCTCAGAGTGACTCAAAGGGCTACTCTGCTGTCTCCTCATCTGAGCTTCAGCGATTTAACAGGTTGTGGTAAATGAAGATGCAGGGTATTCAGTAGTATAGGTGAAAACAATATGCTTTATTCTTTAGAATGGGAGTCTAAGGTTACAGGTAGAAGATGGTAATAAAGTATCATTAAAGCCCCACCGGGAGCAGCATCCTTGCTGCTCAGCCCACACACTTCAACTGACGTTCACACCACCAGGGACACATCAGCATTCTATTACATCACAGTGACTCTGGCTGAGTAGCAAGGGACATAACAGTGAGGAAAGAATACATGATATAGAAATCAAGATACCACACACCTCCCTTCTTTATAGAAAAAAGAGGAAATATAAGTCCAAATAAGACCGTTATACACAATATCTATTAAAAAAGAGAATGAAGGAAGTGAAAAAAAATCAATACTGCAATGCATAATAATAAATGGACTAGAGAAGGAAATAACGATACAAGGATTAGAATAACACATACATACATCACTTGGGAGAAACACTCATACTCCCCCACCCTTAGAAAACATTAAAATATAGAGGAGAAATAAAAATGGCACCTCCCATTAAAGTCGCCGACGCTACAGCATAGCACGAGGGTGTAATACATGTGCCCCAACGGACGCCATACATATGCCACAAGCAAAATATATTCCCCTATTGGTGCAACACATATGCCCCAAAGTAAAGGTTAGAGTGTAAAACTAATGCCCCATCACCACAACATAGCACAGGCGTGCAAAACATGTGCCCAACGGAAGCCATACAGCTGGCACAAGCAAAACATATGCCCCTGCGGATGCAACACATATGCCCCAAAGAAAAGGTTTGAGCGGAAAGCAAACGCCCCATCATCAACAACTGTAAGAGTTGTAAAGTAAGAATTTGTTTGACAAGCAAATCACCAGCTCATCACACATTACAATATAATATTATGGTGCAAGAAAAAATGCCCCAACACATTTAAACGTTAAGGCTTAGGCACAACGTAAATACCTATCACCAGCAAAGGTAAGTAAGCACGGTTTGGGTTGCAGCATCCCTGTCCCATCAGCAGGAACTATAAGAATTGATTGGGATGCACTAACCATACCCCATCTCAAGTAAAAGTATAAAACGTGTGGGCGAAAAACATAACCCCCACAGCAAGTAAATGAAAGTATCATTTCCACAAGGTGCAACCCTCACACCCTATACGGTATGAATCCAGGAATAGTACTAAAAAATCTGTTAACATGGCATTACCAACACATGCAGCCAGCAATTCAGCATAGCAACATAATATGTTAACTTGGACTTTCAAACACATGCAGACAGCATACATACATAATTACTTATTAAATCATTTACAGCACTTCAAAATATGCTAACATGGCATCACAAACGATCTCAAAATGGCATAGATCTATAACAAGCATTGAACAAGATATGTTAACAGTCAGTCTCTTTTTTGTAAAAGATTCAAGAAAAGCGCTCAAATTTATATGCTAATTTAGCATTACGCTCATTCTCAAAATGGCACAGAGCTTCACTGTTGATGAACGTCCTGATCGAAGTATGATGGAGGAAAGAATCTGAAAGATCGATCAGTAAATGGTCGATTACTGCATTCCTGAAAGCTGCAACACCTAAGACAGCTTGCAGAGCAGCAATGGAAGATAAAGCACTTCCTGCATGTTAGAGTCGGTAATGCGGCAGTAAGGAGATACTCGATGATCAGGTGCGTGAAAGGGACCTAATAACATCAGTGCAGAGGTATTTTATGCTCATTTACCCAAAGATGAGTCAAAGATCAGATTGGAGTACTATTGATGAAGGGGGCTGGAGCAGTCTGCTGAAGGACTAGGGTGCAGAAAGAGCAAGGTTTGCGAAGGGAAGGGCCAGTGCTGGAGGAGGAATCACCACAGCAAAAAAGTGGTGGTGGGGTTGCTTGAATTATTCTCAGCCACTGAGAACCACCCCGTGTAGCATTTCTGTTCATTGTTCATCGTGTCAATACATATAGGGAACAACCAAATGCAAATCGCCATTGCCCTTCTACAATAAGCAAATACAAATACAAGCAAAACAAGATATTTAACTAAGTTGCATATTGACTGACTTTGCACAGCCAGCTATGGCACTCATGTTTAGGGATAACTGATGCTGAGCATCACTCTGAAGAAATGAAAAATGTATGGATTAAATGCCTGAATTAATCTCAGCCAATGGTGATTCGGTAGACAGGCTTGACCCCTCGGTCTATACCCCGCAGGCCGTTAGCACGCAGTTAAGAACCCCATAAGTAAGTGCCATGCAGACCCCCTTTTTAGATCGATCCTACTAGATAGTGCATGTGCTGTCTGTTGCTAGGCATATCCTATTTTATGAACAACAGAGAAGACTAAGAGCCCGCGCAATGCTTACAATTGGTTGACTTTCCTTGTTACTCTCATTTGCCTGCTTCCTATTTGTGTACTACTTGTCAATTTAGTCTTTGTCCCTCCCATGGAGCATTGCCTTTTTACTATCACTTTGATTGGTTGACATCACTGCTTTCATACTTGCATTTCAAGAAGTACTTTTTTTATTTTTTGTTGAGCACTCCATTAGAATGAATGTGCTTTCGAGCCATCCTCCTCATGTACATCTCTCACTCTGTGTGGCTCTAGTTGCCATCTCCGTCTCTGTTGGGCCTGTCCGTGGCTTCTCCATATTGCCTATCGCTTACAATGCCCCCGTTCTGCCTTTCTTTCCCTCACCCTCGTTTGCTTCCCCAGCACTCAGTGATTTGGTCCCCATACAATTTGGGCACATTTGAATGCTCCTTCTTGTTCAATGAAGTCTGCTCATCTTCGCCGACCGGGCTTAAACTCCACAAAACAGCACTTGTTTAGGTCGAGCCATTTATAGCTCTGACATATTGTAGGGGAAACAACACTCTTGAACAAGCGGATTCCAAGCGGATTCCTCCCAATGCATGTGATCTATTGAAGAGTGACGCTTCGCCAGCGCGCGCTTGGCCTCACTCACACCCCATATGCTCGTTCCCTCCCACTCGCTCCCCCGCCCCCCCCCCCCATCCGACTTGCAAGTAAGCCTCCCACACCACTAGGCTCTTGAAGCCCGACGCTTCGCCAGCGCGCGCTTGGCCTCACTCACACCCCATATGCTTGTTCCCTCCCACTCACTCACTCCCCTGCTCCCCCCCCACCCCCATCGACATGTTTCGCTCTTATGGTTACCTCTTGTTTTGCTCTTATGGTTACCTCTTGCCTGTATCACATCACCTCATTATATATTTTACCTTTCTTTCTCCTGCCTCTGTAACTTCTGCCCTTCATTTCTCCATCTTTGCCTTTCCATGTTTTCCATATTTCCCTTCCTACCAACACTTTCCCCTCAAACTTGGGACTCTCATCTGCCTTTCGCGATTTGTTTCTCGCGGTGTCTCTCTCTTTTGCTTCTCTTACCTGTGTTTTTTGTTTGTTTCATTTTATTGCTAAATCACTCTTTTTTCCTTCTCGTTCTTTTTCCGCTTTGTCTCCCCCGTTCTCTTCTCTCGTTCCACGCGGTCCCCCTCTCTCTTGCCTTGCTTTCCCTTCACCCTCACCCCAGTGCTGTCTCCACGTCTCTCCCATATCACCGTAGCCTCACTGCCAGTCTCACAGGTAGAACGAGGCGGCCCTGGTGATCCAGAGCTGGTGGCACCGTGCACAGTTCCACCGGCGTGAATGGCGCCGTGTGTGGGTGCTCTCGCAGTACACCCGGTGCCCCGTACATTAACTCTACAACTGTTAGATGAATATTTCTCACTCTACAGCTTGTTTTACCTTTTGACTCAAATTGCGTGTTATATAATTTCACTGCTGGGGCTGGATTAAGAGTCTTGCGAACAGGGTACTTTTTTAATACGATTTTATATAGCGCGAACATTACCCGAAGGTGTCAGAGCGCTCCAGAGGTACTCCATTTCAATTGCAATGGCATACCCTCTGCCCGCCTCATTTAGAGTTGGGCCGGCAGGTAGTTTTCCACTGGCAGAGCCAGATGTTAGCACTTGTTACACTCTCCCCCTGAACCTCCACAATGTATCGCCTTCCTTCAGGCCGTCATGCCTCAAAACACAGCGCTCTCCCAAGCGCCTCGCTGCCCCTCCCCACCTCATTGTCAGCTTCCCCGCCCCCTCAACCTTTCCTATCCCTCATCTCCACCCTATTCCGTCACAATTTCTCACTCCACTTTTGTTCTGGCGCCACCCAAGATCCCCTCTCCGCACTGCTGCATCTGTAAATTCAAACCCCCCCTTCCCTGCCAGGTTCTTCTTCCCTTTCACTTCTGCCCGCTTTTAATTATTTATTTGGTTGTGCACGTTTTATATTTAGCATGGCGCCCGCTTTTAATTATTTATTTAGTTGCACGCATTGCTTGTTTAGTGGAGCCAGCTTTTTACAAATAATTGTTTGTGTTTGAGCGGCATCCAAGAGCACCTCGCCGCACTGCTACATCTGTAAATTTAAACCACCCTTCCCTGCCAGGTTCTCCTCCCCTCGTGCTTCCCGTGACTTCCCAAAGTCCCCACAGCTGTTAGCACTCCTACAATACGGCCACACAAGGCAAAACCTTCTTCAAACAAGCATTTGCAATGCAATAGGTTTCACATTTACGCAAGTTTAAGCTATTGCCATTGTAAATGCCAATGCCTTTTATTTATGTTTTACAAACAAAAACATAAATAAAAGGCATTGTCATTTACAATGCAATAGCTCAAACCTGCATAATTGCGAGACCTACTGCATTGCACCACTCAATGCCACAGCACCACTCAATGCCACAGCACCACTCAATGCCACAGCACCACTCAATGTCACAGCACCAGTCAATGCCACAGCATCACTCAATGCCACAGCATCACTCAGTACCACTGAATACCACAGCACCACTCAACGCCATAGTACCACACAACACCACAGAACCGATCAGCACCACTCAGCATCACAGCACCACTCAACGCCACAGCATCACTCAACGCCACAGCATCACTCAATGCCACAGCATCACTCAATACAACAGCATCACTCAGCGCCACAGAATCACTCAGCACCACTCAATGCCACAGCACCCCTCAATGCCACAGCACCACTCAATGCCACAGCACCACTCAACACCACAACATTTCTCAATGCCACAGCATTGCTCAACGCCACAGCATCACTCAAAGCTACAGCATCACTCAGCACCACTCAACGCCACAGCACCACTCAATGCCACAAAACCACTCAACACCACAGCACCACTCAACACCACTGCACCACTGAATGCCACAGCATCACTCAGTGCCACAGTATCCTCAGCACCACTGAATGCCACAGCACCTCTCAATGCCACAGTACCTCTCAATGCCACAGCACCCCTCAATGCCACAGCACCACTCAGCGCACAGCATCCCTCAATGCCACAGCATCACTCAATGCCACAGCATCACTCAACACCACAGCATCACTCAATGCCACAGCATCACTCAATGCCACAGCACAACTCAATGCCACAGCACAACTCAATGCCACAGCACCACTCAACATACAGCACCACTCAATGAAACAGCACTACTCAATGCCACAGCACCACTCAACGCCACAGCACCCCTCAATGCCACAGCACCACTCAACGCAACAGCATCACTCAATGCCACACCATCATTCAACACCACAGCATCACTCAGCGCCACAGAATCTTTCAGCACCCCTCAATGCCACAGCACCCCTCAACGCCACAGCACCACTCAATGCAACAGCACCACTCCACGCCACAGCACCACTCAGCGCACAGCAGCCCTCAATGCCACAGCATCACTCAAGGCCACAGCATCACTCAACGTCACAGCATTACTCAACGCCACAGCATCACTCAATGCCACAGCACCACTCAATGCCACAGCACCATTCAATGCCACAGCACCACTCAGCACACAGCATCCCTCAACACCACAGCATCACTCAAGGCCACAGCATCACTCAAGGTCACAGCATCACTCAACGCCACAGCATCACTCAATGCCACAGCATCACTCAATGCCACAGCATCACTCAACCCCACAGCATCACTCAATGCCACAGCACAACTGAACGCCACAGCATCACTCAGCACCACTGAATGCCACAGCATCACTCAGCACCACTGAATGCCACAGCATCACTCAGCACCACTGAAGTCCACAGCATCACTCAGCACCACTGAATGCCATAGCATCACTCTGTGCAACCATTCAACAATAACTGGTTCTAATATGTTCTCTCAATGTTTCAAGCTTTATTACAAATGTCACAAAAAGATTTTAATATTTCACTTCTGTTCTTGGATTTTCATCACAATAAAATACACTGAACATAATCTTCCCAAAAGTTATTTACAAAAGTTTAAGCTACTGCCATTATAAATTACAATAACTTTTATTTAAGTATTAATTATTAAAATAAAATAAAAGCCATTGTTATTTGTAATATTAATACATCTAAGTCATGTAAATACAACACATATTGCATTACAAATGCTATAGGTGTCACGTTTGCGAAAGTTAAAACTATGGGCATTGTAAATGACAAAGCTATTAACTTTGCTATTTTCAAATCCAACAAATAAATAACAAATATGTCATTTACAATACCAATAGTTCAAACTTTCATAATGCGAGACCTATTGCATTGCAAATGCTTGTTTTTATTTGACTTTGAGCGTATTATTGCTGTCATTGTACCATTATAGATGTCTCTGTATTATGTGATTTATATTCAAACAATACCGAGCTGTCAGTGTGTTTATACTTTTAACAAAAACGTAAATCCAAGAAAGCATCTCTTGTTCAAGACTGAAATGTGTACCAAAGGACATTAAAAAGGTCACTTTAAAAACACATTGTACTGTCTGAACACACAAGAGGCACTAAATGGCACAGCTCATGAAATCTTTGTCTACAATCTCCAGCATCTCTGGGGATGTCCTAGTTACTTACCGTTAATCTTTTTTACTCCAAGTCCAGGTCTTCCTGTCACAGTCCTTGCTTAATGATAAAGCTTCCTTCCTCACACATATTACTAGCCTAGCCAGACCAAGAACTACACCAAAGGGGGTAGCCCTCTCCCAACATGCCACGATAGAGGATCATGCTCATGTCACTCACGTTTTGCAATAATCAAGCAGATATTGACACTAAAAAGGAATCAAAATCAAACAAAGATATAAGGAATTTGTGAGGGGCAGGGATACAGGACTGTGACAAGGAAGACCTGGAATCAGAGTAATGAAGCTTACCAATAAGTAACCAGCATATTACCTTCTTATTCATCCTCCTTTCACAGTCCTTACTCAATGAGTATGTATGTGTAGACCTGACATTTTTGGGTGTGGTTTCCTCCATCTTTTTGCTTCTGGCCTCCTGTGTTTGACTGTGTGCTGAACTTTGTTTTTGCTGATTTTAGGACTCTGAGCACTTTACCACTGCTGACCAGTGCTAAAGTGCATATGCTCTGTGTCTAAAATATAATGTCAATTGGTTTCTCCATGATTGGCATATTTAATTTACTAATACGTCCCTAGTACAGTGCCCTGTGTGTGCCCTGGGGCTGTAAATCAAATGCTACTAGTGGGCCTGCAGCACTGATTGTGCCACCCACATGAGTAGCCCTCCAAACATGATTCAGGTCTGCCACTGCAGAGAACCTGTATGTGCAGTTTAACTGCCATGTCGACCTGGTAAGTACACCTCCGTGCCAGGCCCAAACCTTCCTTTTATACAGGTAAGACACCCCCTAAGATAGGCCCTGGGTAGCCCCAGGGCCAGGGTCCAGTGTATTTAAAAGGTAGTGAAAAACTACTAAATTTGATTTTTTCCGACAGCAAGGCCTATCTCTCCCATGGGTTCACCCTGGAGCTGCCTTGGAACACTTTACAAGCGTATCTTCCAATTGGGAGCTGATAGAAAATTGTAGTGTGGTGTCTCTGGACTCACAATTTAAAAATACATCTTTTAGTGAAGTTGGTTTTTAAATTGCTGCTCACAAAATGCCACTATTAGAATGTTAAAAGAACAGATGATGGAAGGAATGCTAAACAAATTAAACATTCACCCCAGTCACAGTTCTGGGTTTAATCCATCATGCTTTTGCTCACCACACCACACCAGCTTGGACCCAGCCATATATAAATCAGTCTTGACCCTTCTCCCCATTGGACCAGTCAGGCCCATACTACAAGGCCAGGTCCTCCCTGGACCAAAAACAATATTCGGTAATTGGAGGGTGAGTATAAGCTTGAACCATGTAACAACACCTTGGCTACCATCAGAGATCTCAGCAAGAGTTATCAAGACTATGCAGAGAGGGAACTGAAATATTTCTTGAGTCAACATTTGGCACAGACCTACAGGGAATGGGGAAGACCTGGATTTGCATTGCCGGCCAAACTGAAACCGGGAGGTGGGCCAACACTGGCGATAAAAATAATGGATAATAATTGGGAGGGTCATTATGATATGCCCGGAATTCTGATGGAAATTGCTGACTTATATGAAACTCTGTATACCTGGTTCACAACTTCTATATCTGCTGAAATCAATAAATATGTAAATTATATCGCCCTAGCAAGGCTTTCAGAAGGGCAACAAGAATACTTATCACAATATATAGAGTATGTGTGTGAGGCTATAGGGACATTTTCCAATGGAAAAGTTCCCATCCAAGATGGGCTAACCGGCAAATTTTATAAAGAATATATAGATTTGATGGCTCCTCGTCTCTATGCAATGTGTGAGGTAGCATTCAACAGGCAAATTCTCCCCCCGATGCTGCCTGAGGCCCTGGACACTACCATCCTCAAGCCAGATAAACAGCTGGAGTGTTGTAAATCTTACAGACCACTTTCACTAATTAAAGTAGATGCAAAAATCCTGGCAAAGAGCCTTGCCAATAGGCTCCAACCTCTATTGGCAAATATGGTGCTACCGGACCAGTCCAGATTTGTCCCAATGCGATCCATTGCTTGCAACCTCCATATGATATTTGTACTCCAACATCAGCTGTACTTAGAGCTAGAGGCTGCGACTGTATTTCTTGATGCAGCCAAAGCCTTTGACCTAATAGAGTGGGAATACATATTCACAGTACTTGAACGCATGAATATACCTGATCCATTCAAGAGGTGGGTTAAACTGTTATACACAGATCGTAAGGTATGGGTTTGCGTTAACAGGTATATGTTGTCTGTACTGCATATACCCAGCCGGGGTGCCCTCTCTCACCACTCCTTTCCACATTTGCACTGAAACCGTTGAAATGCATTGTAAGTCAAAGGCATGCGGAGGCAGGGCTTAAGTTTAGCCAGCACACAATAGGCGTGTCATTGTATGCCAATGACATGGTTCCCTATGCAAGACATCCATCTGTGCATCTGCCACTGCTGCTCGGAGAGTACAAATAGTTCAAAAGTCATTCTGGCCTCAGTATAAAGTGGGATAAATTGAACATCATCCCATTGACACAGTGCACAAAACACCACCATTTGGAATATACACTAAAGTGGAGCACTGAGACAGTGAAGTAATTGCGAGTGTGGATACATAATGAACCCGAGAGGGTGATCGGGAAGAACTTTGGTCCAGCAATAAGAAAATTGGAGGAGCAGGTGGATAGGTGGATCAGGATGCCACTGTCTTTGGTAAACAGAGTGGCTATAATGAAAATGGTAGTACTACCGCGGTTCCTCTATCTATTCTGTAATTTCCCTATAAAACTACCACAGAGCCTCCTTGAAATTTTACACTCACAGTTAATGAGGTTGGCGTGGACAGGAAAGCATCCATGAATCGCTTGGAAGGTAATGACATTACCATTTAGGAGGGGTGGCTTTGGTAAACCAGATTTATATCTGTATCATTTATGTGAGCTGGCACAATAGGCGCATTACTGGTATCAACCCCCAGGCTTTACACTTCATCTGGCAGTTTACGCAGAAGATGCACACCCTGTACCACTCCAAAATGTCCTTACCTACACTTGCAAGGAGACCTCACACGCTAACATAAACACTATTAGCTGCACTGCAGGGTCACGCATGCTAAAGGCGCGAATGCGCACACGTTACCACTATATGTCACTGAACTTCGCCTAGCCCATCATCTAGCTCTCTTAGTGACACAAGAAGTGGGGAGCATTCATCTTCTCACACAGGTGTGCATTGTGAAAATGGAAGACATGTACCACCATGGGAAATTCCTAGAACCCGCTGACTTGGCCTTAATCAGCAATAAATCATTGTTATTCCTTTTCACATACCACCACCTCCGCCTGACATACTAATAGACCCCTAAGAGTTCTCTATCCCTCATTCACTGAGGCGCTGCAGATAATAATCACTAGCTCAAAACGCAAGATGCCGTACAGGTAGATGATTCACCGTGCTCATACACAGCCCTGGAGTGTTTAAATATTGTGCTAGATACACCCCGGACACATGAGGACTAGGAATTTGCTGCACACTCTTGTGCCAACCCTTAACTGCAATCCTCGTCTTACATATTTTAAATACCTGCAGAAAATGTACTATACACCTGCCAGATTGTATAGATATGGGCTTCATGAAGACACACACTGTCAGAGATGTGAGGAACGCGATGTGATTTTGTGCATCTTGCGTGGAGTTGCGTGGAGTTCCAGGGAGTTTTTTGAGGGGGGGTGTGGGACCTGTATTTGATGAGGACAGACTCAGTAGATTGAACTATCCTAGTATGTTTGCTGGGTTTAGTTAAGAAGCTAAAACCTCAGGGGCGTTTATTTGTGGCAGTTGAACTTCTGTTGGCGAAGGGACAGGTGGCTCTACACTGGGGTCAGTGCAATGCCTCACAATATGAGAGATGGTTGAAATATATGGTGTATTGTAGGGACACCTTGGCAACATACTCAGAGGAACTACCTATGACGGCACAACTGAAGGACATATTGACTTCTCTTACAGCATATTTGTTTGGGACCTAGAGACTCTCCATGATTTCCAATGAATTGCTGTTTGTCCAGATGATAAACTGTAAAGTGCTGTTTAGAAACCTGCCATAATGCTGTGTGTCATATACATGATGCTGAAGGGATGATGCTGCTGAATTCATGAGCTGTATCATTTTATTTTTCTGCATTGTTTGCTGAACAAATAAAATCTATAAAAAAACAAAAAAGGAATATTAACCTCCTCAATTTTCTCACTCACTGATGGTGTTGAAGTCACGGTCCAAACCAACTAATTGCTACTCTATGCCCTTCAACATTTAAGCTAGCAAAGAATAACATTTTAAATGAGCACACAATTACTCTGGTATCTGAAACAGAAAATAATATGCCCAGCAAGCATAAATACAACGCATATTTCAGCATTCTCTAGGCCCACTCATGCCAACTTTAAAAGCATATTAGCTAACTAAAGATAATCAGATAAACGATTCATTCTCCGAAACCTAAATATAAAACAATATGGTATATAATATGTGAAATTCATATGCAGAAAGAATGAATAGAGTGTGTATAAATCATGTATAAATCACATAAGCAGTGGTTATGCAGGTTAAAAATCAACATACCTTAAGTGCAAACAAGTGATGATGACAAAGCTTCATCACTAGGCTGTCAATATGTATGAGGACTGAAGCTTTCTCAATGAGCAAGGGCTGTGAGAGGAAGACAGACCAGGAAGTAATGTGTGTTATGTGTGTGACTGCTTGCTAAAGCTGTGCGGTTCTAAAGAAAGAACACATGGCCTAGAGACAGGCTCACCCCTCCTCCCACATCCCCCTGCTGAATGACCTGAACACAGAACTCTTTTGTGCACCCCTTGGTTAGAGACTTAGAAATTATGCTTACAAGGGTACAAGCCACTATTTTGTAATCTGCAAGCTGCGATACATCTTTAGCTGTCAATTAAACACAACAAAAAAATACAACGCGAAGAGCTTGTGTACTTAGGCTCCAAACTACAAGAGAGATAACAATCAAAAAATAAAATTCAATTGATTGCAAATTGTCTAACCACAAACGAGTGGACTCAGGGCAGGCACACCCTGCCTCGTTTGAGATCATTTTGTCTAGTTAGGGTCAGTGTTGGTGATATTCACTTTCTCATGCTTATAAATATTCTGCCTGTACTCATGATAAACAAGCATTTACAATGCAATGGTTTCGCCTTTGGAAAAGTTAGAGTTATTGGCATTGCTCATGACATTTCTTTTTTTTTTTACTTATAAATAAATGGCATTGTTATTTACATTGCCAACAGCTCTCACAGCCCACACAGCTCTCTCAGCCCACACAGCTCTCAGCCCACACAGGCCACACAGCTCTCACAGCCCACACAGCTCTCACAGCCCACACAGCTCTCACAGCCCACACAGCCCACACAGCTCTCACAGCCCACACAGCTCTCAGAGCCCACACAGCTCTCAGAGCCCACACAGCTCTCACAGCCCACACAGCTCACACAGCTCTCACAGCCCACACAGCCCACACAGCCCACACAGCTCTCACAGCTCTCACAGCCATCCGCCCACACAGCTGTCACAGCACAGCAGTTGCTCTCAGTGCAAGTGTGCACTGAAGCAGGTACTGTAGTAGAATTGGCCTATACCATGTACTGCACTGTGACATGTGTTTTGGAGATGTGTCGTGCTCGTGGGTGGTGGTCCACAGTGGATGCCCCTGCCAGAATCACCCTCGTTTGTCATCTTCCTTGCAGGAACTGGAATATGGTTGTGGTGCTTTAACATGCTTAGTGCAGACTGTGCCTTTAGCGGTGGTGGAGGCCTTGGAAACACAATGGTTAAACACTCCCGCCATTACCTGTTCCCCACATCCATGGAAACAATCCACAGCCAGGATTCATGGAGCAGACTGAACAGGTATTGTGTGCGAAAGCTCAGCTTCCCGGCTCTGGCTGGCGCCCATGCTCACTGCTCGGAACAATGAGTCTCTCTAACCGTGGGGACCCAGGTTGGGCATTTTTGCATCATGCTATTTTACGAGGCACAAAGAAGGCCTGTGTGCGCGGGCTCCACTACAGGGTGACGCTAGTAAAAGCAGAGACGTGCAAACATGTGCCCCCTGCCCCTCTTCCCCAAGTCAGCCCAGGGGCTGGCTGGTACTCGCAGGCAGAGTGACAGGAGGCCGAGGAAAGGCAAGCATGCCTATTAACTTTCACCAGCCATACAACCCGCCTGGCAGCCTGAGAAATGGCAGGGCTGGGAGCGAGCCTTTGAAAGCAATTGACCAGAGGAAATTAGGGCTGGCAGGGATTTAACCCTTCATGAATCACGCGAGAAATTATGTAAGACCTCTTTTCCAACCATGTTTGACATTCAATTAGTAAGGGGTGGACTGGAAATGCCGATTTTACTTCAGAGTGAAACTGTTGACAACTGGGCCAGCTCTCTGTTCATTGGTTGGAAAGTGTAACAGCTGAATTTTTAGAGCCTGTGCGAATCATGCAATGACACAAATTCCATGTATTTTGTTATACTTTTTTCCCCTTTACTTTGCTCATCTTTGTCCACCCTTGCAATTTATTTTAGCTACTAGTCTTGACCTCTCTGCAGATACAGATCTTTAGGGTGCTGTGGGCTAAAGGAGTCTCTGTGGCCTTAGTGTGTACATTGCTGCCTGTTATTCTTACTGAAAGAGAAACCCATCCTGCAGTAGTTCACATGTGCCTACAGATATGTCCCCCCAAAGAACATTTTCTCACATTCCTTTTTTTAATCACGTTTATGTTTTGGGTGCCATTTAGATGTTTGCAAATCAACCTGCTAAGTTATGTATGTGTCCAAACTACATTAAAATGACTTCACTGGCTCCCAGTGGAATGGAAGGTCAAATGCATCATGCCTGAAGAGCTTTGACAAAACAGGCCAGACTATCCTGGGAGAAAGATCCCCCAAGTGCACCCATAAAACCTCCCACATGACTGCCTCTATGTCAATTCACAAACACGGCTCCAGGTTCTGTGGTGAACTCATTGCACCACTAGTGCCACAATCAACCTATCACCTCTTTAGAGTACAGATAAAAATTGAGCTCTCCACGGAAGGCGTGCATGAGCTGGGCCACAGCAGTGAGAGGCCACAACCGTCGAACTCTTTCTTACTGAAGGCAAGTCACAGAAAATATGCTACTGGCCGCACTCGCGAATATAAGCACACTCGAGACTAACTACCATCCTACCGCAGAAGATCTAGGAGTGTTTAACTTTATCCATAACTCTATATATAGCCCATAATCAAGGATATTTACTAACTGTACCACAACTTGTATGCACAACAATTCGATAGTGACTACTAGGTAACATAATAGACGTAAGAAAATCTAAGAAAAATAAGCATAGATGGAATAAAATAAAGAAAAGACAACGACAAGGGAGAGGAGAGGAGAGGAGAGGAGAGGAGAGGAGAGGAGAGGAGAGGAGAGGAGAGGAGAGGAGAGGAGAGGAGAGGAGAGGAGAGGAGAGGAGAGGAGAGGAATGGAACAGAACTTTAACAGACCACTAAGAAGCTGTGAGGTGTGTTTTTTTTCCTCATTGCTTCCCATCCAAAAAGCTGCCTCTGAGTGCCAAGCACTGTGAAACAGTGTACTGCTGAATGCTGGTGCTACAGGAGCAACAAATAAAAGCAATTTCCACACTAACTGGAATATTGAGAGTGGGGGTAGCCAATCATGTTCCTCAGACTGTAGTCAGTGGATGTCAGTCATGACTCTAGGCCCCATCTGCCACACTAGACAAGTGCCTTTTTAGAAGGAATAACTATATTTTCAATAAAATGTTAAGTATTAACCTATGCCCAGGGCCACTGGAATTATGTGACTATGCAGCTGCTGCGTCTTTCGCATAATTGTGGATTTGCCACATTTGCCTCAAAATCCGTCAACTGCTGCATAATTTGCAGATTTTAACAAAGAAAAGATTCTAGTACAAACAGACCAAAAGTTACTAAAAGTGTGGCAACAAGCTTCCGACATAGTGGTAAGTCTTTGCAGACTGGTCATTTGTCAACTGCTTATTTCTGTATTTCTGGGTTAAATTGTTAGTAACCTGGTTAAATCTTTGCCCAGACAGTGTTACCATGAGCAAAAATTACAAACGAAGTAATACTATCACAAAAAGTGTTGCATTATTCTGCATAATTTGCCTTTTTTTCCACATAATTTAAACAACCCTGCCACATAATTTGGCCCTACAGTGCCGCAAAATTCCAATGTCCCTGCCTATACCTCCTTAGGAGCGCCCTGAGGTGCGGGCCATTAGCCAGGCGAAGGCCTATAATTGGCTTCATTGACTGACTTTGTGTTCAGTAATTTTAAGTGATATGGCTTGCCAAATTTTTCAATCTGAGACACTACAGCCCACATTATTGACTAGTATTCAGCAATATTTCTTCCACTTCTCCTTACTGATTTTTCCCTTGTTTTGGATGCCTCCAGAATATCCCGTAAAGGGATGAATATACGAAAACAACAAGTTTTTTTCCGAAAATAAGCCCATGTAGCTTTGCTAAAAATTGAATAAACTACAAACCCTATTTTTCGTAAAACTTCCCAAAAGACAGCCAAGCGCGTGTCTTGCACATGAGTGCCTCGCTGTAGCAGTTACTGCTTGAATTGCCACAGATATGTAAATGAAAAACAGACCGGGATTAATGCAGAACGCTTTCCCTCTCGGGAAAAGTGTTTGTCAAGAAGATGAGCGCGGAGTGTAAAGCGAAGCCACAACTCGCACGCTTTTCATTTGTGTGCGGTTCGTTCTCTGCACCGAGTGTGAAAAGAAAAAAAACATTCTGTCAGCGCAGATGTGTTTTTGACACTTACGCCATCACCTTTTCTGCAAATATGGTAATTTCGAAGCAGGGAAGCGAGTTGAAGAGCGAGCGCCTGAAAGCGGGCGGGCTTGAGGCAAGCTAAGCAGGCTGCCCGTGGAATCCGTGCTGGCGCCGATTCTAACGTGGGAGAAAGGCTGTAGGTTCACGGGCTCTTGCTCACTTTTCACCTCAAGAGGTAATTCTTCTTCGTGGGGCCCCTCCTACAGGGGTCCTTTCAACAGCGGCTCCGCTCTATATGGGCCCTGCACTATTCCGGATGGACCCCTTCTATCGGGACTCCTTCAAGGGTCCTTTCTTTAAGGATCCCTTCATTATGGATCACTTCTAAGAAGATTCTTAAAAGAGGGGTACCTTGAATACCCCCCCCTCCCCCCAATATACAGAGGTTGCATTTGCCATACACAAAACATTGATGGCTTCCTAAGTGTTAATTACGTTCACGTATTCACGCTCCTCCCCCCCTCAGGCCCTCCAGCTGACCATTCACTAGAGGACTTCCACAGGCCAGATATTTTCACTCCTATTCGTGAAGTGGACAACACATGAGCAGGGGGTCCAGCCGGCTATGTCATTTGCCTAATAACAGCTGTCTGTGGGTGCTTAGAAGCGACTGAGCTGCGGTATGTACCGCTAGATAAAGCCTTCACTATATACTATTGGAATTATTCCCTCTACAAAATGAAAAACACTGGCGCATATTAGCAACAAGCTCGTTAAAATTATCGAAACTGCCGCTAAAACTGCGATAATTTTAACGAGCTTCTTGCTAATATGCCCCGAAGTATGTGAGTGGAGCTGAACCATTCCCAGACACTTGAAACACCAACCCGCTGCCGTCAATCACAGACCCCGGGTGTCCCGCGTCTGTGGACGCCTCTTCCCAGCACCATTAGTACCTCTGCGCCCCTTTAGTTGACACCGGGCCTGGCATCGCTGTGAGGTTCTCCCACATCTCTTGAAGTAAGGAACCTTCCTCTGTAGTGTGAAGTTTCAATTGTGTTCACACACCGTTCCTCCAGTGACACGGCTAGTGCCTGCGAGAATGCTGACCCCGCCCGCCCGCCTCGCGCTCTATTCCCCAGGCGCTATAGCTCGAAGCACTCTGTCGCCTCAGACTAAATACAATATCCCCGTCTGCCCGGGACCTGTTTAGGTTACACGAAGGAGCTAAGAGGGGATTCCTTCCTCGCAGCCTCGGGCTCCTCAGCTGCAAGAGCGGGTGGAGGCTGGGGGCTCCCGTTTACATTACCAGGCTCAAACACACGAATGGTTCTAGTTTACAAATAAAGTCCCTCGTGTGATTAATCCTGCGAGCCGAGGGCTGCTCCCTCCAAATGCCTCATGGTCAGACTCGTGTCATCCTCTTTGGTGGTTGTCATAGTTATGTCAGAACGTTTGGTCGCCCTTCGTTTACAATCCTGTGCGACACCACTGCCTTGTAAAAAGATGCACAGCTGCAAATCACCGGGATACAGGGTTTTCTTTGGGTTTTTGGTGTGGCAGCATTCGTTCTACCCTGCCTCGTATTCGGAGCACTCCTTTGCAGTTGGCACTGTCTACGGGTGACTTCTTACCCAAAAAGACGGCTTGTAGCTTATAGGGAAGCAAGGGACACACACGTGGATCATCTTCCCAGACGTGAGCACTCAGTTCCTACCTCCCTAGGAGAAAAGGGGGGATACGGCTACAGCGCCGGGCCCTGACAGCACACGTGCGGCAATGGCTGAGTACTGTGCCTAGAGCAGAGCTTCTGGCCGCGCTGCACTGTGACACACGCTGGAGGCAAGCACTGATCCTGCGTCCTGACTGCTGCCGGCTGAAAACACAGCACAGCGCGTGGAGCCAGGGGAGGGGGCGGAGAGGAGCAGCAGCGCCGACGCTTCCCTCCTCGCAGCACGCTGAGAGATAACAGAGGACAACAGCAAGCAGCAGCAGGTCTCTCCACACTCTCGGCGCTGCCTGACAATGGGGAGCAGGCAGCGCACATTGCGCTGCACCCCCTCCTGCCTCACCCAACACACGCAGCACATGCAGGAAGCGTTTACGGGAGGAGAGGAGGGGACGCTCGCCCGGGGCCATAAATCCACCTTTACAGACAAACACTGGGCTGTTTTATAGACCTCTTTCAAATGCAGCACATGCTTCTCGGAGCTCGAGCCCTGCTCCCCACACATAAAGATCTCACGTCCTCACGGCAGTTCTGCCTTGCTCATCGGCGGGAGAGGACGAGGGGGGCGGGAGAGGACACAGGAGGCGGAAACGTGCACAGGACAGCGAGGAGGGGGGAGGGGGGACGGCGGGAGGAGGGACACAAGGCAGGACAGCAGCAAGCACGGCCCGGCTGGACCAGACTCGGGGGCGTTCCCGGCGTCGCGTGACGTCGGCAAAAGCCAAAGAATCTCGGGAACGCCCCCGTGTCTGGTCCGGCATTGATGGACAGGCCCCATGTCCAATGGCTAGGCTCCATTTATGGAGCTAGCCAATGGGACGGGGGGCGTGTTCCATAGTGCTTACTGTACTCAATAGATTTCTCTGGAGGAGGAGCCTAACGGCTCCGCCCCCCAGCGAAACCTAAAAAACTGCATGAATGTCCGAAACAAAAGTAGCATAGTCCAGACCAAATGTGGACACAACTATTCGTTCAAATACATTTATGCAGATTTTTTTATATTTTGTGGTTCCTTATACACACACACATCCCATTTTGTTAGTAACTTTTGGAGTATATGTTAGTATTTTATCATTATAGCGAAGGGAGACTTGGGGGCAGCTGACCATGGGGGCGTCTGCCCCGTGGGAGAGATTGGGAAATGGAGCAGTCCAGCAATTGCAGCCTTTTTAGGCTGGCTTGTAGCCCAAGAGTATAAAACCCAGCATGTTAGGTTACCAGTCACCATTTTAGACTGGTGACTCAGTGGCTGGTAGTAGGCCCCAGTAGCTTTATTGTCAGTTGTGCAAGTTATAGGTAGTGGGGGTGCCTCGATTAGTTCAACAAGAAAGTCGTCTGCGGAAAAGGTTGCCCAAGCACTGCAGCTCTTGGAAGAGTCTTGCCGTCTCGAACTCTTGGCTCCGAACGTAGCCAGTGGAGGCTGTTCGATGCAGAGGGCATCAGGGGGGTTGCAGAGGCAGTGATCACTTGTTCACCACCAAGCTGGACCCCCCACAGTGCAAGAACATCAGGTAAGTGAGCGGGCCACTCTAGATTTAGGAGAGGGGCCCCGTGGTGTCCTGCTGGACACGTTCTAGTGTCTCAGCAGGCACTTGTATTCCCAGTCACTCCCTCGAGGGCAGGACACACCTGCACTCCACACCCCATCCATTCCAGGCATCACGAGTGACGTGGCCCTGTTAATAAAAGGGTCCGGGGTGCAAGTGCTCGAGGCCAATTAAAGTACCCTACCACATGGTGTCGGTGTCCATCATTGTAAGCATGTGGGCCTAGGGCCCACAAAACCACATTGGGAACGAGCGGGTCTGAGCCCATGTCCATGCTGGGGGCCGCTTTGATGTTTGTCATGGGAGTAGGGAGTAGCCGGAGCATGAAGCACCCCAACACCTGCTGCCAGCGTGACAGTAACTGAATGCTGTGAAAGAGGGACAGGTGTTGCCACAGCACCGATCTCGAGGTCTCTGCACACTGCCGACTTACGCAGCCAGAAGTGGAGAGCACTTGCTGCATTACTGCTACTACTCGCCTAAAGAGGGAGACTGAGCGGCACTGTTAGAGGAGACCTACAGCATGGCGCAATACTCTGTGTGAGCATGCCACCATCGGTCCTGACATAAGGAGTGGAAGCCGCAATGAAAGCTTGCAGTGCTCCGTGCAGGCCTGAGGCACCTGGGCGTTAGCAGCCCCGAGAAGTCAGTAGTGCACCGCACAAACAGTGTTCCTGCAGCCCCCACGAAAGGTGACACGCCTGCAGCGGTTGAAAGCTGCCACACCACCAAGCACTTTGCGTGCAGAGGCGCCGGCCGGGGTGGTAGCAGAGAAAACATGATACCCCTGCCGCCCTGCAGACCGGCCACCTCTGAGCAGGGCCACACACTTGCCAGATGAGCCTGCGCACTGGCCGACCGGCATTATTAAAGAAGCAGCAGTGTCCCCAGGCAGCTGAGCATGAGCACCCACCTGATAGAGAGAGGAGCCTCCATGGGCTCATGCTGCCGCACCAGCCACCGTTGCACTGCCCATCCTGCCTGCGCTCCACAGGTGACTTCCAGAGGCACCAAGTCAGGCGCTATGTGGTACAGAGCCGGTGACCGCAGCGCCACCCAGCATCAGTTTGCTGCACCACATCCTGAACCAAGAGGCATAGTGCCAATATTTGCCCACTCACCAGCCCTCCCGCAGCAGCATACATGTGGCATAAATAAGCAGACAAGACAACTTTTTGTTGGTAGAAAATTGCTGCAGGTTTATTAGCATACACATATACCAACATGGTGGGTTATCTTACAGGCGATCCAAAGGCAAGCCGCCCCTCCGGCCTACCACCTCATGGGCCAACTTGCATCGTGGCCTTAGACAATCGTTGCTTGGCGGTTGTGGTGAGGGGATAGCCACTCCCACTTCCGGCGAACCATCAGTCCACACTCATGCTCAAGCCCCCCCTACAAGGGGCGGAGCATTCAAGCGACCCGCGGTTGTACAGGTTTCCCACCGCCTGTAGGATAGAAGGGGCGCCGTTGCACCCCAGGGTCCACCGCACAGACTTCCTGCGGATATTAGGCCTCAGCACCCTTTGTGCTCCTGAAGAGGGAACTCCTGAGTACCTTTCTGCCTCTGGATCACCCTGTAACTCCGCCTGCAACACAAATATAAAGATTAGAACACATTTCCCCCCCACCCTGAAAGCGCCGGGTACGCAGTAGCAAGGGAAAGGGTGACAATGTGAGGGGACAAAGAGGCCGCCAGGTGGGCGGGGGAGGAATATATACCTCTCCCCGCCCCACACCCCGGCCGGAAGTGACGAGCAGGACCCTAACAGGGGTCGTGGAACACTTTGCTGCCCCGTGTGCCATCTTGTGGCACTAAGGGGGCCACCCTCTTATGAGTGTCACCTGCGGGGACATATCGGTCGGCCCGCATAGTGCCAATATCGGCCCACTCACCAGCCCTCCCACAGCAACATAAATGTAGCATAAATAAGCAGACAAGATAACTTTTTTGGGGGAGAAAATTGCTGCAGGTTTATTAGCATACACATATGCCAACATGGTGGGTTATCTTACAGGTGATCCAAAGGCAAGCAGTCCCTCGCGGCCTACCACCTGATGGGACAACTTGCATCGTGGCCTTAGCCAATCGTTGCTTAGCGGTTGTGGTGAGGGGATAGCCACCCCCACTTCCGGTGAACCATCTGCCCACCCTCTTGCTCACGCCCCCCCTACAAGGGGCGGAGCGTTCACGCGACCCCCGGTTGTACAGGTTTCCAACCGCCCGTAGGATAGATGGAGCGCCGTCGCACCCCAGGGTCCACCGCACAGACTTCCTAGGGATATTAGGCCTCAGCACCCTTTGTGCTCCTGAAGAGGGTACCCCTGAGTACCTTTCCGCCTCTGGATCGCCCTGTAACTCTGCCACAGCCCTGGGTGTGGCAACCGTCGCAGCCAGGGCCCCCCACCAAGGCCGGCATTCCTCCTTACTATTTCCTACGTGCTGTTTGTAGGGCCTCCCCCCTATCCAAAAACAAACAGGTCTCTGCAAATACTGGGCAGCTGTACTCCATTGTCCTGAAACACCCTGCGAATTTGGCATGTAGCACTCATGTCTAGTAAAGCCACCTCTCTTCTTTATAAATTCACGCTTCGCGCCGATGACCTCCTGCGCGCCGGCTGCCTCAACCCCCAACAGAGTTACATGCCACGGGAGAAGGGGGTGAATTCAGACCACTAAAGTACACCTGTCCTCAACTGGTTGCCAAATGCACCTTGTGGTCTACTTCTGGGTTGCATTAAATTGCCGCATTGACCAGACAAGTTCACAGTTCTTGTCACTTGATCCCTGGAGAACATAGCCTGGTGTCATAACTTGTTGGAGGTAAAGAGTGTAAGGTGCCTGATAATAGGCACTGCAATCTTTCAAGAAGAGCCAACTTAAGCAGCCTACTCTGCTTGCTGAACCTTTGACCGGTCACCGCTGCCTGGTCCCTGCTATCCACCTGAGTGCCTTGCTACTTCCACCAGAAATGGTGTCGGACTACCAGCTTCTGATCACCTTTTTCGCTGTAGATCATTTTGATGGTTCCGCTGGGCCCCTTTAAACGTAGTAGCCAATAAATGCTCTGACCCCATGTTCCCCTCGCCTTATTGCCCCGCAACCCACACAAATCTGGCTCTAGGGCGGGTCTTTATTGTCTGTCTTGGATGATCTCGAGGATCCCCCTCTTGGTGCATGCTTGCTACCTTTAACATATCATATTAGATGGACAGACCACTGCCTGGCCGCAAAATTCACCATCGTGAGTATAAGGCCAGGTGGAGTTTTGCTTAGGCGACATCCCTTCTAACACTGTGTAGGGTATCCCCTCATGATTATCCCTTGTACAAGTCGTCCCCCTTTCCCTGGCACTCGTTGGACCCTATGAAGCTTTTTGCAAGCACCCTATACACCCGTCTATACACGTTGTGCCACTAGGGAAACCATTACTTCCTCACTTGTACTTCCTGGCATGTGACAACTGCAAAAGGAAACCCTACTTTAGGACCTGACTATCCATAAAATAAAATACTGTCCAGATGAAAGCTTACCAGTGGACTTAGCTAAAGGCCCTCCACTGCATGTTAACCCAAGCTGTTGCATTTTTTGGCTGCTAAATGTTTTTCTGCCCACATCAGGACCCTTCAAGAAAATCAGCCCAAACAATCGCCTACATGGCCTTAAATGCACCAACCTGTGTCCAGAGAGATTAGACAAGCAGCTGCTTTATTGTATCCACCAGCCCCAAAGCGGAGCCAGGCTAGAAGGTCCTAGTGGGGTCAAGCTGAAGGAGGTATGTGTGGCTAAAGCATGCCCAAATTTCTGTGCAACTTGAACACACTCTACAGGCCGTGAAATGTATCAGTACTGTCCCTGCTCCTCGCAACTATGACTGCAAACTGATCTCTGGAGTTGTAGTACTCCACTTCTTCCATTTCAGCACCCTCAAGTCCAGCCGCACCCTCCTGGGAATGTCTCACTCGCGCACCGTGCTCACAGAAAGGCCTATATGTGTAGCCCATAAACTTGCATTTGTTCCTCACAATCTATCATGGTTCTGCTGAAACTTAGCTTTCTTGACTGGCGAGTGCGAATTGACCCATCGCAGATCAGAAATATCCTACTCCAATTCCGGCCACCATGCCGATGACCTTGCCAGCCCCACCCTGGGTGAACAAAAGGAAGTTGTACTGTCACCCCTGTGCGCAGCTGCTGTTGCCAATGATGGTCCCATCCAGGACCGGTAAACTATATGCTGTACTATATCATTCACTCATGGTGCAGCACCCATTTGTCCAAAACATCAAGCTTGACAACCCCATGACAAGCCTGAGCTGGCTACCCCAGGTCCCTGGTGCCGCCTTGCCCTAAAGAGCTCACTTAACTAAGCAGCCTTCCCCCAACAGAACTGACCCATCTGTGTCCAACTCGCAGTGAGTCAGAAGAAGTGCACCAGGCCCCCTTAAGGCTCAAAGGATGCCCTGGGCCGAAGGCAGTTGTCCACCATGATCCTGCTTACCGAGTGAACAACAATGAGACAACCCCTAGCTAACCAAATCACAGGAATACTCCTGGTGAAGAATTGTTTTGGGCGGGCCCTAGCCGTGCTTACGGAAATCTAGACTTTGGCAATACAGTTGCCCCTGACCACCTGGACAGGCCTTCTCCCCTGCTATGTGCAACACTATGGTGTGTCATAAGTACTGACCTTCAGATCACTTCTGGAAAGACACCTGGGCACCCCTCTAATGATCACCATACCAGTCTTCTGCCCATCTACCCTTGTGGTTACCCCTCCTGCCACCCAAGCGCTGAGGGGAGTAGGTGCAAAAGGTAATTGAGCACAACTGGGGCAACTGTGCAAGGATGTCCTGGAAATTGCACCCGCTACACTTAACATTTCTTCCACTCTCTCCTACGAGAAGTCTGAAACGGGTTGTCACCTATGCCCCTCAAGAGCACTTAACCCGGTACGGCATACAGGCTCCGGGCCTGGAGCACGTCCCGGCCATTCCTTCTTCTGTTCCCACCTGACCTTCTCCGAGTAGTGTCTGTGTATTTGATCCGATCATCCAGCTCCAAGCCCTGGCAGGCCAGCCTGCTAGGCGCAGTTTGTCCATTTATAGATGAAACACGTGCTTATCTGGAAGATAGAACAAATCCATGAAAACAGCCCCTAACCAGCCTTGGCAGGTAAGCCTATCGCTAACTCGTCGCCAGAATCAGGGCCCTTACATGCGCATCATTTGCTGTACAAACGAACACATTCCATTACTGCACATGGGATGCCGGGTCTGCCCAGACACACCTTTTGTATAGAAGAAAACGATTTCAAATTGTCACAGGGGATGCAAGATTTGCCCTTACTCTGCCACTGCCTATTGAGAGAACACCCCAATTATTGCCCAGTAAATCAAAAAAATTGCCTAGACTCCTCCTTTGTTTTACAATAGCAAACATCCCATAATTGCACAGGAGCTACCTGCTGTGCTCAGACTCACCAGTTGACTACCAATTTATTACTTCCATTGGGTGTAACCTGCGCGTCCCTCAAAAGGGACAGAAATGACCTTGGGGAGAACCTGGGTGTCCCAGACCCGAGCACACTGCCCACAGTGTGCACTGACCCTTATACCTGTTGATCCTTCAGATGGCCCCCCATGTGAGTAGGGCGGCTCTCCACGCGGTTCCTGCATTCGAGACATAAAACATTCATTAGAAGCCCTGCCCCCCTCATATACCAATCTGTATTCTCTGCTATGAGACAGGGGCCATAAATGCCCCCCACGCTCCCAAGGCCAAGCCTGTTTGTCATTTACGAGAACTAGCTCGTCCACATTACATCCTCGTGCCTCCAGCGCCTGATGCAGTAGAGTGGTGGCTTGAAACTAAGTCAATTATACTAATGCACAGTCAGCTAATGACCATTGCACTTTGGTGCTTGTGATCTAGAACCACATCTTAACTCACCCCCTTCCATTCTATCTACACACACCTCCTCCTCCCCGGCCTTCCAACTGACCTCTAAGTTCTTCTCCTTGAATGACACTTCCAAATTCAATTCACGCCCTCTCTATGATCTGAAGGAAGACCATTTATTAGAGAAATTTCCATTCTCCTTGACTATGACGTGTCTTCCTGGTGTGTTCTTGTTTGAGAGTCTGCCAATTATTGCAGTATTATCCCTCTACCTGTGTTAGGAACTCTTTTGTAACATTCACATGTTACATTTCTCTTGTAACAAACTGATTGCTTCCTCTTACATTGTGTTTCCCTCCAGTACTTGCACAAGTGTCGCATTGCCTACGTAGCGTAAGTTCTTCTGATTGACTGTCTGCATGGATTACAGTATTTTACCTCTACTTGTATTCAAACGCTTTATGTACTTACACCCTGCAACTTTTCCTCCTGTAATGCCCCGTTTGCTACCTCTTAGTGTTTGCTGGAGTTTGACACTTTACTACGTATAACTTAGCGTTTGCTTTTGTATCTGATCCCTTCTTGTACCCTCATGTATCTGCTTTGCTCTTATTGAGAAGCGCTCCGACACATTCGGGAAAAGTCTGCGCTATCTAAGGGCATAAATCAGAGTGAACACATGATAGTGAACTGAAGCGGGAGGCGTAGCGTCAATACTAGACTCAAGCCCGGTTCCCCCCGCATCAACAGAAATTCGTGCCCGTCGGCAGGGCCGGCTCTAGGCTCATGGTCGCCCTGGGCAAGGAGCGTAGGTAGGGGGCCCGGAAGAGGTGGTCCGGGCGGGGCGGAGCGCAAAGGCCAGTAAAGAGGGGAGGGGGTCAGGGTGTTTAGTAGTGGAACAGAGCCGGAGGCCGCCAAATCCCTGCCAGGGGCCACCACGCTAATATGTATCTATCCTCAGAGGATTAATATATTAAGGATATATATTGGCGTGGTGGCCCCTGGGGTTTGGTGGCCCTGTGCAGGTGCACAGCTTGCACATGCCTAGAGCCGGCCCTGCCGTCGGGAAACACAAGCGGGTCACCACTGCTCTGCTCGTTCCCTTACTTTTCATCCCAGAACCACCTCCTCCTCTCAGACCTTCCAAACTGACCTCCACGTTCTCGTCCTAAAGGACACTTCCCGATGAAATACATGCCCTCTCTATTATCTTAAGTAAGACCTGTTGTATAGAAAATTCTATGCTCCTTGACTATGGAAAAGCCTATCCCGTGTGTTCTGTGGTTTGAGAGTCTTCCACTTAATACCGTATTACCCTTTTCGCTGTGTTAGGCATTCTGTTGCAACACGCACACGTCACTTTTTACTTGTATACACTGTTTGCCACCTCTTACATTGTGTTTCCTTTCGATGCTTGCACAAGCGCCAGCATTGCTTTCGTAACGTTTGTTCTTGCGATTGAAAGTCTGCCCTGAATTGCGGTCCGTTACCTCCACTTGTACTTTATCCGCGGTCGCTGTTAGCGCGCTACCTGTGTACCAAGAACATTTCAAATTATGTAATCTGCGCAAACGCAAAATTGCATTCTCCATAATGAGCTGCTCCCCAATGCGTCACCCAAGCACTGTTCTCCCCGGCACGTGCACCGGACAGTAATGGTGCGCCAGCTTGCACCGCCCTTAAAACCATAAAAGTGCGGGAGCTGAGGATATATCCCGAAACACTGATGACCAATGTGGGAACTTTTATGCAAGTGATTTAGTAAAAAAAAAAAAATAATGAATGTGCGAGGAAAGACAGAGGCTCTGCACACTAAACTGAAAGATCAACTGCCCATGAATTGGATCACATTAATAAGTCTAGTATTAAGAAAGTCTAAGCACCTGAGGACCCTAGGCGCTGAAATAGCCGGCACTGCCATTAACACGCAACACTCACTGTAAAACACAAGTTCTTACTGCAATACTCGCTCTACCGTGCTGGTATTGAAATACCCTGTTACGCAGTTCGATACCCTGGAGGAGAAGCACCCTCCGAGCTATCTTGTCAGCAGGAGCAAACCATTGGAGGAGTAATTACTGGCACGACGACCCTACCTTTTTGCTCACCCGATCTAGTAGGGAAAGGATTCGAAAACAGTTAAAAGCCATCTGTAGCGGGATATCTGTAAAAGCAAACTGAAAATTAAGCCAGTTCGCGCTCGACCTAACACATTACTGCCACAGCCTGGTCAAGCCCGACCATTTTAAATATATAGCGTTAACTCGCCCAAAATTATTGGATCGCTTACCGAACACCGAATTTACATATCACATACAGCCACGGGGATATTAAGCGATTTTAGCCTGGACGTGCTCCCAAGGCTCGAACCCCCAGACTCCCGCACCACGTTCGGCAAATACACAAAACAAGAACGGGCGCCCGACGCCACTGAAGCTTCATTAAGCACCTTGCCAATCTATGCAGCCAGGACAGGTCTGAATTCAGCGACAAATTCCCCCTCAGTCGTAAGAGGGGCGCTTTCAAGAGTTGTTATATTTAAGTATTATTGGTCGCAGTGGCCAAAATCCGTATACATTTCCTTTGTCAAGACAAGCGTGCATTACAATGGAGAGGAAAACATGATGCATCGCTCCGGCCGCGTGTTAAGGCAGCTGTACAGGCAATGCAAAATGGATATAACGCGTGCACTGTACATACGCGCTCCCGGCACACCACTGCCAGATGATTTAAATGAAATCACATTAACTATTGCAGTCTACACGGATGCTTGAATCCTGTATTCCTGCACCAAAGTCACCAGCTTTCTATGTTGAGCCACCACCTCGCACCAACAAGTACCAGGGCCAGGGTGAGAGCTTTCCAGGCCCGACAAATCGCAAGCTAGATTCCACATAACTCCGGCCCGTGAAAAGCATATGGACAGGCAGTCTAGAGGCCTCCCAATCTACTAACTGCGCCTTACTCCCCAGCTGACCCTCAGCAGGCCTCCCAGGTGCTAGAAAAAGATGTTGGACTCTGGCCTGACCAGGCCGGCGGCCCCCACAAAACAGTTATCTAACCCCTACGCAAGCCAAGAAACCTTCCTCAATCCAGCAGCGGAGCAGTTTAACCCACCCTAACCTCCGCACAAAATTGTTTCAGAGCCTTGGACACCCTCTGCCCCCAGTCATCCAACAGCACGGAAGCTGTCTGCCCAGGCCGCACCAACATTCGACCCCTCGTGAGGATGATCCCGTGAGGCTGAACAGAGTGTCCAGGCATTTCAGGGTATGCGCGGGACAAACCTGTTACAAGTCATTTCCCCCACGCACAACACACCGCCAGGCCAGGTAGGGACTGCACGACCCCGAACCCCTGCCCAACCCGACCCGGTTCCAACTCCTGGTCGCCCAAGACAATCCGTGTACAGAAAGGGATACGAGCTGTGTGGGGGGACGGGCGACAAGGCCCAAACACTCACCGGACAAAACCAACTCAAGACAAAGGTACCACTGCATCACCAGGACGACTAAACGGCGACAGGGTGAGGGGACAAAGAGGCTGCCAGGTGGGCGGGGGAGGAATATATACCTTTCCCCGCCCCACACCCCGGCCGGAAGTGACGAGCAGAACCCTAACAGGGGTCTTGGAACCAGGCCCGGCTCCAGGAATTTTTATTTGGGTGGGCCAAGGGTGCATTTGGGTGGGCCACTGCGGGCTCGATTTGTCGCATATATGTCTGGGCAGACCTGCTTCAGGGCCCTCCTTTATCTCTTCTTAGTCTTACAAGGCCCATTAAAACGCACTCTTTTTTCAAATCTCTTTCTAAATATTATCACTCTCAAAAAGTGTTTTTTCCATGTAATGTTCCTTTGATGGAAAGAGGAGGTTTCTGAGGTGAGAGTATCAGACAAGTGACACTTCTCAGGCTCCCTCTGTGCGAGCCTTCAGGGAGAATCCCTCTTCATTACTACCTCCACCTGATCCCAGGCTTGACTATCCACTACTCCTCTCCAGTGCACCTTATCTCACAGCTGACCTTGGGCCCCAGCCCCATATCAGGCACCATCGGACTCCACTTCCATTTTCCCCGGTAAAACTTAAAACATTGAACACAGCAGTAAATATAATTAGCACGCACTTTAAAGTATGTTCCACAGTAGCCCTTATGACCCGACTGCTAATTAAATAAACAAAAACAGAAAGGCCATGATCGGGCTGATGCGAAAGTCTTTTATGGCGCCCCACCAATGACCTCTTTCTCCGTAAATACCTTTACTACCACCTTCCAACAGTATCCCTCATCCAGGCCATGGCCCACCATTGACCCCCTCCTCGGATTTCCTCACTGCCTCACGCCACAAGTGCCCCTCATATCCCCATAGCCCCTCCCCCTCATGACCTCTTCCTCGGAGACCAGTGTCCCTTATCTCTCTGTAGCCCCTCCCCCTCATGACCTCCTTGTTTGACTCCCTCACTACCACCCTCCACCAGTGCCCCTCATCTCTCCCTAGCTCCCCCTCCACCCCATGACCTCTTCCTCGGATTCCCTCACTGTCATCCTCCATCAGTGCCCCTCATCACTCCAAAGCCCCTCCCACTACCTCCTCCTCGGATTCCCTCACTGCCACCCTCCACCAGTGCCCCTCATCGCTCCGTAGCCCCTCTCCGATATGCATTTCATTTGTTGTATAGCGCTACTCATATCATATTAGTGTGTGTCAGTACTTTACACCACACACACATTATACAGCGACAATGAATCATACAAGTATGTAAATCAGCCTATAGGAAATGTGTATAAACCAATGAGGATTACAAGGTGTATGAATCACATGTCATCCATATAGGTGGGCAGTATATTTTAAAAGGGTTTGATCTGGTGAAACACAACCTTAGGATTTAAAGAGTATTCTATGGGGGTCACTTTA
Organism: Lissotriton vulgaris; assembly: GCF_964263255.1. NCBI lineage: Eukaryota > Metazoa > Chordata > Amphibia > Caudata > Salamandridae > Lissotriton > Lissotriton vulgaris. The sequence goes on from NC_141695.1 coordinate 1,375,657,331, forward strand.
CTGATAAAAATGTATATCTGCCCAAACATAATTTTAGCAACATTAGAATAATGAACAGCTGGGTAAGTTCTAACTATATCACAAAACAAAAAAGCGAAGTTCTAACTATACCATTCATGTTTGTATGCAGCTCTATGATGACAGTTCATAGGTCACTGTCCTACGTTAGGATTGTAACTTCTGAACTGCAAGTAACACATGGATCTCTGTGACAAAGGCAGTAACCCACTGAGCTTCCACATAAAATACAGTTAATCTGCATTTAAAAACTACTAACAGACAAATGATTGCTCTCCAGCAGGATCATTATTCACCAGAGTTATCTGGGCATTTTGTATTGTCTTATTATTGTCCTACATCTGCCATGATAATGATAAAAACTGTTTAACCACTTAACCGAGGCGCGTATTCCGCCACGGTTTTAAAGAGTGGGCGGGGCCGCGTCGGCCAACGGACGTGCACAGCACTACGGAGCTAGTGCTTGCGATGGCCGCTGGCCGATAGGAGCACTTAAGGGGTTAAATGAAGTGCACACGAAGTATGTGTCCTGCTGGGCTTGGCAGATTTTTAAAAGAAAAACAAATAGTAACACATTCTCTTACCTACTACTCCATTAGTCAAACTTTGTGTCACAGCCTGATGTGATAAGCAGCTTGAAGGACTGGGTTCTTTTAGACCCAGCGGTGCCAGGGCACAACACCTGAAACCTTCGTGGGTAACCTGCTCCGGCGTACAAGTCACAGAGACACGGGACACTTCCTTCGACGTCAAAGATTCAAGGTTTATTAGCTGCAGGGAACACAGAAGTCACAGGAAGTACATCGAGTGTAGTTCGGGGAGACTGCTTCAAATTGGTTCTGTGGATCGCTCCTTTTATACAGTCTTTACCCATAGGATAACATTGAACACAAAAGTTTACAACCCGGTTCCCACATTTAACTCCCAGTGGGGTCGCTTTGGTCACTTAGAAACACATAAGGTCCGGAACATAAGTGCGGAAACATTTGGCGGTTCCCAACTGTAAAAACCCATCTTCCCACCATTAGCGAATTCCAATCAACAGTAAAGTAGATTGAAATAGGAACAAAGACAGGTGCAGAGGAAGACGGAGACAGTGGGGGAATCGGAAAGGGTGTAAAAGGGGAGGTATCGGAAAGCACGAGATACAGGCATCAAAGGGACGTGCCTAATGAGATGCACGGCTGAGACAATAAGTCCATGCGGCAAGATGAGCCTCGAGCGGCGCCACCTGCCTTACAGTAGCAACCCCCTCGTCATAAAGACACTTACAAAGAACATGTGTCTTCCGCAAATATCTTGGGAGTCCCAGGGTCGCGAAGCGGACAGCGTCCGTTCGCTGGCTACTTGAGGGCAAGAGACAAAATGGATGCCGTATCTAAGATGGAACCCGTGGGTACAGATGAAAAACCCACATAACAAACGAACGGTTTAAGTTAGCACAGCGAAACTGCGCACACTTACTAAACTCGTCATTTGCGGTTCATAGATACCAGACTCGACCATATTCGTGCGAGTCGAAAACACCGCTTACAATTGTCACGGAACCTCAGACGCTCCTTTTGCCCTCATGTAGGCAAGCACTAGTCGGAATCATATTCGATATTCATCAGACCATCGAGATGTTGTTGTAGCATAGCTCTGTCCAACCGAGTCCCCTTGGTAACAGATGGTTGTCTCATACACGTTGTAGCACAGAGGCCACATAAGGCAGGACCACACTGCACGCAAAGGCAACACGTGAACAGGAACACTACCACAACTCCGATGATCATCAGAATCTTCCAACCCCAAGTCGACATCAGGCCCCAAAACCATCCAAGTAGCGTCCAATCCCCTACATCCACGTGTATGGATTCGGAGATCTTATGCAACTTCGAGATGGCTTGGTAGACAGTAGGAGCATTATCTGGGATGAAAATGCAGCAGCTCGAATGGATCACCTTACATACCCCACCGCGATCTGCTAAGACGACATCTAAAACCATACGGTTTTGTAACGTCATAAGCCTCTCCGCCTGAAGTTCTGTGGTGATATTACCAAGGGCACTGGCAGTAACATTAGCTGTCGATTCTACCACTCGAGTCAACTGTCTCAGGTTCCTACTATTAACCATAGGTCCCCAAAACGGGAGGAAACCCTTGAAAAAGTCTCCTGCCTCTTGACCGGCAGTATCTTCTTCGCTAATTACGCCTCGTACAACTCTAGTCTTATGATAATCGGCATCTACAGTGAACGTCGGAGGCAACAGATTTGCAATGAAACATGTGCCCATAAAGTCTGCGGGCAACCATGTGTATGCACGATCATTACAGATAAAGTAAGTACCCTTGGCAGCCAGAAACACAGGGGACGGGGTCATTGGCACAACGTAGGTTTCAGTGCAAGCACTGTCTCCAAATCGGGCTTGCGGACCTTGGCCACGACCCATGAGACACAAATTACCAGTGTGGGGTACGACCCATATTGGAGGCGAGCTTTTAAGCTGCTTTTCACTAGTGAACAAACTGTATTCCCCTCTACTTAGGACCTTATAAGCTCGTACCTCTTCTTCAGGGATAAGAAAAGGATCATGGATCTCATCCTCCATATCCTCTATTGCCATTGATAGCATCTTCTGATACGAGGTAGGACCAGAGTTGGGGGAACGTGGTTCTCGATTGGGGTGGAAACCCAGTGCGCTTCGAAACATTGTTTGAAATGCTCGAGCTGACCCTTGGGAACTATACGGTAACACCAAATATGGAATTCCCTTACCCGTAGTATGTGGCATCAACCCACACACCCAACAATTAGTAGTGTTAACCACTAACTGATGCTGATGGAGGAGCTGAATAAAGGAATTGTTGCGGAATTCTACACGTCTAGCCTGCTCGTGTTCCGGTAACATGTGAAAGGAATGGGGAGAAGCAGTAGTGGTAAGATTAGGGTGAGGAGTAGGAGTAGGGGTAGCAGGTAAGAAGTAAGACATAGTGTAATACACCCCACCTGTCAAAAATGCAGAAGCAGCCAGAAATAACATAAACAATTGAAATATAAAACATTTGGTACGACTGAGTTGCTGCAGCTTGAATCTGTAGACTTGAGCTCCTTCCAAATCATTTAGCTTCGAGAAAGCCATTCCCTACGACCGTCCGCAACGTTTCTTGACGCACTTCGTTCTGTGCAGCAATAGTCAATCCCCAGGAGTTCCTAGGAACCGACGGCCTTTAACCTAACGTCAAAGCCCACTGTCCAGAAGGAAGTACGCGCGCGGCCCTACGGCCTTCGATACACAATATGTATATATAGGCACAATGTCTCTCAGCTGTAAAAGTAAAAAGATACAAGGAAGAAGCTTGACATATGCACAGAAAATTTTCAATGATACGAATGTTCAAAGTTGATCATGGGAAACGAGAATATTGCAGTTATCAATTTCAACAAAACAAGAAAATTTTATTTGTCCTTGGTGTGAGATCGCAAAGAATATCGATGTTTCCCGGGACGTGTCTGCTCGTCGAACAAAGGATCTGTTGAAGAGACAGCGTCCTGCTGATCAGTTCGTTGATCTGGTCTTGAGTCTTTCGCTGACAAATGTTCAACAGTGGCTTTCTGCTGTGCTGAGGGTTCTCCAACAAGCTGTGCGTCGCTAAACGGTACAAACGCCGGCAATGTTTCTGTTTCTGTTGACGCAATGCCTTTCCTTACCCACGGGTCTGCCGGCAGAGGAATAGGGACTCGCTTACAATGGGTAGCATGTACCCAATTTTTCCGCCCCTCAAGACGAACGGCAGTCCTCGTGGCCAGGAGTATCTGGTAAGGTCCGGTGAATCGGGGGTCCAGATTATTCTTGCGTGAGAAGTTACGAGTAACCACCCAATCCCCGGGCTGGAGCTGGTGGCCTGGACCCTCCGTCTGCGTTGGCAAGGCGTCGTAAACCTGTTGGTGAATTAACCTCAGTTTAGCAGTCAAGTCATGTAAGTAGTCAATCAACATCGGATACTCAAGATCAGAGAATATTCCTGGCCTGGGAACCCCCCATACATTCGCAGGACGGCCGAACACTATCTCATAGGGACTAAGCCCTATTCGGGAGTGTACAGTCGCCCTAGTTGACAGTAATGCTATAGGCAAAGCATCAGGCCACGAAAGTCCAGTCGTAGCCTGAATCTTCGCTAGCTTTAGTTTAAGGGTGCCATTGTACCCCTCAACCAATCCAGCTGACTGGGGATGATTGGCGCTATGGAATTTCTGATTAATTCCAAGGCCCTTACACACACTCTTCATCACACTTCCAACAAACTCACTTCCGTTATCTGACCACACGACTCTAGGCATTCCATACCGAGGAAAGTATTCCTTCAGTAGGATTTTCGCAGTAGACAAAGCAGTATTATCTTTGAGGGGATAGGCCTCGATCCATCGGGAGAATGCGCAAACCACAACCAAAACGTATTTCAGGTTATTGCATCGCTCCATATGGATGAAGTCCAATTGGATCACCTCAAAGGGATACGAAGGAGGAGCAAAACTGCCAGGGGGAGTTGGGGTTCCTTTGCCAGGATTGTACATTATACACACCATACAATTCTTCACCAGACGTTCAGCACACTTTGTAATGCCATCATTCTTCCACACATCGGCCAACAACTTGCAAATGCCTTTCGCGCTAATATGTGCTAACCCATGTGCCATTGTCACAACGGCCAGTACATACGCATCAGGCAACATCCATCTTTTTTGATCCGACAAATCAATCCAGCAACCATTCACATCCAACTTTCCCGTACTTTCTTTCCACTTCGTCTTTTCAGTCTCAGTGGCCTCATTCTGAATTGCTTTCACACTCTCAACAGTATCTTCACACATACTTGATTCTGTAGGCCACCTAACCGAACTCGTCACATACATTCGAGTGCTAAGGTTCCGGGCAGTCTCCTTAGCAATCTCATCGGCAAACGCGTTACCACGACCAACATCATCCGTCACTTTACGATGCGCACTACACTTAACAATTGCAACCTGTGCAGGCAAAGTCAATGCATCCAAAAGATCGTTCACAAGCTGGCCATGCTGGATTTTCGTGCCATGCGACGTCAAGAAACCACGCTCTCGCCACAATCGTCCAAAACTATGCGCTACACCGAAAGCGTACTGGCTATCGGTGTACACATTCACACGTTTCCCTTTTGCTAACACACATGCTCTAGTGAGAGCAATCAATTCTGCAGCTTGGGCAGAATTCTGATTCAATCTCGCAGTCTCAACAACAGTATTCAATGTTACCACAGCATAAGCAGTAGTCACATCGCCATTCGACAACTTAAAACATGACCCATCCACATACAAGGTGCCATCCGGGTCTTCCAATGGGGTGTTTTTAAGGTCCACTCGACCTTTTGTTTCCTCTTCTGTCCGCAAGTAACAGTCATGTTCTGCTACTTCATCTGACTCTGCACTAATTGGTAACAAAGTTGCCGGATTTAGGACATTACAACGTTTTATCTGAATGTGGCTTGCCAAAAGCGTCAATTCGTACCCAGACAACCTCGCACTCGTCAAGTGCTGAGTTTTCGTTCGATTCAAAAGAGTATCGACTGCATGTGGAACCATCACCGTAAGCATATTATCCATGACCAATCCTGCTGATTGTCGGATGGAGACCGCAGCTGCCGCAGTTGCTCTCAAACAACTCGGCAATGCTCTAGCTACTGGGTCTAAGGTCGAGGAAAAATATGCACATGGACGTTGCTTACCACCAAAAGGTTGCGTTAAAACACTCAAAGCACAACCTTCCCTCTCGTGAACATATAATGTAAAAGGCTTACTGTAATCAGGGGTACCTAACACAGGAGCCGAACACAACGAATCACGTAATTCAGAAAAACTTTTCTGACATTCTTCCGTCCATGGTAAAGGAGTTGAAACATCCTTGCACGTCAGAGCCACCAATGGTTTCGCTAGTAATGAAAAATTAGGGATCCACTGCCTGCAGTACGATGTGATACCTAGAAAGGCACGCACATCTCTTTGGGTGTGTGGCACAGCCATTCGCGCAATCGCTGCAATTCTCTCTGGGGTCAATCTCCTTCCCTCCTTTGACAATAAGTGACCTAGATAGGTTACTTCTTGACAACAATATTGGAGTTTAGAAGGCGACACCTTATGATTTAACTCACAGAGATGTTGCAGCAACGACACCGTAGCAATCTTGCAAATGTCCTGAGTATCAGCAGCCACCAATAAGTCGTCGACGTATTGAATTAAGGCCGCACCAACCGGCAACCTAAACGCGTCCAGTTGACCCTTCAAGGCTTGACTGTAAATCGATGGACTTTCACAGTAGCCCTGAGGAGCGCGTTTGAACCGGAAGCTACGCCCACCGAGAGAGAAACCGAAAAGGTCCCTGCTCTCCTCGGCAATCGGGATGCTGAAAAACGCATTTTTCAAATCAATCACCGAAAACCATGAAGCAGTAGCTGGAATCAGAGTCAGTAGCGCCGTGATGTCAGGCACGACAGGAAATTGAGGAACCACAATTTTATTTACCTCCCGTAAATCGATAACAAAACGATAAACAGGCGGTTTTGTAAGATCAGTACGTTTAAGAATGGGCAGTACAGGGCTGTTGCACACATTTCCCCGGGTCTCCTCAATGACATCTTTCTCGATCAAATCATAAATGATCGCTAACAATGCTCGCTCACCATCGAGGGAGATACGGTATTGGGGAATACGTGGCAGCCGCACATTAGCTTTTAACTGAACAACATAAGGGGAGATATCAAGTAGGCCCACATCATTTGGACCCGTCGCCCACAAAGACGCAGGAAGAGAACTCAATTCCGGTGGAAGCCCATCGAGAGACAAATACATAGGAGAGACAACCCTTTCTCCTAACGTAAGCTTTACACCCGCAGGAGAACAATACAATGTTGCATACAGACGTTTAAGCAAATCCAGACCCAAAAGATTTTCGCCACAACCAGTGGTCAAAATCAACGGAGCTTCGAGCTCACGTGGCCCAATTTGAAGGGGCAAAGGGCGAGAAACTGGATTGCTAACGGGGGCGCCAGAGAATCCAATGGATACATTTGTTAAGCCAGCCAAAGGTGCGCCAGGGAGTTTCGAATGCATAATAGAACTTTTCGCTGCACCAGTGTCCAACAGAAAAGGCTCAACGACGCCCGATGTAGCAACAGCGACATAAGGCCCTCTCTGATCAACCGGAACTGATACCACTCCCTCTCCTTGTCTTTGGCTGTCCTAGTAATTACTGTCGTCAGTTCCCTGATCGACGTAATAATCATCTACATTGTACTGTGCAGATCGTCCTTGCGACGATCCACGTTGATCGAAACAATTATTAGAATTAGATGAATTGTCTGATCGATCATTTTGAGCACCACGACCTCTACCACGTGATGCCTGCTGTGAACCACCACGGCCTCCTTTAGACGAATTACCACTATTACGTTCGTTTAAAGCAGGACAATTGAATTTAATGTGTCCCTCCTGTCTACAATAAGCACATTGATTATATCCTAACGAGGATCTTTGGAAAGAGGAATCATTACGCGACTGCGATCGATTCGATTGCGACTGCGATCTATTCTGCTGAGGCGCATTCTGATTAGAACGCGGCGGATACGCTTGTTGCAGCAACACTTTAGTTTTTAACTCGTTCGCCTTTTTAACAGCACGGTCATTCTCTTCTTTCTCCCTATTTTCGTAATATTGCGCCGTAGCCAATATCTGAGCTGAGGTAGAAACGGCCCATGCGCTTTCCGAATTCTTTAATTTATTGCTCAAATCGGGCGACAAATTCGACACAAATTTATCCACAAACAACCTCTGTCCACCCTCAGTACCCATATCCTGTCCACTATGATCAATGAATGCTTCCTCGAACCTTGTGAAGAAGTCGGAAACACTCTCATCTTTCTTTTGTTTACAAGCTGACAACTTGTCCCAATTTACCCTCATAGCTGGCATAAGAGTCTTCATTAACGTTATTATCCGCTGAGGAAGAGCAGCAATCAATTGATCGGGCTTAGTAGCAGCCACTTGTCCAGCATCTGCCGCTGTAATGGCAGCCCAATCACCACCTAATTCATTCGTGTGATCTTGGTGACGAATCTTAGCCCATACTGGTTGCGGTACGACGTTACCAAACAACATATCGATATCGGCAAGAGTCATTACCGTAGCATCTACGAGCTGCGATAATTCCTTATAATACCCAGTAGGATTTTTACGAGGATCGGGCAAAGATTGTTTCACCTGAAGCACTTCCGAACGTTTCCATGGAAGATGTATCCATACTCTCTCAAAATGTGCCGCTACTGGATGGGCAGCATTAGTATTATCAGCTGGTACCCAAACCGGCGGAACTTCGCGCATAGGATATTGGCCAGATTCGTCTTGTTTTTCAATATCCTCAACAAACAGTGCATGAGGAATGGGAGCGGGACGAAGGGATAGCAACTGCTCAATAGCACGTCGGACATTAGTATCTACTATTAGTCCGGTTGCGAACTGAAGCCGGAGGTTAGACAGGGCGGTCAGCACCTCGTCAGGCGCATTGGCCACTATCTGATCATATAGGAACTTGCACATTTCGTCAAACACATATCTCTGAGTTGGTATGTTGAATTGACTAAACGTTTCAAGGACAACTCGGGGTGGATTTCTCTGCGGATTGTCCATCCAACCCATCGCCATATTATATAGCGCAGCGCGTTCCCTGTTACCAGGAAGCTGGCTACGTCTCTGAGGACCATCAGAACCAGCAGACCCAAAAACAGGTCCAAGCGACTGGAAGAAACTTGGTGCAATAGGAGAATTACGACTACGAGTAGATGGAGAGAGATAAGACACAGGACTGACAAGAGAAGGAGTAGAAACAGTAGCAACAACAGGGTTAACAAAACAGGAGCAGTAGCGGGAGCAGGAGTATGTGGAAGCGGAGGAGCAGTAGGAATAGAAACAGACAAAGGAGCAGGGACAGTCGGAAGAACGGGTGCAGGTTGAGGAACTGGTGGAGGAACAATAGGTGGAAGAACAGGTACGGCAGGGACCACAGGAGCTGCGGTACCCTGAACGTACGGAGGTGGCGACTTCATTAGGTAGGACAGTAAAGGATCCTCAACTGCCTCTTCCTTTTTATCCGACTCCGTAGGTAAAGCAGGATAACATTTATCTATGGTCATACGCTGTAGTCTCTCAAACACTTCCTTATCCTTATCCTCCTTATCACGCTGAAACTGCTCAGCTTTCTTTACAATGGTAGCAACATTATCTCGCTGACTACGTTTATTTTGTCTGATTTCTTTCTGTCGGGCTTCTTTGCGCCACAACCGAAAGGCATCAAACATGGCCGGCCTTGATTTACGTTCGAACAACTTCATTTCTAGATTATCTAAGATGGACGCCTCGAAGCTACCGTGAGGTGGCCAACGAAGGTCGCCGTCTTTCTTTGTATATTTAATCCAATAATCATTAAAAGCAATCGGGCCTAGCCCATGTTTGCTATATAAGTCATAAGTAGGAGTTCCAACTGGAGGTATCGGACACGAGTCCTCCAGCAGGGAATCCGCACCACAAGGTCTGAAACAACTAAACAAAGTACTGCGACCAGGCATCTTGCACACTAGCCGAGTTTCACAAACTTCAAGGGTTACGGGATTTACCAGGTCCCAGCAAAGAACAAAACCCTCGGGTTTTTTTTTGGCGGCTGCAGTCGTCAAACAATACAACAACAAAGTACGCTAGCAAAGTGTCACCGACAAAAACACTCACACAGCGTGTACAACAAAGACACTCGCTGAAGTGTCAACAACCAAGAACTCTGGGAGCGACCCAAAAATACTTAACTCAAAGATCGATGGCGTCACCAGGAAGGCCCGTCTATCGTCTCGCTATACCAAGGTCTACGCCAGGCGCCAAAACAGGTCTACAGTCAGGGCAGCAGTCCGTCGCAGCCGTCAGGAGGCGGGAATCTTCGCGGGAAAAGTCTTCGGGCCACTTATTTCGACAACAGGATCGATGAAGCGGGGTGCACCTTCCCTCGGAGATTTCACACGAAGTTCCTCACGATCGTCGGGCTTGGACCGGTACCACTGATGCAGCCCCACGTTGGGCGCCAACTGAAGGACTGGGTTCTTTTAGACCCAGCGGTGCCAGGGCACAACACCTGAAACCTTCGTGGGTAACCTGCTCCGGCGTACAAGTCACAGAGACACGGGACACTTCCTTCGACGTCAAAGATTCAAGGTTTATTAGCTGCAGGGAACACAGAAGTCACAGGAAGTACATCGAGTGTAGTTCGGGGAGACTGCTTCAAATTGGTTCTGTGGATCGCTCCTTTTATACAGTCTTTACCCATAGGATAACATTGAACACAAAAGTTTACAACCCGGTTCCCACATTTAACTCCCAGTGGGGTCGCTTTGGTCACTTAGAAACACATAAGGTCCGGAACATAAGTGCGGAAACATTTGGCGGTTCCCAACTGTAAAAACCCATCTTCCCACCATTAGCGAATTCCAATCAACAGTAAAGTAGATTGAAATAGGAACAAAGACAGGTGCAGAGGAAGACGGAGACAGTGGGGGAATCGGAAAGGGTGTAAAAGGGGAGGTATCGGAAAGCACGAGATACAGGCATCAAAGGGACGTGCCTAATGAGATGCACGGCTGAGACAATAAGTCCATGCGGCAAGATGAGCCTCGAGCGGCGCCACCTGCCTTACAGTAGCAACCCCCTCGTCATAAAGACACTTACAAAGAACATGTGTCTTCCGCAAATATCTTGGGAGTCCCAGGGTCGCGAAGCGGACAGCGTCCGTTCGCTGGCTACTTGAGGGCAAGAGACAAAATGGATGCCGTATCTAAGATGGAACCCGTGGGTACAGATGAAAAACCCACATAACAAACGAACGGTTTAAGTTAGCACAGCGAAACTGCGCACACTTACTAAACTCGTCATTTGCGGTTCATAGATACCAGACTCGACCATATTCGTGCGAGTCGAAAACACCGCTTACAATTGTCACGGAACCTCAAGCTGCAGGGGTCAGGAAAGGTGAATAGGAATAAAAAACGTATTTTCTCCGGCACTGCATAGAAAAAGAAATATCCATGCAGCAGAACAGTAGGCAAAGGTTACCCTTGTCAAAGGAAGGATTAGTCGCCTTTCACCATGTGGAGTTGAAGGGGTGAAAAAATAAACAAAGCCTCATTAACATGTAAATGTTCTTTTAAAGACCTGTGAAGTACTCAGGTGTGGCTGCGATGATTTCAGAAACTGCCTGTGTGTGTGCGCTCGGGAAGCTGTCTCAGCCCGGGCGCACACACACAGACAGCGTTGCCTTCAAGCTCTCACTGCGAGGGCCAAGACTCCTGTTTGGGTGGGCCAGGCTCATGTTTGGGCGGGCCTGGCCCACCCGGCCCACCTGCTAGAACCGGGCCTGCTTGGAACATTGGGCTGCCCTGTGTGCCATCTTGTGGGGGCCGCCCTCTTATGAGTGTCCCCTGCGGGGACATGTTGGTCGGCCCACAGAACAAGAAGCCTGCGAGTCTTGCTACAGGAACAGATTGCCTTGCTCACTGACCCAGCGCTGCACAACACGGCTTGCAGAAAACATACCTGCACCAAAGCATCCACAGCCCGGTACCTGCATGTTCGAGACAGTAGAGGCCCGCAGTTTCCAGAAAAGACTGCCGGGCCTGGGACCTTAAACACAGCACCTAGTTGTTGTTTGATGCACACACCCTGCTATAATTGCATAAAGCAGGCCCGACAGGGCAAAAATGTGTAAAGGCGCATACTAGATCAGCAGAAACAAGAGAGGCACAGACAGGAGGCTCCCAGCTCAGGTCTCCACCCAAAGGAAAGCAGCCACAAAAACTCACCTACTACAGAAACAGATTCACACCTCCTTCACTTCAAAGCACACCCTGCTGCTTCCAACTGGGAGCATCACCCCTGCACCTGCCCGCACATCACCCAAAGGAGCACTGCAAGGCGCCGATGAGTATCAAGGTGGGGAAAAAATTACCTGAAGTGGTTCCCCCCAGATAGTAGGAAGAGACATTGTAGCGTGGAGGATAGTTGTGCCCCATTACAGAGATGTCAAGCCTCAGGACACATCAGACGCCCTCTGCACAACACAAGGGAGTAGCAAGACATCCTCGGAGTACTGTCGACACATGTGGCTGCCATCTGCCAGAGACGTAGCCAGTACAGAGAAGAAAGGCTCACAGCACTCGTAAAACTGCATTCCAAGCAGCCAAATCCAAAAGTCTGATAGAAGAGGGTACAGCACACCCAAGTGGAATTCCTAAGTGGCTGAAGGGAAGAGACTGAAACCCTGCTGACAGAGGTCCAAGAAGCTCAAAGGTACCTCAGCCATGAGAAGCATCAAGTGGCCAAGCCAGGTCCAGCAAAAGTAAGCAGACCGATGGCAGCCAAGCATGCCCCATGAAAGGCGCAAGTGGAATATGAGCGCACCCCGTGTAGCTGTCTGACACCACCACAGGAGAGGAAATTGTGCCACATGCCCCCAGTGGTGAATGGACACCACTGCAACCTATCAAACAACCACACCAAGTATCAGAAAAAGGCGCAGTGAAGGACCAAGAGGTCAAGATCCTAGGTGCGCCGATGCATGCACCCAGATATTTGACCCCATGGGCAGAGAAGAAGTGATGCTAAGGACAACAGGGAGAGCCTATAAATCTCCACTGCACCAGCAAATCCCCACAGCGGGCCAAAGACAGCAAAGAGTGTCCTTCCTCATACTGCCTCAAGACGAAGTCGCAAGAGGCCGAAGACAGGCAAGAGGAGAGTCACACACCCCAAGTGGTATGCTGCCGCCTCCTCAGCTCCCTACTGCCCAAGGAAGCCATTCCCAGAATAGGGGACACCTGGAGTAGGAGCTTCAAGAAGCTCCCTGAGGAGGAAATACACGAGAGAAGTGGCTGGATGCCACCCAGCACCTAGGAGGTAGAAGAGAGACTGAAAGTCTTGCCTGCATAGTCCATGGACCATGGAAGTTGATAGGCCCTTTTTGGCCTGTTGGAAAGAGGTGCATGCTACTGCACCCGGAAGAAGAACCGCCAAGTGAAGTGACAATCCCATCACCATGAAGAACCAGACGAACACAGGTGCACTGGAGAGAGCAAGAGGAGAAGCACAAGGACTCGTACCACCGCATGCAAAGAGAACACCCAGAGGCACCAGACAGCCACTAAGGTAGACCGACGTCCCTGGATATAGCCCCATGGGAGAACCAAAAGTAAGCCGCAGCAAGTGCGAACCTTGTCTCTCCCCAACTCTTCCCAGTGTGACTGTCCATCCCGAGCATCAGCAGTCTAAGTCGGATTGCTCCTGACCGCAGATGCCATGGGTGAAGGAACAGCATCAGCAAGACAGAGACATGTAGCTGTGAAGAGTCCTTCCAGAAATCTCCCCTGCTGGAAGATCATCACCACATGTAGTCCTGGTCCAATGGCAACCATGTATCATTACCATGTGCATGACACCACACCCAGCAGGAAATATGGAAGTGTGACCGCAGGGTCTACAATAAGAATTTGATCACCAACCAAGTTCAGGAGGAGAAGTTGTGAGTGGCCAGGCCTGACATTGAAGAAAATTCGAGCTGCTGATGGAGCACATCCCGACACACCAACAGCAAGTGAAGTGGGTGACAATCTGAGAATGACCTGTCTACCCCCCCAGCAGGAGACCGAGAGTAAACTGCAAAAAGGCACAAACAGAGTTTCTGCCTCACGTTTCTCAGTGCATCCACCACACCATTGTCATCAATGGCTTAGCAGCCAATGACATCCAAGTGCAGGAATGCACATTCCTACCCAAAGAAAATGTAGTTGCCTGGCCACCCCCACTCCTGGTGATTGAATTAAAGACCTGCACCCACCAAAGCAAGTCATCACCGAAGGTCGTCCAGATTCACCACACAGCTGGCCATGCCAACACGTCAGGCAGTTTCAGGTGGGTCAAACACTACCATCCCCAGAGTATCAAACACATGGATTGACGTCCTACACCATTGCCCCACCAGCCGACAAGAAGAACCAGAGACCACCCGCTAAACTGGTTTGCATCTGAATTTTGGCAGCAAGAGCATGTCTGGACCAAGACTCATCCACCCCTGAGGTTTGTGCAAGCAACTAGTCACTGGATCCTTGATGGTTTTGCAGCTGCCCCATGTTGGCACACACACAGCTCCAGCGCATTCCACAAGCAGTTCCATTACAACCCAGACAAGGGGCCTCCCCCAGGTGGGAGAGTTGGACTTGATATTTACCCCACAGCCGGATTATAGGATAAAGCGAAGTCATCCAACAGAGACTTCAGTCGATCAAGCAACACCTTCGAGAACCTTCACCATGGACTCCGACCATGCTCATGACGCACCCTGTTTTAATGAACTGTTAGAACCCATCCCAGACCATCCTCAACATCAGCGGAGTGGAGCAACTTCAGACCAAAGCACATGTTCCCACTGGTATGTTACCAGAGTACGACTGACGTCTTCAACCCAGTATTCGTGTCCTGAACCACTCAGGTTAAATGATGAGTGCCAGCGAAGATTGTCCTGCTGCTGTCCGAGTCACCAGCCCCATGACTGCTGTCTTCCCACTGCACTATTCGTGAGGCAGATGAACCCTGCAGGGTTTAGTTGATTGTTGTTTACCCCGACAGGTTGGACTGGTTTCTGTTTGGTCTTCAATAAAGATTGGGAGGAATGTAGTGTCCTGCTGGACACTTTCTAATATCTCAGCATGTATTCCCAGCCACTCCCTCAAGAGCTGGATACACATGCACCCCACACCCATCCATCACAGGCATCACAAGTGATTTGGCCCTGTTAATAAAAGTGCTCGGGTGCACATGCTCAAGGCCAATTACATTACCCTACCACACGTTGTCTGTGTCCATCATTGTAAGCATGTGGGCCTAGGGCCCACCACACCACAGGCCCCAACAGCATCGAAGCTGAGCCACGAGACGGACTCTATGCCCTGGCAGTTCGCTCTGCTGGAGAGTGCAGCACTCCTCAGAGTAATGGAGGCCTCGGGTGAATATGTAGTGACAGGGGAAAGCTCTAGTGTATAGAAGTAAAATGAAGGGCTGCAGGAGGCTGAACAAGCTCGGTGGTGGGCTGGGTCACTCCAAACACATGTGCAATGGCCAGGATGGAAAATGCGGGAAGAAGAATCACATGCCCCATTCCTCCTTCAGCACGAAAGAGGGTGGCAAATTCGGCTTCTACAGGGGAAATTTGGCTATCGTTAGCAGGCACGTGCTGGGAGAGTAAGAACAGGGAAGAACGGGCTGCCTTCAGGGAGGTGATTGATGCAGCAGTGGGCTCTGCAGGGCCACAGGTTGCAAGCCCAGGTGCCAGTGGGAGCAACACAGAATGGAGGAGGGTAGAAAGGGGGGAGGGGGACCACTACGTTAGCCATGTGTCTCATTAGAAAGTAGGGTTTGGTTGGAGCAAGCCCCAGCGAGAGTGAGGGAGTAATTAGACCAGGTGGTGCTGGGGCAAAAGTCTAAACATGAGCACAAGCTGAATGGGAAACTTCAAACAAGGAGGTGCAGGAGTGAGGGTCATGCAGGGCTCACTCTGCGGAATTTTGCAGAGTTACTGAAAAACTCCGCTAAAGTCCGCGGAGTTCCGCATGTGGTCGGAGTATCTCTTCGGATCTGCCCAAGTCCTTGCCATAAACAAGCATGAGGCTTTAACTCCAAAAAGGCCAGGTTGGTGGAGGAAACAATCTCTTCTCACAATCCTGAATAGCATTAGCTCAATCTGAAGGATGGTGTTAACTTTCAGAGAATTAACATATTGTCAACTCTGCAAGCGGATGCTTACCGCTTCAGCAAGAGAATAAAATAAATCTAAGAAAAGACTGGCACACGTTCCTGCATGCCTAAATGCTCTCATCCATTGTTTAAGAAAAGACAAGCCAAATTAAGATTATTACTTTTGCCTTTCATCCCTCTATTGAAGCGTTCGAGAATGATCCATAGTTCCCACTGACAAAGGAGTGGCTTCTCTCAAAAACTGCCAATTCTTCCACGTCTTAAAGCGTTGTGGAGAGAGAGAGCATTAGTAGCTTTGTGTGTTTACCGTGTGAGTGTCAAATTATTTATCTTTGATACCTGCTGTAAAACAACGCAATCCAGCCCCCTTTTGAGAACATCAGTTGCCTTTCCTTTCATAGTGTCAGAAAGCAATGTCAGCGGTGAACCCTGCAATGATTGTTGTTTGCACCCTGTGTCCGTGTGCACAGTGCACTGATGGGTAGCTTCCTGTCTGCAATATAATAAATGCCCTCTACTGTTTCTCCCCTACAAAGAGGTCTGCACTTAGTGCTGAATACGTTTCTAAAGTAAATGAACTGCTTTTATAAAAAAACGGCTTGGCAGTGGCAATTAATGTTAGTCTCATTTTATTTCAAATGCTAGGAGCATGGTGAGCTGCGCCGGCCAGTAAACTCCACTCGGATTTTTAAAGAACTACGTGCTCCAAGTGGAGTGTGGAGTGTCAAAACTCCACAAACTCTGCCGGCGGAGCAGAGTTGACCACCTACCCCTTTTCCACACCAGGGTGACCGACAGGCCCAGTGTCAGAAATTGTAGTGGCATGCCTTGAGTTGAGGGATGGGGAGGAGAGAGGACAGGAAGGGGAGTTCGGCAAAAAGCAGAGGACGTGGAATAGACATAGATGGCGTGGGGATGAAGAGAGAAAGCCCATGAGGATGTATGTCAAGCCAGACCTGAGCATAGGCGGAGTGACTCAGGAGGCAGCATAGCGTGTTGGGGGAACAAGGTGTATGGATGAGAGCACAGACAAGTCCAAGGTTGAGTCTAGGAAGTAGTGGTTGGTCGTTGGATGCAGGGGTGGTCATGGGTTTGTGAGATGCAGTTGCCAGCACACCAGGCCTTTCCTCTTTTTTACAGGGAGGATAGCACAGTGGTGTGACAGACTTGGGAGAGCTCAGTGCGGCTCTGATACCCCGAGGGGAAGAGAAGACTTGGCCAAGTACAGCCAGCTGGATGGGAAGATCACAGCCGAAGAAGGTCCAGAACTGCTTTGGCAGTGTAACCAGCGGGAGGGTACTGGCTACCCCCATTGCAGACAGCACGGGAAACGTGTCCTGCGTCAGTGGAGAGATTCTGAGGGCATGGTGCAGCCCCTCAGCACTGATTGCAGAGGAGTACAGGTGTAACACAGGACATAATGCCGCAGTGGCAGGTGGTCAACACTGCCTCAGATCCAGAGTTTGTAGACGTGTGAGACAGGTCAGTGCTGGATTATGATAAGAAGAGTATAGATGAAGGTGAACTGGTGAAGGATGATGTGTATCAAGATTAAGAATCGAGGTGGTGACTACATGGCGTGGGTGGGTCCAGGGGGACACTCATCAGTCTGGGCTTAGAATTTTTCCGGGTGCAAGAGATGATAGGCAGCAGCAAGGAAGCCGTGGAGTGCCGGATGGAGGGGACAAATGATGAGGTGGCAGGCCCCGGACCAGGAACCGACCTTGGGGCCAGGTAAGAATTTGCGGAATGGAAAAATTTCGGCCTGATTGGTTTTAATTGGTGTGGATGTGATGGAGTCACAGGAATATGGCACAACACGCTTGCAGAACGGTTTATACCCGACAGATATGTGGGTAGGCACAGAAGAACAGGGACCAGCCAGGAAGACCTACCGCCTGGTCAAGAAGCTGGGGGTCACCGAGTCAGCTCAGGGTGCCAATGGAAAAGAAGGGGGCTGCAAGAGATGCAGGCCAAAGTTGTAGAGAAGTGCGTGGAGAAAACCACAAGGGAGGCAAAAACGGAAGGCCTGGGGCTGAAAAGATTTGAAGATTAAAAAGCTCCCCTATATGAGGGTCTCTAAGCCTTTGAGTGCACACTTCATGCTAGTGACCAAAGAGAGAATATGGAAAAGGGAATATGTAGAAATGAAGAAATTGCTTCATTGGAAATTTAGGGCTAAAGAAGGCTCAAAGGGAGAGGATCATGAGCTAGTCAAGGTACCCTTGACCATAGAAAATTGGATAACTGTCTTTCTAATTTATGCCAGCGTCTATTGTGAAAAGTTCCAGGTGCCTGGTACTTTTTAAGAGTATGGACGTCATATGAGAGGTGCAGAATAATTATGGGGGCTAAGCTTGGGCCCAATATGATGATTTGTTTTGTGCTTGCATGGCCCTGGAGCCAGATGCACAATTGGGGGGAGATGGACTCAGACCCTTGGCACCATACGTTGAGCCCGCCAAAGTTTGGGAAGACAATCTTTATTGCAAGCAGGTTACCTATAGTTTACCGGCCTTTTGAAGGGCAATTCACTCGGAGAGGGTGACAAGAAAAGGACAGAGAAGTCAAACAGGGCTTGCTGGGACTTTAAACTCAACCCCGACAAAACCGAGTTGGTGTTGACGGGTGGTTCATCCAGCCCATGGTCCCCTCTTTTCTGGCCCCCTTCTCTTGGCCCCCCTCCTACCCCGCTTCCTCAGTCAAAACACTTGGTATAAAACTTAATTCTCAACTCACTCTTCACTCCCAGGTTAGCTCTGTGGTGTCTTCTTCTTTTCTTTCACTGCGCACTATACGCAGGGTGTCCCGTTTCTTCACTTTCTCTGCCCTAAAGCTCATCATCTTGGCCATGGTGGTATCCCGCCTGGACTATGGCAACGCCCTGTATGCCGGCATCCCCGCCTACAGTTTGCGTCGCCTACAACAGATCCAAAACCAGGCGGCCCGCCTGGTTTTCAAACTCCCCAAATTTCACCACTCTACCCCGCTCCTAAAATCACTTCACTGGCTCCCTGTGCGAGCCAGAATTCAATTCAAGCTTGCTTCCATCACTTTCCGGGCCCGACACGGACTCGCACCTGCGTTCATCTCCTCCGAGATTGTTTCCTATGTTCCCACCAGGGAACTTCGTTCATCTTCCCAGTCCCTCCTCACCATCCCACGCTTCCGGAGAAAGAAGTGGGGAGGCTCTAAATTTGCCACTCTCGCCCCTACCCTCTGGAACTCCCTTCCCCTTGAACTCCGTACCATCTCTCTCTACCCACAATTCCGCAACCAACTCAAAACCTACCTGTTCACAAAATATTTCGAATAATAACTTTCCTGTTCCCCCAGCTTTTTAATTTAGGATCCTGTTAGTAACAGCGCCAAGAAACCGCAGGTATACGTGCGCTTTATAAGAAATTTTAAATTCAAATTCAAATTCAAATAAAGGCATATGCACCAGGGAATACTGCAGTATTTGACACAAATTTTCCAAATGTGCTGGCAGACATGCATTTACCCATTCCAATGGGGCGAGCATCACGCCAGTACTTACTCTGGGCAGGTGCAACAAAGAACGGGACGCACAAGCACTCAGCAGCACAGTCAGACATCAAGTTTCAGGGCAGGACGGGGCAACTCTGGATATGGGAGTAAGGGCTCATACACCAATTAAGCTGAATTGACTTGAGTTCTGTCTGGCACTGTACGATTAGAAAGAGGATCACAGGCTTTTACAGAAGTGTTTCAGATGGGGCTTCCAACTGGAATACGAAGGCCCAAGGGTGAACAGGAGGGCTAACAATCTAAAATCCGTCACAGCATTCAAACACATGATAAAAGATAAATTGAGGAAGGAAATACAAGGCGAACATTTGACAATTGGCCCATAATGGACACTTGACGACGTCTTCACAGAAAATGGAGCACGGACCACAGAATGAGTGCTTGTAAGTTTCTTTATTCCGTTTGCATGGCAGCCATAACGCGTTACACCCCCGGAGAACCTTGATCACATGCGGAGCATAACAGTTAATAGTTGTTATTTATACCACTTTTTTGCCCTTTTTTAAAGTGACAAGTGCTAGAAAGGTTTGTAGCCATGGACATAAACAAAATACTGTATATTGACTTGATTGCAAGCACCTCAGTTTGAGTATAATACCTTTTGTATATCGTTCACACACAGTACTAACAATGCGATGTCATTATGTGATCAGCATGGCTTTGTAAAGTGCAAAATAAATATCGGTTTGAATACCAGCTTTTAAAAGCACGTATTGTCTGTCAACAGTTTGGGTGGTCTTCCAATAAAATCATTTGCATCTAAGGCTCCCTGTTTTCCGTTTTTGCTGATTTTTACAGATAAATACAGACAGAAAACCCTTTATTTTCCTGTCTGTATTTATTTTTAAATGTGGAGTAAAACTGGAATTTGGTTGTTTTTGAGTGATTCTAAATTGTATTAGTCATGACTTCCAGACAATTAGTTAGCTGTGCAGATTGACAGGCAAGGGGATTAAAAAAATAAAGGAGATTTAATAAAGAGCCTTAAACAGCAGTAGATTTGCACAGCTTTGAAGCTCAAATTTGCATGAATTTTTAAAAGTGCATACTTTATCATCTGAGTGTGTATGTATCATTGAACCTTGTTAGGCGTTCTGGCACGAGTGCACGTTAACTGGTTAAATAAGTGCAGAAATATACACATTTCAGCTTTATTTTTTCACAAAACCTTAAATAAATATGGATAAATACTGGTAAAACTAGCAAAAAATAAATATGGATAAATACAGACGGAAATGTCTAAAATGTAAATACCATAAAATCGGGAGTCCTAATTGTATCATACTTTACCGGCTAAAAACTGTGAAAAAAGGCATCATTGTAAAATACAGCATGTGCAAAGTTTGCAAAATACAGTACTGGTTCAACTGGGTAATCGGGAATGTCCCATCCTGATCCCCATAGGATGCTTGCATAAACAATTACAAGTAAAGTTGCGTTATGTAATCATCGACTACTTAAAGTGTTTGGTGGCTTAAATTGTTCTTTAAAGTGCAAGTGCTGTGTAAAAAAGCTAAAAGAGCTAAAAAATACATAAAGTTAGTTAAAAATGTGACTGTGTTATTGATTGGCCCGGCAGCTGTTGGCCGGTTATTACATTAGGCTAGAAACAAGTATTGTGTCAATACTTTTGGTTATTACCTCTAGTAGAATTCCTAGCCTACTGCCCAGTGAACCACTGATTTTTACTACAGGCATGTATAGAGATCTTCGAGGTGCTCAATCCCCCAGGATGTTTGCAATCTAATTCCAGAATGTATCGTGTCTCTAGTCTACGTAGACTGCCTGTTCTCTGTTCCCACCCCTTTTGTTGCACGGCATCAATCAAGAAATATTTTAGTTGTTTGGGGTCAGATTTATGCATTTCCCCAAAGTGACGTGCCACCGGGTATGTCTGATCTTGGTTTTTAATGGCTCTGAGATGTTGTAATATTCTCTTGTGCCCCTGTAGCTTGGTATTTTCTACATACCTTAAACCACAAGGGCACTCGAGTACATACACAACATGGTTAGTTTTGCATGTTAGAGCCTTGTCTATATTGTGCTCCTAATTGCCGAAAGGGGTTGCGTACGTTGTCCTATCTGTACCATGCTGGCAAGATTTGCAAGATTTACATTTGTGCCAGCCATGTCGTGGCTGTTTTGCTGACAGGGTTGTTCTGCACCAGGTAATCTTTCATAGAGGGAGATCTGCTGTGGGTAATGACTGTTTTTACTGGTAGTAAATGGCCTATTGTTGGATCGTTTAAAATAATTGGCCAGTTTATACAAATAATTCAGTTTATGGCTTTCTCTTTTTGCTATATCCAATAATTATTCTAAACGTTTCCCTACCAATGTCTTGCCTGTCGCTAGCTTCCCTGGGTACTTGGGTAGGTGTCTGGTGTTTGGTGATTTTAAGTAGATCGTCCCTGTGCAATGTATGGCACTTAGTGATGGCTGCATTAATGCATTTGCTGGTGTACCCTGTGTCAAGAAATCTTGGGCCATATTATCATGAAAGGGCGATACATTATCGCCGCTTTTATCGGCAGGAAACTGCGCTAAAGCGGTGATAATGGGCTTGATAATATGCCCTTGTGAATTCCCATAGAAGTCCAAGTTCTTGTGTTAACCTGGGCTTCTATAGGAATTCACAAGGGCATATTATCAAGCCCATTATCATCGCTTCAGCGGCAGTTTCCTGCCGATAAAAGTGGCGATAATGTATCACCCTTTCTTGATAATATGGCCCCTTATTTTGCTTGCTTGTTGTGCTGTCCATAAGTCTTGTTGGTTACGAAATTCTTTTCAGCCTGATCATTTCTTCGTATGGGATACTTTGAATAAGGTGCCTTGGGTGGGGGCTGGCTGCGTACAACAGAGTTGCCAGCCGTGGGTTTTCTATGTACCCTGGATTCCATCTTACCCTCTTTTATATACACCTGGACATCAAGAATAGTCACTGTGTCTGCACTAATATTTGCTGTGAATTGCAGATTGATATCATTCTTGTTCGAATCCTCAATAAAACTTTGTGCATTTGGCGAGGTCCCGTGCCAAATTAAAAACAAGCAATCAATATACCGTAGCCATAGTTTTACATTGCTTTGCAATATCACCTCAAGGGATTTTTGTACGACTAACTCCTCCTACCAACCCATGTGAAGGCAAGCG
Source organism: Lissotriton vulgaris (assembly GCF_964263255.1). Lineage (NCBI taxonomy): Eukaryota > Metazoa > Chordata > Amphibia > Caudata > Salamandridae > Lissotriton > Lissotriton vulgaris. The sequence goes on from NC_141695.1 coordinate 1,375,679,898, forward strand.
TAGCTGGGGAGAAGCTGGCCCCCATAGCTACGCCATATATTATATATATATATATATATATATATATATATATATATATATATATATATATATATATATATATATATTACCTACTGGCGGTCGCCAGTAGGTATATATAGTTAGAATTTTCAGAAATCCCATAGGGAAAAAATCCTATGTCTAATAACTTTGGCGTTTGTGGACGGAATCGGCTGAAATTTTCAGGAAAATGGCACATTTTGTTTCTGAGCAGCCCCTGAAAATTTGGGGGGTGTTCGGCAAGGGGGGGCCGAGAAAAAAGGGGGGTCCCAAAACGCATTTTTCCCATGTTAATTTCCATAGGGCGGTTGGCCTCACTTTTAGCCTGAACGGCTGGATGGATTTGCACGAAACTTGGCAAAATTGTAGGGACTGTTAGCCCGATGTGCCTTTGCTAGGTCTCAATATATGTGCTCCAGTGGATTTTGAGAAATTAACGTTTAAAACAAGATATATATCTGTAACAGCGGTCCGGGCAGCGATCCGGTTCGCGTACTTTTCGCGTAACGGAACTTTGCGCACGGAAAGCTGATTGGCTCTTCGGTGTCTGTCAACATTCTAAACAGTCCGGTGCGGCCGCCATCTTGTCTCTCGGTAGGATCGAGAGACAGAGGAGGCCAAAACATAGGGGGAAATTTCCATAACGGGGCATAGTAGATCCTCCCTGACCCCCTAGGTTTTATGTGGAGGTTGTAAAAGGTTCCAGCAGGGCAAACAAAAAAAATTTTTTTTTTTGCGTGGTGAGCGCCTAGTACGCGAACCGGAAAGCGTTCTGGACAGCGTAGTATAAGGATAATAGAATGATAGACTTTTTTAATACTGAATGTTAATTGTTTTTTTTTTTTTGTTTGTTTTGTTTTTTGTTTTCTTTATTTTTAATTTTTTTTTATTATGATTGTGTTTCATACTTCATTAAACTTTCTAACATTTCAGTGTCAGAAATGTCAAAATTGAATATAGGGTGTAACTCTTTTTCATTTTGAAGCAGGTTATCCACTGCTTCAACACATTGTAGAAGTTCGTGGTCTCTACTTTGATCCATGAAATCATCAATTTTGTCTTGGCTGCTCTCCTTCAGTTCAATTGAAAATGTAACTTGTTGCTCGCCTTCCATTTTGCCTGAAATTTTGATTAAAAAAATATATATTAGTAGAGATAGGGCACTGTTGGGATTAATGTTAGATAGGCAGTTTTTATCTGTGAATTCTTCTTTTGGTAGTGTATAGTATCAGAGTGGAAATAGGACTATAAAAAAGTGTATGTGATTTAACCAAGAGAAGCCTAACTCCATTCATAACTATAACAGAGAAGTCTATCGAAATCCATAACTACTACAGAGGGATAGTGTATATCTATCAGAAAAAGTCTACTATATTAAGTTATAGTGCACAATATATTTCATTTTTAAAAATTATAACTTACCTTCACAAAGAAGTTGAAGTTTTTGGAAGCTATTGAAATGTGATGTACAACAAGAAGTAGTAGTCAAAATGGCTGTGTTTTCTTCTCTTCCTTTATATATATTCAGGTATTTAACCAATCAAATGTCAGGTTATAAAAGTAGAAAATGAAAGTAACATTTTCATTGGTTGTCAGTTCCAACACTTCAGATGTGTTTTGTGAAGTAATTTACCTCACGGTATTTAGAGAGGTCTATAGACTTAATGGCTAAATGGAATTTCAATCACATTTGTGAAAAAGAAAGGGATTGTTATGTAGTATAAGCTAATCTATATTTGGTGAGAGTGTCTCCAGTCTTTTTTCTGTGAATTACTTTCCCACCTTTTTTTTGGACCGTTTCCTGGGAAGCGGTCCGGTCCGCGAACTAGGAGCGTAACGGGAGTCCACCATTTTGTGTTTCGGTCGAATTAAGATATAAAATGGAGGGTAAAGAATGTTCAGAATGGGTAGAAGGGGACACGGTACAAGTATTTTGACCCCCTAGGTTTTCTGAGGGTGGCTGAGGAGGACCATATGTGCGGAGAAAAAACATTTTTTAAAAAATTTTGCGCGGTTAGCTTTCATTTCGCGTACCGGGTAGCGCTCTTTGAGCGTAGTTTGTTGAAAATTACAGAAATAAGTTAGAGAAAAATATTACTTGTGAGTGATTAGATGAAGGGTAGCTCTGAGAAGAGCTTTTGGGTTTATGGTACATTTAGGTACTTATAAGTAGGTACCAATGCACAGTCTTAAATTCAGAATGAAAATTCTGTTGCCCTCATCTGAGAAGTGAACTCCATCTCCTCTGTAGATATCTTGCATGTAGTAACGCAAGTTATTGTTGTACAAGGAGCCCATTCCATGGTCTCTCATGTAAGCTGAAACAGATTTGTTTACATGCTTCCTCGCTTTCTCAATTTGTGGACAAAATTGGTTGGACCACCTCCATTTCTGTCTTTGGCATATATTGGAATATACCAAGGCAGTTTGAGGAAAAAGTGCCATTAATTGCTCAAAGGTGTCCTTTAAAAGCATTTCCAGACCTACCCCAGTCAAAGTGCCCAAATCATTACCTCCACAGTGCACTATTAACAGGTCAGGTTTTGGCAAATGCATAAAGGTTTTCACCAATGGTATCAATTGGTGACATTTTAATCCTCTTTGGCCCAACCACTTAATTTCCACATCTTGTAAATTGAGGTTGTGTAAATTTCTGTTCTCAGCATACCTTTGAGCCCAGTGGATGTAACTATGTCCAACAATCCAGACCTTAAACATGGTGGGGGAAGGTTGGGCTGCAGTCAGATGAAGTGTGGTAATGAAAGGGCAGTTGAAACAGTAGGAGTTTGTAAAGAAAAAAAACTGTGGATTTCCAATGCTAATGATTCATTAGCAGTGATTGGTGCATTTCCATTTCTGAAAACAGAAAGTTAGGGTGCATGGATGTGTTCTTTGAAAGATGTAATTTGAATGGTTAAGGAAGAAACATTTAATGAAAGATTGCACTGGATATGCAGGTGCACTGAGAGTTCAGAGTTCAATTGAAACATTGTTGTGTGAATTTGCAAACATGAGAGGTCTTCCAGGAGGTGGTTGCTATGGAAAAAAGGCAGAGAGGGCAGAGGGGGGAAGGGTTTTGATTTGAAAAAAGTGAGGGAAGAGTTATGATTGGCTAATATGAGAGATATGTGAAATGAATATCTGTATTTCTGTGCTTTTAATAGCTGCAGCCTCTGGAGTGCATCCTTTTTCTTCTGCTGAAGACAATTTGGTGTATTTCTGAGACTGTTTTCAAAACTCAAAAAGTATTTGCTAAGGTGAGAAAAGATTTATTTATTTTAGATAGAGAATAGTATGATTTAAGGAGAAAACGATGAAGAAAGCTGTGTTTTTAAAATGTGGCTTTGTCTCTAGTGATATAGAAATAGATTTTGTTACTTTGAGAAATTGTAATTGCATATTCGGTGTAGCATTCTGGCATGCAGTAACACAAGTTATTGTTGTATATGAAGCCCATTCCATGGTCTCTTATGTAAGCTGAAACAGATATGTTGTTTTTAAAAACCATTTTTGAAATCAATTACATTTCTGGATATGTACTGCTAGAGCTTCATAGGTTGTTTTGCGTCATATTTATAAGGCATTTGAGTATCTTTGATGTTATTTTTTCCTTTTTAAATGGAAAGCATTCCTCATGGGGCAAGTGTCTTGTAAATACGCTCCCACCTGCGCTTGGCAAATTTAGATTTTGATTATGGGAGTTACATAGCCATGTTAATAATGTCCAAAAAATGGTGCTAGGGCATTCCAAAAAACGCTTTCATGTGTCTCAAGGACATTTTCAGTCATTTCCTCTTGAATGCAGGTATACAATTTATTTATATGCTGTGTTTAAAAACAATTCTTTTCTATGATGTTATTTTTTCCTTTTTAAATGGAAAGCGTTCCTCATGGGGCCCTGAGCAGTTCTTAGCCATGTTATCCAATGGGAGGTGGATAACATGGCTAAGAGCATTTGCTGGATAATGCATGAATATCGCTGACTTTTCAGCGATATTCATGCATTGCGGCCGTTTTTTATCGCATTTGCGAGCAGTTCTTAGCCATGTTATCCAATGGGAGGTGGATAACATGGCTAAGAGCATTTGCTGGATATTGCATGAATATCGCTGACTTTTCAGCGATATTCATGCATTGCGGCCGTTTTTTATCGCATTTGCGATAAACCTTGCTAATAGCAAGGTTTATCTGCGATAAAAATCGCCGATGTGCGGCGATAATTTTTGTCTCTAAACAAGTTATCGCTAGTTGTTGGTAATATGCCCCCGGGTTTTTGCTTGCAGGAATCGGGAGGCGGGAGAGTACCACTGAAATCAGTAGTCTGACGCCTGAATCGGGAGGGTTGGCATGTCTGGATTCTCTACAGCTAGGGCCATAAAGTACATCCGCAGGGCTAGGTGATAGCCTGGGACCGGCCTGGCATGTAAAATGGCTGCCGTGCACGACAAAATTGTGGCATTGTAAAAAAGGCAAGATGGCGCAGACAATGTTTATCAATAAGGATTCATTTATAACAAAATACTTTATCGCATTGACAAATTGATGGTCAACACTTCCTGATTTCCTTCGAATCGAACGTTAACAGACGTGACGCAGCAAAAAAAAAAAAAAGCTCACGCACAGCCGCTGGAAGACATGTATCAACATATATGAGCCTCCTCAGCCACCCTCAGAAAATATAAGGGATTAGGATACGTCTTCCGCACCCCCTTATACCTAGTAATTTAATTAAAACGAAGCAGAAAATGGTCTCCCGCACCCCCTTATACCTAGTAATTTAATTAAAACGAAGAACAAAATGGCGAATTCCCGTTTCGCTACCAGTTTGCGGCCCAGTTCGCGGTTCGGGAAGCGCTTCTACCGTGAAAAATATATTTTTTTTTATTTTCCCCACGGGACCCTTTAAAAATCCCAACAACATTCCTAGGGGGTCAAGAGGGGTATACCTTGCCCTCTTTCATTAAATTCCCCCTTCGTTTTTCACCTCTTCTTCTCTCTCGATCCTACCGAGAGATAAGATAGCGGCCGCTCCGGACTGTTTAGAATGTTGACAGACACCGGGGAGCCAATCAGCTTCGCATTGCAAAGTTCCGTTTCGCAGGTGGGAGCGTATTTACAAGAAACTTGCACCATGAAGAACGCTTTCCATTTAAAAAGGAAAAATAACATTATAGACACTCATATGCCTTATAAATATGACCCAAAACAACCTATGAAGCTCTAGCAGGACATATCCAGAAATGTAATTGATTTCAAATAATCGTTTTTAAACACAGCATATAAATCAATTGTATACCTGCATTCAAGAGGAAATGACTAAAAATGTCCTTGAGACACATGAAAGCGTTTTCTGGAATGCCCTAGCACCATTTTTTTGACATTATTAACATGGCTATGTAACTCCCATAATCAAAATCTAAATTTGCCAAACGCAAGTGGGAGCGTATTTACAAGAAACTTGCACCATGAAGAACGCTTTCCATTTAAAAAGGAAAAATAACATCATACACACTCATATGCCTTATAAATATGACCCAAAACAACGTATGAAGCTTTAGCAGTACATATTCAGAAATGTAATTGATTTAAAATAATGACTTACTTCATTGGTAGGCCTTCACATGTATTATCTCCTTTGTTTTCTTCAGTGAAAATCTTATCTGCAACCATGTGTTGGCCTCACCTCAAATAAACAAAACAGGCGATGGACTGAATGAGGATCAATGACATACATTCACCCCAGTCCAAAGATCTGGGCCTAAACAAACCTTTAGATAGGCCACACCTTATCGTCATCCTGAATTAATCATTTAAAATATTAGGGAGAGATTTATGATTGTTGTATGCCTGTTTTGTACCACTGTGTCATTTTTGTGATGCAGTGCTGGTGCAAAAGATTTGCTATGTTAAATAATAAGTAGGGCATTAAGTTTTTGATGACTGTTATTCATTTACTGTTTGGTAATAGTGGTTAATAACATTTTTTATTATATTTTTCCACAGATTCAACTGCAGATCTTTTCATATTTTGAAAAAAGCCTACGAAAAATAGAATTAGAAAGGCTAGAAAACGTCAAAGACAGCAGGATGATCTTTTATTGCAGCAGTCCTCTTCCCCAAATACTTATCAAAACACCAAGAAAGCTCCGGGTAAGAGCACAAAATCATTCTTAAGAAATATTTTTAGTAAAAAAAGTATTTATCGCAAAAATGTTTCAGTTCACAAAAAGAAGAGCAATTTAAATGGAAAGGAAAGACCCATCAAAAATGTTACTGGTAGAGGAAGAGATAACTCTGTGCATGATAGTAGAAGGAAACAACAGTTTAGGGACATTCGAAAACGAATGTTCCGTAACAGGATAATAGTTAATTTATTAAAAAATATTAAGAAAGGCCAACAGAAAGCGGCATTTTATAAGAAGAAGAAAAATGTAGAGAAAATTATTGATCATGCTTTTGAAATTAAGCGAAAGTTGTTTATTTTGGTAATCAATAGAATTAGGAAACTAAGCAAGGTAATTTCTGATTTCAAAACAAACAGTAGATGGAAGAGAGTAGTAAATCGTAGTAACTTTTGTGAAGTTTTTTCCGGAGAATGGATGCATAGTTCAAGTTCTGAGGCATTTTTTAATGAGGAGAGTTATTTTCAGGATAATGATTTGGTGTTTGCAGTTGACACCAGTGGTCGAGCTTATGAAGTGAAGGATGGTTGTCCAGTTGAAAAAGAAAAACTTGTGACAACAGAGACAGAAGAGGTGTTAAGTGATGAGGTTTTAGGAAGACGTCCTAAGGGTCCTGTGTACATTTGGAAGTGTAGTTCTATTTGCAGTGTGCGACAGGTTTCCATCAATTTGCTTTGTGATTTTATACGGACATTTAATAAGAAAAGTTTGAAGCAGAAAATGAAGTTGTTGCAAGAATTAGATCCTTGCAGAGTGAGACAAATGACAGGTTTGCGTGGTCATTCACTGGCTTGTCTTTCCAGGAGAGTATGCCAGAGTGTTTTTCATCATTTCAGGATGCTAGCAGTGCATCATAATAAAGTGAGAAAATTAGTGAGAATGTTGTATTATGCTAAGAGTCCAGCAATTATGCTTAAACAATTATGTGCTGCACTTTTGCATGGTTCTGAAATAGATGTGAAGAATATTTGTGAAGAAATTGAGTTTTGTTACTTTAGTAGTAAAGATGAGAATGTTCAAATTGACCCTGAAGTAGAGGGTAATGTTGAAGATAATGTACAGGTTTCCAGTACAGATAATTTTCAGAAGGAAATTGCCACGTTTCAGATGAAATCAAGTGAGAGGCCTAATGTCACTTGTGTATGTTGTCGACGCACTTATTATAAGAATCAGACTAAGGTAGTGGATTTATATGCAAAAAGTGAAAGGGAAAATAATAGTGAATGGAAGGATTTTGCCACATACTTGATGGTAGAAAATTATTTTGATTTGGGATCGGATCAACGTGTGTGTACTTATTGTTGTAATAAATTAAACCAAAACCAGATGCCTGCTAGGGCAGTTCATAATAATCTGGAATTGGTTGAGATTCCTTCTGAATTGAAGGATTTAAATACTTATGAATCTATTTTGATTCAAAGTATCCATCCCTTTCAGGCTATTGTAAGAATGGAGCCAAAGACAGGGAAGTTGCCTCCAGCAGATTTACAGAGAGGATTAAAGGGAAGAGTTGTTTATTTGCCTCTAGATTTGAACAAAAACATTAACACAATTGGAATAGAAAAAGTGGAAGAGGAACCTCTGGTTATCTTGGTTAATGGGGTTCCGACAAAGAATAAGAAAATATGGCAAGATTTAGTGGATGTTAGGAAAGTCAAAAAGGCAACACTGTATTTGAAGAAAAATAATAAGTACTATAAGAATGTATATGTTGCAGAAGAGGAAGTAAGTGATGAAGAGGATAGCGATTTGTGTGCTGGCCAAATTGAGAAAGTAGAGGCCTCTAAAAGTGAAGAAATATATGAACATTATAGTGTTCATCCTTTGCATTCCAAGGAAGTCATGGGGAATGCTATTGAGTTGTTTCAAATGAAACAAGACAAAGGGAGTCCCATTAGTGTTTGGGAGGAAAGTTTGGAAGCTCGGTGTTTCCCACAGCTATTTCCCACAGGTCGAGGAGGAAGATATGATGAGCGATCTCATCAAATTCCTGCGTCTGAATACCGGACTTTACGATTGTATGCAGAAGATCCTAGGTTTCGTCAATGCATTCCCTATTTGTTTCATCTCCTGTTTGAAAGCGATCTGTCTGGACTGTCATATGCAGTGAACCACATCTTAAAAAGTGGTATACAGATGCGAAATATCTCGGCAAGGGACTTTATGCATAAAGTCAATGTCCAAGACAGTATTTTGGATTCTCACTTAATTAATCTCATGGCGTGTCAGCGTGGTACTAACGAGTACTGGTACCGTCGTCATGGTGATTTAAAATGTATGCTGAGGAACTTAGGAACTCCGACATGGTTCCTCACTCTGAGCTGTGCCGAGTATGGCTGGGAAGACTTACTTGAATTTCTACGAGAGGCAAATGGAAACATTGAAAACATTGAATTCAAGACACCTGGAGAACTGTGTTCTTTGGATCCTGTGAATGTACGCAGGTACTTCAATCATAGATTTGAAGCTATGATGTCTTTCATCACAAATAAGAAGAATCCACCTCTTGGAGAGGTGTTGGATTTCTTCTGGAGAAAGGAGTACCAAGCAAGAGGTGCTCCTCATATACATATGTTGTTGTGGATCAAGGATGCACCTAAATTTGGAACAGATCCGGATGACTTAGTGATGAATTTCATAGAACAGTATTCTACGTGTGCTGTTCCAAACGCAACGGAGAAGAAAAGCCTAAGAGAACAAGTTCTACGTTTCCAAAGCCATCGTTGTGGAAAGTACTGTCGTCGTAAATTCAGAAACAAGGACAAGTTCTACACCAAATGTCGTTTCAACTTTCCACGACCGGTGATTTCTAAAGGAAGAGTGAACAGTTTGATGTCTTCACTGCGACATAATGTGACGAGGAAATCACCCAAAAATACATACAGTTTGAAAAGGAACGAAGAGTCCAAGTACATCAACGACTACAATCCAATGATTTTGTCCATGTGGAATGCTAACATGGATATACAGTTTGTGGCTGACAACTGTATGGCTGTGGCTCGGTATGTGACATCTTACATCACCAAAAAAGAAAAGACAGAACTGAAGGATATGTGGGAGGACATTTCCCATGAAAAGAGCCTCAGCAAGAAGTTGTACAGTTTCAGTCTGAAGATGTTGTCGCATCGAGAAATCGGAGCTTACGAATGTTCAGATCGATTGTCTTCAGCAAGTCTCTATGCCAAATCCAGGAGTATTGTTTGGGCGAGTCTTGGTCTTGCTGCAACGCGAAATCGAGTTCTAAAACCTGTCCGGGAAATTGAATATTTGGCAGAAAAGGAACCAAACAGTACCGACATTTTGAAGACCAACATGTTGGATACATATTATCCAAATCGAAGCAGTCACCTTGAGAATGTTTGTCTATATGAGGTTCTACAAAATTATATATTCAAGAGGAACATCAAAGAAGATATTGAGAAAGGAGTGTATGCTGTAATTGGAAGTGAGGGATGCCTGGTCAAGCAAAGAAAATGCCAATTAGTAAACCATCGAAAATTGAGTGGCGAATCTCCAGAAAAAAAGGAGTTTTTCTATTTAGCACTTTTGCAACTTTTCAAGCCTTGGCGTGCAGAAGAGGAACTGCTTGGAGATTTCCTCTGTTACGAAGACTCTTTCACTGCTTCTAAGGAGACCATAGAATGTCCTGCTTTTCCCAAATATCAAGAAATGCTAACTTTGGAAATTGAGCAGGAAGCAACGATTGCAGCCGAGATTGCCAGAGACAGTTCTCAGGACAGTCGGAGTTCTGTTTCATTGAGTCAAGATCCACTTGGAGGACCTATTATCGAAAATGAAGCTGCCACTGCTATGAATGAAGTGGAAAGAGCCATGGCACATGCTCAGGAGGATTCAGTTAACTTAGAAGACTTGGAAAAACAACTCAACGTTGAGCAGAGGAAAATATATGATGAAGTTACCAAGCAAATTGAGCATGGATTAAGTCATGAGAAGAAAGAGTGCTCATGTACATCGTTGAAGCCTGTCCGACTGTATGTGAGTGGAGAAGCGGGAACTGGAAAAAGTTTCCTCATTAAAGCAATTTCATGCTATCTGCAGGAAAGGACTGAGTCATCGCTGTCTTGTGTTGTCACCGCTCCTACTGGACTTGCAGCACATAACATTAAAGGTATTACTTTGCATCGTCTACTGATGCTGCCGGTGGAGCATGACAACAAATTACAATACCACAAGTTATCTGGGGACGCTTGCTGTGACGTTTCAAGAGTCTTGAGGAAAATGAAACTACTTATCATTGACGAAGTAAGCATGGTTTCCAATGTCATGCTTGCCTTTGTGCATTTGAGAATGCAAGAAGTACTTAAAACTGAATATGATGTGTTATTTGGTGGCAAATACATCATTGTTTTCGGAGATCTTCTGCAGCTGACACCAGTAAAAGGACAACCTGTGTTCAAAATACTCACGCATGAAGATACCAGGAAGTGCCTAGGGAGCATTGGCAACGTCAATATATGGTTAAACTTCAATTATGCTGAACTGCATGAAAATATGCGTCAGGCAAAAGATGAAGATTACAAGAATATTCTACAAGATATTAGAATTGGAAAAGTGACCGAGCATGGAAAAGAAGCTTTAAATGCACGATTACTTTCAAATTTATATCCAGAACAAGAGATTGTGGCTGAGAATATTTTTCAGAAAATTACTGAGAAGAAATCCGGAATATGTTTGATGCCAACTCTTGCAGAATGTGCCATCTTCAACAACAAAATGTTGAATTTAGAAAAGCAAGAGATTGTGAAACTTGAAGCTATTGACAAAATAGAGCATATGGGATCAACAATTATTTTGTCAGAGAATTTGAAATCAAAATTGGATTCATTAGAGAAGACTATATCTAAAACAGCGGGTTTTGAAAAGACTTTGAATGTGTGTTTAAATTGCCGAATTATTTTGAGAAGGAATTTACATGTTGAAAGAGGTCTGGTAAATGGATCAATGGGTAATGTTGTTGATTTTGAGAAATACAGAAATAGAGATGGAATAGAATTTTTAAAAATTAAATTTGATGGCATTGAGGAAGTACAGCTAATTGGTCGTTGTTCTGCTAGGTTTTTGCTTGTTAAAGACTTATATGTTCGCCGTAAACAGTTTCCTGTTTGCTTGGCATATGCGGTGACAATCCATAAATCTCAAGGTTTAAGTGTAGATAGTGCATTGGTGAATATTGGCAGTTCTGTGTTCAAGGAGGGTATGGCATATGTGGCATTGTCACGAGTTAGAACTTTATCGGGATTGTACTTGATTGACTGTGATGTCACAAACATTTGTGCGGATCTAGATTGTGTTAAGGAATACAATAGGTTAAGAAGAGAGTATGCGCCACACTTGCCTCAATATCCTTTGTTTGAGAAACGTGTGGTAGGCCGGAAACGTAGAAATATCAGTAATAGTAGGGAGGTTGTAGCAAAAAGACCAAAAGTCGATGAACCGAAAATTGTTAGCAGAAAGAAAGTGGATTCTGTTGAAGATGTTGTCGGTTTTCAATTTGAAAACAGTTCTGGTGTCAACTGCTATTCAAATGTAGTGGTTAATGTTCTCTTTTCACTAGAGAGTTTAAAAGAACAGATTCTGTTGAATTCAGAACAAATTTTATGCTGTTTGTTGAATTCTGTTTTCGAAAAATGTAGCACTGATCGAACAAAAGTAGAAAGTGTGTCTGAAGTTCGTTATCTGTTAGATGAATGTTCAGGTCAAACAGACTTCTCTGAAAATAATCAGCAAGATTGTCAGGAGTTTTTAATGTATATGCTTGATGTATTGCAAGATGAGGGTGTAGATGTAGATCACCTGTTTGGGCTTTCTTATCAATGGCAGCATGACTGCGAGAACTGTATGGTATCAAGTACTACTAGTGTAGACTCAGAAAGATTTATATATTTAACTTTGCCAGACAGTAAATCAGTGTCCTTTAATAAGCTAGTAAATGCAGCGGATCACAACATGGAGTGTAGCCAATGTAAATCTGAAATGATGTCAACATTATTTATACGTAGATATGGCCAGTATGTCATTTTAATGATCCAACGATGTAGGCCTGATGGATCAAAATTGTCAACTTTAATAAAAAAATGTGTGACTTCTCAGCTGTCAATATCAGGAAGGACTTTTGTAACTGTAGCAATTATCTATCACGATGGTCCTTCAACAACATCAGGACATTATACAGCTTATTTAAAGTCTCGAAACGGCTGGTCATTCTGCAATGATTCCGTTGTAACTTTCAAAAAAAAATTGCCGTTTGACCTTAAAAATTGTTACCTGGTGTTTTTAAAACCAACATTTTAAAGAAAGAATTTTGGGATTTCCTGTGAGGAATTGCAAAAGGTTCATCAAGTAGAGGGAATGTAAGTCTGCAATGCTGTCTAGATTATTGGTCCAAAACTTTTAATTATAATGTCAATTTAAAAATCCAACTATATAAACCTGATGCAAGTAAGTCTGCTTCATAGTAAGCAGTATCAGTGTCATAGGAAAAGGAGAACATGAGTGACAAAGAAGAGTAAGATATTAGTAGTCCAGGATTGTGAAAATAATCTCAAATGTTTTCTTTTTGAAAGGTGCGAAAATAGAAAATGACGGGATTTGATTGGAAGAATTACAAGAGTTGCGAATCGCTGCAACATGATTTGGCCTAGTGGAAACATGTGATAGAATGTGAGAAGTCTTTTCTTGTATGTAACATATTTTTCAAAACGATGGAGGTTTTCTTTCAGAAAGTGGCGGACTGAAAATATTTATAGCACAACAGAGTGGACGCTGTTCATAGGTGATCCTTCGACGTCATTGAAAGTAAGTTAATTTTAAGGAGTTTTGAATTCAGATTTCTTAGGTTGTATGGGTTTTTTAAACACAATCATTTTGATTGTGTTTTTTTTCCCCTCTGTTACATGATGAATACCTTCAAGTCACTGATTTAAGTGAAATTTGATACATTCTGAGAACAGCAAAAATAAACCATTTAACATGTATAATTAATGTTCTGCTTTTTGTACTTATTATATACATTTAGAAATGTGAGGTAGATATGGAGAAACTGAGTCTTCTGTAAGTGTCAATTTTAATGCTTACAGTGCTGTACTTCTGGGTACTGTTTTTTTTTTAAAAAAAGTAATAGGCCTCACTTCAAAGAAAGCTCTTGAAAGCACACATCTTATTTGTATCCTGAAACAATCATTTAAAATGTTAGACACAATTTTATGATGGCTTTACATCTCTTTTGCGCTGCTATTGCATCACTATTGTGAGACATCAGCAATGCAAAAGAAGCACCATGTTGCAAAATAGGCCTCATTTCATCAGCATGAAGATACTGTTTGTTTAAAATAAATATCTTTAGGATTGTGTAGGGGTCGTAGAGAAGCAGAGGCTTCTGTAAGTGTCAAAGTTATTTAAAAACTGTTTCTTCTTGAACCTTTTCCCTTCTTTTTTCTAATTTTTAAATACATGTTTTAATATTTTTGGAAATGTTTGTTCTCTCTTTTCCAGATTGAAAGTATGAAAAATTTTCTTTAAACGTTAACAAGAATTATAAGGTAAATGTTTTCTACTTTTTTAACCCGCATTCCACTGCTGATGATGTCACTGACTATGTTATGAATGATGTAATAAGTGGGCATGTTTTACTACAATGGTAGGTCTTCACATGTATTATCTCCTCTGTATTCTTCAACAAGCATAAATTTGATATGCAACCCTGAGTACGCTTCATCTTAAACAAACTTTTAGAGAGGACACACCTTATCGTCACCCTCAATCAATCATTTACTCTATCACATTTAACATCTATTAGTTCTACTGCTTCATTTCTTTAATCTGTACTTTCCTGTGTTTGCTTCTTCTCTCATTCCTTTCTCTATTACTTAATTATTCTACTCCTTCCAGTATTTTTCTCACTCCCTCTCTTCTCATACTTCTTCATTATTATTCACTCATTCTGTCTCTATTAATGTTACTGTTTCTGAATGATCTCAAAAAATTTTTAAAACAAGAACAGTAAGTATAAGGATAGGAAACAGACATTTATGTTACAAGAAAGACAGCTATAGGAAGTAAACAAAAGATACTGTTACTCGCAATCCACTGCTGATGATGTCACTGACCATGTCAAAAATGATGTAATATATGACATGATCAGAAGTGAATTGCGGGTAACAGTATCTTTTCTTTACTCCCTATAGCTGTCTTTCTTGTAACATAACTGTCTGTTTCCTTTCCTTATACTTACTGTTTTTTAAAAAAAAAAATTTTTTTGGTTCGCTCCTGGTTCGCGTACCAGAGTGCGAACTGGGAGCGAACTAAAAGAAATAGAGCTTGGCAGAGTTCCAAAAATTCTACCAATTTTTTTTTATAATGGGGAGGTAGTTCTGAAAAGAACTTTTTTTGGGGTTTTTGTTGTTTTAATTTTTTTAAATTATTTTTCTGAACATTTTTTATATTTTTTTGTTTTTTTTCTGAACATTTTGTAATTTTTTTTATTTTCTGGGGGGAGGGGGGAAACAAAAATGATTCCTTGAAAAGGGCTCAACAGGAGCAACAAAAAAAAGAAGAATTTATTTTTTGGGGCGTTTTGGACATACATGATTTTTGATTGCTCTTATTATAAGAGTAATGCTACTTTCTCGGTAGCATAATATTTGATTGCACCACACGCACATTTGTTTCACTTCCCCCATGTCCATTTGAATATTCGGGATCAACTCCCTTGCCTCTGGTCCCGATATTTCCGGCACGACAGATCTTCTTGCTATTGCCGGGGGATTTTGTTGTTCGTTGCGAAGCTGAGCAGCACTATAATTATTTGGGTGCCACCTACTCATGTGCCTGTGCATTGTAAAATTTCCAAAACTATATTTTTTGTCCGTCCCCCTTGAAAGGCGTTCATCACAGATACGGCAAAAGACATATCTTGCATTGACTTTCTTTTGCCCTGGTGGAAATTAAAAAAATTGCCAGATGAAATTTTCCTTTCTGTTGTACCTCCTGGGCTCCTCAGGCAAAAATTCAGGCTCTTCCTCCTCTTCCTGATCTTCTTCTTCTTCAAAGATTGGTTGAGTAGGTGGTCCTTTCTTTCCATGAGGAGGTGGAGGTGGTGGTGGGGGAACACTACCAGAAGCAACAACTGAAGCCATTTCTCTAGAATGTAAAAGGGTCTTTCTCTCACCAAGATGAAAGTCAGAGTGAGGAAAGAAGGAGGGGTTTTCATCATTTGGGAAAAGCAAAAGTTCTAAACCAATGAAAAGTGTTAATTTTAGATCACATGACCTAGTATTACATCATTAGGAAACCAAAAGTGAAATGAACCAATGAAAAGTCACATGACGTGCTGTCTTTACGTTTCGCGCTTTGCGCCGCTTTCCGGACCGCTTCCGGGTCCGCTAAATTGGCACGTCGGATAACGTATTACGCGACAACGCAAAACGTCATGATAACGTAACAGTTACGCTAAAGGAACGATTACCGGTTCGCGCACCAAGTCGCGGCTTTAAATTGAGCAAACAGGAAGCTGACCGGTTCGCGGACTAGGAGCGCAACAAATTTTTTTTTTTTTAAAAATGTATAAAAAACATGTAAAATATATTTTAAGATTTAAAGAAGAATACATTTTACAGATACAGATATTAGCTTTCAAAAAACCATTGAAATTCAATGAAAAAACCATAGGTTATAGTCCATATATAGTTAGGAATTTGCATTTACAAAACCTTGAAAATTCAATGAAAAAACCATTGGTTATAGAACATATATAGTTAGGAATTTGCATTTACAAAACCTTATTTTACTCGCATAAAACCATTGAAATTCCATATATAGTTAGATGCGCTAACTATATATCGCGCACCCGCAATCCACTGCTGATGATGTCACATATTACATCATTCATGACATGGTCAGTGACATCACTGATGACATCACTGATGACAACTCAAATGACATCACTGATGACATCTCAAATGACATCACTAATGACATCACTGATGACAACTCAAATGACATCACTGACAACATCACAGATGACATCATTCATGTGTTAATACGATGAACCTCTACAGACTCTGATATATCCTTAGATACACTCAGTGAAAACAGACACTCACAGATTGTCACTCATCCATGGAGTTACTCATACACCTAGACAGTCATGCAAAGAATCAATCACACCTCCAATTCCTCAACTATACAGTTATACACACCTTACTTATTGAAACATATTCTAACACATATTTACTCTCTTATACAATCACTGATACAAGTTTTCAATGATACATGCAGCCACTCACACATTCACTGGCTCTTAAACACAGTAATTTATATATGTCAACTCTCGCATGTACTGTGTTTTACATATGTACTTACTTTGACATGTAGCATTGAGATATCCAATCACTCACCAATACACTCATGCACACAGTCAACCACCCATACAGCTGTTTCCACATGCAGTTTTGAACCCATACATCTAGTGAATCAGCTGTTCACACATCTATGCACAGAGTCACAAACCTCCCAGCCACTCACACACATTCTCAGTCTCCCATACAAATACTTGAGCAACCAATCAATAACCCATGTAGTTACTCATATAGCTACTGATCAACACATGCAGCAGTTTACAGAACAACAGATATAATGATGCACAAATTAATACAGTTTAATCACTAACCCATGCACTCAGTGAGACACATTTAATCACTCCCTCATACAATCAGTCATGCACCTACTAAATCCTTCATCCAGACATTTATACATCCACTCATTCTTCAATATGTAAGACATATTTTAACTTTACAGAAACATACAGTCACTGGATGTTGTCATCAGTGATGTCATCAGTGATGTCACTGACCATGTCATGAATGATGTAATATGTGACATCATCAGCAGTGGATTGCGGGTGCGCGATATATAGTTAGCGCATCTAACTATATATGGAATTTCAATGGTTTTATGCGAGTAAAATAAGGTTTAGTAAATGCAAATTCCTAACTATATATGTTCTATAACCAATGGTTTTTTCATTGAATATATATATATATATATATATATATATATATATATATATATATATATATATATATATATATATATATATATATATATATATATATATATATATATATAATTATCAACAACAGTGCAGGGTAAAGTTATGTATTGTAAAACCCTGCGCGGTATTGCAACATGGTGTAAAAGTCAACACTTTGTAATGCCCGACGGGTAAAGGCAGGGTAAGGACCTGTGTTGTAAAGTCTGATATTTGTTCATTTAATTCCATCATCTTTTTTTACTCATTGTGACACAAAAGGCAGGGACCAACCGAATGCAAATCAGGCCCGGGCCACCGGGATAGATAAGGATGATATTTGCACTGCACAAACTGGGTGAAAACTCGGAACTCTGCTTTGTCTACTAGGATGGACCTTTTTATTGAACTGAGGCTAATATCGCAAATTCTATAACATTGCAATGACAGTGAAGAGGATTTTGAAGAGTGTGTTTGCAAACCATGAAGGTTCATTAGGAAATTAGTAAAGTTATAATCTCAAATTGAATTAATCACGCATAAGTCAATATTCACCGAAATATGGCATGTATGAATATAGTCCAGCCATTTAAAATCTGACAATGCAAGTACACATTGGAGACAACATATGTAAAATAAGGCAAAGTCTTGTTCCCATAAAGGGAAACTCCCAAATGCTAAGCCAATTTTGTGGATAAGTTGGGAAATTGCAGGAGCAGAAGGTGTCAGCAAATATAGCATTGAAAGAAGAACCCAATTGAAGGTTCCAATCAAGAAAAGCAAAAATATACTTGCTCAAGAAAATAAGTCTATGAGCAAAAATGTAATGAGCATTAATTAGGTCTCAAGTGAGGGAAAGGGATGTCCACCTGCAAAAAAGGACAAGGGCAAGTCTAACTGACTAACAAGCTTCACACAGTTAAAACATAAGATTTCATCCATGTGCTACATTCTCTAGGACTCTACAGAACAGGAACCAATTAAACAAGCATTTACAATGCAACGGTCTCGGCAATATTATAGGTAGAGCTATTGGAATTGCTCATTATTTTTACATCTTTTTTTGTATCCCTAAATAAATGGCACTGTTATTTGTATTGGCATTAGCTTTATTTTTTGCATATGTGATACCTATTGCATTAGCAGAGAGAGAGTGAGGTAGTGAGATAGAGAGAGCGAGTGAGGTATTGAAATAGAGAGAATGAGGTAGTGAGAGAGAGTGAGGTAGATAGAGAGTGAGGTAGTGAGATAGAGAGTGAGGTAGTAAAGAGTGAGGTAGTGAGGGAGAGTGATGTGAGGTCGTGAGATATAAGCATAGAGTGATGTTGTGATGTAGTGAGATAGAGAAAGAGATAGTGAAAGAGAGTGAAAGTGAGTTAGTGAGATAGAAGTGAGGTAGTGAGATAGAGAGTGATTGAGGTAGTGAGTTAGAGAAAGAGAGTGACGTTGTGATGTTGTGAGCTAGAGAGTGAGAGAGTGAGGTAGTGATGTTTTGAGAGAGAGAAGTTGTGAGATAGTGAGGTAGTGAGATAGAGTGGAGTAGAGAGTTATGTAGTGAGAGATAGGTAGATAGAGAGTGAGGTAGTGAGAGACTGAAAGTGATGTAGTGAAAGAGTGAGGTATAGGGATGTTCTGAGGTAGTGAGATAGAAACAGTGAGTGAGTTTGTGAGGTAGTGAGATAGAGAGAGAGTGAGGTAGTGAAAGAGAGTGAAAGTGACTTCGTGAGATAGAAAGAGAGAGAGTGAGGTAGTGAGAGAGAGTGAGGTAGATAGAGTGAGGCAGTGAGACAGAGAGAGTGAGGTAGTGAAAGAGTGAGTTAGTGATGGAGAGTGTTTTTTGGTGGTTGTGAGATAGAAACAATGAGTGATGTTGTGACGTAGTGAGATAGAGAAGGATTTAGGTAGTGTAAGAGAGAGTGAAAGTGACTTAGTGAGATAGAAAGAGAGAGTTAGTGAGATAGAGCGATGAAGTGAGTTGGAGAGAGAGAGAGTGAACTTGTGAGCTAGTGAGATAGAGAGTGAGTCAGCGAGAGAGTGTTGTAGTTATTTTTTGAGTGAGTGACTTGTGTTATAGTTAGGTAGTGAGAGTGATATTGAAATAGAGTGATGGTATGGAGAGAGTTAGTGAAAGAGAGAGTGAGAGTTTTATTGATATAATTTGAGTAGTGATGTAGTTATTTTTGTTTTGTGGAAGAGTGAAGTAGATATAGAGTGAGGTACTGAGAGATAGAGTGATGTAGTGAAAGAATGAGGTAGTGAGGGTGAGAGTTGTTGTGCTGTATTGAGATCGAAACAGAGCGATGTTGTGAAGTAGTGAGCTAGAGAGAGAGTGAGGTAGTGTATGAGTGTGAAAGTGAGTTAGTGTATTTGAGAGAGAGAGAGAGAGAGAGAGTGAAGTAGTGAGTTAGAGAAAGAGTGAAGTTGTGGGGTAGTGAGAGAGTGATGTAGTGAACTTTAGAGAGAGTGTGTCGTGATATAGTGAGAGAGAGACAGTGAGATAGAAATGGAGTGAGGTAGTATATAGAGAGTGTGAGGTAGTGAGATAGAGAGTGAAGTAGTGAGTTAGAGAGAAAGAGTGAAGTTGTGAGGTAGTGAGAGTGTTGTAGTGAATTTTTGAGAGAGCGTGTCTTGATATAGAGTGAGGCAGTGAGAGTGAGATAGTGAGATAGTAATAGATAGAGTGAGGTAGTGATGTAGAGAGAGTGAGGTAGTGAGATAGAGAGAGTGAAGTTTGAAGTAGTGTGTTAGAGAGATTGTTATTGTGGTAGTGATATTGTGATGCTGTGAGAAAGAGAGAGTTGAGTAGTGAGGTCGAGATTGAGGTAGAGAGAGAGTGAATGAGAGATAGTGTAGTAGTGTGTGAGGTATTGAGAGAGATAGTGAGTTAGTGAAAGAGAGTGAGGTAGTGAGAGAGAGTGAGAGAGTGAGAGAGTTCGAAGGGACGGTATAGTGGAGCTGAGGTGAGAGTGAAGGGATGGTGCAGTGAGAGGCTGAGGAGAGTGCATTAGTGAAGGACGGTACCGTAAGAGGCTGAGGAGAGAGTTCAGCAGTGAGTGATGGTGCAGTGGAGGAGTGAGGGCTACAGGCTGGATGGGGGCGGGGCTGAGCAGAGAGTGCAGCAATGAAGGGGCGATGCCATCAATTTGAATATAACACGATGCAGCTGTGGGACAGTGTCAGCTTGGTGGTGCCTGCTGCAGGATAGGTCACACCACGTGAGTCCGGGCTGAACACGGCTGCCTGAGTTTAATTTGTGCCTTCAGCCTTTTATAACTCTTCCCCCGCTGTTACCCAGAGGAAGAGTTGTAAAAGTTTCTCCAGGCTTAGTCAGCGCTCCCCAGCCCTGCAACCTGAGCAGTCAGCTTAATCCTTCCAGCAGTGGCTCAATTGAATTAGGAATTGTTGCCTGTTGTCCTTTTGGATCTTAAGGAGCCTTTTAAAGTTATTTAACTGCTCGTTAATTATTCCCTCCTGAGATTTGAGGGTGAGAAAGAACTGAGAGATCCTGACCATGCAGACACACAAAACTGAAGCTAATTTCCAATATCATGTATTAGTCTTATTTATTAAAAGATCTACCTGCAGAGAAATACCAGTGGTGTGGGAGTAGAGTGGTGTGTGTGTTTAGAGAGTGGTGTGTGGTAAGAGTGGTGTGTGGTAAGAGTGGTGTGTGTGTGAAGAGAGTGGTGTGTGTGTGTGAAGAGAGTGGTGTGTGTGAAGAGAGTGGTGTGTGTGAAGAGAGTGGTGTGTGTGAAGAGAGTGGTGTGTGTGAAGAGAGTGGTGTGTGTGAAGAGAGTGGTGTGGGGAAGAGAGTGGTGTGGGGAAGAGAGTGATGTGGGGGCAAGAGAGTGGTGTGGGGGCAAGACATGGTGGGGACAAGAGAGTGGTGTGGGGGAAGAGAGTGGTGGGTGGAAGAGAGTGGTGGGGGGAAGAGAGTGGTGGGGGGAAGAGAGTGGTGTGGGGGAAGAGAGTGGTGTGGGGGAAGAGAGTGGTGTGGGGGAAGAGAGTGCTGTGGGGGAAGAGAGTGCTGTGGGGGAAGAGTGGTGGGAGAAAAGTGGTGGGGGAAGAGAGTGGTGGGGGGAAGAGTGGTGGGGGGAAGAGTGGTGGGGGGAAGAGTGGTGGGGGGGAAGAGAGTGGTGTGGGGGAAGAGAGTGTTGTGGGAGTAGAGAGTGATGTGGGAAGAGAGTGGTGTGTGGGAAGAGAGTGGTGTAGATAGCGGTGTGTGTGAAGAGTGGTGTTGGGGAAGAGAGTGGAGCAGGGGAAGAGAGTGGCGTGGTGGAAGAGAGTGGCGTGGGCGAAGTGTGTTGTGGTGGAAGAGAGTGGTGGAAGAGAGTGGCGTGGGCGAAGTGTGTTGTGGTGGATGAGAGTGGTGGAAGAGAGTGGTGTGTGCGAAGAGAGTGGTGTGGGTGAAGAGAGTGGTGTGGGGGTAGAGAGTGGTGTGGGGGAAGAGAGTGGTGGGGGGAAGAGAGTGGTGGGGGGGAAGAGAGTGGTGGGGGGAAAAGAGTGGTGGGGGGAAGAGAGTGGTGTGGGGGAAGAGTGGTGTGGGGGAAGAAAGTTGGGAAGAGTGGTGTGGGGGAAGAAAGTTGTGTGTTAGAGTGGTGTGGGGGAAGAGAGTGGTGTGGGGAATCTGTCTTGGACCCTTAGGGTACAGATTTGAATCCAACAGAACCGCCTCAGCCTGTCATCTGTCCAGAGTCGATACAATTAATACCATCCAAGTGTGCCATCTACAACGAGAAATGCCAATTAAACGTTCTGGTGTAAGTTGTCAAACACCTCATAAAGTAAGTTAATTAAATAAATATGATTTATAAGCTACTAATCGGCCCTTCCCTCTTGTTGTCTAGTTTCACAAGCAAAGTACAACATTTGCCGATTTATGCCCAAGTTTTACAGACACTTTTAGAAAGCCTTATCACAGCAAAGTTTCTCCTTCACAGATAGCTGTCCGATTTTATTGGAGGAATAGGCCCCTTCCCTTTTCTACATTCTTATGCTGTGACCTATTGCATTCTTCCCATATATCGGGTAGACAGCTCTGGAAGCTGGGAGCCTGCCAGGGGAATCTGTCTTGGACCCTTAGGTTACAGATTCGAATCCAACAGAGCCGCCTCAGCCTGTCATCTGTCCAGAGTCGATACAATTAATACCATCCAAATGTGCCATCTACAACGAGAAATGCCAATTAAACGTTCTGGTGTAAGTTGTCAAACACCTCATAAAGTAAGTTAATTAAATAAATATGAATTATAAGCTACTAATCGGCCCTTCCCTCTTTTTGTCTAGTTTCACAAGCAAAGTACGACGTTTGCCGATTTATGCCCAAGTTTTACAGACACTTTCAGAAAGCCTTATCACAGCAAGGTTTCTCCTTCACAGATAGCTGTCCGATTTTATTGGAGGAATCGGCCCCTTCCCTTTTCTACATTCTTATGCTGTGACCTATTGCATTCTTCCCATATATCGGGTAGACAGCTCTGGAAGCTGGGAGCCTGCCAGGGGAATCTGTCTTGGACCCTTAGGTTACAGATTCGAATCCAACAGAGCCGCCTCAGCCTGTCATCTGTCCAGACTCGATACAATTAATACCATCCAAGTGTGCCATCTACAACAAGAAATGCCAATTAAACGTTCTGGTGTAAGTTGTCAAACACCTCATAAAGTAAGTTAATTAAATAAATATGATTTATAAGCTACTAATCGGCCCTTCCCTCTTTTTGTCTAGTTTCACAAGCAAAGTACGACATTTGCCGATTTATGCCCAAGTTTTACAGACACTTTCATCTTTCTTGAAATACATAAAGAATAATGTATTCTTCTAAGGTGCTACAACTGTCAAGAGTCCCATGAGTACTTCCATGAGTAAATATTTATGCATACAGAAATATAGCACGTCGTGTGTGTAAATGCAGCATATCGGTAAATATGCATTAAAAAACGTTTTTCACCGCTTGAATATCTTTAGTACATTCTGGACATGATGATCTTGCACACTACAATTGCACCGTAATGTGTACATTGAAGCATGGCTAAATCCGTTTACAAGTTCAGCTTCATGATAAACAAGACTTAGGGTGTGGTACAAAAGTGAATAACGAAGGCTGTGAGCGGGAAATGAGGGTAAGTGAGGGAATAGGTACAAGAGATTAGCACTCCAGCTGCCCATGCCCCTTGAGTCCCTCGGACTCGCCCCCCCCCCCATCTTCCCGGATTACTGTGACCCTTGCCCCGTTTCACATACCACGGGGGCCGCAATTCTCCTGAGCTACGGCGGCGTTACAACGTCCTCCGGGAGTGACCACCACTCTTCCGTCCACTCCTCCTGCTCAACACCGGCTCTCTCCGCACGTCATTGGGGTGCCTCGTCTGCTTCTCGTCCTCGCTCCTCGATGAGCTCATCTGCTTCACGTCCTTGTTCCTCATTTGGCTCGTCCTCGTTCCTCGGGAGTGCTCCGGTCTGTTCCCTCCGTCTCCCGAGTCCTGAACACGCACACCTCAGCGTCCTGCAATTATGGTCGGCGTTCAAGATACCAGTTGCGATGAGATCCTGTGCGGGCGGGACAGGACCAGCGGGAGGGGGCGGGAAAAAAGACGGCGGGAACCAGACAGCGGGAGGGGGCGGCAAAAAAGACGGCTACTACTGAATGATTTATTTAGCGGGAGGGGGGCGGGAAGAAAGACAGACAGCGGGAGGGGGGTGGGAAAAAGAATACAACAGCACAGCGGCCGACCTAATCAGCGGGAGGAGGGCGGGAACAAACACGGACAGTGGGAGGGGGGCGGGAAAAAGACCACGGCAGGGAAAGAATACAACGGCCGACCGATTCAGCGGGAGGAGGGCGGAAACAGAGACGGACAGCGGGAGGGGGGGCGGGAAAAAGACAGCGGGAAACGAGGACAGCAGCCTACCTCATCACAAGAAGACTTAAAATGGCGGCCACAAGCTTTTGAAATTTTTTCGGAATTGGGGGCGTATTTTGCTGTTCTGAGTGACGGACGACGTCACTGTCTAAAGAACAGCAAAAATGACGCCCCCAAATCCGAAAAAGACGGGGCTTCTTTGGAGGGACGGCTCTCTCCTCCAATGGCTGGCCTCCATTTAGGAAGCCAGCCAATGGAGAAAGAGTAAAAAGAGGGAGGGATAAATGCAGCACTCTAAGAATCATAAAATCTCCGACTTCCGGTTTCTGCCTTCGGCAGAACCGATAGTCCTCGACCTAAAAAAACCAGTATTCTCTCTAAACTTGGTGTCTGCCTCCTTGTCAGAGATAATACAATGCCTTCATTGCATCTCGCATGATATCTCAAAAGGAATATTCACCTCCTCAGTTTCCTATCCCCTGCAGGTGCTGAAAGTCAGCCTCCAAACTAATTAATTGCTTCTCTACGACTTTCAAACTATAAGCTAACAAAGAATAACATTTCTAAATGTGAACACAGTGACACTGGTGCCTGAAACAGAAAAAGCGTTATGCACAGCAAGAAAAAATACATTTCTTTCATAATGGAGTAAGGCATCTAGGCCAACTCTTGATTATGTTAAGATTTACATATGCGAACTAAAATTAATCAAAAAGTGGTTCATCAGATTACTAAACATAAATATATAACAACATGGTAAATAATGTGTGTAGTAAAATGTGAGATAATTAATAAAACATGTGGAAATCATGTGAGCAATGTTTGTGAGGGTTACACATTAGCATACCATTAAGCACAAATAAGTGATGAGGACCTGCGTCACCACCAACCAAATGCAAACCATCCCTGGCCCTGCTCCAAGAAGAACAATCAAGTCCAGATTGCAAGCAATGGACCCTCTCCAATGAAGCAATTAGGGCATCACACTGTTTTCAGAGTGAACGAGTCACATTCGAGGTAGCAGCCGAGGGAAGTATACAGCCTGATTCATCATGCAGAATAGCACTCGCAAAGGGCCAGATTCTCAGAATCTGGCTTTGCGAGTGCGATTTTTGCATTTGGGATTCATCATCCTAAATGCAAAAATCGGTAATAGCGATTTCGCTATTTTGCGATGAATGACATTTAAGCAATCTCTATTTGAGTTTCCTTAAATGAAATTCATCATCCATTTTAAAATTTCGAATTCGCAATTTCGGCCCGCTATTTACCGCGAGGTGAAACCTCGTGGTAAATAGCGAAAACTTAGAAAAATGCTTTTAAAAGCATTTTTCTAAGTTGCATGTTGCACACACACATGTCCTTTGGACATGTGTGAGCGCAACACCTGTTTAAATTTGCATTTAAGGGGTGCTACAGGGTGTCCTCTGGACACCCCTGGCACCCTTTAAATCGCTATCTTATTTGCGATTAGCAAATTGCTAATCGCAAATAAGGAATACTCCCCATTCATTCCTATGGGCCTTTTGGCCCATAGGAATGAATGGGGAGTTATTCCTTATTTGCGATTAGCAATTTGCTAATCGCAAATAAGGAATGATTAGGAATCGCATTTTTTGGGGATATTCCTACATGAATCCCCTTTTGCGAGCCTGTAATAGTGATTCCTTATGAATCGCTATTAGAGACTCGCAAAACGGGTCTTTCATGAATCAGGCTGAATGTGCCTGTGCGAGGAGCACTGTATAGGTGCATTATCACTAGTTCAGGTACGGGGGATATTCGACAGACAACCACGAGGCAAAATTAAATAATATTTTTTCCCTCATCGGATTCTAATGAAATCCCCACCCCCATTACCCCCATCCCCGCCTGGCCCCATCGCTCCTATCTTCGCCTGGCCCCACCGCTCCTACCTGCACAGGCCGCTGCTGGGTAATTACAGCTTCTTACACAATGGATTAAGACAAAGAGGGTTGAAGGAAGCATAACAGAGTACGAGGTCGAAGACGAGGCCTCATTCTCACAAAATGCAGTCAAATACTACCTCAGACACACTACTTGCAAGCTATAAGCTAACAGACTAGATTGGTTTCCACCGGTAAAATTCATCAGACTGACACAAATCCACTTAGAGCATCGGGCCTTGTCGGCTGCCCTCACATGGAGCTTCTAGTCAGGGGACAAGATCATTGCTCCCTTCTGTAAATGACCTTTTCAAGAGATAACAAAGGAAAACATTGATCGTTTATTTCTGTGACCTTAAGAGAAAAGGGAGGATGAGATGGAAGAACCACCGATCAGGAAAATAAAGAAGGGAACAGCAAAAAAGAAGTCATGGTTAAGGAACAGGCAATATTTCTAGTTCGAAAAACAAAAAAATTCACAAAAGATGCCACATTTGACACCTTAATTTGTAAAAGAAATACGTGTCATGGCTCTTGCCAGGAGGACACTGCAGCTTGCACCATCCATTAGCCCTGCCAGCACTGCAAAAGACGGTATTAACACAACTACTAACCATCACACACTTACATGTGTGACAATTCTTACTATTCCAGGCTCCCAAAGCTATAAGAATGGATTGGGAGGCAGGTATTAGTCATTTTTAATGTATATTCAATGAATAAACAGCTGTTGTTGTGCTCTTCTCTAAATTAGGCAGACAGGGCCACCATGTGGCAGACTGTGATAAGCGCCAGTGCTGACAATTAAGTGCAGGTGCCAAGCACCAGACACCACTGGCTCAAATTATCACTGGTTACAGGGCAAAATATTTTGGACCTCACAATAGCATTGAAGTGTGGGGGGACCAAAGCAATGGGGGAGCACAGGAAAGTTCCAGAGATAGGAGTGAACTAGATATGTGGATTGAGGGAACTGCGCCCGACTTCATTTTATTAGCAGGGTCACATGACAAGTGATGCCTGAGAGGTATGAGTGTATGCAAATGTAGAGACAGCCCTCCAGGATAAGTGGCTGCGTGGCACGACCTCAGGTCACAGCAAGCATCTATCCACCGATAAAACTGTGCTTCCTTGTGTTGCCACATGACCATGAGTTACAATTTACAAAGGGCCAGATGTATCAAAGGGTTTTACCCATTCTGTGTCTATGAGAAAATGTGTTCATACATATGGCCCAAAGTGCATGCCCTTCACACACGATGCCATTCTGGATTTAGTTTTCATTTAAAAGTAATCGCTGCGGGACATCTTCAACGTTTCTCCTCTACTGACTAGAATACATGCCTCGCACCATGTTCTTGTGTCTCAAATAACATCCCCTCTGAGATAACCACAGGACGCAATAAACCTCTGTCTCCAATGTCATATAGTGCTTTTCCTTAGTCACAGGGCACTCAGGGGTGGCTAGCCTCAAACTGTGACAACAAGAACCTTTTACACCTGGTTTCCTGGGGGTTACATTATTGTTGGAACCAAAACTGATCTCCAAGTTCAACCCTATAGGACTTGACCCTCAAAGTAGATCAACTGAGTGCTCCAGAGCTTAATCTGGAAGGTGGTGTGGGGTAGAGGAACACAACTCGGTCAACAGAAAAAATACAATTAATACATCATTGTCCTGCTAGCGTTTTTCCATGAAAGATAAAAATACTTTGATCACACCGTACTACTAAATGGTATCGATGAAATACAGAAGGCAATCTGCACCTCATTGTGTGCTATGACAATAGTTGCCCCAGTGTCAGTGAAGTTAATTAAGGTCCTTGCGCTCTTAGTGCACATCGTATCGTTTCGAGTTTCAGGCCCTGGGCTTCTTCCCTTTCGGGTTTCCGTCTATGAGTCCACTACACACAGTTCCTGGGAGACTTTTTGCTGTCCCTGTCCCAGCTCCATCTGTACCAATGACATCCTCCGATGATGTGCATGTGTGCTGCAGAGGCCTCCAGACCAGAAGAGGAGGGGCTTCATGGTCCCGACTAGCTTAGGCAGCACGAATTGCACCCTCCGTGACAAGGGAGATCTTCCCTTGGGGTCTGAATTTAAACCTGCATTAAATCCAATGAACAGCCTACCCAAAGTCACAGATGGGATCTTGTCAAGGCTTTAAAGAACAAGCCCCAAATGCAGTTATCATTTTCTTCACCACAAAGGTGCTTCTGCTTCTTGGGATGAAACAGCCAACTGTGGTTACATTTTATTCCATAGCACCAAGCCCTCACAAGTGCCTTTTCTTGATATCTGTCTTTTGAGTCACTCTCGCTTTCTCCGGTCACCTCCGGCCACCCCAGTCAGGGGGAGGTTGAAGGGCCCCTATGCAAGCAAAAAGTTGGGGACAAGTTGTGTTTTTTATAAGGCATGGGGAAGGAGAAAGAGAGTCACAGGCCTCACCGCATAGCCTGGAAGTGCAGATCCCCCCAAAGACTACAGCGAGCTAATTTCTAGGCTTCCTGCCCATCTCCTCATTCTCCTGCTCTTCAAGTTGCCATAACATCATTCAAGGATGCCTCTATGAACCCTCACCGGAAGTCAGCGGGGTCCTTCATTCAGGGTGGGTCAAGGCAGCTCCTTCGAACACAATGCAGAACTTCCAAGCTGCTGTTGCTGAACCTTGCAAGAGGAGATGGCAGTCAGGACCCTAGACCTGGAGCCCAGTAGTATTTCTCATATATTCTTAAGAACAAGGGGACCCCAGTAGTCTGACCAAGGGTAATCTATGTATTAGAAAGGAACAATGGGATACTAGAGGCCACTAAGGTCCTCAGGTAGCCTGGGCTACAGTTACTTAATTAAGCATTTAGTCAGGTAAGCAAGGAAAAAGTCCACATGGGACTAGTTACGCAATACATGCAGGGAAACAAGGTTGAAATGACATCACATTTATTAACAGCATAAAAGGAATATCAAGTTTCTATAACTCAAGTGATAGTTCTGGTGCTCACACAAGAATATAGTGAAGGTGCATGAAGTGAGGGATGCTAGTGACATTTAAAATTACATTGCATTGACAACATTTAAACAAAACTCCAAATTAAATTAATGCAGTGAAGGAGTTATGATTGTAAAGGGTCGGCGGTGTTTCAATCTCAATTTTGTGAGATCATCATCAGGACGAAAAGAGTACGAGCAAGTTGAATCTATATAGAGGAGAAAACAAGGTATCAACCATAGGTCCCAAGTAGTAAGCAATTACAATGTATACAAACCCCATTCCTGAATGAGAATAACTGGTAATAAAGAGAAGAGGCTCGAGGAGCAAAGGAGAGGGAATACAGTTAATGTTACATCAGGAAATAGCCAAAGAGTTCTCATTTACGGTGGGGGAGAGGGGGGGGGGGAGGGGGGGGAGAAATGTGTAGGAAGGTGGCTACCTGACTATGGTTACCCCAGATTTTTTGCCTTGTGTTTAGCTGGTTTTCGACTTAGTTGGCCTGGTTCCCTGCTAACCAGGGCCCCAGGCTATCTGCTCTCTCTGTAAAATGGATTCCATGTACCCTAGGTGCATAACTAGATTGGCTTGGGTCACCTTATCAGCCCCTGTACAGAGCACTATAGGTGCCCAGGGCATAGGTGCATCCAAGGCCTACCAGGGGCTGCAGCATATCTTTTGCCACCCCTGGCTGGCTATCTAAAATTGACACAACTGGCTGATCACTCAGCTGGGGCAAGGTGGTGTAATCACCCCTTGCTTAGATATAGTATGCCTATATCTAAACCTATCTGGACACATATATATACCTATCAGTCATTCCTATGGCAGGCCTTAACAATCCTGGAGGCAGAGTGCTTGGTTTTATGTGAGATGGTGCTCTAGCATGAGCTGAGCCTGTCTGCAGCTGTCAGGACCAATTCTCTAAGCTGTTCCGGGATAATGCCATACCATATACTATTAAGTGCATTATAATCCTCGCGGTTATATGTTAACTTTGGTTTGGCTTTATCAAAACATGTTGTGTAAGGTGTCATACAATTTGGAATACTACCCCCTCGCCAGTCCTGGCGACGGGGGTAGCATTCCACCCCTCTAGAGGGAGACAACATGTTACTTTGATAAACGCGGTTGATTTTAAAAAGAGCCTCAGATCCACAAAATGGATGCTTCTGCCACAGACACGAGTCTGACCTCCTGCAGCTGACCGAAACTCAGCCAAGGAGGCCTGGACAAAGGGTTTCCTGTCACAGGGAGGTGTCACACCACCCCAGACAGGAGGTAGTGGATTGTAGCAGAGAGGTTTGAAAGAAACCAGACACTGCCTGGGGAGCACAAGGCTGCCCCTTGCATAATCCGGCCAAACCAGTTCTGGGGCACACCAGCCCCAGTCACAGCGCGGCCTGGATCAAAGGGAAAGGGGTGTATCTACCCCCTCCCTGGGTCCCACCCATAGGAGGGGACTTAGCAGGTAATCCAGCCCCCTAGATTGGTATAAGAATGGGAGCAGTGCCAACGCACTCAGATTATCCTGATGAAACATTTTAAACAAAACTCTGGACCCTTCGACATCCTACTCAACGTAGAAGACTGAAGAATCTCCCTCGTGGTCAAGGAGTGACCACCCTGTGCAAACAGGCACCATCCAGCACCTCGACGTCTGCTTTGTTGCAGTTCCTGCTGGAACTCGAGCGACAGAGATCAACAACATCAAGCTTGCCTGCCTTCTAACAGCCCGATCCACAGTCCCTGCAGAGCTGAGACCCGTGGAGGTGACCGGAAGCGTGGTGCACACCATCTTGAAAAGACCACGAGATGCTGACCGTGCAGCCCACGAGTGACCCTCGAAGCTGTACACCAGGGTTTGAGAAGCTCCAATCCTGAGCCACTCTTGCACCAAAGCTCACTCGACGAGTGCTGCGTGGGGCCCTTCTGCTTTCTTTTGCTCAACGCGTTGGCCCGGTCACTTGCCAGCTGGCTTGTGGCCCCTGTGCTGACAAAAACCTAAAACCGACTTGCGATTCTCGTTGCTCCTGACTTGCACCTTCTCCTCTGAAAAGGAGCACCCGCTCTGACCCTCCTGGTCCGAGTGAGAAGCAATCTTCCGGTCCTGCGTGGATTGCTCTTGCCAAGTGTTGTTTGCTCCAATCTTGAAGTCGACTGCGCCGACGGTGAGAGCCTGCGTGGGAAAGATCGTGACCTGCTCCTGGACGTCGCAGATTCCCCAGAGCCCACGTGACAGCGGAGAGAAGCTCCTCGACAACCACCTGATTGCGCACGACATTGCCTGGTTCCGTCCTGGTTCCACCCTGGTCACTGCTGAGTGACCCAGACTCTGTCCCCTCTGCTTTCAGGTACTTTTCTACTCTGATCCACCCTTGGATCACACCAGACACTTCTCCTTCACATCGCCTGCAGCATCTTCAGCTTCAAGCACCAA
Source organism: Lissotriton vulgaris (assembly GCF_964263255.1). Classification (NCBI taxonomy): domain Eukaryota; kingdom Metazoa; phylum Chordata; class Amphibia; order Caudata; family Salamandridae; genus Lissotriton; species Lissotriton vulgaris. The sequence goes on from NC_141695.1 coordinate 1,375,711,360, forward strand.
GAACCTGCGTGACAAAATCCGACGCCACTTCGACCCTATGCACCCGCTTCCTGTGGGTGAGGTAACATTGCAACGCCGGTGTTCCCACTAAAGTTTGGTCCTTCTAGGTTCAGCAGAAGTATCCTTAAACTCTATTTGTGTAACTTTTACGCACCATTGACATTGCATTGGTGCAAGCCGCGCTTTAAGCGCTGCACCCGAATTCCGCGGACTTTTCCCGACTTCAGCATTGCTAGTCCCGACTGCTCCCAGTGATTCCCTAGGCCCTAGGCCTAACCACTGTTCGATTGGTATCTCTTATACCACTTTTTTAATATATGGTTTGAGTGGCCACCCGCCCTCATCCATAACTATGCAAACTTTGTATGTTATACTGTGCTTTTGATTTAACGCGTGTGCCCCTTTGCTCATAAAGAGTACTGGGGATTATTTTAGAAATAAATACATATATTTTTTATAATATATACTTGTGTGGTGTCCTTTCATTTGATATTACAGGACTGTGATTGGTAAAACAGCTCGCTTAACACAACCTCTTGAGTTAAACCTTTAAGGCTGCTTAGTCTATGCTACCATTAAGATAGCTTGTCTAATAAGGTTGACTTACAACCAGACACCATAAGGGTTGTTTGGACTGATACAAGGTGGTTCCAGAATTGGAAACATCATATATCAGGCCAACTTCTCACATTCACGGTGGGGGGGGGGGAAGAAATGTACCCGCGAAGAGGAAAGAACAAAGATTTGGAGGCGTGAGAGCTCAGAAGTGGCTGGTCTCAGAGATCAAGTCAGGACAGAGTCTTGAAGGATAAGTAGAAGACAGAGTCACAACAGGATGGGACAGTACAAGTAAACCACTGCTACATAATTATTTACATCTGTCCACACTGCTCGCCTACATCTGCTGTCCCTGGCATTGCACCTTTCTCTGGAAAGCCTATAATTAGGTTTTTTCCTCCAGGAGTCCCTCCGTTTATATAATTTTAAAATAATTTTTGGATCACTTTCACCATACTTGCACCTCCCCATTATGGCCACCATATTCAGGCCACTTTTCCCAGTGCACATATGGTTCTTCCCTCGTGCGCTTCCAGTTACTTAGTACCTCCACCTTGCTTTCCTAATATGGCCGCCCTCCTGTGCACATGCACACACCTCCCCGTGCACTCTTGTTAATTATTTATAGCCAGTTCCCACCCTCTGTGGAGCACTTTGCGGCTTCACTCCCAGGACAGAAGACCTCAGAGACCTGTCCCCATCTTCTTCACAGACCCGACTAACGAGGCTCTTCCAGTAAGTACACTCGCCGTTGCTGGGGCCCGTTCATCCCCCTCCAACCAGCTCTCCCTGTTAAAGAACTTCTCACATTGGTGTGCAGCGGTGCGGATTTGAGCTTGCTGTTGTTTTACCATTGCAATCTTTTTATCAAATTGAAAGATCACATCAAGTACCTTAGGTACATATAAATCAAAAGCTTAGCATATTTAAGTTCTACTGAACTCAGTAGTTGTAGATTAAAGGGATTAGCACACCCTGACTACAACTCACTAGCAAGGTACAGTAAGAAAACACTTAGTGTAGGTAAGTGCACCACTTGCACCTCACTAGCAGTCATGTCTGACGCAGGTGGAGCCTCAGGCTCTGTCCCAAAGTTGACCTTACCAAGGCAACTTCCAGCTTTGACAAACATAGCCACAAAGACTTGAGTGCCTTGTGCATTGCAAGGGGGCTAAAAAGGGGCAGACACCCCACCATTCCTTCCCTGATAGCCATCCTGGAGAAGGATGACTTAGATAAGGCGAGTGTTGCTCCCTTAGCTTTAGGAGATGGAGTGAACAACCCTCAGAATGAGATGACTCCAGAAGAGGAAGAAGAGGAGGAAGAAGGCTCAGAGGTAGATGAGCCTGCTCAGAGTCAGAGGAGTAACCAGGTCCCAGTGGGGAGGTTTAGCAAAGCCAACTTGGACCTACTAGGGAATGGAGAGGGCCAGCACCTCCCCAGATCCTATAACCTAGTTCCCACAGGCAATAGAAGGGTGAGATCTCCCTCAGTGGATTCTCACATTTCTAGTGCCTCCAGAAACTCTCAAAGGGGAATGACTTCCCCCCAGAGAAGAGAGCATAAGGCCAGGATGAGAGCTCTAGAACTCCAGATAGAGAGGGAAGAGTTAGCCCTGGGCCAAGGTAAACTTGCTTTAGCTAGGGACCAGAACATGTGTGGCTTAGATGCCACTGGTGGCAGCAATAATCCTAGAGAGAAAGACAGGTCCTATAATACTAGAAACCTGACAAAGATTGTGCCCCCCTACACAGAAGGGGATGACATCCACAAGTGGATAACTGCTCTTGAGAGAGCCTGCATGGTACAGCAGGTTGCTGAGGAACAGTGGGCAGCAATCTTATGGTACTCCTTTTCAGAGAAAGGGAGAGCTAAGCTCCTCACTGTCAGACATGAGGATGCTAAAAATTACAAAGTCCTGAAGAGTGCTCTAATAGATGGGTTTGGCTTATCCACTGAACAGTACAGGTTAAAGTTCAGAGACACCCAGAAGACACAGACACAGGACTGGACTGATTTTGTAGATTGTGCTACTAAGGCTCTGGAGGGTTGGCTACATGGCAGCAAAGTACATGACTTCACAGGATTGTATAATTTGATTATGAGGGAGCAGATCCTAAGTAATTGTCAGAACCAGCTCTTACACCAACACCTGGTGGACTCAGATTTGACCTCTCCCCAAGAATTGGGAAAGAGGGCAGATAAATGGGTCAGAACCAGGATTAGGCCTATGAATCAGGACCATAACCAGAAGAAGGAGTCTACCAAGCCTCAAGATAAGGGTGGGGATAAAAATAAAGAAAATACTTCCCCAGGGCCCCAAAACTCCAAGGATGGGGGTGGGTCCCAAGACACTTCTTCAACTCAGAAAAAGCCTTATTGTCATACCTGTAAACAGGTTGGGCATTACAAAACAGACAGCTGTTGTCCCAAGAATGGCAATAAAGAGAATATACCTCCAAAGCCAGCTCCAACACCTCCTGTTACTGTCAGCAGTAATCCCCCAGGAAGTGGGAGCACACCCAGGAATCTGGGTGGGTTTACTTTTGGAGCCCAGGTGAACCCTGGCCTATCCAGGTCCCCATCCCCAAATGATCTTGTTTATGAGACTGGCATGGGGTTTGCCAACTTCTCTGATTGCCCAAATACCTTGAGCAAATATAGACAAGAACCCATCATCAACGGTTTGAAAGTTGAAGCCTTTAGAGACACAGGGGCTAGCATCACCATGGTGGCTGACTGTATAGTCCCCTCTAAGCAACTTTTACCAGGTGCCACATACCAGGTAACAAACATTGATGGAATCCGGACAAATCATCCCATGGCAGTAGTAAGTCTCAGCTGGGGAGGTGTCACCAGCCCAAAGAGAGTGGCAGTGTCACCAAACTTGCCTGTAGACTGCCTACTTGGTAATGATTTAGAAATCTCAGCCTGGGCTGAGGTTGAACAGGAAATCCATTCTAGAATGGTAAACTCCAATGGAAAGGTTAGTGGGGCTGTAATGGCTACAGCCCCAACCCAAGATGTCCTTCCTGAAAAGGTTGGTAGGGCTGAGCAACTCTCTGCCCCATCTTTAACAGAAGCTCTTCCAAAACAGAATAGCAAATCTGTTATGATAACAGCAGAAACCCAAACTGAGTCTCCTCCTGAAAAGGTTGGTGGGGCTGTGATGGCCACAGCCCAAACTCAAACGGATATGTGTGTTGTGAAACCTGAAATGATGGATCACTCCACCCAAACTGAGAGCATGGAGGAGGAAGATAAATCTTCCCCTCACCAGACATTAGGACAGGATCAGCCTCCTCAGGGAACTGATCTTACCCCTGATGAAGGAACTGCCCCAGAGGTTCTTAGGCCTGGCCTGACAGAGCCTCTGATGGCAGTGGACCCTTCTCAGGTGGGACCCAGTCTGGAGCAGGTAACCTGCCCCTCTCTACCTTACCTTAGTCAGCCCAGGGCTGCAGAGGACAAGAAGGACAGTGAGACCCAGAGGGCCCCCTGTCAAATAAAACACCCCCATCACCAGATTAGGGGCACCAAAACTAGTAGCCCTAGTGAGGTGAAAACTTTAAAAACCCCTGAGGGAGCCCCCTTAAAAATAGTTAGGGACCTCCCACAGATGGATTCTGTTGGGCACAGCCAAACATGTGACCCAAAGGGCCCAAACCTGAACTGTCCCTCCAGCAAGCCAAACAGAGGGACCCAGCCTCCAGCTTTAGGTAGCCAGAGGTTGACCCTGAGAGCACAGTGCAACTCAGTTGAAGAAAGAAAGGCACACATGGTGGAAGATAATTGGAGGAAGCTGAGCCCTAAATTAGTGGAGCCTCACTTCAATACTCCATATCAAAACCAGCCTTTTTCCTTGCATAAATACAATCAAGGTAGTGATTCCCTATGGTGGAGACCCTCTAATACCCCAAGGGTGAGGGACTGCTTAGTGGACCATGGTACAGGGGGTACCCATGCTAGTGCAGGTACTTCCTTATATGGCCACTCAGGCAATATAGGCTTACCTGGCCAAGGATAGCCTTATCTCCTTTCGTTTGGGGGGGGGGGGGGTGTAGGAAGGTGGCTGCCTGATTATGGTTACCCCAGATTTTTTGCCTTGTGTTTAGCTGATTTTCGACTTAGTTGGCCTGGTTCTCTGCTAATCAGGACCCCAGGCTATCTGCTCTCTCTGTAAAATGGATTCCATGTACCCTAGGTGCATAACTAGATTGGCTTGGCTCACCTTATCAGCCCCTGTACAGAGCACTATAGGTGCCCAGGGTATAGGTGCATCCAAGGCCTACCAGGGGCTGCAGCATATTTTTTGCCACCCCTGGCTGGCTATCTAAAATTGACACAACTGGCTGATCCCTCGGCTGGGGCAAGGTGGTGTAATCACCCCTTGCTTAGATATAGTATGCCTATATCTAAACCTATCTGGACACATATATGCCTATCAGTCACTCCTATGGCAGGCCTTAACAATCCTGGAGGCAGAGTGCTTGGTTTTATGTGAGATGGAGCTCTAGCATGAGCTGAGCCTGTCTGCAGCTGTCGGGACCAATTCCCTAAGCTGTTCCGGGATAATGCCATACCATATACTATTAAGTGCATTATAATCCTCGCGGTTATACGTTAACTTTGGTTTCGCTTTATCAAAACATGTCGTGTAAGGTGTCATACGATTTGGAATACTACCCCCTCGCCAGTCCTGGCGACGGGGGTAGCATTCCACCCCTCTAGAGGGAGACGACATGTAACTTTCTAAAACGTGGTTGATTTTTTAAAAAGAGCCTCAGATCCACAAAATGGATGCTTCTGCCACAGACACGAGTCTGACCTCCTGCAGCTGCCTGAAACTCAGCCAAGGAGGCCTGGACAAAGGGTTTCCTGTCACAGGGAGGTGTCACACCACCCCAGACAGGAGGTAGTGGATTGTAGCAGAGAGGTTTGAAAGAAACCAGACACTGCCTGGGGAGCACAAGGCTGCCCCTTGCATAATCCGGCCAAACCGGTTCTGGGGCAAACCAGCCCCAGTCCCAGCGCGGCCTGTATCAAAGGGAAAGGGGTGTATCCACCCCCTTCCTGGGTCCCATCCATAGGAGGGGACCTATCAGGTAATCCAGCCCCCTAGATTGGTATAAGAATGGGAGCAGTGCCAACGCACTCAGATTATCCTGATGAAACATTTGAAATGAAACTCTGGACCCTTCGACATCCTACTCAATGTAGAAGACTGAAGAATCTCCCTTGTGGTCAAGGAGTGACCACCCTGTGCAAACACCATCCAGAACCTTGACATCTGCTTTGTTGCAGTTCCCACCGGAACTCGAGTAACAGAGATCAACGAGATCAAGCTTGCCTGCCTTCTTACAGCCCGATCCACAGTCCCTGCAAAGCTGAGACCCGTGGAGGTGACCGGAAGCATGGGGCACGCCATCTTGAAAAGACCTTGAGACACTGACCGTGCAGCCCATGAGTGACCCTCGAAGCTGTACACCGGGGTTTGAGAAGCCCCAACCCTGAGCCACTCTTGCACCGAAGCTCACCCCTCTACACTCGACGAGTGCTGCGTGGGGCCCTTCTGCTTTCTGTGGCTCAACGCATTGGCCCAGTCACTTGCCAGCTGGCTTGTGGCCCCTGTGCCAACGAAAACCTAAAACCGACTTGCGATTTTGGTTGCTCAAGACTTGCACCAGCTCCTCTGAAAAGGAGCACCCGCTCTGACCCTCCTGGTCCGAGTGAAAAGCAATCTTCCGGTCCTGCGTGGATTGCTCTTGCCAAGTGTTGTTTGCTCCAATCTTGAAGCCGACTGCGCCGACGGTGAGAGCCTACGTGGCACAGATTGTGACCTGCTCCTGGACGTCGCAGATGCCCAAGAGCCCACGTGACAGTGGAGAGAATCTCCTAGACAACCACCTGATTGCGCCCAACATTGCCTGGTTCCGTCCTGGTTCCACCCTGGTCACTGCTGAGTGACTCAGACTCTGTCCCCTATGCTTTCAGGTACTTTTCTACTCGGATCCACCCTTGGATCACACCGGACACTTCTCCTTCACATCGCCTGCAGCAACTTCAGCTTCAAGCACCAAGAACCTGCGTGCCAAAACCCGACGCCACTTCGACCCTATGCACCCGCTTTCTGTGGGTGAGGTAACATTGCAACGCCGGTGTTCCCACACTGGTACACACCTCTAGGGTCTGTGTCTAAAGTTTGGTCCTTCTAGGCTCAGCGGAAGTATCCTTAAACTCTATTTGTGTAACTTTTACGCACCATTGACATTGCATTGGTGCAAGCCGTGCTTTAAGCGCTGCACCCGAATTCCGCGGGCTTTTCCCGACTTCAGCATTGCTAGTCCCGACTGCTCCCAGTGATTCCCTAGGCCCTAGGCCTAACCACTGTTCGATTGGTATCTCTTATACCACTTTTTTAATATATGGTTTGAGTGGCCACCCACCCTCATCCATAATTGTGCAAACTTTGTATGTTATACTGTGCTTTTGATTTAACGCGTGTGCCCCTTTGCTCATAAAGAGTACTGGGGATTAATTTAGAAATAAATACATATATTTTTATAATATATACTTGTGTGGTGTCCTTTCATTTGATATTACAGGACTGTGATTGGTAAAACAGCTCGCTTAACACGACCTCTTGAGTTAAGCCTTTAAGGCTGCTTAGTCTATGCTACCATTAAGATAGCTTGTCTAATAAGATTGACTTACAACCAGACACCATAAGGGTTGTTTGGACTGATACAAGGTGGTTCCTGAATTGGAAACATCATATATCAGGCCAACTTCTCACATTCACGGTGGGGGGCGGGGGGGGGGGTGGGGGAGAAATGTACCCGCGAAGAGGAAAGAACAAAGATTTGGAGGCGTGAGAGCTCAGAAGTGGCTGGTCTCAGAGATCAAGTCAGGACAGAGTCTTGAAGGATAAGTAGAAGACAGAGTCACAGCAGGATGGGACAGTACAAGTAAACCACTGCTACATAATTATTTACATCTGTCCACACTGCTCGCCTACATCTGCTGTCCCTGGCATTGCACCTTTCTCTGGAAAGCCTATAATTAGGTTTTTGCCTCCAGGAGTCCCTCCGTTTATATAATTTTAAAATAATTTTTGGATCACTTTCACCATACTTGCACCTCCCCATTATGGCCACCATATTCAGGCCACTTTTCCCAGTGCACATATGGTTCTTCCCTCGTGCGCTTCCAGTTACTTAGTACCTCCACCTTGCTTTCCTAATATGGCCGCCCTCCTGTGCACATGCACACACCTCCCCGTGCACTCTTGTTAATTATTTATAGCCAGTTCCCACCCTCTGTGGAGCACTTTGCGGCTTCACTCCCAGGACAGAAGACCTCAGAGACCTGTCCCCATCTTCTTCACAGACCCGACTAACGAGGCTCTTCCAGTAAGTACACTCGCCGTTGCTGGGGCCCGTTCATCCCCCTCCAACCAGCTCTCCCTGTTAAAGATACCTCCTTTTGGTTTCAGAGACTAATGCAAACACCCACGCTTGCTGGGTTGTTGAGGCAATACCTCCACCGGGATCCGGACATCTATTACCGCTTCTGTGTGATCCCTCAGGCCCCCTCTGAGGCCACTGGATGTTAAGTAAGTTGCTTTTCACTGCCACGCTGACCCGCGTCCTCCTTTACTGCTGCCTAAACCCCTTGTGGTTATTTGCAGAAATTATCCTCAACCACGCTGCCTACAACGTACTTGGGACTCCAGGCTTCCCCGCCGTTTCTGCCTACCTATGCAGCCACCTGTGGCCCACGGATCCGGCCTCACGGTCATCCAAGTAAGACCCGGTCCTCTAGCGCTTCCACGCTGTCGCTCCCGGGTTCTCCCTGCCTCATCCTCATGCCTTGTCTTTCAGTCATTTTCGTGCTCCTGTACACCCGCTATCCCGGGTTCCTAGCCACCGGATCCTTTCTTCCTTTTTCCTGCTTCAAGACTCGGTCAACTGTGGCCACGAGCACCAGTTTTCATCTGGCAAGTAAGTCCAGCAGTTGACAGTGCCTTCATTGCTCCTGCACCTACCTTCATGCTCTCTGCAGGCTCTCTCACACCCCTGGGCAGCGACCTTATCACTTTTGCACCACGGTTAGCGCTTGCATTTCTGTGCACCGAGCTAGATCCTGCAATGCTATCACTCCTGCGATTTTCTTATCTTATCCCTAGCAGCTGCAAAGTTTCATTAAATTTCCTAGCGCTTTCTCCCCTGGTTGGCGCTTAGTAACTTCCATAGCAGTGATTTACTCGTACTGTCCCTTCCTGTTATGACTCTGTCTTCTACTTATCCTTCAAGACTCTGTCCTGACTTGATCCCTGAGACCAGCCACTTCTGAGCTCTCACACCTCCAAACCTTTGCTCTTTCCTCTTGACGGTACATTTCCCCACTCCCCTTGAACGAGAACTCTTTGGCTATTTCCTGATGTAACATTAACTGTATTCACTCTTCTTTGCTCCTCGAGCCCCTTCTCTTTATTACCATTCATTCTCATTCAGGAATGGGTTCTGTATACAATATAATTGCTTACTACTTGGGACGTATGGTTAATACATGTTTTCTCCTCCACACAGAATCGACTTGCTCACACTCTTATCGTCCTGATGATGATCTCACAATTATGAGATCGAAACGCCGTTGACCATTTACAACCAAAACTCCTTCACTGCATTAATTTAATTTGGAGTTTTGCTTAAATGTTGTCAATGCGATGTAATTTTAAATGTCGCTAGCACCCCTCACTTCATGCACCTTCACTATATTCGTGTGTGAGCACCAGAACTGTCACTTGAGTTATAGAAACTTGATGCTCCATTTATGCTGTTAATACATGTGATTTCATTTCAACCTTGTGTCCCTGCATATATTGCACAACTAGTCCCATGTGGACTTTTTCCTTGTTTACCTGACTAAACACTTAATTAAATAACTCTAGCCCAGGCAACCCGATGACCTTATTAGCCTCTAGTATACCATTGTTTCTTTCTAATACAGAAGCATTCCTCGACTTCCCCTGTTGTGGGATTCCTAGAACTAGTCAATGAGAAATTTTGGCAGACTGACTAAAAGTTTCTTCTCAATATTTATCTGTCACACCTCAATATTCATCTATTTGAGACGTTTATCTCATAGTCCAGTTCTGTTTACTCTCAAGTCTGGTTTTAGGAGATGGGATCTATTTCAGATTGGCTACTCAATCACAATTCTTTGAACTCAAGTAAAAGCATAAAGGCGGGTAGTGCTGGCTGTTGTAAATGGCTGTAAAACAATGGCGCAAATTGACTGAGGTCTTCTTCGCCTGGCTACTACACAAAAATCTATGAGGCACACCCAATGTGGAAGGATGAAGCAGGAAAGAGACAAGGACTATCCCTACATTTCAAAATGTGCTTCTGCCTTCTACCCTGCATTCGCCTGAACTCAGCTTGTTTTAAAATCCATTGAATGTTCTCTTTCTATAGGATAGTAATTAACATGTACTGACTGGCACCACTTTGAATTTCACCATCGCAAAAACCTTAGTAAATCTTGGTCCCAGTGACTACTGCCATCTCATTGGTCTAGATAGAACTGGCAACGGTGGAAGCAACTGATTGTAGTTAAAGGACTGTGCTTTTTACCTCCAGCTGCAGTGTAGCCCACTGGTGTCTCCTGAGTAATACATTTTGGCTGTTAATTTCCACTGGTTACTTGACATCAGAGATATCCTGTCCCACTCTTCAAGTGCCACTCTGTTTGTCCTCTAAAGCTTGAGGGCAAATTAGCTTAATAATCAATGCATGTTGACCCTCCTAGTTCCTAGCTAGCATTGAATTCTAGTACTCCCAATCCTTTATCAGCTTGTGACTAGCATAGAGGGATTTTTTAGATTTGTTTGTGTACTGATCAATAATTTTGCTGAGGTCGAGGAAATGGGTGAGCACATTATGGGTAGGGAACTGAAGTGTACTTTCCCAGGCCTCTCTAACAAGATTTGGTGAACCCTGGAATGCTGAAACAGAAGCCGGGAGGGTGTAAACTACTCCCTCTGTCAGCTAACACAGTAATGAGAATCCAACTCTGGAACTGATTCTGAGGAGGGTCCTAGTTACTACCTTTGCAGTAGTGATTGCCAGTAGTGGCACTTTCGAGTACCTTGAGGGGTGATACACCACACAACAGTATCAGTTTACTACCAAAGCAATAAAATATGTCTATGCCCACCTTCTTGAATGGTACGCCAACCACAGGTATAGGCACCAACAATGACTTGGCTTGCCTTTCACCTGACAACCTGGACAGGTTCTAAACACTCTCTCTACATCTTGACCTGTATATGGCTAGTAGGACTTAAGCTTTATCTATCTTTGGTACTTTGATGCACATTTGCACTCATTAGCTACTGACAACAAGGTTCCTGTGCACGTGTGTGCGTCCCTGCTTCTTGAGGGCACTGCGGTCTGAGTACATGAGCTCACTATATAGTTGCCCTTCCTTCCAGACCATGTGGTGACTGCTGACCACTCTAGTGACCATATGGTCCTGGGCTACTTTACATAGGCCCATTAGAGTAGTGCACTCCACTTGTGCTTGGCAGAACTCTTCCAAAGATTGTCCTCCAGTTGCTAGGAATTACTGAAGTTCTGGCAGTAACGCAGAATAAACACTTGGTCAGCCTCCTGAAACTCATCTTCTTCTCCATGTGGTGCAGGAGCGATGGACACCATTACTTGTCTCTTCTCAAAGTTTGCCCTGATAGGCATTGCACAACCTCTTCAGATCCCTGCATCCTAGAAGCAGTCACAGCCTTCTCCTGAGGCTGACATGCTGATAAGAACAGCTGATATTGTATAGGCGATATAATTCTCGCAATGAGCCTAACCCAGGTGTAAGAAAGTAAATGTACAGCAGACAAACAGCATCTAGATTCTCTCTCTGCCCTACAGTGTCCATGGCTATAATATAATTCTCTCAAACTGTACTTGGGCAAGCTGGCTATTGGGCAATTGCCAATGGCAACTGGTCTGATCTCCTTGAATTTGAGATATTTCCTCTCAACCATAGTTGTGTAGGTGCCAGTATGTCACAGTAAGGACTTTTTTTCATTGATACTCACCTCACTAACAATCCTCATTGTGTTCAGGCGAATGGTCTTGAGAGTATCTGGGTCTCACTCCCACATGCCCATAGTGATGAGGGTGAGTGCCACTCAGCTTTCACTGGTATCCACAACCACTGACAGCACACTGACTATCAGTGATGCAGCTGATACTGGATCCTTAATTGCACAGTCCTTCTTGTACGACTCAGCCAGTGGCATCTCTCAGCTTGGGTGGAGTTAGCTAACCACTTGTCAATAAAAACAACTAGTCTCTACAGATGCTTTTCTGTCAAGTCAAACAAGTTCTGTCAGTGAGAGGTGGAGCACTCATCTCTTGGTCACATTCATGTGGTTAATGGGCTGATAATCCTTCCTTGTGTCACTTTCAAACATTCATTCCCGTAATGTACTATATCATGGATCCAGTACTCAATCAACATCCTGTATACCTTCTTTCTCTTGCAGGATCTCTGAAACGACTGGGATGGATCAGAACAAACATCCGCTTCTTTCATGCATTCGTAAGTCAAATTGTGATTTTCAGGTATTCTTCTGATGCCCTCAATCTCTTTGACAGGGCGGCTGCGACATGAAATTGGTGCCTTGGACTCTTAACCCCTTTGCTGCGGGGCTAATTTCCCCGCGGTGCGGGGGGCCGTGCACGGCGCCGCTGTGCTGATGACGAGCCCAGGCTCGTCATGCAGCACGGTGCTCGTGTGCTCATGACGAGCCTGGGCTCGTCATGAACCCGCCCGCGCAATGGAACGCTCAGCACAGCGGGGGAATTAGCCCCACGTGTGAGCATTCCACGGCTCATGACGAGCCCAGGCTCGTCATGAGCACACGAGCACCGTGCTGCATGACGAGCCTGGGCTCATCATCAGCACTGAAGGGGTTAAGGTACTTCTTGCATTTCAAATGTGATCTCATAACTCAACCCGTGATACAGAGCCTGACTTATACATCTGCTTCAACCTACTGGGGACATTGCCAGTGGGTTCTGAAGGTTTAGAAAGGGAGTCACTTTTCTCTTCCTGGGTTCCTTAGCAGCGTGAGCCCCAAACTCCTCTTTGGTTGCACAGCCATTATCTTCTGTCTTCAATAGCCAGCCTTTCATTCTCCAGTCACCTATGCCACTCTTTCTTTGCTAGACAGATGGAAGGATAGAGAGACAATACTTAGTTGGTACTAGGAGGACGAGGTGGTGTCGGCCATGAAGCCTGTGGGTCTTATAGTGCTGGAGGGTGTGTACCAATTGCTTCATTATCCATGAAGACATGTCAAATATATGGACTATTTGGTCTCCGGTTGAAATCCCAGCCAGGTGTTGAATGTGAGCAGGCTGAATCCATAACTCCAGAGGGAAGAGATCTCTATTATCCGTTTCAGCTTAGAAAATGATGAGGAGGGCAGTGAGCTCTTTTAGGTTAGAGGAGAGCCTAAGTGCTGCTCAGTGCAGGGAGTCCAGCTCTCTCCAGATCTGAAACCTGATCAACAGGAATAGTGCTAAGAAGTGCTGTAAGAGGTATTAGGCTTGGCATTGCCGCCCCCTTCATGTACACATTAACAAATGGGGTGGTATTTCTGTCAAGAGCAGAATATGGTGGGTGGTTGTGTTACTCAAAGGCCACACGGTCCGAAGACAAGTGCTTTTGTCATAGATTTCAAATGCAAAGCAGGCATGAGATTTTGCTTTGGCTACTACACCATCAATGAGGCCACTACAACCGATGTAATACCCTGTTCCTAGGCAACATGTATGTATGGACAGGTTAGGAGCTGCAAAGCTCCTGACCACCTTTGAATTTCCAACTCGATACTTGCAGATTGCTCTGACCCCTTGTGCCATGGAAAAGCCTATATTGGACAATCAATGAGTCAGTACGAGTTTTTTATAGTATTTCTTTATCGGTAAATTAAAACATAGTATAGTTTTCAATGCAATAATAGTGGAGCCAGTACAAGGTATGGGCCATGCCCTTAGTGTTGAAAAATCCTCTTCTATTTTCCACAGTGAGGTGAACAAGGGTTCTAACTGGACTGGAGGCACTTTGTCTGTGGAACAGACTTAGCCATCTAGCAGGTCCACCCTGACCCGTTGAGAGAGGCAAGTTCATGGTCAAACTAAGTAACTGGTAGATAGGTCAAATCCAGTGGTCGAAGTGGGGGAACAAAAGTAGGGAAACCGTGGGCGGAGACTCCGAGGGCGGGGATAACTCAAGGTTTGGATCATTGTGCGGAGTCAGAGGTGTGGCCAGAATGTGCGAAACATCCCAATTTTCAGTATTTGTTTGGCATTTCACCGACCAGTTACAGTTTATTGTGTTATTTAATTCAACCAATGGATACACTGGATTATTTAAGGTTTTAATAGGAGTTATTGGCATTTAAATATATTTCCAATCACACAATGTCCCAAATACACTTTAAAATGGAATCACAAGCCATTTGTCTCCAAGCCATGCAGTTTCTCTCATTAGCACTTCTCCTCCCTTCTTCCACAAGAGCAGTTGAAACATGATTGGCAAAATATCCTAGTTTGCAAATGTTTTCTATATAATTATGTTTCTGCCATAATTGTCACATAATACATCATCCACTGCATAATCTTACAGTTTTAACTAATCACTTTTGTAGCTCAAACGGATAAAAAGTTACTAAAAAAACGTGACTTGAGTTGCTGCAAAGTGGACGGCCCTTTGCAAAGGTTGACTGATCATCTTTCCACTGCTGCATTTGTATGTTATACTGATACTAGGCAGAATCTTTGCAGAGACTTGACATGTGTAAAAATGTCTAAATAATAAAGTATAAGAAAATATATTGCATTACGCTGCAGACTTTTTTTTGTTGCATAATTTAGTCAACACTGCGGCATCATTTTATCCACCATTGCTGCATAATTCCAGTGGCTCCAGAGCAGGTAGCACATGTTAAAAGTGCTTGTGCATGAAGCAGAGAGACTGTGAAGTTTGCTTGGTGTGTGTGCAAATCCTGCATTGCCGATCCTTGTTGAGTTGCAGCTACTACTGCTGAAACAAGGCCAATGGAGGTACCAATGGGTGAGGTGGACTGGCCTCGATGGCAGGGCCGGCTTTAGTGCTGGTTGCGCCATGTGCAACTATGTTTGTTGATGCCCCCAATGATCACCTACGCCCGGACTCCCTCACTACCACCCTTTAACAGTCCCTCTCAAGTCTCCATAACCACACTCTTTGTCAGATGCATTTAATTTGATTTACAGTGCCACTCATACATGTGTACGGTGTCAGAGCACTTTACATCACACACACTACACAGAGATAATCCTTTATAGGTGAGTAAATCACTGTGTAGGAAATGTTACATAAGACAAAGGACTGCAAGGTGGTTTTTTTTGTTGGTTTTTTTTTTGTTTTTTCTTTCCGGACCGTATCGTCAGCATACGACAATAAAGGTACTTGGGCACCTACTATTCTCAGGATGTCCAAATGTTTGTTTAACAGAAACTGCTCCAGCCCATTTGTATAAACCAAAAATAAAAACGAGGGTAGGATGCAGCCTTGCCGGTCCCCCGCTGTCGACACAATGGCCTTTGTCTTCTCTCCCCCTGGGCCATACCGGATGACTACAGAAGTGGAAGCATGTAGTCTGCGGAGGAGAGTGACAAGTGGTTCCTCAAAGCCCATAGCTTCCATCAGTGCCCACAACTTTTTCCTGCACACCGTGTCGAAGGCACTGGACAAGTCCAGGCCTGACTGCCAACAGCCTCCAGGGATGTTTGGATGCTTTCACCGAATATATGACGTCACTAGATATGAAGGTGAATTATAAGAAATCCTTTGTCATGGTATGCACTATGCAGGCCCAAATCAACGAAAACACGAAAATACACAGTGAATGGGATAGCTTTTGAGAAGGTAAAAAACTTTAGTTATTTAGGGAATGCGTTTAATTCTAACCTAAATTGGGACCAACTTTTAATATCTCGGGTGCAACAAGCTTCAAGAGTTATTGAGTGGCTGTTTCGATTTGCGGCCAAACTTGGTCATAAGCCTGTTGCAGTGCTGATTACCCCATACAAATCAAAATGTCTGTCAGGAGCAACTTATGGTGCAGGAGTGTGGGGATATCAAAAGTGTACACAGATCCAAATAATTGAGAACACATTTTTGAAGAGACTCTTATTTATCCCGTCTAGTTCGCCTACCTCATTTTGTCACTCGGAGGTGGGCATGGATTATATTAAAGATAGAATACACATGGCACCCCTGTTTTTATGGGGGAAAATCTGGTCTTCAGACGAACTTAATTTCTCCCGACTTGTCTTAAAAGATTGCATGAATCTAGACAATGCAATGGTGGTATCCTGGTTACGCTATGTTAAACAAACCTTTTATAAAATAGGGTTAGAAGTTTTTTTTGACAAACCTGAGTGTATACCCCCAAACATGAAAATGTCCATAAAAGAAGCTTTTGGATATGAGCTGAGTATATCTTCTAGGTCCTCCGATAGATCGGACCCCCTTTTTTAAAACAGCAACAATTTTATTTGTCTTTTAGCTTACAGGGAAATGCACATTTTTTAATGACTATATTTCATTTAGGCACACTACACTGTTGTTAGACGGGACCTGGAGGGTCGGCCGAGGACAAGGGGAGAGGTCTCCGGGGAGAGCCGTCTCCAGCGATCGTACAGACAAGTAACTTCCCCCCCACAGATGGACACCACACTAGGATAAGATTTAACGTTCTTTATAAGCAATCTTAAGGTACGGTAGGATGGTACAAGGAGGTCTGGACTCAGGGGTCCCCTCGATTATAGTCTCTTGGATGGGAAGGGGGTAGCGGGACAGTCTTATTACCAATGTGGTAGATGCGATGAGATGGTGGATAGCTCACAATCCTCGAGCTCGGCGTTCTTGGAGGACGGGCCGCGGCAGCGCCAGCAGGTCCCGGGTGGATCGAAGGTGGTAACGGTCCGCGGCAGCGCCAGCAGGTCCCGATGAAGATGGTAGTTACAACGGGCCGCGGCAGCGCCAGCAGGTCCAGACGAGGATGAAGGTTGCAGAGGGCCGCGGCAGCGCCAGCGGGCAGGATGACAGTTCACAAGGCAGGGCTGTGGCAGCGCCAACAGTCCGTAAAGGATGAGTTCTTCTCGGTGTCTCTCGACTCCAGGATACAACTGCCTTCCTGCTCTGGAGCTGCCCCAGTTATAGGTCTGGCGGCCTTTGATGTCCGGACCCTCGCACTTGGAGGTCGGGAGGTCCGGGATGAGGGAGTCCAGACACCCAGCAGGGGGGTGGAGCCAGCGCCCGGGGAGGCTGGGGGCGATCGGCACCTGGCGGGGGAGAGCCATCGACACTTCTTTCTCCCATTGACCTGCCAAGTGGTCCGTTCACCTCCTGGGTGGATGGTGGTGCTGGGATGTCGGGGCCTGGCCAGGCCCAGGGTTGGGGTCGAGTTGAGGCCATGCGGCCTCGTGGTGCAGTATCCAAGATGGCGGCCGGGCTGGGCAATGGTGCTGATGGTGGCCCGGGCCCGGGACACAGAGATGTCCGGGGGTAGGAGTCCCGTAGGGGACGGAGTGTGGGTTGCTTCTGGGGGTAGCACCTGAGGAGCCGGGTCCTGGCTCTGTCATGCGGGGAGGGAGCGAGCCCTTCATGTGGCCTGTCCAACATGCGTCCCCCCCAGCTGAAGGCGGGGAGAGTCACCCATCTTCTTGGGGACTCTCCTCGTCGAGGCGGAAAAAGCGTGACAGGCCATCCGCGTTGGCGTGATCCTGGCCAGGGCGGTGCTCCACAGTGAAGTCCATCCCCTGCAGGGAGATGGACCATCGCAAGAGCTTGGGATTTTCCCCCCGCATCTGCATTAGCCATTGCAGGGGGCGATGATCTATTTGCACCCGAAAGTGGGTACCGAAGAGGTAGGGCCGGAGCTTCTTGAGGGCTCACACTACTGCGAAGGCCTCCCTCTCGATGGTGCTCCAGCGCTGTTCCCGGGCCAGTCGTCGTCTGCTGATGAAGGCCACTGGTTGGTCGACTCCCTCGGGGTTCAGATGGGAGAGGACGGCCCCAATGCCGTGGTCGGAGGCATCAGTCTGGACGATGAATTCCCGGCTGTAGTCGGGAGCCTGGAGCACGGGGGCGGTGCACATGGCGGTCTTCAGCTTCTCGAAGGCCGCTTGACAGTCGGGAGTCCAGTCGACTCTTTTTGGTTGATTCTTAGATGTAAGTGCCGTGAGTGGCCCCACAATGCTGCCATAGTCCTTCACAAACCGTCGGTAGTAGCCGGTGAGCCCCAGGAAGGCCCGGACCTCGGTTTGCGTTACGGGGGGCTGCCAGGACTTGATAGCAGCGATCTTGAGTTGGAGGGGGGCCACCAGACCGCTCCCCACTTGGTGTCCGAGGTAGGTCACGGACCCCTGGCCAATTTGGCATTTGCTGGCCTTGATGGTGAGGCCGGCCTGTTGGAGGGCCTGCAGGACCTCTCGGAGGTGGCGGAGGTGGTCTGACCAGTGGCGGCTGTATACCGCGATATCGTCCAGGTAGGCGGCGCTGAATTCTTCGAGGCCCGCCAATACCTGGTTCACCAGGCGTTGAAAGGTTGCTGGAGCGTTTTTCATGCCGAATGGCATCACTTTGAAATGGTAGTGGCCATCCGGGGTGGAGAAAGCGGATCGTTCTTGGGCCCTGGGGGTGAGGCCGATCTGCCAGTAGCCCGCTGTCAGGTCGAAGATGCTGAGGTAGCGGGCAGCCCCCATGCGGTCGATCAGTTCATCGGCTCGGGGAATGGGGTGAGCGTCGGTTCGGGTGACAGCGTTCAGACCCCTATAGTCGACGCAGAATCGGAGCTCAGGGGTGGTGCCGGGGGCAGCAGCTTTGGGGACCAGCACAACTGGGCTGGCCCAGGGGCTGTCCGAGGGTTCGATGACTCCGAGTGTGAGCATTTTTTATACTTCTTCTTGGATGCAGGCACGTACCCGATCTGGCACGCGGTACGCCCGATGTCTGATGGGGGGACTGTCCCCAGTGTCCACATCGTGCAAGCACCAGGGGGTGACCCCTGGGGTGAGGGAAAATAGGGCTGCGAATTGCAGCAGGAGAGCCCGACAGTCTTGGCGCTGCTCCGAGGTTAGTGCATCTGACAGCCGGACCCCGTCTACTGAACCATCTTTTTCCCCGGTCCTCAGTAGGTCAGGGAGGGGCTCGGAGTCTTCTTCCGCCCCACTGTCTGTAGCCATCAGTAGGCTGAGCTCCGAGCGCACAAAGTGGGGTTTGAGTCTGTTGGCGTGGAGGACCCGGAGGGGGTTCCGGGGACATTCCATGTCGATGAGATAGGTGACGGGGCTCTTGCGCTTGATCACCTTGAAGGGCCCTGTCCACTTATCCTGCAAGGCACAAGGTTCGGTGGGGGACATCACCCATACTTGCTGGCCAGGTTCGAACTCTATGGAGGAGGCATTTTGATCGTACCATTTCTTCATGTCCTCCTGACTGGCTTCAAGATTGGCTTTGGCGATTTCTCGGAATCGTCTGGTCTGATTGCGGAGGGTCAGGAGGTATTTGTAGACGTCTGGAGGGGTTTTCAGGGGGGCCATCTCCCAACCTTCCTTCACTAGGCTGAGGGGCCCTCGAACAGGGTGTCTGTACAAGAGTTTGAAGGGGCTGAAGCCGAGGGACTTCTGAGGGACTTCTCGGTAGGCGAAGAGGAGGCACGGGAGGAGCACATCCCACTGGCGGCGGAGGGGCCCTTCCAACCCCATAATCATTCCCTTGAGTGTGCGGTTGAACCGCTCAACCAGTCCGTTTCCTTGCGGGTGATAGGGGGTTGTGAATCGGTAGGTGACCCCGCACTGCTGCCAGAGGGATTTCATGTATTTCGAAATAAAGTTCGTGCCTCGGTCGCTGACGACTTCCCGGGGGAAGCCCACCCGGGAGAAGATCCCCATTAAGGCTCGGCAGACCACCGGGGCCGTGACAGTTCGAAGGGGGATGGCCTCGGGATAGCGGGTGGCATGGTCCACCAGTACCAGGATGAATCGATGCCCTTGCGCTGTTCGGGGGTCCAGGGGCCCCACAATGTCTATTCCCACCTTTTCGAACGGGGTGGTAACCACCGGGAAGGGCTGCAGGGGTGCCTTGAGTTTGCGGCCGCTCTTCCCGCTGGCTTGACAAGTGGGGCAGGACCGGCAGTGATTGAGGACATCATTTCTCATTTTGGGCCAGTAAAAGTGGGTCACTAGGCGTTGATAGGTTTTGTCCTGACCCAAGTGTCCGGCCAGGGGGACGTCGTGGGCCAAATTCAACAGGAAGTCTCTAAAACGGAGGGGCACCACCAACACTCGACTGGCCCCCAGCTCGGCGATTCTTTGCTCGCTATACAATAGATCATTGTCCCAATAGATCCAGTGGGCCCCGGAGGTGTCTCCCGTGCTCTGGGCGAGTGCTTGCTGTCGTAGTCCCTCGAGGGAGGGACATGTCTTTTGCTCCTGACGGAATTGTTCTGGGGTGGGTCCCCCTTCTTGACGCCACTGAGCCAGGTCTGGGAGGTCCTGGGGCTGAGCGAGTTCTTCTTGCGTTGGTTCCGGGGGGTCGGCGTCCCCCACTGGAGCGATCGGGGGAGGAGGTGCCGGCCATTCTGGTTCTTCTGGTCGGGGGATGGCGCGGGCCGCCATGGACCGGGTGGTTACGCACGCCCAGTCCGGGAGGCCCAACATCCCCAGGTGCTCTTTTCTTTCCACGGCGGCCCACGGGGAACTCTCGAGATCGTTCCCCAGGAGACAGTCCACGGGGGCATCATCGCGGACCGTCACCTTCAGCATGCCGGATACTCCTCCCCACTCAAAGGGGACGCAGGCCATCCGACACATGCTCTCCGAATTGTCGGCTGAACGGACGGGGCAGAGAATGTTTGGTATTATTTGATCTGGGGTCACCAGGTGACAGCGGACGGCCGTCACACTGGCCCCCTTGTCACGTAGGGCTTCAGCCTTGCGCCCATTTATATTCACCCACTGACTGTATTTTCTGGTGTTGGCGGGTAGGGGAGCCCGCGGGATCATGTCTCTTCCCCCTAGGCACGCCAGGACCATGGCGGCCGGTTCCCACTCTTGTTGCTCTTGTTCGTATTCCTCCTGTTCTTCGGAGACTTGCTCTTCCCCTAGGGCGGCGGCAGCTACTTGGCGGGGCCTTGGAGTCCGGTTCTGTGGGCAGTTCGGGTCATTGGCGTAGTGACCGACTCGCTGGCACCGATGACACGTGACGTTGGCTCTGAACCCCGGGCGCATCGGGGGGTTGCCCTGACCGGCCGGGGGCGGGGTGCTGGTAGCGGGAGCGGCCGGGACGGTGTCTTTCCCCCGGCCCTGGCCTCCTCCTCCTCCTCGGGGACGGTGATGGCCTTGGTTGTTCCTATTCTGCTCGTTCGGGCCACCCCGGCCCACTCGGGTGCTTTCCCATCGGTCAGCCTCGGCGGCGAGCTGCCGTGGATCAGTCAATTTACTGTCGAGGAGGTGCTGCCTGAGCTCGACGAAGCAGTTGTTGGAGAGGTGCTCCCACACAACAAGGTTAAAAAGCTGCTCGTAGGTCGTTACGTTGCTCCCCTTGATCCATCCCTCAAGGGCTCGGCTGAAATAGTTCACATATTCCACCCAAGTTGTACCCGGGATTCGGGTGCAGTCGCGGAACCTCTGGTGGTACATTTCGGGTGTCAGCCCATATCGAGTGAGGAGGGCGGCCTTCATGTGATCATAGGACGTCATTTGATGATCCGGGAGCTGTAACAGGGCATCACGGCCCTCATTGACGAACCTCCCCCATAGACCGGCTCCCCAGTCACTTCGATCGATCCGGTGAGAGGACATGGCGATGTCATAGGCCTTGAACCACTGCTGTATGTCGTCGTTTCGGTAGTATTCTCGGACGACATCTTTGGGAATGTGGACCTTTGGTTCTGTGGCTCCTGGGGTGCGTGGTTGCTCGGGCACCCCCAGGTCCTTGCCTTGCTTACGTAGCTCTATTTCTGCTAGTTTGCGCTCGTGTTCGTATGCCAGTCTTTTTTCTTCGAGCTCTCTTTGTCTTTGTTTTTCTTCCCGCTCTTCTCGGAGCCGTAAGTGTTCTAGGTTCAATTTTTGTTCCGCTATTTTAGTTCTCCATCCATTTTGAGCCGTGCCAACTAATTCATGCAGTCTGCTTTTTTCTCGCTCTTGGATCTCTTCCCGGGAGAGACCCGTTCTCCTTTCTTCGGAAGGAGTGGTGTTAGTCTCTGGTGTTTCGATGCGTTGGTCCCGGGGACCAGCGGTATTTGCTTCTGCGCACGATTCTAGGGCGTGTTTAAAGTCATCTTTTGTGCTCAGACCGGTGGTAGCAATGCCCAGTTCCATACAAAATTGTTTTAATTCTCGATGGTTGTACTCCTCCAGCTTGTCCATTTGGAATTTCTCTGTAGACCCGCTCTCTTGGGTCGACATTGTGGTTTGGTCGTGGGGTGAGTCGCTTTCTGTACGATTACGCGTTGGTCCGGATCGCGCCGCTGGCCACCAATGTTAGACGGGACCTGGAGGGTCGGCCGAGGACAAGGGGAGAGGTCTCCGGGGAGAGCCGTCCCCAGCGATCATACAGACAAGTAACTTCCCCCCCACAGATGGACACCACACTAGGATAAGATTTAACGTTCTTTATAAGCAATCTTAAGGTACGGTAGGATGGTACAAGGAGGTCTGGACTCAGGGGTCCCCTCGATTATAGTCTCTTGGATGGGAAGGGGGTAGCGGGACAGTCTTATTACCAATGTGGTAGATGCGATGAGATGGTGGATAGCTCACAATCCTCGAGCTCAGCGTTCTTGGAGGACGGGCCGCGGCAGCGCCAGCAGGTCCCGGGTGGATCAAAGGTGGTAACTGTCCGCGGCAGCTCCAGCAGGTCCCGACGAAGATGGTAGTTACAAAGGGCCGCGGCAGCGCCAGCAGGTCCCGACGAGGATGAAGGTTGCAGAGGGCCGCGGCAGCGCCAGCGGGCAGGACGACAGTTCACAAGGCAGGGCTGTGGCAGCGCCAACAGTCCGTCAAGGATGAGTTCTTCTCGGTGTCTCTCAACTCCAGGATATAACTGCCTTCCTGCTCTGGAGCTGCCCCAGCTATAGGTCTGGCGGCCTTTGATGTCCGGACCCTCGCACTTGGAGGTCGGGAGGTCCGGGATGAGGGAGTCCAGACACCCAGCAGGGGGGTGGAGCCAGCGCCCGGGGAGGCTGGGGGCGATCGGCACCTGGCGGGGGAGAGCCATTGACACTTCTTTCTCCCATTGACCTGCCAAGTGGTCCGTTCACCTCCTGGGTGGATGGTGGTGCCGGGATGTCGGGGCATGGCCAGGCCCAGGGTTGGGGTCGAGTTGAGGCCATGCGGCCTCGTGGTGCAGTATCCAAGATGGCGGCCGGGCTGGGCAATGGTGCTGACGGTGTCCCGGGCCCGGGACACAGAGATGTCCGGGGGTAGGAGTCCCGTAGGGGACGGAGTGTGGGTTGCTTCTGGGGGTAGCACCTGA
This sequence comes from Lissotriton vulgaris, assembly GCF_964263255.1. NCBI lineage: Eukaryota > Metazoa > Chordata > Amphibia > Caudata > Salamandridae > Lissotriton > Lissotriton vulgaris. Next base: position 1,375,734,532 of record NC_141695.1, read on the forward strand.
GGAGCCGGGTCCTGGCTCTGTCATTCGGGGAGGGAGCGAGCCCTTCATGTGGCCTGTCCAACAACTATCTTGTGGCTTTACCAAAACAAGTGGGGTGGTGTGAGAGGCTACCCTCCTGTCATTGTAACACAGCCCAACAAAATACTACGCACCTTATGTTATTTTGCACATTATATAAAGACCCCAGGGTGCATTTTCTTAACCCAATTTTAAACGAAAATTGTTTCCGATCCCATAGAGAGGGTTTTAATTATTTGCGTTAACCTAGCAAATGCTTCCATTTGTAGCTCTGTGCTTAGTTTTATAAAAATTGTTTTTATAATAAGGCAACGATATGCAATGTAAAAGTACGTAATTGGATGTTTTATTGTCTGCAAAAGATATTATTTATGTTGTTGATTTTTTGTTGTAAATATTGTTTTATTTTATGATTGTATGTCTTCCTTGTGAACTTTTATGATTCATCTGGAATCGAATAAAGGTTTCTGACTGACTGCAAGGTGTAGAAGCCACATGACAACCATACTAGTGGGCAGTATGGTTTAATAGCTCACTGTTCTATGTTAGGATTTTAACTTATAAACTGCAAGTAACAAAAAGATCTCTCTGACAAAAGCAGTAACCTACTAACCTAGTTAACATTATGTGCACTTTGTGATCTGCATGGTACATGTTCTTTGCAGCAGGCACATTAACCCTCTGTGCTACCTTTCCAGGAGCCAACCTTTCCACTAGACAAAACTCCGATCTCTCTCTAGGAAGAACATTAATCACCAAAGTTATTGTGACATTTTTATTGTTGCTGAAAATTGCTGGAGGCCAGGGAAGAGGCAGCAAGGTTTTTTAAAACCATAATATACTTGCAAACACTACGCACCCAACCAAGATAGATACCCAGTGCGGTCACACCGTTTGCACTGCCCTAACCTGCTCAACGTTCAAGTGACCTCAGTGACAAAGTCACAGTGACTGGATCACTGTTGCTCTAGGGTGTGCTGCTTTGTAAGCTTGCTTGCAAGACTGGAGATAAACTTCAGTATGGATTGTGGTTGACAGGCCTTCAAGGTTAACCCACAATTGACACCACTGGGGTACACCTGCTTGTGCTAAGACATCAGGCCTTCTAAGGTCTAGTGGAGCCTTCTAAGGTCTAGCAAGGGAATATGCTCCCTCAGTAGAGTGGTCTGGTGGACTGGTCATGAAGGCTGAACCCGGTTCCCCAGTTCCAAATTCGACAGCTCTGGCCATGGTGCCATATCCTCTCCCCCACTGAACACCATACTGCCCCACTGAAAGAAACTCACACTGTCTTCAGCTACAACCTAATTGTGCCTGCTATAAACACTTGGATGTGGCTCAATTCTAATTATGCACTTGATAAGAGTAATATGCTGCCTAAAAAAAACACAAAAGTAAAAACAAACACTCATAGGGAATGCAAAATTAAGTAAAGCATGTGAAATGTAAGCAGAAACAAAATGGTTACCTTAACGATCTCTCACTCACTATTCAGAAATCAGCAAGTGGTTTTACCTGAAAAGTTAAGGACATGACTAGAGGGCCTTGAAGGGAACCGTTTCAATGTCCATTGCTGATATCCGGACAAAACGTAAACAGTATTTTAAAAAGACCACATCCATAAACACAGAGCCTTGGTACACATTTTGTTTTCCAATCCACCCATCAACCAGGTATTGCAATACATCCAGGAATGGTGCAATTCCACACCTGGGGACATCAATGCTATTCAAAGAAAGATAATAAAACAAAAGTAGAGCTTCACTGCAAAGTCTGTAAAGTGAGGTTGATGTGTTTGGATGTGAATAAAACTAATCTGGCCCCTTTGCAACCACTCTGTCTCGCTTTATTTAGTTATGTATTTTTTTCATATTTAAAACCTTTTATTTCTCTCCATCCCGAGGCTGCACTTTGAAATAGAACAATGTCAGAAAAAGGGCATTTCCCGCAAGAGTGTTTTTCTTTTTTGGATCCATTTCACAGGGAAGCAACTAAATGAAAGAAGGAAAGAGAGGTTGTGAACCCTTTCTTCAAGTCACAGTTTTCAGTAAGTGATGAGCAAGACAGAAAGAGAGGGAATAATAGGGGGCAGCTGCCAGCACAGAAAAGAAGAGGACATTGTCCGTGTCTTCTCTGGTCAGTAAGGAAGAGACAGAGTCCTTTTCCTTCTCTACCCGTCCCCGAACGTCCACGAAAGCAAGCCAAGCTTTATCTGAATGCCTTTGCTATTTCTGCCATCCTGGGACACAGTTTTGAAAAGAAAAAGTAGGTGAACTGAATCTTTTTAATAAAATAAGTAGGGGCACACCTTGCCCCTCTGATCCCGCCCACTTCAACCACTGGGTAAATCATTGTGTGGTTTTGTGCCATGGAGGTGGAGAGCTGATCCAACCTCACAACACTTATCAGAAGACCCAGAGTCAGGCGAGAGCTTTTCTTTGTCTTCCTGATTACTACAAAAATGTTGTGGATAAACGTCGAACTATAACTGCTCCTCTAACTGCCCAAAATCCTAGAAACTGCCAAAGAAGTTTGCCCTATTTTGGACAGAGCACATGACAACCATGTTCTGTGAGAGCAGCCAATGAGCTTTCACCGATTAACTTAAATGTTGATACGAAACCTGCCCCTGTAGAAGTCACAAAAGAAAGTATTACAATGGAGAAGACATTTCTGAACCTTGGAACAGGGCTACGAAGCTTTCGAATACAATATGTTTTTATGAAACCCAGAACCAATGAAAACCACAGTCAACAAGAGCTCTCACTTCTGACACACTTTTAAAATCAGTGAGAGCAGTTCTCCCAGACCTACAGTATTATGTGACATCCTTGAACATGTCTGCAAATCTTTGTCCTTGTGCAGGCTTACCAGGTTTATACCGTGTATGCCATCAAGGACTCTTTGCATGGGGTCTGCCCCTGCTGTTTCTGTACTAAATATTTTTCAACCATTCTCTTGTGCCAAACCTCTGCATTAATTTTTGTCTTTCTTTCTGTCTTCTTGTATTCCCATCTTTCTTCTGTTGCTCTTCATCTTCTTTCCTTCTATCTAATAGAACTCTAGCCCTCCCAGGGACATCTTAAAGGTGTTGGGGGCCCCGGACCAAACGTATTTTGGGGGACAATGTTCGGAACATCTTTGAAGTTATGATCCAATGCCAGCTTTTCATGCCCTCTTTGCTCAGGACACTGACACTGGTCAAAATTCTGTGTGTTTCCATCTACTATTCAAGGATTACGATGAGTTTTTCAATATTGAATGCAGCCACAGCACACTGCTATTATTGCAAATAATCTCGGTGACCCTCTCCCCAAATATGCAAGGTCCTATTTCGCCCTAAAATAATTGTTAATGACTGTTGGATTGTGTTGAAAAACAATATTTCGGATTGCCTGCTAAATGTCTGTAACCAACTCCCATACATTACTCGTGTTAAAAAATAAATCAAAGGAAAACAGTATTTGAAACCATGTATGTTTAAGAATCATTCAAGATCATCAGGGCAGGACTGTCTTCAGAACAGAGACAGCTCTATCAGGGGGGCCCAGATAATCCAGAGCCCACTTTGCCCATGCGTCTCTGCTCCTCCTCCTTTCCTTTTGTTTTTCATTTCCTTTCTTCCATTCTTATCACATTTCTATGTTCCATTATATCCTTTATTCTTTATTTGTGTTCCTTTCCTTCTTTCCATGTCTGTCCTTTCTTTTTAATTTTCCTCTTCTTATTTTCTTTGTTTCATTCTTCTCATTTTTTCTTGTTATTTCACCCGCTCATTGTTTCTTCTTCATCTTTGTTATTTTCCTTCTTTTCCTGTGTTTATTTCACTCTTCCTCCCCCTTTTCCCAGATTCCATCCTTCTTGTAATTCCTTCATTTTATTGCTTCCTTCCTGCTGTACACTTTCATTGCGCCTCTTCTTTATCTTTACGTATTCCTTCCCTTGTTCTACTATGATCTTTAAACAGGTGACGGCTTCTCATGACCTCTTGTTTTTTTTAGTCTGACTCGCAATGCTTAGTCGATCTTTTCGTTTGGTCTTGTGTTTCTGTAGCATTTTACTGCTTTTTGGAATTCAGGGGCATATTACCAACGTTAAGCGATATTTAACGCTAACGATGCTTAGCAATGAATTTTTTAACGCTAAGCATCGCCGCAAATTATCGCAGCGATAACTTGCTATTAGCAAGGTTTATCTCAGAAGTGATAAAAATCCTCACGCTAACTGCCAATTGAGAGATTATCGCTGGAAAACCAATGATAATCTCTCAAAGTTTGGCGTTAGCTTGATGATAGGGGCTCACAAACTTAGCCATTATATCCACCTTCCATAGGATATCATGGCTAAGTCAGGAAAATACCAGGTGTAAAAAAAGCAGTGCTAACCGCGGTTAGCGCTGCTTTTTTTTATCACTAACAGGAATAGCAAAATCCTTGATAATAGGAGAAATGTCGCTTAACAACATTTCTCCTATTATTTTTCTCTGGAACGCCCCTTTGCATCTCATTAGAGATGCAAGGGGAATCATAGAGAAAAAGGGTGCTAACATGCAAATTTGCTTGCTAGCACCCTGTTGCTGATAGGGAGATAATTTTATCTCCTCTTTCTTGGCTTTTAAAGCCAAAAAAGCGGAGATAAATCCCTTGATAATATGCCCCTCAGTTCGTTGTGATTCCACTGAGTCAGAGCAGGACAGGGACAAATGTATTCTTCTGTAAAGGTGTAATTCTTGAGACGCTGACATAAGAGCATAAAAAAGCATTAAAAAAATCCTTTTATTTTAATTTTACGGCAATTTATCTTTTTCTCAGTAATCCTATTACGGATGTTATTATTACAATTTACTTTATGTTGAGCGTTTACCAGGAACCTCTGCGAGCATTATAAAGGAATACAGATTAGCGTGTGGATGCAGTGCACATTACAGATTCATTGTTCATCTGGCATTCATAACCCTGTCATTAATCATTATTAAAATCTGTTGAAGCATGGCCACTGAGGAATCAAGAGATATACGTTGCATTGCAAATAATAAGTTGCATGGGCAAGTAAAGAAATTGAAACCATTAATATTTGATGTGAAGAATACGGATAAGACAAGGCCTTCAAGGGCACTGTTTTTTGTAGCCGGTTATATAAAGCATTCTAACGGTCACACGTGCGCAGATTCTACGGTAGGTGACCATTATAATGCTTTTTATGGCATACTAATCCTATTTTAGGAGTCTGCAAAGGTTTTCCAAATCCTCAAATGGAATTCCAAATGGATACTTATTCAGTATCTGGAAGTTGTGGGTTTACAATGTCCCTTCCAAATACTGCAACAATATCATATTTATCAATGTTTTCCAACTGAAATCCGGACGCAAAACATTGACATTTTTCTGACCTCAGAGTTGGGGTGGTAACCCATTTGCAAAATGGAATTAAAAAAAGTTTTTTGGGGAATAGGCAGTGGTCCGGGAGACCACCGCCAGCCTTCAAAGAAACAAAAAAGTAAACTTTACAAATAGTACATCTGGGGCCAGATGCAACAGATTAAGAAATCGTAAAATGGTTTTATAAATCCACAAGTTGCTATTTAGAAGTAGTGTATTGAGGGAGTCCCTTTGAAAAAACAATTTTTTAAGGTATTTATCAGTGTTTTGCAACCAAAATTTAGTACAAAATCATTGAAATGTTAACGGCACCCCTTGTATCTAGCTAAAAAGTAAAGTTGGTACAGTCCGACCCCCTCTGTTCTGCCCCAGTTGGGCTGACCCTTTCCTACATGTCAACGTTCTAAGTCACACTCCTGTCAGTACTTGACTGGCAGGGTTATGGATGTCGTGTTATATGTTCTTTCTGAATAAAGGACTTCAAGTTACAGAGCGTTGTTTCTAATTACAATACCGGCGACGATCGTTGGGAGGAGGCCAACGTACGACATCCCCTCCATTCGTTACCCGGGACCAGTGGAAAGAAGAGAGGAAAGTAACGTAACGATACGGAACGTGAAGAGAGACAAGAAGTAGATTTTTGTGGCTGAGCAAAGTGAGCCTGCAAGCAACTGAAGGAAAAAAAAGAAATTACATGTGAACGAGCAGACGGAATAAAGAGAAGTGTGTGGAAACCGGCAGGCTGGAAGGTGAAAACAGCTGCTTGGGAACTAATCTGCCGGCGAAAATGGGCAGCAACTGAAAGAAAAAAGGAGATAAGTACCCACAGGTGACAGAAAAAGCTGAGGCGAAGATGAAACTGATCTGCGGGCGTGATGAGCTGTGAATGAGAGGAAGAGACAAGTGAGTGGGAATCGGCAGGCTGAAAGGAGAGAACAGCTGCGAGTAACAGATCCGCTGGCGATCGAGCTGTGACTGGATGAAAGGAAATACCCACAGTGTGACGGCACAAGCTGAAAAGAAGTGAAACTGATCTGCAGGTGGAAACCTCGGTTGTGAATGAAAGGAGGAAAAAAAAATCAGAGGTACTCACAGTTGCCGGTGCTATCTGATGGACTGGGGGACGGAAGGTTATGCACAGAGCGGAGCCGTAGTGGTGACTGGCGGCATCCGTGAGGAGGCAACAAGGCGTAGGCAATCTGAGGTGAGAGGAATCATCGTGGTGTCTGGAGCAGGCGACGCGTGAAAAAAGTAAGCGGAAGGGATTCCGGTGAGGAACGGTGCCGTCGTGATTAGGAGAGGCAGCAGGTTGAAAGTCGGTGAGGCAGCATTTTGTGCGACGGAGGAGGCCAGAGGGAAGTGAGCGAGGAAGAAATCCTGAGAGAGAAAATGTCTCCGTGTGGAAGGAGGAAGCTGTGGCCAGTTTTGAGATGACGGAGTGAGGCATCTCGTTGTAGAAGAAGAAGGATCCTGTGAGGAACTGTGTCGTCGTGAATTGGAGCAAGGCAGCAGGGTGATAGACGGCGAGGCGGTATTTTGTGTGACAGCGCAGGCCAGCGGGAAGTAAGTGTAGAAGAAATCCCCAGAGAGAGACTGAACCGCCGTGTGAAAGGAGGGAGCTGTGGCCCGTTTAGACGACGGTGGGAGGTATCCCGCTGTGGAAGAAGTGAGGCATTTTTGTGCACGTAAAGAGTTTTCCTGAGTAGGGAGCGTTCCTGAAGAGTGGTGGTGACCGTGTGCAACTGCGTGAGGCGAGTGACAGACGCAGTGGAGAATAAAGAGATTCGTTGTGACAGATTCATCAAAGACCCTGTGAACATCATCGGCAGATTCCTCACTGAACTGACTTAAGGAGCAGAGCAAATTTGCGGAGGAACTTATTGACTGAACTGAATTAATCCCTTTTAGGTCATTCTTAAGGGGTGGGAGCACAGTAATTCAAGGGGGGTTTAGGTTAATATTGCTGAAGTAAGAGACCCTCGGGAAACTGCTGGAGAATCTGATTTGCAGATTAAAAAAAAAAAAAAAGAGAGAGAGAAACTGTTTAAGGTGAATGGTCACACGAGTTGGGGAGCACTAATTGAGTTGTGACAGGAAATAATTTAGTTCATAAGCAGATTAATTCAAATGTATGGGTAAGGACCTAATTGAAATTAATAATTTGCAGGATCGGGTGGTGGATGTGTAATGCTGTGAAAGAAAAAGTGAAGTTGTTAGGGGAGTGACTACTATGAGGTAGTATAGGGTACAAGAAACTACGCCATACACTACTAGTAGGCTGTGCACTATAGGTGTAGCACAACAGGAAGTTAGAATTTTTTTTTACGTAGTCACCTTGGAAATGGCGGCAGCAAGCATGAATCAACCGCCACCTTTCCTAACAGAGGAAGGGGAGCCAGTGCTGCCATGGAAAGATTGGAGAAAGGGTTTTGAGTCATACGTGGTCGCTATAGGAGCAAGTGGGTTTTCTGCTATCAGGAAGCAGAGCATACTCCTGATAAATCTAGGAACGGAGGGAAGGAAAGTTTTTGACAGCCTACCAGATTTGGAAGGAGGGGTAGGTGAAGGTGAGGACATGGATATCTACGATAAAAGCTTAAAGAAACTAGAATTGCAATATGCAGACAAGATAAATGTAGTGTTGGAAAAACACAAGTTTTATGGAAGAGTGCAAGGGAAAAACGAGAAAGTAGGAAACTATATAGCATGCCTGAGAGGATTAGCGAACACATGTGAATTCAATGATCTGACAGAATCACTTATAAGAGATCAGCTGGTGAGGTGCACCAATAACAAGAAAATTCAGGAGAAGTTGTTGGTAGGTAATCCTGATTTGAAAAATGCCATAGATTTAGCCAAGAGTGTAGAACACACCGCAGAATGCGTGAAGGAAATGAATATAGTCGAGGGAAGTAAGTTAAATGAAATTGGTGGTAGCGGGGAGGTCAACCGAGAAGTGTATGCTGTAAAGAACATAAAGAGCAAAGACTCCTATAGGGAACAAAAAGAAGAGAAGTATAAGGAAGAAGATAGACTCAAATGTTTTAGATGCGGCAGTTCCACACATTTAGCGAATAGTACCAGATGTATGGCAAGAGCAGCAATGTGCAGGAATTGCAACAGGAAAGGGCATTTTGAAAGAGCATGCAAAGATAATCCAAAAGTTAAATCTGTGAATCTGGTGAGCAATAGTGATGAGTGTGAAGAAGGGTACGTGTTATGCATTCGTAATAAGGATGTAGACTCTGTCAAGAGAAAAGATTTACCAAAATGTGTAATTGATCTTAATGGTGATATGATAGAAGTATTTACAGATTCTTGTTCTCAATTTACTTTCATCAATTTAAAGACGTGCAAGGAAAAATCTGGCAAAGGGGGCATAAGGTTGATGGAACCTGATGTTTGCCCCATTGGCTACAACGGTTAGAGAATACCACTTGAAGGAATGTTCATAGGGAAAATATCCTTTAAGGGAAAAAGCATGTTAGGAAAAGTCCTAGTGGTGATAGATGATCTAAACTTACTGGGATGGGCTCAACAAAAAGACTTAAGGATGATCCTAGATTTTACTAGCGAAGAACCGGTCATGATATCAAGTAAAAGGGAGTGTGGTGAAGAGGTGATAGAAGTAGAAAAAAAGATGTGCAATGAGAATTCATTTGTGGAAAAGAAAAACTCTGGAATAGGCCTCTAAGACTGGATTGTTATAGGGGGGAAGATGGCGGCCGGATAACACGTCCGGTCGGAGGCTCCTGACTCGACCATGCAGGACTTCGCGTAGAGGTGCCCAATTACATCCAAAAATTGTAAACCATACAGCCACGGACATTAAAACAGTAACGGCTACGTGTGGGAAAAAGAAATGAAATGGTAACCTACTCCTCGAGCAGCAACGGAGAACGCTGGCCACATCAAGGTCGAGAGACACCTGAGAAGCGGCGCGCTGCTGGGCCATTTTTCGGGACGTGGACGGCTGCTGCACTAGCAAGGAGAAGCCTTCGGAGTGCTGCCGGGAGACTCGGCTTTCACTTCCGGGGGGAAAGTGGCAGAGCTCGCTGGGGGTGTGCGGATCTAGCGTTACAAGCAGAGTATTCACTGGCCCCGGCTGAAGTGATTCTTGCCGCAGCATACAAGCACACCCACACGCATCAAGACTCCTTTAGGGGTTTTAAATTAGTGAAGAAAAGCACCGCAGTCCCGAAGGAAATATTTATTTGCCGCGAAAATAAAGGAGAGGATTATTCCGGTGTATTAATACAAGCAAAGCTTTCGGTGGTGAAAGAAACAGGCGAACAAGAAGTCCTTCGTGAGACCCTGCAAGAGAAAAACAGCAAGTATCAGCTCATGAGCAAGGCATCGGGCGAGTGGGGCGGAGAAAGGGCATTCAGTGGGATTGACACCTACACTGACACTGAAACTGAAACTGATACTGACACTGTCATTGAGGACCCCAGAGAAGAGATCGATAGTAGAGAGAAGAAGAACAACAAGACATCTGTTACATCTCTAGCCACTTATTCTCTGTGGGAGCAGAAGGGGGGGCAGAAGGGGGGGTAAAACCTCACCCAGAACAGACCAAGTTTGTAAGATCTTGTTACAGCCTCAGAAGTAGACTGTACCTCAAGCAGGAAGGCAGCCCCCCTGCACCCAAGTGCACCACACTGAAGAAATCCGGTAAAAAGCCCAGGAAGGTACGCCCAATACCTAAGTGCAGAGCAGAGAAGCCAAAATCAGAAGAGAAGGGACAGGTCCCAAAAATAAGAGTTACTCCCTCTCTGAAAACTTTTTTTAAAGTCCAACAACTCGCACAAAACGCACAGAACGGCGAAGACCTACCCAGTAAGAAACAGAGACAGCAACCGGCCCCACAGGATTTAAGGGACCCCTTTTCCACTGCCTCAGGAGTGCAACCTTCAAACCTAAAGACATAATTCAGGGGGAAAGACCTACATTTTCCGAACGTATAGATACGACAAATATGGAAGAGGTAGATCGCACAGGAGAAACGCCTCCATTGAGCACTGAAGGGAAGCCAGTAGGTGAGGAAGTAGAAAATACCATAACTGGCTCTGGGTCTCAGGTTGACTCTATGGAGAAATTTTTGGAGAAAATATTAAGCGAAATGAGAGAAAAATTTGCGATATCAGAGGCCAACCAAGGTAAAATTCAAGATGCATGCGAGGCACTGGACTGCAAGTTAAATGCGCTTGGCGACAGGGTAACAGCAGTGGAAGAGGAGGTGGGTGCCCTCAGCAAGAAGGTCGATGCCCACCAAAAAGAGATTAGATCCTTAAGACAGGAGGGCAAACACATGAGTGAGAAACTCGAGTCACTAGAAAACCAGGCCAGAAAAAACAACATAAGAATTTTGAATGTATCGCAAAATCAAGAAGGTGCTGATATAAAATAATTTGTAATAACACTTCTCGCAGAACATTTCTCGTGGGCAAGTAAGGAACTGCTCGAAGAGGATATTCAAAGGGTTCACCAAGACCCATTCGGAAAAGCCAAAGAAAGGAAAACACCCAGGAAAATTCTCGTCAATTTTAAAATATATACATTGAAAGAGAGAATCCTTGGTGAGGCGCTAAAAAAACGGAATCTTCAGTAAGGACAACTGGTCCTTCAGGATCAGGTCAGATATGTCCAAAGCCTCGCAAGACAGGCAATGGGAACTGGGGCAATTCATGACGGAACTAAAATCTCTCGGTGCTGTGGTGCAAATGAAGTTCCCTCAGTCACTAAGAATCATGTGGAGGAATAAAATGCGCAACATACGAGACCCTGAGGAGGTTAAAGAATTTCTTGAGATGGCCCGAGACAATATCAGGTCTGAAAACCCCATGAACCATTAGAAAACTACATTATGGAAAAGGAAGAAAGAACAAAGTATAGGCGCAAATAAAAAATATAAGAGTCTAGGAGCCTGAAAAGGGCAAGGAGAATGGCCTAAAAAAAGAGGAAGGAGGCTTCCCCAGGGAGGGTAAACAAGATATACATAAAGTTAAAGCAAAATATACGAAACAAAACACGGGTGGGGAGCAAATTAGGAAAAAAAAATCTGAAAAAATCCTCAATACTTCCGAAAAATTGGAAAATCAAGGTTCCGACCAGTACAGTCATAATGACTACCTTTACTCATCAATAATAGATGGGGTCAACCAGTAGAGAGTTTAATATACTCTCATGGAACGTAAATGGACTCAGGGTGAAAAACAGAAGAAACAGGATTTTAGAGTATTTAAAGACATCAGACAGTGAGGTTATCATATAACAAGAAACACACCTCCTGAAAAAAGAATGGAACCAGATAATGAAAAATCTAGGGTGGGTCGATATGTACCTATGCAGGAATCAGGAATGCAACATAAAAGGGATAGCTATAATCTTCAAGAAAACTCTTAAAATCAAGCTTGAATATTCCGATGTAGACAACAAAGGTAGATGGGCAATAGCTAGGGTAAGAATTGGGAATAACCTCTATACAATAGCAGGTTATTATGGCCCGAACACAGACGATCCGAGACCTTTACAAAAGTTGTACACCCACTTATTGTCAGCTACCTCTCCAATAATTTTAGGTGGTGATTTCAATATAATTATGGACCCTAAAATAGACAGATCAACCCCGGGAAGACATTCAAACCTCCCAAAAATGAGAGAATGGCTTGGAAACTATAGGAGGGATCTAGACCTAATGGACATTTGGAAAATTAAAGGGGTCAAAAGACAACCTTTCACCCTACACAACAAGAAACTTGGACATAGGTCAAGAATCGATTATTTTTTAATTGGTAGAAGCCTCTCAGAAGAGGTAACAAATATGGAACACTTTCCAGCTCACCTGTCAGATCATTCTGCAGTCCGGCTTACGTTAAAAAGTACTAAAATTAAAACGCAAAGTAGACTGACAATTGAACAGGCTATTCTGCTCGACCAGCATTATATACAGGTACTCAGGTCAGAAACAGAAAACTTCTTTGAAAATAACAGAGCAGGTACATCAAGGCAAATTACATGGGATACCTACAAGGCAGTCATTAGAGGGAAACTACTAAGCAGAGGGGCATTTAGATCAAAGACAATAAAACATAAGATAAGGGACTTGGAAAACTCCCTAAATCATCTGGACGCACAAATACTGGGTGAGCAAACACCAAACAAAAGGGAAGAGATGGAGAAGGAAAGACAAAGGCAAAAAGAATGTCTCGCTGACATCTTAGAAGACAGAGTAAGAACGAAGTGGGAAGCGAGTAAATTAGCAAACCACGAGTATGGGGAAGGCTGTGGGAAACTACTAGCTTGGAAACTAAAATCAGATCTAGCAAGGAATAAGGTAGTAAATATACAACAAGACAGTCAGTCATCACCAGCATCTGAGGAAACAGTAATAAGGCAGGAATTTACAAAATTCTTTGCTGAGTTATACTCCGAAGATGTCAACCCATCGGAACAACAAATAGAGGGTTACTTAAATACTCTACCCATTTTAGCCCTAAGAGAGGAAGAGAAAAAAGATCTAAATGAAGAATTCTCCAAAGAAGAAGTAGAGGAAGCAATAAAAGGGTTGAAATAAGGGAAAGCTGCAGGTCCGGACGCTCTTCCAAACGAGTTATATATAACACTTAGAGAAACTCTGTTGCCACAAATCACAGACCTACTCAATCTGGTGTATAAACAACATAAAAAGATCCCAGACTCTTGGAACGACGCCATTATAACTATAATCTTAAAACCTGGAAAGAAGCCCACAAGATGTGGTTCATACCAGCCAATATCACTACTCAACTGTGATTATAAGATCTGCACAAAAATCTTGGCAAAAATGCTGGGGAGAGTGATGACCCAGTTGGTTCAAAGTGATCAAAAAGGCTTCATCAGAGGAAGACAACTCCAGGACCTGACTCATGAACTATTTGGGGCGATAGACGTTGCTACCTCCGAAAAAACCCCTCTCACAATACTCACCTTTGATGCCGCAAAGGCGTTCGACCGGGTTAACTGTGTCTTTTTAAATAAGGTGATGAGAAAAAATAACCTGGGTGAATCTTTCTTACATATGGTGAAAGAGATCTGTAAGACCCCAAGATCCAAAATTTTGGTGAATGGAGATCTTACTAATAACATACGCATTGAAAGAGGAACTAGGCAAAGTTGCCCCCTCTCGCCATTACTTTTTAACTGGTATATGGAGCTACTGGCAAACCTTCTAAGGGAAAATGAAAAAATACTACCATTCAAACACCAGGGGTGGTCCATAGAAGTAGCTCTATATGCCAATGATTTAATGCTTTTCACCAATGACTATCAGTCTTCCATATCTGAAATCAAAATTTCCCTTGAGAATTTTGGGAAAGTCTCAGGTTATTTGATTAACCACTCCAAAACCGAGATTATGACTTGGAACACAAATTTCACCAATCCCAGTATTAAAAATGAAATTAAATACCTAGGAATTACATTAGTTCATGACCTGGAGAAAATTTCGCAGATAAACCTAAATTGTGTGGCAGCCGAAACAAGAAAACTTTTAAAAGTCTGGACAGGCCTCCCCTCAAGTTTCCTAGGCAGATCAAATATCATAAAAATGACTATTTTGCCCACATATACCTATCTGTTTACATACAATTCCCTCAGAATTCAAAAGGAATTCACTGAAAAAAACTACAGGGAGAAATTGCGAGCTTTATCTGGGCTTCTAAGGGAACCAGAATATCTTGGAAGAAAATTAGGAGAAGAAAAGAGCACGGAGGGATAGCCAGCCCTGATCTGTGGGAGTATTACAGAGCTTTTTACTTTAAGAACATGAGACCATGGTTGAGGGTTCACCAATAATATCCCGAATACCTTCAAGCAATAACTAAGAGAGATGACCACTTCCTATATAAATTCGGCCATCCAAAATTTAAAAAAAAAATAAAGTTGAAGGTCCTGAAAGACGCGGCCAGGCTATGGTTTCAGATCAGAGGACCTTAAACATCTGATACTATAGCTCTCTGGCCCCTATATGGGACTCCCCGGGCACCCCAGACTGCCTAAAGGACAGCTTGGCAAACCCTCTGAAAACAGCCAATATTAAGTACTGGGGTCAAATCATAAGCGGATCAACTCTGATCTCATGGGATGATCTTCATACTATCACTAGGTTTACCATCTCTAAATTCAAATACTATCAGCTTTCTAGGTGGGCAAAAAGCCTCACAGAACATGAAAAGGATACCGAAGAGCTGGAGAAAGATATGCAGAAAGTTTTACCCATAAAGAAAGAGATAGCCAAATGGTACTGGGTCCTAATAACATCAGGAAACGAAAATCCTCAGACTGCAGAGTTAATCTGGGGGAAGGATTTACAAATTTCAGACCCAGAGGGAGTATGGTTGAAGTCAATTGAAAAATGCTGGGCCACACTAAAATCAGCGTCTTTAAAAAGAAATCATCTCTTCACGATCTATAGGGCTTATTGGACCCCAAAAAAACTGTCCAAATTTAAAGGGGCCCAAATCAGGAAATGTCCAAAATGCGGAGAGGAGAGAGCAGACGACATTCACATCTTTAAAGAGTGCCCATACCGGGTTTTGGTCTGGAGTGGGTAAGACTATAAGCTCGATCTTACAACAGCAACTAACTGTAAGTACCACCCTTGTACTCTTTGGGATCGATAGTAACATAGGAGTGGGTAAGCTAAGAAAAAGACGAAATTGGGTTTTTGTCTTAATCCTCCTTGCAAGAAGAGAGATGTGTATTAAATGGGTTAGCTCAGTACCCCCTACGATTGGGGAATGGATGAATTCAGTCTTGAAAATAAACAAACTAGACAGGAGGGGAAAGCATACCAATAGAAACAATTTCTGGACAATATGGGAAAATTATTTTAACCCAAACTCAGTGGTCGAGACGGAATGATGATCCTATGATCAAGCGATGGTAACATTCTGTTGATGGGTACAATACTCATTGAGTAGTCAAGGTGGCTATCTCTATCCCACAATCGAAAAAACAGAAAAGTTATTTATGTGATGGTTCGAAAGGGGACTCTTCTGCAAAATCTTTGGGAAACTCCCCGTACACACTCGTATTCAGGGGCAGTGCTGGTACAGTTAATGCAGAAACTGAACCTTGATATTTCCAAAAAACATAAAATCGCAATATGAGGATAAAACAAACAACAAAATAATAAAGGAAAACTCTGAAGGAGTTCAAAGAGAGTATGTAAGGCAGGAAGAGATAGAACCTGCAGGGAACTCATGTGGAGTCGTGCCCATAGTAATAAGAGCTGAAGAGGGCACCAACAAAAAGGTGCTAACCAGTGAGGAAGGAAAGCATAAAACTATGAGTGACCTTCCTCGAGGCCAGTGGGACATTGAAGGGGACATGGTCCTGGCTATGGATATTAGCACCAGGAGGGAAGGGACCACCCCTAGTCAAGAGGTAGAGAAGGAAGAAGAGGAAATGGTTGTTGATTCTCGGTTCTTAATTGAACTAGGAGAGCATTAAGGAGGGAAGAAACAAAATAATCATCCAGGGAAGGATCTTGGATAGAGATTGTGAGACGGTACCACAAGAGATCAGGAGAGGAAGTGTAGTGACTAAAACCCAGGTTTGTCAATTAGGTTGTAATTTAATGATAAACGGAAAGTATTATAGACAGTGCAGGTGTACTGAGAGTGATATGACTGCAGTAAGCAAGGAAGTTTGCATATTGCCAGTTGAGGTACCCACCTCTTTTGGCGAGAAATCTGTAAAGGGCAGAGTAGGACCTTGGGAGGCTAAAGAAGTGGAAGCAAGATGCAACGAGCCACTCGGGGGTTATCATTCCTGCGGAGTGGGGGAAAAGTGTGTAGAAAAGGAGACTATCAACTTAATAACAGTGCTTTGTCAAGAAAGGTTAAGGAATTAAGGAGCATCTCTAACATGGTGTAAGAAAATGAGATTCGGTTTGTCCTACCACAGATGAGGGAGGGACATAATAAAGGAGTTGCATTTCTACAAGGTCCTACATTATGTTGTACAAAGTGAATAGAATATTTGAGAAAGGAAATCAGATGATTGAAGATACTCCACAAATGGTTAGTAACACCATGGTCAACGAGAGGAAAGCACTTGAGGAAACAAATTGGTTGTATCTATCCATATCAGCTGACGAGCTGAGGCCATCTACGGGTGAATCTGAAAAAACAAATAGACCAGGCACTAACATAGGAATATTAAAACTTAAGAAGAAAGAGGAGGAGAAGGAGGACATGGGAAAGTACCAGGAAGATTAAGGAATGTCAGGTGGGGTATCTAGATGCCACCCTAACTAGTGTCGGCTGTCGGGGAAGGGACTTGGGAGCAGGCATACAAGCAAATGTTGGTTACTTAGATCTGTGTCACTGGAGCTGTTCAAATGTTGTCTGTGACTAAATTTTCATCTCGTGCTGCTACCCTGGTAAGCTGTTCTATTATGGGGTAGGAGATGTGTTGTATCTAGCTAAACAGTAAAGTTGGTACAGTCCGACCCCCTCTGTTCTGCCCCAGTTGGGCTGACCCTTTCCTACATGTCAACGTTCTAAGTCACACTCCTGTCAGTACTTGACGGGCAGGGTTATGGATGTCGTGTTATATGTTCTTTCTGAATAAAGGACTTCAAGTTACAGAGCGTTGTTCCTAATTACAATAGTATTTATCAGTGTTTTGCTACCAAAATTTAGTACAAAATCATTGAAATGTTAACGGCACCCCAAAGGAGGTGGTAACCCATTTGCAAAAAGGAAGGGTCCCTATGAGCGCATATTTTCAAAACTGACCTATGTCTAAATAGGTTTGTTTGGTAAATTCAGATAAGGAGGGAGGGACAAATAGAGGTTGTTCCATACATTGAACCAAAGGCATGATAGTGCATGCAGCGGATGGAATGAATCTTTTTATCAGGGCTGCAAAAGCTCGGATTCTTTCCTTCCTGACAGCCGGACCAAACACTATCCTCGCTCATCATAGCACCCAATACGCTGCCCTGCACCTTTAAGAGCATACCCATGCTCGCTTTAATCACACAACATGGCACTCGATTTAAAAAACATGGACAAAGATTGTCAGCAGACATGGCTACACGCTAAAAGGCAACATCTGACAAGGAATAATTGTTTGCTTGTCACTCAAAATCTAAATGAAATAATTAAATTTTTCGCAATTTTATTAATGTAATCATATCTTGCACTACTGAAAGTGCCACTAAACTCTCTGGAGGCTTCATCCTATCTTCTGTGTGCACTAAAACTACTGAGATTGAGGCCCTCACCCTGGCTCGTAGGAGATTCAATGACACCAACCATTGGCCCATAGTTGCGACTCAAATATAGGCTGAGATTTGAGGATGCAGGTTTTAGAGCACTAATAATTTACTTTTTACACAAATGCATAATAGTGTTTGTGCCCCAGTCCTTTGTTTGTCATCTTGATCTAAATCAAACCGTGAGAGAGAATGGGTGGGCATTGCTCTCGGACCACCCCATATCATTTGAGGCTAGATGCAGGAAACTTATGTACATATAGATTCACAAATTTCCAAACCGTAGTGAGCCTCAATCTAACCTTCCTCATCAATGTTCATGAGGTAGGTCGCACATTGTTACTTACTACAATTAGTGGTCATCACAAGGATAGTGGTCTGCTGTGGTCAGCAAACCTCCAGGTCTGTGATGGCTTTGTAAATCTTTTTTTTATTGTTTAGATGCAACCCATTTTCCTTACAGCAGAGCTGGGTTACAAAAAAAACAATTTAAAGGTTTAAGAGTTGGAAGTGGTCCTCTGACCCACTGCCATACAGCCATCTGTTTTACCTTCACAAAAGGGAAGGGGTCCCACAGGGACTCGTTTTTGAGAATGCATATAACGTGGACTCCTTCTTACTGACCCCCGCCATGGAAGGTTCTAAGTGCCTGAGGTATAAAAGGAGTTAGGATCAACTACAATTTACCAATTACACTGTAACCCATTTGGTCGCACGGTAAAGCTAAGAGTCGATTGATGTGATTAAGTATGGATTTATTATAAATTCAAAGCCAAACTAATAAAAAGTCAGTCGCTGAAACATAGTATTAGAATACAGAATCACTGAAGGATATCCAAAGAGACGGATAATATTGATCTTCAATAACAGAAATCAAATGAGGAATTCAGTAGGCAGTATACAAAAAATGAGAAATACAGTCTGATGTGTAGATTAAAACTTTCGATCCTCTTGCCTATACATAAGTTTGTTCAAGGAGACCTACTAAACTCTATTCTGACTTGGAATCAGGGAACGCCTATTAAATCGGGGAAACTGAGAAAGCTGTCAGCATAGCAGACCTTATTTATTTATTTTAATTTTTTTTAACTTATATAGCGCAACAGCTACCCAACAAAGGGTTTCCCGGCGCTAGTGATTCAGTAGTAGATGGCAGGACAGGCATTTTCAGATGTTGAATAGCCATGTTTTTAAGGCTTTTCTGAATTTCATATAACTCACCTCAGATCGCAAAGCATGTGGCATGGTGTTCCAAAGTGAGGGTCCACGGAATGCAAAAGATTTACCACCCATGCGTGCAAGTTTTATTTTAGGGATAACAAAGTGATTGGCTGTTGCAGATCTCAAGTTCCGAGAGTGATGATAGGGACGGACTAGTTTTTGTAAATACTTGGGGGCTGTTTTAGTGAAGATCTTAAACATGAAGCATAGGGATTTAAATTTGATCCGATTCTCTATTCTCAGCCAGTGCAGCTCTCGGATGTATTTGGAGGTGGATGAGGAGATAGGGATTTTCCATAACAGTCTTGCAGCTGCATTTTGCACTGTTTGTAGTCTATGGATCGTTGCCTTTTTTGCTCCTAAGTACAGCACATTGCCATAATCAAGCGTGGATGTTATTAGGGCGTTGATGACCGTTTTCTTAGTGTGTTCCGGTAGCATCCAGCAGATTTTTTTTAGCCATTTTAATATTGCAAAGCAAGTGGCCGAAGTCTTCACAGCTTGCTGGTGCATATTCAACAAGTCGTCGATTCTGACACCTAGATTTCGAGCCTGCGTAGTCGGGATCGGGGGAGTACCCATTTCAGATGGCCAATGTTGGGGTCCCCAGAGTTCTTTGTTTTTTCCCAGGACGATTAACTCGGTTTTATCACCGTTCAGTTTGAGAAAGTTTTCTTGTATCCACCCTGCAATCTTTCCCAAACCTTTTTTTAAAATAGAGGGATTATCACTTTCGGCAGAGGAAAGAGAGAAGAGGAGCTGAGAATCGTCAGCATAGGAAAACATTTGCAATCCAGTCTCATCTACTACTTTAGCAAGCGGGCTCATGTATAAGTTAAAAAGTAACGGACTCAAAATCGAGCCTTGTGGTACTCTATGTTTAAAAGTCAGGATGTCTGAACAAGCGGATTGGGAGTAGACCTTCTGTAGAAGTTCTCAAAATTAAAGTATATTGTATAGCATACCCCTTGGTTTCTCATCCTGTATCCACCTGCTGTATAAACATCCCACTGCACGACTTAGAGTCCATGACTCATTCAGGGTACTATTCACCATAACATGGGGCACGCGTTAGTGATTCTCACTGTCCTCTTTACTTTTTTTGTTGCTGTTGCATTAAACCCGCCCAGTATGACACCTCCTCATGAGGGACCTACACTGTGGCCTCCAATTCAAGCCGGGCCCCCTCCTCATATCCCTTTACGCAGATGACATTTTATTATTTATCAGGCACCTGGAGGAGAACCTGTTCCCACCTTGACCAAACTGACAAGCTTTGGGAATCTATCTGGTCTTCAAAAAAACTGGTCCAAGTCGGATATTTTTCCTGTACCACCAGCTACTTTGCAGATCCAGTGTGACTAACCACTAACCTGGTGTGAAGGGCCAGGTAAATATCTTGGAGTAGTGAGCCATCCAGATAAAGAGCAGGTGATAAAAACCAACTATGGCCCCGATGTTGGCACAAATCGATAGATGGATCCAGTTGCCTCTTTCAATGGCCAGCAAGGTTGCGATTATAAAGATGGTAATTCTCCCCCACTTCCTGTATTTGTGCCTTGACATTCTTATACCACGTACTAACTTGTTATTCTCCACCCTACTTGGTTTACGCCTTAAACTAATTTTGGCTGGTCAGAGGCCTCACATTAGTTGCGACACTATGAGAGGGAGGGCTTCGGAGTGCCCAATTTTCAGTTTTATTACCTAGCTAAGCAATACCAGTACACCACCACTGGTGTCATGCTGACACCTGACTGCTATATACGAAACCTGAGATGGACCTTGCAGCCCTAACCTCCCTTGCCTCCCTCCTTCCAAAGGGGATCCCTTTGGACCCTAATAATATTCAAACACTATTAACTACATGTTGGGTGTGGAGGAAAATCCAGTATATCTTGGGAGGAACACTCCTATACTCCCCAGCCATGACACAGCCAGATAGCCAATGGCTCCCCATCATCTGCAAAACTTTGGTGAAGCTCATGTTGTCATATTACAATCTCCATACATTAGGCAACCTCTTTCCGGATAGGCATGCTATAACCCACTACGTGGACCTGTGTTTTGGTGCTGCCTCGCTTATGGACCGTTTTATTATGCATCACATACACACTGCATCACGATCCATCATATCTACCTATCCACTGGCTCTGGATGAATTCTTCCCTGTTACGCTAGTTATTATCGATCCGGATGAGATGCGTTTGGTGTCTAAAATATATCAGACTAGTGTGGCACTGCTCCCAACACACAATGACAAGCTGAGATCCCACTGGGAGCATGACCTCTGAAGGCCCCTAATAAATCAAATATAGGCTGCATGTAGCACCCCATCTCAACTGGTATCACCCAACCATCGGCACAAACTCATGCATTTAAAAAAATGTGCGGTGTGCCCATGTGACTCCCTCTGACCAACTCCGATACGACCAAACACTCTCCTCTGACTGCCCGATATGTCACACTCCAGCTGCGGATTTTCAACACATGGTCTGGTCTTGCAGTCATGTAGCACATTACTGGTGGGAATTATCCAGAATGCTGGAGACTGATGTGGTTGCAGACCCACTACTGGCACTGCTGGTCTATGTGCTGGATCTCCCAAAAAGCATTAGTGGATTCACGGCAATTGCTCTTCTCCTGACAAAACGTGATGTTGCAATTCACTATGGCATGCACCTGCCACCCAACACCCCCAACTGACACAAGAGTATGACATACTGTGACACCACAAGTGAGATGTATGCATCTCTACAACCACCAATTCTAGAACGAAAGATATTTGGCAACCAATACACATTTATTTACTATCACTCACAGCTCAGTTGTGAGATAAAACTCGCATGCATCAGGGCTCCCCCCACTACTCCCTAAATATTACTCGCAGGCCTGTGACCTATCTCCCTCCCCTTCCTCCCTTCCTCTCACCCTCCTGACCCACAATTCCCTCAGGTGCAACATCCGCCTGCAACACATTGGACGGAAGACTTCCTCTGACACCTTCATCTCCCCCCCACTTCCCTTGCCTAGTTTACGTCTCCCCACCTATTGTCCCCCCTACATTGTGTGGTGACCCTTGTGGGAGCGTGGGAGTTATCCTCTCTCCACTCGCGCTTAACAGACCATCTGACATTAGCAACCTTACTCTTCTTTACACTGCGGAATCAGTTATTTACTATTGCTGTTCCAGTTATTTCCTCTCTCTTCTTTTTTCCTTTTTTTTCCTTTGCTGTCAGTGATAACTTGTAACCTGCTAGCACATTGCATACTTGCATACTTTGGCTGAAGTATACTTCCCTTCCTTCAATTGCTTATTGCAACTGGCCAATTGCCAATAACAACTCATCTTCTTATTCGATATTGCCATGCATGTGATGGAGCGGGATGGTGCTCTTCCATTTGTAGGGGTGCATAAGGCAGGACAGGTTGAGAGATCTTTTAAGGAACGTGAGTGGAGACTGGAGAGACTGCAGGACAGTCACTATGAGAATCTCAAAAGCCTAGAAAAGTTTTGACAAGGAAGACTGGCTACGGCTTCTGTTTATTTTGGTTCTTTCTACAGGGAGTTGTGAGCGATTGTGAGGACACGTCATCAGAGGGGGGCACTAATGAAGAACGATGGTGCTCTTCCATTTATAGGGGTGCATCATAATCACAAATGGTCTGCACCTACATTTATTCTTTTGTTGTGTTAACATTTGGTTATTAGAATGTACTTGGCAATAACATGTGAAAGCGAAATTATAGAACTAATTTTTGCCATGTAAAGAAACAATAGTGGCAGTTGTGTTTTGAATAATGTAACCCTAAGCATGTATTTGCAACTGATTAACAAAGTTTACTCCTTTAGAATGTAATGCAGACATTTAAACGTGCACCACATTAAAGTTGCATGTGGATGTGGTTATTTGAGTTTTAATGCGTAGGATATCATAGGCTGCTCACAATAATTTGTGCATTTGATGTGTTTATGTAACATGATGGTTTAGAAATGCTTATATAAAATGTTCATTTATGTGTAATTTGTAGGGATTATGTGCTTCCCTCTTATGTTGACCTATTTCTGTAGGCTGAGGTGTATTCTCCCTGATTGCTCTCGTAATAAGGAAAAGCTGAATTTCAAGTGCATGTTGGATTTGTTCTGTTCTCACGTTTCTTTTGCAGGTGGAGAAAGCCGTCTTTGTTAGTTAGAATAATGCCTTTTGTTTTAGGAGTTAGGCTTAGAGAGGAGAAGGTACTTTTATGCAAAGAATGCTGATAACTGGGAGGCATTGTTATTTCTCACTAAAGGAGGCATGGGAATCAAGGTCATCTAGCCAGGAGCTGGGAGTATCGAAACTAAATGGAAAATCACCTATGAGAATTGCCCAGCAGGATGAGGTGATCCAGATGTAAGCTGTGGACATGTTCTATGTTTTTGTATTTCGAGCTAGGGACAGTGCCTCAGGGTTGAGTCAGGAGTAGAGTGAGGAGATCTATGGAGAGGGAAGGAGCATCTTAGAACGAGCTCTGTAGCTTTGGCTACCTGACCCATACAACGTGGGTGCACTTTTTAGGACGTCTTCACGCGCTGACATCTTCTCCTGATCTTGCCTGGGCAATGCTAAGTAGGGATGTCAAAATAGTAGTAGTGTAGGGACAGACAAATGCTTTTTACTTACCAATCTCAAATGAAGACTGATCTTGACATGGGGGCAATCATTGCCTGAGTTCTAATTTTTGGAGTTTGTCATTCTTTTCATGCTCCAGCGTTTCAATCTTCCTCATAGGTTTGGATTTGTATTAGTTGCAATGTTTTGTATAACCTCGTCTTCAGGTGTCAGTATGTCCAGTTATTTTTGACTTTGGTATAAACCTAATAACTTGGAATTCGGAGTGTGTGATTCTTCAGAGTAATGTTCCTTTAAAGCTTGCAGTTTGTCATAATGAGTTATTTCTCACCTCTACACTTCTCAGCTGGTAATACCAGTCCATTGACCAAGGGTTATAGAGTAAATTGGTAGAGAGGAACCCGGCCCTATCAGTTGGTAGCAAGAGGACGTTACCTCTGGAGTAAGGGGAGAATTTAGAAAGTTAGGGAAAGTTAGTCATTGAGCCCCAAAGCGCCCAAAGGATGAAAGCCTAGAGGGTTGAGAGCGGAGGACAACATGCTTTGGTGGAGACTGACTAAGAGTGACGGTGTGGCGGGAACAGCGGTTCACAGTGGAGTGAGTATGAATAGTGATGTGTGTGTGTTAGACTGTGGTGATGATTTGATTATGTGATATCTTGCGGAGTTGGGATGAGAGTGGAGTGATTGTGGGTTTGGGCCGAACGCGAGCGGGCCATGATATACGATTTGCTTTGATTTTGAGGCAAGGCTCGACAAGTAGCCTAGGATACCGGGATAGATTTGAGGTGTAGAAGACACCAAGTGCTGTAATTGTCTGACCAGTGATTGTGGGAGTTGTGAAACGGTATTGAAGAACCATTGTAGATAGGGAACGTGTGTGAGTGAGCTTGATAAAGTCACCTGGGAAGATAGCGCTCAAGGCCAGACAGCAGCGGTGCGAGTGGACAATGCAGGTCATGGGTCACTTGGTGTGAATGGGTTTGAACGAGTGGATCCTATCGATTTATTTATATGAATGTCCGGCTCTTCATGTGTAGATGGTCTGAGGTGCAGCTGTCATTTCGCGGACAAACAGTTGCCAGAGGTGAGGCTGACAACTACTTGAGACTGTCCAGTCGTTTGGTGGACAGACCGTTACTTGATTCTATGAGTGAGGTGCTTGAATGTGTAAGGAAGAGATTTGAAGGAGGGTGAACTGCTGTGTGAGGAGGAAGAAGAGACGTTGGAGTGCGCTGCGCTGTGATTGTTCAGCTGGTGTAAAGGTGTGCTGGGATTGGTAATGTAATGTAATGTAAATGCCAATTTGTATCGCGCAACAATCGCTCCAAGGAGCATCTAGGCGCCCTGGATTGTCATCAGGAAATAGAAACAAAAACACCTGGTGGGAAAAAGTTTGATTCAATCATGTGATGGATTAGGGTGTTACAAGATCTTTGTAGGGGAGATAGAGGAGTAGTAACTCAAGTGGGTGAGGAAGCACCACCCAAGGATACCCCAGCTTATTACATGGCCAAATATTTAGGACTTTATACCATAGTTTAGCCTCAAAATTGACATAAGATTATCGAAAAGAGGGAGATTTGGCTTTTCAATGTTATGGTTCATTTAGATTAGAGGTGCTGTAGCAGCCAAGGGTAGTGAAGGCTTCATTGCCATCTCCACCTAGACCCACACAGTTTGAGGTAGTAGGTGCATGGATGAGCGCAGCACAGGCAAAGAAGAGGGTGCAAAGTCAAGGAAGGATGAAAAAGGAGATAAAGGCAAATCAAGATGTGCGTTGGGAAGTACAGTTGAAGAAGTGGAGGGTAGATACCATTGAGGGAGAGGGGCTATTCCCACTGTTAGTGAAAACAGGAGACGCTCAGAAGAGGAAGGAAGAGGACGATAGTGACACAGATGATAGCTTGTTAGATAGGTTGCTAGCAGAGCCTCCGCCTCCATATTATCCAAGTTCAGAGGAGAGAAGACCAGCTCTTATGGAGGGTATAGGAGAACCACAGGGGATCCCTAGTGCAAGAGTAGTGGGAAAGATTTCAACAGGAATGGAGTGAATAGCGATACAAGCATTGAGGAGTGCAGAGATGAATAGAGTTAATACTGCTTCGCAGCTACTGGAAACCCTTATGGTGCCGGTCACCAATGGTACCATATTGTCAGTGTATGATCCAGGTCAAGTGGAAAACAGTAGTACAGCCCAGTCAATAGTAGGAGAAGGAATCAGTTCTGGAGGTAATGCTACGGTGACCGGAAGTGGTCCCTTTTTGAGACCTGTAGAGGATAGTACTCCATTGCCAGCCACTGCAGACTCTTCTAGAGGGCACATTGAACCTAGAGTGGTAGGATCAGTGTTGTTAGAAGATTCACGATCTTACTTGAGGATGTGGGAAGCCCCAGTTAGAGGTCTCATGGGGAGGATGAAAGGAGGAGGAGTTGATTAAGGAGCTTCTGGAAGTGAAAATGTCAAACCGGAACACAGCTGAAGGGAGTCACCGTGGGAATCCAAGCAGTGAAAGCGAAGAACTGAGTAGTGCATCAAGTCAGGGAATGATATAAGCTTCTATAAGGGCCAAAGTGCTAGATGTAGTATGGTTAAAGGTAGAAGAGGATGAGATGAGAAGTGGAAAGTTGCCCCTTGAAAGGATGGAACTTTTTGAACAAGATGTACTGTTGTTTGTGGCAAAGGATGTGACTCATAAAGCAAGGAAAGCCCTTGAGAAGCTGAAAGAATTAGCACAGAGGTATGATGTGGATTTGTCCAAAACAAAAATGTTGCAGGGAAGTCACAGGTTAAATTACAGCGATAAAGAATTGGGAGAGAAAAGAGTCATAGGATTGAAAACTTACATTCGGGAATTGATTGTGGGGATACGCGCATGGAGCATGCTTGACAAGTGGGAAGAAAGGTGGTCCAAGAAAAAGGGTGTTAAAAAGAGAATTGGAGATACGCCACCTCCAAGAGGGGGAACAGCAGGATTAGAGGCTTACCCGTTGTGATAGGTGCCAAGTGGAGAGTATATGCAGGTGCCTTGGAGCAGGGGTGATTTGGCAGCGTTTACAAAGGATTTTCCTTGGTTGAGGGAAAAGCCTGTTGAGTGGTACAAGCAAGTTGATCGCTTTGTCAAGATTTCAAAAGTATTGTGGATTGATTTGAATACTAAGTATGGGCGAATTTTACGGATCTGCGGTCCGCGAATTTGTGCAAAATCGCAAACAAATCTGCGAATTCGCGGATTTTCCTGTGAACTCGCGGATTTTTTTTAGATTTGCCCTCTACTCAACTGGAGTACTTTCTACTGGCTAATCAGTAAGTGCTACCTCGTTGGGTAAATGTAAAGTGTTTTTCCTACACTGCAGCTGCGTAAAGGGCCAGAAGATTTGTCTCCACTGACCATTTGTTATGTTATGTTATGTTATGGAAATTTGTATAGCGCGCGGCTGCCCCAGCCAAGGGGCGTCCCGGCGCTGCGAGCTGACCAGAGTGCAGAATGAAGGTGCACAAAGAAAACAGATTATTGGAAAAGATGGGTTTTGATGGCCTTTCTAAAGGCTAAGAGATCATGCATCCCCCGTATGGTTACAGGCAGGCTGTTCCATAGCTTGGCAGCAAGGAGGCTGAAAGATCGTCCACCAACTCTGGCAAGTCTAGTGTGGGGAATGATCGCTAGATGTTGTCCCTCTGAGCGGAGAGATCTGCTAGGTGTGTACTCAGACAAGAGGGGACTCAGCAGTGGGGGAGAGGCGGTTTTGAGGATCTTGAAGGCTAAACATAGAGCCTTGAACTGGATCCTTTTTCCCACCGGGAGCCAATGCAGTTTTCTTAAGGTTCCTGAGACTGAAGAGTGGCGAGGGAGGCCGACCAGAGCCCTGGCAGCCGCGTTCTGGACTCTCTGCAGTCTGGTGGTTTCGGCCAGGTTCGCTCCCAAAAGGAGAGAACTGGCATAGTCCAGTCTAGAAAGGATCGTCGCCTGGACGATAAGCTGGCGGGTGCGGCAGTCAAAGAACTTCAGGATGGGCCTGATGTTGCGTAAAATGCCGAAGCACGTGGCGGCCACTTTCTTGGTGTGGATGGTATATTTTAGAGCCGAATCGACCCAAACACCTAGATTCTTGACACAGTCCTTTGGCTTGGGGGGTGGGCCCAGAATGTCAGGCCACCAATTATCTCCCCAGGATGCGGTATTTTTTCCCAAGAGGAGAATCTCGGTTTTACCGGCGTTTAATTGGAGAAAATTCGCCGTCATCCAGTTGGTGATGTCAATGAGTGTCTGTTTAAAGTGATGAGCTTCCAGACCACTGTTGTTATTCAAAGCCACCACCAACTGGGTATCATCTGCATATGATACCAAAGCCATTCCATTCCTTCTGGCCACCTCCGCTAACGGGCGGACATAGACATTGAACAGGGTAGGGCTAAGGGACGAGCCCTGCGGCACTCCCTGTCCAATGCTATGCTCCTTCGAGATGTAAGGGGGGGTGGAGACTTTAAAAGACCTGTTAGACAGGAAGTCTCTGAACCACCCCAGGGCTGCCCCTATGACTCCAATTTCCTCCAGTCTCATCAAGAGGACCTCATGTGATACTGTATCGAAGGCAGCACTGAGGTCCAATAGGACCAGTGCTGCAGTACCGCCGGCGTCAAGAATGGAACGGAGGTCTTCAGAAACACTGAGCAAGGCCGTCTCGGTGCTATGACCGGCTCTAAAACCGTGTTGGGAGTCATCCAGGATGTTATTGGTGAGGAGGAAGTTGGACAAGATGTTATTGACGTGTGCCTCGGCCACTTTAGCAAGCCAAGGGAGCAGGGAGATCGGCCTAAAGTTCTCCGGAAGTGAGGGATCTAAAGTGGGTTTTTTTAGAATAGGGGACACCCATGCCTGCTTCCATTTGATGGGAACACTGGCAGTGGAGAGTGACCGATTGATGACGTCACGAACGTGATCTGTGATGAGTACATGAGCGTCACAGAACAGGTCAGGTTGTGCCTGTAACTTTGCCACCGCGCCAAAAGGTGTCGAGTTCCCTTGAGTGAGCTGTCCATCATAGTTGGGAAAGGGCGGGAAGACGTTTGATACTGCTAGTGTGTGGTGCGGGGCCAAACGAGCTGGGCTTCTATGCGGGTCAACATGCCTCTTAGGGTCAGAGAGCGAGCAGGGCAGCAGGTGAGGAGAAAGCAGCCTCCTGCTCACAGGAACTACACGGGAGTTGCGCTCGAGAAACTCAGGGATTCAAAGAGCTCCCTCGAGTATTACAGCTAATTTTTGACGGCAGATATGGGGTTAAAACACACTTGCCCAGCCTCGACCGTGCTCACTAATGTTTTGGGCTGATTAAAACGTTACTGAATTTGAGCTTCAACTCAGGCACCTGCTATATCTGTAAGCGCTTCCTGTTGAGATTTAATTTTTGTGACAGGAGTTTCGTGCCAGAATGAATCCTGCCCTGCAAAGTTATCCACAAAGATGCCACAGTTTTGTGCAATACCTCTACTCAACTGGAGTACTTTCTACTGGCTAATCCAGTAAGTGCTACCTTGTTGGGTAAATGTAAAGTGTTTTTCCTACACTGCAGCTGCATAAAGGGCCAGAAGATTTGTCTCCACTGACCATGTGTGCCTGTAACTTTGCCACCGCGCCAAAAGGCGCCGAGGTCCATTGAGTGAGCTGTCCATCATAGTTGGGAAAGGGCAGAAGACATTTGATACCGCTAGTGTGTGGTGCAGGGCCAAACAAGAGGGGCTTCTATGCGTGTCAACATGCCTCTTGTGTATAAAGGGTCAGAGAGCAGGCAGGGCAGCAGGTGAGGAGAAAGCAGCCTCCTGGTCACAGAAACTACACGGGGGTTGTGCTCAAGAAACTCAGGGATTCAAAGACCTCCCTCGAGTATTACAGCTAATTTTCGACGGCAGATATGGGGTTAAAGCACACTTGCCCTGCCTCGACCGTGCTCACTAATGTTTTGGGCTGATTAAAAACGTTACTGTATTTGAGCTTCAACTCAGGCACCTGCTATATCTGTAAGTGCTTCCTGTTGAGGTTTAATTTTTGTGACAGGAGCCTTGTGCCAGAATGAATCCTGCCCTGCATAGTTATCCACGAATATGCCACCGTTTTGTGCAATACCTCTACTCAACTGGAGTACTTTCTACTGGCTAATCCAGTAAGTGCTACCTCCTTGGGTAAATGTAAAGTGCTTTTCCTACACTGCAGCTGGGTAAAGGGCCAGAAGATTTGTCTCCACTGACCATGTGTGGCTGTAACTTTGCCACAGCGCCAAAAGGCGCAGAGGTCCCTTGAGTGAGCTGTCCATCATAGTTGGGAAAGGGCAGAAAGATGTTTGATACCGCTAGTGTGTGGTGCGGGGCTTCTATGCGTGTCAATATGCCTCTTGTGTATAAAGGGTCAGAGAGCGAGCAGGGCAGCAGGTGAGGAGAAAGTAGCCTCCTGGTCACAGGAACTACACGGGGGTTGCGCTCGAGAAACTCAGGGATTCAAAGACCTCCCTCGAGTATTACAGCTAATTTTCCACTGCAGATATGGGGTTAAAGCACACTTGCCCAGCCTCGACCGTGCTCACTAATGTTTTGGGCTGAATAAAACGTTACTGAATTTGAGCTTCAACTCGGGCACCTGCTTTATTTATATCTGTAAGTGCTTCCTGTTGAGGTTTAATTTTTGGCCCACAAGAAGCATTTACAGAGTTAAGGCAGGTGCCCGAGTTGAAGCTAACTTTGTAACCATTTTAGGATGGTGCCGGCAAGCTGCATGAGTTTTTTTTTTTTTTTTTTTTGGTAGACCTTTATTGCACATTTTGAATAAACACAGCGGAGTGCCTACAACCCACTGGCAGGGCCGGCCGCAATCAGTGCATCATACAGTCACAGTGGATCTCAGTAATACACACCTTTGGCACAATTGCAGTCCCATACTGAGCTCCTGTAGGCACCATATATGTTCCAATTGCAGTGGTCAGAGCATACGATGATGTCGGCCGTATAGCCCTCATGTGATCTCGGTCTCATTTTCTGATTTTGTAGAACAAAGTCAACCGACTAACAATTCCAACACCCTCCCACCCCTCCCCCTCCCGGTCTTAGTGAGCCTTACTATTGGACATACACAACGCTCAAGATTTAGCTGTTGCAGGGAACGGCCCAGGGTGTGCGGCCATCGTAGTTAACGTATCGCTATTCTTACAGCATATACTCGGATCCCAGCTGGGCAGCAGAAGGCAGTCTGGCCTGGCGAATCTATCACAGCAAATGTCCAGTACACATGAAGCACAACAGCACGAGCACATTGCACAACGCAGCCACCTTCACCGCTTTCGAACAACATTCAATCCAATACAAGATCATGTTCCGGTATTTCAGCAATCGTATTCCTTTCGCTATCTGAATCTTCAAGAGACAAGACATACAGCGTAAATGGAGCCCATATGTCTCGCGGGCGAGACCTCTCCGGTAGACCCTCATAATAACAGTGCAGTTGGTCTCTGCAGTAAGCCATATCCTTCAGCCATAGTTGCACGTCTGGTGCCCTCCTTCCCCCCCATCCCATAGCGACTCTCCTCTTAGCTAATTGGAGCGCCAGTACCACTAGTCGTCGTGATTGTGCTGCCACCCCAGAGGCTATACCCAACAGGCAGAGCCGCACATCAAGTTGAACCTCAACTGAAGTCATAATCGTCAGACACTCTGTTACCGCCTTCCAAAAGTCATACACTCGCGGGCAACCCCAGGCAAGATGTATAAAGTCAGCATCATCCGCACCGCATCTCACGCAACGTGCAGTAGTGCGAAGCCCATACCTCACTAGTTGAATCGGTGTGTAGTACCACTGATGCAGAAATTTATAATGTAAGAGCCGGAAGTTTCCATTTATCACATATCCTCCCGTCATGTTGCAGCACTCATGCCATTCGTCATCATCAAGAGGGTCAGGAAGGCTTCTATCCCACCGCGCTCTTGCCAGGTCCGCCCCCCCTCCCTCATCCTCCTGCGCAGCCTTGTACAGTTTTGAAACCAACTTAGCCCTGTCCTTAGCTGTGTAGAGTAACTGCAATGCCCCGAGTGTTGGGGGCTCCTCTGGGTATGTTGGATACAAATCCTTTATCGCAGCCCGCAGCCGGGCATAAATAAAAGTGGGCATGCACGTGTTTGTCGATCCAGCCGTCATGGCCTGCAAAGAGAGAAACGACGCCCCGGGAAAAAGGTCCCCCATGGATTGTAATCCGGCTTCCCTCAGGACCTGCAACCCTCCAATCTCACCAGTTACTGAAATATCAGAGTGGTAGAGTAGCGGCATAGCCGGTGCATATAACGGCAGGCGGGCCGCTCTGCGACCAAGGTGCTCCCAAGCTGTCGCCGTAATCCGCACTGTGTCTATCTCTCCCTTCTCAAAAACCGAGTGTTCGTTAACTACCATGGCCCTCAGCGGATACGGCAGAACCGCACTCGCCTCAAGTGCCACGTGTGGGGTGAATGGCGGAGCATTCAACCAATAACTCGCAAAATGCGCCTGTGCGCAGAGAAAATATAGCCTCATGTCCGGCAGGGCGAACCCTCCCAGTGCATACGGTTTGGTCAGCACCTCCCAAGTCACTCTTGGTTTCTTGCCAGCCCATGTGAGAGTTATCAGGAGCGATCTGATCCTCGCAAAGAAATGCGACTTCAACAGGACAGGGATATTAATGAAAAGGTAGAGAAATTTTGGTAACACCACCATTTTAATTAAGGATATTCGGTCCGCTAGAGTCAACGGGAGTCGAGTCCAGCGCGCCACTTGATCTTCTAGGTTAGATACAGCCACACCATAGTTGGCCCGGATAACCTCCTGGCAGTCCCTGTGCACCCAGACCCCCAGGTACCGAACTGACTCTGTCGCCCACTCCAGGGGGAACTCCAGCTGGGTCTGGCGGGTCGCCTCCGTGAGCGGCATGATCACAGATTTGTCCCAATTTATAGTGAGACCAGAGTGTCGACCAAACTTAATGAATTCGCGTAGGATGTTCTCCAGGTGGAGAGCCGGATCCCTAACATACAGGACCATGTCATCCGCGTACATTGACACCGCCAGAGTTCGAAGCGGGAATTTCAATGCAGCTTCAGCATATCGTTGACGCAAAATACAGGCCAGGGGTTCCATCATGATGGCAAACAGTAACGGCGACAGAGGGCACCCCTGTCTCGTTCCCCTCTGTATCGGGAACGAGGGAGACACGTGGCCGTTAACCCTGACTCTTGCCGTGGGTGCAGTATATAAGAGGGCGACGAGTGATGTGAAAAAGAACGGTACCCCCATCCGGTGCAGGACAGCCATCATGTATTTCCATGCCACCGAATCGAAGGCCTTAGCCGCGTCCAGCATGACCGCGGCTGCAGGCAGTTCAGGTTTAAGCAGGTGCAGAACGGCAAAGAGCGTCCTTAAATTATGGGTAGTGGACCTGAGTGGAATGAAGCCTGATTGGTCCGGTAAGACCATGACAGGCAGCAGTAACCGTAACCGTGTGGCCAGGACTTTTGCAATTATCTTCACATCAGTGTTCATAAGTGAAAGGGGGCGGTATGAGTCACACTTATCAGGCGGTTTCCCTGGTTTAGGTAGTGCCACCAGCAGTGCCTCCCTCATGGTTGCCGGCAATTGTCCGCAGTCAAACGCCTCCTCCAACACCTGTGCCAGCTGCGGGATCAGTAAATCTGCATATGTTTTATAGAATTCGGAGGGTAAGCCATCCGTACCAGCCGCCTTACCACTAGGGAGGGCTGCTATTGCATCCCTGAATTC
Organism: Lissotriton vulgaris; assembly: GCF_964263255.1. Taxonomy (NCBI): domain Eukaryota; kingdom Metazoa; phylum Chordata; class Amphibia; order Caudata; family Salamandridae; genus Lissotriton; species Lissotriton vulgaris. The sequence continues at coordinate 1,375,767,814 of NC_141695.1, forward strand.
GGCCTCAGTTACGTGATGCATAAGGAATTCCTGCTGCCCCCTAGATAGCCATACCAAGGCTACATCTTCCAAATATTGATTCACTTCTTCCACATCCGCTGTATCCCTATGCGCATAGAGTTGCTCATAATGTTTGGAGAAGAAGGTCAGTATACCCTCTGTGCTAGTAACCACGTTCCCCTGATCCATAATTTCCTGCACTGTGCAGTGTCGTGCCCATGGCTCCCTGATCCGATCCGCCAGGCCCTTGCCTGGTCTGCCCCCTTCGCCATAATACCTAGCTGTGGCTTTCTTGGAGAGGAATTTTACCTCCTGCTCTGCCAGATCGTTATATTCGTCCACTTTCGTTCGAATGTCAGCAAAAACCGTGCCATTCACTCCCTCCTCTAGTTGCCGCTCCAGAATCAGTAACTCTCTTTCTAACCTGGTCATGGAGCCCCTAATGGACGTAAGCACCCCTGACCTCAGCCCAATGCACGCACCCCTCACCGTCACCTTGAAGGCCTCCCAGACCGTACCCATTTTGTCTACAGATCCCACGTTGTTAGTAAAAAACTCCTCAATTATCTGCCTCAGTTTCTCAGACAACACTTGGTCCGTCAGCACCCCAGAGGAAAGTCGCCAGGTGAAAGGAGTGGGGACATGAGATGGGAGCTGCAGCACCAGTGTGACGGGCGCATGATCAGAGATAGTACGAGGTAGATGGTCAACACTCACCACCCAACCACTGACATCTCGTGTTATTAGCCAGTAGTCCAATCGCGACCATGTATCATGTGCTGAGGTGTAGCAGGTGCCCTCCCGCTTAGTCGGGTTACGTAGTCTCCATACATCCAGCAGTCGCAACCCATCCATGCCCTCGCACACCGCATCCACTGCCTTTTTAAGCACAGGAGTTCTATCTTGCTTCCTATCTAGGTCTGAATCCAGGGTGACGTTCCAATCCCCCCCACATATGATAGCCGAAGGTGCAAGTGAATATAGCTTGTTCCAGAGCGTTACATAAAATTCAGGGTCATCCACATTTGGTCCATAAACATTGAGCAGAGTTACCAGTGTGCCACATAATTTACCCTGTACTATGATGTATCTACCATTCAGGTCAACGTCTTCATGCATAATTTCAAAGGGAACATTTCTCTTGATCAGGATCATCACCCCTCTTGCATAGGAAGAGTATTTCGTAGCCAGTCTCACCCCAGCCCATTGTTTGCCCACCTTTTCGGCCGCCTTACCCTGAAGGTGCGTTTCCTGAAGGAAGGCCACCTGTACGCCATGTCTATTCAAAAAGGCAAGCATTTGTCTAGTCTTTTGCGGCCTATTGAGTCCCCGCACATTCCCAGTAATGCATTTAATCTTACCCCCCCCTCTCCATAACACCAATCCCGCAATCCACCCTCAATGCAATAGGCTTTCCCCGGCTTCCATCTCAGAGGCCCATCCACAGCCACCATCAGCACATAAAGGACATAAGATCCTCCACTACGAAGACCGATCCAGTACCAGAAATTCCAAGCACAGTCTAACAGCAACACAGGTCTCACTTCCCTGACCAGGTAAAAGAACAGTCCCCCAACATCCCCCAGAAACTCAGCCCCCATCCCTCCACCCACTTCAGCGTGCCCAAAATGCCAAAGCAATCCCATTGTCCCCCCTACCCCAAACCCCAACAATATCAACAACTTCGTGTGGGGAGCTCCCGTCCTGGGGGGCGTAGTGGCACTCCACTCACGCCAGGTATTGACGAGAGCGTAGACCTAACATTTAGAACTACATCCCCATACCTGCAATCCTATTCCGTGAATAAAAAAGTAACAGATAATCGAGTAAACTCCAGCATATTGTTAGATTTGCTCCAGTCCGGGCCCTCAGCAAATAGATCAGAACCCATAGGCAAATAGGCGCCGCATGCGCACCGCAGCACGTGCACACAGCGCTCAACGCCAGTGGCCCTCAGCCCGGCCTAGCAATGCTCACACAGGTGAAATGATCTATAAAGGGCCAGTGCCGCACATTCTACAGAGTCCCCATCAGTTAACATGCCCCTCCGCCCACAATGTACATATTCGCTGAGCAGGGCAAAGCAGACCCCAGTGGACCCCGAGTCCCAGCATCGTTAACAGCCCAAGCAACAGTGGAGGTGGCATAGCACAGTGACTCGCAGCAAGTTCCCCTCCACAGACAACTGCACATCTTCAGCTCAGGCGGCTTCTTCCTGCCCGCCATTGTCGTCGTCTCGACGTTCCCTCGGCCCTTTAGCTCTTCTTTTCAGTTGTTTGGCGTAGTCCATGGCCGCCTTTGGGGAGGAAAAGATCTTATTGTCCGCAGGGGGCCCGATCCGCAGGCGTGCCGGATAAAGCATGGCATATGCCACGTCCTCAGTTCGGAGCATCTGCTTCACCGCAGCAAATTCTTTCCGAGCTGTCTGCACCGCCATGGTGAAGTCGGGGTAGAACTCGAGTTTGTTGCCCTGGTATTCGATAGCCCCTTTTTCCCTCGCAAGCCGAAGGATGGTATCTCGGTCCCTATAGTTTAGTATCCTGGCTACTATCGGGCGCGGTGGTGCTCCAGGCGGAGGCCGCTTGGCCAGAGAGCGATGGGCCCGCTCCACTATAAAGAGTCTGGACAGTTGATCAGCCCCGAATATATCAATAATCATACGTTCCATGAAGTCTTCCATACGACCCACATTTGTGGATTCCGGCAGGCCCGTGACCCTTACATTGTTCCTTCTGGACCTCCCTTCCAACTCCTCGTTTTTGGCCTGAATGACCGCCAACACCCTCTCCATGCTGAACACCTTAGAAGAGACTGTGGCCAGACCATCTTCCGTGGCAGAAACTCTCTGTTCCACCTCCCCCATGCGTTCGTTTTGGCGGTCGAATTGTGTCGCCATTTGATCGAGGCGGTGGTTGACAGACTCCATGGTGCCTTCAATTGATTGTAAGGTCTTTTGCATGGCCACCAGGGTGGATTCCAAGTTTGGGGCGCCCCCTACAGCCCCCCCTGATCAGGGTCAGCAGGCGCCTGGGAAGATGTGTGCGCAGTCTTTTTATTCGCTTCAAACGTTATTTTTGGCTGAGTCCTGTCTGTCCTGCCCATGGTGGCGGTTAAATCAGCCCAAGAAGAGATACCAAGCAGAGACGCAGCTATTTCAGGCTATGCTCACAGTTCAGGGCCAGAACACTGCCCAGTGCTATTCCCAGCCTCTTTCCGTGCACTACAGCATGGCGCTGGCAGGCTAACTGCCCTCCGTTGAAGGAAGCAGAAGTGCACCTCGTCGCAATTTCAGGCTCTCGTCAGCTTCATGTGCTACAACCAGCACAGTGTCCAATGGAGTTTAGCACAGCCCCACTACCACGTGTACAGTCCGTACCGTCTGTGGCTTCGTTGTGTAAGGCTCCCCTCTAAAGCCAAGGTCCTCCGATCTGGTTGTTTGTCCCTGGAAATGGCGGACGCTCCACAGGTCGCCAGACCTTCAGCGCAGTTCAGGGCCCCAGCAGTTCCGCTGTACACAGGACGCTCTACCGTTACAGTCCAGGGCGATAAGAATACCCCTCAGGGTCACAGCTCCGCCATCCCCGCGCACCGTAGCTCCTCCGCCCTTCCCCCGCCAGCCCTAGCTCGCGCGGCGCGGCCCAACCATGCCCGGCGCCACCTCCGCAGCCCCGGGCTTGCGTAGTGGCCCGCCCCACTCACCAACGCCGGCAGGCCGGGTCCAGGCCGCTCCGCTGCCACTCCGGTGTCTCTCCGCTGCCGTGCTCCGCCTCCGACTCTCCTCCTCAGTCTGCCGACTCCACGCCTCCGGGACAGCTCACGCAGGAGGCAACGGTGTCCTCAGGTCAGACGGCAGCGGGGCGTCTCCTCCACGAGGTCCCCAGACCGCGCTAGCGTTAACGCGGTGCAGAGCGTCCCGGCCCCCAGGGGCTCACCGAGTCACCGCAGGCGCCGGAAAAAAGCGTCGCATCCGACCCCCGATGGCAGTGGGGTTCTCTCGGCGTCTTTTCAGGGTGCAGGCATGAGAAATGTTAGGATAAATGGGCAAATATTACTAGGTCTCGACAGAGCCTCACGCAAGTGCGGCCATCTTGTCCGGCGCCCTCTAGCGCCCCCCCCAAGCTGCATGAGTTGAAGTTGCAACTTGCAAGTAAACAACTTCAACTCTGGCAGCTTGCCGGCACCATTCTAAAATGGTTACAAAGTTAGCTTTAACTCGAGCACCTGCCTTAACTGTAGGTGCTTCCTGTGGGCCAAAAGAAAAATCCGCCCACGAGCGGATTTGCACATTTTTCTGCAATTTCGGGAGATTCGCGGATCGCGAAATTGCCGAAAATCCATAAATTCCACGAGCGGAACTGATTTTTGGCCCACAGTTATTGAATACCTTGTTTGTAGTGTAGTACCAGGATAATTGCGGTCCACTTGTAAAATTGCTGTTAGATGGCCAATTTCAGAACCTGAGCAGGACCCTATAACGCATGGTCCTTCACCTGTAGTTATGAAAAAGTTTGAGCAAGTAATTACATGGCTACAGTCAAAGATTTCACCACAAGATATTGATTGTGTTAAAGTAGATCGAACTACCCAAGAGCCCAAGGAATCAGCACATGCTTACAACGAAAGGCTCCTGCAAGCCTTCAAGTAGTACTGTGGATTGGACACTCTAGATTCGAAGAAAATGGGAGAAGTTTGTTTCCAAATTCATCCTAGGACTAAGGCCAGATATTAGCCTTATGATCCAGCAGCATTTAATCTGTTGGCAAAACAAATCCATGGATGAGATTCTGAGGTATGCCAGAAACTGTAGTGATGAAGTAGACTCGAAGAGTAGGAAGCTCAAGGATAAGCCAATGCTAGTCCAGATGAGGAATGCAGATTGAGTGGACCAGGCACAGCCGGGAGAAGGAACGTTGGAACCAAGGCAGGGAAACAGTCATGGAGGGGCGGAGAATGCGTCCGGTCAGGGAAGAGGGAAACCCATAGATCCAAGATGGGGGTAGACGTTGGTACCCTAAGAAGAACTACTGCATGTCATTATTGTCACAAAATCAGGCATTGGAAGCATGAGTACAGGTCAAACCCAACTAATCAGATCCAAGATGAGGAAGTAGTGCAGGCATCTGAGGCTGTAAATACAGTAATGAGGCCCAGATCTGTACACAGAGGGGGTCTGAGTCCACAAGTGCAAGTTCCCCAACCTCCCAGGATGCCACAGGTGAATCAGGTGTACCAGCAGATGCCGTTCATCGAGATTTTCAATGAATTCTTTTCAGACCCATTGCAATCACAGTGTCAGAGAGGGGTGGAAGGCTGTACTCTTGGAGCAGTCTTGAAGGTAGGCCAGAGAGGACCGTATGTAGAGGCAGAGATTGACGGTCATCCCATCACATTTGTGATTTATACTGGTGCTACAGATTCTACTGTAAGATCTGCAGTAGTCCCAAAGCTACCCCTCTTGGGACAATTGATCCAAGTTGTAGGATTTGCTAATAAGAGAATGACTAATCCAGTGACAGATGAGATACCTGTGAGAATAAGAACTTTCCAGGATCTACACTAATTTGTGGTTCGCGATTTGAGTCCATTCTGCCTGTTGGGTCGCGATCTCTTGTGTAAGGTGAATTGTACCCCCTATTGCACACCCAAGGGAGTGGAGTTGCAGACTAATGATGAAGATATTGCATTCAAACTGGCGAATCAGAATCTCTGCTTAGAGATGTATCCGATGCTAAAACTGGACAACTATAACTAGACTTGTGAGAATCTCCCTAGATGTATGGGATTTCACGGGTTGAAGAGATAGGATTGATCAAAGGGGTTGAGCTAGCTAAAATACAGACCAAGCCAAATGCTGAGTTCCCAAGAACACCCCAGTACAATCTGACACCGGAAACACTTAATGATACGATTGGCTCTAGCAGGCATTCTGCAAGAGCCAATCGTATCATTAAGTGTTTCTGTCAAAAAGAAAAACACAGTTTGTGCTCTTGTTTTCACTTAGCTTTGGTTGTCATGAAATAGGAATTAATTTGTAAATATTCATGAATTGATGTGTTAATGCGTTTTGTTCTTGTTTTCATGTATTATATTGATTGTTTTTCTTTAGAATTTTGTATAAGTTGTCTAGTTATTGTGATGATCTTTATAGTGCATCTTTTTCTGTTCCTAAAAGAAACTTCTTAAATAAAACAAAAATATGATTAATGGGTATAAATAAAATTACCTTTTCAGGTGTTATTGATTTACACTTGTTCTTTTCTAAAGAATTTAAAGAATTGAGGTGTGGGCACTTTCCATTGTTGCTTATAGTATTACGGTCCAGCCCCCCTCAGTCCCGCTACGGACCTGACTCCTTTGGTCGTTTCAATTTTTGTTAAATTACCTGGCAAAGAATGGACACACGGTGTCCCCGAGCAAGCTACAGGACTGTTTGACTAAGATTCAGTACTTGGGTAATTGCATTAGGAAAGGCAAGAGGAAGGTGCAACCAGACCACAATGAGGCGATCATGAACATGACTGCACCTACCACACAAAAGGAAGACAGGATGTTTTTGGGAATGCTTGGGTACTGTCGCCAGTGGATTCCCAGCTTCTTGCTGAAGGTGTAATTAAGCATGGGCGGAAAATACGTTCCACTCGCGGATTTTGCGGATTTTCGGTAAATTCGCAATCCGCAAGATTCGCGAATTTCCCGCAAAATCGGCGAGCGGAACGGATTGGGTCAAAAGTTCAAGCTGACTTTTGTAACTCTTTTAGAATGGCGCCGGCAAGCTGCCAGAGCCATTCTAAAATAGTTACAAAAGTCAGCTTCAACAGGAAGCTCTAATACTGTGGTTCCCAAACTGTGCGCCGCGGCGCCCTGGTGCGCCGTTATCAGTAGCCAGGGGCACTGCGCACGATGTGAGAAAGATAGCTCTGGCCGCGATGTCAGAAGTGCAGAACGCCCGCCAGAACACCAGAGTAATAGTGTGTTGAAGCCTTGGAGCTTTCGGCCTCAAATCTGCGCAGTTTTTTAAAAATATTTGTATTTCTGCAGCTTCGGTAACTTGAAAGAGAAACTGTGGACAAAAGCCACGCAAAGCTCTGTGACTACGTGTTATGAGTAACTGAGTGTGTGTGAATCAAGTAGTGAATCACACAGTGAAAGCAACTATGCATGAGCCAGCGACGAATGAACGCCCTGGAGAAAAAGTTAAAGTTGCTGAACTGAATAAGAGACTGATGTTTAAGCATTCCTTTGCGACCATTTCCATTTGCCTCCTCCATTTCCCGAGCACCATTTCTCGTGGAGCATGCAGATGGGGGGCTTGTATGTCCAGCTGCACTCAAAATAAAATACTATGCCACTTGTCTACACTCTTTGGGGCTTTTTACAAGCCCCTTGCGCCGCAAGTGCATCACTTTTAACATGTGTAAAGTGACGTATGGGCGGCGGAAGGGGCTTGTAAATAAACCCCTTTATTTATAGTATTTGTTATTTTAAGAAATGACTTTTACAAGGATATGGGGGCATATTACCAACAACTAGCGATAATTTTTGTCTCTAACTTGTTTAGAGACAAAAATTATCGCCGCACACCGGCGATTTTTATCGCAGATAAACCTTGCTATTAGCAAGGTTTATCGCAAATGCGATAAAAAACGGCCGCAATGCATGAATATCGCTGAAAAGTCAGCGATATTCATGCATTATCGAGCAAATGCTCTTAGCCATGTTATCCACCTCCCATTGGATAACATGGCTAAGAACTGCTCAGGGCAGGTGTTAGATTTTGGAGATATTCGCGCTTAGCGCGAATATCTCCAAAAGTTGGTAATAGGAGATAGCGATGTTAGGGACTGTTTCCAGTACCTAACATCTTGGCACGCCCACTTTGCATGTCATTAGTGATAAATATCACTGACATGCAAAGCGGGGCCCAAGATGGTCGCTATCTCCTATTAGCTGTCACTAACTGGTGTTAGCGACAGCTTGGTAATAGGGAGATAATTTTATCTCCGCTTTCTTGGCTTTTAAAGCCAAAAAAGCGGAGATAAACCCCCTTGATAATATGCCCCATGGTATGTTGGTGGGCTTTCAAACTTCAGTCACAGGTTTAAATCTCCTGCCTTAGGCATCTCAGTTCCAAGACTGACAGCTATTGAATGGGAGGCAGTTAAACTTGTTACTGCAGTGCTTACATTGTATATATTCATTTAGGATTTTTTCTAGAATGGTGAATGTCATCTTGTGATAATTAATCAAACAGGGAGAAGAAAGAGCAAAGCAAACAATGAGAAAAGTAACCAGTGCGTGGTCGCATGGGTTTACGCAATCTGCCATGCTTCTTTGCGAGTGACCCTGGAGGAAAAACTTCAAACAAATGATCCTTTGAAAAGTTCAGGTTTAAGCAGTTGTCAGAATAGGAGGTAGAATGGTTCACCGCAAAGTTTGGCATCCAAGTCAAACTTCACCACTCTCAGAAAATGACTGCCATAATCTGCTGGCAGGTACAGAGCAGGAATATCGCCGCAAAAATATCGCCTAACATAAATATCGCCGCAAAAATATCTACAGGAAGAAATATCGATGACAAAAATATCGTCTGACCAAAATATCGACAGACAGGTAAGTAATATCGTTAACATTAATATAGTTGTAATAAATATCGTTTACAAAAACATAGTTTACAATAATATCGTTTTTTAAATAATTATAAGTAATGTAGTGTTTTTAATGATTATTTTTAGTCAAAGTACTATTTTTAGTAGTATATTATTATTTAATAATGTATTTTCAGTTGAATTTAGTATTAATAGTTCCGTAGCGGGTTGTGGGTTTATAGGGGAGTAGGGTGGGAAGTAATTTAAATATAATGCAATAATACATTAATTAATGTTTTAAATGAATATAAATAGTGTAATAAATAATAGTTAATTAATTTCAATTAGTTAATTGAATAATAATTATGTAATAAATTATGTTAATTTTTTAATTATTTTTAGGTGTGTGTACAGGATTTTTTTAGTGAAAATGTTTTTGGGTAAAGGGGTATTTTTAGGGTTCAGGGTCAGTTTTCAGTTTTTGGGTAAAGGGGTATTTATAGGGTTCAGGGTCAGTTTTCAGTTTTTGGGTAAAGGGGTATTTTTAGGGTTCAGGGTCAGTTTTCAGTTTTTGGGTAAAGGGGTATTTTTAGGGTTCGGGGTCAGTTTTCAGTTTTTGGGTAAAGGGGTATTTTTAGGGTTCAGGGTCAGTTTTCAGTTTTTGGGTAAAGGGGTATTTTTAGGGTTCAGGGTCAGTTTTCAGTTTTTGGGTAAAGGGGTATTTTTAGGGTTCAGGGTCAGTTTTCAGTTTTTGGGTAAAGGGGTATTTTTAGGGTTCAGGGTCAGTGTTCAGTTTTTGGGTAAAGGGGTATTTTTAGGGTTCAGGGTCAGTTTTCAGTTTTTGGGTAAAGGGGTATTTTTAGGGTTCAGGGTCAGTTTTTAGTTTTTGGGTAAAGGGGTATTTTTAGGGTTCAGGGTCAGTTTTTAGTTTTTGGGTAAAGGGGTATTTTTTGGGTTCAGGGTCAGTTTTCAGTTTTTGGGTAAAGGGGTTTTTAAATATAATGAAATAATAGATTAATTAATGTTTTAAATAAATATAAATAGTGTAATAAATAATAGTTAATTAATTTTAATTAGTTAATTGAATAATAATTATGTCATTAATTATGTTAATTTTTTAATTAATTTTAGGTGTGTGTACAGGATTTTTTTAGTGAAAATGTTTTTGGGTAAAGGGGTATTTTTAGGGTTCAGGGTCAGTTTTGGGTTTTTGGGTAAAGGGGTATTTTAATTATATATATGTATTATTGTTGTTATATAAAGTAATGTGTAAAATTAATTTATATGTCCACATTTATTAAGTTTATAATTAAAAAGTGTAGTAAATTTGTTTGAATTAGTTAAAAAATAAAAGTAATGTAATGTATTTTGTTAATAGTACTTATATTTATTTATTATTTAATGTAATTTTAATTATTTTAAAAAGTCGATATTTTTTACATCTATATTAATTACAACGATATTTTGGAGTCGATATTTATGTACTTACCTGTTTAAGTATAGGGTGTCGATATTTTTGTAAACGATATTTTTGCAACGATATTTATGTCAGCTATATTTTTGTTATCGATATTTTAACACCCTACCCTGCTGGCATATGGGTCTTTGGGACATATGTACGAAGACTGACAATAACTACCGCTAACATTACTTAGCAGCAATATTTCATCGCTGTGTACCCCACGTACAGGAGAGTGAAAGGGGGAGATTTAAATGAGGGTAAAAAACAGAGGAAAGACACAGAAGGAGTGTGAAGGGGGAGCTTGAAATGAGGGGGAAACAACCGAAAAAGTGCATGAAAGAGTGAAGGAAAGACACTGAGGACCCAGGAGAGTGAAAGGGGGAGATTGAGATGAGGGTAAAAAAACAGAGGAAAGAGTCAACACAGGAGAGTGAAAGGGGGAGCTTGAAATGAGGGGGAAATGACAGAAAGTGAAGGAAAGACCCAGAAGGAGAGTGAAGAGGGAGATAGAAGTGAGGAAAAAAACTGAGTGAAACAGGAGAGAAAAAGCGGAGCAAGAGAATCGAGACAGAGGTCCAGTGGACCACCAGGGATGAGGCGCAGGTTAAACCTGCAGGTGGAGGGAGCCGCCAACACCAACACTTAAGAGTGCCGGGGCTTGGGTGGGGAAAGGCTTCACTTAATGGGGGATCTTGGAGGGAGAGCAATTTCACTGACAATGAGTCAGTAGTCATATCCCCACATCTGTAGATCCACCGATGCCCCTCGGCTATTGCATTTATTTGTTACAACTAGCAGCCAGACTCACCTTTCATGTGTGAAAGTTTGAAAATGATTAGATCAGTGGGCTGTGTCAATATTTATCAGTCTTTGGCATGGTCCAGCAGGTAAAATTAAAATCCTGAATAAAACATAATAACAGAAACTTGCTGTATTGAGGATAGACAAAACAAAAAGTATTGCTTTGACCACAAAATGCATGTATGAAGTACAGATTATTAATCTGTGTGCTGTGGAGAATTAAAAAGATCCCTCCTGCATTCCAGTGCACAAAGTCCATAATAAAAGGTGAAATGCCAATGGCATGAGGTGGGAGAGTGGGCTCTGGATGGGACACCATGTCAAGTCAACCCAACAAATATGTGAACCACCACAATATTTGAGTACATCCTGTATCTCGCCCTCCCTAATGTGCATCTATAAAAAATATTTTTTGTGTTTACTTTCAAAATGAATAAAGTGCTGTAGATGTGCACCCCAGGTCTTGCCAATATGCTACTCATCCCCTTTAATTTAAAGAAAAGGTGAAAAATCATCTGTCCAGTGTTCCAAAATGTGCACTGTGATGCTCTTCGGGTACTACTTGATGTGCTTACAACACCTCTGAGAATGACTAATGGTCTGCTGGTAGTTTGTGAACAGCTAGCTAGCATCTGCTATCCTTGTTATCCCTAATACCTTCATTGCATCCCAATTAATTTAAGGAAGCCAACAGGAAGTATTCCCGAGGTCTTGCTTACATCAACCCCACCCGCCCAACGGTAAAAAATGGTGGGGAGCCACGGCCAATTGCCAGTTAGGTCAAGTGAGCCACGGGTTAAAAAAGTTTGGGAACCTCTGCTCTAATAGATAAAGTAAAGCAGGTGCTCGAGTTGAAGCTCAAATTCAGTTACACAATCATTAATCACCCCAAACTTGGGGTGATTAATGATTGTGTAACTTAATTTGACCTTCAACTCGAGCACCTGCTTTACTTTATCTATTAGTGCTTCCTGTTGAAGCTCTTTGTAGCTATTTTAGAATGGCGCTGGCAGCTTGCAGGCGCCATTCTAAGTGGGGCTGAGGGCAGAAGGGCACAAAAGTGGGACAGAGGGCAGAAGGGGACAAAAAAAGAGTGGGGCAGAGGACAGAAGGGCACAGAAACGAGTGGTACAGAGGGCAGAAGGGCATAAAAAACGAGAGGGTGGCAGTGATTAACCAGGCAAAACAAAAAACCCCGCGAACACGCAAAGCGCCCCGCAAACACCCGCGAACACGCAAAGCACCCCACGAACACGCAAAAATTAAAAAATCTGCAAATTCGCACGCACTCACGAATTTTGCGGATCGCGAATTCGCAAAGCCGCAAATTCGCGGATTGCGAATTTGCAAAATTCGCCCATGCTTAGGTGTAACCTCTGCAGAGGTTGACACATAAGTAAGTGAGTCATCCAGTACAATGTGATAACAACTGCTTGATTACATTCATTGAGCTGAGAGAAAGCCTGTGTTGCACTCCGGCTCTAGGAATGCCTGATTACAACAAGTCCTTCTCACTATTTTACTGTGAGCAGGAGGGTTGCGCACTATCAGTACTCACACAGACTCATGGAGGTGTCCGTAGACCGGTTGCTTACTTTTCAGCTACCTTAGACCTGGTAGCTTCAGCGCTGCCCGGATGTCTCAAATCCATTGCTGCAACAGGTGTCAGCATTGAAAGGTGTGAAAGTATTGTGATGGGTCATCCTCTTACTGTTTACGTTCCAAACTCAGTTAAGCTTCTGATGATGAGTACCAAGACACAACATTTGACAAATAACAGACTCACACACTATGAGCAGGTCATACTTGCTTCAGAGAATGTGACTCTGAAAAGATGTTCTGTATTGAATCCTGCTACTTTGATGCATTTTCCAAATGTTGATGATGAATATTGTGAGAACCATGACTGTCTAGGTGTGACTGAACTTTGCACCAAACTGAAACCTGACATTGTTGATGAACCTGCCTGAATCAGATTAAATATTTTTTTGTAGATGGTTCATGCTTAAGGGACAATGTGGGTCATCTGAGAGCAGTGTGTGATGTATGAACTATTTCTGGAGTTGTGGAAGCTGCTTGTTTACAGGGAGTATATTCCATACAAGTGGCTGAAATCATTGCCATGACACGTTCCTGATTGGTTGCTGATCAAATCAGAGTCACCATCTACACCGATATCCAGTATGGGTTCGTTGTGGTTCATGACTTCGGACAGCTATGGTCACAGAAGGGGTTTTTAACATAATCAGGATCTCCCATCAGAAATGGGGAATATGTAAGACAACTGTTGGAAGCTTTGCAATGTCCAAAAGAAATACCTATGGTAATGTGTGGTGCCCATGGAAAACGGAACACCTTTGTGACCCTGTATAACAGGTCCGCAGATGAAGTTGTGCATTTCTGTGCTGAACAAGGATGCATTTTCACTGGAGAATATACTGGAGAGAGTTCAAAAAGAACCCAGCTCAGCATGATGTTAGCCATAGCAGAATCTTGGGATGAGATAAAGCGTTTGCAGGGAGAAGTGTCAGGACAGGAAGAAGCTGGTTGGATTAAAGCAGGTTGTGGGAAAAGAGATGATGGTATTTGTGTTTCCGCTGATGCTCAAGCAGTGTTACTAGATGATTTACAGAGCCCTATGGCGAGGCAGATTCATTGAGCAGTTCAAAATGGAAGGGATGCCATGGTGCAAGTGTTCAGACAGACATGGTTTAATCAATGGATGTCGGCATTTGCTGAAGCAGTATTTCACAGATGTGCTACATGTCAACAAATGAATGCTGGAAAGAAAACTGTGGTTGCATTGAGTCACATTGGAAGATGTGGGGGACCCTTCAACAGAATCCAGCTAGATTTCATTGAAATGCCCAGGTGCAATGAATTGGGGTACATTCTAGTTGTGGTGTGTGCTTTCTCATGGTGGGTGGAAGCTTACCCGACAAGGAAGTGTGATAGTCTCACAGTAGCAAAGTTGTTGCTTAGAGAGCTTATACCAGAGTTCAGTTTGCCACCATCATTGGAGTCGGATAGAGGGACACACGTCCATAGTGAGATTATGAAGCTGCTTTGTCTTGCCTTACAAGTTGATCAAAGACTGCATTGTAGTTACCGACCTTAGGCATCTGGCATTATGGAACAGAGTAATGGAACTCTCAAGATGCAAATGGCAAAAGTGTGCTCATCGACTCCTCTGAAATGGCCTGATGCATTGCCCCTGGTGTTGATGAAAATTCGTAGTATCCCCGATATGAGGACAGATCTCTCGCCACATGAGATCCTGATGGGGAAGGTAATGTGTTTGCCAGCAGTACCGTCTACAGCTTGATAAACATCACACATGATTTGTTTCTTGATTATTGCAAAGGACTGGCTAACGTGGTCCATTCTGTGTCTCACCAGATTGAAGCTGTGACTGTCCCAATCTCGAAGGACCTTTGCCATGACGTGTGTCCAGGTGACTGGGTCCTCGTTCGCAAACACATGAGGAAGAACTGCCTTGATACTCGGTAGAGAGGTCCATATTAAGTGAATCTGGTGACAAATACAGTTGTGAAGTGTGGAGGCTTGCCAAACTGGATTCACGCCTCACATAGCCGCAGAGTTTCAGGACTGTTGGAAAAAACAGCTCCTCTCCCAGAAGAAAATCTAGCTGTGGTTGAAAGGCCACAGGATGGGATGAGGCAAGCTGTGAGGTTTGCTGATGAGGATGGTTGCCCACCAGAGTAAGCTGAGGGGGTCACGCTATACAAGCCAGAGGTATTGCCTCTGCGGGAGAAGGTAACGTTGTGAGTGGCACAGAGTCAGACTCAGCTGAGGGAACTGGTACGCAAAGCAGTTGGGTGCAGAGTAGAAGAGCAGAACTTGCAAGGGAATCTTGGCCTGGGAGACAGGGGGCTAAACATGAGATTGGCATCTGAAAGAGATCTTGCTCCGGTGTCTGAAATGTCTGAATCAGAGCTAAGTGACGCAGAACAAGCTCAAGGGAGTCTGAGGAGGCTGAGAAGAAAAAGAGTGCCCTGCCAGAGGTACGCTGCCCAAGAGTGGACCAACTTGATCAAAGATGCCGGGAGCAGTGGAGAGCAGGAGATTGAGGTCTTCACAAGTGGTCAGCAGAATCCCAGAACTGAAAATTGATATTGAACTAGTAGTCCCTGGACTGGAAATAGAGGGGGTGTTGACTGCGACTGTACCAAGGCCTCCAATATGGAGCAGGGTGCGAGTTTTGATTCTGGGGGATTTGTCTTTTCCAACTTTTAGATATTAGCCACCAAAAAAGGAGTTTGCAGCTGTTTGTCTTGAGATTCTATAACGTGCCATTGCTGAAATTGGTTCTGAGCTTATGAAAGACTGTTGATTGAATGTTCAATTGTAAATACAACTTGCTATAAAGGAATATAACCTAGGCCAGAGTGGAAGAAGAACACATTTAGGGACTTTCCGTAGAAGAAGAAAGAGGGATAAGGAAGTCTTTTTGAGTTGTGTAAATAAAGGTGCAACAAACTGTGAACTATTTTCCAGGAGTTCAGCAAACTGTGTGTAAACTGGTTGATCAGCAATCAGACAAAGAGAAAGAGACTTTGCATTGATCTTCTTGAAGTGTTAAACCGACAATTTAGAAATAGAGTCTGGAAATTCGAACCGTAGGTCCAAGTGTGTGATAGGTACACTCACAGTAGAGATGATAATAGTGATAGCAATAATTATTGTGTCTGTAAAGATTTCCCATGATGCAGAAGTTGAAGGGGTGGGAGTGCAAGGGACATCCACGCCTGTTACTCCTAGCACAAAAGAGGGTATAGTAGGATCTGAAAAGACTATGCTAGATCAGACTAGTCGCATGTTACACTTAGATTTGTCTAAAGGTGATTACATGCTAAATGCTTATGCAAAGATTCTATATGAGTATGTCAGCATGATGGATGTGAGAGATTGCTATGTGTGTATGCAGTTGTCTGCATCTGTGGAGGAGGGTATTCACTATCACCCTCTTCCTTGGGAGTTGGTTTGCCAAACTTGGTAAGGGAATCCTTGGTTACATTTTAAAGCCCATCATCATAGAGCTGGTTTGTGTGATTCTCTTGTTGAGACTAGTAAAGGCTTACAAATGGCACAAGGCAGGACATGTTGAGAGATCTTTTATGGAATGTGAGAGGAAAATGGAGACACTGCAGGACAGTCACTATGAGAATCTCAAAAGCCTAGAAATGTTGCAACAAGGATGACTGGCTACGGCTTCTGTTTATGTTGGTTCTTTCTACAGGGAGTTGTGAACAATTGTGAACAATTGTGATGACACATGTCATTAGAACAGGGACTAATGAAGAACGATGGTGCTCTTCCATTTGTAGGGGTGCATCATAATCACGAATGGTCTGCACCTACATTTATTCTTTTGTTGTGTTAACATTTAGTTATTAGAATGTACTTGGCAATAACATGTGAAAACAAAATTAATTTGTGCCATGTAAAGAAACAAATATGGCAGTTAGTTGTGAATACTGTAACCCTAAGCATTAGTTTGCAACTGAATAATGAAGTTTGCTCCTTTACAATGTAATGCAGAGATTTAAACGTGCACCAAATTAAAGTTGCATGTGGATGCGGTTAATGGAGTTTTAATGCGTAGGATATCATAGGCTGCTCATAATGATTTGCGCATTTGAAGTGTTTATGTAACATGATGGTTTAGAAATGCTTATATAAAATCTTAAATTATGTGTAATTCGTAGGGCCTATGTGCTTCACTCTTATGTTGGCTGATTTCTGTAGACCTGAGTTGTATTCTCCATGACTGCTTTCGTAATGATTAAAATCTGAATTTCATGTGCATGTTGGATTTGTTCTGTTCTCATGTTTCTGTTGCAGGTGGAGAAAGTCATCTATGTTAGTTAGAATAACACCTTTTGTTTTAGGACTTAGGCTTGGAGAGAAGAAGATACTTTTATGCAAAGAATGCTGATAATTGGGAGACGGTGTTCTTTCTCACTGAAGGAGGCCTGGGAATCAAGGTCATCGAGGCAGAAGCTGGGAGTATCGAAACTAAATGGAAAATCACCTATGAGAATTGCCCAGCAGGATGAGGTGATCCAGATGCAAGCTGTGGATGCAAGTTCTATGTTTTATTTGTTTTTACCTGATCTTACCTGGAGAATGCTAGTAAGGATGTCATGGTAGTAGTGTAGAGACAGACAAATGCTTTTCACTTACCATCCTCAAATGAAGCGTTTCAATCTTGCTTGTAGGTTTGGATTTGTATTAATTACAATGTATTTCTACAACCTCATCTTGAGGTGACTGTATGTCCAGTTATTTTTGGCTTAGTAATAAACCTCCTAACTTGGAATTCAGTCTGTGATTCTTCAGAGTCATGGTCCTTTAAAGCTGTAGTTTGCCAGAATGAGTTATTTATTCCCTTTACACTTCTCAGCAGATATTAACGACCCATTGACCAAGGGTTTCAGAGTAAATTGGTACAGAGGAACTCGGCCCTATCACATTTATGCCTATGTCTTTTTGAAAATGAAAAAAAAACTGTTAAAAATAAGTATTGTATAGCATAAAGCCACACAACCGAGTTGTTGAAAAGAGGCTAAAGGGAATTTGAACAAACCAAAGTGCAATGCCCAATTATACCCACCAAACGAATCTTCGAGAATACCAGGTCACATGTCCAATTTATTCTCATCCTCAAACACCAAACTTGGCAACTATACTCGAGATTTCTTTCCTTTGGTCTACAAATTAAAACATCCTTGGATTCCTCCTGTCTCCTTATCCTGCTCGGTTAGTAGTCCTCCCTTCCTTTCTTAAATCATCTTATCCTTGCCAAGAGGTACTCCTTTGAGCCTCACTATCTCTTTCACATGATGTGCCTTTCTTTAACCATGAGCTAAAGCAACCACACCAGCAGAGGAAAGAAAAACATTGCATCCAAAGCAAGCGTTCAAATTAAAATGATACATTGCGAAATTCAAAAGCTTCAGGCCTTTGGCCAACTTTATAACGGCAAGCATTTCAGTGCACATTTAAATGCATGATTACAGATACATATACAGTTACAATATAGGTGTAGAGCACTATTTAAATGGATACATTTTACGTTATAACATAAACGGAGAGCATTATTTAAAGAAATACGTGAACATATAAGAGATACAATAGTATTCAAAACATACAGCTGTAGATATTTGAGAGAACTGCAACTCGTTACTGTGAAGCAAACGTTAATATAAACAATCATATAAATGTTGAGATTACACAGTAGAAGCAGTTTCTGTAACCGTTCAAGTGCATTACATCCTGTTAATAAGGTTACATCACACCGGTACATAAGGGACCATTTGGACAGTCACCCCAGATTAGATAAGGTTCTGCCCCGCTGTATTGACAGATTGTACACAGAGTTGCCACCTTTTCCAGAGAAAAATACTGTACGTCTGTTCACGTATTAAAATTCTGCAAAGACCCGATTCTTTAGTAGAACTTTATATGAGTCCTCTGTATCCATTAAGTGGAAGCCTTCCAGAAAACGCAGCTTCCTGGTTTGCTAACGACATCTTGGGAAAATTCAGAAAGGTTTCCTGGGAGTGAATTCCACACATTGCTTAGAATTTATTTTGCTGTTTGTAACTCAAATGCAGTAGCGGCCCGTGGTGGGAGTGCTGCTGGGCGCTGACGTGGGGCGGGGGAGGGTGGGAGTAGTAAATTATGGATTACAGCCGATTAGAGGTAAGTAAACATATAAATAAATTAAACTAATTTCATTGCGTGAGCTGCATCGCATTTGGCAATGCAGCACGCGCAGCGGAATTTGTTTTATTTATTTATATGTTTACTTACCTCTAATCAGCCGTAATACTTAGTTTACTACCCCCGTCCCACGTCAGCCCCCAGCAGCACTCCAATCACAGGCCGCTACTGCTCAAATGTGTTTGCTTTCTATTTGCTGGTTCTATTTGTTTTAGGCTGTCCAGCTTGAGTTTGTCACCTCTGTTGCCCGAACCCTATTTACTATCTTCTTCCACCAGTACTGGATCTTTCTAAACAGACCTTTAAATCTGGTTCTTATTTTATGACATTTGTTGTGCATTTAATAACAGAGGTAAAATGTCAGTCTCTGTCTTCCAAGGATCTTGGTGTATATTTTTTTCTCTGACTTCAAAGTGAGAGGATTTATGTGACAAATATGTTACCTACTGGGGGTGTGCTTGATGAAGGCTGTACAATGTTTTTTTTCTAGCACACAACAAAATGTGCATGTCTGTAAATGAACTGTGATGATATTTCAGAGTATATCAGAGTTAGAAAAAAAAAAGCAAATGTTTTGGTAATTCTGAAGTGTGGTGGAAACAAAAATGCAATATGATCAAAACAAATAAATACACTAGACAATGACATTTCCACACATTATTGCTTGTGCACTGTGAAGTTTTATCAGTAAAAGTGTATGACTGTGCAAATGTAAAGGTCATTTCAATTGAAGATGTGTTGTCTCTAATACCAGTGCAGTAGCACACACCATGCATACTTGACTGACCCTACTCCACTATACTCTGCACACTCCACACTATGCCATTTTACTCCACGCCACTACACACTACATCATTACATTCTACTCTGCACCTTACGCCACTTCACTCTATGCCTCTCTACTCTACACCACCCTACTCTATGCCAATGTACTCTACCCAAAACTACTTTACTATGCATCACTGCATTCTTTTCCACTGCACTCTACACTATCCCTCTGCACGACTCCACTCTATGCCACTGTACTCTGCAACACTGCACTTCATGCCACTGCACTATATGCCAATGCACTCTACTCTATATCAATAAACTATATGCCAGTGCATAATATGCCAATCCACCCCATGCCACTCTAATCTACTCTGCACTCTATGCCACTCTACTCATTACTACTGTACACCACTGCGCACCACTTCACACTACTCTGAAACAATCTACTCTGTACCACTGCACTCAGTGCCACTTCACTCTACTCTGTGTCATTGCACTATTGTTGGAACCGGAGGTCTCTGGTTGGCACAGGTATGTCCTTGTGACAAGCAAGGACCCTCATCTCCACGTCAGGGCAAGGGAACTACTCCTTCGAATAACCCCTGCTCACCCTCTAGGTAGTGTGGCGCGAGCAGACAAGGCTAATCCTCAGGGCGATATTAAGTTAAGCATTTATGATCACACACAGTAAACCCACTGACCCACCACAAATGGACACCAGTCGTATGGTTGTATCAAAAAAACGTATACTTTATATAAAAGGTAGATTCAAGCAGGATTATCACAAGACCGAATAACGTTTAGTAAATCGAGGTCACCAGATTACAATAGGCAAACTTAGTCTTTCAGTGCTCGTTGGTTAGCAAGGTACGATGACAGGGAAATAAGAACGTTGCGGACCCTGGATCTGATATGAACTCGAGACGGAGTTCAAGTGTACCTTGCTGGTGGAAGTCCGAGGCGTTTCAGGCACGGCTACTTGTGAGGGCGGACCCCGAACGAGGCCGACGGTTCTCCAGAGGGTCTCTCCGGCTCAATCCCCCTCGAGGAGCGAGGTGAAGGAGCTAGACTGTGGAGGGTTGCGGTGAACCGGGATCGATGCAGCTCACGGGGCGAGGCGCCGTTCAGGCCTGCGGGATGTACTACTTCTTAGCACGCTGGGTCGTACTCATGGATCTGTGAGAGGCGTCGAGTTCTCGGGCAGACGGGTGCAGCACCAGGCTTCCAGTACCACGGTACGGGGCGGCCTTTCTTGAGGTGCGGCACAAGCCTTTGTATTCAGGAGCGCAAAGCAAGACAGTCGGGTGCGTTATGACGTACGGACCGTCCGAGGCTATGAAATGCTCTCCGTGCAGATTCCGGCTGGAGAAGGTGAGAGGCACACAGCGCGCTCCGTAAGCGGCGAGGTGACAGGAGAGCAGGCGGCCCAGCACTGAAGCGGAGAGCGACTCAGGGATGAGCGGGGCTCTCTAAGGTGGGGCGAACAAGCTCCGAGCTGTCACGACCTGGGAGGGGGCGAAGGCACCCGAGTCACAACTCTGGCGCGGGAATAGGAACTGAGGCCCAACAGCAGACGGGCACAAGCAGATAGAACTCAATGGTCCTGGGGTTCCGTTCAGGGGGCAAGCTCTCGATCAAGCCCTTGGAGATCGTTTCAGGCACAAGTCTACAAAGTCCTTTCTGGTCCTTTCCTCTCCGCTCTCAGCAAGGTACCACTGCAGGCCAGTCCAACTGGATACAGACTGGTTTCCGTCCTTCAGCTTCTCTTGGTCCTTCTAGTCAGGCAGAGGTTCGTCGTGGTCAAAACTGGATTTGATTTGTAAGGAGCGGAGCTCCTATATTTATACTGCATTTCTTTTGTCTTTGTAGGCCAGGGGGCCTGAGCCTGGTTCAACCCGGTTCTGAAGTACTTTGTTAACAGGACGCTGCCGTCTTCTTTCAGGGTGCAGGGCGGAGACATCAGACGCTCCGCAGGAGGTGGAGCCAGCATTGTGGTGGTGGAGCACAACCCTATTCAGAGTCAAGGACTACTCCGCCCACCCATCCTGGTGTAAGCACCCCATTCACCACCTGGAGCACCCGACTATCCCCGGGAATCTCCCAGCCCTGTCACTCACACAAACCCAGACAGCAGATACACACCCTGGCAGAGGCGGGCTGAACAGTTAGGCGAGCAAAGGCTAACTTTCTAAAAGTAGCATTTGCAAACACAGGATATTAAAATAAACCTTTCTAAAGGAAGTTTTTTATTATTCTGAGTTCAGGCATACTAAACTCGACCTGCTACCGTGTTCCCTGAACCTGCCGGGACTATAGCGTGTAATAGCTCCGACAGCTCATCTGGCCTAAGAGAACAGGTAGCCCTTCAATAGTGAAGAACGAGAAAGGGCGGTAATTCACTACTAGGACATGCCACACTCTAGGCTTGTCCTACCTTACGCTTACAATGCACCCTGCCCGTAGGCCTGCCATAGGGGTGACTGATATGAAGGTGAGGGAAGGTTCTGGGACTAGCAAGTGTGGGCACTTGCACAGTCAGCGTGACAGTACGAGACTGTACGCGGGGTCAGCAATTGCGGACCCGAGACATATCTTACGAGGCCGCTTCTGTGGGTGGCGCAACCAGCGCTGCAGGCCCACTAGCAACATTTGTATCTACAAGCCCCGGCACGCCTCGTGCACTTTACTGGGGACTAACAGTAAACCAAATAATCCAATCGTGGAAGTCAATTACACATACACTTTACATTGGGAGCACTTGCACTGCGGCACGGATTGGCCGTGGCGCAGTGCCCTGAGCATCGAACACCAGCAAAACATCTGAGGCACATTAGCAAAAAGTGGAAGGGAAACTCACGCCAAGGTGCCAGGTCTAACACGTGTCCCCTCCAGCTGAAAGGTGAGGAGAACTACCCTACCCCTGGTAGTTCCTCATCACTAAGGCGGAAAAACCTCGACAGACCGTCAGCATTGGCGTGGTCTATGCCAGGGCGGTGTTCCACTGTAAAGTCCATACTCTGTAGAGAAATGGACCACCTCAACAGTTTTGGGTTCTCACCCCTCATTTGCATCAACCATCTGAGGGGCCTGTGGTCCGTCTGAACTCGGAAGTGAGACCCAAACAAGTAGGGTCTTAGCTACTTCAGGGCCCAGACCACAGCAAAAGCTTCTCGCTCAATCGCACTCCACTTCTGGTCCCGTGGAAGTAACCTTCGACTGATGAAGGCCACAGGGTGATCCCAGCCCTCCTCAGTCGTCTGTGAAAGGACAGCCCCTATCCCATGCTCTGAAGCGTCAGTCTGCACTACAAACTCTTTGGAGAAATCAGGAGCCAGGAGCATGGGCGCCGTGCACATGGCTTTCTTCAGGGTGTCGAATGCTTCCTGACAGGCGTCGGTCCAGATCACTTTCCGGGGCTGCTTCTTCGAAGTCAGCTCCGTCAAGGGGGCAACGATGGTGCCGTATCCCTTGACGAACCTCCTGTAGTACCCGGTGAGTCCGAGGAAGGCCCTCACCTCCGTTTGGGTCTTGGGGGCTTCCCAAGCCAGGATGGTCTGAATTTTGGTTCGGAGGGGCGCCACCTGGCCGCTCCCAACTTGGTGTCCCAAATACACCACTGAACCCTGCCCGATCTGGCACTTGCTTGCCTTGATCGTGAGGCCTGCCTTGCGCAGAGCCGCCTACACTTCCCAAAGGTGCCGCAAGTCTTCCTTCCATGTTCCGCTGAACACTGCGATGTCGTCCAGGTAGGCGGCACTGAACGCGTCCAGTCCGACCAACACCTGGTTGACCAACCTCTGGAAGGTAATGTACAAAATGAGGGTCCCTGTGAACTGATAAACCATTATTCAAATTTTTTAAGGAAATAGTAGTAAAACAATCAACGCACTGTAAATTAATCACAATGAGTAATACAATACAATTTGTAAATAACAGTGCCCCAAAGGAAAGGGAGTGAAATAGCGTGATGCTGTGAAAAGAGGGAAAATAGTGAAGAGGTAGTAATCGTGACAAATGAATATATCTAATTTCATTAGGAATTCAAACACTATTAAACGGCTTCAGATCCCTGAGCCAAAGTAAGGGATCATTACATATCCCATTAGTGTAAAATTGTCTATATTGACACTGGTATAGGAATATCCAAAGTAATACGGGCGGTGTCAACTGAGGAAAGAAGGAGGTAGCCGTCGACGTTTCGACCCCACGCTACAACAGTAGGCGTACCTGTGGCCTTACATCGGGGTCTTCATCAGGACAAGGTGTATACAGGGTGCACTACAATTTCTGTAAAAATGTAAGTAATGTAATGTGAATATGAGAAAAAATGATAATGAATATCAAATTACCGTAGTGAGCGGTAAATTAAATGATTCAGAATTTACCATGGTTCTTAAGGATGGTTACTTGTGGTGATCAATGGTAGAAATAATTACATTCGTCAAATCTACAAAGATGAACAATCATCAGCTATTGCACTATGAACTTAATTATGTAAATAAATTTCTCTCTCAATGGATGATACATAACTTATCAGCGTTAAAAAACATAAACACAGAATCCTGCGTCGACCAGGATTAACCAAGATTCTATCAATAGCAAGACCAACAGTCTTGAACGTCATATTGAGTGTACTGAATTTTAGAGAGTGAGCCTTAGAGATGTTCGTAGTTGGCACTTACAACAGGATAATAAAGAAGGTGAACCTATAAGCACTGTATAGGAATTGGGCGGAACCCTACAAGTTGCAAAACGAGAAGTTAATATGCTTACTTTAGCTGTAATCATGATGTTCGCATATCGTCAATTCTGATGTGGCATTCCTCATAAAACCGATCTAGTGGAACTATAAAGAAACCCGACCTGGAAAGGTAGAGAGAAAGAACTGTGTAATTCACATCTTAGCTCGAAGGCAAACCCAAGCCGTTACTCATTATTAAGGAACCCGCTGACTTGCACACGTACCTAAACGGGACTTTGAAGATGCGTCCTGTTCGATCGCACCCAATCGGCCGTATCTGTGGGTAACAAACGTAACTCTCAGTTTCTTTTCACGAGCTGGGTTTTGCCTAAATTAGCGAGATAAATGTGGAGTAAGACCATGCCTCACCTAATACTGGCGTCGGTTTCATTCAAGCGCGAAGGTAGCCTCTTGTCTACGACCAACAAATGAGTGAGCATACTGCCAACTAAGAATCTAACAAATCCGGGTCGTTACTCGGGGCAACAGCGGACTAACCGCAAGGTGTTTCCGGGTCGTAACTAATGACAACAAACTCTCCGGTTCTGATGTATTGAAAGCACCGTTGTGATGTTTTTAAACTGTAGCGACAAAGCTTTATGACACAACAACGTAATAACATATGAATTAGGAAGGTGATGGCCATATCAAACATTTGGCATTACGATTAATCAAGTTCCCAAAGGAGCAACATTTGTCAAACAATTGGTTGTTCAGAATTACAATTAGCAAACATTAGGAAACGGTTTGCCGCACACCTCTCACACAGGAGGGTGAAGAGGCAGAGTATGTCATAGTAAAGTATTTAGCAAACTTGGAGGCGGCTATTTAAGAATAACCAAAAATTATTCAAGGGGCACTTTTAGTATACTAAGAAGGACATTCATTAGAGTTGAAATATCAATGATTAGATCTGCATCTTATACAAAAATTTAAGTGGCATTAAGCAACATGTTAATACGCATAATAAGGCGGCTCAATCTAGACACATCATGATTACTCAGAAAAACATATTCTCTTGAAAGTGCATTATTGGTGGAGAATAAGGACAAGTATTGTGATACAGTAATTCAATTGAACAGATGCACCTCTCGAACATGAAGGTGAAGATCTTTATAGTTAATTTCTCATAATTACTCAGAATAAAATGTTCTCTTTAAAGTGCATTATTGGTAGAGAAAAAGGACAATTGAACAGATGCACCTCTCGAACATGAGGGTGAAGATCTCTAAAGTTAATTTCTCATAATTACTCAGAAAAATTCTCTTGAAAGATCTTCACCCTCATGTTCAAGAGGTGCATCTGTTCAATTGAATTCCTGTATCGCAACACTCGTCCTTATTCTCTACCAATAATGTACTTTCAAGAGAATTTTTCTGAGTAATTATGAGAAATTAACTTTAGAGATCTTCACCCTCATGTTCGAGAGGTGCATCTGTTCAATTGTCCTTTTTCTCTACCAATAATGCACTTTAAAGAGAAAAAATATTTCTGAGTAATTATGAGAAATTAACTATAAAGATCTTCACCCTCATGTTCGAGAGGTGCATCTGTTCAATTGATTTACTGTATTGCAATACTTGTCCTTATTCTCCACCAATAATGCACTTTCAAGAGAATTTGTTTTTCTGAGTAATCATGATATGTCTAGATTGAGCCACCTTATAATGCGTATTAACATGTTGCTTAATGCCACTTAAATTTTTGTATAAGATGCAGATCTAATCATTGATATTTCAACTCTAATGAATGTCCTTCTTAGTATACTAAAAGTGCCCCTTGAATAATTTTTGGTTATTCTTAAATAGCCGCCTCCAAGTTTGCTAAATACTTTAATATGACATACTCTGCCTCTTCACCCTCCTGTGTGAGAGGTGTGCGGCAAACAGTTTCCTAATGTTTGCTAATTGTAATTCTGAACAACCAATTGTTTGACAAATGTTGTTCCTTTGGGAACTTGATTAATCGTAATGCCAAATGTTTGATACGGCCATCACCTTCCAAATTCATATGCTATTACGTTGTTGTGTCATAAAGCTTTGTAGCTACAGTTTAAAAACATCACAACGGTGCTTTCAATACATCAGAACCGGAGCGTTTGTTGTCATTAGTTACGACCCGGAAACACCTTGCGGTTAGTCCGCTGTTGCCCCGAGTAACGACCCGGATTTGTTAGATTCTTAGTCCTACGTTTATATTGGCAGTATGCTCACTCGTTTGTTGATCGTAGACACGAAGAGGCTACCTTCGCGCTTGAATGAAACCGACGCCAGTATTAGGTGAGGCATGGTCTTAATCCACATTTATCTCGCTAATTTAAGCAAAACCCAGCTCGTGAAAAGAAACTGAGAGTTACGTTTGCTACCCACAGATACGGCCGATTGGGTGCTATTGAACAGGATGCATCTTCAAAGTCTCGTTTAGGTACGTGTGCAAGTCAGCGGGTTCCTTAATAATGAGTAACGGCTTGGGTTTGCCTTCGAGCTAAAATGTGAATTACACAGTTCTTTCTCTCTACCTTTCCAGGTCGGGTTTCTTTATAGTTCCACTAGATCGGTTTTATGAGGAATGCCATATCAGAATTGACGATATGCGAACATCATGATTACAGCTAAAGTAAGCATATTAACTTCTCGTTTTCCAACTAGTAGGGTTCCGCCCAATTCCTATACAGTACTTATAGGTTCACCTTCTTTATTATCCTGTTGTAAGTGCCAACTACGAACATCTCTAAGGCTCACTCTCTAAAATTCAGTACACTCAATATGACGTTCAAGACTGTTGGTCTTGCTATTGATAGAATCTTGGTTAATCCTGGTCGACGCAGGATTCTGTGTTTATGTTTTTTAACGCTGATAAGTTATGTATCATCCATTGAGAGAGAAATGTATTTACATAATTAAGTTCATAGTGCAATAGCTGATGATTGTTCATCTTTGTAGATTTGACGAATGTAATTATTTCTACCATCGATCACCACAAGTAACCATCCTTAAGAACCATGGTAAATTCTGAATCATTTAATTTACCGCTCACTACGGTAATTTGATATTCATTATCGTTTTTTCTCATATTCACATTACATTATTTAAATTTTTACAGAAATTGTAGTGCACCCTGTATACACCTAGTCCTGATGAAGACCTCGATGTAAGGCCACAAGTACGCCTACTGTTGTAGCGTGGGGTCGAAACATCGACGGCTACCTCCTTCTTTCCTCAGTTGACACCGCCCGCATTACTTTGGATATTCCTATACCAGTGTCAATATAGACAATTTTACACTAATGGGATATGTAATGATCCCTTACTTAGGCTCAGGGATCTGAAGCCGTTTAATAGTGTTTGAATTCCTAATGAAATTAGATATATTCATTTGTCACGATTACTACCTCTTCACTATTTTCCCTCTTTTCACAGCATCACGCTATTTCACTCCCTTTCCTTTGGGGCACTGTTATTTACAAATTGTATAGTATTACTCATTGTGATTAATTTACAGTGCGTTGATTGTTTTACTAATATTTCCTTAATAAATTTGAATAATGGTTTATCAGATCACAGGGACACTCATTTTGTACATTACATAGCACCCAGGTCCCATGTGGATTCCTTTGGGTAAAACCCCCCATTCTTATCTAACCTCTGGAAGGTGGCAGGGGCGTCTTTCATCCCAAAGGGCATGACCCGGAATTGGTAGTGCCCATCTGGGGTTGAAAACGCTGACCTCTCTTTGGCCCCTTCACTTAAGGCAATCTGTCAGTACCCAGACGTTAAGTCAAACGTACTGAGGTACCGAGCAGCTCCCAACCGATCGATGAGCTCATCAGCTTTGGGGATGGGGTGCGCGTCAGTCTTCGTGACCGAATTGAGTCCTCGATAGTCCACACAGAACCGGAGTTTCTGGTGTGGCTCCCGGCGTCGCAGCCTTCGGGACCAAGACCACTGGGTTGGCCCAAGGACTGCTGGAGGACTCAATCACCCCAAGAGCAAACATCTTCGAGACTTCCTCCTTGATGCAGGCTCGTACCCTGTCAGTCACGCGGTAAGCCTTATGCTTCACCGGTAAGCTGTCTCCCGTGTCCACATCATGGACGCACCAATCTGTGACACCAGGAATCAGGGAGAACAAGTCAGAGAATTGCCTCAGCAACTGGCGGCAATCACTCTGCTGCTCAGGGGTCAGGGAGGGTGCGAGGTTAACTTCATCCACTGACCCACCTCGCTCGGAGGCCACCAAGAGGTCCGGAAGACGTTCGGTCTCCTCCTCCATTCCGTCATCGGTTGCCAATAGCATGCCCACTTCGGACCTCTCCAAGTGGGGCTTAAGGGGGTTAACATGTAGGACCCTCAAAGGGTTCCTGGGAGTTTGCAAGTTCACCAGGTAGGTGACAGGACTCTTGCACTCCACAACCTCAAAAGGACCCGTCCACTTATCCTGAAGTGCACAGGGCTCCACTGGGGCCAATACCCACACCTTTTGTCCAGGCTGAAGCTCTACCAGAGTGGCATTCTGGTCGTACCACCGCTTCATCTCCTCCTGGCTGGCTTTCAGGTTTGCCTCAGCAAGTTGCCTGAATCGCCTGGTCTAGTTTCGGAAGGCTAGCATGTAGCTATATACATTCTGGGGAGGTTTCCTGGTAGATTGCTCCCAGCCTTCCCTAACCAGACTCAGAGGTCCTCGGACCAGGTGACCGTACAGAAGCTCGAAGGGACTGAACCCGAGCGACTTCTGCTGCACCTCTCGGTACGCAAACAGTAGACATGTTAAGAGGACGTCCCACTTACGCCTCATTGGTCCTTCTAGGCCCATAATCATGCCTTTCAGGGTTCGATTGAATCTCTCAACCAACCTGTTTCCTTGGGGGTGGTAAGGGGTGGTGAACTTGTAGGTTACACCACGCTCTTGCCAAAGGGACTTCATATATTTTGATATGAAGTTGGTGCCCCTGTCAGACACCACCTCTAGAGGGAATCCTACTCGTGAGAAAATTCCCATCAGTGCTCGTCCCACCACGGGGGCCGTCACTGTCCTCAGAGGGATGGCTTCAGGGTACCAGGTGGCATGGTCCACCAAGACCAGGATGAACCTGTTGCCCATGGCTGTCTTGGGGTCCAGAGGCCCCACAATGTCAATTCCCACTCGCTGGAATGGGGTACTGATGACGGGGAATGGTTGGAGGGGAGCCTTGTTCTTCCCTCCACACTTACCACTTGCCTGGCAAGTCTGGCAAGTCCTGCAGTGAGCGTCTGAGTTCCAGTGCGTCTGGGGCCAGTAAAAGTGGGTGACAAGCCTGTCATAGGTCTTGTCCATCCCCAGATGTCCTGCTAAAGGTACATCGTGAGCCAAACCCAGTAGGAAGGCTCTGAACTTCTGGGGTACCACCAGCACACGGGCTGACCCAGGTTCAGCAGCCTTAGGCTCTGAATACAGGAGATCGTTCTCCCAGTAGACCAAGTGTTTTCCGGGCCGAACGCCATTGGCCTGGTCTGCAGCCTGCTGCCGCATACCCGCGAGAGAAGGGCACTTTTTGTGCTCCTCACAGAATTCCTCCCTGGAGGGACCCCCTTCTTGCTGCCAATGGGTCAGCTCAGGCAAGTCTCCCAGTTCGGTAATCTGTTCCCCGGTAGGCTCCAGGGTATCCCCCTCGAGGTCTGCCTCCTCCTGGGCAGTGGAAACTTTGAGGACCGGCTGTCTGCGCCCCCTGTGCCTCCTCTGTAAGGCCGGTTCCTGGGCCTCTCCCTCAGGCTCCAGGACCTCTTCGACACGCCTACTAGCTGCCATGGACCGCGTGGTCATGCACGCCCAGTCGGGTAGACCCACCATCCGCAGATGGGACGTTTTCTCCGCCTTTTCCCAAGGGGAGTTCTCCAAATTGTTCCCTAGCAGACAATCTACAGGCATAAAGGTCCTCACAACAACTTGAAGAGTACCTGAGACCCCCCCCCACTCAAAGGGAACCTGAGCCATCGGACACTGGCTCTCAGAATTGTCAGCATTGACAACCTTACAGTAGGCGTGCGGTACCACCTGCTCTTGAGACACCAGGTGCTGCCTCACTGCAGTCACACTGGCTCCTGTATCTCGAAGAGCCTCCGCCTTCTTACCGTTGATGGTTACTACCTGCCCATATTTCTTAGTGTTATTGGGTAGGTAGTTCTCGAGAACCATCTCACTATCTCCTAGCGAGACTAGGGTTATCTGAACGGGATCCCCACCCATTGGGACGGCTACTTCCTCCCCAAAGTTAACATTAGCTAGTTGCCGGGGTGGAGCACCAGTGGGTGCGGGTTTTGCAAATAAGCGACACTTAGGGTCAGAGTCAACGTGACCGAGGTCGCCACACCTAAAACAGGTGAAGGGCCCCTTTTGAACAGGTTTACCTGTCGGGCCCTGGTTGATTTCGGGGGTGGAGGAGGCTGAGAACCTTTCCCTTGGTTCCCTTGGGGATTACTTTGGGGACCTTTGTAGAATCCTTTCTGTTTTCCCTTGTCCCCCCCACTCTTCTGCCGGGGACCCTGCCCACCTTTGGCTGAGTCTCCCACTGGACCCTTGTGGACCCTGGTGCTGATCCAGTGGTCCGCTTCCTCAGCAAGCTTCCTTGGGTTGGACAGCTTGCTATCGAACAGGTGCTGGCGTAACTCAGGAAAACAATTATCCGACAAGTGCTCCCATGCCATCAAATCAAGCAGCCCTTGAAAATCATTTACCTTACTGCCCTTCACCCAACCATCCAGCGCTCTGCAGAAAAAGGTCACATACTCCACATACGAACCCCCTTGAATCTTCACACAATTTCTAAACCTCTGTCGGTACATTTCAGGCGTTAACCCAAATCGATTTATCAGGGCATCTTTCATGTGGGGATAGGAGATGGATTCTTCAGAAGGAAGATCTAGCAGGGTATCCCGCCCCTCGGTCAGGAACCGTCCCCACAACTCCGCTCCCCTGTCTTTCACAGGGGCCCGGTGGGAAGACATCGCTACCTCGTAGGCTCAGAACCACTGCCCTATGTCATCTCCCTTAAAATACTCCTTCATCACATCTTTCGGTACGTAGACCCTTGACTCTACCTGGGATGGCGTTGTGCTGCCACCAGGAGCTGCGTCCAAGCTCTTTGCTTTCAGCTCCAATTCTTTCAGGCGTATCTTGTGCTCCAGCTGGAGCCTTTTCTCCTCCATGGCCATCTGACCTTTCAATCTGGCCATCTCCACTTCATGCGCTCTGGTTGCAGCCCTGTCTGCCAGCTCTTCTGCCGACGGGCCTCCCTGCACTTCGATGAGGCTATCGGGTGGATCCACTACAACCTGATTTTCGGGCTCTCTGGACTCTTTCCAGGCTCTCAGTGCTGTGATGCGCTGGGTTCGGGTTTTGCAGTTTGCTTGAGAAACTCTGAACTTTTCGCATAGAGCTCTCAAGTGCTCGGCTTTGCTCCTTTATTTATTTATTTATAAAGTTTTATATAGCGCGAACTTGATCCCGAAGGATATCAGAGCGCTTTACAATTTGAGGCAAAGGTAACAAATCAGAACATTAGTCTAACATTGGGAATCTAATGGGCGTTGAATCAACTAGAACAAACATAGTATTGAAGTGAAATAAAGAAAACATGTTTTCCCTTTTTTGTTTGTCGAAACATTTTGTTTTTCCACACACCTCCTCTAAGAAGGGAGAACACCAATGGAGTTGGGGTCGATGGCAGGTTTACATCAAATTGGCAGGGAGAATAGGTGTATGTATACCCATGTGGCATGAAGAGCAGGTGGTGCACATACACAGAGGTGGTGGGTAGAGCGAATGCACACATGAATATGTCAAACAGTCAAGGAACACTCCCAGTTGGCAGTGACTATGGATAAACCCTTAAGTGACAGAGATGAGAATGCCAGCCCTTCCCAGTCAACATCGTCGATTCCAAAGATAACAGAGAGTGCTCTTGAGGGAAGTGAACCAGGAAGGTTTTGGAGATTGGAGATCTCTCGGCAAGAATGTAATCTGGTCGCGTTATTGGACTGCTCTCACTACGTGGTGATCAGTAATTCACTGTATATGAATCATAAATGCAAATCCGAAATCCTCACCGCTGGTACCAATGTTGGAACCGGAAGTCTCTGGTTGGCACAGGTATGTACTTGTGACAAGCAAGGACCCTCAGCTCCTCGTCAGGGCAAGGGAACTACTCCTTCAAATAACCCCTGCTCACCCTCTAGGTAGTGTGGCGCGAGCAGACAAGGCTAATCCCTAGGGCGATAGTAAGTTAAGCATTTATGATCACACACAGTAAACCCACTGACCCACCACAAATGGACACCAGTCAAATGGTTGTATCAAAAATACGTATACTTTATATAAAAGGTAGATTCAAGCAGGATTATCACAAGACCGAATAACGTTTAGTAAATCGAGGTCACCAGATTACAATAGCAAAGCTTAGTCTTTCAGTGTTCGTTGGTTAGCAAGGTACGATGACAGGGAAATAAGAACGTTGCGGACCCTGGATCCGATATGAACTCGAGACGGAGTTCAAGTGTACCTTGCTGGTGGAAGTCCGAGGTGTTTCAGGCGCGGCTACTTGTGAGGGCGGACCCCGAACCAGGCCGACGGTTCTCCAGAGGGTCTTTCTGGCTCAATCCCCCTCGAGGAGCGAGGTGAAAGAGCTAGACTGTGGAGGGTTGCGGCGATCCGGGATCGATGCAGCTCATGGGGCGAGGCACCATTCAGGCCTGCGGGACGTACTACTTCTTAGCACGCCGGGTCGTACTCATGGATCTGTGAGAGGCGTCAAGTTCTCGGGCAGACGGGTGCAGCACCAGGCTTCCGGTACCACGGTACGGGGCGGCCTTTCTTGAGGTGCGGCACGATCCTTGGTATGCAGGAGCGCAAAGCGAGACAGTCGGGTACGTTACGACGTACGGACCGTCCGAGGCTATGAAATGCTCTCCGTGCAGATTCCGGCTGGAGAAGGTGAGAGGCACACAGCGCGCTCAGTAAGCGGCGAGGTGACAGGAGAGCAGGCAGCCCGGCACTGAAGCGGAGAGCGACTCAGGGATGAGCGGGGCTCTCTACGGCGGGGCGAACAAGCTCTGAGCTGTCACGACCTGGGAGGGGGCGAAGGCACCCGAGTCACAACTCTGGAGAGGGAATTAGAACTGAGGCCCAACAGCAGACGGGCACAAGCAGATAGAACCCAATGGTCCTGGGGTTCCGTTCAGGGGGCAAGCTCTCGATAAAGCCCTTAGAGATCGTTTCAGGCACAAGTCTACAAAGTCCTTTCTGGTCCTTTCCTCTCTGTTCTCAGCAAGGCACCACTGCAGGCCAGTCCAACAGGATACAGACTGGTTTCCGTCCATCAGCTTCTCTTGGTCCTTCTAGTCAGGCAGAGGTTCGCCGTGGTCAAAACTGGTTCTGATTTGTAAGGAGCGGAGCTCCTATATTTATACTGCATTTCTTTTGTCTTTGCAGGCCAGGGGGCCTGAGCCTGGTTCAACCGGGTTCTGAAGAACTTTGTTGACAGGACGATGCCGTCTTCTTTCAGGGTGCAGGGCGGAGACATCAGACGCTCTGCAGGAGGTGGAGCCAGCATTGTGGTGGTGGAGCACAACCCTATTCAGAGTCAAGGACTACTCCTCCCACCCATCCTGGTGTAAGCACCCCATTCACCACCTGGAGCACCCGACTATCCCCGGGAATCTCCCAGCCCTGTCACTCACACAAACCCAGACAGCAGATACACATCCTGGCAGAGGCGGGCTGAACAGTTAGGCGAGCAAAGGCTAACTTTCTAAAAGTAGCATTTGCAAACACAGGATATTAAAATAAACCTTTCTAAAGGAAGTATTTTATTATTCTGAGTTCAGGCATACTAAACTCGACCTGCTACCGTGTTCCCTGAGCCTGCCGGGACTATAGCGTGTAATAGCTCCAACAGCTCATCTGGCCTAAGAGAACAGGTAGCTCTTCAATAGTGAAGAACGAGAAAGGGCGGTAATTCACTACTAAGACATGCCACACTCTAGGCTTGTCCTACCTTACGCTTACAATGCACCCTGCCCGTAGGCCTACCATAGGGGTGACTGATATGAAGGTGAGGGAAGGTTCTGGGACTGGCAAGTGTGGGCACTTGCACAGTCAGCGTGACAGCACGAGACTGTACGCGGGGTCAGCAATGGCGGACCCGAGACATATCTTACGAGGCCGCTTCTGTGGGTGGCGCAACCAGCGCTGCAGGCCCACTAGCAGCATTTGTATCTACAAGCCCGGCACGCCTCGTGCACTTTACTGGGGACTAACAGTAAACCAAATAATCCAATCGTGAAAATCAATTACACATACACTTTACATTGGGAGCACTTGCACTGCAGCACAGATTGGCCGTGGCGCAGTGCTCCGAGCATCGAACACCAGCAAAACATCTGAGGTACATCAGCAAAAAGTGGAAGGGAAACTCACGCCAAGGTGCCAGGTCTAACAACTATACTCTGCATCACTTCACTCTATACCAATGCATTCTACTCCACTTTACTCAAAAACAATGCACTCTATGCCACTGCATTCTACGTCAATCTGCTCTCTACAACACTATACACTACTTTGCAATACTTACCAGAACTGCATTGTAAACCTTTGTACTCTATACTACTCTATGCTACTCTATTCTACTCTGCTTCACTGTACTCTATGCCACTGCACTCCAAGCCAATGTACTCTATGGCACTCTAGTATACACTAGTACACTCTACCACAGTTTATCCTGCAACACTGCAATCTTTACCACTGCAATCTATGACACTGCCCTCTATGCCACTACACTCTGCACCACTCCACTCCTCTCTATGCCACTAGCCTCTACTCTGCACAACTCCACTGCTACTCTATTTTGTAACACTGCTCTTTACACCACTGAACTCTACGCCACTCTTGTCTGCACCACTGCACTCTACTCTGCACCACTCTTTTCTATGCCACTCTCCTTTACTCTGCGGCAATGCACTGTGCACCACTACACTCTATGCCAGTCTACTCTGCATTTCTCCACTCTATACCACTGCACTCTATGACAATCCACTCTAAGACACTCTAATCTACTCTGCACCTCTGCACTCTATGACACAGCACTCTATGCCACTGTACTCTACACCACTCAACTCTACTCTGCAACAATTTACTTTATGCCACTGCATCCCACACCATTCTATTCCACTCTGTGCCATTCCACAGTATGCCACTCCACTCCATGCCACTGAAATCTACCCTGCACCATTCCACTCGAATCCCACTCTAGTCTATGCCAATGCACTATGCAAATGCACTTTACACCACTTTACTCAAAACCAATGCACTCTAAGCCACTGCACTCTATACCAATCTACTCTGCACCACTGTACACCACTATACTCTACTCTGCAACACACTACTCTTTGCCACTGCACTCTACACCGCTCTACTCTACACCATTTCACTCTATGTCAATTTACTCTACACCATTCTATGCCACTACACTCTACACCAATGCACTCTATGCCACTGTGCTCTACACCACTGCCCTCTACTATGAAATAATTTACTCTAGACCACTGCAATCTACGCCACTCTATTCCAGTCTGTGCCATT
Organism: Lissotriton vulgaris; assembly: GCF_964263255.1. Taxonomy (NCBI): domain Eukaryota; kingdom Metazoa; phylum Chordata; class Amphibia; order Caudata; family Salamandridae; genus Lissotriton; species Lissotriton vulgaris. The sequence goes on from NC_141695.1 coordinate 1,375,803,533, forward strand.
CCACTCTACACCACTCTACTCTATGCCACTGCAATCTACCCTGCATCACTCCACTCCACCCCACTCTATTCTATGCTGCTGCACTCATTCATTTCATTTTCATAAAGCTTTATTCGGTACATATCAGACAATGACCATAAAAGCACATAAAAGCAGCATACAAATATTGTCAAGTAGCAAAATTACAGGGGTCATTATTACAACTAGACATATGTTAGAATAATTAAAACATCATACTTTTCCTCGCATGAATTGCTTTAAGAAGGTAGGTGGCAGTAAAAAAGCAAACATCGGGGGGATGCATGTTAAAAAGCAGTTTCATGGAATCATGCACGGTACGAACTCCATATTTTACAAGAAATGGTTTTAAAAAAGCTATGCGTAGTTTTCTATAAAAAGTACATATCAAAAGAAAGTGCAAAGTGCATTTTACTGAAGTATCATCACACGGGCAAGGGCCAACTGGATGTTTTTTGGGAGATGGAAAGGCCACCAGGTTATGTACAATCCCAAGCCTCAGTCTGGTTAAGATAAACCGATGGGACACTCTGGTCACTTGACTTAAGTATATTTGATAGCCTTCACTTCCCCCAAATTTATTATAAAACATACAGGTGGAAAGTTGGCCAATACTACTCTTCCGCCTCTCAGCCCTGTGATTCATAAATATATTCTTCATTTCCTGTTTTGACAATGCTGTAGCAGCATAGCAGTCAGCAACTATATCAATACCATAAATTTCCTGGAAACTACAAATAATATATTTTAACCACGGGATCCTAAGATGATTATCAACAGAGAGACAGTCGCTGATAACGGCTCTGTTCAGGGCGGTCTCATCCTTCTGCCAGATTAAACGCCATAGCATTAGCGGCCTTAAAGATATCAAATCTGACAGGTAGTTGATCCCTAGCTCTCTGTGGGTTAAATCGTTTGGGGCAGAATTGGGTAGACACAAAAGTTTTTTGAGAAAAAGATTTTCCTCCACTTGCAGGCTACTATTGGAGACGTGTCCCCACGCCCCAGCCCCATAAAGGGCGATGGACACGCATCGCGATTGATAAATCTGTAGCATGTCCCTGATGCATCTATCCCCTATTTTAGTCGCAAATTTGAATACCCCATGGGCACTTTTTGCCATCTTGGCCCGTACCTTGGTAATTTCATGGGCCCAGCTACAGTCCTTTGCAAATGTAATTCCCAAGCAACAAAATTTGTCAACTTGGTGGACCTTGTGCTCGTCGATAAAATAAGTATGGGGTCTCCTGCGCCCGGCCCCACAGGTCATGGTATAAGTTTTAGTTTTGTTTATAAGTAATTTTCTATCCTTGATAAATATGGAGAACCTATCCATCAAACGTTGAAGCCCTATTGGGGTCCTTGACAGTAACATGGCATTGTCCGCGTATAACAATACCACGACGTCAAGGCCATTGACTTTAGGGACGTCAGCCCTAATTGTTTTTAAAACTGCATCAACCTTGTTAATAAAAAGGGTAAAAAGTAGTGGGGCAAGTACACAGCCTTGCCTTATCCCACGCCTAACCTTAAACTTTGGGGTGCACTCCCCATTTGTACTATACCGTACACTAGTTCGAAGGTAGTCATATATTCAAGCTAGAAAAAAGAGGATACTTTCTCGTGCCCCCATTTCTAACAACTTCACCCAAAGAATTGAGTGAGCCCTTTTTGGCCTGTGTATACTTCCCTATGAGAAGTTTTAGATTTAAACACAGGTCCAGGGTTCCACGCCCTTTCCGAAACCGTACTGGGTGCTGGCCATTATACCATTGTCTTCTGCCCATTCTTCCAGCCTTACAAGTAACACCCTGCTCATGATTTTGACTGAGGAATCTAATAGGGATATGGGACGATAGTTCTTAACGTCCCCCCTATCCCCTTTCTTATAGATCTGTATTATAATAGATTCCTCCCAAGTCGGTGGTGCTCCATTGCATACTGCAGCGTTAAATACTTTAGCTAACATGGGCCCCCACATAGCGGGAATGGTTTTATATACATCAATGGGAACCCCATCCGGTCCCTGGGCCTTACCCCCTTTGCTAGCAGTAATACCTTGTAAGACCTCAGCAATGGTGATATCCAGCGGTACAATGGGCCAAGATCCACGGTTATCCCCTTGTGGTTTATCAGAGTGAAAGATAGTGGAGAAATGCATTACCCAAGTTGCCATATTGACGTTCGATGGTAATTCTGGGACCATATCGTCTTTAAGGAAGGGGCAAGTGACTGTTGCCCAAAATAATGCACAGTTAGAGGTTTATGCTTTTCCCAATGCTCTTGCTGTAGCTCAATCTTCCTCCGTTTAACCGCTACCTTATAGTCATACCTAAGTTGGGTTACCGCCTTCTTGTCTCTCGGCCTGTCGGCCAGCTTTAGCTCCGTTAACAATGCGGTACAAGCGTGATCAAACCACCCTTTGTTAAAAACTGAATTTTTAAAAAAATTTAAACTTTATTGTTTAGTTAATTAAAACCATAACATGTCACGCAACAGATATAAAATGTATAAGATATCACTAAAATGATTGATAAAAAGACTTATGATAGAGAAAAAAAAAAAAAAAGAAAAAAAACAGTGTAAAACTCAATATTTTTCCTACTGATATTTCCATCGCTGTAAGAGTCATTGAGACAGAAGAAATTCAAATCATTAAATGTTCATGTTGTTTTTATACGTTTCTCAAATGCCTGCAAGAACTTCACCAGCTTGCAGTGTATTCTTGGAGCGGTAGTGTCCAGACTTCCAATAATGGCTGATCTGCATGGTTGTAGTTTCATGGACCGATAACTTTCCTGTAGGTATGACCGTTCCTTGGATAGCATCTTACAGTGACAAATTATGTGTATTAGATCCTCTTTAGGGCTACCACACAGTCGACAAGAAACAGCATCAAGCAGTTTCCAGGCAGGTTCATTGGCTCATGTCGGAAAGTCGCCGAATCTCAAAGCCATCAGCTTTTTCTTAATAAAAATAGAGTAAGTTGTTTCCAGGTATAGTGCAGCTGTCAATGTCTTATAGCCATTTATCACAGCCCATGAGTGCGAACGATGGGAGAAAATTTCTTTGTCCAAAATTAACGAATGGAGTTTGGCCACTTTATTTAGGGTCTGTTTTAGTACAGCAAATGACAGATTATTATCCCATAAGGTTTTTGAGCAGGTTGTCTCCAAATCTTGCATGAGGAATTGATTTGCTTTGGATTTTTTTGGGATTTAAGCTCTTCCCATAGGTAGGTATTAAGATTGTTATTACTGCTTTTTACTTGATCTGATACCACACCTTAATATATGAATATATTCTCCCCGGTATTTCGTTTTTTAATCCGAATTCAAGTCGCAATTGAGCTGGTGATGTCGTGCGTGGGCGTCGTAATACTTTTTTGTATATTTTAGTTGTCAAGGTGTTTAGTAGGTCGGCGTCCTTTCCATGCATTGCCACACTTGCATAGGTCAGGGTTGGGAGGACTTTATATGCCATCACGGTTAGAAAGGGTTTAAGTGATGGCCCTTCCAGTTTTTTTGCCAGGGTACTTAGTTGAAATATCAGAGCACCCGCTCTTTGGGTCAGATAATTCTTCTGTTCTTTTAGGTTAAGTTTGTCATCTATAAAAAAAACAAATACTTGTAAGCCGAGACTTTCTCTAGTGGTTTTCCTTTTAACCATATTTCATGATGCAATCCACGGCGGTTAGTAATCAACATGGTTTTAGTTTTTGAGACGTTTAATGCCAACTTGTTTGCCAACAAGAAAGCCGAAAGTTCCGTTACTAATCTGGTTAGCCCCACCTTTGTTAGGCTCAAGAGTACAAAGTCATCTGCATAGGCCAAATGAGTGAGCTGTAAATCACCAAGTTTTGGTGGGTGGGCATTGCAGTGGTTCAATTTCACAGAGAGATCTGAGATGAAGAGGTTAAATAAGTGTGGCGCAAGAACACACCCCTGCTTGAGGCCGATCGTTGTGGGAACTTTTCTCGGCAGTCGTGTTCCATCACCAATTTTTACTTGTGACGAAGTATCAGAATAAAATAGCAGCAAACCCCTTAGAATACACTCAGGAATTGCCCATGATCTCAATTTCGCCCACAGTAGATTACGATCCACACTGTCGAAGGCCGCCTGAAGATCAATAAAGCACATATTCAGATCCTGTTTTCTACTCATGCACTTCTCCGCGATCATAGTGATGGATAGGATATTTGCTGTTGTTCCGATCCCCTTCCTGAACCCCGTTTGATTTATGGGGATCAGTTCTCTCTCACCTGACCATGCGACCAAATCGTTCAAGAGTAGAGAAGCAAATTATTTTGCCTCGATGTCCTGCAACGCTATCAAGCATTAGTTGTTTGCTAAAGATCTTTCTCCACCTTTATAAATCGGCGTGAATATTGATCCTGTCCAGCTCTCTGGTACTTAGTTCATGTTTTGTACGTCTGAGAACAGTTCCGCCAGACAAGGTCCCCAAACTTCCGGAGCATATTTGTACCCCGCTTGTGGGATGCCATTCGGGCCTGGCGCCCCACTTGTTTTTCCTTTTTTGATTATTTTGATTATTTCTTCCACGGTGTATGGATTATTCTGAGGGTCCGAGCTTATTACATCACAATGGTCTCTGATCAACGATTTACCCCCTTTTTCTTCTACATGGCACGGTTTGTTTTGACTTTTAGTACATGGGTCACTGCTTTGTGTTTTTTCCAGAGTGTCTGAGAATTTAGTTGCGAGAAATGCTGCCCACTCTGATTCCTGCACATTAGAACTCAGGACGTCACAAGGTCTCGTTAACTGGTTTATTGTTTGCCAGAATATATTAGAATTCTGTAATTTTGAGCTGTAGATTAGTTTTGACCACTGATTTTCCCGGGACAATTTTAGTAAACTTACTATTGATGATATTATTGATTGTTATAAAATCCCTTACAATATCAGCGGCATCATGATCACTCTCAAGGATAGCGTTGATTTCTCCAAAACAACCTTTAACAATAGATTTTAGTACCACATCGGCTTTTTCACCCTTCCATCTTACTCTTACACCAGTGGGTGTGTGGGGTTCAATATTCGCTACAGAACATACAATTGGTGGAGACCTATCTTTCCAAATGGTAACTTCAATGGTGATACAGTTATGGTCACTTAGCATGTTATCAACAACCTTAGGAGCCTTACACCGAGAAATAATACTAGATGACACACAAATATGATCAATCACTGTGTTGGCATTCCTTCCCGTGAATGTGGGAATTGTATCACCTCATTCATCCTTGGCATAGGCCAGGATTTCCAGGTCATGGGCCACCATTAATTTATTCAGAGACTCCCCATAATGGTTATGCGGGAAGTGCAGGTCATCTTCCCCAAGATGATTTTTGACCCCGCATACCCCCAGGGTAGACAAAGTGCAGATTGGAGTGTTAAAATCACCTACCCAAATAAAATCAAAAACAACATTTACCCCTGTAACTAAATCATCTAAAACGGCCTCCAAGTGGTTCACAACTTGGTGCCTCGTGCTATCAAAAACATTATTATAAAAATGTATTAGAAGGATATTGCGTCCCTGATTCTGGTGTAGCCACAAGATCTGAGAATGGGCCCCAACCGTCAAATATCTTTTCACAATAATGGGGAGGTTTACAGAGACCAGTATCAGAAGTCCTCCCTTAGCTCTTCCGGATAGCGATGCCAGCGCTGGCAGATTAAATGAGACATGGCCAGTATAGCTAACCCGTTCCTTACACCAGGTTTCCTGGAGACAGATAATGATTGATTGATTGATTGAAAGCTTTATTTCAATATAAAAACATATCATAAAAGCAATACATTACATCAATAATAAAAACATTTTAACAATGCACAATGTAAAAATCCTACAGAATTACAGTGGGATTAAAAGAATGTATTATTGGGCAAATTGTAAAAGCCAGTACAGGCAGAAAACACATTACTGGATCAACAGTTTCTTTGCAGTTCTTATTCGCCAAGCCCAGCCCAGAAATGTTGCCATACAGCAGGCAAAGAAGGGTCGGGCATCTGTACGCAATATGCGTAAGGCTTCCAAATGTGATCTAGTGCCCAAGCTCCTACATAAAGGCTTCAGCCATCTCGACCTAGGCACCGCATAAGCATAGCACTCAAACAACAGGTGAGCAACGGACTCAACCCTTGAGTCACAGAAGGGACAATATGGTACAGTTTGTAATGGTGGTTTCCAGGTGGAAGTTAACAACCCTAAGGGGAGTACTCCCACCCTAAATTTGAAGTACAGTGATCTGTCGCCCGAGTTATGAATTAGGTCCAGATAGGGTTCCCTATAGGGGAGCTCCTTAACTAACAGAAACTGAGCAACAGATTTACAATGCTTAGGATTGCACATTCTCTCGTTGTCCACCCATGACCAATAAGCCTTCTTTAGCAATTGTTTTGACGGTGCTGATCTATTGACCCAAGCGTCTCCTAACCCCAACTCATAGAGAAGCCGCTTAACCTCCCTGAGCCAGGTTACCTTATGACAGCCCGAAAGGGATAAGAGTTCACTTAAGGCATCTGCGTAGCTACACAATTCTGGGACGTTCCATATCCTGGCCCATAATAAAAGGGGACGTAGCCTTGCTTGCTCGCATATTGGGCGTGTGCCTGCATCTAGCAAGAGGGGGATTGTAGTGGTACTGTGGGGTAACCTCATAAGATCTTTATGGAAGTTATTTTCGAGGTGCGATAAGGTGTCAACTCTCTGAATGCCCCACAGTTCTGCGCCATACAATGCTGCACTCACCACCCTTGCCCTGTAAATGTCTAATAGTGCCCCAGTAGGTTTTATAGATGAGGCACGTTGTTCTTTGAGCAGGGCACCTGCGACCCTCTTATGGGTCAGAAACACCTTTTGGTGGTGTGCCTTCCAACTCATAGTGTCGCAGAGTCGGATGCCCAGTTAGTCAAATTCTTTGACTCTTTCGAGTGGAACAGTCTAGAGCAGGAGGGGCAACAGATTTCTTGGGGGGGTTAAGGACATGGAATTTGGTTTTGCCTATATTTATAGACAGGCCCTTAGTATCACAAAAGGCCTTAAAGCTAGAAAGCAACTTTTGGATGCCTGCTGGTGATTTTGAGATTAGGAGGGTGTCATCCGCAAATAGGAGCGTCGGAACTTTCCTTCCAGCCAGGGAAGGTGCATCTGATGGATGTTGAAGAAGATGCTCCACCACTCCGTTAACGTAAAGAGAAAACAGAGTGGGGGCAAGCACACACCCCTGGCGGACGCATCTATTTACAGGGATACGAGATGTTTTTTCCCCCTGAACACCCCATCTAATCTGAGCAAAGTTGCTTTCATGGAATTTTATAAGCAAAGCCAACAAGTAAGGGGGTATACCTAACCCATCGAGGACATTCCACAATTGGGCTTGTGGAACCAGGTCGAAGGCAGTTCGCAAGTCTATAAAGACTAGATACAAACTGCCCCCACCCAGCACCACCACTTTCCAATATATCATTAAAAGGCGAAATGTCTGCTCGATGGTGCCTGTCCCTGTTCTAAAACCTGCTTGGAAATCTGACAGGATCTGGTTTTCTTCAGCCCACTGCAAGATCCTACCTAGTACCACTTTTCCCGCAACATTTTGTGTTGAGTCCAGCAGACTGATAGGGCGATAGTTGGCTGGGTCGTCCCTGCAACCTTTCTTAAAAATAGGGACGACCTCAGCACCCCTCCATGAGTCAGGGATAGAACCTCCCAGCAAGGCCTCATTTAAGAGTGAAGCAATTAATCTGCTCCACAATAATGGGTATTTCTTCAGCAAGTCACCCGGAATCCCATCAGGGCCTGCAGCCTTATTGGTTACGATACACCTGATTGCCCTTTCAACTTCCTCACTGGTGAAGGGGCAGTCATTAATTGGAATGTCAACTGGGGGACTGGGCAAAAGACCCAAACTTGGATGAGGTGCCCCCAGTGGAGCAGAATATAGCTTGGAGAAGTGGGCAAACCAGACGTCACCAGGGATATTACAGGTTAACTGTTGATCAAGAGGCTTGTCCCTGGCTCTCAGCAAATCCCAAAACCCCTTGGAATCTTTCCTAGTACTTGCCTCCACTAGCTCCCACCAAAAATTGTATTCATGAGCCTCCTTAGCCTCAGCCACAGTTTTTTTGTAAAGTTTCCTTGCAATTCTGATATTGACTGGGTCCTTGTTCTTCACTGCGGAGATAAGTTCCCCCTTAGCATCCCGACATTTGGAGGAATACCACTTGTCTCTTGCCTTAGAAACACCTTTCGGTACAACCCTCGCACTGGATTGGGAAATGGTAAACAGTTCGCTTAATGCCACAATAGTTTCTGTGAATATCGGTAAAACATCTTGACTGGTGAGACATAAGGCATCAAGCCGTGGCCCCACCACTGACATGATGGTCCCTGCTTGCGCCATCCTTACTTCATCCGCTGATGCTTTTGCCCACTTTAGGCGCCTGACACAGTTTGAAGGAACAATTTCATGGAGACAGATAATGTCATATGACTTAATAAACTCTGTCCATCCCAGGGTGTCTCCTTTGGCAGCTAACCCTGCGATATTCCAGCTAGCAATTGAACATGGTGGGTACTGGTTAACTTTATTAGACATAGTAAATGTTTGACCATATAATGTCCCCCTTTGTTCCTCCCCCTCAGTTCTATGAATGACAGCAGGCCCAACCACATCCTCCACATTATGGCTACAATCTCCTAGAATGTCCCCAATGTTATTGTCATTATTACTATTTCCAAATCCAAGCTCAGCCAATGGTTTTCCTGAATTGTCTTTCTCCGCCCCAACCCTCACAGGAATAATCTCCTCCCCCATGTGAAGGTGATCCTGTTCGAGTCAATCATTTGAATCTAGGCCGCTCAGGGATTGGAACCGATTAGAAGTTGCGACCGCTTAGTTATTAGATATGTCAATGCAATTACCTCTGTCCCTTTTAGGTTCATCATTGGTCTGGTACATTAAATGGCTATAAAAATAGCCCAGAGGGCGTAATGTTAATCCCTGATCTTTATAGGGTAATGATGTAGCTCTTATCAGGGAGGTGGTGGTGAAATGTGGGTTTTTAAAGTTTATGATAACACAATCCCCATTAATATTTTTACGTGTTCTACCTATCCAATTAGCTCTTCTGGTGGTTAGAATCTGGTCGGAAAGTGCCACCGGAAACCCACACTCCCGGTTTAGCCATGAGATGGTTTTCTTTTTAAGTGATTCGTGGGACTCTAACTGACTTAAAGGCACATTTTCATTTACAAGGTGGACATTGGTTAAGACTGCCACATACAGCATACAGTCCGGTGGTAAGTTAATAGCCCGACTGCACTGAATGTTATGGCGTTCTGATTCCCCCTTTATTTTAGGAACAGCCTTATTTTTTCCTACATAGGGGGTTTGTCTTGGTGGTTCAGTACTCTGTTTTGGGGTCTTCCATCATTACTTTTGGCAATAGGTTTAGTCACTTCGCCTGTTACTGTTATACCAACCGGGTTGCCCAGTTTGTCCAAGCAATTTTTGACAGTTCCTTTTGTACAGTAATCTCCTCCCCTAATCGTTTGACCTCGCTACAAAGGTTATCCAATCTAGCTGATAAAGGTTTAATGGATCCTTCTAGTTTGGTGACAAACAGGTTCACAAGACTCTCAAGCTGTACATTATTTAGTGTTACTAAGCTAGTGTTGCCTAAATGTTCGTCTGTTCCTGATACAATCCCAGTAGACTTTTTAACACCCTTACCTTGATTGGTTGTGCCTCATTTAGATTGTGCTTTCCTATTACCCCTTCTAGTTCTGGGAGCGGGCGAACCTGGGGTTGACATATTAGGTGAAATGATTAGTACAATAGGCGGCTCAACCATACTAGTATGCGGGGACATGTTAGAACTAGTATTTTCCCTGTTTTTATCTACAGCTACCAGCTGTGCTAAGGGTAATACTGATGGACTATTAAGGTCGAGCGAAAGTCGCCGCTCTGTTCTAGTAATTTGCTCCTTAATGGTGCTCACAGCTCTAACAAGATAGTTATTGATTGTAGAGCTGACAAGTCCTACTGGGGTTTTGCTTCCCTTACGCCGTGCCATTTAAAAATTAGATTTAAAAATATCACCAGGATGCAAAAAATAAAAATAAAGCTTTAGGAACTGCTATACACGAAAGTCAATTACATTCATTCAAATAATAAAATAAAATGGTGCCACGTACTACTGATAGCTTCTAGCCTAAACAGTCCTAAATAGGAAGAGTTCAGATGGAGCTTACCCCCAGGGCACTTGAATAATTCGTTCACTTTACCACTTGATCCAGGTTTAATAATATTTTAACCAAGAGAGTCGGCCCAGCCCAGCCTCGAACAGTCTCAGACGGGCTCAGACGGGCCAGCCCTTGGCCCGGGCTTCGCCCGGCGCCCGCACGCGTGAGTCCCGCATCGCGTGAGACCTGGGCATTAATATGATGGAGGGTTCTAACGAGCCTCAGGTGCTCCCTTCACAGTGGCGTTCCCAGGGGCTGATGGGACTCGTAGTCCTTCTGTCCCACTCTGAAGTCAGGGGGGCGCGGGATAAGGTGGCGCCCTCCTGCGCTTCAGGCCCCCAGCAGGATTCTCCGCACAATGTCCGCAAGGCAGCCCCCACAGGTATTTACAGCAGCCGAGGTCAGCGCTTCAACCCCCACAGTGCAGCGGCACCCGCTGCAGGGGCTGCTGCAAGATGTTATAAGGGTGGAGGCTAACGAGCCTCAGGTGCTCCCTTCACAGTGGCGTTCCCAGGGGCTGAAGGGACTCGTAGTCCTTCTGTCCCACTCTGATGTCAGGGGGGGTGCGGGATAAGGTGGCGTCCTCCTACGCTTCAGGCCCCCAGCAGGATTCTCCTCACAATGTCCGCAAGGCAGCCCCCACAGGTATTTACAGCAGCCGAGGTCAGCGCTCCAACCCCTACAGCGCAGCTGCACTCTAAGCCACTGCAATCACACCAATGCACTCTATACCACTCTACTCAAAACCAATACATTCTAAGCAACTGCACTGTACGCCTCTATACTTCACCCTGCAACGCTCTATGCCACTCTACACAAAACTTCTTTACTATACACCACTTTATTCATTGCCACTGCACTCTACATTTCCACTCTGCACCACTCCACTCTATACAACACTGCACTCTATGCTACTGCACTCTATGCCACTCTACTCTTCTCTGCACAACTCTACTCTTTGCTACTGCGCTCTACGCCACTACTCTACGCCCCTGCACCCTATCCTGCACCACTCCATTTTACCCTAGAAACACTCCACTCTACGCCACTACACACTACTCTGAAGAAATTTGCTCTATGCCACTGCACTCTATGTCGCTCTGTGCCACTCCATGCCACTGCAGTCCATACCACTGCACTCCACACTGCGCCACTCTACTCTGCACCACTCTATTCTATGTCATCGCCCTCTACGCCATTCTACTCTTAACCACTGTTGTCTATGCCAATGCTTTCAATGACATTATTCTATGCCACTGAGCTCTTCCCTGCACGACTCCACTCTACGCCACTTCACTCTACTCTGGATTAACCTATGCCAGTGCATTCTACGCCACTCTACTCAAGTCTGCACACTCCACTCTATGCCACTGCACTCTATGCCACTCTACTCTGCACCACTCTACTCTATGCTACTGCACTCTGCGCCACTACTCTATGCCACTGCACCCATCCCTGCACCACTCCATTTTACCCTGGACCATTCCACTCTACACAACTTCACTCTTCTCTGAAGCAATCTGTTCTTTGCCACTGCACTCCACTCTGCACCACTCTACTCTACTCTACACCACTCTACTCTGTGCCTTTGCCCGCTGTGCCATTCTACTCTAAACGACTGCACTCTATGCCAATGCACTCAATACCACTTTATTCTAAACCACTGCACTCTATGTCACTGCATGCTACTGCTCTCTGCACCACTCTACTATGCACCACTCTACCCCACTGCACTCTATGCCAATCTACTCTACAAAATTCGGTCCAGGCCACTGAACTCAATGCCACTCTAATCTGCACCACTGCACTCTACGCCACTGCAGGCTACACCATTCTACATAATTGTGCTGTTGGTCACTGCACTCTACACCGTTCCATTCTACACCACTGCACTCTAGACCACTACACTCTAAGGCACTCTTCTCTGCAAGACTGCACTTTCCGCCACTAAACTCAATGGCACTCTACTCTGCACCACTGCACTCTACACTACTACAGGTTAGGCCACTGCATGCTACACCACTCTACACCATTGCGCTCTACATCACTGAACTTTACACCACTCTATACTACTCTGCACCACTGTACTCTATGCCACTGCTCTCTGCACCACTCTACTTTGCACCACACTAACCGACCCCAATGCACTCTATGGCACTGAACTCTACTCTGCACCACTCACCTCTATACCATTCTACTGCACTCCACGCCAATGCACCCTGCATCACTCCACTGCACTCTATTCTGTACCCTGTCACTTCACACCACATGCTACAGCACTCAACTCTACACCACTGCTCTCTATGTCACTCTGTTCTACACCTCTGCACTCTACCCTACACCCCCTCCACTCTATGCCACTTCACTCTACTCTGCACCACTCTACTGTATGTCACTGCACTCTATTCTACACCACACTAATCGATGCCACAGCACTCTACGCCACTCTACTGGATATTGGTACACTCTACATCAATGCACTCTACGTCAATGTCTTCTGCACCACTACACTTTACGCCACCTTACTCTAGCCACTCTACGACACTCCTCTATATGACACTCCACTCTATGATACTCTACGGCGCTCTTCTCCATTAAAATCCACTCCACTCTATGACACACTACCCCACACTATGCCACTCCACTCTATGACACTCTATGCCACTCTACAAAGCTACTCCACTTTACTCCACTCTATTTTATGATCCCCTACTCCACTCAACTCTAAGCCACTCCATTCTACGTCATTAGACTATAAAACACTCACCTCCACTCTATGCCATTCCACTCTCCTACACTACTCCACTCTATGCCACTCGACTCTATGACAATCTACTCTTCTCTATGCCACTCTACAACACTCTACTCCACTCTAGGCAACACCCTCTATGCCACTCCACTCTGCTCTACACCTCTCCACAACACTATATGCCCCTCCACACTACTACACTATGACACTCTAATCCACTCTATGCCACTCAACTCTACTTCATTCTACGCCACTCAACTCTACTCCACTCTACACCCTTCCACTCAACAACAATCTACTCCCTTCACAACACTCCACAACACTCCATGACACTCCATGACACTCCACTCCTCGTCAATCAACTTACCTCTGCACCACTCCATGCCACTCCATAACACTCCACTCTACTCCACCTTACAACACGCAACTCTGCTTTACTCCACTAACTTTTAGCCATGATAAACAGCAGCCACGCTTGTGTGCAACATGGCTTAAACATTGGCAATGTCAACAGCTCTTGAATAGAAGACCTATTGCCTTAGCCAGTGCTAGTTTTGAAAATGACCTTTCTGTCTTTATTTACTTTAAGTATCTGTCAGGGGTCATCATGACAGGCTGCCTCCATTGCAGGCAGGCTTGTTTTTGTGCAGTAAGGGGCACCTTCCTGCACAAAAAAAAGCAGAGAGGCTTTTTCCTCTTTCTACTTAAATAGGAAAAAACGAGGCAAAATAAAAATATTTCTACCCATTACGCCTGCTCTAGGGAGATGTAAGATTTCACCACAGCCCCACATTTACGTGATTAAGTAAATCTGGGGCTGCCTCAAAATTCATGGGTGTTGCACGGGAAAACCCACCACAATGCCCATGGAACACCTGCTTGATGCAGAGTAAGGCAAGGAAGCGACTTGCGCTGCTTTGTCCTACTCCATATCTATGAGGCCATGTAAAGCGACACAGGACGTGAAATAAAGTGATGCTCCAGTGCTGCAAGCATATCATAAAAACATAAATGAGCTTATTAGGGTCTCATTTACACTGATTTGATGTAGGGCAGTACTGCAAGTGTTTTTGCTGAGCTGCACTTGGCCAAATAAAATGGATAGGAATGCACTGTATTTACAACATACGTGCATTCCTATCCTTTAGGCTGCCACACAATGTGCCTAGTCCAAATGCAAGCAACCTTGCGCCCCGGTGCAAGGGTGTCTGAGCTGTTGGCAGGATTGGTTTTGTGCATGAGGGGAAACTTTCTGGCACAAAAATAATTCATGGCGGCGTTTTCGTCTTTGTGTGCTCCAAAATGCAGTACAAATAAGAAGAGGAAAAAAAGAGGAGAAACAAATATTTCTCTCCCCGTAACGCCTGCCATAGGGAGGCGTAAAGTTTTAACACTTTCTCAGAAGTATAGATCATTGTAAATCTGGAAATGCGTCAAAACAAAAGGGTGATGAGTGGGAACACCCATTAGAGCACCCATAGAAAACCTCCCTGCATCAGTGTAAGGCAACACAGAGACTTACGCTGAGTCACCTTACACCATATATTCGAGGCCACGAAAAGCCACGCAAAGTGGCTTTGCGTGGCTTCATAGATATGGGTCTGCACTCTACAACCTGGAGCATCATTTAAAGGGACAACCTGGCGGCGCAAGGGACTTGTACATAAGCCCCTGGAGGCATATTTACAATAGTATTGCGCCACCAGAGAGTCACTTTTTGCGACACTCCAGTGGCATTGTGCCTTGCACCATATTTACAAGGCGGCACTAAGCCACTTTGCGTGGCTTAATGCCGCCTTTTATATATGGTCCTCCTCAATGCAGTTTTCTGCAGCAAAAGAACGTGCAATGGGTGTTGCTATGGGCGTTCTCACGACACACCCATTGCTTTTCGAAACTGCTCCAGATTTACATGGATCTGTGAAGCGGAGGCAGTGCCAAAAACTTAAGCTCTTTGTTTCTTACACCAGCAGAGGAGTAAGAGTGGCGCAACGAGGAGAATCACTTTTATTTCTCCTCATTTTTTGCTCTTTTTATGTGCGCTCCATTCTGCAGCACGCATAGGAGCAAAACGCCAGGTGCCCCCTCCTGCACAACAACAATCACCCCTGCAATGCAGGCACCTTGGTGCAAGGGTGCCTGCGCTGGCACTAGGCTGCTTTTTTGCGGAAAAATAAGTACAGGAATGCACCTTTTTTTTGCGGAGCAAAATTCCTTGCGCCACCACGCTGCTCCATTTTCGTGTAAAAATGCCCCTTTGTGTTTAAAATATGTACTAATAATGGGAAACAACACAAACTTTAGGCAATTTTCACAAATTTATACCGGCAGGGATATTATAGGTATACCGGATGTGCCAATATTGAACCGGCCTGGAAGTAACCCTAATTGTGCACTATACAAATTCCAGTAACACACAAAATGATATTAATAACAACAAAATGTCTCTGCCCTAGCTGAAGTCAGATTTTTTTTTCTTTTCGGTGCGGCGAAACCCCCTGCTCAGTTGTCCCCTCAAGCAAGACATTCTCTGTCGATCAATAATTACTCAAAGAACCTGGAAGGAAAGCGGGATTTCTGAGCAATTCTTGTTTTCTTATTTCCCTCCCTAGATGACCTTCAGGCTGGCAGGTGAGTAAACAGTGACGCTGTTTGTTTCCCAGTCAGAATTGCAGCCCCAGTCGACGATCAATCCTCGAGTCAAACTGTGGGATCAATAGAGCCGCCGAGAGGCGGGAAAATGCGGGCGCTGAGGCGCGCGGAGGCCGTGCGTCCCCCGCAGCGCGAGGAAGTGATGGATGACTGACTGGCAGAGCCGAGGGACTGGGAGGAGAGGTGAAACGGGAGTCTGTAATGCATCCTAACGCCGAGTGGGCTCTGACAGAGCAATATAGCGCTGTTTATTGCAGGTTAATGCATGTGCTGTGTAGATTGGGAATGTCCTGCTCACAGATTGCCAAAGCGCCTGCGAATCCGTTGAGTTTAGACATCCTTAGTGTTAGCGATGAGCAGCTGTTGCCAAAGCAGCCCGGCTACATTTTCGTCTTTCTTCCTGACCTCTCATATACAATGTTTCCTTTTCTTGATTTCTTGTTCTATTATTCTGTTATTTTTATCATCCTGATTCGCGCTTCATTTTCAATGTCATTGTTGAAGTTTACTCCGAAGTGACGTGTGCTTTTGTTGTGAGCTTTGTCCCCACGAGTTTCATGTGTTTCCCCCTCCGACCCCCACCTTCGCTCTGTTAGTAACCTAGACTGACACATTTTCTTATTTTTAAATCCCCATTTCAGTGGCACGCCGTTCCCCATCACCTTAAATGTAGTATCTGGTGGTTGATCTAACACTAGTGCTTCTAAATGTTGCCTGCCACTGCCAGTGGTGGCTGACGCCCCTCTGCACCTGGATACACGCTACATACTCATAGCTGCCAAATGTTTGGATGGCTTATGTGTGACATTCCCATCCAGGTGTGCAGTGTGTTTATGTGTGACAACATTTCAAGGCATATGAGTGACACTCTTGCTAGTGAATTACTCCTTTTTTGTTACAGGTGATGGTTTCAAGGGGACTTGAAAGAACTGCAGCAGCCTAAAACCATGAAACAGGTGAGGTGAATAGTGGTCTCTTAGACCTGATCCTATCGACCACAGAGGATTCACAAGTTGTACATGTGAGCCTTCGCTGTTGCTACTCAGTTTCTCACTCTTACAGTCTCCCCCTCCTTGGCACTCACTCCTTTCATTCCTTTTTTTTCTCTCTCCCCCTCATGTCCTCACTCCTTGTTCCATTCTTTACTCCTCTTGACCTCCACCTCTCTTTCTTTCTCCTCCCCTCCATCATTTGTCTACCTGTTGCCCAATCTTCCCTTCTCCTTTTGTCTATTGTTCCTCTCACTTGCCTCCAGCCTTTGTATCTCTCATTGTCTCTCCCCTCACTCCTACAGTTGTCGCTACTCCGACTCGCCTTACTCCTCCCAGTTGTTAATATCCCTCCCTCTAACTTTTTCATCTACTTCGTTTCTTTAACTCAGCTCTCACACAATCCTTTGTTTCTCACCCCTTACTTCTACCTCGATTCATACCTTCTCCTCACCTACTCCATTTGGCCATCCTTCTTCCTCTCACGCCACTTTTCTCCTTTCTCTTGCTTCACCACTTTCCTAAATCATGGTGACTCGTGTACATATTTAGTGTTCCTGCTCCTTTTATTTTGAGATGGTGTCAGTTAAAGATTTGCTTCCAAACAGTCCTTCAGCATGTGTGACACCTTATTCTAGTTCTGACATTTTAACCTACATTATATTGCATTTTGGGACACATAGTTTCACTTTTCAAGGTTCAATTTAAATGCCCAATTTGCAAAATTATGTCGGCTAAAAAGCTTTGCTGAGAAGTGGCTAATGATGCCGAACATGACAGGCACCTGTGACAAGTGAAATACCTTACCTGGTTTTGTGAGAGAGGCTATCTGAGCTGCTCCCCCACCCCTACGGCCTCCCAGGATTTCCGTCGCAAATGATGGACTTACTGTTTGGATATGATTGCTGGACAAGGTGCCAGCGGTCTAGCTGCACAGACCGCAAAGTGGGTTTTTGAAGGGGCCATGATGAGTGGGAGACAGGCAGTCGACTGTAAATGACCAAGCGCACCTGCTTTTAAGAATTGCCATCAGAAACAAGATATTAACAATACATGAGAGGGGAAATAACCAATATGATTCAAGGCAGAAAACCAAGCTCACTGCAGCCTGTCCAAGGCATGGAAAGGGAAATAAAATCTGTTGGTGTGGAGCCTTAAATGCATGTTACTGTTGATTGCTCAAAAAAGTATATAGACCACTTCTGTGTGCACACAATGAGCCTTCAGAACTTGATATTTACCATTTTATTCTAAAATGTTTTGAAGGTGCCAAAAAAGCGATTCCCCCTTTAAAATATACATACAGCTGGTACAAAAACAAAACATGTATTTTCAGAAGCAGAGGACATTAAGGTGGAAATGCAGGAACATGCTCAGTGATGATAGAGAAAAGCAGGGCCGGCATCGGACACGCCGAAAGTATGGCGGTCGTGCCGGCCCCTGACGACCACAGAGGCGGGCCTGTCACGCACAGTGGTGACGCGGCAGGCGCACCCCGCCTGCAATTGGTTGCAGGCCCTGAACGTGACCCGGAAGTGATTATAATCACTTCCGGGTCACGCATTGGGCTAACCCCAGGCCGGTTAGAATTGGCCTGGCTGAAAGGGGACATAAAAAGCTGGGGAGCCTGGGACTCGGCATCTTTGCTCCCCGCTCCCCCACCCTGCTGCATCAGCCTCGCTAGGAGGCTGTAATTTGATTTCTTCTTTGTTTTTCAGGTTTGTCGTTTCCTGAGGCCTGTGTGGCACCGAAGAAGTCAGGGAGTGTAGCAGCATCGCATCAGATAAAGTACTGAGCTGTTGCTTTCTTTCTACAGGCTGTGCATGGCGGCAGGAGCATCGAGGCTTTGACAGACGCGGAAGCGCTCGAGGAGTTTGGCTTATCGCAGAATCAGCTGAGCGGATTGCCGTCTTGGATCGGCTGAGGCGTAAGGATTACACGAGGTAAGGTGTTGGGGCGGAACGTGTCACAGAGGCAGCCGTGTGAGCACCAGCTTCAGTTCAGCTGAGCGCGCGCTCTGTGGTGGTGCGTATGCTTGTGCGGACTAGATCGTGTCACAAAGGGTTCCGTTTTGTAGTACAGGCGTTTTGTCCAGTTGTGGTGGGGCATGTGTTGGGGCGGGCTGCGACCTGCTTGCTTTCCACGTGGAAGAGGGGCGCTCCTTTTACTTCAATAGCTCGTGGTCCCAGTAAACATAATCAGCTGATCAGCGCGCTAGTAAAAAATTGAGAGGGCGCATCAGAGTCAGTGGTTTACAGTGCCATAATTAGGGGGAGGCAGCAGTGAGGAGCTCCTTTTACAATTGTATTTAAAAAAATGGACATTTATCACAGTTGCTCACTCAAGAGGAATAGGCAAAGAGCAGAAGCAGTCGCCTGTCAATCAATCAGGAGGGCGCATTAGAGTAATATGTTTGAGATAGCATAATTACAACATTGAAGCGCTCTAGGTATATTGTGGGGTAATAGAGCATTTATCTAATTTATCTGGAGTGGGAGTCACGCCTGATTGGTACTGCTCTTTCTAGATTTTGTGGTAGTTTAGGCCTTAGTTGGCATCTAGCAGAGTGGGAGTCAGACCTGTTGGGTGTAGACCAGTGGGGGGGCTTACCTTGAACTGTTACTGTTATTTTATTACAGTTTTAAAGCACCAAGAGTCGCAACAACCGGGACAAGATCGCTAAGAGGCCCATCTCTTTTGGGTGCAGCACACAGGAGATACCCAAGGGGGCACGGACAGGCCTGCATTCCAGGGCTTCTGGGAGCCACGTGGGCTAGAGAATACTCGCCTGACCCACTGGATTAGCTAGTGTGGATGGCTCTAGTTGAGTGGGTGCTTACGGCCGGTCGTGTACCTCCAGCATTGCAAGGTAAGGGCCTGGACGGTGTACCAGGCCTGGAAACACAGTTGGGTGTGTTTGTTTACGCTAATTGCATGAGTATCCGTGCTTAAGTGGGAAGCATTGTACAGGTGGGAGCTGTAGTAGTAGCCAACACATTTAGGATAATCTCTGCAGTCGTGTGAAGCAATGGCCAGTAAGATAAAGCGTGGCGAAAGGCGTTCTCGCATGGAGAACATCAAGGAAACAATGATGCGCAAGATGGTTGCTATGTACAGGAGATGGAAGAAAGTGGATATGCGGAAAAGCAGTTTTCTGTAGAAGACCTTCAAGTACTGCTTGGCGGTAGTCGCCTCTGAACCATTCAATATTTATCAAATAAAGAGGCGGGCACTGGAAACAGGAAAGCAGGAAACAGGTTTTTATTTCTCCAGAGCAAAGAACGTCAGATCGGACAAACAGGGTATCGTCTCGAGGTGCTCTAACTGCATCTCTGTGGCCTGGCCTCTTATACTGTAGTTTATTGCTTTATTGCATTAAGACACATTCTTAACATTACTTTGAAGTACAGTAAGACATCCCCGGAATCCCGCTTCAGGCCCGTTGCCACACGTATTCACAGTAGAGGCCCCCACCCCAATCTCAGCAGGTGATGACTATCACGCAGCTGGACATTCTGTTGGGAACCAAAATGTGTGCAATGGGGCGGTGACATTGATTAATCCCGGCTTCTTTGATGAAAGAAGAGATTCTACAGTAGGGGGGCAATAAACTGCATCTGCAGGGCTAGGTAATGGCCTGGGTTCGGGTCGGACAATCGGGTACAGATGAAGGGGTTATCAAAGGGGCTGTTCGAGTGAAAGGGATGAAAGAGAATGTGGGTCCGGCACGGGAAGTGGCTCCGAGGCAGGGTTGCACTGTAGGTGCGTTTATGGTTCAGGCATGTGTGCATGGAGGCTGCCAGCGCTCGAGGGATGCTAGCGAGGTCAGGGAGACGTGCAGGCAATCAGCAATGTATGAAGTGGCTATGGTGCCTAAAATGGCTGCCGCTTACGCAGGTACAGACCTAGGTTGGGACAAGATGGCGCCGGTGATGTTCATACTGAAATCTAAACTTTAACAGTGCACCCTTTTGAACATCTCTAGCCTGCTTGTTAGTCTGTATTGAGGCACATTATATTCCATACTTCTAATCATATAAGGCTTTCATACGTTCAGTTTTAGAGTCCAAAGTTTTAGGGCAAATAGAGTTCATGAGAAGAGAGCACAGAGGCGGTATGCACTGTATCCCCAAGCAGCAACCACATATTATGAAAACTGGTACCAATACTATCATTAATAACTTCCAACCCCAGTCTTTCAAAGTGCTCCAGAACCAGCTCCCAAGCGACCAGCCTTCTTGTTCCTGATGGACCTCTGATGAAAGTCTGTGGAGGTGTTCAATTGCTTTGAAAACTGATGGTGAGTTATCCGGTACGAAGGTGCAGCAGCTAGATCCAATGATGCGGCATGCTCCTCCACGATCCGCTAGCACCACGTCTAAGACGAGACGGTTCTGAAGAGCCACCAGGCGGACCGCCTGTAGCTCGGCTGTATTATTCGTAAGGATGCCAGCCGTGATATTCAATGCTGTTTCGACTGCTTGGGTCAGATGACGGATGGCTCGACTGTTTGCCATCGAACCCCAGAGAGGAATGAGTCCTTTTACTGCATCTAGAAACTGTGATGCGGTGGAATCTGCTTGTTCTATGTCTTTTGCTCGCTTCTGCCTGTGGTGATTTGCTGCTGCCACATACGTTGGAGGGAGGACAATGGCAATGTAACAGGTGCCCCCCCAGCCCTTTGGGAGCCAGGTGTAGGCGTTTGTACCGCAGACAAAGTACATGTTCGGAGAGGCAACGAAATATGGAGGATCAGCAGTGTACAGAGTTCTTGTGATGCGGCAGGAGCTGTGGCCCACGATTTTCGTCCCATGACCTTCAATGCAGACAAGGCCTGAGACGTTCACCACAGATAGGGCCACAGTCAAAGTTGCAGATGTCCGTTTCGGAACATAGGAGAAGGTGGGTCTGGCTGGATTGTTGAACACCTGCATTTCGATTCTTTCTTTATCCGGGATGTCTATTTGAAAAGTGGTGTTGGAAGTCAGAGGGCAAAAGGGAGCAGAGGTCTTTCCTGTTCTGTTCAGCCAGAACTCATCATGGAACTGTGCAACCGTTTCATCGGATGTTGCATTGTCTTTGTAGCTCCCTTGTAGGAGTATCAGCCAGACAAGGCAGGATCCATGCACAGAGAAAGGTGAAGGGATGAAGGGGATAGAGTGTCCAGTTGCATGGGGAAGCAGCCCACAGATCCAGCAGTTCGTGGCATTGGCAGCAAGGTTGTGTTGATGCAGCAATTGTACAAATGAATGGTTCCAAAATTCTTTGCGCCGTTCTTGGAGTTGGGTGAAAGCGAAATAAGATAATGTTCTTTCTTGGTGGTGGGCTGCACAGTTGGTATTATTGTCTTGTGAGCGGGAGCACTTTCTTCCATGATCCAAACTGTGACCATGAGCAAGGGGCAGATGAGGGAGGCAATGAAGAGTGCGATTGTGCTTGTGCTCTGCAGCTTGGCAGTCTTGGGGTCTTTACGGTGGGTCTTCGGACATCCAGGATCTTCCATCACCTTCAAGAGGCTCGGTGACGGGCAGGACCACATACTTTGTCTGGCGTCTCTCCTGGTAGCCTTTGTAGTGTTAGCTACCGCTCTGAGATTGTTGACTTAGTTAGTAGTCTGCTTGTCCGAAGCACTCTCCTTTTGTCGCAAGTTGTACCCTTTTCTGGTTGGTATTTTAGGAAAGAATAGGGGCCCCTGCCTAAAAAGATAAACCCTGGCAAGGAAGAAAGCAATTTTGTAAAAGAAGCACAGTTAGCACCGGGTTTTGTGCATATTTTTACACATCCTCAAGACGCATGATTGTATCTAATATAATTCCAATAGCAGTTGTATTTTTGATAGAATTTTACTTTATTAGATATTTTTTTTTGTCTTTTTTTTCCTTACTTTTTAAATGTATTATTTTTATGTACAAAAAACCATGTCTATTCACATCTACAGAATACAATAATTATTTGATACAGCAATATTATTCATAACTATATACAGAAAAATTTCCTTCAACACGTTTCGGCTTGGCCTTCCTCAGGAATTCTGTATATGTTCTATACAATTGATAGCGCCTGCAGTATGGCTACTTCGTAAAGCGGTAACACTGGATGACTA
Source organism: Lissotriton vulgaris (assembly GCF_964263255.1). Classification (NCBI taxonomy): domain Eukaryota; kingdom Metazoa; phylum Chordata; class Amphibia; order Caudata; family Salamandridae; genus Lissotriton; species Lissotriton vulgaris. The sequence goes on from NC_141695.1 coordinate 1,375,826,316, forward strand.
GTCCTAGTTCATCAAAGGACGTTTAAAATGGTAACATCATAAGGATATCTATGATAAATGAATATGTATCTGGTCTCACAGCGTAGGTTTCTCCTGGTGGCAACCGGATTCTTAATTCTATCACTGGTCCTACAGTTTTGTTGATGCTGATAATCTTTAAGGAGAGGATCCGGTGTCCCGAATTTTTTTCAATTTCATGGTGTGTCCTGATAGATGGTAAGATTCATGTTAGACGGACCGGGAGGGTCGGCCGAGAATAAGGGGAGAGGTCTCCGGGGAGAGCCGTTTCCAGCGATCGTACAGACGAGTAACTTCCCCCCCCACAGATGTACACCACACAAGGAGAAGGTTTAACGTTCTTTATAAGCAATTCTTTAAGTACGGTGGAATGGTACAAGGAGGTCTGGACTCAGGGGTCCCCTTGGTTCTAGTCTCTTGATTGGGAAAAGGGTAGCGGGACAGTCTTGTTACCAATCTGGTAGAGGGAATAGCTCACAATCCTCGAGCTCGGCGTTCTAGATGATCGGGCCGCGGCGGAGCCAGCAGGTCCCGGGATGGTTGAAGGTAGCGACGGTCCGCGGCGGAGCCAGCAGGTCCCGATGAAGGTGGTGGTTACAAACGGTCCGCGGCCACGCCAGCAGGTCCCGACGACGATGAAGGTTGCAGAAAGGTTGCGGCAGCGCCAGCAAGCAGGACGATAGTTCGCAAGGCAGGACTACGGCAGCGCCAGTAGTCCGTCAAGGATGAGTTCTTCACTGCGTCTCTCGACTCCAGGATACAACTGCCTTCCTGCTCTGGAGCTGCCCCAGTTATAGGTCTGGCCCCCTTTGATGTCCGGACCCTCGCACTTGGAGGTCGGGAGGTCCGGGATGAGGGAGTCCAGACACCTTGCAGGGGGGTGGAGCCAGTGCCCGGGGGAGCCGGGGCGATCGGCACCTGGCGGGGGAGAGCCATCGACACCTCTTTCTCCCATTGACCTGCCAAGTAGTCCGCTCACCTCCTGGGTGGATGGTGGTGCCGGGATGTCGGGCCTGGCCAGGCCCTGGGTTAGGGTCGATCGGGCCAGGAGACGTCCTCCTAGACCTATTTTAACTTGTAAATAATTCACATAGCACACTACGCTATTTTTATTCTTTTTCACACGTCTCGTAGCACCTAATCCTTCCTAAATAGGCACTGGTGCAACATATATTTCTAATAGGGTCCAAGCACTCCAGAATAAATTCTTGGTGTGAGTAGACTTGAACCCTTTTTAACACACTTTCCATAATTATCATTTGCACATATAAAAATAAAAAAAAAACCCGCTCCACTGTAACCAGGTGTCGCAGCACACCCTATAGGCACTCGGCCTATGGGGTGGGACCCCGATGATGAAGCATGTCACCAACTAGGTTGGTGAGTGAGGGGTCTTCTATAAGGACTATGACTGTCCAATATAAAAAGGTTGGGGCAATCTTTTGCTAAAACCAGAGCCTTAAGCTCCTGATACTGAAGGAATCTCTTCTGTGTATAAATACCTTTTTGCCCATAGGGGGTACTCCTCCACTGTTTGTTTAATTCTAGTTTAGGGGACCAGGAGTTCCCACCACACATAAGACTGTGCAAACTTCCCTTACTCTCCTTTTTGTTATACACACCAAATATTCATAGGTCAGCTGAAGACAACTTCATACGGAGTTAGGTGGTGTTTGGTTGGGGTGGAGCGCATTGATAACAAGGCCAGTGGGAGGGCGTCAGGCCATTTCAGTCCCGTGGTGGCAACTATCTTTGCTAGGTTTAGTTTTAGTGTGGCGTTGTGTCGTTCTACCAGGCCTGCAGATTGGGGGTGGAAAACTGCGTGAAATTTCTGTTTTACACCCAACCCTTTCAGTATGAGTTGGATAACTTCGGCTAAGAAGTGGGGGCCATTGTCACTCCACAAAATTCTACAAATGCCGGAGCGTGGGAAAAACTCCTTCAACAACACCTTGGCAGTAGTGATGGCGGTGTTGTCTCGAGCGAGTGGGGTAAGCTTCCACCTATTTGCTAAACGCACACACATTCACTAGCATGTATTTTAGACCATGGCACCTCTCTAGCTGAATGTAATCCATTTGGATGATTTTGAAGGGATGGTCAGGGACCCCAAACCCTCCCCAAGGTACTACAGTCCCTTTTCCTGGGTTGTGTTGTAGGCATATCATGCACTGCTGAACTAGGCGTTTCGCTGAGTCTGATATTTTGTCATTGTGCCATACTCTGGTGATTAGCTCAGTCATAGGGGCAGATCCTATGTGTGCAGGTGAGTGTGCCATGGTCAGTATGGGGATCAGGTAAGCATTGGGCAGCAACCATTTGTCCGTGTCTTTCGTCCTCCAGCAGCCTTCATCGTCTTTTAGTCTCACCCGTGCCAATTCAGTCAGTTCATGTGGTGTACTTGTCGATTGGATGTCTTTTATAGTTTCCCTAGCATCTGTCCATTTCTCTGCTTGTGACCTGGTCATGTACATTCATGTTGTCGTTCTGTTTTCGGCTGTGGTTCGGGCAGTGATGTCGGCCAGTGCATTTCCCTGTCCTACGATGTCCGTCACTTTCTTGTGTGCCTGGCATTTGATTACGGCCAGTTGTTTGGGGAGGAGGACGGCTTCAGTCAGGCCAGAGACTAGATCTCCGTGTAAGATCGGTGTGCCGTGTGAGGTCAGGAATCCTCGTTCCCTCCATAGAAGCCCAAAATGGTGAACCACCCCTAAGGCATACTGGCTGTCCGTATATATGTTCGCTGTTGTCCCTGCTGCTAAAATACACGCTCGTGTAAGGGCAATTAGTTCTGCAGCCTGTCTGGATCGTTGGGTAATGCGGGCTGTTTCAACAACAGTTCGGGTGGTGGTAACAGCATATGCAGCTGAGGTGGTGCCGTCATGGAGTTTGATACATGAGCCATCTACCCATAGTTCTCCGTCAGGTCCTGGGAAGGCAGTGTCTCGGAGGTCTACCCTACTCTTAGTCTGTTCGTCAGTGAGGGTCACACAGTCATAAAGGAGAGTGACATTGGGGTCGTTCTCAGGTAGTGGTAACAAAGTAGCCGGGTTCAAAGTGGTACATCGCTTCAAGGTAATGTGTGGTGCCAATAGTGTCAGTTCGTATCCAGTCAGTTGTGCGCTAGTCAGATGTTGAGTCTTGGTCTGGTTCAGGAGGGTGTCAACAGCATGGGGTACTAACACTGTAAGGGGGTTCGAAAGTACAATTCCTTCACTCTGTCATATTGAAACGGCGGCAGCTGCTACAGCTCGTAGGCAAGCTGGTAGAGCTCTGGCTACGGGGTCAAGAGTGGCAGAGAAGTAAGCACAAGGGCGTTGTTTGGGGCCAATGGATTGTGTTAGGACAGATAATGCACATCACTCCCTTTCGTGGGTGTAGAGGGAGAAGGGTTTGGAGTAGTCTCAGGTTCCTATAACTGGTGCTGAACAGAGGGCATCTCGTAACTCTATGAAGGAGGTTTGGCATTCGAGGGTCCAAGGGAGTGGGAAGGGAGTATCTTTGGCCAGAAGGGAAAGTAAGGGTTTAACAATGAGACTGAAGTTTGGCAGCCACTGTCGGCAGAATGAGGTGAGGCCTACCAGAGAGCGGACTTGCTTCTGGTTCTTAGGGATGGGGGTTTCCAAAATGATCAGACTTCTGTCGGGCGTGAGTTTCCTTCCTTCTTCAGACAAGAGGTGGCCTAAGTATGTCACTTGGGGTTTGCAAAACTGTAATTTCTTTCAGGAAACCCTGTGACCATTCTCTGCAAGGAAATGTAGGAGTCGGACGGTGGCTGTGACTGCGAGCGGAGTGGTGTCTGCTGCTAGAAGGATGTCATCTACGTACTGTATCAACACCACTCCGTCCGGTAACTGAACTGCATCTAACTGTCTCTTGAGTGCCTGGCTATAAATGCTCGGACTTTCGGTGTACCCTTGGGGTGCTCAACAAAATCTATATGAGCAGGATTTTAGGGTAAATCCAAAGAGGTAGCGGCTGTCTGGGTGGATGAGTATGGAGAAAAAGGCATTTTCGAGGTCAATCACGGTGAATGTGGTGGCAGTGGACGGGATCATGGTTAGAATGGTGGTGATGTCAGAGACTACGGGGTACTGTGGCACAACTATTTTGTTGATCTCTCGTAGGTCAATGATGAAGCGGTACGCTTTCTCATCTCCTTCTCCTTGCCTTTTGACAATCGGTAAGATAGGGCTGTTGCAAATGTTGCTGACTACTTCCTCTACCACTCCTGCATTCACTAAGGACTGGATAATTTCCACCAATGCTTTCTCGCCTTTGGGTGATATTTTGTACTGCGGTATTTTCTGTAGCGTTGCGTCCTGTCGTACAGTCACATGCACTGGGTCTATCATCATCCGTCCTACGTCTGAGTCTGCCTTTGCCCATAAGTAAGAAGGTAAAGTGTCAAGCAGAGACATGTCGGCATCCGTTATGGAGTACATGTGTCGTGAGGGACAAGGTCTGAGTAGATTGGGATTGTCGTATAAAATGACTCGGACTCCGTCGGGTGAGCATCTAATAGTTGCTCGAAAATGTTTCAACAAGTCAAGACCCATAATGGCATCGGGGGTATTGGAGGAGAGAAGGAATGTCGTGTCGGTGATATTATTTTCCAGATCAAAAGGGATTGGTTTGGACAAGGGATTAGTGGAGTGCATACCATCAAAACCTATTGATGTTACGTGTGAGCCAGACAAGGGTGCCCTTGGAATCAGTTGTTTGGATAATGCACTACGTGTTGCTCCTGTGTCTACCAGAAATGGAGACTTTGTGCCTAGGACCTTAGCGGTGACATAAGGGCCTTGCTAGTCAACATAGCGCTCGACTGGATCCCTCACTTACCCTTGGCAGTCCTATGCAAAGTCGTAAGCGTTGTCATAGTCGGATTGTTGGTATTGGTTCTGTCGGGGACGGTCAAAGGTGTTCACTCTAACGGGTTTTCGTCGCTAGTGTCGTTTGTGTACCCTCGCCCACGTCCTCTATTTCTTGGTCCGTTCGTTAAGTCTCTATTCTCTTTGTTTCTGTTTATTTCTAGCAGGACCGGGCATTGCGACTTCCAATGTCCGTACTCTTTGCAAAATGCGCATTGGTTCTCGCCTAAATCTCTAGGTCCAGTGTAGGGTGCGGGTGCATTATTTCTAGGAGGTGGAATTCTGAGGACATTTTGCTGGTAGTTTCCTTTGTAGGGTTCCTTCCCTAAATTTACTCCTTGCAACTGAGCTATCATGATTTGCTCCTTTAAGTCTTTCTTCTTTTTCTCTGAGGCTCTATCATTTTCGTTCTTTTGATGTTCATAATATTGGGCCATCTGAAGGATGGCCGCAGGCTTTGAGGCTGCCCAACTACTTTCGCTAGCCTGTAGTTTCTGCAAAACTTCCTGCAACAGACCCTTAACGTAATTTCGTACAAATAAGTGATGTCCGGTTGCAGCAGTCATGTCCTGACCGCTGTAATCGGAGAACACTGTTTCGAACCGTGAGAAATATTCGGAAACATCTTCTTGGGGTTTCTGGCGGCAAGCTGTTACTATTGACCAGTCTACCTTTTTCTCGGGGATTAGAGTCTTTATTTTCTGCACAATTTTATCTGGGAGTTCCAATATAGCTTTCATGGGTTTCTGTCCAAGATCTCGTTGTTTGTCTATGACATCGAGTTGTCCCCAGGTATGTCCGAACAGCTCAAGGTGGTCGACTTTCCGGATTTGCTTCCACACATCAGCTGGCAGACATAGCCCAAAGAACAAGTCTATGCCAGCTAGGGTCATGATTGTCGATCCTAAGGCAGTACCTAATTCTGTGTAGAAGGCAGTGGGGTTCTTTTGCAAATCCAGCAAGGATTTACGGAAGGTCAGGATATCTTGCCGATCCCAGGGTTGGTATACCTAATTGTACACCACTCTACCTTTAGCGTCCTGGTGATTGATATCATCATGAGTTCCCTAACCTCGTGGGGGGACCCAGTAGGGAGCAGCTTCTTTTATAGGCATCATAGTGTCTAATTTTTCTACCGGGAGTTCGATCGTTACAGGGGTTGCACCTTTGGTTATTGGTTGTTGTTCTGTGAGGTGGCGGAAGACCTCTAGTGTATGCGATAAAAGTTCTGTCACATCACACTCACTCTCATCCCCGATATCTATTTTCCTGTACAGAGCTGAAAGGCGTTCGGGTCCCTTACCTCTATACCTTTCTTCATATGCTGTGAGGGTATGGTAACAAAAACGTACAATAAAGTGTTGTTTATGGTTGTCGGCATATGAGTTACATATGTCCGATATATACTCTTCCATTTCTTTTCGGTCCACTAGCGTTTTAACTATTTTATCAATGCCCGCTTGTTCATTTTTGTTCAAACGGAGAATTCTTGCTGGTTCTTTTTCTTTCGTTTCGGGTTTATCTGAGGCATCTTTTGATACAATATTTAGTACGACAGGCTCGGCCGGCGCGGAGGCCATGGATACCGAGGCCCAGGCACTGTCTTCATTTAGGCTCTGGGGTTGTAGGGGCTGTACTAAAGGATGGGTAGGGGCATAAGGAGGGGGCATATAGATGATTGGGGGACCTAAAAGTAAATCATCATCTGCTCTTTGTTTTGATGGGAGCTCAGGGTAAAGCACTGAGGGTGTTCTAACAGGGCATTGGCCCGAAGTTTCTGATTCTTGTTCTCTTTAAACTCTTTCTCTTTCTTTGATTTCCTCTTCTAGCTGTTTACCGGCTAGATGAGCTGCTTTTCGTAGCTCTTTATCGAACCTTGCTTCGTCTCTCTTTTTGCGCTGCGTTGCTTCTTTGCGCCACATGCCGAGACTATCAAGCATGGTTGGCGTGGTTTTATTTTTAAGAAGGGCTATTTCTAACGCTTCTATTTTATCGAGGTTAAAAGATCCTATCAGTGGCCACTGACTTTCTCGATCCTTTTTAGTGTTTTTATGCCATAACTTACTATAAGCTACAGCGACTAGTCCATATTTCGTAAACCTGTCCTTATTAGGGGTGCCTTCCAGTGGAGCTGGATGATCTACCTCTAATAAACGGTCCGGGCTGAAGCAACTACCAATCAGTGGGGAGAAGATAAGCATGACGTACATCGGACAAGTAAAGATCTCAAACAATGGTGGACAAATGTCCTGCACTACCTATCCTTCACTACTTGCAAAGAATAGACAGAATATTTCTATTCTTCGTTGTTTGCAAACAGAGAATATCTCAAAAAGAACCAATAAATATATCGAGTGGCAACGAAGGCTAAACGAATCAATCAATAAGTAATACTAGTATTATCAAAAACAATCAATCAAACAATCAAACAAAAAGAGTCATGCTGCACGACCTTACCGGGACCGAATGGACAGTTTCTCGTCTTCCACTTCCAGCGCCCGATCGTCCTCTATTCTCCGTTATTGCCGCGGCACTCCTGAGGGCTCCCAGTCAGGACCGTAGATCACTCGAGAGAGGTTCGTTCAGAACCGGTGAAGGTCGGATGATCAGCTGCCAGACGTGGGTCTATCGGGCAGGAGCTCTTCCCGATCGTTGCAGTCATTCACTCTGTCGTTAGGACCTCGCTCACTGGACCCACATGTCACTGATGGGCCCCACCGTGGGCGCCAATTGTGGAAAACCAGTTTTCTGTAGAAGAACTTCAAGTACTGCTTGGCGGTAGTTGGCTCTGAACCATTCAATAATTATCAAATAAAGAGGCGGGCGCTGGGAACTGGAAAGCAGGAAACTGTTTTTTATTTCTCCAGAGCAAAGCACGTCAGATCAGACAAACAGGGTATCGGCTCGAGGTGCTCTAACTGCATCTCCGTGGCCTGGCCTCTTATACTGTAGTTTATTGCTTTATTGCATGAAGACACATTCTTAACATTACTTTGAAGTACAGTAAGACATCCCCGGAATCCCCGCTTCAGGCCCGTTCCCACACGTATTCATAGTTGAGGCCTCCCACCCCAATCTCAGCAGGTGATGACTATCGCGCAGCTGGACATTCCGTTGGGAACCGTAATGTGTGCAATCGGTCGGATCTCATGGGGTGATGACATTGATTAACCCCGGCTTCTTTGATGAAAGGCGAGATTCTACAGTAGGGGGCAATAAACTGCATCCGCAGGGCTAGGTGATGGCCTGGGATCGGGTCAGACAATTGGGTACAGACGAAGGGGTTATCAAAGGGGCTGTTCGAGTGAAAAGGATGAAAGAGAATGTAGGTCCGGCACGGGAAGTGGCTCCGGGGCAGGGTTGAGCTGTAGGTGCGTTTATGGTTCAGGCATGTGTGCAAGGGGGCTGCCAGCGCGCGGGTGATGCTAGCGAGGTCAGGGAGATGTGCAGGCAATCGGCAATGCATGAAGTGGCCATGGTGCCTAAAATGGCTGCCGCTTACGCGCTCGTACGGGCCTAGGTTGGGACAAGATGGGCGCCGGTGATGTTCATACTGAAATCTAAACTTTAACAGATAAGTTGGGACAGAGTCTTGCTGATCTCAGGGAGAGGGTCGAAGGACAAGGTGATGTTGAGGATAGGCCTCGGCGTACCATAGTGCCCCCTAAGGCAGCATTCCCCCCTCCCCAAGCAAGCTAGCCCAGGAAAGTGGTCCCAAAGGAAAAGGATATACCAAAGGCCCCTGTGCCAGTCCCCCAGCCCATGGGTGAAGGGGAGGGGCCTGGTCCATCGGGGGTGGTTCCTCTGGGAGGCGTTCCATTAGGTGCCCCGGCTGTTCCTGCGGGGATGGACCCGGCGTGAAGCCGTACACAAGATCCAGTTACTCCTATGGGTGGGGACCCAAAGGGGGGGGGCACAACCCCCACATGCTCCTACAGGCAATACCTCAGTTCCACAAGACTTAGTGTCACAGTTAGCCGCGGTCCTTCCCTGGTTTGGAAAGGCTGGGATGTTTTCAGCTTCAGTGGGAGCAAAGAACATAAGGGGGGACCCACTGGCTGAAGCAAGACGGATAGTAGCACAGTTTGATGCAAAACCTGGGGATAAGGCAGGTGAGGGTTGGGTGCACCTTCCCCTCACATTCCAGCCGGTGGGGCATCCCCACTTGAACCTAACAAAGGAGTACCAGTGAACAGCCTTGAAGCAGCTGACTGAGCCAGCTGGGGCAACTCTAGTAGGTAAGCAGCTAACATTACCTCTGTTATGTGTGGGTGAATCCCGCACCGGGAGGGAACACCTGACGAGACACGTCACACAAGAAGTGAAAGAAAAAATGGTCAGGAAGTTATGTTAGTATGTTTTCATTGCTTCTGTATGAAAATGAAAGGGAGGAAGCAAGGAAAAAGAATGACTTGATGCTCCCTAGAGAATGGGCTAGTGAGCGACTAAAGTTCAGGATTGAAGAGAACTTGAATAATTGGAATAGAGGTTTCTCAATATTCATGGCAGTGATGGCTGAACGTTTTCCTACTATACAGGCAGAGATGGTATGTTACTAGAGCAGGATAACTGGGGCACATGACAAGTATGGAGGGATTGGGTGGAAGGAATACGATAAAGACTTTAGGAGATCCAAGGCATCCAACCAATCCCTCTCCTGGGACCGCGTTGACAAAATCGCTTGTTTAGACCAGTTTGGTGTGGGATCCCAGTACAATAACAGGGGACTGTCTTTCCAGTCCTTTCAGCCCTTTCGGCCACCTCCACCCACAGGCCCTGCCACTAGTTCAGGTAGCGGGGGAGTACAGAAAGGGACATGTTTGGACTTTAATAGGCGCACATGTACTAGGTCTAAAGGCACGTGCAAGTTCAAACATGCTAGCTCTATCTGTGCCAACCCATCGCACCCAGAGTCCAAATGTCTCAAAAGGTCAAAAGATAAGGGAAGGAGGAAGCATGAGTGAGGGGATGGCACAACACATGGCACCTCACTCATTAACACGACTGCTCTGACTCCTTGGCTGAACAAATACCCCTGTCATTCCACTGCTAGGACATTGCTAGAAGGTTTCATGTATGGGTTTAGGATTCCTGCACCTGACTACATTGGGACACCTGAATGCAAAAATCAACTTTCTGTTAGGACCAATCCAGGCATGGTGGCAACAAAGAATTTAAAAAAAACTGCGCGTGGGCAGAATAGTTGGACTATTTGATTGCATCCCAGTAAAAAATTTCATCTGCTCCCCTTTGGGGCTGGTCCCCAAAAAGGAGGGGGTAGAGTTCAGGTTGATACATAATCTATCAGCACCTAAGGGCAACTCATTGAATGATGCTATCAGTGATGAGATTTGTAGGGTAAAATATGCCTCCTTTGATCAAGCGGTGGAGATGCTCAGGGGTTTGGGACCGGGAGCATTGCTTGCTAAATCTGATATAGAGTCTGCCTTTCGTTTGTTGCCAGTTCACCCATCCGACTTTCAGCTTCTGGGTTTTAAGTTCCAGGATAGATTCTACATGGATATGTGTATCCTGATGGGTTGTTTTCGCTCTCCTGTGCTTACTTTGAGAAATTCTGTTCTTTTTTAGTATGGAGGGATTGGGTGGAAGGAATACGATAAAGACTTTAGGAGATCCAAGGCATCCAACCAATCCCTCTCCTGGGACCGCGTTGACAAAATCGCTTGTTTAGACCAGTTTGGTGTGGGATCCCAGTACAATAACAGGGGACTGTCTTTCCAGTCCTTTCAGCCCTTTCGGCCACCTCCACCCACAGGCCCTGCCACTAGTTCAGGTAGCGGGGGAGTACAGAAAGGGACATGTTTGGACTTTAATAGGCGCACATGTACTAGGTCTAAAGGCACGTGCAAGTTCAAACATGCTAGCTCTATCTGTGCCAACCCATCGCACCCAGAGTCCAAATGTCTCAAAAGGTCAAAAGATAAGGGAAGGAGGAAGCATGAGTGAGGGGATGGCACAACACATGGCACCTCACTCATTAACACGACTGCTCTGACTCCTTGGCTGAACAAATACCCCTGTCATTCCACTGCTAGGACATTGCTAGAAGGTTTCATGTATGGGTTTAGGATTCCTGCACCTGACTACATTGGGACACCTGAATGCAAAAATCAACTTTCTGTTAGGACCAATCCAGGCATGGTGGCAACAAAGAATTTAAAAAAAACTGCGCGTGGGCAGAATAGTTGGACTATTTGATTGCATCCCAGTAAAGAATTTCATCTGCTCCCCTTTGGGGCTGGTCCCCAAAAAGGAGGGGGTAGAGTTCAGGTTGATACATAATCTATCAGCACCTAAGGGCAACTCATTGAATGATGCTATCAGTGATGAGATTTGTAGGGTAAAATATGCCTCCTTTGATCAAGCGGTGGAGATGCTCAGGGGTTTGGGACCGGGAGCATTGCTTGCTAAATCTGATATAGAGTCTGCCTTTCGTTTGTTGCCAGTTCACCCATCCGACTTTCAGCTTCTGGGTTTTAAGTTCCAGGATAGATTCTACATGGATATGTGTATCCTGATGGGTTGTTTTCGCTCTCCTGTGCTTACTTTGAGAAATTCAGTTCTTTTTTAGAATGGGTTTTTAGACAGGCGACAGGGCACCGGTTTGTCATGCATTACCTGGACGACTTTCTTATCTTGGAGTCAGCGGGCTCCCAGGAGTGTGCGTGGGAACTGCAAGAATTTTACACGCTCATGCAGGCTTTTGGGGTTCCCCTGACACTGGGAAAGAAAGTAGGGCCAACAACAACAATAGATTTCTTAGGAATTTAGTTAGATTCCGTCCAAAAGGTGTTTCCGTTTACCAGCAGACAAGATTACTAAATTCAGGACAGAATTGCAGCAATGCTTGGCAAAAGATAAGGTCACCTTGCATCAGTTACAGCAGACGGTAGGGCAGTTGAACTTTGCCCTGAGAGTTATACTAATGGCACAACCATTTTCCCACTCCATTTCACACGCCATGACCGGTCTCAAAGAAAAACACCACCACATCAGGTTGCCGGCTGAGGTTAGGCAGGACATGTAGATTTGGATGGCATTCCTGCAGGACTTCAACGGCAGGGTAGTATGGCCTGGTCCACCCACTACTTCTGCGGAGTTAGTTTTAATGACTGACGCTGCGGGTAGTCTGGGATTTGGTGCCATACTCGGTACTGAGTGGGTGGCTCAGCGTTGGCCGGCTTGGTGGGTGCAGAATGTAACATCGTTTTTTTAGAACTGTTCCCCATCTGGGTGGCATTAACAGTTTGACCTGAAAGACTGCGCAATCAATCGGTGGAGTTCTGGTCAGACAACATTCTCCGCCTGTTGAAAGAGATAGTGTTGTTATGTATGAGATTGAATATGCAGTTTAAAGCTAAACATGTGCCAGTTGTGTTGAATTATGCTGCTGACACACTCTCTCGCTTCAAGATGCAGGTTTTCAGGGCACACCTCCTCTTTGCAGCAGCGACTCCCACATCCTTCCCAGAAGTACTTTGGCAGATTGGTGCCCCCAGCTACCGAACCTCGTGGCAGCTAGCCTAGCACACAGGAACAAGAAAGCGTATGAAGGGGTGTTTTGGGCATATTGTACATTTTTGGGAATGAATTGGGCAGAGAAGTGGCATGACACGGGGACCCTCCTGCACTAATTGGATACTTTGAACAAAGATGAGCACTCAGCTGCAGTAGACAGGCGGCATGTGGCGGCAATCTCTTTCTCTGCACAAACTAGAGATAGGGGAGACCCCACTAATAGTTTCACAGTCACAAAAGCCTTGAAGGGGTGGCAGCGCCTCCAGGGGTCAGCACCGGACACGAGGCGTCTGATAGGGGTGGAGCTGCTAGCATCCTTACTGGGGGCTCTTGACCTTATTTGCAGCACCCCAGAGGAAGCTCTGCTGTTCAGAGCCGCCTTTTCATTAGCCTTTTATGGTGCTTTTAGGATTGGGGAATTAGTGGCCCAAAACAAACAGGATTTGCAGGGTGGTTTGCATTTAGACCATGCAAAGGTACAAGGTGATGCCTTACTGATATCCATTAGGAAACCCAAAACAGACCAGGAGGCCCATGGCAATGGGATAGGACTGCATCGGGCACATGGTAATCCTTGCTGCCCCGTTACACATTTAGAGGCACTCTTACAGAGTAGACCGAGTAAACATGGAGGGAAACAAAATTGCAACAGAAGCTTTCTAAGTGGGTTTCTACTCAGGAATAGGTACTGTTTGACATTACCAATATCTGACAAAATTGAGTTACGGGAAAGCCCCAAAAAGTAAATTTTAAAATGGCGGCATGTAAATATATCATAAGGCTATTTAGGATGTTTTAACTAGAGTAGCAGGGACACAAATGTGACTTTTAAATATACTGGGATACTTAAATAGTCCCTATACCTTTGATTATTAACCTATTTTTCCTTTCCTCACATGATATGACTACTCTTGAACAGCAGTATCCTATTTGTAAAGAGAAATTGGATAATAGGCAGAAGATTGTGATGTTGGCTGAAAAAGGAGCTGAGGGCATCAACACTGCCAGTCGAAACCATGAAAGTGATGACGTCGTAACTTCTGGATCTAGAGTTCATGTTTCATATTGGAAGAGATTTACTGATAAGAAAGATATTTAAGTAAAAAATTGAGAAGCAAGCACAGCATCTATTGCAAAGAGAAGTGCTTGAATACCTGCTGGAGCATTCTACAGTGCGACTGACTGTGTTGTGGAACTCATGTGAACATTTTGTGCAAGGACCAGCAAATAACAGAAAATGTGTATGTACGGACATTAGAATTCTCTGAAACTATAAAAAGGTGCTGTGAAGCTACACGAGGCGAACTTCGCCCAAGTCAGATGTGGGAAAAATGGTGCATTGTCATCTAGATTCCCAGTTGGCGGGGGGGGGGGGGGTAAGGCAGGGGTGCGTACTCGCACCTACCCTGTTCTGCCTCTATGTCAACAGGGTAATTGCTCACCTGAATGGAGTGCAGAACAACAACGCCTCAAAGCTGGCGGGCAGTAGGGTCCCTGCGATTATGTTCGCCCACGACACCCTTTTGCTGTCAAAGTCCCCAATGGGGATACAGCGTATATTGGACGGATTTGAAGAATTCTGCACAAGTCGTGGTTTAGAGATAAATGCTTTTAAAACTAAATTTATGATCTTTAACACCTCCGCAACTACCCGGCCAAATCCCAATCTAGGCACAAAAAGACTGGAAAGGGTCTCGACTTTTGACTACCTGGGGGTTACCATCAATGAGACCTTGACGTGGGGCCCCCAGCAAATCAGGTCACAATTGAAATTGGCCCAACTTGCAGGTGGAATCCTCAAGCTATCCAATAAGTCTACTATTAAACCTGTTGGCCCGCCATTGGAGATATATAAAATGCAAGCAAGGGGTGCGATTATGTACGGCGGAGAATTATGGGGACACTCTTGCAGGGCCGAAATCACCAAGATAGAAAACACATTTCTAAGGCAGCTGTTAGCATTACCTTCCAGTACTCCACTTCTTCCTCTAAGGCTTGATTTGGGGGTGAGACCTATTGATGACAACCTCTTAGGTTCTGGCGTAGGCTTTGGGTAACACCGGAGCTGCTAAATTATAGCCTGTAACTTAAGGAAATACTTACTTTTTCTAGAGCAGGGAAAATTCCTTGGCTTATGTTTATAAAGAATGAATGTGTAAGGCTAGGAGTGCCTGTCCTATGGTCTGATCCCAAGAGGGGTTGCAGAATGGTTACACGCAAGCCAATCACCAGGACATTACTTACTGCTGCTTTGTCCAATCCCCAAGCTGGCATCTTAACTGATTCTTTTTTAACAATTAAAGAGTTTTATCACTTTGAGTATTTCATGGATGACATTTATCCTATTTTAGCGAGGAAACTGTATGTACATTGGAGATATGGTACTCTACCTTTGAGTGCCTTTACTAGTAGATGGTCCTCCGCAGCCTTGAAAAATTGTCCGGGGTGTAACTGTGACATGGAAAATGAATTGCACGTTCTCTTCTTTTGTCCAGTATACTCCGGGCCTAGGAGCTTCTGGCTCGCACCCCTGTGCAAGAACTTGGGTTTTGTACAGTGCATGCATGCTTTTAGAGTACTAAAGACAGATACAAGCAGGCCCATTGTATTTGCTGTTTCCCAGTTTCTGGCAGCTATGTGGTATAAGCGAAGGTGCCTAACTGCCAATTCATGATGATTATTGAGTGAAAGCAATCTGTAAGATAATGTTTTCTTTTGAAATTGTGCAAACTTTTTACTGTAGGGCTTTATATCCAATCATTTTACTGTTTTTACTCGACAGTGGTCTATAGTAACGGTTTTAATTCACTATGTCCCGCTAAAATGAATTGTATTGCCATCCATGCATTTTGTTTTCTATATGTTTTGTTTTTCTTTTATGGCAAATGAAGATTTCTAAAGTTAAAAAAAAGTCAGTAGGATGAATGGTCGCTTGTAGTAAGAGGCCGTATTGAATACTTTCTTTTGGATCTTCATGCCACAGATTGCGTTTACCACCAATCTTGCAGTGTAAACTTTCCAAGCATGAGAAAAATCCCCAAAGAATTTTCAACTGTTGAACAGCAATCGAAGAAGTTGAAAGTAGGGCGTCCAAGTAATAAAGACCAACATAAAGCTTTTCAGAAGACGTGTAGTTATCTGTTTCGATTGATTATGAATAAATGCGTATTGCAGACCTAATATCCAAATAGAGGAATAACTACAAGAAAGTGACATCCAAGCATGTGATCGTAGGCACATGAAAAGGAAGCTCATAGAATATTATGGAGAAGGTAATATTGTATCAGGGGAAAGTGGAAATGCCACACGTTTTCCCCTCCACCTCATCACATAGGGGCTCCGGCTACCAATCCAGAAGACCTCAGGCATAGAGCCCCTCTGCAGGGCTTGTTGGGCATTGCAGGGCTGGCCCGACGAGGAGCTGCCCTATGATGATGCATGACACCTTTTGGGGTGTATGAGGGCCCTTGCTCCTTATTGGAGCACTCCCTATCTTCCTAGTTCTTCACTTACCTGGTCTCCCGCTTCCCTCTTACCTCCCCTTCCCACCCTTTAGGAACTGCATACCCTTTGGTTTGATCTAGTATTTGATGAACTTGGAATTGCAACTCCCCTTGGATTGCATTAATGCCGCAATTGGGGGTGATCATCGAGTATTAAAACTTGGTAACTGTGGGAACCTTCGTTTTCCAGTTTGTTTCACCCTGATGCTCTTGGGTGGTTCAGTTAGACTCTTAACATTTGTTCTTTTTGAGAAGTTCTGTCTTCTAATGGTTTGCACTGCTGCAGCTCCTATGTGGACCCCGTAGTTTCCTAACACTTGGTGGTTTGGGAAGTTATACCAACGGATGGCATCTCCATTACTCCCCCTTAAACCTCATATACTTGTACAATCATTGTGGATTTTGAAAGCAGCGTCTTCAAGCGAATTCCATCTCTGTAACTTCTGAGTGCAACTCATAAATGGCTAAATACCTGTAGCTTTTTGAAAGATGTATCTTCCAGTATGTTCCTCTGATGCCGCTCCTGGGTGGACCCTGAGGATTCTTAAAACATAGTGGCTTTAAGCCTCCATCCTGTAATAGGACCTCCACCTCTACTGCTAGGAGGACTCATAGATTATTAATACGTAATGAGTTTGGATCTTCATCTTCTCCTCCCGTTACCAATACACTATCTTGTCATCCATGACACAAGAAATGGATATGTTTCCACTGAGTCACACTTTTGATTTTTGCTCTCACCCATTTTATTTCCTCTGGCTCTTATCCTTTGCCCTTTCCCTCTTAAAATACCTACCTAATGCTACCATTCCCATGCCTCTCTCTCCGTGCCTCATAACTTTGTCAAATAGTTCCTCCGTCTTGGGGTGCAACAGACTAAGGATATTGTTGGAGGCCAGAGATTGGGCTTGAGGTCACACTCCCACGGACGGCTTACACCGAGACTCCAGCACGTCATCCCACCACTTGGCCACTGAGAGCAAGTTGGACAGAAACCTGTATGCCATTAATGGAACCAGTAAGGCCGTTTTATATAAATTTGATGTGGTAACAGTCGACTTGGGTCTCTTAAGAAACAATCATAGAAAGCTAGCGTGAAAAATCAATAACACCAAAACAACTTGGAGAGGTACGCCCTACAGTAGAGGATGTGCATAAACAAATAGGCACATTAACAGTGAGGGTGAATCACTTAGACAAGAGGGCTGAGGACATTGAGGGACATATCATTTCTTTTAAAAATATATCTTTATTAAGATTTTCATATTATTCCTGCAAGCATATCAGCATATAAGTAAGTCAGACAAAGTGAAGAAACAACCAGTTTAGATAACCATAAAAAAGAAACAATCTTCCATCTAATCCATAAAGCACAGAGTTATATTTCCAACATAAAACATAAACAAGAAAAAGAAAGAATAAACCAAATGGACAGAAAAAGGAAGAAAAGAATAAACGGCATTTGAGCGGCGTTGACAACATTAGATTTCTCCTTCAATTAATTATTCTTTACTTTCCATTTTATTAGTGGAGCCCAAATGCATTGAATTTGAATTTGAATTTAAAATATTTATATAGCGCTACATTCACCGTGCGATTTCTTGGCGCTGTGGAGACTAATTTAGCAGTAGGAACGAAAATACTAGTGAGGGGGAACAGAAAATAAGGTCAGTTTACATTAGGAAAAAGCCTGGGTGAACAAAAAGGTCTTGGGATCTTTTCGGAAGAGGGAGCAATGTCTGGCCAGACGTAAGTGATCGGGGAGGGAGTTCCAAAAGGATGGTGCCAAGAATGAAAAATTGGCTCCACCCCATTTCTTACGTCTGTAACGGGGTACCTGGAGAAGTGATTGAGTGGATGAGCGGAGCTCACGAGCAGGGGTATACTCTTTTATCAGGGAAGAAATGAAGGCAGGGGCAGTACCCTGGCGCGCCTGAAAAACCATGCAACCAGTTTTAAAAAGGGATCGCTCCCTGACAGGTAGCCAGTGTAATGCCTTCAGTAGGGGAGTAGAATGATGGGAACGGGGGAGGCCATACACCAATCTGGCTGCCTGGTTTTGAACCAGCTGGAGCTTCCGCTTCCCATTAACTTCGATTTCCTACCCTTTCTGTCATACATTGCTCTCTCTATTCTATATATAGAGAGTAGGCGAGCCATCCATTGCTGAAAGGTAGGGGGTAAGGGGTCTAACCGGGCAGAAGCAATTTTAATCCTCAACACAGCCATAGCAACAAAGAGAAACCGATATGCATTCTCCTCTTGGGTCACAATGCTTACTCCTAACAAAATTAATTCATAGGTTAGCTTTATTTTAACCCTGAGAGACCGATCTAGAAATTCCTTTAATTAGTTTCAGTAGCTCTTGCAGGCGGGGGCAGGATGCAAACATATGCACCAGATCCGCATCCACCCCCCCATACCTGGGACAGGTTATCCCGGACATCCCGCCTCACTGAGCAATTCTGGCCGGCGTGTAGTACAGCGAAAATACAGTTCTAAAATGCTGTGCCTGGAGCCCAGGGGAGCATAACACCGATTGACCCAGCTCTATAGACCTCAAGAGTACACCAGGAGCAGTTCCCACTCTCTCAGCCCACTTAGCCTCCTGTTTATTTAGATCATCTTGCTCTAGCCTTATTAATGCTGCATATATCAACTTGATACCCCCCTTATTCCATCCTTGCATAACATCAACAATAACATTACTCTCAAACCCACAATCCCCCCCGTTTTCTTAACAAAAAAGCTGCGGATTTGCAGATACTTGAAAAAGTTACAATTCTCCATCAAAAACTCCATCTTTATATCACTAAATTGGCGAAAGTCATCTATTCCAAACAAGTCCTCAGCCTTTTAGACACCCTTGGCATCCCATCCTGCCATAATTTCATCAGAAAAGATTGCGGGAAATGCGGGGTTTTTATATAACACCGTATAATAATTAATTCTACCCAGACCGAGCTTCTTCTTTAGAGCCCCCAGATCTTAAAAGCAGCAATCAAGGTCTTAAATTTAGTTTTTTTGTAGTAGCTGGGCTCTGAAAATTTTAAAAAACACCCCCGCATTTTCACCCAGTAGCAAGTTATAAACATCCGGTAATTCATTTCCCCCCTTCCATATCCTGGGGACATTCCCCTGTAAGTATCCCATATATTGTAGATCGGCGGCCCAATAGTAGCTTCTGAAATCAGGGACCGAGAAGCCCCTCCTTTCCCGTGGTAAAGACATAAACCGCAGTACCCGCCTCGTTTTACCGGGTGCCCAGAGTAAGCCTTCTAACTTAATAAACCAACATTTTTGAAACTCCAAAGGGATATGCCAAACTCTGATGCTTAAGACACAACCTCTTCCATAGCTAATTTAGGATCTGAAGAGACTATGGCCACATCGTCTGCGTATGCGAGGACTTTAGTTTCAATCCCTTGACTAACTACTGGAAAGATTCTGCTGTTAGCCAAAAACAATCGAATTTGAGGGTCCATATAAATGGCAAATAGTAAAGGGGATGAAGGACAACGCTGTTGTGTCCGCCTCTGTATAACAAACGGAGTAGTGTAGTTGCCATTTATCTTTATTCTAGCAGTGGTGGCCCTTTATAACACTTGAACCGATTGTATAAACCCCTCACCGAGGCCAAACAATCTCATTACTTCCCAAAGAAATCCCAGGAGACCCTATCAAATGCTTTCTCTACATCTAAAAGCAGAACGGCCAAAGGGTCTCCTGAGATCTCAATTGCATCAAAAAGCGTAATCACCCTTTGTATATGCTGTGGTGTCCCCTGTCCAATAATAAACCCATGTTGTTAAGGGTAAATAGTTTTTTTAAATATTCTATTTAAACGTGTGGCCAACACTTTAGAAAACACCTTGACGTCACTATTCAGTAACGTAATTGGACGGTATGAACCCGGCTCCCCAGCTGGTTTGTCTTTTTTCAAGAAGATCACAATGTCTGCCCCTGCCCATGATTCAGGAGCAGGCCCACCTTTTTGTGCCAGTGTCACCACCTCTATTAAATCAGGGCCTATGTCATCTTTGAAGATTTTACAAAAATTCTGGCGGGATCTGGTCGGGGCCAACAGCTTTTCCGGAAGGCAGATCTTGCAACGCGCCCATTATTTTGTCTTGAGAGAATGGCCTCTCCAGTTCTTCCCTATCAATGCAGTGTACCCTCTGAATCGGTTTTCTATCTAGGTACTCGCGAATGTCCTCCAACACCACCCCTGCACCCCTGGAATATAACTGACTGTAGAAAAGCCTAAAGGTCTCCCGAACACTTGCAGAATTGGTAATAAGCCTCCTGCTACCATCATAGATTTTGGAAATTTTACCCCCTGAGACTTTTTGCCTAGTTCTAACCGCAAGCATATGCCCCAACAGCTCACTAAATTCATAGCTCTGTTCTTTTTTAGCCATATATATCTCAGCTGCTTTTTTGGCATAGTGATCCCCTACTTCTGCCTTTTTCATAGCTAACTGCACTAATAGTTCATCAAGTGCTTCACCCGAGTTAATCGCCATCACTAATGCTTCCTCAAGCCTGCACAGCTCCTGCCGTCTTTCGGCTTCCCTGAATCGCTCCTCTTTCCGCCAATGCAGGCTTGTAGCTCAATTTTTCACAGCTGCCTTGAACGTGTCTCAGACAATTCCAACCCTGGAAGATCCTCGATTATACTCCCAAAACTCCCTAATCCACCCCTTCATATATGAAATATAATCAGGATCATATAAAAACCTCAGTTCAAAGGTCCATCCCAGTACAGTAGGCTGTCTCATTGGGCCTTTGCCAGCATTAGCTGTCCCCAGCCGTGTCCTGGTGGCAATAGCACCTTCGTGATTTTTGGAATCTTCTGATTTTTTCATCGGGCCGCCGCGCCGGGGCTGCCCCAGTTTCCCAGCAGTGTCAGAGCTCGGGGGCTGCTCTTTCTTCTCGTTGCGTTCTTTTGCCTCCCTCATATCATCTTTAGCCCCCCCCAGTCTCACTAACGAGGTTTTTACCAACATCCTTCCCGGAAGTCAGATATTTTTGAACTTTAGAATTCTCCGGGGCCACCCTAAGCCGCCACAGCTTTCTAAAATAATCAAAAGTTTTAAGCGGAATCAGGACCAGCGATACCGTCCAGCTCCTAATGACTCCGTAAGAGAACTGTTGCTGTGGGAGTCTAGAGCGAACAAGCAGGCAGCTATGATGATTCATGCAGGCTTTAATCGGAGTTCAATTGGGCATATCTTCCCTTCAAGTTTTCAGCATTCTGTTTACAACAGGGTCTCGATGATGAGGAGAACGGCCGGCGCCGACTTTCTGTGAGTTCAGTCAGCGGTCATCTTGCCCCCGATGTCCATTGAGGGACATATCAGTTGGAATAATATCTGTGTGGTAGGTCTCCCGGAGGCCGTTGAAGACAGCAACATGACTGGCTATCTAGTGAAGTGGTTTTCAGAGGAGATAGCACCATATGGACTCTCTACATTCTACACCATAGACAGAGCCCAATGGGTTCCTGTGAGGAGACCTCTGCCAGGAGTACACCCACACCCAATGGTGGCTCATGTCCTCCACTACAGGGACGAGACCTGATCTTGCAGAAAGCCTGATCACTGGTGCAAATGTTGGTAAAAAAAAAGATGCTGCATTACACTGTGGAAGTGCAGCAAAAACGTGATTTTTGGAAGTGAACAAGGGATTACAGGAGGTCGGCGTTAGCTATATGTGCTATATGTGCTGTTCCTCACCAGACTTTAAATTATTGTAGACCACCACACTGTGTCCTTTAATTCTTGATCTGACATCTGGAGCTTTCTGGAAGAACATTGACTGGGGATGGACGCAGCACCGGAGTGGAGCAGACAGACTACAAGGTGACAATGACGTAGAAGTTGCAAGGACCACGGCTTCATGCGGACTGGATAGGGGACAGGTGTAGAGAGACCAACTGGCAATTGTTGAAACCGTAGTGACTTATGAAACCTTAACAGAACGGCCTGTGAACATTCACTTTGCCAACCTGGTGCCGAACTATTCAGGCTATGATTATATTTCGGAATAGGGCCAGTGATATCCCAGCATAACGTTGCACATGGCAGATGGCTTGTGGTCCCTATGTCGACTGTTGTGGGTTCTCCATAACTTGTCATGACTCGTGCTGTACTATGCTTGCTTGAGGGGGGAATGAGCTGCTGATGATCCATTTATGGAACAAGTGGGCAGTTTGAGCTCAATACAGTACCTAGAACCCCCCGAGCCTATTGCCCATCGGGTGATGGGGAGACAACATTTGCCATTGTTACCATGTTGTTCCTAAAGTTGATTGGATGGATGGCTGTTACCACTCTGACTAAGATAATGAGAGTTTGGATTTCTTTCTATGGTTCTTTATTTACAATCTGGTTCCACATGCTGCAACAGAAGCAGGTGGGTAGGCTGTGTGGTGAGTATTGGAAGTCACTTTTCATGGGAACAGTTGTGTCTTCCCCGATGATGTGGGTGGTACAGGGGAAGGAGCTGCATGCATGTTTTCTATGAACTATTACATGAATGCACAGACCTTGCTCACCTGAATTCTTTGGGGCCAGGCTCAGCAATGAAACAACATTGGGTCGTAACTTACTTAAACCATAGGGAAGTCGAAATAACGCTCTTCCAAGAAACCCATCCATCTGTTGGTGAGATTGAATGGTTGAGAAGAAGGTGGAGGGGGTCTGTGTATGCTCTGGAGTTCTCTTCCGTGCTAGAAGATCTTTCATATGGGTCAGGATTGGGGGTCCTTTCGAACTCATGAGCACATCCATGGACCTCAAAAGGTGATATGTGGTGGTGAGAGGTCTACTAGACAGCTTCTTGGTGACCATTGGCAGGTTTTATGCACCTACTGTTGGGCAATCACAGTTTTTTGAATCTCTTACCCCTATTCTTGCTACCGAAATTGAAACCCCAATGATGAATGGAGAGACTTCAAATGTGGGCAGATACCCTCTTAGCTCGATCGGCTCCACCGCCTCGAGACACCATGATTTCGAAATCGGTGAAGGATTTTACAGATGTCTCACTGGAACTGAGGGATGCCTGGACGATGTGTAATGAAGGATGAAGAGAATACTTGTTTCGTTCTCTAGTACACAATTTACATGTCCATCCAGAAACAATAATGTCCTCTGCTAATATTAGTGATTCCATCACCCAGAGTAAGTACTGGGCTTGAACACTGTCCGGCCACAACCCTCTTGCCCTGGACATTTAATGGGGGTGACAAATAGCTCTGATGCGCACACGGAAACTTCCAGTAGCCTATCTCCATGATCCAATCTTTAGGGAACCCCTGGGGACAAAACCCAGTAGTACTGAACAGCCATATTACTGCTTCAGTAATAACCAAATGGAAATCCTTTAATTTCGTAACTCGAGGGCACTGTCAGAGTCAAGTGGTGGGAGCTATATGCACATTGGAGAAGGAACTCATGAATATAGATGGAGTAGTTTGTGTAACTGGTACTCCTCACTAATACCTCGGTACAACCCAGACTATTGTAGGAGGGCAAAAAATACACCACAAACTCAGGAATGACTCCACACCCTGACTTATAAAGTTCATATTGCCACAAACCATGATGAGAGCAATATTATTATTAATGGATCTTATTAAGCGCAGACTTTTCTCCCTATTAGGCTCTCATGGCGCTGCTGTGAATGCTCCAGCACATATTAACAACGGAGTTAGGAGCAATTGGAACATCCATGTTTTTAGCCCTTTTTTGAATAATCTGTGGTCCATGGAGGCCTGACGGTGTATGGGGCCCTGGTTCCGGAATTGAGGGGCTAGGTAAGAAAATGATCTGTGGCTATTTCTGACAGTGCATGGCCATATGGGGGAGCAATAAATGTCTTCCTCCCCGACCATGCCAATTCGGTTTTCTTTGTGGGTACTGTGGCCAATTTTTATGTAGAGTTTTGTGTGATAGACAGATGAGTTTGAAACATGTTTGTTTCTCTAATGGTAAGCAGTGTTGGTTTTTCAGGATGGGGTCGGACGGTGACCATGGTGGAAGATGTAGTACCAACCGTGCTGCAGTGTTTTGTACCACCTGAAGCCTGTTATATAATTCTTCATTCATGGACGCCATTAAGGCATTTCCATAGTCCAGGCGACTGATTACTAGTGCCTGCACTAACGATTTCTTAGGTCCCAATGGAATCCATTTGAAACATTTGCGTAGAGTTCGCGTGATGCCATAGCAAGTGCCTGATGTGTGGTTTACATGGTCTTTGCATAGAGAGTTTATCTATTATTATACCTAAATTCCTTACATTTTTTTGTCCTGATAACCACCATGAATCTCAATGCCAAGACGGATTAGCCATCAAACAGCTGTCTTAGTTTATCAAAACTGGCGGGGATAAAAGCGGACAAAGTGGGGGCCAGACATCTCTCAGCTGTTTCGGGCTCCACCGAAAGGCAAAGACGAACCGAATACCTAAACAACGGTAACCTAGGTCGGAATGACAGCCAGCACGGGCCTGGCTAGGACCGGGCAGCAGCTGTGCAGATGGTGTAGGCCAAGGGACACCATAGTAGTGTAATCATCGGACCCGGGAAAAAAAAACCCGGGCAATTCATTGCATCCATGATAACATATACCAAAAGGCCCTTTTACTCTGGTTACCAGACCTAGCCAGGTCCATACGAGAGGTCTGCAAGAGGGAGGCTTGCCAGTCACTGAAGGAGGGAGGTAAAGGGTCTTTCCATTTTCTGCATATCTCCCTTCTTGCAAGCAGCACTGCGTAGAACACCAAACTCTTAGCTGAACTCTGAACTCCATCTAGGATCCCAAATATCACCAGAGGCAAATTTATGGCAACCTGAACCCCCAATGATGTTGTTAGAATGTTACTAATTGCTTCCCAAAAAGAGTCTAATCGGGGACACTCGAAAAACATATGGGCATCTGATGTGGCGATAAGCCCACACTTAGCGCATGAAACTGAATTACCTTCGGTGAATTTAGATAATCTAAGTGGAGAATAATAAGCCCTGTGCAGGGTATAAAGATGGTTTCTACGTAGCCAAGACGGCTTCACAATGTTCCATAAAAGCTCAAAAGAAGCAGCCCAAAGTTCTTGCAAATTGTGGCCGATAATCAAAGAGCCCCACAACAAGTCAGGTAAGCTGAAGTCCCCATCCGTTTCCTCAAGTATAAGTTTATACCATTGGGAGATCTCTTTTTTTGCTGGACCGCTATTCACTAGATTGGTAATTAGGAGGCTATAGCCACCAAGAACAAGTTTATTCCCTCTATGGGGTAAAGATTTATATGCTTGAGTCCAACTGGCCATTTGCAGGTATTTAAACCTTGAAAGGTTGGAGCCGATCTTGATTCGAAGATGATCCCATGAAAGTAAGTCCACATAAAAAAATGCCTGCCTCTCTCAAGGGTACCGCTAAGCTATCTCCAAGCCAAGCCGGACTTTCAGGTAACCCCCATAGCGGTGTTTTGTCACAAAAATACCCCTGTTTTATAGATTTTGTTACATCTGCCCACATTTTTGCAAGACCTTGTAGGACCTTCAGTTTCATTTTTTTTTAATCTTCGGATTGCCAAATTTAAAAAGAAAACCAGACTGACTGACACCTTCACCATCCAACATAGCGGAGAACATTAAGCCCAACCCGTGGTCAGTGGGGATTTTCATCAGCATTCGGGTATGAGAAAGCTGAAAAGCGCATGCGTATGGTTTTAAGTCAGGAGCCGCCAAGCCCCCCTTGTCCCTTCACCTCCTGAGTTTTTTCCATGCTATTCTTGGCAAGGGGTTGTTCCATATGAAAGATGAGATATCTGACTGAAATTTAACTAAACAAGATTGGTCAAAATATAAGAGAATGGTATAAAATAAGAAGGACATTTTGGGTAAAATCGACATTTTAATTAAGTTGATCCTCCCAATTAAAGAAAGAGGGAGGTGGGACCATGATTGCAAAAGCTTACGACACTCTTTTACCACAGCTAAAAGGTTGACTTGGGCAACTTTATTGATATCTTTTACGATATTCAAGCCCAAATACCGCATTGAAGAACCTGCCTGTACCCCGGTGATGCTCTCCTCGTCATTCCAAACAAGCATATCGGTCTTTGCAGCGTTGATCTCATATCCAGATACTTGACCGAATGCAGAAGCAATTTTTAGAATTTCGGGGAGTGCGGTGCTAACCTCTGAGGTGAAAATAAGCACGTCATCGGCATTTAGGGCTACTTTTCTCTCCCACCCTCCGTATGAAAAAGGTTTAATAGTACCCTCATCCCTCAGTTGTTGCGCAAAGGGTTCGATGTAAAAATCAAACAGTAGGGAGGAGAGCGGGCAGCCCTGCCGTGTCCCCCTTGAGATGGTAAAAGGGTCCGACAGATCTCCATTTACCAATAATCACGCAGTTGGATTACGGTAAAGCAGGCTGACTGTCCGGCGGAACCCCTGCTCCCTCGCCAAAAGTACCGAGCCTGGGGCGTGGATCTTTTAGCTGACAAACTATACAGGTTCCTCTGATTTTGAGGGAAACCCCACAACTTGTTGGTTTGTTCTCTTTTTTCTTGCACTTACTAGTTTTTACACTATTTTTAACTATCACATCCTCAGGTTAGGGTGGGCCTTAGCGCGCCCATACCGCAGAGGTACACTCCCCATGGTCCTGAAGAATGGCCAGTAAATTACACATAACGGGCAGAAACATGTCGGCCCCACTTTAAGTGGAAATATCCAAACAATTTATTTGGCAATTTCCCAACACACACTTTTAATATGTCAGGTTGACCACTGAATAAAGTTTTTGTGTGGGACACAACCTTGACATTTTTAACTCACCTTTTCACACTACTGTCACAAAAACCAGCTCCGCAGTATCCTGGCGTGGTAGCACAACTGGGAGGCATTCGGCTTCTCCTGGTGGGCCCAATGATGAAGCATGTCACCAACCAGGGTGGTGAGTGAGGGCTTCCTGTAAAATCCAGTAGCCTATCTCCATGATCCAATCTTTAGGGAACCCCTGGGGACAAAACCCAGTAGTACTGAACAGCCATATTACTGCTTCAGTAATAACCAAATGGAAATCCTTTAATTTCGTAACTCGAGGGCACTGTCAGAGTCAAGTGGTGGGAGCTATATGCACATTGGAGAAGGAACTCATGAATATAGATGGAGTAGTTTGTGTAACTGGTACTCCTCACTAATACCTCGGTACAACCCAGACTATTGTAGGAGGGCAAAAAATACACCACAAACTCAGGAATGACTCCACACCCTGACTTATAAAGTTCATATTGCCACAAACCATGATGAGAGCAATATTATTATTAATGGATCTTATTAAGCGCAGACTTTTCTCCCTATTAGGCTCTCATGGCGCTGCTGTGAATGCTCCAGCACATATTAACAACGGAGTTAGGAGCAATTGGAACATCCATGTTTTTAGCCCTTTTTTGAATAATCTGTGGTCCATGGAGGCCTGACGGTGTATGGGGCCCTGGTTCCGGAATTGAGGGGCTAGGTAAGAAAATGATCTGTGGCTATTTCTGACAGTGCATGGCCATATGGGGGAGCAATAAATGTTTTCCTCCCCGACCATGCCAATTCGGTTTTCTTTGTGGGTACTGTGGCCAATTTTTATGTAGAGTTTTGTGTGATAGACAGATGAGTTTGAAACATGTTTGTTTCTCTAATGGTAAGCAGTGTTGGTTTTTCAGGATGGGGTCGGACGGTGACCATGGTGGAAGATGTAGTACCAACCGTGCTGCAGTGTTTTGTACCACCTGAAGCCTGTTATATAATTCTTCATTCATGGACGCCATTAAGGCATTTCCATAGTCCAGGCGACTGATTACTAGTGCCTGCACTAACGATTTCTTAGGTCCCAATGGAATCCATTTGAAACATTTGCGTAGAGTTCGCGTGATGCCATAGCAAGTGCCTGATGTGTGGTTTACATGGTCTTTGCATAGAGAGTTTATCTATTATTATACCTAGATTCCTTACATTTTTTTGTCCTGATAACCACCATGAATCTCAATGCCAAGACGGATTAGCCATCAAACAGCTGTCTTAGTTTATCAAAACTGGCGGGGATAAAAGCGGACAAAGTGGGGGCCAGACATCTCTCAGCTGTTTCGGGCTCCACCGAAAGGCAAAGACGAACCGAATACCTAAACAACGGTAACCTAGGTCGGAATGACAGCCAGCACGGGCCGGGCTAGGACCGGGCAGCAGCTGTGCAGATGGTGTAGGCCAAGGGACACCATAGTAGTGTAATCATCGGACCCGGGAAAAAAAAACCCGGGCAATTCATTGCATCCATGATAACATATACCAAAAGGCCCTTTTACTCTGGTTACCAGACCTAGCCAGGTCCATACGAGAGGTCTGCAAGAGGGAGGCTTGCCAGTCACTGAAGGAGGGAGGTAAAGGGTCTTTCCATTTTCTGCATATCTCCCTTCTTGCAAGCAGCACTGCGTAGAACACCAAACTCTTAGCTGAACTCTGAACTCCATCTAGGATCCCAAATATCACCAGAGGCAAATTTATGGCAACCTGAACCCCCAATGATGTTGTTAGAATGTTACTAATTGCTTCCCAAAAAGAGTCTAATCGGGGACACTCGAAAAACATATGGGCATCTGATGTGGCGATAAGCCCACACTTAGCGCATGAAACTGAATTACCTTCGGTGAATTTAGATAATCTAAGTGGAGAATAATAAGCCCTGTGCAGGGTATAAAGATGGTTTCTACGTAGCCAAGACGGCTTCACAATGTTCCATAAAAGCTCAAAAGAAGCAGCCCAAAGTTCTTGCAAATTGTGGCCGATAATCAAAGAGCCCCACAACAAGTCAGGTAAGCTGAAGTCCCCATCCGTTTCCTCAAGTATAAGTTTATACCATTGGGAGATCTCTTTTTTTGCTGGACCGCTATTCACTAGATTGGTAATTAGGAGGCTATAGCCACCAAGAACAAGTTTATTCCCTCTATGGGGTAAAGATTTATATGCTTGAGTCCAACTGGCCATTTGCAGGTATTTAAACCTTGAAAGGTTGGAGCCGATCTTGATTCGAAGATGATCCCATGAAAGTAAGTCCACATAAAAAAATGCCTGCCTCTCTCAAGGGTACCGCTAAGCTATCTCCAAGCCAAGCCGGACTTTCAGGTAACCCCCATAGCGGTGTTTTGTCACAAAAATACCCCTGTTTTATAGATTTTGTTACATCTGCCCACATTTTTGCAAGACCTTGTAGGACCTTCAGTTTCATTTTTTCTTAAACTTCGGATTGCCAAATTTAAAAAGAAAACCAGACTGACTGACACCTTCACCATCCAACATAGCGGAGAACATTAAGCCCAACCCGTGGTCAGTGGGGATTTTCATCAGCATTCGGGTATGAGAAAGCTGAAAAGCGCATGCGTATGGTTTTAAGTCAGGAGCCGCCAAGCCCCCCTTGTCCCTTCACCTCCTGAGTTTTTTCCATGCTATTCTTGGCAAGGGGTTGTTCCATATGAAAGATGAGATATCTGACTGAAATTTAACTAAACAAGATTGGTCAAAATATAAGAGAATGGTATAAAATAAGAAGGACATTTTGGGTAAAATCGACATTTTAATTAAGTTGATCCTCCCAATTAAAGAAAGAGGGAGGTGGGACCATGATTGCAAAAGCTTACGACACTCTTTTACCACAGCTAAAAGGTTGACTTGGGCAACTTTATTGATATCTTTTACGATATTCAAGCCCAAATACCGCATTGAAGAACCTGCCTGTACCCCGGTGATGCTCTCCTCGTCATTCCAAACAAGCATATCGGTCTTTGCAGCGTTGATCTCATATCCAGATACTTGACCGAATGCAGAAGCAATTTTTAGAATTTCGGGGAGTGCGGTGCTAACCTCTGAGGTGAAAATAAGCACGTCATCGGCATTTAGGGCTACTTTTCTCTCCCACCCTCCGTATGAAAAAGGTTTAATAGTACCCTCATCCCTCAGTTGTTGCGCAAAGGGTTCGATGTAAAAATCAAACAGTAGGGAGGAGAGCGGGCAGCCCTGCCGTGTCCCCCTTGAGATGGTAAAAGGGTCCGACAGATCTCCATTTACCAATAAGCACGCAGTTGGATTACGGTAAAGCAGGCTGACTGTCCGGCGGAACCCCTGCTCCCTCGCCAAAAGTACCGAGCCTGGGGCGTGGATCTTTTAGCTGACAAACTATACAGGTTCCTCTGATTTTGAGGGAAACCCCACAACTTGTTGGTTTGTTCTCTTTTTTCTTGCACTTACTAGTTTTTACACTATTTTTAACTATCACATCCTCAGGTTAGGGTGGGCCTTAGCGCGCCCATACCGCAGAGGTACACTCCCCATGGTCCTGAAGAATGGCCAGTAAATTACACATAACGGGCAGAAACATGTCGGCCCCACTTTAAGTGGAAATATCCAAACAATTTATTTGGCAATTTCCCAACACACACTTTTAATATGTCAGGTTGACCACTGAATAAAGTTTTTGTGTGGGACACAACCTTGACATTTTTAACTCACCTTTTCACACTACTGTCACAAAAACCAGCTCCGCAGTATCCTGGCGTGGTAGCACAACTGGGAGGCATTCGGCTTCTCCTGGTGGGCCCAATGATGAAGCATGTCACCAACCAGGGTGGTGAGTGAGGGCTTCCTGTAAAATCCAGTAGCCTATCTCCATGATCCAATCTTTAGGGAACCCCTGGGGACAAAACCCAGTAGTACTGAACAGCCATATTACTGCTTCAGTAATAACCAAATGGAAATCCTTTAATTTCGTAACTCGAGGGCACTGTCAGAGTCAAGTGGTGGGAGCTATATGCACATTGGAGAAGGAACTCATGAATATAGATGGAGTAGTTTGTGTAACTGGTACTCCTCACTAATACCTCGGTACAACCCAGACTATTGTAGGAGGGCAAAAAATACACCACAAACTCAGGAATGACTCCACACCCTGACTTATAAAGTTCATATTGCCACAAACCATGATGAGAGCAATATTATTATTAATGGATCTTATTAAGCGCAGACTTTTCTCCCTATTAGGCTCTCATGGCGCTGCTGTGAATGCTCCAGCACATATTAACAACGGAGTTAGGAGCAATTGGAACATCCATGTTTTTAGCCCTTTTTTGAATAATCTGTGGTCCATGGAGGCCTGACGGTGTATGGGGCCCTGGTTCCGGAATTGAGGGGCTAGGTAAGAAAATGATCTGTGGCTATTTCTGACAGTGCATGGCCATATGGGGGAGCAATAAATGTTTTCCTCCCCGACCATGCCAATTCGGTTTTCTTTGTGGGTACTGTGGCCAATTTTTATGTAGAGTTTTGTGTGATAGACAGATGAGTTTGAAACATGTTTGTTTCTCTAATGGTAAGCAGTGTTGGTTTTTCAGGATGGGGTCGGACGGTGACCATGGTGGAAGATGTAGTACCAACCGTGCTGCAGTGTTTTGTACCACCTGAAGCCTGTTATATAATTCTTCATTCATGGACGCCATTAAGGCATTTCCATAGTCCAGGCGACTGATTACTAGTGCCTGCACTAACGATTTCTTAGGTCCCAATGGAATCCATTTGAAACATTTGCGTAGAGTTCGCGTGATGCCATAGCAAGTGCCTGATGTGTGGTTTACATGGTCTTTGCATAGAGAGTTTATCTATTATTATACCTAGATTCCTTACATTTTTTTGTCCTGATAACCACCATGAATCTCAATGCCAAGACGGATTAGCCATCAAACAGCTGTCTTAGTTTGTCAAAACTGGCGGGGATAAAAGCGGACAAAGTGGGGGCCAGACATCTCTCAGCTGTTTCGGGCTCCACCGAAAGGCAAAGACGAACCGAATACCTAAACAACGGTAACCTAGGTCGGAATGACAGCCAGCACGGGCCGGGCTAGGACCGGGCAGCAGCTGTGCAGATGGTGTAGGCCAAGGGACACCATAGTAGTGTAATCATCGGACCCGGGAAAAAAAAACCCGGGCAATTCATTGCATCCATGATAACATATACCAAAAGGCCCTTTTACTCTGGTTACCAGACCTAGCCAGGTCCATACGAGAGGTCTGCAAGAGGGAGGCTTGCCAGTCACTGAAGGAGGGAGGTAAAGGGTCTTTCCATTTTCTGCATATCTCCCTTCTTGCAAGCAGCACTGCGTAGAACACCAAACTCTTAGCTGAACTCTGAACTCCATCTAGGATCCCAAATATCACCAGAGGCAAATTTATGGCAACCTGAACCCCCAATGATGTTGTTAGAATGTTACTAATTGCTTCCCAAAAAGAGTCTAATCGGGGACACTCGAAAAACATATGGGCATCTGATGTGGCGATAAGCCCACACTTAGCGCATGAAACTGAATTACCTTCGGTGAATTTAGATAATCTAAGTGGAGAATAATAAGCCCTGTGCAGGGTATAAAGATGGTTTCTACGTAGCCAAGACGGCTTCACAATGTTCCATAAAAGCTCAAAAGAAGCAGCCCAAAGTTCTTGCAAATTGTGGCCGATAATCAAAGAGCCCCACAACAAGTCAGGTAAGCTGAAGTCCCCATCCGTTTCCTCAAGTATAAGTTTATACCATTGGGAGATCTCTTTTTTTGCTGGACCGCTATTCACTAGATTGGTAATTAGGAGGCTATAGCCACCAAGAACAAGTTTATTCCCTCTATGGGGTAAAGATTTATATGCTTGAGTCCAACTGGCCATTTGCAGGTATTTAAACCTTGAAAGGTTGGAGCCGATCTTGATTCGAAGATGATCCCATGAAAGTAAGTCCACATAAAAAAATGCCTGCCTCTCTCAAGGGTACCGCTAAGCTATCTCCAAGCCAAGCCGGACTTTCAGGTAACCCCCATAGCGGTGTTTTGTCACAAAAATACCCCTGTTTTATAGATTTTGTTACATCTGCCCACATTTTTGCAAGACCTTGTAGGACCTTCAGTTTCATTTTTTTTTAAACTTCGGATTGCCAAATTTAAAAAGAAAACCAGACTGACTGACACCTTCACCATCCAACATAGCGGAGAACATTAAGCCCAACCCGTGGTCAGTGGGGATTTTCATCAGCATTCGGGTATGAGAAAGCTGAAAAGCGCATGCGTATGGTTTTAAGTCAGGAGCCGCCAAGCCCCCCTTGTCCCTTCACCTCCTGAGTTTTTTCCATGCTATTCTTGGCAAGGGGTTGTTCCATATGAAAGATGAGATATCTGACTGAAATTTAACTAAACAAGATTGGTCAAAATATAAGAGAATGGTATAAAATAAGAAGGACATTTTGGGTAAAATCGACATTTTAATTAAGTTGATCCTCCCAATTAAAGAAAGAGGGAGGTGGGACCATGATTGCAAAAGCTTACGACACTCTTTTACCACAGCTAAAAGGTTGACTTGGGCAACTTTATTGATATCTTTTACGATATTCAAGCCCAAATACCGCATTGAAGAACCTGCCTGTACCCCGGTGATGCTCTCCTCGTCATTCCAAACAAGCATATCGGTCTTTGCAGCGTTGATCTCATATCCAGATACTTGACCGAATGCAGAAGCAATTTTTAGAATTTCGGGGAGTGCGGTGCTAACCTCTGAGGTGAAAATAAGCACGTCATCGGCATTTAGGGCTACTTTTCTCTCCCACCCTCCGTATGAAAAAGGTTTAATAGTACCCTCATCCCTCAGTTGTTGCGCAAAGGGTTCGATGTAAAAATCAAACAGTAGGGAGGAGAGCGGGCAGCCCTGCCGTGTCCCCCTTGAGATGGTAAAAGGGTCCGACAGATCTCCATTTACCAATAAGCACGCAGTTGGATTACGGTAAAGCAGGCTGACTGTCCGGCGGAACCCCTGCTCCCTCGCCAAAAGTACCGAGCCTGGGGCGTGGATCTTTTAGCTGACAAACTATACAGGTTCCTCTGATTTTGAGGGAAACCCCACAACTTGTTGGTTTGTTCTCTTTTTTCTTGCACTTACTAGTTTTTACACTATTTTTAACTATCACATCCTCAGGTTAGGGTGGGCCTTAGCGCGCCCATACCGCAGAGGTACACTCCCCATGGTCCTGAAGAATGGCCAGTAAATTACACATAACGGGCAGAAACATGTCGGCCCCACTTTAAGTGGAAATATCCAAACAATTTATTTGGCAATTTCCCAACACACACTTTTAATATGTCAGGTTGACCACTGAATAAAGTTTTTGTGTGGGACACAACCTTGACATTTTTAACTCACCTTTTCACACTACTGTCACAAAAACCAGCTCCGCAGTATCCTGGCGTGGTAGCACAACTGGGAGGCATTCGGCTTCTCCTGGTGGGCCCAATGATGAAGCATGTCACCAACCAGGGTGGTGAGTGAGGGCTTCCTGTAAAATCCAGTAGCCTATCTCCATGATCCAATCTTTAGGGAACCCCTGGGGACAAAACCCAGTAGTACTGAACAGCCATATTACTGCTTCAGTAATAACCAAATGGAAATCCTTTAATTTCGTAACTCGAGGGCACTGTCAGAGTCAAGTGGTGGGAGCTATAAGCACATTGGAGAAGGAACTCATGAATATAGATGGAGTAGTTTGTGTAACTGGTACTCCTCACTAATACCTCGGTACAACCCAGACTATTGTAGGAGGGCAAAAAATACACCACAAACTCAGGAATGACTCCACACCCTGACTTATAAAGTTCATATTGCCACAAACCATGATGAGAGCAATATTATTATTAATGGATCTTATTAAGCGCAGACTTTTCTCCCTATTAGGCTCTCATGGCGCTGCTGTGAATGCTCCAGCACATATTAACAACGGAGTTAGGAGCAATTGGAACATCCATGTTTTTAGCCCTTTTTTGAATAATCTGTGGTCCATGGAGGCCTGACGGTGTATGGGGCCCTGGTTCCGGAATTGAGGGGCTAGGTAAGAAAATGATCTGTGGCTATTTCTGACAGTGCATGGCCATATGGGGGAGCAATAAATGTTTTCCTCCCCGACCATGCCAATTCGGTTTTCTTTGTGGGTACTGTGGCCAATTTTTATGTAGAGTTTTGTGTGATAGACAGATGAGTTTGAAACATGTTTGTTTCTCTAATGGTAAGCAGTGTTGGTTTTTCAGGATGGGGTCGGACGGTGACCATGGTGGAAGATGTAGTACCAACCGTGCTGCAGTGTTTTGTACCACCTGAAGCCTGTTATATAATTCTTCATTCATGGACGCCATTAAGGCATTTCCATAGTCCAGGCGACTGATTACTAGTGCCTGCACTAACGATTTCTTAGGTCCCAATGGAATCCATTTGAAACATTTGCGTAGAGTTCGCGTGATGCCATAGCAAGTGCCTGATGTGTGGTTTGCATGGTCTTTGCATAGAGAGTATATCTATTATTATACCTAGATTCCTTACATTTTTTTGTCCTGATAACCACCATGAATCTCAATGCCAAGACGGATTAGCCATCAAACAGCTGTCTTAGTTTATCAAAACTGGCGGGGATAAAAGCGGACAAAGTGGGGGCCAGACATCTCTCAGCTGTTTCGGGCTCCACCGAAAGGCAAAGACGAACCGAATACCTAAACAACGGTAACCTAGGTCGGAATGACAGCCAGCACGGGCCGGGCTAGGACCGGGCAGCAGCTGTGCAGATGGTGTAGGCCAAGGGACACCATAGTAGTGTAATCATCGGACCCGGGAAAAAAAAACCCGGGCAATTCATTGCATCCATGATAACATATACCAAAAGGCCCTTTTACTCTGGTTACCAGACCTAGCCAGGTCCATACGAGAGGTCTGCAAGAGGGAGGCTTGCCAGTCACTGAAGGAGGGAGGTAAAGGGTCTTTCCATTTTCTGCATATCTCCCTTCTTGCAAGCAGCACTGCGTAGAACACCAAACTCTTAGCTGAACTCTGAACTCCATCTAGGATCCCAAATATCGCCAGAGGCAAATTTATGGCAACCTGAACCCCCAATGATGTTGTTAGAATGTTACTAATTGCTTCCCAAAAAGAGTCTAATCGGGGACACTCGAAAAACATATGGGCATCTGATGTGGCGATAAGCCCACACTTAGCGCATGAAACTGAATTACCTTCGGTGAATTTAGATAATCTAAGTGGAGAATAATAAGCCCTGTGCAGGGTATAAAGATGGTTTCTACGTAGCCAAGACGGCTTCACAATGTTCCATAAAAGCTCAAAAGAAGCAGCCCAAAGTTCTTGCAAATTGTGGCCGATAATCAAAGAGCCCCACAACAAGTCAGGTAAGCTGAAGTCCCCATCCGTTTCCTCAAGTATAAGTTTATACCATTGGGAGATCTCTTTTTTTGCTGGACCGCTATTCACTAGATTGGTAATTAGGAGGCTATAGCCACCAAGAACAAGTTTATTCCCTCTATGGGGTAAAGATTTATATGCTTGAGTCCAACTGGCCATTTGCAGGTATTTAAACCTTGAAAGGTTGGAGCCGATCTTGATTCGAAGATGATCCCATGAAAGTAAGTCCACATAAAAAAATGCCTGCCTCTCTCAAGGGTACCGCTAAGCTATCTCCAAGCCAAGCCGGACTTTCAGGTAACCCCCATAGCGGTGTTTTGTCACAAAAATACCCCTGTTTTATAGATTTTGTTACATCTGCCCACATTTTTGCAAGACCTTGTAGGACCTTCAGTTTCATTTCTTTTTTAAACTTCGGATTGCCAAATTTAAAAAGAAAACCAGACTGACTGACACCTTCACCATCCAACATAGCGGAGAACATTAAGCCCAACCCGTGGTCAGTGGGGATTTTCATCAGCATTCGGGTATGAGAAAGCTGAAAAGCGCATGCGTATGGTTTTAAGTCAGGAGCCGCCAAGCCCCCCTTGTCCCTTCACCTCCTGAGTTTTTTCCATGCTATTCTTGGCAAGGGGTTGTTCCATATGAAAGATGAGATATCTGACTGAAATTTAACTAAACAAGATTGGTCAAAATATAAGAGAATGGTATAAAATAAGAAGGGCATTTTGGGTAAAATCGACATTTTAATTAAGTTGATCCTCCCAATTAAAGAAAGAGGGAGGTGGGACCATGATTGCAAAAGCTTACGACACTCTTTTACCACAGCTAAAAGGTTGACTTGGGCAACTTTATTGATATCTTTTACGATATTCAAGCCCAAATACCGCATTGAAGAACCTGCCTGTACCCCGGTGATGCTCTCCTCGTCATTCCAAACAAGCATATCGGTCTTTGCAGCGTTGATCTCATATCCAGATACTTGACCGAATGCAGAAGCAATTTTTAGAATTTCGGGGAGTGCGGTGCTAACCTCTGAGGTGAAAATAAGCACGTCATCGGCATTTAGGGCTACTTTTCTCTCCCACCCTCCGTATGAAAAAGGTTTAATAGTACCCTCATCCCTCAGTTGTTGCGCAAAGGGTTCGATGTAAAAATCAAACAGTAGGGAGGAGAGCGGGCAGCCCTGCCGTGTCCCCCTTGAGATGGTAAAAGGGTCCGACAGATCTCCATTTACCAATAAGCACGCAGTTGGATTACGGTAAAGCAGGCTGACTGTCCGGCGGAACCCCTGCTCCCTCGCCAAAAGTACCGAGCCTGGGGCGTGGATCTTTTAGCTGACAAACTATACAGGTTCCTCTGATTTTGAGGGAAACCCCACAACTTGTTGGTTTGTTCTCTTTTTTCTTGCACTTACTAGTTTTTACACTATTTTTAACTATCACATCCTCAGGTTAGGGTGGGCCTTAGCGCGCCCATACCGCAGAGGTACACTCCCCATGGTCCTGAAGAATGGCCAGTAAATTACACATAACGGGCAGAAACATGTCGGCCCCACTTTAAGTGGAAATATCCAAACAATTTATTTGGCAATTTCCCAACACACACTTTTAATATGTCAGGTTGACCACTGAATAAAGTTTTTGTGTGGGACACAACCTTGACATTTTTAACTCACCTTTTCACACTACTGTCACAAAAACCAGCTCCGCAGTATCCTGGCGTGGTAGCACAACTGGGAGGCATTCGGCTTCTCCTGGTGGGCCCAATGATGAAGCATGTCACCAACCAGGGTGGTGAGTGAGGGCTTCCTGTAAAATCCAATGAGATTTATTACTTTCACCTTTCTCCTTTGTTTGTACTTATACACATAGAACGACTGGCACTCTTCTGTTGTTTGATATACATTTACCTGGGGGACTGAGAGTGTCTTTTTCCCTCTCTCTCCTGTTGTTGAAACCCGATATGGTCTGTGAGACTGTTGAGTAAGGTGGGGGTTAGGATGGACAAGATATAGGGTGGGGCTAGATCTTCTGGAGATCCTGATCTGATCCTGTTTACTATGGTTCTGACCTCATCCTGTGTTACTGCAGTGAACTTCTTCAACTGAGCATCATGGGTGATTTCCATTTTACTGCCCTCTGCATTATTTCCATCTGACCTGTTTTTGGGAAAGGTGTTATATGTTTTAGTCATTTGTTTCTCAAGAAAGATGGACAGTTTTTATACCATGTCTTGTGACGCTAGGATGGAGGTCTGACAAGATATGAGGTTTGTAAATTCTTTTAAGATTCTATATAGTTCCTTGTGAAAATTGGCTGCATGTTCAATTCTATTAATGATGTGGGTTTTCCTGGCTTCCTTAATGTTGTTTAAATATTGTCTGTGAGTTCTTTTGTAGAATAGTCTTTCCTACTTTGTTTTTGTTGCTCTCCATTTACGATTGGCTTTCCTGCATGCTGCTCTTTCTATTTTCAGGGAATCTGCAAACAATAGTGAAGTCCTACCTTTGTACTTGGCTTTGTTGCTGACTTTTGAGAGCGGGAAAATTGCTGGCATGGTTAATACAGCCCGAGAACAGATGTTCTTCCATTACAAGCATTAAATCCCCGATGGGTGGTCTTGTATATACACAACAGGACATACATGAGACATTTACACAGTACCACAGATTTCTTTATGACCTCCAGGAGCCAGCGATGAAGGAGGTGATTGAGTCATTCTTGGATAGGGGGACCTTACCGCAGCTAACCCCTGAATGTTGGACAGCACTGGGAAGCCCAACAATGGAGAGGGAGATACTAGAGGCATTAATAGGCATATTGCAAAGGGTAAGTCACCAGGTACAGGCAGATTGCCCACAGAGTTTTATCACTAATTTTTCCTTTGCTTGTGCTATGGTTAGTTGAACTCTAGTTGATCTCGAGTGGGTCACTGCCCCCTAGCTCCAGGGAGGCAGTCATAGTGTCTATACTCAAACCAGGCAAACAACCAGCGGGTGTGTTGTCCTACAGACTGGTTTCAATGCTTAAAACACATTACAAAATTCTCTGTAAGATTCTGACATTCCATATTGCAGCTGCACCTATTCATCTGGATCAATCAAGATTAATTCCCCAACATAACACATCCCTCAATATCTGGAGATTCTTTAGAATCCAGGAAGAAACCCTTCGCCATCATGAGCAGGACACAGTAGTGCTGTCAGTTGACCGTAAAAAACTTTCAACTCCTTAAATTGGGACTACCTTAGAGCAGTCATTGACCGTATGTCCCTGGAATTCTCAAGGATTAAATGCGTGACTCTGTACCGGTAAGGCGCCTGGCCCTGATGGAGTACCTGTGGACTTGTTTAAGTCAAACATTGTCCTTTGGGGCTCATCATAGCACAAGTTATCAATGCCAGCTGAATGTCCTCTATGCCAAAGACCTGGGCAGAAACCATCATTGTCCCAGTCTTTAAAAAAGGGGACCGAGACGATCCCGAGTGCTACAGGCCTATTTCCTTAATAGATTCTATGGTCAAGGTAGCGGAACAGGTTATCTTGGAACACCTGCAAGCCTGGGCAGAAAATAACTCAGTCCTATCTGATATACAATATGGCTTCAGAGTAGGTTTGGGGACGATTGAGTAGAGTTTAAATTTGGCCTTACTGGTGGGTAAATATATGAGGGCCAAGAAAGGCAGTTTCTACCAGGCATTAGTTGACCTTACTGCGGCGTTCGATTCTGTAGAGCACAATAGGCCGTGGGAGGTTCTTGGGGTGGATCCTCATATTATTCTCTTTTTAAGGCGCTTGTATGGTGGTGCAATGGCGAGAGTGCGCTGTGGTTTAGGTGGCGAGCTCACACCTGCCTTTCCCGTTAAGAGGGGGGTTTGGCAAGGCTGTGTGCTAGCCTCCTTCTTTTTTAATGTATAAATTATTAGATTGTCCCAAGCACTCCTTAGGAACAATCAAGATTTTCCCTCTGTAAACAGACATCCTACACCTGCTCTCCTCCATGCG
Source organism: Lissotriton vulgaris (assembly GCF_964263255.1). Lineage (NCBI taxonomy): Eukaryota > Metazoa > Chordata > Amphibia > Caudata > Salamandridae > Lissotriton > Lissotriton vulgaris. The sequence continues at coordinate 1,375,866,564 of NC_141695.1, forward strand.
GATGATGCAGTATTAATGTCAAGAACTCAGTTAGGCCTCCAGAGGGCTTTAAATAGTTTTAATATTTTTATAGAGGATCTTGGTTTTAAGATTAACATTTCTAAAACGTACACAATGAGCTGTGGAAGTCCGACCTCAAGGGATGAAATGCATGTTTGTGGACAGGCAAGGAGTTTTTCCTATCTCTGCATTTTATTCAATCAAGGCGACTTGTGGGATCAAGCCATTCTTGCAAAAAAACTGGCACTTGTTAAGACAACAGCCACCCTGACATATTTCTCAAGAAAACTAGGTAGGAAGCCACCTGTTGAGCTCATTTAAATTTATAAGGCTAAATGCACCACTTACATAATGTACGGGCGGGTGTATAGGGGTTTGTTAATATGTACCCTATTCAAACCGTATATCTTTAGATATATTTTATCGGTGCCATCCAGCTCACCTTCTTATGCCTGCCACGATGAACTGGGTCGTCCTTTTATCTCCGATCTTAATAAATCAGAACCAATTCTCCTGTGGCACAGGATCTGGAGAAAAGGATCAGCTGAAGCTAAATAGGGAGATTTTACAGGACTGCCTAAAACTGGAAGGGGCTTTGAAGACCCCCTGGGTAAAGTATGGGTGTGTTTTATGAACGATATTGGCCACCCAGAATACTGTACCGATCCTAGGTCCATACAGGCAATCTCTAGAAAAGCCCCAAGAAAGGAGTGTCTTCAGCTATTGGTCACAATAAGAATGACAGGAGAAATTTAAAAACCATGTGTAAGGCAACATCAGTTAATTATAACCACCTCTAATATGGAACCTTACCTTACATTTGTACCTGGCAGTTGGGACAGGCGATTATTAACTTGGTTTAGGCTGGGCATCATTTATAGACTTATGACCTTCCCAAAAATCAATGATTGGTCACAGGTTTTGCCTGTATGTCCATGTGACGATCACTCTACCCAGTCCACCATTCATTTGGTTTTATTTTGTAAATTGTATGTAGTTCCGAGGAAAGCATGGATCTTACCGATTTTTAACCCCTTCGAGGCTAATGACGAGCTGGCCTCGTCATGGCGCTTACCTGCCGTGCGCGGATGACAAGGCCAGCTCGTCATGAAATAAAGGAAAACATAAAAACTCAGCACAGGACGGGAAAACGCCTAGCAGCCATGGGGTTAAAGAACAGGGACTGCGGCAATGCAGCCCAGCATTGATTAGGCTACAGTTTTTAGAGGACAAACAAATTGCTGGTGCTCGACTATGTTCTTTAACAAGGTACTCTCTCAAAGGAAATCCATATGACAAATGAATTACAGTAGAACGGGCACTTGATATTTTTATGGTTTTTATTACTGTAGCTTCAACGTTTAACTGATATTTTAATGTTATTTTAGGATTGCTGTTATTTTTATGTGTGTAATTTTGTGATCACGTATCTTTGTCTTTTTATGTGCTTTTATGATTGTTATAACAGCAGTCAAATAAAGCTTTCCTTGACTTGACTTGACTTTGTTGTGTAACAAAGCAAGGGTCATAACAAGAACAGGGCAATACATATCAGATCCATTCCCAGTGTTGCGTGGAATGATGCACGGCTGCCCCCTTTCACCTATGCTATTTGTTCTGGCCCTGGAACCATTTGCCAATATAATGAGGAAGGTAGGGTGGGGATCAAGCATCTGCCTTGGGGAAAGAGAGCATAATATATTGATAAACTTGGTACGGAATGCTGATCTACATCCGAGTGCAGAAATGGGTATCCACCTCTGTTTTTACCTCTTGTTATGTATGAGATGAATAAATGAATGAATTTACACTTATACAGCGCATGGCTACAAGAGGCCTCCCAGCACTAGAAACAGAGTCATCAACTGAGATGTAGCCGAGGATTCAAGGGAACACCAGAGTCTTCAAAAGCTTGCGGAAGGAATGATAATTAGTTTTAAGCGGAATATGGTCTGGAAGCTGATTCTAGCATTTCGCCGTAACGGAGGAAAACAGACGTCCACCACTCCGAACTCGGTTTACTCTGGGGACGGCTGCTAGATGTTTCTTCTCGGAGCGCAGTGATCTTTTTGGGAGGTAGGTGGAAATGATAGATTGAAGAATCGGTGGGGCCCTAGCGGAGAGTGACTTATGGGCAATTCACAAAGCCTTAAATTGAATTCTTTCGGCAACCGGCAGCCAGTGCAGGAAGATGATATGAAGTTTAGCAGATTCCCAATTATGGGCCTGCAGGAGGAGTCAGGCAGCACAATTTTGGACTGTTTGCAATTTTTTAATAGTAGAGCAAGGAGAGCCTAAGTAAAGCACATTGAGGTAGTCGAGCCGAGAGATAATAAAGGCTTGCACCAATTATTTCCGAGCATTGAAGGGCAGAAGGGGTAGAATTTTCCTAATAATTTTCAGAATACCATACCAGGTACCTGCCGCTCTACGTGCCTGCTCCTTAAAATTCAGGTTGTGATCCAGCCACACACCAAGACTTTTTATTTGATCTTTTGGGGGAGGGTGGGCATAACACCCAGACAATTTGGCCAAAGTACGCTGGTATGGCTGGGTGATGGGCCTCAGACCTGTATTCCAATTGTGAGAGAAATGTGTGTTTCTCCGATCTCCTCTGAAATGACATGAACTCCAGAAGCGATAATCAGAGTAAACATCTACAGGGAGCCCTGCGTGTTCCATTACCTAGGAGTCAATGTTTACCATGCAGAGGGTAACGTGAAAGGGGAGTGTTGATGCTGCCCTTCAAGCTCTATGCACAGCATTTTGTAGATCTCTTAGATTGCTGGTTATGGCTACAATCAGCTTATCAAAGGTGGTAATTCTCCCCAAGTATCCTGAGTACCTCGGGGGACAGGGTTCCTTGCCGTCAGAAGGGGGTTATCAGTAATTGACACCTAGGGAGACTGGTATACTTTGTGGCTATGGTAAGGAAAGACTTGTTACCGGACTCACAATTTGTAGTGAGGAAATTGGTTTATTATATGGTATGTTTGTGTGGCCTCAATATGTTATAAATGCACTAATCCAACTTGGGTACAGCCAGGTGCATTTATAAAAGTTTAGCTCAACTCTTAGTATCTGTGGCTTCGAGCTGTCAGGCTGTACCAAAGGAACAAGTGAAAGTGAAAGAAAAGCAATGCAAATAAAATCCAACACAGATTTATAAAAATAGATCTTATTTTTATGAATTTTTAGACACCAAAACAAACAAAATACACTGGAGGATTCTGGAGATATAAATTATTGAGCAAATCATAAACCACTACTTTTCACTCTAAATGCAAAACTGTATTGGAAACTACTAGTGATTACTTTGAAAACTTTTACAAAGTTTTGTTCTAGCTATCCTAGAGTGCAATATTCTGCCCACTCACCAAGATGGAAGAACTCTTCTCTCTTTGTCTGGCACTTAGTAGCCCAACCTAGAGGAGTGGCTACCTGAGGGCTACATGCTCAAGGGAAAACTGGCAACCGTTTCCCCATCTCTGTCCCTGACGCTAACCTGTCTACCAGACCTAAAGAGCAGGCCCTTAGTAAATGTCCACAATACGCCCTTCAAAAGCAGCTTCCCCTTTGAAGCAGCTTTTGGGCTTACAACCTGCTTGACGTCCTGTCCAGGAGAGGTAAAATCTCTTCCTACAGCAGGCATCTATTGTGTCCAATTCCTGGGAGCCATTCACACCACTCCCCAGGAAGGCAGAAGGTTGTCTCTTGGCCAGAAACTCTAAATGACCACTGGAAAACTTGGGCAACAGAGTGGCAACTTTCTAAAGTTGCCTTTTACTCAAAAGTTACATTAAATTTGACTTGGGCATTAAGACAGGTTAAATGTAATGATTCATTTGATACCTCGAAGTACCAACTTTAGTAGCCTCATTAAGAAGTTATCACAGCTGAGTTGTGATCATGCAACTCTATACTTGCCAATGCGGCTACTGGCCTTTGTACAGTAAAATATATATATATATATATATATATATTTTTTTTTTTGCAGTTAGGACATATAAAACATATTTCCTCCTTTTTAATATACAGCATTCTGCCTTGGTGCTCGACAGGCCATCCTTATGGGAGACTTTTATATGTTAAGAAGGAAGGTCAGAAAATTGTAATTAGTTTAAATGGCAAAGTAGAGTTAGCTGTTTAATAGTGCTCTACGAGTCTGCAATGGCAGGCTGGGAGACATGTTTTACTTTGTCACACTCCTGACGGTACAAAAGTGTTGAAGCCCATGAGGGACACTTTAATGTACAGGCCCAGTGTACCCCTGGTACCATATACTAGGGACTTATAAGTAAGTCAACTTATGCCAATTGGGCTTAAGCCAATTGGACATAAATTGCCTCATTTACAAGAAGGTTCCGCAGCACTGCACCGCAACCACTTTGGCTGCGCCACACTTCTGCACTTTCAAAGCACAGGGATGCGACATAATATGTCCCATCCCTGTGCTGGCCCACAATTGGCTGCCATGCTCCGACGCAGGCACCCTTGCACCAGGGTGCAAGGATGCCTGCGCCACGGAGTTGATTGTTTATGTGCAGGAAGGTATCCCTTCCTGCACATAAACAATCTGAACTGGCGTTTTTCAACTTCTATGTGTGGTACATCAATACGCATAGAACTTGCAAAAATTCATTTTTCTAAATGATTTTTTATGTGCAGGAAGAAACACCTTCTTGTACATATACAATCACCAGAGGTGATTTCCTCATTCTATATATGCTGCAAAATGTAGCATGCATAGAAAGAGGAAAGAACCGAGGAGAAATAAATATATTTCTCCTCGTTGAGCCTATCTACGCCTCCCTTGGGGAGGCGTAGCATTCAGACGCATTTACAGGTTTAAGATTTCTCGTATATCTGGAAATGTGTCAGGCTCCAGGGGTGTTGCGTGGGAAGACATACAGCAACACCCATGGAACGCCCCTTTCACGCAAGGTACCGCGTGTAAATGGGCCGTATTTACAAGGACAGGAAAAGCCACGAAGGGCGGCCATTCCTGTCTTTGTAAATATGGGGCATGAAAATGAGCCGCCGGTGTGTCACTTTTTGTGATGCAACGGCGGCGCTAGGGGTTTGTAAATAATCCCCAAAGTTTAAAGGGTCAGAGCACTGGCCGCAGTGCACTCTCAGAGTCATATGAACCAAACATAATAGTCAAAAAGTGGTAGTGAATCTGCAAAAGGCAATTTTTTCACAACAGTCTATGGCAAATTTCCAGAGTGGTGAGACATCTTTGGGGAGACAACCTAGCAGAGCTGCCAACACACAAAGTCCTTCAAATTCTCCTTACTGCCAGTTCTGGATCTATCGATCATGTTTGTCCATGCTTTCAGGTCTGCTACAATAGAACATAAACACAAGGGTCTAGAAATAAATGGTTTAAGTACACCCAGTTTAATTTCCTACATACTACTTAACTATCTCCATACAGATGTTACCTAATAGCAGAAAAAACAAACAAATGTTGTCCTCGATTCAATCAAGTAGTTGTTGATTTCTTTCACATGGTCTGGGATGACCCCTAATAGTTCGCTCCTAGCTAATGATGGTATCCGACTTGGAATGTATTTTGGAGAAATATGCCTTATACACTCCAGACATATATTACCTTGGGCTCTATCCGCGTACCAAACAGGGGTGGGTGGCCAATAGAATCCTAGAATTGACTTTGGTCCACCTCTATCATTGTCCCCATATTCAAGAAAGGGAACAGGGGGACCCGGCTTGCTACAGGCCAATCTCCTTGCTGGATTCTGCCGTTAAGATCTTGGGCAGGGTCATTTTGCAGAGGCTTGAGGACTGGCTTGGAGAGAGCAGGATCCTCTCGGAGTTACAGTATGGCTTCAGAGCACACAGAGGGACCATGGACCAATGTCTCAACCTCCACCTAATTATCAGCAAGTACACAGTGGCGAAGGGGGGACTCCTTTATTTGGGTTTTATGGACTTATCATCCGCTTTTGATTTGGTCAATCGTTCTAAACTGTGGACTATTTTGGGCAATATGGGTTTGGACACAACTTTGGTTAATTTTCTGCACTATCTTCATTTAAATTTATTTGCATCTGTTAGGGTGAACAGGGATGGAAGGTGCACAGCAAAGTTCAAGTCTGGAAGAGGTGTCAGACAAGGCTGCATTCTGGCACCTCTCCTTTTCACACTGTACATCAACTCCCTGGGTAATTCATTGAACTCAGTCACCCCAGACATTCCGCGTATGGGGGGGGGGTACCTATTCCGGTCCTCCTATACGCGGACGACGCCGTCCTCTTAGCTCGGACCGGCACAGGCCTCCAAAAACTCTTAGATCACTTTGGCCTCTTTATGGAAGCTCTCGATCTTAAAATTAACTCGACCAAATCCCATGTTATGGTTACAGGGTCACGGAAAAAACACACGAAGATCAGATCTTTTAGCTGTAATAGTTCACCAATTTCCAGGGTCCCTTTCTTTTGCTATCTGGGCGTCACCTTCGATGAGAAAGGAACATGGGGCGCACAAATGAGATTAAAACAGAATGGAGTTACTAGATCCACTACAGCCCTTCTGCATTTCTCTAAAAAACTGGGATCAAAACCTATGGAAGCCATGTCCCGTATCTATAAAGCTAAATGTTTGGCAATTGCCTCTTATGGGGCTGCCATATGGGGCTATGTCTCATGCCCAGGCATTCAGATTGCAGAAAATAATTTTTTGCGAGCCTTACTATCACTACCTAAATCTTCCCCAATACACACAATTCATAATGAATTAGGCTTGGGCCACGTTACTGACCTCTTAAAAATGGCCACAGTGATATATTGGGTTAAAACGTGGACAAACGAGGAAATCAGTTTAAATCATTGTATCCTCAAAGATTGTTTGTCTCTGGATAAAGCCAATAACATCCCGTGGCTGGCGTATGTTAGAGCGGCATGCGCGAGACTAGGGCGTCCAGAAATGTACTCTTTACCACACAATTTAAAAAAAGAGGATGTAAAGTGGGTCAAGCTGAATTTCCAAAACTTGTTGGAGTCTGAAAGGGAAACGGTTGAATTAGGTAAACCAATGGTACGATCACTTTTTCAACTCTCCTCAACTTTAGCCATGGAACCTTATTTGAAATATGTTACCAAGCCTTACCATCGCTTTCTACTCATAAGGTTCAGGTTTAATTTAATACACCTAGTGCTTGGCTCACAATCAAAGTGGGGCTTACCAGAGAACTTACCCCCCTGTACCTGCGACTGTTTTTCCATACAGGACGCCCTCCACTTAGTTATGCTTTGTGAACATTATTTGGTGGCTCGCAAAAATTTTCTGGTACCTATTCTGAAAAAATTTAATTTTGTCCAGGTACGGCCAGCATTATTACATCTACAGATGCTGAACTCAGTACAGACAACATATGGGGTAGCCTGTTTTCTGGCAGCAGCTGCCAGACAAAATAAACTAAGAATGGCTGCTACTTCTAACAACCAAAATTTGGCACTTGTATAACTTTTGTTGGACACCATGTAAACTTGCTCTTACAGTCACTTATTTTTAACAAAATTCGGTTCTTTGTACCTTTTATGAAGGTGTAGTAATGTCTTTTCATATATGTTTAATTGAATTTTAAACTTGTTTTGTATACCATGTCTTGCTTTTATGGTTTTAAATAACCGAATAAAGTTTCTTTGACTGACTGACTGACTTTGGTGTTGACTAGGAGATCAATAGCAATGCATTGGTGTTTCTCAGAAGGCCACCCCACACACTGTAAATGGAAAAAAAGAAGTACAGAAATGGGCAAAAGCAGAAGGTTCCACACTACGTAATAAGAAGCACCACTGCCTTCGTAAATATCTTATAGAAGATAGCTGGACAAATATTGATGCTGATTTCCTGGGCACAAACACTCATACTGTCTAAAAGCAATGTATTATGCACGGTACATGGAGAGAAGACTCCTCATCCCATCTCTCCTTGTCCCTGCCCACTGTCAATACTTGCTGAATGAGATAACCTTACACTAGATGCATGAACCTAACTTGGCTGTTATATTTATTTTATTGAGTTCTTTTTTCATTATAACCATACTGTTGCTATTGTTCTATTAAGGAGGAGCGGCATTGGAAACTGTTGTGGGTCTCCGGCCTTGAAAACAGAACTGTCAAAACTCCCCCCCCCCCACCCCCCCACCCCCACCCCCCCCCCATTCCTGTCTTGAGAAAGACCCGCCGTGACCACCGATTGGGGCACCAATGGGTTGAAACGTCGACGCTTGTGATAGGTCCAGTACCACCAGGATTCCAATAGGAAGAATAGGAATCATTGGCTGCATATCAGTAGCTGGCCACTGAAAAACCTGTATATATCTGTATATATGAAATTGTTTCCACTGTATATATTTTTCACTTTTTGAGCACTACACAAAATGTCACTCAATTGCACTTCAACACTAATTCTGACAGTCTACCCATGTATTGTATGTTATCATTGAATGAAGTTATTTTTTATGGCATGGCATTCAATACAATAATACATCAAATTATAAATCAGATTTCATTTGACAAAACAATATGCAAAAGATTTCTTAAAAGGAAAAGTGGAAAAAGAAAAATGACCAGCAAATTTAAATAATATTACACAAAGCCTACAAGATACTCAAAACTAGAAACTAAAGTGGGGCAGAAGATTAACTATAAACCAATAAAAACCTAATAGGAATCCTATCTTTTTATCCACTCCTCAATCAGTGCCCAGATCTTAGACGCCAGCTTCCTCCTCCACTTGCCCTTTAAAGAAAATACTTAAAATTCAAGCTTATGAATAGCAAGCAGTCTAGCTCTAGAGTTCGTAAATGTCAGTACTTCAGGAGACAGCCATTGCGAAGTTATACACATCTGAGACATAGCTATAAACAAGAAGGCAGACATATGCCACGTATTTCAATATTCCCCGAATCATAGCCCATTATCACCATTTTTGGAGTCAGGGTGCACCAAATCTTGAGCGTACTGTTTATAAAATTCTCAACATCAGATAGAAAATCAGAGAGACATGGACAAGAGTAAAACATGTGAATGACATCTGCTGCAAACAACCCACACCTTGAGCAATGGTCCCCCTTTCTACTGCCCCATTTCGCAATTCTTGCAGGCGTATAATATAAATCAAACAATGCCATGTAGCTTTGGGTCCTAAGACTACCAGTCACCAACACCTCACTGGCAAACTCCAATGCCGGCTTTAAATCAATACCCGACTTTCTGAGTTTGCCTTCACATTTGGCAATTTGGACCCCTAAATCATCCGGAAGACTAGACAATAAGTACTGATACAACATTCCTATTCTTTATTGAATTAATTCAAATATGGGTAATTTATCAGACCATCCAAATGTTTATGAACAAAGCTTTGAACCTGAAGATATTTAAAATAATAGTGTGCAAGCAACTGAAATTTGTCCTTCAAAGAAGAGTAAGATAATAATTGCCCGTCCGCAGCTAAGTCCCTTATCACCCGGAAACTCTGCCTTTGCCATCTAAACATTGTCTGATCCTGAAATATGCAGGGTAAAAGTCGGGCAGCTTTAAAGGGAGTGTATATATTAATATTAGGAATAGAGAGTTTCTGCCTGATTTTTTGCCAGATTAAAAACATAGCTATATTTACCTTAAATCTGGTTCTTTTGAAGTAACTCGGCTCCAAAACCTCCAACGGAATACCCTTAGCCGCTGTGCCTAAGCCAATCTCAAAAATAGTAGGTCGACTGCATAGTGACACCTCGAAATTGTCCCCTAGCAAAGATTGGACCATCGCTGCCCAATAATACAGTACCAGATTTGGTACAGACCAGCCAACTTGGTCACGAGGAAGGCACATCCACTTGGCTGCCCTACGGGAAAGCCTATACCCCCACAAAAATCTGTAGCAGATCCTATCAGCCTTGATCAGGCTGCTTTGTGATAGTTCTAAAGGAATCGTCCTAAACAGATATAGAAACTTCGGGAGTACTAGCATTTTGAGGACACTGCAACGTCCAAATAGGGAAAGGTGAAGATGATCTAACCGTTCTAATTTAATATTTACTGCGTCTACTACCGGAAGGATATTCAAATCCGGAATAGTTTAGACATAGCGGTTATTCTAACCCCTAGGTACATTGCTTCGGTGACAACTGGAGCCTCTGAGTATGGCATGTTTGGCGTTTGAACAACCTGAGTTTTGGCGACATTTAACTTATACCCTGACACTAACCCAAATTGCTCCGCGGACACCTTGAGTACCCTAAATGCAGAAGAAACATCTGATGTTAGAACAACAATATCGTCCGCGTAGGCTAAAGCCCGGTACTCTGTATCACCAACCCTTATCGGTGCTATACTCTTATGTCCTTCAATTTTACTCAGGAATGGATCAATGTAGAGGGCGAACACGGACACCCTTGCCGAGTGCCCCTACTTATATTTAAAAAAACAGTCTTTTGGCCTGAGATACAAAGCGCAGCTTTCGGAGAGGAGTACAATGCCAGGATTGCCTGAAGAAATTCATTACTGAATCCCTTCCACCGAAGCCCGGCCCACAAGAACCCCCAGGAGACCCTGTCCAACGCCTTCTCGGCATCCAACAGGATCACCCCAAGGGGAGAGGCCGTGACCTGTGCCCAATCTAATAGGGCAATGACACGCCGGACATGATCTGCAGTGTCCCGCTCTCGGATGAATCCGTGTTGGCGCAGAGATACCAATGGGTCGATCACCCGAGCTAACCTAGATGCTAAGATTTTTGAAACATTTTTAGAGTTGCTATTAATGAGTGAAATTGGGCGAAAGGAGGATGGACTCAGCTCCGGCTTGCCCTTCTTTTTAAACAGAACTATAGTAGTCTGTCGCCATGAGTCCGGAACAATACCATTCTGTGCGGCCCTAAGCACCATAAGGAGATCCCGCCGAATCTCCCCTAGAAATGTCTTAAAGAACTCCAGGGGCACAGCATCTGGGCCACTGGCCTTACCATTAGCTAGAGCCTTGACAGCCGCCTCCACCTCCTCCCATAGAATAGGAGCTGATAACATATCGCTCTGCTCGTGCGATATCTTAGAAGTATCTACCCCAATAAGAAATCCTCAATCTCTGACTCTACCTGAGCGCTCAAAATATCTTCAGTGTACAATTTGGCATAGTATTTTAGAAACACCCCATTCACACCCCTCTGAGTGTCCTGTACAGCCCCCATTTCATCTTGAATTTTGGTGATACGACTCTGTACACTTCTGTGATGGAGCCTCTAAGCCAGTACCCAGCCAAAGTTTTCGCCATACTCAAACATCATTGTGCGGTATTGAAGGTAATTATTGGCAAGGTCCTGACCGAAAGACTCCTAAAGTTTCGCTTTTATCATAGCAACCGCCTGTTGAGAATGAAGTAATTCTGATAAAAAACAGTTGACCTCATGACTTATTTGTTAAGTATTAACTTCTGAAAGCTGTGTTTATGGGAGAGCGTTCATCTCAGATTGTATTAATAGCAGTGTCATAGTAATTTTGTCTTACCCAACAGAACCACTTCTTTGTTTAACCATTAATTACCCAGGTTCTGATGGACACAGGGTCACCCCTTTTCTTTAACTGAGTTAGAATAACTGACACTTGGGAACATTGCTAGGCAATGCAAGCACACTCAAATATTTTATTGCTTATTTACAAATGTTTTTTTGCTTTTTTCAAATGTGCCTGTGCAGCAGATGACGAGGCTGCTATTTGATGTATTGCACGTGTGCTCACCTGTTAATGGAAATAGGCAGTTTAGTGTTGAGAATACTGAGGTGCATGGACATCCAGAACATACAATTTGCCAAGAGCCTGTCAAGATTCCTGTAGGGCGTAGGTAGTGTCTACATTAACTGTCCCCTTCCTGAGGCAGAAAGCCGGAAAGTAGCCGCTACTCGTAAAAATTGTATGTTTTGCTTGCTCATGTTTTTAAAATCTGTTTTATCTCACTCGCGCATGTTTTTGAAATATTGTTGCCACTCAGAGGCGATCTTTAAAAAATTAAGGAAACCAGCACACTAGCACTTTAGCTGGGGAAAGGCCAGATTACTTGGCTAATTACCTGATTGAATCCTCCCCCCTTGCATCCGACTAAGTACTACAGTGGGGAATAGCTCCGGCAGAGGCCGCCACCTTAGGAGGGAATTCTCCTCACCTGATCCTAGACCCAGTTGCTGGCCCCTCCCACACCAATACTACAAAAGCTGCGCTGTGGTAGAACCGCGCTTTCTACATTGACTGTCCCCTTCCTGAGGCGGAAATCCGGGAAGTAGCCGCTACTCGTAAAAATTGTAGGTTTTGCTTGCTCATGTTTTAAAAACCTGTTTTATTTCACTCGTGCACGTTTTTAAAATATTGTTGCCACTCAGAGGCGATCTTTAAAAAATTAAGGAAACCAGCGCACTAGCACTTGAGCTGGGGAAAGGCCAGATTACTTGGCTAATTACCTGGTTGAATCCTCTCCCCTTGCAGTCGACTAAGCGCTACAGCGGGGAATAGCTCCGGCAGAGGCCGCCATCTTAGGAGGGAATTCTCCTCACCTGATCCAAGACCCAGTTGCTGGCCCCTCCCACACACGTTACTACAAAATGATTATCCCTCCGCGACTGCGCCGCTGGCGCGCCAAAGGCAAGCCCGTCTGCGCCCGTCCGGGCCGGCCCGGCGCCAGGGGCAGGAAACCCTGGTCAAATTCTAACCTACTCACCTAGGGTCCTCATGTCACTGGATTCCCCACCTCACACAGACCGTCCCCTGTCCTCAAATACAATCCGCTGTATCTCCATCAACGGCATTGCCAGGGACTATTCAACCGGCCAGGACTTACTAAGAAACCCTAGGCCTACGATCAAACCTCACCTTACACTTCGTTGTGCCGATCTAAACACCCAGTCCCTGGTGAAGCACCAACTAGATATCTTCCTACTACTAGCTACTGATAAACCAGATATTCTGTTACTCACAGAAACATGGCTGACAGAGGATTAATTGCCAGATATCCTAGCCGCACTCCCTGCGGAATACTATATCCATGCAAACAACCGCCCCCTAGGCAAGCTTGGGGGCGGGGTTGCAGCTATTATTCACACAGACCACAAATTCCTGTCCCTCACCCCCCTTACCCTCACAGAGTCAGAGAACCTTATCATCAAACTAGATTCAGACTTGGGCGCCCTCTTAATAGTCTTGATATACCGCCCCTCTCGCTCCATGACATCTTTCCCATTATCCTTAGCAGATCAAATAGCTCCCCTGGTAGTCAACTACCCGAAAGTCCTCATTGCAGGGGACTTGAATTACTGGCTCGACAACGAGGCAGTCGGGCCCCAGGCATTTGAGCTACAGGAACTGCTTGTGAATCTCAACCTGACCAAACACATAGCTGATCCTACTCATGAAAAGGGTCATGCACTAGACCAAATCTGGTCCCATAACCTGTCACTCCCAACCCCTTCCATTACTCCCTGTATCTGGTCTGATCACCATCTAATACAGTTTACTATCACCATGGAAGGCTATGCCAAACCATTATACCAGACAGGAGGCTCAACCAGAAAATGGAACTCTATAAATATAGTGGGTTTCTTAGGAACCTTGAAATCCACACAGCCCAGATTAGACAACGATTTAGACAATATGGAAAAAAAAATCACTGATTGGCTATCTGAGGCTGTGGAAACCCACGCTCCAGTGGTCAAGTTCGCTCGCAGTCGCGACACAGATGCCCACAAATGGTTCAGCCCTGAACTAAGGAAACTTAAACTAGAATTACGCCAGAAAGAGAGAGCCTGGAGAACCTATTACTGTCAGCAACATAAAGGGATATACAGGACGGCTCGCAGAGAATATTTAAAAACCATCCTAAAAAATAAAACTCACTACTTCTCTAGGAAGATTCTGAATTCCCAAAATCAAACCAAAGATGTCTTCAAAATTGTGAAAGAACTCTGTTACAGCGAGAGAACCGCCTTACCCCTGGTACCCACCCAGACACTCTGCAACTCACTTAACTCCTTTTTTTTAGACAAAATCACTACCATCAAAAGGGGTATCCCTAATTCACCCAATCCTGAAGTTCTGGATGATGTCAGCATCAACCGGCAAACGCTGGATGCCTTGCCCCTTATTGACCTAAACACGCTATTGGAACTCCTAGCCAGGGTCAAATCCGGATACCCGAACGACAGCTGTACCTCACATATTCTGAAAGAGGTATGCTTAGCCTTACCTACCAGCATCCTCCAAATCCTGAATGCATCCCTGTCACAGGGCAAGGTACCTGGTAGGTTCAAAGCAGCCACGCTCGTTCCGCTCATAAAGAAACCTGGGGCCGATCATCTGGAATCAGCAAACTACACGCCCATCTCCCTCCTCCCGTTCCTATCAAAATTGCTCGAGGCTGATGTGTCCAGATGCCTGTCAAATTTCATAGAGCAATCAGATTTCCTGGAACCCAATCAGGCAGGGTTCTGTCCAGCCCACTCTACTGAAACGGTTATCCTCGCAGTGCAGGACACAATTAGATCCAATTCAGACAAAGACATCCACCAAGCGCTGGTGCTATTGGACTTGTCGGCCGCGTTCGACACGGTTGACTATAACATCTTGTTAAACCGTGTCGAGCAGGCCGGCCTCAGGGGCTCAGCGATGGGATGGATAGCATCTTTTATATCTGACCGGATGCAATCTGTGAGACTTGGTGCATTCACAGCTCAAAAACTACCGGCATCCTGCGGAGTGCCACAGGGATCGTTACTCTCACCGCTTCTGTTTAACCTTTACCTGAGACCCCTATTATATCTATTAAAAAATCATAAAGTCACCATCTTTAATTATGCTGACGATTTATAACTGATATTCCCCGTGAACACACCGGATGCAGTCAATAAGTTTCAGGAAACAATGTCACTCATTCAAAAGTGAATGGATGCTAATCATCTTGCCTGGGAAGAGCGAGCTCAGTTGGGGTCCCCATTTCTGGCCATCACACATGGGTTCCCCGCCTATAGCCTCACAGAAAGTCAAAAGCCTGGGGGTTACACTAAATGCTGACCTCGCACTAAAAAGGCAAGTGGGAGCCACTGTCTCATCCTGTTTTTTCCAACTATGGAAAATCAGGAAAATCACACATTTACTCACCCACTCGGCATTGGTGCAGGTAATAATCGCCTTGGTGCTCTCGCGTCTTGACTTCTCAAACACCATTTATCTCGGGCTTCCAGCAGGCACCCTGAAACAGCTGCAGATGGTCCGAAATCAGGCGGCGAGGCTGATAGGGAAACAGCCCAAGTGGCAGCCGTCCCGACCAATTTTGGAAAAACTCCATTGGTTACCATTGGCCCAAAGGAGACCGCTACCTAACAGCACCACTTACCTGTTACTCGCCGAACGGAGGGAGAAGCCGCCACCGCCAAGAGTCACCAGCCCACATTACTCCGCGTCGCCGCTCCGGGACCACAACTCCCGGCAGGACTTGCGGCGGCGCGTAGAGTGACGCGCTGAGAGGGCGCGAAGGGCCAAAAGGCGCAAGGAGACCGGCAGAGCGGGGGAGACCGCTACCTAACAGCACCACTTACCTGTTACTCGCCGAACGGAGGGAGAAGCCGCCACCGCCAAGAGTCACCAGCCCACATTACTCCGCGTCGCCGCTCCGGGACCACAACTCCCGGCAGGACTTGCGGCGGCGCGTAGAGTGACGCGCTGAGAGGGCGCGAAGGGCCAAAAGGCGCAAGGAGACCCGCGTCGCGGGACGCGAGCGGGACGCCCGGGGCTAAGCCCGGGCAAAGGGCGGGCCCTCTACGGCCCTCATCGGCACGAAGAGGCAGGGGCAGGGCCAAAAACCCTGTCAGAAGCACAAGAGGCAATCTACGGACCAAGTAAGACTGATTTGTTTTTAATAGCCCCTCGTTTACCATCAGCTGCCTAGGCTTTGCGTTATACTAGCTATAATGTCGAAAAAGAACCAAGTACCACAAGCTAATAACATGAAGAACTATTTGGTACAGACTGTGGAAAAAATCAATTCTCAAAGGAGAGAATCATTGGGTCTTAGCCTGTCACCTGACCTACGTTGCTTATCCCCCTCCTTAACCCCATCATCTGAGGATATAGTCTCTGTACAGACATTCCCCGATGCTAGCTTCATGTGTCCCACAGCACTGGAATCCGGCCCTGTGACCAGTAACGTACCATCCGGATCTGGCTCCGAGGTTCTCTTAGTGGACCTTGGGAATCAAGTGGACAGTGATGAGGACCAGGAAATTCTTGCATCTCCCACCGATGATGACACCTCAATCACTGAACTTCCTTCCCGTTCGGATTCCGGGAAAAATAAAAACCCGCCTAGGCGGGGTGGACTAAGATCTGGGACTAGGAGGAAGAGGGTAAATACCCCAAAAGCTCCTCCTAAGGAGACTCGAGGGGGGCGTGCAAAGCCTACTAATAGTTTTGACGAGGACTTATTCGATAGACTCACTGAGTTAATTGATTCGAAAATTAAAACCATTGTCAAGCCTCTGCTCTCAAAAATTGATAAACTTCAATCCGAGATTAAAAAGTTGGGAGGGCAGATGATCAAACTAACTGAGGGAGTTGACTGTGTTATGGCAGCTGTGGCAAATGTGGCAAATATGGGTAATAGCAGAAGGCAGGATGATGACCAAGAGAGGGTGAATCCAGTTGTAGCCCCGAGTAATCCACTACCCCAGCTTCTTGACCAACCCATTAGCGGTTCTGGCACTAGCAGAGGGGAGGGTTCTTTAACGGTTGAGATACCCCCTGCTCAAGATCAACCAACCGACCCACTTCAATTTATAGTTGAAGCCTCCCCTGTTGTTTTAGTTCTGGCTAACGTTCCACCATTAGAAGCGGGCATTGAGGAATCCTCATCCTCCCTGTCTAATAAAGCCCTACAGTGGCTTACAACAAACATGAGATTAGCTCCAGGAGGTGGGCGGCAGCTGGCCCAGGAAATTAAAACAGCCAAAAGGGTCTCATGGTTGGGCAATCGCCCCAAAAAATTCAAGGGGGATTGTGTAGCTGTAAGTTTTACTCACACAGGGGTGTTACCCAACATCCTAACCAACTTACTCCCACCACAACGCAGGCAGGGCTCTGTTGTACCATTGACACTTAAATTCTTTTATGGTGAACAACAGAATGTCACATACCCTAAAACACCAGCCTTTGCTTGGGATTCTAACCCTGATATACACCACAGATCGGGTTTTGAACACACTCGCAATACTGTGAATCATTCAGTACCCCAAGGGTTTCAGAATCCTTTTGCCCAACCCCTCTCACTGTCCAATCGTTTTGCACCGCTTTCATTTTTAGACCATAATGATTGACTCCAGTCTGAACACCTTGTAAAGTCTAGGACCAATGTGCCTGTCTTTAGTATTCTTACCTGGAATATTGCCGGCATTAAGTCAAAGGCAGATAATGCAACCTGGTTAAATTTTATATCTAAGTATGACATTATCGCCTTTCAGGAAACCTGGGACACTAACAACACCTTTACTCTTGATGGCTTTAGCTACTTTAGTACTCCTGCCGTGGCTAGCTCAGCAGGAAGGGCTAAGGGGGGCCTGATTAGCCTGTTTAAACTTGATATTAAGGGCTGCCTCAAGTTACTAGCCTCAGGTTCAGAATATTGCCTTATCGTTGAATTGTCTCGTGCTGAGTCTCCTAATATTTTGTTTATTAATTTTTATAACTCCAATGCTGCCGATTGCACGTCATATAGTCTCGGTAGATTGGATGATTTCCTGTCAGTCTATAGTGAGGATGTCAATGTATTCGAAATCATCTTTTTAGGGGATTTTAACATACATCCTTGTTTACTATCATGTGTTTGTGATGACGTTGACTCCCCCCCGAACAGTGCAATGGTTCATCTGGCGCACAACAAGCAGGGGGATTGTCTAGAAAATGTTCTTGCTAGATGGAACCTATATGAATCTAGTTGTGGGGAGGGGAAGGTTAGGGCCCCTACTTTTAAGGGCTCAGACAATGGCTCTATCATTGATTACATTTTTATCTCTGCACGTTTTTTATCCAATATTTTTATGTATAGAACTGTGATATCTGCCTTTAGTGACCACAACCCAGTTTCTCTGGACCTAAGAGAGGGTGAATTATTAGGACGCATCCATGGTACAACTTTTATGGATGGACCTCTTAAAGTTAAGGACCAAAGACGCAGACTCAAATGGGACAGTATAACCCCAGAACCGTTTATTCAGGAAGTTTTGTTAGAGGCTGAGGAAGAGGTTGGGGTTTGCCTTTCGAACGATGCTAATGATGGGGATGTCATTCTTGCATTTACTAACATATGCTGTAAGATAAACGGTAGGCTCTCTGTGACCAGCAAGACCAAAACAAAACCTCCTAAAAGATGGTTTGATCATAGTTGCTCCCTAGCACATTCTGTGCTGCTTAACGCTCTTAAATCCGATCCAAAGGATCGTGACCTTATTAGGACTAGTAGGGCCTTAAACAAAAAAGCCATTGCAGCCAGAAAGAAAGAGCTTAAAGACGAAGCTTGGGCGCAACTTACAGACCAAGCCATAATAAAAAATAGTGGGGAGTTCTGGAGAATTGTTAATCAACCTCTTCTTACAGGCGAGGATAACTCCCCCCTGGAAACAAATATCCCAGATCAGGATTGGATCCAACACTTTAGAGACATATACTCAGGCCAGTCTTTAGTCGAATATAGTGCTTATGAAGAGTCTACTACTATATTGGGTAACCACTTGCACTTTGAAGTTGAGGAAATCTTAGTCGCTATTAATCGTACTTTGACAAAAAAGGCACCGGGACCGGATGGTGTTCCGGCTGATGCCTTTAAATGCTTCCCCAACTTCTGGTCAAGACTGCTCTGCAGGGTTTTTAACGCCTTAAACCGTGACAACATTCCTGAGTCTTGGAAAACCTCGACTATTATCCCGGTTTTTAAAAAAGGTAATAGGCAGGACCCTGCATGCTATAGGCCCATTTCACTGATAGACTCCTCAGTCAAGATTCTAGGGAGAGTTCTATTAGCAAAACTGAATGAATGGGCCACTGAGAATAACATCTTGAGCAACGTGCAATACGGGTTTAGACCCAAGAGAAGCACCCTGGACCAGTGTCTCAATCTACACCTACTGATTGAAAAATACACCAGAGCCAAGGATGGGTCCATGTACCTAGGGTTCATGGACCTCTCCTCCGCATTCGATATGGTCAATAGATCCAAGCTCTGGGGTAAACTGGTCGAGATGGGTCTGGACAGATCTATAGTCAACTTACTGTCCGACCTCCATTCTGGCCTGTCTGCTAAAGTTAGAGTCTCCACTGATGGAAGATGTACTGAAGTGTTTGCTTCTGAAAGGGGAGTCCGTCAGGGATGCATTTTGGCACCTTTACTGTTCACGTTGTATGTGAATGCCCTAGAGCCGGCCCTAAGTGGGGTTACAAGCGACATTCCACGTGCAGGGGAACAGGGTATACCAGTTCTCCTGTACGCGGATGACGCGGTGCTACTTGCTCGAACAGGAGTGGGGCTACAACGGCTGTTGGATGCTTTCGAATCCTTCATGGGTTCTTTAGACCTGAAAATTAATGTAAAAAAATCCCAGGTCATGCTCATGGGCCGGGCCTCAAGGAAATCCCCCCATAAAACTTTTTTCTGTGGAAGGGAAAAACTTGTTCGGGTAACTTCTTTCCCCTATCTGGGGATCACCTTTGATGAGAAAGGTAGCTGGAGCCCTCATGTAAAAAGTAGAGTAGCTACACTGGCCAGAACTTCCGCTGCCCTTCATGGCTTTTCAAAAAGACTGGGGGGCAGGCCCTTTGAAGCTATTAGCAAAATATACAAAGCTAAATGTATCTCTGTAGCTTCATACGGGAGCTCCCTTTGGGGGTATAAAAGAGTTGATCCCATTCAGACCGCGGAAAACAGGTTTTTTAGATCAGTTTTGGGCGTCCCGCAGTCAACCCCATCTTATACTGTCCACCAGGAGTTAGGAGAAGGTTTTATTAGCGATTTGGTTAGAATAGCTCCATTAATCGCATGGCTCAAGTTGTGGCTCAATCCTGAAATTCCCCTAAACCATTCCATAATCAGGGACTGTTTGACCCTAGACAATGCACACAGGATTGGATGGTTAAAGTACATTAAGGACAGTTTTTGCAGGTTGGGGAGGCCTGAATTATACACAGCCACTGACTCCATAACATCCAACGACGTCGTCCTTACTAAGGCTGCTATGAAGGAGCTCCTTTTCCTGGAGAGGGAGGAAATCGAGCTAAAGAAACCCTGTGTTAGGGCCAGCCTTCTGCTGGCTATACCTAGTGGTCCTGACAACTATCTCAATGTGGTGACTAATCCTTATCATAGGTTCATTTTAACACGTTTTAGACTTAACCTGATTCATTTTAACTTGGGTTGTTATTCTGAGTGGAGTATCCCTGAAAAGGCCCCGCCCTGTCCTTGTGATCTTTTCTCAGAACAGAGCACAATGCACTTTACAATGTTCTGCAGCTATTATAATGATGCCCGGAGGTTGTTTCTCGTTCCTATACTAAAGGAAGCGGGATTTATTTTGGTCCGACCTGCTCTTATTTATCTACAAATGTTGCAAACCCCTAGGATCATGTTTTTTGTGGCGAATTTCCTGGTGAGAGCAATAAGAAGCAGGAATACCAGACTCAAGAGCGCAGACTTGTTTATTAATTAATCTGGCTGTTGGCAACCTCAGGTTAACAAATTTTTAGATCACAGTGTGTCAGGGCTTGTAGTCACCTTAGCAGAATATTTATGCAGGGATCATCCCTTGGTACATTGCACTTTATTATGTACTTTAGTATTATCGCACTTTAATACTATGTAACTACAAAGTTTTAATGACTTGTAATATGGTATATTGATTTTTATCTGAAATGTTCTTTTTAAATGTTTTAACTGTTTTTAACCGTTTTTATTCATGTTATTTGTTGTCTGTGTTTTTATGCCATTGTCTTTGTATGATATTAAGTTATCGCAATAAAGAACTTTGACTGACTGACTGATTACTTTCAAAGCCGGGTGCACTGTTTTTAAAGCTCTACAGGGTAAAGGCCCGAAATTCATCAGACAGCTGCTAACGGTTCATAAACCACAACGTAACTTACATTCTTCTCACCTAAACCTACTGACTATCCCCTACTTTAAAAGGAAGAAGCAAGGAGGAAGCTGCTTTTCCCATCTAGCAGCTTACTATGGAACTCCCTGCCTACCTCACTGAGGAAATGTGACAGTCTTCTGGTCTTCAGAATATCCCTGAAAACCCTGTTATTCAAACAGGCCTATGACTAGGGATCGTCTCAGGACCCAGATAGCAGCGCCAAGAAACCCTTGGGTGTACGTGCGCTCTATAAATAAATAATAACATAACATAACACTTGCTATTTCCGCCTGTTTTCTCTCTGTTTTCACGTCCTGAGCAAGAAGCCAGTGAAAGTGAAAAAGGACATTAGCTCTCTAGCTGCAGTCTGGTTAGGTTACTGCGAGAGAAGGACTTTGTTTTCTTCACAGAATGAATTTTCACTTCATCACATTATCCCCTCAGATTGTCATTGCCAAAAGAAAGGAAGGGCCTTATTTATGAGCCCCTGTGTCACATTTATGCCACTGTTGCGCCACTTTTTGTGATGCAGCGGCGGCATAAATAATGCGCCACGTTGCACCATATTTATGAAGTGACGCATCTAGGCAGAAGCATCACTTCGTAAACCCCAGCGCTACATTATATCTGCGTCAGGTATAATGTATGCAGGGTGGGCATTCCCCGCATCAAAGCCTGATAGAAGTGGTGCATTGAAATCTATAAGATTTCAGTGTGCCACTTCTAGGACGCCATTGCGTCAAAATCTTATGCCTGCAGGCAGGTGTAAAAGTGACGCAGGTCCTTGTGATAGGAGTTGCGTCTATTTTCAGACACATCCCAGCAATGCGCCACTTCCGCACATACAGATACGTCAGTGTTGCTGACGTATCTATAACTCCTTGCGACATGATGCACAACTGTAAATATGGACCTTTTTTGGTATCGAAATGAGGGTACACTTAGAAGTGTTGCATCGCTGCTTTGTCGCAGCGATGCCACACTTCTCATAAATGAGGCCCCAAGAGTTTTGTTCAGCTCTATAAATACAGACTTCGTTGGCATCAGTGTTCGTTACTGCAATTATCTATTTTTCATTTCCTTCCCATGTGGCAATGTTCTGCTGCCTGTAATGTTGTTTGTCAGACTATATGTTTCAAAAATAATTTTATATTTTTGATTTTACGTAACAGATTTGTTGAAACTCCTTTGTATTTGTGCAATGCTATTATTTCTGGGTTAATATAGTCTTGCTATGTACGGGTTTAGCTGAGATGGCATTGTAATTTGCTAGGAGCAGTGTTTTCGTAATACATCTGTTCAGTTGGTTTTCAATTATAGGTATACGTGGACACCAGGCTTTGTGTTAGCACTTGATATGTACAAAGCCGAGTTTAGTTTATTGTGCCATGGAAGATCTAAGTGTCAGAGCTTTATGTTTAAAGTGCAATGCTTGCTTTACATTGTTAAATATTGCAAGGACATTGCTTTGTATTCTCTTTCTACTATTTACCAATGGAGTTCTACGGTGTTAATTGGGTTATAATGCAGTGAAGTGGTTGTGCAGACGTGCTGGTATATCCTCTTGTAGGGTTGCAAGGTTTTCCTCGACCCGTCGCAGAGTTTCTGTGACTGCTAATCATGTGTAGGTTTGGTCCCATCTCACCTGTTAGTTTGTTAAGCCTTGAGGAAGGTTCTTCAAAGATGAGAGACGAGCCGGTGAGGTAGAGGTGTAAGTATCCTCTGTAATTACATGTCAGAGGCCACGCTCAATGCCCTGTCACACTCAATGAACAAGCCAAGACGACTATGGGCTAGTTTGAGGAAAGCGCCTAGCCCCACTCCTGCTGGTAGCTGCACAACCATCAGGCGCAACGTCTTCTGTACACAATGATGACAGCCTTCGGTAAGAACACTGTTGTAATTCAGTACTATCAACCCAGCACCAGTCCACATCAGTACATCGGACCCATGCCTCAAGGTGCCAAAATAGGAAAAAAATACCAGCCTAACGCTTTTGTCCACTGAAGCCAAGTAAGAATTTTCTATCTGTTTACAATGATGACTTACGCGCCAATATACCCAATCTGATGCATAAACTGGAAAATCACCAATGTACTCTGCCTCCAGTACCACACACCTGTCAAATCGTCCCATTTTTACAAAATGATGACTGATCCTAGAGAACATATAGGTGAAACAAAAATGTACAGAAAAAAGGAAACACCATACCTCACACTGAAATACTCTGCCTCCGGTTACATGCATTTGTCAAAATTTCCTATTCATACACAGTGATGACTGGCCAAAGAACACACTAAAGCAGAGCTTGTGCATTTCAATCACAGCATATGGGGTACTACACTTCTCCACAATTCTTCTCGTAAGAGGGTACTATTCGTTTCCACTTAGACACGCCACAGGGTACTCTCCTATGCAATCACATGTGGAAGGATACTCCACTCTGCCAGTTTTGCGCACCAGAGGCACTCCCCCTGCATCCCCTTGTGAGAGGGGACGACTTGTCCCTAATTTCACACACCATGGAATACTCCCCATGCATACTCATGCAATAGAGTACTACTCTTCCCCAATTTCGCAAGTACTCCAACTGAGGTACTGCTGTTTCCCCAACTGCACACCAAATCTCATGTGCCCTCAAGCCCAGCTTGAGACTGGTTACTCCTTTGTCCCATTTTAGGGCACAAGAAACCACACAATGAGCATGTGAATCCATAACTGCGTGGTCATAAACGGGGACTGTGTGGTTATAAACTGTGGATATTCGGGGGGACTGTGAAGTCATAAACTGAGACATCTGAATTTGACTCAGCACCTAATCCAACCAGGATCAGGATTTGCAAATTAGGAGTAATTGCCAGCGTTAGTCCTTTAGGTTTCTTTTACAAACCGGTTCATCCACAGCAATTGGGTGGAATTGGGCTCTTACCACTTTGATCGGATGTGCTTGGGATCTTCTCTGTCCTTACTTTAAATAGATACCTACCTTATAGGCTTGGATAGCAATGACGGATGCCCTCCTTCCCCTTAGGAGGGTAGGATGCCCGTCATTGAAGGGGGCTTTGGAAGTGGGTTCCAGTTCTAATTTTCTTAGATCTCCTGCAGTCGAGGGTCTCTTTCAGTCTTTGTATGATGTTCATATCTCATCTGACATTGGTGACCCTTTGACCATTGCCACTACCCACTCAAATATTGTCTCTTAGAACCTTGCTGGCATCAAGAATAAACTCTCATGACCAGACTGGTGTAAGTTTGTGAACAAATGATATCTGTCTGTTCCAGGAGACCTGGGCTATATCCCCTCAGTTTCAAATAGATTTAGCTAATTTTGACCAGCCGGCATCCTCATTAGGGAAAGAGTGGCCTTCTGAAAGGGGCCAGAGGGGGGTCTCATAATCTGGATTAAAACCACTTTGTTATGTACAACTGAAGTTATTCATCATGCTCCCCTGATGTTTTGAGTATTATCCTGCAGTTTCCTTCTAGTGACTCCTATGGTATGTACAACGTTTACTGTAGGCATGGGAATATCAAGGGCAATTTAGCCATTTTCGATTCAATTAACGTTCACCTATCGTCTCTCCTCTCCTTTACTGTACTAGAACCGCGCTGTGTTGCAGTTGTAAAATATCCCAATTTTTCTTTAGTAGCAGATTAAGGATCAAGGAACTCTCTGTATACCACTGTGGTATTCAGCACCACACACAGATGTTCCCTAAAAATCGGAAAGCGAAATTAAATTGACTATCCTCATGTAAGGGAATGAAACAAAATGCTTGACACTGATCAGGTATCAAATGGAAACTGAACGAATATAATAGTAGGATTTGGAACCATGAGGAAACACAGGACTACTATTTGGTTCACCTTCCTTAGGTCCTGAACTATCCTCCATTTCTTGTTTGATTTTTGCAAACCCATCACTCGTGAGTTGCAGGAACTTCTTAGCACTTTCCAAATGCTCTGTTCTAACATGGATTCAAGAGCAGGCATAAATCCTGCCACTGCCTCCGGTGTAAGGTTGAGCTATATGGGGATTCTCTGCATTAGGTCTCAATGTGATTCCCACTGGCTCAACATTCTTAATCAATCCAATGTCTTTGCCTGTAAAGTTCCAAGCTTCCTCATTCATTGTACATCTTAAGTAGGGAGTTAAGTCTTCCTTGATGAGGAGTGGATTAACGTAACAGCTGCCTCTCGTGATTTGAACTTAAAATGTACATCCTCAGTGTGTGTCTGAAGATCCACATTCTGTAACAGATAACAAATTTCATATAGCAGAGTAAATCCCTGCCCAACACATTGATGGGACTTGAATCACATATTACAAATGTATTTTTAAAGGAACCTATCTTTACAGGAACCTTGGCTGAAACTGGGTTTGTGATCTGTTGGAGAAGCCTACAACTTGTACTTGTTTTCACAAGAACTGTAGGTTAGGGACCTCCACTGTTCTCATAGTAGAGCGGGTAGCTCCAGTATCGATCATAAATTGTAATGGGTGGCAATTCACCTCTCCATTCACATATGGCCCACTATGGTCTACCAAATATGCAATTCTCCTCACCCCTCAGTTGTCATCATTGTGATTGATCAGGGTCCAGTCCATTGGCGCAGTCAAAAACTGGGACCTGTTGGAGGTTGTCAGCAATTATAAAAGGTTTCTGTTAAATGTTGGTATTTGGATTCAAACTGTACTGCAGGGGCCTGTGCAAGTAAAAGCGGTGGGCTGGAGGGGTATTTCGTCAGACGACGAGACGAGGGAAAATGAATTACTTATTTAATTTTTCCTTGTGGTCGTCTGTAGAAACTGTACCTTTTGTTTGCCATGTTTTGTTGCATCATTGGGGTTTGGGGCATATTAGCATCATATGACCTTTGAACCTGCATATTCTGCATCAGCATTCATTCATACCTGCCATTGTAACATCATTTTGCCCTCAGTTTGAGTTCAATCTGCATTTCCTCTTCCAGTACCCACCTTGTTACATATATGACAAGCAGTGGTTGTCTTCAACATGTTTAGGTCCATCCCTCAGTGGCGGCCGGCACTTTTAGCAGGGAGGGGTGTGGACGGGACACAAATGCACACATAAACACTGACTCACACCCATGTATTCACATGGCATGCACATGCACACACATCCATTCAAAACACTCAATCCCAAATATTCATACACGTACACACCAAACATATAGAAAAAGTCCCACTTACCAGTGTAGCCCTGCCTTGGAGGTTCCAGCGCCAGGACGCCCCTTTGCTGGGGCAGGTGTGCGGGATACAAATAAAAATAACATAACATAACATAACATAACTGGGAATGCTGCCTTCCCTCTTTGGCTGCCCTCAACTCATCACAGAGTGGGATGGGGTCAGTGAGGGGTGCTGACCCAAACCCACTCTGTGATGAGGTGGAAATGATATACTCCCTTCCTTGGGCACTTCAGGGCTTAGAACTGAAGTGCCCAGATCTGAGGCAATCAGTTAACCTCTCCCTCATCAGGGCCTTGAAGTGCTTTGCAAGGCTACAGAGGTCATGCCCACAGGTGCTATGGCAACTTCAGCCCAAATAAGTTCAGCTCAGGCATCGAGGGGCCTGCACTTACCTCATGTCTAACTCCTGGCTACCTGACCTGAAAATAAAGAGTGTCTGTCAGGCTGTCCTTTCCTCAGCCTGACAAACACTTCTTTTTGGGCAAAAGGTCAGGGGGTTGGCCGCTACTCCCATTAAGATGGGCATTGGCCGCCATCCCTACAATCGAGTTGGCAGCCATACCTCAGCATTTGCAATGTTGACCAAAATTCCTTAATTCTCTGCTGACCACCACCTTGAAACCCAACTCCCTGCATCCCTGCACCAACACCAGGAACAGAATCAAATGTTGAATCTGCCATTTACAGACCTACCTGACATCCTCCTGGTGCCTCCTTAGTCTGTGTTAGCATACATTTCTCCTTAATCTTCTGCCGCTTCTAAATTGTCACTGCAATATTTTGCATACCTAAGGATCTCATCCAAGGACTTCGACTACCAACAAATCACATTCTGCTGCTTATTGTTACACATTTCTGGACACAAATCAAGTTCAAACTGAGAAAGAACCCCTCTAAAACTCCCTTTTTGAATTTCAACACCACTATACTGTCAGAAAACATGCATCAATATATCACAATAAGCATGTACTCATTCTTTGGACTCTTGAATAGATTTGAATACTTGAGCCGATCTATCTCTTTCTGTTGGATCTTCCTCTCCAAATTAGCAATTACTTGGTTATGTATGTCCATGACTGTAGGGGAAGGTGTATGTGTTTGGATGTCTCTCTGCAGATCATCATCTAGCCGACCCATGACCACTGTATGTTCTGCCCATAAATCTTTGGGGACCACAATTTCATAAAACGGTTCAAGTCTACCCAAGACACTTTCAAGATTTTCTCAACCCGTTCCATCTCAAGGTACCATTAGTCAGGATTCTCTCTTAACTTTGGAAAATGATTTGTGAAAGAAAAAAGATCAGAGTGTCTCCAGGGCACATGAACGTGGGAGCTCTCCAACATCTGATCCACTCAGGATAGCTCGCTCTTCTTTTCCTCCTGTGCCCCCTTTCTTTTTCTTTTTATTATGTTCATGCTTTGATCATCGGGTTTTCAATGTTTTACTTTCCCACACTGTCGAATACATTCCACCACCTCCTTAACATGCACTTTCAAACTTGCCATTCTCATTTTCTTTAATTCATCATCCTTCATCACCATCCTGAAGTTCTTTCTCAAGTTCTTATTTTCAGTCAAATCAATTCCAAACCTGTTAGCCAACTCTTCTAATCTAGAATGTGACTCACAATAAAATCTTTCAGCCTCTCTACTCAAAAACAAGAGTTCAGCCTCATTATATGTGTTTACGATATCTAGCTCGAGTCACCTTTAAAAGCTCCTCGAACTCTGCACTTAATTTTACAAAATTCATCTCTTTGGAGGGAGCCTCTTCTGATTGTAATTCTAAAGCTAAAGCTATACAGATGTACTAGGGGCTTCTAAAGATGAACCTGAAGTGGCAGGGTTTAGACCTCCTGTCGGGTGTCACTGCTCCAACATTGCACTTGCATTTTCTTTGAAGTCTGTCCCCTTTCCTGCTGCCCCCAACTGCAGTGGAGGTCGCACTACAGGTTGAGGGACAACACTGTATGCGGTGGGCAAGAATTCAAAAAGTCAACCATATCTCTTTCATTCTCTAACTCTCTCATGTCATTTCCACTTCCCTCTCGTGACTTTTTTGCCTCAATCTCCCACATTACAATTCAGGGTAAACACCCACACACTCAAGCACATTCTCTCACCACCCCTGTTGTCTCGTGTTCATTGTGATTCCTTTTGACTACAAATTGTATTTGTTATTTGTGTTCCATATTGCTCAATTTGCTTTTCTTGCATAACATGTTCCTATGCATTTAATGCTTCAAACTGTATAGGGCTTGGCTGAAGAGTTATCTTATACATCACTCTTCCCAAATTTTCAATTTTTTTCACATTGAACACGCCATACAAGGGAAATTGCAAACACCCATCCATTTTTCACTGTGATCTTATTAAATTGTTTGACCCACACACATGTGAAGTCATGAGTGGCAAATCCCCTCCTGGGGAAGATTCCTTACCATGACAAGAGGTGCATTAAGGTTTTTTGACATAGCACTCATTTTCTCAAAGAACTTCACCTTTATTCCTTGTGCAAAAAGAAACACAGAATTTGTCACTCCGAAATGAAATAATTAACAGTTGTTAACAAAATCAGAATGCGGTACTCAATTACAAAAACAACCAATTCAAGAGCAGCTCAATGGAAATAACCGATTGCAGTGCAACACAAAACAACGAAAGAACCAATCTAAGCGGAGCACACAAACCTGAACAACCAACCTCAGTGCAAAACCTCATGACATAGCTCACATCATGCTTGACTTTCACTTCCCTCAGATCTGCTTTGCATGAAGAAAACAGCAAAACTACTATGTCAGAACCCCTTTCAGAGGGCCACAGGGCGCAGAGGGGTTGCTAGGCCCAACAGTGGGGTTTGAGGCCTTTTACTCCTGATGTCATGGGACCCGATCTACTATGGATCCTGAGCAACTGACCCAAGTATCCCTTCTGCAATTGACTCTCAGTGGTAGACACGAACGAGCAATCTAAGGCTCCCTCAGGGGTGGAGTGGTGGATAGAGATTAGTGAACACGACTCGTAACTCAAAAAGCACGCAGCAGCAGGAATAAATCAATGACTAACCCAATCCTTACTGTTTAACCAAAAGAACTATTTTATTTCTAACTATACTCATTCAAGTGAAGGTTACGGCATTCACAAACAACAACACATTTTCCCCTTGAAGTCAGGCCTGTAGTGGGTACATGCACGGAATGCTGACTAGCAGGCCTCATCTCAAGAGTCCACTCTGACACTTTGAATAGAGCCAAAAGTGTATTAGTATGGCAGCGCTTCAGCAGCACGTCACCTAGGGCCTGGTAGGCCCGTAATAAGTGTTACTTGCCTCGGCAGGGAAGAAGGTTGCAGCGTCTTGAAGGATGCCCCATTTGCGGGCACTCTCAACTTCTCTGGTCCTGCTCAGGTGAGTCCGTCAGTTAGCCAATTTTATTATATCGATAATAAAAACCTTCTGAAACAGTAAAAAGCAGTAATAAGTAAAAAATAAAAGGAGCACAAAGTAAAGTGAACCTTTGTGCATAGGGTTAGAGCAGTAAGCATGATACACAGAATGCAGACTCGTTGCAAAACAGGTCTGCAAAGGTGATCAGAAAGGGTTCAGCTAATCTATAGTTAATAGTGGTTAAAACATCAGTCAGTGCATAAAAGGAATCCAGCTTTTATGCACAGATTTACAAACAATGTGAAAATTGTGCAGAATACAGGCCTGAGTGTGGGGCAGGAACTCACAACAGCTCCAGTCTTGCTCAGGTGAGACAGTTGCACGCAGACTTGGCGTCAGCACTCGGCAAGCACAGGTTTTTACCTTACACTATGCAGTCATTTTCCGGCAGCGATCAGAGGTGTTTCCTCGCTCCTCCTCGGGTTACATTTCGACGGATCACTGAAATAATATCGATTACAATAATATAGAATTACAAAAATATTGAGGATAAAATATTGAATACAAAAACATCGAATTCCTATCTACAAACAGGTAAGTACAAAAATATCGAATCAAAAATAGTTAAAAAAAATATAGTGAGTAAAAATATCGAATTTTTTAAAATGTCTTAAAAATAATTTGAAATATTAAAAATAATTAACTAAAATATACTTAAAAATACTTAAATAACCTTAAAATTATTAAATAATACGTTTAAGTTATTAAAAAACATACAATATTATTTTTTAAAACATGTAAATATATATATATATATATATATATATATATATATATATATATATATATATATATATAACATAATATTAATAAAAAATATACAATATTTGTACCATAGGATAGCTGGAGGGTAACATTTACTATTACCACTCCAGTGAGTGCAACAGTAGGGAAAGCGTTGGATAGCGTAGAGGTAAAAATTACTATTCCCACTCCAGGGAGTGCAACAGTAGGGAAAGCGTTGGATAGCATAGGGGTAAAAATTACTATTCACACTTCAGTGAGTGCAACAGTAGGGAAAGCGTTGGAAAGCATAGAGGTAAAAATTACTATTCCCACTCCAGAGAGTGCAACAGTAGGGAAAGCGTTGGATAGCGGAAAGGTAAAAATGACTATTCCCACTCCAGAGAGTGCAACAGTAGGGAACGCGTTGGATAGCGTAGAGGTAAAAATGACTATTCCCACTCCAGAGAGTGCAACAGTAGGGAAAGCGTTGGATAGCGGAAAGGCAAAAATTACTATTCCCACTCCAGAGAGTGCAACAGTAGGGAAAGCGTTGGATAGCAGGAGGGTAAAAATTACTATTCCCACTTCAGTGAGTGCAACAGTAGGGAAAGCGTTGGATAGCGTAGGGGTAAAAATTACTATTCCCACTCCAGTGAGTGCAACAGTAGGGAAAGCGTTGGATAGCGTAGGGGTAAAAATTACTATTCCCACTCCAGTGAGTGCAGCAGTAGGGAAAGCATTGGATAGCATAGGGGTAAAAATTAGTATTCCCACTCCATAGAGTGCAACAGTAAGGAAAGCGCTTGATAGCATAGAGGTAAAAATTACTATTCCCACTCCAGAGAGTGGAACAGTAGAGAAACTGTTGGATAGCGTAGGGGTAAAAATTACTATTCCCACTCCAACGAGTGCAACAGTAGAGAAAGTGTTGGATAGCATAGGGGAAAAAATTACTATTCACCCTCCAGTGAGTGCAACAGTAGGGAAAGCGTTGGATAGCGTAGGGGTAAAAATTACTATTTTCCACTCCAGTGAGTGCAACAGTAGGGAAAGCGTTGGATAGCGGGAGGGTAAAATTTACTATTACCACTCCAGTGAGTGCAAGAGTAGGGAAAGTAAATATTTAATATATTATTAAAAATAAATTAAATGTCAATACCAAAAACAAATAATTAAAAGTAATTACCACTTTAATATAATAATTGATCAATTAAAAATACAAATAAATATTAATTATTAAAATTAATTGCCTATTCATACAAATTAATTACCAATTACCAATTAATCAATTACCAATTAAAAAATAATTTACAATTAATTCAAAATAAATACCAATAAATGAACTAAAATATTTAATTAATTACAATTAAATTACTTCCCACCCTATTCCCCTATAAACCCACAACCCGCTACGGAAAATAAATTAATGAAATTAACATCATAATCAATTAATAAAAATTAATTACCAATTAACAAATAATTAATAGGCAATTAAAAATTAATTAACAATTAATTCAAAATAAATACCCATAAATAAATTAAAATATTTAATTTATTACAATTAAATTACTTCCCACCCTATTCCCCTATAAACCCACAATCCGCTATGGAAAATAAATTAATACATTTAACATAATTAGCAATTCATCAAATAATACAAATTAATTACCATTTCAAAATTACATAATTACTAATTTAAAATGTATTAACAATTAATTCAAAATAAATACCAATAAGTAAATTAAAATATTTAATTAATCACAATTAAATTACTTCCCACCCTATTCTCCTATAAACCCACAACCCGCTACAGAATTAAATTATGCAAAAATTAAATAACATAAAATTCATTACTTAAAATAAATTATTATAAAAATATACACTTTTCACACATATACTAACATACAAAATCTTTTAAAAAATGTGTTATTATTAAAAATTCGATATATTTTAATACCTATATTATATACTTCGATGTTTTGACTTTCTATATTTATAAAAATCGATATTAAATTACTTACCTTAAATTCAATATTTTTGTTGACTATATTCTGTCTATTCGCCATTTTGTCCATTCTATATTTTTACTTCGATTTTAATGTAAGTCTATATTTTGTATTCGATCTTTTGCGTAGTTACCATTTCCACACTATCAAAAGGAGGGGAAAGGTCATTCCAATGCTTCTGATTAAGCATGGGCGAATTTTGCGAATCTCGTGTTCGCGAATTTTGCGGATTTGCGAACTCGCAATCCGCAAAATCCGCGAATTGTCGCGAATTTGCGGATTTTTTTTTTTTGTGTTCGCGCGGGTTTCTGCCAGGTCGCGAGGGTTTTTGTACAATTTCGCAAACGCGAACTTACCTGTTGGGTCGCAAGTTTTGCGAACTTGTTGTTTCTACGTGTCCAGCCTGTTTGGGACACTCTTCTTCATCACTGCCACCCTCTGTCACCAAATGCCACCCTCTGGCTCACCCATGCCACCCTCTGTTTCATCACAGCACCCTCTGGTTGTCCAGTGTACATTATTGTGGCAAAGCAAAGCACACCTTCCCTGCCTCAAGTGACCTGAATTAATTTGGGGCTGATTAATGTGTCACAGAATATTTTTTTAGCTGGCACCTGCTTCCTTAGTGCTTCCTGATTAGTGATCTTGTGCACTTGCTAAGTGCTTTCATTGTTGCAAAATTAGTTAAAACACCTGCCCTGCCCCAACTGACAATAATGAATTAGGGGCTGATTAATGTGTCACTGGATTTGAACTTCCAGCCTGGCTCCTGCTTGTCTCCCTTAGCTGTAATTCAGGACCTTTGTGGCATATGTGTAACTATTCTGAGGGTCAGAGCAGGGTCACATAATAGTTGCAAGTAGGCAACTGAACTCTGGAGGGGCCCCTCAGGAAGCACTACAGGAAATGGCTACTAATGATGAGCTTGAACTTTTGAACCTGGTAAGTAATTTCAGTTTTGCTAAGATCGTATTTCTGCAATGTAGCGCTTATTTGCGGGACGCGAAGTTGAACTGGGAAGCCGCGAACTCACGCGAACAGTGCAAGCAAGCCATAAAATCCGCTGCTCGCGGATTTGCGGATTTTGCGGGAAATTCGCGAATCTCGCAGATCGCGAATTTACCGAAAATCCGCAAAATCCGCGAGCGGAACGGATTTTCCGCCCATCCTTACTTCTGATCTCGATTCGGCTAAGGTGGCGATGCTCTCGCGGCATCCTCACTCGGTCCATTTTGTTGTGTCAGTTACAGATCTTAGTGCACCTGTTTACCTATGGGTACAACTGCTCACAATCCCCGAGCTCCCACCCGAACCACACAGCGCAGTTTTTCCCGGCGTACAAGGTTGCACAGCCACACAAGGCTTCTGTCCTTACAGAATGGCAGTCTTTACCATGCCAGCCTATCTTGGCAAGTGGGGATGCTGCTACAGTGTAGTGCAGGCTTTGGCCCTGATCCCAAGACAGTCTTTTATACTGCAGTCCCACCTGAATCTCAGGGTCACTACAAGGATGCCGCACAGGCTTCTGTCTTTGCTGCACGGTTACCTAAAAAGTTCTGCGAGATTCTGTGGAGTTCCTCAAGTGGCAGAATTCCAGTCCACCCTACACGCTCATCATTAATCACCTTCTTTCCAGAATGATGATGGTTATCTCTTCTGGAACACTTCCAGCGAGAGAGTGTGAGTGTCAAGCACTGTCAGTGAGGTTGATGCAGGGCCGGCTTTAGCGCTGGTGGTTCCCTGTGCGACAATCATTTTCGATGCCCCCCATGACCTCCTTCTCGGATTCCCCTCTACCACCGGGCAAAGTGCCCCTCATCTCTCAATAGCCCCTCTCTCACATACATTTCATTTGTTTTAAAACACTGGTAAAGGCTGGCTTTACTAATAAGAATGTATATCTATCCAAATGAAACTTTTTTAGCAACATTAGGAATGGATGATGAAAGACTGGTAAAGAAAGCATAACTCCCTAACCTATTTTATGCAGTTTGCATGCAGCTCTTTCGTTACAGTTCGTAACAGTCACTGTTCAATATCAGGGTTGCATCTTATGAACTGCGGTAACAAAAGGATCTCTGTGGCAAAAGCAGGAATCCACTCACTATCCACATAAAATACAGATCTGTGATCTGCAGGGTACGCATTCTTTGCAGTGGGCATATTAACCCTCCGGTACTTTAAGGCCAGTCAAAACTGCCAATAGAGAAAACTCTGATCTCTCTCTCTAGCAGGAACATTAACCACAAGAGTTATCTCGGCATTTGCATTGCTGCCTTAAATCGGGACACACAAGGACCTCTGCAGCAGGTATTTTTAAATCGTAAATTATTGCTAAGCACAGCACCCCCTAGAGATTAGCACCCCCTTCCCCAGGTCAGAGCCCAGTGCAGTGCCCTAAAGCAGGCCCTGGGTTGATGTATCTGAGCATAGTCAGTGTGATGACATAGCAGTTGATACTCGGGGAAGGGGCTTATGGCACTGTCAGTGACAGAGGCAACCAGCAGTGTAGGGGTTAGAGGAGGGCAGTGGCATGATCGCGCTCTCGATCATAACATCAGATTTGCACAACCACGTTCAGTGCAACAAACCCTAGACGCACTGCTAGCAGGGGAGGGGTTCGATGTGATGACAAGGCAGTTGAAACTCAGCAAAGGGGCTTATGGCACTGTCAGTGACAGAGGCAACCAGCAGTGTAGGGGTTAGAGGAGGGTAGTGGCATGAGAGCGCAATCATAACATCGGATTAGCAAAACTACGTTCAGAGCAACAAGCCCTAGACGCACTGCCAGCAGGGGAGGGGTTCACAGTGACACTGTTAGTATGCAGGGAGTCCTTGCGGTGCTGTCAGTCTGACACAGACCATTATTTTAGGGCGACTTGGCCCTCTGAAATAGGAAAACACGCTGCAATGTGGTCTGTGGAATGTAATATTTAATACCATATCAAATCATGTTATTAAATTTACAGCCAAACTTGCTGGTTGTTTCAGGCGTTGGTAGTTTTTTTCAAGCTTAACTTGTATATGCCCTTTAATAGGGTCTGCCTTTTTCCCTCTTAATCTTGCAAAACTGGAGTACTAATTCAAAATAGTTGCCTAGTTAAGGAAAGTTCCTTTACGAAGTAAATGTTTCGGTATTAAGGGAGATAGAGATTTTGTTGCATTCGCAAGCATGGTGCTTCTGCGTGTTGTTGCAAGGATGTCAAACAAAAAATTCTTGTCCACTTTACAACAAAGTCCTAAAGTGCAGGGGTGTTTTCCTTGTCGCTGACTGGACTGGTCCTCCGCTGCTCCTTCTTTGTGGCGAGCTTTCTCTTTTTCACTGTGCCTCAAAAAACACAGAGCCAGGAGTCGCACTACCTACGTACCTGGTCAGATCCCGGAGACGTGTTTTGGCTGGCAGCCACAACACCTCCACCGGAATTCACAGCCATCTCATGAAAGCAGCCGCATCCCAGAGCTGCTAGAGTGAGCTTCATGTTCTGTATAGGGGGTGCGTGATTTAAATTAGGGGTGGGCGGTAAATGAGTTTTGCCACACTCTGCTCTCCAGTGGAGAGCGGAGTGGGCAAAACTCCGTAAACTCTGCCGGAGGAGCGGAATTTACTGCTCACCCCTACACTATAAGTAATAAGATAAGATACATGGGGCCTCATTTATGAAAAGTGACGCATCGCTGCGTGAAAACAGCAATGCATCACTTTTCACTGCGCACTCCTTACGACATTCCTGATGCGTCATATTTAATGTATGACGCATCATGTCGCAAGGAGTTACAGATACGTCAGTATTTCTGACGCATCTGTAAGCGCAAAAGTGACGCATTGCTGGAGTGTGTCACAAAAGTGACGCAACTCCAGCAATGCGCCCTTTCACATGGGGAAAGCCCCATGTGAAAGGGCTTGCGTCAGTCTTACGCCTGCTGTGAGGCAGGTGCAAGATTTTGACGCAACAGCGTCCTAAAAGTGACGCAGTGAAATCTCATAGATTTCACTGCGTCACTATTACGAGGCTTTTTGCGGGTGAACGCCCCCTATGCATACATTATACCTGATGCAGGTATAATGTGGCGCAGGGGTTTAAAAAGTGACGCATCTACCTAGATGCGTCACTTTTTAAATATGGCGCAACGAGGTGCATTTTTTACACCGCTGGTGCGTCACAAAAAGTGACGCACCGGCGGCACAAAAGTGACGCAAGGCCTTCATAAATAAGGCCCATGGACTCGTCTGCACACTGCAGGTTTCTCTTGAATGGTCTATTCATGAAGACTTTCCACAGTAATCATAAAGGAAAGGAAACACTTCTCATGGGAAAGAAGGAAAAAGAACATTGCGTTTGACAATTAGAACCTAGAGATAAAATGTTGAGGTGTCACAAAACAAGATCCATACACAAATGGCCTGATTACATAGAACACTACAAACTTTCAATGTTATTTTAATCTCTAGAAAGAGGGCAATTTTGTAATCTATCTGACCCTAGGTCAGGCTCCGCTTATTTATCAGTTGTGCCCAAATCCGAGTTTTCTGCGTTCTGAACATTTAGGGCCATATGTATCAACATGTCCATTTGCGATTCTCAAATAGCGATTTTTTTGCGAATCGCTATTTGAGAATCGCAAAATGCTATGTATGTAGGATTTGCAATACATTTTGCGAATCCTACATATTCCTTGATTGCGAATCTCAAATTGCGATTCACAATTAAGGAATACCTCCCCATTCATTCTTATGGGCCTAGAGGCCCATAGGAATGAATGGGAAGACATTCTCAATTTGATATTAGCAATTAGCGAATCACAAATAGAGAATGCAATTTCAAGGGTGCAGGGGTGTCAAAAGGACACCCTGTTGCACCCCTGAAATAAGCATGGGTGCACCTGTGACACACATACATGCCCTAAGGGCATGTATGGGCTTCACATAGCACTTTGAAAAATGCAAAAAAGTGAATTTTTCAAAGAAACCGCAAATTACCACCAATTTGTTGGTGGTAATTTGCGATTTCTTAAGGCAAATTGCACTTTTTTGGTGCTTCTTACATTGCATTTAAGGAATCGCAAATTTTGTGTTTCCTTAAATGCAATCGCAAAATAGGGAAACGCAAATTTTGCAATTCCTTATTTTGCACGCAGATTTGCCTCATACATACCATTTGGCAAAATTGCGATCGCAAACGCCGATTTCGGCGTTTGCAAATGCAATTCTGCTTGATACATATGGCCTTAGAGTTTGTCAACTCACCACACACATACTCACATCAAAAAAATAGAGAAGGAAAAAGGTGTGAGAGGTCAGAAAGCACCCCACTTAAGCATCACCCAAGAAGCTACTGGTTGGTACTCACCAGTTGGCTCACGTTGTCATCATTGGTAACTTTCATGACCAAAACTGAAAAGGAAAGTGAGAAATGTATGCCCAAATCTTAAAGCTGTGTGAGAAAAAAAGGTGATGAAAAATATACGGTGTCGATGATTGTGTCATCCATCAGCCATCTGGACTCCATTATGTGCAAAAAGGAAAACACTTTTCCAAGCTAAAATGAGTTGTGGCTCACTTTCAGTTATACATACTTTTACTTTTCACAGTGACCGCACTCAGATTAAAAAAGCAACATGTTTAGACCATCTTAATTGGAATGGCGACATGTTTCATTGCCTTGCAATTTTTGGCAATTTCATCGGGGCTCGGGGACGTATCTCCACCTTGCTGATGCTTCAAGAACAATCTGTGGTGGTAGACAAACAACATAAAAGAAAGATAGTGCCAAAGATGTGAAAAACACATATTGAAATAGTGTTTGGTGGCGACCTTGCCACACCATTTTCTCAGCAAAATATGCATAGTTTATGCCATAAATACCAAGTGGTTGCCAGATGGACTCCTACCAGCAACACACTCATACAGGGAAACAAAAACTACTTTGAACCACGTTTTTCCCATCAAGTAAACTGCAGCCATCAGTCGTCAGCCTGTGAATACATACATGCATTATTTAGCCATCAGACATTTTTTGGTTATGCCAATGTTTCGACATTTCTCTCGTATTTTCCTATTAGCATCTAAATGCCTTCTTTACGTCTTTAATATGTGCAGATGAACGAAAGCCCCCCGGGTCTTGCCTGATCTGTACATTGTGAAGCCAGAATGCTATTCACTTGTCAACCAAACCTGCTTTCTACTTCTTGGGTCATGTGCTACACTCAGATGTGTAAAATTGTATGTAAAAGTACATGGACGAGACATGCCTTCCCATTACCCGCAACATAGCACTCACTGCTCTACCAGTATTCTGGGCTTCAACCTCTTCCTGGACGCCGAGAAAGCTCTTGTGCCTGGTAAAGTACGCGTATCGTGACCCAGTAGTAGGACAGTGGGACCCGCCCTCTCACCTGGGTCACCGGCCTGCATCGTCCAATAGCGTAAGCACGGGAGTCTGTTCAATGCCATCCACCCTTGTTTATAAGACAGAGATCTTAACTGGGCACCATCTTTGAGTTGTACAAAGCCGTCTACAATGCAATTGGGATTCTGTGAGCGGATGGACTGAACACTCAGTGTATATAATTCTATGTCAGGACCGGAGGCTTCGGATTATGCTTTTCTCTCTTCGCTGTTTATTCACATAACACCACACAGCAGCCAGAAAAGCATCAAAACTTGAAAATTGTTGTATTCCAAACAGAGGAATCATCAGAAAAAACATCATAATAATATTTCTTATACCCACAAGTCCCATCAGTCCAACATTAGGTAGTCCTTTCTTAGTGTCCATAGATCCAAATATAGGGCGTCCATCTTGTGAACTCCTCCTCTTTCTTCGCTGCTTCGCAGCCAGTTAAGTGCTTTTTCTCCCTCTCTCCCACAGTTTTGTGTCTGAAAGGGTTTTTTTCTTGTTTGTTGTATATCCTATTTGTATAGATTTGTTGCTTATTTCTTTGGGGGTTCTGTGGGGTTTTTTCCCTTTCCAGAGCCCCTTTCATCGTGGGGACGCCTTCGCCCCTTACGCGATGGCCCCGTGTGTTCCGCGGTGTCGATATCACCGCTAGAGGGCGCCGTAGCGTCTCGCCTGCCCTAGCGCGGCTTCCGTCTCGCTGATTGGAGCCGCGCTGGGGAGATGGAGTCGCCGGAGCCCTGCTGCCGCCTAACCCTGACGCCCTTCTTGGGTTGTATTGTCCTGTAT
This sequence comes from Lissotriton vulgaris, assembly GCF_964263255.1. Classification (NCBI taxonomy): domain Eukaryota; kingdom Metazoa; phylum Chordata; class Amphibia; order Caudata; family Salamandridae; genus Lissotriton; species Lissotriton vulgaris. The sequence continues at coordinate 1,375,906,316 of NC_141695.1, forward strand.
TTGAACGCCCCGTTGGGGTCCGTATTGGTGGTTGTGACCACGTTGACGCCTTCGGGCAGATTTGAGCACCTTTTTTTCTACATTGCTTCCGCTGGGGTGTTACCCGCTTAAGCGTGCTGGGAGGTCTCTGTGAGAGGGTCGGCGCGCTAGGAAGGCTGGTGCTGCCTTCGTGACTGCCTGGTTCTGCGGCGTACAAACAATCTGCTAACCTCCGGTTGGCCCATACTTGGCGGTTTGTCTACGCCATCGAAACCCTCAGAGCCCTATCTTTTATTGCTGCGCGTTGAGTGCGCCATGGCTGAGGGATATTACGTCGAGGAGGAGGAGTCCCACCAGTGCCTCCAAGACGACGAATTTTATGCGGCTGTGGACCAGTCAATTTATTGTTGTGTGCAGGAGATTGTAGGGCCCATGGAGGACAGGCTATCAGCCCGCATTGTTGAGGAGTGCGCCAAGTTGGCGCCGAGTCTCGCGGGGGTGCCCGCCAACGATCCCAGTCAGCCGCCGGCGGCCAAGAAGGCATGTAGGGACGCGGATCCTGGTGGCGCGCAGGGCGTGGACAAGGACGCCTTCGAGCGCCTACGGGACGCTTTTCTGGCTAAGGCGACCGTGCCTGCCCCTGCGTCGCTCCCGCCTCAGGTCCCTTCGACATCGGCTGGTACTGCCCCTCCCTCCTCGGGAGGTTTTTCCCCCGCGGATACGGACGAGGATGACGAGGATTCCGTGCGGTCTTGGCGACCGTCCTCATCGGCGACGGAGTTGCCCAAGGACACTTCGGGCATGCTCAATCCAGATGAAATCATCCACCCACGGTCGGCTGCTTGGGCGCCTGGGGACAAGGTTGCGCAGTTTGTGGCGGGCCACCTCCGCAAGCCCTTGGAGAAGAAGGCGCGCAGTTGCTTGAGGGGGGAGTACCCCCGTCCTACCCTAGAAGGAAAGGTGGCTATGTCACCGGAATTGGATGGGAAGATGGCCCCTTTCATGGCGAAGTTTGTGAAGGACCCTCGTAAGGGAATCGACCGTTCTTGGCGCTCCTGTCAGGACAAGCTGTTGGACGCCATTGGCCCCCTCACCAAGATACTGGACATGGCCGAAGAGGCCAAGGTGTCGGGCAACGCCATATGCCCGGAGGTGTTATCCAATTGGGCGCAGCGGGCCGTCATATTCTTGGGGAACGCTAATTGCGCCCTCTCAACTGAACGGCGGCGTTCTCTCTTAATCAAACTGGACCCCAAGTTGGGAGATTTGGCCTCCTCGGAGGCAGGCGCTGTTGCGCAAGGGTGTCTCTTTGGAGAACCATTTATAAAGGAACTAGGCAAATTTGTCTCAACTTTCACTTCACTGGACAAGGCCCAGTCCACTATCAAAAGGGTCTTCCACCAGCGTTTTTCCCGAGGGGCTGGTCGTGGCAGGGGCCTCACGACCGGCCGTGGCGGTCAGCAGCAACCCAATAAAGGGCAGGGCTCCGGCAGAGGAAACTACAACTCCTCTGCAAACTACAACAACTTCTACCCGACGAGGGGTCAGCGCTTCCGAGGACGTGGAGGCTTCAGGAATGACTCCGGCGGCAACAATTCCCACAGTGAGTGTGAACCCTGCAGATCAGGTTGTTATTGGGGGAAGGTTGGCATGTTTCCCACAGGCTTGGGCGGCTATTACGACGGACGCATGGGTCCTTCAGACCGTGCGGGGGTTCCGCATAGAGTTTTACGATCAACCGCGCCAGTTACAGCCACCTCGGCCCATAACTTTCTCTCAGCCAGACGTGCTGTTGATCGACGAGGAAGTCTCGGCGCTGCTGCGCAAAGGGGCTATTTGTTGAACAACGCGTCACCCCGGGGTTTCCTGAGCAATATTTTCCTTGTGGAGAAGGTGGACGGGGGCAGACGGCCAGTCATCAACCTCAAGGAGTTCAATGGCTGGGTAGTGTACAACTACTTCAGGATGGAAGGCATCCATCTGTTGAGGGACGTATTGCTCCCGAACGATTGGATGGTTCGCCTGGACCTCAAAGACGCGTACTTGGTGGTCCCCATCCATCCGCCTCATCGCCGTTTCCTCCAGTTTTGCTGGAAGGGCATGGTTTTCGAGTTCAAGGCCCTTCCATTCGGGCTTTCCTCGGCCCCTTGGTGCTTTACCAAAATTCTGCACCCGGCCATAGAGACCCTGCGGAGTCAGGGGATTCGGTTGATCGTCTATCTGGACGACATTTTGCTGATGGGCCAGGACCCGAGCAGGTTGACCCTCATCTATCCCAGACAGTCTCCCTATTGCAGGGTCTGGGTTTTATTGTCAACAAGGAGAAGTCGGTTTTCGCGCCCGCCCAAACCATGGTGTTCTTGGGCTTCGTGGTAGATTCGGTGCACTCGACTCTCAGTCTGCCATCCAGGAAGATGGCCAAAATCAAGCACGTACTGCGGCAGACAATTTCCAAATCGCACACCTCTCTTCGGCAGGTTGCCAGAGTGGTAGGTCTTCTCTCGTCGTCAATTCAGGCGATTTTTCCGGGCCCTCTTCATTACCGGGCCCTCCAGTGCCTCAAAGCGCATCATTTGCGCAGGGGGCTCTCTTACAACCACTTGATTCCCCTGTGGGTGGAGGTCAAGGAGGAAATGTCCTGGTGGCTCGCCCACATGGAGGCGTGGAATGGCCGAGCGATCTTCGGGTCCGTTCCGGACTTGGTGATAGAGTCCGACGCCAGCAGGTCCGGTTGGGGTGCCCGCTGCGGGGATTTCTCCACAGGCGGCGCTTGGTCATCCGACGAACAGCGGCTTCACATCAACTGCTTGGAACTTCTAGCAGGATCCTTTGCCGTCCGTTGCTGGACCAGAGACTCGGTGAAGTCCTGTGTCCTTCTACGAATGGACAATATTTCGGCGGTTCGGTATGTGAACCATTTGGGGGGCCCGCGATCGCGGGCGCTAGCGGATTTGGTGAAAGACTTTTGGGACTATTGTCTCGCCCATCAGGTCTCGTAACGGCAGAATACCTTCCGGGACAGGCCAACCAAGTGGCGGATTGGCACTCGCGATACCTGCGAGACTCCAGCCTGTGGAAGCTGGATGTTCAGGTGTTCCACTGGCTGGCGACATGCTGGGGTCCTTTTTCCATAGACCTGTTTGCATCCCGTCTGGACTTCCAGCTGCCGAGGTTTTTCAGCTGTAGACCGGACCCTCTGGCGGAAGCGACGGATGCGTTCCTCCAGGACTGGAGTCAGGAACGACCGTATGCCTTTCCGCCTTTCTCCATGATAGTGCGGGCCGCGGCTCAGCTTCGCCGACAGATGCCGGACGTAGTGATGGTGACGCCCGTATGGAGGTCGCAAGTGTGGTTTCCAGTTCTTCTGGAACTTTCCTGGGATTTTCCAATCCTACTCCCCCGGCTCCCTCGTCTTCTCCTCAATCCGGACGGGGACCCTCACCATCTCCTCCAGGGTTCTCTCCGCCTCATGGCAAGGAGGCTTTCAGGAGACGCTGGTCGCTCCCTGGCCTTTCGAACTCGGCTCAGCACCTTTTGTCCAAAGCCTGGGTAGGTAGCACTGCAAAAAAGTATAGATCGGCTTGGACCAGGTGGGTTTGTTGGTGTCTTCGACGGGATTTGGATCCCGTGGTCGCAGGTCTCGTTCCCATCCTGAATTTCCTGGCAGAACTATCTACGGCCGGCTTAGCATACCGGACTATTAACACGATACGGTCTGCCATATCAGCAGCTCATGAGAAGTTGGATGGAGTGGCGGTCGGGGAACATCCCCTCGTCTGTCGACTCCTCAGAGGAGTGCGTCTTGCTTTACCACCAGAGCCACGATATTCTGTCCTGTGGGATGTTAACGTGGTGTTGAACCTTTTTCTTTCTTGGCAGCATAACAAGTATCTCTCCTTAAAGGAACTGTCGGCTAAACTGGCGATGCTCCTCTGTTTGGTGTCATGTCGCAGGGTGTCCGACGTGCGTGCCTTAGATATCACGGCGAAAGCGTCTTCCCCGGATGGGGTTACCTTTACCGTGGGCCGCCGCACACAATCTGCTACGAGGTCTATTTCTTACCCTGCTTTTGCGGATGTCCCTAAGTTGTGTGTGGTGCAATGTTTGAAAACGTATGAGGATGTCGCGACAGAACTTCGCCCTCCGGGCGAGCGGCAGTTGCTCATTGCGTTGCGCAAACCTCACAAGGCTGTCTCTTCCCCCACTATAGCGCGTTGGGTGCGTTGGGTATTACAGGAAGCTGGTATTGATACAAAGCAGTTCGTAGCTCACTCCGCAAGAGGGGCCATGGCCTCCAAAGCATTTGCCCTTGGGGCACATTTAGAAGACCTCATGCGCGCTGCGGACTGGTCTTCAGATTCCACCTTCAAAAGGTTCTATTTCAAGCCGGTGGTGGATATTGCTAGTTTGGTGGTGAACAAGCTTTGAACAAGCATAATCCGAAGCCTCCGGTCCTGACATAGAATCGAAATTTGCCTAGCTTAGTAACGGTAAGTTTCAATTCTATTAAGGACACGGAGGGGAGGATTATCCCACCCATACCTCCTGCGGAGATCCCGCCCGTACTGGAGTAAGTAATCTTTTTCCGGATTGCAATATGGATTTACTGTTCTCTTTGGTTGCATGTCATTGACTTGTTGCAATGCTTTCGTTGACTTTCCTTCAAGCTTAGCGGGTATGGCATGGCTCACGTTGTTCTTTTTTCCGCCAGGTAATGATGGTGCGAAACAAGATCGTTGAGACTTTGGCCTGACTCGCGACGAAGAAAGAGGAGGACTTCACAAGATGGACGCCCTATATTTGGATCTATATACACTAAGAAAGGACTACCTAATGTTGGACTGATGGGACTTGTGGTTGTAAGAAATGTTATTATGATGTTTTTTCTGATGATTCCTGTGTTTGGAATACAAAAATTTTCAAGTTTTGATGCTTTTCTGGCTGCTGTGTGGTGTTATGTGAATAAACAGTGAAGAGAGAAAAGCATAATCCTCGCCTCCGTGTCCTTAATAGAATTGAAACTTACCGTTACTAAGCTAGGCAAATTTCGATTCTATTTTCAATTTGACCACAGATCTTACAAGGGTGCCATTTTTTATTGTAAACAGTCGTCTACGCTGCACTTGATATGTTTGTTGTTTAAAGGGCTGTTAGAAATGGAATTTTCGGTTGGCTAGGGCTTGCGCTTAAGCCAGGCAGAAACCACCACTCTAGTCAGGGCAAGAGAGTTATACACTGAAGATAACCCCTGCTCACCCCCTTGGTAGCTTAGCACGAGCGGTCAGGCTTACCCCAGATGCAATGTGTAAAGCTTTTGCACAACACACACACACAGTAGCAAGTACCCACTAGGCACACCACAAAAGAGACTCCACACAAGGTTATATAACAAATAGCCTTTGTATTATCCAAAACACATTATAATCATAATCACACATATACACTGTGTCAACTGGCACTAGGCAATATTCACATGGGATTGTATACATGACAGGGCCAATTGGGCTACTGTCAGAACCTTTAGAAAGCACTAGTAGTACATATAAAACACAACCAGTGACTACTGGTAAAATACTGTACTTAGCATTATCACCTGCAACATAAGCGCATTATGTCTGCATCACATTAGGCATAATACACATTAGGCATACATCTCATAAGCATAAACACATTATGCAACCTCTGTATGCATCATATTAGGCATAAAACACATTATGCACAAACTCACAATCATGAGGGCACCTTAGTGACACTCCCCAGGTGCATACATCACCTTAGGGCCTTGCGCCCTATCAACACCATAAAGCTAGCCCAAGGCCAACTGGCCTTTTCTGGTGCTCAAATGCCCTCTGTCCCAAACGTCAGCGCTCTTAGCTGCCACAGCAGCGGTGTTCAGGCCCCACCAGCCAGCACCAGAAATCAGGGCCAGGGTTTGTTTCACCCGGGTCTCTCCAGAGACCAGAAACAATACCCCTTCACGTGGCAGCTGCCCGCGCTCTAGTGGTGCAGCTGTGAAGAATCCCCCTTGGCACTGCAGCACCTCCTGAGCCCCACTCTAGGACTCTGGACTCAAAATTGCCCCCACATTGCAGATGCCCACTCTTGTGGTGCAGCTGTGAAGACAAAACCAACACTGGCACTCACTGTGCCCTGAGAGCCCCGTTCACTGGGCTCCGTCTGGTGCACTCACTTGACACCAATGCTCAGGCTTCAGCCCCGCTCACAGGGCTGTTCAGGGACTCCACCGGTCTCCTCTGGTGCCGGCAATGCTTCATGGAGCCCCCCTCACCGGGGCTCCTCCGGCTAACAACTTCGTGGCAGTGGGAAGGCACTGACAATGTGCCTCAGCTATCCCCGCTCACCGGGGTCTCCTTAGCGGCTCTCGGCCTCAGGATGAAGGCACCGAACATGTGCCTCAGACCCTCGTGGAGCGAAGCCTCCATTGATCCGGGCTTCCCACGGGCCTCGTGTCATGCTCCTTTCCACCCCCGCCCACAACCAGGTAAGATGCCTGACTTCCGGGTTGCAACGATGCACAGCTTCACTTTGCATCGGCAATGCGGGGAGGACTCCCGCTCCAGCGCACACACAATTGCAGGGTGGGCTCCATCCGCTACAGGAGCACAGAAGGTGGGCTGCCTCTTCAAAGTAGCATAAAAGAAATGCAGGGTAGGCTTCTCTTCCCTTGCAGGCAGCGCAGGGGAATCCAACACACCAAAATACCCTTAGAGCACGTGGCAGCCCAGCGCTGCAGGACACACGCGCTCCTCATCCCCTGGCAGAAGGATATAGCGCTCATGAGGCGCTAGGAGCCAAGAAGCTCAAAAGGCAAGTTGGGCACAAAAGGTGTGACAAAACACAGGAACAGCCCTCTCCTCTTGCCTCCAAAGTTCCAGGGCACAAAAGCTGGGCCCAGGCAGGCCCGCTCACAGGGCCCTCCAGCAGGGAGGCCATCCCTCATGGCGGTTCCTCCTGGGGCCCAGAAGCAGCAAGTATCTCCTAAGCCCCATGAAGCACAACATTGGGGTCACAGCCCCAGTATATATACTTCCTTTTCCTTTGACTGCCCTTGGCACATGGATTGGGGGAACCAGCCTCAATTGGTTCTCGGAGGTATTGGAACACTCAGCTTACAGGGCTCCTCTTGCCCTTTGTCCGGTGGGGGCTCAGTCATCAGACCACCACAGGAGTGCGGAGCCAGCATTCCCCCAGGTGGGTACAGGCCTATTTACGGTCAGTTGACTACTCCTTCCACTACTGCAAATGCAGATCCCCTATTCAGCCTAGTACTGACTCACCCTACCCTCCCTGGAGCCACACACACCTCCCCAGCCCCTGTCACTACAGAGCCAGATATGCAATGCACATCAGTCAGGCAGACATATAGCACACAGAGATGCGAACTCCTAAAAGTGGCACACACACTTTACAATGGACAGCAGAGCTAATTGTGCCCAGAGTCCTAGAACCACCAACACCATGTCAGAAAAAGGCTAGGAGGAAGGCAAAAAGTTCAGAGATGACCCTGCAAAAAGGGCCAAGTCCAACAAGCGCCATAGTGGCCGTCGGACTCAAGACTTAGTATGTTTAATTTTTCGATTGGCTGGCAGATAGTCAATCATGGTTCTCCCAGTTTTATGGGTTATATACCACTACCTCATATATATTTCTCTGATGCTACCACCAATATACAATAATAGAGGCCTTAATACCATGTATGCGAGGGGGTGTACTGCAGTACTGTATACAGCTACTGGGAGATACACAAAATGCATGTTGCAAGGGCGAATTTCTACTTTAGGCACCCATACACGAAACACCATTGTTTTATGTGATAATTTCCCAAGACAGACTACAGTTGGATTTAGTCAAGTGTACCTGAGTGAGTGCAAAACTCTACAACTAACCCTTACTGATCAACAATCAATCTCATGATTGTGGATTACAGAGTTCTCTGCGCCAATGTCAGTCTAGTTATACTGTTCAGACTGTTTGTATAGACAGATGGCAATATATGCTGGGACATTTATTTCAACTGTTCCTGTTATATATCATGTCCTCCGGCAGAGCTCTGGGGGGCATGGTCCTACCTGTCCACCCTGTTCCATTCAATGGAATCATTTAGGTTTATTTGCTCAGATTTTTCTGTAAAAATCCATTGCGCCTCTTTTCTGACCAACATGTCATCAATGCTATGTGCATCTCTCATTACTCTCTCCAACACTGTCCACTTCAGATCCCTGTAGTTGTGTTTCATCTTCTGATAGTACCGGACCAGTTGTGCTGTCAATTTCCCTGCCTTGATGGAGCTAATATGTTCTTGAATCCTCACTTTTACTTTTCGGAACGTGAGGCCAATATAGTGCAATCCACAGGCACAAGTTAATCTGTAGATTACACTCGAAGTGTAACAGTTACTGCATTTATTTTGATGCCAGATTCAACCATCCTCCAATTGAACACTCTTTCTTGCCTGGGTTAGGTCACAGACTGTACAATTCACGCATGGGAAGTGTCTTGATGGTATGCCTGAATCCTTTTTCTGTTGAAATTGAGGGGTATGGACCAGCCAGTCTCTAAAATTAGTCTCCCTTTTAAATGCAAACCTTGTGGAGGCATTTTTTTCTGACCAGTATCCAGCAAAGACCAATGTCTTAATGACCTGTCTGATTTTAGTAGCAGAGGGTCAACTGTGGTGATCACTGGGAGACAGGCGTCATTAGATCTTTTATTTCTTTCCAAAAGGGCCTCACAAGGGGTATTAAGCGCTCTCTTACTTGCCTTTTTGATCACGTTTACCGGGTATGCTCTATTTTCAAGGCGTTTCTGCAGTTTTTATGATTGCTCAATCTACATACTTCTATCAGGACAGTTCCTACGGTACCTAAAAAAAACTGACCGACGGGGAGATTATCCACAATGCCCTAGGATGGAATATTGATAATTCTGGAGTGAGTTCCTATTGGTCGATTTTTGGTGAACAGTAGTGAAGAGTTTCTTATTGGTAGCAACAATATGCATGTGAAACGTAGGCAACCGTCAGCCTCATTCAGCCATCCCAGAAAGTCATGTAGGTTGTCCTCTGGCCCGGTCCATATGCACAACACATCATCAATAAACCTTTTCCAAAGAGAAATATACTGTGGGAAGGGGTTGGAGACATGATGTATCAAATTCTCCTCAAACTGGCTGATGTAAATGCATGCCAGACTTGGCGCAAAAGTAGCCCCCATAGAGGTCCTAGAGACCTGGAGGTATAGTTAGTTCTGGTAGCCGAATAAATTACGTGTTAATGCCAATTCCCAGGGCCGGCCCTAGGCATGTGCAAACTGTGCACCTGCACATGGCCGCCAAACCCCAGGAGCCGCCACGACGGATTGGAAGGATTGTCGTGGCCAGGGGCGTAACACAGGCCCCCGCAGCCCCGCCCCGCGGGGGCCCCCTTACTCAGACTCAGCAGTGGAGCAAGCAAGGGCAAGCACAAGCCTCTTTATCGTGATGGTGCGCAGTACGCACCCCTTAATACATTAAATAATGCGCAGGGCCGGGCACCGACGGGGCCTCAGAGGCTCTGAAAATGGTGCACACGTTCACTTGCGCACGCGCAAGGCCCCAGCCGGGCCTCTGAGGCTCTCATTGATTAAATGGAGGGTATGGGGCGCGCAGTTTACTCTCTTGGCGTCTGCGCAGTCTGCAGGGTGAGTGGGGCTGGGCTGGTCCATTGTCATGCGCATTGCGGACTGGAGCACACTTCAAGTGCGTGTAACATGACGTGAGGCATCCGATCCCAGGCCAGGACCGTCCAGCCACGCCACGCCAGAGTCTCAGAAAGTCCCGGGAGTCTGAACCCGGACCTTCCGTCACCGGACACACCATCATTTAAATTATTGCTGCAGGCCAGGCCGCCCTCAGCTCTCCTCAGGTGAGTGAGTGAGTCTGTGTCTGTCTGAGGAAGCCGTACTGGAGTAGTCAGTGGGTGGTGTATCGAAGCAACCCAGTGACACATTGCAAGCAGAGGAAGTCAAGAGACTTCGGGGAACTATAGAAATGAATACATTGGGGCCAGATTTTGGGATCTAATTTAACCCTGGAGCCCGCATGTGCATTCATTAATGACGACTCAGACAGGCGTCCACAGTGTGTGGACTGCATGGGGCGGTGCTCTGGTTTAGCCGCCATCATGTTTTGGAGGACAGTTAATGCCAGGACACGTATTTGATTAGATTAACCTGCTGCAGCACGGCCTTTGGTTACCGGCAGTCATTGGATGTGTGCACATCCTCTCCACTGGCTCAGCTTGTCTGAACCTGTTTTAAATCGTATGATCTTGAGTGAATCTTTTAATTTCCTATGCCTAGAGCCCGTAACTGACAAAAATGTAGAGCTTTTATAAACAATCCACTTTGCAAACTGTGCCATGTATAAAATTGCATTGTAAACCAATCATTTATTCATTATGGATAACAGCAAGGACCGCTAGAAAGCACACGTCTCCTTCGAGTGCTTGAAGGGCCAGTCTCTTAGAAATAACGGTTGTTGCTGCAGCATGTTGCAAGGATGTTCTGGAAACTCACGGGGCTGCGGGTGCCTTTAGCTCGAAGTCCAAAGACATATGGACAGATGAAAGGTCCTGCTTTGTGTTGAGGATAGAGCTAAGGAACCAGACACAGCATAATGTCTCACCAACAGAACAATGTTTGCTGCTGACATCTGCTGTGATCTGCAGGCCATGAGTTTGAATGGTGACAAGGCCTCTGCATGCTTCTGAGGTCAGTGAATTGAGTATCAATACATTGGGAAAAAAACACCAGTTCCTAGGAATGCCAGATCGTGGTATGAAGCGCTTTTTAATAAAAATGCTATTATGCTGCACTGTGATTGTAGTGGCTGGTGCCAGTGCACTGTTCCGTCGAGTGTCAAAAGTTGTTGTGTTGAAAGAACCCAACAATAAATGTTGAAAAAGTGCCCCACCGCAGCTTTGAAACACCTTTATGTTCACCTTCCACAGCATGAAGCTACTTAAGACGAAAATAAGAGGTTGCTGTTGGCTTCACATATAGGGAGTATGTGATATGTTACATGTGACCTGACAATTTCCAGGCGAGTCTCTGCTCCAAGCACATGCTTGTTGTGTCTGACTGAAACAACACGATGCAGTTAAACACTCGGTGCTTTGTTTTTGGGCCGGTCTTGGAGAAGCTTTTGCTGCTATCTCCCCAGAGTACTGTTCTTACAAATAATCGACGCATGATATGCATATGTAGAGGGGTTTTGGTCGCTAGGCTTCATCCATTGGTATGTTTGTCATTCACATTTTGCGCCCACACACCACACATAACATACAGCATGGGACGGTGGGGCAGCCCACTTCAGGAGACGACTCACTTTGAGTGCTTGTACAAAGTCTATGCATGTTGTTCAGTTATACCTAAACACATGTCCTTTCTCTTCTGTGACAAAGCTGATTCAAAGGGAACTTTTATATTATTTTGTAAGAAAACTTGAATTATTGACTATATTGCTTGCACTGCAGGTCCCAGATTATATGGTGATTTATTCCGCCCCTCCCCTGTTTTAGGTCAAGCCTGCATCAGCGCAGGCACTGCGTGCGCTCTCACTTGTGAGACACTTGTTTACAATGGGGGGCTTGGAGCACGTCCATTGCTTACCATTTACTGACTTCAGTGTCACTATTCTTTGCAGCCTCCTAATTGGCCAGCGCAGGCCAAGCTTCACTTCCATTTCTTTCTATGGAGGACAGACCAAGCACAGAGTTATTCAGCTTAATTAGTGCCCATCTGCTGCTCCCAACGGGAATGACGTACTATTGTTCTTCCATCCTCCAACTCTCCCTGCTTCCGTCTGGTACTCCCTCCCTCCTCGTTTTGTTTTCCTTATAGTCCCATCTCCTGCTATCCGTTATTGCTGCTCCCTCCCCCTTGTGTTTCCCCCCCACATATTTTTTAACAAATTGCACAGCAGCGTGTGTGCTGTTCAATATGGCTTAAAAAAAGCGATATGATGAGGTCAACAATGTACGTGTCATAACACTTTTTTTTCTTGACTTTAAGCCATGTTGCACAGCAGCATGAGCTACTGTGCAAAATGTCTTATAATGATTGACAAAGCCACTAGATCGTGGATAGGCGAGACCTATTGGCTTTGCCATTGCTTGGTAAAGTTGCCGTTATAAAGTGATATTGTAGCTGCCTGTGATTTGAGTGCTTTGTTAGGTGGTGATTTATTACTGTCTACTTCACAAATAATAACAAAATGCATGGCGCAGCTGAAACGCTTTTTATTTTTATTAAAACCACTGAATGTTTTTTACATTTAAAGTCTGAATTGCAAGCATATGTAGGCCACTTTAAGGTGTTGACCTACTTTGGGCATATGTTTAAGATTTTAAAAAAAACAGAGATATTCATATTGGCCAATGGCTTCTCGGACGGTGGTGATCTGAGATGCCAATATTTCTTTGTTTCACAACCCAAATAAGAAGCCAAACCTATGTGCTTTATAGCAGCCCATATTGTTCCTCAATCTAGATGCCCAGATGAAGGTCCAGGATTCAGGCAAATTAGCTGGTTGAGGAGGCTTCTGTTGCCGATACATGGATGGAGCTGGTTTTAATCCGGGCTGTAGGTGCAGAGATAATACGAAGAAGGGAGTATATCTCATTGATATAAAGTGAAGGAGCGAGAAGGACACTATATTGTTATCCCTCAATGCTAGAAAAGTATTTAACCTCTACAAGTGTTCGGGTTTGGCCCACGCTATACGAGATGGGTGTTCGTCAGATATTAAGGGAGAAAATAATAGTATGAGGGCATCATAAAGAGTATATGGTAAGCCGTAGGGGTACTCGCTAGTGCTAAAAGCCTCCTTACCTTGCTTTTCACTCACACAATAAAGAGAGATCTGAGGTCCCACCTATCCATATGTACTTTCTTTGGCAATGCACACTTTACACCAGGACTAGATAGGGGTACATTTAAGATGTGGAAAGAGGGCAGTGTTACAGGCTACAAGTCTTCTTTACTGGCAAAACCATTAAATCATTTGAGGATCTGAGGAGGAACCACGAATCCCAGAATCAGAAAGATTCCACTACTTGGAAAGACGGCACTGGGTCCTACCTGAGGTCAGAAACTGACCTATATGGGCTTGGGCATGGTTTGGAATCTCCCCCGTACGCCAACATCTGCAAGACATTTAGAGTCACTTTCTAAATTCACAGACCCAGGGTACAAATGTTCCTTCCAACTGCAGTCGGAGGATGAAATGGGTAGTACTTGGAGGGTAAAGCAATAGGGGGAGATATATGTCAGCGCAGATAACTTCGCTAGACAGCCAGGGTAAGGAAAGAAGATGGCACTAAACACACACCAAACTACACACCATAGACAGTGGGAGGTCTGAGTGGTGCTGTAGGGGTTGCAAAGAAAGGGTAGGATCACACACATGGTGGTGCTGCCCATGACAATCCACGCTTCAGGATGGGATCCTAGAGGGCATCAGACGGATAAGAGGTAAGAGGCTGGATTGTGCGGTCCTTGGAGAGCTAACGCATCCCACCTGTGAGAAGGAAGACAACATCCACATTGTTAGTACCGGCCAGGCCAACGATAGCAGCGTAGTGGGGAAAGACCAGATCCCAAGGTTAGAATTGTGTTTATAGTGGACATGGCGACTCTTGAGTCATGGACCATCTGTGTACAGTGCCAAAGATGTGGATGTGGAATTCTGTAAAATATGGATCCTGTTGGTCAAGCTCCTCAGCAAGGACCACAGGGTAATAACATGTCCGAAAACACCAAGGGCAGAGGGTCTTCTAGACAAGGACAGCTCCAGAGATGGATCTGGGGAGGAACCAGTCCTGAGTACTGCACTTTGATGAGAGATGATGTGGGTCTCGGAGAAAATTTGAAGTCCCTTCCCTTTCGACACCTTCTCGCAGCCATGATTTAAATGACAAGGGATGTTAATGATGGCCCATTACAGACGTGCTTACTGCTGCTCATGTGTTTTTTAGGCTGAAAACAAAGCATAATATTTGTTCTGGCCAGAGCCTGGCGCCCCCCCTGGGATCACTTGAGGCCCCCCTAGGGGGGGCCGTCCCCAGTTTGAAGACCTCTGACTTAGAGAAAGACAATATAGAGGCATTTCATTTAAATGTTGGAGGTTTCAAATCAAAATATACTAGATTTCTGGGCGGTGGGACAAAGTGGTAGGTAGGTGGTGGGCCGAGCTGCCGGGGGGCCCCTCCATGTGCTTTGCAGGGGGGCCCCCTCAAGTTTCGTTACGCCACTGGTCGTGGCACTGGCGGCCCCCTGGCAGGATTTGGCAGCCTCCGGCTCCGACCCCGGCGGCTAGCAATGGCAGCGTTGTTGTTTAATTTCAGTTTCACTTGACTTGCCCAGCCAGCCAGCAGTTTGGGTCCCACGGCCGTCAATCTTAGCCCTAGTACCAATGACAACGTGACGGCCCTGGGACAGCCCCCGCGCCGCACGCTGTGCGCAGTGCGCAACACTGCACCTGCTGCTCATGCTCTTAGCCGGCTGCTCTGAGTATCGCGCACAGGCCGCGGTCCGGCACGGGAAGCGACCGACCGTCCGTCCAGCGGCGACAGCCGCTGCAGAGCCCGCAGCATGGGGGGCTTCCAGAGCCAGAAGCGGTCAGCAGCCCCCTCAGGCAGCCGGCGAAGAGGGGCAGCAGCAAAGCGCGAGTGAAAACCCAGGGGTCAGCGCGGGAGGGCAGAGTCCGTTTATTGCAGCGAGCAGTGCCCGCTCTCTTCAGGGAGCGTTGTCACCAATGCAGTGCAGGGAGCAGTGCTCATGCACGGCAGGCAATGGTCACTACAAGAACACTGCTCCCTGCGTAGTCGGGTGTCTACTCTCTTTAGGAAGCCACGCCAAATCACTACTGGTGGCAGTGCACGTGCACTGATGATGTGAGTTCAAATGCACCTCGTGGTCTTGTGTCGATTTACTGCTGGGACGGCTTTATTTCACTTAAGGAAATACTGGCCATAGCAGTGCAGGGCTCAGTGTTCCTTCACAACAGGGGGCAGTGTCCGTTTACTACGAGGGGCAGTGTGAATTTATGCAGGGTGTAGTTCCAGAGTTACCATATGCATTGTCCTAAATTGTTGACATAATACAGAATATTGACTTATACGGCCAGAAGGTGATTGTTTGGTGTCGTTGGGGTGCCAGAGAAATGTTTATACAGTCCCACAGAACGTTAGAGCAGTGCCAGAGATGGTTTTTCAGTGCCAGGGGTTTTCTGTGCTATTTGCAGATGTTTCAGCCTGGTGCTCTGTCAGAGGCTGCCTAAACGCAGCAAGGTATTTTCGTCAGAAGTTACGCTTTATCTTGCCTACAGAACTTCGCAGTTTTTATGTGAAATGCCAGATTTATTTTTACTCCATAAGCACCAACCCATTTTTTTCAGTGTATACAGAATCCCGTTTGTACACAGATAATAAGATGCTTTCGAGGTTCAACAATGCAACCAACGCTGTTGGCGCATTTCGAATGTCAAAATCGATGCATATCACATTGTAACTTTTTCTTGCAGAACGTGTTGTATGTTATTGTTCGTATGTTGCCATTTTCATGTTTTAATGCCCCACTAAAGTGGTTTAACAGAGTGGGCCTGTGGTATGCTCACTACTACCTCTTCTTGTTTTCTCTGCCATTTGTCTCATTGTTTGTCTGTAAGTGAATGTCATCACCCCGAGCAACACACGCACAGCTTCAGTTGTACTGTAAACGTGTAATCACATAGTGCACACCTTCGTCTGAGGCTTCTCCCGAGCCAGACATAGCAGGAGCCCGGAGCGTCGCTGCCATTACCTGATCCAGACTGCACTGAATACGCGCTGCATTTACAACTCTACAGGTCGAAGTGCAGAGCAGTAAGCAGGAGCGGGGGTAAAAGGTGAGGATATCGGGCGAACACTAAATTGCATTAGAACACCTGTTCTGTTGCACCGCCTGCCCTTCGCGCACTTGCGCATGCGGCGGCTGTACACTTGTATACGTCAGGGCAATTTATGATTAACGAGTCTGAAAAGAGGCTTTACTCTCGAGAGCAGTGTCGGTTTCCTGACAAAGAGATTGGGAGAGAGTGGAAGCGAGAGATAGACATGGATGACATTTTGGGGGTGCCCAGAGGAAGCACCTGCTACAGTGTGTTGCCTTTTGACCTCCACCTTGCCCTTTGGTGACCGGTCTCCTTAGAAAAGTCCTTAGCAAAGTCCTTACCCCATCCCCTACGTTTACCCCTCCCTAACCACACACACACACACACACACACACACCACACACATTCAGCTTATGAAGAGAGAGAGATAAGAACAGAAACTAAAGAGGGCCCATGGAGCTTTGTTTACTTTTCTGTTGTCTCCATTTCATGCTCTTTCCATAACACCTCAGCAGTAAATAAGAGGCCGCCGAAAGTCCAAGGTTAGACACGCCTGTGATGTCACTGGGTGTGAAAGGGAGTGACATGTCACTTTTGTCACCCATAACATTTTGGCGAATCGATGTCCATGAGGGTCCGGACCACCTCTTCTGGAGCTCCCACCTACGCTCCCTGCACAGGGCCACCATGAGCCTAGAGCCGGCCCTGCAATTCCACACTTTGTAACACAAAGGACGGGGGTGTCATAAAGCCCTCGCGAACCCAAAGTGCACGTGCTGCTGCCAACAGCGTGGCATCTTGGGGAATGATGGTGTAGAAAGATTCAATGTCAATGGTGACCAAACATTGGTTCACTGGATCGTAATCCAAAGGTTCCAGGATATTGAGGATGTCAGTATTATCCTGGACAAACAAGAGTTGGTTGATGACAGTTTCCCTAAAAAAGAAATAAGAAAACTGAGAGAGGGGTTCCAATAATGACTGGATACCCAAAACAATTGGGCAGCCAGGGGTGGACGTTCGGCTTCATGAATTTTAGGCAAGATGTAAAATGCCGGAGTTCTTGGCTTGGGATTGAACAGAAATTCAGCTTCTTTATGGGTTATGCATTTCTTTTCCATAGCATCTGCCACCATTGCCCTAATCATATCTTGAATCTCCTGTGTAGGATCTCTCACCAGTGGTCTGTAGTTTGAACGTACCCCTAGCAACTTTAAGACCTCAGTTTCATAATCTTTGATGTTCAATATCACAATAGCACCGCCTTGGTCAGCCAGTTTTATTATTATTTTATCATTCTCCTGTAGAGATTTGAAAGCTGGCCAATCGGTTTTACTCATGTTCTGAAAGGTTTGTTGACCACAAGACTGTTCCAAGTTGGTGATATCTTTTAACACAAGTTGTTCGACTACTACTACTTCAGGGCCCAAAGAGGAGGCTGGGGGCAGAACACCGAAGGATGATGTAGATTACAGTTGAGAACACTGAGAGTGGATCTGGTGTCTTATCTTGAAAGAACTTATGGAGCCTTATTTTTTGCATCATTTAAAAAAACTCGGCCCTGAAATTAAATGCGTCATGTTTGGGGGTCGGAACATACCCCAAGCCCTTGTTTAGGAAATGCAATTCTGCTTGGGATAATTGGCAGTCAGAGAGATTAACCACTATGTTACTCACAAGGGCGTCCTGACCCTGCTGCGAGTTAGCTAGGTGGAATAAACCTGCCATGTCTGTTCCTGGTTCGGACGTCCCCTGCCTTTCCCCCTCTGACCATTCCCTCTCTTGCCTCTTTGATTCTGGCCTAAAAAAGACCTCAGTAATGCACCCAGATCCTCGTTAGCTCTATTCTGAGGGGTAAATCTTACCCTTGTGTGTATGGACGTGGATGGTTACTCACACACTTCTTCCTCTTCACTACTTGTATTATCAAAGGTCCCATTGAATGGAGACTCCTCCCTTGCCAGCGGCCATCTGGTGAGATTGCTGTTGGACCTTCTCTGTGCTTGGTTGATAATATGTGTCCTCCACATAGGGAAATGCCCACTTATGCAAGAACCGTTCGAGATTGCGTTTCAAGCCTTTAATCTTTTGATTCACCATATAGGTCTTGTACTCAGTGAGGTCCCTCTGTATACGAGCCAACTGTTCCTTGGCATCGTTAATTGTGATGTTCCTTTTTACAGATTCTTCTAAGCTACAATTTCCTTCAAGAGTTCCTCACTGAGTCTCTTGGCTGTATTGGTAATGAGGATCAACCAATCTCAAGTACACTTGTTTGCTATAAAGGTCCAATCCACCCAAAATTGTTTGTCCTCAAGAAATACTTTAGGCTCAATCCTCACTAGTAGACTTGCTGGGGTGGCACTGGCACAGAGATACTTGGTCATATGAGCCCAGTGGAGGGCAATGCGAATCTGACACTTTTTGCTGTTAGTAAGTTTTTCCCATTCCTCTCTGGCTGTATTTCTGTTAATTAGTGGTGCATTGGGGAGTAATGAGGGACTAGAAAGGATTAGTGCTATCTGCTTGTCAGAAAAGGCAAGACAGTTGCTATCCATGTAACTACCAGAACCTACGTTCCAAGTACATACACTGACAAACATCTATTCACAGGCCACTCCACCACAAGGAGAAGCAAAAACTGCTCGGCTGCTGGAAACAGGCAACTGTCTAAAAAAAAATGACAAGCCAACCATTAAAATCAATTGGCATGATCTATCTTTACTTTAAAAACTGCTCTCACGGCTGAGCCACCATTCATGAGTCATCAAATAAGGAGGAGCAACAGAGGGATAGTAATCAGGTCGCCCTCCACTCACTATTCCATACACAAATTTGTCAACCACCACAGATTGTTCTTGAAGCATCAGCAAGGTGGAGATACGTCCCCGAGCCCTGATGATATTGCGAAAAAATTTCAAGGCAATGAAACATGTTGGCCGTTCCAATTTAGATGGTCTAAACATGCAGTTTTTTTTAATCTGATTGCGTTCAATGTGAAAAGTAAAGTACATATAACTGAAAGTGAGCCACAACTAATTTTGGCTTGGAAAAGTGTTCTCCTTTTTTCACGTTGCGGGGTCCAGATGGCTGATGGATGATGCAATCATCGACACCATATATGTTTTTCACCTTTTTTCTCACACAACTTTAAGATTTGGGCATGAATGACTCACTTTCCCTTTTCTGTTTTGGTCATTAGATTTACCGATGATGACAACGTTAGCCAACTGGTGAGTACCAACCAGTAGCTCCTTGGGTGATGCTTACGTGAGGTACTTTCTGACGTCTCACATCATTTTCCTTCTCTATTTTTTATATGAGTATGTGTGTGGTGGGTTGACACTCTTTAGAACACAGAACACTCGGAGTTGGGCATGACTGCTAAATAAGCGCAGCCTGGCCTAGGGTCAGATAGATTACAAACTGCCCCCTTTCTTGAGATTAAAAAAACATTGGAAATGTGTAGTATTCTATGTAATCAGGTCATTTGTGTCTGGATCAGTGAGTGGAGGGCGACCTGATTACTATCCTTCTGTTGCTCCTCCTTATTTGATGTCACAAAACAAGATGTCAAACAACATTACCCATTTTAAAATTCAGGCCTACATTTGCAATAAAAAAAGTTTTAATATATGGAAAGAAATCGCCCCTGCCCTAAAAAAACACAACTGCTGTAGAAATGTTGGTGAACTGCTACACCGCCCTGTTACTTTTGGACTGTATCAAGCAGACCCTGAGTCCAGTGTATGTGTCAACATGTTTTTGATTGTTCCCCAGCAAAACAAAAGGGTCTGCTGAAACTGGGGGTCCTTCAAATATATAACCCTACTGGCTGTGGAGGATATAAACTAATCATTCTCTCAGACTCTTAGGAAACTAACCATTGGTGGCAATTAACTGTTAATACAGAACAGGGGTTGTTTACCTGTTACTGCAAGAGGGTGTTTTGAACCCCTAATGGAAAATCCTTTTAAATCTCCATGAGGATCAAGCGGATAGAAAACCATGGCAGCAACTAACCACTTTCGGGATACACATTTCAGAATTTGTGACACTAATACATTTGTCTCTCATGAGGTACAAATACATCTCCCAAAAGCAGTTGACACCTTGATCCTTGTGTGGGACCAGCCAAGACTCACTACTGGTCACTTAAACTCAATGTGATTGTCCTCATTACCTCCACAGGAGGAGCTCGAAGACCTGATACGCTGAACAACCCAATGACTAGAAACTCTTGGGGGGCATTTAATAACTGGCAAATGGTTCACCAGCCCACCGCCATCCAAGGCTAAAACCTTCACTCATGCGGCAGAGAGCTGCCCACTTAATTTAGAAATTCCCAGCTCCCTCGCAGGGATACCTGTGCCTTTAGTGCAGCCTCTGCTGTGGCAGCCCCATTAAAGGAATGGATCTTTTAGCTTGCAGGTGCCATGTTTGATGCACCCACTAGACAAATGTTGTTATTTTTCAGTAAAACAATTCCAGAGTGGGTGTTTGTTTTTCAGAAACAAAACGTAAATGATCCTGATACCCTGGGAGTGTTCTTCAAAGTGCTTGGGGTAATTCCGGTTATTTTCTGTTCAAGACCACAAGGTTTTCTCGCCTGGCTCAGAGCAGGAAAAATCTACATCGGAGGACGGCCCTGAATAGGGTGGTTGTTCTGATGTACATTGACTGACAGCCCTTTGGGTGGTGGGCTGTTGGTCAGAGGTTTCCAATAGTGAAGCCAGCAGAGGCTCTGGCGCCAGAAACCTGGTGCTTTGTTCCCCTCTAACTAGGGAGGGCGAACTGCAAGTTTGGCAAATAGGGCATCTGCTGATTTTTGATGTTGGTAAGGGCGCTAACAACCGAACCTCACGAAAACGTATGGATAAGGCTAGACTTCAAACCCACCACCAAATCTCTGTGTTTGCATCATTTGTAACAACTGCCTGGCATTCATGTAACAATGTCTACCAGTCACAAATGCATGAATATCCTTTACTCTCACTGGCACCATAAACCGGTTATCATTGTCACACATCTAGAATCCGAGGCAGTGCTCTATGGTGATCCAGGACAACAAGGACATGAGGGCAGAACCCAGAGAGACTACACACGGAAAGGGCGAGTATGGCCCCATCTATCTTAACCTGCTGTGTCTGTTTCTCCTCAAATGAATTACCAAATCCTTGACCTGCTGGTAATGATGAGAATCCCTCCAATCTCCCAGTCACATTTACTCATGGAGAAGGCTTTGTCAATCATGCTCAAGCAATCAGTTGATAGTATGCTGTGCCAGGGGTCACCACGAATCCAGTAAACCAGGACCACCAGGTGCCCTCTGCTGCTAAGGAGCACAAGTTCATACAATATATCTACCAAAGCTGGGCAAGAACTTCTCTGCCCCAAGCCTATTTCCTTTTTCTGCCCTCTTGCATGTCTGCTGCCCCATTACTCCTCTCTAGCCTGCCTCCCAGCTCAATATGCACCTCTCTCCCCGATCACTCCCATTCTAGCCCAGCCTCATGTTCAATATTGTCCTGCCTGGCCCTCCGTGTTCTCTAAGTTTCTATTCCCCAAGTCCTCTTGCTGCCTCTTCTTCTCTTCTGCGGTGTGCACCCTGAATATCGAAATCACAATATCGATAGGACACAATATCGACGACAGAATACTGAAAATAAAATATCTGCACGTCTACATTTTGCATACCTAACTACACATATATATATATACCTACACATTACTATATATTTGCAGAGTATGTAAATGTAGAGTTAGGAACAGTACATTATTACTTCCCTATATGCACTTACCTTTCAAAATATTGTCTCTGATATTCTGTCTATGATATTCTTCTATCTCGATATTGTTGGTGTCACTATTCAGTAGTTCAGTCTTTTTCTGCCTGCCCATTTACCTACCAGGATCCTCTATCTTCTCCCACACTCTCGCCCTTCCTACCCCACTGATAACCACCCTTAGTCCTTCCACCTTTCCACCTGCTCACACCACACTGCTTCTAACCTTGCAGTCTCGCCACCTTATTTTATCTTTCTATCTCTTCTCCCTCTTCTCGCTTTGACTCTCTCTCCCCTGCACATCTGACAGCAGAGGGAGGCGTAGCAGGGGTCCTTATGTTTAGCTTAAGATCTATGGATGCCTGTGAGATATGGGCTTCTCAGGAAATCTCAACAGTTTCGGCGGGGGTCGGGAGGGGTCATTTTATGCTATGCCACTGACCCCTGCCTTTCATCTGCAATCAGGGCCCTCTCCATCTCTTCCTTCATTGTCTGAGTCTCTGAAACCTCTTGCCTCTCTTGTTCCATATCCACCTCTTGCTCCCCCTGAACCCCTCTTCTGGACCCATAGCTCCCCAGCATCCTCCTCCTCACCTCGGCTCCTCCCTAGGGCCAAACTGGGCACCCAAAGCAGCCCTGGCAATTTTCAAGGATTAGTCCGCCCCTCACACAGTGGGGGGTGGTGGGGGGGTGCAAGTGCAGGGCCAGACTGAGAACCACAACCGGCCCTGGCAAAGTGCTCGGCCGGCCCTTCCTCCCCCACTCGGGGGGAGGGTTGGAGGTGCCGCCGAGCTCTTTGCCGGGGCTGCTTTTCGGACGATTTTGTTACAGGGGCGATTTTGCCCAAAACCAGCCTCCACCCATGCGGCGCACCGGGGGATTGCCCGGTGCCCGTTATGGCCAGTCCGGGCCTGTGCAAGTGTAAAGCACTGCTGCTTTTGTTACTGGGGGCGATAAAGCAAACAGGCCCCCAGTAACGAAAAAACACCCCCACTGTTGCAAAACCGGCCCCCACCCTTCCAGCCTCCCAGGAAAATGCCCAATGTCCACTAAGGCCAGTCCGGCGCTGCTACTCCCAGTTCCCTATCTGCCTCCTCTTTCTTCCTCCCTGCGCCTAAAATATGGATGAAGTTGGAACTTTAAGAGGGTGATCCTATTAACATGAATGTGAAATGAGTTTTAAGAGGATGGTATGGGTTTGAAAATATGGCTACTTTCACTGATGCCTATGGAGCACCTATCAAATGAGATTGAGCTGACAGGGCCCGCGCCCCTTCCCCTCTTCCCCCAGCCTCTGTCGTCACTCTGCTGCCTACCGCCTCCCCCCCGCCGTTCTCTTTTAGCATCCCCTCTCCCTCCCAGCTCCCCCCTCCCTTCGCCATTCACTCTCTTCCTCGGCTCCCTCCCTTCGCCTCAATCTCCCGCCGGAGTTCCCTGTGAGCTGAAATCGTTCAAGCTGCCAGCCTCTTAAAAGAAGGCTGTCTCCCCAAGGCAAGTCAAAACTGAGCGCTGCCAGAGCTCTGATGCCAGGAGGGTTGTCTGCGAGCTGAGAGACGGCAGCTAGGCGGGACACACCGGGAGAGCCGCCACGTTCGCCCAGCGTGTTGGTAAAAATGGCCTACATCTCGCAGCCTCCGAGGGCTTTCAGCTGCGTTTACTATAAATTCTTTACCGCGCTCTGGGGCTGAGGATTTCATTCGAACCTTTTGGCGATGGGACGACGTGAGAGGCATGCGAAGCTGGCACGAAGGGCTCCCCCTGCTTGGCAGTGGCACAGCACAGCACTGCCATAGGTTTGGGATTAACTCAGGCACCGTCAGGGAGTTTTCTCATCATCAATGGGGCTCAACTAAACACCTTGGCCTCATTACGCGATGCCCTGATTTTGAACTAGTTGTAACCAGGTCCGGGATTACTGATTTTAGATAGGAACTCTCCCCAAACTCCAGGGGCCTTATTTATGAAGGCCTTGCGCCACCGGTGCGTCACTTTTTCCCATTTTAAAAGTGACGCACCGGTGGCGCAAGGCCTTCATAAATAAGGCCCCAGGCATTGAGAACTGTTGGCCCGGAAATGAGCAATAAAGTGCAGGCCACAATTACTGGCTCCTCTTGTGCATCCCCTCCTGTACAAAAACAATCCAGCTTACAACACAGGCACCCTTGGCCATTGTGGGCCAGCGCCAGGAAAAGACAGAAATACACTGTATGTTAAATACAGCGCATTCCTGCCCTTTCCTTGTCATACAGCGCAGCAAGGTGGCTCGCTGCGCTGCGTGACTTTTTGATAAATATGTCCCTTAGGTTCACATTTCTATCTAGAAGCTGCTCTGTTCATGTGATGAATAGTGTGCCCACCTTGAAATATTTAAGCCTGAATATCAGTGTCACAGAATATTGAGGACAAAATATTGACAGAAACGTATAGCTTTTCAATACCTAACAACACATATGTGTACCTATGTGATATATATATATATATATATATATATATATATATATATATATATATATATATATATATATTGCTTAGTTACATAGCTGTGGAGTTAGGAATAGGAAATTTGTAAATCTTTATTCCTTTATATGCACATACATTTTAATATTTTGCCCCCGGATATTCTTGTACCGCGATATTCCGGGGGTCGATATTTAGCAGTACAGCCGTAGTAAATTGGAGCACATTGTGCAGTGCAGGTTGTGGGGTGAAGAGAGTGTTAGGGTGCCAACAAGGCGCCTCCAAAGATGTCTGAAACATTGTACGGCCACCCCCATAATATTGCAGGGGGGTGAGTGGGGCTGGTGGCCTGTGTTACCTGCACTTTCATAGGAAGTGGTTCCGCAACAGGTGAATCTGGGGCTAGGATTCCAGCACCCTGGAATTGTGGCCAGTTCATAGCCCAGGAGAGGAACCCCCTGGAGATGCAACTCTGTCGGACAAGGCCCCAGAAAGATCCGGATGCACAGCAGGTTGCAGGAAGGTTTTAGGATTTTCAACACTGCATCCAGGTAGTCCCAATCGAGGATCACAAGTCGAACACAGTCCTCATCCAAGGGGCCTCATTCCAAGGTCCCGAGACTCAGTTGTGGTATCTCTGCCCACCCATTGGATTACCACCACCCGGAGGGAGTGAGAACAGTTACCAACAGATTATGAGGTGGGCCCTTAAGGTCTCCTTGGAAATGAGGTATAGCTGGAGCAATTAGGAAGTACATAACCCGCTTGAGCAATTTATGGCCTTGATTCAGAGAGTGGATTACTTTCATTTAAAAATAGAGAGCCTAGATTGAAGGACACCAGTAGTGCCCAAGGGGACACATTCCATGAAGAAAGTGCAGCACTGACTTGAATCAGAGTGGACATAATTCACAGATTCCTGACGCCCTAGGGCCCACCAAAATTACTGTTCGAGGGAGTACCAGTATTAATTAGGGAAGAACAGCCATTCAGTCCATTGAAATTAACAGGGCACTTGTAATGAGAGCCTGTACCTTTATTCCCCAAAGTTTTTCACCTTTAGACTGCAGATGCTGAA
This sequence comes from Lissotriton vulgaris, assembly GCF_964263255.1. Lineage (NCBI taxonomy): Eukaryota > Metazoa > Chordata > Amphibia > Caudata > Salamandridae > Lissotriton > Lissotriton vulgaris. Next base: position 1,375,931,546 of record NC_141695.1, read on the forward strand.
AGCAGCAGTTTCCAGGCGAGAAGCACACAGTCTGCAGAAGCACTGCTGGCTCGTACACCTGATGGGGCCAGTAACAGTTAATAGGAGCCTTTTCAGGATTTCCCAGCAAATCGTAATGAAGGGTCAGTGACTGTTCCCTGCAGACCTTTTCACTCAGCTCCAGTTTTCATCCGTATTCGTCCAGCCTCTACCAGCACCGGTCATTAGTTTTTGAATCAAGGTGCTGTAACATCACAACGCATCAAGATATGACATCCTGAAGTAAGGGCAGGACAAACATGCCGTTGCCTTGGTTACAGATGCAGTTTGTACCCTCTCCTCACAGCCAGTGCAGATGACATGCCGATCCCTGTGGCATTTTTCCCTCCCAGCAAAGAGTCTTCGCATCACGGACCATACTGAGTTGTCTGTTCAAGATACATAAACCCTAAAAAGATGCTTAACTGAAATTGGGCGATACGGACCCTATCAAATTTTAATGTCAGAAAGTCCGCTTCTAGGAAACAGGATGGTACCACAAAATAGTTCTTGACAAATGCCTTATTGACCAACCTAAAAACCTCACTACACATCAAGTGAAGTCTTTCCAAAAATCCCACCCTTATACACCCCAACAATCCTTAAGTGAAGCTCTGAAGCAATCCTATCCTCTCAAATGTCCTTCCATAAACCAGGCCCCATGGTCAAAATCTTTCCAAACCGATGGTGCTTAAGCACATAAAGACTTCACAACACCCCTCAACCAGACACCCCTTTCCATCCCTCGAGCTGGACCCGATGACCAGTACATTGACCAACCAATGCTTGCAATCGAGAACTGAATCCTGTCCACCTGCCACAGCTAGTGACAGCACCTGCGACAAACATTGCTGTTCCGCACACTAAACTGTCACAGAAACCGCCCCCCAAAGACACCCCACGAATTGGCCATGGCCTGGCTCTTTGACTGAACCGCCTGCCGGAAATGTTTAGGAGGGAAGGGGGAGGAGAGCCTTCAACATCTTTCGAATCCCTTTTGATGATTGGATGTCACAACACTGTCTGAAATTCAACACCCAAAACCAAAATCCAATAACCTGAAAAACATGGATAATTAAGGCAACTCACATTACCCCACTTATCTCTGCTACCCCAGGAGCACTCTGTGAAATCAGAGGGTTTCAACACAGATCCAGGATCTCATGGTTCCTACAAGATTATCAGGATAATGACAAAAAGACAAATGCACGTATAGTTGTTACACTGAAAACATGGCATGGATCATGCCAGGACTATGTTGCACATACTCTGTCATGACAGAGGCACCCACCAGGCAGGTGGGGGTTCCTAGATATGGCGCGCCCTCATCCATGAGGAGGGTTAAGACAAAGGCCTCCGCCACCTCAGTGTACTGGTGGGCCACCCTCCTGAACTTAACTGAGTCCCTTTGACTGTAGATGCAGCAGGTAGAAGTGAATGGTTCTTTGGCGGAATCTGTGCGAGTAGAGTGATCACAGAAGTTCTCCCTCTTCCTTACCCTTTTTCAATTCATATGTTTGCTTACATTGGTTGGGGTTCTCCAAAGTTTGTAGAACAATGTTTGTATTGGGCATGATTTTCCTCCTATGCAATAGTGCTCGCTCCAATCATTTAGGAAAGTTCAGCGCGGGAAAGAAAAAATAGAAAGGGCTGAGAAAGATTCACAGAATAGCCAAGGATATAACAAATATGCAATCATTTAATTTACCAGGTAGAAGTCTATTTTTTTCTTACCATTGTATTAATACCAAAGGCTATGTGTGAGACTGAGCTAAATACTAAAGAATAGATTGTTATTTATACTAAATACAGGACATCCTTTGTTTAAGTAAAGGACTGTGAAATATATGTGGAGTATATTAAGCTTGCATAGCTTTTTCACATGCATAGTTAAATTGTAATGTAAATAAAATGTGTAGCACCCATACATGTAAGGCGTGGGTATTAGTTCTTAGGTTGGTTATTTTAATGATCTGAAGTCTTAAGGTTAGTTGATAACTTGGTCTACTATCCCCAAAGTGCTTATGAAGGCCTGAGTGTACCGCTTTGAACTACAGCTGATATCAATTTAACTTATCTCTTTTTTATTGTAAGAAGAATTAACAACCTTTAAGGTCTGAATGATATCATATTTGTCAAGCTCTTACATCAATCTGTATAGTTCTCAAGTCAAGATAGCCTCGGGGGTCTGAGAGTATGTGGACCCTTCTACTGTTGTCGTCTAACCAGTCCAGTGCTAGTGCTGAGCACAAATGCAACAAAACAGGAAAGGAGGTCCCTAGATGGCCTCATGACGTCAGACCCCTGACGTTGTAGCGCAGACACGTAAGGCCACATTGAGAGGTATGGGAGCATGAGTAGAGTGAGGCGGGGATATAGTGCCCTCCTGATGGTTAGTGGAAGAAATCGTTGCCCAAAGGATTTTTCCTCTCAAGTTAGTACATGAAGTAAGAAACTCTAGGTGTGAAGTTTACATCCTGTGTCATGCATATTTTTCAAAGGTGATTTTAAATGCTTTGAGTAGCATGTATCTTCTGTGGTTTACACACATTGGGGTTAGCGTGGCTCTGTGGTAGGATTGTGGGCCTTATTATGAGTGGCTCAGTGTGGTATCCCAAGACTGGAAACTGCTCAGAGGAATTCTTTGATGCCCTATGTCCACACATGCAGGGCCTTTTAACTCGGGTCTAGATACACCATGCCCAGTTTCAAAGGATGCAGATACAGCATGGGTCACCTGACTGGTGACACCTGTGTTGGATAGCTGTGGGATGGGTGTATGGACAACCCTCAAAAGAGTAGCTTGTAAAGCAGTACCTGCTGATACCCTAGAACGTGTCCAGAAGGGCACTACATTCATCCAAAACTTTATTGAAAATCAAAACAAAGCACATGTCCAACCTGTGGGTGTAAACAACAATAAAATGAACACCACAGGGTCCATCAACATCTATACTTGATGAGCGGGACTGCAGTTGGCAAGGGGCTGATGAGAAAGGCTGCAGCAGGACATCTTCGCCGGCATCCATCATTTAACCTGAGTGGTTCAGGACAGAAAATGCTGACTTGGATACATCAGCAGCACTCTGGTAGCCTACTGGTGGAAACGTGTCCATGGTCTGAAGTTGTTTCATGATGCTGAGGACAGTTTGTGGTAAATCTCAAAAGTTTAGAAAACTAAGTGTGTCAGGAGCTTGGTCAGAGCCCATTGCACAGTTTAACAATGGTGTTGTTTGATCCACTGCAAAGTGTATTATTGTGCTGTGACTTATGGAAGTCTCTGTTAGATGGTCTTGTAACATCCTGGAATCCATTGGTGGGTCAATATCATGTCCATCTCTTGCGTTTTGGGAAGGCCCCTTGGTTGGGTTGCCACGGGACTGCTTGTGGACTGCGCTGGGGCTACGTATGCGCCTACGTAGAGGCAGCTGCAAAACCGCAGAGGAGCCCTGCCTAGTCGCTTGCACAAACCTCAGTGGTAGATGGGTCTAGGTAAAGATGTGCTCTCACTACCAGGATCCAGATGCAACCAGGTGAGCCGTAGTCACTGGTGCGTCTTGTCCTGTCAGATATGGATTCTTTGCTGACTGTGCCACTGGATTCAAGCTACCCTGGCTGATATGGGGTGTTACCCCGAAACCGGTCCCAGACTGCTTGTTTCTGGTCCAGGGAAGACCTGGCTTTGCAGCTCGGGCTGGACTGTTCCCATGAGGAACAGGGTCAAAACTGATTTGCATATGGCTGGGTCCGAACTGGGGTGGCGTAGTGAGCAAAAGAACGATGGATTTTACCTAGATCTCTTGACCTGGGGTGAATGTTTGATTCATTCAGCATTCCGTCCATCATTTGTTTCTGCAGCATTTTTCGCCCTAAGTGGGATGGGTATGCCCAGACTTGGGTCCCTTGCTCACTGTGCCAATGGACTCAAGGTAGCCTGGCTGATGAGGGGTGTTACCCCGAAACTGGTTCCAGAATGCTTGTTTCCGGGCCAGGGAGGACCCGGTTTGACAATTCAGGCTGGAATGTCCCCATGAGGAACAGGGTCAAGACTGATTTGCATATGGCTGGGTCCAAACTGGGGTGATGTAGTGAGCAATAGAATGATGGATCTAACCCAGTTCTCTTGACTGGGGGTGAATGTTTGATTCATTCAGCATTCCGTCCATCATTTGTTGCAGCAGGAATTGTCAGTTGGGGTGGCAATGGTGTTGGACTCCAGTCCGGTCGTTCGATAGTTCATAGGTGGTAGTGATTGATGCACTTGACACGGTTTGACATGATGTAGATGCCAGTTGTGTGGTGTATCTGAATGACAGGTGGTGATGACTTGCCCAGATCATTGCAGGTCTTTCTTGAGTCGTTGACCACCAGGAGTGATGGTGACCAGGTATTTCTATTTCTTTTGGGGGGGCATCTGAATCCATGTGCCTGGATGTTTTTGGGTTGCTGAGCTGTCACTAACTGTGTCTGGATAGACACGCTGAGAAGTGTGAGGCAGAGACTCTGTTTGTGCATGCTTGCGGCTTAGTCTTGGGTCTCCCACTGTGCAGTTGCCAGGTCGTTCTCATGTCGTGTCACCTTGTTAGCTTGCTGCTTATGTTTCTGGATGTGCTCCCTTAGCAGCTCGACTCTTGTGAGTGTGCCTTTCGGGCCCAGCCTCTCTCAACTTTCCCCCCTGAACTGGGTCGGTCATCAGGTTCCAAGTGTAGGCCAGCCGGTCACACTTTGATTTCCTTTTCTGGGTGCGGTGGCATGCGCAATCTCTGGGGTCGGCCAACAGAGCTGCGCAGCGGTCGACTGTTTGCATAGTCCAGCCACTGGCCTCAGGTGTTGGGCTCCGGCTTAGCGATGATCATCGCAGTCATTGAACTGGTTTTCCTTTTCCTCTTCAATGATGGGTGGCATCCAACAACATATCTTGTGTTCCCTCTTCAGGGACTTGCTTCATCGGGCAGTAAGGAGCTGTGGTGTTTGGCAGCTTGCCACTCTGGGTTTGCAACTCTCCTCTTGCCTGTATTGGACCGCTGGTGACTCCATCTTAAGGCAACATTGGGTAGGACACTCTCTGTACAGTATTTGGCCACTGTGGGGCAATGCTAGGGCAGTGGAGATGTAGAGGCTCTCCCTCCTGCTTCCAACCCAAGCTAGGCCTTTCCACTCCTCTTGTCTCTGTTGAGCACTGGTGGTGCTGGGCATAGGTGGGGGCCGATGGCAGGTAGCTTCTTACTTGTGGGGAGCAGTGCAAGTCTTCCTCCTCATGGCATCAGCATCTCTCTCGCAGGCACCTGGCGGGCAGCCAGGCCCTTTTCTGTAACTAGCATTGTCTCTTTTGGGATGCCCTCAGCTGGCTACCTGTATGCCTGCATCTTCTTTCCTCGTGGACCTTTCGCAGGTCCTGTCCCTCCCTCAGGGACCAACTTGGTGTTTCACTTCGTTGATGGCGGGTAGATTCCTTTCCACCTCTTTTTCCCTTCGAGGGCACAGTGCTTGTGCCTTGATGCTGCACCATCACAAGAATGTGTCCTGCCTAGGTTTGTGTCTACTTGGCAGGGTTGGTCACTTCCTGTTACACTCTTACCAGCAGTCCAATGGTGGCCTTTCAGTGCTGGGGCAGCTGGCTAACTTGGCTTCTTGTGTGCAACCACACATTGTCTTTATACCCTCTTGGCATTGTCCCTGCCCTTTCTTGCAGTGGTGGCCACTTGTCACCAGTGTGCGTATAAGCTCTCCTCCCTTGTCACAAGAGATCTAGTCAGTTTTTTCTTTTGCCACGCCAATGAGTAGCTTCCAGGCAGTGTGTGGTGGTAGGCAATATCTTGTCCTCCAGACTCCACGCACACACCAATGGTGAGGATGTCGTATTTTTAAGATTCTGGTGCTGTGCCATTATTTACCAGCGGGAGCAGCAGCAATGTTGGGCACTCTGCTGAGGAAATGGGGGCTTATTGGCTAAAGGCTGGTCTCCCTGCTCTTTGGTGAAAGCGGAGTGGAGATGGGAAACGGTTCAACTTGTGTGGGAGAACGTGGCTGCCATACAGGTTTGTGTGATTATGCATTATACAATCTAGGAAGAGACATGAACTGGGAGCCTCCCACTCAAATCACACTTCCCTGCTGATTCTGCCGCTGCAGGCAGTGTGTGACAGTGCGGTGGGGTCTCAGTCTGTGCTGCCTAGGTTGAAACTACAGGGTACCATTGATTCATTGACAATAAGGGCAGCATGGGCATTGCAGAAGATGACCACTTCTCTCCTTCTGCACCTCACGGGGCAGCAGACAAGCACACGGTGCACGCAGTGTTTTCTCATCTGCTGTCGGCTCACCCTCTGCCCTGCTGTTCCTTTGTGAGGTGCTCCCTGTGCTGCCTGCACCTCTCTGCCCTCATGCAAGGGGTAGGACCACGGGCTCTCTTGCCGCTCTGGGTGAGGGTGGTGGGGGCACTCCTTATTCGCGGCAGTACCAACTTCAGGCTCTGTGCTATGGGAAGGCTCGTGTAGGTGATGGCCTTGACACCCGTAGCAGCGGTGCGACTTGTGGGTGCTTGCAGAGAACTCTGCAGGGTCTACATGTGCCAATATGGAGCCGAGATGTGTGCCTGGCTGCAGATTAGCACGCATGGCTCACTGAGTTTGTAGGGTGCTGCTCTCACTTCCCTGTGCTCACACCGGATGACAGCTACCACGACGAGGGGTCAGAGGCCAATCAGTCTCGTTCCTCTCTGTAGTATCCTGTAGTTTCCCTTTAAGTGTCTCGCTCTTACATGCTTGCATCGTGTGTGTATCCTTTTGAATACTGGGGTTCTATGTTCTACGGAACACTGTTGTGATTCTGTTATGTACCACTGTATTCATTCTACCTTATGCCACTGAAGTACTTGGATGTGCTCTTCTTATGGAATAAATCTACAACTTAATTCTTCTGCTAGTTGTCATTCTTGAAAGGAAATACTACACTCTCCCTCATCACGGCAAGGAGAGGTTTTCCCTTTTCTTGGGGCGACGTGACCCCCTCTCCCGGGCAGGTGATCTCAGCCACACTAATACATTTCTCGCCAGGCACGGTGGATGACCACAGGCAGGACGGCATGCGGGCTCAGAACCCCCATTACCAATGTAGAGATGTGGGCCTTTTTAATAAATGAACAACACAGACACAGTGTGTATAGTACTAGAACTGGCCACAAGCATGTGCACTTGGGCCCTTTTATTGGCAGTGTCACGTGACTGTTGACACCTGGGTTGGATCAGTGTGGGGTAGGTGTATGGACAGCCCTCAAAGGAGTGGCTGTTAAACCAGTACCCACTGAGACACTAGAATGTGTCCAGCAGGATTCTACATTCGGTTCCTACAGCACCTCTTGGGAAGCAGGCGGTGCTCCCACCAACAATGTCCTGCCCTGCAGTTCCCTCCACCTGTTCCCGGCCACCAACCTGATTTTCTATTTTTTTAATTATTGTTTAATTTTTGTTTCTTATATGAACAAACATACAGAAGAATACCAATTAACAAAGACTAACTTTTTCCTTGTCGTAGCGCCATTAAGTTTACAGAAAATAAAAAATTTAGAGAATTTCCAGTTGGGCAAAAGACAGATAACGACAGACACATACAATATAGAGGAAAGGGGTTTAAAAAGCATCGACAATTATTATAAAATTCACCCTACATTCAAGGCTCACTTTTCCTAGCCTAATCCTTCCACACAGTCTTTGAGCGGGCTCCACATCTTTAGCCCTTTGGCTCTCCCTTTTCTTCCTTTTTGTGCATAAAGTGCGTTTTCCAAGGTAAAGATATGTAAGAGTCGAGCTTTCCATTGCCCAAAGGTTGGAGATAGGGGATCTAGCCAATCTGAGGAGATATATAATCTAAGCACAGACATAGCTATAAATACCAACTCCTTACCAGAGTCTTCTTGTGCGGTTACGCCTTATAGCATAAGCTGAGGAGTCAGCTGAACTTCTCTTTTTAAAACAAAATGCAAAAACCCTGAGATCTTGCCACTTCATGTATCCAAGTTAGGACATGTAGAAACACGCATTTGCAATGCAATAGGTCTCGCATTTGCGATATTTTGAGCTATTGGCAGTGTAAATGACAATGTCTTTTATTTATGTTTTTAAAAAACCTGCAATAATAAAATATATTGTCATTCACAATACTAATAGGTCAGAGTTTTAAAAAATGTGAGACCTCTTGGTATGCAAATGCTTGTTTTCCAATGTTCAGTGGGGCAGGACTTTATAATATTCCTTGTCGTATTGCTAGATGTACTGGATTTGTATGCCTAGACTTGTAGCGTGCCAGGCACCATCGAGCACTTTGAGCAGTAAATACGTCACTGAGAGATGATTAGTAAACATTTGGCACAGCTATCATAACGTTTCACTACTGTCCCAACTTTACACGTCCAGCACAACAGGCACCTGATGCCTTCCACGTGTGTCCCACGAAGGACCAAGAAACCGACATGTCACTGCAGTAAGCACTCCACAGAATAGACAAGCTATCTAAAGTGACTAAAATACACCGTAATTAGAGCTCTGCAATGAAAAGATAAATTATCATAACACGGTGTAGATGATGCAGTAAAGCAAGGTCACAACACAAGCCACTTAACTGCAAACCGAATGATCACACGAACCACTGTGGGACTTTCACTGCTGCGAACACGAGGTTAACGTGGCGTTTGTGTGTGCAGAGCTGAGTGCTGTGATTTAGGTCTGAGGTGGAGGTTGTGTCTGTGTGTGCAGAGCTATGTGCTGTGATTCGGGTCTGAGGTGGGGTGTGTGTCTATGTGTGCAGAGCTGTGCTGTGATTCGGGTCTGAGGTGGGGTGTGCGTCTGTGTGTGCAGAGCTATGTGTTATGATTCGGTCTGAGGTGGGGTGTGCGTCTGTGTTTGCAGAGCTATGTGTTATGATTCGGGTCTGAGGTGGGGTGTGTGTCTGTGTGTGCAGAGCTCTGTGCTGTTATTCAGGTCTGAGGTGGGGCATGTGTTTGTGTGTGCAGAGCTCTGTGCTGTGATTCAGGTCTGAGGTGGGGCATGTGTTTGTGTGTGCAGAGCTGTGTGCTGTGATTCGGGTCTGAGGTTGGGTGTGTGTTTGTGTGTGAAGAGCTGTGTGCTGTGATTCCGGTCTGAAGTGGGGTGTGGATCTGTGTGTGCAGAGCTACTTGTTATGATTCGGGTCTGAGATGGGGTGTGTGTCTGTGTGTGCAGAGCTATGTGTTATGATTTGGGTCTGAGGTGGGGTGTGTGTCTGTGTGTGCAGAGCTCTGTGCTGTGATTAAGGTCTGAGGTGGGGCATGTGTTTGTGTGTGCAGAGCTGTGTGCTGTGATTCGGGTCTGAGGTGGGGTGTGTGCTTTTGTGTGCAGAGCTGTGTGCTCTGATTCAGGTCTGAGATGGGGTGTGTGTCTGTGTGTGCAGAGCTATGTGTTATGATTCGGGTCTGAGGTAGGGTGTGTGTCTGTGTGTGCAGAGCTCTGTGCTGTGGTTCAGGTCTGAGGTGGGGCATGTGTTTGTATGTGCAGAGCTGTGTGCTGTGATTCGGGTCTGCGGTGGGGTGTGTGCTTTTGTGTGCAGAGCTGTGTGCTGTGATTCAGGTCTGAGGTGGGGTGTGCGTCTGTGTTTGCAGAGCTATGTGTTATGATTCGGGTCTGAGGTGGGGTGTGTGTCTGTGTGTGCAGAGCTGTGTGCTGTGATTCAGGTCTGAGGTGGGGCATGTGTTTGTGTGTGCAGAGCTGTGTGCTGTGATTCTGGTCTGAGGTGGGGTGTGTGCTTGTGTGCTGTGATTCAGGTCTGAGGTGGGGTGTGTTTCTGTGTGTGTGGAGCTGTGTGATGTGAGTCAGGTCTGAGGTGGGGTGTTTGTGTGTGTCTGTGTATACAGAGCTGTGTGCTATAATTCAGGTCTGAGGTGGGGTGTGTGTGTGCGAAGAGCTGTGTGCTGTGATTTGGGTCTGAGGTGGGGTGTGTGTTTGTGTGTGCAGAGCTGTGTCCTCTGATTTAGGTCTGAGGTGAGGTGTGTGTCTTGGTGTGTGCAGAGCTGTGTGCTATGATTCAGGTCTGAGGTGGGGTATTTGTGTGTGTGTTTTTGTACAGAGCTGTGTGCTGTGAGTCAGGTCTGAGGTGGGGTGTTTGTTTGTGCAGAGCTGTGTGCTATGATTCAGGTCTGAGGTGGGGTGTGTGTTTGTGTGTGTAGAGCTGTGTGCTGTGATTCGGGGGGGAGAGTTCAATAGACAGACTGTGTTTTGGTGGTGGGAGGGAGGGCAACCTACTGAGAGATGGAGCTTTAAAGCTGAAAGCACGGTGCTCCTGAAATGGACACCATGCTGAATAGTGTAACGATAATAAAAACAAGTCATTCAGAAAAACCAGAAGTGCTGGGTCCATCTGTTCGAGGTACGTGTTCATTCATCTTTACTGTGGCAATCAGTCTAAAGCGGGAAGGCTGCGGCTCTCCAGAGAATGTCCCTGGGATTCTCTTTAGCTGAGTCTGTTACCCGGAATAAAACATGAAAAAAAAAATCATCACGCTGCACCCCACTATCCTAGTGCTGATGGCGGCACAACGGGATTGCTTCAAAAGTAAAGAAAAAGAAAATGTGCATTTTTTTCTTTCTTTACTTTCGAAGTAATCCCGGCACTCGTGCTTTAGCTTCAGATGTTTCAAGCTAAAGCACGGGTACAGCAATTGAAACCAAAGTAAACGAATAGGGGAGAAAATGGCGGCCAGAAGTTTTTTTCCTTTTATTTATTTACTTTTGTTTTAACCCCTTCACTGCGGCGGCTATTCCGCCGCAGTGCTAAGGGGGCGGGGCGGAAGAGCGGCGGGCGCATGCTGGTGACGGAACCGCTCCGTCACCAGCGTCGGTTGCGATGTGCTTATGACGGAGCGGTTCCGTCATGGCCCGCCCGCTCAATAGAACGCTGTGCACAGGTGCGGAATTCGCGCCGCGCATGAGTGGCGAGCGGGCCATGACGGAACCGCTCCGTCATCAGCACAGCGCCACCGCAGCTGATGACGGAGCAGTTCCATCATCAGCACTTAAGGGGTTAATGGCGGCACCCGCGCGGGTGCCCCATTGTAAGAAAAGTAAATAAACAGGGAAGAAACATACAGCATGTCATCAGTTGTCCCATTTCCAATTTGCTATCCTTAGATGGAGAGGCAGTGGTTTAGCAATTAGAGTTGCCGACTTGAGACCTGGGGACCAGTGTTCGAGCCTCGGCAAGGCTCAACATTTGTAAAGTATGCAAGTTACGATCTTGCAATGAATAAACACAGGACTCGCCAATGTCCGATAAACATTGTTAACATGCGCCTCCCAATAACCAATCTTAAAGCCATAACAAATATATTGCGGCCGCAAACGTTTCAAGTCTGTCAATGAGCTTTCCTCAAGCTTACATGCCTGGAAAAACTGAAACGCTTCAAGTGTGAAAGTAAAAACAAGCTGAGTCCTTGGAGCCGACTGGGGGAGGGAAGCCGCCGTTCTACACTGAACACGGGGAGCGTGTAATAAATAAACAACACAGCGTGAGAACAGATGGCACACTACAGTTAATTAAAACAAGTGCGAGTTGCGGAGGAAAACTGTACTTAGGCGTTGCTGCTTTGGAACTACACGGAAGTAACTGGAGGATCAACAGCCAACTGAAAGCACAAACACAACACAATGCTTCAGGTAAATCAATCACAAGCGGAAAAACAAATTATACTAAGTTTCAGCCAACATACATATTACTTTTGGTCTGCTGAGACAGCATCGTGGGTTTTTGTGATTTGTGTAGTTACTGAGATATTTTTGTTTTCCTCCAGAACATTATGTGAAACTTTACCAGATATATATATATATCCACACTTACTCGGCGAACATCAACCAGCGCCTCCTTCAGTAGGGTGGGTGATTGTGCCGAAATATATTTCACTTGAAAAGAATCAATATGGGCTACAGAATGTTGTGTTAGGAACGGTGGAAGCAACTGTTACATGAATATATATATATATATATATATATATATATATATATATATATATATATATATATATATTACCTACTGGCGGTCGCCAGTAGGTATATATAGTTAGGATTTTTTCTCTATGGGATTTTTGAAAATTCTATGTCTAATAACTTTGGCGTTTGTGGACGGAATTGGCTGAAATTTTCAGGAAAATGGCACATTTTGTTTCTGATTTTATATTACAAAGGTCCTAGGTTTACCATAATATCAGAAGGATTGATTTTCACAGGCTAAAAATAAAGACTGTGTTTTTTTGCTTTAGTGTCCAGCCGGACCTAAAAGTATTTATTTTCAAAATAATGAAGATAGACAACATACAGCGAAAACATTTCGCACATTAATAACTGGGCACAAGCCTGTACCAAGTCAAGGGGAAACACAATACAGGAAGGAAAGACAAAAGAATTCACAGGCAAACAAGGAGAACAGGGTGGCTTAAAAAACAATGCAAGAAATTCTTGAGTAAGCACAAACCCACAGTAACTGCCGGAAAAATACAATTCATATAGCGGGCAGTACTGCAAACAGTCGACGAACGTTTCGATCCCTATCTCCAATGATGTACTGGGATCATCTTCAGGACTAGAATTAATTTTGCCTGAGTATAGCAAGTGAGCCTGTAGGGTATAAACAGGAGGGAAAAGAAGAAAAAAGAAAGATTTTTCTGTATCCATTATTTACAATGTGAGTGCTAAAAGACTAATGTGCTAGTCAACCGCCATTTTCCATGCAAAGTGCAACATGTGCATATGCAGTCGAGTGTTCCCCAAAGGGCACGGAACTCATTGTGCTCGTGTTTGGGATGCAAGACAACAGAACAGACAAAAAAGGCATACCGCGTATTTTTTAAGTGGCAGTGGTGCTAGGTGGCGGGGAATATGTGGTGTTTGTGGTATCGTGGTAATGGGGACGAATTGGTGGCAATTAATTACCACAAGTGGGGCTGGTAGGACCAGTTGTAGAAGATACAAACTTCGGATCGGTTCCAATTGATGTGGAAACCTGGGGAGAGTGATATGATTATGATTCATATGAGGCATGTGGCTAATAGACAATGCCTTATTTAATGTAAAAATTCACAGTTACCAGGTAATAATTCTTAGATACCAAAAGGAGGAACCGGCCAGCATCAATCCATTTTATTCATGACCTGGAAAAGGTTTTATAAACCGAAGTTACCGGTACTGCAGTGATGCCAACAATGACGAATTGGTGCAATTAAGATTAAAAAACACATTACCGGGAGAGCCTGGCGGGTAGCGTCGGCTCGGATCCGGACTTCAGTTTTAAGGGGGCGGTGATAGTCTGTGAACGAAGAACTATGGTTAACTACAGAAATTCGGGGCAGTGAGTGGTTGAGTAGTGATAAGAAAAACGGGTATTTTTACCGTAACCGGGAAACGGAATACTAGTAAGGCGTACAATGGAGCCTTCCGTGCGAGCCTAAAATAAATAAATATAACCAACCATGGAGCATGTCAAGAGGTACCAGACACGATTGGAAACATGAGGGAGCCACTGATCAGATAGGCGCTTACCTTGAGTCACTCGTAGAGGGGCCGTGATGGGGTCCCGTCAGTGCAGCACAGTGGCTGAATGGTGAGTGTCTGCACGCCGAGGCGTCCATATGTTGTCTTGCCACCAGGGTAGACAGCGCGAATGGACTACAGTCCTTTGGTTAATATCGGTCGCCATATTGGAACGGTGAACCGTGTGAAGACGGGAAATGTGGGGTAACCAATGTGCAGGCCTCTGTTATGATGGAAATTACCAACGAGGGGAATCGATTTAGATAAATTAACTGCTGGATCTACTGACCGACGTGGCCCGTGTTGGTGCTGTATAATAAACAGAGGATTGTAGTGATTTGGGCGCCATTTTGGAGTGGTGAAGTTCAGTGGAGGTGAATATGGCAGGGAAAAGAGGTGTGTCATCAAGTGAATCGCAGTGCCCACAGTATAATGCTCATTCTGTTCAAATACAATTAGAAAACGACTGACATTTCAAGTGATGTTACATTTAAAAACAAACAACTATTTTGTGTACTCATGCTTGAATGGGAACAATTGATCAGAGTTTATATAAGGCTTGTCCAGTCCTCAGTCCTGTTAAGGCCATCCTGGATAGAGTTGAACTGTATAATGGACTTCAGTTCTTCTTTATTTAGTAATTGTCCCATATTTCCACCTCTCGGAGGGAGTTTCAAGACCTTCAACACTGTCCATTTTAGTTCATTCTCAGTATGTTTTTTTGCTGCAAAATGTTCCACCAATGGTGCATTCGGGGTACCACATCTGATGCGGCTCCTGTGTTGTCCAATGCGAATTTTTACCTTCTGGCTGGTCTGCCCTATATACACTTTTTGACATGGGCACAAGATAAGGTAAATGACATTGCAAGTGTTGCAATTGGAGAAGGAACGACATTGAATAGTGATGTTATTAAAAGTGAAACTTTTTCCTTCTATTGTGGTGTCACAGTTATTACATCCGCCACATTTTACATGCCCAACAATGGGGGACAGACCCCATACATTTTCAAGTGTAGATGATGGTAGAGGAGCAGGTAGAGCAGCTCTTACAAGGTGATCTCTAAGGTTTCTACTCTTTTTGAAGGCAAAGACAGGTTTCTCCATGCAGAGAACACCTGTGTTTAATATGGGCCAATGTTTAAGAATGCTTTTTCTCAGTTGATTTGAAATGGGTGAAAAGGTGGATATACAGGGAATGCGTTTGGAGGCAGTCTTTTCCTTTGGTGTCAATAAGACTTCCCTCGGGCAATACCATGCACGCTTGGTAGCGTTTTTCACTAATTTCTTTAGGGTATCCTAAGAAATTAGTGAAAAACGCTACCAAGCGTGCATGGTATTCACCTTGTAAGAGCTGCTCTACCTGCTCCTCTACCATCATCTACACTTGAAAATGTATGGGGTCTGTCCCCCATTGTTGGGCATGTAAAATGTGGCGGATGTAATAACTGTGACACCACAATAGAAGGAAAAAGTTTCACTTTTAATAACATCACTATTCAATGTCGTTCCTTCTCCAATTGCAACACTTGCAATGTCATTTACCTTATCTTGTGCCCATGTCAAAAAGTGTATATAGGGCAGACCAGCCAGAAGGTAAAAATTCGCATTGGACAACACAGGAGCCGCATCAGATGTGGTACCCCGAATGCACCATTGGTGGAACATTTTGCAGCAAAAAAACATACTGAGAATGAACTAAAATGGACAGTGTTGAAGGTCTTGAAACTCCCTCCGAGAGGTGGAAATATGGGACAATTACTAAATAAAGAAGAACTGAAGTCCATTATACAGTTCAACTCTATCCAGGATGGCCTTAACAGGACTGAGGACTGGACAAGCCTTATATAAACTCTGATCAATTGTTCCCATTCAAGCATGAGTACACAAAATAGTTGTTTGTTTTTAAATGTAACATCACTTGAAATGTCAGTCGTTTTCTAATTGTATTTGAACAGAATGAGCATTATACTGTGGGCACTGCGATTCACTTGATGACACACCTCTTTTCCCTGCCATATTCACCTCCACTGAACTTCACCACTCCAAAATGGCGCCCAAATCACTACAATCCTCTGTTTATTATACAGCACCAACACGGGCCACGTCGGTCAGTAGATCCAGCAGTTAATTTATCTAAATCGATTCCCCTCGTTGGTAATTTCCATCATAACAGAGGCCTGCACATTGGTTACCCCACATTTCCCGTCTTCACACGGTTCACCGTTCCAATATGGCGACCGATATTAACCAAAGGACTGTAGTCCATTCGCGCTGTCTACCCTGGTGGCAAGACAACATATGGACGCCTCGGCGTGCAGACACTCACCATTCAGCCACTGTGCTGCACTGACGGGACCCCATCACGGCCCCTCTACGAGTGACTCAAGGTAAGCGCCTATCTGATCAGTGGCTCCCTCATGTTTCCAATCGTGTCTGGTACCTCTTGACATGCTCCATGGTTGGTTATATTTATTTATTTTAGGCTCGCACGGAAGGCTCCATTGTACGCCTTACTAGTATTCCGTTTCCCGGTTACGGTAAAAATACCCGTTTTTCTTATCACTACTCAACCACTCACTGCCCCGAATTTCTGTAGTTAACCATAGTTCTTCGTTCACAGACTATCACCGCCCCCTTAAAACTGAAGTCCGGATCCGAGCCGACGCTACCCGCCAGGCTCTCCCGGTAATGTGTTTTTTAATCTTAATTGCACCAATTCGTCATTGTTGGCATCACTGCAGTACCGGTAACTTCGGTTTATAAAACCTTTTCCAGGTCATGAATAAAATGGATTGATGCTGGCCGGTTCCTCCTTTTGGTATCTAAGAATTATTACCTGGTAACTGTGAATTTTTACATTAAATAAGGCATTGTCTATTAGCCACATGCCTCATATGAATCATAATCATATCACTCTCCCCAGGTTTCCACATCAATTGGAACCGATCCGAAGTTTGTATCTTCTACAACTGGTCCTACCAGCCCCACTTGTGGTAATTAATTGCCACCAATTCGTCCCCATTACCACGATACCACAAACACCACATATTCCCCGCCACCTAGCACCACTGCCACTTAAAAAATACGCGGTATGCCTTTTTTGTCTGTTCTGTTGTCTTGCATCCCAAACACGAGCACAATGAGTTCCGTGCCCTTTGGGGAACACTCGACTGCATATGCACATGTTGCACTTTGCATGGAAAATGGCGGTTGACTAGCACATTAGTCTTTTAGCACTCACATTGTAAATAATGGATACAGAAAAATCTTTCTTTTTTCTTCTTTTCCCTCCTGTTTATACCCTACAGGCTCACTTGCTATACTCAGGCAAAATTAATTCTAGTCCTGAAGATGATCCCAGTACATCATTGGAGATAGGGATCGAAACGTTCGTCGACTGTTTGCAGTACTGCCCGCTATATGAATTGTATTTTTCCGGCAGTTACTGTGGGTTTGTGCTTACTCAAGAATTTCTTGCATTGTTTTTTAAGCCACCCTGTTCTCCTTGTTTGCCTGTGAATTCTTTTGTCTTTCCTTCCTGTATTGTGTTTCCCCTTGACTTGGTACAGGCTTGTGCCCAGTTATTAATGTGCGAAATGTTTTCGCTGTATGTTGTCTATCTTCATTATTTTGAAAATAAATACTTTTAGGTCCGGCTGGACACTAAAGCAAAAAAACACAGTCTTTATTTTTAGCCTGTGAAAATCAATCCTTCTGATATTATGGTAAACCTAGGACCTTTGTAATATAAAATTAGTAGCTCAACCCATGGTCCTTGGCCATTACTTTGGGTTCCCTTGTATATTTAAACTACATTTTGTTTCTGAGCAGCCCCTAAAAATTTTTGGGGGGGGTTCGTCAAGGGGGGGGCCGAGAAAAAAGGGGGGTCCCAAAACGCGTTTTTCCCATGTTAATTTCCATAGGGCGGTTGGCCTCACTTTTAGCTCGAACGGCTGAATGGATTTGCATGAAACTTGGCAAAATTGTAGGGACTGTTAGCCCGATGTGCCTTTGCTAGGTCTCAATATATGTGCTCCAGTGGATTTTGATAAATTAACGTTCAAAAAAATGTATATATCTGTGACAGCGCTCCGGGTAGCGCTCCGGTTCGCGTACTTGACGCGTAACGGAACTTCGCGAAGCGAAGCTGATTGGCTCTCCGGTGTCTGTCAACATTCTAAACAGTCCGGAGCAGCCGCCATCATGTCTCTCGGTAGGATCAAGAGACAAGAGGAGGCCAAAACAAAGGGGGAAATGACCATAAGGGGGAATAGTAGATCCTCCCTGACCCCCTAGGTTTGATGTGGAGGCTTTAAAAGGGCCCCGCGGGGCAAAAAAAATAAATCGTTTTTTTTGCGTGGGGAGCGCCCGGTACGCTTTTGTGCAATGGGCGGTGGTAATCTAAATGATGAGGAGGGGGGGGGGGCATCGTTCAAAGCACATCAGCGTGCATAAACACGAAAATGTTTTTATCTACCACGTACTTGACTTATCTCTCTGAGATGCATTCCCTTGTGTTTCGGCAATGGTAGTCTGTTCATTACATAGATCGCCCGAGGGCGGTA
This sequence comes from Lissotriton vulgaris, assembly GCF_964263255.1. NCBI lineage: Eukaryota > Metazoa > Chordata > Amphibia > Caudata > Salamandridae > Lissotriton > Lissotriton vulgaris. Next base: position 1,375,949,678 of record NC_141695.1, read on the forward strand.
GTACAGACCGCGTGTAGGAAAGGGTCAAAAGCCAGGGGTATAGGAGTATGTAACAAGCGAGCCATTTAATTGAAAAAACTAAAAGTGACAAACGGTTGCAGGATCAGTGAAGGTTGATTTTATAATTGAAAGTATAACAGGATCAGTTACAATAAAATCGTCCATACGCACATCATGGGCGAGTATCATGGGTAACATTATTTCGAAGCTTTATTAATACAATAATCAATAATGAAAAATCGACATCAATAGGGTTGTCTGTATTCACAGTCAGTACCCTTCCCCGCCCTCCATGTGCACAAAGACCGCATACATCCCCCATTACGTCTGGCTTCATCAATACGAGCACTAGAAAACAAGACATTCTGGGCAATACCACCCTTGACGCAGCCCTTTATTCCTCAAGATGGTGTCTTTCAAAAGCCAGGGGTATAGGAGTATGTAACAAGCGTGCCATTTAATTGAAAAAACTAAACGTGACAAACGGTTGTAGGATCAGTGAAGGTTGATTTTTTAATTGAAAGTATAACAGGATCAGTTACAATAAAATCGTCCATACGCACACCATGGGCGAGTATCATGGGTTACATTACTTCGAAGGTTTATTATTACAATGATCAATAATGAAAAATCGACATCAATAGGGTTGTCCGTATTCCCAGTCAGTACCCTTCCCCGCCCGCCATGTGCACAAAGACCGCATACATCCCCCATAACGTCAAGGCTAAGTAACTAGAACGTCATAAGGAGATGCAAGTCGCTCACATACTGGCGCCATTTTGGTCGAGGCCAGGCAGGTCCAGAGTATAGTTTAATGTCTCCAATAAGTAGCGGCAGGACCAGAATCCCTTTCGGCAGTTCTGGCTTCGTTATTACGAGCACTAGAAAACAAGACATTCTGGGCAATACCACCCTTGACGCAGCCCTTTATTCTACAAGATGGTGTCTTTCAAAAGCCAGGGGTATAGGAGTATGTAACAAGCGAGCCATTTATTGAAAAAACTAAACGTGACAAACGGTTGCAGGATCAGTGAAGGTTGATTTTTTAATTGAAAGTATAACAGGATCAGTTACAATAAAATCGTCCATACAAACACCATGGGCGAGTATCATGGGTAACATTACTTCGAAGCTTTATTAATACAATAATCAATAATGAAAAAACTAAACGTGATAAACGGATGTAGGATCAGTGAAGGTTGATTTTTTAATTGAAAGTATAACAGGATCAGTTACAATAAAATCGTCCATACGCACACCATGGGCGAGTATCATGGGTTACATTACTTCGAAGCTTTATTAATACAATAATCAATAATGTAAAATTGACATCAATAGGGTTGTCCGTATTCCCAGTCAGTACCCTTCCCCACCCGCCATGTGCACAAAGACCGCATACATCCCCCATAACGTCAAGGCTAAGTAACTAGAACGTCATAAGGAGTTGCAAGTCGCTCCCATACTGGCGCCATGTTGGTGGAGGCAAGGCAGGTCCTGAGTATAGTTTAATGTCTCCAATAAGTAGCGGCAGGACCGGAATTACATTTATGAAGAATGTTGAAGAGTAGTATGTTGAAAATCTGAAGCCATCGTTCTACAAACTCTCAACCAGCCTTGGATGGAAAAATCCTGAAGAATGTACAAACTGAAAACCAGTTTTTGTCTGCATAGCATCAGCAGCAACACTTGAGTCAGCTTTGTGTGAAGCCACCATCTTGATCCAATCAATACCGTCCCCTTGCATACATTCAGGGACCAGGCCGCAGGACGTGTCTTCAGATCAAACGGATTGTGGGACAAGGTCCAGAATGGAAGAGTCACCAAAAGGCAAAAAGTTCCGCCGGACCCCGGGAGCCGGCCGCCTATGTCGGGGGCGATCTCAGGCAACACAAGGGCAACAAGACTTGGGGAGGGGGCAGGAGCCAAGCGCCCCCTCCCAGTCCGCGCTACCACACGCCCCTCGGGGGCCTCCGTCAAGCGGTTCAGTGAGGCACCGCAGGCAGCTGTTCTTCAGATCAGTGGCTCTCACCGGCAAGGCTCCCCTCCGTTAGCAGCGATCGTTGGTGCTGTGGTTGCGGCCGGAGGCCCCGCCTAGTCAACGCCCCGGCCTCTCCATGTCGTAGGCCGCAAGAGTGGGCGCAACTCTGCTGGCCGAGCGAGAAATACTGTCCCCCTGCACACATTCAGGGACCAGGCCGCATTGCGAGGGCACCGCAGGACGTGTCTTCAGGTCAAACGGATTGTGGGACAAGGTCCAGAATGGAAGAGTCGCTGTATCGCAAGAGTGGGTGAAATTTAGCCGGATGGCGGGTGAGACGCTGTAATAGCAAGAGTAGGCGCAACTCAGCTGGCCGAGAGAGACTTGGGGAGGGGGCAGGAGCTAAGCGCCCCCTCCCAGTCCGCGCCACCACACCGCCCCTGGGGGGCCTCCGTCAAGCGGTTCAGGGAGACACCGCAGGCAGCCGTTCTTCAGATCAGTGGCTCTCACCGGCAAGGCTCCCCTCCGTCAGCAGCAATCGTTGGCGCTGTGGTTGCAGCCGGAGGCCCCGCCTAGTCAACGCCCCGGCCTCTCCATGTCGTAGGCCGCAAGAGTAATCGCAACTCAGCTGGCCGAGCGAGACTTGGGGAGGGGGCAGGAGCCAAGCGCCCCCTCCCAGTCCGCGCCACCACACCGCCCCTCGGGGGCCTCCGTCAAGCAGCTCAGTGAGGCACAGCAGGCAGCGGTTCTTCAGATCACAACAGAGTCTCATGCTCGATCGATTGAGCTGGCCGAATCAGGCAACAAGAAGGTGTGGGGGGGGCACCTCTTGCTCAATCACCACCTGAGGAGGTGGTACTCTCTTCCTAGGAGGTGGTGGTGGTGGTGGTGATGCACCAGCTGAAGCTACAACACTTGCTATTGCTAAGTGATGAAAAAAGGTCTTCCTCTCACAAAGATGAAAGTCAGGGTGAGGAAACAAGGAGGGGTTTTCATCATTTGGGACAAAAAATAGTTCTCAACCAATGAAAAGTGTTATTTTTAGGTCACATGACCTAGTCTTACATCATTAGGAACCCAAAAGTGAAATGAACCAATGAAAAGTTTTATTAACAAGTCACATGACCTGTTATGCTTACGTTACGCGCTCCGCGCCGCGCCCCGGACCACGCTTCCGGGAAGCTGTGCTTCGCGCCTCGCGCACCGGAGCACTTCCGGGTGCGCTAACGCGGCGCGTCATATGACAGAAGGGACAGGCAACAAGAACCATCAGTCAAAGAGGGGAGGGCAAGTTCTTCTCTACCGGGTCACGTTGGGGCTCCACCGGAACTGATCGAATTGGTAGTCTACAGTGTTTCTGGATGTTTCAGACTGAAGCTGGCGTCAGCATGAGAGCATTCCGTGGCTACGTCGTGGCCATTCCGCGAGCAATCATGGCAGTCGCTCCCCACCGGAAGTCTGCGGGAGTCGGGGACCCCGGTGACTCTTGTAGAATCTTCAAGGCTGAGGGGACGCTTTTGGGAATGGGGCCCATGCTCTAGCAGTCAAGCGTCCGAGTTCCAGGGTTGCCCAGAGCCATCCTTGCAGGCCAGGCCCAAGTCTGTGGAGCCGACCGCCATTTCCTGAGCTCCGTGGCAGCCGCCTGTCGCTGTACCGGAAGAGTGGGTGCAATTCATCCGGATGGCGGGTGAGACGCTGTAATAACAAGCGCAACTCAGGTGGCCGAGTGAAGCGCTGGGGTGTAGCTGAGAAACCTCCACCTGGGGAGGTGGGGGAGGCTCGTTCGCGCCACCTCTCCCTTCCAGTGCACCCCACGCCGTCTCCTGGCGCAGGTATCTGTGATGGTTGGACCAGGGCACCGCAGGACGTGTCTTCAGGTCAAACGGATTGTGGGACAAGGTCCAGAATGGAAGAGTCACCAAAAGGCAACAAGTTCCGCCTGACCCCGGGAGCCGACCGCCTATGTCGGGGGCGATCTCAGGCCACACAAGGGCTACAAGACTTGGGGAGGGGGCAGGAGTCAAGCGTCCCCTCCGATTCCGCACCAGCACACCTCCCCTCGGGGGCCTTCGTCAAGCGGCTCAGGGAGGCACCGCAGGCAGCGGTTCTTCAGATCAGTGGCTGTCACTGACCATGTCATGAATGATGTAATATGTGACATCATCAGCAGTGGATTGCGGGTGCGCGATATATAGTTAGTGCAACTAACTATATATGGAATTTCAATGGTTTTGTGTGAGTAAAATAAGGTTTTGTAAATGCTAATTCCTAACTATATATGGTCTATAACCCATGGTTTTTTCAGTGAATATATATATATATATATATATATATATATATATATATATATATATATATATATATATATATATATATATATATATATATTTTATTTATTTTTTTCCCTGAAAAAAATCAAAGGTTAGAGGGACATTATAGTTAGGTTAAAATGTCAGTTAAAGTATTCCATTTTAAACAGACAAAACTACTAAAATTCACCAGTTATAGTTGTCTCAAATAACTATAACTTGTGCCCCGATGTAACTTTAATTTGCGCTCTCACCATGCACAGTGTTGTTCTCAGTGATGTCATTTCAGATGTTCCAGTGATGTTATCAACTGTTAAAAAGGTCAAAGAACATGTCCTGAGTGATGTAATATGTCAGTAATTTAGGAGTGCATGGCAAGGGCGTGAGTTACAGTTACACTAGGGGACAAGTTATAGTTACTTGAGATAACTATAACTGCTGAATGTAAGTGGTTTAGTTAATTTGAAATGGTATGTTTTAACTGAAATTTTCACCTAACTATATGCCCCTTTTACCTTTAGTATTCTTCAGTGAATTTCAAAAGTTTTATTTGAAGTAAAAGAAGACATTGTTACAATTACTGTCTATGAAGTCACTTTAACCATTTTTTTCAGTGATTAAAGTAAAATGTCCATCTCCGTACACAGCGTGGGGCTGCATGGGCACAGAGCCTGGCCAGGCCCTTCTCCAAACGCCTCGTTAATCGGTCCAACCACTGCTACACACAGCCTTTGCAGTGCACCGCTGGGATTTGGGTGCCAACCCACCACCACACATAGCCTTCAGATGTGCATGATATGGGTTTGGGTGCTGGTCAGGCCCTACTCCCAGCGACTTTGGCCATGCATGGCATCAGTTCCCCTGCCGCTGCTTGTGGCAGACTATGTAATATAACACTTTAATGGGTGTGATTTTAAGTAAGGCAGACCTACTGGCTTTGTCAAAGGGTTAACATGCCAAAATATAAAAGTGGAGGACCTATTGGCTTTATCAAGGGGCCAGCAAATAAAATATATAAATAGTCACCAATAACTACAAATACATATTTCAAAAATTCACACATTGCAATGTTTAACATTAGCGATTGTCACAAAAAATTGTCAATTAAACACTATTTAAAAAAAACATCAAATATGTCTTCGATTCTTTCTTTAATATTTTTTCAGGCCAAAAGTGCAGCTGCAGAACCAAACTCAAGGGGTCCTTGCACTCCAGCTGACGACCATAAAGCTCCAGCTTGGAGTGGTTTAAAAAAATATTATAAGTCATCCTGGGTTCATGGATTCAATGACCCAGGAGACATAATGTGTCTCTTTTTTTAATGTGGCATTCCTTGCAGCCCCCCACCACATTAAAAAAAGTTTCGTGGTGTTCCTGCTCCTTCAAGGGGCAACACCAGGAAAAGTAAAATCACATTTATAAATGCCCCTGCAGGGCATTATAAGCCGCTGTTTGCAAGGAGCAGTGAATAATTAGTGAGTAGTTCCTGCCGCTCATTTATTAGTCCTTTATATTTTTTTTTACATTTTTTTGGAGGTCCCAGTCTTATCCAGGGCATCCAAAGATGTTATTAAGTTTGGAGTATGAGGTAAGCCTCAAGGACCCTAAGGCCCCTACCAGCACCACAATCCATAGTTGAGGGGAGCCAGCCATTATTTTTAAAGTGAATACTTCGTTGCCTATCCAGGGTACCCACAACATTTCTAATCTTTGGTGCTGTGGGGAGAGCCAATAGCCCATGCGGCTCGCGCCTGCTCCACTGCCAGCACCCATCCTGGCTGCTAGCGGGAGCCGGCTTCTTTAGTTTGCTGCTGCCCAGGTGATAGCAGTTTATTTCTGTGCTTCTGCAGGGTGGGATCAGAGTTGTGTGCCTTGCCCTGGGGAATGCGGGCAGGGAATAAAGTTTACATTCCCTGCCTGCACTGGCCCGGGCAGGGAACACAGCAGTATCATGGGATCACTGGGATCCTGCTTTGATTGGGGCGCGCCTATCTATAGTGGATCTATAGCACAAGAAGGGGGCCCAATGTCCCTCCAAAAAACCATCTCAGAGGATGAGGTTCCGGGCCATTGCTGAGGCACTGAGGGGAGTGCACAAACTCTTCCCCTTAATAAAGCAACTGTTTGGGGGAATTGGGTCAGTTGGGTTCAGGGTGAGGATCAGGACGACAACTCCACATAATAAAGCAATTGGCCCAGGGGTATGGGATGCCGGGAACACCCTAAAGGGTTGGATGGGTAAACATGTGCCCTCCCCAAATTAGGAAAGTTTGCTAAACCCCTGGACTGCGAATTAAATGGGACACTTCAGGTTCTGATAAAGTGGGCACTTGGCTCATGGGAACAACTCCAAACTTCACACACAATGCTCCCACAGACTTCCATCACGTTTAGGACAACACCATTGTCAAATTACGAGACCTCTTAACAAGCCCTGAAGCTCACCACAGACTCCCCAGGCCTCGCCCGAAGCAGATGTTTGACACGGTGTTCCAAAGAAGAGCCCTAAGGAGGGCTGTGCACCTGCACAAATCGAAAGGTACAGAGCACTCTGCTAATAATATGGCCTTACTGCGCAAAGACTACAAAAAATCAACATGGGAAGCCAAGAAACAAAAAGAACAGAATGACTGGCTAAAAATATTTGCCTTGTTAAAGGGAAAAAACCTGACCAATTTTTGGAACCTTATAAACAAACTTCGTTCCTCTAATAAGAGCAGGGGTACAGCGGTCCGTGAAGAAGATTGGTCCCAGCATATGATTCAACAATACTGCTGTGATACCCTGGACCCTGTGGAGGGCGAAATTAGAGATTGTGTCGATACTAAGCAGATAGAAACCCATGGGCTGACTACTCCGGCCGAGGTCTCCAAGAATTTGAAAGCCATGAAAAACCAAGGCGCTTCCGTGCCCAACGGCCTTCCATCTGGGGTATTCAAATGTGTGCTGGAAGATGGGGCTAAGCTCTTAGTCCCCTTATACAACAACGTCTCTACTACCTATCGGCTACCAGACTCATGAAAAGGCTCTATCTTATGCCCAATTTTTAAGAAAGGAGATCCCTCTCTCCCAGCTAATTACCGACTCATTGCCCTATTAGATCTTGAGGCCAAGGTATATGCCAGATGTCTTCTCAGGTCGCTAGAAAAATGGGTAGCGGAAAATAACATTCTACCATAATTTAAAATTGGGTTTCGATCCTTGCCTTCACAATAGACAGCATCACCACTCTAGCCATCCTGAGTCAACAAGCAGCGCAAAAAAAATCATCCTCCTTTATTGCTGCTTTATAGACTACAGTGCTGCCTTTCATAAAGTGTCTTGCAACACCTTATGGAGGAAAGTGGGGGATTCCTCAGAGTCTGCTAGGAGCCCTTATCTCCTTGCATAAGAACACATGGGTACGAGTCAGAACTGGCCTAACGACAGTCTCTGCAAAAATTCCAACCTCAGACGGCCTAAAGCAAGGTTGCGTTCTCTCCCCCCTCTTGTTCAACCTCTGGGAAGATTCATGAAGAAACGCAATCTCCTGCCGCCAAAACTGGGCCTTGCAAAAACGAACCTTCACATTTTGCAATATGCTGACAATATTGTTATAATGGACCAGGCAAAATATGGCCTCCAAAGAGCCTTAAGCATGCTCCACAAATATAATACTGCTAACGCTCTAAAAATCAACCAGGAAAAGACAAAGGTTTTGATATTCGGCTGTTGCAAGAACAGGAAAGGTTTAATGTGGAACATTGGGCCCGCAAAGATCAAAACAACATCAAAATACAATTACCTGGGGGTTCTGGTTTAGCGAGTCTTTCAGACCATCAGTCCACCTAGCCGCCTTAAAAAAGAGAGCTGGATCAATAACATACTCTCTGACCCGACTCAAACAGTCCCTGAGTAGTCCTTCTGCCGAACCCATTCTGAAGGTGATTAAAGCCACTCTTCTCGCAGCCTTAAACTATGGGCATCAGGCCTTTCCTGGCGCATGCTCGGCCAGTGTCGACCACGCCCAAGTTTTCATTTATAAAAAAATCTTCCATCTTCCGAATTCCATCCACAGGGCAAGACTACGACTGGAGCTGGGCCTTCAAAGACAATCTATTTTCTATGAGGCTGATACCCTGAAATACTTTATAAGGACACTAAAAGCCGCAGACACCACCCTAAAAGCTTGGTTAAAAGAAACTCTTGCCAGCTCTGGGAATCCATGGAATCATCAAATTATAAAGGCCATAAGAACGCTAGACAATGACAACTCATTCCTAACCGCAGACGCTATTCCATACACAGTCTGGAAAAGGGTTATCAATAAGCAGGTCAGACAAATTTCCTACCGGATGGACATCCAGGTTCTAAAAACAATAACTATGCTGCTTCCCTTGAATAACTAATACCTCCCTGGTGTACCTTAATCTCCTGGAAAGTCTGAACTCAGTGGCCCGGAAGAATTTAATGTTCATGCGTCTCTTAGGTCTGCGCGCCACTGCCTTCAACTGATGGGCTCCAACAAGTAAGGAGGGGCCTGCAGACTGTGCAACTACAGGTCTGAATCATGGTTGCATCTTCTGTGCTGTTGTCCTGCCCTTGACGCTCCCAGAAGACTTCTTTTAAAAACCTTATATTTAAAATGGGGCATCAGAACATGTTGGGAGGCATCGGCCCTTTGCTTTACTTCCTTAGACACTCAAGTGCTTGCAAGGTCTGGAAAATATGTGAAACTCCTGGTCAATCTCTTTTTACCCTCTCCTGCCCCTGCCCTTCCAGTTTCCCTCCCCCTAAAACTTATCACAAACTTTTTTCGCCCCCTGTTCTAGTATTCCTGTATTCATTATTTTTTGTCTTGGCTCTGGAAACCTGTTACGTGATTATAAGGGTAACTACAAGACTGCCTTGTTAGCTATATGTATATGAACTTAAACTTGATGGTTTTCTTGTTTTTTGCTTTTAACGTGGTAACTGCTCCATGATGACACTCTATTGCAATGGTTTTAATTAACTGTGCTAATTTAATAAAAACCTAAACCCTGGACCTTGGCCTAACCAGGGGTGGGGACTCATGTTTAAAAAGTGTTGGAGACAGCCTCTTTTTATTATATGGCAACATGGATTTGTGGTTCCTCCGCTGATACTCCTTGAGTCTGCAGCAGCATTTAAAAAAATTACTTTCTTGACTTCAGAGCGGTTCCTCTGAAATGCCCCCACCAGCCAAGGCCTTGAGGGAAGGGTATCCCTATTTGCCCCTCATATTTTGTTTTGTAAATGTTTGTTCCTTTAGGAGACATTGTGTGAGCGCCAGGTGATGAGGTCCCTGGGGCTTAACTGTGACTCAGGGCGGGGGGCTTCATGCTTCCCTTCCATTAAAAGGAAAAGATTTGGCCCTGGGGATGGGGCCCCCAAGGCATCTAAGAGGCTTGGGGAGGGAGGCCATACACTCCCCTCCCCTGATATTAAAATCAGCCCTGGGGATGAAGAGGACTCAGAGAGGGGACCCACTCCCCATACCCATTAATTTACCTATCCTCCCTGGGGCAGGAGGCCCCTGAGGCCTCAATAGGTCTCCGGAATAGTGGGGGGGGGGGGGGGGGGCTGCACACCGCCCTTCCCTATCAAATACATTTTGCCACCCCCTGGCCCTGTGGCCTAGTGAATGTCTTTTTTTAAAAGAGCAGGAGCCCACATTTTCTTTCTTCTTCATTTGTGGATCCGCAAATTTGTGGTAACATTTTTTCAAACAATTACGTTTTGGTCCCAAGGTGGTCTTTCTGAGACCACTTCAAGGCTTGTGGGGGGCGGGGTATCCATACCCTGCCCCCATATGTTTTATAAGGCTTTTATTTTTACGACTGGGGGTTGAGCCCCCGAGTCCTAAAATAGCTGCTCATCATACCTTTGCTGATGTGCTGTCAGACAAAAAGATCTTGGGCCAGATGTAGGTGGGAGATTTTGGCCATTTACCGGCCGGTAACGACCGAATTCGGCCGTTACCGACCGGTAAATGGCCATGGAGATGTAGGGGGATAAAAAACATGCATTTTCGGTAATTTTACCGAATCGGTAATTTTACCGATTCGGTAAAATTACAGAATCAGTAAAATTACCGATTCTGTATATTTTACCGAATCGGTAAATATACCGGTCGGTAACATTACCGAAAACGCATGTTTGGTATGTAGGTGCCAATTTTAACATTGACACAGGGCTTTGAAAATCGGTATTTTACCATGCAATACAATTGCATGGTAAAATACCGATTCAGGTGTACATGCACATCTGTGCATGTACACCTGTGCCATGTGGCACACATACATGCCCTTAGGGCATGTATGTGTGCCACATGGCACACAAGCCTAAAACAGGGGTGCCAGAGAGTGTCAAAGTGACACCCCCTGCACCCTTGCAAAATTAGGTATTTACCGATTCGGTAAATACCGAATCGGTATTTGATATTGAATCCTATGGGCTTCAAGGCCCATAGGATTCAATAGCAAATACCGATTCGGTATTTACCGAATCGGTAAATACTGATTTTTACCGATTCGGTAAAATTTACCGAATTGGTACCTACATTAGAAATACCTACTCCTAATTACTGAATCGGTAAAATTCGGTAATTAAGAGTCGGTATTTCTGATTTTGCTACATCTGGCCCCTTATCTCAAGAACTGTTGGCTTCACGCATCCTCTGTGGCATGAAATATCTATACACTTTGAACCTTAATTTTTCAAAAACTACTACACAGATTTACACTAAATCACAAAAAGCACACTTTCTGGACCAAGATCTAGCTTTCTCTGAAATTCGGTGTAACTCCGTTAAGCAGATTTTGCAGTATCTCTGTTAATTTTCGTATGGAAAAATGAATGGGGAAAACACATTTTGGATCCAGGCTTGATGGATCACCCTGAAACTATTCAGGGATGAGTTGAGTCGGATGAGTCGTTTTTTTGGGACGTTTCTCCAAACAGCAACAAAGTTATATTGCAAGCAATCAGATATCCGTCTTAAATTTTGACAACATACGGGGAACGCTTTCATACTGTGGAAAAGATTAAAACCGGAGTTTCTAGCTGTACAGTCTGAGAAAATGAGAGCAGGATTTTTACTAAAAAAAAACAACAAAAAAAAAACCTTTGAGAGCAGGATTTTTACTGCTTTGCCTTGGTTCAGAAGGTCAGGAGATAATAGGAATTTATCCCAGGTTTTGTTATTGTATGGCAGTTGGGATTGAAAGGAATTTGACAAATTGATGACTAGCCACTCACCTAAGTGTTGTGAAATACCTTGGAGAATTTGTAAGTGTTACAAACTGTTGAGTCGCAATAAATGGTCTACATAATCTTAAAAAATCAAATACATAATCTTAAAAAATCAAATAAAAGAAGTTGTGAGTTTTGGAGAATTAAATAATGAATTAAGTAATAGCTACTGCAAATGCCAATAAACTGTAAGTAACCTTCATGAAGACGGAATAAAGAGAAAGGTCAACAATTATGATGTTTGCAGTGTGTCAGTAAGCCAAGCAGATAAGTATGAAAAAAGCATGCTAAAATGTTATCCTGCAATTAAAATAGGCCCATGCTGGACTGACTTAATGGGACACCAGGCTGCATCCAACAATGTAGGGCTGAACTCCACCAACCCTGAAAATAAACCAAAGGAAGTGGTACACAGTTTACTCATATGCACATACAACATAAGATTTTCTACTGTATGTAAAAATGCTCTTGGCTACTAGGAGTGACCTTGAATTACTGAAATACTTCATGAGTTTCTCATAAAAGCTGTTTTTCAAATACTTAGGGGCATATTATCAAGGGGGGTTTATCTCCGCTTTTTTGGCTTTAAAAGCCAAGAAAGCGGAGATAAAATTATCTCCCTATTACCTAGCTGTCGCTAACACCAGTTAGTGACAGCTAGTAGGAGATAGCGACCATCTTGGGCCCCGCTTTGCATGTCAGTGATATTTATCACTAATGACATGCAAATTGGGCGTGCCAAGATGTTAGTGACTGGAAACAGTCGCTAACATCGCTATCTCCTATTACCAACTTTTGGAGATATTCGCGCTAAGCGCGATTATCTCCAAAAGCTAACACCTGCCCCTGAGCAGTTCTTAGCCATGTTATCCAATGGTAGGTGGATAACATGGCTAAGAGCATTAGCTCGGTAATGCATGAATATCGCTGATTTTCAGCGATATTCATGCATTTCGGCCGATTTTATCGCTTAGGAGATAAACCTTGATAATAGCAAGGTTCCTAAGCGATAAAAATCGCTGCAGCTCGGCGATAAAAATATTGCCGCTAAGCCAACATAGCGATAAATTATCGCTAATTGTTGGTAATATGCCCCTGAGTTTTTTTCTTACCAAATGTGCCTGGAAAATGAGGTTAAATGAATCATTAGAGAACATCACTTAACAAGCATTTACAATGCAATAGGTCTCGCAGCATTAAAGTTTGAGTTACTGTCATTGTAAATGACAATGCTTTGCATTATTTTATTTTTTGTATTTGCAATTGGTATATAAACATTGTTTGTGAATGGTTAGCTGTTGCTTATACTAAGCAAAGTTGGCAGTGATATAGAGTGCTAGTCTGGCTTGTTATAAGCATGCTGATTTAAAGCGCTCTGATACCTGCGGGTAAAGTTTGCGCTATATAAAAGTGAAAACTAATAAATAAATAAATAAATAAAAGCCTACCTGTACCATGTCCGTTCTTATTCTGCGATGCCACATATCTTTGGGTCCCTGTACTTAGTAACTGCACCCGGCTGTGGGAAACCTCCATGGCAGGAACAACGTGTTGCGGGGCAGACACGGGCAATGTAGCCACTGTCCTGTGGCTGCACCGCGGGGTAACAGTGTAGGGGCAGGGAGGCAGTTGGTAGTGCTGTGCCATAGCAGTGTAGTTCTCTGTGTATGCTGGGCATGGGGGTTGCTATTGGCTGACAAGAAGTTTAAGCTATTGGCATTGTAAATGACAATGCCTTTCATTTATGTTTTAAAAACCAACACGTAATTAAAAGGCATTGCCATTTACAATGCCAATAGCTCAAACTCTCACAACTGCGAGACCTATTGCATTGAAAATGCTTGTTTCACCTCCAGCTGGGCCGAAGTGAAGGGGCCATCCAGCCTCCTAATGTTTGTATATGCTGACTGGGGGCTTCCTGGAACCTTGCATTTAAATGTAAATGCCACAGAGGGAAACAAAGGCACACAGCTTGCCTTCTATTCACATGTACTTAAGTGAGACAAGCTTTTGCCTTTGTTAACCTCCATGGCATGTCGGAGCAGAGTCGGGTGTTTTCGCACTGCTGTACGTGTTCGGCTGTTGTAGGTGCGGTTGGCCGGATGGCTACTACCGGTAACGTTGGGCGGCAGTTGGCAATCCGATACAGATGTGTTTTGTTAAACGCACATGGGCCAAGGTGATTGTCAGCCCATGCGCCGTGTCGTCTATGTTGTGAAGGACGGCTATATGTGGCGTGCCTTGCTGGCGAGAACTTCCGGCATCCTGGTTACAGGCACCTGTGTGGCACTCCTCCTACCCTGTGTTCTGCCTTCGAGACAATGACCCGTTAATGTGCCTGTTTTGAGCAAAGCATTGCCACATAGGAATAAAGCACACTGAAACAGTGTGTTGTTTTTTCACACTGTCACTGTGGTCTGTATTAAGGAGTATATTCAAACCCTGTTCCATAGTGCAACGCGTCGGATGCAGCGCTGAACGTTTGCACCCTCCCCCTCCTTAGATCACACCTCCCACCCCCACCCTCACCCTCACCCTCATTAGAACACCCTGACGGCGACGCACATTATTGTTCATCATGAACATCTAACCGTCTTGTCATATAGCTACTTCTTTTCTATATACTGTGTTAAGTTAGCATGAGCTTATTAAATGTTTAAACGCCATTTTTCCTTTCGCTTCATTTTGCACATGACCCATAATTGTTATTTTAGCTTTCAACCGAGAAGAGCGTTGTGATTTACTTGAGAAATAATATGTTATTGTTCTGATATTAGCTTAGTTTGGTACACTGTCTGCACAGTGAGTGCTGAAGCTTCCAAGGATAACTCGACACAGTGTTGTTGTGAGGTCTGATCTTCTCACCTTCCTAGACATAACACAAATGCAGCTGCTGCCAAAATCTGGCTCGAAGCGGGTTTTATATTGCTTTGCTGAAAACACACGTAACACACTTGATGGTGCTTCGCATGCAGAGAGCTGGTGGAAGATGATGTGATCCTCTGCCACTGAGATTTTGAGGTATGGGCCCGCCCTGCTAAAACCCAAAAGAGACCTTCATAGATATAATATACTATGCTAAATAGGGAGGGTGAGAATTAGGTGTTGTTAATTCCTATTCATTTCAGCATCTTAGTATGCTGTCACCGTTCGCTTTCTATGGACTAGTAACTATGCTGATAACTTTGTTTCTTATAATGTGTTTGCTTGTATTATATAAGATACTGCGTTTGAGAACCCTGCATTGGTAAATAAATATTTCAAATATGCACGTGTCCTCATTTACTCCACGTTCTGGTTTGAAATGATTATATAGCGAAAGAGTGTTCATGTGTTCCATGATACTGAGGTATTCTAAGTTCATGTTCTGGTTTGTCTAAACATTGGGAGTTTGTTATGATCAATGAGACACTGTAGCTAGCTCGGTAAGGGGATTTTGGGTACTGAGGTGAGTTTTGGGCCATCCTAATTCACCGAGGTTCCAGATCTCTATGCACAGTTCTGTAGGAGAAACGGAATTCCCGCTACTATCTCAGGTGGTTGGTCGCCTCCAAATCTAAGCTCTAAACCAAGAGTCAGAAATCAAATCAAACAGCACAGAAATGCAATATATTGGAAATATATCCATTTATTTTATTTATTCAAAGTACATAAACATAACTTGAAAGCAAACCTGTTTTAATCCGTTTAAGTTATTTATCATTTTTATCTTTTTATTCATAAAACAGAATAATGAAAACCAGAGAGAACATATTTCCCAATTGTTAGTTCAATTTTGATTCGGTGTCTGATAGCTGCAGTGCCAGATGTTGAAATAGACCTGTAAATGCATATCAGGTCTATAAATATATGTATGTGTCAAGACAATTTTTAACGCGTGGCCTTTGTGCAGTATTGCGAAGGGACATCTTTTCTCCCTGGGAGTTGGTGTTCTGTAATGTTGACCATATGAGAGTTCTAGTTAGGAATGGGTATGATTTGCAAGGTATGAGTGGTATGTGAGAAGTTTGATTGTGTGATGCTATGGAGTTTGGGGGGACGGTTCTATTTATGGATAAATCATTGCTTTCAAATTATGTTTATGTTCTTTGAATCAATAAAAGACATAGAGATATTTCCAATATATAGAATTATTTTGATGTTGGATTTGTTTTCTGACACTTGGTTAAATTATTAGAGCGTAGTTTCAGAGGTCGGTTCATTTTTTTTTCCTTCCATTTTTTCAGTTTTCTTTCTCCCACTCCAGTATTAGTTTTCTCTGCCGGGACACCCTTATGTTTATATTTCAGGTGCTGCCGTGGTGGGTCGGCAAGCACGTCTCAAAACTTTTACTTGCTGCAGTCGTACACAGATGTCTGTGTGCTGCTGTTGTTTTTCCAGAAGAGGAGCACTGAGGACGAGGGCTTGGGGAAGGGGTGGCCTATCTGGCTTCACACAATGAGGCCGCTTCGGCTCTGTTTGCCGGGTTGTGTGCCCGGTGTGTCCGTATTGATGACCAGAGCTCCTTCCTCATACACGAATACGCGCCACATCCATAGATGGCGTTAGGATGGTGTCCGGAGGAAAGCACCAGAAAATCTCTAAATCCAGGGTTCGCAGGGGGGAGACCGGAATCAAGGCTGACCTCTTTCGTGACTTGCAGTTCAAGGGTCAATGGCGCTTTTAATCCTTCCCAGGTCGATGCATCTAGTACCTTTACCCTGTGATGACACACGCCTTAACACAGCACTTCTGAGTGCAGCGAGAAGGGGGGGGCAGGGGGAGGGGGACAGGGGGGAGCTCTGTACCCCTGACATGGTTTGTACTAATTGATTTGAGCCAGAGCAGCTGGTATTGCATGGCACATCTGAATACTTCTGGCCGGCCTGCTCTCTCTCCGTCTGCATCGATGATGCAGCTTTTCACAGCAACCCGCTTGCTGTCTTTTAAACAAGACGTGCGCGTGCACTGGCAAAAACGAAACCTGTGGTGGGGCGGGACTTCCGTCTTTTGCCAGAAGCCCGCGCCCAAGGAGGGCCTGGCCAGAGAAGCAGTGGAGACGCGGGGCTCCCATGCCCAAGGGAGAGCCCCACGGAGGCTGCAGAAGTCCGGAGTGGTGGTGAGTGGGGCTTAGTTGTAGGGGGGAGGGTGGGCTTGTGTGTGTGTGCGCGCGTGTGTGTATGTGTGGGGGGGTGTCTCTGTATGTGTGCTTGCGTGTATGTGCGCTCATGTGTGTCTCTGTGTGTGCGCTCATGTGTGTGTGTGTGTGTGTGCGCGCATGCGTGTGCGAAAGCAGGGGGAGGTGTGGCTGTGTGTGTTGGAGCTTCCCAGGAGCAGGAGATGTGCACACGCACGCACGGCCCGCTCCGATCCGATTCTTGAAGATGCACGTGGCCATCTCTTGTCTCCTGGGAAGCTGAGCCGGTGACTATAGGTCTCTGGCGAGACAGCGCTTTCGCGCTGTAATCGCCACGAGAAATAAAAATGTGTTGTGGTGGGAAGCACTTTTTTAGCCTTGATCTTTCCATCAAGGGTCTCATTTAATAGGTGAAACATGTACCTGTGTTAAAACATTTGTCAAGCACGTTTTTAGCAATGGCTTGCTCATCCACAGGACTTTCTTGTGACCCCACCTAGGGACGGGGCACATCCCTGCAAAATACGGCCAAAAATCGCTTTCTGAGTGCTCGAGAAATATTACAATAAATATGTTTGTATTTTATCGAGAGAGCAGGGAAATCCTTGCACATTCATCTTTCTTGCTAAGTCAGCCTGGAGTATCCCTTTTTTTCACCATCTATTTTGGCTTGGATGGGGGCTTGATGTGACACAGGGGTAAGCAATCTAAGAGAACAAAGGGCCATATGTATCATCAAGCTGATTTGCGATTCTGAAATAGCGATTTTTTAGAAATCGCTATTTCAGAATCGCAAATTGGTATGTATGTACAAATTTGCATTTTTTTTGCGAATTCTTAGTATTCCTTAATTGCGATTAGCAAATTGCGAAACGCAATTAAGGAATATTTTTCCATTCATTTCTATGGGCCAGGGGGCCCATAGGAGTGAATGGGAAGTTATTTTCAATTTGCGATTCTCAATTTAAGAATCGCAAATTGAGAATAATTTCAAGGGTGCAGGGGTTTCCAAAGGAGACCCTGTTGCACCCCTGAAATAGGCATGGGTGCACATGTGGTGCAAATACACGCCCTAAGGGCATGTATGTGCATCACATGGCACTTTTAGAAATGCAAAAATGTGCATTTTTCAAGGAATTCACAACTACCACCAACTTGAAGTTGGTGGTAATTTGCGATTCTTTAAGGACAATTTTCATTTTTTTTTGCTTCATACATTGCATTTAAGGAATCACAAAATTTACGATTCCGTAAATGAAATTGCAAAATAATGAATTGCAAATTTTGCAATTCCTTGTTTGAAATTAAGAAAGGGTGAAGTATGTAACACCCCATTAATTACTGGGGGCCTCAGTTACAATATTTTGACACACGGCAGCGCAGTAAGCCTTCCTGCTGCGCTGCCGTATGTCAAAATAAAAGTGCAGGAATGTGTACATTCACCCCAGTACAGAGATCTAGGCCTAAATCCATCGTTTTTCTGCTCACCATGCCATTCCAGTTTGGACCCAGTCATATGTAAATCAGTTTTGACCCTGCGTCCAATGGGAACAGTCCAGCCCGAACTGCCAGGCAGTTCGGGCTGGACTGTTCCCATGAGGCACAGGGTCAAGACTGATTTGCATATGGCCAGGTCTAAACTGAGTTGGCATGGTGAGCAAAGGAATGATGGGTTTAACCCAGATCTCTTGACTGAGGGTGAATGTTTTGATTTGTTCTGCATTCCGTCCATCAATTGTGTGTCTTTTGCTTTCTCGCGCCAGGTATCCCAGACGTGGGTCCTGGGCCACTGTGCCACTGGAATTAAGCTATCCTGGCTGAAGAGAGGTGAAACCCCCGAAACCAGTCCTAGGATGCTTGTTTCCGTTCTAGGGAGGACCTGGCTTGGCAGTTCGGGCTGGACTGTTCCCATGAGGCACAGGGTCAAGACAGATTTGCATGTGGCCAGGTCTAAACTAGGGTGGCATGGTGCGCAAAAGAATGATGGATTTAACACAGATCTCTTGACTGGGGGTGAATATTATGATTTGTTCTGCATTCCGTCCATCAATTGTGTGTCTTTTACTTTCTCGCCCTAAGTGCGCCAGGTATGCCATGTTTTGATTTGTTCTGCATTCCGTCCATTAATTGTGCGTCTTTTGATATCTACAAGATACAGCGCATTCCTGACCTTCTCCCCTGTGCCGGCACACAAACAGCAGCCATGCGCCAGCACAGACAACCTTGCATCACTTTGCAAGGGTGCCTATGCTGAGGGGATCATTGTTTTTGTGCAGCAAGGGACACCTTCCTGCACAAAAACAACCATTAAAGGCATTTTCCTCTTTCTATGCATGAGAGAGGAAAAACAAGGAGAAATAAAAGTATTTCTCCTCTTTGCCCTCCTTACGCCTCCCCTGGTAGGCAAAGGATTCTGCTGCATTCCTGGGGTTACAAAATGCTATAAATCTGTGAATGGGTCAAGTTCCATGGATGTTCCGTGGGAACACCCACAACAGCACCCATGGAACGCCCCTTTCACGCAGAGTTATGCGTGAAAGCAAAACATATTTACAAGGTCGTGAAAAGTCATAAAAGGTGACTTTACATTGCCTTGTAAATATGTGGAAGCCCATTGCGCCGCCGATGTGTCTATAAAAGTGTTGCAGCGGCGGTGTAATGGGCTTGTAAATTAGCTACTGGGTGCGGTAAATACCACCCAACTAAGAATTACTCCCCCTCCACAAATGGTGGGTTGTGCAGAGATATGAAAACCCTGACAAGCTCAGAAGCAGGCCCTATGTACAGCAATTGGTGACCAATCAATTTGAAGGCAAATTTTATGTTACATGGTGTTTCGAAAAAGAGCACGGTACTACACTGCATTCTCGCGATTTCAGATGATTTGCGTGCCGTTACAATCGATCATTAAATCCCTTGATTAAAACAGAATGAACACACCTTCGACTGGTCTTGCAAGCCAAGTACATGGAAAGAGTGAAAAATCGTGCAAAGAGCTCTCCTATCTGACCTCTACCGACTTCAACCTCTATCGACCACCAGACAAGAAAAATATAGAGTGGTCAATGGAGCTTCACAGCACTGAGCTACACCACCATTGGGCCTGCAGCAGAAAATGCAACCATCAATCCCAGAGACTGGCGCACACCATACCCATCAGGCGCGGATCCCCTTCATTACTCACAAGTCGTTTTGTAAACTACCTACTTTGCTCTGGGCCTTTCTTTTTGAAAGGCACTCTGCTGTAACATTATCTCTCATTCATGAGCTCTCTGATGAAGCAGGTCATTTTGACCTGAGACAACCTTCCGCACATGATAATGAGAGTCTCCTGCCTGCCTAGATTGAAGTTTTTTTTTATTTTATATAACATTTGAATCAGTCGAACGCTGTAAAAGCCGGTGAGGTTGGAAGGTGTGAAAGGTACCTGCCAGTTACAGCTGGACTGTGCCAGTTGGGGCGTAACAATGCACGGGGAACTATTTTACATCTCAAAAGTAAAATGATTCCTAAGACATTAAATTATTTAACTCGTAGATACTCTCTATACAGGAAACTCCTTTTTTTCTTTTTTTTCTGAGGTGGGCTTTATAAGGCTTTAGTCAGGACTCAGAATTCCAACCAGACCTAGTGACTTTGGCAATACTTGTTATTCCTTTTCAGGGGTAGGGAGCCTGTTTAACCTATAACTCGTCCTACCAGATTTTTACATACAACAAACATAATTCACAGCATCAGAAAAACAGTGACAAGCACTGCACAGCAAAGTTAGAGCAGTTTCTACGAATAGAGGGACATATTATCAAGCCTGTGCGCTAAAATTATCGCCGCTTTATCGGCCGAAAACGGCCGATAAAGCGGCGATAATGGGCTTGATAATATGCTCTATGGAATTCCAATCGAAGCACATGTTAGATGTGAAGACATCTAACATGGGCTTCGATTGGAATTCCACAGAGCATATTATCAAGCCCATAATCGCCGCTTTATCGGCCGTTTTCGGCCGATAAAGCGGCGATAATTTTAGCGCACAGGCTTGATAATATGCCCCAGAGTTTTTTCTGGATCAGATTGCTTTGTTTATTTACTGGATCAGACTTCTTTGCTACCAGTCAGTTTGCACAAACTAAGTATACGTGAGCGCTGATGTGAATGTGCACTACTACTCACTTTTTTAGGTGTGTACTCGAACCAGTAGTAGAGTTCATCTACTTCATTTAATAGAAATAACTACAACAATTTAAAACAATAGGAATTCCTAGAGCGTCAAGGGGGTCAGACCTCTTCCTCAATTGGTCTGTTCAGTTGCCACTCTCATTTTACTTTTACCAACCCCAGCACATAGCATGGAGCAATTGATTAATTGATTTCAGTCATTCACTCTCTTGCAATGTGAGGGTTGACGATTTTCCTGATCAAATATGTACTTCTGCCTAAAAAGAATTGTGCCAGGGCTGACAGGACAATACTTTAATTTACCAATGTTCTTGTTTCCATTCCTTATGCTTTCTTTTATTTCAATACTTGTTTGTTTAAACTATAGCTTCAGGTTGGAGAAATTCAAAGTCTCCAGTACAATTTCTTGGCACTAATAAGCATCTGTAGTGAGCTGGTCCCACATGTTCAGGTGTCATAAATAGACGCTGTAGACGTGGCCAGGTAAAAGTAGAAGGGGATACTCTAAACAATGTCTAAAAAAAGCAGAATCTAAGGCCCTCCAAGTAGACCGAAAGTCCACTCTTAAACCCAAGGTAAACAGTTCCAGCTATAAAAGAGCTGAAGTGTTATTTATAACAGAATACAATGCATACAGTGATCACATTTATAACATTCTTCGCAAGAACTGGCATCTACTTAAGTCTGGGCCCATGCCGGCTGGGACTATCCCGGACAAACCAAGAGTTGTCTACAGGAGAGGGGAAACACTAAAGAAAAAACTATGTTCCAGTTATGTAACTAACACGCATAACAAATCCTCCTCAAAAAATTGGTTACCAACTAGACCAGTTGGATTCCATACTTGTGGGTCTTGTATAGTGTGCAAGATTGGACTCAATAAAAAGACTGAGTTCAAATATAATACCTCTAAAAATTACACAATACGAACTTTCATAAATTGCAACACAACCCACACAGTATATGTTTTGGGATGTGCCTGCGGAAAAATGTATGTGGGTAGTAGTGTTAGAAGCCTAAAAATCAGGATACAAGAGCATGTACGAGCCATTAAAAACAGAGATACAAAATATCCTGTAGCTGTCCATATACAGGAACAACATCCAGAGAAAAGGGATATATGGTTCCATGCTCTAGAACATATAAAAAGCCCATTTCGAGGAGGAAATAGAGAAATACACCTAAGAAAGGCAGAGGCAGGATGGATTTGTCGTCTACGGGCGACGACACTAGGACTCAACATTAATAATGAATTACATCACTTTCTATGATGCTCCTAGTGCCCAAAAATACTTTTCCCTTCCCAATATATGTAAATAACAAAAACATGCTGATTAAAATAGTATATATAGTCGCTATAGATACACCACCAGTATATACCTGCTCGATTCAGAATTTACAGCTAACAGGTTGGAGGTAGTATCACACAAAAAAAGCAACTAGAATATATATAATTAATCACAATTAAAATTGTTCCTAAGCTTGTCAAAAAAACGCTAGGCTCTTGTTTAATTCATCTTCAAATGATATATAGATAAATTTGACAAAACTAAATGCAAGGATCAGAAAACTTTAAAACCATATGTGAAAATTAAGAAACTTATAAATAAACATATAAACAGTTAAATATGTTTGAATAAGGATATCAGAAACCATTACAAAATGGCGCTCAAAAATGGATTTAATGTCTAAAAATTAGCCAATAGATACTATTTCCCCTGTCCTTATACCTACTTCACATATGATTGGAAAATTAGTTTGGCTGAGATTTAAATAATAATACTCATTATGGAATATATAGATGACCGCGCACCATATATAATGAAAAAATTCGAAGTTGAATCAATATTCATAAACAATGCCTAAATATAAATAACTAATGCTTCGCGACACCAACATGCACTATAATAGCATTTCTAAGCATATAGGCATATGTATAAGACTTTGGGGTCGCCTTCGATAATAAAACAAACTATTTGTTTGACCATCCCAAGATGGCGCTTGTGCGTTTTCGCATGGAAAACAGGCACACCCTAATGACGTCATCGTTTTTTTCGATCCTCGTAAAGATAGGCGTTTGATTCAGCATAAGATAAAATAACAAAATCAGAGTTGAAATAGTTGATATAGATTTTATAATATGAAATCGTCAAAATTTAGATTAAACAACTGAGCGCTCATGCACATTTAAAGATGGAGCCTGCATGTTAACGCAAAAGATGACGTTTTTTTCAAAGTACGATCAGCTGTGCAGAATCATTACACTTTAGCGGGCTATTTAAACGCAAGATAGAACGCGTTTATTTGCAAGCCACTGCGGTTACGATGCCACGAAGCCAGCTATTTGTCAATATACAAGTAAGTGCAAGGGGTTACTCTGCTCTAAATATCTGATTAGACTAAAGAGTGCTTTCTTGTCTGATCTTTGGATCTGATAAAGATGGCAATTTTTATTACCAAAACTGCCATAGACATTACTGATATATAAATTTTATACATCATTTTTTCACAAAGATCAGCATGTTTGGAAATAGACCTGTTCCCCTGTAAAAATAACTAGCATATTAGAATATAGGAGACACTTCACCATAATTATGGGATGCAAATCCTATGGTGGTATTTGTTCAAAAAACGCTTTTAGACTTAAAGTATGTCAAGTCAAGTCAAGTCAATTTATATAGCGCGCTACATACCCAGAGGGTCTCAAGGCGCTTGAGGAAGGGTGGGGGATTACTTGTCAAATATCCAAGTTTTAAGTTGCTTTCTGAATGCTAGGTGGTTCTGAGTGAGACGAAGGTGAGTGGGGAGTGAGTTCCAGGTTTTAGCTGCCAGGTAGGAGAAGGATCTAGCTCCCATGGTGGTTTTATTGATGCGAGGTACGGTAGCAAGGGCTTGGTTGGAGGATCGTAGCTGGCGGGGGGGGTGTAGAAGGAAAGTCGTGTGTTGAGGCAGTCAGGTCCAAGTTCGTAAAGTGCTTTTTGTGCGTGGGTTAGGAGGCGGAAAGTAATCCTCTTATTGACGGCGAGCCAGTGGAGTTTTTTCAGGTGGCTGGAGATGTGGTCTTTACGCGGGATGTCTAGTATGAGTCTGGCTGATGCGTTCTGGATGCGTTGGAGTTTTTTCTGGAGTTTTGCGGTGGTACCGGCGTATAGGGTGTTTCCGTAGTCCAGGCAGCTAGTAACCAGCGCATGGGTGACCGTTTTTCTGGTTTCGGTCGGGATCCAGCGAAATGTTTTTTTGAGCATGCGAAGAATGTTGAAGCAAGATGATGAAACGGCGTTGACTTGTCTGGTCATCGAGAGTGAGGAGTCTAGGATGACGCCCAGGTTCCGGCACATCAGAGACCGTTGCTCAAGATATTGTGAGACATACATCAAGAAAGACGTTATTTGAAAAATTACAAGGTAGGCAAATATATAGTGTATCAGCAGATGCATATCTATGTGTTCCACAACTAATTTGAATGACACTTTGTTCTGTCTGCACTATTTTTGTGCTTAGATAAAGGAAAGATATCCCCATAACATTGAACAAACTTGCCACTCATATATATATATTTTTTTATAGATCAGTGATACAAAGACTGCGAAAATGTATTAAGGAAGTGACTCACATATGACTCTTCATGAGAAGAAATAGTAAAGCCTTACTTAATCCAGACAGTGACTTATCTGGTAAAAAAATACTATGTATGTTTTCCCTACATTACGGTTAAAATGAAAACACCAAACCTCCAAAGGATTAAAATATAAGGTCCATAGCTACAATAATAAGACTCTAATCCCCTTTTTTAAGAAAATGTTATGTTCAGTTAAAGAATCTTCCAACTGCTAATTTTTGCATTAGTAATAATGTTCGCCCTACCCACCAGACCTTGAATATACATGCTGGATAGTCCTGTTCTTTTGCAAAGAGTATAGAATTTCAATTTCAAAATAGACCAAAATAGAGACAATGTTTGAAAGAAGGAAATGCTTCAGTGGAGTTGTTATTGGTTCAAACCTAATGTCAAATAATTGTAAATTGTGTATAAAGTATGTAAATAGAATATATGTTTTGATTTTTAAAGAATAGATGGCATATGTAGATTATGAATAATGTGTATATGTATAGATTGTGATTAATGTATATATATGTGTCATTTGTAGCCCTGAAGAAGTCCTTTTTGGACGAAACGCGTAAATGTATTAAGGAAGTGACTCACATATGACTCTTCATGAGAAGAAATAGTAAAGCCTTACTTAATCAAGACAGTGACTTATCTGCCCTGAAGAAGTCCTTTTTGGACGAAACGCGTAGGCACCGGCTACAACATTGTTTTTATGAAGACAGAATTCAGGTTTTTTTAAACAAATAAAGAACTTACTACTCATCCACTGAAGACTCATGATTTACCAGGATTGACTGAATGAAATACTGCGATTCTATATTGTGTATCAAATTTTGTTGTGACTATATTGCACAGAAATAGATCATTCTTACTTTGTTAAAGAGTGCTGGACATTGTGGAAAATTATGTTTGTTTGAGACCTTTTAGTCTTAGGGAGATCGAGGGGTTTTGGATCTCCTGTCCTTAGCACCTAAAATTTACATATATAAAAGTGATACTAGTGGATAGGTGCAATATCGTATAGCCTCAAATCCCTGTGCTCGGTGTGTATAAAGGTAAAAGTAGAAGATATTTATTACGTTCTTTAGATGTAGATATATTAAGCCCCACCAGGAGAAGCTTCCTAGTTGCTCAGCCCATCCTCAACTGACAACACTCATGCACCCAAGCATTCCACTCACACTAACATTCTAAGAGGAACACTCACACTGGCTGAGCAGCTAGAGCATATATACAAGAACATATATACAACCTGAGGATACTACAGCATCATGTTTTCCTGTTATGTGCATTACAACTACAAAGGGTTTCTATGTAACCTTACCAGCTAGGAAGCACCTGTACTGTACTATTAATATTATATGCAGTAGTTGTAAATAAAAATGTTAGTACAAGCATAAGGCCGCCAGATTTAGGATATGGCATATTTTCTTTTTTTCTTATTTATTTTCCTGGGGCACATGCTTGCAAATAAATAATAATTATAACTTTCACATCAGTTTCCCAAGGCCAGTACTACTCACTTTACCAACGCTTGCTTCACGCGGTTTGAGAGTGAAAAGGTATACAGGCAGTGCCTAATTTGTAAAAAACGTAGTGCCGGGCCCTCGACAGGAGGACACTAGAGCTTGCACCATCCGTTGCCCCTGGCGGCACTGCCAATTACAGTAACAACACACTACTAATCATCACCATCTTCAAATTGTGACAATTCATACTATTACAAGCCCCCAAAGCTATAAGAATGGCTTTGGAGGCAAATACTACTAATTGGAAATTTAAATTTAAATAATAAACAGAAGTTTGTGTGCTTGCACCTAAATTGGCAGACACCACTACCATGTGGCAGACAGTCATAAACCCCGGTGCTGGCAATTAAGTGCCGGTGCTGAGCACCTGAAAGCACCAGCACAAATTAAGCACTGTATACTGGTTTTCTAAGGAACAATTGTTTCAGTCTTTGCCAAAGTCAATAGGTCTAGCACTGACTGCCAGCCCTTCGACTTTGTCAATATTTGATTTGTCATGAGCTTTGCCCAACTGTACTGCTGAGGGATCTGCCAGATTAACGCCAATTAACCCATTGAGAGCTTGTGACGAGCTGAGCTCGTCCTGAGGCACAGTGGAGCTGCACTCATGACGAGCTGAACTCGTCACGGCCGTTGGAACGTTCGCACGCGGGGATAATTTCCCCGCTGTGCTGAACGTTCCAAAACGGGTGTGGCTGTGACGAGCTCAGCTCGTCATGAGTGCAGCTCCACTGTGCCTCATGACGAGCTGAGCTCGTCACAAGCACAGCTGCGCCGTGCGCGGCCCCCCTCCCCACACGGGGGGAAACACCCGCAGTGAAGGGGTTAAAAAACACACTGACTAGAAACAAACATATGCTTTGGATTTCAAAAAGTCCTCAAAAAAAGGGAGAGGCATCCTAAACCACAAAAGGGACAGGGTAGATATATATCTAAAAAGAAGATTCCCTTTTGTGCAACCATCTTGAGGGGGGTATTAGTTTACTTGTCAAAAGCAAATTAAAGTGCACCTAACACTAATTTATACAGTGAAGAACCATGTAAAAAAATTCCTTTAAAAAAACACTATGTTTCTGAATATAGAGAAACATTTATATGTATTTTATGTCTAGTTACATGCGTTCCAAAAAAATCATACAAATATATTAAAATATATTTCTCACATTTTCCCCAATATTAATACATCATTCTGGGTCCTAATATTTACACACAAAATTAACCATTTATATGTATATGAATAGTTTATAACCAAGTTATCACACAATTTAAAAACCATACATAAAAGCAGATAGTAAGAGAAAATTGATTGAGAAAAATACGGTCGACGCAACGTTTTGATGGGACTTGAAATGGTTCGTCCCACCTTCAACAAACCATGCACAATTTATTTTCCAGCTACTGGGGCACTGTCTCTACTTCTGTGCCGTGGTGGCTGAATCAATCCCTTGGTTCAAATTTCTGGGGAGTTGTGATCATTCTGCTATGGTGTAGGGAACTATTAATTCCCTTACTCTTACAAGGCCTGCCACATTTTCGGGTCCCACTTTACTTAGTTACAGAGATGTACTAATTCATTTGTTCGGCTATCTCGTCAGGTAACATTTCACGATCACTGTTTTGTGTTTTCACTAGTCGTTCAGACAGGAATGCCGTAACCTTTCCAATCGCTAAAATCCTACAGGATCGGTATTTTTCCGGCGCTTCCAATCTCTAACCCATGTGGGATCCGTATTATTCCAGTGCTATCAACATGGACCTCGGATTTCAATCAAATTCGTCTGTTTGCTGTCCGTCTTCTCGATTGGATCAGATTTTAAAAAGTACATAATGTCATAGTAGTCTCTGGACCTAAAAATAACTACTTTATGCACAGATATGCTTCTTGTGAAAGAAAATATTGTCTTCACTCTCAGCCAGTGGCTGCAGGGGGCTGACCCATTGCCCTATGCTGTGCTAAAGTGGGCAAAAGAAAATGTGAATGACACAGGCCAATGGTAGAAACTGTCTGGCTGAATGACCCTACAAGTAAACATATTATGCATGTAATTTTAGGAAAAATTAAAAGGTCTCGGCTTACACCAGATCTAAATATGACTCCAGGTCCTCAGTGAGGATGCATTGGGGGACCCGTAGACCTGTCTGTTGGGGGTGTTATTTTGTAAAAAAGAGAAAGCTTTGGCAACCTTAACATTCATAGACCTTGCTCTGGTTTTCGGCGAAAGAGTTGTAATAATTGAAATGAAGGGTTGGGCTGTCTTATTAAGAATCCGGTATGGTGAGATACCCAGTGTCATGAACCATGAACAAGTTCATACACCAGGTCCCATCTGCATCTAGGACATGCAGGTGCTACAAGCTGACCACAACTGGTTCCACCGCTCCCCTTGAAGTGGTTATTGCACAATCAGCTACTGCTGAGACACAGCTCGGTTCCAGAGAGGGCGATGGGAAAACTGTCCTCCTTCAATGTAGCCAATTACTAAACAAGGTAGATGGTGCATGCGCAGCTCATAGAGGTGAAATCACTGCACTAATGTGTGGCTTCTGCTCCTTACCATGAGGCAGTGACCGGTCACTGATGGCCACTCTTCCCCAACAATATGTTCCCCTAGTTTAGATGCAGACACGTCTAAAACTCTTCAAAATTTTTTTTTCAAAGAACCATTAAGATTTAATAGGGTTTCATCCGTGGGAGCAATCTGTCCTTTGGAAGAACACTGTATATGAATCCTGGTTTGACAGCGCAGAGCACTACAACCAAGTCATATAGCTGGCAGTAGATAGCACTATGTGGTATTCTGAAATATCACATAGTGTCATACTGCTGAAATACCCCTTAATGTTGTTGTGAGGATTCTGCTGTGAAAGGGAACTCCCTTGGATGTCCTATTTTGGCAGGCAATAAGAAAAAACAAAGGTCCAGAGCTGAAAAGGAATATAAAGAACAAATGCTAAATAGACCACAATAGGCTGCTATATATTTTCCTTGCCCAGCTGGACAGGGAATTTAATATAGAAGAATCCAAGTGTATAACAGTTTAGATACATTTAGCAACAAACTATTTTTGCAGTAAGGCACAGTCCTGCACCGTAGTAGAGAATTAAGAATAGAGAGGAAGGAAATCAGAGGAAAGGTTCTTCAGGCAAAAAGAGTGAGCGAACTGGGCACTGTTTATAATCAATATTAGCAGTGTTTCCCAGAGTAGCACATACAAACAATAATGTACAGTGATCAGCAGTATGTCTACTAGAAGGAGTCGAAGTTTCGATCCCGTGCTCAAATTAAAATGGGATCATCTTCAGGACTTAACAATATAATTGCCTGGTTATACAATATATACACCTGTTAGGGAGGAAAACAGGGAAAAAGAACAAAAAAAGAAATTGCAGTTTTAGTTTCGAGACGTAGCTGAGCCGCGTTATTCAACAATCGGATTCGCAGTGGTGAGGTGCCAGCAAGGGCGTGCTATTTATTTAAAAAAAGAAAACAAATTAAACTTTGGTGGGGGGGGGAGAAAAGAGGTTTTTGTGATGCCTGGTGCACTTATCACTCCCGTGGTTGAGTGGGGGAGTGGGTCACTAATGGGTAGTTATTGGCTGGGGTTCCGTGCTGGTGAGGAGGGAGCTAGCGTGACCAATTGCTGGATACGGCATTGGTAGAGTAAAGCCCACAAGCATTGGAGTTATTTGAAGGGCTCTGCGTGGCGCGTCAGGTCCGCCTTAATTGCTGGATCGCTGAGGGAGTGGGTGTTTTCAATTCACTGTTGGTCAAAAGTGACAGCAACTTGGCAGTGACGGCGAACAGGCAGTGATTTCAATTGACTGTGGGTCAAAAGTGACGGCAACTTAGCAGTGACGGCGAACAGGCAGTGAATACACGAGCAGCGAGTGAAAGTATACCTCTTGAGGGGTAGATGCCTCAGGGCATGCGTGAACACTGTGTGTTCTTGGTGGGGGGAGGGAATGGAAATCTCATGAGGCAGTCCTCCTTGGAAGCAGGGCTTTTAATAACGCTAGTTGCGCTGTAAAGGGAGGGAAGGTTAACGCTGATAATTGGGTCGAGAATTGATAATTCACAAGAGGTGATGTACATTGTAATACATAGGAGCCTCACCACACACCTTTTTAATAGTGCCAGCCCGGAGGACCCTTAAAGATTTACCTCACGAGCCAGGCACTTTTTAACCATCACTTTGAAACACTACAAACCTCACCACTCATTCAATATTACATACACCCTCACACACACCTCACATAGTCTGAGTAAATAGTGCTCCCGCTTAGACGTAGGTCGTAGCGTGCCGCATCCCGTAGAGGGGTGCGAAGACCCCAATGATGAAGCATGACACCAAGGGGCCTAATGGTGTGTGAGGGGTATTTTAAGAACACCTCGTGCTCCCCACCATTATAGGGACCACGCATACCCAACAGTGGATTCTTTTTTTTATACATAGGGATCTATGGTAGCCACTGTATACACCTGTGTGCTGGCTGTGGCAAAACAGGGTTCAGGAACCCGTGGAAATACTCAGAGACGTCAGAGTACACCGCACCATTTCTTGGTGAGGCCTATGAGGCCACATCAACCAGCCCACAGGTGAGATTGTCCTGTGTGATACAGGGGATGCAAAGCATGTCCAAAGGAGATGTCTCCTGATTATGCGGTCTTAAAGCACGTTAGACACTGCCTGGCAGTGGCGTTCCATGGGTAAGGAACGTGACCTCTCTGTAATTGCTGACAAAATAAGTGAGCTGCGGAATTCTTGACAGGACACGTCAGCAGACTGTCTAAGACTTCCCATTGTGCCACCAGGTGCTAACTAACAGGAATCTCTGCTGAGCACCCAGGGCTGTGCCTGCCAGCACATCATGTGTAGCTGATTGCAGCATCCTTTGCTGAAAAACTAGTTCACATCTCCAAATGGCAGAAAGAAATAGGAAAATAAAACAAAGTAAACAGGGCTTTGAAATAGTATTGGAACAAACATTTGTATACTCATACATTGAGGAATTACATTGGTGAAATATATGTTCAATAAAGGGTGTTCCTCCATCACTCCACCATTTAGTGACCTGTGAACTGAATCTGTTTATATTATACAAACAAAAGCAAGGCAATGCTTGCACTATGGAGGGAATGGTTTCTCCAAATCCTTTCTTAGCTAATTCAGGGAAACTGGTTCTGTAGTAAGTAGAGTAGCAAGAAGACGTATAAGCCAATGTCGAAGCCGTGGGAGGTGACATATTTATTGTGTTAGAAAAGTTGGCAATGTTGAATCATTGGATGCTGAGGGGCATTTTGTGTTAAAATGTCAACCTCACATTTTAGTGGAAGAAGAAGACGAGGAAGGGGAAGGCTTGGATGGGTAGGAAACATCCATGTATCAGCTGGATACAAATTATGGGTAAATTGTAAATAAAGTTGTAGTTAGACTTAAGATTTTAGCAAGAGGACAATTACCTCGTGGACCTATTAATAGTTTTGAGTCAGCTTTGAGATCTTTGGCTTCTATAAGTAATTACTGGTCATTTTAAGATGAAAATATTAGAAATCAGTTAGTTCAGAAAATATGTAAAGATGGAGTAGGGATCTCTAAATCTTAATCTCTAAGTGAAATCATCTTACAGGATCCACGACTGGTCATATGGACCTTTGCATGCCAACTTGAACTGAGTGACAGAAGCTAATATCAGCGGGACATTTCAATTACTGTAGAACCAATGAGGCTCCACAACAATGACAGAGAATGGTGATCAAACCAAGGTTTGTTAGCAAATTAGTCAAATCACAATTCAAATTAGTTGGCAAAAACGTGAGAAATATATCATTATAGCATAGATATTAAATACTAAATTTAAGTATTAAAAAGAACAAAAGATGGCAGCAGAGGAAGATGGTTGCCAACTAAACAGGCTACGTGTCGCCTGGGGCTCATATCCTGAAATCCGCCTAGATATCCTGTAACTTCTGCCCCGCCTCGGAGGGAAAGGTGTTGTGTTGACCCCACCAGTGGCAGTAGTGTAGTGTACAGGAGCAGCAGGGAGGTGCTACAGCGATGTGAAACTGCCTCGATGGGGATGACGGAAGCAGGCCGCTGGAGAGGAGTACTGTTCCGGGTGGAACGCAGAGGGCCCTGCCATTGCTGGCAGCAGTGGTGGAGACCCACGGACCCTGATGAGTGGCCTGCCAGCTTCCGGGTGGGAAGCGAATGGCAGGGGGGTTTGCGGCCGGCAGTCATGGCAGGCGGCCTATGCAGCTGACAAAGGCAGACCCAGGCAAGGCCTGAAGAGCGAGTCGGACGGGGTAGGCTGATTGCTGGCTCAGTGATGGGGGGGGGGGGGGGGGGGGCAAATAGGTCGGCCTGAGATATGTTGATTGGTTGATCGGGTGGCTTCCCCGCCCTCCCCTGCTCTCTTTTATTTGCTGTGATACAGAATAAAAGGGCCCTGATGAGCCTTGTGAGTGTAGCCTGGGGACCAGAGGGAAGCCTGTGGGGCCATGATCTTGCTGATGGAGTGCTCTCTGCTGGAGGGGTTTGGTGTGACAACGTGTTGAGAAATCGAAGGTGAAAGAGGGAAGGTGTTTGGGTGCCCCCTTGGACTCGGGTGTGACTGGAGGCCCCAAAGAGGTGAACTGTGGGCTTTAGCCCATACACACAGCAGTGACAGACATCCATATTGCATTAGGCAGCAGGACAGTCGGTGGGACCAGTGAGTGGGATGGTGCTTCGGCTCCCCTGACCTGCCAGTGGCCATGAAGGTGGGTGCCCGGTTGCGGAGGGGGTCAGGTGAGGAGGAAACCCCTGCAATGGTAAAGGACCACCCCCAAATTGCCCCACAGCAGAATAAGTTGGACCAGTACATGGTGAAGATGTCCATGCCAGGGGCACTGACCCAGGGAGCAGAGAGCACTGCTCCAAGAGGGGAATCACAACAAGAGAGGGAACCCTCCCTACACACAATTATGGCTGCCATACCAGCACTACGGGGCTCCATTGTGCCTTTAAAGCCCAAATTGGATGCCGTGACGATGGATGTCCATTTGCTCCGGGCTGACTTCCACAACATTTCCAAAAAAGTGGCAGTGGCGGAAACACAGATAAATGGATTGCTTTCCACAACAAAGCAGTTAGAGGAACAAGTACAGACTCTAACAAAGCAAAGTATAGTTATAGCCGCTAGACTTAAGGTCAGGAGGGGACACTGAGAATGAATAATAAAAGAGTGGTTGGTATTCCTGAGGGCTCCGGGCTACCCAGTGTTGATTTGTTCCTTGAGGACCTGATCCTTAACAAGCTGAAACTAAAACTCCTCACAGCCTTTTTCTCAGTGGAAAGAGCCTATCGTGCATTGGGCCCACCACTGCAACCAGGGCCCAATGTACAAGGAACTGAAATACATGATGCTCTACCCCTCCAAATTGAAAGTCTTTACAGAAGAAAAGACATGGCACTTTGCCACCCCTGAGGAAGTGTGAGACTGGCTGGAAGGCTAGAGGGTGGCCAGGTGGAGGGCTCATGGTGGCAAGAAGAAAGATGTTCCAAGTGTCCCGGTGAGAGGAGATCGCCCCCCCGACAGCCAGTGAGAACTGCATCCCCCCTTGCAGAGCACGTGAGCATACCGAGGGGGGAGACCATGCAGGGGGTGGTTAAGTGCATAGAACGGGAGGCACTAGGCAGGAATCAGGAGGGTGGGGGGAACGCTTGCTGGAACTCACTAATGTGATCATGTAAGGGACATGTTAGATCCATACTGAGCTGGGGCAGACACATTTAAACCAATGTATATGAGAGATGTCTCAGTTATGAAAGTACCAGTTATCCGAAATGCCGTTGACAGGGCAGCTGCAGCTTACCCCCTCTGCTGGATGTTTTACTTGGGGCGACAGACGCTTTGCGAGTTGGGGGAGTGGATAGTTCGAAATCTACAGTGCAGGGTAGTGGGTTGGGGGATTAGGGGGTTCACATTTAGTTTACTGTTTACAAAGGCTTTAAAGTTCTATGACTCTTATTTTCATAACGAAGGGGCTATGGGGGCCTTACAATCTCTGGAGGTACCCCAGGAAACATGGGAAAGCACTGGGAGCCCGGGGCAACAGAGAGTGGATACCCTAAGAGATGTTGACAAAAGGTACACGTGACACCTTCCAGGGGCTGAAGATATGGTTCTGGAACGTTAACAGACTGGGAAGCAGCATAATACGCACGTTACTTCTACAACACTTACGACGCCATGGCCCACACATAGTACTATTACAGGAGACTCACCTCCGGGGTCATCATTATAAGGCTTTAGATAGAATGGCATATGCACCGAAAGCCCATGCAGGATACACATCTGATTCAAGCGGAGTAAGCATCCTTGTTAGAAAATCATTGCCCTTCATCTCTTGTGAGGTGTGGCATGATACGTATTCTCTCTATGTGACCCTTAATGGAACATGGGAAGGGACTGGTTTGAATATCTGCTCGGTCTATGCTCCGCCACAACTCCTGAGGACGACTCTCCCTGACTTGGGAAGCCTACTGTTGAAACTGCCCCTAGAATACTGCTGATAGGTGGAGACCTGAATGTGGTTCCAGACGCGGGCCTGGATAGAATGAGCGGTGCAGCTGGAGGAGGAGGGATGGGTCCCCTGCCCCAATTAGTATCAGCAATGGGAGTGACAAATTTATGGAGGGAGCATAAACCTGAGAGCTGCCAATACACGTATTTCTTGGTACAGCATGGCAGTTTCTTTAGAATAAATTACCTAATAACATTCCGAGCCCAGATGCCACGGTTCTGTGCCGCATCGCACCTAGCGAGGGGAATCTCGGATCACTCCAGATGGAGGCATAGATGTCTGGACCATCAGTGGGTCACCAGATGCAGCTAAGGCTGGATACCTGGTTCCTTAAAGACAAAGGGAGATAGGACAAATCAATCAATCAATCAGGTGTTTGTTAAGCGCAACTACTCACCCGTAAGGGTCTCAAGGCGCTAGGGGGTGGGTGGTCTTAGGTTCCAGTCCATCAAGGAGGGGGTCTGTCGAAGAGCCAGGTTTTGAGGTTTCTTGTGAAGATGGGGAGCGATGTTATCTGTCTGAGGTGGAGCGGAAGGTCATTCCAGGCTCTGACCGCGCGGAAGGAGAAGGAGCAGCCTCCCGATCTGCTCTTTCTGATGCAGGGGACCATGGCTTAGGTGAGCTGGGCTGATCGTAGGGTCCTTTGGGGTGCGTGGAATTTGAGTCGGCTGTTCAGGTATGCTGGACTGGTGTCGTGGAGGGGCTTATGAAGGTGGGTTAACATCTTGAAGGTGACTCTAGCTACGATGGGGAGCCACTGGAGTGTGCGCAGGTGCTGGGAGATGTGGCAGACAAAGTGCATGGCTGTGCCATTTTGTATTTCAAGGAAAATTAGGGGTCGAAAGAAAGATACTGGAGCTGGAAAGATTAGTTCAAGAGGAAAGGGGAGAAATTAATAGACATTGACTGTAGCTACGCCAACAGGACTTATGTGACTTGGCAGAGGACCTAGCACAGAAACATGCATTAGCGACACAGCATCACCTATACGACTAAAGCCATACCACTAATGCGGCTATAGCGGAGGCTTTTGCCTCATACTATGAGACTCTGTATTACTCCCGATCCTCCAAGACGTACACAGATTGTATGGACTTTCTTCAGAATGTGGCTCTCCAGGTGCTTTCAGAGGAGGAACAGAAGGCCCTAGAAACAGACCTGACTGAAGAAGAAATGGCACAGGCATTGGATGAGCTTCAGTCCAGCAAAGCACAGGGACCCAATGGCTTACCAGTCGAACAGTACAACGGGTTAGCAGATGTGGTGGTTAAGTCAATGCTAGCGATGTCTCATGAAGCAAATACTACGGGCTGCTTCCCCATTGATCAAAGGATGGCAACGATAGTGGTCATACTAGAGATGGTAAACTCCGACTGACTGTGGGTCATGCAGCCCGATCCCTCTACTGAATGTGGAGGTCAAGGTGCTGGCTAAAGCCCTGACAAATAGACTACCGGGTATCCTGCCCTCGAGTGTTTACCCTAAATAGTCAGGTTTTATCCCCAACAGAAGCACTCAGCTCAACCTGTGACGTCTTTACAGAGTGCTCCATCTAACTGAGTCATACCAGGAGACACAGACTGGCAATAGCTTTAGAGGCTAGGATGATGTTCAACTCAGTGGAATGGAACTACATATTTGCGGTGCTGGGGAGATCGGGATTTGGTTTAAAGTTCAGGGCGTGGGTCAGGCTACTATATTTGCCCCCCAGGGCCAAGGGTTAATGCCGTGTACCCCTCTGGAGCTCAAAACTGAATGATGGCGTGCTATCATGCAGTTTTGAGCTCCGGAGGGGTACAAAGTGGGGATGCCCTCTGTCCCCCATGATGTGTGCTCTGCCGCTGGAGCCACTGGCGACTTGAATCCAACTGACCCCTTGATTAGGGGTATAAAGGCATCAGGGGATGGGAGGAGAGGATCTCCCTTCATGCAGACAATGTCCTTTTATACATCGCCATCCCCAGTCTTCCATTGATAGGGTAAGGTAGGTATTTCGTATTTTTAGAGATCACCTCTGGTGTACGAATAACTGGTCCAAGTCAGTGATTTACCATCTGTCGGGGGAGACTCACCGCCTGCCCCGAGACTGCCTGGCCCCGGTGAGATCTGAAGGATTCGATGTTTAGGGATTTACATCACGCGAGACCCACAAGAGTTCCTCCACTGGAATATCGAGCCACAGTTGGACAGACTTAGACCAAAGGTGACACTTTGGGGAACCCTGCCACCTACGCTAATGGGTAGAGCGACCCTGTATAAGATGATGAATCTGGCAAGACTACTCTCTGTTATGCGAAACACGCCCTACATGATTCCGGCAACAGTGTAAAAAGGAATTGACAAGGAAGTTTGCAGACTGTTGTAGTGCGGGGTAGCCCCTAGAGTGGCTCTGGTCAAGTTGCTGCAAGGGATATATGATGGTGGACTGGCAGTACCTGACATCTTGGAGTACTATTGGGCTTCCCAACTCCTGGTGATTAACGATTGGGAATTCATTAATCAGCAAGACTGAGCGTATAGAGTGGATAGGGCATCCATGGCAAAGGGTGGGTAAGAGGAACTTATTTATGGAACAGCTAGAGGTAGAGGCAAGCCGCACCATACACAAACTGTGGTTGACATATGGAAGGAGGCCACCCGGTTTTTGAGCTGGAGGGGAAAACTTACCGGTCTAACGCCACTTTGGTGCAGTGAACAGCTGTTGGAGGTAGGAAGCTTTGAGGGATTCTGGAAATGGGAGCACATAGGTATACAACATTGGGGGATATCTGGAGGAACCAGGCGTAGGGTTATTAAGCTAGTGTGATGGTGACAATGAAAAGGGTTATGGCGATGGAGGTCCTTCTCAATGCTAAATGTTTACTCCTAGGTATAAGGGGGAAGCAGGATTGGCCCAGGTATACGGAGATTTGGTTGAGACTGGCGGCTGGAGTTGCTAAACGAAACATACAAGAAGGTAGGGGGCCACTGCCACGCCGATTGACATTGACTGGGAGGCTGACCTGGACTGGTGCCAAAGGGTAGATCACATGGTGTACAAAGTGGGAGGCTACCCTCAAAATTGGGAAAATGTGTGGGGGGCATGGAGGGACTATAGGGGTCAGGTGTGATCAGAGATAGTGGGAAGGGTTTTAGGTAGTTGGGGATAGTGAGGGCAGAACATGTAGGCTGTATTTGGCTGGCCATAAAAGCACCGTACCTGTGAGATTAGACTTTGCAGAGGAGTAAATTGAACTGTCGAGGCTCACTGTTCAAGTATTGTAAATCAATACCACGGTGGTATGTAACAAGTCCCTAGACATTAATTCAACACTTGATATAGTAGTTGCTGGTTCCCCTGCAGCTAAGAGGAAAAAGGATGTTCTACAGCCATCATGTAAAAAAGCTAAGAAGGTTTCTTGCAGTATGAGCTCCACTAAGTGGCATATTAACAAGCCCTTATTGCCACCATAACGTCATTTTTGAGAATGTTGTGGTGGCGATATTGGCTTCACCTTATTTACAAGGCAACATTAAGCCACTTAACATGGCTTAACACTGCCTTGTAAATAAGGCACCCTTTCACGCTATACTTAGCGTGAAATGGGAGGGCAATGTGTGTTGCGGTGGGTGTTCCACTGCAACACCCATTGATTTTGACATTGCCCCATATTTAGGGCATTGTATGAAAACGTATTTCTTAGCACTGTTTGGTTTATCAGTAGTTCAATCCTCAGTTTCCTCCAACATCAAATTCCAAGCAAGACATGGCTCGCAGATCACTAACTCTTCCCCATACACGTCATACTCACAACCGATCCTGGAATCTGGTTAAACCACAGTGAAACATAACCAGATTTCACTTCAGGCTACCGAACACAGACACTGTCGATGGGCATCACCTCCACCAACCTTGCAGGCCAACCATCAGGTTACCAATTCAATTCAGGTTTAATCTTCCACATGTAGCTGGCAGTTAACCATACCCTGCCTGTAGGCTGTCTGATGAGACAGGACACTGGTGATGTACTGACATAATTCACTGCGAAGATACTTCTTCTTGTCAGCCTTGCCAGTTCCATAAATAAAACGCTGCTGGTTACTTCATCCAAGCACTGACGATCCATCAAAACACACCGTAGCTGGTCAGGCACTGCAGGTTGTCTCCATTGTATGAAAACCAACCCATGCAAATAACAGAAGCACGCCCTGGCTGGGGTCGTCTGATATAGAGGACACTGGTGGGGCTGTAGGGCATTCTGTTTATGTATGAAATCATATTTCGTAGCACTGTTAGGTTTATAGTAGTTCAATCCTCAATTTCCTTTAGCTAGCTTCAGTAGATACAGCGGTTTACACAAATTACTCTGTCTCCAAATCGTCTCCAACATGTTGTAATGAACCTCTGGTAGCCAAGGTGTCATTTTAGGAGCTGATGTATTTAGCCTTAGTTGTAGATAAGCGGTACAAAAGGGGGTGGTGATGGATGGAGCATCTGAACCAATCAAACACTCACACCCAGTCAACAGATCTGGGTTTAATCCATCACCGTTCTTTAGCCCACTCTGCCACCCCAGTTCAGACATGTCCATATGTAAATCAGTCTGACCCTGTGCCTCATGGGAACTGTCCAGCCCGAACTGACAAGCCATGCCTTCCCTGGACGGTAAACAAGCTTCCGCGGACCGGTTTCTGGCATTTCAGCCGTCTTCAGCCCGGCTTGCTTGAATCAAATGGCAAAGTGAGCAAGGGACTCACGTCTGAGCATACCCTGCCAACTTATGGCGAACAAAGCGGTACAAAAGGGGGTGTTAGTTGTAGATAAAGACATCCATAGCTAGGTTCTTAGGATAGCCATGAGGATAACCCCACCAGGAGCAGCCTTCCTGCTGCTCAGCCCATCCTCCAACTGACACTCCTCACCTCATAGACACCCAAACATGCCACACAGCACATTCACATTGGTTGAGCAGCAAGTGCCAAAGTACCAGCGAAGATGCATAGATAAGTACACAAGATATAACACACTCTTTTATTGCAGATGGGAAATGTGATTAAGAGCTCATTTGAGACCCTATTTTCTAAATTAAAGATCATTGAATCATTGACAAATTTGACAGAAGCAGTGGACAGGATGAAG
The DNA here is from genome assembly GCF_964263255.1 of Lissotriton vulgaris. Taxonomy (NCBI): domain Eukaryota; kingdom Metazoa; phylum Chordata; class Amphibia; order Caudata; family Salamandridae; genus Lissotriton; species Lissotriton vulgaris. Next base: position 1,375,989,335 of record NC_141695.1, read on the forward strand.
AGGCTAGCTAAGAATAATGTGAAAGATATCCCATCTGAGCTTTAAGTGGGAAAGGGGTGTGGTTTACCGCAGGTGTTTGCCCTCACTGTCTTAAAGGAACAAGAAGGGGAGAACTTGAGGGGTAATACATGGATGAGAAAAGGCATTGTCAAGACAATTCATAGTCTGACTGATAATCAAACCAAAGAACAAATGATTTTCACCCTTAATTTAACCCTTACTAAAGAATTGTTACTTATAACAGCTTCACCAGTGAGAATTTGATGTGATTATGATAAGTGAGGTTCCAATGCTAAAACTGAACTAAAGGGAGGATTATTATAGTTTCAAAATAAAGCACATATTTGGTTAATGAGTGTTGGACTTGGCCCTTTCTGCAGGGTCATCCCTGAACGTTTTGCCTTCCTCCTATATTCTCTCTGACCTGTTTTTGTTGGTTTAATGACTCTGGGTACTTTACCACTGCTGATCAGTGCTGAAGTGCATATGCTCTCCCTACTATAAATTAATGCTATATTGATTGGATTCCATGATTGGCTTATTTGGTTTACTGTCAGACCCCAGTACAGTGCACCAGGAGTGCCCAGGGCTTGTAAATCCGAATGCTGCTAATGGGCTTGCAGCACTGGTTGTGCCACCCACAGGAGCGGCCTGGTAAAATGTGTCTAAGGTCTACCATTGCAGAATCTGCGTGCAGTCTGGTACTGCCATGCTAACTGGGCAAGTGCACCCACTTGCCGGTCCTTAAACCTTCCCTTAAAATCATATTAGTCACCCCTCTGGTAGGCCCATGGGCAGGGTGCATTGTAAGTATAAGGTAGGTCAAGCCCTGATGTGTGTGGCATGTCCTAATAGTGAATTACAGCCATTTTCGTTTTTCACTATTGTAAGGCTACCTGTTCTCATAGGCCAGAATGATCCCAACAGACTCAGGGAACTGGTAGCAATTCGAGTTTAGTATGCCTGAACTCAGAAATATAAAATACATATTTTAGTAAGGTTTATTTTAATGTTCTGTGTTTGCAAATACCACTTTTAGAAAGTTGGTATTTGCTTGCCTAACCATTTCAGCCCGCCTCTGCTAGGATGTGTATCTGCTGTCTGGTTTCTGTGTGTGACAGGGCTGGGGAATTCCAGTAGACAGGCTGGGCAGCCAGGTGGTGAATAGAAAGATTACACCAGGATGGGTGGGAGGAGTGCCCCTTGACTCTGAATAGGGCTGTGCTCTGCCACCACAATGCTGGCTCCACCTCCTGTGGAGCGTCTGATGTCTCTGCCCTGCACCCTGAAAGCAGAAGCCTGCATCGTGTCAACAAAGTGCTAAGGAGCTGGACTGAACAAGGCAAAGGCCCCCTGGCCTGAAAGAACGAAAGAAATGCAGTATAAATATAGGAGCCCTGCTCCTAAGAAATCAGATCCTGCTTGAACCACGAAGAACCCCTGCCCGACAAGAAGGACCTGGAAAAGTGAAGGAGGAGTTCTGTCCCTGACCTGGGGGATTGGCCTGCAGTGGGGGCCGTGCTGAGAAAGGAGAGGAAAAGACTGAGAGAGACTTTGCAGAACTTGTGCTTCAACCAAATCTCCAAGGGCTTGTGGGTGAGCTTGCCCCCTGAACGGAGTCCCAGGAATATTGGACTCCTCCTGTCTCAAGAGCCGCTGGACATTGCCCAAAACTTGCCCTGCGGCTAGAGCCGCGATCGAAGTGCGACTCAAAACCCTGTTTACTCTGCAGCCGTGTCCGTGGCAGCCCCGCACTGTGTGGCTCCGCTTTGTACAAGCCGTAACCCGCACTGTCCACTGCCGGGCCGCCTACACCCCGCTGCACCCTCACCCGTGAGCCGCACTGCTTGCCTCGCCGCCCCTGCCGCTGGCAGTTAAAGACCGGAGCGCCCGCAAGGAGAATCCACCCTGCTCCCCTGGCGCTGCACTCCTGAAACCGAACCCGCAGCTGCGCACTGAAGAGTACGGCTCGTGCGCTCGAGGTGTACTGGCCGCCCCGTACTGCACCGTTGGGTTCAGATTGGCATCCCCGCTCCAAGGCACGACGCGCATCCCGCGCCGCATTGTGAAGCCGCTACGACCCGGACCGTCCGCTTCGCCCTGCAGCCCCGCTCAGATGCCCCGAACCGAGGTATCTAACCAACCCAGTCCCGCACCGGAGAAGAGCCCACGCACGCTCCTGGGACACCTTCACCTGTCGCATCATCCGCGTCGACCCCTATGAACTTTAGGGTACTGTGAGAGTTGCCCCTGACTGTGTGCGCATCGGACCAGCGAGTCTGCAACGTTTTTTACTCTTTTAAGACACGAGAGAACCGCGCAGTCAGCACGACACACAGAGACCATTAAGACACGCATTTGTGAAGTAAAACTTTGCCTTTCTAATAGTATTGTGGCCTAATTTTAAAACTTAATTAGTTCTTGTGCTAAGCCTTATATAAAGTAATTATTTTTGATACAAAACCTCGTGTGGTATCCCTTTTGTGGTGTTATCATTGAATTACAGTAAGCACTTACAAATGCTTAACCCCTAATGCTCTGAGGTTTAGCCTTGTCTGCTCGTGCCACGCAACCTAGAGGGTGAGCAGGGGTTATTTTAAAGGGTAAGTCCCTTGCCCTGACTAGAGGAGAGGGTCCCTGCTTGTCACAAATGAGGAACACGGATCTTGACTTATTGACTACGATGATATCATGATCAGAAGGATCCCTTAGGTGAGAAGTGATCCCAAAGGACATGTGGTGATTGTATAGTAATGAATTTTAGGGACTTCCTTCTAGTCACCTCTCTGCTGAGTAGGTTAGCTAATTAATCTTTGAAACTTAGACTCATTAAAGCACTGGCTTTGAACTATTTTTATAGACGCAGGGCAGGCTTTAGCTCACATAATCCTGTTGTGCCTTGGAGAATGGCATCCAAGTAGCTATCTACTTATAATGTAGCAGTCTCAAATTCTTTTTAACCTGTGGGACCAATAGATGAAAATGATTGACTTCGAGATTTTGAATATAATGATGAAAATAATGGGGAGGACCAGGTCCATGCAGTTTTATTGGGTCAAATAAACAGCAGTTTAACTACCTGCCTGTCAGGTTGGTGTGTCTGTCTACTTAGACACTGGCTCAGTGACATAATATTGATGTACACAATATCGAAACACAAAAGGATAAGAAATTAAATATATTAAACAAATATATTGACATCTTATACTTAACTCTGTGACTGCTGGGAAGTTTGCCCTCCCCCCCCCCCCCAGTGCTGAGCTATTTGGGGTAGTTCACGCTTAGGGGTCCATAACTTGTGTTCCACATAAGATTTCCAGACCAAACCTGTGTCCTTTTTTTCCAACATCATGGGGATTTTAAGTTCCGAGTACCCAGGGTTTGTGGATTCCCCTGGACGGAATGGAAAAAAGAAGCAAAATATAGCACAACAATTCGTTTTTTGTGAAAAATAGGAAAAAGTGTTCTGGGTAAAAGTGTTTTTTTTCTTCTAAAATTGGCATCAACAAAAGGTATACTGTGTAATAATCACCATTTTTCCAGCTTTCAGGAACATGCAGAGCTGAATAAAAAAAACAATTACTTTAGAGCTGTTTTGCCATTTTTCAATGCGGTAGCTCATTGTTCCTGATTTATGTCCTCTCAAACTACTTTCAATATGCAGTGGAAACTAGTGTGAATCCTTTGGTTGACCCAGAAAAGCGATACGTTTTAGAAAAGTAGTTAATACTCTGAATTCAGCAAGGTTTCATATGTGTAGATCCCTCAAAGTTTTCCAGAAGAAACTAACTGTTGAAATAAAGAAATGCTGAAAAGGAGTAGGAAAAAACTGCCATTTGTGACTACGTTTTCATCTGTAACTTTTTGTCACAGTGACCAATTTACAAATAAATATACCACTATGTCCGCTAGGCGCTTTTCATTGTGGAGTTATATAGTGTTTCCAAAGAAACTTCCAAGAACGAAAAGTACCCAGAGCTAACAACTGAGCTGCACCGTACAATGCTTTTTCACTGCGTATCGAGTGTAGACCAATTCATATGGTGAAATATATAGAATGAAATAAGGGTATCAAGGAAAACTATATATTTCTGAAATGGGTACAAGATCTGGAGTTTATGAGCAGTGGTTATGTGTACATCTATTAATTTTGGGGACCCAAATTTGCATATGATTTAGAGAGTGTCTTTCCAATGTCTTCTTTCTTACAGACTGGCTTACAATTGGAAGGCACAAATGCAGCAAAATCCAATTGTGGATAACAAATATCCTACTATTCTATGCTCCCACATGTCTTCTGATAAAAATAGTACATCACTTGTGTAGTTAGGCCAAGTGTCCACGACAGGAAACAACCCAAATTGCAACATGAATGCACCACATAATTTCCTCTCAAAACGGACCCATTTTTTTAAAATGGGTCTCTGTGGTCTGGGCCCTGGCTAAGCCAGCACCTAAATACCCCTAGCAAACGTGTACATTTTTTAAAACTAGACACCTAGGCAAATCCATGGAAGGGTGACTTATGTGGCTCTGACCAGGTTTTGTACCTAGAATTACTTGCAAACCTAAAACTTTGACTAAAAACATATCTTCCTCACATTTCTTTGATGGAAAGTGCTAGAATCTGTGGGGTGCCACAAATTTCCTTCGGCTCAGCATTCCCCCAAGTCTCCCGATAATAATGGTACCTCACTTGTGTGGGTATTCCTAGTACCCCCAACAGGAATCAGCCAAAAATGCAACATGGATACATCACTTTTTCCAATCACAACTGAATTTTTTTTTCAAGGTGGGTAGCTGTACATTTTGGGCCCTAGTTCAGTCGACACCTAGAGAAACCTGGCAAACCTGTACATTTTTTAAAATAAGGAAAATCCATGGAGGGGTGTCTTACATGGCTCTCAGTAGGTTTTGTTTCTCAAATTTCATTGCAAACATCAAACGGTTCAATGCGGGTTGATTGCGCCCAAGCTCTCTTGTTAAAATGATTAGATGGTTGTCGCATGCCACGGAGGACTCACTCGCTAGACCTTGGAGTGTTGTAGTCAAAACAATCATTCATGCGTTCTCTAACATTAGAGAACGTCCCTCTGGGTGCTGCGGTGCAAATTGCGTTAGCGATATTCAAAGGAATTAAAGATTAGACCAGACACTTATGTTTGTTCTAGTTTAGATTTTCCCTGATGAAGGGCCCCATTTGTGCCCGAAATGCATTGGGAACAATGATAAAGATTTCATGAGATTTTCTATCAGGGTGACATTATCTTCGTTGATACAAAATGAACATATCTTTATGGCTTGAATAAAGATTCAATGCGAATGTAAATTCAATGTCTTCAACTTAAGTATCTGGTCTAATCTTTAATTCCTTTGAACATCGCCAGCGCAATTTGCACCGCAGCGCCCAGAGGGTCATTCTCTAATGTTAGAGAACGTGTGAATGATTGTTTAAACATCAAACGTTGACAAAAAGCATATTTTCCTCCTATTTCTGTGATGGATAGTTCTTGAATCTATGGGGAGCCACAAATGTATTTCTACCCAACATCCCCAAGTCTCCCGATAAAAAATGGCACCTCACCTGTGTGGGTAGGCCTAGCACCCGGGAAAGGAATTGACCCAGAACACAACATGGATACTTCACATTTTTCCATTCAAAACTGACTCGCTTTTTGCAAAGTTAGTAGCTGTGAATTTTGAGCCCTAGAGCAGTCGGCACCTAGGGAAACTAGAAGACTTGTAAATTTTTAGAATCTAGACACATAGAGAAACCCAGGTAGGTATGACTTAGGTAGCTTTCACCAGGTTTTGTTACCGAGAATTCCTTGCAAAGCTCAAACTTTGACTAAAAAAACATATTTTACTCACATTTCTATGATGGAAAGATGTGGACACTGTGGGGAGTGCACATTTCCTTCTACTCAGCATTTCCCCAAGTCTCCCATTACAAATGGAACCTTACTTGTGTGAGTAGGCCTATTACCCTTGACAGAAAATGGTCCAGAATGCAACATAGATACATCACATTTATTCACTCAAAACAGACAGTTGTTTCCAAACTGATTAGCTGTGGATTTTGGGCCCTAGCTCAGGTGGCACCTAAAGAAATCTAGCAAACATGAACATTTTTAAAAACTAGACACCAATGGGGAATCATGGATGGTGTGTCTTGCATGGCTGTCACTAGGTTTTGCTATCAATATTTGTTGCAAACCTCAAACTTTGACTAAAATAATATATTTCCCTCACTTATCTGTGATGGAAAGTTCTGGAGTGTGCAGGAAGTCACACATTTCCTACTGCCCAGCATTCCCTCAAGTCTCCCGATAAAAATGGTTCCTCACTTGAGTTGGTAGACCTAGAGTCTGCGGCAGAAAACAACCCAAAACACAACATGGATACATTACATTTTTCGACTCACAGCCGACCAGTTTTTTGCAAAGTTGGTATCTGTGAAGTTTTAGCCCTAGCTCAGTTGGCACCTAGGGAAACTTAGCAAATCTGCACATTTTTTTAAAAATAAGACGATGAGGAGAGCCCAGCCTGGTGTGCCTTACATGGATCCTATAACGTTTTCTTACCCACAATGCCCTGTAAAACTCAAACTTTGCTTAGAATCGCACATTTTCCTTACATTTCTGTGATGGAAACGTACAGAATACACAGCAGTCCACAACATTCTTACCACCCACCCTTACCCCACTTGTGCTGATAAAAATGCTGAGCCACTTGTGTGGCTGGGCCTAGTGCCCACAAAAGAAACAGATCAAATCAAGGTCAATGGGAGCCCTTGAGTGGGGATGCCCCCACTGACATCTAATGTTAATGAATTATTTATAAATTATTTTGTTTAAATGTAACAGTCAAGAAACTTAAAAACAAACTCAATCCATTACATAAAATAATTACAACACATAACAATACATAACATAAAAATTCCACATAACAATCACATAATGTTTACACAAACAATATAATAGCACATTTCCGACCCAAAAAATTAGTAAATAAAGCTTACTTTTCTGTAGCTGCAGATTTCTTTATCCACGTAATAAAGAATAGAAATATGCCAAAAATGGGAAAAATATTGTTCAAAAAGCCCCAAAAATACAAAAGCATAACGAATCCAATAGAAATCCATAAAGGCAATCCAAAGTATGCAGAAACCATAAAAAACCTGAAAAGTTTTTAAAAATTGAAATGTTATAGGAAACCTGAAAAAAGGAAATCAAAGTAAAAAGCATTGATTTATTATGAACCAAAAATTATTTTCTTTTTAAAAAAACTTAGGCTTGTAATGCCCATAGGACACGCTTGAAGACAAAAACCTGTTAAGTAAATTTAAAATCCCACCTACAAAACACATTACATTTCCAAAAATACATCTACATAACTGTTAGTTATCAAAACATATGTAACGTAACACAATTTAAGGTAACATAGCAATACTAAAATAGTATATGAATATCCAAAACAAACTAGTGAAAAATAGTAACACTAATACATCTAAATATACAACAACAAAAAATAACACTATAACTAATTTATAGACCTTCCCCCTAACCCCCCACCCTCAAAACCCTTAAAGAAGGACGTACATGTTCTGACAAACTGCAGCACCTTATTGCGACCTGGTTCTGTGAAAGTAAACTAAACATTACATAAACAGGTTATAAAATAGAAGGTAGCTGATTTTTTTCACCTCTATATGAAACTAAATAATGTAAAAATGTTGATACATATATAGAAAATGTAACAAATTATTAAACATGGAAAACATGTAAACAATGTGATAATAACATGTAGAAAAATTGTACAGTATAAATTAAATAATAGTAAAAATATATACATTTGTTTAACCCCTTCGCTGCGGTGGCTATTCCGCCACAGCGCTAAGGGGGCGGGGCGGCCGCGCGGCGGGTCCATGCTTGTGACAGAACCGCTCCGCCACCAGCCACGGTTGAGCTGTGCTGATGACAGAGCGGTTCCGTCATGGCCCCACCCGCTCAATAGAACGCCCAGTGCAGGTGCGGAATCCGCGCCGCGCAGGCGCGTTGGGCAGGCCATGACGGAACCGCTCCGTCATCAGCACAGCGCCACCGCGGCTGATGACGGAGCGGTTACATCCTCAGCACGGAAAAGGTTAATATATAATAAACAGCATAACAATGTTTTCTTTATTTAACTTTATATAAATGTTTATTTTTAACTTGAATTTTATGTGATTAAAAATGTAAAGAAAACAATAAATAAACTTTAGTAACATAAATAAAAGTAGAATAATGAGTCACAGTCTTTATTTTTCCCAAAAATGTAGTTAATAACATAATTGGTTAGAAACATACAACAAACTGTTATAAAATTATAATTCTAATCACCAAAAATACTGGTAAAATAACACAAAGTATTTCTATTACATACAAATAAAAGTCAAATATAATATTTCAGAATGAAAATCTAAACTTAAGGAATCACACTCCAACACGAATAATTTTAAAACATTGCTAGATACTAAAGGGGTGAAATGTACTGTTTTCACTCCAATCTAACCAGATTGAAGGAATGTTTTAGGCACTAAAGGGGTGACATTTACTAATCCTACTCCAATGTAAACCAATTTGGGGAAGGCGTTGTACACTAAAGGCCTGACATTTACTGTTCCCACTCCAATCCAACCATATTTGGGAAAGGTGTTGTACTCTAAAGGGGTGACATTTACTATTCCCACTTCAATCTACACCATTTTGGAGAAGTAATTGAACACTAAAAGTCTGATATTTACTATTCCCACTCCAATCTAAACAAGGCATCAGCAGAAATATAATTCAGCTGGTAGAGCTGGCGGATTTCAGGATCTCAAAGTTTCCGCTAAATTCTGCCCTTTGTAATGCACAGAATTATTTTACCCTTTGGCGCACGTAAGGCTTGCTTTGGCACACACTGGTGAGTGCTACTGGAATTGCCATCCTCTAGCGAGTGCCCACAAGACTTCCTGCCTGTTACCATGGCTTCCGGTAACCACACAGCCTCCCAGCACCATTTTTGTGTTGATGGCAATCACAAACGGCAGTGGCTGGATCTTGACCAGATTCTCTACTTAAGAAGCAGCTAAATCTACTAAAAAATAGGTTTTCGAGTTTATTTTACACTCCAACGTATCATTCAGGTGGTTTTTTAGTGCGCAAGGCATTTATTTTTACTTTTTAAGAAGCAAGTGTCCTAGGGACTCCAACTTCCTCTTCCTGGATTTAAGGACTTTGTTTTTTTAATATCACAAGTTGAAAATCTTTTATTGTTTGTTTGGTATAGGGCATGCACCAGTATTTATTTGTAATTTTATTCGATTTTTAAATTAGATTGTGGAGAGGAGCCTGGAGTTTCAGTATGGGCCTACTTATTTTATTGGCTGTAATTTTTCATCTTTTGTAAGGGAAAACGTTTGCACAGTTCAATACATTGTGTCCATGTTTGTTAAATTTGCTCTATTTTTTTATTTTTCTATGTGGCTTAGTCTGCCCATGAGCCATCCAGCAAGTAGGCAAAGTACTAATCATGGGTGCATGAAACAACAGTTTCTGTGGTATATGGTGTTTTAAAACTTCATTTAGGGCCTTGATGACATTGGATGAAATGTAAAAAAAACATATTTTTTTGTATGTCATGTTTTTTTCTGAAAAAAATATATATTAGTGGGATAATGTTTGATGCCTTAGGAGGATGTTTGTTGTTGTAAAATTTGTATAGCTCAATTAAGTTTTGTTTTTGATATTGCTGAATTAATGGTAGTGTTTTCTTCAGTATTACCATGCCTCCTTTTTCTGGCCAGTGTGTGTTTTTGCCATAGGCCACCATTTGCCTTTGTTCTCCATGCCGTGTGGCAGGGGGGTCTTGTCAGTATCCATAGGCATGTGTGGGTTCTTTGTTGTCCATGCTGCCTTGTTCGTTCTTTGACCATGCGGCCGGCGACCATTTTGTGTAGCCAGCCAGTGTACTTTTGCCATAGGCCTGCATGTGTTCTTGAAGTGAAGAGGGGAAAAATAAAGAACACTGTACCGGCTGAAGAGTGTGCCCTGACGCAGCTATTCTGGGCATTGGTGAGGATAACCGATCAGCCCTATAGGAAATGATTGTGCTGAAGGCAGAAAAAGGGCGGCGGTGAGGATAACCGCTCCGCCATCAAGAAAAAGATCTTGCTAAGGTAGGGTCAGAATTGCCTACACTGTTGGTTTTGTTTATGTTTACAAGTCAGAAGGGAGCAACATTTCATTTAGTTGTTTAACTGCATCCGTTTTTTATAACTTGAAGTGTGCTACAAAAAACACACCAGTGGTGCCTGTGGAACATATATTTTTGATAGTTTACCCTTTCTGGATCGAGACTTTGATTATGAGCAACTTTAATCCTACTGACATTTAGAGAACCAGTACGTACTTGGATTTATATGCCTAAAGGTGTGTTTGGCTCAAAGTATTGTGGTGTTGGTGGCAGGGGATGGAATGAGAGTAGTTTAACTCACTGTGTTGTGCATTGGAGGATTATCTTCAAAGGAGACTGGTTGTTTCCAGGAGCTAGAAAGAGGCTTGGATAAGCGCTCACGTAGATAAGGTATTTGTAGCCCACTGGTGAGATCACATGAGAGTAGCATTGCATATATATTTATATATATATGTATTCATGGTATTTGTTCTTTGTCTTATAGGTTCTCCTCCCTGCTGTTCCCTACCTTTCTTTTCCCTGACTTGATCACCTTAATACTCCGTAACACTCAGTTGGAGTCGGGGATGTCAATGGGTGGACCCCTTATTGCATCGTCCGAACCCTGATGAGTACAAGAACCTTGCAATGACATTTTTTTTTGCCAATTTTTTTTTTACTTTCCCCCTGATATCAGTTTAATATGTTTCAGGATCATGGTTTCCCCTGCACTGCCATGCCTCCCAATGGGTTTCTCATAGCTCCCTATTACACCTGCAATTAATTGCTTTTTAGTGTTTTGTTTTTTATTTTCTTATTTGTTTATTTTTAATTTTTAAAGCCTGCCATAGATGTCAGCAACACACCAGCATTAATTTTTAAGGATTGTCATTACCATTTTTCCTCTGAGCCCCATGCCTGCCATAGGCACACATGCTCACACCAGCATTTATTTTTTAAGGATTGTTCCATTTTTCCCTGGACTCTCTGACTGCCATAGGTGTACACCAGAATTCATTTTTAAGGATTTTTCCATTCTCCCCTCGACCCCCTTGCCTGCCCTAGACGCATGCTAGCATTCATTTTGGGGGGATTATTCCATTTTCTCGTGCACCTCCCTGACCTCCATAGGTGTCTCCCCTTAGATGCACATAAAGCAAACAGTTACATTTGATTGTTGTTATCCTGATTAAAAATGAAATAATATAATATGGTGGTGTGGTTTGGCTTCATAATGGTTACACTATTGTTGTCAATTATTTAGGATAATAAGTAACCACACTAAATTATAATGTCTGTAATATGAATAATCAAACTGCAAAAATTGCATGTTTCACTAAATGTTTTTCTTGCTTGTATGCTTTTAGGTACACAAGAGACATCAATTACAGTATTGCCAGACAGAAGGTCAGCACAAAGTAATGTGACCACAACATGTGACTCCTCCCATCTCTTAAGCTTGTGCAACTAAGTGCCACTGTCAACTGACTGTCCTTCAAGATAGTCCCAAATAAAGATGCTGCCAAAAAAGTGGCTGTGAGGAGGAGAAGAAGAAGCAGATTTCCACTACTGGTGTGCCACCCCAAACCTTTTTCAGGAGACACGTGCCTACTGTATTGTCCTCTGGGGGGAAGCTGAGAGAAGCAAATCTGCATCAATGGCACCACCCCACCCCAACCTAAGCCTAAGGCAATGTCTCTCAGGGAGGCTGCCACTGCAATCATAGCGACAAGAAGTAGTCTAAATTTAATTTGTCTCAGCTGTAAACTAGTATCCAATTGTTGCAGGAAACTAAGCATAGTGGACAATATGAGTCGCAGCCAGCAATAGATCTTCCTGAAGTAGGAGCAGAACAGGAGGTTGAGATTCCTGCTAAGCAAGATGTACCTCTTCTTGACCATTGGCTTCAACATCCCCATCAAGCAAAAAGGAAGGGTACTCCACCATCTTCTTCGAGTCCCCCTTCTGACAATTTGGACATAAATTGGACACCAGGTGAGTCTGAGATCCACCAGGAGAGACAAGGGAAAAGGAAGGATCCTGAAAGCCTTATAAATATGAAATGGGGTGAAGAGAATGATCCAGTCATTGTCATGGAAGCTGGCCCAGAGGACAAGGAAAAAGGAAAGTTCCTGAAAGCCTTACAAATATGATGGGGGATGAGGAGGATGAGACAGTCATTAGTCATTGCTGGCCCAGAAGACATCAGCATTACCTGTCCTATTCAACCTGCTCAGAGGGATGTGGCACTGGTTCCACCACCACCGCCAGCTTCCATATTTGTAAGCCCCCGCTGTGACCTGTATCCACCACTACCTCAGCTGTAGTACGCACTGCAGAGAGGTAATCAATGACACACCCACCTACCTCCAGTTCTTCTTCTTCTGGCATTGACAGTGGCACACTCAGAAAGTTCCCCTCCCCAGTTTGGTACTTTTGTAAGACTAGTAAGCAGGTGGATAACATTGCAATATACTACATTTGCCACGCAAGTGTTTGTCGAGGTAAGGCTAGTTCACACTAGGGAACTGGTGGCCAAACTACCCTTATGAAAAAACTGCCCACAATCAGGTGGGAGGTGTACCTTAAAAATGCTTCAGGTGGTGGTGCTAATGAGAGAGGGTAATCAGCTCAGATCACTGTGAGAAGTGAAGATGATAAGGAAGAAGAGGGTGAAAGCTTTATGCAAAGCAGCCCTGTACCCAGCAGTGCACCACTATCACCCAACTCTACAATTTCAAAATCAGTCAGATGGAGAAACCACAGCTTACAGTGACTTCCCCAAGACGCACATGGAGTCTACCACCTCCTGGTTCTTCTCTCCTGAAGTCGTCTGCATCAGTGGCACCAGAAAAGAAAAAAATCCAGGCTACCAGTACCGGCATCTTTAGGCAGGCGGGCCCTATTAAGGCACCTCACCAATGGCACATTTGTGTTTGTACAATGGGAAGCTGCCTAAAATGTTAGCGCTGGACCTCCTTCCTTTTCTTTTGTTGAAGGAGAGGGAATTTGTGGTAATCATCTGCCCAAAATGGAAGGTTCCCAGCTGGACCTATTATACCAGAGTTGCTGTTCCAGTGCTCCATCTCAATCTGCTGCAATTAGTTAAACAAGCTTTGCAGCAGAGTGCTGTTCACACTATCCACTTGACGACAGACATGTGGATGAGTTGTCAAGCCACTGATTACATGTGTATCACTGCACGCTGGATCTTTTTTTGGGGGGGTTAGGCTGCAGGTTGCAAACATCTTAGAAAACTTTAACAGCAAGGTGTTTAAATGGCTGTGACCCGGATGTCTCAAATTTGAATTTGTTGCCACAAATGATGGCAGTCATATAGTTAAGGCCATGGCGGATGGCAGCTATTTCAGGGCCCAGTGTTTGGTGCATTGCATCAACATGATTGTGCAGGATTTTCTCCCAAAAAAAGAAGACATAGTCAGAAAAATACTAACCACATGCAGTATAATCTGCGCTCATTTCAGCCATTCTATTGAAGCCCTTAAGAAGTTGGGGATCATTCAGTGTACTAATCATATACCATTCAAATCTCTCATACAGGAGGTGCCAACTTGACCTATTACATGTTGCAGCATCTGTTTGAGCAGTACAAACCAATCAGTGTCTATGTCTTTCAAATAAGAGCAGGTGCAACTGAGAAAAACATGACCATGGAGGTGGACAAATAGGGCCTAAGCAAATGCCAAACACAGATGCTACTTCAATTTCAGGTTTTCACACAGAAAGTCAGCACGGAGGACAGCACAATGAGCCAGGCTATCCCATTGTTGCATCTCCTACAGGACCATTTAAAAATGGTGTCGCAAAGGTTCACATGCGTGAACGGCAACACTAAAGCACAAGGCTTGGTTGAGAGCTTAATCCATCGCTTGGCTGTTCATCCAAGGCTGCAAAGAGACATTGTGTGATGCAAAAAATACATCTGTGCCACAATACTTGAACCACGGTCCCCAAAAAATGCAGGTCACTTTCATTCCTTTTTCAGAAATGGATGTTTCAGTATATATTCTGGAACCACGGTCCCAAAAAAATACAGGTCACTTTCATTCCTTTTTCAGAAATGGATGTTTCACTGAATGTTGTTGATCAAGTGAGAGACCTGGAAGAAGAACAGCTTGAAAATCTCGGCTCGGGCAGATGTTCTGGGGGCAGCCTTCAACTTCCAGAGAAGACAGTGCTGTTGTCTCACAGTAGCCAACACCAGCAACAAGTACACGGCAACAAAAGGAACAGGAGAGTTGGATCCAACTTCTGCATTGGCTTGGTTTCGAGTGGCAGGGCTTAAGCTAATTTTGAAGGCAAAAGAGATCGAGCAAGTGGCAGCAACAATGACCTTTCAGAGGATGTTCCAGCACTAGCTGGAAGACTGAAAAGAAGTGTGTGTGGATCAAAACCCATTGGTTTATTGGTACGGGAAGATGCACCAATGACGGAGCTCAGCAGACTGGCAATAAAGTATCTTATTTATCCGGTAACCAGTGTGTCTGCTTACCGCGTGTTCAGTGCAGCTGGTACAGTTGTCACATTGAGAAGCATCAGTCTCTCACCCAAAATATTGAGAGATTGAACATGATCAAAATAAAACAACACTTCATGTCACACAATTACACTGTTGTTGAAATAAAACAAGAGAAGGAGGAGGATAGGGTGACTAGTCAGATTCCAGTGTGTTAGCTGATCAGCTTTTGGGTGAGGGCAAACTGTATTTCCCTGAGTGAGTAGGCCGTCATAGAACAAGAAAATTATTCATTGTCAAACTGTTTTGCCTCCTCAAAAAAATGGAAACAGCTACAGGAACATTATAAAGTTTGCTTCTGTCTGATATATGTAGCTCCACCATTTTTAGGCACATGTATTGAAGAATTAAAAACAAGAAAACTGTTAACATTAGCAACAAATAATGCATTATAACAATTTAAATTATGAAATAGTGGAATTGTTTCTAATATGAATAATAATATCATAAGACAATAAAATATAATAAATTATTCTTATATATGTAAAAGAAAAACAAGCAAGAGAAAAGAAAAAGAAAATAAAGAAAAAAGATGGTCCTTAAGGTATAGTTGATTGAGAAGAAAGGCACGTAATAAAAGGTAGCCAGAGTAGATCCGATTGAATTTTTTGAGGAATCGAAAATGCTGAAACAGTAGCTATTCTGTGTTCATCACAAACAAAGTTCCATCATGCTAATATAGATAGTTTAGAAGTGTCTTTCCAGCAAGAAAGCATCTCCTTAAAAGCTAGAGCAATAAAGAGATCAAATAACATAGGCTTAGGAGAGAAACAATAAAAATCTGGTGAGGCAGTTCCAGGGAAAACATTATGAATTGATAATTGAATGTTACATTAGCATTTTTTTCAACATTTGGACCAAATTGTCTCCAAAAATTTAAACACATTGGAACAATAGTATAATAAAATAGTTCCAGTGCCTGTACAGGAAGAACAAGACCAGCATAATGGAGATGAAGTTGAGGAAAATTGTGAAATACATTCAGGGGCAATTACAGCTATATTATAAACAAAAAATAAAGATTGTCTGATTCGAAAAGCTTTATGTCTTAAGTTGGCAGGGTATTCCCAGACATGGTTCCCTTGCCCACTTTGCGACTGGATTCAAGCTAGCCTGGCTGATGAGGGGTGTTACCCTGAAACCGGTCCCAGGATGCTTGTTTCCTGTCCGTGGAAGACCTGGCTTGGCAGTTCGGTATGGACTGTGCACATGAGGCACAGGTGCAAGACTGATTTGCATTTGGCTGAGTCTGAACTGGGGTGGCGAAGTGAGCTAAACAACGATGATGGATTCAACCCAGATCTGCGACTGGGGATGAGTGTCTGAAAAGTTTCAGCGCTCCATCCATCATCTCCTTGTGATCGCTTGTTTGCCCTAAGTTGGCAGGGTATGCCCAGACGTGGGTCACTTGCTCACTTTGCCACTGGATTCAAGCTAGCCTGGCAGATGAGGGGTGTTACCCCAAAACCGGTCCCAGGTTGCTTGTTTCTGGTCCAGGAAAGACATGGCTTGGCAGTTCGGTCTGGACTGTTCCGATGAGGCACAGGGTCAGGACTGATTTGCATATGGCTTGGTCTGAACTGGAATTGCGATATGAGCTAAAGAATGATGATGGATTCAACCCAAATCTGTGACTGGGGGTGAGTGTCTGAAAAGTTTCAGAGCTCCGTCTATCGTCTCCTTGTGTTTGCTTTGTTCACCCTAAGTTGGCAGGGTTTGCCTAGACGTGGGTCTCGTGCTCAATTTGCCACTGGATTCAAGCTAGCCTGGCTGATGAGGGGTGTTATCCCAAAACTGGTCCCAGGATACTTGTTTATGGGCCAGGGATGACCTGGCTTGGCAGTTCAGTCTGGACTGTTTCCATGCTGAGTCTGAACCGGATTGGCGAAGTGAGCTAAAGAACGATGATGATTACAACCCAGATCTGTGACAGGGGGTGAGTGTCTGAAAAGTTTCAGCGCTCCATCCATCATCTCCTTGTGTTTGCTTTGTTCACCCTAAGTTGGCAAGGTATGTCCAGATGTGGGTCCCTTGCTCACTTTGCCACTGGATTCAAGCTAGCTTGGCCAATGAGGGGTGTTACCCCGAAACAGATCCCAGGTTGCTTGTTTCTGTTCCAGGGAAGACCTGGTTCGGCAGTTCGGTCTGGACTGTTCCCATTAGCACAAGGTCAAGACTGATTTGCATATGGCTGGGTCTGAACTGGAGTGGCGAAGTGAGATAAAGAACGATGATGGATCCACCCAGATCTGTGACTGGGGGTGAGGGTCTGAAAAGTTTCAGCGCTCAGTCCATCATCTTCTTGTGTTTGCTTTAAATATTTCAAGACATATTTGATGCCAACCGTGGGTAGGAAAGGAAATAGATAAATCAGCTTCCCACAATAATTCAATAGAAGTTTTGGATCTTTCAGCAGTAGGAAATAATAACATATTATAAAAAGGAAGCCTTAGGTGTACAAACATGAGAGATGTTATGTAATGGTGTATGTGGTGTGAATGATAATGTATCTGAAGGAAAGTTATTAGCTGCTAAACAGGATTGAAGACAGGACGCTACTACATTATATTCCTGTAGATACGAACTTGGTAGCTTGTACTGTATTTGCAATGGGGAAAAGAAACAAGAGAATGATTTTGTACAAGCTGATGAATGAACATAATACCCTAGTAAAAATTACCTTATTTGACATGTGGAGGAGCAGTCTGTAGGAGGACCCAGACAGTAACCTATTTCCGCCAAAAAAAGAGTTTAAGGCAGCATATTGGAACTTTGTTAAGATTAAGCGCTTCTCAACCGTAACAAGATCCATTTTGTCAAGGGGATTTTAGCAATGACCACTGCCGGATCTCTGTGTAGCCACACTCCCAAGTATTTCACCGGTTCGTCAGACCATACAAGCGGGTATTCCACTATTGGAGACTTGGTGACAGCACTTAACGGAATTATCACCGATTTTTTCCAATTAATGTGGAGACCAGAGTGCAGACTAAACTTTACATATTCGCGAAGAAGGGGAGACAGATACGTGGACGGTTCACGGATGTACAAGACCATGTCGTCCGCATAAAGTGAAATCCCCACCGGTCTGTTATCAAAATTGAGCGCCGCAGCTCTGTGTAGCTGACGGATTTTGCACGCCAGAGGTTCCAGCACAATGGCGAATAACAACGGGGATAATGGGCATCCCTTTTGTGTGCCTCATTCTATTCGCAGCGGTTCAGATGTGACACCGCCAATCCGAACTCTAGCGGTAGGCTCCGTGTATAGTAATTGAACCCAGTTTACAAACATGGGGGGAAAGCCCATCCTATATAGTATCTGTACCATGTAACTCCATTCTATGGAATCAAACGCCTTTGCGGTGTCCAATAACACTGCAACATCTGGTAGGTCCGGATTTAAGACATGTAACATGGCAAAGATAGTGCGTAAGTTTAGAGACGTAGATCAGTCTGAGATAAACCCTGATTGGTCTGGCAGGACCAGGAGGGGCATTAACGGCTGTAGCTTCGTGGCCAAGATCTTCGCTAATATTTTGGCATCTAGGTTGATAAGGGACAGGGGGCGATAAGATTCACATTCGTCCGGGGGTTTGTCTTTCTTTAGTAGTGTGATAATCATTGCCTGGCGTGGTGACGGTGGAAGTGTGCCTGCCTCATAAGCCTCTGCATACATCGCCAGTATGCGAGGTGCAAGTATCGTAGCGTATGCCTTGTAAAATTCTGCAGTCAGCCCATCAGGCCCCAGTGCTTTCCATTTGGGAGTGATTTGATAGCCGTCACTACATCCTCTATATCTATCGGCAAGCTAAGGTATTTCCTATGCACATCAGATAGCCATCCACATGCAATGTCATCCAAGTACTCATTCAAATCCTTCCTGTCGGTCCCCCCACTAGAAGTGTACAGTAGGCTATAAAAATTACGGAATTGCTCTACGATTGCCTTTGGGGAGTGGTGTACCCCTCCATTGCTTTCCACTATACGGTCAATGGGAGGTTGCATAGTCCTACACGTTAGTTTAGCCGCCAGTGATCTGCTCGGTCTCCCTCCCTCTCCATATTGCCTAGCTACGTGTCTTTTTGATATGTACTTGACCTCTGAGTCTGTTAGCTCATTATATTCATCGACGAGCTCATGTATGCGTGCTAGTGTCTCTGTACCACGTTCAGTGTCATACTGAGTCTCAAGCTCCCTCAGCTTGCCTTCCAACATATTTAGCCTATTTCGTATGTCTTTTAAGATGCCGGCTGACGTGCTAATGCAAGTTCCCCTGATCTTGGCCTTGAAGGCCTCCCAGAGTATCCCCTGGCTATCCACTGACCCAACATTCTCCTCAAAGTATCGCTCTATGGCAACCCTGATCGTGTCCGCATATGTGGGATCTAGAAGTGCCTCTGCTTTAAATCTCCATGTGAATGGTGGTTTCTGATTTTGAGGGACAGTCATTGTAAGCAATATCGGGTTGTGATCTGAGAGCGTTCTGGGCAGTGTTTCGATCTCCTCCCCACAGTATAGCTGTGTCCGGCCATGTGCTTAATGTTCTATATAAGTTCCCATGCGCCTTGTATTGTCCACTACTGGGCCATAGAAACTTATAATCGTCACTGTTGCATGTCCCAGTTTCCCCAGTACCATCGCCCATCTACCTTCCTCATCTGTAGCAAAGTCTAACATCTTGAAGTTGACCCCCCCTTCTTTATTAATATTAGGACACCCCTTGCATATGAGGAGTAGGAGGAAGCAAGTCTATACGTCGCCCATTTTCTAGCTACTTTGTCCTCTGTTACCTTAGTGAGGTGAGTCTCTTGTAATTGCTAGTGTGACATTGTGTCGATCCAAGTGCGCTAATACCTGTCGTATCTTTTGTGGTGTGTTAAGCCCACGTACCTTCCACGATATAGCCTTATATGAGGTTCCCGCCATGGTGGTATCAGTGGCAAGGCAATGTGTCTAGCATTTGAGTCAGTATGTGAGTGCAACTCTTCACAATGCGTCTGGGTTGTATTGTAACTAGAAACAATTGCCCTTGATCTGAAATAGCAAAAAGAACCACCCCCCACCTCCCACTTCAGCACTCCCCAATCGCTAAAGACATGTCCCCCATTTAACTCCCTAAGAAACAACAACGTAGTTAACCAAAAATCAGGTAGGGGATCACCCATTGGGGGTCATGGCGGCTTCCACCACTCCCAGGTATCCAGAGGGAGGGAAGCCATTGATTCCATTGTGTTTCCCTGAATCTCTCCCGTGCCGGCAGGTGAGCGTCCACCCTTAAGTTAGTTTGCCTGCCATAACACTTACTTCAGGTCACACACCATCTCAAACTGGGTATAGGTGTGAGCATTGTAATGCCTTCTCCAAGCGATCAACATACCCTCCTTACTGTTCATTCGTCAATGTCGATTTTGGAGAGGCAGATGACTGTTGTTGCTGGCGCCGTAGTGATTTTGCATGGTCCATAGCCTGCTTGGGCGTTGTGAAGATTTTACCTTTCTCGAATGTTCCAATGCGCAATCTCGCCGGATATAACATTGCATACGGTATTTGCTCTTTCTGCAGGAGTTGCTTGACATTTTGGTATTCCTTACGCGCTGCCTGGACAGTGGCTGTAAAATCTGGATAAAATGATAACGTGTTCCCTTGGTGGTCAATGGAGCCTTTTTGTCGAGAGATGTGCAGGACTGTATCCTTGTCTCGAAAATTTAGCAGCCTGGCGAATATGGGCCTCGGAGGCGTACCCGGTGGAGGACGCGCCGCCAATGATCTGTGTGCACGCTCAACAGCAAATAATGGGGACAGTTCATCCTTGCCGCGTATTTCCAGAATCAAAGCCTCAACGAAGTCCTCCAGCTTCCCTACGTTCGTGGATTCTGGCAGCCCTACTATGCGAATGTTGTTCCTGCGGGATCTCGCTTCACTATCCTCGCTCCTAGTAGGTATGACCTCCAATAGCTTGGCAAATTCTCCCGTTTTGTCTGCAACTTGTCGTAGGCCATCCTCCGTATCTGATATCCGCTGTTCAGCCTCATTTAGTCGGACTGTGTGTTTATCAAGTTTCGATGAGAACTGGTCCATCCGTCCAGTTAAGACTTCGATTTTACCGTCTATTGACTGTAGACTATTTTGTATAGCAACTAGAGTTTTTTCAAGGGCGGAGTTTGGCATCGCGGCAGCATCGTGTTCTGTTTCCGACGTCGAAGTTTGTACTGGGCGTCCCCTTTCCTCAGCTCAAACGTGAGTCTGGGCTGAGTTTTGTCCGGTTTCCCCATGTGAGCCAGTCTGTGGGAGGGCCGCAGTAATGAAATAGGTGCCCACTCCTGATGTATTGCCAAGGGTCACTTACTGCCACTCCCTGCCAGCTGCCTCCAGGATGCGCCAAGGCCTACAATAGTGTAATGCGCTTACTAAGCAGTTCTGTCACCTCGTAGTAATCAGCCGGAAGCTATCAGTTGGTGCCCCAAGAACGCCAAACAGCGTGTCTACCAGTCTCTTCGTACACCGCACTCGCTGCTGTCTGGATGTCTCGGCCACGTGGTGCACCCGTGCGGGGTACGCAGTGCACAGTGCATGAAGGGCCCATTTTTTCCCAGTCCGATCTGCTACTAGTGGCTAATATGGGGAGCCCGGGCATTGCTCTGTCGCGTGTCGACACTCTGCCAGCCTCTGCACTGCGTCTCGCTGTCTCAGCAGCTGCGTGGCTCCGCGCGTGGCGTTAGCTGATCTCCCCAAGTGCAGCGCTCCCGGCCCACCCTGCTAGCACTCGCGTGTATCTTGTCCTGTGCCGCACATGCCGCTGTGAGGATGTCCGATTTCAGTCCGGTAGCAGGCCTTCCAATTGCCCCCTATTGATTGTGTATGTGTTCACTTCGCGCTAGGAGGGTGAGGAGAGTGACGGCCCCCAGACTCTCTGGCACAGGTCCGTGGGAAGCGACAGGTAAGTGTCTCTGTAGCGCGCCTGCTTTATGCACATACCTCCGTCTGCGCGGAGCTCCACCCCCAGTTGCGGCCTATGATTGTCCTCTGCGCCGGGACCTAGCGTGATGTTGTCCCCCGCTAACTCTTTAGTAGCCGCTGATCTCCGCCTCCTTTGTTTCGCCGTCCGGCGTCTCCCTTTCCAGCTGCAGTCTCATAAGCGAGACGAGCGCTGGGAAAAGGGTAAGAGCGTTGCTGTTCGTCGTCCTCTCACCAGCAAGCGCTGTTTCACACGGCGGCCTCTGCTCCGGTCATTCCCTCCGCATTTTCGACCGCTGCCATTTTCAGCAAGTCCCGGTGCGGATCAGCAAACTCCGTTTCCAAGTCCGTTTAAGACGCTGCACAGTGCTCCGGCGGCTGCAGGGCTTCAGTAATTCACTCATAGGATTTATTCCAACATTTAGAGAGATTAGGGCAATGATACTAGCAGATTTTGTTCGATGGCTGGCGGAGCAGCACTACAGTGCGGCCATGTTCGCCGAGCTCCAAGCCACGCCCCCGAGTAAACCATATATAAATGACTATCTGTCTAAAATTAATTGTGCTCACCTAGATCTATCAACCCACTCAGATACAGGGGCCAAGATTCTCAAACCTTTGTTGGAAAACAGGCGGATTAGGATCCAGCCACACCGAGGCCACACAAAGCCTTAAAATTGCCATCGAGACAAACACCAACTCATGCCTGTATTCCAGCCGATTCGTCTCCGATACACTGAGTAAGATTACGTCTGGTGCTACGACTACATCTCACTTCAGAATATCTAGCAAAAACCTGGATATTTCTTTTTTCAGGTTTTCTAACTCATCACATGCTGCAAAAATATGTACAATGTCTGCTTTATGTAATGCACATTGAGGGTAGTAAGTTCCTTTGCCCTCTCCCCATTTGCCAATATTATCAGGTGTAAAGTATATGAAAAAGCAAGTCTTATAAAACTGTGCTTGCAAATCGCACTGACTTTAGAGTGGACTGTGCCAAGTCAAATGATTAAAATAATGTTTTGTCTAATATCCTCACCTTCTCTTGCCTTTACAGAATTAAGACATCCATAGATTTCCCCAATTGAAATTGCTCTTGCTCCCAGTATTTTCTCTATAGTCTCAGATCTTACAAATCCTGCTGGGCCTCCACCTTTACCAACAAAAAATCTCTTACTTGTAAATATTATTTTTTAACTCGTAAAAGGAGGGTAGCCCAGAAGATGAAAAAACAACCCAACTAAAACACCCCACCTAGCACCAAATTCTTCATAAGTGGATCTCCAAAGATCTCCGGCAGATTTAGGTCATAAACCAGGGTTGTATAAAAATACATTGTGCTGATCCCTAAGGTTTTACAGATGGCACTCCAGGCTTTAAATACACCATGAAGAGTCTTAAAACATACTTTTTCTAATAATAGATGTCATTTAATTGCTGCCATAGACAGCTCTATGCCTCTTTTCCCATCATGAGTTCAGACGGAGAGGGTATTTGCTCTATTTCCCCACTTGCAGCCTTTTCAAACTGCAGCACTCAGCTATGTATCAATTTTGTAGCCCAATAATATATTTCAAATTAGGGTGTGCCCACAATCCTCACTCTCTGGGTAGTGTAAGAAATTTAAAGGCTCGTCTGGGTCTGGACTATGACCAGATAAACCAGGAGAATACAGTTTCCATTGTCTTAAAACACTGATATGTAAACTCTAAGGAAATAGCCCGAAAAAAGTATAATATTTTTGGGAAAAAAAGCATCTTAATCACGTTACTTCTTCCCCCTAAGGATAAATGAAGATTATTTAGTCTGCCAAGGTCTTGCTTAAAATTGCACAATAGAGGTTCCATATTATCCCTAACAATGTTATCCAATCTAGCAGATAAACTGACTACCAGATGAATAGCTTTCTCCACAACCTTACTGTCTGTCATCTTAATTCCTTCATTAATAATTGTCTGGGTCTTATTTTTTTTCAAGGCCAGAGAATCTCCCAAATAGTCCAGCTTCCTCTTCCACTGCATTATTAGTGAATACCAGGTCAGAGGTCACAAGGGCAATGTCATCATCATAGGCAAGAGTTTTTGTCTCCCAGCCTAGGGTCTGAATTGCTGATATGAAAACATTGCTCTCTAATCTGGGGATAAAGGGGTCGATATAATAGCAACAACAATGGGGAGCAACCTTGCCTGGTCCCCTGTGAAATTGCAAATTACTCAGATAATACCCCATTCACAGCGACCCTGGCCGTTGGGTCGACATATAGCATTTTGACCACCTAAATAAAGCCCAACTCTTAACATCAATATCCAGAGAAACTGCCAGGACATCCAATCAAAGGCTTTCTCTGTGTCTAGCAGAATTAAAGCCGTAGGTCCACTGTCTCACTGATAGCATCAAACAGAGAGATAACCCTTCGTATATGGTCAATTGTAGATCTTTCGGGGATGAACCCATGTTGCCGCACCCAAATAAGTTTATGAATAATAGGTGCTAGCAGTGTAGCCAAAACGTTCAAGTCAATTTTGGAATCACCATTAGTCAAAGTTATTGGGCGATAAGAGCTCAATTCAAGCAGTGTTTTTTTCTTCAAGACCACCACTTGCTTAGGCAGTGCGTGCGCTGTCTTTTCGAGGCATGCTGTGTCTAGGATATGGTCTTCAAATAATGCCCATCTTTTTCATTGGTTTCTCTTGATGTCCTTTAGAAATGCTGGCCTTTAATTCCTGAATACACTTAGTAGTCCCCTCTTTTGGAATTTTGTATTCTCCCATGAGGACTGCCGCTGTTACATGTGCTGTTACACTTTCATGTTATTTTCCATACCTTGTAGGCACTCTTTTTTTGTTGACTTTCCCCTTTTGGAGCTAACACACACAGTATTTTCACATCTTTGTTTTCTGCTCATCAGACTCTTATGGCACCTCCTCTGTGCACTTCTCCCGCCTGCTCTGTGCACTTCCCTCTCCCACTTGTTTTCTTTAGCTCCAAGAATGTTTGTTCACACGATTTGATTTTGTAACTATAATTATACTTGTTATATGTTTAAATTGAATTGCAACCATCAGCATGCTTTTTTTGTAGAGCAGGAACATTTGTTCACCTGTAACTAATTATATTTGTTGTGTATTAAAATTTAATTGTTACCATCCCCATGTGTTTTGTAGAGCCGGAACGTTTGTTCACCCGATCCTGTAACTATAATTATATTTGTTATGTGTTGAAATTTAATTGTTACCATCCCTATGCGTTTTGTAGAAACCAACACCAAGACTTAAACACAGTTTCTGAGGCACAAAGTCGGCAGCTCTGTTTGTTAGACCACATCGCTAACTTGTTTTTTTAGGCACCTATAATTTGCCCTCCCTCTGCAGCTATTTCCTTTTATCTATCTCCTTTTACTGCCTCTCCTGTCTTCTCCAATGTTGTAGTAGGCATAAACTGACAGACACACTCTATATCACATAATTCCATGCCACACAGTCCCACAACTAACTAAACCAATACAACCGACATAATTCCACTACACACCACCTACATACACTCCATAATACATAGGTAAAACACATTGCGATTTGCAATGCCAAAAGCTCTAACTCAAACAAACATGAGACTGATAGCATTTACCAGTATCTATTCATCCCACAATCCTTTTACAATAAACAACTTGTCACATAATTCCAGTACGCAAATACAATACACCCCACTACATAAATACACAACTAACAAATACAAAACAACACGCACTTTTCCACTACCCAACACATACATACACTACACTAAAAAACAAAACACATACGTGTAAAACATTACCATTTACAATGTCAACAGCTCTAACTCTAAATAATTACAAATACTTGTTACTAGTTTATGTGCGTCCACTCTTTGTACAATAATCCTATTTACCTGTGCTATAAATACATTTGTTTTGTTACTATTAACCATGCTAATTCACTTGTATATATACTAAATCATCATTCAAAGCCAATAAAATCTTCGTTTTACCTTAGTTCTACTGGTGCAGGAACCCTGACATGAGAAAAATGAGACTCTTCTCCCCAGCATGCAGTAGCAACATGATATGCCAGATTATTCCTTAATAAATCAATTAGAGAGCCATAGCCCAGATCTCTTGACTGGGGGTGAATGTATGATTTATTCAGCATTCTGGCCATCATTTGTTTGTGTAGCACTTTTCACCCTAAGTGGGATGGGTATGCCCAGAGGTGGGTCCCTTTCTCACTGTGTCACTGGATTCAAGCTAGCCTGTCTGATGAAGGGTAATACCCAGAAACTTGTTCCAGGATGCTTGTTTACGGTCCAGGGAGGACCTGGCTTGGCAGTTCGGTCTCGAGTGTTCCCATGAGGCACAGGATCAAGACTGATTTGCATATGGCTGGGTCTAAACTGGGGTGGCATGGTGAACAAAACAACAATGGATTTATCCGAGATCACTTGAGTGGGGGGCGAATGTATGATTTTTTCAGCATTCCGTCCATCATTTGTTTGCGTAACACTTTTTACCCTAAGTTGGATGGGTATGCCCAGACGTGGGTCCCTTTCTCACTGTGCCACTGGATTCAAGCTAGCCTGGCTGATGAAGGGTAATACCTAGAAACAGGTCCCAGGATGCTTGTTTCCGGTTCAGGGAAGACCTAGCTTGGCAGTTCGGTTTGGACTGTTCTGATGAGGCACAGGATCAAGACTGATTGGCATCTGGCTGGGTCTAAACTGGGGTGGCATGGTGAGCAAAAGAACAATGGTTTAACCAAGATCACTTAACTGGGGGTGAATTTATGATTTATTTAGTATTCCGTCCAGCATTTGTTTGCGTAGCACTTTTCACCCTAAGTGAAATGGGTATGCCCAGACATAAGTCCCTTTCTCACTGTGCCACTGGATTGAAGCTAGCCTGGCTGATGAAGGGTAATACCCAGAAACCGGTCCCTGGATGCTTGTTTCCGGTCCAGGGAGGACCTGGCTTGGCAGTTCAGTCTGGACTGTTCCGATGAGGCACAGGGTCAAGACTGATTTACATATGGCTGTGTCTAAACTGGGGTGGCATGGTGAGCAACAGAACGATGGATTTAACCCAGATCTCTTGACGGGGGTGAATGTATGATTTATTTAGCATTCCGTCCATCATTTGTTTGCGTAGCACTTTTCACCCGAAGTGGGATGAATATGACCAGACGTGGGTCCCTTTCTCACTACGAAAATGTATTATCCCTGTGCACTCGCTGTTGATGATAAACAAGTTTGACTGTACATCTGTATAGTTTGTGAGGGCACTCTAGTCGTCGCACGTAGTCAGACCGTGCCTTTGAACGAAGTGTCGAGTGTTGTGGGTAGGATCACCTACCCTCGTGACTATGCGCTCGATAAACAATGAAACACGTAGGTTTCTTCTCAAAGTTCAATTTATTTTGATTTAAGTTCGTGGAAACTTCAATTTATTGTGAAAGACGGATTATAAACAGTGATTCCTTGCGTGCATAATAATAATCTTATGTCGCAATTTTGAGATTCCTCATGATTTTACGTCCACCCAATGCATTTCGGGTCAGAAAACCATGACCCTTCGTCAGGGGTCTGAAAACAATGGGTAAGACAGGACCAAATTACTTACTCCGACAACATATGCGTTTATACAAAATGATAAACAGTACCGAACGTGCTACCTTTCGTAACCCAACAGAGTGTCTGAGGAACATGCCGACCGTGTTGTTCATGGGCAAAATCCATATCAAAGAGTGCACCGAGTAACAACTGAAAGCGCGTGTATAGAAGTTCGTAAAGTGCAAACAAAAGTAACAGAAGTGTCACATGCATACCGAATGGCTACAGGAATCGTGATAAATGGAAAAAGTACTGGTGCAAAAATGAGAAAAGAGAAATGTGACTGCACACTTACGAAGGATCGGGCAACGCCGTATCTCCACAAGCTGTAACAGGTTTACACAGTTCAATCAGAATTGTTTCCGGTCCAGGGTGGACCTGGCTTGGCAGTTCAGTCTGGACTGTCCCATGAGGCACAAGATCAAGAATGATTTGCATATGGCTGGTTCTAAACTGGGGTGGCATGGTGAGCAAAAGAACAATGGATTTAACCCAGATCTCTTGACTGGGCAGTGAATGTATGATTTATTCAGCATTCCGTCCATCATTTGTTTGCGTAGTAATTTGTAGTTGGGGCGCAGGTATCAACACCTTGTTTTAGAGGCATAGACTTCGTTTTTACTCCCAAACTTTGACACATAGCGAGGGAGTGAAATGTAAAAAAGGAAGGAAGGAGAGAAGAAATGAAAAACAGTAATATGGAGAAAGCAGGAATGAAAAACAACCTGAAAAGTCAGATAACAAGACAGAAATTGTAGGGTGTAAGAAGAATAAGGTATGAGGCTAGGCAGCCTTCGTATTCAAAAAGCCTAATATTTGGCAGTGGTTTTTGGGGGGTCTTAAGAAAATACTCTGTGCCTCTGCACTTACTTTATTCCTTTTTTAAAAAATTAAGATTTGGGATTGTGGACATTTAGCCCATATGAAAGATTCTCTGGTCTTCTTATCATTTAAATTGATCAATCTTTAACATACCACATTCTCTGAGTGCTAATCATTTATGATGGATTACTTTGTCGCTGTGATACACATACTGTACGCAAAATTTTGGGATGTCCATTGGCCCACAGACATCTCTCTACGTTGATAGAAGCTGTTACCATTGCAGTTCCTGTCAAGATAGGAAAAATTTGATGGACTGTGTTGTCATAGATAATGGGTGGCTTTCAAACTATTTCAAGCAATTGTATTTTTCAAAACCAAACTCTCCACGTTTCTCCTGTCCCTCACCATCAGGTATGGCGGTGAGTGATAGGTAAAAAAACACATAACGCCATCCACCCTAAATAGGGAGGACCCTGTTCTGAGCTTCCTCTGAAAGCCTCTATTCAATCGAGCTGTCAGAGGAAGTATTCCTTCGATGGAGCCAGTTGGGGCTCTGTCGACTGAATACCTACAGTCTGCCAGGCTCTAAATGAGGTAGGCAGACTGTCCGTTTGGCAGATAGGATAATCTGTTGCAGTTGCCTTTCTTATGAGCTCCCATCAATATAGTTTACTGGTTGGGGGGGGGGTCACCTGGTCGGCCAAACCTGTGATTCACAGATAATTATTTTTCTTTGTTAATGAACTATTTCAGACTTTGATTGCCATGCGTTCAGATTTTCTTTGACAGTCCTTGTGCATTGGTTTCAGAATGTGCCTCTGCCTGATTGGATGCGGCAGGCGGAGTCGAACCCAGCTCCACACAACAGCCCCAGGTGCCAAAAAGGTAGGACAGATTCTCCTGGAAGACTTCAGTGGAGGACAGCTCAGGGCTTGACAATGCTTGTGTGCTTTGAAATTTATATATTATGAAGTTTGAAGCTGGTGTCAGCTAAATATAGATTAGTACTGAAACAGAGATTGTCATCTGGTGAGGAGGAAATAATGGGATAAAGGAGTTTTATGTAGGTATCTGGGGAGCCCCATGATAACAGGAGTTAGAAGTGTATATGTAAATCATGGTATGGAGTAGAAGGCTCCAGAAGGGTATGGAAGGGGAAGGGCAAGGAGTGCCTAAAACCCTGAGCCCAGACCCTGGTAGATGAATGTGTGAGGGAAAGGCAGGGCTGTAGTCGAGGGTAGACATGGGTAGACCACATCTACCCACTATTTTCAGAGGATAGACACTATCTACCCTGTTACAAAGCTGGCTGCTTTCAGGGGAGTGCCATGTTCCTCCTACTTCTCCTGGATCTACAGAAATATACCAAACCTATCCCGGCCTCATTTTCTGACACAGGGACACTTTCAGTAGAGCCTGCACATTGTCTGCTTTTGTTCTGAGCAGCAATCATCAGATGGCGCAGGGGCTTATCAGATGCAAGCTGAGCCCATGACAAATGCCGGAGTTAAGAGGCCATTAGGTCTCTTTTTCTTGGAGTATCCTGGCGGGGAGCTATCAGGAGCCTCTCACCTAGATGCAATGGAGGGTAAGCAAAGACATAAATTCACAGGTACTTAAGAGAGAAATGGTTTGACTGTTTTCAGTCCCTGTATATTAGAAATATATATCCATGCTGGAAGAATGTCAGGTGTATTGGTAGCCCCAGTATTTACACAAAATAACATTTTAAATACCACTATTTTGTTATATTTATTTTATAGCCTTTAGCACTATGGTAGTGCTGAAGCTCTATAAAAGAAATAACACAAAATAGTGGCAGTTAAATTGGTATTTGTGTACATGTGATGTAAAGCGCTCTGAAACCCTGCGCTGGGATGAGTAGGGCCACTACATTGCATGTACAGATTATACAGCGACAATAAATGGTATGTTTGTACATCAGTATAAAGGATGTGTTACATAAAACAGTGAGAATGACAAGGTGTGGGAGCCACATGCCCTTCATGCCTCACTGTGCTATATTAGAAGGATTACAATTTATGAACTGAAAATAACAAAAGGATTTCTGTCTTAAAAGCAGAAACTCCCTCACCCGTTTACATAAAATAAAAATCTGTCATCTGCGTGTTACATAATGTGCTTTGCAAGAGACATATTAACCCTCAATGCTACTAGGATTCAAACCTTGGGCGAGGCATGGTGAGCAAAAAAACGATAGATTTAGGCCCAGATCTCTGAACTGGGGTGAATTTATGACATTGGTCTGCATTCGGTCCATCAATTGTTTATTTTTGCATTTGTCACCCCGAGTGTGACGGGAATGCCCAGATGAGGGTCCCGTGCTCTCCATGCAACTAGAGTAAAGCTATCCTTGTTGATGAGGGCTGAAAACCCTAAACCGGTCCTATTATGCTTGTTTCCAGTCCAGGGAGGACCTGGCCTGGCAGTTCAGGCTGGACTGTTCCCATTGGGCGCAGGGTCAAAACTGATTTGCATATGGCTGGGCCCAAACTGGAATGGCATTGTGAGCAAAAAAACGATTGATTTAAGCCCAGATCTCTGTACTGGGATGAGTGTATGACATTGTTCAGGATTCAGTCCATCAATTGTTCTTTTTGCATTAAACTCAGATCTCTCCAGCAAAATATTTATTGTCCAGAGTTATCTCACCATTATTAAAATATCCTGAGATTTGGCTGACACACAAAGATCTCTGCAGCAGGTACATTAACCCCATAAGCCATTTTGAAACACAGCTATTAAAACCAATTAAGCAGAACATATCTACTGCTGCATTTCTCCTTGTTACCAATTTATTTTTGGAGAATTAAAAAAATATATAAGTTGACGCTCGATTTTGCATCTGGGTTGCGTCATTATTTTGCCAAAACCTCAATGCAAAATTGAATTTGTTAAATATTTTAATGTGCCCAAATGTACTCATGATAGAACAGCTAACCATATGTGAGACCTTAAGATGTGATGTTACTTCCTGTGAGGTCATGGGTTGTGATGCCACTTCCTGTAATGCCACATGCTACGTCACGTGCCGTGATGTCACTTTCTGTGATGCCACTTCCTGTGATGTCAGATGCGGTGATGTCACACGTGTTGATGTAACACACAGTGATTTCACACTTATTGTGCCTAACTTTCTGAGTCCCCCCCACTTCTGTTTTTAGGACTTGAGCCCTGGGGAGAGGTGTACTGATCTAGCCATGCCAAAACCTCTGCAAGTTCCAAACACTGTGATTAGGATTGTAATGTGGTGTGTGCAGGAGGGAAAGAACTCTCCTACTTCCTTCCAGGAGAACATACATGAAAGAGCTCTTAGACTCAACCCTACCCTTCTTACCATCCTACCCCACCGTTCCATGGGATGAGCTGTGTCACAAGGCCTACAGACACCTAAACGAGTACCTTGTTGTAAATAAAAGTGTAATAAGGAAATGGATCGGCAAAAAAATCTAAGGTTGCAAAAGCCTTAGCTAAATATCCTTGCGATGTACCACCTGGGTGGAAAAAGCAACTGTGTTAAGTTCCCTAGCTGTGTGTAAACTGTGTTGAAAACAGGCAAACTTTCTAAAAACCTAAAATAAATTGCGAAGAATTACAAATTACATTTGAATATTATAAACTTTGCTGAATTTATGCCTATCAACTGTTATTCATTATTATGCCAAGTGAAATTAAGCATTGTTTATTAGAAAAAACTAATTGACTGCAACCAACTCCCGGTAATGTAGGTACTCCTAGTGCTGCTGGAGATGCACCGTTGAATGCCTTTATTGATAAATGTTTCATGACAACCAATTGGACCAAAATGTATAATTGTAAACAGAACAACAACAAAACACCTGCTGATTATCTTGATCATTTGAAAGATATGTCTGATCATTGTTCTGCTATTGCTAGGGAAACTGCTCAAGAAGTTACTTGTGCTACCTTTGTTTAGGGACCACTGCCCAAAGTACAGAAGCAATTGCACACCATTTGGGCTTGACGGAAGACGAAAGGTCTCTCTGAGTTGGTTTCTGTTGCAAATCATTGTGTTGCTGTGCAAGAAAGGAAGGCTGAATCTACAGAATCTAAGCCAATGTCTTTACAAATGCAGTTGTTCCAACAAGTTGCCAGAGGGAGACGTCAGGGAGGAATGGAAAGCCAGATTGGCCATGGTACACAGGGAGGCAAAAGGCCCAAATAGAGCCTGGGATTTGTGAGAGAGCGCCATGTTACTTTAAAAATTGTAAAGGTGCATTATAAATGCCCGTAGTCAGCACCCGCATATTTAGAGGAAATACTAATATGTGTTTTAGAAATGCAACATTAGGTCAGGAATTAGTGCAATGTGTGAAGGGTATATTCATAGCATTTGTAGATTAATGTAGAGCCTTAACAGGAGTGTGAAGCTTTATATAACATAGAAATGTTATTAAATGTGTGTATTGCTAAATTAGTAAAACTGCCATATTAAGAGTTGCACGTGTAGGAGTTAGAATGTGACGCTTTAACATGGAAAAGAGCTTACGTTAAGAGTTGAAAAGTAATGTTGTTTTTGTAATGGAATAGAGTGCATTGCTTATAATGTAGAATCATTTAGAAATGCATTTAAACGTGTAATGGCCTGGGACATAGAGAAGCCAGTAGAGGCCTAACTGTGATTTCTTTACTTGGCTTTGGTTATCCTTGTGAAATAATTTCTTTCTGGGAAGGGTGCTGTTCTCAGAGAATATCGAATTGTAACTTTGAATGCGCACAAGATTGCTTCTCACGTATTTCAGTTGCAGGTGAAAGGCCACAGACCTCGTTAGGTAGAATGATCCATTCTTTAGAAGTTAGGCTGGTAGGAGTGCAGATGCGTAAACGCCAGAGGAATGTCCATCTGCAACATTTGGCGGAGAAGGTGCCTGGGATCCAAGGTCACCTCAACGGACGCTGGATGAAAGAATGCCATGCTGAAAAAATCCGAAAACGGATACCTGCCCAGAGGGGTGTGCCTTGGGGCGTACAGTACCCGAGGGTGGAGAGCAGATTTTGTTAGGAGGTTGCGAGAGCAGGATTTAGGCAATCCTAGATAGCACTCAAGGGAATTTAGGGCAGAGTGGGGTGTAGGAAGGAGCATCTTAGAACAAGCTCAGTAGTTTAGGCTACTTACCTAAGAAAAGTGAATGTACTACTTAGGAAGTCTTCACGGCTGTCACCTTTATTCTTGCCTGAAGGGAATTATTAAGTAGGGATGTCACCTTAGATTTAGTGTAGGGACAGATTAACCTTTTGTTTTCCTTTTGTAAATGCAGTCCAGACTTCAAGTAGGGACTGTTATTGGATGCCTGATGTTTCTCGAACTGACTTTGCTTTTTATTTTGAGTCGTCTGAGACTCCTTCGTCTGATTATGTTTGTATTAGTGCCAGTTTACCCTTTGAACCTCTTGCCGAGGTGTCTGTATGACCAATTATTTTTGGCTTTGTAATAAATTCTTAAACTTCAGTTCATAGTCAGTGGTTCTTTAAATTGGATTTGATTGCTGATTATGAGTTTGGAAACCTCCCCTCAACACTTCTTAGCAGACAAAAAGGTCCAGTCGACCTGTCCGGGGATTCTGGAAAATTGATAAGGTAAAAATCTAGATAACAATCCCAGCTCCTTCAGTTGGTAGCAGAGTAGGATAGTTGTCTCTAGAGTGAGGGGAGATCTAGATTAGGATAAGAGATTTCCAAGGTCCATAGAAATTAGGTGATGATTGCCCATTGGATTGTCGGCGGAAGACGGCGTTTCATGGAAAGCGACGGAGAGTGACGGTGAGGCAAAAGCAGCAGTTCGTGGGAGAGTGAGTATGTATAGGGTTTTACGTTGCTAGATTGCAGTGTTTGTGTTGTGATGTCTTGCGGAGATTGAATGCCTGTTGTATGAAACTGGATCAGGCTGTGAATGCGCGCAGCCCGGGAAAATATTAGGCTCAAGGAGTAGCGTAAGTGGGTCGGGTGTACCCTACACACAGAGTAATTGTCGACCATTGTTAAGGGGATCGTGAGGCATCATCGATCGCCCGCTGGACCGAGATAG
Source organism: Lissotriton vulgaris (assembly GCF_964263255.1). Lineage (NCBI taxonomy): Eukaryota > Metazoa > Chordata > Amphibia > Caudata > Salamandridae > Lissotriton > Lissotriton vulgaris. Next base: position 1,376,023,536 of record NC_141695.1, read on the forward strand.
GGGGAACAAGTAGGTGAGTGAGTGAGTAACTAACGCTGGTCGTGGGTTGCTAGGTGTTTGTAACCTATCATTTGAGGTGATTGTCCGGTCGTTTTGTGGACAGACAGTTGCCAGTTCGGTGACAATTACAAGACTGTGGACGTACAGTCAGCGAAGTGATTGTCAAATGTCAAATGTTTTTGTATAGCGCAACAATTCACCAGAAGAGGTCTCAGGGCGCTTGGCAAAAAGAAGGCAACAACCTTGAGAGGAGAGAAAATGGCCGTGAGGGGAATTAATTAGGAAAGAGCCACGTTTTCAGACTCCTGCGGAACGCTTGGTGGTTAGAGAGAGACAACAGATGAGAGGGCAGCTTGTTCCATAGTTGTGGTGCCAGGTAGGTGAAATCCCTACATCCATTTCTGGAGGTACGCGCCTTTGGCTGGGAAAGAAGGGACTTCGAGCTAGAACGTAGAGTTCTGGACGGTCTATACCAGACTAGTTTTTTTGCCAGGTAAGAAGGGCCTGTACCATAGAGGAGTTTATGAGTAAGACTTAGGATTTTAAATTGATATTTTTGGTGCGCGGGGAGCCAGTGCAATTCTTTTAGACTAGGTGCAGAAGCAGACCTCAGCGTTAGTCCCAGTACCAATCGGGGAGCCGCATTCTGTAGTATTTGAAGTTTGTTAAGCACACACTCATTGATCGACATCAACATAGCATTTCCATAACCTAGACGGCTTATAATAAGCCCCTGAACCAGAGGTTTTCTTGCCTCTAAAGGAAGCCATTTAAAAATGTTGCGCAGTTGTTTAAGTATTCCGTAACAAGTACCAGATACTTGGTTGGCATGTGCTTTCATCGAGAGAGCACTGTCAAGCATGATGCCCAGGTCACGTACCACTTGTTTAGGCTCCGGGCAGGGTCCAAGTTCGTGAGGCCACCAATCCTGGGACCAGATGGTTTTGGCCTTGCCAAATAGCAAGATTTCAGTTTTGCTATAATTGAGTTGGAGCTTATTATCACTCATCCAGCTGCTAATATGAACCATGCACTGTTTGAACCTAACACAGATGTCAAGAAACTGAGAACTGCAGGTGATTAACACCTGCGTATCATCTGCGTACTACACTGTGGAGAAGCCATAAGATTTTATAATATTGGCCAAAGGGGTCAAATATAGGTTGAACAACAGGGGACTAAGAATCGACCCCTGTGGCACCCCCACAGTGAGATGCATATTCCTGGATACAAGGGTGTTCATTTTGAGATAAGTATAGCGGCCGACGAGGTAGTCTTCAAACCAGGCTAAGGCGTTGCCCCTGACACCAATCTCCCACAGCCGATGTTTCAGAATGCTGTGGGAGATGGTGTCAAAGGCCGCCGATAGATCAAACAGGACCAGAATGGCTGACTCCCCTCTATCCAGGGAGAGCCGAATGTTATCTACTATCTCAATCACTGCGGTCTCCGTACCATGAGCGGCACGAAAACCTGACTGCGAGGGATCAAACAATGCATGTGTCTCAATGTAGGTGGTAACTCGTTTATTTACTAGATGTTCAAGTACTTTCCCAAAGAATGGTAGAAGAGATATAGGTCTGTAATTGGATAGGGTGGAGCGGTCGCTGTTTGGCTTTTTGAGAATGGGCTTGACCTGGGCTAGCTTCCAACTGCTAGGAGTAGAAGCAGTCTCAAAGGAGTGATTAAAGATGTTAGTCAGCGTGCCGGCCAAAAGCGGGAATATCCCACTGCATCTACGTGGGGATAGTAAATCGGTGGGGGAACCCTATTTAATTTTGTTAAGGGCTTCTAACACTTCATCCGAGGTGGTAGGCTCAAATTCAGTTAAGGACGGATAACAGTGGTTTCAGTGGAGACCACAGTCCCTGGAGATGCTGCGCCTGACATGGGCTCATCTTGATTGGCTGCTGGAAATGAGGAGTAGATTAACTTAATTTTGTTATCGAAATAAAAAGATAATGAGTTCACCCACTCTAAGGTGGGGATAAATGTGGAGCGCTCCGCCAGAGGGGTGGTGAACTGCTTCAAGATTTTATGCAGTTCTTTACTCGAATGGGCCGCCTTATTTATTCTCTGCGAAAGGTATAACGTTTTTGCTTTCTTTATGTTTTTTAAATAATTAGAGTGAGTGAGTTTATGACTGTCGCGGTTTTCTGGCATTCTATTTTTCCGCCATCGCCTTTCAGCTGATCTGCTGATTGCTTTCTCACGCTTCAAGTCCTCAGTGAACCAAGGTGAGGCAATGCTCTTAACATTGACTGAAGTTTCCGGGATAATTTCATCAAGAGTGTTTTTAATGGATACATACAAATGGGTTACCATTAGTTCAATTATCTCATAATTGTTGTTGGGCGGTACGAAGTGAGACAGAAATGCCTCTGGAGTTAGTTTGTGCCAAGGACGTATAGATGCTGTTTCTTTCTGATTGATTGTCCTTGACCCCAATGGTTTAGCAAATTTAAAATTAACTAAAAAGTGATCAGTCCAAATCATAGGCGTGGGTGATTCACAAGTGAAATTTGCCATGTTAGTAAAAATTAAGTCAAGGGAGTGGCCGGCCTGATGAGTAGGGCCGAGTACCCTTTGTGCGAGACCCAAAGTTTCCAAGGCGGTTATTAGGTTACAAGAATCAGTGTCATGCGTTAGCTCCGCATGATGATTGAAATCCCCTAGTAGGATAAAATTATCAGTGGCCAGCAAATGTGATGCTAATATGTCTAAAAGATTGTTGGCGAATTTTGATTTCTCTCCCGGGGGTCTATATACCAGAGCAGCCCTTCCAAAGGAGTTAGTGTTAAGTTTCATGTTAATTATTAAAATTTCCAGCCATTCATTAGAGAGTGACTCGAGCTTAGTAATTTCAATGGGGGCTTTTGCCGCAATGGCAATGCCTCCCCCTCTCTTTCGTACTCTATCATGTCTGATAATCTGGTATTCGTAAGGGAAAGCAATGGCTATATCAGGTGAGGCCAGGCTGTGAAGCCATGTTTCACTAAAGAAACAGATATCGGTTTTTTATTATCCAATAGGCTCCAGAGCTCAAGAGCGTGCTTAGGGATAGATCTGGTGTTAAGATACAGCGCTGAGAAGGTGTTACTACCTACATTAGCGCTGGTGTTGTTCGTTAATTGAGGATTAGCGAGCGCTTTCATATGCGAGCCCCTCGATGTTGCATTGGTCACTACCCTAGAAGGTACAGTGGTTGGGTGGATTACCTTGGTACAATCTAGTAGATTAGCTAACCCTTTGGGCGGATTAAGAGATAGAAGTTCCTGCCGGCTGTAGCAAATCATAATAGTAGTACAGGAAAACCCCAACCCAATAGCAAAGAAAAAGAGGAAGATGAAATAAAGAATTTACCAGGGGTTTAGGCGGGAGGCGGTGTCCAGGCGCAGACGGGCGCAGACGGGCTTCCCTTCGGCACGCCACTGCGCGCGTCCGTGCTAGTGAAGGGAATGTGTAGGGAGGAGGGCAGGGCAGCTCTGATGACGCTGCAGGTGTGCCACTGCTTCCTGTCCCTCCGCACAATCGGCACAAGCCGTGGCGGAACGGGGACCAGCAGTGAAAATGCAGTCAGGTGAGTTGTTTGCAGTAGTAGTCACCGCAAACACATTTAAGAACAGTAATGACGAATAATGCTTTAAAATAACACAAAGCGATTAAAACTGAAGAACAGCCCCCAATTTCATTAAAGTTGCCAGCAGATCTTTTTTGTTCCCCGATTCACCCTCACTCACAGGAGCAGTTCAAAAACACCACAGCAAGGGTGCCAATCTCGCTGCACGCGTCCTCGCTAGTGAAGGGAATATGTAGGGAGGAGGGCGGGCAGCTCTGATGACGCTGCAGGTGTGCTGCTGCTTCCTGTCCCTCCGCACAATCGGCACAAGCCGTGGCGGAACGGGGACCAGCAGTGAAAATGCAGTCAGGTGAGTTGTTTGCAGTAGTAGTCACCGCAAACACATTTAAGAACAGGAATGACGAATAATGCTTTAAAAAAACACAAAGCGATTAAAACTGAAGAACAGCCCCCAATTTAATTAAAGATGCCAGCAGATCTTTTTTGTTCCCCGATTGCTTGGTTGTAAGTGATCATTTCAGTGTGTGAATGGGACGTATGCGTGAGTGCGAGCTAAGTTGTAAAGGAGGGAAACTACTGCGAAGCGAAGGCGAGTGATGTCAGAAGGTGCCGCGCTGTGAGGTTGGTGTGAAGCCGCGCTGGGATTGGTGGATTGTCATCAGGAAGTAGAGGAGCGCTGCGAAAAGAGAAAAGTTGGTATCATCATGAAATGTTTTAGAGTGTTGCGAGAAATGTTCAAAAGAGAAAAGAAATTAGAACCCCGGGGGGGAGAAGAGGCTCCACCCGAGGATACTCCAGCTCATTATATGGCTATGAATGTAGGGTTGCATACTATATTGTGGCTTGAAAATTGAGCTAAGATGACTGATGGAAATGAAGAATTGGCTTTTCCCAGATACAGAACTTTTAGATTGGAAGTGTTATATCAGTTGAAATCGATTATGGCTTCTCTGCGCCCTTTGCCTAGACCAACACAGTTTGAGGCACCGAATGCGTGGATTAGGGCGGCACACGAGAGAAACAGGGACAGGAGTCAGGAAAGAGTAAAACAGTCAGTCAGAGCATTTCAGGATGCAAGGTGGGATGCATTGGCATAGAGATGGAGAGTACAGACTATTGAGGGGGACAGGTTTTAATGGACGAGAACCCAGACATAATGTTTCTGTGTGAAACCTGGCTTAAAGACGACCTAACTAGCATCCCCAATCTAGCCATACCGGACGGGTTCTCTATGACTTGCATTAATAGAGACTCAAGAGGAGGTGGCATTGCCGCCATCCATAGATCCGCCTTTACCTGCTCCTTCCAAAAGGAAAGTATTGCGGACAGCGAATGCGCTCGCTTCAAAATCTCCACAAGTCACCATTGCACTCTTTCTGGACTTTTTATTTACAGACCCCCAGGGCCTTCTACGAAATTCACTGAAGAGCTTATTGAGACAGCACACGCTATGATCACTGGCTCGGCCAACTTCACGATCTTAGGAGACCTCAATCTCCACTTAGACGATTCTTCAGATGCTAAAATCAGCAACTTCGTTGCAGACTTAGCTGCCTTGCAGCTAATCCAGCTCGTCCGAACCCCCACACATGTCGCGGGCCATTTGCTTGACCCGGTATTTACTAACATACCAGAGGCCAAAGCTGACGACCCCAAACCCATGGCCTGGACGGACCACTCGTTAATAACCCTCTCAATCCCGAACAACTCCCCTCCCGGAAAAAAATCACCCACCGCACGCCTAAAACGACCTTGGCACAAACTCCAACAATGTGACCTAGCGGTCAGCCTAGGGGAACCTAACCTGGAGGATATAAACGACATTGAAACATCATATGCGTCCTTCCAGGACTGGATCACCAAGGGACTGGACGCCATTATACCAGCCAAGTGGACAAAAGGGCGTAACACCCCTTCCAACCCCTGGTACGATGAGAACCTTAAAACGATGAGGAAAACTTGTAAAAAAGCGGAACGGCAATGGAGGAAGGAATACAAGCAGGAGGAAAAAAACACATACTTGGCCACTCTCAGAACATACCACAAGGCAATCCGGGTAGCCCACGCTGCCTTCTACGCTACTGAGATAAAAGCTAGCCCCAACCCCACGAAAAATATTTTCCAAATCGTGCAAAAATTGCAAAATGGTGACAAACCGGCCTCTCACATCACCTCCACGCAGCAATGTGAAGACCTAGCCACCTTCTTCACGGAAAAAGTGAAGAAAATTTACAACGCCTTCACCCAGGATAGTCCAGAGGACATCAGCCCCCCCAACGCCACCTTTGGAGACTCCAGGCTCACTTGCCTACCCGCTATCTCAGGTGAAGAACTCACCAAACTTTGTAGGAAGGTGAAATCTGGTGCCCCCACAGATCCGATGAGACCAATTCACTTCCTGGGAGCCTTTGAATTCTTCCTCCCATCCTTAACCTCACTCCTTAATCTCTCATTTACCACAGCCACGGTACCCACCTGCTGGAAACAGGCCTGGGTAACACCGATAATAAAAAAACCCTCCCTAGACCCCTCTAAACCGGAGAACTACCGGCCCGTTTCACTGCTCCCATAGGTAGCGAAACTAGCGGAAGCCCACGCGAACAAAATTCTCAGTGATTACATGGCAAAAAACAACATACTGGACCCCTCCCAACACGGGTTCAGGCCGGGCCATAGCACGGAATCCGCGCTCCTCGCCTCCACGGAAAATTTACGGGAAATCATGGACACCGGTAAAAGTGCCGCGCTGATACTGCTCGATCTCAGCGCGGCCTTTGACACGGTCTCCCATGCCATCCTACTAAAACGCCTTGAAAACATCGGGATCGTAGACTCGGCGCTTCAATGGTTCCGATCATTTCTAACCAACAGATCATTCAGGGTATCTGCCCCTCCGTTCATCTCCCAAACCCAAGACATAGGACAAGGAGTCCCACAGGGCTCTGCCCTCAGTCCCTCCTTGTTTAACCTATATATGCAACCCTTGGCGGAGGTTGCCAAGACATGGGGCCTCACAATGGTGTCGTACGCCGACGACACTCAGTTGGTCATCAGCCTCAATGAGGCCCCCTCTCCCGAGGCCACTGGATTCAGGGATGGTCTGACTGCCGTCGCGAAATGGATGACAGCAAACTGCCTCCAACTCAACGGTGGCAAAACCGAGGTGCTGATAATGGGGAAAAACAGTGACAACTGGAATGACCTCTGGTGGCCCCAATCACTGGGCCCAGCACCCCCCCCAAAAACTCTAGCAAAAAATCTAGGAGTTTGGCTGGACTCTACTCTTAGCTTCCAGTCGCACACCAAAAAAGTTGCCGCAACTTGCATTGGTTTACTGAGAAGTCTCAACCCCATCTTAGGCTACTTTGACTCCAAAACGCGACAACTTATCGTACAATCAACCATCTTGTCCAGGCTGGACTACGCGAGTGTCCTGCTGTTAGGAGCAAACAAATCTGAAATAAAGAGATTCCAACGGATCCAGAATTCGGCTGCAAGGGCTATAGTAGGTCTCCCTAGAAGGTGCTCGGCGAGAGCGACCATTCACAGACTACATTGGCTACCCATCGAAGCCCGCATCCAATTCAAGGCCCTCATATTCGCCTTTAAAATCCTGAAGAACGAAGGTCCAGAGTTCCTCCGTTCGCTGTTGACCCCCTATTATCCCAAACGGAATCTCCGGTCCAAGGGGCAACATTTAGCCATGATACCCCACACAAAGTTCTGCCGCATCGGAGGGCGTTCCTTCAAACTACTGGGGGCCAAGTTATGGAACTCCTTTCCCCTCCACATCCGATGCATCGACAATATGCTAGCTTTCCGCAGAGCGACCAAAACCCATCTCTTTCCCTCCTTGTAGGTCTCGTCTCTCGTCTCAGTTGGTTGTGTTATGGTTCTAGCGCCGGGACGCCCCGTTGCTGGGGCAGCTGTTTGCGCTTTACAAAACAGATAACATAACAACATAACAGGTTGTATCCGCTGTTGGTAAAGGCAGGGGACGGCAAGAAAAAGAATGCTGAAGAAGACAACAGTGACACAGATGATAGCTTGATAGAAAGGATGTTATCAGAGAGACCACCTCCATACAATCCAGAGTCAGAAGGGGAGAAGTCATCCCCGATAGAGGAGTTGGAGAGCAACAAGTTTCACCTAGTAGGGAAGCAGTGGGAAAGCTCTCAACAGGGGAGATGCAGAATGTAGGAGGCATTAGTCCTCAGAGGTTGCCAGGTGCCCTTAAGGTACCGGTTACTATTGGTTCCATAGTGTCAGTGTACAATCCAGACCCGGTGAGAAATGGAACTCCATCACAAATGGGAATGGAAGGGTGCATCAGCGATGTAAGGAACAGTGTAGTGGGGGGGTTGAGCCAAATGCCAAGGTCTATGGAATCGAGTGCTCCGTTGCCGGCTACTGCAGATTCGTCCAGAGATCTGATGGATCTGAGGCGGCCAAGACCAAAATCTCTTGGCGAATTGAGGCCAGATTTAAGAACATGGGAGGCTGTTAAAGGGGCTTAAAGCGAGGGGCCAAGAAAGTATTGGGACCATGGGAGTGCGGAGAACAGGCCAGGTTTTAGAGAAACACCCGAAGCGAATAGGTGCAGAGAATAGGACAGTGCTTGCAGGGAATTGAGTGGTGTATCTAGTAGAGGTACCCTGTCAGCAGCAGTGAAAGCAAAAAGGCTGGACGTAATGCGACTAAAAGCAGAAGTGGATGAGATAGTTGAGGGAAATTTACCCTTATAGAGAGTGGAACTCTATGAGCCAGATGAGTTGCTGTTTGTAGCAAAGGATGTGACTCGCAAAGCGAGGTCGACACATGAGAAACTGACTGAATTGGCAAATAAATATGATGTGGACCTGTACAGGACAAAAATGTTGCAGGGAAATCATAGGTTGCAATACACTGATCAAGACCTAGAAGAGAAGAGGGTAATTGGCTTAAAACCCCACATTACAGCGCTGATTATAGGAATACGAGCCTGGAGCAGACTCGAAAAATGGGAAGAATGGTGGTCAAAGAAAAAGAGTATCAGAAGGAGTGTGGTAGAGACACCCAATCCAGGAGGGAGAATGGCAGGAATTGGGGCATATCCTTTACGGGAAGTGGCCAATGGAGGATATGTGCATGTACCTTGGAGTCGAGGAGATTTGGCAGCATTCACAAACGATTTTCCAAAGTTGAGAGAGAACCCAGTTGAGTGGTACAAGCAGATTAGGAGGTTTGTTAAGATCTCTAAGTTGTTGTGGATCGATTTGAACACCTTGTTCGGCATTGTGGTTCCGGGAGATTTGTGGATTGCATGTAAGGTTGCGATTGAATGGCCCACTGCTGAACCAGATCAAGACATTGTCACAAACGGGCCATCGCCTTTGGTTATAAAAAAGTACGAACAGGTGATCACATGGCTAAAATCTAAGGTATCCCCACAGGATGTTAACTGGGTGAAGATGGATTGGACGGTTCAGCAACCAAAGGAGACAGTGCATGAATATTATGAAAGACTGTTGCAAGTCTCTAAGCAGTACAGTGGGCTGGATGCAATGGATCCTAAGGATATGGGACAGTTTGTTTCTAAGTTTGTTTTGGGATTTCGGCCTGATATCTGCCTTGTGATCCAGCAGCATTTGATTTGTTTTCAGAACAAGCCTTTGGATGAAATCTTGAGGTATGCTAGGTACTGTAGTGATGAAATAGATTCGAAAAACAAAAAGCTTAAGGACAAGTTGATGATGGTCCAGATGCAGGCGGCTGACAAAGGTCCGGTGCAGTCGGGAGGAGGGATGCTGGGAAGGAAGCAGAATGGTCAGAACAAGACAAAGGGAAATGTAGAGGATTCCAGGCCGAGAGTAGACCTAGCCACGTTGAAAAGGACTACTGCCTGCCACCAGTGTCATCAGATTGGACACTGGAGACGCGAGTGTCCTTTGTATCCTGCAAATCAGGCCCAGCAGGAGGAAGAGGTAGAGCAGGTACAGGTGCCTCAGGTGACAACGACTGTGTCAAAGCCAAAAACTGTCAAAGGGGGGACTTTGGCTCCGCGAGTACAGGTTCCCCAGCCACCGAGGATCCAGTCCGGGACTAGGACTTACCAGCAGATGCCTCTTTTTGATGAGAGTGATGATTGTTACTTAGACCCGTTGGCATGACGGTGTCTGAGAGGGAAGAAAGACTGCACTCTTGGGGCAGTCTTGGAGGTAGACCAGAGGGGACCATTTGTGGAAGGGAATGTTGATGGTAACCCCACCACCTTTCTGAAGAGGACATACGATTGATCAAAGGAGTTGAACCAGTTAAGATTCAGGTTAAGCAAAATGCTGAATTCCCAAGAATGCCTCAATACAATTTGACTCCAGAAACAATTGCAGGGATAAAGCCTGTGATTGAGTTCATGATTAAGCAAGGAATTCTGAAAGAAGTAATGGGCAGTCCATGTAACTTGCCTATTAAGGGATTGCAGAAACTGAGTGGGAAGTTCAGGATTGTACAGGATTTGCGCCAGATCAACAATATAGTTGTTCCCTGTTGTCCAGTGGTACCAAATCCATCTGTGACTCTGTTTCAGATTCCGTGTCAAGCTGAGTGGTTTACCGTGATTGATCTGTGTCAGGCTTTCTTCTCGATCCCTCTGCATGAAGAGAGACAATTTATTTTTGCTTTTAGGTTGGAAAACCGTGTTTTAACATGGTGTCGTATCCCTCAGGGGTACACAGAGAGTCCATTGATCTTTAATCAGATCCTGAAGAAGAATCTTGAGAGTCTTGTACTGCTGCGGAACTCTGTTCTCGTACAGTACATTGACAACCTCCTTGTAGCGTCAGAGACTCAGGATGCATGCTGGATTGATACCATTACCTTACTGAATCATTTGGCAGAGAATCGACACAAGGTGTCGCCAAACAAGTTACAGTACTGTTTGAATGAGGTGCAGTACTTAGGTCACCGAATAGAAAAAGGCAACAGGAAGGTATCACCTGACAGAAAAAAGGCGACCATGGGTATGATGGTGCCTTCTACTCAGAGAGAGGTCAGGATGTTCCTAGGGATGGTTGGCTACTGTTGCCAGTGGATTGCCAACTTCTCCTTGAAGGCAAAGCCTTTGCAGAGACTGACGCACAAGGATGTGAGTGATACGGTACCATGGGACAACAAATGTATGAATGCTTTCCTTGAGTTGTGAGATGATCTCTGTCTTGCTCCGGCACTGGGAATGCCTGATTACAATAAGCCTTTTTCACTATTTTGCTGTGAACGAGAAGGTTGCGCTTTAGCAGTACTTATCCAAGATAAGACTAGTTGCCTACTTCTCAGCTACTTCAGATCCAGTAGCTTCAGCGTTGCCCGGATGTCTCAAATCCATTGCTGCAACAGGTGTCAGCTTTGAAAGATGTGAAAGCATTGACATGGGTCAGCAGCTTACTATTTATGTAACGCATTCTATTGAACTTTTGATGACTAGGACCAAGACACAGCACCTGACAAACAATAGGCTCACACGCTACGAGCAGGTCGTACTTGCTGCGGAGAATGTGACCCTTAAGAGGTGTTCTGTTTTGAATCCTGCTACCTTGATGCCATTACCAAACACACTTGATGAAGATTGTGCGGACCACGATTGTCTTGATGTGACTGAACTTTGCACCAAACCGAGACTTGACATTGTTGATGAACCATTGGTTGACCCTGATGAAATTTTCTTCATTGATGGTTCATGTTTAATGGACAGTGTTGGCCAACTGAGTGCAGCATTTGCTGTATGTACCATTACCGGAGTGGTTGAATCTGCGTGTCTGGAAGGAGTATACTCAGCTGGTTGAGATTATTGCTTTGACTCATGCCTGCATAGCAGCAGATCAGATTCGGATTACCATCAACACTGACAGCCAATATAGGTTTGGTGTGGTTCATGACTTCGGACAGTTATGGTCCCAGAGAGGTTACATGACATCATCAGGATCACCCATCCACAATGGGGAGTTTGTGAGGTTGCTTCTAGAGGCCTTACAACGTCCTAAAGAAATTGCTGTTGTAAAGTGCACGGGTCATGGAAAAGGGGCAGATTTCGTGTCTATTGGAAACCGCTATGCGGACGAAGTTGCACGATTCTGTGCTGAACAAGGTTATATCTTCAATGAGAACCATGTTGTAGGGGGCAAAGAAAGAACCAATTTTAACATGATGCTGGCCATGGCAGATACTTGGGATGAGCTCAAGTGTTTGCAAGAACAGGCGTCAGACCACGAGAAAAATGTGTGGATCAATTCAGGCTGCATGAAAGGGGATGTGAACATTTGGGTCTCTGGTGATGGAAGAGCGGTGTTGCTGGATGAGTTGCTTAGTCCGATGGCAAGACAGATTCATGGTGCAGTGTATTTAGGAAGAGATGCGATGGTGCCAGTGTTCCGACAGACATGGTACAATCCACAGTTTTGTGCAATGGCAGAAGCTGTGTGTCAGAGATTTGTTACGTGCCAACAAATGAATGTCGGAAGGAGAACTGCAGTTACCATGAGTCACATTGGGATGTCAGGGGGGCCCTTCAACAGAATGCAATTGGATTTCATTGAGATGCCTAGGTGCAACCACTTGAGGTACATCTTGGTAGTGGTGTGTGTGTGTTTTCAAGGTGGGTGGAGGCATACCCGACCCGCAGGTGCGACACACTTACAGTAGCTAAGCTGTTGTTGAAGGAGCTTGTCCCTTAATTCGGGATTCCAACTTCTTTGGAATCGGACAGAGGAACGCATTTTCATAGTGAAATCATGAAGATGCTTTGCACAGCGCCGAATATTGATCAGAGACTACATTGTAGTTATTGTCCAGAGGCTTCTGAAATAGTGGAGCAGATCAATGGGACTCTGAAAGCTCAAATGGCGAAAGTGTGTTCATCTACGTCTCTGAAGTGGCCTGATGCTTTGCCCTTGGTGTTGATGAGTATGTGCAGTACCCCAGACAGGAGAACAGGTCTTTCCCCTCATGAAGTGCTGATGGTAAGGGTTATGAGGTTGCCAGGGGTGCCAGCAGCGGCCCAGATTAATATCACAGATGATCTGATCCTCGATTATTGCAAAGGACACGCTGATGTTGTCCGTTCTGTGTCTCATCAGGTGCAGGCTGCTGTGGTCCCGGCATCCAGTGACCTCTGTCACGACCTGAGTCCGGGGGACTGGGTGTTGGTTCGGAAGCACGTGCGAAAGAGCTGCTTGGATGTTCGGTGGAGAGGCCCTTACCAAGTCATCCTAGTCACGAACACTGCTGTGAAGTGTGGGGGGCTACCGAACTGGACACATGCTTCCCATGCCTGTCAAATTTCAGCACCCTTGGAAGAAAAAGCTCCTCTCCCGAATGAAAAAACAGCTGAGGTGGAAGGGCCAAAGGAGGAGACAAGCCAAACTGTGAGGGTGTCTGATGCAGCTGGTTGCTCACTAGACCAAGCTGAGGAGGGTCACAACGTCAGCGACTCCGAAACTGACTCCGAAAGGGGAAGTTGCTGTAAAAAGTGGTCCAGAGTTAAACTCAGCTGAAGAAAGTCGTGAGCAGGGCGAGCAAGAAGAAGGTGCAAGAGCCAGCAGAGCAGAGGAACAGTGGCCGGAGAGACAAAGGCAACTGAACTTGAGACTGGTTTCTGAAAGAGACCTTGCTCCTGTGTCTGAGGAATCTGAATTGGACAAAGGCGAAGAAGGGCAAGCTAGTGGAGGTCTAAGGAGATCAAAATGAACGGGGATGCGTTACCGGAGGTACGTGACTCCTGAGTGGGCTTACATTGTGACTGATGCCAAGAGTACTGAGATCGGGGAGGGTGAGGGCAGTGACAGTGATCAGTACCAGTCCTAACGTCAAGTTGGATGTGCTGTTGGTGGTGCCAGGACTTCAAATTGGAGGTGTACTGACCATGACAGTCCTGTATCCACCGATACTGAGAGGAATTCGCCATCTGATTTTGAGTAGAATGATCTTTCCTACGTTTGGTCCTGAAATACCATCTCATGAATCTATTGTTCTTCGTCTTGAACTTTTGGAATATGAGGCGGTTGGAACAAATCTTATTGTGGATAAATGAGACTTTTCTGTAAATAAATTGAGTTTGACAACCTAGGTCCGAGTGGAAGAAGAAGAAATTTAGAGGCTTCTCATAGAGGACGGAGAAGGGTTAAGGTTGTCTTTGAAAAACTGCAAATAAGGAACTGAAATTCGAAGGGGACTTCCAGCTTTCTAAGGTGTGGTTTGAATTGGTTTGAGCAACTAAAGTTGGAGAGAAGGGACTGTGAAAATTGTTGCTGCACAAGAAAAGCTGTAAATTGTCCCAAGACCATGGAGGCTGGAAACCTGAATCGTTGAGCTAGGTGCATTGTAGGCACACTTGTAGGAGGAGTGATACTCTTCATTATCCTAGTAGTTGTAGTTTCATATTTGGTACCACTTGAGCAGGCAGTGGAGGTAGAGGGAACACCTACACCTACTACTCCTAGCGAAAAAGGGGTCAAAATAGGAGACGAAAGAGCTTTGCGACTAGAGGAGAGTCGTAGGTTACATGCAGATCTGTTTAGAGGCAATTTCAAGCTTAATGCTTATGCAAAGTTGTTGTATGAGTACATTGAGGCCATGGATGCGAAAGATTGTTATCAGTGTATGCAATTGCCTGCTTCTGTAGATGAGGGTATTAGATACCATCACCTTCCATTGACTTATGGAATTTCATGTAGTTTGCTGCTTAGCATTTTCTATGGACGTAATACTTTTGAGTATTTCTTTTCGAATTATGATGCTGTACTTCCTGAAGTACCTGCCTACAAGCATTTGAATAAGTATTATTATTACAAATCAGTAGACAGACTTCGGACGTCTTATGCTCATCGCCATAATCTGACATGTTTGTTGTCAGATACAGAGAAAAAATTCATAGAACAAGTAGAAGATAGATACCGGAAACAAAAGCAGTTGCGAGATTCAGGACAGGGTAAAGTAGATTGGACAGGTGAAGAAAAGCTGCACAATTCAAAGGGAAGTTATGGTCCAATAGCTCTAGATGAAGTGCAGAAAGGGAAGTTGTGCATTCATAGACCACAGACATACCATGAGAATGTGTACGTAGGTCATACCACGTGTGAGCATACTTTCACTTTGGAGTATTATGCAAAGGACTTTTTGCAGAGTGTGGTGCAGGTTATTCCGACTGTGTATTTTGTTTGCGGGAGGAATGCATATGTGCGACTGCCTGAGAAATGTATGGAACATGTTATTTAGCAATCATTTTTCCCAAGATCTACCATACAGCAGATTTTCAGCTTTTAGAGGGAGGACAACATGTGAGAGTGAAGCGAGGTGAAAGTGCAGGAGCCATAGTTGGAGACACTTTTGGAGCAATGATACCAACTTTGGGAGTGATCTTGAATGATGTGAAAATTAGAAAATTGGCAACTGTTGTGGATGAGTTGTCAATGAATACAGGTAAGTCATTGGTGTTGGTTGAAAGTGAGATGTTATCGATAAGAACTATGATTTTGCAAAATCGTCTTGCTTTAGACTTCCTTCTAGTGAAAGAGGGAGGAGTCTGTGAACTTTTGAAGGTCCAAGAATGTTGTACATATATACCAGACAACAGCAAAGGTCTGAAGAAATATATAAGCAACATTACTGCGATTCATAGTGAATTTGAGGATCTGACTGAGGAAACTGTGTGGGAAAAGGTTGGCAACGGATTTAGCAAAGTATGGAGTTGGTTTGCAAACCTTGGAAAGGGTTTTTTCTTGGTTTTGTGTTGAAACCCCATATGATATTTGTGGCATGTGTGATTGGATTGTGGGGTTTGGTACGAACTTATAAATGGTACAGATCAAGCAGACTGGAGAGATCATTGAGAGTGCAAGAAAGACGAATGGAGAGACTGCAGGACAGTCAATATCAGAATCTTAAGAACATGGAGTTTCTCAAGAGAGGGAAAGTGGCAACAAGCTCTGTTTAACTCGGTTCTTTCCTTAAGGGTGGTGTATTGTGTGATGACACAGGTCATCAAAGGGGGGAACTGAGAGAGCACCATGTTACTTTAAAAATTGTAGGGGTGCATTATAATTGCCCATAGTCAGCACCCACATATTTAGAGGAAATACTAATATGTGTTTTAGAAATGTAACATTCATTAAATTAATTGTGGGTTTCTAACGCGCTACAATCGACTCCAGAAGGAGTATCTCTGCGCAGCAGACCGCTGGGGAACCCATCCTGGCTTTCCCTGTGAGATGGTCCCTACTGGGTATCTCCAAGGTGAAACCAGGCATCCCCAGGGTAAGTGGGGGGTCGTTGTGGAGATGAGGCAAGCTAATGCCCAGAGTTATCCCTGGTTAGAGTAGGCACCGAGGAGAGAATTATCGAGTCCGCTGATCCTGGTCCACGACCCTGCCGCGTCAGGAATTGAAGCCTGGTCCTGGGCCGTCCTTTGCTCCCGGGTCTGCCGCCTCTAACCAGTGAGCCACACCACTTGACTCTAGGTCAGGAATTAGTGCAATGTGTGAAGGGTACATTATTATTATTATTATTATTGGGACATTTGTAGAGCGCTGCGTTACGCACACCGGCGTGTCCACGCGCTACATTCATAGCGTTTGTAGATTAAGGTAGAGCCTTAACAGGAGTGTGATGTTTTATATAATGTAGAAATGTGATTAAATGTGTGTATTGCTAAATTAGTAAACGTGCCATATTAAGAATTGCACGTGTAAGAGACAAAATGTGACGCTTTAACATGGAAAAGAGCTTACGTTAAGAGTTGAAATGTAATGTTGTTTTTGTAATGGAATAGAGTGCACTGCTTATAATGTAGAATCATTTAGAAATGCATTTAAACGTGTAAAGGCCTGGGACATAGAGAAGCCAGTAGAGGCCTAACTGTGATTTCTTTACTTAGCTTTGGTTATCCTTGTGAAATAATTAGAAGAACTATGGTTTTGCATAATCGTCTTGCTTTAGACTTCCTTCTAGTGAAAGAGGGAGGAGTCTGTGAACTTTTGAAGGTCCAAGAATGTTGTACATATATACCAGACAACAGCAAAGGTCTGAAGAAATATATAAGCAACATTACTGCGATTCATAGTGAATTTGAGGATCTGACTGAGGAAACTGTGTGGGAAAAGGTTGGCAAAGGATTTAGCAAAGTATGGAGTTGGTTTGCAAACCTTGGAAAGGGTTTTTTCTTGGTTTTGTGTTGAAACCCCAGATGATATATGTGGCATGTGTGATTGGATTGTGGGGTTTGGTACGAACTTATAAATGGTACAGATCAAGCAGACTGGAGAGATCATTGAGAGTGCAAGAAAGACGAATGGAGAGACTGCAGGACAGTCAATATCAGAATCTTAAGAACATGGAGTTTCTCAAGAGAGGGAAAGTGGCAACAAGCTCTGTTTAACTCGGTTCTTTCCTTAAGGGTGGTGTATTGTGTGATGACACAGGTCATCAAAGGGGGGAACTGAGAGAGCACCATGTTACTTTAAAAATTGTAGGGGTGCATTATAATTGCCCATAGTCAGCACCCACATATTTAGAGGAAATACTAATATGTGTTTTAGAAATGTAACATTCATTAAATTAATTGTGGGTTTCTAACGCGCTACAATCGACTCCAGAAGGAGTATCTCTGCGCAGCAGACCGCTGGGGAACCCATCCTGGCTTTCCCTGTGAGATGGTCCCTACTGGGTATCTCCAAGGTGAAACCAGGCATCCCCAGGGTAAGTGGGGGGTCGTTGTGGAGATGAGGCAAGCTAATGCCCAGAGTTATCCCTGGTTAGAGTAGGCACCGAGGAGAGAATTATCGAGTCCGCTGATCCTGGTCCACGACCCTGCCGCGTCAGGAATTGAACCCTGGTCCCGGGCCGTCCTTTGCTCCCGGGTCTGCCGCCTCTAACCAGTGAGCCACACCACTTGACTCTAGGTCAGGAATTAGTGCAATGTGTGAAGGGTACATTCATAGCGTTTGTAGATTAAGGTAGAGCCTTAACAGGAGTGTGATGTTTTATATAATGTAGAAATGTGATTAAATGTGTGTATTGCTAAATTAGTAAACGTGCCATATTAAGAGTTGCACGTGTAGGAGACAAAATGTGACGCTTTAACATGGAAAAGAGCTTACGTTAAGAGTTGAAATGTAATGTTGTTTTTGTAATGGAATAGAGTGCACTGCTTATAATGTAGAATCATTTAGAAATGCATTTAAACGTGTAAAGGCCTGGGACATAGAGAAGCCAGTAGAGGCCTAACTGTGATTTCTTTACTTAGCTTTGGTTATCCTTGTGAAATAATTTCTTGCTGGGAAGGGTGCTGTTCTCAGAGAATATTGAATTGTAACTTTGAATGCGCACAAGATTGCTTCTCACGTATTTCAGTTGCAGTTGCAAGGCCACGGACCTCGTTAGGTAGAATTATCCATTGTTTAGAGGTTAAGCTGGTAGGAGTGCGGATGGGTAATTGCCAGAGGAATGTCCATCTGCAACATTTGGCAGAGAAGGTGCCTGGGATCCAAGAACACCTCAACGGACGCTGGACGGAAGAATGCCACGTTGGAAAAATCCGAAAACCGATACCTGCCCAGAGGGGTGTGCCTTGGGGCGTACCTAAGATTTTGGGAGTTTTGTATTAGGAACAGTACCCGAGGGTGGAGAGCAGATTTTGTTAGGAGGTTGTCAAAGCAGGATGTAGGAAATCCTAAATAGCACTCAAGGGAAATTAGGGCAGAGTGGGGTGTAGAAAGGAGCATCTTAGAATGAGCTCAGTAGTTTAGGCTACTTCCCTAAGAAACGTGAATGTACTTCTTAGGAAGTCTTCAAAGCTGACACCTTTACTCTTGCCTGAAGGGAATTGTTAGGTAGGGATGTCACCTTGGAGTTAGTGTAGGGACAGATTAACCTTTTCCTTTCCTTTTGTAAATGCAGTCCAGACTTCAAGTAGGGACTGTTATTGGATGCCTGATGTTTCTTAAACTGACTATGCTTTTTATTCTGAGACGTCTGAGACTCCTTCGTAGGATTATGTTTGTATTAGTGCCATTTTACCTTTTGAACCTCTTGCTGAGGTGTTTGTATATCCAATTATTTTTGGCTTTGTAATAAATTCTTAAACTTCAGTTCGTAGTCAGTGGTTCTTTAAATTGGATTTGATTGCTGATTTACAAAGCTGTTTTAATTATGAGTATGGAAAACTCCCCTCTACGCTTCTTAGCAGACAAAAAGGTCCAGTCGACCTGTCCGGGGATTCTGGAGAACTGATAAGGTAAAAATCTAGATAAGAATCCCAGCTCCTTCATTGGGAAGGAGAGATTCTGCCCCAGTTGGTGATTCCTCATGTTCATTTACATCAGTTGGAGGCTGGGAACGTGACTGCCCTAGCTTGCCCCAGAATTTACACAATCAGCCTTAACAATCTGAACTTACCCGTATTCTAATAAACAATGCCCTACCCCTTAGGACAGCCCGAGCAGAGCCAGCTGCTCTTTGAATGCCCTAATTCCTATAGAACTTATGTGACCATAGGCATGATGGTCATTAAAAAAAAAGTCATTTTTATGTCTTATTAATACTGGTGGTAGAAGGCCTGCATTGAAAATCTGTGTCTTTTCCTCTCTTCCTATCCCAGGAGAAACTATTGATGCAGTTGGTATTTTAATGTTCTACATTACATTACTGATCCAGTGTCAATCACTTTAAATACTATCACTTCCTAACTTGCCTTTCTCTTGAGCCTCTCCAAGTGTGTATGTGTTGCAACCAAACCTGTCAGATATTGTATTTCAAGCAGCAAGCACCCTGTTTTGGACAGATGTCACCAGTCCGCACCCAGGCTTCTGACTCCGATCGCAGAGCCAGGTGACAAACCCCCTGTCTCAACTTCTGACCTTCTCCAACTAGGCCTGCTGCCAGCATACCAAAGCACCCATTAAAACAGGCACTCAAAGTCCCTCAGAATCCAACACTGAGGTGTTCTGACTTTATTGGATGCAATAATTATTAGCACACATTCTGAGTTTTTAAAAGTAATGACATGCAAATGTTGATGTTTAATTGACTAAAATCTGTATGTCCTGATTAAAAAGGTCTATTCTCTTTCTTAAATTCTGTCATATTTGACCTGCTGAAAGATAATGAATGATACGGCCTTTATCGCACCTCGTAATTACCAGGTATGATAAACATTTCACCGTTTCTAATTGTGATCCATGTGCAATCAATCGCATTGATCCACGTTTATTGGGGCACCTGCAGTGAGGGCCAAAGTGCTGAAGCCGAAAAAAACGCCCTCAAGCTCACAGTATAAAAAGATCCTGTCAAAATGGTATTCACCTTTACGTCAGAGCACGTTGCCCACACCACCAACTGGAAATGCTGTTGTTCAGTGCCTATGCTACAGCAGGGTACAAGAAACATGCACCAACTGATTAATGGGGTAACAAGAAGAAAACACAGAATGAATTACAAGATGCAGTTACCTTTATCCCAGAGAGAGGTAAACACAGAATGTGATGTCTCGCAATGAAAGCCAGAGAAAAAAATAGAAAAGTTGTTCATCAAGAGTTGAATGTTTGACAGCAGAATATCCAGCTGTAAAAATATGTTACAAAAATATAATAACTTGAATATCCCCTACCAAAATATCTTTAAGATAGAACATAAAAGTAAGCATAGATTTACACTAGTTAACTTACATATGTACCTTGAAAATGTATAAATCTTCAAGGTACATGGATTTGGACTTTAGAATGTCAAATATATACCTGCAATTATATTCTTACATAATTATTTTGGTAGTCAAACATTCTTACTGCAGTATGTTGGTAGCACAATATTTTTGTGCTTGAGAATTGGATATATGACTCACGGAGAACGCAAAAGCACCTGAAGACAACAACATCCGAGGAAGCCAGCACGGTGACAGCGGGCACCCTGCAGCAATATAGCAGCCTGCAGGCCATCAAACATTAACATCAAGGGGCACGCGCCTAGATAATGTCGAGATCCAAGTGACCGGGAATAGGAGAACTGCAATATAGGAATATGAGCACTAGTGGTTATAAAAAAACAGAACAACGGTGCAGCAGTGAAACAAAAAGCCTAAAAGCTGCAGCATCTAATGTAACAATCCGTCTCACATAAAAACAAACGTTGATCATTAATGAGTCACAATTGTTGGAGATGAACAGATTCAATATTAGCGTTGTCAAGAACTAAAAGTGGTCTGTTGTTTTCTTCCTGTATAGAGGGGTCGTTTATTAACAGTTCAGACTCGACTGTCAATTATGGCATGTCAATTATGGGGTGCGACAAAAGCTGATTTGCATAATATTGTCCTTGTCTGTAATGCTAAAAATCTACAGAATGGAATGTTCCAGGAATAGTTACCATTGGTTCATACTTATTCAAACATAGCCATCCAAATGCCACAGTACCAAATAATTGGACAAATAGGGTGCGGTTTACTTTTGACTCAGCGCCTGAGAATGGTCAAAAAAGTGGCCTCCCTGAATAGAACCAGTCAAAACTGAGTAATTATTACATGTGTAAACCTAAGCCCTGACCACCAGTGAGTTGTAAGGGTCAGGAATTTAAAGTAATACAGAGTTTCCCTCACCTGTAATTACTAGGAATGATAACATTTGCACTGACAACATTTTCCCAGGTCATTTTAGCCAGTTCAAACAAGTTGCACCGAAAATGATTTACCACTCATGAACATTCTGGTTTATTGGAAACCATCCTAAATCATAACGCAGGACTCTCACCCTTGTTCAGTACTCATTACTCTCTAGCTGGGATCAAGCTCTACAGATACATATATCTACATGCATACAGGAGGCTTGACAATGAAGTCCTGATGTGCCCGTCTTGAAAAATGGCCCTCTCTGAAGGGTCATCCCAAACGTTTTACCTTTCTCTTCCTCTTTTTTCTGAACTTTTTTGTTGTTCTTAGGACTCTGAGCACTTCACCACTGCTGATCAGTGCTTAAGTGCATGTGCTTCTTCCCTAAATGTGTCTAATTGGTGTACACCTGACTTACATATTTAATTTACTTGTAAGTCCCTTGTAAGGTGGTGTATATTCCATATAGGTACCATACTATAGGCCTCGGTAAACTAGTTACTCTTCACCTATATTCTCCCCCTACATTACACTTGTCACAGTTTACAGGGACTGACTTTTTACCTAGATATTACACTGTATTCAGAACGTGGGTTTTCCGTAGTTCAAAAACGTATACATTATGCATGAGGATTCTTGGAAGCACAGCACGACTGCCAACTCCTGTATGAAATCTATGTATAAAGTTCAGGCTCAACGTCATCCTTAGGCCGACACAGTAATACAGCAAGGTAGGACCCTGGGGAGACCAATGGGTATATATACATCACATCTTGCTAAGATAGTTAGAGGAGACTAAGTCTTCCCGGCCACACACTGACCAGAGACGCTGAGGTTCCTGCATGCAGATACTCCAGCTCGCAATGGTCTAACATCCCTCACGGGGTGTAAAGCTCGAGACCAGGATGGGGTCCCACAGCTTCACATTTCAGGTAATGGTATTGACTAAATTCTAGAGGGATTCTTGGCTTAACTTATACATCCATGTTAGGTACATGTAGGTACATCTAGTTAAGGAAAACATCTTAGGAGTACACATCTTTTATCATGTGTTTTATATACTTGTGGAAGAGGTGTGGTGCAGAGGCCAGGGTGTCTGACTCCGGAGCACAGGGGCTCATGGTACGATCCCCGGCAATGGCGGCAGGTCAGCCCAGCACAATGTGACTCTGGGAAATAAGTCACTTAATCTTCCCGATGGTCCCCTGCGCCTTGACGCCCGTGGGCAATTGTTAGCGCTTTACAAATACTGGATTTACATTTACTCCAATGCATTCATGATTTTAATAAGATGGTAGAACTATACCATCCATTTATTTTTATAGTACTGTTAATAATTTATATCTTATACTGTCTAACGGTTGTTGCAGCACATCTATTCTACACCAGAATAACAACTGTTCAATAAATGCTTATTGAAAATGCCCAGCCTGTTTTATTCGGTGCATCTCTCTGAGACAAACCTAGTAAGCATGAGTGACTGAGCGAAAGGTAGTATATTGATTCCACAGTCCTGAGGGATCAGGGTTGTCATGTTCAATGGTTGTCAAGTACTAGTCTCTCCTTGTTAATAGGAGATTCTAGAGGCACTGTGAGATAGTTGGTACAAAAAGGACCAACATACCCGTTGGGGGTGATCAGAGTTCATCTGGCACCAATCCAACAGTGCATGTTGTCTAAATGCACAGATACTGTATACTTTCTATAGGAACTACACGACATGGCGCCACCAACGTTGGTTGGGTACTTATTTAACAATAGAATCTGAGTAGTTCAGTTGCGCTATTCTCAGAAATCCCTATTAACAAAACACCAGAGACGTCTGGAGTGGGTGGGCTAAACTCCGTCACAGCTGAGTAGGCGAAATATCCAATTTATTATTGGCTGTTGGTTAATCAAGCTTGAAGGACACAGTTATCCTAAAATTGTGCAAAACACCTTATCTTAAAGTCTCCTTGAATAGTTCTTCTTCTCTAAAACAATGATTGAAGACACGAATAACCCAGGAGGAGCTGTGCAAAATTTGCACCTCTCAGATGTAGAAGAAAATGCAGATGCAACTCAAGTTGCAGAAAATATTAGAAATGCAGTAACTCTGAAACTGCTTGCACTTGGTCTAATACCTAGGGGTGGCATAGTAGCTTTCGTGATTGAAGCACACAAATCAAAAAAGAACAGAGGTATTTTATTTGTGGATTACATTCCCGGCAGCAAATGCAAGAACAAAAACATTTCACTTCTACACAGAAGGTGATGCACCAGCGGAATACTGTCCGAATGAGGACATTGAAGTTCCACTCACGTACCAGGAACATTTATACTGGTTTACAGGTGCCCTACCCCATATAAGAGGTAGAGTAAGACTCGGTCAGCTCAGAAGAGAAGGAGCAACATGGCCAATATTAGCAGTCTACACACCACATCCTGACATTGAAACAATGCTTGGACCAGACTTACTCATACTTCACAAAGAATTAATAAAACTTTACAGGAACATGACACAATTAGTCATGAGGACACTTACAGTCCAGCCCAGCCAGTGATAGTAACAACAAATACAGCTCACGATCAAAACACAGCAACTAAAATTACACCACAAACGTTACACGCAGTAATGGGTAAAATGCCCGCAAAACATGAACAAATGCCATTCTGGATAGCTCAGAAAATAACACGGCTAGAAGCAGTATTCCCAAATACAAGCCCTTATGAAAAACACAGAATGCTGACAATTTGCTCGCCCATGCGGATCACACCACAAATAGAGGATTGTTTGTGGGGACAGTTTTCGCTGCCATATATACTAGAACTCATGGTATCCCGTCATTAGTAGTAATACCAGATGAATTAAGACAAATACAGAACGAGTATGGAGCAGAACCTGCTCTGAACTTGGGGATGAAGTTACTAGGTAACTATGCCCAGGTATCAGCAACAATATTAGCAAATATTAAAGGGGAGTCAGCATCAGTGGCTATCCGCCAACGCCTAAGGGAGTTCAGTCCTTTACAACAGGAGCAGGAACTACCCAAAATAATTTAAACTGCGTATGCAGAATTAGGCAGGGACAGTTTGGGCGGAGAAGTGTTAAAACCACAACTGATGAGTAGTCCCAAGAAGGAGACCTTCAAGCAGAAACCTACTTCTTCAAAAAAGAAGAGGGACATTAGCAAAAAACAAAAAGTTAAAAGAAAACAGATCTCAATCCAGAGGTAGATCTCCTCCACAGGAGTACTCCGAAAGGAGGTATAATTTTAGGAATAGGGATAATATTAGGAAACCTGACAGGTATCTTGGGATTCTTGAATTTTGGCAGAACATACATTTTGGATTACGCAGAAAGAGTAAAACTTTTCTACGATTTAATAAAGCCTGACTTTTCAGTTAGAAAATGGAGAAAGGAACACACAGATACTATTCATTCCTTACAAGCTGACATGATAGCTTCAATACACTTACAGACACGCGTAAACGTACCCAATCTAGTGATCCGAATAGTTGCGGGTCAATCTGGGTACGCCTATCTAACATATAATGAAGGTGAAACAGTACCAATTGCATATAAATCACATTTGTACACAAATGCTTAGATGTGTTGTGCATCAACTGAAAAAATACTAACAGCAGTGCAGACTGCTGTAGTTAGAGAAAGAGCCCTTGCTCAAGGGAAACATATAATAGACTTTACCCCAGTTCCAGCTTTAGAGGCTGTGACAAAGGCAAGTGTTCCCAATGCTAAAGCCTTACATCCAAGATGGATACAATGGGCTAATTCTCTCACTGCAACAGACGTAGAATACAGGTACGACTCAAATCTAAAAACAGAAGCATTTCTACAATACGAACAAGAATATCCTCTACCAAATGAAATAATGCCTCTGGATCAGTATGAATACATTATTTACACTGATGGTTCTGCTCAAAAGGCCATAGGGAGTAAACAGCAATACAGTGCAGCGTATTCTATCGTTATAGGACATATGCAGGATGGAAAGTTTTATCCGAATTGCACAAAAACACAGTCTCTTGCAGATTGCACTGCGCAGCTGGCAGAACTAAAAGCACGAATACTGGCACTGGTAAATATGGATTGAGAATTCCTCACACTTATCGTGTGTGATTCCTTTTACTGTGTACAGTCTTACAATGAATATTTACATTATTGGGGACAGAATGGGTTTAAAGATGCAAAAGGTGGCACAATTAAGCATAAAAAAGAATGGGAACAGGTAGTGGAGGTGAAAAACGAACTAACAAGGGCTCACGTGATACACACACTGAGTCATCAACATGATGGCGTTCACATTGAAGGGAATTCATATGCACGGCTTCCGTAGCTGCAATCACTAGTTCTAAAACGAGGATAGACGGTGAGATAATGGTTGCAATTATTGCCACACGCAATACCTCAGCAGTAATAAAATGATTTCCACTTAAGTACTTCCAAAAGTTAGATGCAAACAATGTTCCATTCACTCAAATTCCTGCGGTGGGGGATAGAGTAATACAAATATGGATCAAAAGTTAGGATTAATTCGAGCAGCACACAAGGATATAGGTTCTGCACACGCAGGAGTTTCTGCTACTGTGTCTCTATTGAAACAGCACTACTGGTGGGCAGAACTAAGAAACCAGACTAAGGACTACGTCTTGAAATGTGACATCTGTCAGCAGATGAAAGGCTCCACAGTAACAAGTCCAGTGCAGACACCATTACTAATATCAGACAAACCACTCAAGTGCATTTATTTGGACTACTGCGGACCCTTACAATCTGATGGGGCTTACAAGTATATCATGGTAGCAGTGGATTCCTGTTCTAGGTTCCTCTGGGTGTGGCCCCAGCGCTCGGCTGACGCTCTAACTGTTTAAAAAAAATTCAGAGTCTTTATAGGGACATACGCAATCGGCACACTACATTCTGACAGTGGCCCCGCGTTTAGCTCTAGTGCTTACAAGGAAGCTATGGGAAGTCAGAGTGTAGCACTGCGGTATTCCTCTCCGTACCATCTAGAGAGAAATTCAGTTCAGGAAAAGAAAAACCTGGACTTAAAGCAATCTTTAACAGCTAGAGTATTTGGCTCGGGTGAAAATTGGGTAAAACATTTTTATGGAGTCCAAAGGGCATTAGAAAAATCAGCCAAGAAGCTCTCTAGGGGGTGTCACTCCTTATGAGGTCCTATTTGGGACGAGAATGTGGGTACCTGATCTTGATTGTGAAGGTACAGTGGCGGATAAAAAACCTTTTGACATCCATAAACGTTTGGCTGTTTTACAGGACCGGAATGAATCCAGGGCACTACAGAGTAATGCCAAAGTAAAGAGGAACGCTACTTGGGAAGTAAAAAGTGTCACAGCAAGACCTGTCTGGATCCCTAAAGTCGGGGATCTGGTCAGAGAGAAAATAGCGGGCAAAAAATAATTTGGGCCATCATACAGAAAGCCTGTACCTGTCCTACCAGATGAAGGAACATGAACACTACTTCTGCCACCTCTTGCCGATAAAAAGGAGAAAAGATTAGTCTTAATTGATCTAATCAAACCACACTATGTGGCCGATACTGAGTAGTAGCTTCTTGGTTCTTGTCATTTAGACCAGTCTGTTTGGGCTGCATCTTACCTGTCCTCCGATGCCTGTTTTGCGGAGAAGAATGCATGTTGGATCTCTGTCTGACACTCCAATCATGTGCGAACCGGACGTTGATGCTTTACTGGATCCAATAACGGCCCATGTTCTGCAGTGTTCCCAGCATCTTCCCATGTTGATGTTGCCATTCTTAGACCCACCACAGGTAGTATCAGCTCCTGTTGGTATAGATACCAGCTCCTCCTCTGACACCCAGGCCTTGGATGGTGCACAGGCTGCCCCAGCACTGGCTGTGGATATAACGGAAAATCATCTGTGCTCAATTGACATAATCTGCGAAGTGTTACAGGGACAGTCGACTGTGGAAGCAAGCAACGAGAATATTGCCTCTACCAGCCAGGACACATAAACATTTGGCTCACTTGGCCCATCGTGTGCTGAGAGATATTTGGTCTTTGAAAAACAAAAAAGAAAATTAGAACTCTTTCTATAAATTTACATTCCTTTTGAGCATGTATGGCTTTCAAAATGCTTGCAGTATTTTGGACTATATCTATGGACACATTAGCGCAGTAGCTTCAATGCCAATGTCTAATATTTTTTTCATCTCTTTTTCTCTTTATTTACCTTTTTTTAGAACACTTTTCAAAATGTTAAAATAACGTTTTTTAACGCAACAAGAAACTAATGTTTTATTTATTTGTGTACAAGTACCTAGTCCACCTAGTAGTACTTTTAGAATGTAACTATGTCGTCCATTCGGAAGAGGAGTGGGTGTTATATTCCACATAGGTATCATAATATGGGCCTCGGTAAACTAGTTACCCTTAACCTATATTCTCTCCCTACATTACACTGGTCACGGTTTACAGGGACTGAACTTCTACCTAGATATTACACTGCATTCAGAACAAGGGTTTTCCCTAGTTCAAAATCTCATACATTATGCATGAGGAATTTTGGAAGCACAGCAGGACTGCCATCGCCTGTATAAAATCTATGTATAAAGTTCATGCCCGACGTCATCCTTAGGCAGACACAGTAATACAGCAAGGTAGGACCCCTGGGGAGACCTATGGGTATATATACATCACATCTTGCTAAGATAGTTAGAGGAGACTAAGACTTCCCGGCAGACACACTGACCAGAGACGCTGAGGTTCCTGCATGCAGATACTCCAGCTTGCAGTGGTCTAACATCCCTCATGGGGTGTTCAGCTTGAGACCAGGATGGGATCCCACAGCCTCACATTTCAGGTAATTGGGTTGACTAAATCCCATAGGGATTCTTGGCTTAACATCTATACCCATTTTAGGTACATGTAGGTACATCTAGTTAGGGAGGACATTGTAGGAGTAAGCATCTTTTATCATGTGTTTTATATAATCGAATGTATTCATGATTTTATTAAGATGGTAGAACTATACCATCCATTAACGTTTATAGTACTGTAAATCATTTATATCTTATACTGTCTAACAGTTATTGCAGCACATCTATTCTACACCAGAATAACAACTGTTCAATAAATGCTTTTTGAAAATGCCAAGCCTGTTTTATTCAGTGTATTTCTCTGAGACAAGCTAAGTAAGCACTAGTGACTGAGTGAAAGGTAGTATATTGTTTCCACGGTCCTGAGGAATCAGGGTTCTCATGTTCGATGGTTGCCAAGAACTATTCTCTCCTTGGTAAGAGGAGATTCTGGGGGCACTATGAGCTAGTTGGTACAAAAAGGACCAACATATCCGGAGGGGTGATCAGAGTTCATCTGACACCAATCCTACAGTGTATGTTGTATGAACATGCAGATCCTTTATACTTTCTATAGGAACTACATGACAGTGGTATACCATATACCCAGAGTCTGTAAGTTAAATGCTTCTACTGAGCTGCAGGACTGATTTTGACACCAACAGAAGGAGCATTTCAAACCTAGCTGAGGCCTACCACTGCAAGGCCAGTGTGTATAATTTACTGCCATTTCGCCTTGGCATTTAAAACTACTTGCCAGGCCTTAAACTCCCATTTTTATGACATATAAGTCACCCCTAAGGTAGACCCTAGGTAGCCCTAAGGGCAGGGTGCTATGGGTACTATGTACGTAAAAGGTAGGATGTGTACTTTTATGTTTTGCATGTCCTGGTAGTGACAAACAACCAATTTCATTCTTCATTGTTGTGAGGCCTACCCGTCTCGTAGATTAACATTGGGAATTCCTTAATACACTTTTAAGCTGTAATTCCTGATCAGAGAGGAGAAGCTATTCCATGTTTCATATCTTTGGAATGGTAATGATAAAGCCTCCTTACTGGTGAAGTTAGATTTAACATTACTTTTAGAAATGCACATTTCTCTGCATTTACTGCTCTGTGCGCCTGACAGCCTGTCTCCAATACAAATCTGGGATAGCTACACTGTGTGCATTCCTTCGAGACAGCCCCAACACAGGAAGACTAGACGTGTCCTAGTACCCATCTAAATGCATCTGCGTTCTGATGGCCGTACCTGGGGAGGATAAAAAGGAGGAGCTAACACTTCACTTGAATAGGTAGTGTCCCGTCCCTCCGCAAAGAGCTAATCCCCCCCCCCCATAGTTAGCCTGGCAGGCAGGACTGGACTGAAAGGGGACCTGTGCACTTCAGGGAGCTGCTTTGAAGTCATTCCTCACATGAGAGGCACATTTGGGTATTAGTAGGGGGTCTCTGACCCCATCAAATCAGACACTTCTGGATCTTGAAGTGAACCTCTGTCTCTAGGACTCAACTGGACTGCTGATCTAGAAGGCCTGCTTTTCTGTTTATTGCCCTACTGCCTG
This sequence comes from Lissotriton vulgaris, assembly GCF_964263255.1. Lineage (NCBI taxonomy): Eukaryota > Metazoa > Chordata > Amphibia > Caudata > Salamandridae > Lissotriton > Lissotriton vulgaris. The sequence goes on from NC_141695.1 coordinate 1,376,053,139, forward strand.
CTGCTCCCTGACTCTGCTGGGGGCCAGCTGGACTCTGCCTTCACTCTGAGTTATCTCCAAGGGCTTGTTGCCTTGCCTTCTGCTGTTTGAGACTCAGGGGTATCAAAGTCTCTACCCCTGCTCCTGCTCATGTCTCACTGGAAGTGACCCAGATACTAGCAACACAGATTTCGATACGTCTTCTGCCTGTGTATAACACAGCCAGCTTATTGACCCAATTGTGCGAGTAAAATCGGCACCTCGCATCGAAACCAGAGCTTTGCCTCCAGAAATCAACGCATCAGACAGAGTATCACTGCCGCTACAGCTTGGTGAGATCAATGCATACCCTCGACTGCATGGCAGAACCCTGGGCATCGCTCAACACATCTCAACTCCGGCACCTGTCTTCAGAACTGATGCATCGCTTTCGCTGCATGTAGAAGATCGATACATCATGTTGCTTTCGACCAGGAAAGGTACTTTGCTCAATAGGGCCTGCGTGGGACCTGTAGCCAGCTTCCGCTTCACAAGGTTGACCCGAACTTTGAATTTGCCCTTGTCCAGCACAACCTAAAGTAACCTTTTACCACTACTTTCTTCTAAGCGCTTAATTTTATTATTTTTAAAAAATTCAATATCTCAACTTCTATACATTGAATTATGGTCATTTGTCATTGTTTTGTTTAGAATATGATAACTTATTTGTTATAAACCTGAGTGGAGTCCTTTTGTGGTGTATTCATTTTGTTACTGTTTGTGTGTGTTGCACAAATACTTAACACATTGCCTCTTTAGGTGAGCCTGACTGTTCTGTGTCAAGCTACCAGAGGGTGAGCACAGGTTATCTATTAGTGTGTATTTAGGTTACCCTGACTAGGATTTTTGCTTCTGGTTGAACAGGGCGCATACATTTGCCAACCAGAAACGCAATTGCTAACAGGCCTCCACTGCAGATTTTATCCTTCCAGCTCCACTGATGCTGCAATACCCTCTAGTAATCCCAGGTGGGAATGTACAAGTCCTGTCAATGAACGTGAAAGTGAATTCCCAACTACACAGGGGCAGTATGTACTGCACTGCAGTCTCCAAAGTCCACAATGGACAATATCAGCTGAAAGCTGTTGCTGGTAATTTACAGATTTCTGTTATGCCCAACACAAAGTTGTGTTTCCATCACCCTAAGGACCAGTGTTTTCACCAGACATACAAAAAAACTGTCTCAGCAATAAGTATTTCATACCTTTCCAACGTGTTTTCCAAAACAGCGTATTGTCGAATACCATCCAGGCAATTTTTGTAACAGGTTCTTCTTCTCTCCCTCAATGCTTTGCAAACTCCGAAGCTATTTGTCAGAAAAAGACAGCATATTTATTTACTTTATTTTTTTGTGCCCATTAACCTCATTCCCTTCTAGCTAGTACCCTTTGATTTCCATCATGCCACTATTACTTCTTGTGCAGGAGATCTTAAATTTATCCTGCATGGGAAGATATTGCGACCCTTATGGATCTGTCCCTTAGCGATCGGAATTTCAAGATCCAGGTCATGGTGTAAACATGACAGAAGAGGAACCAGAGACATAACCGTAGGTCTATGCTTGTCTTGAGCTATCCATATTTCTTTAAAATGTTATTTCCCCCCCTTGTATGTTCCCTCCTTCCATCTGATAAATGATGAACATGTCCATGCTCCTTTTTCAAAGCATTGTTCATTTCCATTTTATGAATGTACATGATGGAGTCCAACCATTCAACTTTACAACCTTTGTTATCCATTTTCTGCAAATTTCCCTTCTCTCCAACAGAATCAGATATACCAACAACTTACTGTTATCCTTACTCAACTTGATGCACCCAGGTGTGCTCTCACAAATTATCAGCTCCAGGCTTACCTTGATTTTTTCTTGTTGGATGTCTCTCATTACCTTACCCACATCATTCTAGTATTGTTGAATCCCGGGGCATTCCATAAACATATGGATATGAACCGCCTCTTCAAGATTACATTTGGGCAAGATGCCAGATAGTTCCTCTAAAACTTTAAGATCTTACTTGGCATCCAGTACACTCTAAGTATGGAGAACAGATGCTTCCTTCTTAACTTTGCTGATTTTCCTGTGCTATGAAGAGTGCACATTGATACTTACCATAAATCTTGGATCTGCAGCCTCAGCAGGTATCTTACCCGTAGCACCTGGGAAAGGGCGAAGTCTCCATTCACAATCTCTAGCATCAGCCGATACCATAGTGAGATCTCTTTTTTCAGCTGCTGCCCTTTCATCAAATGTTCTTCTAACTCATTTGTGTTCCCATCCTCCATTCTTCCAGCTCATGTTGAGTTTCAGATATTTGAACTTGGAGATGTTACTCCAAGTCTCCCTCTGGAGATCCGCCCTGGGGAGGAGCTTCCCTCCCTGAAGCAACTGACCCCAGCCACTTGTCTCTATCTCAGAGCAGCATGGCTATCTTGTCCTTCAAACATTCTAGAGGACCTGGCAAATCCCAGACCAGAGCATATCCACTATAGTATGGGAGCCTCGTTACTCGACTTCCATGCCTTCAAGTGAAAGCTTTCTCCTATAAAACCTTTAGCCTCACCTTCTTGTAGCATGTCATGTCCTAGAATTTATACAAAAACTTTGATTCCCACCCTTTGACCTTTTTAAAATGGCTTTCAGCATATGGCTAACTCCATGGACTTCCTTCAAAAGTAAGTATCTGCTGTTTTTCAGCTGAAAGATCGATGCATACATCTGAAAAGCCGACAATGATAGTCCACCCCTGTTGTACCATTTGCAAAGTTTCTTCCTTGCGATCCTTGCCCTCTTAGACATGTAGATAAAGATACACTATGGCAAGATGATCATTTTTATCAGGTTTGTTCTTTCAAATATTGTTAACAGAAGATGTAACCAGCTCGTTTCACCCAGTACCCTTTTCAAATTAAATTCGGCAATCTTTACTACATCATGAGTGATCTCAATTCTTAGGTACTTCATGTCCTTTTTTATTAACCAATTCCTGCCCTCAACATTCCAGACCATTATCTCCATCTCTAGGGAATTTGCAGTGTAGCCAGAAACTTTACCAAAGTCTTCTGTCAGGCGCCTAATGGTTGGACGTGCCAAACATAGATTTGTTGCATAATCATAAAGTCATCAGCGTAGAGTGAGACATTCTTTTCCCAAGCATCATATCAAAAAGGGTTATTTCCTTCTCTGTCTTAAGCTTAAACACCAGTGGCTCAATGTATAGGTCAAATAGCAATGGGAACAGTGGGCAGCCCTGTCTCATGCCCTGGTTATTTACAATTCAGATGTTAACCTATCAATATGAAAGATTCTGGCCCTAGGAGTTTTATAAATCATCTGGATGACCCATTGGCCTGTATCCCAGGATATGCTTCAGAAATCCATTCAAATAAGAGTAGTTAACCCTGACAAATGCCTTAGTAGCGTCCAATACTTATACAGCAAGCAGGAGTTTAAAACTTGTTGCAAGATCAACTGAGATTGTCAGTTCATGCGTCAACTCATGCTGGACTCTTCCCTTCTTAAAGCCCTTCTGGTCTTCATTTATAGCTCCATCACCACCCCGCTTAATCTTCTGGCTAAAATATTGGCGAGGATTTTGTAGTCACTATTCAAAAGTGTAGGATTCACAGGCAGTAGATTCTTTATCTGGTTTTAAAATCGAAGTGATCGCTGCAACCTCCATTAGTGGAGTGGTGTGGCTCACTGGTTAGAGGCGGCAGACCCGGAAGCAGAGAACGGCCCGGGACCAGGGTTCAATTCCCGATGCGGCAGGGTCGTGGACCAGGGTCAGCGGACTTGATAATTCTCGCCTCAGTGCCTACTCTAACCAGGGCGTTATATGTGATAAGGGTTAACCCAAAACAAGTCGCTGGGACCTGGGTAGTTATCGTTATGAATAGGGGGGTCCCAGTGAGGGAGAACAAATTAATTAGAAAAAACAGTCAAGTAAATCACATAAACAGAAATACCTCTATAATGTTTTATTCACATTATAGGAAAACGAGCATTATTGAATATTCAGAAAGTATATACAATTATGATGGTATAGGTGCCCCAGGGGGGGAAGGGGGGGGAAGTGATGTAGTGAAGGTAAGGTGTGGAGGGTTATTTCGTGACAATAAAAAACACGATATTTATCCAATAGTGTGGAGATACCAATGTTGAACAATATACAAAGCAAATAATTACTTAATGACAAAGTTTAAAGGAACATGCCCCCATGTCCATCATGAAAACGAATGGTGGGTTGAACGGGGCTGTCGGGGGGACGGGCGTCGACGTTTCGACCCTAGTAGGCAGGTAAAATGGGGTTCCTTGCAGGTGGGTCTTCTTCAGGACAGGCAATAAGGAAGGGGCAGCCAACCTGAGTACATCCATATGGGGATGAGATTAATCCCAATGAAGTTCAGTGATACAGGTTCAATTTCTGGTGAGGTGAAATCCGAGATTCCGGTATTTGATCCATTTGCTGGACGGGGGCCGCTCGACCAATCGAGTGGGTTTGAAGTCCGCTTGAAATGGTGACAGCACGCTGAATTTATCAGGTGAAGTGTCCGTCGGCACAGTGCTCGGCGTCTCAATGTGGAATCCTCGAGGCGGCCTGGCTGAAGACGGCTGAAATGCCAGAAACCGGTCTTCGGTAGCTTGTTTCCGGTCCAGGGAAGGCATGGCTTGGCAGTTTGGGCTGGACTGTTCCCATGAGGCACAGGGTCAGACTGATTTGCATATGGCCATGTCTGAACTGGGGTGACAGAGTGGGCTAAAGAATGGTGATGGATTAAACCCAGATCAGTTGACTGGGGGTGAGTGCTTGTATTGTCAACGCTCCTTCCATCATTTCCTTTGGTTTTTCTTTGTTCGCCATAAGTTGGCAGGGTATGCTCAGACGTGAGTCCCTTGCTCACTTTGCAACTGGATTCAAGCAAGCCGGGCTGAAGACAGCTGAAATGCCAGAAACCGGTCATCGGTAGCTTGTTTCCGGTCCAGGGAAGGCATGGCTTGGCAGTTTGGGCTGGACTGTTCCCATGAGGCACAGGGTCAGACTGATTTGCATATGGCCATGTATGAACTGGGGTGGCACAGTGGGCTAAAGAATGGTGATGGATTAAACCCAGATCAGTTGACTGGGGGTGAGTGCTTGTATTGTCAACGCTCTGTCCTTCATTTCCTTTGGTTTTTCTTTGTTCGCCATAAGTTGGCAGGGTATACTCAGATGTGAGTCCCTTGCTCACTTTGCCACTGGATTCAAGCAAGCCGGGCTGAAGACGGCTGAAATGCCAGAAACCGGTCCTCTGTAGCTTGTTTCCGGTCCAGGGAAGGCATGGCTTGGCAGTTCGGGCTGGACTGTTCCCATTAGGCACAGGGTCAGACTGATTTGCATATGGCCATGTCTGAACTGGGGTGGCAGAGTGGGCTAAAGAATGTTGATGGATTAAACCAAGATCAGTTGAGTGGGGTTGAGTGCTTGTATTGTCAATGCTCCGTCCATCATTTCCTTTGGTTTTTCTTTGTTCGCCATAAGTTGGCAGGGTATGCTCAGACGTGAGTCCCTTGCTCACTTTGCCACTGGATTCAAGCAAGCCGGGCTGAAGACCGCTGAAATGGCAGAACCCGGTCCTCTGTAGCTTGTTTCTGGTCCAGGGAAGGCATGGTTCGGCAGTTCGGGCTGGACTGTTCCCATGAGACACATGGTCAAACTGATTTGCATATGGCCATGTCTGAACTGGGGTGGCAGAGTGGGCTAAAGAATGGTGATGGATTAAACCCAGATCAGTTGACTGGGGGTGAGTGCTTGTATTGTCAACGCTCCGTCCATCATTTCCTTTGGTTTTTCTTTGTTCGCCATAAGTTGGCAGGGTATGCTCAGACGTGAGTCCCTTGCTCACTTTGCAACTGGATTCAAGCAAGCCGGGCTGAAGACAGCTGAAATGCTGAGACTGGGCTTGAGTAAAGTGGTGAGGCTTGATTTATTTATTTATTTATACCGCGAAACACTCTGCTGATATCCTCCCCAATATGGGAAAGTCTGACCCTAAGCAGTCCAAGCTGCAATTCGAGAATAAGCGTAGCACACGTGCCAGTGAAGCGATAGGCAATCAGGTCGGATCGCAGGGTGCCTCGAGGATGGCGGAGGAGACGGAGGATAACAACAGAACCATCCTGTTGGAGCTGCGAGCCGGCATGAAGTCGATTGACAGTAAAATAGATGCGCTGGTGACTGGACTGGATGTCGTAAAGAAGAAGGCGGATAAGCACGAGCACAGGCTAGACGTCCTGGAAAATAGATTATCTGACACACCGGATTTGCAAGCTGAATCTCGCCCCAAATCTTGCATATGGAGAAGGTATTGGAACTTATAAGTATAAAGAATGAGGACTTGGAAGTGCGCTCTAGGCGCAATAACCTTCACGTTATTGGCCTGCCGGAGTCCACCGTCATTTCCAAAATGGAGACATTCATAGATAGGTTGCTGCGTGACCTGTTTGGCTCGGTGTTGTCCCCAGTGTTGATAGTGGAGAGGGCGCGCCATTCGTTCGGCCCCAGACCTCAGCCGGGTGTGCCACCTCGCCCGATAATTGCGCTCCTCCTGAACTATGCTGACAGAGATGCTATCCTGAGAAGGCTAGGGTTAAGGCCCCTGTTACCTATAAGGGAGATACGTTATCCTTTTTCCCAGACTACACCCTAGTGGTGCAGGCAGCTAGGAGGGAGTTTGTGCCAGCGAAAAAGTTATTGCAGGCTGCCTCGGTGCCCTATGCAATGCTCTACCTGGCCAAACTGAAAATAACACACGAGGGGCAGGCGCACTTCTTTACGGACTCAGTCGGCCCTGAAATTCTCAAAGCACATCTGCAAATCTAGGCCTAGGCAGGGTGGAGTGGGGAGCATATCTGCGACATCGGTCTTGGAGGAAACGGACTGAGTTTGGTGATATTGTATTCAATTTGCTGGACATGTTTGGGCCTTTCCTTTTCTTTATGTTGGTAATATTCACGTATAAATGTTGATTTGATTATATTTTCTGAGCGTGTGGTGGACGGGAGATGCTTTCCTAAACATACATTATTTTTTCATAAGGTTATAGTCACTTAACACTCATCACTGTGTAAGGCACTGGTCACATAGTTTGTCAATGTGCACATGTGGACCACATTGTCCTAATCTGGCGACCACACCTTGGTGTGAGTATTCGTTGCCGATCCTCTGCCCCTAGCGGGTATTCCCCAACTGACGAGTTGTATGGTTAATGGGGGTGATGTGCGGGTGGGGGGGTAGGTTTCGTTCTTGACCTAATTGGGAGGTTAGAGTGGGTGGAGGAAGGAGGGTGGGAAGAGAGGGGTATGTGTTGTATTTTGTTTACACATGTTGCACTGAAGGTGGTTGGAATGTGGGATGAGAAATGTGCTGGATTATCTAGATACGATGTTGGCAGTACCCCTCTGTGGCCGTTGGAGTCAATGCTGTGTTCGACAGGCGTTTGATCAGAGTTGCGATGGGTGATAGATTTCGCTTGTTGACCTGGAATGTGAGAGGTCTCAATTCCCCTAAAAACGTAAAACAAGTGGTAACCTATTTGAATCAGCATTCAGTACACATAGCCCTGCTGCAGGAGACCCATTTGACAAAACACACTGAACGGGGTATTGCGGGGAGATGGGCTGGCTTTAAGCTGGCAGCTTCATTTTTGTCATATTCAAGAGGTAAAATGGTTTTGGTTAAAAGAGGAGTAGCATTTCAGCCAGCCCGTACGTATGTGAATGATGAGGGTAGGTGTGAAATGGTGCAGGGTAAGCTGGGGGGAACACTATGCACAGATTAATGTACCAGCATGCACTACAAACCCAACCAAACCACATCTACACACCCTACTATGCCAACTACCACACATATCTACCATCACCTACAAACAGTACACAACTCTATCCTATACCACTAACCAATACACTCATCACTAACACAACGCCAATCAACACCATCCATAACTACATCCCATTCAGACACACGCTCCCTGCTATAATTACACCTAACAGGCAACCTTTTATCACTAACAAACATATAATCATTCTTCCATCAGTTGTCCAACAAACACCCTCCTCTCCCTTCTACCATAATAACACTAACGCACAACACATACACTGCACACCATCACACTTTGTAACTCTTGCAACAAACCAGTCTAAGATAAACACTCTCACCTCTGCTTCATTCCCTCCTACACACAACATACACTCTACTCAAAAACACATCACCACCCCCTCTATATCACAACCTCCTCTCACAAAGAATACTACACAACCAAATCCATTGCATGAAACATATACATCAGCGCACTTTTTCACTACTCCTCAAAAGCAAAACATATCACAGACACCAGCACAACAAGATCTTCAAAGCGCAACACCTCAACACATCCAATGCACTACCCTATTTCTCATCCTGTGCCTCTATCAATATCTTTAATCTACATATACTTACCTCCTTTATGTATCTTTATACTTTCAATGTAATTATGGATCTATATATTTATCACTTTCTTCTAATTTAGCATTTCCAATGCACTACCCTATTTCTCAGCCTATACTTCGCTCAATTTATCTTCTAGCCCAACCTTCTGACTCCTCTCAAACTTCTTCTACTACTCCTTCCAATGCACTACCCTATCTCTCAGCTGCCTTTAACACAGTTGACCATGACACTCTGAAACAAAGACTCTATGAAGCCGGCATAGAGGGAACTGCTCTAGACTGGATCGCGTCCTACATTCGAAACAGAACTAATGTCATCAATACTCCACCTTTCTCATCCAAACCGTACTCCACAAAAGCAGGGGTCCCTCAAGGTTCTATCATCTCGCCCATGCATTTCAACATCTACATGAAGTCATTACCAGTACTGATCAATAAATTTCACCTTACGTGCTATAACTATGCAGATGACACGCAAATACTCCTTCAACTGGAATGCCCCAAAGACATTGGAAAATCACCAATTTTCAGCTATCTCAGAGCCGTGGATCAGTGGATGACCTGGAGCCATCTCAAATTGAATGCTTCAAAAACTGAAATGCTCACGTGTGGCGATTGGAAACATTAAAACCCGCTTGCGGCATGGCCTGATGAACTGGGATCACTGCCTAAAGTATTGAAGGAAGTAAGAAATCTCGGAATGACCATGGACTCCAAGTTGTCGATGAAGGCCCAAGTGGATAAACTAGCAAGATCAATATTTGCTACTATAAAAACGCTGCAACAAATTTTCCCTCATTTGGGATTTCCACACAATGTCCAAGCTACCATCTCCCTTGTTCTGTCCAAACTCGATTATGCCAATAGCCTCTACCACGGATCACCTTTAACAAACATGAAAAGACTACAACGGATTCAGAACTCGGCTGCCAGACTACTCTTGCATATCAAGCCGCAAGACCACATCTCCCCTGCCTTGAAAGCCCTGCATTGGTTACCGGTTGCCAGAAGATTCACTTTCAAGCTGCTTTGTATCACCCACAAAGCAAAACATGGAATGGGACCACTCTTCATCTGGAATAAAATCACCAAACACATTCAACAAAGGAACCTCCGCTCTAAAGGAGCATCTCGCCTCAAAAACCCACCATACAAGGAAAAAACCATGGGGGCACATCCTTCTCTGTTCAAGCAGCCAAACTATGGAACTTTTTACCCCCCAACATAAGGTCCACCGACAACCACCTTATCTTCAGAAAACTACTCAAGATTTGGCTCTTCCCCACATAAGCACCATACACAAACAGAAATTTACAGCATATCCCTCTGTATACAAGCATTTTTTCACTATAGATATGTACCTATCTTTGTGTATTACTTTGTATAAACATGTAAGATAATTATGTTGTTGAGAGAAAAAAAAAATAATAATAAATAAATAAAAATCATTGTTGGTCTACATGTACATACTTCCATTGTGCATCTATGTACCTTCCATGCACTTGGATCTGTGTGTCTGTTACTTTTCTCCTGAAAAAGCATATCCAATGCACTACCCTATTCCTCATCCTGTGCCTCTATCAATATCTTTAATCTACATATACTTACCTCCTTTATGTATCTATATACTTTCAATGTAGTTATGGATCTATATATTTATCACTTTCTTCTAATTTATCATTTCCAATGCACTACCCTATTTCTCAGCCTATACTTCGCTCAATATATCTTCTAGCCCAACCTTCAGACTCATCTCAAACTCATGCTCCCAGGATACCCCCGCACCGCACGGCCACCAGATGCTGCGTGTGCCCCCCTGCCCGACTGCCGCTCTCAGCCTCACTGAGCCTGCCGCCTCTTCCCCACCCCCGCTGCCCCAGCGGGATCGCTCTCCCTGCCGGTGGGCTACCGCGCTTTTCTGCTATTTTTCGCCACTGTTTATGCATTTGTCCGTATTTTTCTCCCCCTGAGCCTGTGTTTATATTTTGTTGTATTCTTGTTTCCCCGTGTTCCCCTGTGCCCCCGCCCCGCTTCCCAACGCCGTGCCAGCGGCCACGCCCCCTTTCCTTTGTGCACCCTCCCCGCTCCCCGCCTCCCAGCTCCTCCCTCCCTGACACTTCGCCATCTATGGCGACCGTGCAGACGTGCAGCGTTCACGCGCAGCGGGCGCGCTGATTGTGCGCCGAAGGCACGCCAAAGGCAAGCCCGTCTACGCCCGTCCGTGACTGGACCGCGCCCAGTGCCAGGACCCCTGGCCCTCGCAGACCCCAGCCCACCCGCCGGACGTACGACGCCGCCACCCTCAACGCACTCAACACCGGCTGACTCCCGGGATGCTACCGAGCCACCCCGAGACGCACCCACAGACCCTTCGGCTGCCGCTCCTGCGAGTTCACCTGCATCCGGACCTGCACTACACCCGCACCCACCAAGACCAAGGCGAGCAACAACAGCAGCCACCTGAAGTGCATCCTACTCAACACCCGCTCCGTCCACAGACACGCCATCGAGCTCTGGAACCTGCTCGACACCACTTCACCAGACGTCGCCTTCCTCACGGAGACCTGGATGAACGCCTCTTCAGCGCCCAACATCGCCATCACCATCCCAGACGGCTACAAGATCATCCGAAGGGACCGCATCAACCAGACCGGAGGAGGCATCGCCATCATCCACAGGAACACCATCCGCATCACGACCAACACCGACGACATCCTGACAACCGCCGAACACCTTCACTTCCAGGTCCACATCAACCCCAAGACCACCCTCAGAGGCACCCTCATCTACAGACCCCCGGGACAACGCACACAATTCAGCGAAGACATCGCCGACTTCATCAGCCCGCACGCCCTCCTCTCCGCTGATTACATCCTCCTCGGGGACCTCAACTTCCACCTGGAGAACAACAACGACCGCAACACCACCACCCTGCTGGACAACCTCGCTAACCTCGGACTCAAGCAACTGGTGAACACCCCCACCCACTACGCCGGACACACACTCGACCCTGTCTTCTCATCCAGCAAGGACATCGCCTTCAGCCACGCCACCGGACTCCACTGGACGGACCACAGCTGTGTCCACTTCAGCTTCAGAAGGACCACGATCCACCACCACCAACAACAGGTTGCACGCAGAAGCTGGAACAAGACCACAGCCGACCAGCTCGCGACTTCCCTGAGCAAGAACCCACCCACCAGCGCAACGAACCCCAGCCAAGCGGCTAACCTCGGACTCAAGCAACTGGTGAACACCCCCACCCACTACGCCGGACACACACTCGACCCTGTCTTCTCATCCAGCAAGGACATCGCCTTCAGCCATGCCACCGGACTCCACTGGACGGACCACAGCTGTGTCCACTTCAGCTTCAGAAGGACCACGATCCACCACCACCAACAACAGGTTGCACGCAGAAGCTGGAACAAGACCACAGCCGACCAGCTCGCGACTTCCCTGAGCAAGAACCCACCCACCAGCGCAACGAACCCCAGCCAAGCGGCGACCAACCTCACGAAGTGGATCAGCGACTGCGCTGATGCCCTCGCCCCCCTGAGGACCCCGCCCAGCAGACCCGGCAGCAAGAAAGCCCCATGGTTCACCGAAGAACTCAAGAGCTCCAAGAAGAACTGCCGAGCCCTCGAGAGAACCTGGCGCAGAGACCCAACACCGGACAACATGACTGCCCTCAAGCTCGCCACCCGAAAACACCACCAACTCATTCACGCAACCAAGAAAACCGCATTCAAGGAACGACTCGACAACAACGCACACAACAGCAAGGAACTCTTCAACATCGTTAAAGAGCTCTCCAACCCCAACGCCGGAAACAACGACATCACCCCTTCGCAAGACCTCTGCAACTCCCTCGCCTCCTACTTCCACAACAAGATCGCGGACATACACAACAGCTTCAGCACTCTACCGACGCATGCCACGACTGAACCATCGCCCCCCACCACCACCCTCCGCGCCTGGACCCAGATCAGCACCGAAGACACCGTCTGCACGATGAACTCCATCCACTCCGGATCTCCGACCGACCCCTGCCCTCACCACGTCTTCAACAAAGCTGATGCTGTCATCGCACCCCACCTGCGGGACATCATCAACACCTCCTTCGACACTGCTACCTTCCCGGAGAGCTGGAAGCACGCCGAACTCAGCGCTCTACTGAAGAAGCCATCAGCCGACCCCACCGACCTCAAGAACTACCGCCCCATCTCGCTGCTCCCGTTCCCTGCAAAAGTCATCGAGAAGACCGTCAACAAGCAGCTGGCCGCCTTCCTCGAGACAAACGGATCCCTCGACCTCTCGCAGTCTGGCTTCCGGGCCAACCACAGCACCGAGACCGCCCTGATCGCAGCCACCAATGACATCCGAGCCCTGCTCGACAACGGAGAAACAGCAGCCCTCATCCTCCTAGACCTCTCCGTGGCCTTCGACACTGTCTGCCACCGCACACTAGTGAAGCGACTCAGCAGCGTCGGAATCCAGGAGAAGGCACTGGAGTGGATCATCTCCTTCCTCGCCGGAAGGACACAGAGAGTTCGCCTCCCCCCGTTCAGATCTGAAGCCACCGAAGTCATCTGCGGCGTTCCTCAAGGCTCCTCGCTCAGTCCAACCCTCTTCAACGTCTACATGAGCCCCCTCGCAGACATCGCACGCCAGCACCACCTCAACATCATCTCCTACGCCAACGACACCCAGCTGATCCTCTCCCTCACCAACGACCCCGCCACCGCCAGAGCCAACCTCCACGAAGGGATGAAAGAGGTAGCCAAATGGATGCAGAACAGTCGCCTGAAACTGAACTCGGACAAGACGGAAGTCCTCATCCTGGGATCCTCACCCTCCGCCTGGGACGACTCCTGGTGGCCCCCCGCCCTAGGCAGCGCACCCAAACCAACAGACCATGCACGCAACCTAGGCTTCATCCTGGACTCCTCCCTCTCCATGACCAGACAAGTCAACGCCGTCTCCTCGTCGTGCTTCAACATCCTGCGCATGCTAAGTAAGATCTTCCGGTGGATCCCCACCGAGACCAGGAAGACGGTCACCCAGACCCTCGTCACCAGCCGCCTGGACTACGGCAACTCCCTCTACGCAGGAACCACCACCAAACTCCAGAGGAGACTTCAGCGGATCCAGAACGCCTCTGCACGACTCATCCTGGACATCCCCCGTCGCAGCCACATCTCCGAACACCTGAGAGACCTGCACTGGCTCCCGGTCAACAAGAGAATCACCTTCCGTCTCCTCACCCACGCTCACAAAGCCCTACACAACCAAGGACCAGGATACCTCAACAGCCGCCTCAACTTCTACGCGCTGAAACGCCAGCTTCGATCGACCGGCCACGCCCTCGCCGCAGTCCCCCGAATCCGAAGAGCCACCACAGGGGGACGGTCCTTCTCCTACCTCGCCGCCAAGACATGGAACTCCCTCCCGACCCACCTACGCCTGACCCAGGGCCACCTCGCCTTCAGAAAGCAGCTCAAAATCTGGCTGTTCGAGCAGTAGCGGATCCCCTTCCCCTAGAGCCTTGAGACCCTCCGGGTGAGTAGTGCGCTATATAAATGCTTTGATTGATTGATTGATTGAAACTTCTTCTACTACTCCTTCCAATGCACTACCCTATCTCTCATCCTATACATCTATCAATATTTCCTCTACATCCACTCTCTCATTTATCCCAAACCCCATACCACTACTATGATTTGCAAAAATAACCCTTTCTAGACTCTCTCCTAGTCTACCCCTCCTCGCATCATCTGACACCTCTTTTACTATGCTGATCCCCCAAAACAAACCTTTCTAAACTCTTCCCTCTGAGTCCTCCCATCCAAAATTCCTTTTTACTCATCCAAAATCCCCCTCCTACTGCTAAGACCTAAAAAAAATCCTTCACTCTTTTATCCCTCCACTATCCTTTTTAATCGAAATTAACAGACTAACATGTTCACTTCTCAAATTCCATATTAAACTATACTAATATACTACCCAAATAACTGAATAACATATCCACTACTCAAATTATTTCATATTTTTTTTACTATACTAATTTTCAACAGTAATCCTTTATGGATGCCGGAGTGGCGTGCTACTCGCCAGAAAAGCGCTTCAACACCCATCAGGGGTAACAAGTGCTATATGAATGCAAATCTTTCTTCCCCTTTTATCCTTCTGCTATCCTTCTCACTCCAAGTAACTGACTAATATCCACCACTGAAATTACTTCATATTTCACCATATTAATTTGCCACTAATCCTTTGTAGGCTTCCTGAATAGCGTGCGTCAACAAGCTCTATATAAATACAAACCTTTGTCCTCCTCTATCCTTCTGCTATCATTCCAATTAACTGACTAACCGATCCACCACTTAAAATGTACTTGCATGTTTGACTATACTGATTCAACACTTATCCTCTATGGGTCCGGGAGTAGCGTGCTACTCGCCGAAAAGGCGCTTCGACGCCTCGTCAGGGGTAGTAAGCGCTATATAAATGCAATTACAATACATTACAATATCAAGAACCACATTTCAAAAAGTACCCCAAGATTGAGTGAGTATTCTGTGTTATATGAAGGACTGTAATTAGAGCACAATCACAGAGAGGCATACTCTGCAATCATACATTTTATAAACAGAACAAGACTCCAAGTTTGAGAAAGGCAAAAACACTTTATAATCTTCATTTACCACTCAACAATTGTGGATGACACCGAGGATTGCACTGTATCCTTGGCCGACTGGTGCATGTAGCCGCCAGTTTTGAGGTTCCAACTGTGGTGTGCCAGTTCTGAAACTGATCCCAACTAGGGCACCGCGTGGACTGAAGAGGGCTTCCATCAGCGAAGGGGGATATTTCATAGCGCTCACTGCAGTTTCCCAGATGTGAAGGCGCTGCCCGCAGTGGTGGCACACTGACACACAGGTGTGGTCATTGGATGAGGTGTAACTAGAACTCGGATCAGCTCCAGAGTTACTGCCAGAAGCAAAATGGTGCTGCCCCCCTCTATTCCAGGGATGTGGTGACACTGTACCTGCACAATGCATAGTCTGCAATTCCTAGGACCTTGTAGGGCTCTCTGTAGCGCATCGCCGTCCACCCGATTCCCAGATTTATTTTTATTTATTGGGTTTCATATAGTGCTGGCTAGGCCCTTAGCTATCAGAGCGCTTCACATGAGGATCAGTTAATTACAGGTTACAAGTTATATTTGTTATAAAGCATAATCAAACATAGGATAAAATAGAATAATCAAACATGTGGACAGATGTCCACACTAGCCAGAGTCGGAGTAACCCGCGATGATATGTTTGGGTGCTGCATTTTCCCCCGTCCAATTCAACGAACAAAAGGAGTCTGTCTTTGAGGGTCAGTGAAACGTTGATCAGGGTTGAACTCATGCCCATCTCAGGGTGGTACACTAACCGCTGTTGGAAAACAGGAAACAGAAGTTCCCTGCCCTTTGAAGACAACGCATTACCTAAGGGGCACCAGTATTACCTCCAACTCAGGTCATGTGCATTACCTACATTGGTGGTAAGCACATAGTGTTTCTTAAATACCCCGCACACACCAAAAGGGCCCTTGGTGTCATGCTTCTTCATAGGGGTCTTCCTGCCCCACTGCGGGACGGGGCGTGCTACGACCTATGACCTCATGGCAGCACTGATGTCACGATTATGTGTGGTGTAGAAATTAGTGAAAAAGGGTCAGGCGTGAATAGGGAAGTGAGTTTTAAAAAATACCTAGCTCTTAAGGATTAAGATGGCTTGATGGTCGCTAAGATTCTGTTTACCTCTTCTTCTCCGAAGGTAAGGGCAGTGCCCTCAGCCATTGTGGGGTGGTCTTCCCCAAGGGTGGCACTCAGTAAGGCTTTTAGGTGGTGTGTATATCGGATTCTATAGAGGTGTGCGTAGGTATGTGTGTATGTGTGTAAGAAAGAGGTACAATGGGCACTTTCAAAAATTGGTATGTACACCAATGCTTTCCATTGACAGTCCTTCTGGCGTTCTCCCACAGCTGCGCTCTGTCTTAATATCACTATTTAACAAAATAGGGAGTGAAGAGGTAGTGTCCAAGAAATGGACACTGGAGGTGGATACATCCTCCTCTTGCAATGTATAATAAACAATAGGATCCACCTTCAGGGAGTTTTACAGGAAAAAAGGAGAACCTCGAGAAACAGCAGCTTTACAGATCGTGTAAGTACCTAATAGCCGATACATAGATAAGAGTGGCTTTGCACTCTTCCTTCTTTACCGACCATATTCTGACCCCACCATTTTTATTCACGCACGGAGTGCAATACTGGCACATGGTCTCCCCTCGTTCTAAGGCTCATGGGGCATTATTATATCCACAAACAAGTATGTGGTTGTGTGATTCCTTTACATCTTTCACCTCCGTTTTTCAGATCATGACAGCTTGTGTAATAATTGATTTATTGACTTCTATTACCTCACAGACTCCTGAACTTTCCCTATAGAGTGTGTGATTTATGTTGTGTGTTTTGTATGTCTTGTATTGTCCTTTTATTTTACAGAGCACGACATAAGTAGTAAATCCTCACGTTTAGGATATTGACACCACTTTTGTCATGGGTCATCACAACTGCAGTTGGCATGCATCGCATACCTGTGCTTTTAACTGTTGCGTTTCTCTTACAGATGACCTACTAGGAAATACCTTGGGTATTGTATATTTGACTTAAGACAAATCGGTCTTGTTTGTCACGTAGTATTATCTACTCATACCTATATTTTGGAATTTTTCAACATTGTTTTGTGAGAGCAGAAGGGAGCAGAATATTGTCCTGAAGAAGAAGCAGCACGCTTCACACAGGAGTCATTGCACATTAAAGCAACATACCTCCAACTCACGTTTTTAATAATACCCGCTCGACGTAATATTAAAATTTTCTAATCCACAAGAGCTAGGTATTTTTTAAAACTCACTTCCCTATTCACTCCTGACCCTTTTTCACTCATTCCTATACCACACATAGTTGTGACATCAGTGCTCCCACGTAGTCGTAGGTCATGGCACGCCCCGTCCCGCAGCGGGCGGGAAGACCTCTATGATGAAACATGACACCAAGGGCCCTTTTGGTGTGTGAGGGGTATTTAAGAAACACTATGTGCGTACCAACAATGTAGGTAATGCACATGACCCGCTAATTGTGATTCTCCTTTTTTCCTGTAAAACTCCCTGAAGGTGGATCCTATTGTTTATTATACATTGCAAGAGGAGGACGTATCCACCTCCAGTTTCCATTTCTTGGACACTACCTCTTCACTCCCTATTTTGTTAATTAGTGTTACCTCCAACTCAGGCTTCCATCCTCTGGGTGTTGATAAAATGAGTACTATGGTAATGCTATTTGCAGGGCTTTAAGCAGAATGAAAAAACTGGGGGGGGTCTCTCAAAGGGGTGTGGCCAATATAATTAAGGGTGCAGCTTAAAAACACGTGAGCTAAATATTTGTGCTTAGATTAGTGTGCAGCAGGACTTGTATTTTGCTGTTTCTGTTTTGCTTTGACATGTATGATACAAGTAACATTACACCTGCAACAAGTCAGGACTATTGGCTTTTTCAATGGTTGTTAGTTGCATAAGATAAATAAGCAGTAAGTAAGGCTCATTGTATATAATATTGAAAAAGCTTCCACTTAAACATTGGTGACACCTAGACAATGTTGCTGTTCCAGATTTGTAAAAAGAGAAGGGAAATCCAGAGGGAAAATGACTCTCTTTAAAGGATTTCCCTTCCCCTACAACTCTCACCTGGCATGGTAATACTGTAACTTCTCCACTTGTGAGAAGTGAGCAGTGTGAGCAGCGCCCATCGATGTGCCTGCTGTCACTACAGGCCCGCCTGTGTCAGGGCACAAAACAGAGCTGATAGAGACCCGTTTCGAGGCCCCCTTTAACAAGCATTGGCATAGCCAATAGGTCTTGCCTTTGGAACCTTATAAGTGTTTAGTTATCCAGCACAATATCCTTGGTACAAACACATCAAGTTTTGCATGGCTAAACACTTATAAGGTCCAGCAGGTGAGACCTATTGGCTATGCCAATGCTCGTTTTGAGTGAGTGGCTCATACATGTATGCCACTGTGAGGTAGAGATGCTGCGAGTGCTTTTAAAGGAGCCCCTGTGACATTGCGCCTCTTCAAAATGTATCTTGGGTCTGGTGTAATACTTCTAGCCCCTAGTCCTGCACCTAATGCATACTTAAATGTCCCATGTACATCCAGGGTTGACACTCCTATTACCCCTGCCCTCCAGTGACACTTTACCCGTCACGGCGGTGGTGGACGTGGTGGTGATGGACGTGGTGGTGATGGACGTGGTGGTGGAGGATGTGGTGATGGTTGACGTGGTGGTGGTAGATGTGGTGGTGGTGGATGTGGTGGTGGTGGATGTGGTGGTGGATGTGGTGGTGGATGTGGTGGTGGTGGATGTGGTGGTGGATGTGGTGGTAGTGGATGTGGTGGTGGTAGTGGTGGTGGATGTGGTGCTGGGGGACGTGGTGGACGTGGTGGTGTTGGATGTGGTGGTGGTGGATGTGGTGGTGGTGGATGTGGTGGTGGAGGTGGTGGTGATGGTGGTGTTGGATGTAGTGGTGGTGGATGTGGTGGTGGTGGATGTGGTGGTGGTCATGGAGGTGGTGGTGGTGGATGTGGTGGTGGAAATGGTGGTGGACATGATGGTGGACATGGTGGTAGTCGTGGTGGTTGTGGACATGGTGGTGGACGTATTAGTGGACATGCTGGTGGATGTGGTGGTGGACTTGGTGGTAGTGGCTGATGTGGTGGTGGTGGTGGTGGTGGACGTGGTGGTGGATGTGGTGGTGGACGTGGTGGTGGATGTAGTGGTGGTGGAAGTGGTGGTGGACATGGTGGTGGTGGACATGGTGGTGGACGTGGTGGTAGACGTGGTGGTCGTGGACATGGTGGTGGTAGTGGACATGGTGGTGGACATGGTGGTGGACGTGGTGGTGGTTGTGGTGGACGTGGGGGTGGATGTGGTGGTGGTGGCTGACATGGTGGTGGACGTGGTGGTGGTGGATGTGGTGGTGGTGGGCGTGGTGGTGGTGGACCTGGTGGTGGTGGATGTGGTGGTGGTGGACCTGGTGGTGGTAGATGTGGTGGTGGATTTAATGGTGGTGGATGTTGTGGTGGTAGTGGACATGGTGGTGGTGGAACTGGTGGTGGTAGATTTGTGGTGGCGTGGTGGTGGTGGATGTGGTGGAGGTGGACGTGGTGGTGGTGGATGTGGTGGTGGCGGACATGGTGGTGGTGGACCTGGTGGTAGATGTGGTGGTGGATGTGGTGGTGGACATGGTGGTGGTGGATGTGGTGGTGATGGACATGGTGGTGGTGGATGTGGTCATGGAGGACGTGGACGTGGATGTGGTGGTGGATGTGGTGGACATGATGGTGGTGGACGTGGTAGTGGTAGACATGGTGGTGGTGGACGTGGAGGACATGGTGGAGGTGGATGTGGTGATGGTGGATGTGTTGGTGGACGTGGTGGTGGTGGATGTGGTGGACGTGGTGGACATGGTGGTGGACATGGTGGTGGTGGATGTGGTGGTGGTGGACGTGGTGGTGATGTCAAGTCTCACTCACCTGTGCTCCCAGGTAGTTCTGTTCGAAGGATGAGACGAAAATTCACACCCTCTCTTAAACCTCTGGCCCTCCACACAGCATTAGCATTATGTGGAAGAGAAAGAAATTTAAGGGAAGGGGGAAGTGGATAAAATAAAAAAAGTGATATCTGCTCTCCTTTGATTCTCGGGCTCTTCTTCTATCCCACTTTTTCTCCAGTGGTTGAGCTAGGAGTATCTTGTCTATGGAGCTTTATCTTGAAAGAAAGAGAGAAAAATAACATGTACATATATGTATTAATTCTCTATTAATAACTGTCACATTTACACCTATATGCAGAGATTATCTTCTGTTCAAAATCCACTAACTAACTAGAATGTACCTCACAGATCTGGCTTTCAGACACACCAGATGAAGATGCTCTTAGGAAGATGTATTTCTCTCTTTCCTAAAGAACTGTGGGGAGAAAATAGAGATAAGCCAACACATCAATTAAACACGGTAGACATATACTTGTTCAAAGTTCTAAACTCCTTTATGCACTCAGAGCTTACTCTTAAATATCTCCTGAAACAGCTGTTCTTTTCGGCACACTGTTTCTTCACCAAATGTCTCTTTGTCGTTAGTAACCAAAAGTTCAAGTTATATTTGTCAAGAATTAAACACTCGTAACTCTTTAAACAAATATGCAATTCCTGGTCAGTTCCGAAGTCTTGGCAAGTGCAAGATTAATTGTTCGGTAATTAACTTTGGGCCTTTAAAATGTCTTGCTTTGATGAAAGTCTTTTGATGTAAACAAGTCCGTTTAATAATTTCTTTGGTACGTACCTTTTGGATTCTTTTACATAATTACCATTCTTGTCCTTTGATTTATTTCAGGTGTCACGAAGGATTGAAGGGAACTGAAAGGCGATGTCCAGAAGACGGAAGGATGGAAAGATGATGAAGGCAGAGATGACGGGAGATATCAGGAAATGAAGCCGCCTCAGCCGAGGGCCTCTGCAGTCTGTGATCAGGTAAGCGAAAACCGGAGCTTCTCTGGAGCGCAGATGAACGAGCTGAAGTCGACGAACACAAGCGCTGCTTGGAGGGATGCACTTCATTTTATAGGCGCTCATGGGTGGGGCTGCTTGCTGCACATGAGAACGTTAGAAGAAAACAGTCTGTTTGACACGTGGGGGAAGGCTTCAAGGGTGGGGCATGTTTGCTTAACCAAATGCTAAACAAGAAGCATTGCTAGAACCAATTGTGTACATAGGCATACAATTGAAACACAACACAACTATTCAGAAAACACTATACAGATGTTTTACATAGATGTTGATCCTTGCCTAATGGACTGGAGTATTACAATAAAGTAAGACACAAATAGTTGTAATGCTAAATTCAGTGAATAGTTAATGGACAGGCTGTTTGCAAAGGACACACCCTAACAGTCGCTCCCCTCAAAGGCCCTCCCACGGATCGTGGTTTAGTGGGATTAGCAAGATGGAACTGTCGAAGAAGTCTTGGGGTGTGTACATGGGATGCTGGTTCCCATGAATTTTCAGTGTCATCATACCCCTTCCATGAAATCAAATAATGTAATCTGCCATTAACTCTTTTAGCATCCAAGATGCGTTTTACCTTATATTCAAAATGACCCTGTACTAAAAGTGGTGGAGGGGGTGCTTCTGGTCTGGTTTTAGGGTTAAAAGACTTTAGTAAGGATACATGAAAGGTGGAGTGTACGGGGAATTCATCAGATAAATCTAGTTTGACTGTCACTGGATTCACGAGTGCTGTAATCGTGAATGGTCCTATGAATCTGGGTTGTAGTTTATGAGGGCCATTAATATTTAGATTCTTAGCGGATAACCAAACTTTGTCTCCAACTTGATAAAGAGGAGCTTCAGACCTATGCTTATCTGCTTGCCTCTTCATTCTTTCTTTATATTGAACAAGATGTATTTTGGCTACTTCTTGTATTTCTGTTAAAAGACGTAAACGCTCAGTAACTTTAGGAAGCAAAGACTCTTGCTGCTCCATGGGCAAGGCCTTGGGATGATAACCTTGCATAAAGAAGAAAGGTGTACAATGAGTAGCTGAGTGTGTGGTATTGTTATAGACAAACTCTACCACAGGTAGAGCGTCTACCCAATTGTCAGAGAATTCAGTCATAAGACATCTCAGAGTTTGTAACAAGGTTTGATTTAATCGTTCTGACTGACCATCAGTTTCAGGGTGAAATGCTGATGACAGGGCCGCTTCAACTTTAAACTTGTTACATACATTTTTCCAAAATTTAGAATTAAATTGGCTCCCTCTGTCCGATACAATTTTACTGGGTAACCCGTGTAAACAAATTACCTCTTTTATAAAAATATCCGCAAATTCAACAGACGTGGGTAATTTTGGCAAGGGTACAAAATGAGCCAATTTAGACAGATAATCAATCACGACTAAAATAACTGTGCATTTTCTAACAAGCGGTAATCCTACCATGAAATCTACACTAATGGTGTGCCAGGGGATGTTGGGAACAGGTAGGGGTTGTAAAAGACCCGCTGGAGCTTTATGTAGCGACTTTTGCCGAGCACAAGTGGGGCATGCTGATACATATTCTTTAACATCTTTTTCCATGGTTGACCACCAGAAATGTTTGCGTAAGTTAGTCAAGGTTTTTTCCCACCCTGGGTGACCAGCTAAGGTTGCTGAATGATGCCACTGTAATAACTGATTTTGTTGCTCACTGGTTGGGACATACAGCAAAGACTTATGATATAGCAATCCATTCTGAATGCTATTGTTTGTGTCTTTCAACTAATCATGTACCTGTATCTGTAGATGTTCTTCATATAACTTGTGCAGGAACTCTTTTTGAAGAGTGGGGGCCACAATCTTTTCGGGGGGGGGGTATTATTGGTGATGGACTTTCTTTTCCTTTACTTAACTCTGTGGTATGTCCATATCTAGACAGGACATCAGATTGTACCTGTTGAGTACCAGGCCTGTAAGTGATTACAAAATCAAACATGCTAAAGAAAGTTAACCACCTCATTTGACGTGGGGTCAAGGCCTTTATTGAACTAAAAAATTGCAAGTTCTTATGGTCGCTAAAAATAGTGACAGGAAACTTGGCGCCTAACAACTGGTGTCTCCATTCAACAAAAGCTGTCTTAATGGCTAAGAGTTCTCTCTCAGCTACTGTGTAGTTCTGTTCCGCGGGTAACAGTTTTTTAGAATAAAAAGCTACAGGGTGTAACTGTCCATCCTTAGGGTCTCTTTGGGAAAGAACTCCGCCCACTGCAACCTGGGAAGCATCTGCTTCCACAAAAAAAGGAAAATCAGGATCAGGATGTTTCAATACAGGGGCAGTTATACATTTCTGTTTCATTAATTAAAATGCTTGTTCTGCTTGTGAATTCCATTCAAAAGGCTGACCTTTTTGTAGCAATTTAATAATAGGTGCCATAGTGTCTGCGAAATGTGTAATGAATCGACGGTAAAAACTCGCAAAACCTAAAAACCTCTGCACTTCTTTTGTTGTAGTTGGTGCTGGCCAATCACTTATTGCCTTAACCTTTTTATCATCCATCACAATTCCTTGAGGAGACAGATGGTAACCTAAAAAATCCACAGAATTTGAGTTGAACATACATTTTTCTAACTTAGCAAAGAGTTGGTGCTCTTGCAGTTTTGCTAATACTGCCCTTACATGTTGTACATGTTCTTCATGATTTCTAGAGTAGATCAGAATATCGTCTATGTAGACGATTACGCATACATCCAGAAACTCATGTAAAACTTCATTAATAAAAAATTTAAATGCTGCTGGTGCATTGCACAGAGCAAATGGCATGACCGTGTATTCAAGAGGCCAAGCTTGGTTTTAAAAGCTGTCTTCCACTCGTCATTCTCCTTCACTCTTACCAAATGGTATGCCCCCCTCAAGTCTAATTTAGAATATACCGAGGAATGTCGTAATTGATCTAAAAGAACCGGTATCAATGGAAGTGGATATTTATTCTTTATAGTGGCCTTATTAAGCCCCCTATAGTCTATGCAGGCGCGCAGCGAACCATCCGGTTTTGGAATAAAAAAAAGAGGGGAGGAGATAGGAGATGTGGAATGACGAATAAAGCCAGATAGTAGTAGGTCGTCCAGATAGGTGCGCAGTTACTTAGTTTCCTCCTCAGTGAGAGCATAGACTCTACTACTCAGTAGTAGAGCTCCTGGAATGAGATCTATGCGACAGTCATATGTTCGATGAGGAGGTAAAACAGTGGCTTTTACTGGATCAAATACATCTTTGTAATCAAGATACTCTGGAGGAAGTGTGATGTCAGTAGGTGTACTAATGGAGGCACAATGAACCACTGTTGAAAATTCTTCCACGGCCTATAACAGCTTGTCTTACACATGACCGAATCCAAGGTCACTGTTCTGGTTACCCAATTTATCTTAGGGTGGTGTGCAACCAACCAAGGTACCCCTAAAATTAAACCGAATGTCGGAGTGTCTATCAAATCAAAATGGAGGGTTTCTGTATGGCCATTTTGACAGACCATGATTATAGGACCGGTTTCTTGGGTAATAAGACCTGATGTCAACTCTGAACCATCAACTGCACAAACTGTTTCTGGACATTTCTTCTGTTGCAAGGGTAACGCCAAAGTCTTAGCCAACTTATTATCCACGAAATTACCAGTGGCACCACAATATAGAAGTACTGGTAAAGAATGTCTAATTTGCACAGTTATTATCAAAACAACCTGGATAAAAAAATATTGTGGAACATGAGGGACGGTGTAAGCAACATGATTAGAGGTCTGCTGATTATTGTTCCTCGAAGAAGGGACCTCCTTCCTTTTCGAGGTTAGTCGTTTTTTGAATCAGAAGACTGGATTTGTAATGTATTAATTTTCTGAGGTGTCTTAGGTTTAATCGGACAGTCTTTGGCGAAATGCCCAGGTTTACCACAATGCAGACATAGTAAAAGTTTCCTCCGTCGATCCTTTTCCTCTTTAGTCAAAGGTGCTCTAATAGTACCAATTTGCATGGGCTCTGGATCAGGTAGATTATTTTCTGCCTCCTTTTTATCAAGTTTAAACATAGAAAATTTTACGTCGGTCTTTAACTTGTCTCCTTTCCTTTCGCCTAACCTGTGATCTAACCTCACCACTAAATCAACAAACTCAGTATAGTCAGTAGGGAGATCTACAATGTACGCAAGAGCGTCCTTAAGGTCATCTCTCAAGCCCTTGTAAAACAAGGACGTCCTTTTCTCTTCAGGCCATTGAGTTTCGGTGAGTAAACGATTGAACATGGTTAGATATGTTAGCAAATCCTTATTACCCTGTTTCAAATGAAGCAGCTCATTGTCACTTGCCTGCATGTATGTGTGCTTGGCAAACAATTTAGTCATGGTTCTTTTAAACATTACCCAATTATGGAGAATAACATCATCTCTGTCAACATACGGGATTGACCAATTCGCAGCCGTACCACCAAGATAGGAAAGGACAAAAGCCACTTTAGTGGCATCATTTGGAAATTGTTGGGGTTTGCCAACGAAATGCAACTGACATTGATTTAAAAATAAATTAAACTTGTTACTGTCCCCATAAAACCGTTCAGGTGCTGCTAAAGGTACTCCTTGTGGTACAGTGACAGTAATTTCTACTGGGGACCCTTCGGAAGTGTTTTCTCTAGGCTTAGCGCTCAACTTACTATGATTTCTTGAACTAAAAGGAAACCTTTTTTCCCAAAGGTTGCCTCGGGGTTTATATTTGTCTAAATCCTGTCTAAGAATCATGTTTTATAATTTTAACTCCTTTACTTCTGACTGTAACTGTTGCAATAGAGTGGACAGAGACTTATTCGTATTCTCATCTTCTTCTAAGGCTTGTGCCATATCTTGCACAAAGATAGTTTCAGGATCCTCCCTAACGTCCATCGTGCGAGCAGAACTTAAGAGTGTGGCTTGTGTTTCTGTCAAGTCTCACTCACCTGTGCTCCCAGTTAGTTCTGTTCTAAGGATGAGACGAAAATGCACACCCTCTCTTAAACCTCTGGCCCTCCACACAGCATTAGCATTATGTGGAAGAGAAAGAAATTTTAGGGAAGGGGGAAGTGGATAAAATAAAAAAAAGAGATATCTGCTCTCCTTTGATTCTCGGGCTCTTCTTCTATCCCACTTTTTCTCCAGTGGTTGAGCTAGGAGTTTCTTGTCTATGGAGCTTTATCTTGAAAGAAAGAGAGAAAAATAACATGTACATATGTGTATTCATTCTCTATTAATACCTGTCACATTTACACCTATATGCAGAGATTATCTTCTGTTCAAAATCCACTAACTAACTAGAATGTACCTCACAGATCTGGCTTTCAGACATACCAGATGAAGATGCTCTTAGGAAGATGTATTTCTCTCTTTCCTAAAGAACTGTGGGGAGAAAATAGAGATAAGCCAACACATCAATTAAACAGGGTAGACATATACTTGTTCAAAGTTCTAAACTCCTTTATGCACTCTGAGCTTACTCTTAAATATCTCCTGAAACAGCTGTTCTTTTCGGCACACTGTTACTTTACCAAATGTCTCTTTGTCGTTAGTAACCAAAAGTTCAAGTTATACTTGTCAAGAATTAAACACTCGTAACTCTTTAAACAAATATGCAATTCCTGGTCAGTTCCGAAGTCTTGGCAAGTGCAAGATTAATTGTTCCGTAATTACCTTTGGGCCTTTAAAATGTCTTGCTTTGATGAAAGTCTTTTGATGTAAACAAGTCCGTTTAATAATTTCTTAGGTACGTACCTTTTGGATTCTTTTACATAATTACCATTCTTGTCCTTTGATTTATTTCAGGTGTCACGAAGGATTGAAGGGAACTGAAAGGCGATGTCCAGAAGACGGAAGGATGGAAAGATGATGAAGGCAGAGATGACGGGAGATATCAGGAAATGAAGCCGCCTCAGCCGAGGGCCTCTGCAGTCTGTGATCAGGTAAGCGAAAACCGGAGCTTCTCTGGAGCGCAGATGAACGAGCTGAAGTCGACGAACACAAGCGCTGCTTGGAGGGATGCACTTCATTTTATAGGCGCTCATGGGTGGGGATGCTTGCTGCACATGAGAACGTTAGAAGGAAACTGTCTGTTTGACACGTAGGGGAAGGCTTCAAGGGTGGGGCATGTTTGCTTAACCAAATGCTAAACAAGAAGCATTGCTAGAACCAATTGTGTACATAGGCATACAATTGAAACACAACATAACTATTCAGAAAACACTATACAGATGTTTTACATAGATGTTGATCCTTGCCTAATGGACTGGAGTATTACAATAAAGTAAGATACACATAGTTTTAATGCTAAATTCAGTGAATAGTTAATGGACAGGCTGTTTGCAAAGGACACACCCTAACAGGTGATAGACTTAGAGGTGGTGGTGGGCGTGGTGGTGGTGGACGTGGTGGTGGTAGACATGGAGATGGTGGACATGGTGGTGCTGGACGTGGTGGTGGTAGACATGGAGATGGTGGACATGGTGGTGCTGGACGTGGTGATGGTGGTAGACGTAGTGGACAGGGTGGTGATGAACAGGGTTATGGTGGATGTGGTGGAGGACATGGTGGTGGGTGTGGTGGACGTGATGGATGTGGTGGTGGACATGGTGGTGGTAGACGTGGTGGTGGTGAACATGGTGGTGGTGGACGTGGTGGTGGACTTGGTGATGGTGAACATGGTAGTGGACGTGGTGGTGGTGGATGTGTTGGTGCTGGATGTGGTGGTGGTGAACGTGGTGGTGGTGGTTGTGGTGGTGGTGGTTGTGGCTGACATGGTGGTGGTGGACATGGTGGTGGTGGACATGGTGGCAGTGGACATGGTGGTGGCGGTGGATCTGGTGGTGGACGTGATGGTGATGGTGGATGTGCTGGTGGTGGATGTGGTGGTGGTGGACGTAGTGGTGGACGTGACGGTGGTGGTGGTGGACATGCTGGTGGATATGGTGGTGGACTTGGTGGTGATGGTGGTGACTGACGTGGTGGTGGTGGATGTGGTGGATGCGGTGGTGGCAGAAGTGGTGGTGAACATGGTGGTGGTGGTGGTGCACATGTTGTGGATGTGGTGGTGGTGGACATGGTGGTGGTGGACATGGTGGGGGGCATGGTGGTGGTGGACGTAGTGGTGGTGGTGCACATGATGGTGGATGTGGTGGTGGTGGACGTGGTAGTGGTAGATATGGTGGATGTGGTGGTGGACATGATGGTGGTGGACGTGGTGGACGTGGTAGTGGTGGACATGGTGGTGGAGGACGTGGTGGTGGTAGATGTGGTGGTGATGGACATGGTGATGAACGTGGTGTTGGTGGACATGGTGGTGGATGTGGTGGTGGATGTGGTGGAGATGGTGGTGGTGGACGTGGTAGTGTACGTGGTGATGGTGGATGTGGTGGTGGTGGATATGGTGGTGTACATGGTGGTGGTGGACGTGGTGGTGGTATAAGTGGTGGTGGATGTGGTGGTGGTGGACATGGTGGTGGTGAACTTGGTGGTGGACTTGGTGGTGGTGGTGGACATGGTAGTGGTAGATACGGTGGATGTGGTTTTGGTGGTGGACATGATGGTGGTGGACGTGGTGGACATTAGTGGTGGACATGGTGGTGGAGGATGTGGTGGTGATTGACATGGTGATGAACGTGGTGGTGGTGGACATGGTGGTGGATGTGGTGGACATGGTGGCGGACATGGTGGTGGTGGACGTGGTTGTGGATGTGACGGTGGTGGACATGGTGGTGGTGGTGGACATGGTGGTGGACATGGTGGTGGTGGACGTGGTGGTGGTATAAGTGGTGGTGGATGTGGTGGTGGTGGACGTGGTGGTGGTGGACGTGGTGGTGGAGGATGTGGTGGTGGTGGACATGGATGTGGTGGTGGATATGGTGGTGGTGAATGTGGTGGTGGTGGACGTGGTGGTGGTGGATGTGGTGGTGGTGGACATGGTGGTGGATATGGTGGACGTGATGGATGTGGTGGTGGACATGGTGGTGGTAGACGTGGTGGTGGTGAACGTGGTGGTGGTGGACGTGGTGGTGGACTTGGTGATGGTGAACATGGTAGTGGACATGGTGGTGGTGGATGTGTTGGTGCTGTATGTGGTGGTGGTGAACGTGGTGGTGGTGGTTGTGGTGGTGGTGGTTGTGGCTGACATGGTGCTGGTGGTGGTGGTGGACATGGTGGTGGTGGACATGGTGGCAGTGGACATGGTGGTGGCGGCGGATGTGGTGGTGGACGTGATGGTGATGGTGGATGTGCTGGTGGTGGATGTGGTGGTGGTGGACGTAGTGGTGGACGTGGTGGTGGTGGACATGCTGGTGGATAAGGTGGTGGACTTGGTGGTGATGGTGGTGACTGACGTGGTGGTGGTGGATGTGGTGGATGTGGTGGTGGCAGAAGTGGTGGTGAACATGGTGGTGGTGGACTTGGTGGTGGTGCACATGTTGTGGATGTGGTGGTGGTGGACATGGTGGTGGTGGACATGGTGGGGGGCATGGTGGTGGTGGACGTAGTGGTGGTGGTGCACATGATTGTGGATGTGGGGGTGGTGGATGTGGTGGTGGACGTGGTGGTGGACTTGGTGGTGGTGGGGGACGTGGTAGTGGTAGATATGGTGGATGTGGTGGTGGTGGTGGACATGATGGTGGTGGACGTGGTGGACGTGGTAGTAGTGGACATGGTGGTGGAGGACATGGTGGTGGTAGATGTGGTGGTGATGGACATGGTGATGAACGTGGTGTTGGTGGACATGGTGGTGGATGTGGTGGTGGATGTGGTGGACATGGTGGTGGTGGACGTGGTGGTGTACGTGGTGATGGTGGATGTGGTGGTGGTGGATATGGTGGTGGACATGGTGGTGGTGGACGTGGTGGTGGTATAAGTGGTGGTGGATGTGGTAGTGGTGGACATGGTGGTGGTGGACTTGGTGGTGGACTTGGTGGTGGTGGTGGACATGGTGACCCTTCGCAAGGGCCTTGCTTCCTCTATAATCTCATGTTCAGATGCCGATGGCGACGGGCCGACCCCGTAGTCCCCGGGATTGCTGGCATTCAAAAGTTCACTTGCTCAAGCAACCCCCTTTGCCTTTATCAATTCCATGACAGCTTTCAGTTGCGCATCATGGGAGGGTCCTATCAATGACTCATCGACTTGGGATGTCTGGGTGAAAAGCGGGGGGGAACCCTGGCTGTACATTCCGAGCTCGGGCTATTTCCCTGCAAAAGAAAGTCAGTGTGAGCTGGCAGAAGGACAGGGATATGGCCACCCCTCAAGGTGATCCTAGGTCATCCTCAGTTCATCCTGCACGTGCTTCGCCCAATGGCGCAACATGGCCACCCGCAGCCCCCATACATACCTCTGACTGACAGGTCCTGAAGCGAGAATGGGGCACAACAGCGTGATCGGAATGGAGCGGGCACGACGTTGGTCTGAAAAGCAAATTAATGCATGAGAAAAGCGCGAGACAGGCTAGTATACTGGGTGCCCGGGTAAACATGAGCTGCAAGGCCGTCCAGTGCGTGAACACGCGTGGGCCCGCAGGGTCTAAGCAAGCAATGAAACTTGTGAAGCATGACACACAGCATGTACAACTGGATACATAGACATGACGCGGAGCCCGGTGAACATGGGATGCCCGAAGTGTAACACCCAACATGTTACTAAATTACAGTAAACTTGGAGAGGTGCCCGGACCACAAGTGATGCCCGAAGCACCGCGAGATGGCGGAGCAGCGCAGCCCGGAAATCCCCGGTACCCATCGCCCACTTCCGCCCTGGCTGCAACTCCCCCGCCCGCAACCAGCGTGACAAGATTTTGTTTCAAGAATTTTATAAAACGCTTTCCAATAAATGCTGGTAATATGGAATTACACTCCACATTTGTACGGGTCAAGTGACTCTGTCGATTACAGTCAACGCCGATCTCCAAGCAGCCTACACATTCGCAGCCCTAAAGATCTTCTGCCCGTGTTAGGGAATTACACACCGACAAAGGATGGGGGGGTTGGAAGGAGCGGAGCACAGGAAGGCAACCAACTTAATGAAGTTGCGAGGCAGAGGGACCACCGGCCCGAGCGACTCAACCATACTGGTCCCAACCAGCTAGCTGAGGCACGCACTCCAGCCATGAAAAGATCCGCCGGTTGAAGGCAAAGCCCCGCTCCAGAAGGAATAGGCCTGTCGTGCCCTCTCCCTGGAAGCGCTGAACTCATAATGTGGCAAAAGGCAGACGCTCCCGAGAGGGGCCGACACCGGGGCGATGACGGACGTTCGGCAAAGGCATGCGGACACTGCAAGCTCCGGCAGGAAGGCGGCCGCCCACGGTTCCCGGAGGGGGGGCGGGAACGGGGGAGGCTTAGCACTCAACCCTGCAGTGTGGCTAGCCGCCCAGCGCAACCAGTGAACCGCAGAAGCATGCGACAATCGTATATAGAGCGCAAATAGAATGGAAGCAAATAAACATGAAATATCCGATACGTGCCCTGTGTGTACTACCACTCCACCAGGCCCGACCACGAGGAGGCGCTGCTGCCACCACGATTGGGACAAAGCGGAAGCGCCCCCCGAGACAGTACCTTGGGGACAGGCCAAGGTCCACCAGCAAGTGGGACTGGGTCGGCAAGGGGGGCCCCTGCCGCCCTGCACAATCCTGGCCAGATCTCCGTGCCCGATCGCGGCCCCAGACCCCTCCCGCCATTCCAGGAAGGGAATGAACTGGGGACCGCCGTCCGGATGGGGGAGAGCACCGGCGGTCGCTTCTCAGAGCCGAGCGAACCCCCACGTACACTCGGGGGTAGCGGTGCCAGGGGAGAACCACCACTAAATACCGCAAGCCACGGCATCCCCCCTAGGCCTGCTTACGGCATCCGTGCAGCATGGCTGTACGGGGACGGGGAGTTGGATTGTGCACCCACAACCCGCCCCACAAGTGGACACAACCCTGTAAACGACCGAATGCCAGGGGAGTGGGTCGATCGCCTCGTAGCACACCGGTGAGGTGAGACACGTGGCCCGAGCGCAATCGGGCCGACTCAGCCAGATCGGCCACCGCAAGCACGACCACGAGGTCGGCTGCGACGGCACACGAAACGGCTCTACAACCCACGCCTCCTCAGTGGTCTGTCGATAAGCGGGCCGCCTAGCCCGGCTCGACCTCCGCGAAGAGGGAGTAGGCGGAGGGGGAACCAGCCGTAAGGCCTGTACTCACCGCCAAGCGAAAAGAGTGTCCAAAAGAGTGTCCTTGAAGGCGACACGCGACTTCCGGAGTGGTAAAGAGGCAGCAAAGATGGCGAGGGGAGGTTAAATACCCCTCACCCTGCCTACCACCCCGGACGTGCATCACTGGCCCACCCACCCTCCCATTGGGACTCCTCTGCCCGGAGAGGAGTGGTTGACTGGTAGGGGGCGGGGCAGCCCTCTGTGACTACGAGCCCGCCTTCTTGATGGCCACCGGGTGGCCTCGGGCAGCAGCAAATACATTAAGGGTGGCACTCATGTTAAAGGTTAAGTGAGCTGTCCGGGTGCTGGGCGGGGGTCTTTAAAGTGCGGGCCATTGTTGACTGTGTGGACCTGTGTACAATAACAAAGGCACCAGGACGCCATGTAAGCGCCTTATTGAAAAATACAAGGGAAGGGAAATCCAACCTACATCACGCTAAATGTAGAAAAAAGCCCGGCCCAGTGAATTGGGGTCCAGCCGTAGAAGGAGTCCTCCACGGCCAGCAGCTTCAATGAATTGAACGAGGAAGTGGCGGTTCACACTTCCCTTCCCTGCTGCTACACTGTCTTGGACACCAATGTAGCAAAATAAGTGCCTACCCAGTAATTCAAGGACACTAGATAATGCCCAGAGTAAAAGATCCAGACCGGTGGGCGGGGCCAAAAGGAGACAGGGCGGTAACAAGGAGTGACTAAAAAGCCTCACTTACAATGGAAAGCCAGCGTTTAGCATGCAGGATGATGCTAGCCAATGGAAAGAAAGGGTGGACCCTACACTCCACTTCTGAAATCTGCTTGATTACAAGAAGCCTCGCAGAGTGATCAGCGCATGCGTGCTGCAACCAGTTCTGCGAGACCTAAAATGGGTATATCGGACAAGTTAGGTAGGTGGGTAATTGATGACCTACAACTAGATAATGGTAGATAAACCTTAGTGGGATATTATGGTCCTAACGTCGAGGACATAGAGCCCTTAAAGAAGATTTGTTTAAATCTGTTAGATTTCACTTCTCCCATCATTATGATTTCAATATTGGTATGGACAATAATTTAGACAAGCCTAAACAGCAGAGCTAATACGCTATCTAAAATGCAATATTACATTAGAAACATGATGGGACTATGTGATATTTGGAGCATATTTTTTAATTGTTTTATAATCCCTCATCTGCTTCGTAATCTGCATATCTCAATGAAAAAGTAT
Organism: Lissotriton vulgaris; assembly: GCF_964263255.1. NCBI lineage: Eukaryota > Metazoa > Chordata > Amphibia > Caudata > Salamandridae > Lissotriton > Lissotriton vulgaris. The sequence goes on from NC_141695.1 coordinate 1,376,086,708, forward strand.
TTCGAACTCAAATGCATCAAAAGTAAGCAACACAAATACATATCAAATGTAATGTACCTACTGGTGCTTTTCGAAGTTAACTTGCCTCAATAAGGCCCCAAAAAGGGATAGTGGTATGGTTCTCTAGCTATTGGCAAATATTGAGAAATGTCCTGGATACCTGGTGGCCTGCCACTCCACTAGGTTGATGGAGACTTTTATCTCGACCCTCCCAACCAAAGTTCACCCATCATACATGGAGATCCTCGCCACACTGATGGGCATCGCTACTGCAGTTCTTTTGGCTAAATTGGAAATCAAGCCAGCCGCCATGTCATGGCAGTCTGTCTGCATTATTTTTTGCTTTGCATAAAAAACACTCAAGCAGGGGTTTACTTCTGCCACTAAAAAATCAATGGTCCTGAGACGCAGAAATATCTTCCCTGCCTGTGGGGGCCATTGTTTTGTCTTCATGTGCACGCCGCCATGCCTGCCACATTATACAAAACAAGGATGGACCTTCGGAGATTCTCAAGCAGGGGGTCCTGTGGCAGATGGACTGCTAATGAAGGCTTTGCTCAAGTGAAGCACAAGAGCCACGTGTTTGACACGCAGTAAAACTGCAGGTTTATAGTGCTTATCATCATCATCATCAAACTTTATTCAGTCATTCAGACCATTAAAGTACAAAGGCGTACAATACAGTATGATCAGTAATGCAGGTATTTTCATATTACGTTTTTTCATTCATCATTCAAAACTTTATTGCTGCTAGATATAGCTATAAAAGCACATTCATTTATCGACATATTACGTATTTTAGGCCAAAGTGGACGACAATAGATAGCAACAGCTAACTTGGTAAATCCAGAGTAAAAAAAGACAGAAAACAAGTTAGTCAAAGTATTCCAACAAGGTAAAATCAAGAAGGCAATACATACAAATGTCCGTGACTGTAGATTAAAAATCTAAAAATACATTAAAAAAATTTAAGAGTATAAAAGTCCAAACTCCTTTATCTTTGAGATAAGTTTACCAAATAAAATCTCGTATCTAGAGAAACAATTCATATTAAATATTATTTTACTGAAGCCATATAACATGAGAAACGTGGCCTAGATGAGAAAAAATAGCACTAAAGGGGACACAGTTTTGGTGCAAATAGGAGAAATAGCGCCATAAAAGGTGCATAAAGTGCTAATGCATAATGTACAAAAATACAATATTGCACAAGTTCTCACTAATTTAGGTCTAAATCCTATATTTGTTTTTACCAAAGATTTCAAATTTAAGATAAATACTTATGGAGTTTGCATTAGTATTTAATCTGATGGCGTACTTAGTTCATTTTTAGCTGCTTCTAACATTACACCAAACTCGTTATGACCCCATTAGTGTTGTGTTTCCGTAAACACAAATCCTCCATACTTAAGCTACGCCTGGGCGAAATGCCCTAATCACTACACAAAATTGCTCATTAATACGTGAAACGCCCGCTTCATCAGTTTGCACGAACTTTAGTGCTAAATGTGTCCTTGCGTCCATTTTGGGAGTAAGGACGCATTTAATGCAAAAAGTGCAAAATCATGTGATTCGCGAACAACGATTGCTCCGTTGGGTGCGTCTGCTTTCTTCCTGTACTCCTGCAAAAGGATTTTTACAGAGCAAAGTGTCGGTTGCATGATGTGGCCTCATGGTGTAATCTCAGTATTTTATATAACAAGCGTAATGCAAAGTGCTGGAAATTACACAAAACTGTGCAGGCAAATGTTCAATTTCACCCGGGCATATTTTAAACATAGTTCAAAAAGGGTGAAACAACTCCTTTTTATCATCTAAATGCTTTTTATATTTCTGATGCCAATTTATTCTTACATCTCAAAGTTCACCAAGCAGCAGTTACTCCAAGAAAGTAGTAGTTCCCTAGAAGAACCCCAAACACTTGTTAACTCTTTTATAACCTGATGACTTGAGTCTCAAAGTCTCTGTCATCGAGAGACATGGTACCAAATATGTAATTTACTTTCCACTACATATGCCTGGTTCTTGCTAGATAAGCTTGACCACAGATTTACTTTGAATATTAGTCTCAGGAAACAGTTATTAAACAAAGGTACCACATGCAGAATAAGAGGTATAATGTTGACTACAATCTAGCAATATTTTTATTGTTTCCGTTTACAGATGTAAGCCATACAATAGGAAACATTAATCACAAATGACAATAAAACATTAAGATGCATAGGGTACAATATATCGGATCCATATAAACAATTCATGTCCTGATCTTAAGAAAATATGATAAAAACAAAAATATAAATTCGGCATATACAAAGGAGCAAATAGGAACTCCCTCAAGCATAATTATACAATTTGTAAAAGAACACACATAGCTATGTCATTTTATAATGCCATACACTCAGCTTCAACCAAAATACCGACTTAAATATGAGGTTACTATGAACCAGAGCCACTATGCTGATAATATGGCTTAAAGTGCAAATATATCTAAATTAAGACCCTTCTGGTATGCAAGCACAGTCTGATTAAACTAAACTGATGTATTACCACGTGTTTGGGGCTAAGCGGACAGATGAACATACTGTTCGATTTTCAGCTCCTTGCAGAAATGCACTGTAGTACTGAAATTGACTTTAGGAAAGAACGGGATCAGTAGCATTGAAGAGAATTCCCTGAAAACTTGACAGGGCCTCTTTACTGGGCCTCTAGATCTTACAATGGTGCATCCTTGTTGCCAAAGATTTACGTTAGGGAACCTCTCTTCTCTTGCTCCGTCACATAGATGTGCAAATACACTAGTGCTGAAATTAACTAATAAAGCGCAAGGGGCTGTAGATCTATGACTGTAAATAAAATTGCAGTGAATTATCCACAATCGTCAAAGTGCTGCCATAAAAAGTAACTATACTCACAATAACCCAGTGTAAGATACTACCGATCTAGTGGTTTATCTGGGTATCTGATCTCAGTACTAGTAAACTAAGTTTGTCTGACGCACATAGAAGTTGCAACACTACAATCTTGCTTGCTTTTTTAGTTCAGGACACTGTCCTTCCAATAGAGTACTATGAATCTCAATCTACTCAAACAGATATCTTCTTTTGCAAAGTTCTATGACCCCGGACCAGGCGAGCCCCCTAGAGTTCATAGACAAAATATATTCATAAACTAATCGACCAAGTAACTTTCCAGGCGGCATCTTTTACAACAAGAAGTGTGTTCGTCTAGGGGTATGTTCTTCTGACTGTAACTTTTTTTTTATATGTTTCATTCCATTTAGCATTATCATGGTAGGTAGAGAGGTGAGCTTTAATTAAAGTGTGTTCATGTAAGACAAATGTATTACATGTTGTTGAAAAGTTTTGGAGAAGATATGTCCAATGTCTATAGTTCTCTTTTAAGAGAATTTTTCTTATTTTTGAAAGATTTTGTATCGATAACTGTGTTTTGTAAAATATTATAATGAGTACACAACAATATTAGATAATTTCCAACATAATACAGCATTATTGACAGCTGTAGATGTTTCTACTGATTGTACAACCTGATCTGCATGTCTGGCTTGGGCCTATGATCTTGGATAGGGACTTTAGCAACCAGTTTATCTTGAGCCAGACGAGCTTTAATGTTATTAGAGCATTCCAGTTGCTGAGGGTAGAATGTTCTAACTTTCAATAGGGGACAAAAAGACAAACATGCAGATGCTATTGTTGCAGATGGTCTAAACCAAACATTACAGGCCCTCTGCAACCCCTATCTTCACCTGACCCAAGATTCCATTGTTCTTATTTTTCTTACATCACATGCCATGCTGCATGATTATTGATAAGCTCACTGTGTGTGCATCAAGGTGCAGTGAACATTATTTCTGTAATAAGGCGCTGGTCAGCAGTGTGGCATTATATGCAAGAAGAAGGCATGTCACACTGCAGACTTTGTGTGCTGTGTTTTACTGACATGTTCATGGTTAGCAATGCAGGACACTCAGATCTCAGATGTATATGCAACATAATCTATAATAAAAACAAATTAAGATGTTAAGTATTCGTTGTTTATGGCCTACTTCGTGTTTCTAACTCATAAATTGTAAGGACACAAAACTCTTAAAAGCTCCATCAAAATCAGGAAGCAAAGTTATATGTTGTAACAAATTTAATTTGGAGTTTTAAAAAGAGATCATCTCCATTTCCGACAACATTATTGGAATTGTCTTGTAAATGGTGGTTTTAGGTCAGTAATAACAAAGGCTGTACGCTTGCCAATCACAAGAATTTGTTCTCAATTTCAGCCCATGTTTCAATGGTCTAATCGATCGTTCACGGAAATTTGATGATTCTGTGTGTACAACTGGAATCCTTGATCAATAACTCATTAGCTGGAGCAGTTGTTGAGAAGCTTCCAAAAGAGCTTTAATTTGTTGTTGAGGAGACTGACACCGCAGTCAGATTAAACCTCCACACATATTGTAACGTTTTTTAAGCAGTGGAAATATACTGATTGACGCAATAAAGAGTTACATTAAAAGTTGTGGCCTAAAAAGTAAGGTTTGTAAGATTAGTGCCAAAGTGTTAACACTGTGCTGTTAATCTGTAATCAATCACAAGGTTTGTGTGAAGAGTTTATGCTGGCATAATCTCACGCAAATCCACATTTTGTGTTAGCATCAGTGTGCAAACACAATATTTTGCATATTTTTTGCCTACAAGGGACTGGTTCGAGAGGCAATAACTCATCTACAGACATTTTCCCATCCAATGAGACTAGGGGTGATTTCTCTTCTCTGCTATGGCGGAGGAGCGTCGCCCCCCTGCCAGCCTCAAAATTCGAAAAACAAAACAATAATAAAACGAGTTTATTATTGTTTTCTTTTTCTTCCATTGAATGAGGCTTGGGGTGGGCCATCACGGGGGGGGGGGAGGGGGGGGGGAAGCAGGAGGGAAAGTGGTTAGCACTGTGATTCAGTGCACATGATGGTTTGCGTGGCCCTCTCAGGCCGGCCAAAGCTTCATGCGCAGTGAAGCTATCTCCAACCCCAGCTGCATTGCTGAGTTGGAGACTGCAGTCACAGGCTCCCAGTCTCCCTGGGAGCACAAATTGAGGGCTCTCGGGCAATTCCTGATGCTCATCTCATGCATGGTGCCTTCAAGGGACTTTATTTAATCTGTATTCGTTGGTTCAAATTATTTTATTTTGAGAAGGACCAATCGATCGTCCTTAGAGTGAGCTAATCCAATATCAATTGTCTTAATACAAAATATGAATAGTTCGTATTGTCAACATATAACATATAAACAAAGACACAAGGTGTATACGAAAAAATATTTTTATCAAATAGTTCATTAAAGTAAGCAACTTCATATACAGATAAATAAACGAATAAGATTTAGGACTTTGGATACACACATAAGTAAATTACTAAGTGACTCAACAGAACCTAAAAAACACCTATCCCAGAATACATTGAATCAAACAAAGATAGGGATAAGATGTGCTGTCGACGTTTCGGTTTCTTAAAAATTAATTGCTGAAACCATCCTCAGGACTGTTATCAATTGTGATCTGTATAGAGATATTGTAATCTGAAAATCAAAAAATATTAACAGTTACAATTCTACACTGGCTATATTCGTTACACCCTGGTGACAAAACAATAAAGCTTCACAATGATGACAAGGGACAATACCATAATATGTACAACATAAAAACAATGTGAACATGAGAATCATTTACCTAAAAACAGAACGCATTTCAGTAATTTCTACAGCCTTGTCTGAATCAAAGAGATATTTTTATGTATGATATTATATATACAGTTTATCCATACGGACTCAGGACCATATTCTTTTGGTTCAATGGGAACAAAACAACTAAGATTATTTAACCGTTAAGAAAGATAACCTCCATTTCATCAAGGTCCATCACTACAGATCAGATAACTCAATCAAGTCAGATGTGATCATTCCCATCAACATTTAAAGTATCAGTCTTATTGGTGCAGAACACAAGTCAAGGATGAAGGTGTTTTTCATACATAATGACTCCATGATTATTCATATCTATTCAGAACATAATTTTTTAGTTATTTAATTAATGGTGTTGTACAACGGATGTTATATGAAACCATGTTTAGCCCAACGCAATATTGTTCATTTCAATCTGTATTGTCAAGAAAGCTAAATACCTGTTTACAGAAATACTGCCACTTCGAACATACCTGTTGGTGGTATGTTCTTTAATACCTAAACAGGTCTTTCTATGCCCACCTTAAAACGCAGACCCAACATGCTTGACTTTTTATGTTGTAGTCAATTTATAAAGACACCCCGATCTACAAGGAATCCTTTATGTGAATCCAGTAGCATGGAGAGCACGGGACCCATGTCTGGGCATACCCATCCCACTCGGGTTGACAAATTCAAAAAGAATATTTGATGGACAGAATGCTTCACAATGTCAAACATTCACCCCAGTACAGAGATCTAGGCCTAAATCCTATGTTTCTTTGCTCCCATGCCATTCCAGTTCAGACCCAGCCATATGCAGATCAATCTTGACCCTGAACAGCCAAGCCTGAACTGCCAGGCTAGGTCCTCCCTGGACTGGAAACAAGCATCCCAGGACTGGTTTTGGGACATTGTCCCTCATCAGCCAGGCTAGCTTGACTCCAGTGGCATGGAGAGCATGGGACAAACATCTGGGCATACCCGTCCCACTAGGGGTGACAAACTCAAAAATAACATTTGATGGACAGAATGCTGCACAATATCAAACATTCACCCCAGTTCAAAGATATGGGCCTAAATCCATCATTTTTTTGCTCTTCATGCCATTTCAGTTCAGACTCAGCCATATGCAAATCAGTCTTGACCTTGTTTCCCGTGAGAACAGTCCAGCCCGAACTGCCAGATCAGGTACTCCCTAGACTGGAAACAAGCATTAATTCCCAGGATGCATGTTTCCAGTAGAGTGAGGATCTGGCTTGGTAGTTCAGGCTGGACTGTTCCCATTGGAGCAGGGTCAAGACTGATTTGCATATGGCTGTGTCCAAACTGGGGTGGCGTGGTGAGCAAAAGAACAATGGATTAAACCCAGATCTTTGTGACTGGGGTGAATGTTTGCATTGTTCAGCATTCCGTCCATCATTTGTTTCTTTTCCTTTATTGCCTAAGTGGGAAAGGTATGCCCAGACGTGGGTCCCGTGCTTACTGCGCCACTGGATTCAAGATAGCCGGGCTGATGAGCGGTGTTGCCCCGAAACCGGTCCCAGGATGCTTGTTTCCGGTCCAGCGAGGACCAAGCTTGGCAGTTCAGGCTTGACTGTTCCCACTGCTGCAGGGTCAAGACTGATTTGCATTTGGCAGGTTTCAATCTGGGATGGTGGGGTGAGCAAAAGAACAATGGATTAAACCCAGATCTTCGTGACTGGTAGGGAATATATGCATTGTTTAGCATTCCGTCCATCATTTGTTTCTTTTGCTCTTATGCATGAGAGCAGAGTCAGGAAAAACTTACTATTCAAGTTCAAAGCCCTTTTGTGGTCACAACCCCTTCACAAAACCACTGGGCCTGCAACTGCAAGAGAGTTTTCATAATGTACAAAAGCCTTTCCGCAATTTGAGCAAGTCGAAAAATGATTTCTGACTCGTAAAAGGACTTTTGCCATCCTTCCCAAATTGCAATAGGAGTAGCCATGAAACGGCATGCACCTTCTCTTTCCAATTCTGAGAGGAATGTATCAGTGTTTTTTACTGTAATTTCAGTCGTAAAAGCCTTGATCAGTTAGCTACCTCTAAGTTGGAGTGGTAAGTGATTCACAAAGGAAAAGGAGCCCACTTTTCCCCTTTCACCTCGAAGTTGTAAGGATCTTTTAATCTTTAGGAAACTCCTTCAAACTGAACTTTTTGATGCTTAATTCTGCTGGCTTTGCTCTAGTACTGCTCAAGTGTGGAGATACCCCTTCGGGGTGATTTAGGTGCTTTACAAGTTCTTAAGCATTAAAATTAAACACTTAGGATCCCTTCCTTTTTGAAAATCTGTTGGCAGTCTCGGGAGGGAGTAAGCAGTGGTCCCCTGTTGCTTTCCGGAGTAGACTGCTCGAGAAGAGCTCATAGATGGTGTCTAAGTTTCCGATGAGGGAGGCCCACACCATATTTTACCCTGAAATACCCAAGCTATGGGATCAGCATGATGTTGTTACTAGGTCAAGGGTAGAGGCCCGTTTTCAAGAACAGTGGGTTTACACTCCCTGCAAAAGGAGTGAAGCTTTATCCCTCAAGACTCAGTTGCCTGGCCCTAGAAAAAACCAGACAGCATATTATCAAGAATTGACTGAGGCTGCATCCTCGACGGTTATGACACTTGTGGATATTAAAATGTTCTTTGGTTTGTTGGTTCCGGTTGATATTTGGTTTGGCTGAAACCTCGTGCATCCGCAGGGCCAGATCAGGCAGAAGATCGTTTGCCCACATCGCAGCCAAGACCTGGAACGAGCTACCGGCAGATATCAGACGTGCCCCCTCCCTGAACACCTTCAGGAAGACCCTGAAGACCTGACTCTTCGGCAGAATGGAGTGGATCACGGCTTGAATGGAGTGGCATACCCCCCTTCCTCAGCACCTTGAGACCCTCACAGGTGAGTAGCACGCTTACAATTCCCTGATTGATTGATTAATTGATAAGTGCATGCACAAGATCATGTCGCGGAATTGGGGGGAACCTGGGATCAAATAACGGCATGGTATCAGGAGAGGACGCCTGGTGTGAAGCCTAGAGCGGACATACTTGCCTTGCCAGGCAGTATTATCACGTATATGCATTCTCTCATCCTGCCAAGAAAGGTAGATTAGGACAAGCTCTCAGCTTGTCATCATAAGAAAGATGAGAATGCGTCAGATTTTTCAACTCGGTTTGAAAATGTATTTCTGGATTACAATGGGCAGGATTTTTCTGTCGACGGAGGTGTCCGATTGTTTGTTAATAGGTTTGTTTTGAATTTACTTCTGGAGATCATGACTCCTTTGCAGGCTTCTGAAAGTACTTGGTCCACTTCTTCCACTACTGATATTTTGAACATGGCAAAGTATTATGAGCATAGGAACAAGGAGAACAAGGAGAAGATGGAGAAAAAGCATAAAGACTTGAAAACGAAGGTGTTGATGCAGGAGTTTTCTAGGGGAAATGGTAGGGGGAATGGTAGGGGACATTGTGGGTCAGACCGGCAGCTTCCGCATACTAGTCAGAATACTACGCCTGCAGGGCCAAATCAGTGTGCATATTGTAAAGAGGAGGGACATTGGCATAGCGAGTGTCCGGTGTTGTGGCAGAAAGTCGCAGCCCCTGGAGGATGAGGTTCTCATGGATGAGGTGGTTGAGTTGGTGGACAGGACAGGGCTCAGAATGCCGCATCCTCACAGGATAGCCTGGAAAATCACTACTCCGATGATAATAGGGGCGGACAGTATTATTATGATGACTATGACATGGACGAGGTGACATGAATGTATCGCAGCTAGCACAGCCAGGGATAGAGTGAGGGACCAGTTCAAATACCTGTAGATCAGCGCGGTCCTTACGTTCCTGCAGATTTGCATGGCTCAGCTAAGGAATATTTGGTGGATAGGGGTGCAATGAAGAGCTCTATTTCGCATTCATTGGTCCCCAGGGCAGCTCTGTCTGGCCATAATAATGTTTCAGTAGGACTTTCTGGTGTACCGGTTGTGAGCCCAATTTCCAAACCTCTTACACTGACTATAGGTACTATCAGTGTGGATTCTCCATTTTTGTTGACGTCCAATTGCGGAGAAAATTTGATGGCTTAGGATTTGTTAAAGAAGTTGCATGCTACCATTTATTGCTCCCGGCAGGTGTTTAAAGGCAATGGGCCCGAATGTGGTCAGTGCTAAACAGTGTTTGTCCAAAGATGCGCCACTCTCTGTTGAATTTAAGGATTTGCTGCCCACTTTGTGGGCAACAGTGACATAGACGTAGGACTATTGCAGATATCGTCAGTTTCTATCAAAGTTAAGGACAATGCTATTTTGCCTCTTATTCCTCAGTACAAAATACCGCAAGCAGGGGAGCAAGCCTTGTTGCAAATCATACAGGACTTGATTAAATCAGGAGTTGTTGAAGAGACGACGACCGATGTGTGTAATAGCCCTATTCTTCCCATTGTTAAGAGGGCACCTTCGGGTTCCACTGAAGATGATGCAGATGTTTATCGTTTTGTGATTGACTTGCGCAAAGTTAAAAAAATAGTAGTTCCTCAGTTCACGGTGGTCCCTGACATTACTGCTCTTTTGATGAGGATTCCTTCAACTGCTAAATTGTTTTCTGTCACTGACCTAAAAAATGCATTCTTTAGTATTCCGGTAAATCCAGGTATCATGTACTTGTTCAATTTTACACTAGCTGGAAGAAGCTTTAGATTCTGTTGCGCTCCTCATGGCTATAATGACAGCCCTAGGATACATAGTCAAGCTTTAAAAGCCCAATTGGACTCCCTTGCGCTACCTTCAGGTAATGTTTTGCCCTGATATGTAGATGACCTTCTCATCGCTTCCGACACTGAAAAGGGTTGAAAAGACAGTATGTTAAATTGTTATTGTATTTGGCATACCCCGGACATAAAGTGTCCCTTTCCAAATTTCAATATTGTTGACAGGAGGTCACTTTCCTAGGTCACCTACTGTCGAAGAAGGGTATGAGATTCACACCTGAGCGCATCAGTACCATTGTTAAAATGCCTATCCCTCAAACTCAAAAGGATGTGTGCGCTTTTATTGGCATTACTTCCTATTGTTGTCACTGGATCCCTAATTATTCATTATTAACAAAACCTCTGCTCGCACTAACCCCTAAAGATGTGCATGAACCCTTGCCTTGGATGCCTAAATGTCAGCAGCCTTTTGAGCAATTAAAAGGTGCGCTTTGCTCTGCACCTGTGCTCGGTAGGGCTGATTATGCAAAGCAGTTCGTGCTGTACGTACATGAGACGGCTGGTTGTGTGCTTTCTGTTTTAACACAGGCCTTTGGAGGTAAACAACGGCTGTGTGCTTATTTTTCTGCTCTTCTTGACCCTTTCAGAAGAGCCCTCCCTAGCTGTCTAAGAGCAGTTGCGGCTGTGGCCGTCTCAGTAGGACAATCAGTTGGACTTGTACTTGATACTTACCACACAGTCATGGTGCCCCATGCTGTGGATACCCTTTTGAATAAGACCAAGACGCAGCACCTCACCAGTGCACGTCTGACAGGTTATGAGCTAACTCTCTTTGCAAAACATGTCACAATTAAAAGATGTGCCTCCTTGAACACAGCCATGTTACTACCCCTCCCTTCTGAGAATGAGGAAGTTGACATACATGATTGTATCTTCCGGATGGAGGAAGAGATGAAAGGACGGGTAGACCTGACTGATTTTCGTTATCTGACTGGATGCTAACAGATGCATATTTTCTTCCAGTAGTCACAATGGCACACAGGCCAGCTCATATCAGCGCTAAAGGTATTTGCAAGTTGTTAGACCCTGTATGGCAAAATGATAATATCCCAAAGAGCGCTGCTCATTTAGTAAAATACGATATGGTGTGCATGATGCACAATCCTGGGAAAAGTACCCCTACACCACCTGGTTATTTTGCACCTCTTACTTTCCTTTTCGAGGTCCTTCAAATGGACTTCATCGAAATGGATCTAGTCAATAATTTGAAATATGTGTTGGTGGTTGTTTGTGCTTTCAGTAAAAGGGTTGAGTCTTATCCCAGGAAAGAAAATACAGCCATGGCGACTGCAAAAAATACTCTTGAAATAGTTTTTTCCTTGCTTCTGCTTTCTCCATTTGATCTGGAGTAAAATGGGAAGTCATTTCAATGCCAAGGTTATTCAGCTAGTTTGGGACAGACTACACATCAGACAAAAGTTTCATGCTGCAAACCACCCCCAGTCCGCCGGTTTGGTTAAGAAGTGCAAAGGTACTCTCAAACTGAAATTGGCAAAGAATCAGGAGACCACAGGGTTAAAGTGGCCAGATGCTTTGCCATTAGCCCTTTTATCCACACGAACAACAGCAGATTCTAGGACAGGATTGTCACTCTACAAGGTCGTGTTTGGACACCAGGCAAATGTCTGGGGTGTCCCGCGTCTACGTAAGTTTTCCGAAATTGAGTACCTTTTGCTGACAGACTTTCTATATGAGTTAACATAAAGTCTGCATTCTATTCACCAACAGATCCTAGACTCTCTGCCACCAGTACCCAAGGGGCCAGGACATCATATTCGGCCTGGTGATTTAGTTTTGACAAAAAACTTTCAGCGGAAAAAGAGTTTGAAGCCCCAGTGGAAGGGACCACTCCAGGTCCTCCTTGCCACCTGCACAGCGGTAAAGGTCACCGATCGAAAGAACTGGATTCCTACGCAACACTGCCGCAAAGTGCCTCTACCCTTACCCTACGATCAGTGGGTCAATGAAGGAATCGGAAACTCAGAGTGGGAACAAGTCCCACGATTCATCCCCTTTTCAGATGCCAAGCTCACGTGGACCCAAACGGTGGCTGAGAATAATGAGGTGCTAAAAGCGGCAGTGCCCCCCGGAGATCAAGGCCATTCAAGAGCCCCTTAACACTGGCCCCTCTGTGTCTGAGCCCCTTTTTACTGAAGCATCTGTGCCTGGAGTGGCTAGGTACAATGTGCATCCCGACTGAGGAACAGTGCACCAAAGGAAAAGTCAGATTAGTAGGGATGGACTGCGCAAGTCAGGGTGTACTTTGCCCATAGCACCAACAGTAGTTTAGGGAAAGGTGAGATTGGTGCATTGTTCGGACATTAGACATGATAGATTGAATGTGCTCCCTTGGGCTGGACTGTTCGCATGAGGCACAGGGTCAAGACTGATTTGCATATGGCTATGTCTGAACTGTGGTGGCTTGGTGAGCAAAATAACGAAGGATTAAACCCAGATCTGTGACTGGGGGTGAATGTTTTGCCATTTTGCAACATTCCGTCCATCATCTTGTGTGTTTGTCTGTTCACCCTATGTGGGAAGGGTATGCCCAGCCGTGGGTCCCGTGCTCACTACGCCACTGGAGTCAAGCTATCCTGGCTGATGAAGGGTGATATCCAGAAACCCGTCCTAGGATGCTTGATTCCGGTCCAGGGAAGACATGGCTTGGCAGTTTGGGCTAGACTATTCCCATGAGGCACAGGGTCAAGACTGATTTGCATATGGCCATGTCTGAACTGGGGTGGCTTGGTGAGCAAAATAACAAGGATCACTGAAATAATATCGAATGATAAAATATCGACCTTCAAAAATATCGTTGACAAAATATAGACAGTCAAAATATCGACTTTCTATGTACAAACAGGTAAGTACAAAAATATTGAGTTTAAAATATCGTTTACAAAAATATAGTTGTAAAAAATATCGACTTTACTAAAAACAATGGTAAATTAAATTAATATTAAAAATTAATTACTAAAATATACTTATAAATACTTAAAATAACTTATAATAATAAAATAATTATTGAAAGTAAAAAAAAATGTAATTATATTTCTTAAAACATATATATATAGTAACAAAATATAATTAAATAATAGCCAATATTATTAACGTACAATAATAATAGTGTAAAAATTACTATTCCCACTCCAAAGAGTGCAAGCATAGGGTAAGCGTTGGATAGCGTAGGGGTTAAAATTACTATTCCCACTCCAGTGGGTGCTACAGTAGGGAAAGCGCTGGATAGCGTAGGAGTTAAAATTACTATTCCCACTCCAAAGAGTGCTACAGTAGGGATAGCGTTGGATAGCGTAAGGGTAAAAATTGCTATTCCCACTCCAAAGAGTGCTAAAGTAGGGAAAGCGTTGGATAGCGTAGGGGTTAAAATTACTATTCCCACTCCAGTGGGTGCAACAGTAGGGAAAGCGTTGGATAGCGTAGGGGTTAAAATTACTATTCCCACTCCAAAGAGTGCAACAGTAGGGAAAGCGTTGGATAGCGTACGGGTTAAAATTACTATTCCCACTCCAGTGGGTGCAACAGTAGGGAAAGCGTTGGATAGCGTAGGGGTTAAAATTACTATTCCGACTCCAGTGGGTGCAACAGTAGGGAAAGTGTTGGATAGCGTAGGGGTTACAATTACTATTCCCACTCCAAAGAGTGCAACAGTAGGGAAAGCGTTGGATAGCGTAGGGGTTAAAATTACTATTCCCACTCCAGTGGGTGCAACAGTAGGGAAAGCGTTGGATAGCGTAGGGGTTAAAATTACTATTCCCACTCCAGTGGGTGCAACAGTAGGGAAAGCGTTGGATAGCCTAGGGGTTAAAATTACTATTCCCACTCCAGTGGGTGCAACAGTAAGGAAAGCATTGGAAAGCGTAGGGGTAAAAATTACTATTCCCACTCCAGAGAATACAACATTAGGGAAAGTAAATCTTTCATATATAAATCAAAAATCTAACAAGAAATATCTATTAATAATTAATAAAAAGTAAATAAAAATGTTATGTAATAGAATAAATATTATTTGACATTTACTAATTAACAATAAGTATTTTAATTATTCACATATTAATACAAATTAATTAAACATAAACAATTAATTATTTAATAATTAAAAATTATTTCACTATTATTTCCAAATAAATAACGTGTATTTTATTTTATTATTTAATTAATTATTAACATATTACTTTCCACCCTATGCCCCTATAAACCCACAACACGCTACAGAAATTAAATTAGTAAAATTCACATAATAACCAATTAATCAATTTATATACATGAATTAACAATTATAATTAAATTAATTAACACATATAAATTAATTAACAATTAATTACTAATTACTATCAATCAATATATTTACATATTTAATTATTTTTTATTAAATTACTTCCCACCCTATTCCCCTATAATCCCACAACCCGCTACTGCATTAAATTAGTAAAATTTACATAATTACCAATTAATCAATTAATAATAATTATTTTTCAATTACTATTAAAATAATTGACACATATAAATTAATTAACAATGAATTACAAATTAATATCAATTAATAAATTTACATATTTAATTAATTATAATTAAATTACTTCCCACCCTATTCCCCTATAAACCCACAACCCGCTACAGAATTACATTACGAAATAATTATAAAAACAAAAATCATTTAATAAAATTATTTATAACAGAAATACACACTTTTCACAAATATTATTACATAAAAATACACTATAAAATATTATATATTATTAAAAAATCGATATTTTTACCTATCTATATTATATACTTCGATATTTTAACTATCTATATTTTATACAGTCGATATTACTTCATTTACCTTAAAAACGATATTTTTGTTGTCTATATTCTGTCCTGTCGATATTTTGTCCAGTCTATATTAAATACTCAATATTATGTCCAAACGATATTTTGGCCTCGATATTATGTCTGTGCACCAAATAACAATGGATAAAACCCAGATCTGTGACTGGGGGTGAATGCCATTGTGCAACATTCCGTCCATCATCTTGTGTGTTTTGCTGTTCACCCTATGTGGGAAGGGTATGCCCAGATGTGGGTCCCGTGCTCACTACGCCACTGAAGTCAAGCTATCCTGGCTGATGAAGGCTGATAGCCAGAAATCGGTCCTAGAATGCTTGATTCCGGTACAGGGAAGACATGGCTTGGCAGTTCGGGCTGGACTGTTCCTATGAGGCACAGGGTCAAGACTGATTTGCATATGGCCATGTCTGAACTGGGGTGGCTTGGTGAGCAAAATAACGAAGGATTAAACCCAGATCTGTTACTGGGGGTGAATGTTTTGCCATTGTGCAACATTTCGTCCATCATCTTGTGTGTTTTGCT
Source organism: Lissotriton vulgaris (assembly GCF_964263255.1). Lineage (NCBI taxonomy): Eukaryota > Metazoa > Chordata > Amphibia > Caudata > Salamandridae > Lissotriton > Lissotriton vulgaris. Next base: position 1,376,102,579 of record NC_141695.1, read on the forward strand.
GTTCACCCTATGTGGGAAGGGTATGCCTAAACGTGGGTCCCTTGCGCACTACACCACTGGAGTCAAGCTATCCTGGCTGATAGCCAGAAACCAGTCCTAGGATGCTTGATTCCGGTCCAGGGAAGATATGGCTTGGCAGTTCGGGCTGGACTGTTCCCATGAGGCACAGGGTTAAGACACATTTGCATATGGCCATGTCTGAACTGGGGTAGCTTGGTGAGCAAAATAACGATGGATTAAACCCAGATCTGTGACTGGGGGTGAATGTTTTGCCATTGTGCAGCATTCCGTCCATCATCTTGTGTGTTTTGCGGTTCACCCTATGTGGGAAGGGTATGCCCAGACGTGGGTCCCGTGCTCACTACGCCACTGGAGTCAAGTTTTCCTGGCTGATGAAGGCTGATAATCAGATACCGGTCCTAGAATGCTTGATTCCGGTCCAGGGAAGACATGGCTTGGCAGTTCGGGCTGGACTGTTCCCATGAGGCACAGGGTCAAGACTGATTTGCATATGGCCATGTCTGAACTGGGGTGGCTTGGTGAGCAAAATACCGATGGATTAAACCCAGGTCTGTGACTGGGGGTGAATGTTTTGCCATTGTGCAACATTCCGTCCATCATCTTGTGTGTTTTGCTGTTCACCCTATGTGGGAAGGGTATGCCTAAACATGGGTCCCGTGCTCACTACACCACCGGGGTCAAGCTATCCTTGCTGATGAAGGCTGATAGCCAACAAACCAGTCCTAGGATGCTTGATTCCAGTCCAGGGAAGATATTGCTTTGCATTTCGGGCTGGACTGTTCCCATGAGGCACAGGGTCAAGACTGATTTGCATATGGCCATGTCCTAACTGGGGTGGCTTGGTGAGCAGCATAACGATGGATTAAACCCAGATCTGTGACTTGGGGTGAATGTTTTGCCATTGTGCAACATTCCGTCCATCATCTTGTGTGTTTGCGGTTCACCCTATGTGGAAAGGGTATGCCCAGACGTGGGTCCCGTGCTCACTACGCCACTGGAGTCAAGCTTTCCTGGCTGATGTAGGCTGATAGCCAGAAACCGGTCCTAGGATGCTTGATTCCGGTCCAGGGAAGACATGGCTTGGCAGTTCGGGCTGGACTCTTCCCATGAGGACAGGGTCAAGACTGATTTGCATATTGCCATGTCTGAACTGGGGTTGCTTGGTTAGTAAAATAACGATGGATTAAACCCAGATCTCTGACTGGGGGTAAATGTTTTGCCATTGTGCAACATTCTGTCTGTCATCTTGTCTGTTTTGCTGTTCACCCTTGGAGGGGGGCACATTATCCTGGACAACGTGGGAATTATCATGAGCTAGGACTGAGCAGCTCAACCACTGGTGCTCAAGAGCGCCAATGTTGATGAACAATAGGAGTCTACCAGTAAGGCTCAGACTGACACTGGGAACTCTTGTCCCCTTTTTGTCATCAGTTCTATTGCATTCCCTTTTCTTTGCTTCACAATGTACCGTTTGGTTGGCCCATTACTGAGGAAGAACAGCCATTTGCACCTCCGCGCCCAGAGAGGGGTTGGTCCACAAAAAGTAAAATAGTTTTGCATCAATAATTGCAATTGCATAAATATTTGTGTTGGGAATATTATGGGTCTTGGAGGAAAAGTATTCTGTACGCTCTTGGGTTCGGACAACACCTGTTTCCCCTGAACACGTTTGTTATTTTGGCCCCTCACAAAGGGAAGCACCGAAAGACTTACACAGATGATATCTTTAGATAAAGGTTACCTCAAGCTCATGATGTGTCTAACAACAAATTGTTGGGTATGTGGATTGCTCTCCTCATTTACTCACAAAAGTGATAATTTGTTGTCCATGTCTTTGTCATACCGAGGAAGTTGTGAGGGATGGTTTTAATTGTTTGTCATGATACACAACCATGTTCACCAGTCCACTCAGGTTATGACAGCCGCTGATTCTCGCACTGTGGTTGATTATATATGTTTTCATCATTGTTTTACTCCTATAGGTATGGCAGGTCAAAACATCTCTGAAACTTTGTCCCCAGACTCCTGTATAAGCAAATATGATGATGTGAAGAACAATTCATGGCTTCAAATGGAAATGGCCAATTTCGAGATGTTTAACACCTCTGAGTATTTCCAATCTTTCCAAGATCGTAATGTCACTAAGAAAAAACCAATACCTGTGTCTGTGGTCAGCTCAACAGCTGCCTTTTGTGTCCAGGGGAAGGGGGAGATAGAGGTGGGGGAAAGTAGATGCAATTGTACCTACTCACTCATCACAATCAATAGTCCTCATCTGATCATACCCCTAAACATCTATTTTGTCTGTGGATTCCAAGCTTATTTCTGGCTTCCTAGGGGATAGTCTGGTAGGTGTACCCTCTCTTTTCTTCTTCCCCCGGTGTATGTTGCTCCGCCCAATTACCATAAAGATCACCAGTTGCAGCGTAGGAGTGTATACTTACCCCGAGTCAGAAGGGTCATTGACACAAAGGATATAGATCAGGCAGATACCGCCTTACAACAGTTTGAGGATGCCATGAAGAGTTTAGTATCCTATTGAGGACCCATGTCTAATAGCCTTAACATTCATCTGTTAACTAGGGTTGTTAAAGGGGTTGTTATTACAACAGCTGGTATACTGACAAACATCAATGCTGAGTTCCAGGCCACGAACCTCGTTACCTTAAAAAAACGGATGGTGCTAGACATCATCCTTGCTGATCAGGGAGGGGCCTGTCACAATATAGGCAGTAGCTGCTGTGTGTACATACTTAACCACGCCCCAATGTATATGCTGCCGTACAGAAATTGCATAGACTCTCATCTGACATTCACCAGGAAAATGGTACTTCAACCCTATATGGGTGGTTTTGGGATATGTTTACGTCCTGGGGTTGGAAGATCGTTGCTTTCCTAGCTGTGGTCACTGGTATTTTTCTCATGTGTTGCCTCTGCATACAATGTCTCCCGGCTTGTCACTCTTATTGTGTTATCCTTTTCAGCCCAAAGCAGAAGACGCCCATCCATGATACCAATGCTGTGATTATGACGCAGAAGGAAATAGATAGCTTTATGCAGATAGACAAGGTTATATTTGAAGACTCATCTTCCCTTGATGCTGAGTACATGGATTGTTCTGAACTCTGAAGCCCATCTGTTATATACATGCAATGTTACTCTCCCTAGTTTCTCAACTTAAATTGGTTAGCTTCTGCTAAAAGGAGGGTTGGTTGCAATATAAACGCTACGCATTAGTTTTGTTAGCATATTACTTAATTTAAACTTAGCATTTGCAGCACCATTTTTGAGTTGAGCTGTTATTTTGAACTGTGATCGAAACTAATTCTAGCTTGCTGATAAATGTCTCCTTATGTTTTTTTCTTTTTCTCAAGGTTTAACGCTGTCTTTTACTGAGTACATTTTCCTCATTAGCACATACCTTTCCCACTAGATAGAGCATCGGCCTTCTACCACCAGCTCAGCGGTGGGCACGGGCAGACCAACCTTCAATTACAGATGGTGTGTACCCAGCCTTAGAGTTGAAACTTTTCCTACTGTACCTCTTTGTTTTAGCTGTCTGGGGATTGGATTTTCCATTCTGGGTTGTGCCTTCATTGGTTTGAAATGTATTTAATGTACTTTTACACTGGCTGAAGTCAGTCCCTCTGCAGCAATCCAAGGAGGCTGGTCAGACCGTACTCCACTTGAGTGTACCTTGAATAAAGCATCTTTGATTTGTATTCTCTACTGTCTGACCAACTCTTCATTTGTGTGGAAGGCTGAGAAGTGGTCATGAGTTACCCTGGTAACTCTAATCAGACCACTTCCTTTACCAGCACCTCAAAAAGCACATGTCTTAGTACTAGATTGAATGCAGCCCTCATGTCCATAAAGGTCACATACAGATGCTCTTTTTTAATAGTGATGTACTTCCAGCAAATGGTAATGAAGCAGAATATCTGATCTAATGTCCCTATGTGCCCTTGAAACCGCATCTGAAAGTGTGATAGTACCTTATGATCATCGATCCATGCATGTATATGAATTAAAACTTGACAAGAAAATTGACATCTAATCATTTATTTCTATCCCATATTACATTCATAACATTCTGAATATCTAGAATCAGATTTAGAATTCAAATCATCATTATTCAATATTTTCAGATGGGAAGATGGGACTGTACCCTGCCCCTGGCTAGGTTAGTGACCAGTATAGTTACAGACTCAGACATGGACGTAGATTACAATGCAAATGATCAACACAGTTTCTTACATCTTCATTCCTCATCCTCTGTAACGTATTTTACTCTTGAGGAAACATCACTGAAAGCACACCTATTAGCTATTCTATGCAAACCTTTAACACGTTCACAGATGTAATCGATTTGTTCATGTATGCCTAAAGAAACGTTTGGAATAAATGTGCAACATTCTGTGCCCATAATGGCACAAACTTCACCTTTGACATTGAAGACAAAATCAGGAGCGATTCCTTGGGAGCCATTCTGTTCTCTGCAATCATAGTTTGTTGGTCCACTAATTGGTCAGGGTACAACAGTAAGGCAATTTCTGCTGTTTTTGATATTTCTTACAACAGTTTGAAAATTTGGCATATCTCATGGATCAATAGTCCCACTCCATAACTTGGGATCAGTATAGTAAGGAACTGGGAAGTCTCTGAAGTGTCTCTGGGCTGTTATGCCCAGCATGAGGAAAGGTTAAAATTCCGGTTGTGCTGCTCCAGAATTTTCAGGAAATGTTTTACTTTGCAGAGAGAATGCTTGTCCCAGAAGTGGGCAGCAAGTTCAGCAGGATTACTTTGTGCCTACCTTCCACCAGATACTATCACGAAGCAAGACAAACAAGCAGGCTTGGGATTGGCTAGATCCATTGAGGGATTATGTAGCTGGGAGGCTTCTCAAGACCGTAGGTGCATGCCGTAGCCGTGGGCAACAGGAGAAGTTGCATTCTAATGATAACTTTGTGGTGCAATGGTAGGAGCAGGGCCACTGAGCAGGGGCACTCAGGACACGTGTGGTTCACAGGAAAAAAGGGATTGTCACAAGCACATCAAATTCCAGGCACTGTGTTGCTTTGGATAGCAGAGCACTTCGGATTGTAGATTCAGTAGTGCTTTAGGTTGCAGGCCGAGTGGCTCTCAGTTTGGTGGTCTGCATGGATTTCGACAGGTAGTTTGTGGCACTTCATACTGTGGTCATGGTGAGCAGGATGAGGTATAAGCTTCACCACCAGGTCTAGGGGGAAGATTTTATTTGCCAGAAATTCACTTGGATCCAGTGCTTTATTTCTCAAATAAAGAGTGCTAGTGCCCAAATCACTGCTTATAAGCTGACGATCAGCACAAATGAATGTCAGTGCGCCAATGACCAGGGTGGCAGGGTCCAGAATAAATCCAGGGCCTCTTAATTCCTCTGCCAGGAGCGCCCTGTCCCTTTCACTCTTGCAGATTAAGAATGTCTCCCTTTGTGAATGTTTTCCATTGTTTTCGTTCTCCTTCTTACTTGTTCTGTGTTTTTCCCTCTCTCTCAGGAAATGTCTGATGAGGAAAAATTAGTGCTGGTCACCAAAAGTGAGTGCCGTGGTCCCAACAGGCAGTCAACAGCTCAAGTTAAGCACTTCCTGGATCCGGTCTCGTAGAATGTTGGGCCACGAATGCCCAGTGTCTGCACAAATATACATATTTTTCTTTTCAAAGTCCTAGTGCAATTTTCAAGAGGATTCGTGGCAATAAGTGGACTGCTGATGTGTTTTAAGCCCTAACATTTTTCCCAATTCCTAAAGTACAGAGAATGCAAATTGTGTTCGTTGGTCACCTCCAACAGAGGGAGTTAAAACCTTGAGGTGAAATCTACCGTGCATTTCTTTAGCTACAAGCTGCAGTAATAGAGACAACTGGGGTACAAGGATAGGTTCCAATCGATCCACACAAGATGCACACTACAACTAGAGCATAGCCATGAGAATAACATTGAGGAATTTGAATTAAATATATTTGCGCATGGAGGGCAAAGGAACAGCGGGAGTGGTCTTGGTTGACAATATTTCTGGTACTGACAGCTTAGACGTGGCACAGGTATGACAATATTGTTGGAGCATGGAAGGGGAATAGGGAGCAAGCCAGTGGGTATCTGTGGCACGAATCATGCCATCTCAACTAAGATGGTATTATCGGGCTAACTATGGAACCAGTCTTTAGTGAGCAACCACTCTGACTTGCTTGCCACTGTGGTCTCTTTTAAAATTATACAACAGCAACCAGGGCAAAAGATTAATGAGCAATTTGTTTCTTTTGGCAGCCGTGATCTTGCACTAACACATCCACAGAAAAGCGTCCCCTCCCCGGGCACTACAATGTGAAAGGTTTGGCATGATAGGACAATCCTAAAATGGCTGCAAAGGACAGTGCTTGTTCAAGGATGCGAATGCTTGTTGTGCCTCTAAAGAAAAAGGCAAAGGTTCAGGGTGTCTATCATAGCATAACCTTGCAACAGTTTGCCCATGCTAGCATGTTCCAATTCCTACAGTACCCCACAACCCTGAAAAGAGTGCATACCTGTCAAAAGATTTAACTAGCATGGTTCCTTCTAGAAAGCCAATGGTGTCCATATCGTTCTTGAGTTCCTGTGACAAGACAGAACTCTGTTTATCTCTGAGGCAATCGAGAACTTGAAAATGAGAAAGCAACTAATATTGGCTAACGGGATGTAAGGAACAGAAAAGAAGCAGAACAAATCCATAACCATAAACCATGCGGCAGTCGCTAGTATCTATGACTTGGTAAAACATGAAAACTCAGCAGTACAAACTTATTTATGGCATGTAAATCCTGTACAAAATGAAAGGCTTCTTTAACATGCTTTCTGATGATAAAATATCTGTATTAAAATAGTTATATCACCAACGTTTTTCCAGTAGCCTCCAAAATCCCTTGTTGCAGTAGAAAAGCAATTACAAGGTGGATCCCTGTCCTCATCAGGATATTGTGGTATATAGGGGAGCTTTTTCGTAGGATTTACCCTACTTTTTACAGTGTTCAGCAATTACAATCAGTCACATCAGTAGAAAATTTGGATCTTAGAGTGAAACAAACTTGATCAAGCACATCAAATTGTGATTGCGGTGAAGGTTTTCCAGTACTCTTTTTCACAGGAATCATTTCCAACAGAAAACACGCAGAACTACCAGAATGGGACTTTCAAATTGAAATCATAACCAGTATAAAACACAGTATAATTCACTTTCAGAAAAGAGCCCTCTGCAGGAGGCTGGCAGATGAGATCGCGCTCAAGAGAGCAGCTTGATGGTCTATAATTTGACCCAAAGAGATAGACACTGGATGAATAATGTAGTAAGGAACATATGTTAGGAATGGCATCTACATCAATTTGTCCACCTCAGAGGAGTAGTGAGGGAAATGTCTAAGGTTTTCAGTGCATGTCTTCTACCACCAGTATGAATAATGTACAAGAGGGCTTCCATTAATGGCACATTGTAAGCACGCCTCCATCTGATCTACAGGGATTAAAGTATTTACAGAGGAGTTAGCTTCCATTGGGCTCTTACAAGGGAGGGTATTGATTTTGTGGAAGAGAAGTGATGGCAGATTTCTCAGGCTGGCCAGGCAAATTCTAGGGTACACTGCCTAGACCTCCCACCTTCCCGTCCACCGTGCCCTCAGGAATCACATAGTCATTTCATTCCTCCCTGGCCCCTCCCCATACTGTTTACTGATATACTGTATGTGAAAAGACATTAGTTCAGTCTCAGGGCATACCTTCATTTGTTATTCCACATCTATGCAATAATTTGCAAATGAAACCATTTCCAAAAGATGCTTATTTTGTCACCCAATACATAATGTTCTGATTTGTTCCTGTACCTCTGGCAATAACCCTTGAACTAATGATGCTTCGTGAGCAATTACCATATCTCTATCAATATCAGTGGTTTTTCCTTTCTTATGTTTGCATTTATTTATCTTGGTCCAATCAGTTTTAACAGAACATATTTCAGCAATAACATTCAACTAGTGCATTTCATTGGTATGGAGAAACTCAAAATTCGGTTTATTCTCCAGGTTTTTTTGGACAGTTTCTGGGTTTGCAGGAGAAACATATCAGAAGGAATTGATCCTTACGAGCAAGAGCCCTGACTCTGTCCCTGAAGTTTATAATTTGTTATCTTATTTTCCTATGGGCTTCTTTCAATCACCACACCTAAGATTCCTAATTTGGACTGGGGTTATTCTTAGGATCTTTCAATCATTTATTAAGGTTTCCCACGTGCTCAATGTTAAAGGTTTTTTTCTGGAAAATAGTTCTCATCATCACCACTAGAGTGCATAACCCAATCTTCAGTGTGCCTACAGGTGCTTTACCGAACTGGTGGTGCGTCGCATGGGTGGGAGCCCCTTTTCTTAAGGCTTTCTCCATGTCTGAGTTATATGGCCTCAACTTCCCTTGTGCACCCCCAGTCATAACCAGGCCCACATCTAGGTGCCTGACAGTCTTATGCTGCAGCTCATCCCACGAAGGTAGTGGGTTAGAAGGATAAGAAGGTAAACGGTCTGTCTAACAGCTCTTCCTGTCTGTATCTCATGCAGGGAGGTTGGGAAATGTATTATTGACGCCCACGTGCAGCTTCATAAACAGTAATATCCAGCCATCACCTGCACAGACAAAAATATTTGTTTCAAACACAACCACCGCCACCGCAAAGTTAATACTCATAATCAGCCTTTACATTTCATACATTTTAAAGCGTGCTGACACTGTCTTCTCCGATCAGTCAGTCAAGTGACGGGCCGTTCTGTACTCACGCGCCCCATGTAGAATTCGCCATCTTACCTTTGGGCCTGGGGCGGTTGCATGGCTTCCGGTTCGATCTCCATCACACATCCAGTGAACCGAAGGCTCTTCTGTGCCTACCCCGCCAAGACTGTTAATAAAACTCTACTCACGCGCCAATTGAAGCTTAAAAGGGATTATCAACAAAGAGTCAAATGAATAGCCAGTCGGTCAGAGGGACTCCCAGCAAACAGAATTCGGAGCATGCTACCTAGGCAAAGGCAAGACACAATTTAAGGCTGTAGATTGCCATCTTTTGCCTCCGTCTCCACCTGAAGCAAATCAACCTCTCACTTTGGTCTGGTAAAGTGCCAGATGCACACTGTGCCCTCACATACTCTGGCAAAATCACCTGACCTGGATATCTCAAAAATACATGCATACATGTACACAGTGCAGGCTCGGGCTGAGAACCCAAAGTAGCCCTGGCAATTATGTCAGGCCAGCCTCGTGGGGGGGATGGGGGGTGCTCTAGTGTGCATTGCTGCTTTTGTTACAGTGGACCAATATTGTAGCACTACTGAAAAACTGGTCCCCAGTAACAAAACCAACCTCCACTGCTGAAAATACGCCCCCACCCTTCCAGGCTCCCGGGGAAAAGCCCCATGCACGCTACGGCCAGGCGTGTCCTGACACAGGGAGAGAAGCGAAAAGACTGCACATTGCCCTGTCCTAGAAAGGGAAGACACATTGAAGCTTCTGCACTGATGCCATTTCGCAGCCTTATATATTTATCACACATGGTGGGAGCTTTATGGAAATTTGCAGAATAGTAGTTATGGGCCATATGTATCGAACTTTGATTTTTCGATTCTCAAATTGCCATTTTTTACGAATCGCAATTGGAGAATCGCAAAACGCTATGTATGTAGGATTTGCAAATAATTTTGCGAATCCTACATATTCCTTAACTACAAATTGCAATACGCAATTAAGGAATACCTCCCCATTCATTCCTATGGGCCTAGAGGCCCATAGGAATGAATGGGAAGGCATTCTCAATTTGCGATTCTCAATTAGAGAATCGCAAATTGAGAATGCAATTTCAAGGGTGCCAGAGTGTCAAAAGGACACCCTGTTGCACCCCTGAAATGTGCATGTGTGTACATGTGGCACACATACATGCCCTAAGGGCATGTATGTGCGCCACATGACACATTGAAAAATGGAAATAAAATCATTTTTCAGAGAAATCGCAAATTACCATCAACTTGAAGTTGGTGGTAATTTGAGATTCCTTAAGGCCAAATTGCACTTTTTCTGTGCTTCTTAGAGTGCATTTAAGGAATAGCAATTTGCGATTCCTTAAATGCAATCGCAAAATAGGGAATCGCAAATTTTGCGATTCCTTATTTTGCGAGGCAGTTTTTCTTTCATACATAACATTGAGCCAAATTGCGATTGCAAACGCCGAAATTGCGATCGAAAATTGGAATGATACATATGGCCCTAAAAGGCTTTTTTCTTTTTAAAGGTTTTCATTGTTGATATTCAAAGTCTCTCAAGCACATCACATTTTATAGAAAGGTGAATTTTTCATATGTCTGCCCTTTTTTCTGTGTGGAGCAGGCTCAGCTATGTGATACACTGCATGACCTTGAGCCTGTCCCTTCTGGCTGTTTTAGACGAGCCTGGTGAGCACGTCCTCCAGTGCTTTCCTTACTGATGACAACAAAGGGTGATGCCATGGAGCTGATGCTTTCAATGGATGTAGCTTGCCTTCTACCGTTAACCGCCATGTCTCTTCTCTGCTCTGAAGAGTCAACTGTTGGTATATTCAGCTCCAGTGGTGAATAAAAGATAGGCTTCATAAAATTCTAAAGAGGAGCTCACAGAAGCCTAGAGTTATAAATTATGCACAGCACAACCAGCAAATGTTTCTTTGATGCTGCCCATTCCGAGTTATTCATCTGCAAGAGACAAATCAAAAAAACATTACACACAACTGCTGTGTTTTGACAGACAGGAAAACACACAAGATGATGGACGGAATGTTGCACAATGGCAAAACATTCACCCCCAGTCACAGATCTGGGTTTAATCCATCGTTTTTTTGCTCACCAAGCCACCCCAGTTCAGACATGGCCATATGCAAATCAGTCTTGACCCTGTGCCTCATGGGAACAGTCCAGCCCGAACTGCCAAGCCATGTCTTTCCTGGACCGGAATCAAGCATCCTAGGACCGGTTTCTGGCTAACGCAACATATTTGAGATCTAACTGCCCAAAGTCTATTAGGAACAAAAGAATTTATTTTTGCCTAAATGACTATTGTATTTACAATTGACTACCTTTAAGTTGAATCATTGTGTATTTATGTATGTATGTTTTTATTCTGCACTATTTGTTCACAAACCACGTTGTTTTTGTATTGTATATGTTCATGTATCGTTTGGACAGCAAACCATATGTCTAAAACAAATTGAAAACATTGAGAAAGTGTATGACTAAATAATCACTTTATCTACCAGTGTGGTCAGTGTGTTTTTATATAGTGCTACCATATGTTTTCAGAGACATGAGCATATAAGTGTAGTCACAGAATCCAATACTTTCTTCCGACAGAACCATTATATTTGTTTAATTACCCACCTAGGTTCTGAGGGTTACAGGGTCACCCCATTACTCTTAATGATACTCCATGTAGCGGCTCTGCAGATATCTGGTAATGATAGTCCAGAGAAAAGAGCAGTAGAAATAGATACCCCTCTCATCAAGTTTGCACTGACTTTGCCGTGTAGATGATGTCTAGCCTTCTTGTAACAGAAAACTATAGCCACAGAAATCCTTCGAGCTCTACTGCATCTTTTCTTGGACGACCACGGGCTATTAGAAATTGATCTGTTTTTCTGAACATTTCAGTTCTGCAAAAGTAAAGTCTGAGACATTGCTTGATGTCAAGCATATTAAGTGCTATTTCCACTTCTTTAGTACAATTTCGGAAGAAAGACTCAGGAACTATTGGCTGATTCAGATGAAAATTTGATGGGATAAAACGAAGATTGGTCCTCAATATGACTCTGTCATCTCTAATTTGCTTATATGGTTCTATTATGGTAAAAGCTTGAATCTCGTTATTCTCCTGGCAGAAGTCAAAGCCAACAATAAAGCCATTTTCCCAGATATATATTTGAGTGATACTCTATGGATGGGTTCAAATGGGCTCTTCGTCAACTGGACTGTATTTAACTGCCAAGGGATAGGTCGTTCGGGGATACGTTTTTAAAAGACCTTTAATGAACTGTTTTACCAGCCTACTAGACGAGAGCGACAATTGTCTTGAGGGTCTCCTAAAACGTGAATCGCCACTATGTGAACCTTGACCAAATGATGATAAAAGCCCAAATGTGCCTGGTATAACAGGAATGCTAAGATGTGCTCAAGTGGAGAAGAAGGGGATGCATGCTATTTTGAGAACATCACATATAGAAACTAGACCACTTACCTTTATAATTTGTGTTAGCCGTTTCCACCCTGGACTTTGGCTAGAGTCTTTTTGCAAACATCTGAAATATTCAATAAGTGGCATTCATTGTTTTCTGGAGATAGGGATTGAGAGATCCCAGTGTTGAATGAACAATTTGGCCAATGTTCATTGTCAAGAGACCCAATGTCGATCTGAGTGGAATATGCTGTTGTTCCAATTAGTGAAGCAGCACTGTGTACCGGTATTGTCTAGGCCATGTTGGGGCTGTTAGGAAAGTGCAGAACGGCTCTCTTTTCGTTTTGTTCAGTAATCTGGGAATTAATTGAAGTGGGGAAATGCATAGGCGAAGACTGCTGTCCAGGGTATAGGGAAGGCATTCCTCCACGACCCCTTCTGACGGTATTAGCTGGCATAAAATCTGCACTTGCGATTGAGATATGTCCCAAACAAGTCCCAGTTTGGTCTTCCCCAGGATTGAAAACTGACTGTTAGTTGATGTTGCTCTAATTTCCATTTGTGACAGACTCCCAATGCTAGACTTGATATGATGTTTCAGAATCCATTTACTTATTTTTGGGCTTTGTCCCACCTTTCTTGTTTTGGTAGTAAATTGTTGTTGCATTATCTGTGCTAACAAGCACTGAGGAGCGCATTATCCTTGGAAGAAAGAACTGAAGCCATTTTCCATGGACCTCTAGATCCTGAATGTGCCCCACAACCTGCTAGTGATGCATCTGTGTTCATCACGAATTGGGGCGGTGAGTTTAGAAATCTTAGACCTAACAATATATTCTCCTTCTACATCCACCAAAGAATGGCAAAACCCATTTTGGGAGTGATCTATATAAGGTTTTCAAAAGATGTTTGACTTTTAGTCCACTGTTTGTATATTTCTTCTCGGAACAATCTCATGTGTATGCAACAGTTGGAAATTTGGGGAATGCAGAAGGATATTTTCCCCAAAAAGATTTCCATATTTGAACTAAAGCACACCTTTTTAAAAGTGTATGGGAGGGTGACTAGGTTAATTATTGTTAGCATCCTTTCTTCTATAAGGAAGGCTTTGCATAATGTTCTATCTAGAATGTTGTTCTCCTGCTGTGTTGAAGCCTAGATTTTTTCTTGTTTAGCGTTAAACTCAGATCCATAAACAACTGAAGTCATGCTTTTGTGGATATCCTTGCAGTGTGATGCAAAAGATCTTTTATAAGCCAATCGAGCAAATATGGGAACATTAGATGGACATTTCTCCTCCGACAAGCCATAACTGGGGCCATTCATTTGGTGAAAATCAGAGAAGTGGACTTGAGCCTGATGGGCAGAACTTTAGATTGTAATGGTATCCGGCCAGCTTGAACCCTAGCTATTTTCAATTTTTTGGGTGGATGGGGATATGAAAATTAGCATTCTGTAGATAAAGGGATTTCATGAAATCTCATTGGTTCAGTAATTAGAGGACCTCTAGCAGCATAACTATTCAAATTATTGTTTATTCAGGAATGTGTTTAGGTGCCAAAGATCGAGTATTTGCTTCAATTGTCTTGTTTTTTTCTTAATAAAGAAAAAAACTGAATAAAAACCTGTTTTGTGTTAGATATAAGGAATATTTTCTATGACTTTTTTGGGGGGAGGAGTGAAAGAATCTCCAATTTTATCAGATGAAGTTGTTGATCTGATCTATGATGAGGCAGATATCGAGGTTTATGAATAAATTCTAAAGCGTAGGCATGCTGAACTAGGATCAGCACCCACTGATCTGTTGTAATAGATCTCCAGTTGTTGAAGTAATTTGAGAGCCTTCAGCATACTTGATGCGTGGAAATCATGGTAACTGGTGCCTATAGTCTTGTCCTCTGCCTGACAGTGTAGATTTCTTCCAAAGATGCAGTCTGGAGTAGACTGAAGATGGTGGTTGTCTGTATTGCTATTTTGACTTACGAGTAAGGTTGATATTTGGTGGCCTAAAAGTTCCCTTCATAGAAAAACTGTCTCTTACACTAGTACCTCAAATGGGTTGAACATTACTACGCTGAAGTACTTCCAAGGCTGTTGCGGTCTCTGTATCAGATTTTATAGGCTGAAGGGCATGGTCCTAGTGTTTGCCAAACTAGGCCTCACCATCGTATGATATGTCCAATATTTTAGCCATACTTCAGGTCTAAAGGAGGTTGCTTTTTAAGCTATCCTTGCCTCCTTAAGACAGCCTGTTGGCAAAATCCGGTAGTGGCAACATTCATGGATGTGTCTACAATCACTGTGGCTATTCTCTCAACCATCTTGAATAAATCACGTTTACCTCATTCCTTTTGTGCTCTGATAAAATTTTAAGATAGGCTTCTAGGTTAGACCAAATCTGTCCGTCATATCTCCCCAATAAGTCTAGGACATTGAAAGCTCCAAGGGTGGTAAGCACCAAAGCCGAAAATGCTTTGCCTACATTTTCCAGGCATCTTCCCTCCTTGTCAGGTGGAGCAGATCAAGGCGAGGAAGGATTTCTAAAACATTTCTGGGAAGCCTGCATGACAACTAAATCTGACCGTGAAGGTGAGTCAAAGAATTGTTTGGGGCCTTGTATTTTTCATCTAGCCATGGTAAAATTGCCTCCCCCATTGCAGGAGTTTTCTTTTGTTTCAAGACATCCGTTCATGTGTGGTCTACCATGGCTCTAGCCTTCACTCACTTGGGTGCGGATTCCTTAAAATAATAAAGAAAACAGTCTGATTGTTTTACAGGGATGGAGAGATCAAACCTTTTAGAAGCCTTCTCCAAAAGAGAATGGAACCCTCTTATATCACCCAGACGGGAGTTAGCCACGGTTGGGTAGGCAGGTCTGAGAGTGGTGCCACATAATCATCCCACTCTGTGCCTGCATCAGCTGGAGAGTCCTGTGTTATCTCACACGCCTTGGGTTCATCATCGTAGGAGTAATCATCCTGTATGGTAATGGCTGTGAGTGTTCTGGGCGGTGGTACTTGTCCTGAATGTGAACCTTGCCTTCTTAAAGACTGGATTAACCAAGGAGTATGAGGAGAGGCAATATGTTTAGGAGCTGAAGCCAGCCATGCTTGCAAGAGAGCCACCTTACTCTGGAAATCTCTTGATGTAATCTGCCAGCATTTGGCAGCGATCCATGAATGAAGCTGTGAGTACCTGCATTTGCGGCTCCTAATATTATTCTTGTTCATCACATGGGTCACAGGCATATTGTTCTGCCAAAGCCTCAATAGATCTGGTCCTTGTTGCATCTGGCTAATCAGGTATGAGAATTCTCCTTTTATGTATGCAATGTTTTCATCATCAACTTCCTGATACTTAACATGGGGTTGTGTAAGGCTGTAAGCAGAGCAAAGGAAACCCTCATCGTCAGATTCATCAAGGGCTAACAAATATGTGGGTGGAGGTGGAGAGTAAAACAAACAAGATGATGGACGTGATGTTGTACATTCACAAAACATTCACTTCCAGTCACAGATCTGGATTTAATCCATTGTTATTTTGCTCACCAAGCCACCCCAGTTCAGACATGGCCATATGCAAATCAGTCTTGACCCTGTGCCTCATGGGAACAGTCCAGCCTGAACTGCCAAGCCATGTCTTCCCTGTACCGGAATCAAGCATCCTAGGACCGGTTTCTGGCTATCAGCCATCTTCAGCCAGGATAGCTTGACTCCAGTGGCGTAGTGAGCACAGGACCCACGTCTGGGCATACCCTTCCCACATAGGGTGAACAGCAAAACAAACAAGATGATGGATGTGCCGGCCATCACCTTGTGTGTTTTGCTGTTCGCCCTATGTGGGAAGTGGTGAGTCCCTGCATGGCAAAAGTTTGTTCCAGTAAAACAGGAAACGGTATGCCTTTTCCATATTTAAAATAAAGTTCTTATTTGTCAAGGTAGTTGTTGACGGTTGTTCTCAATGCTTGAATAATGTTCCAGAAATTCAACTGCTGATGTATGTGTTATTGTTGTAATTTTTGTTATCACCGGTGCATTCTACATAGATGAAATCATAGCCGACAGTGTTGTAGATCAGAATGATGTCCTTAAAATTCCTTAGTTCATTAGTGTTGTCTTCTTCACTGTTGATGACATGATTGGCAGTCTCGTCGATGCATGTTTTTCGTCGAGAGGGGTCCATTGATGCCCTTATCTTTTCATATCCGAACTTAAAGGCACCTTAAATGAAGGTGTAGAAGGCTTTGACCTGTTTTTTTTTATTGCCTCACTTTAGAAGATAGATCTTTTTTCTTCTCATGTTTCATCATCTCTGGGGCAGGACTCTTATCCAAAGGCCTCTTATGCAGATCCTTTTTTCATTTTGTGAGATGATTCCCCTTCTGTAGGATGTTCTCTCTTGTGAGGGGTAGATGGACCCTTAACTTCGTTTCCAGAGGATGGTTTCTTGATTGACTTATTTTTCTGGGGCCTAACCAGAAGCCTGCCTTCTCTGTCCTTTAATGTCTTCGCTGAAAAAGTAAGGCAATACTTACAGTCCTTTGGCATACAGTTAGGATGAAGAAAGTAGATGCTCTCCTTGTGAGGGTCCCCAGAGCTGTCCCAGAGTATACCACATGATTCACACGCTTTTCAGAGACCACTGGCATTGTTTTGTCAGAACTAACACTCACAAAATGTGACCTTGAGGATGTAGCTAGAAGAAAAGGTCAAAGCTTAGTTAAAAAATAACTGTGAAGCAAATAACTGAGAAGGGCTCAGGAAACTCCTTTCTTGGGCCATGCAATACGAAATCTGAGGTATTGTGGCCCTTGCGGGGAAGAGTGCTTCAGGATCTGCTTCCTGATTGGCTAAAAATTGGTTCCTATTAAAATGATGTGGATTGGTAACAATGTCACTTGTTTAGGCTTTGTTGTGCTATGCTTCCCTTTCTACTACTAGTTATAATTACTATGGGACTCCCACCTCAACGATGGGGAACATTCAAGAATGTGAATGTACGACAGTGCAGGGGAATTAGAGGTACACACAACAGTGACAGTCTTTGACACACACTCCTAAACCTCAGTGGCGGCATATCCGTAATGGCAGAGGAGCATCACCCACTGCCTGGCGCAGAGCCAGCAAACGAAAAATAAAACATGCTCTAGCATCGTTTCATTTTTGTTTGCCGAGTCTGAGCCAGCTTGCGCAGGGAGGGGTGGGGCATGAGAGGGTGGAGGAGGAGTGCTTGTGCACTCCATAAGTGTTCGTGTGTGTATGGCGGCAGTCTCAGGCCGCCGGGCTGGAGAACCCCGCAGACTCTATGACCTGAGCAGGGTGTCTTTCCTGCCTGCTCAGGCCAATCCCCGTACTGCTCTGCAGCACAGGGATTGGCTAGGATCTGCCCAGGTGGTGCTGGGACCCAAGAAGAGGCCAGCAGGAGCGACACAACACAGTTGGTGAGTGGCGGCATCAGGCAAGTTTATTTATTGATTATTATTGACATGCCACATGCCCCCGTGCGCTCTCTGCTTTCCCCCTCCCCACCACCCTCTTCTAAACCTTGAAAGTCATCATCAAAGCCATTATCCCACTTGTTTTTAGGCAATTTCTAAAAGGAAATAAGTGGCAGGCCTTACTACCAGATGCAGGGCCTACAGCCATCATGCAAGTCACAGGAAAATGCATCATAACCCCGCATTGCCGTCAAGCGTATCTGAGTTTTAGCCTAGTCTTCTGGAAGCATTCCGTCTAATGTCCTAGATAGAAATGGCTATTCTTTATAATCATTGTATTTCTGTATTGGTCTGATTTGATATAATGGAGCATTCAAACACTTTATATATATTTCAATGAAGCTAAGTTGGTTGAGTTCTCACTGCTTAGATCTGTGTGTGGCCTACATGTTGCAGTTTCAAATCCTGCCATGGTTTGCTCAAACTTTCAATATCCTTAGTGTGAGTACCAGGCTAGATTTGGTCATAATACTTTAACCAAAACTGGTTGCTAGGCTAAAAGTGCTATACAAAGAACATGCTTCAATTACTTTAAAAATATGATTCATCCTCTCCACTGTGATTTCTTACCTGCAGGGTCTGAAGAACAAAAGTTCAATCCCCCGACCCATCAAAAAGGCTTTATAATCATCTCTGAGGCCTGAATGCAGAAACCATCCCACGGCAATGTTCTGTAAGTTGTGTGGTGTATAATAATCACAATAAATGTGCAGCCTCATAGATAGTGGATAGTGGGGATGAATTCCAGTGGTCAGTGTGGGGGTTTCAGGTCAATGTTTGGGCTTTCTCACAGAGGTAGCACCTGGAGAGGTACCTCGTTTGTACTAAAAGAACTGATAGGCATGGGGGTGCCCAGCTTTGATCATGAACCTTAAATTTTATGAGTTATATTAAAAGATGAAAGAGTCCCAAGGCCTGGTGTGATTACAAGCTGGTGGAATACCCAATAGAGGTGGCCTGGTGTGGTGTAGGTTTCTCACAAAGCTCCGGGTACACTGCTATACAACCAAACATTCAGAGCCCTGGCCTAATTTGTCAACAGTTCCAGACCCAGGTAGGTAGAATGGCAGAAGGGTTGCTCTGAGGAGGTATGTTCTATCTCTATAAGACTACTCGACGGACTGGTCAGTGTGACCCCCTGTGCCCCCACAGCCGGTCGCTCCTCCCCACTGCTCTGCCGCCTGCCTGCTTGCCGCTGCCTGGCGCCTGCCTACTGCTGAGTGTGCTGATTGACGTCGCTGCCTTCTGCCTGCAGCCTGCCTGCCTCGTAGGTACCGTCTGCCGCTCTCTGCTTGCCGCTGCTGCCCCTTCCTCACCCGCTGACCGCCGCCGCTGACCCGGTCACTTCACCCCCGTTCTCCCGCCGCCGCTCCAGTCTCCTCCTCCTGCTCCCACCTCAGCCTCCAGTCCCGCCTCCCCTCCCTGCCCATTGGCCACCCCGCCTGACCCTCCCTCCCAGCTCCTTATTTATGACGCCCCCTCAGCGACCGGGCAGCAGACGCGCGCAGCGGGAGCGCCGTTTGAGCGCCTAAGGTGCGCCAAAGGTAAGCCCGTCTGCGCCCGTCCGTGCCTGGACCGCGCCCAGCGCCAGACCCCCTGGCCCCCGCGCCCGCCAGCCCCCCCGCAGGACCTACAACTGCTCCACACTCATCGCACTCAACACCGCCCGAGCCCCCGGATGCTACCAAGCATCCCCGCAACACACCCATGGACCCTTCGTCTGCCGATCCTGCAACTTCTCCTGCCACCGAACCTGCACCGCACCTGCCAAGACTGGAAGCAACAACCACCTCAAGTGCATCATGCTCAACACCCGCTCCATCCACCGCCACGCCGTGGAACTCTGGAACCTCCTCGACACCGCATCCCCAGACGTCGCCTTACTCATGGAAACCTGGATGAATGCCTTCTCAGCCCCTGACATCGCCATAGCCATCCCGGACGGCTACAAGATCATCAGGAGGGACCGCATCAACCAGACCGGAGGAGACATCGCCATCGTACACAAGAGCGCCATTCGCATCTCGACTGACTCCAGCATCACATTCAGCGCCGCGGAATACCTCCACTTCCAGATCCACACCGACCCCAAGACGACCCTCAGAGGCACCCTCATCTACAGACCCCCGGGACCGCGTTCACAGTTCTGCGATGACATCACAGACTTCATCAGCCCACACGCCCTCCCCTCCACCGATTACATCCTCCTCGGGGACCTCAACTTCCACCTGGAGAACAACAACAACCGCAACACCACCACCCTGCTGGACAACCTCGCCAACCTCGGACTCAAGCAGCTGGTCAACACCCCCACCCACTACGCCGGCCACACGCTCGATCCTATCTTCTCCTCCAGCAAGCACGTCTCCTTCAGTCACTCCACCGTACTCAACTGGACAGACCACAGCTGCGTCCATTTCAGCTTCGCAAAGAACACGGTCCACCACCACCCGAAGCAGGTTCCCCACAGGAACTGGAGCAAGATCACCGCCGACCAGCTCGCCACCTCCCTCAGCCAGAACCCACCCGTCAGAACAACGGACCCTAACACAGCAGCCTGCAACCTCACGCAGTGGCTGACCACAAGTGCTGACGACCTCGCCCCACTGAAGGACCCACTCACCAGACCCAGAAGCAAGAAGGCTCCCTGGTTCACAGATGAACTCAAGGACTCCAAGAAGGCCTGCCGCACCCTCGAGAAGATCTGGCTCCTCAACAAGACCACCGACAACATGACCGCCCTCAAACTCGCCACCCGCAGACATCACCAGCTCACCACAAAGAAGAAATCTCTGAAGGAATGACTGGACAAGAACGCCCATGACAGCAAGGAGCTCTTCAACATCGTCAAGGAATTCTCCAACCCCAGCACCGGCAACAACGACATCACCCCCTCACAGGACCTCTGCGACTCCCTCGCCTCGTACTTCCACCGCAAGATCTCCGACATCCACAACAGTTTCAGCGCTCAAACCCCGCACCCACTGGTCGAACCTACGCACCCAGCCGCCATCCTCCAGACAGGGACCGAGGTGACCCCCGAAGACACGACAAGCATGATGAACACCATCCACTCCGGATCGCCGACCGACCCGTGCCCCCACCACATCTTCAACAAAGCGGCCCCCACCATCGCACCCCATCTCCGAGACATCATCAACACCTCCTTCAACACAGCCACCTTCCCTGAGAGCTGGAAGCACGCCGAGCTCAGCGCACTACTGAAGAAACCAACAGCGGACCCGACCGACCTCAAGAACTTCCGCCCCATCTCGCTCCTTCCCTTCCCGGCCAAAGTCATCGAAAAGGTCGTCAACAAGCAACTGGCCGCCTTCCTCGTGACGAACGGATCCCTCGTCCCATCGCAGTCCGGATTCAGAGCCAATCACAGCACCGAGACCGCCCTCATCGCAGCCACTGACGACATCCGAGCCCTGCTCGACAACGGTGAAACAGCGGCACTCATCCTCCTTGACCTCTCCGCTGCATTCGATACTGTTTGCCACCGCACCCTAGTCCAACGACTCAACGACACCAGCATCCAGGGGAAGGCCCTGGACTGGATCACCTCATTCCTCTCCAGAAGAACACAGAGAGTACGCCTCCCGCCATTCCGCTCGGAGGCCACCGAAGTCATCTGCGGCGTCCCGCAAGGATCTTCGCTCAGCCCCACTCTCTTCAATATCTACATGAAACCACTAGCTGCCATCGCTCGCAACCACAACCTGAACATCATTTCCTACGCCGATGACACCCAGCTGATCCTCTCCCTCACCAAAGACCCCGACACCGCCAAAGCGAACCTTCACGAAGGGATGAAAGACGTCGCCGAATGGATGAACAGCAGCCGCCTAAAGTTGAACACGGACAAGACAGAAGTCCTCATCCTGGGAACATCCCCCTCCGCATGGGATGACTCCTGGTGGCCCCCAGCCCTAGGCACCGCACCCAAGCCAACAGACCACACACGCAACTTGGGCATCATCCTGGACTCCTCCCTATCGATGACCAGGCAAGTCAACGCCGTCTCCTCATCTTGCTTCCACACATTCCGCATGCTCCACAAGATCTTCCAATGGATTCCCACCGAGACAAGGAAGACGGTCACCCAGGCCCTCATCACCAGCAGACTGGACTATGGAAACACCCTCTACGCCGGAACAACAGCCAAGCTTCAGAAGAGACTCCAGCGCATCCAGAACGCCTCCGCCCGACTCATCCTGGACTTCCCCCGACGCAGCCACATCTCGAGCCACCTGAGAGACCTACACTGGCTCCCTGTCAACAAGAGGATCACGTTCAGACTCCTCCCCCACACACACAAATCCCTCCACGACCTGGGCCCTAGGTACCTCAACGACCGCCTGACCTTCTACACGCCCACCCGCCAGCTGCGATCGGCGAACCTCGCCCTCGCGCCTCGCATCCAGAGAGCCACCGCCGGAGGAAGATCCTTCTCCTACCTAGCGGCTAAGACATGGAACTCCCTGCCCGTCCACCTGCGACTGACCCAGGACCACCTCGCCTTCAGGAAACAGCTCAAGACCTGGCTGTTCGAGCAGTAGCAGACACCCCTCCCCACGCGCCTTGAGACCCTTCCGGGTGAGTAGTGCGCAATATAAATGCCATGATTGATTGATTGATTGACCCTCCAAAATCTATGTTTTGACACCAAAAGGAAGTATATAGATCTCATCGTCCTGAAATTTTACATCATCACTGCAACACAACTGCCATTTTAAAAAAATTTCATCCAGAAAAATCCAGCCTAGATTAGCAATGTCTATCCAAGCTAAATTACTTCTCTAAGGATACCAAAACACAAATCAAAAATGAAAATCTCTGGACAACAATTTTTCTACAGGGTAAATCAGGGGACCAGGACTACAAACCCTCTCCTCTTAGCAGACAGTTAATCCCCTCTATCTCCAGCTACTGCTACCCCTTCAGCTTTTCACTATGTTGTTTTCAAACACAGATTCCTTATCCTCAGAGCTCAAGTTGAGAGTGAAGTTGACAGAATGGTGTCACTGTGCCATTTTCAGAGAATGGAGGCCGCTGTCCCCACCAGGGCTTCTAAAGAATGGAGAGGATGGTGCTGCCTTATTGTGAACTAAGTAGTAGCGTCGCCTTGTGTGCACCGCAATAGCTATTGCTTCTACAATTATTGGGCATGCTTCCAACCAGTGCTTGAATTGTAAATCACATAAGTGCAGGGGCCCAAAGTTTTTTATTAAAAGCCGAATGCAGGGGTTGGAGAACATAAAGGCAGCTTGGTCTAGAGTCCACCTCATACCTCTTTCTTCCACCACCCTACTCTTCCTTTCTCTTTATTCCGCTCTAGTAGGGTCTTTTCAATCTCCGTATCCTCCTGCTGTCACCGTTATCCTATATTTCTCTTCTTTCTGTCTCCCTCTTCTCCCTTTCTCTCTCTCTTGCTCTGCCTGAGGAACAATATAAGCCCTGGTCACCATAAAAGAGCGCTATTAGTCTCCACCTGCAGAACACCTCCATGGCAACACTCACTTCATCTCTAAGACTGACCCAGGAGGAGCCATTATGAAGCTCTTAATCGTCTGAAGAGGTTAGAGTTCACCATTTATCCTTTGATTAAAAATGTCTAAGTAATGGTGGAGGTGTGCACTTATATGCTATGCCTGTGCTAAAAAAAATACCAACAGGAATAAAAGGAAGATACTACGATTAACATATTTTATAATAGGAATACCTTGATCTTTGTTTGCATAGCTTTTAGAGAGAACAGTTTTCTAAGCAATTAGAAAGAGAGAGAGAAGAGATAAAAGAAGGATATGAAAATCGGAGATCTGTAAATGTGACACGCAGGTCGCACACACAGATCTCAGCAGTGCTTCCGTTTATATTTAACAGTGCATCGCCATACTGACATTCACAAGAGACCAATGCACTGTTGAAATATGTAGCTATTTCCCAATAACGCAAAGTTGAGTTATTATGGAATTAGTATAAGGGTGCAGATGTGCAGTTACTATGGAAGGACTGTGGGGCTTTTTCACAAGAGACAATAGTGCCCCTTGTGGAAAGGACAAAATATGAACGTGCAGGCTCATCTATACTTCTATACTAATATAATAAAGAGAGAGCCCAAACATTTGAGGCAGGTAATCTCAGGAACCACAGCACCAATCACAACACCCAATACAGTATTGGAAAGGGCAGTTGCAGCAGAAGGACATAGGCTATGCAGACGCCCACCATATACATTTAAAAGGTAAAAGAACCGTGCCAGCAAAGTAGTCCCTTGTGGGCGTGTCTGCGTTGTGCTGGGGCATGTGCTGGGGACGTGACAAATGCTGGGGGCGTGTGGTACGTTCCGCCCTTCATGCCATGTCTCATATCATGTGCTGTGGGCATGTGCTGGGGGCATGGGCGTGTGCGGGGCGCGGATTACGGAGAAAAAAAAAGCGAGCGTTGTGCCCAATATTTCATTGTTTTTTCTTCCCAGGTTCTGTACATTCCAGCTCCGGGTGTGCTTGCCCCGCGCTCCCAATGACGTGCACCTGCTTTACTGTATGGAGGTCAGGCATGGCGCTATTCCCAAAGGCCGAAAGGAGCGCAAACAGGGGCCATTGTGCAGGGAATGTAATCTCGCCTTAACTTCCGGTGACGCCTGAAGCGCACACTGGAGATTTTCCACTTCTGTTGCACACAGGCCTCGCGCCTCCGGACACAAGGCCCACCTCCACGGAAATAGCAAGAAAGGGACTATCCCTCCCCCGGGAATATATGATGATATTCCGCAAACCAACATCCCGCATACCATCACTCCGCAATTTTGATAACGCAGGACTATTACTCCGCAAAGACATAATTTCTAAAACTTTTACAACGCATATGACTTTATCACGCATGCCATTATAACGCAAATGCATGTGTGGTAAAGTCATATACATTGTAAAAGTACATTATTAAAACGTCAAATATATGTTTGTATATATGTGTATCTATATATATATATGTATATATATATATATATATATATATATATATATATATATATATATATATATATATATATATATATATATATATATATATATGACGAAACATCAATTCCAAGAAAGCAATCAGAGGCCAGAGGGGTTTCACAGCACGGAGACACGTTTATTTTGGACCAAAAACAGTAGCGGCGAATGCATTTCGGCCTTGAGCCTTCATCAGCGCCCTGTCCTGCATCCTGTTAACCAAATACTGCTGCTGTATACACGTGTGCCTTAAATGCCTCTCCCCAAATGTTTCAGCGCACCTGTTGCTTGTTGCATGAATGTCCCAACTGCAACTCCCAGAATACATCATGGCTATGTCTCCAGGTCGGCGGCATGGGAAGCAAGGAAATCACATCGGTGTAGGCTCGCTGTTACTTGGCAGGTAAGTGGTACAAGTGTCTCCAAGGTAAGATCCAAACGTCCACGATCGCCACACAGTGTCCCCTCGTACCACTGCTACCGACTGCGAAGTAGGACCGCAGTGGCATGAGGGCAGTCATTACAACAATAGAAACCCCTACAGGAGGTAAAATATCTCCATTCTCCAGTCCTTGTTTTTCGCAGCTGGTGGTCTCCGGACTTCTCGGTACCCCGAGTAACAAACGCCGACAAGTAACGTGGTGCCAGATTGTAGTCCGGGTCTCTTTGTGCAGCAGGGCCATCTGTTTCCGCGTCCCCGGCTGGCGCGGCAATATATGACGAAACATCACTTCCAAGAAAGCAATCAGAGGCCAGAGGGGTTTCACAGCACGGAGACACGTTTATTTTGGACCAAAAACAGTAGCGGCGAATGCATTTCAGCCTTGAGCCTTCTTCAGCGCCCTGTACTGTGTGGAGTCCTGCATCCTGTTAACCCAATACTGCTGCTGTATACACGTGTGCCTTAAATGCCCCTCCCCAAATGTTTCAGCGCACCTGTTGCTTGTTGCATGAATGTCCCAACTGCAACTCCCAGAATACAGCATGGCTATGTCTCCAGGTCGGCGGCATGAAAAGCAAGGAAAACACATCGGTGTAGGCTCGCTGTTACTTGGCAGGTAGGTGGTACAAGTGTCTCCAAGGTAAGATCCAAACGTCCACGATCGCCACACAGTGTCCCCTCGTACTGCTGCTACCGACTGCGAAGTAGGACCACAGTGGCATGGGGGCCATCATTACAACAGTAGAAACCCCTACAGGAGGTGAAATATCTCCATTCTCCAGTCCTTGTTTTTCGCAGCCGGTGGTCTCCGGACTTCTTGGTACCCCGAGTAACAAACGGCGACAAGCAACGTGGTGCCAGATTGTAGTCCGGGTCTCTTTGTGCAGCAGGGCCATCTGTTTCCGCGTCCCTGGCTGGCGCGGCAATATATGACGAAACATCACTTCCAAGAAAGCAGTCAGAGGCCAGAGGGGTTTCACAGCACAGAGACATGTTTATTTTGGACCAAAAACAGTAGCGGCAAATGCATTTCGGCCTTGAGCCTTCTTCAGCGCCCTGTACTGCGTGGAGTCTTGCATCCTGTTAACCCAATACTGCTGCTGTATACACGCGTGCCTTAAATGCCCCTCCCCAAATGTTTCAGCACACCTGTTGCTTGTTGCATGAATGTCCCAACTGCAACTCCCAGAATACATCATGGCTATGTCTCCAGGTCGGCAGCATAGGAAGCAAGGAAAACACATCGGTGTAGGCTCGCTGTTACTTGGCAGGTAGGTGGTACAAGTGTCTCCAAGGTAAGATCCAAACGTCCACGATCACCACACAGTGTCCCCTCGTACCGCTACTACCGACTGCGAAGTAGGACCGCAGTGGCATGGGGGCCGTGATTACAACAATAGAAACCCCTACAGGAGGTAAAATATCTCCATTCTCCAGTCCTTGTTTTTCGCAGCCGGTGGTCTCCGGACTTCTCGGTACCCCGAGTAAGAAACGCCGACAAGCAACGTGGTGCCAGATTGTAGTCCGGGTCTCTTTGTGCAGCAGGGCCATCTGTTTCCGCGTCCCTGGCTGGCATGGCAATATATGATGAAACATCACTTCCAAGAAAGCAATCAGAGGCCAGAGGGGTTTCACAGCACGGAGACACGTTTATTTTGGACCAAAAACAGTAGCGGCGAATGCATTTCGGCCTTGAGCCTTCTTCAGCGCCCTGTACTGCGTGGAGTCCTGCATCCTGTTAACCCAATACTGATGATGTATACACGCGTGCCTTAAATGCCCCTCCCCAAATGTTTCAGCGCACCTGTTGCTTGTTGCATGAATGTCCCAACTGCAACTCCCAGAATACATCATGGCTATGTCTCCAGGTCGGCGGCATGGGAAGCAAGGAAAACACATCGGTGTAGGCTCGCTGTTACTTGGCAGGTAGGTGGTACAAGTGTCTCCAAGGTAAGATCCAAACAACCACAATCGCCACACAGTGTCCCCTCGTACCGCTGCTACCGACTGCGAAGTAGGACCGCAGTGGCATGGGCGCCAACATTACAACAGTAGAAACCCCTACAGGAGGTAAAATATCTCCATTCTCCAGTCCTTATTTTTCGCAGCCTGTGGTCTCCGGACTTCTCGGTACCCCGAGTAACAAACGCCGACAAGCAACGTGGTGCCAGATTGTAGTCCCGGTCTCTTTGTGCAGCAGGGCCATCTGCTTCCGCGTCTCTGGCTTGCGCTGCAATATATGACGAAACATAACTTCCAAGAAAGCAATCCGAGGCCAGAGGGGTTTCACAGCACGGAGACACGTTTATTTTGGACCAAAAATAGTAGCGGCAAATGCATTTCGGCCTTGAGCCTTCTTCAGCGCCCTGTACTGCGTGGAGTCCTGCATCCTGTTAACCCAATACTGCTGCTGTATACACGCGTGCCTTAAATGCCCCTCCCCAAATGTTTCAGCGCACCAGTTGCTTGTTGCATGAATGTCCCAACTGCAACTCCCAGAATACATCATGGCTATGTCTCCAGGTCGCGGCATGAAAAGCAAGGAAAACACATCGGTGTAGGCTCGCTGTTACTTGGCAGGTAGGTGGTACAAGTGTCTCCAAGGTAAGATCCAAACATCCACGATCGCCACACAGTGTCCCCTCGTACCGCTGCTACCGACTGCGAAGTAGGACCGCAGTGGCATGGGGGCCGTCATTACAACAATAGAAAACCCTACAGGAGGTAAAATATCTCCATTCTCCAGTCCTTGTTTTTCACAGCCGGTGGTCTCCGGACTTCTCGGTACCCCGAGTAATAAACGCCGACAAGCAACGTGGTGCCAGATTGTAGTCCGGGTCTCTTTGTGCAGCAGGGCCATCTGTTTCCGCGTCCCTGGTGACGCCTGAAGCGCACACTGGAGATTTTTCCACTTCTGTTGCGCAGAGGCCTCGCGCCTCCGGACACAAGGCCCACCTCCACGGAAATAGCAAGAAAGGGACTGTCCCTCCCCCGGGAATATATGATGATATTCCCCAAACCAACATCCCGCATACCATCACTCCGCAATTTTGATAACGCAGGACTATTACTCTGCAAAGACATAATTTCTAAAACTTTTACAAACCATATTACTTTATCAAGCATGCCATTATAACGCAAATGCATGTGTGGTAAAGTCATATACATTGTAAAAGTACATTAGTAAAACGTCAAATATATGTTTGTATATATGTGTATTATATATATATATATATATATATATATATATATATATATATATATATATATATATATATATATTACCTACTGGCGGTCGCCAGTAGGTATATATAGTTAGGATTTTTTCCCTATGGGATTTCTGAAAATTCTATGTCTAATAACTTTGGCGTTTGTGGACGGAATTGGCTGAAATTTTCAGGAAAATGGCACATTTTGTTTCTGAGCAGCCCTTGAAAATTTGGGGGGGTTTCATCAAGGGGGGGCTGAGAAAAAAGGGGGGTCCCAAAACGCGTTTTTCCCATGTTAATTTCCATAGGGCGGTTGGACTCACTTTTAGCCCGAACGGCTGAATGGATTTGCACGAAACTTGGCAAAATTGTAGGGACTGTTAGGCCGATGTGCCTTTGCTAGGTCTCAATATATGTGCTCCAGTGGATTTTGAGAAATTAACGTTTAAATCAAGATTAATATCTGTAACAGCGGTCCGGGCAGCGATCCGGTTCGCGTACTTTTCGCTTATCGGAACTTTGCGCACGGAAAGCTGATTGGCTCTTCGGTGTTTGTCAACATTCTAAACAGTCCGGTGCAGCCGCCATCTTCTCTCTCGGTAGGATCGAGAGACAAGAGGAGGCCAAAACAAAGAGGGAAATTTCCATAAGGGGGCATAGTAGATCCTCCCTGACCCCCTAGGTTTTATGTGGTGTTTTTAAAAGGGCCCAGCAGGGTCCAAAAAAATATATATATATTTTTTTTTCGCGATGAGCGTCTAGTACGCGAACCGGAAAGCGTTCTGGGCAGCGTACTATAAGGATAATAGAATGATACACTTTTCAAAGACTGTATGTTAATTGTTTGGTTTTTTTTCTTTTTTTTTTTTGTTGTCTTTATTTTTAAAGTTATTTTTGTTATTTTCATTGTTTTTCATACTTTATTAAATTTTCTAACATTTCATTGTCAGAAATGTCATAATTTATTATAGGGTGTAATTGTTTTTCATTTTCAAGCAAGTTGTCTACTGCTTCAACACATTGTAGAAGTTCGTGGTCTCTACTGTCATCCATAAAGTCATCAAGTTTGTCTTGGCTGCTCTCCTTCAGTTCAATCGAAAATGAAATTTGTTGTTCGCCTTCCATTTTGCCTGAAATTTTGAATAAGAAAATATATATTAGTAGAGATAGGGCACTGTTGGGATTAATTTTAGATAGTCATTTTTTATCAGTGAATTTATCTTTTGGCAGTGTATAGTATCAGAGTGGAAATAGGACTATAAAAAAGTGTATGTGATTTAACCAAGACAAGCCTAACTCCATTCATAACTATAACAGAGAAGTCTATCTAAATACATTACTACTACAGAGGGATAGTGTATACGTAGCAGAAAAATTCTATTATATTAAGTTATAGTGCACAATATATTTCGTTTTTAAAAATTATATCTTACCTTCACAAAGAAGTTGAAGTTTTTGGAAGCTATTAAAAGGTGTTGTACAACAAGAAGTAGTAGTCAAAATGGCTGTGTTTTCTTCTCTTCCTTTATATATATTCAAGTATATAACCAATCAAATGTCAGGTAATAAAAGTAGAAAATGAAAGTAACATTTTCATTGGTTGTCAATTCCAACAGTTCAGATGTGTTTTGTGAAGTAATTTACCTCACGGTATTTGGAGAGGTCTAAAGGCTAAATGGCTAAATGAAATTTCAATCAAATTTGTGAGAATGAAAGGGATTGTTATGTAGTATGAGCTAATTTATATTTGGTGAGAGTGTCTCTAGTCGTTTTTCTGTAAATTACTTTCCCGCCTTTTTTTTGGACCGCTTCCCGGATAGCGGTCCGGTCCGCGTACTTGGAGCGTAACGGGAGTCCACCATTTTGTGTTACGGTCGAATCAAGGTATAAAATGGAGGGTAAATAATGTTCTGAATGGGTAGAAGGGGGCATGGTACAAGTATTTTGCCCCCCTACGTTTTCTGAGGGTGGCTGAGGAGGACTATATTTGCGAAGAAAAAACTTTTTTTTGAAATTTTGCGCGGTTAGCTTCCAGTTCGCGTACCGGATAGCGCTCTTTAAGCGTAGTTTGTTGAAAATTACAGAAAAAAGTTAGAAAAAAAATAATAAAAGTGTGTGATCAGATGAAGGGTAGCTCTGAGAAGAGCTTTTGGGTTTATGGTACATTTAGGTACTTATAAGTAGGTACCAATGCACAGTCTTAAATTCAGAATGAAAATTCTGTTGCCCTCATCTGAGAAGTGAACTCCATCTCCTCTGTAGATATCTTGCATGTAGTAACGCAAGTTATTGTTGTACAGAGAGCCCATTCCATGGTCTCTCATGAAAGCTGACACAGATTTGTTTACATGCTTCCTCGCTTTCTCAATTTGTGGACAAAATTGGTTGGACCACCTCCATTTCTGTCTTTGGCATATATTGGAATATACCAAGGCAGTTTGAGGAAAAAGTGCCATTAATTGCTCAAAGGTGTCCTTTAAAAGCATTTCCAGACCTACCCCTGTCAAAGTGCCCAAATCATTACCTCCACAGTGCACTATTAACAGGTCAGGTTTTGGCAAATGCATAAAGGTTTTCACCAATGGTATCAATTGGTGACATTTTAATCCTCTTTGGCCCAACCACTTAATTTCCACATCTTGTAAATTGAGGTTAGGTAAATTTCTGCTCTCAGCATACCTTTGAGCCCAGTGGATGTAACTATGTCCAACAATCCAGACGTTAAACATGGTGGCTGAAGGTTGTTCTGCAGTCAGATGAAGTGTGGTAATGAAAGGGCAGTTGAAACAGTAGGAGTTTCTAAAGAAAAAAAACTGTGGATTTACAATGCTAATGATTCATTAGCAGTGATTGGTGCATTTCCATTTCTGAAAACAGAAAGTTAGGGTGCATGGATGTGTTCTTTGAAAGATGTAATTTGAATGGTCAAGGAAGAAACATTTAATGAAAGATTGCACTGGATACGCAGGTGCACTGAGAGTTCAGAGTTCAATTGAAACATTGTTGTGTGAATTTGCAAACATGAGAGGTCTTCCAGGAGGTGGTTGCTATGGATACAAGGCAGACAGGGCAGAGGGGGGAAGGATTTTGATTTGAAAAAAGTGAGGGAAGAGGTATGATTGGCTAATATGAGAGATATGTGAAAAGAATATCTGTATTTCTGTGCTTTCAATAGCTGCAGCCTTTGGAGTGCATCCTTTTTCTTCTGCTGAAGACAATTTGGTGTATTTCTGAGACTGTTTTCAAAACTCAAAAAATATTTGCTAAGGTGAGAAAAGATTTATTTAATTTAGATAGAGAATAGTATGATTTAAGGAGAAAATGATGAAGAAAGCTGTGTTTTTAAAATGTGGTTTTGTCTCTAGTGATATACTAATAGAATTAGTTTCAAAGAGAAATTATAATTGCATATTTGGTGTAACATTCTGGCATGCAGTTACACAAGATATTGTAATACATGGAGGCCATTTCATGGTCTGTTATGTAAGCTGAAACAGATATGTTGCTTTTAAAAACGATTTAAGAAATCAATTACATTTCTAGATATGTACTGCTAGAGCTTCATAGGTTGTTTTGGGCCATATTTATAAGGTATTTGAGTGTCTAAGATGTTGTGTTCGCCTTTTAAAATGTAAAGTGTTCCTCATGGGACAAGTGTCTTGTAAATACGCTCCCACTTGTGCTTGGCAAATTTAGATTTTGATTATGGGAGTTACCTAGCCATGTTAATAGTGTCCCAAAAATGGTGCTAGGGCATTCCAGAAAACACTTTCATGTGTCTCAAGGACATTTTTAGTCATTTCTTCATGAATGCAGGTATACAATTGATTTATATGCTGTGTTTAAAAACGAATTTTGAAATGAATTAAATTTCAGGATATGTACTGTTAGAGCTTCATAGGTTGTTTGGGGTCATATTTAGAAGGCATTTTAGTGTCTTTGAAGTTATTTTTCCCTTTTTAAATGGAAAGCGTTCCTCATGGGGCCCTGAGCAGTTCTTAGCCATGTTATTTAATAGGAAGTGGATAACATGGCTAAGAGCATTTGCTGGGAAATGCATGAATATCGCTGATTTTTTTGCTATATTCATGCATTGTGGCCGTTTTTTTTCACATTGCTTCATAGGTTGTTTGGGTTCATATTTAGAAGGCATTTTAGTGTCTTTGATGTTATTTTTCCCTTTTTAAATGGAAAGCGTTCATCATGGGGCCCTGAGCAGTTCTTAGCCATGTTATTTAATAGGAAGTGGATAACATGGCTAAGAGCATTTGCTGGGAAATGCATGAATATCGCTGATTTTTTTGCTATATTCATGCATTGTGGCCGTTTTTTTTCACATTGCTTCATAGGTTGTTTGGGTTCATATTTAGAAGGCATTTTAGTGTCTTTGATGTTATTTTTCCCTTTTTAAATGGAAAGCGTTCCTCATGGGGCCCTGAGCAGTTCTTAGCCATGTTATTTAATAGGAAGTGGATCACATGGCTAAGAGCATTTGCTGGAAAATGCATGAATATCGCTGATTTTTCTGCTATATTCATGCATTGTGGCCGTTTTTTTCACATTGCTTCATAGGTTGTTTGGGTTCATATTTAGAAGGCATTTTAGTGTCTTTGATGTTATTTTTCCCTTTTTAAATGGAAAGCGTTCCTCATGGGGCCCTGAGCAGTTCTTATCCATGTTATTTAATTGGAAGTGGATAACATGGCTAAGAGCATTTGCTGGGAAATGCATGAATATCGCTGATTTTTCTGCTATATTCATGCATTGCGGCAGTTTTTTTTCACATTGCTTCATAGGTTGTTTGGGTTCATATTTAGAAGGCATTTTAGTGTCTTTGATGTTATTTTTCCCTTTTTAAATGGAAAGCGTTCCTCATGGTGCCCTGAGCAGTTCTTAGCCATGTTATTTAATAGGAAGTGGATAACATGGCTAAGAGCATTTGTTGGAAAATGCATGAATATCGCTGATTTTTCTGCGTTATTCATGCATTGCAGGCCTTTTTTTATCACATTTGCAAGCACTTCTTAGCCATGTTATCCAATGGGAGGTGGATAACATGGCTAAGAGCATTTGCTTCAAAGGTTGTTTGGGGTTATATACCATTTTTGGGAAATTATTAACATGCCTATCTAACTCCCATAATCAAAATCTAAATTTGCCAACCGCAGGTGGGAGCGTATTTACAATAAATTTGCACCATGAAGAATGTAAAATAGCATACTAGATACTCAAATAACTTATAAATATGATCCAAAACATCTTATGAAGCACTAGTAGTGCATATTTCCAGAAATGTATTGGTTTTCATTTAATGATTTACTTCATTGGTAGGCCTTCACATGTTTTTTTACCTTGGTTTTTTTTCAGTGAAAATCTTATCTGCAACCATGTGTTGGCCTCACCTCAAATAAACAAAACAGGTGATGGACTGAATGTGGATCAATGACACACATTCACCCCAGTCCAAAGATCTGGGCCTAAACAAACCTTTAGATAGGCTACATCTTATCGTCATCCTGAATTAATGATTTAAAATATTAGGGAGTGATTTATGAGTGTTGTATGCCTGTTTTGTACCATTGAGTGTCATTTTTGTGATGCAGTGCTGGTGGAAAATATTTGCTATGTTAAATAATTAGTACGGCATTAAGTTTTAGATGACTGTTATTTATTTACTGTTTGGTAATAGTGGTTAATAACATTTTATATTATATTTTTTCACAGATTCAACTGCAGATTCTTTCATAGTTTGGAAAATGCCTTCCAGAAGTCGAATACGAAAGGCTAGAAAACGTCAAAGACAGCAGGATGATGTTTTATTGCAGCAGTCCTCTTCCCCAAATACTTGTCAAAACACCAAGAAAGGTCCGGGTAAGAGCATGAAATCATTCTTAAGAAATATTTGTAGTAAAAAAAATTTTGCTCAAAAAAATGTGTCTCTTAACAAAAAGAGAAGTAATTTAAATGGAAAGGAGAGACCCATCACAAATGTTACTGGTAGAGGAAGAGATAACTCTGTGCATGATAGTAGAAGGAAACAACAGTTTAGGGACATTCGACAACGAATGTTCCGTAATAGGATATTAGTTAATTTATTGAAAAATATTAAAAAGAAAGGCCAACAGAAAGCGGCATTTTATAGGAGGAAGAAAAATGTAGAGAAAATTATTGATCATGCTTTTGAAATCAAGCGAAAGTTGTTTATTTTGGTAATCAATAGAATTAGGAAACTAAGCAAGGTAATTTCTGATTTCAAAACAAAAAGTAGATGGAAGAGAGTAGTAAATCGTACTAACTTTTGTGAAGTTTTTTCTGGAGAATGGATGCATAGTTCAAGTTCTGAGGCATTTCTTAATGAGGAGACTTATTTTCAGGATAATGATTTGGTGCATGCAGTTGACATCAGTGGTCGAGCTTATGAAGTG
The DNA here is from genome assembly GCF_964263255.1 of Lissotriton vulgaris. Lineage (NCBI taxonomy): Eukaryota > Metazoa > Chordata > Amphibia > Caudata > Salamandridae > Lissotriton > Lissotriton vulgaris. The sequence goes on from NC_141695.1 coordinate 1,376,137,409, forward strand.
AAGGATGGTTGTCCAGTTGAAAAAGAACAACTTGTGACAACAGAGACAGAAGAGTCGCTAAGTGATGAGGTTTTAGGAAGACGTCCTAAGGGTCCTGTGTACATTTGGAAGTGTAGTTCTATTTGCAGTGTGCGACAGGTTTCCATCAATTTGCTATGTGATTTTATACGGACATTTAATAAGAAAACCATCGAAAATTAAGTGGCGAATCTCCAGAAAAAAAGGAGTTTTTCTATTTAGCACTTTTGCAACTTTTCAAGCCTTGGCGTGCAGAAGGATATGTGGGAGGACATTTCCCATGAAAAGAGCCTCAGCAAGAAGTTGATATCCTTTTTCCAGACACTTATACATCCACTCATTCTTCAATATGTAAGACACATTTTAACTTTACAGAAACATACAGTCACTGGATGTTGTCATCAGTGATGTCATCAGTGATGTCATTTGAGATGTCATCAGTGATGTCACTAACCATGTCATGAATGATGTAATATGTGACATCATCAGCAGTGGATTGCGGGTGCGCGATATATAGTTAGCGCATCTAACTATATATGGAATTTCAATGGTTTTATGCGAGTAAAATAAGGTTTTGTAAATGCAAATCCCTAACTATATATGGCCTAAAACCAATGGTTTTTTCATTGAATATATATATATATATATATATATATATATAATTCAATGAAAAAACCATAGGTTATACTCCATATATAGTTAGGAATTAGCATTTACAAAACCTTATTTTACTCGCATAAAACCATTGAAATTCCATATATAGTTAGATGCGCTAACTATATATCGCGCACCCGCAATCCACTGCTGATGATGTCACATATTACATCATTCATGACATGGTCAGTGACATCACTGATGACATCACTGATGACAACATCCAGTGACTGTATGTTTCTGTAAAGTTAAAATATGTCTTACATATTGAAGAATGAGTGGATGTATAAGTGTCTGGATGAAGGATTTAGTAGGTGCATGAGTGACTGTATGAGTGAGTGATTAAATGTGTCTCACTGAGTGCATGGGTTAGTGACTAAACTGTCTTAATTTGTGCATCATTATGTCTGTTGTTCTGTAAACTGTTGCATGTGTTGATAAGTAGCTATATGAGTAACTATATGGGTTATTGATTGGTTGCCCAAGTATTTGTATGGGAGACTGAGTGTGTGTGTGGGTGGCTGGGAGGTGTATGACTCTGTGCATAGATGTGTGAGCAGTTGATTCACTAGATGTATGATTTCAAAAGTGCATGTGGAAACAGCTGTATGGGCGGTTGACTGTGTGCATGAGTGTATTGGTGAGTGAATGGATATCTCAGTGCTACATGTCACAGTAAGTACATATGTAAAACACAGTACATGTGAGAGTTGACATATATAAATAACTGTGCATAAGAGCCAGTGAATGTGTGAGTGGCTGTATGGATCATTGTGAACTTGTATCAGGGATTGTATAAGAGAGTAAATATGTGTTAGTATATGTTTGAATAAGTAAAGTTTGTATAACTGTATAGTTGAGGAAATTGAGGTGTGATTGATTCTTTGCATGACTGACTAGGTGTGTGAGTAACTCCATGGATGTGTGACAGTCTGTGACTGTCTGTTTACACTGAGTGTACCTAAGGTTATATTACAGTCTGAAGATGTTCATTGTATTATCACATAAATGATATCATCAGTGATGTGATCAGTAATGTCAAATGAGATGTCAAATGAGATGTCATCAGTGATATCATTTGAGATGTCATCAGTGATGTCATCAGTGATGTCATTTGAGATGTCATCAGTGATGTCATCAGTGATGTCATTTGAGATGTCATCAGTGATGTCATCAGTGATGTCACTGACCATGTCATGAATGATGTAATATGTGACATCATCAGCAGTGGATTGCGGGTGCGCGATATATAGTTAGCGCATCTAACTATATATGGAATTTCAATGGTTTTATGCGAGTAAAATAAGGTTTTGTAAATGCTAATTCCTAACTATATATGGAGTATAACCTATGGTTTTTTCATTGAATTTCAATGGTTTTTTAAAAGCTAATATCTGTAGCTGTACAATGTATTGTTCTTTAAATTTTGAAATATATTTTTCATGTTCTTTAGACAATTTTTTTAAAACATTTTTTTTTGTTCCGCTCCCAGTCCGCGAACCGGTCTGCTTCCCGTTAGCTCAATTTAAAGCCGCGGCTTAGTACGCGAACCGGTCAACGTTCCTTTAGCGTAACTGTTACGTTTGCATGACGTTTTGCGTTATCGCGTAATACGTCGTTGGACGCGCCAAGTTAGCGGACCCGGAAGTGGACCGGAAAGCGGAGCAAAGCGCGAAACGTAAACACAGCAGGTCATGTGACTCGAAAATAACACTTTTCATTGGTTCATTTCACTTTTGGTTTCCTAATGATGTAATACTTGGTCATGTGATATAAAATTAACACTTTTCATTGGTTTAGAATTTTTCCTTCTCCCAAATGATGAAAACCCCTCCTTCTTTCCTCACTCTGACTTTCATCTTGGTGAGAGAAAGACCTTTTTTGATTCATCAGCAATGGCTTCAATGGTTGCTTCTGCCAGTGTGCCCCCACCACCTCCTCCACCTCCTCATGGGAAGAAAAGACTACCTGCTTCACTAATTATAGAAGAGGAGGAAAATCAAGAAGAGGAAGAACAGCAAGAAAATGACGAGTTTTTGCCAGAGGAGCCCAGAAGATATAATAGGAAAGAAAATTATATCTGGCAATTTTTTAAATTTCCTGCTGACCAAAAGAAAGTAAATGCCAGATACGTCTTTTGTCGCATTTGCGGCGATCGTCTTTCAAGGGGCACAGACAAAAAGTACAGTTTTGGCAATCATACAATGCACAGGCACATGAGTCGATGGCACCCTAACAATTACAGCAATGCACAACTTCGCGACCAACAACAAAATCCGCCAGAAATGGCAAGAAGATCTGTTGTTCAGGAGGTATCGGGACCGGAGGCGAGGGAGGTGATCCCGAACATCCAAATCAACATGGGAGAAGTGAAGCAAGTCTGTGTGTGGTGCAACCAGACACTTTGCTACCGCGAAAGTAGCATTACCCTGATAATGAGAGCCATCACCAATCATGTGTGCCCAAAACGCCCCAAAAAGTAAATTCTTTTTTTTTTGTTGCTCCTGTTGAGCCGTCTTCGATGAATCATTTTTGTTTCCCCCCTCCCCCCCAAAAATAAAAAAAAATACAAAATGTTCAGAAAAAAACAAAAAAATATAAAAAATGTTCAGAAAACTAATAAAAAAAATTTAAAACAACAAAAACAAAAAAAAACAGTTCTTTTCAGAACTACCTCCCCATTATTAAAAAAATTGGTAGAATTCTTTGAACTCTGCCAAGCTCTATTTCTATTAGTTCGCTACCAGTTCGCACTCCGGTACGCGTACTTTGAGCGTACCAAAAAAATTTTTTTAAAAAAAGGAACAGTAAGTATAAGGAAAGGAAACAGACAGTTATGTTACAAAAAAAGACAGCTATAGGGAGTAAAGAAAAGATACTGTTACCCGCAATTCACTTCTGATCATGTCATATATTACATAATTTTTTACATGGTCAGTGAGATCATCAGCAGTGGATTGCGAGTAACAGTTTTTTCTGTTTACTTCCTATAGTTGTCTTTCTTGTAACATAAATGTCTTTTCCTATCCTTATACTTACTGTTCTTGTTTTTAAAATTTTTGGAGATCATTCAGAAACAGTAACATTAATAGAGACAGAATTAGTGAATAATAATGAAGAAGTATGAGAAGAGAGGGACTGAGAAAAATACTTGAAGGAATAGAAAAATTAAGTAATAGAGAAAGGAAGGAGAGAAGTAGCAAACACAGGAAAGTAAAGATTAAAGAAATGAAGCAGTAGAACTAATAGATGTTAAATGTGATAGATTAAATGATTGAGTGAGGGTGACGATAAGGTGTGTCCTCTCTAAAAGTTTGTTTAAGGTGAACCGTACTCTGGGTTGCATATCAAATTTATGCTTGTTGAAGAATACAGACGAGATAATAGATATGAAGACCTACCATTGCAGTAAAACATGCCCATTTATTACATCAATCATAACATAGTCAGTAACATCATCAGTAGTGGAATGTAGGTTAAAAAAGTAGAAAACATTTACCTTATAATTCATGTTAACTTTTCAAGCAAATTTTTCATACATTCAATCTGTAAAAGAGAGAACAAACATTTCCAAAAATATTAAAACATGTATTTAAAAATTAGAAAAAAGAAGGGAAAAGGTTCAAGAAGAAACAGTTTTTAAACAACTTTGACATTTACAGAAACCTCTACTTCCCTACGACCCCTACACAATCCTAAAGATATTTATTTTAAAAAAACAGTATCTTCATGCTGATGAAATGAGGCCTATTTTGAAACATGATGCTTCTTTTGCATTGCTTATGTCTCACAATAGTGATGCAATAACAGCGCAAAAAAGATGTAAAGCCATCATAAAATTGTGTCAAACATTTTAAATGATTGTTTTAGGATGCAAATAAGATGTGTGCTTTCAAGAGCTTTCTTTGAGGTGAGGCCTATTTCTTTTTTTTAAAAAAAAACAATACCTAGAAGTACAGCACTGTAAGCATTAAAATTGACACTTACAGAAGACTCTGCTTCTCCATATCTACCTCACATTTCTAAATATATATCATAATTTCAAAAATCATAACATTAATTATACATGTTAAATGGTTTATTTTTGCTGTTCTCAGAATGTATCAAATTTCACTTAAATCAGTGACTTGAAGGTATTCATCATGTAACAGCGGGAAAAAAAAAACACAATCAAAATGATTGTGTTTAAAAAACCCATACAACCTTCGAAATCTGATTTCAAAACTCCTTAAAATTAACTTACTTTCAATGACGTCGAACGATCTCCTATGAACAGCATCCACTCTGTTGTGCTACAAATATTTTCAGCCCGCCACTTTCTGAAAGAAAACCTCCATCGATACGTGAAATATGTTACATAGAAAAAAAGACTTCTCTCATTATATCACATGTTTCCACTAGGCCAAATCATGTTGCCGCGATTCGCAAGTCTTGTTATTCTTCCAATCAAATCCCGACATTTTCTATTTTCGCAACTTTCAAAAATAAAATATTTGAGATTATTTTCACAATCCTGGACTACTAATAACTTACTCTTCTTTGTCACTCATGTTCTCCTTTTCCTATGACACTGATACTGCTTACTATGAAGCAGACTTACTTGCATTAGGTTTATATAGTTGGATTTTTAATCTAGACAGCATTGCAGACTTACATTCCCTCTACTTAAAATTTTGGTTTTAAAAACACCAGGTAAGAATTTTTAAGGTCAAACGGCAATTTTTTTTTGAACGTTACAACGGAATCATTACAGAATGACCAGCCGTTTCCAGACTTTAAGTAAGCTGTATAATGTCCTGATGTTGTTGATGGACCATCGTGATAGATAATTGCTACAGTAACAAAAGTCCTCCCTGATATTGACAGCTGAGAAGCCACAAAATTTTTTATTAAAGTTGACAATTTTGATCCATCAGGCCTACAACGTTGGATCATTAAAATGACATACTGGCCATATCTACGTATAAATAATGTTGACATCATATCACATTTACATTGGCTACACTCCATGTTGTGATCCGCTGCATTTACTAGCTTATTAAAGGAGACTGATTTACTGTCTGGCAAAGTTAAATATATAAATCTTTCTGAGTCTACACTAGTAGTACTTGATACCATACAGTTCTCGCAGTCATGCTGCCATTGATAAGAAAGCCCAAACAGGTGATCTACATCTACACCCTCAACTTGCAATATATCAAGCATATACATTAAAAACTCCTGACAATCTTGCTGATTATTTTCAGAGAAGTCTGTTTGACCTGAACATTCATCTAACAGATAACGAACTTCAGACACACTTTCTACTTTTGTTCGATCAGTGCTACATTTCTCGAAAACAGAATTCAACAAACAGCATAAAATTTGTTCAGAATTCAACAGAATCTGTTCTTTTAAACTCTCTAGTGAAAAGAGAACATTAACCACTACATTTGCATAGCAGTTGACACCAGAACTGTTTTCAAATTGAAAACCGACAACATCTTCAACAGAATCCACTTTCTTTCTGCTAACAATTTTCGGTTCATTGACTTTTGGTCTTTTTGCAACAACCTCCCTACTATTACTGCTATTTCTACGTTTGCGGCCTACCACACGTTTCTCAAACAAAGGATATTGAGGCAAATGTGGCGCATACTCTCTTCTTAACCTATTGTATTCCTTAACACAATCTAGATCCGCACAAATGTTTGTGACATCACAGTCAATCAAGTACAATCCCGATAAAGTTCTAACTCGTGACAATGCCACATATGCCATACCCTCCTTGAACACAGAACTGCCAATATTCACCAATGCACAGTCTACACTTAAACCTTGCGATTTATGGATTGTCACCGCATATGCCAAGCAAACAGGAAACTGTTTACGGCGAACATATAAATCTTTAACAAGCAAAAACCTAGCAGAACAACGACCAATTTGCTGTACTTCCTCAATGCCATCAAATTTAATTTTTAAAAATTCTATTCCATCTCTATTTCTGTATTTCTCAAAATCAACAACATTACCCATTGATCCATTTACCAGACCTCTTTCTACATGTAAATTCCTTCTCAAAATAATTCGGCAATTTAAACACACATTCAAAGTCTTTTCAAAACCCGCTGTTTTAGATATAGTCTTCTCTAATGAATCCAATTTTGATTTCAAATTGTCTGACAAAATAATTGTTGATCCCATATGCTCTAATTTGTCGATAGCTTCAAGTTTCACAATCTCTTGCTTTTCTAAATTCAACATTTTGTTGTTAAAGATGGCACATTCTGCAAGAGTTGGCATGAGACATATCCCGGATTTCTTCTCAGTAATTTTCCGAAAAATATTCTCAGGCACAATCTCTTGTTTGGGATATAATTTTGACAGTAATCGTGCATTTAAAGCTTCTTTCCCATGCTCGGTCACTTTTCCAATTCTAATATCTTGTAGAATATTCTTGTAATCTTCATCCTTTGCCTGACGCATATTTTGATGCAGTTCTGCATAATTGAAGTTTAACCATATATTGACGTTGCCAATGCTCCCTAGGCACTTCCTGGTATCTTCATGCGTGAGTATTTTGAACACAGGTTGACCTTTTACTGGTGTCAGCTGCAGAAGATCTCCGAAAACAATGATGTGTTTCCCACCAAATAACACATCATATTCAGTTTTAAGTACTTCTTGCATTCTCAAATGCACAAAGGCAAGCATGACATTGGAAACCATGCTTACTTCGTCAATGATAAGTAGTTTCATTTTCCTCAAGACTCTTGAAACTTCACAGCAAGCATCTCCAGATAACTTGTTGTATTGTAATTTGTTGTCATGCTCCACCGGCAGCATCAATAGACGATGCAAAGTAATACCTTTAATATTATGTGCTGCCAGTCCAGTAGGAGCGGTGACAACACAAGACAGCGATGACTCAGTCCTTTCCTGCAAATAACAAGAGATTGCTTTAATGAGGAAACTTTTTCCAGTTCCCGCTTCTCCACTCACGTACAGTCGGACAGGCTTCAACGACGTACACGAGCACTCTTTCTTCTCATGACTTAATCCGTGCTCAATTTCCTTGGTAACTTCATCATATATTTTCCTCTGCTCAACGTTGAGTTGTTTTTCCAAGTCTTGTAAGTTAACTGAATCCTCCTGAGCATGTGCCATGGCTCTTTCTACTTCATTCATAGCAGTGGCAGCTTCATTTTCAATAATAGGTCCTCCAAGTGGATCTTGACTCAATGAAACAGAACTCTGACTGTCCTGAGAACTGTCTCTGGCAATCTCGGCTGCAATCGTTGCTTCCTGCTCAATTTCCAAAGTTAGCATTTCTTGATATTTAGAAAAAGCAGGACATTCTATGGACTCCTTGGCTGCATTGAAAGAGTCTTCGTAACAGAGGAAATCTCCAAGCAGTTCCTCTTCTGCACGCCAAGGCTTGAAAAGTTGCAAAAGTGCTAAATAGAAAAACTCCTTTTTTTCTGGAGATTCGCCACTTAATTTTCGATGGTTTACTAATTGGCATTTTCTTTGCTTGACCAGGCATCCCTCACTTCCAATTACAGCATACACTCCTTTCTCAATATCTTCTTTGATGTTCCTCTTGAATATATAATTTTGGAGAACCTCATATAGACAAACATTCTCAAGGTGACTGCTTCGATTTGGATAATATGTATCCAACATGTTGGTCTTCAAAATGTCGGTACTGTTTGGTTCCTTTTCTGCCAAATACTCAATTTCCCGAACAGGTTTTAGAACTCGATTTCGCGTTGCAGCAAGACCAAGACTCGCCCAAACGAGACTCCTGGATTTGGCATAGAGACTTGCTGAAGACAATCGATCAGAACATTCGTAAGCTCCGATTTCTCGATGCGACAACATCTTCAGACTGAAACTGTACAACTTCTTGCTGAGGCTCTTTTCATGGGAAATGTCCTCCCACATATCCTTCAGTTCGGTCTTTTCTTTTTTGGTGATGTAAGATGTCACATACCGAGCCACAGCCATACAGTTGTCAGCCACAAACTGTATATCCATGTTGGCATTCCACATGGACAAAATCCCTGGGTTGTAGTCATTGATGTACTTGGACTCTTCGTTCCTTTTCAAATTGTATGTATTCTTGGGTGATTTCCTCGTCACATTATGTCGCAGCGAAGACATCAAACTGTTCACTCTTCCTTTAGAAATCACCGGTCGTGGAAAGTTGAAACGACATTTGGTGTAGAACTTGTCCTTGTTTCTGAATTTACGACGACAGTACTTTCCACAACGATGGCTTTGGAAACGTAGAACTTGTTCTCTTAGACTTTTCTTCTCCGTTGCGTTTGGAACAGCACACGTAGAATACTGTTCGATGAAATTCATCACTAAGTCATCCGGATCTGTTCCAAATTTAGGTGCATCCTTGATCCACAGCAACATATGTATATGAGGGGCACCTCTTGCTTGGTACTCCTTTCTCCAGAAGAAATCCAACACCTCTCCAAGAGGTGGATTCTTTTTATTTGTGATGAAAGACATCATAGCTTCAAATCTATGATTGAAGTACCTGCATACATTCACAGGATCCAAAGAACACAGTTCTCCAGGTGTCTTGAATTCAATGTTTTCAATATTTCCATTTGCCTCTCGTAGAAATTCAAGTAAGTCATCCCAGCCATACTCGGCACAGCTCAGAGTGAGGAACCATGTCGGAGTTCCTAAGTTCCTCAGCATACATTTTAAGTCACCATGACGACGGTACCAGTACTCATTAGTACCACGCTGACACGCCATGAGATTAATTAAGTGAGAATCCAAAATACTGTCTTGGACATTGACTTTATGCATAAAGTCACTTGCCGAGATGTTTCGCATCTGTATACCACTTTTTAAGATGTGGTTCACTGCATATGACAGTCCAGACAGATCGCTTTCAAACAGGAGATGAAACAAATAGGGAATGCATTGCCGAAACCTAGGATCTTCTGCATACAATCGTAAAGTCCGGTATTCAGATGCAGGAATTTCACGAGGTCGCTCATCATATCTTCCTCCTTGACCTGTGGGAAATAGCTGTGGGAAACACCGAGCTTCCAAACTTTCCTCCCAAACACTAATGGGACTCCCTTTGGCTTGTTTCATTTGAAACAACTCAATAGCATTCCCCATCACTTCCTTCGAATGCAAAGGATGAACACTATAATGTTCATATATTTCTTCACTTTTAGAGGCCTCTACTTTCTCAATTTGGCCAGCACACAAATCGCTATCCTCTTCATCACTTACTTCCTCTTCTGCAACATATACATTCTTATAGTACTTATTATTTTTCTTCAAATACACTGTTGCCTTTTTGACTTTCCTAACATCCACTAAATCTTGCCATATTTTCTTATTCTTTGTCGGAACCCCATTAACCAAGATAACCAGAGGTTCCTCTTCCACTTTTTCTATTCCAATTGTGTTAATGTTTTTGTTCAAATCTAGAGGCAAATAAACAACTCTTCCCTTTAATCCTCTCTGTAAATCTGCTGGAGGCAATTTCCCTGTCTTTGGCTCCATTCTTACAATAGCCTGAAAGGGATGGATACTTTGAATCAAAATAGATTCATAAGTATTTAAATCCTTCAATTCAGAAGGAATCTCAACCAATTCCAGATTATTATGAACTGCCCTAGCAGGCATCTGGTTTTGGTTTAATTTATTACAACAATAAGTACACACACGTTGATCCGATCCCAAATCAAAATAATTTTCTACCATCAAGTATGTGGCTAAATCCTTCCATTCACTATTATTTTCCCTTTCACTTTTTGCATATAAATCCACTACCTTAGTCTGATTCTTATAATAAGTGCGTCGACAACATACACAAGTGAAATTAGGCCTCTCACTTGATTTCATCTGAAACGTGGCAATTTCCTTCTGAAAATTATCTGTACTGGAAACCTGTACATTATCTTCCACATTACCCTCTACTTCAGGGTCAATTTGAACATTCTCATCTTTACTACCAAAGTAACAAAACTCAATTTCTTCACAAAGATTCTTCACATCTATTTCAGAACCATGCAAAAGAGCAGCACATAACTGTTTAAGCATAATTGCTGGACTCTTAGCATAATACAACATTCTCACTAATTTTCTCACTTTATTATGATGCACTGCTAGCATCCTGAAATGATGAAAAACACTCTGGCATACTCTCCTGGAAAGACAAGCCAGTGAATGACCACGCAAACCTGTCATTTGTCTCACTCTGCAAGGATCTAAATCTTGCAACAACTTCATTTTCTGCTTCAAACTTTTCTTATTAAATGTCCGTATAAAATCACATAGCAAATTGATGGAAACCTGTCGCACACTGCAAATAGAACTACACTTCCAAATGTACACAGGACCCTTAGGACGTCTTCCTAAAACCTCATCACTTAGCGCCTCTTCTGTCTCTGTTGTCACAAGTTGTTCTTTTTCAACTGGACAACCATCCTTCACTTCATAAGCTCGACCACTGATGTCAACTGCATGCACCAAATCATTATCCTGAAAATAAGTCTCCTCATTAAAAAATGCCTCAGAACTTGAACTATGCATCCATTCTCCAGAAAAAACTTCACAAAAGTTAGTACGATTTACTACTCTCTTCCATCTACTTTTTGTTTTGAAATCAGAAATTACCTTGCTTAGTTTCCTAATTCTATTGATTACCAAAATAAACAACTTTCGCTTGATTTCAAAAGCATGATCAATAATTTTCTCTACATTTTTCTTCCTCCTATAAAATGCCGCTTTCTGTTGGCCTTTCTTTTTAATATTTTTCAATAAATTAACTAATATCCTATTACGGAACATTCGTTGTCGAATGTCCCTAAACTGTTGTTTCCTTCTACTATCATGCACAGAGTTATCTCTTCCTCTACCAGTAACATTTGTGATGGGTCTCTCCTTTCCATTTAAATTACTTCTCTTTTTGTTAAGAGACACATTTTTTTGAGCAAAATTTTTTTTACTACAAATATTTCTTAAGAATGATTTCATGCTCTTACCCGGACCTTTCTTGGTGTTTTGACAAGTATTTGGGGAAGAGGACTGCTGCAATAAAACATCATCCTGCTGTCTTTGACGTTTTCTAGCCTTTCGTATTCGACTTCTGGAAGGCATTTTCCAAACTATGAAAGAATCTGCAGTTGAATCTGTGAAAAAATATAATATAAAATGTTATTAACCACTATTACCAAACAGTAAATAAATAACAGTCATCTAAAACTTAATGCCGTACTAATTATTTAACATAGCAAATATTTTCCACCAGCACTGCATCACAAAAATGACACTCAATGGTACAAAACAGGCATACAACACTCATAAATCACTCCCTAATATTTTAAATCATTAATTCAGGATGACGATAAGATGTAGCCTATCTAAAGGTTTGTTTAGGCCCAGATCTTTGGACTGGGGTGAATGTGTGTCATTGATCCACATTCAGTCCATCACCTGTTTTGTTTATTTGAGGTGAGGCCAACACATGGTTGCAGATAAGATTTTCACTGAAAAAAAACCAAGGTAAAAAAACATGTGAAGGCCTACCAATGAAGTAAATCATTAAATGAAAACCAATACATTTCTGGAAATATGCACTACTAGTGCTTCATAAGATGTTTTGGATCATATTTATAAGTTATTTGAGTATCTAGTATGCTATTTTACATTCTTCATGGTGCAAATTTATTGTAAATACGCTCCCACCTGCGGTTGGCAAATTTAGATTTTGATTATGGGAGTTAGATAGGCATGTTAATAATTTCCCAAAAATGGTATATAACCCCAAACAACCTTTGAAGCAAATGCTCTTAGCCATGTTATCCACCTCCCATTGGATAACATGGCTAAGAAGTGCTTGCAAATGTGATAAAAAAAGGCCTGCAATGCATGAATAACGCAGAAAAATCAGCGATATTCATGCATTTTCCAACAAATGCTCTTAGCCATGTTATCCACTTCCTATTAAATAACATGGCTAAGAACTGCTCAGGGCACCATGAGGAACGCTTTCCATTTAAAAAGGGAAAAATAACATCAAAGACACTAAAATGCCTTCTAAATATGAACCCAAACAACCTATGAAGCAATGTGAAAAAAAACTGCCGCAATGCATGAATATAGCAGAAAAATCAGCGATATTCATGCATTTCCCAGCAAATGCTCTTAGCCATGTTATCCACTTCCAATTAAATAACATGGCTAAGAACTGCTCAGGGCCCCATGAGGAACGCTTTCCATTTAAAAAGGGAAAAATAACATCAAAGACACTAAAATGCCTTCTAAATATGAACCCAAACAACCTATGAAGCAATGTGAAAAAAACGGCCACAATGCATGAATATAGCAGAAAAATCAGCGATATTCATGCATTTTCCAGCAAATGCTCTTAGCCATGTGATCCACTTCCTATTAAATAACATGGCTAAGAACTGCTCAGGGCCCCATGAGGAACGCTTTCCATTTAAAAAGGGAAAAATAACATCAAAGACACTAAAATGCCTTCTAAATATGAACCCAAACAACCTATGAAGCAATGTGAAAAAAAACGGCCACAATGCATGAATATAGCAAAAAAATCAGCGATATTCATGCATTTCCCAGCAAATGCTCTTAGCCATGTTATCCACTTCCTATTAAATAACATGGCTAAGAACTGCTCAGGGCCCCATGATGAACGCTTTCCATTTAAAAAGGGAAAAATAACATCAAAGACACTAAAATGCCTTCTAAATATGAACCCAAACAACCTATGAAGCAATGTGAAAAAAAACGGCCACAATGCATGAATATAGCAGAAAAATCAACGATATTCATGCATTTCCCAGCAAATGCTCTTAGCCATGTTATCCACTTCCTATTAAATAACATGGCTAAGAACTGCTCAGGGCCCCATGAGGAACGCTTTCCATTTAAAAAGGGAAAAATAACTTCAAAGACACTAAAATGCCTTCTAAATATGACCCCAAACAACCTATGAAGCTCTAACAGTACATATCCTGAAATTTAATTCATTTCAAAATTCGTTTTTAAACACAGCATATAAATCAATTGTATACCTGCATTCATGAAGAAATGACTAAAAATGTCCTTGAGACACATGAAAGTGTTTTCTGGAATGCCCTAGCACCATTTTTGGGACACTATTAACATGGCTAGGTAACTCCCATAATCAAAATCTAAATTTGCCAAGCACAAGTGGGAGCGTATTTACAAGACACTTGTCCCATGAGGAACACTTTACATTTTAAAAGGCGAACACAACATCTTAGACACTCAAATACCTTATAAATATGGCCCAAAACAACCTATGAAGCTCTAGCAGTACATATCTAGAAATGTAATTGATTTCTTAAATCGTTTTTAAAAGCAACATATCTGTTTCAGCTTACATAACAGACCATGAAATGGCCTCCATGTATTACAATATCTTGTGTAACTGCATGCCAGAATGTTACACCAAATATGCAATTATAATTTCTCTTTGAAACTAATTCTATTAGTATATCACTAGAGACAAAACCACATTTTAAAAACACAGCTTTCTTCATCATTTTCTCCTTAAATCATACTATTCTCTATCTAAATTAAATAAATCTTTTCTCACCTTAGCAAATATTTTTTGAGTTTTGAAAACAGTCTCAGAAATACACCAAATTGTCTTCAGCAGAAGAAAAAGGATGCACTCCAAAGGCTGCAGCTATTGAAAGCACAGAAATACAGATATTCTTTTCACATATCTCTCATATTAGCCAATCATACCTCTTCCCTCACTTTTTTCAAATCAAAATCCTTCCCCCCTCTGCCCTGTCTGCCTTGTATCCATAGCAACCACCTCCTGGAAGACCTCTCATGTTTGCAAATTCACACAACAATGTTTCAATTGAACTCTGAACTCTCAGTGCACCTGCGTATCCAGTGCAATCTTTCATTAAATGTTTCTTCCTTGACCATTCAAATTACATCTTTCAAAGAACACATCCATGCACCCTAACTTTCTGTTTTCAGAAATGGAAATGCACCAATCACTGCTAATGAATCATTAGCATTGTAAATCCACAGTTTTTTTTCTTTAGAAACTCCTACTGTTTCAACTGCCCTTTCATTACCACACTTCATCTGACTGCAGAACAACCTTCAGCCACCATGTTTAACGTCTGGATTGTTGGACATAGTTACATCCACTGGGCTCAAAGGTATGCTGAGAGCAGAAATTTACCTAACCTCAATTTACAAGATGTGGAAATTAAGTGGTTGGGCCAAAGAGGATTAAAATGTCACCAATTGATACCATTGGTGAAAACCTTTATGCATTTGCCAAAACCTGACCTGTTAATACTGCACTGTGGAGGTAATGATTTGGGCACTTTGACAGGGGTAGGTCTGGAAATGCTTTTAAAGGACACCTTTGAGCAATTAATGGCACTTTTTCCTCAAACTGCCTTGGTATATTCCAATATATGCCAAAGACAGAAATGGAGGTGGTCCAACCAATTTTGTCCACAAATTGAGAAAGCGAGGAAGCATGTAAACAAATCTGTGTCAGCTTTCATGAGAGACCATGGAATGGGCTCTCTGTACAACAATAACTTGCGTTACTACATGCAAGATATCTACAGAGGAGATGGAGTTCACTTCTCAGATGAGGGCAACAGAATTTTCATTCTGAATTTAAGACTGTGCATTGGTACCTACTTATAAGTACCTAAATGTACCATAAACCCAAAAGCTCTTCTCAGAGCTACCCTTCATCTGATCACACACTTTTATTATTTTTTTTCTAACTTTTTTCTGTAATTTTCAACAAACTACGCTTAAAGAGCGCTATCCGGTACGCGAACTGGAAGCTAACCGCGCAAAATTTCAAAAAAAAGTTTTTTCTTCGCAAATATAGTCCTCCTCAGCCACCCTCAGAAAACGTAGGGGGGCAAAATACTTGTACCATGCCCCCTTCTACCCATTCAGAACATTATTTACCCTCCATTTTATACCTTGATTCGACCGTAACACAAAATGGTGGACTCCCGTTACGCTCCAAGTATGCGGACCGGACCGCTATCCGGGAAGCGGTCCAAAAAAAAGGCGGGAAAGTAATTTACAGAAAAACGACTAGAGACACTCTCACCAAATATAAATTAGCTCATACTACATAACAATCCCTTTCATTCTCACAAATTTGATTGAAATTTCATTTAGCCATTTAGCCTTTAGACCTCTCCAAATACCGTGAGGTAAATTACTTCACAAAACACATCTGAACTGTTGGAATTGACAACCAATGAAAATGTTACTTTCATTTTCTACTTTTATTACCTGACATTTGATTGGTTATATACTTGAATATATATAAAGGAAGAGAAGAAAACACAGCCATTTTGACTACTACTTCTTGTTGTACAACACCTTTTAATAGCTTCCAAAAACTTCAACTTCTTTGTGAAGGTAAGATATAATTTTTAAAAACGAAATATATTGTGCACTATAACTTAATATAATAGAATTTTTCTGCTACGTATACACTATCCCTCTGTAGTAGTAATGTATTTAGATAGACTTCTCTGTTATAGTTATGAATGGAGTTAGGCTTGTCTTGGTTAAATCACATACACTTTTTTATAGTCCTATTTCCACTCTGATACTATACACTGCCAAAAGATAAATTCACTGATAAAAAATGACTATCTAAAATTAATCCCAACAGTGCCCTATCTCTACTAATATATATTTTCTTATTCAAAATTTCAGGCAAAATGGAAGGCGAACAACAAATTTCATTTTCGATTGAACTGAAGGAGAGCAGCCAAGACAAACTTGATGACTTTATGGATGACAGTAGAGACCACGAACTTCTACAATGTGTTGAAGCAGTAGACAACTTGCTTGAAAATGAAAAACAATTACACCCTATAATAAATTATGACATTTCTGACAATGAAATGTTAGAAAATTTAATAAAGTATGAAAAACAATGAAAATAACAAAAATAACTTTAAAAATAAAGACAACAAAAAAAAAAAAGAAAAAAAACCAAACAATTAACATACAGTCTTTGAAAAGTGTATCATTCTATTATCCTTATAGTACGCTGCCCAGAACGCTTTCCGGTTCGCGTACTAGACGCTCATCGCGAAAAAAAAAAATATATATATTTTTTTGGACCCTGCTGGGCCCTTTTAAAAACACCACATAAAACCTAGGGGGTCAGGGAGGATCTACTATGCCCCCTTATGGAAATTTCCCTCTTTGTTTTGGCCTCCTCTTGTCTCTCGATCCTACCGAGAGAGAAGATGGCGGCTGCACCGGACTGTTTAGAATGTTGACAAACACCGAAGAGCCAATCAGCTTTCCGTGCGCAAAGTTCCGATAAGCGAAAAGTACGCGAACCGGATCGCTGCCCGGACCGCTGTTACAGATATATATCTTGATTTAAACGTTAATTTCTCAAAATCCACTGGAGCACATATATTGAGACCTAGCAAAGGCACATCGGCCTAACAGTCCCTACAATTTTGCCAAGTTTCGTGCAAATCCATTCAGCCGTTCGGGCTAAAAGTGAGTCCAACCGCCCTATGGAAATTAACATGGGAAAAACGCGTTTTGGGACCCCCCTTTTTTCTCGGCCCCCCCTTGATGAAACCCCCCCAAATTTTCAAGGGCTGCTCAGAAACAAAATGTGCCATTTTCCTGAAAATTTCAGCCAATTCCGTCCACAAACGCCAAAGTTATTAGACATAGAATTTTCAGAAATCCCATAGGGAAAAAATCCTAACTATATATACCTACTGGCGACATATATATATATATATTCAATGAAAAAACCATTGGTTTTAGGCCATATATAGTTAGGGATTTGCATTTACAAAACCTTATTTTACTCGCATAAAACCATTGAAATTCCATATATAGTTAGATGCGCTAACTATATATCGCGCACCCGCAATCCACTGCTGATGATGTCACATATTACATCATTCATGACATGGTTAGTGACATCACTGATGACATCTCAAATGACATCACTGATGACATCACTGATGACAACATCCAGTGACTGTATGTTTCTGTAAAGTTAAAATGTGTCTTACATATTGAAGAATGAGTGGATGTATAAGTGTCTGGAAAAAGGATTTAGTAGGTGCATGACTGACTGTATGAGAGAATGATTAAATGTGTCTTAATGAGTGCATGGGTTAGTGACTAAACTATCTTAATTTGTGCATCATTACATCTGTTGTTCTACAAACTGCTGCATGTGTTGATCAGTAGCTATATGAATAACTGTATGGGTTATTGATTGGTTGTCCAAGTAGTTGTATGGGACACTGAGTGTGTGTGTATGGGTAGCTGGGAGGTGTGTGACTCTGTACATAGATGTGTGAGCAGTTGATTCACTAGATGTATGGGTTCAAAAGTGCATGTGGAAACAGCTGTATGGGCGGTTGACTGTGTGCATGAGTGTATTGGTGAGTGAATGGATATCTCAGTGCTACATGTCAAAGTAAGTACATATGTAAAACACAGTACATGTGAGAGTTGTCAAATATAAATAACTGTGCATAAGAGTCAGTGAATGTGTGAGTGGCTGTATGGATCATTGTAAACTTGTATCAGGGATTGTATAAGAGAGTAAATATGTGTTAGTATATGTTTAAATAAGTAAGGTGTGTATAAATGTATAGATGAGGAAATGGAGGTGTGATTGATTCTTTGCATGACTGACTAGGCGTGTGAGTAACTCCATGGATGAGTGACAGTCTGTGAGTGTCTGTTTACACTGAGTGTATCTAAGGTTATATTAGAGTCTGAAGAGGTTCATCGTATTTTCACATGAATGATGCCATCAGTGATGTCATCAGTGATGTCATTTGAGATGTCATCAGTGATGTCATCAGTGATGTCACTAACCATGTCATGAATGATGTAATATGTGACATCATCAGCAGTGGATTGCGGGTGCGCGATATATAGTTAGCGCATCTAACTATATATGGAATTTCAATGGTTTTATGCGAGTAAAATAAGGTTTTGTAAATGCAAATCCCTAACTATATATGGCCTAAAACCAATGGTTTTTTCATTGAATTTTCAAGGTTTTGTAAATGCAAATTCCTAACTATATATCGACTATAACCTATGGTTTTTTTTGTGAATTTCAATGGTTTTTTAATAGCAAATATCAAAAGCTGTCAAATGTCAAGTACGTGATAGGTAAAAACGTTTTCGTGTTTATGCACGCTGATGTGCTTTGAACGCTGCCCCCCCCCCCCTCCCCTCTTTTCTGTTAGTAGTACTCTCTCTTTGCAGATAGTGAAGGGTAGTTAACGCAGACCTTTACCCCCGTTGTAATCCGTCGTACCTGCTTGTCTCTCCATTTGATTGATTGTTATCCAAGCATTTACTGTTTTAGAATTGGTTCTCTTTGGATCATTCTCTATTTACAAACAAGCACAAAGTCGCAATACTCTGTTTAGTCTTTGCAGATAGTGAAAAATCGTGTAAAAAAATAAAAGTAATCGAGCAAAATCAGTAGACCACTAATTCGATCTCTTTTTGACCTCGGTAAAATACAAACATTAGGAACAACCCTTCATGAGAAATACGAAAATAGTGAAATGAACTGAGCTCCACACCATGAGGGCTGCAAGACAGCTCGACTCCGCCACCCACCCCGCCCAAAATAACGACAAACCCTATGCAAATATTATAAATATAGACAACACACCAGCAAAGAAACAGGGTAAAACATTTTATTAAATAACTATTTACATAACTATTTTATACTTTTTATTGCCCGATCCGGCTAGCTCAATCGATCGAGCATGAAACTCGTGCACTGATAGCAAGCGTTGAGAGTTTGTAGAACGATGGCTTCAGATTTTCCACATAAGGTGTAGTGGCGCGAACTGGGAGGGGGCGTTTGGATTCTACCCCTTCCCCAAATAAGATTTTCATACGTGAATGTTCGTTCATGCTTTCTGTCCCTGAGTTGCTTCGATGTCACTGCCTTACACAAATGGCATAAGTCCTGGATGTTGAGTGCCATACTTCAGAGTTCTAAGCAGCGCTTGTAACACTGTTTAAACCTTATTTGCACCTGCTGCAGCTTCACTATTCAAAGTAAGTGGGGTCCGTTTGTGGACCTGACTGCATTGGAAAACAATGTGATACGGGGCCTCCCTAAACCGCTTGACGGAGGCCCCCGAGGGGCGGTGAGATGGCGCGGACTGAGAGGGGGCGCTTGGCTCCTGCCCCCTCCCCAAGTCGTGTTGCCCTGGTGTGGCCTGAGATCGCCCCCGGCATAGGCGGCCGGCTCCCGGGGTCCGGCGGAATTTTTTCCCTTTTGATGACTCTTCCATTCTGGACCTTGTCCCACAATCCGTTTGACCTGAAGACACGCTGTCGTGGGGCGCCCCTTTACCGTTTTAGTTGCCATTCCGCCCGCTTTTGGTACTCTGTGCCTCTTCCGCCATTCAACTGTTTACCGCCCGCTCTTGCGACTACAGCGTCTCGCTCACCATGTAGTTGAGTTGCTCCCACTCTTAAGATTTAACCGAACTTTTTGGACTGCTGAAAGCGGTTGTATTCCGACCGCTGGTTGGTGGAGACATTTTGACTATATTCTGGACCTGCATTGTCGCGTAATGCGTCATATGACGCGACGCGTTAGCGCACCCGGAAGTGCTCCGGTGCGCAAGGCGCAGCTTCCCGGAAACGATCCAGAGCGCGCCGCGCAGCGCGTAACATAAGCATAACAGGTCATGTGACTTGTTAATAAAACTTTTCATTGGTTCATTTTACTTTTGTTTTCCTAATGATGTAAGACTAGGTCATGTGACCTAAAAATAACACTTTTCATTGGATTAAAAAATTTTTTTTCCCAAACGATGAAAGCCCCACCTTGTTTCTGGATGTTTCAGACTGAAGCTGGCGTCACCATGAGAGCACCACCATCTCGTAGCTCCGTCGTGGCCATTCCGCAAGCAATCATGGCAGCCGCTCCCCACCGAAAGCCTGCGGGAGTCGACGGCCCCCAAGACTTTTGTACAATCTTCAAGGCTGAGGGGACGCTTTCGAGAATGGAACCCAAGCCCTGGCAGACAAGCGTCCGAGTTCCAAGGTGTCCCAGGGCCATTTTACTGGACCAGGCCCAAATCCGAAGAGCCGGCAGCCATTTTAAGAGTCCTGTGGCAGCCGCCTATCGCTGCACCGCAAGAGTGGGAGCAACTCAACTACATGGTGAGCGAGACGTTGTAGCCGTAAGAGCGGGCGGTAAACAGCTGAATGGCGGAAAATGCACAGTGTAGCAAAAGCGGGCGGAATGGCGACTGAAACGATAAAGGGGCGCCCCACTACAGCAGACGAGCCTCCGCCATGTGCTTCAAAACTGCATATGTATCTCGTGATATCAAGGTTGGGCAACCAGTACACAACAAGCAGTTACGAGTCCCATTTACACCGGCGCCATTTTGGGCGCGGCCGGGCAGGTCCAGGATCTAGTCAAACATAACAAATGAGGCTGACGTCTCTGAAGCAGTTGACGAACAGCAGGACATAGCAAATAAACATGAAGTCTCTAAAGCTGTTAACTCACTGCAGGACAAAACAAGTAAACCTGAAACCTCTGGAATAATTGTCGCTCAAAAGAACAACACACAAAACTCTGTAGAGCCTGAAGAAAGAAAAACAGAAGGGCACTGTAGTTTCAGACACACTTAACACTAATGACTAAACAAAGATATCGTCTGTTTATGAAGCAGTTATCATGTTCACAGAATTGACAAAGAAGTGTGCAGACACCAATGCTATTAAGAAACACAAGGAAATCCCTAACGCATCAGCATTCTCGGAAGAGGTTGACACAGATAACATCTTAAGGAACAAAGAAAGATAAAATAAGGATGAGGAAGTTATCACTTTAGTTTTTTCATCAGCTAGCGACAGCAAGAAACATATTGTAATGGAGATTAGAGAGGCTACGGATGAATTATCAAAAATATCAAAAGAAATGGCTACTCCCCCCTTTAGCAGATTAGCTAAATGTTTGCGTAATTTAGGCATAAAAGTTATATTATTGTTGTTGTTGTTGTTATCGTTATAGTTCTGGTTAATTTCAAAAAATGTTTAAATATATTTACAGTTTTTGTTGCGTTCGTTATATTTAAAAGTTAATAAAGTTATATTATTGTTGTTGTTATCGTTATAGTAATAGTTTTCTTTGTAGATGTTTTTCCATCACCCGCCCAGGATATCACCACTGTTCCCCATGTCATAAAACCTTAGGATGTTCAATAACTGAAACAGCTAATATGGGTTTACTTACAGGGGACATCTTTTGTTCTGTTTTGTAAAGTAAAACTATTGTGAACGCAAGTATTATACATAGTAAGTGTTTAATATAGCATTTGTCAGTCATTGGTTAAGCAGCTAGGACCTGTTCACTCTTGACACCCCAGGTGCTGTGTATGTTGCACTATAGTGCTGCATCGAGAAAACGGACAACCCTATTGATGTTGATTTTTCATTATTGATTATTGTAAAGAAATGGCGACTCCCCCCTTTAGCAGATTAGCTAAATGTTTGCGTAATTTAGGCATAAAAGTTATATTATTGTTGTTGTTGTTGTTATCGTTATAGTTCTGGTTAATTTCAAAAAATGTTTAAATATATTTACAGTTTTTGTTGCGTTCGTTATATTTAAAAGTTAATAAAGTTTTAAAATCTAACTTTGTTGGAGTGCTATATATTTTTAAAAAATCGGGTGAATGGGGCCTTGAATCGGGTTATTGTCATGTGTGGGCTTTGCAAGTGTACTGCTACAGGATCGGACATTTCAAACTCAAATGCACGTTCTTTTTCTTACCTTTCCGAAGCATGGAGCGCAATAGCAGGCAGAGAAAGGGTGATGCACGTGTTGAACACTGCCTGGCCTGGCAAGTTGCTGGCAGTGCCCCCCCGCCCGCTCCTGAAAGAGGGCACACACACACCGCCGCCCCGAGTACTTCACAAATCTTTAAAAGACCATGCGCTTGTTCATGAGGCTTAAATGGTTTATCACCCCTTCTAGAACCCCTGCATCGACCCTCTGACGTTTCCTGGAAGAATTAGCACGTAACACAATACCAAGCCCTGTCAGCTGAAACCCCCGAGAAATCATGGGGCATATTATCAAGGGGGTTTATTTCCGCTTTTTTGGCTTTAAAAGCCAAAAAAAAAGAGATAAAATTATCTCCCTATTACCAAGCTGTCGCTAACACCAGTTAGTGACAGCTAAAAGGAGATAGCGACCATCTTGGGCCCCGCTTTGCATGTCAGTGATATTTATCACTAATGACATGCAAAGTGGGCGTGCCAAGATTTTAGCGACTGGAAACAGTCCCTAACGATCGCTATCTCCTATTACCAACTTTTGGAGATATTCGCGCTAAGCGCGAATATCTCCAAAACCTAACACCTGCCCTGAGCAGTTTTTAGCCATGTTATCCAATGGGAGGTGGATAACATGGCTAAGAGCATTTGCTGGATAATGCATGAATATCGCTGACTTTTCAGCGATATTCATGCATTGCGGCCGTTTTTTATCGCATTTGCGATAAACCTTGCTAATAGCAAGGTTTATGTGCGATAAAATTCGCCGATGTGCGGCGATAATTTTTGTCTCTAAACAAGTTAGAGACAAAAATTATCGCTAGTTGTTCGTAATATGCCCCCGGATTTTTCCTTGCAGGAATCGGGAGGCGAAAGACTAGCACTGAAATCAGTAGTCTCACGCCTGAATCGGGAGGGTTGGCATGTCTGGATACTCTACAGCTGGGGCCATAAACTACATCCGCAGGGCTAGGTGATAGCCTGGGTCCGGCCTGGACAATCGGACACAGAGGAAGAGGAGTGTCAGAGGGTGCGGTAGTGAATAGGGTGAAAGGGAGGTGTCGGGCGGGCACAGGGTGTGATTCTCAGAGAAGAGCAGCGCAGATGGGGGGAAGTATATGGCCCATGCATGAGAGAGAGAGCGGGGATGACCAGTGCGTGGGGGAGATGCTTGCGAGGGTGGGGAGCCATGCTGAGGATCGGCGGCGTGCAGAGAGTGGGCCTGGTCAAGGCATCTAAAATGGCTGCCGTGCACGACAAAATTGTGGCATTGGACAAAAAGGCAAGATGGCGCAGACAATGTTTATCAATAAGGATTCATTTATAACAAAATATTTACTCGCAGTGACAAAATGGTGGTCAACACTTCCTGATTTCCATCGAATCGAACGTTAACAAACGTCACGCAGCAAAAAAAAAAAAAAAAGCTCACGCACAGAGCAGTTTTTAGCCATGTTATCCAATGGAAGGTGGATAACATGGCTAAGAGCATTTGCTGGATAATGCATGAATATCGCTGACTTTTCAGCGATATTCATGCATTGCGGCCGTTTTTTATCGCATTTGCGATAAACCTTGCTAATAGCAAGGTTTATGTGCGATAAAATTCGCCCATGTGCGGCGATAATTTTTGTCTCTAAACAAGTTAGAGACAAAAATTATCGCTAGTTGTTGGTAATATGCCCCCGGATTTTTCCTTGCAGGAATCGGGAGGCGAAAGAGTAGCACTGAAATCAGTAGTCTCACGCCTGAATCGGGAGGGTTGGCATGTCTGGATACTCTACAGCTGGGGCCATAAACTACATCCGCAGGGCTAGGTGATAGCCTGGGTCCAGCCTGTACAATCGGACACAGAGGAAGAGGAGTGTCAGAGGGTGCTGTAGTGAATAGGGTGAAAGGGAGGTGTCGGGCGGGCACAGGGTGTGATTCTCAGGGAAGAGCAGCGCAGATTGGGGGAAGTATATGGCCGATGCATGAGAGAGACAGCGGGGGTGACCAGTGCGTGGGGGAGATGCTTGCGAGGGTGGGGAGCCGTGCTGAGAATCGACGGCGTGCAGAGAGTGGGCCTGGTCAAGGCATCTAAAATGGCTGCCGTGCACGACAAAATTGTGGCATTGGACAAAAAGGCAAGATGGCGCAGACAATGTTTATCAATAAGGATTCATTTATAACAAAATATTTTATCGCAGTGACAAATTGGAGGTCAACACTTCCTGATTTCCATCGAATCGAACGTTAACAGACGTCACGCAGCAAAAAAAAAAAAAAGCTCACGCACAGCCGCTGGAAGAGATGTATCAACATATATGAGCCTCCTCAGCCACCCTCAGAAAACATAAGGGGATTAGGATACGTCTCCCGCACCCCCTTATACCTAGTAATTTAATTAAAACGAAGCACAAAATGGCGAATTCCCATTTCGCTACCAGTTTGCGGCCCAGTTTGCGGCCCGTGAAGCGCTTCTACCGTGAAAAATCATTTTTTTTTTATTTTCCCCACGGGACCCTTTAATAACCCCAACAACATTCCTAGGGGGTCAAGAGGGGTATACCTTGCCCCCTTTCATTAAATTCCCCCTTCGTTTTTCACCTCTTCTTCTCTCTCGATCCTACCGAGAGATAAGATGGCGGCCGCTCCGGACTGTTTAGAATGTTGACAGACACCGGAGAGCCAATCAGCTTTCTGCGCGCAAAGTTCCGTTTCGCGAAAAGTAGGCGGACCGGAGCGCAGCCCGGAGCGCTGTTACAGATATATATCTTGTTTTGAACGTTAATTTCTCAAAAACTACTGGAGCACATATATTGAGACCTAGCAAAGGCACATCGGGCTAACAGTCCCTACAATTTTGCCAAGTTTCGTGCAAATCCATTCAGCCGTTCGAGCTAAAAGTGAGTCCAACCGCCCTATGGAAATTAACATGGGAAAAACGCGTTTTGGGACCCCCCTTTTTTCTCAGCCCCCCCTTGACGAAACCCCACCAAATTTTCAGGGGCTACTCAGAAACAAAATGTGCCATTTTCCTGAAAATTTCAGCCGATTCCGTCCACAAACGCCAAAGTTATTAGACATAGAATTTTCAAAAATCCCATAGGGAATTAATCCTAACTATATATACCTACTGGCGATAGCCAGTAGGTAATATATATATATATATATATATATATATATATATATATATATATATATATATATATATATATATATATATATATATATATATATATATATATATATATATATATATATATATATATATATATATATATATATATATATATATATATATATATATATATATATATATATATATATATATATATATATATAGCCATAGCAGAACCCTTATGGAAAAAGGAGCCTCACGAAGGTAAAATAACTGCCCTCTTTATTCAAGCAACAGCCTGCCAGCAGGTTAGTTCATGGAAACTTCGTGTTAAAAGTGAAGCACCAGACGCGTTTCAGGAATGAGTTACTTTCTTCAGTGGCGTGTTGGAAGTGTCAGATGCAGGCGCTAAAGGAGAGCACTCGATTAAACATCCCCTGCTCAAGTAGGGTTGGCAAAAAGCCTTCTGGGTGAGGTAGTCCTCTTCTAATAAAACCACTGTGGGCGCGCCTGCACGCCAGCACCAAATTGCAGCAGAGTCAATGGAAGTGACGATGAAACCACCTGCCCCGCTTTACGTGCCGTAGCTCAGGCCACAGAACGAGGGTGGAGCGAGGAGTCGTGCAGAGGATTCCAGCTCCTGGCCCTGAGCTACGGCACGTAAAGCGGGGCAGCTGTAGTTTTCCCAGATGCACGGGATACTACACAGGTGTGCTGCCTCAAGTCTGTCTGGGGGAGGTGCGGACTCGTCACATCGAGTTCAAAAGTGAGGCGGGACCGTGAGCACAGTGACACTTTACCTGTGGAGGCTTTGGGCACTGACGAAGGCACAACAACAGCCAGAAATGCATCTGCCACTTTCCACAATAAAGCCTCCAAATGTTTCCCCTTGGGTCTCAGTTCTCTTTTTTCGGAAGGAGTTCTTGCTGTACATATCCACGCGTCAGCCTGAGACGCCATTACAGAGTACCCCGCCTCATTTTGGGTTAGGACGTCACAGGCTTGGACTGTTCTCAGTTCTTCGTTGTACCAGAGTGATTTGGATGGTCCTGAATCCGCCTCGGAGCACAGGAAGAAAACCGGCAGTTGCGAGGTTAACCTAACCTCATTGTGGGCTGCAGGCATTGTCTTCGTCACCCCTGCCTAATGGACACCTGAAATCTGAGGCTGAGGTGTACCAGGGGAGCAGAGGAGGCTCTGTTGTGGAAAATCAAGCTGAAAAACAGAGCATCGCATTTTGTTTTGTTTTGGGGACTCACTCGGCTTCACTCCCGCACCCACGCACATGGCTTTATTTTTAACCCATCCCCCTAGCACTTACCCCCATGGTCCACTCGCAAGGGACTCTGGGACCTGTAGTTTTCCCAGATGCACGGGATACTACACAGGTGTGCTGCCTCAAGTCTGTCTGGGGGAGGTGCGGACTCGTCACATCGAGTTCAAAAGAGAGGCAGGACCGTGAGCACAGTGACACTTTACCTGTGGAGGCTTTGGGCGCTGACGAAGGCACAACAACAGCCAGAAATGCATCCGCCACTTTCCACAATAAAGCCTCCAAATGTTTCCCCTTGGGTCTCTGTTCTCTTTTTTCGGAAGAAGTTCTTGCTGTACATATCCACGCGTCAGCCTGAAACGCCATTACAGAGTACCCTGCCTCATTTTGGGTTAGGACGTCACAGGCTTGGACTGTTCTCAGTTCTTCGTTGTACCAGAGTGATTTGGATGGTCCTGAATCCGCCTCGGAGCACAGGAAGAAAACCGGCAGTTGCGAGGTTAACCTAACCTCGTTGTGGGCTGCAGGCATTGTCTTCGTCGCCCCTGCCTAATGGACACCTGAAATCTGAGGCTGAGGCGCACCATAAAAGCAGAGGAGGCTCTGTTGCGGACAATCAAGCTGAAAAACAGAGCATCGCATTTTGTTTTGTTTTGGGGGCTCACTCGGCTTCACTCCCGCACCCACGTACACAGCTTTATTTTGAACCCATCCCCCTAGCACTTACCCCCATGGTCCACTCACAAGGGACTCTGGAAACTGTAGTTTTCCCAGATGCACGGGATACTACACAGGTGTGCTGCCTCAAGTCTGTCTGGGGGAGGTGCGGACTCGTCACATCGAGTTCAAAAGAGAAGCGGGACCGTGAGCACAGTGACACTTTACCCGTGTAGGCTTTGGGCGCTGACGAAGGCACAACAACAGGCAGAAATGCATCCGCCACTTTCCACAATAAAGCCTCCAAATGTTTCCCCTTGGGTCTCTGTTCTCTTTTTTTGGAGGGAGTTCTTGCTGTACATATCCACGCGTCAGCCTGCGACGCCATTACAGAGTACCCCGCCTCATTTTGGGTTAGGACGTCATAGGCTTGGACTGTTCTCAGTTCTTCGTTGTACCAGAGTGATTTGGATGGTCCTGAATCCGCCTCGGAGCACAGGAAGAAAACCGGCAGTTGCGAGGTTAACCTAACCTCGTTGTGGGCTGCAGGCATTGTCTTCGTCGCCCCTGCCTAATGGACACCTGAAATCTGAGTCTGAGGCGTAATAGGGGAGCAGAGGAGGCTCTATTGCGGACAATCAAGCTGAAAAACAGAGCATCGAATTTTGTTTTGTTTTGGGGACTCATTCGGCTTCACTACCGCACCCACGCACATGGCTTTATTTTTAACCCATCCCCCCAGCACTTACCCCCATGGTCCACTCACAAGGGACTCTGGGACCTGCAGTTTTACCAGATGCACGGGATACTACACAGGTGTGCTGTCTCAAGTCTGTCTGGGGGAGGTGCGGACTCGTCACATCGAGTTCAAAAGAGAGGCGGGACCGTGAGCACAGTGACACTTTACCTGTGGAGGTTTTGGGCGCTGACAAAGGCACAACAACAGCCAGAAATGAATCCGCCACTTTCCACAATAAAGCCTCCAAACATTTCCCCTTGGGTCTCTGTTCTCTTTTTTCGGAAGGAGTTCTTGCAGTACATATCCACGCGTCAGCCTGAGACGCCATTACAGAGTACCCCGCCTCATTTTG
The DNA here is from genome assembly GCF_964263255.1 of Lissotriton vulgaris. Classification (NCBI taxonomy): domain Eukaryota; kingdom Metazoa; phylum Chordata; class Amphibia; order Caudata; family Salamandridae; genus Lissotriton; species Lissotriton vulgaris. The sequence continues at coordinate 1,376,166,078 of NC_141695.1, forward strand.
GGTTAGGACGTCATAGGCTTGGACTGTTCTCAGTTCTTCGTTGTACCAGAGTGATTTGGATGGTCCTGAATCCGCCTCGGAGCACAGGAAGAAAACCGGCAGTTGCGAGGTTAACCTAACCTCGTTGTGGGCTGCAGGCATTGTCTTCGTCACCCCTGCCTAATGGACACCTGAAATCTGAGGCTGAGGTGTACCAGGGGAGCAGAGGAGGCTCTGTTGTGGAAAATCAAGCTGAAAAACAGAGCATCGCATTTCGTTTTGTTTTGGGGACTCACTCGGCTTCACTCCAGCACCCACGCTCATGGCTTTATTTTTAACCCATCCCCCTAGCACTTACCCCCATGGTCCACTCGCAAGGGACTCTGGGACCTGTAGTTTTCCCAGATGCACGGGATACTACACAGGTGTGCTGCCTCAAGTCTGTCTGGGGGAGGTGCGGACTCGTCACATCGAGTTCAAAAGAGAGGCAGGACCGTGAGCACAGTGACACTTTACCTGTGGAGGCTTTGGGCGCTGACGAAGGCACAACAACAGCCAGAAATGCATCCGCCACTTTCCACAATAAAGCCTCCAAATGTTTCCCCTTGGGTCTCTGTTCTCTTTTTTCGGAAGAAGTTCTTGCTGTACATATCCACGCGTCAGCCTGAAACGCCATTACAGAGTACCCTGCCTCATTTTGGGTTAGGACGTCACAGGCTTGGACTGTTCTCAGTTCTTCGTTGTACCAGAGTGATTTGGATGGTCCTGAATCCGCCTCGGACCACAGGAAGAAAACCGGCAGTTGCGAGGTCAACCTAACCTCGTTGTGGGCTGCAGGCATTGTCTTCGTCGCCCCTGCCTAATGGACACCTGAAATCTGAGGCTGAGGCGTACCAGGGGAGCAGAGGAGGCTCTGTTGCGGACAATCACGCTGAAAAACAGAGCATCGCATTTTGTTTTGTTTTGGGGGCTCACTCGGCTTCACTCCCGCACCCACGTACACAGCTTTATTTTGAACCCATCCCCCTAGCACTTACCCCCATGGTCCACTCACAAGGGACTCTGGAAACTGTAGTTTTCCCAGATGCACGGGATACTACACAGGTGTGCTGCCTCAAGTCTGTCTGGGGGAGGTGCGGACTCGTCACATCGAGTTCAAAAGAGAGGCGGGACCGTGAGCACAGTGACACTTTACCCGTGTAGGCTTTGGGCGCTGACGAAGGCACAACAACAGGCAGAAATGCATCCGCCACTTTCCACAATAAAGCCTCCAAATGTTTCCCCTTGGGTCTCTGTTCTCTTTTTTCGGAAGGAGTTCTTGCTGTACATATCCACGCGTCAGCCTGCGGCGCCATTACAGAGTACCCCGCCTCATTTTGGGTTAGGACGTCATAGGCTTGGACTGTTCTCAGTTCTTCGTTGTACCAGAGTGATTTGGATGGTCCTGAATCCGCCTCGGAGCACAGGAAGAAAACCGGCAGTTGCGAGGTTAACCTAACCTCGTTGTGGGCTGCAGGCATTGTCTTCGTCGCCCCTGCCTAATGGACACCTGAAATCTGAGTCTGAGGCGTACCAGGGGAGCAGAGGAGGCTCTATTGCGGACAATCAAGCTGAAAAACAGAGCATCGAATTTTGTTTTGTTTTGGGGACTCATTCGGCTTCACTACCGCACCCACGCACATGGCTTTATTTTTAACCCATCCCCCCAGCACTTACCCCCATGGTCCACTCACAAGGGACTCTGGGACCTGCAGTTTTACCAGATGCACGGGATACTACACAGGTGTGCTGTCTCAAGTCTGTCTGGGGGAGGTGCTGACTCGTCACATCGAGTTCAAAAGAGAGGCGGGACCGTGAGCACAGTGACACTTTACCTGTGGAGGTTTTGGGAGCTGACAAAGGCACAACAACAGCCAGAAATGAATCCGCCACTTTCCACAATAAAGCCTCCAAACGTTTCCCCTTGGGTCTCTGTTCTCTTTTTTCGGAAGGAGTTCTTGCAGTACATATCCACGCGTCAGCCTGAGACGCCATTACAGAGTACCCCGCCTCATTTTGGGTTAGGACGTCATAGGCTTGGACTGTTCTCAGTTCTTCGTTGTACCAGAGTGATTTGGATGGTCCTGAATCCGCCTCGGAGCACAGGAAGAAAACCGGCAGTTGCGAGGTTAACCTAACCTCGTTGTGGGCTGCAGGCATTGTCTTCGTCGCCCCTGCCTAATGGACACCTGAAATCTGAGGCTGAGGTGTACCAGGGGAGCAGAGGAGGCTCTGTTGTGGAAAATCAAGCTGAAAAACAGAGCATCGCATTTCGTTTTGTTTTGGGGACTCACTCGGCTTCACTCCAGCACCCACGCACATGGCTTTATTTTTAACCCATCCCCCTAGCACTTACCCCCATGGTCCACTCGCAAGGGACTCTGGGACCTGTAGTTTTCCCAGATGCACGGGATACTACACAGGTGTGCTGCCTCAAGTCTGTCTGGGGGAGGTGCGGACTCGTCACATCGAGTTCAAAAGAGAGGCAGGACCGTGAGCACAGTGACACTTTACCTGTGGAGGCTTTGGGCGCTGACGAAGGCACAACAACAGCCAGAAATGCATCCGCCACTTTCCACAATAAAGCCTCCAAATGTTTCCCCTTGGGTCTCTGTTCTGTCTTTTCGGAAGGAGTTCTTGCTGTACATATCCACGCGTCAGCCTGAAACGCCATTACAGAGTACCCTGCCTCATTTTGGGTTAGGACGTCATAGGCTTGGACTGTTCTCAGTTCTTCGTTGTACCAGAGTGATTTGGATGGTCCTGAATCCGCCTCGGAGCACAGGAAGAAAACCGGCAGTTGCGAGGTTAACCTAACCTCGTTGTGGGCTGCAGGCATTGTCTTCGTCGCCCCTGCCTAATGGACACCTGAAATCTGAGTCTGAGGCGTACCAGGGGAGCAGAGGAGGCTCTATTGCGGACAATCAAGCTGAAAAACAGAGCATCGAATTTTGTTTTGTTTTGGGGACTCATTCGGCTTCACTACCGCACCCACGCACATGGCTTTATTTTTAACCCATCCCCCCAGCACTTACCCCCATGGTCCACTCACAAGGGACTCTGGGACCTGCAGTTTTACTAGATGCACGGGATACTACACAGGTGTGCTGTCTCAAGTCTGTCTGGGGGAGGTGCCGACTCGTCACATCGAGTTCAAAAGAGAGGCGGGACCGTGAGCACAGTGACACTTTACCTGTGGAGGTTTTGGGCGCTGACAAAGGCACAACAACAGCCAGAAATGAATCCGCCACTTTCCACAATAAAGCCTCCAAACGTTTCCCCTTGGGTCTCTGTTCTCTTTTTTCGGAAGGAGTTCTTGCAGTACATATCCACGCGTCAGCCTGAGACGCCATTACAGAGTACCCCGCCTCATTTTGGGTTAGGACGTCATAGGCTTGGACTGTTCTCAGTTCTTCGTTGTACCAGAGTGATTTGGATGGTCCTGAATCCGCCTCGGAGCACAGGAAGAAAACCGGCAGTTGCGAGGTTAACCTAACCTCGTTGTGGGCTGCAGGCATTGTCTTCGTCGCCCCTGCCTAATGGACACCTGAAATCTGAGGCTGAGGTGTACCAGGGGAGCAGAGGAGGCTCTGTTGTGGAAAATCAAGCTGAAAAACAGAGCATCGCATTTCGTTTTGTTTTGGGGACTCACTCGGCTTCACTCCAGCACCCACGCACATGGCTTTATTTTTAACCCATCCCCCTAGCACTTACCCCCATGGTCCACTCGCAAGGGACTCTGGGACCTGTAGTTTTCCCAGATGCACGGGATACTACACAGGTGTGCTGCCTCAAGTCTGTCTGGGGGAGGTGCGGACTCGTCACATCGAGTTCAAAAGAGAGGCAGGACCGTGAGCACAGTGACACTTTACCTGTGGAGGCTTTGGGCGCTGACGAAGGCACAACAACAGCCAGAAATGCATCCGCCACTTTCCACAATAAAGCCTCCAAATGTTTCCCCTTGGGTCTCTGTTCTGTTTTTTCGGAAGGAGTTCTTGCTGTACATATCCACGCGTCAGCCTGAAACGCCATTACAGAGTACCCTGCCTCATTTTGGGTTAGGACGTCATAGGCTTGGACTGTTCTCAGTTCTTCGTTGTACCAGAGTGATTTGGATGGTCCTGAATCCGCCTCGGAGCACAGGAAGAAAACCGGCAGTTGCAAGGTTAACCTAACCTCGTTGTGGGCTGCAGGCATTGTCTTCGTCGCCCCTGCCTAATGGACACCTGAAATCTGAGTCTGAGGCGTACCAGGGGAGCAGAGGAGGCTCTATTGCGGACAATCAAGCTGAAAAACAGAGCATCGAATTTTGTTTTGTTTTGGGGACTCATTCGGCTTCACTACCGCACCCACGCACATGGCTTTATTTTTAACCCATCCCCCCAGCACTTACCCCCATGGTCCACTCACAAGGGACTCTGGGACCTGCAGTTTTACCAGATGCACGGGATACTACACAGGTGTGCTGTCTCAAGTCTGTCTGGGGGAGGTGCCGACTCGTCACATCGAGTTCAAAAGAGAGGCGGGACCGTGAGCACAGTGACACTTTACCTGTGGAGGTTTTGGGCGCTGACAAAGGCACAACAACAGCCAGAAATGAATCCGCCACTTTCCACAATAAAGCCTCCAAACGTTTCCCCTTGGGTCTCTGTTCTCTTTTTTCGGAAGGAGTTCTTGCAGTACATATCCACGCGTCAGCCTGAGACGCCATTACAGAGTACCCCGCCTCATTTTGGGTTAGGACGTCATAGGCTTGGACTGTTCTCAGTTCTTCGTTGTACCAGAGTGATTTGGATGGTCCTGAATCCGCCTCGGAGCACAGGAAGAAAACCGGCAGTTGCGAGGTTAACCTAACCTCGTTGTGGGCTGCAGGCATTGTCTTCGTCGCCCCTGCCTAATGGACACCTGAAATCTGAGGCTGAGGTGTACCAGGGGAGCAGAGGAGGCTCTGTTGTGGAAAATCAAGCTGAAAAACAGAGCATCGCATTTCGTTTTGTTTTGGGGACTCACTCGGCTTCACTCCAGCACCCACGCACATGGCTTTATTTTTAACCCATCCCCCTAGCACTTACCCCCATGGTCCACTCGCAAGGGACTCTGGGACCTGTAGTTTTCCCAGATGCACGGGATACTACACAGGTGTGCTGCCTCAAGTCTGTCTGGGGGAGGTGCGGACTCGTCACATCGAGTTCAAAAGAGAGGCAGGACCGTGAGCACAGTGACACTTTACCTGTGGAGGCTTTGGGCGCTGACGAAGGCACAACAACAGCCAGAAATGCATCCGCCACTTTCCACAATAAAGCCTCCAAATGTTTCCCCTTGGGTCTCTGTTCTGTTTTTTCGGAAGGAGTTCTTGCTGTACATATCCACGCGTCAGCCTGAAACGCTATTACAGAGTACCCTGCCTCATTTTGGGTTAGGACGTCATAGGCTTGGACTGTTCTCAGTTCTTCGTTGTACCAGAGTGATTTGGATGGTCCTGAATCCGGCTCGGAGCACAGGAAGAAAACCGGCAGTTGCGAGGTTAACCTAACCTCGTTGTGGGCTGCAGGCATTGTCTTCGTCGCCCCTGCCTAATGGACACCTGAAATCTGAGGCTGAGGTGTACCAGGGGAGCAGAGGAGGCTCTGTTGTGGAAAATCAAGCTGAAAAACAGAGCATCGCATTTTGTTTTGTTTTGGGGACTCACTCGGCTTCACTACCGCACCCACGCACATGGCTTTATTTTTAACCCATCCCCCCAGCACTTACCCCCATGGTCCACTCACAAGGGACTCTGGGACCTGTAGTTTTCCCAGATGCACAGGATACTACACAGGTGTGCTGCCTCAAGTCTGTCTGGGGAGGGTGCGGACTCGTCACATCGAGTTCAAAAGAGAGGCGGGACCGTGAGCACAGTGACACTTTACCTGTGGAGGCTTTGGGCCCTGACGAAGGCCACAACAACAGCCAGAAATGCATCCGCCACTTTCCACAATAAATCCTACAAATGTTTCCCCTTGGGTCTCTGTTCTCTTTTTTCTGAAGGAGTTCTTGCTGTACATATCCACGCGTCAGCCTGAGACGCCATTACAGAGTACCCCGCCTCATTTTGGGTTAGGACGTCACAGGCTTGGACTGTTCTCAGTTCTTCGTTGTACCAGAGTGATTTGGATGGTCCTGAATCCGCCTCGGAGCACAGGAAGAAAACCGGCAGTTGCGAGGTTAACCTAACCTCGTTGTGGGCTGCAGGCATTGTCTTCGTCGCCCCTGCCTAATGGACACCTGAAATCTGAGGCTGAGGTGTACCAGGGGAGCAGAGGAGGCTCTGTTGTGGAAAATCAAGCTGAAAAACAGAGCATCGCATTTCGTTTTGTTTTGGGGACTCACTCGGCTTCACTCCAGCACCCACGCACATGGCTTTATTTTTAACCCATCCCCCTAGCACTTACCCCCATGGTCCACTCGCAAGGGACTCTGGGACCTGTAGTTTTCCCAGATGCACGGGATACTACACAGGTGTGCTGCCTCAAGTCTGTCTGGGGGAGGTGCGGACTCGTCACATCGAGTTCAAAAGAGAGGCAGGACCGTGAGCACAGTGACACTTTACCTGTGGAGGCTTTGGGCGCTGACGAAGGCACAACAACAGCCAGAAATGCATCCGCCACTTTCATAAATAAAGCCTCCAAATGTTTCCCCTTGGGTCTCTGTTCTGTTTTTTCGGAAGGAGTTCTTGCTGTACATATCCACGCGTCAGCCTGAAACGCTATTACAGAGTACCCTGCCTCATTTTGGGTTAGGACGTCATAGGCTTGGACTGTTCTCAGTTCTTCGTTGTACCAGAGTGATTTGGATGGTCCTGAATCCGCCTCGGAGCACAGGAAGAAAACCGGCAGTTGCGAGGTTAACCTAACCTCGTTGTGGGCTGCAGGCATTGTCTTCGTCGCCCCTGCCTAATGGACACCTGAAATCTGAGGCTGAGGTGTACCAGGGGAGCAGAGGAGGCTCTGTTGTGGAAAATCAAGCTGAAAAACAGAGCATCGCATTTTGTTTTGTTTTGGGGACTCACTCGGCTTCACTACCGCACCCACGCACATGGCTTTATTTTTAACCCATCCCCCCAGCACTTACCCCCATGGTCCACTCACAAGGGACTCTGGGACCTGTAGTTTTCCCAGATGCACGGGATACTACACAGGTGTGCTGCCTCAAGTCTGTCTGGGGAGGGTGCGGACTCGTCACATCGAGTTCAAAAGAGAGGCGGGACCGTGAGCACAGTGACACTTTACCTGTGGAGGCTTTGGGCCCTGACGAAGGCCACAACAACAGCCAGAAATGCATCCGCCACTTTCCACAATAAATCCTACAAATGTTTCCCCTTGGGTCTCTGTTCTCTTTTTTCTGAAGGAGTTCTTGCTGTACATATCCACGCGTCAGCCTGAGACGCCATTACAGAGTACCCCGCCTCATTTTGGGTTAGGACGTCACAGGCTTGGACTGTTCTCAGTTCTTCGTTGTACCAGAGTGATTTGGATGGTCCTGAATCCGCCTCGGAGCACAGGAAGAAAACCGGCAGTTGCGAGGTTAACCTAACCTCGTTGTGGGCTGCAGGCATTGTCTTCGTCGCCCCTGCCTAATGGACACCTGAAATCTGAGGCTGAGGCGCACCATAAGAGCAGAGGAGGCTCTGTTGCGGACAATCAAGCTGAAAAACAGAGCATCGCATTTTGTTTTGTTTTGGGGGCTCACTCTGCTTCACTCCCGCACCCACGTACACGGCTTTATTTTGAACCCATCCCCCCAGCACTTACCCCCATGGTCCACTCACAAGGGACTCTGGAACCTGTAGTTTTCCCAGATGCACGGGATACTACACAGGTGTGCTGCCTCAAGTCTGTCTGGGGGAGGTGCGGACTCGTCACATCGAGTTCAAAAGAGAGGCGGGACCGTGAGCACAGTGACACTTTACCTGTGGAGGCTTTGGGCGCTGACGAAGGCACAACAACAGGCAGAAATGCATCCGCCACTTTCCACAATAAAGCCTCCAAATGTTTCCCCTTGGGTCTCTGTTCTCTTTTTTCGGAAGGAGTTCTTACTGTACATATCCACGCGTCAGCCTGAGACGCCATTACAGAGTACCCCGCCTCATTTTGGGTTAGGACGTCACAGGCTTGGACTGTTCTCAGTTCTTCGTTGTACCAGAGTGATTTGGATGGTCCTGAATCCGCCTCGGAGCACAGAAAGAAAACAGCAGTTGCGAGGTAAACCTAATCTCGTTGTGGGCTGCAGGCATTGTCTTCGTCACCCCTGCCTAATGGACACCTGAAATCTGAGGCTGAGGCATACCAGGGGAGCAGAGGAGGCTCTATTGCGGACAATCAAGCTGAAAAACAGAGCATCGAATTTTGTTTTGTTTTGGGGACTCATTCGGCTTCACTACCGCACCCACGCACATGGCTTTATTTTTAACCCATCCCCCCAGCACTTACCCCCATGGTCCACTCACAAGGGACTCTGGGACCTGTAGTTTTCCCAGATGCACGGGATACTACACAGGTGTGCTGCCTCAAGTCTGCCTGGCGGACGTGCGGACTCGTCACATCGAGTTCAAAAGAGAATCGGGACCGTGAGCACAGTGACACTTTACCTGTGGAGGTTTTGGGCGCTGACAAAGGCACAACAACAGCCAGAAATGAATCCGCCACTTTCCACAATAAAGCCTCCAAATGTTTCCCCTTGGGTCTCTGTTCTTTTTTCGGAAGGAGTTCTTGCTGTACATATCCACGCGTCAGCCTGAGACGCCATTACAGAGTACCCCGCCTCGTTTTGGGTTAGGACGTCATAGGCTTGGACGGTTCTCAGTTCTTCGTTGTACCAGAGTGATTTGGATGGTCCTGAACCTGCCTCGGAGCACAGGAAGAAAACCGGCAGTTGCGAGGTTAACCTAACCTCGTTGTGGGCTGCAGGCATTGTCTTCGTCGCCCCTGCCTAATGGACACCTGAAATCTGAGTCTGAGGGGTACCAGGGGAGCAGAGGAGGCTCTATTGCGGCTGAAAAACAGAGCATCGAATTTTGTTTTGTTTTGGGGACTCATTCGGCTTCACTACCGCACCCACGCACATGGCTTTATTTTTAACCCATCCCCCCAGCACTTACCCCCATGGTCCACTCACAAGGGACTCTGGGACCTGCAGTTTTCCCAGATGCACGGGATACTACACAGGTGTGCTGTCTCAAGTCTGTCTGGGGGAGGTGCGGACTCATCACATCGAGTTCAAAAGAGAGGCGGGACCATGAGCACAGTGACACTTTACCTGTGGAGGCTTTGGGCGCTGACGAAGGCACAACAACAGCAATAAATGCATCCGCCACTTTCCACAATAAAGCCTCCAAATGTTTCCCCTTGGGTCTCTGTTCTCAATCAGTCAATCAATCAAAGACATTTATAGAGCGCACTACCTACCCGTAGGGTCTCAAGGCGCTTAGGGGGGGGGGGGTGCCGTTACTGCTCGAACAGCCAGGTCTTGAGCTTCTTCCTGAAGGCGAGGTGGTCTTGGGTCAGGCGCAGGTCGGCCGGGAGGGAGTTCCAGGTCTTGGTGGCCAGGTAGGAGAAGGACCTTCCTCCTGTTGTCGCTCTACGGATGCGTGGGACGGCGGCGAGGGCGTGGCTGGCTGATCGGAGGTGGCGTTTGGGAGCGTAGAAGTTGATTCGGTTGTTGAGGTAGCTCGGGCCTTGATCGTGTAGGGCTTTGTGTGAGTGGGTGAGGAGCCGGAAGGTGATTCTTTTGTTGACGGGGAGCCAGTGCAGGTCTCTCAGGTGTCCGGAGATGTGGCTGTTTCGTGGGATGTCGAGGATGAGTCTGGCTGAGGCGTTCTGGATCCGCTGGAGTCTCTTCTGGAGCTTGGCGGTGGTTCCGGCGTAGAGGGCGTTGCCGTAGTCCAGTCGGCTGGTGACGAGGGCCTGGGTGACGGTCTTCCTGGTCTCCGTGGGGACCACCAGAAGATCTTCCGAAGCATGCGCAGGATGTTGAAGCACGACGAGGAGACGGCGTTGACTTGCCTGGTCATGGAGAGGGAGGAGTCCAGGATGAAGCCCAGGTTGCGTGCGTGGTTCGTCGGTTTGGGTGCGGTGCCCAGGGCGGGGGGCCACCAGGAGTCGTCCCAGGCGGAGGGCGAGGAGCCCAGGATGAGGACCTCCGTCTTGTCTGAGTTCAGTTTCAGGCGGCTGGTCGTCATCCCCTCGGCTACCTCTTTCATCCCTTCGTGCAGGTTGGCTCTGGCGGCGGCGGGGTCGTTGGTCAGGGAGAGGATCAGCTGGGTGTCGTCGGCGTAGGAGATTATGTTGAGGTTGTGTTGGCGTGCGATGGCCGCGAGGGGGCTCATGTAGATGTTGAAGAGGGTAGGGCTCAGCGAGGATCCTTGAGGGACGCCGCAGATGACTTTGGTGGCCTCTGACTTGTACGGTGGTAGGCGGACTCTCTGCGTTCTTCCATCGAGGAAGGAGACGATCCATTTGCGATTTTGCTCTCCCCTGAGGCGGAAGCCGGGGGAATCTTTCTTTACCTTGCAGAACTACCTTTATTACACACCCTCGCTAATTTTTCTGGAAATATTTTAAAAATTGTAACATATTTTAAAAAGGCGCTATCTTAACTTTACAATACCTCGTGGGTGAGAGTAATTCACCAGAGGTCGCCGTTCAGCTGCCAGGCAGAGCGCGCTGCTAGAAGGCGCCCTGACCTCACCTGACCCTCCCGAGGCGCCATCTTGGTGAGGGAAGGTCAGCGCTGTAGTCGATAGAACCCTCCCGCCCTCCCAGGATACTTAAGGCAGGACCGGGTTGGTAAGGTAATTTGCGATTTTGCTCTCCCCTGAGGCGGAAGCCGGGGGAATCTTTCTTTACCTTGCAGAACTACCTTTATTACACACCCTCGCTAATTTTTCAGGAAATATTTTAAAAATTGTAACATATTTTAAAAAGGCGCTATCTTAACTTTACAATACCTCGTGGGTGAGAGTAATTCACCAGAGGTCGCCGTTCAGCTGCCAGGCAGAGCGCGCTGCTAGAAGGCGCCCTGACCTCACCTGACCCTCCCGAGGCGCCATCTTGGTGAGGGAAGGTCAGCGCTGTAGTCGATAGAACCCTCCCACCCTCCTCCGCCCAATAATGAATAAAAACATAGCACCACCCCGGCCGCGCAGCGGGCGGGCGCAGCGGGCGCGCCGATGGCGCGCCGAAGGCGCGCCTAAGGCAAGCCCGTCTGCGCCCGTCCGCGCCGGGACCGGGCCGAGGGCCACGACCCCTGGCCCAAGTCTGACAGGTGCAAGCTTGGTCTACTCCAAGGATGTTCTCCTTAACCTTAGAACACTAAGGAACTATGACTGTGCCACTTTTAACCTTGGCAAAATTCAGACAGAAACCCAACTGTGTTGCCCTCACTGCCTTTTTACAACCCTGCCGCAAGGGATAAAGAATCCCTCAAAACGAATAGCAACATCTGATAAAGCATCCTTAGCCCTTATTAACGCACGGTCACTATGCAAACATAGCCAAGAAATTGCTGACTTAATCACAGACTCTAAGCTAGATATACTCTTCATCACGGAGACATGGACAGATGAATCTTCTGGCCCGGACTTGGTCGCTGCTACTCCTATAGGCTATAAAGCACATAGACAAGATAGATCACAACAGAATGACAAACCTAGACAGAGAGGCGGAGGGATCGCCATTTTAGCTAGAAAAAACATGGAGGTAACAGTGACTCAAATACAAGATACCTCGTGCGAGGCCATGATGTTTTCTATTAAACTTAGCCAACAATTTAACTTTAAAGGGCTTCTCATATACAGGCCCCCAGGAGCGAGAACGGACTTTTTAACAAGTATTAGTACACAGTTGGAATCTCTAGCTTTAGAAGAATCGATCACAGTACTAGGTGATCTGAATTTTCACCTAGACGATAACAACAACAAAGACACTCAAGCTCTCATTGCTGATATGGAAGTCTTGGGGTTACATCAACTGGTTACCTCCCCCACACACCAAGCGGGACATATTTTGGACGCCATCTTCTCAAGTGCCCAAGGGCTTCAAGTGAATGACATTCGCCCACTACCTTGGACAGACCACTATGCAGTTTTTTGCACATTGGCTATGGACAAAAAACCGATCACTGACATCCCCCCTCGCCAGCCTACAACCTTTAAAGCCTGGCACAACGTTAATCAACAGGTTCTAAAAACCTATCTGGATGATTCTCGCCCATCAATCTCCACTAATCCCAACCTGGCTATACAACAACTCAATGACTGGTTGGGGCATGCCATGAACTCATTAGCCCCCACTAAGAAAATATCCACAAATAGGATTACCCCCACCGCACCATGGTACTCGGACGAACTAAAAACACAAAAATTACAGAACAGATATTGGGAAAGACAATGGAGAAAATCTTATGATCCTACAAGCAAAACTAAATATAAGGAGGCTCTGGCAACATACAAAGCCATGATTACAAAGGCTAAAAAAGAGTACTATATGCTTCAAATTGAGCAGGCGAAGAACTCGAGCAAAAAATTGTATGATATAACTAAAGTGCTTTCGGGTAATATTCCAGACTTGACCCCACCCCAAACCCAAGACATGTGTGACGCCATAGCCGACTTCTTTTTTAAGAAGGTGGATGATATTTATCAACCATTTCTGGCAAATATCCCACATTCGAACGAAACCGATATTACTCAGGAAAACTTAACACCAATAGGGACTCCATCTTTTTCAGAGTTTCAACCACTGACAGAAGACCAAGTACTACAAATTGTATCGACAATCAAAGCAGGATCCAAGCTAGATCCTTGCCCACTATCGGCTCTTTTACCGGTGATGGAGTCAATCATACCAGTCCTGACACAAGTTTGTAACTCCATCCTGCTTTCTGGGACATATCCCCTTAGTCTAAAAACCACACTGCTCAAACCTCTGCTGAAAAAACCAGGAGCTCATAAGTCAGAACTAAAAAATTACCGACCCATTGCAAGTCTTCCATTCATGGCCAAAGTGGTGGAAAAGGCCATGAACCAACAATTAACTGAGTATATAGAAACCCACAAGAAGCTAGATGATACTCAGTATGGATTTAGGAAATACCATGGGACTGAAACTGCCCTCATTAAAGCAACCGAAGACATACGAACAATAAGAGACCAAGGCGGAACAGCGGTGTTGGTACTGCTGGATCTCTCAGCAGCATTCGACACGGTCGACCATGGTACCCTGGTCGGCCGTGTTGGAAAAATAGGCATCTCCTCCACGGCAAGAGCTCTCCTCGCCTCCTTTCTCTCGGAGAGAACGCAGGCTGTCTCTTTGGGCCCCTATCAATCTTCCAAATTGTCACAACCGTGTGGGGTACCTCAAGGCTCATCCCTGAGTCCGACACTCTTTAACATATATGTGTCGGACCTGGCCAATGTCATCAAGGCACACGGGATGAGCCTTACCTCCTACGCGGACGACACACAATTAGTGTTGGCTATAAGGGGTGATGGCGAGGAAGTAGCTAAAACATTCCAGAGGGGACTGACAGAACTGGGAGACTGGATGGCAGCAAATTGCCTAAAACTAAACTCGGAAAAAACCGAAGTAATGATCTTTGGGCAACTCTCACCAGAATGGCCTACCTCGTGGTGGCCCCAAACCTTTGGTGCCCCCCCTAATCCAGTGACCAAAGTAAGGAACTTAGGAATAATTTTTGACAATCATCTGAATTTTATGGACCATGCCAGTAGAGTGGCATCAGTTGCCCACCATAAACTGCGCATGATCCGAAAGATAAGTCCCTATCTTCCTACCACCGCCATTAAAACTCTGGTGAGCTCATTAGTTCTGACATCCTTAGACTATTGCAATGGGCTCTTTATCAACGCCCAAGCAAGAGTCTTAAAAAAACTGCAGACTATACAGAACGCAGCAGCACGTCTCATTCTGGGAATTCCAAAATTTGCTCCTTTATCCAATGCCATTCCCAAACTACACTGGTTGACGATTCAGAATAGAGCCAGATTCAAATCCCAATGCATTGTATACAAAGTCCTAAACAAACAGGGTCCACAGTTCCTCAAAGACCACCTACGACCGTACCAACCCACACGCCAACTGCGCTCTACCAACAGTAACCAACTTATGGTACCTCGAACCAAAACTGTGATGTGGGGAGACCGACGGTTCGTAGTGGCGGCTTCTAAACTTTGGAATACCTTACCCCAGGACATTAGGGCATGTCCCACGCTACTCCAATTTCGCAAGAAATTAAAAACTTGGCTGTTTAATAAATAAACTTGTACATGACTCCAGGTATAGAATAATCATCAGAGCAAGGCAGTTTCAACCAGCCGGCAAATTATTTAGCGCCAAGACACCCCAGGGTATATGCTGCGCTTTACAAATGCCAATAAATAAATAAATAAATAAATTCCAGTGCCTTCTCCTGGATTCCGACGTTGCTGAGGCACTGCACTAGGGTGCGGTGGCAGACCGTGTCGAAAGCTGCGGAGAGGTCTAGGAGGATGAGGGCCGCTGTTTCTCCGTTGTCCATCAGGGCTCGGATGTCGTCGGTGGCGGCGATGAGGGCGGTCTCGGTGCTGTGGTTGGCTCGAAAGCCGGACTGTGAGGGGTCGAGGGATCCGTTCGTCTCGAGGAAGGCGGCCAGCTGTTTGTTGACGGTCTTCTCGATGACTTTGGCTGGAAACGGGAGTAGCGAGATGGAGCGGTAATTCTTGAGTTCGGTGGGGTCTGCTGTGGGTTTCTTGAGTAGAGCGCTGAGTTCGGCGTGCTTCCAGCTCTCGGGGAAGGTGGCGGTGTCGAAGGAGGTGTTGATAATGTCCTGCAGGTGGGGTGCGATGATAGCGTCGGCTTTGTTGAAGACGTGGTGAGGGCAGGGGTCGGTCGGAGATCCGGAGTGGACGGAGTTCATCATGCGGACGGTGTCTTCTGTGCTGATCGGAGTCCAGGCTTGGAGGGTGGTGGTGGGCGGCGTTGCTGTGGTCGTGGCGTGGGTCTCTTTTTTCGGAAGGAGTTCTTGCTGTACATATCCACGCGTCAGCCTGAGACGCCATTACAGAGTACCCCGCCTCATTTTGGGTCAGGACGTCACAGGCTTGGACTGTTCTCAGTTCTTCATTGTACCAGAGTGATTTGGATGGTCCTGAATCCGCCTCTGAGCACAGGAAGAAAACCGGCAGTTGCGAGGTTAACCTAACCTCGTTGTGAGCTGCAGGCATTGTCTTCGTCGCCCCTGCCTAATGGACACCTGAAATCTGAGGCTAAGGCGTACCAGGGGAGCAGAGGAGGCTCTGTTGCGGACAATCAAGCTGAAAAACAGAGCATTGCATTTTGTTTTGTTTTGGGGACTCACTCGGCTTCACTCCCGCACCCAGGCACATGGCTTTATTTTGAACCCATCCCCCCAGCACTTACCCTCGTGGTCCACTCACAAGGGACTCTGGGACCTGTAGTTTTCCCAGATGCACGGGACACTACACAGGTGTGCTGCCTCAAGTCTGTCTAGGGGAGGTGCGGACTCATCACATCGAGTTCAAAAGAGAGGCGGGACCGTGAGCACAGTGACACTTTACCTGTGGAGGCTTTGGGCGCTGACGAAGGCACAAAAACAGCCAGAAATGCATCCGCCACTTTCCACAATAAAGCCTCCAAATGTTTCCCCTTGGGTCTCTGTTCTCTTTTTTCGGAAGGAGTTCTTGCTGTACATATCCACGCGTCAGCCTGAGACGCCATTACAGAGTACCCCGCCTCATTTTGGGTTAGGACGTCACAGGCTTGGACTGTTCTCAGTTCTTCGTTGTACCAGAGTGATTTGGATGGTCCTGAATCCGCCTCGGAGCACAGGAAGAAAACCGGCAGTTGCGAGGTTAACCTAACCTCGTTGTGGGCTGCAGGCATTGTCTTCGTCGCCCCTGCCTAATGGACACCTGAAATCTGAGGCTGAGGCGTACCAGGGGAGCAGAGGGGGCTCTGTTGCGGACAATCAAGCTGAAAAACAGAGCATCGCATTTTGTCTTGTTTTGGGGACTCACTCAGCTTCACTCCCGCACCCACGCACATGGCTTTATTTTTAACCCATCCCCCCAGCACTTACCCCCATGGTCCACTCACAAGGGACTCTGGGACCTGCAGTTTTCCCAGATGCACGGGATACTACACAGGTGTGCTGTCTCAAGTCTGTCTGGGGGAGGTGCGGACTCGTCACATCGAGTTCAAAAGAGAGGCGGGACCGTGAGCACAGTGACACTTTACCTGTGGAGGCTTTGGGCGCTGACGAAGGCACAACAACAGCAATAAATGCATCCGCCACTTTCCACAATAAAGCCTCCAAATGTTTCCCCTTGGGTCTCTGTTCTCTTTTTTCGGAAGGAGTTCTTGCTGTACATATCCATGCGTCAGCCTGAGACGCCATTACAAAGTACCCCGCCTCATTTTGGGGTAGGACGTCACAGGCTTGGACTGTTCTCAGTTCTTCATTGTACCAGAGTGATTTGGATGGTCCCGAATCCGCCTCGGAGCACAGGAAGAAAACCGGCAGTTGCAAGGTTAACCTAACCTCGTTGTGGGCTGCAGGCATTGTCTTCGTCGCCCCTGCCTAATGGACACCTGAAATCTGAGGCTGATGCATACCAGGGGAGCAGAGGAGGCTCTGTTGCGGACAATCAAGCTGAAAAACAGAGCATCGCTTTTTGTTTTGTTTTGGGGACTCACTCGGCTTCACTCCCACACCCACGCACATGGCTTTATTTTTAACCCATCCCCCCAGCACTTACCCCCATGGTCCACTCACAAGGGACTCTGGAACCTGTAGTTTTCCCAGATGCACGGGATACTACACAGGTGTGCTGCCTCAAGTCTGTCTGGGGGAGGTGCGGACTCGTCACATCGAGTTTAAAAGAGAGGCGGGACCGAGAGCACAGTGACACTTTACCTGTGGAGGCTTTGGGCGCTGACGAAGGCACAACTACAGCCAGAAATGCATTCACCACTTTCCACAATAAAGCCTCCAAATGTTTCCCCTTGGGTCTCTGTTCTCTTTTTCGGAAGGAGTTCTTGCTGTACATATCCACGCGTCAGCCTGAGACACCATTACAGAGTACCCCGCCTCATTTTGGGTTAGGACGTCACAGGCTTGGACTGTTCTCAGTTCTTCGTTGTACCAGAGTGATTTGGATGGTCCTGAATCCGCCTCGGAGCACAGGAAGAAAACCGGCAGTTGCGGAGTTAACCTAACCTCGTTGTGGGCTGCATGCATTGTCTTCGTTGCCCCTGCCTAATGGACACCTGAAATCTGAGGCTGAGGCGTACCAGGGGATCAGAGGAGGCTCTGTTGCGGACAATCAAGCTGAAAAACAGAGCATCGCATTTTGTTTTGTTTTGGGGACTCACTCGGCTTCACTCCCGCACCCACGCACATGGCTTTATTTTTAACCCATCCCCCCAGCACTTACCCCCATGATCCACTCAAAAGGGACTCTGGGACCTGTAGTTTTCCCAGATGCACGGGATACTACACAGGTGTGCTGCCTCAAGTCTGTCTGGGGGAGGTGCGGACTCGTCACATCGAGTTCAAAAGAGAGGCGGGACCGTGAGCACAGTGACACTTTTCCTGTGGAGGCTTTGGGCGCTGACGAAGGCACAACAACAGCCAGAAATGCATCCGCCACTTTCCACAATAAAGCCTCCAAATGTTTCCCCTTAGGTCTCTGTTCTCTTTTTTCGGAAGGAGTTCTTGCTGTACATATCCACGCGTCAGCCTGAGACGCCATTACAGAGTACCCCGCCTCATTTTGGGTTAGGACATCACAGGCTTGGACTGTTCTCAGTTCTTCGTTGTACCAGAGTGATTTGGATGGTCCTGAATCCACCTCGGAGCACAGGAAGAAAACCGGCAGTTGCGAGGTTAACCTAACCTCGTTGTGGGCTGCATGCATTGTCTTCGTCGCCCCTGCCTAATGGACACCTGAAATCTGAGGCTGAGGCGTACCAGGGGAGCAGAGGAGGCTCTGTTGCGGACAATCAAGCTGAAAAACAGAGCATCGCATTTTGTTTTGTTTTGGGGACTCACTCGGCTTCACTCCCACACCCACGCACATGGCTTTATTTTTAACCCATCCCCCCAGCACTTACCCCCATGGTCCACTCACAAGGTACTCTGGGACCTGTAGTTTTCCCAGATGCACGGGATACTACACAGGTGTGCTGCCTCAAGTCTGTCTGGGGGAGGTGCGGACTTGTCACATCGAGTTCAAAAGAGAGACGGGACCGTGAGCACAGTGACACTTTTCCTGTGGAGGCTTTGGGCGCTGACGGAGGCACAACAACAGCCAGAAATGCATCCGCCACTTTCCACAATAAAGCCTCCAAATGTTTCCCCTTGGGTCTCTTTTCTCTTTTTTCGGAAGGAGTTCTTGCTGTACATATCCACGTGTCAGCCTGAGACGCCATTACAGAGTACCCCGCCTCATTTTGGGTTAGTACGTCATAGGCTTGGACTGTTCTCAGTTCTTCGTAGTACCAGAGTGATTTGGATGGTCCTGAATCCACCTCGGGGCACTGGAAGAAAACCGGCAGTTGCGAGGTTAACCTAACCTTGTTGTGGGCTGCAGGCATTGTGTTCGTGTCCCCTGCCTAATGGACACCAAAAATCTGAGGCTGAGGCGTACCAGGGGAGCAGAGGAGGCTATGTTGCAGACAATCAAGCTAAAAGACAGAGCATCGCATTATGTTTTGTTTTGGGGACTCACTCAGCTTCACTCCCGCGCCCACGCACATGGCTTTATTTTTAACCAATCCCCCCAGCACTTACCCCCATGGTCCACTCACAAGGGACTCTGGGACCTGTAGTTTTCCCAGATGCACGGGATACTACACAGGTTTGCTGCCTCAAGTCTGTCTGGGGGAGGTGCGGACTCGTCACATCGAGTTCAAAAGAGAGGCGGGACCGTGAGCACAGTGACACTTTACCTGTGGAGGCTTTGGGCGCTGACGAAGGCACAACAACAGCCAGAAATGCAGCCACCACTTTCCACAATAAAGCCTCCAAATATTTCCCCTTGGGTCTCTGTTATCTTTTTTCGGAAGGAGTTCTTGCTGTACATATCCACGCGTCAGCCTGAGACACCATTACAGAGTACTCGCCTCATTTTGGGTTAGGACGTCACAGGCTTGGACTGTTCTCAGTTTCTCGTTGTACCAGAGTGATTTGGATAGTCCTGAATCCACCTCGGAGCACAGGAAGAAAACCGGCAGTTGCGAGGTTAACCTAACCTCGTTGTGGGCGGCAGGCATTGTCTTCGTCGCCCCTGCCTAATGGACACCTGAAATCTGAGGCTGAGGCGTACCAGGGGAGCAGAGGAGGCTCTGTTGCGGACAATCAAGCTGAAAAACAGAGCATCACATTTTGTTTTGTTTTGGGGACTCACTCAGCTTCACTCCCGCACCCACGCACATGGCTTTATTTTTAACCCATCCCCCCAGCACTTACCCCCATGGTCCACTCAAAAGGGACTCTGGGACCTGTAGTTTTCCCAGATGCACGGGATACTACACAGGTGTGCTCCCTCAAGTCTGTCTGGGGGAGGTGCGGACTCGTCACATCGAGTTCAAAAGAGAGGCGGGACCGTGAGCACAGTGACACTTTTCCTGCGGAGGCTTTGGGCGCTGACGAAGGCACAACAACAGCCAGAAATGCATCCACCACTTTCCACAATAAAGCCACCAAATGTTTCCCCTCTGGTCTCTGTTCTCTTTTTTCGGAAGGAGTTCTTGCTGTACATATCCACGCGTCAGCCTGAGACGCCATTACAGAGTACCGCGCCACATTTTGGGTTAGGACGTCACAGGCTTGGACTGTTCTCAGTTCTTCGTTGTACCAGAGTGATTTGGATGGTCCTGAATCCGCCTCGGAGCACAGGAAGAAAACCGGCAGTTGCGAGGTTAACCTAACCTCGTTGTGGGCTGAATGCATTGTCTTCGTCGCCCCTGCCTAATGGACACCTGAAATCTGAGGCTGAGGCGTACCAGGGGAGCAGAGGAGGCTCTGTTGCGGACAATCAAGCTGAAAAACAGAGCATCGCATTTTGTTTTGTTTTGGGGACTCACTCGGCTTCACTCCCGCACCCACGCACATGGCTTTATTTTTAACCCATCCCCCCAGCACTTACCCCCATGGTCCACTCACATGGGACTCTGGGACCTGTAGTTTTCCCAGATGCACGGGATACTACACAGGTGTGCTGCCTCAAGTCTGTCTGGGGGAGGTGCGGACTTGTCACATCGAGTTCAAAAGAGAGGCGGGACCGTGAGCACAGTGACACTTTTCCTGTGGAGGCTTTGGGCGCTGACGGAGGCACAACAACAGCCAGAAAAGCATCCGCCACTTTCCACAATAAAGCCTCCAAATGTTTCCCCTTGGGTCTCTGTTCTCTTTTTTCGGAAGGAGTTCTTGCTGTACATATCCACGTGTCAGCCTGAGACGCCATTACAGAGTACCCCGCCTCATTTTGGGTTAGTAAGTCATAGGCTTGGACTGTTCTCAGTTCTTCGTAGTACCAGAGTGAGTTGGATGGTCCTGAATCCGCCTCGGAGCACAGGAAGAAAACCGGCAGTTGCGAGGTTAACCTAACCTTGTTTTGGGCTAAAGGCATTGTCTTCGTTGCCCCTGCCTAATGGACACCTGAAATCTGAGGCTGAGGCGTACCAAGGGAGCAGAGGAGGCTATGTTGCGGACAATCAAGCTGAAAAACAGAGCATCGCATTATGTTTTGTTTTGGGGACTCACTCGGCTTCATTCCGGCACCCACGCACATGGCTTTATTTTTAACCCATCCCCCAGCACTTACCCCCATGGTCCACTCACAAGGGACTCTGGGACCTGTAGTTTTCCCAGATGCACGGGATACTACACAGGTGGGCTGCCTCAAGTCTGTCTGGGGGAGGTGCGGACTCGTCACATCGAGTTCAAAAGAGAGGCGGGACCGTGAGCACAGTGACACTTTTCCTGTGGAGGCTTTGGGCGCTGATGAAGGCAGCTCCTGAAAATTTGGGGGGGTTTCGTCAAGGGGGGGATGAGAAAAAAGGGGGGTCTCCAAACGCGTTTTTAACATTGAGTTTTCCATAGGGCGGTTGGACTCACTTTTAGCTCGAACGGCTGAATGGATTTACACGGGAACTTGGCAAAATTGTAGATATGGTTTGCCCGAAGTGCCTTTGCTATGTCTCAATATATGTGCTCCAGAGGATTTTGAGAAATTAACGTTTTAAAAAACATCTATATCTGTGACAGCGCTCCGGTTAGCGCTCCGGTTCGCGTACCTGACGCGTAACGGAACTTCGCGAAGCAAAGCTGATTGGCTCTCCGGTGTCTGTCAACATTCTAAACAGTCCGGACCGGCTGCCATCTTGTCTCTCGGTAGGATCGAGAGACAAGAGGAGGAGAAAAACGAAGGGGGAATTTAATGAAAGGGGGCAAGGTAGACCCCTCTTGACCCCCTAGGAATGATGTTGGGGTTATTAAAGGGTCCCGTGGGGCAAATTAAAAAAATTTGATTTTTCGCGGTAGAAGCGCTTCCCTTTACGCGAACAGGGTCGCTCCCCGGTAGCGTAACGGGAGTTCGCCATTTTGTGTTTCGTTTTAATTAAATCACAAGATGGAGGAAAAAAAATGTGGGAAATGGGTATAAGGGGGCACGGGAGACGTATCCTGACCCCCTAGGTTTTCTGAGGGTGGCTGAGGAGGCTCATATATGTTGGAATAAAAAAAAAATGAATTTTTCGCGTGGTTAGCTGCCGATACGCGAACCGGGTAGCGAACCGGGAAGCGAACATAAGTGAAAATTAGTGAAAAAAGGTACATTCGAAATTTGGAAAGACTAATTATAGTTAAGGTAGCTCTGAAAAGAGCTTTTGTGTTCTGTGTAAGTTCTAGGTACTTATAAGTAGGTACCAATACACAGTCTTAAACTTTGTATGAAAACTCTGTTGCCCTCATCTGAGAAGTGCACACCATCTCCTCTGTAGATATCTTGCATGTAGTAACGCAAGTTATTGTTGTAGATGGCGCCCATTTCATGGTCTCTCATATAAGCTGAAACAGACTTATTTACATGCTTCCTCGCTTTCTCAATTTGTGGACAAAATTGATTGGACCACCTCCATTTCTGTCTTTGGCATATATTGGAATATACCAAGGCAGTTTGAGGGAAAAGTGCCATTAATTGCTCCAAGGTGTCCTTTAAGAGCATTTCCAGACCTACCCCAGTCAAAGTGCCCAAATCATTTCCTCCACATTGCACTATTATGAGGTCAGGGTTTGGCAAATGCAAAAAGGTTTTCACCAATGGTATCAATTGGTGACATCTCAATCCTCTTTGCCCAATCCATTTGATATCCACATTTTGAAAATTGAGGTTGTGTAAATTTCTGTTATCAGCATATCTGTGAGCCCAGTGGATATAGCTATGTCCAATAATCCAGACAGAAAACATGGCGAGAGGAGGTTCTGCTGCAGTCAGATGAAGTGTGGGAATGAAATGGCAGTTGAAACAGTAGGAGTTTGTAAAGAAAAAAACTTTGGAGTGTCAGTGCTAATCGTTCATTAGCAATGATTGGTGGATTTCCATTGCTGAAAACCGAAAGTTAGGGTGCATGGATGTGTTCTTTGAAAGATGTAATTTGAATGGTTAAGAAAAAATGATTTTATGAAAGATTGCAGTGGATTAGCAGGTGTACTGAGAGTTCAGAGTTCATTTCAAATATTGTTGTGTGAACTTGTAAACATGAGAGGTCTGGCTGGAGGTAGTTGCTATGGAAAAAGGGCAGAAAGGGCAGAGGGGGGAAGGGTGTTGATTTGAAAAAAGTGAGGGAAGAGTTTTGATTGGCTGACATGAGAGATATGTGTGATGAATATCAGCATTTCTGTGCCTTTCTTGGTTGCAGCCTCTGGAGTGCATACCTTTTGTTCTGCTAAAGAAAAATTGGTGTGTTTCTGAGACTGTTTTGAAATTCAAAAAGCATTTGCTAAGGTGAGATATGGTTTCTTTATTTTAGATAGAGACTAGTATGCTTTTTGGAGAAAATAAGAAAGCCAACTGTGCATTTAAAATGATGTTTTGAGTCAAGTGTTTGCATTATGTTTTCCAAGAAGATTTTGCATTCGTTTACAAATTGTAATTGCAGATAATGTTAAGTATTAGTACTGACAAGGTGTGGTTGTAGATAGGAGCTGTGCTGTGTTTTCAAATTATGATCAGAAAATCGTTTTTAAGGAAAAGGAATGCTTTTCAAATTTATAAGAATTTATTTACTTGTGATGTGAGTCCTGCATTGCGTCGCTTTTGTTGAATAGATGCATGATGCATCTGTACTGTTTTTGCCCCATGGTGCTCCGCATTGTAAATGTTAAAAACGATGCATAAGTGGTGTATGGGCCTTGTAAATACTCTCCTATGTGTGTGCATGGCCATTTTAAGTCACTTACCCCTGGTGCAAGGGCCTTGTAAATATGCCCTCATGTGTGCTTGGCATTTTTAAATCACTTATCCCTGGTGCAAGTTCCTTGTAAATACGTCGTCATGTGTGCTTGCACATTTCAAATCACTTCCCCGTGGTGCAAGGGCCTTGTAAATACGCCCCCATGTGTGCTTGGCCATTTCTAGTTACTTCCTCCTGGTGCAAGGGCCTTGTAAATACGCCCCCTTGTGTGCTTGGCCATTTCAAGTCACTTCCCCCTGGTGTAAGGGCCTTGTAAATACGCCCTCATGTGTACTTGGCCATTTTAAGTCACTTCCCCCTGGTGCAAGGGCCTTGTAAATACGGCCCCATGTGTGGTTGGCAATTTTATGTGACTTCCCCCTGGTGCTGTGTTTTCAAATTATGATCAGAAAATTATTTTTAAGGAAAAGGAATGCTTTTTAAATTTATAAGAATGTATTTACTTGCGATGTGACTCTTGCAATGCGTGTTTTTTATGGAATAGATGCATGATACATCTACGCTGTTTATGCCCCATGGTGCTCCACAGTGTCAATGTCAAAAGCGATGCATAAGTGGTGCAAGGGCCTTCTAAATACGCCTCCATGTGTGCTTGGCCATTTCAAGTCACTTTCCCCTGGTGCAAGGGCCTTGTAAATACGTCCTCATGTGTGCTTGGCAATTTTAAGTCACTTCCCCCTGGTGCAAGGGCCTTGTAAATACGCCCCCATGTGTGCTTGTCCATTTCAAGTCACTTCCCCCTGGTGCAAGGGCCTTGTAAATACGTCCTCATGTGTGCTTGGCAATTTTAAGTCACTTCCCCCTGGTGCAAGGGCCTTGTAAATACGCCCCCATGTGTGCTTGGCCATTTCAATTCAATTGTTTGCTTACTGTTATTGATTTACTGTTGGGTAATAGTATTTAATAACATTTTTTAAATAAATTTTCCACAGATTCAACTCAAAATATTCTTAAAAATTCAAACATGCCCTCAAGGCAAAGAAAAAAAAAAGAAGCAAAGCGACTTACACCGCACCTTGATAAAAATGGAGATAATGGACCTTTGCAGCAGTCCTCTAGAATTAAAAGTTGTGAAGTCACCCAAAAAATTCCGGGTAAGACAACAAAATCTTTTTTAAGAAACATTTGCAGACGAAAAAGTATCACTAGAGAACATGCTTTAGTTCAGAAGAAGAGAGCTAATTTAAACGGGAAGGAAAGGTCCCTCAAAAATGTAACTGCTAGAGCAGGAGATAACTCTGTGCATGGTAGTAGAAGGAAAAATCTGTTTAGAGACATTCGTAGACGAATGTTCCGCAACAGGATAATTGGCAATTTGTTAAAAATTTTTTAAAAAGGTCAACAGAAAGTGGCTTTTTATAAGAGAAAGAAAAATGTAGAGAAAATTATTGATCAGGCTTTCGAAATTAAGCGAAAGTTATTTATTTTGGTAATCAATAGAATTAGGAAACTAAACAAGGTAATTTATGATTTCAAATCAAAAAGTAGATGGAAGAGAGTAGTTAATCGAAGTAATTTTTGTGAAGTTTTCTCAGGAGAATGGATGCATAGTTCAAGTTGTGAGGCATTTTTCAATGAGGAGAGTTACTTCCAGGACAATGATTTGGTGCATGCAGTTGACACTAGTGGTCGAGCATATGAGGTAAAAGATGGTTGTCCGGTTGAAAAAGAAAAACATGTGTCTGCAGATGCAGAAGAGGTGTTAGGTGATGAGGTTTTAGGGAGACGTCCTAAGGGACCAGTGTACATCTGGAAGTGTAGTTCTATTTGCAGTGTACGACAGGATTCCATCAATTTGCTTTGTGATTTTGTACGGACATTTAATAAGAAAAGTTTAAAAAAAAATAAAGTTGTTGCAAGAATTAGATCCTTGCAGAGTGAGACAAGTGACAGGTTTGCGTGGTCATTCACTGGCTTGTCTTTCCAGGAGAGTATGCCAGAGTGTTTTTCATCATTTCAGGATGCTAGCAGTGCATCATAATAAAGTGAGGAAATTAGTTAGAATGTTGTATTATGCTAAGAGTCCGGCAATTATGCTTAAACAATTAAGTACTGCTCTTGGTTCTGAAGTAGATGTGAAGAATATTTGTGAAGAAATTGAGTTCTGTTACTTTGCTGGTGAAGAGAACAATGTTGAAATTGACCCAGTAGAAGAAGGTAATGTGGAACAGAGTTTACTGATTTCTAATATAGATAAGTTTCACAAGGAAATTTTAAACTTTCAGGTGAAATCAAGTGAGAGGCCTAATTTCACTTGTGTGTGTTGTCGACTGACTTATTATAAGAATCAGACTAAGTTAGTGGATTTATATGCAAAAAGTGAAATGGAAAACAATAGTGAATGGAAGGATTTTGCCACATACTTGATGGTAGAAAATCGTTTTGATTTGGGATCGGACCAACGTATGTGTACTTATTGTTTAAAGAAATTAAACCCAAACCGGATGCCTGCTAGAGCGGTTCATAATAATCTGGAATTGGTTGACATTCCTTCTGAATTGAAGGATTTAAATACTTATGAATCTATTTTGATTCAAAGTGTCCATCCCTTTCAGGCTATTGTACGAATGGAGCCAAAGACAGGGAAATTGCCTCCATCAGATTTACAGAGAGGATTAAAGGGAAGAGTTGCTTATTTGCCTTTAGATTTGAAGAAAAACATTAATACAATTGGAGTAGAGAAAGTGGAAGAGGAACCTTTAGTTATCCTAGTTAATGGGGTTCCGACAAAGAGTAAAAAAATCTGGCAAGATTTAGTGGATGTTAGGAAAGTCAAAAAGGCAACATTGTATTTGATAAAAAATAATGAGTACTACAAGAATGTATGTGCTGCAGAAGAGGAAGTAAGTGAAGAAGAGGACAGCGAATTGTGTGCTGGGCAAATGGAGAAAGTAGAATCTTCTAAAAATGAAGAAATATATGAACATTATAGTGTTCATCCTTTGCATTCCAAGGAAGTCATGGGGAATGCTATTGAGTTGTTTCAAATGAAACAAGCCAAAGGGAGTCCCATTATTGTTTGGGAGGAAAGTTTGGAAGCTCAGTGTTTTCCACAGTTATTTCCCACAGGTCGAGGAGGACGATATGATGAGCGACCTGATCAAATTCCTGCTTCTGAATACCGGACTTTATGGATAAAGTCAATGTGCAAGACAGTATTTTGGATTCTCACCTGATTAATCTGATGGCATGTCAGTGTGGTACTAATGAGTATTGGTACCGTTGTCATGGTGACTTAAAATGTATGCTGAGGAACTTAGGAACTCCCACATGGTTCCTCACTCTCAGCTGTGCTGAGTATGGCTGGGAAGACTTACTTGATTTTCTACGAGAGGCAAATGGAAACATTGAAAATATTGAATTCAAGACACCCGGAGAACTGTGCTCTTTGGATCCAGTGAATGTATGCAGGTACTTCAATCATAGATTTGAAGCTATGATGTCTTTCATCACGAACAAGAAAAATCCACCTCTTGGAGAGGTGTTGGATTTCTTCTGGAGAAAGGAGTATCAAGCATGAGGTGCTCCTCATATACATATGCTACTATGGATCAAAGATGCACCCAAATTTGGAACAGATCCGGATGACTTAGTGATGAATTTAATAGAACAGTATTCTACATGTGCTGTTCCAAAGACAAAGGAAGACAAACGTCTAAGAGAACAAGTTTTACGGTTTCAAAGCCATCGTTGTGGAAAGTACTGTCGTCGTAAA
Source organism: Lissotriton vulgaris (assembly GCF_964263255.1). NCBI lineage: Eukaryota > Metazoa > Chordata > Amphibia > Caudata > Salamandridae > Lissotriton > Lissotriton vulgaris. The sequence goes on from NC_141695.1 coordinate 1,376,193,345, forward strand.
TTCAGAAACAAGAACAAGTACTATACAAAATGTCGTTTTGGATTTCCACGATCGGTGATATCTAAAGGAAGAGTTAACAATTTGATGTCTTCACTGCGACATAATGTGAGGAGGAAATCACCCAAAAACACATACAATTTGAAAAGAAACGAAGAGTCTAAGTATATTAACGACATGGATATACAGTTTGTGGCTGACAACTGTATGGCTGTGGCTCGGTATGTGACGTCTTAAATCACAAAAAAAGAAAAGACAGAACTGAAGGATATGTGGGAGGATATGTCCCATGAAAAGAGCCTCAGCAAGAAGTTGTACAGTTTCAGTCTGAAGATGTTGTCGCATCGAGAAATCGGAGCTTACAAATGTTCTGACCGGTTAACTTCAGCAAGTCTCTATGCCAAATCTAGGAGTATCATTTGGGCGAGTCTTGGTCTTGCTGCAACGCGTAATCGAGTTCTGAAACCTGTACGGGAAATTGAGTATTTGGTGGAGAAGGAGCCAAGCAGTACAGATATTTTGAAGACCAACATGCTGGATACATATTATCCAAATAGAAGCAGTCACCTGGAGAATGTTTGTCTGTATGAGGTTCTACAAAATTACATTTTCAAGAGGAACATCAAAGAAGATATTGATAAAGGAGTGTATGCTGTAATTGGAAGTGAGGGATGTCTGGTCAAGCAAAGAAAATGTCAATTGGTAAATCATCGAAAATTGAATTGTGAATCTCCAGAAAGAAAAGAGTTTTTCTATTTAGCTCTTTTGCAACTTTTCAAGCCTTGGCGTGCAGAAGAGGAACTGCTTGGAGATTTCCTCTGTTACGAAGACTCTTTCAATGCAGCTAAGGAGTCCATAGAATGTCCTTTTTCCAAAATATCTAGAAATGTTGAATGCAGAAATCGAGCATGAAGCAACAATTGCAGCCGAGATTGCTAGAGACCGTTCTCCGGACAGTCAGAGTTCTGTTTCATTGAGTCAGGATCCACTAGGAGAACCAGTTATCGAAAATGAAGCTGCCACTGCCATTATTGAAGTGGAAAGAGCCATGGCACATGCTCAGGAGGATGCGGTAAACTTAGAAGATTTGGAAAGACAACTCAACGTTGAGCAGAGGAAAATATATGACGAAGTTACCAAACAAATTGAGCATGGATTAAGTCATGAGAAGAAAGAGTGCTCATGTACGTCGTTGAAGCCTGTCAGACTGTACGTGAGTGGAGAAGCAGGAACTGGAAAAAGTTTCCTCATTAAAGCAATTTCATGTTATTTGCAGAAAAGGACTGAGTCATCGCTGTCTTGTGTTGTGACCGCTCCAACTGGTCTGGCAGCACATAACCTTAAAGGTATTACTTTGCATCAGCTACTGATGCTGCCAGTGGAGCATGATAACAAATTACAATACCACAAGTTATCGGGAGATGCTTGTTGTGAAGTATCTAGAGTCCTGAAGAAGATGAAACTTCTTATCATTGACGAAGTAAGCATGGTTTCCAATGTCATGCTTGCCTTTGTGCATTTGAAAATGCAGGAAGTTCTTAAAACAGAGTATGATGTGTTATTTGGTGGCAAACCCATCATTGTTTTCGGTGATCTTCTGCAGCTGACACCAGTGAAAGGACAACCAGTGTTTAAACTGCTTACGCATGAAGATACCAGGAAGTGCCTAGGGAGCATTGGCAACGTTAACATATGGTTAATCTTCAATTATGCTGAGCTGCGTGAAAATATGCGTCAGGCGAAGGATGAAGATTACAAGAATATTCTACAAGATGTTAGAATTGGGAAAGCGACTGAGCGTGCGAAAGAAGCTTTACATGCACGATTACTATCAAATTTGTATCCAGAAGAAGACGTTCTGCCAGAGGATATTTTTCAGAAAATTACTGAGAAGAAATCTGGAATATGTTTGATGCCAACTCTTGCAGAATGTTCCATCTTCAACAACAAAATGTTGAATTTAGAAAAGCAAGAGATTGTGAAACTGGAAGCTATTGACAGAATGGAGCATATGGGAGCAACAACTATTTTGTCTGAGAATTTGAAATCTAAATTGGATTCATTAGAGAAGACTATATCTAAAACTGCTGGTTTTGAAAAGACTCTGAATGTGTGCTTAAATTGCCATATCATTTTGAGAAGGAATTTACATGTTGAAAGAGGTCTGGTAAATGGATCAATGAGTAATGTTATTGATTTTGAGAAATACAGAAATAAAGATGGAATAGAATTTTTTAAAATTAAATTTGATGGCATTGAGGAAGTACAGCTAATTGGTCGTTGCACAGCTAGGTTTTTGCTTGTAAAAGACTTATATGTTCGCCGTAAGCAGTTTCCTGTTTGCTTGGCATATGCGGTGACAATCCATAAATCGCAAGGTTTAAGTGTAGACACTGCTTTGGTGAATATTGGCAGTTCTGTGTTCAAGGAAGGTATGGCTTATGTAGCATTGTCACGAGTCAGAACTTTATCGGGATTGTACTTGATTGACTGTGATGTCACAAACATTTGTGCGGATCTAGATTGTGTTAAGGAATACAATAGGTTAAGAAAAGAGTATGCGCCACATTTGCCTCAATATCCTTTGTTTGAGAAACGTGTGGTAGGCCGGAAACGAAGAAATATCAGTAATAGTAGGGAGGTTGTAGCAAAAAGACCAAAAGTCGATGAACCGAAAATTGTAAGCAGAAAGAAAATGAATTCTGTTGAAGATGTTGTTGGTTTTCAATTTGAAAATAGTTCTGGTGTCAACTGCTATGCTAATGTAGCGGTTAATGTTGTCTTTTCACCGGAGACTTTAAAAGAACAGATTGTGATCAATTCGGAACAAAGTTTATGCTGTTTGTTGAATTCTGTGTTAGAGAAATGTAGCGCAGATAGAACAAGAGTAGAAAGTGTGTCTGAAATTCGTAATCTGTTAGACAAATGTTCAGGTCAAACACAATTCTCTCAAAATATTCAGCAGGATTGTCAGGGGTTTTTAATGTACATGCTTGATGTATTGCAAGATGAAGGTGTAGATGTAGATTATCTGTTTGGCCTTTCTTATCAATGGCAGAATGATTGCGAGAACTGTAGGCTATCAAGTACTACTAGTGTAGACTCAGAAAGGTTTATTTATTTAACTTTGCCTGACAGTAGATCAGTATCCTTCAATAAGCTAGTAAAAGCAGCCGATCAAAACATGGAGTGTAGCCAATGTAAGTCTGCAATGCTGTCTACGTTAATTATACGAAGTTATGGCCAGTATGTCATTTTAATGTTCCAACGATGTAGGCCTGATGGAACAAAATTGACAACTTTAATTAAAAATGTTGTGGCTTCGCAGTTGTCAATATCAGGAAGGACTTTTGTAACTACAGCAATTATATTTCATGACGGTCCTTCAACAACTTCAGGACATTACACAGCTTATTTAAAATCTGGAAACGGCTGGTCATTCTGCAATGATTCTGTTTTAACTTTCAAAAAAAGATTGGCTTTCCACCTTCAAAATTCTTACCTGGTGTTTTTACAACCAAAATTTTAGGGAAGGAATCTTGGTATTTGTTCTGAGAAATTTCAAGAGTTTCTAATGGCTCCTACTCTATATGGCCTTGTGGATAAGTGTAGTACAGAGCGAAAACTGTTTGTGTTTATAAGCTAATTCAAGCAGTAGATCAAAACAAGGAGTAGAGGAAATGTAAGTCTGCAATGCTGTCCACATTATTTATAGAAACTTATGGGTGAAATGTCATTTTAGAATTTCAACTACATAAACTGGATGAAAATAAGTTGTCAAGTCTAATTAAAAATGTTTTGGCTACATAGTCATCGATTTCAGGAAGAACATTTGTAACTGCAGCTATTATATGTTATGATGGTCCTTTGACAACATCAGGATATTACACAGCTTATTTGAAATATAAAAAAGGCTAGTCTTTCGTCAATGATTACCATTTTAGTATGAAGCAATGTTGCCTTTTGACTTGTTTTCAGAAGTGAGAATTTAGGGTAGGTAACTGGATTATAATGATTCTAGGAGTTGCTGTAATTTAGTGTGCTGTTTTAAATTGCTTTGTATGTCTCATTTTTCTTAAAACGATGGAGCTTATCTTTCAGAAAGTGGCGGGCAGAAAATAGTAACAGCACAACAGAGTATAAGCTGTTCATAGGACATCCTTTGACATCGTAGAAAGTAAGTTACTTTTGAGGAGTTCTGATTTCTGATTGATTATATTTTATGGGTTTTTTAAACACAATCATTTTGATTGTGTTTTTTTCCCCGCTGTTATGTGATGAATACCTTCAACTCACTGTTTTCAGTGAAATTTGATATATTCTTAGAACAGCGAAAATAAATCATTAAATATGTATAATTAATTTTGTACTTTGAATTGTGATTTTTAATATGTACTCATCTTGTCTCATGCTCACTCATCTTTTACTACCTTCTATTAATTTAAACATTTTTGTTCTTTCTTACACAGATTAAAAGTATAAAAATAACAAGTGACTAAGTTAACGACAATTATAAGGTAAGTGTTTAGTACTCTTTACGTTACATCTCTATCACATTTAACTTTTATTAGTTCCACTGCTTCATTTCTTTAACCCTCAGTTTTTTGCCTTTGCTACTTCCCTTATTTCTTTTTCTATTACTTCCTTATACTACTCTTTCCACTCCTTTTCTCAGTTCCTATTTCAACAGTATCTGTGTGTTACTCCATCTATTTGTCTTTCTTTTAACATTACTCTCTGTTTACTTACTCTTCTTTTAAAAAAAATTTTTTTTTTTAGTTCGCTTCCGGTTTGCGTACCGGCGCGCGAACCGGGAAGCGAATCAAAAGAAATAGAGGTTGCCAGCGTGCTAAACATTCTAGCAATTTCTTATAAAGGGGAGGTAGTTCTGAAAAGAAATTTTTTTAAAATTATTTTTGTTGTTTTATATTTTTGTTATTATTTTTCTGAACATTTTTATAGTTTTTTTGTATTTTTTGAACGGTTTTATATATTTTTTTTTTTTTCAGGGGGAAGAACAAAAAACAGGCATTAGAAACGGCTCAACAGGAGCAAAAAAAAAAATCACTTTCTGGGGCGTTTTGAGCACTTGTGATTTTCATATGCTCTGTTCATTAAGGTTACGCTCATCTCGCCGTAACAAAGCAAACCCCCACAATAAATGCACACCAACTTGCTGTGTTGAAAATTAGTTTGAATAGTGGGGACCGTCTCCCTCGCCTCTGGTCCCGAAAGAGTTTCATGGGTTGAGGTGGTGGCCACAGGAGTTGGTGGATTTTCACGTAGATTACGCACCTCCGCCACACTGTAATTTATTGGATGCCATCTTTGCATGTGGCGATGCATAGTATAGTTACCAAAGCTATACTTTTTATCCGTGCCTCGGGACAGAGGTTCTTTACATATCAGGCATGTAACATAACGGGCATTCACCTTTTTTTGGCCTGCAGGAAATGAAAAAAACTGCCAAATAAAATTGTCCTTGTGGTGTGATTTCCAGGGCTCTTCAGGCAAAAATTCTATTTGATGTACATCCTGTTCTTCTTCTTCCTCCTCTTCTTCAGGGTTGGGAATAAACTGGGGAGGTGGTCCATCCTTCCTAGGAGGTTGTGGTGGTGGTGGGGGTCCACCAGCTGCAGCTACAATTGAAGCCATCTTCCAATAAGCAAAATAGGTCTTCCTCTCACAAAGTTGAAAGTCAGAGTGAGAAAAATAGGAGGGGGCTTTCATCATTTGGGAAAAAAAAAATTCTAAACCAATAAAAAGTGTTATTTTTAGGTCACATGACCTAGCCTTACATCATTCAGAAACCAAAAGTGAAATCAACCAATAAAAAGTGTTATTTTCAAGTCACATGACCTGTTACGCTTACGTTACGCGTCCCGCGCCGCGGATCGCTTCCGGGGCGCTGCGCTTCGCACCTCGGTTCGCGTTCCGGAGCGCTTCCAGGTGCGCTAACGCGGCGCGTCATAAGACGCATTACGCGGCAACGCGATACGTCGCGCTTACGCGACGCGTCACTATGTTGTTTTCTAACGCGGTTGTTGCGCTAACGGAATGTTTACCGGTTCGCGGACCGGGTCGCGGAACCAAATTGAGCTAACAGGAAGCTGCCCGGTTCGCGGACCGGCAGCGAAACAAAAAGATAATTTTAAAAAATAAATAAATAAAAAAATTATATTACAAAAATATGAAATATATTTTTGAATTAGAATAAGAATACATTTTACAGCTTTTGATATTTGCTATTAAAAAACCATTGAACTTCACTGAAAAAACCATAGGTTATAGACCATATATAGTTAGGAATTAGCATTTACAAAACCTTAAAAATTCACTGAAAAAACCATAGGTTATAGACCATATATAGTTAGGGATTAGCATTTACAAAACCTTATTTTACTCTCACAAAACCATTGAAATTCGCATATATAGTTAGTTGCACTAACTATATATCGCGCACCCGCAATCCACTGCTGATGATGTCACATATTACATCATTCATGACATGGTCAGTGACTTCACTAATGACATCACTGATGACATCTCAAAAGACATCACTGATGACATCACTGTTGACAACTCAAATGACATCACTGATCACATCACTGATGACATCACTCATGTGATAATACGATGAACCTCTTCAGACTCTAATATAACCTTAGATACACTCAGTGTTAGCAGACATTCACAGACTGTCACTCATCCATGGAGTTACTCACACACCTAGTCAGTCATGCAAAGAATCAATCACACCTCCATTTCCTCAACTATACAGTTATACACACCTTACTTATTCAAACATATACTAACACATATTTACTCTCTTATACAATCCCTGATACAAGTTCACAATGATCCATACAGCCACTCACACATTCACTGGCTCTTATGCACAGTTATTTATATATGTCAACTCTCACATGTACTGTGTTTTACATATGTACTTACTTTGACATGTAGCACTGAGATATCCATTCACTCACCAATACACTCATGCACACAGTCAACCGCCCATACAGCTGTTTCCACATGCACTTTTGAACCCATACATCTACTGAATCAACTGCTCACACATCTATGCACAGAGTCATATGGCTGAGATACCCGCCACCCCCTCTCAACACAATCCCCAAAGGAGGGAAACCGGAAACAGTTCTTGAAGTTTTTGGATGAGGGAGGGAGTGACCCTCCCCGGCCGTATTTATTAAAACAAAAATTAAAAATTAAACATTTTCATATTAATGTACAATTTCATTACCACATTGCGATGTTTGGCTAACCTTAACAGATTCTCTAATACAGAGGTTCTCCTAGCCGAACTAACAACCTACAAAACATTTTCTTGAAATTTTGAAATTGTACATCCTAACGTTTAAGGGCCAACGGCAAGGTCGTAACCGGTGTCAAGATCCCTAACCAGACATACCCCCCCCCACTTGGGAGGGGCGACAGCACTGAGGCGTACCTCGAGTGCAACTACCAATTTCCCTTGACTTGACGGGGGCACCCCTAAACTCGACGCCACTTAAAGGTCGTTCGAGGACTCGTGTGAGGTATCTATAAGGTAGCGTAGACCTCCCCCCAAACCCCACACAACTTACCACATCTGCCGTCGCAGACGTCACTGGCCCCGGGAAATTCCCCAGGAGGGGGCTGTAACCCCTCCTACACAGGAAGGGGCCTTGACCGCCTTTCCTTTTCTTTCGGCGACCCATCCTTAGAAGGGACCGCCTCCCCGTTGAGGGGCCAAAGGCCACCTCTCCCGAGCGCTCCCATCCGTGTTGGGTGACGCCCACTCATAGGGATCTTCCAATTAGTGCTCACCGATCATGACCTTACCGCCCGACCAAAATAAATACGACAATGCTAACAAAACTAACAATACATTGGCCACTATGACCGAAAAAGCATACTTATAAATGTACCCTAAATCCGAATTTCTTTAATCACCAAACAGACATAAAGTAGACCAACTTTATTACTCACTCACTATCAACACGATAATACCACAACCTGTAAACGAAATATAATTATCGATCACTTTTATTACAAACAACTGGCTGTCTTCAGGGGCTGGTGGGTGGGTCAAAATTGGCTCTTCGTTCCGTCTCGAGCTCACGTGCAGCGAGGAGGTGCAGCTTCAGAGCACAGGAACAAGAGGATGCCTTCTGGTCTTGCGTCCCTTTTTATCCGTCTTCAGGGCGGGCGTAAACCCGCCCCTGCCTGCCCCGAGGGCGTGGCCAGCCGCGTCAGTGTCTAGGCCAGCCCACTCTAGGGCGGGAAAAAGCGCGCCCCGGCTACGCTGCTTCGGGCATACCAGCCGAGACGCGCCTCCCGCCCAAAATGGCTTCCCGGGGGGATCGAGGCACTCCGCCATACGTTCGGGGGGACCGAGTGGTCGCCCCTTTCCATATGGCTGAGATACCCGCCACCCCCTCTCAACACAATCCCCAAAGGAGGGAAACCGGAAACAGTTCTTGAAGTTTTTGGATGAGGGAGGGAGTGACCCTCCCCGGCCGTATTTATTAAAACAAAAATTAAAAATTAAACATTTTCATATTAATGTACAATTTCATTACCACATTGCGATGTTTGGCTAACCTTAACAGATTCTCTAATACAGAGGTTCTCCTGGCCGAACTAACAACCTACAAAACATTTTCTTGAAATTTTGAAATTGTACATCCTAACGTTTAAGGGCCAACGGCAAGGTCGTAACCGGTGTCAAGATCCCTAACCAGACATACCCCCCCCCACTTGGGAGGGGCGACAGCACTGAGGCGTACCTCGAGTGCAACTACCAATTTCCCTTGACTTGACGGGGGCACCCCTAAACTCGACGCCACTTAAAGGTCGTTCGAGGACTCGTGTGAGGTATCTATAAGGTAGCGTAGACCTCCCCCCAAACCCCACACAACTTACCACATCTGCCGTCGCAGACGTCACTGGCCCCGGGAAATTCCCCAGGAGGGGGCTGTAACCCCTCCTACACAGGAAGGGGCCTTGACCGCCTTTCCTTTTCTTTCGGCGACCCATCCTTAGAAGGGACCGCCTCCCCGTTGAGGGGCCAAAGGCCACCTCTCCCGAGCGCTCCCATCCGTGTTGGGTGACGCCCACTCATAGGGATCTTCCAATTAGTGCTCACCGATCATGACCTTACCACCACAGGCCGGATAGTTGACCGGCTATCCGGACCCCCCACAAAGCTCCTACCTAAAGGTCATGTTTTAACGTTTTTAACCATGCTAAGAAGTCTGCTATGAGTAACTCATTCCCCACATGAGACAAATGCACACCATCCCCCAAATACATACTGTCATCATTAATACAGCCATGCGAAATAGAATGCAATGTCCTGGAACGGAACAACCTACTTACTTTGTTATTAAGCTTTCTAACAGAATGATTCAAAGCAGGAATAGAAATAGCCCCCCGCCACACCTTTCGTGGGATCATATGGGACCACGCAATTGTGCACCCCGGAACTCTCCTCGCCAACCAACTTACAGTGGAAAGCATTGCCTCCTGGAGAAGTCGTCTACCGGTGGTGACCAAATCATTGCCCCCTAAATGTACTATGACTATAGACGGCGGTGACCTCATCCGCCCTAACAAACCCTCGAAAAATGTTCGAAACTGGTCAATACAGAGACCGCCTCTTCCGTAGAAGGACACCCTGTACCCGTATTCCCCAGCTACGTGAATCATGTCACCTGCCTTGAATACGTCCGCGGCACGCCTCACGTATGAGTGGCCCACGACCCACACCTCCTCTTTCACAGCCGGTGATGTCTGACCGCTGGCCCGGTGTTGGGTCGACTGCATAGTCCGCCCCGCCTCGTAGGCTTGCGCAACTGAAAACCAAACAAAAACAAGAGGCGTGAGTACATCATTACAGCTTCACAACATGTGCAACCGCACATACCTCTTATAACAATTGGAGGACCAACGCCCCACTCGTTTCACTTGTTCAACATTAAGACCCCTGGCTGTAGCTTCCGTAGCAGCCCCTATCCGAAAGGAATGGGTCCCAAACTCGCCCGGGTTCAAGCCCGCAGCGGCAATTGACATCGCAAGCACCCGCTGAAACTGAAATTTTGTCAGTGGGGTGGCGTCCGCGTGTCTCAACAAGGTCCCCCCCCATAATGCCAGCCTTCGTGCTAGGTAATCTTCTAAACACTTTACCGGACACATGGAGGACCCGGGAATCCTGCGTATGATTATGCAGTCACCCATCCCGTCTTGATCGGTCTTGGACCTGACAAAGGAGACAGTCATTGCCTCTCCTCTGATCTGAACGTGTTCTTGGCACAAACCCCCCGCCACATCCTGTTTGTTCCTTGCCACCAGTTCGCTTACCCGCATCGCCCCGTGAAATGCTAGCGTAAAAGCGGCTCGGAACAACACCGCCTCAAACCGAGATGAACATGTGGCAGGGAGTGTAGCCAACAACTGGGCCAACCTATCCAAACCTATCGGGCGCCTCTCATCTACTCTGCGACCCTCAAGGCGTTAGCATTTACAAAACCTTATTTTACTCTCACAAAACCATTGAAATTCGCATATATAGTTAGTTGCACTAACTATATATCGCGCACCCGCAATCCACTGCTGATGATGTCACATATTACATCATTCATGACATGGTCAGTGACTTCACTAATGACATCACTGATGACATCTCAAAAGACATCACTGATGACATCACTGTTGACAACTCAAATGACATCACTGATCACATCACTGATGACATCACTCATGTGATAATACGATGAACCTCTTCAGACTCTAATATAACCTTAGATACAATCAGTGTTAGCAGACATTCACAGACTGTCACTCATCCATGGAGTTACTCACACACCTAGTCAGTCATGCAAAGAATCAATCACACCTCCATTTCCTCAACTATACAGTTATACACACCTTACTTATTCAAACATATACTAACACATATTTACTCTCTTATACAATCCCTGATACAAGTTCACAATGATCCATACAGCCACTCACACATTCACTGGCTCTTATGCACAGTTATTTATATATGTCAACTCTCACATGTACTGTGTTTTACATATGTACTTACTTTGACATGTAGCACTGAGATATCCATTCACTCACCAATACACTCATGCACACAGTCAACCGCCCATACAGCTGTTTCCACATGCACTTTTGAACCCATACATCTACTGAATCAACTGCTCACACATCTATGCACAGAGTCATACACCTCCCAGCCACCCACACACACACTCATTCTCCCATACAAATACTTGGGCAACCAATCAATAACCCATATAGTTACTCATATAGCTACTGATCAACACATGCAGCAGTTTACAGAACAACAGACATAATGATGCACAAATTAAGACAGTTTAGTCACTAACCCATGCACTCAGTGAGACACATTTAATCACTCACTCATACAGTCAGTCATTCCTTTACTAAATCTTTCATCCAGACACTTATACATCCACTCATTCTTCAAAATGTAAGACATATTTTAACTTTACAGAAACATACAGTCACTGGATGTTGTCATCAGTGATGTCATCAGTGATGTCATTTGAGATGTCATCAGTGATGTCATCAGTGATGTCACTGACCATGTCATGAATGATGTAATATGTGACATCATCAGCAGTGGATTGCGGGTGCGTGATATATAGTTAGTGCAACTAACTATATATGCGAATTTCAATGGTTTTGTGCGAGTAAAATAAGGTTTTGTAAATTCTAATCCCTAACTATGTATGGTCTATAACCTATGGTTTTTTCAGTGAATATATATATATATTTGGAGTCCGCCAAATTCAAAACGGGCTGCCATTCGCTGTGCTGACCGCATTAAGGGGAGGGAACACAGTGCCTCGAGATGAACACCCACAGAAGGAGCTAATTGGGGAGAGGCTCGTTAAGGAGGAAGACGCCGAAGAAGGCACATACGCCGAAATGCATTCGTCAAACCCGGGACCCTGAAATAAACGGAAGCCTGTTCTCGACTCCCCGTGTGGCCTCTTCTCTTTTCTTTGGGAAAGTGGGAATGGTGATTTGTACTGCGCAGCCAGACGCGCAGAAAAGAGGCCCTGCAGCTTCAAGTGACACTGGGTTTAACTGGCAAACACGCTGCTTGCAGCTCAAAGACTATTGAGGGATCGATTAACCCAGATGTCCGCCAGGATTTTCAGCGCGGAGGAAACTGACAGAGGTATTTAATCTCGAGGGGGCATCCTGTCTCGCATCTGACAGCCCCAGTTTTCCAACTAACCTGAAAGGAGGGGCGCTGCAGTCAAACGGGGACACAGAGCTGGCACCGCGATGTTCATCGTCCCTCAAACCACCCCACCCATCTGTAAGGGCACAAAACCACGTTGTTCTCCACTCCTCTACACCAGCCACCTGACACTGCTGACACTACGCATGCTGGGATTTGGAGTCCGCCAAATTCAAAACGGGCTGCCATTCGCTGTGCTGACCGCATTAAGGGGAGGGAACACAGTGCCTCGAGATGAACACTCACAGAAGGAGCTAATTGGGGAGAGGCTCGTTAAGGAGGAAGACGCCGAAGAAGGCACATACGCCGAAATGCATTCGTCAAACCCGGGACCCTGAAATAAACGGAAGCCTGTTCTCGACTCCCCGTGTGGCCTCTTCTCTTTTCTTTGGGAAAGTGTGAATGGTGATTTGTACTGCGCAGCCAGACGCGCAGAAAAGAGGCCCTGCAGCTTCAAGTGACACTGGGTTTAACTGGCAAACACGCTGCTTGCAGCTCAAAGACTATCGAGGGATCGATTAACCCAGATGTCCGCCAGGATTTTCAGCGCGGAGGAAACTGACAGAGGTATTTAATCTCGAGGGGGCATCCTGTCTCGCATCTGACAGCCCCAGTTTTCCAACTAACCTGAAAGGAGGGGCGCTGCAGTCAAACGGGGACACAGAGCTGGCACCGCGATGTTCATCGTCCCTCAAACCACCCCACCCATCTGTAAGGGCACAAAACCACGTTGTTCTCCACTCCTCTACACCAGCCACCTGACACTGCTGACACTATGCATGCTGGGATTTGGAGTCCGCCAAATTCAAAACGGGCTGCCATTCGCTGTGCTGACCGCATTAAGGGGAGGGAACACAGTGCCTCGAGATGAACACTCACAGAAGGAGCTAATTGGGGAGAGGCTCGTTAAGGAGGAAGACGCCGAAGAAGGCACATACGCCGAAATGCATTCGTCAAACCCGGGACCCTGAAATAAACGGAAGCCTGTTCTCGACTCCCCGTGTGGCCTCTTCTCTTTTCTTTGGGAAAGTGTGAATGGTGATTTGTACTGCGCAGCCAGACGCGCAGAAAAGAGGCCCTGCAGCTTCAAGTGACACTGGGTTTAACTGGCAAACACGCTGCTTGCAGCTCAAAGACTATCGAGGGATCGATTAACCCAGATGTCCGCCAGGATTTTCAGCGCGGAGGAAACTGACAGAGGTATTTAATCTCGAGGGGGCATCCTGTCTCGCATCTGACAGCCCCAGTTTTCCAACTAACCTGAAAGGAGGGGCGCTGCAGTCAAACGGGGACACAGAGCTGGCACCGCGATGTTCATCGTCCCTCAAACCACCCCACCCATCTGTAAGGGCACAAAACCACGTTGTTCTCCACTCCTCTACACCAGCCACCTGACACTGCTGACACTACGCATGCTGGGATTTGGAGTCCGCCAAATTCAAAACGGGCTGCCATTCGCTGTGCTGACCGCATTAAGGGGAGGGAACACAGTGCCTCGAGATGAACACTCACAGAAGGAGCTAATTGGGGAGAGGCTCGTTAAGGAGGAAGACGCCGAAGAAGGCACATACGCCGAAATGCATTCGTCAAACCCGGGACCCTGAAATAAACGGAAGCCTGTTCTCGACTCCCCGTGTGGCCTCTTCTCTTTTCTTTGGGAAAGTGTGAATGGTGATTTGTACTGCGCAGCCAGACGCGCAGAAAAGAGGCCCTGCAGCTTCAAGTGACACTGGGTTTAACTGGCAAACACGCTGCTTGCAGCTCAAAGACTATCGAGGGATCGATTAACCCAGATGTCCGCCAGGATTTTCAGCGCGGAGGAAACTGACAGAGGTATTTAATCTCGAGGGGGCATCCTGTCTCGCATCTGACAGCCCCAGTTTTCCAACTAACCTGAAAGGAGGGGCGCTGCAGTCAAACGGGGACACAGAGCTGGCACCGCGATGTTCATCGTCCCTCAAACCACCCCACCCATCTGTAAGGGCACAAAACCACGTTGTTCTCCACTCCTCTACACCAGCCACCTGACACTGCTGACACTACGCATGCTGGGATTTGGAGTCCGCCAAATTCAAAACGGGCTGCCATTCGCTGTGCTGACCGCATTAAGGGGAGGGAACACAGTGCCTCGAGATGAACACTCACAGAAGGAGCTAATTGGGGAGAGGCTCGTTAAGGAGGAAGACGCCGAAGAAGGCACATACGCCGAAATGCATTAGTCAAACCCGGGACCCTGAAATAAACGGAAGCCTGTTCTCGACTCCCCGTGTGGCCTCTTCTCTTTTCTTTGGGAAAGTGTGAATGGTGATTTGTACTGCGCAGCCAGACGCGCAGAAAAGAGGCCCTGCAGCTTCAAGTGACACTGGGTTTAACTGGCAAACACGCTGCTTGCAGCTCAAAGACTATCGAGGGATCGATTAACCCAGATGTCCGCCAGGATTTTCAGCGCGGAGGAAACTGACAGAGGTATTTAATCTCGAGGGGGCATCCTGTTTCGCATCTGACAGCCCCAGTTTTCCAACTAACCTGAAAGGAGGGGCGCTGCAGTCAAACGGGGACACAGAGCTGGCACCGCGATGTTCATCGTCCCTCAAACCACCCCACCCATCTGTAAGGGCACAAAACCACGTTGTTCTCCACTCCTCTACACCAGCCACCTGACACTGCTGACACTACGCATGCTGGGATTTGGAGTCCGCCAAATTCAAAACGGGCTGCCATTCGCTGTGCTGACCGCATTAAGGGGAGGGAACACAGTGCCTCGAGATGAACACTCACAGAAGGAGCTAATTGGGGAGAGGCTCGTTAAGGAGGAAGACGCCGAAGAAGGCACATACGCCGAAATGCATTCGTCAAACCCGGGACCCTGAAATAAACGGAAGCCTGTTCTCGACTCCCCATGTGGCCTCTTCTCTTTTCTTTGGGAAAGTGTGAATGGTGATTTGTACTGCGCAGCCAGACGCGCAGAAAAGAGGCCCTGCAGCTTCAAGTGACACTGGGTTTAACTGGCAAACACGCTGCTTGCAGCTCAAAGACTATCGAGGGATCGATTAACCCAGATGTCCGCCAGGATTTTCAGCGCGGAGGAAACTGACAGAGGTATTTAATCTCGAGGGGGCATCCTGTCTCGCATCTGACAGCCCCAGTTTTCCAACTAACCTGAAAGGAGGGGCGCTGCAGTCAAACGGGGACACAGAGCTGGCACCGCGATGTTCATCGTCCCTCAAACCACCCCACCCATCTGTAAGGGCACAAAACCACGTTGTTCTCCACTCCTCTACACCAGCCACCTGACACTGCTGACACTACGCATGCTGGGATTTGGAGTCCGCCAAATTCAAAACGGGCTGCCATTCGCTGTGCTGACCGCATTAAGGGGAGGGAACACAGTGCCTCGAGATGAACACTCACAGAAGGAGCTAATTGGGGAGAGGCTCGTTAAGGAGGAAGACGCCGAAGAAGGCACATACGCCGAAATGCATTCGTCAAACCCGGGACCCTGAAATAAACGGAAGCCTGTTCTCGACTCCCCGTGTGGCCTCTTCTCTTTTCTTTGGGAAAGTGTGAATGGTGATATATATATATATATTCACTGAAAAAACCATAGGTTATAGACCATATATAGTTAGGAATTAGCATTTACAAAACCTTGAAAATTCACTTAAAAAACCATAGGTTCAATGGTTTTGTGTGAGTAAAATAAGGTTTTGTAAATTCTAATCCCTAACTATATATGGTCTATAACCTATGGTTTTTTCAGTGAATATATATATATATATATATATATATATATATATATATATATATATATATATATATATATATATATATATATATATATATATATATATATATATATATATATATATATATATATATATATATATATTCACTGAAAAAACCATAGGTTATAGACCATATATAGTTAGGAATTAGCATTTACAAAACCTTGAAAATTCACTTAAAAAACCATAGGTTATAGACCATATATAGTTAGGGATTAGCATTTACAAAACCTTATTTTATTCACACAAAACCATTGAAATTCGCATATATAGTTAGTTACACTAACTATACATCGCGCACCCGCAATCCACTGCTGATGATGTCACATTTTACATCATTCATGACATGGTCAGTCACATCACTGATGACATCACTGATGACATCATCCAGTGACTGTATTTTTCTGTAAAGGTAAAATATGTCTCACATATTTAAGAATGAGTGGATGTATAAGTGTCTGAATGAAAAATTTAGTAGGTGCATTACTGACTGTATGAGTGAGTGATTAAATGTGTCTCACTGAGTGCATGGGTTAGTGACTAAACTGTCTTCATTTGTGCATCATTATGTCTGTTGTTCTGTAAACTGCTGCATGTGTTGATCAGTAGCTATATGAGTAACTATATGGGTTATTGATTGGTTGCCCAAGTATTTGTATGGGAGAGTGAGTGTGTGTGTGTGGGTGGCTGGGAGGTGTGTGACTCTGTGCATAGATGTGTGAGCAGTTGATTCACTAGATGTATGGGTTCAAAAGTGCATGTGGAAACAGCTGTATGGATGGTTGACTGTGTGCATGAGTGTATTGGTGAGTGAATGGATATCTCAGTGCTACATGTCAAAGTAAGTACATTTGTAAAACACAGTACATGTGAGAGTTGACATATATAAATTACTGTGTATAAGAGCCAGTGAATGTGTGAGTGGCTGCATGAATCATTGAAAACTTGTATCAGTGATTGTATAAGAGAGTAAATATGTTTTAGAATATGTTTGAATAAGTAAGGTGTGTATAACTTTATAGTTGAGGAAATGGAGGTGTGATTGATTCTTTGCATAACTGACTAGGTGTATGAGTAACTCCATGGATGAGTGACAATCTGTGAGTGTCTGTTTACGCTGAGTGTATCTAAGGTTATATTAGAGTCTGAAGAGGTTCATCGTATTATCACATGAATGATGTCATCAGTGATGTTGTCAGTGATGTCATTTGAGTTGTCAACAGTGATGTCATCAGTGATGTCACTGACCATGTCATGAATGATGTGATATGTGACATCATCAGCAGTGGATTGCGGGTGCGCGATATATAGTTAGTGCAACTAACTATATATGCGAATTGCAATGGTTTTGTGTGAGTAAAATAAGGTTTTGTAAATGCTAATCCCTAACTATATATGGTCTGTAACCTATGGTTTTTTAAGTGAATTTTCAAGGTTGTGTAAATGCTAATTCCTAACTATATATGGTCTATAACCTATGTTTTTTTCAGTGAATTTCAATGGTTTTTTAATAGCAAATATCAAAAGCTGTAAAATGTATTCTTCTTTTAAAGGAAAAATATATTTTATATGTTTTTAATATAATTTTTTTATGCATCTGCCAAACCCTGACCTCTTAATAGTGCACTGTGGTGGAAATGATTTTGGCACTATGACTGGGGTTGGTCTGGAAATGCTTTTAAAGGACACCTTTCAACAATTGATGACACTTTTTCCCCAAAGTGCCTTGGTATATTCCAATATATGCCAAAGACAGAAATGGAACTGTTCCACCCAATTTTGTCCACAATTTGAGAAAGCACGGAAACATGTGAATAAATCTGTTTCTGCTTACATGAGAGACTTTAGAATGGGTTCAATATACAACAATAACTTGCGTTCCAACATGCAAGACATCGATAGAGGAGATGGTGTGCACTTCTCCGATGAGGGGAATAGAATATTCCTCCTGAATTTAAGACTGTGCATTGGAACCTACTTGTAGGTACCTAAATCAGCCACAGAACCCAATAGCTCTTTTCAGAGCTACCCTACCTCTGATCATTCAAAACGTTTATCTTTTTCTAACTTTTTTCTCTATTTTTCACCAAAGTACGCTCCCCGGTACGCTTACCGGTGCGCGTACCGGGCGCTCCCCACGCAATTTTTTTTTCTTTGCCTATATGAGCGTACTAAGCCCCCCTCAGAAAACCTAGAGGGTCAGGAAGTGTCTACCGTGCCCCCTTCTACCCATTCCGAACATTGTTTGCCCTCCATCTTGTGTCTCAATACTACCGAAACACAAAATGGAGGACTCCTGTAACGCTGCCGGTACGCGTACCGGGCGCGCACCGGTAAGCGCTCGCTAAAAAAAGGTGGGAAAGTAATTTACAGAAAAACCACTGGAGACACTTTCATCAAATATAGAATAAGCCCTACTACATAGCAGTCCCTACCATTTACCCAAATTTGATGGAATTCCATTGAGACATTTATGCTGTAGGCCTGACTAAATATCCTGAGGTAAATTACATGACAAAAACACATATGAAGTGTTAGAATTGACAACCAATTAAAATGTTACTTTCATTTTCTACTATTATTTCATGACATTTGATTGGTTATGTACCTGAATATATATAAAGAGAGAGAAACACAGCCATTTTGACTACTACTTCCTGAAGTACATTTCAAGAGCATTTTCACTGACAACTTAAACTTCTTTTTGAAAGGTAAGATGTTATTTTAAAAATTTGAAAGGAGAACTATGTTATGCACTTTAAATTTATTTAGGAAAACGTTTTCAGATAGTTATATACTGTCCCTCTATAAGAGTTAGTCATTGAGAAAGGCTTAGTTATTTAAATTATTGATTGAGTTAGGCTTCTGTGGTATAATTATGAATTTGCTTAGGCTTCATCACAGGCACTTTTTAATAGTTCTACTTTCTGCCTGAAACCATACAGTGCCCAAAGATAACTTCACTGTTAAAAACTCACAAGTACCTATCTGAACTTAAACCCAACAGTGCCCTATCTCCACTGATATATTTATTTTTTATGCAATTTACAGCAAGAAAATGGAAGCACAGCAAAAAGAAAATAACATTTCATTTCAAATTAAGATTGAAAACAATCCTAATGAAGAAAAAGAAGAAATAGACTTTTTGGATGACACTGTAGACCAAGAATTAATTAAATGTGTTGAAGAATGTGAATCATGGAATGAAAAGGAGGACATACCAGATGAATTAATGTTACAAATTCTTTTAGATTTAGAAAAATCAGAACAATGAATTTAAATTTTAAAAGTTACAATTGTTTGAGACATTATTCTTTTTTATATGAAAATTATGAAATAGTACCCAAAAAGATATAATATAAAGTGAGACTTAAAATATACTGTGCAACTTTTTTGTTTTACATAGTAAGTTTGCTCATAGTTACTTCCTTTCTCCAACTATATTTTCTCCAATGTGTATTTAACATCTCTTTATCATCTCCTGCCTCCATATTGTTTCTGCTTTCCTGACAGACTATGATATGAATTCCATATACCACATTAACTTCTGAAACAACATGCAAGATATCTACAAAGGAGACGGTGTATATTAATTTTTAGACTCTGCATTGGTACCTACATGTTGCTACTTAAATAAAAAAAATTAAAAAAAAATCCAACAAAAAGAACAATCAATAAACATACAATATTTGAAAAGTCTATCATTCTTTTTTCCCCATAGTACGCTCCCCGGACCGCTTCCCGGTGCGCGTACCGGGCGCTCCCCCCGCAAAAAAACGTTTTTTTTTTTTGCCCTGCTGTGCCCTTTTAAAGCCCCCACATCAAACCTAGGGGGTCAGGGAGGATCTACTCTGCCCCCTTATGGTCATTTCCCCCTTTGTTTTGGCCACCTCTTGTGTCTCGATCCTACCGAGACACAAGATGGCGGCCGCTCCGGACTGTTTAGAATGTTTACAGACACCCGAGAGCCAATCAGCTTTCCATGTGCAAGTCGCGTAGCGCGCCCGTAGCGCTCTCCGGTGCGCGTACCGGGGCGCGCTTACAGATATATATATTTTTTTTAACCTTATTTACTCAAAATCCACTAGAGCACATATCTTGAGACCTAGCAAAGGCACATCGGACTACCAGTCCCTACAATTTTGCCAAGTTTCATAGAAATCCATTCTGCCGTTCGAGCTAAAAGTGAGTCCAACCGCCCTATGGAAAACTCAATGTTAAAAACATGTTTTGGGACCCCCTCTTTTTCTCGGCCCCCACTTCAAGAAACCCCCCCAAACTTTCAGGGGACGCTCAGACACAAAATGTGCCATTTTCCAGAAAATTTCAGCCAATTCCGTCCTTCAACGCCAAAGTTATTCAACATAGAATTTTCAGAATTCCTTATTCCAAAAAATCCTAACTATATATACCCACTGGCGACCGCCAGTAGGTAATATATATACATATATATTCACTGAAAAAACCATAGGTTATAGACCATATATAGTTAGGAATTCGCATTTACAAAACCTTATTTTACTCACACAAAACCATTGAAATTCCATATATAGTTAGTTGCACTAACTATATATCGCGCACCCGCAATCCACTGCTGATGATGTCACATATTACATCATTCATGACATGGTCAGTGACATCACTGATGACATCACTGATGACATCTCAAATGACATCACTGATGACATCACTGATGACAACATCCAGTGACTGTATGTTTCTGTAAAGTTAAAATATGTCTTACATATTGAAGAATGAGTGGATGTATAAGTGTCTAGATGAAGGATTTAGTAGGTGCATGACTGACTGTATGAGTGAGTGATTAAATGTGTCTCACTGAGTGCATGGGTTAGTGACTAAACTGTCTTAATTTGTGCATCATTATGTCTGTTGTTCTGTAAACTGTTGCATGTGTTGATAAGTAGCTATATGAGTAACTATATGGGTTATTGATTGGTTGCCCAAGTATTTGTATGGGAGACTGAGTGTGTGTGTGGGTGGCTGGGAGGTGTATGACTCTGTGCATAGATGTGTGAGCAGTTGATTCACTAGATGTATGGTTTCAAAAGTGCATGTGGAAACAGCTGTATGGGCGGTTGCCTGTGTGCATGAGTGTATTGGTGAGTGAATGGATATCTCAGTGCTACATGTCAAAGTAAGTACATATGTAAAACACAGTACATGTGAGAGTTGACATATATAAATAACTGTGCATAAGAGCCAGTGAATGTGTGAGTGGCTGTATGGATCATTGTGAACTTGTATCAGGGATTGTATAAGAGAGTAAATATGTGTTAGTATATGTTTGAATAAGTAAAGTTTGTATAACTGTATAGTTGAGGAAATGGAGGTGTGATTGATTCTTTGCATGACTGACTAGGTGTGTGAGTAACTCCATGGATGAGTGACAGTCTGTGAGTGTCTGTTTACACTGATTGTATCTAAGGTTATATTAGAGTCTGAAGAGGTTCATCGTATTATCATATGAATGATATCATCAGTGATGTGATCAGTAATGTCAAATGAGATGTCATCAGTGATGTCATCAGTGATGTCATTTGAGATGTCATCAGTGATGTCATTTGAGATGTCATCAGTGATGTCATCAGTGATGTCACTGACCATGTCATGAATGATGTAATATGTGACATCATCAGCAGTGGATTGCAGGTGCGCGATATATAGTTAGTGCAACTAACTATATATGGAATTTCAATGGTTTTGTGTGAGTAAAATAAGGTTTTGTAAATGCGAATTCCTAACTATATATGGTCTATAACCTATGGTTTTTTCAGTGAATTTTCAAGGTTTTGTAAATGCTAATTCCTAACTATATATGGTCTATAACCTATGGTTTTTTCAGTGAATTTTCAAGGTTTTGTAAATGCTAATTCCTAACTATATATGGTCTATAGCCTATGGTTTTTTCAGTGAATATATATATATACATACATATATAAACATATATCATCTGTATATCTACATAAATACAAACATAAATGCATGCATACATATACTTATATGCATACAGATGCATGTTATTTACATGAAAGTTGAAAAAACACTAATAAAAGCAAAGCTAAAAAGCCACCTCATTACAAACAGAATGGCTTTAACTTAAACGAGGGCGAGATCTATTGCATTTTCAATGCTTGTTTACTTTGGTTCCATCAAGAAGGCATTCAGATGTGTCACACATTTGCCATAAATTCTGAATGTTAGCACTCTAGTTGCACATTAGTTCACTGTAGTAAAGCTACTGCTCACCAGGGACGTCTGCTGCTGGTATTCAAAGTGCATGTTTCAGGCTGCATGTCAGAATTTTTCTAATGAAATAGAAGAGGATTTGAGAAGTCACTCAAAATGATCCCTAATTTTTCTTTCTGAAGCACTAATCATACTTTCTATGGCAAAATTAACCCCCTCATGTTGTTCCTTTTTAAATTGAGTGTTTTCAGACTTACCACTTCATTCCAATCAAGATGGCTTCTGGTGTGCCATACTTTTGTCATAAGTAAGACTGTTAGCGCTCTAGTTGTTCTTTAGAACACTCTGGGGCATTCTGTCATTGGGCTATACTTGGAGTACATCTGGGTGATATTTGGGCTACATTTAGGCTCTTTTGTCTCTGGTGGCCATCTTGGGAGACTGTATGTCAGAATTTTTTAATGAAATTGAAGAGGGTTTGAGAAGTCACTCAAAATGTGCCCTAATTTTTCTTTCTGCAGCACTAATCATAATTCATATGGCAAAATATACCCCCTCATTTTGTTCCTTTTTAAATTAAATGTTTTAAGAGTTACCACTTTATTCCAATCAAGATGGCTTCAGGTGTGCCATACCTTTGTAATAAGTAGGACTGTTAGCGCTCTAGTTGTTCTTTAGAACACTCTGGGACATTCTGTCATTGGGCTATACTTGGGCTACATCTGGGTGATATTTGGGCTACATTTGGGCTCTTTTGTCTCTGGTGGCCATTTTGGGAGACTGCATGTCAGAATGTTTTAATGAAATAGAAGAGGATTTGAAAAGTCACTCAAAATGTGCCCTAATTTTTCTTTCTGCAGCACTAATAATACCTTCTATTGCATAATATACCCCCTCATTTTGTTCCTTTTTAAATTAAATGTTTTAAGAGTTACCACTTTATTCCCATCACGATGGCTCCAGGTGTGCTATACCTTTGTAATAAGTAGGACTGTTAGCGCTCTAGTTGTTCTTTAGAACACTCTGGGACATTCTGTCATTGGGCTATACTTGGGCTTCATCTGGGTGATATTTGGGCTACATTTGGGCTCTTTTGTCTCTGGTGGCCATTTTGGGAGACTGCATGTCAGAATGTTTTAATGAAATAGAAAAGGATTTGAGAAGTCACTCAAAATGTGCCCTAATTTTTCATTCTGCAGCACTAATCATACTTTCTATGGCAAAATATACCCCCTCATGTTGTTTCTTTTTAAATTAAATGTTTTAAGAGTTACCACTTTATTCCAATCAAGATGGCTTCAGGTGTGCCATACCTTTGTAATAAGTGGGACTGTTAGCGCTCTAGTTGTTCTTTAGAACACTCTGGGACATTCTGTCATTGGGCTATACTTGGGCTACATCTGGGTGATATTTGGGCTACATTTGGGCTCTTTTGTCTCTGGTGGCCATTTTGGGAGACTGCATGTCAGAATGTTTTAATGAAATAGAAAAGGATTTGAGAAGTCACTCAAAATGTGCCCTAATTTTTCATTCTGCAGCACTAATCATACTTTCTATGGCAAAATATACCCACTCATGTTGTTTCTTTTTAAATTAAATGTTTTAAGAGTTACCACTTTATTCCAATCAAGATGGCTTCAGGTGTGCCATACCTTTGTAATAAGTAGGACTGTTAGCGCTCTAGTTGTTCTTTAGAACACTCTAGGAGGCTGCAGTAGAACACAAAGGAATCAACTGACAGTCTCTGTCCTTGTTGGATGTACATGTTTTACTGAGAATGTCAGACTTCATTTTCACATGACTGAGAAAGATAATGTGAATTTACAGAAAATATGCTTTCAGTTTAGCTTATAGATCCCCTTCCAAACCACTGTGGGAAAATCATGAGATATTAGTTTTCTTTCAAACAATATTCATGATATCACAGCAGAAGGTTTTTTCACATGGTAAAATCACCTTAGAACCCACCACAATTCCTAAAACGAGTATGGTACCATCAACAAATGATTTATAATGTAACTAAAGTCCTAAAACCCTCTATTAACTACAATGCTTTTTAATGAGGTGCTATCATGTATATTGGTCCCAAGATGGCTGCCAACACTTCTTGGATGAAGTGCTGACAGCCAATCAGATCAGATGTGTGGTTAGGCTCCGCCCAGATTTATATCTTTTTTTGAACCTAAATTACTCAAAATCCACTGGAGCACATATATTGAGACCTAGCAAAGGCACATCGGGCTAACAGTCCCTACAATTTTGCCAAGTTTCGTGCAAATCCATTCAGCCGTTCGAGCTAAAAGTGAGGCCAACCGCCCTATGGAAATTAACATTGGAAAAATGCGTTTTGGAACCCCCCTTTTTTCTCGCCCCCCCTTGATGACACCCCCCCAAATTGTCAGGGGCTGCTCAGAAACAAAATGTTCCATTTTCCTGAAAATTTCAGCCAATTCCGTCCACAAACGCCAAAGTTATTAGACATAGAATTTTCAAAAATCCCATAGAGAATAAATCCTAACTATATATACCTACTGGCGACCGCCAGTAGGTAATATATATATATATATATATATATATATATATATATATATATATATATATATATATATATATATATATATATATATATATATATATATATATATATATATATATATATATATATATATATATATATATATATATATATATATATATATATATATATATATATATATATATATATATATATATATATACATGAAAATTCCTCCACACGGAGAAGGAAGCAGAAGCCCAGAGGGGGACTGGTTGGAGAGGCTTTCTTAAAACAGAACAGTCTGGTGGCTGCGGATGCATTTCGGCGCATTGCCTTCTTCAGCGCCCAACACCTGACGGAAATGTCCCGTAAGTACCCCTGCTGTTTTGTATGGATGGCGTCTGTCCGCTCCTCCCCCAAGCTGTGCTGCTCACCTGTTGTAGTGCGTTTGAACATCACCGCACCACAACTCCCAAAATGCTTCATGTTCAAGCAGAACAGGCTGATGTAATGGGGGAGAGTCCTTTGATAAAAAGAAATGGAGGTGGGGAACAATAGCAGCAGGGCGCGATGTACCCATGTGTCAGTCCTGTGAGATATATATATATATATATATATATATATATATATATATATATATATATATATATATATATATATATAAATATATATATATATATATATATATATATATATAAATATATATATATATATATATATATATATATCACCTCCAATCCTGCTTTCCATAAAAAACGAGCTGACACATGCTGGAATTGTTTTCAAGAAGATTTAATGCCGCCAATTACAGCACTGCAGAAAGTTCGTGCTGTCTTTTCCCTTCAGCTCAGGCAGACCGGTTTCGGCGTAGTGCCTTCCTCAATGCCGATTGTGCTGAGAAGGTAGAGTTCAGACGGACGTTCGCGGGCAGGTTAAAATCGCCAGGTGAGTCTTTTCATTGGGCCAAAATGGATGACATCTCTGGGGGAGGGCTTGTAGTGTTTCCCCCTCCCCTGGCCCAAGATGACTCGCAGTGTGCCTCCCACACACTTAAAGGAACCGCAGACATCTGAAGTTTAGTGAGCCAGGTACAGTGACCCCCCACAAGCACACAGTTGTGCTCTGACAAAGTCAGTTCTCAGCTTGTCCCGCTCCTTCGTTAGTTGTGTGGAACATGGCAAATTGCATCCCTCGAACCAACTCCACAACAGACCAGCTGTTACTCTTTCCCCCTTGCCCACACAAAGTCCAGGCTGGGGGGGGGCGTCGCATTTGTGCAGTCTATGCACGTAATCCAAAAGTTTGTCGGCAAATGCGGAGCACCAAACCAAGAGGCGTGCCAGTACAGCGGGCCGACCCTCCGCTTCCAATCTCAATATATATATATATATATATATATATGCAAGACCTTTACGACCTAGCATTTGAGGGTACGTCTCAAACTACGCCAACTGTCAGTCAAGTGTTCAATGTCAACAGATCAGTGACTACGCCCTTCAAACCCAAGTCTACATTTTTTCCCCTCATGCCTCGTGATGCTGTTGACATTTTCAGCGACCGTGTTATTATTGAACTGAAAGCTCTTAACAGGTCCATCATGATGCAACGGAAACAACTCAAGTACAATGACCGGCAATACAATCTACTCATTAATAAACTACAGTCTGATAACAATGTCGTTATCAAAAGTGCTGATAAGGGTGGCAACACTGTTCTCTGGAAAACCACAGACTACATCATGGAAGCAGAAAGACACTTGTCTGACGCAACTTGCTATACCCTCTCATCACAGTTTGCGATGGTCCAGAATCACAACTTGATACGCAAACAGCTGACCTCGTGGAAAAGACTGAGTCTCCTTACTAAGGATGAATGCAACTTTCTATCCAAAGATCATCCAGTAACACCGTACTTGTACTTTCTGCCTAAAGTGCACAAACTTGTTACCCCTACACCAGGTCGACCCATCATATCAGCTATTAGGTGTATGACGGAAAATATTTCCAAATACGTTGATTTCTTTCTCCAGCCCCATGTGGCGAGTCTTCCTTCTTTTCTAAAAGATACCACTGACTTTTTGACCAAGATTGGTAATATTGTTTGGTGCAGTGACTATTTGTTTTTGATCCTTGATATCGAATCCCTCTACACCTCTATCAACCATCAGCATGGTGTAAATGCATGTCAATATTTTCTTAATTCACGTGCCATTTGTTTCAGGGAACACAACTCTATGTTGATTGCCATGATCAAACTGTGCCTGACCTCCAACTATTTCCGCTTCAAGAACAACATCTACCAGCAATTGCGCGGTGTGGCTATGGGCTCGTATTTTTCCCCCAGCTATTCATGTCTTCATGTTGATTGGTGGGAGGAGCACGAGCTCAGAGCCACACATGCGCACTGGTCGCCTTGTATCGCGCATTACTGGCGCTACATAGACGACATTTGCATCATCTGGAAGGGCACCCAAGACCAAGCCCTCTCATTTGTATCAGACTGCAATAACAACACCCTAAACCTGAAATTCACTGCTAACCTTAGCAGTACTGTAGCTGAATTTTTGGATGTACAACTGTTCATCAGGGATAATACCCTCATGTCCAAACTACATCGAAAGAGTACGGCGGGAAATTCCATCCTGCACGCACATAGCTCCCATCCTGCTCATACCATCCGCAGTATCCCATTCGGCGAATTTATTCGCATTCGCAGAATCTGCAGTGACCCTGATTCTTCTGCAACATGCCTCGAAGAATCCAAACAACGTTTCCTGCAAAGAGGCTACTCAAGAGCCATACTAGATCAAGCTTTGGCCAAAGCTTCATCACTAGATAGGGCCACACTGCTTAAGCCCAGGGAGCACCGCACAAATAGCACAAATGATAACCAGGATGATTCCCAGCGCACTGTCAGGCTCATAACTACTTTTAGCTCACAAGAGCACAAAATCAGGCGCATCATAGGCACTGAATGGCCGATTATTCTGACTGACCCAGTCTTAGGCCCAATACTAAGTGAAACACCGACCATTACTTTCCGACGTGCACCATCCATGCGTGATGCGCTCGATAGAACTGCACCTGAAAATCCTCCAAAACCTAACAAAACCACCAAAATGGGCTTTTTTAAATGTACCTCCTGCCGTGCTTGCAATTTTGCCACTAATGCCACTCACTACGTTACTGCTTTCAGTAACACTCCCATTCCCATCAAGGAGCACCTCACATGCAGATCAGAGTTCGTGGTCTATAAACTCAAGTGCACATGCAACTTGGAATACATTGGCAGTACCAAACTGCCGGTCCATCAAAGAATACTGCAGCACATAAGGGCCATTGTCAACAGTGACAGCAGTTACCCGGTTGCCCGACACTTTGGAGCGGTTCATAACAAGAAACTTAAGGACCTCCAATACACGGTTCTCTGTTCAGTGCCCCCACCTAGCCGGGGAGGTGAAACCCAACTCATTCTGTCCCTCGATACCAAAGCCCCTAACGGCCTTAACTTGACTGAAGATTTGAAAAGCTTCCTGTAATGCTTCTTCTTCCCAACAATTTGGTGGTCTGGTCTGTGTAGATCTGTTTAAGTTTTTAGCTTTTCTCCCTCTCGCTTAGTCTAGGCGTCATTGTTTGTCTGTTGGCCCATTTGCCAAATGTTTAGCATGGCGCCACCTTAGAATCAAGATTCTTGTTCTATTTCAACTTGACTAGGATTTGTTGCCATGTTTACTAGCTTTACATGACGCCGCCATTTTTCGCTTATCTGTCCTGTTGTCTTTCCCTCTCCTCTCACTTGTTATTTCTCACATCTGTGGTTGGGCTCTTATACCTCTTTTTACTTTTTTTACTTATTTTTAGCGTATTGTATTCTCCTCATTTGCCCTTATTTTGGCTCACATGCCTCTTGCAGTATGTTATCTTGTGCCACGTTTATCCTTATTCGTGTGATAATTCATTGTTTTGTGATGATTTCCCTCTATGTTCCAATGATTAACACGTGCAGATAACTTTTTCTGGCACTGTGCCGTAATTGTCTTTAGCGCCTCTCCTATTTTGTGGTTGATTAATGTTGTTCCCATGAAACATCAATATTGGCACTATGCCGTGACTTTTATGTTACATTACATGTTTCTCCACTCAACCGCAACTAGCTTTTATTCAGTAGCGCTGTTTCTGTTTTTGTTTGACATTCTACTTCATATATTTTATTTCTATCACATTGCACTGATCTGCCTTCAGCATGTAATTTCATGTGGTACATGCTGCTTCTCATGTGAACTGAACATGTAGGATAATGTAGACACTGTTGCTTTATTTTACTGTTTCTTTATTCTTTTTGGGC
Organism: Lissotriton vulgaris; assembly: GCF_964263255.1. NCBI lineage: Eukaryota > Metazoa > Chordata > Amphibia > Caudata > Salamandridae > Lissotriton > Lissotriton vulgaris. The sequence continues at coordinate 1,376,222,485 of NC_141695.1, forward strand.
GTTTCTTTTTCCCAATCAAGCCCCTCCCACACCTTGTATATATATCCTCACTTTTATGAGTGCATTTGTGTGATCAAGCTCCCTAGTGGAGTGAAACGCGTTACCTCATAATAAACGTTTTGAACCTGCTACTCACTTGAGTCTGGATTATTGGAGAGCTTTACTTTCGACTGTCTGCTGTGGCGCTGCGAGGTCTGCACCCTGCTGCTGCCTGTCACTCACTGACAGGCTGGGACTCCTTTACATATATATATATATATATATATATATATATATATATATATATATATATATATATATATATATATATATATATATATATATATATATATATTACCTACTGGCGGTCGCCAGTAGGTATATATAGTTAGGATTTTTTCCCTATGGGATTTTTGAAAATTCTATGTCTAATAACTTTGGCGTTTGTGGACAGAATTGGCTGAAATTTTCAGGAAAATGGCACATTTTGTTTCTGAGCAGCCCCTGAAAATTTTTGGCGGGGGTTCGTTAAGGGGGGGCTGAGAAAAAAGGGGGGTCCCAAAACGCGTTTTTCCCATGTTAATTTCCATAGGGGGGTTGGCCTCCCTTTTAGCTCGAACGGCTGAATGGATTTGCACAAAACTTGGCAAAATTGTAGAGACTGTTAGCCCGATGTGCCTTTGCTAGGTCTCAATATATGTGCTCCAGTGGATTTTGAGAAATTAACGTTCAAAAAAAGATATATATCTTTGACAGCGCTCCGGTTAGCGCTCCGGTTCGCGTACTTGACGCGAAACGGAGCTTTGCGAAGTGAAGCTGATTGGCTGTTCGGTGTCTGTCAACATTCTAAACAGTCCGGAGCAGCCGCCATGTTGTCTCTCGGTAGGATCGAGAGACAAGAGGAGGTCAAAACAAAGGGGGAAATTACCATAAGGGGGCATAGTAGATCCTCCTTGACCCCCTAGGTTTTATGTGGAGGTTTTAAAAGGGCCCCGCAGGGCAAATAAATTTTTTTTTTTTTTTATTGCGTGGGAAGCTCCCGGTTCGCGAACCGGGAAGCGTTCTGGGGAGCGTACTATAAGGAAAAAAGAATGATAGACTTTTCAAATACTGTATGTTAATTGTTTGTTGGTTTTGTTGATTATTTTTTAATTTCTTTATTTTTTAATCAATTATTTATTATTGTGATTGTGTTTCATAATTTAATAAACTTTCTAACATTTCACTGTCTGAAATGTCATTATTTTCATTGAACATATTTTCTAATCTCTGAGGGTGTAAAATGTCCTCATTTTGAAGGAGGTCATCTACTGCTTGTACACATTGCAGTAGTTCTTCATCCCAAGTTTCATCCATAAATTCAATGTAATTTGGAGCCATTAATTCTTGGCTGCTCTCTTGCAGGACAATTTGAAATTCAACTTTGTTTTCGCCTTCCATTTTGCCTGAAATTTGGATAAAAAAATATATATATTAGTAGAGATAGGGCACTGTTGGGATTAATTTTAGATAGGCAGTTTTTATCAGTGAATTTATCTTTGGGCAGTGTATAGTATCAGAGTGGAAGTAGGAATATAAAAAAGTGTATGTGATTTAACGTAAGTATATTCATAATTATACAAGAGAAGCCTAACTCCATCCATAACTATAACAGAGAAGTCTATCTAAATCTATAACTACTACAGAGGGATAGTATATAACTATCAGAAAAAGTTTACCATATTAATTTATAGTGCACAATATACTTCATTTTTAAAAATAACAACTTACCTTAACAAAGAAGTTGAAGTGTTTAGTGAAAATTGAATTGAAATGTACAACAAGAAGTAGTAGTCAAAATGGCTGTGTTTCCTTCTCTTCCTTTATATATATTCAGGTATATAACCAATCAAATGTCAGGTAATAAAAGTAGAAAATGAAAGTAACATTTTCATTGGTTGTGAATTCCAACACTTCAGATGTGTTTTGTGAAGTAATTTACCTCAGGGTATTTAGATAGGTCTACAGGCTAAATGGCTAAATGGAATTTCAATCAAATTTGTGAAAATGAAAGGGATTGTTATGTAGTATGAGCTAATCTATATTTGGTGAGAGTGTCTCCAGTCGTTTTTCTGTAAATTACTTTCCCACCTTTTTTATTGGACCGCTTCCCGGGAAGTGTCCCGGTTCGCGAACCAGCAGCGTTACGGGAGTCCACCATTTTGTGTTTCGGTCGAATTAAGATACAAGATGGTGGGCAAATAATGTTCAGAATGGGTAGAAGGGGGCACGGTAGACGTATCTTGACCCCCTAGGTTTTCTGAGGGTGGCTGAGGAGGCCCATATGTGCGGGAAAAAAACATTTTTTTTAGAAATTTTGCGCAGTTAGCTTCCGGTTCGCGTACCGGGTAGCGCTCTGGGGAGCGTAGTCTGTTGAAAATTAGAGAAAAAAGTTAGAGTAAAATAATAATTGTGAATGATCAGATGTAGGGTAGCTCTGAGAAGAGCTTTTGGGTTTATGGTACATTTAGGTACTTATAAGTAGGTACCAATGCACAGTCTTAAATTCAAAATGAAAATTCTGTTGCCCTCATCTGAGAAGTGAACTCCATCTCCTCTGTAGATATCTTGCATGCAGTAACGCAAATTATTGTTGTACATGGAGCCCATTCCATGGTCTCTCATGTAAGCTGAAACAGATTTGTTTACATGCTTCCTCGACTTCTCAATTTGTGGACAAAATTGGTTCGACCACCTCCATTTCTGTCTTTGGCATATATTTGAATATACCAAGGCAGTTTGAGGAAAAAGTGCCATCAATTGCTCAAAGGTGTCCTTTAAAAGCATTTCCAGACCTACCCCAGTCAAAGTGCCCAAATCATTTCCTCCACAGTGCACAATTAACAGGTCAGGTTTTGGCAAATGCATAAAGGTTTTCACCAATGGTATCAATTGGTGACATTTTAATCCTCTTTGGCCCAACCACTTAATTTCCACATCTTGTAAATTGAGGTTGGGTAAATTTCTGTTCTCAGCATACCTTTGAGCCCAGTAGATGTAACTATGTCCAACAATCCAGACATAAAACATGGTGAGAGAAGGTTGTGCTGCAGTCAGATGAAGTGTGGTAATGAAAGGGCAGTTGAAACAGTAGGAGTTTGTAAAGAAAAAAAACTGTGGAGTTTCAGTGCTAATGATTCATTAGGAGTGATTGGTGGATTTCCATTTCTGAAAACAGAAAGTTAGGGTGCATGGATGTGTTCTTTGAAAGATGTAATTTGAATGGTCAAGGAAAAAACATTTAATGAAAGATTGCACTGGATACGCAGGTGCACTGAGAGTTCAGAGTTCAATTGAAACATTGTTGTGTGAACTTGCAAACATTAGAGGTCTTTCAGGAGGTGGTTGCTAAGCAAAAAAGGCAGAGAGGGCATAGGGGGGAAGGGTTTTGATTTGAAAAAAATGAGGGAAGAATTATGATTGGCTAATATGAGAGATATGTGTAATGAATATCAGCATTTCTGTGCTTTCTATAGCTGCAGCCTCTGGAGTGCATACTCTTTGTTCTGCTGAAGACAATTTGGTGTATTTCTGAGACTGTTTTGAAACTCAAAAAGTATTTGCTGAGGTGAGAAAAGATTTATTTAATTTAGATAGAGAATAGTATGATTTAAGGAGAAAATGATGAAGAAAGCTGTGTTTTTCAAATGATGCTTTGTCTCAAGTGATATACAAATAGATTTTGTTTCTTTGAGAAATTGTAATTGTATATTCTGTGTAGAAATCTTGCATGCAGTAACGCAAGTTATTGTTGTACATGGAGCCCATTCCATGGTCTCTCATGTAAGCTGAAACAGATATGTTGTGTTTAAAAACGATTTTTGAAAACAATGACATTTCTGGATATGTACTGCTAGAGCTTCATAGTTTGTTTGGGCCATATTTATAAGGCATTTGAGTGTCTATGATGTTATTTTTCCCATTTTAATTGAAGAGCGTTCTCCATGGGGCAAGATTCTTGTAAATATGCTCCCACCTGTGCTTGGCAAATTTAGATTTTGGTTATGGGAGTTACATAGCCATGTTAAAAATGACCCAAAAATGGTGCAAGGGCAATCAAAAAACGCTTTCATGTGTCTTAAGGACATTTAAGTCATTTCCTCTTGAATGTAGGTATACAATTGATTTATATGTTGTGTTTAAAAACGTTTTTTGAAAACAATTACATTTCTGGATATGTACTGCTAGAGCTTCATAGGTTGTTTGGGGCATATTTATAAGGCATTTGAGTATCTATGGTGTTATTTTTCCAATTTAAATTGAAGAGCGTTCTCCATGGGGCTATGTTTCTTGTAAATATGATCCCACCTGTGCTTGGCAAATTTAGATTTTGGTTATGGGAGTTACATAGCCATGTTAAAAATGACCCAAAAATGGTGCAAGGGCAATCAAAAAACGCTTTCATGTGCCTTAAGGACATTTTAAGTCATTTCCTCTTGAATGTAGGTATACAATTGATTTATATGTTGTGTTTAAAAACGTTTTTTGAAAACAATTACATTTCTGGATATGTACTGCTAGAGCTTCATAGGTTGTTTGGGGCATATTTATAAGGCATTTGAGTGTCTATGATGTTATTTTTCCCATTTAAATTGAAGAGCGTTCTCCAATGGGCAAGTTTCTTGTAAATATGCTCCCACCTGTGCTTGGCAAATTTAGATTTTGGTTATGGGAATTACATAGCCATGTTAAAAATGACCCAAAAATGGTGCAAGGGCAATCAAAAAACGCTTTCATGTGTCTTAAGGACATTTTAAGTCATTTCCTCTTGAATGTAGGTATACAATTGATTTATATGTTGTGTTTAAAAACGTTTTTTGAAATCAATTACTTTTCTGGATATGTACTGCTAGAGCTTCATAGGTTGTTTGGGGCATATTTATAAGGCATTTGAGTGTCTATGAGGTTATTTTTCCCATTTAAATTGAAGAGCTTTCTCCATGGGGCAAGTTTCTTGTAAATATGCTCCCACCTGTGCTTGGCAAATTTAGATTTTGGTTATGGGAGTTACATAGCCATGTTAAAAATGACCCAAAAATGGTGCAAGGGCAATCAAAAAACGCTTTCATGTGTCTTAAGGACATTTTAAGTCAATGAGGAAACACAGGTGATGTAATTCTGAAATGAGGAAAAGAAACTCCACATTTTTCAATTACATCACTAGTGTTTCCTAAGTTTATGAATGACATTGTGCAGATGAAGTTTAGGTCTGAACACAGATTCAAAAGAGGTTTGCCCTTTGTTCAAGAGTGAAGTGGACATGAATTACTTCATTGGTAGGCCTTCACATGTATTATCTCCTTTGTATTCTTCAACAAGCGAAAATCTCATCTGCAACCGTGAGTAGGCCTCACCTCAAACAAACCTCTGGATAGGCCACACCTTATCGTCATCCTGAATCAATCATTTAAAATGTTAGGGAGAGATTTATGATAGGTGTATGCCTGTTTTGTACCAGTGTGCGTCACTTTTGTGACGCAGTGGTGGTGCAAAAGATTTGCTATGTTAAATAATAAGTAGGGTGTAAAGTTTTTGATGACTGTTATTCATTTACTGTTTGGCAATAGTGGTTAATAACATTTTTTATTATATTTTACCACAGATTCAACTGCAGATCATTTGAAAATTTGAAAATGCCAACTAAGAATCGAATTAGAAAGGCTAGAAAACGTCAAAGACAGCAAGTTCAGCTATTACTGCAGCAGTCCTCTCCCAAAAAAACTTGTCAAATCACCAAGAAAGCTCCGGGTAAGACCACGAAATCATTCATAAGAAATATTTGTAGTAAAAAAAGTATTTCTACAGAAAATGTTTCAGTCCAGAAAAAGAGAAGCAATTTAAACGGAAAGGAAAGACCAATCAAAAATGTTACTGCTAGAGCAAGAGATAACTCTGTGCATGATAGTAGAAGGAAACAACAGTTTAGGGACATTCGAAAACGAATGTTCCGCAACAGGATAATAGTTAATTTATTAAAAAATATTAAGAAAGGCCAACAGAAAGTGGCATTTTATAAGAAAAAGAAAAATGTAGAGAAAATTATTGATCATGCTTTCGAAATTAAGCGAAAGTTATTTATTTTGGTAATCAATAGAATTAGGAAACTAAACAAGGTAATTTCTGATTTCAAATCAAATAGTAGATGGAAGAGAGTAGTTAATCAAAGTAATTTTTGTGAAGTTTTTTCCGGAGAATGGATGCATAGTTCAAGTTGTGAGGCATTTTTCAATGAGGAGAGTTATTTTCAGGATAATGATTTGGTGTTTGCAGTTGACACCAGTGGTCGAGCATATGAAGTGAAGGATGGTTCTCCAGTTGAAAAAGAAAAACTTGTGACAACAGAGATAGAAGAGGTGTTAGGTAATGAGGTTTTTGAAAGACGTCCTAAAGGTCCTGTGTACATTTGGAAGTGTAGTTCTATTTGCAGTGTGCGACAGGATTCCATCAATTTGCTTTGTGATTTTGTACAGACATTTAATAAGAAAAGTTTGAAGCAGAAAATGAAGTTGTTGCAAGAATTAGATCCTTGCAGAGTGAGACAAGTGACAGGTTTGCGTGGTCATTCACTGGCTTGTCTTTCCAGGAGAGTATGCCAGAGTGTTTTTCATCATTTCAGGATGCTAGCAGTGCATCATAATAAAGTGAGGAAATTAGTCAGAATGTTGTATTATGCTAAGAGTCCAGCAATTATGCTTAAACAATTATGTGCTGCTCTTTTGCATGGTTCTGAAATAGATGTCAAGAATATTTGTGAAGAAATTGAGTTTTGTTACTTTGGAAGTAAAGATGAGAATGTTCAAATTGACCCAGAAGTAGAGGGTAATGTTGAAGATAATGTACAGGTTTCCAGTACAGATAATTTTCAGAAGGAAATTGCCACGTTTCAGGTGAAATCAAGTGAGAGGCCTAATTTCAGTTGTGTGTGTTGTCGACGCACTTATTATAAGAATCAGACTAAGTTAGTGGATTTATATGCAAAAAGTGAAAGGGAAAAAATTAGTGAATGGAAGGATTTCGCAACATACTTGATGGTAGAAAATTGTTTTGATTTGGGATCGGATCAACGTGTGTGTACTTATTGTTGTAACAAATTAAACCAAAACCAGATGCCTGCTAGGGCGGTTCATAATAATCTGGAATTGGTTGAGATTCCTTCTGAATTGAAGGATTTAAATGCTTATGAATCTATTTTGATTCAAAGTATCCATCCCTTTCAGGCTATTGTAAGAATGGAGCCAAAGACAGGGAAGTTGCCTCCATCAGATTTACAGAGAGGATTAAAGGGAAGAGTTGTTTATTTGCCTCTAGATTTGAACAAAAACATTAACACAATTGGAGTAGAAAAAGTGGAAGAGGAACCTCTGGTTATCTTAGTTAATGGGGTTCCAACAAAGAATAAGAAAATATGGCAATATTTAGTGGATGTTAGGAAAGTCAAAAAGGCAACATTGTATTTGAAAAAAAATAATAAGTACTATAAGAATGTATATATTGCAGAAGAGGAAGTAAGTGATGAAGAGGATAGCGATTTGTGTGCTGGCCAAATTGAGAAAGTAGAAGCCTCTAAAAGTGAAGAAATAAATGAACATTATAGTGTTCATCCTTTGCATTCCAAGGAAGTCATTGGGAATGCTATTGAGTTGTTTCAAATGAAACAAGCCAAAGGGAGTCCCATTAGTGTTTGGGAGGAAAGTTTGGAAGCTCGGTGTTTCCCACAGCTATTTCCAACAGGTCAAGGAGGAAGATATGATGAGCGACCTCATCAAATTCCTGCTTTTGAATACCGGACTTTACGATTGTATGCAGAAGATCCTAGGTTTCGTCAATGCATTCCCTATTTGTTTCATCTCCTGTTTGAAAGCGATCTGTCTGGACTGTCATATGCAGTGAACCACATCTTGAAAAGTGGTATACAGATGCGAAACATCTCGGCAAGTGACTTTATGCATAAAGTCAATGTCCAAGACAGTATTTTGGATTCTCACCTAATTAATCTCATGGCGTGTCAGCGTGGTACTAATGAGTACTGGTACCGTCGTCATGGTGATTTAAAAGGTATGCTGAGGAACTTAGGAACTCCAACATGGTTCCTCACTCTGAGCTGTGCCGAGTATGGCTGGGAAGACTTACTTGAATTTCTACGAGAGGCAAATGGAAACATTGAAAACATCGAATTCAAGACACCCGGAGAACTGTGTTCATTGGATCCAGTGAATGTATGCAGGTACTTCAATCATAGATTTGAAGCTATGATGTCTTTCATCATGAATAAGAAGAATCCACCTCTGGGAGAGGTGTTGGATTTCTTCTGGAGAAAGGAGTACCAAGCAAGAGGTGCTCCTCATATACATATGCTGTTGTGGATCAAGGATGCACCTAAATTTGGAACAGATCCGGATGACTTAGTGATGACTTTCATAGAACAGTATTCTACGTGTGCTGTTCCAAATGCAACGGAGAAGAAAAGCCTAAGAGAACAAGTTCTACGTTTTCAAAGCCATCGTTGTGGAAAGTACTGTCGTCGTAAATTCGGAAACAAGGACAAGTTCTACACCAAATGTCGTTTCAACTTTCCACGACTGGTGATTTCTAAAGGAAGAGTGAACAGTTTGATGTCTTCTCTGCGACATAATGTGACGAGGAAATCACCCAAAAATACATAAAGTTTGAAAAGGAACGAAGAGTCCAAGTACATCAACGACTACAACCCAGTGATTTTGTCCATGTGGAATGCTAACATGGATATACAGTTTGTGGCTGACAACTGTATGGCTGTGGCTCGGTATGTGACATCTTACATCACCAAAAAAGAAAAGACAGAATTGAAGGATATGTGGGAGGACATTTCCCATGAAAAGAGCCTCAGTAGGAAGTTGTACAGTTTCAGTCTGAAGATGTTGTCGCATCGAGAAATTGGAGCTTACGAATGTTCTGACCGGTTGTCTTCAGCAAGTCTTTATGCCAAATCCAGGAGTATCATTTGGGCGAGTCTTGGTCTTGCTGCAACGCGTAATCGAGTTCTGAAACCTGTGCGGGAAATTGAGTATTTGGCGGAAAAGGAGCCAAACAGTACCGACATTTTGAAGACCAACATGTTGGATACATATTATCCAAATCGAAGCAGTCACCTTGAGAATGTTTGTTTGTATGAGGTTCTACAAAATTACATATTCAAGAGGAACATCAAAGAAGATATTGAGAAAGGAGTGTATGCTGTAATTGGAAGTGAGGGATGTCTGGTCAAGCAAAGAAAATGCCAATTGGTAAACCATCGAAAATTGAGTGGCGAATCTCCAGAAAAAAAGGAGTTTTTCTATTTAGCACTTTTGCAACTTTTCAAGCATTGGCGTGCAGAAGAGGAACTGCTTGGAGATTTCCTCTGTTACGAAGACTCTTTCACTGCCGCCAAGGAGACCATAGAATGTCCTGCTTTTCCCAAATATCAAGAAATGTTGACTTTGGAAATTGAGCAGGAAGCAACGATTGCAGCCGAGATTGCCAGAGACAGTTCTCAGGACAGTCAGAGTTCTGTTTCATTGAGTCAGGATCCACTAGGAGGACCTATTATCGAAAATGAAGCTGCCACTGCTATGAATAAAGTGGAAAGAGCCATGGCACATGCTCAGGAGGATGCAGTTAACTTAGACGACTTGGAAAAACAACTCAACGTTGAGCAGAGGAAAATATATGACGAAGTTACCAAGCAAATTGATCATGGATTAAGTCATGAGAAGAAAGAGTGCTCATGTACGTCGTTGAAGACTGTCCGTCTGTACGTGAGTGGAGAAGCGGGAACTGGAAAAAGTTTCCTCATTAAAGCAATTTCTTGTTATTTGCAGGAAAGGACTGAGTCATCGCTGTCTTGTGTTGTCACTGCTCCAACTGGACTGGCAGCACATAACATTAAAGGTATTACTTTGCATTGTCTACTGATGCTGCCAGTGGAGCATGACAACACATTACAATACCACAAGTTATCTGGAGATGCTTGTTGTGAAGTTTCAAGAATCTTGAGGAAAATGAAACTTTTTATCATTGACGAAGTAAGCATGGTTTCCAATGTCATGCTTGCCTTTGTGCATTTGAGAATGCAAGAAGTTCTTAAAACTGAGTATGATGTGTTATTTGGTGGCAAACACATCATTGTTTTCGGAGATCTTCTGCAGCTGACACCAGTAAAAGGACAACCTGTGTTCAAAATACTCACGCATGAAGATACCAGGAAGTGCCTAGGAAGCATTGGCAACGTCAATATATGGTTAAACTTCAATTATGCTGAACTGCATGAAAATATGCGTCAGGCAAAGGATGAAGATTACAAGAATATTCTACAAGATATTAGAATTGGAAATGTGACCGAGCATGGGAAAGAAGCTTTACATGCACGATTACTGTCAAATTTATATCCAGAACAAGATGTTGTGCCTGAGAATATTTTTCAGAAAATTACTGAGAAGAAATCCGGAATATGTTTGATGCCAACTCTTGCAGAATGTGCCATCTTCAACAACAAAATGTTGCATTTAGAAAAGCAAGAGATTGTGAAACTGGAAGCTATTGACAGAATAGAGCATATGGGATCAACAATTATTTTGTCTGAGAATTTGAAATCAAAATTGGATTCATTAGAGAAGACAATATCTAAAACAGCGGGTTTTGAAAAGACTTTGAATGTGTGTTTAAATTGCCGAATCATTTTGAGAAGGAATTTACATGTTGAGAGAGGTCTGGTAAATGGATCAATGGGTAATGTTGTTGATTTTGAGAAATACAGAAGTAGAGATGGAATTGAATTTTTAAAAATTAAATTTGATGGCATTGAGGAAGTACAGCTAATTGGTCGTTGTTCGGCTAGGTTTTTGCTTGTTAAAGACTTATATGTTCGCCGTGAGCAGTTTCCTGTTTGCTTGGCATATGCGGTGACAATCCATAAATTGCAAGGTTTAAGTGTAGACACTGCTTTGGTGAATATTGGCAGTTCTGTGTTCAAGGAGGGTATGGCATATGTGGCATTGTCACGAGTTCGAACTTTATCGGGATTGTACTTGATTGACTGTGATGTCACAAACATTTGTGCGGATCTAGATTGTGTTAAGTAATACAATAGGTTAAGAAGAGAGTATGCGCCACATTTGCCTCAATATCCTTTGTTTGAGAAACGTGTGGTAGGCCGGAAACGAAGAAATATCAGTAATAGTAGGGAGGTTGTAGGAAAAAGACCAAAAGTTGATGAACCGAAAATTGTAAGCAGAAAGAAAACAGATTCTGTTGAAGATGTTGTCAGTTTTCAATTTGAAAACAGTTCTGGTGTCAACTGCTATGCTAATGTAGTTGTTAATGTTGTCTTTTCACTAGATACTTTAAAAGAACAGATTGTGATCAATTCGGAACAAAGTTTATGCTGTTTGTTGAATTCTGTGTTAGAGAAATGTAGCACTGATAGAACAAAAGTAGAAAGTGTGTCTGAAGTTCGTTATCTGTTAGACGAATGTTCAGGTCAAACAGACTTCTCTGAAAATATTCAGCAGGATTGTCAGGAGTTTTTAATTTATATGCTTGATGTATTGCATGATGAGGGTGTAGATGTAGATCACCTGTTTGGGCTTTCTTATCAATGGCAGCATGACTGCGAGAACTGTAGGGTATCAAGTACATCTAGTGTAGAGTCAGAAAGATTTATATATTTAACTTTGCCAGACAGTAAATCAGTGTCCTTTAATAAGCTAGTAAAAGCAGCTGATCACAACATGGAGTGTAGCCAATGTAAATCTGAAATGATGTCAACATTATTTATACGAAGATATGGCCAGTATGTCATTTTAATGTTCCAACGATGTAGGCCTGATGGAACAAAATTGACAACTTTAATAAAAAAATGTGTTGCTTCGCAGTTGTCAATATCAGGAAGGACTTTTGTAACTGTAGCAATAATCTATCATGACGGTCCTTCAAGAACATCAGGACATTACACAGCTTATTTAAAGTCTAGAAACGGCTGGTCATTCTGCAACGATTCTGTTATAACTTTCAAAAAAAATTGCCGTATGACCTTAAAAATTCTTACCTGGTGTTTTTAAAACCAAAATTTTAGGGAAAGAATCTCGGGATGTGCTCTGAGGAATTTCAAGTGGTTCATGGAGTAGAGGGAATGTAAGTCTGCAATGCTGTCTAGATTATTGGTCCAAAATTTTGATTATAATGTCATTTTAAAAATCCAACTATATAAACCTGATGCAAGTAAGTCTGCTTCATAGTAAGCAGTATCAGTGTGATAGGAAAAGTAGAACATGAGTGAGCAAGAAGAGTAAGATATTAGTAGTCCAGGATTGTGAAAGTAATCTTAAACGTTTTCTTTCTGAAAGTTGCGAAAATAGAAAATGACGGGATTTGCTTACAAGAACTCCAAGAGTTGTAAATCGCTCTAACATGATTTGGCCATGTGGAAACATGTGGTAGAATGTGAGAAGTCTTTTATTGTATGTAACATATTTTTCAAAACGATGGAGGTTTCCTTTCAGAAAGTGGCGGGCTGAAAATATTAATAGCACAAATGAGTGTAAGCTATTCATAGGACATCCTTCGACGTCATGGAAAGTAAGTTAATTTTAAGGAGTTTTGAATTCAGATTTCTTATGTTGTATGGGTTTTTTAAACACAATCATTTTGATTGTGTTTTTTTTTCCCCGCTGTTACATGATGAATACCTTCAAGTCACTGTTTTAGTGAAATTTGATACATTCTGAGAACAGCAAAAATAAACCATTTAACATGTATAATTAATTCTCTACTTTTTGTACTTATGATATACATTTAGAAATGTGAGGTAGATATGGAGAAACTGAGGCTTCTGTAAGTGTCAAAGTTAATGCTTCCAGTGCTGCACTTCTGGGTACTGTTTTTTTTTTTAAACCTGAATAGGCCTCACCTCAAACAAACCTCTGGAAAGGACACATCTTATTTGCATCCTGAAACAATCATTTAAAATGTTAGAGACAATTTTATGATGCCTTTACATCTCTTTTGCGCTGCCATTGCATCACTATTGTGAGACATCAGCAGTGCAAAAGATGCACCATGTTCCAAAATAGGCCTCACTTCATCAGCATCAAGATACTGTTTGTTTAAAATATATATATTTAGGACTGTGTAGGGGACGTAGAGAAGCAGAGGCTTCTGTAAATGTCAAAGTTGTTGAAAAACTGTTTGTTCTTGAACCTTTTCCCTTGTCTTTTCTAATTTTTAAATACATGTTTTAATATTTTTGAAATGTTTGTTCTCTCTTTCACAGATTGAAAGTATGAAAAAAGAATTGAAAAAGTTAACAAGAATTATAAGGTAAATGTTTTCTACTCTTTTCGTTACATTTCAATCACATTCACCTACTATAGGGCTTCAGACTATAGAGCTTTAAACAAAGATTATTTAAATGTGCAAATTTGGAGCTGTGCCCGTGGGTTTTGGTTCAATACACAAGTGCATTGACCTAAAATGCGTGTGCACATTACCAAATCGCCGTCTGTTTCCTCAGGCGTACTCCTCCCACACCTTTGAAGTGAAGTTTAGCTTCACTATAAACGCCCCGGCTGCTTTACCTTCTCATTCTACTGTCCCCGCTCCGTCCCCTCCCCTGTCTGCCGTATGCATTTCTCCTCCCCCCCTCACAGTAACGTCACTCACACACGCAACGCCATTCACACACGCAACGCCATTCACACACGCAACGCCACTCACACACACAACGCCACTCACACACACATCGTCACTCACACACACTACGCCATTCACACACGCAATTCATCCACGCAATGCCACTAATCCACGCAATACCACTCATCCACGCAACACCAATAATCCACAAAACGCCAATTATCCACGCAATGCCTCTCATCCACACAACGCCACTCATCCATTTGCAAAACCAAAAGAACAAACTCTTCTATTGTGAAATCTATTGCATTTTCAATGCTTGATTCTTTCACTTCCTTATGTATTTTGTTTTCCACAATTATATCCTCTTCCTTCTTTTCTTAGGTAAATTAATCTATTAAACACCATTTCTGGTTTAGTCCCTATAGCTGTCTTTCTTTTAACATTACTCTCTGTTTTCTTCCCTTGTACTTACTCCTTTATTTTTTATTTTTTTAAATTGGGGTTAGCTCCCGGTTCGCGAACCGGCGATCGAACTGGAAAGCGAACTAAAAAAAAAACAGCTTGCCAGAGTGTTACACTTTCTAGCAATTTTTGTAAAAAGGGGAGGTAGTTCTGGTAAGAACTTTTTTTTAATGTTTTTGTTGTTTTATATTTTTTTTTTCTTTTTTGAACATTATTTGTTTTTTTTCTATTTTTTGAACACTTTTTTGTTTTTTTTGTTTTTTTTCAAAGGGAAAGAACAAAAAGAGGCATTGAAAAGGGCTCAACAGGAGCAAAAAAAAAAAATTTAAACTTGGGGCGTTTAGAGCATCGGTGTTTCTCAAATGCTAAATTAATTAATTTTACACTCATATTTGCGCATGAAATTAAAGTGCCACAATATAAGCAAGTAAGCTTCATATGGACAAATTTTTTTTTAATATTTGGCACTGTTTCGCTTGCCTCTGCAACTGTGAGAGAAATATCAGTAGATGTTCTGGCCACCGAAGTTGGGGGGTTCTCTTGTAGTTCACGCATCTCTGCCCGACTATAATTTAATGGATGCCACCTCTGCATATGTCGGTGCATCGTGTAGTTTCCATAGCTGTACTTTTTATCAGTGCCCCTGGATAATTTATCTTGGCATATAAGGCACGTAGCATAGCGTGCATTAACTTTTTTCTCTCCTGGTGGAATGGAAAAAAATTGCCAGATAAAACTATTTTTGTGATGAGATACCCGGGGTAACTCTTTGACACATCGTGGTGCCTCTTCTTCCTCTCCCTCTTCTGGATCCTCTTCCTCCTCTGGGTTTCCAAGAAACTGTGCAGGTGGTCCTCTCTTCCTATGAGGAGATGGTGGTGGTGGTGGTGGGGGTGCACCAGCTGAAGCTACTATTGAAGCCATTTTTTAAACAGAGCAAAATAGGTCTTCCTTTCTCAAAGTTGAAAGTCAGAGTGAGAAAAAAGGTGGGGGCTTTCATCATTTGGGAAAAAAATAGTTCTAAACCAATGAAAAGTGTTATTTTTAGGTCACATGACCTAGTCTTACATCCTTAGGAAACCAAAAGTGAAATGAACCAATGAAAACTTTTATAAACAAGTCACATGACCTGTTCCGCTCACGTTACGCGGTGCGCGCCGCGCCCCGGATCGCTTCCGGTTCGCGGTCCGGAGCACTTCCGGGAGCGCTAACGCGGCGCGTCATAAGACGCATTACGCGACAACGTGATATGTCGCGTTTCCGCGACGCGTCACGATGTTGATTTCTGATGCGGTAGTTGCGCAAACGGAACGTTTACCGGTTAGCGGACCGGGTCGCGGCATCAAATTGAGCTAACGGAAAGCTTCCCGGTTCGCGAACCGGTAGCGAAACAAAAAAAAATAATTAAAAAAATATATAAATAAAAACATTAAATTACAAAAATTGTAAATATATTTTTGAATTAGAATAAATATACATTTTACAGCTTTTGATATTTGCTATTAAAAACCATTGAAATTCACTGAAAAAACCATAGGTTATAGACCATATATAGTTAGGAATTAGCATTTGCAAAACCATTGAAATTCACTGAAAAAACCATAGGTTATAGACCATATATAGTTAGGAATTAGCATTTACAAAACCAAATTTTACTCACACAAAACCATTGAAATTTCATATATGGTTAGTTGCCCTAACTATATATCGCGCACCCGCAATCCACTGCTGATGATGTCACATATTACATCATTCATGACATGGTCAGTGACATCACTGATGACATCACTGATGACATCTCAAATGACATCACTGATGACATCACTGATGACATTATCCAGTGACTGTATGTTTCTGTAAAGTTAAAATATGTCTTACATATTGAAGAATGAGTGGATGTATAAGTGTTTGGATGAAGGATTTAGTAGGTGCATGACTGACTGTATGAGTGAGTGATTAAATGTGTCTCACTGAGGGCATGAGTTAGTGACTAAACTGTCTTAATTTGTACATCATTATGTCTGTTGTTCTGTAAACTGCTGCATGCGTTGATCAGGAGCTATTTGAGTAACTATATGGGTTATTGGTTGGTTGCCCAAGTATTTGTATGGGAGACTGGATGTGTGTGTGGGTGGCTGGGAGGTGTATGACTCTGTGCATAGATGTGTGAGCAGTTGATTCACTAGATGTATGGGTTCAAAAGTGCATGTGGAAACAGCTGTATGGGCGGTTGACTGTGTGCATGAGTGCATTGGTGAGTGAATGGATATCTCAGTGCTACATGTCAAAGTAAGTACATATGTAAAACACAGTACATGTGAGAGTTGACATATATAAATAACTGTGCATAATGTATATATCATTGTGAGCTTGTATCAGGGATTGTATAAGAGAGTAAATATGTGTTAGTATATGTTTGAATAAGTAAGGTGTGTATAACTGTATAGTTGAGGAAATGGAGGTGTGATTGATTCTTTGCATGATTGACTAGGCGTGTGAATAACTCCATGGATGAGTGACAGTCTGTGAGTGTCTGTTTACACTGAGTGTATCTAAGGTTATATTAGAGTCTGAAGAGGTTCATCGTATTATCACATGAATGATGTCATCAGTGATGTGATCAGTAATGTCAAATGAGATGTCATCAGTGATGTCATCAGTGATGTCATTTGAGATGTCATCAGTGATGTCATCAGTGATGTCACTGACCATGTCATGAATGATGTAATATGTGACATCATCAGCAGTGGATTGCGGGTGCGCGATATATAGTTAGGGCAACTAACTATATATGAAATTTCAATGGTTTTGTGTGAGTAAAATATGGTTTTGGAAATGCTAATTCCTAACTATATATGGTCTATAACCTATGGTTTTTTCAGTGAATATATATATATATATACATATAAAATTAAATTTCATTAAAACATTTATTCTTTTAAATTGCATTATTTATATTATTTCTATTTATTATTTTATTTTATTACCCTTTACACCCTTCTCCCAGGATGCCGCTTTTTTGAATAAAACATTCAAGAAAAGTTGGCATATTTTACAGACAGATGACCTACACAAAGATGATTTACCAGCCAATCCCCAGATCACGTATCGGAAGGCACGTTCCATTAAGAATGATCTGGTGCAGAGCCATCTGACCGAGTCCCCTAAGACCAACGCTTTTGGTGAAACCTGTGGTTTTTCCCCTTGTGGGAAGTGTAAGGCGTGCAAGTTTAGTAAAAGAGTACGATCTTACACTATCCCTAATACTGGGATACAACGTAGGATCAACAAATTTATAACTTGCTCTACCCCTTATTGCGTCTACTGCCTCACATGCCCTTGCGGGCTACGGTATATCGGCAGCACAGTCAATCCACTGAAGATGCGAGTCTTAGAGCACATGCGTGCTATTGCCAACTTCGATGAGGCGTACCCGGTGGCGCGCCACTTCGATCAAGCACATAAGCGTAACAGGGATCAGTTAAGCTTCTTTGGCCTGGACCATGTACCACAGAACCTGAGAGGAGGGGACAGGCGTGTCCGACTCCGTAGACTCGAGTCTAGATACATAATTGATCTGCAAACGAAAATGCCATTGGGTATGAATATACATGAAGAACTGCCATCTCATCTGGGAGAGTAGACTCCATTAGTTCACCTGTAGATATGTATTTTATAGGTACCAGATGTCGATTATGAATTTAAAGCTGTATGTGTATCCGACCTGGTATCCCTTCAGGTACATTTAGGTGATGACTTGGATTGTTGTTCTGTTCTGTTTCTACTTTTACTTCAATTTGCTTTTGCTACACATTATCTATGACAATTTTTGTTTTTGTCCTACATTCATTATGTGTGAATTTAGGTAATTGAATTTCATGAAATTATTCAGCATAAGGTATTGGAGCTCTACTTGGATAGATATTTTACTTGCTATATATTTTTCTTGCTACATATGCTATTGATTATGCTGTCAGGTTTTGTGGTTGTTGTTTTTGTTTTTATTTTGATTTACTTTAATTTATTTTAGATTAGAATGCATAGAGTCTCCGTATTTGGGTACTAGATGCATAGGGGTTAGGGTCCTCCTTGGTTCATTGGTTGAATCATTAGCTAATTGGCCCATCCAGGGCTTGATGGCATCATTGGCATTTATACTTTGATTGATTTTTTGTGGGGATATGGGAAAATGTACGTGAATTTTCAGTTTTATTGTACATTTGTACTTTAACCATATTTACTTGTTTAGGAGGAGCGCAGGAAACTCGTGTTTCATAATATTAATTATGCTTTGTCTGACTGTATTGCCCTTCCAGGGCGTAATCATGATATTTAAGTTCAGCCATTGACTACTGATATTCAGACACTCCAATATGGCGCTCATGCTTCTTTCCCTTCCCCGTAGGCATGTCCTATATTGATTTCTATGACCCTGGTACTTTAAATGTCGACGCCTCTGCCGGTTCGGTAAACTTAGAGAAAGGTTCCGACCGAAACGCGTCAGTTTGCTGTGGTAAATAAATTTGTGAATACGTACCTCCGAGAGTGCTTCCTTTCTTCCTGCGGGAGATTTTCGCTATTGGGAGGTGGAGCAGAATTGGACTTGCGAGTGCACCCTCGCAATGGAAGCACCCGCCTGGGAGTGCGGCGTTCTGGTGCTTTTTGAGCTGCAATATATATATATATATATATATGCATGAAAATTCCTCCACACGGAGAAGGAAGCAGAAGCCCAGAGGGGGGCTGGTTGGAGAGGCTTTATTAAAACAGAACAGTCTGGTGGCAGCGGATGCATTTCGGCGCATTGCCTTCTTCAGCGCCCAACACCTGACGGAAATGTCCCGGTAAGTACCCCTGCTGTTTTGTATGGATGGCGTCTGTCCGCTCCTCCCCCAAGCTGTGCTGCTCACCTGTTGTAGTGCGTTTGAACATCACCGCACCACAACTCCCAAAATGCTTCATGTTCAAGCAGAACAGGCTGATGTAATGGGGGAGAGTCCTTTGATGAAAAGAAATGGAGGTGGGGAACAATAGCAGCAGGGCGCGATGTACCCATGTGTCAGTCCTGTGAGATATATATATACATATATATATATATATATTTATTTTTTTACAGGTGGAGTTCTATTTGGTTTCATACCGAATCGAATGGTCCTTATCTACACACACGCAATAGCGCAAAATACTGTAACCAGAATGCAATGCACCCACATGTTGTGCAATGCGCGGCTGAGTGCGGGGAGACCAAATCCAAATCTCAATGTTGTGCAGCATCCTAAATTGCCGTAAATGTATGTCCCTGATACACTATGCAATGCAATCAATTGTATGACGTGTCACTATTTATGTATCGATTTCTGGGGAAAAATACGAGACATTGTGTGTTTTTTCTATGTTTATTATTGACAAGGTAAAGGGGACTTAAATATGTGCAAAAACAAAATGGGGGCTACTTGAGAAAGGCTTAACGCTAAAACGCGTCGTCTTTAGTTTGTGCACAATAAAGTTTTTGTGCTGGACTTACCTGGTGTGCCGTGTCATTTCCTGGCAATACCTCTCACGGCTGTGAGCAGGAACGGAGGAGAATATATATATATATATATATATATATATATAATATATATATATATATATATATATATATATATATATATATATATATATATATATATATATATATATAAAAATTACATTTCATTAAAACATTTATTCTTTTAAATTGCATTATTTATATTATTTCTATTTATTATTTTATTTTATTACCCTTTACACCCTAAAAACCAATCCCACCCTGCTCCCTTTAAATTCACCTGCACCCCATAATCATAACCCACCCTTACTCCTTAAAACACCCCAACACCTGTAAAAACACTAACCCATCTTAACCCTATAAACATACCCTGTAACCTAAAACCCAAGCCTATCCCTAAACCCTAAAAATACCCATGTACCCCAAAACCCAAACCTAGCCCTGAACCCTATAAATACCCCTGTACCTGAAACCCCAAACCTACACCTGAACCCTAAAAATACCCCTGTACCCCAAAACCCAAACCTAGCCCTGAACCCTAAGAATACCCCTGTCCCCAAAACCCAAACCTACCCCTGAACCCTAAAATACCCCTGCACCCCAAAACCCAAACCTAGTCCTGAACCCTTAAAATACGCCTGTATCCCAAAACCCAAACCTACCCCTGAACCTTAAAAATACCCCTGTGCCCCAAAAACCAAACCTACCCCTGAACCCTAAAATACCCCTGTACCCCAAAACCCAAACCTAGCCCTGAATCCTAAAAATACCCCTGTACCCCAAAACCCTAACCTAGACTGAACCCTTAAAATACCCCTGTACCCCAAAACCCAAACCTACCCCATAAACCTAAAAATACCTCTATACCCCAAAACCCAAACCTAGCCCTCAACCCTAAAAAAAACCCTGTACCCCAAAACCCATACCTATCCCTAAACCCTAAATCTACCCCTGTACCCCATAATCCAAAACTATATCTGAACCCTTAAAATACCCAAACACCCCAAAACATATACCTGAGTACCCCAAAACATATATCCCTATACCCATACTTACCTTATCCAAACATTAAAAAAAACATGCTTTTACCATTCATGCATTTACAACGAATTTCGTTGTAAATGTATGCGTGGTAAAAGCATAAAAAATGTAATGCCATGCGTTATAGTGGCATTGCGGAGTCATGGTACTTTTGTAATGAAAGTATGCGGAGTGATGGTATGCAGATAGAAAGTTGCGGAAAAATGGGTGTTTACCCTCCACCGGTAATAGCGCTAACGGGACGCTCACCGGTGCGCGCCGGAAAACTGCGCTTTCCGGTGCGCTCACCGGGGCGCGCACCAGGAGCGCTCCAGGGCAAAAAAAAAAATTTGTATTATATAAATATACAATATAGGATTTATTATAAAAAATATTACATTTCATAGGTTTGAGGCCCTATATATAGTTCGGAATTAGCATTTAAAAAACCTATGAAATTCACTGAAAAAACGATAGGTTTCACACCAGTTATAGTTTGGAATTAGCATTTAAAAAACCTATGAAATTCACTGAAAAAACCATAGGTTTCACACCAGTTATAGTTAGGAATTAGCATTTAAAAAACCTATTAAATTCACTGAAAAAACCATAGGTTTCACACCAGTTATAGTTAGATGGAAATTTTACTGACATAAAACCATTGAAATTCCAACTTTATAGTTAGTTGGACTCACTATAACAAGCGAGCCTGCAATGCACTGCTGATGACGTCACATATTACATCACTCATGACATCATCAGTGACTTCACTCATGACATCACTTATGACACCATCCTTGTGACAGAGTGACAGACCTCCTTTTAGTGTAATGTAACCCTTGAAACACATATTCAAAAATAGAAACTAACATTTTCTAAAAAATGGAGATACCCATACCAGTTACAAC
This sequence comes from Lissotriton vulgaris, assembly GCF_964263255.1. Taxonomy (NCBI): domain Eukaryota; kingdom Metazoa; phylum Chordata; class Amphibia; order Caudata; family Salamandridae; genus Lissotriton; species Lissotriton vulgaris. Next base: position 1,376,244,073 of record NC_141695.1, read on the forward strand.
AACCAATTCAGTAATTCCACCATCTATATACACATCCACTCATTCACCAACAGTTCCATATAGTCACTCATACATATACTCACTCATCATATGTAGTGATACATCTATACATCCTGGTATACACCGACAGTAATCCCAAAGTTACTCACACACATACTCACACATGCAAATAAACTATTGAACATCCATTTATTTGCATATACAACTATACACACACTACCTCCTTACTTCTAAGGAAACTTACACATACTTACTCTCTTAAACAATCACTTATAGAAACACATACTTATTTAAACAGGAACTCTTACAATCTCTTACTCTCACATATACTCACTTATATACATCAAAACTCACATGCACTAGATTAAAATATATGTCGTTACTAATAAAGACAATAGTGAGACAGTCATTCACTCACTAACACACACATATACACACTCATCCGCCCATACAGTCCTGCACATATCCTGTCTTCAAAACACATACAAACAGTGAGTCATTCACCAACCCATGCAGCTACTTGTACACAAAGTGAAACACTGATACATATATTTCAATATTTAAAAGTTACTCGCTAATATATGTATTCAATAAAATACACTTAATAGGGCAGTTAACTAATCATTTTTTTAAAAAAAACATCCATTTACACACTTATTTAAACATTTATTCTTCCATCAACCTTTACAAATACAAATATAAAACATATTAATTTTTCAGAAAGACACACAGTTACTGGCTGGTGTCATGAGTGATGTCATGAGTGATGTCATGAGTGAGTCACTGACGATGTCATGAGTGATGTAATATGTGACGTCATCAGCAGTGCATTGCAGGCGCGCTTGTTATAGTGTGAGTCCAACTAACTATAACGTAGGAATTTCAATGGTTTTATGTCAGTAAAATTTCCAGCTAAGTATAACTAGTGTGAAACCTATGGTTTGTTCAGTGAATATATATAATATATATATATATATATATATATATATATATATATATATATATATATATATATATATATATATATATGCACTTCACAGTCCTGTTCCGCTGCCTCAAACCAGGACCAAGATCCAATCTGCCACAACGGATACCACAGGTACAGACCACTCCACAGCGCAAGGGTGAACTTCAAAATAGTTTATTCACACGGATTCGCCATATATTCGCTATATATATATATATAGATGTATATATATAGATATATACATATATACATATATATATACATATATATATATATATATATATATATACAATTTTTTTTATTTAATTAAAATATTTATTCTTTTAAATTGCATTATTTATATTATTTTTATTTATTATTTTATTTTATTACCCTTTACACCCTAAAAACTAATCCCACCCTGCTCCCTTTAAATTCCCCTGCACCCCATAATCATAACCCACCCTTACTCCTTAAAATACCCCAACACCAGTAAACACTAACCGATCTTACCCCTGTACCCCAAAACCCAAACCTATCCCTAAACCCTAAAAATACCCATGTACCCCAAAACCCAAACCTAGCCCTGAACCCTACAAATACCCCTGTACCTGAAACCCCAAACCTACCGCTGAACCCGAAAAAATACCCCTGTACCCCAAAACCCAAACCTAGCCCTGAACCCTAAGAATACCCCTGTACCCCAAAACCCAAACCTACCCCTGAACCCTAAAATACCCCTGTACCTCAAAACCCAAACCTAGCCCTGAACCCTTAAAATACGCCTGTACCCCAAAACCCAAACCTACCCCTGAACCCTAAAAATACCCCTGTACCCCAAAAACCAAACCTACCCCTGAAACCTAAAATACACCTGTACCCCAAAACCCAAACCTAGCCCTGAACCCTACAAATACCCCTGTACCCCAAAACCCTAAACTAGCCTGAACCCTTAAAATACCCCTGTACCCCAAAACCCAAACCTACCCCTGAAACCTAAAAATACCCCTATACCCCAAAACCCAAACCTAGCCCTCAACCCTAAAAATACCCCTGTACCCCAAAACCCATACCTATCCCTAAACCCTAAAACTACCCCTGTACCCCATAATCCAAAACTATATCTGAACCCTTAAAATACCCAAACACCCCAAAACATATACCCCAGTACCCCAAAACATATACCCCTATACCCATACTTACCTTATCCAAACATTTAAAAAAAAACATGCTTTTACCATTCATGCATTTACAACGAATTTCGTTGTAAATGTATGCGTGGTAAAAGCATAAAAAATGTAATGCCATGCGTTATAGTGGCATTGCGGAGTCATGGTACTTTTGTAATGAACGTATGCGGAGTGATGGTATGCGGATAGAAAGTTGCGGAAAAATGGGTGTTTACCCTCCACCGGTAAGTACATCGGTGGCACGCGGCCCACATCTCCAGCAACATCCTCATATTTTTTCACCACCCATTTGAAAAATGCACAGGTCTCTCTCATTGATGGCCATCACTGACATACACTTTTAGACACACCTCCAGCCACAAGTTCTAGAATTGCGAACTTTAGAGCTGGGGAGCTACGTTCGAATCTCGGCATCAGCTCAACATCCTGTTATTCCAGGCAAATCGCTTTATTTATTTATTATTTATTTATTTAGGAAGCTTGTAAAGCGCGCGGCTACCCCCGACGGGGGTGTCCCGGCGCTGAGACTGTGAGCTAGAAAAGGGAGTTGTACCTATGCAGATGAAAATAGCCAAGTCTTGAGACGGCTACGAAAGAGTGCTTCAGAGGGAGCAAATCTGAGATCTAAGGGGAGGCTATTCCATAGTTTGGCCGTCATGACTGCAAAGGCTCTGCCGCCCATTCTGGAGCGACGGAACCGAGGGACAACAATGAGACGCAGATTGTTGGACCGCAAGGATCTGACTGAGTGGGATAGTACTAGTCTCTTTCGTAGGTAGTCCGGTCCTGTCCCATTAAGGGCCCGAAAGGCAAGAGTTAGCATCTTGAACTTGATGCGGCTGGCGATTGGGAGCCAGTGAAGCTCATTGCGATAAGCTGCAACCGAATGCCGGAAAGGGATATTGCCAATCAGCCTCGCCGCCGCGTTCTGAACGATCTGTAAGCGTTCAATTTGGTATTGGGGGGCCCCGGCGTAGAGGCTGTTGGCATAATCCAAATGTGATGTAATTAAGGCCTGTGTGACCGTTCTGCGAGCATCCAAAGGCAAAAAAGGAAAGATCTTTCTCATCATCCGCAGTTTCCGAAAACAGGCTGCAGTAACCTTATTTATTTGGGGACTACACGAGAGAGCATTGTCAAACTGAAAACCCAGATTGCGAGCCGTGTGAACAGGAATGGGGGGAGGATTAAGTACAGTCGGCCACCACAAGGTAGAGGGTATAGTAATTTTTTGATTAAAAAACAAGACCTCCGTCTTGTCAGTGTTGAGTCGAAGATGGTTAGAAGCCATCCAGGAGCAAACTTCGCCCAGACAGTGGCGGAAACTGGCGAGGCTGGAGTCAGAGTGATCTCTAAAGGAAAACATTAGCTGTGTATCATCAGCATAGGAGATCACTCTGACCCCACACGACTCAACCACTTTAGCCAGAGGGGCCAGAAAAACATTAAAAAACAATGGGCTCAAAGCGGAACCCTGCGGAACTCCACAGACAAGGGGCTTACACTCAGATTGGAAAGGTCTAAGAAGAACCCTCTGCGTTCGTCCTTGAAGAAAGGAGCTAATCCACGACAGAGTGGAACCGCCCAGTCCAGTCTGCTCCAATCGATCTAAAAGTATCCTGTGGGACACCGTATCAAAAGCGGTGGATAGGTCGAGGAGGACCAACATGGCCTCCTCTCCCCTGTCCACACACTCTCGAATGGTCTCAGAGACTTCCAAAAGCGCTGTTTCCGTACTAAAACCAGTGCGGAAACCTGATTGGGAATCTTGAAGTAAAGAATTGGTCTCCAGATATTCCGCGAGCTGAAGTTGAACGGCCTTTGTCTCCCCGTGCCTACCACAAATGAATGTGTTCTTCTGTAATGTAAATTGTGCTCATGCCATGTTGTCGAGTTTGCGCTATATAATATTGCAATGAAAAATAAAGTAGGGAAACTCGAGTTCACACACTACTGAACGCGCACTCTTAAGTGCATCAGCAGTGCACTGTGAATCGGAGCATTTCATAGGCCTGTCACAGAAAAGAAATGCTATCAAAACGAAATCCTACAAAACAATATACTACTGGCCGGGAGCAATTCATACCCGAACAACGTAGGGACGGGCTGCTAGTAAAATAATATAGTAATATGGATGGTAGAATGGCAGGGATAAAATATGAGTTCTACTTCAGCAGACTCAATCTACATACACAGACACTTCTCTTCTTTAGGGTCTGGGAGCTATCAGTCCCTCTTTCAAATAATACAGATAGATGAATACAGTCTTTAAAGCATGAAAATAGCAGGGTAAACTGGAAGACGAAGAAATCAAGCTGCTTATTCTGAGGTGGACAGACTGGGGCCCAAAAGTGTTTGTGTATAAAATGTCAATGATACAGTGAGTTTTGCAAAATTTCAGAATTCTGTGTAATGCAAAATTTACAAAATGTATTGAAGATTCGCAATTTGCAATTTTGAATTATGCTCTCTTGAACTAGTTCATACAGAAAAACCCTTGCTGAAAGACATTTTGTAATTGAGCCAGCTGCCTGCTTCAGGGTCGAACGGGAAATTCAAACAAAAAATAATGCCTTGGGATGAATAACAAAACCTTAGTAGGTTGAAGAGATACTTCAATTAACTCTTCCTCTAGATGCTACTCTCTGGAAAAATCTTACTATTTTAAAAGAATCAATAGCCAAAGGTTATTCCAAACAACTTTCAATTAGTCTTGATTGAAAAGTACTTCTCAGTATTTATTATTACTTTTTTGTTTCCAGCTTTTCATGTTTTAACAAAGACACAAAAAAGAATATGTTACTCTTACTTTCACATATATACAACATTTACATCACATAGACATATATACACGATATTTACACACAAACACAAAAGTATATAATTCACTTTTTGTTTCTCAATGCCCTACTAATTAATCAGGATGCTCCTTAACAATGTTCCACACCGAACATTCCTTGCAAAAAAGATCACTCTATCAATAGAGAATTTGAGGCTAATAACTTCTACCTCTATTATTCCAACAATACTCCTAACTTATTTCTTATTGTTTTAGATTTGTGGTTGTCCTCAATTATTCTGTCGAAACGTTTCAGCCCATCAACTTTCGGGCCTCATCAGGACTCGGGCAGCTGAGTATACACTTTTGCGCAAAATCACCTACAAAATTAAAATACCTTATTGATCTCCCTTAATCAAGAAATGTTAACTTCACATACAGAGGTATATATAGGAACATACAACCAAGTTTCTTACTACTTACTGAAGTGGCGGCCAATTAAATCTACACCTTAACGTGCCTACAACTCATTCCTTTGTGTAATAAGTTAAAAAACATCAGAAAAAGTCAGAAAAATTCTGAAAAAGTGCACTGTGTCATAGAAAATATACCAACTACCTCATTCCATAAACTAAAAACGGAATAAAAGTGAAGCCCTACCTAATAGTTAAATGAAGGGCGAACCACACTGTAGCTATAAAAATACGTATTTATTTATATAACAAACTCTAGTATCCTCTACATGAGGATACCACACAAAGCACACAATACTTCAGATAAGAAACAGTTGTAAGTAGCACAATACACAGTGGGCTCCAGGGGGAGACCAAACTATATACTAAAATAGTGGTATAAGAACCATCACTGGAGTCGAGACTGTGTCTAGAACACATAGAATTGTTGGGGGCTCAAGGAACCACCCAAGGTGAGTAAACATGGAACCACGTAGGACGAGTGCAGTCTGCTAACACGACCGCAGGCTCTGTACAAATTTATGGGGAAGTCGCGTTTCAATTTTAAAGTTTAAGGACCCTTTTTGGTGGACTTCGAGGAAACCCTTCGGAACTTAGGAGGTTGGAGAGCCATCCCACCCATGGATACTGAAGTACCCAAGTTACCTATCCCAGGGGAGCCGGAAGGCCGGACTGGGAACTGAAAGCAGCCCTGACAAGTTTTGCCAGCCCATTCCCCGTGCGGTGTGTAGCGAGCGAGCGCAGCGAAACGCCGGACCACTACTATGGGGGCTTGGGGGGGTCTTCCCCATGACAAGTTTGGAAAAAGACATAACAAAATGGTGAATTTTACAGCACATTTTTTCATTACATATTGTATCAACTTTCAAAGCAGAGTAAATAGTAGATGATGACCTTAAAGAGCACCAGGTCTGAATAGTGATGAGGCTCCCAGTCCCCTCTACCCCAACCCCCAGGCAGATCCGCCGAGAGGTCTGAACACTCATGAAAAATAAATGAAGATGTCTGCATAATACATTCATTGACAAAATACTATTATATAGAAACTCTGTGAGCATGGACAAGCACTGACTGTGGCAATAGGCCTGGCTATGTTTTTACGTGGGGAGGAGAGATGGGGGAGAGAGAGAGGGAAGGAAGGAAGGGAGAGAGAGAGAGGGAGACAGAAGAAGAGAAAGGGAAAAGAAGAGGGAGAAAAGAGGAAGAGAAAGATAGAGGAAGGAGACAAATGAGAGAAGGACGGGGAGAGGGATGGAAAGAGAGAGGGAATGAGAGGGAGAGAGAGAGGGACAGAGAGGGAGAGATAGAGAGAGAGCGGAGGGGGAAAGAGAATGAGAGAGTGAGAGAGCGGGTGAGAGTGAGAGAAAGGGAGAGAGAGAGGGGGATGAGAGAGAGAGGGAGGGAGAGAGGGGGGAGAGAGAGGGAGAGAGAGAGAGAGAGGGAGGGAGGGGGATAGAGAGAGAGAGAGAGAGAGAGAGAGAGAGAGAGAGGGAGGGGAGAGAGTGAGAGAGAGAGAGAGAGAGGGGGAAGAGAGAGAGAGGGGGGAGAGAGAGAAAGAGGGAGGGAGGCGGGAAAGAGAGAGCGAGAGAGAAAGAGAGAGAGGGGGAGAGAGGGAGAGAGAGGGAGAGAGAGAGGGGGAATAGAGAGAGAGGGAGGGAGAGAGGGGGAGAGAGAGAGGGAGAGAGAGAGAGAGAGGGAGAGAGAGAGAGAGGCAGGGAGAGAGAAAGGGGAAGTGAGTGAGAGCAAGAAAGAGAGGGAGAGAAATACAGGGATAGAAAAGAGAGAGGGATAGAGGGAGATAGAGAAAAGGATAGAGAGTGAAAGGGATAGAGAGTGAGAGAGGAAGCAAGAGGGGTATGGGGATAGAAAGAAAGGGGATAGAGGGAGGGAGAGAAGGATAGAGAGTGAGAGAGGGATAGTTATAGAGAGAGATTGAGAGGGAGAGAGGGAGAAATAGAGAGCGAGTGAGAGGGAGCAAGAGAGAGAGGGATAGAGAAATAGAGAGAGGGATAGAGTGAGAGAGAGAGAGAGAGGGCGGGAGGGAGGGAGCAAGAGAGGGAGAGAGGGAGAGAGAGGGGGAAAGAGAAAGAAAGAGAGAGGGGGAGAGAGAGAAGGAGGGGGAGAGAAGGAGGAGGAGAGAGAGGGACAATAGAGAGAAAGAGAGTGACAGAGTGGGAGAGGGAGAGAGAGGGATAGGGGAGAGGGAGAAAGAGGGATACAGAAAGAGAGGAGGGAGAGATGGAAGCAGAGGGAAACACCCAAAATATCGAATGTAAAATATCAACTGGCCAAAATATTGAATTAAAAATACAGATAGGCTAGAATATCGAATTACCAAAATATAGTTGGATAGAATATCGAAATTCAGGTTTAAAATATCGATTTCCATAATATCAAATTTAAAATATCGTTTTCCATAATATCGAGAAAAAAAATTAGTGTTATGTTTGCTAGTATATGTGTTAAAATGATATATCATTTTTGTAATGTATGTTTTTTTAATGAATGTTATGTTATTTAATTTTTGCGTAATTTAATTCCGTAGAGGGTTGTGGGTTTATAAGGGAAAAGGGTGGGAAATAATTTAATTATAGTAAATTAAATATACATTTTTATGAATTCTAAAATTATTTTTAATTTCATTTTGCGCTTTAGTTCTGTAGCGGGTTGTGGGTTTATAGGGGAATAGGGTGGAAAGTAATTTAATTGTAATTAAGTAAATATTTATTTTAATGTATTTGTATTGATAATTAATTTATTGATAATTAAATATGAATTGGTGATTATTTTTTATTAATTGGTGATTAATTTGTATTAATTGATAATTATGTTAATTGCATTAATTAATTCTTTGGAGTCGGTTGTGGGTTATAGGGGAATAGGGTGTGAAGTCATTTAATTGTAATTAAGTAAATCTTGAAATTATTTTTGTGAATTGATAAAAAGTTAATTGTTAATTAATTATTAATTGTTAATTAATTTTTAGTAAGACATATTTATTGATATTTATAAATAATTAATGATTAAATATGTTGTGATTGGTAATTCATTTTAATTAATGTTTTTATTGGTATTGATAATTAATGTATTCTTATCTAAATATTAAATCATTACTTTTCCTACTGTTGCACTCTCTGGACTGGGAATAGTAATTTTTACCCCTACGCTATCCAACGCTTTCCCTACTGTTGCACTCTCTGGAGTGGGAATAGTGATTTTTACCCCAATGCTATCCAACGCTTTCCCTACTGTTGCACTCTCTGGAGTGGAAATAGTGATTTTTACCCCTACGCTATCCAACACTTTTCCTACTGTTGCACTCACTGGAGTGGGAATAGTAATTTTTACACCTCGCTATCCAACGCTTTCCCTACTGTTTCACTCACTGGAGTGGGAATAGTAATTTTTACCCTCCCACTATCCAACAAATTCTTTACTCTTGCAATTGTTGGAGTGTGAATATTAATTGTATTCCCTTAGCTATGTAATGTTTTTAATTTTGTTATATTTAATGTAATGTAAATTATTAATTAACATAAAAAGTATTTAATTATTGAAATTATTATATATTATTTTTTATTTAGATAATAGGTTAATTTATATATATATATATATATGTACATATATTTGTAATCATGTTTTATATATTTTATAATTAAGATTGATACTTATTTTATAATATTATTAAGTAAATATATATTTTAAAAAAAATTCCTTACATTACATTTATTATTTTTACATTTTACGCTTTCTTTACATTATTTTAACTGTTTTATTCAATTCTGTTTATTATTTAATTACTTTTATATTATTTAATTCATTTAAAAAAATCGATATTTTAGTTAACTATATTTTAACATTCTATATTTTGTACTCAATATTTCAGTACTTACCTGTTTGTAGATAGGCATTGTATATTCTGTCCCTCAATATTTTAGAGTCGATATTTTGGGAAGACTATATTTTGTACCTCGATATTTAGTCACTTAACCGAATTATCAGACTTCTATTGTTTCTATCATGAAATATGCTCTATTTAAACAATGTATTGACACAGGTATAAGAACTTGTTTTAAGCAATAACATGTATATATTGCTTAAGGTTTTTAAGAATGCTCTGCATAGTCTTTTCTTAATGTCTATGGGTTGGTCATGTGACTCACACAAGGAGGTGGCATATGAAAACTTTAAAAAGTAGAACTGACGCGGTGCTCACTGTGTGATCAAGAGCACTTGATGCTTGAAGCGCATCATCTTTGAAAAGTTGCAATGATAAAATCATTGCCTTGCCTGAAGCCGTGGGGTCCGCCTCTTCATTTCGCTGACCTGGAGGTATTGAAGACTGTTACTGATATATATATATATTCACTGAAAAAACCATAGGTTATAGACCATATATAGTTAGGATTAGCATTTACAAAACCTTATTTTACTCGCATAAAACCATTGAAATTCGCATATATAGTTAGTTGGTCTAACTATATATCGCGCACCCGCAATCCACTGCTGATGATGTCACATATTACATCATTCAAGACATGGTCAGTGACATCACTGATGACATCACTGATGACATCTCAAATGACATCACTGATGACATCACTGATGACATCATCCAGTGACTGTATGTTTCTGTAAAGTTAAAATATGTCTTACATATTGAAGAATGAGTGGATGTATAAGTGTCTGGATGAAGGATTTAGTAGGTGCATGACTGACTGTATGAGTGAGTGATTAAATGTGTCTCACTGAGTGCATGGGTTAGTGACTAAACTGTCTTAATTTGTGCATCATTATGTCTGTTGTTCTGTAAAGTGCTGCAAGTGTTGATCAGTAGCTATATGAGTAACTATATGGGTTATTGATTGGTTGCCCAAGTATTTGTATGGGAGACTGAGTGTGTGTGTATGGGTGGCTGGGAGGTGTGTGACTCTGTGCATAGATGTGTGAACAGTTGATTCACTTGATGTATGGATTCAAAAGTGCATGTGGAATTAGCTGTATGGGCGGTTGACTGTGTGCATGAGTGTATTGGTGAGTGAATGGATATCTTAGTGCTACATGTCAAAGTAAGTACATATGTAAAACACAGTACATGTGAGAGTCGACATATATAAATAACTGTGCATAAGAGCCAGTGAATGTGTGAGTGGCTGTATGGATCATTGTAAACTTGTATCAGGGATTGTATAAGAGAGTAAATATGTGTTAGTATATGTTTGAAAAAGTAAGGTGTGTATAACTGTATAGTTGAGGAAATGGAGGTGTGATTGATTTTTTGCATGACTGACTAGGTGTGTGAGTAACTCCAAGGATGAGTGACAGTCTGTGAGTGTCTGTTTACACTGATTGTATCTAAGGTTATATTAGAGTCTGTATTATCACATGAATGATGTTAACAGTGATGTGATCAGTAATGTCAAATGAGATGTCATCAGTGATGTCATCAGTGATGTCATTTGAGTTGTCATCAGTGATGTCATTTGAGATGTCATTAGTGATGTCATCAGTGATGTCACTGACCATGTCATGAATGATGTAATATGTGACATCATCAGCAGTGGATTGCGGGTGCGCGATATATAGTTAGTGCAACTAACTATATATGCGAATTTCAATGGTTTTGTGCGCGTAAAATAAGGTTTTGTAAATGCTAATCCCTAACTATATATGGTCTATAACCTATGGTTTTTTCAGTGAATTTTCAAGGTTTTGTAAATGCTAATCCCTAACTATATATGGTCTATAACCTATGGTTTTTTCAGTGAATTTTCAAGGTTTTGTAAATGCTAATCCCTAACTATATATGGTCTATAACCTATGGTTTTTTCAGTGAATTTCAATGGTTTTTTAATAGCAAATATCAAAAGCTGTAAAATGTATTCTTATTCTAATTCTTAAATATTTTTTATATATTTTTGTATTATGTTTTTTTAATTTAATTTATATTATAATTTAAATTATTTTTTATTGTTTCGCACCGGTACGCGAACCGGTAAACGTTCCGTTAGTGCAAGTACCGCGTTAGAAAGCCACATCGTGACGCGTCGCATAATCGCAACGTATCGCGTTACTGCGTAATGCGCCTTATGACGCGCCGCGTTAGCGCACCCGGAAGCGCTCTGGAACGCGAACCAAGGCGCGAAATGCAGAGCCCCGGAAATGATCCGAGGCGCGGCGCGGAGCGCGTAACGTAAGCATAACAGGTCATGTGACTAGTTCATAAAACTTTTCATTGGTTCATTTTACTTTTAGTTTCCTAATGATGGAACGCTTGATCATATGAAGTAAAATTAACACTTTTCATTGGTTTAGAACATTTTTTTTTCCCAAATGATGAAAGTCCAACCTTTTTTCCTCACTCTGACTTTCATTTTTATGAGAGAAAGACCTGTTTCTGCTTGTTCAGTCATGGCATCTGTAGTAGCTGCAGCTGGTGGATCCCCACCACCACAACCACCTCCAAGGAAGAGAGGACCAACTCCACAGGTCATCCTCCAACAAGAGGGAGAAAATGCGCATGCGCGGCCGCCCGCGAATGCGCATTAGTAAACAAAACGGAAGAATGAAGATAGCGAGCCCCGGGGACGCGGCGGGCAGCGGCGGGCAAGGAAAGTGCGTTTTAATTATTTTACTCTTTTCATTGAAAGTATTTAGGGAGGGCGGGAGGGAGGCGGGTGGCGGCCAGTGGTGTTTGCGTAGTGGGGCTACGCGGAGTGCAGAGGTGGGGGTAGTTTCTCACCCACTTCACGTAGCTCCGCGAAGCCCTACTACGCCCACTACGCCCAGGGCTACTTCAGACTAAAACTGTACAACTTCTTACTGAGGCTCTTCTCAAGGGAAATATCCTCCCACATATCCTTCAGTTCTGTCTTTTCTTTTTTGGTGATGTAAGACGTCACATACCGAGCCACAGCCATACAGTTGTCAGCCACAAACTGTATATCCATATTAGCATTCCACATGGACAAAATCACTGGGTTGTAGTCGTTAATGTACTTGGACTCTTCGTTTCTTTTCAAATTGGATGTGTTTCTGGGTGATTTCCTCGTCACATTATGTCGCAGCAAAGACATTAAATTGTTAACTCTTCCTTTTGATATCACCGACCGTGGAAATGCAAAACGACATTTGGTGTAGTACTTGTCCTTGTTTCTGAATTTACGACGACAGTACTTTCCACAACGATGGCTTTGAAACCGTAAAACTTGTTCTCTTAGACTTTTGTCTTTGCTTGTCTTTGGAACAGCACATGTAGCATACTGTTCTATGAAACTCATCACTAAGTCATCCGGATCTGTTCCAAATTTGGGTGCATCTTTGATCCATAGCAGCATATGTATATGAGGAGCTCCTCTTGCTTGATACTCCTTTCTCCAGAAGAAATCCAACACCTCTCCAAGAGGTGGATTTTTCTTGTTCATGATGAAAGACATCATAGCTTCAAATCTATGATTGAAGTACCTGCATACATTCACTGGATCCAAAGAGCACAGTTCTCCGGGTGTCTTGAATTCGATATTTTCAATGTTTCCATTTGCCTCTCGTAGAAATTCAAGTAAGTCTTCCCAGCCATACTCAGCACAGCTGAGAGTGAGGAACCATGTGGGAGTTCCTAAGTTCCTCAGCATACATTTTAAGTCACCATGACGACGGTACCAATACTCATTAGCACCACGCTGACATGCCATCAGATTAATCAGGTGAGAATCCAAAATACTGTCTTGCACATTGACTTTATCCATAAAGTCCCTTGCCGAGATATTTCGCAGTTGTACACCACTTTTCAAGATGTGGTTCACTGCATAAGACAATCCAGAGAGATCACTTTCAAACAGTAGATGAAATAAATAGGGAATGCATTGACGAAACCTAGGATTTCTGCATACAATCGTAAAGTCCGGTATTCTGAAGCAGGAATTTGAACAGGTCGCTCCTCATATCGTCCTCCTCGACCTGTGGGAAATAACTGTGGGAAACATCAAGCTTCCAAACTTTCCTCCCAAACACTAATGGGACTCCCTTTGGCTTGTTTCATTTGAAACAACTCAATAGCATTCCCCATGACGTCCTTGGAATGCAAAGGATGAACACTATAATGTTCATATATTTCTTCCTTTTTAGAGGCTTCTACTTTCTCAATTTGTCCAGCACACAAATCGCTGTCCTCTTCTTCACTTACTTCCTCTTCTGCAACATATACATTCTTGTAGTACTCATTATTTTTTATCAAATACAATGTTGCCTTTTTGACTTTCCTAACATCCACTAAATCTTGCCAGATTTTCTTACTCTTTGTCGGAACACCATTAACTATGATAACCAGAGGTTCCTCTTCCACTTTCTCTACTCCAATTGTATTAATGTTTTTCTTCAAATCTAAAGGCAAATAAACAACCCTTCCCTTTAATCCTCTCTGTAAATCTGATGGAGGCAACTTTACTGTCTTTGGCTCATTTCGTACAATAGCCTGGAAGGGATGGACACTTTGAATCAAAATAGATTCATAAGTATTTAAATCCTTCAATTCAGAAGGAATGTCAACTAATTCCAGATTATTATAAACCGCTCTAGCAGGCATCTGGTTTTGGTTTAATTTGTTATAGCAATAAGTACACATACGTTGGTCCGCTCCCAAATCAAAACAATTTTCTACCATCAAGTATGTGACAAAATCCTTCCATTCACTATTGTTTTCCATATCACTTTTTGCATATTAATCCACTAACTTAGTCTGATTCTTATAATAAGTCCGTCGACAACACACACAAGTGAAATTAGGCCTCTCACATGTTTTCACCATAAACATGGAAATTTCCTTGTGAAACTTATGTGTACTGAAAATCTGTACACTGTCTTCCACATTACCTTCTTCTAGTGGTTCAATATCAACATTGTTCTCTTTGCCAGCAAAGTAATATAACTCAATTTCTTGACAAATATTCTTCACATCTACTTCAGAACCATGCAAAAGAGCTCTGCTTAATTGTTTAAGCATAATTGCCATAATACAACATTCTAACTAATTTCCTCACTTTATTATGATGCACTGCTAGCATCCTGAAATGATGAAAAACACTCTGGCATACTCTCCTAGAAAGACAAGCCAGTGAATGACCATGCAAACCTGTCACTTCTCTCACTCTGCAAGGATCTAATTCTTGCAACAACTTTATTTTTTGTTTTAAACTTTTCTTATTAAATGTCCATATAAAATCACAAAGCAAATTGATGGAATCCTGTCGCACACTGCAAATAGAACTACACTTCCAGGTGTACACTGGTCCCTTAGGACGTCTCCCTAAAACCTCATCACTTAACACCTCTTCTGCATCTGTAGACACAAGTATTTCTTTTTCAACCGGACGACCATCTTTTACCTCATATGCTCGACCACTGCTGTCAACTGCATGCACCAAATCATTGTCCTGAAAATAACTCTCCTCATTAAAAAATGCCTCACTATTTGAACTATGCATCCATTCTCCTAAGAAAACTTCACAAAAATTATTTCGATTAACTTCTCTCTTCCATCTACTATTTGATTTGAAAACCTAGATTACTTTGTTTAGTTTCCTAATTCTATTAATTACCAAAATAAATAACTGTCGCTTAATTTCGAATGCCTGATCAATAATTTTCTCTACATTTTTCTTTTTCTTATAAAATACCACTTTCTGTTGGCCTTTCCTAAATTGTTTTAGCAAATTGACAATTACCCTGTTGCGGAACATTCGCCTACGAATGTCCCTGAATGTATGTTCCCTTCTACTGCCATGCACAGTTATCTCCTGCTCTAGCAGAAACTTTTTTCACGGGCCTTTCCTTTCCATTTAAATTGGCTCTCTTTTTCTGGACTAAAACTTGTTCTGTAGTTATACTTTTGTTTCTACAAATGTTTCTAAGGAATGATTTTGTTCTCTTACCCGGAGCTTTCTTCGTGCGTTGAGGTGATTTTAATGTAGAGGACTGCTGCAAGCATTTAGTAATCTGCTGTCTTTGACGTTTCGTAGCCTTTCGGATTCTATCCTTAGACGGCATTGTCTAATTTCTAAATAATCTGCAGTTGAATCTGTGGTAAAATATAATAACAAATGTTATTAACCACTATTACCAAACAGTAAATCAATAACAGTAAGAATTTGATTCAGCAATACTATAAAGATGATTCAGTGAAATCTTCTTAATTTTACTGTGATATTGAGAGTATTACAGGGCTTTCATGCAAATGACTGCCCACCCTGCAACAAAAAGCCCACATGAAACTTTACGCACATTAAATTGTGTACTTACCTGCAATAATACATATGCCAGTGTTTAGGTCCCTCTACCCTGCCTCTCCCCCTCCCCACCTCCCTGCCCCACCGTAACTCCCTCCACGACCTGCGGCTGCTATCTTGCAACATGGTGCATCTTGTAAATCACTACTGCATTATAAAAGTGACGCAACAGCAGCACAAAATAGGCGCACAACCATCATAAATCTGCCCCTAACACTTTAAATGATTGATTCAGAATGACGATAAGGTGTGGACTATCTAGAATTTTGTTTGAGGTGAGGCCTACTCAGGGTTGCAGATGAAATTTAGACTTGTTGAAGAGTACAGAGGTGATAAGACATGTACAGGCCTACCAAAGAAGTGAATCTTGTCCACTGCACTCTTGAACAAAGGCCAGACCTCCTCTATCTCCCTGAACATGACTAAATATCATCTGCACAATGTGATTCGTAATGTTAGGAAACACAAGTGATATAATTGAAGAACGTGAAAATATTTTTGCACATTTAACAATCACATCACCTGTATTTCTTCAGCTTACTTACCTCATTATGCAGATGTAGTCTACGTCCTATGTAGAAGCACACCCTATCAATACTTAAATTACCCAAGCACACATGGGAGCGTATTTACAAGAACCTTGCTCCAGGGGAAATGTCTTAAATTAAAATTGGAAAAAATTACATCAAAGGGACTCAAAGGCCTTGTAAATATGCCCCAAACAACCTATGAAACACTAGCAGTACATATCAAGAAACCTAATTGATTTCAAAAAACGTTTTTAAACCTTTTTTGTAAAACAATTATATACCTACATTCATGGGGAACTGACTTAAAATGCCCTAATGCACATGTAAACGTTTTTTTAAGGTCCTTGCACCTTTTTTTCAATAACTTTTAACATGGCTATGTAACTCAAACAATCAAAAGCAAAATTTTTCAAGCACACATGGGGCATATTTACAAGGACCTTGCACCACGGGGAAAGTGACTACAAATGACCAGACACACATGGGGACGTATTTACAAGGCCCTTGAACCAGGGGGAAGTGGCTTGAAATGGCTAAGCACACATAGGAGAGTATTTACAATGCCCGTGCAACACTTATGCATCACTTTTTACATGTACACTGTAGAGCAGCATGGGGCAATAACAACACAGATGCATCATGCATCTGTTCCGCAAAAACAGCGCATTGCAGGAGTCACATCACAAGTAAATAAATTCTCATAATTTTTTAAAGCATTCCTTTTCCTTAAAAACGATTTTCTGATCATAATTTGAAAACACAGCACAGCTCCTATGTACAACCACACCTTGTCAGTACTAATACTTTACATTATCTGCAATTACAATTGGTAAAAGAATGCAAAATCTTCTTTGAAAGCATAATGCAAACACTTGACTCAAAACATGATTTTAAATACACAGCTGGCTTTCTTATTTACGCAAAAAAGCATACTAATCTTTATCTAAAATATAGAAACGAAAACTCACCTTAAATGCTTTTTGAATTTCAAAACAGTCTCAGAAACACACCAATTTTTCTTTAGCAGAATAAAAGGTATGCACTCCAGAGGATGGAACCAACAAAGGCACTGAAATGCTGATATTCATCACACATATCTCTCATGTCAGCCAATAAAAACTCTTCCCTCACTATTTTCAAATCAACACCCTTCCCCCCTCTGCCCTTTCTGCCCTTTTTCCATAGCAACTACCGCCTGCCAGACCTCTCATGTTTACAAGTTCACACAACAATGTTTCAAATGAACTCTGAACTTTCAGTACACCTGCTAATCCACTGCAATCTTTCATAACATCATTTTTAATTAACCATTCAAAGTACATCTTTCAAAGAACACATCCATGCACCCTAACTTTCTGTTTTCAGCAATGGAAATACACCAATCACTACTAATGAATCATTTGCACTCAAACTCCACAGTTTTTTTTCATTACAAACTTCACTATTTCAACTGCCATTTCATTCCCACACTTCATCTGACTGCAGCAAAAACTCCTCCAGCCATGTTTTCAGTCTGGATTCTTGGACATAGCTACATCCACTGGGCTCACAGGTATGCTGATAACAGAAATTTACACAACCTCAATTTACAAAATGTGGAAATCAAATGGATTGGCCGAAGAGGATTGAAATGTCACTGATTGATACCATTGGTGAAAACCTTTTTACATTTGCCAAACCCTGACCTCATAATAGTGCTCTGTGGAGGAAATGATTTGGGCACTTTGACTGGGGTAGGTCTGGAAATGCTCTTAAAAGACACCTTTGAACAATTGATGACACTTTTTCCTCAAACTGCCTTGGTATATTCCAATATATGCCAAAGACAAAAATGGAGGTGGTCCAATCAATTTTGTCCACAAATTGAGAAATCGAGGAAGCATGTAAATAAGTCTGTTTCAGCTTACATGAGAGACCATAGAATGGGTGCTATCTACAACAATAACTTGCGTTACTACATGCAAGATATCTACAGAGGAGATGGCGTGCACTTCTCAGATGAGGGGAACAGAGTTTTCATACAAAATTTAAGAATGTGTATTGGTTCCTACTTATAAGTACCTAGAATTTACACAGAACACAAAAGCTCTTTTCAGAGCTACCTTAACTTTATTTACTCTTTTGATGATGATGATTCTTCAACTTCACTAACGATTAGATCAATAACCCAAACTAGCTTGAGACAGTGCTTGATTTGTAAAAAGAATAAGTGCCAGGGCTCTCGCCAGGGGGGCACTGCAGCTTGCACCATCCATTGCCACTGCCAATGATTGTTACAACACAACTACTAACCATCACACTCCTTACAAGTGTGACAATTCGGACAATTTCACGCCCCCATTTTACCGCCCCAAAGCTACAAGATTGGCTTGGACGGCAGCTAATAGTCATTTTTAATGTTTAATGAAGTAATAATTCACTGCTGTTGTGGTCATCTCTAAAACAGCCAGACAGTCATCTCTAAATCAGCCAGATGCTGTTGGTGCCGAGCATCGAAAACCACCTGCTCAAATTAGGCAGTGTTTTTTTTGGCAGTGGCGTAGCGAAGTCAGGTGGTACCCGATGCAGAAAATTTCTTGCCATTCCCGGCTTGACAAAATGGCAATAATATGCATTTAAAACACATATTTTTGCCATTTTGTCACACGACTCAGTGCACTCCCCCTTCCTACCCCACTGCTGTATGGTTCAATACAAGCTTGAAGGGCAAGACAATAGGAACTGTGTGCTGCTTGTAAGTCACATAATTGGAACACATTCAAACAGGGACTGCCACATGGAGTCAGGACGGGAAGCATAGGCATCTGAAGAGGGACGATTCCTGAAACGCGTCATGCAATAAGAAATACTGAATAAAATTACCTGTTACTGCCCGCTGAGTCCCTCGTTGTCTTCTGTGAGGAGGCAACTGTACATAGATATTTTCTTGCGAGGCCACAGCGCAATGGAGGAGACCCGCCCTGACGAGCCAAGCACCTCTGTGGCTCAACGGAGGAGAATTGCGGGAGCAATAGAGTGCTTGGAGTTCCTGTAGGTTTTTAGAACTGTTTTTTTATCTTTAAAAACTGTACAATAGGAAAAGTGAGTTTTAGTTTACTCCCCTATCAGTACCTAGTAGTTGTGGGTGGATCCTTACCTTTCGATCCAGGGACCCCACTACCTGAACAACCTCAGTGTCCTGGCAACTAAGTTGTTTCCGTGACCATTTCCGCACTTGAGCATAGATTGTTCATTCAGTGATGTATACTCCAGCAGCTTTGCACTCTGTGAATCAAGCACTTGCACTTTATAGATGTGATCACTTAGCCATCATAACATCTTAGTGCCAGGGATCAGAACAAACCTACTAAGCATGGGCGAATTTTGCGAATCTCGTGTTCGCGAATTTTGCGGATTTGCGAACTCGCAATCCGCAATATCCGCGAATTCTCGTGAATTTGCGGAATTTTTTTTTTTGTGTTCGCGCGGGTTTCTGCCAGGTCGCGAGGGTTTTTGTACAATTTCGCAAACGCGAACTTACCTGTCGGGTTGCAAGTTTTGCGAACTTGTTGTTTCTACGTGTCCAGCCTGTTTGGGACACTCTTCTTCATCACTGCCACCCTCTGTCACCACATGCCACCCTCTGGCTCACCCATGCCACCCTCTGTTTCATCACAGCACCCTCTGGTTGTCCAGTGTACATTATTGTGGCAAAGCAAAGCACACCTTCCCTGCCTCAAGTGACCTGAATTAATTTGGGGCTGATTAATGTGTCACAGAATATTTTTTTAGCTGGCACCTGCTTCCTTAGTGCTTCCTGATTAGTGATATTTTGCACTTGCTAAGTGCTTTCATTGTTGCAAAATTAGTTACAACACCTGCCCTGCCCCAACTGACAATAATGAATTAGGAGCTGATTAATGTGTTACTGGATTTGAACTTCCAGCCTGGCTCCTGCTTGTCTCCCTTAGCTGTAATTCAGGACCTTTGTGGCATATGTGTAACTATTCTGAGGGTCAGAGCAGGGTCACATAATAGTTGCAAGTAGGCAACTGAACTCTGGAGGGGCCCCTCAGGAAGCACTACAGGAAATGGCTACTAATGATGAGCTTGAACTTTTCAACCTGGTAAGTAGTTTCAGTTTTGCTAAGATCGTATTTCTGCAATTTAGCGCTTATTCGTGGGGCGCGAAGTTGAACTGGGAAGCCGCGAACTCACGCGAACAGTGCGAGCAAGCCATAAAATCCGCTGCTCGCGGATTTGCGGATTTTGCGGGAAATTCGCGAATCTCGTGGATTGCGAATTTACCGAAAATCCGCAAAATCCGCGAGCGGAACGGATTTTCCGCTTATACTTAAAACCTACATTCTTATAATTATGAGATGACATATACATATATTAATTTGTTCAGGCATTATGGCATAATAATTAATTGTAACATCTTACCCGCTCATGTTTTTTACTGAGATTAATTATTTTAATGCTTTTTCTAACTTGGAAATCTGATATGTCGTTTTTAATATCTTTTTCCCCAAGACAATTTTAGGAATTTGCAATATGCACAAATTTGCACACATTTCACACTCGCACTCGCACTTTATTTTTTATACGCAGTGTACACTAGGAAGTTATAGGAAGTCAATAGGACTGTAGGCATGAATTTTGGAACACTGATAACAATACTTGAATTGTAGTTAACAGATTTATAATACTGCTAACTGTTTAGAGATGCTACATTTTGTCCTATTTTATTCAAATTCATTTATTGTTTGATTTAGGATGTTTTGTCAATTATGCTTCTAATTTCTTAAGTATGTCTATTTATATTGCGTATTTGCACTATTATCTGATGTTCAAGAACGTTCCTTTGCCAAGAGTATGTTTCCTATGTCCATGCACCTGGTGACCAGTGTTAATCACTATTCACGGTCCTTAAGCACTCCCATTGGTTCTTGAATGTCATGTGAACAAGGCTGCGGTGACGTAGCCGAAACGCATCATGCTAGAGACGATGGATAAATAAACCACTCGAAATCCAAATTTCTTGCGTTTTTGATCTGTACCCGTGTATGCGCCGGCGATTGTGGCCGAGGTTCAGGATTCAAGGATTATATATATATATATATATATATATATATATATAAATATATATATATATATATATATATATATATATATATTACCTACTGGCGGTCGCCAGTAGGTAGTTATAGTTAGGATAATTTTCAATGTTAAATCTCAACATTCTACTTTGAATAACTTTGGCGCCGGTTGACGAATCTGCCTGAAATTTTCAGGAAAATGGTCTCATGGCGGTCCGGTCCTTCCCTGAAAGTTTGGGGGGGATTCGTCAAGCGGGGGCCGAGATAAAAGGGGGGTCCCAAAACGCGTTTTCCCCATGTTAATTTCCATAGGGCGGTCGATTTCACTTTTAGCCCGAACGGCTGAATGGATTTCCACCAAACTTGGCAAAATTGTAGGGACTGGTAGCCCGATGTGCCTTTGCTATGTCTCAAGATATGTGCTCCAGTGGATTTTGAGTAATTTAGGTTCAAAAAAATATATATATCTATAGCCGCGCTCCCGTGCGCGCACGGGAGTGCGCTCCAGGCGCGACACGCGACTTGCGCGCAGGAAGCTGATTGGATCTCAGTTGTCTGTAAACATTCTAAACAGTGCGGAGCGGCCGCCATCTTGTGTCTCGGTAAAATCGAGACACAAGGGGTTTGAAAAAAAAAGGGGCAAATGACCATAAGGGGGAAGAGTAGACCCCCTCTGACCCCCTAGGTTTGATGTAGGGACTAAAATAGGGTCCTGCAGGGCATTAAAAAATTTTTTTCGTTTTGCGCGGGGATATGCGCTCTCCCGTGCGCGCACGGGAGTGCGCTCCAGGCGCGACACGCGAATTGCGCGCAGGAAGCTGATTGGATCATAAGGGGGAAGAGTAGACCCCCTGTGACCCCCTAAATCCAGGACTATATTTATGAAGGCCTTGCGCTGTTAGTTTTGCGCTTCCTGTGCGTCAATTTTTGTGACGCACCAGCGGTGTAAAAAAATGCGCATTGTTATGCAATATTTAAAAAGTGACGCATCTATCTAGATGCGTCACTTTTTAAATATAGTGCAACGAGGTACATTTTATTACACTGCTGGTGTTATGCGTCACTTTTCTGTGCGCACTCCTTATGACGTTCCAGATGTGTCATATTTAATGTATGACGAATCATGTTGCAGATACAATATGGCGCAGAGTTTTAAAAAGTGACCCATGTACCTAGATGCGTCACTTTTTAAAAATAGCGTCAGGTATAATGTATGCAGAGGGGGTGTTCTCCCGCAAAAAGCTTTGTAATAGCGACGCAGTGAAATCTTTGAGATTTCACTGCGTCAGTTTTAGGATGCTGTTGCGTCAAAATCTTGTGCCTGCTTTACAGCAGGTGTTAGACTGAGGCAAGACCTTTCATATGCTGCTTTCCCCATTTGAAAGGACACATTACTGGAGTTGCGTCACTTTTGTGACGCACTCCAGCAATGCGTTACTTGGAATGTCATAAGGAGTGCGCACAGAAAAGTGACGCATTGCACCAGTAGTGTAAAAAAATGTGTTGCGTTGCGTTATATTTAAAAAGTGAGGTATCTAGGTAGATGGGTCACTTTTTAAAATCAAGCGCCACATTATATCTGCGTGAGGTATAATGCATGCAGAGGGGGTGTTCCCCCACAAAAAGCTTTGTAATAGCGACGCAGTGAAATGTTTGAGATTTCACTGCGTCACTTTTAGGATGCTGTTGCATCCTTTAAATATAGTGCAACGAGGCACATTTTATTACACTGCTGGTGTGATGCGTCACTTTTCTGTACACAGTCCTTATGACATTCCAGATGTGTCATATTTAATGTATGACGAATCATGTTGCAAGGAGTTACAGATACGTCAGTATTTCTGACATATGTGTAAACATAAAAGTGATGCGAGGCCGGCGCAAAATTTTGACGCAATAGCATCCTAAAAGTGACGCAGGGAAATCTCATAGATTTCAGTACGTTGTTATTACCAAGCTTTTTGCGACGGATTGCCCCCTCTGCATACATTATACCTGATGCAGATACAATATGGCGCAGAGTTTTAAAAAGTGACCCATGTACCTAGATGCGTCACTTTTTAAAAAATAGTGTCAGGTATAATGCATGCAGAGGGGGTGTTCCTTGCAAAAAGCTTGGTAATAATGACGCAGTGCGTCACTTTTAGGATGCAGTTGCGCCAAAATCTTGCGCCTGCTTCACAGCAAACCTTTCACATGGTGCTTTTTCCATGTGAAAGGACACATTACTGGAGTTGCGTCACTTTTGTGACGCACTCCTGCAATGCGTTACTTTTGTGTTTAGAGATATGTCAGAAATACTGACATATCTGTAACTCCTTGCGAATTGATTAGTCATATATTAAATATGACATATGTGGAATGTCATAAGGAGTGCGTCCAGATAAGTGACGCATCGCTATTTTCACGTAGCGATGCGTCACTTTTCAGAAATGAGGCCTCCAGTTTATTCACTGTGTCATAAATTTCTTTTCTAACACTCACCTTCTTTCAGTCCTCCTACTTCACTTCCTTTCACCTCTCATACCTTTCTGTTCTTTCTTACTCATTCTCCTTTCAATTATCAATGCACTATATTTCACTTACTCTTCATTTTTTAAGATTATAGCTCTTTGATGAGAATTGGAGGTAGTTCTGAAAAGAACTTTTGGTTTTCTTCTTTTAACTGAAGAGGAACAAAAACAGGGAATAGAAACTGCTCAACAGGAGCAAAAAGAAAAGAAAAAAATTAGGGGTGGGAAGGGCAGTGATGGTTCTCTAATGCCCGAACCATGAGCAGGACACTTTGCTCCCCATAGGTGAGGAGTTGATTGCAGTATCTGCATCTGACGACCCCATGGTTGAATGCAGGTTGGATGTTTGCTACCTGCCCCTGAGATTGTTCTCTTCCAGAAGAAGTTGCTCCTCCTGTTGATGTAGAGGCCCCACCTCTGGGAACCTCCTGTGCCAGAGCCCTGACACTTTCTCGGGCAAAATTCTGGGGGTGCCTGGTCTCCACATGGCGAATCATAGTGAAGTTGCCAAAAGAGTATTTTTTTTGGGGGTTACCCCGTGACAGGACCTTTTTGCAGATCCTGCACTCTACTTTTGGTGCATTCACCTTCTTCTGGTCTGCTGGGAATTTAAAGAATTTCCAAATGAAATGTCCCTTCACCTTTGGGGTAGGTGGCTCTTCATCAATGAAGTCATCTTCACTGCTGGATGATCTGGCAGCCATGATGAATCCAGGAATATGGAGCAGCAAAAAAGGCAGGTCTTTCAGTCACAAAAGTGAAAGAAGAAGTGAAGGAAATGGGTGGGGATTTCATTCATTGTAAAAAAAAACTGTTAGCAACCAATGAAAAGTGTTATTTTAGGGTCACATGACCTGACGCGCTTACGATGCGCGCTCGGGTGCACTTCCGGGTGCGTTTACGCAGCGCGATCGTAGGCGCTTCCGGGGCGCACACGTGGCGCGATCGTAGGCGCTTTTGCGTGCGTTTAGGCGCCGCGCACGTATGCGCTTCCGAGGGCACGTACGTTGCGCGCCGAAGTGACGTCATCAATCTTTAATAGAAATGCATAATCATTTTCCATATTAAAAAAAACAAATTTTATTTGTATGGTACGAAATGTTTTGCATTATTATTAACTTTTCATTCATATTTTTTTTTCACGAACGACAGTTGCGCTCTGGGTGCGCTTTCAGATGAGCGCACGGAGAAGCTTACAGGAGAGCTTAGCTGAAAGCTTCCCCGAGCGCGCACCCAGAGCGCAAAAAAAAAAAATTATAAAAAAAATGAATACTTAAAAAAAACAGCAAATTGTAAAAAAAAAAAAGGTTAGAAACTCGATATACAAAGGAATTAGCATTTAAAAAACCTATGAAATACACTGAAAAAACCATAGGTTTCACACCAGTTATAGTTAGGAATTAGCATTTAAAAAACCTTTGAAATTCACTGAAAAAACCATAGGTTTCACACCAGTTATAGTTAGGAATTAGCATTTAAAAAACCTATTAAATTCACTGAAAAAAACATAGGTTTCACACCAGTTATAGTTAGCTGGAAATTTTACTGATATAAAACCATTGAAATTCCCACGTTATAGTTAGTCGGACTCACTATAACTTGCGCGTGCAATGCACTGCTGATGACGTCACATATTACATCACTCATGACATGGTCAGTGACATCACTCATGACATCACTGATGACACCATCCTTGTGACATAGTGACAGACCTCCTCTCAGTGTAAAGTAACCCTTGAGACACATATTCAAAAATAGAAACTGAAATTTTTAAAAAATGGACATACCTATATCAGTTACAACAAGCAATTCTGTACTTCCACTATCTATATACTCATCCACTCATTCACCAACAGTTCTATATAGTCACTCATACATATACTCACTCATCATATGAAGAGATACACCTATACATTCTGTTACACACCGACATTCATCCAAAAGTTACTCACACACATATTCACACGTGCAAATAAACTATTGAACAACCATTTATTTGAAAATAGAGTTATACACACACTTCCACCTTACTTCTATTGAAAATTACACATATTTATTCTCTTAAACAATCACTTATAGAAACACATACTTATTTAAACAGGAAATCTTACAATCTCTTACTCTCACATATACTCAGTTATATACATCAATATTCATATATACTAGATTAAAACATATGTAGTTACTGATAAAGACACTAGTGAGACAGTCATTCACTCACTAACAAACACATATAGACACTCATCCACCCATACAGTCCTGTACATATGCTGTCTTCAAAACACATACAAACAAAGAGTCAGTCACTCATGCATCTATGTGCTAAGTAATACCTCCACCAAACCATATAGACACTCATACTAATACTAATAAAAATATCAAATAACCCATATACATACGCATGTAGCTACTTATCAACACATGTAGCCACTTATACACAAAGTGAAACACTAATATATGTATTTAAATATTTAAACATAACTCACTAATATTTATTTTTCAGAAAGACACATATTCACTGGATGGTGTCATCAGTGATGTCATGAGTGATGTCACTGACCATGTCATGAGTGATGTAATATGTGACGTCATCAGCAGTGCATTGCACGCGCAAGTTATAGTGAGTCCGACTAACTATAACGTGGGAATTTCAATGGTTTTATATCAGTAAAATTTCCAGCTAACTATAACTGGTGTGAAACCTATGGTTTTTTCAGTGAATTTAATAGGTTTTTTAAATGCTAATTCCTAACTATAACTGGTGTGAAACCTATGGTTTTTTCAGTGAATATATATATATATATATATATATATATATATATATATATATATATATATATATTTATAAAACCTACTGGCGGTCGCCAGTAGGTAGTTATAGTAAGGATCTACTTTCCTTAGGAAATCCGCAACATTCTATTGGGGATAACTTTGGCGCCGGTGGACGAATCTTCGCGAATTTCTCAAAGAAGGTGGCACGCTCCGCTTCGCTCCTTCCCTTAAAATGTGGGGGGGATTCGTCAAGCGGGGGCCGAGATAAAAGGGGGGTCCCAAAACGTGTTTTCTCCATGTTAATTTCCAAAGGCAGAATGGATTTCCACAAAACTTGGCAAAATTGTAGGGACTGGTACCCCGATGTGCCTTTGCTATGTCTCAAGATATGTGCTCCAGTCGTATTTTTGAGTAATTTAGGTTCAAAAAAATATATATATCTATAGGCGCTCCCCGGTACGCGCACCGGAGAGCGCACCGAACGTGCTACGCGACTTGCGCGTGGAAAGCTGATTGACTCTCGGGTGTCTGTAAACATTCGAAACAGTCCGGAGCGGCCGCCATCTTGTGTCTCGGTAAGATCGAGACACAAGAGGTGGCAAAAACAAAGGGGGAAATGACCATAAGGGGGCAGAGTAGACCCCCCCTGACCCTCTAGGTTTGATGTGGGAGCTATAAAAGGGCCCCGCGGGGCAAAACAAAAATATATTTTTTTTCGATTTGCGCTGGGGGAGCGCCCGGTACGCGCACCGGGGAGCGGACCGGGGAGCGTAGCATGGGGAAAACCCAGTTTATTCACTGCGTCATCTCTACCACCCTTTCTTGCATCAATACGCCCCTTTTGCATACATTACACCTGACGTAGGTATAATGTGGCGCAGGGGTTTACAAAGTGACGCATCTACCTAGATGCGTCACTTTGTAAATGTAACTCAATAAGGTGCATGTATTACGCTGCTGATTCGTCACAAAAAGTGATGTACCGGTGGCGTAAAAGTGACGCATGGCTTTATAAATGAGGCCTTCAGTCTTCTACTTATGCGTCATATTAAATATATGACGTATTATGTCGTAAGTAATTACAGATACGTCAGTATTTCAGACGTATCTGTAAGCGCAAAAGTGATGCATTGCTGGAGTGTGTCACAAAAATGATGCAACTCCAGCAATGCATCCTTTCACATGGGGCCAGGCCCCATGTGAAAGGGCCTGCATCAGTCTTACGCCTGCTGTGAAACAGGCGTAAAATTTGGACGCAACAGCGTCATAAAAGTGACACCGTGATATCTCATAGATTTCACTGCGTCACCTCTACGACCCTTTCTTGCGTCAATACGTTCCTTTTGCATACATTACACCTGACGTAGGTATAATGTGGCGCAGGGGCTTACAAAGTGATGCATCTACCTAGATGCGTCACTTTGTAAATATGACTGAATAAGGTGCATTTTTTACAGCACTGGTGCGTCACAAAAAGTGACGCACCGGTGGCGTTAAAGTGACGCATGGCCTCATAAATGAGGCCTTCAGTCTTCTATTCATGCGTCATATTAAATATATGACGTATTATGTCAGAAGTACTTACAGATACGTCAGTATTTCAGACGTATCTGTAAGCGCAAAAGTGATGCATTGCTGGAGTGTGTCACAAAAATGATACAACTCCAGCAATGCATCCTTTCACATGGGGCCAGGCCCCATGTGAAAGGGCCTGCATCAGTCTAACGCCTGCTGTGATACAGGGGCAAGATTTGGACGCAACAGCGTCATAAAAGTGACGCAGTGATATCTCATAGATTTCACTGCATCACCTCTACGACCCTTTCTTGCGTCAATACGTCCCTTTTGCATACATTACACCTGACGTAGGTATAATGTGGCGCAGGGGCTTACAAAGTGACGCATCTACCTAGATGCGGCACTTTGTAAATATGACTGAATAAGGTGCATTATTTACAGCACTGGTGCGTCACAAAAAGTGACGCACCGGTGACGTTAAAGTGATGCATGGCCTCATAAATGAGGCCTTCAGTCTTCTAGTCATGCGTCATATTAAATATATGACGTATTATGTCGGAAGTACTTACAGATACGTCAGTATTTCAGACGTATATGTAAGCACAAAAGTGATGCATTGCTGGAGTGTGTCACAAAAAAGATGCAACTCCAGCAATGCATCTTTTCTTACCCTTCCACACCCCGTTCCTTTTCAGCATTTTCTTTGAATATCCACATTCCCCATGTTCACTCTCCTTCTCCTTACTTTCCTTCCCAACACTCACCTTCTTTCAGTCCCCCTACTTCACATCCTTTCTCCTCTCATACCTTTCTGTTCTTTCTTACTCATTTTCCTTTCCATTATCAATGCACTCCACTTCACTTACTCTTTTTCATTTTTTTTAAGAATATAGCTCTTTG
Organism: Lissotriton vulgaris; assembly: GCF_964263255.1. Classification (NCBI taxonomy): domain Eukaryota; kingdom Metazoa; phylum Chordata; class Amphibia; order Caudata; family Salamandridae; genus Lissotriton; species Lissotriton vulgaris. Next base: position 1,376,273,055 of record NC_141695.1, read on the forward strand.
ATGAGAATTGGAGGTAGTTCTGAAAATAACTTTTTTTCTTTTTTCTTTTTTTAGAACAAAAACAAAAACAGGGAATGGAAACTGCTCAAAAGCAGCAAAAAAAACAAATAAAATTGGGGCTGGGAATGGCAGCGATGGTTCTCCAATGCTCGAACCATGAGCAGAACACTTTGCTCCCCAAGGGTAAGTAGCTGATCACAGTATCTGCAATTCAGGACGCCTTTGTTGAATGCAGGCTGAATGTTTGGAACCAGCTCTTGCGATCGCCCCTCACTGAAGTAGTTGCTCCTCCGGTTGATTTAGAGACCCCATCAGTGGGAACCTCTTGTGCCAGAGCCCTGACACTTTCCCGGGCAAAATTCTGGGGGTGCCTCCTCTCCACATGGCGAAGCATTGTGGAGTTCCCAAAAGAATATTTCTTAGTGGGGTCACCCCGTGACAGGACTGTGTGACAGATCCTGCACTCCACTTTTGGAGCATTGACCTTCTTCTGGTCATCAGGTATGGAAAAACATTTCAAGATGAAATGCTCTTTGACCTTCGGCTGAGGAGGCTCTTCATCAATGAATTCAGGGTCATCTTCACTGCTGGATGGCCTGGCAGCCATGATTATCCAAGAAAGATCCAAGAGCAAAAAGGTAGGTCTTTCAGTCACAAAAGTGAAAAAAGAAGTGAAGGAAAGGGGTGGGGATTTCATTCTTTGTAAAAAAAAACTGTTAGCAACCAATAAAAAGTGTTATTTTAAGGTCACATGACGACGCGCTGACGCTGCGCGCACCGGAGCGCTTCCGGGGGCGCATACGCGGCACGAACGTAGGCGCTTCTGGGGGCGCATACGCGGCGCGAAAGTAGGCGCTTCCGGGGGCGCTTATGCGGCGCGCCTAAGTGACGTTTTGATAGTTTCACGGAAATGCCAAATTATTTTCATTTCCTTATTCAAAAAAAATGCTTTTATATGTATGGTACTAAATGTCTTGCGTTATTATTTAATTTTCATTCATATTTTTTTACACGAAAGCAAGTAGCGCTCTGGGTGCGCTTTCCGGAGAGCTTACTGGTGCACGGACCCAGAGCGCCCCAAGAAAAAATGATTAAAAAAAAATAAAAGTAAAATATTATTATTAAAAAAATAATACTAATTAATACTCACACAAAACAGCAATTTAAAAAAAATCGTAGGTTACAAACTTGATATAGAAAGGAATTAGCATTTAAAAAACCTATGAAATTCACTGAAAAAACCATAGGTTTCACACCAGTTATAGTTAGGAATTAGCATTTAAAAAACCTAATAAATTCACTGAAAAAACCATAGGTTTCACACCAGTTATAGTTACCTGGAAATTTTACTGACATAAAACCATTGAAATTCCCACGTTATAGTTAGTTGGACTCACTATAACTTGCGCGCCTGCAATGCACTGCTGATGATGTCACATATTACATCACTCATGACATGGTCAGTGACATCACTCATGACATCACTGATGACACCATCCTTGTGACAGAGTGACAGACCTCCTTTCAGTGTAATGTAACCCTTGAAACACATATTCAAAAATAGAAACTAACATTTTCAAAAACATGGAGATACCCATACCAGTTACAACAACCAATTCAGTAATTCCGCCATCTATATACACATCCACTCATTCACCAACAGTTCTATATAGTCACTCATACATATACTCACTCATCATATGTAGTGATACACCTATACATCCTGTTACACACCGACAGTCATCCAAAGGTTACTCACACACATACTCACACATGCAAATAAACTATTAAACATCCATTTATTTGCATATACAGCTATACACACACTACCACCTTACTTCTAAGGAAACTTACACATACTTACTCTCTTAAACAATCACTTATAGAAACACATACTTATTTAAACAGGAACTCTTACAATCTCTCACTCTCACATTTACTCACTTATATACATCAATAGTCACATATACTACATTAAAACATATGTAGTTACTGATAAAGACACTAGTGAGACAGTCATTCACTCACTAACACACACATATACACACTCATCCACCCATACAGTCCTGCACAAAAGCTGTCTTCAAAACACATACAAACAGTGAGTCAGTCATTGATGCATCTATGTGCTAAGTAATACCCCCACCAAACCATACAGACACTCATACTGATACTAAAAAAAACATCTAATAACCCATATACACACACATGTAGCTACTCACCAACCTGTGCAGCCACTTATACACAAAGTGAAACACTGATACAAACATTTAAATATTTAAACATTACTCACTAATATATGTATTCATTGAGATATACTTAATAAGCCAGTTAACCAATCAATTTTTTTTTTTTAAAACATCCATTTAGACACTTATTTAAACATTTATTCTTCCATCCACCTTTACAAATACATATATAAAACATATTTATTTTTCAGAAAGACAGAACTTCACTGGATGGTGTCATCAGTGATGTCATGAGTGATGTCACTGACCATGTCATGAGTGATGTAATATGTGACGTCATCAGCAGCGCATTGCAGGCGCGCAAGTTATAGTGAGTCCAACTAACTATAACGTGGGAATTTCAATGGTTTTATGTCAGTAAAATTTCCATGCAACTATAACTGGTGTGAAACCTATGGTTTTATCAGTGAATTTAATAGGTTTTTTAAATGCTAATTCCTAACTATAACTGGTGTGAAACCTATGGTTTTTTCAGTGAATATATATATATATACACACACAACACAGCCTCCGAGCACAGGAGCCTCCAACCCTACAGGGTGGCCTCTGGACAACGGGCATGGAGCAGCCCGTCAATTTAACTACCAAAAGAACCACAAGGGGCCCATTACCGGAGCAGGAGCATTTAATCACAGGCAAGCAGTGCAAAACGGCATCTCCATTTTCCTTACGCGTTTCAGCATCTTGCTGCCTTGCTCACAGGTGGAGACAATGAATTGCAAAGTGCATACATGCGTGCTTATAAACTTCAAAAGTCACATGACAGTCCTTTAAAATACAGGCCCCATGATGCATTGCACTAGTAATTAAATCCAATCCTTGGAATTTTACCGGATAGGTAAAAAAATCCACTCCACTTATATATATATATATATATATATATATAAATATATATATATATAAATATATATATATATATATATATATATATATATATATATATATATATATATATATATATATATACATAGAAAAAACAAAGGTTCATTATAGTTATATGGTATAGTTAGGAAATAGTAATAAAAACCTTAGAAATTCAGTGAAAAAAAACAAAGGTTCCTGGGACGTTATAGTAGGACACAAATTATACACACACAAAGCCATAGAAATTCAGAAGTTATAGTTACCTGGGCTATCTATAATATTTTTTGTTGCAGTTTTATATAGCATAACTCGACGCAAAGGTATCAGAGCACTTTACATGAGCACCAGGTGCATTACAGACGGACACATACATTTTATTTAGATTTGGGGTGATTAAGTGATTTGCCCAGAATCACAGGATGCTAAAGCCTCCCGCCAGACTTGAACCTGGTACCTCAGCTCATAGTCGGCTGCTCTAGCCTTTAAGCCACATTCTCTCCCTCTAACTTACGCCCTCTCAATGTACTGCTTATAATCTCACATATTACATCACTCATGACATGGTAATATATGTGTAGATATATTAATATCTCTAGTAATGAACAATAAATACATAGAGACATACCCACACAACTAAATATATGACAACAGGTGTATATACATAAACACGTTAACACAATGGATAGATAACGAGTTTCTAAACCCCATTTCAACTAGCCCCAGAAATAAAGGGATGGGCAAAGTAGGTAATAGCTTGTGGCCCTAACCTTTAAAGGGGCCCCTTGATAAAGTGAGTCACAAAACAACTTTTTAATTTAACAACCATGCATACTTCACAGAAACTTGTGGCAACATTTATTGCCAGTGGAAAAGTCACTCAAAGTGATGCAAAGCAGCACACACTATTGCAAGAGAATTTACATTCCAGTACAAAAGTAATTATGTGGTGGGAAGGTGCCCTATTCTCAATGCAAATATTAAGAATTCCAAAACCAATATGGGAAGTCAAAGGGCAACCTGAAATCTTTTAGACATACACAGGTCCTAAATGTACCACACATTCTCTATTGTGCTACAGGCAATAATAAAAAGAAAACAAGTGGGGTTATGTTGCCCAGGGCTTGTTAGCCCAGATGCCTGTGGAAAACAATTAATTGTAAAAATGTGTCCATATCTGATCATACAATGTCCCTCATGTAAAATCTCACAGAGGCTAATTGGAGTCTTCCCTGCAGAGAAGTCTTCAAAGTTCAAAGGGGGTGGACGACTACAAAGTTCAGGAAGGAGGGGATATTTGTCGAAATGTGCCAGCAGCCTCTTTGGCGATAGCTCACATATATATCATTCCCCAATGCAGAGATGTGTGAAGGACTAATAGACCTGCACATCTGTTGAAATCTCCCCTTTGGGATAGAAAGTTCCTGCTCAGTAGCACCATCTCACCATGCTCCTGGTTTCATCTTTCCTCATATAACCACATTTCTCATATATAGTACAATTTGTAGTATCCTTCTTGTCTCAATTCCGTAGGTTTGACCGGGTGTGTAAAATGCTGAGAGTGAGTGAGGCAATAAATTGTTGGTGTGTGGTATGAAGCGAAGGCTAGGATATAGGAACAAGTGGAGGGATGGTTGAGCCCCGATAGGACATACCTGTCGGTGCTGTAACCCAAAGGCCTAAAATGTAATAAAGAAATTAAGGCCCAATTGTGTGACTCCAGACTCATGTATAAAGACCTCGCCCTTCAACTGCAGTATTTTGGTGATGAGTTGTTAAGGGCCTCCATTAAAATGCAGCAAGACTATGGTGACATTTGGGAGCAATTTCTGGCAGGGGAGGTGCCCTGTTGTCATAAGTAAGATAGCTCTGTAACCATGGAGGACTATTTCGGGTCGTCCACCCTCAAATTCACCAGCAAGAGGTGTTAACCTGGCTGCTATTCAGTAAAAGGCCAGTAAAGATGTTGAGCAAGGTCTGGCAAGGACCGATAAGGACTTCTACTTAGTGAAGCTTCACGGCCAATCATCTTTTAACTGAGCTTTGGCAAGTTCTCCCAGTGAACTGAAATCAACCTTACTGTGTCCTAAAGAAAAGGACCTGGATCAACAAAGCTATTGTTTTCCTGTCAGCTGAGAGAAATTAGACCTGGGTGCAGAGCTTCAGTGTCCTCGTTTTCAGTACCAGTTGACATGTGAACGGGCTGAAATTCAGGAATCTAGTACAGTAAACATGCAGTTTTGCTGCGTCATTGTGGGCACTCTGGGTGCTTCCTATTTTTTTTTAAGACAAGCAGCCAGCACCTTCGGCACCTTTGAATGATTGATGCCTAGAACGAGAGCTTGTCAACCATAGCTTTAGGGTGAAAGGGCTCTCCGCTTTTTATTTGGCACCCACCCAGAGTAAATGAAAAGCATGGCACGTCATCTGGGTCTGCAGTGATAAAGAAGCCAAGTACGGTTTGCCCTGAAGGCAGCGCTACTGCTTCGGGCGGTGAGCAGTCAAAATATCATTTTTTTATATCGACCTACACTAATATCGAGGTTTTTATATCGTAGGGACAGAATAGCGAAGTCAAGAATATCGTTGACTAGAATATCGACCTTAAGGTAAGTAATATCGCTTTTTTTTATATCGAAGTAAGTCATATCGAAATTAGTAATATCGAAGTAAGTAATATTGTTTGCAAAAATATTGTTGTCAATAATATTGATATTATATTAGTGTTATGTATTTTAGTATGTATTTTATATGTATGTTTAAAAATGTTTGTAATGTATTTGTATTATTTTTTATTATTTGTATTAAATGTTTCGAAATTGGTAATTTTTTAAAGTAAATTTTGCGTTTTAGTATCAGAGCGGGTTGTGGGTTTATAGGGAAATAGGGTGGGAAGTAATTTAATTATAATTTATTAATTCATATGTTTTATTTATTGTTATTAAGTATTAATTTATTGATAGTAAATTATTAATTGGTAATTAATTTTATTCATTGGCTAATTTACCATTATATAATTTTAATTATTTAATATTTTATTTTATTATTGATATTGTTAATTAATTTATTGTTAATTAGTTAATTGATAATTAAATGAATTATGTTAATTTTTATGTGTAACGGGTTGTGGACTTATAGGGGAATAGGGCAGGTAGTAATTTAATTATAATTAATTAATTAAAAGCATTTTGTACTTATTGTTATTGATAATTAATTAATTGTTAATTAATTATTAATTGTTAATTCATTTGTAATAATTGATACATTTATCATTATATTGAATTATAATTGATGTATTCTTATGTTTTATTAATTGTTTTGTTAATTAATTTATTTGTAAATTATTACTAATTGGTAATTAATTTGTATTAATTGATTACCTGACAATTACATTATTCGTGGTTTTTATGTGTTTCGGGTTGTGTGTTTATGGGGGAATAGGATGGGAAGTAATTTAATGTTATTTAAGTAAATATTAATTTAATTTTATTGGTATTTAATATTATTTTTTTTGTTAATTAATTTATAATATGTTATTTATTTTACAGAAATTATTTAATTAATAAGTATGTTAATTTAATCCCTACGCTATTCTACATTTTCCACACTTTTACATTCACTGGAGTTGGAATATTAGAGTTAACTCCAACGCTATCCAACATTTTCCCTACTATTGCACTCACTGGAGTGGGAATAGTAATTTAACCCGTACGCTATCCAACACTTTCCCTACTTTTGCACTCCTTGGAGTGGGAGTAGTAATTTTTTCCCCTACACTATCCAACATTTTCCCTACTGTTGCACTGTTTGGAGTTGGAAGAGTAATTTTATTACCTCCACTATTTAATATTTTTTGTATTATTTTAGTTAATGTAGTAAATAATTAATATTATAAAGAATTGTATTTTTTTAAAATTTGTTGTATATATTTATTTGATTTTTTTTATTATTGTTGTATGTGTATAGATGTATTAATAATTTATATATTTTTCTGTTATTAAAATAATTATTAAAAATGATTAGTAAGTATATAGACACTCCCTGCGGGTCCCGTTGCAGGCCCCCCAGGGACTCCGGGGGCGGGTGGTACCTATGGTACCCCCCAGCATTTCAAAGAACAACGTGGCAGGCAACACGCGGTGCCTGTCACGTTGTGCTTTGAAATGCACAACATGTATCTTTACCATTGCTGGGGGCGGTGCTTTCAGCACTGCCCGCCTCAATGGTAAAGATACAGGATGCGCCCGCCACTGTGGCGGGAGCATCCTAATCCCATGCACGGGACCCCAGCCCTTTGGCGGGCGGTCCCTAGTACCGCGAGGATGGTGGGCGGACAAAGTCCGCCCGCCACCCTATGGGGGCATTAGTTCTGATATTTACTATATACGTGCCGCTGCTACTGAATGTATCTGGTTGGCACTTTTTCTCTTAAATTAGAGCTTCGTTGTTTTGAGAATTGCAGTTTATCTCAATGGCTGTGGTGTACTGAATCTGCTTAGTACTGCAAGAATGGTTGGAAGTTTAAATGTCCACCTGTAGGGTGTCTTGGTACTACAGAATCAGCATTTACTTTCAACTCCAAATGTTTTTGTATGATGGAGTAGATTTAGTAGTTTATGGATAAAGGTATAGAATGCATCTGGGTGTTGTTGTTGTTAGATACCAGGCGCGGCTGGCACAGGCAAGAGCGTGGGGTATGGTGGGGGAAGTCAACAGACCATGGGATTGGTAAAATGAATTTTAAAAAAACACTTACCTTGCAATCTCCGCATCGCCAAGTTGAGCGCAAGTTAAGTGGTTTTATCTATTTTTTTAATTTAATTTTACCTAATGCGTCATCTGTCGACTCCACCCTCCCCTCGATACATGCTGGTTGGTTGTGTCCAAGTGTCACACATGTGGGGAAGTGTGGTGGGCAAAAGTGGGGAACAGTACCCTGTCAAGTGAGGTTGCATGGGTAGTTCCCAGCGGTCTACTAAGTTGGGGAACAGTAGTACCATGTTGTAAGAAGTTGAATGGCCTACTACCCAATGGTCTAATTAATTTGTTGGGAAGTAAAATCTTGTCATGAGAAATTGCATGGGGGAGTAATCCATGGGTGCGATGTGAGAGAAGAGGAGTACCATGTCACAAGAAGTTGCAATTAGAAGCACCCCATGGTGTGACAATGTGCGTAGTGTATTACTCCATTGTGTTCTTGGGGATAGCTAAAAGTTTCATTTGAGTGTTGAGGATGATAGCCAAAAGCTTGAGTTTGCCTTGTGGCATATGTTATTTAGTTTGTTTATATTAGAGTTGTATTCGAGTTTGTTGTGTCTCCTGTATAGTTTAGTAGTGAGGGATGGAAGTCTAGGGACTTTGTGTATGAGTGTTGTTGTTAGGGCAGATTTTGTGTTGCATTTTGGTAAAGGTAATTTTGTTTTAACCCCTTGAATGCTCATGACGAGCTGAGCTCGTCATGAGCCACGGCGCTCCCGGTGCTCATGACGAGCTCAGCTCGTCATGAGCCGTGGAACGCTCGCATACGGGGATAATTCCCCTGCTGTGCTGAGTGTTCCACGGGAACGGGTGTGGCCGTGACGAGCTGAGCTCGTCATGAGCACAGGAGCGCCGTGCCTCATGACGAGCTCAGCTCGTCATTGGCATGTGAGCGCTCTGCGCGCCCCCCTCCCCCCCAGCACAGGGGGGGAATATCCCCCGCAGCGAAGGGGTTAAGGTGATATAAGATTGAACTTTATGTTTTTGTTTTGTGTGTGGCTTGCATGTGTAGACTTAAGGAGGATAGGTTATGTCATTTCCGAAGGAAGCCAATGGGTTCCATATCTTGGATGCCGCATGACTGAAAGTCTGTGACTACATGTCTTGCCTGCATAAATGCTGTATGGTGTCATTGTAAATGTGCAGACTTGAGGTTGTAGAGCCTTATTTCCGACAAGGTCCCAAGAGTTTCATGTCTTGGATTGTTGTGTAATAATAGTCACAACCTAGTTGTAATCAAGTTTCTCTGTTTGACATGAGGTGTGGGAAGCCTCGTGCTTTAGCCTTTGCAGCATTTTTGTGACTGCTATTTCTTGTCTTTGAGTGTCTGTGTGGGAATTGGAGAGTTTAACAGGTTATTGTTGGGTGAATGTGTAAATCAAACATGTTGATTGGCTGATTGTGAATGATCGCCCCTGGACTACATATGCAAGGGAATTACTGATCTTTATTTGTTACCTCTGGGTGATTTTGTTGACATTGCTCATCAGCGAAATAGTTACCTCTGTCTGAGGTTGGAGTTATTTTCCACATGTCAAGGGCATGACTGCCCAAATAGTTGGTGGCCTTTTCTTAAATGATTTGAGTGTGGGATGCCACCACCAGTATTAAATACCAAGGCCCGTTCCTCTAATGGGAAGTTCCCACAGAAATACACATCATGATATCATTGTAGAATAAATCCCGCCATAACCTGTTACAGGTCATTCTTGCCCTCCTGCATACTAGCAAAGTTTCTGAGGGTACTATCTCTCTTTCCCAAGTTCATTAATTGGGAATAGAATTCCCAATTAAGAGGGGCATTCTGTCTGGCACTGGGCAGATGCCCATCAAGACATGCAATTTCTACTTTTTGACTAGAGCACTGAGTTCACTTGAATGAGGCCTCATATCACAGTTAAAAGTTGTTGTAGGGAAGAACATCAACAGTTTAATAAGAACTAGTTTAATATACTGCACTTCTGTTCTTTTAATTGCAGTAAATAATAGGTGTTTTTTTAATAACCCAATCAAATGATACGCAATTAATGAAGGTGCAACGCTGAGTCGGCCGTGCTTATGTTTGCAGATGCCACACAATATAATAGTTGGTGTTATATTAAACAAATAATCTTGCTGACTGTTTACATGAGTTTCAAATATTTTGAACAGATAACATTTCTAATCAGTTTCCTATATCTTTATTACACTATATTTTTATAAGAGTTTTTTTTTGTATTTAGTATGTGCACCGGTTTTAGGTTCATTTGTATTAGTTATAATGTTGTGTTTTAATGGACTTGAGAGTACAATTATTGAATTGCTAAAATAACAGTTAAGTTGAGCTGATTCTGTTATAAAGAGTTACTAAAGAAAGAATACACAATTTTCTTCTTTTTTTTTGCTTTTAAGAAATACACATTATTTTGAATGTTAACCCTTTCGCTGCAGCGGCTATTCCGCCGCAGCGCTAACGGGGCGGGGCGGCCGCGCGGCGGCCGCATGCTGGTGACAGAACCGCTCCGTCACCAGCCGCGGTTGAGCTGTGCTGGTGACGGAGCGGTTCCGTCATGGCCCGCCTCGCTCAATAGAACGCTCAGCGCAGGCGCGGAATTCGCGCCGCGCATGAGCGGCGGGCGGGCCATGACCGAACCGCTCCGTCATCAGCACAGCCCAACCGTAGCTGATGATGGAGCGGTTCCGTCATCAGCAGGGGAGGGGTTAAATATTCAGTTCTGTGTCTACCCAATTCTATGCTTATTGCAATAAATTCTTAGCTCATCTTGAATGTGTAACCATGCTCACCTCTAAAAAGAATGAAGCTGCTTTCTATGTCACTTGCGAAATCAGCTACTTTTTCCCTAGAAAAAGAAATGGGTTGAGTGCAGTTTATACCAGCATGTCTCATTATGCAATTTTATCCATGCTTGGTATATTTCTATAATTAGGAATCTTAATAGTACTGATATCCTTCGACCAAAATGACGAAGTGCATTGTTTATAGGTCATCATTTGAAGTCCCTATTTTGTGCAGATTTCTTCTAGTAGATAAAATACGCCTGAGGTTCAAAGGTTGAACATTTTGGTATTTAAGGTTTAGTAATGACCTGAATGAAACCTACAACACCTCAAGAAGAATGTGACCCTTAATTCCCCCTACCAGGGGTCTCAAAACCAGTCCTGGAGGGCCGGATCCATGCCAGAATTTTAAAATAACTACATGTATCTCAATGGGGATATCCAAAAAATCTGGTATGGATCCAGCACTCCAGGACTGGTTTGGAGACCCCTGCCGGTGCTGGGGTCATTAAGTAGTGAAATATGAACCCGGCAGCATCCTTCAGACAAGGGCATTGAATATTTCACAATTGTTCATTTCAATGGTTTTAAAATGTCAGTACGATTTATTCGTGAAGTATATGAGTGGGAGTGAATTTATTTGTCTTTTGATACTAAAATTAAAATAAAATATGATATGAAAATTATAGATGCTTGCTTTATTTCGCTTCTGATTGGCGTGAATGGAGACACCTTATTATAGGATTTGGTCCATCAAGTTTGATTACATTACGGGTCCATAAAATCAGTGAAGGGCTAAAGGTGAAAGAAGGATCCCTGAAAGGAAGCTGGTTTTTTAACTTAATGGTGGTGTGGACAGTGAGATCTTACAATTTTGTAGCCAGTAATGATGAACAAAAAAATATAAAATTGCAGTTAAGAAAAGTGAGGCATTGATTGAATTTCTTTGCATTGACTATTGAATGATTTGTCAATTTCTTTTTTTCAAGTTCATTCTATTACCACTGATTAACCATCCACGGTAATACTGCGAAAGAGTCCCACAAGATCATTATTTTGTTCTATTATGTATACCCAGCCATGATGGGCTACTGAGGTTAGTACTTGTTTATAAAACAAGGTTAAGATAGGGCCACCGAGACAATATGGTGGGTCCAGTCCTCTAAGGGCCGCCTACAGGCATTCTACGTTGCATCTTGCGGTCACCCTTAATCTCTGCATAGTTGCAGTGGGCAGGCTTGTATCCCCAGAGTAGTTCAACTGATTCATGATAGTGGCCTCTGAGATGCCCACTACAAGTATACCAGCAAATGTGCATGCATTCCTCTTGCTAGCCCTGCTGGTGTTACTAATAACACAGGAATGGATTCAGTAAGTCCAGGCCTGGGGGAAAAATATTGTTGGATCACCGTGCTGTGCTGAAGGTTCTAAGAAACGGGCGTGGCCGTGTCGGAACTGTTCCGTCATAAGCAAAGCCCAACGGCGTTCGTGACGGAACCGTTCCGTCACAAGCATCGAAGGGGTTAAGAAATGTAGAATTACCAGGGTAATTGGGAATACCATATCCAAATCCCCATTTCCTCCAGGGTGTCACCCAGCTGTTTTACCGTTATTCATAAGACAACATTTTTGGGTGAAAGACTCCCAACCCTTGGTGTTCCCTTGGGACTCGTAATCCTGATGCAGACAGAAACATTGTTCACTATACATAATAGGGCCCTGGAAAGAAACGGATAGAGAAGAGGCTGGGCCAGGGAAGATACACTACTAGAGCAATAAAAAAAACTGCTAACTCCACCTTAAACTATTGGTCTAACTCATAATCATAAGGACAGTACTGTACTCTTGAGCCCGAACATGTACATTAAACTCATACCTAAATGTACCTTTTTGTTATTTTTATTTTTATAGAAAGTTTGCTACACATATGTACAAACAATTTCAAAACAAATATGTAAATCGTCACAAAGCACTCGACATTCCACTGACACTAAGATATTGCATTCACATTCAAACATATAACAATCATAAATCATATTCATACTCTTTCAATCTGGAACACATTAAAAACAGAAATATCATAAAATGCGGAGTATGTTCCCAGACAGATTTTTTGGTACAATACAATAGAATTGACGATGATGAATACATTTTTGCCAGAAAATTATACCATATACCAACCAACTAATCAAATAACTCGATATTGCAATAATTGTGCATTTTCCTGGTTCCTATTTAGGTTACAATGGTGCCGACGAGCGTTTCGGTGCAAGACCAAAATGTGGGCCACCTTCTTCAGGGTGCTGTAAAACCAGGGCTCAAACCGCATAGAGAGGGAAGACTGGTGTTGTCCACAGTAGATCAGTAACATCTATCTGGATTCCACAAAGGCATGGTGTTGAGAGAGAATAACCCAACACGGATAGCCTAGGCGGCTAAGAATGAAGTGACCGAGGGCTAAAAAGGGCTGTACATGGGGCGATGCCCTCTGAAAATGGGGGCTTCTTTATTGTATGAAAGGTATCCAGCTATACAGATGAGTTAATGATCTGAAGATGAAAATTCTGTCAATGGAGATCTCAGGATACCGTGGGAGGGATGGGGGGGAGGGGCGGGCTGGCACTTTAGTGGTAGACACTTGGTAAACCGTAGTCTATATGACGAAGTTCAATGCTGATACTGAAAGAGAACAAAAAATCCTCACGGGTCAAACCTCCAAATCTGTTCTGCATCATTTGGATAGAAAAACATAACTTATGTATGACAAAAAATTTACTTTATTCAATAAAAATAACAAAAAAGGTAAATCTATAGATGAGTTTATTGAATAAGTTCTGGCTCAAGAATACAGCACTGTCCTTATGGTTAAGAGGTGTGCCAATACTATAAGGTGATATTGGCAGTTTTTTTTATTGCTTTAGTAGTGCCAGAAAAATAGTTACCTTCCACATTGGAATAAATGTGCCAGTTGTAATGAGCTCCATCATTGGCTAAACCAGCTGCATACTCTATATTAAGTATAGCTTTGGGTATCAGTGTATATATCCATCACCTTAAATCCAGAGACTAAGGGCCTCATTATGAGGGCGGTCGGACTTTCATCCGACTGCCATCGTATTGGGAACGGGACCGTCCAATTAGCTGTCGGCAGTCCCGTCATCTCTAATAGGATGCCACCACCTTGAAGGCGGTTGCAATGTGTATCTTTTGTAATGTGGCGTGTGCTGCGGGCTTCAGCACATGCTGCAATACAAAAAAACAATTCAAAAAAACACATTACAAACATCCTTGGACTTTGTGGCAGGTACATGGCCTAGGGATGTTTAGGGGGCACCAAAGGTGCCCCCCAGGGCCCATGATGGAGGCCCAGGGAGAAAGGGGAGATCACTATTGGCCCCCAAGTCACTTTCCGCTTGCCTTTTCATGGCGGGTTAACCACCATGAAACAATCCGGCGGAAACTGACATTGTATTCCCTACGGCGGTGCCTGAGCAGACACTACCACCATTGTAGTGATTACAGTCCGTCTGATGGGCTCCTTGAGCCCATCAGATTAGTGTTGGACAGTTTCTCTGACCACCCACCATCCACCCACCATTGTAATGCATCAGGCGGACCTCCACGGTCCAATGGCGGTTGGACCACCACCGATGGCCTGACGGTGGCGGTCCCGCCATTGTAATGAGGCCCTTAGGTTCATACCCTATTATGACACAAAGATTCAGAGGGAACCCCTTAAATTTATGAATATGTAAAAAACTGTGATATTCCCACAAATGCATACCTCTGTCATCCCCACAATTAAGAATGTGCAGGACTCTAAATCAAGCCCATAAGCCAGAGAACGTCCTTTAGTGCCCTCCCTGCACGGCTTTTAAAACAAGCATTTACAATGCAACGGTTTCGCCTTTGTAAAAGTTAGAGCTATTGGCATTGTAAATGACTAATTTTGTATTTGTGTTGGTTTTGAAAACAGCTAAATAAATGGCATTGTCATTTACAATGCCAATAGCTTAATCTCTCACAAATGCGAGACCTATTGCATTTGCACACACACACACAGCACAAACACAGACAGAGCCACACAGACAGAGCCACCCACAGAGTCATTCACATAGAGCCACCCACATACACAGAGCCACCTCCACAGAGCCACCCTCACACACACAGCCACCTACACAGAGCCACCCTCACACAGACATAGCCACTCTCACACAGACAGAGTGGGGGGGACAGACACCTGCACAACGAAGAAGAGCGGGGGTGGGGGGGACGGACAGCAGCACAACTAGGAAGAGCGGGGGTGGGGGGTGACGGACACTAGTACAACCAGGAAGAGTGGGGTGGGGGGGACGGACACCAGCACAACTAGGAAGAGCGGGGGTGGGGGTGACGGACACCAGCACAACCAGGAAGAGCGGAGTGGGGGGGAGATGGACAGCAGCACAACCAGGAAGAGCGGGGGTGGGGGGGACGGACAGCAGCACAACCAGGAAGAGCGGGGATGGGGGGACGGACACGAGCACAACTAGGAAGAGCTCACACAGACATAGCCACTCTCACACGGACAGAGTGGGAGGACGGACACCTGCACAACAAAGAAGAGAGTGGGTGGGGGGGACGGACAGCAGCACAACTAGGAAGAGCAGTGTGGGGGGTGACGGACACTAGTACAACCAGGAAGAGTGGGGTGGGGGGACGGACACCAGCACAACTAGGAAGAGCGGGGTGGGGGGGATGGAAACCAGCCCAACTAGGAAGAGCAGGTTGGGGGGGACGGACACCAACACAACTAGGAAGAGCGGGGTGGGGGGGGGCGGACACCAGCACAACTAGGAAGAGCGGGGGTGGGGGGGACGGACACCAACACAACTAGGAAGAGTGGGGTGGGGGCGGACACCAGCACAACCAGGAAGAGCGGGGGGGACGGACACCAGCACAACCAGGAAGAGCGGGGTGGGGGTAACGGACACCAGCACCACGAAGAAGAACGGGGTGGGGTCTAGCCTTTGAAAAAGTTAGAGCTATTGGCATTGTAAATGACATTTTTATGTATGTGTTGGTTTTGAAAATAGATAAATAAATGGCACTGTCATTTACAATGCCAATAGCTTAATCTCTCGCAAATGCCACACACAAACACACAGACCCACTCAGAGTCCCACACACATACACACTCAGAGACACACTCAGAGCCACACACTTCCAGTAGTCGGTGGGCACCGTGGAGCAGACCAGCACCCAGCCCGACAGGGCCAGCAGGAAGGCCACGATCTCCCCCGCCATGCTAGCCATGGTCACCGGCGAGGGTCACAGGGCACAGGTGTCGGTGCTGAGGGCAGAGGGGTAAGAGCCGAGGACAGAGGGGTGAGAGCCGAGGACAGAGGGGTGAGAGCTGAGGGCAGAGGGGTGAGAGCTGAGGGCAGAGGGGTGAGAGCTGAGGGTAGAGGGGTGAGAGCAGATGGGTGAGGGCTGAGGGCAGAGGGGTGAGAGCTGAGGGCAGAGGGGTGAGGGCTGAGGGCAGAGGGGTGAGGGCTGAGGGCAGAGGGGTGAGAGCTGATGGCAGAGGGGTGAGAGCTGATGGCAGAGGGGTGAGAGCTGATGGCAGAGGGGTGAGAGCTGATGGCAGAGGGGTGAGAGCTGATGGAAGATGGGTGAGAGCTGAGGGCACAGGAGTCAGTGAGGGCACAGGTGAGGGCAGAGGGCAGCGTGGTGAGGGCTGGAGGCCTGGGTTGAGGTCAGAGGGCACAGGTGCCAGAAGTGAGGGCCTAGGAAGAGCTGAGGGCAGAGGGGTAAGAGCTGAGGGCAGAGGGGTAAGAGGTGAGTGAGGGCCCGGGGTGAGATCAGATCAACCTGTCTTGTGGGCACATCAACAAGGCAGAGCAGAGCAGACACAGGGAGTTTGTAATAAATCACCACAACCGGTTTCCAGGGCAGGATATTCACTGCTCTTCAAATGAACAAAGAGCTGTGTATTGTAGCCGCGTGCTTCACCCAAGTGTAATCAAGGGAGCCGGCAGAAGCATATACACTACGAGTAGGACATGTACACTTGTAGAACCTCCCTACAAGAAATACCTCAACGGAACAGTGATTGGCTGGCACGTAGGCTAATCAAACGCTTTAACTGGCCGACTTGCTGACAGGATGATAGGTTGATTGGCTAATTGGATGGCAGACTGACTAGCTGGTTGGCTGACAGACTGAATGGCCCCCTGCCTGGTTGGATGACTGCCTAGCTAATTGACTTGCTAATTGACAGACTGAATGCCTGGCAGGATACTGGGATGGATGGCTGGCTGACTGACTGTCTTACTGGTAGACTGACTGGCAGGCTGGCTAGCTGTTTATCTGGCTGGTTATCTGGGAAGTTAGCTGACAGCCAGAATTCCTGCATCTCAGTATATCGGACTGACAGACTGACTGATAGATTGTCTAGATATCTCTCTAGCTGGAAATTCTGGTGGAAATGCAAGAAGCTGTCACGTCGAGTTGCTCTCACCTTGTCCAATATCAAACCAGTCTCTGCCACAGCAAAGCCAGGTGGAATAAACACGGAGAAGGCGGTCTCAAAGTCCTAGACCCCCACTTCCGGAACCAACCAGAGCTATCCTCGCGAGATCAGCTTAACCACCTGGGGGGTGCAGTGAGCTCCTGCAGGGAGGGCTGTGAGGTGCAGTGAACTCCTGCAGGGAGGGCTGTGGGGTGCAGTGAGTTCCTGCAGGAAGGATTGTGAGGTGCAGTGAGCTCCTGCAGGGAGGGCTGTGGGGTGCAGTGGGGGCTGTGAGGTGGAAGGAGGGCTGTGAGTTGCAGGGAGGGCGGTGAGGTGCATTGAGCTCCTGCAGGGAGGGCTGAGAGGTCCAATGAGGGATGTAAGGTGCTGTGAGCTCCTGCAGGGAGGGCTGCGAGGTGCAGGGAGGGCTGCGAGGTGCAGGGAGGGCTGTGAGGTGCAGGGAGGGCTGCGAGGTGCAGGGAGGGCTGTGAGGTGCAGGGAGGGCTGTGAGGTGCAGGGAGGGCAGTGAGGTGCAGGGAGGGCTGTGAGCTGCAGTGAGGGATGGAAGGTGCAGGGAGGGCTTTGAGGTGCAGTGAGGGGGTGTGCAGTGCAGGGAGGGCTATGAGCTGCAGTGAGGGCTGTGCGGTGCAGGGAGGTCAGTGAGGTGCAATAAGCTCCAGCTGGGAGGTCTGTGAGGTGCAGTGAGCTCCTGCAGTGAGGTCTGTGAGGTGCAGTGAGGGCTCAGGGCTGTGAGGTGCAGTGAGGGCTGTGAGGTGTAGTGAGCTCCAGCTGGGAGGTCTGTGAGGTGCAGTGAGCTCCAGCTGGGAGGTCTGTGAGGTGCAGTGAGCTCCAGCTGGGAGGTCTGTGAGGTGCAGTGAGCTCCTGCAGGGAGGTCTGTGAGGTGCAGTGAGGGCTGAGGTGCAGTGAGGGCTCAGGGCTGTGAGGTGCAGTGAGGGCTGTGAGCTGCAGTGAGGGCTGTGAGGTGCAGTGAGGTCTGTGAGCTGCAGTGAGGTCTGTGAGGTGCAGTGAGCTCCAGCTGGGAGGTCTGTGAGGTGACGTTAGCTCCAGCAGGGAGGTCTGTGAGGTGCAGTGAGCTCCTGCAGGGAGGTCTGTGAGGTGCAGTGAGCTCCTGCAGGGAGGGCTGTGGGGTGCAGTGAGGGCTGTGAGGTGGAAGGAGGGCTGTGAGTTGCAGGGAGGGCGGTGAGGTGCATTGAGCTCCTGCAGGGAGGGCGGTGAGGTGCATTAAGCTCCTGCAGGGAGGGCTGAGAGGTGCAATGAGGGATGTGAGGTGCAATGAGGTAAGTAAGGTGCTGTGAGCTCCTGCAGAGGGCTGCGAGGTGCAGGGAGGGCTGCGAGGTGCAGGGAGGGCTGCGAGGTGCAGGGAGGGCTGCGAGGTGCAGGGAGGGCTGTGAGGTGCAGGGAGGGCTGCGAGGTGCAGGGAGGGCTGCGAGGTGCGGGGAGGGCTGCGTGGTGCAGGGAGGCCTGTGAGGTGCAGGGAGGGCTGTGAGGTGCAGGGAGGGCTGTGAGGTGCAGGGAGAGCTGTGAGCTGCAGTGAGGGATGGAAGGTGCAGGGAGGGCTTTGAGGTGCAGTGAGGGGGTGTGCGATGCAGGGAGGGCTATGAGCTGCAGTGAGGGCTGTGCGGTGCAGGGAGGTCAGTGAGGTGCAGTGAGCTCCAGCTGGGAGGTCTGTGAGGTGCGGTGAGCTCCTGCAGTGACGTCTGTGAGGTGCAGTGAGGGCTCAGGGCTGTGAGGTGCAGTGAGGGCTGTGAGGTGCAGTGAGCTCCAGCTGGGAGGTCTGTGAGGTGCAGTGAGCTCCATCTGGGAGGTCTGCGAGGTGCAGTGAGCTCCAGCTGGGAGGTCTGTGAGGTGCAGTGAGCTCCTGCAGGGAGGTCTGTGAGGTGCAGTGAGGGCTGAGGTGCAGTGAGGGCTCAGGGCTGTGAGGTGCAGTGAGGGCTGTGAGGTGCAGTGAGGGCTGTGAGGTGCAGTGAGGTCTGTGAGCTGCAGTGAGGTCTGTGAGGTGCAGTGAGCTCCAGCTGGGAGGTCTGTGAGGTGCAGTGAGCTCCTGCAGGGAGGTCTTTGAGGAGCAGTGAGCTCCTGCAGGGAGGTCTGTGAGGTGCAGTGAGCTCCTACAGGGAGGTCGGTGAGGTGCAGTGAGGGCTGAGGTGCAGTGAGGGCTCAGGGCTGTGAGGTGCAGTGAGGGCTGTGAGGTGCAGTGAGGGCTGTGAGGTGCAGTGAGGGCTGTGAGGTGCAGTGAGGGCAGTGAGGTGCAGTGAGGGCTGTGAGCTGCAGTGAGGTCTGTGAGGTGCAGTGAGCTCCAGCTGGGAGGTCTGTGAGGTGAATTGAGCTCCAGCAGGGAGGTCTGTGAGGTGCAGTGAGCTCCTGCAGGGAGGTGCAGTGAGGGCTGTGAGCTGCAGTGATGTCTGTGACGTGCAGTGACCCCCTGCAGGGACCGGCTCCAGACGTCTCTCCGAGGCCTGGAAGGCAGTGGTGCTCTGATGACTAAAGCAGGCGTGGATCGCACCGCCTCTGCGGCCGCCGCTGCCCAGGCGCGAGCCCCACCGAACATCATAATATATCTGCTACCGCAGCCTTATTTTTGTAAGAAAACCCCCAAAGCTGCTCCTTTGTTTTCTTAGGATTTAGAGCTTTTCCCCATGATCAGGGCCTGTAATGCCCCAGGAATGTATTTAAACAAGAAGCCACTGTTTTCCTAATAAATTCAACCCACATCCAGCCGAGCAGGGAACTCACTCCTGTTACTCACAACCTGTGTTTTGTGTTTCAGTGTCTGTTCCCCTTTGTGTCTTTCGGGGCGCGGGGGAGCCACAACAGGGAGGAATGTTGGAGTGAACCGGGAGGGGCAGAGGGTATTTCGAAATCCACCCCCAAGTCACATTCTGAACCAATAGCATCTTTTATCACAACTTCTGAAAACACAAATAATGCATTTTTCAGGGTGTTCAGTGGTCTCAGCGTCTCCCCCAAAAGGAGATCTTATATTTTTCACAGAGTCAAAATGGAGGCTTCCATCAAGGGAGACAAGAGCTGCCAGAGATAAGGGTTGGTACAAGGCAGCAGGGCTGGGGCAGGGTCGGTTACATGCTTAGATCAGCCGGAGGGCTGTCCGAGCTTTTGCAGGCCCAAGTATCATAGAAGGACTGCAGCAGACATGCTAATTAATCATGTATATGTTTATCAGGTGCCTGGGAGTCGAAGTTCATACCCAAGGGTAGTGGGCGGGGCCACAAGTACAGCTATCATTCCACCTTGCTCCACTCCACCCAAAAGCGACATGCACGACACAAAATAGTCGACAATTAGTCCATACACTAGTGCCTTGCAGGCTAAAGCGCCCTACCTCACTTACTCGCTTTTCAATATTCCAAGGCGCTGCAACAAAAGGACAATAGGAGTACAACTCTGGCCATCACGCACGACGCCAAAGCGCCCACAGGCACTCTCTACCTCCTTAGCACTACTATCAAGAAGCGTGCTCCTACCGCAGCTTGGCAGGGTTTGAAGCGCTATATAGAACCGCATATAATGCAATGTAATTACAGCTAAGGGCATCAAATGAGTGCAGGCTCATTATTGTATTTCTGATTCGCTACATGGCGTCGAGCTTCACGCTGGTTTGCTCTGTGCCAAGGCTCCTCGAAGTCAGTGGCGGGAGGAGCTCGAGGCATAAGCACTCCCACACTGTCATTAGGAGGTTTCCAATATCCTACACCAGGGGAGAGGGGCAGGGGGGGTGTCTCTTGCACACATCTCACCCGACTACACTCCCACACTCTCAGTAGGAGGTTTCCAAGTCCTACACCTGGGGGTCTCTCAGATGCAGCCCTGCACTTCCTCACACCATCTCTGGGAGTCTATGAGCCCTCTACCACCAGCCCCCCACTCACCCTCACGCCTGCATATCGAGTCACACTCTCCTGTTTGCCTTCGCTCTCACTGCGACCCCAGCGCCTACTCTCACAAGAGACCTCTAGCAGGCCCATACCCTCGCCTATCAACCTCACTCACTTTCGTGAAACCACACTTATGATCACAGTGGTGCCTCACACTCCTGAATGCCGCTCACCTCCCATCTTCCAAACTGCACCAGACACGCATCTCTGATGGGCCTCCCAGCTCACTCTACTGTGCCACAATTCACTCTTTCCCTACGAGGTCCTGCGCTACAATTCACTCTTTCCCTACGAGGCGTCAAGGCGCTTTACCTGGCGCACCTCCCCGCACTGCAACAAAATCTACTTTGATTGTTAGTCAAAGTCCACATTTTAAAGCGCAGCGCGTTACACTTTTATGGTTCATATTATGACTGAATAATGTTTACTGAAGTGCAAAGCTCCGGGCAGCCCCAGCCAGTTCGAGGCAAACCCCAGTGACTGATTGTGAAACACGACGACTGCAGGTGCACAGCCCTCTCCAAACGTTAAAGGAGGAATTGCAGCATTTTCACCTTTCATGCCATGACATATTTGCATGAATGTCTGTCCCACCCGACATGAGTAATAAAGTGACATTTGTCCGATCTGCACTTTACTGTACCCCGCGAACACGTAGGCGCCTTTGTTTGGAGTCCCCCCGAGATGCCTGTAGTGCCCCCTTGAAGCCCTCGTGGCTTCACAATGGCAATGAGGCTACTCAATCCTAATGTGGGCTGAACTTGTTGGGTGAAACTTCTCCTGCCTTTGCACCGGAAAAGGACACAGCGCGCCACGGATTACTTGCCTCTGGGACGCGGCTCAGGATATCGAGCTGCCACCGTTTGATACAAGGACCCGCCCACCGCCCACACCGCTGCGGGACTGCGAGGCACTCCCAACACCTGAAGCCTCTTCCCGCAGCGGCCCCGCCCCCCGCCCGGTGCCTGCATAAACTTTCGCAGCACCCGCTGCGCGGCTGCTACTCAATCCTAACGTGGGCTGAACTTGTTGGGTGAAACTTCTCCTGCCTTTGCACCGGAAAAGGACACAGCGCGCCACGGATTACTTGCCTCTGGGACGCGGCTCAGGATATCGAGCTGCCACCGTTTGATACAAGGACCCGCCCACCGCCCACACCGCTGCGGGACTGCGAGGCACTCCCAACACCTGAAGCCTCTTCCCGCAGCGGCCCCGCCCCCCGCCCGGTGCCTGCATAAACTTTCGCAGCACCCGCTGCGCGGGTGCTACTCAATCCTAACGTGGGCTGAACTTGTTGGGTGAAACTTCTCCTGCCTTTGCACCGGAAAAGGACACAGCGCGCCACGGATTACTTGCCTCTGGGACGCGGCTCAGGATATCGAGCTGCCACCGTTTGATACAAGGACCCGCCCACACCGCTGCGGGACTGCGAGGCACTCCCAACACCTGAAGCCTCTTCCCGCAGCGGCCCCGCCCCCTTCGCTAAGAGGTCATAAACAGCCCAACCGTCTCGCGCAGCGGGACGCGCGCAGGACGGAGCTCGGGGCGAAGCCCGGGCAAAGGGCGGGCCCTCTGAGGCCCTCGTAGGCCAGAGTAGGCTGGGCTGGGCCCACCCATTTACATCTGTAGCTCAGTGGTCCGTGCTACAGGCAGGTGAATGGCTATGCTGGCTGAAGAAGAAACCCCTGGGAAAAGAGGAAGACTACGTAATGGGTCTCTGGACAATTACTTTTCTAAGGTTCTGTGTGAGGGTGATAAGGACTCTATTTTGGCTGAGCGAAGGGCTGAGCGGCGACGTTCAGTCGAGAGTATGAAAAATAGATCCCTTATTGACAGTACTCCTCTTGCTGTGGCCCGGGAGGGAGGTTTACTAGACATGAGTGGGGAAAATGCTAGCCAAGAAGGTGTCCCTCTTCTGTTGCGTGATTGTACTCCTACACCCTGCTTGCCCTCAGACCATATTGTAATTGTTTCCCCTACCCCTAGCCCCGGCCGTATTACTGTTACAGCGAAGCAGAGGAAGCCGAGACTCAAGCAATTAGTTGTTGCCCAGATTCACCGCCCACCACCTAGTAAAAAAAGGAGGAAATCAAGGGCGGCCCTAGGTAAAGCTAAAATCCCGCACTCTGACTTTGGTAAAGGGTTAAAAACTCCCATTTTTAATGAGAGTGTTCTAGCAGAGGGGCCGATTTTCCATCAGCTGAGGCACCACCGCCAAAAACTAAATCCCCTGAAACAGCCTCACAGGTTGTGGATTCTGATAGTAATGTTGGGGTCGTAGCATCAGACATTCCATCTCCCCCCACATTAATAGGGAATTTGGAATTTTTACTGAGATCTCTCCTCTTACCTATTAATGAGACCATTAAAAAAGTTGAAATCAGACTGACAATCCTGGAGACTGCTATAAACAGCATGGTTACTTTAACCAAAGCCCAGGGGAGCGGGGTGGTGCATCCCATACCGCCAGTTAGGATACCCACTATCAATGCTGCTAATACCCCAATCGCCCCACCCCAGCCGACTAAACAGAAGACACAGCCCCAGGGCAGGGCTGATCCTGGCCCTCAAAATCCACTCCCTCCTAAACACATAAATACTCCAGTAACTGAATCGGGTGGTGACCCCAAAAGGCCAGTGCTGAAGGCCCCCACAAGTAACAAACGGGACGAACATGGGGAAGGTAGATATACTAGAGACCCTAGAAAAAAGGGGCCGCAAGTGGAAATTCCCCCAGAAGCAGTGCCCTTTGTGGTAGTTTTGACCGTTTGACCGGGGTTCCACCGTTAGCAGGAAACAAGAAGGAGAGTTATGCTGAATTGAAAAATAAAATCATTCACTGGTTGAGGACATATAGGCCCATAGCACATAATATTGATGGAGATATAGGGCATGTCAGGCGGATCAACTGGTTGGGTAGCAGACGCAAAGATATTGAAGGGGACATAGTAGTGGTTAACTTCAGAGACCCTCGGGCAGAAGACTACATCTTAAACTGGCCCACTGGTAGTGGGGACACTCGTATTATCCCTCGGGCCCTAACTTATTTCTATCCCAGGTCAGAGGCCTTTCCTCCCAAGTACCAAAACAAGTTCCACTGTTATAGACCAATCCCTCCTTTACCATATAGCAACACTTATTCTCAGTACGGGCAGTACCCTGCCCAGGCTGCTGACCACTCTGCCTGGATTACAGTGCCCCAGAGACATACAATGAACCTTGACACTAGGATGGAACATCTAAGACCCTTTACTCCTCTGGATACTTATAATAGGTTTTCGCAGCTCTCCGGGCTGGAAGACTGCGATTGATGTTCACAGCCTAAGGGGGAGAGATGTGGTCAGTTAGGTGTAGAGGCTCCGCGGTCAGGTGGCCGTAAAGATATATGGCAGGAGGGTTCCCTTGTAGCTCAAAATGCCGCTACCACCTGCACCATTGGTGCTCCATTGGTAGCCGCGAGTACGGTCAGCACAGTTGGCTTCACTGCACACCCCAAATCTCCTATTCGGGCGGTGGGTAGCTGCACGACCAAGGTGGGTAATAATGGGGGGAGTAAGGGGGTACATACCAAAGTACCCAAGGGTCGACGGGTAATAAACCTGTTATCTTGGAATGTAGCGGGGTTAAAAAGGAAGCTGGATATACTGGAATGGCATACATTCATCGAGAAGTTCGATGTTTGTCTGTTTCAGGAAACCTGGAGCCTGCTACCCATAAACAAACCGGGTTATACCACCTATTTTTCTCCAGCAGTAAGCAGAGGGAAGGGCAGGCCGGCGGGAGGCCTCACGGTCTGGATAAAAATGGATTTAGACTGGGATGTGACCCACCTCGACTCGGAGTGTAGTGATATACTCCATCTCTCCTCTAGGGTTCACATTGAGGGATGTAGGCTTGAACTATTCAATGTGTATGCCCGAGGGGCACCAGGGGATACCCCCTCATCAACCATAGCATCTCTAGATTCAGCCTTAGCTAACTGCCCTACTGCAGCGAAAATCATTGTGGGGGGGATTTCAATTGTACGTTTGAACCCCTCCTCGGAGACGACCCCCTGGGTATTGAAGAAGAAGATTCGAAATGGTCCATCCCAACCCTGTCTTTGCCCCCTATTAGAAAATGGTCTGCTAGGGCAATTCAAATCAATGCACTAACCAGGGATCATAAGCTAAGAGCTCTTAACGGTAGGACTACGTCCGACCGGGCAGGTGCACTGACCTTCAATAGGCTCATTGGGCCATCCCGAATCGACTACATCCTAATGGACGTTAGTTTGTGGACTGACCTAATTGATATGGAGGTGTTACCAAGTCAGGATAGCGACCATAATCCTTTGTGTAGTAAGTTTAAATGGGGTAACACTAAAGATAGGAGGGTGAGTGCCCCCACGAAGATAACTAAAGAGATTATCCCATATAACAATAATCGCAGATTGAAATGGCATAAGGCAAATTTGAAGGAGGACGAACTAGGGACCATTAAATCCCTTGTGGTGAGCCTGTACTTGGATCTGGAGGTATAGGACCGTGAAAACGGGATTAGCACGAACCCTCACACTTCCCTTGACACAGTCTATAAAGCCACAATTGAGCAAGTAAGTCACTTCTTTATCTCCAAAGGGAAAAGCCGTAGGAAGAACACCACACCCCCCATCTCAAGTAAACCCTGGTATCCGGTCCAGTACAAGGGTAAAAGGAAAAATCTGACAGAAGCCCTACTTTCAAGGGATCCTTTACTAGTTAGAGCGGCTAGGAAGGATTATTTGAAAGTATTAGCGCTGGCTAAACGCGAATGGGAGGAACAGCATTGGCAAGACCTAACAAATGCCGTGAGCAGGAGGAACCCGAATCTTTTTGGGGACTTAATCAATAGAGCTAGACAAGGGAGATCGCAACCATTAGCAGCTCACATAACTAGCCAGCAATGGTTTAATCACTTTTCAGCCTTATATGGCGGAAATGAGGACATAAATAGCCTTGGGGTAGCCAGCTGTGGTGGTGGGGATCCTTCAGGGGAGGACGAGCTCCCATTTACGGCCTCTGAAGTTGCAGTGGCTATTAGACATCTAACCCCCAAGAAGGCGGCCGGTCCGGATGGGATCCCTGGGAACCTCTTGATTGCGGAACCTTTGGCTTGGGCCAACCTAATCGCCACAATAATGAATATGATTGTAAGGGGACACCCTGTGCCTGACTCTTGGAAGGGGGCTGAGGTGGTAACAGTGTTTAGAAGAAGGGGGCAAGAGAGGACCCTGCCAATTACAGACCTATCAGCTTGATAGATGTAATCCAGAAAGTGGTTGGCAGGGTCATTATCTCAAGGGTTGGCGATTGGATGGAGGAGGCTAGCATCCTCTCCCACTTCCAAGCTGGATTCTGAAGAAAGGTAGGCACGATGGACCAGGTCTTTCGCTTTTTTATTATCTATTGGAAGTCAGTTACCATCAAAAAGGGCAGTCTATATATGGCCTTCATAGATCTTAAAACAGCTTTTGACCTGGTCCCTCGGGTTAAATTGTGGGAGATCCTAGGAGGGATGGGCTTCCCCGGTAGACTCTTGAGTTTAATTGTAAAGCTCCACGAGGGGAACTATGCGAGGATCAGATGGGGTACCCAGGGGCAGCTAACTGATAGGGTCCCTGTGAGGAGTGGAGTACGCCAGGGCTGCGTCATGGCTCCGACTCTCTTCTCCTTGTTTGTGAATGGAGTGGTGGACCACCTGAGAGGGGAAGAGTCGGATGCCCCATCCCTGGCGGGGGAAAGAATCCCCACCCTACTCTTCGCCGACGACACTTTATTGATCTCCAAATCCCCAGTGGGTCTGCAAAAACTCTTGAATCGATTTAGCTCCTTTTGCATAAATAGAGGCTTAACCATCAACACCTCGAAAACCAAGCTGATGGCCTTCTCACCTTCCAAAAGATTTAAAAATAACTTTTCACTCAATGGGGCCCCCCTGGAGATGGTCGACTCATTCGACTACCTAGGGGTGCGGATAAATAGCCGAATGACCTGGAAGGACCAACTGGCCAAAATGTTACTTGGACACAAAAGAGCATCTGGGGTGACTCTGAGGGAGCTTCATGAGTCAACCAGTAAACCTGTCTCCCCGGCCATGGCCATTTATGAGGGACAGATACTCCCGGCGGCATTATACGGCTCTGAGCTCTGGGGGTTCGAAAATGTTTCGGATCTTTCCATAGCAGAAAATAAGTTCTTGAGGGAGGTGGTGGCTCTTCCCGCCTCTACCCCCCTGATCCCCCTGCGACTAGACTTGGGTAGACGAGCCCTTAAGGACCTAGTGGGGCTGCGCCCATTGCTCTTCTGGGTCCGCTTAAGAAGGACTGAGGAGCTTGTTAAATATGCTGAAGGGTTGGATGATCTATTACTGCTTGACACTGGCAATAAGATTGGGTGGCTGAACAATGTGAGAGACCTGCTTATCCAACTAGGACTGAGAGATGCATGGGAGTCACAAATACCGCCGCCCAAGCTAGTGATCAATAAGCTATACTGGGACTGGGTACAGGGCGAGGCAGTACCTGGTACGGTTGCGGGTTCACTCACTGATCGGTTTTTAGAATTCAAATGGGTGAGAAAGCTGGAACCCTTTTTTGATCTGATAACCAAACCCTTAGACAGAGCGCTATATTTAAAACTAACGTACGGGACCCTCCCGGTGCATGAATTCACCGCGAGGTGGTCCAATTCAGGTGCCTCCTTGCGTTCGTGCCCTGGCTGTGCAGCACCTAAGGAGTCTGTGGCCCACCTATTTTTTGCCTGTCCCGCCTACAAAATGGCCCGGAAGATCTGGCTAAAACCTGTATGAGTTGGGGTTGAGGTGTCATAGTCTGGCCTTACGTGTTCTCTCTACCGATTCATCATCCACTGTCATGATATGCGGGGTGGCAAAATTTTTGAGTAGTGCATGGCTGACGCGCTCACGGTTACTGAAGTTGCATTCTAGGTTACCAATTGTTTGACTGCATGTAACTGAAGGCTCCCTTACTTAACCTAGTGACTGTTGAGTATGCTTCATCTCAGGTCTATATTAATTATGCTGCTATATTTTATTACTGTTTTTTAGCGGGGGAATTGTATATTTATTGTGTATATGTATTCTTTTATGGTGAACAAATTTTACCGAATAAAGATATTCAAACTATTAACAGATTAAGGAGGTATATGTACATAAAAAAGCAACATTGAACATTTTAGAATGCTGTATGACGGAATTTGAAATTGGAGGCGAACACTTCAGTTAGTATCCTTATCTTGATTGGTGGGAGCAGCACGAGTACAGCAAAAAGGATCTAGTATGGACGATTGGTTGCACCAATTGAAGCACTGATAAATGCAGACAACAGGGAGCATTCATTTGGAGCATGCTGGAGACAAGGAAATTCCTTCATCTTTTAGAAATAAAACTGTATTATGAAACGCAAGAACTATTCGATTAAAAATAAATATGTAGATTTTTACATAATTTTTTTGGGGAATCAAAAAAAACATAATTTGTGTATGTGATGCACTCTTGTTTCTGTAATTTTGAGTATTTGTTTTAGGTTCAAATCATAGTAATTGCTAAAGTGGGGGTCCCTGGCTTCCAGTATTGATTCAGAGGGACGAGGGTCACAGAGGTCAAAAGGTTAAGAGCCGCTGCTGTAAACCATAGCCCTCGCCGAACGCCCTCTCTACAAGCAACATGGACAAAATACGTAAAATCCATTTCTGAAACATCTTGACTTGAACAGAAAGATCGAAGCTATCATGCTTCTGTCGGCGGAGCAAGGCGAAAGCGTTACCCGAGCAATGGCAAGCTATCTTCGTGAAGTATGGATTTTATGTCAAGATCAGAGGCGAGCATTGTGCATTATACTCCTTTATGCTACACCTCACTGGCACAACTTGAAAGCGCTATGGATTTTAGACACAACATCGCATTCCACATTCTGCCGCACTAAAAAATAAATGCGGCGGTGCAAGCGGAGCTTCCTTTTCAGCACGTGCACCGATATTGACATCTCAAGTTTGTTTTCATCTTGATGTCACACGAAGGAACTCATTCTAAGGCCTGCAGAAATATCTGGACGTAAAACTGCCTAGAGCAAAAAGCAGCACACCTAGGGCCGGCTTTAGGCAGTGCGACCGTCGCACTGGGCGCTGACCTGTGGAGGGGACACTGTGACCTCAAGGGGGGCGCTGTGTTTTGCGATAGCTTATGAATGGAGAGATGAGGGGCACTTTTGCAGGTGGTAGTGAGAGAATCTGAGGCGGTGGTCCTGGGGTGTTGGGGCACCAAAAGGGATTGCCGCACTGGGCGGCACCAGCACTAAAGCCAGCACTGTGTCCTCTGCTATTTTTACCTTTGAAATACTCAGAACTGGGACATTTTTACCAAGTGGTAAGTCATACAGGAAAAAACGGCCACCTACTCCTTACAGTAAAGTTTGCTGGCCACGTGCATTCCCAAGTCATTAGGAATGCGCAAAATCGGCAAATTTATTTCACAAAAGTTTGTGAAATTTATTAAATATTGCGGAATTATGCACAATTACTTCTTTCAAAAACGAAATGTGATTCCCCAGTGTCTAGTGCGACTTTTTTCATTGTGGTTCTGTACACAACGTTTTCATAAGAGAGCATGCTTAGCGTTAAAATGACATGCTAGATACCAGCAGGGCAGGCCGGACCAACCTACAGGGCAATTAGGCAGTAGGTGACGTTCTGGTCTGACAGGTCAGTGTTCGAGCCTGTTTGTGGGCCTGTTTTATGGTCTACTGGGCCAGTTTGTACTGTTGATTTCCCTGATATTGAAACAAACATTGCCTGCAGTAAGCTCAAATTCGTGCAGTCTCCAATAGCTTCCAAAAAACCTATACAATGTGTCTCTGCAAGTTTAATGTAGATTGTTCAACTCACTGAGCAACCCTGGTCCATTCTGTTGTGTCTAACCCACTTCCCTACTTCACATTGTGACCCCCCACACTCCATTGTGTTTCCAACCCTCCTCCCTTGTGTTGCTCGACCCCCACCTAACCCCTGTGCTGTTTTCAGACATATTGCACAGCAGAAGGGGCTACTATGCAGCATGGCGTAAAGAGAAAAAAAGTGCTATTACACGGTCAATAGTGCATTAAAAGAAAAAAATCAAGTCATGTTGCACAGCAGATTACGCTGTTGTGCAACCTATAAAAAACATTGACAAAGCCAATAGAAGTTTGGATATACCAAACCTATTGGCTTTGCCAATGCTTTTTGTGGAATGCATATTTTTTAGCTGGCAACCCCTTTGCATAGCTAGCTACGCCAGCTGCTCCAGTGCTCAAATGGGCCTCGTTAGAGCAGATTGCATGCAACGAGAAGCGGTCTGGTGTCAGCTAACGACGTATTAGGTAATACAATGATAGTGAAGCTGTGGGGTATGCACAGTGGGTGCTGGGGGGGAGGGGCAGGGGCGGAACATGAGGGAAAAACAGACCCTCCAGTATTGTCCCGGCTTTATGAAATATCCAGCTTCACATGAAGATACGTGCGAGGGGGCATATTATCAAGCGTGGGCGATAGAATTATCGCCACTTTATCGGCAGGAAACTGCCGATAAAGTGGCGATAATGGGCTTGATAATATGCTCTATGGAATTCCAATCGAAGCTCATGTTAGATTACCTTCACATTTAACATGAGCTTCGATTGGAATTCCATAGAGCATATTATCAAACCCATTATCGCCACTTTAGCGGCACTTTCCTGACGATAAAGCGGCGATAATTTTATCGCCCAGGCTTGATAATATGCCCCACTGTCCTTGAAATACATCACCCACCCTCCACAACTGCAGCCATGAATGATGTAATATGTGACATCATCAGCAGTGGATTGCGGGTGCGCGATATATAGTTAGTGCAACTAACTATATATGCGAATTTCAATGGTTTTATGCGAGTAAATTAAGGTTTTGTAAATGCTAATCCCTAACTATATATGGTCTATAACCTATGGTTTTTTCAGTGAATTTCAATGGTTTTTTAATAGCAAACATGAAAATCTTTAACATGTCAAGTACGTG
Organism: Lissotriton vulgaris; assembly: GCF_964263255.1. Lineage (NCBI taxonomy): Eukaryota > Metazoa > Chordata > Amphibia > Caudata > Salamandridae > Lissotriton > Lissotriton vulgaris. Next base: position 1,376,304,172 of record NC_141695.1, read on the forward strand.
ATAGATAAAAATATTTTTGTGTTTATGCACGCTGATGTGCTTTGAACGCTGCCCCCCCCCTCCTTTTTTCTTTTAGGAGTATTCTCTCTTTGCAGATAGTGAAGGGTAGGTAACGCAGGCCTTTGCCCCCGTTGTAATCCGTCGTGCCTGCTTCTCTCTCCATTTCATTGATTATTATCCAAGCATTTACTGTTTTAGAATTGGTTCTCTTTGGTTCATTCTCTATTTACAAACAAGCACAGAGTCGCAATACTCTGTTTAGTCTTTGCAGATAGTGAAAAATCGTTTAAAAAAACAAAAGGAACCAAGCAAAATCAGTAGGCCACTAATGGGATCTCTTTTTGACCTCGCTAAAATAGAAACATTAGGAACAACCCCTCATGAGAAATACAAAACTAGTGACATGAACTGAGCTCGACACCATGATGGCTGCAAGACAGCTCGGCTCCGCCACCCACCCCGCCCAAAATAACGACAAACCCTATGCAAATATTATAAATATATACAACACACCAGCAAAGTAACAGGGTAAAACGTTTTATTAAATAACTATTTACATGGCAGCCTGCTGCAACATCCATCACTTTTCCTGTCGAGGTAGCATAGCTGGCGCCCTAGGGGTGGAGAACCGTTGTGCAAATTGCCCGGGGACGACACCATGCGCCAAGACTCGTCCCCAGTACATCCAGAGCTGATGTCCGACAAGTTGTGTGTGAGGATGCCTTGCTGATGCCGCCACCCCCACCACCACCTTTTTGTTGCCTGATCCGGCTTGCTCAATCGATCGAGCATGAGACTCATGCACTCTGATCTCCTTGGCCTCAGTCAAGCATCAATAGTAACATTTTCATACGTGAGTGTAGGTTCATGGTTTTCCATCCACAAACTAAAACCCTGGAGTGGGAGTGAAAGAACCATAACTAGGTAACTAGGAAGGCAGACGCTGTGGGACGGACTCTGGATATGGTATGTTCCTTGGTCCCTGAGTTACTTCGATGTCACTGCCTTGCACAAATGGCATAAGTCCTGGATGTTGGGTGCCATAGTTGAGGGTTCCGAGCAGCGCTTGTAACACTGTCTGAAGTTTATTTGCACCTGCTGCAGCTTCACTATTCTCAAATTAAGTGGGGGCTGTTTGTGGACCTGACTGCATTGGAAATCAATGTGATGCGGTGCCTCCCTGAACCGCTTGACGGAGGCCCCCGAGGGGCGGTGTGATGGCGCCGACCCCCTCCCCAAGTCTTGTTGCCCTGGTGTGGCCTGAGATCTCCCCCGACATAGGCGGCCGGTTCTCGGGGTCAAGCGGAACTTTTTGCCTTTTGGTGACTCTTCCATTCTGAACATTGTCCACAATCCGTTTGACCTGAAGACACGTCCTGCGGTGCCCTAGTCCGACCATCACATATTCCTGCGCCAGGAGACGGCGTGGGATGCACTAGAAGGGAGAGGCGGCGTGAACGAGCCTCCCCCACCTCCCCAGGTGGAGGTTTCTCAGGTACACCCCAGCGCTTCACGCAACCAGCTGAGTTGCGCCCGCTCTTGCGGCTACAGCGTCTCGCCCACCATCCACTTGAATTGCGCCCACTCTTGTGGTGCAGTGATAGGCGGCTGCAACAGGACTCTCAAAATGGCGGCCGGCTCTTCGGATTTAGGCCTAGTCCACTAAAATGGCCCTGGGACACCTTGGAACTCGGACGCTTGACTGCTGGGCATGGACCCCATTCCCAAAAGCGTCCCCTCAGCCTTGAAGATTTTACAAAAGTCACCGGGGCCCCCGACTCCCGCAGACTTCCGGTGGCGAGCGACTGCCATGATTGCTCGCGGAATGGCCACGACGTAGCCACGGGGTGCTCTCATGCTGACGCCAGCTTCAATCTGAAACATCCAGAAACACTGTAGACTACCAATTCGATCAGTTCCGGTGGAGCCCCAACGTGACCCGGTAGAGAAGAACTTGCCCTCCCCTCTTTGACTGATTGTTCTTGTTGCCTGTCCCTTCTCTTGTCATTTAACAGAACTTTTTGGACTGCTGAAAGGGGTTGTATTCCGACCGCTGGTTGGTGGAGACATTTTGACTATATTCTGGACCTGCGTTGTTGCGTAATGCGTCATATGACGCGCTGCGTTAGCGCTACCGGAAGTGCTCCGGTGCGCAAGGCGCAGCTTCCCGGAAACGATCCAGAGCGCGGCGCGCAGCGCGTAACGTAAGCATAACAGGTCATGTGACTTGTTAATAAAACTTTTCATTGGTTCATTTTACTTTTGTTATTCTAATGATGAAAGGCTTGGTCATATGACCTAAAAATAACGCTTTTCATTGCTTTCGAACATTTTTTTTTTCCCAAATGATGAAAGCCCCACCTTTTTTTTTCTCACTCTGACTTGTAAAGCAAAGGACCCAGGTGCATTTACAGTTTATCACTAACAATGTTCCAGGCTAATGTATTTTCCCGGGAAATTTACAACTGTCCTGCAAGTAAAATATTCCTTTTTCGAGAAAAAGGGCGTTTCTTCGTCCCATGAGGGAGCCGTTGAGCAAAAGAGGCTCGGCCTGCTGTCTTAGTCGCTGATAGGCATGAATATCAGATTCTTATCGATCACTTTATGTTGCAGGAGTAGAAAACACAACAGCCCTTGACCATTTATCTTTACTGCGTTCCTGCGTAGTATACCTTTTAACCGTCATGTAATTGGACTGCTTTATTTCACTTGCCTTTTACTGATTCGAAAACAGTGGCTATTATTCAAAACTTTACCAATGCAGGTACTACTACCATTTTTTTTTTTTTAAAAACCTTTATTGTGAAAATGTCACTATACAAATACGGGCCTATAACCACGTGGGCCGGCCACGGTGCAAACTGGAATCGTATATGATGAGGGAACATTTACACTGTAGAAGAACGTAACGGGCGACCTATTAGATTGCAAGAACTAAGGTGTCTAACATTTACGGAATCGGTGGACGTACATTTTATAATTAAAGTACGATAGGGCCAGTTACAATAAAATTATCTAGATATACATTTGCGGGCAAGTACCATGGGTGACGTTAATTCGAACTTTCAATAGTACAGTAATCAATAACACATCAGAACTTAATATCAATAGGGATGTCAAAATGTTCAATCAATTCTCGTCCCCGCCCGCCATGTGCTTCAAAACTGCATACGTATCTCGTGATATCAAGGTTGGGCAACCAGTAAACAACAAGGAGTTACGAGTCCCATTTATACCGGCGCCATTTTGGGCGAGGCAGGGCAGGTCCAGGATATAGTCAAAATGTCTCCACCAACCAGCGGTCGGACCAGAACCCCTTTCGGCAGTCCAAAAAGGTTCCGTTAAATGACAACAGAAGAGATAGGCAACAAGAACCATCAGTCAAAAGAGGGGACGCTTTCGTGAATGGGGCCCATGCCCTAGCAGGCAAGCGTCCGAGTTCCAAGGTGTCCCAGAGCCATTTTAGTGGACCAGGACCAAATCCAAAGAGCTGGCGGCCATTTTGAGAGTCTTGTTGCAGTCGGCTATCGCTGCACCACAAGAGTAGCCGCAATTCAGCTAGATGGCGGGTGAGTCACTGTACCGCAAAAGCGGGCGGAACTCAGCTGAAAGGCGAGTGAAACGCTAAGAGGCACCCCACTGCAGATGAGGTGCCGCCACCTGGGGAGGAGGGAGAGGCCCGTTTGCGCTGCCTCCCCCCCCCCGGGCACCCCACGCCGTCTTTCGGCGCAGCATTGTAGGATGGCCACACCAGTGAAACTTGCTGGACACCACCTCGGTGCCATCCGGATCTCGGCGCGTTCGAGTCACTGTACCGCAAGAGCGGGAGAAACTCAGCTGAATGGCGGGCGAGATGCTGTACCGCAAGAGCGGGCGGAACTCAGCTGGATGGCGGGCGAGACGCTGTACCGCAAGAGCGGGCAGAACTCTGCTGGAAGGCGAATGAAACGCTAAGAGGCGCCCCACTGCAGATGAGGTGCCTTCACCTGGGGAGGCGGAAGAGGTCCGTTTATGCCGCCTCTCCCCCCCCCCCCCGGGCACCCCACGCCGTCTTTCGGCGCAGCATTGTAGGATGGCCACACCAATGAAACTTGCTGGACACCACCTCGGTGCCATCCGGATCTCGGTGCGTTGTGCGGCCTTCGGCGTACTGTAGCAGCAAGAGTGACCGCAACTCAGCTGGACACGCCGTCTTTCGGCACAGCATTGTAGGATGGCCACACCAGTGCGGCAACTTGCTGGACACCACCTCGGTGCCATCCAGATCTCGGTGCGTTGTGCTGCCTTCGGCCTATTCGCACATCGGTCCGCTACTGACGCCGCCTCACAGGCCAACTGATTTTGTAGGCTTTTTATAGCCCAAAGCCGCATAACAGGTCATGTGACTTGTTTATAAAACTTTTCATTGGTTCATTTTACTTTTGGTTTCCTAATGATGAAATGCTTGATCATATGACCTAAAAATAACACTTTTCATTGGATTAAAACATTTTTTTTTCCCAAACGATGAAAGCCCCACCTTTTTTTTTCTCACTCGGCAATCCAAAAAGGTTCCGTTAGATGACAACAGAGGGGACAGGCAACAAGAACCATCACTCAAAAAAGGGGAGGGCAAGTTCTTCCCTACCGGGTCACGTTGGGGCTCCACCGGAACTCATCGAATTGATAGTCTACAGTGTTTCTGGATGTTTCAGACTGAAGCTGGCGTCAGCATGAGAGCACCACCATCTCGTAGCTCCGTCGTGGCCATTCCGCAAGCAATCATGGCAGCCGCTCCCCACCGGAAGCCTGCGGGAGTCGGGGGCCCCCAAGACTTTTGTAGAATCTTCAAGGCTGAGGGGACGCTTTCGAGAATGGGGCCCAAGCCCTAGCAGACAAGCGTCCGAGTTCCAAGGTGTCCCAGGGCCATTTTAGTGGACCAGGTCCAAATCCGAAGAGCCGGCCGCCATTTTAAGAGTCCTGTGGCAGCCGCCTATCGCTGCACCGCAAGAGTGGGCGCAACTCAACTAGATGGTGAGCGAGACGCTGTAGCCGCAAGAGCGGGCGGTAAACAGCTGAATGGCGGATGAGGCACAGTGCAGCAAAAGCGGGTGGAAAACTGCTGATTGGTGACTGAAATGGTAAAAGGGCGCCCCACTACAGCAGACGAGCCTCCACCTGGGGAGGCCCGTTCACGCCGCCTCCCCCCCCCCCCCGGGGCGCCCCACGCCGTTTTTCGGTGCAGCATTGTAGGATGCCAAAACCAGTGCGGCAAGTAAAGGACATCACCTGGGTGCCGTCCAGATCTCGTCGCGTTGTGCTGCCTTCGGACTATTCGCACAACAGACCGCTACTGACGAGACACAGTGCAGCAAAAGCGGGCGGAAAACCGCTGAATGGCAAGGGGGTGCCGTCCAGATCTCGGCGCGTTGTGCTGCCTTCGGACTATTCGCACAACAGACCGCTACTGACCATTGTTGCTGTGTTTACATTTTTTTTTTTAACGTGTTTACTGTTTTTGGTGCTTTGTATATATTTATAAGTTATTAAAGTGTTATAATCCTACTACTTTGTTGGAGTGCTATATATTTTTAATGTGACACATAATTGTGAAGACTTTGATGTACAAAAAGGCATCCCTGGAATCTTCCGCTTCAGGCTCGGTCCCACACACCCTCACAGTGGGAATCCCCTCCCCAATCACAATCCAGGATCGTTATCAGATAGTAGGAACGCATGTGGTGTGACGGATCTCATGGGGTGGGGGCCTTGATCTACTGTAACTCCTTTGAAGAGGGGTGATTCTTTACAGTTGACGCCATAAACTACATCCGCAGGGCTAGGTGATAGCCTGGAACCGGCCTGGACAATCAGACACAAAGGAAGAGGAGTGTCAGAGGGTGCGGTAATGAATAGGGTGGAAGGGAGGTGTCGGGCGGGCACAGGGTGTGATTCTCAGGGAAGAGCAGCGCAGATGGGGGGAGGTTTATGGCCCATGCATAAGAGAGAGAGCGGGGTGACCAATGCGTGGGGGAGATGCTTGCGAGGGTGGGGAGCCATGCTGAGGATCGGCGGCGTGCAGAGAGTGGGTCTGGTCAAGGCATCTAAAATGGCTGCCGTGCACGACAAAAGTGTGGCATTGGGAAAAAAGCAAGATGGCGCAGACAATGTTTATCAATACGGATTAATTTATAACAATTATTTTTAACAATATATTGACGCTCAGTATCAAAATGGCGGTCAACACTTCCTGATTTCCTTCGAATCGAGCGTTAACAGACGTCACGATCGGCGTCGTGCAGAGAGTGGGTCTGGTCAAGGCATCTAAAATGGCTGCCGTGCACGACAAAAGTGTGGCATTGGAAAAAAAGCAAGATGGCGCAGACAATGTTTATCAATACGGATTAATTTATAACAATTATTTTTAACAATATATTTACTCGCAGTGTCAAAAGTTGAATACAGGACAGAGGTGTTTCTGGACCTGGTGCAGCCTCCACTAGCAAGAAAACTATATATCCAATTGAGGCATGGCTCTACCGGTTGGGGCATTGACATCCAGATGGGCAAAAACGACGAAGGCCAACTGCCCTGCCTGTAATTACGTCAGGGAAGACATTCAATCATCAATCAATCATCGTATTTATATAGCGCACTACTTACCCAGAGGGTCTCAAGGCGCTGGGGGGGGGGGGGGAGCGGGGGGAAATGCTACTGCTCGAACAGCCAGGTCTTGAGTTGCTTCCTGAAGGCGAGGTGGTCCTGGGTCAGGCGGAGGTGGGTGGGGAGGGAGTTCCATGTCTTGGCGGCGAGGTAGGAGAAGGACCGTCCCCCTGTGGTGGCTCTACGGATGCGGGGGACGGCGGCGAGGGCGTGGCTGGTCGAACGAAGCTGGCGTCTGGGAGCGTAGAAGTTGAGGCGGCTGTTGAGGTATCCTGGGCCTTGGCTGTGTAGGGCTTTGTGTGCGTGGGTGAGGAGACGGAAGGTGATTCTCTTGTTGATCGGAAGCCAATGCAGATACTCAGGTGTCCGGAGATGTGGCTGCGACGGGGGATGTCCAGGATGAGTCGTGCTGAGGCGTTCTGGATCCGCTGGAGTCTCTTCTGGAGTTTGGCGGTGGTTCCAGCGTAGAGGGTGTTGCCGTAGTCCAGACGGCTCGTGACGAGGGCCTGGGTGACCGTCTTCCTGGTCTCGGTGGGGATCCACTGGAAGATCCTACGTAGCATGCGCAGGATGTTGAAGCACGACGAGGAGACGGCGTTGACTTGTCTGGTCATGGAGAGGGAGGAGTCCAGGATGAAGCCCAGGTTGCGAGCGTGGTCTGTTGGTTTGGGTGCGCTGCCTAGGGCGTGGGGCCACCAGGAGTCGTCCCAAGCGGCGGGTGAGGATCCCAGGATGAGGACTTCCGTCTTATCTGAGTTCAGTTTCAGGCGGCTGTTCTTCATCCATTCGGCTACCTCTTTCATCCCTTCGTGAAGGTTGGCTCCGGCGGTGGCGGGGTCGTTGGTCAGGGAGAGGATCAGCTGGGTGTCGTCGGCATAGGAGATGATGTTGAGGTTGTGCTGGCGTGCGATGTCTGCGAGGGGGCTCATGTAGATGTTGAAGAGGGTTGGACTGAGCGAGGAGCCTTGAGGGACGCCGCAGATGACCTCGGTGGCTTCAGATCTGAACGGGGGGAGGCGGACTCTCTGTGTCCTTCCGGCGAGGAAGGAGATGATCCACTCCAGTGCCTTCTCCTGGACTCCGACGTTGCTGAACTAGGGTACGATGGCAGACGGTGTCGAAGGCCGCGGAGAGGTCGAGGAGGATGAGGGCCGCTGTTTCTCCGTTGTCGAGCAGCGCTCGGATGTCATCGGTGACTGCGATCAGGGCGGTCTCGGTGCTGTGGTTGGCCCGGAAGCCAGACTGCGAGGGGTCGAGGGATCCGTTCGTCTCGAGGAAGGCGGCCAGCTGCTTGTTGACGGTCTTCTCGATGACTTTTGCAGGAAACGGGAGCAGCGAGATGGGGCGGTAGTTCTTGAGGTCGGTGGGGTCAGCCGATGGCTTCTTGAGTAGAGCGCTGAGTTTGGCGTGCTTCCAGCTCTCCGGGAAGGTAGCGGTGTCGAAGGAGGTGTTGATGATGTCCCGCAGGTGGGGTGCGATGATAGCGTTGGCCTTGTTGAAGACGTGATGAGGGCAGGGGTCGATCAGAGATCAGGAGTGGATGGAGTTCATCGTGCGGATGGTGTCTTCGGTGCTGATCGGAGTCCAGGCGCGGAGGGTGGTGGCGGGGGGCGGTGGTTCGGTCGTGGTGTTCGTCGGTTGAGTGGTGAAGCTGTTGTGTATGTCTGCGATCTTCTTGTGGAAGTAGGAGGCGAGGGAGTTGCAGAGGTCTTGCGAAGGGGTGATGTTGTTGTTTCCGGCGTTGGGGTTGGAGAGCTCTTTGACATTGTACATATCCTCTTTTTTTGTCCAGCATACAGTGAAATTCGGAAATGCTGGATCATCCCATTATGCAAGAATCTGGGTTTCAGACACTGTGCACACGCTTGTAGAGTGCTAACTAATGACACTGCCCCTCTCATTGTTTTTGCCGTCTCCCGGTTTTTACTTGGCATATGGCGGAGAAGAACTGTTTTTATTCATAAAAAATAACGGACTACTGTTTTTTACCCTCTACTATTTCTTTGATAACCAAAGTTTAATAACTTTTTAATTCCAATGTATCTATGTTTTATCATTGTGCTTGTATATATTTTATTGCACTTTTTTGGTCTTTGACCGAAATAAAGTTATCAAAGCAAGATATGTGTACATTACATGACCGAAGTTTGATACAAAGAAAAAATATAACTAGCTCATGAAAAATTTAAAAATAAAAAGATATGAAGTGAAACTTTTGGTGTCACATTGAGTGAGGGATGTGTCCCAATTGGAAACTAAGGGAATAAACAGTGAACAGTATTGGCATTTCTAGTGGTGTTTTGTACTATGAGCAATGCATGCCTGTGCAAAAATTGCTTTCTGCAGGTGCATTTATGAGATTTACGAACTTAAACACAAGCCTTTGCAGTGATTAGCGCAGATGTGCGGAGTACATTTCTCATCAGTTAGTGGACATTTACGCTTCCTAGCTGAGAATATAATTGAAAAAATAGCAAGACCTGTTTCCTGCCATACTCTCAGTATGGAAAACAAGCCATAAAATGTGCACTACCAGACAACCAGGGGCATAAATGGGCCCCAGAGGAATGCCAACCTATTTTGCACATGCGCACCTTCTTCATGGTCTAGCTGCAGGTGTGTTTGTTAGGAAGTGGTAAGAAGGGACAGGTCGGCACAGAGGGAAAGAAAAACTTGTTATGCATGTGTGTTTGTACGATGTGTGTGGAGAGGAAGGAAAGAGGGAGAAAATGCACAGATGAGGAGAGAAATATATAGATGATGTGTGTGAGACATGGAAGATGACAGTGAGCCTGTGATGGGGAAAGTGCCGATTCTGGTGAGACACAGAAGGAGAGGGAGAAAAGAGATATAGGAGAGATAGACATAAACAAAGAACGGCAAAGAGCGAGACACAACGACGGAAAAAACAGAGTGGAAGAGCAAGACAACTAAAGAACGAGAATGAGAGAGAGAGGGGGGGAGAGAGATGTGGGGGATGTAGCTGATAGGAAAATAGAAATGCAACTAGGAGAGATGTGCGCGCGCGTTGAAGAGCCACAGCTGCTGCTAATATTTCGCCTCCTCTGTTCCCAGAGCCCCTCAGCTAGGTCGAGCCCTCCTCGCTGCCTTCACTGCTCTGACTCACTGGATGCGCACATATTCTGTGAATTGTTATGCAGATAAATCCATGTAAACATTTACACCGCATTGTGGGATGACCTGCTGGGTCTCAGCCGCAATTCCGTGAACAATTGCTCTCGTTAGCAGAACATTGAGGCTGGACGCGGCGTCGCCGACCGCGTGGCAGCGTCCTCCTGGCCCCTGTTCCCACCCGGCGACTTCCATGTGTGACACCGACAGCTGCCGGGCGAAGTCTGCGGCCCTGTGTGCTCTGCCGAACAGGTGTTCATAATCAACTGCGGGGGCAGCAGTGCAGCAAGCGGGCATTGGGTCCTCGTAGACAGAAAGAGCATGCTCCCTGACCGCTAGTTGGGTAGGAAAATCCAGCAGTAAATGGCTGCTGCGCCGCGCGCTGGAGGCCCGAATCATTGTGACCCCAGTGACCCGACGAAATTCATTCAGATACTAATAGCCGGGCTCGCCCACGAGGCACTCCTTGTCCTGTTTGAGTCGTCTGGGCCTGCCTGATGCTACGTGAAGAGAGGGGTGCGCGGGGGGGGGGGGGGGGGGGGGGGGGGGCAGTAAGGCAGATTCTGGCCACAGATCTAAGGAGTCCTAGACCTAGAAATCCTGCTCCGTCATTGCTGCTGTCCATTAATCCAACAGATGGTTGGGTCTTTCATCCCAGAGTTCCCTGCTGGTTTCAAGCAGTGACAGGTCGGTCGGGTGACTGGGACAAAGACGGGAACTGCTGCTCTGCTCCCACAGATACAGTGTAACCACTAAGCAAACAAAAAGTCTTGAATGTTGAGGCAGTCTGCACTTGTGCGTGTGTGCCTGCGTGCGCGTGTGTGGATATACATGTGTGTGCAGTGCACATCAGTTTGTGTACACATGTATGCATGTGAGTGTGGCGGTGGCGCACATAATTGTGTGCAAGTGAGTTTGTGTACGTGTGAGTGAGTGTGCACGTCAACGTGGTTCTAAATGAGTGTTACTGTTAGCTTATTTATGTGCGAGCATTAGTTAGGGAGTGTGCTCATAACTGTGTGTAAGTGTGCAGGAATCTGTGTTTGACTTCATGGATACAGGTTTGCTTGAATCCTGGCAGGTCAACTCGACCTCTCATCCTACTGAGGTTGATAAAATAAGTAGCATTGAGTTAGGTAAAAGTAAATATGTAACACAGTTCCAAGATACAAACAGGGTGTAACATACATTTCAAAAACACATTATATAATGCTATGCGTTCAAGTGAGTGTGTGCGCACAAGAGTTGTGTCTGTATATGTGCACATGCCTGTGTGCGTCGCTGCGGCTGATGCAGCACCCAGCATTTCAGAATGTAATGCACTGGCAAACCATTAGTTCATCGTCTTAAATAGCCAAATGAATGGCTTCTCCAGGTAGAATGTTAGCTGCATTGGCAACAAGTTTGCGGATAACTGTGTGCACATTAATCTGTGTGCAGAAATCTGTGCTGATCTCACTGTCACAGGTTCGAATCTAAGAGAGTCTCGTCAGACTTTACTTCAGAGGCTCAGAAATGAGTATCATTAAGCAGGGTAACGGTAAACATGTTACAAAGTGCCAAGGCCCCACAAGGAGTGAACATGCGCTCCCAGATTTACATGTTATGTGTGAATGTGAGTTTGTGTGCACATGAATGTGCGCCTGAACATGTGTGCGCTTGAGTATCTGTGTCTATCACTACGGTTGGGGGAGCACACAACAATTTCAGATGGCTTCTCAAGGTACGCTGTTATGTGTGTTGATGTGCCAATGAGGAATAGAATAGTATGTGAGCAGGTGAGAAGGCTGTTGGCTAACCTCCTTGGGAGTCACCGAGGCATGGCCAGTAGAGTTGACAATGGTGAGTGCATGTGTCAATGGATTGTGTTAGCAGCTACACTGAAACATTCTCAGTTGCTACCTGCAGGGCATTGGCTGTGGTGGAGTCCTCGTTCCATCAGGTGTGCAATAGCAGAGACTGCAGCCAGCCATGACGTCCAGGCCAGAGTAACATGTAGGGAAATTTAAAAAAAGTGGTAAAGATTTTCTAATGACCGTAAAACACCTCGCAAATGGGCATGTGTTGGTACCCCTCAGCCATTTAAACACAATGATAGATTTCATGATTAAATAAATGTGGAAATATACTAGTTTAGCTACATTTTCTTCACAAATCGCAAAAAAATGACAAAACGCAAAAAAAATGGCAAAACACAGAAGGAAATATCAAAAACGAAATACTACCTAATCAATTCTAATGCCCATGAATTTCCTCTTTTCTCAATCTTTAGCATATTGTAGGAATTTAGCTTTTTCCTAGATAAGGGGAAGCAAAACAACGAGAATGCTATAGAAGTTAAAACTAACACACAACAACTTCATAGCGAGCCAAAATCAAAAGGTATGGAGCTAAGAGGAAACCAATGGCTGTATTTTGAGCAAGTAAAAATGGGAAGGGGCGGGAAAAAAAATGAAGAAGAGCTCCTATTTAAATAGATCACTTCTTCTTAATTCATTCGCCCACTGCCCTAACTTGAAAGGGATCGGCACAAAATATCTTCGCCAGGTGGGCTTTCAAGCAACGCCCGATGGAAAAGAGTTTACCAAGGTTCAAGTTTACTCTGACTTGGTAAAAAACGCTATTGAGAGAGCAGAAAGTGAGATACTAAAAGCAGGGATTCGGTTAGTACCGATTAAAGAAATAGGGGCAGAAGAAAAGTTACCGCAAGGCAAAGCTTTTTTAAAGCACCATGCTGGGCTAGGTAAACGCCAAGTAAGATTGTTAGAAAGAGGTGCAGGGCTAAGCTCGGGAAACCTTAATATTATAATAAATAACTCTGCTCCTGAGGACTCTTGGAAGAATTGGAGCCTTAACACTAGCCCCCCAGGATCTTCCAAGCAGTACTTAGAGGACTCAAATAGGTACGGGCCCCTTAGCGATGTGGAATAGGTAACTGGGCAGCCATGTGGCCTAAAGGTAGTCTCCTGGAATATAAATGGGCTAGGAAATCAGATAAAACTTGAACGGTTAAAAGAACTAGCAAAAAATAATATGATCCTTTGTATCCAGGAGACCTGGCTATGTGGTGAGCCCCCCATAGTGAAAGGGTTCCGTCAAGCTTACCGACCGGCTGTAAAATCTAGTTCAGGACGCCCGGCGGGGGGTCTATTGACGCTAATATCTACAAAACTGGTGAAAAAGGTGTCCAAGCTCACTGTAACATGTAAATGGCTACTCTGCTGTAGAATAACCCTATCCGCTGCTGGTAACAAGTATGAAACTGTGTTGCTTTTCAATGTGTACATGCAATGGGGTACCCAGGTTGAATATGGAGTTGAAATGGGAAAATTTAAGAATGACTTAGATCTATTGTATGAAAAGTACGATTCAGATTTGATTTTGTTGGTAGGAGATTTTAATCATAAACTTAACCCTTGGTTGGTTGATTGCTTTATTTCGATATGCATATATCATAAAAGCATTACAAGAGAAAAATATAAAACAGCACATCGTAAGGGAGACTGTACATTAAAATCAGACAGATAAAAATAGCAATTAATCGGAATAAATTAGTTAAAAAAGAATTAAATTGATATAGACAGTCTTTTTTGGCAGATCAACCAGGCCCATTTTAAAAATTTGGATACGGCACAAACAATGGGAGGGGCTGTATCTGTTAATAGAATCCTTAGAGCCACCAGATACTGACGAGTACCCAATTCTCTACAGAGTGGTTTCAGCCAGTGGGATCTAGGACGCGCATAGTCCGGGCATTCAAAGAGAAAGTGTGCCACGGTTTCGGGTCTGTCAGTACATAGGGCGCAATGGCGTGATGCCTGCTTAGACATATTCCATCTAGAAAGAAGGTCAGCAAGGGGTAGAGTCCCTAGTCTGAATTTGATATAAAGAGCCCGATCCATGGCGATGGTAATAATGTCCAGATAGGGCTCAAAGGCAACAACGTCTTTGATTTTCAGGTATGCTGCGGTGGAATTACAGTGACGCTGGTTGCTTATGAGCTTGGCAGAAACCCATTCCCAATATAATTTTTTTAGGGTATCCTTTGGGGGAGCTGAGTGGGTGGACCAACAAGACCCCAACCCCAGGTCCCCTAGCAGATGTTTAATGTCCCTAAGCCATTTAATCTTCTGCCAACCGTCCGAACGCATCACCTCTGCCAGCCCGTCTGCGTAAAATTTTAGTTCCGGGACCCTCCACAGGCGAGCCCAAAGCAGGAGAGGTCGAAGGCGGGCCTGATCCTTGATTGATTTGCAACCCGCGTCCAATAGCACCGGAACTGTCGGGGTACTCATCGGGATAGGCAGGAGGTCCTTGATGAATTTATTCTCTGCCTTAGTCAGAGACTCCATGTTGCCTAGGCCCCAAAGCTCAGCTCCATAGAGTGATGCGGATACAGCTCGGGCTTTATAGATGTCTATTATCGGAGCTACACAGTGTTTGGATGAGTTGTTGTACTCCTTTAGCAAGGCTCCCCCCACCCTTTTGTGGCCAACAGTCATCTTGTTGATGTGGGGGGTCCAGCTCATGACATCACTCAAACGGATTCCCAGATAGTCAAATTCTGCCACTCTTTCAAGGGGGATAGAGTTCAGGGTCGGGAGGCGGCCAAGTTTACGGGGGGGTGCATGATTAGGTACTCGTTTTGTCCACATTAATGACAAGTCCTCTGTTTGTGCAAAAATCCTGGAAGCGGTTCAGGAGCTTCTGAAGGCCTTGGGGGGTCTTTGAAATGAGAAGGGTGTCGTCGGCAAACAACAAAGTTGGGATCTTTACGCCACCCAGTGTGGGGGCGTCTGCTGGCTCGCCAAAGAGGTGCTCTACAACCCCATTCACATAGAGGGAGAATAGGGTGGGAGCCAGAACACAGCCCTGCCGGACACCCCTCACGACCTGGATCTTATCAGTCTTTTCTCCGTTCAACCCCCATCTAACCTGGGCATAGTTGGATTTATGCAGTTTAATAAGGAGGTTTAAGATATAGGGGGGCATCCCAAGACCATACAACACCCTCCACAGTTCCTCCCTAGGAACCAGGTCAAAGGCAGTCTTCAAGTCTATAAAGGCTAAATAAAGACTGCCCTTGCCCAGCTCCACCACCTTCCAGTAAAGTAACAGGAGCCTAAAGACTTGTTCAATGGTTCCTGTGCCTGAACGAAACCCGGCTTGCATATCAGACAATATGTGGTTATCATCCACCCATTGCAAAATCCTCCCCAGAATAGCTTTTCCCGCCACCTTCTTGGTTGAGTCTATAAGGCTTATAGGCATATAGTTCCCTGGTAGATCCCGGCAACCCTTTTTAAAAATTGGGACTACCTCTGCCCCTTTCCAGGACTCTGGCAATGATCCTCCCTCGATAATAGCATTAAGTAGGGCCGAGATCAGTATCCCCCATTCACTTGGAAAGACTCGAAGGAGGTCCCCTGGCAACCCGTCCGGGCCAGCAGCTTTTTGTGGTGTAAGAGTTTTAATCAAGTTCATGACCTCCCGTGCGGAGAAAAGGTCTGTATCTCTATCTAAAGTATAGGGGGGGAAGGATGAAGGGATCGTTAAGTGTACCTTCAACGGCAGAATAAAGTGCCTTAAAATGGTTGAACCACGCCTGGGCAGTGATAGTGCAGGGCCTTAGGGTATCATCAGGGCGATTCCTACTGCCCACCAAGTCCCAGAACCCTTTGGCATCTCTCCCTCGACTTGCAGCCAAGAGGTCCTGCCAGTAATTATCCTCCCACTCCTTCTTAGCGTTTTTTTGACAGTGAGAGTATAGCCTTCTGGCCTCCCTGGTCCTAATTAGTGATTTGGATTTAACTGCTTCTACAAGCAGTGTCTTCGCCTCCCTGCATTTGTGAATAAACCAGCCTTGTCTAGCCCGGGGACGTGGTTTCTTCCTTTTGGCACTAACTGGGACAATAAAAAGGTCACTAAGGGCCTGGGTTAGGCTACAGAACCTGGCAGGAACCTCCGTCAGCCCACCCACAGGAGACTCGAGATTTTCTAGGGCTACAGCTAAAAGCTGCGTTATGGAGGATATTTTCTCCACTGAAAGCTACAGCTTGGCCCACTTTAGCCGTCGACCGCAGTTAGAGACTAAAGACATATCCGGGGCGGGGATACAAGTGGTTCTGCTCCCAGTGCCATCTAGCCACCTATGGGTCAGGGTAAGCGAGAGGAGGTTGTGATCACTCTCAACAGAGGGTATAATCACCATATCTTTTACCATGCTCCATAGGTGAACGTCAAGAAGAAAATAATCGATTATTGACGTGTGCGCGGGCCTATTGTATGTATGGGCTCCCTTTTTATCGGAACTGGTCCTGCCGTTAAGGACCCTCAGGTCAAACTCCATTAGTAGGGAATTAACCTGGAGCACTACTTCCGTCCATTTTTTAATTGGGCTGAGCTCTAAAGCTGGTATCCCCTACCTATTGTCATTGTCCTCTTGATCTTGTGTGGCTTCAAGGCTAAGGGGCTCAAAGGTGCAATTGAAGTCACCCGCAACCAAGGTACAGTGTTTATGTGGAGAGGATCGAAGCAAAGCCTCCAGACGGGCTATGGTTGGGGATTCTCTACCCCCCTTCATACCTCGGGCATAGATGTTAAAAATGTTTAAGAAAACATGTCCCTTAGGGTTTTTCAGGGTGATGTTAAGTAGGTCCGGGCATTTAGTGTCCTGCTCCACCACCCTACAATTAAGAGTGGAGGCTACCCAGATGAGGAGGCCACCCGAAGGGCGACCTCTACCAGTCTCTGAGTGGACAGCCGGTAAGTGGTGGGTAGAATATCCTGCCTTGTGTACGGGCACCTTACTCCATGTTTCCTGGAACAGGCATATGGAGTACTGCTCCACAAGTAAGTTCCAGTCAGGCAGGGCCAGCTTCCTGTCGAGACCAACCACATTCCAGCTGAGAACCCTAATAAGTGGGTCCGCCACAGCCGCAATGCTGCCGGGCCCGACAGGACCAGATAGGTCTACCTCTCCCATAATAGGGCAGACAATGGCAGGCTCAAGTGACACCCTCCCTTCCCTTAATTCCCCTGTGTCCACTAAAACAGCCTGTTCGCCTGGTAGGGTTGAGGGATCTTTAGATTTGGCAGTTAGAGGGGACTGGGCATCGGAACACCGGGCCACCCGAACCTCCTCACGGGGGTCGAAAAGTCAATAACCCCTGGTGCCCCAGCTCGGCGATGGCAAGGCTGCATGCAACTGCGCTACAGTTGTTACTGGGTGCCATTGGCCGTAAGAACTATTTTGGGTTGGGAACACGGGATGGGTAGCTGGGGGGTTTGTGACCGTCCGCGGGTAGAAGAATGTTAGATCAACTGCTTCAACTCCGGGACCGGCCGTGGCCTGCCCTAAACTACATATTGAGTGGGCAGCTCTTAAGTCTTGGAAATTCACCACCACACAGTCCCCCTCAAATGATTTTTTCTCCTCACCAATCCAGCCCACCCTGCGTACACCGAGGATCAAGCCATCCACACCCAATGGAAGGGGTCTGTTGACTTGCAACCAGTGAATGACCTTGTTCTTCAGTGCCTGGTGACTTTCCTGCTGGGTGTCCTTCAGAGGTGGTACCTTGATAAGGACAACAACGTATGGTTGACACTCAGGGGGGAGATTGACTGGGGGACACTTCCGTACCACCTTTTGTGGTATAACCACTGGAGTTGGATTTTTGGGTGGACAAGTAGTTATATTTGCCTTTGGAGCCGTGGCTACTCCTCTGGCTTCAGCGGATGGAGTAGCCAATGGTTTAGATTTGGAACCAGCCCCTCCTTCTTGCCGCTTTTTTTGGACAGGGTTAGACTTAGGTGGGCTCACTGCTGAGGGGGTACTATTGTGGACCTGGACAACATGGGTAATAGTAGTCGGCTTTGCCGGTTTAGCACTAGCTAGGGGTGCTGATGTTATAGCCATCCCAGAGGCTTGTGCATGAGCGGACAATGCCGGTGTGTGTTCCTTTGCTAAGCCTACAGAATCCCTTTTCCCTTCGTTCCCATCTGCAGTATCCTCCCTGAGCCTTGACTGCAGTTTAAAAAGGGTTTTCAAGGAGAAAAAATTGTCCCGGGTGGTCTGTTCGAATTTGTCTAGCCTATCCCCCAGACTTTTGACTTGGTCTAAAAGTGGTACCAGCAAAGACTTGACCAATTTCTCGAAGGGCTCAAAAAAGGGCCCCTCGTTTGAGGGTGTAGATAGTGGCGGGACCGAGTAGTGAGACAGTGGGGTTTCAGCCGCTGGTACTGGTGGGGTAATGCTCCCTGATGGTTCTGGCCCTCCATCTTCTGGATGCGTAGGACCTTTCTGGGACTGTATCCTAGGACGCTTATAAAGCGAGGAATAACTTCCCTTCCGTGTGCTAATGACCCTTTTTCTTTTCTTATGTGCCCGACAAGCTCGTGCCTGAGGCAACGGTTTCTGGCCTAGTGTGGGAACCTGGGTAGAGAATTGGAGATTGTGACCAGGGGGGGGTAGCTGTAAGTGGAGCAGGGCAAGGCTCTGCAGCAACTAGGCTAGGGCTAGAGGGAAGGGGATTGGTTATTAGGCTTTCCATCCTGTCAATACCTGCCACTATAGCTACTATCCGTGGCACTCCGGACAGATTCTCAGGATTGTGTGGAGATTGGGGACAAGGCATGTGCAACAGCTCCCAAGGAAGAGCGTTTGGAAGGAAAGGAGTCTTGTGAGAGGCGACGTTCCGTCATCACAATCTCCTTTTCGATGACGGCAGCTACCCTAGTGATGAATTTGTCCATTGTGCCAATCATTGTACTCCCCGTGGCACTTTCACCCCCACCCCTCAAAGCTTTACCAGAGCGGGTTGACATGTTGACCTCAAGACCCACAGGTAGACCCGAGCCCTTGGGCCAGAAGTGATGGATGAAAGAGCGGTGGCCCGGCTCCGCCCGGCGCCGGGCTGCGCGCGTCTGCGACGTGGAGGAAGCGTCCCTGCTTTGTAGCGCCTCCGGGCGCGAAGAAGGCGGGAGGCAGGAAGTGCCCGCAAAGCTCACTGGGAGCTGTAGTCTCCAGCCACCAGGATGGAGCAGCGGCGGCAAGACACACAGCGTTCCCCACCCAGGAGCAGGAGCAGGAGCAGCTTGCAGCGTGACCTCAGGAGTGTGCCTGGCCGGTAGGTGGTTGTCCCCCGCTCCACCGAGGGAGCGTCCCTGCTTTGTAGCGCCTCCGGGCGCGAAGAAGGCGGGAGGCAGGAAGTGCCCGCAAAGCTCACTGGGAGCTGTAGTCTCCAGCCGCCAGGATGGAGCAGCGGCGGCGAGACATACAGCGTTCCCCACCCAGGAGCAGGAGCAGGAGCAGCTCGCAGCGTGACCTCAGGAGTGTGCCTGGCCGGTAGGTGGTTGTCCCCCTTAAACTTAACCCTAAGCGGCTTGATCTCATGTATCTGGAAATTTTAGAATCAAACGATATAATGGAAGCAAAGTTCCCCGAAAGTTCATGCTCTTTGAATGATGTAAACTTGGGGAACTATCTAGCGACCAAGAGCCTTTTCTGTTTGAATGGTAGGTTCCCACAAGACCGCCCGGCTAAGAAAACTTTTAAACAAGGGTCACAATATTGCTCCATAGATTATGTGTTCATGCCAGCATGGAAATTCAATTTAATAAAGGGGTTCAGGGTAAACCATACAGAAGATAGCGACCACAACACCTTAGAATTGGTGCTGGCCTATCCTAACGAAACTGTCACCGAGAAGGTAATTATACAACAGATGGATTATCCTAGGCGAATCTCAACACGGCTAACTGAAGAATATATAGAAAAGTTAACCAGGCTCCAACAAAAGATACCCCTAGGATGTGCAGCTGGTTTAGACTTGGCCTGGTATGTTGATAAAATAAATCAAGTGGTACAAAGCATTAAGGTTAAACTTAGAACAGATGTAAAGGCCAGCAAGAGCAGTCAAATCACACAGGTTAAGAAAGGCAATTGGTTTAATATGGAATGTCTAAATAAGAAAAGAGAAATAAGGAGGGAACAACGCAGTCTGCGTAAAAAATATGATAAGGCTAGAGCAGAAAGCCTCGCCAAATTAAAGAAAGATTATATAATGCTTTTAATAGTACAAGAAGAGCTCATAAGGATACCTGTTGTGGGAAACTTCTGGAGGCAATAGAATCCAAGAACATACAGCAGTTCTGGAAACTAGTCCGTTCAGTATCAGAGGCCTCAGCCGCTTCAATGATCTGTGTGGTAGAAGAGGGTGCTTGGGAGGTTTACCTGAAAGAACTATACCCAGCGGGGAGAGAAATTGAAGAGGAACTGCAGGGGAACTGGAGAGGTCAAGTAGACGATCTAAAACCTGACTTCTCAGTAGAAAATGTACTGAATACGATAAAGACCCATAACTTAACAAGAGCCGCTGGTCCAGACAACCTGCCAGCACTGATAATTAAGTCACGAACACCATGGTGGGCGGAATTTTTCTCTAACATGTTTTCAGTAATTCTAAAATCAGGAATAATACGTAGTACTTGGAAGGGTGCGATAATTAGGCCGATCCATAAAAAAGGGGACGTTAATGCACCAAAGAACTATAGATTAATTAATCTACTCGATATTGGAGAGAAAATGTTTGCTAAGATAATATTGGGTAGAATAAAGATTTGGGCAGAAGAGAGAGCAATTATCCTAGTGGAACAAGGTGGTTTTAAAGAAGGCCACTCTACAATAGATCACTGCTTCGCCCTATGGGCCCTGGCCCGGAAATCGATAGAACAAAATGGGAAGCTACATTGTTGTTTTGTCGATTTTAGGGCAGCGTTCGACTCTGTGGATCGAAATAAACTTTGGGAAGATATGTCAAAGTATGGATTACCGGTTGGTTTGTTGATGATCCTAAAAGAGCTTCACAGTGGAAACTGGGCCCAGGTAATTAGAGATATGCAGGGGGCACTAACTCACAAGATACTAGTAGGGAACAGACTTAGACAGGGGTGCGTCTTGGCACCCCTGTTATTTTCAATCTTTTTGGCAGATCTCCCCGCTGCTCTTGAAGTAGAAAGAAGTGCAAGTCCAAAAATGAATGGCCATAAAGTCCCTTGCCTTCTTTATGCTGATGACTTAGTGATCATGGATCAAACTGAAATAGGACTTCAAAGGAAATTAACCGCTTTTAAACACTATTGTGATAGGAAAATACTGACTGTAAATAGGGAGAAAACTAAGGTTTTATGTTTTGGGAAGAGTAAGAAAAATTTCAATTGGTTTTTGGGTGATGATAAACTAGAGACAGTTAATGAATATAGATATTTAGGCCTCTGGTTTGACAGTGCACTAAAATGGCGCACCCATTTGGAGGCTCAAAAGGCAAAAGTATTCTCATCCACTTGTGGGCTAAAAAAGTTTAATAAAGAATATGGAGACATGACACATAAACCAATGATAAAGGCATTTGAAGCAATGATCCCCCCCCCCAAGTATTGTATGGGGCTGAAGTGTTATACTTGAGCGGTAAACATACGTGGGATCAGGAAGAGGGATTTTTTTTTTAAATGTTATTGTCTTTACCAAATTGTACAATGGTTCAAGCAATCAGAATGGAACTAGGGCTGATTTCTTGGAGTGTACAATCTCAAATGGCCCTAGCAAGATTCTGGAAGCGCCAAGACCCAGGAGTGACACCTAAGGTCTCACAATGGTGTGGAGAGGAAATCCAGACAAGCAATCTTGGCTGGGCAAAGGAGGTGAGAAAGACTCTCCAGAAAGTATCAGGGCGTCTTAAATTGAGATCTATCCATAACGCCCTGATAGGCCACTTTACAAAGAAAACACTTAGGGAACAAGGCCAGTCGCTCTCAAGGGCACAGGACCTAAATTACATTCAGGAGAAAAAGTCGGTCCAGTGGTTAAAGATCTCATGGGTAAATGAAGGCTGGTTCCCTTATCTGGAAATATTGCCTAACCAAGGGTTACGACATGAAATATTAAGGACCCGGGTTGGGATCAACCCCTGGAAGATAGACGGGAAATTAAAATCTGTACTGATTACCCCAGAAGGTAATTGTAAGTGTGGGCGTGGTATAAGAAACGATATGTTGCACATTTTGCTTGATTGCACATTTGTACAGGATTTAAGGAAATTGTTTTTACGTCCTATATTCCTATCACTTAAGACATTTACACGTGCCCATGCGATATGCTTACTAACAGATATGCATTCGCTAGAAATTGCAATCGCATTGGGCAAATTCCTGAAGGCTGTAAAAGATTTTGGAAGGGAGATATCGAAGGATGGGCACTGATTTTAAGTTCTTTTAAGCCTTTTATAAAGTTTAAATCTGTCTTTTTATTCTTCCAGATATGTGAAAACTTTGGTAAAATTTGGGTTTAATGAATTGTGTATCAGGAGGTGTTACCCTATTTAAACCTTCTCTTTTTTCTTTTTAACAAATATGAATTTTAACTATTTATGACGTAGGAATATTTTGTCTGCTCGTACTTTGTCCGATTCTGTTTGCATTTTGATTGTATTGTTTAAAAGACTATGGTCTAAATAAACAAGTTTCTCTCTCTCTCTCTCAAGAGTGCATGTGTCGATGGATTGTGTTAGCAGCTACACTGAAACATTCTCAGTTGCTACCTGCAGGGCATTGGCTGTGGTGGAGTCCTCGTTCCATCAGGTGTGCAATAGTAGAGACTGCAGCCAGCCATGACGTCCAGGCCAGAGTAACATGTAGGGAAATAAAAAAAAAGTGGTAAAGATTTTCTAATGACCGTTAAACACCTCGCAAATGGGCATGTGTTGGTACCCCTCAGCCATTTAAACACAATGATAGATTTCATGATTAAATAAATGTGGAAATATACTAGTTTACCTACATTTTCTTCACAAATCGCAAAAAAATGACAAAACGCAAAAAAAATGGCAAAACACAGAAGGAAATATCAAAAACGAAATACTACCTAATCAATTCTAATGCCCATGAATTTCCTCTTTTCTCAATCTTTAGCATATTGTAGGAATTTAGCTTTTTCCTAGAGCGTAGTGACCCACTCCTTTGTTGCTACTTATCTTTATATCATACATCAACTAGGACTTACCTCATTTGTGTAGCAAGCTTGCCCACGCTTGAATCAGCATACACAATGAGATGATGGCTAGTGCGCTGAAACTTTTCAAACAATCCCCCCCAGTCACTATTAGATCTGGGTTGAATCCATCATTGTTCTTTTGATCACTTCATCACCTCAGTTCAGACCCATCCATATGCAAATCAGTCTTAGACCCTGCTCCTAATTGTAACAGTCCAGCCGGAACTGCCAAGCCAGATCTTCCCTGGACCAAAAACAGGCATCCTGGGATCGGTTTAAGGGTAACACCCCTCACCAGCTAGGCAAGCTTGAATCCGGTGGCAAAGTGAGCAAGGGAGCAACGGCTGGGTCCAAACTGGGGTGGGTTAGTGAGCAAAAGAACAATGGATTAAACCCAGATCTTTGTGACTGGGGGAATGTTTGCATTGTTCAGCATTCCGTCCATCATTTGTTCCTTTTGCTTTTGTTGCCCTAAGTGGGAAGGAAGGGTATGGCCAGACGTGGCTCACAGCGTGCATGACTATTTTATTACTACACGCAACTTAAGGCTAGGAATCTATGTATTAATTGTATGAACTACCTGTTCAATTCCCCTCTTCAAAATCTAATTCAGTGTGTGTACAGGAGCCGTGTGCAATCTATAAAATGGAAAAACAAATATTCTGTATACCCAACTCAGTAGATTGAATAGAGGTGTGTAAATACATGTAACAGTGTAAACACCCACCTAAATTCAAGATATAGCAGGGAAACAAGAATAGCCCAAAAAGGTCAACAAATCCATAAGAGGTTCAGAAGACTGTAAATATTCCTTTAGATAATCCTCTTATTTTAAACAAAAAGAAACATGCAAAAATATGCAGTGCTACGTGATATACATCTCCCTAAACCCTCGGGAGACATTAATAAGCTGCTTTCTTTATTACAGCTTCTTCTACAATGCGCACAAAGAAAGTGGGATCTCCAAAGCCGTGATGACTATGATTAGATAAGTAATACTCAGAAGAAATTGTTAATGCTAAGCGCAAGAGTGCGTTATACCATTAATGCTGGACGCAATACTTTAATAGTTATTTTTTATCTTTTGCAGACGCAGTCAAAAATAGGAGAAGAGCTGTGAAATTCGACCACAAACCGAACAAAAGAAACCAGATGATTCCACCGAACAAGAAGCCTGATGACAAACGTGACTGTGGTGCATCGTGACCCGGAAGGAGCAGGTAACTGAACAAGCACTGGAAATGCAATAGGCCTCGCATTAGAAAAGTTGGAGCTATTGGTCTTGTAAATGACAAATATTTTATTTATTTGTTGGTTTTTAAAATAGCTAAATTGATAGCTTTGTCATTTACAATGCCAATAGTTATAACTTTCGCGAATGTGACACCTATAGCATTTGGAATGCAACATGTTTTGTATTTACGTGACTTAGATGGCAGCTCTGGTCGTTAGGCCACATCTCTAGAGAGCAGGAGAGTGCAGCAGGGGAGAGAAGCACAGCAATGCAATAGGTCTCGCATTAGGAAAGTTTGAGCTATTGGTATTGTAAAGGACACATTTTTTATTTATGTGCTTGTTTTGAAAATAGCGAAATTAATAGCTTTGTTATTTACAATGCCAATAGTTTTATCTTTTGCAAATGTGACACCTATTGTAACACAATATGTGTTGTAGCACTGAGGGGTGTGAGGGTGAGGGGTGTGAGGGTGAGGGGGTGTGAGGGTGAGGGTGAGTGGGTGTGTGAGGGTGTGAGGGTGAGGGCGAGTGAGGGGGTGTGAGGGTGAGGGTGTGTGAGGGTGAGGGTGTGTGAGGGTGAGTGATGGTGTGTGAGGGTGTGTGAGGGTGTGTGAGGGGGTGAGGGTGAGGGTGTGAGGGTGACTGAGGGTGAGGGGATGAGGGTAAGGGTGTGTGAGGGGGAGGGGGGTGATGGTGAGAGGGTGCGAGGGTGAGGGGGTGAGGGTGTGTGAGGGTGAGGGTGTGAGGCTGAGTGAGGGTGAGAGGGTTGTGAGGGGGTGAGGGTGTGAGGGTGAGTGAGGGTGTGTGAGGATGAGGGGGTGAGGATGAGTGAGGGTGTGTGGGTGAGGGTGAGGGTGTTTGAGGGTGAGGGTGTGATGCTGAGTGAGGGTGAGAGGGTTGTGAGGGGGGTGAGGGTGTGAGGGTGAGTGAGGGTGTGTGAGGATGAGGGGGTGAGGATGAGTGAGGGTGTGAGGGTGAGGGTGGGTGAGGGTGTGAGTTGAACTACCAAGAGGACTTCTTAATAAACTCCAACTAGTCCAAAATGCAGCGGCCTACACGTCCGACAGGTGAGGGGGTCTGAGGGGTGGCGAGGCGGTGTCCAGACGCTCTAATGAGATTTGGTAGCTGACGAGCTTCTGAATGGGGATGCGGTCTCACGCGCATTGGCCTAGCGTTTATGCAGACTCCATGTGTGCGATGATTTTTTTTTTTTAAAGGGTTGGAGGTGTTCAAAGGAGATGGCGCGGATGCAACATTGAGGAATGAAGATTAGAAAGGGAAAGTACCAGGGTCCTAACGTTTTAGGACTACGGATGGAGAGGGCAGAGCAAAAACCAATGTGCAGACTGTACCTGGCAGCAAAGCTCAGACTTCTTGTCTGGCGCGAGGACAGAAGAGCAGTGGTTATAGATGTAAAGTGTCCGGATGCCCCGGATTTCCTGGTACACCTACCCCGTGTATTTTAAGTGTCTGTCCTTGCAGTTGTATGTGAGTGAACCGCATGTTCTGGTTTGGGAAGAGGGTCGACCAATCACACACGGAGGCAATCATGTGCGCGTGTGCAGGCATGTGTTGCAGCACCAATCAGGAAGCAGCCTAAACAACACAGAAACCGCGAGCCAAATTTGCATTTTTATTATCCTATTTTATGATCGCCAAATACCAACTAGGGTACCATACTGTGTATGATTGTTATCCACGTACAACGCAGGGGTGCACTGCCGCTTCAGTCATTTTCAAATTTTTCAAATTTCAAATCTTTATTTCGGTCACAAGACCATAAAAGATATACACATAATATTACATCAGTAAAACCATATTACAATCATATTTTAAAATCAATTCAAATTTCGAAAGATTTTAAAAAAGCAGTAATAATTACTGGGAAGGGACTCTATTACCATTATTCCCTGGCCGCCTTTAACAGCCTTGTGCGTGTGAACCACATTGCAGTTAAAAATTTTGAAATTGCAAAGACAATTGTCGGAGATAGGTCAGTCATTTTGCACCCCACTGTCAGTAAGTACAACATTGTAGTCCTTTGTCTATGTCAATGGCATGTCCCGGTTTCTGTCACCCTACATTGCTCTCAATCAACAGCAAGTCATGCGGATAAGGTTAAAAGATGGCTGCAGGCCTGTTTTATTTTTTAAGACAAGTCGTTGTTTACAGGTGCGTGATTTACACTGGAGTCTCTCACGTGGTCATGGCGAGGGTCAACAACTCCTGGTTACTTGGGTAGCACTCGCAGCGACATTTTTTTTCTTTGAATATTGATTTTATAGTGAGATAAATAGAAGTACAAGTTGTGGAAAGCATAGCAAAAAATAGGTATGCAGGACCCACTCGAACATGAAAAACCTGCACGATAGACGCTGAATTCAACTAGAGGAAGAGGTTTGCCATTTGAATGTGTTTTCTGTGTCAAGTAGGGGATAAGATAGCATATAGCTACCAATTGATCTGTGAATTCTGGGACTTGGGAGGGGGGAGGAGAAATGCGACATGGCCGCAGCAGGGGGCGGAGCGGGTAGAGCGGCGATTAGGGAGAGACACGGCCTGGCAGCCGTGAATAGTGTGAAGCAGCAGGGGCCTTTGAAGTGAAGCTAAGCTTCACTTCAAAGGTGTGGGAGGAGTGCGGCTGAGGCAGAGCGCACGCTGGGGGAAGCTTGTGGGGCGGAGCGGGAAGAGCTGCTGGGGAACAGATGGCTGGCGATTTGATGCTGTGCACGCGCATTTTAGGTCAATGCGCTTGCGCATTGACCTAAAAGCGCACGGGCACAGCATCAAATCGCCATTTAGTTAAACCTCTGTTTAAGCCCCTATAGTCTCGCTCCGCTCAATGTGCATGCGCATTGAGAGGCGAGACTTAAAAAGGAAGCGGAAGAGACACATGCTTCATCTAGAATGTGAAGCGTTCTTCCGCTGAAACGGGACGGCTTTATGCCTGCACCGCTCGGCCTCTGCCACACTACAGGCCGGAGGCAGAGAAAACCTGACGGTACACCCCTCTCAAGAACTCCCCCAACTGATTTGGGCTTTTCAGGGTATCGTCTATAAAAAAAGACGCAACAAACGAGGGGCATGGACATGGCCAGCAGCTCCCCAAGTACAATCTTCCGGACCATAGCCTTTCCAATGGACCAAATACTGTCACCTACACCTCTCTCTCCTAGAGTCCACAATGGCACTCACTTCATATTCAGGCTTATCAACTATTAACACCGGGGCAGGTCGCACTGGCATCCGCATCCCTGCCACCACTGGCTTCAGCAAAGAAACATGATAACCGGATTAACCTTCAATGTAGGAAGGAGTCCCAATTTCATGGTCACTAGATTGACAATTTTGATGATCTTATAGGGGCCAAATAAAGTGATATTTAAATGTACGGTTCCTTTTTACAGATATGTTTTGTGTGGATAACTGAACCATGTCCTGAGTCACATTATCAAGATTAGAGAGGTGATGGAGGTCTGCATTCCCCTTGTACACTGTCTTGCCTCTATCCAGATTCACCTGAGCTGTCTTCTGTAGATCATGTATGCGATCAACAAACTTCAAAGCAGTAGGTGTAGGAGTAGAAACAGGTGGAGGTGAACGCAAGAAGCGAGGATGGAATCCATAATTACAAAGGAAAGGGGAAAGACCAATGGAGGAGCCATACCATTGTAGTAAGCCGATTCAGCTGCTCATAGAAATGTGTCCAAATTGAGTGAAGATTGCAGTAATTGACAACTCAAATACTGCTCAAGGCATTGGTTAACTCTCTCAGTCTGATCATCAGTTTGAGGATGATGGCCCAATGAAAAACAGATCTGTAACAGAGTGGCCAAACTTTTCCAAAATGTTGAAATAAACTGGAGTCTCTATCGGACACTATCACAGAAGGAAGTCCATGTAACCTCATTATGTGTTCCACAAAAAAATTGTGGCCAACTCTTTAGATGTAGGGGGATACACTGGGACAGTTTAGTTAGCCTGTCCACCACTATTAGTATGACTGTACAACCTTGTGTGGATTTTGGTAGCTCTACAATGAAATCCATTGAAATAAAGTACCATGGACCAGGGGGAGTGGGCATTGGTGTTAGCAAACCAGCAGGATCCTGCTGTGAGCTTTTAATTTGCGCACAGACAGGACATTTCTGATTATATTGTTTTGTGTCTGTTGCCATATTGGGCCACCAGTATTGTCTTCTGAGTAGCTCTAGTGTTTTTTTGAATCCTGGATGTCCAATGCACAGATGAGAGTGACACCATTCCAATGCTTGTAGTTTTAAATAGGGGTGAGTAAAGAATTCCGCTCCGCCGGCGGAGTTCGCAGAGTTATGCCTACTCCACGCGGAGTTCCGAAAAACTCAGTGAAGTAACGCGGAGTGGAGTTTTTTCTCTTGAGCAGCTCACCATCTGTAAGTTGGTGAGCGCTTGTGAGAAAAAATTGCACGCTAGACCTCCTCTAGGCGAGATTTCTCATCACGGGTGATCATGGCAGGTCATGACCGCTCGCATTGAGAAATCGGACATTCGCGTTGAGGAAGCTGCAGCTCGAGTAGAATGTCTTCTCGAGTGGCAGAAAGCAGCAGCACCCTCTGGTGCGAAGCATAGTGCCATTCACGCTGATTTCAAAGCGCGGGACAAACACATGGTGCTAAAAATCAGTCCGAGCAGCGCGACTTAACAGATTCCGGCGCTAGCAGATCTCCGCAGAGCACGTCATATACATATATATATATATATATATATACGGAACAACTCTCTCAAGACTTTATTTATAAACAATTGGAAGGCTGTAGAGGCGTTAAAAAGGACAAAGGGCATAACTAAGTATTCATATAACCCAAACTTAGTGAGGGAAGCAGACTTCCATTCATCACCTTCCTGAACCCTTACCAAATGGTATGACCATCTTAAATCAAGTTTAGTGAAAATCATGGCATGTTTGACTCAATCAAGTAAGGATGGAATCAAGTGTAAAGGATATCATTTTTTTATCGCAATGTTGTTAAGGGCTCTTTAGCCTATGCAACATTGAAGACCCCCCTTTGAGTAAAGTGGTGTAGAGTGCTGTGGTGAGGAGAGGAATAGAGGGGTGTATACTGCAATAGTACAGAGTAGATTGCTTCAGAGTACAGTGAAGTGATATAGAGTGCTGTGTTGCAGAGTAGATTAGAGTGGATTGGCGTAGAATGCAGTGTAGTAGTGTGGAGCGTTGCAGAGTTAAGTTGCGTAGAGTGCATTGGCCTAGAGTGGCATAAAGTAGAGTGTCAGAGAGTGCAGTGTTGCAAAGTATACTGTCATAGAGTGCAGGGATGTATAGTAGATTAGTGTGGAGTGTATTTGTATAGAGTAAAGAGGCACAGAGTGCAGTGGAGCAAAGTGGAGTGCAGTAGCGCAGAGTAGAGTGGCATAGAACAGTGGTGTAGAGTAGAGTGGTGCAGAGTAGAATAGAGTGGCATAGAGTGCAGTGACACAGAGCAGAATAGAGTGGCGTAGAGTGCCATGAGAAAGTACTATGGTGTAGAGTGCAGAGCCGTAGAGTATAGAGGCGTAGTGTGCAGTGGTGCAGAGTAGATTGGTGTAGAGTGCATTGGTTTTGAGTAAAGTGGTATACAGTGCATTGACATAGAGTGCAGTGGCATAGAATGGTGCAGAGTAGAGTGGAGTGGCGCTGAAGGCAGTGGCATAGAGTAGACTGTTTCACGGTGGAGTGCAGTGAGCAAAGTAGATTAGAGTGGTGTAGAGGGGATTGGCATAGATTGCACAGGTGTATAGTGGAGTGGTACAGAGTAGAGTGTATTGGCATAGACTGCAGTGGGATAGAGTACAGTGTTGTAGAGAAGGGTGGCATTGGGTGAAGTGGTGCAGAGTGGCATAAAGTGCAGTGGCAAAGAGTGGAGTGTGACATAGTAGAGCAATGTGGAGTGCAGTGCATTGGTATAGAGTAGAGTGGAGTGGTGTAGAGCAGAGAGGCATAGAGTGGAGTGGTGTAGAGAAGAGTACAGTGATGCAGTGTGGAGTGGAGTGGCATTGCGCAGTGTGGAGTGGTGCAGAGCAGAGTACAGTGGTGTGGAATGGAGTGGTGCAGAGTAGAGTGGAGTTGAATAATGTGGAGTATGCATGGTATGGTAGCGTACTGTCATTACAGACAACATATCTTCAATTGAAATGATCATTACATTTGTACTCACAGACAGTTTTACTGTTAAAAGTATACAGCACACAAACAATAATGTGTGGAAATGTGATCAACAATGTGTTGATTTGATCACCAGCACAGTTCATTTACCGGCATTTAAATGTTGTTGTGTGCCAGAAAATAACATCTTATAGCCTTCCTCAAGCAGACCCCACTAGCCAGTATGATTGTCACATAAATCCTCTCACTTTGTAATCAGAGAAAGAAAAATAAACACCAATCTCCCTGGAAGATTCAGCCTGACATTTGACCTCTGTCTTTGAAGGCACAGCAAATGTGACAAGATAAGATCAAGATATAAAGGCATCTTTACAGAAAGCAAGTTTGTGGATAAGTACAGTAAACAAGGTTTAGGCAACAGAACGGATGAACTTCAACTGGACAGCCTAAAGCAAATAAAGCCAGCAAATAGAAAACCAGAAAATGTGAGTTACACACCTCAAAGCCAATGGTTAGGAACGGGTGGAATCCATTGCTAGGTCAACTGTCTGAATGTCCCCAAGATGTCTTCAACAAACCAGATAGCTACGCTTTGTCGTAGGCTGTGACCTAAAAAGAAGATGGAAAATCACTTGAGGGACAGAAACATGAGGCAGTTGTGTTTTGTAGCCACAGCGAAGAGAGTAGATACTGAGGTGATTCTCAAGCAATGTCACTTTATTTGGCTGTGCATTGAACACTGGAATTAGGCTTTCCACAGCAGCTACCACCAATCCTGGTTGGATGGAGGAATCCAAAATGTAGGATCTCATTGAGAGATGCTCTGTAATAAAAAAAAAGTTAAAGATTCTTCCA
Organism: Lissotriton vulgaris; assembly: GCF_964263255.1. NCBI lineage: Eukaryota > Metazoa > Chordata > Amphibia > Caudata > Salamandridae > Lissotriton > Lissotriton vulgaris. Next base: position 1,376,335,227 of record NC_141695.1, read on the forward strand.
CCTCCGTCCACCGTCTACCTCAGCCATTAGAAACCATCATGATGTTTTGGTCCCATAATAATGAATTACATGTGGCACCCAATCAGTGCCTAATTTGAGCAAATGGTTGGAGTTTGGGGGGGGGCAACAGCACTCATATTTGGGGACCAACACTTTTATTTTATCAGCCGACTTACACCCAGATTAAGAGAGAGAAGAAGACACAAAAGGGAAATAAGGGGGGAGAAATCAAGAAAAAAACATAAGAAAGGGAGAAAGCAGGATCATGCATGGGTGAGATACAGATTTAGGAAATGTTTAGTGGTGGATGAAAGTGGCGTGAGGTGGTATTTAAGAATATGCACTGCACACCACCATGCAATAGTGCAAGCTGAAGGCTTCTAAGTATGACTTTGGGCCACAGCACTCAGGGGATGATTACAAGTTTGGCGGACCTCCTGTAGGACCTCCACTGCTGCGCTCCCAGGTTGACCTCCAAGCCCGTGTTGTACCCACCCACAAGATTCAGAGTTGAAATCAGGGCGAGCAGGTGGACTAGAGGCGGTGTCAAGGCGGCAATGTGTTGGGCCCATAAGAGAGCCTAACAAGCAGACCGGCGCCGTGACAGAGTCTACTGCACGTTCCTGCACGGTGTTACATGTACCATGTCATTCATGCCACGCAGTGCAGGAACAAATATAGCAGGGCACAACATTTGCCCCCCCCCACCTGCAAGCACCCCATGGGCACATTCAACCAGCCGGCCTGTTAGGGCCTCCTTGCCAGGGCCGGACTGGCTACCAGGTATTTTTTGCTGGGGTGGCAAGGTGGGTTCCAGGTTCACTGCTGAGGGGCTGAATATGTTGCTGTGGAGCTGCCAGTGCTTCTAAATGAACAAAGCAAAACAAATAGCTTTAAAGCATACTTTTAAAAACATTTGTTTTGCATTGGATATAAAGGAAAGCCCATAGCCAGTCCGGCCCTACCCCTTACTTGCTTGTACGCCACCATTTTAGTTTAGCAAGTGTGTTCCCATGCACTGTAAAACGTAACTGTCAGAGCATACAGCTAGGGCTCGAGTGGGGGGTACAAGCAGGTACATGGCGTCCCCCCACTCTTTTCACTGCCAAGAGGTTGGGCTTCACAGAAATATGCTGAACTTGTCCCAGTGTCATTTTCAGACACCGGGACACGTTCAGCAGCAACTGCGCATGGCCTGCTTTTCATTCCCAGCAGCATTGTGCAGGCGGCGAGGGAGCCTTTTTAGGTCTCGCCTAGCATTGCAGCACGTAAACTATTGGGGTAAAGTATTTTGTGTAGAGGGACTTCTGTTACCGCCCATGCTTTCAATTGGGCAATGTTGATATTTATGTTAAACTTTTGTTTGTGTTTGGTGTTCAGCGGGTTTTTGTTACCACCCTATATTTTTTTGACACGCCCATGGGACAGCAAGTCTACAGCGTGTCTTGCTCATACTGCCTACACGCGCCAGTATGGTCTGTGATTGGTTCGCAACTTGCAAATAAGCAGTGTGATTGGTGGGCCTTGTCAACCAATCACAGAGCATACTGGCGCGTGCAAGTAGCGTAAGCAAGACACCCTGTAGACTCGCTGTCCCAAGGGCAGCAATGGTGCATATTTCTTTTAGGTTTCGCGGCTCCCTTCCCCCCGCCCCTCATTGGAAACAGTCGCTAAGCGCGTCTTCTGTTTCCTTGTGCAAAAAAAAATTAAAGCTTGTCACCCGCTAGTGCTCTTTAAAGGGAAATCATTCCTTTAATCCATGCTTTAAGCACTTCCTGGTAGCACAACAACCAATCTCAAGGCAGAACATAAGCTGAGTAGGCGGGACTTCTATCAAGTATGGTGACCAAAGAATTGTAGGCATCACTCACTGGTGCATATACATTGTCCACTCTTGTAAGGTGGAAACAGAACATGCACAGGGTAAAGTGCTAAGTCGCCACCGCTCTATAAACAACATGCTATCTAAATTAATAAACTCATACCTGTCAATTTGAAGAACAATCTCACACTCATGTAAATGCAATGCAATAGGTTTTGCATTTACAAAACTTTTAACTATTTGCATTTTAAATTATTTCAATGCCTTTTATTTATGTTTTACAAAAGAAAAACAATATAAACAAGCATTTACAATGCAACGGTCTCACCTTTGCAAAGGTTAGAGCTATTGGCATTGTAAATGACAAATTTTTTATTTATGTGTTGGTTTTGAAAACAGATAAATAAATTGCATTGTTATTTACAATGCCAATAGCTTAATCTCTCGCAAATGTGAAACCTATTGCATTTTCACCCACATACACATGCAGAGCCACACACACATAGATGTGGTGGTGGATCTGGTGGATGTGGTGGTGGATGTGTTGGATGTGGTGGTGTTGGATGTGGTGGTGGTGGATGTTGTGGTGGATGTGGTGGTGGTGGATGTGGTGGTGGTGGATGTGGTGGTGATCTTTGACTTTGTAAGGGCGTTTAATCCCTATGTATTTTCTTTGCAAAATGCATTATCTGAAATGGTCTTGATCAAAGTATGAGTTGCAAAATAACAGGCTGATTTGCTTGTGGGTGTGGTCCATGGGTGTGTGAACGGGTGGTCATGGGGGCACTGAGTACTTGGGCATTTTGGTATAAGGTGTCAAAAACTCTAGGGTCAGCCCTAGCTGGCATACGACACAAGAGGCTAATAAGTGGTTGGCAGGTTTTACAGAAGAATCGTGTGATCATCTATCATACGATTCTTCTGTTATACAGGTGAGATTGCTCTATTATAAGGAGTACACAGGTGGCAGGTTATACAGGTGAGCAGTGAATAGAATATGTAATTACACGGGTAAGTGGGCGTTGCTAGAATGTACAGATGTTAGTAGATCTACATTTTGCACTTCCTACGAATATGGCTTTGTACTCCGGTTCCAGCTGGAAGGAATGTGCAGTCCCTCTCCTGACCCTGCTCTGTTTACCCCCTTTCCTTCTTCTCCTCCGCCTCGTGCTGGATCAGAGTGACTGCGTGCCCTCGGTGCGGCCCCAGGGCCTGGCACATGGCACTAACGCAGAGCCGGCAGTCTCGGCAGAAGAACTCCACCTCCCGCTGCCGGTGCTCGGCGCAGCGCCGCCCGTCATGCCGCAGTTCAGCCAGACCCCTGGCATCCCTGTCCGGCCCCGCCGCCTCTACTTCCGGGGGGCAGCCGAGCAGCCGGTGCCCAGAGAAGCCACCGGGCCTCAGGTGCGGATCCAGGTGCGCCGAGCAGAAGAAGACCCCGCAGGTCAGGCAGCCACCCTCTGCCTGGTGTCTCCCCACCCCCAGGGGACAGAAGTCACAGAGCGCGCCTAGGGGCGGCTCCTCCTCGCCACTAGGCCCCGGGTAGATCCCAACTCCGGCCACAGTGGGTGAACAGTACTTGGGGTTGGTAGTGGTAGGGCAGCGGGGCCGGGAATCAAGGGAGTCAGGCAGTGCCACACCCGCCCCCAGCCTGCTCTCGGCCACATCGACCTGCTTCCGCAATCGCTGATGCTAATCAGTGCCTGGCTGCTACAGAGAGGAATAGAAACCTAAGTCTTTTTTTCCCCAGCCATTTCTCAGCCGGCACAGCACTTTGTGAAACGAAAGTAGATCTCAGGCCAGACACCGCCCACAGATGTTTACTGTTACCACTGAAAGAGCGTTGGGTCTCGGAACGTAATTCCCCAGTCAGTGGTCGTATGGACCTGTTGTTGGTTGACATGACGCATGGAAAGGGAGAAGATCTAAACAAGGGACAGGGCTGCGGGAGGAACGGAGGAAGCCTTGCGGGAAAAACATACAAGCACTCGCCATGACGTTCTGTTTTCGCTGTAAGCCCCGTCCTTTTCAGACTGGGGGGCATGTTTTTCTTTCTCCCCTCTTCTCCATTGGCTGGAGGAGAGGAGAGAAAGAAACGAAAAAAACACGCCCCTCAATCCAAAAAGGACGGGGCTTACAGCAAAAACAGAACGTCACAGAGCCCTCTTCTCCAATGGCTGGCTGCCTTTTAGGAGGCCAGCCAATGGACAAGAGGGGCGGGTTTAAGCCCCACTACTAGAAAACTTAAAATCTCGCCAGCAAGACTGCGCAAGCGCAGCCTACGCTAGCCGAGACCTAAAAACCATGTAACTTATTATATTAATAGATCAAAATAATGTAATTGCGAGAGCTATTGCTTATTTCACCTCCAGCTTGGCGAAGTTAAGGGGCCATCCGGCCTCCTTTTGTTTGTATATGCTGACTGGGAGCCGCCTGGAATCTTACATTTAAATGTAAATGCCACAGAGGGAAACAAAGGGACACAGCCTGCCTTCTTTTCATAGGTACTTAAGAGAGGCATGCTTTTGCCTTTGTTCTGTTCCTGTATATACATGCAGACACTGTAAGACTGTCAGATGGGTTAGCATGTGCCAGTATGTACACAAATAATTGAAATAGCACTCTTATTTTTGCGTTATGTCGTGACGTCATGAGGTCATTTGCAGATTGTCTTACTTGGTCAGTCCCCCCACTTCTTTTTATAGGGCTTGTGCCCTGCATACAGCTCCAACGATTCCTAACAAGCTGCTTGGTGTAATGTATCTAACGAATTAAATCAAGATGTGAAGGACCGGACAGACAGGACTGTGCCGATTAATTCAGGGCGAAGGTTGCGCGCTGCCTTCCTGCCTGACCGGCCCTAAGGTATGTGCACCGACATGGACCAGGATAACACCCACTGTCTGCTGGAGTGCGAACGCCGAACCCTGCTCTCCATCCATCACACATAAGCCGCAACTCGGAGAAAAACAAGAAGCTCTTCGGGGACGCATATTCAGCCGAGGCTTTGTTAGCTTGTGTTCCAGGCAAACGATGCTTCGAGGACACAGCGAGAACAAGGGAGGATTCCTCTGGGTGAAGGATGCTTTACTGAGATTTGTAAACTGTAATTATACCTCCAGAAACAGAGCTTAATTGGCGGTTGCGGGCCGTGGTTCTTACGTTTTTCAGCTGTGACTCAGAAATATATTCATTTCATTGAGTAAAGCATCGCCCCCACTTACAGGGTCATGACATATCAACCACATAATTCATAAAAGCCATAAAAGGCAGAGGTTAAAAGTAACAATAATAAAGCAGGTGTCTGTGGAATGGCAATACAAGGCGAGTGAGAGAGGGAAAACAGAGCTTCTACGCCCAAAAAGAACGGCCAACCTTCAAGTGCAGACATTAAGACATCTCCTGGTCGACCATTGTGCTGACTCTACCGAGTACCCCACTCACCCCCAGTTGCATCTTCAGCCTTTTTCCATCAGGAGGAGTCAGCTGAAAGGTGTAAATCAGTGGAATAACGGACTTCGATCATTTCCTACGATTTTCTGAGCTAATATCAAAAACTCTTTCATTCATGACATCGCATATACATGCACGTATTTCGTTTTCTTTTTATAAACCACTTAATTAGCTTGGCCTGTCTTGTTTTTATGTGCTTCATGAAGAGAGATAACATGGTGGTATATTGTCAATTAGCATTGCTTTAATTTATTGTATAACCAAACACCTTTTATTTCGTATGCTCACCATTTTCACCCTAAAATTGTCACCACTAACATAAAAAAAAAATGGGAGTGGATGTGACAGGATCAAACAATGTACAATGTACAGTGGTGTAACAGTAAATGACGGGGCCCCCATCAGAATGTAATGCAGGACCCATGAGCCTCCAATATCATTGGCATTCATTGGCTTGGGGCAGAATAGGGACCCCCTCAAGGGTTTGAACCCAAACGAAGGCCCACACATAACATCATAGGCAAGACATAACAGAATACATATTCCACACAGCGCCACAGACAGGATACAACTCCACACTGTACAACACACCAAAACAGAAGAGGCTTAGGGCTCTGTGTTAAGCCCATGACAATGTTGTCAAGTATAACGAATAGATGATGGACAGAATGCTGAACAATGTAAACATTCACCCCCAGTCCCAGATCTGGGTTTAATCCAGCATTTTTTTGCTCCCCACGTTATCTCAGTTTGGAAGCACCCATAAGAAAATCAGTCTTGACCCTGCTCCTCATGAGAACAGTCCAGCCCGAACTGCCAGGCCAGGTCCTCCCTGGAAAGGGAAAAAGCATCTTGGGACAGGTTTCGGGATATCACTCCTCACCAGTCTGGCAAGCTTGAATCCAGTGGAAGAGTGAGCACAGGACCCACTCCTGGGCTTCCTCCTTTCATTTAGGGCAACAGAATGCTGAACAATGCAAGCATGCACCCCCAGTCACAGATCTGTGTTTAACCCCTTCCCTGCTGCCGTCGGCCGTTGCGAGCACTACCTTCGTAGTGCTGCGCAGAGCCAACGGCCAACGCGCCACGCCTGCACAAGAGAACGCCCGCACAGCGGCTGACTTACCGCCATGGTTAGCGGGTTAATCCATAGTTGTTTTTCTCACCACACCACACCAGTTTGGATCCAACCATATGTAAATCAATCTTGACCCTGCACCTTAAGGGACCAGTCCAGCCTGAACTGCCAGGCCAGGTCCTCCCTGGACCAGAAACAAGCATCTCGGGACCGGTTCTCGGGGTGTCACTCCTCATCAGCCTGGCTAGCTTGAATCAAGTGGCACAGATAGCACGGAGCCCACATTTGGGCATACCCATCCCACTTAGGGCAACACAAGCAAAAAGAACAGATGATGAATGGAATGGTGAACAATGCAAACATTCAACCCGAATCACAGATCTCGATTTAATCCATCTTTTTTTGCTCTCCATGCCTCCCAAGTTTGGACTCAGCCATATGCAAATCAGTCTTTACTCTGCATCTTATGGGAACAGTCCAGCCCAAACTGCCTTTCTTGGTCCTCCTTGGAATGGAAACAAGCATCCTCGAACCGGTTTCAGGGTATCACCCCTCATCAGGCAGGCTAACTTGAATCCAGTGGCACAGTGAGCAAAGGACCCACGTCTGGGCATACCCTTCCCACTTAGGAAGACAAAGTGGGACAGGTATGCCAGACTTGGGTCTTGTTCTATACATGGGGCGTAAGTTACTTCACGCCTGTTTGAGGATTATGTAGTCGAACCAAACATTTCCACAACAGCTTATTTTTGCTTCAAAACAACGGATTCATTGCGCTTGTTCTCCCTCTTACAGCCTGCGTGGGATGTTGATTCCTATGCATGTCCCTCCCCGTTGTCTCCTGCCTTCTTTACCCTTTCAAAGCACGCTACTCTGTGGGGTTGTGTCACTGAGATGCATTTATTGTGTCCACTACACATCTGGCAGTCTTCTCTCCATCTAACTGCTGACCGTATGGGGCTTGTTGTTTGGTTAGCACCTGTGCCGCAAAGTCCTGAGGAGGCCACAAAGCAAAGGGTCGAAACGCGTCAACCTACATTATCCAGGATCAGTGCCTAATGAGAAGACCAAGTATCTAATTCAAATGTTGTAATAGACCTATGTTAAGATCATAGACCCATGCAATTGAGTTGCATATTGTACCAATAGATCTAGTAGGATCATGTGTTCCTACCTGAGAGGGCTATTTAAAAATACCAACAAAGGTATATTGTTTGTCATTGCGGATATACTGCTTACTTAAATGTTTACACTTTATCAGATTATTTTTGCATTTATGTATAGTGTGAAATATGAAAACTTAATGTTGATAAGTACCTTTTTATAAGAATAATTCTTTTGCTGGTGTCCTCTTTTCCTACAGCATAGCAATGCTTTGGTGGTTTATAATTGAGCAGCCTAGGCTTTAGAGGAGCATACAGGCTCTCCTCTCCTTTTTTTATTCACAGGTTTCCACTTTAGGCATCTCCCTACTTTTTAGGTCAAAGCCTACCAGACAGCTGACCTGCCTGTTTTGCTAAAGACACTTTGGGGATAATCAGCAACCTGACCTAGGAAGGCATTCCTGCCATTGCTGACCATTGGCTTTGTGGTTTGTAACTTACATTTTCTGGCTTTCTATTTTCTAGCTTTATTTGTTTTCGGCTGTCCAGCTTGAGTTTTTCCCTCCTTTTGTCCAAACCGTGTTTATCATATTCTTCTACAAACTCTTCTTATTCTATTCTATTCTGTAAATAGGCCTTTAAATCTTGCTCTTATCAGTGTCACATTTGCTGTGCATTCAAAGACAGAGGTCAAATGTCAAGTTCTCTTCTGCGGGAGCTTGATAATTACTTTTCTTTCTTTGGCTTTAAAATGAGAACATTTATATGACTATCCTGCTGAGTACCCATGTAAGAGGAGAGGGTGTAGGATGTTTTTTTTCCTTGCACACAACAACAAAAAAAAAACTGATGATGTTTTAGAATATATCAGAATTAGTACAAATAAAACCATTTCTTTTTGTAATTCTGAAGTGTGGTGGAAACAATATTTGAATACGATCAAAACACATCAGTACACAATATGATGACATTTTCACACATAATCATTTGTGTGCAGCAAAACCTTATTTCAGTGCAAATGTAATGATCGTTTCAAATAAAAATGTTTTATCTGAATTGGCAGTGCACTACTGCATCATGTATACTCCACACTATTCCACACCCCTCCATTCTATGCCCTTCTGCCCTATGCCACACCACTCCATTCTACACCAGTTCACTCTATTCTATGACATGCCACTTCACTCTATGCCTCTCTACTCTTAGACACTCTACGCCACACCACTCCAATCTACGCCACTGTCTCCATGACACAACATGCCACTCCACTCAACACCCATCCATTCAACACCACTTACTCCACTCCACTCTACCCCATTCCAACCTACCCCACTCCACTCCAGTGTTCCCAAATCAACACCCACTCCACTTCGCTGCAATCTACCCAATCTACTCCAATCCAATCTACCCTACCCCAATTTAACTCCAATCAACCCCACTTCATTCTACCCCACTTCAATCTACCCCTCTCCACCCCACTCCACTCCAATCAACCCAATCTAATCCAATCCACTCCACTAAAATCCAACATACCCCACCCAACTACAATCTACCCCACTGCAGTCTATCCCCCTCCACTCTAACCCAATCTACTCCGCTCCACTCCAATCTACCCAACTCCACTCCACTCCACTCCGATCTACTCCGCTCCACTTCAACCTACCCGACTCCACTCAACCTAATCCAATCAACCCCACCCGCTCCAATCTACCCCAATTAATGGTGCTCCACTCAAATCTACCCACTACACTCCAATCCCATCCACTCCAATCTACACCAATCCCTCCACTCCAATATACCCCAATCCAAACGACTTCACTCCAATCTACCTAACTCCACTCCAATCTACCCTAGCCCAGTTTACCTCACTACATTCCAATTTACCCCACTCCACTCCAAACCCCACTGCAATCTATCCAACTCCTCTCCACTCTAATCTACCATACTGCACTCCAGTGTACCCCACTCCTCCGCAATCTACCCCACTCCAATCTACCACAATCTACCCCACTCCACTCCAATTTACCATACTCTAATCCACCCAATCTAACCCACTCCACTCCAATCTACCCCACTCCTCAAATCTACCCCACTCCAATCTACCCCACTCCATCCCAAGCCACCACACTACAATCTACCCCACCTCACTCCATCTGATTCTACCTTACTTCAATCTACCCTTCCCCAATCTACCCTGCTCCAATCTACCCCACTCTAATCTACCCCTATCTACTCTACTCCAATCTACCCCACTCAACCCCAATCTACCCCACTTATTCTTTCCCACTGCAATCTACCCACCCAATTCCACTCCAATCCACCCCTCTCCATTCTAATCTACCCCACTCCACTGCAATCTACCCCACCCCAAACTCCTCCACTCCAATCATCCCTTTTCAAACTACCCCACTCCAAACTACCTCACTCCTATATACCCACTCCATTCCAACCTACTCTACTCTAATCCACTTAATCTACCACACTCCACCCCACCCTACTCTACCCCCTCCACTCCAATCTACCCCACTCCACTTCTCCCTTGTCTATCTGAATCCACTCCAATCTTGACTCCACTACAATCTATCTAACTCCACTCCACTCACATCTACCCCGCTCCTCTCTACCCCATCTACTCCACTCCAACCTACGCACTCCAATCCACCCAATCTACCCCACTCCACTACTTAAATCTACCACACTCTAATCCACTCTACCCAATCTACCCCACTCCAGTTCACTCTCATCCATCACACGCCACTCAAATCTACACCCCTCCATTCTTATCTAACTCACTCCACCCCAATCTAGCCCATCATACTCCATCCTAAACTACCCTACTCCAATCTGCTGCACTCCAAACAACCTTTATCTACCCCCACTCCATTATATTCTACACTACTATAATCTACCCACTCCAGTCTACCCCACTCCACTCAAATCTACTTCACTCCACTCTACCCCAAACCACTCCATCCCATTCTTCCCCCACCTACCCCACTCCAATCTATCACGTTATATCCCACTCCACTCTTCCCCAATATCTCCCACTCCAATCTACCCCAATCTACTTGATCTACCCTACCCGTTTACCCCACTAGAATCTATGCCACTCTAATCTACCCCACTCAACCCCAATCTACCCCGCTCCACCCCAATATACCTCACTTCAATCTACCCCACTCTAATCTACCCAACTCCCCCACACCAATCTACCCTACTCGAATGTACCCAATTCCAATCTACCTCACTTCAATCCACCTTACTCCAATCTACCCCACTCCAATCTACCCTAATCTATCGTCTCCATTCTACCCCATTTCACTCTATGCCAATCTACCCCACTCCAATGTACTCCACCCCACTCCACATCACGCCATGCCACTTACTTTTAGCCATGCTGATCAGCAGCTGCAATGGTATACAACTTGGCTAAAACACCTTGCCGAAGCCAATAGCTCTTCACAGGTGAGACTGATTGACTCTGCCAAAGGTTGTTGGGTCTGCATCCCACCCCGGCCAGTTTCATGATGTGAATTCTTATTCTGTTCATTGGCAACTGGGCTCAACGAAAAAAACTACTTTAGCCTCTGTAAAGTGCAAGGTTTTCAGTAGGAATAAACGAAACGAGATGGAAGAACTTCGATTTTCATTTCTGAAGTTTATTCTAGTTAAACAGTGGCAAAATCACAGGAGCGCGTCTTGACTCTTAAATGTCCAACTGATGAATGGCATTTTCATCAGTTAGCATTTACGAGCTGCAAGCACCACGAGCGATGCACTTTCAAAGAGAAACACTCTCTTTGAAAGTGCGCGCCGTGGAATGGTACATGACATCATCAGCAGAGAACTTGCTGTACATCACATCTTCTCCTTCTTTACACAAAAATGAAAAGTATAAATAAACCAGAATACAAAAATCTTAAAATAAATAATAATCCTTAAAACGTGAAGAAAATGAACAATTTCTATGAGTTCTAGCTGAAAAGGAAGAATCGTTAGGGGTGACAGGTACAACCTGGGAATCAAGAATGGGTTCAACATTGACCTCAGAAGTGTTATCTGAAATAACCAAGTTTTGAGGTAGAAAACAATCAATGTTATCAGAGGGAGTACCTAAAGGAAAATAAGAACAGGAAAAATCATTATCAACATGTTTAGTCATTAACATCTTTTTTGCTTGTTCTGAGGTGAGCTTGACAATCACACGTTTATTCCACCACCCCTTTTTGTCAAGAAAAAGAGACCCTCTTGAAACTTTGAGAACCTGAGTGGGCAATGAAAATCTTGACAAACCTTTCTTAACCTTGTCATGAACTTTAACCATAACCCAATCCCCAACTTCAAAAGTTTGGGAAGAAATAACCTTGGGATCAAAATTCCGCTTTTGTATCATTTGTTGACTTGACACTTTATTTTTAATGATAACCCTATCATGACAAGCTAAGCAAGGCTTATCAACCGTCTTCAAACGTTTTATCCAAGATGGGCAAATATTCCCATTTGGATTACATTTCTTCAACAGTCTAAAGGGTGATAAACCTGTAGTGCAATGGGGAGTCACTAAATATGACCACAGTTTACCTCTCAGTAACTCTTCTACATCCACTTTGGAAGCAATGGCAGTCTGTATTCCTTCTTTAATAAATGTATTCATTATTTCTACCAATCCATTAGAAGAAGGAGAGTAAAGAGCAACCCTGAGATGCTTTATGTCATAAAGTTTTAAAAAATGTTCAACCGGGGGAGGAGGAGCTACGACACCAACCAAGATGGCCGCATAGTCTCCCGGCTCCGCTGACCTCCGTCCTACGCTCTACTATCCTGTCACCTATCCTGATCTCCTGCCCCGGATCCGTGTGTGTGACCTGATTTGCACTCCGATGATCTGATCCCGGAGTTTCTCCGACATCGTGGAGCGGAGTAACGTCGAGGACCGATTTGAGGCCTAACCCAGCCGAGAAGCCGGGGTCTCGAGTGCTGGCCTAGCCGGGTCCGAGTTGAACAACAACGGACTGTTGAATGCGGTTGGGTCCGGTCTCTGGAACATTCGGAATTTTGGGATTGCTATGCTACCATCTGCTGCCTGGTGTTCTATATGAGGTGAGGTGACGAGTGATGCACGGCGCTGTGTTGCGGGGGTCCCGGACCGGGGGTCCGGCATTCATATCGCCGGTGCCCCTTGGGTTGGAATCTCACTACGCGCTACTGCATGCTACCAGTCTGTCCCTCGTGGCTCATTCCTGCTCCGCCTAATCTTCCCCTGGAGAAGGCGCCTCTCTGTGGGGAACACCATGCCTGAGGAACAATGGAGGCTGACGGAGCAGGCTCAAAGTGGCCAGTCATTGCGGACGGTGCTGGAGGCCCTTGTGGCACTTCAGGAGACTGTTACAGCCCAGACCTGCAGCCTGTTGTTGGTGGCGGATGGAATCAAAGGATTGAGACCGGATCCTGACTTGACGCCCGAGACCCGGCGACCAGCTCGCCTTTCGATTGACGCGCCGGTGGTGTACTTAGACCCGGCGCTGGAAGCTGTCTTTGCCCCTATCGCAGTGGAATTACCCGAAAGTACTGTGCTTGGTGACTCAATTAATCCATTGGAATTCCCGGCTTTGCAACTGTCGGAACATTTACATGTTGTCCCCACTTCGGATCTTTTCAATTGGTACTGTGACCTGTTTTGGACTGTGTCGACCCCCCTCCCCAGTCGGTCTATCAAGATGGCGGATGGGATAAAGCCTGGCTTCGGAGACGGGGAGGGGCATCGTTGGTACCAGCCGACTAATTTGGGACCTGCCGTTCTTTTTTCATCTGTAGACCTCTGTTCTGCCAACTTCGGTGTACCTTTTGACATTTTGAGGCCGGGGCTTTTGTCCTCTGACGTACTCAGCGAATTTAATCGACGGGGCCAAGGTTGAGATTGTTGTCTGGGTTGTTAATTGTGGTATTATGGTTAACGGGATTGTTTTATTGCATTAACGGAGTCCGGGGCGGGGTTGGTTAGGACGGGGGCGAGAGACCAGGAGTACGTTGAATAAAGCCCTCCTCCATTTCCCTTCTTCGGGTGGGGTTTAACTTCTTTTCCTTTTTTCCCTGCTTCTTCTATATTTCGGGTTTCGGTTCTTGGGCGACAGGCACGCTGCTAGGGGGGTAGGCCGTAGTCATCTGCAGGGGTGCAGGGTGGGGGGCTGGGGGATGGGAGTTTTGTTTTTTCTTTGTTTCTATGGCCTTTTTTCTCTTCTTATCTTTCTTTGGCCTTTTCTTTTCTCTTTTTCCGGGTCAGAGTAGGGGGTTCATTGTTTGGTCCATCTCTGCTTTCACATCTGTGCCTCAACTCTCGCGATGTTTCGGGGCCACGGGACGGGCATAAATGTTGGCGCGAACCGTAATAGTATGCTTGTTTATCCGGGTGTCGTCTGCTTTAACGCCACTGACCTACATGAAAACGAATTAACTGTGGACACACTGCTATTTCGCTCGCCCTCTCTTCATAGCTTGAGATATTGTATGGCACCTGATCCTTCTATTTTATATTATAAAATGAAACCTTTTGTATCCTGTTCCCAATTTGATATGTCTTCCAACCAGTGCGCATTGTGGATGTATCGACTATGTTCCCCGGGAGGCTGGGTCTGAAGTTTTGATCGTAGTATTGTGTTGCAATTGCTTAGCGGTCAGCCCTGGGGGTTGTAGGCCCGTGTTTGTATCTGGTTGAAAATGTCAAATAAAGGTTTTCAAAAAAAAAAATGTTCAACCATAGAAGAACAAAAATGAGAACCATTATCACTCACTAATTCCCTAGGAGGACCCTCAGAAAGAAACACCTTTTTCAAAAAACAAACAACTGTTGAAGAATTGGGATTCTCACAAAAGTCAAACTCACACCACTTGGAGTGATAATCAATAAGCGATATAATGTATCGCTTGTCAGGAGACAAAATCTCAAACGGACCAGAAAAATCAATGGCCAATTTATGCCAAGCTTCTTCTGGGAAGGGGACAGTTTGCAAGGGTAACTGAGGTGTCTTCCAATGTTTGTCTGAAATACGACATGTGGCACAAGAATTAATCCATGAAGCAACATCCTTATCAAGACCAGGCCACCAAAAATGTTCCTTCAATTTCCTTGAAGTACCCCCAACACCTAAATGTCCTTGGTGAGCTGACAAGAAAAGTCTATTGCGAATGCCACAAGGAGGAACACATAGACCACTTATAAGGATAGCACTTCCTAATTGTTTTGAGGGTGAGCATCGTATTGATCCCATAAAATGAATCTAGATGCACTAAATAAATAAATCCATTAATGTTGGAAGTTAAAAATAATGTATTACTATTTTCTGGGAATACAGAAATGTACAGCTGGCATGGCCTTCGTGAAGTTCCTGAATTAGATGTAGTGGACAAGAAGGTACTCTGGAAACCAGTAGGTGTGGGTGAAACTTGCGGAGTTTCAGTCCGCTGAATTCTGTGGTGTTACATAAAAACTCTGCCATATTTCGCAGAGTTTCCAGAATGGGTGGAAATTGGCACATTGCACTGCTCCTGCCGATTTTTAGCACAGGGAGCTCGTTCCGAGTTGTAAAATCAGCACAAAAGGCACCACGCGGTGTACCAGAGGGCGCTGCTTCTTTCTGCCGCTCGAGTAGATTTTCTACTCAAGTATCACTTTTCTCAATACGAACGATCGCAACCTGCCATGACCGCCCACATTGAGAAATCTAGGCGGGAGGTGTTGTAGCACTCACAAATCATGCTAGGGGATGTCAATTCTTGATCACCAACTTAATCCTGGCAAGCCATGTGAGAGAAAAAAAATCTGCAATGCGGCGGTTGGCAGCTTTTGCTGGAACTCCGTTTTCCAAGAGGAATGTGGAGTGGACAAAACTCCGCAAACTTTGCAGAGGGAGCGGAATTTTCGCCCACCCCTAGAAACCATTTGGACCCTTGCTCCAGAAGGCTTTGTACATGGAATAGAAGAGCTTGAGTGTCATCTTTCATGCCACTGGGGGCAGACAGAAAGGGAAATACAAAGGGGCATTTTCTTGAGATTCACACCATCATTACTCTGGAACTCCCTCCCTCTCCACCTGCGCTCAGAACACAGTCTTCTTTCGTTCCGAAAAAAGCTTAATACCCAGCTGTTCATCAACTCAGACTAGGCTTCGCTCTTCTACAAGCGTTTGTCCGCAGCGCTAGGACGCCTCAGGGTAGCTACCGCGCTTTACAAATGTTCTTTTAATTTCTTTTCATTTCATTATCCTGTTTATGTATTTTGGGACACAAGGAATCTTGGTGCAAGGAGTACTAAAGCCAACTAACAAAGAGACTTATTAAAATCACAAGTATTGATAGCTATATCTTGCTCACAGGCCAAGAAAATACAAGAAGATACAAAAAAAATAGAGAATGAGATTCACAGACTACATGAAAGCCTTGGAAGGGAACAGGGGAACTCAAATATCTTTAAAAATGTAACGAATGCAAAACACAAGCTTGCTGATTACTTAGAGACCATCATTTTAAAAAAGTGGGACGCTAGTAAACTTTCTATCCATGAATATGGGGAGGGGTGTAGCAAACTTCTTGCTTGGAAGATAAAAACTGACCAAACGAGAAATTGGATAAGGGATCTCCAAAATTCAGACACTGGCAATATATTAACAGATGATGCCGAAATCGAGGAGGCGTGTGGCTCGCTGGTTAGAGGAGGCAGACCTGGAAGCAGAGGTCAGCCCGGGACCAGGGTTCAATTCCCGGCTCGGCGGGGTCTTGAGTCCTAAAAAATGTCCATGGACTCGACAATTCTCTCGCTCCGGTGCCTACTCGATTCACGGGTTCACACTCTGCGACTTTGGGCAATAGCTTGCTTAATCTCCACAACGGCCCCTCGCGGCGGGATGCCTGGCTTTCACCTTGTGGATACCCTGCCGGGGTTATCTCACAGGGGAATACCAGGACGGGTTCCCTAAGCAAGCGCTTAGAAACCGCTCGGTGATTTGCGCTATATAAATTTCTGTACATTTACTTTGTCCAATCCTTCAAAAACCTATATATGGAAGAGAAGATAATTGATGAAAAGATAATGGATGAATTCTTATCGGAGCTGACTCTTCCTTCACTTCAACAAAATGAAAAAGAACAAATAAATTGCCCTATAGCTGTGGAAGAAATAGCTCAAGCTATTAGACTTTAAAAAAGGGAAAAGCAGCAGGTCCGGATTCCATTCCTAATGAGATTTATAGCCTACTAAAAGAAAATTGGCACCCATTAATCTTCAATTGTTTAACTCTTCCTTCTTAAAAGGTAATACCCCTCTGCCTCCTGGAAAGAGGCAACTATTACAATTATTTTAAAACCAAATAAAAATCCACGAATTTGCGAGTCCCATAGGCCTATCTCTCTTTTGAACTGCTATCATAAGATCTATACACTTTTTGGGTAAATCTAATTTATTAAAAAATGTCAATTCTCCGTAAATATACATTTCTGTATAATACTATTCCTTTAGAGTTCTCGAAAGTCTGGTTTAAGAAGGTGCAAGGGCTCTTCTCAAGCTTTATATGGGGAAACAAAAGTCCAAGAATAGCCTTGAAAAAACTCAGAAAAAAAAGAATATGGAGGAATTGCAACTCCCGATTTATATATGTACCTGTGTGGGATGTATGATGTTACCACGCGATCAAAATGATGGCAGTACATCACAACGTAGCTTTTACAACGCACAGCAGGCAAGGTGTTGGAACAGTAAATCTACTATTCCTTAGCCTAGAGCGCCCTCCAGTGCAAGTCGTGGTAACGACTTGCGTTTTAAAAGCTGCGTTGTGATGGCACTGCAGTATTTTGACCGCGTTGTAAAGGATGTTTACCCCTGTGTGCTATCCAGCTAAAAAACTTCCGGCAATTGATGATGGAAAGCTCTATGTTCTCTCTTTTTTACAAAGCGTTAACATCTGATATTTCCCAACAAGCTGGGTGCTTCTTTTTGAAAATTTGGCCACCCAACATTTTTAAAAAAAAGTACATTTGAAGACTTTGTTATCCGCAGTAAAGCTTTGGTCCCCGGTGAGACGTCTCTTAAAAATCCCTTACTACAACGATATTGCACCAGTATGGGATTCCCCAGGGATGCCGTCATGTTTAGAAGATACCTTTGCAACCCCTTTGAAGAGCTGCGGGATCACCACTTGGGGACAACTCATATTTGAGGCGGAACTTATTTCTTGGCCTCACCTATAGGCGAATTGTGAAAATCGGGTCTCAAAGTTTAAATACTATCAATTGTTAAGCGGGACAAAATCCTTCAGAAAAGAGTTAAAAGGGAACTCGAACCTGGCTTTAAAGATATCCTCTCGGCAAACAAAAATAAAAGAAGTGGCAGAGTGGTAATGGCTGCTTGTCCAAAACAGAGAAGAAGAGCAGGCCTCATTCATGGAGATATGGAGGAATGACCTGCCTGATGAAGAACTCGAAAATATTGGGCAAGTATCTCTGTCTTCTCTATGGTCTTGTATAAATGCTGCCCCTTTAAAAAAGAATCACCTTTTTACAGTTCATAAGCCCTATTGGACTCCCCAGAGAATATCAAAAATAGGAAACCGGGAAACCAAGAAGTGCCCTAAGTGTGGAGAAGACAGAGCAAACGAGGTTCACATGTTTTGGAGTTGCCCGGCAATACATGCTTATTGGAGCAATGTGGGTAAGACCATATCAGATATAATGGGTCTGGATATAAAATTAACAACTATGTTGGTAATTTTCGGGATACCCCCAAGGGAGGTTGCTGGAGGGTATTAACTAAAAGCTATCCACCCCTGTTTTTTACTTTAATCTTTTTAGCTCGAAGGGAGCTTTGTATTAAATGGATTTTGCCCTGCCCCCCCACAGAAGAAGAATGGATTCACTCCATTCAGAGGGTATCCTCCCTAGATAAATCTGGTAAAAGTACTAAAAAAATGAAATATTGGGATATATGGGATAAATGGGTGGAGGCAGGAGTTAGTCATATATAAAGCTCTATGAAACGGGGATTTGCCCTTCTCCCTTTCTAAACCCTGAAAATCCTTGGATATTATTTATTTTATCACTCTTTCTTTTTTTTGTGTATTATGATTTCTGGGTTCAATGATTAAGAATATGCCCCAGATAGAATCCCAGGATGGGATTGAATCTTTCCCTCTGTCAAGAGGGAATACAGTGGTCTATCAAATTCTATCAAATTCTCAAGATAAAGGTTGAGGCCCATACAAGCATTTGAAGGTGCGGATCTGGAGATACATGGTATCCTTCTCTCTCTCTGGGGTGTGACCAGACCGGTTAACATCTGCCTTCAAATATTTGAAAAAGGTCAGAGAAACCTCTTCTTGATTTTGGAGCATATTGTGATTAAATGAGGGCTAAAAATAAAAAAAAGCACAAGTATTCATCATAATTTGAAATACTGCACAGAGCTAGGGAATTCTGGAGCTGGAGATCCAGGACTCTGAATGAAGTCCCACAAGTATTCAAACATCTGTGAAAGTGCTCAGAATTTGAAATACTGCAGAGAGCTAGCGAATTCTGGAGCTGGAGACACAGGACTCTGAAGGAAGTCTGACAACATTGGGCCCATTTGAAGCAAAGGACTAGGAGCAGGCATTGACCCTGTGATCTTGCGCATAAGTATTACAATTGTTTGATCATTGGGCATGGTTTTCTTACCTCACAGAAACTCCATGTCGATTTTGTCTGTCTTTATACGTGTTATATTGTTTATTAAAAACCTTTTTCAATATATAATATTTATCTCACAATATTACTGTTAACATTAGGACCTCTGTGCCTTGAAATATTACTTCTCTAAAGGGTCTTCCTGACACACAGAGGGGTTACAATATTTGTCATGAAGTCAGAGCCTTATTGATGGCACCTTCCAAAGCATCTTGGACTGCAATATGTTCTTAGCAGACATCCAGTGCAGAGGCCCTGAGCTTCAGACACGTGGTCATAGCAATGGAGGCCACAGACCAACCTGAATGCTAGATTCCACAGTCTTCGAAGGTCACCAATAAGAGTAGTGTGAAGCCCCATATAAATGCATAATAAATACGAAGGTCTGGCCTAAAAGTTTGTGACACAAGTCTATAGTGCTATGTTTCGACTCACTAGGCGTGTACTTTTGCGTTGTTGTCAGGGACATCTTAAGGGTGTTGGGGGCCCTGGGCCAAGCATATTTTGGGGGCCCTTGTGAGTAACAGTTGTGAATTTATAATCCTATTTCAGCTCTTTCATGCCCTCTTTGGCCGAGCCACTGATAGTGCAAAGACACACTCGTACAAATTCTGAGTGTGTTTACATGTAATATTCAGGGATAGCGATGTGTGTTTTTAACACTGTAACACAGCAGCTGATCGCTAATATTAGTGCAAATAATCTCTGTGACACTCTCCCATTTCTTAAATATGAGGTCCTTTGATCTAAAAGAAACTATTTTATGGATGTTGCATGAATCAAACATTACATTTCTCTACAAAATGTCTGTAATAGACAATCTGTTTAAGAATCACTTACTGCTATAAAGGCAAGACTCTGTTGAACAGAGCTGGTTCTATCAGCGGCCCCCTGAAAAGCTGGGGCCCTGGGCCAGAGCCCACTCTGCCCATGCTTTAAAACGTCTATGGGTGTTGTATTCCAGCTATTTTGCTGTTCTTTTTCTGTTTTCCTGTGTTGTACAGTGTGGAGTTGCTTCTTATTAGTGGCTTTGTGTGGAATGTGTATTCTGTTATGTCTTGTCTGCGGTGTTCTGTGCCTCTGGTGCTCTGCCCTACCTGCTCTGGTGTTTGTTATATATACTGATGTAATATGTCAATGCTGGTATGTCTTGTCTGTGGTGTTGGGTATCTTGCTTATGCCCCCACGTATCTTATCTTTGATGATATTTTTGTTGTCTTTGGGCAGTCTTTCTAGCTTGTGGTATTGTATCTTGCCTGAGGTGTGTATAAGTAATAGTATCTGTGGTGTTGTGTTCTGTCTGCTCTAGTGTTTCTCATAGGATCATTTATCTTGTCATTGGTGCTGTTATGTCTGTTGTGCTTTGTGTCTTGATTTCAGTGCTATTTATTTTGTCTGGGATGCTGTGTCCTCTTTCGTGTGGTTCTGTCTGTTTAATTTGTGGTACTGCCTCTTGGTTGCCTCAGTGTGCATTGTAAGCAGCTGTGAATCTTGGCTGCCATGGTCTACCATGCATGGTGTCTTGCATACTGTATCCTTTCTGTGGTTAGAGGGCTTGCATTTGCACTTTGGCATATTTTCAGTGGTGCTGTATGTCCTGTTTGTGGAGCTTTGCTTTCTCTGCAGTGGGGTTCGGGCAGGATGGGGTATCTATCTAAGAACAACTGCCTACTTCAATTAGGAGGAAATTGTTGCTTTAATGAAATAGGTACACAAATCCATAAAACAATGTTGGCTCTCAGCCTTACATACTAACACAATTTTGGCCTCAATATACATGTTCATAATTATCCACAAAACCACTCCCCTAAACCCATCCTATCCACGAAAACCCTAAGTAAAGTCCAATCACCACTCTCCTCAGTCAAAAACCCGTGCATTCAAACCTCGTGCATACAACACATTCATAAAGTCCCCCTTCCCCCAAACTACACCTGGGTCTTAACATGACCAACATTTCTATGCCTTAACTTAAAGTTGGGTACCAAAACTGCCATATACATGTTCACAAAGTGACAACATACACTTATAAACCAACGAAATCTAAAAAACGAAACGAAAACAGCACCTGCATAATCAAAACCCAGTAACAGGATGGGTGGGGGTTTGAAATTTTTCTGTAGGGTGTACCCAAACACTAAAATGGCACCCTAGACCTAAATTACTTACCTTAAGAAGGCCACGGACCGCCCCACGCCCTCTGACCACCTGTAGTGTCCTGCTGGACTCATTCTAGTGTTCCGCCTGTGTTGCACCCACACTATAAACCCACCCATCACAGGAGTTACCAGTCAGGTGACCCTGCAAATAAAAGGGGCCAGGCACACGTGCCCTGGGCCAGTACCAGTACCCTAGCACACTGTGTCCTTTAATGGTAGCATGTGGGCCCATGGCCCACACCACTACAATGGCGACAAGTGGGGCTGACTGCACTTGCCATGCTGCTCAAAGTGAAGCCCATGAGAGTAATACATGCCCCCTAGCAGCAACGTGCTGGAAGTGGAACAAGCGGTACAAAAGGGGGTGGGATGGACTGAGCATCGAAATCAATCAAACACTCACACCCAGTCAAAAGATCTGGGTTTAATCCATCACCGTTCTTTAGCCCACTTTGCCACCCCAGTTCAGACATGGCTATATGCAAATCAGTCTGACCCTGTGCCTCATGGGAACAGTCCAGCCCGAACTGCCAAGCCATGTCTTCCCTGGACCGGAAACAAGCTTCTGAGGACCGGTTTCTGCCATTCCAGCCGTCTTCAGCCCGGCTTGCTTGAATCCAGTGGCAAAGTGAGCAAGGGACTCACGTCTGAGCATACCCTGACACACCCATGGCGGCCAAAAGCGGTACAAAAGGGGGTGGCGATGGACTGAGCATCTGAATCAATCAAACACTCACACCCAGTCAAAAGATCTGGGTTTAATCCATCACAGTTCTTTAGCCCACTCGGCCTCCCCAGTTCAGACATGGCTATATGCAAATCAGTCTGACCCTGTGCCTCATGTGAACAGTCCAGCCCGAACTGCCAAGCCATGTCTTCCCTGGACTGGAAACAAGCTTCCGATGACCGGTTTCTGGCGGATGTATGGCGTTACAACGCATAATTTTACATCGCATTCCATTACAACGCGATTTTTACAACGCAGGATCCATTACAATGCATGCCTTTACAACGCAAGTCATTACATAGCAGATGCTATTACAACGCATGCCATTACAACGTAAGTATAGATAAGTAAATCTTTTTTAAAAAAATGTAATTAAGTTAATTTAATTAATATAATTTAATTCATTTAAATTAAATAATTTTAAAATTGTAATTAATTTAATTTAATAAATTTAATTCTAATAATTTAATTTAATTAAATTAAAAAATGTATTTAATTTAATTTAATTAATTTTAAATTGTAAATAATATAATTTAAATAATTTAATTTAATTTAATTAATTTAATTTATTTAATTTTAAAATAGTAATTAATTTATTTTAATAAATTTAATTTAATTAATTTAATTAATTTAATTTAATTAATTTTAAAATTGTAATTAATTTATTTTAATTAATTTAATTTAATTAATTTAATTTAATTAATTTAAAAATTGTAAATAATATAATTTAATTTAATTAATTTAATTTATTTAAAGTCGTTTTTTTTAAAAAACTGAACCCTAAAAATACCCCTGTACCCCAAAACCCAAACCCAGCCCTGAAACCTAAAAATACCCCTGTACCCCAAAACCCAAACCCAGCCCTGAAACCTAAAAAAAACCCTGTATCCCAAAACCCAAACCCAGTCCTGAAACCTAAAAATACCCCTGTACCCCAAAAACAAAACTCAGCCCTAAAACCTAAAAATACCCCTGTACCCCAAAACCCAAACCCAGCCCTGAAACCTAAAAATACCCCTGTACCCCAAAACCCAAACCCAGCCCTGAAACCTAAAAATACCCCTCTACCCCAAAACCTAAACCCAGCCCTGAAACCTAAAAATACCCCTGTACCCCAAAACCCAAACCCAGCCCTAAAACCTTAAAATACCCCTGTACCCCAAAACCCAAACCCAGCCCTGAAACCTAAAAATACCCCTGTACCCCAAAACCCAAACCCAGCCCTAAAACCTAAAAATACCACTGTACCCCAAATCCCAAACCCAACCCTGAAACCTAAAAATACCCCTGTACCCCAAAACCCAAACCCAGCCCTAAAACCTAAAAATACCCCTGTACCCCAAAACCCAAACCCAGCCCTAAAACCTAAAAATACCCAAACACCCCAAAACATATACTCCTATACTCATACTTATTTTTAAAATTACTTAAATTAATATATTTAATTTATAATGAAAAAAAACATAAATTAATATATTTATTTATAGTTAATATTAATTAAATTAATTAAATAATATTAAATTAAAAAAAATATATATACATATACTTACCTATACTTACGTTGTAATGGCATGCGTTGTAATAGTATCTGCTATGTAATGTCATGCGTTGTAAAGGCATGCGATGTAATGGATCCAGCGTTGTAAAAGTTGCGTTGTAATAGAAGTGCGCTGTAAAAGTTGCGATGTAACGGTTGTTTCCCGTTTCTGGCATTCCAGCCGTCTTCAGCCCGGCTTGCTTGAATCCAGTGGCAAAGTTAGCAAGGGACTCACGTCTGAGCATACCCCGCCACACCCATGGCGGCCAAAAGCGGTACAAAAGGGGGTGGCGATGGACTGAGCATCTGAATCAATCAAACACTCACACCCAGTCAAAAGACCTGGGTTTAATCCATCACCGTTCTTTAGCCCACTCTGCCATCCCAGTTCAGTTCAGACAGACGTGAGTCCCATGCTCTCCACACCACTGGATTCAAGCAAGCCGAGCTGAAGACGGCTGAAATGTTAGAAACCGGTCCTCGGAAGCTTGTTTCCGGTCCAGGGAAGGCATGGCTTGGCAGTTCGGGCTGGACTGTTTCCATGAGGCACAGGGTCAGACAGATTTGCATATGGCCATGTCTGAACTGCATTCTGTCCATCAACTGTGGTTTTTGCATTTGTCACCCCGAGTGGGATGGGTATGCTCAGACGTGAGTCCCATGCTCTCCACACCACTGGATTCAAGCAAGGCGAACTGAAGACGGCTGAAATGCCAGAAACCGGTCCTCGGAAGCTTGGTTCCGGTCCAGGGAAGGCATGGCTTGGCAGTTCGGGCTGGACTGTTTCCATGAGGCACAGGGTCAGACAGATTTGCATATGGCCATGTCTGAACTGGGGTGGTGTGGAGTGCAAAAAAACGATGGATTTAGGCCCAGATCTCTGTACTGGGGTGAATGTATGACATTGTTCTGCATTCTGTCCATCAACTGTGTTTTTTGCATTTGTCACCCCAAGTGGGATGGGTATGCTCAGACGTGAGTCCCATGCTCTCCACACCACTGGATTCAAGCAAGCCGAGCTGAAGACGGCTGAAATGCCAGAAACCGGTCCTCGGAAGCTTGTTTCTGGTCCAGGGGAGGCATGGCTTGGCAGTTTGGGCTGGACTGTTCCCTTGAGGCACAGGGTCAGACTGATTTGCATATGGCCATGTCTGAACTGGGGTGGTGTAGATGACATTGTCTGCATTCTGTCCATCAACTGTGGTTTTTGCATTGGAAGTGGAACAAGAGCATTAGTTGCACCCATCTGACCTCCAAGAGAAAGGCACATTAGAAGCCTGTAGAGTCCACGTCCCTAGGCAGCAACAACATTTGGAAGACAGCGTTGCACACCCGCTGCATGTCTGCCTATCGGGCAGGGAGGTAGCGAGACTCTGCACTTTCCCCCAACAAATAGAGAACCAAAAAAAGTGCAAGAAGACAGCAAGCCTCAAATGAAGTACGTGAAGAACGTGCCCAGAGTGTGCAACCCCCTGAGGCTGTCTCACGCCACCGCAAGCAAGGAAATTGCACCACCCCCCTTGCAGGTGAACGGACACCACTGCAAGAAAGAAGAACAAACATGCAACCATGAAGAAGTCAGAGGTGGGTAGTGAGCTGCACACGAAAACTTGATAGCACGGGCAAGTGCCCAGGAGAGAGAGACCTCTCCACAGAGAAGAATCAATTCTGAAGGCAGCAGGGAGAGCCTCTACATCTCAACTGCACCAGTGTCCTTAATAGCGATTATTAAGGAATCACTATTGAGGACTTGCAAAACGGAATTCATGTAGGAATCGCTAAATAAATTGCGATTCCTACACATTCCTTATTTGCGATTAGCAAATTGCTAATCGCAAATAAGGAATAACTCCCCATTCATTCCTATGGGCCTAAAGGTGATGAATCCCAAATGCAAATATTGCACTCGCAAAGGACCAGATTCTCAGAATCTGGCCCTTTGCGAGCGCAATTAAGCTTGAGGAATCTGGCCGAGAGTGTCCTCCCACACACTGCCTCAAGACGGAGTCCCCAGTGGCCCCGGACAAGTAAGAGGAGAGTCACACACTCCATGTGGCCAGCCCCTCCACAACATGTGCTCCAACGCCAGGCAACATGTGGTGGAGCAAGGAGCACGTCACACGAAGTGACCAACCCAGCCAAGCATGCCCGAACTGAGGCAAGCTCCCCGAAGGCCCATGCTCGAGGCACAAGCAAGATGGCTTTGAACAAAGAGGTAATCTGCTATCTTGGCAGAGGAGCACTGCAAATATCCCTGATGAGGAGATGGGGCTTGCGAAAGGTCCTCAAGGAGAAGAAGCAAGTCCTACCAACAGGACAGACCTGCGACAAGTCCGCAACAAAGTTAAGACATTCCTAAGAACTGGGCACGGCCAGTGAGATGTCCAAGACATGTGGCAGGATGTCACATTCGAGTGAGGAACCTGGTGGGAAGCAAAGAAGTGTGTGGCTGGGCACCATATCGCAAAGGGGAAAAAACAGCGTGGCAGGACGCCACTTCGTGAAGGAGAAGAGAGTGGCATGATGCCACAGGGTGATCAACCACCAAAGGTGCATAAGAGGGAATACGAGAAGAGAGATAGGACAGAGGACTAGCGCTGGTGAAGTTGTTCATCAACACAAGCCAGCCACCAGGTTGCAGAGATGTCACTGGAGACAGCTCAGCAGGAGGACCAACTGTAAGCCGCTAGCTGGCGCGATCTGCGTCCGGGCCCGACGCTTCACAGTGCGACCGTCCCCTCACCTGTCTCGGCTGCTTGGCATCGATGGCATCACGTCTAGCAAGTGCACGTGCTAGAAGATAACTGCAAGTGGCCATGAAGTCCCACAAGTCCTCCTCACTCCATGATATCAACTCAAGCAAGAGATGGCCACCTGCTGCCCAAGTGGAAGAAATTCATCATATTCATTATGCAGGTGCATCACCACTAAGAACATCTAAGGAGCATCGCATCACCAGAGTGGATTCAAACGCTCAAGACATCCGAAGTTCAACTGAGCACTCCTGGCGACGTGGGAGGCTAGCCACCCAGGAACCTTCTGTGTGCCCCCTAAACCTAAGGCCTGCTGAAGAAGAGCATACCGACCATTGGACCATCCACCTTTGGGGTTGCACGAGGCTTGGCTGTGGCCCTGTTGGGAGTTCTGCAGCGACCCCTCAGGCCCGCACAGCCCCAGCATTCCTGTGTCAATCCAGGGGAATAGGACTCAATGCAGTTCCTGTGAGAGGGGAATCTCAGCCAGAGAGATGCATCAGCCGCAGCTCCACGACAGGCACCGGGAATCATGGAGGTCGCTTTCAGAGACTGGTCACCCAAAGACCATCTGAGGAAGGCATAGAACCTGAGTCTTGACGGCGAGAGCACACACACTCTGAGACACCACCCTTGTGGCTGCATCAGCGAGTTGGCTGTGGTTCTGTTGGCAGTTTCTCAGTGACGCCTCCGCGCAGCCTACGAGAGGCCCACACAGCCCAAACAGTCCCATGGCAGCCCGGTAGGAAGGCCCTCCCGGAGACTCCAGTGAGAGGGGAGTCCAGGCAACAGAGGCAAGTCTGAAGCAGCTCTGCCAACAGGAACCGGGAAGCATCATCGCCTCCAAGGAAGGCTCTCATCCACCAAAGTCATCCTCAGTATTTGCAGGTTTGCCATCCACCAGAGCCTAACCGCCTTCAAGAAGATCTCCAAAGTGGACTCCATCACCGCTCCAGATGCCCGCTAATTGAACTGTGTAAATAGACTCCAGCACCGCGAGACCAGGCCAGTCTGAACTACATCACCAAGCCGGACCAAAGCCTCAATGCTGTGTGGTCCAGAGCTACAGCACTGCCATGCCGATGGCCTGAAGAGACTCATTGGTGTAGTGTATTGTTGTTTGCTTTTTTCCATAGGTTGGACTTTTGTTTGCTTCTTTTTCATTAAAGTTTGGGAGGGATGTAGTGTCCTGCTGGACATGTTCTAGTGTGCCACCTGTGTTGCTCCCACACTATACACCCAACCATCACAGGCTTCAGCAGTCAGGTGACCCTGCAAATAAAAGGGGCCGGGCACACATGCCTTGGGCCAGTTCCAGTACCCTAGCACACTGTGACTATGACCATTATTGGTAGCATGTGGGCCCAGGGCCCACAACACTACACCATCCTCGTGTCCCCTCCTCCTGGACCCTACCACCCGCCTGATAATTCTAGGCGGGGTGGGAGGGCATTCTGCCCACCGCCCCCTCCAAACCATATTCTTGACTGGTGCTGTTGTTTTATGGGGCTTACCGGATGTGGGCAGAATATTTTGCACGTCTAGAGAGGTGCATTTTCTCCAGCGAGAAACACTCTCTGTCTCAGTCTCTGCCTGACAGCTCGAGTCAGGCCGGGGCCACCGTGAACGGGGACATCCCCTCGAGAAACTTCCAGACAGATAGGGTGCGTGTGCGTCTCATTAGCGAGACCTCCGTGCCGCCGTCCGCGGCTGAGCTACCCCGGTAATTACCTCACTGCTGGGATCTCTTGAATAACTCTCATAACTCATTAGAGCGCTCATCTCTTCCCCCTGCGAAGCCCCTGAGGCCGGAGCCTGCTAATTCATAACTGCGAATTAGATATATTTATGTACACACGCAGACAGGCGAGGGAAAAGGGAAAAGAGACGAGGAAGTGGGGAGGGCTGGAGAGACGGGAGTGATAGTGAGCGAGAGAGCAGGGCTGGGTCTAAATTATTATGGTGGCAGTGGAGGGATGGAGAGAGAACGCACGAGGGAAAACACAATGCACGAGAAATGAAGAGAAACGATTAAAGAGTCTGGGGGAGAAACAGTGAGAGACAGTGGAGGAATGAACCGGTAGGGGGCTGGAGTAACCGGCAACAGAGTAAAGAAAACAGAGTTAGAAGATGTGCAAAGCTCGCCGGTGCATTTCCTTCTTCACTGACAAGAACCAAAAACAACCCCTGCAACTGCACATCGACCTTTTACGTCTCTGTCAGTTCATGGTGGTCTTGCAGCCTTGAATACACCTTTTAAACCCGCATATTGTCAGTGTAAGGTCATCTGTGTAATGTGCAACGTCCACCACTTGGAAGGCTTCTTGGCACTGTGATCTGCTGGTGGAGTGTCGTGCGTTGCCAGATGTTCGTGCCTCCATCCTGGGGTCAGTGTCCCAGTGCAAATGTCAGGATCAGTCTCTTTCCCACAGTCCCACTGGACGATGGAGCGCTCACCGGTTTTTCTCCCAGCCGGTGTCATTGACACAGTAATGCATGTTGTCTCTGTTCTCGATCCAACATTAGTGTCTGTTCCCCATGGTGTGTATTCCTGTGTGTTTGCCTCGTGTCTGTGTACCTGTTTCTTCATCCCAGTGTCTGTGTCCAAGTCTGGCCCCATCCTACTGTCTGGAGCCCAATATTTGTGTCTCACTGTCCTTGTACCGTAGACCATTCCCCCAGTCCATGTCTCAGTATCAGTGTGTCGGGGTTACTGTTGGATTATCAGTGCTTCGGTCGTCTTTCCAAGTGTCCATGCCTCTGATTCAGGCCCTAGTGTCAGTGTCCCAGTGTCAGTGTGCCCCAAGGCTCAGGGCCAGTGTCATAGCTCAGTGTTTGTCACAGTGCTCTAGTGTCTCCAGGTCTGTGCCAGTGTCCCTATGTCCCAGCACCATTGCCCTAGTGTCGGTTATTCAAGTACCTTTGTTTGTGTCAGCTTCCCAGCATTCTTGCCTCGGTATCTTGTCCTATGCCCTTTCCCTTGTGTCCATGACCCTTTCCGATGCCCTGTGTTAAGTCATGGGACTTTGTTCTGGTGCCTGTGTTCAAAAGCCCATATCAATGCCTCACTCTCTGTATCTTAGTGTGTGCATAAGTGACAAGTTCCATACCCTTTTGTCTGTGTACAGATGCGCCAATGTGTATGTTCCTTTGCTTCTGTCCATGTTCCAGTGTAGTTGGTCAAGTCCCTCTGTCCAATGGAGATGGAGGCAGGGGTCAATTCCCAGAGTCCATGTCAGTGAGCTGGGGTCTGTGTCATTTTGCTTGTGCCTTCATCTTAAAGGTCAGTGTGACACTGTCTTGTAGAAATCACAGTGTGTTCAAACACATGACCTTTAAGAAAGGTATATCCTACAGGCAGGATCGTCATGCAGCTGGACCTGCTGGAGGGGGATGCATTTATGTATGTAAGTGTTAGACCTGACACTATTGAGTGGTACTTCCCCAAACTGTTTGCCTTTACACCAACTATGTGTTGAACTTGTTTTTGTTGACTTTCGGACTGTGAGAACTTTTCCACCATGGACGTCAATTCACCTAAATGCCAGGGGAAGTGGAAGTGACATTAGATGCCCTTTGACCTTTACTTGCACTTGTATACACATCCTTACACATACACACACATTCACACAAACACAAACTTTGTTTCACACAGCGGCGGCCAGCACAAGTAAACAGGATGGGGCAGGGGCAGGGGCATGGGCATGGCGGCATGAGAAGGGGGAAGTCAACAGCCAACGGAATAGGTATAATTAAATAAATAAATAATACCTATTCCGTCGACCTCCCTCTACCGCTCCCTGCCCTACCACGCTTACCTGTGCCAGCCGCTGCTGCTCTCAGATAGACACACCCTCACTCGCAAGCACACACACCCCATACATTTTAAAGCATTTTCTCTACTTACCTCAGGTGTCAGGGTAGTTCATATTCCAGTTAACTGTACTCGATTCTTTTATTACACCAATAGTGTAGAATGTAATATTATTCACTATTAGTGTAACACATTTTTTTTTACAAAAAACAAGGAGAGTGGAGCCCCAATCAACGTCCATGGAGATGAGCTGCCTTTGTGTTACTGGCACTGAATTTGCCACCTCTGAGGCCAAGGGTCGCAAAAGCAGTGTTAATGATTGTAAGAGGCAAGACAGGAGTTTCAGCTGCGACTCCTGGCAACTCTAAATGGCATTCATGTTTTCCAATTCTAACCAGCTCTAAAATGCTTGCACCCTATCCCTACAACATGGTAAAATTGGCCTACACCTTATTGACATATTTAATTTGCTTATAATTCCCTAGTAGATGGTACTAATTATACCCAGGGCTTGTACATTAAATGCTAATAGTGGGCCTGCAGCTCTTGTTGTGCCGCCCATTAAAGTAGCACTTTAAAATATGTCACAGGCCTGCCCCTGCAGCCTGTAATGCGGATGTAAACTGCAATTTCCACTTGACAAATGAAACTTTTGCCATCCCTAAACCTGCCTTTTTAAAACATATCAGTCACCCTAAAGGAGGCCCTAAGGGCTTCTAAGACAGGGTGCATGGTCTTTAAAAAGTAGGACATATGGGTTTAAGTTTTACATGTCCTTACAGTGAAAAACTCCTAAAGTCATTTTTCACTGTTACCAGTCTACCTCTCCCACGGACAATCACTGGGTTACCTTATTATGGTTAATTTAGTTTAACTTCAGATTGGGAACAGTTAGGCAAACACGTTTTGGACTCTTTTGAATTGTAATTGAAGAACTTCTTTAATGGTAAAGTTGGACTTCAGGTCACAATTCTAGTAATGCCACTTTTAGAAAGTTGGAATTTCTGTACCAAACCTACAGTGTATTTCTTCCAGTAAACATCGTCACATGGCTGTTGGTGTCTCCTTTGTGATGTGTTGTTGATTCCTCCCAGACATGGGGACAAAGTGGGCTTATGTTTGAGAGAATGGGCCATCCTGGCAGGATGGCGGGGACAGGAGGTGCACCCAACCCTGAATTACAATTCATAGACCTTGGCTACAACAAACAAAAATGAACATGACAGTAGCCATTTGTCACCCCAGACATTTGGGATTCAAATCCAGGAGGGCCATGGGAGTGGGGCAGGTGTTTTCCCCCACAACACAAAGGCTGGTACTGGGGATACAAAGTGGTACTCTCAGACCCCAAATCAGATCACTTCTGAACCTTTAGAAAATTCAGAAGATGGACTGCCCTGCATCCTGAAAAAGGAAGACTCGGCCTGCTCCTTAAACTCAGGACCACCAGCGTGACTCCAAAACCTTGCTGACTTACCTCTGTGTGAGTTACAGGGATACAACAATTTCAAGAGACCCTGCAACCCACCTAACTGCTGCAGCTGGTCCCTGCTGGAGTCAGTCCTAGCCCCTAAGTGGTACTCTCCAGGCCCTGCACTATTGGTGTGGCTACTAAAGTGGCCTTCTCCTACCAAAACCCAAAACCTGTGACTTAGAAAGGTCCAGATGTACTCCCACTCACACTGTGTCACTGGAACCAAGACGTACCCAGCCAATGAACCCATAACCAGGGTGACACTGGTCCTGGGTTGCTTGTGTTCTCGTTCAGGAAGAACCTGGGTTGGCAGTTTGGGCTGGACTATTCCTGTTAGAGCAGGGCTAGACTGATTTGCATATATCTGTGTCCAAACTGAGGTGGCATGGTGTGCAAAATAACAATGGATTGGGATGCGGCCACACACTGGCTAAGATTAATTCAAACATTCCACACATCACTGTTTTGTATGCTTGGAAAATTTTACAGCAAAAACTGCTCTGAGAACCAACAGGAGATCAGAATGTACCTACAAACCAATCGGACAAAGGTGCATTGCTGGTGGGATTGACTTTGCCACAGTTCCCACTATGCTATTCTCTGTAGCAGCAAACCCTCTTCAGCAGGGCCTATTGATGATGGTATCCAGCCTCGTGGAGCCCTGTTCAGCTTCAGTCTGCAGCCTTGTTCTGCTGGAAGAATACAACCCACTTTGGGGTTTTGTTTTGAAAAAAAAACCTATGAACTAAACATCCACTAAAGAAATATAAACTACCAGCAGCCTGCCCCAGCGTTGCCTGGGGCAGAAGGGGGCTGGGGGCAGCATTTCCGGATTGCGACAGCGTTGCCCTGGGCAGAAGGGGGCTGGGGGCAACATTTCAGGCTTGGGTGCACTCCCGCACCGACACTGCCCAGACCGCCTCCCGCCTCCCTCCCGCCTCCTTCCCGCCCCCCGCCTCGCCTTTGCCTTACCTGAGCCGCCGCTCTTCCCCGCGCTCCGGACTTCACCGTCACTCCACGCTGTTCGTCACCGCTCCTCCCCGCCTGTCATCATCATGCACGTTGCGGATACTGCTAGGTCGCGGCCAGCGCTACGTCGCGGCTGGCGCTACTTTTAGGGGACTACTTTTTTTTTATAGTTTAATTTTTCAATGTAAGTTTTTTTTTATTTTATGCAGCCTATGTCCATCTACACACCCTGAGGATTACAACAATGTATTGGGTGTGTGGATTGGCGCTGTGGTTCCCGAGTTTACCTTGCCAAAAGGTTTCTGTTCTCTCTTTATAATAGTAGTATAGATTAACCTCATGCGCGCTAGCGGAATTCCGCTCGTACGCTGAGATTTTTAAAAGCGCATGTTACGTGACGAGCTGGGCTCGTCATCAGCGTGCGAGGAGGCTACGCCATGACGAGCCCGGCTCGTCATCAGCGTGGAAGGGGTTAATGAGCATCCAAAGAGGGAAAATGGAGATAAAGAGCGGTAGGAAGGGAAACATAATGGTATGATCATTCAAATACATAATATGTGTGTCATTTGGGTGGATCACAGATATTTTGGTGCAAATTACAAAATAAATAATTTATTGGAAAAAAATGAAAGTGTGTACAGCTCAATAACATCCTATCCTTGTCACCGGTGTTTGGGGAAAAATACTGAATACTAGATGAGAAGTGAAACTCTTTTAATTGACATCACTAATCCAGCCAGCAAGCGCCGGGTTTCATCTCATGAATGTTTGAAGGTAATAGTTACCAGCTGTGTGGAACATCACTAGGTAAGAGTAAAAGGAAAGGGGAGAAAAGGAGAGGAGGGCAATACCAATGGGAAGAAAATAGTGGAGGATAAGGGTGCAACAAATAGCCAATTCTCTGGCTGTCCGACGAAGTAAGGCAAAACTATGGATCCCCTACTTTTAAATTTGGCCGGCAGACCATTATGTCGAGTAAACAAGGCTTTAAATGGACCAGTACTGTCCGGTACTGATTACCAGCACTTTTTTATTTTGAGAGGGAGAGTACCTGCACTTCTCAAGAGAGACATAGGGGCAGATTTACAAGCCCCTTGCGCCACTTTTGTGTCACTTTTCCTATATAAAAAATGACACAAAAGTGGCGCAAGGGGTTTGTAAATCTTCCCCATTATACATTTAATTGGAGTGTACCGGTACTTCTCAGAACCAAGCAGGTACTCTGATACAGAGTACCTGCACTTCTCTTTTTCCATTTCAAGCACTGGGCGTAAAGAGTACTGTGTCACCATAAACACGGTCTCTTTGTCTTGAACCTCCAGAACCAGTACATACACATACACACAACACACTATGAACAGTAACATGTTTCCAAGCAACCGGTCTGCCTGGCTCTCTGTCCTTTACTAATCAGGGAGAGTTTTCCTACCCTTCTCTTTATAGTGCTTCTATGAAGAAGGTTGGGGCCAACATGCTCTAAAAACATGTTTGCAAAAATAAGTTGAAAATAATGCTTTCACTCGAAGTATTTAGGATACATGGAAGAATTCGCTCTAGTTACTTTTAAACCGCATCGCTACGGCGGCTTTTCCCGCTGTGTGCGGCAATTTTTAAAAAGCTGCGTTACATGACGAGCTGAGCTCGTCATCCGCACACGACCACCGTGGCGGATGACGAGCTGAGCTTGTCATCCGCAGCGAAGAGGTTAAACACCGTTAGCACAGAACTGAAGCTTATTATACGGACAGCCTGTTGAGAAGTTTTAGTCTTCATCCACAGGAAATAAAACGGAAAATGCATATTACCACTGTCAAATGCAATAAAGTGGTGCAGTGCACATAACATCAAAGTCGTGCTGGGAATGTGGAATTCTGCCTTGGGTAAGGAGAACAACTCTGAGCCAGTGAATGAAGTTTAGATCAAAGAATTGCACCCAGGTGTGCACACATGCCACCTGTAGTTCTAAATGGGATCTTCCAGAGCTTGGTTAAGAGGGTGGGCCTGGGTGTTTATCAACACTGAATACCGTAAATTGCCCATTTTAGCTGCAACCACCATTAACGTGATCACCTTACTGACTTTGGCAGACCAGTACTTCGACCAGCCTTGTGCTCAAACCTGTCTCAATCGAGAGGAAAGCGAATTAGTCAGATCTAAATATAGGGATGGCTAAATGACAGTGCAATGTTATGGTGGTCAGTGTAACAGGAGTCAAAATGATGGCAAAAGTGATGGTGAGCATCATAATTCCAGGCAAACTCTTAAAGGACCGGCATAACATTTGCCTGGGTTTGAGGAGTTTCTCATGTATGCTAAAGGTGCACTGGTCTGGGAACAGCATTTGAGTCTAGTTTTTCAGACCCGGAAGCAGAGAACGGCCCGGGACCAGGGTTCAATTCCCGATGCGGCAGGGTCATGGACCAGGGTCAACGGACTCGATAATTCTCGCCTCGGTGCCTACTCTAAACAGGGATCACACTCGGCAACTCTGGGCATTAAGCTTGCCTCATCTCTACAACAGCCCCCCACAGACGCCGGAGATGCCTGGCTTCACCTTGGAGATACCCAGAAGGGACCATCTCACAGGGAAAGCCAGGACGGGTTCCCCAGCGGTCTACAGCGCCAGGACGCTTACGGGCAGCAGTGCGCTTTACAAATCCATTACATTTACATTTACATTTTAAAACAATGGAGCTTAGGAGTCTCCAATGGGCTAATGGATTTAGCTCTGAATGGAGGAACTGGTGGTTTGAGTAAGGTTCTTGAGAGCTACACCCAGATGTGTGTGCTGGCCTTTTAGAGGTCCACCAGGGGTCTTCTCAGAGCTACTCAGAAACTTTTACAGAAGCCGGGAATACGTTCTAGAGTCACTATCAGGGGGGCATGGAGTGAAAGGTGAGCATCCACTGGGAATGTAAGAAAAGCCAAAAGGTCTCTATCCTCAGTTCACATGGGAAATCTCAGCTATATGCTCCAGTTGGTTTCCCTGACTAGCATGGCTAGAATGTTTCCTAGTATTTAGATATCTGGGTATAATCATTATGAACTCTACTGATCTGGGTAGGAACTTCAGTCCATAGAGAGTAGTACTTAACCTAAGAAATAGGGAATTTATGGAATAAATTATTACTAGGGCTCCCGGTTTTATGGTATTTTTTTTGTTGCCATTTCCGTCTGTATTTATCCATATTTATTTTTTGGTCATTTTTTCTGTATATATCCACATTTAATTTTGCCACAAGCAAAAGACGACGCTACAGCTAGTATTTTTCCACATTTCTTTAAATTGACAATGCACACATGCGCTCAGTTGTTATTGGTCAACACAATACATTCATCTGAAAACTTTGCCATTGTAGTAAAAGTACATGTGCATTTCAAGAGATTTTGAGGACATTGAGGCTCTTTCTAGTTTGTTATTGAAATGAAGAACACTGAAAACCTGTTCAAGCACTTATCAGGAGCAAACATGTGCCAGCGCTTCTGTATTTCCATCTAAAGCCCTGGTGTCAGGCGCCCATTGGCCTCAACGGCAGGTAGCGGCCCGTGGTGGGAGTGCTGCTGGGTGCTGATGTGGGGTGGGTGAGAGGCAGGGTGGGGGGTAGTAAGCTACTGATTACGGCCTGTTAGAGGTAAGGAAACATATAAATAAATGAAACGAATTACGTTGCGCGCTGCATCGCATTTGGCGATGCATCGCGTGCAGCGAAATTCGTTTCATTTATTTATATGATTACTTACCTCTAATCGGCCGTAATCTGTAGTTTACTACACCCCACCCTGCCCCTCCCCGCCCCACGTCAGCGCCCAGCAGCACTCCCATCACGGGTGGCTACTGTAAATGTAAATGTAAATGTATTGGCATTTATATAGCGCACTACTTACCCATAGGGTCCCAAGGCGCTTCGACCGCTGCGAAACCCTTCCTGGCTTCCCTGAGAGATGGTCCCTTAATGGGTATCTCCAGGGTGAGACCAGGCATCCCCGGCGGTCTGGTGGGGCCGTTAGTGAAGATGAGGCAAGCTAATGCCCAGAGTTGCCGAGTGTGATCGCTGATCAGAGTGGGCACCGAGGCGAGAGAATTATTGAGTCCGCTGACCCTGGTCCAGAAACCTGCCGCGCCGGGAATCGAACCCTGGTCCCGGGCCGTCCTCTGCTCTCGGGTCTGCCGCCTCTAACCAGTGAGCCACACTACTGCTCAACGGGCTTCAGTTCCCCCTCCTCCCCTCCCCGTCGTGTGTGTCAGCCCGGGCTGAGTCAGCTTCCTGGACACACACAGACAGTTTTTGAGCTGCCAGCTGCACCTGAGTACATCACAGGTCTTCAAAAGACCATTCAGTTGTTAACAAGGCTTCTTAGAGCCCCTGCATCTCCACTCTGCCTATTGCTGGAAGAATTAGTCTCCCCCTGAATTTTTTGTCAAACCCCCCTCCCCTCCCAAAATTTGGCTCTAGTTGGGCCTCTGCCTGGTGTGGAGGTTGATTGAGATGCATGGAATTCAGTGCGCCTGCCGTAGTTCGAGCTGCTGGGATCTGCAGGCTGTGGGATTACACGTCATTATGTCATGAACATGCAGAGTGGTTACAAAGAAAGGGGGAGTGAGCAACCAAGGGCGCCAGGTGGGGGTAGGTAATAGTGATGGACACTCGAGGCAACGACAACACATCTGTCTGGGGGGCGGGTGGGCTAAAGGCATCAGCGGGAGGGGGGGCGAAATTATATCAGTCCCATTCTGATTGCAAGGAAGTAAATGTTATAGGCCTTGATTTCTACAACACTGCTAACAGCATACCAGGGGGCATGTTCAATCAAAACAAGTGTAAAGTACATGGAATGCAACTCATTTGCATCTAACTATAGGCTGATTGTTAATTCACAGCACTCAAGTCCGCAAGAGAAAAGAAAACTTGTAAATGTCAGAGACCAGTAGTGGAGTTAACACAACAAACACATGGTGAGCATTCCGTCCCGTCACTTGGAATCTCGTGCACACAAACGAAGACCGACTGACATCGCACTACAAACTACCGACCCCTCTCCATGCCCCCCTCCAATCCCCAGACTCAGATAAGGCAACCGACCTTGCCCTGCCCCAACCAACCAAAGGCTGGAATACGTGCTCCACATGCCTCGGTAACTGCGGGTATTTCAGCAGGGAAAAGACTATGGATTTGTGCAAGTCATAATCAGAGTAACCAGGGGCAACAATCACCCCTTCACACTTGTCAACATCCTGTCACTAAAATGAGAGAGGATTTTTCAGAGCTCAAAAGTATCAATTACATGAAGATTATACCACATGGCAAAATTTGCTAGTATTTTGCCGTTTTTGCATATAAATACAGACAAAGGAAAAAAAAAATCTGTCTATATTTATATGTAAAAATACATTTAAACGGAAAACCGGGAGCCCTAATTATTATGTTGCAGAGTTAGGCCCATGTAGTGAAGTAACTTATTTCTTATTATACTCACAAATAACATTTCCAGCTGTGACCTTTTGCACACATTTGCATGCACAACAATGGTGGATTCGTTTCTCTGAAACAAAACTTTTTTTTACATTTAGCTTCGCACAACATTATCACAACGCCCTGAACATCATGTACAAGGTCTCGTTTAGAAATTCTTACAAATGTCATCACTAGCTTCATCTACGGGCCGACAGGGCTATCTGGATATCCATAACATCACTAATGTATGTGTGTATTGCAAGGCTGCTTTCTTTTTTATAATAGATGAGCATACCAATAGATTAGTAGAGGAGGTACTTCAGCTGACTCCGAGGGTCCTTGCATGCTGACAAATCACAGGTCTGACATCTTGCTAGAAGTGTCCTGTGACCAAGACAGGGTCCTTCACTCTATCCCATCAGGTAATGGGGTTACATCGTCCCATTGGGGGATTCATGGCTCTACACCTACACAACCTCTAGGTACATTCAGAGTAGGGTCCACATACTAGGAGTATGGCAGATTACTGCCTTGTTTATATGCCTGCATATATACATTGTTTTAGCACCATGGTAGAACTAAATCTACTATTTACGCTTTTGGTGCTTGTAATCACGTTTATCTGTTTCTGTATACTAATCATTGCAGCACACGTATTCATATAAACATTATTGTAAACGTCCCACTGTCTATTCTCTGTATACTTCTCTGAGAATAAGTGAGCAAGGGTGGCTGAGCGAAAGGTTCTGTATTGTTTACACAATCCCTGAGGGGTCAAGGTTGTCATATTAAGTGGTTACCAGAAACTATTTGCTCCCTGGTAAGTTAGAGGGGCTTACAGTGGCAGTGTGAGTTAGCTGGTCTATAGGCCAACATCTTCTGCAGAATTGTCCGGAATCACTCCTGACACCAAGCCTTTAGTTTATGTTGTCCGAACAATGCGCTGGTCCTACGGATTGGAAGGAACTACACAACAAAGTTATCCTTATTGCTACTAGATCATCTAGCGTAATCTACAATTGCGACATTTCAAAGATAGCTTTATATACTGAAGAGACGAAGGGCGTCATTTACTATATTTTGATGCATTGCAGCCCAGCAAGCCGCCATGCTGCACTGTACGTTAAAATTAAAAACAAGGGTTATTCAAGGGAGTCTACATTACAGATGAGCTGTCCTGGCTTATTTCAGCATTTTAATGCGGATGAGCGATGCTATCCTGCCAGCATCTGACGCTGTCATATCATTTTGCATGGGTTGTGTGCTGGATATATGAATGGATTTGGAGTGCGGTACTTTAATGGGTATCATGAAAAACCAATATGCCTCATGGATCACTTCTTAAGCCTTTGCCACGGCTTGAGGCAGATCACTTCTGTGCTTCTCCGAAACAATTCAGCATTTCAGGTGATCATCATCACGTCCACATACGTTGGAGCATCAAATAAGTTATACACTGTCATCACCCCTATGCACGGTGGAGCGGCCATTTTGGGAAAGGCCAGCATTACAGTGCATCCGTATTAAGAGCATCCACCTTTGATAAGGGTGATGTCACAATGTTACGCCTACATCAAGGCAGCCACTTATTTGTTGTCACATCAGAGCTGCCACTTATTTGTTGTTGGGATCAAAAAAACGACCTCACGGTAACTGCCAAGTTTGTTGTTGTGCCTGGAAATTTGGTGTTTTGCCTGGAAAATGTGCGCAATGCACTACTCGTCTACCATCTCCTATTCAAATTATTTGCTCATTATCCTATGGAGACTACAGGTACTATATTATTTGGCTCTGGGTTTATTTGATGTTTTTGTTTACAATTACTGATTTGTGGGGCCTTGAAAACACGTTGTATGACTTTCTTGCTATGGCCACTTAACATATCCAGTCCCGATTTTGCCATTCTTGCAGATTCCAGGAAAGTCACCTATTGTCTGGAAACAATGGTTTCCACATTTTCAAAAATTATTTAGTGGCTATTGACGCCACTACATTTTAACCTGCAAGGAAAGCAGCATTATTATTCAGTTAGCTGGGACAAGAGGGACAACAGGTTTTTGATAATTTACCCGCCTCATCAACAACAGGAGGTGATTGTGAAGGTTGGGATGTCTATGTGGAAGCAATGTCACATGTGCGAATATGTTCTCTGATCAACCTCGTTTACTGCTTGAGAGATTTAACTTTCTCAGGAGGGAACAATCACCTGACAAAATTATTGAAAAGTTTATTTTCTGATTGCAGATGTCTGGCTACTTCCTGTAACTTTGGTGACCAGCTAGATAGGTACTTTAGAGACCAATTTGTCTTTGCCTGCGATTCTAAAAACGTCCAAGAACGGCTGCTGAGTTGTAGAGATCCCATTCTGCTTGATGTGGTTGATGTTGCCAAGGCCATAGAACGTTCCATGATTTCGAGTGCACTCTTCATTGTGGGAGTTTCAAACATTTCACATCTCATGCTCCGAAGAACATCCTGCAAATGCTGTATACATGAAAGACAAACCTGCTCAGAGTGTGCCTATCAAAATGTGGTATAGATGTTATTCAAAATCCCATTTTGGGAATATGGGCAAACGGTGTAACAAATGTAAATGTATATTTCCAAGCAGGTTGCAAGGGTGGCAAGCCGCCTTTTAAATTCAATAGTGTGGGGGGGTATGGCCAAAGTGGCGGCGAAATAGGAAGCGTTGTTCAGTCTCCCCCGTCGGCGGCCCAGCACTCAAAGCGGCCATACACAGGGAATTTGTGACCATTTCTACAGCAGATAATGTGGAGCGTAGGCGTAAGAGAGACAATCTCACTCAGAAAACGTGGGAGTTAGATCGGATGCAGCAGCAAACAGGGGCACCTAGGGTGTGGCGTCAGGTGAGGGTTATGCAACAGCAACTTGCGGCACTAGACCAGGATAGGGCTGAATACGCAGTCACCTCCTCATCCATTAACTTCGGGAGGCCAGGCAGAGACAGGGGGTCCCAGAGATTCGTCTAGGGGATGGTAGGCGAGTATCAGAGGATTCCGAAATCGCGGAGGCCTTCCGGGATGTTTATGCCCATCTATATACAAGCCTATCACTGAACAACGCTGACAGCGCCGACTACCTCGTGGAGACCAATTTACCTATACTGACCAAAGCTCAGGCAGACCATTTGGAGAGAGAAATACGAATAGAAGAGGTTATTGCTGCCATTTCGGGCCTTAAACCAGCTAAGGCCCAGGGACTGATGGCTACTCTGCTGCTTTTCATAAAACGTTTTGCGCGCTGGTGGCTACTATCCTGGCCAGTCTCTTTAACTCCTTTGGCAAGCCAGGGGCGATCCCGTAAGAAATGCTCAAAGCCTTCATAGTGGTCATCCCGAAGCCAGGGCGGGACAGGACTGCCTGCTGAGCTTATCCTCCCATATCTCTCCTTAACATTGATATTAAACTATATACTGGAATATTAGCTGCTCGCTTTGCGCCCTACATGCCGAGGCTCGTTGGCCAAGATCAGGATGGCTTTATCCCTCAGCGCCAAATGAGCGACAAAACTAAATGGGCCCTCCACCTCATTGAGAAGACCTCCCGGACTCAAGGGGATTAAATGTGGCTTACCATCGACGCAGAGAAGGCCTTTGATAGGGTCCATTGGGCATATTTGGAACAGGTGCTCACGCACGTGGGGATGGGAGATAAACTCAGAACACACATCCTAAACTGTTATCGCTTCCCCACAGCCATGGTCCGGGTGAATGGCCACACTTCGTCCCGCTTCCCTGTAGGTAGAGGTACCAGGCAGGGGTGCCCCCTCTCACCCCTCCTTTTTGCGCTCTATATGAAACCTCTGGCCCACCGATTCCACCATAACCCGGCGATAACAAGGATCAAATTCGGGGGGGGGGATACCCATACAATTAGTCTATATGCAGATGATGTCCTAATTTCACTATCAAATCCGGTTCCCGCGCTACAAGCCTGCTTTCTGGAACTAGAAACCTTTGCACAGGCTTCAGGGTTCAAGGTTAGTAAGAACAAGTCTGTAACGCTCGACCTTTCCCTGTCACCTCCCACCCGGACATGTTTGCAAGAGCAACACCCTATCCAGTGGGCGTCGGACACAGTTTCCTACCTAGGGATCCACTTAGCTCCCTCTATCCCGGCCATAGCGACCGTTAATTATACTCAGCAGCGATCGAGAATATGCAAGGAGCTGGGTCAATGGAAACATAACCCGCTCTCCTGGCTCGGCAGGGTAGCAGCCACTAAAAGGACTATACTACCTCAGATCTTATATCTGTTCAAGACCCTGCCCCTTCGATCTCCCCCAGGTTGGATCCAACAAACCCAATCTGACCTCGCGCCATTCATATGGAACGGCTGCAAACCACAGATTAAGCATGCTCTAGCGGTCCTCCCACCAGAGAAAGGCGGCCTTGGTGTCCCCGACCTCCAACCCTATTTGCCAGCGACACAATTATGCCAATTGGTTGAATGCAACCGTCTGGAATCAGAGAAACATTGGCTACTCCAAGACCAAGCAGTTGCAGCTACACCCCTCCAGAATGTTCCCTTCCTTCAGAGGGCTCTCAGACCGCCTGTCTATGCATCTTACATTACTCGAGTCACCGTAGAGGCCTGGGATTGCACTAACATTAAACATAGCCTGATCACCTTCCCCTCCCAGCTCACCCTGCTATTTGATAACCCCGACTTTCAGCCAGGCGTGGGTGAAGCAGACTTTGTACGGTGGCGATCCTCAGAGTGACGATTCCTGGGCCATCTTTTTGATGTTGACGGGATCATACCGTTCCAACAGGTCAAATCAGAGTATAGAATCCCTGAAACTGAACAACTAAGACACCTCCAGATTTGACACTGGGCACTAAAGCCTCAAATTTGGCTGCCTTTCCACATATGATAAATGGCTTCTTACTCACACATCAGATAAAAAACTAATCTCTGAGCTGTATAAAATGCTACCAGCCAGAAACGCACATATGTACAGCACAGCCGTGCACGATGGGAGCGGGACTTGGGCAGGTTACTTAGCAACAAGAAATGGGAAGGAGTGTACTACAGGGCCCGCCACTCTGCCTACCCCACGGGACTGACCGAAACACTAACCAAACTAGCTACCTATTGGTATTACACCCCTGAGTGCCTCCACCGCACGGACCCTAGACAGAGCGCTGACTGCTGGCGGGTTGTGGGAACGTAGGCACCTTGGTACACCTCATTTGGGACTGCAAACACGTACAGGCATACTGGAGTCAGGTTCCTAACGAGGTGGACGAACACCTAGAGACACAATTGCCACAGTTTCCTGCATACATTCTACTAGGTCTCCCAAAACCCTTGACGTACCCTCTTAGGTCCTGCAGAGGCTGCTTGATTGCAATTGCCCTAGGCTCAGCTTTTCAAAACATACTAACACATTGGTGCACCTCTCAGACCCCTATGTTCACAGCTTGAATATATTGATTGTGACACATTCTGGGGAAGGAGAAGTTGACCCTCACGCTAGCCGGGAAAGGCTCCACATTCGGAGAGCTCTGGCAGCCATTCTTGTCTCTTCTTGCGTCTGAATTTCTAGAAGTTACCTACCGCAGATACTTGCAACTCCTACGACTCCCTGATCAGCAACCGAAATTGATCTAAGGCCCCTACTCACATACTGAGACCCGGACAGCTCCCACATTTTGTTTCATCCGATGGACGAGGGAAGGGAGAGGGGTTGGTGGGGGGGGGGGGTTTAGAATAAGTTTCATTTCATGTTCAGGCATTCTATTCATATGCTCTGACTTCTTTGCTCCATTATTTCAGCCACTTGAGGCCTATGCTGCCCTTGCTATGCTATATATCTGAAACTTAACTCAGACAAGACGACTCCTGGTGGCCGGCCGCACTGGGAACAGCTCCAACACCCACCGACCATGCACGCAACCTAGGTATCATCCTCGACTCCGCCCTCCCCATGACAAAGCTGTCTCATCCTCCTGCTTCAACACCCTCTGCATGGTCCGCAAGATCTACAGGTGGATCCCCACTGAAACGAGAAGAACGGTCACCCAGGCCCTCGTCAGCAGCAGGTTGGACTACGGAAACGTCCTGTACGCAGGAGCCTCAGCCAAACTCCTGAAAATGACTTCAACGCATTCAGAACTCATCTGCACACCTGATCCTCTACATCCCTCACCGCAACCACATCACACCCAACCTGAGATACCTGCACTGGCTCCCAGCCAACAAGAGGATCACCTTCAAACTCCTCACCCACACACACAAGGCACTCCACAACACTGGACCAGAATACCTCAACAGACGACTCATCTTCTATACCCCCAACTGCCAGCTTCGCTCTGCCGACCTCACCCTCGCCACAGTCCCCTGGATCCGAACAGTGACCTCCGGGGGCAGATCGCTCTCCCACCTCGACGCCAAAACCTGGAGCACCCTCCCCATCCCATTACGACAGACCCAAGACTTGCTGACCTTCAGAAGACTTCTCAAGCACTGGCTTTTCGAGCAGTAGCAGCACCCCCCCCCCTCTTGAGACCCTCATGGGTAAGTAGTACACTTTACAAATGCCCTGATTGATTGATTGATTGACTGATTGATTGATTGATTGAGATGTCAGACATGCTGTTTGTGGATACATTTCAATAAAAAGATTTAAACCATAAAGTCAATAGTGTGGATGCAGGAATGGATGACTAAATGTCTGATTTGACTAAAGGACTTTGCGACTGGCATATCTTCTGATCTTCAGGACACAGAATACCCCATTGGCCATCAGTGAGCAAATAACTGATTCTGTATTGGTGGAGCAGATTCTACAATCCCTCAAGGCTATCCCA
The DNA here is from genome assembly GCF_964263255.1 of Lissotriton vulgaris. Lineage (NCBI taxonomy): Eukaryota > Metazoa > Chordata > Amphibia > Caudata > Salamandridae > Lissotriton > Lissotriton vulgaris. The sequence continues at coordinate 1,376,380,110 of NC_141695.1, forward strand.
ACAGACAGCAAGGAGGCCCAGGACAACCTTTGGACAATCTTCAAGGCACAGAATGAATTAAAGGAGGCTGTCTAATCGCTCCAGAAACTGGCAGAGGAGAAGAGTACAGCAACAAACAGTGTAAAATACATCTCCACTCAAATCCTGGAATCCAACAAAGGTTGGCCTATCAAAAGACTTACTGACAGACGCCCTTACCTACTTGCTGCTGTTTCTTTTTGCAACGCCACGCTACCCAGGGCCTGAGCCAAGCCCGTGGTCTTCACCCGCCAGCCTCACCCACCTGTTGCCGCCCCTGAGCGCGGAGCGCAGGAGTGCCCGGAACTTCAATTCCCAGGAGGCAGTGCGATCTCATGGGAGCTGCAGCGTCAACTCACTCGGCTTGCCTTCAGACCTTCGTCGGGGCTACCGCGGCTTGGGACGCGTGCGGGCTCGCACGGGCAAAGCCCGGGGCATGGGCGGGCACGTCCTTGCTCGTCTGTGCCTGGATGAGGCTGGGCTGGACCCAGTCTCTTAGCCTTCACATGGACCAAGTGGACACAGATGATTGTCAGTAAGGGACTGAACTCTTTATTTAAGTGATTATACCTACTATAAATCTAGGTTCTCCTTGTATCTTGCTTGTGCTCTGCTGAGCGGGGGTTTGTATTGTCATAGTACTCGAGTTGGCTGTGGGTTCTGTTATTAGCTTGCAGGGAGAAAAAAGTAGAATGTGGAGCACCTTAATATTGTATATATTGCACCCAGTGAAGAGTAGTAACGTTTGGCCTCAGCTGTTTTATTCTACAACTAGCAAGGGGTAAAAGAAAAATGCCAAGTCCCAAGCCCTGCACAGAAAAAAGAGCTCTCAGTGACACACAGCAAACTTTATTGAGCTACCTCACAGGGGCAATGGGGGCCCTGGACAAACAGATATCCTCCGTAGAAGAGTCACTAGAGGCAGGAACATCTCGCATTATTTCTGAACCAGAACAATCTGATGCATTCGACTCTTCGAGGTTCGGTTTAAAGTCCAATGCAGCTCCAAATGGTTGCATCCAGCATATTTCTGAGGAGATTCTATTGAGTGACTCCGATTCCTCGTTACAACCTCCCCAGAAAAAACAAAGAATCCAGCTCCTGGAGAGAAATTAAGCAATGTACAAGTAATAGGTGATGGCTGTAATAAAACACTGAAGCCCACGGTTCCCACTGCGATAAAACAGGGCTTCCAAGGGAAAAAAAGAGCAGGGTCAAGAAAAGGTCCTTGTAAAGGTAAAGATGAGTCCAGTAGAAGGTGTGACTCCCACAGTAACGATTTAAAGATCCTAACAACTTGGGTCGAAAGGTTGGACCTCTATGTGAGAGTCACACTAGATCAAATGGGTGCTAGACTGACCAACATTGAAGCTTATATGACCAGTAATACTAACTAAGTCAATAATATGAAATTAACATCTGTCGAACCAGGAAAGGAGAATAGGGGCAGTATGTGCAAAGTAGGCAACCAAGTGCGCTAGAAACAAGTTCCCATAAAATCAATAACAACGAGTTTGCAATGCCCAGTTTGGTCAACCCCAAAGATAGTGCAAATTCCCCGAGAAAAGATTTTCCACCACAGATTATGATGAGTAATCTAACGGTTAACATAGAGAACGGGGACGGGAACAGGGGTACTATGAAGAAAGTAGGAGATATTAGGCCCAACTTCCCTCCCCGAGTGCCACAGATCCATCAACAACCAGGGGACCCTCTCTTAGATCAAATCCATGATAGGTTTGGAACAAACTAACACCTTGATTTACCACTTGATGCAACCCCATACATAATCATTTTGACAAACGTACCAAAAAAAAGGCCCACTAGAAAGAGAAACTTGGGATACATTGCGAAATAAATCATTACATTGGTTAGGCAGGAGGGTAGGATCAACTAAACAATTTTCACCGAGTTCAAGATGGTGAGAAGGGTCCAGTGGGTCGGTTATCATGGAAAAATGCTGCCAGGAGATTGTGTTGTTCTAACTTTTAAAACACCTTCACATGTGAAGAAAATTTTATGGATGGAAGGAAATAATCCATTAGCATTGGGAGGAATTCATGTGTTACCGCTTGGCTTTTTCTATCCACCTTTTTTTGGGGATGTGAGGGAATATAGGTTTAGAGATAGCGAAGAAACTCAAAGCTACTGCTATAATTTTCCAACTTTTAATAAGTATAACATGCTCTCTGGCATGGAGGAAACAGTTTGACTGGCTAAGTTAAAACCCAAATATTTTAGGACACAGGAAGAACATATTAGGCCGGGACTACCTTTCTCGGAGTATGCGTTAAATCCTAGTCCACGGGCCCGCATTATGGAAATTAGTCATCAATCCGACTTTCAGATTTCGCATCATCACTGTGCATCTGATAGCACTGGTTTAGTGTCATATACGAATATCAAATATCGAGTTAAAACAGAGAAGTGTAGGGAACATGACGAACCCCGAATTCCAATTGGGGCTTACTGAACATGACATTATACAGACAGGAATTTCGAAGGAATCCACACTTCATATTGTCTATTGGAATGTAGCAGGCCTGCGATCTAAAATTACCAACGATCTATGGCTTGAATTCGTTGGTAAATCTAATGTGCTTTGCTTACAAGAGACTTGGGCCCCTACGGCCATACACACTGAGGGTTACAAGACCTATTTCTCGCCTGCGACTCCTTCAACCTTAGAGATTATAGAAATAGTTTCCCTTAAATCCTAACCTAATTTTCAAATTATAACCCTCAATACGAACAAACATGATATGTACGTGCTGTTCAGTTTTTATAATACATGCATAAGGACCCGCTGATTGCAACTTTAACAGAAATTAACTTTGTCTTACAGTAAATCAAAAACAAGATTACTAAAAATGTTTTTGTAATATGGGGGGGTGATTTTAACTTAACGCCATGCGGGCATAATGGCAATTTAACCTGTTGCTTGATAGATGAGAATAGAAATAATTTAACGCACTTCCCTCACACAATAAGTGGCGACTGTCTGAATGAAACATTATTCATTTTGGAACTTGGTTCGGCTAATGAACTAGTGGTACCCCCAGTTCCACTCACTCAGACTTTTAGCGGAAAAGGAGCCACTACTCTTATAGATTTCATCTTTGTATCAAGTAGTGTTGCGTCCCGTTTACTGAATTTTAAAACCCATGATAATGCTACCAGCGATCGTTTTCCAAATAGTGTCTCAATACTTTGCCCACATAAACCTGAAAGAAGTAATTTAGAGAGAATGTATGGGCAAAAAACTTGATCATGGACAGGATGAATGGGTATTCTCTCAAATGGGACAAAGTTGACCCACTTGAGACTACAACAGTGGTAGTAAAGAACTCTCTTAAATCCATAGAGAAATGCCTGGACATTACAACCCCATATCAAGAGGTTTTAAGTAGCTTCGCAGCAATAACAAAAGCAGTAAAGGAAGCCCTGTTCATCCAACAAAAATATAGGAAGGGTAAAAGTAAAGGATGGTTTAATGAGACCTGTACAAAAGCATACAGTGACCTAAAATTAGCCCTACATAAAGTAGTAAGGGACAAACAAGAAATTGCCCAGCTTAGAAAAGCATATAACCGGGCTATAAAATTAAGGAAAGTTGAATTAAAAAAAGAAATCTTGGAAAAACCACATAAGAGCTGTATGATTAAGGACAGTACTGCATTTTGGAAGGCCATCAAATCTCCATTCCTTTCGGAAGCCAGGGATAACCAAAACATTTAAATTGCCGTACATGAAACACAATGGATAGAACATTTCTCACAGATTCAATCCTGGTCCCGATATTCAGAAAAGGAGATCGCCAGAGTCCGTCCTGCTACCGTCCCATTTCTTTGTTAGAATCTTTGGGCAAAGTGGCGGGATGTATCATTCTTATTTGCCTACAGCAATGGGCAGATGAGAACAAAAGACTGTCAGATCTCCAATTCTGGTTCAGGGAAGGTCTGGGCATCATGGAGCAAGGCCTTAATTTGACCCTCCTAATGGGTAAATACGTGAACACAAAGGGGGGGAACTTGTACATGGCATGTGTAGATCTAACCGCAGCTTTCGACTGCGTAAGCCATTCCAAATTATGGAGTATTTAAACAAAGATGGGTGTAGAGCTCTCTTTTTTACGAGAACTATATTCAAATGCCACGGCACGGGTGAGGTGAGGTTTAGGTGGGGAGCTTATGGAGACAAAATAGAGGTAAGAAAACTGTTGTTCATGAGGGCTACCACTGCGTTAGTTAACTTTGCGCAGAGGCTAGGTAAAAGGCAACCGGTGGAGATGCTCCAAATATACCAAGCCAAATGTATCAGCACGGCGATTTATGGAGCTGGGATGTGGGGTTACGGAAGGGTAGATGCCCTCCAAAAAGTCGAGAATAGCTTTCTGAGGTTTCTACTGGCAGTTCCGCAAGGTTCTTCGCCCTTCAACTGTCATGTAGAATTAGGTTTGCCATATATCATAGTGAAATTACAACCGATTTTGCTATGGCATCGTATATGGTCATCCCCCAAAACACTATTCAACCAGGAGCTCCTGAATGATTGTCTTGGCCTTGAAAACGTACACAAGATTGGTTGGCTCTCTTATGTGAAAAACGTTTTGTACGATTTGGTATTGGTAAGGTATTATTACAATCCCTCACAGATATCAGAGATCCCTAAAAAAAAAGGCTAAACAAGCACTGGCGTTGCCAATAGATCTCGCAGTAGGAAAGTTGGAGCTATTGGTTTTGTAAATGACAAAGTCCTTTATGTTTTTAAAATGAAAAAAAAAAGGCATTGTTATTTGCAATTGTAATAGCTCCAAATTTCCTACTGCGAGACCTATTGGCAACCAATGCAATAGGTCTCGCATTAATTAAGTTTGAGCTATTGGCATTGCTAAATATTGCAACACCAAATGCAACTAAAGTCTATAAATTGTATGTTAAAAAAATGTGTATTTATTTTTGTAGCAATGGTGGCATGCTGCGCTTTAGATGAATATGTTCAAAAGTAAAGTGCGCCATACTGCGATTGGTACAATACTTAATTGTGGATGCGTTAACAATCGATGTGTGCATTGATGGCTGGTGGTGTATGTGCCTGTAGAAATTGTGCACTGATGGTTGGTGGTGTGCGTGCCTGGTGAAAGCGTGCACTGACGGCTGGTGGTGTGTGCCTGGTGAAAGCATGCACTGATGGCTGTTGGTGTGTGTGTGCCTGGTGAAAGCGTGCACTGACGGCTGGTGGTGTGTGCCTGGTGAAAGCATGCACTGATGGCTGGTGGTGTGTGTGTGCCTGGTGAAAGCGTGCACTGACGGCTGGTGGTGTGTGCCTGGTGAAAGTGTGCAGTGATGGCTGGTGGTGTATGTGTGCCTGGTGAAAGCGTGCACTGACGGCTGGTGATGTTTTTGCCTGTTGAAAGCGTGCACTGACGACTGATGGTGTCTGTGCCTGTTGAAAGTGTGCACTGACTTGTGGCTGTGCGTGTGGTTGTGTGTGTGTGATTGTGTGTGTGGTAGTGTGTGTGGTTGTGTGTGTGTGAGTGTGGTAGTGTGTGTGGTTGTGTGTGTGCAGTTGTATGTATGGTTCAATGTGTGGTGGTATGCAAATCAGCACCACGCTTTACTTCACGCTATGCACCTCCACTCCACACTCCTCCACTCTGTGCCCCTCTTCATCACTCCACACTACTCTACAACACTCCATTCTATGACATTTCACGCCAGTGTCTGCTACACTATATGGGCTGTCAGTGAAAGCTATTGTTCATTTTAAAAAAAAACTCAAATGAGGATTTGAGACCGCCCATTACTTACCATTGGTAGCCTCCCACATCACCCTTGTTTCCTTACTTCCTACTGGTCACACCTCCGCCTTACCTCTTGCTGCCTCCTGGGCTTCCGTCCTTGTCCCTGCTGTGGATCATGGACCAAGTACTGCTTCATGGCCAGCGTCCTTCCACTGGCCACAGGCTCCATCACCAGGCCCCACCTTCCTTTTTTTTGAAGGTTTATTATAGCACAAACTAGACCCGAAGATATTGGAGCACTTTACATGAGCACCAGCTATATTACACAAGTATACATTCACTTGTACTTTAAAAGTACAGCACGATGAAGTGATTTGCACAGAATCACAGGACGTTCAGCTGACCAATCACAAGACTCGCACCTGGTTCCTAAGTTCCAAAGTCACCAGCTCTGGGTTATACCACATCTTCTCCACAAACCTTGACCACAATCCTGAGCACAACTGCTTTTATATTGATTTCTTGACCGCTTTTATATTGATTTCTTGACCGCTTTTATATTGATTTCTTGACCACAACGAAGGGTTAAATGTAAGTTTATTGATTGCACGTGAATAAAAACACTCGAGCCGTTGGTGTGGGAGACTAAACTGCTCCGCAATCGAAGCTGGGGTTGAGGTGTGAAAGGGGGGAGGGGGGGTTAAAATCCACAATGCTGACCGGGGAAATCCTGTGGTCAACTGCACAGCACAACGCCCTGGCAAGCAAAATGGGGCACTGGCTTTGTAAACATACTCCGGACAGGTCGAGGTGTAAAGTAACAGAATTGGGAGAGATCAGAAATGTGCTAACGGCAATAAGTGCCGAACGTTATTACTCTCTGTGTCTAACAATATGCACACTTAAATAATAACGAGTATTTAAATAACTCAAAAACAGGCCGAATCATTGACCAAAGAAACGTGGCATGGAATGGGACAGCAAATTATGTTAAAATGACTTCTGGAATAATACACGCAGCTGGTGGGGGTTGGGGGAGACAGTGCTGGTAGTAAGTGCGGAGATGTGAAAGGGCGGGAGAATGCGGCTGATTAACAATTCACTGTGCAAATGCATTCGTGGATTTATCATCAGTTCTTAGACCATCTGAAACCTTGACCACAATCCTGAGCACAACTGCTTTTATATTGATTTCTTGACCGCTTTTATATTGATTTCTTGACCACAACGAAGGGTTAAATGTAAGTTTATTGATTGCACGTGAATAAAAACACTCGAGCTGTTGGTGTGGGAGACTAAACTGCTCCGCAATCGAAGCTGGGGTTGAGGTGTGAAAGGGGGGAGGGGGGGGTTAAAATCCACAATGCTGACCGGGGAAATCCTGTGGTCAACTGCACAGCACAACGCACTGGCAAGCAAAATGGGGCACTGGCTTTGTAAACATACTCCGGACAGGTCGAGGTCTAAAGTAACAGAATTGGGAGAGATCAGAAATGTGCTAACGGCAATAAGTGCCGAACGTTATTACTCTCTGTGTCTAACAATATGCACACTTAAATAATAACGAGTAATTAAATAACTCAAAAACAGGCCGAATCATTGACCAGAGAAACGTGGCATGGAATGGGACAGCAAATTATGTTAAAATGACTTCTGGAATAATACACGCAGCTGGTGGGGGTTGGGGGGAGACAGTGCTGGTAGTAAGTGCGGAGATGTGAAAGGGCGGGAGAATGCGGCTGATTAACAATTCACTGTGCAAATGCATTCGTGGATTTATCATCAGTTCTTAGACCGTCTGATGGTCTGAAGTGGGGTTTGGGCATGAAAGACGTCGAGAGAGGCTAAAGAAGACCTGAGAAGATGTTGCAGGAGCCTAATAATTCAAGAAACAAGGAGCACAGGGTACCCACGTATAAATAACAAGCAAAAGCAAATGGTGGGGGCCTGAAGGAGGAGGGGGTGCGAGGGATGAGTGAGGATGGGGTAGATGGGGAGGGAACACGGCCTGGGGGAAGCTGGCTGGGGAGGGGGAGGAGAAATCCAAGGAAGGCTGTGTGAGGGGAGGTGCTGGAGCTGAAAGTACGGCCGGCCGGCCATCCAAGAATAATTAGGGGAGGAGAAGCCGAGAAGCAGCAGAGAGCACGCTGGGCGAAGTCCTTTGATGTGCTGCGAAGATGAGCGGCCGGGAAACTGAAAGTACGGCCGATAGGAGGGAGGGAGGCTGATGCGTGTACTTGTTTGGTCACGTGGTTCACGTGAACTTAAACAAAACCGCAGCAGAAAGCCCTTGGTTTGACGAGGATTTTGGCTACTTGAATTCTCGCTCTGCTCAATGCGCTTGTGCGCATTGATAGGTCGCGAGACCTAAAAAACTGTGCTTGACTCATTTGGAAGGACTAAGATTAGCCATGGAGGCAAATAAAAACTCAGTCCAACATATCCTAACAATTCAGACCACTTTAACTATACAGCCTTATCCAACGTTCAACTTGAGTGGTAATGATAGCTTTGTTTTGGTACGATTTAGGATGAACATATTCCACCATTTGATAACCTTTCCCGAAACAAACGATTGGTCAAAAACGTTACCTACCTGCCCCTGTGATGAAGTATCTTTGCAATCATCAATGTATGTGGTTCTGTTTTGCAAATTTTATAAGGAACAGAGGAAACAGCAGGTAACACCCATATTAAAAATGTGGGGCTTGCAACAATGTCGCCCAGCTTACATTGCAAAGCAATTTCTGGAAGCAGAGTGCTTTGCAAAAAATATAGCCCACTTTTTGAAGCTCTGTATTAAACACAGGATGAACTTAGAATAGGATCGGTACCGCATATACTGTGTAAGAATACAGTTGTTTTCCTCTTTGTACTTTAATGATGCATTTGAGGTCCTCTAATATTCAGCTGGTATCCTGGCACTTTATATTGTTGGTATGTAATGTCATTGATTGAACCTAAAACCTTTTAAAATTATTTATTATAACCAGAGGATGAAATTTTAATCCTTTTTAATGTATTTTTAAAGATTGTATTTTTATGGTTTTTATATTTTCATGAAAACCGAATAAAGGAATTTGAATTGAATTGAATTGACTAAAGTACTACTTTCAGTGCACACACATTCATTTTTAGAAGCACAAATGGTAAATACAGTATTAAAATGATGGCTGATTCAGCGCCCCTTATTACAATCTTGTCTGATGTTTGCTTTTATCAGTACTGGAGCAAAAGCATGCCTCTTCAAGAAACCGACTTGCACCCTAAAGCTTTGGGGTAGCAGGACATCGATTTATTTGTGTACTTCTTTGAATCTATCACCTGTTTTAGGAGAACAGCAGTTACCAGGCTGTATGTTGCTCTGAAAGGCAGATATTTGGTTGGCTGGCAACATTTGGCAAAGCTGGGCCTTATGTTAATTACAGATTCAGAAACACCAGTAGTAGAAAATTGACACATTCTAAGCGAAATTGGGGTTGAAACATCTACCTGATGACATGTCACTCTCTCTACTTGATACCCCGTTGGTGGAGGCTTTTGAGACCTTACCTACTATCAACCATGTTCCATTAGATACTGTTTCGGATGTTTTACAAATATTTCCCGACATTATGGGACAATATTGGGTCCATCAAAAATGTTGAGCATAAAATTAAATTGAAGTCCAATGCATTGCCCATTGTCTACATAGTCTGACCTATTCCTTTACGTGTTAATGACGACCTCAAACAAATTCTACAAAAATTAGTTTCTGAAGGAGTCATTATGTCAACTGACTCTGCAGAATGGGTGAACCCCATTGAGGTAGTCTGGAAAAAAATCTGGGGAAAGTCATTTGTGTGTGGATTTTTGCACTCTGAACAAAAACATTGTTGTGGACTCTCACTCCCTCCTCAAAGTGCAGAAATTACTAGCCAATTTGGGCCACACCAAATTGTTTTTGCTGATTAATTTACAGTCAACGTACCACCAGATACCTTTAGCAAACAAGTTGCATAATTTGACCACCTTTATCCCTCCTCTTGGTATGTTTAAATTCATGTGTCTTCCTTTCAGGCTGACCTCTGCTGCCACTGTGTTTCTAGGGTTCATGGATGTCATTCTGGAAGGTGATATCGGCGTGCATTTCCAGGATGATGATCTGATCTTTGCTAAAAATGTCCAGATGCACAATGACATATTGGACATGGTCCTTAGAATTTTCAAAGATTTAGGAATTACATTTATTAACAATAAATGCACATTTTAGTACAAGAACTAGATTATTTGGGTCATCATATTTCCAATGAGGGAGTTAAACCAAAATTTTACCAGGTGCAATCTGTTCAGGATATGTTTCCTCCCAAAGACAAGGATTGTCTTCAGTCCTTTTTAGGGCTTAGCGAGTACTATTCCCAGTTCAAAGAGTGGTATGCCTTTGTTGTCCAAACGTTCTTCTTAAAGAAGGACGTTAAGTTCATATAGAACGAACATGTTGAACAGGCTTTTAAAAAAAATCAAAACTCAAATTACTTCTGCTTCAGCACAGGCTTCATTTTATTCTGATAAAAAAAGTTTAGTGAATGTGAACACCAGTAAAGTTGGTCTACGTGAAGTCATTTCACAGTGTGTGGATGGTAAAGAACAGGGTGTATCATTTGCATCTCGTACCCTAAGACAGCCTGAGACCAATTGTAGCACCTTAGAGCGAGAAGCACTTGCATTCTGCTGGGAAGTTGAGAAGTTTAGAGTCTTTTTATGGGGTACTAACTTTGCGATATATACAGACTGCAAGCCTCTTATTTATCTATTGAATGGTAATGGCACGGGCAAAGCATCAGCTAAGTTGGTTAGGCTTTTGGCACAACTTCGGGAATTTTTTTTACCATAAAGGACATCCCTGGAGTTAAAAACAGCCGAGCTGATGGCTTGTTGAGAATGCCTTTGGAATCCGATGGTTTGTCTGATCAGGAAGAAGAGGTTGATTATGTGACGGCATTGCTAGATGATTTGTAAGAGTACAATAGAGTGATTTCTAATCAGTGGTTGCAAGCCCTTAACTTGGATCAGTACTTGAAGAATATGATGAAATACGTCAAAGATGGCTGGCCACATTTGAAAAACTTAGTGTGGGTGTTAAACCTTTGGGAAACGTTTCTGAAGAACAATCAGTTGCCACTGGGTGCATAATGTGTCAGGGCCTATGCATGCCTCCAACTGCTGTTAGAGCTAAGCTGATCGGTTTAGCATAGGAGTGGCATTTAGGCATCAGTGGTGCATACAATGTCATACATTCACCCCAGTACAGAGATCTGGGCCTAAATCCATCGTTTTTTTGCACTCCATACCACCCCAGTTCAGACATGGCCATATGCAAATCAGTCTGACCCTGTGCCTCATGGGAACAGTCCAGCTCGAACTGCCAAGCCATGCCTTCCCTGGACCGGAAACAAGCTTTCCGAGGACCGGTTTCTGGCATTTCAGCCGTCTTCAGCCCGGCTTGCTTGAATCCAGTGGTGTGGAGTGCATGGGACTCACGTCTGAGCATACCCATCCCACATGTTCAGACATGGCCATATGCAAATCAGTCTGACCCTGTGCCTCATGGGAACAGTCCAGCCCAAACTGCCAAGCCATGCCTTCCCTGGACCGGAAACAAGCTTCCGAGGACCGGTTTCTGGCATTCCAGCCATCTTCAGCCCGGCTTGCTTGAATCCAGTGGTGTGTAGTGCATGGGACTCATGTCTGAGCATACCCATCCCACTCGTGGTGACAAATGCAAAAACCACAGTTGATGGACAGAATGCAGAACAATGTCATACATTCACCCCAGTACAGAGATCTGGGCCTAAATCCATCGTTTTTTTACACTCCACACCACCCCAGTTCAGACATGGCCATATGCAAATCAGTCTGACCCTGTGCCTCATGGGAATAGTCCAGCCCGAACTGCCAAGCCATGCCTTCCCTGGACCGGAAACAAGCTTCCGAGGACCGGTTTCTGGCATTCCAGCCGTCTTCAGCCTGGCTTGCTTGAATCCAGTGGTGTAGAGTGCATGGGACTCACGTCTGAGCATACCCATCTCACTCGGGGTGGGGTGACAAATGCAAAAACCACAGTTGATGGACAGAATGCAGAACAATGTCATACATTCACCCCAGTACAGAGATCGGGGCCTAAATCCATTGTTTTTTTGCACTCCACACCACCCCAGTTCAGACATGGCCATATGCAAATCAGTCTGACCCTGTGCCTCATGGGAACAGTCCAGCCCGAATTGCCAAGCCATGCCTTCCCTGGACAGGAAACAAGCTTCCGAGGACCGGTTTCTGGCATTCCAGCCGTCTTCAGCCCGGCTTGCTCGAATCCAGTGGTGTGGAGTGCATGGGACTCACGCTGAGCATACCCATCCCACTCGGGGTGACAAATGCTAAAAACCACAGTTGATGGACAGAATCCAGAACATTGTCATACATTCACCCCAGTACAGAGATCTGGGCCTAAATCCATTGGTTTTTTGCACTCCACACCACCCTAGTTCAGACAGGGCTATATTCTAATCAGTCTGACCCTGTGCCTCATGGGAACAGTCCAGCCCGAACTGCCAAGCCATGGCTTCCCTGGACCGTAAACAAGCTTCCGAGGACCAGTTTCTGGCATTCCAGCCATCTTCAGCCCAGCTTGCTTGAATCCAGTGGTGTGGAGTGCATGGGACTCACGTCTGAGCATACCGATCCCACTCGGGGTGAAAAATGCAAAAAACACAGTTGATGAACAGAATGCAGAACAATGTCATACATTCACCCCAGTACAGAGATCTGGGCCTAAATCCATCGTTTTTCTGCACTCCACACCACCCCAGTTCAGACATGTCCATATGCAAATCAGTCTGACCCTGTGCCTCATGGGAACAGTCCATCTCGAACTGCCAAGCCATGCCTTCCCTGGACCAGAAAGAAGCTTCCGAGGACCGGTTTCTGGCATTCCAGCCGTCTTCAGCCTGGCTTGCTCGAATCCAGTGGTGTGGAGTTCATGGGACTCACGTCTGAGCATACCCATCCCACTCGGGGTGACAAATGCAAAAACCACAGTTGATGGACAGAATGCAGAACAATGTCATACATTCACCCCAGTACAGAGGTCTGGGCCTAAATCCATCGTTTTTTTGCACTCCACACCACCCCAGTTCAGACATGGCCATATGCAAATCAGTCTGACCCTGTGCCTCATGGGAACAGTCCAGCCCAAACTGCCAAGCCATGCCTTCCCTGGACCGGAAACAAGCTTCCGAGGACCGGTTTCTGGCATTCCAGCCATCTTCAGCCCGGCTTGCTTGAATCCAGTGGTGTGGAGTGCATGGGACTCACGTCTGAGCATACCCATCCCACTCGGGGTGACAAATGCAAAAACCACAGTTGATGGACAGAATGCAGAGCAATGCCATACATTCACCCCAGTACAGAGATCTGGGCCTAAATCCATCGTTTTTTTGCACTCCACACCACCCCAGTTCAAACATGGCCATATGCAAATCAGTCTGACCCTGTGCCTCATGGGAACAGTCTAGCCCGAACTGCCAAGCCATGCCTTCCCTGGACCGGAAACAAGCTTCCGAGGACTGGTTTCTGGCATTCCAGCCGTCTTCAGCCCGACTTGCTTGAATCCAGTGGTGTGGAGTACATGGGACTCACGTCTGAGCATACCCATCCCACTCGGGGTGACAAATGCAAAAACCACAGTTGATGTACAGAATGCAGAACAATGTCATACATTCACCCCAGTACAGAGATCTGGGCCTAAATCCATCATTTTTTTGCACTCCACACCACCCCAGTTCAGACATGGCCATATGCAAATCAGTCATGACTCAGTCTGCCTCATGGGAACAGTCCAGCCGGAACTGCCAAGCCATGCCTTCCCTGGACCGGAAACAAGCTTCTGAGGACCGGTTTATGGCATTCCAGCCGTCTTCAGCCCGGCTAGCTTGAATCCAGTGGTGTGGAGTGCATGGGACTCACGTCTGAGCATACCCATCCCACTCGGGGTGACAAATGCAAAAACCACAGTTGATGGACAGAATGCAGAACAATGTCATACATTCACCCCAGTACAGAGATCTGGGCCTAAATCCATCGTTTTTTTGCACTCCGCACCACCCCAGTTCCGACATGGCCATAAGCAAATCAGTCTGACCCTGTGCCTCATGGGAACAGTCCAGCCTGAACTGCCAAGCCATGCCTTCCCTGGACCGGAAACAAGCTTCTGAGGACCGGTTTCTGGCATTCCAGCCGTCTCCAGACCGGCTTGCTTTCAATCCAGTGGTGTGGAGTGCATGGGACTCACGTCTGAGCATACCCATCCCACTCGGGGTGACAAATGCAAAAACCTCAGTTGATGGACAGAATGCAGAACAATGTCATACATTCACCACAGTACAGAGATCTGGGCCTAAATCCATCATTTTTTGGTACGTTTGAGCAGTCACCCTTCCAATCTTATAAGAAGTATCCCCTATGGGGAACTTCTTAGGATTAAACGTAATTGTTCAGATGAGAGGGAGTTCCAAATTGCAGCCAAGGCCAGTATGCAACGTTTCAAGGCACGAGGTTACAGGAAATTTTGAATAAAGCATTCAATAGGGCTAACATCCTCAAAAGAGAGAGCCTACTGAAGACGAAGGAGACCAATAAGAAGGACTCATTGGAGAATAGTGGAGGGAAATTTCGCCTCATCACTACATTCTCGAAAAGTGCAACGTACTTGAAAAAGATCTTAAGAAAAAGTTGGCACATTTTACAGACAGATGAGGTTCTGAGCACTGATCTTCCTCCTAATCCTTTAATACTTTTTAGGAAGGCGAGATCAATAAAAAATGATCTAGTGCACAGTTATTTGACTGGGACCCCAAAATCAGCTTTTGCCTCTTTTTCAAGGGTTTTTCCCATGTGGGAAGTGTAAAGCTTGTAAAACCAGCAAAAGAGTACTCACCTACAAAATTCCTAATGTAGGAGTATGTAGGAACATCAGAAGGTTTCTCACGTGTACTACTCCCTACAGTGTTTATTGTCTCACCTGTCCTTGCGGGCTTCGCTATATGGGGAGCACCATCCACCCCATGAAAATTAGAATTCTAGAGCACATGCGGTCCATTGCCCAGGGGGATGAAGCGTACCCTGTTGCACGTCATTTTGATAAAGTGCATCAACGCAACAGGGATCTACTTAGTTAGTTTGGGTTAGATCATGTACCCAGCAATCCCAGAGGTGGGGATAGTTTGCTGCGGCTCCGTAGATTGGAGTCAAGATACATCATTGACATGCAAACTAAGAATCCGCTTGGACTTAATAGTAGTGAGTAATTAGAGATCCATCTGGGAGAATAATGGTCCTGTATATGTTTCCTTGGTCAGTCAAGACACCTGCTAGAGTAGGTTTTGGGGTGTTATTACCAGAGCTTTTGAGTTATGAATCATGTGACTGTATATTCAGATGCTCATTGTTTCACTCACCTATCTCTTTGTATATACTCTGCGTCTTTGTATCTCTCTTACTAAGTTTAAATGAATTCTAGTGAATTATTGGATTATTCTTTTTTTTTCTCTTCTTCATTTTTCTCTCTTCTTCCTTTCTTTTGGTTTTCTTCTTCCTTCGGATTTTCTTATCTCCTTTAATCTCTGAATTTCCCTGTTGTATACATGTAGATATTACAATGTATATGAGGCTTTCATTAGACACTGGATTATGATGTGGTTGATTCATTCAAGCCCATTCAGGGCGGGATCGTTTATCAGATATGATATATATATATTTTGTGAGCGTGAATTTGTATTGGCATTTGCCCATCAATTGGCTTTATTGTAAAGTATAATGAATTAAGGTATACTACTATATAGTGCTCTATGACGATGTTAGCTGAATTATTTTTGACATTCTAAGATGGCGCTCAACTTACAGGGGCATTGATGAGTTACTTTTGTCCCTTGTTGATTTTTGTTACACTAATTGTTTCTTACAACTGTATCTAAACGGCGCTTCGGTAAACATAGATGAAGGTTTATACCGAAACGCGTCTGTTTGCTGCTGTGTTTGTTTGTTGTCATTAAAGGACCCGAACGACTCTCGGGAGTGATTTTTTCGTGTAACGGAAGTGAAGCGGCGATATATATATATATGTATATATATGTATATATATGTGTTTGTGTGTGTGTATATATATATATATATATATATATATATATATATGTGTATATATATATATATATATATATATATATATATATATATATATATATATATATATATATATATATATATATATATACATATACACAGACACACACACACACTGAATAAACCAAAGCTATATATTCACAGAAAAAAACTTCCCTTTAACCTTTGTTTCTTTCAGTGTATATCCAAACAATGAGTGGCGATTTCCTGTGGATGCCTGATCGCTGGCGGTGCTCCGAAAGAGGCATGACCTTCTTAAATGTCAGTAAACACCAACAACTTCTCCACCCATTCCAAAGGAGAGGCTTCCACTAATTCAATCTTTTATTGTGGTCTCAGTGCAAACAAACACCACGTTTTTCTTAAACCAGCCCTTTTCACATTTAAAGACACATAAAAACAGACTTCCCATTTTGAAACTTCATAAAGGAAAAACGTTGAATACAATAACTCAATAATTAGTTTAGTTACCATTCACAAAATGAAAATATATATAAATAATCATGTTTATACACCAATTACAATAACTATGTGTTATGATTTTCTGTATTATATCACACTCTCAGCATACTCTCCCTGTGGGAACTGTCTGAGGAATGACATTTATAAATCATTCAACAAACACCTTGTGTAATCGGTTGAGATGCACACCAATAACATTTTACATAGAGCAACAATATATATGCGTACCATCTCATTTCCAATCATCATTTATTTAATCCTGGACTTGGCCAATTAGGTGATCATGGCCCAGTGGGCTAAGAATGAGAGAATTAACACATCTAAAAATGGGAAACAAAAACTAAATAAAAACCAATACATCATTGAATGCTATATTCTGACATCAAATTTAATAGCCAGGCAACATCTGTGCTACAGAACAATTAAAACTCACAAAAATGTTCTGTGTTACAAATGATAATGCAGTTCTACATCAATGTTTAATCCCGCAGGTTATCATGCGTCAAGTGGAAGAATGTACCAAGACTCTAATCATTTTAGTTTTCTCTCCTTGTCACTACTCCTCAATCTTTTCGTGATTAGGTCAATGACAATTTATTTTAATTTGCCTGAGTCTACTCCATGATATGAAAATGTACAGAAACTGGGTATCTAACAACCTTGTTTTTCATTGCTCTCAAATGCTGTAATATTCTTTTGTGGGTGGCAATATAGTACTGCCAACATTTGTCTTTCAACAAGGGCAACAAAGTGCATAAATCGCATAATGGCTTTTGCTGGTTAAATAGTATTTAATTTTGACCAATCCCCTGTATTTCATTGTCATCTTCTTAATATTTTCACCTTATTTACATGCCTTACAACTCAAACATTTGAAGAAAGATAACTTAGGTTTCAGGCATCTTTCTACTCCCTTCTCTGATTTGATTTAACTGTTCACAAGCTTATCTCTTGTCATATCAAAAGTCCAGTTCACGCTTGTAACACACCCATCTGATGAAAATAAAGGGAGCAGGTCGCTGCTCAATGCGATTTCAACGTGTTTATTTTTACAATGCAGCAAAAACAGCCCAACACGTTTCGGAGCAATCAGCTCCTTCATCACAGGTAAAGTTACGTTCGCTTCCATATCCATTTAATACACCATGTGATTCGTTTTACAATCAACATCGACGATGGACGCTCCTGTGATGCCTGGTTTTGCAAAGCATTTCGGCCATTTTAACACTGTGGTATATCACATTTGTGTCAATATACAAAAAAATATATTAAGCCTGTAGGCTTTAAAGCAGAACCAATTGGCTTTATAACTTTGTAGTAGTGTCATCTGTCTCAATAACATTGCAGGTGGCAAACTTTGCCCTTAATTCATTTCAAGGGATATTGCCGTGTTCATAACAATGTTTCACATCAGAAAAGTAATCAGACGGGGAATTCGTTCACCATCATAGATATGTCCTAAACATATAGGAACATTGCTAATGGTGCCTATCTCATTTTTCTTGATCCCTTTAGCCTGCATAAAAAGGGGCATGACCTTTTCTAAACCTCCTATAATCGATTATGGATGTTTATTCATACAACAAATTGCTATGCATGTGTCCTAAAACTTTGGACCTTGGACCTAAAACCTTGGCACCAGGGAGTGAATAGAAGTGTCACCATGTCCCTAAAGGCATCAGAAAAGGGTATGGTCTATCTATAACCTCCCATGGTGAATCTTCAATACTGTTACATATAATGGATCTTAAAGTTTATAATCGATTACGCTCAAGTGGGAGAATGCCTGTGTTACTATGTTTCTGAAGGCATAGCCCGCAAACTAAAAAAAGAAGAAAAGGATTTGTACTATACCCCAATCTATTTCAAATGAGTTAGAAAAAGGATGCCCAACTGTGCTCTATATAAACGGCTCTCTTGATTTCTTATTCAAATTTGCAGCATTAGGAGCTCCTACCATATATAAAAGACAAAAAGTACAGTGAAGAACACATATTATAATTCAATTTAAAACAGCAGACCTAGCATGCTAGGGAACAGCAAAATGAGGGGGGGGGAGGGGGAGGTACTTTCAAATTTCTTTAAAACCGTTGGGGCCTACAAGTCACACTTGCGGGGTGCTTGCGGGGACATTGGCAATCCTTTTAATACTTTTTTACATGTGAATGGCGGCGGCGACCCACTTGGGTTCTACTTATAAACTACCAGTCCCAGAAAGCATTGCTTCAGGTGCTACACCTGCGTATAATTATTGTGGGTATTTACTGGTGTTTGCCGCTTGCCGTCTTATCACATGGTCTGCCACTGAAGAGGGCGTTGGCCCGAAACGCGTCTGGCAGGAAAAGGACTTTGTTCGCGGCTCGCTCCCTTGCGGTGGCATTAATTCCTACCCGTAAGTGCATTCCCACCATGGGGCAACTCTTTCTTCCATTTGTTAGCAGCCAGCCCGGTCGCGGGTTTGCACTACCGCGAAAAACTGTGGGTCCACCGCTGCCTCATTTGGGCAGCGTATTGTGGAACGGGAGGTGCCTTTTACTTGCGGGGTGCTTGCGGGGACATTGGCAATCCTTTTAATACTTTTTTACATGTGAATGGCGGTGGCGACCCACTTGGGTTCTACTTATAAACTACCAGTCCCAGAAAGCATTGCTTCAGGTGCTACACCTGCGTATAATTACTGTGGGTATTTACTGGTGTTTGCCGCTTGCCGTCTTATCACATGGTCTGCCACTGAAGAGGGCGTTGGCCCGAAACGCGTCTGCCAGGAAAAGGACTTTGTTCGCGGCTCGCTCCCTTGCGGTGGCATTAATTCCTACCCGTAAGTGCATTCCCACCATGGGGCAACTCTTTCTTCCATTTGTTAGCGGCCAGCCCGGTCGCGGGTTTGCACTACCGCGAAAAACTGCGGGTCCACAGCTGCCTCATTTGGGCAGTGTATTGTGGTACGGGAGGTGCCTTTTACTTGCGGGGTGCTTGCGGGGACATTGGCAATCCTTTTAATACTTTTTTACATGTGAATGGCGGCGGCGACCCACTTGGGTTCTACTTATAAACTACCAGTCCCAGAAAGCATTGCTTCAGGTGCTACACCTGCGTATAATTACTGTGGGTATTTACTGGTGTTTGCCGCTTGCCGTCTTATCACATGGTCTGCCACTGAAGAGGGCGTTGGCCCGAAACGCGTCTGGCAGGAAAAGGACTTTGTTCGCGGCTCGCTCCCTTGCGGTGGCATTAATTCCTACCCGTAAGTGCATTCCCACCATGGGGCAACTCTTTCTTATATATATATATATATATATATGTTACCAAGTTTTGCCATGTAGCTTGGAGGCACTCACAGGACACAATACAGGACTGCCTTACTTGTTCAGAAGTCCTTTATTCCCTTTTAAAAAACGGCAGCTGTCTTCCACAAAGTCATTACTAGTCCTACGCGTTTCGAGGCTCCTGCCTCTTGCTCACGGACATTTGCACAGGGAAGCAGCAGCATCTAGGGGAGTCACGTTTTGATGTTAATTACCTGCCCCCAGGTGGGCTGGCTCTGGTGTCAGGCTGCAGGCATTGTGGGACATGTAGGAATGGGGTTTGCCCCTCCCCTTCCTCGCAGATACCGGCTATCCAAGTCAATTCATTTTAATTAATAATGACGCTCTCCAGTGAGCCACTGTGAAGGAGATGCCATTTTCCAGTTTGCAATGGGTATTGTGTCTTCTGCCCCTCGAGATTCCGGTGCCTCGTGGCAGTCCACTTCGCTTTCTGTGGCAGTGCGCACTCCAGGACCGTGGCCGGCCGTAATAATTGTTACCAAGTTTTGCCATGTAGCTTGGAGGCGCTCACAGGACACAATACAGGACTGCCTTACTTGTTCAGAAGTCCTTTATTCCCTTTTAAAAAACGGCAGCTGTCTTCCACAAAGTCATTTACTAGTCCTACGCGTTTCGAGGCTCCTGCCTCTTGCTCATGGACCTTTGCACAGGGAAGCAGCAGCATCTACGGGAGTCACGTTTTGATGTTAATTACCTGCCCCCAGGTGGGCTGGCTCTGGTGTCAGGCTGCAGGCATTGTGGGACGTGTAGGAATGGGGTTTGCCCCTCCCCTTCCTCGCAGATACCGGCTATCCAAGTCAATTCATTTTAATTAATAATGACGCTCTCCAGTGAGCCACTGTGAAGGAGATGCCGATTTTCCAGTTTGCAATGGGTATTGTGTCTTCTGCCCCTCGAGATTCCGGTGCCTCGTGGCAGTCCACTTCGCTTTCTGTGGCAGTGCGCACTCCACGACCGTGGCCGGCCGTAATAATTGTTACCAAGTTTTGCCATGTAGCTTGGAGGCGCTCACAGGACACAATACAGGACTGCCTTACTTGTTCAGAAGTCCTTTATTCCCTTTTAAAAAACGGCAGCTGTCTTCCACAAAGTCATTTACTAGTCCTATGCGTTTCGAGGCTCCTGCCTCTTGCTCACGGACCTTTGCACAGGGAAGCAGCAGCATCTACGGGAGTCACGTTTTGATGTTAATTACCTGCCCCCAGGTGGGCTGGCAGTGGTGTCAGGCTGCAGGCATTGTGGGACGTGTAGGAATGGGGTTTGCCCCTCCCCTTCCTCGCAGATACCGGCTATCCAAGTCAATTCATTTTAATTAATAATGACGCTCTCCAGTGAGCCACTGTGAAGGAGATGCTGATTTTCCAGTTTGCAATGGGTATTGTGTCTTCTGCCCCTCGAGATTCCGGTGCCTCGTGGCAGTCCACTTCGCTTTCTGTGACAGTGCGCACTCCACGACCGTGGCCGGCCGTAATAATTGTTACCAAGTTTTGCCATGTAGCTTGGAGGCGCTCACAGGACACAATACAGGACTGCCTTACTTGTTCAGAAGTCCTTTATTCCCTTTTAAAAAACGGCAGCTGTCTTCCACAAAGTCATTTACTAGTCCTACGCGTTTCGAGGCTCCTGCCTCTTGCTCACAGACCTTTGCACAGGGAAGCAGCAGCATCTACGGGAGTCACGTTTTGATGTTAATTACCTGCCCCCGGTGGGCTGGCTCTGGTGTCAGGCTGCAGGCATTGTGGGACGTGTAGGAATGGGGTTTGCCCCTCCCCTTCCTCGCAGATACCGGCTATCCAAGTCAATTCATTTTAATTAATAATGACGCTCTCCAGTGAGCCACTGTAATTGGCGTTCAGGGCACTCCCTCACAACACATGGGAACCTCTCTAAGCACATGGCCAGGCACACAGGCTTCGTAAGATGACGACTACGCCAAAATGTAATGGCTGGATTTTCTGTTTAGATGGGATCAGCCCCCAGGGGCCCCTATGACCCAGCCAAAACGTACTCACCTTCCGTCCTCAGGACCACCTATCCAGGCACCTGGTACCTACCTGAGGATAGGGAACTCGCAATATACAAGCTCATATTATCAAAAACACCACTAAATCTATAGGGATACTAAGAATACTCACTGATTACTAGGGATATCCATACCCTACACCACACTTATTTACATCAGTTGGTCTCGCGGCCACCCTGACCCAGACCGTTCTACCCTAGGGCAGATCTGACACACAATCTGGTGCGTCTACACACGTGGGTCTGCAGCCCCCGTGCTCTCCTTTTCCAAGCGTTCGCGATCCTGCGAAACATCCACGGCAGTGTCCCTCCTGCCGCTCTCACTTAGTCTTTTACCACAATCCGGTGGCTTTACACACTGGTTTGACACTCCAGTGCTCTCATTAACGCCGCATGTCAAACGACGACCACATTCCTATGAACACCTATACATATATATATATATTGGGATATTATCTCAGCTGTCTACTCGGGATGAAACTACAATAATAACTTTAGATGTGGGTCCAGATTATTGTGTATTACCGGCTCTTGGCATCAAAGGTCCACTCACTCCCTATTTATGTGATCACCACTCACCTGATTGGGATTACTCATCCATTCATGCGCCTAGCAAACACCTAGAAGTGCCATTTACCTTTAGTGAACAAGAATAGGGATTACACACCAATTAGTTATAAACTGGGGACATTTATTACAGTAATATAAACATTTATGCAAATCTAACAAAGACTATAGATAGAACACACCGCTTGAAAGAGAAGGATTACACATAACAGGAACACTCCGCTGAAAGGGAAAAGATTAAGTGTAGCTAATGTGATGAAAACAATATCACCTGATTAGTGTGAAGTCTTGTTCTAGCTGTCATCTGGGTTCCTCTCTCGTCTGTGCCTTGGCTCATCTCATGCTCTCTCTCCTCTCCTGCACTCTTGGGTACACCTCTGCGCTGATCGCTCTGTCTCTGGACTCCTCTCCCCCGCTCTGACTGTCTCTCCACTTTGCGTCTTCACTCTTTAATGGTTCCTGCCGCTCTGATCACCGTTCATTCTACTATCTTAGTCGCTCTTTCTCTGCGCCAATGTCCAATTCCATCTGCTCCCATAGGTTAATCCACGAGCTCTCCTCTATCTCTTCTAAAAGGCATTACTTCAGACTCCAGCTATTCACACTTCCTCCTGATAAACAACTGCTTCTGACTGCTTCCTTCAGTTCCAGCTCACTATTCAACTCAGCTCTTCTCCAGATTGAACCCTCTCTCTCTCTCTGCCAACTCCACTCCACTGCTCTCCTCTATCTCTGCTGGACTCTCTCCTCGACTGACTCCTCGACTCCCCTCTGCTTGACTGACTGACTCCTCCTCTGCACTTCACAAATATAGAATGCTGTTTCCTCATGGAAAGTTCCATCCATCAGCCCTCCGCTTACCAGGTCTCTGCATCACCTCGCATCAAGGACACACACCAGCCGGCCGGCCTTTTGTTGTGTCTTCTACACAGAGAATAATACAGCCTACCGATAAGGGCTGGCCCAGACCGGTTCTCTCCAAGTGGAAAACAGCCTTAACTATAAACTTCGCCTTTGCCCTGAAAAGCCTCCCTGCTTCCATCAAGATGGAGTCTCTCTAGCTTTAGGCCTGAAAGGGGTGAAATGCTCCTTAGCTCTGTCAGAATACCTACATACACCATACCAATGTGTCTAATATGTCAAAGCCAATAGGCAATAGACAGGTTAAAGTCAAGAATAAAGGCATATTAAGCAGCTATCCTCTTCTAGGTCTGGAAAAAGGGCTTAAAAGGGCCAACACAGGCTAAGAATACCTATACTAGATGCGAGCAGGATTAATGATCTATATCACTTCTAAGTAAAGCCAAAAACTCTGCCATAACATTCCACCCTTAGATCCTTATCATGCGAGCATCTTTATAAACAATAACATCCAAACAAACAAACATCAACACAATCTATCAACATAGGCTAAAAATACCTATCCTAGATGTGAGCAAGATTAAGATCTATATCACTGCTAAATATCCCTGCCATCCACCCTTAGATCCTTATCTTGCGAACATCTGACAAACAATAACATCTAAATAAACAAACATCAACACAATCTATCAACAAATCAAAACCTAAAAAACTCCCTAAAAACAATGACAACTCAAGGAAATTCCACCTGAAACTCAATTGTAGGGAATAGAAACCTAAAAACAAATCAAAGCACCCTTGACTTGAATGCTGAAAATATCTGAGATTGGATATGATAACGAAAGAAACTAACCAAAGCATCCTCAAACTAAATGTGCCTCAACTTCTAATGATAATTGGTGAAATCTAGTGATGTAGGGACTTATGTGTTGAATGAAAACAGCAAGGGGCCTAAAGGGGCCTACTTCGGACAACTTAAGGCTAAATGTATTTCAACTCCTAATGAGAAAACAAGAAAGGGCCTAAATGAGCCTTACGTACTATAGGCAACTTAAACTAATGATGACACATGAAACTATTGGTGTAGGTGCTAATATGTGAGATGAAAATAACAATAGGCCTAAATGAGGCCTACCTGCTGACATTAGTCAATTTAAGGTGAAATCTGAGAAATGAACATGACAAACTGTTGCAAGGTCTGGATAAACATTAACACATAATCATACTAAAAGACACACCACCCAGAACCATCTAAATTGTAAGGTAACCACCCTTTGATCAATTAAGGTGAAAATGCAAGAACAGTAAAAAAAACTACAACCCCAGTCTACAAGATAACTAGTGTAACATCAAGCTTAAATCACACAGTGGAGCACATGTGTGCGCCATCATTGAAAAAAGTCCTTCAGTTGGAAAAACTATAATAGGTGACATATTTTTCTTTTAAAGTGGGGCCTGCTTGTACAAGGGATTATGAATCAAGTCCTTTTACAATCCTGTAACAAATAAAACATGTTTGGGTTTCATTTCTTTTTAAAAGTGGGGCCTGCTTGTACAAGGGATTATGAATCAAGTCCTTTTACAATCCTGTAACAAAATAAAACATGTTTGGGTTTCATTTCTTTTTAAAAGTGGGGCCTGCTAGTCCAAGGGATTATTTAATGTCCAAATTCTTCAGTGTAGGCCACCACCCTGCATCATGGACACTTCCTCCAATGTGGCCATCCATCACCCGGTCTGGTCTGGTCTGGTCTGGTCTGGTTCCATCATCCAAAACAATAAACTAAAATAATAACATGAAAATAAAAAGCTAAAACAAATAAAGGGAGTGGGCAGATGCACGCACGCACCCCAACTGCAGCAATCCTAGAAACCAGAGAAAAAGTATCATTATTCTTGTAAAATAAAATTTTCCATTTAAAAAGCACCCCGGGTGCCTTTAATTATTGAAAAGAAAATATCCTAATTAATTAAAAACATTCAAAATTAAACTTTTAGTAACATTGAGTGGGGCCTAACATACCCTAATCCTAACTAAGCCAGTCTCACCCTTCTGGGCAAGAGTCATGCTACAGTGTGAAAAAAAAAAATTGAAATACTGCCAAATGATGACAGCATCAGCAGGGCACTGCAAGTCTCCCAATTTCCATGGTCAGAGAAGCCCAGGCCACCCCGCCCTTAAATAAACAAGCCGTGCGCGGAAGAAAATTGGATTGTAGCCCATCATAACACACTGGGACGTGATCGAAACTTGCAGAATGAAAAAAATTTGTCTGCGCAGACCAGCTGGGCTGCCAAGGTCAAAAAACAAATTCCTTTTGCCTGTTCTCATGGCCTGATTCTCAAACTAACGGAGGCTAATATTAATAAAAAAAACAATTCTGTTACAGTGTATTGCCAATTAAAAAAGGTCCAATTTTTTATAAAAAGACATTTGTTCAAATAATTAAACTAAAAGCAAGACATTTAAAGGGGAAACTACCTTTGGCATACAATATTATACATGTTGTATTTGAGAAACGAATTAACATGGTCCCTTTGTCAAAGAGAAATAATTTGTAAAACAGCATAAAATG
Organism: Lissotriton vulgaris; assembly: GCF_964263255.1. Taxonomy (NCBI): domain Eukaryota; kingdom Metazoa; phylum Chordata; class Amphibia; order Caudata; family Salamandridae; genus Lissotriton; species Lissotriton vulgaris. Next base: position 1,376,405,897 of record NC_141695.1, read on the forward strand.
CATATTCATTTCAACATTGTATTTAAGTTCACATTTTTTGATGACACATTTATAAAAGCATACATTTTAGTTCACATTTGGGAAAATAATAATGTTACATTTTAACTTTTTATTCAAAAGCACATGGTTGCCTCACACTAATTAAAAGCACATGTTACCACGCACTGTCGGGCAAGATTTATTATTCTAAACCTATTATTATTGCAACCATCACATTCCTGTCTAGATGGAAACCCCTCACAGAAATAATTAATGAAAACAGCTCGTAGCGTGCACTCTAGGGCTATCTTTTTAACATTTCTCTCATTTTAAAAGAACAGCTTTCTCCGTAATTCACTGGTTGATTTATAAACACTTCAGTTCCAAAGTGAACCCACACAAATACGTAGACGCATTTCAAAAGGAATGTGAAATGAACAGAACTCTTCTCAAAACACAAGATGTTACCTTTCCGTCAAGAAACTGACAAAGCACATAGGCTGACCAAGGAACCAAAAAAAAAGTCAAAATCAAACCATCAAAAATCCTTAAAATAATTCACTGACTTTTATAGTCAGGTCAGATAACCATGCATGTTGACAGCATGTAAAAAATAAAGGCTGCCACCTCAACTCAAGATATTAACCCTTTGGCAGCTCAAATGGAAACATTTCCCAACGTCCAGTTATACATGGGAAAATCATTAGCACATTTCTTCACGTTTACAAATGACACGTACATATTTTCAAAAACGTTATCCCCAAGCACCCGAGAAAGATCCAGCTCTCTCCTGCCAAACGTAATGAGAACATGTCCTGTCCAAGCCATGACCACATGGCGCTATTCACAAGCCATATTTACAAGACAAGCCTTTCACGAACAACATTTCCAAGGCGCAATGCACAAGGAACACAACAAAGTAACATAAGAACATGCACCTCACAAACCACATTAAAATGGCGCTATTCTAAAGCCATATTTACAAGACAATAAACAAACTCAAAAAACGACACGCTTTTCACAAGGAATATATCCAAAGCACCATTCACAAGCAACACAGCAGATCAACATGAGAACCTGCACCTCACAAGCCACATTAAAATGGCGCCATTCTAAAGCCATATTTACAAGACAGTAAACAAACTCAAAAAACAACACGCTTTTCACAAAGAATATATCCAAAGCACCATTCACAAGCAACACAACAGATCAACATGAGAACATGCACCTCACAAGGCACATTAAAATGGCGCTATTCTAAAGCCATATTTACAAGGAGCTATATTCTAAAAACTCCACAGAGCATATTAAAATGAACACATTTCATATTGCACAGCATAAGCAGATGCAGCAAGCAATTTAATGGGCAATTTAAAAGCATTTTTACACACATTTATACAATTGGACCATCACATAGATGTAACAGGCTTCCTCATGTAATGCCATCCTTCAACTCTGACAGTTTAAACACCAAGATGAAAACCATTCCTTCCACCCTGAATAAACCAAATGCCATGATGTAATACAATCTCCTCACGCTGCAACTGTTCAAGCCAATAGGTCTAACAGGCTACATAAACTGCAACATTACGCCAGATGGAACTAGCGTTCAGGGCATTCCCTCAGAACACATGGGCAACTCTCTAAACACATGGCCAGGCACACAGAGTTCGTAAACTGTCCGACTACGCCAAAATGTAATTGGCGTTCAGGGCACTCCCTCACAACACATGGGAACCTCTCTAAGCACATGGCCAGGCACACAGGCTTCGTAAGATGACGACTACGCCAAAATGTAATGGCTGGATTTTCTGTTTAGATGGGATCAGCCCCCAGGGGCCCCTATGACCCAGCCAAAACGTACTCACCTTCCGTCCTCAGGACCACCTATCCAGGCACCTGGTACCTACCTGAGGATAGGGAACTCGCAATATACAAGCTCATATTATCAAAAACACCACTAAATCTATAGGGATACTAAGAATACTCACTGATTACTAGGGATATCCATACCCTACACCACACTTATTTACATCAGTTGGTCTCGCGGCCACCCTGACCCAGACCGTTCTACCCTAGGGCAGATCTGACACACAATCTGGTGCGTCTACACACGTGGGTCTGCAGCCCCCGTGCTCTCCTTTTCCAAGCGTTCGCGATCCTGCGAAACATCCACGGCAGTGTCCCTCCTGCCGCTCTCACTTAGTCTTTTACCACAATCCGGTGGCTTTACACACTGGTTTGACACTCCAGTGCTCTCATTAACGCCGCATGTCAAACGACGACCACATTCCTATGAACACCTATACATATATATATATATTGGGATATTATCTCAGCTGTCTACTCGGGATGAAACTACAATAATAACTTTAGATGTGGGTCCAGATTATTGTGTATTACCGGCTCTTGGCATCAAAGGTCCACTCACTCCCTATTTATGTGATCACCACTCACCTGATTGGGATTACTCATCCATTCATGCGCCTAGCAAACACCTAGAAGTGCCATTTACCTTTAGTGAACAAGAATAGGGATTACACACCAATTAGTTATAAACTGGGGACATTTATTACAGTAATATAAACATTTATGCAAATCTAACAAAGACTATAGATAGAACACACCGCTTGAAAGAGAAGGATTACACATAACAGGAACACTCCGCTGAAAGGGAAAAGATTAAGTGTAGCTAATGTGATGAAAACAATATCACCTGATTAGTGTGAAGTCTTGTTCTAGCTGTCATCTGGGTTCCTCTCTCGTCTGTGCCTTGGCTCATCTCATGCTCTCTCTCCTCTCCTGCACTCTTGGGTACACCTCTGCGCTGATCGCTCTGTCTCTGGACTCCTCTCCCCCGCTCTGACTGTCTCTCCACTTTGCGTCTTCACTCTTTAATGGTTCCTGCCGCTCTGATCACCGTTCATTCTACTATCTTAGTCGCTCTTTCTCTGCGCCAATGTCCAATTCCATCTGCTCCCATAGGTTAATCCACGAGCTCTCCTCTATCTCTTCTAAAAGGCATTACTTCAGACTCCAGCTATTCACACTTCCTCCTGATAAACAACTGCTTCTGACTGCTTCCTTCAGTTCCAGCTCACTATTCAACTCAGCTCTTCTCCAGATTGAACCCTCTCTCTCTCTCTGCCAACTCCACTCCACTGCTCTCCTCTATCTCTGCTGGACTCTCTCCTCGACTGACTCCTCGACTCCCCTCTGCTTGACTGACTGACTCCTCCTCTGCACTTCACAAATATAGAATGCTGTTTCCTCATGGAAAGTTCCATCCATCAGCCCTCCGCTTACCAGGTCTCTGCATCACCTCGCATCAAGGACACACACCAGCCGGCCGGCCTTTTGTTGTGTCTTCTACACAGAGAATAATACAGCCTACCGATAAGGGCTGGCCCAGACCGGTTCTCTCCAAGTGGAAAACAGCCTTAACTATAAACTTCGCCTTTGCCCTGAAAAGCCTCCCTGCTTCCATCAAGATGGAGTCTCTCTAGCTTTAGGCCTGAAAGGGGTGAAATGCTCCTTAGCTCTGTCAGAATACCTACATACACCATACCAATGTGTCTAATATGTCAAAGCCAATAGGCAATAGACAGGTTAAAGTCAAGAATAAAGGCATATTAAGCAGCTATCCTCTTCTAGGTCTGGAAAAAGGGCTTAAAAGGGCCAACACAGGCTAAGAATACCTATACTAGATGCGAGCAGGATTAATGATCTATATCACTTCTAAGTAAAGCCAAAAACTCTGCCATAACAGCCACTGTGAAGGAGATGCCGATTTTCCAGTTTGCAATGGGTATTGTGTCTTCTGCCCCTCGAGATTCCGGTGCCTCGTGGCAGTCCACTTCGCTTTCTGTGGCAGTGCGCCCTCCACGACCGTGGCCGGCCGTAATATTTGTTACCAAGTTTTGCCATGTAGCTTGGAGGCGCTCACAGGACACAATACAGGACTGCCTTACTTGTTCAGAAGTCCTTTATTCCCTTTTAAAAAACGGCAGCTGTCTTCCACAAAGTCATTTACTAGTCCTACGCGTTTCGAGGCTCCTGCCTCTTGCTCACGGACCTTTGCACAGGGAAGCAGCAGCATCTACGGGAGTCACGTTTTGATGTTGATTACCTGCCCCCAGGTGGGCTGGCTCTGGTGTCAGGCTGCAGGCATTGTGGGACGTGTAGGAATGGGGTTTGCCCCTCCCCTTCCTCGCAGATACCGGCTATCCAAGTCAATTCATTTTAATTAATAATGACGCTCTCCAGTGAGCCAATGTGAAGGAGATGCCGATTTTCCAGTTTGTAATGGGTATTGTGTCTTCTTCTTGTGTTCAGGCACACCATTCATTGTCAATGCAAACTCATACGAGGTAAACCAGCCATAGATATCCTCACTCCTATTGTAATTCTGTACCAAATCCTTGGGAATATATACTTTACCCCACTGCACTGGCTGTTCGCTGCCACTATTTGAACCAGACTCCAACTCCTTGGCCTTGATATCCAGTTCTCTCATGCTCAACTCATGAGCCAAAAGCAATTTATATTCTTCCAGGGTACCGGCATTCTTGCTCACCACCACCGCCCTTTCTCTGTCTTTCACCACTTCCAATTGCTTCATCTTTAACTTCATGACTTCCAAGTAATAGTTTCTCACACTCTGATCCTCCTCTAACTCTTCTGGGGTGAAATCCCTACTGGAATGGGTGCTGCCAGGCCTTGAGCCTGGGTTGCTCACAGCCAAATCTTGGGGTTGAAACCCATCCCTACCACTTGCATCATTTCCATCTTGGGCCTCCCACCAGACCTTCAAGATTCTCTGCAGCTCGTCCTTCCCAAGCTGCTTTTCACAGGGTAACCACGATCCTTGCAGAATTGTTTGAGCTGCTCAACTTTATTTGAATACAGATCCTCAATGCAAAACTCCAATTCTGCTGGCTCACTTGTTGCCTTCCCATGGTTAGACATGATGCTTTGAAGAGTTACTAAAAAAAAGAACCAACAATCAAGACACAGTATGTGGTTGCGTTGTTGTCTGCACTAAACTAGTGATTGGGGGATTTTAACCTATGGAACAACGGCAAACTAGACACAGCCTTCCACAGCATCATACAATCCTGTGCCAACTTAGGGTTAAAACAATGGGTAACCACTCCCACACACAGGGAAGGCAACATTCTAGACCAAATCTTCGCAGGGGAGGAGCTCGTGTCCATGGGAAAAACCCTACCAGTGGGATGGTCAGACCACTATCTAGTAACATTCAATGTCCATACTCTGGTTAACTTAAAGCCTGGAAACAAACAGGTCAGAACCTTTATCAGCCGTGACTGGAAAGGACTACTACAAAAAGGGGAAAAAGGGGATGCCCTCTTTCAGTTAGAGACCCTGTTTAACCCGGAAAATGACATTACAGTGAACTATCGCTCGCTCTGTGAACATGTGACCAGGAAACTTGATCATATTGTGCCTCTGAAAGTTATCAGGAAAAGAGGCAGTCCTTCCGCTCCCTGGTACACGGAAATATTGAAAAATCAGAAAATCGCATGTAAAAAGGCGGAAAGACAATGGAGAAGAGATTATACAGAACAGAATAGACTTCTCTGGAGGCTGACAATAATTAAATATAAAAAAGAGATTGCCACAGCCAAGGCAGAACACTTTGCAGCCATTATCTTAAAAAGCTCTAATAAGTCACGTGACATTTTTAAGATAGTAAGAGAAATGTCCCACCCTAGATGCGCCAGTAGCAACATCAAACCTTCACAGGAGCTATGTGATGGTTTAGCATCCTTCTTCCAGGAAAAAATTACAAAAATAGTAGAGAGTATGGAGGACGCTCCCTCTTCCTTAGCACAGCACCAGAGTAGCGTGGATAATGGGAAGAATAGAGAAGAAATGGATGGGCACTTACTGCCAATTGGACAAATTCTAAATACCCCCAGAAATAGAGTTTGCTCAAATCGCCCTCAATATTTCCTCTGGATCCCCACTGGACCCTCTACCCCACAAAGTCGTAAAGGAACTCGGGCTGAATTCTTTCCTGTACTTCGTCAGTTATGCGGCCAATCGCTCCGCACAGGCATTGTACCGAGGGAATGGAAACAGGCGGTCATCACACCCCTGCTTAAGAAACCAAATCTTGACCCTAGTTGCCACAAGAACTACCGACCCATCTCACTCCTGCTGTATCCGATCAAGATCGCGGAACGGCTGGTCAGTAGGTCTCTGTCCCTCTTCCTGGAGACAAATAACATACTAGAAGAGGAGCAATTCGGGTTCAGACGAGCCCATGGGACCGAGTCGGCTCTGCTGATGGTCCTGGACAACCTGCGAATGAGGGCGGACAGGGGAGAATCAGCAATTCTAATTCTTCTGGACCTGTCCGCCGCGTTCGACACGGTGAACCATGACATCCTACTGACAAGGTTGGAAACCTTTGGAGTAGAAGGTACGGCACTTAATTGGCTGCGATCGTACCTGACAGATAGATGGCAGGCAGTGGCACTCCCTCCATACCAGTCTGAATTTGCTAAAGTCCCACACGGGGTCCCACAGGGGTCTGCGATCAGTCCTATCCTTTTTAATGCCTACATGCAACCCCTGATGGGTATCATCAAGGCCCATGATATTAGCGTGATCAACTATGCGGATGACACGCAGCTGATGATCTCCCTTAATGGCGCTCATGCAGAATCACTTGAGACCTTCCACACCTGCATGCATGAAATGGCAACATGGTTAAAAAGCAATTCGCTACAATTTAATAGCGGTAAAACAGAGGTTATGCAATGCAAAATGGGAAGAATTGCCAGAAGCCTGCCTACTGACTTCTGGCCTTTAGCCTCAGATGGACCTATGATACCAGTAAAGACGGTGCGGAATTTAGGGGTTAGCTTCAATGAAAATTTAAACCTGGAGACCAATGTAAACAAGCAAGTGAGCAGTTGCTTCACCCTAATGCGGGGCCTCCGAAAGCTGCTGCCTCTCCTCCCAGCACAGACCAGAGCAACCGTAGTCAGGAGTACCATTCTTAGCCGCCTGGACTACTGCAACGCACTGCTACTAGAATCTCCTGCATATCTGATTTCCAGACTTCAGAGTATCCAGGCGGCAGCAGCTAAAATGGCACTTTCTCGAGGACGTCGATCCTCCACTACTCTAGCATTGCCCGAGCTGCACTGGCTGCCCGTGCCCCAAAGGATCCACTTTAAATCTCTATGCACTGTCTTCAAAGCAGTACATGGTCTGGGTCCCAAACCTCTACAAAACAAATTCCAATGGTATGAGCTCACAGGGACCCTCCGCTCCTCATCCACTAACCTTATCAGTATTCCTAGAATCAGGAAAGCAACTCAAGGTGGCAGAGCATTTAGCACAGCAGCAGCCCACCTCTGGAATAGCCTTCCAATTGCGATCAGGAAAACCACTGAACTGCTGCCTTTCCGCAAAAAGGTAAAGACCTGGCTCTTCCCTAAAGTCTAACCACCTTAGGAGTATCCTGTTCATCTCCCCTCCCTGCCACTTGCTGTTCATTTCTTAGTCACATTTTTCTAAGCGCCAGGATGCCCGTAGGGTTGCAGTGCGCTCTATAAATTATATAAATAATAAATAAAATAGTGATGTACACCAATTACTGTGCATCAAGTACAAATATAAGTTTAAATCCTCACCGCTGACCACCAATGGTAGATCTGGGTCTCTAGTTGGCAGAGGTAGGTACCAATGTCCAAATTTTGACCCTTGCTTCGTGTCAAGATAAGGGGGATACACTCTTTACATCAGCCCTGCTCACCCCCTAGGTAGCTTGGCACAAGCAGACAGACTTATCAAAGGCAATGTGTAAAGTATTTGTACCAACACTCACAGTAACACAGTGAAAACACCACAAATGGACTCCACACCAGTTTAGAAAAAGAAAATATCTTTATTTAATTTACACAAGACCAAAACAACAAAAATCCAACATACACAGTTCAAGAATATGATTTTAAAAGAGTTCTAGGGTTTGGGTCAAAATAATCCACAGTAGCGTCACGTTTAGCCCAAAGTACCTGTAGATGCGACAAAAGTTCCAAGTGGAAGCTGCAGCGTTGAAAAACAAGCAATGCATCACTCCTGAGACCCTGGGGAGGCTATGCGACAGCCCCGCTGGACGCAGTGGGTGTGTTGCGACGAATCCGGTCTGTATGGGGAGGGATGTGATACTTTGTATGGATTCCAGTACAGAGGTTCAGTAGGAAGTGTCTCGCACAGGCACGATGCGACTATCTTCGGGACGGCGGCGATCTCAGGTGTGGTGGCGATGTGCTGCGCAGCGTTGATCTTCTCCTCTCACGGCCCCTCGATGCGATGGCTCTGCAACGATGTTCGCAGCAACGTGATGCGGTCGGCAAGCAAGCGGTGCGTCAATCTCTCCCAGCGATGACAGGCTCTGCGATGATTCTCACAGTGACAGGAATCTTCCCGCACGGGGAGACAGGAATTTTCCGCACTGCCGTCAATGCGCTCCGCAAGCGAGTGATGCGTGAAAATTGCAGATCTTCTTCTTTTCTTCTTGTCCAGCTCCCCAAACAGCAGGCAACAACTTTCAGAGGCCCCACAATGGGATCAAGCACCCTAGGAAGGGCAGACCTCACTCAGGAGAGTTCAGGGGGGAGCTGGGGGTGAAGTCCCTTTGTTCCTGGGACTTCTTAACAGGAGGCCAGCTCCCCTCAGGCCCTTGGAGATCTCTTCAAGCAAGGGGACACAGCAACAGCAACGTCCTTCCCCTCTACTTGGCAGCAAAGCAACTGCAGGACAGCCCACAAACACACAGCATGACAGTCCTTCCTCTTCAGTTTTCCAGCTTTCTCCTTTGCAGAGGTTCCTTCTTGATTCCAGGCTGATCTAATTTTCTGTAGTCTGGGTAGCCCTTTTAATACCAGTCTTTCCTTTGTTCTCTGGAGGCAGAGAGGCCTTGGCTTAGTCAGAACCAGTTCTGGTCAGTACTGGAGCACTTTGTCTACCTGACTTCTTCTTTCCTTTCAGAGAGAGGGGCAGGGTCGTCAGCCACACAGCAGGAGGTGGAGTCAGCATTGTGGAAGGCAGGCACAGCATTATTCAGGCCCTGGTGCTATCCCCTCCCACCACTCAAGATGCAGTTGCAGCTATTCAGCCTAGGGCTGACTCAGCCAGCCTTCTGGGGGCTCCCCAGCCTGCACTCACAAACCAGACAATCAATTCACAAACAGTCCAAGGCACACAGAAAGGTCAGACAAGAGAATAGCCACTTTCTAAAAGTGCTGTTCTCAAACACAGGATTTAAAAAACATCCTTCCTAAAGATGTCAACAGTGATGTCATGAGTGATGTCACTGACCATGTCATGAGTGATGTAATATGTGACATCATCAGCAGTGCATTGCAGGTGAGCGAGTTATAGTTAGCTGAACTAACTGTAAAGGGGAATTTCTATGGTTTTGTACGAGTGAAATGTCCAACTAACTATAACGTCTCTGAAACCTATGGTTTTTTCAGTGAATTTCTAAGGTTTTTAAATGCTAAATCCTAACTATAACGTGCCTGAAACCTATGTTTTTTTCAGTGAATTTCAAAGGTTTTTTTAAATGCTAATTTGTAACTATAACATGCCTGAAACCTATGCTATTTTCAGTGAATTTCAAAGCTTTTTTAAATGTTAGTTTCTAACTATACCTACAGAGGTAGAACATTTGAAGAAAGAAGAAACAACACACAGAAAGAAGAAAAATAAATGCAGAAAGAAGCAGCAGAAGACCTCAAAGACGAAGAAAAGTGCAGGAAGATGGAAGACGTGCAGAAAGAAGAAACAGAGGAGCAGAAAGAGGCCTTGTTGCAAAATCATCCTGTACCCTCAACTTTTTCAGATGGGTTCTGGTGGTAACTGACTCTGACTAACCAGTCCTTGAGCCAGTGCTATGCTAAAAGACACTTAGAATACAGTTAAAACACCTACATATACTAGGGAACACTATGCGTTGGGCTATCCCTGTGATTAGCATGACCTCCTCTGTAAGCCCCTAGTATATAATAGGGCAGGGGGATTAAAACTACCTCCTAAAATGCGCCACGGGGTGTGTTTGCACACTGGTGAAGGGAGGGGAGGGCCTGAGGTGACATGTGTGCAAACACGCCCTGTGGCACATTTTAAGTTGGGGGATTAAGTCCCCTTGAATCCTGAGGGTCCCGGGGGTCCAACTAACCCACTAGGTACCTCCAGTAAGCTGCTTTGCACAGAGGTGTAAAAAGGGGCACAGCCTGGACCACCTTTCTGCAACGCAGCACAGTGGCGGTTAATGGAAGCACCTGGTGGACTAGTTAGTCCCCAGGGACCTTCAAAATTGAAGGGGAATTATTTCCCCAACTTAAAACGCCCCACAGGACGTGTTTGCACACTTCACCTCAGGCCCCGTCCCCTCCCTTCCCCAATGTGTAAACATGCCCTGTGGCCGTTTTAAGTTGGGAGATTAAGTCCCCTTGAATCTTGAGGGTCCCTTGGGTCAAATTCGCCCACTAGGTACCTCCAGTAAGCGCTATTGCAGAGAGGTGTAAAAAGGGGCATGACCTGCACCACCTCTCTGCAACACAGCACAGTGGCGCTTACTGGAAGCACCTTGTGGGCTGGTTGGCCCCCATGGTCCCTCTGGATTGAAGGGGAATTATTTTCCCAACTTAAAATGCGCCATAGGGCGTGTTTGCACTCGTCACCTCAGGCCCCGTCCCCTCCCTTACCCAATGTGTAAACACTCCCTGTGGCCGTTTTAAGTTGGGAGATTAGGTCCCCTTGAATCCTGAGGTGATATATGTGCAAACATGCTCTGTGGCGCATTTTATGTTGGGGAATCCATTCCTCTTCAATCCTGAGGCTCCCTGGGGGCCAACTAGCCCACCAGGTACCTCCAGTATGCACCAGGGAGCTGCGTTGCAGAGAGGTGTTCAAAGGCCACGCCCCTTTTTACAACACTCCTCAAAGCAGCTCTGCGGCACTTATTGGAGGTACCTAGTGGGCTAGTTGACCCCCAGGGGACTTCAGGATTGAAGACAAATTAATTCCCCAAATTAAAACGCACCACAGGGCGTGTTTGCACACATGTCACCTCAGGCCCCGCCCACTCCCATCGCCACTGTTAAAATGCGCCGGTGGCGTGTTTTAAGTTGGAGGATTAAGTCCCCTTGAATCCTGGGGGTCCCTGGGGTGCAACTAGCCCATCAGCTACCTCCATTCAGCGCCACAAAGCTGCATTGCAGAGAGGTTTAAAAAGGGGCGTGGCCTCAGAACACCTCTCTGCAACGCAGCAACCTGGTGCATACCGGACATTCCTAGTGGGCTAGTTGGCCCCCAGGGACCCCCAGTATTCAAGGGGAATTCGTACCCCATCTGCAAACATGCCAGGGGGTGCATTTGCAGAGTGCTGAAAGGAGGGGGCGTGGCCTGCGGCACAATGCTGGTCTTTTATTTTCTTTATTTCTTTAAGAAGGGGGTCTGTGTGGCCCCCTTCTTTTTCTAATTTATTGGCCATGGGGACCCCATCCCCCAGGGACTGCCCCCTAATTTATTTATTTATTCATTTTTTATTTGGAAGTGGGCCACGTGGCCCCCCTCCCATGGCCTTAATTGGCCTAGGGGACCCCATCCCCCAGGGCATGGCCTTATTTTTTAAATTGCATTGTTTTGGAGGGGGGCTGCGTTGCCCCCTCCCGGGCCACTTGTAGCCCCGGCGACCCCATCCCCCGGGGCTGGCCCCCTCCGTTGGGGACCGTGGGGGGGTCCCCAATACCCCAATGGTCCCGCCGGCTACCCGCCTCATATGTGCAAATACATTTTATTACCACCAATTCAATCTCCCATGACGCGTTTCAGCCGATTCACAGCCTTGATCACATGACACAGCTAAGACAGTGTAACCAGTATTTAAAGTGCCAATATGTCCACACAGCCCTTGTCCAAAGTTGGGAATTGGGTTGATTGCTTGTAATAGTGCGTATCCCCATAAAAAAGTGAATATCATCACAAGTAGCAGCAATCCTGTTGCTTAGCGCTAATAAAGTGACAATGTCCTTAAAAATATTCTAAATTAAGATAAGGTACAAGAATTAGAAAAAAAGTGCTATGTGCTACATATTACCAGTCAGAGGCCACAATATGTCATAGGACCGAAATATTGACCGGTAGAAAAAGAGTGCTCTAGTGTTATGTGCAAAATACGCTAAAATAGATTTGATCATACGCATACTCATAAGCAAGAATCCGTGTACACTATTCATGAAGTGAATATAATAGGGCAGGGGGATTAAAACTACCTCCTAAAATGCGCCACGGGGTGTGTTTGCACACTGGTGAAGGGAGGGGAGGGCCTGAGGTGACATGTGTGCAAACACGCCCTGTGGCACATTTTAAGTTGGGGGATTAAGTCCCCTTGAATCCTGAGGGTCCCGGGGGTCCAACTAACCCACTAGGTACCTCCAGTAAGCTGCTTTGCACAGAGGTGTAAAAAGGGGCACAGCCTGGACCACCTTTCTGCAACGCAGCGCAGTGGCGGTTAATGGAAGCACCTGGTGGACTAGTTAGTCCCCAGGGACCTTCAAAATTGAAGGGGAATTATTTCCCCAACTTAAAACGCCCCACAGGACGTGTTTGCACACTTCACCTCAGGCCCCGTCCCCTCCCTTCCCCAATGTGTAAACATGCCCTGTGGCCGTTTTAAGTTGGGAGATTAAGTCCCCTTGAATCCTGAGGGTCCCTTGGGTCAAATTCGCCCACTAGGTACCTCCAGTAAGCGCTATTGCAGAGAGGTGTAAAAAGGGGCATGACCTGCACCACCTCTCTGCAACACAGCACAGTGGCGCTTACTGGAAGCACCTTGTGGGCTGGTTGGCCCCCATGGTCCCTCTGGATTGAAGGGGAATTATTTTCCCAACTTAAAATGCGCCACAGGGCGTGTTTGCACTCGTCACCTCAGGCCCCGTCCCCTCCCTTACCCAATGTGTAAACACTCCCTGTGGCTGTTTTAAGTTGGGAGATTAGGTCCCCTTGAATCCTGAGGTGATATATGTGCAAACATGCTCTGTGGCGCATTTTATGTTGGGGAATCCATTCCTCTTCAATTCTGAGGCTCCCTGGGGGCCAACTAGCCCACCAGGTACCTCCAGTATGCACCAGGGAGCTGCGTTGCAGAGAGGTGTTCAAAGGCCACGCCCCTTTTTACAACACTCCTCAAAGCAGCTCTGCGGCACTTATTGGAGGTACCTAGTGGGCTAGTTGACCCCCAGGGGACTTCAGGATTGAAGACAAATTAATTCCCCAAATTAAAACGCACCACAGGGCGTGTTTGCACACATGTCACCTCAGGCCCCGCCCACTCCCATCGCCACTGTTAAAATGCGCCGGTGGCGTGTTTTAAGTTGGAGGATTAAGTCCCCTTGAATCCTGGGGGTCCCTGGGGTGCAACTAGCCCATCAGCTACCTCCATTCAGCGCCACAAAGCTGCATTGCAGAGAGGTTTAAAAAGGGGCGTGGCCTCAGAACACCTCTCTGCAACGCAGCAACCTGGTGCATACCGGACATTCCTAGTGGGCTAGTTGGCCCCCAGGGACCCCCAGTATTCAAGGGGAATTCGTACCCCATCTGCAAACATGCCAGGGGGTGCATTTGCAGAGTGCTGAAAGGAGGGGGCGTGGCCTGCGGCACAATGCTGGTCTTTTATTTTCTTTATTTCTTTAAGAAGGGGGTCTGTGTGGCCCCCTTCTTTTTCTAATTTATTGGCCATGGGGACCCCATCCCCCAGGGACTGCCCCCTAATTTATTTATTTATTCATTTTTTATTTGGAAGTGGGCCACGTGGCCCCCCTACCATGGCCTTAATTGGCCTAGGGGACCCCATCCCCCAGGGCATGGCCTTATTTTTTAAATTTCATTGTTTTGGAGGGGGGCTGCGTTGCCCCCTCCCGGGCCACTTGTAGCCCCGGCGACCCCATCCCCCGGGGCTGGCCCCCTCCGTTGGGGACCGTGGGGGGGTCCCCAATACCCCAATGGTCCCGCCGGCTACCCGCCTCCCTCGGGAGCCGGCATTGCTTTTCCACATGGGGAGCTGCTAAGATGCAGCTCCCCATGTGGAAAAGCAATTTGCTTTGCATTTTGAAAGAGAGAGCAGATTTCCCTGCCATAGCAAACTACAGTGTCCCGGGGTGGGCACCCCGGGACACCCCGGGACACTGCAGGAGCCGGCCCTTGGGGGTGGCGGTCCCCAAGGCCGCTACAAGGGTCCACGGACCCCCCAATTTTACTATTTAGTCCCCTGAGGAGGTGGTGGTCCCCCGGGCGTGTGGGGGAGCTTGAGACCCCCACACTATTTTTTTAAAATAAATAAAGCACAAATTCAGCCCAGGGGGGTGGCGGTCCCCAGGGCTTGGGGGGTCTTTGAGCCCCCCCACCCAATTATTTACTAAGCCCCCGGGGGTGGTGGTCCCCGGGGCTGGGCGGCCCCTCTGGGCCTCCCATTACATAACAATATTGCCCCCGGGATTTGGCCTGCCCAGGGGCTAAATAGCAACGAAGAGCGGGAGCCCGCGCTTCATTTTTTTTTTTTGGCAGGATCCACGCACCCTGCATGGACTTTGCCGATTAAAAAGAATATATATTTTTTGGGGGGCCCTGGGGTCCTTGTGGGACCCCCTAAGCAGGCCTAGGGGATCAGGGTGTTTCTACCCTGTCACCTTTTTGCGTTTTGCGCATTAATGTGACTGATTTCTTGTGCTTCGGTTCTACCGAGGCACAAGATGGCTGCCAACACTTCCTCGTTTGGAGTGTTGACCGCCAATTAGCAGAAATCTCGGGATCAGGAGGGTGCGCGGATCCTGCGCGGCCATAGATATCACTATCTTTATTCCTTAATTTCTCAAAAATTACTGAACGGATTTACACCATTTTTAGAAAGGTCGCTTTCTGAGCCAAGCAGTACCTTATTGCCAAATTTGGTGTAATTCTGTTGAACAGTTTTTGCTATAACAGTGTCTAAAGTTTTCTATGGGAAAATGATTTTTTCACCACTATTTTTTTAATTTCTCAGGAACTACTGAACGGATTTACACCATTTAAAAAAAAAGGGTGCTTTCTGGACCAAGGGCTACCTTTTTGCAAAATTTGGTGTAATTCTGTTCAGCAGTTAAAGCTGTAGCTGTGTCTAAAATTTTCCATGAGGAAAACGCGTTGGGACCCCTCTTTTTTCTCGCCCCCGCTGGACGAATCACCCTGAAACTTTAAAGATATGAGCGGACTGGAGCACCCCACTGGTGGGTGTGTGTGTGGAGTGTGTGTGGTTGCGTGTGTGTGTGTGTGTGTGTGTGTGTATATATAGTTATATATATCTAAAACCCTCGTTGGGAACCTCATTCCAAAAAGAACGAGCGTGGACCCAGCATATGTGCAAATACATTTTATTACCACCAATTCAATCTCCCATGACGCGTTTCAGCCGATTCACAGCCTTGATCACATGACACAGCTAAGACAGTGTAACCAGTATTTAAAGTGCCAATATGTCCACACAGCCCTTGTCCAAAGTTGGGAATTGGGTTGATTGCTTGTAATAGTGCGTATCCCCATAAAAAAGTGAATATCATCACAAGTAGCAGCAATCCTGTTCCTCAGCGCTAATAAAGTGACAATGTCCTTAAAAATATTCTAAATTAAGATAAGGTACAAGAATTAGAAAAAAAGTGCTATGTGCTACATATTACCAGTCAGAGGCCACAATATGTCATAGGACCGAAATATTGACCGGTAGAAAAAGAGTGCTCTAGTGTTATGTGCAAAATACGCTAAAATAGATTTGATCATACGCATACTCATAAGCAAGAATCCGTGTACACTATTCATGAAGTCCCGTATACAATCTAGCCTTGTCCCATAACATGATACTGACGCAATTATTGTTCCAAAAATGTAGTGAGATCCCATTATTTTATTGTCCAATACTGTTAAAAGTGCGTGATGGCTAAGGATAAAGCAGTCAGAAAGCGCATGATGGCTCTCACCTCCATTTTTAAACAATATCGCAAGCCATCAGGTGCTTTCTGACTGCTTTATCCTTTGAAAAAGAGGACTTCTCGAAACGCGTCAGGATTGCAGTCTCATGCTCATAACTTGCTGGCAAGTGTTGCTGTTTGACCAATAATAAAAGCTGTTTGGGTAAAGCTATCCTTTGTCTTGTCTGAGTGCAACTTACCTGTTGGTCACTCCCCACTGAGATATATATATATATATATATATATATATATATATATATATATATATATATATATATATATATATATATATATATATATATTACCTACTGGCGTTCGCCAGTAGGTATATATAGTTAGAATTTTTTCCCTATGGGACTTTTGAAAATTCTATGTCTAATAACTTTGGCGTTTGTGGATGGAATCGGCTGAAATTTTCAGGAAAATGGCACATTTTGTTTCTGAGCAGCCCCTGAAAATTTGGTGGGGTTTCGTCAAGGGGGGGCTGAGAAAAAAGGGGGGTCCCAAAACGCGTTTTTTGCATTGAGTTTTCCATAGGGCGGTTGGACTCACTTTTAGCTCGAACGGCTGAATGGATTTGCACGAAACTTGGCAAAATTGTAGGGACTGTTAGCCCGATGTGCCTTTGCTAGGTCTCAATATATGTGCTCCAGTAGTTTTTGAGAAATTAACGTTCAAACCAAGATATATATCTGTAACAGCGCTCTGGGCAGCGATCCGGTCCGCTTACTTTTCGCTTATCGGAACTTTGCGCGCAGAAAGCTGATTGGCTCTCCGGTGTCTGTCAACATTCTAAACAGTCCGGAGCGGACGCCATCTTGTCTCTCGGTAGGATCGAGAGAGAAGAAGAGGTGGAAAACGAAGGGGGAATTTAATGAAAGGGGGCAAGGTATCCCCCTCTTGACCTCCTAGGAATGTTGTTGGGGTTATTAAAGGGTCCCGTGGGGAAAATAAAAAAAAAATGATTTTTCACGGTAGAAGCGCGGCCGCGAACTGGTAGCGAAACGGGAATTCGCCATTTTGTGCTTCGTAAATTAAATTACTAGTTATAAGTGGGTACGGGAGACGTATCCTAATCCCCTATGTTTCCTGAGGGTGGGTGAGGAGGCTGATATATGTTGATACATCTCTTCCAGCGGCTGTGCGTGAGCTTTTTTTTTTTTTTTGCTGCGTGACAGTCCGGAGCGGCCGCCATCTTGTCTCTCGGTAGGATCGAGAGAGAAGAAAAGGTGAAAAACTAAGGGGGAATTTAATGAAAGGGGGCAAGGTATCCCCCTCTTGACCCCCTAGGAATGTTGTTGGGGTTATTAAAGGGTCCTGTGGGGAAAATAAAAAAAAAATGATTTTTCACGGTAGAAGCGCTTCACGGGCCGCGAACTGGGCCGCAAACTGGTAGCGAAACGGGAATTCGCCATTTTGTGCTTCGTTAATTAAAGTACTAGGTATAAGGGGGTGCGGGAGACATATCCTAATCCCCTATGTTTCCTGAGGGTGGCTGAGGAGGCTGATATATGTTGATATATCTCTTCCAGCGGCTGCGCCATCTTGCCTTTTTTCGAATGCCACAATTTTGTCGTGCACGGCAGCCATTTTAGATGCCAGGCTGGTCCCAGGCTATCACCTACCCCTGCGGATGTAGTTTATGGCCCCAGCTGTAGAGAATTCAGACATGCCAATTCTCCTGATTCAGGCGTGTGAGTACTGATTTCAGTGCTAGTCTCCCGCCTCCCGATTTCTGCAAGCAAAAACCCGGGGGCATATTACTAACAACTAGCGATAATTTTTGTCTATAACTTGTTTAGAGACAAAAATTATCGCCGCAGATCGGCGATTTTTATCGCAGATAAACCTTGCTATTATCGCAGAAAAGTCAGCGATATTCATGTATTATCGACCTAATGCTCTTAGCCATGTTATCCACCTCCCATTGGATAACATGGCTAAGAACTGCTCAGGGCAGGTGTTAGATTTTGGAGATATTCGCGCTTAGCGCGAATATCTCCAAAAGTTGGTAATAGAAGGTAGCGATGTTAGGGACTGTTTCCAGTCGCTAACATCTTGGCACGCCACTTTGCATGTCATTAGTGATAAGTATCACTGACATGCAAAGCCGGGCCCAAGATGGTCGCTATCTCCTTTTAGGTGTCACTAACTGGTGTTAGCGACAGCTTGATAATAGGGAAATAATTTTATCTCCGCTTTCATGGTTTTTAAAGCCAAAAAAGCGGAGATAAACCCCCTTGATAATATGCCCCACGATTCCTTGGGGGTTTCAGCTGATAGGGCTTGGTATTGTGTTACATGGTAATTTTTCCATGAAACGTCAGAGGGTCGATGTAGGGGTTCTAGAAGAGGTGATAAACCATTTAAGCCTCATGAACAAGCGCATGGTCTTTTAAAGATTTGTGAAGTACTCGGGGCGGCGGTGTGTGTGTGCCCTCTTTCAGGAGCGGGCGGGGGGGCACTGCCAGCAACTTGCCAGGTCAGGTAGTGTTCAACACGTGCATCACCCTTTCTCTGCCTGCTATTGCGCTCCATGCTTCGGAAAGGTAAGAAAAAGAACGTGCATTTGAGTTTGAAATGTCCGATCCTGCAGCAGCACACTTCCAAAGCCCACACATGACAATAACCCGATTCAAGGCCCCATTCACCCGTTTTTCAAAAAATAGATAACACTCCAACAAAGTAAGGTTATAAAACTTTATTAACTTTTAACGATAATGAACAGAACAAAAACTAAAAACATTTAAACATTTATTAACACAAAAAGCAACAATGGTTAGAAGCTGTCTTTTGTGCGAATAGTCCCAAGGCAGCACAACGTGCAGAGTTCTGGACGGCACCCAGGTGATGTCGCCTGGGTGCCGCACTGGTTTAGGGATCCTACAATGCTGCTCCGAAAATTGGCGTGGGGCGTCCCGGGTGGGGCGGGGGGAGGCCTCGTCAGTAGCGGTCTGTTGTGCGAATAGTCCCAAGGCAGCACAACGTGCAGAGTTCTGGACGGCACCCAGGTGATGTCGCCTGGGTGCCGCACTGGTTTAGGGATCCTACAATGCAGCACAGAAAAACAGCGTGGGGCGTCCCGGGTGGTGCGGGGGGAGGCCTCGTCAGTAGCGGTCTGTGTCCAGTGTCACATGGCTGACACAACATGTACGACAGGCACCCAGGTGATGTCCAGTAAACTGCCGCACTGGTTTTGGTATCCTACAATGCTGCTCCGAAAATTGGCGTGCGGCGGCCCGGGGGGGGGGGGGGGAGGCGGCGTGAACGGGCCTCCCCAGGTGGCAGCCATTCAGCTGTTTACCGCCCGCTCTTGCGACTACAGCGTCTCGCTCACCATGTTGTTGAGTTGCTCCCACTCTTGCAGTGCAGCGATAGGCGGCTGCCACATGACTCTTAAAATGGCGGACGGCTCTTCGGTTTTGGGCCTGGTCCACTGAAATGGCCCTGGGACACCTTGGAAGTCGGACGCTTGCCTGCTAGGGCTTGGGCTCCATTCTCGAAAAGCGTCCCCTCAGCCGTGAAGATTGTATAAAAGTCTTGGGGGCCCCCGACTCCCGCAGGCTTTCGGTGGGGAGCGGCTGCCATGATTGCTCGCGGAATGACCACGACGGAGCCACGAGATGGTGGTGCTCTCATGCTGACGCCAGCTTCAGTCTGAATGATCCAGAAACAAGGTGGGGCTTTCATCGTTTGGGAAAAAAAAATGTTCTAAACCAATGAAAAGTGTTATTTTTAGGTCATATGACCAAGCCTTCCATCTTTAGGAAACCAAAAGTAAAATGAACCAATGAAAAGTTTTATAAACAAGTCACATGACCTGTTATGCGACATAGGGCTACAAAAAGCGTAGAAAATCCGTTGGCACGTGAGGCGGCGTCAGTAGCGGACCGATGTGCGAATAGGCCGAAGGCAGCACAACGCGCCGAGATCCGGATGGCACCGAGGTGGTGTCCAGCAAATTGCCGCACTGGTGTGGCCATCCTACAATGCTGCGCCAAAAGACGGCGTGTCCAGCTGAATTGCGGTCACTGTTGCGGTACAGTGACTCGAACGCGCCGAGATCCGGATGGCGCCGAGGTGGTGTCCAGCAAATTGCCGTACTGGTGTGGCCATCCTACAATGCTGCGCCGAAAGACGGCGTGTTCAGCTGAGTTCCGGTCACTCTTCCGGCACAGTGACTCGAACGCGCTGAGATCCGGATGGCACTGAGGTGGTGTCCAGCAAGTGGCTGCACTGGTGTGGCCATCCTACAATGCTGCGCCGGAAGTCGGCGTGGGGTGCCCCGTTGGCTTATGAGGTGATGTCAGTAGTGGACTGATGTGTGAATAGGTCGGAACCAGCACAAGGCGCCAAGATCCGAATGGCAAGTCCTGGATGTTGAGTGCCTCAGTTGAGATTTCTGAGCAGTGCTTGTAGAACTGTCTGAAGCTTATTTGCACCTGCTGCAGCTTCACTAGGTCCGGCGGAACTTGTTGCCTTTTCCTTTCTGCTTCTTTTCCTACAATGCGTTTCTTCTGAAGACACGACCAGGTCCCTGAATGTGTGCAGGGGGACGCTATTGAATGAATGAACGCGCCGAGATCTGGATGGCACCGAGGTGGTGTCCAGCAAATTGCCGCACTGGTGTGGCCATCCTACAATGCTGCGCCGAAAGTCGGCGTGGGGTGCCCCGTTGGTTTATGAGGTGATGTCAGTAGCGGACCGATGTGTGAATAGGTCGGAACCAGCACAAGGCGCCCTGCACTGTTGAGCCTTTTTCAATGTCTGTTTTTTGTTCTTTCCCCTCCATCAAAAACAAAACAAAAATACAAGGCGCCAAGATCCGAATGGCAAGTCCTGGATGTTGAGTGCCTCAGTTGAGAGTTCTGAGCAGTGCTTGTAAGACTGTCTGAAGCTTATTTGCACCTGCTGCAGCTTCACTAGGTCCGGCGGAACTTTTTTCCTTTTCCTTTCTGCTTCTTTTCCTACAATGCGTTTCATCTGAAGACACGACCAGGTCCCTGAATGTGTGCAGGGGGACGCTATTGATTGAATGAAAATGGCGGCTTGACACAAAGCTGACTCAAGCGTTACTGTTGGTGCTATACAGACAAAAATTGGTTTTCAGTTTGTACATTCTTCAGGTTTTTTTTTCCATCCAAGTCTGATTGAGAGTTTGTAGAAAAATGGCTTCAGATTTTCCACATACTACTCTTCAACATTCTTCCTAAATGTAACAATGTGAAACTCACTAGGAGAACGGCTGTTTCTGTTTCCTTTCAAAATGCTGCCACCAATATTTTCTGAATGGAAGACATCATCTTGTAACATAAAGGGCCGAAAGGGGTTCTGGTCTGGCCGATGGTTGGTGGAGACATTTTGACTATATCTTGGACCTGCCCGGCCTCGCCCAAAATGGCGCCGGTATAAATGGGACTCGTAACTCTTTGCCCGCAAATGTATATCTAGAAAATGTTATTGTAAGTGGCCCTGTCCTATTTTAATTACAAAATGTACGTCCACCGATACCGCAACTGTTAGACACCTTTGTTCTTGTCACCTAATGGCCCGCTCGTTACGTTCTTCTACAGTGTAAATGTCTCCTCATCATATACGATTTGAGTTTGCTCCGTGGCCGGCCCACGTGGTTATAGGCCCGTATTTGTATACTGACATTTTCAAAATAAAGGTTTTTAAAACAAAACACGGTAGTAGTATTTTCATTTGTAAAGTTTTTACTTTTAGTGACTGTTTTCGAATCAGTAAAAGGCAAGTGAAATAAAGCAGTCCAATTACATGACGGATAAAAGGTATAATATGTAGGAACGCAGTAAAGATAAATGGTCAAGGGCAGTTGTGTTTTTCATGTCTGCAACATAAAGTGATCGATAAGAATCTGATAATCAGGCGTATCGGCGACTAAGACAGCAGGCCGAATCTCTTTTACTCAACGGCTCCGTCATGGAAGGAAGAAACGCCCTTTTTCTCGAAAAAGGAATATATTTTACTTGCAAGACAGTTGTAAATTTTCCGGGAAAGTACATTAGCCTGGAATATTATAACATATGTTTGAAAAAAAAATATTGTTCGAAAATAATAAAAAGCGTAATTTTTAGGTCATATGACCAAGCTTTTCATCATTAAATTAACAAAAGTAAAATGAACCAATGAAAAGTTTTATTAACAAGTCACATGACCTGTTATGCTTACGTTACGCGCTGCGCGCCGCGCCTCGGATCACTTCCGGGTGCGCTAACGCGGCGTGTCATAAAACGCATTACGCGACAACGTAGGTCAAGAATATAGTCTAAATGTCTCCACCAACCAGCGTTCAGAACACAACCCCTTTCAGCAGTCCAAAAAGTTCTGTTAAATGACAACAGAGGGGACAGGCAACAAGAACCATCAGTCAAAGAGGGGAGGGCAAGTTCTTCTCTTCCGGGTCATGTTGGGGCGCTACCGGAACTGATCGAATTGGTAGTCTACAGTGTTTCTGGATGTTTCAGACTAAAGCTGGCGTCAGCATGAGACCACTACCATCTCGTAGCTCCGTCGTGGCCATTCCACGAGCAATCATGGCAGCCGCTCCCCACCAGAAGCCTGCGGGAGTCGGAGGCCCCCAAGACTTTTGTAGAATCTTCACGGCTGAGGGGATGCTTTTCGAGAATGGGATCCAAGCCCTAGCAGACAAGCGTCCGAGTTCCAAGGTGTCCCAGGGCCATTTTAGTGGACCAGGCCCAAAACCGAAGAGCCGGCCGCCATTTTGAGAGTCCTGTGGCAGCCGCCTATCGCTGCACCGCAAGAGCGGGCGCATCTCAACTACATGGTGAGCGAGACGCTGTAGTCGCAAGAGCGGGCGGAAAACAGCTGAATGGCGGAAGAGGCACAGTGTAGCAAAAGCGGGCGGAATGGCAACTAAAACGATAAAGGGGCGCCTCACTACAGCTTGTCTTCAGGTCAAACGGATTGTGGGACAAGGTCCAGAATTGAAGAGTCATCAAAAGGCAAAAAGTACCGCCGGACCCCGGGAGCCGGCCGCCTATGTCGGGGGCGATCTCAGGCTACACCAGTGCTATAAGACTTGGGGAGGGTGTCGGAGCCAAGCGTCTTCTCCGAGTCCATGGCCATCACAGCGCCCCTCAGGGGCCTCCGTCAAGCTGTTTAGGAAGGTAACATATCATATTGTTTTCTAATGCAGTCAGGTCCACAAACGACACTCACTTACTTTGAGAATAGTGAAGCTGCAGTAGGTGGAAATAAGCTTCAGACAGTGTTACAAGCGCTGCTCAGAACTCTTAACTATGGCACCCAACATCCAGAACTTATGCTATTTGAGAATGGTAGTGACATCGAAGCATCTCAGGGACCAAAACCATTAACGTACTTTCACGTATGAAAATCTTACTTGGGGAGGGGGCAGGAGCGAAGCGCCCCCTCCCAGTCAGCGCCACCACACCGTATGTTGAAAATCTGAAGCCATCGTTCTACAAAGTCAACCAAACTTGGATTGAAAAATCTAGAAAAATGTACAAACTGAAAACCAGTTTTGGTCTGCATAGCATCAGTAACAACGCTTGAGTCAGCTTTGTGTCAAGCCGCCATTTTGATTCAACAAAGCACAGGCATTGAAAAAGGCTGAAATTTAGAACTCTAAACTATGGCACCCAACATCCAGGAGCTTGCTATCCGGATCTTGGAGCCTTGTGCTGTTTTCGATCTATTCACACATCGGTCCACTACTGAGATCATCTTATAAACCAACGTTATGTAAATAGTTTTTTAATAAAATGTTTTACCCTATTTCTTTGCTGGTGTGTTGTCTATATTTTTAATATTTGCATAGGGTTTGTCATTATTTTGTGCGGGATGGGTGATGGAGCCGAGCTGTCTTGCAGCCCTCATGGTGTGGAGCTCAGTTCATCTCACTATTTTCGTATTTCTCAAGAAGGGTTGTTCCTAATATTTCTATTTTAGCGAGGTCAAAAAGAGATCCAATTAGTGGCCTACTGATTTTGCTCGATTACTTTTATTTTTTTACACGATTTTTCACTATCTGCAAAGACTAAACAGAGTATTGCGACTTTGTGCTTGTTTGTAAATAGAGAATGATCCAAAGAGAACCAATTCTAAAACAGTAAATGCTTGGACAACAATCAATCAAATGGAGAGACAAGGAGGTACGACGGATTACAACGGGGGTAAAGGCCTGCGTTAACTACCCTTCTGTATCTGCAAAGAGAGAGTACTACTAAGGCAAAAGAGGGGAGGGGGGGGGGCAGCGTTCAAAGCACATCAGCGTGCATAAATACGAAAATGTTTTTATCTATCACGTACTTGACATTTTAAAGCTTTTCATATTTGCTATTAAAAAACCAATGAAATTCACAGAAAAAACCATAGGTTATAGTGGATATATAGTTAGGAATTTGCATTTACAAAACCTTGAAAATTCAATGAAAAAACCATAGGTTATAGGCCATATATAGTTAGGAATTAGCATTTACAAAACCTTATTTTACTCGCATAAAACCATTGAAATTCCATATATAGTTAGCTAACTATAAGCGCTAACTATATATCGCGCACCCGCAATCCACTGCTGATGATGTCACATATTACATCATTCATGACATGGTCAGTGACATCACTGATGACATCACTGATGACATCTCAAATGACATCACTGATGACAACTCAAATGATATCAATGATGACATCTCAAATGACATCACTGATGACATCACTGATGACAACTCAAATGACATCACTGATGACATCTCATTTGTCATCACTGATCACATCACTCATGTGATAATACAATGAACCTCTTCAGACTCTAATATAACCTTACATACACTCAGTATAAACAGACACTCACAGACTGTCACTCATCCATGGACTTACTCACACACCTAGTCAGTCATGCAAAGAATCAATCACACCTCCATTTCCTCAACTATACAGTTATACACATCTTACTTATTCAAACATATAATAACACATATTTACTCTCTTATATAATCCCTGATACAAGCTCACAGTGATCGATACAGCCACTCACACATTCACTGGCTCTTATGTTCAGTTATTTATATATCTCAACTCTCACATGTATTGTGTTTTACATACGTACTTACTTGCACATGTAGCAATGAGAAATCCATTCACTCACCAACACACCCATGCACAGTCAACCGCCCATATAGCTGTTTCCACATGCACTCTTGAACTCATACTCCTAGTGAATCAACTGCTTACACATCTATGCACAGAGTCACGCACCTCCCAGCCACCCACACACACACTCAGCCTCCCATTCAAATATTTGGGCAACCAATCAATAACCCATATGGCTACTCTTATAGCTACTGATCAACACATGCAGCAGCTTACACAACAACAAACATACTGATGCACGAATTAAGACAGTTTAGTCACTAACCCATGTACTCAGTGAGACACATTTAATCACTCACTCATACAGTCAGTCATGCACCTACTAAATTCTTCATCCAGACACTTATACATCCACTCATTCTTCAATATGTGAAACATATTTAAACTTTACAGACACATACAATCACTGGATGTTGTGATCAGTGATGTCATCAGTGATGTCATTTGAGATGTCATCAGTGATGTCATCAGTGATGTCACTGACCATGTCATGAATGATGTAATATGTGACATCATCAGCAGTGGATTGCGGGTGCGCGATATATAGTTAGCGCTTATAGTTAGCTAACTATATATGGAATTTCAATGGTTTTATGCGAGTAAAATAAGGTTTTGTAAATGCTAATTCCTAACTATATATGGCCTATAACCTATGGTTTTTTCATTGAATTTTCAAGGTTTTGTAAATGCAAATTCCTAACTATATATCCACTATAACCTATGGTTTTTTCTGTGAATATATATATATATATATATATATATATATATATATATAATTGTACCTTTGGTGATCAAGCCTGCTGGTCAGGCGAAACGCGTCCAGGGTTTTGACAAATAAAACTTTAATTTGTCTGGTACACGGTCTCGTCAGCGTGTGGTTTCTCTACTCGTTGAGGCTTTATCGAAAAGACCCGGCAGCGGAGGTCTTTTGTACAGACGAGACACCCGTTGGTTTGGCGGCGGTGACTACTTCCGAGGCAAGGAGTGGAGAAGAATATATATATATATATATATATATATTTCCAAAGCAAACGTCCCTTAGTTGAGAAGGAGCGACCAGTCAGCTGGTGCAGGCGACGAGTCAAGGACAAGACTCGTAATTTATTTTCTAGCATTTCAAAAATACACCACACTACCGTGATCAGGAACATTTATTGTTCAAAACGCGTAGGTGAAGGAAGTTTTACTGAGCTGGATTAAACTGCTTTAATCATCCAAGAAGAGTGCGGTGTATTATTGAATTGCTAGAATATATATATATATATATATATATATATATATATATATATATATATATATATATATATATATATATAAAAAGAAATCTCCTCTCGAAGAAAGGAGCGGGAGCCTCAGAGGGGATTTGACAGGGCAACACCTTTTATTCAAGAAGAAGTGGCGAATGCATTTCGGCCGGATCGGCCTACGTAAGCGCCTGCAGTGTCTGTGAAAGGAAGTCCCAGATGTCCCGCTGTTAAAATGTACCCCACCGCGCACCGATAGGTGCAAATTATCAGCTCCGCCTCTCAAATGAAGTTTTCAGCCGGTCCAGTGGAAGTCCATGGACTACAAGACCCAGGATGCAGTAGTTGTTCCCAGGTAAGTGTGGCTGAGGGGCGTTGGAGCAAGTTTCCAAAAATAGCGAGGGTAGGGGTCAAGGCAGGACAAGACACGCACAAGAAGTTCAAGGTGCTGCCTCGCGTCCCCACCCCACAGACCGGAGTCCAAGAAGCAAAGTTGCAGGGGCGGGAGAACAATGCAACCCGCCCGGCGGAGGCAAGATGCCTCATTAAGCCGCATCAATGCACATGGACATCCGGCGAGCTTGGAGAAATCCACTAACGTGAAGAAACAGGAACAGCCGGGACTGGATCCAGATTCTCCAAGCCACAAGTAGTGAGTGGGCTCCTGAACGCGCTTCTGGCACACGCGTGAATTCAAATAAAAAGAAATCTCCTCTCGAAGAAAGGAGCGGGAGCCTCAGAGGGGATTTGACAGGGCAACACCTTTTATTCAAGAAGAAGTGGCGAATGCATTTCGGCCGGATCGGCCTTCGTCAGCGCCTGCAGTGTCTGTGAAAGGAAGTCCCAGAAGTCCCGCTGTTAAAATGTACCCCACCGCGCACCGATAGGTGCAAATTATCAGCTCCGCCTCTCAAATGAAGTTTTCAGCCGGTCCAGTGGAAGTCCATGGACTACAAGACCCAGGATGCAGTAGTTGTTCCCAGGTAAGTGTGGCTGAGGGGCGTTGGAGCAAGTTTCCAAAAATAGCGAGGGTAGGGGTCAAGGCAGGACAAGACACGCACAAGAAGTTCAAGGTGCTGCCTCGCGTCCCCACCCCACAGACCGGAGTCCAAGAAGCAAAGTTGCAGGGGCGGGAGAACAATGCAACCCGCTAGGCGGAGGCAAGATGCCTCATTAAGCCGCATCAATACACATGGACATCCGGCGAGCTTGGAGAAATCCACTAACGTGAAGAAACAGGAACAGCCGGGACTGGATCCAGATTCTCCAAGCCACAAGTAGTGAGTGGGCTCCTGAACGCGCTTCTGGCACACGCGTGAATTCAAATAAAAAGAAATCTCCTCTCGAAGAAAGGAGCGGGAGCCTCAGAGGGGATTTGACAGGGCAACACCTTTTATTCAAGAAGAAGTGGCGAATGCATTTCGGCCGGATCGGCCTTCCTCAGCACCTGCAGTGTCTGTGAAAGGAAGTCCCAGAAGTCCCGCTGTTAAAATGTACCCCACCGCGCACCAATAGGTGCAAATTATCAGCTCCGCCTCTCAAATGAAGTTTTCAGCCGGTCCAGTGGAAGTCCATGGACTACAAGACCCAGGATGCAGTAGTTGTTCCCAGGTAAGTGTGGCTGAGGGGCGTTGGAGCAAGTTTCCAAAAATAGCGAGGGTAGGGGTCAAGGCAGGACAAGACATGCACAAGAAGTTCAAGGTGCTGCCTCGCGTCCCCACCCCACAGACCGGAGTCCAAGAAGCAAAGTTGCAGGGGCGGGAGAACAATGCAACCCGCCCGGCGGAGGCAAGATGCCTCATTAAGCCGCATCAATACACATGGACATCCGGCGAGCTTGGAGAAATCCACTAACGTGAAGAAACAGGAACAGCCGGGACTGGATCCAGATTCTCCAAGCCACAAGTAGTGAGTGGGCTCCTGAACGCGCTTCTGGCACACGCGTGAATTCAAATAAAAAGAAATCTCCTCTCGAAGAAAGGAGCGGGAGCCTCAGAGGGGATTTGACAGGGCAACACCTTTTATTCAAGAAGAAGTGGCGAATGCATTTCGGCCGGATCCTTCGTCAGCGCCTGCAGTGTCTGTGAAAGGAAGTCCCAGAAGTCCCGCTGTTAAAATGTACCCCACCGCGCACCGATAGGTGCAAATTATCAGCTCCGCCTCTCAAATGAAGTTTTCAGCTGGTCCAGTGGCAGTCCATGGACTACAAGACCCAGGATGCAGTAGTTGTTCCCAGGTAAGTGTGGCTGAGGGGCGTTGGAGCAAGTTTCCAAAAATAGCGAGGGTAGGGGTCAAGGCAGGACAAGACACGCACAAGAAGTTCAAGGTGCTGCCTCGCGTCCCCACCCCACAGACCGGAGTCCAAGAAGCAAAGTTGCAGGGGCGGGAGAACAATGCAACCCGCCCGGCAGAGGCAAGATGCCTCATTAAGCCGCATCAATACACATGGACATCCGGCGAGCTTGGAGAAATCCACTAACGTGAAGAAACAGGAACAGCCGGGACTGGATCCAGATTCTCCAAGCCACAAGTAGTGAGTGGGCTCCTGAACGCGCTTCTGGCACACGCGTGAATTCAAATAAAAATAAATCTCCTCTCGAAGAAAGGAGCGGGAGCCTCAGAGGGGATTTGACAGGGCAACACCTTTTATTCAAGAATAAGTGGCGAATGCATTTCGGCCGGATTGGCCTTCGTGAGCGCCTGCAGTGTCTGTGAAAGGAAGTCCCAGAAGTCCGGCTGTTAAAATGTACCCCACCGCGCACCGATAGGTGCAAATTATCAGCTCCGCCTCTCAAATGAAGTTTTCAGCCGGTCCAGTGGAAGTCCATGGACTACAAGACCCAGGATGCAGTAGTTGTTCCCAGGTAAGTGTGGCTGAGGGGCGTTGGAGCAAGTTTCCAAAAATAGCGAGGGTAGGGGTCAAGGCAGGACAAGACACGCACAAGAAGTTCAAGGTGCAGCCTCGCGTCCCCACCCCACAGACCGGAGTCCAAGAAGCAAAGTTGCAGGGGCGGGAGAACAATGCAACCCGCCCGGCGGAGACAAGATGCCTCATTAAGCCGCATCAATACACATGGACATCCGGCGAGCTTGGAGAAATCCACTAACGTGAAGAAACAGGAACAGCCGGGACTGGATCCAGATTCTCCAAGCCACAAGTAGTGAGTGGGCTCCTGAACGCGCTTCTGGCACACGCGTGAATTCAAATAAAAAGAAATCTCCTCTCGAAGAAAGGAGCGGGAGCCTCAGAGGGGATTTGACAGGGCAACACCTTTTATTCAAGAAGAAGTGGCGAATGCATTTCGGCCGGATTGGCCTTCGTCAGCGCCTGCAGTGTCTGTGAAAGGAAGTCCCAGAAGTCCCGCTGTTAAAATGTACCCCACCGCGCACCGATAGGTGCAAATTATCAGCTCCGCCTCTCAAATGAAGTTTTCAGCCGGTCCAGTGGAAGTCCATAGACTACAAGACCCAGGATGCAGTAGTTGTTCCCAGGTAAGTGTGGCTGAGGGGCGTTGGAGCAAGTTTCCAAAAATAGCGAGGGTAGGGGTCAAGGCAGGACAAGACACGCACAAGAAGTTCAAGGTGCTGCCTCGCGTCCCCACCCCACAGACCGGAGTCCAAGAAGCAAAGTTGCAGGGGCGGGAGAACAATGCAACCCGCCCGGCGGAGGCAAGATGCCTCATTAAGCCGCATCAATACACATGGACATCCGGCGAGCTTGGAGAAATCCACTAACGTGAAGAAACAGGAACAGCCGGGACTGGATCCAGATACTCCAAGCCACAAGTAGTGAGTGGGCTCCTGAACGCGCTTCTGGCACACGCGTGAATTCAAATAAAAAGAAATCTCCTCTCGAAGAAAGGAGCGGGAGCCTCAGAGGGGATTTGACAGGGCAACACCTTTTATTCAAGAAGAAGTGGCGAATGCATTTCGGCCGGATCGGCCTTCGTCAGCGCCTGCAGTGTCTGTGAAAGGAAGTCCCAGAAGTCCCGCTGTTAAAATGTACCCCACCGCGCACCGATAGGTGCAAATTATCAGCTCCGCCTCTCAAATGAAGTTTTCAGCCGGTCCAGTGGAAGTCCATGGACTACAAGACCCAGGATGCAGTAGTTGTTCCCAGGTAAGTGTGGCTGAGGGGCGTTGGAGCAAGTTTCCAAAAATAGCGAGGGTAGGGGTCAAGGCAGGACAAGACACGCACAAGAAGTTCAAGGTGCTGCCTCGCGTCCCCACCCCAAAGCCCGGAGTCCAAGAAGCAAAGTTGCAGGGGCGGGAGAACAATGCAACCCGCCCGGCGGAGGCAAGATGCCTCATTAAGCCGCATCAATACACATGGACATCCGGCGAGTTTGGAGAAATCCACTAACGTGAAGAAACAGGAACAGCCGGGACTGGATCCAGATTCTCCAAGCCACAAGTAGTGAGTGGGCTCCTGAACGCGCTTCTGGCACACGCGGGTATTCAAATAAAAAGAAATCTCCTCTCGAAGAAAGGAGCGGGAGCCTCAGAGGGGATTTGACAGGGCAACACCTTTTATTCAAGAAGAAGTGGCGAATGCATTTCGGCCGGAACGGCCTTCGTCAGCGCCTACAGTGTCTGTGAAAGGAAGTCCCAGAAGTCCCGCTGTTAAAATGTACCCCACCGCGCACCGATAGGTGCAAATTATCAGCTCCGCCTCTCAAATGAAGTTTTCAGCCGGTCCAGTGGAAGTCCATGGACTACAAGACCCAGGATGCAGCAGTTGTTCCCAGGTAAGTGTGGCTGAGGGGCGTTGGAGCAAGTTTCCAAAAATAGCGAGGGTAGGGGTCAAGGCAGGACAAGACACGCACAAGAAGTTCAAGGTGCTGCCTCGCGTCCCCACCCCACAGACCGGAGTCCAAGAAGCAAAGTTGCAGGGGCGGTAGAACAATGCAACCCGCCCGGCGGAGGCAAGATGCCTCATTAAGCCGCATCAATACACATGGACATCCGGCGAGCTTGGAGAAATCCACTAACGTGAAGAAACAGGAACAGCCGGGACTGGATCCAGATTCTCCAAGCCACAAGTAGTGAGTGGGCTCCTGAACGCGCTTCTGGCACACGCGTGATTTCAAATAAAAAGAAATCTCCTCTCGAAGAAAGGAGCGGGAGCCTCAGAGGGGATTTGACAGGGCGACACCTTTTATTCAAGAAGAAGTGGCGAATGCATTTCGGCCGGATTGGCCTTCGTCAGCGCCTGCAGTGTCTGTGAAAGGAAGTCCCAGAAGTCCCGCTGTTAAAATGTACCCCACCTCGCACCGATAGGTGCAAATTTTCAGCTCCGCCTCTCAAATGAAGTTTTCAGCAGGTCCAGTGAAAGTCCATGGACTACAAGACCCAGGATGCAGTAGTTGTTCCCAGGTAAGTGTGGCTGAGGGGCGTTGGAGCAAGTTTCCAAAAATAGCGAGGGTAGGGGTCAAGGCAGGACAAGACACGCACAAGAAGTTCAAGGTGCTGCCTCGCGTCCCCACCCCACAGACCGGAGTCCAAGAAGCAAAGTTGCAGGGGCGGGAGAACAATGCAACCCGCCCGGCGGAGGCAAGATGCCTCATTAAGCCGCATCAATACACATGGACATCCGGCGAGCTTGGAGAAATCCACTAACGTGAAGAAACAGGAACAGCCGGGACTGGATCCAGATTCTCCAAGCCACAAGTAGTGAGTGGGCTCCTGAACGCGCTTCTGGCACACGCGTGAATTCAAATAAAAAGAAATCTCCTCTCGAAGAAAGGAGCGGGAGCCTCAGAGGGGATTTGACAGGGCAACACCTTTTATTCAAGAAGAAGTGGCGAATGCATTTCGGCCGGATCGGCCTTCGTCAGCGCCTGCAGTGTCTGTGAAAAGAAGTCCCAGAAGTCCCGCTGTTAAAATGTACCCCACCGCGCACCGATAGGTGCAAATTATCAGCTCCGCCTCTCAAATGAAGTTTTCAGCCGGTCCAGTGGAAGTCCATGGACTACAAGACCCAGGATGCAGTAGTTGTTCCCAGGTAAGTGTGGCTGAGGGGCGTTGGAGCAAGTTTCCAAAAATAGCGAGGGTAGGGGTCAAGGCAGGACAAGACACGCACAAGAAGTTCAAGGTGCTGCCTCGCGTCCCCACCCCACAGACCGGAGTCCAAGAAGCAAAGTTGCAGGGGCGGGAAAACAATGCAACCCGCCCGGCGGAGGCAAGATGCCTCATTAAGCCGCATCAATACACATGGACATCCGGCGAGCTTGGAGAAATCCACTAACGTGAAGAAACAGGAACAGCCGGGACTGGATCCAGATTCTCCAAGCCACAAGTAGTGAGTGGGCTCCTGAACGCGCTTCTGGCACACGCGTGAATTCAAATAAAAAGAAATCTCCTCTCGAAGAAAGGAGCGGGAGCCTCAGAGGGGATTTGACAGGGCAACACCTTTTATTCAAGAAGAAGTGGCGAATGCATTTCGGCCGGATCGGCATTCGTCAGCGCCTGCAGTGTCTGTGAAAGGAATTCCCAGAAGTCCCGCTGTTAAAATGTACCCCACCGCGCACCGATAGGTGCAAATTATCAGCTCCGCCTCTCAAATGAAGTTTTCAGCTGGTCCAGTGGAAGTCCATGGACTACAAGACCCAGGATGCAGTAGTTGTTCCCAGGTAAGTGTGGCTGAGGGGCGTTGGAGCAAGTTTCCAAAAATAGCGAGGGTAGGGGTCAAGGCAGGACAAGACACGCACAAGAAGATCAAGGTGCTGCCTCGCGTCCCCACCCCACAGACCGGAGTCCAAGAAGCAAAGTTGCAGGGGCGGGAGAACAATGCAACCCGCCCGGCGGAGGCAAGATGCCTCATTAAGCCGCATCAATACACATGGACATCCGGCGAGCTTGGAGAAATCCACTAACGTGAAGAAACAGGAACAGCCGGGACTGGATCCAGATTCTCCAAGCCACAAGTAGTGAGTGGGCTCCTGAACGCGCTTCTGGCACACGCGTGAATTCAAATAAAAAGAAATTTCCTCTCGAAGAAAGGAGCGGGAGCCTCAGAGGGGATTTGACAGGGCAACACCTTTTATTCAAGAAGAAGTGGCGAATGCATTTCGGCCGGATTGGCCTTCGTCAGCGCCTGCAGTGTCTGTGAAAGGAAGTCCCAGAAGTCCCGCTGTTAAAATGTACCCCACCGCGCACCGATAGGTGCAAATTATCAGCTCCGCCTCTCAAATGAAGTTTTCAGCCGGTCCAGTGGAAGTCCATGGACTACAAGACCCAGGATGCAGTAGTTGTTCCCAGGTAAGTGTGGCTGAGGGGCGTTGGAGCAAGTTTCCAAAAATAGCGAGGGTAGGGGTCAAGGCAGGACAAGACACGCACAAGAAGTTCAAGGTGCTGCCTCGCGTCCCCACCCCACAGACCGGAGTCCAAGAAGCAAAGTTGCAGGGGCGGGAGAACAATGCAACCCGCCCGGCGGAGGCAAGATGCCTCATTAAGCCGCATCAATACACATTGACATCCGGCGAGCTTGGAGAAATCCACTAACGTGAAGAAACAGGAACAGCCGGGACTGGATCCAGATTCTCCAAGCCACAAGTAGTGAGTGGGCTCCTGAACGCGCTTCTGGCACACGCGTGAATTCAAATAAAAAGAAATCTCCTCTCGAAGAAAGGAGCGGGAGCCTCAGAGGGGATTTGACAGGGCAACACCTTTTATTCAAGAAGAAGTGGCGAATGCATTTCGGCCGGATCCTTCGTCAGCGCCTGCAGTGTCTGTGAAAGGAAGTCCCAGAAGTCCCGCTGTTAAAATGTACCCCACCGCGCACCGATAGGTGCAAATTATCAGCTCCGCCTCTCAAATGAAGTTTTCAGCTGGTCCAGTGGAAGTCCATGGACTACAAGACCCAGGATGCAGTAGTTGTTCCCAGGTAAGTGTGGCTGAGGGGCGTTGGAGCAAGTTTCCAAAAATAGCGAGGGTAGGGGTCAAGGCAGGACAAGACACGCACAAGAAGTTCAAGGTGCTGCCTCGCGTCCCCACCCCACAGACCGGAGTCCAAGAAGCAAAGTTGCAGGGGCGGGAGAACAATGCAACCCGCCCGGCAGAGGCAAGATGCCTCATTAAGCCGCATCAATACACATGGACATCCGGCGAGCTTGGAGAAATCCACTAACCTGAAGAAACAGGAACAGCCGGGACTGGATCCAGATTCTCCAAGCCACAAGTAGTGAGTGGGCTCCTGAACGCGCTTCTGGCACACGCGTGAATTCAAATAAAAAGAAATCTCCTCTCGAAGAAAGGAGCGGGAGCCTCAGAGGGGATTTGACAGGGCAACACCTTTTTTTCAAGAAGAAGTGGCGAATGCATTTCGGCCGGATTGGCCTTCGTCAGCGCCTGCAGTGTCTGTGAAAGGAAGTCCCAGAAGTCCCGCTGTTAAAATGTACCCCACCGCGCACCGATAGGTGCAAATTATCAGCTCCGCCTCTCAAATGAAGTTTTCAGCCAGTCCAGTGGAAGTCCATGGACTACAAGACCCAGGATGCAGTAGTTGTTCCCAGGTAAGTGTGGCTGAGGGGCGTTGGAGCAAGTTTCCAAAAATAGCGAGGGTAGGGGTCAAGGCAGGACAAGACACGCACAAGAAGTTCAAGGTGCTGCCTCGCGTCCCCACCCCACAGACCGGAGTCCAAGAAGCAAAGTTGCAGGGGCGGGAGAACAATGCAACCCGCCCAGCGGAGGCAAGATGCCTCATTAAGCCGCATCAATACACATGGACATCCGGCGAGCTTGGAGAAATCCACTAACGTGAAGAAACAGGAACAGCCGGGACTGGATCCAGATTCTCCAAGCCACAATTAGTGAGTGGGCTCCTGAACGCGCTTCTGGCACACGCGTGAATTCAAATAAAAAGAAATCTCCTCTCGAAGAAAGGAGCGGGAGCCTCAGAGGGGATTTGACAGGGCAACACCTTTTATTCAAGAAGAAGTGGCGAATGCATTTCGGCCGGATCGGCCTTCGTCAGCGCCTGCAGTGTCTGTGAAAGGAAGTCCCAGAAGTCCCGCTGTTAAAATGTACCCCACCGCGCACCGATAGGTGCAAATTTTCAGCTCCGCCTCTCAAATGAAGTTTTCAGCCGGTCCAGTGAAAGTCCATGGACTACAAGACCCAGGATGCAGTAGTTGTTCCCAGGTAAGTGTGGCTGAGGGGCGTTGGAGCAAGTTTCCAAAAATAGCGAGGGTAGGGGTCAAGGCAGGACAAGACACGCACAAGAAGTTCAAGGTGCTGCCTCGCGTCCCCACCCCACAGACCGGAGTCCAAGAAGCAAAGTTGCAGGGGCGGGAGAACAATGCAACCTGCCCGGCGGAGGCAAGATGCCTCATTAAGCCGCATCAATACACATGGACATCCGGCGAGCTTGGAGAAATCCACTAACGTGAAGAAACAGGAACAGCCGGGACTGGATCCAGATTCTCCAAGCCACAAGTAGTGAGTGGGCTCCTGAACGCGCTTTTGGCACACGCGTGAATTCAAATAAAAAGAAATCTCCTCTCGAAGAAAGGAGCGGGAGCCTCAGAGGGGATTTGACAGGGCAACACCTTTTATTCAAGAAGAAGTGGCGAATGCATTTCGGCCGGATCGGCCTTCGTCAGCGCCTGCAGTGTCTGTGAAAGGAAGTCCCAGAAGTCCCGCTGTTAAAATGTACCCCACCGCGCACCGATAGGTGCAAATTATCAGCTCCGCCTCTCAAATGAAGTTTTCAGCCGGTCCAGTGGAAGTCCATGGACTACAAGACCCAGGATGCAGTAGTTGTTCCCAGGTAAGTGTGGCTGAGGGGCGTTGGAGCAAGTTTCCAAAAATAGCGAGGGTAGGGGTCAAGGCAGGACAAGACACGCACAAGAAGTTCAAGGTGCTGCCTCGCGTCCCCACCCCACAGACCGGAGTCCAAGAAGCAAAGTTGCAGGGGCGGGAGAACAATGCAACCCGCCCGGCGGAGGCAAGATGCCTCATTAAGCCGCATCAATACACATGGACATCCGGCGAGCTTGGAGAAATACACTAACGTGAAGAAACAGGAACAGCCGGGACTGGATCCAGATTCTCCAAGCCACAAGTAGTGAGTGGGCTCCTGAACGCGCTTCTGGCACACGCGTGAATTCAAATAAAAAGAAATCTCCTCTCGAAGAAAGGAGCGGGAGCCTCAGAGGGGATTTGACAGGGCAACACCTTTTATTCAAGAAGAAGTGGCGAATGCATTTCGGCCGGATCGGCATTCGTCAGCGCCTGCAGTGTCTGTGAAAGGAATTCCCAGAAGTCCCGCTGTTAAAATGTACCCCACCGCG
The DNA here is from genome assembly GCF_964263255.1 of Lissotriton vulgaris. Taxonomy (NCBI): domain Eukaryota; kingdom Metazoa; phylum Chordata; class Amphibia; order Caudata; family Salamandridae; genus Lissotriton; species Lissotriton vulgaris. Next base: position 1,376,442,614 of record NC_141695.1, read on the forward strand.
CACCGATAGGTGCAAATTATCAGCTCCGCCTCTCAAATGAAGTTTTCAGCTGGTCCAGTGGAAGTCCATGGACTACAAGACCCAGGATGCAGTAGTTGTTCCCAGGTAAGTGTGGCTGAGGGGCGTTGGAGCAAGTTTCCAAAAATAGCGAGGGTAGGGGTCAAGGCAGGACAAGACACGTACAAGAAGTTCAAGGTGCTGCCTCGCGTCCCCACCCCACAGACCGGAGTCCAAGAAGCAAAGTTGCAGGGGCGGGAGAACAATGCAACCCGCCCGGCGGAGGCAAGATGCCTCATTAAGCCGCATCAATACACATGGACATCCGGCGAGCTTGGAGAAATCCACTAACGTGAAGAAACAGGAACAGCCGGGACTGGATCCAGATTCTCCAAGCCACAAGTAGTGAGTGGGCTCCTGAACGCGCTTCTGGCACACGCGTGAATTCAAATAAAAAGAAATCTCCTCTCGAAGAAAGGAGCGGGAGCCTCAGAGGGGATTTGACAGGGCAACACCTTTTATTCAAGAAGAAGTGGCGAATGCATTTCGGCCGGATTGGCCTTCGTCAGCGCCTGCAGTGTCTGTGAAAGGAAGTCCCAGAAGTCCCGCTGTTAAAATGTACCCCACCGCGCACCGATAGGTGCAAATTATCAGCTCCGCCTCTCAAATGAAGTTTTCAGCCGGTCCAGTGGAAGTCCATGGACTACAAGACCCAGGATGCAGTAGTTGTTCCCAGGTAAGTGTGGCTGAGGGGCGTTGGAGCAAGTTTCCAAAAATAGCGAGGGTAGGGGTCAAGGCAGGACAAGACACGCACAAGAAGTTCAAGGTGCTGACTCGCGTCCCCACCCCACAGACCGGAGTCCAAGAAGCAAAGTTGCAGGGGCGGGAGAACAATGCAACCCGCCCGGCGGAGGCAAGATGCCTCATTAAGCCGCATCAATACACATGGACATCCGGCGAGCTTGGAAAAATCCACTAACGTGAAGAAACAGGAACAGCCGGGACTGGATCCAGATTCTCCAAGCCACAAGTAGTGAGTGGGCTCCTGAACGCGCTTCTGGCACACGCGTGAATTCAAATAAAAAGAAATCTCTTCTCGAAGAAAGGAGCGGGAGCCTCAGAGGGGATTTGACAGGGCAACACCTTTTATTCAAGAAGAAGTGGCGAATGCATTTCGGCCGGATCCTTCGTCAGCGCCTGCAGTGTCTGTGAAAGGAAGTCCCAGAAGTCCCGCTGTTAAAATGTACCCCACCGCGCACCGATAGGTGCAAATTATCAGCTCCGCCTCTCAAATGAAGTTTTCAGCTGGTCCAGTGGAAGTCCATGGACTACAAGACCCAGGATGCAGTAGTTGTTCCCAGGTAAGTGTGGCTGAGGGGCGTTGGAGCAAGTTTCCAAAAATAGCGAGGGTAGGGGTCAAGGCAGGACAAGACACGCACAAGAAGTTCAAGGTGCTGCCTCGCGTCCCCACCCCACAGACCGGAGTCCAAGAAGCAAAGTTGCAGGGGCGGGAGAACAATGCAACCCGCCCGGCAGAGGCAAGATGCCTCATTAAGCCGCATCAATACACATGGACATCCGGCGAGCTTGGAGAAATCCACTAACGTGAAGAAACAGGAACAGCCGGGACTGGATCCAGATTCTCCAAGCCACAAGTAGTGAGTGGGCTCCTGAACGCGCTTCTGGCACACGCGTGAATTCAAATAAAAAGAAATCTCCTCTCGAAGAAAGGAGCGGGAGCCTCAGAGGGGATTTGACAGGGCAACACCTTTTATTCAAGAAGAAGTGGCGAATGCATTTCGGCCGGATTGGCCTTCGTCAGCGCCTGCAGTGTCTGTGAAAGGAAGTCCCAGAAGTCCCGCTGTTAAAATGTACCCCACCGCGCACCGATAGGTGCAAATTATCAGCTCCGCCTCTCAAATGAAGTTTTCAGCCAGTCCAGTGGAAGTCCATGGACTACAAGACCCAGGATGCAGTAGTTGTTCCCAGGTAAGTGTGGCTGAGGGGCGTTGGAGCAAGTTTCCAAAAATAGCGAGGGTAGGGGTCAAGGCAGGACAAGACACGCACAAGAAGTTCAAGGTGCTGCCTCGCGTCCCCACCCCACAGACCGGAGTCCAAGAAGCAAAGTTGCAGGGGTGGGAGAACAATGCAACCCGCCCAGCGGAGGCAAGATGCCTCATTAAGCCGCATCAATACACATGGACATCCGGCGAGCTTGGAGAAATCCACTAACGTGAAGAAACAGGAACAGCCGGGACTGGATCCAGATTCTCCAAGCCACAAGTAGTGAGTGGGCTCCTGAACGCGCTTCTGGCACACGCGTGAATTCAAATAAAAAGAAATCTCCTCTCGAAGAAAGGAGCGGGAGCCTCAGAGGGGATTTGACAGGGCAACACCTTTTATTCAAGAAGAAGTGGCGAATGCATTTCGGCCGGATCGGCCTTCGTCAGCGCCTGCAGTGTCTGTGAAAGGAAGTCCCAGAAGTCCCGCTGTTAAAATGTACCCCACCGCGCACCGATAGGTGCAAATTATCAGCTCCGCCTCTCAAATGAAGTTTTCAGCCGGTCCAGTGGAAGTCCATGGACTACAAGACCCAGGATGCAGTAGTTGTTCCCAGGTAAGTGTGGCTGAGGGGCGTTGGAGCAAGTTTCCAAAAATAGCGAGGGTAGGGGTCAAGGCAGGACAAGACACGCACAAGAAGTTCAAGGTGCTGCCTCGCGTCCCCACCCCACAGACCGGAGTCCAAGAAGCAAAGTTGCAGGGGCGGGAGAACAATGCAACCCGCCCGGCGGAGGCAAGATGCCTCATTAAGCCGCATCAATACACATGGACATCCGGCGAGCTTGGAGAAATCCACTAACGTGAAGAAACAGGAACAGCCGGGACTGGATCCAGATTCTCCAAGCCACAAGTAGTGAGTGGGCTCCTGAACGCGCTTCTGGCACACGCGTGAATTCAAATAAAAAGAAATCTCCTCTCGAAGAAAGGAGCGGGAGCCTCAGAGGGGATTTGACAGGGCAACACCTTTTATTCAAGAAGAAGTGGCGAATGCATTTCGCCCGGAACGGCCTTCGTCAGCGCCTGCAGTGTCTGTGAAAGGAAGTCCCAGAAGTCCCGCTGTTAAAATGAACCCCACCGCGCACCGATAGGTGCAAATTATCAGCTCCGCCTCTCAAATGAAGTTTTTAGCCGGTCCAGTGGAAGTCCATGGACTACAAGACCCAGGATGCAGTAGTTGTTCCCAGGTAAGTGTGGCTGAGGGGCGTTGGAGCAAGTTTCCAAAAATAGCGAGGGTAGGGGTCAAGGCAGGACAAGACACGCACAAGAAGTTCAAGGTGCTGCCTCGCGTCCCCACCCCACAGACCGGAGTCCAAGAAGCAAAGTTGCAGGGGCGGGAGAACAATGCAACCCGCCTGGCGGAGGCAAGATGCCTCATTAAGCCGCATCAATACACATGGACATCCGGCGAGCTTGGAGAAATCCACTAACGTGAAGAAACAGGAACAGCCGGGACTGGATCCAGATTCTCCAAGCCACAAGTAGTGAGTGGGCTCCTGAACGCGCTTCTGGCACACGCGTGAATTCAAATAAAAAGAAATCTCCTCTCGAAGAAAGGAGCGGGAGCCTCAGAGGGGATTTGACAGGGCAACACCTTTTATTCAAGAAGTGGCGAATGCATTTCGTCCGGATCGGCCTTCGTCAGCGCCTGCAGTGTCTGTGAAAGGAAGTCCCAGAAGTCCCGCTGTTAAAATGTACCCCACCGCGCACCGATAGGTGCAAATTATCAGCTCCGCCTCTCAAATGAAGTTTTCAGCCGGTCCAGTGAAAGTCCATGGACTACAAGACCCAGGATGCAGTAGTTGTTCCCAGGTAAGTGTGGCTGAGGGGCGTTGGAGCAAGTTTCCAAAAATAGCGAGGGTAGGGGTCAAGGCAGGACAAGACACGCACAAGAAGTTCAAGGTGCTGCCTCGCATCCCCACCCCACAGACCGGAGTCCAATATATATATATGTATATTTATATATATATATATATATATATTACCTACTGGCGGTCGCCAGTAGGTAGTTATAGTTAGGATTGTTTTCCATAGGAAATCCGCAACATTCTATTGGGAATAACTTTGGCGCCGGTTTAGGAATCTGCCTGTAATTTTCCTTAAATTTGCCTCGCTGTGCTCCGCTCCTTCCCTGAAATTTTGGGGGGGATTTGTCAAGTGGGGGCGAGATAAAAGGGGGGTCCCAAAACGTGTTTTCCCCATGTTAATTTCCGTAGGGCGGTTGGACTCACTTTTAGCCCGAACGGCTGAATGGATTTCCACCAAACTTGGCAAAATTGTAGGGACTGGTAGCCCGATGTGCCTTTGCTATGTCTCAAGATATGTGCTCCAGTGGATTTTGAGTAGTTTAGCCTAAAAAAAATATATATATCTATAAGCGCGCCCCTGTACGCGCACCGGGGCGCGCTCCAGCGCGCTATGCGCGTTTGCGAGCGCAAAGCTGATTGGCTCTCGGGTGTCTGTCAACATTCCAAACAGTCCGGTGCGGCCGCCATCTTGTGTCTCGGTAGGATCGAGACACAAGAGGTGGCAAAAACATAGGGGGAAATGACCAAAAGGGGGCAGGGTAGACCCCCCTGACCCCCTAGGTTTTATATGTGGGCCATAAAAGGCTGTCATGAGTGACGTCACTGACCATGTCATGAGTGATTTAATATGTGACGTCATCAGCAGTGCATTGCAGGCGCGCAAGTTATAGTGAGTCCAACTACCTATGGGAATTTCAATGGTTTTATGTCAGTAAAATTTCCAGCTAACTATAACTGGTGTCAGACCTATGGTTTTTCAGTGAATTTAATAGGTTTTTTAAATGCTAATTCCTAACTATAACTGGTGTGAAACCTATGGTTTTTTCAGTGAAGATATATATATATATATATATATATATATATATATATATTCACTGAAAAAACCATAGGTTATAGACCATATATAGTTAGGCATTAGCATTTACAAAACCTTAATTTACTCGCACAAAACCATAGAAATTCGCATATATAGTTAGTTGCAATAACTATATATCGCGCACCCACAATCCACTGCTGATGATGTCACATATTACATCATTCATGACATGGTCAGTGACATCACTGATGACATCACTGATGACATCTCAAATGACATCACTGATGGCATCACTGATGACAACATCCAGTGACTGTATGTTTCTGTAAAGTTAAAATATGTCTTACATATTGAAGAATGAGTGGATGTATAAGTGTCTGGTTGAAGGATTTAGTAGGTACATGACTGACTGTATGAGAGAGTGATTAAATGTGTCTCACTGAGTGCATGGGTTAGTGACTAAACTGTCTTAATTTGTGCATCATTATGTCTGTTGTTCTGTAAACTGCTGCATGTGTTGATCAGTAGCTATATGAGTAACTATATGGGTTATTGATTGGTTGCCCAAGTATTTGTATGGGAGACTGAGTGTGTGTGTGGGTGGCTGGGAGGTGTATGACTCTATGCATAGATGTGTGAGCAGTTGATTCACTAGATGTATGGGTTCAAAAGTGCATTTGGAAACAGCTGTATGGGCGGTTGACTGTCTGCATGAGTGTATTGGTGAGTGAATGGATATCTCAGTGCTACATGTCAAAGTAAGTACATATGTAAAACACAGTACATGTGAGAGTTGACATATATAAATAACTGTGCATAAGAGCCAGTGAATGTGTGAGTGGCTGCATGGATCATTGTGAACTTGTATCAGGGATTGTATAAGAGAGTAAATATGTGTTAGTATATGTTTGAATAAGTAAGGTGTGTATAACTGTATAGTTGAGGAAATGGAGGTGTGATTGATTCTTTGCATGACTGACTAGGTGTGTGAGTAACTCCATGGATGAGTGACAGTCTGTGAGTGTCTGTTTACACTGAGTGTATCTAAGGTTATATTAGAGTCTGAAGAGGTTCATCGTATTATCACATGAATGATGTCATCAGTGATGTGATCAGTAATCTCAAATGAGATGTCATCAGTGATGTCATCAGTGATGTCATTTGAGATGTCATCAATGATGTCATCAGTGATGTCATTTGAGATGTCATCAGTGATGTCATTTGAGATGTCATCAGTGATGTTATTTGAGATGTCATCAGTGATGTCATTTGAGATGTCATCAGTGATGTCATCAATGATGTCATTTGAGATGTCATCAGTGATGTCATCAGTGATGTCACTGACCATGTCATGAATGATGTAATATGTGACATCATCAGCAGTGGATTGCGGGTGCGCGATATATAGTTATTGCAACTAACTATATATGCAAATTTCTATGGTTTTGTGCGAGTAAATTAAGGTTTTGTAAATGCAAATGCCTAACTATATATGGTCTATAACCTATGGTTTTTTCAGTGAATTTCAATGGTTTTTTAATAGCAAATATGAAAAGCTGTAAAATGTCAAGTACGTGGTAGGTAAAAACATTTTCGTATTTATGCACGCTGATATGCTTTGAACGCTGCCCCCCCCTCCTCTTTTCTTTTAAAAATTGGAAGAAACAAAAAGTATTCCCTTCCATAAATAACCCAAGACTTTTATTTTGTTATGGCAAGGGAACGAAATAGAGAATAAACTATAGTTGGTCACCATAGGGTTTAAAGAAGGAATGGTTCTTCACCAGATTAGATATTTTCCCAGACCCTCATTCTCCAATGTGATGAACTAGGCTAAAATTCTTCTGGTGCCTGCACCCTGTCACAGAATATCACCCTAAAACATGGAATCTCCCAAACACCAGATTGAGTTGAACCCCACAGTAAGCCTTATTTCTTCAGGGCCTCAGAATTTCTTTTGCTTTGCTCATGGAAATTGTGGGATATTGGAGAGATAAGGTGTCACCATTAAGAAAGGGTAGTATTTAAATTTGCATATCAATTATGTTAAACCTTTTAGACATATGATATGCTAGCTTGAACTTATGCTTTACATTTGAAGCCGAATTCAACAGCTTAAGTAAGTAGGTTTTTGTAGTTGTAACTTTAAAGGGTGATCTAGCAAGTTGTAAAGATTTTCTAAAACAGTGGAGCGTATTTAGTTTTTTAATGTACATGTTTATGAAACGATTACACAAATGAAACATTTGTGAGTTTTAAATTTCTGGAGAAGTATAATTCACCAATAGCTTTCTCTGTAGATGTTTTTCCATTAACAATCCCAGTTCCATCACCCGCCCAGGATATCACTACTGTTAGTTGTCATTGTTGCTTCTGTTTTAATAAAAAATGTTTTAAGGTGTTTACTGTTTTTGTTGCGATGTATATATTTATAAGTTATTAAAGTGTTATAATCCTACTAATTTTTTATCGAATATTGCTCTTTGAGATATTCCCTGTCTACAAACAGAGAAGAATAGGAATATTCTGTCTCCCTTTGCAGATAGTGAAGGATAGGTAATGCGGACTTTTGTCCCCCGTTGTAATCCGTCATGCCTGTTTTTCTCCCCACTGATTGATTGATTGGCTGGACATTTATTGTTCAAGGAATAGTTCTTTCGAGGTATTCTCTGTTTGCAAATAACGTGGAATAGAAATATTCTGTCTAGTCTTTGCAAGTAGTGAAGGGTGGGTAATGCGGACCTTTGTCCCCCGTTGTAATCTGTCATGCCCATCTACTCCCCACTGATTGATAAACTAGTTCCACCCGGACCATTTATTAGAGGTACATCATCTGGCTCAACCGGAGGGTACCCCTAATAAGGAAGACATATGTAAAATACGAAGTAATCACTGTATCCTGTTAAACAGAAACTTTAGCATGAAACACACTTGAAAAGGAAGGGAAAGAAATCGAACAAAATGAGTAGGCCACTGATGAGTTTTTGACTTCGCTAGAAATAAGAAACATGAAAGTGGTAAGAGAAGCCAAGCTTGACGTTACGGCAGCCACGAGGTAGCTAGGCTCCGCCACCCCCCCACTGCTCCAAGCATGTCTGTCCCACCGCCCGCCACGCACAATAACGGTAACACGAAATAGATACAAATCAGCAGATACCTACCCCCATTCCGGAAACTCCCGAAGTGCAACAGGTTCGCGGCTACGCCCATCCGGAAGACGAGGCCTTCGGCACGTGTAGGGTGAGTCCTGCTGGCAGCCGTCGGCCGGGGAGGTCGTCGCGTAAGGTGGGCCAGGAGAGGAGCCGAGGCCGACGGGATCCCTTGTCCCATCCTTTTCTTTTTTCAATAATGGCTGCGACAACGGGGGTGGGGATGTCTTTCACATGCCACCGACCCCCCCCTGGGCCAGGAGAAGAGCCGAGGCCGACGGGATCCCTCTTCTTTCTTCAATAATGTCTGCGACAACGGGGGGGATGTCTTGCACATGACACCGAACCCCCCCCCTGGGCCTGGAGAGGAGCCGAGGCCGACGGGATCCCTCTTCTTTCTTCAATAATGTCTGCGACAATGGGGGGGGGATGTCTTGCACATGCCACCGACCCCCCCCCCCCCGGGCCAGGAGAGGAACCTAGGCCAACGGGATCCCTCTTCTTTCTTCAATAATGGCTGCGACAACGGGGGGGGATGTCTTGCACATGCCACCGACCCCCCCCCCTCCCCTGCCTTCGTATCTCCTGGTCTGGTCCCGGCTTGGTATGAGCTCCCCGTTCGGCCCTGAAGCGGCGCCCTGCAGGCCACGGGGGGGGATGTCTTGCCTCTGCCTCCGACCCCCCCCTCTTATCGCCTGGTCCGGACATCACGGATATCAACGCCAGGTGTCGGCGTGGGGTGCGCTGGGAGGGAGAGGCGGCGCGAACGAGCCTCTCCCACCCCCCCAGGTGGGGGCCCCTCAGCTGCACCCCCAACGCTCCACTCACCCGACAAGGGTTCCTTCACTCTTGCGATGCAGCGGCGCTCCACTCACCCAGCGGGGCCTCGTCCACTGTTGCGGTGCAACAACGCTTCTGAGTTCAGCTAGAAAATGAGTCCTGCGTCCAAACACGTTCTCCTCGACTTTGAAGATTCTATAAGAGCCACGGGGGCCCCCGACCCCCGCAGACACCCCCGATGGGGAATGACTGCCATGATCACCCACGGAACGACCACGACGTAGCCACGGGACGTCGGCGCGCTCATGCCGGCGCCGGCCTCAGTCTTGAAATGACCAAAATCCTGCAAGACTACCAACTTGATCAGTTCCGGTGGGACACCAGTATGACCCGGTAGGAGAGATTGTTGCCTCCCACCCCACTTTCACTGATGGTTCATGTCGCCAGTCCCCTCTGCTACCCTTCAACGAAAACTTTTGGACTGCCGAAAGAGGTCCCGGTCCAACCACGAGTTGGTGGAGACATTTTGACTATACTTGGACCTTCCTGACCTCACCCAAAATGGCGCCGGTACAAATGAAACTCTCAACTCCTTGTTGTGCCCCGATTGCTCAGCCTTGATATCATAAGATATGTATGCAGTTTTTAGCACATGAATTGATATGGGATAAGAATGATTATATGTTCGGACAATGAATTGATCGGGGATGGGTATTGATTATACGTTCGAACAATGAATTGACATGGGACGGGTACTGATTACACGTTCGGAAAATGAATTGATATTAAGTTCTAATGCATCATTGATTACTGTATTTATTGAAGGTTCGAATTGTCGACACTTTTGGTACTTGCTCACAATGAATTATCGATATGATTTTGTTGCACTTGTCGCACTTTTTATTATGAAATCAACGACCACTTACTCTGTTATGTTTTCCACAAATAAATACCCCCCCCCATTTACAGTTCCAGCCTGCTCCGTGGCCGGCCCACGGGGTTGTAGGCCCGTATTTGTGCACCAACATTTTTATTAAAGGATTTTGAAAAAGCAAACGTAGTTGTAACGCGTAGATTGGTAAGTTTCGAATAAATGGCCACTGTTTCCGATATAAAAAATAAAAAAAAAAGCAGGTGAAATGAAGCAGCTCGATTAGTTGAGGGTTAAAAAGTATAGTACGCAGAAACATTGCAAATATGAATGGTCCAGGTTTGTTGTATGTGTTTTTCATTTTTGTACAGCATAAAGCAATCGTTAAAGATCCTGGTATTTAGCCTCTACTTTATATGCTACCTGTATCAGGGAAGTTGTTTTAAATGCCCCTAAGCCACCCCGAACGAATGTCACCTGGCCCCCCTAGTACGAACGAAAATGACCCCGTACCACTGTAGGTTATCTCTCTTCCTCAAAGGAGAGCACAAGCTCGTCCCCACTTTACACCGACTGCCCTTTGTTTTGACCCTCCCCTGCACACGATCCGTAATGCCTCACTTGGGCGACCTATGCTATCCACAGGCCTCCGATAATTATCTCTCCCACATTACCGGTCCCCCCTGGGCTTAAACGCCGAGATGGTAGGGACTGCATCCCGTGGAGATAGGCCGAGTATGTAGTAAGTAAAAGCCTTTTCGGGTTTATGCGCGCTGATGTGTTTTAAACGCTGCCCCCTCCCCTTCTTTTTCCCTCTTTTCTGCAGGTCACTTCGGAACGTCGATTAAAGTACGGAAAAATGGTGACTTAACGGCCGATGGGATGGGAAAAAGGCTTTGAATATGGTGCCTATACGCAACGAGCAAACAATGACTATGTCTCTCTCTGAACCCAGCGCTTGGGAGGGCAGCCTGAAGCAGAAACTTGACGGGTTATTACAGGATGACAACATATGACTTCGCTTGGCACCCCGAATAATACAACCAAGAATGACGTGCACCAATGAATAAATTCCTACGTTTAACTAAATAGGGAAAGTTTAAGGAATATTCCGAGGTGAGGTTTACCCAAGTACCCTCCGTCAGGAGGACTAGGAATGTTGCCAATGTTTAAAATTTACCACCTCCTTCTCGCACCCTCATAGACATCAAACTCAAAGCTGCCCCATTGTTCTCCCGACTGACATCTACCGTTGCCTCAGCCTGGAAACCCATTCGCTAAAAATGATTCGAAGATCCCCCCTGAGTATTAGCCCGACCAGGTTAGTTCCCAACCAATTGACAAAGGTGTAAGTTTTTGCAACCAAAGCCACCAGCGAAGGCAGCCGACGATGAGAGAAGAAAAAGGTCAAAAGAGCTCAGCCCCCAGATGAATTAAGTAGGATGCTAAGGATGCGCATCATGCAGAAAGAGATCTTTTTGGTCAGCAACTGTTCTATGTTTTGTCTTGGATTTTTGTATATAATACATGTACTGTCTCCCCCCGCCCGAGTTTGTGTGTACGTAATGTATGGATCTACGTCGTCCCTCTGCCTGTGTTTCCATATTTCTTAACCCCTGCTGTTCTGCGTTGTGTGCGCACTAAATGGCCTATTATTGTACACGTCTCTCTCTCTCTCTCTCTCTCCCTCTCTCTCTCTCTCTCTCTCTCCATGTCGTCACGCAGCAAAAAAAAAAAAAAAAAAAACGCTCACGCGCAGCCGCTGGAAGACAAGTATCAACATATATGAGCCTCCTCAACCACCCTCAGAAAACATAGGTGGTCAGGATAGGTCTCCCGTACCCCCTTATACTCATTTCTCACATTATTTTTCCTTCATCTTGTAATTTAATTAAATCGAAACACAAAATGGCGAATTCCCGTTTCGCTACCAGATCGCGAACCGGGAAGCGCTTCTACCGCGAAAAATCAAATTTTTTTTATTTGCCCCACGGGACCCTTTAATAACCCCAAGATCATTCCTAGGGGGTCAAGAGGGAGCTACCTTGCCCCCTTTCATTAAATTCCCCCTTCGTTTTTCTCCTCCTCTTGTCTCTCGATCCTACCGAGAGACAAGATGGCGGCCGCACCGGACTGTTTAGAATGTTGACAGACACCGGAGAGCCAATCAGCTTCGCTTCGCAAAGCTCCGTTACGCGAAAAGTACGCGATCTGGAGCGCTATCCGGGACGCTGTCACAGATATATCTGTTTTTTTAAACATTAATTTCTCAAAATCCACTGGAGCACATATATTGAGACCCAGCAAAGGCACATCGGGCTAACAGTCCTTACAATTTTGCCAAGTTTCGTGCAAATCCATTCAGCCGTTCGAGCTAAAAGTGAGGCCAAACGCCCTATGGAAAAATGAATGGGAAAAACGTGTTTTGGGACCCCCCTTTTTTCTCGACCCCCCCTTGACAAAACTCCCCCAAATTTTCAGCGGCTGATCAGAAACAGAATGTGCCATTTTCCTAAAAATTTCAGCCGATTCCGTCCACAAACGCCAAAGTTATTAGACATAGAATTCCAAAAGTTCCATAGAGAAAAAATACTAACTATATATACCTACTGGCGACTGCCAGTAGGTAATATATATATATATATATATATATATATATATATATATATATATATATATATATATATATATATATATATATATATATATATATATATATATATATATATATATATATATATATGTATATATATATATATATATATATATATACATATATACATATATATATATATATATATATATATATATATATATATAGTATGCATATGTATATATATATATATATATATATATATATATATGCATATGTATATGTATATATACATAGATACATATATGCATATGTATATGTATATATACATAGATACATATATATATATATATATATAGATATACATATATATATATATATATATATGTATATATATATATATTCACAGAAAAAACCATAGGTTATAGTCCATATATAGTTAGGAATTTGCATTTACAAAACCTTGAAAATTCAATGAAAAAACCATTGGTTTTAGGCCATATATAGTTAGGGATTTGCATTTACAAAACCTTATTTTACTTGCATAAAACCATTGAAATTCCATATATAGTTAGATGCGCTAACTATATATCGCGCACCCGCAATCCACTGCTGATGATGTCACATATTACATCATTCATGACATGGTTAGTGACATCACTGATGACATCACTGATGACATCTCAAATGACATCACTGATGACATCACTGATAACAACATCCAGTGACTGTATGTTTTTGTAAAGTTAAAATGTGTCTTACATATTGAAGAATGAGTGGATGTATAAATGTCTGGATGAAGGATTTAGTAGGTGCATGACTGACTGTATGAGAGAATGATTAAATGTGTCTTAATGAGTGCATGGGTTAGTGACTAAACTATCTTAATTTGTGCATCATTATATCTGTTGTTCTACAAACTGCTGCATGTGTTGATCAGTAGCTATATGAATAACTGTATGGGTTATTGATTGGTTGCCCAAGTATTTGTATGGGAGATTGAGTGTGTGTGTGGGTGGTTGGGAGGTGTAGGACTTTGTGCATGGATGTGTGAGTAGTTGATTCACTAGATGTATGGGTTCAAAAGTGCATGTGGAAACAGCTGTATGGGCGGTTGACTGTGTGCATGAGTGTATTGGTGAGTGAATGGATATCTCAGTGCTACATGTCAAAGTAAGTACATATGTAAAACACAGTACATGTGAGAGTTGACATATATAAATAACTGTGCATAAGAGCCAGTGAATGTGTGAGTGGCTGTATTGATCATTGTGAACTTGTATCAGGGATTGTATAAGAGAGAACATATGTGTTAGTATATGTTTGAATAAGTAAGGTGTGTATAACTGTATAGTTGAGGAAATGGAGGTGTGATTGATTCTTTGCATGACTGACTAGGTGTGTGAGTAACTCCATGGATGAGTGACAGTCTGTGAGTGTCTCTTTACACTGATTGTATCTAAGGTTATATTAGAGTCTGAAGAGGTTCATCGTATTATCACATGAATGATATCATCAGTGATGTGATCAGTAATGTCAAATGAGATGTCATCAGTGATATCATCAGTGATGTCATTTGAGATGTCATCAGTGATGTCATCAGTGATGTCACTAACCATGTCATGAATGATGTAATATGTGACATCATCAGCAGTGGATTGCGGGTGCGCGATATATAGTTAGCGCATCTAACTATATATGGAATTTCAATGGTTTTATGCGAGTAAAATAAGGTTTTGTAAATGCAAATCCCTAACTATATATGGCCTAAAACCAATGGTTTTTTCATTGAATTTTCAAGGTTTTGTAAATGCAAATTCCTAACTATATATGGACTATAACCTATGGTTTTTTCTGTGAATTTCATTGGTTTTTTAAAAGCTAACATCTGTAGCTGTAAAATGTATTCTTCTTTAAAACCCAAAATATATTTTAGATGTTTATTGATAATTTTCATTGAAATATTTTTTTTCTTCGCTTCCGGTAAGCGAACCGGGAAGCTTTCCGTTAGCTCATCTTGATGCCGCGATCTAGTACGCGAACCGGTAAACGTTACGTTAGCGGAACTGTGACGCGTCGCGGAAGCGCGACGTATCATTGTCGCGTAATGCGTCTTATGACGCGCCGCTTTAGCGCTCCCGAAAGTGCTCCGGACCGCGAACCGGAAACGATGCGGGACGCGGCGCTCACCGCGTAACGTAAGCGGAACAAGTCATGTGACTTGTTTATCAAACTTTTCATTGGTTCATTTCACTTTTGGTTTCCAAATGATGTATGACTAGGTCATGTGACCTAAAAATAACACTTTTCATTGGTTCAGAACTTTTGCTTTTCCCAAATCATGTAAACCCCTTCTTCTTTCCTCACTCTGACTTTCATCTTGGTGAGAGAAAGATCATTTTCCATTTTGATTGCAATGGCTTCTATCTTTGCTTCAGCTGGTGGACCCCCACCACCACCTCAACCTCCTCATGACAAGAGAGGACCACCATCACAATTCATCTCCAACAGAGAGGAGGAAGAGGACGACTTAGAAGAAGAGGACACTGATGAACCTGAATTTATTCAGGAGTTGCCCCTTGTTTCCCGAAGAAAAACAAGTTTTATATGGCAGTTTTTCTCAATTCCTCGAGGGGAGAAGAAGGTTAATGCCAAATATGCCACCTGCCTAATTTGCAAATACAGATTATCTCGAGGCACAGAGAAAAAGTATAGTATGGGCAACTATACTATGCATCGCCATATGGTCAGGTGGCATCCATTAAATTACAGCCGGGCAGAGTTAAGGGACCTGCAAGATAATCCCCCGACAACTCCTGTGGCCAGATCAACTTCAAATATATCTTTGACTGCAAGAGAGGCACAGGAAACTGTGCCAAACATACAGCCAATCTTCAAGCACATGAAGTTTACGTGCATACATTGTGGTGCTATGCTCTCATGTGGCAACATGAGCGTAAACTTAATCAACTTGGTGTTTGATAACCTTAACTGCCCTAACCCACCCAAGCAGTAATTTTTCCTTTGCTCCTGTTGAGCCCTTTTCAATGCCTGTTTTTTTGTTGTTTCCCCTCCATGAAAAACACAAAAAAAACATAAAACTGTTCTAAAAATACAAAAAAAACAAAAAATGTTCAGAAAAAAAAATAAATAAATAAAACAACAAAAACATTAAAAAAAAGTTCTTTTCAGAACTACCTCCCCTTTCAAATAAAATTGCTAGAATGTTTAGCATTCTGGCAAGCTCTATTTCTTTTGGTTCGCTTTCCAGTTCGCAGCCCGGTTCGCGAACTTGAAGCGAACCAAAAAAATATTTTTTTAAAAAAAAGAAGAGTTAGTATAAGGGAAGTAAACAGAGAGTAATGTAAAAAGAAAGACAGCTATAGGGAGTAAACCAGAGATACTGTTTAATAGATCTATTTATTAATTCAGGAGGACGATAAGGTGTGATGTCTCCTGAGGTTTGTTTAAGGTGAGACCTACTCAGGGTTACAGATCAATTTTACACTTGTTGAAGAATACAGAGCAGATAAAGCATGTGAAGGCCTACCAATGAAGTAAATCATGTCCTCTTATTACATCATTCATGACATGGTCAGTGACATCATCAGCAGTGCATTGCGGGTAAAAAGAGTAGAAAACATTTACCTTATAATTCTTGTTACCTTTTTTAAATATTTTTTCATACTTTCAATCTGTAAAAGAGAGAACAAACATTTCCAAAAATATTACAACATGTAATTAAAAATTAGAAAAGAAAAGGGAAAAGGTTCAAGAAGAAACACTTTTTCAACAACTTTGACATTTACAGAAGCCTCTGCTTCTCTACGTCCCCTACACAATCCTAAAGATATATATTTTAAACAAACAGTATCTTCATGCTGATGAACTGAGACCTATTTTGGAACATGGTACTTCTTTTGCACTGCTGATGTCTCACAATAGTGATGCAATAGCAGCGCAAAAAAGATGTAAAGCCATCATAAAATTGTGTCTAATATTTTAAATGATTGTTTCAGGATGCAAATAAGATGTGTGCTTTCAAGAGCTTTCTTTGAGGTGAGGCCTATTCATTTTATTAAAAAAAACAGTACCCAGAAGTACAGCACTGTAAGCATTAAAATTGACACTTACAGAAGACTCAGTTTCTCCATATCTACCTCACATTTCTAAATGTATATCATAAGTACAAACAGAAGAACATTAATTATACATGTTATATGGTTTATTTTTGCTGTTCTCAGAATGTATCAAATTTCACTTAAATCAGTGACTTGAAGGTATTCATCATGTAACAGCGGGGAAAAAAACCACAATCAAAATGACTGTGTTTAAAAAACCCATACAACCTAAGAAATCTGATTTCAAAACTCCTTAAAATTAACTTACTTTCAATGACGTCGAAGGATCTCCTATGAACAGCGTCCACTCTGTTGTGCTATAAATATTTTCAGCCCGCCACTTTCTGAAAGAAAACCTCCATCGATTCGAAAAATATGTTACATAGAAGAAAAGACTTCTCTCATTCTATCACATGTTTCCACTAGGCCAAATCATGTTGCCGCGATTCGCAACTCTTGTAATTCTTCCAATCAAATCCCGACATTTTCTATTTTCGCAACTTTCAAAAAGAATACATTTAAGATTATTTTCACAATCCTGGACTACTAATATCTTACCCTTCTTTGTCACTCATGTTCTCCTTTTCCTATGACACTGATACTGCTTACTATGAAGCAGACTTACTTGCATTAGGTTTATATAGTTGGATTTTTAAATTGACATTATAATTAAATGTTTTGGACCAATAATCTAGACAGCATTGCAGACTTACATTCCCTCTACTTCATGAACCTTTTGCAATTCTTCACAGGAAATCCCGAGATTCTTTCATTAAAATTTTGGTTTTAAAAACACCAGGTAAGAATTTTTAAGGTCAAACGGCAATTTTTTTTTGAAAGCTACAACGGAATCATTGCAGAATGACCAGCCGTTTCGAGACTTTAAATAAGCTGTATAATGTCCTGATGTTGTTGAAGGACCATCGTGATAGATAATTGCTACAGTTACAAAAGTCCTTCCTGATATTGAAAGCTGAGAAGCCACAAAAATTTTTATTAAAGTTGACAATTTTGATCCATCAGGCCTACATCGTTGGATCATTAAAATGACATACTGTCCATATCTACGTATAAATAATGTTGACATCATTTCAGATTTACATTGGCTACACTCCATGTTGTGATCCGCTGCATTTACTAGCTTATTAAAGGAGACTGATTTACTGTCTGGCAAAGTTAAATATATAAATCTTTCTGAGTCTACACTAGTAGTACTTGATACCCTACAATTCTCGCAGTCATGCTGCCATTGATAAGAAAGGGAAAAAGGGGAAAGGCTGGGTCCTGTCCCTGACCGGCTGGACCACTCTTAGTGAACAAACAAAACAGGTGCCGGACAGTATCAATTGGAAAAGACAAATACACACCTAGTATAATGAATTGCTAGGCTGACAAACCATTTGTGTTTAGTCACTTGTATTTTTATGAAAAAAGGTTATGGAAAAATGCTTTGGCATCAAAGAATTCACACCGCATTTACAGAGGTTCACAAATACATTGAAGAAACCATAAACAATACATTACATCAAAACATAAACATATGACAATTATGATGAGTCAAGACAACAGTATAATGCCTCAAGAAATTCTCTTTGTTGAGGCACCAATCCTAAATGCAAAATAAACAAGTGGACCGCTGTGATGACAAACTAGCCTACTTGTTTTTACCACCACTAGATACACATAAATTGGTTTGTCAAATGGTGCAGAAATAGGAAATCACAAAACTATGTAACAATGTAGAATTGTGTGTTAATTTTATTCCTATTATGCCCTGATGATTCAGTATCTGGGTGGAGCAGGACGCCGACGCGTTTCGAACCCGTTCAGTAATTAATGGGTTCTCCTCAGGACAAGGATTGGGAAGGTCGTTGTCACTGAAAGTTAAATTAAAAAATGGTATCAATGGAAAGCTGACTACTACCTCACTTCAACTCAACCACTATAGAAGAATATGCAAATACCTTATGCTGGAAAATATCAGGATGCTACCTGTGGAAAAGACGGTATAGACCCTAGTTAGTCTCTGTTATTTAGTATACACTCTGAGCCACCATATACATGTTAGCGCTTGTAGGCACGTACCTTGGTGTTAATTGTACATGCACCTATCCGGAATGCCCAAGTGCCCGGAATCAATAAATGCGCCTGAGGGAGGTAAAACACAGTGTCACCATCCCATAAAAAATGCCTGTAACTGTGCAACACAACGTGTGTCTACTCGGTCCTACCTTTGTATGTAGGAGTTGAGTTCCAAACATGGGCACGGGCGGCAGCCGCCGCGGTGGTTCGAAAACTGTAACCCAAAAGGAATGCATAGATTAAGAAAGAGCTCGGGTCGCGCTCGATCTGACTACAATGTATTTTGTGGAGTTCTTTGAGCGGACTTACGTTTTAGACGATGAATCAGGAGCTGTGAATCAGGCAACCGGCGGTGAGAAACTGACAACGCGGGTGCCGAGGGGGCGTGTCCCTAGGTATTTAACGCGTGATGCGTATAAAACAGCCTTGTGGGACGCGTAATGCGTGTAAAACGGCCTGCTGGGACCTGTAGTCCACTCCGGATTAGCTGGTATTACTCCTCCCATGGGGAGAGGGTTGACAATGTTGAAGGGCATTTAAAGGCAAATAAAACAGTTGGAATTAAGACGAACAGGGTTGCTCGATGGAAAGTGGCTCAGAGGCATAGTAGACATACTTAGGGGCCCTGATGAGAAGTCGGCAAATGGTGTATGTACTGCCATTTGTTCAACTGCGTGAGCATATTAACTACGTGATTTTTACAGACACATGAGTAGCAAGCAGCACAGACAAGCAATCGCTGCGGGCACGCTATCTACAGATTACTCAGTTCGTTGAGGTCATTCAGTCCTACCATGGCAGTGTTGAACCTCAGAATAAGGTAAGCCTCTTTTTGAGCAAGGCGTACATCTGGATCCCCGCCTGCTCCTGGAGTGTTCTTGATATTGGCTAGGATCGTCCATTTAAAGTCATTGGATGAATGTTCTTTTCGTAAAAAGTGGGATACCAAGGGTGCCGTCAGGACTTTGTTATTTATCCTTGATCGATGCTGGATAATACGTTGGCGCACTTCCTGGGTCGTTTTGCCAATGTAGACCTTACCACATGGGCAGGTAATGGCATATACTGCATACTTAGTCTTGCAGTTCGTAAAGTTGTTATGCCGCCAGTGTTTTTGGCCGTCCGTGAACAGGGTCCCTTCTGTTGTTAAGTTGCAAACTGAACAAGTCCCACATTTACGATGCCCCATTACAGGGCCCATGTTGAAGAGTGTTCCTTGTGTTTCTTTTTTCATGGTCCCTCTTGTGGACGAGATTTGTTGTCCGATACTTCTGTTCTTTTTGAGTGCAAAAAGAGGTTTGCCAATGTCTGGTAGGATTTCCTCAATGAGGTGCCAGTTGTTTCGGATTATTTTCTGTACCGGATTTGTGTGGGGCCCAAAGGTGGAGACACACACCATTCTCTCGACATTAGACTTCTCTCGTTTTTGTAAGAGGTGTTCTCGAGGTGTCCATCTTGCCCTCTTCATTGATTGTTTCAACAGTTTTGTCGGGTAGCCCCGTGCCTTCAGTTTATTGGTCAGATTTTCTCCGTGAGTGGTGAAGTCTTCAATTCTCGAGCAGTTCCTTCTCACTCGTAAATACTGGCCATATGGAAGGTTGTTCTTCAAGCTTTTCGGGTGAAAGCTTGCGTAATGGAGCGCATTATTCCTATCCGTTTTCTTTTGGAATAGTGTGGACTTCAGGCCTTCTGATGTAGATTTAATCTCCAATCTCCAATCGCCATTGATAAGAAAGCCCAAACAGGTGATCTACATCTACACCCTCATCTTGCAATACATCAAGCATATACATTAAAAACTCCTGACAATCTTGCTGATTATTTTCAGAGAAGTCTGTTTGACCTGAACATTCATCTAACAGATAACGAACTTCAGACACACTTTCTACTTTTGTTCGATCAGTGCTACTTTTCTCGAAAACAGAATTCAACAAACAGCATAAAATTTGTTCTGAATTCAACAGAATCTGTTCTTTTAAACTCTCTAGTGAAAAGAGAACATTAACCACTACATTTGCATAGCAGTTGACACCAGAACTGTTTTCAAATTGAAAACCGACAACATCATCAACAGAATCTACTTTCTTTCTGCTAACAATTTTCGGTTCATTGACTTTTAGTCTTTTTGCAACAACCTCCCTACTATTACTGATATTTCTACGTTTCCGGCCTACCACACGTTTCTCAAACAAAGGATATTGAGGCAAATGTGGCGCATACTCTCTTCTTAACCTATTGTATTCCTTAACACAATCTAGATCCGCACAAATGTTTGTGACATCACAGTCAATCAAGTACAATCCTGATAAACTTCTAACTCGTGACAATGCCACATATGCCATACCCTCCTTGAACACAGAACTGCCAATATTCACCAATGCACTGTCTACACTTAAACCTTGCGATTTATGAATTGTTACCGCATATGCCAAGCAAACAGGAAACTGTTTACGGCGAACATATAAGTCTTTAACAAGCAAAAACCTAGCAGAACAACGACCAATTAGCTGTACTTCCTCAATGCCATCAAATTTAATTTTTAAAAATTCTATTCCATCTCTATTTCTGTACTTCTCAAAATCAACAACATTACCCATTGATCCATTTACCAGACCTCTTTCAACATGTAAATTTCTTCTCAAAATGATTCGGCAATTTAAACACACATTCAAAGTCTTTTCAAAACCCGCTGTTTTAGATATAGTCTTCTCTAATGAATCCAATTTTGATTTCAAATTTTCTGACAAAATAATTGTTGATCCCATGTGCTCTATTTTGTCAATAGCTTCAAGTTTCACAATCTCTTGCTTTTCTAAATTCAACATTTTGTTGTTGAAGATGGCACATTCTGCAAGAGTTGGCATCAAACATATTCCGGATTTCTTCTCTGTAATTTTCTGAAAAATATTCTCAGCCACAATCTCTTGTTCGGGATATAAATTTGAAAGTAATCGTGCATTTAAAGCTTCTTTTCCATGCTCGGACACTTTTCCAATTCTAATATCTTGTAGAATATTCTTGTAATCTTCATCTTTTGCCTGACGCATATTTTCATGCAGTTCAGCATAATTGAAGTTTAACCATATATTGACGTTCCCAATGCTCCCTAGGCACTTCCTGGTATCTTCATGCGTGAGTATTTTGAACACAGGTTCTCCTTTTACTGGTGTCAGCTGCAGAAGATCTCCGAAAACAATGATGTGTTTGCCACCAAATAACACATCATATTCAGTTTTAAGTACTTCTTGCATTCTCAAATGCACAAAGGCAAGCATGACATTGGAAACCATGCTTACTTCGTCAATGATAAGTAGTTTCATTTTCCTCAAGACTCTTGAAACTTCACAGCAAGCATCCCCAGATAACTTGTGATATTGTAATTTGTTGTCATGCTCCACCGGCAGCATCAGTAGACGATGCAAAGTAATACCTTTAATGTTATGTGCTGCAAGTCCAGTAGGAGCGGTGACAACACAAGACAGCGATGACTCAGTCCCTTCCTGCAGATAGCATGAAATTGCTTTAATGAGGAAACTTTTTCCAGTTCCCGCTTCTCCACTCACATACAGTAGGACAGGCTTCAACGATGTACATGAGCACTCTTTCTTCTCATGACTTAATCCATGCTCAATCTGCTTGGTAACTTCATCATATATTTTCCTCTGCTCAACGTTGAGTTGTTTTTCCAAGTCTTCTAACTTAACTGAATCCTCTTGAGCATGTGCCATGGCTCTTTCCACTTCATTCATAGCAGTGGCAGCTTCATTTTCGATAATAGGTCCTCCAAGTGGATCTTGACTCAATGAAACAGAACTCTGACTGTCCTGAAAACTGTCTCTGGCAATCTCGGCTGCAATCGTTGCTTCCTGCTCAATTTCCAAAGTTAGCATTTCTTGATATTTTGGAAAAGCAGGACATTCTATGCTATCCTTAGCAGCAGTGAAAGAGTCTTCGTAACAGAGGAAATCTCCAAGCAGTTCCTCTTCTGCACGCCAAGGCTTGAAAAGTTGCAAAAGTGCTAAATAGAAAAACTCCTTTTTTTCTGAAGATTCGCCACTCAATTTTCGATGGTTTACTAATTGGCATTTTCTTTGCTTGACCAAGCATCCCTCACTTCCAATTACAGCATACACTTCTTTCTCAATATCTTCTTTGATGTTCCTCTTGAATATATAATTTTGTAGAACCTCATATAGACAAACATTCTCAAGGTGACTGCTTCGATTTGGATAATATGTGTCCAACATGTTGGTCTTCAAAATGTCGGTACTGTTTGGTTCCTTTTCTGCCAAATATTCAATTTCCCGGACAGGTTTTAGAACCCGATTTCGCGTTGCAGCAAGACCAAGACTCACCCAAACAATACTCCTGGATTTGGCATAGAGACTTGCTGAAGACAATCGATCTGAACATTCGTAAGCTCCGATTTCTCGATGCGACAACATCTTCAGACTGAAACTGTACAACTTCTTGCTGAGGCTCTTTTCATGGGAAATGTCCTCCCACATATCCTTCAGTTCTGTCTTTTCTTTTTTGGTGATGTAAGATGTCACATACCGAGCCACAGCCATACAGTTGTCACCCACAAACTGTATATCCATGTTAGCATTCCACATGGACAAAATCACTGGGTTGTAGTCGTTGATGTACTTGGACTCTTCGTTCCTTTTCAAATTGTATGTATTTTTGGGTGATTTCCTCGTCACATTATGTCGCAGTGAAGACATCAAACTGTTCACTTTTCCTTTAGAAATCACCGGTCGTGGAAAGTTGAAACGACATTTGGTGTAGAACTTGTCCTTGTTTCTGAATTTACGACGACAGTACTTTCCACAACGATGGCTTTGGAAACGTAGAACTTGTTCTCTTAGGCTTTTCTTCTCCGTTGCGTTTGGAACAGCACACGTAGAATACTGTTCTATGAAATTCATCACTAAGTCATCCGGATCTGTTCCAAATTTAGGTGCATCCTTGATCCACAACAACATATGTATATGAGGAGCACCTCTTGCTTGGTACTCCTTTCTCCAGAAGAAATCCAACACCTCTCCAAGAGGTGGATTCTTCTTATTTGTGATGAAAGACATCATAGCTTCAAATCTATGATTGAAGTACCTGCATACATTCACTGGATCCAAAGAACACAGTTCTCCAGGTGTCTTGAATTCAATGTTTTCAATATTTCCATTTGCCTCTCGTAGAAATTCAAGTAAGTCTTCCCAGCCATACTCGGCACAGCTCAGAGTGAGGAACCAGGTCGGAGTTCCTAAGTTCCTCAGCATACATTTTAAATCACCATGACGACGGTACCAGTACTCATTAGTACCACGCTGACACGCCATGAGATTAATTAAGTGAGAATCCAAAATACTGTCTTGGACATTGACTTTATGCATAAAGTCCCTTGCCGAGATATTTCGCATCTGTATACCACTTTTTAAAATGTGGTTCACTGCATATGACAGTCCAGACAGATCGCTTTCAAACAGGAGATGAAACAAATAGGGAATGCATTGACGAAACCTAGCATCTTCTGCATACAATCGTAAAGTCCGGTATTCAGACGCAGGAATTTGATGAGGTCGCTCATCATATCTTCCTCCTCGACCTGTGGGAAATAGCTGTGGGAAACACCGAGCTTCCAAACTTTCCTCCCAAACACTAATGGGACTCCCTTTGGCTTGTTTCATTTGAAACAACTCAATAGCATTCCCCATGACTTCCTTGGAATGCAAAGGATGAACACTATAATGTTCATATATTTCTTCACTTTTAGAGGCCTCTACTTTCTCAATTTGGCCAGCACACAAATCGCTATCCTCTTCATCACTTACTTCCTCTTCTGCAACATATACATTCTTATAGTACTTATTATTTTTCTTCAAATACACTGTTGCCTTTTTGACTTTCCTAACATCCACTAAATCTTGCCAGATTTTCTTATTCTTTGTCGGAACCCCATTAACCAAGATAACCAGAGGTTCCTCTTCCACTTTTTCTATTCCAATTGTGGTAATGTTTTTGTTCAAATCTAGAGGCAAATAAACAAGTCTTCCCTTTAATCCTCTCTGTAAATCTGCTGGAGGCAACTTCCCTGTCTTTGGCTCCATTCTTACAATAGCCTGAAAGGGATGGATACTTTGAATCAAAATAGATTCATAAGTATTTAAATCCTTCAATTCAGAAGGAATCTCAACCAATTCCAGATTATTATAAACTGCCCTAGCAGGCATCTGGTTTTGGTTTAATTTATTACAACAATAAGTACACACACGTTGATCCGATCCTAAATCAAAATAATTTTCTACCATCAAGTATGTGGCAAAATCCTTCCATTCACTATAATTTTCCCTTTCACTTTTTGCATATAAATCCACTACCTTAGTCTGATTCTTATGATAAGTGCGTCGACAACATACACAAGTGAAATTAGGCCTCTCACTTGATTTCATCTGAAACGTGGCAATTTCCTTCTGAAAATTATCTGTACTGGAAACCTGTACATTATCTTCAACATAACCCTCTACTTCTTGGTCAATTTGAACATTCTCATCTCTACTACCAAAGTAACAAAACTCAATTTCTTCACAAATATTCTTCACATCTATTTCAGAACCATGCAAAAGAGCAGCACATAATTGTTTAAGCATAATTGCTGGACTCTTAGCATAATACAACATTCTCACTAATTTTCTCACTTTATTATGATGCACTGCTAGCATCCTGAAATGATGAAAAACACTCTGGCATACTCTCCTGGAAAGACAAGCCAGTGAATGACCACGCAAACCTGTCATTTGTCTCACTCTGCAAGGATCTAAATCTTGCAACAACTTCATTTTCTGCTTCAAACTTTTCTTATTAAATGTCCGTATAAAATCACAAAGCAAATTGATGGAAACCTGTTGCACACTGCAAATAGAACTACACTTCCAAATGTACACAGGACCCTTAGGACGTCTTCCTAAAACCTCATCACTTAGCACCTCTTCTGTCTCTGTTGTCACAAGTTTTTCTTTTTCAACTGGACAACCATCCTTCACTTCATAAGCTCGACCACTGGTGTCAACTGCAAACATCAAATCATTATCCTGAAAATAACTCTCCTCATTAAAAAATGCCTCAGAACTTGAACTATGCATCCATTCTCCGGAAAAAACTTCACAAAAGTTACTACGATTTACTACTCTCTTCCATCTACTGTTTGTTTTGAAATCAGAAATTACCTTGCTTAGTTTCCTAATTCTATTGATTACCAAAATAAACAACTTTCGCTTAATTTCAAAAGCATGATCAATAATTTTCTCTACATTTTTCTTCTTCTTATAAAATGCCGCTTTCTGTTGGCATTTTTTAATATTTTTTAATAAATTAACTATTATCCTGTTACGAAACATTCGTTTTCGAATGTCCCTAAACTGTTGTTTCCTTCTACTATCATGCACAGAGTTATCTCTTCCTCTACCAATAACATTTTTGATGGGTCTTTCCTTTCCATTTAAATTACTCTTCTTTTTCTGAACTGAAACATTTTTGCGAAAAATACTTTTTTTACTAAAAATATTTTTTAAGAATGATTTTGTGCTCTTACCCGGAGCTTTCTTGGTGTTTTGATAAGTATTTGGGGAAGAGGACTGCTGCAATAAAACATCATCCTGCTGTCTTTGACGTTTTCTAGCCTTTCTAATACGATTTTTCGTTGGCATTTTTCAAATTAAAAAAAGATCTGCAGTTGAATCTGTGGAAAAATATAATAAAAAATGTTATTAACCACTATTACCAAACAGTAAATGAATAACAATCATCAAAAACTTAACGCCCTACTTATTATTTAACATAGAAAATCTTTTGCACCAGCACTGCATCACAAGGACATTTTCAGTCATTTCCTCTTGAATGCAGGTATACAATTGATTTATATGCTGTGTTTAAAAACGATTTTTTGAAATCAATTACATTTCTGGATATGTACTGCTAGACCTTCATAGGTTGCTTTGGGTCATATTTATAAGGCATATGAGTGTCTATAATGTTATTTTTCCTTTTTAAATGGAAAGCGTTCTTCATGGTGCAAGTTTCTTGTAAATACGCTCCCACCTGCGAAACTGAACTTTGCGATGCGAAGCTGATTGCCTCCCCGGTGTCTGTCAACATTCTAAACAGACCGGAGCGGCCGCCATCTTATCTCTCGGTAGGATCGAGAGAGAAGAAGAGGTGAAAAACGAAGGGGGAATTTAATGAAAGGGGGCAAGGTATACCCCTCTTGACCCCCTAGGAATGTTGTTGGGGTTATTAAAGGGTCCCGTGAGGAAAATAAAAAAAATATATTTTTCACGGTAGAAACGCTTTCCGAACACCGAACTGGGCCGCAAACTGCTGGCGAAACGGGAATTCGCCATTTTGTGCTTCGTTTTAATTAAATTACTAGGTATAAGGGGGTGCGGGAGACCATTTTGTGCTTCGTTTTAATTAAATTACTAAGTATAAGGGGGTGCGGGAGACGTATCCTAATCCCTTATATTTTCTGATTGTGGCTGAGGAGGCTCATATATGTTGATACATGTGTTCCAGCGGCTGTGCGTGAGCTTTTTTTTTTTTTTTGCTGCGTGACGTCTGTTAACGTTCGATTCGAAGGAAATCAGGAAGTGTTGACCACCAATTTGTCAGTGCGATAAAATATTTCGTTATAAATGAATCCTTATTGATAAACATTGTCTGCGCCATCTTGCCTTTTTTACAATGCCACAATTTTGTCGTGCACGGCAGCCATTTTACATGCCAGGCCGGTCCCAGGCTATCACCTAGCCCCAGCTGTAGAGAATCCAGACATGCCAACCCTCCCGATTCAGGCGTCAGACTACTGATTTCAGTGCTAGTCTCCCGCCTCCCGATTTCTGCAAGCAAAAACCCGGGGGCATATTACGAACAACTAGCGATAATTTTTGTCTCTAACTTGTTTAGAGACAAAAATTTTCGCCGCACATCGGCGATTTTTATCGCAGATAAACCTTGCTATTATCGCTGAAAAGTCAGCAATATTCATGTATTATCGAGCAAATGCTCTTAGCCATGTTATCCACCTCCCATTGGATAACATGGCTAAGAACTGCTCGCAAATGCGATAAGAAGCGGCC
Source organism: Lissotriton vulgaris (assembly GCF_964263255.1). Classification (NCBI taxonomy): domain Eukaryota; kingdom Metazoa; phylum Chordata; class Amphibia; order Caudata; family Salamandridae; genus Lissotriton; species Lissotriton vulgaris. The sequence continues at coordinate 1,376,470,243 of NC_141695.1, forward strand.
GCAATGCATGAATATCGCTGAAAAGTCAGCGATATTCATGCATTTTCCAGCAAATGCTCTTAGCCATGTTATCCACTTCCCATTAAATAACATGGCTAAGAACTGCTCAGGGCCCCATGAGGAACGCTTTCCATTTAAAAAGGAAAAAATAACATCATAGAAAAGAATCGTTTTTAAACACGGCATATAAATCAATTGTATACCTGCATTCAAGAGGAAATGACTGAAAATGTCCTTGAGACACATGAAAGCGTTTTCTGGAATGCCCTAGCACCATTTTTTCGACATTATTAACATGGCTATGTAACTCCCATAATCAAAATCTAAATTTGCCAAGCGCAGGTGGGAGCGTATTTACAAGACACTTGCCCCATGAGGAATGCTTTCCATTTAAAAAGGAAAAATAACATCAAAGACACTCAAATGCCTTATAAATATGACCCAAAACAACCTATGAAGCTCTAGCAGTACATATCCAGAAATGTAATTGATTTCAAAAATTATTTTTATAAACAACATATCTGTTTCAGCTTACATAAGAGACCATGGAATGGGCTTCATATACAACAATAACTTGTATAACTGCATTCCAGAATGCTACACTGAATATGCAATTACAATTTCTCAAAGTAACAAAATCTATTTCTATATCACTACAGACAAAGCCACAGTTTAAAAACACAGCTTTCTTCATCATTTTCTCCTTAATTCATACTATTCTCTATCTAAAATAAATAAATCTTTTCTCACCTTAGCAAATACTTTTTGAGTTTTGAAAACAGTCTCAGAAATACACCAAATTGTCTCCAGCAGAAGAAAAAGGATGCACTCCAGAGGCTGCAGCTATTGAAAGCACAGAAATACAGATATTCATTTCACATATCTCTCATATTAGCCAATCATAACTCTTCCCTCACTTTTTTCAAATCAAAACCCTTCCCCCCTCTGCCCTCTCTGCCTTTTTTCCATAGCAACGACCTCCTGGAAGACCTCTCATGTTTGCAAATTCACACAACAATGTTTCAATTGAACTCTGAACTCTCAGTGCACCTGCGTATCCAGTGCAATCTTTCATTAAAAGTTTCTTCCTTGACCATTCAAATTACATCTTTCAAAGAACACATCCATGCACCCTAACTTTCTGTTTTCAGAAATGGAAATGCACCAATCACTGCTAATGAATCATTAGCATTGGAAATCCACAGTTTTTTTTCTTTACAAACTCCTACTGTTTCAACTGCCCTTTCATTACCACACTTCATCTGACTGCAGCCCAACCTTCTCCCACCATGTTTAAGGTCTGGATTGTTGGACATAGTTACATCCACTGGGCTCAAAGGTATGCTGAGAACAGAAATTTACACAACCTCAATTTACAAGATGTGGAAATTAAGTGGTTGGGCCAAAGAGGATTAAAATGTCACCAATTGATACCATTGGTGAAAACCTTTATGCATTTGCCAAAACCTGACCTGTTAATAGTGCACTGTGGAGGTAATGATTTGGGCACTTTGACAGGGGTAGGTCTGGAAATGCTTTTAAAGGACACCTTTGAGCAATTAATGGCACTTTTTCCTCAAACTGCCTTGGTATATTCCAATATATGCCAAAGACAGAAATGGAGGTGGTCCAACCAATTTTGTCCACAAATTGAGAAGTCGAGGAAGCATGTAAACAAATCTGTTTCAGCTTTCATGTGAGACCATGGAATGGGCTCCCTGTACAACAATAACTTGCGTTACTACATGCAAGATATCTACAGAGGAGATGGAGTTCACTTCTCAGATGAGGGCAACAGAATTTTCATTCTGAATTTAAGACTGTGCATTGGTACCTACTTATAAGTACCTAAATGTACCATAAACCTAAAAGCTCTTCTCAGAGCTACCCTTCATCTAATCACTCACAATTATTATTTTTTTCTAACTTTTTTCACTAATTTTCCACAAAATACGCTCCCCGAGGCGCTACCCAGTTCGCTAACCGAAAGCTAACCTCGCGGAATTTTTTTAAAAAATGTTTTTTTTCCGCACATATAAGCCTCCTCAGCCACCCTCAGAAAACCTAGGGGGTCAATATAAGTCTACCGTGCCCCCTTCTACCCATTCTGAACATTATTTGCCCTCCATCTTGTATCTTAAAGCGACCGAAACACAAAATGGTGGACTCCCGTGACGCTTAAGGTTCGCTAACCGGGCCGCTTTCCAGAAAGCGGTCCTAAAAAAAGGTGGGAAAGTAATTTACAGAAAAACGACTAGAGACACTCTCACCAAATATAGATTAGCTCATACTACATAACAATCCCTTTAATTCTCACAAATTTGATTGAAATTTCATTTAGCCATTTAGCCTGTAGACCTATCTAAATACCCTGAGGTAAATTACTTCACAAAACACATCTGAAGTGTTGGAATTGACAACCAATGAAAATGTTACTTTCATTTTCTACTTTTATTACCTGACATTTGATTGGTTATATACCTGAATATATATAAAGGAAGAGAAGAAAACAAAGCCATTTTGACTGCTACTTCTTGTTGTAAATCACATTTGAATAGTTACTAAACACTTCAACTTGTTTGTGAAGGTTAGTTGTTATTTTTAAAACTGAAGTATATTGTGCACTATAACTTAATATGGTAGACTTTTTCTGATAGATATATACTATCCCTCTGTAGTAGTTATAGATTTAAATACACTTCTCTGCTATAATTATGAATTTACTTAATTTAACTTCACTGTTAAAAAAACAGAACTACATGTCTGAACTTAAACCCAACAGTGCCCTACCTTTCTAATATAATTATTTTTTTATGCAATTTACAGCAAAAAAATGGAAGGGGAGCACGAAAAAACTAACGTTTCCTTCGACATTACAACTCAAGACATTTTAACTGAACAAAATGTGGATGAAGATTTTATGGATGAATCTTTTGATGAAAAATGTATTGAAAGCTTAGAAGACACAGAAACATCCATGTTTGACGAGATTCCAGATGATGTAATGCTGGAAGTTTTAATGAACTATGAAAATAATAAATACATTTTTTTTAAATCAAAATAAATAAATAAATAAAAAAAACGAACAAAAACAACAAATAATTAACATACAGTATTAGAAAAGTCTATCATTCTTTTATCCTTATAGTACGCTGCCCAGAACGCTTTCCGGTTCGCGAACTTGGCGCTTACCACGCAAAAAAAAAAATTCTTTTTTTTTTTTTGGACCCTCCTAGGCCCTTTTAAAACCTCCACATAAAACCTAGGGGGTCAACGAGGATCTACTATGCCCCCTTATGGTAATTTCCCCCTTTGTTTTGGCCTCCTCTTGTCTCTCGATCCTACCGAGAGACAAGATGGCGGCCGCTCCGGACTGTTTAGAATGTTGACAGACACCGGAGGGCCAATCAGCTTCGCATCGCAAAGTTCCGATACTCGAAAAGTTCGCTAACCGGATCGCTGCCCGGAGCGCTGTTACAGATATATATCTTGATTTAAACGTTAATTTCTCAAAATCCACTGAAGCACATATATTGAGACCTAGCAAAGGCACATCGGGCTAACAGTCCCTACAATTTTGCCAAGTTTCGTGCAAATCCATTCAGCCGTTCGGGCTAAAAGTGAGTCCAACCGCCCTATGGAAATTAACATGGGAAAAACGCGTTTTGGGACCCCCCTTTTTTCTCGGCCCCCCCTTGACGGAACCCCCCCAAATTTCCAGGACCTGCTCAGAAACAAAATGTGCCATTTTCCTGAAAATTTCAGCCGATTCCGTCCACAAACGCCAAAGTTATTAGACATAGAATTTTCAAAAATGCCATAGGGAAAAAATCCTAACTATATATACCTACTGGCGACCGCCAGTAGGTAATATATATATATATATATATATATATATATATATATATATATATATATATATATATATTTAACCACAAAGTCCGGTTGCTCCTGGCGCTCACTCGGTTGCGATCCTGCGTGGGTGCCGGTCACCCTAGATACGAATCAACAGGATTTCCCTCTCCAAAAGGAAATAACGCAGGATACCTCTGGATGCTTGTAAAGATGTTTATTTAGGCAAACGTGGCAACTGCCTACCAACGCGTTTCACCAGTTACGGCTTGTTCACGGTAAAGCTGTGAAAGTGACCAGTGCTATTTACATGTTTGTGCATAAACTGTGAGTAGGACAACCAACTATTACATGGAAGACATTTTAAGCTAGTCAATTCCATAAGCTCATAGTAGTAGACCTTCATATTATATAAACACATACTATTTCATTAGCAAATCTATTGTATGAGAAAATGAATTGACGTTACTTTGCTGATTCAAAGAACATTCTGATAAGCACACATGATTTCTGTATGATTATCAAGCAAAAATAAATACAATAATGTTCGAACAGCAACACCCCAGTGGGCGTAGCTCAAGTGTACTTCACCAAAGTCCTGCCCAAGTGGGCATGTTATCAGATGGTACGTGGCAGCCATTTTAAACTAGTCAAATCCATAAGTCCACAGTATTATCTCTGGCTAATCTGTTCCATGGGAGAATAGTTCTGGCTAAAAAGCATTAATAGCGAGTTTATAAACACACTTAATTTCATTGTATGGTTATCAAACCAAAAAAGTAAATATTATTTAAACAACAGCAATACTCCCGCCCAAGTGGGCATAACTAAAGTATATACACATTCTCCGTTTGAGTAATTTTTGGATTCACAAAAAGTCCCGCCCTAGTGGGCATACTCTCCGAACATATCAATTTCTGACTGTTTTATGGCCTGCTCTAGTCCAACTGAGCTTATAAGTTCTTAAAGGCAACGTACATTTCCATTCAGTCTTCCCAAGGACGAGGTCTCAAGAATTCCAATGTGTTAAACAGTTACGATGTCCTACAAATGAAAAACATAAATGTGCATACGTTGGTGAAAATGTTCTATACTGAAAAATATAGCTAAATAGAAAACGAATATAAAACAATTTTGGTGTCACATAAAAACAGTTTACTTCAGTTAACGAAAACAGATGGATTGCAGATCCTCAGTAACCTTCTCACGCTATGTGTACTGCTAACTCTTCATTAGAGTTCATACCAATCGGGTGTAGAGTCTCGAAGTCTATGATATATTTTGACTCCATTACTCTCAGTTGGTGTAATCTATCTCCACCCCTTATTGACTGTTTCACCGCATCTAGTACAACAGAAGTGTGGCTCAGGGGTTAGAGGCGGCAGACCCGGAAGCTGAGATCGGCCCTGGACCAGGGTTCAATTCCCCGCCTCCGCGGGTCTTGGGCTCAAAAATTTCACGGACTCGATAATTCTCGCTCCGGTGCCTTCTCGACTCACGGGTTCACACTCTGCGACTCTGGGCAATAGCTTGCTTAATCTCCACAACGGCCCCTCGCGGCGGGATGCCTGACTTTCACCTTGTGGATACCCTGCCGGGGTTATCTCACAGGGGAATACCAGGACGGGTTCCCTAAGCAAGCGCTGGGAAACCCTTTGTGGGTAGCTGTGCGCTATATAAGCTCAAATACATTTTCATACATTTAACAAAGGACAACAAATTGTCATTTTGGCCATGATAGATTTTAAAATGTCTGGCGACAGGATATTGTTCATTGTTATTGCGGATTGCCCTCTTATGTTCTAGCACTCTCATTTTGGCTCTATGAATCGTGCTACCGATGTAATACTTAAGACACGGGCAAATAAGGCAGTACACACAATACTCTGTGTTACAATCAAAGGGCCCTTTGATAGGGAACACTCTCTTACTATTGGGGACTTTTATTTTTTCACAGTTTTTGCTCCCCCTGCATGCCTTGCACTTCATACAGCACTCAAAACCTCCTATTGTCCTGTTAGGCCATCCAGAGGTATCCTGCGTTACTTCCTTTAGGAGAGGGAAATCCTGTTGATTCATATATATATATATATATATATATATATATATATATATATATATATATATATATATATATATATATATATATATATATATATATATATATATATATAGAGAGAGAGATATAGATATAGATATATATATATATATTGAATACAACAAAGGTTAAGGGGAAGTTATACTTAAATGAAAATTTCAGTGCCAATATATCATTTAAACTAAAAGAAAACAACTGAAATTCACTAGTTATAGTTATCTCTAGTAACTATAACCTGTAACCTAAGGTAACTATAACTCCTACCTCCGCCAATCCCAGTGGGATTGCAAATCTTTTTTTTATATTACATCTCACAAAAGCTAAGGGCATGGTATCACACCTCATATTAGATTTTCTTTTTTAAATTGCCGGACAGGGATTTAAGTTCCCCAGTCCTGTAGTGGCTACCAGCAACATTGTTCTTCATGTTGCTGGCCGTCAATGAGAGCAGACTCTCCCACATGAGTCTAATTCCCACAGGAGCAAGATGGCACTAGGGAAAAAAAGAGCTGGGCCAATCAGAATACTCTATTTTTTTTATTGGGTTTGAGGGACTTTTGCGACTGTCCCTTGTGTCTTGATATACACATTTACAATATATATATATGTCAAAAAGTACCTTACAGATTTACACCAACTCACAAAAAGTGTACTTCCTGGACCAATATCTAGCCTCCTGTCACATTTTGCATAATTCTCTGCAGCAGTTTTTGTGGTAGTACTGCCTCGAAATTCTAGGGAAAATGCATTAGGATTTTGTATTTTGGAACCCCCCAATTTTCTCGGCCCCCACTTACCGGATCACCCCCAAACGTTCTATGCATAAACTAGACTTTTCTGCACTTTTTGGAAAGTTTTCTATGGAAGCTCTGACCAAACTATAACTACCCAATGGCGGCCGCCACTGGGTAAATTTATGACCATGTTTCCATAGGAAAATCATTTTTTGACTTGCTTATATTTTTTGAGCCGTTTGACACATCTTCACAAAATTTTCACCGAAAAAAAGTTACCCGCTGAATCTTATTCTGCATGTGTAGTTTCGGGTTGAACTGTGAAGTGGGGGCCAAGTAAAAGGGGGGTCAGAAAAATGCATTTCTCATGTTAATTGCCATAGGACCTTTATTCAAACCTGCATTTTGAAGCACAGGACAGAATTACACCAAATTTGGCAGAAAGGAAGATATTGTTACGCAGATCAAGCTTTCCGTTATTTGTGTAAATCCGTTCAGTAGCTGTTGTGAAATGTAAGAAAATAATGATAATGATATCTGTGGCTGTGGTAGGCGTGGCTTAGCTGGATGGAAGATGGCCACACTTTGAGTGGGCTCTGCCCGCCAAGCCGTTTATCCACCATGATCCTGCATACAACGACAGAGCTTCCACCTCACTCCACGTAATCTTATCTCTGCTAACCTTGGGGCTTTGATCGATCCCTTCCTGGGCCTTTGAATCTGCCGCTGCAGCAGGAAAATTAAATCTGGCTCTCCAGCTGACCCTTTATAGCCAGTACAGTTTAGGGAGTCACTCTCTCTTGATCTGGCCTCGCTTTGCCAGATAACTAACTCTTCCTTCTCCTCTGCAACTGTGCCGGTGCAGTGGAAACAGGCATGGGTATCCCCCATTCTCAAGAAACCATCGCTTGACCAGGCTAAACCTGAGAACTTCAGGCCTATATCTCTCCTCCCCTGGGTGGCTAAGATAGCAGAGGCACATGTTAACAACACATTAACCAATTTTTTGCACTCCAATAACCTCTTGGATCCATAGGAAAACGGTTTCCGCTCGGGCCACAGTACTGAGACTGCTCTCCTGGCCATGTCTGAACATCTCCGGACCATCCTCGATTCCGGTCAGACGGCGGCACTGATCCTGCTGGATCTTAGTGCCGCCTTTGACACGGTCTCGGATGGTGTCTGCAACAGTGGCTGGAGGAGGCAGGTGTAACTGGCTCCGCTCTGGAATGGTTCAGATCTTTTCTGATCAAAAGATATTTCCGAGTCTCTCCCCTCCCCGTTTTTATCTCAAGTTCATTCCATCGATCAGGGGTTGCCTCAGGGCTCGGCCCTCACTATTTAATTTGTATGGTCAGCCTTTGGCAGCGGTCACCAGGCAGTGGGACCTTACCATGGTCTTGTATGCAGGTGATACGCAGCTAGTGGTGACCCTGGCCAAAGGTTCCACTCTAAATGCCTCCAGGTTTAGAGGCTGCCTGGCGGCCATGGATGAATGGATGACCACTAATTGCTTACAGTTGAACGCTAATAAAAACAAGGTTTTGTTAGTAGAGAAGAACGCGAGCTTGTGGGGCGAGCACTCTTGGCCGAGTATCCTGGATAGTACTCCTACCCGAAGGAGGTAGATAAGAACCTGGGGGTATGGATGGATTCATCTCACAGCTTTCAAATCTATACCAAAAAAGTTGCCGGTACGTGCTTTGGCCTCCTGCGAGGTCTTAAGCCCCTCTTGAAGTTTTTTGAACCACCGTCACGCCATCTGATTGTTTAGTCGAATATTCTTTCTCGACTAGATTATGCTAGTTCTCTTTTGCTGGGGGCCAATCAGGCCGAAATAACTCGGATGCAGCATTTTCAAAACGCTGCTGCCAGAATCTTGTTCGGGCACCCTCCGTTCTGTCCTGTTGCTGGCACTATCCAGAAGCTTCACTGGCTTCCCATGGCGGAGCGTATCTAATTTAAGACGTTGTGTCTTTCTTTGAAGATACTGAAGCTCGCCACGCCTAGCCTGCTCGGTAATTTGCTTACCCTGTATGCTCCCCCCCCCCCAGTTACCTTCCTTGGGGCAGCACCTGGTCATTGTTCCCCGTGTCAAACCCTTCGAGCAGGGGGCCAGTCCTTCCGCTGCTTGGCGGCCAAATTATGGAACTCCCTGCCTGTTCAGATACGTAGTTTGGAGTGTTTGCTGGACTTTAGAAAAGCCTTCAAAACATTCATTTTTCCTTCAGTTTAGTTCTTCTTGGTCTTTTCTTTTTTGTCGGTGTTGTCCTGTTGTGGTGGTTAGGCCCGTTTTCTAATGCTGGAAGCGCCAGGATGCCCCTTTGCTGGGGCAGCTGCACGCTATATAAGCACTGATAACATAACATAACACTGTCCTTTCCTCGCTGGTGGCTGCGTTCAACTGCTGGGCCTTACTGTGGGCGCATGACCGGAGAGCGCACCGCGCTGCTGTAGAGCCGTTACCCCTGCTCCTCAACTTCGCCATCCTGCTGGGACCCGATCGCCCCACTGGGGCCTGCCTGTTACCCGGCCCCTGCTGATTCGGGTGAGTGGTGCTGCCACCGGGTTGTCCACGGCGGGGTTGGGTGTGCCCGCGCTTAGGCCTGGGCCTTCTTCTCCCATAGCTGGTGCCAACCATCTTCAGCCTTTCTTATTCAGCCCTGCGACGTGGGCGGCACAACCCCGTGTCTCCCTGCTGCCTCTGTCCCCTTGGCTTTGCCATCCTCAGCCACCCATCGCCTGCGTACCGCGGCCCAGCTGGTTCTCCATGCCGCCACCCCCCTCCTCACCGGGGGCTGCGGACCTGTTGGGTGCTCCTCTTTGCTCGCCATTCCTGGGCCTTTGAACCTGCCGCTGCACCGTCCTTTCTTCGCTGGTGGCTGCGCTCTCCTGCTGGGCCTAACTGCGGGCGCGCGGCTGGAGCCCGCATCGCGTTGCCGTAGAGCCGCTGCATCTGCTCCTCAACCTCTCCGTCCTGCTGAGACCTCATCGCCCTGCTGGGCCCTGCCTTCCGCTTAGACCCTGCTGATTTTGGTGGGGGGTGCTGCGGGGTTGGGTGCACGCTCGCCACATCGCGGGGCTTGTACATACCTCTCCCATAGCTGGTGCCCACTACCTCCAGCCTTTCTTTGTTGGACCTGCAGCGTGGGCGGCGCGCCCTGGTGTCTCCCTGCCGCCTCTGTCCCCTCGTCTATGCCATCCTCTGCTGTGCTCGCTGTGGGGCCGGTGCCTGCACGGCCGCCCATCGCCTGCCTACCATCGGCCCAGCTGGCTCTCCACGCCTCCATCCCCTTCCTCGCCATGGGCCCTCGGACCTGTTGGCCGCTCCTCATCTCTCGCCATTTCAAGAGGCGGTGTCAGTGACTTTCCCTCTACTATCTCCATCAGGCCTGTTTGCTGTTGGCCTTGCGGGTGCCCCGACCTCTGCAACTGGACTCTGACTGCTTATTCACCTGACACTACTGCAGTGCGCTTCCCATCTTTCATGGCTTTGTGAGCTGGGCACAACCTTCTATGATTAAGGAGACTCCCTGGTTTATGTGCTTCTCCCGGCAGCCGCCACACATGCCCTTGCCAACCCTCCTGGGCTTTCTCCTTGCCAGGTGCCTGTTCTCACTGCACCTCTTCTGCATCAGCCCCGAATCTGCAGCCCTGCACTACTGGCCGGACTTCCTCTTCAGCTTTCCCCCCGGGTTCCTACATTTGCCGCTTCGTCTCAGCTGTTGAACAGTCTTTTTTTCCACCGTCCACCCGGCCCTGCACTTCAGCCTCCCTTCTGATCCCCAGCAGCCTTCCTCACAAGACTTTGCCTAACCATGGCGAAAACCAACCCTAAACAACCCAAGATCGCCTTCGACCAGCGCCGTCAGACCCGCCAGGATGGTGCGGTCACCGATGTGGGCGAATCAGCCCCCCAAACCAATGTGGCCCCGACAAGGAAAGACAATCTGAAAGCCATCATGCTGGATGTAAAATCCAGTCACTGGCATCGCGGCCCAACTTTACCAGCTGTCGACCCGACTGGACGCTGTCAAAGCCAGAGTTGACTCGCATGACACTCGCTTGCTGCAAGTTGAGGCGAGGGTCTCTAACAATGAGAACGTCGCAACTCAAGACCACCACAGGCTTGTCCAAATGGACAAGGTTCTTTATTTGATCAGGAACAAGAATGAGGATTTGGAGGGGGCTCCCGCAGGAGCAACCTTCGCATCACTGGCGTCCCCGAATCTTTGAACATCTCTAAAATGGGAGACTTTGTGGAGCAGCTCATTCGTGACCTATTTGGCGACTTCCTCTCCCCTGTTTTTACTGTTGAGCGAGCCCACCGCTCCCTCGGCCCTCGCCCTGCTCCTGGCTTGCCGGCTCGTCTTATCATCGCCAAACTCTTGAATTTCAGGGACGCAACGCCATCCTTCGTGCGGCCAGGGAGAAAGGTGAAATTTGTCATCAGGGCGACTCTCTGGCATTCTACCCCGACTACAGATGGCTGTGAATGCTGCCCGACACAAATTCCTCCTGGCTAAGCAGATTCTTCAAAAACTTAATGTCTCCTATTCCTTGACGTACCCTGCCAAACTGCGAGTCAGTTTGGGTTCTAAGGTGCATGTCTTTCTGGATCCGAAAGCCGCTTTGGCCTACGCAAAGAAACTAGAACAGGCACAACATTCTTCTCCTGCTGGCTTCCAGGCCATTGCCGACGGCAACTTCAGTGACAATGACTAAACCCTGTTGGTGTTATGATGCTGTTTTAATTTGTGTTCCTTGGTGTATAGTCGCCTGTTGTGGTTCTCTCCCACTTTGCACCTTTTGCTATACATGGTTCTCTATTCTATGACTGTGCTCTGGCTTGCTGTCCCTTGCTCTCTGGGACTTGTCGTGGCCGCGTGGCCTTTTGCCCCTCCTGCATGGTAGGTTCTTGCTTCCCCTCCTGCTCCCTATGCCCCCCGGTCATTATCCCATCAGACACCTCAGTCCCTCTGACGCCCTAGTCCCTCTTTTAATTTACTTTGTTGTCTGCAATAACCTTAAGCTTGGCCACCCTGCCTCTTTGGCAGGGTAGTATGACGGGCGACACCACGCCTACACAGGATAATTCCCTTCCTGGACATTAAACTTTCCAATCCCAGTTGTGGGTCCCCGGGGTGGGTAGGGGTGGAATCTCAGCCTGATTGGGGGTTGGTGTGGTTAGTAGGGGGTTGGGCTTCCGGGGTTCGTTGCCGCCTTCTGATGCTTTATTGTTTGTATTCTTATATGTCCTTGTTTGCTATATGACATGTGCTACGTTTTGCTTCACTCTGCACTTCCTCCCTCCTATGCTGAAAGTCCCAGTCACACTTATGGCTCAATCTGTATTTCATCTCCTTGACACAGTGACATGGTGGACACCACCCTCTGAACCTGGAAAAACATGGGGGCATATTATCAAGGGGGTTTATCTCCGCTTTTTTGGCTTTAAAAGCCAAGAAAGCGGAGATAAAATTATCTCCCTATTACCAAGCTGTCGCTAACACCAGTTAGCGACAGCTAGTAGGAGATAGCGACCATCTTGGGCCCCACTTTGCATGTCAGTGATATTTATCACTAATGAGATGCAAAGTGGGCGTGCCAAGATGTTAGAGACTGAAAACAGTCGCTAACATCGCTATCTCCTATTACCAACTTTTGGAGATATTCGCGCTAAGCGGGAATATCTCCAAAAGCTAACACCTGCCCTGAGCAGTTCTTAGCCATGTTATCCAATGGGAGGTGGATAACATGGCTAAGAGCATTTGCTCGATAATGCATGAATATCGCTGACTTTTCAGCGATATTCATGCATTTCGGCCGTTTTTTATCGCAATTGCGATAAACCTTGTTAATAGCAAGGTTTATGGGGCATATTATCAAGGGGGTTTATCTCCGCTTTTTTGGCTTTAAAAGCCAAGAAAGCGGAGATAAAATTATCTCCCTATTACCAAGCTGTCGCTAACACCAGTTAGTGACAGCTAAAAGGAGATAGCGACCATCTTGGGCCCCGCTTTGCATGTCAGTGATATTTATCACTAATGACATGCAAAGTGGGCGTGCCAAGATGTTAGCCACTGGAAACAGTCCCTAACATCGCTATCTCCTATTACCAACTTTTGGAGATATTCGTGCTGAGCGCGAATATCTCCAAAATCTAACACCTGCCCTGAGCAGTTCTTAGCCATGTTATCCAATGGGAGGTGGAAAACATGGCTAAGAGCATTTGCTCGATAATGCATGAATATCGCTGACTTTTCAGCGATATTCATGCATTGCGGCCGTTTTTTATCGCATTTGCGATAAACCTTGCTAATAGCAAAGTTTATCTGCGATAAAAATCGCTGATGTGCGGCGATAATTTTTGTCTCTAAACAAGTTAGAGACAAAAATTATCGCTAGTTGTTGGTAATATGCCCCTATCTGCGATAAAAATCGCCGATGTGCGGCGATAATTTTTGTCTCTAAACAAGTTAGAGACAAAAATTATCGCTAGTTGTTGGTAATATGCCCCATGGTCTTAATGACCACCGCAAGGCTCGCCTGGTACATGCTCACCTTATCTGGCATAAAGTTGACAACTGTTTTCTCCAAGAAACCCATTTGCTGCCTGCCACCTCCTCCAGGCTTCGCTCTAGACACTGGGGTAAAATTCACTCCTCCTTTTATTCTAATTATTCTTGCGCCCACTTCTAATCCCATTTTTGTGGCAAATGAGAGTTTGTGGACAATACAGTATTTGCTTCAATACTGTAATCAGGGTTACAGTTTGTAAAAATAACCTTTTATATGAAAAAAATGATAATCAATTAAAATCAGTATTGAGTATTTCAGTACAGAAATAATAACAAGGAAAGCTGTATTTGCGTGGTGCAGTCTACCATAAGCAGGCTAATGAAACCCAGCCTTTACAGAAGGCCGGACGCTTCCAATGTCTTTCAACCTTGCTATCGTTAATTGCAAAGTTAATGCGACTAGGCAGCAAATTCCATTAGTGCCGCCTGCTTAAAAGTAATTCATTCCAGTTCGGGTCCTAGGAATTCCATTTGTACAAGTCAAAAGCTAGAGATTCTCCATCCTTGCATCTACCAAGCTTATCCTCATTAGCTTTTTAGGCCTGGTTCGATAGCGCAACTGTCTGAAAGACACATTGTTACCACTTTTTTAAAATGTTCACAGAGTGGGAATCATCTCCACCCAAAGGCCTATCACGCTTTCACCTCACACTACTGGGCGTTTGGTGTGTCATTAATCCTCCTGTGAAATAATTGCATTGCAGTGCATGAGGAACTATTTTAATCTGAAATTACACTCAATTCTCAGACTATTTACTGCATTCAGGGGCATATTATCAAGGGGGTTTATCTCCGCTTTTTTGGCTTTAAAAGCCAAGAAAGCGGAGATAAAATTATCTCCCTATTACCAAGCTGTCGCTAACACCAGTTAGTGACAGCTAAAAGGAGATAGCGACCATCTTGGGCCCCGCTTTGCATGTCAGTGATATTTATCACTAATGACATGCAAAGTGGGCGTGCCAAGATGTTAGAGACTGGAAACAGTCCCTAACATCGCTATCTCCTATTATCAACTTTTGGAGATATTCTCGCTAAGCGCGAATATCTCCAAAAGCTAACACCTGCCCTGAGCAGTTCTTAGCCATGTTATCCAATGGGAGGTGGATAACATGGCTAAGAGCATTTGCTCGATAATGCATGAATATCGCTGACTTTTCAGCGATATTCATGAATTGCGGCCGTTTTTTATCGCATTTGCGATAAACTTTGCTAATAGCAAGGTTTATCTGCGATAAAAATCGCCGATGTGCGGCGATAATGTTTGTCTCTAAACAAGTTAGAGACAAAAATTATCGCTAGTTGTTGGTAATATGCCCCTTAGTTCTTTATCTGCTATGTGCATTCTTTACCGAAAGCAAACAATTGCATCTTTTTCGTATGTATTGGGAAAGCCAGTGGGCCAGTCGATAATGTGGTACACAACATTTGTGCATGCAAAGCAATACACACAGCATTTTGAACGCCTGCATTTACACGTGTTAGCACATTAAAGCCGGGCCTAATAGCTTTGCAAATGCTTGTTTTAAATTATTATTTTACAAAGTGCAGACCAAGCCTCATGCACAAGGAATTGATGTGCCAGCCCTTTCTGAATTGGAGAGCATGTTAACAAGTGAAGTTCATCAAAGCAGAAAAACAACAACAACGCCAAAATACAGAATAGAAATTATAAGATGGAGAATAAATGCATTCTTCGCTGTAGAATGAGCAAACATTCTTTGTGCAGTGAGAAGGAACAAGAGCTGATGATCACATTGTAATGACAGGCTTATCATATTAGTCACGCAGAGGTTGTCTTAAGAGGCATTATCACATGGGGGGGGGGGGGTGATGCTTACTAATAGAGACCGAGCAGAGGGCTCATCCACTACTTCATCACTCTTTCCTTGGTCCTGGCATAGGTGGCAGGGCTTTTCTGATGGCACATGCATCTTACATGCAAATCATGCCTAAATGTATGACTAATATGAAGGCACTGAGGGCCTTATTTATAAGTCCTTGCGCAACTTTTGCGCCACTGTTGAGTCACTTTTTGTGAGGCTCCAGCGGCGTAAAAAATGCGCCATGTTGCACCCTATTTAAAAAGTGATGCATCTAAGCAGATGTGTCACTTTGTAAATCCCTGCACCACATTATACCTGCATCAGGTATAATGTATGTAGGGTGGACATTCCCCTGCAAAAAGACTCGTAGAAGTGGCACAGTGAAATCTATCAGATTTCACGCTGCCACTTCTAGGACGCCACTGCATCCAAATCTTATGCCTGCCTCAGCAGACGTAAGACTGACGCAGGCACATTTAACATAGGACTTGCCCATGTGTAATGACCTATTGCTGGAGTTGTGACACTTTTGAGACACACTCCAGCAGTGCATCATTACTGCGCCTACAGATGTGTCAGAATACTGATGTATCTGCAACTCCTTGCGACATGCAGACATTAAATACGCCACATCCATTGTGTTGCAAAGAGAGCGCAGTGAAAGCTGTTGCATCGCTGTTTCCATGCAGTGATGTTACAGTTTTCATAAATGAGGCCCTACATTTTTAGAGTGTGCTATCTTAGAGGCAGGTTGAAATTAGATGCACTAACAAATATAAAAGAAATACAGTAAACAATAAGCTTCTATTCTGCAGTTCGGAGAGGTACGTGTAGTGAACAACATTGCAAGGCCATCAGCCTAGCACAGAGCAAATTTGAAAGGAAATATGGTTCAATATATTTGCTCGCCTTTCAGATGTGTCTCTGACTGAGGCACAATTTATCTGTAATGCACATGCAAAAGCCTGCACAACTCCCCTTCACCTCTCCATAGAGAATTATTAGAGAGAAAGGTAAAGAAAAGCCTATGAGTTTGACAGGGGGAGACATGAAGAGTGGTTGTCTGGCAGAAATGCCCGAGAGCCATTCTACGACTGCAGGTCTGACAGCTTTCTGAGGTATACAGGGATAGTACATGGCTTGACATACAATCGATAAGGAACATATTAATCACTCAGTTATTACAATAAGCACCAGGCGTTAATATTATAGCTATGGGTATTAAGTAGAGCTTATGGCATATTAGTACATATGGTTTGGGATGTGCGATATAAAATATTTTAGGTTTTTCTAATAATTTCCATAACACTGACACACAAGGTTGGTGTGCTGAATGTGAGCTGAGCAATACACGACTTATTACTATAAATGATAAACAGCTGGGTGTGTCTACTGTTTTCTTGGCCAGGTTCAGTGAGATTCCAGATATATGCAAATATTCCCTGCAGATGACAGCTTCTCTTACAGGGTTGTCTGACTCATAACAATCTTGATCTCAAAGAACCTAACTTGCATTGAGAGTGAGAGACACCTGCCCTTTTTCCTTTTTCAGACTGGGATGTGATAAGCAAAATCCCTTTGGGGCTAAATACATCTTTTTAGGTGTGCCCCTTGAACTGGGGATTCACAACAGTGTTAGGCATTGAGGGCCAGATGTAGGTAAAAATCATTTACCGATTCTAAAATACCGAATTTTACCGATTCAGTATTTTAGAATCGGTAACTGATATGTAGCTAATGATTCAGTTAATTTTACAGAATCGTTAACATTTGGTAAATACCGATTTGGTATTTACTGAATCGGTATTCCCCATTCATTCCTATAGGCCTGGAGACCCATAGGAATGAATGAGAATTACTGATTCGGTAAATACCGAATCGATAATAGGGGGTAGACTTACAAGGGTGGCAGGGTGGCACATTGACACCCTGTTGCACCCCTGTATAGTGCATGGGTGCACGTGTGGCAGACATACATGCCCTAAGGGCATGTTTGTCTGCCACATGGCACTGAATAAAAAGCTAACAAGCATTTACAATGCAATTGTTTCGCCTTTGGAAAAGTTAGAGCTATTGGCATTTTAAATGACAAAATTTGTATTTATGTGTTGGTTTTGAAAACAGATAAATGGCATTGTCATTTAAATTACCATTAGCTTAATCTCTCGCAAATATGAGACCTATTGTACCCTACGGACGAGCTCAGCAGACAGCAATTACTCACGAGACGAGGGAAACTTCAAAATATCAGAAATTACAGCCATTTGAGCAACAAGAAACTCCAAGAAGCTAGTGCTCCCTCCTGTAACCTCATATTAAATGGCAAAATTACAGGAAGCTAAAAATAATGATACGGACAGCGGGAGGGGGGGACGCATAGCTGCCAAGGTTTCAGATTGCCATGTGTGACATTTTCATAATTTCAGCGAATTTATGAGTGACATTTCAGCGACTATGAGTGACACTTTCTCACAAACAAAAATCATGCAATGAAGATGAGGGAAACTTCAAAATATCAGAAATTACAGCCATTTGAGCAACAAGAAACTTCAAGAAGCTAGTGCTCCCTCCTGTAACCTCATTTTAAATGGCAAAATTACAGGAAGCTAAAAATAATGACATTTCAGACATTGACAGCTGAAACGCTTAGCACTGAGAACTTGCTACACTGCATGAGATACATAAATTCACTACATGGAATTCAGTTATGCACGTTTATTTTAAGGTTAGACTACTGCAGTGCTATATTGTAGGCAGCTTTCAGAGATCCCCCCCGGCCTTTTGACCAATTTTTAATGAAAAGTCTCACCTTGCTCTGGGAGTGACGGCAAAGGGAGCAGGAGCATTGGCAGTAGGAAAATGATGACGGACATTAAGCGCAGGGCCCTTGCATTACAGGAGGAAAAAGTGACATGTGTGCAGGTTACAAAAGCGTCCAAAGTACAAGTAGAGGTATGACACTCAAGCACAAGAAAAAACATTACGTAGGCAATGGTGGCACTTGTGCAAGTATCTAAAGCAAACAAAATGTAAGAGGTGTGTTACAAGAGAAAAGTGGCGTGTGTATGTTACAAACGAGTATCAAACACAGGTATAAGGATAATACTGCAAAAACTGGCAGACACACTGGCCCCGGTTTGTAAGGCTGTACCAACAGGTAAAAATAAGAAATAGTTGTACATATGCTTCATACGACGCTTCTGACATTTCAGTAGTAGCTATTTCCAGGATGTTGTGTTCTGTATTTTGTGTATGTGTGTGTAGTATACTATTCCTGTATCGTGCACACTTGAAACTGGGTTGTACCCACGTGTATACACAGGACCTGAAAATACACAGGAACCAATAGACGATGACATTTACATTCGTTTAGAAATCGATTAATATTTTTGCCGTTTATGCTATGAACATCAACATAGGGCCAGACTAGGACTCGCGTCGATGTCTGTTTATAAATACTTCCGGGTCTGAGCACTGGCGAGACCCGGCACACTTAAAGCACTGGTTAATGGTCTCTGAGAAACGCGCATCAGAAGGATAGTGGAGTCAGCAGTCATGACCTGAACTTCACCCCTGCTCTAGAAGACAAGCCTTCACTGAAGCCTTACAAATGCCTATCACGGAGCCCTGATTACAATTCAAATGCAAATAACTGATGCAAACCGCGCACATGCTAATTACCATAGCTCCAGGAAGCAGTATTAACCAGGCACCTTCTGTGCTGCGTTACACCCCCTCGCAAGGTCCAGGGAAGGCGAGGGGGGGGGGTGCAAAGTAGAATTGCGCTCACTTTTCATTTGCGCCACATTTCACTGGGCGCGTATTGAGAGGGCTACCTCCTGCATTGGCCAGAGTTTGCACCCGATCTGTTAGCCCTGTGGAACACACGAAGGAGCCGGTTATCGATACAGGATCAACGACCCCATTGTAATTAGTGACGCGTGCAGCTCTTTCCATTGACGTAAGTGCAGCCAATGCATTCACCCACCACTCTACCACACATGTGCTTTGTGTTAAAACAGTTATAATTATTAGGAACCAGCCAGAGCAAGCAAATGACTACATTTCACATTTAAAGTAAGGTGTACGGGGGGCGTGGCCAAGATGGCGGTGTGAGCGGACGTGCTTTGCCGAGCTCCCGCCGCCGGCCGCCGTTTTCTAGCACTATCATAGCATACATCCCGGCCCGAGTGGTTCCCTGGGGTGCCCGGAATCGATTCTGCTGCGGCAGTGGTGCTGACTGTCGGCGCTGAGGACCAGCGGTGCCCAATTCCCGCCGAGTCTACCCTGCATCGAGGCGGCCCGTTGGGGCCTGGAGAGAGCGGAGCAGCGGGAGCGAGGCTGTGGTGGGCGGAGCCCGGAGGCCGCCTCAGAGGCATTCCAGGCGGGCGGCTGTGGTGACGGCAGGTCCGACCCGCGCAGCGGTGCCCGAGGCCTCCCGCAGTTCCGTGGCGGGGGCTTCTGCGGACCTGCTAACCCTCCCCAGCAACGGAGCTACCCCAGCCCTGAGTGCTGCCGGCGCTGCCGGTGAATACCGGCGGAGCGAGTGGCGGCGCCTGGAGGGACCGATCCGCGGTCGGAGGTGAGGAGCGAGGGGTGGTCGGACGGCCTCCCAGCGGCCAGTGGGACGGAGTCTGCAGAGCGGGGACGGCGGGGGAGACCTGTGGCAGCGCCGGACCCCCTCACACACTGCAGGGCGCCTGCATTCACCCCCGGCCCCAGCGTTGACAGGACGTTGCAGGAGGTCGCCATTTTGCAGTGCACAGCGCCCCGACCCAGAACACGCATTGCCCGGGCCTGGCTCCTTGCTCCCCGCCACTTGGTCCCCTTCTGCGGCCCTACTCCTATTACACAGCGACCGCCAGTGACAGGTGCGGAGTCAAACACCGGCCCAGGCTGTGGGACAGACGACAGGCTGTGGGACAGACGACAGGCTGAGGGGGCCCCAATTGCTCAGTGGACAATAGCAGGTTGCTGGAGACTGAATGGGGATCCCTCGTGGGTGCTGTGATCGTGGGGCCCTCTGCGCCTAAAGCTCCTTCTGCCCAGGCAGTGGTGCGCTGCCTCGTGGCCTCCCGGGCTCCACGGCGGTGGACCGCCATTTTGTGACTGAGTCCGGTCCTGTTCCTGGCCCTCCCACACAGCTCATTAGGCCTTAAGCCGCCGGCTTGTCTGGTCCTGAGGGTCCTTCGCGCACTCGAGGCTTGGGGACTCACGGGCCGCCGACCTTGGTAGCGGCTGATCTGTGCGCTGGGGGGGCTGGAGAGGACATGTCCACCGGGAGGCTCCGGAAAGAACGCACCATAAAAGAGCTCTTCACCCCTAACACGATGGGGAAACGGACAGTCGACACTGCGACCGGTCATCGGGTTGGCACCGAGAAGAAGACCACAGAATCTCCGTCCTTGGGAAAGATGGATCCCGAGGGCCCTGTCACGCGGTCCTTTTTAGAGTCCCTCTTTACCGGGCTACGAGAGGACATCCATGCCTTAAAGAAAGAGCTCCAGGAGGAAATAAAGGAGGTACGCCGAGATACCGATGCCATTGGAGAGAGGGTGGCAGATTTAGAGGCCAAAAGTGACGTGCGGATGCGGAGATAGAGGCGCTGAGACAGGAGCTAGTTACATGACCAACAGGTGGACCTCCAAACACATGCAGAGGATTTGGAGAACCGCTCTCGGCGGCACAACATTAGGATAAGGGGAGTAAAGCAGACCCCCGACACGGAAGATCTCTTTCAATTTACGCAGGGGCTGTTCAATCACATCCTGGGCCGGCCGGCGGACTCCCCCCTGAGGCTGGACAGAGCCCACCGGACGGGCCCTCCTAGAACTAATGCGGCCCACCCAGCGGACATTCTGGTCTGTGCGCAGGACTTTAGAACAAAAGAAGAGATCCTTAACAAAGCGCGCCAAATGACTCCGGTCACCTATGGTACACACTCCCCGACTCTGTATCAAGACCTAGCTGCCCTTACCTTGGAGAAGCGACGTACCTTTCGGCCGGTCTCGGCGGAACTGCGAAAGTACAATATCTCCTACAGCTGGGGTCACCCCTTCCGCTTGGTGTTTAGGCTAGGCAACAATCTTCACCAACTGCGCTCCCTCAGGGAGGCCTACAGCCTGCTGGGCATTGAGGAACCGGCGGTGGACGAGGGACCCACGGGGGAGGGTGCTGCCAATGAGGAGACCCCCGGGCGATGGAAGCAACAACGGCGTCGTCGCAGACCGAGGCGCCCCGCAGCGACGGAGATAGAGGAAGGTCAACGAGCTGCAGTGGAAACCGTGGCACAGGGCTTGGTGAAGCCCGACAGCGGCTGACCTCCAGACTGATGGAGCTATGACCCAGATGAGTATGATGGGGCCGGGACCGCTTGAGCCGGCGGCCGGGGCGGAGATTTCGGACTCCACACACTTCCCCGACTGAGTCCCTAATACTTCTTCCACGACTGTGGAGAGGGGACGGGCCTGTTCTAACACACCGTTGCCATTGCTCACACACCAAGGATATACTTTACCACGGGTCCAGTGGACTACTAACTGGACCTGGGACTGTGTTTGCCCGAGATCTTTTCATGGTTGGGACTAAGGAATGGGGGGCGGGCTGGGAGGGGGGTGTTGTGAATGTTTGGGTTGGGGGAGTTGAGAGGGGAGAGGGAGGGGGAGGGCTCTCCTTGTCCAGGGGATTCTGTCCTTACAAATGGGGTTGGCAGACAGACCTGCGTCGAGCGAGATGTTATTCTACAACTAGTGCCCGCAGCCCAGGTGCTGGACTTAGCTTCATCTGCACTGCGCCCGCCATGACACGCCATTTGACCATACTTTCACTTAATGTGCGGGGCCTCAACAACCCAGTCAAGCGCAAGGCGATATTGTCCTTCCTGGAACACTCGAAAGCTGACATTTGCCTCCTACAAGAGACACACCTTGTATCTAAAGACCACCACAGAGTTGCGCTCCTTCCCTTGGCAGTTTTTCTCATCCGTTCAGAAGAAGGTAGCGGGGGTAGCAATACTAGTAGCCAAATCCTTTGAGGGGAGGGTCATACAAAAAGAGGCTGAGATCAAGGGGCGGCTCCTCGTCCACAGTTTTCAAGTGGCGGGCCAAACATTACTGGTGGGCACTGTTTACGCGCCGAACGAAGGGCAGGAAAGGTTCTTACTCACAGCATTAGAAACGGCCACAGCCACCGCGCACCCGCACTTACTTTTGGGTGGAGATCTCAACCTAGTGTTCCACAACACGGCAGACCGCTCGGGCCAGAGGTTCGGACAGGTTGGGGCACTCTCGACATCAGGACATACACATATTTCAGATCTAGGCCTCACTGACCTATGGAGACACTCCCATCCACATACGACAGCTTACACATACTATTCTGCGGCCCACAAGACCTATGCGAGGTTGGACTATCTTTTGTGCTCTTCCCAACTGACGGCACAAGCTAAGGACGTAGAGATACTTCCGGCCTCGTTGTCTGACCATTCACCAGTGGTGGCGACCTTCCAAGTGGCGCCCACGCCGACACCTCAGCGACACTGGCGGCTTCGAGACGGGCTTCTGCAGGTCCCAGACACACAAGAGAGACTCAAAGCTGCAATCGCTCAATTCTTGACACACAATGCGAATGGAGACACGACTAAAACCACACAATGGGCGGCACTCAAAGCGGTCCTACGCGGTGAGATCATATCAATCGCCGCCGCTAACAATAGGGAAAGAGCGCTGAAGAGAGCCGAACTCACTCAACGGGTGGCTGAACTGGAGCAGATGCACCAACGCACCGGGGCCGCGTGGGCGTGGTGCCAGTTGTGCACCGAAAGGAAGATGCTGGCTGCCCTAGATCAAGATGTGGCTGAATACGCTGCCATGCGCCTCAAGCACGCATACTACACCGGAGGTGACCGCTGTGGGAAGCTCTTAGCGAGCAGGCTACGGGCACAGACTCAGAGACAGCAGCTATGCTCCCTCCAATCCGCTCGAGGCACCCAGGTCACGGAAGACGCGGCCATAGCGGCGGCCTTCGGTAAATTTTACGCCACCCTCTATGATGCAGATTGCCTCGATCCGACGGCTGGCCTGGACTATCTGCGAGATGCGGCGCTTCCCTCCCTGAATCAGGCGCAAGCGGACTTCCTGGATTGGCCCATTGGTCTAGAGGAGGTCATTTCGGTGATATCCCGCCTTAAAGTGGGGAAATCCCCAGGGCCGGATGGCTATACGGCGGCCTTCTATAAGACATTTTGCCCACAGGTTGCCCCTATCCTGCGTGACCTGTTCAACACGTTTGATCAGCCCGGTGCCATCTCTCCTGACTTGCTTGAAGCGGCCATCTCGGTGATCCCCAAGCCTGGACGTGACCCAACCGACTGCGGCTCCTACCGGCCTATCTCTTTGCTGAACGTAGATCTGAAGCTTTACACTGGCATCCTCGCGAGTCGCCTAGCGCCTTACATGCAGCAATTGGTAGAGCCTGACCAGTCGGGCTTCATCCCACAAAGGCAGACCAGCGACAATACCCGGCGGGTCCTCCACCTCATCGAGGCCGGTTCGCGCACGAGGCCGGGTTGCATGCTCCTCACTATCGATGCCGAAAAGGCATTCCATAGGGTGCACTGGCCTTACCTTGACCAAGTACTGCGACACTTCGGGTTCGGGGAAACCCTCAGACACCGTATATTCAATTGCTACCGCCGACCCAATGCAGCAGTGCGAGTTAATGGCCATACTTCCCCGAGATTTGACATTGACAGAGGCACCCGACAGGGCTGCCCACTCTCCCCCCCTCCTGTTCGCACTCTACATGGAGCCGATGGCACAGAGAGTGCGGCGCAATGATCTCATCTCCGGCATTCCCTTTGGCGGAGACACGCACAAAATTAGTTTGTACGCGGACAATATCCTATTGTCTCTCATCAATCCGATGCAGTCACTGCGGGCGCTCTTTGCGGAACTCCACGCCTTCGCGATGGCGTCGGGCTTCAAGATAAATGAGGCGAAATCGGAGGCCCTGAATGTCTCGTTGCTACCGGAGACCCTGGAAGAGGTCAAAGCGGAGTTCAAAGTGCAGTGGTCTGACACCTCCATCTCCTATCTGGGTGTCCTCCTGACTCCGACGGTGCAGGGCACCGCGGAGGCCAACTACATGACACTCACTAAGAAAATCCGAGACCAGTTACGGCGTTGGAAACCCCTCACGCTGTCCTGGCTTGGCCGGATCGCGGCTGTTAAAATGACATTGCTGCCCCAGATTCTATACGTGTTCCAGACGCTTCCCCTGCGGCCGCCGACCGGGTGGCTTCAGAAAACCCAGTCGGAGTTAGCGCGGTTTATCTGGAACGGCCGGCGCCCGCGGTTTAGGCATACTATTGCTACTCTGCCCCCCGATCACGGTGGAGTTGGCATACCCGACCTCACGTTATACTTCCAAGCGGCACAACTACACACGTTAGTGGAGTGGCATCAACTAGAATCGGGTAAACACTGGCTCTTTCAGGACCAGGCAGTGGCCGGTCGCCCACTACTGGGTATCCCATTCCTCCCAGGTGTCATAGACCCCCCAACCTGTAAGCCTCACAGATCACAAGCACAGTCCTCGGGGTGTGGGACAGGGTAGCCGTGGCTAAAAGACTGACCTCCTTTCCCTCGCCGATGACTCCGATATTTGATAACCCGGACTTCACCCCGGGTCTAGACACCAGGGCATACGCGGCATGGAGAGCGACCCCCTGCAGGGATGTGGGACACATGTTTGACCCCAAGGGTATCCTTCCGTTCCACAAGGTGAAAGAGGACTATGGCATTGCCGAGACCGATCGCTTACAATATCTGCAGGTGCGACACTGGGCTCTTCACCCCTCGATCCAGCCAGGAGCCCAACGACACCTCACACCCTATGAGAGGTGGCTGCTGACCCGCACATCAGACAAAAAATTAATCTCAGATCTCTATCAACAGCTACTCCTCACCAACATTCACACATACAACGCAGGAAGGGCTAGGTGGGAGAGAGACCTGGGGCGCCAACTCACGTTGAAGGAATGGGAGGGGGTTTATTATAGAGCCAGACATTCGGCACACCACCCGGGTCTCACTGAGACAATGACCAAAGTCGCCACATACTGGTATCATACACCCGAGAGGTTGCATCGGTGGGATCCCCAGGTTAGCGACCGCTGCTAGAGGCGTTGCGGGGAGCTGGGGACGCTAGAACATTTGTTGTGGGGCTGTGACAGACTCCGCCCATACTGGACTCCTATTCTGGATCTAATAGACTCTCACCCAGACACACAACTACCTCGATTCCCATCCTACATTGTACTGGGTCTCCCTAACGCGCTCATGTACCCCCTGAAATCCTGGAGGGGGAAACTGATTGCACTGGTCCTGGGGGCGGCAGTTCAGAATATAGTAGCCCACTGGAGAGCTGTCCAGGCCCCGCAGCAACTGGGTTGGCTGCATCGTCTTTGGGCGATTCTGGGAATGGAGAAGCTGTCGCTAGCCTCGACAGGGAGGGGGGCGGACTTTGCAGCACTGTGGCGACCCTTCCTCACCCTGCTGACCGGGGAGTTCAGGGAAGTGAGCTGCCCCCGATATCTGCGGCTGCTGCGACTTGCAGATACCCCACTCCCGGAGCCCGAGACACGCACACACAAGCGCAGAGGCCCAGCACATGCGGCGCCGACTGGCTCGTAGAGAATCAGTGATGACCTATTGCCCCATACTGGACTAATGGACAAGGAGAGGGGAGGGAGCGGGAGGGGGGAGGGACCCCAGGGGTTGTTTTGTCCTGAGTTGGGGATTCCTGTGAGTTCTCGCATTATTATTGGCTCCGCTTGCACCTCTATGGCACCTCTTTTGACGCGGCCGGCCCGGATGGGTTGTAGGCGGCTTGCTGTGTTAACTGTGTAGGCCCCTGTGTCGGCACGTTGGGAATAAGCAGTGACTCTGTCCTAGGCCGCCTCCTCCCGAGACCGGCACTGATGATTTTGAGAGGTGCATTGCGCTTATTTTTCTGATCAATAAAAAGATTTAATACTAAAGTAAGGTGTACACTTGGAAACATTTTCCACAGTTAAGAAGCACACCCATATGTAGGAGTATTTCGTTGCAAGGATTGGTTAACCTTCTCCCTGTCTAACGTCATTATCAGTGTGCAGTGTCAGGGCTGTCACTGTGCACGTGTCTTGCTAAAGGAGCTGGTTGTATACTGTCCCAGGATGGTGTGATGTCTGTCACTGTGTGCATTTGTCTTTCTTCATGGCGCTATGTGTATGCTCCACCATGCAGTATGTGAAAGGATAATGGCGCCTGAAGCCATTCCCGGCCAGACCTTCTTTTCGGAAACCACTCCCCGCCTGACTTAAGGAACAAGGAAAGGCACGGACAGCGGGAGGGAGGACAGGAAAGCCACGGACAACGGGAGGGGGGCGGAAAAGGCACGGACAGCGGGAGGGGGCGGGAAAGGCACGGACAGCGGGAGGGGGCGGGAAAGGCACGGACAGCGGGAGAGGGGTGCGGGAACGGGCACGGGGGCGGCGGGAACGGCCACAATCAAAAGCACTCACCTGGACCTGGACTTCCTCCGGCGACGGTCAGCCGCGGAATGACCAAAAGAAACATGGCCGACCAAAAAAATAAACCCCGCACACCGCTGCACTGACGTGCTAAAAGGGGCTGGATGAGAAAAAATCTCAGGAACGCCCACGAGTCGCCTCGCAGAATGACGGACGCCTCGGTCTTCCAATAGCTAGCCTCCATTTATGGAGCTAGCCAATGGAAGACCGAGGCGGGACAAAGTCCACATACTGCAAAACAAAAGACAGGCAAAACCTAAAAATTGATTTTTGAATGGTATTCGGAATTTACCACCAACTAATAGTTGGTGGTAAATAACGAATCCTTAAATGTAAAAAGCACTCACTTGAGTGCTCTCTACATTAAGGATTCGGTAATTTACCGAATCGGTATGTTAAGAATTCGGTAATTTACCAATTCCTTAAGTTACTGATTCAGTAAATTACTGAATCCAACAATTTGGCCACCTACATCTGAAAAGCTTAATTCCGGTCGGTAACCGACCGGAATTAGACTTCCTACATCTAGCCCTAAATCATGAAATAGGGAGCTGTCCCATTTCAATTTTATATCATTTATACATTCCTCTGTGCTGGCACGATGCATCAAATATCTTTATTCTTGCAACTGGCATGGAAATTCTGCTATGGCCGATGACTGCTTCATCACAAAGTAATCTCCCCAATATGTTCTAAACTAAGAGCTTGCCATTTATATGCTAGAACCTTTTAATGAACCCTGTGAAGGTGAGGATCCAAATTCAAGGGCTGTAATCTGGGAGAGAACTGCGTTCTCAGCTGTAGAGTGTGCTGAGCAGCGCCCGCTCCAGTTCAGTCTAACTCAAGCTGAATAACTTCTCACAATTGACCGATGTCAAGTAAAAGGATCCAACCTTCAAGGCCTCGATTATGAGTCTCTGTAAAATTGTGACTATTGAGCAAGCATTTCTTTGTGCACGAGTTGAGATTACAAGCAGTGTGAGAAATAATGCACCCTGGATTTTGTTTCTCCTTCAAATTTTAGCAGGTCAAACATGCCGAAAAATTAATAGGAACAAAGACAAGGGTAATATAGCGACATGCAGATTTTAAAGTGAAAGGTACAAAAATCCATTTCATACTTCTATTTTAGGGGTATGCTCAAATTAGGCACTATTTATCCAACCTGGTGAATTCTGATCCCTAGGCTATCAGACTTTACTTGGTGTGATACAAACACCATATCATCTTGAGTAGTCGTAATCAAGGCCCAAGACTTTTCTTAATTTTTATTGGGTGTTCAAATATTTTATTGTATTTGGAGAACAAGAAATATAATCAGTGATACATGAATACCAAAAATTGATGCTTACAAGTAAAAAGTTAAAAAGAGTTACATTACAGCCCCCTTAACCCCGGTGCTACCTCTTTCCCTGTTTACGTGGAATGTGCGAGGCCTGGGAGACAAAATAAAATGGGGTCTGGTTCTGCAATGTATCAAGAGGGGCGCCCCAGCGGTAGTTTTATTGCAAAAGACGCACCTTACTGGCACCACAAGCAAGGCGATGGACAGATGGGGGTATAAGATGATGGAACATTCAGAGTTCTCTTCGGGGTCCAGTGGGGTAGGTATACTGGTGCGAAAACAATTCCCATTGATAATACATAAAGCAAAAACTGATGGGTCAGGGAGGTTCATAGCCATAATCACTCAGTGGGAGGGGTGGCCCCTCAATATAGTTTCCGTCTACATCTCCCCCTGCACTACACGCAGTGGCGCTACCGGATCTCAGTGAGTTTTTACTTTTTACTTATTGGTGGGGACTTTAACGCCATTCTGAGCAAAGCCCTAGATAGATATCCTTTGTGGGCAGGTAACTTGGGAGTGTCACGCCTGTTGGGTTTTATGGACGCGCTAGGACTCACGGATGTGTGGAAGCGGCACCACCCAGCAGAGCGACAATTCACATACCACCCAGGGGTACACAATAGCCTAACGAGAATAGATCATTTCCTGGGATCAGCGGGCAGCCTTAAAAATATCGACTTTATAGAGATCCGACCCCAAGGCATCTCTGACCATTCCCCACTGCTTCTGAAATACACCCACTACCACCAGAAAAGACGACGTATCTACCCGATACGTCCCAGCTACTTGCAAGTCCCCAAGATTAGGAAGGAGGTCACAAAAGCGACAGGCCATTACTTTCAAGAAAATACCTGGTCGGTTGACTCCCTGACCGTCCTCTGGGAGGCGTGTAAAACAGTCCTAAGGGGATAGGCCATCGCCTCCATTACAGCGCATAAGCAGGAGAAGCAGCTAGAGCTGCACAATCTAGAGCTAGAATTACACAATGCAGAGACCCAACACGCCATGACCCAACCCCTGAAACATCCCACAGCCTGCACCTCAAGCAGCGGCAACACAGAGAACACCTTACAGATTTGACCAGACAGCAGATAGCGGCCACACGACACAAGATATATGACACCGGTGATAAAGCAGGGAAATTACTGGCATGGCTAGGTAGAAGAGACAAGGGTGACAGATGAATAACGCAATTCTGATTGGGGGAGGGACGGGCAACAACCGACCCACGGACGATAGTACACACACTGGTGCAGCACTTTTAGACAGTCTATTCGTCAGACACTGAGATGTCACTGGAAGAGGTGCTGACTTACATGAAAGACATTGCTATGCCCAGACTCACCCCTGAAGCAGCACAGGAACTAGAGGCAGATCTCACGGCAGACGAGCTGCAGGTAGCAATCGTAGCGCTGCAGTAGGGTTAAAGCTGTAGGGCCAAATGGCATACCTGTCGAACTATACAAGAGGACGGCAGGGACCATCGCACCTCACTTGTTAAATATATTCACTGACAGCTTGAAAGTGGGCAAACTCCCATTGGACCAACGCACGGCCACCATAGTGGCTATACTGAAGCCAGGGAAACCTGCTGATAAGTGCACCTCTTACCGCCCTATCTCTTTGATAAATGCAGGGGCTAAAATCCTCGTAAAACTATTGGCGAATAGGCTCACACCTCATTTGTCAGCACTAATACACCCAGACCAATCAGGTTTCATGCCAGGTAGAAACATGGCTCTCAACCTGAGGAGATTACATGGAGTGCTTGCTCGAGCGGTTTATGTACAGGAACTGGCGGTGGTGCTCTCATTGGATGCACAAATGGCATTTGACATGGTCAAATGGCCCTTTCTGTTCGCAGTGCTCCATCACCTGTGTTTTGGGCCAAACTTCTGTGTATGGGTTCGACTTTTATATACCAAACCAATGGCTTGTGTCACTGCTAATGGTCAGACCTCTGACGACTTCCCCATGGCAAGGGGCACGCGCCACGGCTGTCCCCTGTCACCGCTGCTTTTTGCTCCGGTGCTGGAAACCCTGGCAGCATGGATACGGTGGGAGCCGATGATACAGGGACTCAAATGGACAGACAGCTGGGAGGATCGAGTCTCCCTGTATGCCAACAATATCCTGTTATATCTCCTAGGCGCTCCATACTGACCCTTCTAAATGTCTGTACGATTTGCGGTAGGGCGTCTGTATATACCATAAACTGGTCCAAATCAATATTGTATGTGCTACACGGCTCCCCGCTACAGCTCCCTTAGGACTGCCCACTCCAGATTGCGGAGAGTGGTTTTAAATATTTGGGCATATATGTCACTGCCGACTCTGTGGGATTTTTTTAAAGGAATCTGCAACCACCACTGGACCATCTCAAAAGAGATGTACGCAATTGGGGAAACCTGACGCTGACTTTGCTAGGAAAAGCAGCACTTTTCAAAATGATGGCCCTGCCCCGCTGCCTGTATGTATTAGAGAATACGCCGTACCTGGTGTTGCCAAATTACTTTAAGGCTATCACAGCACAGGTCTCCGGCCTTCTGTGGGGCAACAAGCCAGCACACATTGCGCAATCCAAGTTGGTGCAAGGATGGTATGATGGAGGGATAGTGCTCCTAAACATACAACTTTATTATTGGGCGGCACAACTGAAGGTAATAATCAATGGCTGCATGCCCTACAGTCAAACCCAGCATTCAAGGCAGACAGAGCGCTGTTAGGTACAAAAGGTATGCTTTCTCCCCTCTACGACAAGAAACTGACCCCAACAATGATTGGACCACTACGACATACAATTGTCCTATGGCATGCTGCCCAGGCCAAACTGGGATGGCGCGGGGTTATGACCCAATTTACTCCGTTGTGGGACACGAAGAGATTAGGCAGGCTCAGAAACAGTAAGGGCCTTGACAATTGGGATGATATTGGCATATCCACGGTGGGCGACATGTGGCATAATGGCGAAATAGTTTCCTTTGATCGTCTTCAACAACAGTATGAACTGGCGTCTTTGGAGCTGTTCCGATACACGCAGATAAGACATGCCTTAATGACAGCATTGCCACACGGTACCGAAGTTCCAGAGGCAATACCTATGGAGGATAGGTTACTGACCGTCTACATGCAAAAGAAGGCCACCTCATTCACTTATCGCAAATTAGTAAACAACCTGCCAGACCCGATGGGACCCCTGCGAGACAAATGGTCCCAGGACGTAGGTGATTTTGATGACTCGGAATGGCAGGAAGCGTTGGCTTCTCCATGGGAGGTGGGCATACCCTCGCGCCTCAGGCTGGTGCAGCTCAGAATCCTACATCGATCATACTACACCAGATACACCCTACACAAGATAGGTAAAATAGCGCACCCCTTCTGTCTACGCGGCTGCGGGGATGAGGGAACCTTTTATCATACCAAATGGGAATGTCCTAAAATAATGGAATATCGGACACAGGTAATGAGGACAATGTCGCAATCAGAGGGACTGTCACTAGTGCCGGTGCCCAGACAGTGTTTATTGAATATATGGGAACCGAATTACCTCACTCGTCCAGCCCAGAGCTAGGCCACGCTAGGGATCGCAAAAAGGAACATTGCCCAGAAATGGGGCGGGGCAAAGTCACCATATCTTGCTGCATGGGGAAGGGACATAGATGCGGCCATGATAGCCGAAAGAACAGTGTTCAGTAGTAGGGGGTGCCCCCAAAAATGGAGTAAAATCTGGGGGGCCTGGAACAAATACAGGGGAGACATATATGATTCACCACCTGAACGAGAAGATCAAGATTCAGATTCGGAAGGACAATGAAGACAAAAGGGTGTGCGGGTGGGGCTCTGATCATAATGATCCTAGAATACAGAGATGTGACATTGAAATATTGAATGTGCTTAACTGTGATGAAGTGTTGTGCGACGTTAATCTTATTTGTAAAAGTATGTTATACTGCACTGATGCTAAGAAAAATAAAAATCTTTATAAAAAAAAGAGTTACATGACAGAAAGCACTTGAACTAGGATGATAATGAAAGAATATCATTATATACAAATGATCATGTACATATCGTGACGGTATACAGACATAATATCGAATCAAAAATATAGAATAGCACTAATATCAAAGTCAAAATATATAATGGACAAAATATCGAATGGACAGAATATAGTGGCGAAAAACATTGAATTGAAGGTAAGTAATGTAATATCGATTTTTAAAATATAGAAAGTTAAAATATCGAAGTATATTATATAGGTATTAAAATATATCGAATTTTTAATAATATCGAATTTTTTTAAGTGTTTTTTAATGTTATTTAATTTTTGCGTAATTTAATTCTGTAGCGGGTTGTGGGTTTATAGGGGAATAGGGTGGGAAGTAATTTAATTGTAATTAATTAAATATGTTAATTTATTTATTGGTATTCATTTTGAATTAATTGTTAATTAATTTTTAATTGGTAATTTATTAATTTTTAATTGGTAATTAATTTTTCTTAATTGATTATTTGATAATTATATTAATTTTAATAATTTATTTACCATAGCGGGTTGTGGGTTTATAGGGAAATTGGGTGGGAAGTAAATTAATTGTAATTAGGTAAATCATTTTTATTTATTTATTGGTATTGATTTTTTATTTATTGTTAATTCATCGTTAATTGGTAATTAATTTGTATTAATAGGAAATTAATTTTAATTACTAATATTTATTTGGAAATTTAATTGATTAATTATGACATAATATTAAATTGGTAATTTATTTTAATTAATTTTTTATTGGTATTGATATTTAATTTATTTTTATCAATATATTACATCTTTACTTTCCCTACTGTTAAACTCACTAGAGTGGGAATAGTAATTTTTATCCCTACGCTATCCAAGGCTTTCACTACTGTTGCACTCTCTGGAGTGGGAATAGTAATTTTTACCCCTACGCTATCCAACGCTTACCCTACTGTTGCACTCTCTGGAGTGGGAATAGTCATTTTTACCTCTGCGCTATCCAACGCTTACCCTACTGTTGCACTCTCTGAGTGGGAATAGTAATTTTTACCCCTACGCTATCCAACGCTTTCCCTACTGTTGTACTCTGTGGAGTGGGAATAGGAATGTTTACCCCTACGCTATCCAATGCTTTCTCTACTGTTGCACTCTCTGGAGTGGGAATAGTAATTTTTACCCACCCGCTATTCAACGCTTTCCCTACTGTTGCACTCTCTGGAGTGGGAATAGTAATTTTTACCCTCCCGCTATCCAACGCTTTCCCTACTGTTGCACTCACTGGAGTGGGAATAGTAATTTTTACCCCTACGCTATCCAACTCTTTCCCTACTGTTGCACTCACTGGAGTGGGAATAGTAATTTTTACCCTCCCGTTATCCAACGCTTTCCCTACTGTTGCACTCACTGGAGTGGGAATAGTAATTTTTACCCCTACGCTATCCAACGCTTTCCCTACTGTTGCACTCACTGGAGTGTGGATAGTAATTTTTACCCTCTCGCTATCCAACGCTTTCCCTACTGTTGCACTCACTGGAGTGGGACTAGTAATTTTTACCCCTACGCTATCCAACGGTTCCCTACTGGAATGGGAATAGTAATTTTTACCCTTACGCTATCCAATGCTTTCCCTACTGTTGCACTCACTGGAGTGGGAATAGTAATTTTTACCCCTACGCTATCCAACGTTTACCCTACTGTTGCACTCACTGGAGTGGTAATAGTAAATTTTACCCTCCCGCTATCCTATGGTAAAATTATTGTATACAGGCCACAGGAATTGCCATGAATCATGCAAAGGTGCACTCCCCGACCTGCATGATTCATGGCAATTCCTGTGGCCTGAGAAGGTTTTAGCGCTACGTTGGAACAGCAGGATGTGCTTTACATTTGGGGACATTCCATGATGATTGAACATTTTGCTGAGTAAAAGAAGGTATGCTGCTTACAAATTGAAAGTGTTTTGTGTTTCTGACCCACATGGGTTTAAAGAGAACCCTAACTCCCATGATGCAACATTACAAAAGCCCGGATGGGCATGTTACTTAAAGTGGGGATAATCAGTTGGAGGAGTTTGAAACAAACAATGCAGAGCATGCGGCCTCTGAGGAAAGAGTCTATCTCTGAAACGCGTCAGGCGAGGCATGCAGGAAGATTTTATTTATCTTTCATCTAAGAGTGTCCCTGCGCTCTGAAAACTCCGGCTGGAGAGTGCATTCCAAGAAAGGCAACTTGTGAAACATAATTTAAACGGCCAAGCCAGGTCGGGGAGTGCATCTTTGCATGATTCATGGCAATTCCTGTGGCCTGAGAAGGTTTCAGCGCTACATTGGAACACAGGATGTGCTTTACATTTGGGGACATTCCATGATGATTGAACATTTTGCTGAATAAAAGAAGGTATGCTGCTTACAAATTGAAAGTGTTTTGTGTTTCTGACCCACATGGGTTTAAAGAGAACTCTAATTCCGTGATGCAACATTACAAAAGCCCGGATGGGCATGTTACTTAAAGTGGGGATAATCAGTTTGAGGAGTTTGAAACAAACACTGCAGAGCATGCGTCAGGCGAGCCATGCAGGAAGATTTTATTTGTCTTTCATCTAAGAGTGTCCCTGCGCTTTGAAAACTCCAGCTGGAGAGTGTATTCCAAGAAAGGCAACTTGTGAAACATAATTTAAACGGCCAAGCCAGGTCGGGGAGTGCACCTTTGCATGATTCATGGCAATTCCTGAGGCCTGGGAAGGTTTTAGCGCTACGTTGGAACAGCAGGATGTGCTTTACATTTGGGGACATTCCATGATGATTGAACATTTTGCTGAATAAAAGAAGGTATGCTGCTTGCAAATTGTAAGTGTTTTGTGTTTCTGACCCACATGGGTTTAAAGAGAACTCTAACTCCCGTGATGCAACATTACAAAAGCCCGGATGGGCATGTTACTTAAAGTGGGGATAATCAGTTGGAGGAGTTTGAAACAAACACTGCAGAGCATGCGGCCTCTGAGGAAAGAGTCTATCTCTGAAACGCGTCAGGCGAGGCATGCAGGAAGATTTTATTTGTCTTTCATCTAAGAGTGTCCCTGCGCTTTGAAAACTCCGGCTGGAGAGTGCATTCCAAGAAAGGCAACTTGTGAAACATAATTTAAACGGCCAAGCCAGGTCGGGGAGTGCACCTTTGCATGATTCATGGCAATTCCTGTGGCCTGAGAAGGTTTTAGCGCTACGTTGGAACAGCAGGATGTGCTTTACATTTGGGGACATTCCATGATGATTTAACATTTTGCTGAATAAAAGAAGGTATGCTGCTTACAAATTGAAAGTGTTTTGTGTTTCTGACCCACATGGGTTTAAAGAGAACTCTAACTCCTGTGATGCAACATTACAAAAGCCCGGATGGGCATGTTACTTAAAGTGGGGATAATCAGTTGGAGGAGTTTGAAACAAACACTGCAGAGCATGCGGCCTCTGAGGAAAGAGTCTATCTCTGAAACATGTCAGGCGAGGCATGCAGGAAGATTTTATTTGTCTTTCATCTAAGAGTGTCCCTGCGCTTTGAAAACTCCGGCTGGAGAGTGCATTCCCAGAAAGGCAACTTGTGAAACATAATATATATATATATATATATATATATATATATATATATATATATATATATATATATATATATATATATATATATATATATATATATATATATATATATATATATATATATATATATATATATATATAAAAAAATAAAATTGTATGTTTATTTTTTTAACTTAAATTAATTATTTAATAATTTTTAGGTTATTTAAGTACTTTTAAGTATATTCTAGTTCATTATATTTATGATTTAAATAATTTTAAATTACTTTTAAGACATTTAAAAAAAAATCGATATTTTGACTAACTATATTTTTTTAACAATATTTTTGATTCGATATTTTTGTACTTACCTGTTTGTAGATAGGATTTCGATATTTTGTCATTCTATATTTTGTCATCGATATTTTGGGTATTCTATATTTTTGTATTCTCTTTTTTGTCAGTGATCCATAGTGACAAAGATCAGGTGTTTCAAGTCAATGAATAATAAATATCATCCCAAGGAAAAAGGGTCAGAAGAAAGAGCACCATGTAAAGCAATAATGTTGTGCATGGTAGAATGTGTATTGCTTGGTAAATAAGGTGTATTGCCAAGGGAGAAGAAACAAGAAGGGGAAAGGAAGAAGTACGGGGGAGGAGGGGAGGCTAGTTGGGGTGGGGTCGGGAGTGTTCAATGGGACATCTACCACACATACAATGAAAAAATCAAGAGAGAGACCCAAAAGGATGTTAATCCACTAAACCCCAAGCAGACAAATCCATGTGTAGCAGGGTTTCCGTTCTCCGACAGAACTGTGCATAGAGACCTAGAACCTTAGTGAATTAGGGTGACCCAAAACTCACCTCAGTATCCAAAATCCCCTTACGGAGCTAGCTACAGTGTCTCATTGGTCATAACAAACTCCCAATGACTTAGACAAACCAGAACATGAACTTAGGTTACCTCAGGTATCGTGGAACACATGAAAATTCTTTCGCTCTATAGTCATTTCAAACCAGAACTTGGAGTAAAGAGGACACGTGCATATTTGAAATATTTATTAATCAATGCAATGTTCTCAAACGCAGTATCTTGTACAATACTAACAAACAGATTATAAGAATCAAAGTTATCAGCATAGTTACTAGTCCATAGTACGCAAACGGTGATAGCATATTATAATGCTAAAATCAATAGTAATTAGCAACACCTATTTCTCACCTGCCTATTTAGCATATTATATTATATTATGAAGGTCTCTTTTGGATTTTTAGCAGGGCGGGCCCATACCTCTAAATGTCAGGAGGAGAGGATCACATCATCAGCTTCCAGCTCTCTGCATGCAAAGCACCATCAAGTGTGTTTTTGCATTCTCAGTAACTCTATCTTAAACCCGCTTGGAGCCCAATGTTGGCAGCAACTGTATTTGTGTTATGTCTAGTGGTGCGAGGATCAGACCTCCCAGCAACCTTGTGTTAGGTTATTCTTAGAGGGTTCAGCACTCACTGTTCAGACAGTGTACCAAGCATGACTGATATCAGAGTAATAACATATTATTCTCAAATAAATCACATCTTTCGTCTAGGTTGAAAGCTACAATAACAATTATGTGTCGTGTGCAAACTAAAGCCAAAGGAAAATATGTTGTTTAAACACTTAATAAACTCATGCTAACTTAACACAGTATATAGAAAAGCAGCATCTATATGACACCCCCCCAATGATCCGAGGACGGTCAAATTACACAAGCCAATACTAGAACAGAGGCATAACATGAAAGCAGAGTTCAACAATATTGAGCCAAGCTAAATGTGTATATAAAAATTATATAAAAATATGTACGAATGCCTATAGTGGCCCAAATTTTTTTTAATCCAAAGTCTTCAACTCGAGGCCAAGTATAAAGTTATAGGCCTAGATCATATAAAGTTAAATGTTCGTAAGAAAAAACGCACCTTTCAAAAATACTAAAAAGTCACGTGCTATAATAATGAAAGTCTCCAAGGCATCTCATGATTGGACAGAATATGCAAAATAGGCAGCAACAGCTTCCAACATGAAATCACTTTCATCATCCGAAAACAGTTCAGCCATCCAATTAAGTAATGGGAAAGAACATACGTGCTCCTCCAGCACCGGATCCTCTAGCAACATCAGAGGACAACTCGGTGGGTTCTCGAGAACGCTATGTGCAAGAAACTCATACGCTGCTACGGGTATGTCCCAATGACCCATTAGTCCATGCATCCCTGCCAAGGCCATAATCCTTTCGCCAGAACAAACCAACTCGTGAGCAACTACGGGGCCCATCAGGTGATTAAAATCGAGGTCAGGAGATATCGGCAAGCAGAGACACAAATCAATGGCCCAGTCGAAATCGCAGCTCAGGCAATGAAACACAGGCTGGACACATGTGAAATAGGAAAATCGAAACGATAATCCAAATGCCGTGCTTAAAGTCGCAAGCGCCAGGGTGCCATAGTAATCAAGCATCTGGTTACTAAACAGTGTCAGAAGGAGCTGAGCGGCTTCTTGCGCTGGACGGGCATCCATGTTTTAGGAAGCAGAATAATATCAGAATGCCTGCAGCCAAAGCCAGCAAAACAGGGAATCCACCAAACAAACTCGAAAATATAGAATGGACGAAAGCGGGGATGACACCAAAAATCTTTTCAAATGTAGTCACGAGACCACTGCTAACCATTTTTAAAAAATGAGCTAAGCCAGACGTGGAGGAGGCATTAAAGATTTGATGAACTAATTCGCAGAAATGAAACGGCAAGTCAGTATTTAAAAGTGCCTGCACCTCTGTGCGTGGTAGCTATGTGAAGGACATAAGTGTCACGGGCCGAGCTCAGGGCCACTTCCTTTTGAGACAAAAGAGCTCTTATTCTACTCATACCATTGAACTCCGCTTTCAAGGTTGGGATGCGCGGCCAGATGGAAACATCTGAATTCCCATGTGTGGGAGGATATAGTACATTTTTGCAACACACCACACGTTCTGATACAGTAACCACATAAGCGATACCGACCATTAACCCACAACAGTCTTCGTTATTCAAAAGCAAATAACTACCATTTGCCAATAATGTAAATGTGGGAACTATTGCTGGAACTGGTGTGCCTTTCAAAACACAGGCTAAATTAGGCCGGTGCTGATTACAAGAACCGCGTAACTGGATGTGTCTGCATATTAATGAACGGTCAGGCGACTGTGTGCATTCTTCACCATTAAGATTCACTTCCTTTCCATCTTTCAGACATCTGTATGTGTATGGTAAAGACCATGCCTCATGGAGGAATGTGCTGCCTAGTGGTTCATATCGCCCTATTGCAATATACCGCATACAATTAGTAAATTTGTACAAAGCAAATGGTAACGTAATTAATCCATGGATAAGCCATGTTGCAGCAGCTGCTTCAGCTACAGAAAAGGGTAAAGATTCTAACTTTTCAATATGTAACATAGAAAATGATGCATCCCACATTGAAAGCATGCGCTGCTTGTCAGTCAAATTAAATGGGGCAAAGAGGGAGGACACGTTCATGTAACTCCAGGGCACACGGCCCGCCTTAAGAGTCTGTAGTGTCCATGCAAACTGCATTACAGAACGCAATTGATTTTGACCATGGTATAATACAGACACCTCATCATTCACAATGTCAACTACAGAAGAAACAATTTTATTCAACGTGTAAATTCGGGAAGAAAGCATGTTAATACTGTTATCAACAACTGCAAGCACTTTTTCCAAATTTGCTTGGTCAATTGCCCTTAGGCGCTTAGCAGCCTCAATTTGTGAACATTTCCAAATTTCATTGTAAACCGATTAAATCCACCGTTTAGATCTACCATTAGCTGGGCCTTTTATAAAATCATTTAAATCCACATTATCATTTAACTGTGATAGATGTAGTTTAACTGCAGCTAAAGTGGAATGTTGCAACCAATTCTGACACAGTTTCCCCACAGAGTAAGTTGTTACAGTATGATCTGTTTCAAAACGGGGATCAGGCCTGACTTGTGTAAACCCTTTAGTCAAACCCAGAAAACGACGTTGGCAAGAATCAGCACTTCTATGCCACATCAGCCAACCCTTCGGATCCAAACTGGACACATTAAAGGATGAATTATGCAATTGAGTTTGTAACTCACGAATGGACAATTCAGTATAATTACCCCAACCTGAATATTCTTCCAATTCGGGGACAAGTGGTGTATTTAAGTTTTTTAGAAGTAGCCAATCCAAAGCATGTTGTTTGGGAAATAGTAGAATTTAGAAACAACATGTGATTCGGTATGAGACATGCACGGTGCAAAGCCTCAGTGCCTTGTACCTGCCAATCTTTGGTACCCCAAACCAATTTAAGGTCAATTGTTTCCTTCCATAGCTCATAGCCATCCACAGATAACTTGTCTAGAAAGGAATTCCAATACAGCAATTTTGTATCGGTAAGTCTAACTTTGGACATGGACTTTTGTGTCATTTTAAAATAAAATGACTCAGGATTTGATTGATTAAAGTCTGTAAAATAAGTGTATTTTTTCAGAAATGTACTGGAGCTGCCTTTTAATGGAGCTGGGCAATGTTCCCACTGTGTGTAATTTACAGTAACCCTTCTGGAACTTGTTTTGCAGAAAATGATTACCATAATGTTGAAAGCAAAACAAATCACCATAATGAACAGAATCTAAGTATAAATCCTCAGCATCAAAGGCAGCATAGTATTTCAAATCAGAGAATAATGCTTCCACGGCCTGAATATCCCAATCATCAGAACGTATATTTTGTTTTACCACATCCCCCATGTTTACTCTAAGCACATTCGGAACATTAATCACTTCAGTAGGGCCATGTATTTGAAACCTAACCGCATCCCACACAATCCCATCAAGAACGGGCCAAGCAGTGATGTTAACTGTATTTAAATCTCTTTTCAGTCTGTGTGCTGAATGTGAAGAGGAAAGAGGGGCCAATGTTCCATTTAGGTACCGAATTCCTGTTCTTTCTTTGACATAGTGGCCATCGATCAGACGGAAAAAATAAAACACAAAACCAATTGACATAAAAAGATAAACTGAAAATAGAATCATCCAAATGTATGTCCAAGGGGGAACCAAAAAAGTTTTTTAAATAAAGTGGCATATATTGGAATATTTGAGTGTTTCTTTGAATGTACTGAAACAGAGTCAAAAGAGAATCTGGATTGTGTGTCCAAACGAGTCTGCAAATCCGGCATTGTTAAATCAGTTGGATAGGTGTAGTTCAGCTCATCAGTGTCATTAACAGGAAAAGTATTTAATAAAGGACTGGAAATAACAGGCATCTCGAGGGACACCTCTGGCTCAGCACCAGAAGTAATGGCCAACACAGAATGCCTCACCATGGAA
Source organism: Lissotriton vulgaris (assembly GCF_964263255.1). NCBI lineage: Eukaryota > Metazoa > Chordata > Amphibia > Caudata > Salamandridae > Lissotriton > Lissotriton vulgaris. The sequence goes on from NC_141695.1 coordinate 1,376,511,225, forward strand.
GGACAGGATACTGCTGGTGTCATGCTATGAAGAATCGGACACCCTGTGTCTCTTGACATTGTCAATTGAGATAAATCTGTATTCCTTACGACCTGGAAGTGGTGGTAAAATGACTGTTCACGTGCCCTTCACTCCAAGAACTCGAACCGGAGCACGATATGAAGGACCAAATTCTTTCTTGTTATCGATCTTCTCTCGAACCAGTTCTCCAACTTGGGGTAGCCAGCCAACTACCGGGATCTGCAACGCATCATCCGATGTGGAGGGCAAATGTTCCTTAGCTAGACTGTCTCTGGTCTTTTGTAGATCCTGTAAAGCATTGCAATGTTCATCTACGTCAAAGGCCGCGGCCTGGGACTTGCAGCCTAGACCGTCGAGGTCAGGGACGTACATCTTGATACCAAAGAGCATTTCGTATGGGGTCCACCCACCCAGAGACCTTCTAGGGAGATTATTAAGAGCACGCTGCACGCCATTAAGGTGGGCCAGCTAGTTTCTGCCAGTGCCTATAACTCGAGCTGTCAAAGATTGCTTTAAGTCACGGTTCATTCGTTCCACTACACTGTTACCCTCAGGTCTGTACGGAGACAAAAACTTGACTTGGTGTCCCAATGAAACCATAGCATCCTTATACGCCTTGGAGGCGAAAGCCGGACCCTGATCCGAATGGAAGGTACCACAGGCAAAAATCCCTACAAAGACACGCAAATCTCTTATGACAGTCCGTGAATCAGCGCTGCGATGGGGCCATACTCACACAAAGCGTGTGCATGAATCAACTGCTACTAAGATGTACTTATACGCAGTATCAGAAGAAAAAAGACCGCAGTGATCCAAATAAACACATCCTAGTGGTTTATTAGAAATGTACAACTGTGTCTGTGGCGGACGCGCAGCAGTCGAAGGCTTGATCTGCTGGCAAATGTCACATTGAAGGACATAATCACGCGTCTGTTTGTACAGTCCCCGCCACCAGAACCTCTGTTGTAACTGAGTTACAGTGGCCGAAACGCCCGCATGCGCAGACGCCACACCTTCATGAGCCGCTGTAATCAGAGTAGCTCTGCGATCCGAGTTGGGAACTAAACGTTCACTAACACTTTGAATTTTCACGTAAGGAACCTTATCGGGACTTAAGTTTTATGTGTACTTCGAAGGGAACCCCGCAGGATATTTACCTCCCTTCTCAGTGGCAGCTACAGCCGCCAAGATGTCATCATCTATTTTACTTTTGGACCGTGTAACAGCTGCAACTAAGTATTTTGATACTGCTGACTTCGCCGCTTCATCAGCAAGCGAATTACCGACAGCGTGGACTCCCACACGCTGGTGGCCAAGAGTATGAATCACAAACACGAGTGGTAACTTTTCCTTAAGTTCAGCCACTCGGACCCAGATCATTTTATGTTTTATTGTGCTACCTTTGGAATCATGAAAATCCTTCTGAATCCAAAAGAACAAGTTCTCATTGTAAGACTGGACACAGTAGTAAGAGTCACTTACGATTAAAGTCGTCACACAAGGATCAGCGTACTCTAATGCGAGCCTCAGAGCACGAAGTACTGCTAACTGTGCGGTGCAGTCCCCAAGTGTCTGCGTGTGCACGACACTGGACTTGAACTCATCGTTCACCATGGCACCAACCACAATGGCACACGCGGAAACGTAGGCATGTTTTGAGCCATGCGCAACCTGCGCCGATCCATCAGTGTAAATGATGCAATGGAAATCCTCCAACGGCCGCATTGCTAAAGGAGCCGGATGAACGAATTCATACTGTAAGTACTCCTGCGACCGTAAAGTGGCATCAAAAATAAACGTGACATCCTGGGATGACAAGGATGTAGCCCATTGAATCCACCGAGGGTGCAGAGCTTTGGAATTTGGTACACTGGCTTTCGTAACTGCCTCCAAGGCAGGACACGGGGTAACAACCAACATGCGTTTTCCCTGTGACAGGGCACGTTCCTTGAGAATTGCCATCTGTACAGCCGTCAAAACTTTCTCCACAGTGGAAAATCGCATTTCAGCCGAAGTGTACAAGTGTGACTTGTAAGTAATAGGTACTGTATCTCCTTCATTAAAAGTTAGGTACGTGAAACCCACCGTCCCAGGGAGAATTCTTATCACCAGGTTGATCTGGTTATCACGAGTCTGTAAGTATTCAGAAGCGAGCAAATCAGCTTGCAAGGACTGCAGAATAGCTGAATGCTCAGGCAGCCAGCATGATTTGGAAAAAGATGGTTGTATCAAAGCATACAAAGGCTTGATACGCTGGGCGTATTCCGGAATGTATGTTCTCCCGAAATTTAAGAAGCCCAGTAAAGATTGTAATTTTTTCAGTGTTGTTGGAGAGCGCAACTGTGCGCATTTCTCCAGGAAATGAGGAGCCAACCCCTTTCCCTCATTGTTAAGCTCGTAACCCAGAAACAACACTGTATACTCCGCAATGTGCTATTTTGCAAAGTTAAACTTGTAACCCATGTCTGCAAAGCTACAAATTATGCTATTTACACGACACAGATGCTCCCAAAGTTCGTCGTCTGTGAGATAAATGTCATCCACATACGAACAAGCAACTGGGTCGATTCTCTCCAAAAGAGAGACTATGCGGGCGGAAAAAACTCCAGGACTATTCTTATAGCCCATTGGGAGACGCCGAAACATTTTTTGCACACCGCCGCATGTAAAGGAGGTCCATTGGGAACTTAGACCATCCAGTCTATGGGCATAAAAACCATTGGAAATGTCAAGCGTGGTTTTGAACCGTTTACGCTCAAGACTATTCACTAGGGCAGAGCCATGAGTATTCTGTACTGCACAGTTACGTCAATGCGAGTTCAAATGCCGGTAATCCAAAACCAAACGATATGAGCCGTCCGGCTTGTTTACAGTAAAAAGGGGGTTATTCATCGGTGACACACACGTTTCAATTACACCTTGATATTCCAATTGTTCAAGGATTGCCGCGACCGAAGCTTTAGCTTCACGTCGTATGGGATACTGGGGTTGAGGCTGCGGCTGAGACGTAAAGGAATCTCATGGCTTGGAGACAATTTATCCCAGCCACATTGATTGCGGTACACAGCCGGCGCAAGCGCCAGAGCCCACTCTTCTGTAAAATGCAGCGCTTCCACTCTCGAAACAGTGTGCGCGAAACTGGGGAGGATCACCTCCTCCCCTCGCGGAGCTGCGAGAACAAAAGGCGGGGGCCAGTCAGCCTCCGAAAGCAAAATGTCATACGTAGATGAAAGATTTTCCCAAAATACCCCTTTTACAGTTCGCTGTATGTCACCTTCTATTAACAGGACAATTTTAAAAAGTCTATCAGGGGGAGCTACTCTTGTATCAGCTGTTTCAATCACAACATAAGTGTCAGTCGCTGTCACCTTCAGTAGTGGACGGAGGGCCTCTCTCACTATGGTAATCTCCGCTGCGCTGTCCAGCAAGGTCAGAGCCCACGTCAGATTCCGAAGCCGCGTTCTCACAATCTGGGGCATATCGATGCGCTGTTAAGGCTGCGACTTTCTTTTTGGCAAACTGTGGTCTCTTGGGCGTAGTGCCTTCCTGCTGCTCTCCACCGGTTCATGGGTGGGGCTGTCCACGTCCTTGTTGACCACCCCGACCCCTGCCGCCCCCTCCTCCACCGGTTGTCGGGCCGATGAGTCCTGAAAGGAATGAGGAGAGCGTTGGTCAGAAGCCTGAAAACGTTCAGGTGATTTAATCATCGCACGATCGCGCAAATCATAAACTCGATCCGACTGCGCAGGCAACGGAGACACAGGACGAGAAACCTGTGCTTGTTGTTGTTGTTGTTGCTTACCCTGATTCTGTTTTTTAGGCCAATTTTGTTTCTTGGACTTGGGCTGAACACCCGTTACCGAAGACTGTCCCTGGGGCTGCTTTTTCTCTTTATCAGAAAAAGGCTTAAGACCCTTGGCATTGCGGCCAACTGTTTTATAAGCCGCCACAATTATCCTTGCTAACTGTCGGGGTTTCTCGGCATCGGGAAGCACCGCCAAAGCGTTAGCTACCTGAAAGTCCACTGCATCCCCCTTGACATTCGCAAGGATCAGATCGCAAACTACATCAAAGGTGCCACACAGGCGCATACCCAACTCAACCGCAGACTCCGGTCCGTGATCATCTTGAACACGTTTAAGGACCGTAGACAGATTGGACACAGACGGGGTGCAAAGCACCTCGAATAGACCGCTGCAAAAGTCTTACCCCAGGTCTCACAGTCAACAAGTTCAGGGGCCAAATCTTTCGGCAAACTAAGCGTAAGAATCCAGTGTTTTTCACCAGGAGTCGTATTAGGAAACACAGCCTCCAGCTGGTCAAATTTCTCAGCAAGCCAGAAAGGAAAATCATCCTTATCCTGGGGCTTCTTGCCCATAACGGAATTCACCATGACAGGACTGATTTTCAAACCAGCCTGCCCTGCCGGAAGATGCGCACCTCTAGGGGCTGCACCTTGAACATTACGACTTGTGTAATGTACAAGCGCTCTAATCACGGCAATAGCGACAACATGGAGTCGCCTAAGTTCACCTACGTTACAATTGCCGTGATTAGGGTGAGGAGTAAATCCAGCCAAAGCGGGCCAATTTGTGCCCGGAATGGACAAAGGACCTAACCTCGGAGCGGTCATAGAATGGGGTAGGGTGCCATCAAACCAAACTCCATGCTACCAAACATCTATAGGGACTTCCTGTGCCCTGTACGGAGCATACTCAGCAGGTACAGGTGAGGCAGTGTATGAGTGGAACACTCCAGAATTTGCGTCCACTGGCGGAAATGTCACCCACGAATAGAAAAGCTTGTACGGGTAAGCATTGTCCGCACTCACCACCAGAACCACAGCCAAGCCTTCCAAGGGAACATCATAAGCCCGCAAATGGTCACGCACCGCAATGCGACTATGTAGTGGAATGTCCACGGCTTGTGCCATGACAGCACCGGAAAGAGAAAAAACAAAACTTTGTAGCACAACTGGGTAGTAATTCAAGGAAACCGTTTTAGATAGATTCAAGCTTGAAAAGACCTATTTTAAAAATAGGTAGGTTTTTCCGACACCACCGTTTACCGGAAACGGCAATGAAGGGGTTAAGGTTTGAATGATATACTACTCGAGTGTCATGATATAAGACCACCAACGTTTGGGCGCCATGTAGCAGGGTTTCCGTTCTCCCACAGAACTGTACATAGAGACCTAGAACCTTAGTGAATTAGGGTGACCCAAAACTCACCTCAGTATCCAAAATCCCCTTACCGAGCTAGCTACAGTGTCTCATTGGTCATAACAAACTCCCAATGACTTAGACAAACCAGAACATGAACTTAGGTTACCTCAGGTATCGTGGAATACATGAACATTCTTTCGCTCTATAATCATTTCAAACCAGAACTTGGAGTAAAGAGGACACGTGCATATTTGAAATATTTATTAATCAATTCAATGTTCTCAAACGCAGTATCTTGTACAATACTAACAAACAGATTATAAGAATCAAAGTTATCAGCATAGTTACTAGTCCATAGTACGCAAACGGTGATAGCATATTATAATGCTAAAATCAATAGGAATTAACACCTAGTTCTCACCTCCCTATTTAACATATTATATTATATTATGATGGTCTCTTTTGGGTTTTTAGCAGGGCGGGCCCATACCTCTAAATGTGAGGAGGAGAGGATCACATCATCAGCTACCAGCTCTCTGCATGCGAAGCACCATCAAGTGTGTTTTTGCATTCTCAGTAACTCTATCTTAAACCCGCTTAGAGCCCAATGTTGGCAGCAACTGTATTTGTGTTATGTCTAGTGGTGCGAGGATCAGACCTCCCAGCAACCTTGTGTTAGGTTATTCTTAGAGGGTTCAGCACTCACTGTTCAGACAGTGTACCAAGCACGACTGATATCAGAGTAATAACATAATTATTCTCAAATAAATCACATCTTTCGTCTAGGTTGAAAGCTACAATAACAATTATGTGTTGTGTGCAAACTAAAGCCAAAGGAAAATATGATGTTTAAACACTTAATAAACTCATGCTAAACTCATGCTAACTTAACACAGTATATAGAAAAGCAGCATCTATATGACACATGTATTTATCCAAAGAGTGCCATACACTGCTAGAGATTTAAGGCGTAGATTGTTTACCTACAATCAGAGTATGAGCACCTCGAAGATATGACACCCAAGCCCACCAAATGTGGTATGATAGGAGATGAAAGGATTTCCATTCTGTGAGTATAATCTTGACTGTGATGGATAAGAGCAAATCTAATAATTCCAGATTTATATGATCAAGTGATAGGGGGACAACTATTGCCCAGGAACCCAACGTAATCATATGAAAGGAGAGAATGATAGGTGGATTAAATATTATAGACAGATGTCTCTGTATAGGGCCCCAAAAGGAGTTTAGTAGTGTTCATTTCAAAAACCTATGTTGATGGCTGCCCGGTTCTTAATTGCAATTCTAACATAGATCATTATCTCGTAATTGCAATTTGTGTAAGCAAGCAGTAGATTCATAAATATATTCTTCTCAAAAAGATTAACTTAAGTAATTGTGGATTGTGTAGACTGTGGAGAAGAGAAAAATGTGTACATTTTGGAAGCAATAGGGCCCGACCGTAGCCACAGGGCGAGAAGTGTAACAATAACCGAGTCTGTAGAAAGAATTACCTTAGAAAGCTTAACTTTGAGTTTTAAAAAAATATAAAAATCCATGTTACTGAGTTTATGTGTTATGGCTTGGAAGGAAAAAGAAAGAGGATCATGATTAGTATCACAGAGGTCTCTCACCAATCTAATACCTTTTTGAGGCCCACTGAGAAGCCTTATTAAGATCAATGTTAGTAGTGAGTTTAGGATTAAGCCATAAAGATGTCCTTCTAGATTTATGAATGGGTTTCGAGAGTCTTCTATCAAGGTATTTTAAAGCACTAGTCGTATCAGACATAATACTCTGAGAGTGTGCAATTGTAAATTTTGAGGTTGTGAGGAGGGAGTGAGTGCTAAAAGTTGACCACAAATCTCGTTCTATATGTACCCACTGAGATATTTAATGAGATTCTGTTAAAACACAAATTGCTCCTTGGGCCGCTAGTAAGGTGTTTGGTATAAGTTCCAATTCGGAAGGTTACAACCTTCTAATGTGGGGGTTTCCTAAGGTATTTATAGGAAATTCTAGCTCTCTTATCGAAGTGAGTCTATCAGTTTCTTGAAAGAAGGATGATGAAAGTTTTAAAGGAAGCATAGAAGACAGGAAATTAATAACTGGAGTTATCATCATTTTAAGTGTTTGCAATCTACCCCACCAGGAAATATTTTTAGGTGACTAAGAAAACAAAAGATCTCTAACTTTATTTATTGTATGTGATAGAGTACAGTATCTGTAAGGTTCTGAAGGAAGTGACCTGAATCGAGCCTTACGGGTCACTCGCGACCACCTCTCGGCATTCCAAGAAATGAAGAGTCAGTAATACAGTAGACAATACAAACCAAGTTATTTATTATTAATTGTGCGGCAGTGGAGCCCAGTCTGACCAGCCTCCTAAGATAGCTGCAGAGGGACTGACATCAGCAAACTTAACGATACACTATGTACACTTCGAAACCAATATAAGCATGCCTACCATGGAATTTTCCAAGGTGATGCATCTGGTCTGCAAATTGCAAAGGAGTAAGTTTTGATTTTGAGGCCGGGCACACCTTATTTATTTTGACATTCTGTCAGTGCCCACTGCTAGACAAGTGGGAGAAGGCATACATCTAAAGGGAACGTATGTGCTAATAAGAACAGTGCATTCATGAGTGTACCAGAACTCACCTCTAGAGGAACATTAGCTAAAGAAGGTTGTTTCTCGGAAATGGCAGAAGGATACGTTTCGATCAAAACAACAAAATGGCGGTTGCTAATAAAATGGCGCAATCAATGCTAACTTATGATAGAGAGAAAATATGAATAACAGGACAATAACGTCTCAATTCTAACAGACCCTGCTTTTAGCATTCATTGCTAATGTTATTATTGCCAGCAGGTAAGGGCCTCACAAATCTAAAGGGAGGAAAAATCATTCAAGCGTAAGTAACAGTATATTATGGCGAAAGCTATTTGTAACATAGAAAAATCAGTAATAGATAGATATCAGCACACATATGAGTAATATTCATATAATAACATACAAAACAGACATGAGCTCAGTGGTAACTTGTATTTTCATGAGAGGAGTTATTCGAAAAACATAGAGACTTCAGCACTGTATATTATCCATATGTGCAATATCAGGAATAGAAGGTGCAAGGGATGTGGCAGAACCAAAGATGCCCTCATCTATCTGCATCATTTCATAAATATCCTTCTGCAACATTATTGGAGTAGTGTCGCAGACTGTCATCTGCAGGCTATGGGTGAGGAATGCTGCACAGTAAGAACAACACAAGGGAAGGCACTGCACCAAGACGCAGCATGCAACCAGAATCACAACAAGATAGATTACCTTTTCCAGAATCCAACACTATCCGCCAAAGAGGAACCAACCCCAATTTTCACTTCCATTCCCTTGACGTTCTCTAAAATGTCTAAAATGTATTGGGGATATTATTTTCCATGTATGTTATTCTGACTACACACCGGTCCCCCACTACTGAGCACACAACACCACTCTTAGCAAGGATAAAATCGACTGCATATCTTGTTTGCTCTGAGTATATCTGCATACTCTCCAACTGGGTGGTGATGTTACGTAAAGCCACCACTATAGAGTTAGAAAATATCTGCAGCTTACAGCCAAAATATTCCCTAGCCCTTTCACCCCTGACCATGGCGGTACCACTGAACATAATAATCTAGGAAAGTAAATATCTGAAAGTGATACTTTTATTGTAATTATTGACCTCCAAGTGTTTCACTCCTTCGCAGAATTCCTTTGTTAATGTCCTTTTAACCCATCTTACATGTTATTTGCTATACTTACAAGGTACTCCAATAGGAAGCACCATTCCCAAAGCCAGATCTTCAGGACCATTATGAACATTGGAGTACGTACCATTTGAAAGGAAGTAGAATCCTGGGTGTGCATAAAGTGGACCTTGGTAATCTACAGGAGCATATCTAGTATATCTAGTATTCATCCCCTTAGTACTTGGAACATCTTTCCTCACTAAAGACAATGTATTCTTGAACAGTGCCAGTCCAGAACAATTTATGTATAAGAAAGCACCAGTACTATTTATCGGGCAGCATGCAGGATAGTAACCTGCTTTAGGAGTGACTGTCAAATCCTGATAATGCCACCCTGTAAAAGTAATGTTTTGTTCCTTCATATACATGCCATCGCAATACACATTAGTGTTACAACCTTGGTATCCCCTCCCTTGTGGCTTCCTATAGTACAAACAGGGCCAGGATATCCCATTCCAAACTCACCCTTTACCTCTACAAAGTGGGGTGGGTGAACATATGTATAATTAACCAGTGAAAATGGGTAAGCAGTCCACAAACTTATAACAGAGTCAGTAGGATAACAAGCTGTACTTTAATCAAAGAATTTCCTGTGTGTATCTAGAAAGACATTACTTGGCATTGCTCTTCTTGCATGACCTGGAGGAACAACCTTATATATGGCACATGCTGGGGTATTATAACAGCACTCCAAAACCCAAAAAAACACCCCTCGTAAAATCAATGGCAGTGACAATTCAAAAACATCACAGAAGACTTTCTTCTTAGAAGACCAACCAGACCCAGTTTGTCTAAAACACAGGGCAGCAAAAGGCTGTTTTTCTTCCATAATGGGGGCGGCCAAATTGGTACATTTTCTTTTCTTTTTATATATATTCAAACTATCAGAGGGAAGGTCATATAATGGAGCCAACAATGATAAAACAAAAAAGAGAGACACAAAAAATCCAGCGTCCTTCTGAGCCTTGCTGGTAGTCTCCTATTGTTCATCTGCGGTAGTGCTATTGAGCACTTCTCAAAGGAGCTGTGTGATTGCAGCTCTTTCTGAAAAATCCACTACACTCAGTATAGGGAACCCTCCCTCCTGGGAAGACACCCTTGACTTATCCTGTCCAGTGTCTCTGACAATGCACCAATCTACCTTTCCCTCATCTACCGTTGGTACCGTAGACAGGGTACATACACCCTATTCTTCATCCATGCAGTCCATCCCTGCTAATCTGACTTTTCCTTTGGGGCACGGGCTCTATGTCGGGGACGTACATTGTACGTAGCCACTCCGGGTACTGTGTCATCCAAGTGGAAGAGGATCATGGGCAGCACTCACTTCTGGGGGGACGCCTCATTCAAAACAGCGTTCATCTCCTCCTCCGTTCACGCCCATCACAGTCGAGTGTCAGAAAAAGGAACAAAACCTGGTACCATCTCCCTCTCGTGGCCCCCTACGCCGTCAAGGACCCACTGATTGTAGAGCAATGGTAGGGGCACCCATTTACAGTGGGTGCTGTGGATCCAATTATTTTGGCCATCGACCTTCACTGCTGTGCGGGTGGCAAACAAAACCTGGAGGGGTCCTCTCCAGCGCGGCTCCAAACAGCCCTTCCTCTGGAAGTTCTTTACTAACACTCAAACACCAGGTCGATGCCATGGCCTGATCCCTCAGGAGGTATGACAGCGTTTCAGATATATGTTGGTTAATCCAAGTCAAGAATCCCCTCTCTGCCCAGAGCCGCCCAAAATGATGGGCAACCCCGAAGGCGTACTGGCTGTCAGTATAAATATTGACAGTCAGTTCCTCACTTAACTTGCACGCTAGAAGGAGAGCAACTAGCTCTGCAGCTTGGGCCAATTGATAGGGAACACGTGATGTCTCAATTGCAATATGCAGCATAGTAACAGCGTACGCTGCGGTGGTGGTGCCATCTGGTAATTTAAAACAAGATACAAGAGAAAAGGGAATGCAGTTCCTTGGCTGGTCAGTAGCAGTAATGACAGCTGCCAACGGGTGACAACCAAGATGTGTATACATTTTAAAGACCTGAATCACCCACCAGACACCCTCAGGTGGTTGGTACTCGAAGCCCTCCTCAGATAACAAATTGAGCTCTGTTTAGGATAGAACCGAGATGGGTACATCGATTGTCCACCGACCGTCAGGGATTGAATGAGGGCATTCCATGGGGGCCCCTGTAAAACTCCAAGTTAGCAACCCCGCCAGATGCGTTTACAACTAGCTGGGGGGTCGCATTCAGCATACAACTTGGAACTCTGAACATGTGTGTTTTTACACTCTCCACCTTACTCCCAAGAACAGGCTATAACATACTAATTGTTACCTTACTAATGGTAATCCACAATTAGGTACATCACCACTGCCCTCACCACTCGACATGAACAAGGGTGCCCCCTATTCCTGATTGTTTGCCATCAGAGACCTCAATGGGCAAATCTGTCTTCCCTGTACCACTCTAAATGGAGCTTTGATAGCACAGTATAAAATGGCCGCCAATTTTGCTTAGCGAGCCTCATCCTATACATCCTTTACTGACACATTAGCCCTACATACACTCCGGTTGCTAATTGGATGCCAGCCCCTTCCCTTTACCAGGAACTGGTGAATATATCAGCGCCTTAGTGGGGCTGTACTTCACCACCCGGTTCGGACGGTGAGGGGTAGGTCGTCCATCCTGGAAACATTGATCTGAGGTGAGTATGGCAGTAAAGAACTGCCACTGCGAGCAGCCTTGACCCAATCTGCAGTAACACTGACGGTGAGTGTTTGGGTAGCGAGGCAGCTGACTGTATAGAATGATGCACATTGCCTTTCCATGGAGCCGGTTATTCGCCTCACCCCCCACGAGCACGGGAATATGGCACTGCCCCGTCCGTCGGGTCTGAGACATTGAGGGTCGCGACCTAGTGAGCGCTGGGGGAGCCTTTGTTCTCAGTTGCTTAGGCGAATGGGAACTATACAACCCTGTGAGTGTACTCGTGCGTCTGAGCAGGCACGTCGCTGTCCCTGATTCTTACCTTCAGCATGCTTATGATTCCAGGGTTACAGGTGACTCCGTGAATCTATTGTTTTGTGCCTAATGCTTCTGATTGCCATTTTGTTTCCTCTGGGCACAATAATTTTATGTGTCTCAGCCCGCCGGACACTGTTGAGGTGAGGCTACTAGAGCTATTAGGTGAGTTGTGATGTCCACTATCCCTTGTTACTGCTAGAATACAAGATTAAGATCTCCACATTGATTGTATCTATTTTGTAACCACAGCCTTGGTTTTACCACTATTACCAAAGTTGTGTGACAATATTAGCCACTTCGGCACATACAATGGGTCACCACATTGTTTTATTTAGAGAGAATGATGATGTCACTAAACTAACACTGTCAATGATGCCTAGGTAATTTGTCTTCTTTTAGGTCACCCTCTACATCTGTGGGTACCTTACCTATAGAGATACAGCGTGGTAGGTAGAAAGGTCTACTTTGCCACAGTGTGTAGATAGTTTTTTCATTAGGTCCTGATGAATTGCGCTTGATCCTCCAGACTACTAGGCAAGAAACATGTCGACCACTTAAGAGAAGAGCAAAGTTATCCTGAACTATTACTAATCGCCACGTTTTCCTTCATTTTAATCAGGTGGGGAGCCATCCAGAATAAAGTTGCTTATTGGACTGGATAACCTGTTTTAAGCCTCCACCACTACACCACATCTACACCTTTTAGGCCCCTCACCCCCACTGCACCATATGGTAAGGAACAAAAGACATCCGCCAAAGAGCCCCTCATTGGTTGCACGTTGGGTGTTGCAGCGCCGACCTGAAGAGGAGCAGGCCCAATGAAAGCATGACACCTAGCTAGCTGGTGTTTGAGGGCCCAAGTTCTGAAGGGAGGAATCCCCTCTACCGCCTATCACTTTAGGACTGCCTTCAGCCCTTTTTGCCAACATCCTGTAGCTCTCATTACTTCTCCTGACCCGCCAAGGAACTGCATACCCTTTTCCCTTGTATACTGCCCAGGAATGTAGGCTGGACTTTGCTAAAAGCCCTACACCCCTCCTTTTTGATTAATAATGTAAAACAAGAGCCATCGACATATAGTTCCTAGTGTGGGTCAGAAAGGGGAACATCAGTCACGTCTACCCGTCCCTTTGTGTCTTTCTCAGTCTGAAAAATACAATAATTTATGTCTATTTCCTTACTTTCAGAAGGGAGGGGTAGTAACATGGTTGGGTTCAGAGTGGCACATCGTTTTATAGTGACGTGTGGTGCGAAGAAAGTCAATTCATAACCAGTCAGATGTGCACCGGTGACGCTCTATGTCTTGGTTTTATTTTAAAAAAGTGTGTCCACAGCGATGAGGTACCATAACAGTGAGACCAGTATCAAGGACGAGCCTTGCCAATTGTCGAATAAAGACTGCCACAGCCGCGACCGCTCTCAGACAGCTCGGGAGAGATCTTGCGGCGTGGTCAAGAAGATGAAGAAAAATAAGCACACAGCCTCTGCTTACCTCCAAAGGCTTGTGTTAGGACAGAGAGCGCACAGCCAGCCATCTTGTGTACATACAATACGAACAGCTTCTGGTATTCAGACATACCAAGCACAGGCGCAGAGCAAAGCGCAACCTTTAATTGCTAAAAAGCTTGTTGACATTCAGGCGTCCGGGGCAAGGGTTCATGCACATCTTTAGTGGTCAGCTGCAGCAACGGTTTTGTTAGTAAAGAGAAGTTAGGAATCCAGTGCCGAAGGTATGAAGTGATGCCAATAAAAGCCCTCACATCCCTTTGTGTTTTAGGGATGGGCATGTTAATAATAGCAGCAATGCGTTCAGGTGTTAGTCTCCTTCTCTCCTTCGACAGTATGTGACCTAAATAGGTGACCTGTTGTCGACAATACTGAAACTTTGAAAGGTATACTTTATGTCCGTGCTTTGCCAAATGCAGTAATAATTTGACTGTTGCATCTTTGCAATTTTCTTCACTGTCAGAAGCTATCAAGAGGTCATCGACGTACTGTAGCAATACATTACCTAGGGGAAGTGTGAGGGAATCCAATTGGCTTTTTAAAGCTTGACTATATATACTAGGACTTTCAGTATACCCCTGAGGAGCGCAACAGAATTGGAAGCTTCTGTCGGCCAGAGTGAACCCAAAAAGGTGCCTGCTATCTGGATGAATGGGAATGCTAAAGAAAGCGTTTTTTAAATCAATCACAGAAAAGAATTTGGGAGTGGAAGGAATCATCGTCAGAAGGGAGGTGATGTAGATTATAAATTGATAGACATCAGGATGAGCATCAGAGGGATCCTAGGGTGCATTCGTAAGGAGGGGGAGAATAGGGCCATTACACACATTCCCTGCTGTCTTCTCTACAACTCCTTACTTAATAAAATCCTGTATAATCTGCGCCCTCTCTCCACCTCCCGCCCCCATTGCTGCAATCACAGGCTGCGAGAAGCTCACCCCCACCACAGAGCTCACTCCCCTGCCTGCAGTATTTTCTACTTGGGAATACGAGGCAACACAGCGTTGTCTTTCAGTTTAATAGAGACTGGAGGTATCTGCAACAACTCTACATCCGTATCACCTGTAGCCCACAGTGTTGGTGCTGCATCCTTGAATTCAGCAGGGTGTGATGCATCTTTGGAAAAACACTGTTTGGTACTAGTCAGATTTGGTCATATCATCATATATGCGCCATCCAGGGAACAAGAAATTGTACTGTGAAACTTCTTCAACAGATCTAGTCCCATTAAATTCTCTCCACAACGTGTAGTCAATAAGAATGGTTAATCTACAGTAAAAGGGTCAATAGTCAAAGCGAGGGGTTTGGGAATGGGGCTCACGACCGGTACGACTGAAAAGCCTACTGAAATGTTACTTTGGCCAGACAGAGCTGCCCCAGGGACCAGTGAATGAGAAACAGAGCTATTCATTGCACCTGTATCCACCAACATTTATTTCTCTGAGCCATGCAAATCCTTTGTGACATAAGGACCATGCTGATCTATAAGTATCTGAACTGGTCCCTCACCCTATCCCTGGCTGTCCTAGCTGTAAGACATCCCTGTCGCCTCATCCATATCATAATCATCGTGATAATACCGCCTTCCTTGAGGGTTATCAAAATAGTTCTGATCAGAACGACCCTGCGAAGACTCATCTGCCTGGATCCCATCATGACCTCCTCCACCATGGCCCGTCTGCGAGGACCACGTAATCTGGGGGCCGCAACTTTCTGCAACAATTTTGGGCACTCACTGTGCCAATGCCCCTCCTTTTTACAATGCGCACATTGATTTGGCCCAACAGGAACACTATTCCTGCAAGTGCGGGGCAACTGTTGAGCCGTACCAAAACCACGTCCCCTTCCGTTCTCCCTAGATGCCTGCTGCATCAACATCTTTGTCTTCAACTCTTTAGTCTTCTTCTCCACCTTTTCCTTTTCCTTCTCTTCCTTTTCCCTATGCTCATACTACTGTGCCATACTCAATATCACGGATGGGGAGGTTGTAGTCCAAGTGCTCTACGAAGCCTGTAACCGAGTCGTGATCTCGGGAAGCAGGTTCATAACAAATCTATTAACAAACAGTCGGATAGCTTCCTCCATTGACAAATCCTGCCCACTGAAATCCCAAAACACACCTTCAAACCTAGTGAAAAAATCAGACACACTTTAATCTTTCTTTTGACGATATGCCGTTAACTTGTCCCAATCTACCCTTCTAGGTGCGATGAGAGAATGCATGTAAGTGATAATACTATTCGGCAAAGCTAGTATCTCAGCCCTGGGCTTTTCACCATGCTTCCTCTCCTTATCCCATGCCCTATTGTCGTCCCAAGTGCCACCCAACTCCACAACATGGTCCTGTGTATGTACCTTTCTCCAAATTTCCACTGGTATGAACAAAATGAAAAATATCTCAATATCGGCCGTCATCACTGTCGACAAGGCAACCTCTGTCAATTCTTTGCAATATGCAGTGGGATTTTTCTAGGATCTGGCAACTGACTCTTAAAAGATAAAACCTCACTCCTTTTCAATGGAGTGCAAAACCATTGTTCTTGAAAGTAGGCCTTTACTCGCTATCTGATAACAGCTTCATGCTGATTACGCAGCTCGGTATCTCAGGGTGGAAAATAGGGTGTGCTTCCCTCATCTGGGACACTGTAGTTGGGGTTTCCTGTAATAGCCTACCTCGGTAACCAAACAGTGTGGTACCATTACTAAAAACGTTGTTAGGAGCCATGTCAGCAGCATACACGTGGTCCCGGATGTTGTAAATTATCTGAGGTGCAACACCATTAAAATACTGTTTCCACAACCCTAATAATGTAGCCGACATATGCTTGAGGGCATGCTGCTGCACAAATGGCTCATAATCTTTCACCACACTCCACACATCCTCCACACCAGGGCTCAAATCCTAAAAAAAGAAGTGGGGGGACTCTCCAATTTAGGTGGTGTCACAGGAAGTGACACCACGACAGAAAGTGACATCACAACAGGAAGTGACACCACAGCAGGAAGTGACATCACAACAGGAAGTGACACCACAACAGGAAGTGACACCACAACAGGAAGTGACACAACAACAGGAAGTGACATCACGGCAAGAAGTGACATTACAACAGGAAGTGACATCACAGGTGAGGCAGATCTATCATTTGCACATATTGCAAGATTTAACAATTGAGGCTGCTCAGTGCTTAAGCCTGTGACTTAAGGTCCCTGTGTGGGGGAATTAACAGCCCAAATATGGATGAAGTTTGGCATACAACTACATTAGTCAAGCCATTAAGTGCTGTAAGTGAGGCATACTAAAACATGGTACCATGAACAAAAGCAGACTTTGTGCGTTGAAAAAAACCCAAAGAAAACCACATGCTAGAAACCACAATAGTGATTATCAAAACTATAAAATTTAGTACGCTACCTAGAACACCACATTTAAATAGGCTTCTGACACAACTCCAGCAATGCGCCACTTTTTGCACTCACAGATACGTCAGTTATTCTGACGTATCTGTCCTTCCTTGCAACATGATGCGTCATACTGTAAATATGACGCATCATTGGTGTCGCAAGGAGAGTGCACTGAAAAGTGGTGCATTGCTGCTTTCACGCAGCGATGCGCCACTTCTCGTAAATGAGGCCCAAAGTGATTAGCGATGTTGAACTAATGCCGGGACTCCAACTTAGTTCCTAAGTTCCAAAGTTAGAATCTCTGGTCAAGGTAGCCTCACAGCTAGGCCTGTGCAAACACACCAGTGCCCCCCAAACACACCTTACACTCAGTTCTGAAAGACACAGCCAAAGATGACAACACCTGGCCCCTAACAAAGCCCTTGAATACTCTCTCCCTGCCTGTCCTCCAACGCCTGAGTATGATGAGATGGCCCAGTGAGGGAGAGGCCAGGGGAAAGACAGTGCTTTTGGACTGGGTTGAACCCAAGGTGGTGATGTGAGAATGACCCTACAGCCAGAGCAACAACTGGCCCCCAGGCAGGCTGCTTCCCACTCACTCCCTCCCCAGCCCACTATAGCCTCAGGGATATGGCCTGGCGGAAGTGGAAGGAAGCAAAGAACAAAGCTTCTGGGCCGGCCTCTGAGGTGGGGAGTAGAGGGGGCAATGGCAGCTGAGGTGAAGATGAGCCATTGGCCGTTATCACCTGACACTGAACCCCCCAGTGAGGCTGCTTTATTCTTCGAGTCCTGTCTCTGTTTGACAGCCCAGCAGGGGAGAAGGAACAATACTTTGTCTGTGCAGCCCCCGAATGGCTAAGCTGAGGTCGCCAGGGCAAGCCTTGTGACGCAAGTCCCTGCCCTGACAGTCAGCCTCCCTTGCAATACCGCAGCCTGGTTGGGGGGCTGCCAAAGATAGCAAGGTTCTGTGAGCCAGGTGACACAGGGCTTAAAAACCAGCCCACGGGTGACACTTGGGTGCCGGCACCTCGGCCAATGCCCGACTGCCTGTCTTCCCAATCCGACCCTGCTGGTAGGTCACTGTGCAATGCAAAACATACTTCTGAGTATCTCAAATTACATTATTTGTCATTTACCTCAGTAAATAAGAAGCCCAAAACAAGATGTCCACCTATTCACATTGGCATGAGTCATCATGGCTTTATTTCCCAATGCTAAACAGCATTGGCAAAAAGCACTGGCAAAACCAATAGCCGAGAAAAGCTATTCTTTTTATTGTAAGGTCACTACTGACTGGCTCGTCTGACTGCGCTTGACAAGCAGACGAATTTTAAGAAAGACTTCACTCCTCAATGGCCACAAATAAATAATTGACAAAACAAAGAAAATGAAGAGGTCTTGGGACCCCTCACAGAGTTTGCTCCCAAGTTACAGCACAGCGCTTGAAGTCGCACAAGTAAGTAATATATTGCAGTACAACAGGAAACCAAGCAGGGCCGCCAACTGTCCTCGTTGCTTTTACAGATAGTGAGGGATTCTTTAATTTGTGCTATATGTGGAAGAAATAATTACGGCTGCTCTAAAATACCGGGGCAGTGACAATACTATTATTTGCAGAAGATGCTGCAGTTTTTCTTGCATCCAATAAGTGTTTAAGAATGAGTTGCCTGTAAAATATTTATGAATTCAGAGTCAATGAATCAAAAACCACACTCGTGTTTTTAGAATTTTGCGGGATGGAAATTAGTCAATGAAATCGGACTGAAAGGTAGCAGAAAAACAGCTTATCTGGGCACATGAATCTTTAGAAAGGCAGTGGGAAAGTGAAGCTTAAACGCACAGACTTACTACAATAAATAATGAAGGGCATTAAAATATAGCAGTCTATGGCCGTACTTCCACAACTGTCATGCTCTGTTTCAAGGCCTGTCATTACTTTCAGAAGAGCTTCTTTAACCAATTGAATGTTATTAAACCATCTCATCGGAGCATGAAAAAAGCCCTGAACAGTTGGGTCCAAGGTTGCTGATGCTGCTCCCTAAGGGGGCTGGGGGAGGGCGGGGGGGGTGGGAACAAGGCTGCTAAAAATGTCGGGAGGGCTGACTCTTCCAGCATGCAGAGTGGAGATGCAGGGGCTCTCAGACGGGTGAAAAACATCAATGCCTCATTCACAAGCAAATGGTCTTTTAAAGACGTGTGAAGTATCCGGGTGCGGCTGTGTGTGTGCGCCCGGGAGCTGTCTCAGCCGGGGCTGACACACACGAGGGGGCGGGGGGAGCCCTTTGATCACAATGGGTGTTGCGCGCCATAGCAAATTATACCTGCTCCGGCCCGGCCTCCTAGTCATGGACACTGCAGAGGGCACAGCAGGACTTTGATCAGTTCCGCATTTGCGCGCTACACGAGATTGACAACAATGGACCGGTAAGTCTCTTAGAAAGTTTGGGGCATCCGTGCTGGCAAGTAACTCGCCATCGTAGATATGCCAGCTTTTGAGCAGGGGGGATGGCATCCACCCTGTAAAATAAGTGGGGGGATGCCGTCCACCCAGGTGGTCCCCCCACTCGAGCCCTGCTCCACACTGTAAATCAGAATTGTAAATTGATACTTGTATAGCGCACTACTCACCCGCAAGGGTCTCAAGGCGCTTGTACGAATACCGCTGTGGAACCCATCCTGGCTTTCCCTGTGAGGCGTCCACTCCTGGGCACCCTCAAGGTGGAGGCCAGGCATTCTTAGCGTTGTGGGGGCCATTGTGGAGATTAAGCAAGCTATTGCCCAGAGTTGCAGAGTGGGACTCCATGATTGGAATAGGCACCGAGGCGAGAATTATCAGGTCTGTGGAATTATTGAGCCCAAGACCCGCCGAGGCGGGGAACTGAACCCTGGTACCGGGCTAGACCTCTGCACCAGGGTCTGCCGCTCTAATCATTGAGCCACACTTCTCCAGAATCCAGGCCCACTGTTAAGCCTGATCAGCCATCATCCTTTTTTCCTCATTCCTCACATTAGATCATATGAGCACCCGCCCTATTCGATCTCGGGCTACTGCCCAATTCCTTTCACCAAATCCATGCTCTGGCATCCCCATACTCAGCAATGTTGGGGAAGAGACATTTGAGGAAGACATAACAGATGAGGGAGCAGGCACTAGCGTTATTAATTGTTGCATTGAGGGTGTGAGGGATGGAACGGAAACAATATGGGTAGCAGGAAGACTTGCAACTAGTGCATCTGCAGCAGGTAGAGCTAAAACAGAGGCACGAGGTACCGTAGTCAAAACATCCAGGTCAAGAGCAAAAGAGCCACTGGTGGAAGCAGGAGGGGCGGAAGACTGAGACATCGGGATACAGGGTATATTCTCTGCCGAGCATAGGGAGGTGGGGGTCGAGCTTCTAACAGCTCCTCCACGAATGTATCCCCCTTCACACAGGTGACATAAGATTTGATGCATTGCAATCGAAACTGTCTATCAGCACCCTCTATACCCTTTTCTATTTTCTCTCTATCATACGCTACTGCTTTCTGTGTCACTGTCTGCATTTTCCCTCTCCGGGCCTCCTTTTCAGTTTTCATGCACCTTTGCCTAGCCTCTTTTTGCCATACCTGAAGAGAATCAAACATCGACTGCCTACTTTGTATTGCAAGTTATAAAGGGGTGGGCCCTTAGAACTCGAGGACCTGGGTCCATAAATCAGTACAAAAAGGAAGTGGTCCGAGTTACAAAACAATTAACTTACAGGATTTATTCTGCATTGCATCATACAGACAAACACCAAGTGTTCATTTTAATGAATATAAATAAACAATTCTAAAGAAGGGATATACAGTGTTCGAATTCAAATTGCATTTATTTATGCAATCATTTACTTCTGTTGTTTGTTCAACATATTGTGTCTCATATATTCAACAACGTTACTTCAATGTAATTGTGAAGTCATTACATTTAAAGTGCTCTCAGTGAGGAATCCTCAGATGCATCGAGGTAGCGACGTGTGCTGACGGCGGCGGCTTCACGCAGAACAGAATGGTGCTCGCTGTGCACTGAACTCAAAGATTGGCCACGGAAACCACACGAGACATGGTGTTGCCAATTCTTCCATGAGGAATATTGTTCAAAACTTCAAGGAGCACGCCAGGGCCCACAAAACGACGGTACAGATGCTGTCCGTCAATTGATGCTCTCTATCCACGGTCCTGACGAAGACCCCAACATGAGGCATGAATAACCCTTAAGCGTACATGGGGGTCGAAACGTAGACTACGCCAGCCTCACACACCATAGGACCTAAAGAAAAGAATATATTTAACCTATGTGTGATGCAATTTGGGAACTTCTATACTACCTTGATTGTAAAGGCGTTTCTGATTTTAATGCGATGTTCTTAATGTCACACCACCTTTACCCAGTCCCTCACAACTTTTGCACTTCCCTTCCCTTCCTCACTGAGAGCACTTTAAATGTAATGACTTCACAATTACATTGAAGTAACGTTGTTGAATATATGAGACACAATATGTTGAACAAACAACAGAAGTAAATGATTGCATAAATAAATGCAATTTGAATTCGAACACTGTATATCTCTTCTTTAGAATTGTTTATTTATATTCATTAAAATGAACATGTGGTGTTTGTCTGTATGATGCAATACAGAATAAATCCAGTAAGTTAATTGTTTTGTAACTCGGACCACTTCCTTTTTGTACTACTTTGTATTGCAAACAATTGATCCTGAAGAAAATTCAGTTTCTGTTCATCAAAGGTACCTGTCAGTGGCCACTGGAGCTGGGCATTGTCCCTCGTATATTTGTGCCACAATGTACTAAAGATAATAGGGCCAATGTCATGCTTTACGTAAATGTCACATTTCGGGGTGCCTTCCGGAGGTGCAGCTTGCCTTTCCTCCAGTTGAGCATCAGCAGAACAACAACGGCACCCCAAACATCTCAAGCAAGGCATCTTAGTATAAGACACATTCACTAACCGTATCAGATGAATAACTTGCAATATACTAACTCCCCTTTTTAATTTTTTTTTATTATTATACAAGTCGGTCCTCAGACCACATCAACAAAGGAAACCAAGAGTCAGTCCTCAGACTGCACCAAAGGCACCAGGCATTTTCAAGAGTACGCCAAATTCATTACGTTGCCTGGCAGAGTTTCCGCAGACCCTCTGTGTCTGAACGACTCGCAGACCTAACAAGTTCAAGCAAGCCAAGAAATGGTCTCCAGGCCATACCCAAGATTATTCAAAATGGTGACATGTTCACTAAATCAAGGCAAACTCACCTGGTGCACACAGGTCAAACAAAGTTATTCTCCACTGCTGACTCTTCAAACCAAATAGTCCGATCCAAGAGTTTTGCCTTTCAGGACCCCAGCCTGGATGACCACTGGACGAGGCACCGCCATATCAGACAGGCCAGGCAGCTGCGAGAACTATGCTCTGTCTTGCGGGGATCCCCGATCCGCCCATCTGACCTGACGCGGCTTGTCCTCCACTTAGACAAAGAAGGGGGTTCCCCGTGGGTAGCTTTAGGATAAGGGCAGGAAGTAGGGGGGAGAAACCAATTTAAATAGAAAGAGAGAACACCCTGCCTCAGGATATAAAGGCCCCAGCTAGAGGGTCCAATAGATATATATGAAGGGGTGATTAACCTAGGGGTTGACACTACACAACACAATCACATGGTCAAATCAAGTAGACTATACAGTTCATGTTAGAAATATATATTTTTTTATTTTTTAAAGATAACAAGGATATAAATATTGGATGAAATGTTTGTATCACAAGTACATTTAGATCATAAATAGGACACACATAGATATGGGGACAACAAACAATAATGAAAAATAATCCTACCCAGTACCTGTCACATTTCATACACACTGTCTCATTCACTTCAATCTCTTCCCACTCTTTCTCATTTTATACCATTCACCATTCATTCTACCATTCAGTCTTCTAATCCTGGCGAGTACAACACATGGGTGTTTAATGTGTTGTATGAATCGGGGTGTTAGTCCAGGTAGATGGTTTTAACTACGGGTCCTGATGTAGTGAGGACAATGACCGTATTCCTGGAGACACAAGCCGACGCGCGTTTCGGTGACAGGCCAATGAGGCCGCACCTTCGTCAGGGCAAGGGGCAGTATACTGGGAGGGGCAAAGGGGTACAAATCTGTAAGCGTATTTTACTCTGTTAATCACACATAACAGATATCTGATGGCAACATGAAATGCAGGAGCACCACTGTGACTGGTATTCATAGGCAAGACTTCAGATCGATTCGAGTCCGGTATAATCGGCACGTCAGCTCTGTGTTTTTTTCCAAGTGCCCCGAGGGTCACGCAAGTTCTAAGCAATAGCCGGCATCTAGCGAGCCGGAGAAGCCGGCTCGTCAGTTCTGCGTTTTTCTTCCCAGTGTCCAGGGGTCGCAGGGGTACACAATTATATTAGGCGTATCACGAGCCTTCCGTTAATAGGACAGCCGTTTTTAGACGGGGTTCAGGTATTTCTTTCCTTCGTCCGTTTTCTCCGTGGATAACGGGTCGAGTCAGTCGGCCTACTGTTCGAGACTGGATCCTCTCGAACAGTAGGCCGACTGACTCGGTCGGCGGAACCCCACCTTGAAGGAGACAACCCTCGGGACTAAGGCCTAGCTTCAGTCAGCCCCCACCACGTAGAGAAGGCGCTGCGTCGACCCGTTATCCACGGAGAAAACGGACGAAGGAAAGAAATACCTGAACCCCCGTCTAAAAACGGCTGTCCTGTTAACGGAAGGCTCGTGATACGCCTAATATAATTGTGTACCCCTGCGACCCCTGGACACTGGGAAGAAAAACGCAGAACTGACGAGCCGGCTTCTCCGGCTCGCTAGATGCCGGCTATTGCTTAGAACTTGCGTGACCCTCGGGGCACTTGGAAAAAAACACAGAGCTGACGTGCCGATTATACCGGACTCAAATCGATCTGAAGTCTTGCCTATGAATACCAGTCACAGTGGTGCTCCTGCATTTCATGTTGCCATCAGATATCTGTTATGTGTGATTAACAGAGTAAAATACGCTTACAGATTTGTACTCCTTTGCCCCTCCCAGTATACTGCCCCTTGCCCTGACGAAGGTGCGGCCTCATTGGCCTGTCACCGAAACGCGCGTCGGCTTGTGTCTCCAGGAATACGGTCATTGTCCTCACTACATCAGGACCCGTAGTTAAAACCATCTACCTGGACTAACACCCCGATTCATACAACACATTAAACACCCATGTGTTGTACTCGCCAGGATTCGAAGACCGAATGGTAGAATGAATGGTGAATGGTATAAAATGAGAAAGAGTGGGAAGAGATTGAAGTGAATGAGACAGTGTGTATGAAATGTGACAGGTACTGGGT
Organism: Lissotriton vulgaris; assembly: GCF_964263255.1. Lineage (NCBI taxonomy): Eukaryota > Metazoa > Chordata > Amphibia > Caudata > Salamandridae > Lissotriton > Lissotriton vulgaris. Next base: position 1,376,535,544 of record NC_141695.1, read on the forward strand.
AGGATTATTTTTCATTATTGTTTGTTGTCCCCATATCTATGTGTGTCCTATTTATGATCTAAATGTACTTGTGATACAAAAATGTCATCCAATATTTATATCCTTGTTATCTTTAAAAAATAAAAAAATATATATTTCTAACATGAACTGTATAGTCTACTTGATTTGACCATGTGATTGTGTTGTGTAGTGTCAACCCCTAGGTTAATCACCCTTTCATATATATCTATTGGACCCTTGGGGCCTTTATATCCTGAGGCAGGGTGTTCTCTCTTTCTATTTAAAGCGGCTTGTCCTCCACACCTGGTTGCGGGCGAGATGGGTCAGCCTGACGGAGTCCCTGTTCAGGCGCCACGTGAAGGAAGTGACCCAAATCGGAACCAACCGGGTCACTTGCGACCACCTGTCAGCCTTCCAAGAAACGAAGAGTCAGTAATACAGTGGGGAATTCAAACCAAGTTATTTGTTTTTAATTGCACTACAGCGAGCCCAGTCTGGCCAGCATCCTGAGATAGCTGCAGAGGGACTGACATCAGCAAACATAACTATACATTATGTTCACTTCAAAACCAATGTAAGCATGCTTACCATGGAATTTTCCATGGAGATGCAGCTGATCAGTAAATTACTAAGAAGTAAGTTTCGATTCAGAGGCCGGGCACACCTTATCTATTAGTCAAGGACACTCTGCCTGTGCCCACCGCTAGACAAGTGGGAGAAGGCTTACATCCAACGGGAACGTATGCTCTAATAAGAACAGTGCATTCATTAGTGTACCAGATGTCAGCTCCGGAGAATCATTACCTAGAGAAGGCTGTTTCTCGGAAATGGCAGATGGATAAGTTTTGATCAAAACAACAAAATGGCGATTGCTAATAAAATGGCGCCATCAATGCTAACTTATGATAGAGAGAAAATATGAACAATAGGACAATAATGTCTCAATTCTAACAGTCCCTACAAAACCAGTTCCCAAAATATGTATTGCTTCTGGATTGCCATTTAAAGCCTGAATCTCCTAAGTGTGAGGAAAGACACAATGGATTCAGGGGGAACACTTCTGTCTTTTTTTTATTGAGAGTATAGCCAGAGGCAACAGAAAAATCACGAATAATGTTAGAAATGGAAGGGATCGATGATTCAATGTCTCCTGAAAAAATAAGGACATCATCTGCATATGTAGCCGTTTTAAGGTTATATGTTCCAAACTAGAACCCTTTGATCCCAGGATTCATATTAAGCAAACGGAGCAGTGGATCAATGGAAAGAGTAGGAGAGAAAGTGGGAACCTTTGTCTTGTTCCTTGATGAAGGCCAAAAAAAGAGGATGTTATACCATTGATTCTGATATTATCCTTAGGTTGCGCATAAAGGGCCATGAACATCTTATTAAAAGGGTTGCCAAGGTTGTGTGAATCGGAAACCAAATGTAAAAAATGCCAAGATACCTTATCAAATGCCTTTTTGGCAACAAGGGCAATCGCCATAATGGTAGTGAAGAGAGTTTTCCTTTTTCTAAAATGTGAGAGAACGTACAAATGTTGTCTCCAGCAAGCCTTTTTTTTTAAACATAGTTTATTGATTTTCATGAACAAGTTGCACAGAAGATTGACACATTTACATTGATTCAGCACCATATGATCAGCCTTTAGACAGAATAATCTTACACTGCAGTGCAACGTCTACATTATTCAATCTGTGAAATTGTGTCAGTGACAAATTGACAGGCATTAATCCAAATTGTTCTATTATTCGCAGTATGGCTAATCGTATAAACCCTCATAAACTTATTCTAACCCCCTCACTCTCCCCCTGGTGTTCTAATGTTCTGTTGCTAAGTAAAGCGTGACACAGTCCTGTGTCGTTGGTCTAAATGTAATAATACTTGTCGATATTACGTTCAGGTTTGGGCACCCAACCCACATGTTGTTATGTGTCATAGCAGAAATATAGTTTATTGTGTGCTCGGGGTACTAGATGCATGGTCTGTAGTTACTCCTTTGAGCATCTCCATCACTATGTCCCAATCCAAGGATATTTGCTTTTTGCAGAGACCGCTGCACTTTCATCCCCTCCCCAACGTATCACTTCATTGTGCCATGTATATATTGTGGGTGGCCTCTTCAATTTCCATCTCATAGTGATGTATCTTTTCACTAATATAATCGCAAGATCAAGGAAAATGAGCTGGACATTATGAGAGGCCGATCGTTTACGGAGACCTAGCAAGCATTCCAAGACCGAGTCCTCAATACCCACACCTGTAACTGCTTGTGTATGTTGGCGGACCTCTGCCCAGAACTCCCTCAAGCGCGGACATGCCCATAACATATGAATTAAATCTGCTTCCTCCAGTTGACATCCAGGGCAATGTTGCTGCATGTGGGGGTACATCTTAAATAGGCGACGTGGTGAGAGATGAGCTCTGTGCAAAATCATGCACTGTATGAATTTAAACTTTGCTTTCCTAGTCTTGGGATGTTCCATTATAGTCGCCCATTCCCTATCCGTAATTTCACGTTCTACCTCCTCTGCCCACCTAACTCACAGGGCATCCATGGATATAGCTGTGTGTGTACAAATCCCCACATACAACCATTTAATGAGGTGACTACCCCGTCCAATGTAGTACAATGCCTTGACTAGTTTGTGTGTTTGAGGTTCCTCCCTTGGAGGGGCCCAGTGTTTTTTCACATAATGCAAGATCGATGCATGAACCATGTATAGATGATTTGGTACCCCGTTTTCCTGTACAAAGTTGTCATGGTCCATCAATATACCAGCATTGAAAAAGCCCCAATTGTGTCTATACCCTAATCCAACCATGTCCAGATCCTGTGTGTCATAAGCCTTCCAGTGTGTAGTGGTATTCCCAACAGCTATATATTGTCTGCATAGTGAGAGAAACTAGACATGTATTGTAGAGTTCTCTTTCAACAGTGCAGTTCCGTTTGTAATAGGGGTGGTGTATCCAATGGAATCCTAGCCTTTTGTAGAATCAGAGTATGCAGGGCCCCCTGGTCAACATGGACCGCTGTATAACCTATCTCTTGCAGGTTGCGGCCTGCAGTCCAGTATGATAGCCATTTCAACTGGCATGCATAATAATATGCTCAATAGTCCAGCATCCCCAGTCCCCCTCTACACATTCCCACCTGTAACTTTTTAAGGCTCATCTATCTTCTACTAGGTTCCCATATTAATTCCAAAAGTGCAGTATTCAATGTTTTAAAAAAGACAGGAGGTATTATTATCGGTAAGTTGGTGAAATAGTGTAGGAGTCGAGGGGGGACCACCATCTTGGACACTGCTACGCGACCCATCTTTGAGAGAGAAGTGAAGTCCAGAATGCAATGTAGGAGCGCCTTCCAGTGTTTAGTGGTATTCCCAACAGCTGTGTATTGTCTGCATAATGAGGGGAATTATACATGTATTGTAGTGTTCTCTTCCAAGAGTGCAGTGCCGTTTGTAATAGGGGTGGTGTATCCGATGGAATCCTAGCCTTTGGTAGTAGCAGAGTATCCAGGGCCCTCTGGTCAACATGGACCACTGTATAACCTATCTCTTGCAGGTTGAGGCCTGCACTTCAGTATGATAGAAGTGCAGTATCAAATGTCTTAAAAAGGGCCGGAGGTATTATGATCAGTTAGTTGGTGAAATAGTATAGGAGTCAAGGGAGGACCACCATATTGGACACTGCTACGCGACCCATCGTTGAGAGCGGGAGCAAGGTCCAGAATGCAATGTTGGAAAGCAGCCCACGTATTTCTCTATTCAGATTACCCTCCAACATATCCACAGATAACCTAAATATCTAAATGCCTGAGTATTTAAAGGTGTGGGGGCCACCAGCAGCTGGCACAAACCAAAGTCAATCCTGTCAGGGTATGTATGGTTTAGAAAGAAAAAGGAGTTGGATTTCGATTAGTTTATTGCAAGACCAGATATATGTTCAAAGGAGGCAAATATTCTAGGTATCGGATCTAAGGTATCTAAGAGGTCTCTCACATAAACTAATATGTCATTTACATATTCAGATATTAAATGTGTGGTATTGCCGGATGGTATCCCCACATGGATAGCTTCCTGACGTAGCCTGAGTGCCAGTGGTTCTAAAGCTAACACAAACAATAGTGGGGAGAGAGGACATCCCTGGTGTGTGCCTTTATATATGGGATATTCCTTCGATATGTGTCCACCTGTCTTCACTCTAGCTCTGGGAGTTTCGTATAAGAGACATAACCAACAAAGCCCAAATCTCACAATAGCCCGAAACATATAGTTCCATGATAAACGTATCAAATGCTTGTCAGAGGTCGAGTGCTATACAACCAGCATTAACCAAGTGATCCGGATTAGTTGTCATTATGTGCTTTAGTCTCCTAATGTTCAAAAACGCGTTGCGTGCAGGTATGAATCCACATTGGTCAATGTGTATGTAGAAAGCGAAGAAGCCTGTTGGCTAATATTTTTCTTAATATTTTATATTCAGTCACTAATAATGAGAATGGGCGATATCCTGTAATGTTTGAGGTTTCTCTTCCTGGTTTGGGAACTGTGACTACTAGAGCTTGCTTAGTGGAATCGGGGAGTCTGCCTGATTCTAGCAAGGTTTGTATAGGGTTTTCAGTTGTGGGACTAAAGTTTCTGAGGAAGTATTACAAAACTCCATCGGTAGACAGTCTAGTCCCTGTGTCTTATTGCGCAGGAGTCCATTAATAGCGGCCTTTATTTCTGTGCTCGTAATGGAGCCTTCTAAACTGTCTTTCGATCCGTCTGAGATCTGAGATTAGGGCAGGTCCACCAGGAATGCATCTATTAGAGCATCATCCACCGAGGGCTGTGTACTGCATAGGGCAGTGTAATATAAACAGAAGGAGTCATTGATTCCTTGCTGGGTATAAACCATATTTCCACCTGGCATGGCTATTTGGCTAATTACAGTAGGTGGAGGATCCGTTCTCAATATCTTTGCCAGAAGTGTCCCTGATTTATATGCGTCTGTGTGCTGTGATTGTGTGTACGCTCTACAGTAAATGACTGAGAGTTTCCAGCAGCTCAGCATGTCTTATGCGAGCCTCTTGCAGTGCAGCACACTTATCGGGTCTCTCGCCGCAGCTTGTTCTAACCAGCCCATATCATTTTCAACAGATTTCACATTTTTATGCACCTCCTGTTTGGCACCCACTGTGGTACTAATTGCAGTTCCCCTAGTCACTGCTTTTTGCGCATCCCACTCCACTAAAATTGAGTACGCAGTATAACCATTTCCAGCAAAATAATTCACAACTGCAGTGGATAGTGCAGAACGAAACACAGTGTCTTCCAATAATTGGGGCCATAGTCTCCATGCAGGGACAGGGGTGGGGACCCTACCCCATGCAATACAGATTTCTAGTGGGTTGTGATTGGAGAAAGTTTTCGCCAAGTAAGCAGCGTGGGGCACCTGCACGGCTATGGAAAGAGAGCAGAGAATCCTGTCAATTTTCTTATGTAAATCATGAACTGGGGAGTAAAAGGAGTATTCTTTATGTGTTTTATTTTGTAAGCGCCACACGTCGCACAAGTCCCAGCCAGTTACTCAACTACGCAGAGCCTAAGCTTGTTTAACCCCCCTGCGCGACGGCGGGGGGGGTGTGAACGATCCAACTCTATATTCATTACTGCATTACAGTCACCACCTATGACCCATGGAAAAGCCTCCCACCCACTAAAATCACATTTAAACCCATAAAGTATTTGTTCTGATCAAAATTTGGAGCGTATATGTTCCCCAATACAATATGCCTGCCATCCAGGGTCCCATGAAAAAAAATATATCTGCCCTGCGCATCGTTGTTACAGTTCCACAAATGGGACTCCATATCTGATCCAAATTGTGACACCTCTAGCAAAGGCGGAGTAAACAGTGGAATATAGTTTTCCTTTCCATTTCTTTCAAATTTTTACAGTTTCTGATAACGTAATAAAATTTGCGCCCCACGCCTATGCATGCACCCTGTGTCATTTTTGCACAGATCCCAGACCCCAAACGTTCCATGTTATCAATGTGTATGTACTTAGTTTATGCATCACATGATATGCACAGTGGGAGGACCCGTGGCCAGGACAAGGAACCAAGAGGTAGGACCGGACGTGTCATTAAAGTTATGTTAGAACACATTAATCCCAAGTGAACTACTAATACAAGGCTCAGCGAGTAAACTATGCCAGACCAAATGAGAAATACAACAACTGACATCATTCTGCATTTAACTAGTGCTTACACAATTGGGGGTACGTTGCTTACGCCAAGTACAATTCGGTATTTACCTATACCAGCTCGAAAGAGCCCGGAACGACTCAGAGAAACATTACAGTACCTACGTAGTTACTGAAAAAAGGATATGTATGTCCTTGAGAGCATGTGGCAACAGTTCCTTAGTTCCACAAGCGACTGTACCGACGAGGCTGCAGTTCTGGGTTCAACAGCCCAGAAGATCATCAGCAGTTTGTGATGTTACTGTACGGAACAAGGCAACGCTGTCCTCCGAATCGGATTGTTTAATACTTCCCTCCGAAGAGGCAGAGTATATACACACGGCAGAGTCCCTGAACTTGGTCGCCGTATCCAAGGCCTCGTCTCTACTTTTTAGCACTTGCTCATTGGTGGGGACCAAGGTTACCTTGGAGTGGGGGCCTTGCCATTGCAATGCCAGGTCCTCGAGTTTGTGTGGAGTAACTAGATTGAGAGCCCCCCGCGCCGAGGGGAGGGGGTCTTTAGTGGCATTACGGGCGAGAGGCGGCGAGAAAGAGGCTGGGCCAGTAGACATGTGGTCAAGGGGAGTGTGAGGGGTTAACAGGAAATGCGAGGAGGTAGAACGGACGAGCTCTTAGTGCGTCACCTAGGTGCGCAGGTGACCCCTCCCCAGGGAAAGGGATAAGAGCACTGACCACGAGTGAGAAGCCCTCTTTGTCCTCTTGCCTCCGGGCGCCGCGGGTCACAGCTAGAAGGAAGTTGGAAGTTGCGGCGGGCACCGGGGTGAGGGGGCCTCACAGTGTAGCAAAGCAGGCAAGGTTCGTATTTAGGGCCGTTTTTTGTCGACGTTTAATTGATATTATATTGATAACGTGGAATTGAGTAGGGGGGGTTCAGAAGGCGGTATACGCCGGGTAGGAGCCGGCGGTATTTTCTTATTGAGTGTGGGGTTCGAGGCCAGGGCCTGACCTGTTTTCAAGTAATTTTGGGAATTAGCTATCGAATGAGGAGGTTCCGTTAAAGGTTCCTGAGGAGGGCGTGACGATTGCATGGCATCGTGGGAGCAGAAGAGATTGAGGAGTAGGCGTGTGTAGGCAGCGCTTTGTGGGTAAACTTCTGGGCACACTGCTCCGCTCAGAGCTATTATCGTTCGTTCAAAACTTTATTGCGGCTAGGTGCAGCCATAAAAGCAGTCACATTAAAACAAATATTGTTAAAAATCCTAGGTCAGAATAAACAATTCATGATATACGTGGGCATTTGGGCATGATACTAATACTTAATACAGTCATCTTTCTGGGATTTTATGGTTGTAAAATACATTATAAAAGATAAATTACAATTCAATTAGTTAAAAAATGTTAAAACTCTAAAAACTCTAAAAGAGGAATAAAAGCCAGCTGTTCCACATAAATCCCAGTTGCTTCCCACCAGGTCTCCCTCTTCTGCCCCCCCATATATGAACTATGGTTGTGCATCCAAATATCAATCTAAGAAATCTTAGGACCCTAATCAATAGCTATAGGCTATTCCTTTTTAACAGGTTTCTGCGGGTTAGCCACATGGAAATCAGGAACTTGGATACAGCGATCACATAGACCAAGTCGGTGTTCAACCTGAAATTCCTAAAGAACTCTAGGTAGTTCCTGGCACCCAAGTTCCTACATAGTTGTAGAATCCATTTACGCCTGGGCTGATTATATGCTCCACAAAAAAGCGTAACGTGGATTAATGTTTCTTCCTCGGTTTGGCACCCGGAGCACAAATGAGGGGAAGCTCCCGCCCACTTATTAGTGATTGCGAATAGCAGCAAGGTTCCAAATCTAAACTGTAGAAACAGCTTCTTCACTAGAGTAGGATGGATAGTGTCCAGGGCCTTCTCAAATTCCTAATGGCTCTTGAAATCAAGAAATCTATAGGTTAGGCTGGAGGGGTTCGCTGACTGGAATATTTGTGCTAGTTTATGTTCTTTCCATACTTTTACCAACAATTTCTTGGGGATGGCTGGACAGGATACTTCAGGATCTGTCCACAAATTTTCCAAGCCAATTGTCCTAAACGAGTGCCTGACATGCGAGAACCAGGGTAGGCTACCCGCCCCAAGTGTTGACAACACCACTTTTAGCTCTTCCTTGTAGCTAGCCAGTTCAGAGGTGCTCCACAACCGCTGCCAATATAAGAGTGGCCGAATGGAAATAATGTCCGCAAGAGGAACGATATTTAGATCCATCCTTAGCGGAACGAGCGGGGTGTTTTTAGGGAGAGTCAGGATTTCTCTAAGAAAATTGTTTTCGGTAACTGTGAGGGCAATATGGGGCATATGCCCCCACAGTTCGGCCTCATACAAAGACATAGACCTAGCTTGAACCCTATATATTTCCAGTGGTGGACTCAAATTTTTTACAGCGCAACTCCTATGGACTTTTAAAATTCCCCCAACTGCCTGGGTGAGTTTTATGTTAGCCTTAGCCAGCTGGGGACCCCACCCCATTTTTTCAGTCAGTGTAAGTCCAAGGTAATCGAAGGTGGAGACCCTTTCAAGTGCTCCGTACTCTAGCAGCGGTTGAGGGCAATTGGTGGATCTGGCATTAAAAAACATATATTTCGTTTTTTTAATATTGATCACCAAATTCCTTTTTTGGCAGAACTGTGCAAACTGGTCTAAAACACGTGCAAACCCCGAGCTGACTTAGACAGCAACAGGGTATCGTCCGCAAACATCAGAGTGGGAAACCTAGTTTGGGCCAATTTAGGGGAGTCTATATCTTTAGTGGTGAGTATGACATCTATCAATCCATTTAGGAAGAGGGAGAACATGGTCGGTGCCAACACGCAGCCCTGCCTCACCCCCTTCTCGACAGGAAATGAGGCTGTCAATTGTCCGTTCCTGCCATACCTAACCCTAGCATAGGTACCTTCATGGAGTAATTTGAGCTGGTAGCATAGGTATGGTGGAGCCCCCATAGCCAGCAAGATGGTCCAAAGCTGGCTATGGTCCACCGTATCGAATGCTGATTTTAAATCAACGAAGGTTAAATTAGGCTCCCACCCTCCAACACAACGTGCTTCCAGTAGATTAACGGGAGTCTGAAAAGTTGAGCTATAGTGGAGGTTTTGGCCCTAAAGCCTGCTTGCAATGGGGTAAGGATTTCATGATCGCTTATCCATTCCTGCAATTGCTGTAAGAGTACCCTAGCATAAACTTTTTGAGATACATCAATAAGGCTAATCTGCCTATAATTAGCCGGGTCCAAAGGAGAGCCTTTTTTAAAAATAGGGATGATCTCAGCCCCGGGCCAGGTACTGGGTATTGAGAGTCCCTGTAGAATTGCGTTAAATAGTGAGTGTAAGTAGGGGACCCACACTACCTGCTCACTTCTATTTAGATCTCTGGGGATCCTGTTTAATCCTGGGGCTTTGTTCATTTGTAGATTACTTAAGGCTAATCTTACCTCGACCACCGTACAGGGTGGGATATACCAGGAAGGGTCTGCTGTCAGCAAGCTTGCTGGCAGCTCACATTGCTCATTTGGCAATGTAGTTTAAAGAGCTTTAAAATATAGACGCCATGTTTCCTCTGGAATATTTGGTTTCACACAGGTCTTTCCCTCAATATTCCCTGTGTGAACCAAGTTCCAAAAAGCCCTAGCGTTTTTTTCGTCTAGGGCGGACTTAATATCTAACCATCTATTTTCATCCCATTCGGATATTGCAATGTTAATGATTTTTTTTTTAAATCAGCCCTTGCTGCCTTAATTAATACTTGATCTCTGCCCTTGAGGGAGGATAGAAGGGTTCGCTTAGCAGCCCTGCAAGCCCTACTACACCACTGGGTCTAAAGACCACGTGGTTTGCCTTTTGTTGGCTAAGTACAATAGAAGAAAACCGCCAGGGTTGCCACCATCTCCTAGTGTATGCTTCCCAATTCATTCCCGATAGTACTTACCATGTTGTTCACTTGAACAGTGGCAGCTTCTTCTATAAGGGGAATGATAGCGTTGTACATTTTTGCCACAATGTTCGGGGTTTGAATAATTTTAGCCCAACGAATACGCCTCCCTCCGTTTAAGATTGTAAGATCATTTTGGGGCCGAATAAAAAGACCTAGTTCCGTATCGCCTATTTGGAGATCTAGCTTGATGGACAACGGGTTGTGGTCACTTTCCATACGCTCAACAACCTTAAAATCTATCACTTTAGGCCAGAGTTCCAAACAAATTAAAAAGTAATCAATCACTGATGCCTGGTCTAGTCTTTTAAAAGTCGGGAACCCAGGATTGTCATTCGGGAAACGCCCAATACAAGCCCTTAATGAAGAGGATAATGTAAGGGTAGTCATTTGGAACACAAGTGGTGTGCAGCTCTTTACCTCGTACGTGTTGGGGGATGGGATAGACCAAATAGCATCTTCTTCTGCGGTAATAGATTTCAATGCTCCCTCGAGGGGTTCATAGTGGCAATTGAAATCCCCACCAATCACAAGTGTCACATCACCCGGTAGGGATTTCAAAAGGGTATCCAGCTGGGCCAGACACGAAGAGGTGCCACTATACTGGACAGGTCTGGAATAAATATTTATTAGTGCCAGTTTTTGTCGGTTTTTAAATGACAAAAGAATGCAAATTATATCTGGCGACAGGGTGTTGACTCTTTTAACCATCATGCATTTTCCTTCCGTCCACTAGAGGTCAGCAGTGAGCCGCGAGCGAGGCAGCCGTCAGTGTACACGATCAGCTGAGAAGAAGAAGGGAGGAGGGAGTCTCCCGTGCTGCCAAGTGCCGAACACCGAGTGCTGCCGACTGCCACTGCCCGTAGGAGGCCGGGCCAAGGGGCGGCTTGGCTGCCGGGGACTGCAGTTGCAGCGGGAGCTGCTGGGGGAGCCTTTGGTTTTGATTGGCGTGTCTCCTTTGGTCCGTCGGTGCTCCTCCGGGCGGGCGGAGCTGATTGACCGGGTGAACGCGGCTGGGGCCGCTAGTTGTTCAGAGGTGCTGCGAAGGAGCTGCACGGACACGCTGGGGGCAATTTGCGAGGCCGGAGCCGGTGTGAATTTGCAGGCCACACCCCGGAGTGACTAGAGGATCGTTGGTCATCCCTGGGCAAGGCAGGCCAACATACCAACATAGCTGAGCACTCTACTTTGTGGCCGGAGCCGCCAGGTGGAGCAGGGTGCAGCCGGAGCTGCCAGATTTGTGGCGGAGCGCTGAGGATCCGAATTCAGCAGTCAGACACAATTTGGAGAGGCGACCAGCAGTAAATTATAACCCTCAGAGTTATTGGAATAAATACATCCACGACCAAAGCTGCAGACCTTCCTTTGTGGTGGCGAGGAGCCGCTGGGCATCTCCTCACTGTGGCCGGTGAGTGAGCGACGCGGGGGGGGGAGTACTAGCGTGATTGAGCAGCGCTGTTCACGAACACAGTCACTACAGAGTGAAATTAAGCGTACATGGTCAAATCTACGGTCCAGCCGGTCCTCTAAGCCCCCAAAACAGCAACAGTAAGAACAAGAGGGGGGTCGGATTAAGCAGGCGCACTAAAAGGACGACGATTAGACTAGCACGATACTGATACCGTCACCACCATCACTCTTTCTAGCTCTGTTTTTGTTTTTCTTTTTAACGTGAGGTAAAAGGAACGAAGCACCATCCCATTTCCGGGCCAAAACAGCTTCATACACTACTATAAATTGACTGAGAGCAGCCACTATAATAGGCATATCGCCCAGCGCCTACCTTCCACTACCGCCCTCTCCCTGACGGCAGCTGTCCCTCGTCTAAGGGGCAGACGGGCCTGGGAGGGTGAGCGCGAACGTGAGGAAGAGTGTGAAGCGAGTGTGAAGCATAGCTGCCACCGGGGTCAGATTATCACTACTCAACCCCTGACCCCAGGTGTACACTCTGCAAGTGGTCGATTTGAGAGTGAATCCGAGTGAGACCGAGCCCTGAGTCCTGAGGAGACCTGAAAAATACCTGAGGTGGTAGGTGGCACGCAGGTTGCGTAGATCACGTGCAGCTTGCATACAGGTGTGAGCGCGGAGATCCGCGCTGAGATAACAACGCTGCTGCAACTCATAGGTCACAAGCCTACAACAACAGGGGGAATAGGGGGAGCAGGGGGAACTTAAAACACCTAAAAGACAGTGTTAATAACGGTAAGCGGATTAATAATTGGGCAAACGGAATAACAATAAGACAACTGGGGATGCGCTCCGGGAAGGAAAGATCAGCAGGTCCCCAGACCAAGAGGGTGCGGAAGAACCAAGCCCCTAAGGTACAAAAAAAGGTAAAAGCGCAGGCAAAAGGATTAAATCAAACCCTAATTTCACCAATTGCTCGGATGTTTGAGAAATCAACTAAAATACCGCAGAAATTCGATTTTTTGGTTGACCCGACTGGGACACTAATGTCAATGGAAGCTGACACATCCAAAACTAAATTGCAAATCCCAATTGAACCATTACACATCTTTAAGGAAAAAAACAGGGATACAGAAGAATCAGACAAGGAAAAAAATTGCATAAATGTGATGAAACAAAATAATTCTTTATGCGAACCTTTGGATCAAAAAAGGGAACTAATACATCATACCCCACGGCAGCTAAAAAAATTCCCAGAAGGAATATTTAAAAGCGAGATTGAAGAGCCAATACAATCTACTCCACTGCAACAACAACCCACAGAACAACTCGTAGGAATTCCAGCATGGGATATTCCAATACCATTAGAAGTTAAAGTGGAAATAACGAAAAAGCGGAAACTACAAGAAGTAATCAACATCGACACCGATATAACGAAATCACATATAGTAGAAACTACACTATTAAAAAACCTTGGGAGTAAAATCACCGATCAAACAGGAAAAAAGCAAGATTGTGTGATCCCAATATATGGGGATGTGAGGGATGCAAAAACAGAACTTAGCATCTCAAGGGACATAAACGCAGAAAGTGAAAGACAAGGATCACAGATGCCAAATAATACTGACAATGATGATCACTTTGTAAAAAAGAAAAAACTGGAAGAGGTACACCATATAGAAGAAATGGCCAATAAAACCCAGTTAACAAAAACATATTTTGATCAAAAACCAAAAAATATAATAAGTCAAGATCCAGGAGCCATGTGGGATATATTTTATCAAACTTCTACTTTAACACTGGAAGCACTGACATATCAGTCAAACAAAATGGACACACAAATAGAAATACTAGGAGTAATGGCCAATGCAGTCACTGGAATTGACCGAAAATTGTCAGAGCTAAACCAATTAATTACTAAAGCCCAAAAATATGCAGCAAGTAATACCTCTGAATGCACTTGTGAACCGATTCTAAATAAACTTTCAACTATCCCTGAAGTAGTGAATACTATACTGGAGGACGTTAAAGTCATAGTGCATAAAAAATATAACAACAAAAAAGAGGAGACAGATCAGTCTCCGCACCCCAATTATCAACATATAAAGACTACATCAAGAAATCAAGGGGAACTAGTGGAAGTCAATAAATCAGAACAAACGGAAAATATAATATGCCAAAATGGGGAAACTGACTTGATAATCACCACCAATCAAGGAACTCATGACAAAACAAGTACGGAACAGGAAAACGGTCAAGGGTACAAAATTTCAAAGAAACAAAGGAAAAAAATTTGTAAGGCTAGAAATAAGGTAAAAAATGGAAACCTAGTAAAAATATATCCCCCGTCACAGAAATCCGTAGAAATGAACCAGGAAGGATCAATACAAGAAGAAACAGATCTAGAAAAAAGCGAGGTGGAGGAAATACATTCTGAAACAGTGGGAAGTAATGAAAAATACTTTGACATCTTCAATAAGTCGACTAAAGCCCACATAGATAACAAGCAACATGCACTAAATGAAACTAAATTAGAAGATGTTATGGATCAAAAACAACTGGCGCAAGGGCAAACCAAGGAAAATAAAAAACAGCAACAAAAGGAGGGAAAAAAAATTCATGACGGGAAATTAACACGTTCTCAAAAAGGAAATGGATGTATTGCCTGGAGCCACCCAAGTCATATTCAAAGTAACCCTAATGAAACAAAGACCGTGTTTTCTGCAGTAGAGTCTAACATATCACTAAACATCGAAAAAAATCACTTAGATTCAAGGCTACAGAGAACAATTTATCAAGATCACAATAACTTACTGAATGCAAGCACTAACTCCATGCAAAAAAATAAATACTTGGATCCTGTTGGAAAACAGTCATGTGAAACCGCAATTATCTCAGAACCAGCAAATAAAAAGATGGATATTGGGGATTACATAGGTAACAATGAAGAACTAACTATCACAAAGACTGTCCAAGAGAAGCTAATTATCTGTAAAATCCATCAAAAAAGAAATGAAAACAAGACAGACTTCAAAGATCTTGACACATATACTTTTGACACCGTTATACGATTCAAGAGGCAACAGTGACATTTTGAATCGAGGTAATATCTTACAACTAATGAAATCAATTCCTTCATTAGAGAAAGTAACAACAAAAGACATAGAATCTGTGGGCTTTGTACAAAATCTGGAAGGCACCCAACCACACACAATCTTAACGTTAAAAACTGTTTGTTTAGTGGATCAAATCATGCAGGAGCAAGAGATCTTTCAAAGTTGGGGGATACAAATTAGTAAACCTATGCCCAAGCCTTACCCGACTCCGTTTAAAAAGGAGGAACCTCCACAAAAGTCTCCCTGGGAACCAAAGAACAACCCGGTGTACTCTATATTAAAAAACCCACAGGGTAGTACACAACAGGCCAATGAAGAGTGCACGGAAGAAACAAAAGTTGTAGAATTTAATCAAATAAACGAAAATTGGATAAGGACTGCACTACATGACCACTGACAGGAAAAAAACCGTTATAAATTGGAAGAAAGGAAGTATGCCCGGCAACCAGTTATTATATGCTCCTGGAACATAAATGGTTTGTGTAAAAAGATCAAAAATGCTGAAATAGATTCCCTGGCAAATCTCTATCAAATCATATGTCTACAAGAGACTTGGGAAACAGACCCCTTCTTTCTGCAAGGTTATAAAGGGTACTATGTGCCAGCAATTAGATATTGCAAATTTGGTCGTCCATGTGGGGGATTGGCAATACTTATTAGGATTGATTTGCAAATCAAGCATGAACAGGTAGTCACCAATAACGCAAATATACAAGCAGTAAAGATGTCATTTACAACCGGTGAGCAAAAAAACATAAATACGTTAATAATAATCAACATATATATTCCACCGAACCAGTCATCGCGCAAGAACATAAGTGTCGAACTAGTAGCATTTGTACTGGAGCAAATAATACTTGACCCGTCCGTTAATATTTTAGCTACGGGGGATTTTAATATAAACTTGCTGATTCAAATGACACGGGATGATTTCATCCAATCTCAAAATTACGAATGGTCCATCCCGGAACAGGTACTCGACGTTAGCATAAATACCAAACAAAACTCAATTGGAAAATATCTACTGATGGATCTGGAAGCAATGGGACTACGAACATTAAACGGTAGATTCCCAACTGATCAACCTGCTGGCTGGTCATTTCACAATCAAGAATCAAAATCAAGAATAGACTTCACATTATTGTCAATAGATATTTTTGATAAAATTGGTTCTTATAGACTAAAAAATGTAATTGAGAGTGACCATAGCCAGCAAATATTAGAAATGTATTTTGAACTTCCAAAACACCAAAACTATTTAACTATCCAAGGTCAAATCAGTACGATTAACCATAGGAAACTCATTTGGAAACCAGATAAAAAATATGTTTTGGAAAAAAAGGCCCAAAAATTGGTCCAAGAATGTTTTAATGACCATTCTATCCAATCTACTCTTAAACAATGGGAACAGTTTACCAAGAATGCAATCGAATTGGATGAAGGTACTTCAAGTAGTAGGAAAACCCAAGTATGGATAAGTGTAAAAAGAGATATTGATATTAACCTTCCACACACAATTAAAAAAATAAGGCGGACCCGTAACAAACTGAGGAAACAGCTAACCAGGTTACCAGAGAACGAGGAAATTAGAAATCAACTGAGAAGTGTGAACAATAACTTGAGAAAATTGTTGTGGTCTGCAAAAAACAAAGCCCAGCAGGAACTGTGGACAAAAATCTTTCACGCAAGTAATCTCACAAACTCTAGAGAATTTTGGAAAATAATTAATGATCTTAACAGATCTAACAAACACGTTGTAGCCTCGCCAATAACTGAAGAGGATTGGGTAAGATTCCTTAAAAAGACCCTATTTGCTGAATCAGAATTCAGCCCCAAGGAGAACAATCAAATATTGCAGACCGAAAGAGGGCAAGAAATGGATCTGGTAAAAGTCTTCTTAGAAATCGAAGTAGCCAATCTAATAAAGAAACAAAAGGATGGAGCACCGGGACCCAACGGAATACCATTTGCACTTTATAAGGAGGACCCGGCTCTATGGGCTACTTTCCTGACAAAGGTGTTTAATGAAGTTGTCGAAACAAGGCAAATACCGGAATCCTGGAGAGGATCATTAATATCTCCCGTTTACAAGAAGGGTAATTGGCAACTACCAGAAAATTATCGCTTGATCACACTCCAAGACACGGATGCAAAGCTATTTGCGGGTCTTCTACTAGCAACTCTGTCAGATTGGGTTAAAGAAAAGCTAATATTACCCCCAAACCAAACCGGATTCATTAAAGGTTTAGGTACTGCAACAAATATTTTAATTCTATCAGTTTTAACGGATAAGGCACTTTTATGTAAACAGTCCCTCTATTTTTATTTCATCGATTTTAAATCGGCTTTTGATCTTGTAAACAGGTCTCTTCTATGGAAAAAACTTGAAGATTATGGAATCCCGGGCTCACTACTGAACCTTATTCAATTACTGTATTCCGAAAACTGGGTCAGGGTGAGGATCGGTGATGGGCGAACCTTATCCAGTAAAATATTGGTGACGCGTGGCCTTAAGCAGGGTTGCGTCCTTGCTCCATTACTTTTTAACTTATTTTTAGCTGACCTCACCAATGCACTAAACGAAGTGAACTCACATCCACCAAGGCTGGCAGGAACACAATTATCAAATTTGTTGTATGCAGATGACGTGGTGTTGTTGAGTCAGACAAAAGTAGGACTGCAAAGACTAATTAACACTTAGTTACGCAAAGGATAATCAAATGGTAATAAATGAGGCAAAGACAAAAGTAATGGTGGTCACAAGGAAGAGAAGACAAAAAAACAAATGGATGCTGGGACAAACTCAGCTAGAGCAAGTTGATAACTACCGATATCTCGGCGTTCTATTTAATGAGAATGGAAATTTTCTCCCCCAGAGGAAAGATATCACTAGAAAAGCAAATAGCTTGATTGCGGCTTTTAGAACCATACAAAAGAAACTAACTGCCTTGACATACGGTCCTTTACTAAAAATCATAACTGCTAAACTATTACTGACCTTAACATACGGTGCTGAAGCCCTAAATGGTAAGGATGCGGACTTAATTAACAACGCAGTGGCAAAAACATACAAAATACTATTCCAGCTACCATGCAATGCCTCACAGGCACAAGTAAGGCTCGAGTTTGGGATAAACAATCAACAATATGCCCGTCAAGGCCAAATTTTGAAAGTCTGGAACCGTATAAAAAATGACCAGGATAATTAATTGTCCCGAGCCTTATGGCAAGAAGTAAGAGACAATCGTAAACTTCAAGCCTGGGCTTATCTAAATAAAGCAAAAGAAGAATTTGGAATAACAGCAATTTGGGAAAATACAATCACCCAGGAAAGCTTTAAAAAAACAATTAATAAATTAGTTACTCATTTATCGCTGCTAAAAGACAAAGAATTATTGGTAAAAAGGAAGCATGCATGGCCAATTATAAACGAATATAAAAAAAAGCAAGTCCAAAAATACCTTGAAACTCCATGGTCCCACCAAAGTAAGCGATCATTTATAAGTGTACGCTTTGGACTCTGGCCAGGCTTGTGCCATCTTCCACCATGGAAGGCCATTGAGGGCAATATGACATGTAGGCTATGTAAACTGGGACAAGAAGATATTCTGCACTTGGTATGTCTTTGTTCTGCAATGGATACAGAAAGGAAAGCAATCCTCAGGAGGTTATTTAATGCCCGAGGTATAAGGACTTGTAGACAAGCAGTAATGGCTTGTCTAAACCCGAAAGATCTACTAATGAACTCTGCTTTTGTAAAATTTTTATCAGTGATCGGGAAAAATCTTAAAGAAAATTTTAATTAGATTTCGTTTTTATGAAATGCATAACGTTTTTAAAAATCTGATTACTCAAAGATATTTTAAATATATACCTGTTTTGTAAGATTTTAATTAATCAAACAAATAAACATGAATTGAATTGACTCTTTTAACCATGCAATCAATGTGGGTACCTACCCATATGCACATGCCCCCTGAAGGTCTGCCTCTGGGGCCCTTAACTGCAGGTTCGGAGAAGGTCGCAAAACCCACCCGATGAATCGAGTTTAGGGCCCACGACTCTTGAAAGAGGCAGATTCCAAATGAATAAATGAGTCCCCCCCAATCTGGCAAATCTATTTTGGCCATTAGGCCCACAATATTACACGATAATAGACTAAGACCTCCGCTACGAATCTCTTGCCCCCTTCCAGCTCTAGTCGCAGATACAGGGCCCTCCAATGGATCTAGATCCATCAAACTCCGGTCGACAATGCCATGGCAATAGGTGGGTGCTGCCACTGCCACTGGGAATGCTGCCTGATACCTTACTTGGTAAGAGCTATTATCAGTTATGTCTCCAATGAGAAGGCACATTAACCCTTTATAGCATTTGGCTTGACACAGCCATTATTTATGACTATTTGGCAACAGATGGCAGGGAAATCTTAATAGAAATAGAGGCTCACTCTCCGATAAAGCGCAGAGTGAGGAAACGCACTGTCAGGACCGAGGAAGCAGACACAGATAACATTTTAGACGGGGTCTCTGATGCGACACATCACTTCATGCGCCACAGGAACGGCAAAAAATATTGTTCACGTTACTAGGAAAATCCCCCTAATTCCTCCTCCCACAGGAAGCCCTTCTCATGGCTCACTGACAGCTAGACAATTTAGACAATTGCTAATATTTGATGTATTGAGAACAATGTATGGTGTGATGATCCTCCAAATTAGATTGGTGTTTGGGCGTCAGTTAATTTTCTCCTAATGTATCTTTACTGTTCCTATTGTGAAGCGCTTTGACACCTTCGGGAATAGTCTGCGCTATATAAAAAACGCTGAAAATTAAAAAAAACTATTCTGCGTAACATTCAGCCTAAGGGGACATTTTGAACACACTCTGGGGTGGTGGTGGAGCGAAGCGCGCGCTTTAGCATTCGAAAGGAGGCGGGGAACGAAAGCGAGTATCTAAGGCGCGACGCACCTGTGAGAAAAAATCAAGGCAAGAATGTGGGGAGCGCTGGGGCGACAGGCAGTGCTGCGAGCGTTCCTGCGGTGGGGTTGTGGACCTTGGATGCGTAAGTTGCTGATGCAAATCTTAGGTAACCCGGGGGCGGGGTTTGTGGGTTTTTCCCATAACTGAGTGAATGCTTAAATATTGGGATGCTTTACTTGTAGTTCGCTGGTGGCAAATGGGTTTGGGGGTTGTACCCGGTCCAGTCCACGCTCGTTGGTAACAGTGGTGAGGTTTGGGGGTAAAAAGCCACCATGTAATTTGCAGGAAAGGCGTGGGGCGGCATGTAAAAAAACAAAAAAAAACTTGGTAATGTCTATCCTGTGGTGAGAGCGCTGCGAAGTATGTCAGGCGATATTTGGTGCCCATCCAGCATCATAAAACTGGTAGGTGGAGGCTGACGGAATGAGTCCGGAGTTTGTAACAGGCTGGTGCAAAGGAAAGAAGAGCCAGCATAGCGAGAATAGGGAGCAGGGCATTGGGGTTTTCAAAGAAAGACCGGTAGGGGGAATCTGACTGAAGGAGGAAGGTCCCGCCCCGGACGAGAGTTACTCCTGCTTAAATACAGCCACGGCTTGTCATGCATGCCCGATTCAGTTGGCACACATCGAGGTGCCGATCTTCAGTTGAGTTAGGGAATGATTAAAAATTTTAAGACGCTGACAACAAGCGGGAGGTTCTTGCCCTCGGGTCACGGCTGGGCTACAGCTAAAAGCTCCTGGTTGGCAAAGTAAAAAGGATAATGCAAGTTATGGTTGTCAAGGGTGAAAAGAAAAGCTTTGATGTCAGGGGCCTTTTCTATACATTGTTCAGTTACGAGTATGTGGCTAGTGAGCACGACGTTGGGCTTCTCAATTAGAATAGCCGCTTAGCGAAAGAACTGGCGTGGCAGTCCGGGCGGGACTGTTCCCAGGGGGCACAGTGTCAAGACTGATTTGCATATGGCTGGGTTCAAAGCGAACTAGCACGGTGAGCAGAAAGAAAACAGTCATGGCCAGATCGCTGTACTGGGGTGAATGTATGACATTGTTCTGCGTTCTGTACCATCAACTGTTGTGGTGCAGTTGCAAAGGAGCAGGGCTTCTGGAAGTGGTCGAAGTTGGCTCTCAGGCTGGCAGTATGTCATGTGATGGGGAGGTGGGGGAGAGATTTCGAAGATTTCCCCTGCGTTTCAGAGGGATGGGACATTAATATGTGGAGAGGATGTGGTGTCATGGCAGGAGCTGCAGATGTTGCAACAGGTGTCACAGGTGGTAAACGAGCTTAAAGGTGGCCGGGTTGTTGGCAGTTCAAAAAAAAAAAAATTGGTGTCAGACGATCTCACATTTAAATAATAGGGTGTGAATGAGTCACCGCAGCCTCGTGGTTAAGGTCTCTAACTCTCACTCCAAAGATTATGCATTCAAATCAGGTCCTTTTGAGTTCACATTTACAGTATTTCTTTAAAAGGGGTTACTGGTGGCAATTTTATGAACAAGTAAGATTCTGAAAGAATTGTGTAGCAGGCTAAGGTTTTGGGGATGCATAGTTATATTCACACTGCATGTGCTTGGCTTCAGATTGCAGATGCCCTATGAGATCTGCGGCATTTCTCAGTTGTCTCAATGAATTGGTTGGGAGGACATTCTGTGATAGCAAGATACGTTATCACTGCCACCAGTGGTAAACCAGTCGAAAGGTTGACTGTTTGGTGGCAGTCGTATTGGGGTGGCAGACGATGGCACAATTAAGCAACAGTGGTCAAAGGAGTCACGGTGGCCTCGTGGTTAAGGTCCTGGATTCTTACTCCAAAGTTATGAGTTCAAATACCGTCTTTTTGAGGTCACATTTTCAATATTACGTCAAAAGGGGTGGCTAGTTACAATTTTATGAACAAAGAAAGAATTCCGTAAGGATGGTGAAGCAGACAGAGGTTCGGGATGCATAGTTATGCACACATCTGCAGGGTCGGTAGTGCAATAATTGTAAGCGGCGTCAGATTACGGATGCCATTTAGAATCTGCTGCACGCCTCAGTTATTTCAATGAATTGCTTTTGATGTCATTTTGGGATAGCATGACAGCTTATCACTGCCTTTGGAAACGGAGTTGGGGGGTTCTGTTAATAATTGACAAAAATGTCTTTGCATGATAAGTGGACATCTTTAGTGTTCACTCGTGGGAATTTTGGCGCTGAGTAGCAGCGGTTTGTCGCTATCCAACTTAAGGGTACTCAGGTTGTCGACCTGTTACAACGGGTGCGGGTTGCGGCGCTGGATTTAAGGACAATAGGCGTGCTCTGGGTAACTTCGGTTTTATTGCGGCAAACAATTGATCAGTACAGCTTTTACGGTTGGGAAACTTCCTCGGTGAGCGGCTTCTACTCCGTCGGCGGTGGATGACCTTCTCCTTCTTCCGGGTCCCGTCTGGTCTTCGGGTAGGGGTTTCTTCTGCCTCGGAGTCCGTCCCGACTGTAGGAGTAGCTCTCCAGCGTTCACCCAGCCAGAGGAAAGGAAAAGAAAGAAAAGTGTCAGGGATCTGCTTCAAATAACACACGGTGCAGGGGAGGGTAGTGAGGGGACTCCCGGTGCTCCAACTAACGCGTGAACGGCGGTGAAGGGTGCTTGAGGGACACCTTTAAAACTACACGTCCCGCGGGGTTGTACCTAGCGTACGATGACCTCCGACCCAGCCCCTCAAACGGTCACGTACCTGGAGAAGCCACGCACCTCCCCTGGGTGAGTGGCTGGGCGGCTCGTGGGAACGGTGGCCTCCTGGCTTTCCTCCGTCCTGGGCAGGCGCAGACTCTGCACGCGTTTCCTCTCCTGGTGTCCGACTCCCGAGTTTCTCTCCAGCTGCTCGGCTCTCGAGGGTTCCTGTGTCTTCTCCCGGTCTTTCCTCCAGAACTGTGATCCTCCTCCGTTCGGTACCTTCCTCCTCCTGAATCTCCGTCTTCCGCTCTCTCTCTCCTTCCGCCCTCCAGGTGAACAAGCACACCTGTGTCTCGTCGGGATCTCCTTTTGAGGGGCAGGGCAGGTAAGTCGGCTCCTCCCACTCGGCTTGTCCTTCAGGGTTAAAGGGCCAGTCCAGGTCGTTCGGCGCCGTCCAGCTCGCTAACGGGTCCTGTGTTTGAGATAGAGAGAGGGGAGGGGTGGGAACAAGAGTTAGCTCGGACCTCCCCTCGGTCTTCTCCTTTTCACAAGGTAGACCATCACCGGGAGACTCTGAGTCCTGCCTGCTTTGCACCCTTTTGTACACCCCGTTACACACCTCCCCCCTAGGACGCTCCCGATCGGGGAGGGGATGGCGCGACAGGTAGTCCGCATTAATGTTTTCCGTTCCCTTCTTATGATGCACTGTAAATGAATACGGCTGGAGTGCCAGGAACCAGCGCATTACCCTAGCGTTGTTGGATTTGTTCCTTGACATCCACAAGAGGGGAGCGTGGTCAGTGTACAGGTGGAATGGTCGACCCTCTAGATAGTAAGCTAGCTTCTCAATAGCCCACCTTACAGCTAAACACTCCTTCTCAATGGTGGCATATTTGAGTTCCCTGGGAAAGAGCTTGCGGCTGACGTATACCACGGGGTGTTCCAGCCCGTCCTTGCCTATCTGGGATAAAACTGCTCCTATGCCATACTCGGAGGCATCCGTATGGAGCAGGAACGGGATCGAGAAATCGGGGGACGTGAGCACCGGCGTAGTGGTTATGATGCGTTTTAACTGGTTGAAGGCGTCGGCCATGCTCTCAGAGGGCTTGATGGGGGCGTTAGACTTACCGGGCTGGCGGAGGGCGTCGGTAAGGGGGGCGGCTATGTTCGCAAATAGTGGGATGAACCTCCTATAGTACCCGACCAACCCTAGGAAGGCCCTCATCTCTTTCCGGGTGGAGGGGAAAGGGGTGTCCACAATAGCCCTGACCTTCTCTATCTGGGGTTCTATCATGCCATGTCCCAAGACATACCCGAGGTACTTCACCTTCTGGTAGGCTAGCCGTGATTTCTTGGAGTTTACTTTCAGTCCGGCTTTTTCAAGTACCTGAAACACCTGGTGGACATGTCGCAAATGCTCCTCCCATGATTTACTGTGTATGACGATGTCGTCAAGATAAGCCGATGCCATGGATGATACTGGGGCTAGAACCGTGTTCATAAGTCTCTGAAAGGTGGCAGGTGCCCCGTGGAGCCCGAACGGGAGGACGGTAAACTCGTAATGCCCTTCGTGCGTGCTGAAGGCGGTTTTCTTCTTGTCTTCCTCCTGTAAGGGCACCTGCCAATATCCTTTGGTAAGGTCGAGTGTTGTTATGTACCGGGCCTCCCCGAGGCGTTCTATAAGTTCATCGACTCGGGGAATCGGGTACGCATCAAATTCCGATATCTCATTGAGGGCTCTGAAGTCCATGCAAAAGCGCCGACTCCCGTCCGGCTTAGGAATCATAACGATCGGACTGGACCATTGGCTGGTGGAAGGCCTTATTACTCCTATATCCAACATGTCCTGTACTTCTTTCTGTATGGCTGTACGTCTGGCCTCAGGCACTCTGTAGGGTTTGATATGAATAACCTTTTCAGGCGGAGTGTTTATTCGATGTTCTGCCAGGCTAGTTAGTCCAGGCTGATCTGAGAATAATCCCTCGTGTTGTTTCAAGACGGTCTGTATGTCCTTTTTTTGCGCTGGAGTTAGCTCATCGTTGATGTTCAGCTGGTCTTGCGTAGAAGTTGACGGAACACTGCTAGTCAGGACCCGTACATCGTCGGCTGGGGGGGCTCCTAACCATTTCTTTAGGGAGTTTATATGGTAGGTTTGCGTCTTTCTGGGTCCGATCTGTAGACAATAGGTAGTCTTCCCAATGGTTTTGATGACTCGGAAAGGCCCCGTCCAACTGGCACGAAACTTCTGAGTGGAGGAGGGTAACAGCACTAGGGCCCAATCTCCTACCCTCAACTGTCTCCACTTCTTGCCTTTGTCGTAGAAATGTTTCTGTTTTTCTTGACTGTTCCCCATGTTGGCATATGCCAGGTCGCGGAGCTTTCCCAGTTTGGATTTGAGGTTCTGTGCATAGTCCAGGGTGGCCGAGGTTTCTTCGGGCACCTCGTTCTCCCATGCTTCTTTAGTCATCTCCATCAGAGAGCGGGGCTGACGACCGTATAACAGCTCAAATGATGAAACGCCGAGACTGCTTTGGCGTTGCCCTCGTATAACATAAAGAGCCAAGGGAAGAATCTGGTCCCATTCACTCCCATTTACTTCCATCATTTTCCGCAATGTTGTCTTGAGTGTGCGGTTATAGCGCTCCACTAGGCCATCCGTCTGGGGATGGTATGCTGCGGTCCTGATTTGGTGCACGTCTAGGCATTTGCATACCTCCTTCATCAGCCGGGAGACGAACGGGGTCCCTTGATCGGTCAGTAGTTCCTTCGGGAACCCCACACGACTAAACAGTTCGATCATTTTGTCGGCTACTTGCTTCGTAGTGGTAGCCGTGAGGGGGAAAGCCTCCGGGAACCTAGTGGCGTAATCCACCAACACCAACACATACTGATATCCTTTCCGGGTTTTGGGCAACGGACCGATGATGTCCATACCGACTCTTTCAAACGGTTTCCCAATAATGGGGAGCGGCTGGAGAGGCACCGCGGGTGGTCTCGTCATATTCATCGTTTGGCATATACTGCATTCCTGGCAATAACGCTGGGCGTCCTTATATATGCCGGGCCAGTAAAAGAACCGTAATATGAGTTGGGTGGTCTTTTCGCTCCCGGTGTGTCCAGCCGCTAGATGTGAGTGGGCGAAAAATAGGATCTGCTCTCGGTAGGAGACAGGCACCAGCAACTGTTCGGGTTCGCCTTCCTTAGCCTGACGGTACAAAAGGTCCTTGGAAATGATAAATCGGGGGTATCTGGGGTGAGGGTCATCCGTCTCCCTATGGGCCTGTTCCCAAGCGTTTAAGAGGGTGGTGTCATTTATCTGCGCGAATTTGAAGCTCCGGTCCATAACCCAGGGTTCAGGAGTTAGAAGGGCTGGTTTTGGAGATGGTGAGCGGTGTTCCCCCTTTCCCAAACTCTGCCTGAACCAGTGTAGGAATTGTGGATTGTCAGTGCCTATAATCAATGGCTCTGGGAGGGTATCGAGGACGCCTACCCGTACTAGCTGTGGAGGCCCGCCTGTGGGGTGTATCGGTATATATGCGAGGGGGTAGGTCCGCACATCCCCGTGTACACATCTTATGGCCACGGTTTGCGAGCTGAGGTATTGTGACCTGAGGACATGAGGGGCCTGAATAACCGACTGCCTGCACCCTGAGTCTAGTAGAGCCTGTATGACCACTCCGTTCACCTGTACACTCACCCAATATGTGCTCCCCATCTCGGCGGAGTACAGCACTGTCCTTGGCAGGTACCCCACCTCCATCGGTTCATCTTGGGGTTTCTTGGAGGGGCAAAACCTGGCAATGTGGCCCCAATTTCCACAATCAAAGCATTGCGGACCAGCGCTGGAGGGAACCTCAGGCTTCCAAGTACGAGGTTTTGGAGGTTCTATGGACCGCGGGACAGGTCGTCTCTCTTGTTTTACGGGCACCTTCGGGTGGCGCTCGTGTTCCCAGCCCGAGGAGCGGGGTTGGGCTCTCGAGAAGGTGGTGGCCATCTCCACCGCGTCCGCTGTGGACAGGTTGTGATGTTGGCGGAGCCACCGCTGTGTCGCATATGGAAGCGCCTCCAGAAATTGTTCAAGATATATGCGGTCCATTATCTCGGTTTTCGTGCTGGTGTTCGGGGTCAGCCATTTATCTGCGGCCATCTTCAGCCTCACGAATAGGGTTTTAGGGGTCTCTCCGGGCATGCCCCTTTCCTTACGAAACCTTATTCTGTAGGCCTCGGGATCTAGCCCTAGGTGATCGAGGATGATGGTCTTTATATCTTTGTATGCAGTGTCCCATTTCGGGTTGGCGACCTGGTAGGTGGCTTGCGCCTCCCCTGATAAGAGAGGTGCCAAGAAGAAGGGCCATTTGCTGATGGGCCACCCACAGGCCCTGGCGGCCCTCTCGAAATTCAGCAAGAACGCATCAGGGTCGTCGCCTACATGGTACTTCTGCAGGGCCACAGCAGAGGAGCCGTGGGGGATAGTTCCTTCTCCTCTGGTTCCCCCTGTGGCGACGGGATCCACCCAGGGTTGTTGTGTTTCCTCCCTGGCGGCGAGGGCTTTCTTAAGGATCTCCCTGTCGGCCTGGGCCGAGGTTAACTGCTGTTCAGCCACCCAGCCTAGCTTCTCCTGTCCCTTCACGAGTTCCTGCAGAATGGTTTCCATCTCCGTATCGAGATTTAGGTTGCCCGCATTCTCCACCACTGTTACAACGGGTGCGGGTTACGGCGCTGGATTTAAGGGCAATAGGCGTGCTCTGGGTAACTTCGGTTTTATTGCGGCAAACAATTGATCAGTACAGCTTTTACGGTTGGGAAACTTCCTCGGTGAGCGGCTTCTACTCCGTCGGCGGTGGATGACCTTCTCCTTCTTCCGGGTCCCGTCTGGTCTTCGGGTAGGGGTTTCTTCGGCCTCGGAGTCCGTCCCGACTGTAGGAGTAGCTCTCCAGCATTCACCCAGCCAGAGGAAAGGAAAAGAAAGAAAAGTGTCAGGGATCTGCTTCAAATAACACACGGTGCAGGGGAGGGTAGTGAGGGGACTCCCGGTGCTCCAACTAACGCGTGAACGGCGGTGAAGGGTGCTTGAGGGACACCTTTAAAACTACACGTCCCGCGGGGTTGTACCTAGCGTACGATGACCTCCGACCCAGCCCCTCAAACGGTCACGTACCTGGAGAAGCCACGCACCTCCCCTGGGTGAGTGGCTGGGCGGCTCGTGGGAACGGTGGCCTCCTGGCTTTCCTCCGTCCTGGGCAGGCGCCGACTCTGCACGCGTTTCCTCTCCTGGTGTCCGACTCCCGAGTTTCTCTCCAGCTGCTCGGCTCTCGAGGGTTCCTGTGTCTTCTCCCGGTCTTTCCTCCAGAACTGCGATCCTCCTCCGTTCGGTACCTTCCTCCTCCTGAATCTCCGTCTTCCGCTCTCTCTCTCCTTCCGCCCTCCAGGTGAACAAGCACACCTGTGTCTCGTCGGGATCTCCTTTTGAGGGGCAGGGCAGGTAAGTCGGCTCCTCCCACTCGGCTTGTCCTTCAGGGTTAAAGGGCCAGTCCAGGTCGTTCGGCGCCGTCCAGCTCGCTAACGGGTCCTGTGTTTGAGATAGAGAGAGAGGAGGGGTGGGAACAAGAGTTAGCTCGGACCTCCCCTCGGTCTTCTCCTTTTCACAAGGTAGACCATCACCGGGAGACTCTGAGTCCTGCCTGCTTTGCACCCTTTTGTACACCCCGTTACACGACCTCAGATGGATGAAAGGCTGAGGGGACCCGTCGGGGTGTCAGTCTTTGCTAGTGGAGTAGCGTGATAATCCGTGTTACTCCATAGTTAATTGAATTCAGTGTATAAGAAGACGTAGGCACTTGTGAAAGGGGCAATGTTCCGGTACCTTGGGCGTCAAGAAATAGGTTGGACAGTTTTGCTTTTTAGCTTGTGAGCATGGATGGATATTCATTCACTGGTTTCTTCAACAAGTAAAAAAAAAAACAACAACAAAAAAGGCGCATTTAGATTTTGATTCTACTTCATTCTCAATTGAGCAGGAGGCAAAACAGCAAATAACATGTCCCTTGTTTACCAGGAGGGAGCTGAAAGGTTCAGTCAGATTTTATTCTGCTCTGCAATAACCGTTTGGTTATGTATTCATACGCGCGTAAAGGTTTTTCAAGCTGTTGTTTCTTTCTCAATGCCAAAGGGGGCACTTACATTAAATGGCGGGCTAGTCAGCAGATTACTCCCAAAAATAAGTTGGACTCTTTCATTAGATAACTAGCAGATTACTCCAAATACCAGTTGGGGCAGTTACATTAATTGGCTGACATGACCGGCAGGTTAGACTTGGGGTCACTGGCATTTTGGAAAAAAGTAAATAAATCGCTGCTATGCAGGAGGCACAATTATTGCAGGGGTTAAGGCATGCCAAATATCCGGGGTGAGGTCTTCAAAGGTGTGATTTAGGCACAGGTGTGGGTGATGCAGAAGTTGCTAACACAGCTCACGCTTGGGGAGGAGCAGCTTCAGAGTGTACTGGAACTACAGCTTTATTGCCATGGAGCTGCTCATGAGTTTATACAAATGTACTGTTTACTATGTATTTATAAGTGCGCCTTCAAAAGGGTGGATATCCAAACGCTGACTATTTCTTTTCTTTTTCTCCACATGCTGGTGGGAGGCGCATGGCGCTGACATGGCAGTAACATGATCTCTGGATGGCAACTGGCAGAACCTTCAGGATAGCCAGCATTCAGTACCGGCACACAAGAGTGGAGGACTTCGTGTTCGGTGCGGTAGTGCTTTAACAGTGGTTATGTGTCCTGTCATGGGTTAGGCTATAGAGCAGTTCACCATCCTAAGAGAGCAAAAGAACAAAGGGTAGCGCTTACCATCAAGGGCGTAAGGAATGTTGCAAGGTAATCACTCGGGCATAGCCACATGGAGGTATAATTTGGTGGATACGGGACAAAAGTGGAAGCTTCCCCCTGGGCGCTGACACAGTAATGGTTCTGTGCGGGCAATACTGGAGGGGGAATCCGCCTTGGGGCCCAGAGAGGGGAGCAGGCTCAGTTAGCCTGGTGTTGGGTATTGGGATTTACCATGGATAGAGCAGGTACCAGTACTACTTGCACTTCAATTGCTATTTTCACCGGTTTGAGCAGTGCTGCCTATACAGCAGTGTTAAGGGTTCAGCTGTGCTGCATTCATGGTGCATGTGGGCACAGGATGTGGCATAGGCTAGGTATTCTGTCCTGCAGGCCAGATTAAGTTTATTGGGCACCAATTTCCAGCAAAGGTAAGGTAGTAGTACAGTCGATGGAAAGCGCCGTACAGGGGGCTGATATGGTCCGGATCAATTTCACACATGTTACCTGGTTGCATAATTTTCTAGGAGGTGTGATGCCACTGTTTAGTTTAATGGGCAAAAGGGTCACCTATTAGCAACAGGGGGCAGTTTGGGGGCGGGTGCCTCCATCAAGGGATATAAAACATATGCATTGCATTGCAGCAGGATTGCATTCCCCATAAATAAGCCAACAATAACAGATTGGGGCGAGTACCAAAATGGTTATTTGCAGTAGTCTCCTGTGATAAGGAATGCAGGGTTGGTATCATCCATCCACACTAATTTGGGGGCCTTAGTGCCAGATCTGGAAAGGAAGCAGCTACGGGGGGGGGGTGAGGGCGCCAGTTGGCTCCTCGCCCTGTGGTGGCGTCCCGGCCAAGAAAAATGTTGGGGACTCCTTTTTTGGCGGGGACTGGCTCATCCTGGAACAAGGAGGGCAGTCAATGGGGATCAGGGCTGGCTGGAGAGGGGGCCATCCTGCTGGTGGTCCTGGACTCTCCGGCCCTACCCGAGATGCAGGCGCTTGGAAGAAGCAATTTGGGGAAAACTGGGGCACGAGGAAAGGCGCAAAGCAGTACAAGGTGGCCGCGTCTAGGGGGTAGACGACGGATAGTTACCTGGAATAGAATGGAAGAAATGGAGATGGGTTGTGGCCTGCTGGTACAACCCACCTCCAAGGTGGATCTGGAGATCCTGAATTGTAAATACAATTGTAACCTGTGGTGCAAACGAATACTGCACAGCCCTATGTTTATCAATGTGTGTTGGATTGTTTTAATAAAGTTGGTCTAATGTTGACAATGCATCAACAAATAAAGAGAGCGTTATATGAGAGAATTAATAAAGACTACGCAGTGAAGACCAGCCACTTGTATGGTGGGACGAATTGCACGTTTTATGCCTACTATGTGTTTGGTGGGTTGTTCCAGATACTGATGTTGGTGTTATCATGTGCAGACTTCATATTCATTCATATTTCTCATCTCTCCCTGTGGATGATCAAATACATTTTCGAAGACCTTCTGACCTTCAGAACCTAAGTGATTTAGTAGTAAAGAATATGTTTGCTCTGAGCTTAAATTCGTTCCATATACATTTGCATAATTTTCAAACACTTTCTTTCACTTACTCCAAGGTAACACTGGTTCTCTGGGTGAAGGTAATAAACACGGTGGTGATGTTTCATTCTGAATGTTTCTGTGTACTACACAATGTACAGGTTTTTAAACACTTCCCTGTGCAAAATCCAAAACAATTGCTAAGTTGTGCCTAGTAATGTTCTTCTGATAGACTGATGATTTGAGCAGGGTGCACCCACCCCGGCTCTGCTTCCGGCTATAAACTTATATACATATGGGTGTACCTACCACCTCTTAATAGTCTCTTTATTTAATAACAATGAGGTGTGCCTATCACACTTCCTCGGATAGGCGTGTAATGTACCTTTCTTGTTATTGTTATTCTTGTTTGGAGTTGCACCTAGTAGAAAATCTGTGTGCACCATTTAAGCGCTTCTTCTCAACTCCTCAAAATGGCTGCCATAATGACCTTTCTTTATCTCTCTGTTGTGAATTGGGCTTGTTTTCCTTACTTTCCTTTCTCACAAAATGGCCGCTTTGACACTAAGTTGAGCGTCATTTTTTACAGATGATTGGAGTTCTTCCACAACCTTTTTGTTTTCATTCGGATTCTACTGCCGATCAGACACAATTGCACACCAACCTCATGAGCTCACCCCGCAAATAGTATCTTTAAGAAAATGAGGTAAATTATTTTTAAGTTAAACACAGTGTTTTGTCTGGTGGCCGTCTCAACTCACTCCATCATGCCTTCACAACCATTTTTCTACTCACTCCAGAGGCATTGACATTGCATATCACTGGTAAGCCTTTTCCA
This sequence comes from Lissotriton vulgaris, assembly GCF_964263255.1. Classification (NCBI taxonomy): domain Eukaryota; kingdom Metazoa; phylum Chordata; class Amphibia; order Caudata; family Salamandridae; genus Lissotriton; species Lissotriton vulgaris. Next base: position 1,376,567,093 of record NC_141695.1, read on the forward strand.
GTGTCCTCCCTTGTATGCTAGTGTACTGAGGTACTCATTTGTGTTTATCGCCAAATTGTGGTGTAGTCTTAATAGCAAGTCCTTTGATTGTAGTGAAAAACAGAGGCTCTTTATTCAACACCTCAGCCACAACCTTTGTCTCCTCCATCCGCCATCCACAACTTCCTTCCCCAAAACATTCTTTCAGCTGCCTAACTTTCTGGAATGGACACAGCAGCAATCAGCTAAGAAGGCACATGACAACTTCACTTCCAGACCGGCCAGCTTCCTTGTTCAACTTCTTCTGCCAGCGCCAGCCAGCTGGTTGCACCATCTGCACAGAATGGCAGAAAATTGTGGCAGGCCGGACACAACACTAAAACAAACCACAGCCTGCAGCAAGACTTGTACTAGTTCAGGCCAGCCATGATGGAGAGAGCTCAGAGGCACACTGCAGGTTCTTGCTATGACCAGTGGAATAATGAAAGGTCAATTTGAGGGAACTGCCAATAATTTGTAAAAGCGTATAAATGTAATACGTAAATTAGTGACTCAATACCACAGTGGATACCGATAACGAGCGTTAAAAGTCGCTGATCAATATGGCAGTAAAACAGCTTCCCCAACAGAAGTCTTAGATTAGTATGATCAGTCGCTTCAAAAAGGCCTCAAGACATCAAGCACCATACCTGCTTATGGAAACCTCTGGTATGGAAGGTTAAGGTCATGCAATTATCTTATATAGGGTCTGGTCTAAATTCAATCCGAAGAAGAGGGAGACAGTGATTACAATTATTCTAGTGGTTGTGGGTGGTGGAGACCGGGACTTAAGTTTCATCATCTGACTTAAACCCAGAGCAAGAAAAAGACAGTAAGGAAGAAAGAAAGAAGAAGTGAGATAAAGATAGAAAAACTATGTCAGTGGGCAAAAGCATGAATAAAAAAAGTCCATGCTAGAGTGAGGCAAAGTGACAGGAAGTGAAATGAGGTGGAATCAAGACCAAACAGCCCCTACACTTACATTTTTACAACTAGTGCACTGCATACACACAATATGTAACTTTTAAAAACTCAGGGGCATATTTACAAGATAGGGCGTTACGTTATCGCCGCTTTTATCGGCAGGAAACTGCCGATAAAGCATCGATATTGGGCTTGATAATATGCTCTATGGAATTCCAATCGAAGCCCATGTTACATGCCTTCACATCTAACATGGGCTTCGATTGGAATTCATAGAGCATATTATCAAGCCCATTATCGCCGCTTTATCGGCAGTCTCCTGTCGATAATGTAAGGCCCTTTCTTGATAATATGCCCCTCAATTGTTTTGTAGAGCTCCTGGCACAAGTTGCCAAAACCCTTTAACAGTGTTTTCATGAATGGAAACTTTCATGTTATCAGTTTGCTACAAAATTCATATTTTCCTTCCAACTGCTCCACTACATTTCTTTCTAAAAAAGTACTAAACCCATATGAAATGCTGTACATTTAAAAATCTCCTTTATCAACCTCTCCATTTCATTATGTTGTAATACCAGTTTCTAGTAACCTACAAACCAAACAGACCGACCTCTCTGTGTGTACAATCTCCTGGTTGTGCGGAGACTGGAATTTGCCTCCAGCTCATCGGCAGAATCAACCCCTCATCTAATGACTATATTTGAAAAGTAATACGCATATTTTTATCTACATGAAATGGCCCACTTCGACTGGATTAGGTCTGAAATGAAATCACTGAAAATACCAAGACCTTTTCAGGTTGCGAGTGATGTTGCCAGGCGTGTGAAATGCCAATGGCTGGTACCTGCTGTCAAAAGGCTCGTCTGCTGGAACACGGGCCTTTAAATATGTCACGCAGGCCGCAGACACGAAGCAGGGTAGTTTCTTTTGTGCTCTTACCTAGAGCGGCCAGCGCACCTTTTACTCATCTCTTCTGGCCCTCAGATTGTTTGCGAATCACTAATGCACGTAGTGGCTGGTGGATCACTACATCCCAGAGAGAGATGAAAGGTTCACCATCAATACAACTTGACAGTATATTACCATGTCCATGGGGAGCCACCTCTGGCAGGATACTTCGGCTTCATTCGTCACTCCTGGCCTTTGGACTATCGCAGCAGACGTAGTCTCTGAGTCTCCGACTGGACATGGGGGTTCACCCTCAAATTGTAGTGACTGCTCGGCTACTCCTTTCTTGAGATGAGGAGACCATGCTGCTCTCGACAAGATGCTCCTCACTATGTCGTCGGAATCACCCCGACTACTTTCCTCTCATGTTGGGTAACCCTTGTCCACGAGTCCTTAACTTACACCACTGGCGTTCAGTTCATACCCAGAGCTGTTCTCCACATCCTCCCTCTCAATTTATCGGTGGACTCTCCGGAACCAGGATGTGTTCCTAGTTACATCGGTGTTTCCTCTTTTTGGGGTCACCATGGGCTAGATGTAGGTAATTTTATTTTACCACTTCTTTAATACCGAATTTTACCGATTCGGTATTTAAGAAGTGGTAAAATAGAGGGGGGGGGGGATGTAGGTCTTACAGAATCGGTAAATACCGAATCGTTAAGATTCGGTATTTACCGATTCTGTAAATACCGATTCGGTAATGCCCATTGATTCCTATGGGCATTGAAGCCCATAGGAATCAATGGGCATTACCGAATCGGTATTTACCGATTCGGTAAATACCGATTCCAGCAAGGGTGCAGGGGGTGTCACTTTGACACCCTCTAGCACCCCAAATACAGGCATGTGTGCCATGTGGCAGGCATATATGCCCTAAGGGCAGGTCTGCCTGTCACATGGCATAGGTGTGCATGCATACATGTGCATGCACACCTGGATTCGGTATTTTACCACCCAATTGGATTGGGTGGTAAAATAACGAATCAGAAAGGCCTTTGGGACTCAGAAGAGTCCCACCTACATCTGGAAGTTACCGAATCGGTAAAAATACCGATTCGGTATTTTACCACCCAATTGGATTGGGTGGTAAAATACCAAATCAGAAAGGCCTTTGGGACTCAGAAGAGTCCCACCTACATCTGGAAGTTACCGAATTGGTAAAAATACCGATTCGGTATTTTACAGATTCAGTAAATTTACCAATTTGGTAAATTTACCGAATCGGTAAAATTGTCCCCCTACAACCCCAAAACCCATTTACCGGTCGGTAACGGCCGAAATCGGCCGTTACCGGCCGGTAAATGGCCACCTACATCGGGCCCCATATTCCTTTAACATTTACGACCTCCCAAGGCTCTCTCTCAAATGGGGTCCAGAATTTCAACCCCAGGTGGCGATCTCTGATGACCACATGATCACCTGCTCTTAAGGTCAGTTCCACCGCTCACCTGACATGACAAGCATTGTGGTTCTTGGCCTTTCTTTTCTCTTGGGCTGCACTGCTGCAGCCTCGTCGATTGCTGCTAGTTGTGAGGAATCACTTGCTGGCAGCAAATCCCGAGTTTGCCTTTTCATTATCAAGTCACTTGATACACATCACGTTGTATTATGGGGTGTCTGGCGGTAGGCCCCTAAGTACTTGTGTTAACAGCTTTCCAAGATCTTTCCTCGATCTTTCCCTATCTGAAGCCCTTTGTTGAGTGTCTGCATTATCCTCTCCACCTCCGCATTTGCCTTAGGCCATTGAGGGGTGATGCAGCGATGCCGAATATTAAGCTGTTGTTGGTTTTTCTCAAACCTCATGGCCGTGAAAGGGTGGCTCATTATCCGTTGTGACCTCTTCAGGTATTCCCAGCAGGGTGAGTACGCACTCAAGTGCAGGCCTGACATATTCAAATGCTCTGGACTGAATTAGTTCTACCGCCAGAAATTTGGTGTAACTACCCATTAGAACCACTATCAAGCAGTTGTCCGGGAAACTCCAAAAACAAGACTCACTGACGACCACAGCTAAATGGGAGCATTTTTGGTGATCACTGGCGCCTGTGATGATGCAGGCCCAGCAGTTCCTTACTCATTCTTCCACCATGCTATCCATCCCTGGGAACCACACTTTCCGTCGTAGACTGGCTTTCATTTAGGCCACACTCTGGTGTGCCAGCTCAATGGTGCAGTCCCACAGCTTCATTAGTATCACTATTTGATGGCCTCTCAACACCAGCTTCTCCTCACTTTCACTGAACTCATCTCCATAGCGACACAGGTATGTGAGATTGCTGTGATCCTCTGCTGTCAGCTCCGTCTCTCCATCAAGGACGTTCATCCACCTGTGACTATTGAGAGCCTCAGTCGCTCGCATTAAACAAGCCTCTCCCTTGGTGGCTTCGAAAACATCCACAACCGACAGAGCTTCTGGGAATGCCATTTCTGTGATCATTTCGACTAGGTCTTCCGACCCTGCATCAACTTCCCGTGACATGCCCAGAGTGTGGCGTGACAGATAGTCATCAGGATTGTTCACCCCAGGCTGATAAGATACCTCAAATGAGTATGCTAGAGCTGAACAGCCCACCTCTCAATTCTCTGTGGACCATTGTGAGCTGACCCTGCGAATAGCGGCACTAGGGGCTTGTGATCAGCTATTACCTGGAAGTGGTGTCCACACAAGTAGAGGTGGAAATGCTTGCAGGACTTATGGCCAACGCCTCCCTTTCTTTTTGGGTATAGCAAGTCTCCCCTGCTGATAACACCCTGCTTACGTACGCAATGTGAACCTTTAGCTTGCAGCATCACAGCCCCCATCCCAACTGGACTGGCATCAATAATTTGTTCTGTTTTCCGCGGAGTCAAAATAGGCATTCATAGCACCCTGTAATAGTGCATTATTGACATCCTTGAACGCCTGGACCGCCTTGCTCTTCCATTCCCAGTTGACGTCCTTCCGAGTGAAAGCCCTCAGAGTTTCTTCCAGGGTGGCCAGTTTAGGGATAAACTTCCTGCCGTAGTTGACTATTCCCATAAAACTGAGGGCTTCTGAGAGATTGTGAGGATCCAAAGACCAAAGGAGATAAGTCTGCCCTATATGTTTTAATTAAAGGCTCATAAAGAGTCCAACAATTTTCATAAGCACATAAATGAGCTCACTGGTATTTAAGGCTGCCACAATTTAATTCTTCACACATAGCTTGAAAAAATATATCATTTTATTTTCATTTGTCAGGATATCAGTGCTATTCAATAAATATGACAAAACATCATTCAAAGATATACAAATCACAAAAATTCCATCACAATACAAAAAATTATTACAATACATAAACCCCAAAATACCCACTCATCTTTCATTCATCATCACAGAATCATTCAACTAAGCTTCCCACACATTCCATCAATCACACCAGTTAACATAACATATAGGCCTCAGTACACATGGTGTAATAATATACTGAGGTTGTCCTGTGGAATCCTCTCAGCAACTGGCTGAGGAATCAAGATGGTAATAGCAGGACAAAAGATCACCACGCCGACGCGCGTTTCAGTGCCAGGCCAGATCTACGGCCGCACCTTCGTCAGGGCATGTAAACGATGGGGAGTGGAGGGGGTAATATATCAAGGAGGCAGCCACTCTCAAATCCGAGTGGTGCATAGCGCTGTCTCATAAGCTTCTAAGGACGGCGTTTTATTAGAATTGAGACATTCTTAATGGAGGTGCTCAGCTCTAGACGGATACACGCAATCAAAAACCAACTGGTTGTTTTAGAGCACAGAGGACGGGGAAGACAGTAAACTGCTACATGGGCATGATTTCACTATGAAGAAATAAATGCATTGACCGACCCTCACAATGTAGTTTCGTAAATCAAAATTTAGCGTCTTTCAGTCAAAATGTTTCCTGGCTAATAAATAATCGGCATGGAAGGGCCTCCGCAATTCCGGCGTATCGAGGCTCTAGAGATTAGATGCGGAAAGTTTCCGTCTGGTTTCAAATGGATCCCCCCGACCGTAACCGTTGAGGTTCAGCTATTCGTAAGATTGTGAGGATCCGCAAAACTTTGATTGCTTCAATCTTCTTCGGATCCACCTGCAAACCTCCGCTCAATAACTTGTAGCCAAAGAAATCGACTTCATTGATGTAGAATAGATATTTTTGGGGATGCAACATTAACCCATACTCTGCCAGTCTCTGCATGATGGCCTGTAACCTCACGTGATATTCTTCCAGCATTGCGGATAATATCAAAATGTTATAGCTGACATTGAGAACACCAAACAGCCCAGACAGTAGGTTTCTTATAGGCTCTTGGAACACTTCGGCCGCTGATGACGCATCAAAACTTAAGAGCTTGAACCTCTAGAACCCCATGTGAGTAGAAAACGTGTTGAAGTACTTGATTTTTCATCTAGCATCAGTTGGTGACATTCAGAGTTGAGATCCAGCTTAGAAAACCATTTAGCCCTGTTCAAATCTGCTGCTATTTCATCAATGGTTGTTGTAATGTACCTTTCTCTAACAATGGCCTTGTTCGGCAGCCTCATATCCACTCAAAGCTGTAGCACACCAGACTGTTTAGGTTTGAGTAGAATCACCAGAGGGGACACCCAAAGAGTTGGCCCTTTCACTACTTCGATCAGCCCTGCTTGCTCCAGTTGTTCAAGTTCCTTTTCCACCTGAGGGCGAAAATGAAAAGGCACCCTCCTGTGTCTCAGTGCTACAGGATGTATGTGTTATCAATGTGCAGTTTAACCTGGACATCTTTCAGGTACCTCAAACATCTGCAGCCTGGTGGCCATCGGCCCTAGGTACTCCTCCTTGTCCCACGGTCAAAGTCCGAAACCTAGAAGTAACATTTGATGACCAGCTCAATCTCATGGCCCACGCAAACAAGGTGGCAGCCAACGCCCATTTCAAGCTCAGAATGGTAAGAAAAATTCTTCCCTATCTACCAGACTCAGCAGCCAAAACGTTAGTCACCTCCCTGGTTTTGACCTCTTTGGACTACTGTAACGGTCTTTTGCTTAACGCACAAAATAGAGTTACAAAAAAATTGCAGACCGTGCAGAACGCAGCAGCACGCGCACTGGCCAAAAAACCTAAATTTGCACCTATCTCGGACACTCCGAAAAACTACCACTGGTTAACCATCCACAACAGGGTAAAATTTAAAGCACTGTGCATAGTCTACAAAACACTACAGGACCAAGGACCCCGATTCCTCAAAGAGCAAGTGATTCCCTATCACCCGCCCAGAACACTTCGATCTACCTCACTCAATCAACGAGTGGTTCATCGCTGCAGAACAGTCTCCTGGGGTGATCGCCGCTTCTCAATTGCGGCCCCTAAACTTTGGAACACACTACCGAACCATATAAAAACAAGCCCCTCATTGCTTCAGTTTAGAAAAAAAACAGAAGACCTGGTTATTTAATCAGTAAAACATGCTTTTGGACAATCGGATCAGGGAGAGACATCATTGCAGTTTAGCGCCGAGACGCCCACGGGTAATTGTACGCGCTCTATAAGTGTCATTAATAAATAAATAAATAAATATAAACAGCTCAGGAAACCTTATTGTCTGCAAGTTCATGGGAGACCTGGCAAGGATGAGGATCTCTCTGAGCGATATGCCAGGTTGGTGCAGGATCAATTTTCGAAGATTGGATGGTCGGCAGCCCTGAATCTGTCATGCTCGAATCTCTTTCTGCTTGTCTATTCCTGTCCACATGTTTGCCAGTTTGTGGAACCTAGCAAAATAAGTGTCCACAGACTCTCCTTCTGTTTGATATGATTGGTGCAGTTTAAATCTCTTGTAGTCGGGGTTCATCTGTGGATCAAAGTGTTCTATTCAGCTCTGCCACTGCTGCATCAAGGTCTTCAGGCACCTTAGTGTTCGGCAAGCTTTGGAACAAGTCATATAGTTCGTACCTCCTATGTGTAGCATCAGTGACTACTTGAAGGCGCGGTCTGTTTTGCACTTTGTACGGAAACAAATTTGCAATCTTCCTACCCAGTGGTACAATCTGGGCACAGCAGTCAAAGGAAAATCCAGTTGTCTAAAAGTTGGTAGTGTTGCCACTGAGGCCTGCGCACTCTGAAGCTGTGCATGTGAAGCTGGAGCTGGTGGTGCAGTCACTTGACTAGGATCAGTCATCGCTGTGTTTGTAGTGTGAATTTGTAGGGCAAATTGTCACGTCGAGCTACCAACGATCATGGGGTACGGTTCGTACACCCCATGAACATAGGGGTACGAACCGTACCCCTGTGATCATGAGGTGTAGGAACCGTACCCCTACGATCATGGGGTGTTCGAACCGTACCCCTACGATCATGGGATGTACGAACCATACCCTATGTGATTGTGTGGCTCTCTGTACGAATTGCTCATATGCGACGTTTACCGTACGAATCGCGTACTCATTTTCCGGTCCGGATCGTACTTGTTGGGTCATACGGCATGTTTTCAATTCGTACGGTTCACTTTCAGGGTCCGTATCGTACGGATTTTCCCTTGCTTTTCGTACGGTTCGCAACGATTCAACCGTTTTTTTTTACTATGGATTGTACTACGCGATTGGGACGGATTTGTACGATTCGTACGGAAACGGCTACGAATTCGAATCGTCGTATGGATTTATTTCCCGAATCAAAATCGACCCCAATGTATTCATACATTTAACAAAAAAAAATCAAACATACAATTTGCAATATAATAAATACAACAGTAAGGAAATTGCAGGATAGCAGAGGGTAAAAAATTACTATTCCCACTCCAGTGAGTGCAACAGTATGGAAAGTACAGGATAGCGGATGAGTAAAAATTACTATTCCCACTCCAGTGAGTGCAACAGTAGGGAAAGTGAAGGATAGCGGATAAGTAAAAATTACTGTTCTCCACTCCAGTGAGTACAACAGTAGGAAAAGAGCTGGATAGCGGATCAGTATCCATTACTATTCCCACTCCAGTGAGTGCAACAGTAGGGAAAGTGCTAGATGGCAGAGGCGTAAAAATTACTATTCCCACTCCAGTCAGTGCAACAGTAGAGAAAGTGCTGGGAAGCAAAGGGGTAACATTACTATCCCCACTCCAGTGAGTGCAACAGTAGGGAAAGAGCTGGATAGCAGATGAGTCAAAACTACTATTCCCACTCCAGTGGGAGCAACAGCAGGGAAAGTGCTGGATGGCGGAGGATTAAAAATTACTATTCCCACTCCAGTGAGTGCAACAGTAGGGATAGTGCTGGATAGCAGAAGAGTAAAAAATACTATTACCACTTCAGTGAGTGCAACAGTAGGGAAAGTGCTGGATGGCGGAGGAGTGAAAATTACTATTCCCACTCCAGTGAGTGCAACAGTAGGGAAAGAGCTGGATAGCGGATGAGAGAAAATGACTATTCCCACTCCAGTGAGTGCAACAGTAGGGAAACTGCTGGACATCAAATGTGTAAAAATATCTATTCCCACTCCAGTGAGTGCAACAGTAGGGAAAGAACTGGATAGCGGATGAGTGAAAATTACTATTCCCACTCCAGTGAGTGCAACAGTAGGGATAGTGCTGGATAGCGGAAGAGTAAAAATTACTATTCCCACTTCAGTGAGTGCAACAGTAGGGAAAGTGCTGGATAGCGGAGGGGTAAAATTACTATTCCCACTCCAATGAGTGCAACAGTTGGGTAAGTGCTAGATAGCAGAGGCAAAAAAAATAACTATTCCCACACCAGTGAGTACAACACTATGGAAAGTGCAGGAAAGCGGAGGGGTAACAATTACTATTCCCAATCCAGTGAGTGCAACAGTAAGGAAAGTGTTGGATAGCAGGGAAACAAACATTAATAATAACATTTAAATGTTTTAAAAAATGTAAAAAATATAAAAAAGAAATAAACAATATTTTAAAAATAGCAGATTAAATGGATTAAGCATTAACAATAAATATATTAATTACATATATCAAAAAGGTTGAACTATGATCTAAAATAAATAAATGTATAAACAATTTTTTTTTAAATAAGCAAATATTAACCAACAATTTCTTTAAAAAAATATACATATTTATTTAATTTTCTAGCCTATAACACCACACCAATAAAAAAAACTTAAAGTGTTTATTATAATATATTTCCATAACTAACACAATTATTGATCATTTGACAAATTATTATTAAGCACAATAATTTATAAACATTGATTTAATATGCATTCTTTAACACTATACTATTCACAACACACACACCTAAAATGATGTTCACAAATGCCATAATTAATTACTAATTAATTATGTTTAATTAATTAGCTAATATTTATTAATGAATTACTTCTCACCTTTCCCACCATTTTCACCTATAAACACCACAACATACTTTGAATTTTTACACTATTAACATAATTTATTGCCAAGTAATTCATCTAAATTAGTTAACAACTAATTATTAAATCATCAATTAAAAACTAAATTCCTTCCCACCATTCCCACCATTTTCACCTATAAACAGCGCAACACACACATAAAAATAATTACACAATTTATATAATTAATTGCCAATTAATGAATTAAAATTAAGTACCAACTAATTATTAAATCATCAATTAACCCGTTCCATGTGTCGGACAGCCCCCGACCATACGACGTCAGAGTGGGCGAGTGCGGAGGACTACCGGGGGTCGTTCGAACCCCGCCCACTGATTAGTTTGCCTACACCGCAGCGGAATACATGCCGCAGTCAACAGGTTAAAAACTAAATTACTTCCCAACATTTCCTCCATTTTCACCTATAGACAACACAACACATACATAAAAATAATTACACAATTAACATAAACTATTGCCAATTAATTAATTAAATTTAATTAACAACTAATTATTACATAATTGATAAAAAATTTATTTATACATTTATAACTATAACAGCTCAATTCAACAATTATTAGTAAACAAAAATGATTCTATACATTTTATATAATTAAATTACTTTCCACCCTATTCCCCTATAAACTCACAACCCGCTATGGTACTTAAAACACAAAATTCAAATTTTAAAAAACATAACAACTACTCAAAACATTCAATACATTTTATAAAAGTATATTACTTTCCACCCTATTCCCTTATAAACCGACAACCCCCAACGGAACTAAAAAGGCAAAATTCAAGCAATTTTCTGCTTTGATAACTTCTTAAATTTTTACTCAACTCATAAAAATACAAACAAATCTTATACAAAAAATACATGCATCATACACAAATAAAATATAGAATAACACACATAACATTAATACAAAATCTATATTTTAAAATTCTATATTTTTGCAAAATATATTAAACACTTCATATTTTATGCTTTGATATTACTTACCCAAAGTCGATATTCTGCACCATGATATTTTGTCTGTCGATATTCTTGAGCCACGATATTTTTACAACGATATTCAGGTAAGTCGATATTTGTGATTAGATATTTAGTCCCTGCACACTGGCATAGCAGTGGATACTGCAAGAGTCAGGACTGAGGTACAATGGCAGAGCTTTGATTGAGCCCCAGTAATAGAGCAGCAGGAGTGCAACAGTAGAGGGATGTCATGGAATATAAGGAGGATTTGTAAAGCTCGACTTATACCCAGGGGATAGGTCTCTAGGTACTAAAAGTGACAACCTACTACCAGAGCAATCCCTCCGAAAGTTAGGGTGATGAAAAAAAGCTAGGCTTTTAATTATTTCAGGAAACTAGGATGATTAGGTATAGTTTCTAATCTCGGTGGTAGCTAATTCCACACTTCTTCTCTGATTTAACAATATTTAGGAGGGAGTAGACGACTAGAGTCAGATGATCTCAAAGTTCTTGGAGGTGAGTAGGTAATAGTTACATTTTGCAGGCCATGTGGGCCACTTTTTTGAAGCACGCTATGGACAAATGACAATGTGTAAAATTTTAGACAGTGAAGATCCCTAAATTTGGACAAGATGGAACAATTTTGAGAAGGTTATGTAGCAACCTGGCTCAGAGTCAGAATTGTCTAACCTCAAGGTGATCAGAGCATGTACCTTGATCTTCCTGTCTGTTTGTGGGATGCATCTAATCATTCCCCAAGCCTTTTATCAGGGTAAAACAGGAAGCTGCCACAGAAATAATTTGACATTTGAAAGATAGCTAATTGTCAAACTTCATTCCAGAATTTTAAGCAGACTCAGATGAAGAGGGAGATTGACCGAGCACTGTGGGCCACCAGTTTTTAGACCAAAGTGGAGGATCTTTCCCAGAATCAACATTTTAGTCTTCTCCAAATTAAGTTTTGTACAGTTTTGTACAGTTGCCATTGATTCATGAGAAGAATGAGATGAGGCATTGCTTGAACCTATCTTGGCATGAGGACTACTCATTCCTAAGTCAAAGTTGAGAATTATGGTTGCCAAGGCTATCATATAAATGTTAAAGAGTAAAGGGTTCAGAGACGACCCCTGTCGTACTTCATATGGGAGTGATCATGGTTTCAAAGAGAAAGGAGGAAGCTCATGGATTGAGTCCTGTCAGAAACAAAATTAGTGATCTACACAATAGCTGCACCTTTTAATCCTATTTCCTCCAGTCTGAATGGTATGTGATATGGTGTTGAACGCTGCTGACAAGTCCAGAAAGACAAGGGCAGCTGTTACTCAATTATCTATAATACCTTTTGGGTGATTCAAAACAGAAAGAAAAATCTATTCTATTCTAGGAGCCACCCACAGACAAACCTGGGAGGAGTCATGGATGTTATTGGTTTCCTGGTAGAGGATACATTACTGATTTATGTGTTTTTTTAGGATTTTAGCCAGTGCTGGTAATAATTATATAGAATTATAATTAGGAAGTGTAGGCGGGTCTACAAAGGGTTTGTTTAAAAGTGGTGTAACCTGAGCTTGTTTCCAAGATTTGGGAGTAGTAGCTATCTAATGGAAGTGTTGAGTAGTTCACATAAGGTTGGTGCAATCGTGATTGCACTTAGTTTAAGTTTACAGGGGATCAAGGATCATAAGAGATTCTGATTTTCCATTGCTAATAAGGTTCCGCATGGACTGTAGAGAGATGGGGTTGAACTCGTTAAGGCTGTAGGTAATCACAGGAGAGAAGTTACTGATGAAATCAGATTGTAGAGAGCTTCTGGATTGGGGATGTAAAAGCAGCATGCATAATTGGGATTTTGTATAGGAAGAAAGTGAGCAAATTCTCACAGAGTGTTTGTCAATGGGTAAATCTCTGAGTGGTGGTCATCGGGTGGGTCATTGCTTTGACAATTTAAAGATCTTTTTAGATGAGCTTTTTCGGCAATTCAATTTTGTTCCCCTAGAAGCTGCTTTTAGCAAGGATTTATTTATTTTTAGTAGAGTTTCCTGGTTATCCAATATCATTTTTTTTACTGATTCACTATGGGAGAGTCTCCACTTCCGTTCTAATTGTCGACAGTGCTGTGTTTTTTCCTCTTAGTTCCATGGTAAATCAAGGTACCGGTGTTTTATGAAGGGAGGTTAAAATGATCCTGACATGGCGATGGCAAACTTCCTCTTTTACACCTCCCAAGGGCATATTCCTGGCTAATGTAGAATTAAATTCTTGTTCAATAACCAGATACCAGACTCTTTTAAAAGAGAAGCAGTTTTTTATTTGGCCTCAGTGATAGTTTTAAGTACTGTAAAAAGAACCGCAAGATGATCCGGCCAGATTAGAGGTAGCTGTGCAAATATCCAATCTAATCTATGGCCTGCAATGTGAGTGGCTTGAGATTCTCCTTCAATAAGGATTAGAGTAGCCTGCTGCGTAGCAGTATTATCTGTACTTACATCGACAAAATAGTTGAAATCATACAAAATGGCAACATTTGGGGCTTTGGTAATGTAGTATAGAAGAATATCTTTAGAAAAAGAGGAAGAATGGCTCATATATCTGTAAGTAGGGATCCAGACTTAGAGTAAGTAGCGGTGAGTCCAATGGTAAAAACAAGCACCTCAATTTGAGCAATTTTATTGACAGTGGTGGTTGTGCAAGTAAAAGGTGGTTTGCAATCAATGGAAATGCTATCCTCATTATTAGGCCTGGCATTAGCCAAGACAGTTTGATTTTACTAAAATAATATGTGTAATATTCTTACTTAAAGGGGCTTTCAGCCACCATTGATCTTTTGTTGTGTCATTTCCATTTTGCTTCCCGCCCACTACAGCATACAGTATGAGGCAATGGTTCAGCCTACGTAAGCCACTGGCTAACATCACTTGGAGTGACTCATTTTGATTTTTCACGGGGTGAACATCAACACACAAGCTAGTTCTCTTCATTGCCAGTGTTGCCTGGTGTCATAGTAGGACACATTTAAAGTGAACGCTGAACACTTTCCAGCTTTATCAGTTACTGTCTCCTTCCAATACTGTTGTAAATTCCTTTTGAAGTGGACTGCTGCTATTTCACAACATATCATATTTTGTTCTTGGACTCTGCTTCACCAATGGTTATTTAATAAATTTAGTCCAGGAAGAAAGCCAAACTTTATTGAATTTAATTTGCCGCACACTTGTAACAGTTTCATTTAAAAATTGGTGGGTGTAATTTGGGTTTTAGCATCTAATATTTTACACCGAGTGCCCTCTTTCCTTCCTTCCTTCCTTCCATCTTCTTTCTTTCCTTTTTTCTTCCCTCCATCTTGGAATTTCTTGTTTGCCTTCTTTTTTCCTCCTTTTTTGCCTTCTTCTTTCATTCTTGCCTTTCTTTTTTGCCTTCTTCCTTTTTTCGTTCTATCATTCTTTTTTGCCTTCTTTCCTACTGTCTTTCTTCTTTCTTTTTTGCATTATTTTCTTTTTCGTTTCCTTCATGCCTTTTTTCTTTCTGAATCCACCTTCTTTCTTAGCTCCTTTCTTTATTTTTCCTTCTTTCTTTCTTTTTGCCTCCTTTCAATCATTATTTCTGTTTTGCCTACTTTCCTTTTTCCTTCCATCTTGCTTTCTTTCATTCTTTACTTCCTTTTTGTCTGATGTCATGTTTTTCTTTCTTTCTTTTTCTCCTTATTTTCTTTTTTGTTTATTCCTTCCTCAATATCTTTCCTTTTTGCATCTTCATTTCTTGCCTACTTTACTGTTTTCTTTCCTTTCATCCAACTGTCTTTCCTTTGTCTTTATTTTTTCCTTCTTTCCTTCATCCTTTTTTTTGTTTTTGCCATCTTTCTTACTTTATTTTTCAAATTCACTTTGTTTTTTGCCTTTGTTCCTTCTTTCTGCCCTTTTCCCTTTGTGCTTTCTTTCTTGCCTTCTTTTCTTCATTCTTTCTTTCCAGTTTTCTTTCCTTTCTTTCTTTCTGTTTTGCCTTCTTTCTTCCAGACCATCCTTATTTTGTTCTTATTTCCTCCATCCTTTTTTGTCTACTTTCCTTTCCATCTGTCTTTCTTTCCTTCTTTCTTTCTTTTTGCCTAGTTTCCTGTTTCTTTTCTTTCTTTAATTATTTATTTTGTTATTTCATTCTTTTTTCTTTCTTTCTTTTTTCTTTCTTTGTGCTTCTTTTCTTTTTTTTTTCCTTCCTTCCTTTCTTTTTTGCCTTCTTTCCTTTTTTTACATCTTTCCTTGATTAGTTTCCTTTTTGTATCTTTATTTCTTGCCTTCTTTACGGTTTCCTTTCCTTCTATCCTACTTTCTTTTCTTTTTTTTGCCTTCTTTCCTTCATAATTTCTATCTTTTTGCCTTTGTTCTTACTTTCTGTTTGGCATTTTTTCTTTCTTTTTTAGTTTCTTCCTTATTTTTGCAATTTTCTTTCCTTTTTGAATTATTTTCTTTTTTTCCATTCTTTCCCTGTTTCTTGCTTTCTGTTTTGCCTTCTTTCATCCATACCTTCCTTCTTTCTTTTTTCCCTATTTCTTTCCTTATTTCTTACCTTTTTTTCTTTTGTGCCTTTCCTTTTTTTTCTTCTATCTTTTTTGGTCTCTTTCCTTTGTTCTTGCCTTCTTGCTTACTGTCTTTCTTTTTTACCTTCTTTCTTCCTTTTCCTTTCCTTTTTCTTTCTTTCCTTTTCCTTCTGTTTGCCCTTTTCCATCTTTCCTCCTTTTTTCCTTTCTGACTTCCTGTCTTCCCTTTTTGCCTCCCTCACTTCATTCCTTCCTTTTGCCCCCTTCCTTCCTTTTTTTGCCCTTCTTCCTTCCTTTTTTGTCTGCCTTCCATCTTTTTCGCTTGCTGTCCTTCCTTCCTTTTTTCCTTCCTTCTTCTCTCTCTTCTCTTCTCCCTGAAAGGAAAGCCCAGCAGTCAATGCCAGAAAATAGCTTTTTAGGTCTGTGTTAGCCACGACCTTTTGATCCTATTAAAAGTAATAAAAACATTGTTACAGTGTTTTTAATCAGACATCTTCCATTAGCCTGTGACTCTGTAACGCATATTTTTTTCCATACACACTCCAGCATGCATTAAGGGGCAATGTAAGCCTACTTCAGCCATTGACTGACTTACTCGGAGTAATGGCAGGATGCCCTTTCACAAGGAGAACAGCCACACACGATAGTTCCCTTCAGTGCCAGTTGTACCACTTTAATGCGTACTTTTTTTAGACCAGAAAAACACTTTTGCCTTTAGCATTAAGGGGCAAAAATAGCCTCCTTCAGCTATTGAATGACATCACTGTTGGTGATGGCATGCTGCCCTTTCAAAAGAACAACACCCACACACAAGATAGTTCCCTCCAGTACTGGATGTACCATAGTAATGTGTACTTTTTTGAGACCAGTACAACACTTTTGCCTTTAGGCAATGTTTTTTAAGACTTAACAAGGGCCAAACAGCTTCCCAAACAATAAAGTTGTGCAAAAATCATGACAAAAACAAAATAATTGGCAAAGGCTGGCTGCCAACGCCAGACCTATTGGCTTTGCCAGTGCTTGCTATCTGTGCAGCTTTGGTAGGCAATGGAGTAGCCAGGGGGGTTTCCTGTTTCAATATCAGATACAGAGCACTTTTTACAATAAGTTTCCATAAGGGAAATTGCATCAGGATTCAGGTCAGTGATGAAATTGAAGATGTTGCGTTTGTGCTTTGATAATGATCTCATATTAATTAAATACAATTTGAAAGACTGTCCTCTGGCCCAGCTAAACTTTTTCCTTAGGGGAGCTGTAGCATTGTCCACATATGGAGGGTAATTACGTATTGTAGGGCACATGGAACAAATGTTTTGTTCAAAGTTAATTATTTCTCCATGTAGTGTTTTACGTTTACCCATTGGGCTCAAACAAGGGAGCTCAAGCCGAGAATATGATGAATGTTTGGTCATAGCGCTACCAAAGGGAGTGAAGCCAGACACAGTTCAGCACAGACAGGCACAGAAGGGTCTGCCTTTGGCGTGCCATTAGCTCGCGGACGCACAGCTTTGACACGTTTGCAGTCCTATGTCCTGGCCGGGCTGTGGGCAAGAAGCGCTAGAGTTCTAATTCTGTGAGAGCATGCAAAGAGCACAAAACAGGAGGGACAAATAAAAACGAACTAAGGGGCATATTATCAAGGGATTTATCTCTGCTTTTTTTAACTTTAAAAGCCAAGAAAGCGGAGATAAAAGTATCTCCCTATCAGCAACAGGGTGCTAACACGCAAATTCCCATGTTAGCACCCTTTTTCTCTACGCTTCCCCTTGCATCTCTAATGAGATGCAAAGGGGGCGTTCCAGAGAAAAATAATAGGAGAAATGTTGTTAAGCGACATTTCTCCTATTATCAAGGATATCGCTAATCCTGTTAGTGATTAAAAAAGCAGCGCTAACCGCGGTTAGCGCTGCTTTTTTTACACCTGGTATTTTCCTGACTTAGCCATGATATCCTATGGAAGGTGGATATAATGGCTACGTTTGTGAGCCCCTATCATCAAGCTAACGCCAAACATCGAGAGATTATCGTTGGTTTTCCAGCGATAATCTCTCATTTGGCAGTTAGCGCGAGGATTTTAATCACTTCTGAGATAAGCGTTGCTAATAGTACACTATCTCAGTGATAAAAACTCATGCTACCTGGCGATAATTATCCTAGCGCTAAGTGCGTTTAGCCATAATTATCGCTGGGGCTTTATAATATGGCCCTGGATTCCTTCAGATCCAGGGTGTGAGGTAAAGCTCCCTTGCCACACACACTACCAAGGAAAATAATATAACTATAATAAAAATTTGAACATTAAAATCATAAACATAAGAGAAAAACTCACATGGAGTACAGTCAAATGTCCTGTGGGAGCAAAACACCACCAAGAAATACAAGGGAATGAACAGTAGGGTTAGGCATACCGGCGGTGAGGACTAATACCTCCCAGTAAGGTGATGTCAGGCATTCCACGCTCAAAGGAGGCGAATGCGCAGCTTTGCTACTTTTGTAGTCCTCTGTTCTGGGAGGTGGTGTGGCCAAGAACAGCTAGAGTGGTAACTCTGTAAGAGCACAAAGCAGGAGAGGCAAATAAAAGCAAATTGGATCACTGCAGAGTTTGTGTGTGGGAGAGGTGTGGCGCAGTGGCTTGAGCATCTCACGCGATCGCCGGTGGCAACTCAGCATCATGTGACTCTGGGCAATAGCTTACTTAATCTCCCCTATGGCCCTTAGCGCTTGCATTCCCTTAGGGATGATAAGTTACGTTGATCATTTATGTGGAATTATTATCATTTATTATAAACTCCTATGCGGGATGAAACACATTGGTGATTTGCAGTTCCCAGTGCTAGAATAACTGGAACTGTTCCATGTTAGGTTGTGCTGCATTGGTAGTGCCACAGTACTGGAATGGCAGAGGCACTGCCAGGAAGGGATGGGGTGCAGTGGTGTGTGGATCTCGGTGCTAGAGTTGTCACCTGCAAAAAGGACCTCAACCTCCTCCTATTTAACAAGACACATTGGTTACTCAATCTCGACCAAACTTAAGTACTCTCTCCACCAGGATCTGAACTAACTTTGTTATGTGACCCCATCATCTAATTCGATACATTAACTTTGAACGACCTTTGACCAACTCTTGTAATTGTCTCATGTGGTAACTCTTACTTGCATTTGCCGATGTAAACGCCCATGTTTAAATTAATGTACCTGGAACTTGCTCAGGGCCGGACTGGGAACCGAAACCGGCCCTGGCAAACAGCTCGGCCGACACCCCCAGGGGTGGAGAGGTGGATGGTGCTACTGGAAAGCACCACGCCCTTCTCACGGCTGCCGCTTTGGTAGGGGGGCGGTATTGCAGCTATCCTGCAAAACCGGACCCGGTAACAAAAACGGCCCCCACCCTGGCGTCCACCAGAGAAATGCCCGGTGCCGCTACAGCCATTCCGGCCCTGTAACCCATATATCCTGCTACTGTTGTATAGCCTTCAGGCCATGTCCAAGTCGATATAACTTTACAAATAAGTAGGAGAAGCAGGGGGTCATGATTGGGGTACATTGGCAGACCTAATAGAAGAGAAGGAGTGCTGGAAGTTAGGGCTGAGGTGCAATGGTGGCGTTCGACCCCCGTGCTACAATGGCAGGGAATGCTGCAGGTCAGGATTCAGGGACCTTTGCTAGAACATAGAATGGACCCTTTACTGACAGAGCACGGGAGCTAGGTAATTTGACTGAGATTCGTGGGAGATCTGTCTCTTCCGCACTTTCTGTTTAAATCGCATTCTCCTGTTCTTGAAACATTTCTCACACTTAAGAACAAGACTTACTAAGAGTAAGACCTATTTTGGCAGCATGTGGGGGAGGAACAGCAGGTTGGAGGCGGCCTTGCAGGCCTACAATGAACATAGAAAGCCTAAAACAGCCACAGATTTCTTTTAAAAATAAATGAAAGAGACCTGTTAAAAATAAAACGCGTTTAATTCAGAGAAAGTTAAACATTTCTGGTTAATGACTGTTTCACGAAGCAAACTGCTTCTGGCCTTTCCCTTTTAAAGACATGCGTGGTTGGAAAACCAATATTCAGGAGCTGTTCTTTTTTTATTTAAGTATACTGTGTTGAAATGAGTATTAATATTAATAGAATCGTCAGTGACAAAGAGATATCGAGTTAAGAAGGGCCCAGCATGCAAAGTCCTTTATTCAGTCCATTGGAATTATGCCTCAGTTGAGGAGGAAATTTACAGCAATTTCCTAAATTATGTGCACAAAGAAAGAAAATTAAACATAGAATTGCAGGGCAATCTGTGACAGCGTTATGTCATTTGCTTGTCATTTTAAGACACATTTTTATCACAGGTGGGGAAAACGTTTCACCTCTTTAGTACCAAAAGATTTTGTAGAAACGTTCGATTGATATGAGCTATAAATATTTATTTGCTTAGATCACCAGGTTATGCAGTAGATGGTGGATCATGGGGCAAGTGTAGTCAATCCTCAATTATGCAGAAAAAAAACTTAATTTTAGTGGCCACTCCATGATGGTCTCTGGCGTGTAGAATGAGTATTTGGGGAGCCGACCCCCAGAAGGGCACCACCCCGCCCACTCCCCCCCCCCCCCCCGAGTTATGGGAGATTTGAAACAGCCCAGGCCTTGTATGGGTTATCTGGGCTACCCCTGCAAAGCGGGATAACCCAACATATAAAAAAGTGGCATTTTGAGCTGTAAGACGCAGTGTTGCCAGACTGGGCTGTTTCCCGCACAGATGGGTGATGTTTTTATCATTTGTGTGGGAAATACCTCTCCTGGAAGGTTGTGCTTTTTTGCCCGTTTGTGTACAAAAGTTTTGATACAGGTACGCCACTAGAGAAAATGTTCGCCCTCAGGCCCCAGTACGGTAATGCAGTTTGGTAGTGACGTCAATCATTGGAAGCGTGACGGCCCTGTTTCATCCTGCTGGCCAACCGCAAGAGTGACTTCTAGAGCAATGTTGTCATGCGGGGCAGCCCAGTTATTCACTTTTTAGGTCGAGCCTAGCGGCAGCGTGCATGCGCTGCTTGTTCTGCGAGGCATACAGTAGTAGAGTATGGTGTGAAAGCCTCGCCCACTCTCCGCCCATACTTTTTATTGGCTGGTGTCATTGTCCTTGGTAAATGTTGGCTTCTGATTCATTATGAGGCTTGTTAGTCCCTCTTTCTTACCACCCTGTCTCCATTTGGTACCGCCCATGAGGACTCGATCTTTTACTGTTTCCTAACTCTGGAGCTTTCTTACCAACTCTGAGAACTATTTACTTCTTTAAGGGACACAGCACGCATGGGGTGCCAGCTTCGGTTATGGCGGCCGCTTCCTACCCTAATCTGCAATTCGTTTTCTGCAAACTTAAGTGTGTGCAGAAGTCAAATGCCCATTCTCCTTGTTTTTTCTAGTGCCTGCTCTTTTACATGTTTTTTTGTTGTTTTATATAGCGCGAACTAGACCAGAGACATCGGGTATCAGAGTGTTTTACATAGCACCAGTTTTGTTACAGAAGGACACAATGTGTGCCCTGTACCTTACACTGTGAAGCGCATGCAATGCTTCAAGCGTTTGAAATGGGGTAGGGGGGAGGGTGCAAAAATGCTAAAGACTGCTTCTCAGGCTAGGACTCAGACTGTATAACTTTCTGAAGAAAACGTGTAATAAACTGTATGGCGTCACATGCCCTTTGTACACGTCATAGTTCCCTTGGAGTCCGGGGGGCTTGCGGCGCTTCTGTTTCAGAGCTCAGTAATCCAGTCAACGCAGTTAGGCGAACCCAAGGATTCCTTGAGACTGAAATCTCCAAGCACACTTCTGTGTTATTATAATTGAGTGAATATTTGTCTTAGCAGAGGGTACGTGCAGCCTTGGAGGCGTTCACGGAGGCGGGGGGGTTGAAGGACTCAGCCCGCTTTTGGAGAGTAATTAATAACCCTTGTTTCACGGACCCAAATAAGCCAGGGCTATGCAATAATATTCTCCCAGAACAATGGCAGCAGCTTTTTATTAGGGCTTGAGTAACCACCGTCATAGTCAGGGTGAGCTGCAGACCCCATCCACATCACTAAGTATCAACCCTGGTACACAGTCAAAATATCGAGTATGAAATATCGATGTACCAAAATATCGTGTCAGTAATTTCGAAGGTGCAGAATATCGAAGACAAGAATATCGTAGGACAGAACATTGACCCTAAGGTAAGTAATATCGAAATACTTAATATCGATGTAAGTAATATCGAAGTTAGTAATATCAATAGCATATATATCGATGTTACTAATTTCGATTACACTAATATCGATATTTGTATTATTTATTTTGTTTTTTATTATGTATGTGTTATATGTTTTACTTAAGTAATTAAAATAATTAATATTATATGTGTATTACATTTATATATTAATACATTTATTTATAAGTAAATTATATGTTTTAGTACCGGAGCGGGTTGTGGGTTTATAGGGGAATAGGGTGGGAAGTAATTTAATTATGTTAAATAGATTATTAATTAATAGGATTTAATAATACATTGTAGTTAATTGGTAATTATTTTTTATTGATTGGAAAATAATTTAAATTAATTGATTAATAGATAAATATGTTGTGTAGCGGGTTATGGGTTTATAGGGAAATAGGGTGGGAAGTAATATAAATATCTTAAATTAATTAATAATTAGTAGTTAATATTATTATAAATACTTGGTGATTAAATTTAATTAATTGGTAAATTATTTTAATTAATTGATTAATTGATAAATATGTTCTATAGCGGGTTGTGGGTTTATAGGGGAATAGGGTGGGTAGTAATTTAATTATGTTAAATTAAAAAATAATTAGTAGTTATTATTAAATAATTTAAAAAAATTGGTAAATAAATTTAATTAATGGTTATTTCATTATAAATAATTGATTAATTGATATATATGTACTGTAGCGGGTTGTGGGTTTATAGGGGAATAGGGTGGGAAGTTATTTAATTATGTATAATAAATTATTAATTAGTAGGAATTATAAATTAATTTTAATTAATTGGTAAATAATTAACATTAATTGGTAATTAATTTTAATTGATTGGTAAATAATTGTAATTAATTCATAAATAGATAAATGGGTTCTGTTGTGGGTAGTGGGTTTATAGGGGAATATGGTGGAAAGTAATGTAAATGTAATTAAGTAATACTTTTTTTAAAATTATTGTTTTGTAAATAATATAATTGTTAAATAATTAGTAATTGGTAAATACATATTATAAAATGGTATATTTTAATATTTATTTTTGGTTAAATATATTTAGGTAATCATGTTTTTTATAATTATGTATAGGTATTGTATATGGTTTAAATTATTTTAATACTTTATATCATTTTTGACATAAAAAGCTGTTAGTTTTTACGTATGTTATTTTAACCCCTACGCTATCCAACATTTTCCCTACTGTTGCATTCTCTGGAGTTGGAATAGTAATTGTTACCCCTACGCTATCCAACACTTTTCCTACTGTTGTACTCTCTGGAGTGGGAATAGTAATTTTTACCCCTACGCTATCCAACACTTTCCCTACTGTTGCACTCTCTGGAGTGGGAATAGTAATTGTTACCCCTACGCTATCCAACGCTTTCCCTTCTGTTGCACTCTCTGGAGTGGGAATAGTAATTGTTACCCCTACGCTATCCAACGCTTTCCCTACTGTTGCACTCTCTGGAGTGGGAATAGTAATTTTTACTCCTACGCTATCCAACGCTTTTCCTACTGTTGCACTCTCTGGAGTGGGAATAGTAATTTTACTCCTACGCTATCCAACGCTTTCCCTACTGATGCACTCTCTGGAATGGGAATAGTAATTTTTACTCCCATGCTATCCAACGCTTTCCCTACTGTTGCACTCTCTGGAGTGGGAATAGTAATTTTTACCCCTACACTATCCAACGCTTTCCCTACTGTTGCACTCTCTGGAGTGGGAATAGTAATTTTTACTCCTACGCTATCCAACGCTTTTCCTACTGATGCACTCTCTGGAGTGGGAATAGTAATTTTTATTCCTACGCTATCCAACGCTTTCCCTACTGTTGCACTCTCTGGAGTGGGAATAGTAATTTTTACCCCTATGCTATCCAACGCTTTCCCTACTGTTGCACTCTCTGGAGTGGGAATAGTAATTTTTACTCCTACGCTATCCAACGCTTTCCCTACTGTTGCACTCTGTGGAGTGGGAATAGTAATTAATACTCCTACGCTATCCAACGCTTTCCCTACTGTTGCACTCTCCCTGGAGTGGGAATAGTAATTTTTACCCCTACGCTATCCAACGCTTTCCCTACTGTTGCAGTCTCGAGTGGGAATAGTAATTTTTACTCCTACGCTATCCAACTATTTCCCTACTGATGCACTCTCTGGAGTGGGAATAGTAAGTTTTACTCCAACGCTATCCAACGCTTTCCCTACTGTTGCACTCTCTGGAGTTGGAATAGTAATTGTTACCCCTACGCTATCCAACGCTTTCCCTACTGTTGCACTCTCTGGAGTAGGAATAGTAATTTTTACTCCTACGCTATGCAATGCTTTCCCTACTGTTGCACTCTCTGGAGTGGGAATAGTAATTTTTACCCCTACGCTATCCAACGCTTTCCCTACTGTTGCACTCTCTGGAGTGGGAATAGTAATTTTTACCCCTATGCTATCCAACGCTTTACCTACTGTTGCACTCTCTGGAGTGGGAATATTAATTTTTACTCCTACGCTATCCAATGCTTTCCCTACTGTTGCACTCTCTGGAGTTGGAATAGTAATTTTTACCCCTACGCTATCCAATGCTTTCCCTACTGTTGCACTCTCTGGAGTGAGAATAGTAATTTTGACCCCTACGCTATCCAACATTTTATATAATTAATTGTAAAAATATTAAAAGTATATTTAATTTTTTATGTTTTGTACATTTTATTTATGTTATTGTATTATGTTTGTAAATGTATTTGTAAATTAGAATATAATTTAATAATTTATAAGTTAGTAAAATAATTATTACAACATATTGTT
The DNA here is from genome assembly GCF_964263255.1 of Lissotriton vulgaris. Taxonomy (NCBI): domain Eukaryota; kingdom Metazoa; phylum Chordata; class Amphibia; order Caudata; family Salamandridae; genus Lissotriton; species Lissotriton vulgaris. The sequence goes on from NC_141695.1 coordinate 1,376,591,869, forward strand.
CAGAACATATATATTACATATTTACAGTATATATTTAATTAATGTGTTATTATTATATATGTATTATTTATTATTTTTAAACATTATTAGATACTTATAACTATGTATATTATATTTATTTGTGTAATTTAATTAATTTTACAATTATATTTTAAAAGAAAAAAAAACGATAATTTTTAACATCGATATTTTTAACATCTATATTATTTTTTCGATATTTTTGTACTTACCATGTTGTTGATAGGATGTCGATATTCTTGCCCTCGATATTTTAGACTCGATATTTCTGTAGGTCGATATTTTGGAGGTCGAAATTTTGTCAGTGATTCATCAACCCTGTTACCTTCTCCTTGAACGAAGTAAGTGTAGGAATTGAGGGCCTGATGGGGAACAAAGCACCGGGCCAGATGCGATACCACCAGACCTCTTTCGCTGTAACACGGAGGTCTGGGCCCCTCCACTAACTAGGGTACTAAATGCAGCAATAAGCTCAGCAATGCCAGCTTCTTGGTCTTCTACCATTATTGTGCCAATTTTCAAGAAAGGCGATAGGGATAGTCCACACTGCTATCGACCCATATCCCTGAAGAGATGTCTCAGCGAAGGTTCTGAGGTGGGTGATTTCAAACAGGCTGATGGAATGGGCAGAGGCTACACAAATTATCACAAACGCTCAATACGGGTTCCGCCTGGGGAAATCCACTATAGAGCAATGCCTCAACTTGTTTCACATCACCGCAAAATATACAGTAGCTAAGTCTGGGGCATTATACTTAGCTTTTCATGAACTCACTGCGCCTTTTGACCGCGTGAATCGCAGTAAATTGTGGGCAATAATGGGTGATCTTGAGGTGGATCCGGCAATAATAAACATTCTTCAATCGCTGCATTCCAATACTACAGCTGCTGTTAGATACACACAGGAGGGGAAGGTAACGGATCATTTCAAGTGTTTAAGTGGAGTCAGACAAGGATGCATATTAGCGCCGTTTTTGTTTACCCTATATATTAACAGTCTAGACACCACTTTGCGCGACATTAAAGCAGACTTGCCGAGAATAGGGGCAAGGGCGGCCCGGGTACTGCTTTACCTAGATGATGCGGTGCTCCTTGCCTATACCCCACATGGCCTGCAGCTTTTAATTGATGGTTTTGTAAAGTTTATGGAAAACCTGGATAGGTTCCCTGATCAAACAAAATCATATTTCATGGAGATGGGGAAGAAGCCAAGAAATTCCTACAATTTTACCATAGGCTCATATACCCTAGGCAAAGTCCCAGCCTTTGCATATTTGGGCATGTTTTTGACGGTCATTTGAATTTTAAACATTTATTAGAGGAAAAGTGCCTGGTCCTGAACAGGTCTACAGGTTCTATTGCAAACTTTGCACATAGGTTAGGGTGCTGCATCCCAGGTATGAGTTAAAGTTATATATCTCAATCTGTTGTGCCAAGGTTTTATATGGAAGTGAGGTGTTTGAATTCGTCAAGACTACTAATTTGCAAAGGGAAGAAAACAATACACTTGAGGCGTTTATTGAACGTCCATCATAGTACCCCGGCATTTAGCGTTCATGGAGAACTGGGGATTAAATATATCTCAGACCTGGTGGCAGTTAAGCCCCTACTATGTTGGTTGAAGATTTGGACACGCCTGACAAGGCTGGTAATTCAGGACTGTCTCTCCTTAGACCACACAATGAAAATCCCCTGGATAAAATACGTTAAGTATTCTTTCACCAAACTAGGGCGTGCAGGACTGTTTACCACACCGGAAACAATAAGACCTAAGGACAAGGGTAATACCAAAGTCCTCTACTCAAAGTTTGCCATGGTGCAACGCGAAACAGCTGAACTTGTTAAACACACAGTGAGAGATTATATTCTAGTTAAAACAACTCAGGGTATAGAACCATATTTAACATTAATGACGAGCGCACATGATAGATTTTAAATTACTCATTTTAGATTACATTTTATTCATCAACTATTGGCGGTACCAACAGGTTTTATTATAAACGCAGAAGAGAGAAGGCCCTGTGGCTGTGACAATGGGTCTTCGCAGGATACCCCTCATTTAGTCCTCTCTGCCCTTATTACGCCTACCCTAAAAAAAAAATTGAAGGGTCTGTTAGGAAAAGCTGGATTTAAGCAGGCAGGCAATAGCTTTGCTATTTTTTAAATTGTCAACTGATGTTTTTACTCTTTTTTGTGTGGTTAACTTTTTAAGATCTGCTCTAAAGCTAAGAATCACGAGGGGGGATTAAAGTCTTGAAGTATCTTTGTTACTCTGCCGCAATACCTAGTCCAAGTGTCTGATTCATGTATGTGGTAACCCTCTCACAGCCTGTTTTAGAGAAATGTATACTTGTGAGATCTTTTATGAATGACTTGTTATTTATATGCTTTTATGATTTGTTGTTCAAATCAACTTAAGTTCACTATTGGTTGATTGAGTCAATATTTGTCTTAGCAGAGGGTACGTGACCCCCCCCACCCCCACCACCACCACACCCTCCCCCCAGATGTGTGTAGCGAACAGTATGAATTGTCTGCCTTGTAGGCATATAGGTGAGTTCAGGGTTTCGTGAAACAAATGGAGCTTTGAAGGCAGCCGTCTCCCCCAACCCTCGCACTCCCACTCCTCTCATAGCAATGTTCTCAAGCCGGTTAGAAGACTGTTCAGAGTCTCTGTGCTCATGCATTCTTTGACCTCTCTGAAAAGAGTGTCAGAAGAAACGAGTGAGACATGTCGAGGGAGAGTGTGAAGAGACAGTGATGAAGATGATGAGAGAATGTTGCATTACGATCAGAGCTGGAGAACCTGGTTTGAGTCCCCGCCTCGACTCAATAGCCTTTAATTCTAGAGAAATCATTTAAGCTCCCCGTGAATTGAGCCTTATGTAATGTAACAGGTGCTCATACAAAGCGTTCCAAAGCTCTTGGATCGAATTTGTGCTAACCTACAACTGCAACCAAAATGAAGAAAGCGGTGGTGCGGCCAAAATATGCAGCTGCACGAAGAGTCGAGAGACGAGGCGAGAAAAGATGTGAGTGGCACACGCGGGAGGATATATTTTGTTTTGCAGTTTCATATAGCGCAAACTCGACCCAAAGGTATCGGAGCACTTTACCTGAGCAGCAGCCGAATTACAGGTGAAGAAATTCATTTTCAGGCTCCGACCGATTAAGTGATTAGCCCAGGATCACAAGATGTTGTGCTAATTCAGAGACTGAATGTGGTTCCCAGTGCTTAATTTGAAAAGAAAAGAAATGCAGGTGCTTAAAATGTTGCCAAGCAGGCCAGCGCACACGTCTTCCTCCGGTGAGCCCCATTTTCAAAACTCGAAGTGCCTCAATCTCTATCTTCTAACCTTGATCTGTTGTCTGTGCCCTAAGTCTTTGCTCTAAGAGTCTATCCTCTCACCTCTCTAATTGTTTTCTATCACCTTTGTCACACCCTGTATTTCCTTTCTATCACCTTTGTCACACCCTGTATTTCTTATTTGCCCTCTATTCATTTTAGCCCTGCCCTTTTTTCTCTTCACTTTTATCCATGCTCTGCTCTCTGTCTCCTCAATCTTGGCTCTTTACTATCACTCTCTAGCAGTGATTAGCTGTGTCTCCATTTTACCATTTGTCTGCTTTTTTTCCTCTGTCCTGTCCTCCAGATCCTTTCATTCTATCTTCTCTCTTCTTAATGCTCTCTTCTTCACATTATGGCTGCTTTCTCTTTGTATCTGATTTGTTCTCCTCCTTTTCTTCTACTTTGTTCTGTTTTATCTCTCACCTCTCTTGTTGTTTCTTCTCCTCTTTACTCTCGCTGTCTCATCTCTAACACTGTTGCTGCCTGTGACCTCTGTCTTCAGCCTGTACATGTCCCTGCTATTTTGAACTCTGCATTTTCCTGTTGTCATTCCTAAAGAAGCAGAAGATGTTTTACTTTCTTACCTACCCTTAGTGCAAAAACAAAATGTACACCAAATGAAAATGCTTTTTTGCATATATTAATCAGTGTGGTATGACTGGGTTTATTGCGGAACAGGCGGCTGCTTGAGCACAGCAGGTCATGTCACTGCTAGTGCTGCCTGCAATTAGTATGTTCAGGGATGGCGACGGCATCGGAATCCACTGCTCAGCTTGCTGTGATCCTGCCTGCTACAGCACAGGCATTGTCCCCAGCAGTAATGCTGCCAAGGCTGGTAAGTATGGCTGTGGTGCCTACTGGACTCACTCAAGCTCAGCAATTACCATGCTGGGGTGCAGCGCACAGATTCTACTGGTGATGCCATGGCGCACAAAAGTTGTGTTGGGCCACTGCCTCATCGAGCACACTGAAGATAGCAGCAATGCAGGACTTCGGGATAAGCTACTTTGGCTACACAACAAGTGGAAAGTCTACACCTACTTTCATTTATTATTCCTCAAGAGCCCACACTCACATGTTCTAAATGCGCTCTTGCACTTCCTTGCTTCAACTCTGTCATGCACCAGCTCCCAGCTACAATTATTCAATGGGAGATTTAGGCTCAGGCAGCGGCAGGGTGCAGCAGACTAGGGGAATAGAATGCAAGCCATAGTTCGTCAATGACTTCTTGGATTTGGATCAGCGTGATGACTGTGAGAAGTTGGCCCGATATGCAACGTTCGCTATTCTAGCGACCGCTATGTATCGTTCCAACGACCCTTATGGTGTTTGGTTGTAAGTCAACCTATAGACCAGCTATCCTAGTAGCGTGGATACGAGCAGTCTAAGGCTAAAGACACGAGAGGGCGTGTTAAGCCAGCTGTTTACCACACATGTACCCCTTGAACACCCAGTGAAAGGACACCACACAAGTGTTATGAAAATAAACAGTATATTTATTAAGAATCACAACAGCCCTGTACTCTTTATGAGGACAGGGTACTAAGCACAAACCAAATCTCTTTAGCAAATACTTCAAGTGCACAATTTAGACACAAGTGTCCGAGGACACGGAAAGATAAAGGTCTCGGGCGGACCCGATAAGGCAAGTCGGAAGCGAGGGACTCGGGACCCTAGAGTAAGGAGGCTATGCAGGCACCGAAATGCCGAGTTACCTAGCCACGAGGGCTGCGGCTGCACAAGTCTTACAGGCGTCGGGGTCTTCGCTGACGAGCCAGGAGCCGGAAGAAAAGGAGTTGCTGGCCGGCGACCAGTGCTGAATAGTTCGTAGAGATCCAAGCCTGGATCGGAGATTGAAGAAACCTGAAAGCAGAGGGGACCAAGTTCGTACTACTAGCCAGTAGTCAGAGGGTACCAGGAAGGCACCGGTTGGCCGTCACCTCGACCAGGTGAGTGGGCGACGCTAGGCTCTGCAGTCTCACGGACCAGGAGGCGTTGTCGGCGACCACGGTGGAGGTGCGAGCTGTCCCACGAAGGATGATGCTGTCGGCGTCGCTGGGCCCAGGATGGGGCAACAAGCCTTGGCAGATCTCAGGGCCACGTGGTGGGCCTAAGATGGCGTCTTGAGTGGACCAGGAGGGTCCGGGGTGCTTCTCGCAAAGATGGAAGCAAGGGCCAGTCTGAAGCAACCAGACCAGCAGTGATGATTCTTGGATGTCGTCACAGAAGGGCACAAGCCAGCGGCTAGTGACCAGACAACGTGCTGAGCAGCGAGCAGAAGGGCCCCACGCAGATCGTGGAAATGCTGGGAGACTGCACTTCGGTGCTGGAGCGGCTCAGGGTCGGGGCTTCTCGGACCCCAGAGCACTCACCAGAGAGTTACCTCGATGGTCGTGCTGGTTGTTAAGAGCGTGCAGGTTCTGATGATGGCCGGTCCCTCGAGGTCTCGTCGCACCCACAGATCACAGCTGAGCTGATGACGTGGGTAGAGGTCAGAGGTGCCAGGGAAGCCGGTTCTCGTCGAGCTGGGCCGTCGGATTCCTTGAGGAAGGACTTACAGCAAACCGCAGAGTTCTTAGTTGGTGCCCGCTGATGCAGGGTGACTACTCCTTAGTCACAAGGGAGAAATCTTGAGAAGAGTCTTGAATGTCCTTTCGTAGAAAGTAGTTCTTGAATCAAAGATGATCTAATTTGGAAGGGTCCCCGCTCCGGTCTTTATGCTAAAGAAAGGGGTGGGTACATGACTAGGTCCTGCCCTAAGGGTGGGACCAGGAAGGGGGGCAGTTACGCCCCTCTCCCCTGCCGGACTTTCCCCAGGCCAGGGCTGTCGCCCCTGGAACTGGTTCTAACCGGCAGATGCGTAGTGAGCACCGGGGTGCCACTTCGCAGTCACCTTCTCGCCAAAGCCCTACCTACCCAGAATACACAAACCCTGTCTGGGACGGTGCGAACAGCGCCCTCGACAGGAAACCCTTTGTCCAAGTGCTCCTCGCTGGAAGGACTCCCAGCAGCAGGAGGTCAGACTCGTGTCTGTGGTGGCAGCATCCATTTTGTGGAGCTGAGGCTTCAGTTAACTTTAACCGGGGTTCACAGTTACGTACATGTCGTGTCCCTCTAGAAGGGTGGGATGCTAACCTCATCGCCAGAATTGGTGAGAGGGCAGCACCCCGATTCGTATGACACCTTACTCGACATGCCTTGATAACGCGACACCGGAGTTACCGATATGGTACGCGTTATCATGGAACAGCTATTGGGTCTTGATTCCGCAAGCTGCAACCGGGCTCGGCTCGGGCCTGAACCTAGCTCACACGAGCCCACGCACTCTGCCTTCAGGATTGTCAAGGCCTGCCATAGGAGTGACTGATAGGAACTCGGGTGTCCATTGTATGGTTAGATATAGAGCTACTATACCTACAGCGAAGGGTGGTTACACGGCTTCGCCCCAGCTGTCGTGCAGCCAGTTGTGTCAAATTTAGGAGGCCAGCCAGGGGTGGCATAATACATGCTTCAGCCCCTGGCGGCCCTGGGTACCCCTATGCCCTGCGTTACGGGGTCTGACAAGGTGGCCCAGTACCAATTGGTAAATGCACCTAGGGTACATCTCGTAATTTAGAAAGAGAACAGCCAGGCTGTGGGTCTGATCAGCAGGCCCACAGCCAGAGAAAGTCGTAAACCAGTGAAACAAAAGCAAAAAATCTGGGTGATCATAGGATTGCAGACCCTACTCTCCTACATGACCCCCCCCCAAACGTCGGAACAATAAGCTAACCTTGACCAGGTGAGTCTTCTTGTTCTAAGTGGAAATATCTGGAGAGCCCATCGGCATTGCCATGATCAGTACCAGGTCTATGTTCCACTGTAAAGTCCATCCCCTGTAGGGAAATGGACCACCTAAGTAGTTTGGGGTTTTCACCCTTCATCTGATTTAGCCACAAGAGGGGCTTATGGTCGGTCTGAATCTTGAAGTGAGTACCAAACAAGTATGGCCTCAGCTTCTTCAGGGCCCAAACCACAGCAAAGGCCTCCCTCTCAATAGCTGACCAATTCTTCTCTCTAGGGGTCAGCCTTCTGCTTATAAAAGCAATGGGCTGGTCTTGACCATCAAAATTCAGTTGAGAAAGAACAGCTCCCACACCCAACTCAGAAGCATCTGTTTGGACAATGAATGGTTTGGAGTAGTCCGGACTCTTGAGGATAGGCGCCGTGCACATGGCCTGCTTTAGGTCATCGAATGCTTTTTGACAGCTCGCTGTCCACTGAACCTTTTTTGGCATTTTCTTACTTGTAAGTTCGTTTAATGGTGTCACAATTGAACCATAGTTCCTGACAAACTTCCTATAGTAACCAGTCAGGCCCAAGAAAGCTCGAACCTGAGTCTGGGTGGTTGGAGGAGCCCAGTCCCTGATTGACTGTATCTTGCTCTCCAGTGGCTGAACCTGACCTCCACCTACAAGGTGGCCCAGGTATACAACCTGTGTCTGCCCTATCTGGCACTTGGTGGCCTTGATAGTGAGTCCTGCTGCTTGCAGTGCCTCTAACGTCTTCCGCAGGTGGACCAGGTGATCCTCCCAGGTGGAGCTAAAGACAGCAATATCGTCAAGATACGCCGCACAGAAGTCATCCAGCCCAGTAAGGACTTGATTCACCAACCGTTGGAAGGTGGCAGGTGCATTTTTCAGACCAAAGGGCATCACCACGAACTGGTAATGCCCACCAGGGGTTGAAAATGCGGTTTTAGGCTTGGCGTCCTCAGCTAACCTGATTTGCCAATACCCAGCTGTCAGGTCAAACGTACTTAGGTAGTTGGCCGAAGCCAATCTATCGATAAGCTCGTCTGCCCTTGGTATTGGGTGGGCGTCAGTCTTAGTGACTGCATTGAGACCCCTGTAGTCTACGCAAAACCTCATCTCTCTCTTACCACCCTGGGTGTGAGGTTTCGGCACTAGAACTACGGGACTAGCCCAAGGGCTATCCGAGGGTTCAATGACTCCCAACTCCAACATTTTCTGCACTTCACTTTTGATGCAGTCTCTAACGTGATCAGGCTGCCTGTAGATTTTACTCTTGACTGGCAAGCTGTCACCAGTGTCAACCTCATGGGTGCACCAATCGGTCTGACTGGGTGTTAGAGAAAACATATGCCTGAACGACTGAAGAACCTGTTTACAGTCGCTCTGTTGATGTTCGGAGAGGCTGCCACAAAAGACAACACCATCTACCGAGCCATCGTCAGGATTCTGAGTGAGCAGGTCGGGGAGAGGGTCGCTCTCCTCTTCCTGTCCCTCATCTAGGGCCATGAGCAAACTCATGTCCTTCCTGTCGACATATGCTTTTAGCCTGTTGACATGAAGCACCCTGTGGGGGCTCCGGGGAGTTCCCAGGTCGACCAGGTAGGTGACCTCTCCCTTTTTCTCCAGGATGGTGTAGGGCCCGGACCATTTGTCCTTGAGTGCTGCTGGGGCCACTGGCTCCAACACCCACACCTTCTGTCCGGGCTGGTAAACAGTCAAGACAGCCTTTTGGTCATGCCAAGCTTTTTGGAGTTCTTGGCTGGCCTTAAGGTTTTCAGATGCCTTTTCCATGTACTCAGCCATCCGCGAGCGGAGGCCAAGCACATAGTCCACTATGTTGGCTGCAGGCTTTTTGAGAGGTCTCTCCCATCCTTCCTTCACCAAACACAGGGGTCCCCTTACAGGATGCCCGTACAGAAGTTCAAAAGGGCTGTAGCCAACCCCCTTCTGCGGGACTTCTCTGTAGGCGAACAAGAGGCAGGGGATCAGGACGTCCCATCTACGCCGAAGCTTTTCCGGTAGTCCATGAATCATCCCTTTTAGGGTCCTGTTGAATCTCTCAACAAGCCCATTGCATTGTGGGTGATAGGGTGTAGTGAACTTGTAGTTAACACCACATTCCTTCCACATAGCAGTTAAGTAGCTCGACATGAAGTTTGCACCTCTGTCGGAGACGACCTCCTTAGGGAAGCCCACTCTGGAGAATACTCCAACTAGGGCTCTTGCCACAACAGGTGCTGTAGTGGTCCTAAGGGGAATAGCTTCAGGATACCTGGTGGCATGATCCACTACCACCAGTATAAACTTGTGCCCTGAGGCTGTAGGTGGTTCCATGGGACCGACGATGTCGATCCCCACCCGTTCAAAGGGCACCCCCACCACAGGCATTGGTATAAGGGGGGCCTTTGTCGTGCCACCTGACTTACCACTGGCTTGGCAAGTGACACAGGAGCGGCAAAACTCCTTGGTATCCTCGTTCATGTGAGGCCAGTGAAAGTGTGAGACAAGCCTGTCCCACGTTTTCGTCTGGCCTAAGTGACCTGCTAAGGGAATCTCGTGGGCCAAGGTAAGTAGGAAACCACGCTGAGACAAGGGTACAACCAGCCTCCTGGTCATGCCAGGCTTGGGGTCTCTTGACTCAGTGTACAGGAGTCCATCTTCCCAGTATACCTTGTGGGTACCTGTGGCGTTCCCAGCAGCCTCAGCAGCAGCCTGCTGTCTGAGGGGTTCAAGAGAAGGGCAGTCTAACTGGTCCTTCCCCAGGTCCTCCCTTGAGGGTCCCCCTGACCCCAAGAATTCAACTTGATCAAGTTCGAATTCCCTTGGCTCAGTTTCCCTCAATTCCTGTAGGTCAGCCTCCTCTGAGACTTGATCCTCGACCTGGGGCAAGGGGGAAGGCGCAGCCTTAACCCTACCGCTCTTTTTCTTGGGAGGTGTCTGGTCCGTTGTTCCAGGATCCAGCACCTGTTCAGTGGGGCATTTCCTGACCTGTGACCTAGTCACAGCGAACACATGTGCTGGCAAACCTAACATTTCCATGTGAGTCCGGTGCTCCACTTCTGACCATTGTGACGACTCCAAATCATTGCCCAACAAACAATCCACTGGGAGGTCTGGACTAACTACAACCTTCTTTTGGCCAGTTACCCCTCCCCAGGAGAAAGCTACAATTGCCATACTGTGATTGGTAATGACATTGCTTGCATTGGTCACCAGGAATTCTGTACCTGGCATGATCTGTCCAGGGTCCACAAAGTTAGGCGTCACCATGGTGACGCTGGCACAAGTGTCCCTATAGGCCTGAGCCATCTTTCCATTTATGAAAGGCGTCTGTCGGTATTTGCCCAAAGTATTGGGGCTTACGTCAGGGGATACGTCTGCATCCCCTGTACTGACAAGGACAGCCTGAGTGAGTGTGCCAACTAAGTTGTCACGCCCCTCAGAACCCAGGGTTAACCCTACTAAACCCTTGGGAGGTGCACTACCACTGCTGACTGTACTAGGGGGCACAGGTGCCTTAGGGGCTGCAGTGGCAGGAGTCTGCCCTCCTCCTTTCTTGGTGCACTCACTAAACCAGTGAGACTTACTTTTACAGTACTGGCACCATCTTTTGGATTGGCCTTCTTTCTTCTTTTGGGGAGCCTGACCCCCACCCTCTTTGGGTTGTTGGGGACCTGTCGAAGACTTCTGGTCATTTTGTTCCCCTTTAGAATCTTTACCCTTCTGGTCTGCTTTCTTCTGACCACCTTGATTCTGGCCCTGGTTCTGCTTAACTCTTGTACGAACCCATCTGTCTGCCTTCTTTCCCAATTCTTGGGGAGAGGTCAGATCCGAGTCGACAAGATGCTGATGCAACAACTGGTTCTGACAATTGGTTAAAATTTGTTCTCTCATCATCAAATTATACAATCCTTGATAATCAGTAACCTTACTGCCCAGCAACCAGCCCTCAAAAGCCTTAGTGGCACAATCGACGAAATCAGACCAATCTTGAGACTGCGTTTTCTGGGTATCCCTGAACAGCACCCTGTACTGCTCAGTGGTTAGGCCGAACCCTTCAACGAGTGTATTTTTCAAGATTTGGTAATTGTTAGCATCCTCCACCCTTGTGGTGAGGAGCTTGTCTCTTCCTTTTCCTTCAAAGGAGAGCCACAAGATAGCTGCCCACTGACTCTGGGGAACACCCTGCACCGTGCAGGCCCTCTCCAACGCAGTAATCCATTTGTGGATGTCGTCCCCTTGTTTAAAGGGGGGCACTATCTTACCAAGGTGTTTCGTATCGAAACTCTTTTCCCTATTACTAGGTACATTGCTGCCACCAGTGGGGACTGCCCCACTTAACTGTTGCTCTCTAGCAAAGGCAAGCCTTTCTTTGGCCAGGGCAAGTTCTTCCCTTTCGATCCTCAGATTGGCTGCCCTTTCCTTAGCTTCGTACACTCTCCTCTGAGGGGATGTCATCCCTCTTTGAGAAGAGTTGTGAGAGCCATTGGTTCGAAGGGATCCGCCAGAGTCTCTTGACAGAGATCGGGCTCGTCCATTCCCAATGTTAAGCTGACCTGATAGTGGCCCCAGGGGGTCCCCCAGTACCGCTATCATGTTTGCTTAAGTTGGACCTGCTTAGTCTGATGACTTCTACCTGTCCCTTATCTGCCTCATCCCCAGAGAGATCCTCATCCTCATCCTCCTCCACATCTTCGTTCTCAGTTGCGAGGTGAATGAGGTCAGGATCGTCTCGGGTTCCCTCGAGGGGAGGCATGTCTCCTTCTGGATTAGAAGAGCTACGAAGTTTCTCAGCTCTCCTGGCATCATAAGTCTCCAAGAGACCAATCAGAAAGGACGTTGTGGGGTTAGACCCCTGCTGAATCTTCCTGGAGTGACACAGTCGTCTTAACTCCTTGAAGCTCAGCACAGTATATCCTGAAGGGATGACCTGTGGAGGGTCAACTGACACAAGGGGAGACCCAGAGTTTCCTCCTTTGTCCGACATACTGGTTCTAGTGTGGTGTAAGTGATGCACCTACCTACACTACGTGTTTACCTACTGTACCCTTGCTAAGAGTTGTAGCCAAGGTGTGCTAAGCCTTGAGGAGCTACAACAGCTGGTTCAGTAGAACTCAGAGTATTCTAAGCTTTCAGTTATATGTACTAACAGTACTTTGTGCGATCTTTCAACAAGATATTCTTAGGATACGTGTGGTAAAACAACAGCAAGCTCAAATCCCACCGCTGCCACCAATGTGAGAAGTTGGCCCGATATGCAACGTTCGCTATTCTAGCGACCGCTATGTATCGTTCCAACGACCCTTATGGTGTTTGGTTGTAAGTCAACCTATAGACCAGCTATCCTAGTAGCGTGGATACGAGCAGTCTAAGGCTAAAGACTCGAGAGGGCGTGTTAAGCCAGCTGTTTACCACACATGTACCCCTTGAACACCCAGTGAAAGGACACCACACAAGTGTTATGAAAATAAACAGTATATTTATTAAGAATCACAACAGCCCTGTACTCTTTATGAGGACAGGGTACTAAGCACAAACCAAATCTCTTTAGCAAATACTTCAAGTGCACAATTTAGACACAAGTGTCCGAGGACACGGAAAGATAAAGGTCTCGGGCGGACCCGATAAGGCAAGTCGGAAGCGAGGGACTCGGGACCCTAGAGTAAGGAGGCTATGCAGGCACCGAAATGCCGAGTTACCTAGCCACGAGGGCTGCGGCTGCACAAGTCTTACAGGCGTCGGGGTCTTCGCTGACGAGCCAGGAGCCGGAAGAAAAGGAGTTGCTGGCCGGCGACCAGTGCTGAATAGTTCGTAGAGATCCAAGCCTGGATCGGAGATTGAAGAAACCTGAAAGCAGAGGGGACCAAGTTCGTACTACTAGCCAGTAGTCAGAGGGTACCAGGAAGGCACCGGTTGGCCGTCACCTCGACCAGGTGAGTGGGCGACGCTAGGCTCTGCAGTCTCACGGACCAGGAGGCGTTGTCGGCGACCACGGTGGAGGTGCGAGCTGTCCCACGAAGGATGATGCTGTCGGCGTCGCTGGGCCCAGGATGGGGCAACAAGCCTTGGCAGATCTCAGGGCCACGTGGTGGGCCTAAGATGGCGTCTTGAGTGGACCAGGAGGGTCCGGGGTGCTTCTCGCAAAGATGGAAGCAAGGGCCAGTCTGGAGCAACCAGACCAGCAGTGATGATTCTCGGATGTCGTCACAGAAGGGCACAAGCCAGCGGCTAGTGACCAGACAACGTGCTGAGCAGCGAGCAGAAGGGCCCCACGCAGATCGTGGAGATGCTGGGAGACTGCACTTCGGTGCTGGAGCGGCTCAGGGTCGGGGCTTCTCGGACCCCAGAGCACTCACCAGAGAGTTACCTCGATGGTCGTGCTGGTTGTTAAGAGCGTGCAGGTTCTGATGATGGCCGGTCCCTCGAGGTCTCGTCGCACCCACAGATCACAGCTGAGCTGATGACGTGGGTAGAGGTCAGAGGTGCCAGGGAAGCCGGTTCTCGTCGAGCTGGGCCGTCGGATTCCTTGAGGAAGGACTTACAGCAAACCGCAGAGTTCTTAGTTGGTGCCCGCTGATGCAGGGTGACTACTCCTTAGTCACAAGGGAGAAATCTTGAGAAGAGTCTTGAATGTCCTTTCGTAGAAAGTAGTTCTTGAATCAAAGATGATCTAATTTGGAAGGGTCCCCGCTCCGGTCTTTATGCTAAAGAAAGGGGTGGGTACATGACTAGGTCCTGCCCTAAGGGTGGGACCAGGAAGGGGGGTAGTTACGCCCCTCTCCCCTGCCGGACTTTCCCCAGGCCAGGGCTGTCGCCCCTGGAACTGGTTCTAACCGGCAGATGCGTAGTGAGCACCGGGGTGCCACTTCGCAGTCACCTTCTCGCCAAAGCCCTACCTACCCAGAATACACAAACCCTGTCTGGGACGGTGCGAACAGCGCCCTCGACAGGAAACCCTTTGTCCAAGTGCTCCTCGCTGGAAGGACTCCCAGCAGCAGGAGGTCAGACTCGTGTCTGTGGTGGCAGCATCCATTTTGTGGAGCTGAGGCTTCAGTTAACTTTAACCGGGGTTCACAGTTACGTACATGTCGTGTCCCTCTAGAAGGGTGGGATGCTAACCTCATCGCCAGAATTGGTGAGAGGGCAGCACCCCGATTCGTATGACACCTTACTCGACATGCCTTGATAACGCGACACCGGAGTTACCGATATGGTACGCGTTATCATGGAACAGCTATTGGGTCTTGATTCCGCAAGCTGCAACCGGGCTCGGCTCGGGCCTGAACCTAGCTCACACGAGCCCACGCACTCTGCCTTCAGGATTGTCAAGGCCTGCCATAGGAGTGACTGATAGGAACTCGGGTGTCCATTGTATGGTTAGATATAGAGCTACTATACCTACAGCGAAGGGTGGTTACACGGCTTCGCCCCAGCTGTCGTGCAGCCAGTTGTGTCAAATTTAGGAGGCCAGCCAGGGGTGGCATAATACATGCTTCAGCCCCTGGCGGCCCTGGGTACCCCTATGCCCTGCGTTACGGGGTCTGACAAGGTGGCCCAGTACCAATTGGTAAATGCACCTAGGGTACATCTCGTAATTTAGAAAGAGAACAGCCAGGCTGTGGGTCTGATCAGCAGGCCCACAGCCAGAGAAAGTCGTAAACCAGTGAAACAAAAGCAAAAAATCTGGGTGATCATAGGATTGCAGACCCTACTCTCCTACAATGACATCATCACTAACGTGGTGATACACAGTCATGCCTGCCTGAACAGGCATATGCCGGCCTGCCTATGAACATTTACCAGCCAGTCACCATGCAATGTATGTTATTCTATTTATTTTGAATTGAACAATTAATATTGAGACCACCACCTGCAGGTTCAGAAATTGTAGCCCCGGCCCTGTGAAAGAAGTACAGGTGCTGAGCACCTGAAAGCACCTGCTCAAATTAAGCTCAACTTCAAGCCAAGTCAACCGCTCTGGCTGCTATGCCACATCCTCAACCCAGTGTCAGGAAAAGGAGTGAAAACATAGAGATGACAAACAGGGGCGTGGATACTGGAGGAGGTCGAGCAAACAAATGAACAGAGGGAGCCTAGCTAGAGCCGATCCAGGGCCTGGCTTGGCTCTGAGAGCCAGTGCACCAGCTGGGCCATGAAAACAATTGCTATGTAAATCATAAAATAAACCACGTAAAATAATAAAAGCACATAAAATGTCTTTCTTAAATGTGTAGAAGGTTTGACATTAGTGCATCACAATAGAGCACTGCACTGAGAAGTACTTATTAAAAGTGCATGTTTTTAGGTCGAGCTTACCCTACCTAGTAGGGTATGCAGTGGAAGCCTTGCCCACTTTCATCCCATATTTTTCATTGGCTGGTGTCATTGTCCTTGGTAAATGCTGGCCTCTGATTCATTATGAGGTTTGTTACCGCCTTGTCGCCATTTGTTACCGCACATAAGGACTGGACCTTTTACTTGGCACATTACACGGTCTGCTTTATCTAGTGAGTGAGCACTATTTTTGTTATTGACACTGATGGGGATAATGGCAGCTGCTTTATTTTGTCGTATTTGCATGTTGAGCGTGGTGCCCACTTCAGGGACACCGCGCCCTGTTTTTTAAATTATTTAAAAAAATGTAATACAGAGCACTGTGCCCGCTTCAGGGACACCGCTTGGGTTTATTATTTTTTTAATTAACTTTAGTCATGAGCGCGGCGCCTGCTTCATGGACACTGCACTCGGCAATGCAATTAGTGTTGCTTTTGGTGTTGTTAATGACAATGCATTTTAATTTTTTATAAAATGTATTGCCATTTACAATGCCAATAGCTCCAAAACTCACAGTTGCGAAACCTATTGCATTCTAAATGCTTGCTGTTGTGGTGATTGGCCCGGCCGTGGTTTGAAAGGGCCCGCTAGGCCCCTTCACTTCAGGCTGGATTGATTTAAGTGGAAGGACAAGCGGAATGCTAAAGCGGGCCTGGCCCCCCTGGAATTGCTGAAGCACGCCATAGTTTGGCTGTCCTCCCTGACCTTGACACGCATGTTACTGCCCTGTTGTGTGTACGTAGGGGGCGCCACACCCGGGGTGATTTTGTTTTTAGTGATGGTGAGGCAGAGCCGCTGAGTGTCTTTTCTTTAAAAGGCACAAAGCAAATCTCTAAAATCAAGACAGTGGTGCCATGACTCCATCACCTCCTCACAGTGACAGACATCCACACCAGCTGTCTGCATTCAGTGTGGCTCATGGACACTTCAGGCCAGCCCGAGGCAACAGGCAGCTGCATCACAGAGTTGTAAGACTCTGTGGTGCACAGATAAGTCAAATAACGCGCTGGGGCTAATGTTCCAGCCGAGAGGTCTGAATTTTCTTGTCTGCTGGCAGTTTTAACTTAACAGCAGGGCTAGTAGTGCTGGGGGTTAATGATTCAGCTGAAAAGAACACGTACTGTGCATTTTAGGTCTCGCCTGAGCCAGCGCGCATGCGCTGCTCAGCGAGGCATTAATTAAGGGCTTTAGAGCACTGAACACACGCTTGTGCTTTTTTTTTTTAAATAGCCCGCGAATTGTCCTGAGCATGTGTCTTTTTTAAAAACACAGCACGCAATTGGTGCAAGGAGGGTGATTGTCCCGCCTTGGTTGTTTCATTGCCTAGGATCCACGGGAGCGAGCTATAATCCCATCTGTTTCCAACTATCGCGTTGGCGGTAATTGGGAACAGATGGTGCTCGCGTTTGTTAGGTCGTGCCGAGCGCGCATGCACCACTCCCGCTGCAGCTGCTTTTACATTTGCTACCACTTGTCTTCTTAGCTTTCACTTTCGTGAAAGTTTGCATCCTTGTTTTTTTAGCAGGCGAAAGCCTGGCCTGTTTGTGAGCAAAGCAGCCATGCGGTGGCTCGCCGCCTCGTGATCAGAGAGCGTGTAAGATGCTGTAATTTGATTCGAGTAAGGTTATGTTTAATCATGCTTTTTCATTTACATATCCGCGCCGGCTCTCCCATTGGCGAGGCCCAGTGAACGGCCCATGATACCTTGTCTGTTTTACTTCAGTTTGTTACTCTGCCTCACTCAGACCCTTCCCCACCCGTGGGAAGCCATCTCTCACCGCCTTCCCTTCGACCCCACACATCACTTGAGGGGATTTAAAGAGTCCGTCACTTGCGAATCAATAGATAATATCCCAGTTAGGGACAAGGCACTGTCAAGAAGCACACAGACCCTCCTGCAGACACGTTAGAAAGTGGTCGCCTCTGGGGTGTGCAGGCCAGGCATGCACAAGCAGCACCCACCACCCGCACATTCACACATAGGCTGCAGGCTGAGGTAAACTCTGGCTTGGCAAATCTCATTTAGAAATCTCGATCAAGTAATGTCATGACCAGACCTGGTTATGCCATTAGTTTGTGTTCCTTTATGCCGTTTCCTGTTATGTTATGTTCATGTTGTTTTATACTCCAGATTGTGTTGTGTTATGTCATGTTACCTTGTCCTATGTCTCTTCGTGCCATGTCGTCTTCATCTCATGTTATATGATATTACAATATGTCACGGTATATATTGTGTTTTCTCCTGGTACTCTATGTTCTGACATGGATTACGATGTTATGTTATGACATGACACCACTTGTGCTGTGCTATGTCATATGTGCTATGTTGTTTCAAGCCTTGCCATGGCATATGGGTTTTATATAGTTCAACATTCGTCGACCCGTTCTTAGCTGCTTCTTTGGCGCTGCTGTGATGGGGGCTGTTGTTTTCACTGTAGCCGAAGCTCTTGGTCACAGCGGCTCCTCTGGTTGAGGGGTCTTCAGTCCAGACCGGGCAGTCCATGGCCTCGGGACTTACAAAGGCATCGCAGAAACAGGTTCGAACTTTAGAATCAGGGAGGTCTGACTGAATGTTCTGCTTGTCTCATTTCACTGCAAATAATTTCCCAATCATGAACTGTGACGAGTAAGTACATTTTCCCAGCACTATGATAGCTCAGTTGGCTGCATGCCCGCTGCATAGATGATAAAAATACCCTGTCTTTGCTAGGTTCACCTTCTGACTGCTCCAAGGTGTTTCTCCCAGTCCTCTGCGAACCACCTCTCCACCAGCACCATTCCCATGTGGGCTTCAGAGGCGCAACTAGAGGCAAATTTCGGGAGGGGCTACGAAAAATTTCGGGGGGAGAGCTACGAAAAATTTCGGGGGGGGGGCTGACTCTTCCAATAATATGCAGAGTGAAGATGCAAGGGCACTTAGAAGGGGTGAGAAGTAACAAAGTCTCATTAACACATAAATGCTCTTTTAAAGACCTGTGAAGTACTCGGGTGCAGCTGTGTGTGTGTGCCCGGGAAGCTGTCCCAGCCCAGGGTGCCACACACGATGGGGGGGGGGGTCTGAAGCCCTTTGAGCCCAATGGGCGTTGCACGCCTGGTGGGCTTGCCAGCTCTCTGTTTGTTGGCACAAATAGCCCATCTGCTGTGTGTCAGTTGCCAATACTTATTTTATCATGTCTGCTTTTTTGTCCCACGTGTGCTCCTTCTGGGCCTCTGTTTGTTCCCCCCCCCCCCCCCCCCCCCGTACACCACGGACAGCCACAATAAGAGACTAGCGTCGATTTCTAGGTCAGTTCTGTTATTTGTTTTATAAATTGTACCTTTTGCTTTCAACTTTTAGCTTAATTTTAGGAGATTGGATTTGATTTGTCATATTATAGGCAATTTGAGGGTCATTTTATCGGTTGTAGGAATAATTGAGGTCCATGCATTGATGTTTCAAAACACTTTAAGAGAGGGTGTCTGTTCTGGTAGGATATGGATGGACATCCCGAAATAGATAGAAAGGTGAGGGTGGCAGTGTAAAATAGTCCGCAATCGATTGCCTGTGAAAGAGCCTCAGCGCTGGGGCAGAGTCAGCTGCATGTCAGACTCATGTGATCCGAGTTGTTTGCATGTCTGCAAAAGAGCACCCACCGAAATGTGATCTGAGAGTATACTGGGGGATGGAACACCGTTTGGGTTGCTTTCTGTTTACCAGAGTTTTTTTGTTTGTTGTTGAACATCTTTTTTATTAAACAGTTGCTCAGCATTCATGGATAGGTTCGTACATGTAAAATCACGACTTGCTGTGCAAGAATAGAAATACACCTCATTTACAGTGTCCATTACAGTCAAATAAATTGCAACGACTTACTACAGTAAATAGGCACAACTCAGCAGGGTTCAAAACACAACTCAATCCTCTTTGGTAACATGTCTGCGATCCCTCCAGGGTGTTTCTTCAGTGGCCTCTGTATGCTCCCCAAAGACCAAGACTTTTTTTTTTGGGCCATTCCCGACACTGATAGTCCACCTTCTTGGCTTGTAGGCACCAGTCCAGGTCGGTCTTCCAGTCTGCCACCCTGGGAGGACGATCCACACCCCATGCCCTTGTTATATTACTTTTTGCCTTGCCAGCGACCTCCATCAGCCATATTTTGTGATATTTCTGGCATACACTCCAAGTACCACTCAGTACCACATAATTACACACCACATAATTACACTCTACTGAATGCAACATACACTCCACATAATACCACCAAGTGTCACATAATTATATGCTACATAATTACACTGCACTCAGTACAACATACAGTCCAAATAATAGCACTCAGTGCCACATAAGTACGAGCCACATAATTACACTTTACTGAATGCAACATACACTCCACACAATACCACTTAATCCCACATAATTATATGCTACATTATTACACTGCACTCAATGCAACATACACTCCAAATAATATCACTCAGTGCCACATAATTTTACGCCACATAATAACACTCTTCTGAATCCAACATACACTCCCCATAATACCACTCAGTGCCACCTAATTATACGCCACATAATTATACTCTATTCAATGCAACATAAATACACTCCACATAATACCACTCAGTACCACATAATCACACGTCACATAATTACACTCTATTCAATGCAAAATAATTACACTCCGTATTATAACACGAGCCACATAATTACACTGTACTCAATGCAACATAAATGCACTCCACATAATACCACTCAGTGTGACATGGTTACATGCCACATACTTACACTCTACTCAATGCAACAAATACACCCCACATACCACTCAGTACCACATAATTACAAGCCACATAATTATACTCTACTCAGTGCAACATAAATACACTCCACATACCACTCAGTACCACATAAGTACTCTCTACTCAATGCAACATAAATACACTCCACATAATACCACTCAGTGCCACATAATTACACACCACATAATTGCATTTTACTCAATGTAACATAAATACACTCCACCTAAATACACTCTATACTGCATACCACCAATCAACATAAATGCTCTCCCCACCATGCCATAATTTCAGTAAGCATAATTTTACTCACTCAACAGTTCCAGGCCACACAATTCAACTCCACACATTTCCAATACACACCGCATAATTACACACCAAACAACATATTTCAACTCCACAACTCCACAATCCACAATGTACATCCAATCCACACCATATAGTGTCACCACCTGAGCACCAAACATCATTCACCACCACCATTTTGCATCAGCGCACCACCTTAGCATCACGTCAGTCTACCCTTGGAATCTGGCATCTGTTGATTATCCCCTAGTGTCCGTCCGATGCTCGTGTTCTAATTAAATTACTGTTTTCCAACCTCCACTCCCCCGTTATTTATGTCCCGCTCCCCCATAACAAAGACAATTATAACAATCAAGCATGAGAACAGGCAGGAAGAAGTTGCCAGCAGTGCAAGTACAAAAAAAGTCTAAGACATTATTTATGTTAAAATCTTTTTTAATCAGGTTTTTCTGTTTTATACTATGTTGTCTTCGTTTGTATAAAGGTAACAAAAATGCTTAACACTTTTTACTATAACTTTTCAACATAATGCACAGCAGCCACAATGGTCTACAAGGTGCCCACATGTCAAACTAAACAAAGAGTTAATATCCTGAGCAGTGAGTGTCCAAAGTTATTAGAGCAGTCCACACAGGTAGTTGCCACAGAATTCTTCTTCTGTTCTTTATTTTCCATATGACAGTGTTCAACATGGGTGGAATTTCTAGTCAACACGTGTTTTGTCTACGTGGAATAAACCACAGACTTCTTCAGGGCAAACTGTAATAAAGCTTTGTCTTAGACGTAATATATGAAGTACTTGAAGGTACAATTTCAAATTAGGAATTGCAATAACGACTACAGCGTAAGGTCAAGATACAAATAAATGAACAATCTCCAAAAGCAAGGCGCTAGATTCCCAAATTGTGTTCGTAAATAAATGGTCGATATCCATATGTCTCCTGAAGGCCAAGCAAGTCTCTGTGGAGAGTGCTCCCAGAGAGGTTCGGCCCAGCATGGGAATCTAGCACCTTGCTTTTGGAGATTGTTCATTTATTTGTATCTTGGGTTTATGTGGTAGACCTTACTGCAATTCCTAATTTGAAATTGTGTCCTCAAGTACTTCATATATTACTTTTAAGACCAAGATTTATTGCATTTTGCCCTAAAGAAGTCTGTGGTTTACTCCACATAGACAAAATACGCGTTGGCTAGAAATCCCACCCATGTTGAACACTGTGATATGAAAATAAAGAACAGAAAAATAATTCTGTGGCAACTACCTGTGTGGACTGCTCTAATTACTTTGGACACTCACTACTCAGGATATTAACTATTTGTTTGGTTTGACATGTGGGATCTTGCCTATGCATTTGGTAACGGCAGGTGGCCAATATCTATATCCTTGAGCATTCTGATTTGTTCATTGTGACTCTACACAACTCAGTGCATCCTATACCCTTCCACCCATGTTTCTACTGTGTCCATGTCTCCGTACTAGGGGTGTAGCAGTGTAATGATCTGATCAACAAAGAGTCTGGGTCTTCTCTGATGCAGCCTCTTCTTCACTCACCATCGGGCTTTGGAGAGTCTCTGCATGAATGGTTCTGGCAATGCCAGCACACCAGCAACTCTGACACAAGCTATGTGCAGCAGCTGGATGAATGTCAAACAAGGCAGATCTATGGCGAGTGCACTTACTTATTCTAGAGGTTCATGTCCTGTGGTGGGTGGGCAACATAGCATGCACCAGCATATTATCTGGGCTGAAAACAGTTCCAGGATGTTTGGTCATTGTGGACAGGGCTAGAGCAGTTGCATTATTAATTTACAACATATTGGAAAAGGTGCAATTAGCCAATCGCCCACTGTTAACTGTAGAAATAAAAGTCAAACTGCCCTGTAGAGCACGGAGAGAGATAACATGCTTAGCTTCTCTACTCTGCGTGGAGAGTGAGCCTACAAAGCGTTAATTGAACACAAAATACATGGCACTTGGCAGGGCTGAGACCTGGACAAGTCATGAAAAAAAGGCTGGAGTACTTGAACAGTCAAGTGCACCAGGGTATGCTTGGCTGGTTGAGAGCCAAGCAGGACTAGTTGGCCCGTCCAGGAGCTTTCTGATGCTATAATAATAATAATAATAATAATAATAGGGAAGCTTATAAAGCGCCTGGTTACGCGCCCCAGCGTGTCCCCGCGCTATGGTGAGATGGCTACAACAGGATCCAAAAGAAGGGGAGACGGACCAACTACTGGACAAATAAGTAGGTTTTGAGTTTAGACCGGAACCTGGTCTCCGAGGGCTAATCCTGAGAGTCTGTGTGTACCCAGTAATTTCCAGGGGACAAAAACAATAGTACGTTATCAGTGATGTGTACTTTCCTTGCTAGAGAGATCAATCTTTTCTCTAGTCAGTTTTATCTGCCATAAAGTAGCATAGAGGGTTTACATGGCTGCCACAAAACACAACTTGTAGGGCTGCCACTGTTCCCATGGAAACATTTTCACTTTTTTAGATTCTGCAGAGGCTTATGTGTGACAGCTAAATAGAGCTCCACATAAAATTCCCTGTACTTATTTTCAACATGGCTTTTCTGTCCTTTTACATACTAATTATCAGCCATTGATCATTAAGACAGTTTTACAACACATGTTAAAGTTTCTCCTAGTAATATTTACCGTTAAAGTATGTACTGATGAGGGGAACATTTTCTGTCTTATATGCGACCATCACTTTGTGCACTCTGCAGAGAGGCCCAAGAATGCATGTGCATTTCGTCTGAAAAACTTAAAGACCCACTGGCAGGCACAGTGAGAAACGTGTACTGCTTCAGCCTTAGGCCTTTCAATCATGCCCTTCATAAATGCCCATCCATCATCCTAAGACACCAAGACATCAAGAGGCGATTCAATTCACAATATGTTCTATAGAAGTCCCATGTTGCATTAAAATAAAAATACAGAAACGCAACCTCAGGAAAAAACAAACATTCATAGGGGGGAAGTAAAGCATGTGAAATGTAAACAGGGACTGATTTGCTGACATGGATTATCTTAGGGTTTTTCCAGTCTTCGTTGAGAAGTCAATCAATGCTTTTGTCATTAAAGTTAAAAACATGAATATAGGGGTCTATTTAAAAGGCAATTTACGACCTGTCACACTTAAAGTCCATGAAGGGGCTGCACAGACTCATCAGATTGCCCAGGCCAGTGATGGTATGATTGCAGGACAGTGCTAATGATGAAGTGGGATGGAACAAGAGGAGTGATGACAGTGTCAGCAGAGTTGAAGGAGAGTCACAGGTGAAAAGTTGGGAAGAGGGTTTTGACATAAAACCTGGAACAATGCATCTTTTTCTTTTCTGCTCCATAAGCCTTTCCTTCATTTAGATCCAAAACAAACACATCTGCTTCTTGCCAAGCCTGTAAACTTTACTATAGTTTTTGCCACAACTGCACAGGTCCTGTATAACTTTTATTGCTAGATTATGTGCCCATATTGATTATTGAAGGACTTTGGAGTGGAGGGGAGGAAAGGAAATTGATCACTTTCTTTTCTGGCCTCTTCATTATGTTTTAACTTTAACATGTGACCACCATTCTGTGTGCTCTGCAGAGAGGACAAGGATTGGATGTACATGGCCAGGCGATCCAAGTACTTTTTAGGTCGAGGACCGAGAAGGCTGCGCTTGCGCAGTCTCCGGGAGGAGAATTAATGCTGTTTAGTAGGGCTGTAGAACCCGCCTCCCTGCCCAGTCTCTCCTCCATTGGCTGGCTTCCTAAACGGAGGCCAGCCATTGGAGGAGAGAGCCGTCACTCCGATTTAGCCCCGTCTTTTTCGGATTCGGGGGCGTAAGTTTTGCTGTTCTTTAGACAGTGACGTCATC
Source organism: Lissotriton vulgaris (assembly GCF_964263255.1). Taxonomy (NCBI): domain Eukaryota; kingdom Metazoa; phylum Chordata; class Amphibia; order Caudata; family Salamandridae; genus Lissotriton; species Lissotriton vulgaris. The sequence goes on from NC_141695.1 coordinate 1,376,616,312, forward strand.
CGTCACTCAGAACAGCGAAACACGCCCCCAAATGCGAAAATTACCATGCTTTCTCCGAGGCATTTCTGCTTTGCCTCGGAGAAAGATGGTGGTGGTTTCCAGAGCTCCTCTGCTCGTCCCCTCTTCCCTCCGCCCTCCGCCCTCCGCCCTCAGCTCTCCTTCGTCCTGCTCTGCCCCCCCCTTCCCTCCGCCTGCAGCTCTCCTTCATCCCGCTTCCCCCCCTACCTCCGCCTGCAGCTCTCCTTTGTCCCGCTCCTCCCCCCACACCTCCCTCGTGGACCTGATGCAGGGGCTGCAGCGCGTCTCTCTGTGCGCTTCTCGGCAGCACCACCTGTCGCTTGTGGACCTCTTGCGGCCACCACTACAAGTAATCGCCAAGCTGGGTGGAGCACCCTAGCAGAAGGCCCTTGCCTAATCAGCCCAAACGACTGCTAGCAACAGCAAGCGGCCAGGGGCCCTCCTTTCCAACCTCTGACGACTGAGGAACCCCCTGCAAAACAACCCGGTTCACGCAAGCAATGTGATGCATAGCGGAAGGAGACTGGCGTAGGGACCAGACATTCTGAAATGCGTTGTAAACTGCTACCTAACATATAATATTATACAGAGCTTTAAGTGACTAGTATTACCCCAACTAATCAATACTAATTTATGTATCCACCACAAAGAAATGAAAGTCCGAGCGAGAGCTCTGTGTCTTTCGTATGTTTAACCTGCAGGGTCCCAACCCACAGAAGCAGCAGGGACACGGACCCCCCGGGATGCCGTACTAGTTTGAGCATGCTGCCCTTCTTTCAACGTGGTTTGCATGAAGGAGGGAATCCTGTCTCATGTAGGCTTTTGAAGGGGGTAGCAGGTACAGCAATTCAACAGTTCGTTTGTTTTTGCTAATAAAATTGTGCCTCCGTAAAATATGAATGGCTGGTCTGTATTTCGAGGCAGGGGATGAACCGTCCATCATTCTGGTTTCAAGGCACTTTCTTCGTGTTCGTAGTGCTATATGATCATACGCATTCACTCACAAAGCAATCAACATTAAATGCACCGCTACTGCTGCTGCTTCGTGATCATTCCAAGCATCTCCAAGTGTGTGCCCAAGGTCAAGGGTTGCGCAGTCCGCGTGCGTGTGCAAGAGACCTGCGATCCACCTGGCAGAGCACCCCGCCAGACGCAGCACCAGGGACCTTTTGCCCGTGCCCGCAGGGTTCAAGGACGCACACCCCCTCAGTATTTTGTGAGAGGAGTGTGTGTGAGTGTGTCCGGGGGGGGGGGGGGGGGGGTGGTTGTGGACCACGCACAAGGCTCCTGAGCTCTCGGCTGCAACTTTCAAGGTTAACATGCACATTGGAAATGAAAGCGCAGCACACTACACATGAGACTAAACCAAACACTACCCTCTCAAAAACTAAACTGCTCACAATGGGGGTTAGCTGGTACTCTTCAGAAGTAACTCGATAAGTATTAACTACTCCCCGGAAGCCATATTTATTGTCAGGTTTCTGGTCTTGCTGGGTTGTTTCAATTATCGTATACACAAGGACAAAATTAAATAATGCATTGTGTAACTGTGTTATTCCCCTTTGTTTTGCTTCTGTAACTTGGGCAGAGCGTGTCCTAGGGATTGGGTGTAGCTGCCAGGCATCAGGTTCGATTGTATCTGAAAAGCGCGTAATGTGCGAGGGCCGCTGCGTCCCCAGGGCATTGCTCGACACATACAATGGCCACATTGGAGCGAGGGCATGACAGAGATGCCCTCTGCAGGAGCTGCTCACATGCGTCCAGGAGGAGGCTCTAACCTTCAGGGATCTGCCCCTCCACCCGGGGAGGCCCCGACCAGCCCCTTACACCCGAGAGTACCACCTAGAATTCAGTGCCCATCCCAAGCCTTGGGAGCGATGGCGGCAACTAATTGATTGCAATTTTCAGTAATTGATGGGTGCGAGAGAGAGATGTTACTTCAAGGATGCGCGGTAAAGCACACGTCTTCGGCGCATTCTCGCTGTCACCACCTACGCTTCATTCACTTTATAACCCGCGAATAGTTTGGAGGCGTTATCCTTCAAGTATCAGCGAAAAGTCTAAAGCCGAAGTTTGCGGCCTGGTAGCAAGCTTGTGGAACCCCTCTCGCTGGGCGGGCACAGTGCCCTCCACCCTACCCTGGACTTCTCACAGCCAAATGGAGGCCCACCCGCCCCCAACGAGGTTGTATCCCACTCTATCGCTCCAGCGACTCACACTCCTCTCGTCGCCTCCTCTCACCCCCACCCCTCTCCTCTCAGCCTCTCAGCTGCTACTGGCCTCCGGCCAGGCAGCCATCAAACTGACATCAATAAGAAACACCGTTAACACTGTGGCCTGACTGATCAAAGGGCAACTTCAAACACTTCCCTTTATTCCTTCGCCCACAGAGCTTTGCATGCCGGGAGATCTGAGCTCTCACTTGCGATGCGGGAATTTGAACTACATGTCCCAGACTGCAACCTGCTTTTGAGAAAATACTAGGACTTCTTATTGGCTCGCGCTCGAGATGACAGTGCCTGACAACTGTGCCGAGAGAACCCACCACCACTGTCTAAACGACAGCGAGTCACTTATAACGACAGAAGAAAAATGCCGGAGTACAGTCTCAGGGCATAAGAGACAGTCCTGGCCGCTCAAGTCCCTAAGAAAACGCAGTGGGCTGTCGTACCTGTTGCATACGCAGGAGCGAATCACCCATTGGGTTCACCCCAGCCGTAAATGTGTAAATTGCCGGTTCAGTGACGGAGACAATGCAACAAAAACATCTTGCTGCCTTAGTGTTAGGTGACTCCCAATAACTCGACACTTAAAGGAATAGTCACTGGCAGTGGGTTTCACGACATTGGTAAAAGGCCTAATTTACAAATCTCCTAATTTTCATTTGTTGAAAAAACATGCGTGATGCCTGGTTCTTTGTAAAGCGCTCTAAAACAAATGTTAACAAGCATTTACAATGCAATGGTCTCGGCATCATTAAAGGTAGAGCTATTGGCATTGCTCATGACATTTCTTTTTTTTTTTTAAATCATCAATGGCATTGTCATTTACATTGCCAATAGCTTAATAGTTAAACACATGGCATTGTCATTTACAATGCCAATAGCTACACCCTACACAGAGCCACCCTCACAGACACACTCAACAGCACTCTGCACTCTACAGCACACAGCACTCTACAGCTCACAGCACTCTACAGCACGCAGCACTCTACAGCACGCAGCACTCTACAGCACACAGCACTCTACAGCACACAGCACTCAGCACTCTACAGCACACAGCACTCTACAGAACGCAGCACTCTACAGCACACAACACTTTGCGCTCGACAGCACACAGCACTCTGCGCTCGACAGCACACAGCACTCTACAGCCCACAGCACTCGACAGCACAAAGAACTCTACAGCACACAGCACTCTGCACTCTACAGCATACAGCACACAGCACTCTACAGCACACAGCACTCTACAGCACACAGCACTCTACAGCACACAACAACACTTTGCACTCTACAGCACACAGCACACAGCACTCTACAGCACACAACACTCTACAGTGTGTGTGTGGTGTATGTGGTGTATGTGTGTGTGGTGTGTGTCTGTGTGGTCTTATGTGTGTGGTGTTTTGTATGTGTGTGGTGGACTTAGTTTGAGTGTTCGTTTCCTGCACACTCACACACTGCCCCTACACATTCACACACTGCTCACCCTGCACACTCACACTGTTCACCCTGCACACTCACACACTGCAGTCACTGTCACTCTGCAGTCACTGTCACTCTGCAGTCACTGTCACTCTGCAGTCACACTCACTCTGCGGTCAGTCTGCACTCACTGTCACTCTGCACTCACTGTCACTCTCGCACTCACTGTCACTCTCGCACTCACTCTGCACTCACTGTCACTCTCACTCTACACTCGCACTCACTGCCGCTCTCGCACTCACTCTGCACTCACTGTCACTCAGCACTCACTGTCACTCTTGCACTCACTGCACTCACTGTCACTCTCGCCAAGTGCCAGGAAACAATATGCCAACAGACATGAAGGCCTCAATGCGCCTTTACACGTCACTGAAAGCATGCATTTTGTGGGCTGTTTGTGAGGCTGCCTTTAAACACGGGGCAGGAAAGTCAACAACTGTCCATATGGGGTTAGTGAATAGGGGACTCTCTGCCACAGGTATCACACAAAATCCACGGTATTTCCTCATCTTTTTATATTATTTTTAATTTATTTTACGCAACCAGTGATGCTTCTCTGTATCCCAAAATGTACGAAAATTCAAATATTCGTTGCAATAAAAATATAATTTACATATCTTCTCCATAGACAATACATGTGATTTAATTTCACTGTCATTATACGTCAGCACGCTATTTATCAGCAAAATGATTGTCTATATGTATGTTTCATAATTATTGTGTATGTATTTGTATTTTAATGCCCCTTGTACGCCCAGCGGCATTTCTGCTGCAGGCACGCTCCATTAAGCTAAAACATTTGACCTCTGATCTTTAAGCACACTCCCCGTCACCCACCACACCACTATAATGACTGTTACTATTAGCACCACTACCACTGCTAGGAGATAATGCTATTATTTTCATGTTTCCATCACCGCTGTTAGAAAGATCTTCATTATTATTGTAATTTTTAATGAAAATAATTCTCATGTTGCTAGTTATTTTTGAAATAATGTAGGCGGTAGTTATTTTTGTAATAATGTAGGCGGTTGTGCAAAGCAGCTTACACCGAATACCACAAACGTGGTCTGCCAGCTCCCGGCGGCGGCTCTCTCCCAGGCGGCGGCTCCAGCGGCGGGGTCCTCTCCCCCTCTCGGGGACTCCTGCTCCCCGCTGGACCACCGGGGCTCCCAGCAGCTCACGGGAGCCCCGGGCAGCATGCGGCCATCTTCTCTGCCGGCTCCTCTCCTCAGGCGGCGCCTCGCAATCTCCTCGGGCCGGCAGCCAATCCCAGCGCTGCCCGGGGAGTGACGTCACTAGGGAATCCCGGGCCGGCAGCCAATGAGAGCGCGGCCCGGGAAATGAGTTCACGGGGTGTCCCGCAGTCCCGCCCCCGGCCTGCCTGACTTCCTGGTCACGGCCGGGCGGCAGCGGGGACAATTTCGCGCACTTTGCGGGGCAAATGCCGGATGGGCACCGGCTTCAATTAAACTGTAAAGCGAGGTGGCCACTCGCTCGGGAGCCACAACCACTGTAACAATGCCGCTATCTGCCGCCATTGACCTCGGGGAGGCAGGATGAGACGACCGATGTCGGGAAGCGAGCTGCAAAATGGCGGATAAAAGCTCCACCTTTTTTTCGGATTTGGGGGCTTGTTCTTGCTGTTCAAGGAGGCGTGGAAAAAAGTGGAAAGAACAGCAAGGAACACACCCCCAAATCCAAAAAAGACGGAGCCTATTCTGAGAGACAGCTCTCTCCTCCAATGGCTGGCCTCCATTTAGGAAGCCAGCCAATGGAGAAAGAGCAAAAAGAGGGAGGGATAAATGCAGCACTCTAAGAATCATTAAATCTCCGACTTCCGGTTTCTGCCTTACGGCAGAACCGATAGTCCTCGACCTAAAAAAGAAACGTTCATGTAATGGGAATTGCCCACAGTAATGCGTTTACAGCCAGTGTTAATGTTATTGCTGTTAGGGTACCCGGGAGGGACTTTTACGACGGGGCAAAATATTTTTCCATTAAAAAAAACAAAAAACTGTTGAACGCCATCATTGTGATTCCTAGCGCTTTTTACATACGGGGGCTTTATTCTGTTAGCGCGCTAGGGTATATGGCCCTCTGTTTTCCAGGTTGGCCACCATCTCCTTTCTAACTCATCCATCAAATATGGCGATACGGCCTTCACTTTCTTTGTTTACTTTCACTTAAGTGCATGTACCACATGCGCTGCTTTTAACCATATGGCAGACAGCAGGCAGCAGCTTGTCATGCGCCCCCTCCCCTGCAAAGCGCCCACCCCAGGACCCACAAGCTAATGAAAGACAGTGGAGTGACGCTGACGCTGCCCCTCTTTATCACATTGTAAAGTTGTATCCTGCCTCGTTGAAGCCGGGGCTTCTACAGTACAGTGTGAAAACCAATCTACTGACGTCACAGAAGACAAAGGATGGTAGGTGAGAAGTCGGGATCACCGCAGGTGGGGGGTTTCTCCTCCAACCCACAGGGTCAGCGGACAGAAGGGAACAAAGGATATTGGCACTGCACCAGGCTAAACATGGTGCAGATACAACAAAGAGGTAAAGCGTGATGGATTGAGATGCTTACGTTATTAACCTGATTAGGCTACTAGCTTGGTCAGTAAGATTGAGGGGGTGCGAGCTTCAGGTTTTGACACAGGCATATAATATTCTAGGACAAGCAGGGCACATGAGAGGGGCTTAAGGAGTAGTGAAAAGAGAGAATACAGCTTGATAGGGGTACTGAGTAAGGGAAAACACAATATTTTGTAAACTAGCTAAAATTGTTTAAGACTTACGAAACAGAGGGATAGTGTGTGTGTGTTTTTTGTCTGTGTGCATGTGAAATCCGAGAGGCACATCACCACACCTGACCGAAAGCACCTGTATCCAACTATTTACTTGCAAATACATTTATTAGGGGGGTGAAACACTCCAAACAACCCCCTGAAGCTACGCCCCTGAACCTGATTACATAAGACTGACTTGAGTACTCCATCGTTTTTTTTTTTATCTCTGTTACCATTAGGGTCTGGGACCAACCATATGTAAGTCAATACACACACACAACACCCCCACCCCAAGACCTCTGATTGGATCTTATTAGTTAGGTTGGCAGCCAGCTGGGGGCTCCTATGGCACTCCCAGGTAGGGAGACTGCCTTAGAGAGCAAACGTGATTGAAATGCTTTAATTAAGCTGGACCATGGACATGCCTGTTGAATAATCAGTCAAATGAAGTAAAAATTATGTTCCTTTATTAAAAGCACAGCAAACATCTTCCTGCATCAGTCCAGCATAAACTCTTCTCCAGATGCAAAACCTAACAGTTCCACCAGCATGTGGAATGTAGAACTCCATCAAAGAAAAACATGTAGCATGCAATAGCATGCGACCATTGCTACATTCCTTAAAGAAATAACACTGTGCATAAGAATGTAACAATGCCCCTGGCAGGTTCCATTGCAAAGTACTCAGGCTCTGTGTGTGTGTAAATGCAATAGGTCATGCATTTGCGAGCGATTAAGCTATTGGCATTGTAAATGACAATGTCATTTATTTAACGATTAACCACATGGCTGCTGCGGGGATTTTTGCGCTGTGCTGCATATGCTCATTTTCCATTATTCATGACGAGCTCAGCTCGTCATCAGCACACGACACCCGTGGGTGATGACGAGCTGAGCTCGTCATCAGCATCGAAAGGGTTAAGCTATTAGCAATCTAAATAACAATGCCATTTATTTATGATTTAAAAAAAAAGATGTCATGAGCAATGCCAATAGCTCTACCTTTAATAATGCTGAGACCATTGCATTGTAAATGCTTTTTGTATAGGGTTGAGAGGGCGGGGAGGTGATGAAGCGGGCTGCAGCTAAATGCCAGCAGGCCCTGGAGACTCGAGGAAAGCGCCTGACATTTGGCGGGCCTCGTAGGAAGCTAATGATGCAGCCGGGTGTGAGCAAACCGCGGGGGAGCTAGCTTCAGCAGAGAAGAGTGGGTGGGCTGTGTGGAACAACCACACGATTAGAAGGTGCCCGCAGGCCCAAGGGGATGCAGGATGGGTGAGTTTGACAACTGACCCAGCCCACGCTCTGACGACATTGAGAGCCATGAGTGAGGATGTTGGTGAGGCCAGGAGGATGGGGCACATGGATGACATTGCATTGGTGGCCCCAGGGGATGATTTGACACAGGGCATAGCTTTGGGTGCAGCCACTGGACTCAAGGAGGGTTGGGGGAGGCTCTCACCGGCAGGTGAAATGCTGGAGCTCCAGGGGTGAACAATCGCGTGGCAGAATCGCGGACACTTGGGTGGGGAGGGACGTCACACTCAGGATGGCATTTGTTGTGATCCACCAGTTTTGTAATGAGGGGCTTGCGGGCCCTGTCAGGAGAGGGCTGGGGGTCAGGGCCCATGAAGGAGGTGAAGCACAGGGTGCCCTTGGGATGAGGGGTCCCACTTTGCTGGACGGGTTAGGGAGAAGAGGGGGGTGCTTTGGGAGGGCTGGGGTGCAAAAGAGGCAGATGTTGGGCACTGAGGAGGGTGAAGACAGGCCGGTGGGGAGTGCTATCATATGGAGATGGCTGGTGATTTCACTGGACAAGGATGGGTGGCTCGAAAGCGCACCTGCGGGACTACGCTCAAGCTGAGCGTTGGAGGGTTGGTAAGGGGGTTGGTAAGGGTAGTTTACTCGGGAGCCTGGAACCTTGGCGAGGGCAGAAGCAAGCTGGACTGTGGAGCAGGGCCCTAAAGGGGGGTCGGAGAAGGGGCTGGCATCAGTTCTGATAGCCGCATGCTTGGAGTGGAGTGGATGGGAAGAGGGGATGGGCAAAGGCGCCAAAATCTGTGTTTGGTAGGAAGGGGGTTGGGGTCTACTGCAGGAGGGGTTCAGCCAGCCACAGCAAAAGGCCTACATCTGCAGAGAGGGACATAGGGGCACAGCCCCCTCTAGGGAGGAGGACATTCTGCTGAGGATGTATGGTTGGGACCAGAGCAGTGGCCAGAGCAGGTGACAGGTGTAGCACAGCACGAGTTGGGAGGGTCAGGAGGGTGCAGGAGATGGTGTTGGTTTCACAAAGGGGAAGATAATCAAGGGGTCAGAAGGATCGATGCCACTTCCCTGGACCTTTCTTCACTTTTGCAGGTTCAGAACGGCGAAGGTCATGCAGACACGGGGAGTTTAGTGTGGCTCCATGTCCCTGAGGTGAAGAGAAGGCAGGGCTCAGAGTAGCCAGCTGGACAGCATTGTGGAATGGCAACATCACTGCCACATGAAGGTCTGTCTGACCTCAGCAGTGCTTCAACACAGCGTAGTGCCGCCTCTGGGAAGGATGTCTATGGCACTCATCAGAGGGCAATGGGGAGTACTCCAGGAGGTTGTCAAATGGCCCTCTGGTAACCCACATGGACCACGTGCGCACGACAATGTGAGGTTACACTGTAATGTTTTTCACCTGAGCCAGTGTCACTTAGTATGGATGAAATAGGCGTTAATGACACCAACTGGATTATGATGCACGGATCCTTGAAGAAGGCGCGTTTTTGGATGCTTTCGCTTCAATGTAGGAGGAGCAGAGGTGGTGGCGTGGTGCAGTGGGGGGGAGGGGGTCAGGGTGCAAGATAACATGGTTGTGCCTAGTGTTTTGCAGGTGTTGCATGGCAAGTGGTCGGAGAGGACTACTGACAGAGAACACGGAGGGCCTTTACAACTTGTTGGACAGAAAGCACCAGTGTGAATGCCAACCTTAATGCCAGGTAAGGGTGTCAAGGTGCGTGGAGCATGTACATTGATGGTATCAATGTACATGCTCCACGGAGGGGGAGATGACTGGGGAGACTCAGTTGAGGAAAGGTTTGATGTGCGGGACACTGGAGTTAGGACAAAAGACAGGGCAGGTGGGGATGGGGGTCGAAGGAACCAGCCAAACACCTCAGGTTTGCAAATGGCAGATGGTACAGGATACCTCATGTAACAAGGAGTTAGGGGGGCAAGCCAAAGCGGAAGTGAGGAACATAAAACTGGCACATTGGAGGTTAAAGAATTAACGATAAAGAAATTACTGTATATGGGGGTGACAAAACTACTTTCGAATATCATTCAAGCCACAAGCACCAACACGGAGCACACTTGATCTTGAGCATTTCACAGGGAGAACCCCCTGAAGAAGGGCTGTTCCCGAAATACATTGGGTATTTTGTTGATATTCCCGGCACACCGAGCAGATGCCACGCTGTGAGGGACGTGGGCCACTGACGAGTTTGACTGCCACGGTGGGCAGGATATGGCCCAACTGGCCGTTGGTGCACCACCTGGAAGCTGCTACAGTGTTGACGAAGTGCCTGTAAAGAATGAAGTATTGCCCCCACTGCTTTAGACTTGAGGAACTAGTATGGCAAATATTTGAGGATAGTACCCGCTAAATACCCACCACCCTGGCCAACTACCCCACTCATCAAAGAAGTATTCAAGAAGGGTAGCTGGAGAATAAATGTGCAGATGTGACTGTGAATTGGATGAGACCCACATACTATCACCTGGTGGTTGACCCAGTGCACCCCCAACCCTGATTAAGTGGATGTCTGCTGGGAGCAGCATGCACTGTCCTTGGAGCCTGGTTGAGGCTTCAGGAACCTATAAGTGTTGCTACTGGGACTCTGGGAGAGGTGCTCTGTCACTGGTGACTGCGGCTTACCTAAAGGTGCTCGCCCCCTTTGACTGTAAGAGTTAATCAAACAAGCTCACATGACAGAGGAGCTATGAGTCACGTCACTACAGAGGACTTGTTTCCCCAAACTAACTCAATATCAATTGGAGGTGTGAGCAAAGAGTGAGGCTGTTGTAGTGTCGGAGCAAGGGCTAGACCACAGCAACACTCAGAAACATGCTACCTAGTCACCAGACCGGCATCACTGGGGCATAGGCCCGGAGTGTTGGGAAGCACTCAAATCATCTCTCTGCCCTGCTTGTGCCCACCCAATATGACCCACGCACTGCTGGGTGTCTGGTTTAAGGAGGAGAACGTCATAATGGGCCACCAACAGGCGATGACCCAGGGCATGACTGCGCAAACCCCACTACTGCAGGACTAACCACAAGATGACATGAATGCAGGTGTACCTAATGCCCCTCTGTCCTCCTTCAGAGATAAGTTAGACTCAGTACTGGCAGCGGTCAATAAACGTGGCACGGCACTGGAGTCCACAAGGACCTCGCTCGAGACCAAAATTGACGCAGTTCTGATGGACATGACGCAGTTCCATGCTGACCACCGCAAATTTGTAGACAAAATCAACCACACAGAATACGCTATTGCAGAGTTGCAACCGAAAGCAAGCAAAATAGACGCCTCCCTACACTCATTAAAAGGCTGAGTAGAGCTGCTGGAATGCAAAGTGGAAGACTCTGAGGGTCTGTCATGCTGCAACGATGTACGTGTAGTGGGCTTGTCAGAGGGAACAGAGTGGACGGATGCTGTTGCATGCGTGGAGCGCTGGATTCAGCAGCTTCTACCTCAAGATGCCCTCTCACAATATCACTGTGGAGAGGGTGCACCAAGTTCCTGCCTGCCACTCCATACAGGGGTCCAGCCCTAGACCATTCTTGTTTCGCGTGTTACATTGCAGGGACAGGGATGTGATTCTGAAAGAGACTCAACAACTATATGAGATCAAAATTGGCAATGCACCTATCATGTTATTCCCGGATTATACTGTGGATGTGCAACGTCGACATAGCTCCTTTCAGGCAGTGAAACGCCAAGTGCGCAAACTTGAAATCAAATATGCACTCCCCGCTCAATACGTATTATGGTCGAAGGGAAAACCCAATTTTTATTTTACACCCCTGAGGATGTCTGGGATTGGCTGGATTCTAAGGGCCACTCCACAACTGGCAGGCTTCAGCACACAGACACAATTGCGCAGGGAGTGAGGGGGTGCTGTCAGTACAGAAGCTGCAAGCCGAGATGCCCTTCTTTACATACTGTGTGAAAACTGGAGCAAATAATCCACGACCGTCGACAAGTTTTGCAATCTGTGGTGTCACTGTGACAACAATATAGAAACTCTGGACTAGATGCAGAATCAGTACGATTGCTCAGCAATTATACCCCATCGACTACGTGCCCCTCCAGTGCTGAATCGTCTGCTCCACCAGAGATAACTCCCCAAACATCTAATTACACTATCTGACAACAGTCGTGGTGCTTTAACTCAAATTGCTAAATTTGTTCTCTAGCTGCGACCCTTGCACCCACCTAGACATGTCTGATTTGTCATCTCATCAAGGTATGCAATGTATGCCTCTATTGATTGATGCATATGCCATTAACACGCATCAGCTGAAGGGCATAAATATAGAGATCATTGCGTGAGGAATGTATTTCCTGATGGCACGGGTCCCCGGTCCCATTGTTTTGGTGTGCTGAGCAACATGAGAAGTGGACTCACCTGAGACATTACTAATTGGAGCATAGGCTCTTGGGTTTGCAGACTTGAGCAGTAGCTGACCTGGATAACTCGTCTGCTTTAGCCAGCACCAGACGCAAGGATGTGGCACTGTTATAACTCTTGCGCTGTCTCAACTACGCTGCACACTCAGCACGCACATCAGACAAAATTGGACGATTGCTGCTGTGGCTTATCCGGCAAGACCATGTCCACAGACCCATCACAGAGCTGCATGTGGGGCCGATCCCCTCCTTTACACCCAAGCTGCTGTTCATGATGAGCTCACCTGCCACCACACCGAAATCTATATATCTAGCATAGACCAGGACCCCTATAAATATAGGGCGCCTTGGTCCTGCCCCCACCCAATATTCCTTCAGATGCTCGGCTGGAAGTTCGGAGTGCCATCAGAGCACTGGCCAATGGCAAGACTCCCAGCCCAGACGGATTGCCCGCTGACTTGTACAATGCATACACACTACAACTTGCCCTACATTTGTTAAATATATAAGATGAGGCCTTATCATTAGGGATGCTTTCAGAGTCTCAGAAAGTAGCTACAGTTATATATTTGCCCAAACCCTACATAATACCCTGAACTGTCCCAGATCATACTGCCCATTGGTGCTCCTGAATATGGATTACAAAATATTTGCAAAAATACTCGCAGATCAACTGGTACCACTGGTACAGACATTGGTGCATTCAGATCAGAATGGGTTCGTCCCCATATGTAACACCTCACTAAACTTGCACTGCTTTTCTTGGCCCTTAAATATGCCCCTGCTGAGTGGTCTTGAGATGGATGTTTAGCGGTGGGCCTTGAGAAAGCATTTGACACGCTAGAATGGAACTTTCTGTTTGCAACACTCACCCGGTACGGAATTAGCACTCAAACCCTTAGAATGATGAAATTACTATACACTAACCACTAATTAGAGTTAAAACAGGTCCTTTACTATCTGCAGATATCCGCATTCATAGAGGCACGCGTCAAGGCTGGCAATTGTTGCCATTATTGTTCTCACTCGCCTTCGAACCACTGGCCCTAGTGCTAGGTGATTTGGGAGCTCGATGGGATAACTATAGGTGACAGACTACATGTTGTCTCCCTCTATGCTGACGACATGCTGCTGTACTTATGGGACATACATGATGTCCCTACTATGATAAATGATACTATGACGCAATTTGCAGACATATCAATTGGGATAAGTCTTGCGTGTTCCTCTTCCACTCAAGTACTGTCAACCCTGAACTAACGATAGGAGAGGCACAACTGACCTGGCAACCCTGCACATTCAAATATATGATCATACAGGTATCCCACAGTATGATGGATCTTTTCGAGGGCAACATCATATTGGCAGTCACTGCATTGCACACGTAGATGATGTTCTGGTTCATCTTGCCTCTGGCAGTCATGGGGAGGGTGGCCCTACTCATAATGGTGGTATTGGCCTGTCTCCTTTATCTCTTTATGAATCTACCCATATACATTCCAGCTATGTTTTGTCGGAAATTAAAAAAAACAGATAACAGAATTTGTTGGACCAATTCGAGATGCTGGGTTGCTCTGGTAAAGCTCTATGCCCCCACCAACAACCGAGGCATAGGAACAGTTTGAACTCTATTATCTGGCTGCACAAATCCAATGGATAGCGCAGTAATTAGCGAAGTTGCACTTGTCAGACATGCTACATCTCAACTCAACTAACCCTGGGCAGTGAACTACGCTTCGCTCGTGGAGTTTGCGAAGTAGCGGCAACTCCGCGCTACGCAGTGAATGCAAAGTTGTCGAATACTTCGCAATCTACAGCGTAGTGTAGTTGTTTTCTTCCTCATGCGCTCAATAGCGTTCTCGCGTGCGCGGTAACAACTTACCGTGGTTCTGCATTTGCCTTCTCGATTTTCTCTCCCGGTCGCGCGCGCCACGAGGTTTGGAATCCGGCCTCACAATCCTGCGAGACTGTACGAACGCGATCACGTCATTATGTCTCGAGTTGCATAAAACCTTCTCGAAAATTATGATTTTGTTCATTTTGCTAAAAAAACTCCTCAGGTTGTCATTTGATTGTAGTTTTTGGAGCATGGAGTCATTTTTGTGTTCATTTTTTTTTAAAAGAGGAAGGAAGTTCCCCAGAGACCTCAACTTACGGTTACTGTCCTTTGTATGTACTTTCTTGTTTGAGGGTGGGATGACCATGTGGGTGGTGGCCATTTTGTGAAGCCAAGCATTGCCCTTTTACCATAGGCATGTATTGCTGTCTTCTCTTTCTTTTCATGATGTTATGGGTGGCCAGGCCATGTGGTGGCGGCCATTTTGTGTGACCTTCCATTGTGCTTTTGCCATAGGCCTCCAAACTTGTGGCCTATTCTGCCAGTAAGCCTAGAGTCCCAGAGGTAGTCATCGGGGGTGCTTGATGTAGCTGTTTCTATGTTGTCTGTTAAATTTTAAACATCATTTATGGCATGGATGGCATTGGATTGAATTCCCAAATGTGGTGTTTGTGGTGTAGTTAACTTTTTGAATGTGTAAATGCCTTTGTTGTATGTGTTGTTGTTGTTTAACTTTCCATCTTTTTTAACCTTGTGGATTTTCTTTTTTGCATTTAGCTGTGATGTGTAAATAACAGGCATCCTCCTTTGTCTGGCAATGTAGGGATATAGGCTGACTTGAGTTTATTATATGTACTTTCTTGTTGGTGGACGGATCATGTGGCTGGTGGCCATTTGGTGAAGCCAGGCATTGTGCTTTTCCCATAGGCCTGCATTGTCTGTTTTTTTATTCCTTTTCTTATTTTTTTTGTGAGCTCCTGGCCATGTGGTGGCAGCCATTTTGTGGGACCAGACACTGTGTTTTTGCCATAGGCCTCCAAGCTTGTGGCCTACTCTGCCAGTGGGCCCAAGGGTACTACTCGAGTCATCATGGGTGCATAAAAGTTAATCAACTGTTTTTGTGGTGTTTGTTTAAGTTTTAACATCATGTATGGCATGGATGGCTTTGGATTGATTTGCAAAATGTGGTTTTTGGTGTGGAATTTCAGGTTTTGGGTGTGTGTAAATAATATAGCTTTTTCTGCCAGTAGGTAACCCTAGGAATTCAGCTTGTGTAGTTTTGGTAACTTTGCACAGTTCGACAACGCAACCTAAAAGTTTTTGTCATCTTCGTGCGCTCAATCTGTGTGCTCGGGCACGCGCTAACAACTTTTTGTACAGTTCGCGCTGCCGAACGCACCGAATTTGCAATCTAGCGAGCAATATGTCTCGAGTTGCATAAAACCTTCTCGAAAATGATGATTTTGTTCATTTGGCTAAAAAAGCTCCCTAGGTTGTCATTTGGTTGTAGGTTTTGGAGCATGGAGTCATTTTTCTGTTCATTTTCTTTTTTTAAAAAGAGGAAGGAAGTTCCCCAGAGACCTCAACTTCCTGTTACTGTCCTTACGTACTTTGTTGTTTGAGGGTGGTCTGACCATGTGGTGGCGGCCATTTTGAATGACCTTCCACTGTGCTTTTGCCATAGGCCTCCAAACTTGTGGTCTATTCTGCCAGTAGGCCTAGAGGTAGTCATCGGGGGTGCTTGATGTAGCTGTTTCTCTGTTGTCTGTTGAATTTAACATCATTTAGGGCATGGATGGCATTGGATTGAATTCCCAAATGTGGTGTTTGGGGTGTAGTTAACTTTTTGGATGTGTGTTAAGAAATGCCTTTGTTGTATGTATTGTTGTTGTGTAACTTTCCAAGCTTTTTAGCCATGGTGATTTCCTTTTTTGCATTAGACTGTGATGTGTAACAGGCATCTTCCTTTGTCTGGCCATATAGGTATACAGGCCTGCTTGAGTTTATTGTTTTCTGGGCTTTACCCATGTGCCTCTCATGAGTGACCATGTGGCTGGGTGCCGTTGTGGTGGTAGTAGTAGTGTGCTGTTTTGTTTTTTCCACATAGGCCTGTGTGTCTTTCCATTGTTCCTGTTGGCTTACTGTTCCATCCCCATTGCTATCGGCTGCAGGTCACTGATGCTGGATCCATCCGACTTGATGCACAACTTAAGGATAAACGAGTTTCACTTCATTTGTATTTTAGTTCTTTGCTATTCTTACTCTTACTGAGTATACTAACACTACTAGTACTTAAAATTAAAGCTCAACAAATTCCACATTTGACTGATGTTCTTCTGCCTTCTTTGCCTGTAGGTGCACAAAAGACTGAGGAGGAGGTGTCTGTCATCATTCATCGCCCGTTGTACTGCCAGACGGACGTCCTTCTGTTATACGTGACGTGTGGTGGGACCTGACCGGACATCTCTGCAACTTGTGCAACTGAGTGCTGCTGACATCTGAAGATGGGCCCAAAGTAAGCAGGTACCAGGTCCTCCAAGTCCAAGAAAGTTGCTAAGAAGAAGAAGGAAGAACAGAGGAAGGAAGTGACACTTAAGTCTGGTGTTGACCCCAAAACTTTTTTGGGGAAACCAAAAAGTGAGCCTGCAGCAGCGGTGTCCGGTGTGTAAGCTGGGGCCAGCACCTCCGCATCAGTGGGCCCAACCCGCCAACCCAGGCCCAAGCAGATGAGTTTGATAGAGGTAGCCAACCTAATGGTGGAAAGCAGTGATGCTGAGCATGACCTAAACTTATCGCCATCTCAAAATAGTACACAATCAACGCATGAGGGAACACAGCAGATAAGTAGTGAACAACAACAACAACCGCAACCACCGCCCGCAACAGTAGTTGTTGTTCCTCCCGAAGTAGGGGCAGTTCAGGAAATTGAGCCTCATGCAGAGCAAGAAGAAGAAGAAGCCACTCATGCAGGAGTTCTATTATCTTCCAAATCCCCACCAAGGGAAAGGAGGGTTAGTCCATTGAGTTCTTCACCAAGCATCCTTTCTGATGATCTAGATCTCACTTGGGAGCCACAACAACCTGAGCATGAGAGGGAGACACATCCCAAGACCAGGCTAGGGAAAAGGAAGGTTCCAGAAAGCCTTACACTTATGGAGGTCGATGTAGAACAGCAGGATAATGATGATGATGAGTCTGACCCAGTCATCACAAGCATCACTACTGGCCCGAGGATATGGAGCCCAACATTTTAACTGTATCCAGAATGGCAGAGACTAGTAGGGATGTAGCATGCATACCTCTAACACAGGCAGCACCAACACGACCTCCAGCTTTCATATTTACATTAGCAACGGGCCGGCAGCGTCCTGCATCCAGCACAAGCACCTCCTCAGCAGAAGTAGGTAGTGGTACTACTGCGCAGCCACATAGTCAAATTCAACATACACCCTCCCGTTCATCCGGCATTGGAAGTGGCACCTCCAGCAGGAGACAAAAGTTAAGCTCCCCATTGTGGGACTTCTCTTTACGGTTAGCCTAAAGGAGGAGAACATTGCAATATGCTCCATTTGTCATTCCGCTGTTAGTCGTGGTAAGCCTGGTACAAACTGTGGTACCGGAGGCCAAATGACCCATTTGAAAAAACACCACACAATCAAGTGGGAGGACCACCTTCGTAGCATAAAAACTGGAACCATTGATGTTGGTGGGGATAAATTAGTACAAGGTCCTCACGGTCGAACAGAAAGAAGAAGAAGAAGAGGGAAACATTCTATCTGGTTGTGGTACACAAAATAGCCCTGTCCCCAGCACTGCAGTGGTACAGCCCACATCCTCTGCATCAGCAACATCTCAGTGGCACAAAAGTAAGAGTCAGCCAGAGATACCAAGGAGTACTGCAAAGTCTGTGATGCAAAGTGCTGCGTCGAGCCGAACCGAAAGAAATACCAAGCAGCCTACCATTCTTAGCATGTTTACTAGACGAAAGGGAAAGTACAAACGCAACCACCCAATAGCACGTTTGTACAATGCTAAGCTTGCTAAAATGTTAGCACTGGAGCGTCTCCCTTTTTCTTTTGTTGAAGAGGTGGGTTTTCTGGAATTTGTGTTAACCATCTGCCCAAAATGGAAGGTTCCCAGCCGCTACTATTTTGCCAGAGTTGCTGTTCCAGCACTACATCACGACGTGCTGGAATTGCTTAGAAAAGCCTTACACCAGAGTGCTGTTCATAGTATCCACCTGACAACAGATATGTGGACCGGTTCCCAAGTCACCGATTACATGTGCTTCACTGCACACTGGAGCTCTTTTTCAGGTGTTAGAGACAATCTATCTGCAGGCGTTGACACTGTTGATACTTTTAATGAGACTCGCAGACATGCAACTGTAGTCATGTTTGCTATGGAGAAATCTCATACTGCTGCAAACATTTTGGCTGAGTTTAACATCAAGGTCATTGAATGGGTGCAACCAAGAGGGCTTAATATTGGTTTTGTTGCCACGGACAATGGCAGTGATGTAGTTAAGGCCATGAAAGATGGTAGCTATTTCCGTGTCCTGTGTTTGGCACACTGCATTAACATTGTTGTTCAAGACTTTCTGAAAAATGAAAGCAAAGTCAGCAACTTACTGACCACCTGCAGAAGAATAGAATATGCACACATTTCAACCATTCTTTTAAAGCCCGGAAGCAGCTAAGGGTCATTCAACGTGAGCATATAATGCCAGTCAAAGCACTCATCCAGGAGGTGCCAACACGCTGGACCTCAACTTATTACATGCTTGATCGTCTGTTTGAGCAGTACATACCACTTAATGCTTATGTCATGACAAGAAGTTTAGGGGATTCTACTGTGAAAGCCATGACTGTTGAGATGTGGCAATGGGACCTCATTAAATGCCTGACAGAGATGCTACTTCCTTTTGAGGTCTTCACAAGTGCAGTCAACAGGGAGGACTTTACTATGGGCCAAGCTATCCCATTGTTGTACATGCTAGAGCAAGAGCTGAAGGAGGTGTCTGAAACATAGAAAAGTGTAGAAGACAAAGTAGACGCATGTTATTTGGCGAACGCCTTAGCCGTCCGCTTATCTAAAATTACAAGGATACAAAGTAAGATTGTGTCACATCAACATTACATTACTGCCAAAATTTTGGATCCGTGGTACAAATTATTTCTGAACAGTAATGCAGTAATTCCTTTTTCCGAAGGGGATGTTGCCAAGTACAAAACTTTAATAGCTGAGGAAGCCACTGATTTAGAAAACAAACGGCTCTCAATTAGAGGCCTGCCAGTGCCAGCCCAGGACAGTGCAAGTACTACAGGGCGGATTCCAGAGTCAAGTTCTTCTTCAGAGCAAGAGAGCAGTGTGTTTGCTTCCCAGCAGTCATCAACACTACCAATAACACCAACAACAGCACCAACAGGATCTGATTCATCAGACACAGCAAATAAAATAGATGCTTGATTTCTACAGAAAGGGATGGGTAAGTCCGTTGCTGGTCTAAAGTCAAAAGAAGCCAAGCAAATCGGAGCACCACTGAACATTGAGAGGAGGGTCCAGGCCTATCTTGATGACACAACAGAGGTGTTCATGGAGCAAAGTCCATTGGTGTATTGGTATGGGAAAAGAAGCCAATGGCAGGTGCTCAGCAGGCTGGCGATAAAGTATCTGGTTTGCCCTGTCGCAAGTGTCTCTTTTGAGTGTGTTTTCAGTGCTGCTGGTGCCATTGTAACTGTTAAAAGGACCAATCTCTCGCCCAAAAGCGTGGAGAGGTTAACCATGATCAAAATGAATTAGCACTTCATACCACCGGACTACAAAATACCAGAAACACAGCAGGAAGAGGAGAGCAACTCAGAAGACATAAGTAGTGGGTTACATGACCTACTTCTGTCCAAACCACCAGGGTTTGAGGACGAGCTCCTCTTCCCTGACAACTAGGCTTTCAAATTGTTACTTTCGCCATTCCTTTATTTGTGTGTAAATCTGTCTTTCTGGTTCAAATCAAACCACAACAAATCCATCACCACCATCTCTTATTTTTATTTACCTATTGGAGTTGCACGTCTGTGCATTTAACATTCCACTCCACTCCTCAGAGTCCTGCTCCATCTTCCTGTCTCTCCCTAAATACATTTCCATCTTGCCAGGCATTGAATGGAGATGGAGAATAGTACAATAATGTAGCCTCTTACAGTCCCTCCATAACAAGTGCAATGTACGTGACTATAGCCACCTTCTGTTTTGTTTCCAATCCGAAACTCATCACTGTCTTAAGGCTAACACCTTTGTCTGCAGGCATACACAACTCTTCACTGTCAGAACTTGAGCAGGCATCCAAAACTAAAGTAAACTCGTCATCACTTTCAGAAGGCTCAGCATCTCTGGTCTGACAGCCAAAGAGAGGAGCAAGACAGGTATGTGATTAATGAATGATGCCATGCATTGCATTGAAAGCTTGCTGACTCTGACCAAATGTGCATGAAGTAAAACTATACTAGGAGTTTAAATAATAACAAAGTAAAAGTGACTCAAGTGATAGCCAATGTTTCCATTTTGTTTAATAAAAACCAATTGTACTCCTACTACTGCAGGTGCAGTCTGGACTTACTTAATCGGAGTCACTCACTACAGACTGAGTTGCTCTTGGTCTGTTGGATAACACGTACACGTACCACACCTGATGATGATGATGACCATACTATCTTTGTACGCCGTAAGTGAGTTGGATCTGAGATGATTGATGGAATACGTTTCAGGAAGTGGAATAAAAGGTAAACACAACCAATCAACAAGACCCACATCAGACCTAGGCTACATGTCTGAGCAGTGGAGTCGAATAGTGGTATGATGATGAATGACAGTGGAGCATTGATTTATTCACTTGACTTGGAAAATGCTAGGTTGCTGTATATGACTTTTGTCTGGCTCTGTCAAAAATTAAGATAAATGAATCTTGGGTCACGGCCCGGTGCCGTGGGCCTGTTCTGTGCTGGCTCCTATCTTGTTGTACTTGTAGATTAATGCTGTGTAACTAGTAGAGTAGACATAATGTATCCACGCCGCCTCAGTCTGAAAATCTTCTCGCTCTTTACACCGTAATTGATGTTTTTTTTCCATTTATTTATTTTTCAATACCCCTTTTGATTTTCCATCAACACTTACAGGCCGGCCTTTTACCCAGTGCTATTACACTTGGAGCAACAGCTCACACTTACCTTACCAATCCTCATCAGCCAGCCAGTGGCAGCCAAGAATGATGTTCAGAGTGTCCATGGAAGGGAGGACCAAGATGAATGACGAGATACAACTTCACATTTGGAGCTGGATAATACAGTAACTTTAGTATCATTTTCGGATTTTTAATAATTTGATTCCTTTTGTCTCTTCATTCATTTTACGACTGTGTGACTTTGTTTGCTAGTTTCTCCCTACAATTATTTTTTAATTTTCTTTGCTAGCTTTCAGCCCGGAACAGCAGGTAATTAGGGTTTCTCTGAGGGCATACAGCCAAGGCAAATTTCATATAATACTACTTTCTTGTACTGTCGAATTGTGTAGTAGTAGTTAAGTACTACTCATTAACCTTCAAGTTATCTTCATCATGCATGCATTTCCCTTTTCTACCATTAGTTTTAGATTTATTGGATAGTGGATCATCATCGTCTTCATTGCTTTGCTTTTGTTGTCTCCATGCGTACTGTTTTTCTTTGTCAAACCTTTCCCCAAACCCCCCTTCCCATCCATTCATCAAACCCTAACCCTCTTCCCCCGGGCTGTGTGGTTTTATATTGAGGTGTGATGTGACTACATTAAATCTACACAAACAATTGATCACGCGCTTGCTGGGGCAGATGTGGTGAAAGCAACACTAATTAAATGTCTACGAGGCAGGGCGAGGATCTTCTTCTGCTTGACCACCCATGCTCAGTGTATGTACAAGCTAATTAATTTTCCAAAGGGAACCACCGAATACATCTTAATTAATTGCCGTCATTGATTGGATTTACAGCATTGAAGTTTACGAATTAGGATTGTGTTTAAGTGACTCCTTCAACACAACTACAGTTAAACTTCTTAGATTCTTGTAGTAGGCAGTCCCCGACACCTTTGTTTTCTTTTAGTTTAGCAGTTGCAATATTGTTTGTTTGGCAGTCTTTTTATGTACTGTACTTTTCTACTACTCCCACAGTCTCTCTCAGGCAAATGACTGTCTCTTTTTTTTTGTTTGCAAATGCCAGTGGCAGTGTCTACTACTACCGCCACAACCACGGCATCTTCTCCATTCTCCATGCAGCCATTGCTGTGCTGTGCCGAACTTAATACTCATCAATCACAGGTAAGATAAGTTTGCTGGGAGGTATAATGTGGTAGGAGGAGCTACTGGTAGTACTGGTAGTACTAGTAGGACAAATATAACTCAGTGAGGGGTACCGCATCTATCTGTTTGCATGTTACAAAATTGGCAGATTATTTAAATCAAACACTGGCTGCTGCCCTGCATCTGCAATTAAACCTTGTGATGTACATTAATTTGTGAAACAGTAACCCCACCACAAAACATTAACATTGTATGTGTAAGTAGAAATAAATAAATTTATTTTCTTAACAAAAATAGCCTATCCCACACCTCACCCACCCCTCTCACTAACCCCAACCAATGTTCAAGTCCAACCAATGTCCGAAAAAGAAGAGAAACCACAAAACCCAATTCCCGCCCACCAACAAAAGTATTAAAAAAGGGGCAAATCAACAGGGTCCATCTATAATTGGCGGGCTTTAAGGTGTTTGTCCACCAGGATTTTGACACGTTCCTCTAATTGGTCCTCCAGCTGTGCCATCCGGAGGAGAAGTTGCTGGTGAAATGCACGGCACCTCCATTTGCATCCATGTGGGGGATTGGCATATGATGACAAATGGCAGCGGTGGGCGGCTGCCTGACCGCGGCGCCGTACTCCTACAGGCGGGGCCTGGCTTCGGCCCAGAGCATTGGTAGAGGCAGCAGCTACTGCCGCTGCCTCCTCCTCCTCCTCCTCGGCCTGAGCCACCCAGTGGTATTCATCACAATGGCCTGCAGTTTCCGTTGCCCGGCCCTGGCTGCCAACTCCTACCTTGTGGTTTTTGAGAAGGAGTATCTATAAAGAAAAAAACAGAATTGTAACCAAAACTCTTAGCAAAACAGTAACACAAAATGAATTCAACACATAGTAGCACAGTAGCACTAGCAAGCGCAGTACATAACATTTGTGGTTACCTTAAGTATCTATCCTCCTGCTTCCCCGGCCTCTAACATTTGTTGTTGTTTTTTTCCGGCATTATACTTGCCCTAGTACTATGGATGGACTCCGGTACACAGAAGAACACCAGTCTTTTTCTTCTCTCTAGTTTACATAAATTAGATAACCTTGTTGTAGGCTGCAGCTGGCAAGCCAGCTCAGTCAGCTAAGCTTGCGTCCAACACCAACATACGAGTCAATACGCAGACGCCTGTTACTTTTATTAACTAAGTTGCAGGTGGGGAAGCTCGTACATTTTTCGATTACGGGTGGCACTGGCCATAATCTCTATGTTACCTGAAGGGCAATTGCTCAATTTCACTTTCACTGTGCCCTGGTGTCTGGCGACTACAAAAAGGCAAATTAATAATAATATAATATACTTATGATCCAATGATCATTACTTATATGGAACAACATATGAGTCCAGTAGCGGTCAGAGGTGGATTTGCTGGCGGGCGGTGACGTGGAGAGGGGCAGGGTGGGGGGGCAAACTATTGATTGTGGACAATTACTGGTAAGTAAACATATAAATAAAAATAAAAAATAAATTAACAGAGGTAAGAAGTGGTCTTTGGATTCAGAGGAAGGCGCTTGATAATATATATGATGTGCTTGCAAACTACTAAGTCATCAACTGTATTCTGAAATGAAGCCCTACTTTTATATAATATATGATAACCCTCTACTCCGCTACTCTGGTGCACTTTCTTTTACATTATCTTCGAAGTAAGACTTGTCTTCATCCAGTGACAGTCTCCACCTATGATGAATACAATTCATCCAGGTGGCATCCATCCATTAAAAGTAAATGTCTATCATTCTTTTGTTTAAAGGTATAGCTTAACAAACCTTTGCTGGTTTCACTTTCACCAACAACCACCCATGCACCCACTCCTTCCTTCCTTGCCTTGGCCTTGGGTTTGACACAAACACCGCTGATGATTCTTGCTATAAACTATCCACCCATATTGTGTCGCCTACCCAGGCAGGCATCTTCTTTCACCTTCCACCCATCCTTCAACAACCCATGCATCTGATTCCTATCAGCCACCTGCATGCTGCTTCCAAAGTATCCTTCTCTGCTAGTCGTATTACATCTCTTTCGTCCTTCCTCCTTCCACCCTAGTTCTTTCCCTTTTTGTTCAACACATCCATCAAGGTCATCTGATCGGACTTTTAGTCTTCTCCATAACTTTCACAGCTGAGTTGGAGTCTTAATAGAAGAGGCCTTTGTTTACTCAACTCACACTGGCAATGCTGTTGCTAATGCATTGGTAATGCTAAGTAAAGGGTGTCTTCTCTTCTTCAACAGTTGTATATTGTTCAGTACAACTTCAAGTTCATGCACACTTAATAAGTCTCACAGTGCAGTGAGTGAAGTGTTCCCCTTCCAGCTAGTAATGCCAATGAGTAATGAATATAACTTACCACCGTCCGTCGCTGCTGTTTCCTCCCCACTGGTGCTCTTGCAGGTGCCACATCTCCTGCCCCCCTCCTGGATGGTTACCATTGTTATCGCCGCTGGCCTTGTCAGCACTGGTGGTTGGTACTGGTAGTGGACCTATAAAAACAAGTACACCTTTTTAGATGCCTGTACACCTCCCCCTATTTTACTTGTTTTCACTAGAAAGGAAGATTGAAAAAACAGTTAAAGTACAACATAAATCATCACTAGTCCAAATTGCCTACTACAGTAGAGTCAGTAGACAGACATTAGTAGTATTATATATGGTCCCTAAGGTCATCTCATCTCTACTCCTACTGTAGTCTTTGGAAAGTTAGCCTGAGCCATGTAACCATTTTAGATTCATGTCTACTCTTTTGCGCATGTTACCTCGCAGCTTGTTGCCCAGTAAGACGTCTTTGATGCCACATGAGTGTTGCATACAAGTGAAGAGGTTGAAAAACAAGCCACTTTTTTTATGGAGTTCGATTAGTCCCTATTGCTTAGCCATAATGTTACACTTTTTGGCATGACTTCAAAAAGCTTGCATAATTGTATTATTTTATACTGTCTAACGTGCCCCATTTTTCACATAATAGGCAGATGTGAAGATTGCCTGTACGAACCAGAGATTTGCAGAGCTTACGAAAGATGCATGTAACCAGTATACGTTCAACAGTGAGGGGTCTCCCACAATTCACACAGATGTCTATCATGCACTAGTTGTACAAATGTTTACTTTTAATCTTCTTTATTTTGCATGTTGGAGCTGGATGTAATTTCATGAAACAACTTACAAAGCTTGTTATTATTTGAAAAAAAAAAGCTTTTGAACTTTCGCACAGACTCTGTGGTATATTTGGAGTGTTTGTGGTGTAGTGGACTTACTTGATTGAGTGAGCCAAAGGGTGTTATGTTCTGGGTTGTGTAATAAAATCAGTGGGTATCTTCGTGTGGGGGGTCAAGACATAATAATGACTAATGACTGAGACACTATAGTTAGTCGGACAGTGAGTTGTGGGTTTTCAGTTCTCTGACTGAGGTGTAAGTAAGGTCCAACCTCCCATCACCAACATCTTATTTTCTTGTGCATAGTTCTGTATGTGGCTGTGCAGAATACCCACAACAGTAGTAGTAGTATGTACTACTACCCTAACAAAAAATAGTAGACAAACTTCTGATTGCGCATTTTGTTGGTGGGAATTGTCAAAGCCTAGAGATTAAAGAGGACAACACAAAGGACAGGAGTGGACCTAGTGGCTACAACTATTGTTCTAGCACAGCTTTATTCAAAAGAAAACCTTAACTAAAGAGTGGCCAACAGGGCAAGCTTAGCTACAGATAGTCTAATAGTAGTACAGAGAGTCATGGCAGAGGCAGTTTGAAGGAACTGAAAGGCAGGGATACCCAAAATTTGGAAAACAGATAATGAAGATCAAAGAAGCTTTTGTTTGAAATTTAATTAGGAGGAAGCGTAATTAACAGTTTGGAAAAAATAAGGTGCGTTAAAAGTTAGGGAAAAATAATTGTTAATAATAAAAGCACTGTAGGACTTACTGGGGCCAGCAGCAGGATCCTCGGTAGAGGAGCGCTCCTCTGGTGGTTGTCCTGCCGACTCGGATCCCGTGTTCTTGCCCCTGGGTGCAGATCATGTAAGAAATAATAAAGAAAGAGAGAAACATTGAGTGCTGTGAAACAAATAAATCATTAAAAAAATATTCAAACATTTTAGGAAACAACAATTGCAATAAAATTGACCTATCTAAACGACTACTGGCTTGCAGGATTCATGGACCGTCTACTTACATGAACATTAATCAAATCTTCCATAATCATTCTGATTGCAGAATACTAACGAAGCCAGTACCACCTGACCTACACCACCTATTCCAGATGGGCCAATTGTTCAGTATGTCTGCATTTCCATTTTATTTTTGCCAGCAAAAATGCACAGATGTGATGTAGGGTACATGCATAAATTTGTGCATACACCAAACCGTTGGTTGGTTGCATCATATGTTGTTCTGCTCCTGACTGACAAAGCTATTGCTAAGTCTACCACTCACTAAACAAACTACAAAAAGGTTCTAGGGAAGACTGGGGTAAGAAGCATTCAGTGGCAGAAGAGGCGTCAATCAGACCGTAAAAAAAATATGAACTAATACTAAGTAAACCTATTACCCATCCACCACTATTTCACTGAAGCACAATGGAAGGACTAGACTCTATCTAGCAATAGCATTAACTAACTTTAGTTCTCTAAAGTAAACTCTAACATCAATATTCAGCCCAAGCTAGTGCAAATTTTACAAACAAGTGGTAAGAGAAGTGCCGAGCAGCACCTGTGTCATACAATCACAGAAGATTTTGAAAACGGAATTGATCTGCAATGTAACTAAGCGCACCAGTAATCTTGTTATTTGTCCAAGAATTATACACAATACTTATACTACTATATGTTACTAGTTACTCGCCAAGCACCACGACCTCGACACCTTGCAGGTCCAACAGGTCCTGCTCCCGGTCCAGGATGTCGGACCACCGGTGGGCCAGCTGGTGGTGGGTGCGCCAGACCCCCGAGCAGCGAAAGCCTACCCGGCGCACCTTCACCCACTGGCGGTGATGCTCCTGGGTAAGGTACCCGGAGCCTGGCCTGCCGCCTGCTGCCAAGGTCAAGGGGAGGTGGCGCTGGACGAAGAAAACTAGGGTGGCCGCCTCTCCGAACAGTTGTCGGGCCTGCAACCCTGCAGGGCGCATTCTGCCGCAAGGCAGCCGGCTCTTGGGCGCAGGCGCTTTGCCCTTGGAGCCGGTACTACTGCCCTTGGCCATGGTTCAGGGTTGAAGGCAGAAAAGAAAAGAAGGAAAAAATAAAGTTAGGGGGAAGAAGTAGGAGTTTGAATAAAGAAGTAAAATAAAACAGTAGAAAAGTAACAAAAACACAGTGAAAGTAGAAATAAAGCACAAAATATAAACTTAGGGAAAGAGAGACAGAGATGATAAATAAAAAAAGTGAGAAAAACAGTGAAAATTAGGAAAGATTGCAAAGATTAAAGCTGGATAGAAAACTAGGCCCAGAACCAAAGCATAGAGTGAAAAACAAGATGGCCGCGCCCGTCGCGAACACGTGGGTAAGTTTGCACAATATTTCTCGCTAACACACACTAGACGTCGCGAACAAGTAGATAGCGTTCCCGAACATGACTTGCACAACGCAAACACGTTATACGCGACCCGGAACAGGAAATAAGGCAACGCGAGCGGTCAAGACCATTAAAAAACCAAGATGGCCACGCCCATAGCCCACCGCATGGGTAAATTCGCGAGCTACGATCCCCCAAGCACGCAGACAGTGCCCCGAACATGCACAACGTGCTCCCGAGCAAGATAAACGCCTCGCGAACAGGTCAGACAAGCTACTACACATGCTTGCGAAGCTCGCGTAGTGCGATAACGTCTTCGCGTAGCTTCACGTAGCGCGACTACGTGTACTACGCCCACCCCTAATCTCAACTGGGATGGTCCTCAATGAAAACAGCACATTTATTCCTCCCCTGCACAAGGTCAGGCCCACCCAAATCACTCCTCCTGGGAGTGGCACACAGATGCTGTTGCAGATGCTTACGTATTACTAAGCAGCTTCTCCCCAACGCACCGGGATTGGCACTGTTGGACACCCCTAGGATAGTGGGCCCGATGACAGTGATGGAATTGGAGGCGTGGCACACAGCGGGGTTAAGTACTTTAGGTGACTTATACAGAGACGGCTTACTAGCATCATATGATACTCCAATGGAAGAGGATGGCTTGTCT
This sequence comes from Lissotriton vulgaris, assembly GCF_964263255.1. Taxonomy (NCBI): domain Eukaryota; kingdom Metazoa; phylum Chordata; class Amphibia; order Caudata; family Salamandridae; genus Lissotriton; species Lissotriton vulgaris. The sequence continues at coordinate 1,376,644,861 of NC_141695.1, forward strand.
CTGGGTCATTTTTTCCTCTACAAATCATTACTCAGCACGCTACAGCAGCACTCAGGAGACATAACGACTGAACCTCCAAAACATCGCACAGTGCAGTTCCTACAGGTGATGGGAGGGGGCAGGTATCTCAAGCTCTGGTTTCTGGACTCTATGCGCTATCACACCCGCCCACAACTCCTCACTTTGACACGTCGATGGGAGACAGATTTGTCCTGCCCATGCACTGATAGGGAATGGAGCACACTCTTGGAAGACCCACGCCACACACTACGAAACACCTGCTTTAAACATATACATTTCCATATACTGCACAGGGCCTACCTTACACCTGCAAAAATTAGCAAGTATTATCACACAATTGATGCTGCATGCCCCAGATGCTCATGTGTCGATGTGGACCTATTACATATGTTATGAGCCTGCCCATTGCTTCACACATATTGGTATGCCATCACAACAGCACTGTCTAAATGCACTAGGTGCCTCGACCTACACTACTGGGAGATATGCCTACTAGGGCTTTAACACAGGTCCAAAATACATAGAGTGACCTCCCGTTTCCTAGATCTGGAATTTATAGTCGCCAAGCGTCTTATTACAAAAAGATGGAAATCTACCCCCGGTGTTTGCTGCTTGGCAGCTTTAAATGGACAACTGGGCGCAGGCTGAAAATCTGGCCCTTCATAGAGGGGACACACATACACGCTGAACGATGATGATGCCCTGGGAGCCCGTCCTAATAAGCCATGGCGCACTTCGATCACTTCCCATCCCCCACATCATTTCTCACTAACATACTGGCAGGTTGTTCCCAATGTCTGCTGACCCCCTACTAGACTTCCTTCCCTCCCCCCTCCCAACTCCTTTCATTCATCGTGTGTAACCATCACACAGTTTGTGATTAACACCTAGGTTGATACATGTGTCTTTGTAACAACTGGACTTTGTAGCTCTATAAGTTTTGGGTAAAACGTTTCCTTTTTCTTGTTACTCATGGTTATTGTTGTCTGAGAAGTGAAGATCTGCATTAAGCGATCCCTGCATATTGAAATTGAGTCAGGACATGCAGGGCCGGACTGGCCATAGCGGGCACCGGGCAATTCCGCACGGGTGGGGGCCAGTTTTGGGCCCCTGTGGGCCGTTTTTGTTACAGGGCCGATAAAACCGACCCCAGCAAAGAGCTCGGCGGCACCTCCAAGCCTCCTGAGTGGGGAGGGGGGGCGGCCGAGCACTTTGTCAGGGCCGGTTGTGGTTCCCAGTCCGGCCCTGAGGACTTGCCTGATTGTTAACACCTTATCTGAATATTATTGGTGCTAAATGACTAGGTGCTCATTTACTATAATGTATGTTCTGTTGTGCTCTGTTTCAGAGAGAATATTGTTTTCACCACGTGAGTTCCCGAAGTGTGTACAGTATGGGTCATCAACAAAATATGATCCTGCCTGAAACGAATGCCTCACTGTGTAACCTGATGTTTAATTTTTCTAGGTTCACCATAACACAGGTTTACGACAAACTGGTCACGAATGGACAAGAAATGTAAATCATTAAACGTATTCTCTCTAAACAGATTCGAACAAAAAATGCTGGTGAGGCCAGGTTGACTGCATTCCAACTCCTGGTGATATTGAGGAAGGCTCTGGGGTTTCTGAGAGAGGAGCTGGGGGCTTCTGGCACTCATTCATTCAGGAGTGGGGTAGCCCCTGAAGCAGCAGGATGGGGTTTGGGACAGAGAACAGACTATTCATCTGGAGAGGTGGTCCTCTGCATGTTTAAGAGATATGTGAGATCTGATGGGGAGAAGCGTTTACATGATGTTGTTTCGTCTGCTCATCCTTGTTGCTTTTTTAGGTGCTGAGACGGCCCGGAGGTGGCGGCCGTATTTATCTGGATTAGAGTTCATTCCTTCATTAAGTGGGCGGAAACCACAGAGTGCAGAAGGGTCGCTGCTTAAACGTGGGGTTCGACGACAGTTTTTGTTACTGTATTATGGTATAGTAAAGGGGGGATGTGATGGGGGCAGCTGTTGCACTACTTGAGCACATGGTTAGGTAATCATTGCTGTCCCGATCTTCAGGTCTTGCATTAAGGCGAGAACGACATGATCGTCACAAAGGGGTTGGCGTTGTTGAAAGAAATGGAAAGGGATTTGAGAGAAATAAGACAGCAATGGTCAAGATGTTACTTCATTTGGACAGAATTAATTCCGAGGAGAACAAGGATGGGGGCAAGGTGGCCCACATGGACAAAGCAAGGTGGAAAATCATTAGGGAGATGAGGTTTTTCTGTGGGGAGGAGTTCTTGGGCAGGGTAAAATGTCCCAACCTAAAATATGACACTGAGGAATGTTTCTGGGGTGACGGCGTGCATCTGTCCTGCTAAAGGATAACAACTTTAAATCATGCAGCTAAAGAAGGCCCTGGCTAATCCATTGAAAAAGCGCAGGAGAAGTGGTTAGCCCTAGTTAGGGGGGGTCAGAAAAAGTCAGGGTATGGGGTCTTTTTCTGAGTGGCAGTTGGCGTATAAATTGTCAGAGTTTTAAATTTAAAGTTGATTGTTGTTGTGCAGGATATCTGGAAAAGGCACCTGGAGGAGGAAGGAAAATAAAAGTTATGTTAAAAGAATTGCAGATAGATGGATGTTAAGAGATATAGGTTAAGTGCTAGGGGAAGTTGAAGGTTACCATTTTCACTTGTGCATTAGAGTAGGATTTAGATATTAGTAATATAGGATGTGGGGGCAGGAGTTTTGGGGGTGGGGAGGGCTAGCAATCGTAGGTGATTTGTTGTATAGCGCGATTAATAGTTTGTAAATCATAAGGCATAGGCGTACATGTGGTGTGCTCCTGTTTTCAATAATATTAACAACAACAATAAAACTGCCTTTTTCACACCCCAAAATATGTCTCTTTAGTATGCGCTGCTCCTCTCTCGCCCAAAGCTTCTCATAGCATTATTAAGGGTTGACTTCGCTGAAAGGTCTCCATGGGATGTACAATGAAAGATGATTAGCGGGTAGGCCACTGCAGGCATTATACATCAATGCGTAGGGAGTTTTTTTTTCCTCACAGTGGGCCACTAGAAAGGAGCTGATGGATGGAAGTAATTATCCTTGAGAGGAGGGTGAGGGATTGTTTGAAAAACAATAACAAAAGATAGGATATTGGCATTAGGACAAAAGCTGAGCCAGTAAATACATCAATTAACAGTCGTCTCAGGAGCCTTACTGTACGGTAAATATTAATTGTTTGCTAAACGTTTTTAATCTTTCTGTGAACATCTATTTCCTCTATGGAAATATGACTGGGGCGCAAAAGATGGGCTCCAAACATGAAAAGGAGAGTGAGAAGTAGGACTCGTGGGTTGTGTGCTTTAACACCTTGACTGCAGCGCGAATTTCGCTGCAGTGTTGAACATTCCAACCTCAGGCGTGGCTCGGACGGCCCCCGGCCGTCGTGCGCACACGCCCACCGTGGCTCATATTGGCCGGGGGCTGTCATGAGCACGGAAGGGGTTAATAATAACTTTATCTAATGCAATTGTCTAGTTTGAAATTTACAGAACATTGTAAAAGGGTTGCGATATTCATTTTTACACAAGAAATACAATAAGTATGTAATGAATACACAAGTAGCCCGAGATTGTGTACTCAAATACATTAATTAGAAAATGTATTGTATTATTTTAAAGCATGTGGTGTGTATATAAAATTTTATTGGAAGAATGCTGGTGCCTTGAGGGTTTCCTTTGTATGCACCTCACAATTGTTTTTAGGTCTCTGGTACATACCTTTATCCAAGTGTTTGCAATGCATAACATATACTTAAGGTGGCTTTGGATTAGTCCCTTACTAATGATATGATTTGATTTGCTTTGTTACCATTCTCAGGTCTCTTCTCTTGATTTGATGGCTCTCCTCCTTTTCCCGATTATCCTGCTTAGAAGCATTTCAGTCTCACCGTGTTCTCATTGAATGAGCTGTGTCCTTCCTATACCGACTTGAGGGGTGCTTTTTTCATTGCCTTTTAGCACTCCATGGTAGGACATGTCTTTGCTTGGTCTCTCACATGCTTGTTCCTTCTAAAACAATGGTCCCCAACCTTTTCTAAACTTCGAGCTACTTATGTTCAATGAAAAGCATTGAGAGCTATTCGTGTTGTATAATTTCTATTTTGTTGTATGTATAATAATTCAACCAAGCAAAAGCTTTCTAATTTAGTAAGCTGGACTGCACCCAGGTGAGCTACTCAGAGGTAGCTGGAGAACTACAGTAGCTCACAAGCTACTGGTAGGAGAACCCTGTCCTAAAATAATCCTAACTAAAATGGCCACTAGCCCTGTTTGAATGGTAAGGCAAAAATGTCACATTGAACACTGGGGCTTCAAGATGCATGCCGACATAAGCATTGTTACATATGCAAAAGAATGCATATTCAGCAGCAGGCTTTTTAGAGTGACTTCATCACATGCTTGCTTCATGAAGAATACAGACACATCTGTGACCATCTTGGAATAGATTCCTGTGAATGCACATGATATGATGCATTCGGCATGACTCATGTATGTATATATTACGACACATATGTATACACCAGCTGCCATCTTGGAATGTTATGTTATATTATGCTGATTTGTATAGCGCACTAATCACCAAAGAGAGAATCCAGGCGCTTGGGCAAGGTGTGTAGGTGTGTGGTTCCAAGGTGCTTATATGAAGTGAGGGATAAAAATCAAATTCCCCTATATTAGCAGTTTAGTCATATCTATATATTGTGTTAGCATGATGTATCTATATACTCTTTGTGTTTTATATGCATAATGCCTAACCTATATCTGTTTTAGTTAGTTGATAAGGGTATATGCTGTTCATGTGTTTTGTTTACATCGAGTAGGCCGAGAACCATACAGATGCCATCTTCTCTCTTCCTGTGCTAGGCCCGAGCAGTGATCACGTGTTACTCGCCGATAGTTGTCAGGCCCCAGTTTAGTTGAGTTACTGAGAGCAGCTGAATGCACACCATTCTTCCTCTGTCCAAGTACTCAAGGTCGCATCTGGCTTTGGGTGTGATAAGCGCATTCCTGAAGGCACCGTGCCTGAACTCCCAGGCACCGGGACGAAAGGGAGTCATCCCTCCTGACCTCCCCAATAATAACTAAACAAAGCTTTGAACTAATCATGTGTGCCATATATGGTCCTTCCTCGAAGCCCAAGAGGCAAGTAGTGTTTTTCCATTTACGGCGACTTCATGTACTGTGCTGAAAGTATATATGTGCTGTTTTGACTGTAAGCCAGCAGTCTTCTCTGCGCACCTGATGGTGAGGGTTAGAGAGGCTCCTCTAGAGAGTATTTTGCATAATAAACAATTGAACTTTCTTCACAGCCAACTGACTGGTTATTTGGTAATTGGTATTAGGGCTATTGGTAGGTATAGCTCCTTATGTTATTTTTATGGTACGTCAGTTGGCGACTCTGGTGGGACTCCGCGTTGGGGTCGTCCTCCCGTAACTGGGTAGAAAGGACAAAGAAAAGGGGAGCCCTGGCCGAGTGGGTGGACTGACCAGAGATTCTGACTTACTCCACTCTCGAGATCGGGGAGCCCCAGCTGCTAGTGTCCCTTCGCTGAAGTCCTATGGGCGTAACCCAGGAGCTGAACGTGTTGTCTTCAGGAGTTGGCAGTGGAGAATATGCAATTGTACCTCTGTGCACCAGGTGAGTGAATTGTCTTCGATGTCCTTTGGAATGCGTTGTTGAGCAGTGCTTTTGGAAGCTGTGAACTGTATTGGATTCGGTGGTCGGTGTACCACGGAGAACTTTGGGGGTCTGATGGGGCAGCATTGTGGCTGCATGGGCAGATGCTCCAAGGACTTGTTTGGTGAATAATGGAGACACCGATCGGACGCCTTGGTGGGGCTTCTGTGGTGCACACCCGGCCGGACTGCTCTCAGAAAAACCCTTGGTTGTACCTGGGTAGCCTTTGGGACACATCTAAAGCGACTTTAAGGCAGCGGGCTTAGTCAGAACAGTCCTGAGGGTGAACCAGGAGGATGGCGGGAAGGTCTGTAGGACGGTCTGTGGTTAACCTCTGTCCGACGGTCTCTTGGTAGTCTCTGGACTGTCTGATTTTGGTATCTGTTGGTTTGGAAAATCTGAATTGATTAGTTCTCCATGAACAGGAGTCGACGGGCTCCGTTCTTCTGTTTTGGAACAGACATGTCGTTTTGAGATTTTTTTAAAATATATTTATGTATGTATTGTTTGTCTGTATTTTTTTCGAATCAGTGAATAGAATGTTGAGAATGTATGAACATGGCCATGTTTGAAAGATCGTTTTTCTGAATGAAATTGAATTGTCATGAATAAGGATGCTGTGTTTTAGTAAATTATGTTTAGGATGTTGCTGCCGCCGAAAAGGCACGCGATTGGATGAAAGTCCTGCCCCGCCAGAAGGTAGCCGGAGCTATGATATGTATATTGAACATGGTATTTCTCCTATTTTCTTTAATGCGCTGTGGCATAAAAACACTAAAGACAATGTGGAACTGCAATGGCCCTTAACTGAGTCTTTTGATGAGAAAAAGATACATTACTTGCAGGATCGATTATTTTCCAAATGTAGTCGACAGGCAATGTTTGATTCCTTAAATATGTGGCAAAAAGAAGCACAGCGTAGACGCATTAGGGATGAGAAGCTATGTAAGATGAAAGGAGGTCAGACGATTACACAGAAAGCTGTAGTTTATGATAAGGATCAGACTGAGAAACATATTGATTGCATGACTAGACAATTCAGATTGCAGGTGGATAAAAGCTATGTAACTAGGACTGAGCCAGAGGATGTAATAGAGGATTTATTAGATGTGCGTCCACCTCCCACTTATGCCCCCAAAGCATATATCCTGCGGTCCCTTTGACTCCAGCCTCGGCTCCAGTGACGTTGGCACCCCCCATGGGAACTTCTTCTGTTTTGTCTTCCCCAGCATTTGGATTGGCTACTCTAATACCTGATGCGTTGTCCTCTCCCACCATGACCACAGTTGTTTTGTCTCCCCCGACTCCAGCCTGGGCTTCACAGTCTTCGAGCATGACCCCCATCCTAGCTGACCCAACTCCCTCTAGTGTTGCTGGACATCTTGGCGCACTACGGTTGTATACTCAATCAGCAGTAGGGCTAGATGAGAAACAGATGGTAGCGGATCAGATGTCCCAATGGATGCGGAATGCCATGTATACTATAACTGATGTTTGGAGTACTCTTAGAGATTATGAGCCTGTTATGCAGCAAAACGCCCTGGAGCATATGGCTACACGTCTTATTTCCTTATGGGAACAGTGTTTCCCGGGCGGAAGAGCCACTTAAGTGATGTATGATATTCTGGACCGGGCTCATAAGTTTGAACTAGGATTGGAAGATGTGTACAGGAATGTCGAGGCTTTAGTGAAATATCGAGGGGGGCTGCATTTGACATGTCCAAATTGGGATTCCCAGTATTCTATGCAGGAAGTTCTTCCTATTTATCATCCCGAAATACCAGAATTAAGACATGATCAGGATCAAGTAACTAGAGCTCGTGTGGAGGCATGATTTCAGGAGCAATGGGTCTATACCCCTTGGAAAAGGAGTGAGGTCCTTTCCCTGAAGTCGCAACTCCCCACCCCGCAAAAATCCTGCTGCTTACTATAAAGAGCTCACTGAGGCTGCCTCTTCGGCTGTTATGACCCTGGCTGAAATAGAGTTATTTTTCGGTTTACTAGTTCCTGTCGATGTGTGGGGTCAGGTGCATGATAAGGATCTTGCCACAGAGTTGGGAGGGACTTGGGATCAGATCAAAGAATGGGACAAGGATCGAAAGCCTGGTGATAAACCTAAACCTGAAATATTGGCTTTTCCAGGTCGGATTATTACCTACATGCATTCCTTAATTCCGCCCCGTAAGGTGGATTGGGACAAATTGACAGCATGTAAACAGAAAAAGGACGAGAGCGTTTTGGATTTCTTCACCAGATTTGAAGGTGTGTTTATTGACTTTAGTGGACAGGACGTGTCAGTGGAAGGTGGTATACGATTATTTGTTAATCGTTTCGTGACAAATCTGTTACCCGAGATCTCGGTGCGGCTACAAGCAGCTGAGAGTACTTGGACCACTTCCACACCATCGGTTATACTGAGTATGGCTCAGTATTATGAACATAGGGAAAATGAGAGCAAAGATGAGCCCGAAAAGAAAGCAAAGGATCTTAAGACATGAGTATTGCTACAGCAAGTTATCAGGGGACAAGACAGAGACACAGGCGGTAGAGGGTCTGTCCCGAGGGGGGTGGGAACAGGACGAGGCAGAGGTCCCGCTGTTGCTTTGGGAATAAACCAATGCGCTTCCTGTAAACAGGAAGGGCATTGGCGAGCTCAGTGTCCATTGTTGCTGGCTCAGAATGGAGCAGTAAGAGGGAGAGGGAGAGGTCAAGGTGATGTGGATCGAAGTGATATGCGAAGAGAAGAAGCAACGCATGGTGAGTCTGAGAAGAATTACTTCGATAATCCAAGAGGAAGACAGTATAACAATGAAGATTGAATGATTTAAGGGCCCGATGGATATGTTTACACATAGGATAACCACGGACAGAGTGGGGGCCAGGTGTCAGTACCCGTTGATCAGCGAGGGCCTTATGTGAGAGGGCGGTTGATGGGGACTTCTGGAAACTTTCTAGTTGATACGGGTGCGATGATTAGTTCTATTGCTCGTTCGCTGGTACCAGGGGCAGCATTGTCCGGGCAGAATAATGTTTTGGTGGGATTTTCTGGAATCCTGGTGGTGAGACCCATTTCTAAACCTATCCCGTTTACAATTGGTCCGGTCACAGTGGACTCTCCATTTTTGTTAACTTCACATTGCGGAGAAAATCTATTAGGGTTGGATTTGCTAAAGAAACTGCATGCAAAGATTCATTGTTCCCCTGATGGTGTTTATTTCACTATACAATCTCCTGGGAAACATACATTGCAATGCTTCGCTAAAAATGACGAACCCCTCCCACCCGAGCTCGCTGCTATCCCATTGACTCTGTGGGTGACCGGGGATACGGATGTTGGTCTGTTGAAGATTTCGCCTGTTTCTATTACTCTGAAACCAAATGTTCGTTTACCACGTATACCTCAGTACAAAATTTCACCGGCTGGTGAAAGGGCTCTGCTCGCTATTATCCAGGACCTGATTGATAAAGGCGTAGTGGAAGAAACGGCTGCCAATGTATGTAATAGTCCTATATTGCCGATTTTTGAAAAAGGCCCTGCTGGATGGGATTCCGACTATGTTGATACTTACCGTTTTACAATTGACCTGTGAGAAATTAATAAAATAGTTGTGCCGCAGTACCCCGTGGTTTCTGACATCGCTACTATTCTCACTATGATTCCTCCCACTGCCAAGTATTTCTGTGTTATCAATCTAAAGAATGGTTTCTTTAGCATTCCAATCCATCCTGATAGCAGTCATATTTTTGGCTTCTGCTTATCTGGGCGCAGCTTTCGGTTTTGTCGCGCTCCCCAGGGGTACACTGAGAGTCCAATCATTTATAGCCAAGCTTTGAAAGCAGTATCGGATGATTTGACAATGTCCCCTGGTAATGTGCTCCTCCAGTATGTAGATGATCTGTTGGTGGCTTCTGATACTGAGGAAGGTTGTAAGGAAGCCACTGTTAAATTGTTGTTGCACTTGGCAGCCAATGGTAATAAGGTATCCCTCTCCAAATTCCAATATTGTCGACAGGAGGTGACTTATCTTGGTGATCTACTGTCGAAAGAGGGGAGGAGACTAACCCCTGAACGTGTGACTACCATCTCTAATATGTCTGTACCTCGTACTCAGCGTGATGTTCATGCATTTCTTGGAATAACCTCTTTCTGTCACCAATGGATTCCTAATTTTTCACTTCTGACTAAACCTCTCTTGTACTTAACCACTAAGGATGTGCATTTACCTCTACCCTGGACTGATGAATGTCAGGAAGCTTTTGACTCTTTAAAATCTGAGCTTTGTTCTGCTCCCGTCTTGGGTACTCCTGACTACCGAAAACCTTTTGTGCTTTATGTACACGAGGTGGACGGTTGTTCGCTTTCTGTGTTAACACAAGGATTTGGTGGTAGGCAAAGACCTTGTGCTTATTTCTCAGCGGTGTTGGATAACGTCACCAGAGCGCCTCCTAGCTGTTTAAGGGCTGCTTCTGCTGTCGCCATGGCCATTAGACAATCGGAAGAGCTCGTTCTGAATTCTGACCTCACAGTGATGGTACTGCACGCTGTGGATACATTATTGAACAAAACAAAGACTCATCACCTTACGAGTGTGTGTCTTACTGGATACAAATTGACTTTGTTTGCTCCCCATATTACAATCAAGCGGTGTGCCACTCTGAATCCTGCCATGTTGCTACCCCTCCCTTCAGACGAGAAAAACAATGACGTACATGTTTGCATATTTCGGGCCGAAGAAGAGACGAAGGGACGAGTAGATCTCACAGACATTCCTCTTTCTGACCCCCAAGTGGAATTGTATGTGGATGGCTCTTGTTTCAAGTTACCAGACGGCACGACAACAGCTGCATATACGATTACAACCCTCCGAACTGTAGTTGAGGCTTCTCAAGTACCCTATCAGTCAGCACAGGCAGCTGAACTAGTGGCATTGCTGCGGGCCTGTGAGTTGAGTGAAGGATTGAGAGCAAACATTTACACAGATAGCCAATATGCCTTCGGCGTGGCTCATAGTTTCGGCTGGCTGTGGACGGAGAGGGGTTTTCTCACTTCCCATGGTCAAAGAATACAGCATGGCCCCTTTGATTTTATGAATAATAACAGCATTGATTACCAGAGAAGGTGGCTGTAGTTAAATGTAGTGCACATAAGACAGTAATATATGTAGTGGGTGAGGGAAATGCCTTTGCCGATCAGGTAGCAAAGGAAACTGCCAAATCCAAAATGTCTTCGATGTTTGTAACTACCTCTGCTAGGTGGGTTGCGGAAACAGAAATGTTTGACAACACTATGGAGAGTGTCCAAGAGATACAGAAAGAAGCTACTCTTGCTGAACTGGCTCATTGGGAAAGGGAAGTGGGGAGATTAGATAAAAACGATTGTTGGGTTGATTTGACGGAAAAACAGAGATGGTTGTTGCCCAATACATTGGTTAATGCTGTAGTAACTATGGCACATGGTTCAGCACACTTCGGGGCAAAAGGCATTTGTGCACTTTTGGATCCTGTGTGGAATAATCCTAATATTCCAAAGACTGCTGCCCATTTGGTTCAATATTGTATGGTTTGTTTACAACACAATCTCGGAGGCTGGGAACCTGTTCTCAGTGGAAACTTTGCACCACCCTCTTTGACTTTTGAGGTGCTCCAAATGGATTATATCCAACTGGAGCGCGTGAATAATCTAAAGTATGTCCTGGTCATGGTGTGCGCCTTTAGTAAATGGGTAGAGGCCCACCCGACCAAAGAAAATACTGCTTTGGCAACAGCAAAGGCTTTGACAAAGGAGTTCTTCGCATGTTACGGATTACCTCGGGTGATCTAGACAGATAACGGGGGACACTTTAATGCAGATCTTATCAGTCATGTTTGTAATGGGTTGCAAATTAAGCAGAAGTTTCATGCTGTTTGACACCCCCAGTATGCAGGACTGGTTGAGAAATATAATGGAATACTGGAATTGAAACTGCCCAAAATCCAAGAGGGTATTGGGCTGAAGTGGCCCGATGCCCTACCATTAGCATTGATGTCTTTACAAGTTACTCCACATTCCCGATCTGGCTTGTCACCGTATGAGGTCGTCTTTGGACAACCAGCTAATGTTTGGGGTGTCCCGAGACCCAAAACGTTTCGTGATATTGATTATCCTATGATGACAGATTATCTGTATGCTTTGACTAAAGATCTCTGTTCCATTCATCAACAGGTATCAGTAGTGTTGCAGCCCCTGCTGGAGGGTCGCGGACATCGTTTGGAGCCAGGACAATGGATTCTGGTCCGCAACTATCAGCGTAACTCCAGCTTGGACCGTCGGTGGTCCAAACCTCACCAGATTCTTTTGGCCACGTGGATGGCGGTGAAGGTGGATGGCAAGAGACATTGGATACATGTCTCCCACGTTAAAAAGTTGCCTCTCCCACTTACTTATGATCAGCGGAACCAGGAAGGAATTTTAACCCAGGAGAGTGAACGGGCCCCTTGCTTTGTCCCTTTTTCTGATGCCCTGGAAGTTGGAGAAGGGCAAGGAGAAGGAGCAGTGGGCTCGGAAGGGGCTTCGTCATCTGCACCAGTAATTGCTCCAGATTCTGTTGCACATACAGTTGAATAAAAGGTTCATGATATCCCTGTTGCAACGGATGTACCCTCCTCTGTTTTGTTCTCCGATCAGGAAACGCCTGGCCATGTTCGATACAATCTGAGGCCCAGAAAACAACACGGTACCCCAGATGGAGATGGAAGGAGATAGGGAAAGACTTGAGTAATAGGGTTGGTTAGAAACTTTCCTGGGGTACTGAGTGAGACATTGGACTGAACAAGTTGAAAGCCTGGAACATTTTGTTTGCTCTGTTCAGAAAGAAAGACCGAATTTCCTGAAAAAGGGGCCCAGGTTGTGTTTTTCTTAAAGAGCTGTGTGAAAACATAACTCCAACGCAAGGATTTGTTTGGGTTTTCTTGTTGTGATGAACGATAGGAGCCTGCCTGTGAGGCTCTAGAGGGACACAGGAAAGAAGAACCCACTGGCAGGTTGTACTGCATTGCCCGAGTTTAGTTCTGGACTTTTAGCTAGCATGTACCCTTTTGCCCGTTTTGTTCCCAAAGAGGAATGCCCTCTTGCACCCCGTTATTACCCTACATATATGCCTATTTTTTCTAGTTGTGTGTCAAAGTAGCCTTTGTGGTCACAATAGCGATTTTGTTAATACTATTGATGAGTGTGTTTCTATATTTGGAATTTCATCATCCTATGCATACTGTTTTGGGAACTACCCCGCCTCCAGAACATTTATTTTATTCTTTAGCCCCGCATAAGGAAAGGCACCGTCAGACTTATACTAAAAATGTATTTTTTTAAATGCTTCATCAAACGCATAGTGCTACAAACACCATAAACTGTTGGGTTTGCGGCCTTCTGCCTTCTGTAATTCATAAACACGATCTATTTATCGCTCTGCCATTATCATATTTAAGAAGTTGTGAAGCTTGGTTCAGATTGTTATCTATGATGTACATGCATTATACTGTAGATACTAAACGATATTCAAAAAAAGACTATGAGATGATCCTAGCATACATAGAAGTACTGTAAATACAAAATATGCTCTGGCGTCTAGGATATGATGGAACCAAAAGAAACAACAAACTCATCAAGAATCAAAGTGTGGTTGAAAGAAATACATAAATATTGTGTGTACGGATTCCCATCATACACCAGGAACGGTGATCAGCTTCATCATTTGGGTATCCTTTGTCTATAAGAGTGACAAATATGCTCTATGGAAATCAGAGCTTGCAGGTGTCACAAAGGTATAGAAACCAAGATGAGCAAAGTAAAGTGTATGGGAACAGATATATGTGCAGTGGAAGTGGTGAAGTGCAAAAACTAAAATTGGTGCGTGAACAGAATAAGAATTTTTATTAGTGTCTGTCACGATCAAAAGTTAAAAACGTGAATACTAGGACCAGTTTTAACTAATAGCTGTCCTAAATACTAGTGGTCAACATGTTTCAGCACGTCTGGCCAGAAATTAAGCCAAGTGCTTTCGTCAGGACCTCTAAAGAAAAGACAAACATACTCTTATAACTACCAAATAGTCATAAAGGATATATGCCCACATGCATCAAGCATTTTTGGAGTCGCAAACGGTGCGATTCTTTAAAATCGGTCGTTTGCGATTCCAAAAATGCTTTTTGAGATGCATCATTTGTTTTTGTTGAAAATCGCTAATTTTGCGATTTTCTAAAATGCGATTGCATTTAAGGAATCGCAATGTTGCGATTCCTTAAATGCAATGCATCATTCTTAAAAAAATTGCGATTTTACAAAATGCAAGTGCAAATTACCACGAAGTTGAATCTTGTGGTAATTTGCAAAATTGTTTAAAAATGCACAAAAATGCATTTTTTAAACTGTTAAGTTACAGACACGCATGTCCTTAGGACATGTGTGTATGTAACTTATAGGTAAAAGTGCATTTCATGGGTGCAGGGGGGGGTCATTTGGTCCCCCTCTCCACCCTTGAAATGCTTTGTTGAATTGCGATTTCAAATTGGAAATTCGCAATTCCCAAATTGCGAATTCGCAATTTGAAAATCGCATTTTTTATGCGATTCGGTAAAAATTGCGATTTTAACCGAATCGCAAAAAAATTGCGAGAAAAATGATGCATACCATTTTGCGATTCCTAATTTGCGATTCTGTAAATTTCGCAAATTAGGAATCGCAAAAAAGAAGTTTGATGCATGTGGGCAATAGTGTGAGATAGAACTCTCACAATCCAGTATTCCTCCTTGTCTCAGCAAGTTTCTGAAATAGACAAGAAGAAAACACACAACACATATGATTCTTGAAAAAGAAAAATGAATTCATGGTACAATCAACACATGTGGGCTAAGTCTTTTATACCATCATGTAAGCCCATTGATTAGGGTAAAGCTCCATCTTACCTCGAGAGTATGGAGGATCAAGCCTCACCTCACCTGGCAACAGCTCAGGATAAAGGAGGCACTGCTCTAAAAAAGAATAATACACCAAACTAAAGTTCTTGTAGTGTATCACATTTAAACATTTAAAAACAGAATAAAGTGTCAACAGCACATGGTCCAACTCGACCCATTGCGGCACGAAATACATATACACCATCATCATAACACTACTGGATATTATATAGTGTCTCCACAAGATATAAACTTCAAATACATCATAGCTGTATGGTTAAGTCACAATAGGAACATACATAGTCGTGGGCCACTTATATCATTGTTGTAACAGCGGACAAAGTGCGAAATTCGCTTCTTGCCACTGTGTGGACAATAATAGTGGTGCCCTCATGAGCGATCTTAATTTCTAAAATGTGCCGTGCTGCCCTTAATCTCAGGACCCACAAGTCTCGAACGATCTAAGCTAGTTCAAGTACCATTGCCCCTTGTTACAAAATACATAAACGGACTGCGCCAAAGATTTAGCGCAAAGCACTCACCTAGCCGTCGGTACCTCAGATGGTCTTCAGAGCCGTCGGGGAGGTACCGATCGGGTTGGAACGCGCTGTTATCTGTCCTCGGTCTTCTGAAAGGCACTTCCGGGTTCAGAATGGAAACCCGGAAGTGATTCAATGACGCGAGGTAGCGCTGGACTACAAAAAAGATGGGACTTGAGTTCCAGCGTGGACTGTAAATCGGTATTGCAACCTAGAGGACTAACAGGTGCTTTTGCAAAGTAATGTTAGACTCTGTTGATGCGGAAATTAAATATTATAACATAATAATCTGCTGTTATAAACCATATTGGATAAAATAAGCAGGTAAATGCACATAAATTGTCTTTGCCTGTGGCTTAACAATAGTTAATCCTCGGAGTACATTTCAGGCCGGTCATAATTACCTGTGGCTAAGTACCATGAAAATTAGAAATTATCTAAATAATGTGAATGGTAATGGGAGTACATCTCAAGGTGGTTCCAGGTACTGTACCACTCCCAACCATATACAGATATCTAGATGGACCTCTCCAGAAAAATACGGGAAGTGAACAACATGCCACAGAAAATAAACAGTATACCGCCGATATCTCACCAAATTACAGACTTGCCCAGGGGATAGAATCGTTCAGTCCCTGTGTGTCACTTTTTAGTCTGAAATCCCATTGTTGTTCTCGTAAGAAAAGAAATTAGGTAATATCTGTAATATGCTGTGGAATATAAGGTTGTTCTAGGATAGTCCATGTTAGATCCTCAGGTTTGTGATTTAACTCTAGGAAATGAGCCGTGAGTCTAGTGGCTTGTTTTTTGCATCTCACGGTACTCATATGTTCCATAATGCGCAACTTTACCTTTCGTATGGTCATGCCCACATAGTAAAGCTTGCAAGGACAGGAAATCAGGTATACCACTCGCTCACTATTGCAATTGGTCATTTTCTTCTGCACCCAAGGGCAATCTGTGCCAATGTCGACAGTTTTAGATTTCTTTGTCAACGGGCACACCTTGCAGGTGCCACAAGGAAAATGTCCCTGCAAACTAGGGTTCCCCCAGATGTTTGCCTGTGTGGTTGCTTCAATGGCACGTGGGCGTGTGTGTACCAATTTATCACGTAAATTGCTATTTTTCTTGAAAGCAAACAACGGGACAGGCAGGTTATCACCTTCAATGTTAAGAATTTTCCAATGCTTCAACACAGATTTTTTGACATCGTTAGATGCTGTGCTACAAATACCACAAACTGTTGGGTTTGTGGCCTTCTGCCTTCTGTAATTCATAAACACGATCTATTTATCTCTCTGCCATTATCATATTTAGGAAGTTGTGAAGCTTGGTTCAGATTGTTATCTATGATGTACATGCATTATACTGTAGATACTAAACGATGTTCAAAAAAAGACTATGAGCTGATCCTAGCATACATAGAAGTACACCAAGGGTTTGACCCACAGGGAAATGAAGGGGAAGGGTCATTAGGTCCGAATGCTTGTATGAATGTATATACTGAGAACGAGCACGAGCACGTATGTTACCTGGTTGAAAAATGAAATACTTGACTTTGAAGAGTTTAATTTCACCCAGTATTTTCAGCAATATCAGGAAAGGAATGTTACTGATGACAAAGCAATTCCAGTGCCCATATTAAACAGTACCTCAGCATTCTGTGTCCAGGGAGCAGGATACATTTCAGTATGAGGAAGTCGATGTAATTATACCTATTAACTGCGAACCTTCAGTAGTCCTCCATTGTTGACTTCCCCTAATGCATATTTCATCTATTGAGAAAATGCATATAGATGGCTTCCCCGTGGTTGGGCTGGCTGTTGTTATTTGTCCTTTTTGTATCCTCCAGTATACATAGCGCCCTCTAATTATGATAAGGAGCATCGATTAGATAAACGGAGCCTCCCACTTGTCAGAGATACGAGAGAGATTGATACCACTGACATAGATCAAACAGATACTCCTGAGCAACATTTTATTGACATTGCGAAGGGGGTGTTTCCTATTTAGGGTCCCATCATTACCAGTAAGGAAGTGAGGCGTCTGTCTAGAGTAGTCGAAAGGGTGATCAATACCACTGCAGGTATATTGACCAATCTAACCGTAGAACTTCAAGCGTCGAGACTCGTCTCACTTCAGAATCGAATGGTTTTAAATGTTATCCTGGCCAACCGAGGAGGAGCGTGCCGCGTGATTGGCAGCTCCTGTTGTATACATATCCCTGACTCCGCCCCCTCTGTTCATCTGGCCATTCAAAAGTTACATCGTTTGGCCTCCAAAGTGCATGCCGATACTGGTACCTGGTCTTTATCCGGTTGGTTTTGGGGTTTGTTGTCTACCTGGGGATGGAACATTTTGATGGTACTAGCGGGTATAGCTGGTATCATATTCACCTGCTGTCTTTGCATACATTGTGGGCCTGCTTGTTTCTCTTACTGTGCTGCTAAGCTTGCCTCTTCTGTGACTAGTCCTTCTCTGGCAGCAGTAAAAGCTCAATTAGTTCAGCAGGAAATAAAGGATATCATGCAGATTGATGAACGGATTTATAAAGACTGATTTCCCTTTTAATTAGCTACATCATGCTAAAAGGGTGGTTCTGAGGGATAAAAATCAAATTCCCCTATATTAGCAGTATTAGTCATATCTATATATTGTGTTAGCATGATGTATCTATATACTCTTTGCGTTGTATATGCATAATGCCTAACCTATATCTGTTTTAGTTAGTTGATAAGGGTATATGGTGTTCATGTGTTTTGTTTACATCGAGTAGGCCGAGAACCATACAGACGCCATCTTCTCTCTGCCTGTGCTAGGCCGAGCAGTGATCACATGTTACTCTCCGATAGTTGTCAGGCCCCAGTTTAGTTGAGTTACTGACAGCAGCTGAATGCACACCATTCTTCCTCTGTCCAGGGACTCAAGGTCGCATCTGGCTTTGGGTGTGATAAGCGCATCCCTGAAGGCGCCGTGCCTGCACTCCCGGGCACCAGGACGAAAGGGAGTCACCCCTCCTGACCTCCCCAATAATAACTAATCAAAGCTTTGAACTAATCATGTGTGCCAAATATGGTCCTTCCTCGAGGCCCAAGAGCCCAGTAGTGTTTTTCCATTTACGGCGACTTCATGTAGTGTGCTGAAAGTATATATGTGCTGTTTTGACTGTAAGCCAGCAGTCTTCTCCGCGCACCTGATGGTGAGGGTTGGAGAGGCTCCACTATAGAGTATTTTGCATAATAAACGATTGAACTTTCTTCACTGCCAACTGACTGGTTATTTGGTAATTGGTATTGGGGCTATTGGTAGGTATAGCTCCTTATGTTATTTTTACGGTACGTCAGTAGAGACAGGTCTTCAGGTTCTTGCAGCACTCTAGAAGAGAGGAAGAGGCTCTGATGTGTTGAGGGAAGTTGTTCCATGTCTTGGGTACGATGTAGGCGAATGAGTGACCTCCAGTTTTGCTTTTGCGGAAGCGGGGAGTGTGTGCGAGTGAGAGTGATGCAGAGCGTAGGTGTGTGGTTGGTTGGTGAAAGTATATGTGGCAGATGTATGATGGAACCACGCACGTCATTAAGCCTTTACAATGCTTTCCTAACAACACATATGCCTTTTCAATGCATACTTTTACCACGCGAAATGGGAAATGCGTCTAAGCACATGCCTTTACCACGCATTCCTTTAAAATGAAATTGTATGTATATTTAGCAGCAGATAAGTTCAAAGCCTTATATTTATATACTTATATACAGACACATATATATATGAATATGTGTATGTGTGTATATTAACCACTGGAGGTCGCCATTAGGTAGTTAGAGTAAGAAACTAGCTTCCATAGGAAAAGCGTTTTTTGTTTAGCTAATACCTTTGCTGCTGATGGACGAATGTTCATCAAATGTTCAAAACTAATTTGCCACTCACTTCAGCTGCTGTCTGGAAAGCTGATTCATCAAATGGGGGCAGAGAAAAAGGGGGCCTCAAAATGCTTTTTCCCCATACATATTCCCATAGGGATTTTAGACACAACAACAGCGTGAATAGCTGAATGGAAATACACCAAATTTGGCAGAAAGCTAGATCTTGGTCCAGAAAGATCTATTTTTGTTATTTGGTGTAAATACGCTCAGTAGTTTTGTAGTTAGTAAAGAAAAAAGATTTATGCATATTTAGGGACACGGAGTGTCAGCGAATCGGACAGATCTCATGCTGAGATCTGATTGGCTGCTACCACTTCAACCAGGAAGTGGTGGCACTGGCAGCAAATCTTGGAATTCAGGACTCGGGCAGAGTCCCAAAAAACACAATAAAAAGGACACAAGGGGCAGGGTAGGAATACCAAGACCCCTTAGGCCTGATGGTGGGGTCTCGGGTCCCAGGCCAAAAATGTCTTCTTTTTATTAATTTTGCTGCAAATTTGTGGCGGATCTGCTGAAAAATTAAAAAAAGAACTACCACGCGTGGTCTCCTCACTTGTTTTATTTTATACCCCCAGGTCGATCAGGTCCCGGGTGGATTAACGAATATAGGAATGCATAGCCCTCCTCAGAAAATGTTGGCCCCAGGTCCCCAACCCCTGGGCCCGGCCCTTAAAATTAACTAGAGGGCAGCCCAAATTGAGAAGGGGGAGGCTGTGGCCCCCTTCCCAGGGCCGTTTCCATCCCCTGGGAACCCATCCCATGGGGCCTGGCCTTATTATAGATTGGGAGGGGGCACCCTACCCCCTCTCAGGCTGATTTCAGCCTCAGGCACCCCATCTCCCAGTGCACGGCTAAAGTTCAAAAGGGAAAGAGGGCACACTCCAGGGATGGCACCTGCCATGTCTTGAGGTGCCCAGCCCTTGGGACGTAGCGGTTTCCATGCCCTCACTGGCAGGGTCAGTAAAACCTGTGTTTGCTCACGCTTGGCAGGATCAATTTCAAAGCTCCAGCCAAGCGAGAAATACATGAAGTCCACTCTCAGCTAGCGGGGGCTTTAAAATGCTCCTGCTAGCTGGGAGCTGACTTCAGATCTGCCAGTTCTGAATATTGCTCCAGCTTTCAGGGAGCAGCATTTTTAGTTGCCACCTGCAGGCGGGAACAATGCCGGCTCCTGGCTGAGGCGGGGAGCCGGTTGGGGCTTTGGAGGCCTTGGGGCTTCCCAATGGCCCCCAACCATAGTGTTGTGGGTGCTCTGGGTGGGCTCCAGCCATTTGTTGGCCAGGCCCGGTAGATGTGATTCCCGGGGCCAAAATCAGCCCAGGGAGGGAGACACATGGCCCCTCCCCCACAAAATGGCTAGACCCCTGGTGATGGGGTCCCAGGGCTGAAATTGGTGTGGGGAGGTGTGCTGCATGCCCCCTCCCCATTGAATATAGTGCCGGGCCCTGGGGGTATATATATATATATATCATGTGAACAAGCGCTCTGTGTAGCGCGAAACGCGTCGTGATGACTGGGAAAACCTTTTGCTAAATAAACCACCACTTTGCACCGATATTTGGGTTCGAGTCCGTATTTGCAGCCTCTTTGAACTCTGCGCCGTACTGGATTATCCCTGGAATATATATATATATATATATATATATATATATATATATATATATATATATATATATATATATATATATATATATATATATATGTAGCAACAACTTCCTTCGTGAACTTCTTTGATCAAAGAACGAAAGAACCGAGCCCAAACTCCGTTTTGCGTGTGAAAAGGATTTATTTAATCATAAATCGGCAATCCTGCCCAACGCATTTCGGAGCCCAGCTCCTTGGTCACGGGTCATTATTTTCTTGTTTCAATAAAGTATATATAAAAAAACACAAAAAAACATAAGTGTGGACATCACAAAGAATCAACATAAGCATAGGACTATGTAGTGTAGTTCCTAGTTTCCCACTAGGCCCTGCGCATTGGAATAACATAAACAGTAGTATCGACGTAGAAGTGCGGATCTTCCAGGCCTCTACTGACTATGCTAAACTTAATTGGGTTTGTTACCAACTAGCTCAGAGGTCACTGGAAACTTTCTTGACTGAATAGGAAGTGATCGGCTTCCCTGGCACAGACAAGAAGGGATTCAGTTTTCCAACAACCGTGCAACATGACAACTTTGCTCCTCAGATCAAGAGTCAATCTCTAGGGTCGTGTGAAACAATGGACAGTTATTTTACTCAGTCAGGTTGGTGCAGATTACTTTCACAATATGTAGAGAATAGAGAGACAGGCGTTTGTCAATAAAAGGTTAACATTTATTGAACAGTCTTTCTTCTCGTACAAGAGAAATGTATTGCCACAATTGCAAGACTTGTTATGATAAAAAGTACGTACAGTAAGATAAGGTTTGCAAGATAATACTGTAAAAGCATTGATATGGTTTCTTAGCCATACAATGGTTTAAAAGTAATAAAACATATATACAGTCAAATATACATTAGGCTAAAATACTCAACTGGTGCTTCTAACTACGCCTACCCCAGTGTACCTGACCTAAGCCTAATACTTGGGAGGGGAGTAAGTAAGTAGCTTTAAGTTAAGTTGGTTTTGCCAAGGTTTGTTTCAAGAATTCTCACTAAGGGTTTAGTCAACACCATACCTCTGAATAGAATGATGGAGGTCTGGTATCTCCTTCAGGGGGAACTCGGTATCCCAGTCACCCGCGAGGGTAGACCAGAAACGCTGGAGCTGGATTTCTCTGCAGGAGAAAGACAGCGTCTCTCTTCAGCGCGTTGAGGAGGAGAAGGAGGGGGGACAGCGTCCGCGGGCAGCTGGCATCTGCTGGGCTCTTCGCAGAGGGACGGCTGTTCAGCTCCTAGTTTCACCACACCATCGTTCGCGCTTTAGTAGCGATAATGGTATCAGCAGCTTCAGGCGACGGGCAGCAGACTGCAGCAACAGGGGGCTACAGCTAACAACGTCAGCAGCAACACAGCATTTGCTTAAGGCAACGTTGGTAATATTTATACCTGAAAGGTGCCATGTTTGACGTAAGTTTGCTGGACATAAGACGTCAATTAAAGATGTCACTAGGAAGTGATAGCTATCAGTTGCTCATTAGAGTTCCATTACTAATCAAAACACAGCAAGCGGGGATTTCCAGGTTTGCTGAGTTTTTATCTTGTTGAAGAACTCGGAGTGGTAATCTAGGAATCTCAGATAGTGACTTCTGCTCTGTCATTGCACTAATTGGTTGCAAAGGAAGTGGCAGAGAAAACTATTCTGGAATGTGGCTCTGTTCGTGTGAGGCCAGAGATGACTTTCTGAATATCGCACTTGAACGGTTATGCCAATATAGGGAATAATGGAATTATAGCTGAATAGGGGCATAAGGTCACAGTATCGATCAGGATCCTAGATAAGCACGCAACACCCACTCCACGGGTTCATGTCCATCAAATTACTAAACTAGAGCAATAAGATGCATGTGTAACATTGCCCACCCCAAAATACATATATGCATTTGAAATAGGCGTATATTGTAATACGTGAAAATGTAGGTACTGTACGTTATTGAAGCATAGAAATCATTCAAAAATTATTGCTTATGAAATTAATGAACGATTTTGCAAAAAGAATTACACATGAAATATCACCGAAACAGAAGAAGGGCGAGATAAATCATCACATATAAATGCATTGCAATAAATGTGCTAGAGGCTGGTGTAAGGTTGTTATGTCTCTAGATGTGTTTAGAAATAGAAGTGTGAAGCTTCTGTTCTCTAAGAATAGTTTTTTACTTTAAGCAAAGAATTGTTCGTGCCAAAAAAGGGTCAATATTAAAAGTGCTCAATTTAAAAGAATTAATGCTTAAACGGGGAAATAGAGTTCCAACGCTTTTAGCAGTTTTTGTTGATCAAAACCGAAGGCCGAATTCAGAGTTCATGGGAACGCTGTGTGTCGGAAAGCTTCTCCAAAGTTATTATTTCTGTTCGGGTGAGAACATCATATCAGACAGGCTCTCAAAGAATTGGTCTACAAAATCAGGTGACAGTTCAACCAAATTCGATAGTGCTGTAACTTGGCAGGTGTGAGAATGATTGCTGTCATCATAGCAGCAATGCTCACAGAAGGTCGTACCTGGGTGATGCTGCTTTTGTCACTCGCTCCACTGTTACCACCTAGTCATAGTACAGGAGTCTCAACGAATGCCGTCATCCGGATTGGTAGCCGCTGGGGACAACACAATGCGTGAGCCGTTATTGGACTGAGCAAAGTATCAACGTCCATTGGTACTGCTGATGGAAGTGAAAGACAGATGTCCAACACGCACTCATCTCCGTATAGCATACATTGAAGTACCGGTAAGATACAGTTCTGCCATATAGGTCTGAATGAAAGGAACCAGGTCATGTTTAGATCTCTCAGCCTGGCCAATCCAAGGACGTTAGTTATCCTGTCCCGGTAGCGCATTGCTAGGATTGTATCTTCCATTCCCATGGGAGCTATGTCTGATCTTTGGCTTGCCATAACGAAGCAGGACGTTCAAAAATAAAATCCCTGCTACAAGCCCCAAAAATAAGGGTATGCCGCCAAAAACAGAGTGGACAAAATTAGGAACGATTCCCAAAATTGCTTGAAAAGGTGTTAGCAGTCCCGTAAAAATCGTCTTAAATATGCCTGGGATGCCTGTGGCACTAGACATGTTAAGGAGTTGGCTAAGCATTTCTACGAAATGCACGGGCAATTTGTTGATAAAAGTTCATGAACTTCAGTAGCTGTCCTTGCAACTAGAAGATCATACGTCTCTTTTGATGACGTTATGGGCACTGTTGTCTGCAAAAGCACAGACTTCATTTTGCTTAAAGTATCAATTCGTATAGAATAGAGATTCAGACGAGGCCAGATGGGAGTCACTGTGTCTGCAGGCCCACTCGGGAACAATGCCTGCATACAGCATTTGACCATGGATTTTACTCTTACTAGATAACTTTTCCCTGGCACAAGGCCACAACATCTGTGATCCGTTCTAAGAATGTAACTCCTGTTTGCAAGTTGCATAAAGAAGGGCTCTATCTGAGTTGCAGGTGTGACAAGCTGGTGGCATGAAAGGTTGTTAGAATTTCCATCACAAGCTCCGTGTAAATTAATACCCTGGCACAAAAGTATACCGCTTAGTGAATGTTTACAATTTTCACCACTAAGAAATACATTTTTTTCGCTGTCACTATAGCATGAATGTGTGTATGGTAATTTCCATTCAGATTTTACATATCCTTTACCCAATCTTTCATACTGGCCAGTAGGTATGTATTCAAGGCACTTTTTAAATCGGAAAGTTGTTATTGGAATTGTGATAATTACGTGTATTATCCATTCAATGACAGGACTCTCTGACATTGTCAACGGTAATCTCTCAAGTTTTTCGATGCTCAGGATTGTATAGTCTGCTCCTTTCTGTGCCAAACTGATTTGTTTATCAGTAAGGTTAAAAATGGAAAATAATGACGTTGTGTTGATTAAACGCCAAGGCACATAGCCTGAACGAAGATTTTGCAGCGTCCAGCCTAATTGTACAATAGAACGCAATTGAGATTGGCCATGCTGTAATATTAGCAAGTCTCTGTCTATTATGTCAAAGGCAGAAGATACAATATTGTCCAACGAATATATTCTGGAGGACAGAGTCATTAACCCATTGTCCACTACAGAAAGTGATTTCTCCAAATTAATACGATCAATTTCTCGTATTTTTTCTGCTGTTTCAATTTGTTTGACTTTCCAAGTCTCGTTGTACGCAGCATAGATACTGGTCGCTATGAAACGCTTTTGACGCTGTTTGCGTGGTCCAAGAATGAAATCGCGCAAATCAGCACCATCTTTTAGTAAAGACAAGTGTTGCTTAATTTCAGCCAGTGTTGCTTAATTTCAGCCAGTGTTTCCCTACACTGTATGTTGTTACTATCCCTGGATGTTGTCTCTGGGAGTATCTCGGGTCTAGTCTGGTTATTTTTAACCCCTGTGTTTTATTCAGGAATCTATCTTGACAGTTGTTTGTGTCAGTAGGCCAGATTAACCACTTTTTCCAATCAGGATGTGTTCTGTTAAAATGTAAAATTTGTGACACGTCTAGCTCAATATCTGTAGTCGTATTTTCAGGTATTGGCTTTGGAATAGACGGTGTTTTAAGGTCTTTGATCTTAGCTAGGCCAAGACAGGATGTTTGGTGTATTGTGTCATTTAAAAACATCATTTGTTCTGGTATCATGCAGGTTCTAAATAGTGCTTCAAGGCCTTGTACCTGCCAATCTTTTGTACCCCAAATTGTTTTCGTTTCAATGTTATTTTTCCAATAATCAAAACCAAATGTCATAATTTTTTCATAAAATGCTTCTGAATATATCAATTTAGAATTTGTCAGCATTGTTTTCATTCCTGTTTTATCTAACAATTTGTAATAAAACGTCTCTGCATCACTAGTGTTAAACCCTGAGAAGTACTTGAATTTCTCAAAAAATGCTTTAGAACTGCTTTTAGGTGGTGTAGCACAATGTTCCCATTGATTATACATAAAAACATTTCTAGGCTGTGCAGATTTATGCAAGTAATGATCACCATAATGTGTGTAGCAGAATAATTGCTCATAACTAGATGAACCTTGTAAATAATCATGTTCTGTGAATCTAGCTGACATTACTAAATCAGACATCATGTCATTAATACTGTTAAAGTCCCAATCATCACAGAATGTACTAGCTTTTACAAAGTCACTTAAGGAAACCTTCAGTTGATGAGGATACTTCAGGATTTCGACCGGACCATAGATCTCATAGTCAGTTTTCTCCCATACTACCCCACCAGGTATTGGAATTGCTGTGACATTTACTGTTGACAGTTCTCTTTTCTTCACGTGGGATGATCTGTGTGGTTTCAGGACTAGGTTGATGTTCTGACTTGCTGTGTCCATTGTACTATATTTTCCCTCAATGAATTTTCCCAAACAAAGTACCATGATGAGCCAAAGTAGGAGGAAAAATACACCTAGACCGAACCAGAACTCTAACCAAGGGGAAATAAGGTAGATTTCCTTCAGTTGATGAAAGAGTTCCGTTGCTTTTTCTTTAAAAGTCTTTTTTGTTTCTGGCATCACTTCGGGGTCGTTTTGATCTTCAGAGAAGTTGTCGAAGTTGATGAAATAACCAGAGGCAGTTCTGTCAATTGTTGGGATTGTTCTTTCAATCTGTCTCTCGGTAGCACTTTCTGATGCCACATTAGTGTAGACTGGTGTTTCTTGACGAACCGTTTCAATCTGTGTCTTAAGAGGCACGAGTTCCATGGCATTATTGCATAGTCCTTCTCTGTGCACTGCAGGCTGATCGAATGTGATTAGTCTTTCAGTTTGAACCTCTTGGATTGTTGCAAGTTTGGGTAGTCTGTTGTTTCTTGGGAGTCCACTGGGCCTACTGTTGATTATAGGCCACATTCTTGTGGTTTTACCAGGTCGATAGACACGACTCTGTTCTCCTTTTTACCAGCAAGGGGCGGTAGTACAACTGATCTTGTTCCGGTGACTGCCAAGACAGATACTGCTTTTCTGTATGAAGGCCCAAATTCCTTCTTGACCGCGATTTTTTCTCTGACTAGATCCCCAAACTTTGGAATCCAGACAGGCCTTGCTGGGGCTGTTGCTTGTGGTGCCTCGTCAGTGGTAGATGGCTGTTGCTTTAACTTTATGTTGCTTAAGGATTTTCTTGTTTCATTCAGTTCCTGTAAAACAGCTAAACGATCTTTGATGTCAAAGTCTGTTGTTTTTTCTTGTACCACTGATATCTGACTATCGAGGTCCTGAATGTTCATTCTAATTCCGAACAATAGTTCGTATGGGCTGAAACCTTTTAGAGAATTTCTTGGCAAGTTATTAAGACTAGTCTAGACACTTATTAAATGTTTGACCCACCCAGCGTCTGAACCTAATACCTTCGCTGTTATAGATCGCTTTATGTCCCGGTTTTTTCTTTCAACCACACTATTCCCTTCGGGGTGCGACGGACAAGAATACCGCAACCCAATTCCCATGCTGGCCATGGCCTCCTTATAAGCTCGAGAGCTAAAAGCAGGACCCTGGTCAGAATGGAACGTGGTAATTGCGTATGTGCCGATATAGACTCGCAGATCTTTTATAACCGTTCTAGCGTCAGCCAAGCGCTGGGGCCACATCCATATGAACCTCGTACAGGAATCCACTGCTACCATGATATATCTATAGTTGCCGTCCCTTTGTAGGGGACCACAGTGGTCCAGGTAAACACATGCGAATGGTTTATCCGACATAAGAAGGGGTGTCTGCGCTGGTCGTTTTACTGTTGATACTTTTATCCTTTGGCATATATCACATTCTAATACATACTTTTTAGTTTGTATTCTCAAGCGAGGCCACCAATATCTCTGTGTTAATAGTGATATTGTTGCGGAAACACCAGCGTGTGCAGAGGCAAGCCCTTCGTGTGCCGCTTTGATTAGTCCTAACCTGTGTTCCTTGTTTGGAATTACCCTATCCCCCACTCCAGGGATTCGAGCAAAAGGAACATTATTCGTATCTGTTGAATATAAGTACTTTTCTGGAAAGCCTTTTGGGAGTGTTTTCTTTTCATTTTTTACTGACGCACTGACAGCTTGTAGAATATCGCTGTCTATTTTTGTTTGTGACCGAGTTATCGCAGCTACGGAAGCCGTTTGCACAGCTGCCTTCGCGACTTCATCAGCCAATGAATTCCCTGCAACGTGAACGCCATCACGTTGATGACTCAGTGTGTGTATCACGTGAGTCTTTTGTAGTTCTTTCTGTAAAAGAACTACCTGTTCCCAAAGCATTTTATGCTTTATTGTGCCACCTTTTGCAAGATTGTACGCAATAAAAAGAATCGCACACTATTAGTGTGGGGAATTCGCGATCGGTATTTTCTAGCGCCATCTTAAATGCTACTAATTCAGCTTGTTGAGCCGAGCAATCTCCTAGAGATTGTGTTTTAGTGACCAGTGGTCTAAATTTTCCTTTGTGCCAGCGACCTTTTACAATCACGCACGCAGCACTGTAAGCTTGCTTACCCCCAACTGCGGGTTGTGCTGATCCGTCAGTATATGTAATACTTCCGTATTCTTCGAGAGGCAGGATTTCAATTGGCAGAGGACATTCATATTCATATTGTAAAAATTCCTGTGTTTTTAAGTTAGGATCAAATTCGTTAACTACGTCTGTTGCAGCAAGAGAATTAACCCACTGGATCCATCTCGGATGCAAAGCCTTAGCATTAGGAATGCTTGCTTTAGTTACCGCTTCTAAAGCCGGTATAGGTGTTACGATTATTATTCGTTTACCTTGTGCTAGGGGCCTTTCTTTTGCTACAGCAGTCTGAACCGCAGTTAGAATTTTCTCCGTTTAACTGAATTTTATTTCAGCCTTTGTGTACAAATGTGATTTGTATGCTATTGGTACCTTTTCTCCCTCATTAGAGGTTAGGTACGTGAATCCGCATCTTCCTGGGATGACTCGGATTACAAGATCGCGTGTATTGTCACGTGTATCTAATTTTGTTTTTGCTAACATGTCTGTTTGCAGTGATCTCAAAGTTTCTGTGTGTTTTTGAGTCCAATTGATTTGTTTAAAATCAGGTTTAATTAGTTCGTAGAGAGGTTTAACCCTCTCTGCGTAATTTAGAATGTAAGTTCTTCCGAAATTCAGAAAACCTAGAATGGATTGTAAATTCTTCCGCGTTTTTGGAGCTTGGAGTACAGCGCACTTCTCTAAGAAGTTGTCCGATAGGCTTTTCCCTTCACTTGATAGTTCGGATCCTAAAAATAATACTGTCAGATGGGCAATTCGGGACTTTTTAAAGTTGAATTTTTAACCCTCTGCTGCGAACCCAAGTATAATGGTGTTCACTCTTTTCAAGTGAGTATCCAAGTCGTCGTCTGTGAGATAGATATCATCTACGTAAGATAATGCCTCATCATCATATATTTGTAGTAACTCTGTTACTCTAGCTGAGAATAGTCCTGGGCTCTTCTTGAACCCCTGTGGGAGTCGACAGAATTTTTTCTGCGACCCAAATGCAGAGAAAGCGGTCAAATATCTGCTTTCCGGTGCAATGTTTTGACAAAAGAAACCATTAGATATGTCTAATGTCGTTTTATATTTTTTCCTAACTATGTTATTCATTAGGGCTGCACTATGCAAGTTTTGTACTGCAAATGTTTTGCAACATGTATTAAGATGTCTGTAGTCCAAAACTAGACGATATGAATTGTCTGGCTTGGAGACAGGAAACAAAGGATTGTTCATTTGAGAGGTGCATGTTTCAATCACCCCCTGGTATTCAAGTTGATCTAAGATCTCCCTGACCTGTTTTTTAGCTTCTTGCTTAATGGGATACTGCCGTTGGGCAGTTGGTTCACTTTTTAACTGGATTTTGTGAGGAGGAGAGTCCTCATCCCATCCTACATGATTTTTATATAATGCCGGTGCCTGGGCTAGTGCCCATTTCCTTGCATATGTATATTTTTTGTGAATCGGAATGTGATTCGAGAAGGCAGGCATAATCACTTCTTCGCCACGAGGGCACTCCCTGACAAACTCTGGGGGCCAATCTTTTTCAGCTAACAGAATATCATAGCCTTTTGAGAGCTTATCCCAAAATAGACCTCTTATTTTCCTAGTCTTATCACCCTCTATACGCAATGTTATTTCGTATATTTTATGGGGCTCGCTAAGTCTGGTGTCAGCAGTTTCAACCTGAATGTATTCATTCGTGTCCACTGTCTCCAGATGACTCATCAAGATCTTGCGCGCTATACTGATTTCTGCTGCACTGTCCAACATTGTCAATGCCCACTCCCCGTTTTTCAACTGTGTCCTCAGTATTCTCGGCATGGTTGATTACTCTAATACTGGCTACCTTCTTTTTTGAAATTGAGATTTTTTACTCTGAGCAGGTTCCTTGTCTTTGGACTTGGTGTGCTCTCCTGGGTCTGACCGTCCTCTCCTTTCCGAATTCTGAGGAAAATATCGAGATGGACGTGTATCAATACTTTGATATCTATCAGGTTTTTTCAGATTATCCCTATTTCTAAGGGTATATCTTTTCTCAGAGGGCTCCCTCTGGGGAGACTGGTGTTCTTGAGTCGGAGTTCTTTCCCTCCGTCGAGGAGACCTTCCTCTGGACTGGAAAAGTTTTTCCTTGGGAGTGGATTGTTTATTTCCATCCCAGCTCCTTTTAGGAGTGTTTGAATTATTTTTAATAAATAATTTTTCAGGATTTTCGAGCAGTTGGGGCTTTACCGGTTTTTCACCCAAGCTGTCTCTACCTAATTCTTCATAGCATTTCTCTATGATTCTGGCAAGCTCAACTGGCTGATCTTTTATATCTGTTTCCTTCAACTTCTGGCGGATCGCCACAGATGCTGCTTCTCCCTTTATAGTGGCTAATAATATAGCCGAGACCTGCTTGAAGTCTTTCAGTAATTTCATACCAAGATTTAAAGCGGGCTCTGGACCGTATTCATTTTGAATCTGTTTTAGCACTTCTGGTATTACCGCCATAGACGGAACACCGTGTGTTTTTGTGTAAATGGAAGCAAAGACTGTACCCCAAGTGTCACAGTCCTCCACGTGTGGTGCGATTCCCATAGGAAGGCAGATGGTCAAGATTCTGTGTTTCTCTATAGGGGTAGTATCAGGAAATACTGCCTCTATTTGAGTGATTTTCTGTGCTACCCAGAAAGGAATTTGTTTCCGTTTTACGGGTGTTTTACCAAGACATGACCTTATGTTCTGTGGTGTAATTTTATTAGTGTTCCCCTGATGGGGAGTCAGCTGTGGTACATTAACAGCTGGTTGGACTGTTGCAGTCCGCATTACATATTGGACTAATTGCCTATGTATTTTTATAAGTGTTTTTAGCTGTACTAATAGCTCTTCTCTAGACATTTTTGCAATGTCAGGATATGGTGTGTAGCCGGCTAGAACCGGCCACGTTGCTCCTGGTCTACCTAGTGGACCGAGCCTGGTAATATGATCATTATGTTTTAGGGCGCCATTAAACCAGAGCAGGTGCTCTTGGAATTTTAGTGGGATTTCAGTCTCCTCGAAAGGAGCGTA
This sequence comes from Lissotriton vulgaris, assembly GCF_964263255.1. Classification (NCBI taxonomy): domain Eukaryota; kingdom Metazoa; phylum Chordata; class Amphibia; order Caudata; family Salamandridae; genus Lissotriton; species Lissotriton vulgaris. Next base: position 1,376,676,157 of record NC_141695.1, read on the forward strand.
CTCTTCCGGAGGTTCCTCTATTTTGTAATAGTGAAACTCTTTTGTTGTAGCGTTTGCCGCTGGAAAGTTTATCCATGAATAGAATACCTCTGTCTGCCGATATTCGTGAGCCTCTATCACGAAAATTACTGTACCACCTTGTGGTGTCAGTCCGTTCTCTATAAGTTTTAACGTTATAGATTTTCTTAAGTGGACCGGGATGATAATTGCATCCGGGTCTGTCTGTAGGAGACTGGTGTCTTCCTCTATTAGTTGGGCTGCCAGCCTAGCTGCTTCCCTTGCTTCTTCACTATCTGACATTTTATAAATGCAGGCTTTGCAGAGTTGGTCTCCAAGGAGACAAAGATTAGGTGCACAATATTTTGGAACACTGTATCCTTCAACGTTGAATAAACCAGAGCTTTACATAGGAATCTCTTCCTACTGAGTTCGGGCGGATTTTAACCTTTCACCCACTCCAGACGTCTATTGGAGTATTTACGGGAGAAAGGGGTCTGTGTGAAATATGCACGACTGAGTTACTCTAACGTCTTGCGTTAGTTTATCGCCTTACCAAACGTTTGGGCGCCATGTAGTGTAGTTCCTAGTTTCCCACTAGGCCCTGCGCATTGGAATAACATAAACAGTAGTATCGACGTAGAAGTGCGGATCTTCCAGGCCTCTACTGACTATGCTAAACTTAATTGGGTTTGTTACCAACTAGCTCAGAGGTCACTGGAAACTTTCTTGACTGAATAGGAAGTGATCAGCTTCCCTGGCACAGACAAGAAGGGATTCAGTTTTCCAACAACCGTGCAACATGACAACTTTGCTCCTCAGATCAAGAGTCAATCTCTAGGGTCATGTGAAACAATAGACAGTTATTTTACTCAGTCAGGTTGGTGCAGATTACTTTCACAATATGTAGAGAATAGAGAGACGGGCGTTTGTCAATAAAAGGTTAACATTTATTGAACAGTCTTTCTTCTCGTACAAGAGAAATGTATTGCCACAATTGCAAGACTTGTTATGATAAAAAGTACGTACAGTAAGATAAGTTTTGCAAGATAATACTGTAAAAGCATTGATATGGTTTCTTAGCCATACAATGGTTTAAAAGTAATAAAACATATATACAGTCATATATACATTAGGCTAAAATACTCAACTGGTGCTTCTAACTACGCCTACCCCAGTGTACCTGACCTAAGCCTAATACTTGGGAGGGGAGTAAGTAAGTAGCTTTAAGTTAAGTTGGTTTTGCCAAGGTTTGCTTCAAGAATTCTCACTAAGGGTTTAGTCAACACCATACCTCTGAATAGAATGAAACTGAAACTCGGACAAGACGGAGATCCTCATCCTGGGCTCCTCACCCTCCGCCTGGGACGACTCCTGGTGGCCTCCCGCCCTGGGCACCGCACCCAAACCGACAGACCACGCACGCAACCTGGGCTTCATCCTGGACTCTTCCCTCTCCATGACCAGGCAAGTTAACAAAGTCTCCTCGACGTGCTTCAACATCCTACGCATGCTACGGAAGATCTTCTGGTGGATCCCCACCGAGACCAGGAAGACCGTCACCCAGGCCCTCGTCACCAGCCGTCTGGACTACGGCAACGCCCTCTACGCCGGTACCACCGCCAAGCTCCAGAAGAGACTCCAGCGGATCCAGAACGCCTCTGCCAGACTCATCCTCGACATCCCACGAACCAGCCACATCTCCGGACCTCTGAGAGACCTTCACTGGCTCCCCGTCAACAAAAGAATCACCTTCCGCCTCCTCACCCACGCACACAAAGCTCTACACGACCGAGGCCCGAGTTACCTCAACAGCCGAGTCAACTTCTACGCTCCCAAACGCCACCTCCGCTCAGCCAACCACGCCCTCGCCGCCGTCCCCCGCATCCGAAGAGCGACTACAGGAGGAAGGTCCTTCTCCTACCTGGCCGCCAAGACCTGGAACTCCCTCCCCCCCGACCTGCGCCTGACCCAAGACCACCTCTCCTTCAGGAAGAAGCTGAAGACCTGGCTGTTCGAGCAGTAGCGGCACCCCCCCCCCCCCCCCAGCGCCTTGAGACCCTACGGGTATGCAGCGCGCTCTACAAGTGTCATTGATTGATTGATTGATTGAATGATGGAGGTCTGGTATCTCCTTCAGGGGGAACTCGGTATCCCAGTCACCCGCGAGGGTAGACCAGAAACGCTGGAGCTGGATTTCTCTGCAGGAGAAAGACAGCGTCTCTCTTCAGCGCGTCGAGGAGGAGAAGGAGGGGGGACAGCGTCCGCGGGCAGCTGGCATCTGCTGGGCTCTTCGCAGAGGGACGGCTGTTCAGCTCCTAGTTTCACCACACCATCGTTCGCGCTTTAGCAGCAATAATGGTATCAGCAGCTTCAGGCGACGGGCAGCAGACTGCAGCAACAGGGGGCTACAGCTAACAACGTCAGCAGCAACACAGCATTTGCTTAAGGCAACGTTGGTAATATTTATACCTGAAAGGTGCCATGTTTGACGTAAGTTTGCTGGACATAAGACGTCAATTAAAGATGTCACTAGGAAGTGATAGCTATCAGTTGCTCATTAGAGTTCCATTACTAATCAAAACACAGCAAGCGGGGATTTCCAGGTTTGCTGAGTTTTTATCTTGTTGAAGAACTCGGAGTGTTAATCTAGGAATCTCAGATAGTGACTTCTGTTCTGTCATTGCACTAATTGGTTGCAAAGGAAGTGGCAGAGAAAACTATTCTGGAATGTGGCTCTGTTCGTGTGAGGCCAGAGATGACTTTCTGAATATCACACTTGAACGGTTATGCCAATATAGGGAATAAATGGATTTATAGCCGAATAGGGGCATAAGGTCACAGTATCGATCAGGATCCTAGATAAGCACGCAACAACTACTGCACCACATCAATAGGTAAGGAAACATGGGCGCCATTTTGTAGTTTTTTATTCATCATGCAAAAGCAATGTTTGTTCCTTTCTCCTATTTCGTTATACATAATTGCAACTCATTATTTGAATTTAATTCAAGTAAATAATGTGACAAATGTAAAAATTATACTATTTATATCTGAGATTAAGTTTTTAAGGAAAATTACAATCTTTTCGATTTAATCAACTGATGGTCCAGTGTATTTGTACTTTATATGATCAATTCTGCCCCAGTGGGCTGATTCATTAACCATTTGTGCGCAGCAACTGAATAAGAAATATTTTGTACAATTCTGCCCCAGTGGGCTGTTGTATATGGCGATACTGGCTTCCTCAATAGTATCCATTTCACAGATGCTGGTGTCTCCGTCTCCTATGATAAAATATAGATATATGTGTAATGAGTTCATAGTTTTTCTAAAAAAATTCTTACCAAACAAATAAAATCAATTCAGGCTACTTTTGTTGATACAACAGTATAACATGTTATCCTAGATGGACCGCAAGTTCTTCTTCCTTATTCAATCCTACAGGAAACATTGTTTCATATTTAATGATCATTTTGGATTCCCTGCGGCTAAGTTCTTTGAGGTGATTCCCTCCTCTTTCATCCCTCGCAATTCGATCTAATGCACAAAATTTAAGGAGATCTACATTTTTGTTGTGTTTTTCCTTAAAATGCCGAGCTATCGGGTATTGCTTGTCCTCATTAACGATAGCTCTTCTGTGCTCTAGGACCCGTTTCTTGACTTCATGTATGGTGCTGCCTATAAAGATTTTTGGGCAGGGGCAGATCAGGGCATACAATCTTTAACAATCTTCTCAGGGTACCCTCTTTTCCTAAAACGTGTGTACATGACCTCCATCTCTTCTAGGAAACCAGCTATATATACTGCCGCTCCAAGGACACCAGGTAGCGCGTCACTCTATAGACAGGTGCCGTCACGCGTTGGTGCGTCGCGTAATATTGAAGCTTCAAAGTTTCTCCCATTTGCCAGGAAAGAAGAACAGAAGTGGCACAAGAAGCACCATCTAGTGGTCTAAAGTTACCATCTAAGTTCGTACCACAAATGCCCATGGACTCCATAGACACTTTCTCCGACTTAATCATCAAGAATTTGATGAAGTTCAGGGAGAATAAACAAATGAAAAAAGGTCATGATAATCTGACGAAACTACAGAGAGACGCTGTCAAAGGTTTAGAGGAGGACACAACAATTATTTGTAAACCCTCTGACAAGGGAGGCAACGTTGTTGTCCTCACAAGAGAACAATATGTGGGAGAGGCTATGCGACAACTGGGTGATCGGAGTTGCTATGAATTGACCTCAATACAATGACAGTATTACCGAACTACATGAACTCCTGACCAAATGGCATGGCAAATCAATGCTGGACTTAGACGAATATCTGTTTCTGAGAGTAACCAACCCTGTGTTACCAACATTTTACCACCTACCCAAGGTGCACAAAGACATGAAACAGCCCCCCGGACGACCAATCGTCTCTTCAATTGGTAGCTTAACTGAGAACCTTTCCAGATATCTGGATCATTTTCTATTTGAAGCAGTCCTGAAACTAAAATCTTACATCAGAGATACAACAGATTTCATTGAGCACATAGAGAAACTGGACTGGCAAACTACTTACTGTTTGATTACTCTGGATATAACCAGCCTTTACACCTGTATTGACCATGTACAAGGCTTGTCTGCAGTGGAATATTTCCTAAGAAAAAGACAGTTAAAATTTGCAACACATAACAAAATGCTGCTGGAATTAATTCAATACTGTCTTTATAATAATATCTTTCTTTTTCAGGGGGAATTATTCAGACAAATCTCTGGAACTGCCATGGGCTCCTGCATCGCCCCCAGCTACGCGAATTTATTCGTGGGCTGGTGGGAGGAGCAGGTAGCCTGGGCAAGGAGAATCAAACTTGGACCGAGAAAATCGTATTGTGGTATAGGTATATCGACGATTTAATTTTGGTGTGGAATGGTTCAGTACATGAGGGAGAAGAATATATCAGATTTCTAAATCTAAATGAGAACAATCTAAGATTCACTGGTCAGGTTAGTTTGGTGGCAGTAAACTACCTAGATCTAAGATCCAAGGGAACAAGATAAACTGTTGTCTTTATAGAAAACCAATGGCGGGTAATAGTACATTACACGCATCAAGTAGCCACCCCCGCAGATTTATCAACAGTATACCATACGGAGAGTTTCTCCGGCTAAAACGTAACTGCTCAGTGAGTTCTGATTTTGATTTAGCAGCTAAGGACAGCCTCAATAGATTTTTAGCAAGAGGCTACAATGCAAAATTGCTCACAACCACTCTCCAGAGAGTATCTGAGATACAGAGAGGGGATCTTTTTAAAAAGAAAGATACGAAGGTTGATGATGGAAGATTTCGCATGATAACCACATTCTCACAAGATGCTGACTGGCTCAGAGGGACCATAAGAAAACACTGGCATATCTTGAAAACGGATCATATTATTGGAAATGATGTGCCAGTGAATCCTCTGATCACATTCAGAAAAGCACGCTCCTTGAGGGATGGCCTGGTCCATAGTCATCTAGAACCAATTGCAAAGAAAAAAGGTACATTGAATGATGCAAAAGGGTTCTTTACCTGCGGAAAGTGCAAAGCGTGTTCGGCCAGTAAACGCACTTTGTCCTATGAAGTTAAGGGCCTAAAGGATGGTAGAAATATCAACAAATTCATGTCTTGCCAGATCACGATAGCAGTTTATTGTTTAAAATGCCCATGTGGGATGAGATACGTGGGTAGCACCATCAATTGTGTAAAGCCGAGAATTTTAGAGCACATGCGTGCCATCACAAATAAGGATTTTACTTATCCGGTGGCCATTTTTTCATCAAGCACAAGAGTGACAGGAACATGTTACAATATTTATGTCTAGATTGTGTACCTGAAAATGCTAGGGGTGGGGACAGACTGCAAAGGTTGCGCAGACTAGAGTCCAGATATATTGTGGATTTGCAAACAAAAAGCCCGGAGGGCCTCAACGGTGGGGAAGAATTGGCAGTACACCTGGGCGTATAGAAAAAACATGAACTTTAGAAACAATGATGGTTAGGATTTTATTGTATTGTAAAACAAGCACTCTTCCACTTTAAAGAGTGATAGAATTTCATATTGTGTATGTTGGTTTCCTAAGTGTTTGAATTTCCATTTTTGTCTGAGATGGGACACACATGTCATTTAATTAAGACAATTGAGATACAGGTAGTCATAATGTCTGGTATACTATACAATAAATGTAACTCGTTTGTAAGAGGAAAACAACAGGACATGTAGGCAACCATGATGGTTGCCATTGCCGATCCACGGCAAGATCACATCTGTCAAACTGACGGTTTGAATACACTTGGTAAATGTAAATGGTACTCATATGTATGTTGTTGACTGTAAGCCATATATCTGCGTAAACAAAAGTAATATACGAAGAATGAATTGTATAATGTTCCAAGATGGTGCTCACAACTTTGTGGGTCGCTCAAAGTCCTATGTTTGTTTCCATAATCTAAGAGTTACAAATGGCGCCGCACGTTACGCGTAGACACAGAAGAAGGGAATTACCGAAATGCGTCTGTCAGTGAAATAAAGAACACTGCTTTGTCAAACATGCTGTCTCTTTTTCCTGGCAAATGGGAGAAACTTTGAAGCTTTAATATATATATATATATATATATATATGTGTGCGCTCACCTCTTCATGTGTGATATCCTCATATGGGGCAACTCGTGTTTTTGATGTTTAGCGGCTAGCCTGGCCGCGAGGATGTCCTGCCGCTGCTTTGCGGCTCCATGGCGCTCGGATGTGACGAGCGCTGCCAGGAATGAAGAGGGCCTAACTGCTGGATTTACATTGGCTGGGTTGGAAGCGGTCCTGGCAATCCTCATGCCCACTGGGGTAAACAATAATTTGTGAACATTCCAAGCTGAAAAAAGGGAACCCAACCGGGTTGTGTATGGAACTAACAGAGAGCGACGATGGGCTACACTACAAAGACCATGATGCCCTGTTCTGTTAACGCCCACATGGGCGGGTCTGTATACTTAATTAAAGCTGTTTCCACTCAAATCCGCTTTTCTCTGCATTGATGGAATGAGCCAGTGATCAAGAGCATTACATGCTCGAAACGCGTTTGGCAGTCAAGTTTTGAAGATTGGAGGGCTGACTGAGAATTCTGCTGCCAGCAGCTGTGTGCGCTCACCTCTTCATGTGTGATATCCTCATATGGGGCAGCTCGTGTTTTTGATGTTTAGCGGCTAGCCTGGCCGCGAGGATGTCCTGCCGCTGCTTTGCGGCTCCATGGCGCTCGGATGTGACGAGCGCTGCCAGGAATGAAGAGGCCCTAACTGCTGGATTTACATCGGCTGGGTTGGAAGCGGTCCTGGCAATCCTCATGCCCACTGGGGTAAACATTAATTTGTGAACATTCCAAGCTGAAAAACGGTACCCAACCGGGTTGTGTATGGAACTAACAGAGAGCAACGATGGGCTACACTACAAAGACCATGATGCCCTGTTCTGCTAACGCCCACATGGGCGGGTCTGTATACCTAATTAAAGCTGTTTGCACTCAAATCCGCTTTTCTCTGCATTGATGGAATGAGCCAGTGATCAAGAGCATTACATGCTCGAAACGCGTTTGGCAGTCACGTTTTGAAGATTGGAGGGCTGACTGAGAATCCTGCTGCCAGCAGCTGTGTGCGCTCACCTCTTCATGTGTGATATCCTCATATGGGGCAACTCGTGTTTTTTTTATATATATATATATATATATATATATATATATATATATATATATATATGTCTCCAAACTCCTCCGTGCAAAAGAAGAGAAGGGGCCACACTGGGGGAATTCCTTGGAAGCAGCTTTATTTGCATTTGATTGGCGAATGCATTTTGGCGTTAATCGCCTTCCTCAGCGCTCAAGATGTGTTGCAAGGCTTCCATGTTCGCACAATGATTAGTCCTGCCGCCCACTTGATAAAGCAGAACGTCTCTGCCCCCAAATCAGTTGACACACCTCCTGTTGCAGCTCACCGAGTAGTGTTGAACTGCAACCCCCAGAATTCAATACCGGATTCCAGGTAGGTAGCGCTTGAAAGTAACACACAGTGGTGTGGGTGAAATATGACTTGCGATAATGAAAACCCGAAGTGCAGTCTTGAAATGTAAACAAAGTTCTCCCTCGGGTCCCCACACCGCCTCAGCCTACTTGTCCAGGTCCAAATAACAATGGGGGCAAGTCTGTCAATACATCTCGTCCAGTATCAGGTAAAATACCTGACAACCGCTCCATTTCTTTCCAAACGTCGTGGCGAGCTCCGGAGCCATCCAATCCCTTGGAACAGAAACAAATTATCGAAGCATTGACAGTGTCCTCCGGGCCACTTATGAGGCGGGGGCCTCTGTTACTGCATCTTTGGCCACCGCAAAATATATATATAAATATATAAAAAAATGATCAACCCCAACCCCTAAACCCTAAAAATATCCTTGCCACCCAAATACCCCTACTCACCCTAAACTCTAAAAATTCCCTTACCTCCCAAATACCTTTACCCGGCCTAAACCCTAAAAACACCCTTGCCCTACGATATATATAATATCTTGTCAAACTTTAGTTGGCAATATAAGCCAAATAAGAAGATTTTTTCTATGTTTAGGATTTTTTAAGAATAATGGTGTAATATTGGAAATAGAGGTTGTTGCACCTTAATTATGTTTTAATATTGTCATTATCTTACAGTGGTGGATTATATGATGTGTATGCTTTGGTGCACTGAGGCTGATAGTGCAATATGCACTCATAGAGACACACAGGGGCTTATTTCGACGTTGGGCGGACTTGTCCACTTAGACACCGTCGCGGAAGAGGGACCAACCGACCTCTGGTCGGAGGTCCTGACCACCTACGCACCATGTGACTGCACATGGTGCGGTCGCATACTCTCATTCTTCTATGGGAGCTCATGTAACAGCCATAAACCAGCTGTAACACAAGCTCCCGTAATTGGAATCTGTGTTCATCGCTGCACCCTGTGGCAGGCACAAGGTGCTGGGATCAACAAGGGGGCACCCAGAGCGCCCCCTAAGCCCCCAACCTGAGGCCGAAAACAGAAGGGGGCCCTGCTAGGGGCACCAAAACACACTTTTTGACAGGGTTTCCATGTCGGAGAGGGCCGGCATGGAAAACATGCATCGCAATCCAGTCGGAAGCCAGTCAGAATGACCCTCCAGTTTCAATTCCGACCCGCTGTATTGTAATCAGCCGGTCGGAATTGAAACCGACGATCTCGCTGGTAAGGCCTTCGACCCTAGGCTGGAGGTCTTGCGACCGAGATGGTAATCAGGCCCACAGTATAATTTCAGTGTCTATCATGTTGTATTATTTATTCTTCATGGGAAATGGGGATTGTTCACATTGACAAAGGCTGTTTACAGCCAAAACACTTCCAAGTGGTTGCAATTTGATAAATAAAAAGAACAGATTTTGTATGCACCTGATGTGCCTGCTTTTCATTCAGCAACGGCCGGACCTTAGGAGAAATATATATATATATATATTTGATATATTATACATACCCACAAAATACTTACATTTTGATTGTAAAGCCATGCATGGTAAAGGCATATGCGTTGTAAAATGTTGCCGGGTAAAGGCATATGCTTTGTAATGGATGGGTGGTAATGGTGTTGTGTGGTAACAGCTGCATTGTAAAAGCTGTTTCCCGTATGCAACGCTTCAGGTAATATGGTCCTGTGTTGTGTAGGGCTTTGTATGTGTTCGGGCTGGACTGTTCGCATGGGGAGCCGGGTCAAGACTGATTTGCACATGGCTGGGTCCACATTGGAATAGCATGGCAAACAAAAAAATTATGGATTTAACCCAGATCTGTGACTGGGAGTAAATGTTTGATTTGTTCAGCATTCCATCCATCATCTCTTCTCTTCACAAGCTACTGGGCAAGAACCAATAGGTTAAAGATTCCCAGCACTAGCCCCACCCACATTTGCCAATCACAAGATGGCCCAAGTCTTCCGCCACACTAAACCTGGGCTCTGAGTGCTAAAGGTGTGTGTGTGGAGTAAAGTATGGTAATCCTGGTGTCCTCCTACATCTAAAACAAAAATCCAGGTTTTGCCAGTCCCTGTATCCCCAACAAACGCAGAGACATAAATCTGGTAATATCAAAACTGAGCTTATAGCAACCAGACAGTGGATACACATAGAGGGCCCGATTTTGATGTGGTTTGGAAATCTTCCCAACCTAATCGGTTTGGGAATGGTTACCGAATGACTCGGATAAGGAGAATCTGACCGACTGAGTACAATGTATCCAGATGCTTCCAGATACGATTTGGTTTGACTCCCATTGACTTCAACGGCAGCATGTGTTCCGACCGAATGCATAGCCTACCATTGAATAAAGGGGTGCTGGGGAAGATCGGGCAGCCTGTGGTGGGCACCCCCTGGTGCCTGCCACACTGCGTATGGCTGGAAAGGGGGACCCATGGGTACCCCTATGGGCCAGATTGGGAAGGCTTTGGGTGCTGGGGGCCCACCACAGCCCCCAAAGTCTGATTCCGACTGCTGATTCGAGTTGGCTGGCATGATTTGGAAAGACTGTCCAAATCCAACATCGTACTCTGTCATTCGGAAACGCAGCCCATATGGATGTACGATTTTGCTCTGTACTGCTCAGTTATTTCAAATGCCTTTGGATTTGGATTTACCAAACTCGCATCATACTCAGTCGGTCGGAAACCTTTCGGATTCAGTCGGAAAGATAGATTACCGATCCGATTTGGATGGGGCAAAGGCCGTTAGGAGGCCTTCCTAACTGCATTGGAATCTGGCCCATTGTATTTTGGGATTCTTTTCCCTCCTTAAAAGTGCTCCAGAAATGCTATATGTAAACCTAGCAGACCTGTTGAACATGCTGTGACACTGTAACGTTAAAAGTGACCCTCTGTGATTAAGGCTTGATTGACAAGAAAGACAACCGACGAGCCCTGCCAAAATGTTCACTAACATTTGTTTGTGACAGGGGATGCCTCTTTGAAGTGTGCCCCAGGTGCCATTCGAAAAGCCCCAGCAGAACTGTCATGTTGGATGTAACATTCAAGCAGGACTTGACACTTTAGGGTCAAAAGAAAAAGATCCTCTCAGCCCCAATGCATATTCTTTCAGGTTCAGAGGGGTCATCTCTGCCTATTCAGGCCAGCCTATATTTTTGCTTCTAGGAGGCAAAAGCATTTATTGCCACAGTTGGTGCAAAGTGGTAAAAACTAGGTCTGGGACGTGCTTGTGATGTTTCACTCCGTGGAGTTACAGAGAAACTCCTCCAAATTCCACAAAGTTCCCAAGTTGGCGGAGTATTGCTCAGTCACCCATAGTCGGAATGCGGAAATATTTATTTGAATAACATAAAAACTATTAAAACATAAGTACAAAACATTAAACTAAATTACCAAATTAATTGAATCTAAAAAACTATAACATTTAAAAAAATCAATAATATTAGAATAAAAAAATCTTTGATAAAAGTTTTTAAAGACTTTCAAAACATCAGTTGGTTCCGTATAATTCCGGCCGCCTTCCTGTATGTTTGAAATTATATTTGTTGTAATTCCTTTCCGAATCCGTAGTGCCAATACTTTTACCCACCTGTTCCCCCGTTTCACAGAGCTTACCCCTATGGGCCTGGTATTCACTGGCTGCTTTCTGGGCTGCCTGCCTATGGAGCTCTGCTTTAATAATAAAAATCCTCTGTTGACTCTCCTCCCCTTCCTTCCCTTGCACAATATCTCTCACATGTTACTCTTCGGCTGCTGCTAACTGCCCAGTTATTCTCTCATTTTCTACCCGAGCCTCTTCCCTAAGCCGAGTAGAGAAAATGATTGTCTCGCCTCTCAAAGTAGCTTTGAATGCATCCCAAACGTTATTCCTGGATGCACTAAAGCGATTTGCATCAAAATACTTTTGAGTCCATTTCCTTAGGTGTTCTACAAATCTAGTGTCTGCTAATAACTTCCTCTCAAAAGTCCATCTTAATTGTTTTCTATTGAACATATCCAAATCATAATACAAAATTACCGGACCTTGATCAGACATTATTTTTGGCAGTTTTTTGATGCTAACATTTTTCAATTCTGTTAAAGATATTAAAAAGTAATCAAGTCTAGCATATTTCTGAAAAGGGCAAGAGAAATATATAAACACCGTGTTATTAGGCTCCTTATCACCCCAGACATCAGCTAGCCCGTGTGACTTAATTAATGAACTCAGAGCTCGGAATACCCTAGTTTTTCGACCTGCATAGGGGCACTTGTTTGTAAAGGCAGCGAATATATTTAAGTCTACACACACTATAATAGGAGTAGGCCAACTATCAAACATTATATAAGGAAGAGATTGATACTGATGCGATTAGGGGAGACTTTGGGGACGTAGGCCTTCAACTGGATGATCTAGAAAGGGAAACTTTAGATAAGGATCTAGTAATTAGCGAGGTATGTGAAGCATTACCGGAGTTAACAGCGGGAAAGGCCGCTGGGCCAAACAGTATCCGGTTGGAAGTTTACAAGAGTATCCAGAGTGAGGTTGCCCCAATACTCTTGGATCTATTTAGCTGGATAATATTCACCGGCTTAATTACAGAGTCCTGGAAGGAAACAAATATCATTGTGTTCCACAAAAAGTGGAAACCAAAAGAGAGCCCCGGATCATATCGGCCAATATACCTCATTAATGCGGACACCAAGATCTGCGCTAAGGTTCTTGCTAAAAGGTTGGGAAGGATCATTGGTGGTCTGGTCTCCCCTTGGCAGCATGGGTTCATCCCAGGTCGTGGGACAACTGACCATTTTAGGCACGCCATTGCCCTTTTTGACGCCCAGACTGCCACATGGGGACGGATGGCCATGATTCTTCTCGACGCGGAAAAGGCCTTTGACCGTGTGACATGGAAGTATTTATGGGGGGCATTGGAACGTAGGGGCTTAGGCCCTAATATTATGGTTGCACTCAAGGCCATGTACCATGATCCTGAGGCTAGAGTCCAGTTAATGGGAGAAAGTTCAGGAAAAATTTACATCTCGAGGGGGACACGTCAGGGGTGTCCCTGCTCACCTATACTTTTTGTGTTATATATAGATCAGCTGTGCTGACATTAAGCCTGTCGTTTTTAATGGCTTTGAGACCAAACTTTTGGCTTATGCCGACGACTTGGCTGTAATTACCTCAGAACCAGATGGGGCCATGTCAGCTCTTGCCGGGATAGCAGAGGAATTTGGCTGTCATTCGAGGTACCTCTTGAATGAGAGCAAGACTCAGATAATCAATTAAATATTTGTCTCTTCCGCAGGAAAAAGGGGGTTAGCAATTCCTAATGTTAGGTTTTATCAGTGGGCATGCTTGCTAACCCAGATGGCAATATTATTTGACCCAGCCACAATTCTGGTTGCTACTCTGTGGGGATATCAAAACACCCCCTCTATAGATGAGCTGTTATTGGGCAGAGAGGCCTTGGGACTGCTATTACGGAAAACAGAGTGGCGGGACTACAAGAAAATGCGGTACAAGGTTCTAGCTAGTGCTTGGGGGTTCTGGAAGCTTGTGCAAAGGTCATTGGCAAATCCGAAAATCAATTGCCATTTGCTACTTTGGAAATCTAGTCCTTTTCCATCAGCTTAGCAACAATAGAATGTGGAAGCTCTGGGAGCAGCAAGGAAATTAAAACATTAGGAGATATCATGGAAGGGGATACCGTGATGAGGTATGAGAAGTATGGTATTCCGGCCAATCAATGGTTTAAATTTATTCAGATCTTCCAAACGCTAATGGCCATGAGACCACAGATCTTCTTAGGAGACAGAAGTAATTTGATGGATTACCTACTAAATGGAGGTATTAAGATTAAAATGGTATATAGTTCCCTCTTGACAGGGATCCAAGATGATCTGGAAAAATTTGAAGTCTCTTGGGCATTGAAACTGGGTGACCCAGATGTTGATGTGGATAAAGCCCTGCAATTAGATAAGAAACGATTCTGCTTCTCAAATCTGAGAGCACAGCATTATAAAACACTTTTTAACCTATACTTCACACCTGCTAAACTGTATGATTGGGGTGAAAGGGATGATGATAGATGCACTAGGTGTCTAGAAGGGCCTGCTAACCTATTGCATATGTTTCATCAATGTGAGAAATTAAAGTCAATCCAAGGGGAAATTGATAAGTTTTGGGAGGGGTTGCTAGGCTTTAAGATCAACCTATCCCCTACCCTAATGATAATAGGAATCGATAGGAAGCTGGGGCTGAAAAAAGAGGACAAAGCCCTCATGTTTATTTCTGTTGCGGTCCTTCGGATCCTTATCTCAGCAGGGTGGAAGGATACTGTAGCAGCCTCCTTCCAGATGTGGCTGGCCAGACTTCTGGGAAGACATAATATCGAATACTTCCTATATGAGCATAAGGGTAAGAAAACTCAGGAAAAGGGGTTGAACATTTGGGTCCCACTCAAAAGTTGGAGTGATGCCGTACATAAAAGGAAACAGTGTATGGAGGCTGGCTTTTAGATGCCCAATATGAGCTGCTTATGTATAATGCTGATTTTATCCCAAGGATATGAAATATTATTCATTGTATGTCTGTATAACTTGTGCCATATAGATCTCTGTCTCTTAAATCTATTTATATTGTATATGTCTTTTTAAAATAACTAGGCAATGTATAATATATTTATTGATGTTTTTACCAGGAAATTCTCAATTAAAAAAAAAGACTGAAAAAATCTATCTATAAACAAATAATATAAAATGAAACAAATAATATATATATATATATATATATATATATTTCCAAACAAGCGCTCCTGCTGGCAACCCCTCGCCTTTAGTTGTGGTGGCTCGAACCGGCGGAGCAGCCGGAATTAAATATTCATGAAAAATGGCGTTCCTCACGAGCACTCAGGCGCCAGACGGACAGACCACAATCCAACAATCCACTTGTAAATCCCAAAAAGTTGATTTATTTAATTCATAAATCTACGTGACGCGTTTTGCACTCCATAGAGCGCTTGATCACACAAGTTGCAGCAGTTACTTTACATCTTTTATGTTTACATTGCTATTACAATGGACGACGGACTGCAGTTATCAGTGTAATGTTCTAATTTGGTACACATATCGCCATTTTGTAATGGTGTGCCGTAATCACTGCTTTCATTAGTATTCGTATACAATTCATTCTTGTAAAATCAATGCGATAAATCATGAGTTAAAGCACGTCCATCTATCTATTATTGATGCACATTAGCAATTTATACTGGTGTATAATGGTTTGGTCATGTTGGTAATATTCATGATGTAATTTGTATGAAGTTATTGCCCAGTGTCCTGATAGCCGATACATAGGATTTGAGGCATCAAGGGGTTACCAGGTCCATTTGGGAGCCCGATAAGGGGACGGGGGAAGAGTTACCCTGGTCACGTGTCTATGGACTGCCCCCAGGTTGAGCCGTGGTGAGGCGTCTCGGTTGTCAAGGAAACCCGTGTCATGTGATCACCCGACATAGACTCATAATGGAATACAGGTCCTGGTTAGTGGGCTAGTATCCAAGGAGCCTATAATTGGAGGTTATGAGGTCATGTCATCGCAATTAGTGCGATAGCAGGAGGACTCTGGGAGGACTCTGAGAACGTTAGATGTCCTGATTAGTGGACATGAGTTCCTCATAGTGGCGAGGACCTGCAAGGGTACAGTTTCGAGTAAACACCTTAATGGTTATGTCATCGCGATTAGTGCGATAGCAGATTGGGCTCAAGGAATGTATGATGTCCTGGTTAGTGGACATGACCTCAGAAAAGAGGGAGAGCATCCTATGTGTCAGTTCAGAACACAAGTAGAGGGCATAATTTACATCTATGCAAAAGGTATTCCACATTCCAAATAGTTGGTTAAAGACAACATATGCAACTTATCCGTAAATAATACATAAGGTGAAGAAAGAAAGAAAATAAGTTTAAAATATTTCGTCCAGACGGATGGAGGAAGACCACAGTGAAAGGTTTAGGGTGATCATGTCGTGATATCTAGACACATCCCTCCCTTTGTATCTGTGGAAAAGAAGGAAAGAGAGAGAAAGAGTCAGAGATTTTAGTAGTACATGTAGATTGAGAAGAATTGTACTTGTCAAAATTCAGTAACACTTATTACATCACAATCATCTTCATTCTTGCAAATGTACATTGTACTCTTCATCAATGTTATGGCCTTTAGGATAACGGGTACATAGACTTATTATATATCTGGATTCTTTTTGTCTTAATTTCATAAGACGATTACCCCCTCTCGGGCCAATGTTCACTTGCTCTAATATATAATAGGCTAGTTTTTTAGGATCTGAGAAATGATGACTCTCAAAATGGCGTGCTGTGGGATATTGTTGGTCCAAGTTACTAATAGCACGAGTATGCTCTAGTACTCTTTTTTTAGCCATATGGGTCGTACTGCCTATATATATCAGTTCACATGGACAGGTTAAGGCATAGATCACAAAGGGAGTGGTACATGTTAGAAATTGTTTGATCTGTTGCATCTTTTTGTTACTGGGATTCCAGTATGTGTAGAAGCCCTGTAGGTTGATGCCTCTGGGGATTGCATTTGTACTTACATCGTTATGTACTAATAGGTCCCTCAAGGTTCGCCCTCTTTTATAAGTTATACTGGGACGATTTGGTAGAGTGTCCCCAATTATGGGATCATTGGTAAGTAAATTCCAGTTTTTGACCAAACTTTTCTGTATTTGTTTAGAATTTCCGTTATAAGTTAGGATAACTATAGTGGTACCTGAATCTTCCTTCTCTTTATTGCCCTTTTCTCTGACAGTTAGTAATCTTCTCTCTTGGTTTCTGTCACCTTTTTGCTCGCTTTTTTGATCACCCACATAGGATATCCTCTGTTGAGGAATCTTTGTGTCATCATTTTTTCTTCTGCTAAGTAGTCTAGATTGTTACTACAATTTCTTTTAGCCCTTAATAGTTCCCCATAGGAGATGCTCCATTTGAGATTATCAGGATGACTACTCTCTGCATGTAGCAGAGAGTTGCCTGCTGTACTTTTCCTGAACAGTACTGTTTTGATGGTGTTTTGTCTAATTTGGACCTTGGTGTCTAAATATTCAACCTCTTTCTCACTGATATTACTTGTGAGAGTGATGTTTCTGGTGTTATTATTCATATATTTATCAACAATTTTAAAAATAAGTATTTGAATCAGAAAATAAAACATACACTGTGCAACAGTAGGGAAAGTGTTGCACTTCGGAGGAGTAATATTTATTATTCCCACTCCAATCTGTGCAACAATAGAGAAAATGTTGGACTTCGAAGTGGTTACATTTACTCTTCCCACTCCACTGTACACCAGTAGGGAAAGTGTTGGACTTTGGAGAGGTAACATTTACTATCCCCACTCCAGGGACTTATAAGTAAATTACATGTGCCAATTGGGTGTAAGCGACTTTTACCATATTTTAAGGAGTGAGCACTGCCACTATGGGACTGGTTATAAGTGGCAAAGCACACAGAGTCCTAGCAGGGGCGGCTGCTGCCTTTGGGCGTAGGGGCTGCGCCCTTCCAAGTTTCCTCGCTTATTTATTATCACAAATGTCAATTCGAATGGCACATAAAGCTTTTATGTAATTATGCATCATCTGGATCCACATTTGTGATATTAATAAATTGCAGTACACATCATGTGACAAAGTTAACAGTTTTTCCTGTGCCTTGCTGTCATGCTCCGATCATTACTTTATGAAGGCCAGACAGTAACGTGACACTTTACACAGACGCTCGCTAGGGCCCATGTGCTAACCATCGCAGAGGCCGACAGGCTTACCTTACGCCAGCCCTGGCCTTTCATGATCAGAGATCTTCGGTGTCTACCCCACATGACGCACGTAAGCACTACTTTTAAAGCAGCCCTGAGCTTTTTCAACAACAGCCCGGAAGCGCATCTGGCTGCTTGTCAGTCATTGCTGTCTCCCACCCTTTCCGAAGTAATCACGGAGTGGGTGGGGTCAGGTGTTATAAGCAAACATCTCTGACCCCACTCTGTGCTGAATTGCGAAAGGGTGGGATTACAGTGAACGCATGGAGGCCAACTATGTAGAGGTGGTAGGCAGAGACACTTTAGCAAGCGATCTGATGAAGGCAAAGCAGGAGCAGGTCTCTCTGAATTGCCGAGATTCCACTTTGAAACTGGGATATTCCCTCTGAGGACGAGCAGCCTCACTAGAAGCAAACAACCGGTGTTCCACAGCAGGAATTAGAGAAGATGTGTGGTGTAACGGCCAGAGCTGCATTCTTTGAAGCAGGAAATCAGGTTTGAATCTTGGCGCCCCCTCAACATCCTGTGATTCAAGGCGAAAGAGTTAATTTCCCGTGCCTAAAAACCACAAAAATGTGTGTGGCCTCGTGCGATGTAACCAGTGGCACTCCAAGACCTTTAGGTCAAGTTAGAGCTTCATGAACATTATCGGAGTCAAAACTCAGCATCTGTTATATGAACACATTTTCAGTGCAAAGTCAGCGTCAGCGTCCAAGCGGAAAATGACACAACAGCATATTCTACAGCTATTTTATTACCCGTTCACGTCTAGGTAAAACATTTAAAACAAATATCTAAAAGGAAAAGTACATGCTATTAAAAACAAAAACATCTGGAATTTCTGCTCAGTCAGTTATTGTGACCAGTGCACATGACTGAATAATCAGACAGTCTCAGAATTGAAACCTGTGTTGCCCAGATTGGGAATAAATAGTGACATGCATATATATGGTGCTATGAAGTCTCAGTCTTTGACTAAACATGCTGTGAGTATGCAAGTCATTATTTAAAAATGGTAGTATCCAAAGTATAATTTAATGATGACCTTGGGGGTCTTTAGCTGAAAAGGAAGGGATTAGGGGGTTTTCTGTACTGTCAAGCCACTTGCATTTCCTTCATGCATTTCCCTAATGCTAAGGCTCGCAATGCCTTATAGGTCGGCGGCGGCCATTTTCTTAACTTATGGGGATGGAAGGTGCAAGAGAGGTTGGAAGTTGGGGGAGCTGTGACGTGACAGACGAAGGTAAGGAAGGAGAAATGTGGCTTGGTGGTGAAGAGGGGGGGAGAAAGGGAGAGGAGGAAAAGGGTTCTGAGGAAAGCAAAGACGAGTAGATGGGGGAAGAAAACTCAAAAAGAGAAAGGGTGGTGAGTAACATCATGTGAACCACTGACTGGTCGCAGGATGTGGTCTGAACAGAAAGTACAGAATATAAGGAAAGACACTAGATGGCCGATAGCAAAGAAGGAATGTTATAAGAAAAAGAAGTACAGAGCCCAGTGGTTAATGTTACAGGTTAGATATCGAAAGGAAATACGGACACGGCAGGTAGGAAGAAACTATAATGCTTCTTTTAGGGTCTTGTCACTTGGATGCCAGAGAGAAGGAAAAATACTCTGCCACTGATGGCTGGATCCCCTCTTTTCTTCCTCAACAAATTCCCTCTTTCTGTCTTGCTCCTCATCACTTACTAAAAACCGTGACTTCGAAGCACTTGGTTCTCACCCTCTCTTTCTTCTCGTTGTTTATTTGTTCACTAGTGAAATGTATCCAAAAAAGACAAACACTTTTGCTTGAAATATCGTTTTTTTCTGACATTTTTCTATTTCTATGTGTAGCCTCTGTAATAAATTGTTCCAAATATTTTTTTTAAAACAACAAAATAAAGCAAGCCAGAGTGGTCAGAAGAGGGCACTCACGGATTTCAGAATAGTGAGTGTAAAAATTTACGATTAACCATGTTTAGGCTATATGGTTTTAGGTTTAAACCTATAATAACTGATAAAACCCCACCGAAAGGAAATTAGCCATCACCAGTGTAAACATATAAACACTGAAAAAACACCTTTGCAACCATAAATTAAGTGCCATTCAAAGAAAGGAAAAGAAGAGAGAAAGAGTCATTTTTTTTCCTGAAGGGGCCAATTCAATGTATCTTTGTTATACAAGGTGGCATCAAGAAAGACTGGGCTAACATTATTCTGCTTGAGTTTTGTTGTTTAGAGATGTCACCAAAACATTGTCTCTTCTTCCTTCTACTTTTTTCAGTTTTATGGTCTTTGATGTAAAGATGCAGTATTTAGATGCGTGTTTTAGATCTTATTTGTTTATTTCGAAAAATTGTAGAAAATCGGTAAATATCAAAATCATATTTGATATTTTGGCTGCATTTGATTTCACTGATAGGTAAAATGGCTGGTTTTATAAGAATCTTTCCTAATATGTATCATCACATTTACCCACAGACAGAGAATGGGTGAAAGCTTTAGATACATCAGCCTCATTTTGTAGCGAGTCAGAATTGATTGTAAGTGAATTGCCAAACACCCAAGCTTTTAAACATGCAATGCAAGATGTTGTGACAGTTATATGTGAAAACAATGTTGTCACCAAGCATCTGAGATATTGGTGAAAACATGACACCAGACGTTTGGTAAGCATAGAACGCAGTGTCACTTGGAATGCTGATAAAAAAGTTCCTACCAACTTCAATAAAGATTGGAGTGATATTGTTTGTATCTGCAGTAATTCAGCTACGTATATGAAAAAGGTGTATGATGGCATGTCAAAACCGATACCTGAACTGAAGTGCTTCACTTAAAGAGATCCTGGTCACTAGCTAGATGATATGCCGAAAGCATCTTTACATTCTTCAGAGATAATGAAGAATGCTACTGACTTTGTAGTCCATTCTGGTACAGCAACAATTTATTTGGACCTCATATATCCTGTGCACACCCTATCTATACACATGCACTATCGGTGCAGAAGGCAAGCAATAATTAAAATTAGATAAAAATTCCATAAACACTGGCGAAACACTGTTTCTGTTGTTTTCTATGCCTCGAAAATGTGTAACCACTGATAACCACTGTTTTTTAAGGTATTGGAAAAACTGAAAAAACCCCACCAGAATTTACCAAAAATAGAAACTGAAAACAGGAAAGCCTAACCATGTTGTTTCTACTTAGGTTTCACATGCTTTACTTAATGTTGCATACTATGAGTGTTTGCTTTTTACAGGATGTTGCTACTTATTTTTTTTAGGTAGTATATTGCTCTTGTCTAGTGTGTAATTTGAATTGAGGTGCAGTCAAGTATATCAGTGTGTTAAAAAGTTAATATAGGCAAATGATAACATTAGCATATGCAAAGATTGTCCTCTATAGCTCATAAAAATTTGCAATTTCTTAAATGGTAAATTGTTCAAGCTCGCTCGATACGCTCGCCGCAGTGCACTATGCCAATAATTTTATGCCTCACCACTTTCAAATTTCACCAGCCGCCACTGAGTTCTAGAATCCAAAAAACAAGTTCAGAAAACAGGAGGGTGAAGGTAAAACATTTAGGGGTGACCCTGCAGAGAAGGCCAATTCCCGCAGCTGTAAAGATTGATGATTCAGCAGATTTCTGTCAGTGATGAAAATGTATTCATCCAGTCCTTTATTAGGGGAAAATATCATACAAGTGAGTCAGTGAGCAAAAAACAGAACAACTGAACTAGCAGTTTAAAAGCCAACTGCTCTGAAAGGTGACAGGTGTGTTTCTTGCCCAGAAAGTGTTAAGACTTATTCACGCCCCTTCTTACCTAAAGGTAGGGGAATAAGACATCCATGATTACACAATGGAACTGTAGAGATTTTACTACCACAGCCCCCCCTCGCTGTGTGTTCTAAATGATAGAATGTGAGCAGCACATAATTGGTGTGAGATCTCATCCATCAAGCCAATTCCAAGAAACTCAAATTAATTTATGACATTTACAGAGACTCTCTTCAGCAAGGACGCTTGCAGCATACTACAATAAGACCCTTTGCTTAGTTTGATAACAAACGTACATCACAGAAAAAGGTAAACCTATGCTGCCCAAGAAATTAAAAATAATATATAATAAGGTACTAAAGGGCACAAAAGTCGATTTAAGGAAAAGTCTGAGGCTATGACAGAAAGAAGCAATTGATAGCAAACTGGACAAATTAATATATATATATATATATATATATATATATATATCCATACACGTTAGCAACTCCTTCTGGATCTTCACGACCCGTGAAAGGTGACGTGCACGCCGGCGGAGTAAAGCCGACAATATTTACTCTCCCACTCAAAAGTCTTTGAAGCACGCTCTCAGGACAAAAACAAGGTAATCACCGAATTCAAAAAGGTTACCTCGTTTTTGTCCTGAGAGCGTGCTTCAAAGACTTTTGAGTGAGAGAATATATATATATATATATATATATATATATATATATATATATAGAAGGAGCTACGAACAGGCATTAATGCCAAAGTTATATTTTAAGCTATGATTGGATAATCAGGAAACTCTACAAAATAATTAATTAGAACTCTGAAAAATATTACTGCTTATTTAGCAATATTGTTGCCATTTAAGGAGTCAGAACCATGATGTCATCAAATGAATTATAAAACAATACTATGAAGTTTTGGTCCCTCAACTAATACTCTTCATTAATGAGTCATTTGAAAAAATTCCATACTGAGTAACATTAAAAATCTAGGATCGACCTTTAAATAGTAAACCAAAGCACGATGAGACTAATCCCAAAAATAAATCCCAATAGCTAATGTGTTATTTCTACTTAAACAAGCATTGGCAAAGTCAATATGTCTTGCCTATGAGAGTATTTGGCAGTGTTTTATATTCATGCTGTACAGCAGAGTGGATACTTTGAAGTATGACTAAATGGCTAATATTAATATAAAAATGTGATGTGAATCAGCCTGGGCTAATGCACATTTTTTTACAGTGCCTTTGTGCTGGATGCATCAAAGTCCTTTTTAGGTCTCGCCTATGCAGTGCGCATGCGCTGCTTATGAAAGAGACCTCTTGAGATCGATGCAGCTTTCCAGGCAAAAACGTGCACGTGTTGCATTGCTTTCAATACAGCGCAAGGACGTTTTGGCCATTTCCTTGCGGGAGCGCACAGCTCCATTTGGTCCCACACTCCCGCAAGGGAAACAATGCCTGCTCTCGGCCGCACCCTCCCCCCCTCGTGCCCGCCTGCGCGCAATGCTTTTTTTTGTAAGCATTGGCCGAGCACGCACACAACTCCCGCTTCTCCCTCTCGCCAAGGCTTGTTTATGTTGTACTCCTCTAAACTTACATATCTAGATCAAAGAAGATAATAGGTGATCTCTTCATTGTCATTAATTTTGACACAGATGAGAAATCACATAAGATTTGCAGTGTTTTTCCAGTTGTTGCCACTTCTAATTGTATTTTGCATTAGTTTTTTTTTTACTTAAGACCTCACTGTGCCTTATATCGGGGGCTCCCAGCTTCTGAAACCATTCATCGTCAGCACTGAGCCCAACATGGCTGCCATGTGCACGGGTGTGCACTCCAATTATGTATGTAACAATGTTTGATGAGCAAGATGGATGGTGCTAGGTTGGTGGCTTGCCATGATTTCCTATGAAAAACTCTGTGTATTGTGGCAGGGTCAGAAGCACAAGCCATGTCAGCTGTACTGTAGAGCTATGCCTGTCCTCTTGAGACGGAGGTGGCAAGAGTCTTTACCTGATCTCCACCTGAGGCCAGAGGAAGACCCATGAGCAGGCGTCTAATTTCTAGGGGAAAAAAATGTTAGGAGTATTAACTGTATATCTTATTACGTGTTTCCGGTATTTTTTGGTCTTTATTTCTCAACTTCTTCAGCTCGTTCTGATGAGTTTTCTAATCTTCTTACAGCCCAGTTTGATGGAAATGAGAAAAGGCAAACGTCTTTGCCCTCGCCTTCGAGTGACCGGCAACTGCGCACCCCTGGTGGCGGCTTCAAACCCATAAAACACGGGACCCCGGAGCTGTGCGGGATCTTCGGAGAGCGAGTGGACCCCACCGTGGCCCTGGAAAAACAGATGTAAGTGGCGGCTCTTCTCTGGCAAGACTTATGGGCCACAAGTGCTTCCACACCTCTTGCAGGGTGAACAAGAGTGACACGAGGCTTCACGCATTCTGTTTATGAAGCCATATATCAGACCACTGTGTAGTGCTGGCCTCATGTGACTGTGTGCTGCCACACAAGATGCCACGCTATTGCCTGTTATGGGCCCAGAGAGACTGCAGCCACAACTAGCAACCCCATCATGAATGAGCTCTGCCTTACACTGGTGCCCCCCGTACTTCGTGGAATGTAAACACTGTAAACATGTTTCCCAGCATGCACCGCGTGTAGATGGCTTTTGGGGCAGTTGTGGACCCCCCTCAAATAAAACCAGTGTGTGTTATTTGGCCTCCAACACTTCTTGCTTATCATTGGTGTTGGGGTAGGAACCTGTAGGCTGTCCTGACTGCAGACTGAAGGGCACCTGTTGGCAGATGGTCTGTAAGTATCTGCACTG
The DNA here is from genome assembly GCF_964263255.1 of Lissotriton vulgaris. NCBI lineage: Eukaryota > Metazoa > Chordata > Amphibia > Caudata > Salamandridae > Lissotriton > Lissotriton vulgaris. Next base: position 1,376,700,595 of record NC_141695.1, read on the forward strand.
TATTGCTCCTTATTTAAAGGAGTTTTATACGGATGTATGATGTTACAACGCGTACTTTGGCGCGCATACCATTACCACGGATTTTTTACAACGCAGGTCATTTTACAACGGATACCTTTACAACGCAATACACTACAACGCAGATACTATTACAACGCATACCATTACAACGTAAGTATAATTATAGGTAAGTATATAATATTAATATATAATGTAAATAATTATTTTTGAATTATTATATTTAATTATTTATTATTTAATAAATTAAAAAAATTAAAACAAATAATTGTAATTTTTAAATTTGTAAATATATATTAAAAATACCCCTGTACCCCAAAACCCAAACCCAGCCCTAAAACCTAAAAATACCCCTGTACCCCAAAACCCAAACCCAGCCCTAAAACCTACAAATACCCCTGTACCCCAAAATTCAAACCCAGCCCTAAAACCTAAAAATACCCCTGTACCTCAAAACCCAAACCCAGCCCAAAAACCTAAAAATACCCCTGTACCCCAAAACCCAAACCCAGCCCTAAAACCTAAAAATACCCCTGTACCCCAAAACCCAAACCCAGCCCTAAAACCTAAAAATACCCCTGTACCCCAAAACCCAAACCCAGCCCTAAAACCTAAAAATACCCCTGTACCTCAAAACCCAAACCCAGTCCTAAAACCTAAAAATACCCCTGTACCCCAAAATCCAAACCCAGCCCTAAAACCTAAAAATACCCCTGTACCCCAAAACCCAAACCCAGCCCTAAAACCTAAAAATACCCCTGTACCCCAAAACCCAAACCCAGCCCTAAAACCTAAAAAAACCATTGTACCCCAAAACACAAACCCAGCCCTAAAACCCAAAAATACCCCTGTACCCCAAAACCCAAACCCAGCCCTAAAGCCTAAAAATACCCCTGTACCCCAAAACCCAAACCCAGCACTAAAACCTAAAAATACCCCTGTACCCCAAAACCCAAACCCAGCCCTAAAACCTAAAAATATCCCTGTACCCCAAAACCCAAACCCAGCCCTAAAACCTAAAAATACCCCTGTACCCCAAAACCCAAACCCAGCCCTAAAACCTAAAAATACCCCTGTACCCCAAAACCCAAACCCAGCCCTAAAACCTAAAAATACCCCTGTACCTCAAAACCCAAACCCAGCCCTAAAACCTAAAAATACCCCTGTACCCCAAAACACAAACCCAGCCCTAAAACCTAAAAATACCCCTGTACCCCAAAAGCCAAACCCAGCCCTAAAACCTAAAAATACCCCTGTACCTCAAAACCCAAACCCAGCCCTAAAACCTAAAAATACCCCTGTACCCCAACACCCAAACCCAGCCCTAAAACCTAAAAATACCCCTGTACCCCAACACCCAAACCCAGCCCTAAAACCTAAAAATACCCCTGTACCCCATAACAAAATACCACTAGTAAATGTTTTAAAAAAAAGATAAACTTACCTATAATTATACTTACGATGTAATGGTATGCGTTGTAATAGTATTTGCGTTGTAGTGTATTGCGTTGTAAAGGTATCCGTTGTAAAATGACCTGCGTTGTAAAAAATCCGTGGTAATGGAATCCGTTGTAAAAAATCTGTGGTAACAGTTACATACCGTTTTATACTGTCCTGTGGTATCCTTTTGAGTGCCCCTGTTTAGTACACTTGTGCAGGCTTGTGTTCAGGAGCTGGGTACTCACCTAGTGAAAATCTGGGGTTTGAGCCACCCTGAACCGGTCAGTAGACCAGGCTGTGGGACTAATACGAGACTTGAGTGCAGAGGGAGCTTTTTGGTGCAAACAACTTGGCAAAGGCCTAAAGCAGGTGGTATGCCGGAAATCTAATAGCCGCCTTTGTGCTGTATGAAAGCTTCAAGCCTGAGGATGATTGGTCAGTGTTGCAGCATAAACCTAGGGTTTCTTCTATAAAAGCACTGGAAGGACAAGCCAACAGCCCTTCCTCCTCTTTTGGTATCATCTGTCTATAACCGGTCCGACATTAGACCACTGGCGAACCGCGCTAGCTGCTGATAGCCTTTCACTATTAGTGAATCCTCCATTTTCAGGCTGCCTGTCACAATACGTCTCAATCTCTTGAAACTGCACTGAGTGCACCTTTCACTGTCTGTTCCTTAAGTGCTCATTTGGGAAGGAAGCGGGTTTTGCATATGTTTGACACTAAAATCACAGAACCTTGCAACACTGCCCTCGCCTGTTCTGTCCACGCCCCCTTCTTCAGTCAGAGTTGCAAAGGATGCTCATTGATTTAATTAAGCAGAGCTTGCCTTTAAAGAGTATTAAGCAGTCGCGTCACGCATGGCTGGCGGGTGACGGGCCTGGGGGGGGTTGGTATGGGACACGGGGAGGAAAGCTGTCCGCAACGTAAAGAAACAAGCATTTGCAATGCAATAGGTCTCGCTTATATGCAGGTTTGAGCTATTGGCATTGTAAATGACAATGCCTTTTATTGATGCTTGAGTTTTTAAAACCTAAATAAAAGGCAATGTCATTTACAATGCCAATAGCATAAACTTGCATAAATGCGAGACCTATTGCATTGCAAATGCTTGTTTTAATTATTATTATTAACCTAGCTATGTTGTACAGCATGAACAAAAGGCAATGGAAGAGCTGGTAGCCTCAAAGGTGAAACTTATTGGCTTTGCTAATGCTTGTTAGCTTTCAACACACCGCCCTTGTGATTCTGAGCAAATCCATTAACCTCTACATGTGTGAAAAAAAGATATGACATTTAGCAAAGAATCCTATCATATGAAGACAGCAATTGCACTAATGTTCATGTCTTAGTAAAAATACATTTGAAAGCAGATATCATTTGTTGTAGTAGTATAGTTTATTTCAGACTCGAGCTCATAAAACACATCATACAATAAAATGAAAAAAAGCTCTTACATACATTCTTAATTTAAAAATACAGAGTATTAAGCATTTGGAATACCTGTACAGTGCTAGAATACAATATAAAAAACTACTGCATGGAAGAATTAAAAACAAATACATGCAATTTTTCAGCGTTCATATCAATCAACAATGCACAGTTTAGTAGATGCTTTAAAGTGCAAGGGTGGTATGTATACAATTTTCAGCAATCATATTGGTCAATTATTCACAGTTTATTGGTTGATTTAAAGTGTGGTAGTGATATTCCCACTGATTTACTTATTCGCCAGACGACATTATAAGTAGTTGGCGAGATCTAGTGCGATCGGAATGCTACAATTTTTCCTTAGAATTCAGTCGGCTACCCTATAATTTTTCACACCTAAAGAAATACAGATAGGTCTGAGCCAAGACCTCCAGAGTTTGATGTAGGTTGGTCAGAAACATACTGTTATCTACATCGTCAATGTTATGATTATAAAATGGGCAGTTTTGCGCCTCAGATTGATTAGAATCCTATTTATAAATGAAATTGTTTACCAGCAGTACGCCTACTCTTAATTTTAGGAGCAGGGTAAGCGGTAAAGGTGGTACATATGCATCCATTTACATTTCTAGTTTGGGAATGGGTTTAACATCTGTTGTCACAGTAAACCTTTTCGAAGGAGAAAAGGACCCGTTTGAAGTGTGTGTGGCATAGTAAAACATAGCTACAAATGGCAAGAGTTAGTCATCCTGTGGTAAATATTTGATTTACCGTCCTAATTTCTATGCAGGTAAGTACTTAATCAATAATAACTCAATCGGAAAGAAAGAGGCAGAGTCCGTGGTGTTAGAGTTCTTAGGGGTTTTATTCCTTAAAAAGGAATGGTCAAGACCGGTTATCGGGTTCCTGACACCACTGGGGTGCAGGAAGGGATAGAGCAATATTTTATTGACAATACATAGCTTATATACTTAAGTTACATTATAGAAACCAATACAGTAGGCGTAACAGCTGAGAGAAACAAGATAACAGCATCCACGTGGTAGTGATACGTAATTAGAAGGCGTGAACTAGGCGTGAACATAGAGGTGTGTGCTAGAAACGTCACAGATAGGTGTTTCAAGTGGGTGGCAACAAAGTAGAATCTTGTAATGTCAGCAGAAATCTGAGGCCTGGATGCGCGCGCAGCTGTATGACGTGTGATTGACGTGAAACTGGAGGGTGCAGGGGACTTGACATTTACACTGACGGAAAGAGACAGAAGTCTGGCATGTCAGATCAACTCGTACCTCTATCATATCTGATATCGGATGTTTGGGAACCATATTATCTAAACGGAAAAGGTCTCTGGGGTAGAAGCTATTCTATACTAACTGGGAGTGCGTGTATAAGCGCCTAAGTGTCTACATGAGAATGCGAGGGGCATGGGCCTACCATGGTAACAGAGGCTATGAATTACTTGCACGGAGACAGTGAGGCCGGGCCCTTGGCTCTGCAGCTGGGGGGGATGTTTACTTAAACTAGTAGGTAGGAATGCATTTTCGAGGAGCGGAACAGATAATTCGAAGGTTGAATACAGTCTTGGCAGGCAGCAGGCTGAGTTTAGCGCCGTGAGCCGCACAGGGAGTAAGGCAGAGGTCACGGGTAAAGAGGCAGCCTGGGCTGAGGCTTTCGGAGTCAGAAAACAGAAAAAGGCTCGATGGCAGAATTCAGGGCCTACTTTGCCAGAGCTGAAAAACGTGTAAAGTACACCACAAAAAGACGTTGGAATAGCATACTTAGGAACGGAGCATTCAACCCATTCAGGGTGGGTCTGAAAGAGGACATGTTAACGTTGGACGCAAATGTATTTGCGTCTTCATAGCTGGCACAGGAGGGAAGTTACATGCACTTTAAGCTGGTACATGGAGACGGTGGGGTACACGGTAGGGAACATTGATTGACCATAAAATTTATATTTCCTCATTCCCTCCTTGTTCCCTACGGACCCTTCATGATATATCGATCCTCATAAATCGATCAGTCTGTTCTTGTAACATCATTTGTTCTTCTTTCTTTCTTTCACGTTTTGAGAGAAAACTGGAATGTTCAATGCACGATGTGGCACACAGTCCACAAATCGCTGGCCCACACTGTAGGCACAGGCAGCAACTGAATACTATGACAAGGGCAATGCCTAGGAAGGATAGGATCTTCCATCCCCAAGCGGTTAACGTTGTCCAGAACCAACCGGACCAAGTCCAGGTGCCTGGATTCTGATGTATCTGATTTGAAATTTTATGAAGACGTGTAATAGCTTGATATACCGTTGGCGCGTTTTCTGGGATGAAAACACAGCAACTTGACCCGATGACCTTACAAGCTCCGCCTCTATCTGCCAAGATGACGTCAATAACAAGACGATTCTGAAGAACAACAACCCGCATGGCGGACTGCTCCTCTGTTAAGTTACCTAGGGCGGAGGCAGTTTCATTCACTACTGCTTCAAGTGTTCTAGTTAATCTGCGTATTAGTTTACTATTTTGGACGGGGCCTGTGAAGAAAAAGAATCCTTTATTGAAATCTGTGTATTGCTCCCATGCCGTTTCAGTGTAGTCGACAATCGGGAGATCTCTTCGGAGTCTATTCTTTACTAGATTTGTATTTCTGTGATAATCAGGAGGAGCTAGAAAAACAGGGGGCAGAAGGAATGCAATATAACAGGTACCATCCCAATCTGGAGGCAAGCGTATGTATGCGGTATGGCCACAAACAAAGTAGGAATGACGGGTAGCTCTAAAGGAAGATTTGCCTTGGTCACTGAATTCGACCACAGTAGTACATTTGCTATGACCTAAGTGTACTGAACCCTTCTTACTGACACATAAATCACCAGTGACTGGTAATACTGACATAGCAGGGAGAACTGGTGCAGCTTCAGATTCGACAGTAAGAATCATAAGGTTAATTGTATAATTACCTAATCCATATACTTCATTTTCTAGATCAGTTCCTATTCTGGTGGGGAGTCCCTTCTTGTCAGGGTAACAGACATTAAGCAGAACTAAGTTCAAGTTTCCCCAAACCCAGCTCCCTTTAAAAACAGCAATATCAGGATCTAAGGAATTAATTATTCTAAACCATGCACCACAGGAGCCATTGTGAGTGAACGGGTACGGAAAGAGGGGCAGAACTCCCTTGTATTTCTGGTAGGGAGGGAGTCGGCCACATATCCAGCAGTTTGTAGCATTGTTAGTCTGATGGGAGTGATGTAACATACTAATGAATGTGTTATTGCGCAGCGCAAGTCTGTAAGAAAGTTCGTGGGGAGGTAATTCACTAAAGGAATGTTCAGCAGTGACATTGTAAGCAGATAGTTCACGCTTGAAAATAGGGTAGTATATGGGAAGCAATATACTAGCAACAATAATCAGAAGGCTTAGAAAAAACATAATCAATAATGTCACTATACAGTGACTACGGAGTGATTTGCAATATGTACGTTTCTTGAGTTGTCTCTCTCTCTCTCTATCTCGATCTAGGGGATACATGTCAGAAACTATTTAACCGATTCACCTAGGGGAGGACTTAAACAATTAAACTGTCTGACTTTCTAGATCGGAGTTTCATGCGGTACTCTTCTTGGGGAGTTTTCTCTTGTTTCGGAACTTTAAAGTCACTAGGTTCGATGCAGTCTTTGGAAGGGGTGGACGAGTCTTTTTCTGGCATCAGTTCGTTGCACTTTTTTATATGGCTTGTATGGATCCACCCCTTTCTGCCTTCAACTTTGATGGCGGTCCGCGTTGTAAGAAGGACGGTCTTCGGCTCTTTCCAGCGGGGCTCCAGCGGACTTTTCCTGTCGAAGTTCCTAATTAGGACCGTGTCACTAGGACGGACATCATGCGGCTTTACATCAGTGTTGTCAGGGAAAGCTGCGGCAACCTGTGAACGACATGATTGGAGTGCAGACATCAAGGAGGCAAGGTAATCTGTCAGCATATTACAATCAACATCGGTAATTTTCTTAGGTATGGGCGTCCCCCACATATTCGGTGGTCTGCCAAAGACCACTTCATACGGGGATAGTCCTGATCTCGAGTGGGCGACCATCCTCATATAGAACAATGCAACTGGCAGGGCGACTATCCAGTCTACCCCTTTCTCTTTACAAACTTAAGCAAGGCGGGTCTTTAGTGTCTGGTTATGCCTCTCTACAAGGCCAGCGGCTTCGGGATGTCGGACACAATGGAATCTCCACTGATATCCTAGCAGCAAGGAAACTTGTTTCATAAGTTCGGATGAGAATGGCTGTCCGTTATCTGAGTACACGACACGAGGCAAGCCGTATCGTGGGAAGAATTCTCGAACCAGCTGCCTGGCAGTGGTCGGAGCAGTGTAATCTGGGACTGGATATGCTTCGGTCCAACGGGAAAGTGCACAAACAATTACGAGGACGTATTTGAATCCTCGACAACGGTCCATCTGGATATAATCCATCTGGAGGACTTCAAAAGGGTGATCGGGAGGATGAAATCCACATTGCTCTACAGGAACGCTTTTACCTGGATTGAACTGACAACAGATCATGCAAGTACGCACTTTCTGTTTTGCTGCTGCTCGTAAGTGTTTGTTGTACCAGAGATTCTGTAAACTGTCTAACATCGCTTTCTCTCCTAGATGTGCTGGACTATGTGCTGTATTGATTATGACTTGAACCATAGAGTCGGGGAGAAACCATGTAGATTTTCCCTTCGTCATCCAACCTTGATCTGTCTGGATCCCTCCTAGTTCAGTCCATTTCTTTATTTCATCTGCAGTAGCATGTGTCTGAATATCGATTACATCTAGTGTGGGATCCCTGACTGTCATACAATGTGTCGGTACTATTGTCTTTGTCACGTCAGTTGTCTGAGTGTGAGTCAATGCTGTATGTTTTGCTGTCTGGTCTGCCAGGTCGTTACCCTGGGAAACAGAATCAGTAACTTTAGTATGTGCTTTACACTTCATGACGGATATGCCTGAAGGCAGATGTATTGCTTCTAACAGTGCTTGAATGAGGGGACCGTGTTGGATCTTGGCACCGTGAGAGGTCAAGAAACCTCGTTCTTGCCATAACATTCCGAAGTCGTGTACAACTCCGAACGCATAACGGGAATCAGTGTATATGTTAACATTTCTGTTCTTGGCTAGTATGCAGGCTCGGGTCAGAGCAATAAGCTCTGCCGCTTGAGCGGACAGTGTGTCAATACGATATGTTTCTTTAACTTCAGTTTCAGTGGTCACTGCATACGCGGCCACTAATTCTCCTGTACTTGTTCTCATGCATGAACCATCCACGTAAAGTGTCAGGTCTGGATTTGTCAATGGAACATCTGTTAAGTCTCGTCGGGGCTTTGTTACTGTATTAATGATCTCTATACAATCATGCGGAGCTGGATCTGTCATAATTGAAGGTAACAATGTTGCGGGGTTCAGAATGCTGCAGCGTCTGATTTCTATGTGTGGCTGGAATAGTGTTAATTCATAACCTGTCAGTCGTGCTATAGTCAAGTGTTGAGTCTGAGTTCTGTTTAAAAGAACCTCTACAGAATGTGGAACTTGTACTGTTAATTGATGTCCTAAAACAATTGAGTCGCTCTGTCTGATTGCTAGTGCTGTTGCTGCTACTGACTTTAAGCACGCAGGGAGTGCCTGGGCTACTGAATCCAATGTACTTGAAAAATAAGCGCAAGGCTTATGTGAACCTGCTTGATCTTGAGTGAGGACAGACAACGCTGTACCATCACGTTCTGTAACAAAAAGTGTAAAAGGTTTGCTGTAACATGGTGTCGCTAAAACTGGTGCTTGGCATAAAGCTTTCTTTAATTCTTCAAAGGCTTGTGTGTGTTCCTGAGTCCAAGGAAGGACAGTCGAAGTCGCTGCCTCCTGTGTTGTCAACTGAATGAGTGGTTTAGCTAGAAATGCATACTGAGGGATCCATTGTCTGCAGTACGAGGTGAGGCCTATAAAGGCCCGCACTTCCTTTTGTGTCTGGGGTTGTGGCATATTTACAATCAACTGAATGCGATCAGGAGTGAGCTGTCTCCCCACTTTGGACAGCAAGTGACCCAAGTGCACAACTTGCTGAACACAGAATTGTAGCTTCGAAGGGGACACCTTGTGTCCCTTGTCGGCCAGAAAATGTAAAACTGTCAGTGATGCTTGTTCACATTCGGGTTCACTTCGTGCGGTGATCAACAGATCATCGACGTATTGCAGTAAAGCGGTGTTAACTGGCATTTGGATACAATCTAGTTGTCTTTTCAGTGCTTGACTATAGATGCTGGGGCTTTCTGTGAATCCTTGAGGTGCGCGTGAAAATTTGAATTTGAAACTTCGTCCATTTAAACTGAATCCGAAAAGGTATTGGCTCTCTGGGTCAATAGGCACACTGAAGAAGGCGTTCTTGAGATCAATTACAGTAAAGAACGTTGCTTCAGAATCAATAGCAGTCAATAGGGAAGAGATGTCGGGAACCACAGGGTACTGTGGTACAATGCATTTATTCAGTTCTCGTAAATCAATCACCAGCCGATATACTGGCGGTGCATTGGGATCAGTACGTTTAAGAATCGGAATGATAGGGGAATTACAGATATTGGAGTCGGTCTCTACGACCACTCCTTGGGCAATGAGCTCTTCAATGATTTCCAGTAAAGCCACTACAGCATCGGGTGGTAACTTGTATTGTCTGATTCGTGGTAAAACAACACCTGGTTTCAGTGTAACACGGTATGGTGTAATGTGCATGCAAACAACAAAATAAGAGAGAGGTCTGAACTGGTCAAGCCGACGGCTACCAGAAACGTAGAGCAAAGAGATAAGCGAAATATTATTGATCACAGTCACTCTAGTTGAGTGGGATCACAGTCACTCTATTTGAGTAGGAAAGCCCTCACACACCGACCTAGTCAGTGTCATGCTTCATCATCGGGCCCCACCGAAGAGACCGAGTGTCTCTTCGGTGTGCTGCGACGCCAGAAAGACTGCGGAGCAGGTTGTGTGGGGAGGAAGTGTTGTGAAGGTTCTCAAATTAAAAGTGACTAACAGGGTATCAAAAAAACTTTAATAAGTGATCCCTAAGACACGTGTAAGTGGTATATGTGTCTGAATTTAATAGCCAAGGTTATTAGGATCTAGTTTAAATTCAGCTAAATACCACAAATTAATTAAAATCAGTCAACATGTTTCTGCCTTTAATGTGGTATATATTCACCATGGCATTCTTCAGGACTAAAACCCCGGCGGTATGGACACTCTAATAGTCCACCCTGACCTGGGGGCGTGAAAGTGAAAAGGAAAAGTGAAAAAAGTGCTTTAAAAATGGGAGAGCAATTTGCTCAATCCAAAAAGCCCCAAAATTAGGGGTGTATCAGCACTTTAAAAATGGGCGCTACTTGCACCATGGGTCTCGGGAGGGGGGTTGGAGCGCGATTGGCACATCGCCCTCAGCGCTCACAGCCCGCTTTTAAACCTGCTGCAACCCTCTAGACCGGACCCCGAAGTAATGTGCATGCAGCCTACATCGGTTGGGCCTTGTGCCCACAGGTGATCCGGTACATTTTTCAATCTGACATCAAACTCTCGTAACACATAGTGACCCTTGAAATCTCGCAAAAACAGTCTAACTCCCTCCGGAGAACAACATATCACTGCTCCTAGAGCCTTCAATGTTTTGATACCTAACAGATTTTCTGGACATGATTTTGTAAGTAATAAGTCTGTAACACGTGCTAATGGACCCACAGCCAGGGGGACTGGTTCTGATACCTCATTTACAATAGGCTGTCCTGAAAAACCAAGGGAAACATTCTGTGAGCCTGAGAGGGGTGCCCCTGGGACTTCGTCATGGCTGATTGTTGTGCGGCTTGCCCCTGTGTCGATTAAAAACTTTCTGTCTTTTCCCAATACTTGACTGTGTACATAAGGACCCTCTTGATCTACAGGAATCTCAATAAGAGGCAAGCCAAACTCCCTCCCTAGGCTGTTTCATGTGTATCGTGGATAATCGGGGTAAGCAGATTGGGCATACTGGTACATCTGTTGTGAAACTTGCTGAGTCGCGGCAATGGGCTGTGGCTGTGGTACCGCTACCGTTTGTGCTGTATGAGACGAAGCATGCGTAGGCTGTGAATTCTGCATAGGCTGTGTGTTCTGTGAAGTCGGTTGCTGGGCCTGGTCTTGTCTAGGTGGACGCGGCCTTTCTTTAGTTTTACCTGTTGATATATTATGTTTCAAGACTGGGCATTCATGTAAGTAGTGACCTGGCTGCTTGCAATAGTTGCATGTCCCTTTAACGGGAGCTGCTGAATTCTGGGTCGTACCCTTTCTCTGGCCGTCGGCTGGAACCGACTGGGCCACTAACATTTTCATTTTCGTGTCTTTCATACGTTTCTGTTCATGATCCTGTTCTTCTCTAATTCTGTTCTGATGGTATTGTAACATTTGTAACATCTGGGATGGCGTATTTGCTTGCCATGTACTCTCAACCTTGTATACACGACCTTTGACTGCTGGCAGGGAATTCTCTACTAATTTTGATACAAAAAGGTGTGGGTACGATTCGCTACTTGGTTTAAGGCCACTATTAATAAGGAAACATTTCTCGAATCTGGAATAGAAGTCACTAGTATCTTCATCGTGTTTCTGTTTACAGGCTGAGATAGCATCCCAGTCTTCCTTTCTAGTTGTCAGTAATCTTGGCAGAACCTGTACTATCAAACCTGGTAATGCTTTAGTTTTCTCCCCAAGGCCTAGCCCTGGGGTACGGAGTTTTTCCTCGTCTTCTATTTCTGTCCATGCAATCTTTTTGTCTCCCACCTCCCACTCTCGTTCCTTAAGTTTCTCATAGATGCCGGTGGGCAGTAGTACCTTTAACATTTTCATTATATCTTCATATGTGTAATCTCCCATCAGTAACATGTCTTTAAGTTCTCTGTGAAAACCTGCAGGGTCTTTATCATGACAGGGTACTAGTTTCTTCATTTCCAATAGTTCTAACTTGGTCAGAGGTGTGTGTACATACACACGTTTCAAGTTATTATCGGTACCCATAACTGGATGCACTTCTCGTAATGGGTTCTGACTTTCAATACCATGCAGACACTCCATATGATACATCTTTCTTTCTGGGGGCGGAGCGGGAACATATTCGGAGCTTAAGAACGTGTTGTATCTGTGCCGTTGTTCTAGAATTATTTGTATTAACTTGGTACTTAGACCTCTCCATCTATCCATGAGTAGTGCTTCTAATGTATCGTGTAAGGGACCTGGATCAGAACGTTTGTTTCTGTATAACGTGAGGAGGTGCTGAATCATGTATACACCTGCTAATTTCTGTTCGTCTGGGGAGAGGTTCAGAAATGTCTGCGCTACAGTGTCATCATTGTATATGTTCGGATTGTCAGCCCATAGTACTGCTGACCGGGCTAGTTCTTGTTCATCCATAGAATTGAGTACATGGTACCCCATTCGTTCTCGAAGCATCTTATCAGTCTCTTGGAACTGATGTTCAGGAGAATTCGGTTTTGATATGCCAGAGAGAAAAACTCTCTTGCTTTCTGGACGAATGCCTTTCCTAAGGTAAGTTCCCTTACCTACATACGCTATCGTATCAGTGATCTTTTCTGGTTCTTCAGGTTCTTCATCCTCCTCGGAGGAAGCTTTTTCTTTCTCTTTCTCGTGTATTTCTATCACTGCTTTTCTTATTTTCCTGTACATACTGGCTATGCAACCCCCTTTATCATGTTTTCCTTCGGATATATTTTGACCCCACTTGTTTAGTGCTTCTAATTCATCTTGTTCTGTCTCAGGCCTGTCTCGTTCTCTTATTACACAATTTATGAAAAAACGTAGTATATATGCTTGGGTGTCAGCTTTCTGATATGCCATGGCCTCCTTAATACTGTCAGGGTCTTCCCCAGTCTGGACAAAATGATATATTCTATCTAGGTGCTCTTTCATTCCTGAGAAAAACAGTAGGTAATCTGTAGCTTGTCGTAAGCGTAGTGATGCTAAAAACATTCTATCATCTTTGCCGGGTACTGGATCGTATCTGCAAACTTGAAGCGGTTCTTTGAGTATGTCGAGACGGGGTGATTGGAGCGAAAAATGCTTCTGCATATCCCTAAGGTGTAATCTATGTGTTGCTGGCGGGGTCTGGTGACCCCCGGTCGCACCTCCTGAGGCGGAGGCTTGAGCACTATCTCTCTGTGGAGTTTGGATCTGTACTTGAACTTGTCTTTTTGTAGGATCAGGCGTGAACGGATTTGGTATCTTAACCTTAGGTGAGGGAAGTGGTGGAGGTGGAAGAGCAGGCTGTCGGACGGGGGAACCTTGTTGCGGTAGTGGCGGAATATGATCTTGGGGCGGGTTGCAACCTCCGTCACCGTCAGTAGGCGGGACGTGGGCCTGTGGATTGGTGTAAGCGGGTGCTACATCGTTTAGATAGGAATTCAGAAATATGTCTTTAGTAGTCCTGTGATTTACTTTAGTTGGAACCAATGGTGGTGGCAGATTTTTCGGTATTCCTGAAGTGGCTTCAGGTGAACCCTCGGCCACAAGATACATACCATTTACGAGATTGTTTCGTGCGCGGTCTACTTGTTCCGATTTTACTCGGATCCCTTCAGTAACTAATTCGTCTTCTCGAACTTTATCCGGTGCTTCTCTAAGTCTGTCTTCTCTACGGAGTGCTTTTTCAGCACGTTTATGTGATTCTTTACGCCAAAATTCTATGGCGTCTTTCTGAGATTGTCTGGCTTTCTTTTTCCACAGCGCTTCTTCTACCTTCATGATGCACTCGGCATCCCATGTTCCGGTAACAGGCCATCTGTGTCTCTCGTCTAGATGCTTAGTATAATCGGCCCATAAATCTAGATACAATATGGCGTCTATGCCATGTTTCTGATACATGAAATTTCCAGGAGTGTCCCTAGGGGGAATAGGAATTTCTTCCTCTAGTATCCCTTTCCTAGTTCCTATCTGCTTTAGCTTATTGAAAAACGGCATCTTGTTTACTTAGTACTGAATGCTCAATCCTTGCTACTTAATTCTGAACACAAACTAGTTATACAGGAACACGATAATGCACATTAAAAACAGTCACTCATACCATGACATTAATCACATGAAAGACATTTGAGACATATATGACTACCCCCCTATACTGGATGTACTGCTAAACAGCACAGATACACTGCTAAGAACAGTGCAAGAACTTGAAATAACTGATATACTGCTAAACAGTACAGATACACTGTCTAAAACAGTGCAGACCGAATTTGTGTACCCAAACCCGTCTAGATACGTCCCAGCAATGGTACTCACCGGGAAGCACGGAAACAGAAGGCCTCAGAAAACTCGACTGGACTGGACCGGACTCGACTTCGACTCGACACGTGGATACTTCGGAAACTGGTGGGTCTCTTGACACCTCGGACCTTGCTTCTTTCGGCTAGGCTCTGGTCGGGATCCTCCGCACTCCTCACCGCCTCGTCTGGGTGCTGATCGCAGTCTTCGTCACCTCCGTGGGCCAGAGGGAGATACAGGAAATCCTGCCAGTACGCGTAGTTCCGTCTAACTGATGGCAGGGGACAGAGCTTGCAACGCACCAACCGGCGCGTGGGGTGGGGGAGGGGTCCCTATTCGGGCGCCAGAATAATGTGGTAAATATTTGATTTACCGTCCTAATTTCTATGCAGGTAAGTACTTAATCAATAATAACTCAATCGGAAAGAAAGAGGCAGAGTCCGTGGTGTTAGAGTTCTTAGGGGTTTTATTCCTTAAAAAGGAATGGTCAAGACCGGTTATCGGGTTCCTGACACCACTGGGGTGCAGGAAGGGATAGAGCAATATTTTATTGACAATACATAGCTTATATACTTAAGTTACATTATAGAAACCAATACAGTAGGCGTAACAGCTGAGAGAAACAAGATAACAGCATCCACGTGGTAGTGATACGTAATTAGAAGGCGTGAACTAGGCGTGAACATAGAGGTGTGTGCTAGAAACGTCACAGATAGGTGTCACAAGTGGGTGGCAACAAAGTAGAATCTTGTAATGTCAGCAGAAATCTGAGGCCTGGATGCGCGCGCAGCTGTATGACGTGTGATTGACGTGAAACTGGAGGGAGCAGGGGACTTGACATTTACACTGACGGAAAGAGACAGAAGTCTGGCATGTCAGATCAACTCGTACCTCTATCATATCTGATATCGGATGTTTGGGAACCATATTATCTAAACGGAAAAGGTCTCTGGGGTAGAAGCTATTCTATACTAACTGGGAGTGCGTGTATAAGCGCCTAAGTGTCTACATGAGAATGCGAGGGGCATGGGCCTACCATGGTAACAGAGGCTATGAATTACTTGCACGGAGACAGTGAGGCCGGGCCCTTGGCTCTGCAGCTGGGGGGGATGTTTACTTAAACTAGTAGGTAGGAATGCATTTTCGAGGAGCGGAACAGATAATTCGAAGGTTGAATACAGTCTTGGCAGGCAGCAGGCTGAGCTTAGCGCCGTGAGCCGCACAGGGAGTAAGGCAGAGGTCACGGGTAAAGAGGCAGCCTGGGCTGAGGCTTTCGGAGTCAGAAAACAGAAAAAGGCTTGATGGCAGAATTCAGGGCCTACTTTGCCAGAGCTGAAAAACGTGTAAAGTACACCACAAAAAGACGTTGGCATAGCATACTTAGGAACGGAGCAATCAACCCATTCAGGGTGGGTCTGAAAGAGGACATGTTAACGTTGGACGCAAATGTATTTGCGTCTTCATAGCTGGCACAGGAGGGAAGTTACATGCACTTTAAGCTGGTACATGGAGACGGTGGGGTACACGGTAGGGAACATTGATTGACCATAAAATTTATATTTCCTCAATCCAGTTTTGGGGCACCACTCCAATCACATACAATCAGTTCAAAATTTTTTCAGAGTCCAAATCCAAATTTAGGAGTCTCGTTATTTTCTCAGTTCGTTTTTATTTTCTTAAATTCAAAGAGAATCGTCAGCCAACGCGTTTCGTTCTGACCACCAGAACTTCTTCAGGGCTGGAATAATCAAACATATATAAAGACAGACTGTCACATAAATATATATATAAAAACTACATGTAAAATTGTACATACAACCATATAAATACATAGAAAAACACGCAAGACATCTTTGTCTATTAAAAACATGACCATAACATTACATAACACAACAATAGATTAGCTATCTGTGTAATTTTTTAGAGGATTACAAACCTCATTATGCCTTAGTTACAATCAAAGAGTTTTTTCTCAATTCTCCTAAAGGGAAACTAGACTCCAAAAATTCAAAGTTAGGAATAATAGAACATGAGATATTACTCAGAAGAATAATACAACAACATAGCAATAATATCAAACAAGAGAAGTGAACAAAATGAAAAGAAAGATTGAAAGGGGGGGGAGGGGGAAAGAAAGAAAAAGGGGAGCAGTCTCTGCATACCGTGTGCTAGTAGTAGAGAACACCAACAGTGAGTACCACTGATGAGTTATGGATCCTTCCACTAAATGTATATAAATCCAGTATAGGATGTATGAAGGGAGTCTTACTGTAAGAGAAAAGTAAAATCAACCAATTACCAAGAAAAAAAGGAAAATCAAAAATGGCAGCAACAGTCATAAGCATTTGCCAACTAATATCCAGTTGCCAAGAGATGAACCTGTACCAGTTATCAATTCAGGACATACGGAATGTCAGATTATTACAAGGGAGAGATAACATGTATGTCTATTAGTTCAGTATGATCCTAACCCCAATATGAAAAATGGAAAATAAACATATGGGGATATGGATAACATGGTTAAATTGCTCAAATCACTTATACAAATTAGGAGAAGCCAGCCTACCTGACTGAAAAGAGGAATCCTCACATAACAGTAGATGATAGATATATATAAGTTGGCGAATATTATAGTTCAGGAATGAGATCTGATAATCTCAGTAAAACCTATACATAATCAAAACATAAGAGAGGACAATATATGACACACATGACATTGATCCGCATAGAGTAACCTCAGAAATTACCAACCCCAATAGTCTTGGAAAGAGAAGTCATACCTATTTAAAGGATATTGTCGTGTGTCTTCTCTAAGGGTTCCTGATATAAATCCGACCCGATTAGATCCAAATTCGTGGTTGATTTTACTTTTCTCTTACAGTAAGACTCCCTTCATACATCCTTTACTGGATTTATATACATTTAGTGGAAGGATCCATAACTCATCAGTGGTACTAACTGTTGGTGTTCTCTACTACTAGCACACGGTATGCAGAGACTGCTCCCCTTTTCCTTTCTTTCCCCCTCCCCCCCCTTTCAATCTTTCTTTTCATTTTGTTCACTTCTCTTGTTTGATATTATTGCTATGTTGTTGTATTATTCTTCTGAGTAATATCTCATATTCTATTATTCCTAACTTTGAATTTTTGGAGTCTAGTTTCCCTTTAGGAGGATTGAGAAAAAACTATTTGATTGTAACTAAGGCGTAATGAGGTTTGTAATCCTCTAAAAAATTACACAGATAGCTAATCTATTGTTGTGTTATGTAATGTTATGGTCATGTTTTTAATAGACAAAGATGTCTTGCGTGTTTTTCTATGTATTTCTATGGTTGTATGTACAATTTTACATGTAGTTTTTATATATATATTTATGTGACAGTCTGTCTTTATATATGTTTGATTATTCCAGCCCTGAAGAAGTTCTGGTGGTCAGAACGAAACGCGTTGGCTGATGATTGTCTTTGAATTTAAGAAAATAAAAACAAACTGAGAAAATAACAAGACTCCTAAATTTGGATTTGGACTCTGAAAAAATTTTGAACTGATTGTATGTGATTGGAGTGGTGCCCCAAAACTGGATGACTAACTGTTTGGTTTCACGCTTTACGTGAGGTGCCCCTGGACAGAGGGTACCGGTTCTTTGCAAGTGGCACACTGCGACTTACTACTCTTTGTTGAATTGCTTATCATTATTTTTTGGTTAATACGAGTTTGGGTGCTTTGCCTAGTTGATATATCCACTGTCCATTTCTCAAGGTTTTGACAAATGGCAAGAGGTTCAACAAAGACAGGGAGGAAGGAAAAAAGAATTAGTGCCAGAATCACAGCACGGCCAGAGGAAGGACAGCAATCAAGCTGAAGCAATCATCAGCAAAATCTTTATTCGATTCAAGGAATCATCAAAGCTTATTAAACAACTTTTCATAGATATTATAATTTACATTCATCTAAATATAAACATAAAAACGTATTATATTTCCAAGAGTCTAAGTAGCAAGGTTATATACTGTTAAATGTATCCTTTTGGTCTTTACCTCTATTACGCTTAATTTTATTAAAATTCTTCTTGATACAGTACAAAGATAACAATTCAATTAGCACGAGCGTACCCATTTGGGCTCTACTACTACTAAGATTGTCAGATGATTCAGACGAAAACCTTTAAGAAATTAATATGTATACAATATTCTTAAAATCCACTTTTTAAAAACTTTTTTAAATTTAAGCCCATTCTTGTGTCCTATATGGCTGACTGCTAACAGATATATACTAATGCCAAATACAATAAGTTGGGCACTGTCAGTTTTTAAAATTCTAAGGGACTCTATGTAGTTTCTGATATTCAGACTTATGCACAGGGGCTTGAACCACTTTTATCTGGGTCTAGCATATGCAACGCAAAAGAATAAAACATGCACAATATCCTCGTTAACACCTAATAGGCCCAATGAGCCTTTATGGTCACTAGCCCTCAGTTGAACTTTTGCCCATTTAGCTGTAAAAGCATTAACTTGTAGTGTCTCATACCTACATTTTATATATATATTTATGTTGCCAGTTGTGGTTCAATCTCATCTAGAAAGGGCTCAAAGCTCGGAGTCAGTTTAAAAGGGAATAATTGAGTAGTCAGTCACCCCGACTGAGGATTTAAAGTGACTTTGTGCTTTATGAATTCCCAATATATAGATTTGATCTCTCTCTTTGAATCAGGGGTCAGCAAGCTTGGGGTTGCCCAAGCAATCAATTCTTGGTTCATGCTCTAGACGAAAGAGGTGGATGTGATTCCAGCATGCACTGACCAATAAGAAGGCAGTAAATAAGATTGACAATGAAGCCAGTGAATACTAAGCAACGGGCAGACCTCAAACCCCATGTTGTATACAATATCTCTCACTAGTGAGAGTTCATGCACTGTTGCAGGCGAGACCTAAAAATGGTTAGGGAGGATCACCAGTGTTCAATATGTTCAATGGGATAGATTGCATGTCGGTTGGAGCCTTTTCCATAACCGGAAGCCTGAGGGCCAAGTCCCCAATAAGGTGTCAGCTTTCACATAGTTTTGGAATTGGGTTGTTGCTGCTTTGAATCTAGCATTTAACAAATACTACAGATGGCACGCTCACAGCATTTCACTTGACTAAAGTTCTCCAGATTGTTTTAAAGCGCCTTCAAGAAAATTCAAGATTAGATGGAGGACCCTTTGTCAAGCCTCAATGAAGAAATGACTCAATTGGTGGATACTGTGAATTTTATTTCACAATACGTCATGATTAGACAAGGTAATGTTATGGTTCTGTTATAAATTTATCTTTGTAAGTGGATGAAGAAAACTCAAACGTTTGTGAAACAACGAGGCAGTGCCGCTACTGCAATTATTAAAATCACGTATTTCAGAAAAAAGGGCAGCCCATAACCACGTGGATCCATGGGCATATAAACGCATGTACAGCAAAGGTTCTGTGTGGAACAATAAATCAGAAATGTCATATTGAACCATCATTAATCAATACAAAAAAGCGTGTAGACTTAGGTAAGATTTATATTTACAGCTTCATAAGAAAGTGTGCAGTGCTCAGGTGATCACAGCGGATGATGAAGGACCAGTGCGATAGGGTGTGTAATACAATAGGGACACTACTTATAGGAAGAACAGGAGAACGTGCATTGAGCAAAATATATATGGGATAAAATACTCCCTTTTGGATTTTGCAAGTCACCAAGGAGTTTAGCGACCATATACAGGCACAAGGCCTAAGTGCCTTTATTGGTCATTGAACTACAAGGTGACTTGCAATATTCTTATAATGTATAAGAAGGGGGTATTTGATCCAATATAATATGTGGTCTTTGCCCGTCCTTCTAATAACACATTAAATAGTCAACAAGTGGGTGCAGAGCTAAAATATTGATGTAAAAATATTATTGGCACAAATATCGAGGTAAAAATATTGTGGGTCAGAAATATCAACAGAATAAATATCGTGGTCCAGAATATCGATTTCTAGGTGAGTAATATCGATTGAAAAAATATCGAAGTAGTAAATATCGCTTTTAAAAATATAGTTGTTAAAAATATCGATTTTTTATTAATGTCATGTATTTTAGTATACATTTTATATGTGTCTGCTGTTAGTTTTTTTGTATGAGAATTGTTTGTATTTTTATTATATGTGTTAAAATTTTAGTAGTTAATATTTTTTTTAATTGAATTTTGCGTTTTCAGTTCCGTAGTGGGTTGTGGGTTTATAGGGGAATAGGGTGAGAAGTAATTTAATTATATGAAAGTTATTGCATCATTTATATTTATTCATATTTGTATGGGGGGCTCTAACTCTTTGCAGAACTCACCTGGGTCTTCTGGGACACTCGCCACTCGCCACACGCCGCCGCTGGGGCCCAAACGCTGCCTGTTCCCCCTGGCGCCAGTGATTTCCAGCCACACGGCCGCCGGGGAACTACAGCTCCCAGCAGGCCGAGCGGGTCACTTCCTGTTGCAGCGCGCCCGGAGGCGCAGAAAAGGAGGAGGCTCCCACTGAGGAGCGGGGGCTCTAACTCTTTGCAGAACTCACCTGGGTCTTCTGGGACACTCGCCACACGCCGCCGCTGGGGCCCAAACGCTGCCTGTTCCCCCTGGCGCCAGTGATTTCCAGCCACACGGCCGCCGGGGAACTACAGCTCCCAGCAGGCCGAGCGGGTCACTTCCTGTTGCAGCGCGCCCGGAGGCGCAGAAAAGGAGGAGGCTCCCACTGAGGAGCGGGGGCTCTAACTCTTTGCAGAACTCACCTGGGTCTTCTGGGACACTCGCCACTCGCCACACGCCACACGCCGCCGCTGGGGCCCAAACGCTGCCTGTTCCCCCTGGCGCCAGTGATTTCCAGCCACACGGCCGCCGGGGAACTACAGCTCCCAGCAGGCCGAGCGGGTCACTTCCTGTTGCAGCGCGCCCGGAGGCGCAGAAAAGGAGGAGGCTCCCACTGAGGAGCGGGGGCTCTAACTCTTTGCAGAACTCACCTGGGTCTTCTGGGACACTCGCCACACGCCGCCGCTGGGGCCCAAACGCTGCCTGTTCCCCCTGGCGCCAGTGATTTCCAGCCACACGGCCGCCGGGGAACTACAGCTCCCAGCAGGCCGAGCGGGTCACTTCCTGTTGCAGCGCGCCCGGAGGCGCAGAAAAGGAGGAGGCTCCCACTGAGGAGCGGGGGCTCTAACTCTTTGCAGAACTCACCTGGGTCTTCTGGGACACTCGCCACTCGCCACACGCCGCCGCTGGGGCCCAAACGCTGCCTGTTCCCCCTGGCGCCAGTGATTTCCAGCCACACGGCCGCCGGGGAACTACAGCTCCCAGCAGGCCGAGCGGGTCACTTCCTGTTGCAGCGCGCCCGGAGGCGCAGAAAAGGAGGAGGCTCCCACTGAGGAGCGGGGGCTCTAACTCTTTGCAGAACTCACCTGGGTCTTCTGGGACACTCGCCACTCGCCACACGCCGCCGCTGGGGCCCAAACGCTGCCTGTTCCCCCTGGCGCCAGTGATTTCCAGCCACACGGCCGCCGGGGAACTACAGCTCCCAGCAGGCCGAGCGGGTCACTTCCTGTTGCAGCGCGCCCGGAGGCGCAGAAAAGGAGGAGGCTTCCTCCGCGTCGCGGAACGCGCGCGGGACCGCGCCGGGCTAAGCCCGGGCAAAGGGCGGGCCCTCTGTGGCCCTCTGAGGCACGAGGAGGCCGGGACGGGCTATCCCATTTGGGCTTCCAAGAAGAGGTAAAGCCATTTACTGCCAACTCCATTGACTATCACATTGGATTGTGACTGTTTCCCCTTCCTACAAGGGAGCGGATACTTAAAGTTTTCCCCTAGCCACAGCTGTTTGTCTTGTTTTCATACACATTAAACATACCCAGCATGGATCCTTCTATGAAACCGTCCAATACAGCATCTAATCCCCAATGGCTAGATAACCTTAATAGTATGTGTAACATCAAGTACTCCCTTGTTACATCGCCCTACCTGGTTTCTAACGCCAGTCCGTTTGTTCTCAACGATAGTACACAGGGGCCTCAACCGTCTTTCGTAAACTTAAAAGCAAACAAAACAACTCCCCTTAACGTCATATCTGGAAAAAGGAAACAAGATGGGGTTGGAGAAAGTGGGTCCCAATCCAAATCACCAACATTGCAGCATGTGTTAACAGAATCAAACCCGCCTTCTAACATGGCTCTGCTAATCCAGGAGATGGGTAAAAAAATAGATGACCCAGTATCCTCTCCCCAATTGGTCTTACTGACCATGATGGAACAGTTGATTCTAACTATCATTCACCCCCTGATCGACAAAATTAACAGCTTGGGGGAAAGACTAACGGGGATTGAGGAAACTGTTAAACATAACCAGCCATACACAGCAACATCCAAGTGTTTACCTCAGGCCGGGCAACCTAATTTGCCTAATCTAACTGTGCAAAACACAATTTCCCCAACACAAGTTACAGTCTCCACTACTGTGTGCTCACCCGTCCCTAAACCACTACCCATACCTACCTCTGAACACATTATTGAGCCAAAATCAAAAAGCATTAAGACCCCTCATATCAATCTTCCCCCAGAGGCCGCTCCATACGTGTCCATCCTGTCGGGGGCTCTTCCCCTGAAACCTGGTAAAATCGAGAGAACCAGTGATCTGGTAAATAAAGTTAAGTTCTGGTTATCGAAAAACAGACCCCTACCCCATAACCTCGATGGCAGAATAGTCAGCGTGAGGAGAGTGGGTTGGTTGGGTCCCCACCGGAAAGACATCTGTGGGGATCTCATTCTAATTAGATTTAGGAGCAGACATGTTGTCCCCTATCTACAGTCGTGGCTGCCCCAAGAAAGTGATGGCCCTATAACAACTTGGGACCTACACGACTTTTACCCAAGTGAATCATACAACTCCTATCGGGATCAGTCTGCCAATCACAACCCAGAGCTGGCCCATAGATCCTGGCCACTAAACGAGCACAGCTTCCCCTTTCATAACCTTTTTCCTCACAGACTATTTAAGTTTAGCAACCTACCTAAATCTAACTTTTCCACCCCATACAACAAGTGTCATTATTGGGCGGGTGCATAAAATGTAAATAACTAACTGGATCAGTTAACTTTATTTTACTTAATCCAATGAGATTTTTGTTGACCTTTTTAAATGTATGTTGTTTATTATTATATGATTGTATATTTTTTTACACTGTATGCTTTTATGGTTGAATCTAAACCGAATAAAGCTTGATGATGATGATGTATCATTGTGATGTTATAGAGTTAAATGTATAAATTATTGTTTTACTAATTGTTTGTTAAAAAGTTTTAATTAATTTAAATTATTTAATTATTAATTAAATATGGTAATTGTTTAATTAATTTTAGATGTGTGTTGTGGTGTTTATAGGTGTAAATGGTGGGAAGGCTGGGAAGTAGTTTATTTTATATTGATGAATTATTAATTATTTGTTTCTTAGTTTAAATTAATCAATTAGTAATTATTAATTGTAATTGTGTAATTATTTTAGGTGTGTGTTGAGGATATTATAGTGTTTAAGAGTGTGTAATTAGTGAATGTTTATTATTTCTTTTTTAATAATAAAATATTTAAATTTAATAATAATTTTGTTAATTATGGAAATCAAATATAATAAAAATGTTGATGTCTTTTTTTATTGGTGTGATATCCAACACTTTCCCTACTATGCACTCACTGGAGTGTTGAATAGTAATTTTTACCCCTTCCCTATCCAACACTTTCCCTGCTGTTGCACTCACTGGAGTGGGAGTTCTAATTTTTACTCCTCCGCTATCCAGCACTTTCCCTACTGATGCATTCACTGTAGTTTGAATAGTAATTTTTACCCCTCCACTATCCAATGCTTTCCCTGCTGTTGCACTCACTGGAGTGGGAATACTAATTTTTACCCCTCCGCTATCCAACACTTTCCCTGCGGTTGCACTCACTGGAGTGGGAATAGTAATTTTTACCCTTCCGATATCCAATACTTTCCCTGCTGTTGCACTCACTGGAGGGGGAATTGTAATTTTTACTCCTCGGCTATCCAGCAATGTCCCTACTGTTGCATTCACTGTAGTGGGAATAGTAATTTTAACCCCTCCTCTATCCAATGCTTTCCCTGCTGTTGCACTTACTAGAGTGGGAATACTAATTTTTACCCCTCCGCTATCCAACACTTTCCCTGTTGTTGCACTCACTGGAGTTGGAATAGTAATTTTTACCCTTCCGCTATCCAATACTTTCCCTGCTGTTGCACTCACGGGAGTGGAAATTGTAATTTTTACTCCTCGGCTATCCAGCAATGTCCCTACTGTTGCATTCACTGTAGTGGGAATAGTAAGTTTTACCCCTCCTCTATCCAATGCTTTCCCTGCTGTTGCACTCACTGGAGTGGGAATACTAATTTTTACCCCTCCGCTATCCAACACTTTCCATGCTGTTGCACTCACTGTAGTGGGAAGAGTAATTTTTTCCCCTCCGCTATCCAACATTTCCCTGCTGTTGCACTCACTGGAGAGGGAATAGTAATTTTTTACCCCTTCGATATCAAACACTTTCCCTGCTGTTGCACTCACTGGAGTTAGAATAGTAATTTTTACCCTTCTGCTATCTAACACTTTCCCTGCTGTTGCACTCACTGGAGTGGGAATTGTAATTTTTACTCCTCGGCTATCCAGCACTTTCCCTACTGTTGCATTCACTGTAGTGGGAATAGTAATTTTTAGCCCTCCTCTATTCAATGCTTTCCCTGCTGTTGCACTTACTGGAGTGGGAATCCTAATTTTTACCCCTCCGCTAGCCAACACTTTCCCTGCTGTTGCACTCACTGGAATGGAATACTAATTTTTACCCCTCCGCTATCCAACACTTTCCCTGCTGTTGCACTCACTGGAGAGGGAATAGTAATTTTTACCCCTCCGATATCTAACACTTTCCCTGCTGTTGCACTCACTGAAGTTAGAATAGTAATTTTTACCCCTCCGCTATCTAACACTTTCCCTACTGTTGCACTCACTTGAATGGGAATGCTAATTTTTACCCCTCCGCTATCCAACATTTTCCCTACTGTTGTATTTATTGTGTTGAAAAATGTATGTTTTATTTTTCTTTTAATAGTTTGATGTTTTAATTAATTATAGAATGTTTTATTTTAGGTTAAATTATTAATATATGTATATATTTTATTTTTATATAATTTAAAAAGTTTATAAATTAAATAAAGATAATAGTTAAAATATATTTAAGTAAATATATGTAAATGTATACATTTATATGTGTGTGTGTTTATATCTTTTTTAAATAAGTTTATTTGTTATATTTAGTTAAAATATATATTAAATGTAATTTATTTTGTTAAAATATTAATATGATTTAATATATTTTATTTAAGTTATATATATTTTTAAGTCGATATTTATAACATCTATATTTTTCACTTTGATATTTTTTATTCAATATTATTGTACTTACCTGTTTAAGTATAGAGAGTTGATATTTTTGCTTTGTATATTTTTGCATCGATATTTGTTTATGTCTATATTTAATACATTAATATTTAATCAGAGAACCCAACAAGTGGGCATGTGTTATATGTGACACCTTGTTCAGGTCCTGCCTTTTTAGTCCACAGCACTTTGCATGGTGAGGTTTTCAATTCTGAAACAAAATTACATGCCCCACAATGCAATGTGCTGCAAGGTACAAACACAGGTATTGTTGATGATGTGTTACATGACAATGTGTCTCTTCACAACTGAGCTTACACAGTCTCCAGAAATTGGCAGAGCTGGCCCATCCTAAAAAACGAAACCCATTACTTTAAGTGTGAAAGTTAGAGGAGCAAAATAATAAACTCCTACAGCCTACACATGTGAAAGAAATGACTTCTGTTTCTTAGGTGGGCCATCTCCATGCATTCCTAGAGGCTGGTTTAGACAGCCTGAATTGCTTCCGAGAACCAATCAGAAAAACTGGAATACGGCCCCAAGCACTGGCTCTTTTAAGTGACAGTTTATTTTAAAAACTGCTGTTGCACATGAATAGTGCTTGAGCTCACGTGCACCGACTACATTCAAGGAGTGTGAAGGTAGCTGTGCCTCGAGCATTGTGAATTGCAAAAACAAGGGCACAGGGTCAGAGCTGATTTGCATATCGCCATTGTCTAACCCAGGGTGGTGTGGAGTGCAAAAAAACGATGGATTTGGGCCCAGATCTTTGGACTGGGGTGAGTGTGTGACATTGATCCACACTCGGTCCATCACCTGTTGTTTTTGCATGTTCCGCCCTAAGTGCGCTGGGGATGCCCAGACGTGGGTCCCAGGCACTCCACACCACTGGAGTCAAGCTAGCCGGGCTGATGAGAGGTGTTACCTCGAAACCGGTCCGGTCCTCGGATGCTTGATTCCGTTCTGGGAAGGACATGGCTTTTGTAGTTCGGACTGGACTGTTCCCATGGGGCACAGGGTCAGAGCTGATTTGCATATCGCCATTGTCTAACCCAGGGTGGTGTGGAGTGCAAAAAAACGATGGATTTGGGCCCAGATCTTTGGACTGGGGTGAGTGTGTGACATTGATCCACACTCGGTCCATCACCTGTTGTTTTTGCATGTTCCGCCCTAAGTGCGCTGGGGATGCCCAGACGTGGGTCCCAGGCACTCCACACCACTGGAGTCAAGCTAGCCGGGCTGATGAGAGGTGTTACCTCGAAACCGGTCCGGTCCTCGGATGCTTGATTCCGTTCTGGGAAGGACATGGCTTTTGTAGTTCGGACTGGACTGTTCCCATGGGGCACAGGGTCAGAGCTGATTTGCATATCGCCATTGTCTAACCCAGGGTGGTGTGGAGTGCAAAAAAACGATGGATTTGGGCCCAGATCTTTGGACTGGGGTGAGTCTGTGACATTGATCCACACTCGGTCCATCACCTGTTGTTTTTGCATGTTCCGCCCTAAGTGCGCTGGGGATGCCCAGACGTGGGTCCCAGGCACTCCACACCACTGGAGTCAAGCTAGCCGGGCTGATGAGAGGTGTTACCTCGAAACCGGTCCGGTCCTCGGATGCTTGATTCCGTTCTGGGAAGGACATGGCTTTTGTAGTTCGGACTGGACTGTTCCCATGGGGCACAGGGTCAGAGCTGATTTGCATATCGCCATTGTCTAACCCAGGGTGGTGTGGAGTGCAAAAAAACGATGGATTTGGGCCCAGATCTTTGGACTGGGGTGAGTGTGTGACATTGATCCACACGCGGTCCATCACCTGTTGTTTTTGCATGTTCCGCCCTAAGTGCGCTGGGGATGCCCAGACGTGGGTCCCAGGCACTCCACACCACTGGAGTCAAGCTAGCCGGGCTGATGAGAGGTGTTACCTCGAAACCGGTCCGGTCCTCGGATGCTTGATTCCGTTCTGGGAAGGACATGGCTTTTGTAGTTCGGACTGGACTGTTCCCATGGGGCACAGGGTCAGAGCTGATTTGCATATCGCCATTGTCTAACCCAGGGTGGTGTGGAGTGCAAAAAAACGATGGATTTGGGCCCAGATCTTTGGACTGGGGTGAGTGTGTGACATTGATCCACACTCGGTCCATCACCTGTTGTTTTTGCATGTTCCGCCCTAAGTGCGCTGGGGATGCCCAGACGTGGGTCCCAGGCACTCCACACCACTGGAGTCAAGCTAGCCGGGCTGATGAGAGGTGTTACCTCGAAACCGGTCCGGTCCTCGGATGCTTGATTCCGTTCTGGGAAGGACATGGCTTTTGTAGTTCGGACTGGACTGTTCCCATGGGGCACAGGGTCAGAGCTGATTTGCATATCGCCATTGTCTAACCCAGGGTGGTGTGGAGTGCAAAAAAACGATGGATTTGGGCCCAGATCTTTGGACTGGGGTGAGTGTGTGACATTGATCCACACTCGGTCCATCACCTGTTGTTTTTGCATCGAGCATTGTGAAGTCAAAAGTTGCATCAAATAGTTTATTGGGTGCATTGTTTCCTTTTAAGCGGCGCATTCTGATGTCCGAACGAGCTGGTATAAATAAATAAACCAAAGGACATTACAGGGAGATTGCAAGCTCTTACATAATGGATATTTGTATCATTGTTTGAAAAATGAGTGACCCCCTTTATGACAATAAGCTCTTTATATGTGGTGGAAGACAGTCCTCCGTGAAGCATTGTTTATGGTCTTCACGTGTTCCCCTGAGTGGAGGAACATCAAACAGGTGATCAGAATGCGCTTCAACAGAAAGAGGTTGGTGTGCCTGTGACGTATGATGCCGCGTTATAGCTTATTCTTTGACTCAGATTTGATGGGCTTCTAAAAGGATACCACCAAGGGTGCATGCTGGCAGTGTTACATATATGGAGGTTAAGGACTTCTGGTGGACTTCCAAAGGTAACTAATGGGTTTTATCTAATTTAAGGTGCCAGATTGTTCAACACTGTTGTCTTATTATATTCTATGGAAATACAAGTCTGAGAAATTGCATTGACAGTCTATTAGGAACAGAGAGAGTCATAATATTAGCTGTTATATTGCCCCCACACTGCTCAATAAGCACTGTCCACAGGCAAATAGATTTCAGTCCTAGTTGGTTCACTTTTGGCAGCTTGGTATGATAGAGAAGGCAATCTTCAGATAAAGAGGTTTAGGTGTTACGTGTAACAAACTATCATATCTAAGTTTGAAAACCAAGTTAAGTAAAACGTGAAAACTGTAACAGGAAAAGTAAAATGACTGTGGGAAAACTGGTGCAGGAGATCAAATGTTAAAATGAAAAATTAAAATAATCCCCAAAAATCTTAATCTGTCATATTAGCAAAAAAAACAAAAAAGTTCCAAAAGTGCTCCCTAGAAAGCCAGCGCTTCCAGACTCTCCATTAGGGGATCATATTGGCACGGTGTCACAGAGGCTACTGTGAATGGGTTGATTCAGTTAGTTGAACGTTACAAGCTGATTCTGTAGGATGGTACTCCAGCAGGGTCCAGGTACTCAAGGTTCAGTGTTCACTGGCTCTTCTGAGCTGATCTCAGTGACTGAAGGGCACTTAAATGTGTCATATGTGGGATTTCCTCACTCAACCAATTCTACAAAGTCCTCTTGATGCAGATAATCATTCTCAGCTAGCTTCTCTGGATATAAGTCTATGCAGGCTCCAAAGCAATCTATCTGTTTAGGCATCATGTTCTGGTGGCTTTTGACCTTGATTGGATAGTTATCCCTGAAAATCCTGTTCAGGAAATTGACTTATAGCAGGTCTTGGATCTGGTGCTGGGGACAAAGATTGAATTTAGATAGAATATTCCTCCAATTTATTTGTCACAGGAGAAACATTCCTTCAGCAGACAGGAGATTGTCCTTCATCTTCCATTTCCCAGCTAGTTCTAAAGGGCAAATGGTTGGAGAAAGAGTATTGAAGTACTCAGTAGAATGTCATTTGAGAGTGGCTCAGACCCATTCCTTTATGAATTCCCATAGTCTATCCTCCCACCTTGGCCCGATTAAGAAAGGTAAACTAAGACGAAAGTACAACTTTGCGACTTTCCGTAATCACAAAGGACATTAACGAGTAGTAAAGTTAGACTTTTGTCTCAGTTAAACTTAAGTTTTGGCCTTAAGTTCAACTGAGACAAAAACTGAGACAAAAGTCTAACTTAACTACTTTGTGAATACTCAAAGCTATAAGTTAGACTTTTGTCTCAGAATCAAGAATGCTTTATTCGGTTGCTTCATAAAAACCATCATAAAAGCACATAAGAAAAAGAACACATCAATACATGATTTACAGTGTAAAAAAGTAAAAATATATATCATATCAGAGTAAAATACATCAATACATGGTCTGAAGTAATGAAAATGTCATCTTAATATGAACAAGATGCCTAGTACATTGTAAACTTAAAACGTTATTAGATTCACATATAGTTTATTCAAAGTGAAGGTTTAGGTGGACAAACGATTCCTATGTCTCAAGACTTTCTTCAAATAAGTCACTATTTTAAAAGTACTATGCACATCTTCAAGCTGTTGTAATGCAAGTAAGGCAGGTCGGCATTGACGAAGCCCGATCATTTTTAAAACTGGTGCTAGGTAGTCTCCTTAGGAAAGTATAACATTTGCAAAACAATATTACATGAATCGTTGATTGATTGGAATTATTAGCATAAGGGCATAAATGGATTTTTTTAGACCAGTCATTCATTTGGAGCAAAGTAACTAGTCTGTGAAATACCCCCAATCTAAATCTGGTTAGAAAGAATATATCATAAACTCCAGGTACAAAAGTTAAATAGGGTTGGATATTAAAAATAGTTAAAATCAGCTGATTGTGGAGTACAGTGGGTTTCAATATCTCTGATGACATTCTAATAGAATCCAGCAATAAA
Source organism: Lissotriton vulgaris (assembly GCF_964263255.1). Lineage (NCBI taxonomy): Eukaryota > Metazoa > Chordata > Amphibia > Caudata > Salamandridae > Lissotriton > Lissotriton vulgaris. Next base: position 1,376,731,223 of record NC_141695.1, read on the forward strand.
AGACCCTCCTTTCTCATTTCTTTCCTTGGTATTTGCCGAATAGAAAGAGGGTTAGTAAAATACTCAAGGTGACCAAGGTCTTTTAAAAAGTTTCGGACATATTTTATCCAAGGAATTTTCAATACCCCTTCCAGTTTTAAAGCATTTAGTAAAATGTCCCTGTTTAACTTGGTCTCTTCTTTGGTCCATAACCTATGCCAAAGAAGTACAGGTTCGAGTTTTATTAAGTCAGAAATGAAGGGGAGTCCCAGCTCTGCATGACATATGCAGGATGAAGTGCTATTCGGGACTGATAAAATATATCTTAAGAAGGAATTTTCTATGCGTTGGATTGGAAGCAGGTCAGCAAACCCCCAGACTCCTGCCCCATATACTGCAGATTAAACACACTGTGCCTTGTAGATCTTAATAAGCTCCTATGGTGGCCTTTTTCCCAGCTTTCTGGCAAAGGTAGTAAGGGCAGATGTTGTTCTTAGGAGTACCAACTTTTTAGCTGAAACTCCTTGTACTCAAGTGTCATTGTGGGCAAAAAGAATTCCCAAGTAAGAGAACCTTTTAGTTGCCCCAAACTTCTGCCCTGCAACAAACATGTCTTTAAGTTTCTTGATACCAAGGCCACAGTGCATGGTAAAGGTCTCAGAGGAGTTTACTCTCAGGCCAAGATTTTTCATAAAGTGAGAGAAGCTATCTAACACCCTCTGAAGGCCAACCTGTGTGCGGGACATCAACACAGCGTCATCCGCATATAGGAGCGCTGGTATTGGGCATCCTGCCACTTGTGGGAAGTCTTTCTTATCTTTAAGGAGCGCATCCCCCAGACCGTTGATGTAAAGATTAAAAAGAAACGAAGCAAGTACACAACCTTGCCTGACTCCGCTCTTGGGGAACGGGGCAGAGCACTCACCCTTCAGTCCACAGCGCACATGTGCCTTGGCATCACTATAAAAACGCTTAAGAAAATCAATAATCTGGATCTCAACCCCCATACCTTCTAAAATGGACCAGAGTTTACTGTGAATCACACAGTCAAATGGGGCTGTGAGATCCACAAAAGCTAAAAATAAGTTCCACTGTTTTGCCCTTGTGTATTTCCCTACCAGGATTGACAAATTTATGCCCTGCTCTAACGTTCCAAGACCAGCACGAAAACTGTACTGCAGGTCAGATAGAACAGATTTCACCTCTGCCCAATCCTGGAGGAGTTCCAAAATTATTCTGCCTTTTAATTTTGTTACAGCATCGAGTAAGGAAATAGGACTGTAGCATCCCGGATCCTGCCTATCTCCTTTTTTAAAAATGCGCACAATGGTATATTCTATCCAGGTAGGAGGAAATGACATACTACAGCTGGCAGTAATCACCTGGACTATGATGGGCCCCCGCAGAGAAATATTTGATTTAAAGAGATCTACGGGGACCCCATCTGGTCCAGGGGCCTTCCCTCCCTGACTTTTTGAGAGTGCCCGTTCCACTTCGTCTAGAGTGAACAACATGTCAGAGTAAAGATGGGATGGGTTCAAATTATAGTTCTCCTGGACATTACTGTCCATCATGTCCGGATTTCCCTCACCATTATATACTCTTGAAAAGTGCTCAATCCATTGAGCCTCACTAATAGCTATTTCCCTGATTGGCCCAGCCTCGCATAAGAGAAAAGGCATTTTGACAGCCTTCCAGAATGCCAAGCTATCGTTCCCCAATGAGGCTGTGTGTAATGCCTCCCAAGCCTTCTTCTTCAATGTATTTTTCCCCGGCCTTAATTGTTTGCTTATAATCCCGTCTAGCAGTCCTCAGATCAACCAAGTTTCTTGGGGATTTGTGTAGCTCCCTTTTTAGGTGGGAATGAGCTTGAGTGCACCTAGAATCAAACCATCCACTCCCATGTCGATTACTACTTTTGTGTCTGAGGATTCTTTTATAGCATCGGATATCGCCAGGAATGAGGCTAAAATGTTATCTGGGGCGGCTGTTTCAGACAAACATGTCTCAATGGCAAGTGTACATCAATCCACCATTATCTTAATTATAGCTACCTGATCCACCATAGACCAGCGCAAAGAGAAACCATTTACACTCCCTATGGCTATTTTTCTAACAAATGATCATTTGTGCTTGATTTAACCATTTTACCTGATGACAACATGATTGACAAGCACAAAGGAAAATGATCACTAAGGGAGATCTCTGAAACATAAAATGAGTAGAGATTATGCGCGTGGTTACTTGACATTAAAACATAACCTATGGTGGAAAATAAGCCCCTACCACTAAAGGTCCAGGGCATAGAGACAGTTACTGGGCACAAAACGTTAACAAAGCCAAGGTCGGGAAAAATAAATATTTCGTTAAGGTGTTCCCTTAAAACAGAATGCCGAAAATGGGAAGAACCTACCCCCTCTTCAATTACAATCCCACATAGATTGTCCTCAGCATTGGCATATAACTCACAATCGCCTGCCAATAATATTATCATATCTTTCATCTTACTTTTGCCAACAGATTAAAACAATTTTGTAATATTCTGTATAACAGTTGCTACTTCAGCTTGAGGGATATTTTTGTAAAAATTAGTTAGGACTATACAGTGTTTTACATCTATATCGAATATAAGTATTTGATAATAAGGGTCGTTTGCACACATAGTTATTTCCTTAATGTTCAAATCACTTGATATATAGGTGCAAAGACCACTCTTGGCCCTTCCACTCAGACCATCTATTGCTGGGATATGGAAGGTTTTGTACCCGTTCATATGGACTACCTCTTTCGACCATGTTTCTTGAAGACATAGAATGTCAATTTGCAAGACAAAATCCCACCACAGCTGGTTACTTAACTTGGAACGGATGCCCGCAATATTCCATGAGGCAATAGTACAAAGAGCCGATTTATCACTATCTAAGGTAAAGGTAGGAATTACTATCCCTAATGGGTCCTAAGTTACCTCACAGTGTGGCTGAGATACGTTTGGGCAGCCCACAGGGTTAGGCGTTGTTTTCGCAATTAGAGCTCTCGTGCCTAGGTCCTCATCCCTATGGTAACCATTAATGGGGCTAAATAGGCAGTCATTTCCTACCCAGGCCAGTCTGGACTTGCTCTTACTTTTGCTCAGTTTTGGTCTCAGTTAAAGTAAAGACCAAAACTTAAGTTTTACTGATACAAAACTCTAACTTTACTACTCGTAAATGCACTTTGTGAATACAGAAAGTTGTAAAGTTAGACTTTCGTCTCAGTTTACCTTTTTGAATCAGGCCCCTAGACTTCATTGTAATTAAGGTCCTGCCCACTTCATTTCCCAGAGTGCCTTGCTCTAGCCAAGTACAATATGGAGGATTCAATCAATCAGGTTTCTTGTAAAGCGTGACTACTCACCAGCTAGGGCCTCAAGTTGCTGAAGGGGGGGGGGGGGGGGGGGGGGTGGATCTGTGGTTCTATCGAAGAGCCGGGTCTTGAGGTCCTTCCTGAATTGAGGCAGTGATGGCGAGGATTTCTCAAAGACCAAGACATAGTTCTTCTTTTTTGCTCTCTAAGCTCCATCTATTCTACTCAAGGTCATCCTTTCCTTATTGGAACAGTTTTTTCCCCAGTTCTGTTCAGATGCCTGTTCATTGTCAAGCATATACTCAACAGGCATAAGGCGCAGAGAGTGGAAATGAGACTCCGTTATCTGGGCTTGCTCATACCGGCGTAGGCAGTAAGTGGTTGGGACATTGTGAGTCACCATTGGGAGATTTCAGGGCACATGCTAGGGGCCTGAATCACTGCTTCGGTGTTTGACCCTCTTGATGACATTAACCTGCAGCTGTTACTGGACATCACATGCCTTTCAGAATGCGGGACAAGGATCCGTTATGATTGAGGTGGGTAGATTGCTCACATGTTGCCTCCCCATTGTATGATGCTCCAGCCGCAGCCCCAGACTAGGCATGGGATGCTATAGTTTATAGATAGCAGACAAGGGAGGAGGTTCTCCTGTCTGCAGTGGAAAAGCTAGTCATGTCACCTAACTTACATGTGTGTAAGCTGCAAGGGTAGTAAACAAGGCACAGACAGATTATGGGGCAGATTTATGTTAACTGGCGCATCCCGAGGGATGCGCCAGTTAACATGCGCCACAGTGCGCCACAGCTACGGCACCCATGGTGCGCCACATTTATGATGCGGCGCACCATGGGGCAAAAACGGCACAGATGCGTGACGCATCTGTGCCGGAAATGTGGCGCATTGCTGGAGTTGCGTCGCAAGCGCGACGCAGCTCCAGCAATGCTCTGGGGGGGCCTATTCTTTCACTGCTGCCTCAAGCCTTACGCCTGCTTCAAGCAGGCGCAGGGTTTTGACGCAGCATTGCCCTGAAAGTGACTGAGTGAAATCTCATAGATTTCACTCAGCCACTTTCAGGAGGCGTTCCTGCGCAGGAACGCCCCCCTGCGCAGGAACGCCTCCTCATGGCGCAGTGCTGTACAACGTGACGCATCTCCTAGATGCCAGAGCACACAGAGGAGTACAAAGTTCCCCAGGGATCGTGAAACAGTGTGGAGAAGAGAGTTAATATGAAGGATCAGGGAACTAGGAAGGTTCCCTTGTCGGAACTAGAGAGCCTCACACACCCAGAGCGTTAGGTGTGAAACACACCCTGACTGAAGGATGTCCAGTATCATCATCGGCTCACTGCCCCTCGTCAGACCGGCACTGCAATGTCCGACGGAGTCCCCTAGGGTACTCTTTTGGCGGGGATCTTTTGTTCCTTGCCGATGGTGAGTGTGAGTGAGGATGAAGTGGAGTGTAGTCAGTGTAGAGTGAGTGAATGTTAAAAAGGGTAGTCAGTCCACAATAAACTTTATTGACGTGGCTGATTCCCTAATTAAAAGGGGTGGGAGGGGAGTTAGAGGCTGAGGGGGTGTACAGACATCTAACTCAACCCCCTGGTGTGGTCAACATGTTTCTCGCCAACCGGCGATTCGTCAGGACCTAAAACAAGGTACTACACAACAAAACGAAACAGTGGTGCGCTCATGCACTAAGTAAAGAGCAAATACAACCTCTCAGGGTCGGGTGCAAAGAGGGCCACGGGGTCCTGCTCTAATTAGGCGACCCTAAGGGAAAGTAACAAGGGCTTCGCAGCATGCTCCCGTGAGGCCAGCGCTGTCTGGTGGGTAAACCTCAGTGTGGGCGCTGGCACGGCGGAACACCTACCCCTCACGCTCGCGGCACCTGGTCAGGGTGCGGAGCAGCTGGTGAAAAAAAAAAAAAAAAAAAAAAGCATCTCCTAGATGCGTCACGTTGGAAATAGGGCGCAGGGATGCGCCACGTTTCCGTGCCGTTGCGTCACGCAACGGCGGCGTAAACGTGGCGCAAGCCCTTCATAAATCTGCCCCTATGTGTTTTTCTGAATGAATGTTTACATTTAGCCACCTTTCAGGATAGCTTTGTAGGTGAGTTATGTCCTACTACGCAGGAGCATATATTTGGCGCCTATCTACTTGTTATGTGCTATGATTTGTGCAATGAAGCATTTCCTGAGCCTGGTGACCACAGTGGATACACTAAAAATGTTCATACTTGGATGGCTTATGTCCTTCGAATCACACCCAGCTCAACAGGCTCTGGTACAGGTTTGTGTCAATCCATTATATGCTGCCGAGGATTGGAGCGAAGGGATAGTTATTGCAAGACAAGTTATCATCCTGGGGCAACAGTAACTCTCCCTTACTGCAGAGGTCTTCAAATGTTTTCCTTCTGAGGCCCCCTCAGCAAAATGTTTTGATGTGAGGCCGCCCTCCAAAACGTTATGGAACGATTTCAGTGAGAGGGTGGGGTTGGACTGATCAGTGTGGGCAGGACTTATGAGATCATTTTCTAGGGTACTTTAATCTACATTAAATGTGAGACTTCTAATAGAAGAAACACACCAACCACAAATTGACCAAAACACTACTCCCCAGAATTGTGGCGTTTTGAGCCCTCACACTTCTAGGCCCCAATACAACTGCACCTGCTGCACTAATAATAGCTACAGCTCCGAGTTCTATGCTGTCTCCTCTGCCTGTTTCACTCCTTACCCACCATGCCTGACCATCACTCCAATCTTTAAACAGACTCTCTGGTCCTTTCAGAAAAAAAAGTTTCAGTGTGTTGCCCGCCTCTTTGCAGCAAGGGTTCCCTTAGACCTTATTCTGGCAAGGAAAATGTCACCCCATGCCTCTTTTGTAAAGAACAACTGTCATAATTGTGATGCAGTGGGCCCTTCGCACCTGCTTCGCTAACGATAAAGTGTCCTTTTAATGGATTTTTACAAATGTTTGCACTAGGCACAGTCTAAAAATAAATAACTAAAATACATTCTTTCAAAGCACTTGTTTTATCTTAAACGTTAAATCATTTTGTGGCAGCCTATCTTATACTCAGGGCCACTGGATTTATTTTCAGTCAAATAGCTTTATTTCGATAACGAATATCATAAAAGCATCAGACAATTCATCAGTACAAAAAGGAAAAACATGCAGTCTATTGAAATGAATATATAGCAGTACCATTTTAAAACAATCGAGATATAAAGCTATTTCCTCATGAATTGAGCATTTCATTTTCTAATTAGTGAGAGAAAAACATAGTTTAAAAATAGAGTATTCGATGCTCCATATGGGGGACAGAGTGTAACATTTCAGATTGCATTTGTCCTGGATTTATGATTATGTGATTCTACAACCGAGAGTTTTCTGCATTATGCCACATAATCCGTCATTTGATGTGTAATCTTCAGATTATAACAAAATTAATTTGTAGCTCGAACAGATCAGATGTTGCTAAAAATGTAGCAAAGTGTGTCCCTGTGCCTTGGAAAAACCTTTGCAGGGTTGACCGGTCTTCTTTCATGTGCTTTTTGCTGTATTTATTTGGCTGTTTAATTGGCACTAATTAGGTGAAATCTATGGGTAGGTAGTGCAATTATGTGTAAAACTGACAAAAAAATAATAATACTGCGACTAAAAGGGACGCATTATGCAGCAAGATAAAGAATGTAATTTATTGCTGCTTAATTTAGTCAACCCTGCCGCATAATTTGGTCCTCCGCTACCATATAATCCTAGTGGCCCTGCTTCTACTCTGAGTAAAAAAGTCATTATTTTAAAATGCTATTAATCAGAGTGCTTTCTGTTACCGACTGGTACTGGGCAAACCAGGATTCAGTTCTGTGACTCTCTGTTCTCACAGACAGACATTTGCAGTGATTGTATGATCCAACTGAGATTTCATTACATAAAATAGTGCCTTACTTTATTTTATCTGCAGTTGCCTATGGATGGAAAAGGCCACAAAGAACTTTAGCATATTTTATTCATTTTAGCGACCTGTTTGACCCTGCCACAGAAGGATTAAATTGCCATTTTTGTATGCACTTGAAACGCTGCATGTAAAAAAAGATAGCCTGTAAAGGCTACAAATATTCAAACTCGAGCTTCCAGGCCATCTTCATTTACAAATACGAAGAATCATATTCTTCCCCTTGGGAACACGGACCCGGATCCCCGGAAAGACCCGACCCCCAGTTTGAAGACCTCTACTTTACTGGATCTAGACGGACAATACATACACCCAGCACTTGTTGCTGCAAACAATACTGAGTACACCTCTGATCATGTAGGGTATCCTGAGGTCTCGTTTGTACGATTCAACATTTAATACATTAGAATGATACTGTGGTGGTCACTATGGCAAACATAGTACTCAGTTTTAGGGACATAAAATGAAATCTGCCTCGTTCTCCTCGCAACTCCCATTACCCTAGCGGAGAAGTGACCATGAACATCCATTTTAAGTTTCGCCTGCACAGCGCTTGTGCTGTGCTTGTGAAATCTATTGTGTTTAATGTATCTTTAAAGGAACTTAGTTCCCGCCTTCAGTTTGTATTGGTCTGTGTGCTTGTCAGTCTGCATTTTTCAGTTCCTATTGGTTGTAGCCTGTTCTCCCTTCTGTGCCTCTCTTATCAGTTTCCAGTGGTCTAACTACTCCTCCCCATCCTCGTGGTGGTCCAAACTTTTTTTTTGTTAACTCTCCATTCCGTTTACTTTCCCTGCCTGCGTGCATTTAGCATTCTCTCAATTATTGTTTTGGCTGCAGAAGCCTCTCAAATACGTTTATCTTAATTCATCCCGACAACCAGTCTCCTCCCTGCACTCCCTCCATACACACAGGAGGCCTGGCTTTGTGTATTTTTCAGCGTGCTTCATGTGCTTTTCTTTAAGTATTTCTTAGTCTGATGCCCAATTATTGGCTTTTTGTTAACGCTTCGTGTGCTTCTTTTCCCACTAAGTATGGCTCCGATGTGCGATTCTTTTATTTTGGGGAATGAACCATACCATTTACTTTCACAGGCAGTGTGCATTTAGCATTCTCTATGCCATTTATTTTCATCAGCTCCGTGCATTAAGCATTCCGACAATTTTTGTATTGGCTGCTGAAACCTCCAAAGTACATTTATCTTATTTCGCCCAGCCACCCCCTCCCCCCCACATACACACAGGAGGCCTGGCTGCGTGCATTTAGTGTGCTTTTTACAATATTTCTGGCTCCGGTACACAAATATTAGCTTTTTTTTTAACGCCTCCTGTGTTTTTCGGTTCACAGTTATTGGCTCGAAGCTCGATTATTTTACTTTTGTTAATGCCCCTCAAGGATAATTGGGATGAATAAGCCAGGATGTCTTCATGCAAAACAGTTTTAGTAAGAGAGCCGCGCTGCCCTGGTTCATCTGTTCCCAGAATGCCTGGGCAGGATACAATCCCTTATTAGAAGCTAGATTATCCATGCTCGAGTCATCTGCCATGGCAGCAGCATACATTAACGCAGGTAAAGAATTTGAATGTCACATTTAATAAATTGGTGCCATTTCCTTAACCTGTTAAAATAGAGTGAAAATATAAGGGAAGGTAAATATTATAATTCGAAAAAGAACAGATGTTTTTTCCCAACCATCATCACACCAGCAGACCCTGACTTGTCACTTCAGAAACACCACAAACAATTATACCTTGGACCAAAATGCATTTTCTATTAACTCCTTATCTTTCTTCTCTGTGCAGTACTTTCATAATGAGGTCCATCCTTCCTCCCCTGGTGCCATGGATCCAAGTCTTTCACTTGTATCAGTGCCCTGCCTACCCTAGCCATTAACATCATTTTTGCTCACTAGACATATTACTTTTGGGTTATGTTGATGTTAGTCAAGGCATTTTGATTTTTATTAAAATTATACATAATGTACTTTCAGTCAGTCCTCTTCATCCATTGGACTGTTGCTGCATCATTCACATTTTCTCCCATCACTACAGAATACAGCATGGTTGGTCAATACACTTCAGCAATTGGCTGACTTCAAAACTACGGAAAAACAAAACAAGCATTAACAAAGCTAAAAAACTTGCAGCCAACGCAAGACCACTTGGCTTTCTCAGTGCTTGTTTATATGTGCTGCCCTTGGTGGATACCCAGGGCTCTGGCATGTTCGGAGTCATTGCTGCGTGAGGGGAATGCATGGATGCAGCATTAGCATTTCTTGAGGTTTCCATATATCCCCTCCTCACCCTTTGTTCTTCAGATTCTAAACAAGCCTTTGCTTCCATGGGCCTTATTTTGTGGGTCTGGCCGGCACAATGTGTAATGTTATAGGTTAAACAAACACATAGGAGAAACCTAATGCATTTACCAATGCTTGTTTTGGTTGCTTTGGCTCTGAGCTTGCAGGTGGCACTAGCCTAGCAAACTACACATATTCAATTTACAATAACGTCATTTGGGTAAAAAGCTTGAAAGCTTTCTTAACTTGCGATTGGCACTGAATTAGCTTTTTGTTGATGTGAGTACTTACTCCATTCAACAGGCCTCTCACAGTCCGCCCCCTGGAGTGTTGGCCTTCAGTCTGTCCTTCCATGGCCTGCTCCAGGTGTACAGACTTGCCACTAGGATTCCTCCTTTGGCAAACCTTCCTTCGGTAAAAGACGGCACTGCTGGATTCTCTTGAGGTCTTTGCCTCATCTAGGGAGGTGAATCATTCACTCATCACTTATTCTACAGCTCTTTTCCCCCACCCTCCTCAATCTCACAGTCAGAGCTCAGCCCCAGCCATGCAGTCTGAAAACCCACAGAATCCTGAGCCCACCTTGGATGGCCACCTCAGCTGAGGTACAGTACCTGCGGCTCCTCCCTCCTCTAGCACGCAGGGGACCCAAGCAACTCTGAGTTATTGCTTTTTTTCGGGGAGCTCTGCCCCTTTGTCTACTTCCTAGTGAAGGTCTGGCAAGAGCTCTCCTCTGCACTGCTGCTTCCCTTTCGTCAACTGCGTCCTTTCAACTATTCTCAGCAACATGTACTCATGTCCTTCTACTTGATTCACTCTCAACAGCCAATCAGAACACTCAACCTGTAAACATTGCACATGCTTTCAGTGCGTGCTCAACTCGTATAACCCTGTGACTGCACCATTTTAGCCAGAATATGCAGCTATGTAGTCAGGATAAAAAAACGAATTTCGTTTTATCACATTTGGCGATGCAGCGTGGACAAGAAATTCGTTTTTTTTTCTTTTTCTGGTACTTACCTCTAATGGTCCATATCCCGCATTTTACAACCCCCACCCTGACCCTCCCCTGCCTGACGTCACCGCCCCAGTATAACGCCCGGCACGGCCCGTGCCTGCCCAAAATAACTTGTTTCATATCCACTGCACTTTTTGTACCTGTTTGTCTGATCATGGCTTGGCAAGCCATCAGCCTCAGCTAATGACTGCTCTTCTGTTAAGTGTGTAATTTCCACTCCAATCTACCCCAATCTATCCCACCCAATGCACTCCAATTGAATTTATCCAATCCAATTCAACCAGCTCCAATCTACCCCGCTCCACTTTACTGCAATCCAGTCCACCCTACTCCACTCCAATCCTCCCTAATCCCCTCCAGTCTACCCCACCCTACTCCACTCCACTCCAATCTACCCCACCCCTCTCCAATCTACCTTGATCTACCCCACTCCTATTTACCCCACCCAAATCTACTCCACTCCACTCCAATCTAACCTACTCCAATCTACCTCATTACTCTAATCAGCCCCTAGATACCCACTCCAATCTACCCCACCTGCTCCACCTCAATCTACCTCACTCCAGTCTACCTCACTGTTCCCCACTAAAAGTTACCCCATTATACCCCACTGTACCCCAATCTACCCCACTCCGCTCTACCTTAATCTACTTGACTCCACGCTACTCCAGTATACCTCATTCAGCCCAGTCCAATCTACCACACATCATGCCACTAGCTTTTAACCATGCTGAACAGCAGCAACACAAGTGTACACCACGACTAAAGCACATTTACAAAGGCAATAGAATTGGCATAGGTGAGACCTATTGGCTTTGCCAATGCTTGTGCTTTGTTTGTGTCCCCAGAACACTGGTACATGCACAAGATCGCTGTGCCATTGCATGGCCTAAGATATTTCCTAGAAGGCTACTACAGTTTGCATCATCCACTGTCCTGAGAAAGGCCCGTATCGATACTACATGCAAACCATGGCACTCTTACAAATGTGACAGATGTGGCAATTTGGACTATTCCAGTTCACCCAAAGCTGTAAGAATGGCCTGGGCGCACTTGTTTTATTTTCTTAAGATGTTTATTGAATTGAGAAAGACATTGGGCCACATGTATCAAAGGGTTTCATCCATTCTGTGTCTTTGGGAAAATGCGTTCAGGCACATGGCCCATTATGTATGTGCTTTGTTTAGAATTAGACAGGCAGTGGAGGAATGTCATAAAAAATGTTGCGTGTTAAGAAATAATTGCAGGTGCCCAGCCCCAGCAAACACTAGCACAAACTAAGCAGTGGGCCAAACCCTTGGAGCATAAACTGTGGTATTGGGTTCCCAAGGCCTACATGTTCCGTAGATAACCCACTTACACCAAAAGAACTGTTGGCACGGAAACTGAAAAGTACAAAGAACAAGTTTATTAAGACCCCATGGGGTGGTGGTACATTCCTACAGCACCCTTCGGCAATGCAAGAAGTATCACACCGAACGTTGGTGTGAGTCCTTCTTTTATACACTTTACAGGTAATAAAAAGATAAGCGGTACATGGTTACAAAGCTTTATGTACATATATGGTCATTTTTGGAGCACAGCCAACTCATGGGAGGGGTTACAACTCCACTGGTCAGTTTGGCGGAACATTCCTGAGGGGTGACTGGTCAGTTGGAACTGCGCATGCACAGGCTTGACCGTTGCTAAAAATAGCCTGTTGCTGGGCACAGTCGAGTGGTCAGTGGTACGGACAACGGACTAAAGGGCATGCTGACCACGAGGCCGCTCATTCCCTAAAATGGCCTCCGTAACATACAAAATGGCGAAGTTAAGGGGAATAACGTGTAGCAAAGCTAAGCGCTAACCCGGCCATTGTCAAATTACGACAGACGACCCTTTTAGCATTTAGCTGAAGCTACCTCATAGTGGACATAGTCAGGATACTCATCTTCGATATCAATTAACATTATTTGAGCTACTTCTTTATGAAGCATCATTCCATTTTGAACAAGAGCTCGTCTTGATGGGATGCAAGCTGATAAACACATGGAACATGAGGCAGGGCCACATTGTATACATAAACATACAAAGAACAGTATCCCAACAATGATACATAAAATCGTCAGCAGTTTCCAACCCCAAGTGGTAAGCATTGACCAGAACCACCCTGAAAGAGTCCAAGTGCCATTGTCCGGGTGTATTTCAGCAGCTATCTTGTGAAGCTTTGATATTGCATCATAAACAGATGGCAAATTATCTGGCACGTACACACAGCAGCTACTTCCGATGATTCTACATGCCCCCCCACGGTCAGCTAGAACCACATCTAGAACCATACGATTCTGGAGCGTAACAATCCTAGAAATCTGGAGTTCTTCTGTTATGTTCCCCAATGCAATAGCAGTATAATTGGCTACAGCCTCAACAACACGAGTCAGCCGTCGTATTTTCCGACTATTTAAGGCAGCCCCCACAAAGGAAAACAGTCCCAAATTAAAGTCTACATACTGTTGTAAAGCAGTATCGGTCTGGTCAATATCGTCCAAGACCACAGCACGTTTAACACGATTTAGTACAAAATCATGGTAGAGTACATAATCGTTATGGTACATTGGTGGGGCAATGAATACAGGGGGCAATACAAAAGATACATAACATGTGCCTAACCATCCTAGAGGGAGCTGATGATAACCTTTATTACCACAGATAAAGTAAGTATTTCGAGATGCCACAAATGATATGCCATTCGGACTGTCAAATGTAAGTGTAGTGTTACATTCACTTGTCCCCACCGGGATTGTACCTTTATTACGAATGCAGAGGTCTGCCTTGGTAGTGATAACATTAATAACATGTGAACTGGACATATTAATGTTCCTTTGATTACTGTAAACACGGGGTGCAGACACATTATCGGGGCGGTACTCTTCCCATTCAAATCGAGTACCCTCAGCTCGTGGATACCCATCCCGGTCATGGTAACAAACTTTGTTCAAACGGAAGAGCACCCCCCCTTTCGTTGGCCATCGTAAAGTGAATAGAAGAGTGTACCAGGCATTGCAGGAACCATTATGCGAAAATGGGAGTGGGATGAGTGGAGTGCCCCCTTTCTTCTGATGACCAGGCAACATCCCACACACCCAACAGTTTGAAGTGTTCGTCATATTGTGAGTATGATGCAAAATCTGAATGAAGCTATTGTTCAAGTAAGTCTGTCGGTGCCGTTCTTCATGGTAGGGCAAACAGAAGTGAAAATGTTCAGATGGAGCCGGGGTAGTCGGCAGCAAATGTTCACGTACAGGCACCACGAGTTCTACTAACCAGGCTATTACTGCTATCACCACAATTGTCAATACGAACAAGATGGCACCAAGTATTCTTTTGTCTCGTGATGCAGAAGACGCCATAGTTCAAAGAGTTCACAATGTCTCAAATGTATATACCTAAAAAAGAAAAATACGGTGCTGAGCTCCGAGGTAGCCGTTGTTTTCTTCTCCGGGGTCAAGACGGGTGTCGCTACTCTTGGCAGAACTGATCCCCCCCCTTGAGATTCCCGGCTTCCGTTTCACAAACCCCAGAGCGGTAACCAACGAGTCTCGAAAAACAAAAATCTTCTTCCTATCGTGGCCGCAGATCGTAGCGCTGTCGTCCAGAAAACAGTGTGGTCCGGGAAGGCTCCCTCAACTTCGGCCGATGTCACAGTTGGGCTCTTTTCTTTATCCAGAATCTCCTTGTAGTCGGTCAGCACAGTAGGATTCACCAGATCCGGAGAGACACGGCGGCAGTGAGTTGAGTGCACCCACCGCTTTCTGTTGGTCACTCGCACAGCCGTTCGACTTGCCAGGAGGACTTGCTCGGGGCCACGCCACCTCGGTTCCAAGCTATTCGCCCTCTTAAACGATTTCACCATCACAAAATCACCAGGACGAAGATTGTGAGCCTCTCCAGTAGAATTGTCAGGGAGCGCTTCTCGAACCTGTTGATGAATAGAAAGCAAATCATTTGTTAATCGTGCCAAATAATCGTTCATCATTATGCAAGGCACGTCATGTATCAATCGCGGCTTAGGCACTCCCCATATGTTCATAGGCCTTCCGAACACCACTTCATACGGTGTGAGGCCTGTTCGAGAGTGGGGCACTGATCTAAGAGAGAGCAATGCTAGCGGCAAGGCATCCGGCCACTTCAATGACGTGGACGCCACAATCTTAGCCAGTTTCAACTTCAACGTAGCATTGTACCGCTCGACAAGACCTGCTGACTGAGGGTGGAACACAGCATGAAACTTCTGCTGGATACCCAACCCCTTCAGTACATACTCCACAATTTTCCCAACGAAATGAGGCCCATTATCACTCCACAAAAATTTGCAAACTCCAAATCGAGGGAAGTACTCCTTGAGCAACACCTTAGCTGTTGTCAAAGCTGTATTATCTTTCGTGGGGAAGGCCTCAACCCATTTGCTAAAGGCACACACCACCACCAAGACATACTTAAGGTTATTGCAGCGCTCAAGCTGGATGTAATCCATTTGGAGTACCTCGAATGGTACAGAAGGTGGAACGAACCCTCCTTTCGGAGTATGAGTCCCTTTCGCAGGATTGTGCTGTAAACATATCAGACAGGTCTGCACTACTCTCTTGGCAGTATTGGCAATCTCAGGATGCTCCCAAACTCGTGTTAACAATCGAGTGATTGCAAGAGCTCCCACATGCGCTAATCCGTGTGTCATCTGAACCATCGCCTGCAAGTAAGCTGCAGGCAATTTCCATTTCTCCATGTCCTTGCTTCTCCAACAACCCTCATCATCTAGTACCCCTTCTGCTGCCCATGCCGCAAGTTCTGATTCAGTCGCTGATTTTTGGATATCTAGTATCTCCGCTCTAGCATCATACCATCGCTCAGCCTGTGATTTTGTTACGTACATGGGGGAGTCAGTTCGGGACATAGCTGTTTGTCTTGCTATGCTGTCTGCAAAAGCATTTCCTTGACCCACTTTATCAGTGATCTTTTTATGGGCACTGCATTTAATTATCGCTACTTTCTTTGGACAAAGCAACGCGTTTAGGAGATCACGCACCAGTTCTCCGTGCATAATGTGTACTCCATGAGAAGTCAAAAACCCACGTTCTCTCCAGAGTAGCCCGAAATCATGCGCTACTCCGAAGGCGTACCGGCTGTCTGTGTATATGTTCACACATAGGCCAGCACTCAGTTCGCAGGCTCTTGTCAAGGCTATCAGCTCTGCTGCTTGAGCCGATTTCTGTGGTATTCTAGCTGTTTCTACCACTGTCTTAAGTGTCGTGATCGCATATGCTGCGGAAGTCGTACCATCTGGCAGCCTCAAACACGATCCATCAACCCACAGTTCCCCATCCACATCTGGAAGTGGCATATCCTGTAAGTCGGCACAACCCTTTGTCTGTTCCTCGGTCAGGAAAACACAATCGTGATGTTTTTCTTCCTGACCCTCCTCAACCGGGTAGGGCAATAAAGTGTCAGGGTTCAGGGTAGCGCATCTTTTCAGTGTGATATGTGGCGCCAAAAGTGTGAGCTCATATCCTGTTAAACGTGCACTGGTAAGATATTGAGTCTTTGTTTGATTTAACAGGGCATCTACTGCATGGGGAACTAGCACCAACAGTTTGTGCGATAATACTATTCCCTCACTCTGCCGTATAGCTACTGCTGTTGCTGCAACTGCTCGAAAACACCCAGGTAATCCTCGTGCTACAGGGTGAAGAATGGCTGAGAAATACGCGCATGGCCTCTGCTTATCCCCGTGTGCTTGCACTAACACTGATAACGCGCACCCATCTTTCTCGTGCACGTACAACGTGAAGATCTTTGTATAATCTGGTGTACCTAACACGGGTGCAGAGCAAAGGGCTTGTCTCAATTGGTCAAAAGCATTTTGACATTCATCTGTCCATTCGAGGGGCATTGGTGTAGTTTTGGACAGTAATGCTAACAAAGGTTTTATAACGTGCGAAAACCCCATGATCCACTGTCTACAAAAGGACGTTAATCCTATAAAGGCTCGTACATCTCTCTGAGTGCAGGGGACTGGTGTATCTAAAATCGCCTGAATTCGATCTGATGTTAATGCACGCCCCTCCTTAGACAAAAGATGACCGAGGTAGGTCACCTTGGGTCTACAGTATTGAAGCTTTTTCTTTGAAACCTTATGATTGTTCTGAGCCAAAAAGGAAAGCAAGGCAAGCGTACTCTCTTCACATTGTGCATAAGTGTCTGCAGCCAACAAGAGGTCGTCAACATATTGAATAAGGGCTACTCCAGATTGCAATTGAAAAGAATCAAGCTGTCTTTTTAAAGCCTGGCTGTAGATACTAGGACTCTCAGTGTAACCTTGAGGAACACGACAAAATCTATACGATTTATTATTTAACGTAAAGCCAAATAAATATCTGCTATCAGGATGGATGGGGATGGAAAAGAACGCATTTTTCAGGTCGATGACACTAAATGTCGTCGCCGTCGGGGGAACCAATGTGAGCAATGTTGTGATGTCGGACACCACCGGATATTGGGGAATGACAATTTTGTTTATTTCTCTCAAATCAATAATAAATCGATAGACCTTGTCGTCAGTGTCTTTCTTAAGAATCGGAAGAATAGGGCTATTGCAAACAATATAGGGAACTTCCTCCACTACTCCTGCAATGATCAAATCTTGAACAATGTGTGTCAGGGCAATTTCACCTTCCCTGGAAATCTTATACTGCGGTACACGTGGCAAAAGTACTCCCTCCTTTACAGTAATTCGAATAGGTGGAATAAGCATCTGTCCCACATCCGTATCTGAGGTAGCCCATAACGTGTGGGGGAGAGAGGCTAATGCTTCACTTTCTTGTATAGTGCAAAATCTGTCTGACTCTGGATAATTGTCATTCGATATAACTCGCACTCCCTCCGGAGCGCAGCGTATCGTTGCACGAAAATATTTGAGCAAATCGATGCCCAGAATGTTATCTGGGGTATGGGGTGACAACAAAAATTGACCAAAACTGAAAAATTTATCAAGACAAAGTGCAAGAGGCTTCGATAATGGGCTAGGAGAGGGTGTGCCATCAAACCCTACACATGTTATCATGTCGCCAGACAGGGGAGCCCTCGGAACCAAGTTTTTAGACAAGGCGCTACGAGTAGCTCCTGTGTCGACTAAAAACTGATCAGTAGAACCCAAAATGCCGGATGATACATATGGACCTCTCTGATCCACTGGCACTTCAACTGATTCCGCACCCCATCCTACGCAGTCCTATGCGTGCACGTAATCCTGATGCTCCACATTCTCACCCTCCGATATCTGATACTGGTTCCGTCTATCAAATGTATTACGTTCATCCTGGCCACGGCCCCTCTCTTCAAACCTACCATGATCACCTCCGCCACCTCTCGCCCCCGAATAACTATTCCTTGACCTTCCACCTCCTCGACCACGCTGACTACGTTGCTCACGAAGTACCGGACAATCATCAGCCCAATGCCCAAACTCCTTACAATAGGCACATTGGTCCTCCGCTATATCCGTACGCCCGTACGACGCATTACCCCCTCCTCGCCTGCCTCTATCATTCCCTCTAGATTGTGTTCCACGAACCTGTGCCAACATCACCTTCGTTTTCAATTCCTTCGCTTTCTTATCAACACTTTCTTTAGCCTCCAATTCCTGCCGCTCATAATACTGAGCCATAGTTAACAAAGATGCAGGGGTCGCCGTGGTCCAGGAACTTTCACTCGTTTTCAATCGCTTCGCAATCTCCGGTAGGAGATTAGCCACATACTTATCAACAAACAGATGCCTACCCGTATCGTCTGTTAATGATTGCCCACTATAATCATGAAATGCTTCTTCGAAGCGTGTAAAGAAATCAGATACCGATTCATCTGGCTTCTGTTTACATGAAGCCAACATAGTCCAATCGATCTTTTTAGGAGGCACCAGAGTTTTTAATTTAGTCAAAATAGCCGTCGGGAGATCTAGAATCAAGGCACACGGTTTACATGCAGGTTCCCTTTGTAAGTCAGCCTGTTCTAAGTCCTTCCAAGCAGCCCCAAAAGTCGTTTGATCATTAGTTTTACGAATCAACCTCCACATATCAAGGGGAAGAATTAACCCAAAGAAGAGATCTATATCAACAAGAGTCATAACACAAGAGGAAATTGCCCCCTCCACCCCTTCATAGAACGCAGCTGGATTTTTACGAAGATCAGGCAGGGAGTTCTTTAATGCCATAACATCTGCTCTATTCCAAGGCGTATATACCCAATTATATATAAATTACCCCTTTGCATCCTTCGACGCTTTATCGTCATCTGTACCCTCTCCCTTTGGGGGAACATACAAAGGTGCGGCTTCACGCATAGGCATAACATGCACTTTAGAATTCTTATCTGAACCCCGGAGAGGACACTCTTTGGACTCCTCCGTCGACCCCGACACGGACTCTTTAGCATTTCCCCTTTCATCCCGCAGTCTGGTCGCCTCATCCCGCAGATGGAGTAGTCATTTGAAAAGGTCATCAACATCTGAAAGAGCAAATAAACCTTTATCCAAATTCTCACAATAGACCGACACAGCTTTGGGTTCTAAAGTCTCCGAATATTTACGAAAGCGAGTAACAACTTCATGTGCTAAAGTATTTATGAAACACATTAATTCTCGTTCTGACCACATTTTCCTTTCAGCTAAAACCGTTGCTACAGTTATATGATCCATGTTTAATTTCCTAGGAAGACTACGCAAGTCTGCGGCTCATTCCGCAGATAACTTGACACTCGAGTTGTCCTTTCCATCCGACTTATCCCGACCTTCATCACCGGAATCCTCGGACGGAGCCGTAGGGTGGACATACGGAGGCGGAGAGCGATCTAGTAATGAAAAATCATCAATTTCATTATTAAGGACAGGATAAAGCGGACGACGAATAGGAAATTGACCGATCGTTTGCAAATTATGTTCCCGTGCCTCCCTCTCTTTCTTCTCCTGCGCCTCCTTTTCCTCAAGCTGTAAAGCCTTATCTCGAGCAGCCTTGCGCTGCTCTTTGTCCGCCAAGGCAACCTCACGCTTCATACGCACGTGCACCGCTTTCTCCCACATTCGTACACAATCAAACATATTCTGTCTAGACCTGCGCTGAAACAAACATTGCTCCACAAACTGAACCTTTCGTAAATCAAACGACCCATGTAGTGGCCATTGCAACTCGGGATCGGTTCTGGTATATTTATGCCATAATTTACTGTACAGTATAGGGGGAAGGCCGAATTTCACATACATCTCACGATTTGGAGTTCCTTCTGGGGGAGCCGGCTGTGATTCCGCTAACCTAATTGTGGTACCATTTCCAAGACAGCACATCCCTCGGAGTGTGCTTAAAACAGGCATGTTCAAAAAGTATCACGAAAGCGTGATACCCTATAAATGGCACTTACAGTACTTCACACAAATGTGCCGCTCAGAGTACAAAACAAAATTAGAGAAACATCTCTACATGCCTGCCTATGTGAAGTGCACTACACATATAATTCAAAAGTCACAAAGTCAAAAATGTTAGCTAACTCAAATCATAGACACAATCATAGAACTTCAGTAAGCGTCCGGAGACTACCTTACCGATCACAAATCATAGAATTTCAGTAAGCGTCCGTAGACTACCCTACTGATCACAAATCTTACCCAATTTCAAATATCCAGGTTCCAACTGCCAACGTCTTTAATCGAATCAGCCAAACAGGCACTGTACAGCAACGCAGACGATCAAGATCTCAGTCGGAGACCGGCGCCACCTGGAAGGTCAGATCAGAAGGAAAGGAAGAAAACACCGTGGGTGCCAAGACTCGGGTCACTCAGTGGCAGCGTACGCGTCCATGGCGAGTTTCCAATCCTTCGTCACGACCTCTCCTTCGGGCATCCGAGTCACCGATGAGTCTCTTCGTGGTCGCCAATTTGTGGTATTGGGTTCCCAAGGCCTACATGTTCCGTAGATAACCCACTTACACCAAAAGAACTGTTGGCACGGAAACTGAAAAGTACAAAGAACAAGTTTATTAAGACCCCATGGGGTGGTGGTACATTCCTACAGCACCCTTCGGCAATGCAAGAAGTATCACACCGAACGTTGGTGTGAGTCCTTCTTTTATACACTTTACAGGTAATAAAAAGATAGGCGGTACATGGTTACAAAGCTTTATGTACATATATGGTCATTTTTGGAGCACAGCCAACTCATGAGAGGGGTTACAACTCCACTGGTCAGTTTGGCGGAACATTCCTGAGGGGTGACTGGTCAGTTGGAACTGCGCATGCACAGGCTTGACTGTTGCTAAAAATAGCCTGTTGCTGGGCAAAGTCGAGTGGTCAGTGGTACGGACAACGGACTAAAGGGCATGCTGACCACGAGGCCGCTCATTCCCTAAAATGGCCGCCGTAACATACAAAATGGCGTTTTCTAATATGGCCAAGTTAAGGGGAATAACGTGTAGCAAAGCTAAGCGCTAACCCGGCCATTGTCAAATTACGACAAAACGACTGGAGATAAATTCCCTAAGGCCTCTTTATTTTTATGTTGGATTGTCTTTATTGATTTTCAAAAAGAGTACAATAAGAGAAAAAAGAAGAAGAGGAACGAAATATCCCTAGACTGCATCCTATTGACAAGACTATGTATGACCATATATATTGGTGGAGACAAATAGAGAGCAAATGCAGAATTATTAGGGCAACATGTAATCACAGTGGGATGAATATTGACATTCTGTATCCTAAGTATACTGTCTCCAACTTTATTAACAAATAACAAAGAGAAGAAAAAAAGAAAAGAAAAAGGATAAACTGTCCCTTGCTATCCGTATATATGCAATGTGTACCTACTTTGAGGGCTCTGCCAGGCCTCCGCCTATGTACTTGTGTGTGCAAATGCGCAGGGGGCGTACGAAGGAGGGGGAATCTGTAACCAGTGTAACTATGTATGGCTCTGCTTGTGGTGGCCCAGAGTGTACTGGGGTAAGCAAAACACCTATTCTCTTTTGTAATTATCACGTAATATGTGTAGAGCTACGTGGGTGCAGACCGTTGTGCAAGTCAGGATGTGTCAGGCCATGGTATGCAGTTTTGACTCTGGCAGCTGAGTAGTCTGGCCACTGCGTGAGATTTGTTGGTGGGGGGTGTCACCTATCATCTAAGGCCCCTGTATGACAACCAGCAGACCCAAACTTAACATGGAATGCTGCTATAATTTCACATAGGTAACCTCTAGAAAACTTTTTAACACAACCCTCACAGATTTTGAAGCAATTTGGTTGCCATCATGGTCGCATTCCATAACACACAAACAAATCCTCTAATGTTCGCTATATAAAATGAGGGCAATTTAAACACATAGGGGCATATTATCAAGAAATCTTTTGCCACTTTAGCGACACATATCGCTGAAAAAGCAGCAATTTTTTATCGAACTATCAACAAGAACACGCTAACATGCTTTAGCGCTTGTTTTCTTGAGATAGCTGCCGTTTTTTTTTGCTTTGCATGTCAGCGATACTTATCGCGAATGACATGCAAAGTAGGCGTTCCTCACCAACACTACATGAAAACAGTCGCAAGCACAACTTCGCACTATTAACAATGCAGCAACGGACCCGCGATGGGATTAAAAAAGCTGCGCTATCCACTGTTATCGCAGAAATTTAACACCTGTTTAAATGTTGACTTAACCATCTTTTGTATTGGAGGTGGATTGTGTGGTTAAGTTCACACTTGCCTATTAGCAAGCTTTTCATTAGAGCTTATTAAATTGTGCTTGGTTTCTCACGCTATTGCTGCTTATCACCGTCTATCGCTGGATTTGACTTTGCCTCTGATCAAAGCATTGCTAATACGCCGCTAACACGGCGATGTCAACCATCGATAGACGGCGATTACAGAAGACGCGCTAAGCACGATTTGGATAGTTATCGCATTCTGTTGATAATATGCCCCATAGGGCCTGATTCACAAAGATAAACTTTCATTACACTTTTGAGTAATTTTACGTTTGTTTTGGAATTCACAAACTCCTAGTGAAAAGTAAGATTAGCCTGTGAAGTCTCCGCAGTCGGGTGGAGAACGCCACACATAAAAGATAGGCATGTGGTATCTTTTTATGTGCGGAGTGGTCCGCTCTGACTGCTGAGCTTCTGCAGTCCTAAACCTATTATGAAATTGGAGTTTGTGAACTCCAAAACAAACCCAAGCTCACACAAAGTGAATCAAGCCACAGGCATATACTGAACTTTAAAATGGACACTTTTTAAAAATTAATATTGTTCCCAAGAATGCGCAGCCTGAATCGAGTCAAGGAAAGCAGTGTCTCAGGTAGGCATCGGCCCCACAGTTGAAGGAAGTTCAGTGACTTTTGGAACGTGATCTTTACCATGATCAGTGACTTCTTGAAACGTGTATGTATGAGGAAAACTACTAGTGAGCAAACGTTTCTACATTTGCAGAAGACAAGACGCTCCCAGCTGTGGCCCGTGCAGGTAAGAGCAGTAAGGCCAGGTGGGGGGAGATTTCGACAGATGAGAAGGGAAAATTAATTATTTCATTAATTTTTCCTCGTGGTCATCTGTTGAATGTATATTCGCCTCCGTCCTGCCTTGTTGATGAAAAACAATTAAATTAGAATTTACAGAAGTACCTCTACTAATCCAGTCAGAATAAATTGATGTCTTGATTTGCAAAGGTGCCCTGTTTTTAGTCTCCCCTTTGGAATGTTTTTTAAAGAATTCGAGTAGACTTGAGATGGGATAAGTTAATATTTTATAACCACTTTTGTGTTAGTGGGATGATTAAGTCATTTGCTGAATATCAATTTAGGATTTAAAAGGCATGCAATGTAACTGGGTGTCCCCTTAACTGATATAGGGATTTTAAGATCATTGAGATTCCATTTAATCAAAAAGGAGAAAACAAGTATTAACTGCTATGACAAAAGATTCACAGATATTATCATATCAATCAATCAATCATCCATTTGTATAGCGCACTACTCACCTGTGTGGGTCTCAAGGTGGTGAAGGGGGTGAGGGGGGCTAACAGCTACTGCTCGAACAGCCAGGTCTTGAGATGTCTCCTGAAGGTCAGCAGGTCCTGGGTCTGACGCAGATGGGTGGGGAGGGTGTTCCACGTCTTTTCAGCGAGGTAGGAGAAAGATCTGCTGCTGGAGGTGGTTCTGTGCATGCGTCGGGCGGAGGCAAGGGCGAGGTTGGCGGAGCATAGTTGGCAATTCAGGGTGTAGAATGTGAGACGCTTGTTGAGGTAAGCTGGTCCAGCGTTGTGGAGTGCTTTGTAAGACTGGGTGAGGAGCTTGAAGGTGATCCTCTTGTTAACGGGGAGCCAGTGCAGGTCCTCCAAGTGGGCAGTGATGTGGAAGTGCGTGGTCGGTGGGCGCCGGTGCGGCTCCCAGCGGGGTCGGCCACCAGGAGTTGTCCCAGGCAGAGGGGGAGGAGCCAAGGATGAGGACCTCCATCTTGTCTGAGTTCAGTTTCAGGGGACTGTTCTCCATCCAGTCGGCGATGGCCTTCAGTCCTTCGTGGAGGTTTGTTTTGGTGGTGGCGGGGTCCTTGGTGAGTGAGATGTTCAGCTGGGTTTCGTCGGCAGAGGCGATGATGTTGACGTTGTGCGAGCAGACGATGTTGCCGAGTGGGGCCATGTATACGTTGAAAAGGGTAGGGCTGAGGGATGATCCTTGGGGCACGCCGCAGATTATATTTACAGACATGTGTAATCAAGGGGAATTTGCAAAAAGTGAAAATGAACCAAAGAGCCTCACGGGCCTTAGACTCATAGCTATCCCCCTAGGATATTCTTTAGATACCATGGACAGATTATCGTAAACTCCACCTAATGCCGTCTCCTACCCCAGTCAATACCTATTACAACTATTCATCATCTTGTTTACATCCCTCTTCTTTGCCATGTATGCCTACATGGTCACATCTGCTTGCGTCCAAGATCTTGACACCCCCAATTCCATTCCCAGTTCACAAACTCCTCTGAGCTGTTGCTGGATAGTCATGTAGTCATGGGCATATCTTCCACTACATTATTCGGGTGCCAACCACTGATGTCCTTAACATCAGACATCAGGTTATGGATGGCACCTGGTGTCAGAAATCTCAGAGTTAACCAGGAATGCAGATTCAGTAGGGGTGTTTGGAGTGATACACTTCGTAATAAATGTATTTTCTAATAAATAGTTGGGTACAGGTGCTTTCAGTCAGGTATGGTGAGGTGTCTGTTAGATTTCACCCAGATAAAAATGCACATACCCTCTCTCCCTCTCTGTTTTGAAAGTCCTAGTAAATGTTGATTATTTTACAAAATATTGTGTTTTCTCCCACTTAGTACCCCTACCAATGTGCATGCCTCTCCCTTTCCCCTGCCTCTAAGACCCCTCTTATGCACCCTGCTTGTCGTATAATGTATTTTAATATTAAATGACAGCATGATATTTGGAAAATTCGAAGCTCACATCATAGACATCATTTAAGGGTCGTCCCGGGTTGCAGCTCCAAACCCTGGCTTGCCTCATGCGATCAAAATCAGTGCCATGAACACATAGACAGTTCATTCGTATGGACATTGGTTCGGGTCTTCAATTTCCTTGTAATAAATGTGTTTAAATATATGTTGTGTGCATGTGTGTAGGTGAGGTTGTGTTTATGCGAGTGTGAGTGTGTGTATGTGTAAGTATGCGTTTGTGAGTGAATGTAAAGGTCCAATTGCATGTGATGTCACTTTCATTTCTATTTCTTGTGGATACTTACCTGCCTTGCTGCTAGCGCCAGACGCCCTGCCACCCTGCCGCAACTTGCCCCGCATCGCCGGCATTGACATCAACACTGCTGGACCCCATTACCCGGCTGCACCCGCGGCGCGCACACCGCCACCGCAGCTCTAAGCACCAGGAGGTGCTTATAAGGGTCATCGGGCTTCGGTGGAGCAGGAGCCCTATTTCTTGTGGATACTTACCTGCTTTGCTGCTAGCGCCAGACACCCTGCCACCCTGCCGCAATTTGCCCTGCATCGCTGCCATAGACATTGACGCTGCCGGACTCCATTACCCGGCAGCACCCGCGGCGCTCGCTACCACCGCAGCACTAAGCGCCAGGAGGCGCTTATAAGGGTCATCGGGCTTCGGTGGAGCCGAAGCCCTATTTCTTGTGGATACTTACCTGCCCTGCTGCAAGCGCTAGACGCCCTGCCACCCTGCCGCAACTTGCCCCGCATTGCCGCCATTGACATCGATGCTGCCGGACTCTATTACCCGGCAGCACCCGCGCCACGCAGCTCTAAGCACCAGAAGGCGCTTATAAGAGACATTGGGCTCCCGCGTCGCGGGACGTGCACGGGCGGCGCCGGTCGAAGCCTGGGTCAAGGGTGGGCCCCTTTCAGCCCATTCGAGGACGGAAGAGGTCGGGCCGGGCCCCCCTCCTGACCTAACCAGTACTTCAAGGTTAGTGTCTACTAGTTGATTTGTTCACCTGTGTTGTTACACTTACCTGGCATTTTGACTCCTGGATTGGTTGGTGTGTTGATTTTATTATTACGATTACCACGATGGCCACCAGAGGAGGAAAGGGGAGGAACCCTGCTACGGGTGGGACAGTGGTGGGGACACTGGATCAGTTTTTAATAAGAGTAACTTCGGTATTGGCCCACGAAATAGCCCTGACAGAACGGCGTTTATCATTGGACCCTATGCTATCTAAACGATCATCTCTGGGTCGGCTAATGCATGTAAGGTCACCTGAGTAACCTACAGATTTGACTATTGATCCTCGCGCCTCTGTAGGAGGCGATAATCAGTCATTGCAGGACTCAGTGAGCCTAGTTAATACCTCTTTATTATTGGATCCCGCATCTATCACCTCGCCTGTTGCCCCAGCAATTAAAGAGTCCGTTCGTAGCATACCTCCTCGTGCTTTAACGAGTAACGGACCAACTGCCGGAACCCGCTACAAAGAGAAAGCAGGCAGGAGACCCCCAGAGGCATAAAAATACTAAAATTCATAAATCTACTAGGAATGGTGTGACGGAGTCTACAGCAATGCCACCTATACCGGAGACTTGTTTACCGACCCCTTTAGTGGGCATGTCCAATTCAGACATGGCTGATGCTCATCCACCTCAAGTTGGAGAGGATTTTTGGGCTAAAATGGGAGCCTTATTTACTACATCTCTTTTACCAATTCTTCAATAGAGGAAAAACTTTTGTATTTTGAATCACTTTCTGCATCTAACCATGTTAATAACAACAATCCACTGGGCGGTAACTCTGGGTTAGTTGTAACAACAACAAATGTAATGTGTAATCCGCCTACCTCTATTAGTCCACCTATCTCATTGCCCCCTAACATAACACTAGCACCTCCTGGTGGGAATGTTGCAGCTGTTACCATAGTGAATCTTGGCAATGTGACACATGGTGGGGGAGAATCTATCGAGAATATGAATTTAGCTATACCTATTCAGGGGGGTGGTTTGGCACCTGAATCAATGAGAAAAGATAGAGCCTATGATTCTCGTAGGCGCTCTCGCAGTCGTGGTGTAATGAATTCTAGCTTGCCATGTATAGACTTTCCACCTGCATCAATCCCCTATGTCTTTGTATTAGCTGGTGTCCCTGTGCTGGAACATGGAAAAGAGGAGTCGTATTCTGATGTAAAAAATAAGTGTACTCACTGGTTAAACACTAATAGACCACTCCCACCGCAGGTATTCAGTGAAATTTTATTTGCGCGTAGAGTAAGCTGGGTGGGACAAAGAAAGAAACAAATTGAGGGCGATTGCATTTTGATTAAATTCAGAGGTAGGCGGGTGGTCGAAAACATATGTGATTGGCATCAGACGTAGGCGGCCACTGGGATACAGTCCCTTTCTTTAACCTACTTTTACTCTCCCTACCCTTTCTATCTTCCTTTAGAGAGAAGGGCTAAGCCATGGGAAAGATGGGAACCAAGAGCACAGGTAGGAAGCGCAAATAACAGGTGTTGTAACTTTGATTCTTTTCAACCAATTGCCTTCCCTGTAAGTAATAGATACAGCATCTTAGACCAGGTAGATTGACTGACTTCTAGTAGTCAATATCTAACTCCCAAGGACCAACAATTAGGCTTGTCCGCTATTGGTGAGGGAGTTGTGGCCCATGACCAGACATTGATCTTGAGCTGGGAATTGGTGAGAGAAGAAATCTGTAGGGGAACCATTGATAACATCAAGGAGGCTATGGATAGTACTCCACCCAGAAGGTAGGGGAGCTTGCCCAATAGAATAAAACTGGGGGAGTCCACTTCTTTATCCCAGGCCATAGAAGTCGAAAGGCCTCAGGGAGTTGTGGTTTTTGATTACCTACCGACGATGAGCAACGTTTTGGCACTAGCAAAGAATGCTAAAGGGGAAGTAGCTAGTTACTCTGGGACCAATGTCAATATTAATGACGGCCATGAGGAGGAGATGCCACCTGTGGCCCATGAGAGAGGGGAGCCCATTATAGATACACAGAGTATTTAGGTAGTTACACCAAAGGGCTAAGGATGTTGTCTTGGAATATAGCTGGGCTAAGTGCTAAAAAGTACCTCCCCGATTGGGGTGAATTCATTAATACCCATGGGATCTGCGTTTTCCAGGAGGCCTGGGCCTTGAAATCTTTCCATAGTTGGGTTTGCCACTTACTGTAAAGCGGCGGTTCAGGGGCATAGGGGAAGACCATCTGGGGGGTTGGGTATCTGGGTCGGTGTACATCTTGGTTGGTCAGTTAAACAGATAGAAACCCATTTCCCTGATATTTTATTCTTTCCCTCAACAACTTCCCAACGGTGGCTATTATTAATGTTTATTCTCACCCTATTAGGTATGGGCAGACTTCGCAGATGCTAGATTGTCTGACCGCCCTTCTCTCGATGCTGCCCGAGCAAGTCTTTCCTATCATCGGTGGGGATTTCAACTGCCATTTTGAACCTTTAAATGGTTTACCTCACCCTATTACGAGCGATGAGGATTCAACGTGGGGAATCCAATCTGCAATCTTTATC
This sequence comes from Lissotriton vulgaris, assembly GCF_964263255.1. NCBI lineage: Eukaryota > Metazoa > Chordata > Amphibia > Caudata > Salamandridae > Lissotriton > Lissotriton vulgaris. Next base: position 1,376,759,896 of record NC_141695.1, read on the forward strand.
CTATGAGGGGATGGTCCCCTGTAGCCCTGCAGTTGACTTCACTTACCCTCAGTTATTCACTGAGAGCATGTAATGGTCGCCTGTTCGTTGATAACCCAGGGAAATATACCTTTGAAAGGAACAGCCAGGCCTCCACAATTGATTATATTTTGGTGAAGGTGGATATCTGGCATAGGATTGTGAACTTCCTGGTACAGACCAGTACTGAAAGTGACCATAATCCGCTGGTTGTTACCTTGGATTGGTGCCATCTAGCATCAGGACAGGTTGTGACTACCCCGCCTCCTTCTGATCAAATTGCAATTGATGGAGGCAGAAGAACCCGCTGGGGAACATTCTTACAATCCTCAGAGGCAATGGCTTCCCTGTATGAATCCATCATACCCTCTCTGGTAAAAGCAAGCGCTATTATAGATAATAGCGGTGCCACTGATTCTTTATAGGTGCTGGGGGAAAACCACTTGGATATGGTTGGAACCCTGGCTAAGTTTTTTTATAGCACCTCAACCCACAAAAGGAATGAACAAAGAGGTAATAACCCCTGGTATAATAGGGCATGTAGAGAAGCAAAGATTGCTCTGATGACTAAACTCTGAGAGGGTGACATTGTATGTATTAGGGAGGCAAGGGCATTTTTTAAAGAAAATTATTTTAGAAGCTAAATCTGAATGGGAAATTGACATATGGCATGCCCAAATAAAAGTTTCACTACCCCTGGCCTTTTGGTTAATTAATATAGATGGCTCACACCACCCCAATCTTACTGACCAAGCTACGTCCATGGGGTCAACATGCTTATTCCATGAAATATAGTTTTCTAGAGTTTCTCATCGCACAAAACTTGGACAGTTACTGCAACCTTGAATATTCTCGGTTCCTGATATGCAATGAATAGGAGGCTTCATCTGCTAATTAGGCCTTCTCGTTTCTTGCCAATATGCCTCGTCTCAAGCCTTACTATCAAGAAACAAGTACAGACAACAAAACATATTTTTCTAGCTAATGAAGCCGTTGAGATCGCACTGGCAGAGCACAATGCATTTCTAAATTAAGGCCTTTAGTCAGGCTAACTTTAGCTAAGCATTTAAACGTGCACTTCAAATACAAGGTTATACTTGTGCTTAAATAACTCAAAAACAAACACAAACATGAGTAAAAGCATACATGATCACACTTTCAAATGTTACTTGCAGAATATATGCAACTATAACTTATACTGTAAATGCAAACATAAATACAGAATACATGTCTTCATGTTAAATTGAACATTGGTGCACATGGTTATAAAACTCTGGTTTCTACAGTAACTACAGTACCTGCTGCACCATTGGTATCTACGCCCCTGTATCCAGGGTGACCTTTCTATGCAATTGCATACCTCGCCTACCATATTCATGCTCAAGCATAATAAGTGTAATACCATTGGCGGGGCCAGTGTATTATGGAAGTGGTAGGGCCCATCAGTACGATCTAGCACTCTGCCTTGGGCCTTGCCAAACTCCAGGGCAGACATTTACTTAACGCACAAGCAGAAACGCATACATACATATACACGCAGTTTCAGGCATGCAAATACAATCATACATACATACACATGCAATCCCCAGCACACAAACATACACACTTAGACTTAAATTCTGAAAAATGTGCATCAGGCAGGCCCACGCTTTCGGACACTCCCACCTCTATGCAGCAGCATGAGCCACGAGCTTCCACCCAAGTGGAACCTGGAATAGGGTTGAAGGTAACGAGGTAGACCTTTTTCTTTATTCTATATTCTTATTGGGCAAGAGGGCATGGGATTGACAAGCCCTGAAGCTCCGTTATCTGATATGCAAAACAGTGTGACACTAGTGCAGCATGTCAGATATGTTTTGTGTATGTGTTTGGCTAGGCTGTAACAGCTCCCGCCTAGCACATGCACAAAACAGGTAGTGGAGCCCTCTACTGCTGCCAACTAGATAATACAGCATTTACACTCAAACGATCTGTGAGATCGTTTGTTTTCATATAAGAGATGTAATATGTCAGCAGCAGTGGCAGTGGGTCGACAAGTACTTTTTGGAAAAATCATGGGGCATATTACCAAGCAATAGCGATAATTATCGCTATTGCTTGGTTAGAGACAAAAATTTACCGATGAGCTGCGGCGATTTTTATCGCAGCTAAACCTTGGTATTACCAAGGTTTGTCGCAAATGCGATAAAAATCGGCCGCAATGCATGAATATCGCTGAAAAGTCAGCGATATTCATGCATTACCGAGCTAATGCTCTTAGCCATGTTATCCACCTCCCATTGGATAACATGGCTAAGAACTGCTCAGGGCAGGTGTTAGCTTTTGGAGATATTTGCGCTTAGCGCGAATATCTCCAAAAGTTGGTAATAGGAGATAGCGATGTTAGCGAGTGTTTCCAGTCGCTAACATCTTGGCACGCCCACTTTGCATGTCATTAGTGATAAATATCACTGACATGCAAAGTGGGGCCCAAGATGGTCGCTATCTCCTACTAGCTGTCGCTAACTGGTAGGTAATAGGGAGATCATTTTATCTCCGCTTTCTTGGCTTTTAAAGCCAAAAAAGCGGAGATAAACCCCCTTGATAATATGCCCCCCACCCATGTTCTTCATGTGGCAAGAAATCCTGGGCAAGCCGGAGTGAGCCCTTCTCTAGCCTGGCTCTCGGCCCAATTGAAGGCCGAGCCAAAGACGAGCTGGGACACTTCTCCCGCTCTCTGCCTCCTCTATGCAGCTCTGCCTGTAAATGAAAAAAACAGCTGGATGAATAATAAAGGCGAGGCTGGTGAGCTGCCCTAATACAGCATAAACATGAATTAAGTCCAGTGTAAGTTTTTTTATCCTTCCTCCAGCTTTCCAAATGTAAATTAAATGCAGAACAAGTAGATGTGTGTAGCAGACTACAGGCATTTGAAATTTCCATTGCCAGCGCTAAATTGTTAGCCAGCTCCACAGCCACGTTCTGTGACATTATAACATTTCGTTGCTCCATTTTACTGCCTCTGCTGAGTCTCTTGTGAAATAGTTTTGAGTGATAAGGCATGGAAATGCCAGCGAAATTACCATATATATAGAGTTTTCTATTTCCCTTACATTTAAACTTGTTCTATGGAGTACTGCACATATGCATGAGTTAATCCGTATAGCCAGAGTGCTTTCTACTAATTTTGCAGATAATCTTTAGTTGTATAATCACCACCGTTTTACCCAACTTTATTCTATACACGGTTCTGATTTACTTCGAACTAGGTGTAGTGTGTGATTGTATTTAACCTGAAAGTCCGTTCTATTCAATATGTTAAAGGGTGTATTAATTTAGCTCCCAGCATACAACGATTCAGAAAGCATTGCTCTTTCTTGTAAAACTAGAGAGGAGGAAGTGTGTCCTGATGCTGAATTCAATGCTGCATGACTGGAAAACCTGGGCTCAAATCCCAGCTTCCACGCTAAATCACATTGTGTGATTTTGGGCAAAAACCTTTAAGTCGTCCCCATGCAAAATGTAGGAATATTGGCTAGTAAGTAAGCCCCGAGGTAGCCTTATACAATAATAAAAATAATTAATACATTCTCTAATAGGGTGTAATATTGGTCCACATGTGATATTATTATCAATTTATATACTTAGCCATAAAAATTGGCCATTTTCCCTTTGCTCACATGCTGAAAATTCAACTACACATTCTTCTTTAAATATATCTAAATATATGTTTACAAACTATCAATTTTAATCCATTTGTCAGCAATCTAATGTAAAGTACTGCATTGAAAACGTGCCAAAAAAATCAATGTTGTTATTATGTTAATCAATCTTTCATATTTTTATATATCATGTGCTGTGTGATTTACAACCTTTGGTGGGTTCCCCTCTTGCTTTGTCTTATATGACAGAGTCAACCCCCCCCCCCCCCCGACTTGGCTAGGCCTGGCTCTTCCTTGGAATATGCTGTCTTGCCTACCTCTTCGGACTGGATGGTTAGCATCTCCCAATGGGTCATCTGTCTGACTAGAAAGGAATGCTCCTCCCAGGTCTTCTATTTCTACAAAAATAAGAAAAACTTTCCAAGGATATGATTACAAAACTAAAGCCTCGCCATACATCAAATTAACTAACCAATAACCTACCTCCACCCCTACAGTCCCCCCACATGCCACACCTTGCAACAATCTTATTTAATTGTAGTGCATTACAACAGTTTTTAACTTTAGATTTCCCCTACAGCCTATGACTTCATGTATGAATCTTTAAGCCACTAAACCTCCTAAAATTATCCTACTTTATCTCTTAATGTTCAAAGTCCTTGACAAGACTTTCTTCAGCTCCAACAAATACAGTTCCATCCCAACACGCTACAAATGGACCCCATCGCCTCCAAAAAACTCCTTATTTTCGCACTTGATAGCCAATTTCTCTGCACAAAAAAGACATTTCCCGATTCACCTTCCTACATGCCCTGTCAATGACAAAGGACTTGATGGCCATCCTCCAAATCCTCCCTGGAATAAACTCCATCCAGAACACAAAGCACCCGGCCCATCAGGCCTTAATCTGCAACAAGTCTTTCTTCATTGACCTCATGAGCACTACACCTTTTACTTTCACAAGGTCATTCTCCTCCAAATTTATCTCTAGCATGTATGGACATCTACCACTCTTTAACATGCCATTCAGACACTTCTGCCAACACATACCCCCTTTTCCCTTCCAAGTAATCAGAAACAATTGTCTGCCAAAACCTAGATTGGACCCAAAACCCCCCTGTTCAGCTTGTCTCCCCACCCACTTGATGAAAGAGTGGCCCACCACCCAAATGGCAACATCCTCTGCCGCTAGACCCACCACTGAACCTGCAATAAACTAAACTGCAGTATGGATTTTAAAAAACATGCCTGCAGCGCTTCCGTCAGCTCCTAAAAGGGGAACATCTTTTACAACGCAACTTTTACCACGCAGTGCCTTTACGACACAACTATTACAACGCAAACCATTACAACGCATTGCGCTGGGGGGCGCTCTAGGATAGGGAATAGATTTAATTTACTATCCAACACCTTCCCTAGTGTCCACAGGGACTGGAGTTGGAATAGTAAATTAAACTATTCACTATCCAGCACCCCAAAGCGCTATGCGTTGTAAAGGTTTGCGGTGTAATACTTGCGTTGTAAAAGCATGCGTGGTAAAAGCATGCGTTGTAATGTCATACATCCCTCCTAAAACACACACAACAGTAGCAGTCAGAGGACCAGCGCCCCCATTGCATAATATTTTTGCATGCCCAGCCTCAGTTACTGCTTCCACCGGAGCACCAAAGCGAAAGGAATGAGTACCATAATCTGCAATCCCGACGCCGAAAGTGCTTTGCGAAAAACTCATAACAGCTGCAACACCAAAATGTTTGCCCCAGACTGGTGCCTGAAAACCATTCTGCTGCCACCCCCACAGCAAGCAGCCCACCGATTGCACCAAACCACCGGGCATTGCCCTGTCGGCTCCAAGGAGTGTAACATTACGCTCCTCCCTTTAGCCCTTTGATCAGTTTTGAAACTGCTATGCGAAATTTCCAACCTACCCTCCCTCCGCATGACATCCTCCCTAAGTACCCCACCCCTGTCCCATTGCACCCAGCTATTCTGGCACATGGAAAGCACCAAAAACATCCAAGACATAAGAGCTGAATACTGGCAAGTCTCCATCACACCCCTGTACACCTCCATTAGTTGCTACAAAACTTTGCAAAACGAAGTACATGTTAATGGTTTCCTAGTCCAACCCACAAGTGCCTGCTCTCACACCCATCCCTCCAGGATCCTGAGCCCTAGTTCGCCTGCCAAGGGGGCATACCCCACAGCAACTTTCCCATAAAAGCAATCCTTGACAGTTTATCTGTAATGGTAACTCGCGACAAACCCTTCTCCTTTAAATCCAGTATAAACTGAATCCAATCTTCAGGTCAAAACCAACCTCCCTCCCTGTGCTGCGCCCCGATTCTAAAAAGTCCATCCATGCCTGACCGTAAGCTGTCTGTGTTGACTCCATGAGGGACCCTACCACCAGTTGTACTATCCTGCATTTCCTATTGATCGCAACTTCTCCTGCATGGGCTTCGGTCATGTGCTGGTGTCCTTGACCAACTTATGAAATCGCCCCCACTGTGAATGAGACAAAGCTTCTGCAGTGTCATGGTTCACTCCTTGCACATGCTGCGCCCCGAAATAAATATTGTGCCGCGAGCAAACCAACACAAAAACTAGCTGCAACTTCAAAACCTGTTCATACATGGCTGACTTTCTGTTCACAACCTGCACAACTGACATGTTGTAAACTCGGAAAAGCACCCTCCTGTGCACCATATCTGCTTTCCACAAGGTAATCGCCACCACCAGAAGGAGCAATTCAAAAAATGCAATGCTCCTGCCCCCATCTTTCCACTGTTCTGGCCATAGTTCTGCACACCACCTGCCCTGCCAATACAAACCCAAACCACCCACTCCATCTGTGAATATCTGCACATCCCAGTCCATGACATTGTGCCGTGCTAAAAGGATCCCTTTGAAGGACTGTAGGAATAAAACACACATCCGAAGATCGTGCTTGACCCCCCCTTACAGCCTTACATGATGATGAGACAGAGAGAAACCTGAGAGTGCTAGACCCAGTTTCCTGAAAAAGGTTCTCCCTGCCCTGACCACCTGCATGCAAACTTTTGGTGGCCCAGCAACATCTGAATCTAACTTTCTTTCACATTGTCACTCGCCAGCATACATGTCAACAACACTAGCATTGTCTCCTTTTTGTCCTGCGGCACTCTCCCCTCCATCGGTTGCAAATCTATTTCCATTCCGGAAAAGGTCAATACCATTCCTGGGACCACAAGTTATTCTAGTGCCAAAGGAACACTTATGCCACCCATGAGCTCTTGGAAAATTACCAGTAGCACCTGGCAGTCCAGCGAGCCGGGCGCCCCCACAATAAAATAAATCATCCAGCTAGTGAGTCACCAGCTGATGGCCTGTGTGCCGTGTGAACATCCACAGCAAAAGCAAGCTGAAGCATTCAAACAATGTACACAATCTTGAGCATCCCATTGGCGGTACCCTAACTACATACCACTACCCTTCAAAATGCATGCCCAAGTGCTGAAAATCATCTGGGCGCACCGGAAGCAGCTGAAAAACTGACTTTATGTCACACTTGGCCATCAATGGCCCGGGCCCCCCAGTCACCATTAGTAACATGGCCATATTTACCAAGGAATATGACAATGAGGCCACCTCCTCTGAAATGAAATCATTCACCCTCCACCGGCTATGACAAATACTGGATTAAACAAAACTCACCCTGTTCTTTTTTAGGCACCAGTATGATTGGTGGCATGATCAAGGCCTCCATAGGCCAGTCTTCAAAGGGGCCCTTCATCCTGCCTTTCAAAACCTCCTTATCCAGCTTGTCCTGCACTGACCTGTTTTTTTCCTTTGTGGACTGTAGATTGTCTGCCTACCTTAGAACCCGAAGACCCTCATACTCCAATCAAAAACCCTAACTGAAACCATCTCGTAGCACCCTCGCCTCCTCCGGATGATCGGAAAATCCCAGCCAGTACTCCAACCTGTTAAGTTTAATCAGAGTACAAGCCTTTTGCACCACATCATTGTGGCCCCCTCTGTTGTCATAGGAGTGTTGCTGCTGATGTGAACCTTGCCCACTAGCTAGTGGCTGTCACTGCCCTGAGTTTTGTCCCTGGTACCCGCTTCCTGCGATGATAAAATGGGTAAGGGCATGCCTGCCTGAACACTCGGAGCACTGGTGGCACAAATTACAATACTCTTTGTTGAAGTACCAGCATTTGCCCCTCTTCCGCTCTGGCCTTTGGATGCAACCCCCCCCAGAGAGGCAACCCTGAAAGGGGTGGTACACTATGGGCAAACCACTTGCCGTAAAAAAAAAAATCATAACTTCGCAGCTCTCATGGTTGGTTGCCAAATATCCGAATCCCGCTCCCCCCCTTTGCTTCAGGTTTCTATACCAAGCGTGCTGGGAATTTCTCATCATATTGGGCCCATGCATATCCTCACCCCATAATTTGAGGCTTCTGGATTATGTCCATGTACTTAAACATGGCCATGCAGTGCTCCGGAAACTTTTCTCAGTGAAAGCTGGCATACATTTAAAATGCCTCTGTCCAATTTTCAAACGTCAGGGGAACTTTTGGCCACTTGGCCGGCTGGTACTACTCTTCCTTCAAATCCCATTGGAGTGCACCTCCCAATGTAAGAGTTTGAGCATGTCAACGTACTCCACTTTCCCAATTTTTTCTGTGGTGGCCAACATAAAATGGGCCTCAAGCGGCTTTGTAACCCCATGTAAGGTAATCTTTTTATCATGAGATCCCTGCTCTACAACCCCTCTTTTTTCTCTCCTTTCTCCTATGTCCGCACCCCCACTGCCTACCTCTGTGCTGCCGCTCTTGCCAGCCACTTTTGGTGAACCTTGAGTGTCCTTCGAGTTGTCCACTATTTTCTCTGCACCCAATCCCGCATCCGTTACATACCTCCTATTGCACAGTCGCTCCTCCAATCACCCTTCCCCGCATTCACATGTACATATACCATCATCGGGCCTCCTCCCACGACCTGGCCCTTATCTGGCTCCAAGGTCAGTGTTCACACTGATGCTTGCCACAGCGTCAGGGCCATCCACACCTCTGCCACCCTACTTGACCACTGCATGTTTGCCTGCCACACATCAGACATATTAGTTAACCCCCCCTCCTGTCAGTCAGTGCCAACCCCGGCACCCCTTCGTCCGGAATCTCGCCTTCTTCAAGGCTTTCTTCATTATAATCCAGCAGCGTAACCCCTAGGTGATTCTCCACACTAGCCCACCTGGGGCCTGCACATGCATCCCATCTGTATACCATTACGTGTTTAGGAGTCGTGGGGCGGCACACAGCATCCAAGGGGTCCAACATATCCATTTCCTTCCACTCTGCCAATGCCACCTGCCTGTCCAGCGTGCTGAGATGGTTGGACGACGTCCGTGACCTTCCAGTCGGTGGGACCGATGAGGCCATTCAGGACCTTCTTCTGTCAGCCATGAAGGGATCCCTGGACTACAACCAGCGAACCACACTGGGCCCAGCCATCTCCTCACTTAGGTACTCAAAAGCCACCCCCATCTCTACCGAGTCTGAAAATCTGTGCTTTACTTGCACCTGTGAAAAAGGCGACAGGACTGGTGTACTGTTTCTCTGCACCTGTGGCCACCATTCTCTGTCGCCTACTAGGCCCCATGACCAATTGCTGCCCCCTGCCTCCATGAGCATGTCTCCCCTTGCACCCCAGCCCACCTCAACCTCTCCCAAACCCAGCCATGCATCCACCCCCTGTACATCCCCACCACTTGGTCCTCCTCTTCCTCGTCCTCCTCAACCCTAATCCATTATAACATGGTTGCCAATAATGTGGATATTGGGCCCCTGATCTGCCTTGTCTCCCCTCCCTTTATGTCGCCTTTCCTGTCATAAGAATCCCAATACCTGAAACCTGCTGGTCACCCCCCAGTCCTCTTCCCCCCAAGGACCCCCCACTACCCACTGTGACTGGGAAGGATGTATGTCGTTACTTCGCATGCTTTTACAACGCATGCCTTTACCACGCAGGTTTTACAACGCACGTCGTTACAACGACTTGCGTTGTGGGGCGCTGGATAGTGATTGTTTAATTTAATATTCCAACTCCAGTCCCCGTGGATAGTAGGGAAGGTTTTGGATAGTAAATTAAACTATTCCCTATCCTAGAGCGCCCCCCAGCGCAAGTCGTTGTAACGACTTGTGTTGTAAAAGTTGCGTGGTAAAGTTACTGCGTGGTAAAAGTTGAGTTGTAAACGCTGTTCCCCGACTGGGAAGCATGGGGGCCCTCTGAAGCCACTCCCACTTCCCCAAGTGCAAGTTCCATTCTGTTTCCTAGACATGGTTCCCTTCCCATCTTCAGCCCACGAGGGCCCTGCAACCCCAGGGCCCTCCATATATATTTTGCCATCTTTCTTTCCCCCTTCACTGCCTCCTTGAGGTACTAAACACGTGCGCTCAGCCCCTACTCCTGCCTGCACACTGCTGTAGTTTTTTCAGGCCAGCGGGTGGCTCTCCATACACCGCCCATTGATTTCCTTTCATTAATGCCCGAAGGTCCTAGCTGAACACTGCGTCTTCCTTAGGTCCCGCTCCTGCCTCCTCATTGTGTCACGCATTCTCCCTCTGCCCAAAGGCGGCCATGGGTGGCTCAGCAGAGGCCAGGGTCAGACTAATTTGCATATAGCCAAGTTCTGAGCTGGGATGGTGCAGTGAGCTAAAAAACGGTGATGGATCAAGCCCTGATCTTTGGACTGGGTAAGAGTGGTCTGCTTAATTCAGACACTCTGTTCATCACCACCCCCTTTTCTGAATCATTTTTGTCCACCATAAGCGTGGAAGGGTATACTCAGATGTGAGTCCCTTGCTCATTGCACCATCAGGATTCAAGCAAGCCGGGCCGAAGACGGCTGAAATGCCAGAAACCGGTCCCCGGAAGCTTGTTTCCTTCCCAGTATAAGAATTGGCTTGGTAGTTTAGTCTGCCCTGTTCCCATGATGCACTGGGCCAGGGTCAGACTAATTTGCATATAGCCAAGTTCTGAGCTGGGATGGTGCAGTGAGCTAAAAACGGTGATGGATCAAGCCCTGATCTTTGGACTGGGTAAGAGTGGTCTGCTTAATTCAGACACTCTGTTCATCACCACCCCCTTTTCTTAATCATTTTTGTCCACCATAAGCGTCGAAGGGTATACTCAGATGTGAGTCCCTTGCTCATTGCACCATCAGGATTCAAGCAAGCCGCCCGAAGACGGCTGAAATGCCAGAAACCGGTCCTGGGGAGCTTGTTTCCTTCCCAGTATAAGAATTGGCTTGGTAGTTTAGTCTGCCCTGTTCCCATGATGCACTGGGCCAGGGTCAGACTAATTTGCATATAGCCAAGTTCTGAGCTGGGATGGTGCAGTGTGCTAAAAAAACGGTGATGAATCAAGCCCTGATCTTTGGACTGGGTAAGAGTGGTCTGCTTAATTCAGACACTCTGTTCATCACCACCCCCTTTTCTGAATCATTTTTGTCCACTATAAGCGTGGGAGGGTATACTCAGATGTGAGTCCCTTGCTCATTGCACCATCAGGATTCAAGCAAGCCGGGCCGAAGACGGCTGAAATGCCAGAAACCGGTCCCCGGAAGCTTGTTTCCATCCCAGTATAAGAATTGGCTTGGTAGTTTAGTCTGCCCTGTTCCCATGATGCACTGGGCCAGGGTCAGACTAATTTGCATATAGCCAAGTTCTGAGCTGGGATGGTGCAGTGAGCTAAAAAATGGTGATGGATCAAGCCCTGATCTTTGGACTGGGTAAGAGTGGTCTGCTTAATTCAGACACTCTGTTCATCACCACCCCCTTTTCTGAATCATTTTTGTCCACCATAAGCGTGGAACGGTAAACTCAGATGTGAGTCCCTTGCTCATTGCACCATCAGGATTCAAGCAAGCCGGGCCGAAAACGGCTGAAATGCCAGAAACCGGTCACCGGAAGCTTGTTTCCTTCCCAGTATATGAATTGGCTTGGTAGTTTAGTCTGCCCTGTTCCCATGATGCACTGGGCCAGGGTCAGACTAATTTGCATATAGCCAAGTTCTGAGCTGGGATGGTGCAGTGAGCTAAAAAACGGTGATGGATCAAGCCTTGATCTTTGGACTGGGTAAGAGTGGGCTGCTTAATTCAGACACTCTGTTCATCACCACCCCCTTTTCTGAATCATTTTTGTCCACCATAAGCGTGGAAGGGTATACTCAGATGTGAGTCCCTTGCTCATTGCACCATCAGGATTCAAGCAAGCCGGGCCGAAGACGGCTGAAATGCCAGAAACCGGTCCCCGGAAGCTTGTTTCCTTCCCAGTATAAGAATTGGCTTGGTAGTTTAGTCTGCCCTGTTCCCATGATGCACTGGGCCAGGGTCAGACTAATTTGCATATAGCCAAGTTCTGAGCTGGGATGGTGCAGTGAGCTAAAAAACGGTGATGGATCAAGCCCTGATCTTTGGACTGGGTAAGAGTGGTCTGCCTAATTAAGACACTCTGTTCATCACCATCCCCTTTTCTGAATCATTTTTGTCCACCATAAGCGTGGAAGGGTATACTCAGATGTAAGTCCCTTGCTCATTGCACCATCAGGATTCAAGCAAGCCGGGCCGAAGACGGCTGAAATGCCAGAAACCGGTCCCCGGAAGCTTGTTTCTTTCCCAGTATAAGAATTGGCTTGGTAGTTTAGTCTGCCCTGTTCCCATGATGCACTGGGTCAGGGTCAGACTAATTTGCATATAGCCAAGTTCTGAGCTGGGACGTTGCAGTGAGCTAAAAAACGGTGATGGATCAAGCCCTGATCTTTGGACTGGGTAAGAGTGGTCTGCTTAATTCAGACACTCGGTTTCAGGCATTCCAGCCGTCTTCAGCCCGGCTTGCTTGAATCCAGTGGTGTGGAGAGCATCGGACTCACGTCTGAGCATACCCATCCCACTTGGGGTGACAAATGCAAAAACCACAGTTGATGGATAGAATGCAGAACAATGTCATACATTCACCCCAGTACAGAGATCTGGGCCTAAATCCATCATTCTTTTGCACTCCATACCACCCCAGTTCAGACATGGCCATATGCATATCAGTCTGACCCTGTGCCTCAGGGAACAGTCCGGCCCTAACTGCGAAGCCATGCCTTCCCTGGACCGGAAACAAGCTTCCGAGAATCGATTTCTGGCATTCCAGACGTCTTCAGCCCAGCTTGCTTGAATCCAGTGGTGTGGAGAGCATGGGACTCACGTCAGAGCATACCCATCCCACTCGGGGTGACAAATGCAAAAACCACAGTTGATGGACAGAATGCAGAACAATGTCATACATTCACCCCAGTACAGAGATCTAGGCCTAAATCCATCGTTTTTTTGCACTCCACACCACCCTAGTTCAGACATGGCCATATGCAAATCAGTCTGACCCTGTGCCTCATGGGAACAGTCCGGCCCGAACTGCCAAGCCATGCCTTCCCTGCACCGGAAACAAGCTTCCGAGGACTGGTTTCTGGCATTCCAGCCGTCTTCAGCCCGGCTTGCTTGAATCCAGTGCTGTGGAGAGCATGGGACTCACGTCTGAACATACCCAGCCCACTCGTGGTGACAAATGCAAAAACCACAGTTGATGGACAAAATGCAGAACAATGTCATACATGCACCCCACTACAGAGATCTGGGCCTAAATCCATCGTTGTTTTGCACTCCACACCACCCTAGTTCAGACATGGCCATATGCAAATCAGTCTGACCCTGTGCCTCATGGGAACAGTCCAGCCCAAACTGCCAAGCCATGCCTTCCCTGGACCAGAAACAAGCTTCCGAGGACCAGTTTCTGGCATTCCAGCCGTCTTCATCCCGGCTTGCTTGAATCCAGTGGTGTGGAGAGTATGGGACTCACGTATGAGCATACCCATCCCACTTGGGGTGACAAATGCAAAAACCACAGTTGATGGACAGAATGCAGAACAATGTCATACATTCACCCCAATACAGAGATCTGGGCTAAATCCATTATTCTTTTGCACTCCACACCACCCCAGTTCAGACATGGCCATATGCAAATCAGTCTGACCCTGTGCCTCAGGGAACAGTCCAGCCCGAACTGCCAAGCCATGCCTTCCCTGGACCGGAAACAAGCTTCCGAGGATCGATTTCTGGCATTCCAGACGTCTTCAGCCCGGCTTGCTTGAATCCAGTGGTGTGGAGAGCATGGGACTCACGTCAGAGCATACCCATCCCACTCGGGGTGACAAATGCAAAAACCACAGTTGATGGACAGAATGCAGAACAATGTCATACATTCAACCCAGTAAAGAGATCTGGGCCGAAATCCATCGTTTTTTTGCACTCCACACCACCCAAGTTCAGACATGGCCATATGCAAATCAGTCTGACCCTGTGCCTCATGGGAACAGTCCAGCCCGAACTGCCAAGCCATGCCTTCCCTGGACCGGAAACAAGCTTCCGAGGACCGATTTATGGCATTTCAGCCGTCTTCAGCCCGGCTTGCTTGAATCCAGTGGTGTGGAGGGCATGGGACTCACGTCTGAGCATACCCATCCCACTCGGGGTGACAAATGCAAAAACCACAGTTGATGGACAGAATGCAAAACAATGTCATACATTCACTCCAATACAGAGATCTGGGCCTCAATCCATCGTTTTTTTGTACTCCACACCACCCCAGTTCAGACATGGCCATATGCAAATCAGTCTGACCCTGTGCCTCATGGGAACAGTCCAGCCCGAACTGCCAAGCCATGCCTTCCCTGGACCAGAAACAAGCTTCCGAGGACCGGTTTTGGGCATTCCAGCCGTCTTCAGCCCGGCTTGCTTGAATCCAGTGGTGTGGAGAGCATGGGACTCACGTCTGAGCATACCCATCCCACTCGGGGTGACAAATGCAAAAACCACAGTTTAGGCCCAGATCTCTGTACTGGGGTGAATGTATGACATTGTTCTGCATTCTGTCCATCAACTGTGGTTTTTGCATTTGTCACCCCGAGTGGGATGGGTATGCTCAGACGTGAGTCCTATGCACTCCACACCACTGAATTCAAGCAAGCCAGGCTTAAGACGGCTGGAATGCCAGAAACCGGTTCTCAGAAGCTTGTTTCTGGTCCAGGGAAGGCATGGCTTGGCAGTTCGGGCTGGACTGTTCCCATGAGGCACAGGGTCAGACTGATTTGCATATGGCCATGTCTGAACTGGGGTGGTGTGGAGTGCAAAAAAAGATGGATTTAGGCCCAGATCTCTGTACTGGGGTGAATGTATGACATTGTTCTGCATTCTGTCCATCAACTGTGGTTTTTGCATTTGTCACCCCGAGTGGGATGGGTATGCTCAGACGTGAGCCGCATGCACTCCACAGCACTGGATTCAAGCAAGCCGGGCTGAAGACGGTTGGAATGCCAGAAACCGGTCCCCGGAAGCTTGTTTCCTTCCCAGTATAAGAATTGGCTTGGTAGTTTAGTCTGCCCTGTTCCCATGATGCACTGGGCCAGGGTCAGACTAATTTGCATATAGCCAAGTTCTGAGCTGGGATGGTGCAGTGAGCTAAAAAACGGTGATGGATCAAGCCCTGATCTTTGGACTGGGTAAGAGTGGTCTGCTTAATTCAGACACTCTGTTCATCACCATCCCCTTTTCTGAATCATTTTTGTCCACCATAAGCGTCGAAGGGTATACTCAGATGTGAGTCCCTTGCTCATTGCACCATCAGGATTCAAGCAAGCCGCCCGAAGACGGCTGAAATGCCAGAAACCGGTCCCCGGAAGCTTGTTTCCTTCCCAGTATAAGAATTGGCTTGGTAGTTTAGTCTGCCCTGTTCCCATGATGCACTGGGCCAGGGTCAGACTAATTTGCATATAGCCAAGTTCTGAGCTGGGATGGTGCAGTGAGCTAAAAAATGGTGATAGATCAAGCCCTGATCTTTGGACTGGGTAAGAGTGGTCTGCTTAATTCAGACAGTCTGTTCATCACCACCCCCTTTTCTGAATCATTTTTGTCCACCATAAGCGTGGAAGGGTATACTCAGATGTGAGTCCATTGCTCATTGCACCATCAGGATTCAAGCAAGCCGGGCCGAAGACGCTGAAATGCCAGAAACCGGTCCCGGGGAGCTTGTTTCCTTCCCAGTATAAGAATTGGCTTGGTAGTTTAGTCTGCCCTGTTCCCATGATGCACTGGGCCAGGGTCAGACTAATTTGCATATAGCCAAGTTCTGAGCTGGGATGGTGCAGTGAGCTAAAAAACGGTGATGAATCAAGCCCTGATCTTTGGACTGGGTAAGAGTGGACTGCTTACTTCAGACACTCTGTTCATCACCACCCCCTTTTCTGAATCATTTTTGTCCACTATAAGCGTGGGAGGGTATACTCAGATGTGAGTCCCTTGCTCATTGCACCATCAGGATTCAAGCAAGCCGGGCCGAAGACGGCTGAAATGCCAGAAACCGGTCCCCGGAAGCTTGTTTCCTTCCCAGTATAAGAATTGGCTTGGTAGTTTAGTCTGCCCTGTTCCCATGATGCACTGGGCCAGGGTCAGACTAATTTGCATATAGCCAAGTTCTGAGCTGGGATGGTGCAGTGAGCTAAAAAACGGTGATGGATCAAGCCCTGATCTTTGGACTGGGTAAGAGTGGTCTGCTTAATTCAGACACTCTGTTCATCACCACCCCCTTTTCTGAATCATTTTTGTCCACCATAAGCGTGGAACGGTAAACTCAGATGTGAGTCCCTTGTTCATTGCACCATCAGGATTCAAGCAAGCCGGGCCGAAAACGGCTGAAATGCCAGAAACCGGTCACCGGAAGCTTGTTTCCTTCCCAGTATATGAATTGGCTTGGTAGTTTAGTCTGCCCTGTTCCCATGATGCACTGGGCCAGGGTCAGACTAATTTGCATATAGCCAAGTTCTGAGCTGGGATTGTGCAGTGAGCTAAAAAACGGTGATGGATCAAGCCCTGATCTTTGGACTGGGTAAGAGTGGTCTGCTTAATTCAGACACTCTGTTCATCACCACCCCCTTTTCTGAATCATTTTTGTCCACCATAAGCGTGGAAGGGTATACTCAGATGTGAGTCCATTGCTCATTGCACCATCAGGATTCAAGCAAGCCGGGCCGAAGACGCTGAAATGCCAGAAACCGGTCCCGGGGAGCTTGTTTCCTTCCCAGTATAAGAATTGGCTTGGTAGTTTAGTCTGCCCTGTTCCCATGATGCACTGGGCCAGGGTCAGACTAATTTGCATATAGCCAAGTTCTGAGCTGGGATGGTGCAGTGAGCTAAAAAACGGTGATGAATCAAGCCCTGATCTTTGGACTGGGTAAGAGTGGACTGCTTACTTCAGACACTCTGTTCATCACCACCCCCTTTTCTGAATCATTTTTGTCCACTATAAGCGTGGGAGGGTATACTCAGATGTGAGTCCCTTGCTCATTGCACCATCAGGATTCAAGCAAGCCGGGCCGAAAACGGCTGAAATGCCAGAAACCGGTCACCGGAAGCTTGTTTCCTTCCCAGTATATGAATTGGCTTGGTAGTTTAGTCTGCCCTGTTCCCATGATGCACTGGGCCAGGGTCAGACTAATTTGCATATAGCCAAGTTCTGAGCTGGGATTGTGCAGTGAGCTAAAAAACGGTGATGGATCAAGCCCTGATCTTTGGACTGGGTAAGAGTGGTCTGCTTAATTCAGACACTCTGTTCATCACCACCCCCTTTTCTGAATCATTTTTGTCCACCATAAGCGTGGAAGGGTATACTCAGATGTGAGTCCCTTGCTCATTGCACCATCAGGATTCAAGCAAGCCGGGCCGAAGACGGCTGAAATGCCAGAAACCGGTCCCTGGAAGCTTGTTTCCTTCCCAGTATAAGAATTGGCTTGGTAGTTTAGTCTGCCCTGTTCCCATGATGCACTGGGTCAGGGTCAGACTAATTTGCATATAGCCAAGTTCTGAGCTGGGATGGTGCAGTGAGCTAAAAAACGGTGATGGATTAAGCCCTGATCTTTGGACTGGGTAAGAGTGGTCTGCTTAATTCAGACACTCGGTTCATCACCACCCCCTTTTCTGAATCACGCCTGCATCCCCACCAGCCATGTACCCTGCCCTCTTGCAGCCCTCGCTCTGCAAATGCAGCCCGCTTCCAAACAGGCAGTATTGCAGCAGCCCGGCACACATGCAGGCCACATAGAGGAACCGTTGTAGACATTTCCTGGGAATCTCATGCTGGGGTGCTCTCAGCCACATCTGCATCGGTACCCAGGTCCTCCCTCACTGCAGTGACACTTCGCTGCCACTAACCAGCCCTAGGGGCCACTGGGGCGTGCTCTGGAATAATGGTGTTACATCCTGCACTGTATATCTGTATTTATATCACTTCCCCTTTAATGGCATAAGCCTTTCCCCATGGTGTTCTGGTTCTCAGAACTTTCCTAGTGATGCATTCTGCATCTTAAGTCAGTTGTACTTGGACTTGAAGCTGTCTACATGATGCTGTGCTGCTGAATAAAGCTTCTTGGATTTTAACCTGTTTCTTGGATTACTACAAATTTTGGCGACGAGGACTCCAGCCATCTACAGCACAGGAGCGGAGTGAACCCTATTTTATTTCTTCTGGAATTATTTTAAGACTTTTCATTCTGTTTTTGTCTTCCTTCCTTCGAAGAAAATTGGAATTTTGCATCTGTACCATTTTGGATTTATTTCCTGTTGTTCCTCATTGCCTGAGAAGATTTTCCCGTGTTTTTCCTGCATTTTACCTCGTTTTTGGACTTGTGCATCATTCAAGTCCTTCTACTGGCTTAGCGCGTTACTTAGGAATCCTGGCTTGCTGCCTGGATACCATTACGCTGAGCTGTAACATTCGCTCTCTGTAGCGAGGCTTCCAACCTGTTGCCTTGATACTTGGACACTGACCTCGACAAACGAAGCCTTAACACGTCAGCGCTTCCTTTCGGAATCAATCCTCAAGACGTCAACGTTGCCCAGCAACCTAGCTGTGTTTGGTACGCGTCATCTGTTGGTAACGCGTCTCCATTGAACGCGTCATTCCCTGGCAACACGTTTTTCCTCCAATACACGCAGCGTGAGTAGCGTCTCACGTAACGCTGCGTGCAACGTGCCGCCATTTTGTTTGTTTTGAACTTCATCGCCTAGCAACGATCGCGGTATTTCTTCTTGCCGATCAAAAACGAATGAAGTATATTTTGCTGATGATCACTGCTGGATATTCTGACTTGCCGATTGCCGTTTAAGAACGAAGAGACACAATTCTAACTGGCAATTACTGCTGTGTGGTATTTACAGCGTCTCCTTCAGCACCCAACTAATAATTTATTTCGTTTATTTATTTTTGTTGTTGTTATCATTTGCAAGATCTCAACATCTTTTTCTCTGTGTTTTCTTATATTTTCTTTCATCTCACAGTGTATTTTCACGATTTATTCATGATGTCATTCTACACATAATAATTTAGTGCATTTCATAATTTTAATTGTTACTATTGCATACTTTTACTGTCATTGAGTTAACTAATATGCAATTCGATCCTCCTGCAAAGTTTTTACAAGTTAAGGGTGATCCTCCCTTGCCTTGGGCAAGATGGAAAGAAGAGTTCTTCAATTATATGAAGGCTATTGATGGAGAGCGAATGGGGGCAGAGAGGAAGAAAAGTATTTTATTACATTGTTTGGGCTCAGAAGGGCAAGAAATTTTTAGAACTTTGCCTATTATTGTGCTACCTTCTGGAAGTGGTGATAATCTTAATGTTTACTCTGAAGCACTTGCCAGATTGGAAAAAAGATTCAAACCTACTGCAAACATTGCCCTTAATAGTTTCAAATTTTATACCAGGGCACAGACACAGGATGAATTGTTTGATGATTTTCTCACTGCTTTGAGAGCGTTAACTTTACGCTGTAATTTTGGCACAATGGCAGATGAAATGATTCGTGACCAAATTATTGTTCACGTCAAAAACAAAAAAGTCCAAGATAAATTGTGGTGTTTAGGTGATCCTACCCTTGAGGAAAGTATTGCAATTGCTAAGTCTACAGAAATGTCTGAAAAATGGATGAATATTGTAGAGAAACAAAGTACTAATCCTAGTAAAAGTAGTGTTGAGGAAGAAGTATGCCTTGTTAAGCCTAAAAATGAAGGCAAGAATTTCAGTGCTACGCAATTGAGCACAAAGAATGTGTCAATTAGTAATTTCAGGAAACCGGATTTTAACAACAGTTCAGTTTCCTGTTTTAGATGTGGAAACAGATCTCACATTGCTTCTTTCCAAGGTTGTCCTGCTCTTAATAGAACTTGTAATGTATGTGGCAAAATGGGACACTTTGGGAATGTATGTAGAGAAAAACGTTTCAATACTCAGGGGCGATCAGGGCATCCACGTTCTATTTCCAATTTTTCTACTCCTGCAAAAGTTTCTTCTGTTAATGATGCTGAAATCTCTACACAAGAACTCGATAGAGGCTATGTTGTCTCTATCATTCAAAGTGGTACGGTTATGTCAATTAGTAAAAAATCACCTAAATTCATGTTTAACATTTTAGGTATTGAGATAGAATTGATGGTGGATTCTGGATCCAAATGGACCATTATTACAAAGCAATATTTTGATGAAAAGTTACAGAATGTATGTGATTTGTCTAAGTTACAACCATCTGATATTCTAGCAGAAAGTTTTAATGGAGGCAATATTTCCATTGAAGGATTTTTGTGTGTTCCTCTAACTTTCAGAGGTAGATTAGCTCACATCAAATTATACATTGCTATTAAGGGTGTGAATGTTCTAGGGTGGCAAGATCAGTGGGAACTTGGCAGCAAGTTGAATCCACGAGCCAAGGATCCTATTGAGCTTTGTAGCGACCAAGAGATGATTAATTCCATTACTGATAGGGGAGAGGATGTTACTTCGTGGAGCAGAAAATTTGACAAAGTATTTTGTAATCAACTGGGAAAGTTGAAAGGGTTTGCACACAAAATAGTGCTAAAAGATGGAGCTATTCCGGTTAAGCAGAAATTAAGAGGTGTACCTCTCAATGTCAGGTCTGAGTTAAAAGATATGCTGGATGACTTATTGAAAGATGACATCATCGAACCCATAGAGTCCTCAGAATGGGTTTCGCCCATAGTTCTTGTGCGTAAACCGGATCAAAAGTTGAGAGTCTGTATTGATTTGAGAGCTCTTAATTCGAATATTGTCATAGATTGCCATCCGCTTCCAAATATCAATGAACTTGTTTCCTTATTTGATGGTGCGCAGATCTTTTCTACTTTAGATCTTAGGTCAGCGTACCACCAAATAGAGTTGACGGAAGAATCTAAGAAATTCACTGCCTTTATTACTCCCATGGGTCTCTTCCAATACAAGAGAATGCCGTTTGGTTTGGCTTCGGCCGCTTCTGTTTTCCAGCGTGTAATGTTTCAGATATTTAGGGATCTTGATTCTTTCGTTAAATGTTTTCAAGATGACATTCTGATTTTTTCTAAAAATGTTATCGAACATTCTGTACATCTAGATGAGGTATGTTCCAGATTGCAAAGCCATGGCCTTACCCTTAAAGCACATAAATGCAATCTGTTCAAGAAGTCGGTAGAGTATTTGGGACACACCCTTTCAGGGGAAGGTTTGATTCCAAAGAAATCTAATGTTGAGGCAATTCTCAATGCCCCGGCCCCCAATAATAAGGAACAGCTTTTGTCCTTTTCGGGAATGTGCGAGTATTACACAATATGATGTGAATACTCATAATGTGCCTCCTTCTCATTTTGTGCTTCCTTCTGACACTATTGCTTCTAGGATCAAGGAGGATTCCCGTATTCGTAAGAAACCCATGTCTTTACGGGACTTTGTATAATATATTTCTTCTGTTAGCTTTTTGACTTTTGTACATATGTTTTATTCCTTGTTTTCCTTTAGGGGGGAGATGTGTTACATCCTGCTCTGTATATCTGTATTTATATCACTTCCCCTTTAATGGCATGAGCCTTTCCCCATGGTGTTCTGGTTCTCAGAACTTTCCTAGTGATGCATTCTGCATCTTAAGTCAGTTGTACTTGGACTTGAAGCTGTCTACATGATGCTGTGCTGCTGAATAAAGCTTCTTGGAATTTAACCTGTTTCTTGGATTACTACAAATGGCCTATGCAAAAACCACAGTTGATGGACAGAATGCAGAACAATGCCATACATTCACCCCAGTACAGAGATCTGGGTCTAAATCCATTGTTTTTTTGCACTCCACACCACCCCAGTCCAGACATGGCCATATGCAAATCAGTCTGACCCTGTGCCTCATGGGAACAGTCCAGCCCGAACTGCCAAGCCTTGCCTTCCCTTGACTGGAATCAAGCTTCCGAGGACCGGTTTCTGGCATTCCAGCCGTCTTCAGACCGGCTTTTGAATCCAGTGGTGTGGAGAGCATGGGACTCACGTCTGAGCATACCCATCCCACTCGTGGTGACAAATGCAAAAACCACAGTTGATGGACAGAATGCAGAACAATGTCATACATGCACCCCAGTACAGAGATCTGGGCCTAAATCCATCGTTTTTTTGCACTCCACACCACCCCAGTTCAGACATGGGCATATGCAAATCAGTCTGACCCTGTGCCTTATGGGAACAATCCAGCCCGAACTGCCAAGCCATGCCTTCCCTGGACCGGAAACAAGCTTCTGAGAACCGGTTTCAGGCATTCCAGCCGTCTTCAGCCCGGCTTGCTTGAATCCAGTGGTGTGGAGAGCATCGGACTCACGTCTGAGCATACCCATTCCACTCGTGGTGACAAATGCAAAAACCACAGTTGATGGACAGAATGCAGAACAATGTCATACATTTACCCCAGTACAGAGATCTGGGCCTAAATCCATCATTCTTTTGCACTCCACACCACCCCAGTTCAGACATGGCCATATGCAAATCAGTCTGACCCTGTGCCTCATGGGAACAGTCCAGCCCGAACTGCCAAGCCATGCCTTCCCTGGACCAGAAACAAGCTTCAGAGAACCGGTTTCAGGCATTCCAGCCGTCTTCAGCCCGGCTTGCTTGAATCCAGTGGTGTGGAGAGCATCGGACTCACGTCTGAGCATACCCATCCCACTTGGGGTGACAAATGCAAAAACCACAGTTGATGGATAGAATGCAGAACAATGTCATACATTCACCCCAGTACAGAGATCTGGGCCTAAATCCATCATTCTTTTGCACTCCATACCACCCCAGTTCAGACATGGCCATATGTATATCAGTCTGACCCTGTGCCTCCGGGAACAGTCCAGCCCTAACTGCGAAGCCATGCCTTCCCTGGACCGGAAACAAGCTTCCGAGAATCGATTTCTGGCATTCCAGACGTCTTCAGCCCAGCTTGCTTGAATCCAGTGGTGTGGAGAGCATGGGACTCACGTCAGAGCATACCCATCCCACTCGGGGTGACAAATGCAAAAACCACAGTTGATGGACAGAATGCAGAACAATGTCATACATTCACCCCAGTACAGAGATCTAGGCCTAAATCCATCGTTTTTTTGCACTCCACACCACCCTAGTTCAGACATGGCCATATGCAAATCAGTCTGACCCTGTGCCTCATGGGAACAGTCCGGCCCGAACTGCCAAGCCATGCCTTCCCTGCACCGGAAACAAGCTTCCGAGGACCGATTTCTGGCATTCCAGCCGTCTTCAGCCCGGCTTGCTTGAATCCAGTGGTGTGGAGAGCATGGGACTCACATCTGAACATACCCAGCCCACTCGTGGTGACAAATGCAAAAACCACAGTTGATGGACAGAATGCAGAACAATGTCATACATGCACCCCAGTACAGAGATCTGGGCCTAAATCCATCGTTTTTTTGCACTCCACACCACCCCAGTTCAGACATGGCCATATGCAAATCAGTCTGACCCTGTGCCTCATGGAAACAGTGGAGCCCAAACTGCCAAGCCATACCTTCCCTGGACCAGAAACAAGCTTCCGAGGACCAGTTTCTGGCATTCCAGCCGTCTTCATCCCGGCTTGCTTGAATCCAGTGGTGTGGAGAGTATGGGACTCACGTCTGAGAATACCCATCCCACTTGCGGTGAGAAATGCAAAAACCACAGTTGATGGACAGAATGCAGAACAATGTCATACATTCACCCCAGTACAGAGATCTGGGCCTAAATCCATCATTCTTTTGCACTCCACACCACCCCAGTTCAGACATGGGCATATGCAAATCAGTCTGACCCTGTGCCTTAAGGGAACAGTCCGGCCCGAACTGCCAAGCCATGCCTTCCCTGCACCGGAAACAAGCTTCCGAGGACTGGTTTCTGGCATTCCAGCCGTCTTCAGCCCGGCTTGCTTGAATCCAGTGCTGTGGAGAGCATGGGACTCACGTCTGAACATACCCAGCCCACTCGTGGTGACAAATGCAAAAACCACAGTTGATGGACAGAATGCAGAACAATGTCATACATGCACCCCACTACAGAGATCTGGGCCTAAATCCATCGTTGTTTTGCACTCCACACCACCCTAGTTCAGACATGGCCATATGCAAATCAGTCTGACCCTGTGCCTCATGGGAACAGTCCAGCCCAAACTGCCAAGCCATGCCTTCCCTGGACCAGAAGCAAGCTTCAGAGGACCAGTTTCTGGCATTCCAGCCGTCTTCATCCCGGCTTGCTTGAATCCAGTGGTGTGGAGAGCATGGGACTCACGTCTGAGCATACCCATCCCACTTGGGGTGACAAATGCAAAAACCACAGTTGATGGACAGAATGCAGAACAATGTCATACATTCACCCCAATACAGAGATCTGGGCTAAATCCATTATTCTTTTGCACTCCACACCACCCCAGTTCAGACATGGCCATATGCAAATCAGTCTGACCCTGTGCCTCAGGGAACAGTCCAGCCCGAACTGCCAAGCCATGCCTTCCCTGGACCGGAAACAAGCTTCCGAGGATCGATTTCTGGCATTCCAGACGTCTTCAGCCCGGCTTGCTTGAATCCAGTGGTGTGGAGAGCATGGGATTCACGTCAGAGCATACCCATCCCACTCGGGGTGACAAATGCAAAAACCACAGTTGATGGACAGAATGCAGAACAATGTCATACATTCAACCCAGTAAAGAGATCTGGGCCGAAATCCATCGTTTTTTTGCACTCCACACCACCCAAGTTCAGACATGGCCATATGCAAATCAGTCTGACCCTGTGCCTCATTGGAACAGTCCAGCCCGAACTGCCAAGCCATGCCTTCCCTGGACCGGAAACAAGCTTCCGAGGACCGATTTCTGGCATTTCAGCCGTCTTCAGCCCGGCTTGCTTGAATCCAGTGGTGTGGAGGGCATGGGACTCACGTCTGAGCATACCCATCCCACTCGAGGTGACAAATGCAAAAACCACAGTTGATGGACAGAATGCAGAACAATGTCATACATTCACTCCAATACAGGGAAGGCATGGCTTGGCAGTTCGGGCTGGACTGTTCCCATGAGGCACAGGGTCAGACTGATTTGCATATGGCCATGTCTGAACTGGGGTGGTGTGGAGTGCAAAAAAACTTTGGATTTAGGTCCAGATCTCTGTACTAGGGTGAATGTATGACATTGTTCTGCATTTTGTCCATCAACTGTGGTTTTTGCACTGGAATAATGGCCTGGCCCTCCCCTACCAAAGATGCCCCTTTCAGCTCTGCTCTACGAGGGGCTGCTCTCCTTGACACTGAGTGGCCTTGGTCACTTATCCTCTCTCTAGAGAACGCCGCTGCATGGCTCTTCCGTGGCAGCATGCAAGCCACAACAGCAGCAGCTACACGGACTGATACCTGACGAGCTGGGCAGGCTGTGCTTGCCATTGCCTCACCTCCTACCACCAGGTCAAGGAGCTAGGCCTTCTTGAGGAGCCGCATTCCCTTCACCACTTTATGAGCTGAATCTGCCATAATCGCACCAGATAAGTGATATCCCTAACTTGAACAAATAGAACTTATACAAAAATGAGGACATATGCCAGAAAATCGCAACAACAGCTCTCTCTGTCACCAGCCAGCAGGTCACCTGAACCTAAAATGGTGGCAGGGATCCCAACTAGCCCCACTTTATACTTTGGGCTATAATTGGGCTATAAATGTAGCCCAAAACAAATTGGCAGTTGTGGGCTGCGCCACCCTCACAATCTGCTTGGGGGACAGGCCTCTCTGTGGTCAGCTGCCTCCCAAACTCCCCTTTACAACCTATGGTTCCTCAATAACGAATTTTATGTTTGTTATGCATACCTCACTCTTCCTACCAGACTCTACTTCCTCTCACAGTTTTAGGTCTAGCGGTAACCTGCTTTTCCTTTTACAGATCAGATAGTGCAGGACAAATGTGTGCAACAGTCATGCACCTGCAGTGGTGACTCTTCTATGGCCCTAGCCAGGGATGTAAAAATCTTCCTGCAGCCCCTGCAGAGCTGGGCATGGGCTTCAGGGGTTCCAGCTCTTCCAGAGGGACCTATTTTACCCAGAGGACAATGAATATCTGTGAGATATGGGAGACTCTGGCCCCTCTATACATTCTGCAGTGGATGGAGCTTATCATTTTACGTTGCACAAGTGGGTGCAGTGTCAGTTGGAAAGAGATGACTGTAACATTTCAGTGCAGTAGCTCACACAGCAGCTCTCATCTTCAGCAGTTTAGGCATTACTGTGAGAAGTTGGCCTGGTATATGATGTTCACTATTCTCGTGAGCACCTTGCACCAGTCCAAACAACCCTTATGGTGATGGTTGTAAAGTCAAGCTTATAGACCAGCTATCCTAGTGGTAGCATGGACAAAGCAGTCTTAGGCTAAACTCAAGAGGGCATGTGAAGCCAGCTGTTTTACTATATGTAACCCCTTTAAATACCAATCGAAAGGACACCACACAGGATATATATAAAATATATATGTATTTATTTCTAGACAATCCCTCTGAACTCGTTATGAGGTCAGAGGCACAATCACATAACAAGATACTTAATTAAAATATAATAAGTTGCACAAAATACAGTAGGGCCCTAAAGGCACGCTAACCCATATAATAAAGACCACTACACGAAAAGTGAATAGGCCTAGGGCCTAGGGAATCGCTGGGGCTATGCTGTACTACCAAGATTTAGGAAGCAGGAAGCCCACGGGTGACGTGTGCAGTGTCATTACTCACACGCAAGTTACCATAGAGAATGAATGGAAACGTAAAAGATGGAAACTAGTTCTTTGAGAGCACTTCTAACTGGACTCAATGAAAGTTACTTGAAACCTAGACAGTTGGATAGTCAATACCCACAGGAGCACCGGAGTACTCGTGTGACCTCACCCACAGAAAGCGGGTGCATAGGTGTCAAAGTGTGTCGGGTTTCGTCGCTAAATCCTATGGAGCCTTGAAGAAAGATGCTGCAGGCGACCAGGATAGAAGTGTCCAGTTGTATCCAAGGGCGGATTGAGGATGAAGAGTACCTGAAAGCAGAGGGGACAGAGTCTGGGTCACTAGCCAGTGACCAGGAAGGAACCAGGAAGGAACCAGGCGATGTCGCGAAGCAATTATGTATTGTCATGAAGCTTGTCTCTTCAGCCACGTGGACCAGGAGGCGTCGACGACAACCAGGAGTCAGGCACGGACTGTCCCACGAAGGTACTCACTGTCGGCGGTGTCGGCTTCCCGATTGGCATCAACAAGCCTTGGCAAAGGCAACCTACGCAGGAATCAAAGTTGGCTTCTTAATTAGACCAGCCAGGTCTGATGGGCTGCTTCTTTTTAGGGAAGCTGGGGCCAGTCTGGAGCAACCAGACCAGCGGTGTAAATTCAAAGGTTCATTGCCAAGATGGCCACTAGCCAATGGGCAAGTGACCGGGCAGACGCGTCGAGCAGGAAAATGCAGAAGGGCCCCACGCAGAACTCGTGGAGTGTGCAGGGCTGATCTTCAGTGCAGATGATGCTCGGGGCTAGGGCTTCTCAATCCCCAATGCACAGCTTCGAGGGTGCCTCAGAAGCTGCACGGTTAGCAAGTCGCTGACTTTTCAAGATGGCCGGTCCCACGTCTCGCATCGCCTCCACGGGTCTCAGCTTTGCTGGGGCTATGGATCGGGCTGAAGGAAGTCTGGAAGTCCAGTTCTTGTCAGGTTCTGTGCTCGGGCTCCAGCGGGAGCGTCGACAAAGTCGTTGATTGCTGGATGGTGCCTGCTTGTGCAGGGTGATCACTCCTTGACCACAAGGGAGATTCTTCAGTCGTCTTTTTGCAAAGTAGATCATTGAAGGTCCAGAGTTTCATTTCAGAGTTTCAGTCAGGATAATCTAAATTCTTGGGACTCAGCTCCTACCTATATACCAAATCTAGGGCTGGATAACCTACTAGGTCCCTCCTATGGGTGGGACCAGGGAAGGGGGTGGTTACACCCCTTTCCCTTTGTCCAGTTTCATGCCAGAGCTGGGGCTGGAGTGCCCCAGCACCGGTTTGGACTATGCATGGGACACCTTGTGTGCCCCAGGCAGTGTCTCCTTTCTTTCAGCCCTCCCAGCCCTAATACACAAGAGCCTGTCTGAGGTGGTGCTAGCACCTCCCAAGACAGGCAACCTATTGTCCAAGCCTCCCTCGCTGGAAGGACTCCCAGCAGCAGGAGGTCAGATTTGTGTCTGTGGCAGCATCATCCATTTTGTGATGCTGAGGCTCTGGTTAACTTTAACCGGGATTAGTAGGAACAACATGTCTTCCCCCTCTAGAAGGGTGGAATGCTACCCCGTCGCCAGAACTCGCGAGGGGGTAGTATTCCAAATCGTATGACACCTTACTCGGCATATTTTGATAAAGCCAACCCAGAGTTAGCATTTAACCGCGAGGTTCATAATGCACTTAAGAGTATATGGTATGGCAATATCCTAGAACAGCTATAAGGACATGGTTCCGAAAGCTGCAGACAGGCTCAGCTCATGCTAGAGCACCATCTCACATACAACCAAGCACTCTGCCTCCAGGATTGTTAAGGCCTGCCATAGGAGTGACTTATAGGTATATATGTGTCTAGATATAAGGTTAGATATAGGAATACTATATCTAAGCAAGGGGTGATTACATGACCTTGCCCCAGCTGAGTGATCAGCCAGTTGTGTCAATATGAGTGGCCATCCAGGGGTGGCATAATACATGCTGCAGCCCCTGGTAGGCCTTGGATGCACCTATGCCCTGGGTACCTATATTACACTGTACAGGGGCTCATAAGGTGACCCAATACCCAATTGGAGATGTACCTAAAGTACATGGAGTCCATTTTACAGAGAGAGCAGATAGCCTGGGGCCCTGATTAACAGGATCCCAGGCCAACTAAGTCAAAAACCAGCTAAACACTAGGCAAAAAATCTGGGGTAACCATAGTCAGGTATCCACCTTCCTACAATTACTAGGCTGGGTTTGGATGGGGTACTTCACACTTTCACCAAGTACAGTAGAGTCTTGCTTACCCACAGTCCCTCGTGCCAACTTTCTGAGGAATTGATGAACTGGGGAGATTATTATTTACTCTTTTGTTTGCCTGCCAGAAACACAAAATTGTCTCCCAATTTGCAGTTTCCCTCTCATTTTTTTCATAACTAAATACTTGCTTTTATCAGCAGCCCCCTGTCTATGTGCAACATCCAAGAAGATAGAGAGGCTCTCCTGGTTTGTGGTATTTGGACATAGTACACCTCTGACCTAAAGAAAATACAGATTTTTGCTTTGGGTATGAGGATATCTTGATTATTGAATGCCCTGGAACTGTCATACCAGTCATGATGTTAGTAAAATAGCTCATCTAATAAGTAAGCAGCCTTCAGTGTCCGAATCCTGCCCTTGCTCCCTAACCCCCTGTGACAATTCTCAGAAGGCCTGGCAGGCGTATAAAGGAGCTTCTTAAACTGGATCCACCCATGTCACTTCCATCTAGTATGCCTGTTTGCTCTACTTTCACTGGTAAAACCCAAACAAGGAGAAGAACTGCACCCGTACACTTTGACCCACCTTTCTAAACATGTGTGCTTCTGGGTTGCCACACCAGTGCTCTGGCTTTGACCAGGCCGGTTGCTATGTCATCTGGTAATCTTCAGTGAAATCACACTTTTGTGCAACTGCAGCAGGTCGGCATCAGCTCCCACAATCAAAAAGCCATTTCTCTGCTCTCCCATGTGCCCTTTTTGTAGCACTTCTTTCATTTTCCAGCTACTCAAAGTCTAGCCCACTTTCTGGTGTTGCTACCCTCTTAGTGTTGCCTTTCACCCATTCTGCCCTATCTGCAACTTCTAACTCTTTAAGTTAGGCCTCACTAATGACTTCTTATACTTTTTCTTTCCATTCCATCTTTTCGTTTTGATGTTTAAGCCACAAACAGAACACATAAGTGTTAGATCTAGGGGTCACTAGTTGGCTGAGGTAGGTACCAATGTCCACATAGTGACCCTTGCTTCTAGTCAGGGTAAGGGGGATACAATCTTTAGATAACCCCTGCTCACCCCCTTGGTAGCTTGGCACAAGCAGACAGGCTTATCAAATGCAATGTGTAGAGTATGTGTACCAACACTCACATTAACACAGTGAAAACACCACATTGGACTCCACATCAGTTTAGAAAAATAAAGTTATTTAATCTAAACTACACAAGACCAAAACGACAAAAAACAAACATTCACAGTTCAAGAATATGATTTTCAAAGACTTCTAGGGGTGCGTTAAAATAATCCACAGGTGCGTCACGTTTAGCTAAAAGTACCTTTAAATGCGACAAATGTTCCAAATGGAAGCTGCAGCATTGAAAAACAAGCGATGTGTCACTCCTGAGACCCTGCGATGCGACAGCCCCGCTGGACGCAGCGGGCGTGTTGCGACGAATCTGGTCTGCATGGGGAGGGATGCGATACCTTGTATGGATTCCGGTGAGCAGGTTCCGTAGGAATCGTCTCGCAAAGGCACGATGCGACTATCTTCGGGACGGCGACGATCTCAGGTGCGGCGGTGATGCGCGGCGCAGCGACGATCTTCTCCTCTCGCGCCCCCTCGATGCGATGGCTCTGCGAGGATGTTCGCAGCAACGTGATGCGGTCCGCGAGCAAGCGGTGCGGCAATCTCACCCAGCGATGACAGGCTCTGCGACGATACTCACAGCAACAGGAATTTTCCGGCACCAGGCCGATGCATTCTGCAAGTGAGGATGCATCGGCTCTTGCAGCAGCAACAGGCGCTGTGACGATCTCGATCTTCACGGCGGCTGGAATTTCCTTGCACTGTCAGGGATGCGCTCAACAAGCAAGCGATGTGCGAACATTTGCAGATTATCTGAAGTCCTTTTGATCCTGGGACTTCTTAACAGGAGGCCAGCTCTCTTCAGGCCCTTGGAGATCTCTTCAAGCAAGGGGACTAAGCAACAACAAAGTCCTTCCCCTCTCCTTGGCAGCAAAGCAACTGCAGGTCAGCCCACAAACACACAGCAGGACAGTCCTTCCTCTTCAGCCTTCCAGCTTTCTCCTTGGCAGAGGTTCCTTCTTGATTCCAGGAAGATCTGATTTTCTGTAGTCTGAGTAGCCCTTCTTATACCAGTCTTTCCTTTGTTCTCTAGAGGCAGAGAGGCCCTGGCTTGGTCAGAACCAGTTCAGGTCAGTTCCTGTGCACTTTGTTTTTCTGTCTTCTCCTCTCCTTTCAGAGAGAGGGGCAGGGTCGTCAGCCGCCCAGCAAGAGGTGGAGCCAGCATTGTTGAAGGCAGGCACAGTCTTATTCAGGCCCAGGTGCTATCCCCTCCCACCACTCAAGATGCAGATGCAGTCATTCAGCCTAGGGCTGACTCACCCACCCTCCTGTGGGCTCCCCAGCCCCTATCACTCACAAACCAGACAGTCAATTCACAAACAGGCCAAGGTACACAGAAAGGTTAAACAAGAGAACAGCCACTTTCGAAAAGTGCTGTTCTCAAACACAGGATTTAAAAATCATCCATCCGAAAAAATGTGTTATTAAATTCAGAGTTCGGGCTACCAGACTTTAAGTTTTTATCTTGGTCCTATGTGATCCTATGTGAAGATATGCAGGTAAACATTATACTCAGCAATCCCCATTGTAGCCTATGGGCAAGATAGCCCTCTCAATAGTGAAAAACGAAAATGGCTGTAATTCACTACCAGGGCATGTCACACACACCAGTACATGCTCTACTTTTAATATACACTGCACCCTGCCCATGGGGGTACCTAGGGCCTTCTATAGGGGTGTCTAATTTGTACAGAAAGTGAAGGGTGAGGCCTAGCCAGTGTGGACACTGGCCAGGGCAGCATGGCAGTCAGCAACTGCCCACAGGCACTGCAGTGGCAGGCCTGAGACACCATTTTAGGGCTACTCATGTGGGTGGCACAATCAGTGCTGCAGGCCCACTAGTAGCATTTGAATCACCTGCCCTGGCACACTCAGTGCACTTTACTAGGGACTTCCTGGTAATACAAATATGCCAATCATGGATAACCAATTACAATAAAAATGAACTCAGGGAGCACTTGCACTTTGACACAGATCAGCAGTGGCAAAGTGCCCAAAGCATCTAAACCAGCAAAATCGAAATCCAGTGCTCCAGCGGGCCAAGAGAAATTCTGTCTCATATATACAACTCTACACCAGGATACTCACCATAATTCATAAATCTATCACTAGGCCCATAAATGACCGAGACATGAATTGACCAACTGAATCTTATGACCTAATTAATCAAAAACACTTTAATAATACATTTAATTAAGTCATGTATCATAGGCAATGGATTAACTAATGGTAATTCAAGGAAACAAACAAGACCAGCTTGTCATTTCAAAATCTATTTATTAACTTTATTATAAAACAGAATGCATTTTTAAAGCGAAAACTCTTTTATTAGCAATTTTATTAAGCAAAATTATTTATTAGAAAGGCACATTTGACTAGCAGTTCGAATCCACATCAGCAAGAAAAATGCTCAGACATTTAGGTAAATTCCCTATACCCTATTTCCCTAACTTAGCTAAAGAAAAAACTGAAGGGAAAAAGCAAAGTCTCAATGGATCTTACGTGAAACGAATGTCCAACAGCATCTCTGGAGCACAGGAACGAACGAACAGTGCTCTTAGCAAGGGGGAAATTTATATACCTTTTTCCTATCTAAAACTAACTAAAAGAATACAAATATTCGAGCAAGACGAAACACGATTGGTCTAGGACATCATCCGATGAAGTCATACGACTCTCGCATAGCAAAAGTCATGTTTCTTCAAGAGCGGCATTGTTCATAGTCTATGCGTGTCACAGGCATCCTGAGAGTTGCAACATTAGGCAAATTATTTCCTCCGTCCAAGCCTTTCCACCGCTGAATATCCTGTCCTTGACCATGGAAGCTGAATCAAATGTCCTTAGCTTCCACACAGCCTTGTTTACGAGCCACTTTCAAAGAATTATTGTAGAAACATATTTCCACATTCAAACGTTGCTGTGCAAGGCCCAACTTTTGACAGAACTTCGGACATCCATTTTAGAAATAGGCCACAGGCCTCTTTTAGCATGAGTCTAGTATGCAAGGAAACACAAGACAATAATTAATTAAAGAAATGATAATTATTCTGTTACCCACCCCTACACTAACATTAACCCATTAGTCTATGTTACCTAGCTTTGCATACAAAAGAAAAAACAAAACACAAACTCATGAGACGACATAACATATACAAAAGCACATTTTTAAAGAATGCACATGCTATTATTCTATTATTTGAAACAGCCACAGTTAATGTACAACAAAACGAAAGACAAAGTAAATGTATTATTTAGAGCAGAATGATGAACATTACAAGAGCACAAGTGATTAAACCCGCGTGTTTATGTTGGTGCACATTATTCTAGGTTGTGTCAGTACAAAAACGTGCAAATCATGCAACACTCATTAGTAAATTAAAATTATGGGAGTTTCATTGCTGCGTACTTTCATTCAGAATTTATTCTGAAAGTCCGCTCCATCAACTGCACAGCATCAAAAATACAGGAGTTAGAGGCAAAAAGACAGAGGAAACCACGCCAAAAGATACCAGGTCTAACAATAAGTCAAACCACAATACAAGCTTCCACGCTCACACACATAAATTGAGACACCATAGCCATTTAGATTGCAAAGAGATGCTACCCAAAACACATATCACTCTTCAAAGAACAATGCCTCATAGAGACTACAAAAGCATTACCAAGCCCTTCCATCAACCTCATGCACACAACAGAGAGCACCAAACAACAAAACCCATTTGGTACTCTATCAAGCAACTGTATGCACACAACATTACACCATAACTGTGTAGTTGGCAAAGAGATACTGTCTCAAAAGCACATCCATTCTCTTGCATACCCACCCATCACCGGATTAACAGCAAACACAAGGCTAACTTTTCTACCTCCCTCATGCAAACACAACATAGTGCCAAAGACATAGCTGGTGTTAGACCCTTCTTGGGGGCCACAGGGCAGAGAGGAGCTACGGGTCTACAACTGTGGCAGTTGAGGTAATTTACTCTAGGATCCTGGGTTTTGACCTACTATGACTGCAAACTAGGCTGAATACACCCTTTACCACTTGACTCTCACGGCAGTGAAGTCAAGCAGTCAAAGTCTCCTCAGGAAGGTAGGCCTGGAGTCAAGAGCTCAGGCCAACAGACGCAATCACCTATTGTGCAGTCCAATGTTCAGCTTTTGAATGAAAAGAAAGTACTTTAATCCTACAGCATAATGTAATACTATACAGTGCATTTCAGAGAATCAGACGCAGGGTTGCACTCCTATGTGTGATCTTCATTGAGGCACTGTACTCTTCAGTACCCACCACAGCTAATGGAGTTCCCAAGAGTCTATAAACCCTAGTGTATAATTCAGGACAAGGCAGTGATTAGGCACAGGTGCTACTCCAAAAACACCCACAAGGTGTTAATGTACCCAACAGTTCGATTTTCTTTCACCTCTTCATGGCTATTGTGTTAAAAGTCTTAAATTCACACTTGAGCCATTGGCCTCTTGGGTGTGGGGTGACCCATTGGTGTGGGGCTTTGATACAGGGGGTGGCTGGGAGGAGAGGATCTCCCTCTATGCTAATGATGTTCTACTTCACGCACACCACCCTAGACAAATTATCCATAGACTCCTTCACATCTTAAGGTCTTTCGGGGAGTACTCCGGGTACCGCATCAATTGGGACAAGTCCCTATTTTTCTCGCTGGCGGGAACACCTCCTGTGCTGACGTCAGAATTTAAGGACCTGGCATACAATGAGACCTTTAAGTATTTGGGCATCTGGGCCACTAAGACAGAAGCAGAATATATGCGCTTAAATGTTTATGCATAAGTAGATAGATTGAGAGGTCATTTGGCCGAATGTCTGACAAAATATCGAAATACATAATATCGAGGTACAAAAATATCGGAGCATTAATATCGATATCAACAATACCGACATCCTATCTACAACAAGGTAAGTACAAAAATATCGAGAAAAAAATATCGATATAAAAAATATAGTTTTAAAAAAAAATGTTTTTTTAAATAAAAAAAATGTAAAATACATTAAATAATACTTAAAAATATAATAAACATAGTTACAAATATTGTATAATATTTAAAATTAATAAGTAATATACACAATTTATTAGAAAAATAATTTAACATACACATATAGTATATATAATATATACTTACTTAATAATCAGTTTTAATAATGATTTTAATAAGTTATTAATAACTAAAATATTATAAATTACTAATTCCTCTATACACATATTAACATAAATACAAATTAAATAATTATGCAAAACAATTTTTTAAAAAAATTACTTTTATTATTTTTAAAATTAATTATATACTATATTAGCTAAAACTATACAAAATATATTAAATAACAGAGGCAATAAAATACTATTATAACTCTAAAAATAAGTTGTTGGATAGCGTAGAGATAAAAATTACTATTCGCACTCCAAAGAGTGCTACAGTAGGGAAAGTGTTGGATAGCGTAATGGTATAAATTACTATTCCCACTCCAAAGAGTGCAACAGTAGGGAAAGTGTTGGATAGCGTAGGGGTAAAAAATAATATTACCACTCCAAAGAGTGCAACAGTAGGGAAAGTGTTGGATAGCGCAGGGGTAAAAATTACTATTCCATCTCCAGAGAGTGCAACAGTAGGGAAAGTGTTGGATTGAGTAGGGGTAAAAACTACTATTACCACTCGAGAGAGTGCATCATTTGGAAAAGTGTTTGATAGCGTAGGGGTAAAAATTACTATTCCCACTCCAGAGTCTGCACCAGTAGGGAAAGTGTTTGATAGCATAGTGGTAAAAATTACTATTCCCATTCAGAGAGTGCAACAGTAGGGAAAGTGTTGGATAGTGTAGGGGTAAAAATTACTTTTCCCATACCAGAGAGTGCAACAGTAGGGAAAGTGTTGGATAGCATAGGGGTAAAAATTACTATTCCCACTCCAGGGAGTTCAACAGTAGGGAAAGTGTTGGATGGCGTAGGTGTAAAAATTACTATTCCAACTCCAAAGAGTGCAATAGTAGGGAAAGTGTTGGATAGCGTAGTGGTAAAAATTACTATTCCCTCTCCAGAGAGTGCAACAGTAGGAAAAGTGTTGGATAGCGTAGGGGTAAAAATTACTATTCCAACTCCACAGAGTGCAACAGTAGGGAAAGTGTTGGATAGCGTAGGGGTAAAAATTACTATTCCAACTCCAGAGAGTGCAACTGTAGGGAAAGTGTTGGATAGCATAGTGGTAAAAATTGCTATTCCCATTCAGAGAGTGCAACAGTAGGGAAAGTGTTGGATAGTGTAGGGGTAAAAATTACTATTCCCATACCAGAGAGTGCAACAGTAGGGAAAGTGTTGGATAGCGTAGGGGTAAAAATTACTATTCCCACTCCAGAGAGTGCAACAGTAGGGAAAGTGTTGGATAGCATAGGGGAAAAAATTACTATTCCAACTCCAGAGAGTGCAATAGTAGGGAAAATGTTGGATAGCGTAGTGGTAAGATTTACTATTCCCACTCCAGAGAGTGCAACAGTAGGGAAAGTGTTGGATAGCGTAGAAGTTAAAAATAACATACTTATAAAGAAATTAATATTTTAAAATATTAAACAAAGTGAATTATTAAATTAATCTAAACTATTTACAAATACCAATACATAATTATTAAAAACATAATTACCAATGAATAATTAGGCAAAAATAAATTAATAATAAATACCAATTAATAATTATTTATTACCAATTAATAATTAATCACCAATAATATAATTAACAAAAACAATTAATTAAAATAAAATATTACTTAATTACATTTAAATTACTTCTCACCCTACTCCCCTATAAACTCATAACCTGCTAGAGAACATAATTATTAATTAATCAATTAATACAAATTAATTACCAAGTAACAATTATTACACAATAATATAATTAACAAAAACAATGTATTTAAATACATTATTACTTAATTACATTTAAATTACTTCCCACCCTATTCCCCTATAAACCCATAATCCGCTACCGAACATAATTATCAATTAATCAATTAATAAAAATAATTACCAATGAATAATTAACAATAATATGATTATCAAAAACAATTAATTAAAATAAATAATTACTTTATGGCATTTAAATTACTTCCTACCCTATTCCTCTATAAGCCCATAACCTGCTACAGAACATAATGATCAATTAATCAATTAATTTAAATTAATTACCAATTATTAACAATTAATTACCAATTAATTCAAATTAATTTTTAATTCCTAAAAATTAATAATTAATTTTGTATAATTAAATTACTTCCCGCCCTATTTCCCTATAAACCCACAACCTGCTACTGTACTAAAATACAAAATTTACTTAAATTACACTTAAAAAAAACATAATAAATGCATAATAATATACATAAAATTCATATAGAAATCGATATCAGTAACATCGATATTACTTGTTTTTTTTTTCAAACCCAAGTGAAAAGAAGATACATACAGTCAACATTTCCCCACCACCCACCCCCACCCATCAATTTAAGAAACACAGCTTTTTAACAAAGACAGGCGCAAGAAAAAAATAAAGACATATTAAGTTATTATCGGTAGCGTAAATAAAAAAGAAAGCACAAAAGCAAAAGAAAGAAAAAGAAACGAGGAGCACAAAGCAAAAGACTAGCACCGCAAAAGAAAACAGAACTTCAAAGACGTTTATACTGATTACCCCTGTTGTTCTAGCCATGAGGACAGTTTTTCCCAAACTTCCTGGCCCTTTTTCTGGCTCTTGAGACCTTTTTTAGCATAGACAGCTTTTTCTAGATGGTATGTGGCCACTAACCTGGCCAGCCATTGAGAACAAGCATTTGCAATGCAATAGGTCTCGCATTAGGAAAGTTTGAGCTATTGGTCTTGTAAATGACAATTTATTTATTTATGTGTTGGTTTTGAAAATAGCTAAGGTAATATCTTTGTCATTTATAATGCCAATAGTTATAACTTTCGCAAATGTGACACCTATAGAATTTGTAATGCAATATGTTTTGTATTTACGTGACTTAGATGTATTGATATTACAAATAACAATGGCTTTTAATTTTTTTAATTAATTAATACTTAAATAATAGTGATTTTATTTATAATGGCAATAGCTTAAACTTTTGTAAATAACTTTTGTGAACATTATGTTCAGTGTATTTTATTGTGACGAAAATCTAAGAACAGAAGTGAAATATTAACATCTTTTTGTCACATTTGTAATAAAGCTTAAAACACTGAGAGAACATATTTGAACCAGTTGTTGTTGAATGGTTGCACAGATTAATGCTGTGATGGCGCGGAGTGATGTTGTGGGGGCGGCGAGTGATGCTGTGGCGTTCATTGATGATGTGGTAGCACATAGTGATGTTTTGGTGCCCCTGAGTGATGCTGTGGAGGCCGTGAGTGATGCTGTGGAGGCCCTGAGTGATGCTGCGGAGGCCGTGAGTGATGCTGTGGATGCCCAGAGTGATGCTGTGGATGCCCAGAGTGATGCTGTAGAAGCCCTGAGTGATGCTGTGGAGGTCCGAGTGATGCTCTGGAGGCCTTGAGTGATGCTGTGGAGGTCCTGAGTGATGCTGTGGAGGCCCTGAGTGATTCCGTGGTGGCGCATAATGATGCTGTGGTAGCGCATAGTGATGCTGTGGTGTTCCAGAGTGATGCTGCGGTGTTCCAGAGTGATGCTGTGGTGGTGCTGAGTGATGCTGTGGTGGTGCTGAGTGATAATGTGGTGGCGCTGAGTGATGCTGTGGTGGCGCTGAGTGATGCTGTAGTGGCGCTGAGTGATGCTGTGGTGTTCCAGAGTGATGCTGTAGTTTTCCAGAGTGATGCTGTGGTGGTGCTGAGTAATGCTGTGGTGGTGCTGAGTGATGCTGTGGTGGTGCTGAGTGGTGCTGTGGTGGTGCTGAGAGATAATGTGGTGGTGCTGAGTGTTAATGTGGTGGTGCTGAGTGTTAATGTGGTGGTGCTGAGTGTTAATGTGGTGGTGGTGCTGAGTGATGCTGTGGTGGTGCTGAGTGATGCTGTGATGGTGCTGAGTGGTGCTGTGGTGGTGCTGAGTGGTGCTGCTGAGTGGTGCTGTGGTGGTGCTGAGTGGTGATAGCTCTAATCATGAGAGTTAGTGTGAAAGTAGTGAAGATTCAGTGCGACGTCCTGTAATGTGGCCGATGTGCCCATGCACTATTTCATCCTAAAGAAATTGACAGCTGTTAGAAATATATAACACGCTGTGTAGAGGTGCTCAGTAGGTTATGTGATAAACCGATAGTATCTGGTAATAAGAAGCGTAAAAATGGAGTGATGTAACCTTCACCAAGAAAAACATAAATTGAGAAAAGGGTGCATAAAAGGGTTCAAATACAGGAAAAAACGTGTCGGTAACGTGACCTGCTTACTGGCACTACGAATTCAGCATGAATGGTAGACACGAAGTTCCGGTGGTGTCGATCGTGTATCAGAAAAACGCCGCTGTAATCGGAGCAACGGTATATATAGACATGGCAATAGGACTACTAGAGAAAGTGCCCATGAGTGAGTAAGTGAAATGGTGTGCTAATAAAAATGGCGGAGTTCAAAAAGTAAACTAATGGAAATTAGTAGTGTGTTCAGCGTTCAATAGCCCTAAATAGTAAATAAACTAACTATAAGACAAGGATAAATGCATTGCGCAATGCGATAGGGTGTTTTCCTAAATATATGACGGTAATGTGTCAATCTAAAAAAACGGTGGCAGTAGTACAAAAACAACCAATTTAGCGGAAATAAATGTGAATTAAACGAGGTAAATGAAATATAATAAAACAAGTTAAAAAAAGTAAAAGTACACTGGGAGGGGGGAGGAGAAACGCGAGACACGGCCTGGCGGCCGTGAAAGTGAAAGTACGGCCGGCCGGCCGTGAATAATTAGGGGAGGAGAAATGCCTGAGGCAGACCGCATGCTGGAGGAAGCTTGTGGGAGGGAGGCTGGTGGCTTTGATGCGTGCACGCGCTTTTTCACGGGCACTGCATGAAATCGCCCGTTTGGTTAAGCTCTGGTTAAGCCCCTATATCTCTCGCCACCAATGCGCAAGCGCATTAGCAGGCGACACCTAAAAAGAAGGGGGGTCAGGAACTCTCCAGGCGGAGGCAACACAGATCCTCCAAACAGCCATTGCGATAAAGACCAGTCCTTAATTTTTAATCCTGGGAGAGTCAGACTGGGTCCCCAGGAAAATATTTGTAGGGTTTAGAGAGATAGGCTGGTTAGTGACTTCGCCTAACAGTTCCTGTATCCTAAGAAGTATTGGGGCAAGTTTTGGACATGTTGCAAAAATGTGGATTGAGTCGGATCCAACATCAGAGCAACAAGGGCACAAAGTCCCATTGCCAGTCCCCCATTTGGCGATCTTGCTAGGTGTAATATACAGGAAAAAAATAGTTTTGTAATGTTGTGCCTACAGCTTGGCAGAGTGTAGTAATCTTTGAGACAGGGCTAAAGAGCTATGGAAGATACTATGAGGAGAGTCAATTTTAGTGTGCCATTTATCTGAGACGATTTGAAGATCATCTGGGGTTTGTCTGTTAAGTATGTTGTATATAAGGCCGATGCGGGGATCTTGATGTTGCGCAGTGTATTCAGGAGTTCGACTTCCGAAAACCCTACAGTTCCCCCGACCTTCATAGAGAGGAAATCGTGGATGGAGAGATTCTTGAAGGTGTCTTGATTTTTCAGGCAAAATTTTTATTGTAAATAATCGAAGGAATTAATACCCTCGCTAGTGATCAGATCCCCTAGTTTCAGGCCTCCGGCCCTATACCACTCAGAGAAATAAGACTTTCCAAAAATAGCTGGTACGGTACTGT
Source organism: Lissotriton vulgaris (assembly GCF_964263255.1). Taxonomy (NCBI): domain Eukaryota; kingdom Metazoa; phylum Chordata; class Amphibia; order Caudata; family Salamandridae; genus Lissotriton; species Lissotriton vulgaris. Next base: position 1,376,800,968 of record NC_141695.1, read on the forward strand.
TGTTAAGAGCGGGAGAATAGTAGTTAAATCTGCCCAGCCAAAAGATTCTACGATTGTTGCGAAAGATTTTATAGTAGTTCATTAGGGTCTTGAACCGTACGTGCTTGTAATATCCATACGAGGTCTCTCGGAGCAAACATCCCCAGTGCTGTTCGTCCAATAAGAGTTGGAAGGGCGAGGGGAGCCCTGAGACAAAAGGAGTAGTTGGTTCTCTCACTAGTTCAGAGCTGTATTGTAGCACTGAAGCCCAATAGCATGATATTAGGGAAGGACCAGCCTCCTCGTTCTTTGGGGAGCGAAAGCTGTCTTAGTGCTCGCCTAGGTTGAGAATGGGCCCAAATGAACAGCGTAAAGATTTGTTGAAATTTGAGCAGATTTGCCTTTCTAAATTCCAGAGATATTGTGCGAAAAAGATAGAGTAGTTTCGGGAAATTTGTCATTTTTATGACATTACATCTGCCAACAAGAGTTAGGTGCAGGTTTTCAATTTGTTTTAGGGCCTTTTTGGTCTGAACAGCAAGAGGTGTTAAATTGTCTGTTACAATTTCATCCATCTTGGATGAGATGAGGACCCCAGGTATTTAGCTTTGGGTACTACCCTACTGTCAGGCCAAGCAATTTGATTGTGCACTATAATTTGTGTTTTATTTTTATTTAAGGCGTATCCGGATAATCTCCCAAATTTATGAGCCTCCAGTTCTAGCGCTAGTATAGTGTTTGCAGGGTCGGGAGAATGATGGCCAAATCATCGGCATACGCCAAGATGTTAGTGTTAATACCCTGGAAACTAACTGGTGAGATGTTAATATTTTTTTCAATTTGTTTGATGAATGGGTCTAGATAGAGAGCGAACAGCAGAGGGGAGCGGGAGCAGCCCCTGCCTGGTACAGAGGTCACTTGTTGCTGTCCTCTGTTCCTTCATCCCGTCCTCGTCGCCAGCGTAAAATGGAAGAAGTCACGCTGGAACACGGGAAGCAATTAAAGTTACTGTCCAAGTTTATTAAACGAGATACAAGTATAACGACCTCAGCCATAGCTGTTCTCCTCGCATACTGCCGCCCCGGGCGCTCGCTTCAGAATCTTCACCACCGTGACATTCTAAAGGCATGTTACTGCGGTGAGATCCAATGCGGATCCAGGGGTGGGGGTGAGAGGCATAACCAGGGTTCCCCCAACATGGAAGATACCACAGGTAGCTCTTGACCTGTAGGGGCCACAGCCTCTCTCAGAATGTGACAGTTGTGAGATTTTAATGCAGCAGCACACACAACAATTCTTATTTTGGGCTGTTACAATTTCTCTTAGCCAGGTGCAGATGTATTGCTGAGGTGATATGTTTGGCCTCCAGGTCGGTCTGGATCATATTGGTGCATTCAAGGAGTTGTGGCATCAGGTTTGTTCATGACTTCCACCTCAGTGGCCATGAAGTGTTCCTTCTACAATGGCAGCAGCATTCTGCTTGGTGCTTGTGGAAGTCTTGATTCAGTTCACCAGAACCACTCGGTGAGACTGGGGGACCCTGTGAGCACATGGTCTGCTCCAGGCTATGCTATCTCGTGGTTGCTTGCTTTCTCTGGTGTTCCCCAATCTGGGTACACGCTGGGCTTCTCCTCCTGGGCAATTTCTCCTCCTGCCGGGAAAGGCATACTCTTTCCTTTACTCAGCATGCGGGCAGTCTTTCTGTTGCAAGACAGACCTTCAACTCCTCAAGAAGGAAAGTGCAGACTTCAAGTGATGCTCCCTCATCTTTAGGAGAGTGGCTGTTGTGCAGACATCAACCCTAGTTACACAGCAGTTATTCAAGGTCTTTCTGTCCTTGTTCATCAAGACCTTGGAATTCGAACAAAGTGGGTAGTTTTGACCCACTTCTATATACATTTTACAGACAGTGCATGTGGATCTAGTGTCTAAGGTTTTAGAACAGATTTATGGTGGTTTTCTTACAAAATTTACTTTTCTGGCTGTTCCTAGGACACAGACTTTGTACAAGGGGATGGATCTTAGAACAGTTAGCAATGGGGCAGGCTTCCAGCAGGAGTATCCAAAACAAGAGCGCAATGTAGTATGCGGTTTCTGCACTTGGTTTTCATCAGCAATCTTGAAGCAATAATCAGGGACAGACAAAAGAAGGTCTGTCTGTAAATATATCTCGCCTTGAACAACAGAAATTTCAGTTCAACCTCTCACCTCTACAATCTACCAAATGGTAGTACTCAGGAAGAACTAATCCACACCCCCTTTCTAGCAAGGTACTCATTAAATGTCTATGGGAGCCTTGGCTCCATCATCCTTTTCCTCAGTTTCTGGTTCTCCATCCTTAAGACCTAGGAATGTTGTTAAAACACTTTCACTGTCAGAGGAAACTGGATCCACACTCCATCTTGTGCAATACCAAACTACGGCCCATCTAAAATTGATCCCCCTGGCCCTAATAGTCAGACTCTCACCACAGACAGTCCAACTACCAATCAAATGCCACACTCTCAATGCACATATATGCACTCAACATGCAGACAGAATGTCAGTTGAAAGACACGATGCTAGGGGAGTAGTCCACACTCTCCTTTAGACAGACAAAAAGGTCTGGTCATACTAATGATTCACAAAACCTGCTACGGTGCCGCCACCACCACCTTATGTAACTTACCCAGGGCAAAGAAAGTAGTCCAATGCCCACTATGAGGGCACACCCTAGGCGCCACTCCAGGTCACAGAACAGGTTTTGGGCCTCACATTACTAGGACATGCCTCTCTGAACACCTGCTACTTTAAATGTAAATGTGGGTGTACTTGTAAAGCGCACTGCGACTCCATGGAGTATCCTGGCGCTGAAGACCGCTGGGGAAACCGTCCTGGTTTTCCCTGTGAGAGGGTCCTTTTCTGGGTATCTCCAAGATGAAACCAGGCATCCCCGGCATCTGTGGGGGGCCGTTGTAGAGATGAGGCAAGCTTAATGCCCAGAGTTGCTGAGTGTGTTCCCTGGTTAGAGTAGGCACCGAGGCGAGAATTATAGAGTCCGTTTTGACCCTGGTCCACGACGCTGCCGTGTCGGGGATTGAACCCTGGTCCTGGGCCGTTCTCTGCTTACGGGTCTGCCGCCTCTAACCAGTGAGCCACACCACTCCACTCACTAGCATATGCTAGGGCCAAACAAAGAGCGAGAATACCAGTTTTGCTTCAAGTTGGAAACTGATGGCAGGGGTACTCACATCCTTACAATGTAGAGGACATTCCCTTTCCAACAGTTTGCAATGGAACAATATAACACAATACAATGACTGGGCAATGGATAACCGTTTTCTCTTGTGGAACGAAATTAAATGCATAGTTCTACCACTTGTGCATCGAGTCACAGCGTACACCACAAAGATCTAATACGACTTCAGATACTAATACAGTGGTGCCTCTGAACAAAGGCAAACTATCACTAATCACTACATTAAATAGACCCATCATTATCAACCCAACCAAACAATGCCAGTCCACCATGACTCCGACAAAAACAAAATCCCAGAAACATCCAGAAAAGCACCTCCAGAATGCCAATACCTCTACAAAGCCTGAAACATGGGTCATACAAATGCTGATAACATAACATCTCACAGATGTCAGCCATTAAAAATTATTGTATCTATACATCTATTTTTCTAGATAGATAGATATCTAGATAGATAGACAGATAGCTAGATATCTAGACAGATCAATGGATAGATAGATGGATAGATAGATAGATAGACAGACAGACAGACAGACAGACAGACAGACAGACAGACAGACAGACAGACAGACAGACAGACAGACAGACAGACAGACAGACAGACAGACAGACAGACAGACAGACAGACAGACAGACAGACAGACAGACAGGCAGGCAGGCAGGCAGGCAGGCAGACAGACAGACAGACAGACAGACAGACAGACAGACACAGACAGACAGACAGACAGACAGACAGACAGACAGATAGATAGATAGATAGATAGATAGATAGATAGATAGATAGATAGATAGATAGATAGATAGATAGATAGATAGATAGATAGATAGATAGATAGATAGATAGATAGATAGATAGATAGATTATTAATATGAACGAGAATGTCTTTGTGATCCACAGGCTACACACCAATGTTTCGCTATTGAAATAAACTAAACTTTGTAAGTTTTGATGTCAAATTTTTCTACATTCTTTTTCGGTTTTGTACATGATAAATACGAGCTGTAGGGGAGGCATAACACTTTAGATGTGTACAGCGTTCCAATAACAGAAGAGTAACAACAGACCATAACCACATAGCCCAACTTTTTAACACAGAACATTTTGACATTAGACTCATATACATACATAAATAGTACTATACAAGCGGGACTAGTAATTCTACAAAGCTGAACAGAGAGATTAAGTTTAAGCTACAGCGGTACGTGATTGATTAGGCTACATGTGGTTCAAAGTCTCAGAACAAAGGCAGGAGTTTAATCAAGCACAAATAATCACCTTTGACAACAACATACTCATGAGTGCAATAAAGTACAACTGGTCACCTCATACCTTGAAGAACAGTCTCACAGTGTGAGGAGGCGTGGGGGCTTGAAGGGGCAGGGCCTTGTGCCTTGAAGTACCAATGAGGCACTCTTTGAAACCCACCCCGCCCCAAAGGCCCCTCCTCACAAACCACAAAAAAAGCTTGCTGAGGCTGGTGCCAATGTCCTGGGGTGTATTCCCATGCCTTAATGGACGTCAGCAGTTCAAAGCCTCAGGAAAAGAGCTGGAAAACACCTATTTGCAGTGGTTTTAAGCTTGTTTTTCCAGCCACTGTGTGATATCGGCTCCTCACCAGGAGTGATGAGAGCCGATATCGAGTGTCACATAGTTGCACTGTGTGAGTTGGCAGGTATGTCACCTGGGAAATCTAGAGTCCAAGAAGGGATTACTGAGTGCAAAACATATCTGTCCAATAAAAATGATGTCCAATTTTATTCATTTGTTTAATATTTATTTTTCAGTATTAAAGTGAACATCACATCACATTTCAACTAATTCTGGCCCCTGAAGGAACCAACAGGTAGTAAGTTGTGGGCAAATGTTGGCCATTAGTGGAGGATTCCAGTGGCGATCAACCCTGCCAAGAGTCAGTTAGAGTTTAACAGCGGAAAGTGAAGTTCAGCCTAGAGTGAGGTTGGCTGACCACTGGGAGGCAACTACAAATACAATGATGTATGCTACTATACCACTCCTATTATTACTAGTTTTAGTCAGCTGTAACTCAACTACAAAACCTCAGGTGTGCTGTATGACAGTTATTCTGCACTAAGACATGAAAAGTTAGGAAGTACAGTCCTACAAGCTTTTTACAACATACCGCTGAATTAAAGAATGTATGAGGAAAGAGTGAAGAAAGGAAGCATCAATACTTTGGGATGCAGGACTGATACAGTTGATTATGAGTATAAGTATTGAATATATAGAGTGTGAACTAAGCCCAAGGGCATCAAGATGCTTATGCAAACTGAAGGAGGGATGCAGAACTAGACTACATGCTCATGCTGGAATATGTGCAAAGAGCCAGGCTTTTAAGGTTTTACGGAAGCAAGAATAAGATGCCTAACCAGAAAGCTCTCCTGGGAGGGAGTTCCATGATCTGGCCGCAGCCAAGAAGAAGGCTCTACTTCCCCACCTGGAGTTTTTAAACCTAGGAAGTATTAACAGGTTTTTATTTGAGGAGCGAAGTGGTCTGGTAGGAACATACCACTGGAACATCGCCTTGATTCCCTCTGGGCCTAAGCCATAGTAGGCATTGTGAGTCAGGCAGAGAGTCTTAAACAGGATCCTTTGGTCTAGAACAACCAGTGCAGTGACCATATGGAGGCTGTGAATGAATGGAATTTTAGGAGGTTCATCACCAGCCTGGCCGCAGCATTCTGCACCATCTGCAAGCGTCGCACTAGACCCTTGTTAATGCCCAAATGGAGGGCATTGCAATAATCCAGTCTGGAAGTTACCAGTTCCTAGTTTGTGCGAGCGGTTGCAGGTGGTGGGCACCAGCATGCAGATTTGAGGACCTGAACTTATTTTTTGCCATCAGACTTTAACACGCAGGAAGTAGAGAAAGGCAGCATAGGGTGAAAGGAGGAGGAAGCGAAAGAGGAAAAGTGTGAAAAAGGGAGAAAGCAGTAATGGAAAAGAGTCTACAAGTTTGATAAAAAATAGGAAGTGTAGGGTGCAGAGGCTTAAGGTGGAATCAAGAGTCAGCAGCCTTGGTGTTCAGCAATCCTGGGAATTGAATATCAGATGTTACGAAGCTGATCTTTACCCCGCTTTCCTTCACCCCACGGGCAATACAAAGGAGTAAATTCTGATTCGGGAAAAAACGCTCCGAATAGCCGTTTGGAGCGTTTTTCCAGTCGATGCAACCTTCCCCGTACGTACGACGAAGTACGATTGGTACCAGGAGCAGGACTCCGTACGAATCGTACAAAGACCGTACGACTTGAATCTCCGCACGAATCTCCCACGAAACCTGCTGTACGCGACATCTGTACGGTTCGCGGCTGCTTTTTCCCACCCGGCAAGTACGATTTGTGTCGGGTACGCACCGTACAACCCTTTTTCTAAGGGAGCTGAAAACAGCCATAAAAGCAGAGTTCGCCCCGAAACAGGTACGGAACGGCCCCCCGGTTACAGTGCGAACACCCCATGATCGCAGGGGTACGGTGCGTACCCCTGCGATCACGAGGTGTACGCACCGTACCCCGGCGATCTCCAGGTGTACACAACGTACCCCATGTTCACTGTGTGTACGGTGCATACACCCTTCGATCGTGGGGTACGGTGCGTACACCCCATGATCGCAGGGGTACGCACCATACCCCTGCTATCATGGGGTGTACGCACTGTACGGTGTGTATGTGATTGTGTGCTTTTCCGTACGAATCGCTCTTACCTGACGTGGACCATACGAATCGTGTACTCATACCCCGGTCCGGATCGTACTCGTCGGATCGTACGGCATGTGTATGAGTCGTACGGTTCACTGTTTCAGCCTTGCAATACGTATGGATCGCGACGATTCGGACGGATTGACGGAATACGGCTCGTACTACGGGAATCGGACGGACGGGTACGAATCGTACGGAGATGGCTCCGGATGAAAATCGTACAGATGTTTTTTTCCCGAATCGGAATCGACCCCATAGTGTTTACCTTCACATTGTGTTGTAATACCACACAGTCTTTAGACCTCATGCATTTTGTTTGGGGAATGACCCCCTCAAACCTCACTTTTTTTAGGTCAACCCCTAAACTCACCCCTTTTGTACAATCCCTTTACCAACCTTTACCTTAACCCTAAAATCACCCTTACCTGCCTTTCCCTCTACCCATCCGCAAATCCTAAAATAACACTTCCCCTCTATATCTGTACCTACCCCTTACCCCTAGAATCACCCTTACCTTTCTTTACTTCTACCTATCCCTTAACCCTAAAAAATCCTTACCTCCCTTTATCTTTACCCACTCCTTAACCCTAACATTATCTTTACCTCCTTTTCATCTACCCACCCCTAACCCTAAAATCACACTTGAGCCCTTTACCTGAACCCGCACCTACACCCCTTTTTTAAATATCATAAAATATATTGTAATTAAATATATGCATGTATACACTTACTTGCAGAGTAAAGGCTGCAAGGTAATGCGGGGTAAATGAAATGTAGGGTAAATATAACATACCCCAGGACTCACTTCTACTGGGGGTGGACTTACTTAAAAAACCTTGGCACCCAGCACTTATTATTTTTAAATTGTTTACAAACTGAGCTTTGACCTAGTACTGAAGCAACTGAAGCTGTGGGCAGACACTCTAGTAAAGAACTCTGACAGCTCCCAGTGTTACAATAGAGTATACTCCAGGGACAAAGATATGAGACTACAACCATAAATACGAAACATATCTAGACAACAAAAAACAGCATTAAATATAGATCAATGACCACAAACGATCATAGACAACAATTGTAAACATGGAGACTCAATGGAAAGCTACAGGGAATGCTCTCTGCTGACTTAAACAAACACAGTCCTTGAGTGGTAGTTCTGAAGGCATAACATGGAAGGATATCACCGCAAACCAACAGGGATCTCTGAAGAACTTGCCGAAATTTATGAGGCAGAGAAACATGTTGGCAGTGGGTATTGGTATGCGAGGTTAGCTACCAACCTGTTTTAATTTGACAGATCACACCTAAAAATCAACAATAAAGGTGTTAGAGAGGTGTGTCTGCCAATTTTAATTTCACTTTTTGTCACTAGTGGATGGTGATTCCTGATCACTCCACTGCACTTCACTTCTTTTTCCTTGTACTTTGGACACATTCTTTTGCTTTTCTTTTCTGGGACATAAAATGATCGCCTATGATGAGAAAAGGGGCCTAATCTGGTGAGTACCTGCCAGTTACCCCGATGGTGGTGTGCCCGTGAGGGGTCATTTTGTCCTCTACACTTTTTTCACCACTGTATAGAATGAGTGAGTTTCTACCGCTGTTGTGGTTCTTGCCGACTGTCGTTTGAAAATGGTTATGTTTTAAATAAAGGGCAAGGAACTGTGCACACAACCATAGAAAATAAAGAATAAAGGGTTGGTTGCAGTAGAGGAAATAGAAGGGAGGTATTTCCTTGGAAGATTTAAAATCATGTTTGCCTAAGAGACAGGGTTCTTGTTGTGTTGACGTTTATTGAGTGGAGGGCAACCCTGTGTCTCTTTTTCCCTCTGGGCTCCTTTTGGAATAGATCTCTGAGGACTAAACAGGGCAAACCACTGTTCAGTTTATGGAAGTGGAAAGCAGATCATTAAGGTACTGCACAGAGAGCTGAGACTGCTTATTGGTGTAAAGGAAAAATCAGGCTCTATCTGTTGAACTTTCACCAGCCAAAACGAGAAAAAAAGAAAGGTCAGATCAAAACAGCAAAAGCAAGTATCAAGCACACTCAGTTCTATAGATGCAAAACAAAGCAAGCGGGCAAGCTGATGGCACTAGCGCAGGGCATATGTCACTGTTGAAAAAGCTGATTCAAATTCCTATATCCAGTAGGTTATCAGCACTGAGTCATGCACAGACCCTTAGTATAGCCTTATAGCCGGTGGTCGAGGGCCATATGGGTTGTTAATGGCCCTGAACCCGAGCGGTCAGTGCCTATAATGACGGAGAGGTCCTTTAACAACCTGTATAGCCCGAGAAGGGGATAAGGCTCTTTGAACATTTCACCCACAAAGGGTAAAAGGTTCTAAATTAAAAAGTGAGAAACATGAAGACAAACATTAGAATATTGGAGCTCCGGGCTTATACCAGCCCTTAGTGAGCCAGTTAAGAGCACAAGTGCTCCTAGCTCAGACTCAAGAAAGACACACTTCCACCCTGGTCTGGTTCAACTCTATCACAGCTTGCCTCTGGAAATCTTTTCAGTACCGGACTCAAGCTCCTGAGTTGCCAGCTGGCAGTGGCTTAGCATGGCTGCCAAATACAATACTGAAAATGACACCTCCTTTCCCCAGTTGGCTTGTAAAAAACAGCAGTAATTTGGATGTAGTAGTTCACTGGCACCCATGGGCCTCATTGTAACTGATCAATATCGTGGTACATTTTTGAATATGCAATTTTGACGCCATAGTATCCTGAGGGAGGATGATAAGTGTGGTTTCTTGTACCAGTTCCTATTGCAATAATATGCTTAATTTGTACCACTGGTTGTCGATGGAGGGCACAAGAGCAAATTTAAGAGTCGGGGGCTTACTTTCTGTCATCAGACTGTGTCCTGAGCAAAAGAGAGAATGGTGGAAACAAGAGAAAGAAGAAGGAACTAGAAAAATAGGATAACAGCCACGAAAAGCGAACCTGTAAGAGTGAGATAAACAGGCTCAAAGTGTAGGACAGTGGCGTAGCTAGGCCTTGAGCCGCCTCGGGCGGTCACTGCTCTTTGCCACGACAGCTGTAGGTAAGAGTTGGGGGGTGGCAGCCGCCCCCGAACCTTGTGCCGCCTATGGCGGATCGCCGCCCCTGCTACGCCACTGGTGTAGAATATCATGGAAGAAAGAGGCATGCGGTGGAATTAAGAGTTGCAGCCTTGGGATTCGGGGACCCCATCACTGGCGGTGCTGGCGGAGGGATCCTAGGATAAACGTTGAGGCCCTGCACTTATTTTTGTATACTCTTTAAGTTGTACTGTGATTGTTGAGTTGTGTTCACATTTTGACTATTTTGTTGTGTCCTCCCCATTGTGTTTTAAATGTGTTTTTAAGTTATTTAATTCCTCAACTCGCACCGGATAAAGGCTGCTTAGGAGAAAAGGCCTTGAATTCCCAGTGCTGAAATAACAAACGTATCTAACGAATCAAAATCACACATAAATACTACATTTCATTGTGATAAACGTTTGGAAAGTGACAATGAAAACTATGTTGATGAAACATTGAAACGATTGGTCCTTGCATGAGGGCCTATCATTGCTCGCTATATATTAGCACACAGCAGCAGGCTGGTTCCTCTCACGCGCCCTGATTTGAGTCAAGAGTGCAGACCTGTGTCAGATTTAAGGCTGTTTCTTTAACTACTGATTTCTTTCTTCCAATAGGCTTCGCCTTTGTTGGCATTTCATCACTGTTGTGAATGCATTTCTATCAGTAGTTAGAGGCCGTGAAATGTAATGTTTATGTCTGAGTGTTTTATTTTTGTGTTAGTAGTTTCTCTGTGACTGAAGACTGATAACTTATGTTTTACTACTCTCCCCGCCAAGATCAAAACCTGATACTTAACACTGCATCGTCCACTCTTTCCACAAGTAACCAGCGCACCTCTATTATGAGCTCTCACTAGAAACCCAAAGGCATACTGCACCCTACAGCAACCCGACACACCCTGGTGCCAATCTCACCTATAAATGAAAATACTGCGACAGTACCGACTATCGATCAATCAATCAATATCTTTATTGTTTAGTTAATTAAAACTGTAACAATGTTACATACAGCAATCATTAAGTATCAATAAAACTCGTTATTCATTATAAAAATTATAGCTCCTCATAACATAATTCCATGCAATACATCTTTGCATCATCTCAATATAATCAAATAACATGATTTCCTCTTAAATTTGGCAAATAAAAAATGTCGTTCACAGTAAGAGTGATCGTCCAAGCCGGACTATGATTTTTAAGAACCAGTTCTGACTAGACAACCCTCCAAGCCATCATGGGCACAACAGTGTGCCAAACCATGCCATAGGCAAAGTACCACAAAGCTACCCTGAAAAATGAATATAAAATATTTAAAAACATAACACAGCCTCAATAGCACAATGCCTTGTCAGGGGTAGTAAGTGCTACATAAATACATTTACAATTACAACATCACATCATAAGATGCAGGCTGAGATTGTAATGCCTATATACCAGGCTTTGACAAAGTCACTAGGTTGCTCTATGAAACCTTTTGGCTTTGTCAATGTTTTTTCCCTTAGATTTCCACCAAAAGAAAAATCATTCAAATATGGCTGCTGCACACATGTATACATGCACAGTGGCAATATTGATTATTTTGCAATAGTTTAGTCAACTATAACGCCAGCCCCTCATGCACTGCTTATGACCTTACATATTACATCACTCATGACATGTTAAATTACATCATTGAGGTGAAAGAAAGGAAATCTATGTACTCCTAGGGAATACGGAAACATGACTAAATAAGCATTGACAAAACCACTAGGTCTCGACCATGAAATCAATTGGCTTGATAATGTTTTTTTTATACTAGCTATGATTTGATTTGATTTGATTTAGGATTTCTAGAGCGCGTAGCTACCCTCGGGCGTCCCAGCGCATAGACCATCTCGTCAGGACATAGACCATCTCTACTTGAATTTTTTCCAGAATTATCCAACGGATATCTTCTGGTTTGTGATTGCATTCTATGTAGTGGGATACCATGGGTGCATTGAGTTTTTTAGTCCTTATTGCAGATTTGTGTTCAGTTACCCTAGTGTTAAGGGACCTAGATGATTCACCAACCTAGCCCAAATTACATGGGCATATCAATAGATACACAACATTTTTGGTTTTACAATTGGTCATACCTTTGATCTGAATTTTTGCTCCATTGTGTGTCAGTTCTTTTGTCTCAATAGCCTGAGGACAAACTTTGCACACTCCACATTTATAGTTACCAACAACAGGATCCTGAGTGGTAATGCTTCTTTGAGTACATACCATGGTTGTAGGCATACGCGATCTAACTACCAGATCCTTAATGTTTTTGTTTTTCCGGTACGCAAAAAGTGGTTTTGGAAAACGATCTTTGTCTGTCTTGTTGACATTAAGAATATGCCAGTTTGAATACAGAATCTGCTGTAGTTGATTGTTTAACATGGAGTGTCGAGAGACAAACACCAGGTTAGTTTCTTGTTTCTATGTTTTGCCAATAAGTAAATGTTGGCGATCATAGAATCTAGCTCTTTTAAATGCTTGGCGTACCAATCTGTGTGGGTAACCACGTTCTTCAAATTTATTGCTCATTACTACAGATCTTTCAACGTAATCTTTTAGTTTCGTACAGTTTCTCCTTAGCCGTAAAAATTGGCTAAAGGGGATACTGTTTTTCTGCGTGACCGGATGAAAACTATCGTAGTGAAGGATGGTATTACGTGCTGTTGGTTTTACATAAAGGTCCATAAACAGTTGGCCTTGATCGTGTTTAACAGTAACATCCAGAAATTCAATTTCTGAATTGCTTACATGTGCAGTAAATTTCAGATTAGTGTCACGGGCATTAAGCCAAAGAATGAATTAATTTAAAGTTCGCAGCCTTGGGAGTGCAACTGTGAGTCACTGTGGTGTTGGTGACGCGGGGCTATCAGGACCTTTGCCTTTGTTCCCTGGATTGTAAGGATCGAACCTTGCCGCTGGCCCTGGATTCCCTGAACTGAACTGTTCCGTTTGCTGCCTGGATTCCCTGACTGAAGAGGAGAAACTTGCCGGGTCGTCAGGGCGGGACTGCGAGTCCTAGCAGGACTAGCGCTCTGGTCATCAGCGCACCTGCGACTCTTCCCGCCCCCCGCTCCGCCTGCAGTACTTAGACAGCTTGCGGCCCCTGCTCCGCGGGAGCCGCTCGCAGCCTTGGGAGTGCAACTGTGAGTCACTGTGGTGTTGGTGACGCGGGGCTATCAGGACCTTTGCCTTTGTTCCCTGGATTGTAAGGATCGAACCCTGCCGCTGGCCCTGGATTCCCTGAACTGAACTGTTCCGTTTGCTGCCTGGATTCCCTGACTGAAGAGGAGAAACTTGCCGGGTCGTCAGGGCGGGACTGCGGGTCCTAGCAGGACTAGCGCTCTGGTCATCAGCGCACCTGCGACTCTTCCCGCCCCCCCGCTCCGCCTGCAGTACTTAGACAGCTTGCGGCCCCTGCTCCGCGGGAGCCGCTCGCAGCCTTGGGAGTGCAACTGTGAGTCACTGTGGTGTTGGTGACGCGGGGCTATCAGGACCTTTGCCTTTGTTCCCTGGATTGTAAGGATCGAACCCTGCCGCTGGCCCTGGATTCCCTGAACTGAACTGTTCCGTTTGCTGCCTGGATTCCCTGACTGAAGAGGAGAAACTTGCCGGGTCGTCAGGGCGGGACTGCGAGTCCCAGCAGGATTAGCGCTCTGGTCATCAGCGCACCTGCGACTCTTCCCGCCCTCCCCGCTCCTATCTACTTAACCCCGACCGTCCACGCGTACGTGGGACGCGCGTGGGCCGCAGCCCGGGGCGAAGCCCGGGCAAAGGGCGGGCCCTCTAAGGCCCTCGTAGGCCAGAGTAGGCCGGGCTGGGCCCACCCTCTAACGTCTGTAGATCTGTTGTCCGTGCTACAGGCAAGTGAATGGCTATGCTGTCTGAAGAGGGAACCCCTGGGAAAAGAGGAAGACTACGCAACGGGTCTCTGGACAATTACTTCCCTAAGGTCTTGTGTGATGGTGACAAGGATTCTATTTTGGCTGAGTGAAGGGCTGAGCGGCGACGTTCAGTCGAGAGTTTGAAAAATAGATCTCTTACTGACAGTGCTCCTCTTACTATGGCCCGGGAGGGAGGTTCACTTGATATTGAACAATTAGTGTTACCTTTGAGATTCACCATTAAAGAAGTCCAAAAGGCTATAGAGGACACAACTGCTCATAAGGCCCCGGGCCCTGACGGGGTACCAGCAGACATGTACAAATCTAACTCCACTACATGGTCAATTGTCCTCGCAAATATCTTTAATATAGCGAGTATAGATAAAAGTAGATTGCCTAAAACCTGGTCTCGGTCTATAATAGTCCCAATTTTTAAGAAGGGCCAGAGAGGGGACGCAAGATGTTATAGGCCGATATCATTGTTGGACTCGTCCTTTAAAATACTAGGGAAGGTGATCCTAGCCAAGATCTCTACATGGGCAACCAACAATGATGGATTAGAACTTGGCTTAACGCCAAACTTACACTGAATCATAAGATTCTTATTGATTGTCTGGGGCGGGACAAAGGGGCTGATATTAAATGGCTGGCCTACATTAAAAAATCTTCAGCAACTTTAGGTCGACCGGAACTATATTTAGACCCGAAAAACTTGAAAAAAGAAGACATCAACTGGGTAAAACTGAACTTTATTAAGATCAGAGAAATGGAGAGAGAATCGACTGAAATCTCTAAACCCACAGTAAGGTCACATTTTATGCTGATTACTTCAATATCAGTGCAACCATATCTGACCATTGTCACACGCCCATATCATCGCTGGTTACTGACCAAATTTAGATTTAATCAGGCACATTTTTTGCTGGGTATTTACGAGAAATGGTGTGCCCCAATGGATAATGTGCCATGTGAATGTGACAATTTCTCTGACCAGGATTTGATACATTTCGTATTCTTTTGCCCCTTCTTTTCGGAAGGAAGGGCAAAATATATTAAGCCCCTTCTAAGAGAAATGGGCTTTTTACAGTTAAAACCTGCATTGCTGTTTCTTCAATTAATGGAAAATCATCGGGTCATGTTCTGTGTAGCGAATTTTTTGATTGCATCAATTCGCGCTAGACGGAAGAGACTTCAGACGAGTATAGCTGAATGTGTGCCATATGCCTGATAGTATTATTAAATTTCCAGGTTCTGCCTAATTTTATATACGCTCTATAATGAATTGTGAAACATTGTTGATATTTGGTGTAAATCATGTGTGTTACACAACCCCTATGTATTGCTAATGAATTTTAAATGTACAGTTCTTAACAGCTCTGTATGATGTTTTTATGTATTTGCATAGTATACTTTTATGATTTTTATTTAATCGAATAAAGTATGTTTTGACTTGACTGACTGAGTGGGGAAACTGCCAGTCAAGAAGGTGTCCCTTTTTTGTTGCGCGATTGTACCCCCACCCCCTGCTTGCCCACAGACCATATTGTAATTGGTCCACCGTTAGCAGGAAATAAGAAGGAGGGATATGCTGAATTAAAAAATAAAATCATACACTGGTTGAGGACATATAGGCCCATAGCACACAATATAGATGGGGATATAGTGCATGTCAGGCGGATCAATTGGCTGGGTAGTAGACGTAAAGAAATTGAAGGGGACATAGTCGTGGTTAACTTTAGAGACCCGAGGGCAGTAGACTACATTCTAAACTGGCCCACTGGAAGTGGGGACACTTGTATTATCCCTCGGGCCCTAACATATTTCTATCCTAGGTCAGAAGCTTTTCCCCCCAATCATCAAAACAAGTTCCACCGTTATAGACCAAACCCTCCCTTACCATATAGCAGCATCTATCCTCAGTACGGGCAGTACCCTGCCCAGGCTGCTGATCATTTTGGCTGGATTACAGTACCCCAGAGACACACAATAAATCATGACACAAGGATGGAATATCTAAGACCTTTTACTCCTCTGGGTATTTGCAATAGGTTTTCGCAGCTTTCCGGGTTGGAAGACTGCGATTGATGTTCACAGTCTAAGGGGGAGAGAGGTGGTCAGTTAGGTGTGGAGGCTCCGCGGTCAGGTGGCCGTTAAGGTACAAGGCAGGAGGGATCCCCTGTAGTTCAAAATGCGGCTATCAACAACATCATCGGGGCTTCATTGGTAGCCGCGAGTACGGTCAGTACTGTTGGCTGTACTGTACACCCCAAATCTTCCATTCGGGTGGTGGGTAGCTGCACGACCAAGGCGGGTATTGATGGGGAGAGCAAGGGGGTCCATACTAAAGTATTTAAGGGCCGTCGGGTAATAAACCTGCTATCTTGGAATGTAGCGGGGTTAAAAAGGAAGATGGACATACCGGAATGGCATACATTCATCGAGAAGTTCAATGTTTGTCTGTTTCAGGAAACCTGGAGCCTGCTACCCATAAAAAAACCGGGTTATACTACCTTTTTTTCTCCAGCAGTAAGCAGAGGGAAGGGCAGACCGGCGGGTGGCCTCACGGTCTGGATAAAAATTGATTTGGACTGGGATGTGATCCACCACGACTCGGAGTGTAGTGATATACTACATCTCTCCTCTAGAGGTCATGTTGAGGGATGTAGGCTTGAACTATTCAATGTGTATGCCCGAGGGGCCCCAGGGGATACCATTTCAGCTACTATACTAAGTCTAGATTCAGCATTAGTCAATTGTCCTCCTGCAGCTAAAATTATTGTGGGGGGGGGGGTTTCAATTGTACGTTCGAACCTCTCCTCAGAGATGACCCCCTTGGTATCGAAGAAGAAGATTCTAAATGGTCCATCCCAACCTTGTCTTTACCCCCCATTAGAAAATGGTCTGCTAGGGCAATTCAAATTAATACACTTACCAGGGATCACAAACTAAGAGCTCTTAACGGTAGGACCATGTCCGACCGGGCAGGTGCGATGACCTTTAATAGGCTCATAGGGCCGTCCAGAATCGATTACATCCTAATGGACGTTAGCATGTGGACTGACCTAATTGATATGGAGGTGATTCCTACTCAGGATAGTGACCATAACCCCTTGTGCAGCAAGTTTAAGTGGGGTAACTTTAAAGATAGAAGGGTGAGTGCCCCTACGAAGCTAACTAAAGAGATTATCCCATATAACAATAATCGTAGACTGAAATGGGATAAGGCAAACTTGAAGGAGGACCAACTAGGGACCATTAAATCCCTTGTGGTGGGCCTGTATTTGGATCTGGAGGTTTGGGATCGGGAAAATGGGAGTAGCCAGAACCCTCCCATTACCCTTGATACAGTCTATAACGCCACAATTGAGCAAGTAAGTCACTATTTTATCTCCAAAGGGAAAAGCCATAGAAAGAACATCACACCCCCCATTTCAAGCAACCCTTGGTATTCGGACCAGTGCAAGGGTAAAAGGAAAAACCTGACAGAAGCCCTTCTTTCAAGGGATCCTTTACTAGTTAGAGCGGCTAGAAAGGATTACTTGAAAGTATTAGCGTTGGCTAAACGCGAATGGGAGGAACAGCATTGGCAGGACCTAATAGATGCTGTGAGCTTGAGGAACCCGAACCTTTTTTGGGACTTAATCAATAGAGCTAGACAAGGGAGATCGCAACCACTAGCTGCTCATATAACTAGCCAGCAATGGTTTAATCACTTCTTAGCTTTATATGGCGGAACTGAAGACACAAATAGCCTAGTGGTAGCCAGCTGCGGGGGTGGGGAACCTACAGAGGAGGACGAGCTTCCATTTACGCCCTCTGAAGTAGCAGTGGCTATTAGGCACCTAACCCCCAAGAAGGCGGCCGGTCCGGATGGGATCCCAGGGGACCTCCTGATTGCGGAACCTTTGGCCTGGGCCAACCTAATTGCCACAATAATGAATTTGATTGTAAGGGGCCATCCTGTGCCTGATTCTTGGAAGGGGGCTGAGGTGGTAACTGTGTTTAAGAAGGGGGCAAGAGATGACCCTGCCAATTACAGACCTTTCAGTTTGATAGATGTAATCCAGAAAGTGGTTGGCAGGGTCATTATCTCAAGGGTTGGCGACTGGATGGAGGAGGCTAGCATCCTTTCCCACCTCCAAGCTGGATTCCGCCGAAAGGTAGGCACGATGGACCAGGTCTTTCGCTTTTTTGTTATCTATTGGAAGACAGTTACCATCAAAAAGGGCAGTCTATATATGGCCTTCATAGATCTCAAAACAGCTTTTGAACTGGTCCCTCTGGCTAAATTGTGGGAGATTCTAGGAGGGATGGGCTTCCCCGGTAGACTCTTGAGTTTAATTGTAAAGCTCCATGAGGGGAACTACGCGAGGATCAGATGGGGTACCCAGGGACAGTTGACTGATAGGGTCCCTGTGAGGAGTGGAGTACGCCAGGGCTGTGTTATGGCTCCGACTCTTTTCTCCTTGTTTGTGAACGGAGTGGTGGATCATCTGAGAGGGGAAGAGTCGGATGCCCCATCCCTGGCGGGGGAAAGAATCCCCACTCTACTCTTCGCCGACGACACTATACTGATCTCCAAATCCCCAGTGGGACTGCAAAAACTTTTGAACCGATTCAGCTCCTTCTGCATAAATAGAGGCTTAACCATCAACACCTCGAAAACCAAGCTGATGGCCTTCTCACCCTCCAAAAGATTTTAATTTTTTTTTCGCTCAATAGGGCCCCCCTGGAGATGGTCGATTCATTCGACTATTTAGGGGTGCGGATAAATAGTCGAATGAATTGGAAGGACCATTTGGCTAAAATGTTACTTGGTCACAAAAGAGTATCTGGGGTGACTCTGAGGGAGTATCGAGAGTCAACAAGTAAACCTGTGTCCCTGGTCATGGCCATTTATGAGGGCCAGATACTCCCGGCTGCATTATATGGCTCTGAGCTTTGGGGGTTTGAAAACGTTACGGAACTTTCCTTAGCGGAAAATAAGTTTCTGAGGGAGGTGGTGGCTCTCCCCGCCTCTACCCCGCTGATCCCCTTGTGACTAGATTTGGGCAGACGAGCCCTCAAGGACCTAGTAAGGCTGCGTCCACTGCTCTTCTGGGTCCGCTTAAGAAGGACTAAGGAGCTTGTCAAATATGCTGAAGGGTTGGATGACCTATTATTGCTTGATACTGGCAATAAGATTGGATGGCTGAACAATGTGAGACACCTGGTTTTCCAACTGGGACTGAGAGATGCATGGGAGACACAAATGCCGCCGCCCAAACTAGTGATCAAGAAGCTATACTGGGATTGGGTACAGGGCGAGGCAATACGCGGTTTGGTTGGGGGTTCACTCACTGATCGGTTTTTAGAGTTCAAATGGGCTAAAAAGCTGGAACCCTTTTTTGATCTTATAACCAAACCTCTAGACAGAGCGTTATATTTAAAACTAAGGTACGGGACCCTCCCGGTGCATGAATTCACTGCGAGGTGGTCCAACTCTGGTGTCCCTTCGCGTTCGTGCCCTGGTTGCGCAGCCCCTAAGGAGTCTGTGGCCCACTTATTTTTTGCCTGCCCCGCCTACAAAGTGGCTCGGAAGATCTGGCTGAAACCAGTATGCAGGGAGTTGGGGTTGAGGTGTCACAGACTGGCCTTACGTGTACTCTCCACTGACTCAACATCCACTGCCATGATATGCGGGGTGGCAAAATATTTGAGTAGTGCATGGCTGACGCGCTCAAGGATATTGAAGCTGCATTCTAGGCTACCAATTGATTGACTGTATGTAATTGATGGCTCTCCTATTTAACTTAGAGAACTGTTGAGAATGCTTCGTCCTAGGTCTATATTAATTATATTGTTATATTTTTTTACTGTTTTTAGCGGGGGAAATGTATTTTTATTGTGTATATGTACTCTTTTATGGTGAACAATTTTTACCGAATAAAGATATTCAACAAAAAAAAAAAAAAAATGTAAAGTCTCTTCTGTGTCATCCCATATAAAGATGACGTCATCAATATATCGTGACCAATAAAACATAGATTCAAAAAATGGTGCCATTTTGTTAAAGATGTTAAATTTTTCCAAATGTACCACATAGATATTAGGGACAGTAGGAGCGCAGGCTGCACCCATACTAACGCCTTTTGTTTGTTTGTAGAGATTGCCTCTAAATTCAAATACATTTTCCTCCAGGACAATTTTAAGGCACCCCAAAATTAAATTGATATTACAATCAATGTTGTACGTTTCCATAAACCATTTTGTGGCATCTATTGCCTCTGAACATGGAATGTTGGAATACAAACTTTCGACATCAAGTGTCACAATCCATTGTCTTTGGGCTTTAAAAGCAGTACCTTCTAGTTGACTGATGATGTGGCATGTATCCCGTACATATCTGGTATACCTGAAATATGAGGGCGCAAAATTGCGTCCAAATATTCAGATAAGGGTTCTGTTATGCTGCCTATAGTTGTCACAATGGGTCGGAAGGGGGGATCCAATTCATCTTTGTGCACCTTAGGGGTGCCATGTAGACTGGCCATCCTAGGATTTTCAATATTGAGGTATTCATGCTCTTTTCTGCAAATATCTCCATTTTGCAGTGCTGTAGATGTTAATTTATAAATTTTTTGCCTTGTTTTAGCTGTAGGGTTTCGAGTGATTTTACTATAAAGATTACCATCACTAAGCATGTGTTCGATCTTAGTAATATAGTTATCAGTATCTAGGATTGCTATTCCACCTCCCTTATCGCAGCTTTTTATGATTATTTCTTTTGAGTTTTTTAACTGCTGCAATGCCTTGTATTCCTCTGTATTGATGTTACAGGGGGTATTTGGTATATTTTTTATATAGTATAAATGTTTGTCGTTTTGAGAGATATGGTACTTATTAATTGAATGTTTGCTATAATTGCACTTTTCCTACACTGTCTATCTGTGGAGCTTTCACCAGCCAAAACGAGAAAAAAGAAAGGTCAGATCAAAACAGCAAAAGCAAGTATCAAGCACACTCAGTTCTATAGATGCACAACAAAGCAAGCGGGCAAGCTGATGGCACTAGCGCAGGGCATATGTCACTGTTGAAAAAGCTGATTCAAATCTATCTGCTTTAAATGCAGGTGCATTGCGGTGGCCATCTTGAAACTTGTTTGTTAAAATATTACAAAAAGCATTAAAAGATGGGCATCCATATTGGGGTGGTCAATCCATTTAAGGTAACGTCTTCCAATACCAAGGTGGGCGGCAAAAATGAACAAGCGGACTTAGAGGCAAAAAGATGCTTGGTGAGTGGGGGCAAGGGTGTGAGTGAGAGAAAGAGATGGGGATGGGCTTAGAAATAGAGCGGGAGACAAAAAAGTCCCTCTCATGTGCTGGAAAGCTAGCATGATGTCAGCAGTAGAAGGATACATCATCCAATCAAAACACTGTGAGAGCGAAATGTTCCTGGGTGGGTCAATCATTAGAATAGGCTTGAAAACCATCAAATTAAAATCAGGGAAGCTACTTAGACAACAAAGCCATGCAATCGTGAGTAAGTGCTTGACCCAAACCCCTCTGTAAGTTTACCTGACTCATTGAAAATAATAGATCTCCAAGATACAGGGAAAGCTGTCCGTAGTCGAGACCATTACCTATTACATGGCCAGATCACAATTTGATCAAGTTCCTCATCCCTTGCAATAAACCTCAACCATCTTGCATCCTGCCTATTAATAAAAGAGTTCAACAGGGTTCCTCCCGGAGCCCAACATTGTTCAATATCTATGTAGACCTCTGGCTCATATCATAAGATCATGCGACTTTGAGACTGTATCATATGCAAACAACCACCCAACATCTCATCTCCTGTGGGCAAGGCCTGAAACTAAGTATAGGTTTGCTAGCTGCATGAGAGAAATTGTTTACTGACTCCAATTAAAACTGAGATTGTACTATTTCACAAAGGGCAGGAGCTTTGGTCGGCGGGTTGGTCGCCTGCGGAATTTGGCCCTTCCACAGTTCCAAAACAGGTTGTGATAATCTTGGTATTAAGCTTGGATAAACTCTTTCTTTGAAGGATCAGGTTAGCTCTACCTGTGGTACCTGCTTTTCCACTATGCATCTCCTAAAAAAAAAGTGTTTATCTAGCTCCCTTCGACTTTAGAAAGACTTTGGTCCAGGCACTAATCATGAGTTGCCTCAACTATGGTAAAGATTAACTGGTGGCAGCCACTTACACTCTGCTGTCATATTTGCAAGTAGTGCAGAATACAGCCAAATGCCTTTTCTGTAATATCCCTTCTTGGTCCTCTTCAGCACCCATCCTAAAAGCCTTACACTGATTACCCATCAGGGAAAGTGTCATCTTCAAGCTTTGCTGTCTGACTCACATAGCTCCTAGGCACTCACTACCTGTCTACCGTTTTTCCTGACTTCTTCAGGCCCAATCTACAAGGTTACTCAGGTCTACCAACAAGGCACCCCTAAGGATTCATTGTATCTATCCAGCCAGATTTGGGGGACAGTCGTTTTCTTAACTCACCCCAATTCACTGGAACAAACTACTCCTGCATATTCGCACCCGTCCTAACCACCCAAGTTTTAAAAACTTCTAAAAACTTGGTTGTTTTCATTCCTCTGTACCATTGTTCAGTAGCTAGCACCAAGATACTCCTTCGGGAGTGAGTCGCCACGCTATATAAGATTCTTTAACATAACTTAACATAATATAGTCCCCTCACATCAGCAGTGGGAGGATATAAGTCAATTGATGTAAACAAGTTATATTACACGTGAGTGACAAACACAAGAATATGTAAGCCATCAGATAAAGAGCAGAGAACTGAGATAGACAAGTAAGCCATAAATCATGAGTGAGAGGTAGACGAAAAGTGCACTTTGTATACTGTAGTGTAGACAAGAGATCAGAAACACAGACAGTTTAAATCTGTCATTAGGTTAAGAATTAAAAATGCACTATGCACTGGCTATGTGATGGACAACTGTTCCCTCAAATCATGGTCACAGTGGATAATCCTTCGGCACACCTTCCCACCACGTCAAACACCCCAAAGATGTTCCTAGTTCAGCATAATTTTACATTTGCATTTACAACATTCAACTTTGGAACTTAAGTATTTATTGACAATTAAATAAGATCCTAATGATAATTGGTCAGGTACAGCCCTTGAAGAAAACTTTTCCATTGGGAACGCACTGGCTGAAAACCTAAAGATGAAGTCCACAATGCCCCCGGAAAGGCAGAATAATGTAAGTTCCAACGTAGACTCTCTTCTTGTGTGCACTTTAATGCATTGTAGGGACTTGTCTACTAGTTATTACCTCAACTCCAGGCCAACAAGTATTTAGAATCAGGCGAATCAGAACACGTTGACCTCTTTCCGGTGACTCTTTGGATTGTTATGTCCTGCAAATCTTGTCTGTTTTTTAATTTCCTCATGGATCCCAACACTAGCTAATTAAAATGTTCTAGTCATCCATTGATCATTTTAATTCACTGGGTCCTATCTACTTTCACACATTCCTTTAGAAAATTACTTTCTACAAGGAGTTAGTTTGTTGCTTCTTTCTTATACGTAAACGCATGAGAAAAGATCTCCTAAAAGCGCTCTGCAAGGAGTCCTTTGGGTACTGCACAACCCACTCAACTTGGAGCATGACCTGACAATGAAGCATGCCAAATTGGTGGGTGAGGGTCTGTGCATCCTGAATAAGGATTACCCTTGGATCTAAGAATACCCTACATTTAGCGGCTTCAAACAAGTCGATTGCCATGGAAACGTCATACCTTGTTCATGACACATTTGTATTGAGAGTACAGATGTAATTCAGAGAAAAGTATTTGTGATCTGAGCCCCCAGAATGTAATCAAATAGGAGATTTTTAAGTATTACACTTAAAAAAGGAAGCAGGTTGCAAATGATAGAAAGTATATGAAAAAGCTAATCCATTTGGTATCCTTGTACAAGGTCAAAAGTCAAGCATAAGTATGGCAGCCTTGCTAAGAGGTGTTCATATTGTGCATGAAATGATGCCTAGGTACCCGCACCAAGGCTTAAGCCACAGTAGGGGAGGATGTTAATAGCATGTGGTTAATCTTCCACCATTAGGTTTCTGTGGTGAATATTTGATAAGATAAGCCCCCAAGCCAATGCAAGGGTGGACCCTATATATATATATATATATATATATATATATATATATATATATATATATATATATATATATATATATATATATATATATATATACCCAGAAGCTCAGTTGATAGATAAAAACGGACATGGACCACAATTGAAGTGCTTGCTGTATTTTTAATTTAAGCTGCCCCCAACTGTGCATTTCGGCCGTCGCCGGCCTTGATCACATGCCTATAGGGATAAGCATTATTAATGTGATGAGTGCATAGTAGAAATTAATGAATGCCAATGACACACTATGGACTTTACAACTTCAGTATCTAGAATTGCATTAAACATTATTCGTATATTTCTCAATACATGCATACCTGATGTCCAAATATCAAGACAGCTAATAATTAATAAATAAATACTTACATGCATTGGTTCATAGTTAAGAAAATACTTTTATTAATACCTTAATGGTTGTAGAAGCTGTGCAAAAACACATCATGGTAAAATACCTAGAATCCACATCTGTCCATAAAAGTTGATTAATATGATTACAACATAAAGTGCAAAATGTGCAACCACCCCATGTGTATTTTACTTTAAAGTGTGTATCTACAACAAGAGAGAAAGGGAAAGACGGCTACTCTCCTACCCCTCAATATAAATGATTGTAATCAACAAAAGAGCGCCCTGGACATTATAACCATGAAGAACCCTATTCTTCTGTGTAAACAAGGTGGAAAACCTATCCTAAAAGTGAGTGGTCAGATGGTGCATAAATCTATGCATATGTGAAGGAAAAAGGGAAAATTAATTATTTTCTAAAAGAACCCTCACTTACCCTAGAGGTGACATGCTTCATCATTGGGTTTGTTCACAGGGGGGCTGACTATCCCCTCCTGTGTGCTACCACGCCTGCAAGTGCAGCGGAGCAGGTGTGTGTGAAAGTGGTGATCAGTGCAAAAAGTGTGTGGATAAAAGATCACAACCGTGCCTCAACAGACTTTATTCGGGGCCAGTTGTTTCACATTAAAATTGGTATAATCACTGGATGTTTTGATTTTAGTCCAGCGATACCAATAGGTGACTGGTCAACATGTTTCTGCTGTAAAAAGCTAAAGTCAGCTCAGCTTTCTTCAGGACCAAATTAAAACTAAACAAAACAATCCTACGGGGGTCCAAGCACGCTAAGGCCTGCCCACACCGTTAGGAAATGAAAAGTGAGGTAAGATAACAATTTCTACTGTCCTCAGGATAACTCATGGTTTACCCATCCAACTCCTGTTAGTCATCAGGCGTTGTATAGTGCTAGGTTTTATAAACCGCTACATGGGCTCAGAGGGATCAGCAGATCTTCACTCGCTGTCGGAATTACAGACTGCGAGACTCGCCGCCTCTCAACCTACTCGGTTGGTCCCAATGGCCCAAAACCATAAAGTATAAACTATAAAGTGCCTAGGTGCTAAGTGCTGTTGTTAATGTTTATTCGTGTAAAAACTGAGTTCTTGCTTGTAAAGGAAATATTTTCTTTATTTATATTCTTCGCATATTTTCCACATATTTTTACAATGACGTTGTACATTGATTGAACACACAGCCTCTAATTTGTACATTTAGAAGGTAAAAAACTGATTCCTGATTTCAAGCAATGATTGAGAAAAATATATATATATAATAAAGCGATAACTATCTATATAAGTAAATATATGGGTATATTTACAAAGCTGAAATATTTCATAATCTATTTACAAACAGGTATAAAATCTTCAGTGGTGGTAAGTCCCCCGGGGCTTTTAGTATCTAAGTCAAGGATGAATCGTGTTTCTAATCTTCTGAGTTTCACTGCCTTGTTGCTGCCTATTCTCTGCATGGGGACTGAATCAATTAAGAAGTATTTAAAATCATTCAAGTTTTTGTTGTAGGTTTCTTTGAAATGACGTACTACTGGGTACATGTAAATATATATATTTTTTACAAGCACTAGCAGGCGAACCTTTCCCTTTCTAGAATCACAGAACAGAAAATGTAGGCGTCTAATCCTGCCAAGTTTATGTGTGTCGTTCCCTTCAATGTCAGATAGCTCCCAAGAGCATTGGCTCTTAACCTAGGGTCCACAGACCACTGGAAGTCTGTTACCCCCTAATCAGTGCGTCTGCAACTGTTTAGAAAATGACCCAATTTTAGCAGATTACTAAAACATATATACTAAAAGTAAAATTGTAAATTTGGACATTTTAAAATATTTTGGAATTGTTAAAGAATTTAAAACTGGAGGCTTACCATGACTCCTGGGAGCAGCACATTAACAGCACACAAAATCTAGTATGGACAACTTGAGGCCTCAAATAAAACACTGGTATTTGCGGT
This sequence comes from Lissotriton vulgaris, assembly GCF_964263255.1. Lineage (NCBI taxonomy): Eukaryota > Metazoa > Chordata > Amphibia > Caudata > Salamandridae > Lissotriton > Lissotriton vulgaris. Next base: position 1,376,827,373 of record NC_141695.1, read on the forward strand.
CAAAAAGAGAGCATATGTTAACAGCAAAAAAAGACATAGTAATATGCTACAGTCTAGCACATCTATTCTTCTTTCTGAAATAACACCAAATATTGAAAAGCTCTAACCTTCCTTTGGAAATTCTCATTGTTATACATTTTTCAGTTTGTGAACTAAATAAATTATTCAGCAATTTGTGTATTGGTTTGACACTTTTTGTACCATATTTGTGTTTATTGCTTTGCGGTTCAAATCTTAGAAATTGCTTGGGCAATGTTCCCTGGCTTCAAGTACTGATTATTTTAAAAAGAAAATTGTAAATTGTCAATTGAAATAACAATTTGCGATTTTTTATATGGAATGTACTAAAATGCATTAGGTAGACATGGTCACAATTTGCACAGCAACTTCTATCGAATACATTGGTATTTTGTAAACCAACCTATATATTTATAGCATGCTTTACCATATACTGAGTCTCTATGGGTCGCAATTCGACCTACCTTAATTAATATGCATGAGGTAGGTGGCAAATGGCAGCCCATGACAATTGTCTAGAGTCAGAGGCATGGACTACTGAAGTCACCTTTAAATAATGCATTTGTAGGTCTCGCCTATGCAGCGCCATTGCGCTGCATAGGAAAAAGACCTTTAGCAATGGCTTCACTTTTGCAGGCAAAAACGTACACGCGTTGCATTGCTTTCAATGGCAACACGCGCACGTTTGGCAATTCCCTTGCTGGAGCGAGCTTTGACAGATGGTTCCAGCTCGTTCCCGCAAGGGAATCCAGCGCAGGCCCCTCTCCCTTCCCCCTGCTGCCTCCTCCTATACTCGTCAGCGCGAGGCGCGCGCGTTTGGTTTTCATGCAGTGCTGCCTGTTCTTATCACTCAATTGTTGATGTGTTTCACAGAACAAACAGCAGCTGTGGCCCGCCATAACAAACCGCTATTGAATGGATAGTCTGATGAAAAGTTTCTCACAAGACCAAGCCTTGCTTAATTTTGTGTAAGAAGAATTTTGAAGTGAGTGTTCAGTCTCCCGGAAAAACACAACTAAGGTCACTATGCGTCATTACCGCAAGACTTCGCGTTCTGCTTTTAATGTGGTTTTCATACCCTCGGAGTAGCAAATTCCCTCAACCTCCTCACTCCTGTTCGTGTCTTCCCGCCCCCCGCATTCCCGTATCGCGGCACAGCAAAGAATCATCTTTGTAAATCATACACGCAGTGACCGCCAGTTGATAACTGATTACCAAAACGCCTGCTCATTTTGCGCACACATTGTTAAACTTTGCAAACAATAGGCATTCAGTTTACCTGGGCCCTGGTGGAGAAGGACGTGCCCCCCCGCCCCCCCAAGGGAAGGGGCCCTACTGCGCCCTTGATCGCGCGTCCCCTTAAGTGCCCCTATTAACAACTTTTCAAGTGTTTATTGGTGCAAACAAGTACTCTGTCCTGGCTTTCTGTGTTTGCTTATGGTGCGGTGGGAGTGCCAGTGCGGGCGGTGTCAGATTAAGCCCCTCACCTCTGTAGTTGTTTCCTGTGCTGCGCCCTCCGTGCTTTAACCCTCTCCCGCCACATGTTTCCCTCCAGGGCTGCCAGCGCAGAGCCTGCTGGAAACATGAACCAGCAGCAGAGAATGGCCGCAGTTGGGACAGACAAAGAACTCAGCTACTTGCTGGACTTCAGCATAGTAAGCATGTTTTATTACCCGGCTGACAGCTCTCGATGTGCAGGGCATGGTGTTTGTGTGTCCACATCATTGGATGGGAGGGAGCCTCCGTGGACCCCTTTTCATGAATCCTAGCAGCTTGAAGGCTTATGTTATGCTTCGCACCTTTACTCCATAGCATATGTCATACAGAAAAATACAGTCAGAAACCTTGGTCTAGAGTGTAGAATAACAACATCACTACAGATGTTAGTTAGTCGATCACAACTTGTAAATAACTCTAAATTGCAATACTTTAAAACTGACAGAAGTAGGGTGACTTGTTACAGCTATAGTCTTGTGTTTGCTTCCAGAGTTGCATGTTGTATTTTTGCAATTATCTATGGCGTTGGAATTAGTAAAGCGTAACACGGACGAAAACACTTCTGTTTAGCTAGTGTTTTGGGTGAAATAACTCTGTGTAATTCGAGCCTGCTGGTGAAAAAGACGGAGGCCCGAGTTTGCAAATCTTTAAAGCAATGCTAGTTGGAAATGCGCGGTATCAATGTCTGCTATGGGATCCATAATTTCACATCACAGACTGTGAAAAGCAGCAAGTCTCCTAAGACCCCCAAAGCTGCCCGGCGCAGGGTCACCTTTAATTCACTTTGGATTCTCTAACAAAATAATGAGGCAGGCGCTGGCAACTGGAAGGCAAGAAAAAGGTTTATTACTCTCAAGAGGAGACCACGTCAACTGCAGACACCTGGATGTCTCAGGGAGGTGTTCTGCCGGCAAAACCTTTGGCTCTTCCTTTTATACAGGTTTGACACAATGCATTTGTTTTCATCAACATGGTTACACAAGCTTGAGTCCCCGCCCCGGGCAGGTTGTCACACAAGCCCAACATTGTTTCATCAACATGGTTACACAAGCTTGAGTCCCCACCCAGGGCAGGTTGTCACACAAGCCCAACATTGTTTCATCATCCCACCCAGGCCAAACAGACAATTTTATCTTGCAGCTGGACCTTGCTTCAGGGTCTAAAACATGTGAGACCGGCCAGATCTAAGAGTCTGTTCTGTTAATAAAAATAGGTCCCATTGTTGGCAAAAACAAGTCTTGCTGTTTGCAGTTCAATAAACCATGTTTGCAAGAGTCTGTTTGGTATTTGGAACCTGTTTGTCCAAGGGTTTGCCTGTAAACAGAGATGAGAGGAAAAACGAGTTTGTGGCAGCAAGTGGTGTTGATGTTCGTCGTGGCAATAGAGTTTATAGCCCCCAGCTCACATACCAGGTTGGTCAGAGGGATGCTAGTAAGGGCAGGGTGAAACAAAGGTGACCAACAGAATACAAAATGGCTGTGATGGATAAAATGGCTGCAGCTTACGTGCACATAGAAATTCCCACTAAACAAGATGGCGCAGGAAATGTTCACGATCGTCATTTTACTTTTAACAATATGGCTGTGATGAACATAAATGAACGCCGATTATGTACACCTAAAGTTTATCGATTTTAACAAGACTAATGTCAACACTCTCGCACGTTTAGTCAATCTTGTGGCCGCAGTGGTGTAAAAAAATAAGGCGCAGCTGTCTAGGTTTTTGTGAAAGTTGTATGTAAACCTCTGGGTAAGAACATTGTGTAGAAGTGGGAATCCCAGGAAGTCCTCGTCCATACCCGGTACAGTTACTTGAGTCAGGTAATGTTTTACCAGTAAGTGCTCCCTAGTTGACTTGTCACCCAGCTCTAACTTCCGCCGCCTCTCTGTTTCCGCTTCCTGCCCCTGCCATGGTCCTGACCTGAGGTCACTCGAATAGCAGCAAAAGGCGGGCATTTTTACTGAAGGGAACGTTTGAAAAGAAATAATACTGTGGATCCTGACTTGCTCCTCCTGAACCTCTTGGGAAGAAATAGGCTGGTAGGATGATATTCGAGTGGCGCACCTGGAAGAATATAAATCTGGGAACTTGCCTGCTGCCGTTGGGAGCCCGGGTGGAGGTCTGCTGACCCTTCAGACTCGCTGGGATTGCTGCCTGCCTGCCGCCTGCCTGCCTCCCGCTGCCCGCTCCCACTACCATCTCGGGAAGCGCTGGCCGTCGCGTGAGTGCAGGTCAGGGAAACTACAAGCCCCAGCAGCCCAGAGAACCACGTGATCAATCGTAGCGCCAGGAGGCGCATTAAACGTCCGTCAGCCCTCCCTCGCGGGACGCCGGGCTAAGCCCGGGCAAAGGGCGGGCCCTCTGTGGCCCTCAGAGGCCTGAGGAGGACGGGACGGGCCACCCCCCTTGGTACCGCGACAAGAGGAGGTACATTGTTTTGAACTATACTTTGACATTTTTTTTGACAGTGTATTTTCCCCTGAAAGCCATCTTCATCGTTTATATACTACCACACTGTACTATGTCACGCAAGGGGACCAATAACAAATCTCCTTTAACACGCAACCCAGGCCAGGGGATCCTGAACTTTACTGCGACCAGTAGAACACTGCCCACTTCCAGCGAAGATGCGAATGAGCTGCGACAATCGATTGTAACTAGGCAATCTCCCCCATTGATCCCTGATAGTCCGCAGAACTTGCCTTTTTGGGATGAAATAAATGCTCTATGTGACACTAAGTATGCCCTAGTGGCATACCCATCCCCCGTAAAAAGCATCAGCACTATTACCCCAATTAGGAAACCCTGTGTCTCATTTCCACCATCTCTAATAGACAATACCCAAGGTATTGCTTCGTTTCAGGGCCCAAATGATAAAAGGAAGCATGACGGGTCTAATGACAGCGCGAATCATCCGAAAACACCAAAATCGTGTGCTGGTCCGACATCGCCAATCACCAACCCAACCTTAACTACGGTGGAGACTGGAAATTATGAAGACCAAGTACCTTCTCCCTATTTCCCTCTACTGTCTCAGTTAGAGTTACTGTTAAATACTATCGTATTACCACTGGTAGAAAAAATCAATGCCCTGGGTGATAGACTAACAGGTATCGAGAAAATCATTGTAGCCAACTCTCCACCACTTATTAAAGATCCATCCAATGGGGGAAGAGCCCTTCCAGCTACTACCATAACAAAAGAGATAAACACCAAAACGAATTCTCCGTCCACCTCTAAGAAGGTAATACCCAATGGTTCTGACCTATTTACTGCCCCCAATGCTCCCTTGCCTATTAACTTAAGTAAACATGCTCAAACTTCTCCACAGCTTCCTAATAAATCTGCTACAACTGTCCCTAAAGTCGCAACTAAATCTGGGTTTACTAAGTATACTGCTGCCAGAGTGGATCCAAAAAGAGCAGCATCCATACACTTACCCCCAGAAGCCGCCCCATTTGTTCTTGTTCTCTCAGGAATACCGGCACCCTCCCACGGGAAACTCGAAAGTCGCCAGGAACTCTTAAACAAGGCCATATTCTGGCTATCTAAAAACAGACCACTCGCACCCAATCACGACAGTGGAATCCTGTGTGTTACAAGGGTGGGCTGGCTAGGGTCTCTAACCAAAGACATCAGTGGGGATCTGGTCTTAGTGAAATTTAGAAATAGGAACATTGTCCCCCTTCTACGATCCAACCCGCCCCAAAAAGGAGACGGCCCCATATCGGTGTGGGACTTACATGACTTTTACCCAAAGTACACCATACATCCGGTCAATAAGGTCAAAGGCGGACTATACCCATCTGTTGGGAAGGGGTCTCCATGCTTACTTAAATTTAATCCATGTTTTTGAATGTTTTTGAATTTTTTGCACTATGAATTGATATTGTATCATTATGAACTGTTTTTATGTACTTTTATGGTTATTATTCTTTTAACCGAATAAAGTCAAACTGAGACTGAGACTTGTCTCATCTAGTTGACCTTTGATGCTATTATTTTCAAGGATGTTGTGAAAGTTGGAATATAAGGTGGTCGCTAAAACATCGCTTGTCTCTGTTCAGTTGGGACTGCAGTGCTGCTTTTGCTTCTATCTACCTAACCTCTGCATGTTACTGGTGCCCTGGAAGTTATTTAATGCCCAGTCGTGCAAACCTTGTGCTCTTTGCCCCTTATTTAATATGCCGGTATCCTTTTCTACTTATATATTATTTTTACATTGGGAATTTGCAATTGAAAATGTATAGATACTAAAGTCGTCATTTTGTCTTATGTTTTGTTGACTTAATCGGAATATGTAATATTCAGTCGGTTACAATAATGAGACTGTAATGAAATTGGTATTTTTCCAAACTGGGGAAAATGATACCCATAATTGAGCTTTGAAACCTGGTCTGTAAAGGCTTCTGTGTCCCAACATCAATTTCTGGGCTAAAGAACACTGATATTAGGCAGCAGTAAACTATAGGAAGGCCTGTTCTTTTCATGTAGTACAAAAGTCAGTTCATTCTTGCTACATTTTTATGCTGTTGTGTTCTAAATTTCCAGGCTACTCAGTGTTCCTCCTTTTCATAATGTAGGAACTGCATTGCCAAAGTTTCTGCCTCTGTGTCCCTGGTTTTGTACCAATTGCATTTTGCTCACCTTTGCCGTGATATCGAGATGTGTGTGAGAGACAAGAAGGTTGAATTGATCTATCAAAGGATCAAATTTTGTTTCTTAAAACAGCTTTCCTGAGCTCGCATGTTTGAAAATGCACATGGAATGGGTTATGGATGCCAAATCTGGTTTCAGGAACACTGGATCCACGCCTTGTTTCTTTGCCAGGAGCTTTGTCTGGTTTCTTCATTCAAACCTCTAGACTGAGATGACGTGATTAGTGTTTGACACCTTGGGGGTGCGGACCGGGGAGATGCTGGTGGGCATGTTGTGTGTTCACATTATTCACCGCTCTTGCTGGTTCTTGGCTGCTTCAAACACTTGTCATGTTTTATTTTGGTGGGAATAAAGGAATTTATTCCTAGGATGAGATTTAAAATAAGTTCATGGATAGATGCAATGACAGAAACAGCAAAATACAAGTCAGGCGGCACACTATGCTGTGTACAAATTTTTAGCTTATGTTTTTAAGCCACGCCCCTAATTACATTGGCCATGCCCCTCTGAGAGGCCCCCAGGTTTTTCATCCCACTTAAAGCCCAGTCAAACATACATTATTTAGTGTAATGAAAAAAACTGATTGAAAACAAGGAAAGAGGTGCGCCAAACAACGTCCATAAGGACGAGCTGTCCCTGTGGTCCTGGTGCTGATTTTGCCACCTCTGAGGTCAGAGGTCGCATAGCCAGTGCCAGGGATTGCAAAGGGCAAGCCAGGGTTCGCAGGTGCGACCCCTAAATGACGTCCCTAACTAAGAACGCGAACGGGTATTATTAAAACTGATGCTCGTAATAATTGAATCTGTACATACTAATTGGCAGCAGTGTCTTGGCGCGCTGATAAGACCTGAGTACAAGGGAATGGAAAGGGTGAAAGGCTGAGACGGCCCTGCCCATATTTGAACTATTTTTAAAGACAAGGGAACCCTCTAGGTAAGCAAGGACCTGGGGTATCAGTTACTAAAGAAACAAAGGTCCTTGACAAGGAAAATAACAATCATGATAATTATAGGCCACAATATGCACTATAATGAACAAAAAGTCCAGCCGGACTTTAGAATTTATTCAATAATTAAATATATTGATTCTGGCGAAAAACAATGGAACAGTGGGACACAGTCCTGCATCCACAATTCTACACGTACATTAAGACAATACATACATGTAAGGTATTTCAGGCATATGAGGGAACAGGAGCAAAAAAAGCAGTATTTACAGTGTATTTGCTTCACATATGTGGGAAACACATCATTTTAGGCACATAATAGTGAACTAGTGTTTTAACCCACATATTATGTCGACGGCGTTTCGATCCAGTTAAAAATAGTGGATCATCATCAGGACAATCATTGCCTGCCTGAATTTAAAGCCTGTATGGACAGGGAGGAAGGGGACATATGACAATACATTAATCATCTGTGTAACTCTTAGGATAGTTCTAAAGTGAACTCATACCATGCTTTAAGGTGCTACTTGGTCATTCTTGTGAGAGAGGTGTCAGGCAACATGTGCTAGTCATCCACGGCGCATTGTGATCAATTCATGCCATGGAGGGGTATTTGTGTCGTGTTGTGACCATCATGTATCAATTTTAGTGCCTATAGCATGCCAGAGTGATATATATCACTAATTTAGGGAGGGTGGTGGGTCGTCAAGGGAGAACCGGATAAGTACAGGGGATAATTACATGAGTGCGGGGATTAGGATGGCAGGCGTGCTGTCCACCTGTCGTCTGTGGAGGGCTGGGGTTGTTCAGACCGGTGCACTAGGACGGTTGGTAAGGCACCTGTGAAGGGGGCCACAATTACGATGGGATAGAGGTGTCAAGGGACAGCTGAGGTACGAAGGCCATGGGTGACTAGCTTACCTTGTACCCTGGTTATAAGGTAACCAGTGAGGAGCCACATCTGATTTAATTATGGTGGGGTTGATCTGGGCGCAATCGCATTTCAAAGGACATATGATCTGGAAGGTATAAGAATACGGTCTATTGCGATTGCCAATTATCGAGGTATATTACACTGGATGGGTCATTCCATATGGGTACATCATAATAACGAAGACCATTATACGGTAAAACCAGGATAGCTTATAACCTGGATGGTATCAGCTATAACTGGGTTATGGCTAAGTCAATGCATTTAGTCTGCGTTTAACCGCCGACCCCGTTACTGCTTACCTAAATGTGGAACATGAGCCCATAATTCTATCGATGCCCAGGCCGCTGGCGCAAACCGCCTCTTAGTTCCCATGTTGAATAGTTACCAAATAAAGAGACGGGCGCTGGAAGCAGGAATCAAGAACAGAGTTTAATTCTCATGAGGAGAGCCAGTCATTTCGGACACGAAACACAGTGTCTTTCGGGAGGTGCTCTAACAAGTGAGCTGAGACTCTTCCTTTTATACCTTACAAAACACTTGATAGTACAATCAGGACAGTGTGACGCAAAAGAAAGACATCCCTGTAATCCTCGTGTCAATCCTACCCCACATATGTTCACAATAGGAACCCTTGACCTGCTGATAAGAGGGGAGGGCAGTCACGCAGCTGAGTGTTCCGTCAACTGTTTAGGATGTGTGCGCCTGATCATAGCCCAGGGGGTGGGGTGGCTAGGATCAATAGTGGGTCCTTTGAAGAGGAGTGACTTCATACAATAAGGGCAGTAAATGGTATCTCCTGGCTTAGGCGATGGCCTCGGACACGTGTGGTCAGCCGGACTCGGGGGAAGGGGTCATCAAAGGAGTGGTAGTCATGCTGCGTGGACAATCGAGCGCGGAGGGAAGGCTTGTCAACAGAGGGGCATTCATGGAAGGAAAGGAGGTGTTGGTCAGGCGCGGTCGTGGCTCTCAAGGACAGGGTCTTGCAGAAGAAGAAGGTTTATGACTTGCCCATGTGAGGAGAAGGGAGGGGTAGCCAGGGTGGACACGGGGACAGAGTCACATAGAGAGAGAGATCTTATGACCCGTACAAGAGAGAGCGGGGGCAGTCAGGTGCAGCTGGGGAGGGCTATGTCAGCTAAGGCGAAGGATGCCTCTTCAAGAGGGAATGGGGGGGGTTTTGTGCGGGTCAAGCAGGAGAGTTGCCTTTCAGAGCAGGGTCGCGCAGAGGGAGAGGGTTTCATGGTCTACACATGAGAGAGGGGGTGTAAGATACGCGCAGGAGGGAAGCCGGGGATTCCAATGGGTAAAGGGCCATGGTGCCTAGAATGGCGGTACATATGCATAGGGGTATGGGCTCTCACTGGCAGAGTGATACGGTCAATAGTTTACGGTATTCATGGTGCTCACAGGGAGAGGAGTGGGAGAAGAAGAGAAATGAATGCTGTTTATGTACATCAATTTCTTCAACTTCCACAGTCGCCCCTTTTTACATTACAGCAGTCATTTTTGTAATTGATGGGTTTACAGGTAGTCAGGCATCGTTGATGAATTAGCATTTTGTCGATACTAACATTTGGCGCATAATCATAGACAGTCGAGGTAATGGGCAGAATGCAGCACATAGGAAATTGCATTTTCGTTGTGTTCCTGACAATTAAACGTACTACATAGCATAAATCTTTCTAACTTAAAAATGTGACCAATGAACAGTTTTTGACCAGGTAGTTGAGAGCGGAATTCAGTTCAATACACAAGATTTCTTCGTCACAGTGTCTTTTTATCATTGAGCCATCACTGGTAGGCTCTAGTCCGTGTACTTTCGTTGGCGCTGTTGAGCACCGGCGGTGGAGCTATAGGTCCAGCTCGGTTCTATCCTTACGCGTTGCAGGGTGCGGTCAGTCCTCTGCTGTTAGACCACAGTCCTGTTCCCTAAACAATCCGTTTGGCGGCGCCTTATGCTCGGCACCTATATTTTTCCGTGGCAACACCCTATTCCCATATGAATGCAGTTCTTCCTTTTGGCAAAAAGTCACGTGGAAAAGAGGGTGAGTGTGGTTCAAATAGTCGATAGGAGGGAGGGCGGAGTTGGGTCAGGGTTCCGGGGACACACAAGAGGGACCAAGGGAGCAAAGGATGACAAGCAGGCAGGCCCATCAATCGGGCCCAAAGAAGGGGAAAGGAGACTCCAGGCACACGTGGGATAGCAGACGGAGGGCTTCAAGGCGGCCCGTCATTTTTCATTTTCCACGTTGAAATTGCGGTCTCGTCCCGTATCTTGTTGCTCTGCAGCTCCACCTTTGGTCGAGGTCACAGGTGTCCCAAGATCTGCAGTCAGGCTGTACGTCACATCTGACCCATCTCCCTCGGTGATCGTGAATCTTTGAATAGGTACAAAACAAGCTTTAGAGAACTGGTCAGGGGAAGACATTTATGCATGTGAATTCCTCCCTCAATCTAACGCACCTGGGAGATACGCTCATTGGTCACAGTCAGAGGTTCATTTACCAAGCAGTGCATATGTCGGCATTCCTACTGAATTCAAGCCAAGCTTTATTCATTGTCTACACAGGTCGCATATGGAGGAAAGTCAGACTCTTATCAACTGCGTATGTCATCAAACTCAACATTTCGGAGCCTCCAGGGAGACTCGTCTTTCTAACCTGAGTCTTAACAGTCTAACATTTCCCTTCAAGGCTGGCTAACCTTTTCAAACAGGGCGGGGGCGCTATCATCGAGAGTCAGGGAAAAACAGTTTTTCCTTTTTCGAGGGACAACAGTTGCGCATGGTCATTGTGTTCACATCCGGGACAGTAGCTGGGGGTCGATCAAAAATGGGGCGGGGATGCATCGGGTGCTCGCGCTTGGGTGAAGAAGGGGGTAGGGCAATCTGGGCGTTCGGGGGTCAATCTAGACGCTGGCGTTCGTCTCTGATGATGCTATGAGGTGCCATTGACATACAGTTCCCCTATAAATGGCCAGATTTGGGGGACCTTAGTCGTCTTACCTGTCCTTTCCTTCTCAGCCAATTCAAGTTCATTCATTTTGCAGAAAGGAGAGGTAGTAATATGGCGAGATACAATCTTTTTAGTTTTGGTCAATTTCGCTGAACACCTTCGCGTTCAATATGTACCAAATCAGACTGGTGCCGGTGGGGCACAATTTTACCAAAAAGAGGGAGAGAAAATAGGGAGACTCTCATAGAGAGTGAGAGTCGTCCGCAATCTAAACGAGCCATTCGGTACACGTATGACATGTAGAGAGAGATAAGGGGGTGGTGAGAGAGAGATAGAGAGAGACGTGTATGAAAATAGGTCATTTAGTGCGCTCACAACACGGAACAGCAAAGGTCAGGTAACACGCAAATACAGACAGAGGGAAGACATAAATCCGTACATTTCATACACACACACTCAGACAGGGAAGACAGCACATGTACTACACATATATAAGACATTCACAACAAAACAGAAAACAACAGGTGGCCAACAAAATCCATATTATATCCTACGTATCTTTTACTATCCTATTTATCTATGTGCTTAGCTCTTTCTACCCTTCCCTCCTTTTCCTTCTCGCTTGTTATGTCTGCGAGCGTTCTCAATTGCCAATACTTACACCTCAGTTGGTCGGTCAGAAATTAACCTGGTCGTGCTAGTTACCCATGGTTGGATCTTAAACCATTTTCAGTTCCTTCCTTTGGTGGGAAGTTCTCCAGGCTGAGGCAACGGCAAGTATTGATCGGGAGAACAGTCGGGCAGCTTGGCTATATCTATAAGAGTGTGAGAAAGGGGGGCAGTGCATTTTGAACATCAGCAACATTTCTAACTTCCCAGACGGGTGGTGCCGTGGCAATCCTTACCCATATGTTTTTCTTTCCCTACCTAGTCAAACGTCCAGTTACATTATTTAACGCGTCCTTTCTAGTCAATTTTTCGTCATTCAGTACCTGTCCAGTTTCTATGTCAGTCCATCCTCCCAGTCGCTATGTTCCAAGGAGGAACAGTCATGTTTAAGTCTACGTCTTTAAAAAAACTTATCGTTATGAGGACTATGCACATATTCCCTCCTTCCCTTTTCGTCGGTGGTTCGACCATCGTTCTCCCATATTTCAGCCGACGTTCTGATGTGACCTGCAGAAGGGAGGAAAAAGAAGGGGTGGGGGGCAGCATTCAAAGTACATCAGCATGCAGTAGTCCGAAAATGTTTTTACCTACCACATACTCGACCTATCTCCGCGTACTGCATTTCTTTACCATCTCGGCGTTTAAGCCCAGAGGGACCAGTAATGTCAGATAGATAATCATTGACGATCTGCATATCTACATGAGTTACTTGGTCGTAACCCTCTTTGTCGGGTGCAAGGGTGACGGTCAGGTGGCATTTCTGTGGTGTCGTTTTAAGGGTGTCTAAAACACCTTTCTGGCTGCCTGCGATACATAATGTAGCTGCTAAATATCTGATCCTTTTGATCTACATCTTTCATCATACTTATTCTTCGCTCACAGTAGTAAGCCATCCAAAACTCATTAATGCAACTGCTACAACCATGCTTTCTTTTTCAAAATACTTTTAATAAAAAGTGTCGAGGTACAAATACAGGCCTACAACTCAGTGGGCCGGCTACGAAGCAGATTGAAACTGTACATAAGAAGAACGGAGTTGGTGGCAGTTCATTGCATAAAGTGCAGCAGTGCAATAAAATCATATCAAACTTCCCTACAGAGCAAGCATGATGCATGTCAAGAATTCAGTTTTAATTGATTCATAAATTCATTATCCAATACTCATTCTTTGTCTAAATTACACCAATTCATTTTCCAACTCATAATCAGTACCCACCCTAAGTCAATTCATTGTCCAAGCACATACTCAATATCCTTCATATCTACTTTCATTATCCAAAACTTCATACATATCTCGGGACAAAAAGACTGAGCAATCAGGATGCAACAAAGTTTATTCAAAAAGTCTCATTTTGTGCCGGCGCCATTTTGGGTGGGGTCAGGCGAGTTCCAGCACAGTCAGAACATCTCCAATGACTCGTGGTTGGACCAGAACCTTCCGTTGGAAGTTCAAAAAGTTTCGAATCATGTGGTTAACAGTTCTAACAATATGGACCATTAGTCAAAGAGTGGGGAGGGCGGCAACAATTTTCCTACCGGGTCATTCTGGTGTTCCACCGGAACTGAACAAGTCTGTGCCGTGGCTGTATTTTAGCCATTTCCCATCCGAGGCTGGCGCCGGCAGGAGTTGCACCGATGTCGTGGTTCCCAGTGAGGGGGCGGGGGCACCCATGAGGAGGGATCGGGGTGCCCCCCGGCTCTCATAGAATCTTCAAGGTTGAGGAGAGAAGGCATGGGGTGCGTGCCCGTCCTGGGCAAAAGACCGCTTTTTGATGTTGACCCTCTTTAAGTAAGAGCATTGGGGGTGTCGCTGGAAGCCTCCACCTGGAGGGAGGTGGGGGAGGCTCGTTCGCGCCGCCTCCCCCTTCCAGCGACCCCGCGCCGTTCCTCGGCTCCGTCGCTTCGACATTGGCTATTGAAGATGGGGGGGGGGGGTGGTCGGCGGCTGAGGCAAGACAGCCCCCCCCCCCTTCCTTTTTGACATGTGGCGGGACTACCTCCAACTCTCCAGGAGTGGACACGTGGCAGGGCTACTTGCTCTTGTCCAGACGTCGGCATGTGGCGGCACTACCTGTAACTATCCGGGCGATGGCATGTGGCGGGACTACCTGCAACTGTCAGGCGTTGGGTGTAGTTGCGGCCATTATAGCTGAAAGAAATGCCGCCATCCTCGCTTTGGCTTCGCCCTTCAACGAAAGCCGGATCGGGTGAGAGAGAGGGGTGGTCGGTGGCCGAGGCAAGACAGCCCCCTCTCTCCCCGCGGCCTGCGGGGCGGCAGAAGAGAAGAGATGGAGAGGTCCTGGCCATTCTCTGGACCGCCTGCCCAACATCATCTCCTACTGACCGCGGCCAGGCGAGTCCCTCGTGCCTCGAGGCCTCGCCTTCCGGATGGGCGTAACCGCGGACCTGTTGCACTTCGGGAGCTTCCGGAATGGGGGTAGGTACCTATTGAGTTGTTTCTATTTCATGTGACCGTTATTTGGGCGTGGCGGGCAATGAGGCAGACATGTTGGGAGCAGGAATAGACAGTAGAGCCTAGCTACCTCGTGGCTATCTTTGCTGCCAAACTTTTCGCCATTTTATATTTCTTATTACGAACTATTTCTAATGTTTCTTATTTTTAGTGAAGTCAAAAGCTCATCAGGGGGTTACTGACTTAGCCTGATTTCTTTTTATTTTTCTTTCTCTTCCTTAGCGTGTTTCGAGCTAAAGTTTTCTGTTAGTAGGGAACGGTGATCACTTCATATTTTTATGTGTCCTTTTCACTAGGGGGTACTTCTGGACGGACCAGACGAGTTCCCTCCAATAAATGGTCCGGGGTGGAACTAGATTATCGATCAAAAGGGGAACATATATTCCTTCATTAGGGTATCATCCTGGACAGACCGAGCGATGTACTTCCACTTACTAGGGTAGCCTCCTGGACGGACCAGATGGTCTACTTCTACTAAATGGCCCATGAGCAGGGAGCATATGTCCTCCATAAGGGTAGTCTCCTGGGCGGACCATGCGAGCTACCCCCCAAATAACCAAACAGTGGGGAGTGGGTAGGACTGACGAATTCACAAAGGGGCATAACCTACCCTTTACTACTTCCAAAGACTAGATAGAATATTTCTACTCCACGTTGTTTGCAGGCAGAAAATACCTCAAACGAAACAATTCCTGGAACAACAATGTCCAGGCAACCAACCAATCAGTGGGGAGAAAAACAGGCATGACGGATTACAACGGGGACAAACGTCTGCATTACCTGCCCTTCGCTATCCAGAAAGGAAGACAGAATATTTCTACTCGTCTGAGTTTGTAGACAGGGAAGATCTCAAAGAGCAACAATCGATTATTAATCGATTTCAAACAATCCAGTGGGGAGAAAAGTAGGCATGACGGATTACAACGGGGACAAAAGTCTGCATTACCTACCCTTCTCTATCTGCAAAGAGGGACGACGTTCCTATTCGCCGCTGTTTGCAAACAGAGAATGTCTCGTTCTCAAAAGAGAACCAATATGTCAAGTAGCATTCAAGGCTAAATGAACCAATACCAACAATATCAGTATACAAATACCGATTTCAATACAAACAATCAATCAATCAGGTGGATAGAACCACCCTACCAATCAGGCGTAAAAACACCCTACTTAATCTTACCCGGACCGGACCATACGGACAGTTCTTCATCTTCCTCCTCCAGCGCCCGATTGTTCTCTTACTCCATGTAGCATTCCTGTGGGATTCCAGTCAGGACAATAGGTCACTCAAGAGAGGTCCTTTCAGAATCGGTGAAGTTCTTTTTGATCGGCAGCCGGGCGAGGGCCCTCTCAAGGCAGGTATACTCCGATCATTTAGATGTTCACTTCTTCGTCTGGATCTCTTTTACCGGACCCTATGTCACTGATGGGCCCCGCGTTGGGACGCCAATTGTGGAACATGAGCCCATAATTCTATCGATGCCCAGGCCGCTGGCGCAAACCGCCTCTTAGTTCCCATGTTGAATAGTTACCAAATAAAGAGACGGGCGCTGGAAGCAGGAATCAAGAACAGAGTTTAATTCTCATGAGGAGAGCCAGTCATTTCGGACACGAAACACAGTGTCTTTCGGGAGGTGCTCTAACAAGTGAGCTGAGACTCTTCCTTTTATACCTTACAAAACACTTGATAGTACAATCAGGACAGTGTGACGCAAAAGAAAGACATCCCTGTAATCCTCGTGTCAATCCTACCCCACATATGTTCACAATAGGAACCCTTGACCTGCTGATAAGAGGGGAGGGCAGTCACGCAGCTGAGTGTTCCGTCAACTGTTTAGGATGTGTGCGCCTGATCATAGCCCAGGGGGTGGGGTGGCTAGGATCAATAGTGGGTCCTTTGAAGAGGAGTGACTTCATACAATAAGGGCAGTAAATGGTATCTCCTGGCTTAGGCGATGGCCTCGGACACGTGTGGTCAGCCGGACTCGGGGGAAGGGGTCATCAAAGGAGTGGTAGTCATGCTGCGTGGACAATCGAGCGCGGAGGGAAGGCTTGTCAACAGAGGGGCATTCATGGAAGGAAAGGAGGTGTTGGTCAGGCGCGGTCTTGGCTCTCAAGGACAGGGTCTTGCAGAAGAAGAAGGTTTATGACTTGCCCATGTGAGGAGAAGGGAGGGGTAGCCAGGGTGGACACGGGGACAGAGTCACATAGAGAGAGAGATCTTATGACCAGTACAAGAGAGAGCGGGGGCAGTCAGGTGCAGCTGGGGAGGGCTATGTCAGCTAAGGCGAAGGATGCCTCTTCAAGAGGGAATGGGGGGGGTTTTGTGCGGGTCAAGCAGGAGAGTTGCCTTTCACAGCAGGGTCGCGCAGAGGGAGAGGGTTTCATGGTCTACGCATGAGAGAGGGGGTGTAAGATACGCGCAGGAGGGAAGCCGGGGATTCCAATGGGTAAAGGGCCATGGTGCCTAGAATGGCGGTACATATGCATAGGGGTATGGGCTCTCACTGGCAGAGTGATACGGTCAATAGTTTACGGTATTCATGGTGCTCACAGGGAGAGGAGTGGGAGAAGAAGGGAAATGAATGCTGTTTATGTACATCAATTTCTTCAACTTCCACATAAAGATATCGGGAATTGGTTCCTAGAATTGAGACGGCTCGTGTGGCGGGCCAGGTAGCCTAAGATGGGGCTCCTGGAAGGGGTCTGGGAGCAGCAATCGGCAGTGGACCTAAAGCCGAATGAGGAAAAATATAACCAACGGTACAATTGTGGCCATAGTGAAGTGTAAACCCAGCGGTGGGAGTGAGCTGAAGCGAGGGCATCTTACCTACAATTTGAATTGGCGGCTTCCAATGCGGAGCACATTCGCCTGTAACGGGGCTCCTACAAAGGGAAAAGATAACCTATAATTACCGGGACCCAGTTGAGAGGAATACCGATCAGGGTAATTGGAAAGCCCGCTTACCTTGGTTCACGATGGAACTAAGAAGAACGTCCCTGTGCATGATCGCGCTGTGGAACGTCTGGCTGTGGGCGTGCTTGATAGAATTAAGCGCATCGGCCATGTTACTAGGGGAATTGGCAGGTCGTGGCGGCCATGTTGGTGGTGGCAGAGACCCAACAGGGAAGTTGACATGTTGGAAGGGTGACGGAATGGTTGATACCAAGGGGGTGAAGGGACAATAAAATGACGAAGTGATTACACGGGGCATGCAGGTGACTACAGTGACAATCAAACCAAATTTCCTTATTTACAAGCATTGGTTTATTTTACAAAATTATAAAAAAGGAGGAGGGAAGGATCCCAACATTATGATCTGCAATATGCTGATAGTTTTGAAGAACAGACAGCTAATTATCATAGAGGTGGGCAAGGTTGCCATTAGGTTCTGCAATATACTGATTGTTTTTGAGTCAAGGCAGCTGATTTTCATAGAAGTGAGGTCCAATCCTCATTTTGGTTCAAGCCATTGCGAATACTGTCAAAAAGTAGAATCATTTTGAGTTCTTCTCTGTTAAGTAACAGTCCGATGTCACCTCCACGAGGTGGTAGCTTCACAGTTTTCAGGACAGTCCATTTCAGATCATTGTCTGTATGTCCTTTGGCGGTGAAGTGATCCACCAATGGGGCGTTGGGAGTTTTGCAACGGATTCTGCTACGATGTTGACAAATCCTTGTCTTGACCTTTTGCCTTGTTTGACCCACATATATAAGTTTGCAGGGGCAGTGGATGAAGTAAATCACATCACTACTGTTGCAATTGGTGAAGTTTTTACATTCAATGGTGACTTTATCAAACACAAAAGATTTGCCTTCAATGGTAAATTCACATACATTACATGAACCACATTTGACATGCCCTAACTAATAGTATTTGGGTCTATAGGGAGTTTATTGTGCTTAAATTTGGAGGATTGGGAAGAGCAGCACGAACCAAATGATCTTTTAAATTAGAACTTTTTTTGTAAGCAAACAGAGGGCGGTCATAATACAAAATGCCTGCATTGAGAGTGGGCCAGTGTCTCAGTATACTTTTTTTCAGTTCATTGGATGCAGGAGAGAACGTGGTTACACAGGCCAGTCTTGTGGTAGACTCTTTGTCTTTAGGGCAGAGGAGCGCTTCCCTGGGGCAATACCAGGCACGCTTAACAGCTGTTCTTACTAATCTATTTGGGTAGCCCCTGTGTTTGAGTTTGTCTGATAGTACAGCAGCTTCTTTGAAATAGTCTTCCTTGGCATAGCAATTCCTTCTTATGCTGAGGAACTGTGAGTAGGGTAAGGAGTCTCTAAGGGCTCTGGGGTGATTACTGTTGTAAGATAACAGTGTGTTCCTCTCTGTAGGTTTGCGGTGCAGCCTAGTGTGTAAATGGCCATTGAGGTGATATATGTTGAGGTCCAGAAAAGGGATGGATTCGGTATCAATGGCACTAGTAAATGTGAGCCCACATCAGTTATTGTTTAACCAATGAATGATTTGATTCAAGTTGCCTACATCACTATTCCAAATTAAAAAAATATCATCGATATAGCGCTTTCAAATGAAGATATCTGATGAGAACGGATTGGAAGCTGTTAGGATGGAATAGGTCTCTATTTGATCCATGAACAATATTGCCAGATAGGGGGCAAAAACAGCCCCCATGGAAGTACCCTTAACCTGTTGGAAATATTGCTGGTCAAAGGTGAAGAATTTTTTAGTTAGGCAGATTTCCAACAGTTGCAGTATAAAGACAGTTGGGACACAGTGAGGTCTAGGTCTGGTGTCAAGGATGTCACGTATGACCAACAGGGCAGCAGCCTGGGGAATATTTGTGTACAAGGACTCTACGTCCATAGTACATAACAGCTGGTTGCCTACAGTAAAGGGTAATTCCTCAATGAAATTCACCATGGCCATGCTATCCTTAACATAACATTGAGTGTCTGGTACGAAGTCCTTGATAAAAAAGTTTACATATTTGCCCAGAGGCTCAAGGATCAAGCCACAACCGGATACAATTGGGCGTCCTGGCGGTGCAGTAATGCTCTTATGTATTTTAGGCAAGGTGTAGATTACAGGCATACGAGGTGATTTGATGTTAAGGAATTGGTGCTCTTTTTGGTTAATGATCCCTAAATCAAGAGCCTCTGTGGTGATTTTCAGAATGGTTATCTGTAGTTCTTTTGTGGGGTTGGTAGGGAGTCTCAACATATATCACCTCAATGGCCATTTACACACTAGGCTGCACCGCAAACCTACAGAGAGGAACACACTGTTATCTACAACAGTAATCACCCCAGAGCCCTTAGAGACTCCTTACCCTACTCACAGTTCCTCCGCATAAGAAGGAATTGCTATGCCAAGGAAGACTATTTCAAAGAAGCTGCTGTACTATCAGACAAACTCAAACACAGGGGCTACCCAAATAGATTAGTAAGAACAGCTGTTAAGCATGCCTGGTATTGCCCCAGGGAAGCGCTCCTCTGCCCTAAAGACAAAGAGTCTACCACAAGACTGGCCTGTGTAACCACGTTCTCTCCTGCATCCAATGAACTGAAAAAAAGTATACTGAGACACTGGCCCACTCTCAATGCAGGCATTTTGCATTATGACCGCCCTCTGTTTGCTTACAAAAAAAGTTCTAATTTGAAAGATCATTTGGTTCGTGCTGCTCTTCCCAATCCTCCAAATTTAAGCACAATAAACTCCCTATGGACCCAAACACCATTAGTAGGGCATGTCAAATGTGGTTCATGTAATGTATGTGAATTTACCATTGAAGGCAAATATTTTGTGTTTGATAAAGTCACCATTGAATGTAAAAACTTCACCAATTGCAACAGTAGTGAAGTGATTTACTAGATCCACTGCCCCTGCAAACTTATATATGTGGGTCAAACAAGGCAAAAGGTCAAGACAAGGATTTGTCAACATCGTAGCAGAATCCGTCGCAAAACTCCCAATGCCCCATTGGTGGATCACTTCACCGCCAAAGGACATACAGACAATTATCTGAAATGGACTGTCCTGAAAACTGTGAAGCTACCACCTCGTGGAGGTGACATCGGACTATTACTTAACAGAGAAGAACTCAAAATGATTCTACTTTTTGACAGTATTCGCAATGGCTTGAACCGAAATGAGGATTGGACCTCACTTCTATGAAAATCAGCTGCCTTGACTCAAAAACAATCAGTATATTGCAGAACCTAATGGCAACCTTGCCCACCTCTATGATAATTAGCTATCTGTTCTCCAAAACTATCAGCATATTGCAGATCATAATGTTGGGATCCTTCCCTCTTCCTTTTTTATAATTTTGTAAACTAAACCAATGCTTGTAAATAAGGAAATTTGGTTTGAATGTCACTGTAGTCACCTGCATGCCCCGTGTAATCACTTCGTCGTTTTATTGTCCCTTCACCCCCTTGGTATCAACCATTCCGTCACCCTTCCAACATGTCAACTTCCCTATTGGGTCTCTGCCACCACCAACATGGCCGCCATGACCTGCCAATTCCCCTAGTAACATGGGCGACGCCCTTATTTCTATCAAGCACGCCCACAGCCAGACGTTCCACGGCGCGATCGTGCACCGGGACGTTCTTCTTAGTTCCATCGTGAACCAAGGTAAGCGGGCTTTCCAATTCCCCTGATCGGAATTCCTCCCAACTGGGTCCCGGTAATTATAGGTTATCTTTTCCCATTGTAGGAGCCCCGTTACAGGCGAATGCGCTCCGCATTGGAAGCCGCCAATTCAAATTGTAGGTAAGATGCCCTCGCTTCAGCTCACTCCCACCGCTGGGTTTACACTTCACTACGGCCAAAATTGTACCGTTGGTTATATTTTTCCTCATTCGGCTTTAGGTCCACTGCCGATTGCTGCTACCAGACCCTTTCCAGGAGCCTCATCTTAGGCTACCTGGCCCGCCACATGAGCCGTCTCCAATTCTAGGAACCGATTCCCGATATCTTTAGGTAAGCAGTAACGGGGTCGGCGGTTAAACGCAGACTAAATGCATTGACTCAGCCATAACCCAGTTACAGCTGATACCATCCAGGTTATAAGCTATCCTGGTTTTACCGTATTACGGTCTTCGTTATTATGCTGTACCCATATGGAACGACCCATCCAGTGTAATTTACCTCGATAATTGGCAATCGCAATAGACCGTATTCTTATACCTTCCAGATCATATGTCCTTTGAAATGCGATTGCGCCCAGATCAACCCCACCATAATTAAATCGGATGTGGCTCCTCACTGGTTACCTTATAACCAGGGTACAAGGTAAGCTAGTCACCCATGGCCTTCGTACCTCAGCTGTCCCTAGACACCTCTATCCCATCGTAATTGTGGCCCCCTTCACAGGTGCCTTACCAACTGTCCTAGTGCACCGGTCTGAACAACCCTAGCCCTCCACAGACGACAGGTGGACAGCGCGCCTGGCATCCTAATCCCCGCTCTCATGTAATTATCCCCTGTACTTATCCGGTTCTCCCTTGACAACCCACCACCCTCCCTAAATTAGTGATATATATCACTCTGGCATGCTATAGGCACTAAAATTGATACATGATAGTCACGACACGACACAAATACCCCCCCATGGCATGAATTGATCAAAATGCGCCGTGGATGACTAGCACATGTTGCCTGACACCTCTCTCACAAGAATGACCAAGTAGCACCTTAAAGCATGGTATGAGTTCACTTTAGAACTATCCTAAGAGTTACACAGATGATTAATGTATTGTCATATGTCCCCTTCCTCCCTGTCCATACAGGCTTTAAATTCAGGCAGGCAATGATTGTCCTGATGATGATCCACTATTTTTAACTGGATCGAAACGCCGTCGACATAATATGTGGGTTAAACACTAGTTCACTATTATGTGCCTAAAATGATGTGTTTCCCACATATGTGAAGCAAATGCACTGTAAATACTGCTTTTTTGCTCCTGTTCCCTCATATGCCTGAAATACCTTATATGTATGTATTGTCTTAATGTACGTGTAGCATTGTGGATGCAGGACTGTGTCCGACTGTTCCACTGTTTTTCGCCAGAATCAATATATTTAATTATTGAATAAATTCTAAAGTCCGGCTGGACTTTTTGTTCATTATAGTGCATATTGTGGCCTATAATTATCATGATTGTTATTTTCCTTGTCAAGGACCTTTGTTTCTTTAGTAACATATTTGAACTTGTGACCGTAGCACTATCGCCGAGAAATTCCACATTTCAAAGAATGTGAGAAGACCTGCCTTGTGCTGCTAAGCCATCCCTGACCTGTGCACGCCTCTCACTTTCATCGAGTCGTTTCCCTTCCTTAATCCTTTGTTTACCTGCGCACAAACCATTTGTGCCGGTGCTTTCCGGTGCTTAGCACCGGCACTTAATTAACAGGGCCGGGTCTACGAATCTGCTGCACACTCCACATTGATATTTTTTTAAATGTACCTTTATTGTATACTCGGTGCAGCCAAAGGACCGCAGCATGTGTTTTTACGTATGCATCCCGCCGAGTGTGAGACACAGTGTCACGGCGTTTAGTATTGCGAATCACTTAGCCTGCAGGTAGCCAGAGAATATTCAAATTAATAACAAATATATGTCATCATGGCGGCCTGCGCAGTCCTACGCACACAGTCACTGTTGGCTGTTTACCACTTGCCAGTGGGCGGGCCTTGGAAGTTCGGAACACACACATTGATGTATTTGGGCAGGCCCTGGGGCCGGGCTGGACGTTCTGATGGGGTAGGGTCTGTGCGTGTGGAGCGCGCGCACATTTTTTTCACTTTGCCACGTCCCACGATGATCACCGCAGCAGCGCAGCTCCCCACGAGTCATCGTCGACTTAAAGACAGCCCGGCAACCCCGACCCGACCGACGACGATAAAGGCAGAGCTGGGCAGCCTGTGTGCAGGCATCTATCACTTGTCTGACAGCCAGTAGTACCACAGAACTGACGGTCTAGCAGATTGCGGTCTGGACTGGTAGCAAACAAACAGCACCAGGCCGCCTTGGCCTACTCAATCGTAGTACATATGTACTTAAAGCAAAGGCACAAGGCAGTGCAGTGCGGCCAGCAGTGTGTGTGCCCCTGCCGACCGAACACCACAAGTAACGGTAAGAACGTAAGATTAAAAGTTAAACACTTTTAAGTTAAGCAGTAATTGGAAAGTAACTAACTTTGGTACTAGTATCTAAGCGAAGCCAGCTAACTAGGGATGCCAATGCTATGCTGTCACCGACAGTGCCAAAACAAACGCAGTTTATCTTTCGGTTGCGTGATGGTCTGGTTCTAACTTGTAAGATCACTGGCGTGGGACTGGAGGCAGGTAGGCTGCAGGCAGCTCACCTCCGTAGGCCCCCATAATATATATATACGAATACGACAATTATGGGAGCCTCATAGTCCGATGTCTGTGAATGATGCATTCAGTTTAACTGTCTGAATGCCAGACCGGTGCCGCCTGCCTGGCCTAGTAGTAGCTGCGGAAGCCGCCATGCCCGCCAGCCGTAGTTGTACGCTTTAACTTAAGATAGCAATCAGCAGGCCTCTGGTGTATTTGTCTGATTGGCTGGCTCGTCTCTCCTAGAGGGAGTGGTGGTCCTACAGATGGGCGGCTGTGCCGAGTGCAGTGAGATCCGGAATTTTCAAGCGCAGGTAAAAGGGAAATACTGGTTCAGTGAATCCTTCAATCCGACCGTATGTTGTTTCTCTGTATACCCTGCAAATGAATGGATAATGGTAATGACAGTCATTCCAATATGCTTATTATAAAACATGCATATAAATGAGGTGCCATGGAAATTAGCCGGGGCAAATTCATTTGGGTGGTTTTAGTGCTCAAAGGATTGGCCACTGTAAATTCCCTCTGATAATCACCCTCTCTAATAAGAAAATGTCCCCGTTATAGAAACCAAACATACATGAAAACTTGCACCGGGCCGGAAGGTGGCGCTATGTTGAAATTCATATTTATTCCATATTGAGCACCTCTTTATAATATACATATATGTCAATAAGTCAGCAAACGTTTTTGAACACAATGAAAACTGTAATGTGTTGCTACTTTTGAACCAATTCCACAAAAAAAGAAATACATTAAATATTATAGGGCAAACCATGGAGATATAAAACAATGTCTTTGGGCCTTCTATTTTCTGAAATGTAGAAGGACATGGCTTAGGAAGTGATGGCTGCTACAGCAATATTGTGCACCACAGCGACGCACACTGCTATTCTGTGAGCTAAGTTATCACTCCTCTATTAGCTGATGAGCAAACTAGCCTGTGCCTTTGACAGTCACAGACCTTGACACAGCTTTCGTCTGTGAATGTTTTCGGTAGGTATTGCCCAGGTCTGAGCAAATTAAAATTACGCATTTTGGGATTCTATAGATGTCTGATTTACCACTGTAGTTATAGATAACAGCAGTTTTATAAACGCGATGCAATGAAAGGTTTATCATTGCAAGCCATATTCATATCAAATACGCAATGAATTATGATTGAACTTTTTCAGTTACATTATCATATCTAAAGAAAAATCATTTTTACTACCCGTCTGCTATTGTACTTTGTTTTAATGCACCTTTACATTGTTAATATCAATGAATAGTAACTTGAAACTGCTAATCAGTTCCGTGTTTCCACTTTCTCCATGTTCATGCATGCCACCAAATGCAAGTCAGCTGAAACAAGCCTGCGTTAGTCCGGCTGGTTCTGTGTTCCGCTGCTGAAAGGATGGCCTCAATAGAAAGATATAGCTTCTCTTGAGTCACGAACTCTCAGGTTTCTGTTTAACTAAGGTGCGTAGGAGAGAGGGTTCGCCGATTAAATCCTTGACAATCGTGCTTTAGAATTTCAAGGAGATGAGATCCCTTTTATTCAGGAAACACACAGCGCAGCACTAGCTTCAGGGTGAATAAATTCCGTGTTCAACTGCAGTTAGAGCAGTTTTAAGCAAGTGCATTTTGACTGTTTGTCATGTGCTACTAGACTGCATGTTTAGCATGAGTACTGGTCTAGCATCCTCTCAACACAACTGCAGCACCGGTGGTGCAAGAGTCTCTTACCTCCACTGGAAATTCCTGCTGCTCAGCACTATCGTGATGAACATGCATTACCTAAGAACAGACTGGAGTGCTGGACTCCTCGATGCTGCACATGGATATGCACAATGACTGACAGTGACCATATGTCAAATTTCAAGCCCTCCTCCTCCTCCTATATTATTAAAACACCGGCATCACTCTCTGGTTGTTTAAGCAGCACATGCCATGCCCCTCCTTGCCCCGTAGATTGTTTCTTGCTGCCAGTCTCATTCTTCTTGTAATATTGTGCTAAATGCAATACACATACATCCACAGTGTGCCTGCCCCCTTAACGGGAAGACAGTGGCTGCCTACTACACCCAGGCCGCACCCTCTGAGTGGGGCTCTTTTTTCACAACATTTTGCTTTATTTTGTCACATAACTTAAGCTATGTCAAAGTTGTATCTTTGAATTCCTAGGTTAAAAATGGCATGCCCTTCCCCTAGTATTGTCCTTTCCCCAAATCAGCATACAGAGCACTGAAATTGTCCCTTTTCAATGCATTAGTGGTTTTAGCTAATTTATTCCAAAATTGTGCTTTAAATGCACTTTTGCTTTAATCTTTTTCAAAATGGTTCACAGGGAACCTCCTATCAAAACCTTACTATGAGGAAGGCTCTCTTTCTGAAAGGTATTATATTTGACTTTTAGCAGTGCCAGTTGAAGATGTGAGTGGGGCTAATAGAGTAAATGGGTGGAGCCAGTGGAGGGAGTGGGTGGAGCCAGAAAATGTGGGCGTGGTCTCTGACACACATTTGAGCACCTGCACTTCATATTTTACAAATTAAGCACTGGCACAAACCATTAGTCTTATAATTAAGAGCGGCTGAGCACTGCTGAGCTGTCATTAGCCGGGCGCTATGAATGGGATCATTGACAGAGAAAGTTCATTGAATAACAAGCATTGGCATAGCCAATAGGTCTCGCCTTTGGGACCTTATAAGTGTTTAGTTATCCAGCACAATATCCTTGGTGCAATAACATAAACTGTTGCATGGCTAAACACTTATAAGGTCCCAAAGGCGAGACCTATTGGCTATGCTAATGCAGCCTGTTTTCTCAAAAGGAAAACAGTAATTGCTAAATAAATAAAAATTAGAAACATTTTTAGGAGTAGGCAATATTCCCAGGGACCACCGCCTGCCCCTTAAAATATTTGTATCCACATTCACCAAAGGGAAGGGGCCTTTGCCTTGGACGTAAAATATGAATGTTTTGCTAACATATATCAGTTGAAAAACATTAATGCATAATTTAAGGAATCAGTATTTGGAAGGGGTGCCCTTTGCACGTCCCTTTCAAAAGAATATTCTGTACTTACTGGTAAACCCAAATTGGAATGCGGAAATGTGTTACTGAATCACAGTTTGGGGTTGGTACATTTAAAAATGCCATTTTGTGGTTGCAACAGCTGCAATTTGACCTTTACAACTGCAAAGGTGCATTTTACCTAAGACCCTCAGTGAGGTTCCACAGAACTTAAAAGGTAAAGAACCACTGTCCGAGAGGGTGGCACCACAAGGGGAGCATACACTTGAGCTTGTGCATGTGAAGGAGAGAGGCTGCTTTATTGTTATTGGGATAGACAAATCCCTTTCTTGGTGGCTTATCAGTAGAGAACCCCTGCCCTGAATGTCCCAGCTGCAAAGGCATCGTGATCCCTGGTGCTGACTTTTGTTGTCTTGGGTGAACATGGATCATGCATGTGCACAATGGCACAGGCCAGCATCATGGATTAAAGTCTGATTGGACTGGGACGGGCGCCCAAAGTGGAGGAGTTTTGGGTTCCATTTTGGAAGACCCAGGCCTGACCGAAGGAGCATGTGGAGGTAGAGAATTCCCCCACACAGATTTGTGGTTTGATGCATTCCTGTGAGCTGGATGGGACACTCACATTGGAAGAAGAGCTAGGCTCCTCAGTTCACTTCAAAGGGTGCTCTTTGATTCAATCAGTGGTCACTGGAAAGGGGCCTGGGCACATCTCAGGAGGATGGTGGGGTCGATAGGAGAATCATAAAAAATAGGACTGGGACCCTGGGGTAGCCGTTTGATGCATACATCACGGTAGCCAACATCCGGGTGTAAACTTTTAGTCACACCCATGGACTGAATGTTGTGGGACAATCAGATTTGGAGTCCCTCCTGCTGTGACAGACTGCTTTCTGGGGGAAGGGCAGAGCACAGGAGAGAGCACTTCAAATGGAAGCACATCCACAACACAAAAATTCTGCAGCACACATAGAAAGAGGAAAATGCCTCTCAGGATTGTTTTTGTGCAGAAAGGTGTCCCTTTCTGCACAAAAACAATCCTGCCTGCAATGCAGGCACCCTTGTATCATAACCCAAGGGTGCCTGCATTGGCGCTAGGCAGCCAAATGTGCACTAGCAGAAGAATAGGACAGGTATGCGCCCTGTGAGGTTAAATATGGGGTAACTCTGCCTTTCCATTTACCGCAGTGCAGCAAGATGGCTTGCTGCGTTACGCTGCATGAAAGTATGATCAATCTGGGCCTTAGACCCTAAATCACAACTGGTGTCTGGAAATAGATTATAAATAAAAGTGTCAAATGTCAAGCAGCCAGTCAGGCTGTGCAAGGAGGAGAAGGTCTGCAAGACTTCTGCCTGTGATCAAGCCTGAGGGTTAAGGCCTGAGAGTCTCAGAGCTGGGTAATGGGATATCACCCAAGGAAATTCAAGATCACCTACTCCTTGAACCAGGACCACTGGGGCTTGATAAGACCAGTGTGCCCTCTGAGCGACAGGACAGCCCTGGAGGGAGTGAGGTCCTGGTGAGTGGATCCCTCAAATGTGGTGTGAGGAGATGGCTGGTGCTCAGATAAGGTCATCATCCATGTGCAGGTTCAAGTCAGCGACCCCAAATGCTACAGCGGGCCAACCAGAAATGAGCAATGGTTGGCATCACTGCTGTGTCGATCGGGCCGTAGCCCATGTGCAGAATGAAGTTGGTAACTGTATATGCCAGAGGGGGCACTGTGAAGATTACTGCCCTCTCATTTGGGCCATAGCCTATGTTCACAGTGAAGTCGGCAGTCCTGTATACCAGAGAGGGCACCATGAAGAGTATTACTGTGCCGAATGGAGAATAACCTGTGTGTGGAGTGAAGTTGGTGACCTCGTATGCCAGAGAGGGCCACCATAAAGAAGAAGTTACTGTTGTGCCAAGCAGGCCAATACCTCTGTACAGAGCAAGGTGGGCGGCCTGAATTCCAAAGAGAGCCACCGGAAAGGACAAGGACTGTTGCCTGGTTCAAGCAGTCATCATAAGAAGAGGCCACCACAGTGACCCGTGTGGGTCCAGGCCCCGACTGACTTTTAAAACTGGAACAGACGACCCCCACCACCTGTGGGAAGGATCAGAGGAACTTACCATCTCAGCACAGGAATAGCTGTAAACACTCAGCTGCTGCCCCTGCAGAGCTACGAGTACTACTCAAAAACAGTAGTCACTGCAGCTCTCTGCACCACCCATTAGCAAAGTGCTCCCAGACACTCCAGTGGAGCAATTCTTGCAGGAGCAGGTAAATCTGACCAAGGGCTAGAAGGCTCAATTGTTCTGCCACATTGTGCCCCGGGTGCTGGAAATCTTTTGACTTTTAAAATAGTCAGAGGGGGACTTCTGATACTTAGACTACTAGTAGTCTATACTGAATGGCATTTATAGAGAATGGGGAATAACCCCTCCCGTTAGTAAGAGGGAAGAGAGACACAAGGACATGCCTAACAAACACTAGAGTCCTCACCTCAGGGAACCATGTGTATTGCTTGTGTATGCTGTATTTCACTCTGTGTTTGTATATAAATACTCTTTTTTTCATAAAAGCAAGTATTTGACTGGACAATCATTTATTGCTCCTGCTGAACCTACTTTGAGTTGTGATCTATTTACCATTCCCCTGCATCTGCCATCCCCCCAGAAGCCTTGGCCTTCTTTACTCACACTACTACTGAGAGTCAAATGCTCAAGGGGTACTTGGCCCTGTTTCTCAGGATCTATATTAGGTTGGCCTCGGGACATCAGGAAAAGAAAGCCCTCAACCCGCATGGTTGGGCCCAGTAGCTCCTGCTTGCCCTGTGGCCCTCTGAACGTCATTCTGACAAATGCATTTCATTGTGCTGGCATTAAGAAGCACTTACTCCCCAAAACAAGGGGCTGAATAACTTTTCTGGCTGCGTAGGACGCAACTCAGAGGTATCTAGTCTTAATTATTAGTCTCATTCAGAAGTAAGGTTTGTCATTTTATTCTAGCATAGGGGCATGCGATTTACACAGATTCCTTATGCATGTCTGAACAGCCAGGATTATTTATGTATGGAGGCGGGTTAAGGGTGCAGTCATGTTAGTCCCACAGATAGGAACACTGGCATGGGTATTATTAGTCAAGGCTATATACACTGAGATGCCATGCCTACCCATAATTGTTTTTGCATTCACCACTGGAAGTGCAATGTGAGCTACTAGCCTGGTGAAATGGAAGGCAGTGTGTAGTCTAGACATGGCGGGGGTCCAGGTGCACCCAGGGAGCACTATTTCTCACTACTCGTACCCGTGACAGCACTTTGTGTGAAGTGTTGCTACAAGTGCTAAATTTGAGATAGCGGTTTTGGGTGGTCAGCACCCGCATTTAATTGTCAACTCCAGCACTCAAAACCGCAAGTACATTGTAGCGCTGTATATCTAATTTAAAAATAAGCAAAAGAACAGCTTTTTAATAATTTTATATAGTTAAAAAATTACTACAACCTGCCACCTAACCCATTCTTATAGCTTTGGGGGCTTGGAATAGTCTGAATTGCCACTGTTAATTGTCACTGGCAGCTCTGGCAGGGGCAGTGGGTGGTACAAGCTGCCAAACTGCCAAGCAGCAGTGACCTCGTGACGAGGGTGCCAGCACTTACGTTTTTCTACAAATTAAGAGCAGGCCTGCTACATGGCTACCTTCTCCTCCTGAAACTACCCAGGCCCGCCCACAGCCATGCCTCTGCAGTTTAATACCTACTCCTACAGTGTTTACCTGTCTTGCTGGCAACCCCCAAAAGGACCTCACCAAGCAGAGTCCTTTAGACCCACTGCAGAGCTTCCTACCTGTTTATCTACGGAGGGCGTCGCTCTTCCTTTGTGCCCATGGCTGCATCTTTAAAATTGAATTTAAAACCTAATTGCCGCTAAGATTTTCGAGCAAAGATGTTTATAAATGGACCATTTTCCAACAATTGCCTAAATATCTCTTAGAAGTGAGTATCCGATCTCCTTTGCCAAGATGTTTTTAAATTCTCTCTAATTTTGATACTGTTTTAGCCAAATCTATTTTAGAATGTTGGATATGCTACAAATTCCACAAAAATCTGCAGGAAAAAAATACCACAGGTGAAATTCCACCTAGATTTGAACAATTTTTCCCCTCACACTGTACTTTAAAAGTTGCCATTTACACTATTTTTCACAAGTATCCCTTGGTTCGAATAACACAAATAATCAAAGGTAACTAAAATTCATTGTTTTGTTTTAAACATCACTAGATGATGCAATTGCTACCACAAATCCAAGGTAATAAAAAAATTCCCATTAGCTAGGTCCTTCTTCTATGTTGTTGTCATTCTCTTCCGGTAACATATATTCTCGGCGCTCTGGCCCCTTTCCCTCTGCCCCTAATGCAGTTTGACAAAACAAAACCAAAGACACATAAACAAAATTCTGTGAAATAAAAGAGCGTTCTCTACCCTGCATCAAATCCGAAATGGGTCGTTTTCAGTTTTCATTGGCCCTACAGCTGATGAGTTGGCAGTTTATGAGTTGAAACTGACTTCCTTTAACTCAGGAGCTACCT
This sequence comes from Lissotriton vulgaris, assembly GCF_964263255.1. Classification (NCBI taxonomy): domain Eukaryota; kingdom Metazoa; phylum Chordata; class Amphibia; order Caudata; family Salamandridae; genus Lissotriton; species Lissotriton vulgaris. The sequence goes on from NC_141695.1 coordinate 1,376,858,458, forward strand.
TAATAGGAGCTCTGTTGTCTAATTGCTTTGACTCTATGCCAAAGTGCTTACATTAAACACTGTACTATGGGAATAAAAAAGGCATTTTCATCCATGGAAGTTGACTGATCGCTTTGTTCTCATTTCACATAAACCCTTTTTCATTTGCTTTCCAGTCACTTTTGAATTTGATTCATGCTTGTTTTGCCTAATTTGTTTCTAGAAAGATTTCGTAGACAGTGTCAGGTTGATTTATCATCCGATTTACATACTCTGAAGTCAGCTTTATTTACATTGTCCTTTCATGTAAAACTGGAAGCTGTTCACTCACTTCCTGTGGACGAAGTGCAGATTGTGAAGATCGGAAGCTTGGGCCCTACTATGATCACATTCCGTGCTCTGCGCAAGCGCAGCAGGTGTCGAAGAATTTCTTTTTTCCGTCTTTAGCATTTGTTAACTCTAAAACTCTCCGAATTAGTACATGGGTTCATCATACAGGTGCGAGAGGCAACAGGTGTGCAGGGAGAGCCGAGCAAGCCCTAAAAGTAATAGGCTTGTGAATCATGCAACAAACATCATGTAAAATTATGTAAAGTCTCTTCAAAATTCTAAAATGTGTACCTCTACACGTGGATGGAAGCGGTTAGTTAATGTATTAAGAGGCGAATAAATCAGTTGTCATCTGTACCCAGCGGTTGAAGTGAATGAAGCATAGTATGTGAACTGTGACGCTGAGTACAGTGGATGCAGGCTCTGCGAGCGTGTGGTTTGGGATCACAGACTTGGCTAAAAAGAACAAAATAGTCTCTCATTACATGAAGAACAGCAAACTAGTATGAATGAATAGAGCACAGAAAGCTAGTGCAAGGAAAAGAAACATTATTGTGAGTAAGTTGGAACCTTTAATTGAGGACAGCCAGAAAAATTCACTGGAAATAAAACAGGCATTTGCAATGCAATAGGTCTCGCATTTATGAGAGTTGGAGCTATTGGCATTGTAAATGACAATGCCTTTTACTTATGTTTTGTTTTTAAAACAGATAAATAAAAGGCATTGTCATTTACAATGGTAATAGCTTAACTCTCGCAAATACAAGACCTATTGCATTGCAAATGCTTGCTATAACATTTTTTGAAAAGTGTTAGGAGAGAGCGTGTCCTGCCTGCAACAGCAGGCAGGATAAAGCTATTTGAGAAGATAGTGCTTAGAGCCTGTAATTAAAGCCTACTAAGAAATAACACACGTAGCAGGAGGTGTCGCCATGGTAGGTTACAAATTGAGACAAGGCGGTACTAAGAAGGGACTACTAAGCCTTTTGACCAATGAACAGCCACAGTTTAGAGTGGACGATGACACAAGCCAATGAAAAATGTGAGCAGAGAGTGTGCGGAGCTTCAAGTCCCTACCTGCATACAGCATGACTCGCAGAGCTGCGCATGCGCTGCCCAGGCTCGACCTAAAATTGATTCCTGATGACAAATGTATTGTTTTTGAGGGGAATTGTAAGGGAGCTAACAGCTAAGCTGTGAAGTACGTAATTTTAAGAGACAGTTATTAAAAAAAAACAAATGCACTCCATGCTGTCTGAAAAAAAATCTATACTTTGGAAACACTATCTTAAACCTTTTTGCGCATTCTCAAACATTTTTGCGCGTTCTCCAGCAGCCTATCTTATACTATGTTTAATGCAAATTTAAAATAATTACTTGCATGTTCACAGTGCTTCCTGTCACAGACTGGGAACTCGTAGCACTAAACATACAAAAGTCACTATTCTCAACTGCACCAACTAACAGAGGATGTATTATGTACAATAGTGCATTTTCCACTGATGAACATAACATGTATCTAATTTTCATTTGTGCTGTGTGTTATTTTATATGTAATTACCAGAAGGTGAAAGACAGAAAAAAAGTTACAGAGTATTTTGTTTTTAGCCACCCCCACACGCTCACCCCACACTCTTGTGTGCACCATCACAGTTCCCATCATTTTCTTAATGCACTTCGACCACTGAATTCAACTGGAAATACATTTTTATTTTTTCCAGCTGCACGCCCTGTTTGTGTTGTCTGACTACTACCACTGGTTTATGATAAAAGCCTCGCGGTCAGACAGAATTTAACACCTTTGGATAACCTCTGCACAGCTGGCTCTTTGTTAAAGCACAGAGACACACAACTTACCTTGGATAGCGGCAGTTTCAAGCACTTGGTATGTTCCTTGTAGCGCGCAGACAGGAGGGGGTGATGCCATGCTTATCTGCAGCTTGAAATCAGAGACGTTTTAAGGCATGGGCAAAGTGGGCATTGGCCCAGGGCCCCAGCCTTTAAGGCAGGGGCGTAACAAAATGCTTCCTAACTAACCTCATTACCGTGAGTAGAGGAGGACGCTGGGGGACCTCTAAATGCTATACTGGGGGGTATATTTACAAAACCCTATCACCATATGAACGTCCCTTTAGTTATTTGCCTTATTTACAAGGCAGCGTTACTGCCTTGTAATTAAGGCTCCCTTTCACGCTACACTTAGCGTGAAAGGGGAGCGCAATGGGTGTTTCGGTGGGCGTTCCACCGCAACAACCATTGATTTTGACGCTGCCCCCTATTACAAGGACAACGTAACTAGGAGGCAGCACCAAAATTAAGACTGGGGAAAACCTTGTCTTAAACAGGCAAAGGAAAAATGCTTTATTTCTCCTCGTTTTTTGCTGTTTCCATGTGTGCTGCGTTGTGCAGCACACTTAGAAATAGCAACACACCAATGATTGTTTATGTGCAGGAAGGTGTTGCTTACGTCACATAAACAATCTTAAAAAAAGAAGACATTTTGTAACTTCTAAGTGTGCTGCATTAAGCAGCACACAGAAGTGACAAAATGACATTTAAAGATTATTTATGTGCAGGAAGAGACACCTTGCTGCACATAAACAATCTTCCCCTCAACGCAGACACCCTTGTACTATGGGAAACACAGGGCTGCACAATATTGTTGTAAATATGGTGCAGCCCTGCGTTTCAGAAGTGGCGGAACGTGGAGTTAAGCCAAGGAGGCTTACGCCACGCTCTGCCACTTTGTTGTAAATATGCCCCGGGGTGGCAGGATTGTATTGTGCAGTGCAGAGTTTGGCCTGACTCACTCAAGTCCCCTGGAGGCTGAAAGTGGATGGTGGCGGCCACCCATCGGCCCCCATTCAGTCAAAATCAGCCCCATCACAAAACCGACCCCACCCCCCTTCCAGACTCCCAGGGTAAGGTCTGGTACCTGCTACTGCCAGCACGGCGCTGGATGCGGCTCTGAAGCAAGTGCTCAATCAGTGACAGCTGAGGTGATGATCATCACAACACAAAAAAAACAGAGCAGCACAACTACTACTAGAGGTGGGCGAGCAACTTGAAGCTCGAGCTATATGCATGGCTCTGGCTCAGCTTGAGGTCTTCCTGGTAGCATAAGCCCAAAACGAGCTGAGTTTTCATGTTTCTGCCTCCGTGTTCGCTATATCCTCTTGCACACAGAGTTAAAGGCAAAGCATAAATATTTCAGGTAAAATGGAGCAACAGACACCGATTTAGTCGCTGATTGGTACAAAGTGAAACTAGAAAACATTGATTAATCTTAGCTTCCCCACTTAACCAAATTGTGTGGTCCTTTTCAAATATGTAACTTCCCCGATTCTTGCTGCATATGAAAGCACCTTTAAATACACGAGTTCAGAATACCAGCAGTAGTAAAAATAATTGTGTTTAATTTAATAGACAATAATGTTGAATTTATCTGTAAGAATCTGGGCGGCATACAGGGTGTACATAACTGACTTGCCTTTTAGTTCCTTAATTACATTGTCACCAGGGCTGTGCAGGAACGATAGGTTTGTGCTTTAAAAATATCTCTTTTAATAGGTACCTTATCAGTGCATTGATATAATGTAAGCACCACACGCTAAAGAAATACACTTTTTAGAACTCTGAAAAGACTTGGTCATGTTTTACGTGAGGTTTATAAAATGATTTACATGGAAACATTTCGAGGGCTTGGCTTGTATATGAGCTCCTAGGGCCAAGCCAGACCCTTGACTTGGCTCACTCCCTTAATTTGTTGCCTCGCCCACCTCTAACTGCTTCTCCACACAGTGCACACAAGGGATTATCTATAGTTTTTCCCAAGTGACAACATGGATTGCTTCATCTGGCCAGGGGGCAGTGCCAATTTAACAATGCACAGAGAGAGTAAAATAACAGCGTTCATATGACCTTGAAGATGAATGAATGAATGAATTTGGATTTGTAGAGCGCAACTAAACCCAGAGGCATCAAGGCGCTGAAAGATGGTGTGACAGAATGAACAGGTGAGGTGCAGATCATAGATAGGCTTCTCGGAAAAGCCAGGTCTTAAGTGATTTACGGAAGAGGGGGTGAGAGGCAAGTTCCTTGAGGTCATCAGGGAGCGTGTTCCATAGTTTGGAAGCGAGGGAGCGGAAGGCCCTTCCACCCCATCTGGCCTTGCGGACTCGGGGAACTGTCAGAAGATTTTTGTTGGCGGAGCGAAGAGCCCTGCTGGGGACGTAGGAAGGCACGAGGGGACAAATGTCTTCTGGCCCAGACCCATTTAGGCCGTGGTGCATAATGCAGAGGGCCTTAAAGTTGATCCTGTCTTGGATGGGGAGCCAGTGCAGGTTCTTTCTGATGGCAGTGCCTGACGCACGCTTCAGGCCGTCTACAACAAAGCGGGCCGCTGCGTTTTGCACGATCTGAAGGCGTTGGACCAGGCCGTTGTTAATGCCTAGGTATAGTGCATTGCAGTAGTCCAGCCGGGAGGCTATGAGAGCCACCGCAACCTGTTTTCGTGCTTCAGGGGAGAGACAGTGAGAGATTTTTCTAAGGATTCTTAGCGCACCACAACAGGTGGAAACTGTCCTATTTACTTGTTTATCAAGGGTGAGGGTGGTATCCAAGATAACTCCCAGATTTCGGGCCGAAGTGGCAGGAGTGGGACAGGTGCCAAGGGCAGTAGGCCACCAGTCCAAGGACCAGGTCTCATGTTTGCCTCCAAAAATGAGAACCTCCGGTTTCTCCCCGTTCAGCTTGAGGAAGTTCTGAACCATCCAGGCTGCGACTGCCTCCATACAGTTTTTGAAATTTAAAGCTGTTATGTTCACCGATTGTGATATGGAAACCACAATCTGTGTGTCGTCGGCGTAGGAGAGAACTTCCAGTCCATAGGATCTTACAAGCCTGGCAAGTGGGGCCAGGTAGATATTAAAGAGCATGGGGCTCAGAGAGGAGCCCTGAGGTACCCCACACTTCACAGGCTTGACGGGCGAAAGGAAGTCGCCCAGCTTCACCCTTTGCTTCCGCTGGTCAAGGAAGGATGTTAGAAGGCTGAGTGCCGAACCGGCTACTCCCACCTCACTGATTCGGTTGGCTAGGATGGAAGGGGACAGGGTGTCGAAGGCCGCAGTAAGGTCTAACAGCACCAGTAAGGCAGTCTGGCCACTGTCGACCTTAGTGCGGATACTATCGACAACCACTGTGAGCGCCGACTCAGTGCTGTGAGCCTTCCGGAAGCCATGCTGTGAGGGATCCAGAGAGCTGGAGCTATCCAGAAAGGCACTCAGATGATGATTCAGATGTGCCTCAAGTAGCTTGGCAGGGGCCGGGAGGAGAGAAATGGGGTGGAAATGTTTCAGTATCCCGGGATCCACGGAGGGTTTCAGCAGCAAGGGCTTAACAATGGCCAATGTCCAGGGAAGAGGGTAGACGCCTTCCAAAATTGCCAGGTTCATGACCTCAGCAAGGGGGGGTAAAATTACATCCCTGCACTCTTTGAAGATATTCAGAGGACAGGGGGTTGAGAGGGGATCCGGACTTAAGTTTGTCCAGAAGAGGACTAAGAAGCTCGGGAGTGAGGGGGGGAAAGTGAGTGAGGAGGCAGCAGGATTCACGCATTTGGCTTTCCAAAGGGGGTGCGACGGTCGAGACAGAACTCCCCGGACTGAGGTTGAGAGCTTCAAAGTCTGTGTAAATGTCCATGATCTTGGTATGGAAAAAGGTGGAGATCTGATCACAGAGTTCTTGGGAGGCGACTATGGGGTCGGGTGACTGAAGGAGAGACAGGGTGTAAACTATTTTGAACGGGTCCCTGGGGGAGCTGAGTGAGGCAGTCAATTTGGCGAAGTGCGCCTTCTTTTCTGTCAGAACCGGGGATTTATAGCCCTTGAGAAGTCTTTTGTGTTTGTCCTTCTCTATGGGGTCCAGGTGTAGCCTCCAAAGTCTTTCTTGTTTCCTACATCCCTGTCTGAGGACCCTAAGGGAGTCAGAGAACCAGGGGGCGGAAGGTCGTTTCCTGGCACAGTAGTGTTGCTTAACCGGCGCTAGGGAATCAATGGCACCTGCCAAGGTATTGGACAGGTCAAGGGTGGCGGCATCGGCACCACTTCTTAAAGGAGGCTTAATTTTGGACATGAAAGGGGAGAATGTATTGTTGCTTAGTCCCCTAAAGTTCCTCCTCGATTCCCACTTGATGTTGTCCAACTGGGACACAGTGGAAGGGGGAAGAACAAGATCGGGGGGAACGGCTAGATGATCCGACCAGGACAAGGGGAGGGGAGAGCCAATCTGGAGCCGGGGGTCGTTGGTGAATACCCCATCCAGCGTGTGCCCGGCTAGGTGGGTCGGACTGCCCACGACCTGATGAAGTCCACAGGGGGCGAGGGCGTCCAGCAGGTGTACAGTTTCAGAGGAATTCGAATTCTCCAAATGGAAATTGAAGTCCCCTAGAACTGTAAAGTTGGGTCTCCCCATGTAAGGGTCCAAGGTCTTGAGAAGTCCGAGACTGAAAGCGGACCTGGGGCCCGGGGGCCTGTATATCAGGATCCCAGTGAAGGACACAGTGGGAGAAGGGTTTAAGGTAAAGTGTAGGGCTTGGAAGGGGTCAGACGGGGAGGACAGGTGATCGATTCGACATCTTGTCGAGCTGTGATACACGATCCCCAGCCTCCCTCCCCTGCGACCAACTCTGTCCATTCTAGTGTAGGCATAGCCTTCTGGAATCGCATTTATTAGGTTGGGCTCGGAGGAGTCCATAGCCCAGGTTTCGATGATAAAGACCCAGGTAGGATTTTGTTCCAGAATAAATTCCCTAAAGGTGACATTCTTTTTAACTAGCGATCGGGTGTTAATAAGAAACCCAGAGTAGTTAGAGGTAGAGCAGGGACCTGACCTCTTGGGGGTAGACCGCTTATGGGTGGTGTCAGGAGGGTGAGGGTGAATGACTGTTTTGTTGCAACCACAGTCAGGGTCGGTCAGGAGCAGGTCCGGAGGATAGGTGTGATGGCATAACTGCCTGGGAGGTTTGAGGGACTTTAGGGCAGATAGCGTATGCAGAGGTTTGCATGAGGCTTGGATGTGTGTAGAGCCAGCCTTCCAGGCCGCAGGCACTTCCTTAACGCTGGCGGGCACAGACGGCAGGACTCTGGAACGACTCCGGCACAGATCCGGCGCATCCGCTGGTCTCGTCCGCTGCGGGGAGACATAACCGTCCCCTTTTATGCGCAGCTAGAGTGCGTCACAGCGCTTGTACCCACCCAATATGGCCGCTACTATTCCTCGTCTACCCGGGACCGGACTGCTCAGCGTCAACACTCGGCTGAGAGTGGCCCTGGTAGCGAGGAGGAGGGGGGAGGTGGTGTCAAGTCAAGAGCTTTGTTAGTCAAGCCGAGATGAAAGTTTTAAAAACACAGGTAAGTTTTAAAAGCAAGTAAAATCACAAATCACCGCACAGGAGACCTCCCGGCTTCCGCCTCAGGAGGGAAAATTATCGCACAGCCTACTCAAGCGCAGAGCTCAGGGATGCCCCTTTTATGCGCAGCTAGAGCACGTCACAGCGCTTGAACCCACCCAATATGGCTGCTACTATTCCTCGTCTACCCGGGACCGGACTGCTCAGCGTCAACACTCGGCTGAGAGTGGCCCTGGTAGCGAGGAGGAGGGGGGAGGTGGTGTCAAGTCAAGAGCTTTGTTAGTCAAGTCGAGATGAAAGTTTTAAAACACAGGTAAATTTTAGAAGCAAGTCAAATCACAAGATATGCGTCAATGGGTATAAACTTAAGGTAATGCAGAAAATATTCTCAAATGCATTAGGAGGAAGGAAATAGGGCCCGCAAAGACAAAAAGTAAAATGTGTTCCATCACTTACCCACCAGGGTCCGATCTCATACCACCATACAAAATTGACCAAGGAACTCTTCCACCTCCGTATGACCAGGTGGCAGCATTTCCATCTCCCATCAAGCGAAGCAATGGTATTCTATTACAGGACTGGAGGCTTCGTATTATGCTTCTCTTTCTTTAATATGCTACACACAGCAGCCAATGAAATTTAAGTTGTACCAAAACAAACTACATTTCCCATGATGCTAAACACACATCACTTCCTGCGATAGTCCATAAGACCAGGTCACTCCCGGATATCCTCCTCTTTCTTTGCTGCTCACACAGCCAGTTAAGTGCCATTTATTGCCTTACTATTTGATTGCATTATGAGCATGATGTTATTGCCTGTTTTATGACATGATTGTGCCTTTGGGTTGTATTACGTGTGCTCGCGCTGAGGCGCGTTACATATGTACCAACTTGGTAGTTTTTGTCATTTATAATCCTTGGCACACCTCGCCGCGTGTGCATTGGGAGAGCGACATTTACTCGCGCTTTCTCCCGAGAGGCTCTTTTCGTTTTATATCGGTTTTTGGGCACGGTACCGACTCGCCGACGGCGAGAGTATTACAACACTGGTGAGCGCGTGGCCCCCCTCATTGGCCTCAGACGCTCGGAGCATTTAGTTAGTTTCGTTTTTTCATAGTTTCGACGTGAGTAGCCCAATTGGGCTTCTTTTTGGTGGGATTGGGCTACACACGTCGCTACGGCCCGCCTTTTACTTCGGTTAGGGTCTTTGGTGCTGCCTTCCATCGGAGGAGGTTCATTGACGCTTTGCTGGCTGGAATAACTGCTGGGCCTAGAGGGTGCACACCTCTTTGGACTTTTTTGCTACATTCTTTTGCTCCATTCTACGCCTGTGGGCTGTAATAATTTTATACAGCCTGGCTGAGGGGCTAGGTACCGGTTGCCCTTGAGATATTTCTTTTTCCATCTATGTGCGGTGGGTTGCCCCCCCCTTACTCCTCGGTACAACTTAGCCACTACATGAGCAAGTCTATGTACAAATTTGGTGCCACAATGGAGGACTGGGTGACCTACGATGAGGAGAATGTCTATACGGAGGAAGTGGTCACTCCTGCTTCTGTTGAAGAAAAGATAGTTGAGGCCCTGGACGCTTCGGTTCAGGATTCTGTCAACAAGGCCCTGGAGAAGGCAGTTCCTGGAACTGTTCAGCAGGCTCTGGCTAGTGCTCTAAAGCCAATCACTAAGAAACTGGAGAAATTTGCCAAAATGTGGGGTTTTACCTCGATTGCTTCCGCAATGAAGGATGCTTCTGCCTCTCAGGCGCCTTCTGAGGCTTGGCCTCCTCCCCAGTCTATGTCCTCTCTGCCTGCTCCGGATTTGGATAAGACATTCCAGGTTCAGGACACGGATACCGACACAGATACTACTAACACTACGGATACTAATGAATCTCCTCCTAGGAAACGGACCAAGAATTCCAAGAATGTAGAGTGTTCTCAGTCTCTGTCCACCCCCTTTACTTTTGATCCGGCAGACATTGTTCACCCGCGTTCGTCTGACTGGCTTCCAGCACCAGAGGTCGCGGCATACATACATGAGAATCTTTGCAAGAGCTTCGACAAGGAGGTCAGAAATAGATCACGCTCGGAGTGCCCTCGTCCGGACATATCGGACAGGGTGGCGGAGACTTCGGACATTGATCCTAGTATGTTAACTTTCCTGAAGAAGTTCGCGAAGGATCCTCAGAAGGGTATAGACCGCGCATGGAGGGGCTGCCAGGACAAACTCCTGGACATGGTCGGCCCTCTGGCCAAGATATTGGAGATGGCTTTGGAGGCCCAGGAATCCAACTCGGCCATGAACCCGCATGTGCTGGCGGGCTGGACCCAGAGGGCCATTTGCCTTTTGGGCAATGCAAACTGTGCAATTTCAACTGAACGGCGCAAGTCCCTGCTCAAGAGGATGGATACTAACCTCACTGAACTTGCCAACGCCGAACCAGGACCCTTGGCAGACGGCAACCTGTTCGGCGACCGCTTTGTGAAGGATGTGGCAAAGTACGTCGGTACCTTTACCACTTTAGACAAGGCTCAGTCCGGCATCAAGCGGGCCCTGCAAACTAGTGTTTTTCACAGGGCCGGACGAGGCCGGGACGCTCGTTTGGCCGTCAGCAGTTCCAAGGCCCCCACAGAGGTGATTTTGGACGCGGTAGAGGTGACTGGGATTCCACCAGAGGGGTAACCTTCTACCCTACCAGGCAGCGGTTCAACAAGCAACGGTTCAACAAGGATTCTTATAGTGGCGGATTCCAGGCCTCAGAATCAGGAGGTGAGTGCTCTAGACCCTTACCCGTTGCCTTTGGGGGGTCGTACTTATCATTTCTTTCACAATTGGGTTCAGTTATCTCAGGACGCCTGGGTCCTAGAGACTGTTCGAGGTTTTCGTCTACTTTTCTTTCAAGTTCCCGTGCAGGATGTCCTTCCCAGACAGTTATTTTTTTCCCAAGCAGAAGATGCTTTTATCGTTTCAGAAATAGGAGAATTGCTGCGGAAATGCGCGATAGCACGCTGCGACGTGGGCCCTCGCGGTTTCTGCAGCAATATTTTTCTAGTACAGAAGAAAGGCGGAGGTTACAGGTTGGTACTCAATTTAAAGACCTTCAACCAGTTCTTAGTGTACAAGCATTTCAAGATGGAGGGTATCCATCTTTTGACGGATCTGTTGAAACAGGGGGACTGGATGGTCCGTTTGGACCTGAAGGACACCTACCTATCTGTGCCGATCTTTCCTCCCCATCTGAGGTTTCTGCAGTTTCAGTGGAGGGATCAATGGTACGAATACTTGGTCCTGCCTTTCGGTCTCTCATCAGCTCCTTGGTGCTTCACCAAGGTGTTAAAACCGGTGATTGCATATCTCAGGGAGCAGGGGCTCCGTATGATAGTGTATTTAGACGACATCCTGATCATGGCACAGTCGCAGGGTATAGCTTATCAACATCTGCGCTTGACCATTGCTACGCTGCAAAATCTAGGTTTTGTAGTCAACGAGAAGAAGTCGGTTCTCTGCCCAACCCAGAAGATAGAGTTTCTGGGCTTTGTCATAGACTCGCAAAAGGCTCAGTTGAGTCTCCCGCGGTCGAAACTGCGCGACATTCAAAAGGAATTACGCGTCCTGTTGTCCAGACAGACGGTGACGCTGCGCGCGATAGCCAGAGTAGTGGGTCTCCTGGCATCTTCTGTGCAAGCAATATTTCCGGGGCCCCTGCATTATCGGGCCCTTCAGAGGTCGAAGATTCGGCATCTCCAGGAGGGTCTCTCCTATGCGGATCTAGTTCCTCTGTCGTCGGAGGTTCGGCAGGAACTCCAATGGTGGTTAAGTCACGTGGAAGCTTGGAACGGTCGAGCCGTCTTCGGTTCAGTTCCGGAAGTCATCATAGAGTCCGATGCCAGCCGTTGGGCCTGGGGAGCGCGTAGTGGAAGTATTTCCACCGGCGGCAGGTGGTCTCTGCAAGAGTTAGAGCTGCACATAAATTGTCTTGAGCTGCTCGCCGGTTCGTTCGCAGTTAGAACCCTAGCACCCAAGAGGGTGTCCTGTTGCATCCTACTGAGGATAGACAACATATCGGCGGTGCGCTACATCAACAAACTAGGGGGTACAAGATCCTCCATGTTGATAGAGATAGCGAAGGATTTCTGGCATTATTGTCTGACCTACCAGATTTCTATCACGGCGGAATACATTCCGGGTCGGTCGAATGTGGTGGCGGATTGGCACTCACGCCACCTGAAAGATTACAGCGATTGGCAACTCAATCCGAAAGTGGTACACTGGTTGCAAACGATATGGGGACCGTGTCGGATCGATCTGTTCGCGTCCCGTCTGAATCGTCAGATGCCTCTGTTCTTCAGCTGGAGACTGGATCCGTTGGCTCTAGCGACGGATGCCTTTTCTCAGGACTGGTCTCAGTCACTGAATTATGCATTTCCCCCCTTCATTCTGATTCCCCGATTGTACTCTTGGGTTCTGCATCAGAAGGCGGAGTTGATTTTAGTGACTCCCCTTTGGAAGTCGCAGCCGTGGTTCCCGCGCCTTCTGGAACTGTGCTGCAACCTTCCCAGGAGGATCCTGGATTTTCAGGCACTGCTCCAGGGCCCTCACGGCGAGATGCACCCGATGGTACTGTCGGGACATCTAACTCTGATGGCCTGGAGACTTTCAGGAAACGTTGGCAAATGCCAGAGTTTTCGGAACAAGCTTCAGCATTCATTGATCAAGCCTGGGCTCCCTCCACCAGGAAGCGGTATACTTCCACTTGGAAAGGCTGGGTTCGTTGGTGCGTGGAACAACACGTGGATCCCGTGGGGGCAGGGCTACCCTCTGTCATAAATTCTCTCCCCTCGAAAGCGTCGGAAGGGTTAGCCTATCGTTCTGTTAATAACTTTCGTTCCACAATTTCAGCGGGCCATTCTCAGATCGATGGTAAACCGGTAGGTATGCATCCTATGGTCTGTAAACTTTTGAAGGGAATTCGAGTGGTGAATCCGCCTAAACCTAAGTATACGTCCTCGTGGGATGTCTCTAATGTGCTCGATTTCCCCACTAATTGGCCTCATAATGATCTTCTGTCCAGAAAGCAACTTTCAGCTAAACTCGCTATGCTACTCTGTCTTTCAGCTTGTCGACGTTCTTCAGACGTGAAGGCCCTGGATATTACGGGTAGAGTATTCACCCCTGAAGGGGTTTCCTTTAATATAACGGCTAGAACTAAGACTATGTCTCGTTGTGTTGATTACTATGCTTTTCCTAGCAATGCAAAACTTTGTGTGGTTCAATGCCTTAAGGCGTACGAGGAATGTACAAAGAATGTAAGACCGCTGGGTGTTTCGCAATAATTGATTGCCTTACAGAAGCCCTTCAGGCCGGTTACTGCGGCTACTATAGCCAGGTGGTTGAAATTCATTATGCAGGAGGCTGGCATTGATACTCAAGTGTTTGGGGAACATTCTGTTCGGGGCGCCATGGCGTCTAAAAGTTTTATGTTGGGATGTACCATTCAAGATATCATGCAATCAGCAGATTGGTCTTCCGAGTCCACTTTCAAACAATTTTACTATAAACCGGTGGGTGATATTTCCTCTGTAGTGTTTCAAGAGTGTTAAACTAGCATAATACGAAGCCTCCGGTCCTGTAATAGAATAAAAAATTAGCTAGCTATCGCGCCAAGAATTTTCAATTCTATCAAGGACACGGAGGCGAGGATTATCCCATCCGGTTATATTACATGCATTTTAATATTTTGCCCACCCATGTTCAGGGTCTGTTTTTACAGATTTTACGGGCATTATTCTCTCTCATTCTTCCAGGTTCTGAGAAGAAGATGGACTGAGTACTCCTCTGGTTAAGGAATTCTTTCCTGTTTGCTGTTCTTCCACGTTGAAGGCTGTTATGTTGGACTTCAGTTATTTATGGACTTCTGTTCGGAGCAAAGAAAGAGGAGGATAGCCGGGAGTGACCTGGTCTTATGGACTATCGCAGGAAGTGATGTGTTTTTAGCATCATGGGAAATGTAGTTTGTTTTGGTACAACTTAAATTTCATTGGCTGCTGTGTGTAGCATATTAAAGAAAGAGAAGCATAATCCTCGCCTCCATGTCCTTAATAGAATTGAAAATTCTTGGTGCGATAGCTAGCTAATTTTTTATTCTATTCTCTACTCTTGCCTGCATCACCATCTATCACCACATGAGTACAGAGGCCGTTGTCTGTCTTTTATCTCCACAATTACTGATGTAGTGGAAATGAAAGGCCGACTTCAGTTTCTCTGTCTCGGACTCACGCCTGCACTGCCCTGACCCGGTCTGGAAAGTGACAGGGCAGCTGATTTTGTTACTGGCCCTTGGAGCCGATTTTGCAACAATGCTAAATGGGATTACAGAAACGAAACCGATCTCCACCCTCATAGCCTCCCGGGACCTGTTCAGTCATGGTGCACAGTGCCGGAGGGGCCCCTGGAGTTTGGGGGCTTCCGGGGTTATTGTTATGCCCCTGCTATGGAGCTGTGTCCAGTGACGAGCCGAGCCGAGAGTGTAGAAGCTCTTTGTAGCCATGCTCATGAGTCATCTTCAGAAACATCTGCAAACCCCACCAGCTCCCTGGACAGGAAGTTTTGCAACTACAAAGAGAGAGGCAATAAAACCAAAAAAATCTTTGGGACCCATTCATTTGATGAGCAGGAAAGTGGGCCATAAAAGCGTATTGGATATGTCAGGATGGCCGAGCGTTCTAAGGCGCTTCGTTCAGGTCGCAGTCTCCTCTAGAGGCGTGGGTTTGAATCCCACTTCTGACAGGTGTTTTGTGGCATGTATTTTATAACTTGAATTCAGTGTTTTTTTTCCCCAAGCACCCGTATCTCAGGCAATGTCAACATTATATATAAGCATAACGTACTTCTTTAAATTGCCGCTCAGCTCTATTGTCCTTTTTTTCTACTAATTGCCAGAAGGGGGCTCTTGAAACTGCAAATCCAAGAATCTTCATCAAATCGCACAAGAGGGACTACGATAAAGGGCTTCACTCTCTATATCAAGCGTAGCTATCTGTAGTGCAGCAGGTGCAGTAGCACCAGGGTCCACTGCATCCCAATTATAGCCGTGCTTTTTATTTCTATTTCACGGGATCGTGCGGGGGTTGGGCGGTGGAGGGGCGGTGGGCGGTGGGGGGCTCATTCATTGTATCATGAAGCCCTCTGCCTCGTATTGTAAAATGCCGCCCTGAAAAGTGTCCCTCGATGTGTGTGAGGCTCTGGCACAGTTGATTATAAATAATCCTCACCGCAGGATGTTCCACACATGGTGCTCCTAAATGTTCATTATTTCGCCTCACCAGTGGTGCTCAGCATCTTTTAGAGTAGGGGTGCCAGAGGCATTAGTGCTCTGGGGCTTCCTCAGTGTGGGGAGAGCCCTTTTATTTGTGAGCCAAGGCAGGGCTACAAGGGGGATGAAAGAAAGGTAGGGGGGAGGGCGGATGGTCTCCAAAAGGGGGTACGGGTTATATAATGTAGGGCATGGTTTAAACACAAACTACACTTCTTTGATTCCCACAGTGTGCCCTTTGGCTGGCATTTTTGTTGCTCGGAGCTGTTATCACTTCCAGAAATAACACAAAACTGAAGTACATTTAAGACCCCCCAGGACTATGGCCTCTGACAATGGTTGTTGCTAGCTGCTTAAGATAAACGAGTAAAAATAATAGTTTTGCTGTAAATAATATTGAATTACTGAGGCCTATAGAAGGGGAGGTGGTCTTCGGAGGGTCTCCATCACTCCAGTTATGTTCACTCTGTGTTAGACGTGTTCGCCACTTTAATCCCCACATCTCCTCCATCCACGTATCACACACACACCTCATCTTTTTTCTTCAGCACCCACTTCTGACTCTCTTTTGAATATGGCTGGTTCCTTGATTATGGGGGCCCTGGGCAGACAAGCAGTGTGCGAGACCCCTCTAATTTGCATTCAGACTTACACGTTCAGAACTGTTTGCATCTCGAGTAGATTACCCTAGTCCTGAAGCGTTTTTTTGTACAGAACCCTCCTGGGTTGCAGCCCCTCCCTCTCATCCACCTAAAAGCACCTCTTAGCAGCTCATGATGAGCTGAATGTGTTAGAGTTGCTTTTCAACAGAAAGGTTTAAAACTGCTGCAGGTCAAGGGGCGTCCTATGGTGCCTCTGAATGGGCAGCAGGACGGGAGGCCTGATTGCGGGACAACCCTGCAAAAGGTGTCGCCTTGCCACTGTGCCAATCGGAGGCCCCCTCTGCTAGGTCTAGCCTCATTATACCATGGTTGTGAGGCCCCTCCCATGGGCACAATTGCAAGGAGCTACCTTTCTCTAAAATGAGATAAGCAGATGTCAGGAGAGTGTGGGGGAGCTTGCTTTGACACTCTGGTGAGGGACGTGTGTTCGTGAGCTGAGAGCGGGGCCCTGGGCAGCTGCCCACACTGCCCATGCCTAGCGCCAGCCCTGGCTCAGATGGTGCAGCTCAGCTCAGAGCGGGGTTCAGGGCTGCACAGTTGTGGGGCGCGTTTATTCCTCACAATTCCTGCAACATTGGCTCCCTCCACTTTCTGCTCTTTTGAATCATATATGGTGAAAAGAGCTCTAAAAAGTTCTATAATGTGTCTGCGGTATTCACTCCTTTCACCCCATAGCTCACGCCTCGGCCTCATCGGGATTATCTGAGGGTGATTCACAGCAAAGGAAGCAATAAGTGACCCACCGGAGTCATTCTTATCACTCCGCAGCTTGGACTCAGTCTGGGCTTAGAGTTGATAGCTCTCGGATCTCGGCTGTGCAGCCTTCAGGGCGCTGGAATCATGAAAAGTCTGTCAGCCCCTGCTGACTCGGAGCCGAGTTGTCTGCAAAAGTGAGCAGTATACTTCCTATTCATAGCGAAAATTAGCAGGTTCATAAAAAGTTAGAATAACATCTTTGTTGCGAGGGAATGGGCTGAGGAAGTGCTCTGCTGCAGTAGGATAGGAGCAGACAAAGAGCACAAAGGGAGACTGAAATGAAAGTCACACTAGTTTTCGCACTTCTCTCTCTTTCTTTCTCCCTCTCACCTGCGCCTTTTAAGTGCCTGCTTTTTTTTCTCGTTTGCCATTCTCTTTCCCTGCGTTGTCTTCCCCTTCTCTCGCCCTGGGCTCTGCATGTGTTTCCTTCCTCACTGGCTTAAAGAGACATGGAGGCGTGTTTACCCTGGGGCCCCCTCTACCAACATTGTTTCATTTTGCATGTTTTTTATGTTTCACTGGGCTGGGATATCCCATCCCGTACAGCAGACTTCAGCAGCTGCCCTCATTTTTCCCCGAAGTGGACTCGGGCCCCCTCCAGAGTAAAGGTACATGCGCCCCCGCACTGCGGGGGGCTGCAGGGGCCTGTGTTACACCCCTACTTTAAGGGCGCCATGATAGAGTCAGCTTTGCTCTGCAGAGAGTCGTGCCCTTATGACCTTGAATCATTTTTAAACAGATTGTTTTAAATACTGTTTTCCTTTAATTTATTTTTAATATGATGATGTGTGGGAGTCTATTGCAGGCCTCTTTCAGAGAAATGTTGTGTTTATGTTTCATGCAACATCCATAAAAAAAATCTTTTCGTTCAAAACAGGACCTGACATGAGAAACGGGAGAGTGCCACAGAAATTATTTGTAGTAATATTAGTGAGCTGCTGCTGTTTTCCAATATTGAAAACACAAGTTGTTATCCCTATATATTAGATGTAAACACATTTAGAATTTTGAGGCGTTTGTGTGTGCACTGTCAGTGACTTGGCTAAACAAGGCATAAAAGAGATGAAATTGGATCATAAATTCTAAACTGTTCCGAACAGGTGCCCCAAAAATACACTTGGCCCAGGGCTCCCAAAATCCTTAATATGTCCCTACTTGAAATTGGATAGGAATAAGGTTAAGTAAGCCATTGACCGAATGTCTTGTATTAAAGAGGCCTTGGCTAAGCTAGCACCACTACACATACAAGTGTGGGGTAAGTAGAATGTTACGAAATGTGCACGTATAGGAACTTCTACCGAGACGGCATGCATGGACAGGAAAGTTAATTTTTAGGTAGTGCAAGTAATTGTAAGGTCAATAGCACTTGGCTTCTATATAGTTCAGAAAATATCTGCAACAGCTCAATCTCAACATAAAGTGATCTTTATGGAAACAGCGGCTCGCGGCAAATAAACATTGCAGCCCCTGAAGTACTGAGGAAGGTGGAATAGGAATGGATAAAGATAGCAAGAGTCCCACCCCGAACTCTATGTAATGCGATCTGTAAAAACATAGTCCTGCAGTAGTCTGGAAAGGACAAATGCCAACTCCCCTCTCTGCCGATCAGCCGCACACAACATGGTAGGTGATGGTCGGCAGCAGAAAAACAAACAATCTCCATCAATAAATACATTACACATCCACATGGCAAACATTCAAATAAACAAGAGGATGTGAGTATTCATGGAGAAAAGTTCAGTGACTCCGAATGAGGCACGCTAGATCCGAAGGCCGGAGCTCTGGGTCATCATCTCCGCGTACCTTTCACGACGGCATTTTACACCTGGGATGAAGGCAGGGAGTCTCCTTTCTGTCCCATGCAGATTCTCACCCCTCTGTCCCTCTCCCTGCCCTTCATAGTTCTAAAGGTGCAAGGACCTGGAGCAAAAGAAAGACAAGCAAAAGGAAAGAACAGGGACGCCAAAGCAGCTCATTTGTGTAAAAAGCACAGCAACAAGTCAATATAAAGACGTAGGAGCCGACCTGAAATATGATGGGCCGATGACGTGAAAGTGTGCATTAGCTGCTTTTGTGCAGAGCACCGCGGATGACCTCTTCCCATGGTTATGGAATTTCTCATTGGCTAGGATCATAGTGGACATAAAAAGGTACGATGCTTTGCAGGGCTGATAAGAGGTGTCTCCAGTGCAGTTGCTACAGAATGATAGGAGGCATTCAACTTTCAGAAATCATTCTTAGGAGCCGAGCTACGCACACAAGCGAATTAGTCTTATGGGGACAAGCGAGGTGTCCCTGAAGCGGGCGCCACGCTCAGTGCTAAAGTTAAAAAAAAAACAGAGTGCGATGTCCCTGAAGCAGGCACTACGCCCAGTGCTAGCGTTAAAAAAACAAGCATTTGCAATTCAATAGCTCTCAATTAACGCGAGACGAATTTCATTGAAAATGCTTGGCAAAACAGGAGGGGAGAGAAGGCACGGACATCCGTAGGGAGGGAGGGGAAGGGAGGGGAAGGCACGGACAACGGGAGGACGGGTGGGCGGGGTTGGGGGAGCAGAGAAGAAGACATGGACAACGGGAGGGAGGGCTGGATGGGGTAAAGACACTCCACATTTACCTGGTTCATCTCCTGCAGCGGGCTCCGGATCCAGCTGCTCCCTGGGCCTCGAGCCTTGGACTTTCAGAGGAACCACACCACTGCAATAAAGGAAACAGTACACGCCGGTGTAACAACCAAGTAAAGGGGCCAGTAGCCATTGGAGGATACAAATGATGACATGGCTGTACTAAGATGGGACTAACACGACTCATAATGAATCAGAAGACAGCATAATGAATCCGTTCAACTGGCTCATTAGTGCCGGTTAAACGGAGGGACGCAGCTCCTCCCCTAAATTCCCTCATTTCCTGCCGGCTGAGACGTGTATTTAGGGCAGATGAGGGCTCAGCCACGCAGCAGACGTGCGCAGCGGGCGTGCCAAAGGCAAGCCCGTCTGCGCCCGTCCGCGGCCGTACAGGGCCAGGGGCCAGCCACTATGCCCATTTTGTGAGGTACTCGGCTATGGAGTTGAAAGAGCTGCATGGAAACCATGAAA
Organism: Lissotriton vulgaris; assembly: GCF_964263255.1. Taxonomy (NCBI): domain Eukaryota; kingdom Metazoa; phylum Chordata; class Amphibia; order Caudata; family Salamandridae; genus Lissotriton; species Lissotriton vulgaris. The sequence continues at coordinate 1,376,877,999 of NC_141695.1, forward strand.
TCACTGACAACACTCGTCTCAGCTTAAATTAAATGGGAATTTTTGAGCAGAGACTCATTTACCCTGAAATTCAGAATAATTATGCTCCTTTTACTCTCATAACATCGCATGCCCCTGAAACTCCCCAGAGCAAGGTAAAAAGGGTCTTTTTGTTTATTGCTTGAACACTCGTCCATGGTAAAACATCAACTTTAAATTTTCCAGCTCCTACAGTCTGAAAAGCCAGAAATGCTTCTTCTTACAGAAACATGGCTTACTGAAGAGTCCACCCCTGACATCTTAGCGGCAGTACCAGATAACTATTACGTCTTGCAAACTAATCGTTCCCCAGGGAAAGTGGGAGGTGGAGTTGCAGCTATCATCCATAAAGATTACTGGTTTAAATCATTAGGGGTTACTGGTCTTCCTTTTGCTGACAGTTTAGTTCTTTAACTTGAATCCTCTCAGTCATCCTTCACTTGTGCCCTTTTTTACAGACCCCCTTACCACATGCCTACTTTTCCTCAGGCACTAGGTGAAATGATTTCTCATCTAGCCATCAATCATGCCAGACTTCTCATTATTGGGGACTTTAATTATTGGACCAACGACGAACAGGAGAGTGCAAGTTCAATAGAACTGGCAGATCTTCTTTCTGGAATGAATTGCACACAACATGTGCACGAAGCTACCCATATAAAAGGGCACACATTGGACCAAGTCTGGACAGCCAACCTGAAGATCTCGACCCCCCTGATCTCCCCTTGCACTTGGTCGGATCATCATTTTATCACATTCATTCTCTCTGATGAGCGTCCTACTAAAGCCCGACTACCAAAGAATTGCACATCCAGACACTGGGGAAGTGCTAACATTGATCACCTCTGCTCACTCTTTAACCGCTACGCCCACGTCTGTACTGGAGCCATTTCAAACTCAGGCAGAGAGCATTAAGACATGGCTTGAACCCGCTTGTGAGTGCGTTGCCCCTCTTAAAATAATTAAGATTTTAAGACCCCCATGACGCGCAACAATGGTTTTCTGATAATCTAAAAATTAAGAAGCTGGCATTGAGACAAGCAGAACGCAGATGTAGACACCATTATCTTGCAGAAGAAAAGACTATAAATTCTACCTTTCTGAAAGAATATAAAAATAGCATTCTTCAAACTAAGGCAGATTATTTCTCCAAGAAGATTCTTAATTCAGCAAATAGGTCTAACGAAATCTTCTCTATAGTAAATAAGCTCTCCAAACCAGATAAAATCATGTTGAAATCGGCCCTCTCACAATCATTTTGGGACTCTCTTAACTCATATTTTATAGAGAAAATTGTGGCTATCAAGGCCAGTATTTCTACCCCTACCTCTTTCACAGATGTTCCCAACAACTGTAAGACCCCATCTCAGTTCGTTCTGATTCCCCCATCAACCAGGAGACTTTTTTGGGTCCACTTAAAATGGTTGGCTCTGGTTCCCTCACTGATTGCTGTCCTCCCCACATTCTTCAGGATATTTTTACCATATGGCTGAATCCCTCACTTTCTCTTCTTAACAACTCACTTAAGTTTGGCATTGTCCCCGACCTTTTTAAAAGTGCAGAAATCATCCCTATTTTAAAGAAACCTGGCGCGGATCCATCTATTCTTAGCAACTATCACCCTATCTCTTTCCTGCCCTACCTGGGTAAGGTCCTAGAGGCCCATGTGTCACCCAACTTAGTTCCTTTGTTGAACAGTCTCATGTTCAGGACTCCCATCAGGCTGGGTTTCGACCTGCCCATTCTATAGAGTCAGTCATCTTGACAGTTTTGGATGAACTTAGAGGGGGGCAGATAGGGGCCACCCAGGCCCTGGTACTCCTGGATCTGTCAGCAGCATTCTGCATGGTCGATCATAACATCCTGATTGACCGTGTCAGTAATGCCAGGATCCAGGGTCTGGCTCTGCAGTGGCTCACCTCCTTCCTCAGTAACCGGTTTCAAGCAATACATCTTGCCAACTTCTCCTCTAACAAGATGGATTTGACCTGCAGGGTTCCCCAGGGCTCCTCCCTTTCTCCACTCCTTTTGAATCTGTATCTACTTCCTTTAATCTCCTCTTTGCGAGAAAGGAAAGTTGGAACATATAATTATGCTGATGATCTTCAATTGGTTTTAGACATCAATCTCTCACCATCCTCTGTGTCTCACTTTCAAGATACCATAATCTTCATAAGTGAATGGATGAACGGAAATCAACTGAAGCTCAACCCCGATAAAACTGAGCTTATCCTCACTGGTGGGCTTGCTAATCCACGGAATTCCAAATTTTGGCCTTCTCTTCTGGGCAACCCTCCTTTACTGGTCAGTTCAGCCAAAGGCTTGGGCATAGTGATAAGCAATGACCTGTCTATGAAGGCTCAGATCGGCTTGGTGGTCTCTGCTGGTTTTTTTCAACTGCGGAGAATAAAGAAGATTAGCAGATTTTTGTCCAGGGAAGCCCTGACTCTCGTTAACCTGGCATTGGTCATCTCCCGATTGGACTATGCCAACTTACTTTATGTAGGCATCCCGGCTTACCAACTAAGACGCCTTCAGCTGGTCCAGAATCGAGCTGCCAGACTGATTTTTCACCAACCTAAATGACATCACGTTAGGTCACTGATGAAAAGCCTTCATTGGCTCCCAGTGGTCAAGCGTTGTGTATTTAAGCTGGGATGTACAATCTTCAAAGCTCTTCACGGCAACAGCACAGCCTTCATCTCCTCTAAGATTCTACTCTATGTCCCCTCTTGTAACTTGCGATCCTCCCATCTGAATCTGTTGGTCACTCCAACTTTTTAAACGCAAGAAACATGGAGGTTCCAGATTTATGGCTTTAGCCCCTCAGTTCTGGAACTCGCTCCCTGTGGAGATGAGGTCCATTACCTCCTTTGTACTATTCAGGAAACAGCTGAAGACCTGGTTGTTCTCCCAGGCGTATGATAACTAGGCTACTCCCCACCGCTGCTACCATACTCACTACCCCAGCGCCAAGAAACCGTCTGGTGAACGTACGCTTAACAGATGTTTTTAACATAACATAACATAACAGCATTTACAAAGGACAAACACACAAGCCAATGAAAAATAAGGGTGGGGAGTGGGTGGAGCTTCTCTCCATACTGAAGTACCACAGCTCTTCGCAGAGCAGTGCTTGCACGCTGGCTCACACTCAACCTAAAAAAGGACTCTGCTAGACAGTATGCTGCAGAAATAATGAACAGTGATATGTGCCGGGAAAAGACATCCATTTTAAAAATGATGGCGACGCGGCCTAAATTGAGGCCTAGTTAACATAAGCCAGAAATAAAATACTTCTATGTGTTATATGAAATTTGTTTCAAGTGCAATAGCAGAATGTTAGTACATACATGCAAAATTGAGAGTAATTCCGCATTCTTGTTGTTGTTAACAATGCACAAAAAAATAATTGCAAGAAAACTCTGACGCAAGACAAGAGAGATTTTCACATGGCTCGGGTGGAAATAACGAGAGGAAGAGTAAAGAAGAAATGAGTGAAAGGTACATGAGGGAAGCTAATGGAATTGGATGGAAAGTAGATTAAGTAGAAGAATAAAGGTAGTCCGGGTAGAAATATCCAGGAACAGGAGAACGGAAAGTGGTATGTGGGTGGAATGTGCATAATGAAGATTGATTAGAGTGGAAGGGATGATATACGAAGTGATGGATCACGTTGATTTGATTGAAGCAATTGATTTTGGGGAAGGGAGATGAAGAAACAGATGAAGGAACAGGGAAGGAGGAAAGGTGGAGATGGGTTAGCAGAAGGAAAAAGGAGATAATCAAAAAGAGAAAACCAGACCAAGAGAGAATGGTGAGAGAGAACAAAGTAGTGAAGCAAGACTAGAAAGGAGGAGAATAAAGCAAGGAATAGGCATAAGCGAAAAATAAAGCATGAAAGGAGATCCAAATAGATTTATTCTTCTTCTGCCATGCACACCTCCAAACACCACTCCCTTCCGGAACTGTCCCTCATCTTATGACTGCAGCAGCATCATGATTAGTTGCCAATCATACTATGCTCAGAACTGAGATTGGTTCTCTTTTCAGAACATCCTACTTCTATCTTCACCTGCTCTGCCATATTCTTCCTTTTATCTCTACTTAGAAAATCCCTGTAGCTGTGGTAAATACTACACCATTAACGACCTGTGATCTTGCTTTCTTTCTGCTCTTACTAAACAAATCTCCTGTGAACCTAGGATGGTGGCTGGAAAGAAGAACTGGGACTTTCGCTCTCTGACCCGAAACATTAAAACAAGAAAAAGAGTTAGCTAGAATGCATCCAAAACTGTAAGGCACTGGTAATCACTCAGCCTACAAGCAAGTCCAACATTTGTTGCCCTTTGCACCACTCCAGGCAGGAGAAGTTACCATATGCAAATCAATTTTTGACAACTCCAATAAGAACAGAATAGTCTGAACTGTAAGGCCATGTCCTCTCCAAAATTAAACAAAAGGAACCCCAGACTGCATTTAAGATTTGTTGGGCCTCATCAGGGCGGTACATCTTGGATCTTACAGCAAAAGGAGTACAGGGCCCTTATCTCTATATACTTGTCATATTATAACAAAAACTGATGAGTGGCGTACTTGTAAAAATGTCAGCCATTGTCAATTACTCATAACACCAGCGCCTTTCACAGGAATTTGCTTTGCCCACCATTGCATTAACGGAATTAATGCCCTCAGGTGACTCAGAAACAACTGGAGCAGTTTATTTATTTATTTTTTGTGTTGACTTTTTACATTGAGTTTTACAATATAATACATGTTAAAAACAAAAAGAAGGCAGCAATAAGTTGTTAATAAATACTTTAAATTTTTTTATAAGAATAAAAGATAGCAATAGATACATAGCACTTGCTGGCGAATATAAGCGAATAAATATGGAGTGTATAAATAGGCATATTATCAGCGAATAAGCCCAGAAAGCGCGCAGGTCAGTCAGCTGAGTATTGTATTGTATTGTATTGTGGAATACTTGTAGAGCGCGGCCTGTCACCACCAAGGGCATCCCGGCGCTTTGAACCCTGGTCCAACAGCAATTTCCGCAACTAGCCTGTCCTCGGGAAAAGATGGGTTTTCAACGCCTTCCTAAAGGCTGGAAGGGCCTCAAGGCTCCTTAGGGATAGTGGCAGAGAGTTCCAGAGTTTGGCCGCCGCTACTCTGAACGATCGGCCACCCATCCTCACTCTCTGGAAACGTGGGACCACTAGCAGCTTAGATGACGAGGAGCGTAAGGCTCGAGCTGGGAGATACCAAGCAAACATTCTCCGCAGCGGGATGGGTCCCAAGCCGTGAATAGCTCTAAACACTATACACGCGGCTTTGTAGCGGACACGAAGATGAATCGGCAACCAATGAAGTTCCTGTAATGCTGCTGTTGCCGAACTGTAGTATGGGCGGGACAGAGCAAGTTTGGCCGCCAGATTTTGTACCCTTTGGAGCTTGCCTAGTAGTGTTACAGGGGCATCCAATAGTAGTGCGTTGCAGTAGTCGAGTCGACTTAAGATAGTGCTCCGCACTACTTCGGCTCTGGCTTGCTCAGGAAGGAGAGGTAGCACCTTGCGCAGCATCCGAATGAGCATCATGCACGTAGACGTGGTCTTATTTACGTGCAGATCCAGCTGTAAATTAGGCCCAAAAGTGACCCCCAGATTACGCGCTGAGTGTGTAGCAGACACCGTCTCAGAGAAGGACGGGGGCCAGAAGTCATCTGGAAGGTCCCTGGGGATTCGGTCACCGGAACAGTGCAGAACCTCGGTTTTAGTACCGTTGAACTGTAACGAGTTCAAACGGAGCCAATCAGCCGTGGCCTGCATACATCTGTGAAAGGTCTCCAGTGGGACCGCATCCTGTCTCTCCAGTGAAAAGACCAGCTGGGTATCATCTGCATAATTAAATGCAGAGATCCCAAAAGATTTAATAAGCTGGACTAGTGGGCGGAGGTAGATATTAAAGAGAATAGGGCTGATGGCTGAGCCCTGCGGTACTCCTTGTCCTACTCTCCGCTCCTCTGAACTGAAGGGAGGGAGCGACACACGTTGTTGACGATTATCCAGGTAGGAAATTAACCAGTCCCTGGCCTTGTCTTTAACTCCGCACTCTTCCAGCCTCGCTATCAAGGTTGGATGACTGACCGTGTCGAACGCGGCCGACATGTCGAGCAGCACTAAAAAGGCTGCCCGACCACTGTCGACTCGCGCCCGCAGATTGTCCAGCACGGTCACTAACGCGGTTTCCGTCCCATGAGCAGGGCGGAAGCCGAATTGCGTCTCGTCCAGCCAGGTGTTTCCTTCCAAGAAGCCGGATAGAGTGCGGGTAGCCAATTTTTCCATGATTTTGACTGGAAAAGGCAACAGAGAAATTGGCCGGTAATTGGAGAGACAGGCAGGGTCCAGCGTAGGTTTTTTTAAAAGCGGAGATACCACTGCCTTCTTCCAACTGCCCGGTACAATCCCTGTTTCAAATGACTGGCAACAGATGGAATGTAAAGGCTGGAAAAGTTCCTCCTGAAACAGCCTCCAGAGTTTTGGCGGAAGAGGGTCAAGAGGGGAGCCAGATGAGATCGTAAGGGCTAGGCTGCTAAACTCCTCCAAGGAAGGCAGGGGAAAGCTACTCAGTTGAGGTCGACTGGCCTCAATCGCCGGAGCTCCCAAACTGAGAGCCTGGTCCAGGGAGGGCAGGGAAAGACTACTCAGCCGGGGTCGACTGGCCTCAAGCGCCGGAGCTCCCAGACTGAAGATCTGGTCCGCAGGAAGCAGAGAGGGGCTACTCAGCTGGGGTCGACTAGCTTTAGTCGCCGGAGCTCCCAGACTGAGAGCCCGGACCAAAGGGGGCGGGGGAAAGCTACTCAGCTGGGGTCGACTGGCCTCAATCGCCGGAGCTCCCAGACTGAGGGCCCGGACCAAGGAGGGCGGGGGAGAGCTACTCAGCTGGGGTCGACTGGCCTCAATCGCCGGAGCTCCCGGACTGAGGGCCCGGACCAAGGGGGGCGGGGGAGAGCTACTCAGCTGGGGTCGACTGGCCTCACTTGCCGGAGCTCCCAGACTGAGGGCTTGGTCCATGAAGGGCAGGGAGTGGCTACTCAGCTGGGGTCGACTGGCCTCCCTCGCCGGAGCTCCCAAACTGAGGACCTGAACCGCGGGGAGAAGAGGGAGGCTACTCAACTGGGGTCGACTGGCTTCGATTGCCGGAGCTCCCAAGTTGTGAGCCTGATCCTCTGGTCGGGGTCGACTGGTAGGTGAGGCTGGAGCGTCTAGACAGGGGTGAGAAATCCTCTGCAAGGGTCGACTAGCCATCACCTCCGGAGCTCCCAAACTAGTAGGAGAATTGACTGGGTCCTGCAGACCCTCCAGGATTCTGCGGATTTTCTCCTCAAAGGCCTCGGCAATAGAATCACAGAGATCTTGCGATGAGGGGACAGAACTGGCCACACACGTGGGATGGGCAAGGTCTCTAACAATTTTGAACAGGGCCTGTGCCTTGTTAGGGGCATGGCTCAGGGTGGATTCAATATAAGACGCTTTAGCCAACTTGATCTGAGCCTTATAGTTGTATGAGTACGCTAGCCGAGATGAGGCTGGTTTTAATGCCAGGATAGGTTACCAGATACATGAAGAGACCAGGAGACGTACGAGATGGGGTGGGGGGAGTTGCGTGGGATGGGAAAATATTCAGACTAAAGAATTCCAGGACTAATGTTACATATCTAAGACACAATACACAGCGGTGTAGGGGAGGTACTATCATAGATGATTATTGTATTCCTCTTCTACAGCTAAGGACCGTGTGATACTTGACAAGTCCTAAAAGTAACAAGATATATTATAATTGGTTTTTAAGTCTAAAGTTCTTTGTTGTGGGAGTAAAGAGAAAAGACTGTAAACTATTGAAAATGCCTATTTGTATAATGTGATATGACGTGCAGTCGCAAATAAAGAGTTAAAAAAAATCTAAGCATATTATAAATAGAGAATCAAATAAATAAATAGAGAAGTAGTGAAAAGTATTATAAATAAGAAATTGGTCAAAGATACATTAATAATTGAAGAAATATAAATAAAGTATAAATATGAAACACTGACTGTACATGAGATTATCATAATAATGATAGAGATTCATTATCTTAGAAAAAAACTCATCTCGTAAAAGTTTAGGACATAATAGATTTGGAAGAATGGGTGAAGTAATGTAAGGAAGGCAAAAAGAAAAGTAAGAAAAAGAAAGTAAACTTGAGGAATCATGTGAAAAAGTGGAGCCGGACTACAAAGAGAAAGTGTGAAATAATAGGAATGAAGAAAAAGAATAGGAGGTGGATATAGGAAAATGAGAGAAATAAAGCAAGTCATAATGAGAAGAACTTAGGAGACAAAGGAGAGAAGCAATGAATTAGTCTGCTTGAGTGGGTGTATTAGGGTAGACAAAGGGGTTAGCAGTATCATCAACTTTGGCTTTAAGGAAAGGCGACCGAGTAGAGCGCAGTTTCCAGATCAGACAAGGTGCACATCACTCCGAGGATATCAAACTGTAGCAGGGAGTTCCTCAGGCCTCTGCCCTCAGTCCCACCCTGTTTAATCTGTACATGTCTCCTTTGGCGGAGATAGTACAGTCCTTTGGAGTTGAAGTAGTCTCCTATGCTGATGACACCCAGCTGCTGATCTCCCTATACCAGGCACCCAAGGTAGCAGCATCCAATTTCAGAGCGTGCATGCAGGAGCTTGCCTCCTGGATGGATAAGAACTGCCTGGAATTGAACTGCAGCAAGACCAAGGTGCTGGTGGTGGGTGGTGACACCTCTAGCTGGTCCTCGGAATGGTGGCCTCCAAGTCTGGGCCCCACTCCACTACCTTGTACCGAGGCAAAAAATCTGGGGATTTGGGTAGACTCCACTCTCGCCTATGACAGTCACATCCGTCGTGTGGTTGGGAAATGCTTTGGTGTACTAAAAATTTGCGGACAACGCTAGACCTCCTCCCTCTAGGGGCTAGGAAGACGATGATACAGGTTCTTATTACATCTCGTCTTGACTATGGGAACATACTTTATCTGGGTGGCTTCAAAGAAAGCCCTTGACTCCTTGCTTTCGCTCCCAGTTAAGAAAAGAGTTATGTTCAAGACGCTACTTACCTGTCATCGTATCTCTCAGAATGCCGGTCCGGCATATCTGAGAGACCTGGTCACCAGGTATGTTCCTAAAAGGTCTCTTAGATCCACAGGGACTGGCCAGCTGGTTATCCCTAAGGTAAAGAAGGCTAAAATGGGTGGTCGCTCCTTCCGGTTTCTAGCGGCTCAGAACTGGAACAAACTACCTCTAAACTTAAGGCTAGAAGGCTCGGAAGCTAAATTTAGAAAGATGCTCCAAGTGATGCCATCTTTCTCGCCAGGACACCTAGGACTTTGAAGCCGCCGCTGTCTGCCCTTGAGCCTAGTACTCTAGGAAAAACATGGTCATTATTGTAGACACATTTTAGTTTATGGCAATGAGTCCAAGGTGGCTGGATTCATGTTTTGCCCTGATGGGTAGAACAGTGCTTAATTGGTAAAAGAATAAGTACCAGGCCCAAAGTTTGGTCAGAAGTCTGTGGTTGGTGGTACTGAAGGTCGGGGGGCTAAATACCAATGCTGCATAGTCTTGATTCCACCTCATGCCTCTTTAATCCACCTCCAGAAACTTCCTTCCTTTTTATCTCACTCTCGCAGGCTCTTTTTCACCCCTGCTTTTTCCCTGTGACACTGTTTTTCCATCTTTCTCTTCCTTCTCCTTCCTCCTTTTTCTATTTTTCTCTCTCTTGCTTTAGACCAAAGTCTGTTGAGTAGAAATAAGTGCCACTCCGCCAAAATGAGTGCTGATGGACCCCACCTGCAGCCACGGGCTCAAAAAAAGCACTGGGTTGAACCCTGGACAAACTAGGAGATGGTTTATCAAAAATGGGCACATATCCAAAGCATACTGATAATGTGTCAGTTTCACATTATCATGTGGCCCCAGGTGTGTTTCTTTCCAGTTAAGATTTGGGTGCTCTGTTGTTTCAGAGACCCTGATAGTTTTCATGCCAAGATGGTTACAAAAGATGTTGCAGAGCTATGTGGGGGGATGTAGAATAGGTAGGTTTGACAGGCTCCAAACAGCATAACAATTTTCTTTGCGCTATAGTGGCTGCCGCCCAATTAGCCTCTGTGACCCACTTTAGGGTTGAATTAGGGGTCACCCCCCCTTGCTGAATGGCTTGTAGCAACACCCTTACCTTTCTGGTTAAAGCTTTGGCAGAACAAATGTGGCCCCTTTTACAGCAGTGCCAAGCATGAAGTGCTTCAACTAGGCAGGGCAGAACAAATGCTGTGTGTTGCCTATGTGACAGATCTACCGACAGCCTGGGACTTGATTCTTTGTAATTTCTCACAGTTGGCCCTAAAGGCCACACACCCGAGAGAGAAGAAGAAGTGGGTTCCAGTAGCATTCAAGCTGCGGCCTATTTTCCATGCAAATCTTCTCCAGGTAATTTTATTTTTCTGCAGTCGCAATGCTTTGTACACAGCATGGTCACCTTTCTGAGATTGTCTGGGTGGGGTGTAGAGGAGAAGTCACTCAAGAACTGCAAATGTCTGTGTTCCTCTGGCGTTGTTGAGACTATCATGCACTTTATACTCTCCTATTTTGGTAGGCCAGCTCTGGAAAGTTTAGTGTTACTTTAAGTGGTTCCCCAAGATCCCACCCCCTCCTCGCTCCAAGTGATAGTGGCTATTCCCTTTTCACTATAGGCAAAATCCAGGGTATGCCCCCCTTATAGTTCAAGCCTTAAGAGCCCAGTTTGAGCCTAATTTAATGTCAACAGTGTTCCAGCACTTCAACGCTAACTAGCAATTGGCACAAAATCAGTCTTTCTGGCACCTGCTGGCGTGAAGTGTTCAGAGTTTCTAAGCACCCCATCCAGTAGTGCTTAGAGAAGACGCAGCTGAATTCAGTTGGGTTCACCACATGCAGCCCAGGCAAGCTACATTCAGTGGATGCAGAGTTGCTCACATGCAGTCGTGCTACTTAAGCGACTGGAGGTTCTTTGAGGCTGCTCCTGTGGGGTAAGCATTTGATCTGTCTTTCTGTGGGAGGGTGTTGCAATGATACTGACTCTGGTGGCTTACCTTGGTGATGGTGACCTAGTGCTCCCAAGGTGGGCTGAATCCTCTGGCAGGGTTGCAGATCAGGTTACACATCTTGATGCTCTCTGACATATGCGGTCATGTTTCCTCACTGTACACGGGCTCCAGCTCTATCAGCACAGTAAAGTCCATGGCGGCGGCCCCTCCTGGCATATGGGGTCACAGCTAGCTACCACACAAGGCTGAGCCTCTTACTTCTTGGCAGTCTTCTCACGTTGACCCTTCCTTGCAAATGGGGTCGCCAGCTCGGCATTATGCCGGGCTCTGGCCTGATAGGCACAGCGCTGCCCATGGCTTAATTCATGGCAGCCACCTCTGGCATGGTCTGTGTTTGTCTATGTCAACTAAGCTCAGCACTAAGGATACAGACATCAGTACAGCTCAGGCACACAGGGCAGGGGTGCACGTCCATTACCATGCAAATGACTTTTCCATCCCAACAGCACCCAAATGTCTAGAAATTGGGTTTCAGTGAATATTTATTATTTGTGCATCACCAAGTAAGGTGTCTTGATTGTTTGCTCCTATTAAAATCTTTGTTTCCATCCCCCTCCAGAATTACAAAAAAGTGTGCTTCATGTTTGCTTTTCTAACTTCTCAATGTGTACAGTTCCATTATAGGTATTTATACTTTATGTTGTGTGTTACAAAAAATACCATTCTACATTCTATCCCCACACTTCCTGCACCCCAGCAAGATTGTCACATAATTCACTTTACTTTTCTTTCTTTGACTGCAAAGAGAGAGGAATTTGTAAACATCAATCTTCAAGCTAAAAAAGCTGCAATTTGTCAGACGACATAGAGACTGATTTAGATCTCGGTGGACAGGTTACTACATCACAATGACAACGGATATCCCGTCCATCGAAATATAAATCCCATTATATCCTATGGGATTTTTATTTCAGCACACTTTATATCCATCACCTTTGTGACAGACTAATCAGCCCGCTGAGATCTAAATCAGGCCCATAGCCTGACATTTGACCTCTGTCTTTTGAAACACAGCAAATCTGACAAGATAAATAAAGTATTTATAGGCATCTTTATTCATTGCTTGGAATTTAGAGGCCCGCCAATGATCGGCTCATGACCAGTTTGGGAAAAACGTAAGTTTTTACCGCACCTCTGAGAACCGAAGAAAGGACCAGCAGGGGGGTAACGTCCCGTCTGTATTGGCGCTGGAAGCAGCAGGACTTAAGCACACTGTACGCCGTCTGGGGCCCATTGGAGGGCTAATCAAACAATCCTAAATTGAGGCACAGGGGCGGGACCCATTGGAGGGTTAACACTGCCTACAAAGACTCCACTTCCCAGCATGCAGTTGTGGTAAAAACGTGACCATCACAGCACACCGGAGGCTAATTAATTCAGCATTGCTGTGGGAGTAGAGCGGCGATAAGAACTTTCCCTGTGCTGGCCTCTGAAGAGATGCACAAAGGCATCGAAACGCGTCAGGCCGAAGGATACAGCAACTGGAGGGCATACAATGTGCTTGCAAATAAAGGTTTGTGACCAAACTTCCAGCGGTGTGCGGCTTCAAAGCCCTGAGCTTTGTTTTGGACATATATATATATAAACAGCAAAAGCTAAAAAGCAAGTAGCTGCAACTGGTTCTCCCCTGGGGTCTTCAAGGCAGGAAATTTTAGCGACTCGTAGAAGAATGAGCAGTGCAGGAGGGAGGACTGTGCTTGAGCTAATGCTTAGAAAGACCCCAAATCTGAACAATCCACAATTAGAGACTGAGCTTGAGACTGAGACTATATCTACTCCAATAATGGATGGGGATCAGAGTCTTCCAACTGAGGGGCAACATAATGCTATTCCTGACCCAGGGGAGGCAGCATCTAACTCTCTTATTAACCCTGAAATCACCGGAAATATAGTAATTACTGAAGTTTTGAATGTGGAAACTCCCACTATGAATAACATCATAACCAAAAATAATTTAATTGATGGACCCAAAGCAATAGTGTTGAATGAAGAAAAGCAAGCTGGGGCGGACCGGGCAATGTCTTTTTCGGGTCCCGGGGGCAATATTCTAGGGGTGCAAAATGAACAGACTAATCCCGCGCCTGAAGAGCCTTTTCCTACAATAAACAATAACCAGATTGAGCCTAGCGTAATGGCGGTAACACCAGGATTAGACAAGACAACTACCACCACGGAGGAGATACCAAGTGTATCCGAGGCACCCCAACGTGTAATTTCTAAACAAACTGTAGTAAATAAAGATGCAAATGATTTGCTTCCAAGTATCACTCTACAATTGCCTGCACAACCGGGACAGCTGCAAGAGGGGGAAAAAGACCTCACTGAGTTCTATTCTTTTTCCGATGACACTGAAGAGGTTGGAGCGGACAATTTAGGAGATTGGTCTGAGAGTCTTGAATCATCTGAGGATGAAGATGAATCAGAAACACATATATATTCCTCAGAAGACAGCTATGACGAGGAGAGGCAAATGGCTAATACTGTGAAAACTAAGCCCAAAGGTAATACAAGAACTGTATCAAAGAAAATAACAACAGGTCAACTTGAATACAACCAGGCTACTTCCTCAGACATGCCAGGTGATTCAGAGGTAACTCCCTCTGCAGTGGAGACCATCCTCCAGGCTATAGCAGCTCACAGAGAAGAGACTGCCCAGGATAGTAAAAGATCTCGTATAGCCTTACGTAAAATGCAGGGGGTGGTAAAGAAACTGTCTAAAACTTGCACACGGATTGGGGAGCGTGTAACTGAGATGGAACAAAGGGTAATGGCAGCAGAGAAGGATTCTTCTGAAAACTGTGAGAAAATTAAATTACAGGAAACAGAACTGATGGACGTTAAATGGAAGCTTGAAGCTTTTGAAAATAGGCAACGCCGTAATAATCTTCGCGTCCTGGGAATACCAGAGAAAGTTGAGGGAGAGAATATACGAGCCTTCATTATTAAACTTTTCAGTGAAGCTATGCCTGAACTACAGAGTTGGAACTGGGAAGCTGAAATTCAAAGGGTACATCGCTTCCCTTTTAATCCTCCACCCAAACCAGGGTTATATCCAAGAGCTGTTCTAGTGTACTTTGGTAATTTTCTACTAAGACAGGCAGTAGCTGAGAAGGCGAGACCAGACCGGAAGATAGCCTGTAATGGTTTTTCTTTTTTTTCGAGACCTGATTTTTGCCACGCAACCGTCGAAAGACGATGGAGGTTACGAATGTTAATGAAACCTTTCCAAGAGAAAGGTGCTCTGGCCTATTTGAATAACCCTGCTACTCTTAAGATTGTCCACCGTGGTCAGACAACGTTTTTTCAGTCAGAAATAAAGGCAAAAGCATACTTAGATGAAATATCGTAGATAGAATTTAAATTACTTGGGTTACTTGGGTTATAATACTCTAACAACCTATAGTGAGATATGTTCTCTTTCTTATCCTCCTGACGGGTGAATTAAGTGTGCCTTTTCGAGACAGTAACAAAGAAATGGAGGTATAATTTAGAGATGTATGGTATAGACTGTGTATAGCTTTGAGTTATAATATGATATAATAGGATACATTTGAATTTGATGCAGAATCCTTTGTCTTTTTTATTTTTTTTTATTTTTTTCTTTTTTCTTTTTGCTCTTTTATGACACTTTTCTTTTTAAAGGGGGAAAAAATAAAAAATAAAATGTGTTAAGGTAGCTCAGTAGAAGTGCAGCAACTTCATCACACAGACTCTGGGTGAGTCTGGAAGCATCAACAAGAAGGGAGGGAGTGGAGCAGGGGTGGGCAAGAGGGAGGGACGACGAAGAGGGAGGGGAGAAGGAAAAGGAGAAAATGGGAACAAATCAGGCATAATAGCAGGAACAGAGCTAATTTTGGAAAATATAAAGCAGGGTATGCACAGGGAGTATGATTTGAGCAATATTAATCGACAAAACTACCATGTGAATAATGGGTAAACTTAATATACAAACCTGGAATATAGGAGGTTTACTGACTAGAGATAAACGAGTGCGGCTTGAAGAATTATTAAAGCTATACCCGGTAGACATTTTGTGCCTACAGGAAACCCATATCCCATGGAGCAAAAGATCGCTATTAAGATTGAGGGGATATAATCTGATAGTAGCTTCATCACAAACGACAAACATAAGGGGGGTTGCAATATTGGCTAAAAGTTGTCATGGACAAGGAATACGTTGTGTATCAGATTCATATGGAAGATGGGCAATTGCTAAACTAGCTAGTGGAATTACGATATCCACTGTCTATGGATCTAATCAGGATGATGCTATGATTTTTGAAAAATTAGAAGCAGAATTAGCCACGTGGCAAGGTCCACTAATTTTTTGCGGCGATCTTAATATTTCTTTAGTACCATCCTTGTCACCGTATGTAACTGGATTAAAATATATTGGCCGGAAACCAAAGGTTTATCGGGCTATTAGTAATTTAATTTGTAGCCTTGGGCTAACTGATATCTGGATGCAAAATAACCCAACAGATTCTGGCTATACGTATTACTCACACCCCCATCAAAAGTATGTACGGATAGACTACATTTTCACATCTAAAGATTTAACATACTCTTCACATATGAAGAAACTTCCAAAAACATTATCAGACCATAATCCCCTATTACTATCAATTGATTATAATACTAATTATATTCAAAAAACAACATGGTCCTTTGATAGGAAATTACTATGTAACCAAGAATATATTGATTTTATTAAAGTCTGGACTGAGGAATTTTTTAGCATGAATCGATTTAGTGCTTCAAGAAATATTGTTTGGGATACTTATAAAGCCGCTCTAAGAGGGGAAACTATTAAGTATCAAGCTAAAATTAAAAACGCCGAAAAACAAGAATTTGTAGCAAAAATAGCTGCGCTAGCTAAAGCCGAAGAAGAACATATTAGTAAAATTAGGCAAAGACAAGATGCAAGTCAGGTGATGATGCAGGTAGCCATATTAAAATCAGAACTAAACTCTAAACTAAGTCAGAAAGCTGCTGAGACATACCAATCACACAGGAAGCAAGTCTATGAAAGCGGAGAGAAAGTGGGCAGACAACTGGCACTTAGCACGCGTCAGAAAATTACAAGAAGGGATATAGTTACTATAATAGAAAATCGGCAGACCTTCACTCATGCAGCTGAAATCAATTCCCAGTTCCAGAGGTATTATCAGAAGCTATATACAGAGGATACTAAGAGGTCTGAGATAGAAACAAAAGCCTTCATAAACAATTTTCTTAGTAACTCCGAGGCTACGAAGATATTGGACAATGATACAAGGGAGGATCTTGAAAAAGAAATAACAATTGCAGAAGTTAGGACCGCATTATCATTACTAGCTTCTGGCAAAGCAGCAGGTCCAGATAAGATACCGATTGAGCTATTTAAGATACTTAGCCATCAGTTACTACCGATTCTACATGATTTGTTTCTTGGAATACAATATAATGGTGTACCTCCAATTTCTTGGGAGGAAGCTAATATAATCGTCTTTCCAAAAAAGGGAAAATCCCCAGAACTTCTCACGTCATATCGTCCTATATCCCTTATCAATTCAGACTCTAAATTATATGCAAAAATTTTAGCACTCAGGCTCAGTGGGATCATTGAACAGCTCGTTTCTCCTTGGCAACACGGTTTCATCCCTGGCAAAGGAACCACTGATCACATCCGCAGGGCAATTGCCTTATTTGATGCTGTGACAGCCAGGGGGGAGCGTATGTCAATGATCCTACTGGATGCTGAGAAAGCTTTTGATCGTGTCACCTGGAAGTTTCTATGGGAAGTTATGATACGCAATAATTTTGGCCCCAAATTTATTAACTCAATAAAATCAATGTATCACCGCCCCAAAGCCAAAGTTCTCGCGGCTGGATTATTTTCTGAATACATTAATATAACAAGAGGTACTAGGCAAGGCTGTCCGTGCTCGCCTCTACTATTTGCTCTATACATTAACCCTCTTATCTTGAAACTATTAGAGAGCACTAATATTAAACCAGTAGTTAGTCATCAGTTTGAAACTAAAGTACTGGCATATGCTGACGACATTGCGATCGTCACACCCGATCCAACAGAAGCCATTTATGAAATAGAGGCAACTACTTCTGAATTCGGGACTTATTCTGGGTACTCCCTCAACAAAGGAAAGACGATTATAATAAGTACACCCGACACAGTTTGTATGGATCCACGAAGAGTTGAAAAAACTACTTACCTGGGCATTGAACTCTGTGCAAACACTAAACTAATCTCACAAATTAATTTCGACCCATTACTGAAAAAAATCAAGAATGATTTTGAAAGGGTCAATAGCCTTCATCTATCCATTATAGGGAGAGTTAATTATGTTAAAATGAATACGCTACCCAGATGTCTCTATTTATTTAGATCAATACCACTAGCCATTAAAAAGGAGACTTTAATTTTGATTAACTCACTTATATCTAAGTTTGTATGGCAGAATGGGAAAATTAGGAGATCTATTGAACTATTGTCTCTTCCTATTGATAAAGGCGGCCTTGCTATACCTAACATGGTCTTATATTACTGGGCAGCACAACTAAAACAGTTTACACCTTTGTTTAAAGGATATAGCGAAGAGAATTCAGAGGGCTATGTTGAAATACCGTCAGTATATGGACTTATAGTCGGTCGGGAGGCAAAAGGTTTGTTATTGCGGAAAACTGAGACAAGAAATTATAAAGATTTTAAAGGTGAAATTATGATTGATGTTTGGAAAATTTGGAGTAAAATTTCTAAATATAGTCAAGTTGAGAAAATTAATCGTTATACACCACTTTTTCGTTCTAATATTATTCAAGGACAGGATTCAGATGCCTTTTTAAAACAATGGGCCAAGCTAGGAATTAAGACAATTGGTGATTTTCTAATAAATGACTATGACACAACTTTTCTAGATGTGAAAACTAAATATAAACTACCGAATGGGGATTTTCTGAAGTTCGCACAGATATTTGCTACACTAAAAGCTAAGGAATCACTAATCTGTTTGCATAAGCATGAAATTATGGATGTAATATTTAGAACAAACACTAGAATTGGAACCCTATATAATATTTTATTAAGTATGAAGAATGATGATCTCGATAAAATGGAAAAAAAGTGGTGCTTAAAACTGAATAATCCAAATGTGGATCTAAACCAGGTGTTAAATATGAGTCAAAAATTATTGATGGCAAGTAATCTTAAGGCACAATTGTATAAAACTATCTTTGATCTTTACTTTACCCCTGCTAAATTATTTACATGGGGTAAACGTGAGAATGATTTATGCCCAAGATGCACTCAAGGGCCGGCAACCCTTACCCATATGTTTTATACTTGTCCTAAATTGACCTTAGTTAAAAGTATGATAAATTCTTTTTGGGAGGAAATTTTCGGACATATAATACCAGAATCTGAAACCTTATTTCTCTTTGGTCATGACCATACCTTAAATTTGGAAAAACCCGAAGAAAGATTAGTTTTTATTGGCATGGCTGTTTTCAGGATACTTCTATCTGCAAGTTGGAAAGATGTAGAGCCTCCAAGTTTTCAGATGTGGCTAGCACGCCTTTTGGCAGCTCAAAGATATGAATCTGCAATATTTAAAACAAGAGGGATAAGATCTAAAATAAGAGGAGATATGCTTTGGTGTCCAATAACTGAATGGAAAAATCGCATTGTCCCTGGTGGTATTGGATGATCGGTGATTATAGTTATAATTGACTTTAGAGTTTGTTTGTATTGTTGTATAATCTTTATTTTTCTAAAATTTTATTTATGTTGATTTTTTAACCACTTCTGTGAATTTCAAACCCTGCGATTTATGTATCCATAATACTGTATTATTTGAGTTAATTCTGAATTGATGTACTATTGTAATGATATCCTACTTATTATGCCTGAATAAAAAAATTTAAAAAAAAAAAAAAAAAAAAACAAAGACTCCACTTCCCAGCATGCAGTTGTGGTAAAAACGTGACCATCACAGCACACCGGAGGCTAATTAATTCAGCATTGCTGTGGGAGTAGAGCGGCGATAAGAACTTTCCCTGTGCTGGCCTCTGAAGAGATGCACAAAGGCATCGAAACGCGTCAGGCCGAAGGATACAGCAACTGGAGGGCATACAATGTGCTTGCAAATAAAGGTTTGTGACCAAACTTCCAGCGGTGTGCGGCTTCAAAGCCCTGAGCTTTGTTTTGGACATATTTACACGGTTGCTCGGACCGTGGAAGCGACGCACCTCTGAGAACCGAAGAAAGGACCAGCAGGGGGGTAACGTCCCGTCTGTATTGGCGCTGGAAGCAGCAGGACTTAAGCACACTGTACGCCGTCTGGGGCCCATTGGAGGGCTAATCAAACAATCCTAAATTGAGGCACAGGGACGGGACCCATTGGAGGGTTAACACTGCCTACAAAGACTCCACTTCCCAGCATGCAGTTGTGGTAAAAACGTGACCATCACAGCACACCGGAGGCTAATTAATTCAGCATTGCTGTGGGAGTAGAGCGGCGATAAGAACTTTCCCTGTGCTGGCCTCTGAAGAGATGCACAAAGGCATCGAAACGCGTCAGGCCGAAGGATACAGCAACTGGAGGGCATACAATGTGCTTGCAAATAAAGGTTTGTGACCAAACTTCCAGCGGTGTGCGGCTTCAAAGCCCTGAGCTTTGTTTTGGACATATATATATATATATATATATATATATATATATATATATATATATATATATATATATATATATATATATATATATATTACCTACTGGCGGTCGCCAGTAGGTATATATAGTTAGGATTTTTTCCCTATGGGATTTCTGAAAATTCTATGTCTAATAACTTTGGCGTTTGTGGGCGGAATCGGTTGAAATTTTCAGGAAAATGGCACATTTTGTTTCTGAGCAGCTCCAGGAAATTTGGGGGGGGGTCGTCAAGGGGGGGTTGAGAAAAAAGGGGGGTCCCAAAACGCGTTTTTAACATTGAGTTTTCCATAGGGCGGTTGGACTCACTTTTAGCTCGAACGGCTGAATGGATTTGCACGAAACTTGGCAAAATTGTAGGGACTGTTAGGCCGATGTGCCTTTGCTAGGTCTCAATATATGTGCTCCAGTGGATTTTGAGAAATGAACGTTTAAATCAAGATATATATCTGTAACAGCGCTCCGGGCAGCGATCTGGTTCGCGTACTTTTCGCGTAACGAAACTTTGCGCACGGAAAGCTGATTGGCTCTTCGGTGTCTGTCAACATTCTAAACAGTCCGGTGCGGCCGCCATCTTGTCTCTCGGTAGGATCGAGAGATAAGAGGAGGCCAAAACAAAGGGGGAAATTTCCATAAGGGGGCATAGTAGATCCTCCCTGACCCCCTAGGTTTTATGTGGAGGTTTTAAAAGGGCCCAGCAGGGTTCAAAAAATGTTTTTCTTTTTTTTTTTTTCGCGATGAGCGCCTAGTACGCGAACCGGAAAGCGTTCTAGGCAGCGTACTTTAAGGATAATAGAATGATATACTTTTCAAAGACTAAATGTTAATTGTTTGTTGTTTTGTTTGTTGTTTTTTTTTGTTTTCTTTTTTTTAATTTTTTTAAATTTTTATTGTTTTTCATAATTTATTAAACTTTCTAACATTTCAGTGTCTGAAATGTCATTATTTTCTTGAAATATTGTTTGCAAGCTGTGAGGTTGTAAAATGTCCTCATTTGCAAGGAGGGCATCTACTGCTTGGACACATTGCAGCAGTTCATTATCCATGCTTTGATCCATAAATTCCATGTCAATTTGTTCAATCAATTCCTGGCTGCTCTCTTGCAGGTCCATTTCAAAAGAAACTTGGTTTTCGCCTTCCATTTTGCCTGAAATTTGGATTAAAACAATATATATTAGTAGAGATAGGGCACTGTTGGGATTAATTTTAGATAGTCATTTTTTATCAGTGAATTTATCTTTTGGCAGTGTATAGTATCAGAGTGGAAATAGGACTATAAAAAAGTGTATGTGATTTAACCAATACAAGTCTAACTCCATTCATAACTATAACAGAGAAGTCTATCTAAATACATTACTAGTACAGAGGGATAGTGTATATCTAGCAGAAAAAGTCTACTATATTAAGTTATAGTGTACAATATACTTCAGTTTTAAAAATAACAACTTACCTTTACAAACAAGTTGAAGAGTTTAGTGATAATTCAATTGTAATGTACAACAAGAAGTAGCAGTCAAAATGGCTGTGTTTCCTTCTCTTCCTTTATATATATTCAAGTATATAACCAATCAAATGTCAGGTAATAAAAGTAGAAAATGAAAGTAACATTTTCATTGGTTGTCAATTCCAACACTTCAGATGTGTTTTGTGAAGTAATTTACCTCACGGTACTTGGAGAGGTCTACAGGCTAAATGGCTAAATTAAATTTCAATCAAATTTGTGAGAATGAAAGGGATTGTTATGTAGTATGAGCTAATTTATATTTGGTGAGAGTGTCTCCAGTCGTTTTTCTATAAATTACTTTCCCACCTTTTTTTTGGACCGCTTCCCGGAAAGCGGTCCGGTCCGCGAACTAGGAGCGTAACGGGAGTCCACCATTTTGTGTTTCGGTCGAATCAAGGTATAAAATGGAGGGTAAATAATGTTCTGAATGGGTAGAAGGGGGCATGGTACAAGTAGTTTGCCCCCCTACGTTTTCTGAGGGTGGCTGAGGAGGACTATATGTGCGAAGAAAAAACTTTTTTTTTTAAATTTTGCGCGGTTAGCTTCCAGTTCGCGTACCGGATAGCGCTCTTTGAGCGTAGTTTGTTGAAAATTACAGAAAAAAGTTAGAAAAAAAATAATAAAAGTGTGTGATCAGATGAAGGGTAGCTCTGAGAAGAGCTTTTGGGTTTATGGTACATTTAGGTACTTATAAGTAGGTACCAATGCACAGTCTTAAATTCAGAATGAAAATTCTGTTGCCCTCATCTGAGAAGTGAACTCCATCTCCTCTGTAGATATCTTGCATGTAGTAACGCAAGTTATTGTTGTACAGAGAGCCCATTCCATGGTCTCTCATGAAAGCTGAAACAGATTTGTTTACATGCTTCCTCGCTTTCTCAATTTGTGGAGAAAATTGGTTGGACCACCTCCATTTCTGTCTTTGGCATATATTGGAATATACCAAAGCAGTTTGAGGAAAAAGTGCCATTAATTGCTCCAAGGTGTCCTTTAAAAGCATTTCCAGACCTACCCCTGTCAAAGTGCCCAAATCATTACCTCCACAGTGCACTATTAACAGGTCAGGTTTTGGCAAATGCATAAAGGTTTTCACCAATGGTATCAATTGGTGACATTTTAATCCTCTTTGGCCCAACCACTTAATTTCCACATCCTGTAAATTGAGGTTGTGTAAATTTCTGTTCTCAGCATACCTTTGAGCCCAGTGGATGTAACTATGTCCAACAATCCAGACCTTAAACATGGTGGGAGAAGGTTGTTCTGCAGTCAGATGAAGTGTGGTAATGAAAGGGCAGTTGAAACAGTAGGAGTTTGTAAAGAAAAAAAACTGTGGATTTCCAATGCTAATGAATCATTAGCAGTGATTGGTGCATTTCCATTTCTGAAAACAGAAAGTTAGGGTGCATGGATGTGTTCTTTGAAAGATGTAATTTGAATGGTCAAGGAAGAAACATTTAATGAAAGATTGCACTGGATACGCAGGTGCACTGAGAGTTCAGAGTTCAATTGAAACATTGTTGTGTGAATTTGCAAACATGAGAGGTCTTCCAGGAGGTGGTTGCTATGGAAAAAAGGCAGAGAGGGCAGAGGGGGGAAGGGTTTTGATTTGAAAAAAGTTAGGGAAGAGTTATGATTGGCTAATATGAGAGATATGTGAAATGAATATCTGTTTTTCTGTGCTTTCAATAGCTGCAGCCTCTGGAGTGCATCGTTTTTCTTCTGCTGAAGACAATTTGGTGTATTTCTGAGACTGTTTTCAAAACTTAAAAAGTATTTGCTAAGGTGAGAAAAGATTTATTTATTTTAGAGAGAGAATAGTATGAATTAAGGAGAAAATGATGAAGAAAGCTGTGTTTTTAAACTGTGGCTTTGTCTGTAGTGATATAGAAATAGATTTTGTTACTTTGAGAAATTGTAATTGCATATTCGGTGTAGCATTCTGGCATGCAGTAACACAAGTTATTGTGGTACATGGAGCCCATTCCATGGTCTGTTATGTAAGCTGAAACAGATATGTTGTTTTTAAAAACGAATTTAGAAATCAATTACATTTCTGGATATGTACTGCTAGAGCTTCATAGGTTGTTTTGGGTCATATTTATAAGGCATTTGAGTGTCTATTATGCTATTTTACGTTCTTCATGGTGTAAATTTCTTGTAAATACGCTGCCACTTGTGCTTTGCAAATTTAGATTTTGATTATGGGAGTTACATAGCCATGTTAATAATGTCCAAACAATGGTGGTAGGGCATTCAAGAAAACGCTTTCCTGTGTCTCTAGGACATTTTCAGTCCTTTCCTCTTGAAAACAGGTATACAATTGATTTATATGCTGTGTTTAAAAACGAATTTTGAAATCAATTACATTTCTGGATATGTACTGCTAGAGCTTCATAGGTTGTTTGGGGTCATATTTAGAATGCATTTTAGTGTCTTTGATGTTATGTTTACCTTTTTAAATGGAAAGTGTTCTTCATGGGGCAAGTGTCTTGTAAATACGCTCCCACTTGCGCTTGGCAAATTTAGATTTTGATTATGGGAGTTACCTAGCCATGTTAATAGTGTCCCAAAAATGGTGCTAGGGCATTCCAGAAAACACTTTCATGTGTCTGAAGGACATTTTCAGTCATTTCTTCATGAATGCAGGTATACAATTAATTTATATGCTGTGTTTAAAAACGAATTTTGAAATCAATTACATTTCTGGATATGTACTGTTAGAGCTTCATAGGTTGTTTTGGGCCATATTTATAAGGCATTTGAGTGTCTTTGATGTTATGTTTTCCTTTTAAAATGGATAGGGTTCCTCATGGGGCCCTGAGCAGTTCATAGCCATGTTATTTAATGGGAAGTGGATAACATGGCTAAGAGCATTTGCTGGAAAATGCATGAATATCGCTGACTGTTCAGCGATATTCATGCATTGCGGCCGGTTTTTTTTGCATTTGCGAGCAGTTCTTAGCCATGTTATCCAATGGAAGGTGGATAACATGGCTAAGAGCATTTGCTGGAAAATGCTTGAATATCGCTGACTGTTCAGCGATATTCATGCATTGCGGCCGTTTTTTTTTGCATTTGCAAGCAGTTCTTAGCCATGTTATCCAATGGAAGGTGGATAACATGGCTAAGAGCATTTGCTGGAAAATGCATGAATATCGCTGACTTTTCAGCGATATTCTTGCATTGTGGTTTACCTTTTTAAATGGAAAGTGTTCTTCATGGGGCAAGTGTCTTGTAAATACGCTCCCACTTGCGCTGGGCAAATTTAGATTTTGATTATGGGAGTTACCTAGCCATGTTAATAGTGTCCCAAAAATGGTGCTAGGGCATTCCAGAAAACACTTTCATGTGTCTCAAGGACATTTTCAGTCATTTCTTCATGAATGCAGGTATACAATTGATTTATATGCTGTGTTTAAAAACGAATTTTGAAATCAATTACATTTCTGGATATGTACTGTTAGAGCTTCATAGGTTGTTTTGGGCCATATTTATAAGGCATTTGAGTGTCTTTGATGTTATGTTTTCCTTTTAAAATGGATAGGGTTCCTCATGGGGCCCTGAGCAGTTCATAGCCATGTTATTTAATGGGAAGTGGATAACATGGCTAAGAGCATTTGCTGGAAAATGCATGAATATCGCTGACTGTTCAGCGATATTCATGCATTGCGGCCGTTTTTTTTGCATTTGCGAGCAGTTCTTAGCCATGTTATCCAATGGAAGGTGGATAACATGGCTAAGAGCATTTGCTGGAAAATGCATGAATATCGCTGACTGTTCAGCGATATTCATGCATTGCGGCCGTTTTTTTTTGCATTTGCGAGCAGTTCTTAGCCATGTTATCCAATGGAAGGTGGATAACATGGCTAAGAGCATTTGCTGGAAAATGCATGAATATCGCTGACTTTTCAGCAATATTCTTGCATTGTGGCCGTTTTTTTTTGCATTTGCGAGCAGTTCTTAGCCATGTTATTCAATGGAAGGTGGATAACATGGCTAAGAGCATTTGCTGGATAATGCATGAATATCGCTGACTTTTCAGCGATATTCATGCATTACGGCCGTTTTTTATCGCATTTGTGATAAACCTTGCTAATAGCAATGTTTATCTGGGCCTAAACAAACCTTTAGATAAGCTACATCTTATCGTCATCCCGAATTAATCATTTAAAATATTAGGGAGAGATTTATGATTGTTCTATGCCTGTTTTGTACCATTGAGTGTCATTTTTGTGATGCAGTGCTGGTGCAAAAGATTTGCTATGTTAAATAATTAGTAGGGCATTAAGTTTTAGATGACTGTTATTCATTTACTGTTTGGTAATAGTTGTTAATAACATTTTTTAATACATTTTTCCACAGATTCAACTGCAGATTCTTTCATAGTTTGGAAAATGCCTACAAAAAATAGAATTAGAAAGGCGAGAAAACGTCAAAGACAGCAGGATGATGTTTTATTGCAGCAGTCCTCTTCCCCAAATACTTGTCAAAACACCAAGAAAGGTCCGGGTAAGAGCACGAAATCATTCTTAAGAAATATTTGTCATAAAAAAAGTATTTCTCCAAAAAATGTTTCAGTCCTCAAAAAGAAAAGCAATTTAAATGGAAAGGAGAGACCCATCAAAAATGTTACTGGTAGAGGAAGAGATAACTCTGTGCATGATAGTAGAAGGAAACAACAGTTTAGGGACATTCGACATCGAATGTTCCGTAATAGGATAATAGTTAATTTATTGAAAAATATTAAAAAAAAAGGCCAACAGAAAGCGGCATTTTATAAGAAGAAGAAAAATGTAGAGAAAATTATTGATCATGCTTTTGAAATTAAGCGAAAGTTGTTAATTTTGGTAATCAATAGAATTAGGAAACTAAGCAAGGTAATTTCTGATTTCAAAACTAAAAGTAGATGGAAGAGAGTAGTAAATCGTACTAACTTTTGTGAAGTTTTTTCCGGAGAATGGATGCATAGTTCTAGTTGTGAGGCATTTTATAATGAGGAGAGTTATTTTCAGGATAATGATTTGGTGTTTGCAGTTGACACCAGTGGTCGAGCTTATGAAGTGAAGGATGGTTGTCCAGTTGAAAAAGAACAACTTGTGACAACAGAGACAGAAGAGGCGCTAAGTGACGAGGTTTTAGGAAGACGTCCTAAGGGTCCTGTGTACATTTGGAAGTGTAGTTCTATTTGCAGTGTGCGACAGGTTTCCATCAATTTGCTTTGTGATTTTATACGGACATTTAATAAGAAAAGTTTGAAGCAGAAAATGAAGTTGTTGCAAGATTTAGATCCTTGCAGAGTGAGACAAATGACAGGTTTGCGTGGTCATTCACTGGCTTGTCTTTCCAGGAGAGTATGCCAGAGTGTTTTTCATCATTTCAGGATGCTAGCAGTGCATCATAATAAAGTGAGAAAATTAGTGAGAATGTTGTATTATGCTAAGAGTCCAGCAATTATGCTTAAACAATTATGTGCTGCTCTTTTGCATGGTTCTGAAATAGATGTGAAGAATATTTGTGAAGAAATTGACTTTTGTTACTTTGGTAGTAGAGATGAGAATGTTCAAATTGACCCAGAAGTAGAGGGTTATGTTGAAGATAATATACAGGTTTCTAGTTCAGATAATTTTCAGAAGGAAATTGCCACGTTTCAGATGAAATCAAGTGAGAGGCCTAATTTCACTTGTGTATGTTGTCGACGCACTTATTATAAGAATCAGACTAAGTTAGTGGATTTATATGCAAAAACTGAAAGGGAAAATAATAGTGAATGGAAGGATTTTGCCACATACTTGATGGTAGAAAATTGTTTTGATTTGGGAGTGGATCAACGTGTGTGTACTTATTGTTGTAATAAATTAAATCAAAACCAGATGCCTGCTAGGGCAGTTCATAATAATCTGGAATTGGTTGAGATACCTTCAGAATTGAAGGATTTAAATACTTATGAATCTATTTTGATTCAAAGTATCCATCCCTTTCAGGCTATTGTAAGAATGGAGCCCAAGACAGGGAAGTTGCCTCCAGCAGATTTACAGAGAGGATTAAAGGGAAGAGTTGTTTATTTGCCTCTAGATTTGAACAAAAACATTAACACAATTGGAGTTGAGAAAGTGGAAGAGGAACCTCTGGTTATCTTGGTTAATGGGGTTCCGACAAAGAATAAGAAAATATGGCAAGATTTAGTGGATGTTAGGAAAGTGAAAAATGCAACTTTGTATTTGAAGAAAAATAATAAGTACTATAAGAATGTATATGTTGCAGAAGAGGAAGTAAGTGATGAAGAGGATAGCATTTTGTGTGCTGGCCAAATTGAGAAAGTAGAGGTGTCTAATAGTGAAGAAATATATGAACATTATAGTGTTCATCCTTTGCATTCCAAGGAAGTCATGGGGAATGCTATTGAGTTGTTTCAAATGAAACAAGCCAAAGGGAGTTCCATTAGTGTTTGGGAGGAAAGTTTGGAAGCTCGGTGTTTCCCACAGCTATTTCCCACAGGTCAAGGAGGAAGATATGATGAGCGACCTCGTCAAATTCCTGCGTCTGAATACCGGACTTTACGATTGTATGCAGAAGATGCTAGGTTTCGTCAATGCATTCCCTATTTGTTTCATCTCCTGTTTGAAAGCGATCTGTCTGGACTGTCATATGCAGTGAACCACATCTTAAAAAGTGGTATACAGATGCGAAACATCTCGGCAAGTGACTTTATGCATAAAGTCAA
This sequence comes from Lissotriton vulgaris, assembly GCF_964263255.1. Lineage (NCBI taxonomy): Eukaryota > Metazoa > Chordata > Amphibia > Caudata > Salamandridae > Lissotriton > Lissotriton vulgaris. Next base: position 1,376,906,107 of record NC_141695.1, read on the forward strand.
TGTCCAAGACAGTATTTTGGATTCTCACTTAATTAATCTCATGGCGTGTCAGCGTGGTACTAATGAGTACTGGTACCGTCGTCATGGTGATTTAAAATGTATGTTGAGGAACTTAGGAACTCCGACATGGTTCCTCACTCTGAGCTGTGCCGAGTATGGCTGGGAAGACTTACTTGAATTTCTACGAGAGGCAAATGGAAATATTGAAAACATTGAATTCAAGACACCTGGAGAACTGTGTTCTTTGGATCCAGTGAATGTATGCAGGTACTTCAATCATAGATTTGAAGCTATGATGTCTTTCATCACAAATAAAAAGAATCCACCTCTTGGAGAGGTGTTGGATTTCTTCTGGAGAAAGGAGTACCAAGCAAGAGGTGCCCCTCATATACATATGTTGTTGTGGATCAAGGATGCACCTAAATTTGGAACAGATCCGGATGACTTAGTGATGAATTTCATAGAACAGTATTCTACGTGTGCTGTTCCAAACGCAACGGAGAAGAAAAGCCTAAGAGAACAAGTTCTACGTTTCCAAAGCCATCGTTGTGGAAAGTACTGTCGTCGTAAATTCAGAAACAAGGACAAGTTCTACACCAAATGTCGTTTCAACTTTCCACGACCGGTGATTTCTAAAGGAAGAGTGAACAGTTTGATGTCCTCGCTGCGACATAATGTGACGAGGAAATCACCCAAGAATACATACAATTTGAAAAGGAACGAAGAGTCCAAGTACATCAATGACTACAACCCAGTGATTTTGTCCATGTGGAATGCTAACATGGATATACAGTTTGTGGCTGACAACTGTATGGCTGTGGCTCGGTATGTGACATCTTACATCACCAAAAAAGAAAAGACAGAACTGAAGGATATGTGGGAGGACATTTCCCATGAAAAGAGCCTCAGCAAGAAGTTGTACAGTTTCAGTCTGAAGATGTTGTCGCATCGAGAAATCGGAGCTTACGAATGTTCTGACCGCTTGTCTTCAGCAAGTCTCTATGCCAAATCCAGGAGTATCGTTTGGGCAAGTCTTGGTCTTGCTGCAACGCGAAATCGAGTTCTAAAACCTGTCCGGGAAATTGAGTATTTGGCGGAAAAGGAGCCAAACAGTACCGACATTTTGAAGACCAACATGTTGGATACATATTATCCAAATCGAAGCAGTCACCTTGAGAATGTTTGTCTATATGAGGTTCTACAAAATTATATATTCAAGAGGAACATCAAAGAAGATATTGAGAAAGGAGTGTATGCTGTAATTGGAAGTGAGGGATGTCTGGTCAAGCAAAGAAAATGCCAATTAGTAAACCATCGAAAATTGAGTGGCGAATCTCCAGAAAAAAAGGAGTTTTTCTATTTAGCACTTTTGCAACTTTTCAAGCCTTGGCGTGCAGAAGAGGAACTGCTTGGAGATTTCCTCTGTTACGAAGACTCTTTCAATGCAGCCAAGGAGTCCATAGAATGTCCTGCTTTTCCTAAATATCAAGAAATGCTTACTTTGGAAATTGAGCAGGAAGCAACGATTGCAGCCGAGATTGCCAGAGACAGTTCTCAGGACAGTCAGAGTTCTGTTTCATTGAGTCAAGATCCACTTGGAGGACCTATTATCGAAAATGAAGCTGCCACTGCTATGAATGAAGTAGAAAGAGCCATGGCACATGCTCAGGAGGATTCAGTTAACTTAGAAGACTTGGAAAAACAACTCAACGTTGAGCAGAGGAAAATATATGATGAAGTTACCAAGGAAATTGAGCACGGATTAAGTCATGAGAAGAACGAGTGCTCATGTACATCGTTGAAGCCTGTCCGACTGTACGTGAGTGGAGAAGCGGGAACTGGAAAAAGTTTCCTCATTAAAGCAATTTCTTGTTATTTGCAGGAAAGGAATGAGTCATCGTTGTCTTGTGTTGTCACCGCTCCTACTGGACTGGCAGCACATAACATTAAAGGTATTACTTTGCATCGTCTACTGATGCTGCCGGTGGAGCATGACAACAAATTACAATACAACAAGTTATCTGGGGATGCTTGCTGTGAAGTTTCAAGAGTCTTGAGGAAAATGAAACTACTTATCATTGACGAAGTAAGCATGGTTTCCAATGTCATGCTTGCCTTTGTGCATTTGAGAATGCAAGAAGTACTTAAAACTGAATATGATGTGTTATTTGGTGGCAAACACATCATTGTTTTCGGAGATCTTCTGCAGCTGACACCAGTAAAAGGTCAACCTGTGTTCAAAATACTCACGCATGAAGATACCAGGAAGTGCCTAGGGAGCATTGGCAACGTCAATATATGGTTAAACTTCAATTATGCTGAACTGCATGAAAATATACGTCAGGCAAAGGATGAAGATTACAAGAATATTCTACAAGATATTAGAATTGGAAAAGTGACCGAGCATGGGAAAGAAGCTTTAAATGCACGATTACTGACAAATTTATATCCCAAACAAGAGATTGTGCCTGAGAATATTTTTCAGAAAATTACTGAGAAGAAATCCGGGATATGTTTGATGCCAACTCTTGCAGAATGTGCCATTTTCAACAACAAAATGTTGAATTTAGAAAAGCAAGAGATTGTGAAACTTGAAGCTATCGACAAATTAGAGCATATGGGATCAACAATTATTTTATCAGACAATTTGAAATCAAAATTGGATTCATTAGAGAAGACTATATCTAAAACAGCGGGTTTTGAAAAGACTTTGAATGTGTGTTTAAATTGCCGAATCATTTTGAGAAGGAATTTACATGTAGAAAGAGGTCTGGTAAATGGATCAATGGGTAATGTTGTTGATTTTGAGAAATACAGAAATAGAGATGGAATAGAATTTTTAAGAATTAAATTTGATGGCATTGAGGAAGTACAGCAAATTGGTCGTTGTTCTGCTAGGTTTTTGCTTGTTAAAGACTTATATGTTCGCCGTAAACAGTTTCCTGTTTGCTTGGCATATGCGGTGACAATCCATAAATCGCAAGGTTTAAGTGTAGACTGTGCATTGGTGAATATTGGCAGTTCTGTGTTCAAGGAGGGTATGGCATATGTGGCATTGTCACGAGTTAGAACTTTATCGGGATTGTACTTGATTGACTGTGATGTCACAAACATTTGTGCGGATCTAGATTGTGTTAAGGAATACAATAGGTTAAGAAGAGAGTATGCGCCACATTTGCCTCAATATCCTTTGTTTGAGAAACGTGTGGTAGGCCGGAAACGTAGAAATATCAGTAATAGTAGGGAGGTTGTTGCAAAAAGACTAAAAGTCAATGAACCGAAAATTGTTACCAGAAAGAAAGTGGATTCTGTTGAAGATGTTGTCGGTTTTCAATTTGAAAACAGTTCTGGTGTCAACTGCTATGCAAATGTAGTGGTTAATGTTCTCTTTTCACTAGAGAGTTTAAGAGAACAGATTCTGTTGAATTCAGAACAAATTTTATGCTGTTTGTTGAATTCTGTTTTCGAGAAATGTAGCACTGATCGAACAAAAGTAGAAAGTGTGTCTGAAGTTCGTTATCTGTTAGATGAATGTTCAGGTCAAACAGACTTCTCTGAAAATAATCAGCAAGATTGTCAGGAGTTTTTAATGTATATGCTTGATGTATTGCAAGATGAGGGTGTAGATGTAGATCACCTGTTTGGGCTTTCTTATCAATGGCAGCATGACTGCGAGAACTGTATGGTATCAAGTACTACTAGTGTAGACTCAGAAAGATTTATATATTTAACTTTGCCAGACAGTAAATCAGTGTCCTTTAATAAGCTAGTAAATGCAGCGGATCACAACATGGAGTGTAGCCAATGTAAATGTGATATGATGTCAACATTATTTATACGTAGATATGGCCAGTATGTCATTTTAATGATCCAACGATGTAGGCCTGATGGATCAAAATTGTCAACTTTAATAAAAAATTTTGTGGCTTCTCAGCTGTCAATATCAGGGAGGACTTTTGTAACTGTAGCAATTATCTATCACAATGGTCCATCAACAACATCAGGACATTATACAGCTTACTTAAAGTCTGGAAACGGCTGGTCATTCTGTAATGATTCCGCTGTAACTTTCAAAAAAAAATTGCCGTTTGACCTTAAAAATTCTTACCTGGTGTTTTTAAAACCAAAATTTTAAGTAGAGGGAATGTAAGTCTGCAATGCTGTCTAGATTAAAAATCCAACTATATAAACTTGATGCAAGTAAGTCTGCTTCATAGTAAGCAGTATCAGTGTCATAGGAAAAGGAGAACATGAGTGACAAAGAAGAGTAAGTTATTAGTAGTCCAGGATTGTGAAAATAATCTCAAATGTTTTCTTTTTGAAAGTTGCAAAAATAGAAAATGTCGGGATTTGATTGGAAGAATAACAAGACTTGCGAATCGCGGCAACATGATTTGGCCTAGTGGAAACATGTGATAGAATGAGAGAAGTCTTTTTTTCTATGTAACATATTTTTCGTATCGATGGAGGTTTTCTTTCAGAAAGTGGCGGGCTGAAAATATTTATAGCACAACAGAGTGGACGCTGTACATAGGAGATCCTTCGACTTTATTGAAAGTAAGTTAATTTTAAGGAGTTTTGAAATCAGATTTCTTAGCTTGTATGGGTTTTTTAAACACAGTCATTTTGATTGTGTTTTTTTTTCCCCGCTGTTACATGATGAATACCTTCAAGTCACTGATTTAAGTGAAATTTGATACATTCTGAGAACAGCAAAAATAAACAATTTAACATGTATAATTAATGTTATGCTTTTTGTACTTATGATATACATTTAGAAATGTGAGGTAGATATGGAGAAGCTGAGTCTTCTGTAAGTGTCAATTTTAATGCTTACAGTGCTGTACTTCTGGGTACTGTTTTTTTAAAAAAAAAAGAAATAGGCCTCACCTCAAAGAAAGCTCTTGAAAGCACACATCTTATTTGCATCCTATAACAATCATTTAAAATGTTTGACACAATTTTATGATGGTTTTACATCTCTTTTGCGCTGTTATTGCATCACTATTGTGAGACATAAGCAATGCAAAAGAAGCATCATGTTTCAAAATAGGCCTCATTTGTGAGCAGTTCTTAGCCATGTTCTCTTGTAATTACTCCTTTTTTTTAAAAAAAAAAAAAATTTGGGGTTAGCTCCCGGTTCGCGTACCGGAGAGCTAACCGGAAAGCGAACTAAAAAAAAACAGCTTGCCAGAGTGTTACACTTTCTAGCAATTTTTGTAAAAAGGGGAGGTAGTTCTGAAAAGAACTTTTTTTTTTTATTTTTATTTTTTTTACTTTTTTGAACATTATTTCATTTTTTTGGATTTTTTGAACACTTTTTTGTTTTTTTTGTTGTTTTTTTAAAGGGAATGAACAGAAAGAGGTATTGAAAATGGCTCAACAGGAGCAAAAAAAAAATTAAAAATTCTTGCGTTTGGAACATTGGTGTTTCTCGAAAGCCAGATTAATCAATTTCACACTCATGTTAGCGCATGAAATTAGTGTTCCACAATACAAGCATGTCAGCTTTAGATGCACAAAATTTTTTTGTATGTTGGGCACTGTTTCGTTCGCCTCGGCCACTGACAGAGACAGATCAGAAGATGTTGAAGGCACCGAAGTTGGGGGGTTTTGTTGCAGTTCAAGCATCTCTCCACGACTGTAGTTCATTGGATGCCACCTCTGCATATGTCGGTGCATTGTGTGATTTCCAAAGCTGTATTTTTTATTTGTTCCTCGGGATAATTTTTTTTTGCAGATAAGGCACTTAGCATATCGTGCATTGACTTTTTTTTCTCCAGAAGGAATGCTAAAAAATTGCCATATAAAGCTTTCTTTCCGATGAGATACCCGGGGTAACTCTTGGACAAATTGTGGTCCCTCTTCTTCCTCTCCGTCTTCTTCTTCCTCTTCCTCCTCTATGTTTCCAATAAATTGTGGAGGGGGTCCTCTCTTCCTATTAGGAGATGGGGGTGGTGGTGGTGGGGGTGCAGAAGCTGAAGCTACTATTGAAGCCATCACAGAAAAAAATCAGGTCTTCCTTTCACAAAGTTGAAAGTCAGAGTGAGAAAAAAGGTGGGGGCTTTCATCATTTGGGAAAAGAAATAGTTCTAAACCAATGAAAAGTGTTATTTTTAGGTCACATGACCTAGTTTTACATCATTAGGAAACCGAAAGTGAAATGAACCAATGAAAACTTTAATAAACAAGTCACATGACCTGTTCCGCTCACGTTACGCGGAGCGCGCCGCGCCTCGGATCGCTTCCGGTTCGCGGTCCGGAGCACTTCCGGGAGCGCTAACGCGGCGCGTCATAAGACGCATTACGCGACAACGTGATACGTCGCGCTTCCGCGACGCGTCACATTTGCGCTAACGAAACGTTTACCGGTTCGCGTACTAGATCGCGGCATCAAGATGAGCTAACGGAAAGCTTCCCGGTTCGCTTACCGGAAGCGGAGAAAAAAAATATAAAAAAAAAAATTATCAATAGACATCTAAAATATATTTTTGGATTTAAAGAAGAATACATTTTACAGCTACAAATGTTAGCTTTTAAAAAACCAATGAAATTCACAGAAAAAACCATAGGTTATAGACCATATATAGTTAGGAATTTGCATTTACAAAACCTTGAAAATTCACTGAAAAAACCATAGGTTATAAACCATATATAGTTAGGGATTAGCATTTACAAAACCTTATTTTACTCGCATAAAACCATTGAAATTCCATATATAGTTAGATGCGCTAACTATATATCGCGCACCCGCAATCCACTGCTGATGATGTCACATATTACATCATTCATGACATGGTCAGTGACATCACTGATGACATCACTGATGACAACATCCAGTGACTGTATGTTTCTGTACAGTTAAAACATGTCTTACATATTGAAGAATGAGTGGATGTATAAGTGTCTGGATGAAGGATTTAGTGGGTGCATGACTGACTGTATGAGTGAGTGATTAAATGTGTCTCACTGAGTGCACGGGTTAGTGACTAAACTGTCTTAATAAGTGCATCATTATGTCTGTTGTTCTGTAAACTGCGGCATGTGTTGATCAGTAGCTATATGAGTAACTATATGGGTTATTGATTGGTTGTCCAAGTATTTGTATGGGAGAGTGAGTGTGTGTGTGTGTGGGGGTGGCTGGGAGGTGTGTGACTCTGTGCATACATGTGTAAGCAGTTGATTCACTAGATCTATGGGTTCAAAAGTGCATGTGGAAACAGCTGTATGGGCGGTTGACTGTGTGCATGAGTGTATTGGTGAGTGAATGGATATCTCAGTGCTACATGTCAAAGTAAGTACATATGTAAAACACAGTACATGTGAGAGTTGACATATATAAATTACTGTGCATAAGAGCCAGTGAATGTGTGAGTGGCTGCATGGATCATTGAAAACTTGTATCAGTGATTGTATAAGAGAGTAAATATGTGTTAGAATATGTTTGAATAAGTAAGGTGTGTATAACTGTATAGTTGAGCAAATGGAGGTGTGATTGATTCTTTGCATGACTGACTAGGTGTGTGAGTAATTCCATGGATGAGTGACAGTCTGTGAGTGTCTGTTTACTCTGAGTGTATCTAAGGTTATATTAGAGTCTGAAGAGGTTAATCGTATTATCACATGAATGATGTCATCATTGATGTGATCAGTAATGTCAAATGAGATGTCATCAGTGATGTTATCAGTGATATCATTTGAGATGTCATCAGTGATGTCATCAGTGATGTCACTGACCATGTCATGAATGATGTAATATGTGACATCATCAGCAGTGGATTGCGGGTGCGCGATATATAGTTAGCGCATCTAACTATATATGGAATTTCAATGGTTTTATGCGAGTAAAATAAGGTTTTGTAAATGCTAATCCCTAACTATATATGGTTTATAACCTATGGTTTTTTCAGTGAATTTTCAAGGTTTTGTAAATGCAAATTCCTAATTATATATGGTCTATAACCTATGGTTTTTTCTGTGAATATATATATATATATATATATATATATATATATATATATATATATATATTTTACCTACTGGCGGTCGCCAGTAGGTAGTTATAGTTAGGATTATTTTCAATGAAAAATTTCAACATTCTATTGTGAATAACTTTGACGCCGGTTGAGGAATCTGCCTGAAAATTTCCTCAAATTTGCCTTGCGGCGCCCCGGTCCTTCCCTAAAAGTTTGGGCGGGATTTGTCAAGCGGGGACCGAGATAAAAGGAGGTCCCAAAACGTGTTTTCCCCATGTTAATTTCCATAGGGCGGTCGACTTCACTTTTAGCCCGAACGGCTAAATGGATTTCCACCAAACTTGGCAAAATTGTAGGGACTGGTAGCCCGATGTGCCTTTGCTATGTCTCAAGATATGTGCTCCAGTGAATTTTGAGTAATTTAGGTTCAAAAAAATATATATATCTATGGCCGCGCCCCGGTACGCGCACCAGGGCGCTAACCAGCACGCTACGCGAGTTCGTGAGCGGAAACCTGATTGGCTCTCGGGTGTCTGTAAACATTCCAAACAGTCCGGATCGGCCGCCATCTTGTGTCTCGGTAGGATCGAGACACAATAGGTGGCAAAAACAAAGGGGGAAATGACCATAAGGGGGCAGCGTAGACCCCTCCTGACCCCCTAGGTTTGATGTAGGGGCTATAAGAGGGCCCCGCGGGGCAAAAAAAAAGTAAAACGTTTTTTGATTTGCACGGGGGAGCGCCCGGTACGCTCACCGCGGAGCGTACCGGGAAGCGTTCCATGGGAAAAAAGAATGATAGAGTTTTTAAAAAATGTAGCCTTTTTTTATAATTTGGAGGAAGTTCTAAAAAGAATTGTTTTTTTCTTCTTTTTGTTGTTTTATATTTTTTTTATGTTTTTTGAACATTTTGTACTTTTTTTGGCTTTTATGAACTATTTTATATTTTTTTGTTATTTTTATGGGGAGAAACAAAAAACAGGGAATTGAAACTGGCTCAACTGGAGCAAAAAAAATCACGAAAAAATTTGGGTTTTTTGGGGCAATTGTGGTTGTCACCAGCAAGGAGGATGGCTTTATGCTCTGTTCACCATAGGAGATGGTCTTACCACAAAAAATACATGTAATTCTGAATTCCCCAAACCGTGGTTGTATGCAAGGGATCGTCTCCCTTGTCTCTGGTCCCGATGGAGTGGGTTGCTTTCTTTTGGAGGTGGTGGTTGTAGATTGGGGAGGGTTACTGGCCAGTTCTCTCACCTCTGCGGCAGAATAGTTGTTCGGATGCTTGCGCTGCATGTGCCTAATCATGGTATTATTACCGAAAGAATATTTTTTGTTAGGGTTCCCCCTTGAAAGTTCCATGTCACAGATTAGGCAAGTCACCTTGGGCGCATTGACTTTTTTCTTGCCCTCTGGGATTGAAAAAAACTTCCATACAATGTGCTGCCTTGGCTTGTAAGGGGTATTGTCTTCTGGTAGCCACCTTCTCCCTTCCTCCTCCTCCTCCTCTTCTTGACCACCAATGTAATGTTGTGGTGGTCCTCTTGGTGGTGGTGGTGCAGATGCTCCAGCTGCTGCTGCTACTGTAGCCATTTTGCTGTACAAATTGGTACTAATAGATTTCCAAACAGGTCTTCCTCAGTCAAAGGACAAAGTGAGAATATGGAAAAAAGGTGGGGGCTTTCATCCTTTGGAAAACAAAACTGTTCTAAACCAATGAAAAGTGTTTTTTTCAGGTCACATGAGCCGGGCTTTCATCATTTGGAAACCAAAACTGTTTTGAACCAATGAAAAGTGTTATTTTCAGGTCACATGACCCGACGCGCTTACGCTACGCGCCCCGTGGCGCGCCCGGCGGCGCTTACGTAGCGTGTTCGTATGCGCGTGGGTGCTCCCGGGTGCGCTTACGCCGTGCGTATCACGTGGACGCCGCTACGCAAAACGTCACGATGATGTTTTCGTTCGCGGCATTAGCGCTAACAGGACGCTCCCCTGTACGCGCACCGGTGAGCGCATCGGTACGCGCCCCGGCAGCGCTCCGGGGCAAACAAATAAAAAAAAACAAATAAACATAACAAAATAATAGTATTACATAATTATAAAATATAAAATTCATCATAAAAAATATTACATTTCATACCTATAGAGATTTGCTATTAAAAAACCTATGAAATTCACTGAAAAAAACCATAGGTTTTACACCAGTTATAGTTAGGAATTAGCATTTAAAAAACCTATGAAATTCACTGAAAAAACCATAGGTTTCACACCAGTTATAGTTAGGAATTAGCATTTTAAAAACCTATTAAATTCACTGAAAAAACCATAGGTTTCACACCAGTTATAGTTAGCTGGAAATTTTACTGGCATAAAACCATTGAAATTCCAACGTTATAGTTAGTTAGACTCACTATAGCAAGCGCGCCTGCAATGCACTGCTGATGACGACACATATTACATCACTCATGAATGGACACAGTGCATGTGAGTGTTGGCATATATAAATGACTATACATGAGAGCCAGTGATTGTGCGAGTGGCTGTATGGATCATTGTGCACTTGTATCAGTGATTCTATAAGAGAGTAAGTATGTGTTAGTATATGTTTGAATGAGTAAGGTGTTGTGTGTATAACTGTATAGTTGAGGAAATGGAAGTGTGATTGATTCTTTGCATGACTGACTAGGTGTGTGAGTAACTCCATGGATGAGTGGCAGTGTGTGAGTGTCTGTATAGGGGTATGAGTGCATATGTTAGTGTTGTATTGATGAGTGACTGTATGTATGAGTGATTCTATGGGTCAATAAGTGGATGTGTGTGTAAACCTAGCAATCAGTGAGTGCGTATGTAGTAACTGGTATTGGTGTGTCAATGGTTTCAAGAAGGGTAGTCTGGATTTAACACTGGGTGTATCAAAGGTTATATTAGAGTGTAAAGAGATGCATCATATTATCACATGAATTATGTCATCAGTGATGTCATCAGTGATGTCACTGACCATGTCATGAATGATGTAATATGTGACATCATCAGCAGTGGATTGCGGGTGCGCGAAATATAGTTAGTACAACTAACTATATAGGAGCAATTTCAATGGTTTTTTAAATGCTAATTCCTAACTATATAAGGCCTGAAACCTATGTTTTTTTAAGTGAATTTGCAAGGTTTTTAAAATGCTAATTCCTAACTATATAAGGCCTGAAACCTATGGTTTTTTCAGTGAATTTGCAAGGTTTTTTAAATGCTAATTCCTAACTATATAAGGCCTGACACCTATGTTTTTTTCAGTGAATTTGCAAGGTTTTTTAAATGCTAATTCTATTAGCGGATAACGTTTAAATATGTTAATAACCTTGTGGGACCACCTGAGCAGCCCTAGGGAGTCAGGGTGTGTCTACCTGCCCCCTTTTTGCATTCTACACGTTTGTTTTTCTGCTTCTTTTGTGCCTCGGTCTACCTAGCACAAGATGAATGCCAACACTTCCTGGTTAGAAGTGCTGACAGCCAATGAGCATGCTGCTTTCCTGTGAAAGGCATGCGGATTGGCTGCCACTGTCTGTCAACACTCCAAACTAGGAAGTGTTGGCAGCCATCTTGTGCCTCGGTAGAACCAAGGCACAAAAAGCAGTGAAACAAAGGTGTACAACACGCAAAGGGGGCAGGGTAAAAGCACCCTGACCCCCTAGGCCTGCTCAGGGGGTCCCACAAGCCCCCCCCCCTCCCAGGCCAAAAAAAAGTATTTTTTTTTCGGAAAATCGCCGGGGTAATCTTACTGTACTCTGTACGGTGCGCGTACCCCCGCGATTTTTCGGGGAAATTTTTTTTGGGGGGGGGGCCTGGGGGCCTTGTGGGACCCCCTGAGCAGGCCTAGGGCGTCAGGGTGCTTCTACCCTGCCCCCTTTTTGAGTTCTACACGTTTGTTTTTCTGCTTTCCTGTGCCTCAGTCTACCGAGGCACAAGATGGCTGCCAATAATTTCTGTTTTGGAGTGTTGACAGACAGTGGCAGCCAATCAGCATGCAGCTCATATTCGGGAAGGTACAGAGTACGGTAAGCTTACGTGCACTCACGGTATCCCACTCATAGATGTATAATTTGGGAAAATTCAATTTTCTCAATAACTACTGAAGCGATTTTCACCAAATATAAAAAAGGCACTACTGCATACCAGTCCCTACCATTTTGGCAAGTTTGGTGTAATTCTATTCAGCCGTTCGGGCTGTAGCCATGTCTAAAGGTCCTATGGAAAATTGCATTGGGCTACATTTCACATTCAATTTTTTCAAAAACTACTGGAGGGATTTACACCAAACATACAAAAGGCACTGCTGCATACCAGTCCCTACCATTTTGCCAAATCTGGTGTAATTCCGTTCAGCCGTTCGAGCTGTAGCCTTGTCAGAATGTCCCTATGGAAATTAACATGGGGAAAACGCGTTTTGGGACCCCCCTTTTTTCTCGGCCCCTGCTTGACGAATCCCCCCGAACCTTTCAGGGAAAGAGCAGAGCGCAGCGAGGCACATTTAAGGATAATTACAGGCAGATCCCTCAATCGGCTCCAAAGTTATTCCCAATAGAATGTTCGTAATTTCCTATGGTAACTAGGTCCTAACTATATATACCTACTGGCGACCGCCAGTAGGTAATATATATATATATATATATATATATATATATATATATATATATATATATATATATATATATATATATATATATATATATATATATATATATATATATATATATATATATATATATATATATATATATGTATATATATATATATTCACAGAAAAAGATATAGGTTTCAAGGAGGGGTGTTATAGTTAGCTGGACATCTCACTCGTACAAAACCATAGAAATTCCTCCTTTATAGTTAGTTCGGCTAACTATAACTCGGGCGCCCGCAATGCACTGCTGAGGATGTCACATATTACATCATTCATGACATGGTCAATGACATCACTGATGACATCACTGAAGACATTATCAATGTGATAATCTGATACACCTCATCATACAATAGTATAAACTTTCATCACTCACTGTAAAATACAGAGTACCATATTTGGAGCCATTGACACACCAATACCAGTTACTACATACCCACTCGCTGATTCATAAGTCTACACACACAACTACCCAGTTGTACGAGTGAAATGTCCAGCTAACTAACACACCCCTGAAACCTATGTTTTTTCTGTGAATTTCTAAGGTTTTTAAATGCTAATTTCAACTATAACGTCTCTGAAAACTATGTTTTTCTGTGAATTTCTAAGGTTTTTAAATGCTAATTTCAACTATAAAGTCTCTGAAACCTATGTTTTTTAGTGAATTTTAAACCTTTTTTAAGGCTAATTTGTAACTATAACGTCTCTGACCCTATGGTTTTTTTCAGTGAATTTCAAAGGTTTTTTAAATGCTAATTTTTAAGTGTAATAGTAGTTATACCTATTTTTTGTACGGATGTTCTACAGTTTTTTAACTATTTATAAATATTTTATTCCTTAAATAACATTATACATTTTTCAGAAAATTGCAAAAAAAAATATTTTTACAATTTCAAACTGAAATATTGTTTAATTTTTTTGTTTTAATTATTTTATTTTAATATATTTATATTATTATTTATTTATTTTTTAAATCCAATTTTTTTTCGGAGTTGCACACCCAAAGCGTACACATCATGTTGGGTGCGCAGATTCTAGCTGTCATTTTAGAAAAATCATGAAGGATCCGCGTACGGTGGGCGACGGCTGCGTGTTTTTCAGTTACATCATATACATTTAATATTGCGTGATTTGCGCGATTGGTATGCAACCAGTCCACGACTCCTGCTCCCGCGCATTCATGACACATGCTCATTACGGTACGCGACGCATGCGAGACCCTCGTGATTCTGTTGTTGAATGTGTAGTTGTGTGTGTAGACTTAGGAATCAGTGAGTGGGTATGTAGTAACTGGTATTGGTGTGGCAATGGTTTCAAATATGGTACTCTGTATTTTACAGTGAGTGATGAAAGGCTATACTAGTGCATGATGAAGTGTATCAGACTGTCACATGAATGATGTCAACAGTGATGTCATCAGTGATGTCATCAGTGATGTCACTGACCATGTCATGAATGATGTAATATGTGACATCATCAGCAGTGCATTGCGGACGCGCGAGTTATAGTTAGCAGAACTAAAAATAACGGAGGAATTTCTATGGTTTTGTACAAGTGAAATGTCCAGCTAACTATAACACCCCTGAAACCTATGGTTTTTTCTGTGAATTTCTAAGGTTTTTTAAATGCTAATTTCTAACTATAACATCTCTGAAACCTATGTTTTTTTTGTGAATTTCAAAGCTTTTTTAAATGCTGATTTCTAACTATAACGTCTATGAAACCTATGTTTTTTTCAGTGAATTTCGAAGGTTTCTTAAATGCTAATTTTTAACTGTAATAGTAGTTATACCTATTGTTTTGTACTGATTTTCTACAGTTTTTTAACTGTTTATTTATAAATATTTTATTCATTAAATAACATTATATGTTTTTCTGAAAATTGCAAAAAACTATTTTTTTTAAAAATTCAAACTGAAATATTGTTTCGTTTTTTTGTTTTATATTTATATTTTAATATATTTATACTGTTTTTTTTATTTTATTTTTTCCCCAATAATTTTTGGAGTCCCACACCCAGAGCGTACACATCACAATGGGTGCGCGGATTCTAGCCGCCATTTTAGAAAAGTCATGAAGGATCCGCGTACAGTGTGTGACGGCTGCGTGTTTTTCAGTTACATCATATACATTTAATATTACGTGATGTGCGCGATTGGTATGCGACCAGTCCAAGACTCCTGCGCACTCGCTACACATGCGCATTACGGTACGCAACGGTTGTGCGGTGGCGGGTCCCGCGTGACGTCATATACGTGCTGGGGCGCACTGGGTGTGCGACTCCCGCAAAAAAATGTTATGTTCTAAAATGAAATGTATGTGTCTTTAATATACATATTAGGGCAAGAGATTATCTAAGATATTCATGAAAATAATATATTTGTACTTATAATAAACTTATATTATTTTAAATATATTTTCACAAAGTCGCGTCCGGTGCGTGCTTCGTGAGCGCAGAGTGCGCTGATCCCATGGGACCTAAAAAAAAAAGATTTCATTGGTTCATGAATGAATGAATGGATGAATGAATGAATGAATGGGGATTTATAAGGCGCGATTTAGCCCAAGGGCATCAAGGCGCCTGACAAGGCAGGTATCAAAGTATCAAGTCTCAGATCACCGAGTCCATGGTTATAAGTAGGCGTCTCGGAAAAGCCAAGTTTTCAGATCCTTTCAGAAATGTACAAGAGATGGTTGTCCTAAAAGAGCAGGGGGGAGGGAGTTCCAGAGCTTAGGAACCAGGGTGGAGAAAGCCCTGCCTCCCCATTTTGCCTTGGCAAATCTAGGAGCTAGAAGAAGATTCTTGGTGGAGGACCGAAGGGCTCTGCTGGGGAGGTAGGGAACTAAGAGAGACCTGATGCCCTCTGGTCCAGAACCATAAATAGCCCCATGAGCGAGGCAAAGAAGCTTAAAGGCAATCCTGGACTGAACGGGAAGCCAGTGAAGGTCTTTCCTGGCCAGGGAGGCTGAGGAGAGCCTAGAAAGATTAAGGACCAACCTGGCTGCGGCGTTCTGAACCATCTGTAGGCGGTGAACAAGACTCTTGTTCATACCCGCATACAGCGCATTACAGTAATCGAGTCTTGAAGAGACCAGAGCCACAGTGGCCTGCTTCCTCGCCTCAGGAGAGAGATAAGATCCCATCTTTCTGAGGATCCTGATGATACCACAACAGGTGGACATTGTCCTACTGACCTGACGGTCAAAGGATAGAGCGGTATCAATCAGGACCCCCAGGTTCCTGGCAGAGTTGGAGGGGAGAGGGCAGTCCCCTAGAGAGTCCGGCCACCAGTCTTTGGACCAGATGTCCTGGCCACCCCCGAAGATCAGGACCTCGGTCTTTTCTCCATTAGGTTTTATGAAGTTTTGGACCATCCAGCGGGATACTGCCTCCATGCAAGATCTAACATTGAGGGCAGCGTCATTCACCGACTGCGTTAGGGAGACCATGATTTGTGTGTAGTCTGCATACGACAGTACCTCAAACCCATAAGATCTCACTACCCTGGCAAGTGGGGCCACGTAGATATTAAAAAGGATAGGACTTAAAGAAGATCCCTGGGGGACCCCACATTGCACAGGTATAGAAGGGGACGGAAAATCTCCCAGTTTCACTCTCTGCTCCCTTTGATGGAGAAGGAGGCTAGAAGACTGAGGGCGGGTCCACCCACACCTATCTCCCTGAGCCTGGAAACCAGGACAGAGGGTGACAAGGTGTCGAAGGTAGCCGTCAGGACGAGTAGGACCAGAAGAGTAATATGGCCCCTGTCGACCTTCGAGCGGATGTTATTGGTCACCACAGTAAGGGCGGATTCAGTACCGTGGGCTCGTCGAAAGCCATGCTCCAACAGGTTCGAGTCATCCAGAAAGGTGGTAAGATGGTAATTGAGATGGACCTCCAATATTTTGGCAGGGAAATAGGTCAAAAGTTTTTCAAGACCCCGGGGTCCAAGGAGGCTTTCTTCAAGAGAGGCTTAACCACTGCCAGTTTCCAGGGAAGGGGAAAACCCCCCTCAGTAATGGCAAGGTTAAGCACCTCTAGAAGGGGGGGCAGAATCACCTCCCTGCAGGTCTTCAAGATTTTCAACGGACAGGGGTCCAATGGGGAACCAGATTTGATATTGTCAAGGAGGCGGCTTGTCTCCTCTAGGGTGAGAAGAGGAAAAGAGAGAAGGCTAGATCTGGGTTCTGCAAACTCATGCACTACGGTGGCCGGGGAAGGGAAAGGAGAAGGGTCTAATTCCCGGTTGAGGAGTTCCAATGAACTATAAATTTCGGCAATTTTAGCGTGGAAAAAGGAGGAAATTTTATTACATAGCTGGGCTCGACAATGGTATCCACCCTTTGAGGAACAGAGAGGGAATCAATGATCTTAAAAAGATCCCTGGAGGAGTTCAATGAGGTGGTCAAATTAAGGAAATAGATCTTTTTTTCCTCAATAATGGCTAATTTATATTCCTTTAGGAGATATTTATATTGTTGTTTATTTTTAGTGGAATCCAAATGGGTGCACCAGAGCCTCTCCTGCCTTCTACAACCCTGTCTCAGTCGCCTGAGTTTATCAGAGGACCAGGGTGCAGAAGGGCTCTTTCTAGCAGAGTAATGTTGCTTGGCGGGGGCTATGATGTCTACCGCCTCAGTGATGGTGTTAAAGAGATCTGCTGCAGCTAACTTGGTATCCTTATTAGCAGGGGGGCTGAGACTATTCATAAACGGCGCAAGTGCTTCATTGTTAATATCCCTAAGGTTCCTTCTAAGTTCCCATTTCTTGGAGTTCGAACGGGCAGGAGCATTGTGATGGATTTTAAGCTCAATAGGCACTGCCAAATGGTCTGACCAAGCCAAATGAATAGGTGTACCAATCATTAACCTGAGATCATTAGAAAAAACACCATCTAGATTATGGCCTGCTAAATGTGTAGGGCTATACACGAGTTGGGTCAGGCCACAAGCACGCAGAGTTTCGATCAGAGACCGAGTATCGCTGGAAGTAAGGTTCTCTAAATTAAAATGGAAATCACCCAAGAGAGTGAGATTAGGTCTGTCAATAAGGGGTTCCAAAAGCCTCATCAGATCTTGACTAAAGGAGGATCTAGGGGGTCTATGGAATAGGATGCCCGAGAATGAGACTGTAGGAGTAGAGTTCATGGAAAAGTACATAGCCTCAAAAGAATCAGCAGGGTTTGTGAGATTTTCAATTCGGCAAATGGAGGAGCCTTTGTGTAGTATACCCAACCCGCTTCCTCTTCGTCCAGTTCTATCCAACTTGGTCAAGGCATGACCCGTAGGAATTGCCTCTACGAGGTCGGGACCGGAGGATTCCGAGATCCAGATTTCGGTAATGAAAACCCAGGAGGGCTTCCTCAATGACACAAAGTCCCTGAAGGCGATGTTATTTATTTTTTTATTTTTTTAAAACCTTTATTGCAACACTCTGAAAGTACAAGTATGGGCCTACAACCGCAGGGGCCGGCCGCTAGTCATAAGTGTAACCAATCATAGCACGGTGTAACACAGCTCATCAGCCGACAGCCCTGAGGTCCGGCAGCGATTCAGGATGAAGTTTGTCTTGGAACGCATGAATAGGTCACAGGATATAATAAAGGTTTCATTTTATAGTATAGAAATAGACGGATCAGGTGCCATACAATCAAGCTGAAGGATACGGGGGACAGGCCAGGAAACAGGATATACATTAGAGACAACAATATGAGGAACAATGCTTATGAATCGAAGTGAACAGCAATACAGGATACAGTTTCGTAAGCGCCGGTTCCCAGATCCTGCCCACCCGGACTTTCAATTAACCTAGGAAGCGTAAGCACAAAATGCCAGAACACAGTGTAATCAGAATAGAACACAGACGATACTGACCCAAAAGGAAAGAAAGGGAAGGGAGAAAAAGGCCATAGAAAATAAAAAGGGCAAAATAAACCCCCCCCCATCCAACCCCCCACCCTGCACCCCTGCCGATGGCTATAGCCTAACCCCACTAGCAGCGTGCCTGTCGCCCTAAAGAACTAAAACCCTAAAAGAAGGGAAAGAAAGAGGAAAAGTGGAGGAGGGCCTAATAGTACATGCCCCCAGCCCCTTAGTCCCCCCACCAGAAACAGGCACCCCCTATCGCAAAGAGACGGATATTGAGCGGCCCTTACAAGAGAAATTAGGGGGCACCGTGACACACCGCCCAGCCTCTTAAATCAAATCATCGCAAATCGAACAGTCATAATACCATTTCAAACTGCCCCGAGTTAAGTAATCTCACCCCTGACCCTTCCGGACCAGCACACGAGCCCTCCTCAGCGAGACCCAAAGGCACACAAGCAAGTCATAGAGGAGAGGGAAATCATCAAGAGTCAATCCGTTACCACAAGCAGCAAGTAAGTCCATGGGGGCTTCAGGTGTAGGAAGCCCCCCTCTCCCAACAAGACAGTCCCAATTGTTCTTGCCCCGGGGTCGCAACGTTTCCAAAAAGGGGGGGAGACGATCACCAGAACAAATAGAGTCCACAACACAAGTCTCCGGGGGTAGGAAGCCAGTCAATACCTCAAAAGTCGATAACGGTGGAAGGTGCAGTGGCACTCTCACGACCTCCAGGACACCATCTTCCAGGGCTTCATCCGGTGGTCCCAATACTCGCATCCCCACGGGGTCCTCGCAGTGAGTCAAAATGGCCGCTGCTTGAATGGCTACAGATGGTAGTTTCAATAGTGGGGCAGGGTCCGGTACAATAAGCAGTATCCCAGATAGGCTTGCATCCATTTTATTCATGGAGAAAGTCATGTGTGATAGAAGCGCCCAGAGTTCTGCCAGCAATAACCTCAGCGATGGCTCGGACACATTTCGGTCCATGGTCTCACGCCCGAGACGATCACAATCACCTCCTGAGTGAATTGGTGTCTCTGGGGGGGACAGACAGGGATCACAAGAGGGCAAGCGTGGACGGTAACCCGTCGTTCTCCACAGCAACGATCACCCAGCTTAACGCCGCAGCAGGGGCCCCGATCCGCCGAACCCCGGAGGGAGCCGGCACCGGGTCCGCGGGGCGGGAACCCTCACCTGCCGTCAGTAGCAAGCAAGGTCACCTCTCCAGCAGTGCTGAGCAAAGAGAACAATCACAGGCAATTCCGGTCGCAAAAGAAGCCTCCTCTACGATCGACCGGACCCTGCCTGGGTCTCTCAGCCATTGTTGTTTCACTACCACCCGGCCATGCAGATACTCGCGGCCCCGGCTTCACCGCTGGAGTAGGCCACAATCTTCAACTCGGTGTAACTCCGTGAAACCGGCCGATAAAAATTCCCGGATTTCCCCCTCGGAGTGAGGAACTGTTCATGTACGCAGGGGCTGGCCGTAAAATCAGGATATTGTGGATCTTGCGGCGGGATATGGAGAGCTTGTGCAAGATCGCAAAGTAACACAGTTTTTAAAAGTGCACAACAGAGATTTAAAAGGCAAGATTAGCTGCGAGGCATCGTAGTCATGCACTCGGCTAACGAGACAATCAAGCGCTATTCCAGCCACAGAGCTCTAAATAGGGTTGGGCTTGAGTGTCGCGCCCCACGTGAACCGCAAAGGCCAATGAGGGCAGAGACAGCAACTGTTTGCTGGCGCTTTCCACAGCAATCAGGAAAACCCGTGGTGGACCGGGGCGCTGGCAGGGAATGCGTGCTGTAACTATTTAAGGACCCCACCCATTTGGATCATTCTGGTTGGAGCATCTTTAGAGAGACATCTCTTTTCCTACAAGAACCCTTTTTGCTTTTTTTTGTTGGTGTTTTTCAAAAGTATCAACCAAAATGGCATCTGGACAGCAGTAGCAGAAGGAAGTATCTTCTGAAGAAGAATTCTTGCAGGAGGGACCACGTCAACAGAGGCCCTATTCTGTTGTGTGGAAATTCTTCACTTTTCCACCTGGAGAGAAGAAAGTAAATGCAGGAAACTTGACGTGCAACATTTTTGACCGAGTCCTGTCAAGAGGCAGTGACAAAAAATACTCTTGTGGCACTGCTTCTATGTACAAGCATCTCCGGACCACACATCCTCTCAATCTTGCTCGGGAGGAAATGAGGCGAGCTGCTTTGAACCCCTCACCTGCTGTGGCAATTACGTCTGGAGCATCCTCAGGAACACCTGCAATGGACATTAGGCCAGAATTTGCCTTTCTCAAGCAACACTGTGTGAAGTGTAAGAAACATATGCTTCGGTGAGCAGTCGGTGGATGCAGTTTGTGCTGCGCAACGCAACCATCATTGTTAATTTTTTTTGTTTGTTTTTGGAATGATGAGTAATGCCAAAAGTTTTCTGTTTTGTTCTTTCTTTTTTGTGTGAATGATTTGAAAGAACACCAAAAAAATATGAAATTGTAAAAAAAATAATAATACAAAAGAAAAAAGAAGAAAAAAAAGTTCTTATCAGAACTACCTTATCTGGTTAAAGAAAGAAATATAATTGCAAGGTAATGTGTGAAAATTTGGTTGAATATATGTATACAGCATGATTGACTGAAATAATGCATTAGTAGTGTATGCTGAATTTATAGGTGAAGATTTATGAGGAAGTTCTGCAGCGTGACACTGCAAGCTATTTAGCTGCACTACACTGTGGCACTTCCGAAGCACAAGGATGTGACATATGTACATGAATATGTTGCAACTCTGTTCTTCTCTCTGCACTGCTGCACAAACTGCAGCCATGCGGTGACACAGGCACCCTTGCACCATGGTGCAAGGATGTCTGTATCGCGAGGAGACACCTTCCGGCACAAAAACAATCAGTAAAGGCATTTCCTCTTCCAATGTATGCTGTGGAATGCAGCATGCATTGAAAGAGGAAAAAATGAGGAGAAATGAAAACTCTTGCTACACCAACTCTAGGATGGCGCATCTCCAGATTTACGATTCCTCATAAATCTGGAGATGTGTCTTGTTCTATGGGTGTTGCAAGGGAACACCCACAGCAACACCTATGGCACGCCCCTTCAATGCAAAGTTCTGTGCATGAAGGGGTCGTATTTACAAGGAGAGGAAAAAACATGCAGGGTGGCTTTTCCTCTCCTTGTAAATATGAAGGAGTGCCTGGCGCCAACACTACGTTACAAAAGTGACGTACTGGTGGCGCAAGGTGCTTGTAAATCTGCCCCATAAGTGCTTAGGTATTGGCAGACTGATACAATAAGAAAATAGTGCTGGATGGGTGATTGAAGAATTGCATGAGACTGACAGGAGGTATCCTATGATGCATGGGTACTACTTCAGTATTTAATGGAGTGGACCAATAGTATATATCTGCTTAGAGATTTGTAGGGATTATGCACAGAATATGTTATATGTACTTGCGTTGGTGCCTAGGTCATTTTAGAAGAATACCACTATTAACTGGAATGATGACAGTGCTGCAAACAGAGTGAACACTTAATTTATAAGTGCTTACGTATTGGTGGAGTGATAGGATAAGTAGATAGTGGTAGATAAGTGATTAAAGAAGTGCATGGGAGAGACTGGACGATTCCTACACGGCATGAGTACTAACTGGGTATTTAGAAGAGTGTATCAATAGTATGTAGCTAGTTAGAGGTCTGCTTGGATAGTGCACACAATATTATAGCTGTACTTGTGTTAGTAGCTAGACCATTCCATAAGTAGTAAGTAAAATTTATTTGCACAATTAATTAAAATCATTGCAATATACACACTCAGAATTGACCGTTAAAAAAGAGAATTTTCAGGTCTATTAAAAACTTTGTGGGATAAAAAAGAAAAAGACAGATAAAGCTCAGTCTTGATCAGATGGTAAGATCAAGGAGTTAATTTCTGTGATGAACTTTACAAAACGCGTCGCCATCTGAGGTGAGTCAACCCTCATGCATGCATCGAGTGCTTCTTGGCATGTCCTGATGTTAAGAAAAAGCCAAATTGGGCGAAGCCAGAAAATTCTTTGGGCTTGTAGGTGTTGACAAATGCACAAAATGTGAATGAGATTTTCCTCTTCCTGATTACAGAAGTGGTATTGGGAGGAAGCTTCTTTCTTATATCCTTGGCCAAACTTATATGCCTTCAGCGGAATTAAGCAGAAGCAGAAGTTTTATATGAGATTTCATAGAGGATGCAAGATAGGGCGGTAGAATTTTTCGGGGCATATAGTTTGGAGGCCCAGGAGCCATGGAAGAGCTGTAGTACCTGTTGCGCGTCAAGGTCGTTTGAAAGAATTTTTGCTTGTTTAGTTAAAAGCTTCGATTTCACCTCGATGAGCAATGAGGTTGACCATATGTCCTTTGCTTTGAGGGATTCGAGGCAGAAGATCAGGTATTTATTCCACAATGTTTTGGGGTTGCTAAGTAATGACCATATGCAGCTCTTTAAAGTGAGAGGGCTAGCTTGTTTTGTTTTTAGGCAGTAGGTGATGTATCTTGCGCTCATGATCCATCGCTGGGAAGATAAAGAAAATTCTTTCCGAATTTGGGCGTGGGAGGTCGAGTTTGGCAATTGAAAAACCCTGCAGTAGCAGGATGATTGCGCTCTGTCTAACCAATTATTCATTTTGTCTTTAAAGATTATTGCGCCGAAAGAGATTGTAGGAAGGAGTTTTGCAGTAATCAATTTTATTAGCGGGGCAAAGTCCTGGGAGTGCAAATCACTCTTCGTTCTTACAAAAGCCCCCTCCAGGCTATGAGCAACTGCCTGCATTTCAGTTGTATGCACAGAAGGTCTCCCTTTGTGATCGATCCAAACACCCAGATACTTGTATGAAATGGGCTCTGATGTTGACTCCCCTCTTTGAGGCCGCAACACTGGGAGGCCCCATCCCGGCCTCTTGGCAAGGATCACTACATAAAAAAGGCTTGCGCTCTAATCCCGGCAATTATCGGATGATAGCCCTCCTCGATGTGGACGGGAAGGCATACGCTAGCGTCCTTCTAACGGCACTTACAAAGTGGGTGGAAAATAACAACTTAATTCCTTTCACCAAATTGGCTTCCAAAGAGGCAGTCATATCGAAGACAATCTGATCTGTATAGCCCACTTGATGGAAACCACCTTAACCGCAAAAGGTAAATTGCTATACCTGGGATTCATCGACTTTCGTAAAGCCTTCGATAGCGTGATCCGAGCTAAACTTTGGGAAAAATTGGCAAGATGGGGTATCCCTTGGTCGCTATTGAAAGCACTAAAAGCCCTACATACAGACACTTGGGTTAAAGTAAGAGTTACATCGAGATGGTCCACTTCTAATAAAATTTATACTAGCAGAGGTCTAAAACAAGGTTGCACTCTTGCACCACTACTCTTTAATTTGTACCTCGCAGACCTCCCTGCATGGCTGTCCCGCTCCTGAGCCTTTCCCCCAGGAATCGATCAAAGAAAAATTCAAACTCTGCAATACGCAGACGATACCATTCTCCTAGCCCAAACCCAGGTGGGCCTTCAAAGACTGCTTGATTCCCTTGCCCAGTACTGTAACATCAATATGCTAGAGATAAATGCTACTAAAACCAAAGTAATGGCAATATCCTCTGCGCAAATAAAAAAGACCATTCCATAAGTTCATGACTAGTAACTAGGATAATGACAGTATTACAAACAGAGTGTATAGTGAATTTAAATAAGTGCTTACGTATTGGTGGAGTAATAGGATACGTAGATAGTGCTGGAAGGGTGATTGGAGAAATGCATGGGACAGACAGGAGGATTCCTACACTGCATAGGTACTAACTGGATATTTAGAAGAGTGCCTCAATAGAATGTAGCTGGTTAAAGTTCTGTATGCATAGTGTAGAAAATATTGTACCTGCACTTGTATTAGTGGCTAGGCTATTTTTTAAGTATATGACTAATAACTGGAGTAATTCCAGTGGTGCAAAGTGATTGCATGCTCAATTTATAAGTGCTTAGGTATTAGTGAAGTGATAGGATACATAGATAGTGCTGGATGGATGAATGGAGAACTGCATGGGACAGAGAGAAGGATTCCTAGACTGTATAGGTACTAACTGAGTATTTACAAGACTGTATCAATGCTATGTAGCTAAATAGAGGTCTGCATGCATAGTGCACAGAATATTGTAGCTGTACTAGTTTTTCTGGCTAGGCCATTCCTTAGGTACATGACAAGTAACTAGAATAATTTCAGTGCTGCAAAGAGAGTAAATGTTGAATTTATAAGTGCTTAGGTATTGGCGGAGTGATATGATACGTAGATAGTGCTGCATGGGTGATTGGAGAAATACATGGCACAGACAGAAGGATTCCAACACTGCGTAGGTATTAACTGGATATTTAGAAGAGCGTATTAATAGTATGTAGCTTGTTAGAGATCTGCATGCATAGTGTACACAACATTGTACCTGTGGAGAAGTGTGGCTCACTGGTTAGAGGAGGCAGACCTGGAAGCAGAAGTCAGCCCGGGACCAGGGTTCAATTCCCGGCTCGGCGGGGTCTTGAGTCCTAAAATGTCCATGGACTCGACAATTCTCGCTCCGGTGCCTACTCAATTCATGGGTTCACACTCTGCGACTCTGGGCAATAGCTTGCTTAATCTCCACAACGGCCCCTCGCGGCGGGATGCCTGGCTTTCACCTTGTGGATACCCTGCTGGGGTTATCTCACAGGGGAATACCAGGACGGGTTCCCTAAGCAAGCTCTTAGAAACCGCTTGGTGATTTGCGCTATATAAATTCCTGTACATTTACATTTACCTGTACTTGGGTTAGTGGCTAGGCCATTCCTTAAGTATATGACTAATACCTGGAGTAATTTCACTGCTGCAAAGAGAGTGCCTGCTAAATTTATTAGTGCTTAGGTATTGGCCGAGTGATAGGATACGTACATAGTGCTGGATGGGTGAATAGACAAGTGCATGGGACAGACAGAAGTATTCCTAGACTGCATAGGTACTAACTGAGTATTTAAAAGACTGTATGAATGAGGAGGAGAACATGGCGGCTGCACATTGAGTAGCCGCTCCGCCTGAGATTCCCATTGGTTCCCCCATCGAGGGTTGGATCTCCTCATGGACCGCTTTATGGAGTGCCATGGTCGGTAAAGTAACCTACCTTCTACCGATGTCCTCATATTTGTTTTTGGGCTTGTTTTCTCCTCTTCTTCCCCGCATAAGCATACGCTGCAAGCTGCAAGGCTCGGTCGTGGTGCCGCAGTGAGACCGTGAGGCAACAGCGGCTGCAAAGACTGTGCGGCCTGTGGGACGGTCCGTGTGATCCACCAGATCCGGTTCAGGGTTTGGAGGTTTTTCAGTGCCCTGGTGTTTGGGAAGACATTTTCCTCTCCGAGGCGGAGGGGCGGCAGCTGCGTGTGACAGCTGTGATTAAGTCTGAGGTGCCGGTGAGCTGGTTTTCTTCTGCGCAATATCGCTGGGGGACAGCTCACTCTCCTCTCCTATCCTATCTGGCTTTTTTTTCTTTAGTTTTTTTTTAGTTAGACAGGCCAGTCAGGCCCGCCAAAACACGAATGTGCATGGGAGAAGAAAGGGAGTGCGGAGACAGGGAGTGTGGAGAAGAGGGTGACAAGCACAGTTCCCCCAGCCTTGCTTGTGTGGACACTGGGACTTGTTTTTCTTTTTCTTCATTCGGCTCCACGCGTTGGAGGACTGCGGCACTGGAGTTAAGGAGAAGTCGCAGAGTGGCAGCCCGTGGTTTCCTTAGGGGAGGCGTTAATGGAGTAGCAGCAGAATGCATCCTGGAGCGGACTAAGGAAGCGAAGCGTTTGGAGGTACAAAATTTGGTGAAGTAGAGCCGGGGCCGGCGAAGTCTCAAGCCCAGCTTATCCAAGACACCCAGGGCACCCAGTTCCATGAGGATTGGCAGGTTAAAGGGGTTGGAATAGCTGGGAGGGTGTTTTTGCCCATGACCCTGCATCTGTCCTTTCTCCTCCGAGTAATAAAATCTACGGGAGGGATAGGAAGCACAGGTCTAAGCCCGATAAAAAAGCAACCGACCAGTTGCAGTTGAATACATTAAAAGGGGGCTTAGATACTACATCAGATACCGGACCAGATACCAGCAGTCTTACACCCTGGGGCATTGAGAGTGGTAGTGATTGTGAGGAGTTGGGCAGTGGCAGTGGTGGTAGGGGTGCCGGGTGGACGGTGGTGAAGGCTAAGACCAGGAAAGGGGGGAAAGGCAGTAAAAAGTGTACCTCTTCTTTTCTATCAGGAGAGGTTAAAAAGAAAAAACCCAAACTTCCTAAAGCCAAGGCTAAGAGCTCTTTGTTAGATCCAAAACCTAAGATTACGCCCTCCCTCAGGACTTATTTTAAGGTCTTGCCAGAAGTACTGTGTCTGATGGAAGCTGGTAGAACGACAGGAGAGGTTGGACTTCAGTCAGCACCAGATTCAAGTGAGCCAGGCACCCCTACTCCCTCCTTAATGAAAGTAAAAGTAAATCTAGGTACCCATAGGCTGGTGGTAGATCACGCTAATGTAGATAATATAGTAGATACAGACAGCCCTGAGCCAATAGCAAGATGTGACAGGATGGAGTTAGGAAAAGAGGGGGGAGAGGAATCCACATGTCAGATCCCTCATGAAGCCACCATAGAGAACCCTCAGGATTCAGCTAAGGGTCCTAGTCCTGTTGTGAATATCGTGGGAGAGTATGTGGATGGAGGAGTAATGGACAAAAGTTTAGAGGCTCCGGCGCTGGCTCTGGCTCAGGCCGTGGCCCCGGCTCAAGCTCAAGTTCCGGCTCAAGCTCCGGCTCCAGTTTTGGCTTCGGACTTGGCCCTCGTTCAAGTTTGATATTTTGAGTGTAAGGACAGAAACCCTGGAATCAGAAGTGGGGACACTAACTGGTCAGCTGAATGTCATGAAGGGGGACTTTGCAGCCTTGAAGAAAGAGGAGGGAGCATTGAGAGATAGGCTGGAAACGGTAGAGAACAACTCCCGTAGGAATAACTTACGAGTATTGAATGTCCCAGAGGGCAGTGAGGGGAGTGATCTAAAATCTTTTATGATAAACCTCCATGTCCAATGTCATTTGAGATGTCATCAGTGATGTCACTGACCATGTCATGAGTGATGTAATATGTAACGTCATCAGCAGTGCATTGCGGGGGTGCGAGTTATAGTTAGCACAACTAACTATAACGGCCGAATTTCTCTTGTTTTGTACGAGTCAATCAATCAATCAGTGACACTTATATAGCGCGCTACCTACCCGTAGGGTCTCAAGGCGCCGCGGGGGGTGCCGCTACTGCTCGAACAGCCAGGTCTTCAGCTTCTTCCTGAAGGCGAGGTGGTCTTGGGTCAGGTGCAGGTCGGGAGGGAGGGAGTTCCAGGTCTCGGCGGCCAGGTAGGAGAAGGACCTTCCTCCCGTAGTCGCTCTTCGGATGCGGGGGACGGCGGCGAGGGTGTGGTTGGCTGATCGGAGGTGGCGATTGGGAGCGTAGAAGTTGATTCGGCTGTTGAGGTAGCTCGGACCCTGGTCGTGTAGGGCTTTGTGTGCGTGGGTGAGGAGGCGGAAGGTGATTCTTTTGTTGACGGGGAGCCAGTGGAGGTCTCTCAGATGTCCGGTGATGTGGCTGGTTCGTGGGATGTCGAGGATGAGTCTGGCTGAGGCGTTCTGGATCCGCTGGAGTCTCTTCTGGAGCTTGGCGGTGGTACCGGCGTAGAGGGCGTTGCCGTAGTCCAGTCGGCTGGTGACGAGGGCCTGGGTGACGGTCTTCCTGGTCTCGGAGGGGATCCACCAGAAGATCTTTCGTAGCATGCGTAGGATGTTGAAGCACGCCGAGGAGACGTTGTTGACTTGCCTGGTCATGGAGAGGGAGGAGTCCAGGATGAAGCCCAGGTTGCGTGCATGGTCTGTCGGTTTGGGTGCGGTGCCCTGGGCGGGAGGCCACCAGGAGTCGTCCCAGGCGGAGGGTGAAGAGCCCAGGATGAGGACCTCCGTCTTGTCAGAGTTCAGTTTCAGGCGGCTGGTCGTCATCCACTCGGCTACCTCTTTCATCCCTTCGTGCAGGTTGGCTCTGGCGGAGGCGGGGTCGTTGGTCAGGGAGAGGATCAGCTGGGTGTCGTCGGCGTAGGAGATTATGCTGAGGTTGTGTTTGCGTACGATGGCCGCGAGGGGGCTCATGTAGACGTTGAAGAGGGTGGGGCTCAGAGATGACCCTTGAGGGACGCCGCAGATGACTTCGGAGGCCTCTGACTTGTATGGTGGTAGGCGGACTCTCTGTGTTCTTCCGTCGAGGAAGGAGATGATCCATTCCAGCGCCTTGTCCTGGATTCCGACGTTGCTGAGGCGCTGTACTAGGGTGCGGTGGCAGACAGTGTCGAATGCTGCGGAGAGGTCTAGGAGGATGAGGGCCGCTGTTTCTCCATTGTCCATCAGGGCTCGGATGTCATCGGTGGCGGCGATGAGGGCGGTCTCGGTGCTGTGATTGGCTCGGAAGCCTGACTGTGAGGGGTCGAGGGATCCGTTCGTCTCGAGGAAGGCGGCCATCTGCTTGTTGACGGTCTTCTCGATGACTTTGGCTGGAAACCGGGAGGAGCGAGATGGGGCGGTAGTTCTTGAGTTCAGTGGGGTCCGCTGTTGGTTTCTTGAGGAGAGCGCTGAGTTCGGCGTGTTTCCAGCTCTCAGGGAAGGTGGCGGTGTCGAAGGAGGTGTTGATGATGTCCCGCAGGTGGGGTGCGATGACAGCGTCGGCCTTGTTGAAGACGTGGTGAGGGCAGGGGTCGGTCGGTGATCCGGAGTGGATGGAGTTCATAGTGCGTATGGTGTCTTCGGTGCTGATCGGGGTCCAGGCGTGGAGGGTGGTGGTGGGGGGTGGTTGTTCGGTCATGGTGTGCGTTGGTTGGTTGTTGAAGCTGTTGTGTATGTCCGCGATCTTGTTGTGGAAGTATGAAGCGAGGGAGTTGCAGAGGTCTTGCGATGGGGTGATGTCGTTGTTTCCTGCGCTGGGGTTGGAGAGCTCTTTCACGATGTTGAAGAGCTCCTTGCAGTTGTGTGCGTTGTTGTCCAACCGGTCCTTGAATGCTGTTTTCTTGGTGGCGCGGATCAGCTGGTGGTGCTTCCGGGTGGCAAGCTTGAGGGAGGTCCTGTTGTCCGGTGTAGGTTCCCTTCTCCAGACTTTCTCGAGGGCTCGGCAGTTCTTCTTGGAGCTCTTGAGTTCGTCGGTGAACCACGGGGCTTTCTTGCTGCCGGGTCTGCTGGGCGGGGTCCTCAGCGGGGCGAGCTCGTCCGCGCAGTTGCTGATCCACTTCGTGAGGTTGTCGGCGGCCTGGCTGGGGTTCGCTGAGCTGGCAGGAGGGTGCTGGCTCAGGGAGGTGGCGAGCTGGTCTGCTGTGATCTTGTTCCAGCTTCTGCGGGCGGCCTGTTGCTGGTGGCGGTGGGTCGTCGTTCTCTTGAAGGTGAAGTGGACGCAGCTGTGGTCCGTCCATTGAAGCTCTGTGGCGTGGCTGAAGTCGATGTCTGGGCTGGAGGAGAAGACTGCGTCCAGTGTGTGTCCGGCGAGGTGGGTGGGGGTGGACACCAGTTGCTTGAGTCCAAGATTGGCGAGGTTGTCGAGCAGAGTGCTGGTGTTGCGGTCGTTGTTGTTCTCCAGATGGAAGTTGAGGTCGCCTAGGAGGATGTAGTCAGCGGAGGCGAGGGCATGCGGGCTGACGAAGTCGGCGATGTCCTCGCTGAATTGTGTGCGTGGTCCCGGGGGTCGGTAGATCAGGGTGCCTCTGAGGGTGGTGTTTGGGCTGGTGTGGATCTGGAAATGCAGGTGTTCGGCGGAGTTCAGGGTGTTGTCGGTGCTGGTCGTGAGACGGATGGTGTTCCTGTGGATGATGGCGATGCCTCCTCCCATCTGGTTGGCGTTGCGGTCCCTCCGGACGATCTTGTAGCCCTCTGGGATAGCGATGGCGATGTCAGGAGCTGAAGAGGCGTTCATCCAGGTCTCCGTGAGGAAGGCGACGTCAGGGGCTGTGGCGTCTAGAAGGTTCCAGAGTTCGATGGCGTGTCTGTGGACGGAGCGGGTGTTGAGCAGGATGCACTTGAGGTGGGTGCTGCTGGCGTTCGACTTGGTGGGTGCTGGTGCGAGGCAGGTCCGGATGCAGGTGAACTTGCAGGCGTGGCAGCTGAAGGGTCCGTGGGTGCGCCGAGGAGTGGCTTGATGGCATTCTGGGAGTGGGCCGGTGTTGAGTGCGATGAGGGTGGCGGCGGAGTACGTCAGGCGGGTCGGCCGGGGTCTTCGGGGGCCAGGGGTCCTGGCGCTGGTCGCGATCCGGTCGCGGACGGGCTTACCTTTGGCGCGCCTTCGGCGCACAATCGGCGCGCCCGCTGCGCGTGACCGCTGCGCGTTCGCACGGTCGCCATTTAAGGCGAAGTGCGCGGGTGGGCGGAGCAGCTGGGAGGCGGGAGCGGGGAGGGAACAGAAGAGAAAAGGGGCGGGGCCAATGGCGGTGGCGGGAAGCGAGAGCGGAGGGCGGCGATGTAGGCGGTCAATCAGGAAGGAAACTGGACACGGCACAGAGGATACAATGAAATTAACAGGCACAAATTACGGGCAAAACAAAGAAAAACAGCTAAATACACGAACAGACGGCAAAAACAAACAAGCACAAATTACGGGCAAAACAAAGAAAAACAGCTAAATACACGAACAGACGGCAGAAACAAACAAGCACAAATTTAGGGCAAAACAACTGGAAAACCAGAGGGGAGCGACCACGGCGTCAGCGAGGCCGGCGGCGAGGCAGAAGGCAGGCAGAGGGAAACACACGCAGCAGCTGGTGGCCGTGCGGCGCGGGGGTGTCCCACAAGTGGGTCACACTCACCTGCGTCGCACGGTCGCCATTTAAGGCCAAGTGCGCGGGTGGGCGGAGCAGCTGGGAGGCGGGAGCGGGGAGGGAACAGAAGAGAAAAGGGGCGGGGCCAATGGCGGTGGCGGGAAGCGAGAGCGGAGGGCGGCGATGTAGGCGGTCAATCAGGAAGGAAACTGGACACGGCACAGAGGATACAATGAAATTAACAGGCACAAATTACGGGCTAAACAAAGAAAAACAGCTAAATACACGAACAGACGGCAAAAACAAACAAGCACAAATTACGGGCAAAACAAAGAAAAACAGCTAAATACACGAACAGACGGCAGAAACAAACAAGCACAAATTTAGGGCAAAACAACTGGAAAACCAGAGGGGAGCGACCACGGCGTCAGCGAGGCCGGCGGCGAGGCAGAAGGCAGGCAGAGGGAAACACACGCAGCAGCTGGTGGCCGTGCGGCGCACGAGTGAAATGTCCAACCAACTATGACGTCCATGAAACCTTTGGTTTTTTCAGTGAATTTCTGAGGTTTTTGAAATGTTAGTTTCTAACTATAATGTCCCTGAAACTTTTTCAGTGAATTTTATATATATGTATTTAATCTCCGCTTGCTCTTACACAGAAGGAATCAGCACTCAGTTTGTAGTTTGGAAGTATTTAATCTGCAAAGGACGTGATCCCTCATCACCCAAGCAACAAAAACATCTGCAACCTGTTTCGGGATCATCAGGATGCTGAAAAAAATCCTGCCACTCCTGCCCTTTGAAGCCAAGCAAATTGTCATACAAGGCCTAATCCAATCCCGACTTGATTTCAACAATGCTCTTTACTTAGGGGCACTGGAATACGTGCTGCAAAAACTCCAGCAGACCCAGAACTGCGCTGCACGCACGCTGCTGCAGATTCTACGCAGAGTATCAGTGGTACCCCGGCTGAGGACTCTACACTGGCTTCCTGTCAGGGAGAGAATAAAATTTAAAGCCATGTGCATATCCCACCAAGCCTTCTGGCGAACCGGCCCCAAAATCAACCACTCTCTGCTCTCCCCCTACTGCCCCGGCAAACAACTTCGATCCACTCACGCATTCCTAGCGGTAGCCCCCCGGATCAAGAGGTCAAGAGCAGGAGGAAGGTCCTTCACGCTCAACGCCGCCTGGCTGTGGAACTCCCTCCCCCTACACCTTAGATCGAACCCCAATCTGTTATCCTTTTGCAAGGAACTTAAAACATTCCTTTTAAGCAACTAACTAACCCCCAGCTACTCTCCTCAAGGCACGTTCCTTTCTATTAGCACTTGGACGCCTAAGGGCAGCAGTCGCGCTCAACAAAACCCCTTTCATTTAATTTCCTTTCTTTCATTTCATTTCATCCACGCGTTTCCGTTTCGTCCAAACCTTGATATTGATACAAGACGTCATTGTAGCATCCCTATTTAAATGTACAAATGCCTCCAGTTGCCAACATTAACAAAGGACTACATATTACTTTAATCCAAAAAGCTGGTGGCTGTATTGGCCTTGTCTCGATGTGAAAATTCAGGAATTGATCCAATAAAGAAAAAAAAACAAGTGTTAATATGCACACAATGTCATTTCAGCATATCTTGCCCTGTGACCGCCATACCTGTATGTTCGTCAACGTGATTTATTCATAATAAACATACTTAGGATTGCAAACATCAACATAAACAATGGACTACATATTACTTTAAAGTGAAAGGCTATCGGGCATATTAATCTGGGCACGTTGCATATTTTTTTTAAAAAAAATTTGTCCTCATTTCACCGTAAGCGTCTGCAATTTTCACAATAAAGACCCCTTTCCAACCTGGGCACCCTGGGTCCTTGTTCTTACATTCACTTTAGGCCAACCAGGCCAGCTTCTTTTGTGCGAGGCTTGGTGTAATCATTGGACCACTGAGACCTTAGACCAGCCTCATTTCCGTACCCCAAGAAATTAGTGGTGACAAGATGTTTTCCCCACCATGGTCCAATTTCGCCATACCCAGTGCTGGGCCCATATTACTTTAAAGTGAAAGGCTATTGGGCATATTAATCAGGGCACGTTGCGTATTATAATGGTTGAAAAAAAAGGGTGTTAATATACACACTATCCCTAAATAAAGTTCTAGCTATTATAGTTCCATTCCATTTACAGCTCATTTGAGATGTCATGAGTGATGTTATGAATGATGTAACTGACCATGTCATGAATGATGTAATGTCTGAGGTCATTAGCAGTAGATTGCAGGGGCGTAAGTTATAGTTAGCTCAGGTAACTATAACTGCTGAATTTCACTGGTTGTGTATGAGTGGAATCTGAGTCTAACTATACCGTCCCTGTAATCTTTGTTTTTTTCAGAAAATTTCTAGGTTTTTTTAACGTTAAGTTAGATGCATATCACAATGGATGGTGGGGGGTTGGAAACAGGGCCTGGCATTGTGCTGCCCCCACCGAAGCTTGCTGCTCCTGCCTTCCCTCCTCCTAGCCATCCATTGTCCAAGTCCATGTCCCTGCTCCCTTATTACAGCCCTGTGTGTCCGTTGTTCTGCCACTTGCCTTCCTGCTGCCCCATTCACCTCTTCCCTATTCTCTGTTGTCTGAATCCATGGACTAGCCTCCTCCCTCCTGCCATGCATGGTCTGATGTGCTGCCACTGCCCTCCATTTAGCATGATGTACCAGTCCACTCCTCCTGCCCTCCATTGCCCAATTCTATGCCCCATCATTCACCTCCTGCTTAACCTCTGTGCTTATCTTACTGCCCTTATTCTCCTTCCCCCTGCCCTCCGATGTCTGTGTGCAAGTCCCTATTCCATCCTTTTTGCCCACCATGTTCCATGCACCTGCCACTCCTATCTACTCTGAGTGTTCTGTTGAGATGCCACTCCCCTCCCACCGGCCTAGCATTGTCAGGTCAGATGACTGTAACCTGTCCCTGCTCCTCCACCCTGCCTGTCCACCTTCCATGCCCCTATGCCCTTCCTCCTATCCTCCATGGTCCATTTTACTGCCACACCCTTCTGCCCTCCCTGGTCTGTTGTGCTGCAACTGCTCCTCCTGCCTGACCCGTGTGGTCTGTTGTGAGGCCACTTCCCCTGAAATCTCTTGTCTGTGTCTAGGTCCTGACCCTCCCTTTTATCCTCCATGGTCCTTTGTGCATGCCCCTGCACCCTCCTTCATGCTAATCATAGCAATTGTGCTGCCACTAACCCTCCCGCTTGCCATGCATGGTCTTCTGTGCTGTCACAGCCCCTCCCACCTAACCTTTGCGGTCAGCTAGCTGCCCCTGACCCCTCTCACCTTCCCTCCATGGTCTGTGTGTATGCCATTATAGTCTCACTGTTGCTCTCCATGGTGTGTCTTGCTTCTAGTGCCCATTCTGCCTGACCTCCATGGTCATCTTGCTGCTCGTGTCCTGCACCCTTGCCCCAAACCCTCTGTTTCCATGTACAGACCCCTATTTTCTCCCTCCTGGCTTGTCTGTTCCATTGTAATGCCCCTGATCCATCCCTCCTGTCCTTTATGGTCCGTTATGCTGCAGCTTTCTCTCCTGTCTGTCCATTATCGTCAGCTAGCTACCACTGCCTCTTTCCCCTCTGTTCTCTGTTGTCTATGTGCATGGTCCTGTACCCTCCCTATTGCTTTATATGGATTGTTGTACTGTACTCCTGTCCCACATGCCCTGTGTGGTGTCTTGTGCTGCTGCAAACCCTGATGCCTACCCTGTAGGGTCAGTTTAGTGCACCTCTCCATGTCCCTCCTGTCCTCTGTTATCCCAGTCCATGTCCCTACCCCAATTCTTCCAGCCTTCCATGATCCAATGTACCATACTTGCTAGCATTTTGAACTTGGTAAAAGGCAGATTTAAAAAAAAAAACTTCGGTATTGATTTTTCCCTTTGACTTACATTGAAAAAGAGGAGATTATAGACAGGAGACAGACCAAATAAAGCCCATTTGTGCTTAAAAACATTGAACGTTTCCTGGCTGAATCTGGTCTGTTGGCATGTTTGGTTGTACTACCACTGCATATTCCTTCTGCCCACAATGGTCTATTATATTGCCACAGCCTCTCTTGCCACTCCTGTATTGTTGGTTTGTTGCCCCTGCCCCTCTGTCCACTATCCTCCATAGTCAGTTGTGCTGCCACTGCCCTTCCTGCCTGCCCAGTGTGGTCAAATTGTTGCCCTGCACCCTCCTACCTGCATTCAATTTTCAGAGTCCGTGCCCCTGGCCTCTGCTTCTCAACAGTATTCTAATGAACAACTAGATGGCTAACATTCTATATTTATTACAAAAGTGTGGAACGCCTGACGTCATCTTGATGTAATCAAAACTGTAATACCTAGAACATTTCCTTTAGAAATTACATATATGAGAGGATCTTATTTGCATCAAAATGATGGTTAGTCCTCTAAACAACTAAAATGAGGACATATTTTCTGAGTTTTCAAATAGCGGCAAAGCACTTTTAAATTATTTGTTCTTTTTATGTTTTTTTATCCAGTTGATCACTTGATTAAATGTTGCACTTATGGGAGAGGATGTGGTGTTACTTTCAGAGCTGCAGACTTTGCAACTGGGGAACCAGGTTGGAGTTTCTTCTTCAGCTCAACATTCTGGGATTCTGGCCAAATCACTTAATCTCCCCATGTCTACAACCAAAATTAATTTGTTCTGGTGTGATGTAACCAATGCTCACGTAAAGCACTCCAATACCTGACAAGTCGGCACTATAGAAAACTGCAAAAACACAAAAAATAAAAAGTGTTTTTCACACTTCTGTCATTGGGCTACATGTGGACTGCATCTGGGTGATATTTGTGCTACATTTGGGCTCTTGGGAGATTTATTTGTTATGAAGTTTCCTAATTTCCTAATTTACTGCCGTCTCCTCAGTAGGAAATACTTTCAGTTTTTTACTTTGGTTCCATCAAGAAGGCATTCAGATGTGTCACACATTTGCCATAAATTCTGAATGTTAGCACTCTAGTTGCTCATTAGATCAATGTAGTAAAGCTACTGCTCACCAGGGAAGTCTGCTGCTGGTATTCAAAGTGCATGCTTTAGTCTGCATGTCAGAATTTTTCAATGAAATAGAAGAGGATTTGAGAAGATACTCAAAATGTGCCCTACTTTTTCTTTCTGCAGCACTAATCATACTTTCTACGTAAAATGAACCCCCTCATGTTGTTCCTTTTTAAATTAAATGTTTTAAGAGTTACCACTTTATTCCAATCAAGATGGCTTCAGGTGTGCAATACGTTTGTCATAAGTAGGACTGTTAGTGCTCTAGTTGTTCTATAGAACACTATGGGAAGCTGCAGTAGAACACAAAGGAATCAACTGACAGTCTCTGCCCTTGTTGGATGTACACATTTTCACTGAGAATGTCAGACTTCATTCTCACATGACTGAGAAAGATAATGTCAATTTACAGAAAATTTGCTCTCAGTTAAGCTCATAGATCACCTTCCAAACCTCTTTGGGAAAAGCATGAGAAAATAGTTTTCTCTCAAACATGATTCATGATATCCCAGCAGAAGGCTTTTTCACATGGTAAAATCACCTTAGAACATACCACAATTCCAAAAATGAGAATGGTACAATCAGAAAATTATTTATAATGTAACTAAAGTCTTAAAACCTTCTATTAACTGCAATGCTTTTTAATGAGGTGATATCATGTATATTGGTCCCAAGATGGCTGCCAACACTTCGTGGATGAAGTGCTGACAGCCAATCAGATCTCACAATGAGATATGTGGTTGGGCTCTGCCAGATATAAATATTTCTTTTTCCATTAATATTTTAAAAACTGCTCAACGGATTTACACCATTTAATAAAAAGTACCGACTTTGAACCAAAGGGTACCTTTTTGCCAAATTGTGTGTAATTCCGTTCGGCAGTTCGGGCTGTAGCTGCGACTACAGGTTCCTATGGAAAATTGCATGGGAAAAACACATTTTCGGACCCCCTTTTTTTCTCAGCCCCCAGTTGAGGAATCACCCCCAGACTTTCAGGAAAGGAGCAGACTGGAGCTGGCCAAAAGTTTAGAAAATTTCACGGAAATTCGTCAACTGTTGCCAAAGTTATTGGGAATAGAATGTTGTGGATTTCCTATGGAAAATAGGTCCTAACTATAACTACCTACTGGCGACCGCTAGTAGGTAATATACATTACCTACAGGCGGTTCCCAGGCACAAAACGCAAAAAGGGGGCAGGGTAGAAACACCCTGACCCCCTAGGCCTGCTCAGGGGGTCCCACAAGGACCCCCAGGGACCAAAACATTCTTTTTTTTTATAAATCGGCGAGATTCGTGCACCCAGCGCAAATTTCGGCCAAAATTTAAAAAACAAACGAAGTGTGGGTGCCCGAGCTTTGTTGTTAATTAACTCCCGGGGGGGCCAAGTCCTGGGGGCAATGTGCATATTGTAATGGGGGGCCCATAGGGGCCTCCCAGCCCCGGGGACTGTCACCCCCGGGGCTTTATAAAATTATGTGGGGGGCTCTCAGGCCCCCCCAGCTCCAGGGACTGCCACCCCCGGAGATTTATTTACATATTTGCGAGGGGCTCACGGCCCCACGCAGCCGCCGGGGCTTAACTACCTGTGTGGGGGGCTCGAGCCCCCAACACGCACCGGGGACCGGCACCTCCCCAGGGCAATAAATATTTAAAATAGGAACCAAGCCCCAGGGACCACCACCTTTGAATCAAGTGGGAGGAGGGCCGCGCCTCCCCCCCCCCCCCGAGCCAATGATGACCCTGGGCACTGCCACCCCCCAGGGCTGGCTCCTGCAGTGTCCCGGAGTGCCCACCCCGGGACACTGTAGTTTGCTATGGCAAGGCGGGAGCCTCGCGGCTCCCGCCCTGCCATAGCAAACTTGGTATGGATTTTGAAAGAGAGAGCAGGAAACCCTACTCTCGCTTTCAAAATTCAAACCAAATTGCTTTTCCACACGGGGAGCTGCATCTTAGCAGCTCCCCATGTGGAAAAGCAATGCTGGCTCCCAAAGGACGCGGGGAGCTGGCGGGACTGTGGGGGGTTGGGGACCCCCCCCCCATGGTCTCCAACGTAGAGGGCCAGCCCTGGCGAATGGGGTCCCCGGGGCTGCAAGCGGCCCGGGAGAGGGGCCACGCCACCTCCTTTCTAGCCCACCAGGTACCTCCAGTAAGCACCACGGAGCTGCGTTGCAGGGTGTTGTAAAAAGGGGCGCTGCCTCTGAACACCTCTATGCAACGCAGCTCCCTGGCGCATACTGGAGGTACCTGGTAGGCTAGTTGGCCCCCAGGGGCCCCCAGTATTCAAGGGGAATTTGTTCCCCAACTTAAAATGCGCCACAGGGCCTGTTTGCACACATGTCACCTCAAGCCCCGCCACCTTCCTTCACCATTGTGCAAACGCGCCCCGTGGCAAGTTGTACGTTTGGGAATTAATTCTCTTTCAATACTGGGGGTCCCAGAGGGCCAACAAGCCCAACAGGTATCTGCAGTATGCGCCAGGGAGCTGCGTTGCAGGCAGGTATTCAGAGGCCTCGCCCCTTTTTACAGCTCTCTGCAACGCAGCTCTGTGACGCTTACTGGAGGTACCTAGTGGGCTAGTTTGAGACTAGGGACCCTTAGTATTCAAGGGGACTTAATCTCTCAACTTAGAACTTTGAACGGCCATAGGGCGCGTTGTCACAGTGGTGAAGGGAGGGGACGGGGCGTGAGGTGACATGTGCAAACATGCCCTGTGGAGCATTTTAAGTTGGGGAAATAGATCCCCTTCAATCCTGAGGGACCCTGGGGGCCAACTAGCCCACCAGGTGCTTCCAGTAAGTGCCACTGTGCTGCAGAGAGGTGGCGGAGGCTGTGCCCCTTTTTACACCTCTCTGCAATGGCACTTACTGGAGGTACCTAGTGGGTAATTTGCCCCTAGGGACTCTCAGGATTCAAGGGGACTTATTCTCCAACTTAAAATGGCCACAGGGCATGTTTACACAGTGGGGAAGGGAGGGGACATGGC
The DNA here is from genome assembly GCF_964263255.1 of Lissotriton vulgaris. Classification (NCBI taxonomy): domain Eukaryota; kingdom Metazoa; phylum Chordata; class Amphibia; order Caudata; family Salamandridae; genus Lissotriton; species Lissotriton vulgaris. The sequence goes on from NC_141695.1 coordinate 1,376,945,523, forward strand.
CTGAGGTGACGTGTGCTAACACGCCCTGTGGCACGTTTTAAGTTGAGGAAATAATTCCCCTTGAATCCTGAGGGCCCCTGGGGGCTAACTAGGACACCAGGAGCTTCCAGTAAGCACCACTGTGTTGCGTTGCAGAGAGGTGGTCAAGGCCGTGCCACTTTTTACTCCTCTGTGCAACGCAACTATGTAGTGCTTACTGGGGGGACTTAGTGAGATAGTTGGACCCTAGGGACCTTCAAGATTAAAGGGGACCTAATCTCCCAAATTAAAACGGCCACAGGACGTGTGTACACAGTGGGGAAGGGAAGGGACGGGGCCTGAGGTGACGTGTGCAAACACTCTCTGTGGTGCGTTTTAAGTTGGAGAAGCAATTCCCTTTCAAACCTGAGGGCCCCTTGGGGCCAACTAGCCCACCAGGTGCTTCCAGCAAGCGTCACTGCGCTGCGTTGCAGAGAGGTGCACTAGGCCGTGCCCCTTTTTACACCTCTATGCAACGCAGCCCTGTGGCGTTTACTGGAGGTACCTAGTGGACTAGTTGGACCCTAGGGACCCTCAGGATTCAAGGGGACTTATTCTCCCAACTTAAAACGGCATAAAATCGTGTTTGCACAGTGGTTAAGGAAGGGGACGGGGCCTGAGGTGATGTGTGCAAACACTATCTGTGGCGTGTTTTTAGAGGTAGTTTTAATCCACCAGCCCTGTTTTATACTAGGGGCTTACAGAAGATGTAATTCTAATCACAGGGGGATCCCAACACATAGTGTTCCCTAGTGTATGTAGGGGTTTTCACTGTATTCTAAGTGTCTTTTAAACATAGCACTGGCTCTAGGACTGGTTTGTCAGACTCCGTTACCACCAGTATCCGTCTGCAAAAGTTGAGGCTACAGGATGATTTTGCAACAAGGTTTCTTTCTGCTCTTCTTTTTGTTTTTTCTGCACATTTTTCTTCTTCCTGCACTTTTCTTACGTTATAGTTAGAAATTAGCATTTAAAAAAACCTTAGAAATTCACTGAAAAAAACATAGATTTCAAGGGCGTTATAGTTAGCTGGACATTTCACTACTACAAAACCATTGAAATTACCCCGTTATAGTTAGTTCAGCTAACTATAACTTGCGCGCCGGCAATGCACTGCTGATGACATCAGATATTACATCACTCATGACATGGTCAGTGACATCACTCATGACATCACTGATAACATCTCAAATCTAAAATCCTCAAGTCTCCTCAGGTCCCGCATATGTTCCAACCACACAATAGCATGTCCGCAGGGCCGTGAGTTGATAATAATACACCAGCACACATCGTGCAGTCACGATCCACCTTGGGAGACTGCCCTTGCAAGAAACGCGTTGCAGGGTGGGCTGGTGACGGACCAATCACTTGGTAGAGCAAACAAACTGCAGGCGCAGGAGCCAGTGACGCACCAGCCAGCTTAGCAGAACGGGGCCTCTTAACGCGTCTCTGGCCGACGTGGAAATATTGGCAAAAACCCCTCCAGCATCCAGAAGGAAGAGGCCACACGAGGATTCCATTGGAGACTTTATTTAGGAAAGCAGGTAGGCATAATGCATTTCGGTCACAGACCTTCCTCAGACGCCTCTGCCGACCGGGAACATGACCACAACCCCACCTTAAAATGTTCCTGCCGCCCTTCAAAAGGTGAGAGCACACACCGTCCCCAGTCACGTGATGTCCCAGCGAATGCGGCGCTGTAGGTACTGCATCACCCAGGATGCATCTTTTATTGCACAGGATTGCATGGGACATCGCAAAGGGAAAGTCCTTGTAGATTGGTGTTTATGCAGAGCAGGATGCGTTTGTGCCCGGTAAGTTAAAATCCTGAAGTCTCCTCAGGTCCCTGCATACATTCCAACCACACAATAGCATGTCCGCAGGGCCGTGAGTTGATTATAATACATCAACACACATCGTGCAGTCACGATCCACCTTGGGAGGCTGTCCTTGCAAGAAACGCTTTGCAGGTTGGGCTGGTGACGATATAATATATATATATATATATATATATATATATATATATATATATATATATATATATATATATATATATATATATTACCTACTGGCGGTCACCAGTAGGTAGATATAGTTAGGACCTACTTTCCATAGGAAATCCACAACATTCTATTTGGAATAACTTTGGCGCCGGTGGACGAATCTTCGCGAATTTCTCCAAGAAAATGGCTTGCTTGGCTCCGCTTTTTCCCTGAAAGTTTGGGGTGATTCGTCAAGTGGGGGCTAAGAAAAAAGGGGGGTCCCAAAACGTGTTTTCCCCATGCAATTTTCCATAGGGACCTTTAGCCAGGGCTACAGCCCGAACGGCTGAACTGAATTACATCCAAATTTGGCAGAGAAGTAGAGTTCAGTTCGGTGTACAGATTGTGCTTTTTATTAAATGGTGAAAATCCGTTCAGTAGTTCCTGAGAAAATTAAAAGTAAAATGATAGAGATATCTAGAGACGAAGTACAGCACACGTACGGAAATCCGTACATTTACGAGCACGAGCTGCATGCTGATTGGCTGTCAACTGTGCGCCAACACTGGGAAGGAAGTGTTGGCAGCCATCTTGTTCGTCGCTAGAAGCGACTCACAAGAAAATAGTAAAACAAAGTTGAGAAATAAAGAAAGGGGGCAGGGTAGAAACATCCTGACTTTAGGCTTGCTCAGGGGGTCGTACATGGATCTTTAGGCTCAATTATTATTTTTTTTAAATAAAAAATCGAGGGGTACGTGTATGGTATACGTATGCGGTGGAAAGAGAAATAAAAAATGTATATCTGTTTTATTCATTAGGTCCCGGGGGGCAAATTCCAGGGGCAATTTTTTTCATAGTGGGGGCTTGTAAGGTGCCCCGAGCACCGGGGAACCCCACCCCTCTGTGGTTTTATTTTGAAGTATGCGGGGGGTTACGGTCCTCTTCTCCTCAGTCTCGGGGACCGTCACACCGACAAAGCTTTTTTTAATATATTTTTTTTTAAAGTGTGTTTTCAGCTCTCTCTCCCTCTCTCTCTGCCCGTACACGTCACGGGGACCGCCACCTTCCTGGGGCATTATATGTAAAATGACCTTCCAGCCCCGGGTACCTGCACTCCCTGGGGTTTTTTAATGTTGGGAGGGGGTTGCGCTGCCCCCCTCCTGGAACCCTTGGTAGCCCTGGGGTCCACCATCTCCCAGGGTCGGTTCTTGCAGTGTCTCGGGGTGCGTACTTCCGAGACACTGCTGTTAGGTATGGTAGGGCGGTATTGTCGCCGCTCCCACTTTACCACAGCAACCGCTTTCCTATTTGAAAAAGAGAGCAAGTTAATCTGTTCTCTCTTTCAAGAAAGCAGATTGTTTTTTTTTCGAAAGAGAGAGCAGCATATAAGCTGCTGTCTCTGATAAAGCAATGCCGGCTCTCGAAGGACGCGGGGAGCAGTCTTGGATCGTGGGGGCATTGGGGCAAAAAAAAAGTTCTTTTTGAGAAATAACTTTACTGGTCAAAAAAGAGCTATATTTCTATGATAGTATGTACAACTTTCAGTTTTTTTTGTGCAACAGTTGTACTCTATACGCATGCGCAGCCTCGTTTCCAAGCCCTCTTTTCTTTTTCTTTTTCTTCAAGTTCGCCAAGAAAACCTCTCCTCATTTCAGGTATTAAATTTGCCGCTTTTTTTTCCCTGGCCGTGTGTGTCATCCGCTGCTATACTTTTGTAATATATTAATAAACATATTGTATCTATATTTATTTGAAATGTAGTGTTGAGGCGCCAAACGTTGATTACATACTCCGTCTACCGCCATTTTGGTAGTTTTTCTCCGTTATTTTTATTACTCTCCGCTTATCTTCTCTAAGGCCCATGAGATTTCCTGGCACAGACACCACGGTGTTTTTCCTTGGCCTCCGATCTTATGACTTGGTCACATGTATACCTAAAAACTGATTTGAAGGACGTAAGCCAGAGCCATTACAACGAGTGTTCGTCAACACAAAGGCATTATTAAGAATATGCGTTTATCATGAGTGGTAAATGCATACTAGTTGTTAAGGCATGTGTGGTAAAGCCATATGTGTGCTAATGGCTTCGTGGTGACGCTCACGCGTGGTTATGACAGCGTTGTAATGGCTGTTTCCCCCCAGGACACTGCAGGAACCAGGTCTGGGCGTGGTTGACTCCAGGGCACCAGGCGGAGGGCACGCAGCCCCTCTCATACAATATAGAAATCTTTGTGAGGTGATTGTTTCCGTAGTTTGAGGGGCGTCATTGAGGCCCACACCTAATTTTGTAGGTTGGTAGGTTTGCATGGGAAAATGTCGCAAGAGATTTGTAAATGTGCTACACATTGTTTCGTATTAGTTTGATTTCTTTACCATGTTGTAGTTTACCCAGAGAAAATATAAGTCAGTACTTTTCAATCTTACTCTTGAACATCTTACTATAGTACTTCAACATTATAAATATTATTTTTATTGTGGACCGTCCACCCCCCACAAAAAAAAGAAGTATGTGGTTTTTTTAATTAACTTTTATTAAAAGAATAACTGTAAACAAAACTTAATGATAACTATATTATAAACAACTAGAAAAATAACTTTAAAAAACAATATTATAAACAAATTGTGAAGTGGACTCCAAAAGACGTTGGATTGGTAATCTGCAAAACAAAAAAGAAAATTAGAGTTTAGAATTATGTAGATGTGAGTAAATGAGCTGAAGCATTACAAGTCAAGGTAACAGTACGATTTTACGTGTGCAGTGTGCTTGGTACATTTTACTTCTGTTATAATGCTGCGTTCAAGTGGTGTCTAAATGGAAGTGCCTACTGCGTCACTGACACAAAAGTGACACAACGGGATTGTAAATACGCCAACTTATTTCTAATGCATTGTAATGAAGACATTGTATATTTAGGCATCTGTGCTTACAGTTGTATAAACACTGCGGCCAAACGCTGCGGCCAGTGGAATTCAAAACTTAAAGACTCCTTTGCTTTCACATGTGAAAGCAGACAGCATTTTCTATAAGTTTAAAAGAGGAAGAGAAATGATGTCACAGAGAGCGAGAGAGAGAAAGAGAGAGAAAACAACATTAAAACTGTCTCGCAGAGTATGGAGTTGAGATTTTTTCTTGAAAAGTCAGTCGTAGATTTAGAAGCTCCTTGCGTCACTTTTCACATGTTAAAAGTGACAGAAAAGTGGCGTAATAAGCTTGTAGATCTGTTTGTCAGACTGTTGTAACCTATCTGTTGTCGGTGCTCGGAGGTAATTATACATTTTACACAATGAAGCTGCTGCACACTACCCTCTGTCTCCTTTCACAAATGAAGGTAACACTACAGTTTTACTTGTGCAGTGTGCCTAGTACATTTCAGTTCTGTTATAGTGCTGCGTTCAAGTGGTGTCTATATGGAAGTGCCCACTGCCTAACTGACACAAAAGTGGCAGAACGGGATTGTAAATATGCCGACTTATTTCTAATGCATTGTAATGAAGGCATTGTATATTTAGGCTTACATTTCAGTTCTGTTACAGTGCCGCATTCAAGTGGTGTCTATATGGAAGTGCCCACTGCGTAACTGACACAAAAGTGGCAGAACGGGATTGTAAATATGCCGACTTATTTCTAATGCTTTGTAATGAAGGCATTGTATATCTAGTCCTCTGTGCTTACCGTTGTATAAACACTGCAGCCAAACACTGCGGCCAGTGGAATTCACAACTTGAAGACACTTTTGCTTCTACACGTCAAAGCAGACAGCATTTTCTATAAGTTTAAAAGAGAAAGAGAAATAATGTCACTGAGAGAGAGAGGGAGCGAAAGAGAGAGAAAACAACATTAAAACTGTCTCGCAGAGTCTGGAGTTGAGATTTTTTCTTGAAAAGCCAGACGTAGATTTACAAGCTCCTTGAATCACTTTTCCCATATTAAAAGTGATACAAAAGTGGAGTAATAAGCTTGTAGATCTGTTTGTCAGACTGTTGTAACCTATCTGTTGTCACTGCTCGCAGGTAATTATACATTTTACACAGTGAAGCTGGTGCACACTACCCACTAACTCCTTTCATAGATAATTTGTTGTTTCGGAAGCAAAATTCTTTTGTCACCTAGTGCCATTGGCGTTATTGAAAGATGGTGCTCTACGTGTGGAAGAAGCCTTCACTGTAATCAAGAGAGTTAATCATTTCAATCCAGATATGGTTGTATACAGCAGAGTGGAGATAGCAGCGTCCAAATCTTTAAAAAAGAAAGAGAAACGATGTGAGAGAGTAAGAAAGAGAAAGGGAAAAAGGACATTAAAACGTGGGAGAGACACACATGACAGGGGAGGGGTTCGTGAAGGCAGAGGCGCAACCACAGTCAAAAATATCGGGGGTGGGGGGGCTAGAAAACATTTGGGGTGGGGGCTTTAGTTCAAACAAAAAAAAGAGTGGAGCTGCAGGGGCTGTAAGCGGGGGGGGTTATCAAAGCCTCATTAGCAAGCGAAATATTTTTAAAAGACCTGTGACGTACTCGGGTGCGACTGTGTGTGGGCCCCGGAAGCTATCTCATTCTAGCTGAAGCCCCGTTAGCCCAATGTTTTATTTGCACCTGCTACATACTACATATTCTCTCCTTTGACAGATAACTTGTCGTTGTTTCAGAAACAAGCTTGTTTGCTCACCTTGTGCTATTGCCGTTGTCCGTGTTACATAATGCATCGTGAAGCTGTACATCTAAAAGATATTAAAAGAAAGATGTTATGATTGGTAATTCTTGCTATATTAATTTGAAGTTAGATAATATCGCGCTTTTATAGACGTTGATTGTCAGATTTCTACGAACTGTTTGTATTGTGAATATATTCCGGACATTTCAGCGATTATAAAAACGTTACTGCTATTGGGAAAAAAAATTAAACATGTAAATTAATACATTATGCAGGAGTGCGTTCGTCTAAAATACTAAGTCGCATTTGTGTATGTAGTCAGCTACAACCCTTTGACTCCTTCTGATGCATACTCAAGCCTCACTGCTCACCTTTTCGTGGAAAAGATACCTTCTTCATGAGGTAGTTCCGATCTCCAACAAAGAAGTCTCATATATGGTGCCGAGTGTTGATATCTCTATGGCTAATGACATATTCATGCTCCCATCTTCATCATCGCAGGTTTTTCACCCGCTCAGTGCTTTGGGCACCACTAACTCAGTGACCAAAGAGGCCACGCATGTGGTAGTGGGCCCCTTGTTCGCTGCTTTGGGAACAACTCTAAAATGGCGTACAACATGTGCGCTCTGTCTTTTTTATACATAGGGTCAAGTGTGTAGTGACGGATACGCTGAATGGGTGTGGTGTGGGTGTATACCAGTCATTAGGGAGTGTGTGTGTCAATCCGACAACTAGACTTGCAACTAAGAAATCACTACAATGGAAATTTGGGCTTTATAGTGTTGTTGTGTTTTCCTGGTAGCCTAAGAGTGGCTTTCTTTTTTCTATGTGACGTTACAATACAGTCACCATGTTTGTAGCCTATTTTGTGACGCATTTTATTGTATAACTTAAAACTTGAATCCCAGTCCTGAGGCGGAAGCCGGGATCTGGCGGTACGCTACGATTGTCTTTTTAAAAATTGTGTGTTTACTTGCATTGTGACTCATTTTAAAATACCTAAGCCTACCTGACCTCTTTTTGGGAGGAAATTCCATTGCCCACAGACCACTCAGCCGACTGAACGCTGAAGCGGTAATTGTTTGTTTAGCGGCCCCCATCGCTGGCGTGCTCGCTAACCACGCCCCCTTGAGGCCACGCCCCAGCCCTGAAAAAAGGCGCTGAAAATACAAGCGACCTCTGAAACTTGAATCCCGGTCCTGAGGCGGAAGCCGGGATCTGGCGGTATGCTACAATTGTCTTTTTAAAAATTGTGTGTTTACTTGCATTGTGACTCATTTTAAAATACCTAAGCCTACCTGATCTCTTTTTGGGAGGAAATTCCATTGCCCACAGACCACTCAGCCGACTGAACGCTGAAGCGGTAATTGTTTGTTTAGCGGCAGCCATCACCGGCGTGCCCGCTGACCACGCCCCCTTGAGGCCACACCCCCCTTTTCATCTCTTATCATGTGCCTAGGCAGGAAGCGCAGCGGACGAGCGCAGCAGGAGCACCGTTTGCGCGCCAAAGGCGCGCCTAAGGCAAGCCGTCCGCAACCGTCCGCGCCCCGGCAGTGCACAGGGCCAGGACCCCTGCTGATCCCACATTGCATTGTACTATTCCCCCTATCACATACAACTCAGACGAACTGAGAGCTTTTAATCACAACCTTCTATGTAGTGGCGCCCACTGGAATGTCTCTGACTCCTCCTCACGTACCTGTCCTAATTGCTTCTTTAAATTTAGTCCCCCTAATCCCTCTTCCCTCCAGCCTAACTCAGCGGATGACCCACCTATTCAGGCTGCCCTTATCAATGCACGTTCCCTATCAAAACACTCAGAGGAAGTATATGAATTCATCATTGATAAGAACCTTGACATCCTATTCATCACAGAGACGTGGTTGAATGAGAGTTGTGCCCCAGTAGTCGAGATGGCTGTCCCCAGAGGGTTTAAGATCACCAGACAGGACCATAATAAAGGCAGGGGAGGAGGCCTAGCCGTGATCTACAAGGAGAAATGGACTCTGAGGATTGAATGCACTGGAAGGATTGAGGCTGGAGAAGCTATGGAGTTCTCCCTAGCACTATCCCCCCAATTTACTCTGGGGGGACTATTGATCTATCGCCCACCGGGTCCTCTAGGCAATTTTATCAATTCCCTGGAAGAGATCGCCATCCAACGTGCTCTCAGATTCCCACATTTCCTAATGCTAGGAGATTTTAACCTACATATGGACATGAGTTCTGCCCCCGGAGTAAAAGAGCTGAAGGAAATCTGTAGTTTGGCTCAGATGGCTCAACAGGTGCAATCTGTCACGCATGAAGGGGGGCATTGTTTAGATCTGGTATACTCCAACTTTAACATCTCTACTGATCCACCCTACCCCATTTAATGGTCAGACCAGTTTCCTGTTCACTTCTCCTGGTTCATTAATAACACCCGTGTGTTATCCACACCCAAGACTGGGGAACGCGCTAGAAGAATTAATATTCCGGATCTAGTGGAGGCCCTCACCCACTCCACCCCAATGAAAGCACAAAACCTGGATGAAGCTGTAGACAACTTCTCATCCTGGATAGACTCCTCCATAAGGTCATTACCAAAAAGCAAAGGAAAAAACAACCTTAGGATCACCCCCACTTCCCCTTGGTATACTGATCAATTAAAAACTTTAAAAATTGGATGTAAGGCACTAGAGCGAGTATGGAGAAAGAACTATTGTCCTACTGCTAAAACGGAACTTCGCCCAGCCCAAAGAAGTTACTATGCAGCGATTAAAACAGCTAAAGGGGAATTCTACGCGTCTAGAATTCAAAAAGCTAAAAACAACAGCCGAGAAATTTTCTCCATAGTTAAAAGCTTTACTGCCCCGGTAGCAGAGAAGACTGCAGTTCTGCCTTCCACCGACTGGTGCGAGCAATTATCTACCTTTTTCATCGAGAAAATTCAAAAAATTCAAGACAGTCTGAATAACCCTGACCAGCCACCTGACCCGCAATCTGATCTTGCCTTAAATGTCCAACCACTCCCCCTTCACCTTCCCATGTATCAAAGGTTAAAGCAGAGATGACCAAATTCACTCAGGTTGAACATATAGATGTTATGACCATATTAAAAACTCTGAAGTCTGGGTCACCTATTGATCCCTGCCCTGCAAGGGTCCTGAATGTAATAGCCGAAGTAATTACCCCTATGGTCACTGCCCTGGTTAATGAATCCGTATCTTCAGGAATTCTGCCCTCCAAGTGGAAACAAGCTAAACTTCTCCCTTTGATAAAAAACCCTCCGCAGATCCATCGATCACCTCCAACTACAGGCCTATATCACTCCTGCCAGCCCTTGCCAAAGTTTGCGAGAAGGCTGCATTTCGGCAACTTGAGAGATTCGTGGAATCCTCTGAAGCTCTTCATCAGGCTTCCGCACCTCTTTCAGTACAGAAACTGCATTGGTGGAGATGGCTGAGGCCATCAGGGAATGCCTTGACTGAGGCGGAAGAGCGGCCCTTATTCTTTTGGACCTCTCTGCTGCGTTCGACACGGTGCCGCACCTCCAGCTTCTATCTAGGCTGGAGGATATTGGCATCTCGGGCACGGCATTAGAATGGATCAGGTCTTTTCTATCTGACCGGACCCAACAGATTTGGCTACCCCCCTATCACTCCTCTAATCGAAGGGTAGAAACTGGAGTACCCCAGGGGTCGACCTTAAGTCCCCTTTTATTTAATATTTATTTAACTCCTCTGATCCGGCTGGCAGAGAACTGGGGTGCTAAGATTATGGCCTATGCCGACGACACCCAGCTTCTCTTCACCTGGAAAAAGGAGAACTTGTGCACCTCTGGAGTACGCCAATGCCTATCCTCGGTATTTGCCTGGCTAGCTAGATCATGCCTCAAATGCAACGAGGATAAAACTGAAATTTTGCTCTACGGCCAATTTCCCACTGACTTTAAGGAGTCTATTTGGCCCATGGAATCAACATGCCCAACAGGAGAGAGCGGGATAGCCAAGAACCTGGGCATCTGGTTCGGAGCCGACTTATGTTTTCGCGACCAGATCGCGCGACTGGCGGGGACGTGTTTTGGAACCCTGACCACCCTTCGCAAATTCTTTCCCCTTCTTCCACAAACGGCCAAAGAAACGGTAGCCAGAGCTTTGGTGCTCTCCCCTCTGGACTACTCAAACGCCCTTTATATAGGGGCTCCTGACTATCTGATCAGAAAGCTACAGGTAGTCCAGAATGCTACGGTGAGACTCATTTTTAACATCCCAAGGAGACTCAGCGTTCGCAAACAGCTGAAGGAGCTTCACTGGCTTCCTGTGGCCCAAAGAGTGCACTTTAAAACTTTGGTCCTCGTCTATAAAGCCCTTAATGGACAGTGCCCCTCCTATCTAGCCAAAAGATTCACTCTCCACCTCCCGACCCGTCAGTTGCGATCTACTTCCAGAAAGCTGGTGGTCGTCCCCAGATTTAAAAGAGTTCGCCTGGGTGGACAATCTCTGAAGGTAAAGGAAGCTCAAATGTGGAACACCCTGCCAGACGCCCTTAGACACGCCGCCAATTTAACCAATTTTTAAAAACTGCTTAAAACTCACCTCTTTCAAGTTCATGAATAGCTGATTCCTTTTTTCCATTCGGATTCTGTTTCTTCCCCGCGCCAGGACAGTCTTGACTATCGGAGCGCGTTATAAATCCACATATAACATAACATAACATAACATAATGCGTTTAAAAAACTAGTCGTGGTAGCGTGCTTTTAAATTAAACTGTAAAGTCTGCTTACGAGTTTGTTGAGTGTGGAAGTATCTTTTTTTCTATTTTCCATTCTATTATAATTGTGCTGACTTTTCTCCTTTAGCGTGCAGTACTATATTATTTTATAAAATGTATAAGTGTTGAAATCATCTTTGAAAGTAGAATGTAAGCATATAAGCTGCTGTCTGTGACAAAAAGCAATGCCGGTTCCCGTAGGAAGTGGGGAGCCGGCTGGGACCGTGGAGGCCTTGGGTCTCTTCCCACGGTCCGCAACGTTACATTTGAGCCCCGGGGGATGGGGTCCTCGGGGATTATAAAAAAGTAGTGATAAAGGCTATTTTTTTATGGTTGCTTTATCGTACGCGTACCAAGCACGTATGGACGACGTACGTGCGAAGATTGGAAGTCGTCCCATAAGCGTACTGAAGGAAGAAAAAGAAGAATATTTTTCAGATATTTATGAAGTGTATGTGTTTAGATGTTGGGTGGCTCTAAAAAGAGCCCTTGTGTTTATTGGGAGATTTTAGTACCTACAAGTAAGTACCAATCCCTCATTTGTAAAATGTACACCGTCTCTCCTATAGATGCCATCCATATTGAAACGTAGATTGTTGTGGTAGATGGACCCCATTCCATAGTCTCGGAAAAAGGCAGAAACAGATTTATTCACATGTTTTCTAGCTTTTTCAATCTGTGAACAATAGTGGTTGGACCACTTTCATTCTGCCTTTGGGATCTATTAGAATAAACAAGGGCAGTTTTGGGGAACAGTGTCATCAATTGTTGAAAGGTGTCCTTCATAAGCATTCCCAGACCTACCCCTGTCAAAGTGCCTAGGTCATTGCCACCACAGTGCACAATTATGAGGTCAGGGTGTTGGAGATGTAAAAACGATTTCACCAATGGCATCAATTGATGCCACTTTAATCCTCTCTGTCCAATCCTTTTAATGTCTACATTTGGTAAACGTAGGTCTTTGTGAATTCTTTTCTGTTGTGCGTACCTTTGGCTCCAGAAAATATAGGCGTGTCCCACAATCCACACTGTAAACATCTTGAAGAGAGATCTAGATACACTCTGAAAGTCTCTGTAAATGAAATGGCAGTTTGAAAAGTAAGATTTTTCTAAAATGGTGGACAACATGCAGTTTTGAAAAAAGAAAAGAAATGATTGGTTGTTCGACAATATTCTACACTAAGCTAGGATGCATGTTTCTGTTTTTTAAAAGCCTGATTTTTATTGGTTAAGAAAAACTGATAGAAAAGAATGTTACATAAGATAAGCTGGTATATTCTCAAGTCCAGCACACTTGCTGTTTTAATTTGCAACAATGTATGATAAACGTTTGACCTGTGTGCTAAGTTAGATGTTTTCTGAAGTGTTTCAATGGTAGCTGGCAGATTGTGGAATGGGGGAAGGGTTGAAAGTTTTGTCAGTTGGAAAGGGTGCAAAAGTTCAAACAATATAAAAGTGTGTTTAGTTTTGATTTAATGTGGGAATAAATGTGATTTTTAATTTATTTTTATATGTGTGTAGATTGAGTGTGTAGATTGACAGGAAAAGTTTGCTATTTGCTACAGGACTTCCTGTCCCCCTAGGACTGCTTAGGGGGGTTTACAATGATCCGCAAGGTCAAAGTCTTGGATGGGCTTTATTGAGCCTTTGATGGCCGTGGGGAGCGCCACCTAACAGGGCCGGCTCCTGTAGTGTTATGGGGTGCCTATCCCTGGGACACTGCTGGTTGCTATGGTAGGGCGAGAGTTCTGTTTCAAGTAGGAAAGCAGAATGCTTTTCGTCTAAGAGAGCAGCATGTAAGCTGGTCTCTCTGACAAAAAGCAATGCTTGCTCCCGAAGGACACAGGGAGCCGGCTGGGACCCTGGGGGTTTTGGGGCTCTCCCCACGGTGCGGAACATTATATTTGAGCACCAGGGGATGGGGTCCCCGGGGATTAAAAAAAATTAGTGATAGATGCTACTTTTTTTTTACTGTATATTTAGTGTATGTGTGCTGTGTGAATTCTGAAAGTTGTTTCACATAAGCGTACGTAAGCAAGAGAAAATCAATAAAAAATATATATTTTACAGATATCTATCAAGTTTATGTGTTTATATGTTGGTTGCTTGTAATGAGACCTTTTTTCTTTATTGGTAGTCAAAGTCAAAGTCAAAAAGTTTATTATGTTTTTGGCTCTCAATGAGGGCCACATAAAATAAACGCACAATATACAACTTTACATTCAATAAAATCACACAAAAGAGTACAATAAAGAAACACATCTTATCCACTGGTCGAGCAATCATCTGACATCTCCCTATATATCATTAATAAATATCTAAAAAACCTTTAAAAAAATTAATAATTCTGAAGCAGAACATTTCATTTGGGGGACTATAAAGTGCATGGAAAAAGGTTTTTACATTTAAAATTCCTAGTTGTAGACAAATTGGTTTTAACCATTTATAGCGTAATGGGCGTAGTGCAGGACAAATAAACAAGACATGATTACGATCCTGTACAGCATTATGACAGAGATTACATATTGGAGATACACCATACCACTTTGCAAAAAGGAGGTTTAGTGGGAGCAAATCTTGTCTTAAAAGGTACCATAACCTACGGACTCTATGAGGAGTATTCCAGGTAAGGTATTGTTGGGCCAGCTTTGGTATATATGTATTTAGCAGTGGTTGCCTTTCTTTTTTTCTCGGTTGGGCAAGCATATCCAATTTATAACAGAGTTCCCAAGATGCACATTTTAGTTTAGACTTTAGCTCTGAGGGAGCAAGTAAAAACAAAGTACTTACATCCAACGCTAACAAACTTACTGCTTTTCTAAAGTTTTTTACTAACAAAGAGAACTCATTAAAATCGCCCAAGAGTTCCCTTTTAACCACATCGATGCTAGTGTTATTTTCCTCCTGTGCTGACTTTGCTTCATTCCCATTGTTCATGACGAGCTGAGCTCGTCATGGGTGCATGGAGGTGTACACCATGACGAGCTGAGCTCGTCATGAGCATCCAAGGAGTTAATGGCTTCTCGTAGGGAACCAGATTTACCTCTAACCAGACAGGCTACCCATCTTACGAGGGCAATCAACCCCTGCACCCAACAACTTCGGTGTCCGAATTCCAGCCTGCATGAAGATACAGAGCAAGCTGTATTAAGGGAAGAGATTTTTCTTAGTACCTTTCCTTCTGTTTTTTTGCAAGAATCCCCAGTGTTTTAACTCCACTAATTCAATTCCGTACAGTAAAGTTGCAGGTATCTTTGCTCTAAATACATCCAAAAATAGTGTAAAGTGTCTCTTCCCTGTATCATTGTACAAGGAGCACAACCCCATGCCATGGGCAAATGCTTTACGTGAATTGTGCTCAATGTGGGGGTTCTCACTTAGGTTTGCTGAAATTATTTTACCTAAGAAGGTGTAGGTTTTAACCACCTCTAGTTTCTGTCCACCTATAGCCCAATTATAATTTTCAGACCTACATTTTTTCTTTCCAAAAATGCACATAATTTTACTTTTTGAAGCATTGATCTTCATGTAATGTGCTTCTGCAAATTGGTTTAATGAATGCAGGCGGTTAGACAAGCCCTTCGGGATTAGATCTAAGACGAGTATATCGTCTGCATACATTAAGACCGATATAGATGACCCTCAAATTATCGGGGCTAGTCCCCCACAAGCTGCAATGGAAGAAGGTAGGTCTGCCGTATATAAAGAAAACAATATAGGGGCCAGTATACACCCTTGTTTTAACCCATTCGGGGAAGGGATGGATTGAGAAAGACCCCTTTCTCCGCCTTGTAGCACCTTACACCACGTGTTCGAGTGAGGAGATTTTACCAATTCAAGTAACTGCATTGGCATGCCCAATGCAGCAAGCTTTCTCCACAGCGTTGGACGATCTACCTTGTCAAACGCCGTGGAGAAGTCTATGAATGCCACATATATACCACCACCTCGAACACGTACATATTTGTCTACAATCACCTGTAATGATGTCAAATTATCAAGAGTACCATGCTCTTTACGAAATCCTGTTTGTTCCAGGGGTAAAATACCATTTAATTCTACCCATTCAGTAATTAACATTAAAAGACATTTGGTGAAAATTTTTCCTATAGAATCCAATAGATCTATTAAGCGGTAATTCGTAGGCTTATCCTGCTCTCCCTTTTTAAATATGGGAATTAATATACTTCCCCTCCAAGAATTGGGGATTGATCTTGATATGAAGCATGCGTGAAACACTGGTAGAAGAATCCTACTCCAAGAGGTGACATCCTGCTTAATTATTGACATGGGTAATTCATCCGGGCCCATAGCTCCGGAAGAGCGCATACTCTTTATCACAGAAGCTATGGATTTCTCGGTCGGGGGTTCTATGTTATGCTCTCTATTCGGGACTAGATCCCAGTTATTATCCTCTACTCCGTTAGGTGCGGATAAGCTAGATATAAATGTTATCCAAACTTCTTCTGCAATAGAGATAGGGATGGGTGAAGTTCTTGCTCCTCATCCCTTCCCTATTATAGACCAAAATTCTCTAGATTTGTTAAAGGTCGAGGCCTCTCTTAACCTAATCCAGAGAGAATCTTCTTTTTCTCTTTTTATTTTGTTTTTCAGTCTGGCCCTCCTTCTTTTTAGTAAGGCTAACTTACGCTCATTTTCCCTAGATCTATTAAGGTACTGTTGCCTCACAAGTTTATTTATTTCCTTATTTAAGGGTAATAATATAATGGGAGGGAAATGAGACTTCTTAGGATTTCTAGTTTTCTTTGCTGTCATGGTAAGCTTCTGCAAAAGGATTTCAAAGTGGAAAAATTCCCTACCCTGCCATTCATCTAATTCTAATAAAGTTTGGGCAAGAATACTTTGTACATCCTTCATAGTGATAAAGTCCCAGAAGCATCTTCCAGACTTACAATTAATAGAGACTCCTTTATTAACTATAGACCAAGAGTCAGTATCTGAAGGTTGTAATGAGACAATTATGTTGATCATATTATGGTCACTCAAAGAGGAATGAGAGATCATTATGTCCCGAATAAAAGGGAACGTATCATAGTCCGTAATTACGTAATCCAAAATGGATTCACCCCTAAATGACGCATGTGTAAAATTAGCAGGGGTGTCAGAAGGCATTCTACTGTTTACTATTAGCCCCTCTAAGTAGCTAAGTTCCTCAAGTAATATCTTTCTTCTTTTGTTAGTTTTTATTTTACTAGGAAAGACTGCTTGAGGTATATTATATGCTTCTTCCTTAGATTTGTTTCTAAATATGTCTAAACTTAGGTTAGACACTTTGCTATTTAAGTCACCCATGAGTAGGATATATGGGGGCTGATCGAGCTCTAATAATTGTTTTACATAAGAAAACATTCGCTTTAAGACAGTATTAAAAGTATCTTCCGGTGGAATGTATGCGTTTAAAATTACAAGTGAAGACCGTCTACCTACTGATGCTAGATTATTAATAGTTATCTCTTGGAAAAGATTACTAGTGTCCGTATAATGGGAAAATTGCCATTGTAATGAATTAGATAAAAAACAGGCAATTCCACCTTTCGCATGACCTCTTTTTGAAGGTATAGCGGCAGCCTCTAGAACAAAGTAATCTTTCCCCCCGTAGTGGATATCTTTACACCATGTTTCCTGTATACATAGCACATCTGCATTCAAAGAAAGAAGAAAATCGAGCTTCTCAGGGGAATTATAGAGGCCTGCTGCATTCCAGGAGATGACTTTTAATTGTCTGTTAAAGATGTTGAAATAGTCGTGAACTGTTCGATGTGTTATTCGATAAAACTCCTGGTAACCAATTCCACTGCTGGTTGTCTTCTATTTGTGGAGAGTCCATATTCTCAGGAAGCGGGAGTACCTGAGAAACCATGCGCTTACCTCTTGAGACCCAGATTTTTAGATCTTTATTATGGGAGGGCGGGACTTCCTGCCTAGAACCCAACTTTATAGTTCCTTCTCTGAAGCAAATACGTTTTCCATTATTAAAAAAGGGTAACACATCAATCCCTCTACATTGAAATGCTTCTGCTTGTTGAAAAACGAGGTTAGCAATTATTTTTGAACAGAATTTAACCCTTGCACGTTGCCCATTTTCACACCTTATTGCTGAGACCAGGTCAATATCACTTGACAGAATGAGTTTTAAGCTTTCAATGTCCTTAAGGCGATTAAGCAACCAAGATCTGTTCAAATTTAGGTCAAGATCAAATAAGGGAAGAAAATCCAGTGTCAAAGTATCCACACATGGGGTAGAATCTTTCAATGGCTGAATAGTTGAGGACGTTGTCACTTCAGTTGGAAGCCGGAAAATAGGAGCAGATGGATTAAGTACCCTTGTTACTGTAGGCATATTTCTTGTATCTTCATCAACTGGTGCAGGGAGTTCTATCCCATTAACCTCAGAACACAGGATTCTCCCATTCCTAGTGCTGTCAGCAGGGGTACCTTCTGCTACAGAGTTGGTGACACGACCCACTACCTCTTTTCCGGGAGTATCCAATGATGAACTATCTGCAATTTGTATTGCATCAGACACTTCAGTTGTTATATGCTTTTGAAAAATATTTTGCCTCTGTCTTCTCTTCTTGTACTTGCGAACTGGCTTCCTATTTTTCCCTTTGTTCTTTTTACTTTTTTCTTTTACTGTTCCCTTAGTCACAAAAATTCCTTCGGGTTCTTTTTTCTCCTGATTAAAAATAGGAAAAAGTTCATTTCCAGCAGTTTGGTTAACCTCTACCGGACTTTCTTCCTTCAGTATTGGTTCTTTTTCTTTCCTCCTGTTTAAGGAAGATGGGGTGGGGGTCTCAGAAGGCTCATGAATATCTACCTTTAATGTCATCCCCACCACTGCATTTTTTCTTAAGGAGGTATTGCTGTCCATGGCTTTTTGGGTAACAGATTCAGTAGGGGGAACAGTTCCATTCTCAGTATTTTTTGCCAGTAATACTTTCAGAATCTCAGTAACTGAGTCCATAATGCAGTCAGAACTCACTGCAAATTTACCCAGTAGGAGTAGTATAGAAGCCAGTAAATCTTCAAGTGCTATCAGAGAATCTGAAATTGGTTTTTCATTTTTTGGGTAACCAGATGCAGTAAGGGAGCGGATCCCTGATAGATTGAGTTGCGGAGATTTCAAATCACTCTGCATTGAGGGGATATCATTAGATGTTATAGAAGGAGTGCTACTATATAGTAGTAATCCTGATGGTATTGCTCCATTTGGTGTTTTATTTGGGTCAGGCTGGTTCACAATTCTCTCGCCCATATAACGACCACAAAGTTCGAGATCGATACTGGAAGGAATAGATAGTTCCACTATATCATCCTCCGGGTTTTCTGTGTCCGCATTATGCTGAATTACTTTCGAATTTGTTAACATAAGTTCAGAGTAGTCTCCTTTGGATGAACATACTGGGAAAATTACATCATTAGTCTGAGGCCGGAGAGGCAAATTTTTGTCCGTAGTTAGTTCATGATTAAGATCTTTCACTGCATCAAAGTGCGATTCCGTCTGTGTTATCATCTCTCCGTCAGTTATTATAGGAACTTCCATAGATTTATTCACAGGTTTTTCCCAAATTTGCAGTAACTGCATCTGTCCCTTTAGTTGAACACTATTTTCATATTTATTCCTCAAGGGGTTAGATCTGGTTTTTATGCATGACCTCCCCCCTAGAACTCTTCCAGAGCGTAATTTCTTTGCTGTCATAGTGCGTAGAAAAATTATAACCTAGCAGCAGACTTGTAGCACCAAAATATATGAATGTATTTAATTTTTAAATAAACGAGAAGTCAATAAAATACGAATCCACAGGGAGTTGCAGTAAACGCTCGGCCAGTCGACAGATAAGTCTCCTCACCGTTTACTCATCTGCAAACAATTATGAAGTCTTACAAAAATAAAATGAAAATACCGGGGCCCAGCCCGGCCTACCTCGGCCACTGAGGGCCACAGAGGGCCCGCCCTTAGCCCGGCGCCGCCCGCGCGCATCCCGCGATGCGGGGGAAGCGCCGTTGATTTGAGCGCCACAAAGCGTGTCACCTGGCGTGTGTGGGTGTGTCCGCCGGGAACTCTGGGGGATGTAGTCCCCCAGCTCGGCGGCCGCGAGTTGTAGGCGGCGGCGGGGGGACGAGGTGCCCAGGAAAGGTGCGCTCGTTTAGCGCGGCAGCAGATTCAGGCCACACAAGGAGCGCTTCGCCCAGCGCTACAGCAAATTCCAGGCAAGTTCTCCACGCTGTTAGGAAATCGTTTCTTTATTGGTACTTATAAGTAAGGGCTTATGCATAGTCTAAAATTGTTGAGGAGCTTTGTTTTATACAGTGCTGATTTTTTTACCTCTGTTGACAGTTGACTTTTTCATGATCTGTTGGGGGTAGGGTGGAAAGTTATGTCAGTTGGAAAGGTTTGAAATGTTAAAGCAATAGAAATGTGTCTTTTGTTTTGAATTAATGTGTGAAGGATTTTAATTGGTTGTTTATATGTATGTATGCGTAAAATGAGAGGGAAAATGTTCATTTTCATGGTTTTGCTGCAAACACTGAACTAGAGAGATTCTGTATAAGAATATTTACTGTGAGGGTGGTATTCTTCTTAATCTAGAAATCTATTTGAAAGGTGAGTTGATAAATTATATGGGAATGTAAGTGGTGCATCTTTGTACATTAAAGAGTTATGGGGCATATTATCAAGACAGGTGATCGGGGCACCATAGGGTTGAAACGTCGACGCTTTATGCTAGGTCCAGCTGTAACAAGACTCTATACTTGAACAGATAGACATCTTAGTTTTTGAAATCATTTACCTGGCCTTATTCTAATCCATTTGTACATATGTATATGTCTGCACTGTATATAATGTTCACCTTCTAAGAACTTTGCACCTTTGTCACTTTCATTTCTTTTGTATCTCCTTTGACAGTCCATACTACCAAATTGTATCTATCAATGAATGAAGTAATTCCGAGATAAACTTTCCCTTATAAAGCAAAAATCTTTTCTACACGATTTATTCATTTAAGTATTATTGTGTGTCATAGGACCCAATTTGCTGATAGCATTAATAGCAACCATTACTCATGTTCGCTCTACCCGACAGAACCATCCTTGTTATATTTGCATACTTACCCAGGTTCTGAGGGACACAGGGTCACCCCTTTTTTATAAACTTGTATTTTTAAAGACATTTAAAAAAATTATATAGTGAGTGTACCTGTCAGAACCCCTAATTAATCAGTGGATACGATAATGGTTTATCTAAACCCTAGCTGGCGCAGGAGAGATGAACAATCCGCAAGGAAATAGATTTGGAGTGCTTTAGTGCAATAGAGGAATTCAAATATGGCAGTGTCAAGGAAAGACACAGTGGCTGTCTTGTCATTTACCACACATCTGTGTGGAATCTTTGGTGAGGCGCGCGCTCCCTAACGAGTGCGCACTTCACCTACGACGTTCCGGAGTTCAGACCCATTTTGAATTGCTTCAGAGATATTCCTGAAGAGAAAGCACAAAGGTTGCAGATAAACACTAGAGGAGAGGCTAGTTCGAAAGACCAAGGAGTAGGTAATTAGTAGCGTTAGACAACATTATAGATAAGGAATAGAGATAGAGAGGGGTAGGTTATTAAATAATTGTTCTTTGTTAGTTTCCGTTAGGTATCCATGTCAATGATACAAAGATGGTTTGTATCTTTTGTATAGATTAGAAAATCTTAAAATATAAATATACTGAGTGTTCCAGTATTCTTTGCATTTCACTATAACACATGTACTAGTTTGGACCAGGTAAGATGAATAGAGATATTGTACTTTTTTTGCTACTGTATTTTATAATAACAGCCTGGTTTTTTTCAGATAGTGATAAGGAGTGACTGGTTTGGTAATTTAAGAAATTTTAAAACTGAACGTTCATATGAATATAATCATATAATGTTATAAAGTAGTTGAGCATGGTATTTATATAATATTTATTAAAGGGCAAATTAGTTGATGAAGCTAGTTTTGTGTTCTGTAATAGGAAAAAAGATAAAATAAAGTGTTTATGTTTTTGTAGAAGGAGGTCAGCATAACAAATTTACAATGGAAAATCAAGAAAACAATATGGAAGACGATTTTGAAAATACTAACACTGTCGTAGAAGAGATGAACATAGCTTTTATGAGCAATGTTATTGAAGTGGAAGAAATAAATGTGTTGTGTTGCTGCCAAATCCCGAGCTGACCGGTGTTGCTGCCAAATCCCGAGCTGATCAAAAGCTGTAAACCCCTTACCTCGCCAGGCACCTGGGTCACACGCCACACGCCGAGATACCGCCGCCGCCGCGCCTGGAGACACCAGCGGCAGCAGAGCGGACTCGGTACCCCAGGGGGCCCGCTCTCGCGCACGCTGTGCGCATCATCATCTTGCGCCAGGAGGCGCCTGAAAAGCCGGGTCCTCCCGACCAGTGTGTGTTGCTGCCAAATCCCGAGCTGACCGGTGTTGCTGCCAAATCCCGAGCTGATCAAAAGCTGTAAACCCCTTACCTCGCCAGGCACCTGGGTCACACGCCACACGCCGAGATACCGCCGCCGCCGTGCCTGGAGACACCAGCGGCAGCAGAGCGGACTCAGTACACCAGGGGGCCCTGCTCTCGCGCACGCTGTGTGCGTCATCATCTTGCGCCAGGAGGCGCCTGAAAAGCCGAGTCCTCCCGCAACGCGGGACGCGAGCGGGAAGCCCGGGGCAAAGCCCGGGCAAAGGGCGGGCCCTCTGTGGCCCTCAGTGGCTGAGGTAGGCTGGGCTGGGCCCGGTTATTTTCATTGACTTCGTCGTTTTGTATATTCTTATACGCCTGACTGTCTCAGGAAGAACAATTTACTGAAATTTACGTGTTGCTTCCTCGTATTCTACTGCCGGTCAGTCATTGCTGCATCTCCAGGACTATATTTATTATTTTATGAATATCGTATTACTTTTTGTAATCACTCTTCTGGAGGTCAATCACTAATACAACATAATTTCGTGGAATACGTCTACAGAAGATGTCTAAAAAATTACGTTCAGGAAGGGTAGTGGGAGGAAAACCTGGTGCAAAAATAGACATTACCCGCACAAGAAACAAATCTGTGAATAATCCCCCGTTGAAGGGTCAATGCCAACTCTTTGAGTTATGGGATCTGCCTTCTCCTAAGAAATCTAATTTTGTTGCTAAGGAAGTTCCCTGTGCCACGGTCCAGGAGGTTCATACTCAAGGTATCACAGATCCTCCACCTCCTCCTTTGCAGCCCGCGCTACCACAATCAGTGGCAGCGGTGTCTTCTTCCCCTGTTCACCCTGAAGGGAAGGGGGAGAGTAATCTCGGAGTGCCGGTACTTGAAAGTGAACTTGCGAATCATCCAGCTATGCCTCAAACCCTTCTGAACGATAGGTTGGGTGGGGACTTGTCATCACTATCCATTGATCTTGAACTCTGTGGCCGCTATGTAAATACAGCTAAATTGGAGACTCAGGACCCCATTAAGCCCTCGGGGGGTGCTACTCCATCTGGGTTAATGTTGTATAGCAGTACCCCTTCGTTAAACGGTCAGGACATGTCTGGTCTGTCAAATGTTTCTAGGAGTCCGGGTCTCAATTTATCTGGTATCTGCCGTCCAGTGGAAGCGTGTGAAAAACCAATCTCTGAATCCATGATTGCTCTGGAACAATTACTAGCCTCCATCTTATTTCTCCTGGGGAAATTTGTAGGCAGCTCGGATTGTATCTTGGATTCAGTCACCCAAATACTGAAGACATTGTTACAAAAGTCGCCAGATATGAGGAGTGCCTCCCCCCCATGGCCGAACCCAGCTTCCCAAAGGTGAAAATAAATGTGCCTATAGTGGATCCAGACATGAAGGCTGCAACAGCAGTTTTGGAATCACACCCTGTAGTAATGCCCTTAACCGCAGTGCCTAATTGTATTAAGAACTCAGCTCTAGAGATCGAGGACGAAAACAAATCTACTTCCGGCCCTAAAGTGGTTCAAGATCTATTCCCTATCTTCATGTCTGAAAACAAAAAAGAACCTACTGACGATAAACATGAGGTAAAGGTAAAAAACGGTAAACATAGAAATAATAAAGGGAATAAAAGGAAACCAATTCGAAAATACAGGAAGAAAAGGCAGCGTCGGATAATCTTCCAAAATTCTCTGGTCGCACTGGAAAACGAAGAAATAGACTTGGGTCCCACCTCCACATCCCTAAAGGCGGAAATTGAACTGAACTCACCCACTTCTACATCTTTAAAGGTGGAAAGTGAACTGTGCACACCAACGTCTTTGGAAGTTATGCCACAAATGGGGGGGCCTCTTCCAAGTCCTTCTCCACTGACTGCGACAGGAGCTCCAATCCTATATCCACTTGGGGCCCTTAACCCCTTGGCCCCTCCCTTCTCTGCTGCCCCAGAGTTTGGAGACCGCTCCCTTCCTGCACGTCATTCTACAACTTCAAAGGCTCCTGTGGATACTCTTGTGTTAGACTTTTTACCTTTATTCGATGTTGACCTACCCCTAAACAGAGCATGGCTTCTTAAGCGCTTTAGCGAGATTCAAAGTCTCCACCATATTCAATCTAGGGACATTGAGTTAGTCTCCTTGTTTGGTGGAGTCAGGGTATTGAGTATAAGGGTTAAATTCTATTCTCCTATCATTGTAAATCTGATATTACAACAAGCCGAGAATTTTCAACGCACAGGGATTGATAATCTCCCGATTTCTAACCTTGGTAACACAAATCCTTCCCTTGGGAAGGTATTTAGGGGTGATGAACAAAATGGGGTGGCCTCTCCCCTTAGAGACCTGAAGATTTGGGTCTCTAAGGGAAAGCGCTCGGTCTCGCAGGTGAAGCCACTCCCGCTAACCCAGAATTCCTCTTTCATAGAGGATAACAATCGGTGGAATTGGCTGCACAGTGCCTTATTGACAAAAACCAAAGACAATCCCAAATTGTTTCATCATCTTTAACATCCCACTAAAAATTATTTCTTGGAATGCGGCAGGGATTCACAGTAGCCCAGAGAAATTTGATCTCTTATTTTCTCTAGGAGCTAATGTTATATGTATACAGGAAACTTGGTGTATTAATATGCTGGATGCTTCAAAGGATTTTTATGCCTTGGAAGTGCCTGCTGCTCCTTCCAAGAAAGGTCACGCTAGGGGGGGAATCGCTTGTTTACTATCAAATAAATTGCAATGGAGATTCTCCCATTATATCGACCCAAGTAAACTTTTCCACGCTATAACCATTGAAAATCTGTTTAATAACTGTAAAAAGTTACCTATTGTAATCCTCAATGTGTATATCCCTCCAGAAGAGTGTTTTAATTCTATATTGAAGCAGGTATTCCGATATATTGATCAAATCAAAAATGTCCCATCCCCTCCGGAAATTATCCTTGTAGGAGACTTGAACTGCAAAATCTCCAATGTTAGTCTGAAACTTTTTAGAAACAAATCTAAAGAAGAGGCGCATTTTGTTCCACAATCACTCTTCCCTGATAAGTTAGTGACTAATAAAAGAGGGAAGATTTTGCTAAAAGAACTAGCGGCCGTTGACGGACTTATACTAAACGGGAGATTCCCGTCTGACGTGCCTGCTAAATTTACTCACAAATCTCCTTTTGGGTCTTCTATCTTGGACTATGCAATCGCAGACTATGGTTTGTTTCCTTATATTCAGGACCTTAAGATTATTCCTACTTCCCTGAGCGACCATAGTATATTGTTTATAACTATTTCTTTAAATCCCATGACCACTGCGCCTTGGTCTCTTAACGGCAGTGATGCTGCCTTCCACGCTTCCTCGGGAAGGTGTTTCTGGAATCCTTCTGCCATTAATGGGGTACAGGATTTCTTATCTGAAACCTTAATAGTATTAAATGAGTGGCGTGGGCATGAAATAGCTTATTTTGAAGAATTTATGCGAAACATCATTTTATTTGCAAAAAAAACTTCTCGCCCTAGAAAAGGGGTAGTGGTCCCTAGTATACTGCGTATCCTGAACAAGGAAATAAATAAATTAGACCATGAACAATATCTAGATAGAGTCATGGAACGTGAAAAAGAACTTTCCAGGCTAAAAAGAAAGAGATGTAGACTCTAGCTAAAAATGAAAAAGGAAAGGGAGGACAATGTTTGGATCAATTTGAGGGAATCTGTTGTCCATGGTAGGATCAGAGAATTTTGGGCAATAATCGGGAAGGGGTGCGGTACTAGATTAAGTCCCTCTCCCATCCCGATAGCGGAAGAGGTATGGATTTCTTATATTCGGGACCTTTATGCGGGGAACGGGATTACAGGTGATGATATTGCCCTAGATGCTACACCCGAAGGTCTCATTAATTACCCCACAGAAGAAGAAATTGAGATGGCTATAAAAAACATGCGTGTCTCTGGGGCAATGGGCCCTGACGAACTCCCCATGACGGTCCTGAAACAGGATCCTTCAAGGTGGAGTAAAATCCTGTATCCACTGTTTAAAGCCTGCTTTTTGTCTAAAACGGTACCTCCCTCCTGGAGGGGAAGTATCTTGGTCCCTATTTTTAAGAAGGGAACTAGGGATAGCCCTAGCAATTACCGTCTGATTGCCCTCCTCGACTCCATCGGAAAGGTCTTTGCGAAATGTCTCTTAAATTCCCTCTCCGATTGGGTCGAGGAGAACAATATCTTGCCGTTTGAACAGACCGGCTTCCGTCGTTAGACAACCTCACCGCTCTTCATGTGGTTACTGATAAATACGTCCAGGTGAGAGGAGGGGTGGTGTATGCCGCTTTTATTAATTTCTCCACAGCGTTCGATAAAGTAGACCGCAGAACGATGTGGAGAAAATTGGCAGTTCTTGGTGTTCCAACCTATCTGCTGGAGCTGGTTCAGTCTCTCCATACAGAGACCTGGTGTAGGGTCTTGTTAGGGGGCAAAAGGGGGCTATCTAATCAAATTCCATCTTTGAACGGCCTTAAACAAGGCTGTTTATTGGCTCCCCTTTTGTTCTCCTTATACACGGCAGACCTACCCGCCGCCTTGTCTGCCAGAGAGGGCATCGCCCCGGTGGTGGGGGGGACCCCTATATCCTGCCTGATGGACGCCGATGATGTCCTTATTCTTGATTTGACCCCTAAAGGACTTGCAAATCGGCTATATGCTCTTCATGCCTTTGCTGCAGCCCACTGCATGAAGATCAATATAACCAAAAGTAAAGTAATGTGCATAGCCGGTAAGAAGAAGTGCCGATCTGTAGATTTTGGTTGGTTTATCGGGGGCCAAAAACTGGAGGTTGTAAACTCCTATACCTTCCTGGGAAAAATCATCACGGTTAACTTGAGTGAGAAGCTCCATATAGAGCATAGTTCCCGCAAAGCTCTCGCCCATGGCAAAGGTTTAAATTCCCTATACCAGGCAACGGGGAAAAGGCACTTCTTGAGCTTATTGGAGGTGTATAGATCTAAAATCCCCGCAACAATACTGTATGGTATTGAACTTATAGAGGTGAAAAATTGGGACTTTTGCCATAAGATTGAGGGGAAACTACTAAGATCTCTATCTTCCCTAAATACTGCGTGCTCTTTGGCCGCCTGCAGGCTCGACTTCGGTCTTAGGAGCAGCTGGGTACAGGGATTATGTGCCCTAGTAAGATGGGTGGCCTGCCTGGCTAGAGCGGAAGTAGGGACAATGCGAGCTCTCCTCAGAAGTGAATTATTGGGCAATTTTAAAGAGTTTTCTCAACTTGTAAGGAATTTTAGAAAAGCTGTAACCCTTCTAAAATTAGATGAAAACGCTTTGTTTTTGTATTCTCCCTTACAGTTAAAACTCGTTTTAAAAGAAGCCTCGTGGGATCTATGCTTTCAGTCTGATAAAAAGTTAATCTGCGAAAAAAGGAATGTAGACCTCCTCCTTAATTCTTATGTGATGAAGTTGCCTCAATCCTATGTTACATGGAACCTACCGCACGGTATTCATAGATTTTGGTTTCTTTTACGTTACGACTTAGTACCTTTAAATCTACTGTTATCCAAATGGTATGGCTCCTCTGCTTTGTGCAATTTATGTAAATTGAGTACCCAGGACTGTATGCATGTTTTACTGATTTGCCCCGCGCTCCGTAAATTGCGCTCCAGATGGTTAAAATTTATTTGTCTCCGCCTGGGCATCGTCACTTTGAACGGCTTTCTTCATGCACTTTATTGCCCTCCTAATGAAATGTTCTGTTTCCATATTTTTAACTTTTTTAAAGGTTTTTTAGCTATTTATTAATATGTCTTGGAGATGCTTTGACTTTCCGACCTGCCGTAGATTTGTCTTTGCATGTCAGGCTTGCACTTAAACTTGTCTCTCAAATGTCATAATTTTGATATGTATGTGTCTTGTTTTTTATCTTGTATATTTTATGTGGCCCTCTTCTGAGAGCCAAAACATAATAAATAAAAATTGAATTGAAGAAATAAATGTTGGAGATATCAGGTGTGATTTTCTTGATGAAACCTTGGATTAAGCTTTTGTGGAAGCATTAGATGAGATTGAGATTCATCAGATAACTTTTGAAAATTATATCCAGGAAAATGAAATTCCTGATGAAATTATAATGGAGGTATTGAAAACAGTGGTCCTTGACCTTTTACTTTATATAGCACAATCAATCAGTACATAATTGTTAATCATACAACATTCAGAGCATGTCTCTTAGTTCAGCTCTAGCTAATAAATGCACCAATCAAAAGGAAAAATTGCAACAGACCTGATTCAAAAACCAGAAACAATTTAATTCATTGCATCTAGGTTAAACGCGCTAATTCACAGTTATAAATTCATAGAAACGTTTTGGTTTCCCCAATGAAGGCGTGCACAAGTGATTCAGGATGTGTAAAGTGAATGGGAGATAGTAGAAATTCAATGAGGTAGTGACATAAAAATATTTACAATCTTTTTAGTTTTCTATTTTTTTTGTATTTTTTCAACACGTTTTTTTAAAAAAAACAAAAAAATGGAACTGGAAACAAAAAAAGTGTGGAACAAGAACAAAAAAGTTAAAAATAAAATTAATGTTTTGGACAACGGTGCTCTTTTTTAGTCTTCACAATGAGATCAATAGACTGCTGATTGTAACAAAGTAATTTGTTACAATATTTACAATGAAATTTCAGATCTGGAAACGGTGGCACAATAATAGGTTGCGGACTGTTCGGAGGAGGTGGTGGTGGAGTTGAGGTATTAGGAACTGCAGGTTGAGGATTCTCCTGCAACGTTTGTGTTGCCATCCTTGCATAGTTATTTGGATGCAAATTTTTGACATGGTGAACCATGCTGGTTGAATTGAAAGAGTACTTTTTAGCGGGATCAACCCTCGAAAGAGTAACTTCACAGATCTTGCAAGTTACTTTCGGTGCATTGAGTTTTTTCTGTCCCTCAGGATATGTAAAAAAACTTGCAAATCAAAAGTTCTTTTCTCTTTTTCTGAAGTTGCTCAGCAACAAATTCTTCCTCACAGGAATGTTCTGATGAAATTTCAAAAAGAGCAGCCATTGTATAGTTTGGTTCTATAGGACTACAGCTCCCCAGAATAGATGCTTCTCTTGAGAAAGTCCAAGTAGAATGCACATAGATGTAGAGCCCTTTGTTGGTGTTGTTGTTTTCTTATGAGTAGCTCCATGGAGCTTAACCTTGGTGATAGAATTCTGTGGAAGGCTAGAAGTCAGTTGCACCTGACTGCTCAATCCTGATGGATGGGATTTTTATTCCTTCAGTGAAGAATCCAGTAAAATCAAGATAAGAGGAAAAATGTTGAGATAAGTAGTATTTATTAAGAAGTAATAAAAAATTCCATCCATCTGGATTGAGCAGTCAGGTGCAACTGACTTCTAGCCTTCCACAGAATTCTATCACCAAGGTGAAGCTCCATGGAGCTACACATAAGAAAACAATAACACCAACAAAGGGCCCTACATCTATGTACAGTCCCACATTTATGTACCTAATATAAAATGAAAATACCATTGTTACACATCTTCCTCCTATAAAACACAAAATAACATAACATTGCTACACATCTACCTCCTATAAACACAAAATAACTTTAGGGTAAACATTTTAATTGAGAACATCACTTCATCACATAGTCACCAAATTTTGCTGGCAATTTGATGAACCTGTTAGGTTTAAACTTAATGGATATATTAGCATCAGTTTTAGAATGAGCAAATATAGGATCTTTATCAATCAAAGAATATTTATGACAACCACTCTATTAAGGTTCCAAATTCTTCCATCTTCTGTCTTGATGGCATTAGTAAAGACCTTTATAAATTTATGCACTTTTTTTAAATACATCAGAAGATTTACGCCCTACTGGAGCTCTTATCATAACACGATCACCAACAGCCACCTGAATTTTCTTGACTTTTTTAGTTTCATCAAACCTCAACTTACGTTCAATGATCTTGCATTCTTCTCTTGACTTTCAGTTTTTTTCTCGCAGATTATCACAATTTCTTGTGGAAAGTAGGTTATTAACCCAGTACGGTGTGATGTTCGTATTAGGTTGTCTACTCCTGAGTAAAGTAAAAGGTGTACAACCTGTAGTGCTATGAGGAGTAATTCTGTACATTTCAACAATTTCCTTAACACCTTTTTTCCAATCAATATTATTCTGTTTAGACAGAGAAATAGACTCCTTGAGTACTCTAACAAAATGTTCAACCATTCCGTTACTTTCTGGGTGGTACAAGGCACAGCGCTTCTTGCTTAATAGAACATTTATCTAGGAAATCTTCCATCTCTCTGGATACGAATTGAACACCATTGTTCGTGAGTAAAACCCCAGGAAGTCCCTCTCTTACAAACACTTCTTTTAGAAACTTTATGGCATTTCTGGAATCAATAGATTTGGTTATTTTTATTTCTGGCCACCTAGAAAATAAGTCTATGAGCACAAAGATATATATATATATATATATCTCACTCATTGCTTTTTACTGGACCTAAAATGTCAAGAGCTAGTTCCTCCCAAGGCCCCTTATGTCTTTCTCTTTCAATCATAGGTTGTACTCTCGGTTTTAAGGATTTTTCACTCAAAGTACAAGGAATGCATTCTCTCACCAGACACTCAATTTCCATATCCATCCCAGACCACCAGTAATTTTGCCTGATTCTTTCCTTTGTCTTTGAAATGCCTTGATGTCCCTGATGTGCTAGATCAATGAGTTCTTTCCGAAAACACTTAGGAGGAATCAACCTACTACCTCAAAAACCATGCCATCAGACCTAGAAATCTCATGCCTGACATTCCAATATCTATCAGAGACACCATCTCTCTTCTTCTGCCAACCATTCTGAACAAAATAACCTATCTCTAAGAGGTCATGATCATTTTCACACTCATCACGCCATTTTTCCCGTTAATGCCATTACTCTCAAGTACACAAACCCATTCTAGCTCATCTACATCTTGAGTTTCATTTCCTTCATCATAAGGTGTAACCAATCTGGACAGCGCATCAGCTGTGAAATTACGTATTCCAGGTAAATACTCCACTTTGAAATCATACCCTTGGAGATCAGTCACCCACCTAGAAATCCTGCTGGAGATTGCGTCAATGCCTTTTCTATTAAATACTTCAACTAGGGGTTTATGGTCTGTGCGAACAATAAATTTGGTACCCCATAACAGAGTTTTTAATTTTTTCGTGGCCCAATGTACCGCTAAAGCCTCCCTCTCAATCACTGAATAACGGACCTCAACTCCTCTGAGGCTCCTAGAGAGGAAAAGAATCACTTTGGTTTCTCCATTGCACTCTTGTTGTAAAACTGCTCCTGGCCCTTTCAAACTTGCATCAGTAACAAGCTTAGGATCAAAACTCCTAAGCTTGGGAGCATCCTTAAGTAGGCTTTTAATTTTAATAAACTCTCTTTCACACTCTTGACTCCAAACAAAATCTACACCTTTACAAAGAAGGGTACGCATGTTGATACATTTTTCTGCAAAACCCTTGACGAACTTGCTGTAATACTCAGCCATTCCTAAGAATTTCATCAAATCCTCTTTATTATCAGGTGAGGCTAAGCTTTCAATAGAATCAACCAATTCACGTTTGGGTTCCACACCTTTCACTGAGATGGAGTGTCCAAGATAATCAATTGAAGAGCTCCTAAACTTGCACTTGTCTAATCTAACAGTAAAATTATATAGATAAAATATTTCTAAGACCTCCTTAAGCCTTTGATCATGCTCATCATTATCCTTACCAAATATCAAAACCTCATCTTGGTAAATTTTCATACCTTTCTGATTTTCCAAGACTCTCTCTAATGCTCTCTGAAAAACAGAGGACGCAGGGACCAGCCCGAAAGGTAACCGTTTAAATCTAAAAGTCCCAAATGGCGTTATGAAGGATGTATAATCCCTAGATTCCTCATCAAGCATGATTTGATGATAGGCCAATTTTAAGTTGACCGTCGAGAATACATTGGCGCCTTCCAACAACATTAGCATTTCCGAAATCTTAGGAAGCGGGTGTTTATCCATTATAGCCTGCTTGTTCAAATCTCTGAGATCAATGCAGAGACGAAGGGACCCATCAGATTTGCGCACGGCCAGGACCGGAGCCAAACACTGAGTTCCCTCAATTTCCTCAATGATCCCGTCTGATTTAAATTTTTCAAATTGTTCTTTCATTTCTTCTCTTACAGAGAGTAGAACCCCTCTCACCTTACTCGCATAGGGAATGGCTCCAGAAATCAACTTAATCTTATGAGTGTAGTTTTTTAAACATCGTAGCTCATCACTAAATACCTTTGGGAAAGATTTTTTAAGACTCAAAATGAATTCATGACTACACTCTCGTGAACCAATCTAATTTATTGCAAAATTCTCCTTCAGAATAATCGGTGGATCACTGTTGTGGTCTAACATTACTCCCAACTCCCCTTGATGCACCCAACTCAAAATACTATCACCTTTGAGAGACAAATATACTTTTCCTGAGACATATCTCCCTTTATATTCAATAAGTCAAATGAGGTACCCCATGAGTTTTATCGGTTCCCCACCATAGGCATATGGATTTATATCAGTCTTGTGGAGTTTAACTATGTCTTTTAAGAAGTTTATGAAAAACTTCTTGTAAATAATAGTAATCTTCGCACCTGAATGTTCCACAAGTATTTCATCGAAGGGTCCTTTTTTTCACTCAAAACTTGTGAAACAATTTGTCCACAGTCACAATCAGAGTCTGAAGTATTTTCATTTTCCTCAGTTTTAGATATCATGTTAACATTTTTTTTAAAAAGTTTTGCCTTGCAAGAAGAAGTAAAGTGACCAATTTTCTTGCAGATCCCACATTTTGCCTTTAGGGCAGGACATTTGTTATCATTTGCAAAGTGATTAGGGTTACCACATCTAACACTTAAAATGTGACTCTGATTTCTTGAAATACCCTTTCCCCACTTCAGATTTACTATCTTTAGTTTCACTTTTCTCCTTTACAATCGCTCTTGCTTTAGGATGTACCTTAACCTCATGAACAGACTCACTCTTGTTTTATTGTTTAGAAATGACCTCAACACACTTGAGAGAATGTTGAATTTGTTTAGCGATGTTAACCACCTCATCAAGTGAAGGCTCATCCTTTTGCCAAATGTCATCTCTCACCTCCAGTATGTTGCAGCCCAACATAAATTGATCTCTTATCCTTTCTTCCAAGAGTGAACCAAATCTGCAAGAAGACCCCAATTTTCTGAGTGCAGTAATATAATTTTCAATTGATTCACCCTCATTTTGGCTGCGCCACCGAAAATGATAAAGTTCCAGTATCGTACTGACCTTTGGGAGATAATGTCTATCTAATTTCAATATACAGATCTCATATTCATTTAATGATGTATCATCAATTTCAGGCAAATGATCAAAGACCTCTTGACCTTTCAATCCTAAGCAATGCAGTAAAAGTGCAGTCCTTCTTTCAGCACATAGATTTGTCCCACATACCTTAGCATAGCCCTCGAACACCTTCTTTCATTTCTGCCACTTAATGGGTGGATCATCAGGATCAGAAAGAAAGAAAGGTGGCGTAGCTGCATTCTGCATGACAAATATATGTGATGAAATTTATAATAAAGTAAGTGTTAGTTATAACAAACACCCTACAGTGATATAAAATATATCCCATCCTCGTCACCAGTGAAGAATCCGGTAAAATCAAGATAAGAGGTAAAATGTTGAGATAAGTAGTATTTATTGAGAAGGAATAAAAATCCCATCCATCAGGAATGAGCAGTCAGGTGCAACTGACTTCTAGCCTTCCACAGAATTCTATCACCAAGTTGAAGCTCCATGGAGCTACTCATAAGAAAACAACAACACCAACAAAGGGCCCTACATCTATGTACAGTCCCACATGTATGTACCTAATATAAAATGAAAATAACAGTGTTACATGCATCTTCCACGGGAAGGCACCCGTGTCATAATTTTATCCAACAAACGCCAAAACTTCTCAAGATGCATTCGGCAGTGCGTCTGCCATTCGGCATCACAGTTCAGCCCGCCCCAGCGATCCAAGTTTGTTGTATTGCCTGACGCGTTTCTGTGACCAACGTACCACTTCATCAGAGGCATTTCTCCTGTACGCATTGGAGTGCTCTTATTCTACTGCATGCTGATTGGTTGAAATACCCCTCATGGGTTCAACTGCGTATTTGATTTCTTCATACAGCATGCTGGGATGTGTAGTCACATCGAGCTTTCATTGAACACCTATAGTAGGTTCCAATTTGTACAGATTTCAGAGAGTCAGTTAGAATCCTTGATAGGATCTGGATTGATGGGAACAGGCACTTTTCATCAAGACACACTGTGCTGGAAACCGGTGCAGGAAGGTTCCTCTCCCTCAGCCTCTCATTCCTTCGAGATGGTGCATCTTGCACGGGACGGCACCCGTGTCATAATTTTATCCAACAAACGCCGAAGCTTCTCAAGATGCACTCGACGGTGCGTATGCCATTCGGCATCAAGGTTCAGCCCTCCCCAGCCATACAAGTTTGTTGTATTGACTGATGCGTTTCTGTGGCCAACGTACCACTTCATCAGCGGCATTTCTCCTGTATGCATTGGAGCGCTCGTATTATACTGCATGCTGATTAGTTGAAAAACTCCTCATGGGTTCAACTGCGTATTTGATTTCTTCATACAGCATGCTGGGATGTGTAGTCACATCGAGCTTTCATTGAACAACTATAGTAGGTTCCAATGCGTTCAGATTTCAGAGAGTCAGTTAGAATCCTTGGTAGGACCTGGATGTGATGGGAACAGGCATATTTCATCAAGACGCACTGTGCTAGAAACCGGAGCAGGAATGTTCCTCTCCCTCAGGCTTACATTCCTTTGAGATGGTGCATCTTGCACGGGACGGCACCCGTGTCATAATTTTATCCAACAAACGCTGAATCTTCTCAAGATGCACTCGACAGTGTGTCTGCCATTCGGCATCAGGATTCAGCCCGCCCCAGCCATTCAAGTTTTTTGTATTGCCTGATGCATTTCTGTGGCCAACGTAGCACTTCATCTGAGGCATTTCTCCTGTACGCATTGGAGTACTCTTATTATACTGCATGCTGATTGATTGAAAAAGCCCTCATGGGTTCAACTGCGTATTTGATTTCTTCATACAGCATCCTGGGATGTGTAGTCACATCAAGCTTTCATTGAACACCTATAGTAGGTTCCAATGCGTACAGATTTCAGAGAGTAAGTTAGAATTGTTGTTAGGATCTGGAAATGATGGAAACAGGCACTTTTCATCAAGACGCTCTGTGCTGGAAACCGGAGCAGGAAGGTTCCTCTCCTCAGCCACTCATTCCTTCGAGATAGTGCATCTTGCACTGGACGGCACCCGTGTCATAATTTTATCCAACAAACGTCGAAGCTTCTCAAGATGCACTCGATAGTGCGTCTGCCATTCGGCATCACGGTTCAGCCCGCCTCAGCCATCCAAGTTTGTTGTATTGCCTGACGCGTTTCTGTGGTCAACGTACCACTTCATCAGAGGCATTTCTCCTGTGCGCATTGGAGCTCCTATTCTACTGCATGCTGATTGGTTGAAAAACCCCTCATGGGTTCAACTGCGTATTTGATTTCTTCATACAGCATGCTGGGATGTGTAGTCACATCAAGCTTTCATTGAACAACTAAGGTAGGTTCCAATGCGTACAGATTTCAGAGAGTCAGTTAGAATCCTTGGTAGGATCTGAATGTGATGGAAACAGGCACATTTCATCAAGACGCACTGTGCTAGAAACCGGAGTAGGAATGTTCCTCTCCATCAGCCTCTCATTCCTTCGAGATGGTGCATCTTGCACGGGACGGCACCCGTGTCATAATTTTATTCAACAAACGCCGAATCTTCTCAAGATGCACTCGACAGTTTGTCTGACATTCAGCATCACGGTTCAGCCCGCCCCAGCCATCCAAGTTTGTTGTATTGCCTGACGCGTTCCTGTGGCCAACGTAGCACTTCATCAGAGGCATTTCTCCTGTAGGCATTGGAGTACTTTTATTATACTGCATGCTGATTGATTGAAAAAGCCCTCATGGGTTTAACTGCATATTTGATTTCTTCATACAGCATCCTAGGATGTGTAGTCACATCAAGCTTTCATTGAACACCGATAGTAGGCTCCAATGCGTACAAATTTCAGAGAGTCAGTTAGAATTCTTGGTAGAATCTGGCAGTGATGGAAACAGGCACTTTTCATCAAGACGCACTGTGCTAGAAACCGGAGCAGGAAGGTTCCTCTCCCTCAGCCTCTCATTCCTTCGAAATGGTGCATCTTGCACTGGATGGCACCTGTGTCATAATTTTATCCAACAAACGCCGAAGCTTCTCAAGATGCACTCGATAGTGCGTCTGCCATTCGGCATCACGGTTCAGCCCGCCCCATCCATCCAAGTTTGTTGTATTGCCTGACGATTTCTGTGGCCAACGTACCACTTCAATAAGTATACAGAGGATCCCTGGAAGGCACAGTTCATTCACTCCTTCACACTAGAAACAATCATTGGTCATAAACTATTTTATACCGTTCACAGACTTTTTTTATTAAAACAAAAGGAAACATACATAAATAGATAAAACACAATGCATTACATAATTAATGTTGTCATTTAAAAACACAAAGAAAAAACAGTCCATACAGTAGATAAAAATCACAAATGCAAATTAATTCACCTATGTATATGTGTAAATCAATATAAGGCCTAACATATGAAAAGATATCAACAGATCTTAACCTCATGCATAACAGTTTACTGTAAAGAAACAATGTCAATCATGTGAATTCAAAATTAAACCCCCAAGAGTCAAAAAACAACCGTTTCTATTATAAATTATAAGATTCATAGAGCCCTGCTGATAATTTTGGAACAAATCTCTTTTTTTCTTTTTTTTGATCTTCTACCAGAGATTTACTGGGCTTGAATTCTATGAGCAAAGAAAAAAGCGTCGACGCGTTTCGGTGTCACTGCCCTTGGATATCGGCACACCTTCCTCAGGACAATAATTGAAGTCCCTTGGGGTAAAACTCACGTATCCTCCTGCGTGTTAGAAAAGGAGTGGATCAATACATTATAAGGACATTTCTGAATACAAGAGAAAACACTCCTTAGTTCTCTGGTGTAGTTATCTTAAAGCATTTTACTCTGTCCTCTGATTGGGGTGCAGGGTTCTCATTACATTCTGTTCATTTGTACATTACTTATTACGGTCCTAAAAATCAATATAATCAACCCTCCGTTATAACCTAGTTAATGACCAATTTGGAATAGAGACACTACGACAATCAGACATACTATTGGACCATACATTCACACAACTACTGACCTTAAAGAAGGTGATTTTCTTTAAAGAAAGTCTCTATCTTCATGGATTCTGGAAACCTCAGATCCACATTGAAATTAGTATCTTTACAATATGTGGTCTGGAAAGATACAATTTTAGTTATTTGTAGAGCTTATAGAAATCCAGCTGAGGCATACATAAGCCTCCTGACACAAGCTTTCTAACAGTTTTCTAATTATTTACCGTAAGAAGGAGGATATTCTCTTCTATTTTCTTCTCTTAACTTCTGTTTAAAGTTCGAATCTCATTGCGTTTCCTCTGGATATGAGAATATACCTTGTTCAGTGTGAGGCCCTGTAAAGGGTGATATCACGTGGTTTGTTGGCAATTAAGGTAAAGATTTTATTACAGCCATTACTCTCTATTTATATAAATCTACATGATTGCATGGTTGTTAGGTATTGGCTGTAAATGTATGTATAGGCATTTATATTGCGCACTACTTACCCGGAGGGTCCCAAGGCGCTTCGACCGCTGCGAAACCCTTCCTGGCTTCCCTGAGAGATGGTCCCTTAATGGGTATCTCCAGGGTGAGACCAGGCATCCCCGGCGGTCTGGTGGGGCCGTTAGTGAAGATGAGGCAAGCTAATGCCCAGAGTTGCCGAGTGTGAACGCTGATCAGAGTGGGCACCGAGGCGAGAGAATTATCGAGTCCGCTGACCCTGGT
Source organism: Lissotriton vulgaris (assembly GCF_964263255.1). NCBI lineage: Eukaryota > Metazoa > Chordata > Amphibia > Caudata > Salamandridae > Lissotriton > Lissotriton vulgaris. Next base: position 1,376,983,495 of record NC_141695.1, read on the forward strand.
CCAGAAACCTGCCGCACCGGGAATCGAACCCTGGTCCCGGGCCGTCCTCTGCTTTTGGGTCTGCCGCCTCTAACCAGTGAGCCACACTACTTCATATTCATACTCAATTCATACCTGTATTTTTATAGATAGCCTTTTCCCCGTTTTATAGATAGCCTTTTCCCCGTGGCGTACGTCTCCCTTTTGAAGATAATCCCCACACCTTTGAATGACGGTGAGTGGCTCGTCAAGGGTGATGCCTGACCTGGATGGGAGGTAAATTGAAGGTGGTAGCGTGTGTACCAGGGGATACTGAAAATAGGGGCAGCTTTATGTGCAAATACCAGAAGTATACTGGGAACAAACTATTTAGTCGTAACGATAATGTTAGAATCTTATCTCTTGTCAACAAAATATCGTTCTACCCCGCTGCATTAGATTATTTATTGCTATAGCTGAGCAGGACTCTTATCTTTTTATACTACGAGTAGGGGTGACTCGTGTCTGAGATAGCATGAACTCTATCCGAATTTGAAGTATAGAGGTCCCTCTTTGTAATAGTTTAATATTCTTTCAACACCCTATTAGCCAGATGGCCATTCCCCGTTTTTTAACGTTTATTGACAGCAATAGCAACGCTCTACGGAAGTTAAATAAGATTAGAGCTGAAGGTATGTGCTGTCCCACGTAGGAATAGATTAAGTTATCAGGGAGAGAATAGACCGCATTGTCAGGGGAATCCGTCCGTATTGCAGGAAGGGAAGGGGTACAACCTACTCCCGTTTGCACTATACATGTCCCTCTGCCTTACCTTGATATACAGATGCATCTAGAGTCGCCACGGGTACGTCTGCTTCTCTGCGTAGTTCGGATAACGGACCGAAGCGCAGCTTGCGTTTATATGCCGGTCCCTTTTCTATTAGATGCAGGTGTGCACGAAAACTAGTCTCACACGCATGCGTAGAAGCGCCTCAGTTTTCAATGAAAACGTGCGCCATTTTGTAATGGTTTCAATATACTAAAGGAAATAGGGTCTCGAGGGGTATAGTCTATTTTACATAGACTGTCTCGAGTCTACTTACTTGGTAAATGCTGTACTGCGTGGTATAAAAATAAAGGTTTAGATTAATCCACATACCTTTAAAGTACTACATTTGGAATATCAGCGTTAATTGTTCAGTGCCGATGGATGCCCGTGTGCCAATCGCCCAGGGATATTATATATTACCAATTTTGGACTATTTATGTCTGACGTATTAAAAGTTATCCTAATAGTGTTCTTTCGTCTGGTTTTATCATCGAATTCTAAAATGGGCATGGGAAAACCATTTACATGGGCGCCATTTGATAATGGTAAAGTGGTCACACCGGGAGAAGGTGAAACCCTCTATGTGGAGGGAAAAATTGTTCTATTTTAGTTTGTTGATAAATCAAACTTTCATAATTATACAGTCTAATTGTATGGTCCGGAGATACCGCTGAGCCAACCATGTAAACGAATGGCACTTCCACATAAGTCATGTATCCCTATGTGGAAATAACATTGTTATTAAAGTTCATGTGCATGGTTCCATCTGTCAATCGTATAATTTACTTCACATTCTTGGACAGACTAGCCCGCCCTTTTTTTATGTATGGGTTAGGTATTTTCTCTTATTCGTACTTTGACCGATTTTTAGATTAGAGTATCCCAATCTTCTCTAGTGTTTAATCCCTTCCTTATGGTGTCAAACTTCATAATATACCACTGTTCTTGTTGTTTACGTTTTTTGGTACTATTTCCTTGTCTAGTTTGTTCCTTGATTTTCTCCAGAATTAACCATTTCACATCAAGGTCATTATGACCTTTTTCGTTCCAATGGTTAACCAGAGGAGCATTTTCTTTATTACACCTAATAGCTGATTTATGTTCTCCTATGCGAGTTCTAAGCTCTCTACCTGTCTCCCCTATGTACCCTTGGCCGCAGGGGCATAGGATCAGGTATATAAGGTTTTTGCTTCTGCAGTTGTTTAGTGTATTTATTCTGTGTGAGACTCCATTCAGGCTTATTTCTTTTGTTACTATACAGGAGTCACAAACACTGCATGAGCCACATTTATTATTCCCTGTCGCTTTGGTCCCTAATAGGGTCATTTGACCTCCTCGTGTGTCCTCTCTATATGTATGGACCAGGGTAGATCGCAAATTTTTATTTTTTCTGTAGGAGTATATGGGTTTTGGGAGTTTGGTTTCAGTTCCTTCATTCAATATTTTCCAATTGTGGTTGATTATGTTTTTTATTTGGTTTGCAATTACTGAAAATTGGCTGACCATGACTATTTTATCCAAACTAGTATCTTTTTCTTTCTTCTCCAAGAGGCTGTCTCTATTGTAATATCTTGCTCTCTTGAGAGAGTGATTGACTAATTTCTTGGGGTATCCCCTATCTAGGAATTTTTGTTTAGTAGCTTCTGCATGTTTGTAAAAATCTTCCAAAGAAGTGCAGTTCCTCCTAAGTCAGAGGAATTCGCCAAAAGGAATGTTATCCTTCTGGCTCTTAGGGTGGTAACTATTATAATGTAGGACCGTATTACGGTCCGTTTTCTTTTTATATAGTTCCACCGCTAACTGGTTGTTGTCTGCCTTTATACTGATATCTAAAAAATCTACTTTTGTGCTACTGTATGCGGCTGTGAACCTAAGGTTTACATCGCCTAAGTTGATCCAACTTAAAAACTCTTTTAAAACTTGCTCAGGTCCTGACCAAATGAAAAAAATGTCATCTATGAATCTTACCCAATTTTTTACATTTTCGTAGAAGGGGCTGATTTCATTGTAAATGTGTCTTTCTTCGAAAATACTGACGTAGATACATGCCAGACTTGGTGCGCAAGTTGCGCCCATGCTCGTGCCTTTACGTTGAATATAGAGGTCTTTCTTGAAAGGGAAAATATTATTTAATAATACCATAGATGCACATTGGGTAATGAAGTTCTTATATCCCCCTACAATTTCGTTTTCCTCCAAAAGGGTTCTGATTACATTAATTGTGTCATGTTGAGGTATATTTGTGTAGAGGGATTCTACATCTAATGTTACCATATATTCTGTCTCCGGATTAAAATTAAGTCCCTCCACCTTGGTTATCATGTCTGCTGTATCTTTAATGTAAGATTTTTGCATTTGGACTAGAGGTTTTAAGAACTTGTCTGCGTAGATACTGAGTGGTTCTAGTAGGGAGTCTATAGAAGCCACTATCGTTCTTAGGGGTGGGTCCTCTATGTTTTTATGGACTTTAGGAAGTCCATAAAATGCAGGGATCTTCGGGTCTTCATTTTTAAGGAATTTAAATTCCTCATCAGAAATGGTGCCATTATCTTTGGCATCTGTTAGGAAAGAGACTACTACTCGTTTAAGGGACTCTAGTCTAAGATGTGAGACTCTTGTATAATGTTCAGTATTGGAGAGGAGGGATAGGGCTCTCTGTTCGTAGTCGTTAGTGTTAAAGACCACTACCCCTCCTCCCTTGTCAGCCGGTTTTATGGATATCGAGGTATCCTCGGCTAAAGAGTTAAGTGCTTCTCTTTGCTGTTTAGAGATATTGTGTGGAATATGATGTCTTTTGTCTATAATCCTCCCTATTTCCAGTTTTACCATACTTTCAAAGAGGTCTACATGTTTGTCCACCATTCCTAAATTTGGTGTAAAGGTGGATCTGGCTCTAAGCCCCGAATCGGTATGGGGTTCCCTTTCTGGTCTACCTTCAAAGAACTTGCGTAGTCTAATTTTCCTAAAGAAAGATCTAAGGTCCCTTTCTAACTGGAACTTGTTAATGGCTGCTGTGGGGACAAAACTAAAGCCCATCCTAAGGACTTCCTCTTCAGTGTTAGATAAGATTCTACTAGATAAGTTTATGATTGGGGTAGAAATTACCTCCAATAGACCTTGTTCCTCGTCCTTTTGTATTCTTGAGGTGCTGGGTTGTTCTGATATTCCTGATCCAACTCTCTTGTCTGGGGTTTCCTTGTGTAACCTCCCCTCCCTCGATTGGAAATGCCCCTCGATGGTCTTTGTGGGCGCTGGTCTAAAAAATCTTCAAAATTTCTACTCTGATGGTTATAAGTTTCCTCATCTCTACGGGGTGCATCCTCCTCACCTCCACTGCTTTCTGAGGAACCCGAGAAGTTCATATGTCTTGGGCGTCTATTTTGAAATCTAACCCTTACACCTCGGTCCCAGTTCTGTTCAGGTTTTTCTGTATAGTTCTCTTTTCTAAGAAATGGATAGATGACTTCTTGACTGAATTTGGTTATATCTTTTCTCAGTTTAGAAGTTTTTTTGTTAGTAAGATATTCACAGTAACCATTCATGTCTTGGTTTATCTCATCAATCTTTTTTTTGGCTTCCTCCAGTACATTAGTTTCGGACAGGGTTTTCTCTAATTCTTCTATCTCCCTTTTCTCTATGAGTATAGTGTTTTGAGCCATTTCTATTATTAGGATCATCCAATCTCGGCTACACCTATTTGAGATGAATGTCCATGTCTCAAGAAATTTGGGATTGTCTACGAACAAGCCTGGTTCGTTGCGGACTTGAAGACCCACTGGTATAGTCCCTGCTCTAACATACTGAGCCATAAATTCGGCATGTAATTCCGTCCGAATAATTTTCTTTTTCAGATTGACTAGTTCATTCCATTTCTCTCCCCCATTGGGGATCACTGTTATAGAGTTTCCACCTCTATTAGCCCCAAGGATTTTATTCAGCTGGTCCTCACTGAAGCCAAAGGTCTTCATTGAATCCATAGTTTAGATAAAGGATGACCAGCAGTCATGTAACTGGGAGAAATACCCCACAGAACAAAAATCTCTCCAGCCGGAGGCTGTACTTTCAAGTTAACAACAAGAGAGAAGACCCCACAAGTTCCAGGAAACAGGGTGCTATAGACAATAAGTATACAGAGGATCCCTGGAAGGCACAGTTCATTCACTCCTTCACACTAGAAAAAATCATTGGTCATAAACTATTTTATACCGTTCACAGACTTTTTTTTATTAAAACAAAAGGAAACATACATAAATAGATAAAACACAATGCATTACATAATTAATGTTGTCATTTAAAAACACAAAGAAAAAACAGTCCATACAGTAGATAAAAATCACAAATGCAAATTAATTCACCTATGTATATGTGTAAATCAATATAAGGCCTAACATATGAAAAGATATCAACAGATCCTAACCTCATGCATAACAGTTTACTGTAAAGAAACAATGTCAATCATGTGAATTCAAAATGAAACCCCCAAGAGTCAAAAAACAACCGTTTCTATTATAAATTATAAGATTCATAGAGCCCTGCTGATAATTTTGGAACAAATCTCTTTTTTTCTTTTTTTTTGATCTTCTACCAGAGATTTACTGGGCTTGAATTCTATGAGCAAATAAAAAAGCGTCGACGCGTTTCGGTGTCACTGCCCTTGGATATCGGCACACCTTCCTCAGGACAATAATTGAAGTCCCTTGGGGTAAAACTCACGTATCCTCCTGCGTGTTAGAAAAGGAGTGGATCAATACATTATAAGGACATTTCTGAATACAAGAGAAAACACTCCTTAGTTCTCTGGTGTAGTTATCTTAAAGCATTTTACTCTGTCCTCTGATTGGGGTACAGGGTTCTCATTACATTCTGTTCATTTGTACATTACTTACTACGGTCCTAAAAATCTATATAATCAACCCTTCGTTATAACCTAGTTAATGACCAATATGGAATAGAGACACTACGACAATCAGACATACTATTGGACCATACATTCACACAACTACTGACCTTAAAGAAGGTGATTTTCTTTAAAGAAAGTCTCTATCTTCATGGATTCTGGAAACCTCAGATCCACATTGAAATTAGTATCTTTACAATATGTGGTCTGGAAAGATACAATTTTAGTTATTTGTAGAGCTTATAGAAATCCAGCTGAGGCATACATAAGCCTCCTGACACAAGCTTTATAACGGTTTTCTAATTATTTACCGTAAGAAGGAGGATATTCTCTTCTATTTTCTTCTCTTAACTTCTGTTTAAAGTTCGAATCTCATTGCGTTTCCTCTGGATATGGGAATATACCTTGTTCAGTGTGAGGCCCTGTAAAGGGTGATATCACGTGGTTTGTTGGCAATTAAGGTAAAGATTTTATTACAGCCATTACTCTCACATTATATAAATCTACATGATTGCATGGTTGTTAGGTATTGGCTCAATTCATACCTGTATTTTTATAGATAGCCTTTTCCCCGTGGCGTACGTCTCCCTTTTGAAGATAATCCCCACACCTTTGAATGGCAGTGAGTGGCTCGTCAAGGGTGATGCCTGACCTGGATGGGAGGTAAATTGAAGGTGGTAGCGTGTGTACCAGGGGATACTGAAAATAGGGGCAGCTTTATGTGCAAATACCAGAAGTATACTGGGAACAAACTATTTAGTCGTAACGATAATGTTAGAATCTTATCTCTTGTCAACAAAATATCGTTCTACCCCGCTGCATTAGATTATTTATTGCTATAGCTGAGCAGGACTCTTATCTTTTTATACTACGAGTAGGGGTGACTCGTGTCTGAGATAGCATGAACTCTATCCGAATTTGAAGTATAGAGGTCCCTCTTTGTAATAGTTTAATATTCTTTCAACACCCTATTGGCCAGATCGCCATTCCCCGTTTTTTAACGTTTATTGACAGCAATAGCAACGCTCTACGGAAGTTAAATAAGATTAGAGCTGAAGGTATGTGCTGTCCCACGTAGGAATAGATTAAGTTATCAGGGAGAGAATAGACCGCATTGTCAGGGGAATCCGCCCGTATTGCAGGAAGGGAAGGGGTACAACCTACTCCCGTTTGCACTATACGTGTCCCTCTGGCTTACCTTGATATACAGATGCATCTAGAGTCGCCACGGGTACGTCTGCTTCTCTGCGTAGTTCGGATAACGGACCGAAGCTCAGCTTGCGTTTATATGCCGGTCCCTTTTCTATTAGATGCAGGTGTGCACGAAAACTAGTCTCACACGCATGCGTAGAAGCGCCCGTGTCATAATTTTATCCAACAAACGCCGAAGCTTCTCAAGATGCACTCGACGGTGCGTATGCCATTCGGCATCAAGGTTCAGCCCGCCCCAGCCATACAAGTTTGTTGTATTGACTGATGCGTTTCTGTGGCCAACGTACCACTTCATCAGAGGCATTTCTCCTGTGCGCATTAGAGCGCTCTTATTCTACTGCATGCTGATTGGTTGAAAAACTCCTCATGAGTTCAACTGCATATTTGATTTCTTTATACAGCATGCTGGGATGTGTAGTCACATCGAGCTTTCATTGAACACCTAAAGTAGGTTCAAATGCATTACAGATTTCAGAGAGTCAGTTAGAATCCTTGGTAGGATCTGGATGTGATGGGAACAGGCACTTTTCATCAAGACGCACTGTGCTGGAAACCGGAGCAGGAAGGTTCGTCTTCCTCAGCCTCTCATTCCTTCGAGATGGTGCATCTTGCACGGGACGTCACCTGTGTCACAATTTTATCCAACAAACGCTGAAGCTTCGCAAGATGCACTCAACAGTACGTCTGCCAATTCGGCATCATGGCTCAGCCCGCCCCAGCCATCCAAGTTTTTTGTATTGCCTGACGCGTTTCTGTGGCCAACGTAGCACTTCATCAGAGGCATTTCTCCTGTACGCATTGTAGTACTTTTATTATACTGCATGCTGATTGATTGAAAAAGCCCTCATGGGTTTAACTGCATATTTGATTTCTTCATACAGCATCCTAGGATGTGTAGTCACATCAAGATAGTAGGCTCCAATGCGTACAGATTTCAGAGAGTCAGTTAGAATTCTTGGTAGAATCTGGCAGTGATGGAAACAGGCACTTTTCATCAAGACGCACTGTGCTAGAAACCGGAGCAGGAAGGTTCCTCTCCCTCAGCCTCTCATTCCTTCGAAATGGTGCATCTTGCACTGGACGGCACCCGTGTCATAATTTTATCCAACAAACGCCGAAGCTTCTCAAGATGCACTCGATAGTGCGTCTGCCATTCGGCATCACGGTTCAGCCCGCCCCATCCATCCAAGTTTGTTGTATTGCCTGACGATTTCTGTGGCCAACGTACCACTTCATCAGAGGCATTTCTCCTGTACGCATTGGAGCGTTCTTATTCTACTGCATGCTGATTGGCTGAAAAACCCCTCATGGGTTCAACTGCATATTTGATTTCTTCATAGAGCATGTTAGTATGTGTAGTCATATCGAGCTTTCATTGAACACCTACAGTAGGTTCCAATGCGTACAGATTTCAGAGAGTCAGTTAGAATCCTTGGGGGGGCTCACCCCCAGGACACTGTAGTTTGCTATGGCAGGGCGGGAGCCTCGCGACTCCCGCCTTGCCATAGCAAACTTAGTTTGAATTTTGAAAGAGAGAGCAGGGAAAACTGCTCTCTTTTTCAAAATTCAAAGCAAATTGCTTTTCCACACGGGGAGCTGCATGTTAGCAGCTCCCCATGTGGAAAAGCAATGCTGGCTCCCGAAGGATGCAGGGAGCCAGCGGGACCGTGGGGGGATTGGGGACCCCCCCACGGTACCCAACAGTGAGGGCCAGCCCCGGGGGATGGGGTCCCCGGGGCTATAACTTGCCCGGAAGGGGGGCCATGCGGGCCCCCTCCAAAAAAATGTAAATACATTTTTAAAAAGGCCATGCCCCGGGGATGGGGTCCCCGGGGCCGATTAAGGCCTCAAGAGGGGGGCCACGCAGCCCCTTCCCAATTTTCTAATTTTCAAAAAAAAAATTAGGGGGCTGGCCCTGGGAGATGGGGTCCCCAGGGCTAAAAAACTAGAAAATGAAGGGGGACTACACAGCCCCCTTCTTAAAGAAAAAAAAGACTGCTGTTGTACCGAAGGCCACGCCCCCTCCTTTCAGTACTCGGCAAACGCATCCCCCTGGCACATTTGCAGATGGGGAACAAATTTTGCTTGAATACTTGGGGTCCCTGGGGGCCAATTAGCCCACCAGGAACCTCCAGTATAGGCCAGGGGGCTGCGTTGCAGAGAGGTGTTCTGAGGCCACGCCCCTTTTTACACCTCTCTGCAACGTAGCTCTGTGGCGCTTAGTGGAGGTAGCTGGTGGGCTAGTTGTACCCCAGGAACCCTCAGGATTCAAGAGGAGTTAGTCCCCCAACTTAAAACGAGCCACGGGCAGGTTTGCACAGTGGTGAAGGGAGGTGGCGAGGCCTGGGTTGACATGTGTGCAAAGACACCCTGTCGCACGATTTAAGTTGGGGAATTAATTCCTCTTCAATCCTGATGGTCCCTGGGGGCCAACTAGCCCACCAGGTACCTCCAGTGAGTGCCACGGAGCTGCGTGCAGAGTGTTGTAAAAAGGGGCGTGGCCTCTGAACACCTCTCTGCAACGCAGCTCTCTGGCGCATACTGGAAGTACCTGGTGGGCTAGTTGGCACCCAGGGACTCTTAGGATTGAGGAGGAATTGATTCCCCAACTTAAGCCATGCCACAGGGCGTGTTTGCAGACATGTCACCTCAGAACATGCCCCCTTCCTTCACTATTGTGCAAACGCGCCCTGTGACGAGTTGTAAGTTGGGGAATTCATTCTCTTTTAATACTGAGGGTCCTTACGGGCCAACTAGCCCAACAGGTATCTCCAGTATGCGCCAGGGAGCTGCGTTGCAGACGGTGTTCAGAGGCCACGCCCCTTTTTACACCTCTCTGCAACGCTGTTCTGTGGCGTTTACTGGAGGTACCTAGTGGGCTAGTTTAAGCCCAGGGACCCTTAGGATTCAAGGGGACTTAATCGCTCAACTTAGAACGGCCACAGGGCGCATTTACAGAGTGGTGCGGGGAGGGGACAGGGCCTGAGGTGACATGTGCAAACACGCCCTGTGGCGCGTTTTAAGTTGGGGGAATAATTCCACTTCAATCTTGACGGACTCTGGGAGCCAACTAGCCCACCAGGTGCTTCCAGTAAGCGCCACTGTGCTGCGTTGCACAGAGGTGGTGCAGGTTGTGCCCCTTTTTGCCCCTCTCTGCAATGGCGCTTACTGGACGTACCTAGTGGGCTAATTTGCCCCTAGGGACCCTCAGGATTCAAGGAGACTTAATTTCCCAACTTAAAATGGCCACAGGGTGTGTTTACAAAGTGGTGAAGGGAAGGGACGGGGCCTGAGGTGATGTGTGCAAACACACCCTGTGGCGCATTTTGAGTTGGGGAAATAATTCCCCTTCAATCCTGAGGGACCCTGGGGGCCATCTAGTCCACCACGTGCTTCCAGTAAGCGCCACTGAGCTGCGTTGCAGAGTTGTTATCTAGGCCATGCCCCTTTTTACATCTCTCTGCAACACAGCTCTGTGGCACTTACTGGAGATACCTGGTGGGCTAGTTGGACCCCAGGGACCCTCAGGATTCACGGGGACTAAATCTTCCAACTTAAAACGGCCACAGGGCACGTTTACACTAAGCATGGGCAAATTTTGCGAATCTGGCATTCGCAAATTTGCGTATTTGCGAACTCGCAATCCGCAAAATCCACAAATTCTCGCAAATTAGCGGATTTTTTTTTATGTTCGCAAGGGTTTCTGCCAGTTCGCGAGGGTTTTGTGCCAGTTCGCAATTGCGAACTTACTTGTCGGCTCGCAACGGTCGCGACTATGTTGTTTCTACGTCTGGTTCATCATCACAGGTTCATAGCACCCTCTGTTTCACCACTGCCATCCTCTGTTTCACCCATGCCACCCTCTGGTCCATCAATGCCACCCTCTGGTTCATCACTGTAGATTATGGGGGGGAAAAGCAAGCACACCTGCCCTGCTTCAACTGACATGAATTAATTTGGGGTTGATTTATTAATGTGTCACTGTTTTAAAATTCCAGTCTGGCACCTGCTTCCTTATCTGTAATTTGCTTTCTGTTGCAGAGCAAATTTTTTTCCCCAGGACCTTTGTGGCCTACTTGTAGCTATTCTATGAGCCTGCTGTGAGAGTCAGAGCAGGGTCATAGAATAGTTGCAAGTAGGCAACTGAACTCTGGAGGGGCCACTCAGGAAGCACTACAGGGAATGGTTACTAATGATGAGTTTGAACTTTTGCACCTGCTGAGTGCTTTCAGTTTTACAAAACTCGTTTTTCTGCAATTTCGCGGGATTCGCGGGTCGCGAACTTGCACGAGATCGAATTCGGAAGCCGCAAATTCGTGCGAATATGCGATTTGTTTTTTTGCGGCGTGTTAGTTTGCAAGGTTTTGTGAGTTTTAGCGAGCCGCTTGTAGTGCAACGGCGTGAAGTTACCCTGACGGTCATTCACGGGCGTGGCCATCTTGTTTGCATGACGTATTTCCGTTTCCGGGCGCGATGTGTAATATCGCAAAGTGTGCAGCTCGCTAGTACAATTTTGCGTGTGATCGCGAGGAAAATCTTGCGCGAACATACCCACGCGGTCGAGAACGGACGCGGCCATCTTGTTTCTCATTCATTGCTATGGTTCTGGGCATGCTTTCTGTATCCTCTCTGAATCTCTCCCATCCTTTGCTTGTTTGAAGTTTTTTTTATCTATTTTACTTATTATCTATCCCTCTATTTTTCTAGCTCTATATTTTTGTGTTTTCTGCTACTTTTAGTTAATTTTAAACTACTTTTTTAAACACTTTTCTTTTCTTCTTCCCTATTCTATTTCTTCTTTATTATTTAGGTTCCTTTCTGCCGAGACCATGGTAAAGGGAGCCTGGAAGCATCCTGAGAAGGGGAAGGGTCTCACACCCCGTGCCCGGCTCCCGTGCGGGCGTTTGAGGGGGGAGACAGTCACAGCCCGGGAGATCTTCAGCGCGGAGGAGGTGGCCGCACTAATTTTTTATGTTCAGTGCCGCCTCCCCAGGACCATCATGGCAGGCGGCAAGATCACTAGCAGGTACGGGATCCAGGAGCGCCGGAAGCGGTGGGAGAAGGTGTGCCGGGCCATGTACCAACACTCTCGGGCACACCTACAACCAGGCCACCCACCGTTGGATGGATGTCCTGGACCGGGAACGCGATCTGCTCAACCTGCTCGGCCTTGAGATCCCCGGGCTTGGTGAGTAGTAGTAGCTATTTCTTTACTACTCTGTTTTCTCCTGCTCTGTGTGTTATTATATTGCAAATTTTTGTTTTTTACCAAGAGCAATAATGCTGCTGATTACATTGTAGGTAAATTATATTTCAAAATCTTCTGTGCATTTCAGGTGCACTGCTCTCCTTCTCAGTAGCGTTGCTACTATGCTTATTTGTTTTCGATTTTGTGTTCATTTCATTGGCCTGTGAAATTATGTATGAGTGTAGTTTAAAGAACTGCGTAATGCTAGACACTAAGGGTCAGATTTTTAATTACCGGTGCATCCCTGCAAAGTAGCAGGGATGCACCAGTAATTGTGCGCCACGCCACCTCCACCCATGGTGCGCCGTATTTACAATGCGGCGCACTATGGGCCCAAAACGTCACCAAAGCGTTACGCATCTGAGCCGTAAAGGCGGTGCATTGCTGGAGTTGCGTCGCAACGATGGCGCAGCTCCAGCAATGCTCTGGGGTGCCCTATCTCCCCAATGCTGCGTCAAGCCGTACGTCTGCTTCAAGCAGGTGCAGGGTTTGAGTCACGCATCATTGTCCTCAAAGTGACTGATTGAAATCTTGTAGATTTCCCTCAGCCACTTTTAGGATGCCTTCCTTGTCAGGAACGCCCTCCCTTGCGCCGGAACGCCCCTTGATGGCGCAGGGCTTTACAACGTGATGCATCTCCCATATGCGTCACGTTGTTAATATACGCCGCACCGTGGCGCCTCTTTTGTTCTGCCGCTGCGTCACAAAAGTCACGCAACAATGGAGCAAAAGAGCCGCAAGGGGCTTCTAAATCAGCCCCTACAGACTCAAGTCCAGTCCTTCCTTTGTACACATGGCGATAAGAAGAAATAGTGGTGGTGGATTGATAGTTTGAGTATTTTAATGACTGGTTAATGTAGTAGGAAACTTTTTAGTGTTGTCGCTGATCTGCAATCACGATGGACTTTGTCTGTCACTTCGCGTGCTGCGGACTGCTGCCTGCCATTCCTAGGCGAACCTTTTTAGTAGTTTGTTTAGTGAGTTACAGAAGAACTTTCCAAGTCGATGGTCCGCAAATCAAGCAATACTAATAACGTAGTAGACCACATGAGATCGGTCAATATATCCCGTGGAATAGTTGTCTATTTGCTATTTCGCCAAAATATTTTGTTATTGTTCTTTTGAAATGTTTGATTTGGTTGACAAATATCATCCATGTTTTCTGGTCTTTCTTTCTTTCATGTTGTACATCAGTTCCCCCCAGGGGCAAGAGGGCATTGGAGGAGGCTGCTGCTGCTGCTGAACAGGATCGGTCAGGCGAGGGCTCCTTTGCTGGCCCCGTTAAGTTTTAATTTTAATATAGAGTACCTATTTTTTCCTAGCGTTCCTCATTCGATTTTTTCGAAATCGTCTTTGATCTTCTTGTAGACTGTATCTAAATTCTTATCCTGCCTCGACTATGACTCCCTGTGGTATTACTAGATTATTCTTATTAGTCTGTCTGTGTAGCTAAGTAAGATTGCACATTTGGCAATTCCATTGGACTCCCATTCTAGTCAGCAATAGCTCTATGCACTGAGTGCAGTCCTCTGGGATTGTCCATAATGTCTTTTCAAGTCTTCTAAATGTTTATGCTTTGACAATTGCCAACAATAAAAAGGTGAATGACCACCAAGAAAGAATAAGATACTACTTTACTTTTGGTTTGGATAGGAGGACAATCTATTCTACTACTGTTGCAGGGACAAATCTGCACAAACAGAACTATGGACACTAAATAGTGCATTGTTTATCAATTATAATAGGCGCAGGTAGACTTTCCACATACCTCAGTGATATCAGACTTTGAAGAACCCCCAATCTCCTTACTGACTAGATAGTGTGGCAGAGTCATTTAGCTCCCGAATTCATCGATGATTGATTCCCAATGATGTTTATCCAACGCAGGACAAGAGTACGGAGTCAGAGTCCAGAAGTGTCAGAGGCACGGACTCATGCTTGCAAATTGCAAAACCTTTTGCTCATTCACTCATGACCAAAAACCACAGAGTCTATTTAAGTTTTAAAGCTATATTAAAATTTAAAATATTTATTAAAATCAAGCTTGTCATAAAACATAAACAGTTGATTAAAAATGGAAAAGTGCTTATACTCATCTTTTATTTCCCACATTTATTGTGGGCGAGCCGAGCCCTCACCTGGTTTAAACTTTCATTTTTCTTTTTGGTGCGGAATCATTGGTCCCTTCGTCCTAATGATTTCTTCTTAGAAGTGAAGCTTCTGTCTGTTATGAGGAAAATGGTGCGTGTTAAAAACCAAGCATTCATCAGTTGTGCCAAATAATGCTGCAAAACAACACCCTTCCCTGGAAAAAGGGACATTTTTACTTTAGAGTAGACAGCCACAAATTAGTAGATTGGTTTCTGTATTCACATTTCTTCATTCCTAGACAAAATACTACTGAGTGGTGTATGTCTATGACATCTAACATTCTTAAATGTACTTTGTAGGTGGAACATCTGGTGCTGGGCCCAGCGCGGAGGTGCCCCCAAACAAAAATCCGTATGCCTTTGCACGTCGGAAATGCCGCCGTGTAAAGGCATGTGTTCCTCCAGACATCCTAATATGGCTGGCGGTGTCTGATAGACATCGCCAGCCATGTTAGTGCTTTTCCGCCGCGGACGGGAGGCGACCGCGGTGGAAAAGCTGCAGACTGAAAAACTATCCCCCAGCCATCCTAATCTGGCGGGGGGTCTTTTTCAGTCCGCTGCGGATTTCCCGCATCCTCCGGGCCGGCGGTGGATTCCACCGGCCCGGAGGATGCGGGAAATCCGCAATCCTAATCTGCCCCATAGTTTGAATGGATGGATGCCTGGATCATGGTACTATCTGACTCTTAGATAGCATATGTGTATCTAGAGAGAGTAGACGGTCACTGGATGAACTAAGTGTTACTTTGAAGAGCATGTAACACCGCACCCGCACGTCCGTCCCAGTGTAGGAAAGGCAAGGAAAAGAACTTGTAATTTTGTCAGAATACTACCATGAATAGTAGCAGTAGTTTGTATTGCAAGCACAGCATATATACAGCTATTACAATGGCCACTCACTACCTCTGTTAATAAGTTTAGTAGAACTCAGTCATTCATGTGTGGATGTATCACTGTTCACTCAATAAAAAGCAAAGCACCTAAAGTCATCCCATATGTAAGTAAATACATACCATGTGCAGTGATAGATAATCAGATTATTTATCTTCTTCATTTTCCTTTTCTAGTATTCATTGGCACTGTAGGGTGAAAGGTAAATTAATTAAGCAGTAGCCCTTGAAACAGTGTATTCTCAGTGCCACCCGTAATAGAAAAGTAAGAGCATCACCACCTGCATATACTGGACTGGTACAGTAACGCAAGTCTGTCTCACTCATCATGGCGGGCGTCTGTTTTCCTCGGGTGCAAGTTGACTGCGCTGGCATTATGCCGGCTTGAAGAAGTTAACGTACCAATTTTGCTAAACAAGAGAGAAGAAGAAGAATAAGACTGTCATAGTCGACTCTAATGGAGTGAGTCCATAGTGCTCGTAGAATTGATTCCTTAAACTCCCACTAATGTTAGAGCAAGGGTGAAGAAGTGGGAGGTTAGATAGATACTGGCCACAATAGTTATGTACTGCACTTGCAAGTTGCTAGTTCTACTGTGTCACAACTTTCTGCTGAATCATTTTTTGTTAATCTTAAAAAGCATTGGTTACAGACTATGTCTTTCTTTCTTCATATAGATGCTCCTTCCAAACCAACCCAGAAGGAGCTGGCTAGACGGGCCCGGCAACGGAGGCTGGAGGCCACTGTCGCTGAATATCGGCGGCCAGTGGCCCAGGAGGAGGGGGACACGCAGTCTACCACAACATCTACCGGGACAGCTGCATCCTCCTCCGTGCTCCCTGGGTCACCCAGACGGCGCAGGTCTCCAGCGGTATGGAACCGGGATACCGCAGCCACCTGCCACCGCCGAGCAAAGAAATCAGCTGCCCCCCACAGCAGTTGCAAGAAACGCATGCACCGCCTTTCCCTGAGGGTTTCCTACCTCGAGCAGGAGCTGCTCAACACGAAAACCCTGCTCGAGACCCTCCGCAAGGAGCATGCTGACCTGGCCCGGAAATTTAACAACAGCAGCCAGCAGTAGGAGGAAACTGTCCCTTGCCCCTTTTTTGAAGACTTCTGGGGGGTGGGAATTGGGAGTTGGGTTTTTTCACTGTTTTGGACTTTTCACGGACATTCGTTGGGGTTAGGGAGTGGGGGTGGGTTGGGTCTTGTGGGAGATTATTTTTGTCAGGGATATAAATATACTTTAAACTTTATCTTAGCATGCGTGTTTTTTTTACTGCTTTTGAAGCTGGTGGGTGGGGTTTAACAGTAACTTTGTTTTGGTGACACTTAAGTGGCATCTTGATTCAAGTTGTGTAATTAATTGCCCAAATGTTTTCAAAACTAAGTGCCTCTCACAGAGTAAGTGAATTCTATAGTCCTAGGACTTTACTAGTACTAGCGTCAGTTTCTCGTCTCTCCTAATACTCGATTATACTTCCTCCCCTCAAACGCTTATCTTACCTGTAATTTGTGTTTGGAAATAGGGCTAGGCACAGGGCTGGCTGCACGTCAAATGGCGATATGGCAATCCTGGGCGGATGAAATGTCATCATTGCGTTGGTACTAGTGGTGTAACACAGTGGCAGTTGCAGCATCTGAAAAAAAAGAAAATTAAACCTTGTTTGTCCTTACCGTAGCATTAGAACGGTACGATAGAGAATATAGCAGGTGATAGTACACTAGAACAGTGCCACAATGTAGCCTAACAAATGGTAAAGTATTGAAAGTATAACTAGTACTTGTGTTGAAATTCTTTGACATTGGCTACTACTACAAGAAATAGTACTGAAGGTGAAGGACACAGGAGCGTAATAATTTGCCACTTCTAGGAGGAGGATGTTCTTGATGACCTTACCTATCAAGTTGATGGCGGCATGGCGCACATGAAAATCTGCTTTCATTTGCCAATAGTGACTGAGTGTGAAGCTGAGTAAGTCTAGAATATATCCTCGGATTCCTTCACCAGCCTGTTGCTATGACCTTATCCTCCCGAGCAAGTGTGGGGAATTATTGCTGTCATTTAGTCACACATCAATCAAAACCACACAGCCCGGGGGTAGAGGGTTAGGGTTTGTAAAATGGATGGGAATGAGGGATTTTAAGAAAGTTTTTTTGAGAGAGAAAAAAAAAGCACAGCATGGACAAACAATAATTGAAGATAAAGAAATCTTTGGGTACAAAGCTAACCATAAATCTTTTAAGTGGCATAAAGGAAGTGCATGCACTACTGCATGCATTGTTACTGAAAAGTAAGTAGTACTTTCGACAACCGTGAATGACAGAATACAACAGTACAGGGCTGCAGCGTTTTCACTTGCCTATCTCTGCACTCAGAGAAACACTTCTTACATTAAATTATGTTTAAAAAATAGCCGAAGTAAAACCTATAGAATGACTGTAGGGATCAATTTAGAAGCAGAGAGAGATCCAAGAAATGCAGAGTTACACTCATAGAAGTTCACAGCAATAACATTACTTAAAAAATAATTAGAAAAGAATGGATACTGTATCTGTATGTTGTTGTAGTTGTCCTGTTGAATTTGGTAAGTAAGTTGCACGCATCAAACCATTCCTCTTATTAGCGGCACTCCTCCATTCCAGGTGACGCTTCGTCCATCAATGTTGGTGACCAGAAGACACCCTGTCCACTGCCTGCCTGGCGGATGCTGAATTGCGGCTCGCTAATGTGAAGCCTGACTTCATCCTTTTTTTCCCATTGCACAGACTGAAACCCGGCCTGTAATTATTGATGGAAAAACAGGAAGTGATATTAGAACACCACTGACAAATAAATATAAGGTATGTACGCTGTGTAGTGCAAAAAGTCACACTTTGAGTTTCCTAATGGACAGTACAATATTTTTGAAAGTGCGTACTCTCCTGAGTCTCGTTTTGAAGGATAAATAAGTATGGGCAAATTAATTTAGCGGATCTTTCCCCTCAAGCTAGGTGTACTGTAAACTGTGTTTTAGAACAAAATTAGACCTTTCCAGCAGTGCTCCAGTAAAGCCAGTCGCAAAAATGTAGAAGAACCCCAAGCAGATCTCAAAAAACGAGGCCTAGTAGAAAACTGGTGACAAAACGTACTTTGAAAGTAAAAGTAGGCCCAAATCCCCCCTTACCCACCGTGGATTGTATTCAAACCACTTGCAAGCAAGCAAAAGTATCCATACACAGCATCGCTCCAAGACTCGCAAACCCCCCCACAAACAGCCCTCCACCCAAACACATGCAATACAAATACTGCTAACCCTAACGAGCCCTAAGTTAAGAATAGTGGCAAACACTTTCTTTAACTATGCCAAATCCCCCCTTTCCCCCATGGATTTTCTTCAAATCACTTGCAACCAAAATTACACATTCCCTCGAGTGCTCTAAGACCCCAGAACTCAGTTGCAAAAATCTAGAACACCCCGAAACACATGCAATCCTGCTGCTAGGGCTAACCCTAACGAACCCTAAGTTACAAAAAGTGCCAAAAGGCTTTTCCGCATGGCTTTTCTCCAAACCAGTTTTATCCGGTATTAGACCTTCCCAGCAATGCCCCAAGACCCGCCAACCCACCCGCAAAAAAGCACAACACCCCCAAACAGCCAAAAAGGAAAGTCTCATACTTACAATATTTATCGCCCTTCGGTCCAAACGCGCTGTGCAGCTAGGTCATAACTCCCGTTTTCCACCATGTATTTCCTGAAAAGAAAATGCAATCAAAATTAGACTGTGCCAGCAGTGCTCCCAGACCCCAAAACCTACCTACAAACACCCGGAACCCCCCCAAAGAGCACCTCAAAGACAAGCAAGTCAGCAAAAACGCAAAAATAATTTCGCCTCCGATTTGGTCCAAACCACTTTTATCCGGAATTAGAGCTTCCCAGCAATGGCCCCAGAGCCGTCAACCCAGGAGAAAACAAGTAGAAGACCCCCAAACAGCCAAAAAGCAAAAGTACAAAAATGGGGACTCAGTCATTTTCATGGCAATTTCCAAAATCACTCCGCGCGCGCTCTGCAGCTAGGCCCTAACTCCCCTCTGCCACCATGGATTTGCTTCAAACCTCTTGAATCAAAAGTATCAATAGCCAGCAGTGTTCCCAGACCCCGAAACCCACCCACAAACACCAGGAAGCCTCCCAAACAGGCCCCCGAAAATGCTACATTGAGCGAAATGTCAGAAATAGCGAAAACTTTTTCCTCATGGATATTGTCCAAACCACTTCTATCCGGTATTAGACCTTCCCAGCAATGCCCCAAGACCGGCCAACAAACCCGCAAAAAAGCACAACACCCCCAAACAGCCAAAAAGGGAAATCTCATACTTACAATATTTTTCGGCCTTCTGTCCAAACGCGCTGTGCAGCTAGGTCATAACTCCCGTTTTCCATCATGTATTTCCTGAAAAGCAAATGCAATCAAAATTAGACTGTGCCAGCAGTGCTCCCAGACCCCAAAACCCACCCACAAACACCAGGAAGCCCCCCAAACAGGCCCCTGAAAACATGATAGTGAGCAAAAAGTCAAAAACATTTTCAAGTCTGATTTGGTTAAAACCAGTTTTATCCGGTATTAGACCTTCCCAGCAATGCCCCAAGACCCGCCAACTCACCCGCAAAGAAGTAGAACACCCCCACAAGTGCAGAGTCTTTCTTCACTGGGCGTAATCCAGCCCTCTGCTTTGAGGGAAATAGGAGTCTGGATGAGGAGGATAGACTAGCATGTTCTTGTGAACTTGTGAAACTGAGGAATGCAGACTGCGGCACCTTCAAATCAATAAGCAAATAAGTGAAGACAGTTCTGCTGATGGGCTTGTTTTTGTGATTAGGTGATTAAAGTTTTAATTATATTAACTGTGCAAAACAAAGAAAGACAGACACACAGGAATACAAGTGAATAAGGACGAAAAAGAAAGTTATTGATTCATTGGCTCATTTTCAGGGCTCGGTGTCAGGGAATAAGAGTTCGTCCTCATACTCTGCGAATTCAGGCAGGAGTAGGTCAGTGTCACCTAACAGAGAAGAAATTCCCTCATCTAAGTTGCTGTCCTCCTCGTCTTCTTCCGGCGTGCATTCTCGTACTTTGCAATCTGGTGGTATGAGGTGCTGATTCATCTTGATCATTGTTAACCTCTCCACATTTTTGGGCAAGAGTCGGTCCGTTTGCAAGTTACAATGCCACCAGCAGCACTGAAAACACGTTCAGAAGACACGCTTGCAAGTGGGCAAGACAAGTAGTTTATAGCCAGGTTGGAGATCTGTGCCCACAATTCTTTTTTCCCATGCCAATAAGCCAATGGGTCAGCATTAAGATAGACCTCTGTTGAGTCATTCAGATAGTCCTGCACCATCGACTGAAGGTTCTCCACGGTTCCTCCACTTTGCTTACTTTTTGCTGGGACCTTTTGAGAACCAAACCCAAGCTGATTTAGCCAATCCTCTTCTTCACCCAATGCTACTGTTGTGTCTGGTGCAGATGATCAGGTTGCCGGTGTCTTTAACGGCTGAGAGGTCACTTGTGCCACAGCCACAGGTGCAGAAGTGGATTCTTTTGACTGGGGATGGCCTGCTGATGCTGATTTTCTGCCTTTTCCTTCAATGTTCTGCCGTTCTCTTTCAAACCTCATGGCTGACAAAGCTAGCCAATGTTTGTACTTTGTAACATCTTCATTACCAAAAGGAAAGAATGCTCTGCCTGCCAGCGCCTTTTTGTAGCGTGGATCCAGAATAGTAGCACAAATGTAATGCTGTTCTGAGTGGATCATTTTAAGACGTTCATCGCCAAGTAGGCGCTCTAATAATTTCTCCGCCAAAACAAAAGCGTCTTGCTTTTCTTTATCTTTTTGAAACATAGAAGACACCGCCTTCAGTTGGTGCTCCAGCATGCGCAACAATGGCATAGCTTTTCTCAAATTACAGTCCTCCCTGCTGACTGCACACATGAAGACCTCAAAAGGACGAAGCATGTCTGTCAGGCTTTTAACTAGCTTCCATTGCTCTGCATCTAGCCTCAGGTCATTCTGAGCTGTACCCAGTGTTAAGAAATACTGATCGAGTACCGTATACTGCTCATACAGACGCTCAAGCATGTAGAAGGTTGAGTTCCAACGTGTTGGCACCTCCTGGATGAGTGCTTTCACTGGCATTCGACGTTCATGTAGCAGGCCCCTCAGATGCTTCCTGGCCTCAAAAGAATGGCTGAAATGGTTGCACATTCTTCGGCAGGTAGCCACTAACTCGCACGCTGGACTGTCTTCTTCACTCAAGAATTTTTTAACAACCAGGTTTATACAGTGCGCCAAACACGGCACTCTGAAATAGTTACCCAGCTCCATGGCCTTAACTACATTGGCACCATTATCAGTGGAAACATAACCAATCTGGCGTTTTTTGGGGGGACAGCCAGTGAAACGCCTTTGTGTTAAACTCATTCAAAATGTTTTCTGCTGTATGACGTTTCTCCAAGCCAAACATGGCTAGTGTTGCATGTTTCCGAGCAGCTTTCAAAACTTGGTCCGGTTCAACACCTGCGTTTAGCTTTGCTTTAACCCCTGAAAAAGAGACCCAGTGTGCAGTGATGCACATGTAATCAGTGCCTGCGGCACTGGTCCACATGTCTGTTGTCAGATGTATAGTGTGAACAGCACTCTTCTGCAAAGATGCCCCAATCACCTCCAGCACATCTCCATGTAGTGCTGGAACCGCAACTCTGGTAAAATAGAACTGGCTAGGAACCTTCCATTTAGGGCAGAGCGATGCCACTAATTCTAGAAAACCAACCCCTTCTACAAAAGAAAAAGGGAGAAGGTCCAGAGCTAGCATTTTAGCCAGCTTAGTGTTATACAGACGCGTCAGTGGGTGGTTGCGTTCATATGGCGCGTCTGAAAACAACATTGTTCTTATGTTGGCCTGGACTATTTTACGGGATGATGATGATGACTTCTTCGACCCAGTTACGCTCGCTGATGAACCTTTTTGCATTGGTGTCTCACTCTCTCCCACACTCTTAGTGTGCCTCACAGGGGGTGTGCTGACAGGGGTACTGGGTGTAAGTGAAGTGTTTGACACTTCTTCCTCCTCGTCATCATCAGATGAAACATCAACGTTTTCTTGACTTGCAATTCGGGCTTCCTTGATCTCCTTTAGGTGCGCAAACCATTGGGCAGCGTGCTGTCTCTTAAGATAACCTCTCTGGCCTCCGGGCCCATAGTTGGTACCAAACTTACCATGACTAACTGAAAGCTTACAAATGCTACAAATGGCTATGTTTTACTTTTTTGGGCAAACACTAAAGAAGTCCCAAACTGCGGACTTGAAATGTCTGTGGGGGCCGGAGGAGGCGATACTGGTGGTGGTCATGCTGATAATGCCAGATGAAGTGGAGGATGTGTACTGCCGAACTTTACTACGTTGTGCACTTTCACCACCACTAATTGAGGTCGAGGTAGATGGAGGTCCCTTCTGGCAAGGAAGAAATATGGAAGCGGTAGGTGGTGGTGTACTAGTTAACTCCAATGATTGTGCTGTTCCCATTGCCTCCTCGTCGACAACATCATCACACTCAGCAGCTTTTCGGGCTAGGATCAAAATGTCTGTTTGCTGCATGCCTGCTGAGCCTGGAGTGACGTGTATGATGACTGCGTCGTCGTCGTGGGAGTCTTCATCAGCAGGAGTATACGTCACTTCTTGTTGTGCGTCATCATCACACTCCATAAGTACGAGACTTTTGGTACCTTTGTCAGATCATGGTGTGCCTCACTCTCAGACGGCAGTGGTGGTTCCCAAGTATAATCCATATCATCAGAAGGAGGTGGGCTTGAAGAAGTTGTAGACATCACCCTTGATCTTTTCCTTGCTAGGGATGTGGAAGACAATGAATGATCATCAGGAGGAGTGGCTTCCTCAAATGATACCTCGGCTTGATTGTCGATTTCCTGATGTGCTCCTACTTCGGGAGGAAAAACTATTGTGGGCACTTGTGACCCTCCATGCACCTCTGCTTGCGCATCTCCTTGCGCTGCCTCTCCTTCCACATGTACTTGGGCTTGTACTTGCACATGTGGTTGTTGTTGCGGCTGTGGTTGTTCAACACTCGTCAGATGAGTTACAACAACCTGTGTTGTTTGAGGGACATTACTGCTACTTTCTTAAGATGAGCCAACATCACTGATCGATGGTGATTGAACAACTAGACTAAGTGCCTCTGCAGCACTCAAGGGCTTGGACTTAAGTTGGCGTGGTGGTGGTGGCACTGAGCCCAATGGAGCGGGGGTGCTGCTCCCAGCTTGGTCCCCAGCAGATCCCGCTGCTGCTGCAGGCGTACTTTTTTGTTTACTCCCAAAAAATGTGGCGGGCGGCACACCAGTCTCCTTGGTAACTTGCTTCTTCTGCTCCTTACTGGCAACTTTCTTGCTAGAGGAGCTACGGGGAACTTTTTTTGGGGCCATCTTCTTCAGAGTTCAGAACAGCAGGCCGCAGTTGCATGAGTTGCAGAGTTGTCTGTGGCCAGACTTGACGTCGTGTGACGTTATGCTGCACACACACACCGCTGCAGGACTTCTTCCTGGCACTGGTGGTTCTCTTGAGTCTTGTGCACCTAAAAGCAATGGAAGACAGAGGAACATCAGTTCAGTTATACACCACAAAAACTCGATAACCACATAAAAATCAGCACAATCCCATGCCATCCAAGCCCTCAATGATGTTTAAATTCAAGACACCCCACAGAAAGACTAGGCCCATGCACCACTCACTACCCCTGGGCCTAATGGATGATAGCTAGGCAAAATGGGTGCAGGCCTGAGAACACTGCCTGCATTCAAAATGGCCCCTTGCCTCCCAGCACATGCCCAGGGCCTGCCTGTACCAGCACTCAAAATGGCCCCCACCCACATGGCATGTCCCCATGAACACCCCAAAAAATCGAAAAACACAGAAAAATCAGCACAATCCCATGCCATCCATGCCCTCCATGATGTTTAAATTCAAGACACCCCACAGAAAGACTAGGCCCATGTACCACTCACTACCCCTGGTCAAAAGGCCCCAACAACAGCCCACAAAATCGAAAAACACAGAAAAATCAGCACAATCCCATGCCATCCATGCCCTCCATGGTGTTTAAATTCAAGACACCCCACAGAAAGACTAGGCCCATGCACCACTCACTACCCTTGGTCAAAAGGCCCCAACAGCCCAAAAAATCGAAAAACACAGAAAAATCAGCACAATCCCATGCCATCCATGCCCTCCATGATGTTTAAATTTAAACAACCCACAGAAAGACTAGGACCATGCACCACTCACTACCCCTGGTCAAAAGACCCCAACAACAGCCCAACAAATCGAAAAACACAGAAAAATCAGCACAATCCCATGCCATACATGCCCTCCATGATGTTTAAATTCAAGACACCCCACAGAAAGACTAGGCCCATGCACCATTCACTCCCCCTGGTCAAAAGGCCCTAACAACAGCCCAAAAAATCGAAAACACAGAAAAATCAGCACAATCCTATGCCATCCATGCCCTCCATGATGTTTAAATTCAACACACCCCACAGAAACACTAGGCCCATGCACCACTCACTACCCCTGGTCAAAAGGCCCCAACAACAGCCCAAAAATCGAAAAACACAGAAAAATCAGCACAATCCCATGCCATCCATGCCCTCCATGATGTTTAAATTCAAGACACCCCACAGATAGACTAGGCCCATGCACCACTCACTACCCCTGGTCAAAAGGCCCTAACAACAGCCCAAAAATCGAAAATTCCAACATTGTAGTTGCAGCAACTGTAATGCCCCAAACAAACTTACTTGTGAAATTTCTAATCCAAAAGTGATCCAAAGAAAGTCAAAAAGGCCTCAAATCCAAATATCCAGTAGCATCCACAAAAAGTCATCCTTCCAGGTCAAGATCCGAATGAAAGTGACCAGCACATGAAGAAAGCACTGGTAGGAGCCTGCTGGACAGGAACAGGAAGTTGGAGACTGTGGGGCACTTCCTTCCTCCCACCCCCCCCCCCAAAATGGACTCCTTGCAAAAAAAAGTGCAGGCAAATGTCAACCTGAGGAGTTATTCTGATAAAAATCATCATTTTCAGAAGGTTTATGCTGCTTGCTGGTGGATTTCTTGTGCAGAATTGCAAATTCTGTATTTCGCGAGTGCGAGATTGTTGCTGCCCGCCGCATCTACGTGTTCGCAATTGCGAACTCTCGCGATGCGTGCTGTGCAAGGTGGCAAGCCGCGATTACGAAATCGCGGTCGTCAAACTCCAGCGGGATCCCGCAGCAAGATCCAAAATGGCGCAGCACTCGCAAAATATCGAGAAAAACAACTCGGCAAATGCTGAATGACGGTTAGTCAACGCCGCGCGTCGCAATATTGTATCACCAAGCAAAAAAATCCGCTCTGTGCGAATTTGCGGATTTTCGGCAAATTCGCGAGAGTTCGCGGATTGCGAATTTACCGAAAATCCGCAAAATCCGCGAGCCGAACGGATTTTACGCCCATGCTTAGTTTACACAGTGGGGAAGGGAGTGGACAGGGCCTGAGGTGACGTGTGCAAACACGCCCTGTGGCGCATTTCAAGAGGTAGTTTTAATCCCCCTGCCCTATTATATACTAGGGGCTTACAGAGGAGGTCATGCTAATCACAGGGAGACCCCAACGCATAGTGTTCCCTACTGTATGTAGGTGTTTTCACTGTATTCTAAGTGTCTTTTAGCATAGCACTGGCTCTAGAACTGGTTACTGAAAAGTCTAAAAACAATCCCTGGAAAAGGTGATTCACTCACTCACACTCCCTATTCTGAGTAATTTTTTATATAATCACTGGTCACAAACTACTTTATACCGTTCACAGACTTTTTATTAAAAACATACGTAAAAAGAAAATTCATTACGCATTTCAATTTATAGTACATATAAAATCAGAAACATATCATTTTGTGAACGAGAATAAAAAACATTAAAAAGTATTCATTAATATATACAGATAAAGCAGAGAGAAAAATGTACAGATGCTAAAGTGTAAACCTAGTCATAACAAATGAAACAACATACTAATCTAAGGCAAGAGATGTTTCCTATGATCAAAAACAGAAACCCCTTATGCAACCACAGTACCTATATCTGTTACTGATTATAAGATTCAAGTGCCCTGTCTACATATTTCATATATATCCTCTATAGCAGTATGCCTGATATTAGGAATTTCCTGGGCTTGAATTCTAAAAAACAAGAAATGCGTCGACGCGTTTCGGTGTATCGCCCTTGGATGTTGGCACACCTTCTTCAGGACAGTTCGAGATCGTTTGGGGTTGAAGGCATATTATCCTTCCTGTGTATAGAAAAGGATTAATCAGTACATTGGAATTGTTATATTTTAATATAACGGTCGTTTCCTTACTTATAGGTGAGTACACTTCCTAAGACTAGGATTCTGTTTGTACATTGAGTACACATTTCTATCAAACATTGTGAGCATATATGCATTCAGCATTACATTGCATTTTATATCATCACTCAGATGATGAAAGAATTGCCTCTTGTGGTCGTTTTTAGCTCTTATGTTACAACCTCCGTTATAACCTAGTTTATGACCAGTTCTTCATGAATGCACTCAGTCACACCATTCACACCGGAATTACTAACCTTAGCTGGAAGGACTCATATTCATAATAGAGAGTCGTTTCCACGTAGTACTGGATATTAGACTTGATCTTCTCTTTAAAGAGTAAAATCTGATGGTAAAATACACATAGAATAGTATTGCCACTATAGGAATTTTAGATATTCCTCTGGATATATATATCATACTCTATTTACATTTCTAACTCTAGGGATGTAAACTCTTTATTACCGTGAAGGATGTTCACTTGCCCTTGTATCTCAATGGATTGTTATCTAGTATAGTTGGCACAGGATAAGGCCTTCTGGATATTCAGGCTTGAGGCTGTTGCCTTATTCAATTAGATGGATGGTGCCCCTATATGTGGTGATACCGGTAATTACATTAGAATGGATATATGACGTTTTGTCATTAGTTCACCGTACTAACACCTATGGATGTATACATACCTCCAAGAATAAGGGGTATCCTCTTCCCAGTGGTTCACTTTTCTGTATTACACTCCCGTTCCACTCTGGATAATGGTTAGGGGATATGCAGTAGCACTAATTGATCTGCATGGGAAGCAAATTGCAGTTTGTAACCCAATGTTTTTATTATTACTTTTGATTAGTTATCAAAATTTAGTTCTGATTTATTTGATATTTTACAAACTTCCGCCCAGACTTATTATAGAATTTACTGTCAATTAATTCCTGTTAAGTAAATCCTTTTGTATTGGTATTCGATGTCTCTACCATTAACCAGATGCCAATACTCTCGATAAGACCCGTTTTCAGGATGTATTTTTTGCTAATGACATCCTGTTTCTGCCTCCCTTTTTGTGTAAGCGTGACTAGTTTTGTTATTATCGCTACTCCTATACGTGCTGCTGCAGGGGTAACCTAACTAAGTTCCCCGGTATTACAGTTTAAGAGCAGCCCCCATTATTATTATGCTGTTAAGACGCCATGGAGTTCCCCCTTGTTATACTACGAGTAAATTCAACGTTCTCACATAGACTATGCTGGGCGCCTGGTACATTTAACATGAGGCTAGTTGGCAACCGGCTATTTAGACCAGACCTTTCTTTCCGCTTACCTTGGCTATTTTCCTTTACCGTGCATCCACGGGTACGTCCGGTTCTCTGCTTCCTCTCTGTTCGAGTAAAGCTGTGGCGTTGCCGTATATATACACAGGCAATCGCCCTTTCTGGTAATAGCTATCAGCTGCGATTTTTTGTCGGAAGACGCGCATGCGTATATGCATTTGTTTTTCTAGTGAGAACGGTCGCCATTGTTTAATGGTGTAATTTATATCTAGTGAAGTCGGATATTTAGCTGGAAGGACGTGATTTGAGTGCCTTTCTATGCTATGTTGCGCTTCTCTTATTAATTAAATGAAATATAGATTCCACCAACAAATTATCTCGCAGGGGGACTGGGTTTAATGTTAATTTTCTATAACCGCTTTGCAGGTTAAATTACACATCAGCGTTACATTATTCTCAATCTAGGGTCGTGTTTCGTTACGTCATCAGAGTTAAAATTTGGAATATGCGTTTTATATATTTCTATTGACAACTTCCTACATTATTTTAACTAAAGAAAATTACGGTGTCACCTGTTGTTGTGTGGGGGATTATATGCCGTAATCTACGTTTAAGCACTCACTGAATAAACCTCCCAATGTGTATTTCCTAAATGAGACTATCCCAATCTTCTCTGGTATTTAACCCCCTTTTTACGGTGTCAAACTTCATAATATACCACTGTTCTTGGTGTTTGCGTTTTTTCGTGCTATTGCCTAATCTTGTTTGTTCTTTAATTTTCTCTAATACTATCCATTTTATCTCTGTCTCATTGTGGCTTTTTTCTTTCCAGTGGTTTACCAGTGGGGCATTTTCTTTACTTAGTCTAATGGCTGATTTATGTTCTCCTATGCGAGTCCTCAGCTCTCTACCTGCCTCGCCTATGTAGCCCTGGCCACATGGGCATAAGATTAGGTATATCAGATTTTTACTTCTGCAGTTATTTAGTGTGTTTATCTTATGTGTGACTCCATTTAGGGATATCTCCTGTGTCACTATGCAGGAATCACATACACTGCATGAGCCACATTTGTGGTTTCCAATAGCTTTTGTGCCTGTCAGGGTTTTTTGTCCTCCTGTTGTGTCCTCTCTGTAGGTATGTACCAGAGTGGAACGCAAATTTTTATTTTTTCTATAGGCATAAAGCGGCCTGGGAAGTTTAATTTCCATTCCTTCGTTTAAGATTTTCCAGTTGTGATTGATTATATTTTTTATTTGGTTGGCAATTCCAGAGAATTGACTAACCATGACAATTTTATCCA
Organism: Lissotriton vulgaris; assembly: GCF_964263255.1. NCBI lineage: Eukaryota > Metazoa > Chordata > Amphibia > Caudata > Salamandridae > Lissotriton > Lissotriton vulgaris. The sequence continues at coordinate 1,377,012,680 of NC_141695.1, forward strand.
TCGTTTTATTTTTCTCTTTTTTGTCTAGCAAGCTTTCTCTGTTGTAGTATCTTGCTCTTTTTAGTGAATGGTCAACAAGTTTCTTCGGATATCCCCTATCCATGAACTTTTGCTTAGTCAATTCAGCATGTTTGTAAAAGTCCTCTAGAGAGGTACAGTTCCTCCTTAGGCGGAGGAACTCACCAAAGGGGATGTTGTCCTTCTGACTTTTCGGGTAGTAGCTGTTATAATGTAAGACCGTATTGCGGTCCGTTTTCTTTTTATACAGTTCTACCACCAACTGGTTATTGTCTACCTTAATACTAATGTCTAAAAAATCTACTTTGCTATTACTGTATGATGCTGTGAACTTCAAATTTTCATCTCCTAAATTGAGCCAACTTAAAAACTCTTTTAAAACTAGTTCAGGTCCAGACCAAATGAAAAAAATATCATCTATAAATCTTACCCAATTTTTGATATTCTCATAAAAAGGGCTTATTTCGTTATATATGTGCCTTTCCTCAAAGATACTCACATAAATGCATGCTAGGCTTGGTGCGCAAGTAGCGCCCATGCTCCTGCCTTTGCGTTGGATGTAAAGATCTTTTTTGAAGAGAAAGATGTTATTAAGTAGTACCATTGATACACATTGGACTATAAAGTCCTTGTCTGCTCCTACTATTTCGTTCTCTTCAAGAAGTGTTCTGATGACATTTATTGTATCTTGTTGTGGTATCGAAAATGGCGATCTAGAACTGGTTAGTCAGAGTCAGTTACCCCCAGTACCCGTCTGAAAAAGTTGAGGGTACAGGATGATTTTACAACAAGACTTCTTTCTGCTCTTCTGTTTGTTCTTTCTGCACTTTTTCTTTCTTCCTGCACTTTTTTTCCTCTTTGTTGACTTTTGTTGCTTCTTTCTGCATTTCTTTTTTTTCTTTCTGTGCATTTTGTCTTCTTTACTCACATGTCCAATCTCTGTAGGCATAGTTAGAAATTAACATTTAAAAAACCTTTGACAAACCCGGTCCCTCCTCAGTGGTTCAAACAGGTGGATTCCGTGTTGACCCACTTCTTGTGGGCGGGAGGCGCGGGCAGGGTGGTGCTGCATACGTGCTTCCGGTCTACATATAGTGGTGGTCTGGCGACCTCGGATGTCCTCTCTTATTACCAAGCCTCGCATCTCCTAGTCCTGAATGACTGGTGGTATGGGGATCGGGGAGACCCAGCCTATGCCCTGGAATGGTTTCTGATGGAGCCATACTCATTGCACACTATTCTCTATAAGGCGCAGAGGCGTATGGCCTTATCACCGGCTACGCAGGTGGTGTTTGACATTTGGAGACAGGCTTTGCGGCGCATGGGGTGGTGGCAGACTCTGACTGAGGAGACTCCCCTCTGGCGTAATGGTCGTCTGCCGGGCCTGGCCACTTTGCAGGGATTCACGGGGTGGGACGACATTGGAATATCCAAATTAGGTGACGTCATGTCAGGGACGTCCCTTAAGTCATTTCAGGAACTAAGCGTAGAATACAATATGCCCCGCACACAATTCTTCAAATACCTACAGTTTCGCCATGCCCTGACCCCGTATCTGGAGGGGTTGACCTCGCTTCCTTAGTATAGCCCCCTTGAAGCCCGGGTGTTCATGGGTGACATAGAGACCAAGAAAATATCATGCATATACCAGGCCCTGATCATACACTGCTCTTCCACACTAAAGAAACTGAGGGAGACTTGGGAGGAGGACATAGGGACGCTGGAGGAGGAAGACTGGAATGAAGCGCTTGCGGGCCCCAGAGGTGCTGCCATATCCATCCGCCTCAGGCTCATCCAATTTAACTATCTTCATAGGGTGTACTATACCCGGCGTAGACTCTGGCAGGCGGGTCTCATTGCATCTCCAAATTGTACTAGGTGTGGACAGGAAATAGGAACATTCCTGCGCACGGTGTGGAGTTGTGGCCACTTAAGCAGGTTTTGGAATGGGGTATGGAGTGGTCTAGATGTGGCCCTGGGATGGGTGCTCCCACGCACACCGCAATTAGGCCTGCTACATGTGATGGAGGGAGTGGGGGGCAACACCTATAAGAGACATTTATTGCTGCTGGGGCTTACAGTGGCCAAGAGAGACATAGGCATGGCGTGGAAAGATCCGAGGGCCCCATCGGTGGTGGCATGGAAGAGGGGTCTGGACTTTTGTATGGGGATGGAGAAGCCCATATTTCTGGCCCTGGGATGTCCGCATAAGCACTACAAAATTTGGAAGCGCTGGGCTAACTTCAGGGGCCTATGGCTCGAGCCTCCGCCGGAACAAGACCCGATACTAGATGTTTGAGTGCGCTGGGGTAAAAGTTGTGTGCACATTGTTTGCGGGGTAAATTCCTAACTGTGCGTGGGCGGGAGGGATCCGGGGGGATGAGGGTGTTGGGGGGGGAGATGGGGGAGGGAAGGTGGGGTGTTTCCATTGTTCTAGTTGTTACTTGCTACACATGAATACTATTAAAAAATGGATATGGTGATGTATATGTATACAATTGGAGTGCAGATCCCTCTGGGATACAGAGCTCTGTGACTGTTATATGATCTGTCAATAAAATCTGTTTTAAAAAAAAAAACTTTGAAATTCACTGAAAAAAACATAGGTTTCAGGCACTTTATAGTTATGATTTAGCATTTTAAAAAACTTAGAAATTCACTGAAAAAAACAAAGGTTTCAGGGGCGATATAGTTAGCTGGACATTTCACTCGTACAAAACCATTGAAATTCCTCCGCTATAGTCTGTTCTACTAACTATAACTCGCGTGCCCGTAATCCACTGCTGATGATGTCACATATTACATCATTCATGACATGGTAAGTGGCATCACTGATGACATCTCAAATGACATCACTGATGACATCACTGCTGACATCATCCACGTGACAATCTGATACACCTCAATATACACTAGTATAACCTTTCATCACTCACTATAAAATACAGAGTACCATATTTGAAACCATTGACAAACCAATACAAGTTTCTAAAAACCCACTCAGTGATTCCTATATCTACACACACGTCTAAACACTTACCTATAGATTCAATCACACATGCTGACAAAGATCAATAGAGCACTATCAAATATAGTTATACACCTTTATCGACATTACACACCAGCACACAGCCTATTCACTTATGCAGTCATCCTACTCACTTATGCAATCAATTGATCATACTTACATTTACTCAGCTACACACTTATACAAACACCACTTCATTTACTCATATAGATAATAACCCATACTTAGAGTCTTATAAAATCACTATTACAAGTATACAGTTATCCATACAGTCAATCATACAAACACTAACTCTTATGTATACTTATTTTTGTACAACAACTGTCACATACACTGCCTTTTATTTTTCTACTTTGTTGGACATGTATCATTGAGAGATACATTTGCTTATTACCACACCCATAAAGACATTCACTCACCCAAACAACTGTTTCCACATGCAGTTTTAACCTCTTATACCTACTAATTCAACTAATCAGTTAACTAATCAATAACTAATATAAACTTTCACGTAGCTAGTAACCAACTTATGCAGTAGTTTACACAACAAGAGACAGAGTGATACAGATATTCCCACAGTTTAATCACTATCCCATATATTTAGTGAGACACTTTAAATTAGTCACTTAAACAGTCAATCACACTGCTATTAAATCCTCCATCCAGACACTTATACATCCACTCATTCTTCAATGCAGATTGCTATATATATAATACATATTTAAATATCGAACCAAACCACATTCACTGGATGATGTCATCAGTGATGTCATCAGTGATGTCATCTGAGATGTCATCAGTGATGTCATCAGTGATGTCACTGACCTTGTCATGAATGATGTAATATGTGACATCATCAGCAGTGGATTGCGGGCACGCGAGTTATAGTTAGTAGAACTAACTTTAACGGAAGAATTTCAATGGTTTTGTACGAGTGAAATGTCCAGGTAACTATAACGCCCCTGAAAGCTATGGTTTTTTCAGTAAATATAGGTATATATATATATAGGCACTGCTTTTGTATACATCTTTCTCTTATCAGCTTCTCGAAACTCTATATTTTATACTGAATATGTAAAAATATTTAACATCTTTTTTGTAGGATTTTTTATTCATGCACATATTTATTCATTTTAGACAGTTGTTTTAGTATAAAATAATTATAAAGGATATATCTATATTTATATATTTAGGTATTTATGTATATACTGGGAATCAATTGAGAAATGTAATATTCAAAACATGTTTATGAATGGATCCTCTTGTGCCCCACCTTATCTTGCACTGTAATCATCCCAACGGGGGCAGCTCCAAAACATTATATTAATATAGCTGCTGCCATAGGTACGTAAAGGAAATGTTTGGCAATAGCCATTTTTGCACAATATAGTCTTATCACTGACTGAGCATTGGGTGATTTGAACATATAATGCTGTCAGTGTACGAATAGGTGAGAACATCACAATTTAGGATAATTTGCAAATCTTTTATTATTTATATATATGTTTTTAGCACTTCATCACTAAATTGGTATTTTTGCCAAATTGGTATATGGAAATATACAGTTTCTGTATTGTAGATGGTTCAGACAACATGATGTATGATAATAGTATTTATACTTCAACTCTATTGTTTGACAGAACCGTAATATATAACAAATAGGCTCATTCAATTATATAGATGTTGAGCACCAAGGCCAATAGTGGGCGCTTCATTACACACATTTTTTAGGGGGTTCAAACACTTTAACATCTAGCCAACCATAGACATAAGAGATTAAAAGAAATGCAATGGGACATAGAAGCATTGAAGCCGTAATGTTCTTATGTATTTTATCAAGCATTTTACAAAATTATGGGCGTACCATAGTATATATTTATTATATTTATTACAATTCCATTTTATGTATTTTCAGGATTGGAATAAATTTGCCATGCATTTATGCAATAATGTGGAACCATGGTATTTTCTCAATTCGTATTTATTTTCTTGTACTCAAAAGAATTATCAGCCAACGCGTTTCGTTCTGACCACCAGAACTTCTTCAGGGCGTGTGTAATTGAAGACAACACCTACAGTGAATGCCACTGATGTGTATTGGATCCTTCCAAACAACAAAAATATATTATTCCAATTAAGGTATCTCAGTAAGTGTAACTGGCTGGATTATTCTCATACAGGCAGTGAGTCACAACTGTTGGTAAACGAATATAATAGTTCAAAACGTAAGATATGATAATCCCAGAAGAGAGCCTTATTTAGGTTCCTTAATATGTATCTTCTTTGGTATTCCAATCAGTAATCCGGCACGATATAATCCAAGTTCGTGATACTAATCAAACTCGTGGTGGTAATCGCTACCAATGCAGCTCGGCCATATCCGCGCAAGCAGCAAACAGCCCCTCCGTCCGGAACCTGTGTAAATCGCGATTTACACAGCTGCTTGCAGCTCGGATATGGCCCATATCCAGAAAGACTGCAAGTAGTGGTAATGTGCTGGTAAAAAGCAGCCCAGAGGACCTAGACAGGGGGATGTGGCTCACGGCTAGAAAGAGCTTTTACAAATGTTTGACATGCAAGGCCTGTAAACACGGCGTTAACAAAACTTCGTATCAGACAGCATTCAACCAAGGCCAATACATTTTTTAGGGGTTCAAGCACTTTAACATCTAGTCAACCATAGAAATAAGAGATTAAAAGAAATGCAATGGTACATAGAGGCATTGAAGCCGTAATGTTCTCATGTATTTTATCTGGCATTTTACAAAGTAATGGGCGTACCATGGTATATATTTATTATACTTACTACAATTCCATTTTATGTATCTTCAGGATTGGAATACATTTGTAATGCATTTATGCCATAATGTGGAACCATGGATAGTATTTGCACGTTTCAGCAATTAAGCCTTAAACACGCTTAACAAGCGTGATCAAGGCTTAATTGCTGAAACGTGTTGTTTTTTCCAAATAAACTTAAACTTTTTACTTGCAAAAAGAAGGTGTCCGAGCAATCGTTTGGAGCAAGGAGATTGTGGAGAGTATATTGGGGACTTCCGGTGTCCCAGCTCGTACCGCCCGAAGACAGCAAACCGACTGTTACCAGAGATCGGTGGGAGAGAATATATATATATATATATATATATATATATATATATATATATATATATATATATATATATATATATATATATATATATATATTATATATATATATATATATATATATTTTTTTTTTTTTTTCCACAAAAGATGTTCCTTCCGGGATCGAGCCTGCTGACAGGTGGTGCGTAATGCCGGTGGAACCACCGCCGGACCTCTTATTCCTTTTTTGAAAATCCCAAGTAAAGACGCACACTCAGAAGTCCATTGCTCAGGAGCAGATTATTAATTTCCTCACAATGTTACGCGTTTCACCAAACAAATGGCTTGATCACACGCCGAGGTAGCCACCATTAAGTGCATAAATAAACATTGGAGATAGACATAGGACTCAAGTTGCCTGTGAGTCGATGGCCTTTGAAAACTGTCGGCCATCTTGGACTTACTATCACATACTGTTACCATATGTCCTAGAGTACATTTTCTTGTCGCAAGCATTATTACGTGCATCAACAAATAACCACAACCATGTTTACATTAAAGTAGAATAAACATAGTCCACTCAAATAACAGTTTGCAATTAACTACAGTTAAAAGGTCAATACAAGTATGATAATGTCGATACAGTATCAGATACTTATGGCCCGAGCATAGGGGGTGAGGTGTGATTGCTCGCATATGCGTTTGTCAAGTGGCTTCATAATCTACCTCATTGCCTAGTGCCTGTGGGCCCTGCAAGAGTGTCACAAGTGGCAACTGTACAACACTCAATGGGTAATGTAGAGATGAACATGTACATGTGGGATGCATAAAAATACGTAAAGCAAGCGCTATGTAGAAGAATAATAGAACAAGTGCAATTGAACAGAGTTTTCATTCGCCAAGTGGCTGTATAAGAGAGTACTCACTTGTCCAATGAAAATTACAAAAACTGTGCTAACACCAAAGTAAAAAGTGAGAATCAAATAACTGAATAGTGACTCTTATCTTATCGTGTGTGCTCGCCCGGGCCCAGGTGAAGAAAAGGGTAGGTAACCCGTGAAGTGACCAACCCTCCGGTGGTGGGCCCCTTCCCTTCCTCCTGTGAAGAAACAAGATAAGAGAACAAATATTATACTATTGAAACTCGAAAATTGCACAGATTGCAAACTTTATATTTAAAGTCTAAAATCAATTGAGGAGAGAAACTGTAAAAAGGTTAAAGACAAAATTATATCATCTGTTGTCTAATACATATTCGCTACATATTGGCAGGGAGCAGTGTACATGCTGGTTAGCTATTGTATAGGTGAGTTGCTAGCTCTTAATAAAGATTAAGACCACCAGGGAAACGGGTTTTTAACTGAAGTATCCATTTGGATTCCGCCTTCCTTAGTGTCAGCTCCCTGTTGCCACCTCTATGTCTCACAATGATTATTCTATGGCAAAAAATCGCAGAAGGGAGCTGTTAGATTGATGCTTCTTCTGAAAGTGCCTGGCAATGGTATAATGCAAGTCTATATTGGTAATGGCCCTAAGATGTTCGAGGACCCTCTTTTTAGCCATACAGGTAGTACTGCCTACGTACTGAAGTCTGCGCAAGCATTCCAAGAAATAGATAATATAGCAACTGCTGCAGGTAAGGAACTGTGATATCTTCTTTGTCTTGGAAGTGTTTGGTATAGGGAATTCTTTAACATGGTGGCTAGACTTACACGCTCTACAGTGCCCACAGGGGAAGAAACCCTTTCACCCATGAAGATAAGCTTTAGGGTTTTCCGTGATATCGCCTTTAACCAGTATGTCCCTTAGGCTCTTGCCCTTTCTGTATGTAATCATAGGTCTGTTACATAATGGGTCCTACAATACCATCAGCTTTGAGGATGTTCCAGTTATCGACCAGAATTTTGCCAACTTTGGACGAGTGTTGGCTGAAAGTGGTTATAACCCTGATATTACCCTCAGCCTCTATTTCTTTAGTGACTACTTCCAAAGCTTTGGTTCTATCAATCTCGTTGACCTTGGCGATGGCTTTTCTAAGGACCCATTCAGGATTCCCTAGTGTACGAAAGCGTTTCTTTTTCTTTAAGAAAGGATTCTTCATTGTTACAGTTTCTCCTTGCCCTCAGTAGTTCACCGTAGGGGATGCTACAGTTAAGCCATCAGGGTAGCCACTGAGGACATGGAGAAGACTATTTCCCGCCATCTCCTTATGAAACAAGCTGGTCAATAGTTTCCCTTCCTGTATTTCTACTCTAAAGTCCAGGAAGTCAATGTTCCTTTTACTGATGCTGTGGCTGAGGGCAATGTTGTAAGGATTGTTGTTAAGTTCATCAATGAATTTTATGCCCTGTGTTTCACTGCCTTTCCATATAATGAATAAATCGTCAATGTACCTCAGCCAAACAACCACATTGTCAAAGTCCCGAAGTAATGACCTTTACCTGCAAATTTCCTCTTCCCACTTACCTAGGAAGAGGTTCGCAAAGCTAGGTGCGAAGCACGTACCCATAGCTGTTCCCCGCACCTGCCTGTGTAGCTCGCCATTGAACATAAAAATGTTGTCAGTAAGGCAGATCCTCATCATTTCTCCCAACATGCAAGTATATTGCAGATATTCGATATTTCTGCCCTTCAAAAAGTGAAGACATGCTTCAATCCCCTGGGCGTGATCAATAATGGTGTAAAGTGAATTTACGTCCAGGGTGATAAGAGTATATTCATTACTCCATGAGATCCCCTCAATTTTGTTGAGGAAGTCTTTCGTGTCTCTAACATGTGAGGGCAAAGATGTAACATATTCGCCTAGGAAATGATCAACATATTTAGAGATGTTTTCACATATATTTCCCACAGATGACACAATGGGCCTACCTGGGAGGATATCAGGATGTTTATGTATCGGATAGGTAGCTTGGGATAATCTTTTTTTTTTAAAGCAATACTCATGCCAAGATATAATTCCTGACTCTTGCCATTCATTAAGTTTACCCCATGTAGAGGTGATACTCTCATTATATGCAATGGTATTACAGGAACAATAAAAGTTGATGTCATCAAGTTGCCTACGTTCCTCATTGATATACATTTTCCTGTCCCATAATACAATGTTCCCTCCCTTATCGGAAGGATGAATCACAATGTTATTTTCTTTGGATAGGGATAAAATAAAGTCTCTTTGTTTCTTTGACCAATTGTTCACCGATCCTCTGCTAGTGCTGAATTTATGTTTATTTCTCATGAGTTCCTTGGTTACTACTTCATGGAAGGTGTCGATACAGTCATGCAGTAGATTAGGACAAAACACTGAGCGTGGTGTAAAACCGGAGCAAGCCGCCCTGTCAGTGGTGATAGGCCAGTCCGAAGAGAACACATCTTCACCAGTGTCCGTGCTAGACTGTTCAAGTTCATACATCGCCTGCAATGTATTGACATCCCCAATACTGATACCATTAAAGTGTACACAAACCAAAATACGATGGTACAACCACATCATACATTACATGATCAAATACTTTTAAAAAATGTATTTATAAAAAATAACAGAAATCATCTCAAATATCTGCAATAAAACATTTCTAATTCATTGTTGTTTCTTTAGAACAAAGTGAAGAGCATCATGACCACCTCATGCAGTTTTGTAAACACTATACCTCCCAGAGCGGTATCCCACAAGGTGACAGATCAAAACGTGACTGAGCCTAGTACAATAATATACAAGAACTAGATTATTAAAATACATATTTCATAGAAGACAATAGGAAACATATTCAAAGACAATAAGCCATTTTAAAAATGAATGTTGTTTCCATGAACTGAGAAGAGTTCTAAAAATTTGTCAACATCAATTGGCCACAATCATATCATGGGGTGAAATACTCATTAAAAACACTAAAACAATACGATAAAACCATAAAGTGACTGTGCATAGTGCAAAAAATGCTGCTGTGCAATAACCAATCTAATTTACAGGCATAAGCATATTGACTCAACACATTATTAGCACATCTTTCGACAATTAATTTTTAAATTTGTGTTCTCCTAAACCAAACAGCTTGTAGAAATGTGCTGACAGCAAATACTATTTTTTCGATATCAGATGACTATTTATTCCCATATCACGGCAAATGGGCACAATCAATTAACCATGTGGATTACAATACTCAGGACAAAAGAACATAATGTGTATCTCATTTATGTCATTCAAAACCACATGCAGGACAGAGAGATCTTGATTTAGAAACCATTTGCATGTGAAGGATCGTAAAGGGAGAGAAAAGTGTCTAAAACGGATGCACAGGCTCCTACTTAAAGGGGATGGATATTAAATGTAAAAGCTTCTTGAATACTGGAGAAAACTTAGGGGCATATTCTCAAGAACGTGTGATAACCATCACAAAAGTAACTTAGCGCAACTTCCAACATCGCAGTCTATCACTGGAAAATGACGCTGTGTTAACGAAGCATTCTCAACATGCCAGCCCCATGCGATAGTCTCCAGATAACGCAACAATTGACCATGTTATAATCAATGCCACACCGCAAAAATGCGAAACGCAAATGCAAAAAATGCTTTGATGAGGCCAATCGCGATACAAAAATCAGCTAAAACCAGCTCCAGGCCTGCAATTCAGACGCGTCAGGTAGGACAAATCCCCATAAAAGTAGAAAAAAAACTGACAAACAAATGCCAAACAACAGCAAAGCATAATGGATGTTGCCAGAGCAAGTACGGAGGAGAACCAGAACCCCACAAGCCCCCCGAAAGACCAGCCTGGGACTTCAGGGACAGGGAAGGCCAAGGAGAAGGCAGTTCAGGCCACAGGAAAACAGGATCCTGATAACAGAGGTGGTAGAACACCATCGACAACTGTTCGTCACCTCCACTGTGTCATTGGCAAACAAAAATGGACTATGGCAGTCCATCGCGGACAAGGTGAATGCAGTGGGAGTGCTGAAGAGGACAATGGAAGAGGTCAAGAGGTGCTGGAATGACGTCAAGCACAAAACCAAGCTTAAACTCGCTAACAACTGGAAGGCAGCAATGCAGACTGGCGGTGGAAGTCCTGCGCCACAGGAGGAGCTGGACGAGATGGAGGAAATGGTGTTCACAGTCATCAGTGGGGAGAGGGTGGCTGAAGTCAGGGGACCGGACACTGCTCAAAATGACTGGGCAAAACAGCAGCAGGGTGAGGAATGACCAGGGACTGAAGGGACGGGGGGTAGGGCACAAAGGCACACATGCTCATCACGAGCACATCTGCGGACAAACCATGCCCCAGCCCCCAACTCCCACAAGAGACCAATGTACCCAAGTATGCAACATCTCAGCACTGTATAAGCACAAAAGGCAAAGGTTCACCGCATGAAAGGGATAAGGGGCAGCAAAATCAGAGCTGCAGGGGTGACTTTCAAAAAATGCAGCACACACACATAACATGCCAAGCACATCAAAACTGACAACAATGGGGCACAAACTGCAACATGTCCATAACAGAATACAGGACACAACTGGTGCAGACTGGGTGTAGACTCTGGCCAATCACAATTGACATTGCAGGGAAATGTGAGTTGACAATCTACAAGTACAAACACACACACATGTGTTGTCAAAATGTCCACTGTCCCCATCAAATAGGCAGCTCCTCCCAAACAGCGATGATGTACACAGTCATGCAGTCTGTATGTAAACATGGACAATGCGACAACATACATGTGAAAACATTCTTAAACTGCATCTCCCCTTCACATTGCAGAGGGACAATCAACACCTCCTGCAGAGCAGCCCGGCCCTCTCTTCTCTGATGACTAAGAGCACCACCATAGCTTTGACTCCGATGCCCTCCAGGAGTTCATTGACAGCCTCTGCAGCCCACCTCCAGGAGCAGGGCAGCCCAGCTGCAATGAGGACACACCACACCCTGCACAGACCACACTGCAGGCAGCACCCACCACCACGGCTGCATCCCAGGACCCACACGAAGAACACATGGCCTTGAAACACCATGTGTTGGGATGCCAGGAGCAGCTGGCTGAACAGGTGCGGGTGGGCTTCGACCGCATGGAGACAAACTAGATGCCATACGTGGGTGTCTAAGTCCCATCTGGGACCACTCACGGTCCCTAACGGATACCCACAGTCCGCTCCATGCTCTCCAATGGACCATGGCTGGCATCACTGGAGCCCTGACTCAGGGACTAGAACAACTGTCCAGTCAGAATGGCTCTAGCGATGTCACTCAGGAGTTGGGACACATACAGAGGTTAATGGAGACCATGGAGCGGGCCAATGCGGAAAGAGCAGCTGACACGGCTGCACACCAGGGAGTGGTAACTGGGTTCCTCAGTTACCTCAAAACCATCCTCATGACATTGCTGCCACAAGGCCTGGCGCTGATGCATGCTTCTGCTACCACTACATCCACATCTCCGCGCCCTGAAGTGTCAGTGCCACACAGTGCGGCAGACATTCCACCTTCGGCCCCTGAGGCGTCAATGCCACACAGTGCTGGAGAAAGGCCAGCACCACTCACACGTGAGGTACATGGAACAGCAGAGGACAAAGATGCGGATAAAACTGCCTTCATGGTAAGAAGGACGCAGTAGCATTCATCTCTGCCATAGGGCCGGTTTCTGCTTGGTTATGCCCTCTCCATCATCACCTGCCACTGTCCCCCGATGCACCCTGCGACACTCACCTTGGACCTCGAAATATACTGTGTGTTCGCCAATGACACAGCACTCCGAATGAATACTTCTTCTTCCTTTGGACTTGTCATTCCCTAAAGGACCCTGGCTGACCCTCCACGGGCCAAGATTGTAAAGTGGGGTTTGCATGGCCCTGTACTGCTCCAGATGCAACCCTCCAATGAATATGCATTGAACATTCTGAATCACACAGGTGTGTTCTGTCTATGGTCTTACAAGTGTGGTAGTACGGATGAATGTAGGGTCAGTGAATCCCTCCTACGTCCATGTGGCTCTTGTCGTTGAACTTGGGTGAATGTTGTCCGGGTGGCACGGACGCAATAACAGCGACACACATATTTGTCACTTCCTTGTCCAGCCCGTACGGAACAACGCCCAGAGCCTCGGGATCATTGGTCACATCCTTATGCTGGACTGGCATACCCCAGGCCAGCCAACTATGCTTACGCACACAGGGGAGGATGACAACGCTACATGTGCCAGGACTTCCCTGTAGTGATCTGCTGACCACAGTTCTAGTTGTCAGCATGCCACAGCCACTCCTTCATGGCTAGTTTACACCCACGCCACACCCATACAGCACACGCATCACAGGACATGTGACCCTGCCAAAAAAAAAGGGCCGGGCACACATGCTCGACACTATTTCCAACCTCTTGTGTGGTGTGCATGTAGGCTTGGGGGTCCAGGGGCCTGCGACATTACATTCTGCTGGCCCGGAGGTGCCATGATGGCCTCCGCACCAAAAAACCCAATCATAGAGGGTCCATGACTGGCAGGGTACAGACTTGGTGGCACTGGATACACTGCGGCCAGCACCGGCACACCGCCACGGGAAAGTGACTTTATGTGCACAGAGGTAGGGGCACCTTAATGTCAAAAGCCAAGCTACGTCGTCCCTTACCTTGAGCTGAGCTGAAGTTCCTGGACGACGTAGAAGTTTTCGCAGAGACGCAAGGGACCAACTTCCCAGAAATCTAACTAATAAACTCGCTGATTCTAAATAAACAGCTAAGAATAAAACTAGACTTTTGGGAGGAGGGCCGGTACTGGACGTGACGAGATGAAGGAGGAATCTTGCTGTCGACCTGCAGAATAACAAGCAATAGGAATTTACTATTGACTCTTAGCGAACTCCCTGGGACCCTAGTTACCTCCCTTTGCCCTGAATCACTCAGTCCCCTTGAACCGTCACAGTTTTAGACTCCTACCTGCGATCAGATTATTCTGTCCTTCGTCCAGTATTTCTTTGTCTTGGATGAGATGGGAAGTCGTGAAGGAGTGATGTGAAGTAGTGAAGAAGTCCCTTGAAGATTCGTTATGGTGTCACGCTTCAAGATACTAAAGAAAACAAAAGGGTATTTTTACAAATGTTCCTCTATCTAGTTCTTCTAAATTCCCCTTATACCTTTTGACTTACTTGAAAATTAGGATGACTGTAGTTGAAAAATTGGATTCCTTACTCTCTTGTGTTCAAACCTGTTGTAACACAATAAAAAGATACACCTACACTCTTCCAACTAACTCCCCAAAAGACTAGTGATTACAAAATAACATCTTACATTACAATATATTCCTTGCAATGCTTCCAAACCGGGGACCTGGCTTATATGTACAAAATTAAGTCTTTTGCATAAGAACTCTCTTTAAAATGCCACAAATATTTCCAAAATTCTAGTCTCTTGCATTATAATTCACTTTTTAAAAGCCACAAATATTTCCAGATTATAAGTCTTCCAAGTTCCAAGAAAATCAGGTGAGTCTTGAACTTGTCCTGTCTTTCTTGCGATGGGCGCCTTTAATTTGAAATAACAGATTGTACTTAACTGATGTCTTTCTCTTGCAGGTCTTGTCTTCAAATGCCAGGCTGAAATCCGGTCGAAAAGGGAGTGGCAAGCGTCGAATTCTTCAGTAGTGCGGAGAGCTTCCAAACGCGATCCTTCCCGCTTCCCAAGCAGAAGGCAAAGCGCTTCTAGAAACTTGGGTGCGGTTTATATAGCCAACCGCACCCAAAACTACGTGCGCACGCACGCGTCTGCAAAGCTGAGAGCCGAACGCGGCTCAAAGGAAACAAAGCTTCTCTCGTCCCCACAGCTGAGAGCCTAACGCGGCTCAAAGGAAACAAAGCTTCTCTCGTCCCTGGCATTGTGTGTTTATTCTGTTTAGTGCTCATGACGTTGCTTTAAACATAGGCGCAATTTCAACAATAAAGCTGGCCAGTTATCAAACACCAAACAGGCAATTCTTTTGTGTCACAGGCAAATGCTAGCTATCTAAACTAAATACATATGCACAAAACAGTAATTCACAACAATCACTAAACACTACAAATGAGGTGCTGGTGCACGGGACAGGGGTGGGTTTTTGTAAACAGATACTCTCTGGCTTTTCTAGTCTGGGGGTCGAGGAGACTCATGACAGTACTCCCTCCTCAAGATCCCCCCCCAAAACAGGCAAGATGGGTTTTGGTTTGTCTGGATGACGAGCATGGAATGATTTCACTATTTTAGGTGCATTTTTTAGGTTTTCCAAAGGTTCCCATGATCTTTCTTCAGGTCCGTATCCCATCCAATCCACTAGATAAAACAATTTCCCTCGAATTCTTTTGGAATCTAAAATTGATTTTACCTCGAATTCGGAGTCTCCATCTACTATTAAAGAAGACGGGGGTTGGATGAATCGAGTTTTTGGATGAAAGGGTTTGACCAAGGACACATGAAACACAGGATGGAATCTGTATTTAGAAGGAAGATTTAATTTGACACATACTGGATTTATAGCCTTTTCTATCACAAAAGGGCCAATAAATTTTGGGTTAAATTTGCGATTTCCCTTAATTCTCAAATTTTTTGTACTTAACCAGACTTTATCTCCAGAAGAGTAAGGTGGTTGCATGGTCCTGTGCTTGTCTGCAAATTTTTTCTGAGTTTCTTTTGCTTGTGCCAATTTGAAAGCAGCTTGTTCCTGGATAGATGATAGTCTGGAAACATAGTCTGAAATAGCTGGTACTGAATTTACCTTCTTAATTTCCTCAGGGAAATTTTTGGGATGATAACCGAAATTACATAAGAATGGGGACATTCCTAAAGATGTATGATCTACATTGTTATAGGCAAACTCCAACTGACTTAAAAGATCTGACCATTCTTCTTCTGCACTAGTTAACATACAGCGAATTAACTGTTCAATGGTCTGATTGGTGCGCTCAGTTAATCCATCAGTTTGAGGATGGTGGCTTTGGGATAAGCGGACTTCCATGTTTAAAAGAGAACTCAAATTTTGCCAAACTCGAGAAATAAACTGAGACCCCCTGTCGGAAATAACTACTGATGGAATACCATGCAATCGAATTACATGCGTCATAACCAGATGAGCCAATTCCATGGCAGTTGGTAATTTTTTTAGAGGAATAAAATGAGCCATACGTGAAAATTGGTCAACTATAGTCAGAATAGTAGAAAAGCCTTCTTGGTAATCGGAAGTTCTACAATAAAATCCAAAGAAATTGTGTGCCATGGTTGAGGTGGTATAGGGAGAGGTGTTAACAAACCGCTTGGAGCTTGATGTAAAGGTTTGTTTTGAATACATACACTACAGGTTTCTACAAAATCTTGTACATCCTTAAACATGGACGGCCACCAGAACGTTCTTTTGATTAATTCATATGTCTTTATCACACTTGGATGAGCAGTTAAAGAAGTGTCGTGATGGAAATGAAGTATCTTTTTCCTAATTGTTTCAGTGGGTACAAAAATGAGATCTTGCATAAAGATCAAATGACCTCTTTCTTGAAGAAGAGGATACCTTTTTTTCCACTCGTCTAGTCCCTTAGATGTTAGCTCTTTTTTAATATCGGAAATTACTGGGCAACAGGATAAATTTGCTTGAAAGCAAGATGTTGGTATGACAGGTTGAATTTCTTGAGATGATTCTGTTAGTTCTGTTAGATTGTATCCTATTCTCGATAAGGCATCAGCTTTTAAATTTTCTTTTCCAGGACGATACGTGATCACGAAATCATAGTCATTAAAAAACATTGACCACCTCAACTGTCTGGCAGATAAGGCCTTTACGGATATTAAAGCTTGAAGATTTCTATGATCAGTGTAAATAGTGACAGGGTGTCGAGCACCGAGCAAGTAATGACACCATTCTTCAAAAACTGCTTTTATAGCTAAAAGTTCTTTATCTGCAATGGCATAGTTCAATTCCGCTTCAGACAATTTCCTGGAGTAAAAGGCTATGGGATGCATTTGGCCTGTGTCTGTATTTCTTTGAGATAGGACTCCCCCAAGTGCTAACTGCGAAGCATCTGCTTCCACAATAAAGGGTTGACTGGGGTCTGGATGACTTAAGATTGGGGCTGTTGTAAATCTCTTTTTTAGTTCTAGGAAGGCTAATTCAGCCTGGTCTGTCCAGACGAATTTTGCTCCCTTTCGCACCAATCTGGTAATGGGTGCTATAATCTGAGAGAAATTTTGAATAAAACGGCGGTAGAAATTTGCAAAGCCTAAAAAGCTTTGAACCTGTTTCACTGAAGCGGGGCTAGGCCAAGAATTTACAGCTTCCACCTTTTTTGGATCCATTTCTATTCCACTAGGGCTGATGATATATCCTAAAAAGTCAACTTTTGAAACATGAAATAGACTCTTTTCCAATTTTACGAATAGGGAATTGGAAAGCAATTTTTGAAGAATAGCACAAACTTGCTGTACATGTTCTTTTTCTGAGTTGGAAAAAATCAAAATGCCATCTATGTAGACAACACAACATACATCTAGGAATTCATGTAAAACTTCATTTATAAAAAATTGGAAAGCAGCAGGGGCATTGCAGAGTCCGAAAGGCATTACTTGGTACTCAAAAAGGCCAAACTTGGTTCTGAATGCTGTTTTCCATTCATCACCCTTTCTGACTCTCACAAGATGATAAGCCCCGCGTAAATCCAATTTAGTATAAATAGTTGCTTTTTTAACTTGATCCAGCAAAGTTGGAATCAGAGGCAAAGGATACCTGTTCTTAATAGTCACGTTGTTCAAAGCTCTATAATCAATACACAAGCGCAATTCCCCCCCTTTTTTTGGAATAAAAAAAAGAGCTGATGACACAGGTGATTTGGAATGTCGGAAGAACCCATTAGCTAGGTATTCATCTAGGTACTCCCTGAGGTGTAGATTTTCTTTCTCAGTTAGTGCGTAAATTCTGCTACAGGGCAAGGTTGCTCCGGGAACTAGGTCTATTCTGCAATCAAAATCCCTGTGAGGTGGAAGTGTGTTAGCTTTTTTCTTATCAAAGACGTCAGAGAGGTCGGAGTAAACAGAAGGAACCCCTTCAAATGTCAAAACACTGGTAGATTCGGTACAAAAATCAAATCCCTGAATAACATCCTCAGTCTTCTCAAGAAGAAAGCATTGATCTATGCAACGAGAGGACTTGAAAGTCAAAGTTTTGGATATCCAATCTATATGTGGGTTGTGTGAAACTAACCAAGGAATTCCCAAAATAAGTCTGAACTGAGGTGCATCGATTATGTCAAAAGTTATTCTTTCCCTATAAATAGATGAACTGTCCATTTCTAAAACATCAGATTGTCTATTGATGGGCCCGGAAGTTAACTCTTTACCATCTACTGCTCTTACTATTTCCGGATGATCTTTTAGGATGGATTTAAATCCTAATTGAGAGAAAAAATGAGAGTCAATAAAATTTCCAGTTGCTCCTGAATCTATGACTGCTTCTACTCTTTTTCCTGGTGAGGCAGAAAGCAAACTTTTTAATTCTACTATGATGCAAAAATGTTTGCAACTAGACAGTGGAGCAGTAGAGGCCAAATTAGAAATAGCGCTCGACAAACTGACCTCATCATTAGCCGAGTATTCTAGTTTTCCGATAGCTCTTGAACAACCGCTATGTCAGAGGTTTTAGTCTTGTTTTTAACAGGACGAGTAGGGCAATCCTTTACAAAATGACCTGTCTTTCCACAGTACAGGCATTGATTCATCTTTCACCTTTTGTCTTTTTCCTCTTTTGATAAAGAACCTCGAACTGAACCTATTTGCATTGGTTCTACCGATTCTACTTTAGAAGAGACCTCACGAGGCGTAGAACCTCTTTCCTTTACAAACAATAGTTTGTGATCACTCCTTCCTTTTTCTCCCTTTCTTTCACTTAAGCGGTTATTTAGTTTTACCACTAAATCAATGAAGTCATTAATATCATCGGGGGGTTCCAGAATTTGTGTCACCATATCTTTTAAATCATCTCTCAAACCTCTATAAAAGATAGAAACCCTCTTATCATAAGGCCATCTGGCCTCTAGAACTAAACGATTAAACTGTGAAATATAATGGAGTAAATATGAAGATCCTTGTTTTAGGCCTAGCAGCTCATTATCGGCAGATTGTACAAAAACATGCTTAGCAAATATCTTTTTTAAAGCACGTTCAAAATTAGTCAAATTATAAAGAATCGGGTCATCACTCTCTACTAAAGGAATTGACCAAAGAGCTGCATCTCCTCCAAAATACGATAACATGAAAGCTATCTTGGAAGAGTCATCAGGAAAAGCTGTCTTTTTTGCTAAAAAATGTAAATGACACTGTTGCAAAAATATAGAAAACTTATTACAATCACCAGAAAACCTTTCAGGTGGAGCTAAAGGAGTGGGAACAGGTGTAACCACCTGAATTTGAGTAGGAATTCCTGACTCAGAAGATGAACCCTGAAAAGTTGCAGGCGTCAAAACAGGCTTACGCTGTATTGATTCCTGTAAAGCTGACATATCTCTACGTAAAGATGTGTTTTCATCTCTAAGATCCTTCAAAATTGCTGCTATGTCCTGCAAAGTTATTTGGTCCATTGCGTCTGGGCGAAAATATATCCGTGGGCTTTGCCTTCTGTCAAAAGCCAAACTATGTCGTCCCTTACCTTGAGCTGAGCTGAAGTTCCTGGACGACGTAGAAGTTTTCGCAGAGACGCAAGGGATCAACTTCCCAGAAATCTAACTAATAAACTCGCTGATTCTAAATAAACAGCCAAGAATAAAACTAGACTTTTGGGAGGAGGGCCGGTACTGGACGTGACTAGATGAAGGAGGAATCTTGCTGTCGACCTGCAGAATAACAAGCAATAGGAATTTACTATTGACTCTTAGCGAACTCCCTGGGACCCTAGTTACCTCCCTTTGCCCTGAACCACTCAGTCCCCTTGAACCGTCACAGTTTTAGACTCCTACCTGCGATCAGATTATTCTGTCCTTCGTCCAGTATTTCTTTGTCTTGGATGAGATGGGAAGTCGTGAAGGAGTGATGTGAAGTAGTGAAGAAGTCCCTTGAAGATTCGTTATGGTGTCACGCTTCAAGATACTAAAGAAAACAAAAGGGTATTTTTACAAATGTTCCTCTATCTAGTTCTTCTAAATTCCCCTTTTACCTTTTGACTTACTTGAAAATTAGGATGACTGTAGTTGAAAAATTGGATTCCTTACTCTCTTGTGTTCAAACCTGTTGTAACACAATAAAAAGATACACCTACACTCTTCCAACTAACTCCCCAAAAGACTAGTGATTACAAAATAACATCTTACATTACAATATATTCCTTGCAATGCTTCCAAACCTGGGACCTGGCTTATATGTACAAAATTAAGTCTTTTGCATAAGAACTCTCTTTAAAATGCGACAAATATTTCCAAAATTCTAGTCTCTTCTATTATAATTCACTTTTTAAAAGCCACAAATATTTCCAGATTATAAGTCTTCAAAGTTCCGAGAAAATCAGGTGAGTCTTGAACTTGTCCTGTCTTTCTTGCGATGGGCGCCTTTAATTTGAAATAACAGATTGTACTTAACTGATGTCTTTCTCTTGCAGGTCTTGTCTTCAAATGCCAGGCTGAAATCCGCTTGAAAAGGGAGTGGCAAGCGTCGAATTATTCAGTAGTGCGGAGAGCTTCCAAACGCGATCCTTCCCGCTTCCCAAGCAGAAGGCAAAGCGCTTCTAGAAACTTGGGTGCGGTTTAAATAGCCAACCGCACCCAAAACTACGTGCGCACGCACGCGTCTGAAAAGCTGAGAGCCGAACGCGGCTCAAAGGAAAAAAAGCTTCTCTCGTCCCCACAGCTGAGAGCCTAACGCGGCTCAAAGGAAACAAAGCTTCTCTCGTCCCTGGCATTGCGTGTTCATTCTGTTTAGTGCTCATGACGTTGCTTTAAACATAGGCGCAATTTCAACAATGAAGCTGGCCAGTTATCAAACACCAAACAGGCAATTCTTTTGTGTCACAGGCAAATGCTAGCTATCTAAACTAAATACATATGCACAAAACAGTAATTCACAACAATCACTAAACACTACAAATGAGGTGCTGGTGCACGGGACAGGGGTGGGTTTTTTGTAAACAGATACTCTCTGGCTTTCCTAGTCTGGGGGTCGAGGAGACTCATGACACTTAAGTGCTGAGCGGGTGTGCAGCCTGCGATGATGCCCCATCCTGGTGGTCCAGTCAGCTCAGCTTTTGTGTGCCCTGCTGGACCGCAGTGTAGGCCTGAGCCTGCGGACAGCATGGTCCTACCGCCACATGGCGTTGCCTCCTGGATCACAGAGTTAGTGGCACCTATCAGGCTGGGCGGGTGTGCAGCCTGTGGTGATGCCTGGTGCACTGTTATGTCCTCTGCCATGGTGAAATCAAGACCCAGAAATCAAAATTGAGACCTGGTGGCCTGCGGAGGGTGACATGTCCGTTGGCCCCGGGACAGTGGCTTGCAGCGGCACATGGTGGCCCCTCTTTTCTACATGCCGGTGCCGAAAGGTGAGCAGTGAGGTATACAACGGTTACCACGCATTTTTTACAACGCGGTACCGTTACCACGCTACTTTTACTACGCAGGTCGTTACAACGAAATGCGCTGGGGGGCGCTCCAGGATAGTAAATACTTTAATTTACTATCTAACTCCTTTCCCTAGAGTCCACGGGGACTGGAGTTGGAATAGTAAATTAAATAATTTACTATCCAGTGCCCCTCCACGCAAGTCGTTGTAACGACTTGCGTGGTAAAAGTAGCGTGGTAACGGTACGCGTTGTAAAAGTACGCGTGGTACCGTCATACATCTGAGCAGTGAGGCCTGGGTGCGCAGGGGCAGGCATGCACCGCTGGGTGGCGGGAGGGGCTGTGGTGCAGCTGCCTGGGTGTTCAGGAGCGTGCATGCACTGCTTGGTGGTGGGAGGGGCTGACAGACGATGAAGTTGTGTGCAATTGTATGTACTGTGCCCTTCATGTATCTGGACTCTGTTTCCAATGATGGGTCTGTCTCAGATGTGGGACGTGGTGAACTGCACTACTGCACTACATACCGGCATGTGGTTAGAGACACACCGGTAGCAGCAGGTGAGCAGTGTGGCTGGGTGAGCAGTGTAGGCACTCTCTCTCCCAGTCTGTCTCTTCTGTTATCTGTGTCTCTCTCCCCCTCTCTGTCCGTCGAATCTCTCTCTCCCCCTGTCTGTCCGTCTATCTCTCTATCCCCCTCTCTGTCTGGCTATCTCTCTCTCACCCTCTCTGTCCGTCTATCTCTCCCCCTCTGTGTCCATCTATCTCTCTCCCTCTCTTTCTCTCTCTCTGTATCTCTCTCTCTCCT
Organism: Lissotriton vulgaris; assembly: GCF_964263255.1. NCBI lineage: Eukaryota > Metazoa > Chordata > Amphibia > Caudata > Salamandridae > Lissotriton > Lissotriton vulgaris. Next base: position 1,377,035,144 of record NC_141695.1, read on the forward strand.
TAGCCTTCTCTCTGTCCTTTGATATGCACAAGACACACCTTCTCAACAAGATTTTTGTCTTGCTGGTTGTAACCTATGGATTGTCCTGATTTTTGTCTTGCCAAAAGCACTCTGAATGTCTTACGTTAAATAATATTCAACAAGTTAGCAAAATTAGCAGAGGCATATTGTTATTGCATATAAGTGAAAATGATGCATTAGAAATGTTAACATGAGCCATAGAGAACATTTAGTTTGTTAGTTAAGGTCAAATGCCAGCGTGTCTTCATTTTTTGTTACTTTGTAATCACGTGGTGGTATAAAAAGGAAAGCAACGCGAAAACAGGCACTCGTGAACAAGGGAGTGTTCCTGAAACGCGTTGAGTGTTATTTGCCATTCTGACCTGAAAATAAACGGAGGTTGACTGCAGCAGATTCTGTGTCCGTGATTGCTGTCCTGCTTCGAATGTGAGACGGCTTCGGTGCATTTGTTTGAGGCTGCTTGCCTCATCACGGACCGCCGCCATGAAGTGGCTGGGGAAGGCACTGTGAGCAACTGCTCACAAACTTTGACTTTGTTTTTTATTAATAAACCCAGCCCGCTGAACCTAAGTAATCAAGCGGTACCTAGACGTGAAGGCTACGAGTTCCCGTGAAACAGCAGCGGAGAGTTACTTTTAGCCGATAACGCCTGAAGGTAAAAGCCGCATTTGAAAAGCAATTGATTTCGGCTCAGCTGACGGCTTCTGACACGCCGCGATCGGACTGAAAGAGAGGGGTGTGTCACACAGCTGCAACTTAACCCCGTATGAATGAGGAAGAATACGGAGGTCAATTTCATAATGGCGACTGCAAGGAATGATAAACGCTCACAAGCGGCAATGGCGTTATTTGATGAATGCCGTCCTGATGACACACCAACTACGTCAGGGGGTGAAGCAGGGAAGTCGCTCCCCCCAGATAATAAAAAGATTGTTGTTGACAAACTTTGGAAGGCAAAGAAAAATGAATTAAATAAGTGGTGGGAAGCTACCACACTCAACAAATATGTAGAGGGCGGGAGAGTGCCAAGAGGCCTGAGAATTTACATAACGCCCACCTTTGAAGACCCTGATCCGGAACTTGTGGAAGAATGGGTGGAAAATAACCACCAGTGTTCCACGAATATGCTCAAAATGCTTGTCAAATACGCAAGAAAAGATTGCGATACTCTAAGTGAAATTATCGATAAACTCACCGAAGAATTGAATGGCATGTGCAATAATGAGGATTTCCAAAAAGAAATAACAAAGATGGAAAAAGGATTAGAGAAAATAGAGACTGATATAAAAATGAGAAAGCAACGAAAATTTCAGCGGGATCTGGTTGATTACCAAAAGGGACAGATCCTTACTTTTTCTCGCAAATATGACCATCTTAGAAAGAAAATGCCATCTAACACTGCACAAGGAACCCCTGTGGTGAGAAACGATGATGTACAAACTGATGATGATCGCTCTGTAGAAAGCGGTACAAGCATGACAAGTGGAAGTATCCCAACAAATGGCAGTGGAATTTCAAGCACGCTGAACTACAGTGGAGTAAAAAACAGCATTTTAGCAGAATTCGACTTGGTGTCAAAAGGACGCCAGTCCAACAACAGATCAGAGGGATTTCAAAGGCGAGGAAGAGGAAACAGAGGAAGAAGAGGTTCCAACAAACAATCCGGAACTTCGAGCAGCCCCGTGGGAAGTCGAACAAGGGGAAAGACGGCGACAAAATGATGGATGAAAAAACTGTGATCAATCTATCGACGAAAACACTAAGTAAGATGGAAATTGATTTACTATCTAAGGGTCTTTCTTTTTGTCCCACGAATAGCTTTGATTATACGCAAAGTCGTATAGATTTATTCTTCTTTACTCGTAAGTTGCGCATGCGCAAATGGCATGCTTCTAAGGTCAATACTCAAAGTGCTAAAGTACCGAATACCACAAGTGAATAAAGGATAAAAGATGTGGGGTTATTGCATACTATGAATGTGTTAGCTGATACTAATACTGACGATTGTGACCCTACCACAAGCCTTGAACTTGAAAATATCCCTTTTGATCTTAGTGCTAAGAACGAATTTAGACCTAAATCTGTATTTTTGCCGCAAATTAAAAACGATGCCATAGAAGTATTCGAAAGGGGAGTAAATGAAGAACTGTGGAAAATATCTAAACACAAAACTTTTGGTAATTGGAGTAACATCAGTAAGGCTCAAAGAATTGCCCTTGATTACCTTAAGAAAGATAACACAATTGTGATAAAAAAATCAGACAAGGGTGGAAATGTAGTTGTCATGTCGAAAACTGATTATGTGAATGAAGGCCTGAGACAGTTAGCTGAGGCTGACAAATATGAAAGGAGTAATAGGATGGAGTACGAACATGCTATTAGACAATTTCAGACAACATTATATGAATGGAAAAAACAAGGACTGATCGAAGATACAGAATACAAATTCTTGGATTGCAAATTCCCGAAACTGGCAGCTTTATATCTGTTGCCCAAGATCCATAAAGAGCCACTCAATCCACCAGGGAGACAATAGTGTCATCAAGAGGGAGTTTTCTAGAAAACGTTTCTAGATATGTTGATTTCTTCCTCCAAGGTCCAGTCCAACAACTTTCATCTTATGTTAAGGACACCGGAGATTTTCTCCGAAAAAAACAAAAAATTGAGTGGAAACACGAATACTCTTTACTCATAATGGATGTGTTCAGCTTATACACGTGTATACCACACGATAAAGGAGTAGGAGCATGCAGACATTTTTTGAGCAACAGATCTGCATCATACTTGGCGCATACTGAAATGCTGCTTGAAATGATAACCACCTGTCTCAAGCAGAACTACTTCTTATTTGACAATAAAATATACCACCAAACCCTCGGTACTTCTATGGGGACCTGTTTTGCGCCATCTTTTGCAGGTCTCTATATGGGGTACTGGGAGGAGGAAGTAGTGAGTAAGTTGGACACATTCAAAGAAAAGATCCCGATATACGTCAGATACATCGATGACATCTTTTGTATATGGGACGGGAATGAAGAAGAAGCTTCTGAATTTGTTGCTGTGCTTAATACTAATGATTTCAATCTCCATCTGACTTCGCAATGGTCAAAAAACTCACTTGAATTCCTTGACCTCAAACTATCTGTTGAGAATAACAAAATTGAAAGCAGTCTTTTCAGAAAAAGTACGGCGGGTAACAGTCTTCTTCACGTTGAAAGCTGTCATCCTAATGCACTCATTCAGAGCATCCCATTAGGCGAACTATTAAGAGCCAAGCGCAATTGCAGCACTGCAGAGAAATTTATTGCAGAATCGGAGGTGATGTGCGAACGGTTCTCACAAAGAGGGTACACAGAGAAAACCATCAAAAAAGCTATCACTGCCGTATCCAAACGAACAAGAGACTCTTTGTTAGTAGATAAATCGCAGGAAACGGAATGTATGAATAACAATGAAGTTAGCCAAAACCTTAGGTTTATAACAACATACAGCAGACAAACTAAAGCAGTCCGGAAAAGTTTGAATAAATATTGGCCAGTACTGGGAACAGATAAAGACCTTGCAAGTTGTACTGGATCTAATCCACAAATTACTTTCAAAAGGGCTAGATCGCTGCGAGATACGTTATGTAGGGCTGTTGAAACAACTAAACCCATGATCCCTGGCATTCAAAGCTTTTATACATGTCGTAGCTGTAAAGCCTGCAAAAACAGCAGAAATAAAAAGGAATGTACTTTATCGTCGGCATGTAGACCCTATGTCAGGGGCGTGGCTTGGATGCCGAGGAGGTAGGCAGCGTGAGCTCGGAGCTCCGTGCCCGATCCTGAAAAATATCCTGAATACCTGATCGGACCCCAACGAAACTGTTATAATCCGGTACTGGAAGGTGCCACGGAGGGTCCGGCGCCGACGGCGGTCGACCCGAGGCCGTTCCCAGCCTGGTATTTGAATCGGAAAGTTGGTCTCAGGCGTGAAGTCATCAAGCTAAGATGGCGGCGGTGGCCTGAAGCACGGGGACGACGGAGTCACAGGCCCGGATCCACTTTATGGGCTGCTGCTCTATTCCGATGAGAGGTATAGGCGGACGCTTCTGACCTCCCTCGGGGATCTAGAGTGGACCTTTCGCGCGCTACCAGTTGTGGATGGGAGCCGAACCCTTGGTAGTGGTGGCGACGACATGGCGACAATCCAGTGACGATGGCCCCGGCTCTCTGAGCACGACTGGCGCCGGACAGCTCAACGGCCCATCGGAAACCCTAATCCCAAGAGGCGGCTTTGGCCCCGAGTTTAGAGTGGTGCCCAAGGCGTGGAACGCAGTGGACCTTCCCACTACTGCTACAGGGGGACTTTCCTGAGGGCGAGGCCCTGCAAAGTGGGGAGCGGGTACAGAGGCGGCTTTGGAGGCCACCACTCTCTCCAGCCCAGATGGGGAAGCCGAAAGGGAAGGGGGATGGTGCGACCGACACCGAAGCTACAGAGGGAGCGGATCGGAACCAGTCGGCGCTGCAGCGTATGCAAGACCGTATCCTGGAGGCCATCGCCACCACAAAGGACGCCTTACAGCAGGACATAGCCCAGGTGGCGACGGGCTTGGGCCTCCTGAAAGCTGACCATGATAAGCTCAAGGACAGGGTGAAGTCCGTGGAAATCACGGTTCAGGAATTGGCCCCGAGCCATGCAGCGGTGAAGGCGCAGATGGCGGATGTGATGGATCGGTTGAAAGTGCTGGAACGGAGGGCTGAGGACGCGGAAAACCGGAATAGGCGCAACAACGTGCGCCTCGTAGGCCTGCCAGAAAAAATCGAAGGAGATGATATGGTGAGCTATCTCGACAACTGGTTACGAACTGAGGTGGCGCCAGAGGGATTGTCCCCCTTCTTCTCCCTTGAGCGAGCACATAGGGTTCCAGCGCGTCCACCGGCCCCGGGCCTCCCGCCTCGCCCAGTGGTGTTCAAGTTGCTCCATTACAGGGACAGAGACTGGTTATTGCAGAGAGCGAGGGAGGCAGGACCTTTCCAAGTGGACAACAACAGGGTCACTATGTTCCCAGACTACACGTTTGAGACACAGAAGCTCAGGGCTAATTTCTTGTCCCTTAAGCGGGAGCTCCGTGATGAGGGCATCAAGTACTCCCTGCTCTTCCCAGCGAAGTTGAGAGTGGTGGTGGATGAACAGACACTCTTCTTTACAACCTCGGCGGACGCCTGGGCCTGGTGGGACACCTACAAAGCGGGAACAGATGGCGCCAAGGCCAGGGAGGAGGAGGCTAATGTGACACAACCGATCAGGAAATCTCAACGGATCAGGAAGAACCGCAGGAGGACCGGCAGGCCTTCGGTGTCGCAGACGGAGACGGAGAGGCAGGCGGCCCTACAGGCTGTGGTGAACTTATCCAACAACACCAGGAGCCAGTCCGGGAAGGGCACGGAATCGGAGGACCCGGGCACGGGCTCAGAGACTGGACTCTCGGAATTTGGCGGAGCCCGAGGCCCTATTGTGACGCCGCAGACTTCGGAGGAGATCCTTGAGGCGCGATACACTGGACTAGCGGAGCGAACTTGCTGGTTGGACACCGGGGCGTTGTGCCCGTGGCAGCGGAACACTATTACTTGAGGTTTCGGGGCGCTATGATGTGGGGATTGTGGGGTGGAGTATGCGGGACTGATTTGCTTTCACGAACCTTTCGCATCGATCCGCGCCCTACTGGCCCTTAAGGTCATCGCATTGGAGACTGCGAACATTACTGCCTTTCTTGAGGGGTGGTTGGGAGTGTTGGTTTGGATGGGGGTACTTCCACTTGCGGGGGGGCCTGTCCTGGGGGGGTGGGAATTGAGAGCAGTTGGGGTTGCTCTGGGAGTTGTTGTTGGATGGGGGGTTTGGTTTCCTGTTCGGAGAGGGTGGGGGGGACAATCCGTGGTCGAGGAGCGTGCAAGGTCAATGATTTCTATTGTTCGGTCTGGATGGGCGAAGGGGAATGGCTAGTACCGGGGCATTGAAATGTGTGTCCTGGAATGTGCGGGGTATGCAGTCCATGACACGTAGGCATAAAGTTCAGGCGTACCTCAAGCGTAGGGGGGTGCACATAGCGTTCCTGCAAGAAACGCATCTTAACAAGCAAGAAGGGATTGCGCTGCAGAGGCGATGGAGGGGGCAGCTGTTCAACACGACATTCTCAGCTTTTGCAAGGGGGGCGCTAATTTGGATACGAGCGGGGGTTCCCTTCCAGGTTACTAAAACATTGGTGGACCCTGAGGGCAGATATGTGGCGGTGGAGGGGAGGCTGAGAGGCAGGGTAGTGTCTCTCTGCAGTGTGTACACTCCCAATGTGGATTTACCCGCATTTTTGTCCGCACTTTCGGGTAAACTGGCGGGCTACTTGGCGGGGCCGGTGCTCCTGGGGGGGGATTTTAACGTGGAGGATGTGGTTTTAGATAGGTCCCATCCCCCGCTGCGCGCGTCCCCAGCACATAGGGTGGCCAAGCGCAGGCTGGAATGGCAGGAGAGTTGGGCTCTTACAGATGCATGAAGGGCGTTGCACCCCACTACTAGGGACTACTCCTTTCACGCGCAGTTGCATGATCTACATGTTAGGCTGGACGCGTTTTTGCGTTCATCATATGTACTTTCTGCAGTGGGGGGGCGGAATATTTGGCTCGGACGATGTCGGACCACAACCCTTTGTTGTTGTCCCTGAACTGGATGGTGGACGTTAACTGCGTACCAACATGGCGCCTGCAACCCGACACCCTGGATGACTTGTTGTTCAGGGAGGCCCTTGGAGACTGTATAGAGTGTTATTTTGAGGAGAACGGTGGCTCCGCCTCCACGAGGGCGGTGGAGTGGGATGCGTTTAAGGTGGTGGTGCGAGGGCACTGTATTGGGCACAAGGCTGGGGCTCGCAAAACTTTGATGGATGATTTGGATAAGGCGGAAACGCGGTTGAGGGACTTGGAGAGGGGTCGCCCGAATCACCCTGAGCTACAGGAGGGGCTTAGTGGGGCCAGGGAGGAGCTGGCAGTGGAACTGGAACGGCTGTGCAGCTTTGACCATAAAGCGTACATGACGAGGGCGCATGCGGAAGGCGATAAGGCGGGGTCTATGTTGGCGTGGTTCGCCAAACCAGTCAGGAGGGGTATGCCGATCATGCTGATCCAGGAGACAGGGGAGGAGCCCTGCCATACCCAAACCGGGATACTGAACAAGTTTCTGGCGTATTATGAGGGTCTATACGAGAGTGGAGAAACAGGGGGGATGGATGAGCTGGGCGATTTCTTGGACGGTTTACAACTGCCGAGGGTGGAAGACTCAGAGGCAGAGGAGTTGGGTCGGCCCATTACAATCGGGGAGATAGGGTGTGCAGTAAAACAAATGGCCAGAAATAAGACCCCGGGACTCGACGGCCTCCCGATCGAGTTTTATGGTAAATATCTGGAGTACCTTGCTCCCCAGCTGCAAGCAGTCTACAACGAGGCACAATCGAGAGGTCGGCTCCCAGGCTCCATGTGTGAAGCCATCATGATCCCGCTCTTAAAACCGGGCAGAGAGGGAGCGGCTTTATCCTCCTACCGTCCGTTGTCCATGCTGACGACGGACTACAAGATCCTGAGTAAAATCCTTGCCAACAGGCTGCTAGTGCACATGACTGACCTTGTTCATAAGGACCAGTGCGGCTTTATCCCGACATGCAACACCACCCACAATATCCGAAGGCTTACGAGATTGATGGGGGCAGACTGGCCGGGCGCCGTCTCTCCATTTGTTCTATCTATTGACATAGAGAAGGCCTTCGACAGTCTTGAATGGGGATACTTGTATGAGGTGATGCGGCGTTTCGGGCTGGGAGACGGATACATAAACTGGACCAAGGTCCTGTACACTGACGCGGTAGCTAGAGTCCGGGTGGGCACTCTGATCTCGAGGCAATACCCCGTCCGGCGAGGCACTAGGCAGGGGTGCTCCCTATCTCCTCTCTTGTTTGCCCTGGCAATGGAACCCTTTGCTGTGGAGGCCAGGTCGGGCCGCCACTACGCCGGATTATCGTATAGGGACAGGCCACATCTCATCTCATTATACGCAGATGATCTGCTGATGTTCTTGGCAAACGCGGGCTCAGAGCTTTTGGGGGCGAGACGGCTGCTGGAGAGGTTTGGCCGGTTATCGGGCCTGAGGGTCAACTGGCCTAAGTCCTGCTTATTCCCCCTGCGATTAGGAGAACCATGCCCACTCACGGCGCAGGAACTCCGGTGGGAACCGCACTGTTTGCATTATCTGGGAGTCTATGTCTACCACACTCCGGCGGATCTGCTGGAGGGTAACATCACCCGATGTATTAATGCTCTGCGAGGGAGCATGGATTTCTGGTCTACACTGCCGCTATCCCTGGCTGGTCGGATCTCCCTGCTTAAGATGGTGGCCCTGCCCAGGCTGTTGTATTATTTTAGGACGCTCCCGGTGTGGATCCCGAGCTCTGTTTTTCGGCGCCTGAGGTCTCTGGTCATAGCGTTCTTATGGGGCGCGGGGAAGAGGCGTATAGCGCTGGACACTCTACTACGCCCCAAGGATGAGGGAGGATTGGCAGTGCCTGATTTTGAAGGGTATTATCTGGCGGCGCAGCTACAGGTCTTCACTCAGGAGGTCGCGAGAGTGTATAGAGGCCCTGAGGAAACAAGGGCAGAAGGTACCCCGCGACACGTGCTGGCGTACATTACATTGCATCAGAAGCTCATGGTTAGGGACCTGACGGTTGAGGAGCAGACATTCCGACTCTGCTGGAACCGGGCACGTAAACGAGCGGGGGTCCGCCTTATGTACGCTCCTGAAATCCCGTTGGGGATGGTCATGGCCCTCCCTCACGGAGGAGACTGGTCGCGCTTGCTGGGGTGGGAGGAGGCGGGGATCCACATGCTGGGCGACTTATACGAGGATGGGGTACTGCTGCCGTTTCAGGAGTTGCAGGAGCGATTCGACCTACCGCGGGGCGACTACTTGTTGCACGCGGCGGTCACGGGCGCCATGCAGGCTCACTGGGGGGAAGGCTTGCAGGAACCGGGCGTCTCTATGGCATGTCAATACACGATGATGGCAGCAGGGACCTTTAAGGCCATCACCTGCTTGTACTCCAGGATGCTGCGGGAGACCCTACAGCCTCTAGCGGCTCTGAAGGCCAAGTGGGAGTTGGACCTCCAACTGGAGATCCCTGATACGACCTGGGGCCAGTTGCTGCGGCGAGCACGGAAAAGCTCGAGGAACGCCAGGTTTCAGTTAATTAACTTTTACGTCATTCACAGGGCATACCTCACGCCGGGGAAAATACGACAATATTTTGGGGTGGAACAAGCTGCTTGCCCCAGGTGCAATACAGTTGGTGCGGACTTGGGTCACATGTTATGGGATTGCCCCTCCCTGGGGGACTACTGGCAGGAGATTGGGAGGGCCCTCAACAGTGCAACAGATAGGGACATTCAGTACACGAAAGCAGTGGGGGTCCTCCATTGGTTTCCACACACGCCTAGAAATAAGACTACCAGCAAATTTATAGACTTGGGGCTAATTCTGGCTAAGCGGGAGATAACGAGAAATTGGAAATCAAGAACAGGGCCCACATATAAAAGATGGTATGGGGAATGCCTGCGGTGGGCGGCATGTGAGAGCACCTTGAGGTACCAGGTGGCCTGGAGAACGAATGATGAGAAGGCTATGGAGAGGGCGACTGCGTGGGAAATGATGGTACAGGCGCTCCGAGAAACAGCCGACGAGGAGCGAGAGGACGTGGAGGAGCCGGGTACTGCTAACCCTGTCACCTAACCGGGGGACACACCTTAGTGAATGTATGTACTTCCTACGCCACAACAGACGTTCTTTCGACAGTGATTTAGCACAGCGCGACCACGGGGGGCCAGGTTGTTGGAATTGGCGGGCTGTTGGGGATCGAAAATTTTGGGGTGGGGGAGGGGTTAAAATCACAAAAGCAACCCATCATTACTTTGGTACTAATAGCGTCAGGCAAATGTAAGGTATCACAAGAACTATTAGTGGACGGAGGCCGAGCTGCGCCTAAGGAGGGGGCGGGCCTCCCAGAACGGGGAACAATGGAAAATGTCATCTCTTGTTTTATGGTGAATTATAATTTTAATTCTAATGTCTGTACAATTATATTGGTGATGCAATAAAAACGATGTTAAAAAAAAAAATGTAGACCCTATGTCATCAAGAAACACACATCATGTAACACAGAGTATGCTGTGTATGCGCTGTTCTGTCCATGCGGATTAGCCTATATCGGAAGCACCATCGATAAGGCCAAAATTTGTGTTTTAGAGCATTTACGTGCTATAAAAAATATGGACAAAACGTACCCAATAGCACGCCACTTCCAAAGTCACCACGAACAAAACACGAACCTACTTAGCTTCGTGGTACTTGACTTTGTTAAATTGGATGTGCGAGGTGGTGACAGACTTAAAGAACTTCGGAGACTTGAGTCCAAGCTCATCATCCAATATAAAACAATGACCCCATCAGGCCATAACCTTGATGAGGAATTAGCCGTCCACCTGGGATGATTCTAGTAAATGTATGTATTTGAGCTTATATAGCGCACAGCTACCCGCAGTGGGTTTCCCGGCGCTTGCTTAGGGAACCCGTCCTGGTATTCCCCTGTGAGATAACCCCGGCAGGGTATCCACAAGGTGAAAGCCAGGCATCCCGCCGCGAGGGGCCGTTGTGGAGATTAAGCAAGCTATTGCCCAGAGTCGCAGAGTGTGAACCCGTGAGTCGAGAAGGCACCGGAGCGAGAATTATCGAGTCTGTGGAATTTTTAGCCCAAGACCCGCCGAGGCGGGGAATTGAACCCTGGTCCAGGACCGATCTCAGCTTCCGGGTCTGCCGCCTCTAACCCCTGAGCCACACTTCTCCAAGACTGTGTCTGATAGTTGAACTCTTGCAAATGCACTCCTTATTTTTGTAGAACAACAATCTTTATGCCGTGAACCTACTGTGTTTTTATGTAAATGTATTTTTACTGTTCGTAGTTGTTTTTCTTTGAGGTGACACATAATTTATTTTATTTTACTTTTTAGATATCATTTGACTGAGCTGAAGACCGAAACATTTCTAAACTCGAAGATTCTAACATAAAGCCATTCATTAAGCTCCTGCCCACTTGGGCGTTATTTATGTAGAATATATCTATAACAATGACTTAATATACTTCGGTAGTGTGTTCTAAAGACATTAATATTAACCCACATGGGTTCAATACCTTTACGAAAGCGTTTTTGTGAAACGGAAGTATGACTTGCGAAAAAGCACTCTGAATATCTTACGTTAAATAATATTCAACAAGTTAGCAAAATTAGCAGAGGCATAATGTTATTGCATATAAGTGAAAATGATGCATTAGAAATGTAAACATGAGCCATAGAGAACATTTAGTTTGTTAATTAAGGTCAAATGCCAGTCTGTCTTCATTTTTTGTTACTTTGTAACCACGTGGTGGTATAAAAAGGAAAGCAACGCGAAAACAGGCACTCGTGAACAAGGGAGTGTTCCTGAAACGCGTTGAGTGTTATTTGCCATTCTGACCTGAAAATAAACGGAGGTTGACTGCAGCAGATTCAGTGTCCGTGATTGCTGTCCTGCTTTGAATATATATATATGTGGCGGGATGTAAGGACTCACGGGACTAGTAGGAGTAGGTAGTGAAGGTTTTATTGCTTTTAACAAACGCCGGCGGCGTACTATAGTCCGAGATTAAGGTAGGGGGAAACAGTATCTTTCTCCCTTGGTGAAAGCCGCTCCTTCCACAGCTCCAGTCCTGTTCTCCTCCTCTCCAGAGGGCTTCTGGGATATGTAGCGCTGGACCGGCCGTCGTTGCCGCCAAAGGATAACAATTAAGGGAAGAAATTGACTTGCGTCAGTCTGGAGTTACGTTCTATACAGTGGTAGGGAAGGGAGTGAGGAATCACACTTGTGCCCAAAAGAAAAAGAAACCAACATCCCTTCGTGGTGCCGAACAAGTGTGAGCGATAGGGGATGCAGGGAAACATACGTTAGTGCTTTCAGGGTAGTTTAAAACCCTGTCTACCCGCCCAGCTGAGGATACGCTCACGTACCTGTGGGAGCCACGCTTCCCGTGAAGCGTGGCTGGGCGAAACGCCTTATCGTGGGCCTCCTGGCTTCTGTGTTCCTCGGGTCGCCTCCGCTCCAGAGTCCTCTCCGACCTCCTCCTTCTTCTCTCCGCCTCCGTCTCCTCCGCTGTTTTCTCCGTATTCTCCTTCTATGTCACTCACTCCTTCGCTTCCCTCGCAGTCTCCTTCTTCTCCTCCAGGTGTAACACACACTTTCAGGACGGGTCTTCTGGTATTTACTGTGATCGCGTCACTGCTGGGGGCGAGGCTTTGTTCGAACTCAGCCCAATTAAAGAAACAGTGTTCCTCCACAGCCTCCGGGTCGTGTGATGTTATCTTGGTGTTCGCCAGTCTCCAATATTCGGGTTGCTGCAGAAAAAGAGGTGAGAGATTATTGCAACATGACGCGTCTTGATCACATGACATGTTCAAGACCCCATAGTGAATTTATACAGTTGCAACTTGAAATTGGCTCTTCCCAACTCGCGCATAGAGCTAGACAACAGACTAATATCGCACAATGTACATAGGCTAAAACATATAAAAAACTGCTTCATTTCATTGCATATAAGATTTCCAAATGGATCTGCTTTCTCTGCTATCAAATAATTGCCTGAATTGCCTACCTAGAATAAATATGGCATAAATACATATTCGAAATACAGGGCAAGTGCCCATATCAATGGTAGTATTGAAATAGCCTAATCAATTGTCGTGGTATCCATATTGAAGTACGTCTGTTGACAAACTAAAGTGCATAGTGCCAAAATATATGCCACAAGGATTTAGTAACAAGTGCTCAAACAACTGTATAGGTGATAAAAGTAAAATCCAAGTCAACGATTTTATGCATAATTGACTTACTTACTAAATATTAATAAATAAATAAATAAATAGATAGCATGGACGAATACTCTTAAACTGAATCTCATCAATATAAAGTGCTAAGAGCAAAATAATCCATATCAATACCAGAATACCTAAAGCCAATTGGCCGAGACCTTAAAGTGCAAAATCTTAATGAAATGTGCAAAACACGCTGTGTTCATCTGTAATAGGACCATAATCCAAAGTCCTACTACTACAATGCTCTTCATATTTCCAAATTGAACAGTAATATGCGATGCTCCTCTAACAACACAATTCATATTCAGCAGATCCCCATACCCCACAGACACTGAATGAAAACCAGTAAAACCAGAAAACTAGTAAAACCAGTTAAAATCCGATAAAAGTAAGGTTAAAAAATATAGAGATAAAAACCGATCAAGCCTACAAAGAGTGCATAAAAATTCCATATCGCAAATCTAGCAGCAAAATTCATCAACACAACCAATACATGATTAACTGGATTAAACATTTGACATACAATTGAGATGCACAGCACACTGATCTGTAAGCAAGTTCATTCTAAATACAGATTGTGACCAGTAAAATAGTTTATAAAAAGTTATACAGATCATCTCCAGTGTTCAGGCCTTAGGGATCTTTGTGTCTAATTGTAAAATATACTGACTCTCCAGTTGCTGCAACCTCTTTTCTGTTTTACCCCCTCTTTGTGCCCTGGGGACTGCGTCTATTACAAAATAACTGAGATCTTTCAAGTTATTCTGATGTACAAGTTTAAAATGACAATAGCACGGAGATGCTGTCAAATCCGAATAAAAACCTGAAGCTTACCCCCAGATTCATCAAACCCAAATTCTGCGATTTCTAAATAGCGAGAAATACCGAATCGCAATTTAGAAATCGCAGAATGGGATTCATGAACAAATGCGATTAAAAAAAGCGAATCGCAATCGGCCGTAATTACCGATTGCGATTTTCGCAAAATCGCATAAAATTCGCAGAATCGCCCGTTTTCCATGTTGAAATTGCGATCTCGCAATTACCGAAATCGCAAATTGCGATCTCGCTAATTGCGAGATCGCAAAAACGGGAAGTCGCATTTCGAGCACAGTGATGACATCACAACCAGGAAGCAGGCAGTTCCCTCCCTCATTCTGAATACTGAGCCTGAAGTGGAAGCAGCACTGTCCACAGCTCCACTCCAGACCACCTCCAGCTCAAAATCAGGAGACACCCCACTGCAGAAAATGTCCCAGGAAGCAGCAGAGGGCAGTTCCTCAGGAAGGAAACGAAAAATCTAATTCTCAGAGCAAGAATTGGAATACCTAATTGAGGGAGTGAGCAAAGACCATGACCGGCTCTTTGGGAAGGACTCAAGGAGGGTGCCTGAGGCGGACAAAAGACGCATTTGGATGCGCATCCGCGCCAAAGTAAATTCCGTGGGAATGACCCAGCGCTCCATAGATGAATTAAAGAAGAGGTGGTATGACCTCTGAGGGCGTGCCAAGGAGAGGATTGCAGAGAGGCTGGGGGAGCGTGTCGCAACAGGAGGAGGAGAGCCCACTGTACCACCCAACACCCCACTGGAGGACCTTGTTGAGGACACCCTGAATCCCCAGGCATGTGTGGGTGGTAACCCGGTTGGACTCGTTCCGACCCACCCAAGAATCACAAGGTATGTGTCATGCGAGTGCAACCCTGTCCCCTAACAATGGCCATGACCCCAGAGCAGCCCATTAGAAACCCCAGTCATGCAGCCCATGCACACCAGAAAAGCCCTATTGCATTGTGGGACATGTAGTCTCACCAGAATTTCCATCTAGCCCCATACAGCCATACAGCCAGACCTGTCCAGTGAGAGACAATCCTACAGCCAGTCAGGGAATGCCAGCCTGCATGCATGTAGCAACCTTCCATGTGCAAGATACATGTCATTAATCAACGTCCACTTTACATCACAGGTGGCGCTGAAGAACCCAGCACTGATAGTGAGGCCCTGAAAATAGATGACAATCCTGAGGACACCGAGGGAGACGTCCATCCTTCCCCTCAACCAGGACCATCAGGGCAAGCAGCAGCACCAGCAGTAGTACCACCACCTGCCCCTGTGGACAGGGCCACCTCAGCAACAAATGGCGCGCCAGAACCTCAGCGTGTGACACCCATGCCAGTGGCACTGGCACCAACAGCTGCTGCACATAAACAAACCTGGCGCACAGCCACTGTGAGAACACAGTCCAGCGGACTGGTGAGGGAGCCGCGCAACACAACACCACGCGCCGGCAGGGGGGTGAATGTGCG
Organism: Lissotriton vulgaris; assembly: GCF_964263255.1. Lineage (NCBI taxonomy): Eukaryota > Metazoa > Chordata > Amphibia > Caudata > Salamandridae > Lissotriton > Lissotriton vulgaris. The sequence goes on from NC_141695.1 coordinate 1,377,050,443, forward strand.
GGTACCTGGCCTGTCAATTGAGCGCCGTATACTCCGCATACACCAGAAGCAGGTACGTCATCTTGCAGCCATTCACCTACAGCTGCACAAGACTGCTAGGAATGTGGGACAGCTCTCAGACAGAATGGAGAGGATGACCGCTGCAGTGGAGGAAAACACCCAGGCCAAGTTGACCCAGCGGGACGTCAACCGGCTGCTGACCCGCCTGTCTGCGTACACACGCTCGAACCACATCATAGGGAATGCTACCTCCCAAATCTCACGACGCTCGTTGGCCATGCAGATACAAATGATCCAATGCTGCCAGGATGTTGCTAGGGCACTGGAGCAAGTTACCACTGCAGTGCAGGGTCTGCAGGCGACTGGTCATGGCCAGGCAAGTGGGGGGATGACGCAAGTGAGGGCAATTCAAGCCACAGCAGCCAATCGTTGCCACTGGTGCCAGTACCCTGCCGCAGCACCAGGCCCACTGCTGCCTCATGGGCAAATGCTGAGAAAGAGGTGGAAAGGCGACTTGGAGCATCCGCCCGGAGGCGCCATTGATAATTTATTTTGTACCATTAAGGGCCATGCTGCTGAGACAAGCATGTCCTCCTCACATACATGGGGACGTATAACTCAATACACCTCTCATGTCACTATATGAAAAAATGCCACTTTATTGTGAAAAAAACAATAATATATATTCAGTACCAGTTAATCTGACTCATGTCATTTTTTAAATTGTCATGCATGAGTGAAGTGTTGGGTGAGGGGAGTGGGTGCACTAGAAACAGTTAATTGTGATTTGGTTGCGGCGCCTGTGTCCTTCAGCAGGATTCTCTCCGCGTGCATGACGCACATGTGCAGGTTGGCGGTTGTCCCCTTCTGACTCACTGCCAGAGATCTCTACAGGTATCCTGCGCTTGGTAGCAATGTTGTGGAGTATTGCGCACACGGCCACGATGCGGCAGCAGACCTCAGGCTCGTATTTGAGGGCCCCACCAGTCTTGTGAAGTATGCGGAATCAGCTCTTCAAAAGCCCAAATGTCCTCTCAATTGAATTTCTTGTGCGTATGTGTGCAGCATTGTAAAGCCGTTGCTGTGGTGTTGCAGGGTTGAGGTATGGGGTGAGGAGGTACACACGGAGACCGTAGGCGCTGTCACCTCAATGAAAGGAGCAGAGGGTGAGTGCCTGTTATGCGCAGCTACATGGTCACAATGTACTAGTTGGTGGCATGTGTACTTACCTAGTAGGTGTCCTTCCCCAAAGTCTCCCCTGGCCAGTCGTGTGTGCATGCCGCTGTGCCGGAATATGAAGGAGTCATGTGTGCTCCCCGGGTATTGTGCCACTATGTCCGTGATGATTGTCTTAGCGTTGCACACCATCTAGATATTCAGGGCGTGGTAGGACTTGCGGTTCCGGTACATGTATTCTGTTTGTGCAGGTGGGCAAATGTGGATGCGGGTACAGTCAATGCATCCTATTACAAGTGGGAATTGCGCAATGTTGTAGAAATGAAACTTGGTTTGATTCAAGTCCTGTTGGGTGGTCGGGAATGTGATGTAATGGTGTAGCCTCCAGGAAACTCCTTAGGCAGCGTGACATGGTGTTCTGGGAGATCCCCCCTGCAATGGCAACTACCCCCTAGAAGCTGCCGGAGGCCAGGAGGTGCAGGCAGCACAAGACCTGGACATGGGTGGGCACAGCATTGATCCTCCTTGCTGGGTGCTGCATCCGGGGGTCCAGGTCCCGGATCAGCTTAGTGATCATTGCCCCATTCAGGCGGTACTTGGAGTAGATTTTCTCTGCAGTTTGGCTCAGAAGGGTGATCCGCTGGCGAAATATTCGCTCCTGGATCCTTTCTGCAGCCTGGAGCCTTCGCCGCCTGACCACCATGTAGAGTCCTGGCATTGTGAGAGTCCTCATGCTCCTACTTTGTCTCCTTAAGTGGGTTTGATCAGGCCTGCACCTGTGGATAGTTATTTTCCTTCATGGTTACCACCTGGTTTGGTTCTCCTTAAATGCGCGTCGCAAATAGCGATTTTCTGATTTTTTGCTATTTGCGAGTTTTCATGAATTGCGTTAGCGATTATTTCGCGAGTTCGCAAAACATTTCTCAGAATCCATGGATTCTCGCTAAATCCGACTTGCTATAGGGGTTACTCCTAGATTCTGCGAATTATTTTGCGAATTTGCAAATATTTTTTTGCGAATTCGCAATTTTGGAGTTTTTCTAATCATGAATTGCTTTTTTTTATTGCGATAGAAATAGCTAATTCACAGCTATTGCGACCGCAATTTTGGTTGATGAATCTGGCTGTTAGTACTTCCCACCTATTGGAGGTTACAGGTACATTCTAATACGTATACCGCATGGTCAGTTTTTGCAAGTAAATAGCCACTTAATTTTACATGGGGTTTTAGAAAAAACATCCAGGTACACATGTTTATTGATCCCAAACTTACAAGCCCTGCAGAAACTGACACATAGTCATATTCATTTGTTCATCTCACAGCACTTTATCTGATGTCTTCATAGTAGGATTGTAGTTTCCTTTTGACCCTCAGATATTTCTTTCGTTTCTATAGTGTTAACAGGGCATGTATCTGTTGGGTCGTTAATCTAGCCCTAGGACCCTGTTTTAACGTTGTTTTTTCTTTGTTCTGTTCGATAGCCAGTTGCCCGTGTTGGCTACCTCTGGACTTGTTCTAAGAAGGGCATCCCTCATCGAGGGTTCCCTTCTAAAAGTAATAGCTGGCAAATCATTGAGTATCGGAGCTAGAGTGAAATCTGTTTTTAAGATGGGCCAGTTCTTCTTAACGATGTTCCTAACTTGCTTCTCTTGGCAACTGTAAGTTGTAATCAACCTGACCATAATATCATCAATATGTGCACTTTGGGTATAAAATACAGGGTTGGAGCGATGGGGTGATCGTTTTAAAAAAAATTATACTCATTTTTACTAATCAATCCCTCCCTCTTCTATTGTGCCAACTCCTTGTAAACTAGGTCCTTCACTCGTTTTTGTCCTAAAATGATGCTTTCCTGTAGCACATAGGGTCTCTCAAGTGTCTCTCTGCCTCCTTTATATATGCATCACGGGGCCATAATACTACTTTTGCCCGTTTGTGGGCTTTGTTCATTATTATGTTGCCATTGTCGTTGATTTTCCGTATGAGTTTGGAGTACTGCCTTTCCGAATAGCTTCTATGCTTTTTTTTTTTCATGGGCAATAGTCCGATTGAGCTCTTTTACATCCTCTATTACACTGTCACTGAAGACGTCTATTGCGTTTTTAGGCATCATAGGAACAAACGTCGACGGAGGACGAAATGGACTCAATGCAGCACTCCCACTAGTAATGCCCATTTGTTGGAGCTCTTCTTGGGTATCTGGAGTGGATTCATCCGTGTGCCCTGCCAGTGCATACATGGATCTCAGTGTGGAAACATCCGATGCTTGAAAGTTCATACTTGGTTGAGTACTTGCAACGATAGTGGTAGCAGCATCACTTGCTTCGTTCAATTTGATAAGTTTTAATTTCCTTATAAATGTAAACACATCTGTGCGTGATTGAACGTATTTGAATCTATTTCTTGGACAGAATGATAATCTCAGATTGCAGGGGCTGTAGGTTCTCTCTCACTCTTTTTCCTCTCTTGTTGCCTCCTCCACTTGCGCCTCTGTTTGCGGCATTTGTTCAGCTTACAGCGTTTTTCTTCTAGGTGGGTCTCGGCCTGAGTGTATGCCGGCGGTCCTCTATTATAAACCCCAATTCCTCAGAGGGAGTGAAGTTTCTCTGGGGCTGTTGTGGCTGGGCCGACAAACTGTCTTCATCAGAATCTAGACTGCTAACCACGGAGCTTAGGTCAGTATCAGATGATTCCGCATTATCTTGGCTTTGCGCCGAAACTACAGGTGCTTTAACCACTATCGCTTTTCTTTTCACAGTCTCAAACTTTTTCGAGAATGTAAAAACTCGGCCAGTTTTGTGGTCCTTTTTTTCGCGCTCAAATGTAAACACTTTGCGCGCTTTTATGATTTCTTCGTGTTTATCGAGACACTTTTATATCGCCTCTCTTCCTTTGGCTACAGTTTCTTGCTGGCCCAGAGCCTCTAATTCTTGATTTAAAGAGTCAATTTGTTTGACAATGTCCATTCTATCGATCTCAGTGTATTTTATTAAAATACAGCACATATTCATGGATGCCTCCAGGTTGTTAGTCTCTCATTCTTTTAACATGAGGGGGTTGGGATTCTCAAAAGATGGCGCAATGAGAACCCGCAAAAAAAACCAACAAAAAAAAAACACGCACACACACACACACACACACACACACTCACCCCTTTCTTGGATCCTACCCTTTCAACTACTGGCTTTCGTCCATCAGCCACTTTCAACCATTGGCTTGACACTGTCAATGACATATTTGCTCAGTAGAGTGAAGTATTCACCCCTGAACTTATTTTTGGGGCATTTGGATGTATCTTTTCACCTCCCCTCCTGTGCTTGCACTGACCCACACGAAGGACTACTTTACAACGATAGCCCTATCTGTCCGCTTTTTCCGGCTCCCTCCTGTGTGTCTAATGTGCTAACTGCATATGTTAGCACTTCAAACCTAGAGCTTTTGGCTTTCGCATGCTTATTATAAAACAAAACTTGGCTGGAGCGAGAGAGATACTTAACGAAGGGCTTGGCTAGATCTCTATTAGTCTATTTTTTCCTGCAATGAGTATTGTGCATTGTTAATCTACACCCTCTGATTTCAGTTGCTATAGTTACTTTTTTAATTTTGATTTTACAAGATGTTTTATCAATGTCTTTGATGCTTTGTTTGCTGTTGCATTTTGTACTGAATTTTATATTCCAATTTATAAGCAATAAAAGCCATGATGATGAATTACAGCAGAGCGTGCCTCAAAGCTCCCCACGCTCATCTAACCAAATCCTGCTGCAGATAGCCCGAACACAACGAGGCTTGAAAAGAGGCAGGTCCACTGCAGCCCAAGGGGATGGGCTGCTGAAGACACTTCTAGGGAGCATCTGCTTGCACTTAATTTGTAAACAATGAGGGCAGGGGCTCAGAGTTATTCTTAGGAGCCTGCTATCAGCACTGGCGAATGCGCGGGTTGCCTAACGCTAAACCTGCCCAGTCTTGATTCCACCTCCTGCCTCTTTCTTCAATCACCCTACACTTTCAGGCGCTTTATCTCACTTTTGCAAGTTTTTCATCCTTGCTTTCTCCCTATGTAACTGGTTTCCTATCTTTCTCTTCCTCTTTCTTTTCCTATTTTTTGCCTTTATCTTTCTTGCTGTGTTTAAAGTAAGTTGATGAAATGTTGGTCCTATTCCTCACAAATGAGTGCGATTGCTCACCGCCTGCAACCACCAGCACTACATAAGCACTGGCATCAGCACTGATGAAAATCCCCTCACTCAAAGAAAACATTCTTTAAATCCATCTTTTCTGTATTCAGTAGTCCAGGGGCATAACACAGGACCCTGCAGCCCCTTCCACCCCCCAGCCCTTTAGTACTCCACCCCACAGTTCTTCAGGAGGCCCTTTTCAGCCCAAGGCCAAAAAACATCACTGAGATATGGAAGACACAGGAGCCCCTCATCTTATTCTGCTGGGGGTCCCATCATTTTGCATTAGGAACCTGCTGCAGGCCCTCATACCTCCTATCATAAAGTTACCAGAGGTGATGGAGTTTCCTGGAACTAGCAAAGAGAGGTAGACAGAGGTACAGAGCACAAAGAAACTAAATAGGGAGGAAACGCTCCAGCTCTATGGCTGATCCCGAAAAAGGCCAGTTAGGAACCAAAACCAGTCCTGGCAAAAAATGTCAAGCCAACCCCGCAGGGGAGGAGGCTCTGACAAGAACAGGGCCACACTGGCTTCACGGTTGGGTCATGGCTGCCCACCCTGCTTTGAAAGCACCCGAAAGCCTACTCCAAAAACGCCAGAGTGGCAGAATGGCCAGCCCACTACCGCTTGCAACACTCGCAGTAGTTGGGCATGAGGCAGGAAGAGAGCAGGAGGATGATCCATTGCTTGGACACCAAGAGTGATCCCCCATAATTGGAAGTTCATTCATTGAAAGGAAGAGGAAGAAGTAAGACAGCAAAAATAAAGATGAAAAAGGGAAAGAAGGAGGAATAGATGAAGTAGGAAAGGAGAATATAAAAGGGATCAGAAAAGAAGGCAGGAAATACATAGATACTGGAAAAAGAAGAGTGGTAAAAGAAAGAGCAACCAATAATAGGGGTGATGCATCTTCTTAAGGATTCCGGTCACGAGAGAAGCAGAGATAGAAAAGGATCAAGGGGATGCTCTGTTGGGACTGAGGAGTCCGGAGACTGATCCTGTGCCCAGAATTGAGTCCACAATGTTACTGGGTGGACATCGGGGGGGGGGTTATGTGGGAGCTGGATGTTTATGCCATAACAGAAATCTCAGATAGAATTTGTGACGCTCCTTTAAAGAGAGGCGCAATACGGGGTATGGTGACTCGTCCTGCCTCACTCACCATGGGTATCTCCTGATCATGTTCCGCTGAAAGGAGTCCTGCATGGAGGAGGAAGGCACATTAATGGACGGACGGCTGGGCCCCCATCTTAAAGTAGTTTCTTTGTGGTTGAGATTTGGTCGCAAAACCATTCTGCCTTCTTAGTGTAGCACTTTCAACGTTTTAAAGTATAATTGTGCAGGTCATGGGCTGTTCCAGAGACTCATTAACTCATCTCGGCATTTATGAAACAAAATAGTGCTAGTTGGGACATCTAGAGAATTTGTGGAGATCTGGGCGAGATATATTTTGGAGCCCCTTGCTTGGAGCAACTTTGAATTTATTGCCCATTTTCTGCTCATTTAAACTCTTGTGTTGCCAAAACTGCTTGCTACTCCTCTTGTAGGTAAACACGCTGAGGGTGACTTGTTAGCAGTTTAGTGGGTAGTGCATAGTATTAAAGTAATTCAGAAAACAATCAAGAGAGTTAGGACAGTACGTGGGCCGTCCTTGTCCCAATCTAGTAATTAAATAATCAACAGAGACGGGCCACCCTAGAGTGACTAGTTTGTCATGTAGTGTCTGACACAACAGGAAGTGTTTAAAAGAAACCTCACACACCAACCTAGTTGGTGTCATGCTTCATCATTGGGTTCCCAGTCGGGCAGCCAAGTGCCACCCGACTGTGCTGCGACACCTGATTACAGTGGAGCTGTTTTTTTGTTTGTGATGAAGTGGTGCGAGTGGTGATGTTTAAAAATACATCTGGGAAACTCACTATACCGTGTTTTATTGTCAGTGGTCCAGGGTATGGTTAAAAAATGAGATGGATAATATGTTTCAGCTCTATAGAAAAATTTAGGTGAGCGTTCTTCAGGACCTTATCAGTGTAGTGAATGGTGTGTTTAAAGTAAAAAGTGAAGAAGTGGGTGGTAAAAACAGTGCGTGCTCGCAACTTTTGTGAGCATGCTGATGATGTGAGCAGGTCATGATTTCATGCTACCAATTGTCCAGTTGCCGCAGTGAACAAAGGGATGTGCCTTAACTAATTATGCTGGCATGATAGTGGCATAAATCGATCAGCAAAAGTTGTAAGCACGCACTGTTTTTACTTATCTTAATGTTTTGTCTGTATGATCTAGCATGCATGAGTGACGCCGGCCATGTATCTCACGTTGAGGTATGATTGGAATCTACACACATGTTTTTTAAAAATGTTGCATGTTGGTTTGTCTTGTTATTTTTCTCTCTACAGGATTTTTTTTACAGCTAAACCAACAATTATAGTTAGTTTTTAATCGCATGGTATACACACCTTAGCGAGTGTGTAAAAATGCGCTACACAGGTGGTTATTAATTTTTACCACCCACTTCTTCTTTTTTTACTTTAAACACACCATTGCCTATATTGATAAGGTCCTGAAGAAAGCTCAACTGAATTTTTCTATAGAGCTGAAACATGTCGACCTGACCTAAGGATAATTCAGACTCTTAAATATAGTCCTAGATTATTATCCATCACATTTTTTAACCATACCCTGGGCCACTGAGATTAAAGCACGGTGTAGTGTGTTTCCCAGAGGTATTTTTAAACATCACCTCTCGCACCACTTCATCACACACAAAAACAAAAAACAGCTCCACTGTAATCAGGTGTCGCAGCACAGTTGGGTGGCACTCGGCTGCCCGACTGGGAACCCAATGATGAAGCATGACACCAACTAGGTTGGTGTGTGAGGGTTCTTTTAAACAATTCCTGTTGTGTCAGACACTGTCCACGGACTTCACAAATTACGTGGTGAGCCTGCAATCTTTGCCCTGAAAACCATGTGCCTCCTGGCACAGGCAAATATTCAATTTTCCATATAATGGCTTAAGACAGAATTGCCTTTCACACTCAAAAAGCCGGGACAGGCGCACAACATGTGGGCCAGTGATTCCTTCCGTTAGGGGGCATAGGTGAGAAGCAGCATATGCCCAAGTGAATGTCCATCTTTGGGCTGTCTCGCCTGATTTGAAGAGGCCCATCCTTAGGAATATTACTTTATAGGGTTTTGACAGGGGGGTGCCAGGTAGGGTTGAGGGTTCAGTTCACTGTAAGTTGCTACGACAAACTGGTTGTGAGACTTAGCTTGGAATGTAAGAATATCCTTTTTTGCTGACTGACTTTTGACGACCCTCCATAAAAGACATTTGAATGAGTCATATAAAATGTTCAAAGGCCAAGGTAAGGTCATTTGTAGATCGATCAACATCTTCCGAATGAAAGTCTGTCAGGGTGATGAGGACAGGTATGAAAATTTCTTGACCCAGATGAGATTTAAAGCTTCCAGTTTCAGCTTTATCTAATTTTAACCACAATTTCAGTAAACTGGCCCTCTGTGCCAGTCTTTGGTCTATATGGCTAAATTCTAATCACATCTGAGATTCCCTAGTAGAATTAGGGAGCCGAATAACCTTGAATGCTGCTGATCTAACCACTGCCCAAGTTTATCTGGAAAGGCTTCTAGTCCATATACCATTGAGGAAAAATCTTAGCTTTTATAACTTGTATTAACGGCAATAATGACGGGCCTGTAAGGGTAGATGCAGTTTTGCTTAAACCTACCACTAACCCAGCTACCCTTTTTTGCAGGGTTTCCATGTGAAGACTTGAGACACCCGAGGTCTGAAATTCTAACGCAAAATATTTGTAGGAGTTTGTTTTATCAATGGTATTATCTCCTCATTTCCAGGACCACGGATGCTGTTAGCATGTCCTTGTTAATTTCTGGCCTGCTGGTGTAACAGTAAGTGACCAGATTATTGAGTGCAGAAGGAAGAACTGCTGTGGAGGGAACCCTAGCTCCTAGTCAAACCACTCACTGTCCGCCTACATGTAAAGGCAGATTCCCGCTGCTTGTGTGTCGGCGGCTGGGCTATCTGAAGAAAATGTGCTGTTTCTCAGTTTCAACCACCGTCGTATAGTCCGTTTGGATTTCCCCCTTCTCGTTGCTTGTCTCGGAGTTGTTAACCAGTTGTTCCATTTGCTCCTTGTGGCTTCAATACCCTCCATCCATGTTTGAGTTTATGATGTAGTGAAAAGAGAAATTGCGTTGCACCGCCATACTGTGGACTACAAGAGCCAGCATTCCAGCCCAGCTGACACCACTCTTCCATCACCGCAGCGGATAAAGCTGCAAGAGGATCACCGCGGCGAGAGAGACGTGCAGGACGTGCCCGGACCAACCCCAGACCAAGGGCCACATTGCTCTAAGACCACCGCCACTCTCGCCGCGTGAGACGGCCGCCTGAGGACTACACCACCCAGCGTGCCCGGGTCCGCGCACATCGAGGACGTCATTACAAAGTGCCCGGAGGTGCTTAAATCAACGCTGCGCCTCCCACGGCGTGGAACACTTTTCTTCTTCTTGCCTGCCCATACCTGTTGTTGTTGGGGGCACTGCTGCATCGCCGTGGGTCCGGCCACATTGCCCTGAGACCACCGCCACTCTCGCCGCATGAGATGGCCACCTGAGGACTACATCACCCAGTGTGCCTGGGTCCCCGCACATCGAGGACGTCATTGCAAAGCTCCCGGAGGCGCTAAAATCAATGCTGTGCCTCCCGCAGCGCGGGATGCACGCGGGCGAAGCCCGGGCCAAGGGCGACCCTCGCCCGTCAGCGGCTGGCAGAGGCTGGGCTGGGCCAGCCCTCTAACATTTTTCTACGGACTGGGAATAAAGTAATCTAAAAGTAAGCCGGCAATTAATTTTGCCCTTGGACACTGGAGGGGGGCTAGTTGGTTGTCTGTTTGTAATCTCCTCTGTGCTGGAAGGTGTACTACAGTCTACAGCTTAGTGGTTTTAGCTTGTTGGTTTCTGACATGGTTTTGTTAATCTATTCCCTACCAAAGCATACATTTTATATGATGAGTAAAAATACACGTAAGGGGGGGGCTGGGGCAGGGGTAGTTGGGACCTTAGATGCCTTTCTCTCATGAGCCGAATCCGTGTTAATACACGAGATTGAGCTCATTGAGAGGAGGCTCTCATTAGACCCACTAAACCCATTTGTAAACCCTGCTTTTGTGTCAGACCCAACCGCAGTGGTGTCAGAGAGTCCCTTAACTCTTTGTAGGCTAACATCTATCCCGCAGCAAGGTCCTTTACAATCTCTACAGACGGCTAATACACCCTGCCCAACTCCATCCACCTCTCCCCGTCTACTCGTACTCGGCAGTCAAGGGTTCAACAAGCCCCTAGAGGGAGAGATCAGCCCATGAAAAGGAAAGCTCGTAGTGCACCCAAAACAAGCCACCAGATTTCCAAACACGCTAGGAACAAAATCCCTGCTCATGGGCTGGGAGTGTCAACAGAAACCACGATGGACTCAGATAATAATAAGGGGGTTAAGGGCAGTGATAATTATCCTGCACCCACGATAGGCCATAGCTCTTCTAGTGATAAACTTGATTTTGTTAAACTGTTGGAGGAAAGGTTTTTAGTTTTGATCAACCCGGTCCTGGTGAAACTGGAAGCAATTGACCTCAGAAGTAAACTAGAAAAGCATTTATGCAAAGAACATCTTATCCCTTCAGGGAATAGACCTGTCAATGAGCAAGCTGACAGAGACCGGAGTGTTGTACCTAGAACATCTCCCATAGGTACAACGCGCCCACCACTAATGTCAACAGGAACGGCAACTCAACTGAACCCCCCATTACATTCTGACCCTAGAGGCAGGATAGGGCCTCAGGGCACCACAGGGAGATTACAGGGAGTGAAAAAATCTATGCACCGGGGAGTGTTCCTTCACCTTTCACCGGAGGCGAGCCCCTACATGATTATCTTAGCAAATGTCCCGAAACTCATAAACCAAGAAGAGGAGCATTGGTCTTCACTTAAAAACAAGGCACTTCACTTCGTGAATGGTAAAACAGGCCTTGGGGATCATTTATTTAGGGAGTTTAAAATGGTGAGAAGGATTGCATGGGTTGGCCAGTCACGAAAAGGTCTGGCAGGAGACTGTGTTGTGTTACGCTTTAAGTCCCCGGAATTGGTGGGCTGTATTCTGGATCAGGTCGGTGCGCTTAGGACTAGTACTGAGGGCATTAATGACCTACCACTGGGATACTTTTACTGACCTGGCATGATCCAAGGGGGTAATGAAGGAAGGCAACATTGGAGCCAGCTAGGATTTACAAATAGTCCAATTCCGCTGACTAATAGATTCGAGGTGTTGAGCATGCTGGATGTTAATGACTGGCTGCTCCCTAAAGTAGATTGGAAAAATTTAGGGGTAAGTCCACCTGAAGGTTACTGCGAGGATACAGCCCAAAGACCTAATACCAGTTTGGAGGAGATTACAACTTTGGCAAAGGATGCTCCACAAGGCAGTAACAATACTAACACGATGGTAGATTGTCTAGGGGCGGAAAATAGCCCAAACATAGCCTTAAGTCCTCCTCCTGCACCTCCTGAATCAGGGAGAACTGTTTCAGGAGGGTCTAACCCAATCACAAAAGAAGGAACAAAAAACCCAAGGATCAAGGGGCTAGTACTCTGAGAAGTAGTGCTCCTGAAGTAAATCCAGTGAAAATATTATCCTGGAATATAACGGCACTTACAAAAAACTCCAGGAACCAGATTGGCAGGACTATGTAGACAACTGTGACTTATGTCTTTTCCAAGAGACTTGGGCGCTGGAACCACTTTATAAAGAGGGCTTCAGGACCTTCAGCATAGAACCTGAACATCCAAAGATAGGAAGACACTCGGGTTAGAAATCATGTAAACGCTGTAATTCAAACCTTGCCCACAGGCTCTAATGGCATTCAGGGACTAAGCTTAAATTTCCCTAACAAAATGAGGATCTCCTTATTTAATATATATAAGACCAAGGGATTGCTCAAAAGAGTCACCGCTAATTAAACAACTAGAAGAAATTCTTGATTTAATTCCATCTGATAGCTTTACTATAATTGGTGGTGATTTTAATTGCTGTTATGAGCCGCTAAGTGGTATGGAAACTATTTTTGATGAGGAAGACCTGGCATTGGGCATCTCCTTACTTAGAACAGAAAGACAGATGGGGTGCACTGTTTCTGCATTACAGATTCTGGACTTTACGATAGAAAAAGGATTACGGTCCTGTAATGGAAGATGCCCCTCTGATATTATGCGGTCAAACACGTTCTCAAGGGGCCAATCATCCTCTTGTATTGACTACATTATGATTAGTGCGGTATATTGGCCCCTTGTGACCGATTTTAGAGCAGAGCTCAGGAGGGAAAGTGATCACTTCCCGCTTTGCTTAGATCTTAAGGGGGAACACTTTCAGAATTTGCCCATACTAGATCAAGAGGATCTGCAGCCTATAATGTGCAATAATAAAAGGGCAGTTAAATGGCCCCTTATATTAGGAAAACTTGAACCCCTTCCCTTTATTTATAATATTTTTTATGATCTTCTTTCTTCTTTTCTTCTAAATCAGGATCCAAACCCCATACCAATTACCCAAATCCATTTATCATTAATGGAAAATATCAAACCTCACTTAACTAAGTCAGGGAGAAGGAATTGTTCTAACAGTAATAATGCATTTCTGTCTAACCCGTGGTTTAATGAAGACTGTAGGAAAGCTAAAAAGAGTTTAATCAAAGCGCTAAGGCTGAAAGAACCGGGAAAGGTTAGATTAGAAAGGAGAATTTATAACCAGGTACTAAAAACTGCACGCAGAAATTGGGAGGACTCCAGTTGGGAAGCTCTGTTAGCTGCCGCAAAAACAGGAGATGAAACCTTATTTTGGAGGATCGTTGCAAATGGCAATAATATTAGTAAACCAGTCCAGGACCATAACCTAGACCCCAAAACATGGTTTAGCCATTTTGCACAATTATATGCATGTTCAGGGCCCTTAGTAAGTGAGCATCAATGTACCATTAAAGACTTGATGGAGTCGAGCGACCGTGAACCCCTACATTTTAGTATTGCAGATACTCAACAAGCTATAGCTGCCATTAAGCTGTCCAAAGCGCCGGGACCAGATAAAATCCCTGGGGATCTATTTAGGCATGCTCCTGATGTATGGGGTCCATACCTTAATTTGCTATGTAATGCAATAAGTAAAGGTCATCCTATCCCCCTGTCATGGAACGGTGCGGAGATCGTCCCAATATTTAAGAAGGGTAATAGAGACGATCCTGCAAATTATAGACCCATCAGTCTAATAGAAATCACCCAAAAGGTCTATTCTAAACAGTTACTGGAAAAGCTAAACGAATGGATAGTCAATAACAGTATTTTGTCAACTTGCCAGACAGGTTTCAGGAAAAGAACCAGTACCATTGACCAGGTATTTAGGTTACAAACTATAGCCTGGAAATACACCAAACTAAGACAAGGCAATCTGTACGTGGCCTTTATTGACTTAAAGGCTGCTTTCGACTCAATTCCTAGAGACCTGTTGTGGGTAAACCTATTGAAACAAGGGGTTCCATGAAACATACTAGTGCAGCTTATCAGACTTCACGAAGACAAGCAACTTTGCCAAGTTGCGTTTGGGGAAAGGTGGGGAGCTTACGGAGAAAATACCCGTTGGAGGGGGGTACGCCAGGGGTGCGTCCTGGCACCCACCTTGTTCCTCCTTTACGTTAATGGCGTGGTTGAGCTCTTGCAAAAACAAACCATGATTCCCCAAAACTGGGTGGTACCCATATATGTGCCTTGACATTTGCAGATGAAACTATCTTGTTCTCACAGACACCCAGGGGATTGCAAAATGTATTGAACAAACTTGATGTGTTCTGCAAATTAAAAGGCCTGGAAATAAATCCTATAAAAACAAAATATATGGCTATCAGACCACATAAAAGTTTTAAGAGTAACATAATGCAGAATGGCACTAATTTAGAGAGAGTCAACACATTTGTTAACCTGGGGGTCACTATAGATTCTACCCTTTCATGGCATCGTTGACTGGTCAGATCATCATATGATCTTATTTCACATCAATCACCCCATCATCCCGCTTAAACCTCCCCAAGACCCCCCCAAATGGTCGAGAAACCTCTCCCAGGTACCCCAAGACATCCTAGAAGGTCAGCTAAGTTCACTTCTTCCAGACAACTCTCTGCACCTTTCGACCAATGATCTCATCTACCACTATAACTCCGAGCTAGTCTCCATTCTCGATAATCTAGCTCCTTTAAAGCTCAAAAGAAGCCGTGCCACCCCATCTAGAACCTGGTTCAATGCAGACCTCAACGCAGAAAGAAGAACCCTGAGAGCCAAAGAAAGAAAGTGGAGAAACAACCCAACAGCCATCCTTCGCTTACAACTAAAAACAGCCCGCAGGAAGTATAACAACCATATCAAAAACAAGAAATCCAGCTTCTTCCGAGAAGCACTAGCCAATTCCAAAAACAGACCTAAGGAGCTCTACAACATAATCAGTCATCAAACATCCAAGCCTCTGCCCACACCCCTGCAGGCGTCCAAAGAACTATGCGATAACTTCGCCAGCTTCTTCAACGATAAGGTCTTAAAAATCGAATTATCTCTAGACATCAACAACTTACACCTCAAGAAGAGCAACGCGGCTACCCCACAGGCCCTCCCATCCGGCCCCTCTCCCCCCCTTTGGCTAAGCTTTCGCCCCGTGCAGGAAACTGAGATAATCTTGCTGATCTCGACCTCCAAACCATCAGCACACATCTCAGACCCCATTCCTCCCTCACTAATCAAAACAAGCATTGGAAATGCAATAGGTCTCGCATTAGGAAAGTTTGAGCTATTGGTCTTATAAATTACATTTTTTTTATTTATGTGTTGTTTTTTAAAATAGCTAAATTAATAGCTTTGTCATTTACAATGCCAATAGTTATAACTTTCGCAAATGTGACACCTATAGCATTTGTAATGCAACATGTTTTGTATTTACGTGACTTAGATGTATTGATATTACAAATAACAATGGTTTTTAACTTTTTTAAATCATTAATACTTAAATAAAAGTGATTGTAATTTACAATGGCAATAGCTTAAACTTTTGTAAATAACTTTAGTGAAGATTATGTTCAGTGTATTTTATTGTGACGAAAATCCAAGAACAGAAGTGAAATATTAACATCTTTTTTGACTTTTGTAAGAAAGCTTGAAACATTGAGAGAACATATTTGAACCAGTGATGCTGTGGTGATGCTGAGTGATGCTGTGGTTGCGCTGAGTGATGCTGTGGTTGCGCTGAGTGATGCTGTGGTTGAGCTGAGTGATGCTGTGAGAGAGTTGAGGGATGGAGACAACATAGCAGAGCGTTGAGAGGGGCCATAAAAAGAAAGGGTACAGAGAGAGAGAGGGGGTAGGGAGAAGGTCTGAGAGGTGGGAGAGAGAGAGGCATGGGAGAAGGTAAGAGAGACGGCAGTGACAGTGACGACGCGAGGGAAAAGAGAGATGTCGCCATAGCACCCATCAGCCTGTGCCACCTATAGAGACCCATATGTAAAACTGCGCCGCATTACTTAGGAACCTGCAGTAATAAACATGTATGTCTATAATGCTTGCACATATAGAGAGAGCGTTTCATACGAGACCTGGTGTTTGAAAGCACCCTAATAATTTATCAATAAAATAAGCATTGTAAATGTAATGTAATGTAATGTGTCTTGTAAAGTGCACTGCTGCCCTGAGGCGTCGTGGCGCTGTAGACCGCTGGGGAACCCATCCTGGCTATCCCTGTGAGATGGTCCCTACTGGGTATCTCCAGGGTGAAACCAGGCATCCCCGGCAAAATTGGGGGGCCGTTGTAGAGATGAGGCAAGCTAATGCCCAGAATTGCCGAGTGTGATCCCTGGTTAGAGTAGGCACCGAGGCGAGAATTATCGAGTTCGATGACCCTGGTCCACAACCCTGCCGCGTCGGGAATTGAACCCTGGTCCCGGGCCGTTTTCTGCTTCCGGGTCTGCCGCCTCTAACCAGTGAGCCACACCACTCCACAAAATAACAGATGTTGCTTTTACCACTCACTTTACCAACCTCAGAAGGATGACAGGCTCGGTCGGCATTGCCAGGATTTTAAATGGAGACTTTCAGATCACTATATTTGCCAGCAGAGAGTATTCAACTCGCTGTGCTATCTTGCAGACAGCAAGCCAATAAAGTGATGAGCTATACCTAGCCCAGTGGGAAAATGTGACTTTCAGCATTTTCTATGAAAAGTTTATTTCCGTCAGTCATCACCCAATCCATAATTCCGTTATTTAATTGACAGTTATTAAAAGTGCTGCACCAAGACACTTTAGGAATGTTAACCAGTCATCTTCAGTCGTTTATTGCTGTAGTCCGGCATATAAAGAAGCGACAATGTTGCCCAAGATGAATAAACCTCCCCCAGTGGAAAGATCTTTGTCCTGAGCAGGAAACAAAAAACGCACGGCCTGATGCACATAAGAGTTTTGCAGTCGTAAAATCTGTAATTTGGAAAATTACAGGCTTTATAGAGACACAGCCCTAAATCGCAATGTACTTAAGGTTCATTACAAGACGTAAATAAATGTCTTTGTGACTCACAATGCGTTCTTTGACACATAATATGGATTGATAGGGAAAGGTGGCATAAACTGGGCGTCCCTACTGATTCGAAAATCTTTAATGGGTGTTGTTTCCCCCCCACCAAAACTGGGGGTGCCCATTCACAAAGTGGTCCCTGTCTGTGAGCACCACTTGCATTTTTAAATGTGAGGGTGTGGGGACGGGGAAGCATGCAGGGGACCCCCGAATGCACTTCACTTCACTCCCAGGGGCAGAGGCTGAAATCCATAAAATAAAAGAGCATTTTGCGACAGTGACTGCAGGGACGGGGTATGCTGTCCCTCGCAGGCCTCCGTCCCGCCCAGCCCTTTCAGTAGGGTTCAGACTCAATCTGCTGGTGTTGCTGCTTGGGGATTCCGGTTTGCAAACCTGTTGGCAGCTGTGCAAGGCCTTGTTGCACGTCGTCTTGGGCGGGGCCCCACTCGCTGAAGTTTAAACCACCGCCGAGTGAGGCACATGAAATGAGATCTGCTGTTTTACACTGGTTTAAACTGAAAGAGGTGCCACATAATTATAGCATAATTTTCCTTTCTTTGCTGCATAAACAAGTCAACTCTGCCACAAAGAAAGAAAGAAAGAAAGAAAGAAAGAAAGAAAGAAAGAAAGAAAGAAAGAAAGAGAGAGAAAGGGGGAGAGAGAGAGAGGGGGGGGGAGAGAAAGAGTTAGAGCGAGAGAGAGGGGGGGAAAGAGAAAGAGATGGAGAGAGAGAGAGAGAGAGAAAGGAGAGAGAGAGAGAGAAAGGAGAGAGGAGAGAGAGGGGGAGAGAAAGGCGAGAGAGAAAGGAGAGAGAGAGAGAGAGAGAGAGAGAGAGAGAGAGAGAGGGAGATAGAGAGAGAGAGAGAGAGAGAGAGAGAGAGAGAGAGAGAGAGAGAGAGAGAGAGAGAGAGAGAGAGAGGAGAGAGAGAGAAAGGAGAGAGAGAGGAGAGAGGGAGAGAGAGGGGGAAAGAGAAAGATAGAGCGAGAGAGAGGGAGAGAGAGAGAGGGGGAAAGAGATGGAGAGAGAGAGACAGAGAGAGTAAAAAGAGAGAGAGAGAGAGGGGGTAGAGAGAGATGGAGAGAGAGAGGAGAGAGAGAGAGAGTGGAGAGATAGTGGAGAGAGAGAGAGAAAGGAGAGGGAGAGAGAGAGAGGAGAGAGAGAGAGGGGGAGAGAGAGATGGAGAGAGAGAAAGGAGAGAGAGAGAGAGAGAGAGAGAAAGGAGAGACAGAGAGCGAATGCGCCCTGGTGGGAGCTGCAGACTTCGCACTATTTCTAAAGAATCTCGTAATGTCATTTTAATTTTCTTCCCTATCTATAGAGTTATTTTGAGTATTTCCCTCGTTTTTTCTATTCCGGTATTTTTAGCTGGGAATATTTTTCTATTCGTGGAGGAAGAAAGAGCTGGCGGGGATGGGTGGGGGGAGGGCGGTGAGGAGAGATGGGGAGGAAAGTGGAGAGACCGGGAGAAAGAGGAGGATGAGAGAGCGTGAAAGGAAGAGAGTCGACGAGCGAGAAGCAGACAGACAGACAGACGGAGCGGAGATGGGAGAGAGGAGGGGTGAACACGAGAGGAGACAGAGGGGTGGACGTGGGTTCAAAGGGGGGGGCGAGTGGACAGGCCCAGGAGGTGGACACTGGAGAGAGCGGGAAAGAAAGGGGGAGAAAGGACAGAGCGAGAGAGAAAAGATGGAACGGATAGGGGGGGGCTAGACCCCATAACTGAGGGTACAGAGTGCGTAGTCACAAGCAGAGGGACGAGAAGTAGGTTAAAGGTGGGGAGAGTAAGTGGGCATAGCCATTTATAACAAAATAATAAACATTGATTAAAATAGAAGGAGACGCGGTCGAGGGCAGAGTATCAGCAGCCACGCCCCCATTTCACTCCTTTAGGATATCATCATCATCCTCGCAAGTAGCACTGTGGAGAGCAATGAGAGAAGGCGCTGAAGACCACTTAAATGGAGCCACTTAATCAGACAAAAAAGGATCACCCACGGAGCAAGAAATAAGAACAAAGGGGTTTTGACGACACTCCCCCATGTGGACATCACCCTGTATCAAGCAGGGTCAGGTATTAAAGATATTATGACCCTATGGGCTGGTAGCGGATCCCCACTTGCTGCGCTGGATGCATTGAACATACAAACCAAATGGTTTCCTTTTCAAAACCACAAACGCACATTTTCAATGACACTCTTTTCACGCGTCTATTAGGTTTCACTGTTATTTATTCACACTCTTCGTTTGTCTTACTTTTGCTGATCAAAATTCTGTGTTTACTCTATTGATGTTACTGAATATTCTATCAATATATCAAATAATTGCTAATTGCGTATGCCTGTACCCAATGCATTCCGGGTCGGATGACCCTATTTCAAGGGTCTCTACCATAAAATAAAGAAATATAAATGTAGGTAAATATCAGCACCTAAGAATTCCAATGAGTAGCATAATCCATTACAAGTGTGTCGGGGTGAGCCTGAACAAAGTTAATATTAGCTAAATCTGGGCATAAAAATACAGCTGATGTTTTTGAAATGACATGCACTCCCTATGCTGAGCACGCTCGGACGTACATACATAACTACCCAGATGGTCTCGCCACCATGATACTGCGTGAGTTTAAAACCTTACAATCTTAATCCCAATGTAAGAACCGTGAACACGTCATGGTCGGCATTTGCCATTTGCTTTCGGTGAAGTTTATCATGATCACATTTCCCTGTGAAGCCTGAAGCTTATTCCACAATGACAATTAGAATACTGCTCAAGCTAAAAAGCCTGATGCACGCTTCAGTCCAGTGTAACCAACAACATTAACATGCTGTGGTTGGCGTTTACCGATTACATTCAGTGAAGTTTACCGTGACTGCATTATCCTGTGCACTAAGATGAAAAATAGATATTGTGCTTCAATATAAATGCCTGAAGGTGACAGGACATACAAGACATTCCCAAAAATATAGAAATACCATACTGCTTCAGCCCGCGGCTCAGCATACAAACCACTATGGAGCATGCTGCGATCTCCATTTCCTGTTACGTTAGCGTGAAAGGATTTAAAGGTCCAGAGTACAAGAAAGTCAATGTTACAAGTGTACCTCCTATATTAACAGCAACTCAGCATGCTGGGCTGCAAAAAACGTAAAAGAAAGTTCCCCTCAAACACAAACACGGACAAAACAAGACAGAGGGCATTGCTGTGGGGAGGAGGGAGGAGAAATGCGACACCGGGGGCAGGGGAGGGGGCGGAGCGGGGAGAGCGGCGATGAGGGTTGTGAAGCAGCAGGGGCCTTTGAAGTGAAGCTAAGCTTCACGTCAAAGGTGTGGTAGGAGTGCGGCTGAGGGAACAGATGGCGATTTGATGATGTGCACGCGCATTTTAGGTCAATGCGCTTGCGCATTGACCTTAAAAGCGCACGGGCACAGCATCAAATCGCCAGTTAGTTAAAGTCTGTTTAAAGCCCTATAGTCTCGCTCCGCTCAATGCGCATGCGCATTGATAGGTCACGAGACCTAAAAATGAAGCTCACCTTAGCACCTATCTGGGGAAAAATCATAAACAGCTCCCTACAATGCGGAGTGGTCCCCGACTGTCTAAAAATGGGACAAGTCACCCCTTTGCTGAAAAAACCCGGTCTTGACTCTACTGACTTGAACAATTTCAGACCGATATCTAACCTCCCTCTGCTCGCTAAAACACTGGAACACTGCGTACTCCTGCAATTGACGCATCATCAACACTCAACACTCAACAGCGGCACTCATCCTCCTAGACCTCTCCGCGGCATTCGACACTGTCTGCCACCGCACCCTAGTGCAGCGCCTCAGCAACGTCGGAATCCAGGAGAAGGCACTGGAATGGATCATCTCCTTCCTCGACGGAAGAACACAGAGAGTCCGCCTACCACCGTACAAGTCAGAGGCCACCGAAGTCATCTGCGGCGTCCCTCAAGGATCCTCGCTGAGCCCCACCCTCTTCAACGTCTACATGAGCCCCCTCGCGGCCATCGCACGCCAACACAACCTCAACATAATCTCCTACGCCGACGACACTCAGCTGATCCTCTCCCTGACCAACGACCCCGCCGCCGCCAGAGCCAACCTGCACGAAGGGATGAAAGATGTAGCCGAGAGGATGACGACCAGCCGCCTGAAACTGAACTCAGACAAGACGGAGGTCCTCATCCTGGGCTCCTCGCCCTCCGCCTGGGATGACTCCTGGTGGCCCCCCGCCCTGGGCACCGCACCCAAACCAACGGACCACGCACGCAACCTGGGCTTCATCCTGGACTCCTCCCTCTCCATGACCAGACAAGTCAACGCTGTCTCCTCGTCGTGCTTCAACATCCTGCGCATGCTACGGAAGATCTTCTGGTGGATCCCCACCGAGACCAGGAAGACTGTCACCCAGGCCCTCGTCACCAGCCGACTGGACTACGGCAACGCCCTCTACGCTGGAACCACCGCCAAGCTCCAGAAGAGACTCCAGCGGATCCAGAACGCCTCAGCCAGACTCATCCTCGACATCCCACGAAACAGCCACATCTCCGGACATCTGAGAGACCTGCATTGGCTCCCCGTCAACAAAAGAATCACCTTCCGTCTCCTCACCCACGCACACAAAGCCCTACACGATCAAGGCCCGAGCTACCTCAACAACCGAATCAACTTCTACGCCCCCAAACGCCTCCTCCGATCAGCCAGCCACGCCCTGCCGCCGTCCCCCGCATCCGAAGAGCGACAACAGGAGGAAGGTCCTTCTCCTACCTGGCCGCCAAGACCTGGAACTCCCTCCCTCCCGACCTGCGCCTGACCCAAGACCACCTCTCCTTCAGGAAGAAGCTCAAGGCCTGGCTGTTCGAGCAGTAACGGCACCCCCCCCCCCCCCCAAGCGCCTTGAGACCCTACGGGTAAGTAGTGCGCTCTATAAATGTCTTTGATTGATTGATTGATCATCTGGACAATATCAATCTCCTGGACCCCCTCCAATCCGGCTTCAGACAAGGCCGCAGTACAGAAACTGCGATGCTGACCATCATAGACGACATTCACGGTTCTCTTGACGCAGACAAGTGCTGCCTCCTCATACTCCTTTATCTATCCGCAGCTTTTGACACGGTGGACCATAAGCTCCTCATAAAGACTCTGCAAGTAAGAGCTGGCCTCGGCGAGGTAGTTCTCGAGAGGTTTTCCTCCTTTCTACATAACCGCTCGCAAATAATAAAAATGAAGAACTTCACCTCCGAAACCCAGCAAGTCAACAAGGGTGTCCCCCAAGGATCTGTAGTTTCTCCTCAGCTCTTCAACATCTATATGGAACCGCTCGCCAAACTACTCAGGAATGCCAACATCCACTTCCACCTCTATGCGGATGACACGCAGATCTACCTGGAAACCTCTTCTCTTAATGACATCCACAGACTAAATGCTGTCCTTAATGATGTTCAAGATTGGCTGACAAAGAATCACCTGAAACTCAATCCCGACAAGACCGAAACTCTTCTCATCTCAAACAAAGAAGACAACCCTCAAATCATCGAGTGGCTTAAGTCGATCGATGCTCTTAAAGGTACTCTCACGCTAGCTGATTCCGTAAAATCTCTGGGTTTCACCCTAGACCCTAAACTAACCTTGACAAACCACATTAAGAACTAGGCAAAAAGTGCATTCTTTAACCTCAGACTTCTGAACAAAATCAAACCTTTCATTCCCAACAAGGACCTTAAACTAGCCACGCAATCTCTAGTTCTATCTAGACTGGACTATGGGAACTCAATCTTAACAGGCATTCCCAAATTGCACCTGGCCCCATTAAAAACAACATTGCATGCGGCAGCGAGAATGATCACAGGATGCAAAAAATCTGACCACATCTCCCCAGCACTCAAAGAACTCGAATGTCTCCCGGTGGAAATGCGTAGTACCTTCAGAACAGCCTGCCTAACCCACAAGGCCCTCCATACTGGAAAACCAGAATACTTGACAAACAAGCTCAAAAAAGCTGGCCAAGCTAGAAATCTGAGAAGCTTTAACTCCCTGCTGCTCATCCTACCAAAAACCAGAAAGAAGAGAACTGCGGCTGCTCCTTCACAGGAAATGCCCCCAAAATATGGAACTCTATCCCCCGCACATCAGAACCATACCGTCCTATGCGGAATTCAAGAGCCAACTTGATCATCAATCATCCCCTGAACTATGTGTTATCTCTGCATCCTATTACCATGAAGTCCTACTGTACGAACTTTTCCTCCTCCCAAATTGTCTTTCGCTGATCGCATTTACTTGTTACGTGTCTTGTTGTTCTCCTTTTCATGCCTTTTACTGTAAAGCGCTCTGCTACCTCCGGGTCTTGTTAGTGCTATAGAAAACTTCTAAATAAATATTCTGAAAAAACTTCATGCCACTAGAATAAAGGCTATTACACCTGCATTGGAGGTTTATAAATCCAGAGCGCAAAAAGCCGTTTTGTATGGCTCTGAATTGTGGGGAGGAGAGCAGCTCTCTATACTAATTGTGGGAGAAAATAGGGCTTTAAGAGCGATGGTCCCCCTTCCCCAAAATACCCCACTGATTTCTTACACCTATGATTTGGGGCTAAAACGCATTGAAGATAGGGCTGTTTGGATGACACTATCTTACTGGATAAGGATATGGGTCACTGAGGAACTTTTCATTTATAGGCATTGGGAGAATTACTTGCATTGGATATCCATTTCAGTTTCCCTTGGTTGGCTAATGTCCGTAAATGGCTCTTGGATTTGGGCCTAAGGAAATTTTGGACTGATCCTGGTGCGCTGACCATTGAATCTAAAAGGGAAGTAAAAACATGTTTATTGGAACTTTATTTCACGTAAACTCACTTTGAATTGTGGACATGGTTCTTTAACACCTGAATTTCTAATGTTTAAGCCAACTCTCTGCTTCAAATTATTTTTAGATCAGATTGAACCATCACTCGCGAAAATACTCTACCTGAAATTCAGGTGCGGTATCCTCAGAGTTGGAACATTTACATCCAAATGGGAAAGGCCTCAGAAGCGTGAAGAAGATAGCAAGTGTAAAATGTGCCACTTAGGTGAGTTGGAGGATGTAGCACATGTCCTTTTTTTCTGCCCAACCTATTTTTATGCTAGAAGAAAGTGGATAAAACCTTTGGGGAGGAAATTGGGCATTAGGAAGTATAACGATATGCTACGTATGCTAAAGACTGATAATACACAACTAATTGTATTTGGTATTAGTAGATTCCTGTTGGCTATCAATTTTATGAGAATGAAGAAAGGATTTAAGTTTTAATTACCTACTTACACTAGAGCACTTTAGAATACAATCTTGTACTGTTGGAATAATCTGATGGATATTTTTTTTGCACTTGCACATTGCACTTTATATTGAAGTACTCGATGAAAAATAGATTTTTATTTACTTATCTAACTGATTTTAATACAAAGGTTAAAGGGTCAAGTTTTTACACTCCGAAATTGTAGTCAGCCATTAAAGCACTTTAGTATTTTATTTATATATTGTAGTTTTATCTCTTTAAATATGCCTTTTGTATTTTGCACTGTAGTAAAGATGCTCAAACTCATGTGAATATAATTGTAAAATCTGTAAAACCCATTTACGTTTTTTTAAATGTAGGAATTCTAGAGGTCTGTTGTACTAGATTGATATAATGTACTTTTTTAACATTGTTTGCTCTTTTATGATTCTATGAATCGAATAAAGATGTTTTTGACTTGAAAAAAATTGAGTGCTGATTGCAGCCCAATGGGCTAAAAATCCAACAACACCGTGTCATCATTGTATTGCATACATTTGTAACAGTTGGTTGTTAAGTCTTGAAGGGCATGATTTTGAGTTTATCAGGGCAAGTTCAATGTCTACTTTAAATATAGAAAGAAACACTATGGGCTGGGACACAGACCTGCTTTTGCACTTTGTTGACAAATACTCTATTCAATAAAGTTCCATCCTCGCCGAGTTTGACGTGCACCGAATTATTCGAATAAAGGGCAATGATGGCATTAAGTGTTTTTGTTGAGAGGCCCCAGGTACTTAATTTGTGCCATAGCCTGGACTTGTGGCTGCTGTCAAAGGCTTTTTTGTAGTCTATAAAGCATACACGCATGGCTCATTTATTGAGCAAAGTTGAATGGATTGCGTGAGCCAGTGCAATGTCGGTGGTCGTAGTGTTTTTACGGACCCCACTCTGAAACCTTGGTATAATATTTACCAGAGAGGCCCAATCTTTCTGGTCTTGAAGGATCAATGAAGCACAAATCTAGCACCATATCGAGTAGGGCTATCGGTCGATAATTCGCTGGGTCATCCAAAATCCCTTTTTTGTGAATTGGAACAATGTATGAGCCCTGGCAGGAAGATTGACAAGACTAGTTAGCAGGACGGTGTCAAAAACACTCACTGCTCATTCCAGAATCTAGGGTTTGCTTTGGATATTGCTCTGGGCAAGCCAATGGGAGAAGTGTGGCTCACTGGTTAGAGGAGGCAGACCTGGAAGCAGAGGTCAGCCTGGGACCAGGGGTCAATTCCCGGCTCGGCGGGGTCTTGAGTCCTAAAAATGTCCATGGACGCGACAATTCTCGCTCCGGTGCCTACTCGATTCATGGGTTCACACTCTGCGACTCTGGGCAATAGCTTGCTTAATCTCCACAACGGCCCCTCACGGCAGGATGCCTGGCTTTCACCTTGCGGATACCCTGCCGGGGTTATCTCAAAGGGGAATACCAGGACGGGTTCCCTAAGCAAGCGCTTAGAAACCGCTCGGTGATTTGCGCTATATAAATTCCTGTACATTTACATTTACAATGGGTCCCAGTGCTGCTGCTTCTTCCCTTAATAGTTATCTTTTGTATAAATGCAGGCTTAAACCTGGCGGCACATTGGAATATGAATGTCTCACCTGAGTGTTTTGAGTGTGACAATGAGGGTGCTTGCTTTGGACATGCCGATGGCACGCTTAAGGTACCTGTGGTAGTACTATACAGGACAGCAATGGATGCTTCTCAAGTCGTACTATCTAACTGACTGTGCCTTAGTGGATTTGACGGCATGCTGAGCTGATTTACCAACTTCCAGGAAAGGCGACTATTAGCAGACGTTGCTGCTTTGAATAAGATCCATGTTTGTTCATGTGCCTCCTGCTTAGCTTCCCAGTCTAGCTTCTTGTTTTGGGTCCGTAGTTGACAAAGTTCTGCCTGGTGTTATTCGAAACCTTGGAATCCATTGCTGATTGATCTAGCTGCTTGTGCTATCTTTCGTCTTTCGATGCACAGACTAGCTGTGCACCATGACATCTACCCATTAGCAAGAACACAAGAGGGATTACATCGTTTGCCACTCCTTTTGCTTAGCTCAGAGTGTAGTTCGCGCATAGCATGATCCCAGGTTGAGGAGCGAAAGGGTTGATTGTAAATCGCGATGGCGTTTAAATAATTAGTTAATTAATCACTGTAGTTATTTGTCCACACCACCAAATGCTGTTCGCATTAAAGAACCAGTTGATGAGGTTTAGTCTTAGAGAGGAAAGGCCTTCTCCTAACTACATGCCACAGTTTATCCTGGAACCTTCATCTGTAACACTCACTTTTGAGGAAAGTGATGTTTTCCAGTCGATGGTATATCTGAAAAGCAGTCAGTTTGGTAAATTACAACAGTGATAAAAAAGGTGAAGGCTAACACAGCCCCACGTTTGGGAGGCAGGTGTGTGAAGACCGCTGTTCTATCAAGGATATGGTGGCCATTCAGAGCGTATAGTCCGAGTGAGTGAAGAGTTACAACAAGAGTGTCCTCTATGGCATCTCCTCACTGTGGGCAGATCAGAGGCGGTTTGATGTGCCAAAAATATATCAATTTGCTATGTGGATTCTAGGTTGTGCCAGTAATTGAAAAGGTTCAGATTAAAGTCCCATGTAACAATTATTTCTGTACTTGAGTTAGTAAGAGTGATATAGTGCAGATAATTGCTAAGGTAATCCACTTTGGCTTGAAGGATTTTCTTTTCTGGATCAAGATATACTCCAAACTGGTGCAAGTTCTGACCGTGGTTGTTTGGCAGTTTTATTAAGATCCTCAATATCCATGGGTTATTTGTGTTCATTTACAGTTCAACATTTTGTGGCATAGTATCAACAGACCTCCAGCTGCTCGGCCTTTTGCAGGATTTTTTTGATGCTAGACATAGAGACGATTCTTATCCTGCAAATGAAATTGGGTCACCAGACCAGATTTCTTGTAGGCAAATGAGGTCAAATTGCCATGGGTCTGTTATTGTGCGTCCGTCTGCACTTTAATTCGGTCCCAACAGGAGCAGAGCTTTATTTAGCTAATCTTGATGTATCGATGGGACTCTGGGCTGGGCATTTATATTTGCTCAGGAATTCTGCACAGATGCTCCCTCTTTTCCCTGATTTAGATTGCCTCAAGGTTGCAGGGAGTCAGGACCAGTTGACTTGCCCTTTGAAGGATGCGCTTCTCAATATACAGGAGCAGCTACCCAAGTTACCCATCAATACATTGATCTCCTCAGATTCTATCCTGCTAAATCTCATTGGCTGGATATCTCTCAGAGAAGAGTACACACTTGTGTTATTAGCCAGAACGTGAGGGACCATCGAAGAATAAGCGCTAGTGTGATTCATGTCTTCATCACGAGTTTCATTGACTGGTAGAGCAGGGTGCCATTGAAGGGGATTATTGGCAGGTTTGAAAATAACTGGGTATCTCTCTGGTTCGGGGTACATAAGTTCTATTGCCCACCTTTGGGTGTCTCTTTTTGTTTCAAGACATTGGTTGCAACCTACTTTGAATTCAGCTTTAGTTTGGTCGTCTCATTTAATTTACTGTCCTTTCTTGGCAATTAAGACACTTTACTGAGTGCCAGAGCTGAAAATGGAAAATTTGTTGGAAAGGCCTTTAGTAATTTAAGAATATTGCTATGGTTTAGGTAGTCTTGGGGCCACACATCTGATATTGAAGCTTTAGAATGATATATGCTTCTTGTTGTGTATCTGAGTCATCCTGCAGTGGTCGAGCTCTGTCGATTAATGGAGATTGATCCTTAAATTTAGCCTGACGGCTCAGAAGGGACTCGGATAATCTGAATTGACATAACTTGTGGCACCGCCCCTTGCAGGTTTTCAAGTCTATTATAAACTGGTCAGGATCCCCACTTTGGAGCCGTTTCATGTTGATAAGCTTAAAGTTGTTTTGATTATTTATGCACTTCTGGGTCTGAAGCTCTTGAGGGTGAGACCTGTCGTTTGCAGCCAATGTACTCCAATGAAGGCAGCTGATTTCCTTCTTAGCCCCATCCGGAGGTATACAGGGAAGGTAAGTCTGGGTGCTTGCTGCCCAGACTTTCTGGGTTTTCTCTGAGTTGGTTAATGATGGCCAGGCTGGTAACAAAGGAAGAGCTTAGGAGGTAGAGGATGGCGGGTGTTGTGGCGACTTTAACTTCTTTTGGGTTTCCAGATCACTCTCCCGGGCTGCCCCTATTTGTGCCAGGTGATCTGTATTTGCATTGTTCAGTACAGATAATGTAGAGGGGCTGGCTAGATCATCTTGGCGAGTTGCCTTGTATATGTTGTTGCTGCAAATTATTTTTTTTCACAAACAATGGGTATACTAGTTCTCTGTTTCTGAAATAGGCACGGCTACTTTCCTTGTTTAATTTCCTTAGTCTATTACACCTCATTTTAGACATCACTGATATAAAATTGTCATTAGTATTTGTGTCGATAGAGGCAGTCACTTGCGTAAAGTTGTACTCTAGAAATAAGACTGTCAGCCTTATTCATGAAGGCTAAATCGGCTCGCAAAGGGCCGGATTCTGAGAATCCGGCCCTTTGCAAGTGCGATTTTTGCATTTGGGATTCAGCATCCCAAATGCAAAAATCGCTAATTGCGATGTCGCAAATGTGCGAGGAATTACATTTAAGGAATCTCTATTAGAGATTCCTTAAATGCAATTCAACATCCAATTTAAATTTGCGAATTCGCAATTTCTTGCCGCAATTTACCGCGAGGTCAGACCTCGCGGTAAATTGCCAAAACTCAGAAAAATGCATTTAAATGCATTTTTCTGAGTTGCATGTTACACACACACATGTCCTTTGGACATGTGTGTGTGCAACACCTGTGTGAAATTTCATTTGAGGGGTGCTACAGGGTGTCCTGTGGACACCCCTGGCACCCTTCAAATCGCAATCTTATTTGCGATTAGCTAATTGCTAATCGCAAATAAGGAATACTCCCCATTCATTCCTATGGGCCTTTTGGCCCATAGGAATGAATGGCAAGTTATTCCTTATTTGCGATTAGCAATTTGCTAATCGCAAATAAGGAATCAGTAGGAATCGCATTTTATTATGCTATTCCTACATGATTACCGTTTTGCGAGTCCTTAATAGCGAATCGCTATGATTCGCTATTAGGGGCTCGCAAAACGGCCCCTTGAGGAATCAGGCTGTGTGTTTTTAGGAGGAACAATCCTTGAATTCTCTGAATTTTGGATGTGTGGAATCTTACTTGGATTAACATCAATCAAATTATTTACCATAACTTGTTGTACTTCATCAGTAAGAGATGCTATATTAAAAGACTTACAGCTTGCAGGAGAGCAGGGAGATAGTACTATTTGGTCACCAATTAGCTTGCAAGAAGGCTTTTTTATTCAACCATTGGATCAGGGTGCTTGTCGGGTTGAAAGAGTGTCTCTGGCAACCTGCTATGCAGGTCTGCCAGGATGATGACCATATTAATTTGAGTGCCAATATTGGTTTTGCTCGGTAGGCCATATGACTGATTACATTCAGACAGTCTTCGTTGCTTTGAAATCATTTACGATTGACTTTAGGATCGCTGGAATCCTATCTACTTTAGCTATGATTGCTTGACATGAATCTGAGCATACTATTGGGGAAGAAGGTACAGCACCATGGGCTTAGCTAATTAATGCATCAAAACCGCGAAGTCCTGCGTTGATCCTTTCCACACTAGAATTCAAGCCAAGAATGACCGTTAACTGCCTTTCCATGATCAGACTTTGCCTGTAGAAGACTGAGATTGTTACATTTGGAGCTGCTGAGAGTTTGTGGTAGTTGGAGGAGTTGTTATTTCACATCATGTGACCTACTGATGTCAGCCTCAGACTGAGAGAAATAATTCCATGTATAAAATTCAAGAGCTCCTTATCTGTAACACAATAAGAGCTCCTAATAGCCTCAGAGCCCGGAGCTCCAAAGTTCTTACTGGACGGGATTGAATTGTCTGCACTTGGGATGGAATCTGTTGCTGGGATTGGATCCTCTTGAATGTTAGAAGGCTGCTGAGCTGATAGCAGTGAAGTTGTGGATGGTTTTGATACCATTATGGTGGGGGCCGAAGTACGATTGAAATAATGTTGCTGTACTAGACCATGATGAATAATCTTTGCATAGATCTTTCGGCTCAAGATGGAATTCGTATTTGATGGAAGCTTTTACCTATATCTAAGCACCATCTATGTTGCGTCTCATGGCCTGGAAGTTATCAACATTGAAATAGGCAGAAAAGTGTTGAACCTCTTTGTTTGAATGTTGATATTTGAAGAATGTGCAGTTGGTGGTTTGCTTTTTTTGTAGCTCCAGTGTTGTTATTTATTTTGTCATGATGTTTGATTGGTAAATGATTTCCCACTTGTTGCTCTCTACTGGCCAGAATTTGACTCTGACCTCAATTTGTGGTTAATGTCATTTTTGCAGCAAGGGCCAACAAAAATGAAAGAAAATATACTTTTTTACCTCTATTTATATATTTTTTAACATCTTCATCTACGTAGGTCAACAATATTGCTTAATCATGGATATAAGTGGCACAGTGGGTCACCAAAGAAGGAAATATGAAAGAAAACATAATTTATTTTTGAAAAAATTGAATTCCCTTTTTAGATGCATAGCAGTTCAGTGGAAATATGTAGAAAAATGAAGTGGGAAGAATGAAAGATACCCGGAGAAGGTGTTCATACCTTCATACCCCTCATCAGCCTGCTTAGCCCATTGAAGTTACATCAACCTCCAGCCCTCCATCAGATCGCCTGTAGTGGCCATTCATAGCATTGAGGAACAAGTGCTTCAGAAGGCACAGGCCCATAAGTTTATCTCACAAAATACTTAAAAAATGTTGGGAGAAAGAGATGTATTCCTTCTAGCCCCCTTACAGCAAGGCCATATGGTGGAACGAGGCGAGGAAGATTTTTATCTGCGTTATTGCTGCACTGCTGTGTAGAAGATGCAATTTGATGCTTTAATTATTCAAAGAATGTCTTCAAAGGGAAGGTGCCAGATGAGAGAGCTGTTGTTATTGGAAATCTTACAAGACAACTCAGTGCTGCAAAAGCAGTTTACTCTGGCAACTCACAAATTGATGGCAGGGGGCTAGCGACAGAAAAGGGGTGGAGTCATGAGGTGCAGAATTTTACACACAGACAGGGATCTATGAGACAGTAATCTTATTTTGCTTACTTTATTGATTACAAACAAACCTCAATTTAAGACGGTTTAAATGGTTATCGCACCTGCTGTAGAAATGCATGTTTACTCAACAAGCCTCGGGTTTTCATACAGGATAAGGTGCAATTTACGGCCTTGATACAGAAGTCTGTGTGGAATGTCTGGTCACATTCTGAATCTTCATAATGTAGCTAATGTGCACCTGCTGCAGAAGGTTGTGGGTGACCTACAGGTCAAAGGGGATTATCCAACTAAAACAGTTAATTAGATTGTGTTTGCTGCAGTGTTCCTTGTGTAACTCACTGGTCTGGTAGCGGTCTATGCATCTGCGGCAATGTTGGCCTCCGGGGGAAGTTAGGGTCGCAGACCAGTCTTCCCCCGGGGAGCTTCATGCAGGGATCAGAAGGACAGGGCAGGGATAGGGCTAGCTAGGGGAAAGGGAGGGTTCCATGTAGGGTATATAGGTGTCAGGAGAGGAGATCGGCCTCTTTCTGACACCGAACACCACTTGGGAGAGGCTGTTTTTTGTATCTGGTTTATGGTATAATGCATCTTTCCAGCTTCTCTGTCCTTGCTGCTCAGCCAGTGTGAAAGTGCTGTGCAATGTTGGTGTGCATGGTGATGAAATGGAATGTGAGGATGCCTGGATGTGAAGTGTCAGTTGGAGTATGGGCTGAGCAGCAGGGAGACTGCTCCTAATGGAGCTGAATACTTATCCATTTCAATACCATCCAAGAACTAAGTTCAGTAAACCTTCATCTTTATTCTACACCTTGGCTACTGGACTTATTACATTACAAAATTGTTGTCTGGGGATTAATGTTTGTTCAGGTTAGTCAGGGTTGTTAACAGGGATTTGCAGTGTGGTCTAAATTAGCGGCAGTTCGCCAGGGCAAAATGTGGGTGTCATACCAGCGTAGTGAGGCTTAAGTTCACGATGGCTGGATCTGGGCCAGGAGGACTGGGCCGGACAGTGACGTGGTCTTGGCGGCCTTGGTTCTTTGCGGGGAGGCCGGCAGGGCTGATTTGCTCTGACCAAGGTTCTTGATCAGGCCTGGGTTGGAATGCGACACCCGCCGCGTATCGCGGCAGACGGGGTCGAGGTGGCAGTGGTGGCTTGTCTGCCTGAGCCGCAGTGTCCGGACGAAGTCACTCAGGGCCAAGGGCGGGTCTCCAAAAAAGGAACTGGAGGAGATAAGCGTGGGGCAGGTGGAAAAGTCTCCCTGCGCGGCTCCAGTCCCTGACGGCTATGGACGACTGCCAAGGGGCGGGGCCTGCAATGGACGAGCAGGTGCTGACGGTGGCCGAGCGGGCCAAGCTTTTGCTGGCTAATGAGGAGGCAGGGGACCCTCCTGCTGAGTGCGATGACTGATTGATCTGTTGGCATGGCCTCAGAAGGTACCTGGGACACAAACACAGGCAGGGAGGCCCGATCTGCTTGGGCCAGCCAGTAAGAAACCAAAATGGGCAAAAGCTGGGCCTAGTTGGCCAGATAACGGGGAGGAGGGTGCACGCATGTGGTGCTGGGACACTGAGACAATTACACCTCTAGGAGGGAGTTGGTTGGGGCAGGCGGGGGTGGGGCACCTGATCACCCACAGTCTAGAGGGCCAGGTGTGGATTTGGAGGCAAAAATCAGGGAACAGCGCTTCCTCATCCAGGTGACTGAAGAAAGATGGGCACAAGCTTGTGCCCATGCATACGCACAGGAGAGGGCAGCCGCCTTCGCGTTGAGCAGCCAGACTGCAGGGTCTGTGGTGAGCAGGCTTGCAAAGGGGGAGCACCTGCCGGCAGAGGGGGGAAGGCTCCCCAGGGGAAGGGCAAGGGGATGGAGGGGAACCCCCTCATGGGAAGTTTGAAGGCCATGTGCCAGACCCCCCATAGGTCAAGGCAATGGATCTGGGTCCCAGAGGAACAGAAGACCAAGGCGGGCTCGGGGACAGCTAGGACTGCTGGTGGGCCCGGTGGTGTTTGGGCCCCTCTGGTTGGAGCAGCTTGGGGGGTGGTGGGAGAGCGAGGCCAGCAGAAGGGGACGGTAGATAGGTGCATCATCAGCGAGATGCAAGACTTTCCAGGGATGCTGGCCCAAAGCAGCATGGGGGTCCGGGTGGCCTGCCCGCCACCAAGGGGTTGTGCACAAGGAGCTGTGGCCAAGGTTGGCCCCGGGAGGTCTGAAGCGGGCAGCGCAAGCCAGTACGAGTGCGCTGTTACGTGACGATGAGGATGAGGCAGCGGGGAAAATCGAGAGGACGACCAGAAAAATGTGTATGTTGCAGGGCAAAACTGTGGATGCACTCACCACCAAGCTTGATGGGCCTCGGAGCACCAGACGTTGATGCAAGGACAAAGCGATTGTAGGCAGGGAGGTGCCAGATATAAACGATTGGTGGGCTGCACGGGAGGGGGGATGGAGGCCCAAACTGGAAAACGAGCAGGTCCGTGGGGGTAGGTGAAGGGGTGGTAGATGACTCAAAACATGGGGGCGCAATAGCGGCACTTGTGGAACACAAAAAAGGGAACGTTGGTAAGCAAATGGTGGGTGCAGGTGTCCAGATGGGTCTGAAGAGAAAGACAAGTCTGAGGGTAATTTAACAAGAAACTGCCATACATGGGTTTAGCGATGCCGCTGGGATCGCACTTGTCAGAGAAGACAAAAAATAGAATATGGAAACACAAGTAGGTGGATGTTTTCAAGCTACTGGACAGGCCAAAGAGGGATCAAAGAAGAGGAGTGGGAATTGACGAGGCATCCAAGGGTACCCATCAATATGGAAAATTGGACTTCGGCTTTCCTGATTTATGCCAGCATTTATTGTAAAAAGCATCTAGACAGGGCAATGGCCTTGTTGACATACATGGTTATAATTTGCACGGTGCAGATGCATTTTGGGTGGATATGCCTGGTTTAGCTACGATGAGGAGTTTAGGGCTAGGGTCAGTATTAATCCCGACAAGCAATGGGGAGAGGTGGACTCCGAACGTTAGATGCAGTGGATGTCGTCCACGCAATCCTCGGCCTCCACTTATAGGCCCAGTGGGTTGACAGTGGCCTCCTGGCCATTTCAGCCTTCTCCGCTCCACAAGGGGTGGGTTGAACAGGACAGCAGGGGACAGGCACTGCAGAATACCCCCAGAAACAGCCGGGACCCCTACGGGGCCTGCTGGAATTTTAATAAGGGATTTTCTTCCAGGCACCCTTGCAAATTCAAGTACGAGTGCTCTAAGTGCAGGGTTTCACATTGACTACCCCGTCAGAACAGTGGAAGGCCTCTAGAGGGTGGGAGCAGTCTGGACACAAGGGCCCCTACTCCAGTTTGAAATGAGGCCATGGCCCCATTGCTCTTGGTGTAACCAGAGAAGGAAGCTGCGTTAAGATTACAGTGGGGGGTTACCAAGGGATTCCAGGTTGGGTACCAGGGCCTGAGGAGGGGCAGATGGGCCGACAATTTGAAATCAGCAAAGCAGTTCCCACAGGTGGTAGAGGCAAGGCTAGCAAAGGAAGTGGTGAAGGGTAGGACAGCAGGACCGTTTGGCGATTGTCCATTGACTGATTTGATTATTTCTTCCCTGGGGGTGGTGCCTAAAAAGGAGGCGGGAAATATAGGTTGATTCACCCCCTATCCTGGCCAGAAGGCGAATAAGTAAATGGCTTCATTGCTGAGGAGGATTCAAGGGCTTTGTATGCCTTGGTGGATGATGTAATCCGCCTGGTGCGAGCATGTGGACGGTAAGAGGAGATGTCAAAATGAGATGTCAAATCAGCTTTTTGGCTGTTACCTATTCACCTGTCACACTTCCGTCTACTAAGGATGCAGTTTGGGGGTGCCATCTACGTGGACAAACTTCTGCCAAAGGGTTGGGCCATCTCCTGTGCTCTTTATGAATTGTTCAACACCTTTCTGAAGTGTGTGTTCATCAAGAATTCGGGTCACCCGTGAGAGTCACATTACCTGGATGAGTTCCTGTTTGTGGGGTCCCCAGGGACGAGAGATTGTGGGTGTGCCCTACATCATTTTGAGACTCTGATGCAAGAATTTGGGCTGCCACTGGCACCAGAGAAAACAGCTGGGCCCAGCTGTGTGCTGACTTTCTTGGGCATTGAGTTGGAGTGCATTTGGTGGCTTTCTTGCCAAGAGCAAAAGTGGAGGAAATCCAGGACTACTTGCTGCAAGTGATGGGTGAACATAAAATTGAATTGACAATGGTGCAGAAATAGCTGAGATTTTTAAACGTTGCATGCAGAGTGGTGAGAGCCGGGATGACTTTTTGCAGAAGGCTCAGCATGGCGAAGTCTGAAGCAACACACCCACACCACAGGGTGAGAATTTCTCTGAGGATCAGGGCAGATCTGGGGGTGTGGCAAACATTTCTCAGAGATTTCAATGGGGTGCTGTTGGATTTCTTGGAAGAGAAGACAGTGTGGCAGGTTACATTTTTTTCAGATGAAGCTAGGGCCAAGGGTTTCGGGCACTTCTGGGAAGGGAGATGGTGCGCGGAGGAGTGGCCGGCACATTGGCTGCAGCAGGGGCTTTACTAGAGTTCTTCCCATTATTAGTTGCATTAGCGGTATGGGAAGCAGAGCTGAAGAACAGGACAGTGCTTTTCCATGTCGATAACATGACTGGTAGAACTGGTGAACAGACAGAGAGCAAGGGGTTTGAGGGTGCTGAGGTTACTGCGAAGATTCATGCTGGTGTGTCTGTGCTTCAATGTGGTTTTTAGGGCTATGCATGTACCAGGAGCCAGCAATTATATCGCTGATTCTTTATCTCGTTCGCAGTGGCACTGTTTCCAGAGTTGCCTGGTGCCAGGAGCAGAAGTGAACAAAACAGAATTGCCAGAGAACATCTGGGCCTGGAGGGAATGAGAGTGATTGGTCTGGTTGAGAAGTCTCTGACAGATTCTACCAGGATGAGTTGCAGGCTGGCAGCAAGTTCGGGGAATTCATGGGCATTTTACTGGAGGAAATGTGCTTTCGATGGCGAGAGACAGAGCAAGGAGTTTTGAGTTTTGTTTTAAGTGGTATTGATAGAGATTTGTCACACACGACAATTGCGTGTAAGTTGGCCAGGATTTCGTTCTATGGTAAGCTATATCTGGGATTTGACCAAGCCAAGGACGAGATTTTGAGCAGGATGTTAAAGGGTTGGGATAGGGAGTTGTGGAGGGGCAAGGTTGCGCGGCAGGAAGCAATCATGTTTGAGTTACGGCGGTAATTGTTATGGGTGTTGCCGTTTTGTTGTTAGACCCGTTTGAGGTCGCGTTGTTTAGACTTTGCATGAGTTGGATGTTCTTTGGAGCATTTTGAGTGCTGCAGCTGGTGGGGACAGCTCAACAGCAGGAGATTTTGTATGAGGAGGTGCGTTTGGACCCTGGGTGACTAGGGATATTGTTGAGGCGATTCAAGACGGATCAGACAGGGAAGGGGCACTGTGTATGGCAGGCTGAGAATGGTTGTAGCATAGGCTGTCCGGTAAAGGAGTGGGGCAGTTTCATTGGCTTGGCAGGAAGGTGTGCAATTGGATTTTTTGTCATACATCGGGTGGCAGGGTGACTGCCTACCAGTTGATGGCGGTTTTGCTCATGGCATTGCGCAAGCTGGGTCAGGATCTGGCTAGTTTGGGTACACACTCTTTTAGAATAGGGGCAGCTACGGTGGCTCACCTGGGGTTGTCCGGGAGAGAATCCCGCAGATTGGGAGATGGTGGTCCAGGTGCTGCGAGTGCTATGTGCTCAAGTGAGGCAAAAGGAGCAACAGTTTGGAGGCTGGTTGGGGGAAAAGAAGGTGGGCGAATGGTGGACATTTTTCTAATATTTTTCTGTTTTTACTACAGGATACGTGAGAGGGCCTGGAACCAAGATGGTTACTTGTATCGTGGGATATTCTTTGCACTGTGCACTGGGCAGTAAAGTATGCGGACCAACAACTGTACAGCCGTAATCTGGAATTGAGGAGCAGCCACCACAAGGTTTCTTGGTAGGGAAAAGGGAAATGCGTTGGGGAGCTAGTCTACCCTAGTTGACAAAGTTGGTGCCTCAGAGAGGCTGTCCAGACATGCTATTAATACATCTTGGGTAAAATATTTGGTGCTCCTATGTGGCCTTATGTTGCTGAAGGATATGTAGAAGGATTTTGCAGCAATAGAGAGGAATTTCTCAAGCACATGTGTTGTGTGGACTGAGCTAGTACCGCAAGTCTGGGGGGGGCTGCCAAGCATACAGCAAACGATCACGCCTGTAGAAAATTGAACAGGGCAATGAGGATATTCTGCCAGAATCAGGATTTTAAGGTGATTACTCATGTGGGGCTAAAGGAGGAGGAGTCATGCCTGTTCAGGGATGATGGGGTGCATCTTTCGCGAATGGGAAATGCATACTACATGATGGAAATGTGGGATGCGGCGAGCAAGCTATGTAATTAATCCATACGGTGACAGAGGGCTGATTGAGGAGGGCGAAAGGTGCACCTGTTTCATGGTTGGGCAGGCAACCGCCCTATGGGGATTGCCTGGTTGGCTGTACTTGGAAGGGGTGGTGACTCACAGACGGACAGATCCAACCCCTTAGAGGGGGGCGAAGGTGCACGGGGACTGATGGCGGAAGGAATTTCAAGGGAGGATGATGAGATGATTGGAGGATGGGTGAAGGTGGAGATTTGGTGTATGGAATAAGGGCAGAGTGTGAAATGGGAAGAGTGAAGCAAATGAGATGGGGAGTTGCGAATGGCACGGGGAGAGTTAAATATTACTGGTTCATGAGAAGATGTAATTTTGAACTGTTGTTTAAGATGAATAAAGTTTATTAGTATGTTGCAACCCTGTCCTGATAATTGGCTTTTATGCTCTATTACGGCCTGGAGTGTGGTTTATTGCACAAACATCTGTACATAGATGGGGGCGCATGAGTTTGGATCATTGCACTTCTTCACAAAATCATACATTCCTCTGAGATTGATGACATGAAAACTCCTGAAATGTGTTGTAATTAAAATCTACCATGTTACTTTTGCAGTTCCACACACGCATGCAAGTTGCGCAGTGCTTCACAAAGTGCGTCACTAGTTTCTTGGGTAGGCCGCTGAATATGCGGACGCGTGACAGCATTCAGCTCTGCTGCCTTTGACTTCCGTCAGTGCTGTTGGTGGGCATTCTGACCAGACATTCTTTTATAACGAATTGCGTAACACAGCACAAGGTGTGTGAGGATGTGATTGTCTACGCCGGCTCCATATTCCACCAGGGATGCTTGAAGAGTTTCTTGTTCGCTGTTGATAAAGCCTTTACACATAGCTTTGCAGGCAGCTATTTTTTCACAATATGATCCAGACTCTAGAGTTTGGCTCCATTTTCCAAGGCATCTAGCACATTTAAGGATTATGGTTTGTGCTATTTCCACCGCAGACCATGGCTCTGGGGTGCCTAATTGTACTGTATTATATTGTTGCATTTCTACAGTGCTTCCCTACCTCTTGCTGAGGAGTCTAAGGGCTTTACATCTGGTCAGGTGAATA
This sequence comes from Lissotriton vulgaris, assembly GCF_964263255.1. NCBI lineage: Eukaryota > Metazoa > Chordata > Amphibia > Caudata > Salamandridae > Lissotriton > Lissotriton vulgaris. Next base: position 1,377,089,508 of record NC_141695.1, read on the forward strand.
GTTATTACTTCTCCTGTGCCTGGATGGGAGAAGGGCGTTAGTTGAAATGACATGAAGTAGTGTTCTTTATCTCATTCTCTTTATAATTAGCCTGACGGCAGACAGGAAAAGAGGGACTGAGAAATGAGACAAGACAGGAATGAGAGGAATACGTGGTGATAAGGTGAGAGAACGCAGAGAGGAAGAAAAGGCCTAGCAATGGGAAGGAGAAAGACAAACATGGTTGGTATGTAGATACGGTTGGCATGGCCGTGCAATGGCCCAGTGTGCTGTTTAGTGGCTGAGAAAGCAGCACTGGTGAATGCTGGCCCCTGATTGCAGGCGCTCCTTTCTGCTGAAATTATTGTAATGGATTAGTGACTCCATGATTGGCTTATTTGATTTACTTGTCAGACCCTAGTACAGTGCACCATGTGTGCCCAGGGCCTGTAAATCGAATTCTGCTGATGGGCTTGTAGCACTGGTTGTGCCACCCACAGAAGCAGCTTGTAAAATGTGACTCAGGCCTGCCATTGCAGAGTGCAGAGCCTTTGTGCAGCCTGGGGCTGCCATGTCGACTAGGCAAGTGCACCCACTTGGAAAAACCAAATGGGATGATGGACGGAGAGTTGAACATTGCAAGCACTCACCCCCAATCAACTGATCTGAGTTTAATCCATCACCATTCTTTAGCTCACTCCGCCACCCCAGTTCAGACATGGCCATATGCAAATCAGTCTGACCCTGTGCCTCATGGGAACAGTCCAGCCCGATCTGCCAAGCTATGTTTTCCCTGGACCGTAAACAAGCATCATGTGACCGGTTTCTGGGTGATCAGCCGTCATCAGCCAGGCTAGCTTGAATCCAGTGGTAAAGTGAGTAAGGGACCCATGTCAGGGCATACCCTGCCAACCTAGGACGAACAAAGCAAATCAAAGGGGATGGTTTTGATTGAATGGTTACTTGGAGGAGTACATTTCTGAGGGGTGTTGGAAACTAACTTTTGAAGAAAAAGGAAAAGTGCTTTTGGGTGGTATGTAAAATATCACTGGAAAACCAAGCCACCAGGAGTATCCGCTTCCCGTAGGATCTGATGCTATGCAGACCAGTGTCATTAGCAGCTAAGTAAAGAGGGGTCAGTAATGACAGATGAACCTGGAAGAGAAAGAGACATCAACTGGACAATCAGGATGGGGCACTCACCATTTAGCAGCTGAAGCCATACAAACTGTAACCTATGTTCAGTGAGGTTATCCCAGTAATGGTTAAGTGAATTAAGATTCAGGGGTAAGCCTCCAGTGAAACCACCGCCACCAGTATGTGGCCCAAGGGTTAATAAAATGTGTAACAAGAGTGGAAATGGGAATTAATTCAACTAGACTATTAGGCATTGCAAAGATCCAGACTCTGCAATGCCCAATGTCCTGCAGAGTAAGGGCGTCAAAAGAATTCAGATGGAAAAAGGGGTGGCAAGAAAGGAAAAGGTGTTGGTGGGATGGGAGGACATTAGCACACAATCACACCCTGGAAGTCTGAACCCTGCAAAAGAAGTTGTTGAGGTTGATGAGTTATGGATGGTTATCTACAAATAAGTCAATTCCAATATGAATATTAGGTATCTGAACTTCATTTTTAGTTTGCCCTCTACTATAGACTTGGGTAATGAGCGAAGGAAGGTCAAGCAGCCTATGTTCTTTTCAATTTCTTTATTAGTAGACATGTGTCACTTTCCTTAAAGTTGCAGTAACAGAAGTGGTTGCTTCTTGGTGATCATCAGAGGCATCTTAGGTAAAATGGTGTGATTAGAAGCCGTCTGCAGCATGGCAGTCATTCAAAAAATGTATCTGGCGCTCAAAATTGTGAGGTCTTTCCTGGGCATTGAAATTGACAAGATCAGCCGTGAGTAAAAGATGCCACGAGATAAGGTCAACTTTTAGAGCAGTGATCAGATATTATGGGACAGTGAAAAGAGTTTAGGGCAGTTACATTTCTCTGTGAAGGTCAAATTGCTAGGCAGGTCTTTAAACCAACTAACACCAGTTTGTTCGCATGGGGACGTCCCATTTCCAAAAATCCCTTTCGCCTACAGAGTACTCCTGAGTTCCATTCTGTCTCCTGATGTCTTCTATATCTACATGCAGCCCATTGGGGCTAAACTCACATCTATAGACTTCAAGGAGCCATTAACCATGCCAGCTTTGAACTCAGATATTCACTGAATGTGAATTGATTATGATTCACCCTGGACAGTAACCTCACTCTCAAGGAACACATTGCCAAAAAAATATGCCTCATACCAGCTGTTTTTTAACTGACCTGCCCTGTATGTTTTAAGTCCTGTCCCATAAAAATATCTGGAAAAACTGTGAAATCCAAGAAGTATTCCCTTCTGATACATTAACCAAAACAGCAAACATATAAATCATTTAAAATACATTTGAGAGCTGTTTAAATTGTTTCAGCATAAACACGGGATGATTGCCAATTTACAACAGAATCCTGATAATTTATTCTCACCCATCAGCTCTTGTCTGTTCCAGAATATCAAAATGTAAACTTAGGGCTGGTATTTTTTTCTAAGCAAGATGTTAACTTTAGGATTCCCACTTCTGGAAACAACAATTTGCAAAGGAAAGCCAAGGACCAGGGACGTATGAGGAACCTAAAGCAGCCATGGCAAAAATGCTCAAACCAGCCGGCTCTCTTTCTCTTCTCGCTCAATCTCTCTTTCCATCCACCCATTCTCCCGCTTTACACCTATCCTTGCTCTCTTCCCCCTCTCTGGTTTATTGCTCTTCCCCCCTTGTTGCCCCTCGGGGGCTCGCTGTAAGGTTATGGCGACGGCTCCCTAGCCCCTGCGGGGGTCCGCCTCTGCGATAATCTACGCACTCTGCCCCACTCTTGCAGTGAATTACAAATAACATTTCTTACTTCCCCTCCTGCCAAAAAGCCACTACACCTTTCTTTGTGGTGGTCATTTGTTGGCCGCAGTTTATTGAGGGTTACAAGGAAACAGGTATTACTTGCAGTTGCATGTTACGTCATATACATTTCCTTGCCAATGTCTCTTAGCCCTTCTAGGGCGGTTTTCTGTAGGTTGGATTTCCTTGTGCTTCCTCAGCGCGGGAAGGGGATATTCGTTGTCCCAGAGTTAGGCTGCCTCGCTACCTTTTGGGCCTTGTTGTGCCCTGCCATCCGGCGGGGGCTGGGCTGCGAGCGCCGTCTCTGCATATTCCTCCTACCCTTTGTCGCATGTCACCCAGCCGTGAGGCATCCCAGAGCCGCTGTCCTTAGGCCATCTCACCCAGCCGTGTGGCATCTGAAGGTGAGTGGACCTATTCAGGCGCACCGCTCTCCGGTGGGCCTCCGTACCAACCGTTCTCAGCATAGCCCTTCGCCACGCCGTCAGGGAGGCTGCCGTCTTCCTGCGGCTCCCCCCTCGCGCCCTGCTATTCATTGGCAACCTGCTAACACCATGGCGCCCCACAGATTGCTCCAGAAGATCTCCATTCCCTGCTCGGATAGGTGTACCCCGTCGGTTGCGTAGTATTTCGGGCGCCCGGTGTGTATCAACCCATGCAGGCTGGGCAAAGCTCACAACAGGAGGTGGTGAAAGGGAAGGATCCGAGAGATTTAGGAGCCGCGCGGTGGTCGGAGCTGGCGGCTGTGCCCCCGAGAAGACAATGGCCAATGCGGGCGGCGGGAAACCCCCCCAAGCCAGGACAGACATCAGAAGGAGGTAAGAAGCGAATATGGAGCGTGCGGCAGCCACGCAGACCGACCAGGGAGTTCGAAGAGTCACCAGGGGCGAGGGCAGGCAGGGGTGTGTGGCCACACGCTACCCCATCACCGGGTAAGTTGCTAACCGGCTACATAAGCCCAACAAGCACCCACTGAGGGGAATTGCATGGAGGCTAGTTGTGGGGCTAATAGCGAAGGGAAAAGATCAGGCACTCCTTACAGTTTCGAAAACACACCCGCTATCCAGGATGAGAGACAGGTGGTTACCTATGCCCCGCTTCCCAGCAAGCAAGCAAAATAATCTATGTGGTAGATTGAGAGGATCAGGCCCGCCAGAGTCATCAGTTTAAAGGTTTTGGCAATATCCTGCAGTATAGAGCGTGGTAGTTCTGCGGGTGTGGGAGCAGGATTCTTCTGCACCCTATCGGTGGGAGCACGGGCTCCGCTCAAGTCAATCACCCAGGGTGGGGGCTTTGAATTCATAAAGGTGTAAGTAGAATAGGACGCGTGTTGCTGGGGGAGGGGGCGTGTCGCACACATCTGCTGGTGTGTCCGTGGTCTCTGGCGTCTCTGCAGCTTAACCTTTCATCCTTCGGGGTAGCCACGAGTTGAGGCAAGCTAGCGTAGCTGGAAAGGGGCACGCCAGGGGCGTAACAAACGCCCCCGCAGCCCCTGCAGTGCGGGGGGGCCTCACTCTCTAAAGTTAATGAAGGGGGCCCCCAGGGGACCCCGGCCCCCTCAGCTCTTCGGAGGGCTGTGAGAGAGGCCTGCGCTGAAGCAAGCCTCTCTCCCTCTGCGTCTGAAGCAGGTGCAGCCTGCTCTGAGCCCCTCGCCCCCCCCCCCCCCTCTGACTGTAGAGAAACAAAGTATCAATATACATTGTTTCACTTCAGTCAGAGCCAGAGGCAGTCCCGGAAAGAGGACTGGGGCCCCAGAGACAGCAGTCTCCACTGCTCCTCTGAGGCAGCACAGAGCCGGCCCCCACTCTCTCCTCTCGATAAGCAAAGCCCACCCCACAAGAGAAGAGACAGGGACACAGGTGGGGTGGGGGCCCCACCCCACAAGAGAAGAGAAGAGACAGGGACAAGGATGGGGTGGGGGCCCCACCCCACAAGAGAAGAGAAGAGACAGGGACAAGGATTGGGTGGGGGCCCCAACCCACAAGAGAAGAGACAGTGACAGGCCCCCACCCGAGAAGAGACAGGGACAAGGATGGGGTTTGGGCCCCACCCCACAAGAGAAGAGAAGAGACATGGACAAGGATTGGGTGGGGGCCCCACCCCACAAGAGAAGAGAAGAGACAGGGACAAGGATGGGGTGGGGGCCCCACCCCACAAGAGAAGAGAAGAGACAGGGACAAGAGAAGAGAAGAGACAGGGACAAGGATGGGGTGGGGGCCCCACCCCACAAGAGAAGAGAAGAGACAGGGACAAGGATGGGGTGGGGACCCCATCCCACTAGAGAAGAGACAGGGACAGGCCCCCACCCGAGAAGAGACAGGGACAAGGATGGGCTGGGGGCCCCATCCCACAAGAGAAGAGAAGAGAAGAGACAGGGACAAGGATGGGGTGGGGTGGGGGCCCCAGAGACAGCGCTCTCCACTGCTCCTCTGAGGCAGCTCAGAGCCCGGCCCCCACTCTCTCCTCTCCATAAGCAAAGCCCACCCCACAAGAGAAGAGAAGAGACAGGGTGGGACAAGGATGGGGTGGGGGCCTCAGAGAGCAAGAGCAGGAGACAGCACAGAGCAGTGCTCTGGACCCTGACAAGGGTGGGAGTGGGGGCCCCTAGAGAGAGCATTCTCCAGGGCAAAGCTCACATGAGAAGGGATGAGGCAGCAAAATGGTGCCCTCAGGTAAGCCCTCTTGTTAGAACACACCATGGGCATCCGCAGGAGGGAAGGAGGGGGGGCCGAGAAGGGTGCAAGGCAGAGGGGAAAAGGGTGCAAGGCAGAGGGGGAGAAGGATGCAAGGTAGAGAAGGGTGCAAGGCGGAGGGGAGAAGGGTGTAAGGCAGAGGGGAGAAGGGTGCAAGGCAGAGGGGAGAAGGGTGCAAGGCAGAGGGGAGAAGGGTGCAAGGTGGAGGGGAGAAGGGTGCAAGGCAGAGAAGAGAAGGGTGCAAGGCAAACAGGAGAAGGGTGCAAGGAAGAGAGGAGAAGGGTGCAAGGTAGAGAAGGGTGCAAGGCGGAGGGGGAGAAGGGTGCAGGGTAGAGGGGAGAAGGGTGCAAGGCAGAGAGGAGAAGGGTGCAAGACAGAGGGGAGAAGGGTGCAAGGCGGAGGGGAGAAGGGTGCAAGGCGGAGGGGAGAAGGGTGCAAGGCGGAGGGGAGAAGGGTGCAAGGGAGAGGGGATAAGGGTGCAAGGAAGGGAGGATAAGGGTGCAAGGTAGAGAAGGGTGCAAGGCGGAGGGGGAGAAGGGTGCAAGGTGGAGGGGGAGAAGGGTGCAAGGCAGAGGGGAGAAGGGTGCAAGGCAGAGGGGAGAAGGGTGCAAGGAAGAGAGGAGAAGGGTGCAAGGTAGAGAAGGGTGCAAGGCGGAGGGGGAGAAGGGTGCAAGGCAGAGGGGAGAAGGGTGCAAGGCAGAGAGGAGAAGGGTGCAAGGCAGAGAGGAGAAGGGTGCAAGGCAGAGGGGAGAAGGGTGCAAGGCAGATGGGGAGAAGGGTGCAAGGTAGAGAGGAAAAGGATGCAAGGTAGACAAGGGTGCAAGGCGGAGGGGGAGAAGGGTGCAAGGCAGAGGGGAGAAGGGTGCAAGGCAGAGGGGAGAAGGGTGCAAGGCAGAGAGGAGAATGGTGGAAAGAAGAGAGGAGAAGGGTGCAAGGTAGAGATGGGTGCAAGGCGGAGGGGGGAAGGGGTGCAAGGCAGAGAGGAGAAGGGTCAAAGGTAGAGAAGGGTGCAAGGCAGGGGTGGAATAGGGTGCAAGACAGAGAGGAGAAGGGTGCAAGGCAGAGGGGAGTAGGGTGCAAGGCAGAGGGGAGAAGGGTGCAAGGCAGAGGGGAGAAGGGTGCAAGGCAGAGGGGAGAAGGGTGCAAGGCGGCGGGGAGAAGGGTGCAAGGCAGAGGGGAGAAGGGTGCAAGGCAGAGGGGAGAAGGGTGCAAGGCAGAGGGAGAATGGTGCAAGGTAGAAAAGGGTGCAAGGTGGAGGTGGACTAGGGTACAAGGGGAGGAGGAGAAGGATGCAAGGGGGAGGGGGGGAAGTGCAAGAAGGAGGGCAAGAAGGGTGCAAGGCAGAGGAGAGAAGGGTGCAAGGGGGATGGTGATGAAGTTAAAAATGTGCCCCCCCCTGGAAACATTTCTGCAGACAACCATGGAACGCACACTACTTTGTAAGGGAGAGTGGGAGAGAGTGGAGAGAGAGAGAGAGTGGAGAGAAACAGTGGAGAGAAACAGTGGAGAGAGAGAGTAGCTAGAGAGAGAGAGAGTGGAGAGAGACAGTGGAGAGAGAGTAGACAATGGAGAGAGAGTGGAGATAGACAGTGGAGAGAAAGAGAGTGGAGAGAGAGTGGAGAGAGCATGGAGAGACACTGGAGAGAGTGGAGAGAGAGTGGAGAGAGAGAGAGACAGTGAAGAGAGAGACAGTGAAGAGAGAGACAGTGGAGAGAGCGAGTGGAGAGAGCGAGTGGAGAGAGCGAGTGGAGAGAGCGAGTGGAGAGAGAGAGGGGAGAGACCGAGTGGAGAGAGATAGAGTGGAGAGTGGAGAGAGAGAGAGTGTGGAGAGAGAGAGAGTGTGGAGAGAGAGAGAGTGTGGAGAGAGAGAGAGAGAGAGAGAGAGTGGAGAGAGAGAGAGTGGAGAGAGAGAGAGAGTGGGTGGAGAGAGAGAGAGTTGAGAGAGAGAGAGAGAGAGAGAGAGAGAGAGAGAGAGAGAGAGAGAGAGTGGAGAGAGAGAGAGTGGCGGGAGAGTGGGAGAGAGTGGAGAGTGGAGAGAGAGTGGAGAGTAGAGAGACAGTGGAGAGAGAGACAGTGGAGAGAGAGACAGTGGAGGGAGACAGCAGAGAGACAGTGAGTGGAGAGAGAGTGAGTGGAGAGAGAGAGAGAGAGTGAGAGTGGAGAGAGAGCGGAGAGAGAGTAGAGAGAGAGTAGAGAGAGAGAGTGGAGAGAGAGAGTGGAGAGAGAGAGTGGAGAGAAAGTAGAGAGAGAAGGGGGAGAGGGTGGAGAGAGAGAGTGGAGGGAGACAGTGGAAGGAGACAGTGGAGGGAGACAGTGGAGGGAGACAGTGGAGAGAGAAAGTGGAGAGAGAGACAGCAGAGATAGAGTGGACAGAGTTGAGAGAGAGAATGGAGAGAGAGTAGAGACTGACTGACTCAGACTGAATACTGACTGACCGAGAGACTGACTGACTGAGAAACTGACTGAGAGAGAGAGTGACTGACTGACAGAGAGAGAGAGACTGGTTGAGAGTGAGACTGACTGACTGACAGAGACTGACTAAGGTAGAGAGAAACTGACTGAGAAAGAGAGACTGAGAGAGAGAGGCAGAGACTGACTGACAGAGAGATAGACTGATTGACTGTGAGAGAGACTGACTGACTGAGAGAGACTGACTGAGAGAGACTGACAGAGAGAGACTGACAGAGAGAGACTGACTTGGAGAGAGACTGACTTGGAGAGAGACTGGCTTGGAGAGAGACTGACTGAGAGAGAGACTGACAGAGAGAGAGAGAGAGAGAGAGAGAGAGACTGACTGACTGGGGTAAAGAGAGAATGACTGACTGAGAGAGACTGACTGACTGACTGGGAGAGAGAGAGGCTGACTGGGAGAGAGAGACTGGCTGACAGAGAGAGATTGACTGACTGAAAGAGATGGACTGACTGACAAAGACTGACAGAGAGAGAAAGAGACTGAGAGACTGACAGAGAAAGAGAGACTGACTAACAGAGAGAGAGAGACTGACTGACAGAGACTGACTGAGAGAGAGAGACTCACAGAGACAGACTGACTGACAGAGAGAGACTGACTGACTGACAGAGAGACTGACTGACAGAGAGCGAGACTGACTAAGAGAAAAACTGACAGACTGAGAGAGACTGATTGAGAGAGACTGATTGAGAGAGACTGACTAAGAGAAAGACTGACTTGGAGAGAGACTGACTGAGAGAGAGACTGACAGAGAGAGAGAGAGAGAGAGAGAGAGAGAGAGAGAGAGAGAGAGAGAGAGACTGACTGACTGGGGTAAAGAGAGAATGACTGACTGAGAGAGACTGACTGACTGACTGGGAGAGAGAGAGGCTGACTGGGAGAGAGAGACTGGCTGACAGAGAGAGATTGACTGACTGAAAGAGATAGACTGACTGACAAAGACTGACAGAGAGAGAAAGAGACTGAGAGACTGACAGAGAAAGAGAGACTGACTAACAGAGAGAGAGAGACTGACTGACAGAGACTGACTGAGAGAGAGAGACTCACAGAGAGAGACTGACTGACAGAGAGAGACTGACTGACTGACAGAGAGACTGACTGACAGAGAGAGAGACTGACTAAGAGAAAAACTGACAGACTGAGAGAGACTGATTGAGAGAGACTGATTGAGAGAGACTGACTAAGAGAGAGACTGACTGACAGAGAGAGAGACTGAGACTGACAGAGAGAGAGAGACGGACTGACAGAGAGAGAGACTGACTGGGAGAGACTGACTGAGAGAGACTGACTGACAGACAGAGAGAGAGCGAGAGACTGACTGACTGACTGAGAGAGACTGACTGAGGGAGACTGAATGACAGAGAGTAATAGACTGACTGACACAGAGAGAGACTGACTGACAGAGAGGGACTGACTGACTGACTGACAGAGAGAGACAGAGAGAGAGAGAGAGACTGACTGACTGAGAGTGACTGACTAAGAGAGACTGAATGGCAGAGAGATAGACTGACTGACTGAAAGAGAGATACTGACTGACAGAGAGAGAGAGAGAGAGAGACTGTGATGGAATTGGGGTCAAAGTGTGTATGAACCTATGCAATGCCTCTCAAGATTGCTATTGTCTAATAAAAATAAAAATGTATTATCAAAATGTGCTCTTTGTAGTTACATTTGCTTTTGAAATACTGCATTGTCGCATTGTCTAATGTTTTTAAACGAAAACGAGAAGGAGCAGTGGATGCACTTTTGTCAAAACTGAACGATAAGTGGGCCCGGTGTTGTATATCATGACAGGAGTCTGCATCAGGAAACCCACCTAAAATTGGGCAAACTTCCCCGGCCTACTGATGGCAGGGGCCCAAGGGATGGACCACCACCTATGATAGCCTGGGGGCAGACTAAGCCCAACCTTTACTCCACCATCCAGTGTTACTTATAACGGCTGCATTGGTGACAGTGGCGTAACAATCGCCCCGCTTCCGCTGCAGTATGGCGGGTCGCTAGCCTCAGAGCTCTAGACTGGCACGGAGGATGGGAAGGGGGGCCCCCTCCATGTAGTTTGCAGGGGGGCCCCCTCATGTTTCGTTACGCCACTGGGGCACGCTCCAACTTTAGCAAACGGTCTGTGCCGGGTGAGCCCGCACAAGTCAGCAGCGCGGCTCAGCCTTTCATCTTTCAGGCTATGAGACGTTACCAGACAGAGCTCGAACCAAGGCAAGTGCGAAAAGTGGCCTCTTTCTTCAGTTGGTTGGGAAGTGGTGCTAAAATTGCCAAAGACGCGAGTGCGATCCCTGTACAGGCCGAGAGTTAATGTGCGAAGAAGAATGCTTGCCATTACAATGGAGCGCATTATTTTATGTTCGTTCAGCTGGCCTGGGCCCCGACAGAAATGTATAAAACACGTGCAAAATACAAAAGTGTGAGCCCTGCGCAGGCTAAGATTTAATTTGCTTTCCATTAAGATTGGGGCGCATTCATTTTAAGGTTGCAGCTTGTCTTTGCCCGGACAGGAAAGATTAATATACGTTCAGATTAATCCCAAACCCGGTTGAACTGGAGCGCAAGTAAACCGAAGAGTATATCAATTTCAGGATTATACACTGAGTTTGTCTCCCAATAGCGCCTCGAGATCGAGGCGAATTCGCAGTAAAGTTAAATCTGGGCCGGATATTGGCACAATGGTTTCTTCCTACCACGACTTGGTTAAGGCAGTGTAGGTATTTAATTGGTCCCTCAATACAGTGGCAAGTAGAAACACTGGAATCAAACTCCTCCCGCTAATGGCCTGCGTGACAGATTCACTCAAGCGGGTGCGTAAATAAAGCGCGGAGCCGGCTGCTTGACGGCCGACGTGGGCGCGGGCAACCAGTGTTCGAGGCCGAGTTCCGCTTAATCCCTCGTGCCAAGAAGTGTGAGGAAGAAGTGGGGCCCAGGCAAAGCACACCAATACCTTCGGGACGGATTCGCGCCGTCTGAAAATATGCAATAAATAAATAAATGAAAAGGAAAATCGTTCTGGGGTAGAAAGAACCTTTTAGGTTGAAAAACGTGGCCTCTCCTGATCACAGAGAAGTGTGGGGGTGCTAGGACCCAGCACTAAATGCAGAGCCCAACACGCCTGTGGTTAGGAAGTGGAGCAGCAGGAAGCAGGGACATTGGAAAATTTGGGGGGGGGGGGGGGGGCAGGGGGATAAACACAGTTAGGGGGGCCTTGCTCAGAACAGCTTGGAAGACATCATACAAGTTCAGCCCGTTTCATGCCCTCTCTAGTCACTGAATGCCGAGGTTTTTAAAAAGCTCTATTTTAACCTCAGAACCAGCAGTAAAGGAAAGAGAGGCCTAACTGTAAACTCGTTTAAAGGTAAACTCTATTGAAAATATAAATGGACTGGGGCGGAGTCCTCTCTCTGATAGATTCAATCTTGCGCTTACTTGCGGAATCCTTGAAAAAACGATTAACTTTTATTAAAGAGCACCTATCCAACATGTAAAATTATTTGAGATCATTGTTGGAGTTCCCAGCCATACCTCCCCTTTCAGTATGTTTAGCATTTTCGGTACCTAACCCTTTGCCAGTGATTTCATTGGGTAATATGTCGTGCAGAGGCAAGGCAATTGGTGAACCGAGTGAGCTAACAGCATCCTTAGGACAGCCTCAACATAACATACAACAGACACGGTTTAGTGTGAGGGGGTCAGTGGAACCAAGGCTGGTATGACTAATATAGGGGAGCAGGGGGATGGCCGGCGGCCCACGGTCACACAATCTCAATGTACTCAAGTTACCGACCATGGAAGGGTCACTGCCAAAACATTCTGAAGTTAGCTGCACCTTGACAAGAACGGCCTCAACTATTCCCCCCCTTCCACAGACAGAATAGTTTTAAAAGACGAAAAGAGTGTGGTCAGGGGGCAGCTTCTGCACATTCGAGTGTTGCAGTGCTGCTGTTACCACTTCAGTGTGCTTGGTGACCTTTACAAGGGGGGAAGACTTTAGCAGCATCGAGGCTGGAACGGCATGACTGAGAAGTCAACGCATGTTTCAGCAGGGAGTGCTCAACTCACTGAGCCATCCTGCTGAAACTAACAATACATTATGTAATACGCTGCTGTACAGCATGGTGGCTGGTGGCATAGTCCGATCACAATAGTATCTTTACCAGAGACCAGATGCTTCTCCAGCAGCCCAGTTTGCCTTAAGGCCACTATATAAAAAAAAAAAAAGTAGTTTCTGGAAGGTGAGGTACTGCCGGTAACCCTTGGCGCTGGCATTGGAAGGGGTCGAGAAATGAATGTAAGCATTTGGGGCTGAGAGTTCAGCCACCCCTCCAACGCTCATTAAACTGAATAGCCTCGGGTATGAACGCGCCAAACCCAGCGCATGAGAGAGTCCTCGCACCTGCCTTAGGACTAGGCCTAGATTTCTTTCCGGATCATGCACATTCCTGACCACAAAAACGGGCAGGTCTCTAGAGGTCAATCGATCAAATGAGCAAGCATGACCGGACTGCCACTACCTTATGACGCGTAGAACGTCTCTTTACTGGACGATTGTTAGCAATATAATCCTACAAAAACATCATACTGTTGACGCACATCTCAGGTGTCCACGTCACGTGACAACTGCTACCCGCAAGGGGTGCTGGGGAGGTAGCCGACCGGACCGAGTTGGGCTTCTTGGGGGACAGTGGGGCTACAGCATGGGCTACAAGTGTTCGGCAGGTAGCCCCAGGTGCATACAGCCTTTTCAAAGAACACCGTCACCAATTTTGGGGCGGCGACACAGGAGACAGAGTATTATCACATGCAAGTTCCGAAGTGAGGCATGAGTACCTACTCGTGTAACGATATATCGGTAAGAGACATCGGTTAGCGATAGATCCCTTACCTTAGAACATGCCCATGGTGTCAGACGGGATACGGTAAGCTGCATGCAGCCAAGACAGGGGTCCGGTCAACAAATAGGGCACCAAGTTCCGACAACGGTGGTATACGTTAGTCTGGGCCGGATAGACGAGTATGGCGCCAAAAGAGAAAGACAGTGGCCTTGGAACCACTGACCTGCAGACAGGATGGCGTACACCTGGCAGAGGAAGACAGGCACACATACTGGAGCAACCCAAGGGGCTCCATGGCTCTAGCAGGTTGCAAACAAAAAGACAAGACGAGCGAAGGGGGAGCCGCAGGAAGACGTAAGCCTCCCTGACGGCGTGGCGGAGAGCTACGCGGATAATGGTTGGTACGGAGGCACACCGAAGGGCGGTGTGCCGGAATAGGACCACTCACCTTCGGATGCCTCACGGCTGGGTGATTTGGCCTAAGCCGCTCACCTTGGGATGCCTCACGGCTGGGCGAGTTGGCCTACAAAAAGGGGGTAGCAAACGGAGACGGCGCTCGCAGCCCAGCCCCTGCCAGGTGGCAGGGCACAAAAGAGTCCAACAAGGTAGTGAGTCATGGCCTAACTCTGGGGACAGGAGCTACCCCCACGCAAAGAGAGCGTATATCCAACCGTGCAAAGAGATGACCCAGAAGGGACAAGAAACAAGACAAGCATCCAAATGAGCTAACCAAGGAACTGTCAGCCCAATGTGATAATTGGGGATTTACATATGATTTATGACCGATATTACGTATGACAAATGCATATGATTTATGATGCAAATATGACAGTTCTACGATGTTGATTTATGTCCAGGGGATGCAAACCATGCCAAACTATATCTATGTATTACTAATAAAACTGCGGCCCAAAAATGCCACTACAAACACAAATGCATGTTGGCTTGTTCATTCTAAGGAATACAAGGGGAAAATGTAGCATGTACTCTGGAGTGGGCACAGTGCGGGGGTTATCGCAGAGGCCGCCCCCAAGGGGGGCTAGAGGGCCGGCGCCATAACCGACGCCGTGCAGCCCAGGAAGAACCGGTTTTGGCACCCTCAGGAGCCCTGAAGCGGGGGAAGAGCCCGTGCCCCCTGCGTCAGCCGCCAGGAAGGTGCCAACCCCCCGTCTGCCAATGAGGAGGCGAGCGGAGTACAAACCCTCCAATGGGGGAGTCTGCCAGCTAGGCAGGAAGGACACAGGGACATAAAAGTGCCCCTCCCCCAGGTAGCTCCGATCTTTGCGGAGTGGGGGAGCAGCAGTGGCACAACAATAATTTTGGCCCACCCACCCACACCTAAGGAACAGCGATGTCGCAGTGCTGAGAAGAAGGCAAGGCTATGGCGGAGAGCTATGTGGATAATGGTTGGTACGGAGGCACATCGAAGGGCGGTGTGCCGGAATAGGACCACTCACCTTCGGATGCCTCACGGCTGGGTGAGTTGGCTTAAGCCGCTCAACTTGGGATGCCTCACGGCTGGGCGAGTTGGCCTACAAAAAGGGGGTAGCAAACGGAGACGGCGCTCGAAGCCCAGATCCTGCCAGATGGCAGGGCACAAAAGAGTCCAACAAGGTAGCGAGTCATGGCCTAACTCTGGGGACAGGAGCTACCCCCCGCGCAAAGAGAGCGCAAATCCAACCGTGCAAAGAGATGACCCAGAAGGGACAAGAAACAAGAAAAAGCATCCAAATGAGCTAACCAACGAACTGTCAGCCCAATGTGATAATTGGGGATTTACATATGATTTATGACCGATATTACATATGACAAATGCATATGATTTATGACGCAAATATGACAGTTCTACGATGTTGATTTATGTCCAGGGGATGCAAACCATGCCAAACTATATCTATGTATTCCTAATAAAACTGCGGCCAACAAATGCCACTACAAACACAAATGCATGTTGGCTTGTTCATTCTAAGGAATACAGGGGGAAAATGTAGCATGTACTTTGGAGTGGGCACAGTGCGGGGGTTATCTCTTCTCGCTCAATCTCTCTTTCCATCCACCCATTCTCCCGCTTTACACCTATCCTTGCTCTCTTCCCCCTCTCTGATTTATTGCTAACGCTCCATGCCCCTATTTCCCTTTTCCTCTTCAAGCCCCCTGTGACTGCTGCAATTAAACTCAGGAAACTGTGGAAAGTGACAGAGGCACCAGTGATCTGACTTTCAAAACCAGCTTTAAATGGCTTTAGCTCACTGGGGAAATGCCCGGTGGAATAAAGGGCCTGCCCAGCCCTGTCCAGGGCTGGAATGTGGTTTCTTTGTAACTATGTTGGCTTATGATTCCGAATGCTAATGCATTGTGAATAATAGTCTTATCCTCTAGATGCACAGATGCATGACGTCCCTAGCAGGGCCAGACTGGGAACCGAAACCAGCCCTGGCAGTTCGCTTGATTAAAGGGGGGGGATGGGAAGGGGGTTGGTGCTACTCGAGAAGCTCCGGGCTGAGTTGCTAGTAACAAGCACAGTTCCCGCTTTTGTTACAGTGGGCCAATATCGCACTACTGCAAAACCGGCCCCCAGAAACAAAACCAAACACCACAGGCCAAAAAACAGACCCCACCCTTCCGGCCCACAGGGAAAATGCCAGGTTCCCACTACGGCCAGTCCGACCCTGGTCCTTAGTCAGTGCCTCCTATAGTACATCACTGGCAGTGTTCAGCCTAGTATTTTGGGGGCGCTTTGTGCGGAGGTTCCACTCCCCTCCTCTACAGAGCAGCAAGCTTGGCCGTGTTCAATTGTGTCATGATTCAACAAACAGAGCTACATTATGAGATCACAGCTTGTAGCCTGTTGGCACCAGTCTGAGTTTGACAAAGAATGAGTACTGTGCCCAAAGTTCTGCTCAGAAGCCCGAGGTCGGTGCTGAATAACAATGTAGCACAGTCTTCAATCCGCCTCATGCCTCTCTAAACCACCTCCAGACACCTCCTGCCCCTTTATCTCACTCTTGCAGGCTCCTGCTTTCTGTTTTTTTGAGACAGCGCTTCCATCTTTTTCTCCTCCCTTCTTCCACCATTGTGTAGTTTCCCTCTTTCTCTCTGGTGCCGGATGAGGAAGAATAAGTGCCTGTCGTGTCCTGTGGGACAAGTTCTAGAGTTTTGTAAATATGGTGCGTCCACCAGCCCAGTGGCGTAGCTAGTCCTCTTGCTGCGCGTGGCAGAGTGGGGGAGGCCCCTGCCCCCGTACCCTCCTGATATGCCACTGCACCAGCCCCTCCTTGAGGACAGGCTTTCACACTCGCCCCACATCCATCCATCACAGGTGTCACCAGTCGGCTAATAAAAGGGCCTGGCGCACGAGCCCTGGGCCAGTTACCAATACCATAGCACTGTGTCTGTGTGCTTTATTTCACCAGTATGTGGGCCTAGAGCCCGCCACTATACAGCGCTGGTGCCTAAGAACGAGTGCTGGTGGCGCCCAGAAGCAACACCAGCTCAAATTAAGCACTGATGGTACCAACGGGTATAAGTAGTGACAGGGCCAGTTACCGCCCCCTTGCAGGACATGTGACTCTTTACTCCAGAGGAGGGGTTACGGAGTGCAGGCTCGATGGTTAGAGGGGCAAACCCTGATGCAGAGGTCTAGCCCGGGACCAGGGTTCAATTCCCCGCCTCGGCGGGTCTTGGGCTCAAAAATTCCACGGACCTGATAATTCTCGCCTCGGTGCCTATTCCAATCATAGAGTCCCACTCTGCAACTCTGGGCAATAGCTTGCTCAATCTCCACAACGGCCCCCACAACGCTAAGGATGCCTGGCCTCCACCATGGGGGTGCCCAGGAGTGGACGCCTCACAGGGAAAGCCAGGATGGGTTCCACAGCGGTATTCGTACAAGCGCCTTGAGACCCTGGCGGGTGAGTAGTGTGCTATACAAGTATCAATTTACATTGTGCAATTTACATTTTAGCTCGAGGCCCCCCAAAGACTGCGTGGGGTAGCTTCACCACCTCGCCCAACCAGCGCATCTTTTGAATAATTAGGCAATTATAAACGACAGTTAAAAACGTAAGTGGTATCAGAGTATGTTTCGCTCAGACTCTTAAAAACCAATTATGTAAAGAAATAAAATAGCTGCAGCCTTTCCCCCTAGCTGTTTATCGTCCTAATTAACGCTTCAATGATGAGTAGGCATTTCTCCTTCCCCGTAGGGGGCCGGGTCGAGTAGAGGGAGGGGGGCGGACGCAGGTCCCTGAATATCGAGGCAGCGAGGTCGCGGATTTCGAAGGATGACGCGTGGGTAAAGTAAAAGCAGGAGATGTGGGTACGAAGAAAGTACACCTGGGAGAATGAATTCACTGGGGAGGATGGACCGAGGAAGAAAGTTTATGCATATGTGCAAATGTAAGAGAAAAGAGTCGAGGAAGAGTGTAGTAGAGAAAAGAAGTGAACAGTTATGGAGGAGGAAGGATGAAAAAAAATATAGGCAGAAAGAGTTCAGAAACGGACAGATAGGGAGAGAAGGACAAATGTAGACGAAGCGTCAAGTAAGCAACGTAGTAAAGAAGGCACAGGGCTGAGTAAGCGAAGCAAGGAAAGGGGATGAGCCTGTAGTGAAAATGATTTGCAATTGAGAGAGGAGGGATGGAAGTAGTGTGGCTCACTGGTTAGAGGCGGCAGACCCGAGAGCAGAGGACGGCCCGGGACCAGGGTTCGATTCCCGGCGCGGCAGGTTTCTGGACCAGGGTCAGCGGACTCGATAATTCTCTCGCCTCGGTGCCCACTCTGATCAGCGATCACACTCGGCAACTCTGGGCATTAGCTTGCCTCATCTTCACTAACGGCCCCACCAGACCGCCGGGGATGCCTGGTCTCACCCTGGAGATACCCAATAAGGGACCATCTTTCAGGGAAGCCAGGAAGGGTTTCGCAGCGGTCGAAGCGCCTTGGGACCCTACGGGTAAGTAGTGCGCTATATAAATGCCAATACATTTACATTTACATTTACATGGAAGTAAGACAGAGAAACAACAAGGGGGAGGGTTGACGAGTGAAAGCGAAGAGGGAAGTGAGGGGATGCGATTGCTGTGCCCAGGGGATTAGGATTCCTCTGTACGTGGGCGGTAATCCTTCCTGATCTACTGAGAGTGACATTAATCCAGTGTTATCTGAGGATTCTGTCACACAGGCCTCCCTAGAGAGGCGGGGAGGGGAAGAGATGCCCCCCTCCCACCTCACTGATGACCCCGGACCAGGGGCCTCAGTTAACACTGGACACGTGGTATGATGTTGCTGTTCACAACTGTTTCACACCATTGTATTACACCTGCAAGGACCACGACTATGCAACATAGCAAAGACAGTACGTCTATATACTCGCACCTGTGCACAAATCTTCATCAATGAAACCCCGATTCCCTTCTCTTAATTATCCCGTGAGCTTTCTATTCATGCACATCTTATTACTAGATGCAATCTGCTCATTGATATACTTGGCTCTGCTTTGAATATTTTGACATCTTCTATTGTGGATAACTACACGAGCGCAGGTGATTCTTTATACTTCAATTCAATTCAATTTCCGTCTTTATTCGATCTTATTCAATCATTAAAGACACATTTAAACAATACAGTAAATATATAAAAACGCACAACGGCATCAACATTTTGTTAAAAGGAATAACATTAAAATTCCATTAGAGATTAAAAAAGATGTCAGTGATATTAAAAGAACAATTATGTAATAAAAATATACAACATTCAAGATAAGAATAATTTTATATCCATTCTTAGGCGAGGCATATTGGGTTCTTCAAAAAAAAAAAAATTATTCAGCTCATAAGTAAATTAGAGAATACTGTTACACAATACATCAGGTTATATAGTGCCTTGCAAGTTATTCATTCTAAGTGCCCAAGTCCAGCTCAAGAATTTAGCCATAGCGATAACTATGACTTCAATGGTATCTGTTTTTAGGATACGCAGAGCCATATGGCAAGATCTTGTTCCGATCATTTTACAGACCGGTTTAAGCCACTTCTGCGAGGGCCCTTATATGCAGGGCACACAAAGAAGTGTGCTATAGTCTCATCCTGGGTTACACAAGTATGACATTTTGTGTCTAGGTCTTCCCCCACTTTTTCATAAATGGTTTTAGTGGAAGAGTGCCACTCTAAATTGATGAAAGTTTCCTGTCTCCGGGACGCTTGATAATATCCCAATAGGCCTCCAGCCTAGATTCACTTTTAATATCCGAAAAGAGGCCGGCAAGGGATGCACCAGAGACCAAAGACAGAGACCTTTGATTAACCATGTCCCTATATAAGGCTTTAAAATCTTGTTTAGATGGGAAAGAATTCCCTTCAGGGTCCTCCCACAAATAAATGAGGCCCATGTCTGATAACCTAGCCTTAATCTTTCGTAGCCACGTAATTTTGTTAGATTTGTCAGCTTCTCTAATAAACTTAGCATCTTTTGCATAGGGTGCTAACTCTGCAGTTGTCCAAAGTCGACGCCAATAAGCCAGTGGTATAAAACCAGCAGCTTCCTCAAAAGTAATGCACCCTAAATCTAAAAGTAGGGGCCTAAGAGGAGTAGATTGAGGGAGGCCGGTCAGTGACCCCAGGAACTTATTTTGAGCTAGGACTAATGGAGCTAAATTTTCGAAGCCCCATAGTTCTGCCCCATAAATTGTTGACGCTCTAACCTTTCCTTGGTATATGGCAAGGGTCGGTCCCACTGGTTTGGTCTGTGATAGCCGGAATTCTTTTAAAAGGGTCCCTGCTAGTTGGTTGTGCCTTAAGACTAATAGGTCTAACTGAGACTTCCAGTTCATATGTTTGCCCATAGTTACACCCAGATATGTGAAGGAGTCAGTTTGTTCCAAGGACGTAATATACATTTCTACTCTGGCCTTCACTGTTTTATACCTATGCAAGACCATATACTTCATCTTTTCAACATTGACCACTAGACCATAGTCACTGCAAAAAAGAGTAAATCGGTCAAGAGCTCGCTGCAGACTGGATTGCGTCTTGGACAAAAGTAAAGTGTCGTCTGCAATCATTAATAGCGGAACCCTTGCTCCAGGAAGAGTGACCCAGTTACTAGTCCCTTTTAATGATTTAATAAATTGATCTAGACTAGAGATGGTTGGTGAGCCTTTCCCCCCTACCATCCCTCTTGCGTATACATTGATCAATATGACATCAGGCTCGTCTTTGGAGGTTATTTTAAGTGCCTGAATATCAGGGTTATCAATCCCTAGTTCTTTTAACTGCTAACCCACCTGCTGTCTAACCCAGTTAGTCCGCCTGACGAGTGCCCTTGGAACTTGCAATTGTTCAACTGTGTATGCTGAAGGATTTGCTTTGTATACATTGTTTGGCTCTTTGGGATGTACACGGTATAAAGTCAGTATCGAATTTACCTAGGAAACGGATTTGGAATGTACTTGGTCTATAGATATTTGGGACAAAATATGGTTAAAACTTCACTCTACTGCTAGTTCAGCTACTCCAGAGCAGAAATAATCATTCTTTATGACAGGTTATATTACACTCCAGACTATTCAAATTTATTATAGTTGGACAGCAAACTTGTTGGAGATGTCATAGTAATGACTGATTATATATATGCATATGTCTTTTACTTGTCCCAAAGTTGGCAATTTCTTGACAAAAGTATGGTTTAAGAACAATGGTATCACTGGGGTCTTCTCACTTTTTTCCTTTCAAAAAGTATTTTTGGGTACTTTCCATATTATTTGACCTCATAATGCATTGCCTGCAAAATTAGTTGATTTGTTATTAGCTCTTGCCATACAAATTATCCCTTCTAACTTTAAAATGAAAGAAAACCTGTCTGCTTAAATTTTCTGCAATCTGGAATGGAAGAGGACAGAATTGCACTACATGCTGATGAAGTTCTCCTTTACTTGTGGAACCTGGGTCACATGTGATGCATATCCTCTCCCTAGGGGTCTCAGGACCCCACACTAATTGGGCCAAGTCTCTTCTCCCTTATTAGAAGCTCAGAGACGATTAATTGTCAAACAACAATCCTTATCAAATTGCTCAACTCCTGGTTCCTTGGCATACATGCTTATGTGGAACCATCTCTTAACCGGTCACAGTTAAAATTATCAGTTTATCCAGTTTCCTGCATGTCCTTCAGAGGTACCCAATGACCATCCCTGTGTCTTGGTTCCAAGAACTCACAGCCATACTCCGACCCTTCCTGTAGGCTGGCTGGCCTCCCTGCATAGCCTTGGCTAAATGCTGCCTTTCGACATTTGAGGGTGGGGTTGAGCATGGCCAATATCCGTCTCTATTATTGAGCCTCCCAGTTACTGGTGATTAATGACTAGCTGAATGGTGGATGGGTAGATCCGGGTTATGAGCTGGAACTATCCCTGCTTGGTCTAGACAACAGCCTTCACTTGTTATATGGGGGCCCTCTTCCCCGGCTTGTTCCCGAGCCCACTAGAGTGGTGATATCTGTTTGGCGGGCTGCACAAAAAAATTTCAGCTGTGAGAACCTAATCACCTTACAGACTCCACTTTGGAGGGAAAGACGGCTCAGCCAACTCTCATGCCTAGAGGGTTTTGGCAAATGGGACAAGATCGGAATTACCTGCCTGAGGGACGTTTGGGATGGAACATCAATGAAATACTTCCATTAGTTGCAAGCACAGTTCTCAATCTCAACCGTGCAGTTACAACTGAGGCACGCAGTCCTATCCCATCAGAAAAACCTCCTCAACCCACTCGAGTACAATCCGCTAGTAGCAAAATTGCTCCAGGATGCCCTGGGCAAGGGGATTTCACAGGCATTCAAAAACGAATAGTTAATTACCTTGATAAATTTGTCCCCCTCTAACAAAAATGGGAGACCTAGGTGGGCTCCCTGGATAGGACCGACTGGAGGGACACAGGAATGCATAAACAATGAGAATCCAACTGTGAATAGAGGGTGTTCCCTACAATAGCGGGGAGCGCACAGTGTTTGTAAAATACCCCTCACACACCAAAAGGACCCTTGGTGTCATGCTTCATCATTGGGGTCTTCGCATCCCTCTACGGGTTGCGGTGTGCTGTCACCTACGACTACGTGGGAACACTTACTTTGGTATCTATGTGTGGTGCATGTGAGGGTTTCAAAAATAATGTGCGTGAGTGGTGGGGTTATTAAGTGAGTGATAATTAAAAAGGACCTGGCTCGTGGGGTAGACACAAAAAAAGGATTTAATGGGCCCCCGGGCTGGTACTGTTAAAAAAGTGAGATTGGAGGTGTTTATGCAGTACAATGTGCATTAACTTCTGTGTGCTCAACATGTTTCGGAGTATGAAATCCTTCTTCAGGACAGGGTGCACAAATACCTTACCTTACTCACGTTTTTCTACAAAAAAATCTGTTGATATTACAGAAAAGTGAAGTGTAATGCAGGCTAAAATGTACCTACAACAATGAATGTCGACGGTTTCTGCTAATCGCAAAACCTGGAAAGGAAAAAATAGTAATCTTGTAATCCGATCCTCAATATTTGGAAGGTACAGTGACCTGTAGAAAAATATATATAATTATATATAGTGTGGGCTGCTATCACTAGACACATAATGTCATACTACTCGTGATGTCGTGCCCTGTAAAAGAAGAAACAAAGACAAGACATACATACATAAAATGTAAAACACACGCTCTATTTTTTATTTAAGAATACTTCTGTTCCTGTGTCATAATTGTATATGGGGGTTTATAAATAGCCTGGATAATGCATACTTGTTTATTCCATCTGAAGTGCCTCATGAGCCTCTTAACATAGGGGACTATCGTGCCGTGCTGCTACCTGTAAAAAATACACAGTTTCAGAGTCCCATTTACTCATATAGTAGTTGGTAGACCTCCGTTTTCTGTACTAACTCTATACTCACGATCAACAGGAGAGAATAGTTCCTTCTTGCCCCGTACGCTGCTCCGCTGTGAGTGCGGTATCTGCGTAACCCTTTTCTGGAAAAGCTTCCTCTAGCTCACCATTCACCATTTACCCGCGTCCCCGCGTCCCCGCCTGGTATCCTGTGTGCTCCTTGCGGCGTTGCTGACTCCTTTGAGGTGGCGCGCAGATGGTGCAGGACGTGGGGGGCGGAGCGGCTTCAAATCTTCTGTGCAGCCGCGTTCTCGGCGCGGCTCGAGTGTGGAAGCAGTGGGCACTCGTGATACAGCCCCGGTGGCCCCTGGTCGCGGTGCCGACTCCCTCATTCCATCTATTTCGGCACGCTGTAGTGGATTCATCAGTTTTTAAATCAGCGCGAAATGAGGTAGGAGTTGGGAGCAAGAGTGCGGGGAGAGTGATTGAGGCGAATAAGGTGACTTCAAGTAAGGGGTGGGGGCCATTGCACCAGACTAGGCTAAACTTGGGTGATACATGCCCCCATCCAGTATTAGGGGTAAATAAAGAGGACACTGCGTTGTACACATCAAAAAACCTTGTACACCAATTAGTCTAGCGTATGGAGAAGTGTGTGGGTAGTAATCCTAATAGCAGTTTATGTCTGGTTAAGGAAATATCCTCCCAGGAGCCCACGGTCTGTCACTATACATTGCGTAAAAGGGCCCCTAGTAGCCTCTCTGTAATCCCTAAATCAAAGGTTGTTTCACCCCCGATAGTGGTAGTAAAAATCACCACAAGGCAGGTGACAGGCACCTGTGCAACTGAGGGAATGCCCCTAGGTAAAGGAAAAGGCCGGAAAAAACTAGGGGAGGCACTAAAGTAAAAATTACGCCTTCATTGAAATCCTTTTATAAGGTCATCTCCACTAACACTGTGGTGTGTGGGCAGAATCATAGCATAAAGGACAAGGCAGAGACTTTAAAATTGGCGACCATCTCTACCTCCGCCGATATAGCTGCACCAGCCACCACTACTTTAGCCGCCATCACTCCAGCAAGTCTTGTGGTTAATGAAAGGGGCCCCCAACCCTCCACTAACACCTCTGCCACTGCTGAGAGCCTGTCCACGCAAGATCACACTGTATCTATTCACCCGTCAGTGGAACTGTCGAATTGTTTTTCGGCGCTGGAGATTCAGAGTATCGAGCAGGAAGATACTCTTAGTATAACTTCAGTCAGGGGGGGTGTGTCTCAGTCTGGACATCAGTTGCTTGGAAATCTTGAGCCTCTCCAGCAATCCTCTTTGCCATTCCCAACATCCACCCAGCCCATATTTGGACTAGCTGGGCCATCTGGGTCCCCCGGGACGTTGTCTGATATTCTGATAAGCTTGAGAGATGATATTAGTAGGAGGTTCACCATCTCAGAGGCTAACCAGGCAGCCATCCAGGCTTCCTGCAATGTGCTTGCACAGAAGATAGAGGAGGTTGCACAGAAAACGGACTCTCCGGGGCCTTCCTGTTTGCCTAAATGATAACTTGGCCATCCCCTTTAAGAGGGCGGGAATTCTTTTCTGGTCTGATTCAGTTTCTTTGGACGAAATCCACCCATGGGATGTGCTAAGGGCAAAAATAGGTGACTCCTCTCGCTTTAAATATCTACAAATATGCTCTTGGTATGCTGCTGAGAAGAACCTTATAGGCGGTAACTGGGAGATTGAACACACACTCCAAAATGTAAATCCCAGAAAGAAGGAGGTAGGGCTATGGTATAGATGTCTTCTTGATGCAGAGGATGTAGACCTTCCTCCCCCCTATACAGTATGGAATCTATCAGTCCTGGAAGATGCTTCTGTTAATTTCTATTTTTTTCCCTCCAAAACCTATACAAGTATGTCAGGTCAGCCTCTTTAAAGAAGAATCATTTTTATGTTTTAAATAGGTTATATTATACGCCCAAAAAATAGCAAGGTTTGCCCTAAATTCATTCCCCAAGTGTCCAAGGTGTGGTTTAGTGGAGGCGGGCGATCTACATATGTTTTTTGATTGTGTTCACTTAAGGAGTTTTTGGGAGAATATGGAGAGGGCACTGGAAGGAATTTTTAATGTTAAACTTAATCTTAATCTTGTATTAGTAGTGTTTGGTATCTTTAACAACCTTACAAAACCGTCTCCCTAATAAATCAATGGGTTTATTCCTTTGTTTGATATTAATGGCTGTAGAGAGATCTGTAGGTTGCGGAAAGAACCTAGACCTCCGCAGTATGAGAGTTGGCTGGGAGTAGCATTCAGTATGGCGAGATTGGACCAAGGGGGGGAAAGTATTGGTTACCACTAATCACCTGGGGCACGGAAATGAGGTTGGTTTAAGCCCCTATGGTCCAATGATTACACCAAGCCTTGCACTGATCAGCAGTGGCAAAGTGCCCAAAGCATCTAAACCAGCAAAAATGAAATCCAGCACAGTGTCAAAAATACAGGAGATAGAGGCAAAAACTCAGCGGAAACCATGCCTAAGATGCCAGGTCTAACAAATAACATTTGATTATTTCAAAAAATTGGTAGAATCTGGTCTGTCATACTCATAGAATAGATACATATAATTTAAATTCACTTTATTTAGCTATTAAGCGGGATAGACTATGGTTACCAGTTACTAATTATTATCCAACAAATGCCTTTAAATTATTGTATTTTCTGGCGTATAAGATGACTTTTTAACCCTTGAAAATCTTTTCAAAAGTTGGGGGTCGTCTTATACGCCGGTGTCATTTAATAGGCAAGCGAATACAGCCCAAACCCTATATTTTAAAAGGAAAAGTAGGGGGTCGTCTTATACGCCGAGTCGTCTTACACGCCAGAAAATACAGTACCTTTTGTATTTCAAGTATACTGCTTGCAATGCTTTTGTAACAATTTCTCACCCATTATTTGATTATATAATTTGTTCATATACTACTTCAGTTGTACTGAGCCCATTACATAGGTAGATTTTACTATTCTCTTTTATTATATTCTTTCCTTTTTCTTTTTAGTCTTTCGCTTGGCTTCTTCTCTTCTCTTTTTCTTTTCTGGTCCTATAATTTTTCTCATGAAGCAAAGTCTACTCACATAACATTTTCACTTTTTTTTGCTTATAATAAATATGCAATTATGTTTTATGTACTATTACCTATTTTATCAACAATGTCCTATTATTCTTGTATAATTTTGTCATATGGCATTTTTTATGTATTTCTCTGTCATGAAGAAGTGAAATTCCCAAAAATAAATTCAAACATTTGGTGCAGAGTGGAGAGCTCAGAAGTCAGCGCAAAGTGCCAGTGCAACATGGGAATGTGGTTTTATAGGTCACTCTCCATCTGATGCCATAGGAATTAAGAGTTTTTAATTATTTGTTAACATATTTAAGCCTCGCACAAAGAAGCCGGCCAAAAAGCGAATGCTTGAGCATGGACCCAGAGTGCCCAGGTTGGAATAGGGTCTTCATTGTGAAAATTGCAGACGCTTATGGTGAAATGAGGACAAAAAAAGAAAAAAAATACAGGAGGTAGAGGCAAAAAGTCAGGGGAAACCACGCCAAAGATGCCAGGTCTAACACGTGTCCCCTCCAGCTGAAAGTGGGGAGAACTGCCCACCCTCTTGGGAGTTCTCTTCACTAAGGTGGAAGAATCTGGATAGACCATCAACGTTGGCGTGTCTGTACCAGGGCGGTGTTCCACTGAAAAGTCCATTCCCTGTAGGGAGATGTACCACCTCAACAGTTTTGGGTTCTCACTCCTTATCTGCATTAACCTTCTGAGGGGCCTGTGGTCTGTCTGAACCCGGAAGTGAGTCCCAAACAAGTAGGGCCTCAGCTTCTTCAGAGCCCAGACCACAGCAAAGTCTTCCCTTTCAATTGCAGTCCACCTCTGTTCCCTGGGCAGTAGCCTTATACTAATGAAAGCTACAGGTTGGTCCAAGCCCTTGTTGTTGATCTGTGAGAGTACCGCCCCCACACCATGCTCTGAAGCTTCTGTCTGCACTACAAACTCACTGGAGACATCAGGTGCCTTGAGCACAGGTGCTGTGCACATGGCAGTCTTCAGGGCCTCAAAAGCAGTTGGACAGGCATCATTCCAATTCACTCTCCTGGGCTGCTTCCTCGAAGTCAGCTCTGTCAAGGGGGCAACGATGGTGCCATATCACTTGACAAACCGTCGGTAATAGCCGGTGAGACCTAGGAAGGCTCTCATCTCTGTCTGGGTCTTGGGGGGCTCCCAAGCCAGAATGGTATCAATCTTTGGCTGCAGGGGCACCACCTGGCTGCTCCCTACCTGGTGTCCCAAGGACACCACAGATCCCTGCCCTATCTGGCTCTTACTGGCCTTTTATAGTGAGGCCTGCCCTTTGCAGAGCCTTCAACACTTCACTGAGGTGTTGCAAGTGTTCTTCCCACATGGAGCTGAACACAGCAATGTCATCCAGGTATGCGGCACTGAATTCCTCCAACCCGGTCAGTACCTGGTTGACCTGTCTCAGGAATGTGGCAGGGGCGTTCTTCAACCCAAAGGGCATGACACGGAACTGGAAGTGCCCCTCTGGCGTTGAGAACGCAGACCTCTCTTTGGCCCCCTCAGTTAAGGCAATCTGCCAGTACCCAGATGTTAAGTCAAACGTACTGAGGTACTGTGCAGCTCCCAACCAATCCACAAGCTCATCAGCTCTGGGGATGGGGTGTGCGTCAGTCTTGGTGACCGCATTGAGCCCACGGTAGTCCACACAAAACCGGAGTTCTGGAGTGGCACTGGGCGCAGCAGCTTTTGGCACTAAGACCACTGGGCGAGCCCAGGGGCTGCTACAGGGCTCAATTACCCCTAGTGCCAACATCTTGGAAACCTCTTCCTTGATGCTGGCCCTGACCTTGTCAGCTACCCTGTAAAATTTCTGTTTCACAGGTAGACTATCTCCAGTGTCCACATCATGGACGCACCAATTGGTGACATCTGGGGTCAGGGAGATCAGGGAGGCAAACTGACCCAACGCCTAGTGACAGTCCCTCTGGTGTTCACGGTCATGGTGGGTGAGAGGACCACACCATCCACTGACCCGTCTTGCTCCTTGGCTGCCAGGAGGTCAGGAAGAAGGCCACTTTCCTCTTCCATTCCAGCATCTGTAGCCAAAAGCATTGTCACATCAGACCTCTCAAAGTGGGGTTTGAGGCGGTTCACATGTAAGACCCTCAGGGGCTGCCTGGGAGTCTTCAAGTTAACCAGGTAGGTTACTTCGCTCTTGCGCTCCACCACCTCGTATGGCCCAGTCCACTTGTCTTGGAGTGCACAAGGCTCCACTGGCGCCATCACCCACACTTTCTGCTCAGGTTTTAAAACTGTGATATGTCAGTTAATTCAGACCACTTATTTGAGCCTCCAATTTGTTTGATTATGATCCCATGTTTTGTTCTAAGAAAAACTACAGTCAAGTCTGAGTAATTTGTTTTCAAAAGTTCCATAAGTCTCTTGCAGGCGGGTTCTGACCACATGATTGAGGTGAGAGCGTTCCAGAGTCTAGGTCCTTGAATGCCCAATGGTATTCCCTAATGTTTCACCTTCTTGACTGATCAGTGGTTGATGTGAAGGGTCCAAATTGTGCTAGGAGCTCTGGATGAGGCACAGCGAGGAGCCAGTTTTCATAGGTACACAGTGCTTTATGTGTGGTGTACAAGACCTTAAATTCAATCCTAGCATTGCAGGGGACCTCGTGAACTGCTTAATGGACAAGTCTAATGTGCTTCGGCTTCCGTTTGTTGAGGCAGTGCTTAATTTGTAAAAAAAAATAAGTGCCAGGGCTCTCGTCAGGTCACTTCACCTTGTACCACACATTGCCCCTTAAAGCGCCCACCAATGATAGTAATAACACAAGTACTAACATTCACATTCCTACAAGTGTGACAATTCGGACTATTTCAGGTCCCCAAAGCTGTAAGAATGGCTTGGGTGGCAAGTAATATTCATTTTAATGCATATTGAGTTCATTATTAACTGTTGTTGTGTTCCTCTTTAAATTAGCCAGACAGCCCCACCTTGTGGTAGACTGTCACAGGCCCCTTTGCTGACAATTAAGTACTGGTGCCGAGCACCAGAAACGACTGGCTCAAATTAAGCACTGGGCAGCCTTCGTCTGCCTGGTTAAAAAAAATGTTTGCCTCTGGCAATGAGTTCTAGATGATTTTTTAATATTTAAGTCACGTCAGTCGGAGGGCCCATATCAATTCACCTCTGTGGTCAGTGAGGAGATGAAGGATTTTAAGAAGAAGAGATAGATCTGTGTTTACACCCGTTGCCACAGAGTTGGTTTTGGGTTCAAAAGTACAGCCAGAATCAAAGAGAATAACCAGGTACATTACTTTTATCATGGTGAAGGATGGGGACGCAAGGCCCTAAGGACAGTCAAATACCAGTGAACTGGACGTGA
Source organism: Lissotriton vulgaris (assembly GCF_964263255.1). Classification (NCBI taxonomy): domain Eukaryota; kingdom Metazoa; phylum Chordata; class Amphibia; order Caudata; family Salamandridae; genus Lissotriton; species Lissotriton vulgaris. Next base: position 1,377,118,743 of record NC_141695.1, read on the forward strand.
TGTTTGCGGATAGTAGGATTTGAGTGTTCCGCCACTCGTGCACAGGAAGCTCTCCACACTGTGGACAATGATATCCAGGAAGATTGTATGACCAAACATCGACTTTCCATACATAGAGTTCAATTCAAGGAACTGAAACATTGTAAAGTTGACCAGTTGCAGGGTAGTATGGATTTTCCATTTTAATGCCACATGTACTGAAAATGACAATATTTTCCAAGTCGATATTGTGGTAGGTCGATATTTCAATATTGCTGTTCCACACCATCCAGGAAGGAGACGATGTTAGTTCGGGTTTTGAGTCGCTTTTCCAAGTGGAAGTGTACTTGCATGTCCTCAGCATACATTTTGAGGCTCACCTGATGCTGATCAATGAACTGAGCTGGGGGATACATAAATATTGAAGAGAGTGTGCAAGAGGGAAGATCCCTGAGAAGCTTCCCAAGACAGTGGGTGTGTGGACGATTCTAATGATCCAATCTTGACCTGAGTTGCGCCTGGCAGCCATCAATAGGGGTATGCCGGTCCACCGTTCAAGCCACGCCGGCGGACTGGTATGGCATACAGCGTTGTGTGTTTACTTTTTTTATCTAGCCATTCATTTTATTGGGGTCATTAGTCAGATTGCTTTTCTTCAAAAATATGTATGAACGGAATGTATCTACCTTCTGAAATTAGTGTACTCTACTGTTTTCTTTCTTTCAATAACAATAATATCAATAGAGGAAGATGTTCTGTGTATGGAAGGACTATAGGAACCCATTGAATCTGGCCTTTTACCAGCCTCTTCTTTCCTTACGCAGCTAATGTTGGTCTTCAGTTTTACCCATTGCCATTCATTCTCGCCTGTAACAACGTGGTTATTGAAACTAGAGGCCCATAGTGCGGCTGGGCAAGTTGCAATAAAAATTGCGCCAACAGGGGCCTGATAGATCACACATGTGATGGGTGACACGCCTGCAGAAGGTTCAGTTTACATTTGCAATGCAAGTCAGACCTGGTCCTTCTTGAACAGGATGCGTTTAGCTGCTAGAGAGATGTCACCACTAGATGGCAGCACGTGCAACCCAGATTGGTTTGAACCTTGCAGAGCCTCATCAGTGGGGGTGACGCTTGAGACATAGGGAACAGTGGGAATGAGAGACACTCCTTTACAGACCACCTCACTTCCGGGGGTACACTGAAACACAAAAATGATAGGAGTAATGCCTGAATTAGTCTCAGCCAGTGGTAATCGCGAAGAAGGCATTCCAGCCCATCATGCTTATGCCTAAAATGCCACTGTAGACAGGGATTAGCCGTATGCAAATCTGACTTGGTCCTCCTTCAGTAACAACAGTGTTGTCCAAATTGACATGCCAGGTCCCCACTAGGCAGGAATGGAAGCCATCCCAGACTCGTTTTAGACTTATTGGAACTCACTGGTAAGGTGCTGCCTGAGTCCTGCCACAGTGAGCACGCGGCCATCACACTTAAGTCATTACACTAAAAGCCAACTGTGGAGGGTGGAATGTTTTCAAAACTCTCAGTCAGTACCAATCATTCGGGGCAAAAAAGTGGTCTGCTAGCTTTACCCCAAGGCGCAAGGGTAAAAGGAGGCGATATTTTGTTATGATTAGTGAGGCAAGAGTCTCTTGACTTATTTTCATGAAAAAAACATTTATGAATAGATAATGCACTCCACTGAGTAACTATTCGTCAATCAGCTCAAGTGAAGATCGAGGATGGGGAATACCAGAGAGAGGGAGGAAACAGTATGAAGCCAACCTGAATCAAGAATAGAAATTGCATTATAAGATCTTCCAATGCCTGAATTCCACAGTGGTGAGCGCCCCACTTAATCCATTTGCAGAATTAGGACTTATTTCCTCAATGGGCCCTATTACAAAAAGTTTTGACTGGTGCAAAAAACTGGGTAAACCCCTTTTGCGTGGTTTTGCTGGTTTCTTTTTTCTTTTTTTCTTTTTTTTAAAAACATTTTTATTTAAAGGTGGCACAAGCAATTTAAACACATACAGACTATTTCGTTTAACAAAAATTCCAAAATCTGCGTAGATATTACAAGAAGCAGTAAAAGTAGAAAAAGACAAAAGAATAGAATGAGTAAAAAGAATTGCAAAAAAGTAAAATAAAACAGGGCTTAATTTCACATTAGTTCAATTCACAGGTAGGAAACAAGCAGCCCCATATTCAATCTATTTTGACCAGTGCTTTCACACCTCTTTTCCTAGCTAACAATAGTTCCATATGATGTATCTCTGTCACCAGGCACCACCATTCGTTTACATGAGGTGATTGTTCCACTATCCATGCTCGAGCTATAACCAGCCTTGCACATGCTAACAAAATAAAAATTATATCTTGAAATAGAGAAGAGTTGAGTTGCAAGCCTAAGAGAATCATATCTGATGATAATGGTACCTCAATTAGATGTTTCGATCTCAGAATATTTTCTATGCTGTCCCAAAATGGAGCAAGAACAGGGCAAAGAACCAGCATATGTTCTAAATCAGTAGCCTGAGTATGGCACTTTGGGCATTTAGTACGATTGTTGAAAACGTTGTTGGGGGCCCATTTACTTATTTGTAAAGGGGTATAGTAAAGTTGACATATCGTTTTATATGCCCGGAGTTTTAAGCTTGAAGAGTGGACTAATGTATCAATTTTATTTAAAAAAGAGGAAATTTCATTTGAACAAATACCAGTCGTAAACCGTAGAGCCCATTTCTGTGCTAGTTTGGGACAATCATCTATCTTGCCTTCAATAAAACATTTGTATCCTTGGCTAATGGTATTTTTCATGATCCCCGCTCCTTTATACATACAAAACCAAAAATCTGAGTCAACAATCTCTTTAAGGTTTAATTTCCCTATAAGAAAGTCGCGTATTTGTATATACTTAAAATAAGTATTTGCTGGTAATTTATATAATAGCCTAAGTGTATCAAAGTCAAGGAAACCTGATGACCCATATAGGTCCCCCAATCTTATTAAGCCTCGGTTCGCCCATATCTTACATCCTGAATCACTAAAAATACTTGGCAATCCCGGGTTATTCCAAAGGGTTAAAAGAGAATGGTAGAATGATGCTTTATTCTGAGACATTACTATCTTCCATATGCTGATTATGTCTTTCGTGGTCTTGAACTTAACTCTTTTAAAATAGTTCGGGTCATTATTTCTGGCCAAGAATTGTAAGGAATCTGATCCTAACATAAATTGGTGGGAAAAATATGGATTACTAGAATTAAACAAGCTCTGTAACCGTCCCAGAAATGAGGCAAAGTAGCACATTCTGAAATCTGGGAAATTAAGCCCTCCTTTAATGAAAGGTAATTTCAGGGAAGAAAGTGCTCTATGATTCTTTTTAAAGCCCCATATAAAGCTGCCCAATATGCCGTCAAGTTTCCTAAAAAATATTTTATTTATCTTCAAAGGAATGCATCTAAATAAGTATAAGAATGTTGGCAAAATGTTCATTTTAATAAAATGCTTTGCTGGTTTCGTATTCAGTAATGCAGCAAATAAATAAATATCCCCAGTTAATATTACAAAAAAACGTTTGCACTACGGCAAATCAACAAACTGGATTTAGAAAGTAGTGGTGATTTGTTTTTGCTTATGAATCATTTTACTCATGTCATGGAAAGTTTATCAAAGAAATACTGCCCTTTAACAGCTTTTTGCAAAAAGAGCAACACAGCGAACTGATTTTGTACCGAATTAGTTTTCTTGGGTATTAAAAAAACGAAACAAGATTATTGTGCTTAAACATAGACAAATCATATTCATATGTTAAAAATGACACTTTTATTTTCTCCAATTCCTGTTATGTAAACACAGCAAAAATAATCTGAAATCAATGTGTCCCTTGCTTAGAGGGCTGCAGAGAATGTCTTCTCCATTACAAACGCTGTAAAAACTCTGTAAATAGATTAGTCCTGTTGATATCACCGATGCAAAGGGCGCTACCTGTCTCTATTAAAACATTCATCATTAATTGAATATATAAATTACCACGGAAAACAGAAAACTCGAAGATATCTTTACTAACCCTGGGCAAAGAACTACGCTCCGTTCGCGGAGTTTGCGGAGTTTCGGCAACTCCGCGCTCCGCGGAGAACGCGAAGTTGTCGAATACTCCGCAAACTGCTGCGTAGCGTAGTTCTCGCACGCTCAATAGCATTTTCGCGTGCGCCAGGATGCTTGTCGGTAAGATCGAGTTGCCGAACACGCAGAAACTGCAATCTGGCACAGAATAACTCGCGAACACGTTAGTAGTGACCAGAAATAAGGGGACGCGAGCGGGCGGGACAAACCTCATGGGTAACTTCGCGCGCTACACATCCCGAGCATGCAGGCAATCAATCAATCAATCAATCAGGATATTTGTATAGCGCGCTACTCACCCAGAGGGTCTCAAGGCACTTGGGGGAGGGGGGTCCGCTACTGCTCGAACAGCCATGTCTTGAGTTGCTTCCTGAAGCAGAGGTGGTCTTGGGTCAGGCGGAGGTGGATGGGGAGGGAGTTCCAAGTCTTGGCTGCCAGGTAGGAGAAGGATCTTCCTCCCATGGTGGATCTTTGGATGCGTGGCACGGCGGCGAGGGCGTGGCTGGTCGATCGTAGCTGGCGGGTGGGAGTGTAGAAGGTCAGGCGGTTGTTGAGGTACCTGGGGCCCAGGTCGTGGAGGGCCTTGTGTGCGTGGGTGAGGAGTTGGAACGTGATTCTCTTGCTGACGGGGAGCCAGTGAAGGTCTCTCAGGTGTCCGGAGATGTGGCTGTGTCGGGGGATGTCCAAGATGAGTCGTGCGGAGGCGTTCTGGATGTGTTAGAGTCTTTTCCGGAGTTTGGCTGTGGTTCCGGTATAGAGGGTGTTTCCGTAGTCCAGTCGGCTGGTGACGAGTGCCTGTGTGACCGTCTTCCTGGTTTCGGTGGCGAGCCATGGGAAGATCTTTCGGAGCATGCGTAGGATGTTGAAGCATGATGATGAGACGGCGTTGACTTGTCTGGCCATCGAGAGGGAGGAGTCCAGGATGAAGCCCAGGTTGCGTGCGTGGTCCGTTGGTTTGGGTGCGCTGCCCAGGGCAGGGGGCCACCAGGAGTCGTCCCAGGCGGAGGGTGATGATCCAAGGATGAGGACTTCCGTCTTGTCTGAGTTCAGTTTCAGGCGGCTGTTCCTCATCCACTCGACTACGTCTTTCATCCCTTCGTGTAGGTTGGTTCTGGCGGTTCCTGGGTCGTTGGTGAGGGAGAGGATCAGCTGGGTGTCGTCGGCGTAGGAGATGATGTTGAGGTTGTGTTGGCGTACGATGGCTGCGAGGGGGCTCATGTAGACGTTGAAGAGGGTGGGGCTGAGTGATGATCCTTGTGGTACGCCGCATATGACTTCGGTGGCCTTGGATCTGTACGGGGGGAGGCGGACTCTATGGGTTCTTCCGGTGAGGAACGAGATGATCCACTCCAGTGCCTTCTCTTGGATTCCGATGTTGCTGAGGCGCTGCACTAGGGTGCGGTGGCAGACCGTATCGAATGTAAGCGTGGGCGGAAAATCCGTTCCGCTCGCGGATTTTGCGGATTTTCGGGAAATCCGCAATCCGCGAGATTTGCGGATTTCCCGCAAAATCCGCAAATTCGCACGCAGCGGATTTTTTTGGCGGCGCGCGGCGTTGGTGATACAATTTTTGCGGCGCGCGGCGTTTATCATCGTTTGCCGAGTTGTTTTTTTCGATAGTTTGCGAGTGCTGCGCCATTTTGGATCTTGCTGTGTGATCCCGCGGGAATTGGCGAGCGCGATTACGTCATCGCGGCTTGCCAGCGATAGTTTGTCAACGCGAGTACGGCGAGATCACGTCTCGCGGTACTTCGCAATTGCGAGATTTGAGATGCGGCGAGCGAAAATATAAATTTGCAATTCTGCACAAGAAATCCACCAGCAAGCAGCATAAACCTTCTAGAAATGATGATTTTTATGTGAATAACTCCTTAGTTTGACATTTGCCTGCACTTTTTTAGCGAGGAGTCCATTTTGGGGAGGGGGGCAGGGGGGTGGGAGGAAGGAAGTGCCCCATAGTCTTCAACTTCCTGTTCCTGTTCAGCAGGCTCCTCCCAGTGCTTTGTCCATCTCCTGGTCACTTTTCATTCGGATGTGGACCTGGAAGGATTACTTTTTGTGGATGCTGCTGGATCTTTGGATTTGAGGCCTTTTTGACTTTCTTTGGATCACTGTTGGATTAGAAATTTTACAAGTAAGTTTGTTTGGGGCATTACAGTTGCTGCAACTAAAATTTTGGGATTTTCGATTTTTGGGCTGTTTTGGGGCCTTTTCCCCAGGGGTACTCAGTGGTGGGTGGACTGTGGTTGTCTTGAACTTAAACATCATGGAGGCCATAGATGAATTGGGATTGTGCTGATTTTTCTGTGTTTTTCGATTTTTTTTTTTTGTAAAATTTTGTGTTTTTCGATTTTTGACCTGTTGTTGGGGCCTTGACCAGGGGTAGTGAGTGGTGCATGGGCCTAGTCTTTCTGTGGGCTGTCTTGAATTTAAACATCATGGAGGCCATGGATGGAATGGGATTGTGCTGATTTTGCAGTGTTTTTCGATTTTTGGGCCTGTACTTGTGGCCTTTTCACCAGGGGTATTTGAGTCTAGCATGGGCCTAGTCTTTCTGTGGGCTGTCTTGAATTTAAACATCATGGAGGCCATGGATGGAATAGGATTGTGCGGATTTTGCAGTGTTTTTCGATTTTTGGGCCTGTACTTGTGGCCTTTTCACCAGGGGTATTTGAGTCTAGCATGGGCCTAGTCTTTCTGTGGGTTGTCTTGAATTTAAACATCATGGAGGCCATGGATTGAATGGGATTGTGCTGATTTTGCAGTGTTTTTCGATTTTTGGGGGTGTTCATGGGGAGGGACATGCCATGTGGCTGGTGGCCATTTTGAGTGCAGCTACAGGCACTGGCCATGTGCTGGCAGGCAAGTGGCCATTTTGAATGCAGGCTTTGTTGTTAGGCCTCCAACCATTTTGCCTACTTTTCAACCTTTATTTATGCCCAGGGGTAGTGAGTCTTGCATGGGCCTAGTATTTCTGTGGGTTGTCTTGAATTTAAACATCATGGAGGCCATGGATTGAATGGGATTGTGCTGATTTTGCAGTGTTTTTCGATTTTTGGGCCTGTACTTGTGGCCTTTTCACCAGGGGTATTTCAGTCTAGCATGGGCCTAGTCTTTCTGTGGGCTGTCTTGAATTTAAACATCATGGAGGCCATGGATGGAATAGGATTGTGCTGATTTTGCAGTGTTTTTCGATTTTTGGGCCTGTACTTGTGGCCTTTTCACCAGGGGTATTTGAGTCTAGCATGGGCCTAGTCTTTCTGTGGGCTGTCTTGAATTTAAACATCATGGAGGCCATGGATGGAATAGGATTGTGCTGATTTTGCAGTGTTTTTCGATTTTTGGGCCTGTACTTGTGGCCTTTTCACCAGGGGTATTTGAGTCTAGCATGGGCCTAGTCTTTCTGTGGGCTGTCTTGAATTTAAACATCATGGAGGCCATGGATGGAATGGGATTGTGCTGATTTTGCAGTGTTTTTCGATTTTTGGGGGTGTTCATGGGGAGGGACATGCCATGTGGCTGGTGGCCATTTTGAGTGCAGCTACAGGCACTGGCCATGTGCTGGCAGGCAAGTGGCCATTTTGAATGCAGGCTTTGTTGTTAGGCCTCCAACCATTTTGCCTACTTTTCAACCTTTATTTATGCCCAGGGGTAGTGAGTCTTGCATGGGCCTAGTATTTCTGTGGGTTGTCTTGAATTTAAACATCATGGAGGCCATGGATTGAATGGGATTGTGCTGATTTTGCAGTGTTTTTCGATTTTTGGGCCTGTACTTGTGGCCTTTTCACCAGGGGTATTTCAGTCTAGCATGGGCCTAGTCTTTCTGTGGGCTGTCTTGAATTTAAACATCATGGAGGCCATGGATGGAATAGGATTGTGCTGATTTTGCAGTGTTTTTCGATTTTTGGGCCTGTACTTGTGGCCTTTTCACCAGGGGTATTTGAGTCTAGCATGGGCCTAGTCTTTCTGTGGGCTGTCTTGAATTTAAACATCATGGAGGCCATGGATGGAATAGGATTGTGCTGATTTTGCAGTGTTTTTCGATTTTTGGGCCTGTACTTGTGGCCTTTTCACCAGGGGTATTTGAGTCTAGCATGGGCCTAGTCTTTCTGTGGGCTGTCTTGAATTTAAACATCATGGAGGCCATGGATGGAATGGGATTGTGCTGATTTTGCAGTGTTTTTCGATTTTTGGGGGTGTTCATGGGGAGGGACATGCCATGTGGCTGGTGGCCATTTTGAGTGCAGCTACAGGCACTGGCCATGTGCTGGCAGGCAAGTGGCCATTTTGAATGCAGGCTTTGTTGTTAGGCCTCCAACCATTTTGCCTACTTTTCAACCTTTATTTATGCCCAGGGGTAGTGAGTCTTGCATGGGCCTAGTATTTCTGTGGGTTGTCTTGAATTTAAACATCATGGAGGCCATGGATTGAATGGGATTGTGCTGATTTTGCAGTGTTTTTCGATTTTTGGGCCTGTACTTGTGGCCTTTTCACCAGGGGTATTTCAGTCTAGCATGGGCCTAGTCTTTCTGTGGGCTGTCTTGAATTTAAACATCATGGAGGCCATGGATGGAATAGGATTGTGCTGATTTTGCAGTGTTTTTCGATTTTTGGGCCTGTACTTGTGGCCTTTTCACCAGGGGTATTTGAGTCTAGCATGGGCCTAGTCTTTCTGTGGGCTGTCTTGAATTTAAACATCATGGAGGCCATGGATGGAATAGGATTGTGCTGATTTTGCAGTGTTTTTCGATTTTTGGGCCTGTACTTGTGGCCTTTTCACCAGGGGTATTTGAGTCTAGCATGGGCCTAGTCTTTCTGTGGGCTGTCTTGAATTTAAACATCATGGAGGCCATGGATGGAATAGGATTGTGCTGATTTTGCAGTGTTTTTCGATTTTTGGGCCTGTACTTGTGGCCTTTTCACCAGGGGTATTTGAGTCTAGCATGGGCCTAGTCTTTCTGTGGGTTGTCTTGAATTTAAACATCATGGAGGCCATGGATTGAATGGGATTGTGCTGATTTTGCAGTGTTTTTCGATTTTTGGGGGTGTTCATGGGGAGGGACATGCCATGTGGCTGGTGGCCATTTTGAGTGCAGCTACAGGCACTGGCCATGTGCTGGCAGGCAAGTGGCCATTTTGAATGCAGGCTTTGTTGTTAGGCCTCCAACCATTTTGCCTACTTTTCAACCTTTATTTATGCCCAGGGGTAGTGAGTCTTGCATGGGCCTAGTATTTCTGTGGGTTGTCTTGAATTTAAACATCATGGAGGCCATGGATTGAATGGGATTGTGCTGATTTTGCAGTGTTTTTCGATTTTTGGGCCTGTACTTGTGGCCTTTTCACCAGGGGTATTTCAGTCTAGCATGGGCCTAGTCTTTCTGTGGGCTGTCTTGAATTTAAACATCATGGAGGCCATGGATGGAATAGGATTGTGCTGATTTTGCAGTGTTTTTCGATTTTTGGGCCTGTACTTGTGGCCTTTTCACCAGGGGTATTTGAGTCTAGCATGGGCCTAGTCTTTCTGTGGGCTGTCTTGAATTTAAACATCATGGAGGCCATGGATGGAATAGGATTGTGCTGATTTTGCAGTGTTTTTCGATTTTTGGGCCTGTACTTGTGGCCTTTTCACCAGGGGTATTTGAGTCTAGCATGGGCCTAGTCTTTCTGTGGGCTGTCTTGAATTTAAACATCATGGAGGCCATGGATGGAATGGGATTGTGCTGATTTTGCAGTGTTTTTCGATTTTTGGGGGTGTTCATGGGGAGGGACATGCCATGTGGCTGGTGGCCATTTTGAGTGCAGCTACAGGCACTGGCCATGTGCTGGCAGGCAAGTGGCCATTTTGAATGCAGGCTTTGTTGTTAGGCCTCCAACCATTTTGCCTACTTTTCAACCTTTATTTATGCCCAGGGGTAGTGAGTCTTGCATGGGCCTAGTCTTTCTGTGGGTTGTCTTGAATTTAAACATTATGGAGGGCATGGATGGATTGGGATTGTGCTGATTTTGCAGTGTTTTTCGATTTTTTTGTGCTCTATAACTGAACTGATGTTCCTCTGTCTTCCATTTTTTTTAGGTGCACAAGACTCAAGAGAACCACCAGTGCCAGGAAGAAGTCCTGCAGCGGTGTGTGTGTGCAGCATAACGTCACGCGACGTCACGTCTGGCCTCAGACAACTCTACAATTCGTGCAACTGCGGCCTGCTGTCTGACCTGCTCTGAAGAAGATGGCCCCAAAGAAAGTTCTCCGTAGCTCCTCTAGCAAGAAAGTTGCTAGTAAGGAGCAGAAGAAGCAAGTTACCAAGGAGGCTGGTGTGCCACCCGCCACTTTTTTTGGGAGCAAAAAAAAAAGTACGCCTGCAGCAGCAGGATCTGCTGGGGACCAACCTGAGAGCAGCACCCCTGCTCCATTGGGTTCAGTGCCTCCACCACCACGCCAACTTAAGTCAAAGCCCTTGAGTGCTTCAGAGGCAGTCAGTGTACTTCTCCAATCACCATCGACCAGTGATGTTGGCTCATCGCAAGAAAGTAGCAGCAATGTCCCTGAATCAACACAGGTTGTTGTAACTCATCTGACAAGTGTTGAACAACCACAGCCGCAACAACAACACCATGTGCAAGTACACGCCCAAGTACATGTGGAAGGAGAGGCAGCAAAAGGAGATGCGCAAGCAAAGGTGCATGGACGTTCACAAGTGCCCACAATAGTTGTTCCTCCCGAAGTAGGGGCACATTTGGAAATCGACAATGAAGCTGAGGTATCATTGGAAGCCACTCCTCCTGATGATCATTCATTGTCTTCCACATCCCTAGCAAGGAAAAGATCAAGGGGGGTGTCTACATCTTCTTCAAGCCCACCTCGTTCTGGTGCAAGTGATCTGTCTTGGGAACCACAACTGCGGTCTGACAGTGAGGCAGAGGCACACCATGATCTGACACCGGTACCTCCTAAGCGTAAAAGGAAGGTCGTCCAAAAACTCAAACCTATGGAGTGTGATGAGGCTCAACAAGAAGTGACAGATACTGCTGGTGATGAAGCCTCTCACGATGACGACGAGCCAGTCATCACAAAGGTCACTGCAGCCCCACCGGGCATGCAGCAAAGAGACATTTTGACCCTATCCCGAGAAGCTGCTGAGCGTGATGATGATGTCGGCGAGGAGGCAATGGAAATGGAATCATTAGATTTGGAGTTAAGTAGTACACCAAAACCTACCGCTTCCATATTTCTTCGCAAGAAGGTACCCACCTCGTCCTCGACCTCAATTCGTGGTGGTGAAAGTGCAAAACGTACTGAAGTTCGGCAATCCACATCCTCCACTTCATCTGTCATTAGCAGCAGGACCACCACCACCAGTATCGCCGCCTCCTCCGGCCCCCGAAGACATTTCAAGTCTCCAGTTTGGGACTTCTTTAGTGTTTGCCCAAAAAAGGAAAACGTAGCCATTTGTAGCCTTTGTAAGCTTCGATTTAGTCGTGGTAAGCTTGGTTCTAACTATGGTACCGGAGGCCAGAGAGGTCATCTTGAGAGAAGGCACGCTGTCGAATGGTTTCCGCACCTAGAGGCGGTCAAGAAAGCCGGAATTGCACGTAATGAAAACGTTGATTTGTCATCTGCTGATGACGAGGAGGTAGAAGAAGACGATTCAAACACTTCACTTACACCCAGTTCCCATGTCAGCAGCACACCCCATGGGAGCCACACTAAGAGTGTGGGAGAGAGTGAGACATCAATGCGGAAAAGTTCATCAGCGAGCGTAACTGGGTCGAAGAGATCATCATCATCCCGTAAATCATTGGTCCAGGGCAACATTAAAAAGATGTTGTTTACAGAAGCGCAATATGAACGCAACCACCCAATGACCCGTCTGTATAACACTAAGCTGGCTAAAATGCTAGCTCTGGACCTTCTCCCTTTTTCTTTTGTAGAAGGGGTTGGTTTTCTAGAATTAGTGACAGCGCTCTGCCCTAAATGGAAGGTTCCTAGCCGGTTCTATTTTGCCCGAGTTGCGGTTCCAGCACTACATGAAGATGTTCTGAAGGTGATTGGGGCAGCTTTGCAGAAGAGTGCTGTTCACACTATACATCTGACAACAGACATGTGGACCAGTGGCGCAGGCGCTGATTACATGTGCATCACTGCACACTGGGTCTCTTTTTCAGGGGCTAAAGCAAAGCTAAACTCAGGTGTTGACACTAACATTGTTTTTAAAGGTGCTCGGAAACATGCAACACTAGCCATGTTTGGTTTGGAGAAACGTCACACAGCAGAAAACATTTTGGATGTCTTTAACACAAAGGTCCTTAACTGTCTGTCCCCACTAAAACGCAAGGTTGGTTATGTTTCCACGGACAATGGCTCCAATATAGTTAAGGCCATGAGGGACGGTTACTATTTCAGAGTGCCGTGTTTGGCGCACTGTATAAACCTGGTTGTCCAAAAATTCTTGGGTAATAAACGCAGTGCAGCGTACAGTGTATTGGAGAACTGCCGAAAAATTTGCAAGCATTTCAGGCATTCTTTTAAGGCCCGCAAGCAGCTGAGGAGCATGCTATATCAATGTCAAATGCCAGTGAAAGCACTCATCCAGGAGGTGGTAACACGTTGGAACTCAACCTTCTACATGCTTGAGCGTCTGTATGAGCAGTATACGCAACTCGATCAATATTTCTTGAAAGAGGGTATAGAGGAGCTGAGGATGGGTGGGCCGCAATGGAACATAGTTGAAAGCCTAACACGCATGCTTCGTCCTTTTGAGGTCTTCACACGTGCAGTCAGCAAGGAGGACTCTAATTTGGGAAAAGCTATCCCATTGTTGTACATGCTGGAGGACCAACTGAAGGAGGTGTGTTCTGTGTTTCGAAAAGATGACAAAAAGAAAGACTCTTTGCTTCTGGCTGAGAAATTATTAGAGCTCCTACAAGGTGATGAACGTCTTCAAAAGATCCACTCAGAACAGCATTACATTTGTGCTACTATTCTGGATCCACGCTACAAAAAGGCGCTGGCAGGCAGAGCATTCTTTCCTTTTGCTGATGAAGATGTTACAAAGTACAAACGTTGGCTAGCCTTGTCAGCCAAGAAGTTTGAAACAGAACGGCTGGAAATTGAAGGAAATGGCAGTACATCAGCAGGCCATCCCCAGTCAAAACAATCCACTTCTGCACCTGTGGCTGTGGCACAAGTGACCTCTCAGCCGTTAAAGACACCGGCAACCGGATCATCTGCACGAAAGACAACAGAAACATTGGAGGCTGAAGAGGATTGGCTAGCTCTGCGTGGGTTTGGTTCTCAAAAGGTCAGAGGCACAGCAAGAGCTACGCAAAGTGGAGGAACCTTGGAGGAGGACCTTGAGTCGATGGTGAAGGACTATCTGAATGACTCCACAGAGGTCTATGTTAATTCTGACCCATTGGCGTATTGGCATGGGAAAAAAGAATTGTGGCCACAGCTCACCAACCTGGCTTTAAACTACTTGTCTTGCCCACTCGCAAGTGTGTCTTCTGAACGGGTTTTCAGTGCGGCTGGTGGGATTGTAACTCCCAAACGGAGCCGCCTCTCGCCCAAAAATGTGGAGAGGTTAACAATGATCAAGATGAATCAGCACCTCATACCACCAGATATAAGAGTACGAGAGAGCGTGCCGGATGAAGAGGAGGTGGCCAGCACCATAGATGAGGGAATTTCTACTCTGTCAGGTGGCACTGTGACTGACCTCACCCTGGCTGAATTCGCAGAGTATGATGACGAAGCCTTATTCTTATTCCTGGACCGTGATACCGACTTCGAGCCCTGAAAATGAGACAACGAATCAATAACTTTCTTTTTCATCCTTATTCACTTTTATTCCTGTGTGTCTGTCTTTCTTTGTTGTGCACAGTTAATATAATTCAAACTTTAATCAGATAATCACAAAAACAAGCCCATCAGCAGAACTGTCTTCACTTGTTTGCTAATTTATTAGAAGGTGCCGCAGTCTGCATTCCTCAGGTTCACAAGTTCAGAAGAACATGCTCCTCTATCCTCCTCCTCCAGACTCCTATTTCCATCAAAGCAGAGGGCTGGTTTACGCCCAATGAAGAAAGACTCAGCACTTGTGGGGGTGTTGTTCTACCTCTTTGCAGGTGAGTTGACGGGTCTGGGGCCATTGCTGGGAAGCACTAAAAGTGGTTTGTGCCAAATCCGAGGCGGAAATTTTTTTGTGTTTTTGATGACTTGCTTGCCTTTGAGGTGCTCTTAGGGGGGGTTCCGTCTGTTTGTGGGTGAGTTTCGTGGTCTGAGAGCATTGCTGGGACACTCTAATCTTGATTGCATTTGCTTTTCAGGAAATCCGTCGTGCCAACCCCGACTTATGGCCTAGCTACGCAGCGCGTTTGGACCGAAGGCCCAGAAATATTGCAAGTATGAGATTTTGCTTTTGGCCTGTTTGGGGGTGTTATGCTTCTTGGCGGGTGGGTTGCCGGGTCTTGGGGCATTCCTGGGAAGGTCTAATACCGGGTAGAAGTGGTTGGGACAAAATCCAGGCCGATTTTTTTTTGGGCTATTTCTGACATTTTGCTCTATGTAGCGTTTTCGGGGGCCTGTTTGGGGGGCTTCCTGGTGTTTGTGGGTGAGTTTCGTGGTCTGGGAGCACTGCTGGGACACTCTAATCTTGATTGCATTTGCTTGTCAGGAAATCCGTCGTGCCAACCCCGACTTATGGCCTAGCTACGCAGCGCGTTTGGACCGAAGGCCCAGAAATATTGCAAGTATGAGATTTTGCTTTTGGCCTGTTTGGGGGTGTTATGCTTCTTGGCGGGTGGGTTGCCGGGTCTTGGGGCATTCCTGGGAAGGTCTAATACCGGGTAGAAGTGGTTGGGACAAAATCCAGGCCGATTTTTTTTTGGGCTATTTCTGACATTTTGCTCTATGTAGCGTTTTCGGGGGCCTGTTTGGGGGGCTTCCTGGTGTTTGTGGGTGAGTTTCGTGGTCTGGGAGCACTGCTGGGACACTCTAATCTTGATTGCATTTGCTTGTCAGGAAATCCGTCGTGCCAACCCCGACTTATGGCCTAGCTACGCAGCGCGTTTGGACCGAAGGCCCAGAAATATTGCAAGTATGAGATTTTGCTTTTGGCCTGTTTGGGGGTGTTATGCTTCTTGGCGGGTGGGTTGCCGGGTCTTGGGGCATTCCTGGGAAGGTCTAATACCGGGTAGAAGTGGTTGGGACAAAATCCAGGCCGATTTTTTTTTGGGCTATTTCTGACATTTTGCTCTATGTAGCGTTTTCGGGGGCCTGTTTGGGGGGCTTCCTGGTGTTTGCGGGTGAGTTTCGTGGTCTGGGAGCACTGCTGGGACACTCTAATCTTGATTGCATTTGCTTTTCAGGAAATCCGTCGTGCCAACCCCGACTTATGGCCTAGCTACGCAGCACGTTTGGACCGAAGGCCCAGAAATATTGCAAGTATGAGATTTTGCTTTTGGCCTGTTTGGGGGTGTTATGCTTCTTGGCGGGTGGGTTGCCGGGTCTTGGGGCATTCCTGGGAAGGTCTAATACCGGGTAGAAGTGGTTGGGACAAAATCCAGGCCGATTTTTTTTTGGGCTATTTCTGACATTTTGCTCTATGTAGCGTTTTCGGGGGCCTGTTTGGGGGGCTTCCTGGTGTTTGCGGGTGAGTTTCGTGGTCTGGGAGCACTGCTGGCTATATATACTTTACTTTGCAAGAGGTTTGAAGCAAATCCATGGTGGCTGAGGGGACTTAGGGCCTAGCTGCAGAGCGCGCGCGGAGTGATTTGGGAAATTTGTGAAAAAGTGACTAAGTCCCCATTTTTGTACTTTTGCTCTTTGGCTGTTTGGGGGTCTTCTACTCGTTTTCTCCTGGGTTGACGGCTCTGGGGCCATTGCTGGGAAGCTCTAATACCGGATAAAAGTGTTTTGGACCAAATCCCAGGCGGAATTTTTTTTGTGTTTTTGATGACTTGCTTGCCTTTGAGGTGCTCTTAGGGGGGGTTCCGTCTGTTTGCGGGTGAGTTTCGTGGTCTGGGAGCACTGCTGGGACACTCTAATCTTGATTGCATTTGCTTTTCAGGAAATCCGTCGTGCCAACCCCGACTTATGGCCTAGCTACGCAGCGCGTTTGGACCGAAGGCCCAGAAATATTGCAAGTATGAGATTTTGCTTTTGGCCTGTTTGGGGGTGTTACGCTTCTTGGCGGGTGGGTTGCCGGGTCTTGGGGCATTCCTGGGAAGGTCTAATACCGGGTAGAAGTGGTTGGGACAAAATCCGCGCGGAAAAGCCTTTAGTTTTGGCACTTTTTGTAACTTAGGGTTCGTTAGGGTTAGCCCTAGCAGCAGGATTGCATGTGTTTCGGGGTGTTCTAGATTTTTCAAACTGAGTTCTGGGGTCTTAGAGCACTCGTGAGAATGTGTAATTTTGGTTGCAAGTCATTTGAAGAAAATCCATGGTGGGAAAGGGGGGATTTGGCATAGTTAAAGAAAGCCTTTGCCACTATTCTTAACTTAGGGTTCGTTAGGGTTAGCAGTATTTCTATTGCATGTGTTTGAGTGGGGGGGATTTCGAGTCTTGGAGCGATGCTGGCTATGGCTACTTTTGCTTGGTTGCTTGCAAGTGGTTTGAATGCAATCCACGGTGGGTAATGGGTAATTAGGGTACTTCGGCCTACTTTTACTTTCAAAGTAAGTTTTGTCACCAGTTTTCTGCTAGGCCTCGTTTTTTGAGATTTGATTGGGGGTCTTCTACATTTTTGCGACTGGCTTTAGTAAGGGTCTGGGTGGGAGCACTGCTAGGAAGATCTAATTTTGTTCTAAAACACAGTTTACAGTACACCTAGCTTGAGGGGCAAGATCCGATACATTAATTTGCCCATACTTATTTATCCTTCAAAAGGTGACTCAGAGTACGCACTTTCAAAAACATTGTACTGTCTACTAGGAAAAACAAATTGTGACTTTTTGCACTCCACAGCCTACATACCTTATATTTATTTATCAGTGGTGTTGTAATATTATATCACTTCCTGTTTTTCGTTGAATAATTACAGGCCGGGTTTCAGTCTCTGCAATGGGGAAAAAAGGATGGAGTCAGGCTTCACAGTAGCGAGCCACAATTCAGCATCAGGCAGGCAGTGGACAGGGTGTCTTCTGGTGACCAACATCGATGGACGAAGCGTCGGCTGCAATGGAGGAGTGCCGCTAATAGGAGGATTTTTTTTCTGCGGGCAACTTACTTACCACTTCCAACAGGACCACTACAACCACATAGATACAGTATCCCTTGCCTTTTTCTCTGACTGTGACTGCATTTCTTGGCTCTCTCTCTGCTTCTACATTGATCCCTTAACACATCACTTAGTCCACTCCACTATCACATCTGCACCACACATAGTCATTTGTAAGTGCTCCTACGTAATTCGCAAGTCGCAGCACGCCCCAGGCCGTAGAGGACTGGGATGGCCCCAATGATGAAGCATGTCACCAAGGGGCAACCCTGGTGAGTGAGGGGACACCTAGAAAAAAAGCAATTTCTCCTTTTCTATCTACTATACCTTCTGTCAGGTTACGCAGCCCCTAAGCGCCTACCGTACTATGAAACTACATTTCCCATGAGTAGGCGGGAGACTTGCAGACTATTTAGTGAGACTATATGAGAGTACCCTTGTATGTTAGGACAGCACTTCACTGATGCCTGTCTTGTCTTCTGTTACAGGTATCCTTTCCCTGCTGACCCTACCTTTACCCATCCCACATTTTTTATTTTAGTTTGTTATTTTTCTCCCCCGCCTAATGCCTCGAACACCCTGTGTTTACACTTCTGGGTGTTGGTGACATTTGGAGGTGGAACCATATTTGCATCGACTGGATCACGGGGAGTAAACCTGACACCTTCCAGACCAACCCCATTGAGTGTTGTTGTGAATGGATTTATAGTGACCAGCAAGGCTCTCAGGTATCTGGCTACAGAGACCTTATGTTGAATATAGTTATCAATATTTCCACCCACGCCCTGTACTGTCGCATTCTTTCTTCCACAGTTGTCGAAAGTACTAATTACTTTTAACTGACATGCATGCAGTTACAGTAGTGTATGCACTTTCAAAGATTGATGGATAGGTTTGTACCCAAAGATTTGTTTATGTTCACAATTGTTCGTCCATGCTGTGCTACTTTTTCTTGTCTCCCAAAACCTTTCCCAAAAACCCCCGTACCCATCCATTTTTCAAACCCTAACCCTCTTCCCCCGGGCTGTGTGGTTTTGATTGATGTGTGACTAAATTACAGCAATAAATCCACACACTTGCTGGGGAGGATAAGGTGATAGCAACAGGCTGGTGAAGAAATCCGAGGATATATTCTTACTCTGCTTGACAAAGACCCATGGCTAATGTCAAAGAACTTCAACCGAATTAGTTATACTTTAACATTTGTTAGGCTACAACGTGGCACTGTTCTAGTGTACTTCTGTCACCTGCTATATTCTGTATTGTACCTTTGTATTGCTCAGGAGGACAAACCAGATTTCATTTTCTTTTTTTCATAGGCAAGCAACTGCCACTGTGTCACACCACTAGTACCACCGCTATGAGGAAATTTTATCCGCCCAGGATTGCCAACCTTATTTGCTGTTTCCCGTGGAGCCAGCCCTGGGCCTAGCCCTACTTGCAAACAGAAATTACAGGTAAGATAGGCGTTTGGTTGGAGGTAGTATAATGGAGTATTAGGAGAGACGAGAGATTTGATTGACGGTAGTACTACTAAAGTCCTAGGACTATTCAGGAAAACAAACTTACTGTTATGTTAAACCCCCACCCACCAGACTCAAAAGCAGTAAAAAACAGGTATGGTCAGATAAAGTTTCAAAAAGTATATTTTTATAGCCCTAACAAAAGAATCTCCCGCAAGACCCTCCCTAACCCCAACGATTGTCCTTCAAAAGTCCCCAAAAATCACAACTCCCAATTCCCACCCCCCAAAAGTCTTTAAAAAAGGGGCAAGGGACACTATGGCAGGGTGCTGTTGGAATTAGCAGCCAGGGCATCATGCTCCTTGCGGAGGGTGGCAAGTTCGAAGCGGAGGCCCTCCACCACGTTCTTATAATTATGGACCTCCTGCTCCAGGTAGGACAGTCTGAGGGATAAGCGGCGCCGGTGTGCCTTGCAAATCCTGTGAGGGGCAGCTGCTTTCTTTGCTGCTGGGCGGTGGCGTTTGGCTTTGGTAGCCCGGCTCCGTACCGCTGGAGCACTGCGCTGGCTGGCAGCCCGCACGGAGGAGGAGGCAGCTGTCCCAGTGGACGTTGTTGTTGTTCCAGACTGCGTCTCCTCCTCCTCCAGGGCCACCAGCCGCCGATATTCAGCAACAGTGGCATCCAGCCTCCGTTGCCGGGCCATTCGAGCCTGCTCCTTCCTCCTTGATGGTGTCTTGGATTTGGAAGGAGCAACTACATGAAAAAAGAAAGACATAGTCTGTAACCAATGCTCCTTAAGATTAACACAAAATGATTGAGCAGAAAGTTGTCACAGTACAAGTAGCAAATTGAAAGCACAGTGCATAACTATTGAGGACAGTATCTATGTAACCTCCGACTTCTTCATCCTTGCTCTAACATTAGTGGGAGTTTAAGGAACAAATTCTACGAGCACTATGGACTTCTATTACAGTCGACTATGACAGTACACCACTCTTATTCTTCTTCTTCTCTCTTGTTTAGGAAAATTGGTACGTTATCTTATGCAAGCCGGCATAATGCCAGCGCAGTGAACTTGCACCCGAGAAAAACAGACGCACACCATGGTGAGTGAGACAGACTTGCGTTACTGTACCGGTCCAGTACATGCAGGTGGTGAAGCTCTTACTTTTCTATTACGGGTGGCACTGAGAATACTCTGTTAAAAGGGCTACTGCTTAATTAATTTAGCTTTCACCCTACAGTGCAAATGAGTATTAGAAAAGGAAAATGAAGAAGCTAAATTATCTGATTATCTATCACTTCACATGGGATGTATTTGATGACATATGGGATGACTTTAGGTGCTTTGCTTATTATTGAGTGAACAGTGATACCCCCACACATGAATGACGTACTACTACTAAACTAAAGTTATTAAGGGAGGTAGGGAGTGCCCACCGTAATAACTGGATATATGCTGTGCTTGCAGTTGCAATACAAACTACTGCTACTATTCATGGTAGTCTTTGGACAACGTTACAACTTCTTTTCCTTGCCTTTCCTACACTGGAACGGACGTGCGGGTGCGGTGTTACATGCTCTTCAAAGTAACACTTAGTTCATCCAGTGACCGTCTACTCTCTCTAGATTCACATATGCTATCTAAGAGTCAGATAGTACCATGAATGATCCAGGCATCCATCCATTCAAAGTATATTGCACACATACAGTTTCTGTCTCACCCACCCAGGCTGTTCTCCTTCCACCCATCCTTGCTTCATCATTCACCCAGCCATGCACCATACCATTTTCTTACCTTCCCAGCCACCTCGGGGACCAAGCAAACACATATCATTCTTCTTTGCCAGTCATCATTACATTTCTCGTGCTTCCACACTTACTTACACCCTTCTTTCGCTTTTCGTTCATCCCATCCATCAAGTTCACCTCAGATCTGATTGGGATTCTTCTCGCCAAAAACTTCACAGCTAAGTCGAAGTACATTTAGAGGAGGCTACTACCTGCTTTTTTTATAATACACCCGTGCAGAAAGCACACTCTGCAGTCTTCAATCTCAATGACTAAGGAATGTATAGCTTACCTCTGCCCGCCACCACCGTGTGAACCCTCACAGGCATGTCCTTTTCCGGCACTTGCACCGCCTCCTCCCCAGAGTTGTCCTCCTCGTCCAATGCCACCACCTCCGCGCTGGCCCCGTCTCCAGATGTTCCACCTACAAAGTACATTTAATAATGTTAGAATACACCACTCACTACTATATAATATTTGGTCTAGGAGGAAGAAAGAAATGTGAAAAAAAGTGTACAATTTAATAATTTTTGACTGTGTACTCTAGAGTAAAAATGTCCCTTTTTCCAGGGAAGGCTGTTGTCTTGCTGCACTTTTTGGCACAACTGATGAATGTTTGCTTTTTACTTTTTAACACGCACCACTTTTTCTCCTAACAGACAGAACCTTGACTTCTAAGAACACGAGCAGGATCAAGTTCAAACCAGGTGAGAGCTCGGCTCGACCACAAGAAATGTGTCCAATTAATCGTCAGCACTAAGCACTTTTCCATTTTCAGTTACACGTTCACTTTTATGACAAACTTGAATTTAATAAATGTGTTTACTTTTAATAAAGCTTTTAAACTTAAATAGACTCTGTGGTTTTTGGTCCTCCAGACTAGAGTGGATGAGCTAAAGGTTTTCGAATTTTTGCAAGCATGAGTCCGTGCCTCTGCCATCGGTGACTTTGGGAGCTAAATGACTCTGCCACACTATCTAGTCAGTAAGGAGATTGGGGGTTCAACTACAAAGTCTGTTATCACTGAGGTATGTGGAAAGTCTAACAGTTACAGCACCTATTATAATTGATAAGCTAAGCGATGCATTATTTAGTGTCCATAGTTCTGTTTGTGCAGATTTGTCCCTGCAACAGTAGTAGAATGGATTGTCCTATCCAAACCAAAAGTAAAGTAGTATCTTATTATTTCTTGGTGGTGGTCATTCACCTTTTTATTGTTGGCAATGGTCAAAGCATAAACATTTAGAATACTTGAAAAGACATTATGGACAATCCCAGAGGACTACACTCAGTGCATAGAGCTATTGCTGACTAGAATGGGAGTCCAATGGAAATGCCAAATGTGCAATCTTAGTTAGCTACACAGACAGACTAATAAGAATAATCTAGTAATACCACACGGAGTCATAGGGATAAGAATTTAGATCCTGTCTACAAGAAGATCAAAGACGATTTAGAAAAAATCGAATGAGGAACGCTAGGAAAAAATAAGTACTCTATATTAAAATTAAAACTTACTGGGGCCAGCAAAGGAGCCCTCAACTGCCCGGTCCTGGCCTGCATCGACAACAGCACCCTCCTCCTCCTCCTCCTGTGTCCTCCTCTTGCCCCTGGGGGAAGCTGATGTACAACATGAAAGAAAGAAAAACAGAAAACATGGATGATATTTATTTCTCAACCAAATCAAACATTTAAAAAAGAACTAACAAAGTAACAAAATATTTTTGCGAAATAGCAAATAGGGAACGACTCCACGGGATATATTATTGACCAATCTCATGTGGTCGACTACGTCATTACTTTAGTATTGCTTGATTTGCGGACCGTCGAATTGGAAACTACCCTATGTAACTCACTAAACAAAGTACTAAAAAGGTTTGCCTAGGATTGGCAGGCAGCAGTCCGCAGCACGCAAAGTGACAGCCAAAGTCCATCGTGATTGAAGATCAGCGACAACACTAAAGTTTCCTACTACATTCACCAGTCATTAAAATACTCAAACTATTAATCCACCACCACTATTTCTTCTTATCGCCATGTGTACAAAGGAAGGACTGGACTTGAGTCTGTAGGGGCTGATTTATAAGGCCCTTGCGGCTCTTTTGCTCCATTGTTGCGGGACTTTTGTGACGCAGCGACAGCACAAAAGAGGCGCAATGGTGCGGCGTATATTAACAACGTGACGCATCTGGGAGATGCATCACGTTGTAAAGCCCTGCGCCAATAGGGGTGTTCCGGCGCAAGGGAGGGCGTTCCTGCGCAGGAACGCATCCTAAAAGTGGCTGAGGGAAATCTACAAGATTTCAATCAGTCACTTTGAGGACAATGATGCGTGACTCAAACCCTGCGCCTGCTTGAAGCAGACGTACGGCTTGACGCAGCATTGGGGAGATAGGGCACCCCAGAGAATTGATGGAGCTGCACCATCGTTGCGACGCAACTCCAGCAATGCGCCACCTTTACGGCACAGATGCGTAACGCTTTGGTGACGTTTTGGGCCCATGGCGCGCCGCATTGTAATACGGCGCACCATGGGTGATGGTGGCGTGACGCACAATTACTGGCGCATCCCTGCAACTTTGCAGGGATGCGCCGGTAATTAAAAATCTGAACCTTAGTGTGTAGCATTGCGCAGTTCTTTCAACTACACTCATACATAATTTCACAGGCCAATGAAATGAACACAAAATCTAAAACAAATAAGCATAGTAGCAACACTACTGAGAAGGAGAGCAGTGTACCTGAAATGCACAGAAGATTTTGAAATAAAATGTACCTACAATGTAATGAGCAGCATTATTGCTCTTGGTAAAAAACAAAAATTTGCAATATAATAACACAGCAGGAGAAAACATAGTAGTAAAGACATAGCTACTACTACTCACCAAGCCCGGGGATCTCAAGGCCAAGGAGGTCGAGCAGATCTCGCTCACGGGTCAGGACATCCGTCCAGCGGTGGGTGGCCTGGTTGTAGGTGCGCCAGACCCGAGAGTGGTGGTAAATGGCCTGGCACACCTTCTCCCACCGCTTCCGGCGCTCCCGGGCCCCGTACCCGGCACTGATCTTGCCGCCTCCCATGATGGTCCTGGGGAGGCGGCGCTGAACATAAAAAATGAGTTGGGCCACCTCCTCCGGGGTAAAGATCTCCCGTGGCATCACTAGCTCCCCCCTCAAACGCCCGCACGGGAGCCGGACACGGGGTGCGGGACCCTTCCCCTTCTCGGGATGCTTCCCGGCTCCCTTCACCATGGTCTGGGCGGAAAGGAATAAAGAAAATAGAATAGGGAAGAGAAGAAAAGAAAAGAGTTTACAAAAGTAGTTTAAAATTAACCAAAAGTAGCAGTAAACACAAAAATATAGGGCTAGAAAAATAGAGGGATAGATAATAAGTAAAATAGATAAAAAAAAACTTCAAACAAGCAAAGGATGGCAGAGATTGACAGAGGATACAAAGACCATGCCCAGAACCATAGCAATGAATGAGAAACAAGATGGCCGCGCCCGTTCACGACCGCGCGGGTAAGTTCGCGCGAGATTTTCCTTGCGAACACGCGCGAGACTGTACTGGCAAACCGCGGACTTTGCGAGATTACACTTCGCGCCCGGAAACGGAAATACGTCAGGCAAACAAGATGGCTGCGCCCTTGAACGACCGCGAGGGTAACTTCGCGTCTTGCGCTACGAGCGGCTCGCAAAAACGCACAAAACCTTGCCAACTAACACGCCGCAAAAAAAACAAATTGCATATTCGCACGAATTTGCGGCTTCCGAATCCGATCTTGCGCGTGTTCGCACCCCGCGAACCCCGCGAAATTGCAGAAAAACGAGTTTTTCAAAAGTGAAAGCACTCGGCAGGGGCAAGAGTTCAAACTCATCATTAGTAACAATTCCCGGTAGTGCTTCCTGACTGGGGCCCCTCCAGAATTCAGTTGCTAGTTGCAACAATTGTATGACCCTGCTCTGACCCTCACAGCAGGCTCATACAATAGCTACAAGTAGGCCACAAAGAAGGTCCTGGGGAAAAAAAATGCACTGCAACAGAAAGCAAAATTACAGATAAGGAAGCAGGTGCCAGACTGGAATTTTAAAACAGTGACACATTAATAAACTAACCCCAAATTAATTCATCTGAGTTGAAGCAGGGATGGTGTGCTTGCTTTTCCCCCCCATAATCTACAGTAATGATGAACCAGAGGGTGGCATTGATGTAACAGAGGGTTGCAGTGGTGAAACAGAGGGTGCTGGGAACCTGTGATGATGAACCAGACGTAGAAACAACATAATTCGCGACCGTTGCGCGACGAAATGTAAGTTCGCAATTGCGAACTGGTACGAAACCCTCGCGAACTGGCAGAAATCCTTGCGAACACAAAAAAAAAAAAAATCCGCAAATTCGCAAGAATTCGCGGATTTTGCGGATTGCGAGTTCAAAAATCCGCAAATTCGCGAACGCGAGATCCGCAAAATTCGCCCATGCTTAATCGAATGCTGCGGAGAGGTCCAGGAGGATGAGGGCCGCTGTTTCCCAGTTGTCGAGCAGGGCTCGGATGTCGTCAGTGGCTGCGATGAGGGCGGTCTCGGTGCTGTGGTTGGCGCGGAAGCCGGACTGCGAGTGGTCGAGGCTGGTTGGGCGAGCACAATTGGTGATCCACTGTGTGAGGTTGTAGGCTGCTTGGTTGGGGTCCGTTGAGCTGGCGGGCGGGTTCTGGCTCAGTGAAGTGGTGAGCTGGTCGGTGGTGATCTTGTTCCAGTTCCTGCGGGGAACCTGTTGCGGGTGGTGGTGAGTCGTGGTCTTTCTGAAGCTGAAGTGGACGCAGCTGTGGTCTGTCCAGTGGAGTCCGGTGGAGTGGCTGAAGGAGATGTACTTGCTGGAGGAGAAGACTGGGTCAAGCGTGTGTCCGGCGTAGTGGGTGGGGGTGTTCACCAGTTGCATGAGTCCGAGGTTGGCGAGGTTGTCCAGCAGGGTGGTGGTGGTGTTTTCGTTGTTGTTCTCCAGGTGGAAGTTGAGGTCCCTTAGGAGGATGTAGTCAGCGGAGGCGAGGGCGTGCGGGCTGATGAAGTCTGCGATGTCTTCGCTGAATTGTGTGCGTGGTCCTGGGGGTCTGTAGATGAGGGTGCCTCTGAGTGTGGTCTTTGGGTCGGTGTGTATCTGGAAGTGAAGATGTTAAGCGGCTGTGAGGGTGTCGTCTGAGTTGGTCGTGATGCGGATGGTGTTCTTGTGGACGATGGCGATGCCTCCTCCTGTCTCGTTGACGCGGTCTCTCCGGGTGATCTTGTATCCGTCCGGGATGGCGACGGCGATGTCGGGCGCTGAGGAGGCATTCATCCATGTTTCCGTGAGGAAGGCGACGTCTGGAGATGTGGTGTCGAGCAGGTTCCAGAGTTCCACGGCGCTCCCGAAAATGAAAAATGGCTTGCAAATGGGTCAAGCAAGCTACTACGCATGCTCGCGGAGCTATGCGTAGTTCGCGGAGTGCAAGTACATCTTCGCGTAGCTCGCGGAGTGCGGCTACGCGAACTACGCCCAGGCTTAATCTTTACAAGACGGCGAGGTTTACAGGGAATTCTCTAAGGAACAAATAATGAAGACAACTGCACGCAATTACCTGAGATAATTTCCTGCCACCTTTGCCACTCGCCCGCAGAACAGTGCCTATTCTATATTTGTACACAACAGACAGCCTGTTTTGATGTGCAGTGATTTTCCGATTTTAATGGTTTCATATTTAATTTGGTAACACCCACTTAATTTACCATACATGCCTCTTGTCATACAATAGTATTTGCTTGTTGCCTCTGCATTGGTTGTCTCCCACTTCTTGTGTTTGGTGCTCCCCCAGAGGATAGCCTCCTCACGAGCCTATCGACTGGCTGAGTTGTATTATTCCACTGCACGCATTTAAGAAAATACTTTTTTCTTTTTCATTGGGCACACCATATGAGTGTATGTGTTTTCCAGATCTCTTCTTTAAGTGGTGCTTCACCCCTCGGATTCTTCCCACCCCACTGTGTTGCTCCCCACTCCTCTCCGCTTGTCTATAAAAGCACGGCAACAGGGATGTTTTTGCAGGGTATGGCTTTTGGTTTTATCTCCTGGATTCAACATATTTCATGAAAGTATTTGCTTTGGCTCAGGAGGCTTTTATGGCACCGGGGAAACAACATCTGTTGCACTTACTCAGTTGGCATATGAGGCAGAAAGTGCACTTAGAATGACACTTCTCCTGCAGCTACTGCAGAGGAGCAAGTGGTGGAATCCTGTGGAAAGTAGATCGGGTCTTGGGGAGCACTTCCCTTTACATTCTGACACTTCCTTGTTCCTTTTGAATTCTATTCAGAATCCGTTTATAAAGACTGATTAAATTCAATGTTTACGTTAGAGATACCATACAATACATGTTTGCTTTTCCTCCAGTATTTTGAAATTCTTTCATGTTTTACTTTTTGAAAGAATACTTTCCAGACAATCATTGGCAAAGCCAAGAGATCGACATTGGCACTCCACAGAAATAGCTCTATTGATCGAAGATCTAAACGTGGATGTTTTGTTTCTAACAGAAACGTGGCTTGGCCCGTCCTCCGGTCCCGACATTACCCAGGCCCTACCTGCTGGATTTCTGATCCAACATAGAGATCGAGAAATTAAAGTTGGCGGAGGGATCGCCATTTTATATAGGGAACATCTAACCTGTCGCCTGATTAACACGACTATCCTTGATTGTGAGAGCACATTATTCTCTATCTCCTACTCTCCAGAGCTTTCTATTTCCGGTCTTTTAATCTATCGCCCCCCCGGCCAGGTTGGCCAATTTATTGAAGGACTAATTGAAACTATTTTGGACTCAGCCACCATGGCATCTAATTTTATAGTGTTAGGAGACTTGAATCTCCATTTCAACAATCCTTTAGACACCATTGCTATGGAATTAATCAAAGATCTAGCCGCATGCCAACTCAACTTGATTGTCCAACACCCTACACACTCTAAAGGTAACCTTTTAGATCCAATATTCTCAAACGTCGCAAACTTATCCACATCTGCACCTTATTCTATCCCCTGGTCAGACCACATGGTAGTTCCCTTCTTATGGAAAATTAACAGACCTCGTACCAATCAACCCCTTCATAAGACTCTAGGCAGGCGATGGACAAAGTTAGAGCCCAGTGATTGAATAGATTCGCTGAAGCAGAACAAACCTATAAACAATCAAAATATCGACAAGGCCAACACAGATTTTAATCAATGGATAGAACAATCATTAGACAGTGTGCTTCCTAAAACACGTATTTCTAAGAAAAAAGGTCCGAACAAACAGCCCTGGTTCAATTCAGAGCTGAGACTCCTTAAACAGGAGTGCAAACGAGAAGAAAGACAATGGCGAAAACTTTTTGACGAGGAGAAAAAAATTAAATACAAACTCACAATCAAGAAATACAAAATGGCACTCAACGCAGCCAAATCCACTTTTTACGCAATCACCGTGTCCTCCTTGCCCATCTAGAAAGAATTGGAGTCACAGGTAAAGCCCTTGAATGGCTTGAATCTTTTCTTAGCAATAGATTCTTTAAGGTTTTTTCAGATACCAATTGATCCCTCCCAATACCATTACAGTGTGGGGTACCACAGGGCTCCTCCCTTAGCCCCACACTGTTTAATGTGTATATGGCCCCTCTGGCAGAGGTAGTAGCCCCCTTCGGAATCCAACTGGTGAGCTACGCTGATGACACCCAGCTAGTAGTCTCCCTCACCCAGACGGACTCCCCTCAGAACAATCTTTGTAGCTGCCTGGGTGAAGTTGCAGAATGGATGGATGCCTCCCATCTAAAACTGAATGGAGGAAAAACCGAGCTGATGTTGCTCGGAAGAAAGGCCACTTTTAACACCCCCTCTATGTGGCCTTCTTGCATGGGACCTGGACCTACACCCAAAACGGAGATAAAAAGCCTAGGGTTTTGGCTCGACACGGAGCTTTCCTTTAAAACTCAGGCCAAAAAGACAGTGGCTATGTGCTTCGGTCTAATAAAAACCATACGCAAAATTCTCCCCCAGTTACCTGAAACCGCGAAGAAAACCATAGTCCAGTCCCTCATCTTATCAAGGCTGGATTACGGGAATGCTCTCTACCTAGGAGCCCCTACCTCAGTCATCCGTCAACTGCAGATAGCTCAAAATTCCGCAGCAAGGCTACTCACCGGCACCAGCCGCCGTACCACTGCAGCCCCTGCATTAAGGGCCCTACACTGGCTCCCAATAAAAGAGCGAATCCATTTTAAAACTCTCTGTCTGGTCCATAAAACTCTCTATGGGAATGGCCCCCCCATTCTGAAGGATATGATCAGACCATACATTCCATCCAGGCACCTTCGCTCTAACCAACAAAATCTCCTCATAACACCCAGGACCAACAAAGTCCGATCTGGGGACCGCCTTTTCTCCCGAAATGCAGCAAAGCTGTGGAATGCCCTTCCGCTATCACTTCGCTTAGAACCCAGCTTGCTGGTGTTCCGAAAACAGCTAAAAACAGCATTGTTTCCTAGGCCATAAAATCAGCCTTCCCCATTTTTTAATTTCTGTATCACCCTTCTACTTAGTTTTCAAGCGCTGGGATGCTTCCGAGTAGCCATGCGCTATATAAGAGCCTTTCAATTTCAATTTCAATTTCAAAAGCAAGACCTATTGGCATTGGCATTGCTTGTTGTGGTTAATGTTACCTGGTGGCGCCGTCATAAAGGTGCAGCGTTGTTGTGCTTTGTAGGAGCTCTGAGCGAGCTAACACTCATAAAGAGGCCTAGCCCTTTGCATTAAGTGAAAAAGAGCAGTGTCAATGAGGTGGGAAAGCAGACCCCACCTTCAGGAACTGGCGATTTCTAGAATTGCGTAGCGTGTAGACAGGGATTCTTCTCAGCAGTAGTTTTCTGGTGCTTGGGCCTGTAGGCTCCAGCCCCTCACAGCATCCCCCACCAGATATCTAAAGTGAAAATGGAAAACCAGTCCACAGTGGGAAAGCTTGTATATATGCAAATGCAGAGGACAAGAGGGAATGCACCAGCAGAATCTGCTGTGTGGTAATCATATTATGTAAGCGTAAGGTTAGAGTATGGGACAGGCTTGAAAACTTTGCGAAAATATATACCGCATAGGTTTCTCTCCCTATTTCTGAATAATGAATCAGCAAATAGTCAAGACTGTTCTCAGCTAGTGCTTATGTGGTGCCCGTAATTGCAAGTGAGGGACAGTAGTACTAATTTTTGAGAATAGACATTATTTTTCATCATCACTTCAACTCAGCACTACAAACAGAAGACAGAAAAGAGAGAAAGAAGAAGGACGAGAAAGACATGAAAACAGTGACTGGTCGAAATTGGGTTACAGGTTGACTGGAGTGTGAGCCCTGGTCAAGCAGCAACCACAATCCTAGTCAGGGTGAGGCACAAGCAAAACCCAAACTAACCTGCGCTCAAACCCCTGGCAGATTTAAAAAAATATATATTATTAAAGGTTTTTATTGCGTAACAATAGAAGACAATGTAACTTACAGGCATTATTGTCATTTGAGACTACTGTACAATATTCTGGATAAATACACCTCTTTCAGTAATACAATGACAATTACACATTGGCAGGTTTTAATATATCTGGATGAGACCGCAAAAAATCTGTAAGGGGTGCCCAATAGTCTCTTATCGGGGTGCCCACTAGTCCCAAACGTTTTAAGCCAGCTGGAAGCTTGTCTTCATAAGTTTTTAATGTGTCCTTACAATACACCTGTCTTCCAACCACATTTTACTGTTTGGACTATTTTTACTATCCCAACAGATGGATACTCATCTTTTTGCCAATAACATTGCTAAAGTACGTAGCTTTTTCTTCACAGAACGCAGGTGTTTCACCGAACCTACGAGGCAGACCTGTATTGTACATTCTAGTGTATTTGCTTGTATTTTACTTAATATATTCATTATCTCTATCCAGCATTCCTGAAAGCTTTGCGCATTGCCATGCTAGATGGAGAAAATTGGCATTGTCTGACCCCCATGAAATGAAATGAAATGAAATGAAATTAGATTTATAAAGCGCATGGTTGCCCTTGAGTGTCCCAGCGCTACCTTAAACAGAAAAACAGAAAGGCCCTAAGAAAAAAAGAAGGGAACAAGGATTATTAAGTTTTAGGGAAGAGAAAAGTTTTAAGCGATTTTCTGAACTTTAGATAGGAGGCTTCCATCCGGATTTCCCTAGGGAGGGCGTTCCAGTGTTTTGCTGCATTCAGGGAGAACCGGCGCCTCCAGTCCGGGCTTTTCTCACTCTAGGAACGGAGGCCAGGTTCTCTCCGTCAGAGCGGAGGGTCCTTGGGGATTTATAAGGACAAATCAGTTTTCTTAAGGCGGGAGGACCTTTGCCTTGAAGTGTCCTGTGAGCAATACACAGAGTTTTAAATGTGATTCGTTCCTGGATGGGGAGCCAATGCAAGGATCTCAGTAGTGGTTTGGCCGAGGCCCTTCTAGGAGCCCCCATGAGCATTCTGGCTGCCGCATTCTGTACCCTCTGCAAGGTGTTAATTGTTACTTTCGGTGCAGCTAGAAGGAGAGCATTACCATAATCAAGTCTTGATAGTATTAGACCTTGGATTAGAAGCTTCTTAGATTGGAAGGGCAGGAGAGGGAGCACTTTCCGCACTGAACGCAACAGACCGAAGCAGCTGCCTGCGACTTTCTGGGCATGGGTCCTGAATGTTAATTGGGGTTCGAACCAGACCCCAAGGCTTTTGATTTTCTCCTTTGCTGGGGGCAAATCCCCCATACAGGGGGGCCAAAGCTCGGAAGGCAGAGATGTGAGGTGGTGACCTAGGAGCATTATCTCCGTTTTGGCTCCGTTAAGTTTGAGCTTGGAGTCTGTCATCCAGGAAAAGATTGCCGAGAGGCAGCTCGAGAGGTTGTGAGAGCATCCCCCTTGTTGAGACAGAGAGACGACGAGTTGTGTGTCGTCAGCATAGCTAATAGATTTAATCCCAAAGGGGGCTACTACATCTTCCAGCGGAGCCATATAGACATTGAACAATGTGGGGCTCAGGGAAGATCCCTGAGGAACCCCACATTGAAGAGGGGTGGATTTTGACATGGTGCCATTCTCCCAGATCCTAAAGGACCGATTGTCGAGAAATGATTTCAGCCACTTAAGGGCGGACCCTACAATACCCAGTTTAGAGAGACGGTGTACAAGGGTAGTGTGGTCTACGGTATCGAATGCAGCGCTCAGATCCAGGAGGATCAGAGCTGCTGATCCCCCTGAATCTAAGATGCACCTAGCCTCTTCTGCCACCACTATGAGGGCAGTGTCTGTGCCCTGCCCAGGGCGAAATCCCGTTTGGGAATGGCCCAGCAGGTCATTGCTCTCAAGGAATCCGGAGAGCTGCCGATTCACTAACTTTTCGGTGATTTTTCCTAGTCCAGGTAGCAGTGAGATAGGGCGGAAATTCGCCAGATCGGCAGGGTCTAGTCCTGGTTTTTTTAGGAGGGCTTTGATTTTTGCCTGTTTCCAGCTCGGGGGGACGATGCCAGTGGTGAGTGAGGAATTCAATAGATCAGTAGCAAGAGTGGCGATGGTGCTCATAATTTGCTTGAGAACGTGCATGGGAGCTGGATCAGATGGTGAGCCGCTTTTAATGTTGGTGAGTGTCGAGCAAAAGTCTTCCCTGGTGATACACGAGAACGACTCGAGTAAGGGTCCTGAAATAGGAGGGGGGAAGGGATCGGACACCAAGGGTGAACCAGTTTGAGGGAGACTGTCTAGTATTTTCTGTATTTTTTGGTCAAAAAACTCTGCTAACCGGTCACATCTTGATGTGGGGTCATTTTGTGTAGTGATTGGCGCTGGGATTTTGGTCAGCTGAGTGAGTATTTTAAAAGTTTCCCTAGAGGAGTTGGCAGCAAGTCTTATTTTCTCTTCGAAGAAGGAGGCCTTGGTCGTTTGTCGTGCGTCTTTATAGAGTCTCAAGGCCGCCTGGTAGGAGGATTTGCTACTATGGGCCCAGTCCCTCCTCCAAATACGTTCTGCCTTTTTACAGGACTTTTTAAGGTCTCTCAGTGCTGTGGTATACCAAGGGGATTTAAAAGTGCTACTCTTTTTAGTCACCATTTTTCGGGGCAGAACCAGGTCCAGGGAGTTGTTGAGCCAATTCTGAAAATTCAGGTCTGCAAGCAGGACTTCAGATACTGATTCAGGGGCAGATTGCTCAAGGGCAGATTTCAGTTTTTCCACTGAGAGTTTCGGCCAGGCTCTTTGGAGAGTACGCAGGGGGGGGGGCATTGGACACTTCCAGTCGCAATTCCCAGAAAAAGGGCACTACAAAATGATCAGACCATGGTAGGGGCAGAGGTGAAGTGGCTAAGAGCTGGGTATTGTTAGAGAAGACGGGGTCTAACAAATGCCCTTTGCTATGGGTAGCTTCCTTATTGAGAAGATGAAGTTCGAAGGTTTTAAAATTTAGCAAAAGTTCAGCAGCTACTTTGTCGTTTGGGTCGTCGAAATGGAGATTAAGGTCTCCAAGTACCAGGAAATTAGAAGCCCGGGCGGCCGCTGCCAGGGTGACTTCTAATAAGGAGTCAACAAAGTGCTTAATGCTGCCCGGTGGGCTGTAGATCAGGATTCCAGAGAGAGATTGTGTGGGAGTTAGTTGAATGCTGAAGCAGGCGCTCTCTGCGTCTGAGACATCTTTTACATCGCGCATCTTCTCTCAATCCGAATATCTGCAGCTTCAGGGGAGTAATGGAGGTTTGGCGCAAATATTTATAATGTATGATTCTGAAGTTTCCATTAGGAGTCAGCATTTCTGTCAGTGTACAGCAAGTGCTCCATTCAATCTCATCCAGTGGTGTTTATAGATATACATTCCATCTTTCCATAGCTTTTTCAGGGTTCCCTGCTATGTCTTCTTGCAGCAGCTTGTATAGTTTGGAGACTATATGTACATTGTTTGGGTTGGTGAGAATCATTTGGAGCATTAGTAGTGTTGGTGGCTCCGCAGGAAAGTCAGAGTACAGCTGTTTGATTGCCCCCTTTAGCCTATGATAGTTACATTTCAACAACAGCAACTGGTTACTAATATAATTGATATCAGTGCTATCTGAAAAGACACCATTGTTATACTGGTCTCCCAGTGTATCTTTTCCCTCTTGTTTAAGTTGATTCATTTCTATCTCTTCCTGTGTTATCGAGATGTCCAGATGGTGCCTCAGTGGTAGTGCCAGTGCATATAATGGGGGTTTGTGTGATAGTTTACCTGCGTTGCCATGCTGAGTTAGTTGTATGTATGGTATTTATTTAATTTCTTTCTAGGTGCGGGTGACGGTTAGTGATGATACTACTGAGTGGTATAGAGATTGCGTCACCATCTTCCACTGCCACATGGGTCATATATAGTGTGCATATTGTGCCTGCGTACAGAGATAGTATAGTAGTAAGTTTGGTACAGTGAATCCCCCTTGGAGTAGGGCAAAGTCAGTGTCTGAAGTTCGATACATGCTTGATTGCCTGCCCAAATCAATCGGGTTACAAGTGTTTTTAATTGTTGAAATACTGGTGTTGGGGGTGTTATGGGAATATTGCTAAATAAGTAGAGGAATTTTGGGAGTATCACCATTTTTACTATGGGTATTCGGTCCGCCAGTGTTAGTGGAAGCGAATCCACCGCTTTACTTGCTCTTCTAGCTTGGTGACAGCCGTTCCATAGTTTGTCTGTATTACTGTGCTTGGGTCGGGGTGATACCAGATCCCCAGGTACTTAATAGGCTGGGTCTGCCATTCCAGGGGGCATTCAATTGTGTGAGGCTTGGTTATCTCCGTTAGTGGAATGATAATTGATTTACTCCAATTTATCAAATTTAATATATTCCCATAATAGAGGCATTAAGTTCTCCTTTGGCTCCCGCACATATAGCACAATATCATCCGCGTAGAGCGAGAAATTAATAGGGCGCTGCAGGAAATGTAGGAATGTGGCTTTGTGCTGTTGTCAAATTTTACATGGTAGGGACTCTAACGCGATTGCAAATAGCAATGGTGATAGTGGGCACCCCTGCCTTGTGCCTCAAGTTATTTGGATTGGGCCTTATATATGCCTGTTTACTTTTATGCGCGCTACTGGCTTGGTATATAAGATTTTGATCCATTGTAGGAGACTGAGAGGAATGCCCATTTTAACCAGTACAGTGAAAAGATATTCCCATTCAACTGAGTCAAAAGCTTTGGCGGCATCAAGTAATACCGCCAACGCCTCTAATCCTGGACTGAGTTGGTGGGATAATGCAAATAAGGTGCGTATTTTGTGGGAGGTGGACCCTGTGGGTATGAAGCCCGCTTGATCAGGTGGTATAATAGTTGTCATTAGGGGTTGTAACCTTTGTGCTATGATTTTTGCTAGAATCATTGTATCAGTATTGATCAATGACAATAGGCGATATGATATACATTGATCTGGGTCTTTGTCAGGTTTTATAAATGCTATCAATAATGCCTCTCTCAATGTAGGGGTAAGTATTTGTCTATCATATGCCTCATTATACATTTCAGCTAAATAGGGCCATATTATTTCCAAGTATTCTTTATAACATTCAAAATTCTCCAGTGAACCAGTCTGGCCATGGGGATTTACCATTAGGCAGGGATTTAATACCATCCTGTATCTCCTCTTTTGTATTTGGTTGTGTTAAGTATTCCCTTTGGGTATTTGATAGCCATACTGTAGCTATGTCTTCTAGGTATTCCATAATTTTGTCAGCCTTGGCTGTATCCCTAGATGTTTGATTTTTTGTTATGCTGTCTGCTCTCCTTAGGAAGGTGACCCAGTAGTACCAGACTTTGAAAGTGGCTTTCCCCTTGTCCTTCCAGTTAGAAAGGATTGTCTTAGTTGCCGCCGTGAGGAGTAGGTCAATGAGGCTCCTGTCGTTAGTAGAGTGTATCTCTGGGGCCATGAAAGCGTTTGTTATGCTGAGGATGTCAAGTTGTAGAGTGTACCCCGTTACGTTATAGATGAAATCTCTTACTTTCCCCCAGAATGTTTTTACTTTAGGGCAGTGTACGATCATGTGTGCTAGGTCTCCTTTCTGTTTCTGGCAGTTCCTACATAAATCATTGTTTATGAGCCCGACGGCGCGCCGGGGTCCAGTACGTTCTGTGTAGGAGCCAGAATTTTGTTTGTGCTAGTATTGTGGTGACTTTGTTCCTGCTCGCTGAGGACCAAAGGTGAGCTTTTTCTCTCTCGCTAAAGTGCCCGGAGTGCAGCGTTTCCCAGTATTCTATAGCCTTCCTGTTTAACCTGGTTGTTTTTACACTTAGGAGTTTATATAGGTGTGACGTTTGGTGCCCAATTTTGTTGAGGTTCGTCAGGTATTGGTGGATTGTTGGTGCTTCTTTGCTTAGTCCTGCTTTGGTGATTGCCGCTTGTATTTTAAGAAAGATATATAGTTCTATGTCTGAGAGGTCCTGCACCCGTTGTAGGCTGGCAAAGGTGGTGGGGGACCCGTGTTTCTCTAGTTGGGATGGGGTAGAGATACCTCGCTGGAGCCAGAAGGCTACGGTAAGTATGCTGTTTTTGTATTTTATTTTTGTGTTGAACCAAATGGCTTCCCATTTTGTATTCTTTATGCTCCTTTCCATTCTTTTGACTATGTGCAGGAGGGCGTTTTTGGTGTTTCTGAGAATTGTGTTGCTTGCTTCTGGGTTTTTGTTAGCAGTGAGGAGAGCCGCTGGATTAAGGTCACCCAGCAGAGCTCTTTCTAGTTCCAGCCAAGCCGGCGTATATCCCTGTTCAGACGTGAGCCAGTATATGCCTTGTCTGGCTAGGCAGGCTGTCTGTAAAGTCTTAAAGTTTGAGACTTTGAACCCCCCTAGGTCCTTGCTCAACCTTAGTTTCTGGAGCCTAATCCTGGCTTTCTTACCCCTCCAGAGGAACATATTTATCATGGTGTTCAGTTTTTTGTGAAAGTCTTCCGTGACTATTATTGGGAGCACGCTTAGCAAGTAGTTAACCATGGGGGTTATCATCATTTTAATTGTTTCTACTCTGCCCCACCAGCTGAAATATTTGGGGGACCACGTGTCTAGTCTGTCTCTTATCTTGTTTATTATTGATTTTTTGTTGTGATCAAGTGTTGACTTGAGGTCCCTGTCAAAATAGATACCTAGGTATTTTAGGGCCCCTTTTTGCCAGTGTAGACCTGAGGACCCTATCACATCTCTATTGGTGTGAACGTTGAGGGGCTTACATTCAGACTTGCTTCTATTAAGCTTGTACCCGGCTACCTTTGCATATTCGTCAATGGTGTTCATTAGTGCTTCTATCGAGGGCAATGGGTTCTCTGTCATGATGAGTATGTCATCAGCGTATGCTGCTAGTTTGACCGTGTTGCCTTTGACCGTCATCCCTTTTATCCCGGCGTTTTTTCTGATCATGGCCAGTAGGGGTTCTAGGGTCAGTTGGAACAGTGCCGGGGAGAGTGGGAAGCCTTGTCTGGTTCCTCTTTCCAGAGATAGGGCCTCTGATGTGCCCCCATTCACTACTACTCGGGCTTTGGGGTCCTTGTATAGCGCCATCACCATTGTTCTATAGTTTTCACCTAGGCCAAACTTCTGCATACATTAGTCAAGGAAGGGCCATGTAACTCTGTCGAAAGCCTATTCTGCGTCCAGCGCGATCATTACCGCGGGTTTCGTGATGGTAGAGGCGTGGTTTATTATGTGGCATAGGAGTCTTGTATTGTCTTGGGATAGTCTGTTTTTAAGGTAGCCCACCTGCGTTTTGTGGATGAGGCTTGGGAGATGTGTGTTGAGTCTTACCGCTAGTATTTTTGCATATATCTTGCAGTCTACGTTAATTAGAGAGATCGGGCGGTAGATCTGCAGGAATTGTGTGTCTTTCCCTTCTTTGGGGATGACTATGATGTTGGCCTCCGCCATTGAGTTTGTCATTTTTCCTCTTCTGATACAGTGTGCGAAAACCTCTTTCATTGTTTCCCTGATTAAGGGGAGGAAGTGTTTGTAGAATTTTGCAGTGTACCTGTCGGGCCCCGGCACTTTGTTATCTTTTAGGGCAGCCACAGCCATGTCTATCTCTGCTCCTGTTATGTCTAGTTCTAGGGTTGCGCATTGAGCCTCTGTTAGCTTGGGTAGGTTTAGCTTGTCCAGGAGGGCAGCTCCCCCATCCGGGTTTAGATCTTTGTCCTCTTTGTACAGTTCCTCATAGAATTCTTTAAAAACCCTGAGGATCTCCTTATTGGCTGTTTGGGATGTCTTGTTGGAGTCAGTCATGGCCGCAATGGCGTGTTGCCTCTGCTTACTTTTAAGGTAGGAGGCCAGGGCTTTGCCTGATTTATTGGCTGAAATGGATGCTCAGACGTGGGTCCCAGGCACTCCACACCACTGGAGTCAAGCTAGCCGGGCTGATGAGAGGTGTTACCTCGAAACCGGTCCGGTCCTCGGATGCTTGATTCCGTTCTGGGAAGGACATGGCTTTTGTAGTTCGGACTGGACTGTTCCCATGGGGCACAGGGTCAGAGCTGATTTGCATATCGCCATTGTCTAACCCAGGGTGGTGTGGAGTGCAAAAAAACGATGGACTTGGGCCCAGATCTTTGGACTGGGGTGAATGTGTGACATTGATCCACATTCGGTCCATCACCTGTTTTGTTTGCAAATTCCGCCATAAGTGCGCTGGGGATGCTCAGACGTGGGTCCCAGGCACTCCACACCACTGGAGTCAAGCTAGCCGGGCTGATGAGAGGTGTTACCTCGAAACCGGTCCGGTCCTCGGATGCTTGATTCCGTTCTGGGAAGGACATGGCTTTTGTAGTTCGGACTGGACTGTTCCCATGGGGCACAGGGTCAGAGCTGATTTGCATATCGCCATTGTCTAACCCAGGGTGGTGTGGAGTGCAAAAAAACGATGGACTTGGGCCCAGATCTTTGGACTGGGGTGAATGTGTGACATTGATCCACTTTCGGTCCATCACCTGTTTTGTTTGCAAATTCCGCCATAAGTGCGCTGGGGATGCTCAGACGTGGGTCCCAGGCACTCCACACCACTGGAGTCAAGCTAGCCGGGCTGATGAGAGGTGTTATCTCGAAACCGGTCCGGTCCTCGGATGCTTGATTCCGTTCTGGGAAGGACATGGCTTTTGTAGTTCGGACTGGACTGTTCCCATGGGGCACAGGGTCAGAGCTGATTTGCATATCGCCATTGTCTAACCCAGGGTGGTGTGGAGTGCAAAAAAACGATGGACTTGGGCCCAGATCTTTGGACTGGGGTGAATGTGTGACATTGATCCACATTCGGTCCATCACCTGTTTTGTTTGCAAATTCCGCCATAAGTGCACTGGGGATGCTCAGACGTGGGTCCCAGGCACTCCACACCACTGGAGTCAAGCTAGCCGGGCTGATGAGAGGTGTTACCTCGAAACCGGTCCGGTCCTCGGATGCTTGATTCCGTTCTGGGAAGGACATGGCTTTTG
Source organism: Lissotriton vulgaris (assembly GCF_964263255.1). Taxonomy (NCBI): domain Eukaryota; kingdom Metazoa; phylum Chordata; class Amphibia; order Caudata; family Salamandridae; genus Lissotriton; species Lissotriton vulgaris. The sequence continues at coordinate 1,377,157,823 of NC_141695.1, forward strand.
TAGTTCGGACTGGACTGTTCCCATGGGGCACAGGGTCAGAGCTGATTTGCATATCGCCATTGTCTAACCCAGGGTGGTGTGGAGTGCAAAAAAACGATGGACTTGGGCCCAGATCTTTGGACTGGGGTGAATGTGTGACATTGATCCACATTCGGTCCATCACCTGTTTTGTTTGATTTATTGGCTGAGCAGAGGTTTATGGCTTTGTACCTGTTTATCCATGTGCCTGCCCTCTCGCTTAATAACCTATTAAGTTCACATTTTTTTCTCGTTAGGGTCGTCAGTGTGTTTTTGTTGGCTAGGTTGGTGCTGTGGTGCATCTCCAGGTCTTTGATCTGTCTCTCTAGTAATGTTTTGTTTCTGTCCCTGTTCATTCTAGACTTGATGTTTATTATTTTCCCCCTGATTGTGGCCTTCATGGCGTCCCAGAGTACTCCTTTGTCTGTGCCTGGCTTATCATTGATTTCTAGGTAGTCTTTAATGGCTTCCTCCATGGCAGCTGCATTCGCTGGGTCCTTAATGACATCGTTGTTGAATCTCCATCTACGGCTTGTTTGTTCGTTGTGACGACCGCTAAGGCTGATGAGGGAGTGATCTGACACTGTTCTCGGTGCAATCTCTGCGTGTTCTATGAGGTGTGTGTGTGTGTGTGGCTGAGATAAGGATGTAATCTATTCTGCTGTACGAGTTGTGGGGGTGGGAACAAAAAGTGTAGTCTCTAGCGTCTGGGTGTTGGAGTCTCCATGGGTCCCTGAGGTGGAGTTTGGCGCATAGGTTCTTAAGTGTGTGTGGAGCCTGTGTTTGGTGGCTGGCTCTTTGTGGGTGTCTGTCTATGGCTTGATCTAGCACCTGATTGAGGTCCCCTGCTACTATCAGGAGCTCATCTTGGGGAAGACTGCCCAGTTTGTTCCCCGCCTCTCTCCAAAAGGACTCGTCCTCTGTGTTAGAGCCGTAAATGTTGGCGATATGTACTGTTTCCTCCCCGTTTGAGAGTGGTTATAAGCACTCTCGCATCCTCGTGTGCATAAGACTCGTGTAGGATAAGTTTGGTCCTCTTATTTATTAGTGTTATCACCCCTCTCTTTTTGTGTATGGCTGGTGAGCAGAGGGTTAGACCTATCAAGTGCGCCTTGAGGCGATGTCCGTCATCTTCAGAAAGTATTGTTTCCTGCAGTGTGGAGAAGTGTGGCTCAGGGGTTAGAGGCGGCAGACCCGGAAGCTGAGATCGGCCCTGGACCAGGGTTCAATCCCCCGCCTCAGCGGGTCTTGGGCTAAAGAATTCCACTGACTCGATAATTCTCGCTCCGGTGCCTTCTCTCGACTAACGGGTTCACACTCTGCGACTCTGGACAATAGCTTGCTTAATCTCCACAACGGCCCCTCGCGGCGGGATGCCTGGCTTTCACCTTGTGGATACCCTGCTGGGGTTATCTCACAGGGGAATACCAGGACGGGTTCCCTAAGCAAGCGCTTAGATACCGACCTCGGTCAGTGATTTGCGCTATATAAATACATGTACATTTACATTAATTTACATGTGCAGGACGCACACATCGCATTTTTGTTTTGTCAGGTAGTCAATCACTTTCCTTCTCTTGATTGGGTGGTTAAACCCTTAGACGTTAAGTGAGGTTATTTTTAGGTCTGAGAGTAGCTGGGAGTGTCTATGTTGTGTCATGGTTGAGACTTATTGTCGCCCATTCTAGGTGTTGTCTTTGGGGGGATGATCCCCCTGCATTTTGGTCCACCCCGCCGTCTCCTGGTGCTACCTTCTGTCGTCAGCCGGGGTGATCTGATAGTTGTGCTGGTTGAGTGTGTGTGTCCGTTAAGAAAGTGAGATTTAGAGAAAGAGAGAAATAGAGGTGTGTGCTCTGTACTGAAAACGCCCCTCCCCACCCCCTGCCCCCCGCCCGTCCACCCTCCCTCCCCCGCATTTCGAAAAATTGGCGTGCGTCAGCAAAGTTCCCTCCCCCCACTCCTCCCCCGCGGTTTCCCTAGAGAGACGTTTTGAGTCCCGGCCCCGAACTATACTGATGGTCACTAGTAAAGGATATGCTTGTGGTCCATGTCCTGGAAAGTCTCTGCATTGTTGCAGTTCCCCCTGTCCCTGGGTGGATGTGGTAGGCGTGTCTGACCTGAGGTAGATTTGGTGCAATGAGGTAGTGTCAGGAACCACCCCGGGACAGAGGAACGTTTACTTGTTGCAGTCTGAAATTCAAGGTAGAGCTGTGCAGTGAGGGAGCATGGTTGCTTGAGGTACCAATTGTTGTTCTCGTGACTGGCATTCCCTTATTTTTGCATTATTGGCCTTGGCAGGAATGGCCCGATGCTCCTATGTTGTCCTGCGAGGCTCTTCTCTTAGCTGTATCTGACCGTTGCGCCTCCATATCATCTGGAGGCGGACCTCGGAGGTGTCTTCTTAGTTCGCCCGGGCCGTCGAAAATCAGGGTACGCCCTCTGTCCGTTATTCTCAGTTTTGCTGGTCCTGCGAAGCTAAAGGTGATGTTATCCTTCCTCATTCTTTCTCTCAGTGCCAGGAAGCCTTTCCTCGTGTCGACGGTATGGCATGAGAAGTCTTGCGTGATTATTATTTTGTTATCCTTCCATTTTAGGGTCTGGTTTTTCCTAGCCACTGCAAAGAAAGCCTCCGTTTCCTGCGACCTTAGGGGCTTGCAAATGATTAGTCGAGGGCCACGTGCATTTTGGAGTTTCATCGCTTGCACTGGGTATGCTTTGCCAAGTTCGAAGTGCTTGTCAAACTTAAGGCCCATAATTTGGGGGATGAGCTCCTCTAGGAGGGCTTGACCAGGATCCTGGCCTATCCTCTTCCCCTTCCGGGACTCCGAGTAGCCTTATGTTCCTTCTTCTTGTGTAGTCATCTTGCTCAGCCAGCTGCTTCTGGAGGATACTGGTGGCTTTGGAGACTGCAAGTAGAGTCTTGCTTGACTGTGGAATTGCACACCTTTTTTATTCAGCAGTAGTACCCCCCTTGAATATGACGAGTAAGAGGATGACATGACAGCTTCGCCCATCTGCTTCCTATTGTGCACTTACTTTCTTTTGGTAGGTGTGATTCCTGTATCATGGCTATTTACACCTGATAAAGAACAAGAAGAGTTGGAGGGTCTGTGAAGCAAAGTGCCAAGTCTACAAGGTCCTCACTGAGAGCTACACATTTGGATTGCACTGAACCAGACCAAAGTGGTCACTAGACACTAGGTGTACAATAGATATCCTATCAGCCCACCACTTGGCGGAGCCTCGTCATGTAGGACGTCTAGAACCAAGTTGGTGTGTCCAAGCCTAGATGAATTGGCTATACAACACACAATTATGGTTCATATAATAGAAGTGTCCACGCCACTGGGCGGTGCTGGTACAGTGCAGTGCAAAGAAAAAAAGGTGTGTGAGTGATGTTAAAATGACGGTCAAGGCAAAAGAAAAACTTTTTATTAGTATTCACCTGGACGTCAGATTAAAAAGAGATGCAAGACAGTGTGACAAAATCACTGTCTACTTTGCTGTGTGATTAAATAGGCCAACATGTTTCTGCCAATAAGTGAAACTACACCGGCATTCTTCAGGGCCACTTGTATGGAATGTTGCTACTGCAAAGATACACTCTAATAGTGGAGTAAAAAAGTGAAGACAGACCAAAAGTTTAAGACTGTCAAACTAATAGTGTGGTCACTAGGACCATCCTACCGTATCCTCTTGAACCGTTTGATGATAGAGGATGCAGTCCCAGCAATGTGTGGGAGTCAAGCCTCACCTCGCCCGGCAACGGCTCAGAGATTGAGGCCCCGCTCTCTCCGTCGGTACCTCTTGGCTAAAACCAAAGCCTATCCATGTATGCAAACATCTGTCTTCTTTTCTTTGGACTGTTCAGGCCCGTAAGGTCCAGGTTAGTAATGGAAGTGGTCTCAATCTTGTACGATCACTCATATTATGCATTGTGTATTGTCTCTGAGCGTATATCTGTACCTTGTGACATGTGTATAGTGTATCGTACATATCTTACACTTGTATAAGCAATGTGTATTTTTACAGTTGTAATATTTAGTATTATGTCTCGCAGTGGCTTGCCTACAACACTAAACTTTCCCCACAGCCCACCTCCCACTTTAAGATCCCAATTATGCCAAATACATACCATTATACTACAAAATTTAAACATCAGAACTGTGTTGGGGAGTACCCGTAGGGGGCCTCTAGGTACCCACATACTCATCCGCAGGGCAGGTGTGGCCAGAGTTTTGGTAACAGTTTGGCCATTTTCTTATAAGGACGTGCATGCATGTCATGATATTTATTCTATAGCACTTTTTGATCATGGTGCACATTATATACATAGTTATTACTCTTTGATGCATATCAACCATATAGCACATTTGATGTCCGTTCTATCAGATTTTACCCCATGTGCAGTAATTAAGCAAAGGCTAACCTTATTTCTTTGGTACTTTATCTTTCTGCTTAATGGGATAGTTTATACGTTTCGCCTGTATTTAGGCAGTTCAGTGTCCCATTGTCCATGGGCGAATCTGCGTGCTTCATACATATATGCAGTGTTTAGATCCTACCTAGTAGTGTTCAGAGCATGGAACCTGTGCTCTACTCCGTCCATCCTGCCATGCATACCTTTGGCTCCCACGACAGCAATGGGCAATATCCTTACTTATTCTGTGTGCCCTTCTGATTGTAATGATGAGTGCTCTTGCATAGGAGATCTCGGTTTGATTCTTTGCAGGTAGTCTTGCACAGCTTTCGGCGTTGTGAATATTTTGGTCTGATCTTCGTGTACAATCCTCCATATCGCTGGGTACAGCATTGTGTAGTTTATTTCCATGTTTCGTAGTTTCTTCTTTACCAATAGAATTCTCTATGTGCCATTTGTACTGCGATGGTGAAGTCTTGGTAAAATGATATATTATTGCCTTGGTATTATATGGTCTGCTTGTCTCAGAGCACAGGTTAATGTCACATACAACTTTTGCCACATAGAGCACTGTATTAAGGAGTATATCTGAGTCTAGTTCATAAAACACTGGTACAGGCACAGTGCTGGTATTGCTTTCGTACCCAGTTGTGCTTAACCCCGTTACAATCCCTATTGGGGTTATATGTATTAGCTTAGTACCTGGGCATGTAGTTGACGTCCACGTCGGTTTGCCGGTATTCGCCCTGTTCCTGTTGTTTCCCCACACTCTGCTGTACAGTGAGTTTTTGGCTCTCAGTTATGGCGGGGTTGGATCTGCTGGGTCGCTGTGTAGTTTTAGCTGACTGTGTGTGGTGTCCGCTTATTTTGGGGTTTGACTTTGTCCCTCCCCGCATTGGCAGATAGTTGTCAGGAGGGTTTATGCATCTCGGTCTTTCCCCCGGTCATCAAGGGTCACCGCCCGTTGCTGTGTGGTTCGTCAATGGCGGTGTGAAGGTATGCATCGGGAGCCACAGCAGGGATACACCTTGTTTCAGCGACGTAGCTATCTGGGCAAGATGGCCGCTATTGTGGGGAAAGCTTTTCCATAGGCTATGGTGGTGAAGTCATCCACCCTCTGTGCCCCTGCTAACAGATTTGTTTCTGTTTAGGCTGATTATCGGGCAGGTGCGGTTGCTATCCGGTGTGCTTAAATCTGGGCCATTCGACTATTGAAACCCCGCAGCCATATGACGATTGCACTCTCCTCAGACAATTATAGCGTTATGCTGTATATCGCCTCTATGCGGGATGCCCGAGGTCCCTGCAAGGGACCCCATAGGAGGGCAAACCCCGTAGGAGTGCGTGGGGGAACCTCAGACCAGTCCAGGGGAGGGAGGTGGGCCAAGGGGCGGGGTCACCCGAAGATAGGCCGCCCCCGTAGGAGACATATATAGGGGAGCTCCTCCCTCCTGGTGCCCTCTTTGCTGCTGCCCACTCTTATCTGCCGATCGTGCTAGGCTGTCCTCGCCAGCCCTTAGGTCTATTAGGCCACCCCCCCCCCCTCTCCTTCCCCCCCGACGCCGGACGCGAGGCTCACGCCTTCAGTTCAATAGGTAAGGGATCATTAGGCCTCCCCCCCGGGCCCCGTCCTCGGTAATATCCGAGTCGACAGGGCTCCGTGGTTCTGCCACGGGGGAGCCCGAAGATCCGTGTATGTGGCGTGCAGGGTCTGTGGTGCGGGCAGAGGTCATAAGGAGGTCGCATGGCGGGGGTCTAGTGTGGGCCCGCCGCCATTGAAAACGAGAGTGAGGCATAGCGGGGGCGGGGAGCGGCATGTGGCTCCACCGTCTCCGCGACCGCAGCTAAGAGAAGGGGCGGGTTGATGCGAGGGGATGGAGTGCTGTAAGCAGACCACAGGGACCCGCAAGTGTAAGCGGGGCAATTTAATATGATAAGTTTAAATTGAAAGTTTAACTAGGTCAGGAGGCGCGAGAAGAGCGGGGTGTCGGGGAGCGGCATGTGGCTCCACCGGCACCGATAATAGTGAGGAGTTACTTTTAAGCGCAATTGTTACCGGTTACAGCGGCCGTGGGGTGTCGGGGAGCGGCATGTGGCTCCACCGGCACGGATAATAGTGAGGGGTTACTTTTAAGCGCAATCGTTACCGGTTGCAGCGGCCGGGTAGGCCACGCGATTTATGGCGGCAGGGGCATCATTTACAGCCAGGACGCGGCATCACACGGTGGCGGAGGTTCTTGCTCCGTTTGTAAAGGGCCCCCCTACCCCTTCCACACTCTACAATAAAGGTAGACTCAGAGTAGTCTTTGCACCGGATGCCGACGGGTAGGAATCACGGAGTAGGTGGCAGACAGGGACATTCTACGTGGTCGAGGTGCTTGCTTCCGCGTTGGCTGGGGTACTTGCTCCCGCATTTGGGAGACGTGTGAGATGGGCCAGCCCTGCCAAACCCCCAAACCCCACCCCCACCCCCACATGCATGATCGCACGGGAGCCAGTTGGCGCACGTGTGACCTGCAGCCATCAAGCTTAACAAACGGCGCATCCCTGGGTTCGAGAATGCCGGCAGCCATTTAGAAAGGACAATAGGCTAAATTTCGGACTTGTTTTATAAAATGCAGTGAATTTCATAACGCGGAGCTATGGTTACCCGTGGAGGCACGAAATTGTATATTCGTTCTGGGCAGCCAGGAGTTCGAGGACCGCGCCCCCCACCCCCCCCCCACACCACTTACCACGCGCTCGGTAGCAGGGCGAAATATTTATCGCGGTGCTCAGTTTCGCTCCAACTTACTCCTCACCACCCCCACGCCAGACATTTCGGCCCCCACGGGTCACGAGCGGCAAAATGGCAGCCGCCCGTCCAGAGTGCTCCCCTTTTTCGGAAGCGCTGGCGGCTCGGACTGCATTGATATATTGTCATGTGTACATAGGTCGATTAATTATGGAGGCAGGGTGCAGCCTGGGCAAAAGGCTCTCGTTTCAGGGTTCCATAGCGTAAGTATACTTGTAAGGTTCATAAGGGCACACTCAATTTCCTAGGCCCAATTTACAACTACAGTTTGGGCTTATTGGGAATATATATACGTTAATTTGGCGCCTCAGAACAAGCCATGTGGTGCACTAGCGTTAGCCAACAGTGGAATTTTGCGATCATTATTAAAATTAGGTATGCTAGTGATTCAAGGTTGCGCCTCCTTGCAGCTTGAGGTAAGGGGTTTTTCCCCTTGTGCTTATTGAGGAAATATCGACTTCATGTCTACGCTGCAGGTTGTGCACTTGCATTGGCCAACAGTAGAATTGGCGAACAGTGTAGAGATAAGGTATGCAAGTGATTCAAGGTTGCGCCCTTTTTACTGCTTGTTGTAATGCGTGTTCCCCAATTTCAGGCAAAGAAGGATTGCGACATATAGCAGCAAGAGCACAGTCAACCCCAACGCAATTGGAAGGTAAGAAATAAGAAGGTGGGGGGTTGACTGGGGGAAGTAGGTCATTATGACAACCAGGGGTGCCGGTGCTCATGGTCTGGCCCCCCCCTCCTGGGGCTGCGGTATAGCAGAGTCGGTGGCTAGGCCCCCTGACCAAGGGACTGGTGTTTATGGTCCAGTCTCCTTGAGTCTTCGGTCTGGCAAGGCATTGGGTAGGGCTAAACCTAAATAATGTTTATATCAACCAATGCAGGGCCGTGGCATACAATAGACGTCGCCGAAGCGTATTCGTGGAATAGCATGGTCTGCCCTCTTAACAAGTCCGCGTGTTCTAAGTAAGTATTAACATGAGCAAGAGAATGTCACTGGCAGAATAAGGCTAAGGACCCATGAAGGGAAATCGCCCGGTAGTCACAAAAATTTTTTCTTGCAGGGAGCGCGTCCACTCACAATCTCGGAAAGGAGACCAGCTGACGCGGGATCAAGGGCGGTTTCTGAAGCTCAGGCAGCACATGCAGCGATTTTCCTACAACTAGTGGAGACGAACGGTGTGGCATGGGCTACCAATTTGCTTAAGGGCACCACAGCGAACCCCTGTGTGAATAATGACATCATTACACTGGATGATGAGGACACAAGTAGTACAGGACACGCTAGAGCGTCTAAAAGAGTAAGGGTGCCGACGAACAAAGACTTTCCGCCCCATCTAAAAAGAAAGGCAGTCTTAAAACCACGGTCGCAGTAGTACGTGACGTTCCTGGTACCTCCAATCCGTCGACAGTGGTTCAGGAGATGCCTGGCCCAGCAAATTTGCCTGCTAACGGGCAACCAACAATGGAGTACGCCACTAGAAGCGATCTGGGTAAGACCATGTCCACATTAGAAGTATTTATGAGGGAGATGAGGGAGAGTGTGACGCCTGGCGCTAATGGTGGGGTAGCACCATCCAACGTGTGGGGAAATGGCACCGCTATCCCTGGCACATCTGGAGCAGGAGGGGGGGGGCCGGAGGGCACTGACTTGTCCAATCTGCCACTTGGTCCTCCTGCTCCCAGGCCAACGGCACCTTCATTACCACTCGCACCGCACATGGCGCCTGTTACTCCAGCATTGCCAGCTCCTACGGCACCACAGCCACCGAACTCTGCTCCCCCTCCCTTGGCGGTCCCATTGCCCCCTTCGAATAATGCAATTCCTGCTCCCATAGTACCAGCTCCTTCTCCAGTGCCGCCAAGCGAGGAGGAAGAAGTGGTGCTTGACGCCCCTTTATTGTCGGGCCGTTCGTCATTGTCCTGGGAGGTCCCACTGGCAGCTAAGGAATTAATATGGAAACGAGAATTTATAGATATTTTCTCGTTACTCATGTTAGGACAGCAAGGTGCTGATGTACGCAAAGCAGGGCTAAAAGAGGACGAAAAGAAGGTTAGATTTCAGCCATGGCCAGAAAAGAACATTGACACATGGTTGGAAGCATTTGCTATACTGTCTTCTGTGATCATGGAGAAGTTTGCCGATCAAGGACCAGCGTTAGTGCAGTACGGGAGACTTATTCATAAGGAAGCAAAGAAGTGGGGAGGCATAGGTTGGTTAGAGTATGATAGGGAGTTCAGGAAGAAAATGTCTAGATCTCCCAAGATGCGCTGGGATCACAAAGAGGTACAGCTGTGGATGGACCATATGGGGTCCAGGGCACTCCAAGGCATACCTATAAGCAGTAAAGGGCAAGACACGCAGGTTGCATCTAATGATAAAAGCAGCATGTCGACCCAGGCTGAACAAAGGATGCCGCCCTTTCGAGGGGGCCAGAGGGGGAGAGGCCAAAAGAGGGGAGGCGGGAGGTCATCTCCAGGGTCCTGCAGATTATTTAACAGCGGTCACTGTCATTGGGGGAGATCCTGCAAATTCGCGCATACATGCAGCAATTGTGGAGGGCAGCACCAGGCAGGAATGTGTAGGACGAACAAAGGACAAAGGCAAGGCAGTCACCAAGGGGGGAGGGGCGGGTCCTGGCAGAATAAGTAACCCGCTGACTTAACCCCCTCCTCCCCTCCCCCCCACCCTGCCACCCTCCCATTGCTCCCCGCTACCTAACTTGCCGCCCCCTGCCGGTACTACTCAGGCATTGCCACCAAACCCGCGAGAGTTAGGCGCAGTGAAAGGGCCTTCACCTGTAAGGTTGGAACGACTGGTTCCACTGCTGAACAAATATCCCAACAGATTGGATGGGAGATTGTTGCTGGGGGGGTTTGCCGAAGGTTTTGTTATACCATACATAGGGGTTCCTGCAGCGAGAGAGGCAGACAATCTGAAATCAGCAAGGGACAATCCCGAAGTGGTAAGAGCTAAAGTGGGTAAAGAACTTGAGCTGGGGAGGGTGGCTGGCCCTTTTTCACGACCACCACTAGACAACTTCGTGGTATCCCCATTGGGAATAGTACCCAAAAAAGACCCCGGGAGGTTCAGGTTGATACACCACCTGTCCTACCCCGAAGGAGAGTCAGTCAATCACAATCTCGAGGAAGGGGTGTGCTCTGTCTCGTACTGCTCATTTGATGTGGCCATGGACCTTGTACGTCGAGCGGGCAAAGGGGCCTGGCTGGCAAAAGCTGATATCGAGTCTGCTTTCCGCCTCCTGCCAGTGCATCCTGGCAGCCAAAACTTACTGGGTTTCAGGCTGGGCAATGACTAGTACTACGACAGATGCATGCCCATGGATTGCTCCATCTCCTGTGCATTCTTTGAAGCCTTTAGCACCTTCTTGCAATGGGTACTTCAAGACGTGGAAGGGGTTGAGAACGTAACCCATTATCTGGATGACTTCCTTTTTGTAGGCAGAGCGGAAACAGGAGTTTGTGCAGAGGCGCTGGAAAAATTTCGAAAAATAACACAGGAGCTGGGAGTGCCACTGGCTCCGGGGAAGACTGTGGGCCCAGCGCAGGCCTTAGTTTTCTTAGGCATTGAAATAGACACAGTAGCGGGTGAGGCCAGGCTCCCAGCAGACAAGGTCGCCGAGTTAGCGGCCCAGATCAATCTGGTGTTGGGGCAAGATAAGGTGTCATTGGACGACATACAGAGCCTTCATGGCAGACTGAGCTTCGCCACAAAAGTAATTCCAGCTGGTAGGGCTTTTGCGCGCAGGTTGGCCAGGACAGCAGCAAAGATAAAGCGCAGACACCATCAAGTGAGGTTGAGTTTTGGGGTCAAAGAGGACCTTAAGTTGTGGGCGGGATTCCTTGAACAGTTTAATGGAGCTGTGATATGGAGGGAACCCTGGACCAGCAGCCAGGAACTGACGCTGTTTACAGACGCATCAGGCAGGGAGGGCTTTGGGGCAATCCTCGACAGGGACTGGTGCGCGGCTGAGTGGCCCAATGCATGGAGGAAGAAAAAGATCACCACCAACATAACTGTCTTAGAACTGTTCCCAATCGTTGTGGCTTTCCACCTCTGGACTGCTTTACTGTCTGCTAAAAGAGTGCTTCTGTGGTCCGACAACATGGCAGTAGTCTAGGCCATCAACACCCAGTCGGCCTCTTGTGCACTGGTTTTATGCTTGCTCAGAGAACTGGTCAAAGTACGTTTATACAATAATGTTGAATGTAAGGCTAGGCACATTCCGGGAGTCCAAAACACGGCTGCTGACGCACTTTCACGTTTCCATTGGCAGCAGTTTCGAGAGGCTTGGCCGAGGGCGAGGGAAGAGATGACACCTTTCCCGGCTCGGCTTTGGCATCTGCTGCGGTGGCGCAGCGCATCAGGGAACTAGGCGAGATGTCCTTGGCACCTCGGACTATGAGGAGATACCAGGCTTGTGTAAAAACATTCTGCGAAATCATGGGCCCATGGGAGCGGGAGGCTTCGAAACAAGCGGAAAGAGTGCAGGCATTCATGGTCTGGGCGAAGGATGAAGGGAAGAGCCACTCATGGATGGCCGGGCACTTGTCCGCCATCGGGCACCACGCCCGGCTTCTAGGTCAAAAAGACCAAACAACGTTATTTTCAACAAGGGCGGCACTCAAAGGCTGGGCAAGAGTTATGCCCAAAGTAGCAGATCAAAGGGCCCCCATAGATTATGATACGTTAAAGAACATGATAGATGCCCTGCCCACTGTCACACATTCCGCCTATGAGGCAGCCCTCTTTGCAGTGACTTTTAGCTTAGCATTTTTTGGAGCTTTCAGGATAGGCGAATTGGTAGCTTGGTCCAAAAAAGAAGTCAACTCCAGGGCCCTTTTCATGAAGGACGTTCGCTTGACAGCGCAGTCAGCAGAGATCCTCTTACAGTCTTCCAAGACAGACCAGACAGGCAAGGCTAGGAACATCTCACTACAGCGGCTGGGCAACGACAAGTACTGCCCGGTGGCTCTGCTCGCCGCTTTCCTGTCCTGCCGCCCATATACAGAAGGGTTACTACTTATACACTCTGATGGTTCCCCGGTCACAAAGTATCAGGTAGATCATGTGATGCAGGGGTGCCTTTTCCTGGCAGGATGCACAACGATAGGGGCCAAGTTTAGCTCCCATTCCTTCAGAATAGGTGCGGCTACCTCTGCTTTTAGGGTAGGTCTTCCTGCCGAAGCTATTAAAAAAGTAGGTAGGTGGGAGTCTAACTGCTATAGAAGATATGTCAGGCCTATGAGTGTAATACGCCCTTTGAACAGACATCCGGTTGACAACATGTAATATAAAAAATAATATGTAAGCCAGTACAGGAGTAATATGAGGTTTTCAAATTTCTGTCGCCACATGGTGGTGTTCGTTTTGCAGTGATTTTAAGTGTGGCAATCAAATTCCTGTCGCCACAGGGTGGTGTTTGTTTTGCAGTGATTTTAAGTGTGGCAATAAACTTTAATCTTACAACAATACTGTGTTTCATTGCAGGCACAGAGGTATGGGTGATGGGGCACTCTTATGTCACAAGACTGGCGAGATGGGTGAATGCCAACACCTGGAAGCACGGCTTTATCAACACCAATATATCGTGGTTTGGCTTCCCGGGGATGCATTGGGCGGCACTGATAGGGACGCTGCGCAGATTATTGAGGGAATACAGGCGAAGGCCAAACATCCTGGTAGTGCACCTAGGGGGGAACGACCTGGTGGCTTTAGGGAAAAGGCGGTTGTTAGACGCAATGAGGAAAGATTTGAGCATCTTGAGCGGCGAATTGGGACAGTGCAACATATATTGGTCAGAAATATCCCCCAGACCGATTTGGCATGGGGTAGCATCGCAGGAGGCGTTAGAAGTCACTCGCAGGCGCGTAAACGCAGCAATGCGTAAATTCAGCGAACAGAGAGGGGTAGGTTTCATCAGGCATGGCTTGCTGCACGCCAAATCCATTGGGTGCTGGGAATCTGACGGGGTACACTTGTCCAAAGTAGGCATGGCGATTTTCCTGTTAGATCTCGGAGAGGCGCTAGAAACAGCCGGATGCAGATAAAAGAGAACTAAGGGCTAGGTAGTGGGGGCTCTGGGCGCAGCGGGTACCACGCCCAGGGCTGTGGAAAAAACAAGGCGATCCCCATACAGGACAGGCGCAGGAACAGGACCTGAAGCCCCGGTGCGAAACGCACCTTGCTGAGTCATACATAATCTAAGGGGCCCTTCTTGGGGACTTGGTTTCGACGGCACCCCGTTAGTCCTTAGGGCGGTTGTAAGCCTGAGCAACCGGGGGTTTGCCAATAACGCCCCACCTGGCTGGGCAAGGTGTGAGTTGACTCTCCCTTGTCTGGAGGGTGGGCGGGTGGACGATAGGTCCGCCGGGGGAGGTTTTCCTCCCAAGTTACACACCGGGCTATGGCCACTGGTGTCCGCTTCTTTGGCTCAACTTCAGGCGCCCTGCAACAAGGGGTTGCGGGGCATAGGGGGTCGCCTGTCAGTTAACCCGTTCTGTTATTTGTTTCACAAATAAACCTGCAACTTCTTCATCCCAAAACTGCTTGTTTGTGTATCATTTGGGTGGTGAAGGTTGTGGGACGAGGTGTACCGATGCAACTACTATGCGCATTGGTCGGGTACTTATCTGTTCGTGCGGCCAAGGTAGTTCTCTACACAATCTGCAATGTTGTTGGGAGTCGCCACTAGCTTAGCAGGTTTCACCATCGTTCCGGGTGTCAGTCGGGTGTTACAGCTCTTATTCTGATTATTTGCCAGTGCGCTGTGCCATCTTGTCTCGGTCAAAGGATAGCAAGTCACTTTGTGCCTTGATCTGCTTATGTACTCACGAACAGAGCACGTTTCTTATTGCTGGCATATTCCGATGTCCGTTTTCATGATGCTTTCATTGCTTTCGGGGCCAATTTCATACTTTTTATTCGGATTCGGATTCTGGCCGGCGGAGCAGCACTAGAGTGCAGCCCTTCTGCAGTGCGCCCTCAAGCGCCCCCAAACTTCTGGCAGCTTTACACAGATCAAACAGTCTTAACTTAGAAGCAATGTGTAAAGTATTTGTGGACCACTTCAAACAGTCAAACAGTAAAAACACCACACAAAAATATGTATCCCACTAGGTTAAAAAATAGGACTGAATTGAAAAAATAAAACAAAACCAAAAGGGCAAAAGTTCAGTCAGTAGAACTGGAGTTATGAATTTTTAAACAATAAACTGTAAAACAGCACCTAAAAGCAGAAAGTACCAACCGTGGCTAACTGATTGTGTTGGACCGGGTCAAAGTAAAATGTTCAGGTCGACCATGATGGAGTGCGTTTCGATACAATCCCAGATTAGTCCCTCTGAAGGTTTACTTTCTTAAGCTTTGTATCAAGAGTCCTGTTTGCGTTGGAGAGTGTCACAAGGTAGAGTGCTCTGGGCAGTGGTCGGAGTTGCACGAGCAGCAGGCAGAGCGTCACAGATGGGCAAGCTGGTGCTTTGTGTTTAGTGGTCCATCGCGGGTAAATCAATGTTTGCTGTGTGAACAGACTCGCTGGCGGGAGCTTGATCTGAATTTCAGTGAAGGCGGCAAGGTCTCAAGGAAAATGGGCCCATCCATGGTCCCAAAGAGCACAAAAGCTTGGTTTCAAGAGCCCGTGAACCACACCAAAGTTCCAAGACATGAGGGGCACCACTTGCGGGTCAGGAACTCGCTGAAGACGGGTCCAGGAGCCTTTTATGTCCCTGAGGCTCAGAACAGAAGCCAGCAGACTAGCTCTCTGACTCACTCTGGGATCCCTGGTTCAAAATGAAGTTGCAATTTCAAATGTTTTTTCCCTGGAAGAGGGCAGCAGGGCAGCAGGTTCCTTGGAGCATCAGTTTAGCAGATTGGCAGTCCGTTTAGCAGCACAGCAGTCCTTCTTCCTGGTGGAGTATCCACAGGTCCAGAAGTGCGCAGAAGAGTTGAGGTCCTTCTTTTATACACTGGTTCTCTGGATCTGGAAGGTGGGTGAACCTACTAGACAGTGGCCTTGAAGTGCATTGAATAGCCTGCATCCCCTGCCTTGGCTCCAGGCTGGCTGAAATGTTCATTCAGGATCATTAGGCCCTCTGTGTGAAGGCAGAGCACTTGTGATCAACGACCCAACTTCACTACCAAACAGGGCTCTTCGCCCCAATTCCACAGACACCAAGCATGAACTGGTTATCACTTCCCATTTATAAATTATACTTATAAAATGTAATAAGGCAACTTCAGTATTATCCTTCAAGAGTTATACATCTTACAGTAGTGAAAAACAAATATAAGATTTTTCACTACCAGGACATATAAAACTTAAAAGGACATGTCGACATTTTAAAATGCACTGCACCCTGACCTTAGGACTGTCCAGGGCCTACACATGGGTGATTTATATGTATTGACCTCTTCGCTGCGACGCGAATTTCGCCGTGGCGCGGGGGTGGGGGGTGCGCACGGCACCGCTGTGCTCGTGACGGAACCACGCCGTCATGAATCAGGGGCGGCCTGTGCTCCTGACGGCGTGGTTACATCACGGCCCCGCCCGCTCATTAATTCACCCGCGCAGGCGGGGAATTAATGCCGCGTGGGCGGAGCAGCATCCGCATGACAAAACCACACCGTCATGAGCACACGCCGCACGTGGCTCATGACGGCATGGTTCCGTCATAAGCATAGAACAGGTTAAAAAGGAACCTTTGAGCCTTGTGAAAGTTTTATTTTGCCAGGTGACATGGCAGTTTAAAACTGCACAAACACAGGCTGCATGGGCAGGTCTGAGACATATTTAACCCCTTCCATGCTCGTGACGGAACCACTCCGTCACGAGCCATGGACACGCTGTGCTGGTGATGGAGTGGTTCCGTCATGGTGCAGCCCCCCGCCCACGCTGCAGAAATTCCGCGCCGGCGCGGCCGTTCTATTGAGCGGGCGGGGCCGTGACGGAACCACTCCATCACAAGCACACACCGCCCGTGGCTCGTGACAGAGTGGTTCCGTCACGAGCATGGCGGCGCCGCGTGGCCCCCCTCCCCCCAGCGCGGCAGCGGAATTACCGTCACGGCCAAGGGGTTAAAGAGCTACTTAAGTGTATGGCACATTCAGTGCTACAGGCCCACTAATTGTCGGGTAAAGGTGACCACAAGGGATATATTTGGAAGTATATTTAGATAGAATCCTCTAATTATTTACAAAATGTCCAGTTATGACATCAAGTAACCAATTATGAGCTACATATATAATATTAAGAAAATAAATCAATCAAAACAATCGAGTATACAAAGAATGATAGTTTCATTAGGGGTTTGAAACAAACAGTACTTCAAGAAACCCTTGTAACAGTATTGGAAAATCTTAACCAATTAGATTTCACTCGTTATCAGTGCACAATAACCCATTTCAAATAGTAATCATTATAGAGACTGTCCTAAACACAGGAACGAAATTTCCAAAAATTGAATCTTAACAGATTATAAAAAGAATTGGGTTAGGACATCGAATTTTCGGTCTCTTCAGAAGTAAATTTATAAAAACATCTTCAGGACGGAATATTTCATCCAAGACACCTTGATCCACGAGGCAAAAATTCAAAAGAGTAAGTACTTGCAGTTTAGATGGGGAATACGCCGAAGGGTAAAGGCGTTGTCAAGCAGCAAACAATCAGAAATGGTCACATAATTTGAAAAAGCAGAAATGCTGCGGCAGCCGTCAGTGGTCTTAGTACACGTTCCACAGAGTTGGATACCCAATTTATTACTGTTTGTATAGTCTTGCAGGGCTTACCCCTTCGGCCTCTTTTTCCCTCGTCCATCTTTTGCTGGTCATTTTTAGTGAAAGGAATTGGTGCCAGACTGTAGCACATGAACTTCAATTCACAAAAGTGCTAGGGGTACCAAATGTGACATCACATGCCCTTTGACCTTTAATTACACTCAAACACACACACATTCTTACGCATTCACACACATCACACTTACACATGCTCTCTCTTTCACGTAAACACACACCCACAAGCACGCACACAACATACATTTAAAACATTTTTTACATACCTCAGCCCATTGTACTCCATTTTCATTACACTAAAAATTAATAAAGAATATTGATTAGTGTAATACAAAATATTGAGAGAAACTAAGAGAGTGGAGCTCCATCGAAGCCCATAAGGATGAGCTGCCAATGGGTTCCTGGCTCAGATCTTGCCACCTCTGAGGCCAGGGATCTCAAAGGCAGTGCCAGGAGTCACAAGGGGCAAGCCAAGGGTCGCAACTGCGACCCCTGGATACCTGTAAATTACGTCCAGGCTGCAGAAGAGTGCAGGCTTAGGTCACATGGGGTGGGGACAAATGGGATATATTTATGGTACAAGCAGATAGCCTTTGCTCAGAGTTAGTCCCATCCTCCACCCTTATACATAAACTAAAACATAGCCCTCCTAGAAGAATGCAAGGCGCCACCCCCCTTAAGGGCGTGGCGCCGTTAGTGGCAGCCAAAGGGCCGACCATCAAAGAATCACTTCCGGGTCATCCGACCCGGAAGTGAAAGTAAGGGGGGGACCAATGGAAGCGCGGCATATTCACGCCCCGGAAGCAGTTGTAGGGCGCGAGGCTTAAAAGCCTGCAACCATCTTGGGGACCCCCTCTTTGTCTGCTGACCGCTCAGGAGTCGGACGTCGCAGGAAGAAGTCATCGCAGGACCGTCGCGTGGACCGTGGTGTAGCGAGGGTCAATCCGACTCTGGAATACGGTTAGTGGGCCTCGCAGTGTGGTGCGTTGTTGTGGTAATAGTGTGATGTATGCGGTATGGCGTGCGAGTTGTTTTCTCGTAGTGCAAGAATGTGGGGCAAGGTTTGTTGGCGATGGAGCGGTAGGCGGGGAAGCGTACGGCTCGTGTGCATGTGCAAAAAATGAGGAGGGGGGTCGGAGGCATGCATCGCGAGTCGCACGCGCACGGTAAACATGGGTGGCGTGCGTGTATGGGAAACACGGCGTGCGATCGGGAACGCTTCGACCCCCTCCCCCCGCCCTTTTTATTTAATTGTGAAATGCCCAGTTGCGAGGCACAGTGGTCGGGAAAGTGTAACGTGCACGATATCCGAGAGATTAAATGTTGCCGCGCGACCGGGTGCAACACAGAGCCCATTAGCTATGGTCATCATTGTTATGAGAGGGCTCGGGCACAGCGGTAATTACGGAGCGGACATGGCAGTGTAGTGAGCTGTTTCACTAGCGGCGAGCAATGCAGAGGAGATGCGCCCCCCCTCCCCCATCAGGTATTTTTAAGGGATATCGCCTGCACGATGCGACCAGCGCGGCGCCTGCAGGATGTTTGCGTGCCTTATCAGGAAGAGGCGCCCCTATCACAATAAACATTAGTCGGAAAATGGTCAATTTAATTAATTCTTGTTAATTGATACATGGGGCTAATGTAGGTTAGTCGGAAAATGGTCAATTTAATTAATTCTTGTTAATTGATACATGGGGCTAATGTAGGACAACTGCATTATGATCAGAACAGGGGTGAATACCAAAACATTAGGTGCAATGGAAACAAAACCCCCTTTTTTATTTCCAGAAGTGGTAAATAGCGCCCCGGGAAGGATTAAATCTTTGCACATGGGGTGATTGATTTACAGGCTGGTAAATTATCATTTAGGTTATTATATTATCGTGCCCAGCGAGGCATGCGCAGGTGTTTAAGGAACATCCTGGTTCATCCTGGGCAAGCTGCAAGCAAAGGCGAGGTGGCTGACGCTTGGGGGGGCTAAAGTCTGGGTAAAAGAGTACATATAAATTTGTCAATTGGGTGGATAATCCGAATGCATGTAATGTCAATTAAATGGTACTAACGCTTTTTTCTTTAAGTGCAGAATGCCGCCGAAAAGGGCACAGAAGGGCAAAGAGCCCCCAGCCAAAAGAGATGATTACCTCGCTCTTACAGAGCTTCTGGAGTTCACAAAAGAAAAAGGCGTGGATTGGGCACTAAAGACTATGCGAGAAGGGGCTAGAGCAGACGCGAATTCACAAGAGGAAAGAGGGAGAGGCAAGAGAACGCGGCGTACACCGGAAAGGTTTAAAGAGGCGGCGAAGGACAAGCGGCCCAGGGCGGCCGAGCCCCAACCAGCATCACCAGGTGAGAAGGAGGTGCTAGAGACAATTGATTTGAGCTCGGTCACAGATAAGGACAAGGACGCCCTTGAGGGACAGCATGGTATTGCGAAGACAACACAAATAGGAGGGGCTCCCGTCGCTAATGCGGAGGCGCCCTGCTCTCAGATTACTTTACCGCCAGTAGTGGCGCAACCGGGTAGCGGAGTGTCGCAAGTTTGGGTACAATCCGGGGGAGTGGCACAATTACCGGGGATGCAGTTATATAGTTCACATGGTCAGGCAATCGGTAATGGCCCAGTAAACTCGATGATCCCCACCACAACATACCCTCCAAGTGGGGGGCCAATAATGATGAGCGCCTACCCAAATGTAGGGTGTCTACCACAGGCCCCAACAGCTAACACCGCTGTTGACTTGTCTGTGTCACCTAATATCCAGATACAAGGGGGGGCTGGGGTGCAGTCTCCAGGTCACCCAATGTTAGCATACAGCCCGTTAATGTTCGGTTCAACCTCAATGACCTTATCGCCATCCACGGGGATCACCTGGCACGTACCCGCAGATATAAAAGAAAAGATACGTTGATGTATTCGATCTCATTAATGCAGGGGTGGCCTCAGGGAAGGCCAGAGGAGGGAAAGAAGGCGAATACAACCAAAAAAAAGGCATGGGTAGATTGGTCCATGAAGAATTGGATCACAGGATTTGCCATTTATGCCGCAGTTATGCTGGAAAAATACCCCGGGTTGGGCCCTCAAATGATGAGTTACATATCCTTGATACATGGTGCTGCAGCTGAGTTTCCAGGCCTGGGATGGTTAAAATATGATAACAAGTTCAGACAAATGAAAGCAGTCCACCCAGGGATAGCATGGGATCAACGAGAGATCAATCTATGGCACACCGTTTTTTATTCTTCCCCTTCAACGTCTAAGACTAGTTCCCCTGCTCAGAGTCAGTCCTTTCGGAGTGACAAAGGGGTCGGTGATAAAAAACAGGCCTGCTGGCAGTTTAACAAAAATGAGTGTACCAGGGGGATCTCGTGTAGATTCAAACACTGTTGTTCATACTGTGGGGGAACATCTCACCCAGAAATCAGATGTTTCAAGAAAACAGGAAACCCAAAAGAGCAGTCCGCCCATACCATTCCAAAAGGGAAGCCACCTAAAACATCCGACAAGGCTCCCAACTCCCATTAAACGTCATGTTTTGACACACCTCCTTAGTAAGTATGACAAACTAGAGGAGGCTCAGTTCCTGCTTAATGGTTTTACATTTGGTTTCCGTATCCCGTCCACAGCCTCCCCCACTAACGTCCCGCCTCGCAATCAAAGTTCAGTGCTTCAATATATGGTGGCAGCGCAAAACAAGATCATGAAAGAAGTTTCTTTGGGGCGGGTCGCGGGTCCATTCAAAAATCTCCCTAATCCTGATCTGGTCTGCTCACCCCTGGGTTTAGTTCCTAAAAAAGAGGTGGGTAAATTCCGCCTTATACATAATCTATCAAGCCCCCCAGGGTTATCTGTCAATGATAAGCTGGATCCAGAACTTTGCACAGTGCGCTATACAACCTTCGACGCAGAAATTGGAAAACTGCAGGCTTTGGGTGAAGGAGCCTTAATGGCCAAGGCCGATATTGAGTCAGCGTTTAGGCTACTTCCTGTTCACCCAGATGACACCAAGTTCTTGGGTTTCAATGACAATTATTTCATGGATCTGTGCATGCCCATGGAATGCTCTATTGCTTGTGCAGTTTTCGAGACTTTTGCCAGGTTCTTAGAATGGGCGGTGGAGCAATTCCTGACCTCAGACAAATCCCATGCAGTAGTACACTACTTGGATGATTTTCTATTCATGGGCCCTAAGCGTTCTCAGTCATGCAGGAAGGCCCTGCTGGGCTTCCAGCACCTGGCTGAAGCTCTGGGGTACCATTAGCAGTCAAAAAAACAGAAGGCCCTACCACATGTTTGACATTTTTGGGAATTGAAATCGATACCAGAGCAGGTGTATGCAGGTTGCCAAGGTCAAAAGTGGATGCCTTCAAGGCCGCAATTGATAACTGCTTAAAAGCAAAGAAAGTTACTTTACACCAGTTACAAGTCCTGTTAGGGCAACTGAACTTCGCTTTGAGGGTCATACCAATGGGCAGGGCGTTCTCCAGGAGTATAGCAAGGGCAATGTCTGGACTTCGTGCAAAGCACCACAGAGTTAGACTCTCAGCTGATGTGAGGAAGGACTTGTTGATTTGGAAGTGTTTCTTGCAGGAATTCAATGGCACGGTGTTGTGATTGGCAGCCAGCACCTCAAATGCCGACCTTGAGCTGTTCACTGATGCAGCAGTGAGTATTGGTTTTGGAGCAATTTTGGGTCCTAAGTGGTGCATGCAGCATCGGCCAGAGGAATGGGTACAACAAGGTCTGACCCGTAACGTCACTTTCCTAGAGCTGTTCCCCATAGTGGTGGCGTTGCATTTGTGGGGGGAAATGCTCGCAAACAGACACATTGTATTCTGGTCAGACAGCATGTCTGTAGTGATGGTGATCAATAACCAGAGGGCAACCTGCACATGGGTGCTCCGTCTTCTAAAAGAATTAATATTGCAATGTTTGAGTTACAATGTCCATTTCACTGCAAGGCATGTCCCTGGGGTTGAGAACCAAGCGGCTGATGCGTTATCTCGTTTTAAGTTGACAGAATGCCGTGTGCATTGGCCACAAGCAGAGAAGACAATGACAACTTTCCCAGCGGAGCTATGGAAGTTTGGTGCCCCACAGCCTCCGAGTTGATAGCTGCATCCTTGGCCCCCAAGACTAAGAGTATGTATCAGAAGTCTTGGGAATGTTATAAGATATACTTAAGGGGAGCGGGCCTAGTAGATGCTTTTGTACCCCTGAGCGTGTTAGGATTTATAGTTCAGCAGAAGGAGAAGGGGAAATCAGTGGCATTTATGAAGAGACAATTATCAGCATTGGCATTCTATGCAGGGTTAAAAGGGGTTACAGGCCCAACGAAGGACCAGAGGGTGAGAAGAGCCGTGAAGGGGTGGGAGCGTTTAACGCCTGGTGTGAAGGACTCCAGAAGGCCCATATATGTGGGGAAGTTGGTGAAGATCTTAGAGACGCTGCCGCTCGTTTGTTTTTCCCCGTACGAGACTCAATTATTTAGGGTGGCCTACGTGTTAGCCTTTTGTGGAGCGCTATGGATCTCTGAATTACTCGCGGCCTCTAAGACAGATAGGGAGGGAGGTATAAGGTTTACAGACGTAATAGAGTCAGAAGATGTCCTGAGACTCAGAGTTCGAAGGTCGAAAACAGATCCTTTAGGCAAAGGGGCTTGGTTACAATTGGGCAGAGTAGAGGGGGAGTCTTACTGCCCAGTTAGGTTGATGAGAGAGTTCATGCAAGCCAGGCCTCAAGGGGCCGATGATAGAGTGCTGATCCACAAGAATGGTTTACCCCTCACCAGGTTCCAGTGTACAAGGGTAGTAAAAATGACCTTAGCAAAGATCGGTGTTGACCCGACCGACTTCACATCCCATTCCTTTCGTATCGGTGCAGCAACCACAGCCGCTGGCCTGGGGTTGCCTGAACAGACTATTAAGAGATTAGGACGTTGGAAATCAACATGCTATGAACGTTATGTACGTCCGCAATTAGTTTAACAGTCATTCTCATTACCTTTCCCTCCCTTCTGTCAAGGACCGTTCTTACCATTTCTTTCAATATTTACTCTAGATGCCACCCCTCAGAGAACCCAAATATGTTGGTGCGGCCACTCCTTCATTCGCAGGGCGGGGGTGATCTTCAAAGAGACACTCGAAAAAAGGGTGCACATGGCACAAGGATGGGATCATCATTGGGTGGGGATAGGCGGGCAGCTCTTAGCTGACGTCCCGAATGATTTGAGGGCGGCCTTGGCCAGAGGCATGCCCTATCCCGATGTATTCGTGTTGCATTGCGGAGGCAACGATATGATTCCGGCCGGAAGGAGAGGAGTGAAAGAGTTCTTGTTTACTACTCTAGCAGCAGTCAAGAATATTTTGCCTAAGGCTATCTTAATATGGTCTGAAGTCATCCCGAGACAGGTATGGTCGCGGGGCGCACCCCCGAAAGCAGTGAATAAGTCGGTAAAAAGGCTGAACCAATCAGTGGCAGAAATTCTGCAGAAATCTAGCATTAGAACTATTCGTCACAAGCTGATACAAACGTCCAGGCCGGAACTATATGCGAAGGATGGAGTGCACCTATCAGAGGCGGGCACAGAAATATTTATACAAACAGTCTTAGGAGCCATTTCTGAAGCTCTGGAGTGTGGGGGGGAGGACGAGTCCGCCAGTAAGCGCCTCGCCCTGTGGCGGGGTCCCGGACAAGAATATCACGGGAACTTCTTTGGGCAGTGCCAGTTTTACCTCTGAACAGGTTTCTAAATCATCATGGGCTCCGGGCTGGCGGGAGAGTTGGGGCTGACCTGCTGGTGGCCCTGGCTTCTCTAGCCCTACCCCGGAAGCCGCTGGTTGCCACAAGTGGTGGCAGACTATTCACCTGCGGCTCTGTTGACCGGAAGGGGGTTAACTTAAGGAGAGCAGGCTATCTTGGTTGTGGCCTACTGGCGCAACCCGAAGGTAAACCAAATGCCCATTGGAAAATGGGCGGTAAAAGAGTGTTTATGTATATAAGTGTGAGTTTCTTAATACTGTGATGTGAAAAATAATTTTGACTTGAAAATAAAGAACTGGAGGTCAATGAAGTAATTGACCTGTGAACTTGTTTTAATAAACATGCACACTGCAGAAAATCAAGCAAGGCTCTCGCGTTTAATTGGTGAAGGGGCCTTTTTAATACATTGGGGGAGAGTGCACTTTGTATGCCATCTATGCAAGGCGCCACCCCCCTTAAGGGCGTGGCGCCGTTAGTGGCAGCCAAAGGGCCGACCATCAAAGAATCACTTCCGGGTCATCCGACCCGGAAGTGAAAGTAAGGGGGGGACCAATGGAAGCGCGGCATATTTACGCCCCGGAAGCAGTTGTAGGGCGCGAGGCTTAAAAGCCTGCGACCATCTTGGGGACCCCCTCTTTGTCTGCTGACCGCCCAGGAGTCGGACGTCGCAGGAAGAAGTCACCCACCCACCCACCCCAAAATTTAGGTCTTCGGGCAGGGCAGTAGCGGGGTCCCGGACAAGAATATCATGGGAACTTCTTTGGGCAGTGCCAGTTTTACCTCTGAACAGGTTTCTAAATCATTATGGACTCCGGGCTGGCGGGAGAGTTGGGGCTGACCTGTTGGTGGCCCTGGCTTCTCTAGCCCTACCCCGGAAGCCGCTGGTTGCCACAAGTGGTGGCAGACTATTCACCTGCGGCTCTGTTGACCGGAAGGGGGTTAACTTAAGGAGAGCAGGCTATCTTGGTTGTGGCCTACTGGCGCAACCCGAAGGTAAACCAAATGCCCATTGGAAAATGGGCGGTAAAAGAGTGTTTATGTATATAAGTGTGAGTTTCTTAATACTGTGATGTGAAAAATAATTTTGACTTGAAAATAAAGAACTGGAGGTCAATGAAGTAATTGACCTGTGAACTTGTTTTAATAAACATGCACACTGCAGAAAATCAAGCAAGGCTCTCGCGTTTAATTGGTGAAGGGGCCTTTTTAATACATTGGGGGAGAGTGCACTTTGTATGCCATCTATGCAAGGCGCCACCCCCCTTAAGGGCGTGGCGCCGTTAGTGGCAGCCAAAGGGCCGACCATCAAAGAATCACTTCCGGGTCATCCGACCCGGAAGTGAAAGTAAGGGGGGGACCAATGGAAGCGCGGCATATTTACGCCCCGGAAGCAGTTGTAGGGCGCGAGGCTTAAAAGCCTGCGACCATCTTGGGGACCCCCTCTTTGTCTGCTGACCGCCCAGGAGTCGGACGTCGCAGGAAGAAGTCACCCACCCACCCACCCCAAAATTTAGGTCTTCGGGCAGGGCAGTAGCGGGGTCCCGGACAAGAATATCATGGGAACTTCTTTGGGCAGTGCCAGTTTTACCTCTGAACAGGTTTCTAAATCATTATGGACTCCGGGCTGGCGGGAGAGTTGGGGCTGACCTGTTGGTGGCCCTGGCTTCTCTAGCCCTACCCCGGAAGCCGCTGGTTGCCACAAGTGGTGGCAGACTATTCACCTGCGGCT
The DNA here is from genome assembly GCF_964263255.1 of Lissotriton vulgaris. NCBI lineage: Eukaryota > Metazoa > Chordata > Amphibia > Caudata > Salamandridae > Lissotriton > Lissotriton vulgaris. Next base: position 1,377,183,355 of record NC_141695.1, read on the forward strand.
CTGTTGACCGGAAGGGGGTTAACTTAAGGAGAGCAGGCTATCTTGGTTGTGGCCTGCTGGCACAACCCGAAGGTAAACCAAATGCCCATTGGAGAATGGGCGGTAAAAGAGTGTTTATGTATATAAGTGTGAGTTTCTTAATACTGTGATGTGAAAAATAATTTTGACTTGAAAATAAAGAACTGGAGGTCAATGAAGTAATTGACCTGTGAACTTGTTTTAATAAACATGCACACTGCAGAAAATCAAGCAAGGCTCTCGAGTTTAATTGGTGAAGGGGCCTTTTTAATACATTGGGGGGAGAGTGCACTTTGTATGCCATCTATTACCAGGTTGAAAAACAAGGGTGGCCATGTGACACACTTTATTTATCTAGTTTATCGGTGAGCCTTCCTGCTAGAGGGGTCCTACAAGACTGTGTCTCTAACTAAAGGAATAAACAATATACAAACCATCCAGATAGCTGCGGAGCATTGACATTGCTACTGTGGACAGCATTCTCTTTCTCCCATACACTCCTGGCTGATGTCAACCACTACATGTACTGTTAGTTCGCCAAGCTGCAAAACAGCCACTTGTTTGTTGGCACCATCTGTCTCCTAACATGATGCCTAGGCTGTCCATTCACCTTGAAAAAGAGAGCAGGCAGTGAGGCAGAATCTCATCTAGAAGACACTTAGAAGGAACACTCTTATGTCCCAAAAGGGCAAACTGATTACATGGGTAGCCCCTAATCCCTCGAGGTCGGTGTGTGTTGTTGTGCATCTGTGTGTGCTGGGTATGGCTCTAATGCTACTTGTGACTAAGTGTGAGGTGCATTTTAGCCCTCTCACCCATTAGCTGGATGAGAATGGCCTCTGCTCTCTTTCCAAATGTGGAAAAACCTAACTGGCCTCCATCCACCCAGCACACCACCCTCTGTGCCATCTCACACCCTATTCACTATTACCCATCAACACCTCTGTATGTTACATATGGGTTCTATAGACACCCCTGCCCCTACAAGGCTATTCACATTCCTGCTATTCACTGCAATGACATCACAGGAGTGGGGATCAAAGCCCGTTTTCCACCCACTGCTGTGAACAACAGTTCTCATTCCTGCATCTGGAGCCTGTCTCCGTAAGTCCAAATGTATTTCTTGGTTTAAAATACAAAGATTTGAAAAAAAACTGTTCACAATAAGTTGAAACCTATAAACAGCATAACATTGTAGATGAGTAACAGTAAACAAAGAGGGTGGGTTTCCTCTGGTTCTGAGTGACAAAATGGAACATTCAAGTGTTCCCTTCATTTTCTTTTTCATGCCACTCAGAACCATTTATTCACAGTTACCCATCTATAATTCTATATTTATTCTGCCTTTTCAATGTAGAGAATTTTCATATGTTGACTTGTGAATATTCTTGCAGATCTTACACTTTATGTAATGTAATCTGATGAAGTCTGTAATGTACATTACAAGACATTTGAGCTATGAGGCAAAGACCAGCTGGCAGCAAATCTTGTGCTAAGCAAACCACAGTGGGCCACCTGTGAGCACGCTGCAGTAGTCTGTCGTAGAGGCAATGATTATGTATGCTCTCTTGTCGCTACGCGCTTAAGGCCAAATATCCTGAATATGATGAAAAGTGCATTGCAGTAGTCTTCGATTAAACTACTGGGTTATAAGATGCTTATTTACAGCGATGAACCAAAGGTGTGCCCTGAGGTCTCTTGAGGCATCTGCCCTGACAATCTGCTTATGAGACTTTTTAATGACAGGGACGTTATTGCTATTTGCTCTTGTGTTTACCCTGCACCGGCTGCTGCTGGGTAAGACCATTTGATGAAACAAACATCTGGACACTGCATAAAAAAAGAAAATTGTAAATAGCTTAATTTGTGATGTTGGTTTCAGGTTGTGAACACTGGGACTAGTTTTTGATGGCCTGGACTTATTTTGCATTTCATGGGCCAGATAAAACAGAGGAAAAGGTAGAACAGTGAGAAAGAAGGAGGGGAAAGTAAACAAATATTCCCAAATGGAGACAGCATTAATGAAAAAGAACATGCAGCATTGAGATAAAGTGTCGGAAAGTGTAGCGTGGTGGAAGAAAGAGGCATGAAGTGGAATCAAGGGTATTTGGCTTTAGTACTTTGCAACCCCCTCATCCACACACACAAACACAGATCAAATGTATTTGCGTTTGGGTTGGGTCTTACAGCAGTGTTACATCTGTGCACCATCTGCCTTACGAACTGGCCATATCTTTGTGCTTTGCCAGATGTATCAATTAGGCGCAGCACAAAGGGGCCATTCACAAGCACTCACAGAAATCCCACCGCATTAATATTCATGTGGCAAAATGCAGTCTTGAAAGCTTGTGGAGGGCTGCCAATAGAGAGACAAGGCCTGCAAGGGACAGCCGACCTCCATCTCTGCATTTGCATGTACACTCTCAAGAATACCCGTTTCCAGCCTCCTGTACCTGGAAGGTGGGAGGACCAAAGAGAGAGGGGCTGCAGGCCCAAACCGTGGCCCATTAGAAAAGGAACATCGGTGGGAGCTTGCAGCTGGCCATGGGACCCATGCCTGCTCACACACAGCTGGAGTGTCCACTCATGTACTGCTGCTACTTTGTCAATGTTTGCCAACTGCCATGGGCAGTCTGTAAACTTTCAGTGCCTGGTGAATGCAACTCATTTCTTTGCAAACTGCGGGGAAGAGGAGCCTGCCCCATTGACTTTCCCAAAGCAATTCTTTCTCAATGACTTTCTTTGACTCAGTCGCCACTCTCTAAAAATCACCCTGACCTCAATGACTATTTCAAAACAAGACACAAGAAGCCAGGTTGTCCATCAACGAGAAGGCTAAAGGCAGGGCTTCTAGCTTTGCAACTCCCACAGCTCACCCTTGATCCAGCACACTCTGCCAGACACACCCGTGATGGAATATTTAATACAACCAGTAGAGCCACAGTACAGAAAAGTAGCAGTGCAAACAAATACTTCCTCAAAGAATACAAGATTATATTTGGAAGGATCTGGAACCTAAACCAGCTCAAGGCCAGATCCCCAGACCACTAACTGCTAGCGTCAGGGAATCCATAAATCGTCAAACTGACTTTATTCGCATTTGATAAATGCATAAAAGTACAAATATCACATATGTAACAAATAAAAATGTGCAACACGTCTGTTATAAATGTTAAAAATATTAAAAAGGTTAAAATCCCATGATAACATGAATGCCTGTCACAATCATTTGCCACGATCGCGGCATGAAAAAAAATCAAAACACAACTCACGCTGGTCAGTAAAATTATTCACCAAGGAGATTATATCACTCAAAGGCACCAACACAGCACCTACGGAGAAAAAAAGCTGGAGCCTGGGATCAAAATTTGATACACTCGCGAACTACACGTCCACAGAGCAACCACCAGGAACACAAAACAGAAATACTCCTTTTGTGTCTCTGTTGCATCATGCCCTGCAAAGCAGGTTTTCAGAATTTAAGGACCCGACAATCTGCACAGAAGAACCCCCACCTCCCAACTTCAAACACTTTGTGATGTCTTGGCCTCTTTTTTTCTGATTAATGACAATTAACTACTACACACACTTCTCTATTCAAAAACACAACGGAACTACTCTCACTTTCAACCACAGCTATGACAGCAAAACAAGCGTCTTAAAGGCATTCTCTCCCATCTTGATCCCCTTTAAAGAATTAAAGTCATAAATCATATGGGCCGGGATGCCCGCCACCCCCTCCCAACACCAATTCCCCATGGGAGGAGACAGACACAGGTTTGAACTTTTGGAAGGCGGGGGGGAGTTACCCCCCCGGCCGTATTTATTAAAATATGAAACAAAATTTAAAACTTTAAATTAAAACGTTTCATGAATCATGTACAATTTTATCTTCCATTACAATTGGATGAAGACAAGTTCTTTTGGCTAACCTTAACAAATCTCTAATACAAAGGTTTCCTAGCCGAGTCTAGCATCCTGAAAATGCATACCATTCTAAAATAAAATTGTACATCCTAGCATTAAGGGCCAACGGCAAGGTCTTAACTGGTGTCAGATCCCTACTACCAAATTCCCGCCCTCACGGTGTGAGTGGCGCATGCGCAGAAGGACTTTACCCTCGCTGCCAACTGTAACTTCCCTTGTCGTGGGGGCCCCCTTTCACTCTACGCCATCTTAAAGGTCGTCTGAGTTCTCGTGCGGGGTATCCGTAAGAAGGACAGCGTGGACTCCCCCCCTTCCCCACACTCTCTTCCGCCGGAGCGGATATCCGGCCCCCGGGAAATTCGTAGGAGGGGCATATAGCCGTCTCCCCCTGGGAGGGGCCTATGGCCGTCTCCCCCTAGGCGACCCATCCGCAGTGGGTGCCGCCCCCCCTGTGGGAGGGTCCATTGGCCGCCTCCCCCCGGGCGCTCCCATCCATACTGGGTGGCGCCCCCCCTAGGGACCTTGAAATCACTGCTCACCGATCATGACCTTACCGCCCGACCAAAATAAATACGACAGTTGTTTTACCTACTAAGGAGAGAAAATACGCCTAATCTGTAACAGCTTGACAATTCACCAACTTTGACATTGCTACAAAGGGAAAAAAGTCCTAAAGCACAAGACAATGTTTATTATTTGATCCATTCCTCTACGTTTCTACAAAGGAAAAAAAGGCCTACAAACATCTATTCAATCAAAGGCATACATCCATGATGCAAAATGACTGTATCTTTTTAATACATTCGAATAATCACCAACAATCACTTTATTCAAAAAACATTGCAAAAGGGGGTTGGTGGGTGGGTCAAAATTGCTGCTTGTTCCTTCGAGGGCTCACGAGCGACGAGTGGTGCAGCCTTTAGAGCACTGGAACAAGAGGAAGCTTTGTTGGATTCCCTCTCTATTTATCCATCTGCGGGAGCGCGGGGGCCCGCCTCAGGTACGCCCATCCGTGCGCGGACTTCCGGGCGGGTGTCTAGGACAACCCCTTCTGGGCGGGAAGGGCGTGCTCCGGCTATGCCGCTTTGGGCATACCAGCCGAGACACTTCCCGCCCACAACGGTTTCCCGGGGGGATCGGGGCACCCATCCATACGTTCGGGGGGACCGAGTGGTCTTCCCTTTCCATATGGGCCAGGATGCCCACCACCCCCTCCCAACACCAATTCCCCATGGGAGGAGACAGACACAGGTTTGAACTTTTGGAAGGCGGGGGGGAGTTACCCCCCCGGCCGTATTTATTAAGATATGAAACAAAATTTTAAACTTTAAATTAAAACATTTCATGAATCATGTACAATTTTATCTTCCATTACAATTTGATGAAGACACGTTCTTTTGGCTAACCTTAACAAATCTCTAATACAAAGGTTTCCTAGCCGAGTCTAGCATCCTGAAAATGCATACCATCCTAAAATAAAATTGTACATCCTAGCATTAAGGGCCAACGGCAAGGTCTTAACCGGTGTCAGATCCCTACTACCAAATTCCCGCCCTCACGGTGTGAGTGGCGCATGCGCAGAAGGACTTTACCCTCGCTGCCAACTGTAACTTCCCTTGTCGTGGGGGCCCCCTTTCACTCAACGCTATCTTAAAGGTCCTCCAAGTTCTCGTGCGAGGTATCCGTAAGAAGGACAGCGTGGACTCCCCCCCTTCCCCACACTCTCTTCCGCCGGAGCAGATATCCGGCTCCCGGGAAATTCGTAGGAGGGGCATATAGCTGTCTCCCCCTGGGAGGGGCCTATGGCCGTCTCCCCCTGGGCGACCCATCCGTAGTGGGTGCCACCCCCCCTGTGGAAGGGGCCAATGGCCGCCTCCCCCCGGGCGCTCCCATCCATACTGGGTGGCGCCCCCCCTAGGGACCTTGAAATCACTGCTCACCGATCATGACCTTACCGCCACAGGCCGGATAGTTGACCGACTATCCGGCCCCCCCACACCTCCTAAAGGTCATGTCTCCTCAATGCCCTCAGCCACGCTATGAAGTCTCCTATGAGTAATTCATTCCCAGCCCTGGACAGGTGCACCCCATCATTCAAATAATAGTGATCACCCCGGATACACTCATGAGGAATGCTTTGTAAGTGAGTAGAGCGAAACAGTTTCTCGATCTTGTTGTTGACCCTCTTTACCGAGTGGTTCAACGCCGACACAGACAGACCCCCCCGCCAGACTCTTCTGGGAATCATGTGGGACCAAGAAATCGTACACTCCGGAAGCCTCCTGGACAACCAACTGACTGCTGACAATATGTGCTCCAGCAATACTCGTCTTCCCAACTTTACCAAGTCATTGCCTCCCAGATGCACTATGATTACAGATGGCCGTGACCTTTGCCGCCCTAATAGTTCCTCCAGATAGCTCTGAAACTGGTCAACACAGAGGCCTCCCTTCCCATGGAAGGACACTCTGAACCCATACTCATCAGATGCGTGGATCGCGTCTCCTGCCTTGAATATGTCCCCGGCACGCCTCACGTATGAGTGGCCCACGACCCATACCACTTGACCTCCAGTCGGCGATCCTTTCCCGCTGATCCTTTGGTGTTGGGCCGATCCCAATTTTCGCCCCGCGTTACAGGCCTGCGAAACTGTAATCCAAACAAAAGACAACAAGCGTGAGTGCATTTCATCAGTCTTTTACAACATGTGCAGTCGCACATACCTCTTGAAACAGTTCGAGGACCAACGGCCTAACTGTTTCACTTCCTCCGCACCCAGACCCCGAGCCGTAGCCTCAGTAGCGGTCCCTATTCTGAATGAGTGGGTACCGAAATCGCACGGGTTCAAGCCTGCCGCAGCAACTGTAATTGCCAGCACCCTCCGAAACTGAAATCTCGTCAACGGGGTGCCGTCCTTGTGTCTAAGCAGGGTCCCCCCCCATGTTGTCGACCTCTGTGCCAGGTAGTCCTTTAAATACCTTATGGGACAACTGGGGCTCCCTCGGGCGCGCTGCAGAACCACACTATTCCCCAAAGCTTCCTGGTCTGTTTTGGACCTGGCTATCGAGATCAACAGAGAATCACCCCGTAACTGAACATGATCCCTGCGTAGACCTCCCCCCACGTCCTTCTTATTCCTCGCCACGAGTTCACTTACCCGCATGGCCCCATGGAATGCCAATGCGAAAGCCGCTCGGAACAGAATTACCTCACTGTGCGAGGAGCATGTCTCATCCAGTTTCGCTAGTAGCCAGGACAATCTGTCTAACCCAATCGGGTGCCTTGTATCCTGTCTGCGACCTTCCAGGCTCTGCCAGCCGCGGAGTGCCTTCCTGACTAAGAAGGAACCCGTCGGGTCCCGAATCCCTGACCAGAACACCACTGCGCTGTCCCTAAAGTCATCTGGCCATGCCATCAGAGCCACCCAAATGGGGAATAGCTCCAAGAATCCAATGTTACCTGTCAGGCCGCTTGCGTGCCACCACGCCGGCCATGTTTGTGCCGACCACCGGTTTCCAAAGATTGCCCCAAACCCCGCGCTCCCCGCCGAGTCGGTCCACAATCCCAGTTCGTCCGACGAGGCTGGGGGTTTGTTCCACACCACTCGACCGTTGAAATCCGCCAGGAATGCCAACCAAATACGCATGTCCTGGCGAACCTCTGCCGACAGTCTAGTGCGGTGGTGTCCTTCCTTAAGGCCCACCATAGCCTGTGCTATGGAACATGAGAAAGGGCGAGCCATCGGCATCACTCTTAAGGCAAAATTAAGCTGACCCACTGTCTGTTGTAATTGATGTAGGGTCACCTTTTCTTTTTGGAGACATCGTACCAAGGAAGCCCTGAATTTGTCCACCTTCTCAACCGGCAGACGGAAACACCCCTCCACTGAGTCTAGTTCAATCCCCAGAAACTCCAGTGAGGTAAATGGCCCCATCATCTTACCTGGCGCCAATGGGACCCCAAAATCCTGCATGAGTGTGCAGAAGTCCTGCAGCGCTTGTGCACAGTCCTGAGTGCCCGCCGGGCCCAGGAAAAGGAAATCATCCAAATAGTGCATCACCTGTCTATGCCCTGTGGCCTCGGTGAACGCCCATTCCAAAAAGGAGCTGAACATTTCAAAATAGGCACATGAAATTGAACAACCCATGGGCATACATTTATCCATGTAATATTTCCCCTGGAACGTGAATCCCAGCAAGCGTTGGTCCCGAGGGTGTACCGGGAGCAACCGGAATGCCGATTCGATGTCTGATTTTGCCAACAGTGCACCGGGGCCCAGGCGATTCAACAGAAAGACTGCATCATCGAACGATGCATATCTAACTGAGCATACCTCAGGGTCAATAGCCTCATTTACCGAGGCCCCTTTAGGGGCCAATAAATTGTGGATGAGTCTATACTCCCCCGGGTCTTTCTTTGGAACCACTCCTAAAGGTGAACACACAAATTCTGCCACTGGCGGGCAGGCAAATGGCCCCGCTACCCTCCCCAAGCTGACTTCTTTCGCAATTTTTCTGGCGGCCACCGCTGGGTTGCGCTGAATAGACAGATGGTTCCTACAGAAGGGGCTCCCCTGAAAATTTCCCGCCGGGATTTTGAAGCCATACAGAAAACCATTCCTCAAAATACCTGCGGATACATGATATGGGTATCGGTTCAGCCAGGGGGTCAAAGCCAAGATATCAATGGGCGAAGATGTTTGTTTCCAAGGCACCATCTCAATCCTGCTTGGATCCCCCCTTTCCTCCCGCACCATTGGACTTGGATCGACAGCTAGTTTCTGGGTATGAGGAATTCCCACAGCCCGAACAAGCATGCCGGAACTTACACGTTCCTTGAGGCCTGTTACAGGTTCCTTTGTTGAATCCCCAACAAACCCCCCGCTTTCCTCCATTCCCACCGGACCTGGGGTGCGGCTCCCCCCCGGGGTTCGCCCTAAAGGGCTCTGCCGGCTTCTGCTGTAATGTCCCAGAAACCCTCGTGCCTGGTACCGACGTACCCGCCGGTCCCGGCAAAAGCTGGTTATGCCATGATACTGTGTCCAGACAATCCCATGTTAGAACCTCGTTAAACTCCTTTGCTTTTCTAAAGGTATCGTCACAACCCTTCCATTCATTTCCCCCGTACATTGCATAGAAATTCATGATCCTGTTCTGATAACATGATAAGTCGGGCAACACTTCAGGTTTACGCTCACCCATAACTGCCGTAAAAATAGAAAAGGCCCTGACCCAGTTCACCATGGTCTCATCGACCCTGAATTCCGCCATCTTGGCTCGCCATACGCTGGGGTGCCACAAATCTTTCTGGGTTTTTGCGTATTCTACCTCACGATGGTCAGTCAAAAGTGAAAACATGTTGATATATTTATCTCCCCATATCATTTCTTTCGTAGCCATAGGAATGTGCTGCGATAAACTTTCCCGCCTTGAAGGTACTGAACTCTCCCCCACCAATGGCAATGGTCTCTTACCGGGTTCAGCCGTCTTCCCAGCCGTGTCCGTTGTCGTAGCCCGACCGTCCGTCGTGACCCCCCTCGCCACCTGCGGGGGAATAAAAGGTACATTCGCTGTCCCGGCATCCCTTGACTGCCGCAACTGCTCAATTATTAATCTGGCTTCTTCAGCCGGATCGCCCGCAGCCACTGATCCCCCTGCTCCTTTCTTTAGCCAAGGTAACACTGCTGCTAACTGAAGGGCCAGTTCAGGGGGCATTTGGTCATCCCCAATCGGCGTTATCACTACGGGGATTGGTAAACCCCCATCCGGACCTGGTACCGGGCTATCTACCGGCGCGACTGGGCTGTCTGCGCCCGGGCTCGATGGAGGCACTTCTGGGACTGGGACCTCCCTGGAACCCGCCCTCCCCTTATCCCTTTTACCCTTACCCCCTGGGGCGACATTCAGCAAGGCCGGTCCTATGACTTTTTTAGGCCGCCCGAGGGGGTGTTCTGGGCCGCCATCTGCTTCTTGATGGCCGCTAAGCCCCGACCGAGCTCATCCACTTTACCCATCTTCCGGTCCATCACCGCAACTCGGTTCACCAAGGTGCGTAGCATCCTTTCCATCTCAAAGCTCTTTCCCGCTTTTTTGCCAGACATGGTTTCGGTTACTCCGTCCGACTTGATCCTCAAGGGTACTCGATCTTCCACACGCCTGACACTGAAAGAGAAATAACAAAGATTACAAGTTCTCAAAATTGCTGCTTGTTCCTTCGATGGCTCACGAGCGACGAGTGGTGGCGCCTTCAGAGCACTGGAACAAGAGGAAGCTTCGTTGGATTCCCTCTCTATTTATCCATCTGCGGGAGGGCGGGGGCCCGCCTCAGGTACGCCCATCCGTGCGCGGACTTCCGGGCGGGTGTCTAGGACAACCCCTTCTGGGCGGGAAGGGAGTGCTCCGGCTACGCCGCTTTGGGCATACCAGCCGAGACATGCCCCCCTGCCCACAACGGTTTCCCGGGGGGATCGGGGCACCCATCCATACGTTCGGGGGGACTGAGTGGTCTTCCCTTTCCAAAAGAGGCGTATCCTCAACCTACCCTTATCCAAGGCAATTTCCAAGGAACTCCTACCAATTAAGCCTACAAAAGAAGCCACACAGACGATAACCAGTGACTCATTACTGGGACTATGCCAAACATATGTAAATGTGCCTTTATTAAAACTCTCCGATAGAAACTAAGTGGCATATTTATAAGGAAGTGGTGGAGTGCGGCGTTAGCTCCTTGGCTTAACGTTGTGCGCCGCCACTTCTGAAACGCAGGGCTGCACCGTATTTACAAGAATACGGTGCAGCCTTGAGCTTCCACTTGTGCTGGCACTGATATAGCAGCGTGGCGCCAATGCAGGCACCCTTGCACCATAGTCCAAGGGTGCGTGAGTTGTCGGGTATGATTGTTTATGTGCAGGAAGGTGTCCCTTCCAGAACATAAACAATCTGAAATGGCGTTTTGAAACTTCTATGTGTGCTGCTTAATGTTGCACACATAGAAGTTGCAAACGTCTTTTGTTTAAATGATTGTTTATGTGCAGAAAGGTACACCTACCTGCACATAAACAATTAATGGCATTTTGCTGTGGCTACATGTGCTGCACAAAGCAGCACACATGGAAACAGCAAAAACTAGGAGAAATTAAAAATGCCTCCTCGTTGTGCCAGGGTAAGACCAGGTTTTTCTTGGCCTTAATTTTCTGGCTCTACCCCATGTTGACGCCACGCTGATAAATATGGGGCAGTGTCAAAATCAATGGGTGCTGCGGTGTAACACCCATCACAACACCCATTGCCTGTCCCTTTCACACTAATTTTAGCGTGAAAGGGTGCCTTGAATAAGGCAAAGCCCCTTTCGCCATCACAACATCAAGAAAGGTGACGCTGTGGTGGTGATAGGGGCTTGTAAATACTCTAAGTCTAGATGTTAACAACCTTGCCAATTGCAGAGCATCAGCTACCAGTTGCATCTTGGCCACACTAATAGAAAAGTTGGCTCCACTCAGATACTGGAATGTATTGAAAGAAATAACACCTTTGTTAGGCAGATGCCAGCTTCTGCACTTTTAGAGCGACTTCTACTTTCTACTATGAATGAGCTGAGCTCACACAGCGATTATCAGAGAATGTGCTGATTCAGCTAGCCTTCTCAGCTACAACCGATAAAGTCTATCACCCAACACTGCTCAACAGAGCCCAGAACATAGGTATTCATGACAAAGTCTAGGGCTGCATTGCCTCCTTCGTTGTAAACCATTACCACACCATCTCCTTCCTGTCAGGTAACCACAAACTGGAAATTACTGTTCCTCGGGGCTCAATGCTTACCCTTCCCTGTCCATTCAGTGTTTACCTCAGCCTTCTGCCTTGACGGATTCAACCCTTCTTTGTAGTTACGTCAATTATGCAAATGACAACAAACCATCTCCAAGTTTCAGAACTCCTGTGCCACCAAACCCAGGTTGGTACACTGCTTAATTATTCTGAAAGATTGGGTAATTGCTAGCCATCTTAAACTCAAACTGGACTAAACAGAAATCTTCAGATGTGGAAAATGAATATCTATATAAGAGATTTCCCCCAGGCCTGCACAGTTAGGACAGGTGCATCCGCACCCCATCAGGCACAGGGAAAAGTCTACTAATCATCCTAGATGCAGATTTAAGTAGTTGAAACCCCAAATAAAAATATTGTACAAATAGTCTCAGGATCCTAAATCATATATGATCTTAACTAGGTATTCCCCAAAGAGTTCAAGTGTAGCAACACTTTTTTTTATTCTTCCTGCCTTGTGTAAGCAAATGGACATTAGCTGGGAGCAAAACAATTATTCCAGAAGAAATTGCAAAAGGTTCAAAACTTAGGTACCAGGATAAATCTGAGAATCCGGGTTCACATCATTCCAGTGTTCTTGCCTCATGATTGGCTTCCAGTATCTCACCAGGAGATAATCAGGAAAAGAGTGCACCAAGAAAACGATTCAAGACTCTCCCAACAAAACTTTCATGCATTCTGCCCAAGATGGAGAATCTATTGTTTTTTTTTCTTTTCGAGTGTACAAAGAGTCCTTGTCCCGTTTCAGAGAAAGAGCTGAGAGAGATCACCCTTCATCTCCTGTCATCTCAGAAGATTCACTGAAGAGTTGTCTTGTCCAATAACTTTACACAAACCTCAATTTCTGCTCTTGAAGTGCCACTCTTTTGCGCTGCTCCTGCTTTGAAAGTGAGCTGCCTGTAACTGCAGCAAACATATCACAGCCAGTTAGTTGCAGTTTGATTGTTGCTATAAATTCCTACCTTAGATGAAAAGCAAGCATGTCTCTGTGTTATTCCCAAATGATTAGTTTGAGCTGCGCAATAGAGATTGACTCTCTTGTAATTGAGTGGAGAGGTATAGAACATGCTACTGGAATTATTCAGCGGGGGAGGACCAAATTATGTGGCATGGTTGACTAAATTATGCAGCAATAGAAGGCAAAATATGTGGTGTAATGTAGCATATTTTGTGATGGTATTATTTCATAATGTTGTTGTTATTAAGATCAAGCCTGCGAGTGCAAGCGCTAGAACATGTGCTTCGTTTGCGAGACTCTGTTGTCTACAGAAAAGGGCTTGGAGCCCCTCCCCCGTCCCCCCCCCCCCCATTGCTTACCATTTATTGACTTCACAGCACTCTTCTGTACAGGCTCTGTAATTGGCAAGTGCATGTGAAACGTCATTTCCCGTTATTTCTGTGGATCACGGACCAAGAGCAGTTTGATTCAAGTTAATCTGTGCCCGTCTGCTGCTCCGACTTGATTGGGGTACTATTTCTTCCCCCTCCCACTCCCCCATCTTGTTTTTCATCCTTGCTGGCTCCTTTTCTCACCTTCCCCTTTTTAACTGTTCTCTCTTTACCTCTGGGACCTTTTTAATGCTGAAAAATCGCTGACCAACCATCGCTGGGAAACTAGTGGCAGATTTAGCACATTTTCCATGGGTTTGTTGTACTCCAAGCATGGCTGGTTTCTGAACATTAACCCAGGAGCAATTAATTGTATGATAGCTCGGAGAGATGCACTAACCCACCGGAGATGACGCAGCAGGTCTGTGGAGACTCATATTCATAAACTCCTTCTTCCAAGGAGTTCTGGACACTACATCATACACACTCCGGAGCCGAGACCACGCCAGGTCGTTTGACATTTTACAGATGTCATCATTCATTTAAAAACCCTCCTTGCACACCAAAAATAAATGTCAGAATGCCTCAGAATCGATTCTTTTGAGGTCAGGGCCATGGGAATTGACTTCTATATCTATGGGTGTTCTGGCTTTTTCATACCAAATAATGAAAGCACCAAGATTTTTGTGCCACATAAATCTAGATAGTTTACGAGCATGCTGTGTGCCCCAAGCATATGTTCCTCGATGCACATGCTGCATCTCCAGGAATCCAACCCAGAACTGGAGGCTCTCGCCTCATTCCTGTACTTCAGTAGCCTTCTTAATTGAATTTAGTAGCCTTCTTCATTGAATTGTTGTCTTCTGAAACATTTAACCCCGGTTTGTCAAAAATGCCTTCAATATTTATACAGTACCTTTTTTTCCTTTACATTTTACTGTCCAGATGGACCAGTGACTTTGTAGGTCGAGCCTGGGCAGCGCATGCGCTGCTGCGAGGCATGTTATATATCAGAGTATGGACTTGAAGCCCCGCCCACTCTCTGCCAATATTTTTCATTAGCTTATGTCCTTGTCCTTCATAAACGCTGGCTTCTGATTCGTTAATAGGCTTGTTAGCACCTCCTTAGTACCACCATGTCTTCATTTGTAACCTAGTAACAGGAGAGTATAGGGGATTCCTATACTGGATCCTGTGGTGCTCCTACAGAGGAAGATGTCCTCAATGTTCAATATTTGTGGGTCAGAAAGTTCAAAACTCAATCTCAATCTCAATCTCAAAACGATGCATAAACAAATTTCAAATCGTACACCCTAGTCACCATTGACGTGTGTTCGTTATACACATCTATACCTCATAACAGGGGCATTGAAGCAATGGAATCCTTCTTACTTCAAAACTCCATGAACGACGATTTGAAAGTGTTGTTACTTGAACTTATGCAGTTCATGCTGTACCACAGCTGCTTCACTTGGAATAACGACTTCTACCTTCAACTAGTGGGCACTTCAATGGGCAATTGTGCAGCCGCCAGCTACGCAAATTTGTTTATGCATCGTTTTGAGATTGACCACATCTTAAAAAACACCGAATGGTGTGACAAAATCACCACATACTGGAGATATATAGACAACATATTTTTGATTTGGGCAGGACCTCTTGATGAAATATCCCAATTTATCACGTACATAAATGGAGTTGATGATCACATTCAATTCACCCACAGTGCCAACCCCGTGAGTCTACCATTTCTGGATATTTTAGTCACCCTAGACAATGGTCATCTAAACACGTCATTGTACGTAAAAGCCACTGATCGAAACAATGCCCTCCTATATACTAGCTGTCATCCTACCCCATTGAAAAAGCATCTTCCTTTTTCTCAACTAATGAGGGCCAAAAGGATCTGTTCTGAACTGGAGGAATATTCACACACCACCAAGATCATCCTGAAGAAATACCAAGACAGACAATATCCCAAAGAGACTTTGCAAGCCACAAATGATCGAATAGCCTTAAAAAACAGAAATGACCATCTGGTCTCAAACCTCAGAACCAACAAACAGATCAGACCTGTATTTGTGTCCAAATACTCTTCGAGAAGTCTCAAGATAAAAAATATTATTCTGAGGAATTGGCAGATGATTCAATTTGAACCTGATTTTCAAGGAGTTTTCAATTGTACCCCATTGTTTGCTTATCGGAGAGCAAAAAATCTCAAAAATATGCTGGAACTCAACCCCAAGCCTTCAGACTGTACTTTTTCCGGAACTAAACCTTGCCATAATTGCAGACACTGCAATAATATAATCGGGGGAAATCACATCAATCACCCATGGTCTGGAAAACAAATCAAACTAAGAACAAACGCCACATGTGACTCTATGAATCTTGTGTACTTACTGAAGTGCCCATGTGGCTTACTTTATGTCGGAAAAACCGAAAGGAAAGTAAAAGTCCGTCTCACGGAGCACAAGAGCACAATCAGGAATAAGAATCAGAAATCTCCTGTAGCTGCACATTACGTTTCATCTCAACACAATATAAGCCAGCTGAGATTCCTTGTCCTAGAGGTTGTCCCCACGAGACCAGGCGTTGACAACCGGAAAAAACTACTGCAGCGTGAACTATTTTGGATTAAGTTGTTGGAATCATGCCAACCGAAAGGATTGAATGATCGGATAGAACGTAGTTGTTTCTTTTAATAACATGATACCTATAAGTCACCTGTTTAATCACCTTGATTCATATTCCCACTATTGTAATTCTCAAATTTCACCTTCTTTAATTTTACCTTTCAAACTCTTTTTTAATGTTTCTTATCGTTTTCACTTTCACCTTCTGATGCCTTTATTATACTCTACTTCACTGTTTAAGATTTTCCAAGTATAATACTTGTTTCTGTCACAATCTCTATCGTTTCCCTCTTGCTTATGTTCACCTTCCCCTATCCAAGATGGCTGACACTTTGACACGCTTGAACCATCGTATCTATTGTTTAGTTTAATATGTTAACTCGATGACTCCAGCGCTATTTGTTTATCCTCTCTTATTCATCCGTATCTATTTTGGTCACCTGGGTCCCCATATACTTTTCAACTCACAATCACCCCCCAACCGGCACGGGAAGTCCTCTTTCTATGTTACCTACGGCACGCAAGATCGGCTAATTTCCTCATAAACACTCTACCTCCACGTCCGCGAGTATGTAGTTTTCTAACATTAGAATCTGAAGATACCGGTAAGCACGCTGTTTGGGAAATTTGTAGACCGTAAATCACTGTAATTTCTTTGCGTGTTGGTGAATGGTTCTTTGAGAACTTTTATTTACCGATCAACTAATTCACGTTAGTACCCGCGGCGTTTCTTCTGTTCACCGGTTTACCTTTGTATCGATGCACAGCACGTCTTTATTCACTCACGATCCCTTTTTCGGTGCACTTGGGGTTCTCGTGACATTGGCGAACGGTTCTCCGTGAACTCATACCTGCCAATCAACTACTTCACGTTAGTACCCTGCGGTGTTTCTTTTGTTACTGTATCCATTCACAGCATGTTTGTTACTCACGATCGGTGCACTTTGATTTTTTAGACATTGCTTTTCCTTTTAATCACCCCTTTAATGGTGAGGTCCCCAGGCCATCACTTGTATATGCATATTTTTTCAGCCATTGTAAATAATGCCCGCCTGCCTGAAACAGTGTTTGGTTTCTTTCACAGTGTACGTTATTCCCCTGACGAAGGGACCCTTGTCCCGAAATGCATTGGGATTTTGGCATTCAGGAATCGTTGTTGTGGTGAATAACATGATGAATACACTTACTTTGATCAAAGTCTATATGAGAAACAATATATGAACTTTGGAATAAAACATATCCAGATGAAATTTTCTGGTCTTTTGAACTTTCTGACCCACAAATATTGAACATTGAGGACATCTTCCTCTGTAGGAGCACCACAGGATCCAGTATAGGAATCCCCTATACTCTCCTGTTACTAGTCATTACTCCAAGTCACCTATCAGCCAGAAGGGACAATATCCTGAGGTGCCCAAAAAAGTTTAAACTTTGGCTATAGGATTACCTGTTCTGAACTGGATTTAAAAATTTAGGTGTGCCACACCAACACAAGTTTTTTTTTTTTCATTTGTAACCTCCCATCAGGACTGGACCTATTACCATGTCCTTACTGTGTAGCTTGTATTAGAACTTAGCAAGGGCTCTTTGCTTAATTAATGTAAACACAACGCATGCTTATTTTATTATGCTTGAGCGCCGCACATGATGCTTTTGCGTGGCTTTTTATCATTAAAAAATATATTTATATGCACGGGCGCCACACATGATTACGGCGCCAGCTTAATTAATATGGACGGGCGCTGTGCATGATGTTGTTGCACGGCGCCCATTTTATCATTCTTTTAAATATATGCACGGGTGCCACGCATGATCATGGTGCTCGCTTAATTTGATATGCATGGGCGCCATGCAGGATGTTGCATGACGCCCATTTTATAATTATTTTTAATATATGCACAGGTGCCTCGCGTGATCATGGCCCCCGCTTAATTTCATATGTAAGGGTGCCACGCACGATGTTGTTGCACGTCTCCCATTTGAACATTATTTTTTAAAAATATATGCATTGGTGCACTCGTGATCACGACACTCCCTTAATTTGATTGCGCATGGTGTTGTTGCACGGCGCCGTTTAGATCATTATTTTTTTTAAATATATGCACGGGCGCCATGCATAATCACTGCACCCGCTTAATTTGTTATGCACAGGCGCCACTCAACCATTTACAATGCATTAGATCTTGCATTTGCGAGAATTAGAGCTATTGGCATTGTAAATGACAATGCCTTTTATTTGCGTGTTGGTTTTTAAAACATAATTAAATGTCCATCATTTACAATGCCAATAAATTAAACTCTCACAAATGCGAGACCTATTGCACTGCAAATGCTTGTTCATTTTGGGAGGAGGCATGTTTATGATAATTAAAGTGGAACTCCCACAGAGACGCACATTTCCACAGAGGATACCGCATTCACAGTGTATAAGTCCTGCTTATGTGGGAGATTGGTGGAGGCCGAGCCATTTTTCAAAACCATCTAATTTTCTTGGTATGTTTAGAAAACGTTCCAAGGCTGAGCCCACATACCCTTTGCTATCTATTGTATTCTGTGCTTTGTGCTGACAGGCATACACATACAGACTGTTAACATCATACTCCTTCTGTCATGCACTTAATTTTGGGAAGAGCTATTGTAATCCACACTCTACTTGTCCCCTATTATTAGAACAGTTCGGTGTAAACAATAAGTACTGCCCTGAAGATGTGTTGTCTGTAATGGCAATATTTCATTTTACCCCACTCCAATCTACTCTACACTTTGCCACTCCACTCCAAGTCATTCCACACTGCGTGACTGCACTCTACTATGCACCACTGCACTCTATGCCTCTCTACTCTCCACCACCAACACACTCTACCCCACACTACTCTACTGTGCATCAATGCACTCTCTGCCACTGCACTCAACTCCAATCCACTCTGCGCCATTCAACTCTATGCAATTTCTCTCTCTGACAATGCACTCTGCTCTGTGCCACTGCACTCTAGCCAGTGCACTCTATACCAATCCACTCTGCACCACAATAATCCACTCTGCACTCTACGTCACTCTACTCTATGCGACTGTACTCTACTGTGCATCACCTTACTTTACTCTGAAAAAATCTACTGTACACCACTGCACTCAGCGCCATTGCACTCTACTATACTGTACTTAACCCCACTCAGCACCATTCGACTTTGCACCGCTGCACCCTACTCTGTGCCACTGCACTCTAGGTCAATGCACTGAACCACACTTTACTCAAAACCAATGCACTCTACGCAATCTACTCTTCGCTGCACTCTACACCGCTATACTCTACAACACTTTATGCCACTGCACTATATGCCATTGCACTCTACGCCATTGTACTCTACATCAATCTATTCTAGTCTGAACCATTGTACACAATGCCACTCCTCTTTGCACCATTCTACTCCACTGCACTCCACACCAATGCACTTTATGCCACTTTACTATACACCACTGCATTCTAGGACAGTCTACTCTGCAACCCTGCACACTCTGCAACTGCACTCTACATCAATGCACTCTATGGCACTACACTTTGTGCCACTGCACTCTACGTCACTCTACTCTACGTCACTGCACTCTAGGCTATTGCACTCTACTACATCACTTTACTCAAAACTAATGCATTCTATTCCACTGAAATCTACAGCAAACTACACTGCACAAATGTTCTTTATGCTGTTTCACTCTAGGCCACACTACTCTATGACACTCCACTTTACAATACTGCACTCTAAGATACTCCACTCTATGACGCTCTATGATGCTCTACTCCATTAAACTCTACTCCACTCTATGGCATTCTACCCTACTCTATGCCACTCCACTCCACAACACTCTACTACACCCTAAGTCACTCTACACGACTACTCAACTCTACAACAATCTTCGCAACTCCCTCTTTGCCACTCCATTCCACTTTACTCCACTCTATTCTACAGCACACTACTCCAAGCCACTACTCCCCTCTGCAGCACTCCAATCCACTCTATCACATTCTATGCCACTCAGCTCTACTCCATGCCACTCAACTGTACAACACTCAACTCCACTCTATACCATTCAACTCACCTACACAACTCCACTCTATGCCACTCCACTATCCTACAATCCACTCCATTCTATGCGACTCTACTCTAAAACACTAAACTCCACTATACTACATCACTTTACTCAAAACAAATGCATTCTACTCCACTGAAATCTACAACAAACTACACTGCACAAATGTTCTTTATGCTGCTTCACTCTAAGCCACTCTACTGTATGACACTCCACTTTACAAAACTGCACTCTAAGATACTCCACTCTATGACGCTCTATAATGCTCTACTCCATTAAACTCTTCTCCACTCTATGACAATTCAATTCAATTTCAAAGCTTTTATTCGATTTGTAAACAAATCATACAAGCAAACAAATAATCAATTAATTACATTAAAATTGTTATAAAATACAGAGTTTATACAAGGAAAATCCGGAATATTTCATATGGGCAAAAGACACATACTAACAAGCATTTAAACATTGGATCATAATTGAAAATATAAAAATAACTAGAGGGTGCGGAAGTTAAAATCGTACAGACAGGAATAAATAAATTATCGCATAAAAATGCTTATCCTGGCAGCTGTACATTATATAACAAACCCAAGCCTAGAACATGGGACATGGTAATTTTAGATTAAAATTTTAGTACAGACAGGACGGTATAAAAATATAGCAGCACTAAACGTTTCCTGGCAGCTGTACCATGATAGATGCGAAAAATCAGGGGAGGAAACATGTACAGGGTAGTTATTGAGGGTAGTTATCACATGAAGTGCTCATCCTGGCAGCTGTACATTTTAGGTAAGTACAGACAGGAATGTATAAATCATTGCAATACAATACTTTTCCTGGCAGCTGTACATTTCAATATAAAAGTAGCAACAAAAAAACAGATGTCCACATTTTCTAGGGCTGATAGTAACGCAAGGGCATTCTTAAATGACCGTATATTATATTTGATAAATATAGGTTTTAAAAACCTTAATCTTAAAAAGTGATAACATTTGCAGAAAAGTAAGAAGTGGCAGCAACTCTGACGGGAAACGTTGTCACAAGGGCAGGGGGTTTCTGATTTAGGTTTCTGTACTGGGAACGCAACAAGGTGGTGTACAATACCCAACCTGACGCGAGTTAAGACATATTGATGAGATGGACGGCTGACATTTAAGAGGTAAGCTTGGAACCCCGATGGTAAATTAAGTTCTCTGTAGAACTTCACAGTAACTAGCTTACCATATACCTCATCACGCCCTTTCTTTTTGTGCATTAGAAAAGTTTGTTTGATCTCTTTTTTAGGGATTTCTACCGCCAGTTCGGGGTCAAGGAGAACATCAATATCAAACAAAGTTTTGTACCAAAAGTGGATATATTTCAACCAAAGAATACGTGAGGAAAAGTCCAGTCCTATACAATCAAGAATAATTTCTTGAGTGAATCGAGTCTCTGACTTAGCCCAAATAGAACGCCACAATAAGAGTGGACGAACGGCTGCTAAGTCCGAGATAAACTCGACCCCAACCTCGTCATGAATTAGTTGAACGGAAGCGGAATGGGGGACACATAGCACTCTTCTTAAAAACTTATTTTCCTCTTTTTGTAGAGGGGTGCCATCTATGTGACCCCACACCCCCGCCCCGTACAATGCCGAGGGGACACAGCGAATGTTGTAGATATTAATCATGTTTCGAATGCTTCTCGATCCGAGCTTGGAAGCAAATCGAAAAACGCTGCTAGTAGTGCGCGTCATTTTCAACCTGATATTATCAAGCTCTGATTTCCATGACCCATCATTGGCATAGGTAATTCCTAGGTAACAGAATGTTTTAACTTGTAACATTTTATCGCTATCTAGATAGAAGTTGGACTTCAATTTGTTGGCTGACTGACCGCACAACATAACATAGGTCTTGGATTTGTTTACACAGAGTCTCCTATTTTGTATGAACAACATAAAACTATCGATAAGGCGCTGTAAACCTATCTGAGTGCGGGATAAAAGAACGGCGTCATCCGCATATAATAAGATTGAGACAGGATTGCCTCCGATCAGCGGAGCGTCTGCCGTTATAGTAGCTAGGGTGCGATCAACACAGTTAATGAAAAGGGAAAATAAAAGAGGAGCTAGTACGCATCCTTGGCGGATGCCCCTGGATACCTTAAAGAATGGTGTACATTCACCTAGGGTACCGTATCGGACTTTACAAGAAAGTTTCTGGTAAAGCCTTGCCAGAAAATGTACTATTTCTTTCGGTGCCCCTAACTCCAATAAAACCTGCCAAAGAATACCGTGGTCAACTAAATCAAATGCGCTGCTCAAGTCAGCAAAACATAAAAATAAGTTGCCCTTTTTGGCTACTGTGTATTTGTTGATTAAAAGATCCAAATTTACGCATTGCTCTAATGTGCCCATGCCTTTCCTGAAGCCGTATTGCACTTTAGTTAGAATGTTCATATCTTCGGCCCAGGTTTCTAGTCTTTTGAGCAGAATTCTGCTCATAACCTTTACTGAGGCGTCCAATAAAGAAATTGGTCGATAATTGGAGGCCTCGGATTTACTGCCTTTTTTGAATAAGGGGATGATAACCGATTGGCCCCAAGAGGGGGGAATGTTACCTTCCGCTGCACAATTGAAGGTCCTAACCAAAATGGGGGCCCACAGATTAGGTTCAGCTTTTAGTAAATCTATAGGCACCCCATCGGGTCCCGGGGCCTTCCCCCCCCTTGCTATTAGCAAGGCCTTCAAATCCCTCTTCCAGCGTAATCTCTAAGGGTATAGGTGTCCATGTTGACAAGTCGGCAAAAGGTAGGGTTAGTGATAACCCTTCTGGGTTAAAGATATTAGTGAAGTGAGTGATCCACTCCTCACAGGCGACATAGGAAGTGATTTCCGGAATGCCTTCTGTATTTAAAAATGGGCTAATGACTATTTCCCAGTAGAGTTTACTATTTTTAGTCTCGACAGCTTCATTCAACTTATCCCATGCTTCTCTCTGTAAGACCTTTTTCCTATTAGAGATAGCCAATTTGTAGTTAGCCCTTGTTTGTTTGATTCTGTTGCCGTCTCGGGGTTTGAGCCCTAAGGCAAGCTTCAATTCCCGTAAGGCTACAGTACAGGGCTTATCAAACCATCCCAGTTTTACAGTTTTGTTAGCTGATGGTTTCTTGGTAAAAATACCCTCGATGACGATATTGATATTAATAAATTGTAATAACAGAAGATCGGGGTTAATAACATTATTTAGGCAGTAACTAATCTCAGTTTTACAGCTAACTATGACCTCCCTTTGTTTGGCCGCAGAGTTGACCCCCGTCCATTTGATTCTCGGGCCATTGGGTCTGCAGGAAACAATATCGGTGGTACAGGTTTCTCCAGCATTTTGTATGACGCCCCTTGTAGGAAGGGTGACGCAAATGCTGTTGTGGTCACTAAGACTTTCTTCTCTCACATACAAGTTTGAGTAGTCACCATTACTTGAGAACAGGATGTGATCGATGAATGTCCCAGCTTCCCTCCCTGTAAAGGTGGGGCAAATGGCATTCTGATTGTTTTTATTGCAATTTAACAGGAATAGATCTAATTTGGATAACAATTTATTTAAGATAGAGCCGTAATGGCAATGTGGAAAATGAGGAAAATCCTCGCTCCTGCCCACACTCCCGTTGAAATTATCCTGCTCCACCCCAAAGCCACATGGGTTCCCCTTGGATAGCTGGCATGGCTGCAAATTAAAGTCCCCAGCCCATAGGATGTCCGACTGCTTATTTGAACTACCCATAGCCTTAGCGATTTCTTTTTCCAAGGGGTACAGAATATTCCCTCTGGAGGCATCAAAGATGTTATTATAAAAGTTAACAAGGACCAGGTCCTTTCCCTTACCACATTCGATCCTTAATACCTGGCTGTGAGCTCCCACATTTGGGCTACTTCTGACTTTGTGATTTTCCAATCTATTGGAAAGAAGTATCAGGAGACCCCCCTTTGCCCTGCCTGAGTTTGATTTAGTGGCATTAAGGCAATAGGAGGAATAACCTTCTACATTAATGTCCTCCTGACTCCAGGTCTCCTGGAGGAGGACTATATCAAACCCTTCTCCTATGAACCTAGACCAAAAGGGGTGTTTAGTTTCCCTGCAATACCAGCGATATTCCAGGAAATCAGTGTAAGGTCGGCAGACTTAGTTGCCTGAGCTGGTATCCTTGGGGGTCCAATTACTGACCTGCGGGTGGGGGATTGGGTGTTAGGAAAATGGTATCTGAAAGAAGGGGATTGGGTGGGAGAACTTTCAGGTACGAGAACCCTCTGTAAAACCGTATGACCACTAGAAGGCACGGGGGCCGCAGTAGGGGCAGATTTTGAACTGGCAAGGTCAGATCGCGCAACCACACCAGATACCAACTGCCTGTTGACAGGTTGATTAGATGGTGGTAGGACATGAAGTCAGTCAACCATCTCCAGGCAGTCAAATCTGTTGGATGTTTGAATTCCCTGCCACCCGCCATCTGCGAAACGGTTATTGTTGGGATACCAGGGGCGGGGTACCCAATCCCTACCCCTGTTCTGTTGAATTTGCCATGGGTCACCATAATCCCATTGGTGTTCTTGGGTCATGGCCCAGTTTGGCGGTGGAATTGGGTAATGGTAGTTAAATGTAGGAGGGTAGAAAAAGGAGAGTCAGTGGGTATCGATTCCCCCTTTCTTCTCTAAATCTGGCCATGAACAAATGTGGTTCACAGTGGAGGCATCCTCGCATGTAACGATGACGCAATCCCCTTGAATACTCTTGGGGCTCTTCCCCACCCATGGTACCCTACGTACCGAAGATATTCTACAGATGGTGGGGGGCTTCAGGAGCCTGTTGATGCTAAGCCACTGCAGGATTTTATTCCGGAGGGACCAGTGGGGTTCATCAGTTCCTGCTGAAGTTCCGGTACTCCTGTTAAAATTACAGTAAATGGAGATGCCTTGGGGGCCATATGAAATGGGCGTTTAGGTCTGGGCCCCTTTTTACCTACATGGGAATTAGTTTTGGGGGCCTTATTTTTACTGTTAGATTGCTGTAAAGGCTCGTTGGTCAAAGTGCAGTTAGCGACAATTGACGTAACTCGTGGGGACTGAACAGCAGGAATTTGCTGACTGGATGACGGTGTCTGGGGTACTCATTTTTCTTTAGGCTTGGGTTTTGTGCAATTTGCACAGGTAATAGAAGCAGACGATGTTGAGATTGTAGGGTCCTTTGTTTTAGATTGAGTATTGAACGTGACAGATGGTCTGTCTGTGTTAGTGTTAGCTGGGGAGACCCCCGGACAGGACACAGATGAAACCCCCCCGGGTTTGGCTGTTCCTGCCCTGGACTGATTGGAAGATTTATCAAGGAGTATGGCAAGCTGTTTTTCAATTGCCATAATACTCTGTTCCAGAGGCTGGAGGTGGTGTTTAAGTAGGTCCCTGAATCTTTCAAACAACTGGGCAAAATCATGATCAGACAGACAAGGGGCACCCCCCTGAACATTACCCTTGGAAAGACAATTTAAATTAGGCAAAACAGATGATGCAGAGTTAGTACAGGTTGTAATGTTCGTGACTGAAGCAGTAGTAAAACCTTTCTTTTTCTTGTTTTTAGGGTGTTGATTGGCCTTATTCCCTTTATTTGAAGGTATTGACTGCTTGAGTATAGCGCCTTCTCTCACCCCCATGGACCGGACACCTTGAGTCTGGTCTTCAACTGCGATCCGCTCTAGGTCCGGGGTGATCTCAAGGTTCCCAGTGGAGTCCAGTTCCAATGACAGATTTGTGGCCGACAAATCTACAGCATTAGGAATGGAGTGGACTTGTGCTGTTACATTTCCAGGCTGGGAAAGAATGGGAATAGATGTAGCTGCTGGGAGCGGGGTTAAAGCCATAGCTATGAGACCCAAGGAAGATCTCTTAGCAAACGCAAGGTCCTGAGAAACCCTGCGCTCTAAGAGGGAAATGTTTAAGTTAATAGCCTCGGTGGTAGTGGATATAAATTTGTCGATAGGACCTATGAACTGCGCAGTTCTGAGAGCAGTCTTACTTCTGGATCCCCTTGTTACAGACATAATGACGGCGTGCAGGCACCAAGGGCGAAATCCAAAATCCGATAAACAAAAGGAGAGAGTACCTTTAGCTGTAGGGAGGGTCGCCTGACGATAACAAACCAAGGGGAAGGGCCCAGCCCAGCCTGGTTCAGTCTGGAACGGGCTGAAACGGGCCCGCCCTTGGCCCGGGCTTCGCCCGGCGTCCCGCGAGGGAGGGGAAGCGCGACGTTATGCGCCTCCTGTCGCTCCTTCCAGGTGGTGCTGGCGCAGGGCTTGTTGGGGGATGTAGTTCCCCAGCCCCCGCTCTCCTCTCGGCGGCAGTCTCCCTGGATCAGCGGGAGTCGTGCGGCGGGAGGCGGGGGTAGTCCTGTGTTGCTCCGGCGGTTTGGCGGTAAGATTATAGAGCTTGCTGCTGCAGGGTTTTGGCAAAAGGTTTTCCCCCGCTCTGCAGGGGAAGCGCGACTTTATGCACCTCCTGTCGCTCCTTCCAGGTGGTGCTGGCGCAGGGCTTGTTGGGGGATGTAGTTCCCCAGCCCCCGCTCTCCTCTCGGCGGCAGTCTCCCTGGATCAGCGGGAGTCGTGCGGCGGGAGGTGGGGGTAGTCCTGTGTTGCTCCGGCGGTTTGGCGGTAAGATTATAGAGCTTGCTGCTGCAGGGTTTTGGCAAAAGGTTTTCCCCCGCTCTGCAGGGGAAGCGCGACTTTATGCGCCTCCTGTCGCTCCTTCCAGGTGGTGCTGGCGCAGGGCTTGTTGGGGGATGTAGTTCCCCAGCCCCCGCTCTCCTCTCGGCGGCAGTCTCCCTGGATCAGCGGGAGTCGTGCGGCGGGAGGCGGGGGTAGTCCTGTGTTGCTCCGGCGGTTTGGCGGTAAGATTATAGAGCTTGCTGCTGCAGGGTTTTGGCAAAAGGTTTTCCCCCGCTCTGCAGGGGAAGCGCGACTTTATGCGCCTCCTGTCGCTCCTTCCAGGTGGTGCTGGCGCAGGGCTTGTTGGGGGATGTAGTTCCCCAGCCCCCGCTCTCCTCTCGGCGGCAGTCTCCCTGGATCAGCGGGAGTCGTGCGGCGGGAGGTGGGGGTAGTCCTGTGTTGCTCCGGCGGTTTGGCGGTAAGATTATAGAGCTTGCTGCTGCAGGGTTTTGGCAAAAGGTTTTCCACTCTATGACATTCTACCCTACTCTATGCCACTCCACTCCACAACACTTTACTACACCCTAAGTCACTCTACAGAACTACTCAACTCTACAACAATCTTCGCAACTCCCTCTATGCCACTCCATTCCACTTTACTCCACTCTATTCCATCGTCACCACTCTACTGTGCTCTATACCACTCTATGGCACTCTACGCACTCAACTTTACTCCACACCATGAACTTCCACTGTATGACACTTTACTCTCTCCCGGACACTCCACAGCACTCTACACCACTCCACGCATTTCCATGGCACTGCAGTCATCACTAATCTACCTCACTCTATGCCACTCCACACCACTCCATAATACTCCACTCTACGCCACCTTACAACACTCCTCTCAAGGCCGCTCTTCTTTACCCCACTAACTTTTAGTCATGCTGAACAGCAGCCACACTAGTTTGCAACATGGCTAAAACAGATTGGTAAAGCCGATAGATCTGGTGAAACCTATTGGCTTTGCCAATGCTTGTTTTACATGGTAAGACTGTATGGCCAAAGATTTCACCTTAGTAGTACCAGCTTAACACCCAATCACATCAATCAGCATTTGAAAGAAGACTAGTCAGCCTTTCCGAAAGGTTTCCACTGAGCCGTGACACAAGTTACCACGTTTTCAGAGCTAGAGACAAATGTGCAGATTGTGTAACAGATGGTAGATTATGTGGCAAATGCGGTAAACCCATAATTATGTAAAAAGAAATCCCTGCAATTGCATAATTCCAGGGATCTTGTTGAGAGGAATAGTTGGCACTAGTAAGTAATTGACGTGACGTGAATTCTGTATGGGTTTGAGGAGCTTGAGTCTTTATTTTGGTACTCCTGCCAAGAGGGTTTCCATACTCCACTCTGAGAAGGATGAGTGGGAGGGTACCACTGAACTTAGTACACATACATTTACAGCGCAATATTTCTTTACGTTCCATGGTAGAGCGAAGCTGGTTCCTTTCACTGTATTCTTAATGTGTTGTTCGAGTTGGAATTTGCAATCGAGCATGTGTATGGCGGACTGGGACAGAAATTAGGCCTGTGCAGAAAAAAAGTGGCCCACTTTTTCAAATAGGGACAGTTTTGAACTTGAAAAGACATGCATACGTGTGTTGCAAGGTATAGAAGACTAAATGCATTTGAGTTTGATGCAGGTAATGTTTATTTTAATATCAGGGTAATCAACAGTAAGAACCGGCTCACAAGACAAGAAACCAGACCTACAAACAGCCAAAAAACAGACCACACACCTACCTTTCAGACCAGCTTGCTGGAAATATCTGATTTCACTATTAGCCAGTTTGATGCTGACTATGAACCCAAGATTTTTGCTCAGAGTACAGCATTGGTTGTGATTTCACTCCCAATGAGTGTGGTGAACCGTATCTGGGAAGCATGTCTGGAAGGCTTGGGCGCTACTCCATGAACATCTCCTTATGTCATTGAGTATCCAATAAGGAGTGCGCTGATCTTTTTCCTTTAACCTGATGCTGGGATTATGCATCCTTCGTTATCAGAGATCTGGTGTCCGTGTGTGTGTGCGCGAGCATGTGTGTGCGAGTGTGCGAGTGTGTACGCGTGCGTGTGTGAGTGTGTGAGCCCTTACCAAATCCAGACTGCCACTTTCATGGCATTACTGACACAAATCTCAGTAGCTTCCAGTAGATGCATGTTCCAGTTTTCTTCATTAGGAAGTAGATGGAATTAAGGGGGTAGATATAGCTGAGGTTTGCATCGCTTAGGGAAGCTTCTTATGGAGAGAAGATACTTGCCAGATTGAGGCTGGAGCTGAATTTTTCTTGTGCAAAGGGTGTGCTGATCATAAAAAGAAAGGAAGGAAAGATGCTGCTAAAGTCTAATTTGACTTGGGAGGCTGAATGGGGCGATAGGGTGGCAAATACAGCACTGTACAGCCCAAAAACAGACATCACCAAATAAACAGGCATGGAATAACTGAAGAGATCTGTCACACACTGCTGTACAATTCGGAGGACTTTAACCTAGTCCACCACTGGAGGTTCTAAATATCTATACACTCTGGCCACTTCTTTACATCTCACATAGACACACAGATATGGGATTATGATACCAATACCCATCCCAACAGGTCTTGCCATATCTCTCTCTCTCTCTCTCTCTCTCTCTCTCTCTCTCTCTCTCTCTCTCTCTCTCTCTCCCTCCCTCCCCCTCGCTCTCTCTCTCTCTCTCTCTCTCTCTCCTCCCCCCCCCCAACCATGTCAGCTCAGGGCCACAACCATACTCAAAAATCACACCTCTGTGGTCATCATGCCCTACATAGAAACACTTCTCACGGTGAATCATAGCAAAGACAACTTTCTTCCAACCACACACCCAACACGGTGTTCACAAATAGTTCATTGCCCCCACATTAATGAAGTAAGGGCTACATTAATGCTGCAATGTTTTTGAATTGCCTAAATAGTATATTGAAATGAATTCTTCTGTTAATTGAGGCCTTCAGTTGACAGTTGTTTGGAAAGGGTCCTCCCTTCCTGTTCTTGGAATTTCATTGTGTAAGAAATCAGCACATTGTTGACACTACTCCAAGGATGAGATCACTGCAGGAAGAAATGCATTTCACGATTTAGTGTCGTTTTCATCCCCAAAAAAGATCATACACATTCATCAAACAGACTCATTTTTATTCAAATTCTTTATCAAAATGTGCTGTCAAATTCATCATTTTGCATCTATTTTCCCTTGGGGAGAACCTTCAGTATGTTGACCTTGCTCGCTTCACTTGCTCACACCATCAACATCTGGAAAACGTATGCCCTGACCACTTTAAAAATTCACTAGCCACCACAGCTATTTTGTATGTTATGTTTTGTTTAAATTCACCAATTTTTTTCAGATGTGCACAGAAATGTACTGGCCTGTATTCAAATTCTAATGAAAATTATATTTCAGAGAGTTGTTCACCCCACCAAACAGTGTTAAAACATAGGGCCAGATGTACGAGCCTATTTTGCATGCGCAAACGGGTTTGCGACTCGTTTGTGCATGCAAAATCTAATAGGGCCATGTACAATCCCTATTTAGCGAGTCGCAATTTTTTTGCTACTCGCTAAATAGAAATTGCGTGTCGCTATTAGGAAGGGGTGTTCCAAAAGCGTCCCTTCCTAATAGCGAGTCAGAGGCCTATGTATGAATGTTTTGTGATCGCAATTGCTGTCGAAAAACCCTTGCAATTTACCGCCCTCTTCAAGAGGGTGGTAAAGCAGTCGCAAATGGGAAGGGGTACCCAAGGGACCACTTCCCCTTTGGGAATGCAGTGGAAAATATTTTTTAGGAGCAGGCAGTGGTCCCAGGGAAAACTACCTGCCCTTAAAAAATGCAACGAAAATGTTTCATTTTTCTTTTTTTAAATGCATTCAGTTTTCCTTTAAGGAAAACGGGCTGCTTTAAAAAAAACAGCTTTAATTAAAAGCATTCCCAGACATGGAGTTCTGCTGAACCCAGCTGGCCACTATACATGGGAGGATCAGCCATTCCTAATCGGGTCGCAAATTGCGAGTGCCTTGTTAATATGTATGTTGCATGCAATTTGCGACCGCATTAGGAATCGCTAACAGTGTCTCAAACACTTTTGAACATGGCATTTAGCGACTCGCAAATTGCGACGCGCAATTTGCGAGTCGCTAAATGACATGGTCGTACATCTATCTGGCTCTTCGTTATATGTGAAAGAGGTAGTTAATGGTGTGGAAAGTGGCTCGGTCAGCTGATGTACAATGCAGACCTTGGCATTTGTGTCGTTCAGACTGGCACACATCTCAGCAGCAGATTCATTAATCCGCTGTGCCAGCTCACAGTCGATCTGACTCTCTGCCATTGAGAGCTCTGTCAGGAGGATTGCGGTGAGTTACAGCTTGATAATATGCACAATCACGGACACACCGCCCTAAGACTAGAAAAATGTTCCAGGCGGTACATAGCCCCTCTCAGGACTGTTAATTAAATGGCAATCTGCCATCCCGCCAAGTGACAAACGCACCGCATTGGTTTAAATAATAAAAAACGACATGCCTTTCCTTAATGCTGCCGCTGTCCTTCAATTGAATGTGAAATTTTGCTTTGCTAGAAAAGAGAACAAGCCCATGTTTCATCTGCTGCTCGTCAATTGCGTTCTGAAGGGACATGCCGGCATGCCTATCCACTAGCAGGATGCTGTTGGTGGAAGCGGGGCCTACTCTCCTGGAGCTGAGGGTATGTTTCTGTTCCCCAGAAGTGTCAGAATCTAGGTGGTCCCAGTTAAATGTCTTCTCTTTCTGTAGTGTGGGGGCTGTGCTCTCAGTTGGAAGCCAGGTTCAAGGACCTCATATAACAGTCATATAACATCTACTTTATATGTTGTGCTTCATACCAAACTCACAATGTGAGGTGTGCGGCCAGAAAACTACCCTGCAAGTGACTCCTGTGGACCCCAACAGCGACTGACTCCGGGATTGATGACCTGAAGAACAAAGATCTCCTCACTAGCATGCTCACAATTGAGTCCCATAACTATGGGCACCCACTACTGGACCACCAGTATGCAACTTTCTACAAAACACGCTGAAGTAACCCAAGGCTTACTCAATCTCGAAAACCCCGCAAGTCCTCGAATTTCCTGCATTAGTAGTCCGCGAACTAGCCAGTAGGACCATACAGCCTTCACATAAGAAGTCTGGACCATGTCCTGATGAAGACCCAGCAAGCAGTCCCAAGAGTCGAAATGCAACGGGCAATCTGGGTTACCCCAGAGAACCTGCAACTGCACTATAAAGAATCATGGAAACAAAAAAAGGACACTAACAAATTTACACAATCAGACATTGGTTCACACTCCATTATGTCCCCTGATAAGGTTCTACCAAAGTCGGTAACCATGTGCAAGATAGTTCCATGAAACAATAGAAGAATATTATTATGAGCATTATTTATCCTCCATCCCACCTGCAAACAACAAATAAACTGAGGACATTTTAAGATAGATTCATAACTTTTTATGTTTCATCCTCACAAGGATTGCAAACTTAATACATTTATGCGTGCAGCTAAAAAGAATTAAAGCATTTTAACTGTGACAATGATTCCATATTACATAATATGTTTTTCAAACTAGAAAGTCATGCAAAGCACAGTGCCAGGGTAAGTGTTTCCCTTAAATGTACCTAAATGCCTTTTTGGTTAATTCTAGCAGGACCTCGACTTGCTACGGTTCCCTTTGCAGAAAGCAAAACTTAAATTTGTGGCAGGTAACAGCCTGTCTTGTAACAGTTCTAAGTGCTGTAAGTAACATATGTTACTATTACCCAATTTGTGGTGATCAACCTTATATGGATGGAAGGTGGAGGCCGTCTTGCTGGAAGTCTCACAGTTCTCTGATCTTTAAATATATTAGTATCTCTTGCTATATCAGGAGGTCTCTATTACCCTGCTGGAATATCAAAATCCAGTAGGCACTTCCTTTTGGCTTGGCAGGGATCTCTACTCTCATGGTTCATGAAAAATAATTATTTACAGACAACGCTGAAATAATATATGACCTACTCCTGGGTACCATATAGGAGATAAAGTACCCTCTGCAGTACATGATAAATATAGGGCAAGCCACCAAGGAGTTTTGTGAACACATAGCGGAACAAGGGCAGAAAGTTGAGGCACTTTATGAGGTTGTGGAACTGTAAGGTTACTCACAATATCCTCCTAATGTACAGCAGAGGGTATATTATTCCTTTCAATGTATGGTCACACCATTATCCTTACCCCAAAAAGTTTAAATCATTGCTTTCTTAATCATTCACATAAATGAGTGTAATTGTAAATTTGTATATTAAATGTGAACCACTTAGTGCAAAATTAGACATCCCAATATAAAGCTAGTACTTACCTGCAATTTAATGCAAGTCATTTTTTAAAAATATGGTAAGGTACGAAGATCCCTGCTTTGCTGTAAGGAACTAAGGGCCAGATGTAGGTAGGCTTTTACCGGCCGAAAACGGCCGTTACCGACCGGTAATAGCCTTTTCCTACGGAGGTAGTATATTTGCCGATTTGGTAAATAACAAATCGGTATTTACCGAAGCATCATTTATCGATTCGGTATTTACCGAATCGGTAAATAAGATGTAGGAAGCACTGTAAAGAGTGCTTTTGTGCTTTAAGGATTCGTTATTTACCACCAACTATTGGTTGGTGGTAAATAAGGAATTCCTGTGTAAATGCAAATGTGTGCACTTACACCTGTGTCCTGTGACAGACATATATGCCCTTAGGGCATGTATGTATGCCACATGTGCACACCAGCACTATTCAGGGGTGCAACAGGGTGTCAAAGTGACACCCTGCCGCCCTTGACTATTTCCCTATTTTACCGAATCAGTATTTACCGATTCGGTAATTGACATTCATTCCTATGGGCCTCCAGGCCCATAGGAATGAATGGCAATTACCGAATCGGTAAATACCGATTCGGTAAATACTGAATCTTAACGATTAGGTAATTTTTACCGAATAATTACCTACATAGGATTTGCAGCCTGATTCATCAAGCTTTTTTGCGCTCGCAAAGGGCCAGATTCTGAGAATCTGGCCCTTTGCGAGAGCGATTTTTGCATTTGGGATTCAGCATCCCAAATGTAAAAATCGCTAATTGCGATCTCGCAATTTTGCGAGGAATGACATTTAAGGAATCTCTATTTGAGATTCCTTAAATGCAAATAAACATCCTATTTAAATTTGCGAATTCGCAATTTCTAGGCGCAATTTACCGCGAGGTCAGACCTCGCGGTAAATTGCGAAAACTCAGAAAAATGCATTTAAATGCATTTTTCTGAGTTGCATGT
Source organism: Lissotriton vulgaris (assembly GCF_964263255.1). Lineage (NCBI taxonomy): Eukaryota > Metazoa > Chordata > Amphibia > Caudata > Salamandridae > Lissotriton > Lissotriton vulgaris. Next base: position 1,377,217,249 of record NC_141695.1, read on the forward strand.
TACACACACACATGTCCTTTGGACATGTGTGTGTGCAACACCTGTGTCACAGATCATTTGAGGGGTGCTACAGGATGTCCTTTGGACACCCCTGGCACCCTTCAAATCGCTATCTTATTTGCGATTAGCAAATTGCTAATCGCAAATAAGGAATACTCACCATTCATTCCTATGGGCCTTTTGGCCCATAGGAATGCATGGGGAGTTTTTCCTTATTTGCGATTAGCAATTTGCTAATCGCAAATAAAGAATGTGTAGGAATCGCAAAAAATATTGCGATTCCTACATGAATCCCGTTTTGCGAGTCCTTAATAGCGATTCGCTATGAATCGCTATTAGGGCCTCGCAAAACGGGAGAATGATGAATCTGGCGGATACCGATTCTAAAATACAGAATCGGTAAAATTCGGTATTTTAGAATCGGTAAAACCTATTTACATAAATCTAGCCGTAAAGCCCTTCAAACAATAAACAACTTACCATAAATCTCTCTATTCAGCCAGTGGCTGTTTATTTTAGCAAAAAAGGTCCGATCTAAAAAGCTACTTCGGTTTTCATTGTTTAAAGAGCAGGCGTTGCAATATCTCCACAAAATAGCGAACACAAGTAATACCAATCACAAATGTTAATAATCAATCAATGACAATCGGTAGCACAGCAGTGAATACCAGTTGGCAGCAGCACCAGCCTGAGGGGTTTGGCTACTTATGGCACTATATCACTATATTGGAGGTCCACAATGTTGACCTACAAACATATTTCATCCCCTACGCCGTATTGTAAGTAGCTATTTACTATTCTTCACTACACACCATGTAGTGGTCAGGTTGAGGTAGTGGTTGAGATATTTTGGTCTTGTGATATATCACATGCAGAGCAGTGACCCTGTTCTCTTCCTTCTTCTGCCTCTCCCTCCCAACTCCTGCACCACGATGGTGTACTGAAGAATTTTACTAACTTATACTAATTTCATTTTCTGCAGAGCTACTTTTTAAAAATGATTTCATATTCAAATTGATTGAGGATTGCAGAGCAGATTGTGTTTTTGAGCATATAACATTGTTACAATTTCATGAATATTCATTTTGCGCTAAATTTGAACCCTTAATTTAATTGGCGTAAGAATCTGCTGCAACGAGGGGACTGAAAAAAACAGTCAGTGTTAGGTCAGTTAAAAAGAAACCTAGGAAGCCGCATGCGAGCTTACATCTTTGTTATGCAAGGGAGCGTGTAATTTTTGTATAAGAATGGTCTCTAATTTTCATATTACAGTCTATTTGAGACATAACTAGTCACCTTTAATAAAAAATAGGCGTATCTGCTCAGTTCTAATAACCTATTACAGTTGAGTTTGATCCTTTTGTCTCCGACTGCATGAAGCTGGCGTCTAAAATCTCACACTTCACTGGATTTACTCCTTCCTGACAGGTCATCCCAGTTGGTAAGCCTACCATCGGCCTCATCTGCGAGGTTCCACAAGTCTCCTCACTCAGTCCAACTCTGTTCGATGCCTACATGAACCCACCTGCCGGCACCATCCATGCCAACGACATCAACATCATATCCTATTCTGACAACACTGAGCTCATACTCTCCCTCTCCGATATGCTACCAAGCACCCGGACCAATTTCTGTGCCTGCATGACCAAAGTCGCCAGATGCATGAAAACCAACGGCCTCAAGCTCAACACAAACTAAATGAAACAAGTAATATTCTGCAAAAACACCTTGTTCTGGGACTCCTCCTGTGGATCTGCCAACCTCAGGCCAACACCACTCCCGGCAACCCACTCAAAGAGCTCAGAATAGTAATCGACAACCAACCCACCATGACCTTCCAAGTTAATGCAGTCTCTGTTTCCTGCTTCCACACACTGAAGATGCGTAAGAAGATCTTCAAATGGCTTCCATCAAGCAAGACCTCATCACCAGCATGCTGAACTATGGCAACGCACTCTGTGCCGAGAGAAACACTCAACTGACGAGAAGACTTCAGACCATACAAAAGTCTCCGGCCAGGCTCACCCTCAACCTCACACCCCGTACTCACATCACTCCACACCTCAAAGAGCTCCGCTGACTCCTGATCCATAAACAAGGACTCTTCAAACTCCTCACAAACACATACAAAGCTTCACACAACATTGACCCCACGTACTTCAACAATCACATAAACTTCTACAAACCGACCAGCAATCGCAATCAGCTGGACCTCTATGCGCATACACTGCCCGTTTATGCAGAACCAGATATGGCATTTGTGTCTTTTCCTACCTCACTCTTAAGCCCTGCACATCAGAGCATCCACTTCAGTCCCTGAATCCGCAATGAACTGAAGACCTTGCTCTTTAGTAGCGAAAGTAATGAGATAAGTCTTGAACTGCTGCATGGCAAATTCTTTCATTTGCATCCCTCTGCTTGGTATGCCTCAGGGATGCCACACAGTCAATGGTTTCCTCTCACACATCATCAGTGTTTGAAGAAATGAAGAACAGTGGCAGCAGAGAAGTAAGGTGTTAAATGAAGAATAGGGTAGACACAAGCAAGGATTCAGATGTCTCAATTCTTCTAGATAATTTATTATATTGATAGTGGACCTGAGAATGGCACTTAATGGTTTTATTATTTTCATTCTTCTATTGCCATTTGCAGCAGAACAAAGTATCTCTTCTAGTTGATATAATATCTTTCCAGCATTAGCTAGGCTTTGTGTAGACATGGGGACAGCTGTGCATCCATCTGTCTCAGCTGTCCTCCACAAGATGGCATAAAGAGTACTGCAGCGTTAACTGAGGCGTCAGAGTTGTATGGTACCAGGCTATCATAAGTAAAATATTATCTGCCAGAAATACTGTGTCTTAAATACCATTTACCAAGGGAAAGGGTGGCGGTTGAGAGCATACATGGGCAGCCTAGAGTTGGTGAGATTTTCTAGTATTAATAGTGTTGCTAATAATCTCCTCATGCTTCTTGGGTGAATGAGGCAAGGGGTCCTTTAGGATCAATACTCCATGTATGGCAGCTACTCAACTACCCTCCTTCCAGTATTTAATTTAGACTAAGCGAGAAGTTTTGGTGTCATTCATAAACATTTTTTAATTATGACTCTTGAAAACGGCTGCAGTCTTTTTCACCCCACGCTTGTTGGATGTTTGATATGTGTATGATGGGTGAACCACTCTGTTGTGGGTATGCATAGGCTAATCAGGTTCTGGGGGAGGCCCAGATGTGTTCATTTTCTCTGTCTAATCACAGCGGCACAGGGGCTTTAACTGTAGCCTTGCAAGTTTTGTTAGCTTCTGTACCACTTGAGGAAGCAGAATCATTTGTTTTCATGCCTTACTGCCAGTGCTTTATTGTGACTATGCCAATGCTCATGTACGCTTTAGCATGTACTACTATGTTTCTTGAATAAACTGCAATATTGTTTTTATATTAGCCTGAAGTGCACATTAAGTTAAATATGTGTGCAAAGTATAATGTATTTATGAGGCCCAAATGCCATTTTTATTCACTGGTGCACGAATGTAACATTTCTGCATGGTGTATTAAGAATACCTTCATATTGAGAACAGGTACCACGAAGTGTAAATTGTAGAAAGCAGTGGAGTCAGCGTTTGTTTATATTTCTGTATCTAGTCTTCAAGGAATTTTCACTTTTTTTCTTGTGAGAAGATCTTGCCACTTGCTCATCCTTAGTTTCCTTCAAGTAACAGTTTCAATCACGTTTTGCCACTTCCATTGTTTTGTATTGAGAAGCAAACTGCATAAATGTGTGCTTGAATGTAAGTATTTTAACATTACTCGCTCCAACTGGATTTGTGCGGATTTCGAGATGACAATTGTTACACGCTATGTTTTGCTTTAAACGCATACTGCAGAAAGCAGTGCTTCACTTGTAAAGAAATAAGTGCCAGGGCTCTCGTCAGGGGGGCACTGCAGCTGGCACCACACATTGCCCCTGCCCTGCTGCCAATGATAGTAACAACACAACTACTAACCATCACACTCCTACAAGTGTGACGATTTGAACTATTTCAGGCCCCGAAAGCTGTAAGAATAGCTTTGGTGGGAGGTAATAGTCATTTTTTATGTATATTGATTTAATAACTAACTTTTTTTTGTTTGATCTGTTTTTTAGAGTTTAGTATATGTGATACATTCGACAGCCATATATAGGGTCAATATAACCAGTAGGCAATATACGAAACAAATTATTCAACACATTATAGCAATATTTTGACCACATAAAAATATTTATATATATATATATATATATATATATATATATATATATATATATATATATATATATATATATATATATATATATATATATAAATATTTATATATTGATCTATATCCATGGCGTACATTACCTTGCGACTGGTCTAGCAAGTACGTAAAGTCTACCCAAGTTTGTTACATTTTCCGCATTGAAACACAGTACCATTGTATTGTACATGTAGATATTAATTCCATAAATGCATCTCAAATGTCTCCTGTTGACCATGTTGCTACAACCGAGTGTTCGATCAAATGACCATACATATAATGTTTGAACTTGAAAACAACCAATTGAGGAACAGGGAGAGAAAGCAGGGAGGCCTGTGTAGGAAAGGGGGGGGGGGGGGGGGCAATCAATATCTGTTACAACATTACCAATTATACATTTTCACACATGTACATTTTATCACCATAATATTATTACATGCTGGCCTGGGGTGTGTGATACATGCTACACGTTCCAGGTCACATTCAGAACATATTACAACACATATATTGACTAGCATCAGTCAGTACTAGGAATGTCAGGGGGGTCATCCGGAGTTACCATCTCTTGAAGCGTGCTCAAGATTGCGTTCCATGCCACAGAAATGGGGTATATACTCAGCCCTAACGTGTCTTCCCCTATTAATGAGACTGCTTCGGCCTTGGCCCGATTCAGCATAGAATGGGACCATGCCTTCAGCGATGGGGTATCTCCTGCCTTGCATTGACGAGTGATAAGTCTTTTAGCCACCACCAAGCCCTGGTCTAAAAATCTAGAGGAAGCTTTATGTTTCTTACTTCTAAGAAATATCTCCGTCATGCAAGCCTCCCACATTTACGACAACTGTCTGTCTGTGCTGTAAGCCAAAGACCGGATCACACCATGCCAATAGATTTGCAATTTGGGGCATGACCACAGTATATGTAGAAGATCTGCATCTACCAATTTACATTGTGGGCAGCATGCATTTGCTCTATCAAAATATCTGTTACTTTTATCTGTGGATAGGTACGCTCTATGCACTATATAAAATTGGATCAACCTAAAACGAGCATTTCTGGGGTACTGTCTAGGATTTTCCAACAGCACAGTCCATTCCTTGGGTGTGTATGGCCACGCCATGTCTGTTTCCCATTTATTACGCAATGGTGATAAATCCCTCATGGAGAGTTCACAAATTGATTCTGTGAACCATTTTACAAGATGGTGCCCGGTGCCCATCACGTGTACGTATTGCATTAGGAGATCAGTTGAGGGATCCTGTGACATTTTTCCCCAGTTTCACCCCAACCAGGCCATCCAGTAAGCATGGTTCAAGAATTGACCAAGAGGTACGCCGTCCTCCTCAGACAGGGAAAGAAATGGTTGCATCGCACCCTCCTTGTACAGATCTCCCATGGTATGTATATCTGCACCATGCCAGTCTGTGACTTCAGTCACTCTAACTTGTCCTCTCCCTTTTGACATAGCAAGTGATAGAATGGCAGGCGCATATCGTAAAACATGCATAGTAAGGCGCAATGCCCTACGAAAGCATTTCTGAGCTATCTGCACCAGAAGGGGAAGCGATGCGCGTGGCTTGTGCATGGGTGAAAAAGAAAAATAATTCTATTCAGCGTGTATGGGGGCCCATGTTCTGCTGTGTCTGCAAGGTGCAATTCAGCCACCCATTTAGCCACCCGTAGTATTTGGGATGGCAAATAGTAATGCTTCATGTTGGGTAGAGCCAGCCCTCCCTGTGACCGAGAAAAGTATAATTTTGCTAACTCCCCTCTGCAATGCATGTTGTTCCAGATAGAATCCCTCAGAATGCCCTCCAGTGATTGGAAGAAAGACGCCAGTAAATATATCAGGAGGTTAGCAAAGTATTAGAGTAGACGCAGCAGCATCACCATTTTTATAAGTTCCACCCTACCTACAACTGAGCGGTTTAGTGTTTTCTAAAAGTCTATTTGGGATTTTAAAGCTGTGACTGCTCTGAATAGATTACCCTCCAGGAGATCCTCATTGCTGTGATATATGCGTATACCCAAATATCGAAACACCACCGGTTGCCATGTCACTAAGGTCCCATCTACCACCATGTGAGGGGCTTCCATCCCAGAGGTAAAGAGGAATAAACAAGATTTACCCCAGTTCATGCCCAGTCCGGACAGTGTAGCAAATAATTTCAGCGTGTCCCGAATGATCTGCGAAATTGCCTGTAGGTCTTTAACATGAAGTAATAATTAACTGTTGCTGTGGTCATCCCTAAATTAACCAGACAGCGCCACCTTGTGGCAGGCTGTCACAAGCACTGGTGCTGGGAATTAAATGCTGGTGCTGATCACCGATAAATACCGGTTCAAATTAAGCACTGGCTGAAGCTTCATTTTGCAGCAGCTCATAGCATTAGGTGGTGGGTTTTGTTTTAGATTTAGTTAGGATCATAAGTTTCAGGTGAAAAGAAAGCTCAGACAGACTTCCTGAAAGACATATCAAAGATGTCGTGCCTTGAAGAGGTCTGATGGTGAGTGGGGTTCAGTACTGTGGGGAGTAGGGCCATCCAGTTCAGTCACTAGAGGGCATAAGACAATTTTGAAGATAGTGATCTGAAGGTCTTTCCTGAATGCAGGGTTCTGAGTTGATCTCATAACGATAAGCCTAGTTTGTCACAAAGGCGTGGCCTCAGGACATTGAAGGATCTTCGTCCATGTTTAATTTGGCAAAGGTGGGCAGCATTATGGCACCACAGGTTGTTTGCTGGTCGGTAGTGTGGTTCAGATTTTGGAGGAAGAGGTGGCCTTTTTCACGGAAGGCATCGTGCATGTTGCTTAGTACCTTGAACTGGATCCTTTGGTGTACTGGAAGCTTTTGCTCACTGTGCTGATGTCAAAGACACAAAGAAAAGCAACAGCAAAGAAAAGCAGCAGCAAAGAAAAGCAGGCAGCCAACCGAGGGCAAGTACAACAAATACAATAGACAGCACAGAGAATGTAGCTGCAGGGAAAAGCTACAAAGATCACTCTAGATTCTGGTACACACTGGATAATGTGATGGGTAGAGGCAAAGCAATAGATTCCCTTTTCTGTGCAGGCCCTCCACTGCCGCCATTGTTTCTTCCAGCCGAAGTAATGGCTTTTTGCCTTGAATTGCTGTTCTGCAAGTTCAATCGCTTGCCAAGGCGGCAGTCACATGGCCTCCCTCGGAGGGAAGATCTATCTCAGGTAATTTGTTTATCTTGCTGTTGTAATATGAAATGAGAAAGTAAATTGGAGCTTGCTGCCGTCTCTGATAAAAAAAATTGAGTTTTTTTATGGCGGCGGCGCATGAGTATGATGAATTGTGCGAAACTTTAGATTTCAAATGTCCTTTGTAATTGAAGTGCTAATTAAGCGAAGGCTTGAGGGAATTCTTGTTTTCATAGTACAGATGGAAGAAAAAGCATGGCGATTTGAAAGGGCGCAGAAGTGTGTATTAAATATGTGAAATACACAGCATGAAGTAAAAAACAAATTAAAGCACACATTTCTTCGGCTCATTGAAGATAGATGCAACCAAAGCATGAGTCTCATCTTCGGTCTCTAAACTTCAACCATACTTTGCTAGCGTGGTTGGTTGGCCTCTGGCTGCCCAATGGGTGATACACTCTGTCAGCCTAGCGGACTTCCTGCCCCTGTAGGTCTGATCGGGCACTTTTTATGCTGCACTCCTCTTCAGTCAAACAAATTGTGCGGATTCCCAAAGTTATGTATCTTGCTATCATGTTTAAAGGAAGGCTATCAGGACTACCTGCATGATACATTAGAAGTCCACGTCATCAGGAAGGCCAGGCTCCAGCGGGGGGCTCAATCTCTGATGTATTATTTCAACTGGTTCAATTGAAGAGAAACAAGACTGCAAACCCAAGCACCCATCATGTCTCAGTAAGAAATCTCAGGACTAGACAATCGTCGCCGGGGTCAGACATGGCGTTATCCGGTACCATTAGAAAAGGGTCACTATTATTATATATTCATGTTCCCCCACCCTCTCGACCAAGATGAGAGGTGAGGAGGCAGCATGCCTTTGTACCCTTGAGTTCCTGCTGGATGTGGCGCTCATGTGTGAGTGGCCAGCTGGACTGCGCGTTTCAAGACCCCCGCGGAAGCCATTCATGCACTTCCATTTATGAGAGAGCTGATGGCTTAGCTTTTGTTTTGCCGAGCAGTGCTGTGCTTCGCAGCAGGAAGCATAGTCTGTAATGTGGTAGCAGGTGCTGCGTTTGGCATGCCCAGAGGTTTTCAGGTCTCGCATACCATGTGCTGTCTGTTGCAAGACATATTGTGTTCTCACCGAGAACATACAGGGGCTTGGAGTCTGTCCATTTCTTACAATTGGCTGTCTTTCCTTTCATTCTCATTTGCCTGCTTCTTATTCGTGTCCCAGTCTCTTAATCTTTTGTTTGTGCCTCTTGAGAAGCACTGCCCCTTTACTATCACTTTTGATTGACTGGGTTCTGTGCTTTCACTCCTTACTTTTCAAGCACTGTTTTTTTGTGTTTTTGTTTAGCACTCCAGGCGAGTGTATGTGTTTTCCAGCTGACTTTCTTCTGTACTTCTTTCCTCCTGCATTCTATGTAGCTCTCTGTCGTTCATGTGCTTCTCCACAGCTGCGCCACATTACTCTCTCTGCTGTTACCTCTCTCCACCCTGGCACTCCCCTTGTTGTTTGCTTTTCCTTGTGCTTCTCTGCCTCCAGTTTCACTTTGCTGTCTCCTCCCACACACCCACACCCATGCCCTCTGTGTTACTTCCACCCCATGTTTCTTCCACCCCATGTTGCTTCCGCCCCTTGCTCCACCACTAGCTCTTTAAAACAAAAAAACCCTGTTGCACTAATTTTTTAGGTCTCGCCTGACCCAGTGAGACATTTAGTGAGGGCTCAAAAAATGCTACCATGGCCAGCCTGGCCAGCCTAGAGCTACAGTGCATGTGCACGGGCACGTGCTTAGGAGCCGAGGCACCAAATGGCAAGCCTCGTCATACTCATTAAGCGCCTGAGATCACTTTTGCCCACGATCACTTTAGCAGCGCCCCTTTGATGTTCCCGTTCAAAGAACATCAAAGATATGTTGTATTAATGCTTTGCTGCGCCCGGTTGACTTACAATGTGCTTTCTCTTTTCACAAACTCGATGTTTGTGTTCCTTTATTTTGAGATGCTTTTAGTAGTATTGTCACACACATACACACAACCACACACACAACCACAACCACACACACCCAACCACACACACAACCACACACACACAACCACACGTACAAACACACACAAACACACACACAACCACACACACACAGCTACACACACACACAACAACACACACACACACAACCACACGCACAACCAAACACACAACCACACGCACACGCACAACTACCAACACACACAACCACACACACACAACCACAAAACCACACACAACCATACACAACCACACACAACCACACATACAACCGCACACACACACAACCACACACACACAACCACAGACAAACACACAACCACACACACAACCACACACAACCCCACATACAACCACACACAAAACTACACACACACCACCACAACCACACACACCACCACAACCACAACCACACACACAACCACAACCACACACACAACCACACACAGAACCACACAAACACAACCACACAAACACACAACCACACACACAACCACATGCACACAACCACACACACAACCACACACACAACCACATACACAACCACACACACAACCACACAAGCACACACACAACCACACAAACAAAAGCACAACCACACACACAACCACACATACACACACACACACACAGACACACACACACATAAACACACACAAACACACACACACATAACCACATACACACATAACCACACACACACACAACCACACACACAACCACACACACAACCACACACAACCACACCAACAACCACACACACAACCACACACACACAACCACACACACAGCCACACACAACCACACACACAACCGCAACCACACACACAACCACACACACAACCACACACACAACCACACACACAACCACATGCACAACCACTCACACACACAACCACACACACAACCACACACACCCAAACACACACACACAACCACAACAACCACAAACAAAACACACACAACCACAACCACACACACAACCACACACACACATCCACACACACACATACAACCCCACACACACACAACCACACACACAACCACACAAACACACAACCACCCACACAACCACAACCGCACAAGAACCACACACACAACCACATACACACCCCCACTCACACAACCACACACAAATAGCCACACACACAGCCACACACACAACCACAACCACACACACAACCACATGCACAACCACACCTACAACCACACATACAACCACACACACAACCACACACACAACCACACACACACAACCACACACAACCAAACCCACACACAGCCACACCCAACCAACCACACACACACAAGCACACACACAATCACACACACAACCACATACAACCACACACGCAACCACAAACACAACACACACAACCACAGCCACACACACAACCGCAACCATACACACCACACACACAACCACAACCACACACACAACAACCACACGCAACCACACACAGACACAAACACAACCACACACACAAGCACACACACACAGCCAAACACACAACCGCACACACACAACCACACACACAACAGCACATACAACCACACACACAAAACTACACACACACAACCACAACCACACATACAACCACACACATACAACCACAACCACACACACACCAACAAACACACATACAGCCACACACACAACCCCCCCTCCACACACACAACCACAAACACACAACCACACACAACCACACACACAACCACAACCACACACACAACCACAACCACACAAGAACCACAGACACAACCACACACACAACCACATACACACACCCCCAACACACACAACCACACACACAGCCACACACAACCACAACCCCACGCACAACCACACACACAACCACAACCACACATACAACCACAAACACAACCATACAAACACCCACAACCACACACACAACCACACGCACACAACCACACACACAACCACACACACAACCACATACACAACCACACACACAACCACACACACACATACACACACAACCACACAAACAAAAGCACAACCACACACACGACCACACATACACACACACACACAACCACACACACATAAAAACACACAACCACACACACACATAACCACACACACACATAACCACACACACACACACACACACACACACAACCACACACACAACCACACACAACCACACCAACAACCACACACACAACCACACACACACAACCACACACACATCCACACACACAACCACACACACAACCACAACCACATGCACAACCACACATACAACCACACATACAACCACACACACAACCACACACACAACCACATGCACAACCACTCACACACACAACCACACACACAACCACACATACAACCACACACACCCAAACATACACACACAACCACACACACAACCACAACCACACACACAACCACAACCACACACAACCACACACAACCACACCAACAACCACACACACAACCACACACACACAACCACACACACAGCCACACACACAACCACACACACAACCGCAACAACATGCACAACCACACATACAACCACACATACAACCACACACACAACCACACACACAACCACATGCACAACCACTCACACACACAACCACACACACAACCATACACACCCAAACACACACACACACACACAACCACACACAACCACAAACACAACACACACAACCACAATCACACACACAACCACACACACACATCCACACACACACATACAACCCCACACACACACAAACCGCACACACACACAACCACACAAACACACAACCACACACAACCACCCACACAACCACAACCACACAAGAACCACACACACAACCACACACACACACCACCACACACACAACCACACACAAATAGCAAACACACACAGCCACACACAACCACAACCACACACACAACCACATGCACAACCACACCTACAACCACACATACAACCACACACACAACCACACACACAACCACACACACACAACCACACACACAACCACACACACAACCACACACAGCCACACACACAACCACACACACAACCGCAACCACATGCACAACCACACATACAACCACACACACAACCACACACACAACCACATGCACAACCACTCACACACACAACCACACACACAACCACACAGACCCAAACACACACACACACACAACCACACACAACCACAAACACAACGCACACAACCACAACCGCACACACAACCACACACACACATCCACACACACACATACAACCCCACACACACAACCACACACACACACAACCACACAACCACACACAACCACCCACACAACCACAACCTCACAAGAACCACACACACAACCACATACACACACCCCCACACACACAACCACACACAAATAGCCACACACACAGCCACACACACAACCACGACCACACACACAACCACATGCACAATCACACCTACAACCACACATACAACCACACACACAACCACACACACAACCACACACACACAACCACACACACAACCACACACAACCAAACCCACACACAACCACACCCAACCAACCACACACACACAAGCACACACACAATCACACACACAACCACATACAATCACACACACAACCACAAACACAACACACACAACCACAGCCACACACACAACCACAACCATACACACCACACACACAACCACAACCACAACCACCACACGAAACCACACACAGACACAAACACAACCACACACACAAGCACACACACACAGCCAAACACACAACCGCACACACACAACCACACACACAACCACACACACAACAACACATACAACCACACACACACAACCACACACACACAACCACACACACAACCACAACCACACATACAACCACACACACACAACCACAACCACACACACACACCCACAACCACACATACAACCACACACACAACCACACACACACACAACCACACACACAGCCACACACACACACACACAACCACACACACAGCCACACACACACACACATACAACCCTCCCTCCACACACACAACCACAAACACACAACCACACACACACACAACCACAACCACACACACAACCACAACCACACAACCACACACACACAACCACACACATAGCCACACACACAACCACAACCCCATGCACAACCACACGCACAACCACAACCACATATACAACCACACACACACAACCACACATACAACCACACAACCACACACACAGCCACACCATCAGTGCACACTTTCACCAGGCACAAACACCATCAGTCGTCAGTGCACGCTTTCACCAGGCACAAACACCACCAGACTCAGTGCACGCTTTCACCGGGCACAAACACCACCAGCCGTCAGTGCACACTTCCACCAGGCACACACCACCAGACGTCAGTGCACGCTTTTGCCAGGCACACACACCACCAGTCGTCAGTGCACGCTTTCACCAGGCACACACACCACCAGCCGTCCGTGCATGCTTCCACCAGGCACACACACCACCAACCGGCAGTGCACACTTCAACCAGGCACACACACCACCAGCCATCAGTGCACAATTTCTACAGGCACACACACCACCAGCCATCAGTGCACACATCAATTGTTAACACATCCAAAATTAACTATTGTAGCAATCGCAGTATGGCGCACTTTACTTTTAAACATATAATTTAAAGCGCAGTATGCCACCATTGCTACATAAATAAATACACTTTTTTTGGCCTACAATTTATAGACATTTGTTGTAATTGGTGTTGCAATATTTAGCAATGCCAATAGCTCAAACTTAATTAATGCAAGACCTATTGCATTGCAAATGCTTGTTCTTTTTAGTGAGATCTCCAACTCTGACTGGTAACTAAACAGAAAAAAAGGCCCATGCATAATTTTGTAAGGTGAGCGTGAGTGGCGTGCACACTTACTGAATGACGTGAGCAGTCATGTCAAAGGCTTTTTTTTCTAGCACATGATCCATGAATCTTTGCAGTGAGCTAAAAGCATTGGCAAAGCCAGTAAGTCCTAAAGGCGAGAACTATTGGCTTTCTGCATGCTTACTAGTTGTTGGTCTGGCATGGCTCTGAATACCCCTGTATGCACCCCACAGTTTGAAGACCTCTGTTCCAGAGGAATATCATTCTACACCAGAGGCGTGGCTGACTTGACTATCAAGGGATGAGGAAGACCAGAGTGTTTGCATCTCTGATAGCTGAATGTTTATACACTGGTGAACATGAAGGGTCTGAAAGCCATAATTAGCTTTCCCAACCAATGGAGATAGGACGGATCTGAAAGCCACTACTCACTAGACCATTGACTTGTGGGAGATCTGTCTATGGGCTCGATGGCCAGCTATTCTTTGGTCCCAGGTGTGTGCTTTTACCTGCGTGCTGCAGTGGACTGCTGCCTTTTGTTGAAGGGAGTTTGATGTTGCCTTGGCTCTCAGATGGTTTCCTCTCTCTTGGGGAACCAGTGTCATTTCTGGGATGAGTCGCATGAGTGTAGTTGCAGGGTGGTTGCCCAATGTGCAGAGTATTGCGCATCTGCTTTGTGCAAGTCCTAAAGTCGCAGACTCTGGTCTCTTTTTTGTCCTTGGTTGCAAGTCGAATCAGATCCGATGTTCTGGTACCAGGGTGCCCCTTAAATCCTAGATTTAGGGGGGTTAGGGGTGTAGTTAAAGTTGCCAATGGACTACTAACCCCAGCGGTGACCACATCTGGGGTGTATGCCGCCTTTGCTTCCCAGAACCCTCTATTCTACCACTTTTACAAATGGCAGAAACCTTTCTTAGCTGTACAGACCAGGCAGCACACTCTTTGGGTGTGGCTGGCCTTCTGGGGGTGTACACTTTCTGACTACATAATTTTCCTGCCTACACAGAAGTACAGGTGCCTGGGGGCAGGGGGTTGGGTGTTTACTCCGTTGGGTGGCAGCCTGAATGCATATTAGAGGTGGTGTAAGCCTTAACACATTGCCTGCTGCAGGAATTCCAGCCCGGTGCTGTATATTCCAATCGCGGGCATGGTCATGACGGAACCATGCCATCATGAGCACAGCCCAACCGTGACTCATGACGGCATGGTTCTGTCATGAGCATCAAAAGGGTTAAAGGTCCCCGCCTTGATGAGCTGCTTCACTAGTCATCCTGGCAGGGAAGGAGGTGTCACCGCCTTCCTGGACAGGCCTTTGTTACTGACTCCTGGGAATGTTCACACCTCCTTGCAGGGGGTCAGATTCCTGTCTTGGTGGTAATAGTTGCAGGCACAGCAATCTCTGGGACAACCAGGTGGGCAGCCTCTAGGGTAGCCAACTGTGTGCATGTAACGTAAAATCTGACACAACAATCATAGCAGGTTTGATGAGACAAGTTGTTTGATACCAAACATGACATATTTCAGTGGGGCCATAATGGTGCTGGGAACCTCGGGGTGTCATGGCCCCTGAACAGTTATAGTAGCCCCAATGGAAAGAGGCTACTATAGGGACATATAAGCATACACTTATCTTTCCGCACATTTAATATGATGCATCCTTCCTCCTGGGCTCAGTAGGCCTGCCATACATTAAAAATAGTGCTGTGACCTTGCCACTCACGGTGAGGGCAAAGTTGAGGTTGAAAAGTGTCTACTGCTCATGCAGTCTGCAGTAGCAGGCCTGCTGTCATCTTTTACTTGGATCACCCAGGGTGGCACAATCAGTGCATCAGGCCCATAGAGACACCTCAAAACAAGGGTGTAAAAATACAATGGAATCAGTATTTAGCCAAATCTGCGAATAAAGTTGAGTCGATGCAACATGCACAAAACAAATAGACAAAAAAACAGTCTCTCCACTATCGATGGGTCGAACAGCATAAAGCTATGGAGATAGAGCTCGTTCTGAAATGCTCTCTCTCTCCAAAGGCAGAGAAAAAGTTGGCTACTTTCCCTTCTTGCAAAGTTCAATATTACAGGTATCCTCCCTAGAGTCCTTGCGGGTCACGGCATCCGCTCCGACCACAATCTCATAGAAATGTTCCATGGGACAGCGATGTTCGTGAATTGCAACATGTGGACCTTGATTCCCAGGCCGCCTCCAGTGTGAAAATACAACAATTTCCCTTATTGATTTTAGCTTCGCAAGTAATAAAACAAAGACATTATTCTAGCTAACAAGAGTGCTTCTTCCACCTGCAACACGAACATGAGAAAGAATGAAATCCACAGCACACATGAATTTCAAACTGTTAATTCTAACACAAGAGCTTCCAGGGAAAGTGCATTTCATGCATACAAGATTCAGCTTACATAAGAAAAATAGCGTTTGAGTTTCACAAATTTCATAGAAAATAAGGCTCATTCATTTAATATTCCTATCTACATAGAAAATGACACGATTAATAAACACATTTAATAATGAATGATTGTCAGTTGCACAACACAAGTTCATCACGTTAGTGTTTTCTGTTAGGTACATTTACTTCTACATTAACTCTTCATGTTTTCTATTCAATGGCCTAAATAAAAACGTTTTACAGTATTACATTGCACGATCCTAACACTTCATGTTAACATGACCAAAGGATTATATGTGGGTGCGCTCTACGTGTGTGATTATAACGCACCCCTACAAATAAAATGAAATTTACGCTACATCAGTACCAATGGATATACTTTGATTTGTTTTGACTGTTTTCTTACAACACCTAGATTCTTTGTTCACACATGAGTTCCCAGATCTCCCTGCTCACATTGTTCTTTCTTTTCTCACTCAGTGATGAGGTGTTCAACGAGCAACCAGCACACGAAAAGACATGGGTGCATATTTACAACGGCATTTTGGAGGACGTAAAGCAAAACTTCTGCAGTACTCTTTCACAGACTCTTACATACCTTTGTGAATTGGTCTCAAAACATTAGGAATGGGAGTATTCCTAGATAATTAGTAAAAATACAAAGGACTGCGTCCTCCGTGCACTTTTACTAAAAAGGAGTTGGGCTTTTTGTGTTTGATTCGCAAGTATTGGTAAAAGTGTACTCCTGTAGAACTACTTCTGGCATTCAAAAATACTTTTGTGAATCAGCTACAAAAAGCTGTTGCTGTTGTTCAGAAGTGAAAAATGCACACATGGAAAGCTTTTGACATATCTCCTTTCAAGCTTCCATTATGCATTTTAAGGGACTCTGGACTGACCTTTCAAACATTGCAATACGTCCAACGCCTTCTTATTGTCTATTTTGTATTTGTACCTGCACTCGGCTTCCTGCTACTGCCTTTCTCCTCAGCCATTGTCCAGTCAGGGTGTGTGGCGGGAACCCTGCAGTAGGTATTGTCTGAATGAAGTCCCTGTGACCTGGATGCTGCTCGCAGCCTGCCAAGCCATGCTATTCAATGGTGATGCCAAGGAGCGCCTTTCATCGACCGCTCGCTGGGCCAGGAGGCTTTGAGCGCCAGAGCATTGCTAATTTGATATCTGTAAAGTATAAAACTATCCAGGGAAATGACACAGAAATGCTCCCAAGCTGGAGTCAAAGGATGCTCCACATGCACTCCGACACTAACAAGACAGAATCTGACAGAAAGTGGTCACGCTCTTTAGGGTGACCAGCTGGCATGGAGGCACATTCTGGACAGGACTATAAACATTCAGAACAAGGAATCCAATTTCATGTCAAAAACGCAAGACAAAATATACATTTTAGAGACACATTTGAGAAGGCCATACCCCACTACTTTATCATTGAATTAGTTTACTATTTTTTATATTGCTCTATGTATTCACTGTGCTTTGCACTGTGCTCTATGCTTGCTGCTAAGTAGGTCATGCATTATGTCCTTATTCAATATTAAATTGATGCACTTGAACACCACAGTGTCTAGGGCATGGATACTCACAAACTTTCTCTCGGGGGCCAAATTTACAGAGTGGTTTGTGTCCGAGGGCAGCACCGGTGGGGGCGGGGCCAGTGTTGAAGGGAGCGTGGTTAGAGCAAAAAAAACATGTGACCCTGAGGTTGATCACAGGTCCCTGCAGCGGACGCCTTCGTCCACTGAGCCACCAGACCCGGCATAAACACATCTCTCTCTCTCTCTCTCTCTCTCTCTCTCTCTCTCTCTCTCTCTCTCTCTCTCTCTCTCTCTTTCTCCCTCTCCCTCCCTCTCTCCCCCCTCTCTCTCTCTGTCTCTATGTCTCCCTCTGTCTCACTCACTCTGACTCTCTCACTCCCTCTCTCCATCTCTCCCTCTGTCTCATTCACTCTGACTGTCTCACTCCCTCTCTTCCTCTGTCTCACTCACCCTGACTGTCTCCCTCTCTCTCTATTTCCCTCTCCCTCACTCTATTTCCCTCTCCCTCACTCTATTTACCTCTCCCTCACTCTTATTTCCCTCTCTCTCCATCCTTCTCTCTGTCTCCCTCTTTCTCCTTCCCTCTCCCTCATTCCCTCTGCCTCCTCTCTCTCATTCCCTCTCCCTCACTTTGAGGTCTCCCTCACTCTGAGGTCTCCCTCACTCTGAGATCTCCCTCACTCTGGGGTCTCCCTCTCTCTCCTTCCCCGTCCCTCACTCTGAGTTCTCTCTCTCTCTCCTTCCCCCCTCATTTTAAGCTCTCCCTCTCTCTGAGGTCTCCCTCTCTCCCCTTCCCTCACCCTCACTCTTAGGTCTCCCTCCCTCTGTCTCCCTCCCTCTTTCTCTCTCACTCTAAGGTATCCCTCTCTCTCCTTCCCTCTCCCTCACTCTGAGGTCTCCCTCTCTCTCGTTCCCTCCCCCTCACTCTCAGGTCTCCCTCTCTCTGAGGTCTCCCTCTCTCTCCTTCTCTCTCTCTTCTTCTGTCTCCCTCGCTCTGTCTCCCTCCCTCGCTCTCCCTTCCTCGCTCTCCCTCCCTCTCTCTCGCTCTCCCTCGCTCCCTTGCTTGCTCTCCCTCCCTCCCTCCCTCCCTTGCTCTCCCTCCCTCGCTCTCCCTACCTCTCTCGCTCTCCCTTGCTCGCTCTCCCTCCCTCCCTCTCCCTCCCTCGCTCTCCCTCCCTCGCTCTCCCTCCCTCACGTTCCCTCTTCCTCCCTCGCTCTCCCTCGCTCCCTCTCTTGCTCTCCCACCCTCCATCGCTCTCCCTCCCTCACTCTCCTTCTCCAGCCCTCTCCTTCCCTTGCTCTCCCTCCCTCCCTCCCTCCCTCCCTCTCCCTTGCTCCCTCTCTCTTGCTCTCCCTCGCTCTCTTGCTTGCTCTTTCTCCATTCCTCACTCTCCCTCCCTCGCTTGCTCTCCCCTGCTCCCTCACTTGCTCTCCCTCACTCCCTCCCTCCCTCCCTCTCCCTCCGGACCTCCCTTCCTCTCCCTCCTTCGCGCTCCCTCTCCCTCCCTCGCTCTCCCTCACTCCCTCTCTCTCTTGCTCTCCCTTCCTCCCTCGCTCTCCCTTCCTCACACTCCCTCTCCCTCCTTCGCTCTCCCTCGCTCCCTCTCTTGCTCTTCCTCCCTCCCTCTCCCTTGCTCTCCCTCCCTTGCTCTCCCTCGCTCTCTCCCCCTCTCCCTCGCTCCCTCTCTCTCGCTCCCTTGATTGCTCTCCCTCCCTCGCTCTCCCTCCCTTGTGCTCCCTCTCCCTCCCTCGTTCCCTCTCCCTCACTTGCTCTCCCTCCCTCGCTTGCTCTCCCTTGCTCTCCCTCCCTCCCTCGCTTGCTCTCCCTCCCTCGCTCTCCCTCACTCTCCCTCCCTCACTCTCCCTCCCTCCCTCCCTCCCTCACTCTCCCTCCCTCGCTCTCCCTCCCTTGCTCTCCCTCGCTTGCTCTCCCTCCCTCACTCTCCCTCCCTCTCTCGCTCTCCCTCGCTTGCTCTCCCTTCCTCCCTCGCCCTCCCTTGCTTGCTCTCCCTCCCTCCCTCTCCCTCCCTCCCTCTCCCTCCCTCTCCCTCCCTCACTCTCCCTCACTCCCTCGCTTGCTCTCCCTCCCTCCCTCGCTCTCCCTCCTCACCCTGCCTGTGTGTGCCGGGCTGTGACAGCTTCCAGGCGCACACACACAGCCGCACCCAAGCACTTCACAGGTCTTTAAAAGACCATTAGCGTGTTAATGAGGCTTTGTCACCTCCCAGCGCCCCTGCAGCCCCACTCTGACTCTGGCGGGAATCACTCGCCCCCCACAGAGCAGCAGAGTCTGACTCGCGCACTGGTTGCAGACATCTTAAAAAAATTTTTAAAAAATAACTCGGATACAATGTCTGCAAGGTCCGCGGGCCACCAGGGAAGGCTTGCCGGGCCGCCACCGGCCCGCGGGCCATACTATGAGTACCCCTGGTCTAGGGCATCTCCCCTAACCAAAACTAACCAAGATTCCTTGACGAGTAAGTAACAGCAACATTTAATTATGCTTCTAAACACTTTAAACTCAAAGCAAACAGTTTGGGAAACATTAAGGTACATTACTTTTCACCTTCTGCTAGTTAAGACAAGTTGAACAAAAACATCCTTCTCACTTTACCCCCCAATAGAATTCAACCCTAAACAATGATTAAGGGACAGAAAAGGAGCAATTAGAATAATTTTAAAACTCTTATGAGTTCATGATCTTCAATGCAGGGAAGTACCAAACAGTGCACCATTACCCATTGTGTAGTGTGACCCCACCAATGGTGTAGCGCATCACCACACATAACATAGTGTACCATCACCCTCAGACTAGTGTAACATCACCAGCTGTATAGGCTTATTAGGGCTAGCAAGATCAAGATTAGTGTTACAGCAGAGGGACTGCTTCGCTTCGGTATGCCACACAAACAAACTATCTATCCACCCGGGAACTAGGTTATGATGCCTAAGCATTTTTCACTTCAATGTAATGCCAAGTCACAATGTCAAAACTGGATAAGAGAACTTCGTTGGCCCAACACAGAACATCGAAATGCCAACCAGGTATATTACATACGATTAAACCCAGATCTTTTGACTGGGTGTGAGTGTTTGATTGATTCAGATGCTCCGTCCATCACCACCCCCTTTTGTACCTCTTTTGGCCGCCATAAGTGTGGCAGGGTATGCTCAGACGTGAGTCCCTTGCTCACTTTGCCACTGGATTCAAGCAAGCCGGGCTGAAGACGGCTGGAATGCCAGAAACCGGTCCTCGGAAGCTTGTTTCCGGTCCAGGGAAGACATGGCTTGGCAGTTCGGGCTGGACTGTTCCCATCAGGCACAGGGTCAGACTGATTTGCATATAGCCATGTCTGAACTGGGGTGGCAGAGTGGGCTAAAGAGCGGTGATGGATTAAACCCAGATCTTTTGACTGGGTGTGAGTGTTTGATTGATTCAGATGCTCCGTCCATCACCACCCCCTTTTGTACCGATATTACATACGCTGCCATCTAATGGATTTCCATGGATGAAGTAGTATGCTACTTGTTTATAAATAACTTTCATTGCCTTACCGCGATTATGAAGTGTTACATGTATGCACGCCACCAATCTGATTTCAGTTGGGTTTACAGTTATTCTTTAGTATGAATAAACCAACGAAGTTCAGCAATTAAAATGCATCATAGTGGTTGGGTTTGGCTCTGCTAATAAGAATGTATTTCCATCCAAGCAAACCTTTTTTGCGTAACACTAGGATAATAAAAGACTGGGAAACAAATAACCTTCTAACCAATACCATGCATTTTGTGTGCAACTCTTTGATGACAGTTCAGAGGTAACTGTGCTATATTAGGATTATAACTTATGAACTGCAAGTAGCAAAAGGATCTCTGTGACAAAAGCAATAATCCACTAGGCTATCTACAAAATATAGTTTGTGGTCTACATGGTACACATTCATTGCAGCAGGCACATTAACTGTGTCTCTGAGGTCAGCGTCAGGTGCAGCTGCACTGGTCATACTGCCCTAGAGCAGGCCTGGAAAAACATTCAATTAAAACATTTTCTTGCATCCAATCTACCAATTGTCAAACCCAAAAAAGATAAGTCGCTGCAGCCAATACTGTTTAGTGCAGAAGACCATACTACTTATTCCTGATGCAGACCACCCCTGAGTAATAATGTTAAGTCTTGTGGCCTATTGGGACATTATCACCCGTCCTGGTGATAGAAAACTCTTCCACCAGTTTAGAGTGGGAACACTCCCCCTAAAATCGTTTACTAAAAAGTAGCGGGATGACCATGATATAAAATGTGACACTTGTTTAACTGAGGACGAGACTCTATTGCATGTCCTGTTTGTGTGCCCTGCATACAAGAGCCCTCGGCTGAAATGGCTCAAGCCGGTTTGTACAAAGTTTGGAACTAGATCTTGTCAAACAGCCCTGCGTATCTTAAAATCTGAAACTTCCGAAGTCATACTTGTTGTTGGTATGGCTAAGTTTCTGAGCTGGACTTGGGTCCTTAAAAAGGAAAAACCTGCAAGGCATTATGTAATCTATCTGCTTATGCATTGGTGTACTCAAGTTTCCCCCACGCCATTCAGTCCAATATTGAAGACTGTAACCAAGCCCTGGGTAATTATGCATTAAAAGCCCTGGGTAATTATGCATTAATGGGATTTTATATGACATGCTTTTTTTAACAAAATATTCTTGTATGAAATGTTATGCCTTTTTATATCATATTGTATTTGTCTCAATGTGTCTTTAATGATTGATTATGATGGAATAAAGACGGAAATTGAAATTGAAAAATATCAAAACATTGCTTTCAATTGTTTAACCACTCATTTCCACAAAATGTTACTAAAAGTCAAGGTTTTCTATAACCACTATTTACTTCCTTTGCGTCTTTGAATATGTTACAAATTATCAATTGGAGGAAATGAGTGTGACCCTCTCACGTGTGACAGCAAAGATCATTGTTTTTCAAGAGGGAAATTTTTCAAGCTTTGCTTTAGATTCACTGAAATTTAAGAAAAGTCTTTCTTTCCTTGAAAATCTCTGTTAAGCTGCTGACTAACATCACAACTAAGATAATACCGCAAGAGCCACCCAAAACAAGTAGCAGAAGTAGCCTTTTAATGCGATTACTACATCTGCCAAACATCCAGGTAGAGAAACCACCAATCCTGGGGCCAAGAATATTTTGACTTGAAGTTATTTCCAACAATGAAGTTCATTTTTTTTAAATAAAAACTCTATTTGCACTGCACAGTTACTGGAAGCCAGATTACTATTTTAGTGTTTTCAACACTTTGCAGGAAAATGTGAAACACATCTCCAAAGATTTCAGTTTGATTTTAAGCAAATTATGTTTTTTACCAATAATCTATGAAAAAATGATTTCCTTATCTGCAGCAAAATGAAATTTGGACATTATTTGTAAAGCGTACTAAAATGTGTGTACATTTTCTCAATATGGTGAACCATCTGTATTTTAAGCATTTCTTTTCAGTGAATTGCAACAGAACTGACCTTAATAGAAGTGCCAGAACTTTGATGTGTGGCAGATACAGATAACTCATCAGGACAAACTCATGCTCGCTAATAGTAGGTGTTTGGAACTCCATGGTAGATATCAAAATTAAGTATTGTGTATATCCTAGGCCATTGTTCTTCGATATGATGATACAAAGTTACAAGACAGTTTGTTTTTCTACTCAACACTGCTTTTTAGCAGGCCACACAGGTTGTCAAGTCCTTGGTGGATGGACCACAACACCAGGCTCCACTACTCTTGTCCACACCAACAGTCAGCTCTTCTTGTATGGTTGGCTCCCTCTGCTCACACATGGTTCCATAGCCTTTTCCCTTATTTCTGGGATGCTGACTGTCGCTCAGATACCAGCTCTGGTTGCACAGTAGTCCTCTGGGGACTCTTTGGAGCTCCCCGTCCCTGTTCCAAGATAACTGAGAACTAGAACAACAAGTGGTTCAGAAGCTCCCACAGGTATGGCAGACAGGGGATGCAGTTGCCTGTCTGACCTTGTAGAAGTGGTTTGGGTTGGTTCTCCTTTTATGTGTCCTTCTTAGAATGTCTCAGAAACTCAGCCTTTGTCTTGACTAATACTCTTCACAGCAGGGACAGCTGCAGGCTGGAGCACCCACAACTGAGGCACAAAGGGCATGAGTAGTCTGCACCTATCTACGAACAGCTACACCTGACAGTGATTAGGAAGAGACTAAAGGAGGCTTTTCTCCAAAAATATCCTTCGCACACAAACAACAGGAAATACAAACATGTCCTTCCCCACTGCCATCCATCAAATGACAGGTTAAGGAAGATTATTCAGCATCCCTCTGTAAGATAAAAGATCTAATAACATTTTCAAAGGGGAAGCCTGTTGCTCCGAGGCATGTGCTACTTCTGTAGTGTACAACATGCTTCTTGTAGGGAGTGCACTTTACGTATGGTAACCCCCTTCACACTTAGTACTCTAATGCTGATGGTACGACTCTGAAAGTGCTTTGGAGCCTGTTACCCATGTCAGAGATCCAGTGCTTTCTCCCTAAAACTGCTATGTGTTAATTGGTAACCCCAATTGGCAAAGGACTTCAACTCCCTTATACGTCCCTAAAAAATTGTACCAGTGGCACCCAGGGAATGGGATTTAAAGGGGTCACCAGGGCCTGAAGCACTGTTTGTGCCACTATGAGTGACCCAAGTAAACTACTGACAACAGACCTGCCTTTGCAGACTACAGGAGCAGAGTAAACTGGTCAAACTCAACTGTGTGGCAAAGTTAATGCACTATCTTTCATATATGCCAGTCAAGCCTAAGGAAGGTCTACTAAAGCCCAGGAGACAGGTTGCACTATATTAACGGTATATACATGTAAGTGTTAGCTTGTATGCCCTCATAGCAGCCTTTCCCAATAAAGGACACTATAAGTGATAGACGGTCCATAGGATAACATGGGCTGGCACTCAAGCAAGCCAAAGGTTGGCAGCTCCCTTATTTTACCACCTAAATATGTTGTTTTGGTATCAAAACAAGTGCCTCTACACCCCTGACAGAAATCTTGTATCGAGGATGATGTGTCATGCACCAAAGTGGCTACCTAAGAGGTTGCCCACAAGGTTGCCCCAGCCTTTCCTGTGCTCTGGCTGACAGCCCGCGCTTGCTGCCACCAAGACAGGATTGTGACCCCTGCCAATCCTCCTAGGAGTCAGAAATATTGGCCAGGACAGGAAGGAGGTGACGCCTCCTTCCCTGACATGCTAAGGAAGTGGCACTTCAAGGGGATGAGCTTCAAAGACTCTACTGCCTGTGAAATACATCCAGGCTGCCTCCGAACGGAGGAGATTGCCCTTCCCCTGCCCCCAGACACATTTGCACCCAGGCAGGTGGGACAATTAGGTAGTCAGGAGGGGTACACCCCCAGAAGCCTGGTCACACTTCTAGGGTGGGCTAACATGTGTGCATATTTGAGGATGACTTCTGCCATTTTTAAAAGTGATAGAAAAGATGACCTACGTACCCGGATGTGGTCACCTCAGGGGTGAAATCTAGGATTTAAGTGCTTCCCCTGACACCAGAAACTCAGTTCTGAACCAACTTGAATCAAAGATAATAAAGATACCTAAGTCTGGCAACAGGACTTGCATAAACCAAAAGAGAAAGACTCTGGACCTGTGGCAACACTCCTGGAACTGCACAATTGAGACTCTCCCTAGGCTAAAGCTAATTTCCCCAGACAGAGGGACCCCTGTGAGAGCCAGAAGCAACCTCAGACTCCTCTGGACTAGTGGTACTATTCCCCTGTATACTGCAGGTAAAACAACGCTCTGGATCCAAAGAATAACTTGCCAGCTGGCCCTTTGAGGGCTCGCCTAAATCCAGATGGCATAGTGAATTGTGGGAACTGCATTCCTGCCCTCCACATATTTTCAGGCAGCTACCATCTTCCCTGGGACCACCGGACATCGAAGTAGCCATCTGCTGTCCTTACTACTGCCAAGGCTTGTTGGTCACCAGTCCGGAAACTGAACACTTCACTCAATGCTGCATCTAGAGGGAACCCCATATAACTTTCACCTGACATCAGCAGCAGCAAAGTTGGGGAGAGTTTGCACACTGTACCCTTGCAGCACTGTGTAACTGATAAAAGTTGCTCTCCTGCGGCTCCTGTTCAGCACAAAGGACAACCAGGACAACTCTTCACCTAGGATCCACGGGCCAGGTGAAATTGAACTGACTGTCCTAGCTTGGCTCTGGGACACACATCACCTTTACCCTCCTTGAGTTCCACACACCTTAATGTGCAAGTGACTGATTGTCACTACCACTTTTCCCATTGACCACAATACAGCAGTTCTGCACTACTGAATTGCTATGATTGATGTCTTTCTTCTAAAATCCACAACTCCTCTTATATGTATCTGATCACGTTCGTTATGGTGTCTTAATTAATATAAAAACCTGCTTTATTTTTATAAATTGGTGTTGAACTACTTTAACGCCGTATCACTTACTTATCGTATATGTTGGTACAAGTGTTTCTAGTAAAACCTGAAAGAACTTTGCTATATTTCAAGGACCGAGCTACGGATTAATTATTGTGAATCCAAGGACCATCTTGGGGTCTGTGAGAGTATTGCATGGTTAAGCCTAACCAGCATCACCACAAAATACTCCACCGCCCTACACTACTCATAAACATATATACATCCATCCAGCTCCTTTGGAACTCTGTACTATGATTCTGTGTTCACCAAATTTCCATTAGTGAGCCAGGAGGCTTTTACTCATGTGATACAGGTACAAAGGACTCTTAACAGTAGGATTTATACAAAACAGAGTATGCTGCCACTACTGTGCTAGACGCATGACCCCTGATAGTGCAATTGGCCTGCAGTCACTTCTGAGGGCTCTCATGGTGCACCCCTTTAGGATCAGGACAGTTCCAGGACCAGTTACCTGTCAAAGGAAGGACTTGGCGTTCACATCACACTTACATTAGATTAGTGTGAGGCTAGGGTCAGAAAATCCAGAAAGCAGAATACCAGATGCTCACAGCTGGGCACGCAGGCTGGATACTCAAGTGTATACCATGCAAGGCACATTCACATCCCAACAGAATTAGCAAATTGTTTTTTAATCAGAAAGATAAGCAAATGGCCACCTCTGCCTCTTATGCAGTGGAGACATATTTTATTTCTACTGTCAAGTGGCCGTGTTGAAATAACACCTACCATGCCTAGCAAAACTATTAACCATAACATACAGGGCATAGGTATGCAAGATGGGACTATCAACAGCATAGTAGTTAGGTTAGTTGATCACAACCAATCCTATCATGCGGGGAAAAATAGGTTTGGACACTTTGATTAGGCCCTGAGATTCCGTCACTAACTAACTCATCAGAGACTGCGGTTATCCTTGGAAGACTTTAGGGTGGACATACAAGGTCCCTAGATTTCACAATCATAATCAATGATTCCCTTGTCAATTGCTGTCATCCATTCCTGTTAGAATCTTAAACCTATTTCTCATCAGCATCTGATCCAAGCTCTGCATTTAGCCACTACCCTGTCTTCTTCAGTACAAACACAATACGATAATGTGAGAAGCTGGCCTAGTATATGATGTCTACTCATGTAAATGGGCACCTTGCACCAGTCCAGACAACCCTTATGGTGATTTAAGATGTCTTGAAACAACCAAAGAAAGCTCTTTAAGTATTAGCTGTGAAGAGCAGCCTTCAGGCTTTGTCTTGAAGGAGTGTAAAACAGCTTGTTTTACCAGAATGCAATCTTATAGTATAGATTAAAAGAACAATAACCACACCAAGTATTTATAAAAATACGTATTTATTATATAATACTCTATAGTACATTCAAATATTGCCAACATGGAGATAAACACAATGCACACAATACTTCAGCAAAGAAACATAGTAAATAGCACAAAATATACAGTGGCTCGGGGGGGGGGGACCAAACCATATACTAAGAAAGTGGTATAAGAACCATGACTCGGATCAAGACAGGGTCGAGAGGATGTAGAAGTGCTGGGACCTCAAGGAATCACCCAAGGGGAGTAGATAGGGACCCCACAGAGAGCAGGTGCAGTGCGGAAACATGAACTCGTGTATGTCTATGTGCAAATGGCAGTTGTATTTTTAAAGGTTAAGGACCCTTCCCAGCGGACCAAGGTTGGATTCTTTTTGAGAGGTACCTGCAAGCAGAGGGGACAGAGTCTATGTCACTCAGGGGTGACCAGGAGATTTGGAAGACAAATGCCCTCCGATGTTGGGTGTTGCAGATGGATGACGATGACCTTGACATTGCAGCTGTGAGGACCAGGCAATGCTGATGAGGACCAGGAGTTGAACATAAGCTATCCCACAGGGGAAGTCGAGTGCTGAGGGGTCGATGTCCGGCGGGAGCACCAAGAAGCCTCGGCAAAGGCAAGCCACGCAGGAATCAAAAAAGGAGCAACATCGGGACCAGCAAGGTCCAGGGGACTCACCAAGGCAGGGGAGTTAGGGCAGGCCCCTTGCAATCAGGGAAGCCCAAAAGAAACAAATGGGACCCACAAGTGAACCCAGAGGTCACAGGCACTGGAGTCGCAAGAGGACCTCAAGCAGCTCACCAAAAGATGCAAGCCACGATGCACACAATGTGGTGTGGCTGAAGATTCTGGACACTGAAGGCGCTCAAGGTTGGAGCTCCTTGGAGCCTGAAAATCTTCTTGCAAATAAGCCAACAAGCCTTTGCAAATGCAAGTTGGTCACAGTGCACATGAGTTCAGTTATTGCAACCCCCACAAAGGACAATGGCCTAAAAATTGGTGAGAGAGCAGGGCAGGCCTTGGGGGCTGTGGAAACCCAACACCTGTAATGCAGAGCCCATTGAGTCCGGAAGAGCTCAGTATCTGCAGTCCAGTCGACTTAGTTGTGGTGCCTGTAAATGCAGGGGCGTGACTTCTTCACTCCAAGGGAGATTACTTCAGATGTGTTTGATGCTTCAGAGGCCTTGAAAGCTTCCTGTATGCTGCACAGGCACAGACGATGCAGCAGACTGGAAGGAAGATGAAGTCAGGCCCAAACGAAGTCCAGCGAAGTCCAGAGTGCCCAGACAGTAGAAGTGCAGGGGTGTCTGATCTGAATCTTATCCCACGATGAGTCTAGGAACCTAAACCCAGTTAAGCCCTTAAGTACCCTAGGGAAAGAGTTGGGAAGAATCATGGAACCCTCCCATGGGAGGGTCTGGACAGGGGGGAGGTTACTCCCATGTCCTTTGTCCAGTTTCGCGCTAGAGCGGGAGCCAACGGCTCCCTGAACTGGTTTGAACTAGACTATGCATGGGGACACAAAGTGTGCCCCTCATGCAGACTTTCCGGCGCTGGCACTTAGTTGTGGTGCCTGCAAATGCAGGTGCGTGACTTCTTCACTCCAAGGGAGATTACTTCAGATGTGTTTGATGCTTCAGAGGCCTTGAAAGCTTCCTGTATACTGCACAGGCACAGACGATGCAGCAGACTGGAAGCCTAATACACTGAATCCTGTCTGGTAGGTGGTCCCACCTCCCTGTGACAGAATGCCTATTGTTCTACCTTCCTCTGCTCGAGCTTGGCTCAGCAGCAGGAGGGTAGAAATCTGTCTCTGGTCGGTAGCAACCATTTTGTGCTGTCCAGGACTAGAAGGCAGGTACTGGGAACACTGAGAACCTAACAGAGGTCTCTTCCAGTGCTTTGAATTGTACCTTCCACACCGCTTATGATGTGGGGGTATGATTCCAACATGTTGGATACCAAACATGACAGTATTTGTTTCAGCCGTTTTTGAGATAGTCATCGTATAATTATGTGGTGCCACTCTGTGTAGTATATGTCTGCTTCACTGACAACCCAGGAGAATGGACTCCGTAGGCTGGAGGGGTGTCCTGCTCATGCAGGGGCACCCTCTGACTTAGAACCAAGCACCCTGCCTTCAGGATTGCAAAGGCCTGCTAAAGGGGTGACTTATAGGTTTTAACTGCAGTGACCCTTAGATATATTAAACCTATTTCAGTAAGTGGTGCATGTACCACGTTACACAGGCTGCAATGACGGACCTGTAGTTCCATTTTGCATGGTCTCCCATGAGTGGCATATTGCATGCTTCAGCTCATGGGAGACCTTTAGGGCACCTATGCCATGGGTACCTTAGTACCATATACTAGGGACTGATAAGGGTACCCCAGTATCAAATCTGGTGTGTACCTAAGTACTCAACACAACAATTTAGGGAGAAAGCAGATAGACTGGGGTCCTGATTAGCAGGATCGCAGTCAGACTAATCAAAAACAGCATCACAGCAAGCAAAAAGTGGGGTAACCATAAAAGTAGATCCTACGTTCCTACACATAATATTTATTTTTAAATTATAATTTTAATTTAAAAGCCAGTAACATTATGGAGTCCTATAGAAAAAGTAAGGTTTTTTCTTAAACATCTTTGTAGGTTACCATGTTAAAAATATATGTAACAGTAATTGAGTATACCATGCACTAATACTTGCAAGGAGCTAGGAGTCTGTCATGCAAAGGCTCTCAGTTGTTCAGCGACACAGGTTACTGTGATTCAATGTAGAAAAGTCAAGGAGAGTCAGGGTGGTCTGATATAGCAAGCACTATAAATGGACCCATTTACTTCATTAAACCACCCCTTCCTTAACTCGCCTTTCATTTCCACTAATAAGCCAATTAGTACCTCTTAAAATCCTGTCATCCGTGAAACCTCTTACGGCTCTGTTTCTGTTCCCTTCGTCATCCTTAGAGCTAGTGGGGGGCTGCTGCGGCACCGTCTGTGTTTCTTTTCTCTGCTGTGGATGGCTAAGAGGGCACAGCGGCCATTCACTGTGTTGCAGGGCTGGTTGGTGAGGCCCACAAAGTAGGTACGTTTTGATTTTCTTATTTATTGTTGTTTCCATGGTGCAAGGGTCCTGCAAGGGATCTGTAGTTTAATATTTGTGCTTCTGTTCTTCCTCCTGCGGTGCAAAGAGTCCCAGGCAGGATTTAAATCTTTTTTTTTACTCCCACTTCCATCACTTATGGTGTAGTGAGCCCGTAAATATTGAAAGCAGGTGTTACTGCACTGGCTTCAGCGATTTTGTGTGATGCGGGAAGCCAGTGGCAGATTAGATTTTCCTTAAAGTGGGTAATGCTGATCGTGTTGGCCAGGGCGTCTGTGCTTCTAAATAAGACTCATGGAGACCCCACCCTTGATTATTTAAATTACTGGAGGGGGATATTTTTCATTCTCTCCTTTCCTCTTTTCAGACCCTGTTTTTGGATCATTACAAAGATAAAGGAGATGATCTCTATTTAATCTTTAAAAAAAGGAAGGGGCCATATGGGAGGTATCAAGGGCTTTGTCTGACAGTTTTTTTATTTTTTATATCTTTTAATAATTAAACATATATTAAAAAAACATACATATTTGATGGAATGGTATTTTTGGGATTATGGATATGAATAAGCTTTCTTTTGAAGTAAAATTATGTATTTTGTAAAATTTCTTGATTGCGCCCTTGCATCTTTGTGATCTTACCAAGTTCAGGAATCCAGGCAACATATGTGCTTTTTCCTCCTGCTATCCTTCATTCTGTTTGATTCTTTTTGTGTGACAAGCACTGGGAAGCACTCGCAGAAGGAATATTATACTTCTCCATCTTCCTGTGGGAGTTATATCTTCATGGAGTAAGAAATTGTTGCCCAAGATCCCGCTCTCCTACAGTTTCTGAGAAAGAATTTCAAGAGATGGTCAGATCTTTATCCGAGGTCTATATTCACCAACTCTCCCCCTTGTCCATCTCCTCTCCTTCCTTGTGTTCCTCATCTTTTCTAAGATACATTGACAAAGATGTGTTGGTAATGACTAATGCTCAAGACATTGTTGTCGTACAATCTGCTTTAGAAGCAATGCACCCAAATATGCAGAATGCAAAAAGCACACCACACACAATGCATGTAAAATATTTAGAAAATCATCACCGCCCCCAGACCTGCATGAAGCAAAATATTATTGTTAAATCCTTATTTTTATATGGGGATATCTGGACCTTGGAATGTGGGCATTCCTCTGCAATAAATTAAAGGGATATATCTGTTTACCCTTGTTGAAGCTGCTGCTGCTGATGTCATACTAAACTTTGACAAAACCTTATCGCAAGAGAAAACTCTCTTTAGGCATGATTTTTTGGAGTTTGTGTGTGTGTTTTCTAATATATAAACAATATAAATAGGCCAATCTAAGCTCTTTAGCTTACCTATTTTTAGGTCTCGCCTTTACCATTCCGCAGGAATGGGAAATGGGGAGAATTCAAGTCGGCTATTTTCTCTTCAAACCAAAGGGCTTTCAGCCGCGGTTTTCTTGCAGTTCACGTGAATCACGTGATCAAACATGCACGAGCATTCACGTCCAGGGCTTCTCCTCCCCTAGCAGCACTCCTCCCACACCAGCAACTCTCCCCTCCCACACCAGCACCTCCCCTCTCTCTCCCCGCAAACACAGCCTTGCCCTAGCAGCACTCCTCCCACACCAGCAACTTCCCCCTCCCACACCAGCACCTCCCCTCTCTCTCCCCGGCAAACACAGCCTTGCCCTAGCAGCACTCCTCCCACACCAGCAACTTCCCCCTCCCACACCAGCACCTCCCCTCTCTCTCTCCGCAAACACAGCCTTGCCCTAGCAGCACTCCTCCCACACCGGCAACTCCCCCCTCCCACAACAGCACCTCCCCTCTCTCTCCGCGACTTCCCCCTCCCACATCAGCACCTCCTCTCTTTCTCCCCGCCAACACAGCCTTGCCGTATCAGCACTCCTGCCACACCAGCACCTCCCAGTAAAAAAAAATGGCGGCCGCGCATCTAGTTTGTTTACATCTCTGCCATACCCCACTCCTTGCCTTTCCACGTCCCAGCGCTCTTTTCTCCCCCTTTCTTCACCCAGCTTTCTTTCTTTGCCTTCCCTTCCTCCTGCTCGGTGTACCCTCTCCCCATGCGTCTTCAATCTCCCTTGCACACACTGTTTCAGAGACACGCTTTCCGTTCGTGCAGCACGTGCAGTGGAACCGGACGCAGAAAATACATAAAATCAAATAATTTACATTTGTCCAAAGACTCCATAGCCTATCCTTCCTACTACGCTCTTCCATCCTTTCTTTTTACATAGAACTCACAACACTTTCAAAGTTTTAAGTGACGTATTTTCCGACAATAAATAAATATTTATAACATGCGTCTTCAATACTATATACTAACTACAGCTGTATGTGTTCTTAAATAGCACACCCTTCGTCACTGCTCTCCCCTCTCCCTTGCACAAACTCTTTCAGAGACATGCTTTCCGTTCGTGCAGCAGGTGCAGTGACACCGGCCTCAGCAATCCATACTATCAAATTAATTTCCACTATTTCAATGGATGGGACACATACACGAAAAACATCTCTGTTCGTGTCTCTTTGTTATCACGGCCGCCAACATGCACAAACAGACAACAGACTTTCTCTTTTCCATTCACGCACAGAAACACGTACACGTTGACCACATTTACACGTGCTTCTTGCAAACAAACACCCCCTTCCTTGTGTCTCATTCATTCATCTACACGTTTCTGCCTTTCCTATTCAGACGTGCACTTTTTTTTCATTTTAAGCATAACACCCTGTCTTTTTTTTTTTCATTTTAAGCATAACACCCTGTCTTTCAATTGCTGAAACAATAACACCAAAACATCTCTCTGTTCCATTCAGCACGCAAGGCAACATGCACAAACAGTCCACCAAAATCAGCTTTCTGGTCGTGGCTCTTGCTTATTCTATCTTAATCAGGCCCGTCCACACGCACAACAGTAACACACAGCCCACACACTCTATCTCTTTTCCATTCATCCACGGAAACATGCACCCGTTCACAACATTTACACGTGCATCTTGCAAGCATACCCACCCTGCCTTAGCTTATCCCCCCCTGTCTTAACTTCAGTCTTATTCATTCATCTGCACCTTTCGGCCTTTTACTCGCGCAAATACGCACTAAAAGAACAAACAGTCTAGACTCTTTCACTTTCATGCACGACAACTTTTTTTTCTTCTTTCTTTTCCCCTCTGTAAGGTGGGGAGGGGGCCAGAGTCAAACGTCTGGGGCCTAACCACCCCAGGAGACTGAATTGCTTTCATCAGAGTCGTAAAGATTGTAATCTGTTGTCGGCCTTCCGCGGGGAAATGCAAATGTTAACTAAAGAGACCGAAAGGCGCCTTTTTTTCCGCCAAACCATAAAGCAAGGGAAGCAACTTTAGAAACAATGTGTCAAGCGGCACGTTCTTTTACACTGTCGATGACATGCACGTACAATGGTCTTATTGTTGTTCATTATTTTTTTTTTTATAGTTACGTTTCATAGTGCAAAGTTACACACAAAACATGCTTAGCAACATCCCTAAGGGCCTGCTTACGCCATTCACCCACAACAAAACGACGATCATGAGACGACATTTTACGTGTGCGGACAAAGTTAAACATTCAGTATGAGCCTACAAAAAATTTGTAGGATTACAAAAAACACTTCTGTTTTTGGTGGTGACTTGTGCTGTCACCGACAACGCACTAAGCACAGCTCAACATGTGTCTCCACTCTCCCTTGCACACACTCTATCACAGACACGCTTTCCTTTCGTGCAGCAGGTGCATTGGAACCGGCCTCATAAATCAAGAAAAACAAATAATTTGCCTGTCTTTCAATTGCTGGAACACATACACGAAAAAAACGTCTCGGTTCGTCTCTCTTTGTTATCCTATCCCAATCACGCCCGCAAACATGCACAACAACCAGCTCACAGACTTTCTCTCTTTTCCATTGACGCACGGAAATACGTACACGTTGACCACATGTAAACGTGCATCTTGCAAGCAAACCCCCCTGCCTTCTGTCTCATTCATTCATCTACACATTTCTCCATTTCCTATTCAGGCGTGCAGTTATTTTGGTCCTTTTAAGCATAACACCCTGACTTTCAATTGCTGAAACAATTACACCAAATCATCTCTCACTTCCATTCAGCACGCAAGGCAACATGCACAAACAGTCCACCAAAATCAGCTTTCTGGTCGTGGCTCTTGCTTATTCTATCCCTATCAGGCCCGTCCACATGCACGACAGTAACACACAGCCCTCAGACTCTATCTCTTTGCCATTCATCCACGGAAACACGCACACGTTCACGTTCACAACATTTACACGTGCATCTTGCAAGCATACCCACCCTTCCTTACCCTATTCCACCCTGTCTTAACTTCAGTCTCATTCACAACACACATTCGTCACATAAATGCACACCCTCGAAAAACAACACTGCTGCTCACTCAGTTTGCACAGGCAGATCACACCACTTCGCCACATCTTGAAAATTATTTTGAGTGAAAATTAACAGAAAATATTGGACGGCATTTTAGACACATTTGTCCCATGACTCCATAGGCCATCCTTCCTACTACGCTATTCCATCCTTTCTTTTTACATAGAACTCACAACACTTTAAATAAGTGACGCATTTGACGACAAACAAATTATTTATAACATGCATCTTCAATACTATATACCAACTACAGCTTAAAACTTGCACACCCTCACTCACCTTCACACACTCACACCCTCATAACACTCGCCCTCACTCACCCACACCTAGCATCACACACACTCACACCCCATTACCCTCACCCCCTCATCTTCAGACACCCTCACCCCCTCACCTTCAGACACCCTCACCCCTCTCACCCTCACAACTCTCACACCCTCACTCATACTCACACAGTCACCCTCACTCGCCCTTACACACCATCACACACCCTCACACCCCCTGACCCTCACATCCACTCACCCTCAAACTCACACCGTCCAAGTCCACCCTCCAAGTCCACCCTCCAACACCACCCTACAACTCCACCCTACAACTACTAATCCACCCTCCAACTACTAATGCACCCTCCAACTACTAATCCACCCTCCAACTCCAAAAGTAAATAGCATTAGGCAACATTTAATTCAATAACAAAACATCAGATTACACACTTGTAGGTAGTCAAAAATGAAAACTTAATGCATCGCAAGGACAGTGCACAAATTAATACATAAAAACGCAGTAAAGGATTGTTAAATATAACATTTTTTCAAGAAAAAAAAAAATCCGAAGAAAAAAGGGAAACATCTGAATACACAGCGAGTAATACACCAATTTAAAAGGGGACAAAGACCTCTAAAGGACAAAAATTCACAACATAAAGCAGTCACTAAAGTAAGGGGAAGTAAATAAACCATTAAACAATGGTGGAAATAATCCACAAAACAAAGAAAGTGCGTAATCACAAGAGCACTAGACCTCACATCCTACTTGCAATTCACTAATAAGTACAAGAAAGAATTTCACTCAAACTAAACAACAACAACAATACAATTTTTAAAGGTGGCTTCATACTTATACTTTGCCACAATTAATGCACATCTGTAGTCGGAAATTTATAAGGAGGTAAACATTGTCTCGAATAAGCAAACACAGACAAAATCAATGTGCATCTATGTTAATGCAAGCCAAGCTTTTGCAGTGCAAATTGATGTGTACCATACAAAAAAATGATTACTTTTGACATGCATTATATAAAAAACGTTACTGATGTGTTTGTTTTTTGATTCAGCGTTAACAACAGCATCAATCAACATTACATAGGGCAGGATTAGCTTTCTCAAAAAACGCTTCACAACATTAATACATTTGAAGTGTACAATATTCACAAGGAAAAAATGATCACTTATAGGCATCATCACTATGAATCACACCCTCACCCACCCTCACCCTCAGCCGAACACACCCTCACTCATCCTCACCCTACATCACACTCTCACACTCTCACAACCTCACACCCTCAATCACACTCATACCCTCACACACCATCACTCACCAACACACGCTCAGCCTCACTCACAACAGCAAATGCCCAGACACTCACATCCACTCACACTCACACTCACACCGTCCAAGTCCACCCTCCAACTACACCGTAAAACACATAAATAGCGTTAGGCAACATTTACCCTCACCCCCTCATCCTCACACACACAATATTATGCTTCACTTTCATTCATAATGTCAAAGACGTAATCTATTGTGTCTTTTATCACCTAAGCTTACTTTGGGGACTCTTGCAAATTCTTGTTCTCCCACACAAGGGCACCCTGCTCCTGCGGTGAACACTCCTAGACTGGATTAACACATTACTATCACACACAACTTGTTCATCATCAAACAACCAAGCTACAGGTAGCACCCTTTACACCACATGCTCAGACTGTGGATCGTTGCTTCGTCCACAAGGCACTACACAGGAGTCCCCCAGGTCACGGATTCAGAACCTTCTGAAAATGTCCGCCTACCCACAAATAGGAAACATCAAAAAGGTTTCTGGCAACTTATCAACCTAACAATAATGCTATGCTGAAAGAAGATGCCTTCACTCTGAAGGGTACATTGTCTGGAACTATCTTCACCTCCAATTAACACCTACAGACAACTTCCGCCGTTTAAAAAATTCACATCATTATTAAACTAGCATGCTCTTTTTATTCGAGTACTATACAGCAAGTTTTTTACACACTATTATTAACGTTTCACATCAACTACTTTAAAAAAAATAATCTACGCTATCCTTTTGAGACCTAGACAAACAACTACAAAACTAAGGCCAAACAACAAAACGAAAATGCAAAAAAAAAAAAATATATATCAAAAAAATGCACAAGATCTGTTACGCACCAAGTAAATAAAAACGACACTAGCTAACAATCACATAACTAACTCATAATACCTACATTATTAACACCTTTAGGTAACACTCACAAAACTAAAAATTTAAAAGCGAAACAATCAACACAGATAAAAGAAGGAATAATGGAAATAACGTCAACATACATTTGCAAATTAAAACACAAAGAAACATCCACATTTGCAGTTGCCTTACATTATTCGCATATTTCGTTAATAAAGATTAAAAACATAACTAACATTCGCAAAAGTATACATTTACACACCTTCAATTAAACACTGTGCCTCCGAAACATTTACAAACATTGTCATTGTAAAAATAAACAATTTAAATCATTAAAACTTATCACATCCAGTTATTACATAAATACAAAGTACATACTTCTTCTAAGTTAAAATACAGATCATGTACGTAAAAATACAAATACAACCAATAAATACATTAAAATTGACACAAACAGACATTATATATCAACTTTATAAACAGTTAATTAACTATATTTTAAGTAAATAACAAAAAAGTCATATAGTCGCGAACAAAAGATTTACATTTTTATACAAAAAATAATATTCTTTACTTTATACATACTATCAATACTACATTCGAATACATAAATAAAACAGTTAGAAATAAAGTCTTACCTGTCTAACGACGCAACAACAGCACAGGAACAAGAACACGCCTTCTGCGCCCCG
The DNA here is from genome assembly GCF_964263255.1 of Lissotriton vulgaris. Classification (NCBI taxonomy): domain Eukaryota; kingdom Metazoa; phylum Chordata; class Amphibia; order Caudata; family Salamandridae; genus Lissotriton; species Lissotriton vulgaris. The sequence continues at coordinate 1,377,256,102 of NC_141695.1, forward strand.
CGAATCTCGATCTTCTGGGGAATTCCACCGTTGACGCACGCCAATCGAAACGCAACGTCAAAAACGTAGCGCTCCGATTGGCTGAAATAAAACGTCAATCAAAAATTGTACACTTCCAAAAGGAAAGCAAAAAAAAACTAGACCAATGACCTACTAAACGTAGGTTGCGTGAAGGGGACGCATTGCGTCCGCCATTTTTTATTTAAAATACATACATAAGCATCAACAAAGGCAGTCAACATATTACTAAACACAAAAAAATACAAAAAAGTTACATACACATTCCATTTATTACATAATGCTAAAAAATACTTACACAACATCACATCTACAAATATACACATCACACTATAAACATAGCAACACTAAAATACACTCATACAGCACCAACAAAGCATCAATAAATAACACCACCACACAACTAAACAACTACGCAATGCTCACACATGCAACGCCACTCACACATGCAACGCCACTCACACATGCAACACCACTCACACATGCAACGCCACTCAACCACGCAACGCCACTCAACTACGCACACGCAACGCCACTCAACTACGCAATGCCACTCAACTACCCAACGCCACTCAACTACGCAACGCCACTCAACTACGCAACGTCACTACTCAACGCCACGCAACTACACGCAACTACGCAACGCCACTCAACTACGCAACACCACTCAACTACGCAACGCCACTCAACTACGCAACGCCACTCAACTACGCAACGCCACTCATCTACGCAACGCCACTCAACTACGCAACGCCACTCAACTACGCAACGCCACTCAACTACGCAACGCCACTCTACGCAATGCCACTCACACATGCAACGCCACTCACACATGCAACGCCACTCACACATGCAACGCCACTCACACATGCAACGCCACTCACACATGCAACGCCACTCAACTACGCAACACCACTTAACTACGCAACGCAACGCAACTACGCAACTACTCAACGCAACTACGCAACGCCACGCAACTACGCAACGCCACTCAACTACGCAACGCCACTCAACTACGCAACGCCACTCAACTACGCAACGGCACTCAAATACGCAACGCCACTCAACTACGCAACGCTGCCCACTCAACTACGCAATGCCACTCAACTACGCAACGCCACTCACCTACGCAACACCACTCACCTACGCAACGCCACTTACCTACGCAACGCCACTCATCTACGCAACGCCACTCATCTACGAAACGCCACTCAACTACGCAACGCCACTCAACTACGCAACGCCACTCAACTACGCAACGCCACTCAACTACGCAACGCCACTCACACATGCAACGCCACTCACACATGCAACGGCACTCACACATCCAACAACACTCAACCACGCAACGCCACTCAACTACGCAACGCCACTCAACTACGCACACATGCAACGCCACTCACACATGCAACGCCACTCACACATGCAACGCCACTCACACAGCAAACGCCACTCACACAGCCAACGCCACTCACACAGGCAACGCCGCTCACACAGGCAACACCACTCACACAGGCAACGCCTCTCACACAGGCAACGCCACTCACACACGCAACGCCACTCACACACGCAACGCCACTCACACACGCAACACCACTCACACACGCAATGCCACTCACACACGCAACGCCACTCACACACACAACGCCACTCACACACGAAAAAATACTCACGTTGCCAATAGATCTCGCAGTACGACAGTTGGAGCCATTACAATTGCAAATAACAATGCCTTTCACTTTGGTTATCATTTTTAATACATAAAGGGCTTTGTCATTTACACAACCAATAGCTCCAACTTTCCTACTGCGAGACCTATTGGCAACGCCAGTGCTTGTTCATTGTGCAGTTATTGACTTCACTTGAAAATGCAACTCGGAATCCTAGATATCCTTACTGTGCATCTGGTAGCAGTGTTTTTTTTATTTTTTTTTATTTTTGGAAAACCTTTATTGTGCATTTGTAGCAATACATATACGGGCCTACAACCCTCGGGCCGGCCACGAAAAACTGTAGCAGCACTGTCGCAAGCAATACAATGACACGGTAGCACATAATGAACACAGGCTGACATCAAAAAGTTACACCATTAATTAACGTGATAACGCGTCACAGGAGCTGTAAGGTTAATTTTAAAGGTTTTTTCTTGGCAACAATTAAAGTCCAACATTGCTGTTTCAATATAAAATACAAGATAAGGGTAGAGGAATAATAAGGCAGGGCCCGTGCAGGTGTAAACGCATCGGTGGCGGTATGTCCACCATACAGATAATGATATAAAATCAAGGTTCCGCAGGCAGCATAGGGGTCAAGTACGACCAACAGGGGTATCAGGATCAATAAACTATCTGGTGTGCACCCCCAGCCACCCGCACACAATCCCGACAAAGGCCCAAGGCAGAAAGAAAGAGAGAAATCATAAAAAGGAAAAACAAGGCACCATAGAAACCGAAAATAAGAAAACCCATCCCCCAACCCACCACCCTACACGCATGCAGAGGCTACGGCCTACCCCCCCCCCAGCAGTGTGTCTGTCGCCCAGTAAACCCGAAATTTAGCGTAAGAAAGAAAGAGGGAAGAAAAAGGAAACACGATAGTGACTGAAGTATGAGAGTAAGAGAAGAAAATCCAATCCCACTCCCATAGAACAGAAGCCCGGAGGAGGGCCAGAAACATTATTACCCAGGCTCCCAGCCCACACCTAACCTCCCACCCGACAACCACGACCCACCAGAGACCATGTCAGATGTAGCACAGAACAAGCAATTATACCAACCATGTAGCCTCCCAGTACATCGAGGGATAACACAATCCAAAATGCAACCAGCCAAATAAAGAAAACCGCAGCAGGGACCCCTCCATCTGCACATACCCCAGGACCGCCCGCACGCCGAACCCCCATCCCTCAAGCAGAAATCAGCAGCTGTGCCCACCAAATACAACCCCATGCTGGTCAATACAAAACGCCGTCAGAAGTTCCAAAATAGGTCGAGAGTCCCGATATCTGGCAGCCAGGCAAGCAAAGTAAGTACAAAGATACATCACCCCTGGCCTGAGCGTTGCAGTCCGTCCGAAAATGGCCACCGCGGGAACCATGCCGAAGGCAGAACAAAGGGACAAGATGGCCGTCCCCAACGAGGAGAAAACCTGGAAGAAAGAGGTGCAGGGTCCCGGTCCACAAGGGGATGACTGACAAAAAGGGGGGGCTTCCCAGCACACACAGGAGAAGGTACCACCGACTGAGGAGAGGATGAAGCTCCAGCAGCAAGAACAGCAAGGAAGTCCAGCAGCCGGGGTGTCAGCAAACCATGTGGAAGCAGTAATGGCAGAGGCTGAGCATCAGAGTGCAGGGTGGAGAAAGACAATGTATCCCCCTTCACGTCGGCAGGCAAGTCAGCAACACTGTCGCCAGAAACCATCAGCTCCGTGGCAGGCGCCAGCTGAAACATAGTATCCGGGCCATGGATAGTTGCAGGCAGCTGGTGTCCCGGTGCAGAAATCACCTCATCAAACTTGCGGCTCAACTCACTAGCAATTTGCCGACATGCGGAACCCAGATCCACAAGAGCCGCCAGGACCTCCACACAAGTCGGGGCCCGCTGCGGGGCCTCACAATACGGCATTTGGGTCGATGTCCCCGGTGAACAGGAGTGGGGCAGTGCAGGCAAGGCAGTACATCCAGGGGACAAAGAAGCAATCATCTCCCCAAGACCGCCATCTTTACTGCAGCAATCCAGAAACAAAGGGGGGGGGGGAGAGACGATCGAAAATCGGGATGCAGCAGGCGGGGGCGCCGGCAGGGGAGCAGATCGTATATCAGAGTGGCAAACAGCAAGCGACCCCTCGCCGCTGGTCTGAAGGCAGCCCCCGGCGCAGGCGGCGCCGCCAGCCGGAGCCGAGTCAGCCCTCCAGCCGAGTCACTCCGGAAAACAAAGGGGTTAGGGGTCCCATCCCGCCAGCGCCCACCGCATCCAAGTCCGGAGAGCCCCGGGTTAAGAAGATGACCTCGCCGTTTCACTCCACCGGCAGCAATTCTGGTATGAGGTGCGGTGCCTCCCGTGTCAGTCCTCCCAGCGCAGCGTCATCCCGCGGCGGCCAGCAGAGCGGGGTCCAGGGGGATACAATGGCGAACGGCTCGCGTTACCGTATCTTCGTCAACACGGCCGGTAGAGCCCTCGGAGGAACGCGGTCGTGATCTGCGCGTTCATGCGGTCGTGGCGCCGCGGCTGGTTATCAGGATTAATGACAGGATACCGGTGCAGGAATAAGAGGCTCGCGGAGCTGGGAGCCTACACGTCCGTCCTGTCGGCCATCTTGGCTCCTCCCTCTCTGGTAGCAGTGTTGACCAGCAGTTCCACATGATGAAGAACCAGGGGGCATATTATCAAGGGGGTTTATCTCCGCTTTTTTGGCTTTAAAAGCCAAGAAAGCGGAGATAAAATTATCTCCCTATTACCAAGCTGTCACTAACACCAGTTAGCAACAGCTAATAGGAGATAGCGACCATCTTGGGCCCCACTTTGCATGTCAGTGATATTTATCACTAATGACATGCAAAGTGAGCGTGCCAAGATGTTAGCGACTGAAAACAGTCGCTAACATCGCTATCTCCTATTACCAACTTTTGGAGATATTCGCGCTAAGCGAGAATATCTCCAAAAGCTAACACCTGCCCTGAGCAGTTCTTAGCCATGTTATCCAATGGGAGGTGGATAACATGGCTAAGAGCATTTGCTCGATAATGCATGAATATCGCTGACTTTTCAGCGATATTCATGCATTGCGGACGTTTTTTATCGCATTTGCGATAAACCTTGCTAATAGCAAGGTTTATCTGCGATATAAATCGCCGATGTGCGGCGATAATTTTTGTCTCTAAACAAGTTAGAGACAAAAATGATCGCTAGTTGTTGGTAATATGCCCCCAGGTTTGTATAGTATATGTTTGTATAAACAGCATTCTGCTGTAAGTCTGCTAGCAGAATATTATTAGAATGCTACTGTGCACTTAGGACTTGATCACACACACACGATAGTGATCAGTGCCTCCTACTGTGATTTTATGGTGCTCAGCCCTGCATAATGTGATGGTGCTCCGAAAGCCTCCTCCTCGCTGCCTGCATTGTCTGCCCTGATACCTGCTGCCTGCCGCCCTGTCACAGCGCATAGCTGATTGAACAGCAATTGGTATCGTTTTGCGTGCGCATTGCTTGTATTAATTAACGCTTTAAGGTTGAGCGCCTGCCATCGTCTATCCTCGCATTGTTTAATTATATTTCACTGCTCATAGCGGCTGATGTAACTGTGGCAGAAGCGTCTTTTTGGGAACTTAGTATCTGTATTGAGTGAGTGTAATTCCGGCTGTGCCCCAGTTTCGTTTTATCCCCGGGCGGCCATTTAAGATTGTTTGTATTTTCCCCGTGTCTCCTCCCAGACCCCGCCTCCCAGCTGACCCTCCCACACACTGTTCCACTACACTTGCCCGTCCTCTCTTTCCCTGTGACCGTCTGGATTCCCTCCATTACAGTCGCTCCCACAGCGTTCCTCTCGCAAAATCGAAAGCCTCCTCCTCGCTGCCTGCATTGTCTGCCCTGATACCTGCTGCCTGCCGCCCTGTCACAGCGCATAGCTGATTGAACAGCAATTGGTATCGTTTTGCGTGCGCATTGCTTGTATTAATTAACGCTTTAAGGTTGAGCGCCTGCCATCGTCTATCCTCGCATTGTTTAATTATATTTCACTGCTCATAGCGGCTGATGTAACTGTGGCAGAAGCGTCTTTTTGGGAACTTAGTATCTGTATTGAGTGAGTGTAATTCCGGCTGTGCCCCAGTTTCGTTTTATCCCCGGGCGGCCATTTAAGATTGTTTGTATTTTCCCCGTGTCTCCTCCCAGACCCCGCCTCCCAGCTGACCCTCCCACACACTGTTCCACTACACTCGCCCGTCCTCTCTTTCCCTGTGACCGTCTGGATTCCCTCCATTACGGTCGCTCCCACAGCGTTCCTCTCGCAAAATCGAAAGCCTCCTCCTCGCTGCCTGCATTGTCTGCCCTGATACCTGCTGCCTGCCGCCCTGTCACAGCGCATAGCTGATTGAACAGCAATTGGTATCGTTTTGCGTGCGCATTGCTTGTATTAATTAACGCTTTAAGGTTGAGCGCCTGCCATCGTCTATCCTCGCATTGTTTAATTATATTTCACTGCTCATAGCGGCTGATGTAACTGTGGCAGAAGCGTCTTTTTGGGAACTTAGTATCTGTATTGAGTGAGTGTAATTCCGGCTGTGCCCCAGTTTCGTTTTATCCCCGGGCGGCCATTTAAGATTGTTTGTATTTTCCCCGTGTCTCCTCCCAGACCCCGCCTCCCAGCTGACCCTCCCACGCTCCGCCCCCTCCACCATCCACTTATGGCCAATGGTCCCACGCGCAGCGTCCACGCGCTACGGCCGCTCCGAAGGTGCGCCAAAGGTAAGCCCGTCTACGCCCGTCCGCGCCTCGACCGCGCCCAGCGCCAGACCCCCTGCCTCTCGCGCTGCCCAATCCTCCCGCATTACCTACGATGCCACCACCCTCCTTGCCCTTAACCCGGATCGCGCCCCCAACTGCGTCCAAGCCGCTCCTGGACACACCCATGGCCCTCTCTCCTGCTACTCCTGCAAATTCAGCTGCACCGACAACATCTCCGCTACGACCACTCCACAGATTCCCGACCCCAACCACCTACAGTGCATCCTTCTCAACACCCGATCGGTGCACAGGCACGCCATTGACCTATGGAACCTACTAGACACCATCTCTCCAGACGTCGCCTTCCTTACGGAAACATGGATGAATGCTTCCTCCGCACCAGACATCACCATTGCCATCCCTGAAGAATATAAGATCACCCGCAAAGACCGTACCAGCCACACAGGAGGAGGAATCGCTATCGTCCATAAGAAATCTATCCGCATCTCAACCAGCTCTGACGCCAACCTCGCCAACTCCGAACACCTTCACTTCCAGATCCACATCGACCCCAAAACAACACTCAGAGGCACCCTCCTCTACAGACCACCAGGACCCCGCGCAAAATTCAGTGAAGACATCACGGACTTCATCTCTCCACACGCGCTCCCCTCCAAAGATTACATCCTGCTGGGAGACCTCAACTTTCACCTTGAAAAGAACAACGACCGCAACACCGCCACCCTCCTGGACAACCTCGCCAACCTCGGACTTAAACAACTAGTCACTTCCCCCACCCACATCGCAGGTCACACACTCGACCCCATCTTCACCTCCAGCAATCATGTCTCCTTCAGCCACACTACGGATCTCATATGGACCGACCACAGCTGCGTTCACTTCACCTACAACAAGCCGAAAACCATCAACCACTCCCAACCTACCCTGCAAAGAAACTGGAACAAAATCACCACGGACCAAATCTCCGCATCGCTCCTTCGAAACTCCCCAGCCCTCTCTTCTAACGCCAACGAAGCCGCCGACAACCTCACCCTATGGTTATCCAACACCGCCGACACCTTAGCTCCACTGAAAAAACGTCAAAGCAAACCTGGCAGCAAGAAAGCCTCATGGTTCAACGATGATCTCAAGAAGTCCAAGAAACTCTGCCGCTCCCTTGAAAAGGCCTGGAAAAAAGACCCAACCACCAGCACCAAGGACGCCTTCAAAAGCGCCACCCGCACTCACCACCAACTGATCCGAAAAGCCAAAAAAACAGCATTCAAGGATCGACTTGACAACAACGCCCACAACAGCAAGGAACTTTTCAACATCGTCAAGGAATTTTCCAATCCCTCGGCCAACTCCAACGACATCACCCCCTCTCAAACCCTCTGCGACTCCCTAGCCTCTTTTTTCCACAACAAGATTGCAGACATCCACAACAGCTTTGACAACCAACCCGTAAACCAACCCACCCTAACATCCGCTGACCATCTTTCCCCTGTAAACACCCTTAACGCCTGGAACCCAATCTCCACTGAAGACACCATCCGCCTGATGAATTCCATCCACTCAGGATCCCCCACAGACCCATGCCCTCACCACATCTTCAACAAAGCAGACTCCTTCATAGCACCGCACCTCCGAGACGTCATCAACTGCTCCTTCAACTCCGCTACCTTCCCAGAAGACTGGAAACACGCTGAACTCACCGCCCTTCTGAAAAAACCAACAGCGGACCCCACCGAACTCAAAAATTACCGCCCCATCTCGCTTCTTCCATTCCCGGCCAAAGTCATCGAGAAAGCCGTCAACAACCAGCTCGCCGCCTTCCTCGAAGCCAACAAATCCCTCGACCCCTCACAATCTGGCTTCCGAGCAAAACACAGCACTGAGACCGCCCTCATCGCAGCAACAGACGACATTCGAACTCTATTGGACAATGGAGACACAGTCGCCCTCATCCTCCTCGACCTCTCTGCAGCATTCGATACAGTCTGCCACAGCACCCTTCTACAACGCCTCAATAACATCGGAATCCAAGGAAAAGCACTTGAATGGATCACCTCGTTCCTCACCGGAAGAACCCAGAGAGTCCGCCTTCCTCCATTCAAGTCCGAGACCTCTGAAGTCATCTGCGGCGTACCTCAAGGATCCTCACTCAGTCCCACCCTCTTCAACGTATACATGAGCCCCCTCGCGGCCATCGCACGCCAACACAACCTCAACATCATCTCTTACGCGGATGACACTCAACTGATCCTTTCTCTCACCAATGACCCCAGCACCGCCAAAACTAACCTACACGAAGGAATGAAAGAAGTTGCCGAATGGATGAAACAAAGCCGTCTGAAACTGAACTCAGACAAAACAGAAGTCCTCATCCTAGGCACTATCCCCTCTGCTTGGGACGACTCCTGGTGGCCGGAAGCCCTCGGAAAAGCACCCATCCCGACAGACCACGCACGGAACCTTGGCGTCATCCTGGATTCTTCACTCTCAATGAACAGACAAGTCAACGCCGTATCCTCTTCCTGCTTCAACATTCTTCGCATGCTCAGAAAAACATTTCGCTGGATCCCCTCCGAAACAAGGAAAACAGTCACCCACGCTCTGGTCACGAGCCGACTGGACTACGGAAACACCCTCTACGCAGGTACCACCGCTAAACTCCAAAAGAAACTCCAACGAATCCAAAACGCCTCAGCCAGGCTCATATTAGACATCCCACGCAATGAACACATCTCTGGTCACCTTAAAGACCTCCACTGGCTACCCGTCAATAAGAAGATCACTTTCCGACTGCTCACCCACGCACACAAATCACTCTACGACATCGGACCAGATTGCCTCAACTCTCGACTGTCCTTCTACACCCCCTCCCGCCAACTACGTTCTTCCAACCAAGCCCTCGCCACTGTACCTCGCATCAACAAGACCACCATGGGTGGCAGATCCTTTTCATACCTGGCTGCTAAAACATGGAACTCACTCCCCGCCTACCTTCGCCTCACCCAGAACCACCTAGCGTTCAGAAAGCAGCTTAAAACGTGGATATTTGACAAATAATCCTCCTCCCCTTCCTAAGCGCCTTGAAACCCTCTGGGTATGTAGTGCGCTATACAAATTTTATGACTTGACTTGACTTGGCTGTCCCTTGTATTCACATGAAGACTCAGCTTACAAGTGCCATGGTAAAGGGTGCGATAGATATTGCACCCTATAAAAACCAGGACCTCAAGCATTTGGTATTTATTGGACTCAATAAATGTAAAATAATAAAAGGTAGGCCCATAAAACTGGGCTATACACAGTTAGACGTTCATTCTTATGCACTAAAATCCTAATTTCCAAATGTCTTGTGGGCAGGTGTCGTTTGCCAATATGCAGGGGGTAAAACTCAAGAGAACTTGATCATACTATCTAATGATTGGGTGTAGTAAATTCAAAATAGCTCACAATCCTCCTCCCTGTGTAAAAAGGAGTTTCCACATGGTTTATGATTTTCCTGCCCACTTGCAATCAGGGTCTTTGAAATCTAAATTTGTGAGTATTACCTCGACACCTTTTGACTCATGGTAGATTACTATTAAGCACTGGGTTTCGCCAAAATATAAACCACGCCACATTCACATAAGTTTAGTTCATAACTTGCCTAAATAAACAGTCTTCTGTAAACTAGTACGTCCTCACCTTTGTAAGCCACTTATAGCAATACATATTAGAAGATTTATGATGTTTTCTATTATAAATGTTTCTTTGTTTTACTATAAATCTGTTCCTTTTCTCTAAGTATGCTTTTACAAGCTGATTTTAAAGAGAAACAAACGTATTCTTGTGCACTGGAGTCTCATGTTAAATTCTTAATATTGGTAAGATCAGCGCATCTATAAAAATATTTATCTTTCTTAGACTGATGAAATACAGTGGCAGTCAATTTACTTGAAATCATTATTTTTGACACTACGATACAATACCAATTAATTTGTGGGGATGCGAGTTCGTTTTGTATGTATATTTGAAGAGTGAGTTTATATTAGGTGTAATTCATTCAAATGAATCTCAATTACAGTATAAAGACAATTTTGGAAATGTAAAACCAGAAAATTGTGAAAACGATAGTTTGATCTTACTCTGTTCTACAGAACTAAAAGCAAAGTATCTATTTAAAACAACCGACCGTCTCAACAACGAGTGGAACAAGTACCCTGGCTTTGCGACCAAGGGACTGGCCAGACATCAAGGATCAAAAACTGCCTGTTATTGGGATATAGTTCAAATTGTTTCTATCATTGATCTATTGGCCTGAGAGTATCACTTGTAGGGTGTGCTTTATTTAATGCTCTTCTCACAGTAAAGGGTCTCACTTCTCTTTAACTCCTGTGGAAATGCTACCCACTTAATACTGTATCTATTTGACCATTTCCAAAGAATCTGTTTTAAATCTGAACATATTAAGCATATTGGAACATTTGTACACATTCTGTGAAATTCCACAATTATGGGAGAGGTACCCTTCTAACACAAGGGACAGGGTTCAATATTTATAATAACAATAATGGATCCCTCTTGTGAAACTCACTCATGTCCACACATCTATATATTAGTCTTTTTATAAGGAAAACCACATACAATTATCATCCACACTACTATCTATACATTGAATCCTGTTTGATGTAAAAATGTCTCTCTTTATTATATTTAATAGATCCTCAATACATATATAAAAAAAATAATGCTTTGTTTAAGAATGTAAACAAAATAATATAAAATCTCATTGAATCCTATATTTTAAAAGAATATGCAATGTTACATCGCATGCTCTACAACGCATGCGATTACAACGCAAGCCATTACATCACAAGTCGTTTCTACAACTTGCTGTAGGGGGCGTGCTAGACTTAGGAATAGTATACTTTACTATTGCCACTCCAGCGTGTGCAACAGTAAGGTAGGTGTTGGAATAGTACATTATACTATTCCTTCGTTTTGGGCACCCCCTACAGCAAGTCGTAGAAATGACTTGCGATGTAATGGCTTGGTTTGTAGTGACCGCGTTGTAATTGCATGCATTGCAGTGCATGCAATGTAAACACTGTTTCCCATTTTAAAACATCATGCTCAGTCAATATCTAATCTCATCACTTTAAAACACGTGCCCACACAACTTTCTGAAGCACAGAGTTCTCAATATTTGTGCATTTGCAAATTGCTGTAAATCACCTAAGGGTGAACATTATATTCCTAGCTATCGCTTAGTAATACAAAGCAGACAATTACTGCAAAAAATCCATGCAAAACAAACAAACAAAAAAATATACTGTTTTTTTTTTCATTTCAACAAGATTTTATTGAGAGAAATAATGATCCAAATAATAGCAATCAAAATACAAAGAGGTGATACATTCCAATATGAGTAGAGCATGAAAACATGGATAACAATTGATCAGTAACCAAACTCAATGGAAGTAAAATTGGAAAAAAGGCAATCAATATGAAGTTAGTTATATGAGCTAATAAAGGATTAAATGTTCAGAACGCAGAACGTATCATTCTCTAAGATGAGGATAGGGGCAGGGGAAGATAAGAAGAACAAAAGGAAGAAAGAAGGAAAGAAAGGAAAAGAGCAGCAGAAAGAAAGAACGGGAGGAGAGGACAGGAAAGAGGGAGAAAGGAAGAAGGAATCCCACAGGAATAACCCAATGTAACGCAACTACAGACAAAAAATTAAGTAGACAGAACAACAGGAAATTGAGGAACTACACCTTTCGAGGAGAGTTCCATGTAGTCATCCAGGGTTGCCCAAACCCCATTAGAGATGGAAGGCGACAGGTGTGCTAGATCTACTGAGGTGTGAGCACTGCGTAAGAAGGAAACCCATGCCCACCACGTATGGTAGGAGACAGACGAGAAAGATTTCCATTCCATAAGGATAACTTTGACCGCTACCGATAAAAGAAGGTCTAATAGTTGTAATTGCAACGGATCAAGGGGAAGAGGCGTAGGAGCAGCCCAGGGACCTAATATAACTAAAGGAAAGGAGAGCTGGAGCTCAATATCAAAGATAAGAGACAAATGTTGTTGAATAAGGTCCCAGAAAGGTTTAAGCAAGGAACAGTTATAGAACATATGCGGAAAATCACCCGCCTCCAAGCCACAACTCCAGCAAAGGTCATCCTCTTTAAGGTTGAGGGCATGAAGACGTACAGGTGTCCAGTGGAGTAGATTGATCGAGAAAAACTTGATCTGTATTAAGGAAGGAGCTATTTTATTACGGAGCGCCAATTTGCCAATGGATTGCCAAGCTTCGGATGATATATGATCCGTAATATTGTGATCAAAATGACGCGACCATTTTTGCTGTGCAACCGTCTGATCAGGAAGCGAAGTAGAGGATAGAAACCTATATATGTGGGAAGCAACATGACCCGCTTTGAGCCAAATACAGAACAGCGAGATGGTGGAGGAGGAGGGGTGAAGACGAGTTTTTGAGACCGCAACCTTGATTTTAAGAAAGGTATAGAAGTCTAGATTTGTTAGAGAGTGTTTGAGCGCTAAGGTAGAGAAAGGTAAGGGCTCGCCAGAATCACTATACAAATGTTGGACAAGAGAGACACCCTTCGTAGCCCAGTAAGACATGAGGGTGGGAGTGATATTAAGTTTAATTTTGGAATTACGCCAAATGGAAGACCATCTAGTTTTGTGCAGAGGAAATGCCATCTTCCTGTCCACATTCTTAATTGCGACAATTGTATCAATAATTATAGAGCGGGAAAACAGAATATGCAGAGTGGAAGTAGTACAGAAAGAGGCAATTGGTAAAGGTGCAGCTAAATCCTGTTCTATGAGTAGCCATAAAGGAATATGCCGGGTTGGGGGAGAAAACCATAAGGCACCTTGAGAGGCCAAAAAAGCAGTCTGGTATTTTTCCCAATCCGGGAAATTACAACCCCCCATATCACAAGGTCTACGTAAATGTTTATATGCTATCCGAGCACGTTTGCCGCTCCATAAAAATTTGGAGGTGATACCATCGATTTCCCGAAAAAAGGAGTCAGATAATTTAATCGGAATCATGGATGAGACAAAATTGATAATCGGCGTGATCATCATTTTAAGGGTTTGTAGGCGACCCCACCATGAGATATGTTTTGGAGACCATGTATCCAGAAGACGACAAACTTTAGTAAGAGTTTGAGATTCATTATAGGCAACCGTGGTATGTAGCGTGGAACAGAAATAGATGCCTAGATATTTGAGATGGGTAGATTGCCACTTAAAGCCAGCCGAACCCATATGAGCAGGAAAACAGTAGGCATTTAAAGGGAACATTTCTGTCTTATCTTTGTTTAGAGTATATCCCGATACCTTAGAAAACAAAGAAATGGTGTCAGAGATAGCAGGAATGGCCAACGCGATATCATCTGAGAAAATGAGAACATCGTCAGCGTAGGCTGCAGTTTTAAGACAGTGAGGGCCAAAAGAAAACCCTTTGATATCAGGGTGTAAATCAATCAGCCGAAGGAGAGGATCAATAGATAACAAAAACAAGAGAGGGGATAAGGGACAGATTAAAAAAAGAAGATGTAGTACCATTAACTCTAATATTAGCTTTAGGTTGGGAATATAAAGACATTATCATGTTAATAAAAGACCCCCCAAGGTTATGAGCACATAAGACAGCTCGAAGGAAAGGCCAAGAGACCTTATCGAAGGCCTTCTCCGCATCGAGGGCCAAGGCCGCAGCAGGTAGTTGGGATCGCTTAGCCGCCCCAATAATATGACAAAAAGTGCGAATATTGTCTCTCGCCAGCCTACCCTTAACAAAACCAGTTTGGGAGGGATGAACCAGATTGGGAATAAAAGATTCTAGACGTTTAGCCAGGATTTTAGCAAAAATCTTCGCTTCCATATTGAGAAGCGAAATAGGGCGGAAATTCTTAGGATCCGAATGGTCCTTCCCCTCTTTCGGGATCACTACTATGGTGGCTTCAGCAGCCGTACCAGAAACAGAACCATTACGAACAAAAGCGTCAAAGACAGCTTGTAACTTAGGAACAAGAAACGGGAGAAAGGTTTTATAAAATAATATCGGATATCCATCTGGGCCAGGTGCTTTCCCCGAACGGGTGGCCTTGATAGCAGAAACTATTTCCTCAGGTGAGATAGGTTCATTCAGAGTGGAGCGATCTTCTTCTGATACTGATTGAATCGGAATCGATTTTAAAAAATCTTGGCACTTGTCAAAAGAAGCTTGGTTAGAGGGGGTATACAATTTGTTATAGAAATCGCGAAAAACTTCAAGAATTTCCTCAGTTTGGAATTTTTTAGAGCCCGTATGATCTTTAATAGAAGAGATCTGTGAAGACTTATAGGAATAATCTTGGAATTTTAAGGTAGCCGCCAAAAGTTTCCCAGCCCGATTCTTTAAAAGTAACTTTTTGGACTTTTGTGCTTGGAAACCAATATGAGCTCTTTTAGTGACAATTGTATTATATTTGTATTTTAGGAGCTTAATTTGTTGCAGGCTAGTCGGATATTTGGTATGTCTAAAGGAAGCCTCCAGAGTCTTAATTTCAGAAGATAAATCAGTAAGTTCTTTTTTAATCGCTAAATTACGTTTGGACATGCATGCAATAACTTGGCCTCGGAAAGTACACTTAAAAGAGTCCCATAAAGTTATTGGAGAAGATACAGAATCCTCATTTTCACGGAAAAAAGTGTTTATATCCGTTGAAAATTCTTCCACCTGGGAAGAGTCATGTAACACTTCCGTATTGAGTCGCCAGGAGCGACCACGTGGTTTCGGAGCAAAGGACGATAGCGAAAAAGTGACCGCAGCATGATCAGAGACGACAATGGGATGTATAAGCGGAGAAGAAGAAGCTGAGACAAGAGAAGAGTGAACTAGGAGATAATCAATACGAGAGAATGAGGAAGGAGGGGAGGAAAAGAAAGAAAAGTCACTGCCAGTGGGATTATGGAGACGCCAAATATCATGCAAGTTAGCAATGGAACACATGTTAAGCATCTGTTTGTGTGCTTTAGGCGGACGAAACTGAAATGCAGAATTCCTGTCCAATAAAGGGTCCATTGGTAGGTTAAAATCGCCACCAACAATGAGATTGCCAGCATGTGGGGTGTCGTGCAATTTTTTAGCAATGGATTTCCAAAAAGCTGGGTTATCAGCATTCGGAGCATAGATATTCATAACAAACAAATCATGTTGTCCATCCGACAATTTAGATAAGAGCCAGCGACCCTCAGAATCATGCTCAGAAGAGAGAATTGATAAACCTGAATTCCTCGAAACTAACGTAACCACACCATTGCGTTTACCAGAAGCATCCGAACAAGACACATCCGACACCCATTCTTTCTTTAAGAATAACGCTTCTCTACTAGTGATCTTAGATTCTTGAAATAGGACCAAATCTGCCGAGAGAGACTTACAATAATCTAAGATTTTAGATCGTTTCACCGGATGATTCAAACCCTTAACATTAAGGGATAATACATTTAAACCTGGCATCTAACAAAAGGGGATACAAACGAAGACAACATTGATAACAGAGAAAGGGCGAAATTCAAAAATATAGTAGACCAACCATTAATCAAAATAGATGTTACGGGAGCATCCATGTGGGAGAACCAGGAAAAAAGAAAAGACAGGAGAGGAGAAGAAAGACCAGAAAAGAGAAAGAGAAGAGGCAGAGGGGGAGGTCTAAAAGAGACCCATATCATGCAAGGGAGACCGTGGAAAAGGCGAGTAGGAAACCCGTACTAATAGCAAAAGTTGGTAAAGAAGAATAGCCCATTATTAAAAAAACAACTGTCAATGAGATAAAAAGACAATAAAAAAAAAACATACTAATAGAAATACATTTGATAATGAAGTATTCAATTGCTATAAGAAGAATAATACAACTCAAAGTAGACTAGTAATATCACAGCGAGAACAAGATCATATATTAAATAACAATAATATAAAATGCAATAAAAGCTTAGTTATGTACGAAACAGCCTAAATAACATATATCATTTTGTGAATACCGTAACAAATATGCACTGAAACCGCATATTAATAATAGAAAAACACCTGCATATAATTATACTATAAAGTGGAATTGTATAAGGAAAAAAGAGAGGTGCATGAGAACAGCATATAGAGACAAGGAAGAAACAGAAAGGGAAGATGAAAAGGAGCGGAAAGAATAATGAGAATTCTGCACAGCCATAATATAGTGATATCTAGTATAAGGCAAATGTAAGAAAAAACGCTAGTGAAAGAAGTAATAACACATTAATTACAGACAATAAATCTGTAAACACTAGCTATAAAAAGGCAGGTTAAATGTAAGTTTAAACAGCAACAATATAAATGAAACACACCGTAACAAAAATAGATAAGAGAAAGAAAAAAGGAAAAGATAAAGAGGTACGAAAACTAAAGAGGCCAGATACATCGGGTAAAAAAAGAAAGAAGAAAAAATTGAAAGGATCTGAAAAAAGTCTTCTCGAAGGATAAACAAGAGAAAAAGACGGGGAGGACGGGTACGAGACAAATGGAGAGAATCAAGAGTAGTATGGAGAAGAGAAAAGAGATAAGACGTACAATAGCAGAGGAGTAGATCAACGTGTAAACATAGCTGGAAAAAAAGAGGAGGCATCTAACCAGAAAAAGACACAACCAAAAGTAGAGAGAAAAACAAATCAGGTTCCTGAGGCCCCAGGAGCCTGTGAAGATGCTCTTTGAATTTCCATTTCTATTTCCTCCTGGTTGTCCAAGAACGTTGCCAAGTCCGCCGGTTCATCGAAGATTCTGGAACGCCCTTTATATGTAATGCGAAACTTGGATGGACCAGAAAAGGAGAAAGGAATGCCCAAGTCGGTGAGACGTTTTCGAAGGTTCAAGAAACCTTTCCTTCTTATGACTGTGTCTCTGGCAAAGTCTTGGGAAATGGATATGCGATGACCCTCCCAGTTGAGTTGTTTAATCTTGCGCATATGAGACAGAATCAGCTCAGTGTGTTGATGTCGTAAGGGCTTAAAAATGATTGCTCTTGGCTGGGTGGCTGCCTTAGAACGGAACGTTGGAACACGGTGTGCTCTTTCAATCTCAAAATCTCTGTGGAAAGATAATTGAAGTGTATCCGGAATCCAATGAGATAAGAACTCAATCATAGAGGAGGATGATTTCTCTGAGTCCTCCGGTAGGCCAAAAATACGCAGATTAGATCTCCTATTGCGATCCTCCTGCTCCGTGAGGTCTCTGCGCATCGCCGCCATAGAGCGTTCCAGTTGAGAAAGGGACCTGGATTGCTTTTGCATACCATCCTCTGCGGAACTTATTTGTGTTTCTGTCGCTGATACACGAAGAGAAAGGGCTTTAAAGTCATTCCTGATAGCAGACAGTTCCACTTGTAGTAAGTCAGTGTTAGTTTTTGTTGACTGCGCGATATCATGAACTTCATTAAGGCGCGCCAAAATGGTGTCCAATGTGGAAGTATTGTCTGCCTGAGGAGATTCAGGCGTCGGAGAGACTGACTTAAGTCTTTTCAAAGATGTGCCCGGGTCCTTAGAGTCTTTGTTGTTCGAGGACCGATTCATATTGACAGTGTTGTAGTAGGAGCCTAACAGAATACCACTGGAATAGGCTAGAACACCAAAGTTGCGCAAAATAGTCAGATATAGTAGAGAAAAAAAGTGGCAATTCACGCTCAAAATACACTAAGCTAATCTAGCAGTTCGAGTATGAGCATAGTTGAGCAAGAAATCACCTCAGTGAAGCGGTATGAACACCTCCATGAACACTTCGAGGTAAAAATAGACTGCGAGCAGCTTAAAAACCAGCCAAGAAGCAAGAGAGTAACATCAAAAAAACATAAATGTTACCAGTTTAGACGTCGTGTGTAGAAACCCTTAGTCGGACACTTTGACACTGCAAGATTGTATCCGCGGCGGCGCCTCTGAAGTCCGATGACAGGAACGTCATGCGCGGCAAAATGGCGGCTGCTCCTCAGGAATGCGAGTGCCTGTGAGGTTTGAAGCAGAAAGCATATCTCCGATGGCTAAAACAGTGGAAAAACAGCGTCGTAGAGGTCACCACATGTTCCGCTGCCGGTATATGATTTTCCCGGTCAGAAGGGCAAGAGGAAACGGACAGAAACGCTCGACGGGACCAACTCGCCACGGAGCTCAAGTGCAACACGCCATACTGCAGCGGCGCGCAAGCCACGCCCCCCACAAAAAAATATACTGTTAAGTGAATGGGTCACCTCTGGTTCCTGTGCCTAGGCTGCAACCTCCCACAACCCTTCATCCCTGTTCTGCAGTAGAATGAACCATCTGGGTCCGTCCTTGTAGCCAGTTTGGCATAGCGAGAACCCACTTTGAGGTGGGCCTGCACCCATGACCTGCTTCTCATGCATTGGAATGCTCAATGTATGAAACCCGCCACCTCCTCGGAGGTGATCCTGCCCTGGCCCACTGTGTTAGTTACGCTTTGAAAGACTTCCCAGCACTTAAGGTATCTTTTCGCCTCCTTAGGGGCTAAAACATTTTCCGCCAGCATCACTAGGTTGGGTCCAGGGGGCTCCAGAGTTGCCCGGGTACCGGCGTCAAGATCTGCTCTGCATGCAGTGCCAGCCCTCTGAATCATTCCCACTGAAAACAAGAGATCGCATCAGCCACTGAATTCAACCACCTGAGATGTGTCTGGCCCTACCGCTATTTTGACCCTCAATTGACAGCTGACTAACTGTAACTGCATTAATCACTCAGCTGATGTGCACTGCACTGTTTCTAGATCTATTGCCTGTACCACTGTGTGGTTGTTAGACCATAGAGTGGTCTGTCTGTCTGGTAGTTTGTCCTCCCATATGAAAAAAACACTATGATCGGAAAGAACTCCAAGAGTGCAATGTTTCTGGAGATTGCTGTGGTGTGCCAGGTGTCGGGCCACTGTGCAGCTGTCAAGGGGTCACCAATGATTGCCCCTATGCTGTGGCCCCTGGTGACATCCATGAAGAGCTTCAGCAGCCCTGATGTCACCCAGGGCTCCCTCCACATGAGTGTCCCACTGAAGTAAGCCTGGAATGTAGCCCAATGTTCTAGGTCCTCTTTTAGCCCTTGTGTGAGGCGCACCCTATGATGCTTTTTTGTCATACCTTTGGTCAACCAGGCTAGCCACCGGACGAAAGGCCATCCGGCCGTGATCACTCTGTTGACAAAGTTAATCTTACATAGCAGCTGGTATATCTCGCACACCATTGCCCTACTATTATTGAGCAGCTGCCTTATTATCTTTTGCAGCTCAGCTACCTTATCACTGGGGAGCCTGTATATCCTTTCTACAGTGTCTAATTCAAGCCCCAGGAATGATAGCCGGGTGAAAGGTCCTCTGCCTTTTCCCCAGCCAAGGGGAACCCAAGCTTCTTCGCCAGTTCCTCAAAATGGCAAGGCAGGTCTGTGTATTCCCTGGTCTCTGATTGGTCAATAAACAAGAATTAGTCTAGATAGTGTATATGACCCCGTAGGGTAGCGTGTCCCCACCTCTCATTTCAGGAAACTGCTGAAGGACTCAAAATAGGCACACAAATTCACACCCCTCATGGTTAAGCATTTGTCATAATAATAGGCCTTGTCTAATTGGGAAGCAAGTATATGGTAGCTGTGTGACGGCACCAGCAGTAGACAGAAAGCAGATTCAATGTCTGTCTTGGTCAGCAGAGCCCCTTTTCCTATCCACGTAATCAAATCAACTGCCTCATCCAGGGAGGCATGGACACTGAGCAGCTGTCCTGCTTCAACCAATCAGTTATTGATTCGCCCGGTGGGTGTGACAAATGATAGATTAGGCGGTATTTTCCCTCCTCCTTTATTGGCACCTCGCCAGTCGGGACACAATGAAATTCTCCAGCAAGGGACCTCTTTCTCTAAAAAGCTAGAGTTCTTTTGCAACCTTCTGCCTGGCCACGTCTGGATTGTCTCTCACAAATTTTAGATTCTGACTCAGGCAGTGGCCTTGGGGGCCGCACTAAGGTATAAGGAAACCTGTTGTAAAAATCATCCGCCAACAGTTGCCTGTGTCTAATTTGAGGGAACTGTTCAGTAACGGAATAAAACTTCTGACTTTAATAGGGGTGGGTAAGCCTCCTGCGGGCACCTGCTGTACCCTCCCAGTGGATAAACCTGTGTACCCTTTCCTACTTCCTGTTGCTGCTGTCCTTGTTGTCCCCTGCTCCCCTTGCCCATTTCTAGTTGACTGCTGGGTGAGTGCCACTGCAGTTGACACAGATATGGTTAAATCTGCAAGCGTGCCCTCATTTACACTTGTCTTTGTCATATTTCCAATGTGTCGTGGTGCAGCTCTTACTGGGCTTGGCCTCGGTGTGCCCTTTTGCTTTAGTGCTCAGCATGAAGCCTTTGTATTTGCCTTTATACTTGAGGGACAAAAATTATGATCTTGTGGCTTTACCCCTTCCCTGGTCGCTACCATATTAGCGCTACCATTTTAGTAGTAAATCCTTCTATGTCCTAGTGGTCTCATTCTATGATTGGCTAAGTCTGCATCTTGTTCCGAAAGCCCTCGTATTAGCAAAGCCACACTTTCCCATGGTACTCCTGCTGGGCCTCGTGTACCTTTGGTTCATGCAGAAACAGTGCCACCGCACTCTGTGGGAACTTTTATACAAATACACATGCCATGGTTCTAAACGCCCACAGCCAGTTCTCTATGGATCTTTCCAACCTGGGCCTGTGCCTATCTTTCCTATCCTGCGACTTTTTGTCATGTGTGGTCAAATCCATTCCTTATTGGCTCACCTCTAACAGAGAGAAAATTTCCATATATTGTTGGTGCCAAATCCGTTCTTTCACTGTGAGGGGGATACGCTTGGCTAGCCCCGTTACCCAGGGTGTGATGGGAGGGTTCCCTGGGGATAGACAAATGTACTCGCTAGCAGGCTTACCACCACCAGCCCTTTTGGACCGGCCCCCTGCCTCGGTCGGATCAGTTTCCCCAACTGCTGCTGTACTCCCTTAGAGTGCTTAGTCAGACCCATTTCTCCCTTTGCTGCCTGATATCTCTCCAAGCCCTTGTGTCTTGCTTGTTGGATTCCCCATGCTCTCGTCAGATATAGCTGGAGTCCCATTACTAGATGTTGTTGGCCCGTTTCCCCTACCCTAGACCCCCTGCTCTGTCAGGGATTCATTTCCACCCTGGGTTAAATTGGAAACTTGGCCCTGCCCATGGCTACCATGGCATAAATGGTGACAGGGGTTGTACTTGTTCCTGGAAGTGTGATTGTCCCAATCCCTCCCTTTGGTACCCCCTCTAGGAAAGTAGTATCTGCTTCTTATGGTTATCCCCACTTTTTGCTGATGTCTCACTGTTTTTGGACTAGTCTGACTGGGATCCTGCTATCCAGGTCTCCAGTATATCTGCTTTCTCCCATAAATTACTATGTATGTACTTTAGGTACACTCCAGATTGGATAATGGGGTACCCTTATCAGTTCCTAGTATATGGTACACATGTACCCAGGGGATAGGTACCCCAGAGGCCTCCCATAGGCTGAAGCATGTATTATGCCACCCCTGAGAGGCCATGGAAAATGACACAACAGGTCTGCTACTGCATCCTGTGTAAGCTGGTGCTTGCACCATTTACAGAGCTATAGGTTCACTAAATCTAGCTATATCACTACATTTAAAAACCTATCTGTCACCCCTATGGCAGGCCTTATCAATCCTGAAGGCAGGGTGCTGGGTTTTACGTGAGAGGGTGCCCCTGCATGAGCAGGGCCCCTCTGCAGCCTTCGGAGACCATTCTCCGGGGTTGTCTGTGATGCAGGCAGACCTATAGGTTGAGTTGCATTATAACCTCGCGGTAAATGCTAACTTTGAAACGGCTGCGTGGAAACATGTTATGCTTGGTGTCAAACTCCTTGGAATCATACCTCCACACCAGTAACTGGTGTGGGAGGTATGATTCCACCCTTCAGAAGCAACCTTCATGGGTCACCGGTCTAACCGGTACCAGCTTTCTCGACCCGAGCATTACAAAATGGATGCTGACACAGACACATTTCTGCCCTCCTACTGCTGAGCCAAGCTCAAGCAGGGGAAGGCATGATAATAGGCATCCTGTCACAGGAAGGTGTGCCCACCTCCCAGACAGGGTTTAGTGTATTGGGGCTGGATGGGTGCCCTCTGAGAGTGCCAGAAAGTCTGCACTGAGGGCACATTGGGTGTCCCTGTGCAGAGTCCAGCTCAAACCAGTTCTGGGAGCCATTGGCTCCTGCTCTGGTGTAAATGTAATGTTTACTTGTAAAGGGCACTGTTGCCTATCGGCGTCCTGGTGCTGTATACCGCTGGGGAACCCGTCCTGACTTTCCCTGTGGGATGGTCCCTGCTGGGAATCCCCAAGGTGGAGCCAGGCATCCCCGGCGTTGATGGGGCCATTGTGGAGATTAGGCAAGCTAATGCCCAGAGTTGCCGAGTGGGACCCCTGGTTAGAGTATTCACCGAGGCGAGAATTATTGAGTCCGCTGACCCTGGTCCACAAACCTGCCGCGTCAGGAATCGAACCCTGGTCCCGTGCCAACTTCTGCTTCCGGGTCTGCCGCCTCTAACCATGAGCCACACCACTCCACTAAACTGTGAAACTGGACCAAGGACATGGATGTAGCCACCCCTCTGTACTGCCCCTCCCCTAGGAGGGTCTCCTGAATCTTTCCAACCCTGTACCGTAGGTATAAAGTGGGTTACCTGGCTACAGGACTTTAGATTTTACCTGGACAAGATTCTGCTAAGAAGAGACCAAAGGGCATATTACCAAGCAATAGCGATAATTATCGCTATTGCTTGGTTAGAGACCAAAAATTACCGCTGACCTGCGGCGATTTTTATCGCAAATAAACCTTGGTATTACCAAGGTTTATCGCATATGCGATAAAAAACGGCCGCAAAGCATGAATATCGCTGAAAAGTCAGAGATATTCATGCATTATCGAGCTAATGCTCTTAGCCATGTTATCCACCTCCCATTGGATAACATGGCTAAGAACTGCTCAGGGCAGGTGTTAGCTTTTGGAGATATTCGCGCTTAGCGCGAATATCTCCAAAAGTTGGTAATAGGAGATAGCGATGTTAGCGACTGTTTCCAGTCGCTAACATCTTGGCACGCCCACTTTGCATGTCAGTAGTGATAAATATCACTGACATGCAAAGCGGGGCCCAAGATGGTCGCTATCTCCTACTAGCTGTCGCTAACTGGTGTTAGCGACAGCTAGGTAATAGGGAGATAATTTTATCTCCGCTTTCTTGGCTTTTAAAGCCAAAAAAGCGGAGATAAACCCCCTTGATAATATGCCCCCAAGTACTTTGACTGTCTGCATAATGCTGGATGACAGAAGAATCTCCCTTGGAGTAAAGGAGTTACTCCTCTGCACTAGCAGGCACCTAAGTGCATCTGACCAGCTTGCTGCTCCCAAGCTCCTGAGGACCCTGAAAATTTCAGCAACACAGGAGGTGGGTTTCCGAATGTCCCTGAGGTTGATCTGCCCTCTCAGCAATTCTGAGGCCAGTATCCCTCGTGGGGACTGCGTGATCCGAACCCCTGTGCACCGCGTACATTTGCAAGTGCATATGCTTGTTGGCAATTCCCGCGCTTGTGCGTTGGACTCCGTGTAGTCCTGCTGCAAAGCAGTATTTGCACCAAATAAATCCAGCCTCCTCACACTGAGTGCTCCATGGGTTTATGCTTTGCAAACTTGCTTGAGGTCTCCTCGCGACTCCTGGTCTGTTGGCCTGTGGGTCCTGGTGAGGGTCACCTTGTTTGTTCTTGGGCTTCCCTGGTTGCTACAGATGTACCCTGACTCTCCATTGCTTGGAGAGTCCCCTGGACCTTGCTAGGTCCACACCTTAACCTGTTGGTTCTTTTGCTTGGGTTGCATTTGCCAAGGCTTGCTTCATGGGACAGCTCACCTCCGGATCCTGGATGTCCTCAACATTTCCTGGTCCTCGTGGCTGCAGAGTCAAGCATCCCTTCTTCGCACCTGAAGCACCCGACATCGGTGGGCATTCGACTAATGAGTATTTTGGCACCTGAAGCAACCCAGACACTGTCCCCTCTGCTTTCAGTTTCCTCTCACTTAGAATCCAGGCTTAGATTCCATCGGACACTCTTCACCTTCCCGGCAGCAGTACTACTTTGCAGCTCTCCGTTGAAAAACGACTGAGGTTTCCGACACAACTTGACCCCTATGCACCCGGCTCCTCTGGGATAGGTAACATGGGTACCTCAGTACTCATTGGTGGGTTGGCTCTAGAACCTCTTATGTTCCAAAGGGTTTGCTTGAAGTCCTCCTAGAAGTGTCCTTAAACTGTAACTTTGCAACCGCAACTTTCTCATAGAGTTGTACGGAGCACGCGGTCGTGTTTCCTCACTGCACCTGTCCTCCGTGGTCTCCCTGTGTCCACTACCATGGGTGGTTCATTGGGATCCCAGAGATTCTACGTGCTTTAGGTACTGTGTCTATTCAAGTCGTGATTGTTATACCTTTTTTTGTATATGGATTGGTCTCCCCCTGGCGCCCGCTGTGTATTGTGCTACTTACAACTGTTCTATTGATCCAGTATTGTGTGTTTTGTGTTCTAACCTCATGTAGAGGGTAGTAGAGAGTGTTATATTAATAAATACATATTTTTATATAACTACTGTGGGGTTCTCCTTTCATTTAGTCATTCAGGAGGTGATATTCTGATAAAAACAAGCTGCTTTACATTCCTTCAAGATTAAGCCTGAGGGCTGCTTGCCATAGCTACCACTAGGATAGCTTTCGATAAGGTTATCTTTGACCTCATACATCTTAAGGGTTTTGTGCACTGGTACATGGTGCCCACTTTAATTAGGGGACAGCATATACCAGGCCACCTTCTCACATTGGTGTGCAGCAGTTGGGATTCAAGACTGCATTGTTTTACCAGCTAAATCTCATTGAGTGATTAACTGAAAACCACTAGGCACACATAATACTAAGATTATAATAAGTAAGTTCTTCTGAACTTAGGGTTGGGTAATTTAAGGGTCTAGCACCCCCTTTCTCCAACCTAGGAGAGTTTAGTTCCCACTTGCTTAGGTAGGTGCCTACACCACATAACACTAGTATGTCTTCTAGAGGAGAAGCCAGTGGCTCTCTGCCTACTTGGCACAATGGTCTCTCATTTCAAGAATTGAAAGCCATGTGTGTGTCTAGGAAGATGAAGACAGGGAGAAGTGCCAACACCCAACGTCTCATAGAGGTCTTGCTGTTAGAGGACCTTAGGAAGACCTCAGGGTCTGATGAGGTAGAAAGAGTGGGTGGGGAGGGAATGAGGACAGGCCAGGAGGTCTCACCTTCTTTGACCTAGAATCAATCTCTGACCGGGAGGATCAAGGTGATTCTAACTTGGGCAATCAGGATCTGGAAATGAATGGAGAAGGCCTTGGGGGCCCTCTCTTTAATCCTCCTGGTAGAATACAGAGTTTACCTTGGAGAGCTAGTTCTCACTCTGTAGAATCTCAACATTCAGGTACTCCTGTAGGGACATCAGTACCTCAACAAAGAAGCAATTCTTATGAGACAGAATATCAATTTCTTGACCTTGAGAAAGTCAAACTTAGGCTCAGGCAAGAACAATTCGCATTAGATAAGGAATCCCTAGAATTCCAGAAGGCTAGAAAGAGATTAGGACTAGAGTCCCATGGTGGCAGCAACAGTGCTCCTAGGATTAAGGAGTGCACCCATGATCATAGGAACCTGAACAAGATAGTCCCTCTCTACCAGAGTGGGGATGACATCCACAAATGTATAACTGCATTAGAGAGTGCCTGTAAAGTACAGAGGGTCCCTCAGGAGCAGTGGGCAGCTATCTTGTGGCTTTCCTTTGCTGACAAAGGTATAGAAAAGCTCCTCACTGTTAGAGAAGGGGATGCTGACAATTATTCAGTCCTGAAGAGCGCTCTGATTGATGTGTTTGGCTTAACCACTGAACAGTACAGGATTACGTTCAGAGGCACCCAGAAGACATAGACTCAGGACTGGGTAGACTTTATAGATTGTGCTTCTAAGGCTCTGGAAGGCTGGTTACTTGGCATTAAAGTGAAATATTTTATAGGATTGTACAATTTAATTATCAGGGAGCAGATCCTTAACCCCTTGCCCGCGGCTGGAATTCCGCTCCTGTGCGGCACATTCTGATCGCGGGTGTGGTCAGGACGACCCCCAGCCGTCATCAGCACACGAGCACTGTGTGCCATGACGGCTGGGGGCCGTCATCAGCATGGAAGGGGTTAATAATTGCCAAAAACAGTTATTGCATCAGTACTTGGTTGATTCTAATCTGACTTCTCCCCAAGAATTGGGGAAGACGGCAGACAAACGGGTCAGAACCAGGGTGATACAGAAAGCTCAGAATCAAAGTGGTGACCAAAAGAAGCAAGATGCTAAAACTCCAGATAAGGGTGGGGAGAAGGGTAAAGACCAGAGGTCTTCACAAAGGCCCCAAAAACCTGCATCTGGGGAGGGGGGAGTCACAGTCTAACAAGGGTAAAAACAAAAAGAGACCTTGGTGCATCCTGTGTAAGGAGAAAACCCATTGGACAAGGGATGCCAATTGTTCAAGGGCCAAAGTTCCTCCTACCAACACCATTACTGCCCCTAAGGAAACTGTTCCCCCTAGTTCAGCTGCAAGTGGTGTACTGGGAACAGGGGTATAGTAGGGTTAACCCTGGGATCTGAGATGGATTCTGGCCTAGTCAGAACTCCATCTCAGGCTGTTTAGGTCTGTGATGGAGGCATGGATATTGCCTCCTTATTTGTAAGCCCTAGTAATCTGGACAAATACAGACAATAGCCTTTGATAAATGGAAAGGAGGCCATGGCATATAGGGACACAAGAGAAAGTGTCAGAATTATGACAAAAGATCTTGTGGGCCCAGACTAGGTCATACTTGGTGAGATGCACAAAGTGGCCAATGCTAGCAATGTCAGACTGACCATTCAATGGCAGTTGTTAATTTCAGCTGGGGAGGGGTAACTGGTCCTAAGAAGGCTGTGGTTTGCTCAGACCTCCCTGTGGAATACTTGTTGGGCAATGATTTGGAAACTTCAGCCTGGGCTGAAATGAAACTCAGGACACATTTAGAAATGTTGGAAATCCCTACAGATGTGTTGGCAGTGACTAGATCACAGGCAAAAATGTCTTCCTCTGAACAGGCCCTGGATCCTGAAATAATGGACCAGGTGCCTTCCAAGAGAAGGATCAGTAGGGGTAAGGCAGTGTCTTCTCCCCTGCCTCAGAGTGAGGATCCGTCTCCTGAGGGAGATGATCTCAGTCCCTGTGAAGGAATTGTCTCAGAGGAACTTGAACCTTATCAAGTTGAGTTCTTGAGGAGGGGGGCCCCTCCAGGCCAGATCTGAGCCAGGAGCAGCTGAGCTGCACTCTATTGAACCCTCAGACAGAAAGCTGCTGCTGAAGCAGCTGAGGGTACCAGTGGGTCCCACAGGATCTACTGGGATGAGGGACTTCTATATTCAGAGGGTAGAGACCCCAAACCTGGTGCTACCAGGAGGTTGGCTATACCTCTGAAATTTAGAGGCTTCCTATTAACACTGGCACACGAGATCCCATTAGTAGGACACTTAGACCAAAGCAAGACCTGGGACAAGCTTGTCCCTCACTTTCCATGGCCTCACATGTCAGAGGACACAAAGGAGTTTTATCGCTCCTGTATTGCCTGCCAAGCCAGTGGTAAGGCAGGTGGTACCACAAAGGTCCCCCTGATACCACTAACTGTGGTGGGGCTTGCCTTTGAGACGGTTGGGATTGACATTGTTGGTCCCAAGGATCCTCCAACTGCATCTGGACACAGATTAATACTAGTGGTGGTGGACCATGCCACTGGGTATCCAGAGGCAATACCCCTTAGGACCACCACAACTCCTGCTGTGGCCAGGGCCCTCCTCAGAATCTTTTCCAGGACGGTTTCCCTAAGGAGGTAGTATCAGATCGAGAGGCAAACTTTATGTCTGGTTATCTTACTGCTATGTGGAAGGAGTGTGGAGTGAATTACAAATTCACAACACCCTATCACCCACAATGCAATGGGTTAGTTGAGAGATTCAACAAAACCCTAAAGGGTATGATAAAAGGGCTCCCTGAAAAGCTTAAGCGTAGATGGGATACCCTTTTGCCCTGCCTTCTCTTTGTCTACAGAGGAGTTCCTCAGAAGAGGGTTGGCTACAGCTCTTTTGAACTTCTGTTTGGACATCCAGTTAGGGGTCCCTCATGTTTGGTTAAGAAGGGATGGAAGTTACCTCTCAAACCCCCTAAACAGGGCAAAGTGGACTATGTACGGGTCTCCGCTCCCGGATGGCTGAGTATATGAAGAAGGCAACTAAAAACCTTGAGGCTAGCCAGGAATTTCAAAAAGCCTGGCAGGACGAAAAGGCTGTTTTGACTGTATACCAGCCGGGATAGATGGTAAGGGTGCTGGAGCCTGTGGCCCCAGCAGCTCTCCAAGGCAAGTGGAGTGGGCCCCATACCATTCTTGAGCAAAAGGGAGAGGTTACCTACTTGGTGGACCTTGGAACTCCCAGGAGCCCCCACAGGGTGCTCCATGTGAACAGGCACAAGCCATATGTGGACAGGGCAGACATGGGCTTGCTCGTGGCTACTGATGAGGGACAGAAGGTAGAGAGTGACCCACTCCCTGATCTCCTCTCACAGAACCCTGATGATGGTTCATTAGATTACGTAGCCTTGGTAGGCAGCCTCACTGAACAGCAACAGACTGATTGCAAGAAAGGCCCTCAATAGGAACAGACGCACGTCTCACTGACTCCAAGTCAGACTACCTAGTGTACACACAAGGTGGACACAGGTGACAGTCTCCCTGTTAAAAATAAGATTAACAGTCTTCCTGACCATGTCAGGGACTGTATCAGGACTGAAGTCCATAAGATGTTGGAACCGGGAGTGATTGAGCCCTCAGATAGCCCTTGGGCTAGTCCAGTAGTCTTGGTACCAAAACCTCATACCCAGGACGAGAGAGATGAGGTTCTGTGTTGTCACTAGGACGGATGTTCATCCAATTCCAAGGGCAGATGAACTTATTGACACTTTGGCCTCTGCCAAATCCGTAAGTACATTTGACCTGACAGCTGGTTACTGGCAAATCAGATTAGCTGAGGGTGCTAAACCAAAAACAGCATTCTCAACCCCTAGTGGGCATTACCAATTTGTAGTGATGCCTTTTGGATTGAAGAATGCACCTGCCACATTTCAAAGGCTGGTGAATAAAGTTCTCGCAGGCCTGGAAGCCTATAGTGCAGCTTATCTTGATGATGTTGATGTCTTTAGCTACACCTGGGAGGATCACCTGGTCCACCTAAGAAAGGTTGAAGTGGCCGTGCAAAAGGCAGGTCTCACTATCAAGGCCACCAAGTGCCAGATAGGGCAGAGTAAGGTGTTGTACCTGGGCCACCTTGTGAGTGGAGGCCAGGTTCAACTATTGCAGAGCAAAATCCAGACCATCATGAACTGGGTTGCTCCAACTACCCAGACTCAGGTCAGAGCTTTCTTGGGCTTGACTGGGTACTACAGGAGGTTTGTTAAGGGTTATGGATCTATAGTGACCCCCTTAACGATCTTACCTCTAAAAGAATGCCTCAGAAAGCTCAGTGGACAGTTAGCTATCAAAAGGCATTTGATGACCTGAAGCAGGCCATGTGCACTGCTCCCATTCTGCTAAGTCCGGACTATTCCAAACAATTCATTATTCAAACTGATGCATCTGAATTGGGTGTAGGGGCTGTTTTATCACAATTGAATGAAGATGGTCAGGACCAGCCAGTAGCTTTTATAAGCAGAAAGCTGACCCCAAGAGAGAAACGTTGGTCATCTTTCACCCAATCCATCCTATATCTTGGTAAATCCCATATACGGGACAGGGCTATGTCGTCTGTTATCTTTGGCGTGGCAGCGCTGCAAGACAGACTGTGTCAGGTGTGCCAGGCGCCATCATCCGGTGCAATCCGATTCAGCTCTGTGGTCTGTGGGCCTGTATCGCCGTCCCGCAGCAAAGCGGAACAGCAGGGGCCCTTGTGGTATAGACTCAATCCTAATATTTACTCTATGTCAGATAGGGCAGCGTTAGCAGGAGTAGGGCTTTGTTCTGGGTCTTTTCTAGGGGATCTCCGCAGGGTGCTTTTTAGGATGTCTGCCGAATATTGGGGATTAGTAAAGACGTGGTGGTTGCCTTGCTGCATTATCCGTAGCTTTGCTGGAAACAGCATAGTGTAAGGGATATTTGCTTGTTGTAGTTTCTTTTTAATTGGTAGAAACTTTTTCCAGGCATCTTGGACCGCCATAGTGAAATCTGGGTAAATGGCCAGTTTGGACCTCTCATAGGCCAGTGTTTTTTGCTCTCTTGCGAGTCTCAGCACTGTATCCCAATCTCGGTAGTTAAGGATGTGTGCAACGATCGGTCTAGCAGGAGTTCCAGGTGGCGGTTGAACTGCCAGCGAGTGGTGTACCCTTTCAATAATGAACATTGTGGAGAAGGCACTTTTTTCAAATACTGTCATCAGGAGCCGTACAACAAAGTCCCCATGCGGCCAGTGTTGTTGGCCGCATTGTCGGGCACACCTAAATTACAGATTTTGTTGCGGCGTAACCTCGATTCTAGGTCTTCGTATTTGGCCGCAATGACCTTCAGTAAGCGCTCCATCTGTAGTAGCTGTTTGTTTCTCCCCTCAGAGGTATCTTCCGGGGCTGAGACATGTTGCTCTGCCTCTGTTAGGGGTTCCTCATGTTGATCTATCATGTGCGTGACTTTGTCTATGCGCGTATTCATAACATCCATTTTGGCTTCTATTGAAGTGAGGCTGAGTTTCATGGTTAAGAGTAGCTCCTTAAGGTCATCCGTTGAGGTCTGGGACATGGATCCAGTGCACTCCACCATCCTGTTTTTGAGGTCAACAGTGGTTCTGGAGGATTTCCGCGCTTCGAACAGCAACTTCGCTTTCTTGCCATCAGTTTTTCCCATATTTCCCACCTGGCGTTTCTTTCCTTGTGGTAGTCACCTTTGGTTCAGTGTCTTCCTTTTGCGCTCTTTATTGGGCATGCCATTCTGTTCAATCTGGCTTCAGAGGGTCCCCTCTGCCTCCCCTCTGAGTACACTGTTCCCAGATTTCAGGGCACCAGGGCGACCTTATCTCAGGCTGATGTGGCCGCGCGTTTGCACTGAGTCTGGAGAGTCAGTGTCAGTTTGGGCCTCGTTTGCTGCACTCCCTACCGCAGCAAATAGGACTGGCGCCTTGTGTAGTGGTGTGTAGCTGTTTTTGGCACCAAGTGGGGGATGGCTTAGGCCCAGTGGTGAAATGTTCAATTGAGGTATTCAGCCTGAGTCCGTCAGTCTTTGGCATGTGTTGCTGCTTTGTAGGACCGGACTGGAAGGTAAGGCTTGGTCGGGTGGCCCTGTCGAGCGGCCGCTACTGGCCCTGCACGGGGCACAATTTGTCCGGTGCCAGCAAGTCACGGTTCCACGCACCAAGCAGGAGAAGTTATCAGTCAAATCAATGGGACAGTGCCCGACCTACTAGCCCTGGCGGTTTCCTAATGCACATATGTCCCTTTGCCCTAGCAGAGTTAAGATAGCATTTCACTGGCGGGGGCTGCGTGTGTAGGAAGGAGCTGGCGGATGGTGTTTCAGGCCGCGCTTGTCTTTCCTCTAGACTTTATGCAATTTGTGGGCCCAGCGTGAAGCGCAATCCAGTTCCCGCCACAGCAGTATTTATTTGACAGAGTAGAACGGTGTGCCTGCACCGCTCAGGATGCGCCCACCCACAAGGCACGCCACGCAAAGGCAGGCCCGCCATCTGCTCACAGCAGAAGATCCCAGCTCTCGGGTTGTATCATTGGTCATTCAATACCTTCTGACTTGCTTACAGTGTATAAATGCTGGAATAGGGCCCTACGACCAGCGTGGATCTGATGCCCCTAAACATCTGAATTTTTTTTTCAAGTTTCCAAAACCTTTATTGACAATCACACAGGTGACACTGCTAGAGGCCAACAACCCTGAGGCAGGCATCTATCTTGAAATTATGACACAGCAAATTATATTGTACACAGTCATAGAGCCGACACCAGAGAGTGACCGGCCGCGATCAATGTCTAAAAGGCATCCTAGAATTTCAAAAATGTTCGATCCAGGTATCTAGCAAATGTAAGAGGTTTCGGAATTAACATAACAAAGCACCATAACAACCCCCTTTCGACTAGCATTGCAACTAATTATCTTGCATTCCACCCATTGAGCTAATACACTGAAAGCAACCACTCAAAGAAATTTTCACCATACCTGTCATCCCTTCAAACCCAAAACGCAAGAAAAACACACTCCTGCCCCTTATATCACACTTCAGTCGACGCCCCCTCACCTTAAATTAAACAGAAAGCCTCCCATTCATCATAAACCATCACTCGACACACAAATCCGTTCCCACTCGACCCAACCATCCCACTAATGGTTCCCATATATCAATAGGTCTGGACCTCAGTGGCATAAGTTCCCAGTAGGTTGTCAATTGGCCCTTGCAGTAAACTGCCTTTTTTATCCAGCCTGCTATTGTGGGTAGGGACACTCTCTTCCAATGTATCACAATCTGTCTTTTTGCTAGCAATAAGAGCAGGGCAACCAGTTTGCGGCGCCACTAGGAGCCCCCATGACGCAACCCAGCAGTGCCATAACAGGGTCTAGTCTCAAATCGAATTCTACAATGTGCCTTATATGCCGTATGACCTCTACCCAATACTTCTCTATTAGTCTGCACTCACAAGTCAGGTGGAAAAAGGTAGGGTCCAGCCCCCCACATCTCCAGCATTTAGCGTCACTTTGAAGACCCATCCTCAAGAGTTGTTTGGGTGTACGATATGTTCTATGAAGATAGTTGAAATGAATCAGCCTCAATCTATAGTTTGGCGATAAATTTTCAAGCTGCGAGCAGCAGAACAGCCATTATTTAACTGTGATTACTAAACCGGTCTCCCTCTCCCAGTCCGACTTTGATGAGCTAATTAACACCGGAGCAGTGTCTTGCGTTACTCTATATATACGTGTTATCAGCTTACGAGGCGATTCTTTAGAAAGAAGCTCCTCTAACGCGGGCAGCACAGGAGGTGCCACTGGGAATCCAGGTAACGAGCTCTACATGCCGCTCTCAGTTGGCAGTATAACAACAAGTCCGAGGCAGTAGGATCACCAGGTGCACACATGGTTTGTAATGTGAAAAAAAGTATTGTCTGGGTATAAATCCCCTGCCGTGTCTAAACCTTGTTTATGTGCTCTGTCCGTTAAACCCCTGTCTGTCAGAGGTCCCAAAAGTGGATTACCCCCCAGTGGCATTGAGGGTGCAAACAATTCTGGAACGCCAGCTCGTTTAGCCAATTTCGACCATGCCCATCTCACCGCTTCGACTGTGTTTATGTCTGTCGGCGATGTTTTATAAGGGTGATAAACTGTCGTATTTAGAGGGGTAGGTGCAGCCACATCCATTTCAATTGCCACATGTGGTTGGAACAGAATCGGGTGATGCCAGTAATGTAGGTATTGGGCCTGAGCACTATAGGCATATAATTCAAAGTCAGGTGCAGCAAGTCCACCCTGACTAAATGGGAGTGTCAAGAGGCTCCAAGAGACCCTCGGCTGTTTTCCCGCCCAGACTAGTTCCAAAATGGTCGTTCTGAGGCGTTTAAAAAAGTGACCAGCAAGGGGCAGAGGAATATTAACAAACAGATACAGAAATTTAGGTAATACGACCATTTTAGCTATTGCTATACGTCCCATAAGAGAGAGCGGCAGCGTCTTCTACCTTTTAATTTTTACTTCCATGCCATAATTGGCAAGCCAAATTTCTTGTATGGACCTGCTGAACCAAATGCCTAGGTATTTAACCTCTGCCGATTCCCACGTTATAGAGTATGCTGTTTCACATTGTTTCGTATCATCAGTCAATGTTAACATTACTGACTTTGCCCAATTTATCAGTATGGCGACAGTCCACCGTATCGCACAAACTCCCTCATCAGGGAATCAAAGTTTTCCTCAGGGTTAACCATATATATGGTCATATCGTCGGCGTACATGGAAATGAGTAGGCCTCGTGACGTAAAACCTATACTGCGATGTGTGTGATGTTGCCTCAGGCGGGCCGCCAGGGTTTCTGTGGCAATAGCAAACAGCAGTGGCGACAGAGGGCAGCCCTGTCTTGTGCCCCTTGAAATAGAAAACAAGTCCGATATCTGTCCGCTAGTACTAACTCATGCCATAGGGTCGGTGTAAAGCACCCTTATCCGTTGTATCAGTAGCCGGGCTGAACCCCTTGCGCGTGAACAAGGCAAACAGAAATCGCCACTCCAGATAGTCAAAGGCCTTTGTAGCTTCCAGCAAGGCCGCGGACGCCTTCATCGTGGGACTCAAGTAGTGCAATAGGCCAAATAGAACCCTCAGATTGTGGGAGGTCGACCGACCAGGCACGAAGCCGGACTGAGCGGATAGCGCTATTTGGGGCAACATAGGTTTTAATCTATCTGCCAATAGCTTTGCGTAGATTTTGGCATCTAAGTTTATAAGCGAAAGGGGCCGATAGGATTCCGGACAGGTCGGGTCCTTATTTGGCTTTAGAAGAGTGATAATCATGGCCTCGCGAAGTGTGGGAGGCAGTATCCCGGTGTCCACAGCTTCCAGGTAAACCCGATGTAATCGGGATGCCACTATGTCGACGTACTCCTTATAGAAGGCCGCTGTTAGCCCATCCGGGCCAGGGGCCTTATCGGCCGGCATACTCGCTATAATGCTGCGAACATCTTCCACAGAGATCGGGAGATCAATATATTGCCGTGCCCCATCATTGAACCATGCCAGACTAATCGTGTCCAGATAGTCCTCTATATCCGACGCCTCTGGGTTCAACTGAGAAGTGTATAGTGACTTATGAAATGCTGTCATAGCGTTCAGTATGTTGCGTGGGGCCCGAGCTGTCACACCGCTCGTGTCCTTAAGCTCAGTTATGTATCCTGCACCTCTTGGTGCACGTAACAGTGACGCTAATGTTTTTCCACTTATATAACCGATGGGGTTAACCCAGTATCCCTTATGAACCTGGGCAGCAAATCAATATTATCAACAGTTGGTTCATACGGGTGCAACGTATTTCTTTCACTATCTCAGTGATATCTGTGACATTCAATTGACACTTTACCAAATAAAGGTGGTTCAAAAAAAGATTCTTCCTAAAAGACACTTTCTTAAAAAGACACTTTCTTAAAAAACAGAATCCAAACCATCTATATCTTCATGTAACGTTTTATGAATTATATTCATTCATGTATACTTCAAATATTCAATTTACAAAAGCCTGATAGGTGAATAATTAGTGCAATTCGTGACATTAAGTGCTCTGTGCTCACGGCGCAAGTGTGACCAACAAAATATACAAGTATTATATACAAATGGGACATAAAAAGAGGATTTAACAAGGCCTATATTCTTCAATATTCAGCTGTATACTGCTTTTGTCAGTATTCAATACAGTAATTTGCCATTATAGGTCCAATATATTGTACGTCGACGTTTCGAGCCTCTGGAAGCGCCCTTTTTGGCGTCAAGGCAGGTCTTCCTCAAGACTGTGTGGGGTGGGGGGAACAGCCTAAGTAAAATGATTAACAAAGAATGGCATTATTGTGGATTCTGGTATTAGGGTGTATGCCAATACTAGCCTCTAATGATTTAAGACGACTCACCTTCTACCTTTATGCCCAGCCGGGCATCTGGTGGTGAGGGAACTGAAGGAATCGGCTCCATCAGAAAAAGAGCCCAATTAGTGCCTTATTCTTTGTATTACTTTCAAGGGCGACAATAACTGCTAAAATCCATTTTCTCACGCTTTTTCTCATGTACTCACGCTTACCTGTCGGTGTGACAGTAACTTCTGTCCCCGAAGGTGACTTCATAAGAAGGTGCATGTTCAATTATACCAGCATTTACTCCTTTCTGAATGAGAGGTAGAGGATCATGTAGTTAATAATAGAGTTCCTACCCTTTATGGGTTTTTTTTGGTTTTTTTCCTCATTTGCCGTCTCGCCTCTCAAATCCTCTAACTTAGTCCACCACTGGGCTTTTTATATCTCATAAGCTGGTTAGAGTATTGGGGCATAAACTCCACCTATTTTGAATCCGGCCCCCAATCAACCGTCCCTTCTTGGCCGTTTGGCTCACCAGGTGTGTCCACCCCTTACTCCATTCCGACCTGGAGTCCCATATAATAAATACCAGCGAGATAG
Source organism: Lissotriton vulgaris (assembly GCF_964263255.1). NCBI lineage: Eukaryota > Metazoa > Chordata > Amphibia > Caudata > Salamandridae > Lissotriton > Lissotriton vulgaris. Next base: position 1,377,292,962 of record NC_141695.1, read on the forward strand.
GCGGGTGCTTAATCATCGGAAATTGTATCAAATAATATTATCAAACCAAAACATAACAAAAAAGGCACAAAAAAACTCAGATTTCTCTTGGTGTGATCTAAAGTATCACGCTTAGCTATATACCTCATAGCCAATATCCAGTCCATTAAGCTGGGACTGAGTGGTGAGATCCATAATTTACATATTTCTCTACGAGCTAATAAACAACCATAGAAAGTAAGTCTTACATTATCATTCATGCGTTTACTTTCTAAATCAAATCTTCCTGTGATTAATAATTCGGGGCTTACCTCTATTTGCAGAGTCAGAACTTCAGATAGGCAATTATTTACGTCCAGACAGAATTGTCTTATATTTGGGCAAGAGACGAACATGTGAAGATCATCCACATTTGGAGTTTTGCATTTCGGACACCCCACAACTCCGCCATTTTTTAATTTGGATAGTCTGCGAGGGGACCAATATGCCCTATGAATAGTAAACAGAAGGTTTTGCCTTAAATTTGCGGGTTTAACAATACTGTACAGCATAGACATTGTTACTTGCCATTGGTTCTCTGTCGCGATCTTCGGCAAGCACTCTTTCCACAGCACCTCCGGAAGTAGAAAAGGTCCGTCTTCTATTTCCAATATTGTCCAATACCATGCAGCCACTTCCTTCTTAAAGGTCCCTAAGCCCAACTTCATCTCAAAGTCATTCTGAGTCCCAATTACATTTTTTGGATCATTTGCCCAACTCTGGATCTGTACATACTTCTATCTCGAAAATACCTGGCCCCACAATTGTTGACAAAGGCCCCATGGGACTAATTCACCTTCTTGGAACAAGTCTTTCCATCTCTGCATATCATCCTCTTTTTTTAACTGAACAGCCAAAGCATCTTTTGTCCAAAGTGGCGCTCCAGGAGAGTCCCATATTGGGGCCATATAACTGAAATAGGGCAATTTAAATGTTCTTGTTATCTTATACCATACCTCCGCTAAATCTCGTAAGACCTTTAATCTCACCTTTTTTAAAAATGTAGGGTCTGCAAACTTATATAAGAAACCAAAATCATTATATCCACAGCTTTTCAACATCACACCAAATATTTCTCCAATCGTTGAGTTAATTAGAGTACCGAGCAGCATCCTGCAATTCTTTAAACAGAAAGCCCAAGCATAAATTTGTAAATCCGGAGCCGCCAGACCACCTTTGTTAATTCTCCTCCTTAACTTTTTCCACAATAATCGTGATGCTTTTGAAGCCCAAATGAATGATACTATCTCACTCTGTAATTCAGCTATCCATTCTTTTCTAAATCCAAGGGGGATAGTCTCAAATAAAAATTTAACTTTTGGCACAATCACCATCTTCACAAGATTAGTACGGCCATATAGCGACAAAGGAAGATTCATCCACCCTTTTAAAATGGCCGCAACTTCTTTTTTAATCTTGAAAAAGTTCACTTTAGCCAAATCTCCAACATTTTGATTTATCCTACCTCATTTCTGATTTACTGATTATCCTTTCGGTGTTTAGATTCCAAGCCATTATCTCAGTTTTGTCTTGATTTATCTGATAGCCTGAAATGATTCCAAATTCTTCCGTTATTTTCACCAACTGTTCTAAAGAATTATGTAAACTAGATGAATAAATAATAATATCATCCGCATATACGCCCAATTTTTTAGACCAGTAACCGACTATAAAGGGGGGTATCTCCTCTGAGGCTCTAATTCTACAGGCTAAAGGCTCAATATATAAATTAAACAACAAGGGTGATAAAAGACACCCTTGTCTAGTTCCACGCATTACTTTAAAAGAATGAATTCTTTCCTAGGTTAAGGTACTGCAAGAGTGTTTTTAAATAGGCAAAGTTAACTCGATCAAAAGCCTTGGCGGCGTCTAGAGCAATCACCGCCAAGGGAAGCTTGTGCGTTGAAGCCATATCTATTATACTAATCAAAGTAAAAGTTAGATCTTTCAGATATCTCCCTCTAATAAAACCTTTTTGGTCCTCGTGTATCAGTTTATGAATGATCTCACTGAGTCTGTCTGCTAGAATTTTTGAAAAAAACTTATAATCACAATTCAGAAGTGATATAGGTCTATATGCGTCTAGACTGCTGAGTGGTTTTCCTAATGTTGGTATTAGAGAGATTGTTGCCTCATTCCAAGAGCTAGGTATAGATACCGCCCCTCTGAAGATTTGATTAAACGGTTGGCACATTATGGGAGCTATCAAATCCAATAAAGTTTTATATATTTCAGCCGGAAGGCCATCCGGGCCAGGTGCTTTCCCTCTTTTACCCTCTTTAATGACCATGACCACTTCAGCTTGCAAAATTTCTTTATTTAGTGCTCCCTTCAAATCCCCAGAGAGAGGTTTCAAAAATTGTAACCAAGTGTCCATTTCAGTCTGTCTTGGACAGAGATCTTCCGTGTAGACTTTTACAAAGTGATCATGAAAAGCATCTGCAATTCCTCTGCTGTCTGTTATAACTTCTCCTTAATCCATATTTTTAAATTCTTTAATTTGATTACTTATTAAGTCTTTTTTGGATTTCCACGCTAACAGTTTACCTTCTCCATATGAAAAGTGAGCCAGCTGACTAGTTTCCCATCTTTCTTTGACTCTTTGTGATAATACTGCAGAAAGTTCTATTTTTAGATCCAGGAGCTTATTTTTAACTTCCTCCTCCATTACGTTCCCCCATAGACTAATTCTTCTACCCTCCCAAGATCGTATTTCCTTCTCCAACTCTGAGACCTTATTATTATAAAGTCTCCTCTTTTTAGCACCTTGGGCTCCCAATCTCCCTCTCAGGAATGCCTTACATGCGTCCCAAACTATATCTTGTTTAGCTGATCCTACATTATTATCTAGGAAGGCTTGTACCTCATCTCTTAAGAGTCCTAAATAATCTTCATCTAGAAGGATTGTACGGTCCAGCCTCCAGATTGAATTCAAGCCTTCTGTTCCTAGTTCCAGATCTAATCCTACAGCTGAATGATCAGACATATGAGCTCCTAAATGTATCACTTTAGTTACCTGATCTTTCAGCCTAATATCAATTAAATAGAAATCTATTTGTGAGCTATGATTATATTTTTTATTGTGAAAAGTAAATCCTGGCAGCTGGCCTGCTTTCAGTCTCTAAATATCACATAACCCTTGCTGTGCCATAATCAACCTTAGCCTAGAAGACATCTTTCCATTTACCACAGCTCTACTATTTCCTGTCTTATCTAATTTAGAATCTAGGACTGTATTGAAATCTCCAGCCATAATTATTTTTCCCGAAAAGTTCAGAAGTTCTGCCGCTAAGTTATCTAAAATTGAAGGATCGTCCACATTCGGACCGTAATAACCAGCTACTACCAATACTTCCCCTGTCAATCTTATTTTAACAATCGCCCATCTTCCTCTCTTATCTGCTATCTTGTCTTCCATGACAATATCCACCCCTTTCCTAATCAAAATTGCTACCCCTTTCGTGACTATCTCTTGGGGTGTAAAGAACACACTAGCTATCCATTTTTGAGCAGAGAAAATCTCCTTACTTTCCCTTTCAGTCAAATGCTTTTCTAATAAGATTATCACATGATCGAGAGAATCTTCTAGATATTTCAATATTAATTGCCTCCTAGACTTTACCCGTAAACCATTAACATTCCATGTGAGGAACTTTAGTTCCCTAGTCTTAGTCCCACTCATAAAAGCTAGCCCACATTTCCCTTTTTATGATGGCTAGAATGCACCTGAGGATTTTTTTTGTTAGTCCCACTCCCCTCACCCCTCCAACCCTATCCCAAGAACCCCGTGCTCCCCCACCTCCACCCCCCCTTTTCCCTCCCTGGAAAACCCAACCAAAACTCCCACGGCCTAGACCTAGGCCATTGGATGCCGCGGTAGCGGTGCCTCTCCTTTCCTATACTTACTATTCAATAATACATAGGTGTTAAACGGTAGCCTAACTCATTTTTTTTTGCGCTCTCTACCTAAGCTGAGTACTATTCTCCTTGGCATTGATCCAAAAATTCCAATTCTTGCAATCAATCTGCGTCCTTCCCCAGCACCCGCTCCACGGACCTGCTGGTAGACGCGACTCCTCCTCCTCGTTCTCCGCCCACAACTGCACTGAGGTCTCCAGCCCAGCTGCCGCCATACGCTAAGAAATGCCGGCAGACCAAACAGCCTCGGAGTCCTAGCGTCCTAACGACGAACACTTCCAGCCACAGCCCATATCCTCACAAAAGTAAGCACTATCTTTAATCTGCACGCAATATCATCCGCGATATCATCCGCTACGGAAATCACCCCTAAACGGGCACCGCCGCCGCTCCTGATATCCGCGACCTGCTAGCTAGCCGGCCGCCATGTTTACCACGCCCCCCACCACTTGTGTCCCTACCCTTTATGGTTTGTATACCCTACCAATGATCAATTACGTGGGCTCACCTCATCTGGTGTGGTGCGCATACCCAGCGATGATCCTCTGTGAGTATTATCCCATCTGACTCGGGAATTCCATAGTTGGAGAACGCACAAGGTATTCTTTCCACTGTGAATGAAAGAGTCATATGTGTGTTATAGGGTTTAGGGTCAATCACCCAAAGTTAAAATTAAATTAAAATCAAGCACATGTCCTTATTAATCCTTAAAGACAAGCAGGTCTTCGGCCTCACCTCTATTTAGAGTTACGGATGCAGAAACCAGGGTTTATTATTCTTTCCCCTGCCGGCGTTGCTCCTTCGTGGATTAGCTCGTGGGGACTGAACACGTTCGGAAATAGACGACTTTGGTGTCAGCGGACCGCAAAGCACGAGTGCGGTATGTACGAGTGTTTCTTTCTTAATCGATCAATGAGAACACTACGTATCCAGGGATTTCGTTTAAACCTTCGGGTTCCATTTTGTGAACGGCAGCCATTTTGTGTGGTTGCGCTCACATAGGCCGATGACTGCAGCCGAACGAGTCCTTGGGACACGTACACCTTAGCTGACTCCTGAATGACCTGGCCGAATTGATTCCCTTGCCCAAGGCTGACCTCGCTGAGCCAGTTCCTTGTTGAACAGCTGGTCAGATAAAGATCAAAGCGCAGGACATGCCGAAGTTTACAGTACACTCACCCACCTTCCTATCTTGTTTCCAATCTGTTTCTGCTCCTTCCTTTACGACATAATCACTGACTTGGGTTGAGGTTTTAAGATGGGGTTGTCCGGCCTGATCGAACAAGAATATTGGAATTTGCCTGGTCATTTCAGGTGGGCTGGACAACAGAAAATGGGATTGTCGTCATGCGATATGTTTGAAGTGTCACTGTTTCATTGGTTGGTTTGTAAGTAATTGATGCTACTTTGGAATGCGATTTTTGGCATAAAAGACCATGCTCCGCTCATTAAATTTGTGCAGTCTCTAGCGAACCACCCGTGTTGTGCTTCGTAGACCTCTGTTCCTGGTTACAGCCAATAAATTTGCTCTTTGACGTCACTGAGAAGTTTCCCGTGTCTCTGTACTCTAGGACAGGTGAACTCGAAGACATTGGGCGTTTTCTCCTGGCGCCGCTGGGTTCTAAAACCCGGTTCTTCAATTGGCGCCCAACATTGGGCGCCAATTGAAGACATCGGGCGTTTTCCCCTGGCGCCGCTGAGTTCTAAAACGCGATTCTTCAGCCGGGCGGATTACCTTACGTGCCCCCCAATCGAAATCCAACGGCACACCCTCATATGAGCAGAGGAAGGATGAAAACATAGGGCAACCCTAGAATACAAAGATATGGGTCGCTCGTAAGTGACAGGCCTGGAGGAAGGGGAGGGTGGGTGATTAGTTGCGGGAGGGCTAGAGTTTCTCAGGGAATACTAGGACTGACAGAGGAGATCCCTGTGGATCAATAAAGTACTTTACTATGCTGTTACCATGCAAGGGGTTGCCAAGACTGGGAATTGGGCCATTGCTATGTTGTATTCTCTTATCCTATCCCACAATTGGGAGAAATGAGCAACAGTAACTACAGGGGTTTACTTCTGTTGTTAATAACTATTTTGTCTTTGCTTTTCACCAATCACATCGGTAACCAGCAATTGAGTACTGTATGCCAACTGAAGACCCAATAAAGTCTGTTTAAAAAATAATTGCACTTTACCCGGATTCAGTGGTACCTCTGGTCACCCCATAGTTCTATAACATGTTATTTGTGTAATAATTTGTGTTTTCAAGAAGATCTATAAAGGGAGCACTACACATAGTAGGACGTGCCTAAATGGGGACCATTCTTAGTCCCTAGTGTCACATGAATGTAATGCAGTGAAGAATAGAGCCAATTTTAAATTCCACGCTAAAGATCCGGTCCTCCTCCATCGGAAAGGAGAAAATAGAGAACTGTTCCTCCGAAAGTTAGAAGCCAAATGGATTTGCAAATTGAGAGCAGTTAATGAAGGACTCAACTTAGATCATGAGTTTCACCATTTCCTGTAGAGGGTTCATGAATGATGTATGATGTATTGGACCTTGCAAGGTGATGAGAATCATTGGATACATAATTGACTAATGAAGAGTGAGGTATAGAGGCTAATGGAAATGATGAAATATTGAGTGATAATCATTTTGGAAAGTGATGCCAATCCCTAGGTGTAAGGTGATTACCGACCTACAGAGCTCACTGGTTACATAGAAGCAATAAATAGCAAGATTGTACGAGTGACTATTGACCCATAGAGCTCACTAGCTGGACAGAAATAATAAACAAAAAGGTCTCTTCTTTGTTGAAGTATAGTCATGGCAGGTCAAGGGATTAATGCTTTTGATAGTTTGGTTTTTCTTTTTACGCATTTTGGGAGACTGCAAATACGGTAAGGATTTTTTACACAATTTGATGGTGTGACAATGTAACGGTAAACAATTAAGAGTGGCAATAAATGAACTATGCACGTATGCGTACTAAGGGAAAGATCCAGCGGTCTAGTAGACAAGACGCTGAAACTGTAGTATGCTTTGATATACGTAATGAGCAGGAAATGCATGAAAACTGGCCTACAAAAGCAGGTGGTGTAAAAGCTTGAATTGACGTATAGTTGAAGTGGTAGTAAGCACCGATATAGGTAATGGGCAGGAAATACATGATCATTGGTCCATTGACGCAAGGGCATTAGCATACCAATTTAACCGTATGACCAGGTAAAAGAGGAGTACGTGTTACTACTAGAGTACATGACAGGTTTACGATGTAGCGTAATGATCACGTAGTGTATTCCACCATATATTTTCTGTGGGCCGTGAAGAGCTCCCTAATCAGTAATATTGAGCCCTCCCCGATGTATATCATTGTGTGGTAAAAACAAGCACGTATTTATATGAGGTTTGTTAAAGGCGTTACACATGTGAAGAGATCCCTATTCATTAAAATGGAGTCTTTTGCCGGTATTAATCGCTGTACAGTAAAATCAAATACGCATTTGTATGAGATCCATTAAACGTGTGACATACGCGAGGTTTCGGTACTATGTAGGAGGTGTAAATATTAATTTCTCATCCCTTACATAGCTCAAGATGACTAGACAAATCAAAAAGAAACGGTGTTGCTAGTACTATGTTGAGGGTCCAAGTATGCCATTCTTCAACGCATTGTGAAGATATGTGCATTCAAAACTGTACCCCTTTCTCTCTTTTTGACAATAATTGTCTACATTGTACGAGTTTTGGTTTATACGTTTTTTAAAGCAGACAAATGTGTATTCTAAACCCGATGACATTAGAGCAAATTTTTAGCATTAAGCCCCTATTTTGGAAGATTCTACTTCATTTTACTCTTTTGCATTCTTGGTTTAACAACGGAAGCAGATACTCCTTGACACAAATCATACAGAAATTACAGACTTTGTTCAAACCGTTGTTTAACAGAGGAATTAGGTGATAGCATTCATTGTGTTTTTCGATTTTTTTGGTCTACAGTATTCACAGACTGAATCCATGCTTGTATCGGGAGTAATTGATGGACAGGTCTTCCTTTAAGAAGTGATGACAAATATACAATTCTTTTGAAGGTAAGTGAACAAATTGGTTAACCCACATGGTATCATTATTGAAGATGGGTTCTGGGACGCAAAGTCAGGGTCATTATTAGGTTCTCTGAATAGTTCGAATTTCCCCCACTGTTTGGCATTTGTATGAGGTAGCAAAGATGTAGGATATTATTGAATTGTAAAAGGTGCTCAGCCCTTGATATCTGCACCCCCTCATATGGTGGGTTGGTGGGTAAGGGGAAGGGCATGACGTTTTTTGTCTGTTTTTGAACGGCTGAATATTATTGAATAATTTTGTCACATCTTAAATCGATATGAAGCACTCGTTTGAGTCCATTTCTTAACAGCTCATTTCAATTACATAACGGAAAGATTCTCCTACTCTGATCTGTTATTGGTGAATGTGTTTGAAAATGATAAGAGAAAAATGGAACTATGCATGACAACTTGAGTTCTTCTTTAACTTGTCCTGTAAATAATGCATAAACAATGTTTTTATACAAGGTGGTTGATTATCGAGGATGATCAGGAATACATATGAAATTTGTTCTACTGTGTTTAAAAAAAATTAAATAAAAAAACAAAAAAAACATACAAAATGATGAAGAATCTAGGTGCTCAGTAATTAATGGTGTGTGATGTGCAATACAAATTTAACACTTTGACCTACAATATATTTATGTGTAATGGGATGAAATGTAAACAACATTGTCGGAATGAAAAAGTAATGTAAGTTATGTTTGTATATGTTTGCAGCCCTGAAGAAGCCTGTAACTGGGCGAAATGTATTGGCGGCTCGGAATTGTTTTCTTCAGCAAGAAGATTTTGAATAAAGAATTGCAAAAATGAAGAAAATCCCTTCTCAATTCATCTATCTGTGATTGAAGTTGTCTCTGAAATGTGTTTTCAAAAATCTGTAGTATTCAAGGATTACATTTGTGGCTAGCCATTTGAGGCAGGCAACAATCGATTCAATAGGTTGATTTGACTTATGTATAAATGGGATGAGTGAGAAATCTACAGACTCCTACAAATAATGTCTGTGGGTTGAATGATCATCGCAACAGGAGCAACAGAGAAACCAGGTATTAAAAACAGAAATGCTCTTAGCTGAGGAGGAGCTAAATGAATGTATAGTAGCCGGCAATTCATTGGAGGCCTCACTTACTAAATTAGCGAATATAAGGATGGAGGCAGAGGAAGATATAGCAACCAAGGCAGCAAAAATATATGTGGCAAATAGAGAGAAATGCTATGAAGCTAGTGAAAGGGTGGGGCGAACGTTAGCAGTACGAGCAAGGCAAAAAACAGCGATTGGAGAGATAAGGGCGATTAAAGACAGTTCTGGGATTGAGGTAACAGATACGCAGGAGATCAGAGAAGTCTTTAGACAGTTTTATATGAAATTATATGAAGAGCAGCAAGGAAAGGATCCTAGGGAAATTGCACTTTATCTAGAAAACATTCCAAGAGTGATGTTAGAAGATGAAGAACGACGGAGATTAGATACTCCATTAGATCCTCTGGAGATTCAAGCGGCCCTTATGAGTCTCCCCTCTGGAAAGGCAGCAGGACCGGATCAAATACCGATAGAGTTTTTTAAGGTATTCTGGAAAGTATTGGGAAAGGATATGGTGAAAACCATGCAACAGGCACAGGCAGGGGTAATTGTACCAGGCTCTTGGTCAGGTGCAGAAATCGTGGTTATATTAAAGAAAGGGAAACCACCAAAAGACCCTGGATCTTATAGACCTATCACACTTATGAACGCCGATACAAAGGTTTATTCAAAGGCATTAGCAGTAAGGTTTGCAAATGTGATAACACCATTAGTCACCATCAATTAGCATGGATTCATACCAGGGCGGGGAAGGACCGTCATACCCGGAAGCTTATTACTTTATTAGACACCATGGAAGTCTCGGGGCGCCCGATGGCGGCGCTGTTTTTAGATGCCAAGAAGGCTTTGATCGGGTCTCCTGGGACTTTCTATGGTGTGTTTTAAAAAGGGTGGGATTTGGGGAGGGTTTTGTTAATGCTATAAAAACACTCTATAGGAACCCGGTAGCAGCTGTTAGGGTAAATTTAGGGCTAACTAGGGAGATTCAAATTAAGAGGGGAACAAGGCAGGGGTGCCTGTGCTCCCCGCTGTTGTTTGCTATGTATTTGGATCCTTTGATTCGCAGGATGGAAAGTAATGAAGATATAGCTCCACTGATTACACACAGGGGGGAATGCAAGATACTTGCGTACGCTGATGATGTGGCAGTTCTTACACCATCACCCACGGAGGCTATCCGATATGTGGAACTGGAGGCAAAAAGTTTTGGAAGGGTTTCAGACTATTCCCTGAACACCAATAAAACGCAAATAATTAAGAACAACAACGTGGTATGTCAGGATCAAAGGGTGGTTTAAACAGGCGTATATCTTGGAGTCACAATTACCTCAGAACTGGATAAGGTAGAGGAATTAAATATAGCCCCTATTATAGCTAAGGTAGGAAGGGATCTAGATAGGTTACATAACCTCCACCTCTCAATAGTCGGTAGAACAAATATCATCAAGATGCTAGTGTTACCAAAGTTCTTGTACATATTTAGGGCAATCCCATTGATTTTTGACAACTCCTGGTTTAAAAAGCTAGAAGTCATGATAAATAGGTTTATATGGTCTAAAGGAAAGATTAGAAGAGCATTACGCTTCATGGTACTCCCAAGAGAACGAGGAGGGTGGGCATTACCTGATCTGAAACTTTATTACTGTGCTGCTGCCCTACAATATATGGTGGGTCTAATTGGTGGTGCAGAGATGGAGGGGGAGGATGATCTAGGAACTCTGGCAATATATGGTCTTTTGTTGGGTGAAGATGCTAATAATGAGCTCCTTAGATACTTTGACTCTGTTTATTACAAGAGGACTCGTTTCAAGACTCTGATGGCAGCATATAACATTTGGAAGGCCTTTAGCAAAAGATATGGCCTGGGCAAAAACAATAGATACACAAGAATGAAGAATAACTCAACCTTTCCTAATGATATCTTTTCTGATGCAGTATTCACGATTTGGGTAAAAAAAGGAATTATGAAAATTGGTGATCTGATGGGATCTCAGGGTCTGATGCAGTTCTCAGAGATTCAGGCAAAATATGAGATAGAAACAAGGCATTTTTTTTAAATACCTTCAAGTAAGAAGTTTTCTATTAAATAAAAGAGGGGGGTCTGCTGGATTTGGGAAAATACTATATTGGAGTTGGTGCAGGAAGGAGCTAGTTGCAGCATTAAAAGGTTTTATTTCGAACTAATAGAATCAAAACAATATGATATGGCGAAATGGGGGGAAACTTGGGCAACTAAATTAGAGGTTGCAACAGATTGTTTTAATCTGTCACTAGAGTTGGGTCAGAACGTTTTGTGCTCTGCAGCACTAGAGGCGCAACATTACAAGACACTATATCGGCTATATTACAGTCTGGCAAAAAATGCGCAATGGGGAGCTACAACGGGCATTAACTGCGCAAGATGTGGAAGTTTACATGCAGATATTGTTCATGTATTTGCAACATGCCCACAATTATTTACAATATTGAATGAAATAGAGACTTTTATGCAAAGGGCATTGAGAATATCAGTTAACTTAACCCCCTCTTTAATACTGTTGGGTGTAAATCCGGATGGCACTCAGGGGGAAGAATGCTATTTTATTTTTGTGGCCATGGCGATATTAAGATTATGTATTGCTTCAGCCTGGCTCGATCCAATACCACCGACATATCAACAATGGTTGTCCAGGATTCTCAATGTATATAATTTGGAAAAAGCAATCTACGCCATAAAGGGGAAGAAAGGGAGGAAACTGGGACTAAAAATATGGGAACCAATAACTATATGGAAGGATGAGATTTAGGATAATAGGATTGTATATAGAGATGTACTGATTAATGATGTCACTAACTGTTGAGTTAAGCTGTTGTATCTATGATGCTGTTATTTTATTACCTTTTTCTTTTTTTTTCTCTCTTTCTCTTCTCTATATGTACTCATTATATATTTTTGTATGTACAAAGTAAATTGGTTGTATGCTATGCTGTGCTCCTTGTCCTCGGTTTAGGGGGCAAAAATAGTTTTAAAAATTCAATAAAAAAATTAAAACAAAAAAAAGGAACAGGAGGCATGTAAAGAAAGGACTGATATTTTATAGGACCAACATTATCTGCATCAAAAAAAACTCACGAAGAAGGGTCCAAGAAACATCTGTTGGAAGCCTTTGGGTATCTGTTTTTGGCACACACTACACAGGTGATCACCACAACGGGAGTAGCCATACTGGATTGCAGAAAAGTGGTGGAGGTTATTCGGAAACTTACAGTAAAATATGGCTGCTGGCCACTTGTTGGAGTGTTTGGCTGGTGGATGTGCTCTCACAGTTCCCTCTATTAATGGGTCAGACCTGCATGATACAGCAGTATTTGACTTTTTTAATGTCAAGCTTGCTTCCTGGGCTACTCCAGTCATAATCTGTGGAGATCTAAATATACATATCAACAATGGTCCAACTGCGTTGCCTATGGGTAGCTATGAGTGTAGAAAGCCCAGAGTGTTCCCTCCAGGCAATGCAGGACCTTAGTCAAATCACAGGTTGGTAAAAGTGGGAAAGCAGCTGAGGGCCCCAGACCCAGGGTATACATTTTATTCAGCTCACCAAAACAAGCATGTTAGCATGTTAGACCTACTTACTTTTTAGTTTCAACTGGCCTTCTTAAAGGGTTAAAAAAATTAAAATGTCCTCTGACCCTGTCAGATCACAAACCTTTAGTGAGTGAAGTTTCAGCCTTGATAAAAAAGACTCAGCCGCAGACCTGGTCATTCGATAGGGGTCTGTTTTCAAATATAGAGCATGTTGAACACATGAAGAAATGGCTCTCTGCATTTATGAAGGTGAATGGGGTAGTACCCTGGTAACGTATTTTGGGATGCCCCGAAGGCTGTAATAAGAGGGGAGACCCTCAACTTTAAATTGCATAGATAGAACACTCAGGCTCAGAAGCTGAGAGTTAGCAGTAAGGAGCTGAGCAACCTGGAGGACCGACTTAGGCAATTGGCAATGGAACAGAGCATCATAGGAAGAACTATCTAAGATCTCGTGGCGAAGGCCAGGATTGATGACATCTATGCAGTAATGACAGCAGAAAAATATCAGGCCCACCAATTGAGTGCTATGAGTACAGTGAGAGGGTGGGCAAATTACTGGCACTTCAAACAAGGCAAAAGATGGTCCAAAGCAACATCCAGTAAATTGAAGATAAACAGGGGCACATGGCAACTACTATTGAAGCGATTCTGGGAGTATTTAAGGAGTTTTATAGGGAAATGTATCATTTAGAGACTATGAAGAAAAATTAGGGGTTTTTACAGCACACCACTTATCATTTTTAGTCATCAGCATATAAATCGCATCTGTGGGTATAAATAATCCCATTCACTCAGAGACAATTCAAACAATCATAGTCCAGAATTGAGAATCCAGAACTGTCAATTCTCTTGCTGACAGTAGCTTTTATTTAAAAATTAAGAATTCCGTTAAAATGTTTCCAGCACACGACTTGCCGACACGTGTTTCATCTTTTTTAAAGACTTTTTCAAGGCATGAACGTAAGTATCAAATATAGCAGGACCGTATATAGACCAAGCCTGGTCATAGAAACAGTTACATTTTCATAATCACCACCGTTTTCTGAGCTCTCACGGGCTCAAAACAATACAGTATTCCTGGTTTCCCGTGAGTAGCACCCCGAAAATCAATCAACAGTCTGGTATTGTAATGGGCAGTTCATTAGCCAAAGGTTACAGTGTTTCTTTTGAGGATGGAACACCTATGTTCCAATCCCTTAATCTGTAAAACAGTTCTGTGTACCAACTTCTAAGTCTAAGTTGATCTGGGCCACCTCTTTCTTCAGACTTGTACGTTCTGGTTGGTGAAATCACCATTTGTAAATAAACCAGTATCAACGAATTCATATATTGAAGCAGTCTTTTACAAGAGACAGGCAGGACGTGCGTGTAACTGCGGGCTACGCTTCTCGCAAGGTTTCTAACATAATATGTTTGGACCGAATACACTGCTGCTGGATGCCTACAAGTGTGCACAGTGGATATTTGTTTAAAGACTGCTTGAATACATGAATTTGTATACACGGAAGTGCAAGGTGGGTCACAAGCTTCACTATTGGATTTCTACTCATATTGTAGAGTTTAAGAGGAAGGGGGAACCCCTCAACTGAGCCAGTGTCTTACAGGCCAATTTCATTAATAAACAAGTCTGTAACTGTATGCTGTGATCTTAGCTTCCCGATTAAGGGCCAGATGTAAATTTCAGTGTTACCAACCGGTATTTAGCAGTGTGTGATGTAGGTATTACCGAATGCCATCGGTAATAAGGAATTTGTAAAAATAAGGGAAACCAGTTACCGATTCCTTATTTACCGATCGGCAGACACCGAAACACCAAAATACTGAATCAGTAAATAAGAAATCGGTAACAAATTGCTAATGTGATGTACATAAAATCGGTAATACCGAATTTGTCAAAAATCGGTATTTAAGAATCGGTAATTACCACTGACCCAGAGCAGGTGGTAATCAGGTGCACTGCAGAAAAACAGCCACAAAATGCAACAGTGTGAACACAATGGTGGCCCTCTACGTTATAGCAAGGTGGCTACGTTTGCGAGCAGCAGGACTGAGGGTCTGGAGACAGGAAGAGTGTGTGTACAGACTGCGTGTCACACTGCTTCAATTGACTGAGGCAGAAATACATGAGAGGTACAGGCTACACCCACAAACCATCCTAGACCTGATACGGGACCTGCACCCATACCTGGAGCATTAGACACCAAGGGCGCACGCCATACCAACACATGTGCAGGTGCTCTGTAGCCTGCACCTACTCGCATCAGGAAGTTACCATTTAAGTGACAGCGCATATGCCGTGTGGTCTTTTAGCCTAACACCATACCTCAATCCATCCACCCCAAGTGAGAGAAGATACAATGTGGCACATAAAACCACGCACAATGTTGTGGAGCGCACCTTTGAATTACTAAAAAGCAGGTTCCGTTGCCTCCACAAAAGTGGAGGTGCACGTCAGTACCATCCCATCATCTGCTGCAAAATAATAGCAACATGTGCAATGCTGCATAACCTTGCCACAAAGAAAGGAACAGCAGTGGAACTAACTGACTTTGAGGACGAGGGTGAGGACTGTCCACAGCCAGAGCACAGCGCAGCAGGTGTGGCAGCAGCACCGGATGGGAGACACAGATGGGCTGAGATTACACGCAACTATTTCTGAGTAAGTAAGGAGTCATAGCCAGTTACTGTATTTGAGTGATGGTGTTTAATGATCAGAGCACACCACCAAAATCAAAAGCAGTGTCCATACAAACATGGGTTACGTCACCCATTTCAGTACAACCATATCATGGCTGGCTCTACTTCTTGCACCCACGCGCTGCACTGCCATGTTCCTTTGCCCACTGTCCGCACTGCCAGTTTGTCGAGAGCCAGCGCTGTGGTGTTCGCTGCGCCTCCTGGACTCTGTGGGAGGGGGCGTGATGCTACTACGGCTAGTAGCTTCTTCACTTTCACCCCCATCACCTGTAGGTGCCACCTTGTCTGTTTGGGGCACTTCAAGTGCAGTGGTCACTGTGACCAGCCCCCTAGCCATATCACGACTGCAGTGTGCCATCTCCTCCTGCATGGCCACCAAGCATCTGCACATGAGAGAGGTTGCAGTGGACAGGCAGTTCACCGCCTTGGTGTAACTATCAAGTTTCTGCCTCTCCCTGCACCTTGACAGACGGTCCTCATCTAACTTGCTGCACAGCAGCCTCACAGCCTCGGCCACGTCACACATGCCCTCAGCCATGGTGGTGTTCATGGCACTGATGCCCTTATCTATGCGGTGCATGTTGGCATTCATGTGTGCCATCTCCCGCTGCACTAACCTTTTGCACTTCCTTGCAGGTGCTGGACCTTCAGCATGTTACCTTCAAGCCCAGCAAACACACTGTCATCTTCGCCCTGGAAGTGAGGACTGGCTGCACTTGCCCTGTGGCGTCTGGAAGTTGTGTGGGCACGCTCTGTGGGGGAATGTGATCCTGCCCTGTTGGCATCCTCAGCCACAGTGGACTGTTGTCCCCCTGTGCTGTCCTCCTCGGACACCTCCATCTGCTGGTGGGTGGACACTGCATGCCTCCTGCCTGTCAGTGGTAGTGGCATTGATGGTGGCGGTGGTGATTGTGGTGGTGGTGGTAATGGGGTGGTGTGCCCTGCAGGCGACTGGACATCCTCCTCTTGTCTCCTATCTGTCCTGGGCGCCTTTCCTCATCTCCCCTCAGCAGCCCTGCGAGATGGCTCGCCTGTGAAGACAGAATGTACATATGCTCACTTATCTGGCAGCAGTTGCATTGTAATAAATGTAATGCCTGCCAATCACACCCACTGTCCTCTGCTTGCTAATGGCTAATTGGTGTCACATGCCTTTGGGTTTGGTGGACTGACTGTTCTGACATGTGTTACCTCTGACTACATCTCCCATAATGCATTGCAGGTTATGAGTAAAATATGTACTGGAGTGGGAGTCCCTATGCCTCTCTGGGGATTGGGGGTAGGGAGGGAGTGCACAGAATGCTGTGAGTCCATCTTACCTTGTTTGTTGGCAGCTCTGGCTGAGCTGTCTGCATCGCCAACCCCACTCACACTCTCCGGCTGGAGGGTGGACTCAACCAGGAGATCCAGAGCAGTTGGTGCAGGTGCTGTGTTCCTCCACCAGTTTTGTTGGCCTGCTTCTGCCTCTCTGCCATCCTCGCCTTAGCAGTCTTCCTCAAATCATACAATCTTTTCTTCAGGTCCTCAATGGAGCACTGAGTGACTCCGATGGCATTGATTTTATCCTGTATTGCAAGTTAGATCTGCCTTTTTTGAGACTCTATCCAGAAAAACAATGGTTCCTGTGGCATATCACTAATTAAATCTACAATAAATTGGGCACTTAATGCCTATCCCACTATTAGAAACAGGGTGGCAAAGAGAAGAACTACTGATCACTAGACCGAAGAAAGAGATGAACAAAATCGTTTGTGTTACAACTTTCGGTGTCAACACTAACAAGATTCGTAAAACAATTATAAAAAATTGGAAAATAATCCACAATGTTGACCCCGAAATGTATGTACCGTTGTTCGCATACAAAAGAGCGAAAAATCTAAAAGATCATTTAGTGAGGTCATCCACTGAAAAAGCATCTCAGAAGATTAGTAGCCTTGAAACAGCTTGGAATCTTCCCCCCCTCCTTGGTCACCATCCATGTGGCAATTGTGTGATCTGCCCACTAACTTGCAAAACCACCAGCCTCAGACATGGCAATTGTGATCACAAATTAGATTTCTTTTCGAACTGCAATACACAGAATGTCGTGTATTGCATATGGTGTCCATGCGGGCTACCCTACATTGGCCAAACTCAACAATTGATAAAAGCCAGAATAGGGCAACATCGTAGCCGCATAAGAAAATCTGTCCTAACGGCGCACCTCATGGGACATTGCCAAGAATTCAAACACACAGCGGATGAAATGAGATGGCAAGTCATAGATATTGCAACATTACCTGAGAGAGGTGGCGATATTACTCAGATTTTACAGCGCCGTGAATGCCATTGGATAGACAAAATCAATTCAATTAATGAAGATTTGAATTCTGCTGATGAATGGAGAGGTTTTGTCTCTACATTGACTTAATCTATATTTGCTTAGACTCTTAAATTGTTGGTACTTTGTACTGTAATATCAGAAACTGCACATTACTTTGGCCGCAGAGATCTAAGAGACGATATATATGTTTGTTAATGATATCATAATGAGTGCTGAGCATTACCAGCACAGATTGTTCAGTTAATGTGCTTTGATGTAGTAATCAAGTGTTTAGTACCCCATGTGAATACACTATTAACAATATATGGATTTTGAGAAATGTATAAACTATGATGAAGTAGGTGATGATGAAATGAGTTTGTGTTGTAAAAGTCTTGATCATTTAACGTTCTTTATAACATAATAATGATATATAGAAATGCATGAAATTGTAAATAGGATATGTTATTTACTTCTTCAAACCCTGCCCTTATATTCCTTCTATTATAATTTTGCAGCTGGCGTATATATTGTTTAGATACTCTGTACTCCAACACATTTCCACCTAGACCCTTGCACCTAGACCCTTGCGCGAGTAACACTATTCTTCGTAAAACATAAACATTGGAGCATAGTCCCTTTTCTATATCGACCACGCACGTAACGCCGGGCGTGTTAAAACGCTGTGACGTCACCCGCCAGCCACCACACTATCCCGGAAGGCAGCGATCGAGCGAGTGGTTTAAGCGCCCAGGTAGGCACTGCAAATGAAAACGATTTTACGTTCGTTAGTTTTAGGTGACTGCCAGCCCATGTTAAATTCGTATATCGTTTATTATATTTGCAGAGACCCTCTGGCCAATTTGCGCATTGACGGCACCGTCCGTCTGCACACAAATTCAATTACTGAAACTAGCGATTGTGCTAGTCTACATCGGGCTCAGGTAGGCATCACAATGTGATGAGTATTTTAGCACTTATAAACATATAGTTATTGCCAGCGTATAAAATATTTAGACCCCATCTGTTACATTCACAGAACCCTGAGTGATTTTGCTAAGCAGCGTCATCGTCCGTTTTTGATACAGAGCTACTACAACTACCAAAGTGTCTATGACAGTGGTAAGTTGTTTATTCTGGGTCGCTCCAGATACTTAATCCTGATGTTTTCGCTCACGTGACTAATTCTATGCTTTTACTTGTCTGCCCTCTGACAGTGCCCGGCTGGGTTCACTGTAAGTAAATTTATTTTACTTCTACACGCATGGGTTTATATCCATTAGCCCTTTCCAAGGTAAATCACTTCACCTTTCCAAGAATATTTACTAATACTCAAGGCGACTACATATAATTATAATTTCACAATATATATTATGTTTTTTAGACGTCCCACACTCCCTGTCCTGATGAGACCCTCACTCTAAGGGTCAAAACGCCGTCGACGTACTGGAGGCGAATGAGACTCACACAGTGCTTATGATTGTGTAGCAACTGTTCTATGATTGATTTAAATAATTTCTTGGAGTCATGTCTCTTTTCTTGTAAATAGTCACAACTGTAACCTGTATAGTTCACCTAAATGTACACACGTTGTTTCTTTGGTTACTTCACAAATCAATGGGGACATATTGCACCTTATATATTGTAGTATATGTTGTAGTCGAAAGCATTGTTGATTTTTTCAATCAAAAAATGTACATAAAAGAATTCAATTTAATTTAATTTGCGGGTTTGTAGAGCGCTTGAATAAACTCCCAAGGGAGTATCTCCGCGCTATCTGACTGCTGAACCTGCAGGAGATCGAATTCCCTGGCTCCAATCTAGTTCTTAAACTATGTGGTTATACCTGGAACAAGAACGTCTTCAGCTTTTTTCTGAAGGCCAGATGATTTTCAAGCTGCCTAAGCTGGAGAGGGAGACCATTCCATATCCTCGGTCCCCTCACAGACAGAGCCTTACCCCCTTGCCTTACCCGCTTGATCCTAGGAATCGTGAGAAGCATTTGATCACTGGACCGTAGAGCACGCGAAGGAACATACGGCACAAACTTGTCTGCCAGATAGGAGGGACCCAAACCATGAAGTCCTTTGTGGACCGTACAACAGATCTTAAAAACAACTCTCTGACGGATGGAAAGCCAATGAAGCCTGGCAAGTAGAGAGGTTTTGAGGTGTTCTCGGAGGGGCATTTAGAACCAACCTGGCTGCGGTGTTCTGCACAACCTGTAATCTATCCAGATCCTCCTCATTAGCTGACAGCAAGAGACCATTACAATAGTCCTAATGGTTTGATACGGACTTAATTGTGTCTCTTCTCTTTGCCACCCTGTTTCTAATAGTGGGATAGGCATTAAGTGCCCAATTTATTGTAGATTTAATTAGTGATATGCCACAGGAACCATTGTTTTTCTGGATAAACACTTTACCTTGGTTCCGTTGTGAGTAGGGTCTCCCTTGTTCTCCTTTTTCGCTTTTTTGAGACTCTGGTACATGCAGGGACTGCTTTCCAAAAAACCTATCATGGTCCATGGTAACATCTTCAATGAGGACCTCCAGCTCCCTCTCGCTGAATTTTTCTTTCCTTTTCCTTTCACCTGCCTCCTTCTCCCTCTCCAAGTTTGTCATTTTGCTAGGTTTTTGTTGCAAAATGAAGCTGAGTTGCACCTGGCTTCTCTGCTCTGCTCCCTACCTCACAGTCAGCTCCAGGTTCAGTGCAGCTGCTTTGGTTTTGCCACGTCCTGTTTGGGAGGTAATGGGGATGCACTGGATTGGCTGATTCCAAAATTACCGATTTTTTAAATTACCGATTTGGTATTTACCGATTCGGTATTTGGGATTTGGTGTTTACGATTCGGTAGTGGGGATTCGGTATTTCTTTTTTACCGATCCATTCCGAATCGCTATGTTTTAGCGATGTATACCGAATCGGTAATTTTTACCTATTCATTACGTACATCGGAAATACCGAGTCCTTAATAACGAATCGGTAAAATTCGCTATTAAGGACTTGGTATTTCTGGATTACCTACATCTGGCTCTAAGTAGAGTGATTGTCAGGTTGGTATCCCCATAGCAACATGGGTTTTTTCCTGGAAGAGGGACTAGTGATCACATTAGACATATGATTACACTATTTAACAAGGCTGGAAGTAAAGTCGATCATATGTCCTTCATATTATTCAACGCCGAAAAGGCCTTTGATCAGGTGGCTTGCGATTTCTTGTGGGCCGCACTTAGATGGAATCAACTTGGCCCTGGCTTTATAAGAGCTGCACAGGCACTGTACAGAAAACCAGTAGCCAGAATGTAAATAGTAGAGATAGAATCAGAGGCTTTTTCTATAATGAGAGGAACAAGGCATTGATGCCCTTGCTCTCCCCTACTTTTTCTCTTATATGTTGACCCATTCATTAGGAAGCTGGTCAATAGTGAGCTAATTGTTCCATTGATTGCACATGGTCTAAGTACCAAGGCATCAGCCTACCCAGATGATATTGCATTTGTCACACTTGAATCTGAAATATCATTTAGGGATGTGGAGGTTGAAGCATCAAAATGTCGGGCTATTTTTAAAATGAGAACACAAGTCTGATTGTGGCTAATGAGTGGGTACACCTGGTGGATAACTGCAGAACTGAGCAGGCTGTATACTTGGGCGTTAACATCATCAGTAAAGCGGAGCACCTAAAATAATCAAATTCAGCTCCAGTGCTGCAGAATATATGAAGAGGGACATCAGGCTAATAGATAATTTACATCTTTTAATAGTGGGACCATGCAATGTAATTAAGAAGCTTTTTCTACCCACGTAACTCGATCTCGTCAGAGCTATCCCTTCAGAGTTTGAAAACTGCTGCTTCAAACGGATGGAGGATATGGGCAGTAGTTTTAAATGGACATATGCAAGAGCTAGGAGAGCCCTCAAATACTTAGTGCTACCTAGGGCAAGGGGGGGGGAGGGGGCTGTACCTAATTTTAGGTTTTGTTTTATGGGCAGCCCCCTTGCAATATATGAGGACTTTAATAATAGGAAGGCAACCTGGTAATCAACTGTGGAAGAATCTTCCCCTATATATGACCTTTTGATAGGAGAAGAGGTGAATGTATGTTTTTAAGAGCAGTGGAACCTAGCTCCTTTAAGAAGGTTACATTAAAAACTGTACAATCTGCATTCAAGATCTGCTCTAAGGTCAACCATAAATTGGGGATAGGATAACATAATTACTACATGCCCCTGTGGAGAGCACAAATCCTTCCGGCCATCTTTCACAACAACTACTGTAGCAAATGGGAACAATGTGGAGTAAGGAAAATTGGAAACTCTTTTCATGTTAATTAATTGAAATCTTTTGACGTGATGCAAGGTGATTTTA
Organism: Lissotriton vulgaris; assembly: GCF_964263255.1. Taxonomy (NCBI): domain Eukaryota; kingdom Metazoa; phylum Chordata; class Amphibia; order Caudata; family Salamandridae; genus Lissotriton; species Lissotriton vulgaris. The sequence goes on from NC_141695.1 coordinate 1,377,315,028, forward strand.
CTTAATGAAGCGTATGCAGGACGATTTGGTAAAACATTCAGACAACTGGAGTCTCAGGCTGGGCATTAATGATGCACAATTTAATGAGTCTTTGGAAATAGGCCAGTTGGTACTATTATCTGCAGGGCTACCGGATCAACATTGTAAGACGCTCTGTAAACATAACTATATCCCTGAAAAATAGCTAGGGATGCAGTTGTCAAAATGCTGATCTGGCCCCCATATGTTTACCAATTGTACTAAGTTAGAGGATTTTAAACAGGGTATCACTGTTTTTTTAGATGGTGTTTTGCACATGTGGATACGTCTTTCACCCCAGCATATCCTATTACCTAGACAATCAAGAGGTAGACAGTCAGTTCCAATGGTTTGTATTTGTGGCTATGTCGGTAGCTCGGATCTGTATTGCCTGAGACTGGCTCAGACCAGATCCTCCTACTTAAAATCCATGGCGGCCAGAGTGCTCTTATTTTCTTTCTGGAGAGCAACTTGTATGCAGGTAAGGATAGGGCTTCAAAAAAGGGGGTTAGGGATCTGGGCACCAGTCTTGGACTGGTTGGAAAATAGCTCAGAATAAAGGCGGGATATGAATGCTATGAGTGCGTAAAAGTCTTTTCTGGCGATATTTTTTCAATCCTGATTAAGTATGAGCTGTATCATGGCTGGCGAGATATCCAAAATGAAATCCATTCTGGTGTGTTTTTTCCTTATTAATTGTTGATATTGTATTTTTATGTCTGTGAGCTGAATATCAATCTGATATTTTTTCTACTTTTGCCATCTTGTATGAAAGGGACTGGAAGGAGTACTGAATTGTTTACATATTTTTTTTCATTGGAGGTTTTTTTCACCCACTTTTGTATCAACTATACATGTACATTTTTACTCTACCTCTTTTGTAAAAATGTGTAAAAAATGTATTAAAAAGTATAAATAAATAAAAAAGAACCTATGTGTTACTCTTGTAAAGCAGTTTGATATGCGTGTGAATCTTGGTACATTGCAAACAACCAATACATGTTGCGGGGTAACCAATATAATATGCATCTCAAAAAATACGTTACATGTTTGGACCAATGTGTCATGCAAACAAAGCAGGAGGCAATGCATGTGGGCCACTATGTTAACACATAGTAACCAATTCACTATAAGGACAAATTAATTGAGTAAACCTAGAAACCAGTGCATTGTGCCAGCACAACACTGTGAAAAACAAACACCAGTACTTCCTGTGCATAAACTGATGCATTAGATAGACGCACGAGTATTCTGTTGATCTAAACTGGAGCTGGTACAGTAGAACATAGCCAGATTTATTGGGTGTAAAAACCACACACCTTAAACCGTATGCTTTCACATATAGACCAAAGTGTTTTATTGGTGTTTCAAAAGTTTAGCTTTGCATTAATTAAGATATTTATTTCCGAAACCAATCAATCAGAATAGTGCATGGTGACTAAATCAACTTGTGTAAACCAGTGCAGTACACACAAAGACACAGCAAATAAATGTCATATTTAAAGTGAGATACCGTGGACCACTCTGTAGACCAGGGCTCTCCAACCTTTTCTGTAGTGAGAGCTACTTCTGCTCAAGGAAAGTCTTCCTGAGCTTCTAGCAAACTTTATAACTGTAAAATAGTGACTACGCTATGACCACGCTAAGCAGGATTATCAGTAGTTACCACCCAAGTATTCCTGATGCGGTTACCATCAGAAATGCCAGGGAAACATTCATCAATATAAAATGCCTCCACCTGACTTATGAAGTAACATTCAAATCTAGACATGCCCTATGGCACAAAGTATATAAATACAGCAGTAGGTCTCCCCAGCTCAGCTTGAATTAATATTTATCCATTCCAAATTCATTTCTTAAAACAAAAACTGCTTTTAGAATATCCGTTTTCAAATTTTAGGAAATGCACGGTCCCAAAATATCAGCTTTTCATTTTCATCAAGTACTCCCATGTACAAATGCTTCATATGGACAGACTACTTTGAATACCCAGGTATTACAGTCTTGTGCCACAGATGCTCACACAAACAAATGATGGACGGAATGCTGAATGAATCATACATTCACCCCCAGTCAAGAGATCTGGGTTAAATCCATTGTTCTTTTGCTCACCATCCCAGCTCAGTTTAGACTGAGCCATATGCAAATCAGTCTTGACCCTGTGTCTCATGGGAACAGTCCAGACGAATTGCCAAGCCAGGTCCTCCCTCGACCAGACAAAAGCTTCCTGGGACCGGTTTCAGGGTATATCACCCTTCATCAGCCAGGCTAGCTTAAATCCAGTGGCACAGTGAGCAAGGGACCCATGTCTGGGTATACCCATCCCACTTAGGGTGAAAAGTGCTACACAAACAAATGATGGACGGAATGCTGAATGAGTCTTATATTCACTCCAGTCAAGAGATCTCGGGCAAATCCATAGTTCTTTTGCTCACCATGCCAGCCCAGTTTACACCCAGCCATATGCAAATCTGTCTTGTCCCTGTGCCTCAAGGGAACAGTCCGGACTCCGGACCGAACTGCCAAGCCAGGTCCTCCCTGGACCAGAAACAAGCATCCTGGGACCGGTTTCAGGGTATGTCACCCTTCATCAGCCAGGCTATCTTGAATCCAGTGGCACAGTGAGCAAGGGACCTACGTCTGGGCATACCCATCCCACTTAGGGTGAAAAGTGCTACGCAAACAACTGATGGACGAAATGCTGACTGAATCATACATTCACCCCCAGTCAAGAGATCTGGGTTAAATCCATCATTCTTTTGCTCACCATGCCACCCCAGTTAGACCCAGCCATATGCAAATCAGTCTTGACCCTGTGCCTCATGGGAACAGTCCAGACCGAACTGCCAAGCCAGGTCCTCCCTGGACCAGAAACACGAATGTCTGTATTATGCCAATAATGCCCACCATTATACTAGGGCCACAGTTGGGCCAAGGCTTGAAACCATAAGGGTCAAGGCAGAGACCATATATCAGTCATGACCATTATTACGCCAGGAATACATAAATGTAGGCCACTCATTCTCCCAGTATGTAAATGATAGCTGCCAGTATACCACAACTAGACCAAAAATAATCCAAATAGTCAAGGATGATCATTATTATGCCATTGGCACTATTATGCCAGGAATGGGTACAGTTAAGTCAGAGATAACACCCTTATGATGGGGGCTAGCATAGACATTTGGTGGTCCTTAACACCAGGCGTAGCTTTCAAGAAGCCATAGTGTTTATTAGGGACGCACATAAATGCTGATGAGTCTCTTCATTTTCTCTGCTCTGAATCATGCTCTGTTCTCCTCAGGTCTTAAGCTGGTTATACACCCAACTGACACATTTTCACTCGGACTCCTTCAGTCACACACTTTGGTGGCTCAGCACTCATTACTGCTCAGGCTACTACTGTCGTACTTCTTTTGTGGTCCACTGGCCACACACATGTTGTGACTGATAAAGCAGGAATACAAGATGGTCAATCTCCTTGTGGCTTAGTTATATTGAGATTAGATACAGACTGTCAAGTGGCAGGCCCTATAGGCCGAAACTTTGTGTGTTTGAATGTTTAGTATAAGTTACTGCCTTAGGTTTGCCTGGCCGGTTGTCACTCTTAGGATCTTGAGATCAGCAGTGCTGCCTTCTTTAATAGGTGCCTACTCTCCGAATTTGATACTGGGCTTGGCTTAATCTATGAGAGCTACTTTGAAGGTACTGGTGAGCTACCAGTAGCTCCTGGGCTACTCGTTGGAGACCCCTGCTGTAGACTCCCTGTACCATCTATTGCAGTATATATACCTATACAGAGGAGGGTTAACCATAACGTTTCTGACTGTCGAAGGGATAAGTGTCTATCCGCTGGTATATGCTCTCTTATAATATGTCTACTGGACACCTGAGAGTCACGACTTGGACATCAGATATGTTTAATCTTGAATATTGACCCATGATATCCACTTTTGTAGTTAAAACACCAAAGGGTATAGTCAACTTACATATAGACCAAAAAGTTACAGATGAATCTAATGGGTGTTGTCTATCATCCTCTTTATGTTGGATTTATGCTAGTCGAGTGGGGTAGCTCAGTCTAGATCCATAGACCTTACACCTAGCATACTAAATATGGAATATGCCAACGAGTATTCTGATGGGCGCATTTACTCGTACTTTCTCTTGCAATGCTGAGAATGATCTTGTGCGTGCAGTTAATACACAATTAATGCTTTATTTTGACACTTACACAATGGCTTGGTATTTGTTTGGAAGTTACAGACCAATATTAACTTAATTTGTCTTGAAGTTACAGACCAATACTAATTATATCCATTCATGGTACATCTGGGAAGTGACAATTACTACAGCCTTTATTATGCTTCTAAAGCACATTGACATCCAATTTTACAGGAGCCATAATCAAGCACTGTAAGTCTTAGCAATAAGGACATGTATTACGAGTCATACTCATTAGAACCGCTAACGTCATGATTATGACGTCACTCTGTCGTCCTGCGCGTGATCTCGCGAGACCGATTCGCTAGTTCTCGCTACGGTTGGAATCACAGAATGGCGTCTATCACCAGGTACTCTTCTTCGTTGAAGTTAGAAACATCAGATAGTGTTTGGAGCAGCCGGGGCTCTCATTAATGTGTTCAGCTGTTATTTGCCGATATTTACCGGTAATGCGACGCGATCTTCATTTGATTAACGTGCGGCGCTTTTTATGACGTCTGGGACACGGAGGCGTAGTTCTGACAATATGGCAAATAAAAGCAGCCTGCCTGTTCCGTACGTTGCCTCTCCCTTGACTCAGTACACGTCTGAGGCAAAGACGGACAGGTAGGGGCTGCGAACGCTGGCTAACTTTGTCTGATGCCTAGAAATTCTGTCTTAGGATATAATACTGTAGGAGTCTTTGCTGAAGAAGCTCTATAATCCACCTGCAGCACGTAATGGGTGCTTTTATTATTCCATCATTTGGCACCCATCAAGAGGAGTCGGTGACTCTCTTGGTTGACATAATGATCGTTATGTTTCTGTTTTTCTGTAACAAGTATTCCTATGCGAAATTTTGGGCAAGGGGCATGTCCAGGGATACCACTGTTTATGCTAGTAAAGATGTTGTGAGGAGAGAGTTAAGGGATATAGCTTTCTCGTTGCTTTTAGAAGTATCCATCTGGAAAGGATTAATATCAGTAGGTTCCTAGTGAATGAATAAGAGTAAGACTGACAGTGGGTAGACCTACTTCTCTATTCTATGGTTTCCTCTTTGTTTTCCTTTTCCAGAGCAGGGCCTCGATATCCTGAGCTAGGTCCAAGTGAGGTGAGGTCCAGTCCCCGGTCAAGACGGGTGAGAAATCCAGTTTTTATTACAAGTACCATAATTGTGAGAAACAAAAGTTGTGATATTTTTCAAGTGAACTGAATAGGAGTTATGTCTTTTCAGATGCCATCTGCACCTCTTGAAGTGGAGGATCGGCATAAGTAGGTTGTATTGATTCCAACCTAATTACATTTTAGCATTGACACTATAATTATACATTTTTTGTACACTTTTCTGTCGTAGTAGGAAAGTTTAAGAACAGAAGCCCTGAAGAAAGCCGAGGGCAGTATTCCCTACTGGCTGAAACGGATCACTGACAGAATATCGACAGACAAAATATCGAGAGGACAAAATATTGAGGTCAAAATATCGACTGCAAATATATCGACTTCCTATCTTCAAACAGGTAAGTACAAAAATATCGACTCCAAAATAACAAGTGTAAAAAACATAGACTGTCAAAATATCGATTTTTTTTAATGTCTTCAAAGTAAATTAAAAGTAATATAATAATAAATTAAATTAATTTAAACATATTTAAAATACTTAGATAAGTGTAAAATTGAGAAATAATTAATGTAACTTAAAAAAAATATATTTTTAATACATATATATATATATATATATATATATATATATAAATCCAAGGTTTGCTTCAAAGCAAGAAATTGCGCACTCGGGAATCCAGTTTCAGCAAAGAAGGTTTATTTTCAGTTTACATGCTACGCGATTCGACGCGCTATGTGTCTTGATCACACGTGAACCACCCTGGACAGTTTGGCTTGTTATGCACAGGAAGTAAACATAGAAAGGGTAACTTAAAAATAAACGTAAAGTACAACATTTCATCACTGAAAGGTACCACCATCTTGTAGTGGAGTACTTGTAAAGAAAAGCTTATACTTATTATATTGCATACAGTAGCCCCCGCTGTCTACGTTTGCGAATTGTATGTATAACGCAACAGAACAAAATACTCTGTCTATTCTTATCTGTCCGTATTTACAAAATTCAAGATTTTCGAAATTTCAATTTCGAACAACAACATGTTGCTATATTCGGTCTAGTGCCTAAAAGTCATAGCGGGTGCTAACATGTGCATGCAAATACCGGGAACATTCTATAGTGATTGGAAATCAATCCACACAAGATTTTCTTTCGGTCTAGTGCCTATAGAACTTGTTTGCATGCACAGGGCTCATCAGACATTTTAAATCACCTTTATGAAGAAGCTGAGCATAAACAAGGCCATACCGACAGGGGTAGAGTGCACATCTAGGTGAAATAAAATACAACTTTCATACAGGTGAAGGTGTCTTTCATCCAAGTAAAAAGGAAGGAAAAGGTCCAAAGACTGTGGAGTGACTGTGATGGAAGAAGCTTCTTGTTCCCATTTTTCCTACAAAAAACACATAAACATACAGTTAAAATCCCTTCAATAAAATCTTACTTATAAAGAGTTTTTACAGTTTTACAGTTCAAAAACACATTTGAGCATCGTATTTTCTACTATAATATGAACCTATCAACTTTGCATCATAGTTGAATGAACTCATGAAGGCCTGGCTAGATGGTAGAATATCAAGGGCATACTAGAGAGGGGTGTATTATATATACATTAGTCCTCGTGAAGGTGTGTGGCAAGCTCCTCATCGAGGTTGTGTCCCCCAGGGAATTTCGTTTCGAGTTCCATTATCCATTTTGACTCTTTCTTCCTGAGGGCTTATTCCCGGTTGCCACCCCTTCTTCCTACATTAACTTGTTCGATAGCATAGTATCGCAGGAAGGAATTGTCGGATTGGTGGAACTCTTGGAAATGACGCGCAATAGGATATCTGTCATCTACGTGTGTGATGGCTCTGAGATGTTCCTGCACACGTTTTTTGGCCATACAGGTGGTGCTACCTACGTACCTGAGCTTGCAAGGGCACTCCAGAACGTAGATGACAAAATTGGTATTGCATGTCAAAACATTGTTTGATTGCCCTCTGTTCTTTTTGTTGGACTCCTGCCCAACCCACACACTGCAGGAACGAGGATATGTCCAATCCACTTATCCGACTCACCAGCCACTCTCTGACAGGCACAGATGAGAAAGCTGCTGACTCAGAAAAAGGGGTGGAAAATTATAAGGCAACCACACCTTCCACCCATGTAACTTGGCACCAAAAGGAACACCCGCCTCCTTCTTCTGCTCCTGCAGAAAGAGAAACAACAAATACACCCCACAGTTATGTTTCAGTCCCCAGTCTTACCTCTAAGGCATATATCCATATCCAACAAACAACATCACACACACTTACCATAAGCGTGAGCAGGCTTGGCTTCAAGGAGTTGATAAATGAATAATAAGGGTGTTTTGGGCGTGGGCGAGTAATATCTTTACAGGGTAAAAAACACACACCTGAAGCAATGGTATGTACAAAAAACCCCTGTTAGTGTGGTTCGGGGAAAGGGACACACAACAAATCCAAGGAGGAGAGCCTCTTCCGCGTTATTGCGCTAGCAAAAGGAAAGAGGAAACCCAGCCGGGTTCCTCTCGCGGAATGGCCCAAAACGTCACGTCCACCTAAAACGAGGTGGATGGGAAGCGCAAAAGCGGCCAGGGATCGCGCTGCGGCGCGAGTAATTACTGATTATTTCCGCGTGCACCGGCGCTCTGCCAACAGGAGCCCCTGTTAGCAGAAATGGATCCCACTTGCGCTTCGTTTGAAAACAAAACAATAACGAGGGGATAGGGACAAAAAATAAACAGGACACTAACTAACTACTAGCTACAGGGGACCAAAACGGGGACCAGGGGAGGTATCAACAATAAGGTATAAACCCAAAAACGAGGCACCAGGACAAGGAAAAAATATCAGGATACGGGACAAAAAAGGCAAACATAAAGGGAATAGGGAATTCTCTTCTTCTTTCCACGAGCCCGTGAAAAGACAGCAACCAACAACAGGAAACTCCGGAGCCAGGATGCAGGAACCCACAGGTTAGCAATAACAAGCATAGACATAAGGGTAGGACTCCTTTTTATGCTACTGGTGTGTCATGTGATGTTGCTGGGCATGGTCAACGAGAGAGGACTGGGGACCTAATCCTAACAGTACCCCCCCCCGACAACCCTCCCCACCGGTCGGGGTTTTCGGGGATGCTGCCTGTGGAATATTCTCACCAGCCGAGGCGCATGCACTCCTCCAGCCGGTTCCCATGTCCTATCCTCCGGGGCATACCCCTTCCAGTCTACCAGGTAATACAACCTACCCCTCCTTCTTCTGGAATCAAGAATGGCCTGCACTTCAAACTCCTCTTCGCCATCCACTAATACGGGGGCAGGAGGAGGTAGGACCTGATCTGATGGGATGAAGGGCTTCAGCAAGGAAGTGTGGAACACTGGGTGGATTTTATAGTCCGAGGGCAATAACAGCTTCATTGCCACAGGGTTGATGACCTGGACCACTGGAAAAGGGCCTACGTACCGGGGCTGTAGCTTACGAGAACCCTGTAGTCTTAAATTACGGGACACCAACCATACTTGGTCACCCACTTTATACCCCGGAGCTGGGACTCTATGTCGGTCCGCCTGCACCTTCATAGCTGCCTTGGCGTCCTGTAAGCTGCACCTAGCCACCTCCCAGATGTCTCCCAACCGTTTACTAACTTCATCAATGGCTGGCACGTGCCCAGTGGGTTGGATGGCGAGGGCTCTGGGATGAAATCCCATAGAACAAAAAAAAGGTGACATGCCCAAGGCCGAGTGTACACTGTTGTTATATGCGAATTCCGCTATGGGCAAGGCCCTCACCCAATCACACGAAAGGGACGTAGTCAAGCATCTCAAAAACTGTTCCATCGTCTGGTTGGTGCGTTCTGTCTGCCCATCTGACTGGGGATGGTACGCAGATGACAAACGTATATCCATCTTGAGCACCAGACAGAGCTCCCTCCAGAAATGAGACACAAACTGCGCCCCCCTGTCTGATATGACGGCTGTGGGCAACCCATGTAACCGTACTATTGAGACCAAAAACTCCCATGCCATTTCTTTTGCTGTAGGAATATTTCGAAGTGGCAGAAAGTGAGCCATCTTGGTAAATAAGTCAACTACCACCATTATTGCGGTAAAACCGGAAACCAAGGGAAGGTCTGTGACAAAATCCATGCTAATGGTGTGCCAAGGAGAAGGGGGCACTGCCAACGGCTGCAAAAGGCCCGAGGGCTTGCTGTGTGAGGGTTTATTGATGGCACATACAGGGCAAGCTGTCATATATTTATGGATATCCTGGGCTACCGTGTCCCACCAAAACCACCTCAGACACAACTCCTTGGTCTTCCCGATACCCAGGTGCGCAACTAAAGAGGATGAGTGACACCACTCCACTACCTTTTGTCTCAACTCGGGAGGAACGAACAACCTCTCCCCCTGATACAACAACCCGTCTCTGAGTACCACCTGTGGCAATTGTAACCAAGGGGCCACATCCATATTGCGCAACAGATCTTTAATAGTCAAAGCGAATTCTTCCACCGATACTACTCCCACAATCCTCCTGCTATCCAGCATAGGCCTGTTTTCCTTCCCTGCCTTTACCTCCTCTGGATCAACATGAATCCGGGACAAGGCGTCTGATTTAATCTGTTGAGCGGCAGGTCTGTATGTGATAATAAAATCGTATTCATTGAAAAACAAGACCCATCGCATTTGTCTGGGTGTCAAGGCCCTGGCTGATCTGAAGAACTCCAGATTCTTGTGATCTGTGTAGATTGTAACTGTATGCCGGGCCCCCCATAGATAATGGCGCCATTCTTCGAAGGACAATTTTACTGCCAGTAATTCCCTCTCAGTCACCGTGTAATTACATTCGGCCGGCAGCAATGTCTTTGAAAAGTAGGCGATAGGGTGCATATCCCCCGTGCCCCCCTCCCTCTGGGACAAGACACCACCTACAGCACTTGCGGAAGCATCCGTTTCCACAAAGAAGGGAAACGCCGGATCTGGGTGAGCCAGTACTGGAGCGGTTGTAAAGGTTTCCAACAATAACCGAAAGGCATTCTGGGCCTCCGGGGACCACTCAAATGAAATCCCTTTTCTCAACAGGCGGGTCATTGGTGCCACAATGTCTGAAAAGTGAGAGATAAAGCGCCGGTAGAAATTGGCAAACCCTAAAAGTACCTGTATGTGCTTCACCGTAGTAGGCACCGGCCAGGTTAATATAGCTTGTATCTTTTTCGGGTCCATTCGTATCCCTTCAGAGGAGATGAGGAAACCCAAAAACTCCACCTCCCTAGCATCAAACTGACACTTTTCAAGCTTGGCATAAAGCCGATGTTCTCGTAGTTTCTGTAGCACTTGTTGGACATGAGCATGATGGTCAGCACTGGTCTCAGAGAAGATAAGGATGTCATCCAAATAAACAATTACTGTCTTATCCAGATGTTCGCTCAGGACTTCGTTTATAAAATACTGGAACGCCGCCGGCGCGTTACACAAGCCGAACGGCATCACACAGTATTCAAATAACCCATGTTTCGTTTTAAAAGCCGTCTTCCACTCATCACCGAACCGCACCCTGATCAGATGATATGCTCCACGCAAGTCCAATTTAGAGAATACCGTGGCCTTGTGGAGCTGATCCAGCAACACGGGGATGAGCGGAAGAGGGTACCGGTTTTTAACAGTGGCCTTGTTTAATGTCCGATAGTCCACACAGGCCCTCAGAGTGCCTTCCTTCTTTGGGATGAAAAAGATGGCTGAAGAAACAGGAGAGGACGAAGGACGAATAAAACCTAGCTCCAACATCTCATCCAGATATTCTTTGAGATGTCTTTCCTCTGGTTCTGACAGAGCATACACTCTACTACTAGGCAATGGAATCTCCTCCACTAAGTCTATCCTACAGTCAAAAGACCGATGAGGAGGCAAACTCTGAGCACGACCCTTGTCAAACACATCGGCGTATTCCAGATACTGTTTTGGAACCCCGTTCTCCTCTGTGGCCGCACAGTACAAGGGAGGGACCTTGTCACTGGCCTCGCTATAGCAATGTTTCAAACAATAATGCGAATCAAGCGTGACAAGCCGTAGTACCCAATCAATCCTGGGATTGTGTTCTTGGAGCCAAGGCACCCCCAGTACTAGGCCAAAAGAAGGCGCGTCTATCAGATCGAAAACCACGCATTCAGAATGTCCATTGTCACATAACAACCGCAACGGCATAGTTTGCCTAGTAATACACCCAGACGACAACTCAGTCCCGTCTATCGCACGTACCGGCTCTGGCTGTTTCTTATACTGGCAAGGCACACCTAATTTCTCTGCTAGGGAGATGTCAATGAAATTGCCAGTGGCCCCTGAGTCCAACAACACCGAAACAGGCACCCTTTTACATTCTGCCAACAGCAACTGTGCCGAAATCACAAAATGTCTGGGCGCCATATCCACTGCTCCCAACACCTCATACTGTTCTCTTCTATGCACCGTTAGAGGTCGCCTTTCCACCTGTACATATGCCACCTTTTTACCAAAACCAGATCCAGACGGTTTAACGGGACACTCTCTTGCAAAGTGTCCTCCTTGTCCACAATAGAGGCATAAGTTCTGATCCCTCCGTCTCTTTCTTTCCTCGGGCGTAAGGGGCCCCCTCATCCCTCCTATTTCCATAGGTTCTGGCTTTGCTTCACCAGGTTGCGGTTTCACTTCAGTCTTTACAAAGTTCCCTCGCGAAACCTGAAAACGACCACGATCCCCGCGGCGCTCTGATAGCCTGTGATTCAATTTGACAACTAGATCTATAAATGCGGCGCACTCCTCAGGGGGGTCCACCACTTGTGAAACCACGTCCTTCAATTCATCATTAAGACCCTGGTAAAACAAGGATTTCCGCTTATCGGCCGGCCAATGTGTCTCTGCAATCAGACGATTAAAAGACGCTATATATGTCAAAAGATCCTGTCGACCCTGTCGTAGTTTCAGTAATTCTGAATCACTAGCTTGCATGAAAGCATGCTTGGCAAACAATCCCCTCATCAGTTCTTTGAATGCATTGTAATCCCTCAGTACCTGATCATTCCCTTCCACTAAGGGGATGGCCCACTGGGCAGCCGTACCAGCCAGATACGAAAGAGTAAAGGCTACCTTCGCGGCATCATCAGGGAAAGCACCAGGTCGACACATAAAGTGTAACTGACACTGGTTCATAAACATCCCATACTTCCCACTGTCCCCATAAAATCTTTCAGGCGGAGCCAGGGGAACAGGAACGGGGGAGTTTACAGTGATAGCTACAGGGGTACTTCCTCCAGGGTTGCTCTGTCCCGCCCCCCCATACTGGAACGTAGCCGGCTGTATTACAGGATTTTGAGCTCTAGGCTGGGCCTGTGCCTGTGCTCTTACTGCAACCAGTTCTTGCCTCAAACCCACATTCTCCTGTCTCAATTCTTGTACTTGGGCCTGTAAGGCAGCAAGGGCACCCATTATATCAATCATGGAGGGGGCTTCAGCCCCAGCCATGGCCCCTCCTTCAACGTCCATCCAAGTTCAGGCAGTGTAGTTTAACGTGGGCTTGTTATTCTGTTGGACTCCTGCCCAACCCACACACTGCAGGAACGAGGATATGTCCAATCCACTTATCCGACTCACCAGCCACTCTCTGACAGGCACAGATGAGAAAGCTGCTGACTCAGAAAAGGGGGTGGAAAATTATAAGGCAACCACACCTTCCACCCATGTAACTTGGCACCAAAAGGAACACCCGCCTCCTTCTTCTGCTCCTGCAGAAAGAGAAACAACAAATACACCCCACAGTTATGTTTCAGTCCCCAGTCTTACCTCTAAGGCATATATCCATATCCAACAAACAACATCACACACACTTACCATAAGCGTGAGCAGGCTTGGCTTCAAGGAGTTGATAAATGAATAATAAGGGTGTTTTGGGCGTGGGCGAGTAATATCTTTACAGGGTAAAAAACACACACCTGAAGCAATGGTATGTACAAAAAACCCCTGTTAGTGTGGTTCGGGGAAAGGGACACACAACAAATCCAAGGAGGAGAGCCTCTTCCGCGTTATTGCGCTAGCAAAAGGAAAGAGGAAACCCAGCCGGGTTCCTCTCGCGGAATGGCCCAAAACGTCACGTCCACCTACAACGAGGTGGATGGGAAGCGCAAAAGCGGCCAGGGATCGCGCTGCGGCGCGAGTAATTACTGATTATTTCCGCGTGCACCGGCGCTCTGCCAACAAGAGCCCCTGTTAGCAGAAATGGATCCCACTTGCGCTTCGTTTGAAAACAAAACAATAACGAGGGGATAGGGACAAAAAATAAACAGGACACTAACTAACTACTAGCTACAGGGGACCAAAACGGGGACCAGGGGAGGTATCAACAATAAGGTATAAACCCAAAAACGAGGCACCAGGACAAGGAAAAAATATCAGGATACGGGACAAAAAAGGCAAATATAAAGGGAATAGGGAATTCTCTTCTTCTTTCCACGAGCCCGTGAAAAGACAGCAACCAACAACAGGAAACTCCGGAGCCAGGATGCAGGAACCCACAGGTTAGCAATAACAAGCATAGACATAAGGGTAGGACTCCTTTTTATGCTACTGGTGTGTCATGTGATGTTGCTGGGCATGGTCAACGAGAGAGGACTGGGGACCTAATCCTAACACTTTTCTGCCAATTGTTTTGACCATCACACTTGATTTACAGGCCTTGCGGTGGCCACAGGGATAAAAACCTTTGAGGCCCTGTATATGTTGCTTCTTTTCTGTGATATCCCCTTTTACCAAGATGTCACGCAGATTTCTACCTCTTTTATAGCTGATTTGAGGTCTGTCATTAAGAAGGGAACCCACTACACTATCGGACTTCAAGATATTCCAGTTATCAGCAAGTATTTTCTGAACTTTCCCGGATTTTCAGTTGTAAGTGGTTATGACACGAGTCTCATTATTGGAGTCCTTGTCCTTTTCTTTCGGTTTGAGAGTTTCAGTTCTATCAACTTGTGCTATTTTGAAAACTGCTTTTGACAAGACATCCTCTGGGTAACCTCTTTCCCTGAATCTCTCCAGCATCTTTTCTTGTTCAGTAGCAAATCCCTCATCACTGCTGCAATTTCTCCTTGCCCTCAGAAGCTCACCATAGGGAATACTCCATTTTAAGGAATAAGGGTGAGCGCTGAGGGCATGGAGTAAGCTGTTGCCGGCAGTGTCCTTTCTGTGGAGTTTGGAAACCAATCTTCCATCTACCACTCTAATTTCAGTATCGAGGAATTCAACACACTCTGAACTAATGTTATACGTCAGGTGGATGTTGTAGTTGTTGATGTTGAGTTTCTCGATAAATCGGATAGCTTCTTCCTCAGTACCTTGCCAGATGAGGAACAGATCATCAATATATCTGATCCAAGTTGTTACATGTGCTAGTTCATTCTTAAGGCTAGAATCACTCCTAATTTCCTCCTCCTATTTACCTAGAAAGAGGTTCGCAAAACTAGGAGCAAATGCTGAACCCATGGCCGCGCCACATATCTGCTTGTACATGACACCATCGAACATGAAGATATTGTTCCTAAGACATATCTTCATCATTTCGATGAGCATGCAAGTGTGGTCCAGGAAACAGGTATCTCTGTTTTTGAGGAAATGGAAACTTGCTTCCATGCCCTGTACATGATCAATGATCGTGTACAGGGCATTGACATCTATAGTAATGAGAAGGGAGCCCCCCACCCATTGCAAACTGTTTATGTGGTTCAAAAAGTCTGTGGTGTCCCTAATGTATGTAGGTAACCCACAGACAAATTCCCTCAGAAAATGATCAATATATTGGGACAGATTTTCGTTGACACTGCCTATTGATGAGATAATGAGCCTACCTGGGGGGACCCTGGCATCTTTGTGGACCTTTGGTAAAAGGTAAAAAATGGGTAATTTTGGATAATCTTTTTGAGAAAACAGAATTCTTGCCATGATAACAGACCCTCATTATGCCAATCATTCAGTTTTTCCAAGGTTTTAAGTACACTATCACTGTAATTTGTCATGGTACATTTCACATAGAAATTACTGGTGTCCAATTGTCTTAGAGCCTCTTTTATATACATATCCTTTCCCCACAAGACAATGTTTCCACCTTTATCTGATGGTCTCAATATAATATTTTTGTCTTCAGCAAGTTCAAAAAGGAATTTTCTCTGTTCACCAGTAAGGTTCATGTCTTTTTAACACCATAAGTTTTTTGTGTGTTTAAGTTTAGTAAGTTCTTTAGTAACAAGATCGTGAAATGTATCAATGGCATCATGAGGCATGATAGGGCAGAACACCGATTTCGGTTTGAATGCTGTGCATGCTGCCCTGTCAGTTCTAAGTTCTTCATGACCTTCCTCATTAAGGGTACCCTGGGTGGTGCGGATGGGATCTCTTTCTTACAGACTCAAGTCATTTTCTTCCATCAATTTGAATATTTCCTCTACATCCTCTGCAATGTTAGAACTTCTATTTTGTTTAAAGAAATGCCATTTCTTCAATTTAACTTTTCTTACAAATTTGAAAATATCCACCCTAGTATTGGCATAATCAAATGTTTCGGTAGGGCAGAAGCTGAGGCCTAAGCAAAGTGTTTGTTTTTCACTGAGGGTAAGAGTATGTGAAGACAGGTTTATAATTGTTTTATTTACCATTTATTCATCCATAGTTATTTTCTGTTCTTGTAACCACCTCTTTTGTTTCCCACTGTTTTTTTTATCTTTTCTTCTCCTCTGCAGGAGCTTGAGTCGTCTCTTGAATGATCTCCCCTGCCTTTTCCTCGTCCCCTTGGTCTGCCTCGAGTTGGATTTTTCTTGAAGACTGGAGTTTCTTCCGGTACTTTTTTCCGTTGTGTCCTTAGGACCCGGAACTCGTGTAAAAAATTAGCCGGTCTTGCTGTTATTTCGAATTCAGAGGAGGTGCTTGTTGTCTGTCTAGAAGCATCTGTATCAGAATATGTAGTTACGCCTGGTGTCTGGGTTTCTCCCCTTGGAGTACTATTGTCCGCTGGTTGTGTTTGTGAATCATTCTGGTTGTATAGATAGTCATATTTAGGACTGTAGGTTAGAATGCGTCCGCTTTCATAGTCACCACAATCTCTATGGAGTTTCCGTTGTTTGTGATATTTTATGTCGTCTTCGTGTTTTTTCAGACGGCCCTTGAGTTCATCCTTAAATTTGGTTATTGTCTCCTGGTCAGGGCTATTTACAAACTCATCGTCCAAATCTTTAAGTTCTTTCAGAATACCTTCGCGTTCTTCCCACACGTATTTGATAAGGATGCACAGCATGTTTTTACTAGACCGCAAGAAAACCTTGTGTGGATTGATTTCCAATCACTATAGAATGTTCCCGGTATTTGCATGCACTTGTTAGCACCCGCTATGACTTTTAGGCACTAGACCGAATATAGCAACATGTTGTTGTTCGAAATTGAAATTTCGAAAATCTTGAATTTTGTAAATATGGACAGAAAAGAATAGACAGTGTATTTTGTTCTGTTGCGTTATACATACAATTCGCAAACGTAGACAGTGGGGGCTACTGTATGCAATATAATAAGTATATACTTTTCTTTACAAGTACTCCACTACAAGATGGCGGTACCTTTCAGTGATGAAATGTTGTACTTTACATTTATTTTTAAGTTACCTTTTCTATGTTTACTTTCTGTGCATAACAAGCCAAACAGTCCAGGGCGGTTCACGTGTGATCAAGACACATAGCGTGTCGAAACACGTAGCGTGTAAACTGAAAATAAACCTTCTTTGCTGAAACTGGATTCCCGAGTGTGAAATTTCTTGCTTTGAAGCAAACCTTGAATATATAATTAAATCGGCTTGTGTGGTCCGCAGATTCTCGTGCGCCACCTGACCCGGGAGGAAAAATCCCAGCAGGACCCTGTTTTTGCCTTTGGATACATATATATATATATATATATATATATATATATATATATATATATATATATATATATATATATATATATATATATATATATATATATATATATATATATATATATATATATATATATATATATATATATATATATATACATATTATTTACAAAACATATACAATCTTTTTACCGTAGGATAGCGAAAGGGTTACATTTACTGTAACAACTCCAGTGAGTGCAACAGTAGGTAAAGTGTTGGATAGCGAAGGTTTAAAATTACTATTCCCACTCCAGAGAGTGCAACAGTAGGGAAAGCGTTGGATAGCGTAGGGGTTAAAATTACTATTCCAAATGCAGTGAGTGCAATAGTAGGGAAAGCGTTGGATAGCGTAGGGGTAAAAATTACTATTCCCACTCCAGTGAGTGCAACAGTAGGGAAAGCGTTGGATAGCGTAGGGGTAAAAATGACTATTCCCACTCCAGCGAGTGCAACAGTAGGGAAAACATTGGATAGCGTAGGGGTAAAAATTACTATTACCACTCCAGAGAGTGCAACAGTAGGGAAAGCGTTGGATAGCGTAGAGGTAAAAATTACTATTCCCACTCCAGTGAGTACAACAGTAGGGAAAGCGTTGGATAGCGTAGGGGTTTAAATTACTATTCCAAAGCCAGTGAGTGTAACAGTAGAGTAAGCGTTGGATAGCGTAGGAGTAAAAATTACTATTCCAACTCCAGAGAGTGCAACAGTAGGGAAAACATTGGATAGCGTAGGGGTAAAACTTACTATTCCCCCTCCAGTGAGTGCAACAGTAGGGAAAGTGTTGGATAGCGTAGGGGTAAAATTTACTATTCCCACTCCAGTGAGTGCAACAGTAGGGAAAGCGTTGGATAGCGTAGGGGTAAAAATTACTTTTCCCACTCCAGTGAGTGCAACAGTAGGGAAAGCGTTGTATAGCGTAGGGGTAAAAATTACTATTCCAACTCCAGTGAGTGTAACAGTAGGGTAAGCGTTGGATAGCGTAGGAGTAAAAATTACTATTCCAACTCCAGAGAGTGCAACAGTAGGGAAAACATTGGATAGCGTAGGGGTAAAAATTACTATTATCACTCCAGAGAGTGCAACAGTAGGGAAAGCGTTGGATAGCGTAGGGTTAAAAATTACTATTCCCACTCCAGTGAGTGCAACAGTAGGGAAAGCGTTGGATAGCGTAGGGGTAAAAATTTCTATTCCAACTCCAGTGAGTGCAACAGTAGGGAAAGTGTTGGATAGCGTAGGGGTAAAATTACTATTCCAACTACAGTGAGTGCAATAGTAGGGCAAGTAAATACTTATTATTTAAATATAAATAATATAAATAGTAACACCAATTTCAAATTAATTAAAATATTTTACAATTGTGTAAAATATATTAAATAATCAATTTAAAATACTAATAAAAATTATTTAATAATATAAATGACCTACTAATAATAATTATTTACCTATTAAAAATAAAATAATTAACAATTTGAAAGTATTTTTTTAAATTAACTCAATAAATTAGTTATTAAAACATGTAATTACTTACAATTAAATTACTTCACAAGCTATTCCCCTAAAAACACACAACCCACTACAGAAATTAATTTAATAAAAGTAACATAATTAATCAATTAAAATTAATTACCAATTATATTTTAATTAATTGCCAATTAATAATTAATTAACAATTAATTCTAATTAAATACCCCAAAATTAAATTACATATTTAATTAATTATAATACAATTACTTCCCACTCTATTCCCATATAAACCTACAACCCGCTACAGAAAATAAATTACTAAAATTAACATATTTATCAATTAATCAATTAAAATTATTTACCAATTATATTTTAATTAATTACCAATTAATAATTAATTAACAATTAATTCCAAAAAAATAAAAATAAATAAAATAACATATTTAATTAATTATAATTAAATTACTTCCCACCCTATTCCCCTATAAACCTACAACCCGCTACAGAATTATATTACACAAAAAATAAAAATTAATATCAACTTACCTTAAATTCGATATTTTTGTTGTCTATATTATGTCTAGTCAATATTATGTCAATTCTATATTTTTGATTCGATATTATGTCCATTCTATTCGATATTAAAATTTTAAAGTCGATATTTTGGTAGTCTATATTATGTCTAGTCGATATTATGTCCATTCTATATTTTGTTCTCGATATTATGTCTAGTCGATATTAAAAACTCGATATTTTGACTCTACACCGGCTGAAATATGTTGGCCCTATATATTTTTTGCAGCTATTTGTTGAGACTGCTATTTGCACTGTTCAGTTTTTAGATTAGGGGGTGAGGCGACATTTTGAATAAATAGTTTGTTGTTTTTCTCCTCACTACTCTATTTTAACTCACCAATTTTCTTGTTTTGCACTGCACGCTATTCCTATGTGGTCTGGAATAAACGGAACTGACTATCTGTTCTTTCTTTCCTTGGGAGTTTGGTTTGATACATATGAGCAAATTTCCTTTGGATGAAAGTAAGTCTCTATGATCAAGAGACCCATCATCCCGATGAACGGATGACCAAATGATAAGATTGATCACCACAACACCTTGATGGGAATCTTAGCACTTGCTCTGTGATCTCACTTTGCCTACTCCGTGTTTGCTTTTGTTTTCTCTTGTTTGAGTGACTCCCTTTCTGATTCATTATTTAGAGCAGATTGAAGCTATAGGTATACATTGCCGATTCAAGACCCCCAGCCCTTGTTGTTGTTGCTATTGAATATATTTGGGGATTGGAACTGTGGCAGGTCTTTAAATATCCCTATGAGCCTATATCTCTCTGTTGTTTTTTGGTGGTAGTCCCAATGTAGCCCAAGGCCACAAAATGGCGGCGCCCCACCCCCTCCCAATCTGCCCGGGGAGCAGACCTTGCGATGCTCGGCTGCCCCCCAAACCCCCCTTGTGCAGTCAGTATGGGGACGTATACTGGTAAACGTAGGCATTATTCCCCATCTTCTTCCTTGTCCTCCTCCAGGGCGGGGTCCACATTCAGCCCCTCACTTAAAGAACAGTAAAGAGAGTGAGGAAGGATGGGTAAAGAAGTTGATTTTCAAGATTTTGTTTGCATTGATGCAGAGGAAGAAGGCTGGTGTTCACTCAGGAGGTGGGCATGACCTCTTTCCGGACATTTCCAGATTGAATTTTTCTGATGAATCCTCTTTCGGTTCGGTGGACCTTAAAGGAAAATATATCTCTAAGGATATGTTGCTAGACATTCGTCCACATGTGAGTGAAAACATGGGATTCCCGGATGAGGTAGTTACCAGCACATCTTAGGACATGGTGTTGCAATAGTTTAGGAAGCACCCTAACAAAGCACTGCCAATTCACCCCTTTCAGATGTATGGTCCTTTTGAAGGAATGGAAGGATCCCAAATGCATCCTGATGCCTCGCTTCATGTTTAAACTGTATCCATTGCGGGACATGGAGGTTACAATTCCAGATACGGTTCATGTGAACTCAATTCTCACCAGTCTGGTGGTACATCTGTCCATGTCTGAGGATAATGAGTTGAAGAATGGTGCTGAAAAGAAGATTGACTCATCTTTGAAGACGGTTTATGCGGGGTCTTATCTTGCGATTCGTTCTGGGATTTATGGAGCGTATGTTGCAAGTCCTTATTGTCTGACTTTAAGACTTTGTTCACTACATTGCAGGAGGGTATACAGTGTAATTAGTTGTTGAAGTCCATGGAACGTCAGACTGAGTTTCTTTCAGACATTGCCTACGATTTAGTCAAGGTTTACATTTACAGGGCCTAGACTTCTTGGGAGGGACCTTGAGGAGAAGTTGCGTGAGGTATTCAAGGAGCGGAAGCATTCCTTTACTGTTAGGAAGAAGCAGCTTATTTATATTGTATTAATCACCCCTCATCAGAGCCAGAGCACTCAGAGGGCTGCAGTTGAACGCTATTGCAAATTAGCCTCTAAATGATTTAGGCAGGTAAAAGGATAACTTTCTAAAAAATTACCTTTCCTTAATATATTTTAGATGTGCAACCTCACCATTAAGTTGGGCTTTTAATAAGTATTAAACAAAGGAGTTTATTCCTCAATCTAGCTAGCTCCTACACTGGGATAGCAACACTCATATTTCTTATTGCTCATTATTTCTCTATTTGCTAGTTAGTCTTCCAACAGCAAAAATGGCTTGTGGGTGCTAGTCACTCGAAGAATTATTAACATTACATTTCTACAAGTCCTATTTTTAAATTCCTTGTATCCTGCCTTGTAAGAAGGGTTGACCTGTCAAAAGGCTTTATTTAGACCAATTGAATGCAGTATTTACTCTGCTCTAGTCAGACTTCAATGAACAGAATCCTCTGTGCAGCATAATGTATAATCATGAACATTTTGTGTTAATACGTACAGTCGTTTTTGCTTTTTTGCTCTACTTTGAAACAAAAGTCTTTGGAAAACGCATTGGTGGAAAAATGTGTTTTGGACCACCCCCCACCCCCCCCCCCCTTTCATCTTTGTGCCCTCTTAACAGTTCACCACAAAAAAATCCATCTATACAAAATGTAGAAAATGCTAGAGGTCTGGAAAGTTTTGTCATGTTCATAATTGGCATATTTAACTTTCCTATAAATCCTAGTCTTTGGTTCGAAATGTACCCAGATCCTGGAAGTTAAAACCACAAGTGGGTTGTGGCACCTATTGTGCTATCCACAACAGTGGAAGTGCAAACCTAGTTAAGTAGCTTCAGGCCTACAATTGAAGTCTGACTGTAGCAGAGTAAATGCTGCATTCAATTGGTCTAAATAAAGCCTTTTGGCAGGTCAACCCTTCTTACAAGGCAAAAGGTTTACAAGCTCTGAAAAGGTGTCTAAGTGCATACATAGAAATATTGACTGGGCAAAAGTGCTAAAAGTATCTGGCCAGCCAGAGGACTTCCATGGGTATAAAGCTCACCACCATTGACGCTAAATACATTTTTGCAGCTATTTTTATTTAAACTTTTAAAAATTCATATCTCAGGCTCCCCTTATTAGGTTTTTAATTTTTTTGGTGTCTTTCCATTTATTGAAATTTACTCTATGTTTTTTAATTCAGTTTAGGATTTTTATTGTGTTGTGTTCTGACATTAGTACTGTTTTGGTACTGTATAAAGGCTTTACACAAGGCCTGACGTTAACCCTTTCTCTTGTGTACAATAGCTACCAGGGAGTGGAGCTCAGGTTAATTTAGTGACTTTGTGCATTCACCCTGATAAGAGTTTTGATTAATATTTGATGTGGGTAGTCACCGCCCTCAACTAATACCCCAATTTCTTACTGCTGTGTATGATAGACAATGGCTAGTTGTATAAAGGCCATTCCTATGGTTTGCTCCTCTTCAGTTCCTATGTAGATCTCCAGAGCATAGTTGTTAAATGATACCCATTAATGTGCCACTACTGTGTGGACTCCTGAAAATATAGTCAAAGAAAGCATACACCTACCAAGGATAGTACATTTTACCTTGGAGCTAGTTCTGTGTTTCATACTTAAAGTAGTTTAACTGCATCATGCAGCCCACTCTAAAGATGGTAGCTATTTGGGACCTTGTCTATGCTCACATTTCTTCTAGACAAATGTGAATAGGCAGTCATTTGCTTGCAGCACCACGATTCGAACAGCCTCTGCCTTATCACATCACACCAAAACTCATGCCTAATAGGTCACAGTGCATGTACACGCACGCACGGACACACACACACACACCCTTGGGGAGAGGAGCAGGATGCGGGAGAGGAAAGTAAAAGAGTGCAAAACAGACAACCCTGAGTTGTCTCCTCCAGAGCAAGGGACAGTATGATAGCTCCTGTTGTAAAGCAAGAATAATGCAGCATAAATGGAAAGGTTGAGCGAAGCAAAGAAATTTAAGATTAATACATTTTTCTGTTTGGAATGATAGTCAGATTTGTGCACCAGGCTGTGTAGAGATGGGCTTGTTTAATGTTTTGTAACAGGCGTTGAACTAGACAGACTGCAAGTTGTTATGCTTGGTTATGAAATCAGGCAACAAGTAAAACAATGGATTTTTTTTCTCCATGATATCCCATAGTGGTTTGTGATTTTCAGAAGGTGTGGCTGTGCTATGCTATGTGGGATGAGGCAGAAGTGAGTATTACAGTTTGGTGGCAAGTGGCTTTGCTAAAAGGAGTTAGTTCTCATATTGAATAAAACATTGCACCCAGACCTTTGGGCATTTTTCTGAAAGATAACTCATTTGCTTTTGCCCAAGATGTGCAGGCCTATTTGTACCTTGCAGATAAAAGAAGCACATCCTGACATTGTCAACTCAGCTTTTTATTCTCTCCACGCTGGCAAAATCAGTGGGGCTGAGTTTTGTAATAAGTAAATGTTTTTGTATAGACAGGCACGGCCCGTGCCGGGCGTTATACTGGGGTGGTGACATCAGGCAGGGAAGGGTCAGGGTGGGGGGTTGTAAAATGCGGGATATGGACCATTAGAGGTAAGTACCGATAAAAATAAATAAAACGAATTTCGTTGCCCACGCTGCATCACATTTGGTGACACAACTTATGACTGTATCCACTCCTAGCTTCGAGTGAAATACATTGCAAATAGGTAGTCCCACACTGTGCGCCTGAGAAATAACTTCTCTACACAACATATACTTATTAAGGTGCAAAAGGAAAAACTCAAACTTAGTTAAAGTTCTATGGGGACTCCTTAAGAGCAAGGTGTCGATGCAGTCGCGGTCGCGTTTCAGCCAGATATCTTAGGCTTCATCAAGACATGGGTACTAAGGCGTACAGCCCGGCTGGTAGAAGTCTTAGAGGGACCCAACCCCACCAATGGAGGGGTCTGCACTACATCTGCTCAGGCAACTATTTATCTCTCCGAGTAGTCACACCACATATACATCAAATCTTGTGGTCTCGGTCCACGTTCCAAATCACGCCTATGTATCCGCCTACTCTAATCTCTACTCTAAATCAGCGGGTCCGGGAACGGCAGGCACAGTTACTGCACGGTCCTCCTAACACTAGATTGACAATATTGCATGTGTAGAAACAAGGCAGAACAGTTGGTGTGGGTGACAGTCTCATACCTCATGTCAAGTTCTGAGGTACCCGTAACTTGTCTGCAGTCTCACAGCACTGAGAAGGCCTGACTGCTGCATTAGAGTGTGCATCAGGGCCTCTACATTTATCTCAGAACTGAGAGCCTGGACTGCCAGACAAAGAGAATGAAAGAGCAGGATGAAGTTGAGATCAGATCAGAGATTCACTGATGCAAAGGGTTGATGCTAACAACCAGACAAATAAGGAAGGAGAAAACAAGGTGAGACAATTTCTCAAATTTGAAAAGATGGGCCCGTCATGAGTATCAGAAAGCTCTGCTGGTCCAATGGTCCATTAAAGGTGCTTGTGGAGGGCGGGCAGGTCCCCCTCAGAAGTTTCAGTCCTGGGAAATTGCCTCCTAGGCACATGTCTTAAAATTGCTTTGCAGTCAAGCCAAGCTGAAGCACAATTGAGGTGGGAGTCCACATAGAGGCAATGTCCAATGCATAGCTAAAAAGGACAAAATATTCTGTAACTATTTTGATGATTTTTTACTATTAGGTAACTGCATATATTATAGTGCTCACCATAAATAAAAAATAGATGCAAGGTAAATGAATCAGTGGGAAATGTACTGCTTTATGTTATGAAACACCTACTGGTTAAAGCATTCACTGCATGTGTCTGTGTGTGCAACCAGAGAGAAACAGAATTGGTTGGTGCAGCAGTGAATAGTGACTTGTATTTTTTTAGTGCTGCGAGGACCCAGCATGCGACAGAAAGCACTCTGAATGTGTAAGTAATTATTTTAAACTTGCATTATAGACAATATAAGATAGGCTGATACAAAATGCCCAGAAAAATCAGTTTATGATTAAAAAAAGAACTTCCAAATGATAGAATTTAGTACAACATAGACTCTACCTAGGGCAAACATTTTTATAACAGCCTATTAGAAGCATGTACCACACAGTGCAGCTGGTAACACTGTTATAATGCCAAATCGTTGTCATCAGAAAGCTTCAGGTGACTCCATCAGTTAACGCCAATACCTCTTCCAAAATGCCTTTAGTTTTGCAGATTAATCAAGTGCACACATTTGCATTTCTTTCAGGCAGCTGGCAGCCTTGTTT
This sequence comes from Lissotriton vulgaris, assembly GCF_964263255.1. Taxonomy (NCBI): domain Eukaryota; kingdom Metazoa; phylum Chordata; class Amphibia; order Caudata; family Salamandridae; genus Lissotriton; species Lissotriton vulgaris. The sequence continues at coordinate 1,377,340,505 of NC_141695.1, forward strand.
CTTGTTCATGTGTCTGCCACTCCATAAGGATCACAGCACAGGAGACGACTCCCTTTGTTTAACTTCAGTTGAGCCATCTCAGCTGTTGGCGTTTACCACTGTCTTTTGGCAGAAAGGCTAAAATTACGGAAAAATACTGTCTGTTGAAACATCAGTCATAGACAGCGGACATTAGAGTTAACTTACGAACAGACTGTGTAAATTATAGACATGTGATCACCCTAACACTCTTAGATACACACAGGTCAGTGAATACAGATGATCCCAAGACATAGATTCACTATCATTCATGCACTGCTAATGTCATTGTTGGAAGGCGGTGACCCCAGGGGTCAAGACTGCTCTCTTAACCACCCGAGACCCTCCTCTTCCACAATTCCTGCAGAGTCTTATCGAGGGAAGGTCCTCGCCGGGGAGGACTGATCGTACACACTGTCGACACACCCCACTTACGAACGGACACCACACCGTGAATCTTTTATCAAGTATGAATTTTATCAAGTAAAATAGGTAGCAATACATAGCGATCGAGGGATCGCGAAAGTCTCATGAACAAGGGAATGGGGAAGCGGGACAGTCTTAGAGGGCCAGTCGTTAGGCCGCGTACCCTGCGCACAGTTCTCAATCCTCAAACTGGGGAGAGTACGGGAGCTGGCGATGGTACTTGCTGTCCTACTCACTTCGGTTCCAGGTTGTCGTGAGGGTAGCGTCCATGGTCCAGCCGGACCAGAGGGTTCTTTAAGCTGCGAGGAGGTCAGCAGGGCTTGGCCGGGAGTACTCCTTACTACTCGTAGACAGGTGGAGCCGCGACAGCGTCCGCAGGGCTCAGGATGGTAGCAAGAGTCTCTCGTTCTTACGAGTGGGCCGCGATGAGGTCAGCAGGGCTCCGATGGTTCAGGGCTTACTCTTCGAGAGGGAGCCGCGACAGCGTCAGCAGGGCTCGGTGGTTCAGTTCCGTAGCTTCGAGGATGAGCCGCGACGACGTCAGCAGGGCTCGGTGGGTCAGAGTCTGTTCTCCTCAAGGTCAGCCGCGATCAGATCAGCAGGGCTTTCTTGTCCAGGATACAACTGCCGGTTGGATGGGAGGTAGGCTGTCTTATAGTCCAGAAGCCCTTTGATGTCCGGACTTTCAGAGGCAGGAGGCCGGTGGTCCGAGGGCCAGGCGGCCGATTGTCTGGGCGGCTGGTTCTTTGATGCTTTGGACCGTGTGTCCAGGGGATCCCAGACGCCCATCAAGGTCTGGAGCCAGCTCGCTAGGAGGTCAAAGGTGTCATCGAAACCAGCCCCCCGGGATAGTCCAGAGGTGTGAGGGAAACCAGTTCCTCGGAAGGGGGCCGGAGGTGTGATGTAAGTCTTGGTTTCGGGTACTTGGTGAGTCGTTAACCCCCCGGGCGGGTCTGGGCGCGCCGGACGCACACGCCTAGCTGCAGCCAGGAGGGGCCAGGGGCTGCCGAAAGGGAAGAAGGCGGCCTGCCGGCCGGGGTGGCCAAACATGGAGCCTGACGGTCACGTGCACGGGTGCAGGCGCGCGGTCTGGAGATCGCCTCAGGTCCTGTGTAGAGGTGTCATGTACAGTTCTGGGTGGACGGGAATCAGTTCCATCTGTAGTTCTGAGGTTGCGGGGATCAGAGAGGACCACGCCACGAGGCCGGGTCCAACGGTCATTGGTCGCACTTATAGTAAAAAAACAGATTTTAGTGAAATGTTAGTTGTCGCCCAAAATGACAGAAATGTGATCCGGAGATGCCTTGTGTGAGATTTTACTCGAGGTAAGCCCTCTGGTACAAACTTCAACACTTGTACAACTGCCCAAGAGTAAGCCACAGATGATGTGTAAATTTAATGACAATTGCACATCTTATATATAGGAATATCACACTTGCTGCTGTTTTGCTCCTGGTTTCATTTGGCCTTATGATATCATGAAAACCAGTTCAGGCTTTTTTAGTTGATCTGCATTTGAGTGAAAACCTATGCATGTCTGCGATAATCATGCCCAGTACCAGCCCTTCTGGTAATTTAAAGGGTGGGTGGTGCAACAGATTTTATGCAGTGCTCAAGTTAAGAAGTGCAAAAGAAGAACAAAAGAAGAAAATAACAGGCTTTCTGAAAGGATCTGGAACAACATCTCTTTATCTATTAGTATTTCCCCAGCCTGGTTTCAATTTAGGAAAGATCTGAAGAAACATCTGAAGAAACACCTCTGGAAAGAACACTACCTCATGATGCAGTAACAGCAGGGGTGGGTTCTCCATTATGGCTCTGGGACTGCGCCCCCCTGAAATTCCTGGCACATTCCTATGCAAATATTAAATAGACCGATTTATTTAGAGATCCGATCATATCTCTAAACAAATCAATGTTTTTAAATCTAGGCTGTCTCTCCCAGGCTCAAGAGGGAGACGGAAGCCAGGCAGTAAATCAACTTTCTGAGCTGTGATGCAGGACACAGTAATAACTGTTCTAAAGCCCTTCATTGTCATTGTATTCTATGGCAGTATTCACTATAGGCCAGTGACACTTTCAGCAGCATGGTTTCGGGTGCTGGAGTCCAAGTCCCTGTGTGACAGCAGCCGAATGTCATTCTCATGCAGAGATCCCACCCATTTCCATTTGTCACATGTAAGAGTTGATACAAGCACGTGTGTTTTGGTAACTTGTTCTCGGTTATGGTAAGGGTTAGAATTCTAATCTTCTGTTATGTATATAGTGCTGAGACCCCTCGCCAAGCTAATCTCCCCAACTGTGACACCCAAGCCCTGGCTGAATGTTTCTGGCCCTAGTTAGAAGTGGAGCTACTGCATTTGTTCCCCCGCAAATTGATCGAAAAGATCAGCAGCCCAGGGTTTTTGTTCCCTTGTGAAGGTGATCCAAATATCCGAGTCAAGCACACAGAAAGATATGTACTTACAGTAGACAGATATCTGCTGTATGACATTACAACTAGCCTAATCTTCATGCCCTTAACAAAATTACTGCCAAAAACACGGATGGATTTACCAACAATGAGTGTTAAAAATGTTAAGGCAATGCATGTCAGCGATTTAGTTCCTCTCTTATTTCAAATTTTACTTAATCTTACCTTCCTCAAGAGTTAGCTATTTAATCATGTTGTGTTTTTGTTTTCATGTCCGTGCATATTTGAGCTGTTCCAGGTGTTTATGAGAGTCTTTGTTTGAGAGCTCTGACACTGATGCTGTTGGCCTCTCTGCAGAGCACACAGAACAATGATCAGGCATTCCAGTTGTAGTTGCAATTCTGTGAAAATGTGTTTGAAGGGGTGCACAGATGGCAAAATAGTTACAGGGCAAAAGCAAAGTGAAATAAATTGCCTAAATGTGAGTGAGGGCAGTGTATATTTGGAAGTGGTGAAGTGAGGGAGATGCAAGGAAGTGCATTCGGGGACAACGTGAAAAGAGGGTGCTGAAGAGGAAAGAGAGGTGCAGGGGCGGCCTGCAAAGGGCCACCAAACCCCAGGGGCCACCACGCCAATATAAATCCTTATATAATAATCCTCTGAGGATGGATACATATTTGCGTGGCGACCCTGGCAGGGATTTGGCGGCCTCCGGCTCTGTTCCACTTCCAAACACCCTGACCCCCCCCCCCCTCTTCTCTGGCCTCCGCACTCTGCCCTGCCCGGACCCCCTCTTCCGGGGCTCCCTACCTTCGCTCCCTGCCCAGGGCCGCCATGAACCTAGAGCCACCCCTGAGAGGTGGTTGAAGATATGCAGATGGACAAGATGAGTAGAGAAAAAGAACACACATAGAACATAAAGCGCAAATAACTGAAGGCCAAAACTCTTTCCAAAAGCCTCAATACTATTGAAATTTCATAAATGAAAAATTTTGAAGGCTAATTATTTATAACAACTCCTTGTTACTCATTTATTTTAAACAGCTAACAGCCATTGGCAAAGCCAATTGCACTGACAGGTTTCAGGTCTAGGTCAGTTGTTGTGTTATATATGTGGGTGCAATTACATCTCAGAGAGAAACCAAAATACCAGACAGGTAGCACACTATGGGACTCATTGAAATATATTTTACATGTTCCCTTTTAGAGCTCCCCCACATTTTTCATCCCACTTAAAGACCTGTCTCACATATTTCCATATGACTGAACGCAAGCAGCAGCTGTGTGTCTTTCCCAATGCCTGGTTGAAGCATTTTCTTCCAAAATTGATGTTGCATGCAGTGCAAGGCACTGTGCAAGCACGCACTTTAAAAGGCTGAAGTTGTCACATTATACAATTTGCACATTGCAGTAACTGTTCAACATATTAATGCAGTAAGAGATAGGTCAGAATATGTTTTATTTTTCAAGACTATATGGTCCCACTGCTTTATAAGCCTTTCTTTCTCACTAAATTAATTTACTTTATAATACAACATTACCCATCATTTAAAAAAATAAATCTCTGGAGAAAGACCCAGCTGGACCCCACGTTTGTCCATTAAGCTTGCTTGCGTCTCTCACTACATAAAAGTCATACCAAACTTTTACGCCCAACTACTTTCAAATGTCACCATCCGCCACTGAGTAACAGTCCACGTTTGCTCTTAGAAATCAGCTACCTCTCCAATCATACACTGTGCATGTGCCTTGACAACCTGTACAGTATTTTGCAGCCTTTCCACTAAGTATAAATGCCACATACACACATATACGCATATATATGTGTATCCTAGTGCATGCGAGAAAGTACCTAGATCAGAAAATTGTGTTTTCACTCAAAGTGAAAAAAGCAGCTGACCTATTTAAAATAAACACATGGTTACATAAATTCGAATAATCAGGAATTGGGGCGCACATCCTAGAAATGATCAAAATGTTTAATTGTGACCCTGTAACACGGGTAAACTGTGGAGAACTCATATTAGGAAAGAAAGGATGAAGACAGAATCAAAGTAATGAGATTATCTTTAAGTATCGAGGCATTTCTTCCACATCATCATCTGGATCCCAGTCTGTTCATTAAATATGAGAATATACTCACACCAGAAAACTAAAAGAAAAAATAGCAGCTGCTTATCACAAGAATCGCCCTCAGCAATATCAATATGGGGGCCAGGTTGGTAGAATCCTAGTGTACCAGGTAGTGGAATTCTAAAGGGCGGATTGACGCGATAAGTGGCAGAGATGGCAGATTACATTCCTCCCCTAATTCTATTTTTAAACAATTTACTCAGTTTTCTAAGGAGCTTTACACCTCATCCTGTAATATTGATCAGACAAGATTTGATGACTACCTAAAGCTCTGCGACTTCCCGTCCTTGAACAGAGAGGCAGCAGACCTTCTTCATCAAGATATTACCAACAAAGAGACCATAATAGCTCTAACCGCGCTGCCATCTGGCAAGGTCGCTGGAGATGATTCCTTGCCAATTAAATATAATAAAACTTTCAATAACTCCCTCCTACTGCTACTGAATGATGTCATGCATCAGATAAGGGATCAAATGGAAGTCCCCAAATCTTGGGATATGACTAATATTGTCTTCTTCCTTAAAAAGGGGAAACCAGCAGATGACTGCGGGTCTAATCGCCCAGTATCTCTCATTAATTCTGACGCTAAAATCTTTGCCAAGATACTGGCTAATCGTTTAGCACCTGTTATGCTAGATTTAGTATCTGATCAACAGCATGGATTCATAACAAGTAGAGACATACAGCCCATGTTAGTACAGCTATAACTGCGTTTAACATTGCTAATAGGACATCTTGCAAATTGGGGATGGTCCTATTAGACGCTGAAAAAGCATTTGACCGAGTGGTATGGGACGTATTATGGGCAACACTAATAACCAACAGACTACAAGGCTGGTTTTTTAAATGTATCTGTGCACTCTCGCTCCTTTGTACTCCCCTGTGGAGTCCCTCAGGGGTCTTCGTTAAGCCCAACTCTTTTTAATGTGTACGTGTCCACCCTCGCCCCGGTAATCCGTTCATTCGGCTTTCAACTAACGGCCTACGCCGATGACACACAGATTGTGGTGTCCCTCCTTCCCGGCGAAACAGAAAACACGGCCGATAGATTCAAAAACTGCATGCTTGAAGTTGGCCGCTGGATGGCACAAAGCTGCCTTAAGCTGAACTCCTCGAAGACCGAGGTCCTGCTCTTTGGCAACAGGGACAACTTCTGGTCCCCAAGATGGTGGCCAGACGAAATGGGACCTCTCCCAGAACCAGTCGACAAAGTGAAAAATCTTGGTATACTGGTGGACACCACCCTGAATTTCAAATCCCAGGTGAGCGCCTCTCCTCCTCCCTTCATTTTATACTCAAGACCATCAGAAAAATTCTACCTTATCTGAAAAAGAAACATAGGAAAACTATAGTCACTGGTCTAGTGCTCTCACGCCTAGATTATTGCAACAGCTTGATGTTAAACGCCCAGCAGAGCGTACTTAATAAACTCCAACTTCTGCAAAATGCTGCCGCTCGTCTAATCACTGACACTCCCAAATTTGCCTCAGTATCTCAGGAACTGGTTAAGTTACACTGGCTGCCCATTCGTAAAAGAATCACTTTCAAGGCAGTATGTATGGTCTTCAAGGCCCTCCACGACTCAGGTCCCAGGCACTTGAAGTCTTTATTCCGCTGGCATAAACCAACAAGAACACTGAGATCAGGACAACTGGCCCTGGTGGCGGTCCCCAGAATTAAAAAAGTCCGCTGGGGAGGCAGGAGCTTCTCTCTTGGGGCGGCCGAGGCATGGAACAAACTTCCTCTTGCGCTCAGACAAACCCAGAATCTGATGGCCTTTAGAAGAGGTCTAAAAACATGGCTCTTCACCCAGTAAGCTCACTCCCCCACACCAGTCTATCCTCCAGCGCCAGGACACCTCCGGGTATTAGAGCGCTCTATAAATTTGCAAAATAAATAAAAATAAATATACACTAATCCAGAGACTTAACTCATATATATTAACTCACACTCTGCCCCCTTTCAGATACAACGTGGTACCTGGCATGGGTGCCCACTCTCTCCTATGCTGTTTGCAATATATATTGAGCCGTTCATTAAAGCACTAAATGGGAACACCCACATTATTTCATTTAGTATGGGACACACTAACTGAAAGTTATCGCCTATGCTGATGATATTGCGTTTTTTCACCTGATCCAGTAACAGCATTGATCTCAATCCAGGAAGAGGCGGGAAAATGTGTCCGCCTTTCTGGATATAAACTGAACTCTCGTAAAACCCAAATTCTCCATAATATAGATTCCACTACACCTGTAACAGGTGGCTGTACTGTTACAACGTACTTGGGTGCACGTATTTCTCCTCATGTCGAACAGGTATGGAAACTTAATTATGAGACATTGCTACACTCAGTTACTTCAAACTTGAAGAAATGGAACAAACGCCCAATAACTACAATTGGTAGATGCAATCAATATAATAAAAATTACTATTTTGACTACGTTTTTATATCTGTTCCACGCTATACCTCTTCGCGTCCCCAATTTTTTGTTTAAAAAACTGGAAGGCACAATTAATAGCTTTATATGGGGATATAAGCAAGCAAGCTGTGCGATACGTTCTCTTAAATTCCCCTTTAAGCAGGGTGGACTTCAGCTCCCCGACTTCAAATTATACTTCTGGGCGGCATTTACTGTGTGCTTGCAAAGCTTACTAGCTGACAAGAAACCATGCTTTTGTCTATCTCTCGTATTGGGCATGGACAGCAGTATGCTTCTTTACAGGATCAATGATCCTAATTACTACTAGAGAGTCTAATTTAAGACCATTTGGGACATGGTACGTGTATGGCATGAAATTCTCGATCACTGTCTACTCTCCCCTGAGGATCTTACGCAACACATTCATTTTCAGATTTGGAAAAATCCAACATCTTTATGATTCTGATGGTTTTTGTACTTTTGCATCCTTACAATCTGCCTACGATCTTCCACAACAATTTATTTTCAAATATCTACAAATTAGGGATTACTTTTTTGAACGACAATCCATGCAATCTACACACTCCAATGAATTACTCACATGTTTACTAAATTCTGCACTGAAATCAGGAATTAGTATAATCTACCTACAACTTTGCCAATTCAGGAGTGATGACACTCAACGCCTGGTGCTTAAATGGAGGCAGGCTCTAGGCATAAGTACGTTGCTTCGGAAACTCTTACTGCTTTAGATTCTTGAAACAATTCTATGCATTCTATTAATGTAAAACCTCAACAATTCTGAACCATCTGCATGCTCTTTTACACTCCTGAAAGGATTGTGAAATAGGCACAAAAGGTACAGGGGTACTGGGGTGACGGGGGAGATAAGTCACACTGTTGAAAATGCAGACTGATCGCAGATAACGTTCTTAATATGTTTTGTACCTCTTCCCAGTTAGGTACCTTTTGGGGGAAAATTATTCAATTCATAGGTCAACGCGTGGGTTATGACTTCCTCCCTACTAACAAAGAGATTCTGCTTGGTTTTAAAGAGAGTGCTGACCCTCACAAGATCATTCATTTCTATTGCTTTAGTTGGTGTCCGCCTCTGCATTGCAAGAGCATGGATCTCGCCTAATTCTCCTATCTTTTCTGAATGGTTAGCTTTAATTAAAGACATATTTGAAAGGGAACGCGTATTGGCTAAAATTAGAGGTATACGGTCACTGCAATAACTTAACCATATATGGGATTCCTTTGTCTGAACAGTTGTTTCTTTCTACAGTTTTTATTTCTCTCCTTTTTTGTTTGATGTGATCTTATTCACATGTATGGGATTCAGTATATCTTCTTCTACTTCTTTATGTGCCCTTTGTGAAAAATAAAAATTATTTAAAAAAAGAGAATATACTCACACCAATTTTTTTTTACTTCAAACTTGCAGAGAGCCACTGACAACCTGTAGAGAGAATACTCACATAAAGCAATCATGCCCACCTCAATGTTTATACTGACCAAAGAGAAGAAAAAACCTTGCAACCAATCTCCAAAGGATTAGTAATGCGTTTGAAGGAAGCAGAAGTAAAAACTCAGGCCAAGATTTACTAAAAATTCACGCAACGCAGCACAGTGAGCTAACTTGCTGCACTGCATGACAGGGAGAGAGCAGAAATACACCATATCTACTAAGATATTATGCATTTCTGCTCTCTCCCTGCGCTGACATACTGAGTGCCTTTCTGGAGCCAATTCAGGAGGTGCCTGAATTAAAGGCCGGATTTTTTTTGTGCTGAAAGATAACACCTTCTTGCACAAAACTATCATTCAAGACATTTTCCTCTTTCTATGTGGGCTGCAGAAAGAGGAATGAAGAAATAAACATATTTATCCTTGCTTCACCTCGGTTGGGATGGCATTTCCAGAAATTATGGATATCCCAGTTATAATTCTTAGTAAATCTGGGAATGCACCAAAATCAATAGGTGAATGTTTGGGAATACCCACACTTCATCCATGGAAAGCCTTTCTTAATGCAGAGCAATGCAAGGCATTGACTTGCGATGCCTTGCGTTACTCTAGATTTACAGATTTACTAAGCCGTGCAGAGTCATGCAAGGTGGCTTTGTGCGGCTTTACAAATCTGACTTAAGGGCATGCGTTGGCTTGCATCACCTATCGAGACGCTAGAGCAATGCAAGCCCTTAGTAAATCTGGGCCGCTACTTGTCAACGCTGCAAATCTCTCTCAGTTATTTCCTGGACGTTTATTCCCATGATGGTGGAATGACCTGCATACTTCCAGGGTGTTCTCTCACAGTCAAGTCATAAGCCATTGAGTTATTCACCTTAAACCATCTTCTCAAGATGGTTTTGCTTGATTTAGGGCCCCCTTTTGATGAATCAAAATGTACATACATGATGTCACAATGAAGAAGTTCAGCCAATCGAAGAAAGTACGTAAGCCCAGCTCTACGTACATCCACTGAATATAACAAGGACACTTCAGGAAAAGGAGGATGGCAAAACAATGTCCTGTTTGCTATGGAACGGAGAAGCTAATTTTGGGGCTAACCTGGGCTGCGCTTATGGACTATCCTGTCTGCCAGATAGGGAATAGGTTCTGGAAACTGAGGATCCCACTTTCCCAGGTGCTGAGCTAAGGCAATGGCTACTTAGAACAATTTTCTGTTCAACAGCAGTTTCAGGGGAAGGTGCTCAATTAATTTAAATAATACACCTTCAGAGCTCCAAGTTCTGAAAGTGGTGCCCAGGCCTTACACACAGGCTGGACTATTTTTTTTAAAGAAATCAGGAAGCAAATTGTCCCATGTTACAAAGTCATGCCCTTAGGTATCCTCCGTGGTCTTACTTGCCCCCCACTACGCCCCTAGGGCGGAAGACAACAAAGCCAACTTCTAAACTTCCTAGAGAAACTGAGGCATCTATGCAGGATGTACATTACAGAACCCCAGCACCCCACCAAGAGGCAAAGAGGATAAATTAATGTCATTCACCTTCAGGGTGGAAGCCCACGAGCAGTGCTTAAGTTGTAGAAGAGTTAGTGCCGGTGCCAAAAGTTCTGCTCAGAAGCATGTGGCCTGCACCACCCCCCCCAAATCCCAAGACTGGCAGTCTGGAATCCACCTCATGCCTCTTTAATTGACTACCAGGCCACTGTATCTCACTCCTGCAGGTTCCTTCTTTTTCCCTTTATAAAGATTGTTCCTTCTTTCCTTTTGTGCGTTTTCCCTTTTATGCTCTCTGAAGATCTCAGATGAGGAAAAATAAGTGCCGGCCCACCCGAAAATGAGTACCAATGGGCCCCACTGGCTCAAATTAAACACTGCCTACCAGGAAGCCTGGGATGCTACTTCTTAACTTCCGGACAACCATGAGAGTTGCTGCCTCAAACTTCCGAAACCCAAACTGAATGGCGGAATGTCCTGCAAGTCGCAAGCAGAAAACCCGAAAACCAAAGGGGACAGTGAGGTACTGAGAAGGCCTACACAATGCACCACTACTACCATCCAATGTTCTCTTTAATGTTGTTCCTCCGTGTGCGGCAATTTATGATCTCTGTGCAACACAGCCAATGTTTTGTGCGCTAAAGACATGCGTCAAATCACTTTGAAAGCAGTGTAATCCATAAACTACCAACTGATAAAATTAGATATTTTAATTCACATTGCCATCTCAGTATCCATAAAAATACAAACATCTTTACATTTACTTGGCAGCTGCCCTGTCGCCTCTAGTGGTCTCTGCACTCGAACAGTGGAATATTTAGGATCCAGCAGTCATTTCATTTCATTTCATCAACTTTTATTCGATTATAAGTTTATATAATCATGAAAAGTACATTTTAAAAAGAACTTTTTGGATATAGAACAAAGGTAAAAACAGTAGGCATTAGAGTCACAAAAATTAAATCATTATACAGAGAAACTTTTGAAATGGTGATGTGATTTCTGGAAATTAGAAAAATACTGTTTTAAATAGAGATATTGCGACGTATTAAAATTACTGTTTTCAAAAAGATTGCTATCAGTTTGGCTTCATGCTGGAATTTCGGGGATTGTAAATGGGAGAGTGCTGGATACGATTGTCTGAGTCCACTGGAACAGAGGATGGGAATAATCCATGTTTTCCTTGCTTGTCTGTAATATTTACAAAAGAGGACGACGTGAATCGTGGATTGTGCTGAAACTCCATCACAGGGACATCTCATCAAACTACGGGACCAGTTCTTTGTTTCCGGGAATGAGACCAGACGATAAAAGAGATCGAAACGGAATCTTGTAATTAAAAACTTTTCATAGTTCGATAGGAAATATGTCAGGTAGGGCTGAATGAGTTTTCCTGGCTGCAACAAGCGAGTTTTCTCATTTTGTGTTTTGGTGATCTCTGCTTGGTTTCGGAGTTCTCTTAAATGGCCCATACATATTTGCTTTAGCTGTTTCTTTGAAATGTCTTCGATTGAGGGTGGTTCGAGGAAATAATGGTCACAGTCCAGATCTTTAAAGAACTTATGAATGTAATTAAGCCACGGGATTTCCGCCAATTTGATAAGCCAAGACAGTCAGTGATAAGGGAACGGGTTATATGACTTTCAGGATTGCACCATATTCGTTGCCACATTAGGATAGGCTGGCATCGGATGGTGTCGATAATGTATTCCATGCCTAGCTCCCGGTGTGAGGCTAAAATCGGGGAACTTTGGGGAAGAGCTAGGATGTATTTGATAAAGGCATTTTCGGTGACCTGAAGTTGGTCAATACATCCATGGCCCCAGATACCAGCTCCATAGGTGGCCAAACTGTGGCATTTTGCATAATATATGGCTAACAATTCCGGTGGGGCTGGTTTGCCTAGTTTCCTCGAAAAAGCGATTAGTGCGGAAGTAGCACGGCGAAAAGAGAGATTTCTGGCTTCCACTGCCTTGCGCCAGTTCATTGTGTCATCCACTAGGATGCCCAGATATGGGTACACCGGGGGGTTTTCTAGTCTGTTGTTGTTAATCATTATGGGCTTGGATACTTTTGTCCTTGGGCCAATGTTCATTGTGAAAGTTTTTTTGATGTTAACTTTGAGGCCGAGTGAGTCCATAAATGTCACATATTTATTAAGCTGCCGCTGGAGTTGGTTTGAGGTCCGTGCCAGGATTACAGAGTCGTCGGCATACAGGAGGATATGTATCGGGCGGTGGTCTATCTGGGGAAGGTCCTGGCTCCCTTCCAACATCGCCTGTTCAAGTCCGTTTGTGTAGAGGTTGAACAGGAAGGGAGCCAGTACACATCCCTGCCTTACTCCTCTCGAGATTTGGAAGGGCCGTGATAGTTCACCGTTAATGCCAAATCGGACTCGACCTTCTGCGTTGGTGTATAGCTCTCTTAGAAAGGCTAGTATGGGAGGGTCCACACCGAGATGAGCTAGAATTTGCCAGAGCTTTGCGTGCTGGACGCAGTCGAATGCCGCGCTTAAGTCTACATAGACCAGGAAGATGTTACCTCCTTTAGCTCGAGCGTATTTTCCGGCCAGAAGGACGAGATTTAGGGCCTGTTCTACGGTTCCGAGCCCCTTCTGGAAACCATATTGCAGGTCAGTAATGATGTTATTCTCCCGGGCCCAGGATTTTAGTCGGTCCAGGAGTAATCGACCTGCAATCTTGCCTGTGGAGTCCAGAAGGGAGATCGGTCTGTAGCAGGTAGGGTCGTTGCGGTCACCTTTTTTGAAGATGGGTAATAATGTCGAGGTTGACCATGAATGGAGGAGTCCGGTTGAGGCTACTGCTAACATGACCCGTGTAATTATTTTCGACCAATGATCGACGTCATGTAGGAACAAGTCCATTGGAACCCCGTCTGGACCAGGGGCCTTGCCTGTTTTTGAGGCCTTGATTGCCTTTATGACTTCACTTAGGGTAAAATGTAAATTGATCGGGTAGATGTTGTTCTTCGCCAGTTCGGGTTCCTGTGTTTGGATGGTTGGTGCGGCATCTGATAGTGTTCCGAAAATTTTTGAGAAGTGGGAGACCCAGTCCTCCTCAGTTATTGCCACATCTAGATGGTCAGGATCGCTGGTGTTGGCCAGGAGGGGTGATCTTATGGTCTGCCAGAATGCAGTGCTGTCTTTCCTTTGTGCACTGTCATGTAATCGCAGCCAGAGGTCTCGCTTGATCTGTTTTTTACGGTTTTTCCGAGCGGTATTGTAGATTTTCCTCAATTGGGAGATTTTATGGGGGTCTCTTGGTTGTTTGTGTAGAGCTTCTTTGAGGGATGTGAGTGCCTTCCGACAGGTGGTATCGAACCATCTCGCGGTAGGGAGTCTGGACTTGTTTTTTGTGTTAATGAATAGCTCATCCCTTATTACTTCTTGGATGCTTTGGAAGGAGATGACAATTGATTCTGGTGGTGTCTCAGGGGACAAGCAGTTGGTTATCCAGTGGTGTGTTTTTCCGAGAATCCTCTGTGTCATCTCTTCCGGATCGATCTTTGTCCATTTAATTGCGTATCCATTCAATTTCTTCATGGACAGTGATTGTTGATCAAGGGAACTAGGTTTTACGGGGAGTGTCCCTGCTTGCTTCATGTGGATTTCCACACTGAGCGGATAATGGTCGCTTATTGGGTTTGACCCAATTTCGTGATTACTTAGTTGCCCTTTGTAGGAATTTGAGGCTAAGATGTAGTCAATGGTTGAAAAACAGCCTCGCCCATGGAAGGTGGGTAGATAGTCCTGCTCCGGATTGACTAGTTCATTGACAAAGTCCAGATCTAGTGCAAAGAGGATTTCGTTTAGTTTATTGCCACCTGGCGTATGCACGAAGTGAGGAAGAGGATTTCCAAGTTCGTTCTGAAGCCCGCAATTTCCATTTCTGTGCATTGGGCGCAGTCTGGTGTTAAAGTCGCCACCCCAGATAAGGTAAATTGTGGATTTGTTACTGTCTTTTTGAAGTGAAGTTATAGATGTGACTATTTCATCTAGGTGTGAGGAGCATTCCAAAGGGCTTGAGTTATTATAATAGTTTATGAGTATGTAGAGATTTCCTTTAGGTACTGTTAGCTGTGTGATTAGTATGATTTGAAAAAAGGGTGATTCCTTTAGTAATTTCACGCTGAAGGGGAGGGTGTTGGCAATATAGGTCGTGAGCCCCCCCTTTTGGTCTGCCCATGTTACCAGGTATTGCTTGGGTGAAAAGAGTTTTATAGCCAGCTAAATGGAGTGGAGTTGTACACCAGGTTTCTTGCAGGCACAGTATTTGATGTCTCTTTGCTGTGTCGAGCCATGAAGAGGAAGTTATTTTTGTGGTTAAGCCTGCGATGTTCCAAAAAACGATGGAAAGTGTCAGATTTGAGGATTCCTTCACAATATGTGATACTTTTGTCGGGTTGTTAGCGGCCTCGGTTACTGGTGTTTGTCGTGATTTGACACAGGGGCGTTCAGCTGAAGCTATAAAGGCTGCAACTGGCTGGTGGCACGTTCCAGAGGTAGTGCCAGCTTCTGCTGAGGGGATGGTAGAGGCAGCCTTTTTTGAAGCGTTAAAGAACACTTTGGGTGGTTCCTGGGTGGTATGGGTAGGTATTTCGAGATTAGTAAGGAGAATGTTAAGTGGTTCCTGGAATGGAGTTTCGTGTTTGTCACAGGGGAACTCTGCGGGTGCTGAATGTTGTGTGACATTAACTAACTGTGAAGTAATACCGGGTTTAACATGTCTAGGTTCATCCCTGAATGGTCAGTCGACCATCTCGAGGCAATCAAAGCGGTTTTGGGTTGGGAGACCCTGCCAGCCTTCATAGGTTTGATAGGGTCTTTCTTGCCAATAGTGCCTCGGGCGTTCTCTTGGCCGTTCTCTTGGTCCACTCCTACCTGCATGATCATATGTGTATTCCATCTGGTTCCATGGCACCTGATTCCATGGCTCCTGGTTCCATGGTTCTTTAGGAAGCTGGTGCCATGTCCAGGGTGGAGGATTGCGATGTTGTTTTGCTGGGGGGTAGAAAAAGGAGAGATGACGAGCGTCAATCCCCCCTTTTTTGTCGAGCAGGGGCCAGGCACAGATGTAGTCCACTGTGGAGGGGTCTCTGCATGTTACAATGATGCAGTCTCCGCGGATTGATTTTGACGTTTTGCCTATCCAGGCTACCCTGCGGGCTGTGGTGATCCCTCCAGATAGGTGGGATTCGAGAGGCCTGTTGATGCTTAACCACTGCATGACCTTATTTTTAAGTGACCATGCAGTTTCAGGTGTATCATCGGTTAACTCTGGTACGCCTGTGAGGACTATTGTGTAAGGAGTGGCTTCCGGAGGCAAGTGGGCAGGGCGTCTAGCTGCTGGAGGATTTCTGGTGGTGTTTTTAGGGGTCGGCTGAGAGGTCAGTGGTTTCGATGGGAGAGTTTCAAGCCTTTTTTCTGAAGAGGCTCTGCTGGTATCTGTGTTTGTCGCTAGACCTGGGGTATCTGTGCTGACTAGATCTTTGTTTTCTGTTCGCTGAATGGGTACAGCGGAGGGTTTATTTCTCTGGGGTTGGGGCGTTTTAAGTAATGGTTTTTGATGTGTAGTGTTTTGTTTATGGTTTTTCAGTGCTAGGGTCGTTTGATTTGTGTGATTAACTGTCTTCTGTGTTTGTGCTTGATGTTGTTTTTTATGGGGCTGTGAAGTGTTCCGCTGGCCCTTCATTTCTATACGGGTGTTAGTGTCGAGAAGGGTGGCCGAGATTATGGTTAACTGAGCTTCTAGATTCCTGATGCTGAGTTGGATGGGCTTCAGATATTGGAATAACAGATCTTTTGTTGTAGTGAGTACTTGCGAGGTGACTCTGCATGTTTTGCATTGGTTGTCGAAGTGCTCGTTTGAAATTGCCTTGTGTGGTGGTTGGTTGGTTACTGAGGGAAATAGTATACTGTGCGACGTTGTGGAATTTGAATGAGATGTCGTATGTTCGGGACAGGAGATCTTGGTTACTGTTTCTTCGGTGATTAGTGAATGTTTTTTCGGAATTGCTCCTTCCCTATCACCTTGTTGGTGCGGGTTTCCGTTTGGCTGGGCGTCCTCCTGAGTTTGGCAAATAGCTAGATCAGGGGTTATTTCCAAATCGTCGGACGTTATAGAGAGGTCTGACTCAGACTGTGTAACGGAAAGGTTTACTACCGATGGTACTGTGTTTGTGTCTGGTACTGACAGGGTCACGGGAAGGGAACAGTTTTGTGTGTTTAGATGGATAGGGGAGGTGGCGTTTGCTATAGCGCCTAGAGAGGAACGTTTTGCATTGGCGTTCATAAGATCTAGTGATACTCTCTTTTCCATCAGGGCGATACTCTGATTTATTGCCTCGTGGGCCCGTGAGATGAATAGGTCGATCGGACCTGTTACTTGGGCTACCTCCTGTGCGTGTTTGGATTTAGTCTTAGTGGTGCTCCTTGTTTTAGGTGGCATGGTGTTACCTGGTTGCGAGTTCGGTGATGAAGGGGGGGTGGCCCGGTCCGGTCTCTATCGGGCACTAACGGGCAACAACGGGCCCGCCCTTGGCCCGGGCTTCGCCCCGGACTTCGACCCGCGCGCGTCCCGCGATGCGCGGTCCAGGAGGCACCTTTGTAGAGTGAGGAGTTGTATAGGGGCGGGGCACTGGAAGGGGGCGCGGCTCTCACGGGAAGAGGACCAGCTGGAGATGGTGTATTCTGGTCCTCGCAGTCCCGGAGCCGGCGCCACGTCCTCCTCTGCGGCCTCGCGAAGGTCTCAGTCACTCAGCTGCACTTGGGCTCAGAACTGTGCTACTCCTGTAGCGGAAAACAGCAGGTTAGGAACTTCAAAGCGGTCCTGTGGCAAAAGCGTTTGCTCCACGAGTGGCACCCGCGAAGCGGGTGTCACGAGCAGTTGTAGTGCTTTGTTGGGGGCGGGGCACTGGAAGGGGGCGCTGCTCTCACGGGAAGAGGACCAGCTGGAGATGGTGTATGCTGGTCCTCGCAGTCCCGGGGCCGGCGCCTCGTCCTCCTCTGCGGCCTCGCGAAGGTCTCAGTCACTCAGCTGCACTTGGGCTCAGAACTGTGCTACTCCTGTAGCGGAAAACAGAAGGTTAGGAACTTCAAAGCGGTCCTGTGGCAAAAGCGTTTGTTCCACGAGTGGCACCCGCGAAGCGGGTGTCACGAGCAGTTGTAGTGCTTAGCTGGGGGCGGGGCACTGGAAGGGGGCGCGGCTCTCACGGGAAGAGGACCAGCTGGAGATGGTGTATGCTGGTCCTCGCAGTCCCGGGGCCGGCGCCTCGTCCTCCTCAGCGGCCTCGCGAAGGTCTCAGTCACTCAGCTGCACTTGGGCTCAGAACTGTGCTACTCCTGTAGCGGAAAACAGCAGGTTAGGAACTTCAAAGCGGTCCTGTGACAAAAGCGTTTGCTCCTCGAGTGGCACCCGCGAAGCGGGTGTCACGAGCAGTTGTAGTGCTTAGCTGGGGGCGGGGCACTGGAAGGGGGCGCGGCTCTCACGGGAAGAGGACCAGCTGGAGATGGTGTATGCTGGTCCTCGCAGTCCCGGGGCCGGCGCCTCGTCCTCCTCTGCGGCCTCGCGAAGGTCTCAGTCACTCAGCTGCACTTGGGCTCAGAACTGTGCTACTCCTGTAGCGGAAAACAGCAGGTTAGGAACTTCAAAGCGGTCCTGTGGCAAAAGCGTTTGCTCCACGAGTGGCACCCGCGAAGCGGGTGTCACGAGCAGTTGTAGTGCTTAGCTGGGGGCGGGGCACTGGAAGGGGGCGCGGCTCTCACGGGAAGAGGACCAGCTGGAGATGGTGTATGCTGGTCCTCGCAGTCCCGGAACCGGCGCCTCGTCCTCCTCTGCGGCCTCGCGAAGGTCTCAGTCACTCAGCTGCACTTGGGCTCAGAACTGTGCTACTCCTGTAGCGGAAAACAGCAGGTTAGGAACTTCAAAGCGGTCCTGTGGCAAAAGCGTTTGTTCCACGAGTGGCACCCGCGAAGCGGGTGTCACGAGCAGTTGTAGTGCTTAGCTGGGGGCGGGGCACTGGAAGGGGGCGCGGCTCTCACTGGAAGAGGACCAGCTGGAGATGGTGTATGCTGGTCCTCGCAGTCCGGGGCCGGCACCTCGTCCTCCTCTGCGGCCTCGCGAAGGTCTCAGTCACTCAGCTGCACTTGGGCTCAGAACTGTGCTACTCCTGTAGCGGAAAACAGCAGGTTAGGAACTTCAAAGCGGTCCTGTGGCAAAAGCGTTTGCTCCACAAGTGTCCAGCAGTCTAAATGTCATGGTGGAAAGATTCCAACCTCATTACTTCCCTAATTCCAGTAAATCCCACATTGGCGTAAACTTTCTCTGCCCGGAAATCAAAGCTTGGGTACACCCTCCTGACACAAATGAGCTGCTTCTAGGTAGTTGTTGGGTTTGTCGCACCATGGAGCCAACCCTGCTTATTTTTGCTGTGTTCACCTATAGTAATAAGATCAGGAGGACTTTGGTGTTGAAAGTGCCATGTTGGGACTACTGACAACCCCACCTAGTCGCCATCATAATAGAGATAATCAACAACCATCTAGAACCCCATGTGTAATAAAACCTGGCAGCTACCTAGCATATGATCCGTCAGGTGCAGGTTAGAGGATATAAAAAGGACATATATGCAAAGTAAGATCTTATATTTTTTCACATTCACTTTCATGCATAAGCACTACTAAAGTGTAACTGCAATACGATTGGAGCACACCTTCAAGTCTCATGTGCAACACTACACATAGGCTGGGCTATAAACGAACATTCTACTAATTACACATTACTTTAGTTATTCAACAACCAAGAAAGCGCTTTAGGGGCCTCGTGAGGGGTATGATTTGTTTTACACATACTGAAATACAGTACTTGATAATGCAGTACGTATGAATGAATGAATGAATGAATGAATGAATGAATGAATGAATGAATGAATGAATGAAAGAGCATTTGTAAAGCGCGTGGTTACCTAGGGGCATCCCACCCCTACTCTGTTAAAGTAAAACCCATTACTATACTGGAGGCATTGGTGTGGGCATTGAATCCTCCCAATGTATTGAACCACTAAACAGAAAGACTTTTTATTTCAGTAAATTTTTATTGAAAATTATATTTACATGGGGCATGTCATATACATGGGAAGCAATAAGCCGAGAGACATACAGGAGAAAGAAAATATATAAGCACGGGTGTTCCTTTGCGTTAATAAAAAACAGAAAGGGAGGTCTCCTCTAGAAACCAATCCAGGGACGAGGAGATAAAGGAAAACAGAAAAAACAGGGTAGTCCCTCTTGTTTACTTAAGAAAAAGGGGGTAGACCTTGTTTGTATAGTGCCACCATAGCTCAAGAGATCTTCACAATTAAAGCCACTAATAACAGTTGTCACAAAATACAAATACAATTCAGATAAAATATCTCAGTGATTTATTAAAAAGATTTTTACAAAATCAAACATCAAATAACTGTGCCACAGTAGTAAGTTAAAAAAAAGAGTGTCAGCCTCATGCAGAAATGATGTACATCTCTATAGTATTCACATTACACAAATTAAAAACAGCAATAGATTTAAAACCAAGTTGTCGACGCAGCGTTTCGGTTCCTAAGTTGACACCTTCATCAGGACAGGGTTCTATGCAATAAAGAAACAACGAATTAACACAACATTTTCTTTCTTATCATAGACATTTGCTCCATAAAACAACCCTTTACTCTCTTTTTTTGCAACTTGTCTAGTTTTTCACAACCATCTTCTTTTATTATAGTAAAGGGACATTTTTCTCACAAATCAATTGCAGTCTAGTGTGACATATTTATTCTAAGGGCATATTTAAAACAACAATCAAATGACCATGTGGCACAAGAAACCGTGGCTACTAGATCTCATGAGCTACGTGGGGAGTTATGATAAATACTACATAGTGCATAGCTAATAGCAAAGCTGAAGTGGGATAATAATATATATTTCTGCGTGTGGTTTTCTATAGACTTACTAAAAAACGGACTCGTGTAGTCTTCGAGTCGTAACTTCCTCTAATTCAATTTGAGGGAAGCAGTCCTTAGTACATCACAGGACATCCTGTGATGTACTAAGGACTGCTTCCCTCAAATTGAATTAGAGGAAGTTACGACTCGAAGACTACACGAGTCCGTTTTTTAGTAAGTCTATAGAAAACCACACGCAGAAATATATATTATTATCCCACTTCAGCTTTGCTATTAGCTATGCACTATGTAGTATTTATCATAACTCCCCACGTAGCTCATGAGATCTAGTAGCCACGGTTTCTTGTGCCACATGGTCATTTGATTGTTGTTTTAAATATGCCCTTAGAATAAATATGTCACACTAGACTGCAATTGATTTGTGAGAAAAATGTCCCTTTACTATAATAAAAGAAGATGGTTGTGAAAAACTAGACAAGTTGCAAAAAAAGAGAGTAAAGGGTTGTTTTATGGAGCAAATGTCTATGATAAGAAAGAAAATGTTGTGTTAATTCGTTATTTCTTTATTGCATAGAACCCTGTCCTGATGAAGGTGTCAACTTAGGAACCGAAACGCTGCGTCGACAACTTGGTTTTAAATCTATTGCTGTTTTTAATTTGTGTAATGTGAATACTATAGAGATGTACATCATTTCTGCATGAGGCTGACACTCTTTTTTTTAACTTACTACTGTGGCACAGTTATTTGATGTTTGATTTTGTAAAAATCTTTTTAATAAATCACTGAGATATTTTATCTGAATTGTATTTGTATTTTGTGACAACTGTTATTAGTGGCTTTAATTGTGAAGATCTCTTGAGCTATGGTGGCACTATACAAACAAGGTCTACCCCCTTTTTCTTAAGTAAACAAGAGGGACTACCCTGTTTTTTCTGTGTTCCTTTGCGTTAAACACAGCATGCTCTTAATGTTTGAAAATCTGTGTTTGTCCCTTACAGTCTGCCCGGTATCAAAGCACCATGAAGCTGCAGCACAGCACCATGTGCTGCTATACAAATGCATTCAAGAAAAACATGTAATTTCAGAATCCCTGCCGCCCCGAACTAATGAAACCAACATACTGCTCAATAACAGTAGCGTTCATTGATCAAGAAGGAGGCAATCATGTTTGTCGTATTCGCTATAACTGTTGTGAAACATTTCCAACAAAGTGGCAAAAGGCGAGTAAGGATATTTATTGGCAGGTTGGCGCATCTGAAAGGCCAGCAGGCAGTTGCATACAGGGCTATGCCTCATAATGTGCCTGATCTGTGACTGATGTGTCCCAACCATACCTCCTGGTGTTCAGAAAGGCACTACAATGGAGCACCCTGCAGCAAAGAGCATGGGCATAAGCATCTCTGAGCTTTCTTACCCTCACTGAAGAAACCCTTTGCTGTGGGCGTCTGAATCCTCTGACCCCTCCCTAAAGCACACGTGTATACAGCCTGACTCCACTCAGTGAATCATAGAAGGTGGATGTAAAATAGGCGAGAGAAAGATACCCATCTTGTGGCTGAACTGCACAATCAGTGCTAGAAATTAGGGGGATTGCGATGGATCCCAGTTCCCGCAGCTATTTCTGGGCCGGGTCTTGTCAACAAAGGGAAATATGCTGAATTTGTCCTGAGTTCATTTCTCTGCCACCTTAGGACATTCAGCAGTTCCTGCACGTTGTCAGCCAGAGAGGGGGCTTTCTGGTTTTAGATGCCAGGTGGTCCCAAAACAAAGCCCTGATTTAAAGGGTCATCAGCCCTCTTTTTGTACTCATATCATCCCGGCTTGGAGCCATCTGGAGCCTAACACCTAGACGCCACTAAAATGAAAGGAAACAAATGGTGCACACCTTTTTACCACTTTACAAGCACGTAAGAGAAACTATTAGAGGCAGGTTTTAAAGTTTGTTCAATTCCCTGTGTAAGAGATGTGCTCGCACTGTACGAATGCAGAGTGTATCTGTCTGTATGAGTAATTACACAAATATTTATTTAAATGGCACTTAGTATTTGTTTTATTTAATTATTTCATGACGCAACTCATTACAATGCAGGGCTCAGATCGCTTTATATCACACACAGAGGCACAAAAAAATCATACAAATGTATGAATAGTGTACAGCAAATGTTACATGAGACAATGAGTGTCATAAGCTGTAGGAATCACTTATCATCCATACTTGTAGCCATTACATGCTAAGAGTGAATGGTCGGGAGAAACAAAAAAAAACAGTATATAAAATGTAAAACAGTGACTGTGGTGGTCTCTGGTAACAATTCTCTATCACTTCTCAAAGGAAGCTTTCTTTGCAATCTTAGAGTAACAAATTGAGAAAAAACACAATAAAGATCTAAACCTATGACGTAACAGTTTGCATGCAGCTCCTTGATGCTTGTAAATAGATCGCTGTTTTACATTAGAAGGCTTGTAACTTATGAAATGGATGTGACAAAATGACCTCAGCATAGATAGCGGTATTCCACTTACCTCTCTAAATAAAATACCAATCTGTGTTCTGTATGTTACACGATGCACAGGCAACCCACTATGCTACTTTTAGTCAAAACTGTGACTGGACAAAACATAGAACTCTCCCAAAACTATGTTAGCCACTGGATATATTTTACCCCTATTACAATCCCTTCCTAGTTGCTGTGTAGACAATAATCTCTGAAGCAGGTGTCTTAACTCTGTAAAATATTTTAAAATGGGGCCTCTTTGTGACGAATGAAGTAAAATAGAACTGTTTTACTGTCAAATGTGTCCTTGTTGCCAATTTCTTTACAGGATATATTTTTTTAATAACTGTATAATTTAACTGTCAGACTCTGTTTTCACGCTCTGTCCCTCATGCCTCCACCCCTTTCCTCTGCCACATCTGAACCCCTAATCTATGGGTACCTATAGTAATTTCATTTTCAAATTCCAGCGCTGCATTCTATGAAAATATTTCCTTGCACGGGACATCCTTTTACTGCATTATCACATGTGAAAGCCCCTTCAAATACATGAGTTCGGTATGTGAGCTGCACAAAATCCTCTTTTGTGTTTATTTTATAGATTATAATGTTGCTCCAGGTATAATAAGAAGACAGGCTGTATACTGGATGCACAAAGCAACTGACTTTCCTCTTGATTTGTTGTCAGAGGCCTGCATGTGTACAAGTACATTTGAAAGAACATCCATTTTTGTAAATGTTTCTCAGTGATATAACCTGAATGCAGTGAGGTGAAATATTAAAAGATACACTTTCATGAATTTTGAAAGGCTTTATCATGTTGCTACATGGTGTTTATTGCATTCTTTACAGTCACTTCGAGCATTTTATAGGCAACCACCTGAGACCATAAAGGGGGTGTCTCTGCTGTTCTCCTTAATGTATTGGCTCTTGAACCTCTAACTGTGAAACTAAGGGCAGAGCGGCCTTTCAGTTCTCTGAGATCTCCCCCTACCCTGCCTCGTGCAAGTTCAGTCAATCTGTCTGCCCTCTTCCCAGCTGGGTTCCTTTTTTTTCTTCCTTGGTGTGCCATCCACCAACCAACATAATACCTTTCACACGCAAGCCTTTTTAAAAGTCGTGCATTTAAAGTTTCACATACCGATTGCCCTGCGTGCCCTACAAAAGAGACTGGGCACCCTAGACAGAACAGTAATGTGCGTTACATTTAGGAAATGTCTCACATAGACAGATTGAAAGACAGATTTTGAGCAGGTGAAAGTTCGAGTCAGCCCCATGTCAGGCAGAGCTGAACACGAGTGTCTCTGCCCAGCCCCGCCTGCCTTTCATAGGCATCAGCCTCTTGTGGGATGTCTAGATTTCTAACGTAGCAGCCCGCCTTTGTTATCTTGTGCTGATATCCCATAGTGGTTAGGTTATGAATGTGTCTATGCACATGTATTATAGTGCTCTGAAGCAGTCATAAGGGCGTTGCAAAGCGCAGCATCTTTAAAAACGAAATTTACCAAGCAGAAGTTGAAAGGAGAGGTTGTGATCTTGAAAAGGAGGTGTGGGTTGAAAGTGAGGTGTGGGTAATCTGCACCAATACAGTAATACGGGTAAAGGCAAAACGTACATGTGGTTTAGAATAGGCCGTGCTCAGAGAGAGGAGGCATGCAGAGGATGGAAAAGGAGAGATTTGTTCTAAAGACGGGAGTTGACAATCAAAAGTTTTGCGTCAATGTCCGTTTTCGTGAAGGGCTTTTATGAATATTGTGGAGGCTTTATGAGATAGCATGCACAACTGTAGAAGGAAACAACATTATTTGCATACTCTTAGCCATGAGAACCGGTAATCACCTGATTTAGAACAGTCTTTTGATGGGTGTGTTTTTTTAAGTTCACACACATTCAGTGCACCTGGTTCTAAGTAGCCTGTAAGTGAGTTTTAAGTTGAGCCCAAATTCAATGAGAATAAAGTTATTCCAGCATGCCATGTTCAGGGGCCTCAAGGAGTGTAGGTCTCAGTGCTGCAGCAGGTGCAATGGCACGGGACCAAGCGATGTATCGGCCCACTGAACCCCAGCTATAGCATTTTTTTTTAATTTTCAAACTGGAGATTCGGAGGTGTTAGGAGCCATTTTCTTTGCTTCCATTTGGGCCCTTGGCATCCTTGTTATGCCTCTGGGCCTTTATCACCTCTGCCCGAGGGTCATTGTGACGGAGCGGAAGGATATTCCGTAAGTTGTGTAGAATTCTCAGGTTTTGTTTTTCCAGCTGCTGCTTGCAGCAGTCCCTGGTTGGAAGACCATTAGAATGGAAGTGTCTTTGGACCCCTTCCCACCTCTGCTGTAGGATATCTGCTTTGAACCCATTCAAAGAAGGTTTTATTTCTCCATCCTGTGGTATATGTGATCAGCATACTTGGTAGGTGCTCTGTGGCACTTGTTAAAATCTGTCTCTTTTAGGTTTGTGGTCTACTTCGCTATATAAAACAAAAAATAGAAACATCAGTTGTTGGCCTATATATGTAGGTGCGTTGGCAGTCTGCCGGACTATGTTTGTGGTCCCAGTAGTGAAATAGCAGCAGGCGGCAGCGCAGAAGGTTAATGTGCCTGCTGCAAAGAACATATACCTGATGCAGATCACAAAATGCATATGATGTAAATAGGTCAGTGAGTCACTGCTTTTGTCAGAGAGATCCTTTTGTTACTTGCAGTCTGAATTCAGCACCTGAGCGTAATAGGACGGAATGTATGAAGCTCTGTGGTTATATTGAATAAGCAGCTACCTATGTTATGCCATCTATTAATGTAATAACTGCACTTTCACAATTGCTTTATTAACCTTCCTGGTTTCTCAAATTTGCTTGAAAATGCACGATTTTTCTTCTTTTTTTTCAAAATTTTCTTGGGGGGGTAACCCCCCAAGCCCCCTTATGGGGTTCGGTCTCGCGAGCTGTGCTCGCTCGCTACGGTGCAGTATGCAAATCACTTTGCGCCTCACCACTTTCAAATGTCACCAGCCGCCCCTGTGCCTGATGTGTCCCAACCATAACTCCTGGTGTTCCGAAAGGCACTACCCTTTCACATGGTACAATGGAGCACCCTGCAACAAAGAGCATGGGCATAAGCATCTCTCTGAGCTTTCTTACCCTCACTGAAGAAACCCTTTGCTATGGGCTTCTGCATCCTCTGACCCCTGCCTAAAGCACACTTTTATACAGCCTGACTCCACTCAGTGAACCATAAAAGGTAGATGTAAAATAGGCGAGAGAAAGAAATACCCATCTTGTGGCTGAACTGCACAATCAGTGCTAGAAATTAGGGGGATTACGATGGATCCCAGTTCCCGCAGCTATTTCTGGGCCGGGTCTTGTCAACAAAGGGAAATATGCTGAATTTGTCCTGAGTTCATTTCTCTGCCACCTTAGGACATTCAGCAGTTCCTGCACGTTGTCAGCCAGAGAGGGGGCTTTCTGGTTTTAGATGCCAGGTGGTCCCAAAACAAAGCCCTGATGTAAAGGGTCATCAGCCCTCTTTTGGTACTCATATCATCCCGGCTTGGAGCCATCTGGAGCCTAACACCTAGACGCCACTAAAATGAAAGGAAACAAATGATGCACACATTTTTACCACTTTACAAGCACATAAGAGAAACTATTAGAGGCAGGTTTTAAAGTTTGTTCAATTCCCTGTGTAAGAGATGTGCTTGCACTGTACGAATGCAGAGTGTATCTGTCTGTATGAGTAATTAGACAAATATTTATTTGAATGGCACTTAGTATTTGTTTTATTTAATTATTTCATGACGCAACTCATTACAGTGCAGGGCTCAGATCACTTTACATCACACACAGAGGCACAAAAAAATCATACAAATGTATAAATAGCGTACAGCAAATGCCACTTACCTCTCTAAATAAAATACCAATCTGTGTTCTGTATGTTACACGATGCACAGGCAACCCACTATGCTACTTTTAGTCAAAACTGTGACTGGACAAAACATAGAACTCTCCCAAAACTATGTTAGCCACTGGATATATTTTACCCCTATTACAATCCCTTCCTAGTTGCTGTGTAGACAATAATCTCTGAAGCAGGTGTCTTAACTCTGTAAAATATTTTAAAATGGGGCCTCTTTGTGACGAATGAAGTAAAATAGAACTGTTTTACTGTCAAATGTGTCCTTGTTGCCAATTTCTTTACAGGATATATTTTTTTAATAACTGTATAATTTAACTGTCAGACTCTGTTTTCACGCTCTGTCCCTCATGCCTCCACCCCTTTCCTCTGCCACATCTGAACCCCTAATCTATGGGTACCTATAGTAATTTCATTTTCAAATTCCAGCGCTGCATTCTATGAAAATATTTCCTTGCACGGGACATCCTTTTACTGCATTATCACATGTGAAAGCCCCTTCAAATACATGAGTTCGGTATGTGAGCTGCACAAAATCCTCTTTTGTGTTTATTTTATAGATTATAATGTTGCTCCAGGTATAATAAGAAGACAGGCTGTATACTGGATGCACAAAGCAACTGACTTTCCTCTTGATTTGTTGTCAGAGGCCTGCATGTGTACAAGTACATTTGAAAGAACATCCATTTTTGTAAATGTCTCTCAGTGATATAACCTGAATGCAGTGAGGTGAAATGTTAAAAGATACACTTTCATGAATTTTGAAAGGCTTTATCATGTTGCTACATGGTGTTTATTGCATTCTTTACAGTCACTTCTAGCCTTTTATAGGCAACCACCTGAGACCATAAAGGGGGTGTCTTTGCTGTTCTCCTTAATTTATTGGCTCTTGAACCTCTAACTGTGAAACAAAGGGCAGAGCGGCCTTTCAGTTCTCTGAGATTTCCCCCTCCCCTGCCTCATGCAAGTTCAGTCAATCTGTCTGCCCCCTTCCCAGCTGGGTTCCTTTTTGCTTCCTTGGTGTGCCATCCACCAACCAACATAATACCTTTCACACGCAAGCCTTTTTAAAAGTCGTGCATTTAAAGTTTCATATGCCAATTTCCCTGCGTGCCCTACAAAAGAGGCTGGGCACCCTAGACAGAACATATGGGTGTTTGTTTCTGGTGCAGGGAAGAACTGGCTTGGCTGTTCGGCCTGGACTCTTCCCATGAGGCACAGGGAAAGACTGATTTGCATATGGCTGGGTTTGAACTGGGGTGGTGGTGAGCTAAAGAATGTTGATGGATTCAACCCAGATGTGCAACTGGGGGTGAGTGTCTGCAAAGTTTAATCTCCTTGTGATTGTAATTGGACCTCTCAGAGCCTGTCCTTGCTACAGTTTGCCTCACCGATTGCTCTTCATCTCCACGCCTCGCGGTACCCGCTGCGCGGGTCCCGCATCGCTGAGGGGCGCCTGAACTAACCGGGAGCTGCTGGTGCGAATTCGGGGCTGAGGGCTGCGAGCAGAAGGGTTGGGACTCACTCTCCCAGGAGTCTCAGAACATCCCGCGCCCGCTCCACCTGGGCCGCTCTCCCTCATCGCCCCGCCCCCAACGGAACCTGCTCAAAATCGCCGACTGCCATTGCCTCGTGGGACCTCTCAGAGCCTGTCCTTGCTACAGTTTGCCTCACCGATTGCTCTTCATCTCCACGCCTCGCGGTACCCGCTGCGCGGGTCCCGCATCGCTGAGGGGCGCCTGAACTAACCAGGAGCTGTTGGTGCGAATCCGGGGCTGAGGGCTGCGAGCAGAAGGGTTGGGACTCACTCTCCCAGGAGTCTCAGGACATCCCGCGCCCGCTCCACCTGGGCCGCTCTCCCTCATCGCCCCGCCCCCAACGGAACCTGCTCAAAATCGCAGACTGCCATTGCCTCGTGGGACCTCTCAGAACCTGTCCTTGCTACAGTTTGCCTCACCGATTGCTCTTCATCTCCACGCCTCACGGTACCCACTGCGCGGGTCCCGCATCGCTGAGGGGCGCCTGAACTAACCGGGAGCTGCTGGTGCGAATCCGGGGCTGAGGGCTGCGAGCAGAAGGGTTGGGACTCACTCTCCCAGGAGTCTCAGGACATCCCGCGCCCGCTCCACCTGGGCCGCTCTCCCTCATCGCCCCGCCCTCTTCCTTCACCCAATCCAAGGCTACTATAAGTGAGAGCGAGAACCCCGCTGCACGGGAGCGCCCGGGGATAAGCCCGGGACAAGGGCGGGACCGTCTGTGGTCGTCAGGGGCTGAAGGAGGCTGGGCTGGGCCCACCTTCTTTCGCCTGCACCTTCTTGATAGTAGCTGCACTAAGGAATAGGACACGGACATGCCCTCACCGGCACTATGTGAAACTCCATCAAGGGCGGGGGGAAGCAACACTGGGACTCTGGATAACTATTTTAAATCCGCCAAGGGCGAAGGGGGGAAAGAAAGGTCCTTAGAGAAGCGCAGGGCAGAGCGCCGCCGCTCCATTGAAATCATGAAAAGCAGACCCCTTAGCGAGATAATTCCCTATCCTATCTCCCAAGAGGAAGGCGGCCCCAATGATAGCCAGGGTCCATCAACCCAAGATGGCGTCCCCCTACTACTACGGGATAGCATTACCAACCCCGGTACATTATCCGAACAGACCACGGAGGCCATCCCACTCTCAATCTCTACCAATATGGCTGTTGACTTGGTCACCCAAACCCCCCCCCCCCCCAGACAAAATCAAGAAAAACAAGCCCAAGCAAATTGTTGTGGTGGAGCTGCATGGCCCCCCACCCAACAAGCGTAGAAGGAAGACGAGGGGGGGACAGGGGAAAACCAAAATACCCCACTCAGACTTTGGTAAAAATCACAAGCCTGCACTCATTCCCGTCAGGACCAGAGAGAATGTGCATACCGTTACTTCTCCTAAGGACGCAAGCGCTATCACTGCTGCTACTAACAGTGATCCAGGGGCTGTTGGGTTATACGACAAGGAGATTTTTATCATTTACCAGGGAAATTGGGCGCACACCTGTATGTCCGCAAGGTAGAGAGCACGGTGAAGTGGTTGGTACAGGCAAAAGGGCGAGCGGTAATCTCACACAACCGCTCAAAGTTGGACCAAGAAGATCCACACAAGTAACAATAGAACAACAATGCCCCTGCACATTACAAGTATGGAACATTAAACTGATGACATCTGTAGCAAGTGACGATCAGTTAGTATACATCCACACTTTCGGAGTGACTTTAAGAGAATCAATTATCCAGGTTCAGGTACAAGAGTTCCAAAAAGATAGAAATGTTCTGTTCCTGGTGTTAAATAAATGGTTTATTGTTCCTTTGATAATGCCAACACGTGTTTCATCGCCCTGCGTTATTTTCCTCTTGTGGTTCCCGGTGCCGTTTTCCAATGGACCGTCATTGGAAAACGGCACCGGGAACCACAAGAGGGAGTTCAGCGTGAACAAGGTGTACCCGCCTGTTAAGGAATACTATGTCTTAATCAAGACCCCTCATATACTCTCGTCAACTCCTCCCGGTTATGACACACACCTAAACTGAATAAGATCTTTTAATCACGCAGGCAGCGTGCTACAGACCTCGAACGACTCGAAATAATTAACCAGAACTTTGTCCAGAAACGGACATTTCGTACATTTCTGATATTTGTTGTCATACTTTCCTCAAGAAGCCCTGAAGATTCGCAGTAGGTTCCCTGCGATGAAACACGTGTTGGCATTATCAAAGGAACAATAAACCATTTATTTAACACCAGGAACAGAACATTTCTATCTTTTTGGAACTCTTGTACCTGAACCTGGATAATTGATTCTCTTAAAGTCACTCCGAAAGTGTGGATGTATACTAACTGATCGTCACTTGCTACAGATGTCATCACTTTAATGTTCCATACTTGTATAGTGCAGGGGCATTGTTGTTCTAGTGATCCAGGGGCTAACCAGCCCAACACAGCTCCCCCCGTTACATCTTTAGGGAATATAGAATTCCTACTCCGATCACTCTTGTTGCCTATCAGCGAAAGTTTGAAAAAAGTTGAGATCAGGCTTACCATCCTAGAGGCAACTCTAACTACCCTGAACACCTCGGTTAGCAAGCAGACTAGAACTACTGGGCCCAATCCACCTATAGGAACCCTCCCTAACAAACAAAATCCTCCCTTTAATGCAGGAGATTTACAGGGTGCTAATGTAGGAGCTTTACAGGGCGCCGCAACTGCCCCCCCCTTGCAGCCACTTATGGCTATTCCTGTTTCGATCCCACGAAACAGTTCAAACATCATGCCTCCTCAGACAATAGACCCTGCCCCCCATAGCTTAGTGGCAGGCATAAATCCCGGGTTCCCTCCCAATACTAGCATTTCCCCTCCCCCTTCTGGCCAGCCCGTTCAAAGACCACGGAGACCAGATCTGCCACCGGAAGCCAATAGTCTTATGGTGGTTTTAGCGGGTGCCCCCACTCTACAAAGGGGTGAAAACGAAAATTTCCAATCTCTCAAGAAGAAAGTCATTAAATGGCTGAATTGGAACAGACCCCTACCACCCCACTTTAACAACAAGATCATCATGGTCAGAAGGGTGCCATGGTTGGGGAAGATGAGGAAAACAATAATAGGGGACTGCATAATGGTGACCTTCAGGGACCCTGGTACTGTTTCACATATCTGCGCAGGGTCAAACAGATCATTGGATTCCACCATACAGACCTTGCCAGTCTCATTCTTTTTTCCACCCATCCGTATGCACTATGACCCACCGCAAGGCAATTGGTCAGAAGGGTGCCATGGTTGGGGAAGACGAGGAAAACAATAATAAGGGACTGCATAATGGTGATCTTCAGGGACCCTGGTACTGTTTCACATATCTGCGCAGGGTCAAACAGATCATTGGATTCCACCATACAGACCTTGCCAGTCTCCTTCTTTTTTCCACCCATCCGTATGCACTATGATCCACCGCAAGGCAATTGGACAAGGGTAGAACGGAGACCCAGACACAAAGAATATGTCCCACGTCCAAATTACCAACCACCTGATACACCCTATTTCCACTTCAACCGTTTTAACTGTTTAAGCGGGCTGGACGGGGTTGATTGACTGTCCACTAACAACTTTGTGACCTTGGACAATGGTCCCTGTGATCTCCCTGAGCCATTTGGATTCACCGTTGATAATGTTCCCGATGCAACAATTGGTGTAACCTCCGGAATTGTCTCCCCCCACCCTCTCATCCCGGCAAACCCCACTATTGAACATTTGAGACTAATCTGGTGGAATGTGGCCGGACTAGCTAACAAGCTGGCCACTCAAGACTGGGAAACTTACATTGAGACTGGGGACGTTTGCATGTTCCAGGAGACCTGGGCAAGGGAAGATTATGGGCACCAGGGTTACCAGTCATTTTCCATCTTGGCCAGGTGGGAGGGCAAAGGACGCCCTTCAGGCGGGCTCACAACCTGGGTGGCATCCCACCTAGGCTGCGAGGCTACACGGTTACCGGTCCCCTCCGACGATATCCTTGTGGTTCTACTGTCCTGGCCAAATCAAGTGAAACTCGCCCTAATAAACATCTACTCCAGGCCAGTGGGAATTGCCAGGGAATCGCCCACCATAGATGAACTTTCGGACTATTTATCTGAAATACCAAGAGATCTACCCTATGTAGTGGGAGGGGATCCCATTTTGAGCCACTGCCAGGCCTCCTAGAGGGTTTTCCAATGGAAGAAGAGGTCAGGTGGTCAGTGCCTTCGGTAGAAGCTCCCCCCCCGAAGGCATGGACTCCCGTAGCATTGCAGATCACAGCTCTCACCCTAAAGTTTGGAATTAGAGGTTGTAATGGGCGTATTAATTCTGACATACCTAGCAGAACCACCTATAACAGAGTGGGAAGAGAATCTCGCTTGGATTATGTCCTGGTACAGATAGCGAATTGGCCAGCTATTCAGGATTTTAGGGTTACGGAAAGACTAGACAGCGATGACAATGCCCTTGAACTTGACCTCATTCACCCCGGCATTCAAACCCGCATAACTTCTGGGGAGGAGAGCAAACCTGAACTTCTACTGGAAAATAACAGGAGAAGAATCAGGTGGGAAAAACTGGCCTCAAGCCAAGAGAAACTCCCAAGACTTTATGCAGGGTTAATTCCCATTCTGGAAACTGTGGGAGATTTAGCCACCGTGGTGGGCAACAAAGACTCACAGGGCAAATTATACCAGGCCCATGAGGACCTTATAAAGGCTGCGGCCCCCAACCTCTTCAGTAATGTACAGAATTCAAGGAGGGGGCAGCCATACAAATCCTCATGGTATAACACAGCCTGCAGAAGGGCAAAGGGGGAACTCCTTAGAAGCATCAAGGAGGGTCTAGGTGGAGAGCAGTTAAGAGAAAGCAGACGGGCATACAAAAAACTTATCGCCCACGCTAAAACTGAATGGGAGGAGAACCAATGGGAGGAGCTCACTAAGTCCCTCGCGATAAGAGATCACCGGATGTTCTGGAGAATAGTAAGCGGGGGGTCGGGGAATCTCCACTCGGCAATTGAGCCAAACATTGCAGCAGGGGTGTGGCAGGCACACTTTCAATCCCTTTATAGCTCTGAGCCGAGAGAACCCATTAACGACACCGGTGTTGGCTGGCCTGATTACGAGGGGGATCCAATAACAGTGGGTGAGGTTAAGGCTGCAATAGCAGGACTCACCTCGGGAAAGGCGCCAGGATTGGACAGCCGGGGACCTGTTTAAGCAGGAGCCCAATGTCTGGGCCCCCTATCTTGCCGTCCTGTTTAATGGAGTTCTCAGCGGCATGGAAATCCCTAGTACTTGGCTGGGGGCGGAGGTGGTTCCCATATTCAAAAAGGGCTCGCCTCTCCTCCCAGCCAACTACAGACCAATCAGTTTAATTGATGTGTCACAGAAACTGTTCGGTAGGGTACTGCTGAACCGGCTCCAGGATTGGGCAGAAGAGTTGGGTGTCCTTAGCCCGTACCAGGCGGGATTCAGGAAGGGAGTCTCCACAGTGGATCAGGTCTTTCGATTGAATATTATCTATTGGAGGGCAGCGATATTCGAGGGCGACAGCCTATACACAATTTTTGTGGATCTGCGGGCCGCCTTCGACCTGGTGCCCAGAGGGAAACTTTGGAGCGTCCTGGCCGAGTTGGGCGTCCCCCCGGATATCCTGATAATCTTAAAGAGATTACATCACAACAACTATGCTCGAGTGAGGTGCGGGAGATCCGGGGCACTGACGGGCAGATTCCCTGTTGACCGGGGGGTTAGACAGGGTTGTGTGTTGGCACCAACCCTGTTGTGCCTCTTTGTCAACGGGGTAATCGCCCACCTAAACGCCACTGAATACACTGACGCCCCCAAATTGAACGGCAGCAGGGTGCCTGCAATCATGTTTGCAGACGACACCCTGCTGCTGTCCAAAACCCCAATGGGGATACAGAGGATCCTCGATTCATTTGTGGCCTTTTGCACTGATAGGGGCTTATAAATTAATGCAGCTAGAACCAAGTTTATGGTCCTGAACCCAAGTCAAAAATTGCGTCCGAACCCATTATTGGGAACCTCACGGCTCGAGAGAGTTTCCACCTTTGAATATCTTGGTGTAACCCTCAATGAAACTATGTCTTGGGGACCACATCAGAGTAGGGCCAACCTCAAACTGGTACAGACTACAGGGGGTATCACGTGGATGATGCATGGCTCCACATACCGTCCGCTGGGGCCGCTCATCCAGATCTATAAGGCACAGGCCAGGGGTGCCACTATGTATGGGGCGGAATTGTGGGGTCATACATCTTCCCGCACTCTGTCCTCAACTGAGAACAACTTTATCAGACAGATAGCTGCACTCCCGCCCAGCACCCTGCTCCTCCCCCTGAGGCTAGATCTGGGCTTGCGACCAATAGCTGACGAACTAGGCTTAAGACCCATAGCTTTCTGGCGAAGGCTATGGAGTAGTGAAGAACTCTCTGCCTATAGGACGGAACTGATGGAGCTATTGACCCACCCAAAAGCGCTATTGATCCCCTGGATAAAATATATCCAAAAATCTTGTACGCGACTGGGGTTTCCTGACCTTTGGTCCGACCCTGCTAATGCCTCATTGAATATCTCACGGAGAGCTCTGGCCATTGCTTACCACGAACAGAAACTAGCGATGGCCCTAGATAGTCAGGGTGAGGGGTCACTAACATCTGTATTTGCACAAAGCAAGGACTCATACAGGTTGGAGACGGTTTTAGACGCCATCTCCCCAGTGCTGGCCAGGAAGCTGTTTCTCCAATGGAGATATGGCACATTGCCCCTGCGATCTTTTACCAGCTCCTGGTCATCACCGCCCTCCACCAAGCAGTGCCCGGCATGCGCTGGTGCGGAGGAAAGCGATTTACATGTGGTCCTGTTTTGCCCAATTTACAAGGCAGCGAGGAAATATTGGCTCCTACCACTCATTAGAAACCTGGGTTGTAGGGAGTACCTCCCGATGTACAGAATTCTACAAACCGATGTTTCAAGCCTAACTGTGTTTGCATTAGCAAAATTTCTCACCAATGTCTGGCACACTCGCACCCGCATTCTGAAGATGCAGGCTCCCACCTAATCTTAAGGTCTATATTTTTAAATGCAAATTTTATTAGTATGCAACTCCAAGGTTTTACATTGTATAAGTATGTATTGATTGATTATGTATGATGATTTTATATTGGTTGTCTATGTTTTTAGGTCTCGCCTGTCGATGCGCATGCGCATCGAGCAAGCGAGACTATGGGGGCTTATCCACTCTTTATCCACTGCAAGGAATCGTGGCGATTCCTTGCAGTGCCCGTGACTTTTAAGCTCAATGCGCATGCGCATTGAGCTTAAAAGCGCGTGCACATCCGTCTTGTTTTACCCGCTCCGCCCCCTCCCCTTCCCGCCGTGTCGCATTTCTCCTCCCCCCTCCCCTCTCTTCCCTCCGTCTTGTTTGTTTATTTTACCCGCTCCGCCCCCTCCCCTTCCCGCCGTGTCGCATTTCTCCTCCCCCCTCCCCTCTCTTCCCTCCGTCTTGTTTGTTTATTTTACCCGCTCCGCCCCCTCCCCTGCCCGCCGTGTCGCATTTTTTTTTAAATCCCCACTTCCCCCCTACCCCTCATCAATGCCAACACTGACGCCGTGCTCTGCTGCTTGTTTTTTTCTTCCTCACTTCTAGCTGCTGCAATTCCAGTCCAGCAGCCTGGGCGACGGAGGGAGGATTTGCAAGCAGAGCTGCTCCCATTTGCAATCAATTTCCGTAGAATTTGCCAATGATTTAAATGCTTACTTTTTTCCGCATTTTTGTTAGCACAGAGCTGTGGCATTATCGAACCGGCGTCGATCTCTTTCTGCTTACTGAATTTGCCAATGATTTAAATGCTTATTTTTTCGGCATTTTTGTTAGCACAGAGCTGTGGCATTATCGAACCGCCGTCGATCTCTTTCTGCTTACTCAACAAGGCGCACTGTTGACAAACACTGATGAGCCAACTGGTTTAACGAGGATAGCGATGTTGGCCACCCCTCACCCTCACTCACCCTCACCCTCACTCACCCTCAACCCCTCACCCTCACTCACCCTCAACCCCTCACCCTCACTCACCCTCACCCTCGACCCCTCCCCTTCAACACCTCACCCTCACCCTCACTCACCCTCACTCACCCTCAACCCCTCACCCTCACTCACCCTCAACCCCTCACCCTCAACCCCTCACCCTCACTCACCCTCAACCCCTCACCCTCAACCCCTCACCCTCACCCTCACTCACCCTCACCCTCACTCACCCTCAACCCCTCACCCTCACTCACCCTCAACCCCTCACCCTCACTCACCCTCACCCTCACTCACCCTCAACACCTCACCCTCACTCACCCTCAACCCCTCACCCTCAACCCCTCACTCACCCTCACTCTCACTCATCCTCACTCACCCTCAACCCCTCACCCTCACTCACCCTCAACCCCTCACCCTCACTCACCCTCAACCCCTCACCCTCACTCACCCTCAACCCCTCACCCTCAACCCCTCACCCTCACTCACCCTCAACCCCTCCCCCTCGACCCCTCCCCCTCGACCCCTCCCCCTCAACCCCTCACCCTCACTCACCCTCACTCACCCTCACTCACCCTCACTCACCCTCACTCACCCTCAACCCCTCACCCTCACTCACCCTCAACCCCTCACCCCCTCACCCTCACTCACCCTCAACCCCTCACCCTCAACCCCTCACCCTCACCCTCACTTACCCTCACCCTCACTCACCCTCAACCCCTCACCCTCACTCACCCTCAACCCCTCACCCTCACTCACCCTCAACCCCTCACCCTCAACCCCTCACCCTCAACCCCTCACTCACCCTCACTCTCACTCACCCTCACTCACCCTCAACCCCTCACCCTCACTCACCCTTAACCCCTCACCCTCACTCACCCTCAACCCCTCACCCTCACTCACCCTCAACCCCTCACCCTCCCTCACCCTCAACCCCTCACCCTCAACCCCTCACCCTCACTCACCCTCACCCTCACTCACCCTCAACCCCTCACCCTCACTCACCATCAACCACTCACCCTCACTAACCCTCACTCACCCTCACCCTCACTCACCCTCACCCTCACTCACCCTCACCCTCACTCACCCTCACTCACCCTCACCCTCACTCACCCTCACTCACCCTCACTCACCCTCAACCCCCCACTCTCACTCACCCTCACTCACCCTCACCCTCACTCACCCTCACTCACCCTCAACCCCTCACCCTCACTCACCCTCAACCCCTCACCCTCAACCCCTCACTCTCACTCATCCTCACTCACCCTCAACCCCTCACCCTCACTCACCCTCACCCACCCTCAACCCCTCACCCTCACTCACCCTCAAACCCTCACCCTCACTCACCCTCACTCACCCTCAAACCCTCACCCTCACTCACCCTCACTCACACTCACACTCACCCTCACTCACCCTCACCCTCACTCACCCTCACCCACCCTCAACACCTCATCCTCACTCACCCTCACCCTCACTCACCCTCAACCCCTCACCCTCACTCACACTCACTCACCCTCACCCTCACTCACCCTCAACCCCTCACCCTCAATCCCTCACCCTCACTCACCCTCACCCTCACTCACCCTCAACCCCTCACCCTCACTCACCCTCAACCCCTCACCCTCACTCACCCTCACCCTCACTCACCCTCAACCCCTCACCATCACTCACCCTCACTCACCCTCACTCACCCTCACTCACCCTCACTCACCCTCACTCACCCTTACTCACCCTCACTCACCCTTACTCACCCTCACCCACCCTCACTCACCCTCAACCCCTCACCCACCCTCACTCACCCTCAACCCCTCACCCTCACTCACCCTCAACCCCTCACTCACCCTCACCCTCACTCACCCTCACCCTCACTCACCCTCACTCAGCGCAACCACAGCATCTTAAACTAAATATATTTAATAAACTTTAAGCTATTGGCAATATAAAATAAAATCCATTTTATTTACGTATTAATTATTAATTTTTTTTAAAGCCATTGATTTTTTTTATTTCAATACATATAAGTCACATATAAGTCCCGTTAATACAAAACATGTTGCTTTACAAATGCTAGAGGTGTCACATTTACAAAAATTATAACTATTGGCTTTGTAAAGAAGAAAGCTATTAATTTCGCTATTTAGAAAAAACAACACATGAATAAAAAAAAAAAAAAAATAACACCTATAGCTCAAACTTTACTACTGCGAGACCTATTGCATTTCCAATGCTTGTTATTGTATATCTTTGATGGCCATATGGCCGAAATAAAGATCAAATGATGATGATTGTAATTGGTCGCCCTAAGTTGGCAGGGTATGCCCAGACGTCGGTCGCTTGCTCACTTTGCCACTGGATTCAAAATAACCTGGCTGATGAGGGATGTTACGTACCCTGAAGCCAGTCACAGAGCAAGGCCTTACGGATTGCAATAGGGGCTCCTTGCTCACAAGAACAGCAGACCACCACAGGGACTCATGTGTTGAGATGCTAGTCGACCATCTCTGCAAACTGAACAAGCCATTCCACAAATGACTGGGTCAAAAATAAAACCCACTGATCAGAAAACCTGCTAACATTTCTGCAAAACCACTTGACCGCTACCCGAATTCAAAATGATTGTGGAGTAATGAGGCTACCACCTCAGTATCCAAAACACACACCACTGTCAGAAGGAATCAGACTCAGCAGGAGACAGAATATAGCTACTATCCTGAGAAAAGGAACCAATCCACTCTTCACTTACATCGGCCCATCAAAATTACCTGGGTCTGTTCCCCCTTAAACCATGTAAAGGCTCTGGAACTCAGTGTGAAAAGGGAAAGGCACAAAGGCAGGTCCTTGAAAAGAGAAACATTTTAGGATACACCTTTCCGGCCTTCTCCTCTTCCAGGAAGGGAAACATGAGGGAAGAAGTTATTTCTCCTCATCTATAAATAGGCCACTGTGGTAACCTTTCCCAGCAAAGACATTGCCCCTTGTCAGACAATAAGCATGGGAATTGTCCTTACTCTGCTGTATATGGTAGACAAGTTCTCCTCTGTGCAAGGACCAATCTTACATGTATAATTGGGCACAGTATAGAATTTGCTGAGGTCCTGGAGGAGGCAGACAGTGCAACAGGAACACCTGGTGTTAATCATGTTGCAGCATCTGTCGATGTCCTGGAGGGAGCCGACATCAATGCAACACTGACACTCAGTGGTCAGTAATACTATGGCATTGACTGGATTCCTGCAGGCCTATGATAGACGCAGACGTGTCAGTGAGTGACACCCAGTGGCCAATTACATTAAGGCATTCGGTAACATCTAGCTCTTAGTAGACCAAGCAAATGATGCACTGATACCTTTTTCCAGCCACATATGTGACTGTCTGATGTCTAAAATACAAATCTTAAATACAGAGATGAAATGGGTATTTTCAACTGACAGCAATCCTCAGTGCCAGGATTCCTTGGTGCCCCGCCTCCCCGCCACCTCATTCACTGACACTGTGAGCGATCTCCAGACAGACCTGCTGCTCTCCCCTCAGGGGGGAAGGAAGATTTCCCGACAAGTCTGACAAAGGGTTCAATTTTTAATGAGAGACAATTACCAAGGGCTGCACGGGGGTCCTGAGCTTCTGTGGAGGTCTATTGTTGGAGCTGGCAGGCAGGTTTCAGGGCTAAGACGGAGGGGGTTAGTCACCGATCTTCCTACGCTCTCTTACTCGCTCAGTCTTGTTTTCTCTCTCATGGTCACCAGTGGCAAATGGCAGGTATGGAGGTGGTGGGCGGGTGTTAGAAAAATAAAAATAAATAAACACAGTAACCTTCCTGGCAAGATGTTCTCCTTGTGTCTGTCTTCCCCAGGCAGGCTCCAGCAGGACCCAGGAAACTGCACTAACTAATCCTGGCTTATCTCTCCTGCAGCATGAAGGCAGCACCAGGATTGGAGGGGGCGTACTCCCTTGGCGCTCCAGAGGACACTGGAGCAATATGCTTTCTAGACAGCTGGGTTAGAGAGGTTTTAAAATGTGCATGTCCGGCTGGCCGTCGCAAGACGATTGGTCAAAGCAACATGTACACTTTAAACTTAAAGTTCCCTGCCCACCACTGCTTTCTGCTGCTGCCGAACTGGCAGCAGCAGACACCAAAAAGCCTCACTCCTCGTCCTGATGCTCAGCTCAGGAAGGGTTTTGAAAAAAAATGGTAATACATGAACTTTATTACCATTTTATTTTTCATTTCTGGGGGCAACTTGATTAGTGGGGCAACGCTCCTCCGCCTCTGATTCTCACAGTCTCTACCTCTTCCGCAAATACACAGTACTCTCCCTCACACCCTCTCACTTGTGACCTCCGAACGACACCACTATCTCTGCAGCAGAAGCAGTAACCCACTGAGCTATGTGCATAAAACATTAATCTGTGACCTTCCTGTTACCTGCTGCAGGTTACAGCAGGTAATTAACCCAGGATACTTTTTAAGACGAGTGAAAACTGAGACTGGAAGACATACAGATCTCTCCATCAAAGTTAGCTTATGACTATTATACCACATAGGTACACAATGATTTCTGCAACAGGTGCTTTAACCTCATGTTATTTTAAAATGCAGCCAGTTGACGACATGTAAGTGAGATATAAAAGATTTACTATCACGTTTTCCCTTGATGCCATTTTGTTTGCAGGAGATTTTCTTTAAAAAAAAAAATGGATTCGGCTCCTCATGACACACTTTCTGATGCTACTGCTGTGCTCAGAATTTATAAGATCCCAGAGCACATTTTATGTCCGTTTGCAGTGCACCACTTGCATACTCCACGCCCTCTCTTACTCGTCTATCAGTTCTTTTTTCTGAATCTTTCTCTTGCTCTTTCTGTCTCTCTTGAACCTTCCTTCCTCCTTCTAGCTCTCACTCTCTCCCTTTCACTTTCTTGCCTTTCCTATCATTAACTCTTTTCTTATCTCTTTTTGTCTATATCTTTCTCACCCTCTGTATTCCTTTTTTAGGTCAAGCCTAGCGTTGCAGCCATGCGCTGTCCGCTTTGCAAGCCATGCAGTATTCAGAATTGCGGGAAGCTCTGTGGAAGCGCTGCCCACTCTACACCCATCTTTTTCATTGGCTTAGGTGCTAAATGCTGCCTTACGATTAGTTTTAGGCTTGTTAGTCCCTCCTCATGACAGCCATGTTATCATTTGTATCCTTCCATGG
Source organism: Lissotriton vulgaris (assembly GCF_964263255.1). Lineage (NCBI taxonomy): Eukaryota > Metazoa > Chordata > Amphibia > Caudata > Salamandridae > Lissotriton > Lissotriton vulgaris. The sequence goes on from NC_141695.1 coordinate 1,377,382,027, forward strand.
CTACTGGCACCTTTACTCTGAACACTATTCCCTTCCCCCGCAGTCCATGACTTCTCGGGCCCCCCGCACTCCTGTTTGTGCCTTCTCGCCCAACCAAAACAAATATTGATAATTTGCATTTAAATGTGGAAAAGAAGCAAATGTGGATAAATATAGATGGAAATGTCAAAAGCTTCATCTTTCAGACCCTGGCTATGAGTGGTGCGACGTAACCCCGCTTTAACTCCCTCATACCCATAATGAGGGCTTAAGAGTGCCTACCTGCGAAATACCTCAACCCAGTCACAGCAGCAACGTAGTGAAGCAAGAAAAAGGCATTCAATTAAGGGATCTCTTACACAGCCTTTTACGGACTATCCAGCAATGATTGAATGAATGAATGAATGAGAGGCTGAGCATCATACAGTGTGTCAGGGTGAAGCTGGGACTTGCGCCCCTATATTCCAAACACAAAAGGGTTTTTGAATCTTGGATACATGGCGATGCAGACTTAGGGGATGGCCTCTTGCTTGCAGAGCCTCTAGTTTGCGGGGCCTTTATATATCGGGGCTCAAATCATCTGTGCTCCCAAACCTAGTTTCCAGACCCTCAGATCCTGATGCTACCTGCCTTCACCTGTGTACCCTTCAGCCTCCAACGCTGGTAGTCTAATGAGGCTCGATAATCTGACACGCCATGGCTGGGCTTAGACTCGCAGGCTCCAGACAGCACTGCCGGGCGAGGTGCCAGCTAGGTCTTGAGACTGATACAGAGAAAAGAGTGAGAGAGAAGAAGAGAGAGGAAGAGAGAGAGAAGAATAGAGAAGAGTGAGAGAAGAGAGAGCAAAGAGAAGAGTGAGAGAAGAAAGACGAAGAGAAGATGAGAGCAGGAAGAGAATAGAGAACCTGGAGAACTAGAGTTCGACTTACGGTGAAGTGCATTCTGGAATTTGTAGTCTTGCTTTTATCCTTGCAGCCCTGAGATTCAACTCACAGTGTGCAGAGTGACAGTAGTTATGAGTCCCAGCATGTAATGTCCTGGAAGCTCAAGGTTCCACATATGGCATGTGGTTGCATATCACCATCCCTGGCATATCACCAGCTGACACCTGCGGCCTCTGTATGAGCCAAAGGGACGGAGAAGTGGAGGAGTCAGGCCTGCGGCAAATCTGCCCTGCCCTGTGCTGTGCATTACCTAACAATAAGGGGTGCAACAGTGACAGGTTTTCATATAGTGTCTGTTACGTAGACCTGTGTCTTTATAGCGCTGCAAAGAAAGGGTGTGACAAACTCTAACCCTGAGGATGCTCAGGCCGACACAACAAGGCATGATGTAGCTGCAGTGAAGGCCGTAAGGAGCGGGGCACAGCACGCAAGGACTGCTCTAGCACCTAGATACCAGTTAGCCATCGAGACCTAGCGCGCCCAGGTACGGCTATGCGTTAGACATGACATCCGCTGCCAGGTGCCCCCACTACTCTCGCAGGACTCTGTAGTCACACAAAACACAAATGTAAGTTAAATCAACCAATATATAGCTAATGGGATGCCGCCGAGGCTTACTGTGCTTTAACACACCAGAAACAATATGTGCCGCACACTGTACTCTCTTACTACACACTGCAATTGAGTAATCCCTCCTGGCTTCGAAAATATCTAGTTTTGTGTAATACTGGGCTTAATACTGTCTCTAAGCGCTCTCTGAGTGGGCAGATAAAGGAAGTTAACCACAATGAGTGGAGAGATTTGCCCATGATCACTCAATGTGGCCAAGTGAAAATGCTGGTCTAGCCTCCTGGGTCCAAAGCAGGCGGGCAACGCCTTTTGGGCTCAAAGGGTTTCAGACGCCCTGTCGTGTGTGGCAGCCCCACTGAGACAGCTTCCCGGGCACACACACAGCCGCACCCAAGTACTTCACAGGTCTTTAAAAGACCATTTACTTGTTATCGAGGCTCTGTTGTTCTTTCACCCCTTCTTAGAGCCCCTGCATCTTCACCTGCTGATTGCTGGAAGAATTACCCCCCCCTCCCCCTTCCCCCTGAAATTTCACTCTAGTTGCGCCTCTGGTCCACAGTAGATATCAAAGTCAACTTGCACCGTATTAGCATAATAAAATTGCTGGAACCTGGCGCTGAATAGCTGGAACCTGGTGCCGTGAGGAGAACGGACAACTTTCGCAATACTGCCTCTTTCCTTCCAAGCCGTGAGGGGAACGGCGGTCAATCCCTTGCCTACTGCCTCTAAGCCATGAGGGGAACGGCCAACAACTAAACTACACTTCCCAGCGGCCCCTGGACATCCGGCGCTGGGTGACGCGGAGACGGCGACGGCGGAGCAATAAAGCTGCACCAGTCCTCCGCAACGCGGGAAGTGCGCAGGTGGCGTCCGGACGAGCCAGGAGGAGAGTGGGCTGGGCCATCCCCCTTTCATTGAACTTCTTTTTAACTGGTTAGCTTTTCTGTTATAAATTATTCATTTGAAGTGCTTTGAGTACCTTCTACCAGTTAGCATGAGTAAGGCTAAATGCAAGGGGGCGGGAGGGCCAGGGGTTGTGAGCACGTTGGATGCTTTTCTGACACGGGCAGAGTCTCTTTTAATACATGAAATTGAGTTGACAGAAAGGAGACTCTCATTAGATCCACGTAGAGTCTCCTGTGAGGCCTTTCCACCTCCTCCGCTACTCATCCCAGAGTCAGGCATAGTAACCGACTGCATGCCCACAGTAAACTCCCCTTCCCTTGAGCCCCAACCAAATGAGTTGTCTGTGGCAGTTAGTATTCCATCTCTATCACCTACACCCCCCGCAAAGATACTCACCTGGCATCCAAAGGTCCTTACAACACACAGGTGGGGAGGGTATAAATAAAAAAAGGAAGGCATGTGGCTTGCACAAAACAACACACCAGGCATGCAAGATAGCAAAAACAAAAGCAACTATATTAGGAAGTGAGGGTGGTCCCACCGCTGTAGGAACCGGGGCCACTGAAATTCAGGTACCTAGTAATTTTGAGGATGTCATTGTAGCTAAACTGGAAGAGAAAATTGCGGCTATGCTTGACCCGCTGCTTTTAAAGCTGTCCAGCATAGACACAAGATTAACTAAGATTGAGCAACACCTTTTTTCCACAACCCCCATAGTGAGTGAGGGTGTGTCGGCAAGATCGGTTGGACCAAGACTACCAAGTCTGCCTGAAGTTAGAATTCCCACTGATATGGTTAGTTGCCCTACCCTTATTAAAGCGAAGGCTCCCATGGTAAACTCACAGAGCATTCATGCATCCACAGTTAATGCTACCCTTTGTAGAGAACAAGTAGAGTGCCAAGACCTAGGGCCGCTACCAGAAGGTGTAGTGAGTCTCAATAAGTCGCTCCACCACCCACCTGAGGCTACATCATACACTAATATTTTATCGAATGTGGCAGTACTTTCCTCAGGAGGTGATGAAAATTGGTCATCACTTAAGAACACTGCCCTTCATCTGTTGAATGCCAGAACTGGGTTGGGCAACCACTTATTTAGTGAATTCAAAATGATACGTAGAATTCCTTGGGTAGGGAAAACCCCAAAAGCTTTAGAGGTGACTTCGTGGTCCTGAGCTTTGGGTCTCCAGTGCCTAGTCAGAACTATTTTGGACAGGGCTGGGTCGGGACACTTAACCAGTGACAATATTAATATTTTGCTGTTAGACTTTTTTATCAGAATATTCCATCCCATGTAAAAGGAAGAGATGACCATGGGAATGCAGCACCACCACCAGGACTCTACAATTATATGGTTCCCACACACAATAGATTTGAGCTTTTTTTCAATCTGGAGGACATTGACTGACTAGGTTCATGTATGGGTAACAACAAGACCTTGCCCCCATGGCTGAGTCGGGTGAGGGAGGTTGGGTATTGGGCCTTAACAACTCCAGAGGTATTTCCCCACCTATATTGAATGGTCAAAATTGTGACAGTACTCAAGTTGCATCTAGGGCGGGCAAGGCAGGGGAGTGTAGAATACCACCTGCTGGTAATTACCTGAATGCAGGGGTAACTGGCCCAGCGGAGGCAAGTTGTTCCTGCAATCGGCCAGGTCATCGCTGTAATCAAGGTGCTAATGTAGGACACACATTAGCCTCATGGAAATAGCTGGTCTCCTACAAAAAACTGTTGCAGTAGAAGTGGTCTGCCTTTATCGAGGGTCATGATATACTGTTTCTCCAAGAGACCTGGGTGTTGGACCACGTATTTCACCAGGGCTATTTAAATTTTTCTACGGTTGCGGAAGGTGGGCAGCGCGGTAGACCAAGGGGGACCTTACAACTTCGGTCAGACAATCTCACCACTATAAGGCGGAGGAGATTTATATTTATTCTCGGGATATCCTTATAATTAGGATACAGCAGGTAAACGTACCTGACCTGCTCTTATTAATGTCTACTCAAGGGGTCTGCAAGGTGGGAAAGCCTCTCGCACCATTGATACTTTAGACATGTTTTAACAGAACATAGAGGTGATAATAATTTGATAATAGCTGGTGATTTTAACTGTACGTTTGAACCCCTAGACCTGTATGATGTAAACCTCAGTGCAGAGGAGAACGTTCAGTGGTCTATTCCCTCGTTGGATCTTCCGCCAATTAAAAAATGGACAAGAGCAGCTTTACAATTAAAAGTGTTCTATTTGGAACAGGGAGTCCGAGCTGTTAATGGGAGGTCATCCTCAGATAAACAGGGTTTGCATACTTATAGCTCTGGTCTGCGCAGTAGTCGCATTGATTTTTTCCTGCTTAATAAGGAATGTTGGCCCAATTTAATTGATATGGTGGTTTGTGAACGCATAGAGAGTGACCACAATCCGCTAATGCTCTCCCTTCAACCCGCATGTCCTCCTAATGGCACTGGTATGGAGCTAGGAAAAGATTAGGTGGAGGCCCTATTGACAAATGACACTAGACAAGTTAATTGGGCAAATGTGATTAAAAAAGAGGAGCCATTGAAGCAAATGAGTAGTTTGATGGTCAATGCACTAGGTACCCTACAGTCTTGTGCTTCACAGGAAGAGCTTAATTCCAAAGTCGAGCAGGTCCACGAGGATGTATTTAATAAGCTTAAAAGTTTCTTTATCTCTAAAGCTAAAAAACCTCTGATCGATTTGGGATCTAAGGCTGCCACCTGGTATGACAGTTCATGTCGTATGACCTATAGAAGCCTAGCTAGGGCAATTAGGTAAAAAAATAGGGAAGACATACAAAGGGTTAGGGCTGAATACAAGGAAGCCCAATATCGCGCCATAAGAGTTTGGGACGAACAACACAGGGCAGAATTGCTTAAGGCTTGTTCAGGGAGAAATATGACTACAGGGCCGGCTTTAGGCATGTGCAAGCTGTGCACCTGCACAGGGCCACCAAACCCCAGGGGGCCACCACACCAATATATATCCTTAATATAATAATCCTTTGAGGATGGATACATATTTGCGTGGCGGCCCCTGGCAGGTATTTGGCGGCCTCCGGCTCTGTTCCACTTCCAAGCACCCTGACCCCGCCCCCTTCACTGGCCTCCGTGCTCCGCCCCGCCCAGACCCCCTCTTCTAGGGCCCCCTACCTACGCTCCCTGCCCAGGGCCCCCATGAGCCTAGAGCCGCCCCTGATGACTACCTTCTGGCACTTGATAAAATGGGGGAGTGGGGCACCCAGTAAGGTGCCTGCAAACTATGTAGATCCAGATCAGTGGGTATCGTATTTCAAAGCTCAGTTTGCATATAATGGGGATGAGCAAGGTTGCTTTGATATGCCACCTCTCACATCTACACTGCATTTTACTAAGAAAGATGTGGAAAACGCTATACTGTTAGTTCCCAGTGGCAGGGCACACGGGCCCGATTGTATTCCCGCTGACCTGTTCCTTTATGACATATCAAACTGAACACATTTTATTCAGCTACTTGTGAATGCTATTGCAAGTGGAGCAGCTGTGCCCAGTACTTGGGCAGGAGTGGAATTACTCCCCATCTATAAGAAAGGGGACCGTTCACAACCCGGTAATTATAGGCCGATAAGCCTCATAGATTGCATACAAAAGGTTAGCACTGAACAGAATCCAGGCCTGGATTGAAGAATGTAATATTCTCTCTCCTCTCCAGGTGGGTTTCCGCGCTTGTAGTAGCACCATTGATCAGGTGTTCAGGTTCATCCTGATATATTGGCGTATTGTAGTACTAAGGGGAGGTACAATTTATGCGGCATTTGTCGACCTTAAGTCAGCCTTTGACCTTGTCCCACGTACTATGATGTAGAAAATCTTTCTGGCATTGGGAATGCCACTAGATCTTCTTGCATTTTTGGTCAAGCTACATGTTGCCAACTACGCGCAGGTGAGATGGGATGCTCAGGGGTGTACCACCAAAAGGTTCCCTGTAGAGAAGGGTGCTAGACAGGGGTGCGTTTTAGCACCAACTCTCTTCTCACTATATATTAATGGGGTAGTGGAGTATTTTCACAACTATCCCACGGATGCACCAACTCTAGCTGGGATGAAGATCCTGTTGCTAAGGTTTGCAGACGATACCCTTATAATTTCCAAGACACGAAAGGGCCTCCAGCGTGCCCTTTCAAGATTCAAGGAGTTTTGTAAGGACCATGATCTTGTAGTCAATGTAGACAAAACAAAATAGATGGTCCTACCCAAACACAGGACTATCAACCCCTTCACTGCGGCGGCTATTCCGCCGCAGTGCTAAGGGTGTGGGGGGGGCACGCGGCACGCGGCAGTTCCGTGCTCGTGACGGACCCGCTCCATCACGGCACGCGGGTGAGCTGGGCTTGTGACGGAACGGTTCCGTCACCAGCACAGCCCACCCGAGGCTCGTGACGGAATGGTTCCGTCACGATCATGGGAGGGGTTAAGGGTAGAGTCAAGATGAGGGAAGGTATTTTGGAACATGGACAGGTTTTTACTTATTTGGGGGTAACCATTGGTAATAAACTAAGTTGAAAGCCTCAAATAGATCTGCTCTCCGTCCAGCATGCCCAACTCTCAGGAGCCTTGCTAAAGGAGCAGCGACTATCACATACTAAACCTATTGCTCCGGCCTTACAAATATACTCCTCAAAACTTAGCGCTTCAATACTGTATGGGGCAGAATTGTGGGGTTATTCCAACAAAGACCCACTGGTAACAGCTCAAAATACATTTTAAAGGTCATTGATTGGCCTCCCGCCGCCCACCCATTATTGCTCTTGTTTTTAGATCTGGGGTGCTATTCGATTGAGGATGTGGCACACTTCGGGCCTGGGGCATACTGGAGAAGGCTATGGGTTAACCGAAGATCTCACACTATGCCCAAGCCTTAATAGAAGCTAGGGAGGCTGATGGCATGAGCAAAATCCTGTGGCTAAAATGAGTAAAAGCCACCCTTTGTGATGTGGGGATGATCCATTTTTGGGCATCCCCTGCTGACAATGTATTTTCGACAAAAAATGAATTTAAGGCAGCATATTGGAAAATGCTAGTTATGAGGTGATTTGCTGCTCTAATGGGCCCCTCCCTATCCAGAGACTTCCTTCAGTGTAGGCATGAAGCAAAATATGAAGGGTACTGGGATCTGATTACTAACCCTAAAGACAGGAAACTGTATCATCAGTTTAGGGTGGGTTCACTCCCTACTAATTTATTTACCAGCAACTGGTGTAGCTCGAAATAGTAGTAGTTGTCTATTTTGTCCCAACCCCTACGAATCACTGGCGCATATTTTGTTTGCTTGTCCAGCATATAGAAAACCCAGGTCTAGATGGTTGAAACCTGTATGTTTAAAATCTGGGGACAATGTCAAGTAGCGAGGCATTCAGGATTTGTAAAACTTCCACGGAACAGCCTATTGTGATTGCTGTCGCTAAGTTCTTGGGCTGGGTCTGGGCGATTCGTTCAAAGAAGAGAAGCTGTTAGTAAATGTCTTATTCTCCTTAGTTTTTCGACGATTGCTCATGTACCATGCATTTTTACATGGGCGTCCGCAGGGGGGGGGGGGCAAGGAGGGGCGCTTGCCCCCCCCTGGAGTGACCCTCCTTGATCCCCCTGCGGACGCCCATGAAAACCGTGACTTCAAGACAGGGTTCTGACTCTCTTTCCTCGCCTTTCTTTTATTTGCTTCCCTGTGAAATGGATCCAAAAAAGAAAGACAATTTTGCTGGAAATGTCATATTTTTCTGACATTTTAATTCTAAAGTGCAGCATTGGGAATAAAAGGCTAAAAATATGAAAAATAGATAAATAACTAAATAAAGTAAGACAGAGTGGTAGCAAACTGGCCAAACAAATTTTATTCACAATGAAACACATTAGCGCCACTTTTACAGAGTTTGCCAGTGAAGCGCTATTTTTGTTTTCTTCCCTGAACTTGGAACTAGTGCACCAATCCTGGAGGTAATGCAATGTGTGGATTGGAAAACAAAATGTGTACTGCGGCTCTGCGTCCAGGGATGTGGTCTTTTTACCATACTTCTTACCTTTTGTAAGGGTATAAGCAATGGATATTGAAATGGGTCCATCCAGGGCCCTGTAGTCGTGTCCTTAACTTTTCAGGCAAAAGCACTCACTGATTTCTGAATCGTGAGTGTAAAAGCATTAAGGTAACCATGTTGTTCCTGCTTACATTTCCCATGGTTTGCTAAATTTTGCATTCCCTATAAGTGTTTGCTTTCCCAGGATGTTGTAACTTTTTTTTTTGTAGGCCGCATATTGTTCTTGTCTAGTGCGTAATTTAAATTGAGCCGCATCCAGGTGTTTATAGCGGGCAACAATTGGGTTATAGTTGAAGACAGTGGGAGTTTTTCTCAGTGGGGCAGTACGGTGTTCAGTGGGGAAGAGGATATGGCACTATGGTCAGAGCTGCTGAATTGGGAACTGGGAACCAGGTTCAGCCTTAATAATCAGTTCACCAGACCACTCTCATGCGAGAGCACAATCACATGCTAGACCTTAGAAGGCTTCGCAACACCTTAGAAGTCCTGGTGTCTGCGCACCAGCAGGCGGACCCTAGCATGATAAGTGTAGGTAAACCTTCAAGGCTTGTCCACCACTATCCATACTGAAGTTCACCTCCAGTGTTGCGGGCAGGCCTATGAAGCAGCACGCCCTAGAACAGTCACTGAGGTCACAGGACCCATGAGAAGGGCCAGCTTTAGGGGGGTGCAACCAGTGTGACCGCACCAGGTGCTGACTTTAGGTGGAGGCATCATGTTTGCAAGTATATTATGGTTTAAAAAACTCTTTCTGCCTTCTTCCTGGCCTCCAGCAATTTTCGGCAACAATAAAAATGTCATGATGACTCTGGTGATTAATGTTCTTCCTAGAGAGAGAATGTTGTCTAGTGGAAGTTTTGACTCATAGAACGGTAGCTCAGAGCGTTAATATACCGGCTGCAAAGAACATGCGCCATGCAGATCACAAAGTGCACATAATGTAAATAGGACAGTGGGCTACTGCTTTTGTCAGAGAGATCCTTTTGTTGCTTGCAGTTTTCAAATTAAAATCCTAACTTAGAACAGTGAGCTATTCACTGTCATCTAAGAGCTGCATACAAACTGCAAGGTATAAATTAGAGCGTTATGTTTGACTCCTACCCTAGCCCCCCCACCCCAGTCTTTGATTATCCTAAAGTCCCAAAAAGTATTCTTTTGGACAGAAATCAATTCTGATTATTAAGGAGAACCCCTAACCATGGTATTAAGTTTTAAATTCCGGGTATTGTGTTTCTCCAGACCAATCACTATAAAACTATACAGGCTACTAATATGGTTGTCATGTGACTCCTACACCTTGTAGTCCTTAGTCTTATGTAACATTTTCTATACAGTGATTTACACACATATTGATTGTCTCTGTGTAATGTGTGTGATGTAAACTGCTTTGACACCCTACAATGGTATGAGTGGCGCTGTAAACCAAATTAATTGCATCTGAGAAAGAGTGGTTATGGAAACTTGGGGGGCACAGTTAAAGGGTGGTAGTGAGGGAATCCATGGAAGAGGTGGTCATTGGGGGGCACTAACAAACAATAATGCACAGGACACCACCAGTGCTATGGCTGGCCCTGCCCTTGAGGCCAGTCTGCCTCACCCATAGGTACCTCCATTGGCCTTGTTTCAGCAGTAGTAGCTGCAACTCACCAGGGATTGGCAATGCAGGACTTGCACGCACACCAAACTAAGTTTGCAAACTTACAGTCACCCGGCTTCATTCACAAGCACTTTTAACATGTGCTGCCTGCTGTGGGGCCACTGGAATTAATTATGCAGCAAAGGATGACAACATTATGCCGTAGTGCTGACTAAATTATGAATAAAAAAAGGCTGCAGCATAATGCAGTATATTTTCTGATATTTTATTATTTTGACGTGTGTACGGGGAACATCCTTTACAAAGTGGTAATGACACCGTAGTGCCATTACAACACGGGTTTCACAATGCAAGTCGTTACCACAACTTGCGGTGGAGGGCGCTCTAGGATAAGTAATAGTAGATTTACTATTCCAGCACCTTCCCTACTGTACGTAGGCTGGTGTTGGAATAGTAAATCTTACTATTCCTATGTCCAGCACCCTACAGCGCAAGTCATGGTAACGACTTGCATTGTAAAACCTGCGTTGTGATGGTCTGCGGTGTTTTATACCGCGGTGTACCTTCATACATCCGTGTGTACACATGCTAACAGTCTCTGGAAAGATTTTGCCTTATTAGTACCAGTGTAACATACAAACGCAGCAGTGAGACATGTGACCAGTCAACCTTTACAATAGGCCACCCACTCCGCAGCAACACAAGTCACATTTTATATTAACTTTTGATATGCTTGAGTTATCATGAATTCTAGCACCAAGAAGTCAATATTGGTAAATATGTGTGCTACAGATAAGTCTTAACATACACTGTGCATTCAGTATATTCAATCTGGTGCCTTAATCATAGGCTGTTTTAAAGTATTCTGATAAAAAACGAATTGTGCTGAAGACAGCCTTGATTGGTGTTGGATCGAGGACCCGGAAGTCTGCACACCTAGCAGACAGAGATAAAGCACCTTGTCAGAAAGTTTAGCGTTTTCCCTACAGGTGGTGTTTGTTGGCCTGTGGAAGGGTCAGTCACATGTCCTGGATTCCTGGCATTTAACTGAGTCTATCCCAGTTCTGAGCCCCAGTGTTTCTTGTGCCCCACCTGGCACACATCATGTCGGAGGATGGTGATGATGTTAACATTTTGCCCCCCCCTGGAAAAATTTCTGCGGACGCCCATGCATTTTTAGTATGATTCTCAATGAACCTAATCTGATTTGTATATGAATTAAGGAAAAACGGTCACCCTAGGCGGTAGCATGAGGGGGAAACTTTTTAGCTGGTTTGTTTTAGCTGATTTTGAATTATTTATTGTATAACTATTTATTTTAACAGGAAGGAGTGATTTAAATTTATGTAACACAACTGTATGTTTAACTTGGCTATATTTTTATATATTCTCACCTCTATGTATTATGTATTAACTTTTGTGATTTTATAAATCGAAATAAAGTTTTTGACTGACTGACTGATTGTATTTATGTCACGCTATTTACCACTGGTTGTTGCCTTGTAACATTACAAATAGATAGATGCATGCTATTTACCTCAAAAGTATCCCACACAAGTATCTTGATTGGGAGTCTCATATTATATAATCAATGCTGCGAGAATGTTACCCCCACTCCGAACGTATTTTCTAATGCCCCCAACACACCCTTCTGCATCAGTGTAGTGGGATCGACCAGGTATTTCATCATGTTAGACCCGCACTACTTTCAGCCACTAACTAATTCACCAAGAGCAATGTTTACCTGCCAGCAAGCACCTTTTCACCTGGGAGTTGATACATCTGAACTTTCTTTGTAACCGTGCATGAACACTCCACACATACATTTAGTTACTCTCAATTAAGGATTCACAGGCCTACTTCCTGATCATTAACACACTTCTTCTACTTTTTACGTTTATTACAGATCACATGCACTTCCCCTGATGAAGTGCCCCGGCACGAAATGCATAGGGTTTTGATGTACATACTTTAACAAATGTCTGGATTGTATATACCACAACGAGGATGAGATACTTATCATGATGCAATAAGATGAAATTATTGAGCTGTGACGCAACAGCGAAAAAGATGAAATACTTGCGTAAGACGAATAAACAAGTTAAATCAGATTCATGTGAATTCACTTTTTGGATACCTCGAACTTAAACATTGAAGATTTTCCATTCTCCAAAAGGAGTGCAGCTGGGTCCACTGTTAGGTTTAGCAGTGTACACACAGTTCATTACTTACAACTCCCCCAGGTCAGAGGGAACAACCCAATAGCACCCAAGCATTGAATACCGCTAGAAGACACAGGTGAACAATTTTAAAAGGATTAACTTTAGAGTGCCACACAACCCACGACTTTGATTCAAGCCACAGGATGTTGTCACAAAGGGCTGAAGACAATCCTAAATTGATAGGCGGGAGAGGGGCAGACTGCCAACATCCGAACCCACCCCCATTTAAAGGTATACAGACATACTCTGTGAGGCCTTTTTCTGCCTCATTTTTAAAATGATGTCAGTCCTACATCTCGCTACCCTGGCGTTCTTGCTGCGTGATGAAACACTAATAGTTACACTAGCCCAGTGGCCATGTTGAGTACCAACACAGCTCATCTAAAATCTGGCAGGGAGTATTTGTTGTCCTCTGGATGTTTTGATCCAGACATGATCTCAGAGGAGAACTAGCAGTACCAATCATGTCTGCCTTCACCCGGCAGCTTAACCCACGCCCCGTGAACATTGGTTTTACATATGAGGCAGTGTCCACCCTGACATACAATATAAGGATATTGCAAGTCACAGAGGAGGTCTGTGATCATACAGAGGAACGAGGTCAAAGGCTGAGTTTCTTTATAAGGTCACATATGTGAGTGGCAGAGGGCATTTTGTTCCCTATAATACAGTGTCACATTATCACCCTTTCTATAAGCCACTAACAACCTTGATCCCTTGCACTTTCATGTTCATTGCGGAAGAGAATAAAAGCTGAATCTGTCATGCAAAATTAAGCAAACCAAAAAGCAGTTTGTAAGATTATTTCCTGGGGATGAGTGCTGCTTCTGAGGCACACAAGAGTTTAGTTAGTACACGTCAGTGTCAAGCTATGTTTTACCCAGAAGTAATGCTGCATGAAGCTTTGTCTCAAGTTTGGGCCTCACAAGTCAGTGGCTTGGGTTAATAACTAGTTGTGTTATGTAAACCTGCATGTTCCACAGTTTACCCACAAATGCTTTGCGCAGATGCACAAGTTGGTGATTTCATTACAAAGGCTGAAATACAGCAACCAAATGTTGCTAACAACTGACAAAGAAAACCAAAAAACAATGGGTGAGATGCTTGAATTATTTTCAGCAACTGTTAATGATAATTGTCCTCATTCCAGTCCATGTTTAGGTCAAGCCTATAGCGACAGCGCACATGCGCTACTCGCTTTGCGAGGCATGCAGTAATCAGTATGGCCTGGAAGCTACCCCCACTCTCCGCCCATCCTTTTAATTGGCTTAGGTGCTAAATGCTGCCTTCCGATTGGTTTTAGGCTTGTTAGTCCCTCATCATGACAGCCATGTCATCATTTGTATCCTTCCATGGCTACTGGCCCCTTTACTCCGAACACTATTTTCTCCCCCCCGCAGTTTGTGACCTCTCTGCCCCACCGCCCCCCTCTGCCACACTACCGTTCATGCCTTCTTGCCTGCCCTCACTTTAGTTAATTTCTATCTTCTCCATTCCACGCTTCGTCTTCTGAGTTTCCACACTGATTGGTGCATTAAGGCTTACCTATCTGCCTTGATCTCATTGCACCTTCACTCGTTCACACATCCTGTTAATTAAACTGCTCCGATTTATACCTTACATTGATGCTCTTTGACTATCGTAAAAATTGTAATACCTTTGCTTAATTCAGTTTATACGCATTATAAAGTTCTCTGTCACCTTTGGGTAAAGTCTGCGCAGTAATAAATCGCAAAAATAAATACATACAAATAAAATCTGAGTGAAATAGCTTTGTTCCAATATGGCGATTGAACAGTCTTTTGAGGTAAGATTTACAGGCGTTAGAGGTCATTTGGTTGTATGTCTTCCGTGTCTAGTCGTGTGGTACCGACTCATTCTGTATGCCCGTTACTTCATCCCTCCCACATACATTCTCCATTTCTGTGTGTAGTTGTGTCGCCTCTTCAGAGAAGTGGATGAATTTGTCCTGACTGGTCTCAGAGGGCAGAGTCCGTGACGACAGGTATGTTAGGACGGGAATGGTGAAGTGATGACAGTAATGACCTACAGCCATGTGACTTTCTGAGTGGGAAGGTGAGGTCACGGTGAGGAGAGGCTTTCGGGTGGTCTGCAGAAGAAAAGATGGACTATAAATAAGGCAGCAGGGCGAAAGAACGTGGCTCTATAAGCTACTGCTCGACCCACTGTACTATGTTGTCGTGAGGTGGTAATGTCTGTCACCCACTTTCCTCACTGCACCTTTGGCTCTCAGTGTTAGCCACAACAATCGTATTAGTTTACACAAGCATGAAATATCATGCCATTTTGCACACTGTTACAGGTCCAATTTAGTCGAATCTTCTGAGAAGTGTTTACATCTTCAAAACAACTTTCCAGAGTAGACGACTTTTTTTGCACCCTATTCTGGCAATATGTATAAGGAATACTACATCTCAGTAATATTTTAACTTCGGGATGTGAATGTCCATGACCACCTTTCACTAAATACACACCCAGTGTTCCAAGTATGAGACAATTCTCCCCACTTCTGAATTACATCGGGTGGCAGCAGCTGTCAGAAAAGAGACTCTTCTTTCCGCCACCTTAAAAAATCCAGGTTCAACGGTACTCGCTTTGCCTATTCCCTTTCAAATGTTTTCTAGCTCGGAGACTAACATTATAACTAATTGTGATTGATTTTACTGCCCATGCTCCTCTTTATTACTTGTTTGGTGAAAGGTGCTTGCCTGACTGAATAGTAAGTAACAACTATGTGCTTTGGTGCAAGAGTGTTGCATCGAATTCTAAGATGTAAGCATGCTCCAATTATGTTATAACAGGCACCGTTGTGAGGAATGTAACAAAGGAAATAAGAGGTGAGATCAAAACTTGCATGTACCAACCTGTACCTATTCTGTATTCTGCCCAGTTGGGGCTTTGTTTTAGGAAATGGAGCGATCTTCATAGGCCTTTTAAATTCAGGTAATTGCTGATTGGTCCTATTTTTTTTGAGGGACATGTTCCAGAGTTTGCATGTCTGTACAGAGGAAGATTAGGCAAGCAATCTGCTTTTTTATAGATAGGATGGTCATAGATGGAACTATTATTTTCTGTTTCAGAAGTAGAGCCCAAATTTGATTGTAAAAAGTGATTCCTGGCTAGTGGATAGCCCACTTACTTTCCCTCCATGTCGAAGAGCAGTAGATGTTTCAGCACCCAAGCTGACATGCTGCATAGCTAAATACATAAAAGGTCCCAAAGGCGAGACCAATTGCATTGCAAATGCTTATCTTTCCAGCCCCTCTCTATCTATACTCATAGAGGATCATTCTCCTACACATCAAATGCTGTCTTTCAAATAGAAAAATGGCAAAAGTAAGCTCAAATCTATCCTTCTTACAATAGTCATGAAGATAGCAATTGGTATAAGCAAACATCCTTTGGAAGATTGCTATTCAAATATCTCTATGCATTACTATTCATGACACTTATTACCTGCATGCAATGTTGGCTGAAATGTTATAATTTTACGTAGGAAGCCTTGCATTTTGTATACACTATGGGCATTTACATTAAACACCGTGATACCGGAAACAGCATGATTCGACATTGTACAAAACGTAAATAAACCTCCGTCTTTCTATTTCTTTCTGTCCCTCTGTCTGTCTCACTCCCCCCTTGCTCGCTATCTCTCTCTCTCTCCATGGAACAGCAAGGTTGCCAAAGACCCTAAATGGGTGAAAGTTTAGTTAACTTTGTGCGAGTGGCAACATTTCAAAATGTAGCATTATTCGAGATTTACAAAATTTACCAAAATTTTAAAAAAAGGCAATTTCACATTATTTTCCTCCCCTGGGAACTGGTGCAGGACATGTTTCACCACAAGATAGGTATTTTGAAAGAGTTTCTTTGTACATAATATGTGCGTATTTGCATTTAAAAAATGCACAATTACACCACCCCAGACAAACCACTTTTCACTTTGAAAGCGTAATTATGCTAAATCTTGCGAACCTTTAATGGAATTTAGCAACATGGTGTGGAGAAATCTGAACTGTTTTCTCGAATCAGAAGAGGGTGGGAGACCATGGGTGGGCTGCAGCCTGCACCAACCAGATTTGACTGTCAGAGCAAATCTGGTAGTAGGTTCAATTCCCAGGTGTACCTACACTGGAGTTCCTGCAACCTAGTAGTAACCCAGTGAGGTTCCGTAAATGCGATGAAGTAAAAATTATGCAGTTTTGTCACACTTTTTTCTCATAGATCCCCTTGTTCTGGTAGCCCATTGGAACGATCAATTCAACGACAACCATAGGTCGATCACTTTTTAACCCCTTCCATGCTGATGACGGCCCCCGGCCGTCATGCATCACGGTGCTCGTGTGCTGATGACTGCTGAAGGCCGTCATGAACCCGCACATACAATAAAAGTGCCGCACAGGCGCAGAATCGCGGCCGGTCACATGGGGTTAAACATCTATTTCCTTCCAAATTTAGGTGTGTATGCTCTTGAACATAGAGCCTAGGAAAAGGAACTGCTTTCAAGACCCCCTGCTGCAATTTTGTCTCGAAGAGACCCTTCGAGCAATTCCCCTTGGGAAGGCCCCCGGACCTGATAGCATCCCAGGGCCCCCGGACCTGATAGTATCCCAGGGGACCTGTTTCGTTCTGAACCCCAGGTGTGGGGCTTTTAATTTTAATGAACTCGCAAATGACATACTGGCGAGGGGACAGGTCCCAGAATCCTGGAAAAATGCTGCAATCATTCCAATATTTAGAAAAGAAGTCAGAGGTGCTCCAAACAACTACCGGCCCATAAGTCTTTTAGGTAATTTGCAAAAGGTCTTTTGCTGTCCGAACCTGGCCATGAGGTAGACATCCTGACACCTTTCCAGGTGGGATTCCGCTCTAGGGTCATTACAGTCGACCAACTTTTTTGGTTTGACCTCTTAATAACCAAATACCCCAGGCTCTCATGGACAACTGCTTAGTTAACTTCAGGGCAGACTTTGACCTGGTTCCAATGCTGCTCCTGTCATCCACGTTGCCTGCTATGGGTATTGATCCATCTCTGCTGTACTTCCTCATAAGACTTTATACTAACACCACAGCGCAGGTTAGATTTGGCCCGGGTGATGATGTGACTGATTTTATACCAGTGTAGTGAGGAGAAAGGCAGGGGTATGTGCTCACGCCCACACTTTTTTCACTATACCTCAATGATGTTGTTTCTTTTTAGGCAAGTGTACCAAGACTCCCCTATATTAGCGCTTTGCTCCCTCCAACCCAAAGTTCATAGGTGCAGATGATACTCTTCTCCTCTCCCGTACTCCATACATCAAAATTTTCTGAACAAATTCCAGGAGTTTTGTCTTATCCGTGGGTTGGAGGTGAACACCTCTGAAACAAAGATCACAGTGTTTAACCCGCATAAATCTTTTAGAGGGAACTTTCAGCTGAATGGGGTGTCCCTCCAGGTAGTAGGTAAATTAGACTACATAGGGATTAGCATTGACAACAACAGGTCATGCAAGCTCAGACGGAAAACCGTGAGGCGGTTCTTTTACACTCCGCCTCTGCCATTACTAAGAAATACTGGGTAACCATCCCTAAGTCTGCGTCCCCAGCTATCGAGGTATATAGGGCTAAGACTGAGGCTGCTGCTCTTTATGGTGCTGAAGTCTGGGATTCTTCCAACATTTAAGGTCTGACAACAAAGGAAAACAACTTTTTGAGATCCCTATTTAGCCTTTCACAGAGCACACCGTCCCTCCTACTTTTCCATGATACAGGACTAAAAAGGGTTGGCGACCTAGCAGTGTTAAAAACGCTTCTTTATTGGGTATGGCTGTGGTAAATTCCTGAGTTTTTACATTATAGGTCAGCTCTGGAGGACATCTTGCACCATGGAAATGCTCACCTCCTTCCCTGGCTAAAGCGTGTCAAATTCCACCTATTTGATTTGGGCTTGAGCGACTCTTGGTGCAATTCATCATTAATGGGGGCAGATACAAAGAGCAGTGTTAAAGCAGCGTTCTGGGATAGGAGAATGAGTAACCAACACCAAAAAGTGAGCTTTTGGGGGTTGGTAGATGCTTTTTTTGCCAGTAAAGTCCTCCCTGCTAAGGAAGCTTACATGGACCAGATTCAACCACAATGTCGCGTTACCTGTACATTAAGTTCAGACCGGGAACACTTCAGGTTAATAATTTCATACATAGAAGGAAGTGTCGCCAAACCAGTTCCCTAAACAGTGATATTTTTAAACACAGCATTGAGGACGCTGAACATGTTCTCCTCTTTTGTCCTGTTTATGCCAGACCCAGGAAGAGATGGATTAAACTCTCTCTCTGGTGAGGGCTTTCCAGGTGGCTTACTGCATTTTGAGATGGGACACTAGCTGAGAAGTTGTCTTTGGTGTTAGTCGACACCTCTACACAGTGAGGGTTTGAGTTCCAGAGTAGCATGTTACTCCCTGAAAAGCACTTCAGCATCTCGTGTGGAGTAGTAAGCGCTATATAAATACAATTACAATTAGAACTACAGCCCTGTGCTGACCAAAACATGTTGGGTGATCAGCGGTTCTCACAGAGCTGCTCTATTAGCATGGCAACAGCTCTCCACTTTCAATATGAGAGTACAGAGTGTGGCTTTGGGGAAGGGAGGGATGGGAAGGCAAAACAAATGGTGGAGGTGGGTTTTGAGTTTAAAATGCTTTATTGAAAGTATAAGAACAATGTAAAACATCATTACAAAATATTAGCAAGCATAGGAAAAAATAACAACTTGGAATATGAAACAAAGAATGCTGCTTTAATGTTGAGGGTGGATGGCATTGTCAAGGTATTTTTTCTTAAATGTGGGGGGGGGGAGGGATGACCAGAGAGTGGCAGTAGGGGTGAGTGGCAGAAGAAAGGTTCGCCACAAGGCAGAGAGTTGTGGCAAGTGAAGCCATATTCTGCTTGGTTCCCCCAGTACTTCTGATGGAGCGTGGGTCCTAGAATCTCAATATTTTAGTAAAATAGTCATACAGAATCCCACACTAGTCATACGGACCTTTGAGTCGACTTCAAGTGTGTAGAAGGAGCTAACATTAGCAGCACATTTCAACTACCAATAGAACTAATATGGCTCCTTCCACAAGAACAACAGAGGGAATGATGTCCAAACCTTGAACGTTTATTAGAATATTGGAATGTGGAGCACTCCATTGAATACAATGGAGTGCTCCAGGACTCTCTGGCCCAGTGGAAGCCCACAGAGCAACATTCCAATGTTGTTTTTGTTCACAGCTGCTCCTGTGAACAAAGGCCCTCAAAGCCAGAGGGGATTTAAACCCTCTCGGGCTCCGAGAGGCCTTTGTATTTAGTAATTAGAATATTCTATTCTGCCCTCTAGGGGCAGAATGTGCTAATAGCCTTAGAGCCCTCCTAGTAGGCTCTACTGGCCATTAAAGGCTGGCTCCCTTGGTAAAGGCTCTCACCTTCTGCTTGGGCCTTTAACGAAAGAGCAGGCCTTTAATGGTCGGTAGAACCCGGTAGGTCAGGCTCTAAGGCTATATTAGCAAATTAGTTAACCCACAAGTCAAAGTATTTCGGAAAACCTAGAAAATATATCAACACAGCATTTATATTGAAATAATCAATATATTTAAAATCAAGTATTGTAAAGAATAAACGGTTAACCACAACCACAAAGAGAAGGCAGAATACCTAAATTAGGTGTTCAATTAAGAAACTTTCCTATTATAAATAAAGCAGTAAAAGTGATTGGGAATTTCTAAAGAGAAGAAAAAAACAGAAGAAAGTGTCAGCATCATATACCCCATAAAAGATCCGTGGCAAATAAAAGAGTGTTCAAGCATAGAGTATTTCCACTCCGGGATGGGAAATCAGCAGAGAAGAGTAAAGGTCTCTCCCCGAAGTCAGGACAGGGTCTGCTCTCAACTAAATCATATGGAACACAAATTTGCACAAAAGAAACTTTACAGAAGCTTATCGCTTTCAAGTTCCCAGACCTCAGAGGTAGAGAATTTTGAAAACTACTATAATCCTTGAATCAATGCCAGAGCAGTAATAATTTCAGTCACTCCAGAAAATATATTGACGAGAGATGTTGTCACTGACAGTCATACAATTGCACCATGTCTACCGGCCTATCACTCTATTATTAGATTTTCATTCAAGCCACTCACACAAAGGCTACTAATAAAAAAATAACTCAATCAAACCTGCAGCTAAAAAAACTGTAAAACCTAATAGGTTTCAAAACACCGTAGGCAAATTTCCAATTCAATTAACCTATTTCTGTAGAGAAACAAAGTGGAGCCTTTATGAAGGTTATCCTAAGCATCCGACATTACTATTGCACCCACAACCCTAGTATAACATAAGACACCAGCTCCTTCCTTATCAGAGCAAAAAATATTAAACAACTCAATCTTCGACCATTAGAGCCACATTGGAAATGTCACTATGTTGAAGCAGCAAAACTACAATTAAAAAACTACAAGGACACCTATTAGCCCTGGCATCTTTGGTGTGGTTTGCCCCTAACTGTTTGCCTTCAGATCCCTTGTTTTTGCTGACTTCGTTTTGCTGGCTAAAATGCTTGTGCTCTCTACTTAAAACATGGTAACTTTCTCTTATATCTAATTGGCATATTTAATTTACTTGTCCCTAGTAAAGTGCCACTACATGTGACCAGTGCCTGTAAATAAAATGCTACTAGTGAGCATGCAGTATGATTGTGCAATCCACATAAATAGCTCCTTAAACATGTCTCCGGCCTGCCATTGCAGAGGCTGTGTGCGCAAATTTAATTGCCATTTTGACACTGGACAGCCCAGAGGGCAGGGTGCAGTGTATTTAAAAAGTTGAACATGTACCTTTTAGTTTGACATGTCCTGGTAGTGCAAAACTCTTCAATTTGTTTTTCACTATTGCAAGGCCTACCTCTCCCATAGGCTAATATTGGTATTACCTTATTAAACGTAATAAGCTGTAATTTCCAAATGGGAGCAGATAATCAGTTTATGTTTGGTATCTTTGGAATTGTAATGAAAACTCCTATCTTATGATGAAGTTGAATTTTTAGTTAGATTTCTGGATATGTCACCTTTAGAAAGTTGGTATTTTCCTGCCTTAGACATTTAGTGCCTGCAGCTTGTCTCTGTTTCAAATGACTGGGTGTAGTTGGCAGTTGGGCGTTATGTGTTCCTCCTAGACTTTCACACACAATAGAGAGCTTAGGTGTGCCTAGATTGGCCATCACTGGCAGGATGGGAGGGCGGAGCAGGGCACAGCTTTACTTACACTTCAATAGGCTGTCTCCAGCCTCCTCACAAAGGCCTATATACTCATATTGTTAGTCTGGAGCCAGGACAGGAAAGGCAGGATGCCTTGGGACTTCAAAGGGAAACCTCTAGAAGCGTCTTTCCTTCAAATGAAGACACTAGTTTAAAAATTGGACCCCAGACACCAAATCCGAAAATGAAGTAATTGCCCCTGATTTTGTGGGAAATGCAGATAAGCAATTGCTGACCTGAACAGCCTTTGCTAATGGTTGCCAGTCCACTGACTTTTTACAAGATCTTATGCCTTTTAAGGGCCGTCCTCAACCTGAGAAAAATGTTTGAATTAGGTCTATGTGAGGATTTATTTGATTTGACTTCTAGATCCTCAAGAATTGTTAGTATTAGTTTTGTGTGATGAAAATATTTGGTTATTTTATTTAAGCTTTTTGTATATGATTCATGCTGCATCTATACTACTATTATAAAGAGAGAACTGGGAACCTTTGGGCCAGGTAAACTCCAGAAGTACACCACCAATCACAACACCCAATACAGCGTTGGAAAGGGGAGGTCCAGGAGATGGACATAGGCTATAAATCATCACACCATATACATTAGGGGGGGAAAGAACGTTAGGGGAAAAGTAGTCCTTAGGCGTAGGCATACAGTGATTGATCGCGGCGTTCAGCGTCAGGGTCATGGGCGCATAACGCGGTGTTTGGTGCATACAACGCGATAGAGTGTGGGCATGACGCGAGGAGGAGCGCGGAACCGACACCCGGTTCACTGCAATGTGCGCCACTGGAGCCGTGGGGAGGAGCAGCGAAAGTGCAGCCGTAAACAACAAAAGTAAGACGGCATTCCTGGAGCCGTGGGGAGGAGCGGCGAAAGTGCAACTAATACCCGGTTCACTGCAATGGCGTTCCTGGAGCCGTGGGGAGGAGCGGCGAAAGTGCAACCAACACCTGGTTCACTGCAATGTGCGCCACTGGAGCCGTGGGGAGGAGCGGCGAAAGTGCAGCCGTAAAGAAGGAAAGTAAGGCGGTGTTCAGCCTACGGCCAGGAGCGTGGGGAGGAGAGCGGAAGTAAGTGTACTCGAGTGATAGTGTGAACCGACACACAGTTCACTGCGGAGGAGTGCGGAAGTGAGTGTACTCCAGTGATAGTGTGAGGATGAGGTGACTGGGCTCAGGAGATTGGGGGGGAAGGTGCGCAAGCTCTCACAACAGAAGGACAAGTACTTTGAGGGGAACACACAGAAAGGAGCTGGCCGTGTCCGGGTTGCGCAATGTTGGTGACTACAGGAGATTTGGGGTGGGGGGGAAGGTGCGCAGGCTCTCACAACAGAAGGCCAAGTACTTTGAGGGGAAGTGGGCAAAAAGGGCTGATTGCTAAAACACCGAAAGGAGCTGGCCGTGTCCGGGTTGCTCAATGCTGGCGACTACCTTTCACCTCGCAAAGCCTATCCGGACAACGTCGGGACAGGCTGCTAGTATTGTATAATGAACTTGCTTATATGAGCGTTCAGCCTTCTTTTGCCATCCATGTGCCTGTCAGTGTGTCATACAGCAGGGGCAGACCAAGACCTATTGGCTTTTTAAATGCTTTTAATAGAATGTATTTTAATATGATTGAACATAACTGATTTATTATCGAATGGTATCAGTGGCTGTGATTTTCAAATAGTTTAGCTAGAGGACCTACATGAATATTGAAGATGGCGGGGATAAGAGTTGGACCATGTAAAAGTCCACATAAAAAAACAGCCCAGGAGATGTGAAAGGAGGCGGTAAAACCGGCTGATAGGAATCCATCAAAAAGGGGGAAACCACAGGCAAGGACACCCGCAAGCCGCCATTTCCAAGAGGTCAAGGTAAAGTATGGTGGTCCATGACTGTCAGCCTCCGTGCATGTGGATTGTAGACTTGCATTAAGCAGAGATGTTTTAAGACATGGGCAAAGAGGGTGCTGATCCAGGGCCCCAGCTTTTCAGGGGCCCCCAGATAGAGCCAGCTCTGTTCAGTAGAGAGTCATTTCCTGATG
Organism: Lissotriton vulgaris; assembly: GCF_964263255.1. Classification (NCBI taxonomy): domain Eukaryota; kingdom Metazoa; phylum Chordata; class Amphibia; order Caudata; family Salamandridae; genus Lissotriton; species Lissotriton vulgaris. The sequence continues at coordinate 1,377,405,650 of NC_141695.1, forward strand.
GCCTTGAATAATTCTTAAACAGATTGTTTTATATACAGTTTTTCTTTAAATTGTTTTTAATATGTGTAATGTATGACAGTCAATTACAGACATTTTGCAGAGAAATGCTATGTTTATGCTTCATGCAACATCCATAAAAATGTTTCTTTTAGATCAAAACATGACCCCTTATAAGACAACTGGGAGGTGGTCACACAGATGATCTGCAAAAATATTACTGATCTGCTGCTGTGCTACCCCTGAATTTTTTTAGGTAAACAGATTTAGATGCACTGTCAGTGACCTGGTCAAATAGAGCATGAAAGGGCTGAACTTAGATTATAAATTTAAACCTGTTCCTAACAAGGGCCCTAAAATGTGGTTGGGCCAGGGCCCCTAGAATCCCTATAATGCCCTTGGTGCGTGGAACCATATTAACTTTAGTTTGATGTGAGAACAGGAAATACAGTCAGCAAAGAACTCAAGCCAGAGGTAAAGAGAAGAGTCAAGGCCACACATTTATCATCTGAATCAGGGATACATCATATCATATTGGGATGTTGAAGATATTTCGGGTCATCAAGAGGAGCCCCTTTGATTTAACAAACACAAGATGTTATCCTAGGTACTCTGTTGATTCATGAACGTCCATTCTGAAACCTTTATTTATGAAGTATCCCAGTTTACTATGGAATGAAACTAAGTTAGGAAATACAGTTTAGAATATTGTGTTCTAGTGAGGTTTTTAGTGCACACACAAAAGGTTGTACACCTTAAGACATATAGCATAACAAGCACTGGTGCTGAAGCAAATTTCACACCTTATGGATGGAGCTACAGCCATCTATTGTCATTAATTGATGTCACATCAGTAGCATTTTTGAAAACCCTTGTTGCATAGTATGAAAACGTTCTTGACTTTGATATAGATTTCGTTCCCACTCTTTTGTCGGATCCATCGTCATCTCTGCCTTCACTTGCTGGTATCAACCCTGGCTCTTGAGTTTTATAAATCACCTTTGCCAAGTAATATATACGTAGACCAGATACCACAAGGTCTAGCCAAGTATGCACCGTATAAAAGTGCTTAATTTGTTAGGCGGTTCCAGGTGGTGGGCATTGGCACTGATTTTTTGGGACTTTAGCTGTAAGAGAAAGACACAAAAATGGTGGCAAAGGGAGAAAGCAGGGATGAAAAAGAACCTGTAAGAGTGAAACAAAGAGTCAAGAACTTTAGGGTGGTGGAAGACAGAAGCATGAGATGGAATCAAGTCTAGGCAGCCTTGGTATTTGAGAAACCTCAACATTCAGCGGTGCTGACGTGAACTCCTAAAAAAAACTTTGTGCACCTTCACTTACCAAATTGAACACCAAGGCCCTCATGTCCATATGGGCAGTAACATAGTACACCGGGGCTCAGATGTACGGGAGTGCCCTGCTTTTAAAACCAACGTGATCTGAGGCCAAGTGACTGTGGACTTGTGGCAAGAGAGAACATGCAGCTGGGAGCTTGTTGCATGCAGGTGGGCAAGGCTGGAAGTGGTGGCTGTTGATGCGGGCTGTCCCTCGCAGTGGGTCTGCCTGAGTGGGCGGAGAGAGCCCAGAAAGCTGCGAAGTGGGGAGAATGGCCCAGTTAACACCAGAGCACTCAACAATGAGAAAAGCACAAACAGGCTAAACTCCACTTTGAGTGGTGGCAGCCCACAGCACCTGTGGGGGACATGATATGTTGACAAAAGTCACCCAAATAACAGAGGTTGCCACTCTCCTGAAAGAAATGAAAGATAGTCCACAGTCCATTGACAACAAAATAGATAACCTCACTTACCACATGGACCATTTTCAAGAGCGGGTGGACAAACATGATACCCGGCTGACACAGATGGAGACTAGCATTTCTTACTTGGAAGCAACATATGGTGACATTCCTATCCTCAATAACTCTGGATTTGAAGCTTGTGAAGGCAAAGAACGAGGATCTGGTGGGAAGATCCTCATGAATAAAATTCATATTTTAGGTATTACTAAGACTGTAACAGGTATCAAAATGTTGCTTTTTCTGGAGGGGTGCTAGATAAATTGTTTGGATGGAAAGCATTCTCAGAGGATCTTGTTGCGAGAGTGCACCACAGTCTGGCTCCCAGGCAGATTATTGCGAGGAGCCTCAACTACATCGACAGAGATCAGGTTCTCTGCTTCATTAGTGAAACTCTTGATTTGCGGTATGAAAGATCCTGAGTATCTCTCTATCTGGAATTTACCTCAGCTATGTAGGATGCCAATAGATTCTTCTTAGAGGATAAAAAGACTCTCAAAGCAAAAGGGGCAAAGTATTCAATGCTCTTTCCAGCCAAGCTCAGGCTCGAACATAATAGTTAGACCCACTTCTTTGTGCAACCGGATGCATTCATCGCGCATTATATGTCATCATGTCGGGCCCCTTGCCTGGAACAGGGTCCAGCCTCCATGAGGATTGTCTGTTGACATGGTGTCCCAGATCTTAGTGGCAATGATTAGTGCAATAAGTCTGCCTATTGCTTCTCTATCTACATAGGCTTAATTTGATACTTTAATTGACTGTCATTATATTTGGCCTACGCCATCTTGTTACTGCGTTACACATATATACCTCTGACAAGATGCCTGATGAAATAACTGCAAGTAGAGTAGTGTTTTTGTTTTGGGTGCTTAGACCGCCAGTTGTCTGCTACAAAACTGTGGCGATGAGAATATGTGTACTTGAATGAATGAATGAATAGAAGCTTTATTCGATTTTGTTTCTTAAAATCATAAAAGCATACAAAAATAACAGTTATTAAAAATAAATATATACAGTCAACAAAAACATAACTTCACATTCAAAAAAAGACAAAGCCCCAACCTCAGAATTCGGCGGTGAGACATATTTTCAAGGGGTTTATCTCTATCTTGAATAAAGGTACACAAGTTTGTCCTTTAAAGTGAGTGAGCTCAAAAGGTGCGACAATTGTGCAATGAAACCCATCTGTTGGCAACAGGGAAACTAGTACCACTGGGTACCTGGACTTCCCCACCCAACGTGTGGTGGTAGGCTATTGTTGTTCCTAATCGGGGGATATTTGGCGTACAGGGATAGAAATCATGTAAGTCCCAAGTCTGGATTGGACCATCCCCCTCTAGGGCTGGACAAGATCTTAAATATGGTGCGATGTTCCGATTCCTGAATCTGACCAGAACCAAATCCCCTGAAATGTTTTTTGGTAAGCGGCCCAACCAGCCCACCCTTCTCACAGACAGGATTCCGCCGTCTTTGTCCGGTGGTAGGGGTCTATTCCTTCCCAACCAGAATATAACTTTGTTCATTAGATCCAGCTGGCTCTCAGTTTTTTCCAGCGCAAGTGGTGGCACTCCAGTGAGGACGGACACATATGGCGCTGCTTGTGGCGGAAGGTGTATGTTTGGTGCAATGCGTATTGACTTGGCCTCTGGGAGCCTTGATATAACAGGTTTGGAAGGAGCTTTAAAAGTAGTTGAACCTGGGATTATAGGAAATAATGGAGTGGCTTGCTTACTTGTAAGGATGGCAGAGAGCTTAGCTGGTGGATAGGTGGTGGTTGGCTGGGATCGGTTCGAGTTTACAGGATTATCAATGGGTTTCAGGATGGCCGTGATTTTGTTCTCGAGACCCAAGAGCCTTTCCCCTATAGCGTTGATTTGTTCTGTTAGTGGGGAAATGATGGTTTTAACAAGTTGTTCAATCTGAGTCAAAAGAGGGATCTGGGAATAAGATATTGGTTCGTCCAGATTGACATCAGTCTCCTTGATGGTAGGGAGATTATGAACGGGCATCACGGTGGTTACAGTTGGTGTATGAGGTTTTGATTGAGTCCTTTCGGCCTTGTCCTCAGTGTTATCTCTATTGACAGGTAGTAACCATGAAAGTACAGAGGCTTGTGTATTGACTTTGTTCAAAAAAGAGGGGGTTTCCTGTAAACTGCCTTTAGTATTAGTAATGCGGGTGCCGTTGGCGAAGAAGGGTGAGTCTACACTGACATATTTTGTTTTACATAGTCTATTTAGCTCACCCCATGGCGAGAGATTCTGCATTCTTGGGGAGTTTAGTGGAGGAGATAGTGTACTAGATGGGGAGTAACAGGGGCAGATTATGTCTGTAACATGCACAGTTGGCCGGGAGCTTGTGGTAAGCATTTGGTGCATTTGCCCCGCATGACACCCCTGCGCATCTGGGCTTGTTCCCCCCTTACAGGGCATGATCACAATGGCAGTAATGATGTTACGATCAGATGTTAAGTTAAAGTATGTACACTATACCTCCTTTTGCAGAAATAACAAGGGGGGTGGCCCGTCCCGTCCTAATCGGTCCACGGAGGGCCACAGAGGGCCCGCCCTTTGCCCGGGCTTAGCCCCGGGCGCTCCCGCGCGCGACTCGCGGGGCGAGAGGTGCTCCTTCTCGTTTAAGCGCCTCCTGGCGCGTCAATTTCCTCCCTTTGGCAGGCGGGCAGCTGGGAAATGTAGTTTCTGGCCGGCCTCCGCGCTAGACTGCGCGGCCCGGCAAACAGGGTCCCAGGGTGCAGGGTGCAGGGTTAAGGCCGTTGCCCTCACGGCGCGGTGATCAGCTGGGCTGATGTGGATCCCCGAGGCTCTCAGTGCTCCTTCCCGTTTAAGCGCCTCCTGGCGCGTCAATTTCCTCCCTTTGGCAGGCGGGCAGCTGGGAAATGTAGTTTCTGGCCGGCCTCCGCGCTAGACTGCGCGGCCCGGCAAACAGGGTCCCAGGGTGCAGGGTGCAGGGTTAAGGCCGTTGCCCTCACGGCGCGGTGATCAGCTGGGCTGATGTGGATCCCCGAGGCTCTCGGCGCTCCTTCCCGTTTAAGCGCCTCCTGGCGCGTCAATTTCCTCCCTTTTGCAGGCGGGCAGCTGGGAAATGTAGTTTCTGGCCGGCCTCCGCGCTAGACTGCGCGGCCCGGCAAACAGGGTCCCAGGGTGCAGGGTGCAGGGTTAAGGCCGTTGCCCTCACGGCGCGGTGATCAGCTGGGCTGATGTGGATCCCCGAGGCTCTCGGCGCTCCTTCCCGTTTAAGCGCCTCCTGGCGCGTCAATTTCCTCCCTTTGGCAGGCGGGCAGCTGGGAAATGTAGTTTCTGGCCGGCCTCCGCGCTAGACTGCGCGGCCCGGCAAACAGGGTCCCAGGGTGCAGGGTGCAGGGTTAAGGCCGTTGCCCTCACGGCGCGGTGATCAGCTGGGCTGATGTGGATCCCCGAGGCTCTCGGCGCTCCTTCCCGTTTAAGCGCCTCCTAGCGCGTCAATTTCCTCCCTTTGGCAGGCGGGCAGCTGGGAAATGTAGTTTCTAGCCGGCCTCCGCGCTAGACTGCGCGGCCCGGCAAACAGGGTCCCAGGGTGCAGGGTGCAGGGTTAAGGCCGTTGCCCTCACGGCGCGGTGATCAGCTGGGCTGATGTGGATCCCCGAGGCTCTCGGCGCTCCTTCCCGTTTAAGCGCCTCATGGCGCAACAATTTCCTCCCTTTGGCAGGCGGGCAGCTGGGAAATGTAGTTTCTGGCCGGCCTCCGCGCTAGACTGCGCGGCCCGGCAAACAGGGTCCCAGGGTGCAGGGTGCAGGGTTAAGGCCGTTGCTCTCACGGCCCGGTGATCAGCTGGGCTGATGTGGATCCTTTAAATGTCCTTTAAATGCCCACTGTATAATACAAGGTAGAATAGTCTGCATTATTGTCCATTGGCGCCTCCTGGCGCGTCAATTTCCTCCCTTTGGCAGGCGGGCAGCTGGGAAATGTAGTTTCTGGCCGGCCTCCGCGCTAGACTGCGCGGCCCGGCAAACAGGGTCCCAGGGTGCAGGGTGCAGGGTTAAGGCCGTTGCCCTCACGGCGCGGTGATCAGCTGGGCTGATGTGGATCCCCGAGGCTCTCGGCGCTCCTTCCCGTTTAAGCGCCTCCTGGCGCGTCAATTTCCTCCCTTTTGCAGGCGGGCAGCTGGGAAATGTAGTTTCTGGCCGGCCTCCGCGCTAGACTGCGCGGCCCGGCAAACAGGGTCCCAGGGTGCAGGGTGCAGGGTTAAGGCCGTTGCCCTCACGGCGCGGTGATCAGCTGGGCTGATGTGGATCCCCGAGGCTCTCGGCGCTCCTTCCCGTTTAAGCGCCTCCTGGCGCGTCAATTTCCTCCCTTTGGCAGGCGGGCAGCTGGGAAATGTAGTTTCTGGCCGGCCTCCGCGCTAGACTGCGCGGCCCGGCAAACAGGGTCCCAGGGTGCAGGGTGCAGGGTTAAGGCCGTTGCCCTCACGGCGCGGTGATCAGCTGGGCTGATGTGGATCCCCGAGGCTCTCGGCGCTCCTTCCCGTTTAAGCGCCTCCTAGCGCGTCAATTTCCTCCCTTTGGCAGGCGGGCAGCTGGGAAATGTAGTTTCTAGCCGGCCTCCGCGCTAGACTGCGCGGCCCGGCAAACAGGGTCCCAGGGTGCAGGGTGCAGGGTTAAGGCCGTTGCCCTCACGGTGCGGTGATCAGCTGGGCTGATGTGGATCCCCGAGGCTCTCGGCGCTCCTTCCCGTTTAAGCGCCTCATGGCGCAACAATTTCCTCCCTTTGGCAGGCGGGCAGCTGGGAAATGTAGTTTCTGGCCGGCCTCCGCGCTAGACTGCGCGGCCCGGCAAACAGGGTCCCAGGGTGCAGGGTGCAGGGTTAAGGCCGTTGCTCTCACGGCGCGGTGATCAGCTGGGCTGATGTGGATCCTTTAAATGTCCTTTAAATGCCCACTGTATAATACAAGGTAGAATAGTCTGCATTATTGTCCATTGGCGCCTCCTGGCGCGTCAATTTCCTCCCTTTGGCAGGCGGGCAGCTGGGAAATGTAGTTTCTGGCCGGCCTCCGCGCTAGACTGCGCGGCCCGGCAAACAGGGTCCCAGGGTGCAGGGTTAAGGCCGTTGCCCTCACGGCGCGGTGATCAGCTGGGCTGATGTGGATCCTTTTAATGTCCTTTAAATGCCCACTGTATAATACAAGGTAGAATAGTCTGCATTATTGTCCATTGGCACCACGCCCTAGGCATAACTGTGCTCCTGCGCCCCCACCCAGGCGTGGAGAGCATTGTATTCTCGTTCACAACCCACGAGACTGGACTGTTTGAATTGATTATTGGGGTTGATGGTATTTGCTAATGATTGGGATTGGCAATGGGGCAAAGGAAGGGGGGTTGGTTTGGTTATCTTGTATTGATTTTTACTCACCTACAGTTGAGGACACACACATACAGACACAGAGCCTGCAATGCCCAGGGGGACTTAGTGATTCCTGCAGCACAAAGTTGGCTAATGAAGACTTGACAAAGAATCACAATACCGAAAATCATCACCTGGAATGTCTGTGGGGTGAACAACCTACGTAAAGCATGACAAGTCCTACCATATTTGAACCGCCACAGAATGGATGTGGCTGTGCTACAAGAGAGACGCTGTTCTCCGTGGCACCTATCGCCTCCACCTATCCAGTACTTCTTGTTGTACTCTGCCTGTTCTAGAGAGGTGGCTATCCTGATTAGAAAGACTTTACGATTTACTTTAGTTGACCACCTCACGGATACTCCAGGAAGGGTAAAAATTGTTGCAGTAGTTCTTGGTGGTCAATGACTAATGTTGGTTAATATCCCAGGCCACAACGTTGACTCCCCCTCGTTCTTCAATGAAGTTTAACATATGCGCTCTTAATTTAGAAATTAGCCCATGATATTGGAAGGTGACTTTAAATTAACACTTTTCACACACCTCGACAGAATATCTCAGGTGGCTTAACCTTTTGTTCATGATCAACAGGGGACCCTGGGTCTAAAAATGATGGGAAGGCAGACGAGGAGAGCCTCGCCTAGTCAGTTTGACTCTCAGTTTCCTCCAAACCCCCAATATAATCAACGTTATTCAAATAGCGTTACGATGTCCAACCCTCATCATCCACAACTTACCTATATTCCACCTATTACTAATAGAAGATTGAATCTGGAAATTTCATCCTATACCAGAGGCAGGTCCTTTGGTCAGAGAAACAAAGTAATTATGATAAACGTACCAAAATTATCGCCACATGTGAAGTTTGAACCCGAGGACTCCCTTATAAATCAGGCCATCCTTTGGATAAGATACACTAGAGGGTGCCGCTCGGTCATTAGAAAAGACATTCCTCACACCTGTAGATCCTCCACCATGAATCCTATGCTTGATTCGATTGAATTATCTCTAAAAGAAGATAACATGGTGGACGATCTAGTGGCACTAGACCTTAGGACACAACCTTTAAATAAATCCTACACTAGAATCAAGTATTGTACACCGGGTTATGATCTAAGTAAGGACCATACATCTAGGGCTGTGCTATCATCTTCAGCATGAGATGTAGATTGACTTAGTAGCATTAGCAATCTTGCTTCCCTTACATATACATTTTCATGTATGATAAACCCAGAGACTAATAACACTAGGAGCCTTTTGGAGTGGCTCCACATCTCAAGATAAATAATGATATATCCTCTGTTGGTATCTCTGATGTGGCTGAGGCTGTGTATCCTACACTAACCCATTCTCCGTCTGGGTTGCCTATTCCAATTATTGACAATGAGCATCTTACCAGCATAGAATTTTGCAATGGCCGAACAATTGCTGAAAACAAGGCAAATAAAGGTCTAAATATAATATCTTGGAACCTGGCGGGACACATTGTAAATTGCAAGCCCCAGAGTGGCACATATTTTTTTTAATCTAATGATATATGTATCTTTCAAGAAACTTGGGCAGTTGCTAAGATTCATATAAATGGTTATACAACCTATAGTGTAGAAGCAAAAGCTCCTAAAAAATCTGGCAGAGCGAGTGGGGGATTGATAATATTTGTAAAGAATACTATAGTCTGCAAATATAAACAGCTGATAATAGATCTTTTGATATACTGGGGATCCAGCTCACTTTTCTGACAGGTTTTAATTTAACTATATTCAATATCTATGCTAAGACACAATCATATAACAATGAATCTGCTGTATTATTACAGTTAGATCAGTTTTGGGGGTGTACCAACTCACCTCCAGGACCATAGTTGTAGGGGATTTTAATACTACCTTTGAACCTTCACCCCTATTCAGTATTGTTACTGGAGGAGGAACATGAGATTTGGGGCATACCAAACCTGGGACCAGTTTAAAATGGCTACAGAGCAACAGCAGCGCCTCTGCAGATTGAATCCCTGGTTGTAGGCAGGAGCATGAGGGCTTGTAATGGGAGGATCAACTCTGATTAAAACAGGAAATCCACCTTTAAACGTGGTAATAGCTCAAGTGTCATCGATTACATTCTTATTGATGTCAGAATTTGGTCACTGACTGAGGACATGCTAATAGCTCCAAGGTCAGACAGCAATCATAATCCCTTGCTGCTAAAAATTAGGAGCCCCGAACTGGGCAGACAGCCATCTGGCTACATGTCCAGGGTGGATGAACCCCTTGTAACTAACAATCACAGAAGAGTGACCTAGGCGAATGTACTTACCAATTGCTCTTTATATAACAGGATTTATGAAATATTTGTACAGTTTATCTCGAGGTTTTTAAGCAACCAGGGCTGTGAACAGCTAATTGGACTAAGCCTGATACTTTCCATACATAAGGATTCTTTTGAAGCACTCTAAGTAGTGTTTACAAAGGAAAGACCTGCCAGTAAAAGAGCTAAAAGTTGGTTCAACCCCGCATGTAAATCTACCAGGAGTGCTCTCCAGCTGGCCATAAAGTTTGGGTTAAGCATTTTACCACTTTATATTCTAAGACCCCAGATGACAACTGCATTCATAGTGCAAACATTGAACAATTCGATTCTAATCATTTCCCTGATAAGGTAAAGACCAACACAGTATTGGTCTTTAGTCTGGATGAGACTGCTTTAGCAATAAATAGGCAAGGCAGGAAAGGCCCTTGGTCCTGATGAAATACCGGGTGATGTTTACAAATCCGAACCTATGGTTTGGGCTCCTTATATAAACACCCTAACAAACTGCATATGGGCTGGAGGGGTTGTCCTTCCAACTTGGAGGGGAGCAGAGATACTCACTATACACAAGAAGGGTTACACTTCTGTGCCATCCAACTACAGACCAATCAGTTTAATAGATAACTTGCAAAAAAATGTTGCCCATCAAGTTCTGGATAAACTCCAGAGCTGGTGGACGGAAAGAAAGTGCTGTCCCCTTATCAAGCGGGCTTCCGCTCCAAAATTAGCACATGTGACCAGGCTTTTAGATTCACTCTCCTGACTTGGAAGTATGTGCTACTGAGAAAACAAAAACTTTACGTGGCATTTGTCGACTTAAGAGCTGCGTTCGACTTCGTGCCACGTAGGTTGTTGTGGAAAGTAATGCTTGATTTAGGGGCTCCAATTGAACTGGTGACTTTGATAGCCAGACTCCATGAGAACAACTATGCTCAGGTCAGATGGGGCACACAAGGTGAATTAACTGATAAAATACTAATATAGCGTGGAGTGCGCCAGGGATGCGTGCTAGCTCCAACACTTTTCTCCTTGTTTATTAATGACGTGGCCAGCAGGTTAATGAACTGCAGGAATGACTCTCCTGCTTTGAATGGTAGCAAGATTCCAATCCTGCTCTTTGCAGATGATTCCTTACTTATTTTCACAACCCCAATGGGGTTGCAAATTCTTGTGGATACGTTTTTGGATTTCTGCAGGAGTTTGGAACTAAACGTTACTAAGACCAAATTTATGGTGTTTGGGAAAACTAAGGGTAAATCAAGAGAGGTCAGGATCACATTGGAACCACTCGAGTGGGTGAAAAGTTTTGATCATCTGGGCATAAGACTGAGTGATACACTCGGCTGGGAGCAACAGTTGGAAAAGAGCTACTTAATTCTTGTCCATAGGTCAAAATCAATATTGAGACACTTTAAGCAGTCCTATACTCGATCTCTGACTCCAGCTCTTAAAGTGTAACGAGTAAAAGCACAAAGTGGTGCTTTGTACGGAGCAGAGATATGGGAGCATATCAATATAAATACATTGACAATATCCGAAAATATCTTTGCGAGATCACTTCTTTCAGTACCCATGACTACCCCCCTAATTCCATTGTTTATTTTACCTTGGGATTAAAAGAACCGGTGATATGGCATCACTGAAACCTTTATTGCACTTGCTGCACGTGTGGACAACGCCACAGGTTTCTGATTATTGCAACTCCCTAAAGGAGGTTTTGAGCATTAGTGGTGCCAAAAGCCTCCCCTGGTTTAAGCATGTTGTGAGTTGGTTTACAACTCTTGGTATGACACATCTTTGGGAATATCCAGAAAAGGCAAATAGAGAGGATTGCTCAAAGCTGACGATCAGGTATTGGGCGACCGTGGATGAACCTTATATCACCAGGCCAGCAAATGACCAACTAACTTCTCAGTTTTTATGTGTCAAGCCATGCCCCTCCTTTGAAACCTTCGTGGATCTAATTACGTGACTGCTTGCAAAAAGCATATATGTTAGATTTAGGTATGGTAACCTTGTACTGCGGTTTCTTAGTGATCAGACCGCGGAACTATCTCTAGAACCTTGTCCTGCATGTGCTAAAACTTTAGAGACAGAAGAGCACATTCTTTTTTTTCCGTACAAAATACCAAAAGATCCATAGGAGATGGATACAACCCTTCTGCTTAAGCATTGGAGTTAGGCAATATCAGGTTGCTACAGAATCCTGAAAACTGATACCACAGGACCAATAGTTTACCCGGTCAGTTTTTTTTTATTCTCGTTCTGGATTACATGGGAAATGCTTCTGCATATCGGTGGTGCCGATTCTTAACACTAAAAATAAATCCCTAAGATTCAAATTGATTTGTCGGCTTAAATGAATTGTACGCTGTAAGCAAAACATTTTTATTACTGTTACCCTAGTGTTATGCTCCTTAATTGTATGCTGCTTTACATGTCATTAGTTGATAAATGTGAAGATAATTGTTTTAGAATTTTTAGCTATGTACTTTTTTATGGATTTTAGACATGTCTGATGACTTTTTTTAAGTATTCAAATACTTTTAAAAACTAGTAGTGCTTGTACTTGTAATTGTATACTTTGATGGTTTTAAACAAACCGAATAAAGTTATTCAAATTGAAATAGTGAGGTGCAACTTTGGCATGGCAGTTGAGCAATAGACAGCCCATGTTGACAGCTGGAACCGCATGTCACTCTCTAATATGGGAGCAAATATCCCTACTAAAGATGGTAGTGCTGTAAATGTTTCTACACCTATTTGCTAACACCTCAATATGACTCAGGCAGGAGATGTTCAGACAGCTCTGGTAGATGCTAATTAGACTGATATGGGAGGGGGAACAGTCAAGGATCGGCTGAGAGGTGCTCACACGACACATGCAGGTGTGGGGACTGACAGTACCGGATTCATATATATATTATCGGGCGGTGCAGGAGCAACATTTAAAATATTGGGCAATGTCCTCGATGGCACCAGTATAATGTTCGGGTGGAGACGGCCATCATTCGCTCTAGGTCCTTACTGAGATCACTTGGCGTAAGGCCCCTTCTCTGTAGGGCTGATGTAGACGTGGTTGCCACAATCTGCTGCACCTGCTGTAAAATGGCTAAAATGTTGTACATAACTCTGCCGTACTCACCCCTACTCTCTCTTGCAGATAGATAATTCTTTACTCCCACCAACTAAAGAAAAGATAGTCAAGAAATTATTACACCAAAGGGGATGCATACCCTTGGCGACCCTTTTGAGGGAGACTCCTCTAAATCACTGTAGAGTATTCAAGAGGGTAGAGCAGATAAGCTAATGCAGTGTTGAGTCACCATACATTACGCAATGTGACTAGGCCGCCATTGCTGAATTCCCAAGGTCGCCGCCTGAGATGACGATGCTCACAGTCTTTATACAACAGATGGAGATAGGGTGCCCTGTATCCTTAATCTACGCAATGTTTTTATCTTGTAACATAGGTACTATTCAGGAGCTAGACAGCCATAGGAGTGGTCTGAGGAGGGGGAGGGTGTGTGTGTGTAAGACTTCTGATAAACATGAGGCATATATTTGCTCCCAGGGGAAGGAAATGCTCTTCCACTATAAGCACAAATAGTTGTTTTTTTTTTTAAATACCTACACCAGTATTATTACACTCTTGAGAGAATGGCCGCATTCAATCCTGATGATCAAGTAGCAAATTTCTTACACATGGCATGGCAGTGTCTACGGTGCAGGCATATTGGCACCAACTATTTGATGTACTAGCTGAGGTGGTGGAGATACCTGTGGTCCCCTCCCCCCAGGTTGCGCCACTGGGTAACACATCACAATTTCCCTCATCTATTTGCCACCTTGCGTCCATGGCATCAGTCCTAGCCAAGCGACAGATGGTGATGATCTGGATGCAGAGGAGATAACCAGCAACGAACAAATGACTAAACAACATTACATACTGCTGTGAGTGGGTGGATCATTATGTAACAGAAATATATCCAGCAACCAGCACCAAGGATATATGGGATCCATTCTGCTCCTATTTGAATCGTTTGACAGGCCCTGCATCTACTACATGATCAACGCGCTTAGCCACAAGGACACTCCTGGAGAAATGACGCAGGAGCACAACGCCCATAGGGCTGAAAGGGGTACAGCCCCCCAGCATCGTGTGTCTCAGCACCGCTACTGCAGCTCGAGGTGCTGTGGGCTCAGCTGGGCAGTGTCTGGAGTCGACGGCACACCTGAATTTTTCACAGGTTTTTAACCCGTTGGCTGGTGCTGTCGGCCAACGGCCGTCGCCAGCACTACCTCGGTAGTCCTGCGCACGTCCGTTGGTCAACGTGGCCCGCCCATTTCTTAGAACGTTCCGCACTGGCGCGGAGCGTTCAGCGCAGCCAATGGGTTAAAGACCATTTGCATATTTACATACCTTTGTAAACTGGTCACAGAGGCTTCGTTTTTTTCCGGTTCTAGTACCCCCTGGGCCCCCACTCTGCCTATCCCTTACATTTGTATTTTACATTTACTGCTGTAATGTGAGAATGCATTGCATGAAGCTGAATATAAAGCAGGGTTGCCAAAAGAAAAATGCCAGCCATGTGTTGGTTAAAGAGCCTGCAAAGACCTCGTCTTGACACTAAATAGGGTTATAAATAAAAAAGTATGTATTCATTTGTAATGTGGCTTTTCTGTCTTTGGTCCCTTTAATTATCAGTCATGGATCTTTCAGGCAGCCCTAGAACACAATTAAAAGTGATTTCTATTTATATTTTCTGTTTTGAAAATAAGGTTTTAGGTGACTATTTTTGTATCATCTGCAACATCAAAATAATGGGATGGCAACCCCAATCATAAGACTGGAAGTTTGTTGCAGGATCAGCACATTATTTATTTTCTCCACCCTTGATCCCTGATTAATGCCATAATAGCAATAGTTTAACTCATATCTGATATCCTGCACCATCGTCAATACCATGCTGAGTTACTTCAAGTGTCTGGGAATGTACCCTGCGGTCAGACAAGTCACTTCTCATTTTCGTCCTTCACTTGCACAGTCAACCTTCACTCACAGCAATTACAATGCACCAGTGCAGGTAACAGCAGTGGGGCGGAGGGTCCCCTTGGGGAGGCATTTCTAGGGACGAAGCAGAGAGAAAATTAATTATTTATTTAATTTTCCCTCAGCGTCATCCCTCGAAATCCCCACTCACGGGGCCTCCCCGCCCCACCGCAGTTAGCTGCACGGACCGCGGCCTTTCTGCACTCACAATGCACTTGTGCTATTCACCCTGTAGCTCACCCTGCAGTCACACAAGCACACTGCTAAACCTGCACTCATATGACACCTCACTCACCTGTCCCCCCTCACTGCTAAACCTGCAATCTCACTGAAACAAGCCCATCACTTATCATGCATTCATTCGTCCCACTATGCACACACAGCCGCACCAAAATTCATATGGTCACCTCACTCACCCTGCAGTCACTCCTCTTACCTTACTCTCACACTGTCGCATTGCTCTTGGTGCACTCACATGGGCACTCCTACAACCCATACAGTGCAGAGGGTTAATTTGCCTGCTACAAAGAATGTGTGTCATGCAGATCACAGAACTGAGTGTGAGTAAACTATGACAAGCGCTGTAAAAAAAAATGAAATGTTTGTCAGAAAGGTGCTATAGAGAGATGCGGTGCATTGGGAGTGAGCGTTAGTGAGGGAATTCATGGAGATGGAGGAAATGAGGGAGGGGGGTGCCAAAAAAGACTGCTGCACCGTGTGCGACCAGTGCTAGGGCCAGCCCTGGCTGGGAGTGTTAGCCCCCCCTGAAGTTCGGGTCTAGTAGCGCCCCTGGAATGATATAACTGGTCATAATGCATTGTGGGTGGTATTGTACGGCAATTGAACTGACAATGTAAGGTTCCAGCAAGTGTCTGATTTACATAGTGCGTATTGTAATGTAATGGTGTGGGCTGTGTCATTTTTGTATGCGTCTTTTGGAGAAAAAAATCAATCTAAAAAAATGTAATTGAAAAATGTAGTAGTAGTTATAGTAAAAAGTGGCATTTGCCAAGCTATGTGTAGAAAATACGTGTCTAGAGCTGTACAACAAAGACATCAGTCCCATATCAGAATGATATGCATCTAATTGTTAAAGAGGATACAAGATCTATTGCAAACATGCAAAGTGTATCTGCTTACATATGGAATTGATGGAAAAATTGATAAACAAGTATGTTATTGTTAACAGATTGTTGGCCATTGCTGGTTGGATACTGCAACATCACAAAAAATACCTGGCGATCCATACCCAGTAAGATGCCAACTCTGCACTTCATCGCCTTTTGAGCACAGGAGGACAATGCCAGGCTGCCAGTTCAGTACACTTTATAGTGCATTTGAGTCTAAAGCACGGCATTATTTCCAGTGCGTTAAAGGGCCCTCGGGTTTGAACAGTGCTAAGGTGATGAATTAGCTCACTGGGACTACGCCAACAAAGCTGCACGGAGCTAACCTTGTCCCCGCCATTTTAAAGCTGTTAGCGACTGTGACTGCTGGTCTGGGAATGCTGAAAACTGACAGTGTTGCACAGTATGCTACTTTCCATCCAGCTAACACAGCAGGATGTATCCATGCAGCACCGATAGCTGTAAAGTCATCATTAGGCCTGATTAACAAATGAAGGTCACATTCAAAAACCTTCCAAGAGTGTTAATTTACAACTTTCAGCAATCTACTAAACTTTTTTCAGATTGATTCAGGAGAGCTGCAAGACACTACTTTCCAGGTGCACTGGGGGATAGGATTTGCGGATTCCTGGCTATAAATACCCTTTCTCCAACATCTCCCCAAAGCTTTGGGGCCATATGTATCAAAGGGTTTTACCCATTCTGTGTCTATGTGAAAATGTTTTCATACATATGGCCCTTGGTGTGCTCCATTTGCATTCGTAAAAGGATTTTCTTCAAATTCTTGACATGAGTAAATCTTCAGCCTTATCCCCTTAGGGAACAGATGTTTGTGGATGTTTGCAAGTTTTCAAGACAAAACATACCCTGGAACGCCAAATCCCCACCTTTTTAGTTTTAATATGGACGATATTAGGTAATTGGCGGTAATAATGTGCATGAGTAAAAGGTTTTACAACTGCAAAGGTCACGATAGGTTAGACCTAAACACCAAATGGCTTCATGGATCGGTCTTTACTAAATTGATTCCAATTCTGAAGTGTCTCAAAAGGTTGCAGAATTGAATGCTTTGATCCCCTCACTAGTGGGTTTCTTCAATGCAAGATGTCTCAGTCTGCCAATAGGGTATTGGTGATATCACACCAGTGCTGGTCGCATTGCACTTAATGCCCATCATGGAATGGTTCAAGTTTAAAGCACTTTGCTTTCTCCTCTAACGGGCAGACGTACAAAGCTTTTTTGTGCTCACAAATGGCCCCTTTCGCAAAATCGGACTGTTTGCGACCACAAAAAAAGCTTTTTACAATGTACAAAAGGCAAAAAGCTTTTTACAATGTATATAATGAAAATTGCAATTCAGTAACTTGTTACCGAATCACAATTTGCATCTGCTACCAAATACAGATTCAGTATTTGGTAGGGACATCCATTCCAAATATGAATCAGAATTGTATGTATCAATGTTTTGCGGACAGATTTCAGTCGCAAAACAATAATACTTTACCACCATTTTAAGACTGCTGGTAACCCATTTGCGAAGGAGAAGTGGTCCCTTGGGCAGGGCCGTACTGGGAACCAAAACTGGCCCTGGCAATGTGCTCGGCCAGCCCCCCGGGGGGTTCAGGATGCAGCCGGGCAGTTTGCCAAGGGCCGATTTCACCCGATATTGTTACAGGGGGCGATATTGCAGCTATGCTGCTAAAATGGCCTTGTAGCAAAAACGGCCCCCAGAGGCCCAAAACCAGTCCCCAGCCTGGCGGCCCACTGGGGAAACGCCCGGTGCCTGTTACGGCCAGTCCGGCCCTTCCCTTGGGGACCCCATTCCCTTTGAGAATGTTGAAAAAATATTTTCTGAGAGCAGGCAGTAGTTCCATGGATTGCAAAGTTTCATTTTTTCTTTTTAACCGTATCCTATTTTCCTTTAAGGAAAACAGGCTGCAATAAGAAAAAGTATATATTAATATTGCTTTATTAAAAAGCAATCACAGACATGGTGGTATGCATACCTCAGCAAGCCACAATTCCTGTGATGGTTGTGATTACTAATGGGTTGCAAATTGTGACCTACTTCATTAATATGCATGAGGTAGGTCAATTTACAACCCACAAAGAATCACTAATGAAACTCAAATGAGTTTCATACATTTGAAATACCAATTTCTTAATTACGATTTGGAGAGGATTGCAATTAGGAAATAGGTATTCCTAATGTTTGTACATTTGGCCCTAAGTTCTGTACTCTCACCACCAGTTAATTAGCAGAGTTTATATTAGCATGTGAGTGAATTTAGCTTTTCTGATCTTTTTCGTTTCTGGGAGCCTATTTTTAGGTCTCACAAAGGGCAGCGCATGGGATGCCTCTCCAAGGCACCATGTAATCTGTATGTTACCTGCAACTCCGTCTATTTACGGTAATTTCTCCTGCTGCTTGCCATTTGTTTATTGTAGGCATAGCTCCTTTCAGCTGGCTTTTTATTGGTTGTTGATTAGATACTGACTTCCGTTTAGTCCGCAAGCAGCGGCGCCTAAGTACTGTTTACATCCGCTTTTGTGTTGTATGTGTGCTTGAGGGGAACTTTCTTTTACCTACTTTCATACATAATGAGCAGGCGCTCGTCATGAGCGCCACACAGTTAATTATTTCTTTGTTTTCTCACCCCCCCCCCCCCCCTTTGCCGGGCTGAAGGAGGAGGGTTGATAATGTAGATTTCAACACTGGCACTGTCTCACTCCTGACGCCCGGGCTAACACTACCGGCCTCTTCCTTGATTACTCGCCAGTGCAAGCTCTGGAGCAGTGTCAAGGCACTGCAGCGGCAAGCCAGTCAAATGTGCAGGCTTCCCGACCCACTCCAAATGAGCAGTGCACAAACTAGCAAGGGCGAAGAGTCAGTTTTTACAGTCATCGCAACTCCAGGGTTCGTTGGTAACAAAGCGATTTCAAATATTTTGAAAAAATTACGTGGCAAGGGCCTGCTTTGCGTGCACTCTTAAGCCTCAAAAATGCTTACTTCCCCTTCCATGATCTTTGCGAGGAGCGTTGATAAACTCGCCAGCACCACCACAAGCTCCAGAGCAGTGTCAAGGCACTGCTGCGGCATGCCAGTCAAGACTTCCTGACCCCCTCCAAATGAGCAGTGCGCAACTAGCAAGGGCGAAGAGTCAGCTTTCACAGTGTTAGTTTTATTGCAACTCCAGGGTTCGGTTGAAAAAATCCTGTGGCAAAGGCCTGCTTTGCCGACTACTGACACAACGTGCACCCAGAAGCCCCAAGAATGCTTTCTTCCCCTTCCATGATCTTTGGATTTCGCTATAAATCCGAACTGACCTTCTCCGGTATAGTACGCCTTAATCCAAGCCTTAAATGTTGGTCATTCACCCCACCCGTGTGCATCACTCTTCTTTCTGTAGAATCGAAATGGCGTAATGGTGACTTGTTGTCAAGAGCTCTGTGCACTATCTACCCTTAATGCACAACATTGGGCCACCTGTTCACCCAAAGCGTTTTAACCTCCATACATGCACAACACGCGTGACATGATTAATGTTACACTTTTATGTGAGGCCATAAAACGGATGCATCTGACGGGCAGTGCATGTCGGGATCGAAAGCCGAAAGTCATTCCCAGTCCTCCTTCTCTTTCTTTTTCAACAAAGGGATTAATCATCCCATGGTTCTGGTACTTTTGACATTAGTGTGCCCTGGCTCTGCTTTGTCTTTTCTGGGTGCCTCCTCCTCCTTCAGGATATTTTCGACACCTTCTATTGAAATCCAAGTGCACACCAGCTAGCTTCCAGTACGGGGCAGTTGCACCTATCAGGCAAGGCTAGCCAACACTACCAAAGTAAATACCACCCTTTGATTTGCCTAGGAAACATATCTAGAATGGGAAATCACTCCCTGAGGAATACATCAAGGGGGGAGAAACTACGCCACACCCTTGTTCTGCTGTCCAGCTCACCTGTGCCTCCTCCCTAGCCACTCAGATGAAAGAGGCGTCACCTGACCAGTGAGATAGAGATGCTACCAAGTGGCTTAATTCCCTGACCTTTGTAGATATGCGTCTCTGAAAATGCCAATTGTTTCCCACTTTCACAATATTCATATACTGAATGGAAGCAAAAATAGCAACACCGGTTGGTAAATGCAGGTGACTCATCTCACCATCTGTCACAGTTTAAGAACAGACTTCTGCGCGTGGTCAGTACAGTACTCGAGGTTCATAGTAGCCTCAGTACTTATTCCATTACACGCGTGTGCGCGCGCACCCGTGTCAGCCATCGAACTGCCATGCACCTGCCATGGCTTGCTTTGCGTTCTGTCATGCATTGGACTGATGTGCGGTGCTTTTCACCCCTACCAGAATCTCGCACGACAGGGCTCCATGGAACACGGCCTTGAAGAGGCATAACGCGGTATGCTGCAACAGATCACAAGGGAAGCAGGCCCAGACTGGCCTTTGCGGGCACCGGGCAATCCCCTGGTTCGCCACAAGGGTGGGGGCCGGTTTTGGGCCCTGGGGGCCATTTTTGATACAGGGCCGTTTTTGCAGCATCAGCCCTGTAACAAAATCGGCCGAAAACCGGCCCCGCCAAAGAGCTCGGTCGCACCCCAGGGGGCCGGCCCAGCACTTTGCCAGGGCCGGTTTTGGTTCTCAGTCTGGCCCTGAAGGGAAGTCTGATGTATGCTGGGAATGTGCTTAACATTCAGGGGGACTTTTCTTCTGTGTGTCCTATTATCAGTATGCCTGTACTTTCTTTAACCCCCCCCCCCCACACACACACCACTCCTCCCTAGAGGCAGACTTCCAACAATTTCGTGCTTCCAGGGCAGTCCACATGTGCGCCTATAAGAGAGAATGAAAACTAACATTCAAATCAAAAGTCTACTTTTCCCCACCTTGCCATGTGAAGACCACAGTGTTGTGAAGTTAACAAGCACTGTGCAAATAGCTGCACTAATCTTCACAGCAATGAAAGTGGTAAGCTTCCGGGGAGTTATCAGCAGGTGAATGCTGCTAGAGAGTCCCAGGCAGCAGTTAACATCCCTCCTCCAGATGTAGCAGACAGCAGCGTATTATCTCTCCATGTACTGTTGCTTTTGAGCACCTGTGTGTTATCTCATGCTGTGCCTTTTCTGCTAATCACTCATTTTCCATAAATAAATTGTTTTTTCCCCCACCGCTCTCATTTTACTCACTCGCATCCTATCCTTTCTGGGCTTCCCTCTCTCACATGCTTGCACAGCTTTCTTCTGCTTATTTATTGGTTTTCCATTCATTCCACTCTCCTATTTTCACCTACTTTTTCCATTCACTCCACATCGCAAAACTGCATCGACTTTCAGTGCCTACGCATGAAAGTGCGGAAGTTTATATCTTCTATATGCCCTCACCACTTACAAATCATCAGAAGTAAGCATTAATTGAACTCCTTAAATGTTTTCTCGTTAACTTGGAATATGTGGGAATCTTCATTGATGCTTCTAGGATTCGTCATTTCACCCATAAAATAACTGGCACTTTAAATGTGAATTGTTATAATCAGCCCTCACCCACCATGAAAAAATGTATTGAAAAGGTAAACAAAGCCAAAAACGATTTCTGATTCTTTATGCATCCATAGTCATTTTCAGGTCGAGGATTCGAGACCTCCTTGTATTTTCAGTGATATCACCACCAAAGACCCTGATTTTATATGAAATACAAAGCTTAGGACTATACCATATCCCACTGAAAGGCAATATTTCTCTCCATGTGTTCCCATACCTGGCGTGTCACGCAGTTTGGTGCTTACTTTCCCTCCATGTTAAGAAGCGTAGATGTTTCAGCACCCAGGCTAATGTGCTGCATAGCTAAATACATATAAGGTCCCAGAGGCAAAACCGTTTGCATTGCAGTTTCTTTGAATAGGTCTCGCATTTACAAGAGTTTGAGCTATTGACAATTCCTTTTATTTATGTGTTAATTAGCAAAACAGATAAATAAAAGGCATTGTCATTTACAATGCCAATAGCTTAAACTCTTGCAAATGCGAGACCTATTGCATTGCAAATGCTTGTTAAACATACAGCTGTTGTTTACGGTATTTTTTATGTGAATGCTGCAGCTGATAATGTCACTGTGCAAAGAGACAAGCTTGCCAAAATCTAGGAAAGGACTGAAATCCTAGCTTTTCCCCATTACATTGACTTGACAGCTGTTGTCAAGCTTGGAAGTTTATTGAACAGTGACTCCTATAGTGCCTTGTACCTTCAGGGGATTTCTTTGTGCTCTAAAAATCACAAATGCAATTACTTAAGTATGGTATTCAAAGGAAGTGCTGTCTCTGCCACACTTGTGGTAACACTTTTCAATAGACTCTGGCCTCCTTACAGGCAATATCAATTTAGTTAAATACTTTGGAGTCTGGTGAACAAGACATTGGTGAAAGAATATTTTTGAAATAATATAAGAATTTCGGGCCTGATTTTGAGTTTGGCAGATGGACTGCTGTGCCATAAACATGACGGATATAACTGTATTACAAGTTCATTATGTCCTATGGTATTTGTAATAAGGGGATGGGATATCTGTCACATTTCTGATAGAGTAACCAATCCGCCAAACTTTACATTAGGCCCATAAAGAGCACAACCGTTAATTAAGAAAATACTAAAAAACATGGACAATGGTAATGTAAATCATAATTCATCCTGACATTCCTAGGTTTGCAGCTGCTACTCTATAATTAGACTGCATTGGACACCAGACACCATATGTATGTTAACACATAATGTGACAAAATATCGACTACCAAAACATTGTGACAGTAAATATATATATATATATATATATATATATATATATATATATATATATATATATATATATTACCTACTGGCGGTCGCCAGTAGGTATATATAGTTAGGATTTTTTTGAATAGAGATTTCTGAAAATTCTATGTTGAATAACTTTGGCGTTGATGGACAGAATTGGCTGAAATTTTCAGGAAAATGGCACATTTTGTTTCTGAGAGTCCCTTGAAAGTTTGGGGGGATTACGTCAAGTGGGGGCCGAGAAAAAAGGGGAGTCCCAAAACGTGTTTTTAACATTGAGTTTTCCATAGGGCGGTTGGACTCACTTTTAGCTCGAACGGCTGAATGGATTTCCACAAAACTTGGCAAAATTGTAGGGACTGGTAGCCCGATGTGCCTTTGTTATGTCTCAAGATATATGCTCCAGGGGTGTCACGAAAATTAACTTTGAAAAATATATATTGGGCTACATTGGGCTATATATATGTTAGAGCCCAAATGTAGCCCAATGTATCCCAATGTAGCCCAATGTAGCCCAAAGATGGCCACCAGAGACAAAAAAAACAAAAATAGCCCAAATATCAGCCAGATGTAGCCCAACTATAGCCCAGTGACAGAATGTCCCAGAGTGTTCTAAAGAACAACTAGAGCGCTAACAGTCTTACTTATGACAAAAGTATGGCACACCTGAAGTCATCTTGATTGGAACAAAGTGTTAACACTTAAAACATTTAATTTGCAAAGGAACAAAATGAAGGGGTTCATTTTGCCATAGAAATTATGATTAGTGCTGAAGAAAGAAAAATTAGGGCACATTTTGAGTGACTTCTCAAATCCTCTTATATTTCATTAAAAAAATTCTGATATGCAGTCTCCCAAGATGGCCACCAGAGACAAAAGAGCCCAAATGTAGCCCAAATATCAGCCAGATGTAGCCCAACTATAGCCCAATGACAGAATGTCCCAGAGTGTTCTAAAGAACAACTAGAACGCTAACAGTCTTACTTATGACAAAAGTATGGCACACCTGAAGTCATCTTGATTGAAATAAAGTGGTAACACTTAATACATTTAATTTGAAAAGGAACAAAATGAGGGGTTTCATTTTGCCATAGAAATGTTATATATATATATATATATATATATATATATATATATATATTGAAAAAACCATAGGTTATAGACCATATATAGTTAGGAATTAGCATTTACATAACCTTATTTTACTCACACAAAACCATTGGAATTCGCATATATAGTTAGTTGCACTAACTATATATCGCGCACCCGCAATCCACTGCTGATCATGTCACATATTACATCATTCATGACATGGTCAGTGACATCACTGATGACATCACTGATGACATCTCAAATGACATCACTGATAACATCACTGATGACAACATCCAGTGACTGTATGTTTCTGTAAAGGTAAAATATGTCTTACATATTGAAGAATGAGTGGATGTATAAGTGTCTGGATGAAGGACTTAGTAGGTGCATGACTGACTGTATGAGTGAGTGATTAAATGTGTCTCACTGAGTGCATGGGTTAGTGACTAAACTGTCTTAATTTGTGCATCATTATGTCTGTTGTTCTGTAAACTGCTGCATGTGTTGATCAGTAGCTATATGAGTAACTATATGGGTTATTGATTGGTTGCCCAAGTATTTGTATGGGAGACTGAGTGTGTGTGTGGGTGGCTGGGAGGTGTATGACTCTGTGCATAGATGTGTGAGCAGTTGATTCACTAGATGTATGGGTTCAAAAGTGCATGTGGAAACAGCTGTATGGGCGGTTGACTGTGTGCATGAGTATATTGGTGAGTGAATGGATATCTCAGTGCTACATGTCAAAGTAAGTGCATATGTAAAACACAGTACATGTAAGAGTTGACATATATAAATAACTGTGCATAAGAGCCAGTGAATGTGTGAGTGGCTGTATGGATCATTGTGAACTTGTATCAGGGATTGTATAAGAGAGTAAATATGTGTTAGTATATGTTTGAATAAGTAAGATGTGTATAACTGTATAGTTGAGGAAATGGAGGTGTGATTGATTCTTTGCATGACTGACTAGGTGTGTGAGTAACTCCATGGATGAGTGACAGTCTGTGAGTGTTTGTTTACACTGAGTGTATCTAAGGTTATATTAGAGTCTGAAGAGGTTCATCGTATTATCACATGAATGATGTCATCAGTGATGTGATCAGTAATGTCAAATGAGATGTCATCAGTGATGTCATCAGTGATGTCACTTGAGATGTCATCAGTGTTGTCATCAGTGATGTCATTTGAGATGTCATCAGTGATGTCATCAGTGATGTCATTTGAGATGTCATCAGCGATGTCATCAGTGATGTCATTTGAGATGTCATCAGTGATGTCACTGACCATGTCATGAATGATGTAATATGTGACATGATCAACAGTGGATTGCGGGTACGCGATATATACTTAGTGCAACTAACTATATATGCAAATTTCAATGGTTTTGTGTGAGTAAAATAAGGTTTTGTAAATGCTAATTCCTAACTATATATGGTCTATAACCTATGGTTTTTTCAGTGAATATATATATATATATATATATATATATATATGCTTTAGCAAAGGACCTTCAATTAAGAAGACGCCACACACCACTTCAAAGATTTTTCCTTAGTTGTTTATTTCCTGTAGGTTCCCCACCTACGCGTTTCAGACATGCACTGTCCTTGGTCACGGTTAACAAACAATTGTCCATCATTTGTGTTTGGTATTCATACTAACGTCACCTTATGGCTATTTACGATGCATTATGGGCTTAGTAGTACTTGGCTTGCTTTGCAGCTTATCTTGGTATTGTATAAAGCCGGTTTTCAACAGACTACGACACAATTGGATATTTAACAGTAACTTGTACCATATTTCAAGCAAATGTTATGCGCATGGATAAGACAGCCAGATAGTTGAACGTCCTTCTCGCAAAATGTGCGAGATCCATAACCACGCGCAAATTGTATAAATGACTGAGTGTCTGTGTGTGTGTTTGTAGATGTTTTTTTCTAAATACTGTAGTTTCCATTTTATTATTTTTTAAATAGATTTTTGTATCCAAGAAATCTATTTCTTTTTTGGATATTGAAAGTAAACTTTAGTCCCACTTCATTTTCATTCAAGACACAGTCACTTTTCATACCACAGGATACCTGTCGCTCCGTGACTGTGTTTTATTTATCTACAGGGTAACAACGTCATGATAAAAATCATCAGAACTGCATGTCCCAGAATTGCATGCGGTGAGCTCATCTGAGCTGCAGTGGACATAAAAGAGGGGATGTGTCTTGCAGTAACTGTTTGTATCCCAGCGTGCCTATGACAAAGGGCGCAAAGCCCGAAATGCGTCGGCACTGAAACGCTGTAAAGATTGATGGCACTGAATTTCTGTAAAAGCACGATGAAATGGAACAGAGCGCTTTTTAAAGGATTCGCCCTGCTGTGTGCGCTCTTCGCCGAGGGGCAAACTCTTTCTTTCAAATAATAATGCCGGTCCGGTTGTGAAGAGCACCACTGCAAAACGCAAAGCGGGTCCGTGGCTCGCTCACTTGAGAAGGCTGAAAAGGGAGCGACAGGTATCCTGTGGTATGAAAAGTGACTGTGTTTTATTTTATCTACAGGGTAACAACGTCATGCTAAAAGTCATCAGAACTGCATGTCCCAGAATTGCATGCGGCGAACTCAACTGAGCTGCAGTGGACATAAAAGAGGGCATGTGTCTTGCAGTAGCTGTTTGTATCCCAGCGTGCCTATGACAAAGGGCGCAAAGTCCGAAACGCATCAGCACTGAAACGCTGTAAAGATTGATGGCTCTGAATTTCTGTAAAAGATCAATGAAATGGAACAGAGCGCTTTTTAAAGGATTCACCCTGCTGCATGTGCTCTTCGCCTAGGGGCAAACTCTTTCTTTCATATATATATATATATATATTATTACCTACTGGCGGTCGCCAGTAGGTATATATAGTTAGGATTTTTTCCCTATGGGATTTCTGAAAATTCTATGTCTAATAACTTTGGCGTTTGTGGACGGAATCGGCTGAAATTTTCTGGAAAATGGCACATTTTGTTTCTGAGCAGCCCCTGAAAATTTGGGGGGTGTTCGGCAAGGGGGGGCTGAGATAAAAGAGGGGTCCCAAAACACGTTTTTCCCATGTTAATTTCCATAGGGCGGTTGGACTCACTTTTAGCTCGAACGGCTGAATGGATTTACACGAAACTTGGCAAAATTGTAGGGACTGTTAGCCCGATGTGCCTTTGCTAGGTCTCAATATATGTGCTTCAGTGGATTTTGAGAAATTAACGTTCAAAGTAAGATATATATCTGTAACAGCGCTCCGGGCAGCGATCCGGTTCGCGTACTTATCGCGTATCGGAACTTTGCGATGCGAAGCTGATTAGTTCTCCTGTGTCTGTCAACATTCTAAACAGTCCGGAGCGGCCGCCATCTTGTCTCTCGGTAGGATCGAGAGACAAGAGGAGGCCAAAACAAAGGGGGAAATTACCATAAGGGGGCATAGTAGATCCTCGTTGACCCCCTAGGTTTTATGTGGAGGTTTTAAAAGGGCCCAGCAGGGTCAAAATTTTTTTTTTTTTTTTTTTTTGCGCGATGAGCGCCTAGTACGCGAACCGGAAAGCGTTCTGGGCAGCGTACTATAAGGATAATAGAATGATACACTTTTCAAAGACTGTATGTTAATTGTTTGTTGTTTTTGTTGTTTTTTTTTGTTTTCTTTATTTTTAAAGTTTTTTTTTATTTTGATTGTTTTTCATAATTTATTAAACTTTCTAACATTTCAGTGTCTGAAATGTCATTATTTTCTTGAAATATTGTTTGCAATCTGTGAGGTTGTAAAATGTCCTCATTTTCAAGGAGGGCATCTACTGCTTGGACACATTGCAGCAGTTCATTATCCAAGCTTTCATCCATAAATTCCATGTCAATTTGTTCAATCAATTCTTGGCTGCTCTCTTGCAGGTCCATTTCAAAAGAAACTTGGTTTTCGCCTTCCATTTTGCCTGAAATTTGGATTAAAAAAATATATATTAGTAGAGATAGGGCACTGTTGGGATTAATTTTAGATAGGCAGTTTTTATCAGTGAATTTATCTTTTGGCAGTGTATAGTATCAGAGTGGAAGTAGGAATATAAAAAAGTGTATGTGATTTAACCAAGACAAGCCTAACTCCATTCATAACTATAACAGAGAAGTCTATCTAAATACATTACTACTACAGAGGGATAGTCTATATCTAGCAGAAAAAGTCTACTATATTAAGTTATAGTGCACAATATATTTCATTTTTAAAAATTATAACTTACCTTCACAAAGAAGTTGAAGTTTTTGGAAGCTATTGAAATGTTAATGTTAATGTTAATGTAAGCCAAACTTTTTGAGCGCACGGCTACCCCAAAGGGTGTCCCGGCGCTTTAGCAAAGAGGCCCCTAGAAACAGGAGAAACCAAAGGCAAACACACTACAGTTATCGCGGGTTACTTGGTGAAGAGCAGAGTCTTCAACTCCTTCCTGAAAGCCAGGAGGTTGTTTGCTTTCCGAAGGGAAAGTGGGAGCTCGTTCCACAGGCATGCTGTCACGTGTTGGAAGGAGCGACCTCCCATCCGGACACGTTTGACCACAGGCACCTCCATTTTGGCCAGTTCCGCCGACCGCAAAGACCTCCGTGGCACATAGAAAGCAGTACGCTTCCTCAGATAGTAAGGACCAATCGCATGGAGAGCTTTAAACGCCAAAGTGAGGAGTTTAAATCTAATTCTCCCAGCGATTGGCAGCCAGTGCAGCCTAGCTAAGAGCGCTGAGGCACTGGCTCTCCTGGGCAGGCCATAGATGGCTCTGGCCGCCGAATTCTGTACAATCTGCAGCCTAGATAACAGATACTTAGGTAGGCCCGCAAAGAGCGCATTTGCATAGTCCAGGCGTGATCCCACCAACGCCTGAACTACATTCCTACGGTACTGCAGTGAAAGCAGAGGAAGAAATTTCCTAAGCATCTTGAGGATGCTGAAACATTTCCCTGCTAATCCCAGGATGTGTGGACGAAAAGAGAGGTCATCGTCAAACACCACTCCGAGATTTTTTACCTGAGCAGATGGTGTCTCTGGGGGGAACATGTCCTGGGGCCACCATGTCTTCCAGCTCGGGTCTGGGGCACAGCCGAAGAAGAGCAGCTCAGACTTGTCTGAGTTGCATTTCAGGCTGTGCCGCTGAAACCACGCAAAGGCTGCGCTCAGACAGTCCTTGATTCTGCCGCCGTTGAAGACCACTCCCTTCCTGCAGGTGAACAAGAGCTGGGTGTCATCAGCGTATGAGATGACCCGGGCCCCAAACGCCTCCGCTACCTCCGCTAGAGGGGCCATATATATGTTAAAAATGGTGGGGCTCAAGATAGATCCTTGAGGCACCCCCACCTCCAGCGAAGGCATTTCGGCCGAGAACGGCGGAGCCCAGATCACCTGCCGGCGGTCGGCAAGAAAGGATTGAAACCAGTCCAGCACCGTCCCTCGCAGACCAATCTCCCTGAGTCTTGAGAGAAGGCCTACGTGTGGGACGGTGTCGAACGCCGCCGATAGGTCCAACATGACTAACATCGCCTTTCCCCCATGATCGAGTGTCTCCCTGATGGCGTCAGTAACCTCTACCAGAGCGGTCTCCGTGCTGTAGTTTGCACGAAAGCCGGACTGGGAGTCATGCAGCAGATTGTTGTTCTCAATAAAGGTGGATAGAGTATGCTGAACATGTTTCTCCAACACCTTCGGCAGAGCAGGGAGGAAATGTGATGTACAACAAGAAGTAGTAGTCAAAATGGCTGTGTTTTCTTCTCTTCCTTTATATATATTCAGGTATATAACCAATCAAATGTCAGGTAATAAAAGTAGAAAATGAAAGTAACATTTTCATTGGTTGTCAATTCCAACACTTCAGATGTGTTTTGTGAAGTAATTTACCTCACGGTACTTGGAGAGGTCTACAGGCTAAATGGCTAAATAAAATTTCAATCAAATTTGTGAGAATGAAAGGGATTGTTATGTAGTATGAGCTAATTTATATTTGGTGAGAGTGTCTCTAGTCGTTTTTCTGTAAATTACTTTCCCACCTTTTTTTTGGACCGCTTCCCGGAAAGCGGTCCGGTCCGCGAACTAGGAGCGTAACGGGAGTCCACCATTTTGTGTTTCGGTCGAATCAAGGTATAAAATGGAGGGTAAATAATGTTCTGAATGGGTAGAAGGGGGCATGGTACAAGTATTTTGCCCCCCTACGTTTTCTGAGGGTGGCTGAGGAGGACTATATGTGCGAAGAAAAAACTTTTTTTTTGAAATTTTGCGCGGTTAGCTTCCAGTTCGCGTACCGGATAGCGCTCTTTGAGCGTAGTTTGTTGAAAATTACAGAAAAAAGTTAGAAAAAAAATAATAAAAGTGTGTGATCAGATGAAGGGTAGCTCTGAGAAGAGCTTTTGGGTTTATGGTACATTTAGGTACTTATAAGTAGGTACCAATGCACAGTCTTAAATTCAGAATGAAAATTCTGTTGCCCTCATCTGAGAAGTGAACTCCATCTCCTCTGTAGATATCTTGCATGTAGTAACGCAAGTTATTGTTGTACAGAGAGCCCATTCCATGGTCTCTCATGAAAGCTGAAACAGATTTGTTTACATGCTTCCTCGCTTTCTCAATTTGTGGAGAAAATTGGTTGGACCACCTCCATTTCTGTCTTTGGCATATATTGGAATATACCAAGGCAGTTTGAGGAAAAAGTGCCATTAATTGCTCAAAGGTGTCCTTTAAAAGCATTTCCAGACCTACCCCTGTCAAAGTGCCCAAATCATTACCTCCACAGTGCACTATTAACAGGTCAGGTTTTGGCAAATGCATAAAGGTTTTCACCAATGGTATCAATTGGTGACATTTTAATCCTCTTTGGCCCAACCACTTAATTTCCACATCCTGTAAATTGAGGTTAGGTAAATTTCTGTTCTCAGCATACCTTTGAGCCCAGTGGATGTAACTATGTCCAACAATCCAGACCTTAAACATGGTGGGAGAAGGTTGTTCTGCAGTCAGATGAAGTGTGGTAATGAAAGGGCAGTTGAAACAGTAGGAGTTTGTAAAGAAAAAAAACTGTGGTTTTCAATGCTAATGAATCATTAGCAGTGATTGGTGCATTTCCATTTCTGAAAACAGAAAGTTAGGGTGCATGGATGTGTTCTTTGAAAGATGTAATTTGAATGGTCAAGGAAGAAACATTTAATGAAAGATTGCACTGGATATGCAGGTGCACTGAGAGTTCAGAGTTCAATTGAAACATTGTTGTGTGAATTTGCAAACATGAGAGGTCTTCCAGGAGGTGGTTGCTATGGAAAAAAGGCAGAGAGGGCAGAGGGGGGAAGGGTTTTGATTTGAAAAAAGTGAGGGAAGAGTTATGATTGGCTAATATGAGAGATATGTGAAATGAATATCTGTATTTCTGTGCTTTTAATAGCTGCAGCCTCTGGAGTGCATCCTTTTTCTTCTGCTGAAGACAATTTGGTGTATTTCTGAGACTGTTTTCAAAACTCAAAAAATATTTGCTAAGGTGAGAAAAGATGTATTTAATTTAGATAGAGAATAGTATGATTTAAGGAGAAAATGATGAAGAAAGCTGTGTTTTTAAAATGTGGTTTTGTCTCTAGTGATATACAAATAGAATTAGTTTCTTTGAGAAATTGTAATTGCATATTCGGTGTAGCATTCTGGCATGCAGTAACACAAGTTATTGTGGTACATGGAGCCCATTCCATGGTCTCTTATGTAAGCTGAAACAGATATGTTGTTTTTTAAAAACGATTTTAGAAATCAATTACATTTCCGGATATGTACTGCTAGAGCTTCATAGGTTGTTTTGGGCCATATTTATAAGGCATTTGAGTGTCTTTGATGTTATGTTTTCCTTTTTAAATGGAAAGTGTTCCTCATGGGGCAAGTGTCTTGTAAATACGCTCCCACTTGTGCTTTGCAAATTTAGATTTTGATTATGGGAGTTACATAGCCATGTTAATAATGTCCAAACAATGGTGGTAGGGCATTCAAGAAAACGCTTTCCTGTGTCTCTAGGACATTTTCAGTCCTTTCCTCTTGAATACAGGTATACAATTGATTTATATGCTGTGTTTAAAAACGAATTTTGAAATCAATTACATTTCTGAATATGTACTACTAGAGCTTCATAGGTTGTTTGGGGTCATATTTATAAGGCATTTGAGTGTCTTTGATGTTATTTTTCCCTTTTTAAATGGAAAGTGTTCCTCATGGGGCAAGTGTCTTGTAAACAAAACAGGTGATGGACCGAATGTGACCCAAGGTGGTGTGGAGTGGAAAATAACGATGGATTTAGGGCCAGATCCTTGGACTGGGGTGAGTGTGTGACATTGATCCACATTCTGTCCATCACTTGTTGTTTTTGCAAGTGTCTTGTAAATACGCTCCCACTTGCGCTTGGCAAATTTAGATTTTGATTATGGGAGTTATATAGCCATGTTAATAATGTCCAAACAATGGTGCTAGGGCATTCAAGAAAACGCTTTCATGTGTCTCAAGGACATTTTCAGTTATTTCCTCTTGAATACAGGTATACAATTGATTTATATGCTGGGTTTAAAAACGATTTTTGAAATCAATTACATTTCTGGATATGTACTGTTAGAGCTTCATAGGTTGTTTGGGGTCATATTTAGAAGGCATTTTAGTGTCTTTGATGTTATGTTTACCTTTTTAAATGGAAAGCGTTCCTCATGGGGCAAGTGTCTTGTAAATACGCTCCCACTTGCGCTTGGCAAATTTAGATTTTGATTATGGGAGTTACATAGCCATGTTAATAATGTCCCAAAAATGGTGCTAGGGCATTCCAGAAAACACTTTCATGTGTCTCAAGGACATTTTCAGTCATTTCTTCATGAATGCAGGTATACAATTGATTTATATGCTGTGTTTAAAAACGAATTTTGAAATCAATTAAATTTCTGAATATGTACTACTAGAGCTTCATAGGTTGTTTGGGGTCATACACCATTTTTGGGAAATTATTAACATGCCTATGTAACTCCCATAATCAAAATCTAAATTTGCCAACCGCAGGTGGGAGCGTATTTACAAGAAATTTGCACCATGAAGAACGTAAAATAGCATAATAGACACTCAAATGCCGTATAAATATGACCCAAAACAACCTATGAAGCACTAGCAGTACATATCCAGAAATGTAATGGTTTTCAAATAATGACTTACTTCATTGGTAGGCCTTCACATGTATTTTCTCCTTGGTTTTTTTCAGTGAAAATCTTATCTGCAACCATGTGTTGGCCTCACCTCAAATAAACAAAACAGGTGATGGACCGAATGTGGATCAATGACACACATTCACCCCAGTCCAAAGATCTGGGCCTAAACAAACCTTTAGATAGGCCACATCTTATCGTCATCCTGAATTAATCATTTAAAATATTAGGGAGTGATTTATGATTGTTCTATGCCTGTTTTGTACCATTGAGTGTCATTTTTGTGATGCAGTGCTGGTGCAAAAGATTTGCTATGTTAAATAATAAGTAGGGCATTAAGTTTTAGATGACTGTTATTCATTTACTGTTTGGTAATAGTGGTTAATAACATTTTTTATTATATTTTTCCACAGATTCAACTGCAGATCTTTTTTTTAATTTGAAAAATGCCAACGAAAAATCGTATTAGAAAGGCTAGAAAACGTCAAAGACAGCAGGATGATGTTTTATTGCAGCAGTCCTCTTCCCCAAATACTTTTCAAAACACCAAGAAAGGTCCGGGTAAGAGCACGAAATCATTCTTAAGAAATATTTGTAGTAAAAAAAGTATTTCTCCCAAAAAAATTTCTGTCCAGAAAAAGAAAAGCAATTTAAATGGAAAGGAAAGACCCATCAAAAATGTTACTGGTAGAGGAAGAGATAACTCTGTGCATGATAGTAGAAGGAAACAACAGTTTAGGGACATTCGAAATCGAATGTTCCGTAACAGGATAATAGTTAATTTATTGAAAAATATTAAAAAAAAAGGCCAACAGAAAGCGGCATTTTATAAGAAGAAGAAAAATGTAGAGAAAATTATTGATCATGCTTTTGAAATTAAGCGAAAGTTGTTTATTTTGGTAATCAATAGAATTAGGAAACTAAGCAAGGTAATTTCTGATTTCAAATCAAATAGTAGATGGAAGAGAGTAGTAAATCGTACTAACTTTTGTGAAGTTTTTTCCGGAGAATGGATGCATAGTTCAAGTTGTGAGGCATTTTTTAATGAGGAGAGTTATTTTCAGGATAATGATTTGGTGTTTGCAGTTGACACCAGTGGTCGAGCTTATGAAGTGAAGGATGGTTGTCCAGTTGAAAAAGAACAACTTGTGACAACAGAGACAGAAGAGGCGCTAAGTGATGAGGTTTTAGGAAGACGTCCTAAGGGTCCTGTGTACATTTGGAAGTGTAGTTCTATTTGCAGTGTGCGACAGGTTTCCATCAATTTGCTTTGTGATTTTATACGGACATTTAATAAGAAAAGTTTGAAGCAGAAAATAAAGTTGTTGCAAGATTTAGATCCTTGCAGAGTGAGACAAATGACAGGTTTGCGTGGTCATTCACTGGCTTGTCTTTCCAGGAGAGTATGCCAGAGTGTTTTTCATCATTTCAGGATGCTAGCAGTGCATCATAATAAAGTGAGAAAATTAGTGAGAATGTTGTATTATGCTAAGAGTCCAGCAATTATGGTTAAACAATTATGTGCTGCTCTTTTGCATGGTTCTGAAATAGATGTGAAGAATATTTGTGAAGAAATTGAGTTTTGTTACTTTGGTAGTAGAGATGAGAATGTTCAAATTGACCCAGAAGTAGAGGGTTATGTTGAAGATAATATACAGGTTTCTAGTTCAGATAATTTTCAGAAGGAAATTGCCACGTTTCAGATGAAATCAAGTGAGAGGCCTAATTTCACTTGTATATGTTGTCGACGCACTTATTATAAGAATCAGACTAAGTTAGTGGATTTATATGCAAAAACTGAAAGGGAAAATAATAGTGAATGGAAGGATTTTGCCACATACTTGATGGTAGAAAATTGTTTTGATTTGGGAGTGGACCAACGTGTGTGTACTTATTGTTGTAATAAATTAAATCAAAACCAGATGCCTGCTAGGGCAGTTCATAATAATCTGGAATTGGTTGAGATTCCTTCAGAATTGAAGGATTTAAATACTTATGAATCTATTTTGATTCAAAGTATCCATCCCTTTCAGGCTATTGTAAGAATGGAGCCAAAGACAGGGAAGTTGCCTCCAACAGATTTACAGAGAGGATTAAAGGGAAGAGTTGTTTATTTGCCTCTAGATTTGAACAAAAACATTAACACAATTGGAGTTGAGAAAGTGGAAGAGGAACCTCTGGTTATCTTGGTTAATGGGGTTCCGACAAAGAATAAGAAAATATGGCAAGATTTAGTGGATGTTAGGAAAGTGAAAAATGCAACTTTGTATTTGAAGAAAAATAATAAGTACTATAAGAATGTATATGTTGCAGAAGAGGAAGTAAGTGATGAAGAGGATAGCGTTTTGTGTGCTGGCCAAATTGAGAAAGTAGAGGTGTCTAATAGTGAAGAAATATATGAACATTATAGTGTTCATCCTTTGCATTCCAAGGAAGTCATGGGGAATGCTATTGAGTTGTTTCAAATGAAACAAGCCAAAGGGAGTCCCATTAGTGTTTGGGAGGAAAGTTTGGAAGCTCGGTGTTTCCCACAGCTATTTCCCACAGGTCAAGGAGGAAGATATGATGAGCGACCTCATCAAATTCCTGCGTCTGAATACCGGACTTTACGATTGTATGCAGAAGATCCTAGGTTTCGTCAATGCATTCCCTATTTGTTTCATCTCCTGTTTGAAAGCGATCTGTCAGGACTGTCATATGCAGTGAACCACATTTTAAAAAGTGGTATACAGATGCGAAACATCTCGGCAAGTGATTTTATGCATAAAATCAATGTCCAAGACAGTATTTTGGATTCTCACTTAATTAATCTCATGGCGTGTCAGCGTGGTACTAATGAGTACTGGTACCGTCGTCATGGTGATTTAAAATGTATGATGAGGAACTTAGGAACTCCGACATGGTTCCTCACTCTGAGCTGTGCCGAGTATGGCTGGGAAGACTTACTTGAATTTCTACGAGAGGCAAATGGAAATATTGAAAACATTGAATTCAAGACACCTGGAGAACTGTGTTCTGTGGATCCAGTGAATGTATGCAGGTACTTCAATCATAGATTTGAAGCTATGATGTCTTTCATCACAAATAAGAAGAATCCACCTCTTGGAGAGGTGTTGGATTTCTTCTGGAGAAAGGAGTACCAAGCAAGAGGTGCCCCTCATATACATATGTTGTTGTGGATCAAGGATGCACCTAAATTTGGAACAGATCCGGATGACTTAGTGATGAATTTCATAGAACAGTATTCTACGTGTGCTGTTCCAAACGCAACGGAGAAGAAAAGCCTAAGAGAACAAGTTCTACGTTTCCAAAGCCATCGTTGTGGAAAGTACTGTCGTCGTAAATTCAGAAACAAGGACAAGTTCTACACCAAATGTTGTTTCAACTTTCCACGACCGGTGATTTCTAAAGGTAGAGTGAACAGTTTGATGTCTTCGCTGCGACATAATGTGATGAGGAAATCACCCAAGAATACATACAATTTGAAAAGGAACGAAGAGTCCAAGTACATCAATGACTACAACCCAGTGATTTTGTCCATGTGGAATGCTAACATGGATATACAGTTTGTGGCTGACAACTGTATGGCTGTGGCTCGGTATGTGACATCTTACATCACCAATAAAGAAAAGACAGAACTGAAGGATATGTGGGAGGACATTTCCCATGAAAAGAGCCTCAGCAAGAAGTTGTACAGTTTCAGTCTGAAGATGTTGTCGCATCGAGAAATCGGAGCTTACGAATGTTCTGATCGATTGTCTTCAGCAAGTCTCTATGCCAAATCCAGGAGTATCGTTTGGGCGAGTCTTGGTCTTGCTGCAACGCGAAATCGAGTTCTAAAACCTGTCCGGGAAATTGAGTATTTGGCAGAAAAGGAACCAAACAGTACCGACATTTTGAAGACCAACATGTTGGATACATATTATCCAAATCGAAGCAGTCACCTTGAGAATGTTTGTCTATATGAGGTTCTCCAAAATTATATATTCAAGAGGAACATCAAAGAAGATATTGAGAAAGGAGTGTATGCTGTAATTGGAAGTGAGGGATGCCTGGTCAAGCAAAGAAAATGGCAATTAGTAAACCATCGAAAATTGAGCGGTGAATCTCCAGAAAAAAAGGAGTTTTTCTATTTAGCACTTTTGCAACTTTTCAAGCCTTGGCGTGCAGAAGAGGAACTGCTTGGAGATTTCCTCTGTTACGAAGACTCTTTCACTGCTGCTAAGGAGACCATAGAATGTCCTGCTTTTCCCAAATATCAAGAAATGCTAACTTTGGAAATTGAGCAGGAAGCAACGATTGCAGCCGAGATTGCCAGAGACAGTTCTCAGGACAGTCAGAGTTCTGTTTCATTGAGTCAAGATCCACTTGAAGGACCTATTATCGAAAATGAAGCTGCCACTGCTATGAATGAAGTGGAAAGAGCCATGGCACATGCTCAGGAGGATTCAGTTAACTTAGAAGACTTGGAAAAACAACTCAACGTTGAGCAGAGGAAAATATATGATGAAGTTACCAAGCAAATTGAGCACGGATTAAGTCATGAGAAGAAAGAGTGCTCATGTACATCGTTGAAGCCTGTCCGACTGTACGTGAGTGGAGAAGCGGGAACTGGAAAAAGTTTCCTCATTAAAGCAATTTCTTGTTATTTGCAGGAAAGGACTGAGTCATCGCTGTCTTGTGTTGTCACCGCTCCTACTGGACTGGCAGCACATAACATTAAAGGTATTACTTTGCATCGTCTACTGATGCTGCCAGTGGAGCATGACAACAAATTACAATACCACAAGTTATCTGGGGATGCTTGCTGTGAAGTTTCAAGAGTCTTGAGGAAAATGAAACTACTTATCATTGACGAAGTAAGCATGGTTTCCAATGTCATGCTTGCCTTTGTGCATTTGAGAATGCAAGAAGTACTTAAAACTGAATATGATGTGTTATTTGGTGACAAACACATCATTGTTTTTGGAGATCTTCTGCAGCTGACACCAGTAAAAGGTCAACCTGTGTTCAAAATACTCACGCATGAAGATACCAGGAAGTGCCTAGGGAGCATTGGCAACGTCAATATATGGTTAAACTTCAATTATGCTGAACTGCATGAAAATATGCGTCAGGCAAAGGATGAAGATTACAAGAATATTCTACAAGATATTAGAATTGGAAAAGTGACCGAGCATGGGAAAGAAGCTTTAAATGCACGATTACTGTCAAATTTATATCCCAAACAAGAGATTGTGCCTGAGAATATTTTTCAGAAAATTACTGAGAAGAAATCCGGGATATGTTTGATGCCAACTCTTGCAGAATGTGCCATCTTCAACAACAAAATGTTGAATTTAGAAAAGCAAGAGATTGTGAAACTTGAAGCTATCGACAAAATAGAGCATATGGGATCAACAATTATTTTGTCAGAGAATTTGAAATCAAAATTGGATTCATTAGAGAAGACTATATCTAAAACTGCGGGTTTTGAAAAGACTCTGAATGTGTGCTTAAATTGCCGAATCATTTTGAGAAGGAATTTACATGTAGAAAGAGGTCTGGTAAATGGATCAATGGGTAATGTTGTTGATTTTGAGAAATACAGAAATAGAGATGGAATAGAATTTTTAAAAATTAAATTTGATGGCATTGAGGAAGTACAGCTAATTGGTCGTTGTTCTGCTAGGTTTTTGCTTGTTAAAGACTTATATGTTTGCCGTAAACAGTTTCCTGTTTGCTTGGCGTATGCGGTGACAATCCATAAATCGCAAGGTTTAAGTGTAGACAGTGCATTGGTGAATATTGGCAGTTCTGTGTTCAAGGAGGGTATGGCATATGTGGCATTGTCACGAGTTAGAACTTTATCGGGATTGTACTTGATTGACTGTGATGTCACAAACATTTGTGCGGATCTAGATTGTGTTAAGGAATACAATAGGTTAAGAAGAGAGTATGCGCCACATTTGCCTCAATATCCTTTGTTTGAGAAACGTGTGGTAGGCCGGAAACGTAGAAATATCAGTAATAGTAGGGAGGTTGTAGCAAAAAGACCAAAAGTCAATGAACCAAAAATTGCTAGCAGAAATAAAGTGGATTCTGTTGAAGATGTTGTCGGTTTTCAATTTGAAAACAGTTCTGGTGTCAACTGCTATGCAAATGTAGTGGTTAATGTTCTCTTTTCACTAGAGAGTTTAAAAGAACAGATTCTGTTGAATTCAGAACAAATTTTATGCTGTTTGTTGAATTCTGTTTTCGAGAAATGTAGCACTGATCGAACAAAAGTAGAAAGTGTGTCTGAAGTTCGTTATCTGTTAGATGAATGTTCAGGTCAAACAGACTTCTCTGAAAATAATCAGCAAGATTGTCAGGAGTTTTTAATGTATATGCTTGATGTATTGCAAGATGAGGGTGTAGATGTAGATCACTTGTTTGGGCTTTCTTATCAATGGCAGCATGACTGCGAGAACTGTATGGTATCAAGTACTACTAGTGTAGACTCAGAAAGATTTATATATTTAACTTTGCCAGACAGTAAATCAGTGTCCTTTAATAAGCTAGTAAATGCAGCGGATCACAACATGGAGTGTAGCCAATGTAAATGTGATATGATGTCAACATTATTTATACGTAGATATGGCCAGTATGTCATTTTAATGATCCAACGATGTAGGCCTGATGGATCAAAATTGTCAACTTTAATAAAAAAAATTGTGGCTTCTCAGCTGTCAATATCAGGGAGGACTTTTGTAACTGTAGCAATTATCTATCACGATGGTCCTTCAACAACATCAGGACATTATACAGCTTATTTAAAGTCTCGAAACGGCTGGTCATTCTGCAATGATTCCGTTGTAACTTTCAAAAAAAAATTGCCGTTTGACCTTAAAAATTCTTACCTGGTGTTTTTAAAACCAAAATTTTAAAGAAAGAATTTTGGGATTTCCTGTGAGGAATTGGAAATTGTTCATCAAGTAGAGGGAATGTAAGTCTGCAATGCTGTCTAGATTATTGGTCCAAAACTTTTAATTATAATGTCAATTTTAAAATCCAACTATATAAACCTGATGCAAGTAAGTCTGCTTCATAGTAAGCAGTATCAGTGTCATAGGAAAAGGAGAACATGAGTGACAAAGAAGAGTAAGATATTAGTAGTCCAGGATTGTGAAAATAATCTCAAATGTTTTCTTTTTGAAAGATGCGAAAATAGAAAATGACGGGATTTGATTGGAAGAATTACAAGAGTTGCGAATCGCTGCAACATGATTTGGCCTAGTGGAAACATGTGATAGAATGTGAGAAGTCTTTTCTTGTATGTAACATATTTTTCGAAATGATGGAGGTTTTCTTTCAGAAAGTGGCGGGCTGAAAATATTTATAGCACAACAGAGTGGATGCTGTTCATAGGAGATCCTTCGACGTTATTGAAAGTAAGTTAATTTTAAGGAGTTTTGAATTCAGATTTCTTAGTTTGTATGGGTTTTTTAAACACAATCATTTTGATTGTGTTTTTTTTTCCCCGCTGTTACATGATGAATACCTTCAAGTCACTGATTTAAGTGAAATTTGATACATTCTGAGAACAGCAAAAATAAACCATTTAACATGTATAATTAATGTTCTGCTTTTTGTACTTATGATATACATTTAGAAATGTGAGGTAGATATGGAGAAACTGAGTCTTCTGTAAGTGTCAATTTTAATGCTTACAGTGCTGTACTTCTGGGTACTGTTTTTTTTTAAAAAAAGAAATAGGCCTCACCTCAAAGAAAGCTCTTGAAAGCACACATCTTATTTGCATCCTGAAACAATCATTTAAAATGTTAGACACAATTTCATGATGGCTTTACATCTCTTTTGCGCTGCTATTGCATCACTATTGTGAGACATAAGCAATGCAAAAGAAGCATCATGTTTCAAAATAGGCCTCATTTCATCAGCATGAAGATACTGTTTGTTTAAAATAAATATCTTTAGGATTGTGTACGGGTCGTAGAGAAGTAGAGGCTTCTGTAAGTGTCAAAGTTGTTTAAAAACTGTTTCTTCTTGAACCTTTTCCCTTCTTTTTTTTAATTTTTAAATACATGTTTTAATATTTTTGGAAATGTTTGTTCTCTCTTTTACAGATTGAATGTATGAAAAATTTTCTTTAAAAGTTAACAAGAATTAAAAGGTAAATGTTTTCTACTTTTTTAACCCGCATTCCACTGCTGATGATGTCACTGACTATGTTATGAATGATGTAATAAGTGGGCATGTTTTACTACAATGGTAGGTCTTCACATCTATTATCTCCTCTGTATTCTTCAACAAGCATAAATTTGATATGCAACCCAGAGTACGGTTCACCTTAAACAAACTTTTAGAGAGGACACACCTTATCGTCACCCTCAATCAATCATTTAATCTATCACATTTAACATCTATTAGTTCTACTGCTTCATTTCTTTAATCTTTACTTTCCTGTGTTTGCTACTTCTCTCATTCCTTTCTCTATTACTTAATTATTCTACTCCTTCCAGTATTTTTCTCACTCCCTCTCTTCTTATACTTCTTCATTATTATTCACTAATTCTGTCTCTATTAATGTTACTGTTTCTGAATGATCTCCAAAAAAATTTAAAACAAGAACAGTAAGTATAAGGATAGGAAAAGACATTTATG
This sequence comes from Lissotriton vulgaris, assembly GCF_964263255.1. Taxonomy (NCBI): domain Eukaryota; kingdom Metazoa; phylum Chordata; class Amphibia; order Caudata; family Salamandridae; genus Lissotriton; species Lissotriton vulgaris. The sequence goes on from NC_141695.1 coordinate 1,377,447,078, forward strand.
TTACAAGAAAGACAGCTATAGGAAGTAAGCAAAAGATACTGTTACTCGCAATCCACTGCTGATGATGTCACTGACCATGTCAAAAATTATGTAATATATGACATGATCAGAAGTGAATTGCGGGTAACAGTATCTTTTCTTTACTCCCTATAGCTGTCTTTTTTGTAACATAACTGTCTGTTTCCTTTCCTTATACTTACTGTTCTTTTTTTTAAAAAAATTTTTTTGGTTCGCTCCTGGTTCGCGTACCGGAGTGCGAACTGGGAGCGAACTAAAAGAAATAGAGCTTGGCAGAGTTCAAAGAATTCTACCAATTTTTTTTATAATGGGGAGGTAGTTCTGAAAAGAACTTTTTTTTTGTTTTTGTTGTTTTAAATTTTTTTTTTAGTTTTCTGAACATTTTTTATTTTTTTCTGAACATTTTGTATTTTTTTTTATTTTTTGGGGGGAGGGGGAAAACAAAAATGATTCATCGAAGAGGGCTCAACAGGAGCAACAAAAAAAAGAAGAATTTATTTTTCGGGGGCGTTTTGGACATACATGATTTTTGATTGCTCTTATTATAAGAGTTATGCTACTTTCGCGGTAGCATAATATTTGATTGCACCTCACACAAACTTGTTTCACTTCCCCCATGTCCATTTGAATATTCGGGATCAACTCCCTTGCTTCTGGTCCCGAAACTTCTGGCACGACCGATCTTCTGGCTATTGCTGGGGAATTCTGTTGTTCGTCCCGAAGCTGAGCAGCACTATAATTATTTGGGTGCCACCTGCTCATGTGCCTGTGCATAGTAAAATTCCCATAACTATATTTTTTGTCCGTCCCTCTTGAAAGACGATCATCACAGATACGGCAAAAGACATATCTGGCGTTCACTTTCTTTTGCCCTGGTGGAAATTAAAAAAATTGCCAGATGAAATTTTCCTTCCTGTTGTACCTCCTGGGCTCCTCTGGCAAATATTCAGGCTCTTCCTCCTCTTCCTGATCTTCCTCTTCTTGAAAGATTGGTTGAGTAGGTGGTCCTTTCTTTCCATGAGGAGGTGGAGGTGGTGGTGGGGGAACACTACCAGAAGCAACAACAGAAGCCATTTCTCTGGAATGTACAAAGGTCTTTCTCTCACCAAGATGAAAGTCAGAGTGAGGAAAGAAGGAGGGGTTTTCATCATTTGGGAAAAGCCAAAGTTCTAAACCAATGAAAAGTGTTAATTTTAGATCACATGACCTAGTATTACATCATTAGGAAACCAAAAGTGAAATGAACCAATGAAAAGTGTTATTACCGAGTCACATGACCTGCTGTGTTTACGTTTCGCGCTTTGCGCCGCTTTCCGGTCCGCTTCCGGGTCCGCTAACTTGGCGCGTCCGATGACGTATTACGCGACAACGCAAAACGTCATTCTAACGTAACAGTTACGCTAAAAGAACGTTTACCGGTTCGCGGACTGGGAGCAGAACAAAAAATATTTTTTAAAAAAATGTATTAAAAACATGTAAAATATATTTTAAGATTTAAAAAAGAATACATTTTACAGCTACAGATATTAGCTTTCAAAAAACCATTGAAATTCAATGAAAAAACCATAGGTTATAGAGAATATATAGTTAAGAATTAGCATTTACAAAACCTTAAAAATTCACTGAAAAAACCATAGGTTATAAACCATATATAGTTAGGGAATAGCATTTTCAAAACCTTATTTTACTCGCATAAAACCATTGAAATTCCATATATAGTTAGATGCGCTAACTATATATCGCGCACCCGCAATCCACTGCTGATGATGTCACATATTACATCATTCATGACATGGTCAGTGACATCACTGATGACATCACTGATGACATCTCAAATGACATCAGTGATGACATCACTGATGACAACTCAAATGACATCACTGACAACATCACAGATGACATCATTTATGTGTTAATACGATGAACCTCTACAGACTCTGATATATCCTTAGATACACTCAGTGAAAACAGACACTCACAGATTGTCACTCATCCATGGAGTTACTCATACACCTAGACAGTCATGCAAAGAATCAATCACACCTCCAATTCCTCAACTATACAGTTATACACACCTTACTTATTGAAACATATTCTAACACATATTTACTCTCTTATACAATCACTGATACAAGTTTTCAATGATCCATGCAGCCACTCACACATTCACTGGCTCTTAAACACAGTAATTTATATATATCAACTATCGCATGTACTGTGTTTTACATATGTACTTACTTTGACATGTAGCATTGAGATATCCAATCACTCACCAATACACTCATGCACACAGTCAACCACCCATACAGCTGTTTCCACATGCAGTTTTGAACCCATACATCTATTGAATCAGCTGTTCACACATCTATGCACAGAGTCACACACCTCCTAGCCACTCACACACATACTCAGTCTCCCATACAAATACTTGGGCAACCAATCAATAATCCATATAGTTACTCATATAGCTACTGATCAACACATGCAGCAGTTTACAGAACAACAGACATAATGATGCACAAATTAGGACAGTTTAGTCACTAACCCATGCTCTCAGTGAGACACATTTAATCACTCTCTCATACAGTCAGTCATGCACCTACTAAATCCTTCATCCAGACACTTATACATCCACTCATTCTTCAATATGTAAGACATATTTTAACTTTACAGAAACATACAGTCACTGGATGATGTCATCAGTGATGTCATCAGTGATGTCACTGACCATGTCATGAATGATGTAATATGTGACATCATCAGCAGTGGATTGCGGGTGCGCGATATATAGTTAGCGCATCTAACTATATATGGAATTTCAATGGTTTTATGCGAGTAAAATAAGGTTTTGAAAATGCTATTCCCTAACTATATATGGTTTATAACCTATGGTTTTTTCAGTGAATATATATATATATTCACTGAAAAAACCATAGGTTATAGACCATATATAGTTAGGGATTAGCATTTACAAAATCTTATTTTACTCGCACAAACCATTGAAATACGCATATATAGTTAGTTGCACTAACTATATATCGCGCACCCGCAATCCACTGCTGATGATGTCACATATTACATCATTCATGACATGGTCAGTGACATCACTGATGACATCACTGTTGACAACTCAAATGACATCACTGACAACTTCACAGATGACATCATTCATCTGTTAATACGATGAACCTCTACAGACTCTGATATAACCTTAGATACACTCAGTGAAAACAGACACTCACAGATTGTCACTCATCCATGGAGTTACTCATACACTTAGACAGTCATGCAAAGAATCAATCACACCTCCATTTCCTCAACTATACAGTTATACACACCTTACCTATTCAAACATATTTCAACACATATTTACTCTCTTATACAATCACTGATACAAGTTCACAATGATCCATGCAGCCACTCACACATTCACTAGCTCTTATATACAGTAATTTATATATGTCAACTCTCGCATATACTGTGTGTTAAATATGTACTTACTTTGACATGTAGCACTGAGAAATCAATCACTCACCAATACACTCATGAACACAGTGAACTACCCATAGAGCTGTTTCCACATGCAGTTTTTAACCCATACATCTAGTGAATCAACTGTTCACACATCTATGCACAGAGTCACACACCTCCCAGCCACCCATACACACACACTCAGTCTCCCATACAAATACTTGGGCAACCAATCAATAACCCATATAGTTACTCATATAGCTACTGATCAACACATGCAGCAGTTTACAGAACAACAGACATAATGATGTACAAATTAAGACAGTTTAGTCACTAACCCATGCACTCAGTGAGACACATCTAATCACTCACTCATACAATCAGTCATGCACCTACTAAATCCTTCATCCAGACCCTTATACATCCACTCATTCTTCAATATGTAAGACATATTTTAACTCTACAGAAACATACAGTAACTGGATGTTGTCATCAGTGATGTCACTGACCATGTCATGAATGATGTAATATGTGACATCATCAGCAGTGGATTGTGGGTGCGCGATATATAGTTAGTGCAACTAACTATATATGCGAATTTCAATGGTTTTGTGCGAGTAAAATAAGGTTTTGTAAATGCTAATCCCTAACTATATATGGTCTATAACCTATAGTTTTTTCAGTGAATTTTTAAGGTTTTGTAAATGCTAATTCCTAACTATATATGGTCTATAACCTATGGTTTGTTTCAGTGAATTTCAATGGTTTTTTAATCGCAAATATCAAAAGCTGTAAAATGTATTCTTATTTTAATGCAAAAATTTATTTTATATGTTTTTAATCAAAAAATTGTATGCATCTGCCAAACCCTGACCTCTTAATAGTGCACTGTGGTGGAAATGATTTGGGCACTATGACTGGGGTTGGTCTGGAAATGCTTTTAAAGAACACCTTTCATCAATTGATGACACTTTTCCCCCAAACTGCCTTGGTATATTCCAATATATGCCAAAGACAGAAATGGAAGTGGTCCAACCAAGTTTTTCTACAATTTGAGAAAGCACGGAAACATGTGAATAAATCTGTTTCTGCTTACATGAGAGACTATGGAATGGGTTTAATATACAACAATAACTTGCGTTACAACATTCAGGACATCTACAGAAGAGATGGTGTGCACTTCTCCGATGAAGGGAATAGAATATTCGTCCTTTATTTAAAACTGTGCATTCGAACCTACTTGTAGGTACCTAAATTAGCCACAGAACCCAATAGCTCTTTTCAGAGCTACCCTACCTCTGATCATTCAAAACGTTTATCTTTTTCTAACTTGTTTTTTTTTTCACCAAAGTACGCTCCCCGGTTCGCTTACCGGTGCGCGTACCGGGCGCTCCCCCCGCGAAATCTTCAAAATGTGTATTTTTTTATTTTTGCATATATCAGCGTCCTAATCCCCCCTCAGAAAACCTAGAGGGTCACAAAGTGTCTACCGTGCCCCCTTCTACCCATTCCGAACATTGTTTGTCCTCCATCTTGTGTCTTAATTCTACCGATACTCAAAATGGAGGACTCCCGTAACGCTGCCAGTTCGCGTACCGGGGAGCGCACCGGTAAGCGCTCGATAAAAAAAGGTGGGAAAGTAATTTACAGAAAAACCACTACAGACACTTTCATCAAATATAGAATAGGCCCTACTACATAGCAGTCCCTACCATTTCCCCAAATTTGATGGAATTCCATTTAGAAAATTATGCTGTAAGCCTAACTAAATATCCTGAGGTAAATTACCTAACAAAAACACTTATGAAGTGTTAGACTTGACAACCAATTAAAATGCTACTTTCAATATCTTCTATTATTTCATGACATTTGATTGGTTATGTACCTGAATATATATAAAGAAAGAGAGAGAAACACAGCCATTTTGACTACTACTTCTTGAAGTACATATCAAGTGCATTTCAACTGAGAACTTAAACTTCTATTTGAAAGGGAAGATGTTATTTTAAAAACTGAAGTATGTTCTGTACTTTAAGTTAATTAGGAAAACATTTTCTGATAGTTATATACTATCCCTCTGTAATACTTATAGAATAAAATAGACTTCTCTGTTTTAGTTATGGATGGAGTTAGGCTTGCTTGTATAATTAAGAATTGACTTAGACTTTTTCACATACATTTTTTGATATTTCTACTTCCAGTCTGATACCATACACTGCCCAAAGAAAAAATCACTGTTTAAAAAACCAAACTACCTGTCTGCACTTAAACCCAACAGTGCCCTATCTGTACTGATATTTTTTTTTAATTCATTTTACAGCAAAGAAATGGAAGGAGAACAAAAAAATAATGTGGAAATTGTTGCAGAATGCAACCAAGATACAGATAATGAATCAGAATTCTTTGATGAATCAATGGACATAGAACTTCTGCAATGTGTTGAAGCTGTGGATTTCTTAATTGAAAGTGAGACACAATCTGACCAAGAATTATTAGAAGTTCTTTTTAATTTTGAAAACAAATCAGAAAAATAAATTTATATTTAATAATTCAAAAATTGTTTGAGACATTATTCATTTTTATATGTATTTTTTAAACTAGTAGCAAATTGATTATAATGTTAAATTAGACTTTAAATATACTGTGCAACTCTAAGTTTGCTCATAGTTACTTCCTTTCTTCCACTATATCATCTCCAATGTGTATTTAACATCTCTTTATCATCTCCTGCCTCCATGGTGTTTCTGCTTTCCTGACAGACTACGCTATGAATTCCATATACCACAATAACTTCTGGAACAACCTCCAAGATATCTACAAAGGAAACAATGTATTTTTATTTTTAGACTCTGCATTTTTACCTACATGTTGGTACTTAAATAAAAAAAATAAAAAATAACAATCAATAAACATAGAATATTTGAACATTCTTTCATCGCATTTTCCCAATATTACACTTCCCGGACCGCTTCCCGGTGCGCGTACCGAGCGCTCCCCCCGCAGAAAAAAAAAACAATAATTTTTTTTTTTTTTGCCCCGCGGGGCCCTTTTAAAGCCCCCTCATCAAACCTAGGGGGTCAGGGAGGATGTACTCTGCCCCCTTATGCTCATTTCCCCCTTTGTTTTTGCCACATCTTGTGTCTCGATCCTACCGAGACACAAGATGGCGGCCGCTCCGGACTGTTTCGAATGTTGACAGACACCCGACAACCAATCAGCTTCGCTTCGCGAAGTTCCATTACGCGTCAGGTACACGAACCAGAGCGCTAACCGGAGCGCTGTTACAGATATATCTGTTTTTTAAAATGGTATTTTCTCAAAATCCACTGGAGCACATATATTGAGACATAGCAAAGGCACGTCGGGCAAACCATATCTACAATTTTGCCAAGTTTTGTGTAAATCCATTCAGCCGTTCGAGCTAAAAGTGATTCCAACCGCCCTATGGAAAAATGAATGGGAAAAAACGCGTTTTGGGACCCCCCTTTTTTCTCGGCCCCCCCTTGACGAAACCCCCCCATATTTTCAGGGGCTACTCAGAAACAAAATGTGCCATTTTCCTGACAATTTCAGCCAATTCCGTCCACAAACGCCAAAGTTATTCGACATAGAATTTTCAGAAATCCCATAGGAAAAAAATCCTAACTATATATACCTACTGGCGACCGCCAGTTGGTAATATATATATATATATATATATATATATATATATATATATATATATATATATATATATATATACACACACAAAACATGATTTATGACCTTATATTTATTACAGTGGATTAAATTACATGATCATTAAAGAATGCTACCACACTGTGTGCCAAATGAATCTACCAGAAGCCTTGCAGTGCACAACAAAGGAGTTTAATGTAAAACACCCTTTTGACTAGAGTACTCACTTAGTTTATGTAACACAATGGTACTCTTGCAACCTCTTGTTCATATCATATTTTTAGATTACTTGACCATTTATTTATTTATTTATCTATTTTCATTAGCATTTGGGCAATATACAGTTCCAGTCCATGCACAAGTGTAACTCAATCCAGGCTGTCGTCCATTGGCTCCACAATAGAGACATTATCACTGTTTCTCATTTCAGGGCTACATGGGCATTTTATAATACCTTGAGCAGCATAATATTGATATTGTCCTAGGATACTGTAGGAGTGCATCATAACCATGTGTAGTCAGTATTCAAAGAAATTCTGTGTTACTAATGAGGCGAAACCTAATGAGACTTTTAAATGTGGTGCATAGAACTGTGACTAAGAAAAGTTTCTGCAACATTGTAAGAGAAATGAAATCTTATATTGTGTCTCATATTGAAACTGATAAAATAAAGTTTATGTGTAGGCTAATGTGTAGGCATTTATAAGTGTAGTAAGAAATCACATTCATATTCGTGTATTTTGAGATAACATCTTTACTGTAATCTTAGCAAATTATTGATGAAGAAACTGCTTTTCACATGTGTTTAGAAATGTGTACACATTTGTAACCCTGTGCACCATTAAGAAGACATGATTTTCAGGCCTCAAGAACAGTTTCAGTGCAAGCTCAACATTTAAGTGTAACATCTATTTTGTATGTAGGTAGAATGTGTTTGCTTGTATTTTTGTTTCTATTGCAGGTGCGAATAAAGCTTCATTAGTTAGTAAAAGAAGGGTTTGTGTTTCAATGAGATAGTGAGGTATGTAAAGATGGGAGTTTGGCAAGGAGAACGCAGTAACGAGCAAGGCGGCGAGTTCCCATGACGGAGTAGAAGAAAGGCCAAGGATAAATAAAGTAGCAACTCATCAATATGGGAAAGGTGGTGCCAGTAGACAATCGTGCTGAAATCGGGTACAGTTACTAGAGCTGATCACATGATTTACCTTGAATGCAAATAATATCTTATGCTGTGACTTAGTGAGGGACACAGAGACATCTTAGGGCTTTATGAGATTCAGACCTCTTCTTCTGCTTTGTGTGTCTTTAAGTTACATGATCCTTAGTTGGTGTTTCCCCTACTTAAGACTCTGACAGCTGACACCTTTCTATTTTCCATTCTCATTTAATGCGTCTTAGTTTAGGGTTGTTCGTTTTAAGGTAGTGCAGGGAAAGATAGCACGCACATGTGTACTTTCGAACATCAACTGATGCAATTTAATGTTCAATTCTTTCTCCTGATCATTTGCATCGCTATAACTGAATTAGTTGTGTGCTTTTTATTATATAGGTTAAAGCTCTTTAGGATATTTGGACTTATTCTGTTTATTCTATATTTCTATACTGTGATGCTAAAACAGGTTACTTTCAATCTATTATTTTTCAATTTATAATTAAACCTACTAAACTCAATTTTAATTGTCGGGTAGTTATTGTGTAGCCAAATTGGTTACACTGTGATGTGATTGAATTGTGATTGATTTCTCCCCTCTTACCTCTCAAGCAGCTAAAAAGACCACCGGGTTCAGTGGGGATATTTAAGAGGGCCTAAGCTTTCTCATGCCCTTATCTTGAGATTACCGAATGTGAAATAGAAATTGTAGCATTTTCTTCACTTTGGACATGTTTTTCTGCTAAGCCTAACTATGGACATGGGAAGTGCCTATCTCTGAAGTTGGCAAATATAACAATATGATCCACTAAGCGCTGAAAATGTTCAAAACACTCACCCCCAGTCAAGAGATCTGGGCTTAATCCATCCTTTTTTGCTCACCATGACACCCAAATTTGGACCCAGCCATATGCAAACTAGTCTTGACCCTTCTCCTCTCAGGAACAGCCCAGTCCGAACTGCCAGGCCAGTTCCTCCCTGGACCGAAAACAAGCATTCCGGGACCGGTTTTGGGGTATCGCTCCTCATCAGCCAGGCTAGCTTGAATCCAGAGCACCGCAAGCAAGGATCCCACGTCTGGATATACCATTAGCCACTTAGTGCAAACATAGCAAACACAACAAGATGATGGACGGAGTGCTGAAACTTTTCAAACACTTACACCCTGTCACAAGATTTGGGTTTAATCCATTTTTCTTTTGCTCACTATGCCACCCCGGTTTGGACACAGCCGTATGCACATCAGTCTTGACCCTGCTCTGTATGGGAACAGTCCAGCCCGAATTGCCAGGCCAAGTTCTCCCTGGACCGAAAACAAGCATTCTGGGACCGGTTTCGGGTTATCGCTCCTCATCACCCAGGCTAGTTTGAATCCAGAGAACAGCAAGCAAGGGGCCCACATCTGGGCATGCCCTTGGCCACTTAGTTGTCGCGGTTGTCAGCAGCACAAGATGTGATATACGCCACTAACCTTTTTCTGCAGTAGCCAGCAGGAACGATGTCGTGAAGAATGGCCTCCCTCTTACCCTGAATACTACCCCTACCACAATGTAAAGAGACCACACTGTGGGAAAAGGAGCACCCAGGGGAAAAGGGAAGGGGACAAAATAATAAAGGACCTCTGTTACTTCACAGACCTGGTCTAGCTCGTCTGCCTTCTTCTGGAAATACTGTGTACAATAGAAAAGAAGAGGACAGTAAGGGACATAGCAAGCATACATACAATTCAATGTTCAATGCTTATACTGTTAAACTCACTTGGAATGTCTGAGCCAGATTCATAATAATGTACACAAAAAGAAACCCTTGAGTTCCTCAATAGAAGTTGAACGCACAATATTATGCAGGGCAATTTCCGAGGCAGAAGTGGGTAAAGCAATGTAGGCAAAAAGGCGCCTAGACAGTATTGCAAAGTACTTTCACTCCATGTTCAACTCAAACTTTAATGCAGGCAAATAAGGATATACTGGGTTTTTATCGGCTTCACCAAGTACCCAACACAAGGAAGCCATTCTGTGGGAAAGATTATGGAGCGTAACGCGGGCAGCACTTTAGCTTCCCAGTGCCCCGCTACGGTCCTCTTTAAAGATGGCGGGTAAGTCAGAGAGTAAACAATATACGGGACGGAGAGCGGAGGTAAAACAAGTACCTAATCTACCTTCGTCCCGTCTGGATACTGAATGCGGAAATGCCAATACAAAAATAAAACGGAACGTAGAGCGGAGATGAAACAAGTACCAACTCTCCCTTCGTCCCACCTGGATACTGAATGCGGAAGTGCCAATGCCTTCAGCCACGAGAGGAGAGCGCTTCCATGTGCAATCTTCCACTCTCTGGAAGACGGAAAAAACCTGTGTTACCAGCTGAGTTCACCGAAGCAGCTCCGGCGTTCCGACGTCTGGAATTGAACACCCAAGCACTCTCTGGTTACAAACGGCTCCTTCTAGGTACAACAGCTTCTCAATGGTGATGTGCCGAGTCTCCTCCAGCGAGGAAGCACCATCCGCTCCTCGGCCCTTGAAGATTGTCAAGCGCCGTTCTCTGGAAGAGGCGGTGCTTATAAAGGTATAGGTTTTTTCTTTCACGTGGAGAGTTCCGTTTCCTGTCACAGCCCCCCTTGGCCTTCTGGGAGATTTAGTGCAACAGACTACATTGCGGAATCCTGGACATTCATTCAAAACAGTAAAGGGTGTTAAGTGTGTGTTGTCTGTACTAACTCCCTTTTGTGTCTGCAAGCCAGTGATCGTGACAGAAACCCCTCATAAGGATTGCCGACTTGGTGTCGTCCAGGCTTTCCTGCATAAGTAGTGTGGAATTGTTCAACCAAGTCAGGGCAGTTAAGGTTCTGTACGGGTTCCCATGTCCTATCCTCTACCCCATATCCCTTCCAATCTACCAAATATTGTACTTGCCCCCTCACTAGACAGGAATCGAGGAGTGCATGTACTTTGTATTCTTCCTGGCCATCTATTTCTATTGGGAGAGGTCGGTCAGGGACTCTCATGCTAATGGAACAGGGTTGGAGCAAAGAGACATGGAATACAGGGTGGATGTGCCAGGCTTCAGGTAAAGATAATCTCATGGCTAGGGGATTTATGGCTTCCTCTATGCCATAGGGACCAATGTATTTAGGTTTCAGTTTATATACCCCTTTGAGATGTATGCTCTTTGTTGCTAACTATACCTTGTCTCCCACCTGGTAAAGGGGTTCTGGGCTCTTTTTCGAACAGCAAAGAGCTTTTGTGTCCTCTGAGCTGTTAGGAGATGCTTACTGGCGTCTAGTAGCACTGCTCTGAGATGAGCATGGTGTTCCTGTATGCTCGGAAGTTGGGTCTGGACCGGCCATTCAAAAGGAAGCATGTAGGGATGATGGCCGTTTAGTTAGAAGAATGGTGAGCACCCCAAAGTTGAATGTTCGGTGTTATTATATGTGAATTCTGCTGTCCACAATAGTGTATACCAATCAGAGGTATTCTGGATAGTGAAGCAACGGAGATATTGCTCCAAAGTTTGGTTTATCCGTTCTGTTTTTCCATCAGTCTGTGGATGATAGCTGCTCGAGAGTTTAGCTTCTATGTGCATGGTCTTACATAAAGCCTTCCAGGAGCGAGACATGAATTGGGTTCCACGATCCGTGATAAGAACACTCGGAATTCCATGAAGTCTGATCACGTTTTGAAGGAACAGTAGGGCTAACTCGGAAGAAGTAGGTAACCTTTTTAGAGGTATAAAATGTCCCATTTTAGACAAATGGTCTACAACCACCAATATGGTTGTGTACCCTTCACAGGGCGGCATCTCTACGATAAAATCCATTGATACTGTATGCCATGGTCAGGGAGGTATAGGTAACGGTTGTAAGAGACCTGTTGTTTTTTTGTGGTTTGCCTTCCCTTGTGCACACACAGTACAGTTTCTTATGTAGAACTCTGTGTCTTTTCTCAATGTGGGCCACCAGAAGGATCTTTCAATACAGGCAATGGTCTTATATCTTCCCAGATGTTTTCCCAACGTGGAGTCGTGTGGCCATGCTAACACCTGGCCTTGTAGGATTAGGTTTGGGATGTATAGAGCTTGATAATTGTACAGCAAGTCATCTTTTTTGGAGCGGTGCTCTGGATGCTCGTGGATCCATGCAGCGGCATCAGTGTTTGATAGAGACACTTTGAGATCCTTTAGGAAGTTTTGTGATGTTGTCAAGGCTATGGACGCGTCCGGAAAACATGTTTCAGGAAGTATGGATGGGGGTTCAGGAGTTTCACGTGATGTAGCGTTGTCAGAATCTTCTATGGGGGATAAGGCGTCGGCTTTGCCATTCTGAGGTCCGGGCCTGTACTTGATAACAAAATCATAATCAGAAAAGAAAAGAGTCCATCTTAACTGACGAGGTGGTAATGCCTTGGCTGTTTTCAGGAACAATAAGTTCCTGTGATCTGTATATATCTTCATAACATGATGTGCTCCTAGAACGTAGTGCCTCCATTCCTCATAACTTCTTTAAATTGCAAATAATTCTTTGTCAGATATTGAATAGTTAATTTTGCTTGGGGTCAGTTTTTTCGAAAAGTAAGCCACCGGGTTTATCTGTCCTGTAGTCGGATGAGGTTGTGATAGCACTCCTCTTATTGCATTCTGCGAGGCATCGGTTTCCATGATAAAAGGAAGTTGTGGATCGGGATGTCTGAGAATTGTTGCATGCGTGAACCTTTCTTTAAGTATGTTGAAGGACTTTTCAGCTTCTTCTCCCCACAAAAAAGGGGTATTTTTCGTAGCAGACTAGAAATGGGGTGGATGATCTTTGAGAAGTCTTTAATGAAATGCCGAAAATTGTTGGCGAACCCTAAAAAGCTTTGGACAGATTTCACATGTTGACGGGTTTTCCATTGAGTGATAGCTTCCACCTTGGCTGTTTCCATCTGGAATCCGTTTGCATTAATGATGTACCCTAGAAATGCGACTTCTGTGACATGAAATAAACACTTTTCCAATTTGGCATATAGGGAATGCAGCCGTAGTCGTTCTAGGATGGTTTTCACATGTGATATGTGGTCTTAAAGAGTCAATGAATAGACCAAGATATCGTCTAAGTACACAACACAGATTGTATCCAACAGTCCTCGGAGTACCTCATCCATGAAGTATTGGAATGCCGCCAGGGCATTGCAAAGCCCGAAGGGCATTACTCTATATTCAAAAAGCCCGAATTTAGTCCGAAAGGCAGTCTTCCACTCGTCACCATGTTTAACTCTTACCAAGTGGTAGGCTCCTCGTAAGTCCAATTTGGTGAAATATCGAGCCCCCTTTAACTGGTCCAATAAAACAGGAATCAAGGGTAAGGGGTAACGATTCTTTATTGTGACCCAATTTATTGCTCTGAAGTCAATACATGTGCGTAATTCATCGCAATCCTTCTTACTGATACAGAAGAGGGGGGAAGAAGCAGGTGATGAGGAATGCCCTAAAAAAACAGAAGCTAGATTTTCATGAAGATAGTTACGTAGATAGTGTGTTTCTGGTTCTGTGAGGCCGTAAACTCGACTGCAAGGGATTTCTGCTCCAGGGATTAGATCAATATGGCAGTCATAGACACAGTGGGGTGGAAGTTGAGTAGCCTTCTGTTTATCAAAAACAGTGTGGTATTCATCATATTCACATGGCAATGAGGTAGCACAAAAATAAACAGGATTTGCACAAGCGGTAGCCAATAGACGGATGTATGACGTTACAACGCATACTTTTACCACGCATACCTTTACAACACGGTTTTTACAACACATGCCTTTACAACGCATAGCGCTTTGGGGTGCTGGATAGTGAAAAGTTTAATTTACTATTCCAACTCCAGTCCCCATGGACACTAGGGAAGGTGTTGGATAGTAAATTAAACTTATTCCCTATCCTAGAGCGCCCCCCAGCGCAATGCGTTGTAATGGTTTGTGTTGTAATGACTGCGTTGTAATGGTAGTGCGTGGTAAAAGTTTCGTTGTAAAGGTTGTATACCCAATAGACTGGCCAGAGATACCTCCTGGGTTTTGTTGAGAAAAGCCGCCTGTTAATTGCAGTGTTCTCTGCAATAGTCGGAATTCAGAATTACAGTGCGAGCGGCGCATCTGACTATAGGGTCAATTAAAGTGAGCCATGGCATACCCAAGATGAGGCGGAACTGGGGAGCGTCTATGATATCGAACTGTATGAGTTCATAATGGTTTTCTCCGAACTGCATCATGAGCGGAACAGTATGGTACCAAACAGGCCCAGAGGTCAGCGAAGTTTCATCTACCGCTTTCACATTAGTAGGTGTCTTTTTCTTTTCCCAAGCCACACCTATGGTCTTGGAATATTCCAGATCAATGAAGTTACCGGTTGCTCCGGAATCCAGTAATGCTGCCACTGTGATGGTTACGTTATCCTGCTGTTCGAGCAGTAATGGCACCCCCCCCCCCCAAGCGCCTTGAGACCCTACGGGTAAGTAGTGCGCTCTATAAATGTCTTTGATTGATTGATTGATCCTTGGTAGTCAAATGGATGCTAATAGTTAGGTGTGCCGCTGCTGGTTGTGTAGTATTGGCAATAACTGACGAGATCGTCTTCCAAGCACCTGATGAGCCAGTGACCCCCTTCTGACTCAGGCCTTTTAGTTTTCCGATGGTTCTATAGCTCCGAGTGCTGCTTGTCCCCTCTGGCCCATGCTTCGTTCTGGAAGCTGAGCTGGGAATCTACATTCTCTGAAGAAGTGACCCCCTTTTCCACAGTATAGGCATAGTTTCATTGTTCTCCGTTTTTCTCTTTCTTCGGTTGTAAGTGGACCTCTGATGCCTCCTATTTGCATTGGTTCTGGTTTATCCGCTTGCTTGGTTTGTTCTTCAGGGTGGGATTTAAGTCTAGGAAAAGAAAAGCGCATATCTCCCTTGTTTCTATCTCCTTTTATTACTTGTATCCTATGATCAAGCTGGACTGTAAGGTCAATCATCTCCACGCATGTTTGCGGCAGTTGTACCACCTGTGATAGGATGTCCTTTAACTCCCCCTTAATCTTTGGTAGAAGAGAGTGGTTCGTTTTTTCTGTGGCCAGTCAGTTTCTACTATCAAGCGATTGAACATAGTTATGTAGGTTAATAAGTCAAGTCCTGCGATCCCTGTCGGAGTGTGATGAGTTCACGATCAAGGGTCATCATATGTGATTTGCGATCAAACAACTTCCTCATTTCGAAGCAGAAATCACTGAATCTATGTAACACAGGTTCATTACATTCCATTAACGGAATAGTCTAGCTAGCAGTGTTTCCTCCCATATAAGACATCATAAAGGCAGTCTTCGATGCCTCATCCTGAAAAACAGCGGGCTTGCAGAGGAAATGTAGACGACACTGGTTCAAAAAGGTTTCAAATTCTTTAGGAACCCCATAAAAGCATTCAGGGGAGCCAAGGGTATTCCTGTATTTTGAATGACATATACAGTGGGCGCTGAACCGCTTGCCAGTGGGGATGTAGGGCTGGATGCGAAAACCCCCCCTTGTTGTGTAGGGGCTGGGTCGGCATGGCTTATGTTGGAGGAGGTAAGGGGGCTTCTCTTATATAGGAAATCTTGCCTTGTCGGGATATACCCGCTACCTCCCTCCGTAGGGTGTTGATGTCTTTCCTAAGTTCTTGATTCTCTAAGCGTGAGGATTGCACCTCTTGTTCCAGAGCTGATAGGCTCTCCAGCAATGAGGTCAATACCAAGTTAGTATCCATCGTTCAGGCTGGGCGTCCAACTTGGGCTTGACAATCTGTCGCAGTTGTCAGCAGCACAAGATGTGATATACGACACTAACTATTTTCTGCAGCAGCCTGCAGGAACGATGTTGTGAAGAATGGTCTCCCTCTTACCCTGAACAATACCCCTACCATAATAAAAGGAGACCACACTGTGGGAAAAGGAGCTCCCGGGTGAAAAGGGAAGGGGACAAAATTATAAAGGACCTCTGTTACTTCACAGATCTGGTCTAGCTCGTCTGCCTTCTTCTGAAAACACTGTGTATAATAAAAAAGAAGAGGACAGTAAGGGACATAGCAAGCATACATACAATTCATTGTTCAATGCTTATACTGTTAAACTCACTTGGAATGTCTGAGCCAGATTCATAATAATGTACACAAAAAGAAAACCCTTGAGTTCCTCAATAGAAGTTGAACCCACAATGTTATGCAGGGCTATTTCCGAGGCAGAAGTGGGAAAAGCAATGTAGGCAAAAAGGCACCTAGACAGTATTACAATGTACTTTCAATCCATGTTGAACTCGAGCTTTAATGCAGGCAAATAAGGATATACTGGGTTGTTATCGGCTTCACCAAGAACCCAACACAAGGAAGCCATTCAGTGGGAAAGATTATGGAGCGTAACGCGGGTAGCACTTTAGCTTCCCAGTGCCCCGCTACGGTCTTCTTTAAAGATGGCGGGTAAGTCAGAGAGTAAACAATATATGGGAAGGAGAGCGGAGATAAAACAAGTACCTAATCTCCCTTCGCCCCGTCTGGATACTGAATGCGGAAATGCCAATGCAAACAAAATACGGGACGGATAGCGGAGAGGAAACAAGAACCAACTCTCCCTTCATCCCGCCTGGATACTGAATGCAGAAGTGCCAATACCTTCAGCCACGAGAGGAGAGCGCTTCCATGCGCAATCTTCTACTCTCGGAAAGACGGAAAATACCTATATCACCCGCTGAGTTCACCGAATCTGCTCCGGCGTTCCGACGACTGGAATTGAACACCCAAGCACTCTCTGGTTACAAACGGCTCCTTCTAGGTACAACAGCATCTCGATGGCGATGTGCCGAGTCTCCTCCAGCGGGGAAGCACCATCCGCTCCTCGGCCCTGGAAGATTGTCAAGTGGCGTTCTCTGGAAGAGGCGGCGCTTATAAAAGAATAGTTTTTTTCTTGTCACATGGAGAGTTCTGTTTCCTATCACAGCGCTCCTTGGCCTTCTGGGAGATGCAGTGCAACAGCCTACATTGCGGAATCCTGGGCATTCATTCAAAACAGTAAAGGGTGTTAAGTGTGTGTTATCTGTACTAACTCCCTTTTGTGTCTGCAAACCAGTGATCGCGACATTAGTGCAAACATAGCAAACACAACAAGATGATGGATGGTCAGTTTGGAGGAAGGAGGTTTCTTTCTGGTACTGGACCATCGAGGAGGCTGTAGATCGAGAATTCAAACTGGCAAAAGAATTGTGGGGGGGATCCTTTACCAAAATGAACAGTGGGAGTATTGGTAGCAAACCTTGTTTAGGACCTTATTCGCCATTGTAAAACCAGCCTGGCTTAAGAGGAACCACTTGTACAGCGTACACAGGGCCTACCTATCTCCACTGAGGTTGACTAAAATGTTGAGGGGGCCTCCAGCTGTAGAAAATGCGGTCTGGCAGGAGCTTCAGATGTACATATGTTCAAGGACTGCCTTTGCAATAGCAGATTTTTGGGAAAGAGTAGGAAATTCTATGGTGGATATTTTAGGCTTCCCAATCTAAATAAATCTTACCTTGATAATTTTTGGTTTATCTAAGGAAATCACAGGTTCTGCTAGATCCTTCCTATTTTATGCTATACTATTAGCTAGGAGGCAAATATGTAAAAGATGGTTAGATCCCACACCCCCTCCTTGTAATCTGACTGGTTGACCTTGCTCTTTTATTTATGTCATTTTTAGAGCGCGCTGCAACCCTACGGGCATCCTGGCGCTATGAAAAAAGTGCGACTAAGAACTGAAGCATCAAGGGGCAGGATGGGGGGAGTGAACAAAATACTCTTGGGGCAGTTAGGCCTTAGGGAAGAGCCAGGTCTTTACCTTTTTGCGGAAAGGCATCAGTTCACCTGTTCTTCTAATTTCAATAGGAAGGCTATTCCAGAGATGGGCTGCCGCAATGCTAAAGGCTCTGCCACCGTGAGTAGCTTTCCGGATCCTAGGTATGCTAATGAGGTTAGAGGATGAGGAGCGGAGGGTCCGTGTGGGCTCATACCATATGAATTTGTTTTGGAGGGGTTTTGGACCCAGACCATGTACTGCCTTGAAGACAGTGCATAGAGATTTAAAGAGGATACTCTGATGCACGGGCAGCTAGTGTAACTCGGCCAGTGCTAGAGTGGTGGAGGCCCGTCGTCCTCGAAGGAGTGCCATTTTCGCCGCTGCCGCCTGGATGCTCTGGAGCCTGGAGATTAAATACGCAGGAGATTCCAGTAACAGAGCGTTACAGTAATCCAGGCGGCTAAGGATAGTGCTCCTCACCACGGTTGCTGTAGTCTGTGCTGGAAGGAGAGGCAGCAGCTTTCGGAGGCCCTTCATTAAGGTGAAGCAACTGCTCACCTGTTTGTTGACGTTGGTCTCCAGATTTAATTTGTCATTGAAGCTGACCCCCAGATTCCGCACCGTCTTTACTGGTATCAATGGTCCATCTGAGGCTAGGGGCCAGAAGTCAACAGGGATGTTTCTGGTGATTCTTCCCACTTTGCATTGCATTATCTCAGTTTTACTGCTGTTAAATTTGTAACGAGTTACATTTTAGCCAGGTTGCCATTTCCGACATGCAGGTGTGGAAAGTCTCAAGTGATACATTGATTAGTGATTGATTGATACAGTGATTTGAGACATCTAAGATGGATATGTGTAGATCTCTGAGCAGGAAAAAGACAGCTTTCTGGGATTTTTTGTTAAAATGGTCTGGTGCTTAGTCGGTGAGATGGTTAGGGTGTTAAATAATTATTTAAGTATCTTCAAAATAATCTCTGGGTCCTATGATTATGCCTCGTTAGCACTCTTCTGACTATGTTGAGCATCTCCATTTCCCCAACAAAAAGAGTCGCCAGGCTCACCCGGGCCGAGTGGAAGAGTGACCTCTCCCCCGTTATTCAGTGGTTAGTGACATCTGAGCCTGTCACGGTACCTAAGCCAATAGCCTTCATCCTTCCACCATCGGGTTTTGGTGCGGACGGCTAGTTTGTTCAGTGAGGTCGGAGGTGAATGCGGACAAAATAAAAAGATGATGGACGGAATGCTGAAACTTTTCAAACACTCACACCCAGTCAAGAGATTTGGGTTTAATCAATTTTTCTTTTGCTCACTATGCCACCCAGGTTTGGACACAGCCATATGCAAATCCATCTTGACCCTGCTTTGTATGGGAACAGTCCAGCCTGAACTGCCAAGTCCTCCCTGGACCGGAAACAATCCTCCTGGGACTGGTTTCAGGCATCACCACCCATCAGTCAGGCTGGCTTGAATCCAATGGCACAGCAAGCAAGGGACACACGTCTGGGCATACCCATGGCCTCTTAGGGTGAGTTAAGCTGTATTTGCGCCCTGGCACCTGAGGTGGGCAAAGGAAACTAGCTTGCACAGCCACATTTTTTACCTACTGGAGGTTATTTTACTCGTTAGCATGGTCTCAACACGGGCACCTACTTATATTTTTTAAAGAATCAGTAAATGACTATATCAGAAACATATGTGTTCTAGTGTACAAATATGTGCTTTGTCATTGCTCTACGAGCTTCTTCCATAAAGAAGTGTTGGGGAAGATTTTGGCCATCCAGCTCTGGGATTCACAGTCTAATTTATTTTGTGTTATTAAACTTTTTCAGAATTTGACTGGTGTATGAGGAAATTGTCATCAAAATACTTAACCATATATACGGCATTAAAAGGGCTTTGCATAATTTACAAAAGAATACAAAAATGGAATCACATAAACTTCACCTACAGCATTCTTTTGTCACTAGGTTTCCCTAATTTATTTTGAGTTATTAAACTTTTTCAGAATTTGACTGGTGTATGAGGAAATTGTCATCAAAATACTTAACCATATATACGGCATTAAAAGGGCTTTGCATAATTTACAAAAGAATACAAAAATTGAATCACATGAACTTCACCTACAGCATTCTTTTGTCACTAGGTTTCCTTTGTACGTTTGCATTAGATTAAGCAAAGTTGCACAGTGGCAGCTGCCACATATGAAAAGTAGTGGGCGGGGGAGGTGGGGTGCACAGGAGGTGGAGCAGGGGGAGAATTAAAAAAACATAAAAAAGTACCTTAGGTTGACGGCCCGGTCCCGCGTTGTGTAGGGTGCTTCCCTTTCCGTGTCCCAGCAGGCACTGGGGCTGCCTGTCAAATCCTCATGCTGCAGCGTGGGGAGTGGCCTGAGCAGGCTGAAAAGACGCTCTGCTCAGGTCAGGGAGTCTGTGCGGTTTCTCCAGCCCGCCTGCTCAATACAGCCAGGCTGGAGAAACCTAATTGAGCATGTGTGTTTTGGTTGGCCGGAGCCGGCCAGCTAAACACATATGCTTGCTTAGAGAGTGCGCATAACATTTCTCCTATCCCCTCCCATGCCCTGGCCCCGCACCTCCCTGCACATGCTGGCTGAGCCAGCTGCTTAAAAATAGAACGATATTCAAATATTGTTTTACTTTTTAGCTGCTGGCTCTGCCAGTGGGGCGACGCTCCTCCGCCATCGCGGAGAAGCTGCCTCTCAAGGTCCATCCACTTGTTACTTCATTTAAACAAAACAAAACAACAGTATAAATTTCAGCTCTCCCTTAAAATGCTAGCAAAGAAAAATGTTGTCCTGGGACATCTTCCACAGCTGGTCAAAACCTAGAGTACTTTGAACTCTTCTGGGAGACAGAAATTATAAAGGTTCATTTTTGCAGGGTAAAGTGGCTGCTGGACATTATAGTGAGGATGAAAAGGATAGGCGGGTGCCTGGTCATGTCAACTAAACAGGAGATCTGATACTTGCATAAACAACATGTTAATAAATATTATGTTTTGTATTAGTCATACGGTTCTCCCACTTATTGAGAAAAAAAAGATTAGTTTGATCTGGGCTGATGATGTGAGCCAGAAAGAGGCATTACTAGTGCCAATGACAGCTGGTGAGATTAAACTAGTCATCAAGGTTCTTGCTAGTTGTAGTACCCCTTACTGGGTCATTGATACATGTTAAGAATTTTATTCAAATTTAATGCACCCCACTTATTGAAAATATATTTGGGTCATTGATTTCTGATTTTCTGTCCCCCTCTGTATTTGAGGTGCTTATCTCTTCTCAAAATAGGTAAACCTGCTCACAGTGCTGCCTCATACAGGCCATTTTTCTATAATTTAATGAAGCAAAAATGTCCAGTCCAAATTGAATGCCAATAACCTGAAATCCTACAAGCCTCAATTGATATCCATGATAAAGGAGACATTTTTCCTGAAAGGTCCACTCAAAGAACTGAGACCTGTATTGTCCCTGTGGGAATAAGTTCATCAGAATATTCTGCCTGCTGTTGGCTACTCTTGACACAGAAAACGCCTTTGAATCAACTGAATGACATTCTTTATCAAAGGACCTTCTAATAATGTGTGTGGTCAACTTCTTCCTTTCCTTAGTCCACTACTTTAGACCACTCTATGGCCAAAATATTCATCAATACCATGGATCTACTTCATTTTCTCTATGTTGGGGCATTAGACCATCATACACCAATACTGTGCCCCATCAGTGTTCTTTAACCAGTGTATCAGTCATTATTAACAAATGCAGGGGAACAATTTCTAATGAGTATAGCTCCTCTGTAAAACAAATTGTTTAATAGGCTGTAGAGACCTTTCTAAGAATTTGCAAAGTAAATTATTTCGATATGTGAAAGAATGCATCATTTTAAAAATTAGCCTTCTTTGACCCATTATTCTGAAGATAGTGATGCGGTTCAATGAAAATTTGCTGGTGGAATCAGCACACATAAAATAAGAGTTACAAAACATCTATATCTTCTCCTTTGCAGGAGAAAATCTGGACTGGAAAATTAAGAGGATTCCTCATCAATGTACAAATGCAGGCGGTGTTCCTGGGGTGGTCCAAAAGGTCACATATAAAGTGGAAAATTGTAACATTATCCTTTAGGCACTAGATCTCACACATCGTGCAAGGATGTGCAATAGAAAATAGCCTAAAATCATTCAAACATTGGCTATGGTATGATGAAAGTGCATTAGATACAAGGGAGGTGCGTTGTGTATCCCTCCTAAAAAAAAATCAGACAACCTGTATCAGAAACAGATTCCTTATTCCATGGCATGTGTTGGGGTGAGCTGTAATTGAAAAAACAGGTCACAAAGTCTGAGTCTTTGGATTTGGAAAATGAAGACACTATTCTAGGAGATGCAGAAAACAGTTTAAGGGCAAAATAGATGTGTGCTCATTATATTCCAGAAATAATCTTAGATAGCTCCAGAGCACATTGCCAACCATCTTCAGCTGGGAAACATATAGGCAAACAGTCTTGTGAAATGCACTGTCTCCTCCAGCCCAGCTCTGGAGAACACAAATGACCACGCAACACACAGAGGTCTGTAACACATATCTTTATTCTTCAGCATGCAACCGTTAACTGAACGCACTATGTCATAAACCTTATTGACCACACCCAGATACCTCCTAACTGATTACATAACCTTGTAAGGAGTCCCGCAAGGACCACAAGGGTCTCACTGCACATGATCACACAACACTACATCTCCCCCTTTGTTAAATAAAAAGTACGGACAACACATATACATTAGACTTCCTCAATGACTTGTCGAGGTGCTTGCACTAATCTTCCAGATCAAGTAGTATGAGGTGAAGGTGTTGCACTATCATCTTGCGTTTCTGTTTTTGTTTGACTAGGACCCAGTCTCCTTCTTCGAAAACCATGTTTCTAGTGTATCTGCACTTATATGGTATACAACGTTTACAACTGAATTTTTACAACGCACTACCATTAGAACGCAGGCATTACCACCCATACCATTACAACGCATTAAGCTGGGGGGCGCTCTAGGATAGGGAATAAGTCTAATTTTATATCCAACACCTTCCCGAGTGTCCACGGGGACTGGAGTTGGAATATAAAATTATACTTACCACTATCCAGCACCTCTAAGCGCTATGCGTTGTAACGGTATTCGTTGTAAATACCGCGTTGTAAAGTTATGCGTGGTAACAGTATGCGTTGTCACGTCATACATCCCACTTATATGCGCAGGTCTTTATCTTGCTTTTGAGAAAAGTGTCCTTAACACAAAGCTCATCAGTGTCTATAACTCGGTTTGTGGTCCATTGTGGTAGATTTGACCCACTGGCTCTCCCAAACAGCAAGGAGGCAGTGCTTTCACCTATTGTAGAATGGGCACGACGGGCTGAACATAAGTCTGACCTGAGATAAATCTCTTTGAGTGCAGCCCGGTGAACTGCTTTCTTCAGGGTGCCCATAAATCGTTCAACAATGCCATTTGCCTATGGCCAGAGAGGTGTGCATTTTTGATGCTTGACATTTAAGCGACTAAGAAAGTCTTTAAACTCTCTGCTATTGAATGGTGGACTGTTGTCAGACTTGAGAATGGTAGGAACACCGCAAACTGCGAAAATGTCATCCTGCCTCTCAATGACTTTGTCGTGGGTGGTTGATGATTAATCTTCCACTTAGGGAAAACATGAGTACTCATCAATAACCACTATGAGATGATGGCCATTGTTTAAAGGTCCAAAGAAATCAACTCCTATTTTCTCCCACACTTGTTTCGGAAGGTCAGCCATTTTTAGCGGATGCTGTGGTTTCTTGGGAGATAAGCAGTTACACAGGTGATAAGCCTTCAGTTCCTTCTCAACTCGTTCTTCAGGAAAGCAAATCACACTTGGTCTCTGAGGGCTCTATTGGTGGCTACAATGCCACTATGTTCTTTGTGTGCCTGTTCAATTATCTGTTATCTCAAGCTCTTAAGTGTAACAATTCTCAAATATCTTAGTATGATATCTTCTTGAGTGACAGAAAGATCTTCTTTCACATTTTTGATTTTTTTGATATTCGGCATCATCTGTGAGAGGTCGGGTATGCTTTCACCTTGATTACGTTGCAATTATATCCTTGAGTGTGAGCATATCTCTGCCTGTGTTGGTAGCAACAATTATCTGTTCAATGGATAAAGCTGCATGGGTGCTGGACTTTACTATGAAATGTATATACTCTTCAGTTGTTTTAGTCGTGACATGGTCACACTGTAATGGCACTCGTATGAAGTGGTCTGTAGGGTTTTGATTCTTCCGTGGCTTATGCACAATGGTAGAACCATACTCTTGCAATCACAACCCCCACCTCTCAATGCAAGGCGAATTTTGGCTTTCAGATTTCTGAAAATGGTGCGTAACGCCTGGTGGACAAGGACAAGGGTGAAATGCTTTCCGAACAGAAACACATGAAAATGTTCCCAAGTCCACACTTCAGCCAGGCTCTCTTTTTCTGGCTGAGAATAGGCACATTCAGTCTGAAATAGATTTCTGGTACATAGACCACAGTGTGTCTGTGAGCATTTGGATGTCCATTGTGTTGAGCAAGGATCACACCAACACCATCAGGCCTGTGTCTACTATGATCTCAGTATGTAACTTTGGATCAAAATAAGCCATTTGAGTTACATTTTCACTTGTGTGTTTGATATTCTTGAAACTTTGGACATATTCAGAGGACAATGTAAGGGAATATTCTTCCTCGTCAGCTCTCCTAATGGGGCATTTACCATGGCAAAGTCACAAATGTATCTAAAGCAATAGCTGGCCATGCCTAAGATGGATTGCAACATGGTTACATCTTGCAGTGGACAAGTGGATGACAATGCTTATACTATTTCAGGGTCAAGAGTAATTCCCCCTTCAGAGAAAATATGCCCAAAGAATGTGAGTTTGGTTTTGTGAAATTCACAAAAAGTGAGACTTATATCAGCAAGCAGACAGCATACTTGCATAAGAGCTTTGCCATGCTCCTTTCGTGTGGCACCAAATATTAGTATATCATCACTGTAGTTAAAAGCATGTGTGACAAGTTGAATTATTTGGCACATGACATCCTGAAAAAATTCTGCAGACAACAACACACCAAAACTAAGTCTTTTGTGTCTGAAAAAAACAACATGAGTTGAAAAAGTAGTAATGAACCTAGTGTTCTCTTTGTTCAAATCAAAACGTGAGAAGACTTTTGCACCATTCAGCTGTGTAATCATGTCCGCTATGTGTGGCCCTAGATGGCTTTCTCTCTCGATTGCTTTGTTGGCCTGGCGCATATCAACACAAATGAGCACTGTAACTCCACTGTACATTTTTGGCACAACCACCATGGGTGAAACCCATGGCATCAGACCAGTAGAGTACTCAATGATGTTGCGCTTTAATAATGTTTCTAGTTCCTTCTCAATAGCCTCCTGTAAATGAAAAGCAATCAAACTGTGTTGCAGAGCAACAGGACAAATGTCATCATTTATGTGATGTTCCACCTTCAGTGTCTTTGGTTTCCTAGTCCATGAAACAACAACAGGATTTGACTTACAATTTCAGAATGTGCATTGAGGTTGTAGTTGATGGATATCAATCCCATGTCATCAGCAGTGCTGAAATGGAGTAGACATGCACTCGTTGAAGTACCTTGGAGGACATGAATTGGTGCTTGTACTGTCGTTTTCTTATGTCTAGTGGTCGCTACAAATGCTCAAATGCTCCTTGAGTTTGTAATGGCGTAGAAGCAGCCTCTGTGTACACCGTTGTTTTCGATGGTGTTAGACATGGTATCTTCAACAGTTTGTTGTATTTTTCTACAGGCATGATATTGATCAATGCACCACTGTCTATAATAAAAGTTATAGGGCAGCCGTTCACCTTTTGTGTGATCTTGGGACAGTGGCCAAAGGAGTTTGGCCACTTCACGTGGCGATCTCTCTTTGACTTGTATTCATCTTTGCAAGCAGGCGCTCCTACATGTGCACGTTGTTCTGCAGTCGACATCACCTTTGCACTTCCACCTTCTTCACTGTCACCCAATGAAGATGTTGAAGAGTTTTTGGAGGATGTATTTTATGACAATCACCTTTGTTTAGTTTCTACGTGCCTCAATTGATGTTGTTGTTTGGCCTTGTGGGTGTGCCTAGAATGCTTCTGGAACTTTCTGGCACGCATTTTCTCTTCAAATTGTGATGCACTTAGTTTCTCTTTAGTTTTGCAGCCCATTATGAAATAATTTTCTCTCCCACAGCTTTTACCTATCTATCCAATGGACGGATATTTACCTTCTTGTGATAACGAGAATCCACATAGGAAACACAATTTTATTTTTTCTGAGACATTGTCTCCTGGGACTCCCCTTTGTGTTTATGCTTACTGTTCATGATCAATGCTGATCTATTTTGGGGTTTTCCGGATTCCATATCAGCAGCCCGTCAATCTGCACGTTCCCTGGCTCTCGCAGCCGTAACCACCTTTTCTAAACTGAGTGTCTCTCTTAACATGCATCATCTGAACAAATCAGAGAGGCAACCATCGATGACTCTGAGGCGGTCGTATGTTTGAACCACGCAAGACATTTCAACACATGGCTTTATAACGTGGTCTTTATAACAACCCATTTTTACCACTGCTTTCCTTTACCAAGCAAGTCTTTACAACTAGCAATGACTTGCCTTAGTTAGGGAAAAGCGCTGGACTTTGGAGAGGTACCAATTACTGTTCCAACTCCAGTCTGTGCAACAGTAGGAAAAGCGTGGACTTCGAAGCCCAAAACAGCTTCCCCTATGGCAAGTCATGGTAAAGCAATGCAGTTGTAAAGGCACCTCATTGTAAAGACCACTTTGTGAAGGCAGTCAGCGGTTTAGACTTTGTGATAAATGCTGATTCCCCACTGAGGTTCATGGTTTCTTCATTATAAACACTACTGAACTTTCAGTGCTTAATGAGGGTATCAAGAATTTTGACAACTCATCGATAGTTTCACCAGCTTGTTGTCTTGCCTGGTTGAAAATATACCTTTAATAGTCAACATTCGGCATTGGATTGAACTTGGCTTCCAACATTTCTTTGATTTGATGGTAAGATACTTCATCAGCTTGTGATATTTTCTTTATCACTTCTTTTACTTCATCACCTGCAAGGTTCTTTAAGTATTTTATGATTTTTTTATCTATTTCTTCTAGAGCCTGTATTAAGTCATCAAAGTTGATCCATGCAGTCCATCTGGTGCCAATATTCTGCATTTTGGTGGTGTCGAATGGCGTGGTGGTGTCATGAATACTGCTGCGCCGTATTTGGTGCTCCTTTCAGCAGCCATTGAAGAACTTCACTTTCTTGAAGACCTTTTGAGTTGTGGTGAATGCCACCAGATGCCACGTTAGTCTTCTCTGCGGTGCTTTGTAAACACAACACCCCTGTGTTTGCGCTCAAGTCGCCTCACGGTATTTTGAGATTTTAAAGCATTTTGTCTGTTTTCTGCTTGTGAGTATAGTTTTGTTTCTTGTACCTGATTGCCGCTGCCTTTAGTGTTTCTTTGTGCCTGGTCATCTCTGCCTCTAGCGATTTCTTGACCATGACTGTCACTGCCTTTAAAACTTATTCCTACCTGGTAGTCGCTGCCTTTAGAGTTTCTTCTTTTTATGGTAGATGGTCCTGTGTTACAGTATGGCACAGTATCTTTTTATGCGGTCTTACCAGTAGGCTTCTGGTGGATTTTCAAACTGTGCTCCTCTATAGGACCTTCACCTTCTTCAAGGGCCTTGTACGAGCTAGTGGGGCACTTTGGCTCCACATACGCCTACATAGGCCAAGCATAGCTTGCTTCTAAGGGTGCACGTGGCATGCATGAGCAATTTGCTGGACCTCAGCAAAAACTCAGTGAGAGCAGTCTTGTTTCTTCAGAGCACGGATCCCCTACTCACTGCCACTTCTCATGTCCACTCCGGCTCCGGAACACTCAAATGACCACGTCACACATTGAACTCTGTAAAACACGTCTTTATTCTTTGGCAGGTAACCGTTAACTGAACACAGTACGTCATAAAACATACTGACCACACCCAGATTCCTCCCAACTGATTACATAACTTTGCAAGGAGTCCGGCAAAGACCATAAGGGTCCCACTGCACACGATCGCACTACACTACACACTGTAACGAAGATCACGTATGGAAATTAAAATGACAGCAGCACCTGAAATGGACCATTTGGTAATTTACATCTTATAAACATCTAGTATGAACTAGACGAATTGGAGAAGATTGGGCATGGAAAACACCCAAGGCATATTTCTTGATGTTATGGGTATGCAACAAAAATCACTGCTAGGCATTCTAAAAATCCTGCAAAGTTAGACATCTTGGGAGGCTATGTCTGTTTGTCTCCTTCGAATTTTGAACTCTGCCCTTCCCATGGAGAAAAGAAAGGATTTTAAAGTGGGCCCCACACAAAGGGATCTCTGAGCATTTCTCTTTAGACTGTAGCAGACTGGCCTCTGGAGAGTGGGGGGCCATGACTAACAGAGCAACAAGGTTAAGGAGTGGGGCTTCCGCAGTATTTAAACATCAGGGGCCGTATTATTGGAGTGTATTGGGGTCACAAGGGGCGTTTGCGCCTGCTATGTGCGGCCCCTGGGCACTTTAGTATTACAGAAGGGACAGCCCTTCTGTAATACCAATAGCGCTGGAGCACATAAAGCCCCAGCGCTAACTTCAGAGGGCATTCTTCTATTTGCATGGGGAATCCCTTTGTCTCTGTGCTCACGTTGTATTATAGGTGCCGCCGCAGAGGCAAAGAAACTGTCAGGAGGCGCTCTCAGAGTGCGCCACATAAAAGACTTTTCCGCATAATTATGAATTTAGCTAATTTGCCACCTATTCCATCAACTGTTGCATAATCTGCCAATTTTAACAAAAAACATTTTTGTTTCTAGTTTAAATCGATCAAAAGCTACAAAAACCGAAGTAACGTGTGTTCCACACAATGCAAGCCTCTTTGCAAAGGTTCACTGATCATCCTTTTGTTCCTTATTGCTATACTAAGGGGTTAAACTGGTACTAATGAGGTGAAACCTTTGCCTAGACAGTGTTAACGTTTTAAAAATGACTATATATTGAAGTAATACTATAGCAAAATATGATGTATTATGCAGCATAATCTGCTTTTTCATGTAACAAAATTTAGTCAACACTGCTGCATCATTTGGTCCTCCCTTGCCACACAATTTCAATGGCCCTGCATGTAACTGAAAATAAATTGTGAATTGAAAAATGTAAAGCCATATGTAGCAACCATCCCCATTTTAAAATTTCTTCAAAATTATAATTTACCAACTTTCTTGATGCAATTCCTTACCAGTCGCAAGTTGTGAAACATTAATTTGAAAACAGTTACAGACATCACAGTGGGGAAACAGAGGTCCTCGATCATATTGCTGATCTAGGTCCATATTACACAAAGTACTTTGGGGGTCCAACGGGTGCACATGCACCTGCTTTGTTTATCTCCAGAGCACTTTGGCATTACAGAATAGGCCACAGAGCGCTTTTGTGGCCCCTTTTGTAATACTAATTGCGCTGTCACACATATTGAGCCAGCGCTATCTTGAGAGGACAATATCTCATTTATATGGATGCGTGACCACATGCAAAAGAGGGAATCTCTTTGCCTCTGCACCACAGGACGCAAAGACAAAGAAATAGTCAGGAGGCAAATGGATAGTGCATCAAAAAGAGATGGTACACTATCAGTCCAGCTCTCTAGAGGAGGGAAATAGAGGGTCCCATTCACGCTCTACACATCCGGTCCCAGGTGGCTGCAGTCACTCACTGCACCCACCTGGAGTGGGATCTTTGATGCCTCTCTAAACTGCAGGTGGATGTCACCTGGATAGTGAAACACAGAGTGACTGGTCAAAGCAACCGCTCAGTATTTCACTGAATGCTCTGCCCTCAGGCATCCCTGAGTTTGCGGCTGCTCCGAAGGCAGCACATTCGTTTTGATCAGGCCCACTGTTCATGTTTAAAGGTGAGGAAGCTCTGAACCCTTCTATCCAATATACTTTTCTGGTCAGTGATTCTTGTAGTTCCATGAGCGGTAAGAGGGAGTTAGCATAAATCTCATATCCCATTAACAGTGTAACAAAATTGTCACACAATAAGGCCAGGACTACTAAATAAAGTTGAAAGGTTTTATTAAAGACTCAGAAACAAGCTGATATATATGAGTCTCTAAAGCATATTGTAAAAATATAAAAGGACCAAAATGAATTTGAATCTTCTGACATTTACTCTAAACAACATGAAACAAACAAGAAACTTTGTGGGTGCAATACAAAAGATGAGAAAAAGGATCTGAAGATTTCATTTCAGAATTTGATCCTCCTGTCTAGTCATTAGTACTTCTAAAATACTCTAACTAATCCTACTCTGTACTAAAGCTGGGAAAACCCTAATTAGTCTAAGGACAGCAAGGAACAGGTGTTAGCATAATTTCATAAAATTACTCCAAGTCTAAACAGTATAGACCATGAAGCCACATAGTGAGAGGAATAGCAAAGAGGTCTGTACCTCATCAAATCCTAAGGGCCTCTGCTCTCTGACTAGCAATACAACACCAAGACGTGTGTTACCTTGAATACCTTATGTGTATAAGGTATTCAAGGTAACAAACGTCTTCATCTCCTGTACATGTCCTGCATCCATGTTAACAAATGGCAATTTTCTGTGTTTCTCCCACACTACCAAGCGGGAATATTTGATCGACCTTGAGCTTCTACTTCTCTGCCATGAGAACCGGTCTCCAACTTTGTTAGTGCGCCTTCTTCTTGCCAAAAGTATCCTGCTGTGCCTTACTTTCCCTATGATACAGGGGCATAACAAACGCCCCCGCAGCCCCCACGATGAGGGGGTCCCCCAGTCTTCAGTAGAAAAAGGGGGCCCCTCAGCTCTTCAGTAGAGAGCTGTGTGCCTCTCCCACTCTCTAAAGCAGCTGCAGCAGTCTGCAGCCTGCACTGAGCACCTCGCGCTGCTGACCTAGGACTGAAGAGAAACAAAGTATCAACATACATTGTTTCTCTTCAGTCAGAGCTCGCCAGGCCCGGAAAAAGGATGGGCGTGGGGGCCCTGGTGCTAATGTGCAGCTCAAGTTTTGTCCATTTGTTTGAGAGGATGCAGAAAGCATGACTAATTTCAGGCACTTGCACCCCACTTCGGGGAGTTGCAAGGTGACTGTCAAGGAGAGTTGGGTCAGAGGACTGAGCTGGGAAAATTTCAGCAAGTTTATTCAACTCTTGATTAGTGGAGGTGTAACATTGGGAAAAAATGAGGCATTTTCATTTGTTGTTAGAAAAGATTAACCCATTCACTGCGGCGGCAATTCCGCCGCAGTGCTAGGGGGTGGGGGGGTCGCACGGCTCACCTGCGCTTGTGACGGAACCGCTCCGTCACGCGCCTCGGGTGAACTGTGCTAGTGACGGAACGGTTCCGTCACGAACGCGCCCGCTCAATAGAACGCGCCGCGCAGGCGCGTAATCAGCGCCGTGCAGGCGCGTCGAGCGGGCTGTGACGGAACCGTTCCGTCACTAGCACAGCTCACCCGAGGCTCGTGACGGAACGGTTCCGTCATAAGCGCCGAAGGGGTTAAAGGATCCATTAATTGGCTTTAGTTTGCAGTAAGAAAATCACTTGGGAACAAGTGCAGAAGTAACTCAGCAGCAGTGATTAGTGCACACTAGTAAAGGATCGAGGCACTAAATGAGCAGATGAACTCCGTGGTCAGACACATGAGATAAATCGAGGAATTGTGTTTTCTATTTCCCTCTCATTTTGGTGCAACTTTACTTTGGTACACCTAATAAATGTTGTTTTTGAAATGAGACAGTAGTTCAAACTATATTCCTCAAAGTAGAAAAAGTCACCCCAGCCAGAACCTTTGAAAATTCAGTATGTGTTTTTTGTCTTTTTTCCCGTTAATCATTACATGCCTTATAATAGCAATGCCATAGATGGACACTTGTGTGGTGATGAATGGGCATGTTGTCT
Organism: Lissotriton vulgaris; assembly: GCF_964263255.1. Classification (NCBI taxonomy): domain Eukaryota; kingdom Metazoa; phylum Chordata; class Amphibia; order Caudata; family Salamandridae; genus Lissotriton; species Lissotriton vulgaris. The sequence goes on from NC_141695.1 coordinate 1,377,479,271, forward strand.
TTATTACAATTTTTTTTGTTAAAATGCTGGCATGTTTTATGCATCCAATTATTTCTTTTTATATCTAAAATCAGTAAAAACATAATTTTGCCAAGAAGAGGACTACAAGTTCATGCCAGTAGCTCTGCCACATTCTTCTCCTGTCGTGAAATGGGTTTGAAGACTTAAATGGTCACAGATCTGGAATGAGTTGACGCATTCCGGCAGCCAAGCTCTGTGCTTCCTTTTTAACATAAAAAGCATAATGTAACATGGTAGTTAGTAAGGCTGGGCGTAGTTTGTGAAGTAGCGCTTTGTCAAGCTAGGCAAAGTGCACTTCGCACTACGCAAGCTACGCGTAGCACTACGCGAACTGCGTAGTAGCATGTTCGCACTGTACAAGATGCCGTTTTCAATAATTGCACAGTGCGGACAAGCATCCGGCACTGTTCAATCATTGAAAAAGGCATCTTGCACAGTGCTAGCTGTAGTTTTCTGCCGCTCGAGTAGATTTTGCCATATTCTCCTTTGGTCAGGAGTGCTGTGTGCTTTAATTTAGAAGTTTGTATCTCTCCAGTAACTTTGCTTAAGCAATATCTATGGTTGAGGAGCATCAAATGAAAACACCATATATCATATAATCAGGACCACTGGAATAATGAGATTCTGCAGTCACAGTGATTTCCACATAAGAATGGATTTACCGCATTTGCCACATAATCCGTCATCAGATGCCTAATCAGCATCTTTTATCCCTAAAATGTTTCTAGTTCAAACAAATAAAAGGTTGATAACATGCAGCAACATGTGGTAGACTGTTTACAAAAGTTGATTGATTACCTTTCAGTTTCTTTTTGCTGGAATTGAATGTTAAACTCATACTAATGAGTCAAAACCTTTTCCTGGATAGTGTTAAAGTGTTAAATTATGAATTAAGTCTTCCGGGTTGAGGCTCGGACCCACTACTGTGATCCCATCTTTTCACACGCCCGTTCTTGGTGATGGAAATATATCCCCCTGAAGAAGTGCTGCTCTAGCACGAAATGCATTGGGGTTTCCATTTCACCTTATTTTGAATATGTGCCATGAATTGCTATGGATTTCTCATTAGAAGTTTAACCATATGAAGAAATATGCGTCAATGAATATCGTTTTTGGGTTCACTTGAACTACTTTGATGAATAAAACATTTATGAAGCTTTGAACATCACGTGATTTACTTCAAGTTCACCTATAGCTACGCACTCGTAGTGCATTCAGAGTGCTCAGGGTAGTTCTTACCTGCTGTAAGACTTCCCATTTTTTCAAATTATTAATACTATCATAAAAGATGCTGCATTACGCCGCATAATTCGTTTTTCCTTGCCACATTCTTTGGTGAACCCTGCCACACAATTTGGTCTTCCTCTGCTGCATAATTCCAGTGGACCTGCATATAATGACTCCAATTTGTCTAATTTTTAAAGCTCAGTGGTTGTCTGAAGGTGTCCTGAGCTGGACTTTTAATCACAGTTTGCTAATAAAGGGAGGACTGCAGGCCAGAAAAACTGAGTTTCTTGTGAAATCACAGAAGAGTACTAGTAATGCGGAAAAAAAAGAAGGCGCATGTTCTATCATTTGGATGAGGAAAGCTCCTCTGGTGTGGGTGAGAATAAACAGTGACTGAGAAGCAGAGTGAAGGCTTGTGGTGGAACATAAGGAGTAAACCTATTTTGAAGATAGATCAGGCTTTGAGCTTTGCCATTTCAATGTACCAGCAAAAATTGATTCTTTCTATCACTAGAAGTCAGTGTTTTTCTCTCACTCTTGCAAGTTTTATTTCATTCCTGTTTTTCCCTTTGTCACTGTTCTCCTATTGCTTTCTTTCTCTTTCTACTCCCTTTTCTGACCTACTCTTTGTTTATCTGTGTCAAAGTATGATGTTGAAAAATAAATCCTGGTCCCCAAACACGAGGGCCATGCCACCTCAAACCTGGCACAAATTAAGGACTAGCACCTGGTACAAAAATTAGTTATACAATCCCAAGATTGTTGTTTTTTAATAATCTAAAATGGAGAAAATGCCTAGTTTTGTTACAAACTGTCAAGCTTCAAAAGAAAGTCAAGAGAGACTTTTCCTTATAGTACATAGAAGAAGAACACATGTGCCAGCTACTGTATTTGTCCGAGCAGAGAAGAAAATGGTGGTATCAAGCAAATGACAAGATTTCTTACTGAGTTAATTGGGGTGAAAAGCGAACCTACTTTGGTTATGCCACAAGTCAGAGGTCCACTGCTAATGGGGGCGGCTAAGGATCAAGACTTCGGGCTTGCTAAAATTAACCTTAAGGGTGTCATTGGCCATCCCATTGAAGATGATGATCATGCAAGATGGAGAGTTGCTAGAATCAGTACTTTGGTCTCTGCCAGAGCAAAGGAGAATATGTTTTGCCATTGACATGAGCACATAAGTGGAACTCACAGGATCTAATGACAGCCTAAAGATGGGCCACAATGGCACTGAAAAGAGAGGGTCTTTTTGGATCTCATAACATAACGTTCATAATTCAGGCCTAATCTGGGATAGAGATACCTCTAGAACCATGCCAGTCTAAAAAGATGTAATCAATTTTCGAGTGCTGTGAATCATACCCGTCACGCTGAAACAGGAGAGGAATGCCGAAAGTGTAACAAAGTCAAAGGTTCAGGAGAGAGTTAGTAAAATGAGGATAGTGACAACACCATCATCCAGCATCATTCCAATGATATCCAGAGCTGCTGTAAGCACCGTCTCAGTCCTATGGGTGGTGAAGAACAGGGTCCAAAAGGATGCGAGGATTCAATAAAACAAGAGCATTGAAAATTGATTGCTTTCTCCAAGTTTTTAGCTGAGTAGAGGGACCACAGGAGTTAGGATGGATTTATATGGCATCAAGAGGATCAACAAACGGTTTTTGAGCAGCGATACTACAATGGGCTCTCTTTAAAGAAGGAACAATGCTTAGGGAAGTGAAGGGTTAAGATTGCTGCATGGGGAAGAAATCAGAATTTCGGCAGCCATATAAAGATTTTTGGGTGGACAAGGATTTAAGGGGTATCCACAAGAAATAGAAAGTAATCTGTGTGTTACATTATCAAGAGAAATTGAGACGAAGAAATCTAGGTTAATAAGACAAATTGTAAGGAAGCATGGTCAGGCAATATAGAGTAAATCATTTAACTGTGGAACAGTGGATAGAGAGTTAAGAATGAATTCTATTTTAGAAATGAAAAAGTCCAAAGATGGAATAACAATAGTTTTGGTGCTGGTAGGATTACTGAGTTATTTACCAACTCAAAAAATTATCTTAGTAGAATTTGTGGTAGCTAAGTTTGAAAATAATAATATAATAAATACTGTAAACTTTAAAGACCTCTAGCTAGTAATCAACATGGAAGTCATATTTACACTAGTTATAGTTAGGTCAGCTGTTCTATAGGAAAACACGTTTTTTGAGTTGCTAATAACTTTGGCCCCATTTGACGGATCTCCATGAAACTTTTTAAAAAGGTGCTAATTGTTACTTAGTTTGGGCACGGCAGGTTTTGGGGTGAATCTCAAGTGGGGGACAAGAAAAAAGGGGGCCCCAAAACACAAAATTCCCATGCATTTTCCATAGACTTCTTTAAGAAGGGGTACAGAAAAAACTGCTGAAGGAATATGACTAAATTTGGCAAAAATCTAGATCTTGGTGCGCAGATGGTTCTTTTTAAGATTTGGTGTAATTCCATTCAGGGTTTTTTTTTGGAACTAAAAGGTAAAAAATATTTGGATATCTGGATGGTTGGGTCCACGACAGGCTTGATGGACCCTCTCAGGAGAGTCAAATCAAAAATAGACTATTCTGATTAAACTTCCACAGGGGCATTGGGGAGGGCAGCAGCTGAAAGGCTCTGTCTTTACTGGTAGGCAGTGGTTAGATGGGGACCGGCCATCAGTCTTTCTTTCGGTGGTGGACGGGGGAGCAGTGGGCAGAAGTCATGGGTTCACAGTGACATCCAAGGGGTGGTTTTATTTATTTTTAATTTTTAATTTAAAATTTTTGCGTAAGTATAATTTTATACCAAGTGTTACAGCACACTATATCTATAGCACATTTCCAAGCATATGCAGTACCACATATTACCATTTACACAATATTTTAGTCTCATATTACGCTTTCCTTTGATCATTCCAATAGTGGTACTTCCCTTGACATTAGGCAAATTTTATACAAGATAAATCATAAAATTAGGAAAGTAAAAGAAAAAAGGTAAGGGAAAACACATACCTTAACTATTCGTATTATAATTTGCACCACATCCTCTCCTATTGTTTACTCCAATTCGCTATGGGACTCCAGATTTTACTCCCCAGTGCTCTAGCCCTACGTCCCTTCCTATCATAGATCGCCTTCTCCAAATTGTATGTAGCCAGCAGCCTGGCGATCCAGGTTTGAAAAGTTGGGGGAGACTTATCTAGCCATGCCTTTGCTATGCATATACGGTATACTGCTATGGCCATAAAACATAACGCCGTATCTGACCTCCTGCTTCTCCTGACAGCCCAAGGATTATCAATTCCGGCGTCAGGGAAATCTTAATCCCTAACGAGGTATCCATAAATTTCTCAATTGCATTGATAAGGGTGTAGAGTTGTGGACAGACTGCAAAGATGTGGATTATGTCACCGTTTGATGAGCCGCAGCGCAGGCAGGTCATTCCTGTGGTACCCCCATTGTGCAATTCTGGCAGGCGTATAGTACAGGAAGTACAAAGTTTTACAATGCTTTGCCTGCAGGGTTCCAGAGCACAGTATACTACGTCCCATGTCCAGGGACTCCTGAAATGCATTAGGAGAGGAGTCTACTTTCTCTGCCCATTTAGCGGTCTATTTGTTCCTATCGTCTGTTTTTAGTGCATTCAATTCAGCATATAACTGCCTAATTGAGCAATTCCCGCTACGCTCTTTGCTATCTAATATTCAATTATGCTCGAATCCCAGCGGTCAACCCAGTTTACTGGCAAAAAAGCTTCTCATCTGTAGGTACTTAAAAAAGCTACTGCTATTTACATTAAACTTAGTTTGTAGCTCCTGAATTTGCAGCATACCCCCCCCCCCCCGGCCAATTAAGTCCCCGATTTTCCCTATGCCACTATTCTTCCAGTCTGCCATAGCTGAGTCCCTAAATATTTTCCCCGGAAAAGAGGCATTAGTTGATATACGGGTATACCTATTGTATCTGCCTAATCCAATTTTTTTGGTAACGTGCTCCATATTTTGTACGCTGCTTGTAAGGTCTTGAATCTGGTATGCTTAAAATAACTAAAATCAATTGTATTCAAAAAACAATTCTCTGCATCCCTACCCAGCAGTGCAATATATAAATTTTTACTTGTAGGCCTGATCCCTGTTTGGATATTTTCAGCACCTTCTCCCCCTATTAATCCTTGAAAATATTGCAGTGCTGCCGCCCAATAATAAAGCCTGACATCTGGAGCCCCCCACCCGCCTCTCTCTCTTGGTAGAGTAATGTGTTGATACGCCCTCCTTGTTTTCCCTTGTGCCCTGATAAACCTATTCAGTATCTGTTCTAGTTTGTTGAACCAAGCATGCTCAAAAAACAGTAGGATTGCTCTAAATATATACAACAGTTTTGGTAATATAAGCATTTTAATGACATTAATGGGCCCCACAAGAGTTAGTTGCAGGTTGTGTATCCTTTCGAGGTCGTTCTTTACTTTAGTTATTACCGGTTCATTATTTAGTTTTACCAGACTTTCCAGGTCTGCAGTCACCCTAAACCCTAAGTATACTGCCACTGAGACCACTCTCTCTTCCTGATACCCTGTAAAATTGTTTTTAACTATTTGTGTCTTTCCTTTGTTTATCACATATCCTGAGTTTGCCCAAAATTTCCTTGCCTCTGATTCAATTTCTTTTATGGCCTTACTTGGATCTGGGGTGATGATGGCCACGTCGTCTGCATAAGCAAATACTTTGTAATCACTACCCTGCATATTTACTGGGGGAATATTAATGTTGCATTCAAACCTCCGAAGTAATCGATCCAGGTACAGGGCAAAAAGCAACGGAGAAGAGGGGCAACCCTGCCTGGTCCCTCGCTTTATCTGTAGTGTGCCTGTAAATCAGTTATTGATTTTACCCTTGCAGAGGGATCTTTATATAGGGCCTGGATTGCCCTTATGAACCTTACTCCTATGCCGCACCATTCCATAACTTTCCATAGGTAGTCCCAGGAAACCCTGTTGAAGGCCTTCTCTGCGTCTAAAAATAACGCTGCGGCAGGATCCCCTGAGACTTCCACTGCATCCAATAAAGTGATTATTTGTCTTGTGTGCTGTGTGGTGCCTTTCCCGGGAATAAACGTGTGCTGCTTTTTACTAACCAGGCTCTCGATTACCCTCCCTAACCTTGTTGGCAATATTGTTGAGAAAATGTTTGCATCGGCATTCATCACGGTAATAGGCCTGTAGGAGCCTGGTTCTAAAGGAGGTTGGTCTTTTTTTAGTATTACTATTATATCCGCCCCCCATGAGCAGGGGACCGATGTCCCTTGCTGTGCTTGAAGAAGTGTCGCATACAGATCTCAACCAATTTGCCCCCGAAAAGTTTTGTAGAATTCAGCTGGAATTTGATCCGGGCCAGCAGCTTTCCCTGAGGGGAGATTGTTCAGTGCTTCCCCCACCTCCTGTAGTGTTATTGGGAGGTCTAGCTCCTCTTTCCTCTCCTCTGCTAATACCGAGTGTAGGATGTCCCCAAGGTATTCCATGACCCCAGATGTCGAAGTTTGTTGTTGTTGATCGTATAAGGCTGCATAATACCCTCTGAAAACCTCCATAATATCTTCGGGGTTATTTGACACTCCCCCCTTACCATCAGATATTTCTTTTATTTCCCCTGCTGCCAATTTCTGCCTTGTTCTAATTGCCAGTATATGCCCAATCCGCTCACTACACTCATAAAAATGTTCTCTCTTGATTAAATAATTACTGGCTGCTTTCCTCGAAATAGTTTCACTTGCCTCTGCCTTATTCAGGTCAATCCTTAGGAGAATATCATCTAGAGGCCCCTTTCTTTCTATAGCCGTGAACAGTTGTTCTTCTAGTCAGTGCTTAATTTGAGCAGGTGCTTCCAGGTGCTTAGCAACGGCACTTCCTTCACAGGGCTGGAGCTACAATTTCTGACCCTGCAGGTGGTGGTCTCAATATTAATTGTTCAAATTCAAAATAAAAAGAATAACATGCATTGCATGGTGACTGGCAGGTAAATGTTCATTGACAGGCCAGCATACGCCTGTCCAGGCAGGCATGATTGTGTATCACCACATTAGTGATGATGTCATCACGCCGATCGCATATCCAAGAAGTCATCGACAAACTATGGCTTGCATTCTATTCCCAGAGACTGCTGAACCCTGCCATTGCATGAGCCTAAACCTCCCATTGGATAATTGTAGCTGGGGGCTGTCTCATGACGGAGTTGAGGGAAGGAAGCTGTGAGAGCGCATTTGGAACTTGGGAGTGAGGGCTCTTGAGGAAGAATATACGAAAGTAAGTGTGGACTTTCCACTTGCTGCATAGCCAGAGTAGCATATCCTGCAGCCATGCATTGCTGTTATCCTCAACGTGCTTGATGCGGCTGTGACCCAACACAACTATTGTGCACCATGGCGTCACCTGTAGATTCTGTGCGCTACACCCCAGCATAGTAATTGCTGAGCGTGTGAGAGTCCAGTAGGCACCACAGCCATACTTTCCGGCATTGGCACAATTACGGCTTGGGACAATGCCTGTGCAGTAGCAGGTACGGTCACAGTAAGCTGAGCAGTAGATGCCGTCGCCATCCCTGGACCTACTAATTACAGGCAGCATTAGCAGTGACATCACCTGCTGTGCTCGAGCAGCCGTCTGTTCCGCAATAAACCCAGTCATACCGCACTGATTAATATATGCAAAAAAAACATTTTCATTTGGTGTACATTTTGTTTTTGCACTCACTGTAGGTAAGAAAGTAAAACACAGCATCTTCCACTTCTTTATGAATGACAACAGGAAAACGCAGAGTTCAAAATAGCAGGGACATGTACAGGCTGACGACAGGGGTCACAGGTAGCAGCAGTGTTATAGATGAGAGAGAGAGCAGGAGTAAAGAGGAGAAAGAAACAACAAGAGAGGAGATAGATAAGACGGAGCTAAGTAGAAGAAAAGGAGATCAAATCAGATACAAAGAGAAAGCAGCCATGATGTGAAGAGAGCATTAAGAAGAGAGAAGATAGAATGAAAGGATGTAGAGGACAGGACAGAGGAAAAAAAGTAGACATATGATAAAACCGAAACACAGCTAATTACTGCTAGAACAGTGATAGTAAAGAGCCAAGATCGAGGGGAGAGAGAGAAGAGCACGGATAAAAGTGAAGAGGATAAAGGGCAGGGCTAGAATGAATAGAGGGCAAATCAGAAATACAGGGAATAAGGTAACACACCAGGTGTGACAAAGACGATAGAAAACAACTAGAGAGGTGAGAAGATAGACTCCTAGAGCAAAGACTTCGGGGACAGAAAACGGATCAAGGTTAGAAGACTGAGGCACTGAGAGGGTTGAAAGTGGGGTCACTGGAGGAAGAAATGAGCTGTGGCCTGGCCTCCTTGGCAAAATTTTCAGCACCTGCACTTCTTTTTTTACAAATTAAGCACTGCTTCTAGTGCTGCTAAATCCTTTAACATTTTATCTATCCTAGCCCTCTCTTGTTTATTCCTGTGTAGCGTATAGCTCAATGTTTCTCCCCTGATGCCAGCCTTAAATGTATCCCAGACGACCCCCGGGGAGGCGCTCCCTCTGTTGATTTCCCAAAATGACCCCATCCAGTCCTGCAAGTGTTTCATGTATTCCTCATCCTTTAGGAGAGCTCTCTCAAATGTCCAGCTTGATTCTATTTTGGGGAAGTTTCCTACTGTCAGTTTTAATACTAAGGGGTTATGATCTGACATAATTCTTGGAAGCCTTTCTAAGTGACTGCAGCCTACCAGAGAACTGGAGATAAAAAAGTAATCCAGTCTGACGTTAATTCTATGTGGGGCCGAGTAGAACGTGCTACCGGTACCATCATGGTTACCCTGAGCCCAAAGGTCAACCAATGCATTATGGCGTGCTAGATTAAGTATCTCTCGGCATGTCCTTTTTTTACAACCAGTGTATATCTGACCTATCTCTATACCTAGCCCATCTAGCTCATTAATGTTGAAGTCCCCACAGCAGACCACCGGCTCTGGCCATAGAGGTAATTCGGTGTCCAGGAATTCGAACATATCTGGATCGTCTTCAGTGGAACCATAGACAGAGACTACTGTAAAGATTCCACCTCTGGTTCGACCTACCAGCATCACCCACCTACCCCATTGATCTTCTTTTTTCCTCCTGACTGTAACATCCCCCTTTTTGGCTAGTATGGCCACCCCTCTTGTTTTGTCCCCTGTTTTGTAAATGCCAGTACCTCAAAACCAAGCTGTTCCAACAAATATTTTTTAGTTCCCTCGATATGGGTCTTCTGGAGACAAATTATATCCAACTGCAGCATTCGCAGCAGGGCCGCCACGAGCTGCCTTTTATTTCCATTGTTTAGGCCACAGATATTGATAGACGCTATTTTTAAGCTCATTTGTGCTTACTGGGAGTTTCCGCCTCTTGTGCCATACTAGTACCTTTTTTGTTAACTCTTTGCCTAAATGTATATATATATATTGTGTAGTACTGTGTTTCTTTAAAGTGTGCTGTGCCAATTATTCCGTCACCTACCAAACTAATCCCCTTCCACCCCCCCCCACCCGTCCTCCCCTCCCCAACCCACCCACCCCCTCCCACTGGCAACCCTTGCCCCCCTTTTATGGGCAAATAGGTAAAACATTACCTATTTGTGGCTGCTTTTGGGTCATGGTTGTCGCATCCCCCTCCCTTCCATACCTTCTCAGAACCTGCTGTGTTATCCCCTCCCTACTTTAAGGCCACTCTCTTCTCCCACCTACTTGTCCTCTATTTGATGCTCCTATCTGCCCTTCTGTCCTTTTAATTCATCCAGAAATTGTTTTGCTTTGATCTCTGAGAAGAACATCCTCACATGGCCTCTTGTGATGATTTTTAGCCTGGCTGGAAACAGAAGATATGCCTCTGAGCCTAAGTCTTGAAATGGCGTAATTTACTGCCTCAGTTCCATCTCCTTTCAACCGTTATGTGGCAGAAATCCGGTCTTGCAAAAAAGGTGTTACCATTGTATGATTTTTTGGAGTCAGGTCTAGCCTTGTCGATTATCTCCTGCCTCAGCAAAAAGTTTCCTACATACACCAACATAGCCCTGGGCAGACTTTCTTGACCAGCGACCCCTCTTTTCTTTAATGTAAGAGGGAACGTATGTGCCCTTTGGACCTCGGTTTCCCATTGCCACTGTGCCTCTGGGAAGGCTCCCTTTAGTAGGCTAATCATGAACCCCCTGACATCCTGCCCCTCCACCCCCTCTGCGAGGCCAAGGAGTCTGACATTATTCCGCCGCTGGCGGTTTTTCGAAGTCCTCCATCTTCCATTGTAGATCCTCCGCCATCTTCTCCTGGTCTGTTTTAAAAGACTGCCAGACTGCCATATCATCCTCGAATCTCCCAGTCCTTTTCTCTACATGTGTTACTCTGCCCGCCACCTCTTCATATAACTTATTGACCTTCATTAGTAAAGACTGGATTTTTTTGGTGGCTTGCCTTGCCCTCCGTCTCTCTGCCCTAGCTTCGCCGTGCATTTGTTTCATAGTGTTGAACAGTAAGTCCAGTGTAACATGCTGAGAGGGAACAACGCTGGGAGTTACCCCTGTCCCTGATGGCTGAGAAGTATTTTCCTGGTACACGTTGGATGTGGCAGAGTAATCCCAAAGAAGGCTATTATCCCTGCTGGGGGGAGACCCTGAGCCTTGCCGCCTACCTGTAGAGCTCCTTTTTGTTTGGGTGCTTTTGCCCCCAGAAGTGGTAGAGTCAGTGAAGAGGTAGCCCCTGAGCTGCCTTCGCTAGATAATAATGATTCAGAATCCTCGTTTAACAAGAAGAAGCGATCTTCCTCCGGCGAGCCTCCCCCCCTGTCCAGCATTCCCTGTGTTAGGTCCTCTGTACTTTGACACTGTGTTGATAGACTCGCCTCACTCCCCCATTTTTTTTATGCCGGGTGAGGCGTGTTCAGGCCTCCTGTCTTCTCTCGGTGCACTCCGCTGGTTGCGCGTCTGCCTTCTTCCCCGGTCCTGGGGACGAGATCGGGGGTTGCTTGGCAACCACGCAGCGAGCGTCCTCGAGGACGGCTTCTCCGTGGTTAACGTCTGAAGCAGCTTGTGCTGGCTGTGCAGGGATCGGAGCCGCAGAGGGATCTACTGGCCTGCTGTTGAAGACCTCCGTGAGGGTAGGGTGTCGAAGTATTGTGTCTTTTTGTACAGCCACGTCTTTCGCATATTTCAGCGGCCGCTGAGCCGAGGCACAGCGCGTCTCTTCCGCTATGTCCGGATCTGTACCCATGGTGCGCGGCTCCGTCTTTCTCTCCGTCCTTCTCTGATTTGTTTTGGCTGTTGGAACTGTCAGGGCAGCCGGCTTCTTGATCGCGCCGGTAGATTTATGATTCAAGCCTGGGGTCACCAAGTCTTTATTACTAGCTTTTTCCTTTGCAAAAGGTGGGAGCTCCGTCGAGGACCTTTCCCTCTCATTTCTCTGTGACCGGAGAGACATCGCAAAGGCAGCTTTACAGGTATTACAGCTCGGCATAGATTGCTCAGGGTTAATTTCAAATATAATAACCCCGCGGAGATGATACAATGAGCACGATGAGCAGTCCGTGCGCACACCAGCTTTCCCGCTCCTTCCCCTGGTATCTCTTGGCTACTCAGTTTCCTGTAGGGCCACAGCATTCCAGATCAGCGCTCCGTCTGCATCGTAGTCAGGACAGGGGGATTTAGTGCGACTGCCCTCTACGACCCAGGTGCGGCCATCTTGCCTCCTCCAAGGGGTGGTTTTAAAGGCGGGCGGAAAAGCATAACTGCGGGATTCTTAGGGGTAAGAGTAGAGTGTAATGGCTGCGTTAGTAGCAAGCACGACAGCAATGGTCTGTGTTTGGTGGTGATTAACTGCGCAGGCTTCGCTTGGAGGTGGGTCATCAAGTAGGAGGATGTGTTTTGTGGGCCAGCTGGAGGCAGTGTTATGTAACTTTGCTGGAGGGAGCAGCAGCAATATTTACTGATTTCTGTAAATCGCCCGATGAGAGGGCAGATGTGACCAATGGAGGAACCAGAATCATTTTTGTATGGCTGGGGTGAGCCCCTGCAGTATGGCGGTCGCTGGCCTGAGAGCTCTAGACTGGTGCATAGAATGGGGGGCGCCCTCCATGTACTTTGTAGGGGGCCCCCTCAAGTTTCGTTATGCCACTGCAACTGATACACAATGCCTTTTTCACTGTCTAATGAGGCCTTGGTCTGCACCTGCAGATGAGAGAAATATGCATGCTAGTAATTGACATATTAACAGTTAGACATTGAAATCCCAAGAGCTTAATGCCTTTGGTCATGCTAAATTAACATGACAGGTAATGTGACCTTGACAATGGGATATGTGTCCATGCATGGTCACAAATCAATACAGCAATATGAATGCACTTTATATGAGTAATCCTGTTTAAATGTGTATTAACATTTGACTAAGTGTTAAAACATTAGTGTAGCTATGGGCGAGAACTAACATTTCATGAGAAATCTTAAACATTCGTATGCACGTTTTATGTTTCTGTTGTTCTTTCATGGAATATTTCAGAAATACATTTGAAACTCCATTCTTTATTATTATTTTTTAGATCACACTAAATATAAAGAGTGCTCACTTGCACATTGTCTTTATAAGTCTGTGATAAATAAGGATTGGGTCAAAATGAAGCTACTCAAAAGGTGGGATGTGGCGCAAACATGAACAGAGCACTCTTTTTAAATGATACAGCCTCACGAGAGCTCAGCAGAACCACACAACAGCAAGATAATCCAACCCCACAGAGCAAGCCAGGAGTCACAGATGGAGGACCGAGGCAGGAAATAAAACAGATGTTTTCTGATGTTGAACTGGAGATGTGGGTAGAGAAGTGTGACTACGATGACAAATTGTTTGGGAAATTATCCCTAACCGCTTTGCATCCAGCAAAGAATACGTGCTGTGCCACGCACCACAGCACTGAGGAAATTAGAAAATGGTGGCACGACTTGAAGATTCGCTACCAAGGCGAAACTGGATCCCAGGAAATGAAAATAAGCAGAAACTGGAAGAGGGCTTGCCATCCAAACTCCCCAACCCCCCCTGAGGAGATGATCGCCATCACCCGCACTCCGAGGCAGTTACTGAAGTCACTTCAATTCATGCGTGGCACGCGCTCTGGTCTGCAGTGTCCCCCACATGCACGCTGTTTTTTCAAGTGTCCTTCACCACCAACACTTTAGAAGAAGGTGAGCATCCACCAGGATAAGGGTACCAAAGAGGGAAAATGGTCTGAGAGGGGCTACAATACCCGGGGCATTAGGTCACTGGACTCGTCCATGCTGATGGTCAGCAACAATAATTGCAAATTGACAGATCGGTGGCCAAGCAGGACAGTGCAGTAAGTCAGCTGTCCTATTAAGCCGTCAATCTACAAAGAGGCATTGGGCACTACAATGGTGACTTAGCCAGGTACCTGGGACAGGGGTGCCCCGCATTGGGACTGCTACAGACAGCTCACATGCCTACTGGGAGCAAACAGCTGCTCCTGTAAGTGTAGAGGCTTTCTCGAACATGTGGTGTGAGGACCAGGCTATGTATAGAGTGGACAATTGTTGTCTATAGTTTTACCATTATTCGTAGCATGAAAGAATTTTTGTTTGTTGTACTGTCGGTGTAAAATTCTCATTGAGGACTTGCCGGGAATGTTAGATGTTCATGGTCTATGTGATGTATAACCAGGGGGTAAACAGGAAGACACTTAGACCTCGGAAGTTGTTATTTCACATAACTGCATTGTGTTCAACACTTACTTCGGAAATGGTTGTTGGTGACATTTCTTTAGCAGGCCTTACAGTCAGCTGCTCTAGTAGCATCCCGATCTGTGAGAACAAGGTGAGGATGTGGTGGGGGAATAGTCACCATTAGAGTCATCATTCTCTGGGCCTTTATTTATTTATTTATTTATTTATTTAGCTGTTTTGTAGCGCGCTCATATACTACAAGAGTGTCCTGGCGCGTAAAAGAGAAACAAGCAAGTGGCCGGAGAAAAAAGTAGAGATCTAATTTTTCTTTTTTACTATTAGTATTTTAATAAGCCATTCTGAAAAGATAAGTTTTAAGTGCCTTCTTGAATGTCACAACATTTTCAGTTAATCTCAGGGAAAGGGGGAGGGTATTCCAAGTCTTAGCCGCGGTGACAGCAAGTGATTGGCCTCCTAAACGAACTCGCTGAAATCGGGGTACTCTTAAAAAGTTACAGTCAGCAGAACGCAAAGCCCGAGTAGGGACATAGCGGGAAAATCTTTCCCTCAAATAGGAGGGGCCAAGGTCATGAACTGCTTTAAAGGCTATAGTAAGAATTTTAAAGGTTATCCTCTGCACTACTGGCAGCCAATGTAGTTCCTTCATGTGAGTCCGAGTACTTTCTCTATATGGCACATTGCACAGTAGGCGAACAGTCGCATTTTGGATTATCTGAAGCCTTGCGATTAAAAAAGCCGGAGAGCCACACAGCAGAGAGTTGGCATAATCGAGCCGTGATAAAATAAGGGCCCTCGCGACCGACTCTCTTGCTGAGGACGGCAGATAAGGAAAAATCTTCCTCATGGCTTTTAGGGACCCGAAGCACACCCCAGTGAGTTTTTTTATGTGTGCTTCGAATCGCAAATCCTCTTCAAACCAGACTCCCAAGTTTTTTGCAGGAATATTGACGGAGCCTGGCTGGGGAAAATCGGAAGGCCACAGAGTTTCTCTGAAGTTGGGCGAAAACTGGCCATATAGCAGGATTTCTGTTTTATCTTCATTACACTTCAGCTGTGCTGCTGCTAACCAGTTGAACACAGCGGAGAGGCATGAACGCACAACCTCAGTGTCAGTATTCGCATCTGGCCATGTAAACAGGAGTTGCGTATCATCCGCATACGCTATTATTTTTGCTCCCATTTGTTCAGCTAAAAAAATAAGAGGAGTAAGATATACATTAAAAAGGAGGGGGCTCAAGATAGAGCCCTGGGGTACTCCTGTAGTAAGGGGTTTAATCGAGGATGAGTAAGGAGGAATCCAGACCTGCTGAGATCTATCTGAAAGAAAGGATTTCACCCATTCCAGAGCAGAGCTCCC
Source organism: Lissotriton vulgaris (assembly GCF_964263255.1). Taxonomy (NCBI): domain Eukaryota; kingdom Metazoa; phylum Chordata; class Amphibia; order Caudata; family Salamandridae; genus Lissotriton; species Lissotriton vulgaris. The sequence goes on from NC_141695.1 coordinate 1,377,494,637, forward strand.
TATGCCGATATCGGCCAGCCGTGCCAAGAGAAGTGCGTGTGGAACAGTGTCAAACGCAGCAGAGAGGTCCAATAAAATTAGGACCGCTCTGCCGCCACTGTCCAAACACCCTCTAATCGCCTCTGTAACCTCTACCAGCGCTGTCTCTGTGCTATAGGCTGCACGAAAGCCAGATTGGGCTGGATGTAACGCCCCTGAAGTTTCCACAAAGGCATTAAGCTGGGAAAATGCAAGCTTCTCACCAATTTTAGCCATAGCTGGCAGAAGAGAAATAGGTCTGTAGTTGCTCGGCACAGCTGGATCCGCGCCTGTTTTCTTTAGCAATGGTAAAAGCTTAGCCTGTTTCCATATTTTAGGGACGGTTGCAGTAGTAAATGATAGTCCTATTATTTGGGAGACTTCAGAAGCCACTACTTCGGCTACTTCGGCCAGCACCCGGGCCGGGCAGACATCCCCGGGAGCACCAGATTTTAATGATTTAATTGCTGCCAGGGTATCATCGACCGAAGGGGGGATAAGTCTCTCCATGATGATGATGGGTGGAACCTTAGTTTCATTGTTATCTATCATCTCATATATCTTTATGAAGGCTTTTCCTTGTTGCAATGGTGTGCAGTGTTGGACAAAATGCTATTACCGTACATGAGGCTTCTGATGAGTACTGCAGTGCTCCCACACTTTTGTGATTGATATCAAATTTTCCGTAAAGCAGCCAAAAGGAAGTCTCCAGTATTGGCCGTCTCTGTGTGTGCTGTGTTCTATGAGCACTCCCCCACTGCCTGAGGATTCAGGTATGAAGTCAAGATAAAGGGCTGACTTGCATATGCACTGTCACCCAAAAGAGGTATATTTATTCAAGTACATTTTGGTAGACATTTATTGAGACCGGTGGGAAGGTACTTGCTAACATTTAAGAATTGTGAGTACTGCCAGAGTAACTTTCAGCAAGGTCTGGAATTGGGCAATCTGAGTTTCATACAAGCTACATGTTTAGAGCATTTCGTCTGTTTTCCATTCAGGTATTCTGTGGCTGATGTGAGGTGAATCAATATATAGGTGCCATCTACAAAGCCTATAACATGAGAGAAGTTGACGACGTGGTAGAAACCCACCATCATTACTTGCAACTCTGCCTGTGTTTGTAGGAACACTATAAGCCGATTCACAAAGGCAACAGGAGACAAAAGTCTAACTTTACGACTTTTGGTATTCACAGAGGTCATCTATGAGTCATATCTTTACATCCGCAGTCGCGCCAGAATCTCTGAATTGGGCCGTACTCTCCGCACCCGGGCTGTACTCACCGGCTCGGGCCAGATGAAGTGTAATCAATGGACCAGAATGCATTTTTTACCAAAATGAACATTATGAGCGTGTGATAAATGGTAGAGGAGCTCATGAAATACAGTCTGGGCAGGAAAAAGGGTGTGGCTGAACAGTATATCATATCTCAGAAAAGTTTGCTCATTTGCATCAGGGTACATGCTGTCCAGAATTTCTGCTCCTTCAGTGTTGACTGTAGCGCCAGTCAATACTAAGGGCCTAATTACGACCTTACAGCAGAGCACTAGAGGGGTGGTGCCAACTGCTGCACCACCGCTATGACAAAGGTCACAGCGGCCCGCCTGCCAGATTATTACTTTTCAGCTGTCTGGTGGGCAGGTGGCGTACGGCTCGTATGGCTTGAGCCAGAGAGTGCGGCCCGGTTGCAGTGAGTACGGCCCGAGCCAAATATTCCGGCCCGACTGCGAACGTAAAGATACGACTCATAAATTAACTCTGTGAATACGAAAAGTCGTAAAGTTAGACTTTTGTCTCAGATTACCTTTGTGAATTGTGCCCCATGACTGTTATCTGGATAAGAGCAATCCGCACATCGACAAGTGTAAGGTGCAAAGAGAACACCTTTATGATATGAATGCACTGATGTACAAGCATTTAAAGCAATGCATGCATGGTCTGATAGATATTGGAAGGGATGTAGTCAAAAAGGCACACCAGTTTGGATCCGATATGAATGGATTGGCTATCCAACGTGATCACCTAATATTAGTGTCTGGTGATGCTGGAGATGCCAGGAAGGAGCTTCTTCTCCAAGCATGCAGGTGCATTCCATGAGTCGCCAGCCAAATAGCTACAGGAAGGCCTTTTATATCTGCAGTGGGTGGGAGCGCACTGTCGGCATATCAGCAACAGTCTTCACAAATGTATTCTGGTTCTTGCCGTTCATAGAGCTTAACTACTAACAAGTAAAAAGTATCTTCCATCAGTGTAAGCACAGCCAGTGCTGGACATTTCTAGTTACGTGTTTCTTGGTCGTTGCCATTCATCACCAAAGAGTAGCTATATAGGCTTGGGGTATTTGAAACGCTTCTTATAGTTTCTCAGGTAAGGCACCACTCCAAGAATGCAGGTGCATTCTGTGACTAAACACAACAAGCCACCCGAGATTGTATTTTGCGTACTATATATCCCTCAGGATTGTACCTGAACCATCCTACTATTGGACATACACAAAAATGTGGAAGGGATGTCCTTACGCAGTACCAGGTGTCATGCTTCATTATAGGACACCTCACGCTCTTCAAACACCTGGTTTGATGGAGAGAGGGCCTGCACCTGAAGTCGCTTCTACCTAAGGGCTGACCCATGCTTGATACAGATTAAAAAACAATGTGACATCCTGAACAGACTTTTATCATTACTAGAACTATCACTTGTATTAAAAACCATCCTGGAGAAAAGGGAAATTAGTACCCCATCACTCCATGTTCCGCCAACATGTTTTTGCCTGATGGCTCATGCAAGTCCGTGGCTTTCGTCAGTATGGAAACACAAGATCCAGGTGTAGCAACTACATGCTTGTGTGCCACTAATAACAAAAGGGGGACCTTTGTCTCCCTTTAATTTATCCAGGCCCATGAGTACCTGTAACAGAATTACAATATGTTTTGGGGATCTCTTAATTTAGGTAGATCTGGTACAGATAGAAATGACCATCAGCATGCAACACTCACATACTTGATGAGAAAGTGACACTGCACACATGGATCAACATTGTTTTCAAATACTTCATGTTGCGAGACCAGAGAGCATCTACAACATCTCTTCAGTCTCTCATTGCATCGAAACCTGTACTTCTCAACATTGAACATTTTTCCATCCTGATACATGATAAACAGAAGGCCTCTTTTGACCATTAATTCTCCACATGCAAAGTTCTTACCTCCAGGCATCACTATCAGAAGTCTGATACAAATAATACACCTTTCTCTACAACCAGAACCATATTAATGCACCTACAAAGCAGTGGCGGCTGATGACATTTCAAAGTGGCAAGGCGTAAAAATTGGGGCTGAGTTTTAGGTAGCAAGCAGGCAAAGCCAGGGTGACATAAAAAGGGATTAAGTGGTTTTCCCCTCAGACGGTTTTGAAATGAGTGGAAAATGCTGCATTTTAAATAATAAAGAAATTATTTAGAATGCAAGAAAGTTTATGAAGGAATTGTGAACATGTAGTCTACAAATATTTAAATACAGCTGCCCTATATCTTACTGCCTTAAAAGTGCTTTTCTTCTATACCCAAAGGTTTTTGCAAGAAAAGTAGATGGAAAAATGGTAAGATTCCTGATGGGACCCTTCAGAATATTCATTAACTCCAATATATTTAACAAAATCTACTTTCAGCAGTATGTATGCTGAACTTCAGCTTTGAGCACCTGCTAAGGCCCAGGGCACCAGCTGCAAGATGAGCAAGGTGTAGATCCTGTGCTCGGCCTTGGGACTACAGCTGGGAGTTCCAGGGCCTGCTGGGGAGTGGCATGGGTAATGTGAGAGACCATCTCCACCTCCAAAAAATGCATCTATTAAAAGGCAGCATTGATTATTCCTACTATTCGCATGTACATGCCTCTTACGTACATGCCTCTTACTACTGCATAGATTACCTGTTTCTCGCTCATTCCTTAGTGCGAGACGTAATCACTGCCTCCATATAGGATATCTCAATCTAAGATCATGCCCACGTGGAGTTAATGTTGCAAAAGCGCACCCACTCCCTACAACATAATTCCTGCTGGCGACTTCCCCCACATATTCTACCCGGCCTGGTAGATTTAGCAGAAATCAGGGCGGCAATCTCAGCATACTTTATTACTAAGGATCTCCAGGAAACACCACACCCAGTAATATGGGACGGTTTTAAAGCTACCACTCGAGGAATAAATACATTCATTGCAATAGCGCATAGCCGAGAAGCTTGACTGATAGAGAGAAAACTGACCAGTGACATAAGGACTTAGAGAAGCTGGACCATGAGGCACCTTCATTCTCCAATAAACAACGCTTGGCAATGCTCCTGGGTCAACTAAGAAACAATAGAATGAACAAGGCAGAGCATGCATTACTGGCACTAAAGCAAAAATACTACGATGGGGGGGATAGGGTGGGATCAATCCTGGCGAACCAGCTCAGAAAGAATGCAGCAAAGGCACACATTGCAAAAATTAAAACAACAGAAGGTGCGTGGGCCACACCTAAAAGGGATAAACTGACAGCTTTTAAAGCATACTATTCCACCCTTTATGCCCAAGAGACTTCCCATCTGACCCTGATTCATGCGATACTTGATAACTGCACCTGGTCCCCGCTAGATAAACAACATGCACAGCTTCTTGAGGAGCCAATCACACTAGAAGAAATTAAGCAGGCCCTAAAGGGATTGCCAATGGGCAAAACGCCGGGCCCAGATGGTCTGCAGGACCACTTTTACTGCATCTTCCTTCCACAAATCCAAGACCAATTGTTGCGATTCTTTAACTTATTCACAGATGTCACAGGCCTGACAGCCACTATTGCCATGGCAGAAATATTGCTTATTCCTAAGCCTGGCAAAGACCATGCTCTTTGCTCCCCGTATCGCCCCATTGCACTTCTTAACACAGATCTCAAAATCTACACCAAAATACTTGCCAACCACCTAGAGCCCTACCTGCAGGGACTCATTGACCCGGATCAAGTTGGTTTTATTCAACATCATCAGGGAGCTGACAATGTCAGACGGATAGTGCACTTGGTGGAAAAGTCACACATTGGAGCATCCCTGCCCGTCTGTTATCGCTTGTCGTGGAGAAAGCTTTCGACCGGCTGGACTGGGGATTCTTGAGGGCTATCCTACAGAAGATAGGGATGGGACCCAGGATGATTTTTAGGATAATGGCCTTGTATACTTCTCCCCCAGGCTTAGGTCAGGGTCAACGGACAGCTTACGAATCTGATACATATACACAGGGGCACCAGACAAGGCTGCCCACTCTCTCCCCTACTTTTTGCACTCTTAGTAGAACCATTAGCTTTAGCCATCAGACAATCAGTTGACATTAGCGGTATCACTTTTGGAGGAGTATAGCACAAAATAGCCATGTTTGCAGATGACTTACTACTTACACTGTTGAAGCCACGCACCTTACTGCCAGCCCTCCTTAAGCGTCTGCAAGCAACGAAGTAGCCTCTGGTCTTAATATCAACCCCACTAAGTCCTGGGCGTTGAATCTCACAATCCCCGCTGAAGAGATACCAGAACTCCAATCCCTTACCACTTTTCAATGGGCTGCGCACTCAATTCGATACCTTGGACTAAACCTAACCTCCAAGGTGAACACTTGGACGAAGGCAAACTGGCAGGAATGTAGAAAAGCAATCCTTGAAGACCTGCATTATGAAGGTCTCTACCGTTATCATGGTTAGGATGACTTAATGCAATCAAAATGTCTGTGTTGTCGAAAATCCTGTATTTATTCCAAACGCTACCCACATCAATACTGCAACCTCACATACTACGCCTACAACGAGACCTCACCACCTTTATATGGTTCTCAAATAGACTCCTTATGCTGCCTCGAGACAGAGGTGAACTAGCGTGCCCTAATATCTTAGAATATTACTGGGCCTCACACCTAAGCTACTTCTCTGAATGGGTAGTTTGTGAAAGCGAGAAACATTGGTTACAAATTGATAGGGCTGTAGCTTGCAGACCCCTATGGAACTTAGTGTGGCTTTTGCAGGGATCTAGGCCACCCAGTGCTTATACAGCCACCCCCATAAAAACAGTATTGGAAATCTGGGATTAGATTGCAACTTCCAGGGGCCTAACCTTCTTTTTGTCCCCTAATACTCCTTTGGCGTGCAACCCGAGCTTCCCACCAGCACTGCAGCTACACTCTTTCCCAGCATGGAGAGGCTGGGAATCCAAGATCTTTTTGAGGGTAATCAGTTTAAACCCTTCGAACAGTGTAAAAAAAGAATTCCGCCTTCCGGAGGAAGCTTGACTGCAGTACCTCCAAATTCGGCACTGGTTGCACACACCACTGACCATACAGGGGCCAACCTGACCCCTTACCCCATTTGAAACAATGGTCCATTCTTACGACGGGACAGGGGCCTGATTTCACATACATACCAAGTATTACAACATTCTGCCCCGACTACACCCCACACATATCATACATGTTGGCAATCAACCAGTACAGACAAGTTCAATCCCAAGCAAATGGAGCGACTTTGGAGAGATATAGCGAGAATATTTAGAAGTATACCACAGCGGGAGACCACATATAAACTTATGACACAGGGGAACCACACCCCTCAACGACTACACAAAATGTTCCCCAATACCTTTCCTACCTGCTGGCGATGTCAGAACCCGTTTGGGGACTTTTTGCATATATGGTGGCACTGTCCGTTACTAACCACTTATTAGAAAGAGATCCTCAGTCATATGAAAGATGTAGTTAGCTACCCCATACCAGAGAACCCAATAGTGATTATCCTGGGGTTTAGGCCTACAACCCTCCTTGCCATGACTAAAGCCGATTGGTGTGTACTATCTCAAATGCTTGGAGCAGCCAAGCAGACAATAGCAATATACTGGAAAAAAACAGACACTCCGCCTGTTGCCCTATGGTTTACCCGCCTTTGGCATGCCATGACAATGGAGCTTCTCACAACTCAGATAACGTTTGACACAAATAGATTTACAAACAAATGGCAACCGCTGTTAGAACACTTTTTCTAGATTGGAATACACCTGTTTTACTCCACCAAAACTTCAAGCTTTACAACTCTTTGAAAACAACCCCCCACCTGAGCATACCGTTGTGCTCCTTCAGGCACACCAGACGGCTCAAGCAGAAAGCCCCCTACCCAGTCCTTAGCATAACTACTAAGGCAGTCCCTCCCTTCCCCTCACCCCCACGTCTGGAATTTCTCTCTCTTTTTCCCACAGTCTCTGACTCCCTGTCGCTAAGCTCAAGATCATAGCTAAATGTTGAATGTCAAATAGAACATTGCTACTGTATATCAGATGGGAGAAATTGGATATTGCAAACTGAACCTGAAGTTGAGCAGCTGTGAATATTTGACACCAATAATGTGCAAGACTAAGTTCTCTCTGATTAATTGTTCTTAACTTGTCTTATCTTTAATAAAAGGATTTGCAACAAATGTCAAAGTTCTTTTTTGAGTATCGGTTAAATAAAGTTAACTTAAAACCAACACAAAAAAGGCAGCACTGAATGATTTTTACAAAATGCCTTCTGAGGCACTGGTTAAATATCCCTCTGACTGCAGCCGTACAGCCAGTCATCAGCAGAAATACATTCCACTCAAGTTCACAGGGTCGGGGGAATGGACTCCAGTGGAATCCAGTTTTAGAATGTTGATACTACATGGCTTCTAAGTCTGGCTTCTACACGTTGCATATATTGTGTGATCTTGGAGAAATCTCTTTATTTCTATCTGCCTTTGTGTTTTGATCTTCCCTCTGTGGGAACTTTTAGAGACAGGCTGGACGTCGGTAATACCCTCTCGCACATCTGCCATGTCTCAGGCATGTTGTACTTCCAGGAGGACCATGTAGACAAATATTAGGATCAAAATAATTAATAAGTGTGTAAAGGAAACCAAGGATGAAGTCATGGTACATTAGCTGCATATACTTAAGGGATGACACCACATTTGTTCCTTGCTCTGTTCTTCAAACGAGTCTATAAAGGCAGGGGGCGTGGTCTAGTGGCTAAATGGCAGGCTTAGATGCTTTGCATCCCAACTATTAACCCCTTGCCTGCGGTCGGCATTCCGCTCCTGTGCGGCACATTCCGATCGCGGGGGTGGTCGTGACGGCTCCTGGCCGTCATCAGCACACGAGCACTGTGTGCCATGACAGACGGGAGCCGTCACCAGCATGCAATGGGTTAAACCTGTCCAAATGTTGTGATCTGAGGCCAGTCACATTACCATGATTTGTGTATATTTTAGACATACCTACAGCATTTTTGCCATGCAGCCATAGTTAATCATGAATATATGGCAATGATGAGTTGAATGTATGAATGAATGAAATAAAGGATTAATACATACTAACGCTTGCAGAGTACATTCTGTACCTTGAAGATGTTGAAAAGCAAGAGGAGAGGCACTCATCCCATGTGTCCTGGGTCTGTGAGGTTTTAGAATCCTGGTTATATGTACTTCCCCAGCAAGGGCAGTGCAGGTGGGAAACATGATGTCCGCTGGGTTGCTCTGGATGGTTGCGATTGCCGGTAGATGCCACAAGGTACTGTGGGCCAGATTCAGGTACTGGTCCAAGTCCGAAGGGAAAGCAGCAAGAGTCGGGAGGTGGGACAAGGTGCTGGGTGCAGAGATGACACGGTTCTTAAGCTCACAGGAGTAAGATTTGAAGGAAGGCACCTAAAGTTATTCTGATAGCAAAAAGGTGGAGCCAAGGGGTGGAACTCTGTAAAGACGCTTCACGATGCACCAAATCTTTATTGGCAGCTCTAAGTGGTGGGCATCCACTGTCTAGAACAGGGGACTCTAACCTTTTCTGGCAGAAGAACTACTTATGTTGAATGAAGAGGACCTCAAGCTGCTAACATTGTTAGTGTTCTAAAAGTGACCACTTCAGACTAGATTATGTTAGCTGACAGCACATTCAAGATTACCAACAGTGATCATCTCGAGGAAGCAGGCTTGGTTACCATTAGTAATGTAAATAAAGGATTTATCAATACGAAATGCATCTACATTTGAAATACATAACAGCCAATGCTGCAATGTCCCTGGCACCAAGATAATAATATTATTAATAGGTCTCCCCAACACTGCTTGTTTCATCAATGAACTATCAGCTTTAAATATATTATGGATACTAAACGCCACTCTGCTCTACCACACTCTACTCTACGCCACTACACTCTATGCCATGCCACTCCATGCCAAACCACACAGCTCCACTCCACTCTAGGCAACGCAACTCCACGCAACACCACTTCACTCTATGCAATGCCACTCCATTTTATGTCCACTATAGGCAACATAACGCCACTTCACTCTATGCAACGCCACTCTACTCTGTACATCGCCACTCCACTCTACGCCACTCTACTTTACGCCATGCCACTCTACTCCATGCCAATCCCTAACACTGCACTCTACTTTACTTTAGAAAACCTCACTCCATGCCCCATTACACCAATTACTTCTAGCCGTACTGAATAGCAACAACACAAGAGTACATTTTGCAATGCAGGGCGCGCTACGAAATTCGTTTTATTAATTACATTGTTTACTTACCTTCAATTATCCATACTCCAGTTTTTAGCACCCCCCACCCTGCCCCTCCCCCGCCCCGCCTCTCCGCGCCACCGAAACTCCCTCCACGGGCCGTGGCTGCAACATAGCTAAAACATATTGGCAAAGCCGTAGGCGAGACCTGTGGCTTTGCCAATGCTTGTTTAGTTCTTTTATAGCACTACTCATCCCAGTTTAAGGTGTCAGAAGGCTTTACATCGCACACAGACAAAATAAATCATACAACTGTGCAAATCAATGTTTAGGAAATGCTACTTAAGACAATATGGGTTTATAAGGTATAGGAATCACGTATCATCCTTACTTGATGCCGGTAAATGGATCGCTATGCTATATTAGAACGACTGCAATGTATAAACTGGAAGTGACAAAATTATCTCACTGTCAAAAGAAGTAGCCCACTTACCTGTCTTTATGAAATACAAATCTGTGATCTGCATGTTACACGAGGTGCTTTGCAGCAGCCATAGTAACATTCTATGCAACTTTATGAGTCAAAACTGTGATTGGACAAAACACAGAACTGTCCCAGAACGGAATTAACCACCAGTTATCTTACCACTATTATAATCCCCCCAAAATTGCTCTGTATAGGAAGATCCCCACGACAGGTGTCTTAACCCTGTAATATATTATAAAATGCAGCCTCTTTGTGACCAATTAAGTAAATTAGAACAGATTTGCTGTCACATTTGTCCTTGCTGCAAATTGCTTTGCTAACCATTAATGAAAAATGGGGTAACCCAAAGGATAAGGACCTGGGTATAATGCAGTAAAGGTAAACAATGGTCCAGAGCCTATTTCTTTAAGGAAGCCGAGTAGATCAGCACATATTCAATTACACTTGGGAAGCTTTCAAGACCGGCACACACGGCAGGAAGCAGCTACCTGATCGTTGGAGGACAGGAGCAGTGCAAACTGAGACCACCTTTTTTAAGAATTGACCTGCCATAACTAAGACAGAATAAGGAGTCTATTCTAACAATATAACCTCATTGAATAAAGTAATTCCAATGGACGATTGATTCTCCATCATTACTACAGAAATAAGGATCCGGTCTTGATTGAATACGAGGCATACGCAGTGTAGCCTTACACCTTTGGGGTCATCTTCAACCCTTGGTTGCCCAACTATTAATGTCCTGATGAAGACTCGCACGGTCCAGGTTTAACTCACTGGTTGACACTAAGTCGAGTCGAAACGTCGACGATACTAATCTCACCTTGGACCCAATCTCTGCAAGAAGTGCACACAATCGATATGACCGTTGTGTTTGTATGATTTAGAGATTAGTCGATAGTGAAATTCTATGTGGGCCAGGTTGTTGCATTACGGAAATTGTAAAACCGTAATTACAGAAAATTAATGAAATCAATTTGTTTATCTCTTTGAATTTCCCTTTCCTTCTTGATTCACTGCACTTCTTTTGATCACTCCTTTTTGTGCACGCTCCGTTTGGGCAACCTTTCATTTAAAAGTATTGATAAAATTGTAAAAAATATTAGTTCTGTGATTAGAGACAATGAATTAAAGATTGCCTTTCCCTTTTTGATATATTGGTGCTGTAGTGATAATTTCTTCTTTTTACTCTAAGTAATTAAGTTCACTTATGATTTAGGGTGGATACATGAGAAACACCCCTGAATTTGAAAATGTTTGAATATGTGCTGATCTACTCGGCTTCCTTAACCTCTTCAGTGCTGATGACAAAGCCAGCTCGTCATGGGCTTTACCTGCACTGTGCTTATGATGAGCTGGCTTTGTCATGAACAATTGAATATCTCAAGTTCCAGCGCACAGCGGGAAAACCTCATAGCACCCATAGGTTCTGGACCATTGTTTACCTTTACTGCAAATTGCTTTGCAGCATATTTTGTTAAATAAATGTATACATTAATGTCAGACTCTGCTATTCAAGCAGCACCTCTTATGACTCCAATCCCTTTCCTCCATCACACCTTGACCCCCAACTTAGGGGTTCTCAGAGTACTTTTTTACCCAGTTCCAGCACTGGGCGAAAGAGAATTACTTCACTGGGCTGAGCCAATAAGTTATTACCAAACTCTCCGGCCAATGGGAGAAAGAGGCTGGGGTGGGGAGAAGTCATCATTAGAGTCATCATCTTCTGGGCCTATAGGAAGGCTTTTCCTTGTTGCAATGGTGGTGGGTGGAATTTGCATTATTGTGTTACGCAAATCTCTGCAAAAACAGTAGAAGATCCTCGCGTACACGCAGAAATTCCGCGAACACGCTGAATTGCTTGTTTGCGATGCTTTTTTACTGTTCGCAATCGCTGTTTGCATGCTCGGTGGAAATATCTTGCGAACACGCATTTTGAGAAGGCGAACAAGCAAAAAATTTCACGAAGTCGCAGAACGTAGAATTTTTAGCAATTTTGCGTTCTACGCGGAACGCAAAATTAGCCAAATTCCGCAAGCGGAACGGAATTTACCGCCCATGCCTAGCAGTGATGCACAAAATGTTATTTCCGTACATGAGGCTTCTGATGAGTATTGCACTGCTCCCACACTTTTGTGGATGATATAAAATCTGACTTAAAGCGACCAAAAGGAAGGCTCCACGATTGACTGTCTCGGTTGGTGCTATGTTCTACGAGCAATCCCCTACTGACTGTGGATGCATGTATGAGGTAAAGATAAAGGGCTGATTTGTATATGCACTGCCACCCAAAAAAGAGCCCACTCTTTGCGTACTGTAAACAATAGATCTGTTCAACTGCTGTGCTATTAAACCCTAGACATAAAAACTGTAAGTTGTAATTGGTGTGCTTATGGTCTCACTAAAAGCCCGGGGGCATTTGGGACACTAATATCCTACTAATTAATGCCCTAATTAATGGGATTTTGGCATAGACCAGCACAGCAAGACACCTTGCTCTGCTGCCCAACGCCAAAGTAAAACGGAAGGAATGCACCCTATTTATGCAATTTTTTGCATTTTTGTCCTTTCTCCCAGCATTAGTGCCGTTTCTGCAGCCTAGCGCCAAGGTAGGCACCCTAACACCATGCTGCAAAGGTGCTTTAGTTGCATGCAGGATTATTTTTGTGCCAGAAGGAACACCTTCCTGCACAAAAGCAATCCTAAGAGGCATTTTCTTCTTTCTATGCAGCATATATAGAAAGAGGAAAAGACGAAGAGAAATAAACATATTTTTCCTCGTTTCGCCTCACCTCGGAAGGCTCAAGGAATTGGCTATTCCCCGGGTTCTAAATGATTTTGTAAATCTTGTGCAGCGTCAAATTCCATGGGGATTTCATGGGAAAACCCAACACAAGGCCCTTGGAACGCCTCCCGGGCACAGAGTAAGGCGACGCACCAATTTGCACTGCATTGCCCTACTTAAGATTTATGAGGCCTTTCAAAGCCACGCACGGTGGCTTTGCATGGCTTCATACATCGATTGAGAGCCCTGCACCATGCATATACCACTTTATGCGGTGCACAAGTGACGCAGGGCTCTCATAAATAAGCTCATAAATGCACAGCAGGTGTTGCATTTATTGGGTGTAGTATTTCCTCATCATTTCACTTTCTGCCCCTCAGAATCAGAGATACCTTGGTAATGCTTTGCATTTTCTAAGTTCTTTGGTGCATAAATGTAAGCAGTTGCATGTTTTACCTGCTGGAATTCTGCAAAGTTTTACCAGGCGAAATGAATGCAGTAAAGTGTGTGGTACGACGGGCATTTGTTGGCATCCTGAGTCTTTTGCTTGCTCCTGATACTGGATTATCCAGGGTTTCTAATGAGGCCTTAAATGCACTCAAATATTAGTCAGAGCTTTCACTAGATTTATGGCTACAAGAACAACATTTGTTACACTCTAAACAGTGCTTAATTTGAGCCAGTGGTTTCCGGTGCTCGGCACCAGCACCTATGATAGTCTGCCACATGATGGAGCTGTTAATTTAATTCAGAGACGAGCACGACAGTTGTTTATTAATTCAATATGGAATTGTCAGAATTGTCACCCTCGTAGGAGTGTGAGATTTATTAGTTATACTGTTACTGTAATTGACAGCGCCAATGGGCGGTGCAGGCAAAAGTAGAATTTTGACTGGGGCCCTGAAACTTATGTTTTTTTACAAATGTAGCACGGATTCCAAAGATATTAGGTTCCTACTTAAAGTTCTCACCCTACCGTCTTGAAGGTCTTGTGCATGGTGTTTCACTCTCCCTATTCTGCATTGCTAACACATTTAGCAAAATGCAGAAGTATTTTTTTTGTGTCAAAGGTGTGTTTATTAACAGTTTAGATCTCAAAGAAAAACATGCGACAGTCCCGCACAACTTCCCAGGCAGAGGGTAAATATAACGTTAAAGTGATAGACTGTCACCTAAGCAGAAGCATTTTTAAGCCCTCTGCACCCAAAAAATGAAACGGGTTTCCCTTTCCATTCAACAGACTACCTATCACTTTCCATGATTAGTAGATATGCGTTAAAAATGATCCCTCCTGTTTCTCCTTCTGGGACAAATTAGAACCTTGCTGTGCGTTGAAAAGCTAGCATATTTTTGGGCTGGAACATATGGTGTTGAAATAAGTGTTTCACAAATGTTTTAATTAGAATGTTGGACAGTGGTACAGGCACTGCACTCCCACAACTCTATTTACTGCTCCGGCACACTTCAAGTGTTGCTAGGCAACAGACCAATAGTGTTCCACTGCACATCCTCTTGGATGAATGTATTTATTTATTTGCATTTTTACATAATGCGGACTAGACTCGAAGGTTTGACGAGCATTTTACATAGACAATGCATTTGCAGTAACAATATACTCGCAATATTTTTTCTTTACATTAAATTTGTGAGGATTGCTTTCAGACTACAGGTTACACTCAATCAATGCTGCTTGTGTTCTAAGCCCTCAATTTAATGTACGCTCAAAAACTGTAGAATGTAGGCATCCAGGTCTATGGCCTTTCCCCACACTATCTGAAAACGACACAGGGTCGTGACTCCAGTAAGGCTGAGCCCAAGAAACCTAAACAACAACAGTACTACCAGTACTGATGGTGACTGAATGTTTTTTAGGGTGGCCCCTATGGATAAGATATAAAGACCCGTTTTTTTATTTACGTCACTAGTTAATTTATTTATTTTTTCACACTAGTGAATCAGAAATTTATTTTCAACAAGTGGAACAATATTCATGTGTATAAGCTTGAAAAAAACATTATAATGAAAACATACAGTACAAAACAATTTATATAATATTTACAATACATCCACACTTTCACTTTGGCCAAACCTTTCATCCATCTACATTCATACTACAAAGCAAATATTCAATCACCATCAGTACTGGCAGTAGTGTTGTTGTTTAGCTTTCCCCACACTAAGCAGGAATCCCCCATCACTGTTTAGCTGTCACCACAATTGAGCTGTCAAGATAAGTAGGATCTGTTTTAGCAGAGTAGAACAGGGCAAAACCATACAGACACCAGGGTCCAGATTCTCAAAGGTGTAACTTTGGGTTAGAGCTACTTCCACCCGACGCTAAACCTGTTTTGGGATTAGCAAATCAACGCAGATTGGTATGTACCTTGGTTTGTACGGGAAAGTAAAGCAAAGCAGTGCATCACGGCGGCGTTACATGGGCGTTCCCATGCAAACACCAATTTTTTTTTTTCAGAGTTTTATATAGCGCGAACTTGACCCGAATCGGGTATCAGAGTGCTTTACATTGCACCAGTTGCATTACATGAGGACACATTCATTTTTGTTAGGCAAGGGGAGATTAAGTGATTTGCCCAGAATCACAGGATGTTCAGTGTCATTGTAGAGACGCAAACCCAGTTTCCCAGATTCGAGTGCGGACACCCTAGCTGTTAGGTCAACTCCTCTCCCATGCTTTTTGACGCTAAACGCTAACAGTGGCAGACAGGATTCAGCTCCACAAAATTAACGCAGCTGGAAAGCAGGCATTAAAAGGAGAAATGGTTGACTTGGGCACGCACTCTAGCACTATGGCGCTAAGGTGTGTGCCTGGCCCACAGCTGAAATCAGTGCTGGCGCAAGGGAGAGGGGAGGAGAGTGACATATCGCTGGGAATTTGGCACTCTCCTGCTCTCTACCTGTCGCACAATGCAGAACAGCCTCTTTGAGTGTTGCGCTGCATTGCCTGACTGCTAAAATAATCTGGGGCCAGATCAGAACAGCCTCTTTGAGTGTTGCGCTGCATTGCCTGACTGCTAAAATAATCTGGGGCCAGATCAGAACAGCCTCTTTGAGTGTTGAGCTGCATTGCCTGACTGCTAAAATAATCTGGGCCCAGATCAGTCACGTGCAGGTCAGTGGAATTCGGTCATCCCTTTGTTACACCCTTATCAGGACCCTTGGCTCAAAGTACAGCAGTGCAGTCCAGACTAAATCCAGTAAATGTCAGCAAGGACGTTTTAAGACATGGGCAAGGTGGGCAACTGCCCAGGGGCCCCATCTTCCAAAGGGTCCTGAACGAGAGTGAATGTTTTCTCTATTTGACCTCTGTCTATTCTATTTCTCTCTGGCGAAACCTCCCCCCTCTGCCTACCCCTACCTCTACCTCTGACTCGGTCTCTCTACCCTGTGTAATTTTAAGAATCTGTGGGGTCGCTGACACATTTCAACACTTATAAGCTTGTTACATTTTACACTATAATTTAGTGTTGTTTGGTATTAAAAGGTCTTGAATTATCAGGAAATGGGTAGTAAAATTCAAATTTGTTCCATACAGGGGATCCGAATTCATGTCTTGCCCGGTGCAACCAAAGACCTTAAGATGACACTGTCAACAACACATTCTCATTCAAAGGTGCAATGTCCAACTCTCTGCAGCCGTTCACTCTGTGTGACAGGTTCACCCAGCGTTGGCTGCACCAGTACCACTGGGCAACCCCCACCCTTACACCAGATTACTGCTCAATGTAGGCTGTCCTCATCTAGACAGAGACTTTTAGTAACATGGTGAGCACTTACCTTGTGCTCACCGCATCATCGAGTCAGTGATGCGGTGAGTGCAAGGTAAGTGGTTTTATTTAGTTATTTATTTTACATTCCCTATCCTGTCATTCGTCACTTTCACACCCCACCCGCCCCTGCCCCGCCCGCGCTAACCTGCACAGCTACTGGTCAAATACCTAGACATAAGAAAAATGGCCAGCATAAACTTCATAGCGATAGCTTAGCTCCAGTACAACAAAGAGATCACGGCCAGTAGAAACCTTAACGCATTCAAGTCATCGGGGGTGGTAGATAATGAGCAGCCAATGACTCCACCTAGGATACAATCATCTTTTCATATGACCGGTGGACTACCAGTGGCTTTTGAGCCCTTCCCAGGGTGTCCAACCTACCAATTGTTGTGAGGGATATCTAAAGTCAGCACTGGAGCTTGATGGAACATTAACAATACAGCTTACTACAAATTTCCATGCCAGTTTATACATAGATGTTTTGAATACAGAAGGAAACCTCTAAGGTGTGCAGTGCTTGCCAATCATGGCCAAAGTTCGAGCAAAATGGACGGGGACAGGAGGTAAGGTGTCAGTAAAAGGTCAGTACTCACATCAAACTGGAGCCAATGAGAAAATGTCTTCAAAAGTACCTTAACAGTGAAGCAGCAGCATTGCTAACAACAAGGATTGATCAACGAATTAGGAATCTGTATGACGTGTCGAAGTAGACAGAGGGATAGAGAAGATTTGCTCTGTAAGAGACAGAACAGACATAGTACAAATAAAACTCATGAAAGAGGTGAGGATTGAATGGCCAGTCCATTTGTTCACATTGTTTACCTAAATCGTATCATTTCCTCAATAGGCAAATAAAGCAAAAGGGGAATTTCAGCTGATTCCCCACCTATCCTAGCTGGAAGGAGGTTCCATAAATGATTCCATTGTGTTCAGTACTGTACATAGCAGTGGGGATTGTGTCTAGTTGCGGGGCTTGTACAAGGGTAGGGAAAATTGACATCAAATGAATTTTTCCGCTCCTGCCAGTTCGCCCTAATGTCTTTTAGTTGCTGAAAAACCAATTCCTAGGACAGATCTTCATGGACAAGGCAATGACGTTGGGTGTATCCCTGGCTTGTGCTATATTCAAGACATTGGGTACATCCCTTGAATGGATTGTTAACCTCATCTATGCTCATGACGAGCTCAGCTCGTCATGAGGCACAGTGCAGCTGCACTCATGACGAGCTGAGCTCGTCACGGCCGTTAGAACGTTGCACGCAGGGATAATTACCCCGCTGTGCTGAACGTTCGAAAACAGGTGTGGTTGTGCCTCATGACGAGCCGAGCTCGTCACAAGCACAGTGGTGCCGCACGCGGCCCCCCTCCCCGCACTGCGGAGGGTTAATACCCCGCAGTTAAGGAGGTGTCGGGTTGCAGCAGGTTAAGCCCTACATCAATGGTTTTTTGTTTGTAAGAAGAAAGGGTAGGGTAGAAGAATGCCAGAGGCTAATGGCCATCTTGGAACAGGCAGTGGGGGAATTGAGAGCATTTCTGGCACTGGAAAGTACTGAAGGCCCAAAGATGATCACCTTCCTAAACACAGAGCTGTACCTGATGGCCATGGTGTCCCAATTCCTGGCAGACAAAGTACAAGAGAGGCTGCATAAGATTTACAGACAGTATTAGACATGGTTTACGCCTGTAGCTACAATTTATTGAGGAATGCGATGGAGTAATGATGTTGTTTTCAAATGACCTGTGGACATGGGAGCTGGAGACCTTTTCAGATGCGTTAGAGTCAGGTGGTTTTGGCATATTCGGGCAGGGATGGTGGTGGACTGACAGTTAGGCAGATTAATGGCGGGAAAGGGTGCTTAGCACTGCATTCTTTCAGTTTGTTTCGATGGCCGCGGTGGCCAGGCTGAGGGATAGGAACTCAAAAACAAGAAGGTGATATTCTTAGTTGACAATGAGACAGTTGTGCAGGTGGTTATTAGGTTGATGGCACGCAACAAGTGAATGCTGCAGCTGTTGAGAAAGCTAGTGCAGATGTGCTTGCAGTGAGCTTAACGTTTTGCATGACTTGATAATGGGGCTTCTGACAGGTGGAAATGGGAGAGCCTTGGGACTGGCAAGATATCCCTAGTATTGTGAATGAGAGCGGCATATTGTCAAGCGCGGAAGGAACTTCTTTAGAGAGGAGCAAGAAAGGAAGATGGGGTGAACTTCACAATATCCAAGACAAGGAGGAACTTGTCAGCAATGACAATTGCAGGAACATTTGTGGAATATCCTTTCTTGGAAAATGGTCCTGAAGTGAATTTATGTGCACGATTTTCGAGGAGTGGTTCAAGGAGAAGGGGAGGATGTCGTGTATGCTTCCACCTGTGAGATTAAATTCTTTCACCCCATTTGTATGTTAATGTTCTTTGGGGGATTTCAGAGGTTCTGAAGTAGTAGAGGCAAACATTTATGAAGGGCTGCATTAGGGAGACGTGGTGGATGAGATGGACAGGGTGCAGGTTGTGAGTTGGAAGAGCAACACTGACCAGAAAGTGTTGGGAGCCTGGGTGGTGCTCAAGAAGTAAGGGGATAAATTTGCCAAGTGCGGGTATTACACAGTTAACTACGATTGAGGGGCACAGGAGTAAAGCCGCGTGGAGGGGTAGCAAGCCAGACAGTCCTGGGATAACCGTTGCCATACCGGGTAGAACGGACCCCCCAACACGCTGTGGCTTATGAGGCCATTTGACCTCCCTTCATAACATTGCTTATTATTATTCTATTCTGCTAGCTCTGTTCAGAATAGTGAGAACTGCTCGCAGCTGTTTGTTACCTGCCGTGACTCTTTTGTGAATCTCCGTGAGGAAAGGAGTTAAGCCGCTCCTACAGTGAAGGCGCTTGGAGGCTGCTTGTCAGAGGCCGGGACTGCGAGACCCAGGGTTCTGCGCGTGAAGATCGGAGCGCACCTGGAGTCTCTTCCCGCCTCTGTTCCGCCCTGATTGCTCGGCTGCCTGCTCTGACCTGATTTGCCAGCTTCAGCATATACAGCTCGCGGCCCCCGCTCTGCGGGTGCCGCTCGCAGCTGTTTGTTACCTGCCGTGACTCTTTTGTGAATCTCCGTGAGGAAAGGAGTTAAGCCGCTCCTACAGTGAAGGCGCTTGGAGGCTGCTTGTCAGAGGTCGGGACTGCGAGACCCAGGGTTCTGCGCGTGAAGATCGGAGCGCACCTGGAGTCTCTTCCCGCCTCTGTTCCGCCCTGATTGCTCGGCTGCCTGCTCTGACCTGATTTGCCAGCTTCAGCATATACAGCTTGCGGCCCCCGCTCTGCGGGTGCCGCTCGCAGCTGTTTGTTACCTGCCGTGACTCTTTTGTGAATCTCCGTGAGGAAAGGAGTTAAGCCGCTCCTACAGTGAAGGCGCTTGGAGGCTGCTTGTCAGAGGTCGGGACTGCGAGACCCAGGGTTCTGCGCGTGAAGATCGGAGCGCACCTGGAGTCTCTTCCCGCCTCTGTTCCGCCCTGATTGCTCGGCTGCCTGCTCTGACCTGATTTGCCAGCTTCAGCATATACAGCTTGCGGCCCCCGCTCTGCGGGTGCCGCTCGCAGCTGTTTGTTACCTGCCGTGACTCTTTTGTGAATCTCCGTGAGGAAAGGAGTTAAGCCGCTCCTACAGTGAAGGCGCTTGGAGGCTGCTTGTCAGAGGTCGGGACTGCGAGACCCAGGGTTCTGCGCGTGAAGATCGGAGCGCACCTGGAGTCTCTTCCCGCCTCTGTTCCGCCTATTTAAGCCACACCCTCCACGCTAAGCGGGACGCGTGCGGGACGCCGGGCGAAGCCCGGGCAAAGGGCGGGCCGTCTGTGGCCGTCCGGGGACGACCGAGGACGGGACGGACCTCCCCTCTTCAATCTTGCCCACCCGCAAGGTAAGAAATCAGATCATCCTCAAATCACTTACAATTACCACGCGAATTCAATAACCTCTGGTTCACGCTGTAATATACACAAGAACTATAAAAAGATCTACAAATGGGCTTCAAAAAACTACGCTCACGTACAATTTTTATGAAAAGAATGGGGACCGAAAACGCTATACGGAAATCTACAGACAAAGCTATAAAACCAGGCCGTGTAATTCAAACTCCAGCAATAAGTTCCTACTTTACTCAACTCACAACAAAAGTCATGCAAACTTCTTATACTTCAGACCAAGAAAACTCTTTCAAGGTTTCCACAATCTTTAAGGAAACCGAAAGCACCCCCAAATTGCCTGATGTACAATATCAAACGGGCCAACTGGACCATGACTTAAGCAACAAAATACCACATACCCCTAAAGACCTAAAAAACCCAGACCGAGAACTGTCTACCCTACTAACTTCTACACCTCTAGAGAACAGAGGGAATTCAATGTTACTCGGAGATCCAAAAGTCACCAAAACAAACGATAGCTCACAAAAACCGGATCATAGAACAAGCCTTGACTCGCAAGAAACAAAATCTCCTCCTGTTATCTTTTCGGAGCTTTCTATGGATCTCTTTAATAATACTATCAATAACAATAATAACACAACCTTAACCATATCTAAAGCTTTGTTTTCTCTGCAAGAGATTCTAGAATCAGTCCTCTCCTTCTTGGGAAACATCCTAGAAAATTCCGACCAAACACTGGACGCACAAATAGGGATCTTAAAATTTCTGGTAGATAAGAAAAAGAAAAAAGACCTTCTTGTAGCGGGGGAAAACAAAAACACAGACTCAATTGACAACAATCAAAAAGACTTATTAAAGGGTCACAAAAAAGAACAGAAGAATAGAACCCGCAATTCTGGTACTCAGACTACTGAGATTCTAATACAACAAGAACAAATATCGGATAACCAAAATGATTCAGTTGTATATTCCTTAAAAAAACTCTTCAAAGAAAAACACCAACAAAAAAATGAGCACTACCCAATATTTTCAAAAAAAAGTGCAATAAATACTCCAGCTAAAGACTATAAACCTATAACTCAGGAAATTCACAATATCAAAAATCAAGAAGAGGAAGTAATGACATCTAAAATAAAATCGGAAAATATCCCAGAGGGAAAGGAAAGAAGGAGGAAAAAACCATTAAGAAGGATCCAGAAAAAGAAATCCTACAAATTAAAATTTCAAAACCCTGCTAAAACACAAAAACTTGAAGAGGACAAAGAGGAAACCTTAATAGCATCCGTAATTGTAGAAAACTTAGCTCTCAACAATAATGACTCAGAAAAAATACCACATCTGGATCCAAGAGCTAAAGAATATGTCCCCATCATACACACTGAGGAATCAGAGCAAACTTATAACAAAATAAAAAATAGGGGCGACACAACTAAGTACAACCACAGGGACACAGAACTTTCCTCGAAAATTCTTCAATTTGAGGAACTTTTCCCAAGCGATCCAGCTCCACTAAATAGAGGAAGATTAATTCATTTATTAAGACATATCGAACCATTGCACTCGCTAAATAGTAATGAGTTTGATCTAGTCTCCTTTCCCTGCAAAGACAATGTCAAGCTAACAAGGGTAACTTTCTGGTCATCTGTTCTACCGGAGATTATACTCAAGGAGAAGGAGACACTACACAGACATGGCTACGATGTAGTGGAAAAGAAAGAACAAACGGTCCCCAAAGATATAAGGGGGTACAATGCTCAAATCCACGCTCTCTCCAACTCAGTAGGGACGCAATTCAAAAGAAATTCTGTGGCTACTGCAAACCCAGTAAAGACATATACCGATCAACTAACTACAGGGCAAGAAAAACTAAAAATCTTAGTTAATAAAGGACAACGAGCAGTATGGTACCAAGCTCCAAAAAAATCCGATAATGACAATAACATTAAATCTTGGGCTTGGGTATCAGAAACCCTGAATAGCAACAAAATCAAAATTTCCAACCAACATTCTGTTTAGCATTGGCACAAAAATAACTTCCTGGAACATCGCAGGTGGGATAAAGAACAAACTGTCCACTGCCTTGGGAAGTCATCCGGACATCCTGTTTTTACAAGAAACGTGGGCAGTCGAATCGATCTCTTGCAAAAACTACTTTGTATATGAAATTCCGGCTATAAACTCTTGCAGAGGTCACGCCAAAGGTGGTCTAGCCATTCTATTGAGCGAAGAATTTATCTGGGCACAGGAAATAGTGGAAACTAATCTCGAAAATCTACAATGCATTAAGATCTCCACCGTAAAACACTGTACGACCCTCCCCAACACAACTTTACTCTTCAACGTCTATGCACCACCGGGAAAAAAACATGACATAATATTCCTTAACATCATGGAAAAAATAGAGTCTATAACCGAACAACATCCTTATTCTTCTTTTTTAATTGTCGGCGACTTCAACAGCAAAATCTCGAACACTACAATTAATACATGGGCAAAACTATTGATTGAAGAAGGCAGGGAAATCATAACTCCACAATTCCCAGATGGGATACTCAGTGACAAAAGAGGGAATCTATTACTGTCAACACTAACAAGGCTTAACGGCGCAATAGTGAACGGCACTACGGAAGGGGACATTCCCGCGAAACACACTAGGCGTGGCAATGGGTCTCCCTCCATCATCGACTACATAATCACCAGCATGGATTTGCAAGACTCCGTAACACATTTGCTTAACCAATTTGGCCATGAAAGCGACCATGCTCTAATGCTTTTGAATACTGATTGGCTTCCAAAATCCTATGCAACTTGCCATATTAATTACCTCAAAAGCAACATAGTGTTAAACAAAGAAAAAAGACGTATTTACTGGAACTCCTCGACCATTGACAAAATTACATCTCAGATTGATTATTCCCTAATTTTTACGAAAAGATTTTCTGAAAATCCTATTGAAAACTTCGAAAATATTATAATAGACTTCAGAAATTTTATTTTAAATATGACAAAGGATGTAGATAGAACTGGAAAGATGAACGACGATAACAAAAGGCGCACTTTTAAGACCACTGAAATAAAGAAACAATTAAATAAATATATCCGCGCTCAATTCATGAGTCCGACACCAATTTTAAAAAAGGAAATAAATAAACTAAAAAACCAACTGAGACGCGAAAACCAAAGAAACAAAAAAACTTTACAGGATCGTAACTGGGTCGACATCCAGATCGCAGCGAAATATAACAACCAACGCAAATATTGGTATTTAATAGGAAAACTCTCTGGTACAAAAAAGAATTTACAGCCAATTCCGGTCCCTCCAAAAGATTGGGAAGTTTTTTTGTCAGACCTTTATAAATTAAATCCAACTACACTAACTGAAAACTGTGTTGATAACTACAAAGGTAAAGAAAGAAGTCCCATAAGTAAAACAACAGCATCATCAGTTGAACTAAACATCCGCAAGGCAAGAACCACTGGTGCTTCTGGCCCTGACCAGATCCCTATTAAAGCACTGCAAATAGCCCCTAAGGAATGGAGTGGACTACTATACCCCTTATTCAACTATATTTTAGATACAGGCCAGGTCCCAAAATCCTGGCGGGGAAGTATCGTCATCCCCATCCACAAAAAGGGTAGCAAAACCAGTGCCTGCAATTACCGCCAAATTGCTCTTATAGACGCCGTGGGCAAAGTATTCGCTGCTGAAATACTTCAACGTTTAAAAGAATGGGCTTTCTCATCTGGCCTGATCCCTATGTTCCAAGCAGGATTCAGACCCAACCACGCGGTAACAGACAACATCGCAGTTATCCAGGTCATCCTCGATAAATACGTAATCCAAAAAAACCAGGTTGTCTACGCTGCCTTTATAGATTACTCTACAGCATTCGATCGCGTAGATCGTCCAACGCTGTGGAGGAAATTGAAGAAGCTTGGCATACAGGAACAACTACTACAATCAATTGTAAGCCTACACACCGATACGTGGTGCCAAGTTCAACTAGGGGGAGAAAAGGGTTATACAGAAAAAATCAAAACTGAAAATGGACTAAAGCAAGGGTGCCTTCTAGCCCCACTCCTTTTTTCTCTCTACTTAAGTGACCTGTGTAATTCTCTCCAATCAGGATCCAATCTACCCCCGTCAATAGCAAACCAAAAAATTAACGCATTGCTATATGCGGACGATATTGTCTTGTTGGACCTCACTCCCTTTGGATTACAAACATCGTTGGATCTGCTGTTCAACTACTCCAAAGAGAACTTTCTTGTCCCAAACATCAAAAAAACAAAAGTGCTTGCCTTCTCTGGGAGGAAGGGAAGCGCAAGATATGTTTGGAACTTAGGAGGAGATAAACTGGAAGAGGTGGCAGACTATCCCTACCTAGGCAGGACCCTCTCCAAAAATCTTACTAATGCAAAGCAGATAAGTAACCTAAAAAGGAAAACTGATATTCACACTGCGGCCCTTCAGAAACTCTACAGCGCAACAGGCAATAGGCACTTCTCTTCCCTAATAAATGTCTACAAATCTAAAATACCACCTGTATTATCTTACGCTATGGAGTACATACCCATTAAACAATGGGTTTTCATGGATCGTAAAGAGGGAAAGGTTTTGAGGAAAATTTTGAAATTATCAGACGCAGTCCCAGTCCAGGCACTAAGACTGGAATTATCTGTTACTAGCTCATATGCTGTAGCCCTTGCAAATGTCATAAGGTGGGCATACCAACTATTGCATGCAAAAGAGAATACCTTAAGGTCGCTGTTGAAAAAAGAAACTTTTGAGTCTGATATGAAAAAGCAGACTTTCCAAGAAAACGTGACAGAGGCATTCCGCATCGCTAATATTGACGCTAAAATGTTGCTCACCTGGTCACCAGCACAATTAAAATTGTTTTTAAAATGTTTTACCCCAAAAATAAGTTTCGAGATGGACTTTAAGCACTGTAGTAGACTACCTACTTATAAACCTTTCGTCGATACATTAGAATACAAACAGTGCCGATCCTACATCAATTTAACCTTGACCCACGGTGCAAGGAGAACAATTGCCATGCTTCGACTGGGTATCCTTCCTGTACTCTCATATACTTCAAGATGGCTTCCGGGAGGATCGCCTTTATGTACTTTGTGCGCAGGCGGCGACCAGACTCTAGAGCACTTGCTATTAATATGCCCGAACCAGAATGTAACGTCAGCCCGCACAAGATTTCTTGACCCTATTTATCATTCTAGCAGAATTCAGTCGAAGAAAGACCTTATTAGTCTATGTAAACAACCTCCGAATGAATTCATCTGCTATAATTTGTACAAATTTCTGAAACTGTTTTTAGCTTTGTATTGAGAAACTGACAAACTTTTTTACTATGTATATGTTGATTTATATTTGTGGTCCTCGGTTGAGTACCAGTACAAATAAAAACTTTTTGACTTTGACTTTGAGTAAAGGATATATTTAGGCACAAGGAAAGCGTATATTTAGACACAATGATGGAGGGTGGTTGATGGACAGGCAGATGTTAGGGGTCATGAGAAAGTATCTGAAGTGAGGTTAACCTGAATTAAATTCTGCATTTGTCACCCTGAGTGTGACGGGTATGCCCAGATGTTTGTCCCGTGTTCGCATTGGCACTGGAGTCAAGCTAGCCTGGCAAATGTTGGTGATACCCTGAAACCGGTCCTAGGTTGCTTGTTTTCGGTCCTGGGAGGACCTGGCCTGGCAGTATGGGCTGAAATGTTCCCATGGGAAGCAGGGTCAAGGCTGATGTTCATATGGCTGGGCCCAAGCTGGAATGGCATGGTGAGCAAACCTACGATGGTGTTAGGCTCAGATCTCTTTAACGGGGGTGAATGTTTGACATTGTTCAGCATTCCGTTCATCAATTGTTCTTTTTGCATTAATTCTGGATGGGAAATGCCACGTCCTGGTTTCAGTTGGGTTTGATTGAAAACAAACTGAGAAGCATAGGCAGGGGGAGATTGAAGCATATGTCAGGCCTGATGGGTAGTACGGCAGTAAGTGTGAGCGTATTGGTTGTCTTGTCCCAGCAGGACAGTGCGCAGAGAAAAGCAGAAACAAGGAGGTCTGGATGAGTGGCCACTCCACAGTGAAGTGGGCTGAAGAACAAATGGAGAGGCAGAGCTATGGTCAGTGATTAAGGCTGGACGATGAGAAAATAGTGGTGCATTGGTTTGGTAAGGATCATAGTCCACCAGGGCAAAGTGTTCCAGGGTGTCCAGGGATAGAACTAATAAAGATGCTCCTTGTTTGCGGAGTGTCTCAGGGCTCTTCCTTGAGCCCTACGCTATTTAATATCTATGTGGCCCCGCTTGCAAGTGTGGTGAAATCGTTTGGGTTGGAGGTGTTGTCTTATGCGGACGACACTCAAATATTTGGTGATAAGATGGACACTTAGTCAGGGGAGTGGTGGCCCGACTCCCTGGGTACATGTCCTACTCCCGTCTCTCATGGCAAAAACTTGGGAGTGGTGGTCGACAACTCCCTTTCTTTGAACCTGCAGGTCTCCAGGACAGTGGCTACCTGCTTTGGGCTAATTAGGCTCATAAGGAAATCTCAAGGTTCCTTCTTTTTGCAGCTCACAAACAAGTTGTAGTTGCACTAATACTGTCCAGATTGGATTATTGCAATGCCCTGTATTTGGGCATTAACAAAGGACAGTTGTGTCGCCTGCAGCTGGTGCAAAACGTCGCTGCAAGGCTGGTGATCGACCTGCCTAAACACCACACTGTCTCATCTTCCCTTCTTTCGCTACATTGGCTCCCTATGGAGCGCAGAATCATGTTTAAAGCTCTTTGCCTCACTCATAATGCCCAGTGGGCATTAGGGCCTTATTTCAGCATTATGTTCCCACAAGGAATCTTAGGTCAGCAAGAAAGAATCTCCTGATTGTCCGGAGGTTTAAAAGGATGAGATGGGGTGGGAGAGCTTTTTCAACTGCTGCTGCCAACTTATGGAACTCTC
This sequence comes from Lissotriton vulgaris, assembly GCF_964263255.1. Taxonomy (NCBI): domain Eukaryota; kingdom Metazoa; phylum Chordata; class Amphibia; order Caudata; family Salamandridae; genus Lissotriton; species Lissotriton vulgaris. The sequence continues at coordinate 1,377,522,159 of NC_141695.1, forward strand.
CCCCTGATGAACTCTCGGGTCAAAGATCACATACTCACTTCCGAAAGACTTTAAAGACCTGGTTATTCCCTGAGGGGCTGGATTGAGTGTTTCCTCGTCTACCTGCATATTGTTCTGTATCTAGCGCCTTGATGCCCTTGGGCTAAGTTAGCTCTTTAAAAGTTGTATATTCATTCATTCAAGAGAGAGAGAGACCTGAAGGCTGTGCAAGACATGCAGGAGAGGGCACTTATTCACTTGTCATAACTACTGCGGAGGAGGGTGTGGACAGTGGTGAATAAGCAAGCAGTCAACACGGTAAGGAAAGAGGTGAACTGGGAGGTGTTGGACTTTTGTAGAAACACAGCATTGGTGAGGCATATGGATAGTGTTCTTAAGATGTGAGTACTGGTTTGGCATGATAGAGTGTGGGTATCCCTGTTGGGGAAGAGGAAATTCTGATGAAGTTGTTGGAAGTGCTGGAGGAATGGTCAAAGAAGAGGTGACGAAGACAGAAAACACACTTCAGGGGAGGGATTTTCTTGTGGCAGAGAAAAGGAGATCTGATTAGTCAGAAGGGGTAACAGGAAAGATCTTATGAACAGGAGAGAAATGCTACAAATGGAGGAATGAGAGGCAGTCCTGATCTTAAGCGGGGTGCAAATGTGTGAAAGTTTGAAAATTAAGGAGTTGGTTTGAGAGCCAGTGAGATTAAGAGGAAGATTGCTGAGTTAATGGAGATGAGGTAACATGAATGGGTTCAGAATATTGAGGAGTGGAAACGTACTAAGAGGGTAAGTATTAGTTATGTTTTGTCAGCAAGTGGGTATGGACATCTAGATTATAGCTGACGAATGTTCTGAGTATGTAATCTCTACTTGCTTCCAAGAAAGATGCCTTCTACACCTTAAAATGAGCAGTGGTTTTAAGTTCTTCCGCCGAGCGTAGACGAGAACGCATAAGCTTTGGTAAGTTCTAATGCATCTATCTGCACACAAGCCACCTGCAAACACTTGTATTCAACTTCAATTCATTCAACTTTGACAATCTCACAGAGCTAACTAAAACACAGCATTAGCGAGGAGGAGTGTCTAGCTTAAGTGTACCACCTTCAGAACATAACATGAAAAAAAAACTTGGAGAAAAGAGATGATTAGTCTGTATGAAGCCTATATGGATAGCCGCGCATATTCTATTTTAACCATTATATCAGGAATTTTGCAAACTTTGTAAAAACAAGGGTTTTAATGCTAGATGGTAACAAAAATTCCAAAGAAAAATATATGCTATGATATATTTTCGATCTGTACAGAGCTGCAAACAATTTTTTCATCTTGACAGGTTAAAGCACTAATTATGTGTGGTTGGTGAAAGCCATGGACAGCTTAACACTTAGCGCCCAATTATGATTCTGGACTCGTATGGGCGCGGCAGCAGTGACCCAACTGTTCTATTACGATAGGGCAGTCGGACTGCCATTGCCCTGCCACAGCCGGTTGGGAACCGCTGTTCCCTGCCAGTCAGGGGACATCAAGATGCTTGAAGGGACTGCAGCGGTCTAGGCAAGTATGTTAGGAGTTTCCTATCCGCCATGGTTTTCATGGCGGTTCCTCTTCCATGAAAAACCCTGGCAGGGAGGAAACAAAGGGGCCACAGGTGCCTCTGTACCCTGGGGTGCAAGCAGGGGCACCCAAGTTCCTACACGGAATAAAGTTTTCAGCCCATGTCGTGCAGAAGCTGTTTTTAGCGTTCCCATTGCGGTGCCCATTTTTAGAGGCACCGCCATGGGAACACCAAAAATAGCCCGCCAGACAGAAGGAAACTCCTAATCTGTCAGGTGGCCCAACCATGGCTTAATCAGGCACTTAAAGATCATCTTAACATTAGCGTTGCTTGAATGCATGCATGAATGGTCTCGGCTGGTGGAAGTAAAGATTCATTAGAACTCTTCAGCGAACCATGAACCTGTTTTTTCTCAGCAAACGCAGCATTATTGCATCAAGAAAAATATGTACCTCATATTTAAATATTTTGTACGCAGTTTTGCACTTCATAAAAAAATAATGTATAAATAAATAAGTATGGTTCTATCAACTAGAGATCATCGGCCACATGCATCAAAGTACGGTTTTGCGATTCCTTATTTGCGATTTTTAGGGAATCGCAAATAAGGAATCACAAAATGGGATGCATGATTTAAATCACATAATATTTGCGATTCGGCAAAAATCGCAATTTTTACCGATTCACAAATATTATGCGAATTCTAATTTGCGATTTCGCAATTCATATTGATTCCTATGGGCCAGAAGGCCCATAGGAATCAATGGGAAGGCATTGACATTTTGCGAATTTCAATTAGCGATTTGCAAAATGTTAATGCATTCCATGGGTGCAGGGGGGGGGGTTCAAAGGACCACCCCTGCACCCCTGAAAAGTATTTTGAAGTGCATGTTTCACACACACATGTCCTAAGGACATGTGTGTCTGTAACATGACAGTGTTTTAAAATGCAATTTTGAGCATTTTAATACATTTTCGCAAATTACCACGAGATTCACCCTTGTGGTAATTTGCACCCCCTAATTGCGAATTCGCAATTTTAAAAGTAATCATGCATTGCTTTTAAGGAATCGCAAATTTGTGATTCCTTAAAAGCATTCGCATTTTTGGAATTCGCTAAAAATAGCGATTTTGCCAAAAATGTTTGATGCATCCCAAAAACCTATTTAGGAATCGCAAACAGCCGACTTTACCGATTCGCACCGTTTGCACTTCCTAAATAGGTTGATGCATGTGGCCGAAAATGAATGGGAAAAAATGCACATTTTGCAAATTTTTGATTGAGTCTTCAAGTTCTTCCAAAAGTGTCTGGGAGCAAGTTTGATGGTAATAAAAATGAAATGTTAACTTATTGGACTTGCTAACCTGGCGAACATGTTACAAGGGTGTAAATTGCCTGTACAAGACCGAATATTCAGGAGATGACAGCTACACACTTCTTCTTGGCATGTATCACTGCTGCCACAGTGGAACAGATCATGGCAGCACCACACAGTTGCCATGTTTGTAATACACAGGTCCCATGAACTCAGGTAGTTGTTACAACCCGATCACACATCCATGCCTCAAGGTTCACCAGTGCAATACAGGGCGTATTGCAAATAGCTGGAGACAGCGTCCAAACATTATAAACTAGGATAGGATGGGATACGATAAAATGTATAGAGCGCTCTAAAATCCGTAGGTGCCAAAGCGCTATAGCAGGACAGATAGATCAAGAACAGCAGAGCAGCCAAGAATCAGGGATTCTGAGATGAAAAAAGCCAGGTTTTCAGATTTTTTTTTGAAGGACGTAAAATAATCTGCTTCAGAAATATAGGTAAGCAGAGTCTTCCATAGTTTGCCAGTGGCCACCGAGAAATAACGCTCACCCTATTTAGTCTTCTCAACTTTGGGGATACGTTTTTTACAGCATGAGGATCTAAGTGGAATGCTCCGAACAAAACAAAGGATGCTTGACAGACCATGATCAGCAAACATTCCACAATGTACATTGGTGCAACATACTCTTCCACACGTATGTTTTCCTCAGTGAACATTTGAGCAACTCGTCACCTGCGTGTTAGGAGAGGAATGTTGCATCGTGACTGAGCCAGGGGCTAGGAGAAAAGACACATCAGTGAGAACCACAGGCACTGTGGGGCATATTACCAACAACTTGCGATAATTATCGCTATGTTGGTTTAGCGGCGATATTTTTATCGCCGAGCTGCGGCGATTTTTATCGCTTAGGAACCTTGCTATTATCAAGGTATATCTCCTAAGCGATAAAAATCGGCCGAAATGCATGAATATCGCTGAAAAGTCAGCGATATTCATGCATTACCGAGCTAATGCTCTTAGCTATGTTATCCATCTACCATTGGATAACATGGCTAAGAACTGCTCAGGGGCAGGTGTTAGCTTTTGGAGATATTCGCGCTTAGAGCGAATATCTCCAAAAGTTGGTTATAGGAGATAGCGATGTTAGCGACTGTTTCTAGTCGCTAACATCTTGGCACACCCACTTTGCATGTCATTAGTGATAAATATCACTGACATGCAAAGCGGGGCCCAAGATGGTTGCTATCTCCTACTAGCTGTCGCTAACTGGTGTTAGCGACAGCTAGGTAATAGGGAGATAATTTTATCTCTGCTTTCTTGGCTTTTAAAGCCAAAAAGGCGGAGATAAACACCCTTGATAATATGCCCCTGTAAGTCTTGATGCATTTGCTTGCACAAGACACTCATATTCCACTTGTTTAACTTAGGGGAAAAAGGAGCCAACCAAGCAACCTGCATGAGAAGGGGGAGCTTCCACGTGGGTCCTACCAACTTCAGAACACAAGAATGAGCAGGGAGAGACTTTCCAGAAGGGAGAGGATTATTCAGGGGACTAGTAAAGAAGGTGGCGTGAACACCATATGATGACCTTCAAGATGCCTTAAACTGTATCTGACGAGTATTCTAAGAATCTCGGGAAACTCGATTCATCATGGGTTACAAATGTCACGGTAGTAACCGTGAAATTGCCCAGGAAACTAAATGCCAACCTTTGCTTTTAGGTTGATCTATGGGGCCCCTCAAATTATGCATTCATGTCGACGGGTTGAAGCTTGTGATTATGTGTTTCGAGTCAAAGCTCGGGGCAGTTTGACACTCAGAGATCATCTTAACTTTAGCATTGCATGAATAATGCTGCTGTCTCTCCTGGTGGAAATAAATATTCATTAGGACGCTTCAGTGAATCCTGAATCTGCTTTTTCACAAAACACAGAGCCCTTGTCCACCAGGAAAAATATTAATAGAAAGCTTCAATCCTTCGCTTGATGACAAAAGATCTAGAATTTGTGTTCACTGCAACTGTCTTTTGTAGGGGCCAGATGTATCAAAGAGTTTTACCCATTCTGTGTCTATGGGAAAATGTGTTGATACATATGGCCCTTAGTCATTTAAAAGCGTCTTAGGAGGCCGCTCTTATCTTTCACTGTCTCTGACTGTCCCCATGTCTTCTTCTTTGTCTCTGTCTCTCACTGCTTGTTTGCATTCATTTGACTCCACATCTCTCTGCATTCTTTATCTCTCCCTTTTACCATATTTATGGTTTCTCTGCATGGTTTGCATTATTATCCTTTCTGGAAACATAGGTGCATATTTACAAGGGTATTTGTCATCGAAGCGTCACTTTTTCGGATGCTCCATATTTACAAAGCGGCGCTAAGCCACTTTGCATGGCCTAACGCCGCCTTGTAAATATCGTATCCTTTGACGCAGGTATCTGCGTCAAAGGATCGTGCAGGGGGTGTTGCTGTGGGCGTTCCAATATAATACCCATTGCTTTTTCATGCTGTCCCAGATTTGCAAGGATGTGTAAATCTGAGGCAGCACCAAAAACCCCATTGAAAAGCAGGCGTTAAGAGTGGCACAACGAGGAGAAATACTTTTATTTCTCCTCGCTTTTGCTCTTTCAGTGTGTGCTGCATTTTTCGGCTAACATCGAGGGAGCAATTTGCCCTCAATGATCATTTATGTGCAGGAAGGTGTCCCTTCCTGCACTTAAACAGTCATCCCTACAATGCAGGCACCCTTGCACCATGGCACAGGGGCGTCAGCGTTGAAGTTAGGCAGCTCTTTTAGCACCAATGCAAGGGAAAACACAGAGATGCACCGTATTCTTGTAAATATGGTGCATTTGTGCGTTTTTTTAAATCATGCAGCGCTGCGCTGTGCCGTTTCTTTGGAAACATACCCGATTGTTTGCCTTCCAAATTATGGCAAGAGAATTAAAGCTAAGAAAAGGTATTTACTTGTGATAGCAGGTATTTTATACATACAATATACCCCACCTTATTACATGTGTAAAATGATAGGAGATTTAAAGCAAGATTAAATGAACATACATCCAATGTAAGAAATTTAAAAAAAAGAAGACTCCATTCGCATACTTTTACACACTGATAAAAAAAACTCTGTGACCCAAATCAGATTCCAAAAAGTAGAACAAATTGAAATTGCCCCAAGAAGAGGAGTCAAAGACTTACATTTGTCAAGATGTGAAAAAAGCAGGATAATTAATCTCAATATAATAATAAACAAATTTATAAACCGCATGGTTACACTGAACCAGTGTGTCCCAGCGCTGTGGTGCAAAGAAGCACATATTCCGGACATATACATATACATATACTAGTCCAAGGAGGCTTAATGATCAAGAATATTTATTTTGTTTATCTATGGTTTTTTAAATTTGAGATACAATACAAAATAAGGCAAATAAGTTAACTGCAACTAGCAAAGAAGGACTGCCTTGGCCAGAATGAACACCATGAGGTTGGCTTGGAATTATTGATGGATGAATTTATGATGAATTTATTACAGAGCTCAATCAGTCTTGTGAAATAGCACCCTCTCGATAGTTGTGATGAGCTGGTACCTGGCTTTCAAATGTCATAAAGATAAAGGTATGACTGATATAGCAATGGCTCCAAATTAGTTTTATATAATAGAAAAGACAGGAAAGCTTTAACTGAAAGGTTGTCATACAATGATTAGCAGAGATTCTCTATGCACTCTTTCCTTAGTATATTCTCAAACAGTACCTATCGTTCTACTTTTTTGAAATATCAATACTGAATCACAATGGACCATTGTGTTGTTATTTAAAAATCGATTTGAAGAATGCACACTGAAATAGTCAAATGATTTTATTCTGTTATCATCTTCCGCATAAATTCAAATTCCTTAAAGGGAATATGCTCCTGATATGAAGTTACATTTGGTTCTAAAATACACAGAGATCTGTAATATTCCTTCATGAAAACAATGATTTAAACAAAACAAATCAAATTGTTCTATACAAGCAGGGTACAAGTCAATGACTTTCGATTTAATATATGGCTTAGAGTAATTAGAAAGGTCTGTTGCTCCAGTGGATGAGCAGGGCTATAGCCCCTGGCTATAGCCCCAACTTTAGAGATATTACATGATCTTAGAGGATGGGAGTCTAGAGGTAGATGGGTCAATAAGTTCCAATAGTTTGATTTAGGATAATATTTTTTTCGTGAAAAGTATTGAGCTGGTGGGATCTGCTTCTTATAAAAGGGCATATTCCTGTCCATTTGTGAAGTAGCGTTTTTATTTTGCTTTTTACAGTGGGATTGTCCTGGAAGGATAGGTCTGTGGAAGCGAGGTAGCAGGAAGAAAGTATGTAGAAGGTAACATGAAGAAAAGGTTTTCTTCAGACATTGTTGTGTTGGTACGATGATGCGAAGTCTAGCAAAAGCATTTGAACATTATGGGGCCGATTCCGATCCTGGAAAAAAAACTTCCGTGCGATTTTCATCCGGAGCCATCCCCGTACGATTCGTACCCGTCCGTCCGAGTCGCGTAGTATGATCCGTATTCAGTCAATCCGTCCGAATCATCGTGATCCGTATGTATTGCAAGGCTGAAACAGTGAATCGTACGACTCGTACACATGCCGTACCACCCGACGAGTACTATCCGTACCGGGGTATGAGGACGCGATTCGTACGGTCCACGTCAGGTAAGGGCGATTCGTACGGTAAAGCACACAATCACTTACATACCGTACGGTGTGTACACCCCGTGATCGCAGGGGTACGCACCATACCCCTGCGATCATGGGGTATACGCACCGTACCCCGCGATCGCAGGGTGTATGCACCGTACACCCAGCGAACATGGGGTACGGTGCGTAAACCCGAAGATCGCGGGGTACGGTGCATACACCCCGTGATCGCAGGGGTACGCACCGTACCCCTGCGATCATGGGGTGTAAGCACCGTACCTGGGGGGGGGGCGGTCCGTACCTGTTTCGGGGCAAACTTTGCATTCACGGCTGTTTTCAGCTCCCGTAGAAAAAGGGTCGTACGGTGCGTACCCAACACGAATCGTACTTGCTGGGTCGGAAAAAAAAACTGCGAACCGTACAGCTGTCGCGTACAGCGGGTTCCGAGGGAAATTCATACGGGGATTTGATTCGTATGGTCTCTGTACGATTCGTACAGAGTCCAGCTCTTGGTACGAATCGTACTTCGTCGTACGTATGGGGGACGTTGCAGGGTACGATTCGTATGGGAAAAACGCTCCGAACGGCTATTCGGAGCAGTTTTTTCCGAATCGGAATCGACCCCTATGTGACTGGGTCAAGAATGCTAGGAGCGAATTCTGAAGGGAGTTCTCAATTAGAGACAGGGTGTTAACTGAAACTCAACTTTTCCTCGATCAGTGATCAGACAAAATGCTGAGTCACACTGCATTTTGAAAACCACAGAGTGTGCCCTGAACTTGCTCTGCCTCGACATTTATGGTGCTCATCACCAATTGGATCCATTTAGGTTGAATTTTGTCTTATTTTTGTTAAAATGGCTGTTCAGCTTAGACAGATATTCTGGGGTCAGGTTCAAGATAGATTAAAATATGGTTTATTGCCCTTATGTAAAGGTCATAGATTGTCATGAAGTGAATACTTACCTTAGATTAGGATCATGACTAGGCTGTGCTCACTCTTATTGCTCTGACAACTTATCATTGCCTTTTAGAATGTATTATTGAAATTATTGTCAATTGCCTTTACCTTGACTGAGGTTCGGTCACTCAGCACCAAGGCTGCAATAAAACTTACTTCCACCTTGTCGGCTCTTCATAACAAAGTTGGCGACTAGTTGGAGCATCCTCGGTTGGCACAAGAACCCTGTACTGGATTCTGATATCACCAGGATCCTGCGCTGGACTATTTGATCTCTGATATTTTTCCCAGGGTCTGCCACTGACAATGATGATTTCCTATTTAGGGGAAGGTGTTTGAACATCATACCACGTGGATTGGGTCCTACTTGCACCAGATTGTGGTGTTTTTAAAGGAGTTCCTCCTGTAAGTGGCCTCTCGCGTACAAATGATGTCACATGTCGGCATTGTGAGTAGGGAAGCCTGCGTGTTATATGTCTTCCACAAGGGTGTGACTCATTGCTTTAGAGATATCATCATCAAAGTACTTTATTCGGTTTTTCAACCATAAAAGTACCCACAATACATAAAACATGAGATAAATAATTAAAAGTAAAAGCAAGATAAAAGTCCATCTCTAGATTCCTATGTCATAAATGATAAAAATAGATCTTGTGGACAATAAATAGGTAGCTAAATGATGTATGAACAGCAGAAAAAAGAAAGACTTCTAAAAAAACCACAGATATCAAAAATCTCACTGCATGGCTTTTAACCTAGCGCACCTTGCCCAAAATAGATATTTCGATACTGCATAACCCCCCACCTGGGATGTTACTGTACAGCAATTCGCAAAGAGGCCACAACATGTCTACATCCAAGTTGGTTGCAAAGTGGAATAACCCAACCTTTCCTGGGATGCACATAGCCGGGACAAAACAAGAAGTTTCTTCAGACTGGCAGCATGTCGGGCATGCTGTACTTGTGCAGGTTTGTGGATTCCAGTGGGCAAGCAATATAGCTAGTGGCAATATGACCCAACAAAGTACCAAAAACAGCTACTTAGGTGCTGTGGGGTAATGTCATCTAAAAAAGGCTCAAATGAAGATCCTTTTTAAAATCCAGAAAAATTCAGAAATTTGCCTGCAAGACATCCCTCACAAACATTCCTCATTTCAGAATCCTGCATGTAGCCCCAAAAAGCATCTTTCAGGGTGGCTTTGGACAGATATTTCACAGAAGAAGGAGGAGACCAAAACTCACCCAGATCAAGATTACAAAAAAGATTTTTGACTTTGTACAAATGTGGCCCCCAGGATAATCCGGTTAATTATCGCTTAATCACCCTTACAGACGTAGATGCAAAAATGTTCGCCAGTTGCCTGCTGGATGAGTTAGAGGCTTGGGTAACAAAAGAGGATCTGATTCCTAACTTTCAAACTGGCTTTAGAAACGGTGAATCAACTCACACTAATTTGATTTTATTAACACTATTAGGTGAGAGAGCCAAAACTAGGATGCAAAAATTATATGTGTGCTTTATTGACTTAAAAGCCGCTTTTGATTCCGTGCCTCGAAATATTCTTTGGTTCAAGTTAAGGAATTGGGGTATATCGGAAACTCTACTAAAAATGATTATACTTTTATACTCCGACACCTGGGTACAGATCAAAATTGGCGATTGAAAACATATGACACGTTGTTTGGCTACTAATGTCGGATTGAAACAAGGCTGTGTTTTGGCTCCTTGCCTTTTTAATCTTTTTATGGCTGATCTGCCAGCCCATTTTAAAAATATTAACTCGCATTCGCCTTCGATTTATGGTAAAGAGATTAAATATCTGCAATATGCAGACGATCCCATCTTAATGAGCCAAACAGTTATAGCGTTAAAAAGGTTAATCGATTCTTTTAATTCTTATGTCATACAAAATGGATTAACAATTAATATAAAATAGACAAAAATAATGACTATGGGAAAAGGGAAAACGATGATTAAAGAATGGAATATCAACGGTCTGGTAATTGAAAATGTTAAATCATAAAAATATCTAGGGCTTACTTTTGATGATGGACTGATATTTAGGCAGCATTTCAATAATCTTGAAGCCAGGGGTTCCTCTCTCGCATTTGCCTTTAGAAAATTAAGAGACAAATATTATGCCCTAACTATGAACATCTAATGAAGGTGATGAGAGCAAAGTTAATTCCATCTTTTGATTATTGCTCCATCATCTTTAGGGGCAAAGACGCGAAATTTGCTCGACGATATAGTAATTAGGACATATAAAACCGTTTTTAAGATCCCTAAATATATCAGTCGTGCCAATATAAGATTGGAATTTGGATTGAAGAACCAATTATTGGCGCGTCAGTCTTCATTTCTAAAGTCCTTATTATCATTAGTCCGTTCAGAGGAAGGATCTTTAGCAAAGCTGTGTTGGCTCGAAATTTCAGAAGGTGAATATTCGAAGAATTGGCAGTTGTATTTAAATGAATGCTTATGTCATTTTAAATGTTCAAAATTAGAAGATGAAATAAGGAGTAGAACAGTTTTTAAGAAAGAAATTAATCAAACGGCTGCATTACTAACGACTATAGCGGATAAGGAGGACTTAAGAAAAAAAAATCATTTCTGGTCAATTGCTAACTCTTTTGGTAGGTTGTCGCCCCAACCCTATCTGTCATACCATCTAAGATCTTTAATTAAGAATAAATGTATGCACTTGAGGTTGGGAAGATATCCGACAAAAGATGGAATTGCAAAATGGGAGAAGAAATGGTCATCGAGTATTTGCAGGCTTTGTGGGCTAAGTGAGGAAACCCTTATGCATATTGTAACTTTATGCCCAGCCTTGGCAGACGCTTGGAAGTCTATTCTTAAACCGATTTTTAATGAGCTAGTGGTTAGAACATGTCGGAATGCAATTATTAACTGTTTGAGTGGGGTCGATATTAAAATTATTCATCTTTTTGTTAAGTTCATCATAATTGCGGAAAATAAATTCAAATAAGTTGATGAACTAAGTAAATGTATTTTGCTGTAAAATATTTTAGGATTATAACTGGAGAGCTGTTGGAAGTATAATGTTATACCAGCTTAAGGGACTAGTAGTACATTCTAATACAGTGATGTACATTGCACTTTATTATTGCTTGCAAATTGAAAACAGCTAAACATTTGTATTTGCAATTACAATAGCTACTGTTAAAACATGTCACTTTAGTTAAATGCTGCTAAAATAGTATTTGCTGCTAGCATGAGGCACTTTAGTAAGTACAATGCATTTTAATTGTTTTTATGTACTGTTTTAATATTTTGTCAATGTAATTTATCAACTCATAATTGGTGGATCATTTTAAGGATGTTAATAGCTTTGTGCATATTTGTTTGTTTGCTTTTGGTTCTTTATTCTCGTTTGTAATGATTTTAATTAATCAACAAATAAAATACTACTACTACTATCTTCAGGACTTTGTACAGCCACTTGATTTTACAGAAGTTATTCAAGCAAACTACATCTTGAAACGTTCTGCAGTAGTCCTCAAGGACCAGAGAATATTTAAATCTGTGCCAATATAGCAAGGGTCTTAATTGGACTTTATAGATCAGCGGTGCAATGCTCTTGTCTCTCTGAAGGGGAATTAGAGGAGTGTTCTTAGGGAGGTTAGTTAAAGCTCTCAGAATTAGTTTTCAGCCACACACAAATGGGCCAACGTTGCATTGCCCCATGGAGATATGGTAATGTGCAAAATGTGATCTTGCTTGCTGGTGGTCATTTTGGATCTGGAAAAGTGCAACAAGTGGTTAAGCTTGCAGGGAGCCATTTTGGAACAATGTTAAATCGAAACTCAGAACTTGAGATTACGTTTCGGAGTTTCCTCTTGTTTCAGCAGTTCTACTTTGCACATTGCAGTTGATGTGCACATTCCTTTGGAAGGATTGAAATCTTCATTTGTCCAATGGTCGAGTCGTTACTGCTACCTGTTGGTTCTTTCCTATGTCCACCTCTAATGATTTGGTAAAGTTTATTGTTAATCCATATGCTTCTGCTGGGTACAGTAAACTTTTATTAGGTGAGGTGTTGACAGTACAATCCATTTTGTTTTTCTGTGACTTTGTTCTTGACGCATAGGGCCAGATGTATCAAGATTCAATTTTGCGAATCCTAAATAGCGATTTTTTGTGAATCGCTATTTAGAATTCGCAAAATGGAATGTATGTAAAAATTCGCTATTTTTTTGCGATTCCTTAATTATCTTTATTTGCGAAATCGCATTTTGCGAATTCTCAAATAAGGAATAATTTCCCATGCATTCCTATAGGCCAGGAGGCCCATAGGTATAATTGTGAAGTAATTCTCAAATTGCGAATTCGCAATTTGCTAATCGCAATTTGAGAATTATTTCAAGGGTGCAGGGGTGTCTCAAAGACACCCTGCTGCACCCCTGAAATGTACATGTGTGTGTGCATATGGCGCACATACATGCCCTATGGGCATGTGTGTACGTCACATGCCACCTTAACAAATGACAAATTGTGCTTTATTCAAAGAATTAGCAAATTACCATCAACAACAAGTTGGTGGTAATTTGCGATTTCTTAACCAAAATTCGCAAATTGAAATTGCTACATACATAGCATTTAAGGAATCGCAAATACTGCGATTCCTTAAATGCTATGGCAAAATAAGGAATCGCAATTTTTTGCGATTCCTTAAATTGCGATTTTTTAATACATTCCAAAACATGCAAAAAGGCCGTTTGCGATTCGCAAAGGCCGAAATTCTGCGAATTTCGGCCTTTGCGAGTCACAAAAGGCTTGATACATCTGCCCCATAGTGTTTTGTATAGGAACGTTTTTATTTTTGCACTGCATACATTCTTTAAACTCCAAGTATTTTTCAGCTTTCAGTAGCAATGTGTGCTGCACTGACTTTCTTCTTAACTCCTCCTCTTCCTTTTACAACAGTTAAAGTCGAACCACCCTTAAAATGGCCTGAGTGCAAGGAGTACGTTATTAATTATATTGAAACTATAGACGATGATGACATTTCACCTGAGAGGAAGAAGAAAACTTTATTATATACCTTCGGTCCTGAAGGTTTGTGAACTTACAATTGAATGAAAAAAAATGCAAAGGGGGAAATGTTCTCGCATGTGTTGATGGATTTAAATGAGCATTTTGCCCCTTGCATTTGTATTACTATTGATCGTCACAATTTTTCCAAAGGGAGCAAGAACGGATAAAAAGCATTGAAGACTATGTGTCAGCCTTAAAAATATGGGCATACTTGTAAATTCAGTAGTTGGAAAGGCTTAAATCTCTAGCAAGTGCACGAAAGGCAGCCATTAGTGATAGAAACAAAGATAGCAAGGATTATGTAGGCAAGGTACGGAGTGGAAAGGTTTGACCCATAGAATAAGTCAAAAGAAAAATGCAACACCTGAGGGGAATAAACCAAGAAAAGTACCCATGATAGTGAGGGATGAAGTAAACAATGAAACTGAGAAACTTTTCAAAGATGGCATCATTGAACTTATTGAAGCTTCTGAATGGATTTCCCCCTTGGTATTAGCTAGGCATTCTAATTGAAAGATTTGTTTGTGTGTGGATTTGAGGATTGCAATTAGAATATTGTTGTGGAAAGGTTCCCTTTGCCTACGTTAAATGAAATGCTGGCATTCACGAAATAAATGCAATGTTTTCCTTCTAATAACTTGTCATTGGCATAAGACTAGATTCACCATCATCCTGAGTTAGAAATGTACATCATTCATTACTCCTATGAGTTGGTTCCAATTCTTATTCTTTTTTGGGTTTGATTCAGCCACGGCAGTATTTCAAAAGTTAATGCACACCTTGTTCTGCTCTCATGTGGGTGTGATTTTTTTGGTAGATGACATTGTAATTATGGAAGAATAAAAGGAAAGCCATGATAAATGCCTAAACAATGTGTTGTGTAACTTGAGAGAGTGTGGCTTGATTGCAGAGTATGCAAAATGTAAATCTGCTGTAGAAGAAGTGTAATTATCTTGGACAAGAGTGAGTTACACATGCATTAGACCAAAACCAAATTTGGCATGAGCTATTGCTGATGCACCATTTCCCACTAATAAGGATAAGGTAAGGCCTTTACTAAGGTTTCTTGAGTTTTATTCGGAATCTATTCAAAAGCTTTCTGAAAAAACTATACTATGAGACAATTATTGAAGAATAGAATCAAATGTGTTGTTTTTAACAAGATTGTGATTGTAGTGTACAGTACCATCATCATAAGCTTTATTTGATTATTTTAAAACAGTCACCTGGTTCAAAATATCATGGTAAAAATTCATCACAGAGATACAATTAAAAACGATAAGAAAGAAATTCAGACATTCATCAGATTTCCGTTGCGTAAAGCCGATTTCAGAAAACTTCCCACATGAGAAGAAACAAATTAATTCGGAAGCAACCTCAGAAAATCCAAGGCTGGCTTGCACTGATGAAATCCACGCCAGCCCAGTTAACTCTCTGCACAAAAAGAATGTTATTAGAATCCTGGAGGTTAAAGTCTGTATGTTTCATGAGCCAGTACCAGACCTTGTTTTTAGCTGGGAGATAGATTCAGTTCTTGTTTCAGCTGGTTTCAGTACAACAACACTAAATGGACTGCATTCAAGGGGGAGATTCCAACTGAATGGAGACGACTTGGAGCTCAGAGTACAGGTGGACATATAATTAGGCAGACCAGGACCATGAAAAGCTCTATCAGGGCTGTGCCTTGGTAGGTTCCTTTGGATCATGCTTGAAGGGGCTTTCCAAGTATAATCTGTTATCATGGCAGTGTTGTCAGGAAGTCCATTGAGCTCCATCACTGGCAGGGGTGGCAGTACTGAGGCGATAAGTGATGGAGCCTCAGGGGAAGTGGGGATAGTTATTGGTTGACAGTGTTTCGAGTCTTTTGCAATCACTGCATCCAAATATACAATTTTGTTCACTAAATGTGCAATAAACTTATTAAATACAGTTGTGAGCTTGCCCATTAAAGGGGACCAAGTTAGATCATCGGGACCACCTAAGATTTTCAAATACAAGGCGTGCGTGACTCTGGATTGTTCATTGGTGGTCCCTCGGGTCGGTGGGTAGTGCACTTAGGGGTCTATTATGATGTCGGGCGGATTGCCACTGCCCGCATGGTGGTAGCGATCTGCCTGACATCATCTTCCACCCGCCTCCCATTTACCCCGCCATATTAGGATGGCAAGGGGTACCGCGGCGGACGGGAAGAATGTCCGCAGCTTTTCCGCCCGGTCAACGAGTCGACCGGGTGGGAAAGGGTTGAATATGGTGGTGGTGTCTGCTAGACACCGCCATCCATATGACAATGTCAGTGGGAAGCAGCCTGCGGATTCCTCCGTTGGGGGCCCATCTCAGGCCCCCAAGATGTTGGGGGGGCACATGTGGGGTACCTATGGTTCCCCCCTGCATTTGCATGTGCGAAGCGGCAGGCACTGTGCGGTGCCTGCCACGTTGTGCATGCAAATGCAGAAGTGCCTTTTTAGGTCTCACCTACACAGTGCACTTGAGCTGCATAGGCAAAATGACCTATTACTATCGCTTCACATGCACGCGTTCCATTGCCTTCAATGGCAACGCATGCACGTGTTGAGATTCACTTGCAGGAGCGAGCGCCACCATATGGTATCAATTTTTGCTCCCGCAAGTGAATCGCGCACCCCCCTCCTCTCCCCTGCTGCCGCAAGAGGCGCACGCGCCTCCCCCTTCTGCAGGTCGAGGCGCTTATTTATTCTTCCCTCTTCTTATTTGTATCATGCCTCACACAGTGCCTCATGGTTCTGCTGTTTCCCTGTTTTGGAGTGGGGGCTGCTTTCGAGCTGCCTCTTCTTCCCTGTTGGCTATGGAGATTCCTCTGATATGCTTAATTTACCTGCGGGGAGGCATTTTCCTCCCTGTGGGCTCCTATCAGCTACAGTGACTTAGCCCGGTGCATAGCTGCCAAGGTTTCAGATTGCTTATGTGTGACATTTCCAATAATTAAGTGTACTTATGTGTGACATTGTAGTGCAAATGTGTGACACTCCGAGCGACACTTACTCAGAAGAGAAACCAAGGAAGAAGGTCCATTTAAAGAGATAAATATCAGAAATGAGCGCCCTCTGAGCAGAAAGACGACCCATAGAAGGCCTAGGAACTGTTATAAACCCCCTGAAATGGAGGGTCACTAACTGATTTTGCATTTCTAAAGTGATCTTACGGTAGTGACTTCTGGAAAGAGCCTAGACACCTTGTAATGACTGCCATGACTCCTGCCGGATCACTTTTGGAGAGAAATTATCAGACCATTATTCTGCAGTGACTATGGTATGCTAGAGAAACCTCTCAGTAGTTAATGAGAAAGAGGTACATCACTCAATCGTCGTCGTTAGGGTTGAGACCAAACCAATATTTCACCAGTGTTTCACCAGCCTGGCAGGTATTTTTATAACAATGCAGGTAAAAAATTGGGGAAATCTCTTCTGAATTCCTATTTTTTCCCTTTGAAATATAAAACTGCAGCTCCAAATACATCAATAGTGTTATTACATTTTCAAAAATTGTTACAAATGAGTTTTAAAACACGCCACCTCGTCATTTAAAAAAACAAAGAATACAGAATGACTCTGTATACTATTGAGGCTTTAAACTGTTTAAATAGTTGTTAGGCTGGTATTTTCCTTTGCTAAAGGTAGCAGTCACTGACAGCCAGACTTCTCTCAGTCAGCCTTGGAATATGGGTTTTGGGGGCTGAACTGTCACTGCAGCCCATGGTGCCTGCTGCGCCTGCTGTTGTAGCTAATCTCAGGTTGGAACATTAGATGGTATGTATATTTGATTAGAAGGTCATTCCGGACTGGTAGGTCGGGCGCCGGATTCCATGAGCATTGTGTGTAGAAAACTATGTGCTCGGTAAGAACCGATGGTTTCTTTAAGGGGTAAGTTATGCTATCAACTTGAGCTACATATTAGTAGTGAATTAAAGTCTAGTGCCTCTTACCTGTCTTCTGTTCGGGTAGTTTTGCAGCCTGTCAATTAGTTTGTCTCCGAGGGTTGCATTCCAATTTAATGTCGGGGAAAAATGTGAACGTGTGCTAGTACAATGTAATTGGTGCTCATGTAAAGCGCGCTCCAATACCTTCAGGTCGATTTCGCGCTATAATCTTTACGTGACAACACAAAGAAACTCTTGTGTGCTGGGCTCCCCCGGGCCGCTGGCCGTGGTCCGTGCCGGCGGGTTTGGGACCATCCGGGTCCATCGGTCGCATTGCAGGGCTAATAATTTTAAAAGTATTGCCGTGTGCCCAGCCCTTCTTTCAATATAATTGTGTGGCCTTCGCACTTAAAGCAACTGATGTATTGGACTCAGCAGCACACTTACTTCTTTTGAGCATGGCATTAACGACTCCTCATGCTGCATGATTGTGTCCCAGCCGGGACCTGAGCATACACACACTGGGGCAGATTTATGTTAACTGGCGCATCCCCAGGGATGCGCCAGTTAACATGCGCCACAGTGCGCCACAGCTCCGCCAGCCATGGTGCGCCGCATTTATAATGCGGCGAACCATGGTGCAAGAACGGCACAGATGCGTGACGAATCTGTGCCGGAAATGTGGCGCATTGCTGGAGTTGCGTCGCAAGCGCGACGCAGCTCCAGCAAGCCTTGGGGGGTGCCCCATTTTAACAATGCTGCGTCAAGACCTACGCCTGCTTCAAGCAGGCGCAGGCGTTTGACGCAGCATTGGCTTAAAAGTGACTGAGTGAAATCTCATAGATTTCACTCAGCCACTTTTGCGAGGCTCACCTGCCCCGGAACGCCACCCTGCGCCGGAACGCCCACAAGCGGCGCAGGGCTTTACAACGTGACGCATCTGCCTAGATGCGTCACGTTGTAAATCATTCGTAGGGATGCGCCACGTTTACGCCGCCTTGCGTGACGCAACAGCGGCGTAAACGTGGCGCAAGGGCCTCATAAATCTGCCCCACTGTTTTACAGGCGCTGCCGGTGGGATCGACTGTCCGGTTGTCTACCGCGTGGGCGCACTGCCTGGTGGTGAGCTGTTTTCCGTATTGCTCTCGGCAGGGCAGCACTGTGTGAAAGCCGGTATGTGAGCCGCCGGCTGGGTCCATAGCTGGAAACCACCCTCCACGCGCTGCGAGGGCCACGCTTTGCTGCTTTTCACCAGCCAGCACGGCCGTAGGGCAACAAGCAGCTGAGCTCATGCAAACTTGATGCCACTGCGGCCGCTAAAGTCACGTACAATGTCCAGGTTACCATTGGGCAAAATGAATCTGACGTCAGTGAAAGGTAATACAGCACGGGTATCCCAAGTAATACATGATTGTAACACTGTGTTCAGCGCTTGTAGCTGTGCCAGTCCCCAAGCGCTGCCATTGTAGCTTGTATGGTACCTTTGAATATAGCAGCGCTCTGACTGACAGGTGAGGAGGCTATAATGCGTGACTTTGCATTTCAGTGCGGTGATGCGGATCACCACACTGAAATGCGTTAGAGTCACGCCTGATGCGTGATACTTGCCAGGACTGCGGGTGTAACGGCACTTACCCTGCTGCTTCTCTCCCTGCAGTCTCAGGCAGCACAATCACTCAGCCTCACCATGTGGCCTTCTTTGTTTCACTACAATCTCGATCTGCCGCTGAAGTTCCACCCGGCTGCTCTCGGTGCACGCTCCTCTCCCTTGCGGTCCCAAGTTTACCGGACGCAGCCTCGAGGCGAACGTCTCTTGCTCGTGCTGGCTACTGCAGCCTCACCTCGGGGCTGCCTGCTTCCTATTTGCTGGTTTTTCTATGGGGAGAGAGCTCCCAGCTCACTCCCTCACACTCCTGCTGTGGACCGCGGCCTGCTGCAGATGCCGACCCAGGGACTCCGATGTCGGCCTCTCCCTGCTATGTCGGATCGATTCACTCACGGCACTGTCCTCTCAGATCGACTCCGTCTACCCTCAAAATACTTCTTTCAGGTGAGTGTCCAGATTGCTGTTTACTTTTTGTGATGGCCGCTTGTTAATAGAGTATGAAGCAAGAGGGTCAAAACTAGCACATTCCTAACAAACAAGTAAACAGGGACAAAATATATCTCCTGGTTGTTTCTCAGTAAACAGAGGTTTTCCAATATCAGTAGTGGTTGGACATCACAAACAAACATGAAAGTTCAGATTTTTATGTTCTTTATTCCAAATCCATGGGAGTAAGCTTGACAAAGAAACGGCCGACACATGTTTCGTCAGTACTAAGGGTAAGTACTAAAGACTTTTTCAAGGCTAGGCAAGACGTAAAATAACGTCGTATGTCACATAGGGGCTTGTCCAGGCATGTCGAATTAAAATATGGAACCATATACAAAGGAAAGTCCAGAAAGATGAAGAAAATATCCAAATGTAGAAGGATGTGGAATCAGAGCATCCTGGTCTGGGTGTTGTGATAAAAACACCAGGGACGATCTGCATGTGCCAAGCGCAGGACTCTCCCCAACGGATGTCGTAGCCAAATATGCTCAATCAGGACAGAGGCAACATGGTCTTTTATCTTTATGTAAATATCCAGGTAGTGGATAGCAAGATTATTGGGGGTGCAGTCTAAACATTTGCAAAACACATGAAAATGCACATAAAACTCAGTTGCTCGAGGGGAAGAGAAACCATTTGAAAAAGTGAACTGTAATGGTGTGGTGCTGTACCCTGGCTCTATACCCTGGCACATTCACACAAATAGGACACCTTGGAATTAGAGAGGTGCTAGGTGCCTCTGGAACGCTGAATACTTGTTATGACACTCCCCCAAACTTTATACATGTTGGGAGGAAACTCTACAGTAGGTTTAACTATATTCAATATCCATCTGCCTAGAGACTGCAACTATCATACTGTGACTCTCCTACCCCAGGACATACTCCCCGAGACCCGCCCGGAGGAAGCAGCTGGCAGTGACACCTTACAAGCCATACTCAACGACTTTGCTTAGGGCAACTTATGTTGTAGTTTCCTTTGTTTACCACTCTTTTCCACTTTCCGTTTATGTAGACAGTGGTCTGTGTGGAATATAAAACGTATAAAAAAGCTATTAAATCTAGAAGCCATATACGTTAGTTTTGCTGCAGGAGCACGGGACTATGAAAAGTACCTGGTCTGGGGGTCATAATGCTCTCACTGCCACCATCCTCAGGTGACGACCCTGAGGAAGCCTGTGTGTATATGACACGCTTCATCTTTGACCATGACACAATAAGCGTTATGCACAACTATCTTAAGAAATGGCTCACTCAGGTACTAGGAGGTGTACAGATGCTGGAGGTGCAAGTCAGCAACAGATCTGCTCGATCGTGGCACAGATTGCAACAAGCACATTTAAGTGCGTAGAGGAGTGATACTTTTACATTAGATAACCAGGGTTTGCTAAAGTGAGTGAATCAGTGCCATCCAATCCTTGAAATGATGTAGACCTGAAAACATGACTGTGGAGCGTTGCCGGGTGCGTAACTGACAACAGCAGTTAGTAGCAAAGAAGGAGCCTGTTGCAGATGTTAGTGGACACTACCCTCATGTGGAAGGAGGCTGCTCCCTGGATGCACCCACGTTTAGGAATAAACTAGAAAACATGTCCTGGGTCCAGACATGCAGGTAGCAATTCACAAATCATTATACACCCTGGAGCTAGGTAGTGAAATAGGCAAGCAAGTAGCAATTCATAGAGAAGTATGCTGGCCTTACCCAGGTGCAGTATGAAACACTTCTCATGGTACATAGGTTCATGGTACATAGGTGCAAGAAAAGTGGGTTCAGGTCACTCTAAGCAAAACCATTGAACAGGGCAGATGCTGTTAATCAAGGAGGTGCCTGTGGATACAGCTGAGTATGGTTAACATTTTGTACCACAAACAGTTCTTTGGTAACCTGAAGTGATCAGGTGGAATGTAGGTGTAGAAAGTGTCTTGGCAGGTGCCATGACCATAGGTCCTCTAATGCCTTAACATGGCCACAACAGGAAGTAGATTCAGGAGGTCAAGCTTTGCTGCTTTGGCCATTCACTGCTCCGCCTGGGCTAGAAGCCCTGGAAAGGAGGACGGAATAGGACAAGAAGAAGGCAGCTCCCTCCTGTACATTAAGAGTCGCATCAAAAGTTATGTTAGGTTAGTTGCTTGTAAAGTGCTGAGAGAAGGAATGTGAGAAGAGCTGTGTCAGTGTGAAGAGTTTTCCCAAAATACTTGTATTACTCCGATTGGTGGAGCAGCAGTGCATAATGTGTGGCCAGCCATATGCACCTGATTGCCTGGACAGAGAAGGTAAGAGCATAAAAGGCAAGACTCAGTTAGCAGTGGCAAGGATGACAAATCGTTATAGACCAGAGATATAAACTGACACCTGTCGCAGCAACAAATGTATTTTTCAGTGCAACACTGTGCCTGGGCAAGTCCTTTTCCCTTGTGTCTGACTTCTAAAGCAGATGCAAAACGTCGGACGGCGCACAATGAAAAGAACGCCCATGGCCTAATTCATGCCCATGAGTGGATCAGATTGCTAACCGTGCCAGAATCAGGCAGACCTCCATCCTTGCTTTGAGTTTACAGGGGGAAGACTTTCTTCCTTGCTTTGAGTTTTCCGGGGGAAGACCTCCATCCTTGCTTTGAGTTTGTAGGGGGCAGACTTCCCTCCTTGCTTTGAGTTTGCAGGGGGAAGACCTCCATCCTTGCTTTGAGTTTGCAGGGGGCAGACTTCCCTCCTTACTTTGAATTTGCAAGGGGAAGACCGCCATCCTTGCTTTGAGTTTACAGGGGGCAGACTTCCCTCCTTGCTTTGAGTTTACAGGGGGCAGACTTCCCTCCTTGCTTTGAGTTTGCAGGGGATAGACCTCCATCCTTGCTTTGAGTTTGTAGGGGGCAGACTTCCCTCCTTGCTTTGAGTTTGCAGGGGGAAGACCTCCATCCTTGCTTTGATTTTGTAGGGGGCAGACTTCCCTCCTTGCTTTGAGTTTGCAGGGGGAAGACCTCCATCCTTGCTTTGAGTTTGCAGGGGGCAGACTTCCCTCCTTACTTTAAATTTGCAAGGGGAAGGCCTCCATCCTTACTTTGAGTTTACAGGGGGCAGACTTCCCTCCTTGCTTTGAGTTTACAGGGTCAGACTTCCCTCCTTGCTTTGAGTTTGCAGGGGATAGACCTCCATCCTTGCTTTGAGTTTGTAGGGGGCAGACTTCCCTCCTTGCTTTGAGTTTGCAGGGGGAAGACCTCCATCCTTGCTTTGATTTTGTAGGGGGCAGACTTCCCTCCTTGCGTTGAGTTTGCAGGGGGAAGACCTCCATCCTTGCTTTGAGTTTGCAGGGGGCAGACTTCCCTCCTTACTTTAAATTTGCAAGGGGAAGACCTCCATCCTTGCTTTGAGTTTACAGGGGGCAGACTTCCCTCCTTGCTTTGAGTTTACAGGGGGCAGACTTCCCTCCTTGCTTTGAGTTTGCAGGGGGAAGACCTCCATCCTTGCTTTGATTTTGTAGGGGGCAGACTTCCCTCCTTGCTTTGAGTTTGCAGGGGGAAGACCTCCATCCTTGCTTTGAGTTTGCAGGGGGCAGACTTCCCTCCTTACTTTAAATTTGCAAGGGGAAGACCTCCATCCTTACTTTGAGTTTACAGGGGGCAGACTTCCCTCCTTGCTTTGAGTTTACAGGGGGCAGACTTCCCTCCTTGCTTTGAGTTTGCAGGGGATAGACCTCCATCCTTGCTTTGAGTTTGTAGGGGGCAGACTTCCCTCCTTGCTTTGAGTTTGCAGGGGGAAGACCTCCATCCTTGCTTTGATTTTGTAGGGGGCAGACTTCCCTCCTTGCTTTGAGTTTGCAGGGGGAAGACCTCCATCCTTGCTTTGAGTTTGCAGGGGGCAGACTTCCCTCCTTACTTTATATTTGCAAGGGGAAGACCTCCATCCTTGCTTTGAGTTTACAGGGGGCAGACTTCCCTCCTTGTTTTGAGTTTACAGGGGGCAGACTTCCCTCCTGCTTTGAGTTTGCAGGGGATAGACCTCCATCCTTGCTTTGAGTTTGTAGGGGGCAGACTTCCCTCCTTGCTTTGAGTTTGCAGGGGGAAGACCTCCATCCTTGCTTTGAGTTTGCAGGGGCAGACTTCCCTCCTTACTATGAATTTGCAAGGGGAAGACCTCCATCCTTGCTTTGAGTTTTGTACTGCACTGTCCTTGTTATCCTTTTTCTCAAAAGTTTGGATGCCACGATTTACCAAGTATTGTCAAACCCAATAGGTCTTGCTTATGGAAGAGCTGTTGGCTTTGTCAATGTGTTTTAGCTAATTGGTACAGCATGGCTAAAAGTTAGGGGAAAAAGGCAGAATGATATGGCCAGTTATGTGTGCTTCATAGAACTTATTTTTCTGGCAGTCTGAAGAGGCAGTCATCGATATGGGGAGGTGGTTCAGTGGGCAGGCCAAGCAACGACAGGGATGGCATAGGGAACAAGACTACGGTGCAAGCAACAATGCAGGTTGGGGGTCAGAGGACTGGGGAAGCACCAATGGATAGGTAACAGGTCAAGCAACAACGCAGTAAATGGAGAGAGATAGTGCAAGCAATGACAATGGGGAAAGAAACAACGCAGAGCAGGATAGGGGGAGGAGGTGTGGAGGCCTTTAAACACATGCATTCGTAGGGAGTGATGGAAGTAGAAGAAAAAAGTATCTTGAGCCAGAAAGCACTCGCAGCAGAAGCTCTAGAATGCTTCAGGGGAAGGAAAAACACATAAAGAGGAAGTGAAGCGGGCACGCACTGACCATACAAGCAAATAAGACTGACAATGAAGCCAACCAGTGGTAAGTAATGGGCTGTGATCTAAGCCGCCTTTAAGCTAACACAATGTCTTACAAGCGCCAGCACATACGCTGTCTCAGGCAACACCTAAAAAGGGGACCAACACAGAATACTTTGTGCGCCTAGTGATACAGATTACATTTTCAAAAGTTATAAAATTAGAAAAGACTGAAACATCATCATTGAAAGACGCCTCCTTACCAATAGCCAAAGTGGCGGGAAAATAAAACTCAATTTTCTGTCAGACTCAAAAATAAAGATGCTGCCACCATTCACATGCACTCTTCTGCCTGTATCTTTCTAGGGTTAACTAAACTGAGTTACCTCATCACATGAAGTGAAATTACCCTCCCTTGTTCCTCGAGCTAAAGAATTCTGAATCCCTCAATGTATCAGCAAATTTGGTAATAATGACCCCTGCTATTTATAGCACTTAGTGGCACACCACCACATCCGCCATTCCCTACCCCATATCCTGTGGTCTGTGCTATAAATTCAGTTTACTTCCTGTGACATACTATGAATGGAGCTGGCAGGATCACGAGCGACCACTTATTTATTTTAAACCACCACCACCAATATCACCACAAATACCACCACCACCAGTGCCAACACCAGTACCACCATTAATACCACCACCACCAATACCACCACCAATACCACCACCATCACCACGAATACCACCACCATGAATACCACCACCACTAATACCAACAGTACCACTACCACCATCAATAGCACCCCCACCACCAGTACCACCACAACCAATACCATCACCACCAATACCAGTACCACCACCACCACCAATACCACAACTAATACTACCACCACCAATACCACCACCACCAATACCATCACCACTAATACCAACAATACCACCACCACCAAAACCACCACCAATACCACCACCAATGCCACCACCATCACCACCAATACCACCACCACCAATAGCGCTCCCACCACCAATGCCACCACCACAACCAATACCATCACCACCAATACCAGTACCACCACTACCAAAACCATCAATGCCCCACCAATATCACCACCACAAATACCAATACCACTACCACCACCAATACCACCACCACCACCAATATCGTCCCAACCACCAATACCACCACCAATACCATCACCACCACCACCACCACCACCAATAACAGTACCACAACCAGTACCAGTACCACCACCACCAATACCACCAATGCTACCACCACCACCAATACCACCACCACCAATACCAGCACCACCAATACCACCACCACCAATATCACCACCACCAAAACCAGTACCACCACCTTAGTGCCTCTCGCTCACTAGTAATAGAAGGGGCACTGTACGGGGCCGGAGCTGCAGCCAAGACCATCCCTTTTCCCCTCCATGCCAGCCATAAAGCACAGCCCGCCCTGCACCAGGAGGTGAAGCCATGGCCCTACTACAGCTGGAGTGTTTTTTATTAGGCCAAAGATAGCAATGACATTATGCAATGCCACACTGCACACTCAAATCATGGAGAGGGCAGAAAAGAGCCCCACTCACGCACTTCCTCCTGAGCCGCGACATTGTAATCACAGAGCGAAAGGTGTTGGAGCGCTTTGTTAGTGTTTATAGATCGGATCATATGCACCTCTCCCTTCACAGTTTGTGTCTGTGTAATTTACAATACTTAACACATCTTCTTCACTGCACTATTTATCACTATTTTGAAGACATCACAGGCCGGTCTCTTCCTCTTATATTTATAATCTAATAAGAGGTCGAAAAGGCTACTTATTTCAATGCAATAGGTCTTGCATTTGCGAGAGTTTAAGTTATTAGTATTGTAAATGACAATGCCTTTTATTTATGTTTTAAAACCCAAAACATAAATTAAAGGCATTGTTATTCACAATGCCAATAGCTCAAACTCACGTGAATGCGAGGCCTATTGCATTGCAAATGCTTGTTTGGATTGCGGCGGGTGCTGCTGACAGCACCGCCCACTGCAATGCAAAAAATGTTGAATGCGCCCGCCAGTGTGGTGGGCGTATCCTAATTGCACATGCGGAACAGCCGCACACATAGCAGGGGGCCCCTTTTCCCGGGGCGATGGCGGGCGGACAAAGTCCACCGCCATCGTAATAGACCCCCTCCGTCTTTCTTTTGCTGCGGAACTGCTAATATGCTGCCTATGCTGGCACAATTGCTCCTATACAAGAATTGGACACCCAATTGTGGAATCCATGTTAGCCACACTGTCCACAGACCTCTGCTGCACAGCTGAGTGGATATCAGCAGAGGTACATGGAAAGGGCAAATGGCCAGTGTTCAAAGAAAACAGCTTTTTGCCAGGTCGTCTCCAACAGCCCTGGCCAAAAAAGTGTCTAAAGGTGAACTATGGGTTTCTGTAGCAGCTTTAGAGCTTGGGGCTATCCTCTTCCCCATGCCTATAGTCAAAGAGTCCAAAGAAAGGAGATTAAAAAAAAAAAGCAGGAACGTTCATATGACAGGGTTAGGGCTAAAAAACCCGGAGTAGGTTGGGCAAGCTAAACTGATACCTAATGGAACAAGTTGCTAAATTGCCCATGCCAGCATGCCAAAGGAAGTCAGTTCAAAAACAAAGGGAGGCAATAGCTTAGGTACCTTTAGACTTTGATATCTTCTTAATGGCTTGTCATAAAAGAGGCAAGGGGTGGCCCAGCACAGTCTTGTTGGGCCGCAGACAGGCCAGCTCCTAGCTCAGTCTTCACTTGGGGATGCGCCTGGTCACATCTCATGCACATCTCATGTCGCGGAATTCCCTGTATGGATTTAGGGTTACCCAATGATGCAAGTCCCACCTTCTCCAGGCATGTGAGAGTATGGGCAATGTAGTCCTACCCTCCAAGCAACACCGGTGCAGCTTGCAGTGTACAGTATATACCAAGTGTTAAAAACAGAGTAGCCGACTGCTTGACTAGATTATCTATGCTGTTGGAAGAAGCTATTGAGGATTTTAGTGTGGCATTGTTGATTGATGAAGGATAGAAGAGTGTTTCATGAGAAGACTTAATCAAAGCCTAAGATGGAGATGAACTTTTGCAAGAGTTGCATGAATACTTGAGGCAATTCTAATATCAAACTTTTGGGGGAAATTCGCAATTAATTATCATTCGAAGATGGCAGTCTTCCTAGAGGTTTCAAGTTTATTCTTCCGAACCAGTTAGGGAAAAGAATTTTGGAGTTGTGTTATGAAGAACTTTTGGAGATTGTCAGATGTACAGGGAGAGTGAAAGAATGTTACTGGTGGCCAGGATTAGACTAAGAAATGGAAGCCCTTGTAAGACCATGCGGTAAAAGTGAGGGGCAGATAAGTCACAGGCCACTTTGAGATCACCGCTTCATCCAGTGGAGTGTCTCAGCTTGGTTAAGTATAGAGGATTTTAGTGTGGCTTTGTTGATTGATGAAGGATGGAAGAGTGTTTCATGTGAAGAGACTCAATCAAAGCCAAAGATGGAGATGAACTTTTGCAAGAGTTGCATTAATACTTGAGGCAATTCTAATATCAAACCTTTTGGGGATATTCGTTTTAAGGTTATTCTTCCGAACCAGTTAGGGAAAAGAATTTTGAAGTCGTGTTATGAAGAACTTTTGAAGATTGTCAGACGTAAAGGGAGAGTGAAAGAATTTTACTGGTGGCTAGGATTAGACAAAGAAATGGAAGCCCTTGTAAGACCGTGTGGTGAAAGTGTGGGGCAGATAAGTCACAGGCCACTTTGAGATCACCGCTTCATCCAGTGGAGTGTCTCAGCGTGGTTTGGAAGACAGTAGGTATTGATATTATGGGACCGGTGATGGAACCTTATGGAAGGAATCTATTTGTGATGACCCGATTTACTTTTCTAAGTGACTGATCAAAAATGAGATTTGTGGAGTTTGCTGATACCAGTGTCATAGTAAAGTTTTTGGATGGACATTTTTCACAGAGAGGGTCTTCCTAGAAAAATAAACTCTCAGATAATGGTGCACAGTTTATCTCTGTTGAATTCAAACAGTTTTTTAATTGAAACAGTTTTCCACACAAGCACACTTCAGTGTACCGCCCTCAGGGTAATGGAGATATTGAGAGATTTAAAAAACACACGGAGACGATGAAGGAGCGCGGAAACTTTTCAGTCACTCACCCCCAGTCACACATCTGGGTTGAATACATCACCATTCCTTAGCTTACTTTTCCACCTCAGTTCAGACCCGGCCGTATGCAAAGGAGTCTTGACCCTGTGCCTCATGGGAACAGTCCAGCCTGAACTGACAAGCCAGGTCTTCCCTGAACCGGAAACAAGTATCCTGGGACAGGTTTTGGGGTAACACCGCTCATCAGCCAGACTAGCTTGAATCCAGTGACAAAGTGAGCAAGGAACCCACACTTGGGCATACCCTACCAATTTAGGGCCAACAAAGCAAACACAAGGAGACGATGGATGGAGCGCTGAAACTTTCCAGACACTTACACCCAGTTACAGATCTGGGTTGAATCCATCATCGTTCTTTAGCTCACTTAGCCAGCTCAGTTCAGACCCAGCTATATGCAAATCAATCTTGACCCTGTGCTGTATGGGAACAATCCAACCCAAACTGCCAAGCCAGGACTTCCCTGAACTGGAAACAAGCATCCTGGGACTGGTTTTGGGGTAACACCCCTCATCAGCCAGACTAGCTTGAATCCAGTAGCAAAGAGAGCAAGAGAGATGATAGATGGAGCACTGAAACTCTTCAGACACTTACCCCCAGTCACAAATCTGGGTTGAATCAATCATCATTCTTTAGCTCACGTCATCACCTCAGTTCAGACCCACTTATATGCAAATCAGTCTTGACCCTGTGCCTCATGGGAACAGTCCAGCCAGGTCTTCCCTGAAACGGAAACAAGCATCCTGGGACTGGTTTCGGGGTAACACTCCTCATCAGCCAAGCTAGCTTGAATCCAGTGGCAAAGTGAACAAGGGACACACGTCTGGGCATGCCCTGCCAATGAAATTGCGAGATTTAACATAGTAGTAAAAGAAACACTACAATTGGCAAGGACAAAAGTGTTTAATTGGAAAAGAGAGGTGAAGAAGATGATTTGGGTGTATCGCATTACTCCCTCTGTAACAGGATATATCACATTTTCTTTTATGCATGTGAGGATACCTTTTACTAAAGATAATCAGAGATGGATGATGAAAGGTAAGGTGGATGAACACTCAATACTCAATGTTTATTTGGGGCAAACCCCATAAAACACACTAAAAACCCAATATAATACATTATAAAAGACCTGAAATGACACTACAAATATTAATATATATATATATATATATATATATAATAAAAATCTAATACATCAATATTATTTAGTAATGCTTTCAGTACGCCTTTCAATTTCATGATGTCCACTATTCTAGTGGGCACCTTGCACCAGTCTAAACGACCCTTATTGATGGTAGTTGTAAAGTCATCCTTATAGGCAAGTTATCCCAGTGGTAGCATGGACCAGCAGTCTTAGGCTAAACTCCAAAGAGCATGTGAAGCTGTTTATTTTACCAATTATAATCCCTTGAATACCAAATGAAAGGACACCACACAAGGTATATATCAAATATATATGTATTTATTTCTAACACAACCCCTCTGAACTCCTTATGAGGTCAGAGATCGAAGTACATTACAGCATTAAGCATACTATAAGCTGCACAAATACAGTTTTGCCCTAGGGGCCTCACAAACCATATACTAAGTAAGTGGTATAAGAACCACTTCAGAACTAGTGAATAGGCCTCGGGCATAGGGAATCACTGGGGCTACACTAGACAACCAAAGGTTAGGAAGTAGGAGACCCACAGGAGACGCGTGCAGTGTCTAAACACAGTTGCGAGTTACCAATGACTTATAATGGAGAATGAAGAAGTTACAAAGTTACTGATTAAGGACACTTCCAGGTGGGCTACGCCGAAACCCCTTTTAACTAGGACACTTCAAGAGTCAATACCCACAGGAGCACCGGAGTACTCGAGTTACGTCACCCAGGGAAGCCGGGTGCATAGGTGTCTTTTCGTGTCGGGTTTCGTCTAGGCTTTCAATGGAGATCTGCAAAAGAAGTGCTGCAGGCGGCCAGTGGGAGAGTGTCCGGTTGGATCTAAGGGTGGATCTAAGGGTGGATCAAACAAGTGAAGAACCTGAAAGCAGAGGGGACTGAGTCTGGGTCACTAGCCAGTGACCAGAAAGGAACCAGGCGATGTCGAGTGATTTCAGGTGAAGATGTGAAGTTTGTTTTTGCAGCCACGAGGACCAGGAGGCGTCGACGACAACCAGGAGCTGGATTCGAACTGTTCCACAAAGGATTTAGTTGACTGCGGTGTCGGTGTCCGGATTGGACCCAACAAGCCTTGGCAACCTCAATCCATGCAGGAAGTGAAGATTGGCTTCAAGTCAGACCAGCAAGGTCTGGGGGGCTTCTTCTTTGCAGGGAAGCTGGAGTAAGCCTGGAGCAATCAGGAAAGCAGTGCGGTTTCAAAAGAAAGTCTTCAGAGGGCTAACTAGCCAGCAGGTTAGCAACCGGGAAGACACGTTGAGCTGAAATGCAAGAGCAGGCCCAATGCGGCACTCGTGGAGTCTAGAGGACTGAGCTTCGGAACAAATGGCGCTCGGGTCTGGTGCTTCTCATACCCCAATGCACAACTGCAAGGGTGCCTCGAGAGTGGAGCAGTTAGCAAAATGCAGGATGTCCAGGGTGTCCGGTCCCACATCTCTCGTGTCCGCCACGGGTCTCAGCTTTGCTGTGGATGTGGATCGGAGTCTGAGAAGTCTAGATGTCCAGTTCCTGAGTCACTGAGTCTTCGAGTTCTGGCAGGATTATCAACAAAGCAAACAGGCAAGTTACTGGTGGTGCCTGTTTGCACAGGGTGGTCACTCCTTGACCACAAGGGAGATGTCTACAGTCTTCTAGTCGGTATAGAGCGTCAAAGTTCCAAGAGTTCTGTTTCAAAGTTTCAGTCCAGGATAATCTAAAGTCTGTAGACACAGCTCCTATCTTTATACTGATTCTAGGGGCTGGATTACCTGCTAGGTGCCTCCTATGGGTGTACCTGAGAAGGGGGTGGTTACACCCCTTTCCCATTGTCCAGTTTTGCGCCAGAGCTGGGCTGGAGTGCCCTAGCAACTGGTTTGAACCAGGCTATGCATGGAGCACCTTGTGTGCCCCAGGCAGTGTCTGGAAAAGCATCTTTCCATTCAACCCACCCTGCCCCAATACACTACAGGCTGTCTGGGGAGGCGCTAGCACCTCCCTCGACAGGAAACCTATTGTCCAGGCCTCCCTTGCTGGAGTTTCCCCCAGCAGCAGGAGGTCAGACTTGTGTCTGTGGCAGCAGCATACATTTTGTGATGCTGAGGCTCTGTTTAAGATTAACCGGGTAAAGCAGTAAGTACATGTCTTCTCCCTCTAGAAGGGTGGAAGGTTACCGCAGCCGCCAGAACTGGCAGGGGGGGTAGTATTCCAAAGTGTTTGACACCTTACACGACATATTTTGATAAAGCCAAACCAAAGTTAGCATTAACCGCGAGGATTATAATGCACTTAAGAGTATATGGTATGGCTGTATCATAGAACAGCTATAAGGAGATGGTTCCGAAAGCCGCAGAGGGGCTCTGCTCATGCTAGGGCACCCTCTCACATAAAACCAAGCACTCTGCCTCCAGGATTGTTAAGGCCTGCCATAG
Source organism: Lissotriton vulgaris (assembly GCF_964263255.1). Taxonomy (NCBI): domain Eukaryota; kingdom Metazoa; phylum Chordata; class Amphibia; order Caudata; family Salamandridae; genus Lissotriton; species Lissotriton vulgaris. The sequence continues at coordinate 1,377,554,228 of NC_141695.1, forward strand.
GAGTGACTTATAGGTTACTATGTGTCTATATATAAGGTAGATATAGATATACTATATCTAAGTAAGGGGTGATTACACCACCTTACCCAAGCTGAGTGATCAGCCTGTGGTGTCAGTTTGGATGGCCAGCCAGGGGTGGCATAATAGATGGTGCAGCCCCTGGTAGGCCTTTGATGCACCTATGCCCTGGGTACCTATTGTACACTATACAGGGGCACACAAAGGTGACCCAAACCCCAATCAGGTATGTACCTAAAGTACATGGTATCAATTTATAGAGAGAACCGCTAGGCTGTGGGTCTGATTAGCAGGCGCACAGCCACACTAAAGTCGAAAAACCAGAGAATCACAGCAAAAAGTGGGGGTGACCATAGGAAGCAGACCCTACTCTCCTACACAACCCCCCCCTCCCCCCACGTAGGGACATTGAACTTACCTTGACCAGTTGAGTCTTCATGTTCCAAGTGGAAATATCTGGAGAGTCCATCTGCATTGGCATGGTCAGTCCCAGGTCTATGTTCCACTGTAAAGTCCATCCCCGTAGGGAAATGGACCACCTAAGCAGTTTGGGATTTTCACCCTTTATCTGATTTAGCCACAAGAGGGGCTTATGGTCTGTCTGAATCTTGAAGTGAGTACCAAACAACTATGACCTCAGCTTCTTAAGGGCCCAAACCACAGCAAATGCTTCCCTCTCAATAGCTGACCAACGTTTCTCTCTAGAGGTCAGCCTTCTGCTGATGAAAGCTATTGGCTGGTCATGACCATCTTTATTCAGTTGTGAAAGAACAGCTCCTACACTCAACTCAGAAGCATCTGTTTGGACAATGAATTCCTTGGAGTAGTCTGGATTTTGCAGAATAGGTGCAGTGCACATGGCCTGCTTCAGGTCATCAAATGCCTTTTGACAGCTTACTGTCCACTGAACTTTCTTTTACATTTTCTTGGAAGTTAAATCATTAAGAGGTGTCACAATGGACCCATAGTTCTTAACAAACTTCCTGTAGTACCCAGATAGGCCCAAGAAAGCTCTGACCTGTGTCTGGGTGGTGGGAGGAGTCCAGTCCTTTATGGTCTGGGTCTTGCTCTCCAATGGTTGAACCTTACTTCCACCTACAAGGTGGCCCAGGTACACAACCTTACTCTGCCCTATCTGGCACTTGGTAGCCTTGATAGTTAGGCCTGCCTTCTGTACCTCCAAAACATTCTTCAGGTGGATCAGGTGATCTTCCCAAGTGGAGCTAAAGACAGCAATATCATCTAGATAAGCTGCACAGTTGTCATCCAGACCTGAGAGGACTTGGTTCACCAACCTTTGGAATGTGGCAGGTGCATTCTTCAGACCAATGGGCATTACCACAAATTGATAATGACCTCCTGGGGTTGAAAAGGCTGTCTTGGCTTTTGCATCATCAGCCAGTCTGATCTGCCAGTAGCCACCTGTCAAGTCAAATGTTCTCAAACATTTGGCAGAAGCCAATCTGTCAATGAGCGCATCTGCTCTTGGTATTGTGTATTTAACAACAAGGGGTGGTGATGGACAGAGTTTCTGAATTAAGCAGAATACTCTCACCCAGTCAAGAGATCAGGGCTAGATCCAACACCGTTTTTTAGCTAACTGCACCATCCCAGCTCAGAACCTGGCAATATGCAAATTAGTCTGTTCCTGTCCCAGTGCATGATGGGAACAGGGCAAACCAAACTACCAAGCCAATTCTTACACTGGGAAGGAAACAAGCTTCCGGGGACCGGTTTCTGGCATTTCAGCCGTCGTCGGCCCGGCTTGCTTGAATCCTGATGGTGCAATGAGTAAGGGACTCACATCTGAGTATACCCTTCCACGCTTAGGGTGGACAAAATATTTAACAACAAGGGGTGGTGATGGACAGAGTTTCTGAATTAAGCAGAATACTCTCACCCAGTCAAGAGATCAGGGCTAGATCCAACACCATTTTTTAGCTCACTGCACCATCCCAGCCCAGAACCTGGCTATATGCAAATTAGTCTGTTCCTGTCCCAGTGCATGATGGGAACAGGGCAAACCAAACTACCAAGCCAATTCTTACACTGGGAAGGAAACAAGCTTCCGGGGACCGGTTTCTGGCATTTCATCCGTCGTCGGCCCAGCTTGCTTGAATCCTGATGGTGCAATGAGCAAGGGACTCACATCTGAGTATACCCTTCCACGCTTAGGGTGGACAAAATATTTAACAACTAGGGGTGGTGATGGACAGAGTTTCTGAATTAAGCAGAATACTCTCACCCAGTCAAGAGATCAGGGCTACATCCAACACCGTTTTTTAGCTCACTGCACCATCCCAGCTCAGAACCTAGCTATATGCAAATTAGTCTGTTCCTGTCCCAGTGCATGATGGGAACAGGGCAAACCAAACTACCAAGCCAATTCTTACACTGGGAAGGAAACAAGCTTCCAGGGACCGGTTTCTGGCATTTCAGCCGTCGTCGGCCCGGCTTGCTTGAATCCTGATGGTGCAATGAGCAAGGGACTCACATCTGAGTATACCCTTCCACGCTTAGGGTGGACAAAATATTTAACAACAAGAGGTGGTGATGGACAGAGTTTCTGAATTAAGCAGAATACTCTCACCCAGTCAAGAGATCAGGGCTATATCCAACACCGTTTTTTAGCTCACTGCACCATCCCAGCTCAGAACCTGGCTATATGCTAATTAGTCTGTTCCTGTCCCAGTGCATGATGGGAACAGGGCAAGCCAAACTACCAAGCCAATTCTTACACTGGGAAGGAAACAAGCTTCCGGGGACCGGTTTCTGGCATTTCAGCCGTCGTCGGCCCGGCTTGCTTGAATCCTGATGGTGCAATGAGCAAGGGACTCACATCTGAGTATACCCTTCCATGCTTAGGGTGGACAAAATATTTAACAACAAGGGGTGGTGATGGACAGAGTTTCTGAATTAACAGAATACTCTCACCCAGTCAAGAGATCAGGGCTAGATCCAACACCGTTTTTTAGCTCACTGCACCATCCCAGCTCAGAACCTGGCTATATGCAAATTAGTCTGTTCCTGTCCCAGTGCATGATGGGAACAGGGCAAACCAAACTACCAAGCCAATTCTTACACTGGGAAGGAAACAAGCTTCCGGGGACCGGTTTATGGCATTTCAGCCGTCGTCGGCCCGGCTTTCTTGAATCCTGATGGTGCAATGAGCAAGGGACTCACTTCTGAGTATACCCTTCCACGCTTAGGGTGGACAAAATATTTAACAACAAGGGGTGGTGATGGACAGAGTTTCTGAATTAAGCGGAATACTCTCACCCAGTCAAGAGATCAGGGCTAGATCCAACAACGTTTTTTAGCTCACTGCACCATCCCAGCTCAGAACCTGGCTATATGCAAATTAGTCTGTTCCTGTCCCAGTGCATGATGGGAACAGGGGAAACCAAACTACCAAGCCAATTCTTACACTGGGAAGGAAACAAGCTTCCAGGGACCGGTTTCTGGCATTTCAGTCGTCGTCGGCCCGGCTTGCTTGAATCCTGATGGTGCAATGAGCAAGGGACTCACATCTGAGTATACCCTTCCACGCTTAGGGTGGACAAATTATTTAACAACAAGGGGTGGTGATGGACAGAGTTTCTGAATTAAGCAGAATACTCTCACCCAGTCAAGAGATCAGGGCTAGATCCAACACCGTTTCTTAGCTCACTGCACCATCCTAGCTCAGAACCTGGCTATATGCAAATTAGTCTGTTCCTGTCCCAGTGCATGATGGGAACAGGGCAAACCAAACTACGAAGCCATTTCTTACACTGGGAAGGAAACAAGCTTCCGGGGACCGGTTTCTGGCATTTCAGTTGTCGTCGGCCCGGCTTGCTTGAATCCAGATGGTGCAATGAGCAAGGGACTCACATCTGAGTATACCCTTCCACGCTTAGGGTGGACAAAATATTTAACAACAAGGGGTGGTGATGGACAGAGTTTCTGAATTATGCAGAATACTCTCACCCAGTCAAGCGATCAGGGCTAGATCCAACACCGTTTTTTAGCTCACTGCACCATCCCAACTCAGAACCTGGCTATATGCAAATTAGTCTGTTTCTGTCCCAGTGCATGATGGGAACAGGGCAAACCAAACTACCAAGCCAATTCTTACACTGGGAAGGAAACAAGCTTCCGGGGACCCGTTTCTGGCATTTCAGCCGTCGTCAGCCCGGCTTGCTTGAATCCTGATGGTGCAATGAGCAAGGGACTCACATCTGAGTATACCCTTCCACGCTTAGGGTGGACAAAATATTTAACAACAAGGGGTGGTGATGGACAGAGTTTCTGAATTAAGCAGAATACTCTCACCCAGTCAAGAGATCAGGGCTAGATCCAACACCGTTTTTTAGCTCACTGCACCATCCCAGCTCAGAACCTGGCTATATGCAAATTAGTCTGTTCCTGTCCCAGTGCATGATGGGAACAGGGCAAACCAAACTACCAAGCCAATTCTTACACTGGGAAGGAAACAAGCTTCCGGGGACCGGTTTCTGGTATTTCAGCCGTCGTTGGCCCGGCTTGCTTGAATCCTGATGGTGTAATGAGCAAGGGACTCACATCTGAGTATACCCTTCCACGCTTAGGGTGGACAAAGTATTTAACAACAAGGGGTGGTGATGGACAGAGTTATTGAATTAAGCAGAATACTCTCACCCAGTCACGGCATGGCTTGGCAGTTCGGGCTGGACTGTTCCCAAGAGGCACAGGGTCAGACTGATTTGCATCTGGCAGAGTGGGCTAAAGAACAGTGATGGATTAAACCCAGATCTGTTGACTGGGTGTGAGTGTTTGATTGGTTCAGATGCTCCGTCCATCACCACCCCCTTTTGTACCGCTTTGTTCGCCATAAGTTGGCAGGGTATGCTCAGACATGAATCCCTTGCTCTCTTTGCCACTGGATTCAAGCAAGCATGGTTGAAGACGTCTGGAATGCCAGAAACCGGTCCTAGGAAGCTTGCTTCCGGTCCAGGGAAGGCATGGCTTGGCAGTTCGGGCTGGACTGTTCCTATGAGGCACAGGGTCAGACTGATTTGCATATGGCCATGTCTGAACTGGGGTGGCAGAGTGGGCTAAGGAACGGTGATGGATTAAACCCAGATCTGTTGACTGGGTGTGAGTGTTTGATTGATTCAGATGCTCCGTCCATCACCACCCTCTTTTGTACCGCTTTGTTCGCCATAACTTGGCAGGGTATGCTCTGACGTAAGTCCCTTGCTCACTTTGCCACTGGATTCAAGCAAGCCTGGCTGAAGACTGCTGGAATGCCAGAAACTGGACCTAGGAAGCTTGTTTCCGGTCCAGGAAAGGCATGGCTTGGCAGTTTGGGCTGGAACGTTCCCATGAGGCACAGGGTCAGACTGATTTGCATATGGCCATGTCTGAACTGGGTGGCAGAGTGGGCTAAAGAACGGTGATTGATTAAACCCAGATCCGTTGACTGGGTGTGAGTGTTTGATTGGTTCAGATGCTCCGTCCATCACCACCCCCTTTTGTACCGCTTTGTACAACATAAGTTGGCAGGGTATGCTCAGACGTGAGTCCCTTGCTCACTTTGCCACTGGATTCAAGCAAGCCTGGCTGAAGATGGCTGGAATGCCGGAAACCTGTCCTAGGAAGCTTGTTTCCGGTCCAGGGAAGGCATGGCTTGGCAGTTGGGGCTGGACTGTTCCTATGAGGCACAGGGTCAGACTGATTTGCATATGGCCATGTCTGAACTGGGGTGGCAGAGTGGGCTAAGGAACGGTGATGGATTAAACCCAGATCTGTTGACTGGGTGTGATTGTTTGATTGGTTCAGATGCTCCGTCCATCACCACCCACTTTTGTACCGCTTTGTTCGCCATAAGTTGGCAGGGTATGCTCAGAAGTGAGTCCCTTGCTCACTTTGCCAATGGATTCAAGCAAGCCTGGCTGAAGACGGCTGGAATGCCAGAAACCGGTCTAAGGAAACTAGTTTCCGGTAAAGGGAAGGGATGGCTTGGCAGTTTGGGCTGGACTGTTCCCATGAGGCACAGGGTAAGACTGATTTGCATATGGCCATGTCTGAACTGGGGTGGCAGAGTGGGCTAAAGAACGGTGATGGATTAAGCCCAGATCCATTGACTGGGTGTGAGTGATTGATTGGTTCAGATGCTCCGTCCATCACCACCCCCTTTTGTGCCGCTTTGTTCGCCATAAGTTGGCAGGCTATGCTCAGACGTGAGTCCCTTGCTCACTTTGCCACTGGATTCAAGCAAGCCTGGCTGAAGCTGGATGGAATGCCAGAAACCGGTCCTAGGAAGCTTGTTTCCGGTCCGGGGAAGGCATGGCTTGGCAGTTCGGGCTGGACTGTTCCCATGAGGCACAGGGTCAGACTGATTTGCATATGGCCATGTCTGAACTGGGGTGGCAGAGTGGGCTAAAGAACGGTGATGGATCAAGCCCAGATCCGTTGACTGGGTGTGAGTGTTTGATTGGTTCAGATGCTCCGTCCATCCCCACCCACTTTTGTACCGCTTTCCAGAGCCTTAGTGGCACAATCTACAAAGTCAGTCCAGTCCTGAGTCTGTGTCTTCTGGGTGTCTCTGAACAGCAACCTATACTGTTCAGTGGTTAGGCCAAACCCATCTATCAGAGCACTCTTCGGGACAGTGTAGTAGTCAGCATCCTGTTCATTAACTGTTAGGAGCTTATCTCTACCTTTGTCTGCAAAGGAGAGCCATAAAATTGCTGCCCACTGACTCTGGGGTACCTGCTGTTCTTTGCAGGCCCTCTCCAAAGCAGGTATCCACTTGTGGATGTCATCCCCACTCTTGTAGGGAGGGATAATTTTACTTAGGTTTTTATGGTCATAACACCTTTCCCTATCTTTGGGAATTATGCTACCACCAGTGGACTCTAGTCCACACAATTTGCTCTTTCTCTCAAGAGCCAGGGTCTCTTTTGCAAGGGCAATTTCTTGCCTCTTGATTCTAAGCTTGGATTCCCTCATCCTAGCCTTATGCTCTCTTCTCTCAGGGGAAGTCATTCTCCCTAGAGCTGAGGCATGAGACCCTACTGAGTCATCAGATTGGTTCGCTTCACTGGAAAGTGATCTTCTCCTTCTGTGCCCATTGTTAGGCCTACCGGGGGGTCTGGTTTGGATTCTTCCATTCTCAGTCCCAAGAAGTCCTAGGTTAACCTGGTTTAGTTCCCTGACTTGCACCTTGTTAGTATCCACTGCAACATCAGCATCCCCTTGGTTCTCACCAGTGAGATCCTCTGTTGAGGGATGGTCCTCCTCTGAATTGCCTGATGGATCTGGGTTAGATGCTTTTTCCTCATCATACTCCACTAATATATCTATCAGGTGCTTAGAGGTGGGGCTTTGTCCTTGTCTCAATCTTCTGACTAAACATAGACTTCTCAACTCATGAAAAGTAAATGTGTCATACTTAGAAGGTGCCCTGGGAGGGTCAACTTCTGTGGGGAGAGGCACACTGTTCTCTCCTCCTAAGGACATTTTCTAGTGAGGTGTGGTATGTGCACCTACCTACACTAAATTTTATCTACTAGAACCTCTCTAGAATTGTAGTCAGGGTGTGCTAAGCCCTTTGCTCTATATCAACTAAGTTCAGTAGAACTTAAAGTATTATAAGACTATATATATATTTACCTACTGGTACCTTAATGTGATCTTTCAAATGATATTACAAGATTATATTTAGGGCTCCCAGTTTTCCGTTTTTACAGATTTTTATATATAAATAAAGACGGTGTAATGGCTGGATTTTCTGAGTAGGTGGGATCAGCCCCCAGGGGCCCCTCCAACCCAGCCAGAACGTACTCACCTTCCCTCCTCAGGACCACCTATCCAGGCACCTGGTACCTACCTGAGGATGGGGAACTCGCAATATACAAGCTCATATTATTAAAAACACCACTAAATCTATAGGGATACTAAGAATACTCACTGATTACTAGGGATATCCATACCCTACACCACACTTATTCACATCAGTTGGTCTCGCGGCCACTCAGACCCAGACCGATCTACCCTAGGGCAGATATTGCGCACAATCCGGTGCGACTACACACGGGCCTGCAGAACCCAATGCTCCCTTTTCCACAAGTGTTCGCAATCCTGCGAAACTACACACTAGTTCGACCACCTAGTGCTCTCATTTATTCAAGCCACAATCCAGTGGGTATACACACTGGTAATCCCCCCCAGTGCTCTCATTAACGCCGCATATCAACGACGACCACATTCCTATGAACACCTATACATATATATATATATATATTGGGAAGTCTCTTCACTAAGGGTCTGCTACTACAATAATATTATGGGATGGTGTACTAACTTAGTCCCTTGGTTGCAAGTCTCCTCTCTCCCTCACTATTACTTACCTGATCAGGGGTAGCATCTGTTCAAACAGTAATACCTACCAGGAGTGATTACCCTCACTGTATGGGGATAAAGATATACACACTATGTGACTGAGTTATTTCTTGATTTAAGCGCTCCTACCCCCCTTTTGATCCATCAGTGGCTCAACAGCAACTGGCTTGAAGCCAGGGTAACTTTATCATGAAAGAACTCATGCACTGTAGTTATGGGGATGTTTATTATTACATTAATAAAATACACATATACAGATATGTAACCGACAAAGACTATAGGTAGAACACACCGCTGAAAGAGAAAAGATTAAACATAACAGGAACACTCCGCTGAAAGGGAAAAGATTAGCTATGCAAAAGCCTAGGGAATAAAGATAAGATTAAGATGTAAGTGTGATTGGTTCAGACTACCTCACCTATTAGAAGGAAGATTTCTCTCTCTGCCTCTGGTGGGATTAGGGCTCTCTCTCTGCCTCTGGTCGGATTAGGGCTCTCTCTGTCTCTCCCTCCTTCACCACATCACCACGCCTCTGGTCCAATTGCTCCAGCTGACAGCCTTCTTTAATGCTCTCTGCACTGCTTTCTCTCTCCTCATCTTCAGCAATCGTCTGCCTTCTTTCTCCATTTAAGAACTGCACTCTATTCTGCAGCTCCAGCAGACATCCTCTCTCTCTCTGCAAGCTGTTCTGTGCTCCAAGCTGTTCTGAGCACCACGCTGCACTGCACTCCAAACTGAACTGAACTGCACACAAGCTGGAATGAACACTCCTCCTCTCCTGTAGCTCGCTAATATGGAAGCTTGTCCTTTCATGGAAAGTTACGGCCAGTAACCTGCCGCCCACCAAATTCTTGTACCTCCCCGTACCAAGGACACGTTCCCAGCTGGCCAGCCTGAAGTTGTGTCTTCGGAGTGGGGAAAAATACATTCCTTCGATAAGGGCCAGCCTGAACCGGTTCTCTCCAAGCGAACAACAGCCTTAACTATAAACTTTGCCTTTGCCCTGAAAAGCCTCTCAGCTTCATCAAGATGGAGTCCCTCTAGCTCTAGGCCTGTAGGCCTGAAAGGGGTGAAATGCTCCTTAGCTCTGTCAGAATACCTACATAAACCATACCAATGTGTCTAATATGTCAAAGCCAATAGGCAATAGACAGGTTAAAGTCAAGAATAAAGGCATATTAAGCAGCCATCCTCTTCTAGGTCTGGAAAAAGGGCTTAAAAGGGCCAACACAGGCTAAGAATACCTATACTAGATGCGAGCAAGATTAATGATCTATATCACTGCTAAATAAAGCCAAAAACTCTGCCATTACAGACGGAAAAGTATTTTTCCTTTGTCTGTATTTATATATAGAAGCGGAAAATACTAGTAAACAATTCAATGTTGCCGCGCTGCTGCCTTGGTTGAGAGTTGACGTGCCCTGCTCAGATTCTGGGAATTCCTTCCAGTGACGTACTGTGGACCTATTGGCTCAGGGTCTTCAAGTGACCCTGAGCCAATCCTGGTTGTTTAGAAGCATCACAGTGTGGGCGTGCTAATACCTCCAGACCCGCCCTGGTAACATTTGACCTATATTTTGGGGGTTCACCTGCCTGTTTTTCCTATTTCCTGCTCTACGGACCACCACGTTAGAAGATGCCTTCCAGGGATCCAGGACTCCGCCCCCTAAGTTAGCCTGCGCCAGCCCACCGCCGGAGTTAGCCTGCGCCAGCCTCTTCCAGGGATCCAGGACTCCGCCGCCCAAGTTTGCCTGCGCCAGCCCGCCGCCGGAGTTAGCCTGCGCCAGCCCACCGCGATTTGTACTTTCAAGGTACGGGTATGTGCCCTATGCATGTGGACAGATCGATACGCCTTAAAACCTGCTCCTGCCTCTCTCTGTCCCTCTGCAGCCCCAGGCTCCTGCCTTCCCTCCCCCACCCACGCAGCACCAGCTGTTTGCATCCCCGGTGTTCATTTTGGTTTTTCTTGTGATTGCATTTTTAATCTTAGAAAAGTAACAAAGTCAGCTGGGGTACTCTCTTTTATTACTCCCCAGTCACAACCCGCATACTTGTGTGATTTTATGTAAGAAAATGTACCCCCCCAAATTCTGGGGGCTTAATCACTGGCCTCTCTAAGCTGCCCTCCCTCCCCCACCCCACCCCACGTATGAAGTGAGAGCACCAGCTGTTCGGATCCGCTGTGTTTATTACATTTCTTGTGATCTGTGATTGTTGGTAACATAATCCAGTGGAGTGAGCACCTAGCCAGAAGGTCACTGGTTCAAATCTCAGTCCATCCTGTTGTTGGCTAGTTAAGCCCAATTTTTCTGTTGCCTTAAGACAAGCTTTCTGCATGTGCCATGTCAGTGATCTTTAGTACTGTAGTGCTATGAACGTGCCATCGCACTGATATTGAGATCAGCGACCTACAGATTTTACACAAGTCTCAGGAGCAGGCGCTTAACAAACTGAGCTACCTTTCAACTGTTGAATGAAGACTCGAAGAGCTATGCAGGATGATGTACCCACTGGGCAAACTGCTTCAGCATAGACTGCCTCTGTGTGAAGTAGTGTGGCTCACTGGTTAGAGGCGGCAGACCCGAAAGCAGAGGACGGCCCGGGACCAGGGTTCGATTCCCGGCGCGGCAGGTTTCTGGACCAGGGTCAGCGGACTCGATAATTCTCTCGCCTCGGTGCCCACTCTGATCAGCGATCACACTCGGCAACTCTGGGCATTAGCTTGCCTCATCTTCACTAACGGCCCCACCAGACTGCCAGGGATGCCTGGTCTCACCCTGGAGATACCCATTAAGGGACCATCTCTCAGGGAAGCCAGGAAGGGTTTCGCAGCGGTCGAAGCGCCTTGGGACCCTACGGGTAAGTAGTGCGCTATATAAATGCCAATACATTTACATTTACATTTCGTGATCAAGCCACCTTGTAGAATCAAGAACTTTGAATCTTGCACCAAGGTTTTGGAAATGCTTGCCTCTGGGCCACCAATGATTCAGTTCATGTTCCCCCAGCACAAGACTCGTTTCTTCTTCCTGCCTTCCCTTTCAATGCATCTCTCTTTACAATATAATTTTGCATTGTCTCTGTCCTCCTTTTTAAGTTCTTTGTTGTTGCCAACCACGCACTGATGAGAACATTTGACAATGACTATTGTCCTTGGGAGAAAGCTGCCAGGCCCTCTAATGGGCCTCCTGATTGTTGACAGCCCCTGAAGGACTCACCTCCTTTCAGAAGCATTTCCCTCTCACAGCTCGCAGTCTGTTAGAAACCAAGGCTTGCAGCCAGAGTTTTGCTGTTTTGCTAAGAACATTAATGCACTCTACCATTCGCAGATTACTGGCTTTCTGTGTGGAGAGATAGGTTTACACCTGCATTTAAACATCATCCGATACGGTTGATGGTGCTAGGTGTGCAGGGTCTACATACATTCCAGCTTTTGGCTGGGGTACCACTGCACGGAAGGTGCGATCTCATAGCAGAATTAAAGTGCCCCTTTTACCTCACATTGCAGGGTAGCACACACACATACCCATTGCATGCAATACTTGCCCACCTTCATTTTCTCTCTAAACTCACCTGCACATTGTTGAGTAGGTAGAAGTGAGGACAAGCAGTCCCTCCCATAGCCATCAGTTGCTAGCAGGGCTCTGAGGAAGAACATTTATTATCCTCAGCTTTGTAGAGAGCTCAGCCCGGCGCACTAGGTTCCAGCTTCCACTTCTCATCGACTGGGGCAGTGCCTATGGCTCCATTTGCTGCCTAGCGCAGTTCCTGCACTCAGTTTTGTCTATCTGCCTTCTCCTGTGCCCAGGAGATCCTGGCTTACTCCCTGTATTTTTCCTTCCAGAGTGCTGGTCCTTAGGGCTCTCTAGAAACAGAACTGCAGGCTGCAATTCCCATCTCAGGAGATCGGAATTGCAGCCTGCAGTTCTGTCCCATGCGAACACTATGCACATGCCAGGTGCCTTACTGTCATCAAGGCCAGGCTGTTGCGTTTAGGCCCCCTGTCAAGGCATTTATTTATTTATGCGTTTTTATATAGCGCAGACTTTACCCGAAGGTGTCAGAGCGCTTCACAATAGGAACAGTAACATTACAAGAGCAAACGTTATGTTACATGAGGAAAAAGTGACAATTGTGCAAGTAACAACAGTAAACAAGATACAAGATGAGGTAGCAACCGATACGTTACAAGAGGAAAGAGTGACAAGTGTGCATGTTACATAAGCATACTGGATACAAATAGAGGTATAATGCTGCAATAAGTGGCTGTCACTCCAAACACAAGAACACACTGGGAAGGCACTTCTATAGGCATGGAGTACAGAATTTCCTATAGTGAGAGAACTTCCTTGAGGGGTCTGTGTTCACTTTGTGTGTCTTGCTTTCAGTGTGTTGCACTCTCCTGACTCACCTGCTGCTGCAATGCCCTTGCACTTCCAAGTAATTATTATTAGTATTAGCACACAGTTTGAAAGAGAGGTTGTTAATTTTGAATCGGTGGGCCCACTCGGCCTTTCATCCTTATCTGGTCGATAAAACACCTAGTTTTAAGTCAGTATGGTATTTGCCTACGGTGAGGGTAACTGTTCAGAGAAAAAGCACATCAAACAACAAAAAACATTTGTCTATCTGTCTCCCCACTGGGAAAAACTAGAATTTGAAACCTTAAATAAAGCTTTTTTAACTCCGAGGGCGCCAATTTCGGAAGTTATTCTTTTTCATAGTTTGGCCATGATGTCCTTTTGCATCTTTTCTGTTTTTGAGATGACAGATAGATTACCAATAGCAAAAAAGCTTGCAGAGGTCAGATTACATAGCAAGTCACCATCGCATTCATCTCTCTCGCCCACAATCCCCGCATCAGCAGAAGCACGAGCGGAGGATACTTTTTTCCTATCTCACAGCAAAGACATGGAACAACCTCCAGCTCATCCCATCTATTCTGGAATTTCAAAATGATCTTAAAACCTGGCTATTTAAATGAGTCTCTCGAACCCTGCAAGTGTCTGGACACCCTCTTGGGTGATTCGCTGCGCTCTATGAATCACCTAATTGAGTATGTGTGTGAATATATCAATGAAGAAACAATTGGTACATGTGAACATATTTGGATAAAGATTAAACGAATTGCAACTAAAAATGTACAAGCTAAGATCAACGAGAAACATTGTTTGATTTGAATGCCTTTTGGGTGAAATTCCTACATACAGTATATTAAACATCAAACCAATGGCTGCTTAACTGTTGAATCCTTACATTTATAGAGATGGGCCGCAAACGCAAGGACATTGACGATTACGTACAGGAGTATGCTGAATTTGAAGCCGTATCCCTTAAAGGGAGGAAAATGTTCACCTGCAAGTCATGCCGCACAACTGTTGACATGGAAAACAGGGCAGCGGATAATATCAAAGCCCACCTGAGCAGCAAAACCCACAAGAGACTTTCTTCCCCTGTCGTAAAGAAGGCCCGCATGGAGCAAATGACCATGGAGCAATGCACACTTGCACGCCAAAATATTGAAGAGGCTGCGGATATCCCACACAAGTTTGTGAAAGCTCTGTGTGAAGGTGGTGTTCCACTTCACCAAACTGATGGTCCAATTGGAGAGCTGATTAGGCAGCTGTGCCCTGCAGCAAGGGCAATCTGCAAATCTACCCAAATGTATGGAAAATATCTCCCTGCAGTGTTTAAAGCACAGCTCGGAAACATACGTGAAGCTGTAGCAAATGTCACTATCTCCTTAACAATTGACGAAACCACAGCGGTGCATGGTGACCCGGCCATTGGAACATTGGTCACATATTACTGTGATGATGAAGGAAAGGGTCGCCGCTCAGCCTTAGTTGACATCACTGTATCTGATGAGTGTAATTCTGCTAAAATTGCCTTAATTGTATGCAGTGTGCTTCAAAGGTTGGGTAAATCATGGCATGATCTTGTTGCAATATGTTCTGATTCTGCATCCTATATGACAAAGGCAGTAACTGATTTGCGCGCTTCTCAGAGGATTAATTCCATCCATGCAAATGATCCATGTCATCTTATACATGCTGCTGTTTCCTATGCTCTGTCTCAGCCTGAGAACCGGGACATGTATAATTTTGTTATAAAGGCTGGAGCAGTCTTTAAGTATGCGCAAAACTTAAAATGCATTTATTCGCAAGGAAATGTAGACGGGCGAATGAGATATCCAAGGGCAGTTGTTGTGATCCGATGGTTCAGCTGGTATGAGGGAGCAGTAAGGCTTTTGGAAATATGGCACTACGTCCTTGCTTTTGTAAACAATGAAGAAGCCACTGGATCCAAAATTGATCACCCACGTAAATCCTCGGCCCCAACAGTGCAAACCACCAATCTCTCTATGTGAAGGAGCATTTCATTGTTAAAACCCTCACTGGTATCATCAACATTCAGAAGAAGCTCGAGTCAGAAGAAACACATGCCCACCAAATATATTCAGCCATAGAGGTTGACATGGCTGTGGCATTGGAGCAAGACTATACGAAAGACCCAATGATCGCCAGCCTATTGCAAATCTTACTACAAAAAAAGCAAATGCCCTAATAAAAGAGATGATTACTTTTAAAGATGCACTGAAAAACAAGTGGAATGCTGTCCTAGCTCGTAACATAACTGGGCAAATGAGTTACAGCTCTTTTTGGAAACGGGTTACAATCCTTGACCCATTCAAGAAAGTTCAGTGTAGTCAGGATTTCAATGATTACAAAGATTTGTTCATGTTGGCTGGAGCTTCTGATGATGCAATGAATGTTGTAGAAGAAGAATTCAAAAAATATGTAATGCACCGTATCCCACAAAAAGACATTAGTGCAATGATATAATGGCGTTCTCAGAAGCAAGAATGGCCAACACTGTGTAATCTTTCTTTGAATCTCTTGGCCATTCCAGAGTCATCAGCAAATATGGAACGGGTTTTCAGTGGTCTTCATTTCATTAACAAACCAGAAAGAGCCTCAATGTCTGCAAAGTCTGCTTGTACTACAATGGCAAAGTTTTCAGATGAATGTATTGTGTTGACCAATAACTACCTGGCGCTGGTGTGCATTGTCAATTTAAATAAATGCGGAAAAATACTAACTGTAGCAGGGTCTTTTGCGTGTGGCAAAAATAAACGTGGATAAATACAGAAAAAATGCCCAAAAAATAAATATGGATAAATACAGACGGAAATGGGCAGAAAATAAATACCATAAAACCGGGAGCCCAATTATATGGTAAAATAAATTCAAGCTCTTATCCCATCCGCTGCACACCAATGTGAGAAGTTAGCCTGGCATATGATGTCCACTATTCTAGTGGGCACCTTGCACCAGTCTTAACGACCCTTATTGATGGTGGTTGTAAAGTCAACCTTATAGATAAGCTATCCTAGTGGTAGCATGGACCAGCAGTCTTAGGCTAAACTCTAAAGAGCATGTGAAGCTGTTTGTTTTTACCAATTATAATCCCATGAATACCAAATGAAAGAACACCACACAAGGTATACATCAAATATATATGTATTTATTTCTAACACAACCCCTCTGAACTCTTTATGAGGTCAGAGATCGAAGTACATTACAAGTTACTCATTAAGCATACTATAAGTTGCACAAATACAGTTTTGCCCTAGGGGCCTCACACACCATATACTAAGTAAGTGGTATAAAAACCACTTCAGAACTAGTGAATAGGCCTAAGGCCTAGGGAATCGCTAGGGCTACACTAGACAACCAAAGGTTAGGGGGTAGGAGACCCACGGGAGACGCGTGCAGTGTCTAAACACAGACGGGAGTTACCATTGACTTATAATGGAGAATGAAGAAGTTACAAAGTTACTGATTAAGGACACTTCCAGGCGGACTACGGTGAAACCCCTTTTAACTAGGACACTTGAAGAGTCAATACCCACGGGAGCACCGGACTACTCGAGTTACCTCACCCAGGGAAGCCGGGTTCATAGATGTCTTTTCGTGTTGGGTTTCGTCGATGCTTTCAATGGAGATCGATTCAGAAAAGGGGGTGGTGATGGACAGAGTATCTGAATTAAACAGAACACTCATACCCAGTCAACAGATCAGGGCTTGATCCATCACCGTTTTTTAGCTCACTGCACCATCCCAGCTCAGAACCTGGCTATATGCAAATTAGTCTGTCCCTGGCCCAGTGCATCATGGGAACAGGGCAGACCAAACTACCAAGCCAATTCATATACTGGGAAGGAAACAAGCTTCCGGGGACCGGTTTCTGGCATTACAGCCGTCTTCGGCCCGGCTTGCTTGAATCCTGGTGGTGCAATGAGCAAGGGACTCACATCTGAGTATACCCTTCCACGCTTATGGTGGACAAAACGATTCAGAAAAGGGGGTGGTGATGGACAGAGTATCTGAATTAAACAGAACACTCATACCCAGTCAACAGATCAGGGCTTGATCCATCACCGTTTTTTAGCTCACTGCACCATCCCAGCTCAGAACCTGGCTATGTGCAAATTAGTCTGTCCCTGGCCCAGTGCATCATGGGAACAGGGCAGACCAAACTACCAAGCCAATTCTTATACTGGGAAGGAAACAAGCTTCCGGGGACCGGTTTCTGGCATTACAGCCGTCTTCGGCCCGGCTTGCTTGAATCCTGATGGTGCAATGAGCAAGGGACTCACATCTGAGTATACCCACCATGCTTATGGTGGACAAAACGATTCAGAAAAGGGGGTGGTGATGGACAGAGTATCTGAATTAAACAAAACACTCATACCCAGTCAATAGATCTGCAAAAGAAGTGCTGCAGGCGGCCAGTGGAAGAGTGTCCAGGTGGATCAAAGAGTGGATCGAAGAAGTGAAGAACCTGAAAGCAGAGGGGACAGAGTCTGGGTTACTAGCCAGTGACCAGGAAGGAACCAGGAAGGAACCAGGGGATGTCGAGTGATTTCAGGTGAAGATGCAAAGCTTGTCTCTGCAGCCACGAGGACCAGGAGGCGTCAACGACAACCAGAAGCTGGATTTGAGCTGTCCCACAAAGGATCTAGTTGACTGCTGTGTTGGTATCTGGATTGGACCCAACAAGCCTTGGCAAATGCAATCCATGCAGGAAGTGAAGATTGGCTTCAAGTCAGACCAGCAAGGTCTGGGGGGCTTCTCCTTTGCAGGGAAGCTGGAGCAAGCCTGGAACAACCAGGAAAGTGGTGCAGTTTTAAAAGAAAGTCTTCGGAGGGCTAACTAGCCAGCGGGCTACCAACCGGGAAGACGCATCAAGCTGAAATACAAGAGCAGGCCCTACGCGGTACTCGTGGAGTGTGGAGGAGTGAGCTTCAGTGCAAATGGCGCTTGGGTCTGAGGCTTCTTATACCCCAATGCACAACTGCAAGGGTACCTCGGGAGATGAGCAGTTTGCAAAATGTAGGATGTCCAGGGTGTCCGTTCCCACATCTCTCTTGTCCGCTACAGGTCTCAGCTTTGCTGTGGATGTGGATCGGAGTCGGAGAAGTCAGAACTGGTGAGGGGGTAGTATTCCAAAGTCTTTGACACCTTACATAACATGTTTTGATAAAGCCAAACCAAAGTTAGCATTAACCACGTGGATTATAATACACTTAAGAGTATATGGTATGGCTGTATCATAGAACAGCTATAAGGAGATGGTTCCGAAAGCCACAGAGGAGCTCAGCTCATGCTAGGGCAGCTCTCACATAAAACCAAGCACTCTGCCTCCAGGATTGTTAAGACCTGCCATAGGAGTGACTTATGGGTTACTATGTGTCTATATATAAGGTAGATATAGATATACCATATCTAAGTAAGGGGTGATTACACCACCTTACCCAAGCCGAGTGATCAGCCTGTGGTGTCAATTTGGATGGCCAGCCAGGGGTGGCATAATGGATGCTGCAGCCCCTGGTAGGCCTTGGATGCACCTATGCCCTGGGTACCTATGGTACACTATACAGGGGCTCACAAAGGTGACCCAATACCCAATTGGCTATGTACCTAAAGTACATGGTATCAATTTAGATAGAGGACAGCTGGGCTGTGGGTCTAATTTGCCGGCCCACAGCCACACTAAAGTCGAAAAACCAGAGAATCACAGCAAAAAGTGGGGGTGACCATAGGAAGCAGACCCTACTCTCCTACACAGTGCATGAGTAGCCTTGGAGGAATGCAGGTGCAAAGGGCCATTTTCACCCATTGGCCCCCCAGTGGGGTCAGATTGTCTTTCTCCACTCTCACTTGCCCCTGCAAATCCCCCCCACCCCGCCCACCTGTTAGGACATTGAGTCCATGATGGGTGGGGATGAGGTTGTGGCCTCCCTGGTGACCAGGTGAGGTGGGAAGAGACCAACTGACCATTCCATTGGAGGCCAGTATTGTTCATCCCCTGACCTCTACCCTGCTGGCCTCTGCAAACGCGCGGGACCCTGCAGTGCTCACTGTCTGCCACTGCAAGCTCTCCTACCGTGGGGCCTTCTGCCGACGGGAGAGGTAGAAAAATGGGGGTGAGTAAAGGTGAATAGTGAGGGGGAAGGAGCAGAGAGTTTAAATTATGCAAATGTAGAGAGGCATAAGGGATAAACGCAGCTAGAGATATGTTAGAGATCCAGACGGCTACAGAAAGAGGTAGAGAGGCACAGAGAGGTCAGATTAGAAATAGAAAGAGTGATGGTAGAGGGAGTGATAGGATACAATAGGGGTAAAGAGAGTGGGCATTGGCGTAACAAAACTTGAGGGGCCCCCCTGTAAGACATGTGGAGGGGTCCCCTCCGGACATGATAAGAAGAGATCCAACCAGAGTACTTTGCTGAGGGGGCTCCCGGAGCTTGGAGGCCCCCCACACCACGGGGGGCTGCAGGGGCCTATGTTACGCCACTGAGAGTGGGACAAAATTAGCTACAAAACGGGGGAGAGGTGAGTGTGAGATGGATCTCGAGGTTTGGGATGTGAAGACAGATAGTGTATGTTTGAGAGGAACAGAATCAGGACATATTTGAAAAGAAATGCAAGGAATTCTTGTTTGTGTGTGTGCACTCTAGAATATATATGGATTGCGCCAAATGCAAGCAAGTATTAACATTAGAATTATTATGATATAAAAAAGCTGTAAACAGTACAAAATAAGGAAACATGAACATTTGGCGTTTTGTGTAACAAGTTAACACATTTTATTTAGATTAATAAATTTCTCACATGTTTTGTTCTATCCCGCAACCAATGTAAGTGCCAGAGTCTCTTTCGCCCTAGAGCACATTGATTATTAGCCTGAAAGTGCTAAAAGTACTGTTGATGACTTGGCACATCCAGGGTTTTAGCTGTTAATCTGCACATATGGGAAGTTTGAGACCAGTGTCCAGGGAAATGCAAGGCCAAATGAATACTCAATAGAAGTTTTTTTGTATCATCATGTCTCGCTCCGCCTTTACCCCCGCCCACTAGCCACGCCCCTAGCTCAATTTAATGAGTACCTGTACTTATTTTTTCCCATTTAAAGCACTGGTTATGTTGTGAACACTTACCTTACATTGGGAGCTCGACTAGGCTCCCGCTCACTCATATTGCTCAGTTCTTGACAACATTTAATTCCTGTTTGGAATGTGTGGTGCGGCAGGATTCTGGGCCTGCCTATTGATAGTCGCTTGCGCAGGGGTGGCAGCGCGCAGCGACAGCCAGTGACTCGGACAACTAGCCACAGTCGGAAGTCACGTGCCCGAGCGCGCGCCTTCCATTTATTCACCCCGCAGGCCACGCCTGGCCTGCGGATGTAGGGGTGCGTGAGAGCGTACATACACTAGAGTGCTAACAGCACTACATCTCTATTCAACTATGGCAATTTTTGCAAAACGTCCAAAACCTAAATGTTCGTTACATTACAACAATTTTAATCAATCGCTCTGTACTTGCGTGTCCCTTTGATGATGGCTTCAGGGTCTCAGCTGACAGGCATAGTCCATTAGTCTCTGGCTGGGTGGTGGATTCGGCCTCAGGTTGTACCGCGGGATGTGATCTGGTCCTTGTTCTCTGTTGCGGGGTGAGTTTCTGATGGGGGTAGATATGGTTGAGAGCCCACCTTCAGATTCAGGCATTGGCCCTCGAGCCTCGGCTGATGAGTGGCTTCCTCCATCTTGTGTCGCGGCTCGGGGTGGCTCATCGACTCCATCCGTGTCTTCAGCATCTGCTCTCGGCCTGGGTGGAACCACTTTAAACCACGACGTGTTTCTTGATACTTCCTCCCCCTCTCTTCTAGCGGTCACCATAGTTCCTTTTGTGGCCGTTACGGTCCACGGACCGGGTTCGTAGAGGTTCTGGAATTTTCCTCCCGGGCGTCTGTTCTTGATGACTACCCGATCCCCTTGATGTAGTCGTCGTGGTGCTGCTCTCCGCCGCTGGCTCGTCCGCTGATTGTTTCGGCGTCGACGTTCCTGACTCTCCCTCACGTTGCTCGGAACCGGCGCCGGCTCCGGTGCTGTGGGGAGGAGATCTCGGCGTCGGCCTGGGAACATGAGGGACCACGGGTTCTTCTGGGTGGTGCAGTGGGGAGTCCCTCGATATTCCCTTAGGAACTCATGTAGCCGTTGTTCAGGGTCGGCCTCCTCTACCACCTCCAACCAGAGTACTTTGCTGAGGGGGCTCCCGGAGCTTGGAGGCCCCCCACACCACGGGGGGCTGCAGGGGCCTATGTTACGCCACTGAGAGTGGGACAAAATTAGCTACAAAACGGGGGAGAGG
Source organism: Lissotriton vulgaris (assembly GCF_964263255.1). Classification (NCBI taxonomy): domain Eukaryota; kingdom Metazoa; phylum Chordata; class Amphibia; order Caudata; family Salamandridae; genus Lissotriton; species Lissotriton vulgaris. The sequence continues at coordinate 1,377,575,329 of NC_141695.1, forward strand.
TGAGTGTGAGAGGGATCTCGAGGTTTGGGATGTGAAGACAGATAGTGTATGTTTGAGAGGAACAGAATCAGGACATATTTGAAAAGAAATGCAAGGAATTCTTGTTTGTGTGTGTGCACTCTAGAATATATAAGGATTGCGCCAAATGCAAGCAAGTATTAACATTAGAATTATTATGATATAAAAAAGCTGTAAACAGTACAAAATAAGGAAACATGAACATTTGGCGTTTTGTGTAACAAGTTAACACATTTTATTTAGATTAATAAATTTCTCACATGTTTTGTTCTATCCCGCAACCAATGTAAGTGCCAGAGTCTCTTTCGCCCTAGAGCACATTGATTATTAGCCTGAAAGTGCTAAAAGTACTGTTGATGACTTGGCACATCCAGGGTTTTAGCTGTTAATCTGCACATATGGGAAGTTTGAGACCAGTGTCCAGGGAAATGCAAGGCCAAATGAATACTCAATAGAAGTTTTTTTGTATCATCATGTCTCGCTCCGCCTTTACCCCCGCCCACTAGCCACGCCCCTAGCTCAATTTAATGAGTACCTGTACTTATTTTTTCCCATTTAAAGCACTGGTTATGTTGTGAACACTTACCTTACATTGGGAGCTCAACTAGGCTCCCGCTCACTCATATTGCTCAGTTCTTGACAACATTTAATTCCTGTTTGGAATGTGTGGTGCGGCAGGATTCTGGGCCTGCCTATTGATAGTCGCTTGCGCAGCGGTGGCAGCGCGCAGCGACAGCCAGTGACTCGGACAACTAGCCACAGTCGGAAGTCACGTGCCCGAGCGCGGGCCTTCCATTTATTCACCCCGCAGGACACGCCTGGCCTGCGGATGTAGGGGTGCGTGAGAGCGTACATACACTAGAGTGCTAACAGCACTACATCTCTATCCAACTATGGCAATTTTTGCAAAACGTCCAAAACCTAAATGTTCGTTACATTACAACAATTTTAATCAATCGCTCTGTACTTGCGTGTCCCTTTGATGATGGCTTCAGGGTCTCAGCTGACAGGCATAGTCCATTAGTCTCTGGCTGGGTGGTGGATTCGGCCTCAGGTTGTACCGCGGGATGTGATCTGGTCCTTGTTCTCTGTTGCGGGGTGAGTTTCTGATGGGGGTAGATATGGTTGAGAGCCCACCTTCAGATTCAGGCATTGGCCCTCGAGCCTCGGCTGATGAGTGGCTTCCTCCATCTTGTGTCGCGGCTCGGGGTGGCTCATCGACTCCATCCGTGTCTTCAGCATCTGCTCTCGGCCTGGGTGGAACCACTTTAAACCACAACATGTTTCTTGATACTTCCTCCCCCTCTCTTCTAGCGGTCACCATAGTTCCTTTTGTGGCCGTTACGGTCCACGGACCGGGTTCGTAGAGGGTCTGGAATTTTCCTCCCGGGCGTCTGTTCTTGATGACTACCCGATCCCCTTGATGTAGTCGTCGTGGTGCTGCTCTCCGCTGCTGGCTCGTCCGCTGATTGTTTCGGCGTCGACGTTCCTGACTCTCCCTCACGTTGCTCGGAACCGGCGCCGGCTCCGGTGCTGTGGGGAGGAGATCTCGGCGTCGGCCTTGGAACATGAGGGACCACGGGCTCTTCTGGGAGGTGCAGTGGGGAGTTCCTCGATATTCCCTTAGGAACTCATGTAGCCGTTGTTCAGGGTCGGCCTCCTCTACCACCGCTATCCTGAACATCTTGTTGAGTGTCCGCATAAATCTTTCTGCCTCCCCATTGGCTTGCGGCCATTGGGGTGTGATGCGCCGGTGGGTGATGCCTCTGCTCTTCAAGAATGTGGCAAACTCAGCTCCCTGGAATGGTGGTCCATTGTCGCTTTTTAGCTCCTCAGGATAGCCGAACATGGAGAACAGTCTTTCCAGCGCCGGCCCCATGTGTGTAAATGCCGTGGATTGCACCCTCTCCACAAAAGGGTATTTGGAATACAAGTCAATAGCAACCAGCGTGTGTCCCTCTCCCGGGAACCTCCCGAAGTCCACGCTGATTTTGGTCCAGGGGGTCGTGCATGCTTCCTCGGTGATGATCGGGGCCGGCCTTTCAGGATCGCTCGTCAGTTGGCAGGACATGCAGTTTTTTACGTAGTCCTCCACCATCGTTTCCAATTCAGGGAACCACACCTTCTCACGCATGCGTGCCTTCATTTTCGTGGATCCCTGGTGGCCGCCGTGAGCCAGTTGGGTGGCTCGGTGCCTGAGGCGTTTTGGTATTACCAGGCGTGTCCCTCTCAGCAGCACACCCTCTTCTGTGGTGCTGAGTTCGTGGCGGATGTGCCAGAATTTCGTGAGGGTTTCTTTGTCCGCCGCTGTCCAGGTGTCGGGAGGGTGTAGGTAGTTGGTCCAGGATCCTTCCTGCACAGCTTGCAGCGACCTCATGTACGGGTTGTCATCCGCCGTCGCCTCCTTGATTTCCTCGATGGTCATGCATTGAGGGCAGGACGTGAGCGCTACCCACCGGGCATATTCCCGGAGGACTCTTCTATTTGTCTGAACGCCGCCCTACTTGAGGAGGGCATTCTGCAAACACTGAATGCATTAGCCCCACTAAGAACAGCCAGAACCAAAACCATATCTGAGAAATGGTATACTCCCAACCTAAAAAGCCTAAAAAAAATCTGCCAAATAAAGGAACATCTATGGAGAAAGTCCAAAGACAGTGAAACCAGATTAAACTACGTCAACGCTCGGAAACAATACATCCGTGCCATAAAACAAGCAAAAAAGGACTACTTCACACAACGAATACAGGATAACTGCAACTCAACAAAAGAGTTATTCAAAATAGTCAAAGAACTAGGCAAACCCCCCAGTACGTCACAAACTCTAACCCCCTCCACAGAGGCCTGTGAACGTATTAGCACTTTCTTTTCGGACAAAATCAAAAAGATTTACTCCTCCTTCATCCCTCAAAACACTAATTTGTTTAACTTTTCCTTCACAAATGTCCCCCCATCAGAATCCCGTACAGACCTCCTAAACTCCTCAGACCTAGACACCGGGCCCAATCTCACCAGCTTCGAATTATTTTCAACCGAAGAGGTCCTGGCAGTACTGAACACAATTAAATCTGGATCCCCTTCAGATCCCTGCCCCCATTTTGTGTTTTCAAAAATTATATCCGCGCTTTGTCCCCTCATCACCCAACTGTTCAATAAATCACTAACTACAGCCACCTTCCCACAAGCCTGGAAGCACGCCTCTGTCACTCCCTTACTAAAGAAAGCTGGAACCGACATCTTAAATCCCGAAAACTATAGACCAATATCACAGCTCCCTTTTCTCTCAAAAGCCCTGGAGAAACTGGTCAACATACAGCTGACTAAATACCTAGAGACCAACTCCCTCCTAGACCCGTCCCAAACAGGGTTTAGAGCCAATAACAGTACCGAAGCAACGTTGCTGGCAGTGTCGGACGGTATCAGATCCACCGCCGACCAGGGTGGGGCGGTGGCGCTGATATTGCTCGACCTGTCAGCGGCGTTTGATACGGTCTCCCACGAACACCTGCTTCATATACTTCGAAGCAAGGGAGTACAGTCCAAAGCCTTGGGCTGGCTCCACTCCTTCTTATCCAACCGTACCCAAGCTGTACACATGGGACAGTATCACTCTAAACCAAGCACCATCGGCTGTGGGGTACCACAGGGTGCCTCTTTGAGCCCCACCCTCTTCAATGTCTATGTTTCATCTTTAGCCGACATTGGGAGGAAGTGGGGCATTGGAGTCTGCTCATACGCTGACGACACACAGCTGGTGGTGACTATGGATGAAGGCCCTGAGGTCATCAAATCCAAACTACACAACTGTCTAGGAGAAATGGCCCACTGGATGCACAAGCATTCCCTGAAGCTGAATGCCGGGAAATCAGAGATCCTACTATTTGGGGGAGCAAAACATGTATGGGATGCCACATGGTGGCCCCCTTCACTGGGAACGGCCCCCTCTCCCAGTCAACAGGCCAGGAACCTGGGAATCATTATGGACGATACTCTTTCCATGAAAGATCATGTCAGATCACTCTGCGGGAAAAGTTTTGCCATACTCAAACTCCTTGCTAAAATATTCCCTTGGCTACCCTTGGACTGCAGACGGTCCGTTACGCAGGCACTACTGGTCAGTTGCCTGGATTATGGTAATGCACTTTTCAATGGGATGAACGACCATCTATTCTCACGTCTGCAGATTGTGCAAAACCAGGCGGCTAAACTTATTCTTAACAATAGTAAGCGCGACTCAGCATCAGAGTGCCTAAATAAACTCCACTGGCTCCCAATGCGTCAGAGGGCTGCCTTCAAGCTACTCAGTCATGCTCACAAGACCCTACATGGAACTGGCCCTTCGATACTGCAAGGAAGGATCGAATTTTACAAACCTAACAGAAATCTGCGATCTTGCCAATCTGCATTGGCAAAGCCTAAACGCATCCATAAGGTCAGAACAGGTGGACGTTCCTTTTCCCACCTAGCAGCCAAGAGATGGAACGAGCTCCCCCCCAAGCTAAGACACACCTCCAACTATCTTCAGTTCAGAAGGAATCTCAAAACGTATCTCTATACTAAACCATAAATCCTAGCTGTCACCCTAGCAGCTTCTCTGGCTCTTAGCGCCGTGATATCCTTCGGAATGATTGATGCGCTCTATAAAAACCGCAAAATAAAAATAAATAAATAAATATTCGTCGCAGTCATCATCAACAGGCGCTGGCTCTTGAGGTAGTGGGTGGCGCGACAGGTAGTCGGCCGGATTTTTGGCTCCCGGTCTGTACACGACTTCCATGCCATATGTCTGAAGCTGAATCACCCACCTCTCAATGCGTGGTGGGGGGTGGGGCGCCGTGCCCTTGAAAAGAGGCACTAAAGGCTGATGGTCGGTCACCATTACAAAGGAGTGTCCTTGCAGGTAGAGGTGAAAATTGCTGCAGGCCCACTTGATTGCCAGGGCCTCTCGCTCGATTTGAGCGTATCTGGTTTCCGTTGGGGTTAACGCTTTGCTGGCAAAAAGCCAGGGCCGTCCATTGGCCGGGCGCGTGTTCTTGGGTCAAAACTGCCCCCAGGCCCACCGGGCTAGCGTCAACAATCACTTTGGTTCGCTTGGCGGGGTCAAAGTACGATAGTGTTGCATTTTCAAGGAGGGCATCCTTTATCATCTGGAAGGCATCATTTTCTTTCGGGCCCCACTGCCACTTGGCGTCTGTTTTTGTCAGTGCACGGAGAGGTTCGCTGCGGGTTGCCAGGCCCGGTATGAACCGGCCACAGTATGTGGCCATCCCAAGGAAGCTCCTCACCTCTGTTGGTGACTTCGGGGCCGGAGCGTCCTTTATTGACTTGGATTTTCTTGGGTCAATTTGCACCCCCTCTTGCTTAAAGACGTAACCAAAGAACTCTCAGTCTTTTCAAGACATCCCGCAGGTGTTTGTAATGTTCGGAGGCGGTGGCAGAGTGAATCAGAATGTCGTCGCTGACATTAAGTACCCCCGGCAAACCTGACAACTGCTCTCTGATAGTGTTCTGGAATACCTCTGCTGCGGAAGATATTCCGAAATTGAGGCGCTTATATCGCCGGAGGCCAAGGTGCGTACTGAACGTAGTGATGAAGCGGCTTTCCTCTGCGAGGGGTAGTTGATGGTAACCTGCATTGAGATCGATTTTAGAGAACCGTTTCGAGCCATTCACATCGCCTACTATGTCATCCATCGTGGGCGTCAAGTGTCTTTCTCTTCCGATAGCGGCGTTCGGCAGTCGCATGTCGATACATAGCCGGATTTCACCGGGTTGTTTGGGTTTTTCGACGATGACCATGGGGGAAACCCATGGAGTGGGTCCTGTTACCTTCTCGATAACTCCCAAGGTTCTCGAGTTTCTCCAGTTCCTTTTCCACCAACGGCCGAAGATGGAAGGGTATCCGTCTGTTTCGTAGAGCTGTGGGGATAATGGACTTGTCGATGTGGAGTTTGATAGGGTCGCACTTGATGCACCCTAGCCCTTTGAACAGTTCAGGGAAGCGCTCCAGCAGCTCGTCCACTTGATGGGTTCTGATGCGGTTAGCAAATGCGATTAGCTTCAGGTCCTCAGAGGTTTGGCTGCTCAGTAGGGTGTCGGCTTCCCGGTTGATTATGTGCACCGTTGCTGTTACTTCTGCCTCGTCGGCCCTGATGGGTATCACAATTTTCCCCTTTAGAGGTAGTGGTGTATCCGCTCCATATGCGAAGATTCTTGTTTTTGAGTGCAGGACCTCGGGTCGAGGGCGTAGCTTGTTGAATTGTTGCAGCCCCATGACGTTGACGGTGGCGCCTGTGTCGATGATAGCTTTTACCTCGTTCTCCCCCATTTGTACCACACACGTCGGTTGTGGCCGTCGCCTCTGTTTCAGTTCCCGGGCAAAAGAGATCACGTATGCTTCCTCGTCTTCCGAGTCCGAATCGTCATAGATGGTGGGCAGGTGCTTTTCAGCCTTCTCCGGGGGTGGGTCTGTTAGTGATAGCTGACGGACGGCTCTCGTGGGCGTCCATGGCTTCTTGGGATTCCTGGGTTGGTTCTTCCTGCGACAGACTGACGCAAAATGATTCGGGATTCCGCAGTTCCCACAGGTTTGACCTTGAGCTGGGCAGTCCTTGGCCGCATGGGGTTCATGCCCACAGTATCCGCAGCAGGCTTGGGGCGGGTCTCTCCGGTATCCCTTTTGTGCCTGGCCACGTGTCCGAGGCCGCACTGCGTCAGCACGTTCTACCTTGACGGTGTCGGTTTTGGCGGGAGTCTTGTGTAGGGCCTGTTCCATGGCCGTCGCTCTGACGTCCGACAGTTCGTGAGCTCTAGCTAGGATGAGGATATCTTCCAGGGAGATCCCCGGTTTTCGCAGGATATGACCCCTTAACGTTTTATCTCGGCACCCTTGGATCAGTTGACGTCGTATGGCCTTTGGCTGGTCCTCGTCAGTGGAGCTTGCCAGCTCCCTCACCCGGGTATGGAATTGATCCATGGATTCTCCATCCCGCTGGCGGGCTTGCCCTAACTTGAAGACCTCAAAGTCCATGTTTAACTGGGGGTCAAAATGGTTGTTGAGGGCTGTGACTGCGACAGCATAGGTGGTGGCTGCGCCCGGGTTAGGGAGGTGTTTGAAAAGTCTGAAAACCTCGTCCCCTGCGTAGTGAAGGAGGAGGGATCTTTTCACTGCGTCATCCGTGCCCCTTATGACCACAAAGTAATTCTCCAACCTTTCCAGCCAGATTTTCCATCGGGGCGAGGCCATGGACGGGTCACTTGCCTCACTGAATGGTGGTAGCACCCCAGCAGCAGCATGCTGAAACTGAATATTTATGACGGGCGCCACAGCATCACCATCCCCCATGGTGGCGACTCCCACAAACGGGTAGGGCAGAAGTTCCTATGCAGGGATGCAGCAGTGTCCGTACCTGTGGTCAGCAGTCGTTCCGTCCACTATCCCGTCGACGAGTTTGCCGTCGAGACCACGCGCCTCGTGGCTGGCCAGTGAAAGTCTTAGTTGGGCAAACAGCGTCTGCTGGGACTCCTCCTAGCGTAACCAGGCCTCCCCCGGCCTCAGCAGGCCGGAAACGTGAGGTGTGCAGTGGTAGATTGGCTGGCTTGGCAGTATTCCCACTCCTCACCCCAGAAGAGTGAGGATTGGCAGGGTTCACAGCCCTCGCGTACCACGCGAAATGCGTGGTAATCGGCAGCCTTCCCCTCGGGTGGTTCAGCAGCGTAGCGGCGGGCAGCGCGGTGGCACACGCCTTCACCGCAGGGCATCAGGGGTGAGAACAGGCACTTTCAGGCAGGAGGCTGGCAGGAGTGAGCACGCCGGCTCCAGCAGATGCGGTGAGACCGCCGGGACACACGCGGTGTGCACCGCAGAGACGGGCAGGCTGCTCCGTTGGGGGTCGAGGTGAACGGGCGAGGGTTGGGCCCCCTCCGCTCGTCGCCAATGTGGTGCAGCAGGATTCTGGGCCTGCCTATTGATAGTCGCTTGCGCAGGGGTGGCAGCGCGCAGCGACAGCCAGTGACTCGGACAACTAGCCACAGTCGGAAGTCACGTGCCCGAGCGCGCGCCTGGCCTGCGGATGTAGGGGTGCGTGAGAGCGTACATACACTAGAGTGCTAACAGCACTACAGAATGTATTGTTCAAATTAATGTCAGTTGGCTTTACCTTAATTGAGGTGCGGTTATCCAGCACCAAGGCTGCAATAAAGCGTACTTCAACTTCCACCTTGTGGACTCTTCATAACACAGACCAGCTAGAACCAATTGATGAGGCTGGAAAGTGATGACTCAAGCATCTTTTTGTTCCCTCAGCAAATTGCCCTAATTGTGAGGGCTGTGCACAGATGTGGATCCCGAGAACCCTGTGCTCAGGCAAGCAAGTTGTGTCTCGTGCGCGAGAACCAGACTGTTAGGGGCAGATTTATGAGGCCGTTGCGCCACGTTTACGCCGCTGTTGCGTCACGCAAGGCGGCGTAAACGTGGCGCATCCCTACGAACAATTTACAACGTGACGCATCTAGGCAGATGCGTCACGTTGTAAAGCCCTGCGCCGTTTGTGGGCGTTCCAGCGCAGGGTGGGCGTTCCGGGGCAGGTGCGCCTCGCAAAAGTGGCTGAGTGAAATCTATGAGATTTCACTCAGTCACTTTTAAGCCAATGCTGCGTCAAAAGCCTGCGCCTGCTTGAAGCAGGCGTAGGTCTTGACGCAGCATTGTTAAAATGGGGCACCCCCGAGCCTTGCTGGAGCTGCGTCTTGCTTGCGATGCAACTCCAGCAATGCGCCACATTTCCGGCACAGATGCGTCACGCATCTGTGCCGTTTTTGCACCATGGTGCGCCGCATTATAAATGCGGCGCACCATGGCTGGCGGAGCTGTGGCGCACTGTGGCGCATGTTAACTGGCGCATCCCTGGGGATGCGCCAGTTAACATAAATCTGCCCCTTAGGGGCAGATTTATGAAGAGCTTGCGCCACGTTTACGCCGCCGTTGCGTGACGCAACGGCGCGGAAACGTGGCGCATCCCTGCGCCCTGTTTACAACGTGACGCATCTAGGAGATGCGTCACGTTGTACAGCACTGCGCCATGAGGAGGCGTTCCTTCGCAGGGGGGGGCGTTCCTGCACAGGAACGCCTCCTGAAAGTGGCTGAGTGAAATCTATGAGATTTCACTCAGTCACTTTCAGAGCAATGCTGCGTCAAAACCCTGCGCCTGCTTGAAGCAGGCGTAAGGCTTGAGGCAGCATTGAAAGAATAGGCCCCCCCAGAGCATTGCTGGAGCTGCGTCGCGCTTGCGACGCAACTCCAGCAATGCGCCACTTTTACAGCACAGATGCGTGACACATCTGTGCCGTTTTTGCCCCATGGTGCGCCGCATCATAAATGCGGCGCACCATGGGTGGCGTACCTGTGGCGCACTGTGGCGCATGTTAACTGGCGCATCCCTCGGGATGCGCCAGTTAACATAAATCTGCCCCTTCGTGTTTTTGTGAAGGGTCACGTGGCCTAGTAAATTTGACTCAACTACCCATTCGTGGCGGGGTACAGGGTGATTTACATATGGTTGACTTCCTTCTAGAAAGGCTCCGTCGAGCTTCAAACCAATGGAATGGGAGGCTTCTATGAGCAATTCCATGTGCTTAACAAGCATTGGTTCACGCATATCCTTTCACTTTTCAATTGTCTTTGAAAACAATTAATCCAACAGATGTCTACCCAGAGTGCAACAGACAGTACCGTACAAAATTCTCCTAATTGCTTTTTCTTCATCGCTCAACTGTGCGTTGTAGGGGAATCTATCTTTTAAGGATTTTTAAAATGAATTAATAGAATTTAAATTAGTTTTTGATTAGTATGACGTTCTTTGAGAGGTGTTTTCTTTTTATTTACTCTCTAAAATAAGATTTTAGGGAGGAAATAACAAGAAAGCAACCCTCAAAGGACATCATACTAGTTTTAAAAAAAACATTAACGTGTATTTATTCAGTTGGGGGTTTAGAAAATCCAACGGCTTTGAATTGAAGGAAGCGACCACACAGCTCTTATTTTTATTTTTTTTTTTAAAAAGCTTGTTTCCGAATGTGGAGCGCTCCGGGTGGCCCATAGGAGACTTGACTCGTGGTTACTGTCGTCAACTGAATAATTAAACATATTTCGCATTTTACAGCTGCGGATGACTCTGTGAGTAAAAAACGCTTTAATATTCATATGGACATTTTGATTGCTCGCACGTGACCTGCAGATGCTGTGAGCCTCGAGTTATTGCAGGCGCGAATACAAAATTGGATCTAATTGAATAACTGTTTTGTTTAATTCCCTGTAATGTTTGTGTATAACTATACAAACCTAGGCGCCTGGGGCTGTATGTATGTGGCGCAGCAGCTCTGCTGTGTCCTAAATTGCATTGGCACTCGACTGAGCTGTTGTGGCGCTCCAAAGCGCCCCCAGCCCCGAATTCTATATTTGTAGATAAAACGCTGTGCTCATTTCAAGATGTTCTCCTCAAAAATGAGTGCGTTCACCACCGCTTCCCGATTAGCTATTCCTAAAATCTCCTTGGAAATGTAGTTCGTCATTCAAGATTAATGTAGAAGTTAATAATAAGGCACAAAATCACCCCTCCCACACCCCAATATCAGGGAAGAGAAAAGAACCGAGAAAGGGATTTCAAGAGGAAGAAGATGCAGTAGAAAAACCACGAGCAATGGCAAAAACCAAGGGCAAAAATAGAAGCAAGTGGGTGAAGAGCGCAACAACAACAAAACAAGGACATGAATGAGTTGCAAAGCATTAATCACTTGTAAATGCCCCCTTATATGTAATTCAAACAAGGACTGCAACACAGGAAAAGACTGAACGTCTTGGATTGGGAACCTCAGATCGATTTTTTGGGAAAGACCACCATCATGTAAAGGGCAGTTTATAAGTTTGTGCACGCCCCCTTCCTGAAACTCATGGCATTGGTTGGGAACACAAAGTAGTCCAAGTCTGACATCCATTGTCCTGTCCAGTGCAGGTGTCACTCTTCTCGCCTTACACTCCACATAGTTTGTGGCATACCCTTCTTGCTGAGCATGAGTGCAAAAATGCCAGTGCGTTCTACGCTGTGAGAACACTTAACCATGCGTGGAGTCCAGCAATATGCTAACTGACTGCGAGGAGTGCAACGTCATCTCCTGAACTCATCAAATCTCTGGTAAGGTCTCGGTACAGATGCACCAGTTGGACTCATCAGAATTCAAGGTCATGCCCTTCAGAGCTTGCAATGTTGCAGCAGCAATCATTAATCTAAATTGAACTACGTCTCCTTCTGTTAAAGCCACTTCTACTCTGCTAGAAGCGCAGAGAGTTATGTATTAATGGGGTAACCCAATAGACCACTGGACCCGCGTACAATATGGTACATAGAATACTGTCACAGTGGAAAGCATTCACAAAACGTAACGGAGCATCAAATGATCAAAATAAACACATTTTAACACCACCATTAGCTAATTCGAAATATAGTTGTGATTTAATCATAACAATTGAAATGATTCAAATATATAGAGTATAACGTATTTCACATTTGCATTATCATGAAAAACAGGTGCATACAATGCGATCTATTTGTCAAATGATTCTGTTACAGGCCTCCAAACCGCTTTGCAACCAGTCGGTACAAACAACTGTATGCCCCAAACCTCAACTTACACAGTTGCAGAAATACACACGCCTCCAACTCCAAAGGAGAGCACGGACTACACCAAAGGCATAACGGGGGCTAGAGAACAATGGGCACAAGAAGCTAGAAGCCCAACACCATTAGAAGGCGCCACTAGTCAATCCCCAACAAAAGAGGGAGGTAGCCAGGAAACAAGTCTAACCAGCTGTAACGACCGGATTTTCGGACCAGATAGAATCAGCTTACCAAGACACCACCAACCCAGCCGAAACGTAATCACCTCCCTCCTCAGGCAGGACCTACTTACCAAGGCACCTGGGTACCTACCTAAGGATGGGGAATTAGCAATATACAAGCTTAGATCTTCTAAAACACCACACTCATACCTTATAGTCTCGCGGCAACATAGGCCCAGACTAGACTACCCTGAGGCAGTTCCGATTACTTACCATTACACACTGATCACAATCAGTGCTCACACAAGCCACAATCCTGTGGGTATAGGCACCGTGTCCCCCCGGTGCTCTCACTCTTTCACACAAGCCACATCCTGTGGGTATACACATTGACCACAGTCAATGTTCTCACTAACGCCACTTTCCCTGGCGGCGATCTCACTACGCACCGTGTCCTTCCTGTGCTCTCACAAGCCACAATCCTGTGGGTATACACATTGATCACAATCAATGTTCTCGCTAACGCCGCTACACAACGACGATCACTGTCCTATGAATACCTTCAGCTCTCTCTCTCTCTGTTGGGAAGTTTCTCTATATATCTAATATCTAATGGGGATGTAATATTATAGGTTATGTGCTAGATAGTTCAATCCTCTCACACAAGAATGGCCAAATTACAATATGCAAAGGTTATTCTCTAATTCAAGTGCTCCATGCTCCCTTGCTCAGTTACCATTTACCCGGACGGGAGACGCATCCGTCCACATAACAGCATCTGACTAGAAGAAAGGTTAACTTTATTATAAGAAAACAACAGTTACACAATGGTTCACTAAGAACTGGGGTCCCTTTATTAAAGAATAGTAAATTATAACAACAATATAATACTGCAATATAACATATAGCCTGAAAAGCAAAAGAAAGAATTAGAATGTGTGTGCACGCTAATAAGAAAGGGTTAACATCACCTTATGAGTACGAAGTCTGGACTCAGTTGTCATCTGGGTTCCCTTCTCGTCTGTGCCTTGGCTCATCTTAGGATCACCCCTGCAGTCACGGATACACGTCTGCACCGCTATGCTCTGTCTCCTCTGCTCCCCTCCAAGTCACTGGAACCTCCTTCTTATTCTCTGTTTCGTTTGCTTCACTCTCCCTGTTCGGCACTTCTCCTCTCTCTTCTCAATCACGGACTATCTTCACCTTCCAACTTCTATCTTATAACTTAGTTTCTACCTCTCTGGTATTCGTTCGCTCCGCTAGCTTCCTCACTCTGCATGCTCTTTTCTCAGTATCAAAGCTCGCCAGCTGCTCCAACTAAAGTAACTTCAATCTTTCTGAGAGAGTATCAGCCCTCGGTCTTTTTCAGACTTCAAAATGGCGAGTGTCTGCCTTAAGTTGATTAACTGCAATAATGCTAACGACTAGCTGCCGTCTACTAACTGACTCCTGAACTCTCCGTGTTTTCGCCAATATGGACCCTTGTTCATGCATGGAAATTTACGGCCAGTAACCTGCCGCCCACCAAATTCTTCTATCACCCCGTCCCAAGGACACGTTCTCAGCCGGCAGGCCTGATGTTATGTCTTCGACATGAAGAAAAATACAGTCTTTCGATAAGGGCCAGCCTGAGCCGGTTCTCTCCAAGCGAACAACACCTTAAAACTAAAACATTACATTTGACCTAAAAGCATCTCAACCAGCCGAGGCAGAAAGAAAGATGGAGTCTCTCCCGTTCGAGGCCTACAAGGCCCGAAACAAGCATAACTCCATTAGAAATATACTAGCAACCTTACAAAAGGACGGATTCATACTAATACTAAGGAATCTATCCCTTAACATAAGTTTATAGGCCCTAGAATAAAGAAAAGGGTAGGGAATTACATAAAACACCTTGTAAATAGGCCAAGTCTGAGGATCTAATCCTCCTATTAGAATGATAGCAGGCTAAAGTCACCTTCACTCCAAAAGGGGCAAAAAGCCCGGTCAGAACCCTTCACCCTTGACTTTAGACGGCTAATCATTCGCTAAATGGAACTAACATCTGTCGAAGAATAATATGAAACAAAACTAACTGATCTATTTCTAGTACTACATCTACAAGTTTGAAGTAAAGAAGGAATACACTAAATAAAACAGCAAATAGCAACTAAAATGCAAATAGTAAGCAGGATCCCCCCTAATATCTGAGGTAAAGAATGTAAGTCTGGTAACCAATTAAAGAGCCAGTCAATCCAGCCCTGGTCAATATGTTTTCTAACCTCTTTAGTTAAGTTGTGTAATTTGTCAATATGAGCCTGAATGGATCTAGTATGATCAGATAAATTGAAACAACAAAGGGCCTCAAAGTCAGAACAGTCATGTCCATGTTTAAGTAAAAGATAATCTGTTGCAGCCCTGTTCTGCAAAATAGCTCTGCGTTCACCCTGGGCGTCCAGTAGCATGTCAGATAGAATTGTAAGAGTGTGATTAATGGATTTAACCATCCAACAGGCCATTTTCCCAATATATTTAGCATTGTATACAGCCAGAGCAGGGACACCCAAAATAGAAAAAGCTAAACTAAGATATTCAGATTCAGAAAATAAATGTAGTGTAGAGTCACAATTGGCCTTCAACATCACTGCCTCACGGACAACACGGAAATTCACATTAGGATGTGAAGAAAACATTAGCAAGCTCAATCTAGTAATAGCACAGGGTCCTCCGGTAATATTTGCAGGAATGTAAGGCCAAGATGTATTGCCACAAGAGAAAAGCCATCCAGAAGGTAATAGCATTGTACGATAATGACTAGGGGTAACTACAAGACTTTTGCAGGTCATGTTATTTTTGACAGAAACACAGGACTTCGATGACCCCCGAGAACATAAAGTTTTTTCATGATCTGTGAATGAAGTAGCACCTTTTAGATTTAAACGAACACATTCAGTTATGGCGCTTGGATCACAGGTAAGGAAGAAACATAAATCACCCTGCGTGATATTATATGTAGTTATTTGAGAATGAATCGGTGGTACTGGATCTAATAGCACAGTACATAAAGGACAGTATTCATGAGTCGCAAAATCACCAAGAATAATATTAGGACGGGCATTTGATATATTGAAAATATGGGCAAGGGTCTCCAGAGAAGCCGGGACGGCAACCAAATAGGTTGCTAATATGTCAGTCACCGAATGCATCGGTGTTAAACAGAAATGTGGGGAATTTGTCACCCTTCGTGCCAGGGTAGTCCAAAAGTTAGATGATGAATCCCACACAGCGAAGGAACGTGGCACTCTGATTCTCCAGTCAACCAGAGTCTGGGGGTTCCTTCCTCTCCCGACGTAGCAAGCCAAAAGGAGCCCAACGCCGGCACATCCTGCAACAGCAGTCCAGAGAATGATCTGAAAGAAAATCAAATACAAGCATTATTCATTCTTGTAAGTAACATTTGTCAGCTGGGACAGCTTCCCAGCTATCTTTCCCTGGTCTCATGACAAGTACTGTATTATCATGACCGGTTGCAATAATTTCAGCTTGTTCAAGGGGATTTTTAGGCGATTGCACCCACACTCTCGCTCCTGGATTATCGGTGGAGCCAAAACCTTTTTGTCCTCGAACAGTTAACAAAGTCGGGGCAGTGCCTTTCTGAATCTCACCACTGAAGACAGGCATGATTAGCAATTGAGCAACTCGGTCAGTCTTCTGAATTGGTAAATCAACCTCACTGCTATTTAGCAGGAGTACCTTAATCTCTCCCTGATAATCACTATCAATGACTCCTCCAAGCAGTTGAATGCCTTTTAAGGCCAGGCCCGATCTAGGGGCTATCAGGCCAAAATTTCCAATCGGAATACTGACACCAATGCCAGTCTCAATGATAACTCGATCGCTGCCTTTTACAGTAATGTCATTCATGGCATGCAGGTCCAAGCTTGCGGAACCTGGGGTTGCTCTGCATGGAGCCAGGGCTCCAGGGGAAATCTCCCAATACATTACAGTATTTTTAACTGTGTTTGGTTTAGCATCAACAGCTGGAGGAAATAAACGCATTAATGGAGATTCAGCATTTAAAAAGGGACGATTATTCAAAATCAACAGTGCCTGAAACAAATATTCTCTCCAATTCTTATATTTATTATCAGTTAATTTACGCAATTGATCTTTTAGCAAACCATTCATTCTCTCCACAAGGCCTGCTCCCTGTGGGTAGTACGTATGTGAAACACCCATTCAATGTTGTTCTCCACACAAAATTCCTGTACCAATCTTCCCTTGAAATGTGATGCATTATCAGATTGAATTTGAAATGGGACACCATAATACAGCATAATCAATTCCATTGTTTTAATGGTGTTTACTTGGGTAGCTCGTTTACAGGGAAAGGCCACCAAAAGACCACTGTACGTGTCAACGATGGTGCAAATATATTGGCAATTTATACTCATAGGGAGTGGACCAATATAATCAATCTGCCAAATTTGAGCAGGTAATTTTCCTCGATGTAAATGTCCTCTAACAATTTGGAGTACTTTTCGTTGTCTAGAATGTTGACAGGACAATGCAGTATAGTATCTTTAATCAAATTTAAAGGAATATAAATTCCTCGATCAGCAGCCCACCTGCTAGTGGCTCTCTCTCCAAAATGTCCTGCTTTCTGGTGGGCCCATTTTGCCAATCCCACCAAATCAGAATCCTGCATGTCCACCACTGCCTCAGCAATTTTAGATTTCTCATCTGCAATGTTGTGAAAGAATTTGTCAAGGGAGTCTATTGGTGTATGAGCATCCACACAAAAGATTGTAACAGTACTTTGCGGAAGCAGCTCCCAAATTTCTTGCCATAACTCTTTACCCCAAAGTTCTTTAGAATGCAATTCCCAATTACAAGCATGCAATGTTGGTAACCAAACCGCCAGTCCATTAGCAGTGGACCAGGAATCAGTAAAAATGTGACACGTACCAGGTAGTTCCTGCTTTAAAACTTGGTAAACAGCATACAAATCAGCAAATTGACTACTTTTTCTTTCACCAATTGTACTCAGCAATTTTTGTGTGATAGGATTATAGGACACTGCCTTCCAATGCCTCTTCTCTCCTATGTACCTAGCTGAACCATCCATAAACCACACATGGTTTCTGTCCTCCGCGGACAGATCATCAAATGGCTTACCCCACTTAACAGGGGATTCCTGCACTATAGGTACGGAGCAAACACTCCCAGTCTCATTCGATGGCGCCTGCGCCACTTGCTCATGTAAGTTCGCAACACCTTTCGGTCCCACACGTGCCCTGTCTTGTATGTACCATTTCCACTTAATCACACTCGCCTCTTGAGCATGTCCAATTCGATGAGTTTTTGGCAAACTCAAAACCCATTGCATAATAGGAATTTCAGGTCTCAACATCACATCATGTCCCAAAGTCAATTGCTCGGTATCCACCAGAGCCCAATAACATGCAAGTAACTGTTTCTCAAAAGGTGTATAACGGTCACCAGCACCGGTAACTTTTTAGTCCAGAAACCTAGCGGTACTTTATTTCTGCCTTGTTTTTGCCACAAACTCCAATATGCATAAGGACCTTGCACAGACACATTCAGATCCACATCACCATCACCATCACGCACGGGCCACAGATCCAAAGCATACTGATGTGCTTCTTTCGCCAAATCAAACGCATCTTGATGTGGTTTACTCCATTCAAACGCATTCTTTTTACGAGTGACTCTGTATAAAGGGGCTAATATCTGACTCAAATGTGGAATGTGTTGACGCCAAAAACCAAATAAACCAATACATTTCTGGGCTTCTTTTCGGTTCCGAGGAACCGCAAAATCAAGAATTTTCTGCTTCACCTGTGGAACCACTTCTCTGTTACCTTTATGCCAATTAATGCCTAGAAATTTCACACTTTGTGACGGACCTTGTAACTTGTCGGGATTGATTTCCCAGCCTTTTTCACGCAAATGATCAATAACCTGATCTAACTGAGTCTGAACTTGATCCTGTGTCTCACCTTGAATCAAAATGTCGTCAATATAATGACAAATTTGTATTTGTGGGTTTATTGGTATTTCAGATAAATGTTCCGCCACCAGCCGGTGACAGATCGTAGGACTATGTACATAGCCTTGAGGAAGACTTCTAAACGTCATTTGACGTCCATTCCATGTAAAACTGAATTGTTCCTGACACTCAGGGGCAATTGGTATTGAAAAGAAAGCATTAGCAATATCAATAGACGCATACCACATTCCTGGATGCTTCTGAATTCTTTCAATTAAAGAAATTATGTCTGGTACTGCAACAGTCAAAGGGGGTGTATGTTTATTTAATTCGCTGTAATCAACAGTCATACGCCAAGAATTATCACTTTTACGCACAGGCCAAATGGGATTATTCCAAGCAGAAGTAACCGGAGTTATAACTCCTGCATTCATTAGATCCTGAATTGTAGCACTGATCTCTTCGTGACCACCTGGAATACGGTACTGTTTTTGAGAAATTACTTTTGTAGCCTGAGGAATCTTTATAGGAGGCATTCTCAGACGACCAACTCGTACAGGTCTGGATGATATCTAACCTCTACTTCCAAATTGATAACAACCATCATCTAAATGCAATGTCATACCTTTTAGGATATCAATTCCAAGTATGTATTCCAAAAGTGGCACAACTAAAACAGAATATTCCTTTCGGGGAATTCTACCTATTTTCATTTCAACATTTGTTTGTACGGCGGGGGTCTCCTTTCCACCTAAACCAGTAATTGTGAAAAATTCTCCTTTAAATTTCTTTGATTTTTCCATGAATTAGAGTGGCCTCCGCTCCTGTATCTACCAATGCTGGGGCCCTTTGTATATTATGATGTCTCCAAAAAATGTCAATATCTACATAGGGTCTATTGTCTTTGTGAGCCCAACTGCGTACTGGAGCTTGACCTATTTCCTAGTCATTTTTATTGCGTTCTGAGAACACAAGATAAATCAGGGTAAATGCTGTAAAAATTTTGGGACGATGTAATTTCCTGTTTATATCCATCCCCATTACGAAATGGATTTTTGTCATCTGCAAAGTATTGTGAATTTGGTTCAGAAAATCTGTGTCGATCCTCTCTTCTCCTCATCTCGGTATCTACTGTCAACACGGTTGTCTCTCCCCCGCTCTCTGTCCCCCTCTCTCCCCCTCTCTCTTTCACACCGAGGGGACACATCACGCTCATTCCGTCGACTATCACGTCGATCCGAATCATCACGACGTCGATCATCCCCACTGTCATCAGAATATTCACGATCACATTCATTCTTTCGCACACGTCGAGCACCCTCCTGCCGATACAAACCACGCTTGCGAAACAAATCCCACAAGTGATTATTAGGTGCACCATCAATGTCTTCTCTCTTCACACCATCAGCCGTCAAAGCAAGAAACATATCACGTCTAGAAAACTGATAATTTCCAGCAGTACAACCCTCAGGTCTAGACTGTCTTTCAGGTTTAAGCAATTCGCCCAATTCACCAAGCTGACGTACAGATTCAAGCACTAAGGACAACGCATTGCCAGTCTGATTGATCAACAAAGTCATCATAACTTGTTTATATGCAACAGGGGAAGAACGGATAATGCGATTTCGCACAGAAGATGTCAATAAACCATCCAACAATCTGTCAGATGTACTCAAAAAAATTGCGGTTTTCATCACCTCCTCTTTCAGTCTTTGTGCCGCATCGCTTAACGTATACCATGGCTTGTCATTTAGAGGCCAATCAGATTCAGTAGGGTATTTGGGATTACAACCATCAGTCGCTAACTGAAGCAAACTAATTTGACCAGCACCATTATAATTTCGGAAATGATCCTGAACAGTAGAATCTGAACTCAAAGAACAAAATTTCAAAGCATCTCCCACATCTAACATGATGCCCGCAGCACCCAGTTCATAGAGACGCACCATCCATGTAAGCAAGGCCTCACCGGGCCGTTGTCGAAACCGATGCAAAATGTCACTGACTTCCTGTTGAGTAAAATCTTCCAAACTATCCAAAGGAATACCATTTGGATTACCAGGAGCCTGCTGTAATTTTCGCCGAAAAACCGGATGCGCAGAAATTTCAGTACGTGCATCAGAAGAAGCTCGATCAGCAGAATTAGAGGGACATTTAGATGGAGAAACGTCATCAGATTTAGAATACCGACCATGGGCGCCGGAACCATCAAGTTAATCAAAAGTAGCAGATTTACAGTCATGTCCGGTGCAAGAATACTCGCGTCTGTCAGACTCCTCAGCCGAGGAGCCAGAATCATTCGAGTCCCAGATATTACCGTCCCATTCATCAGGATTCCAGTCCAGTCCGGCTTTCGCCACGACCAGACGTACCTTCCGCTTGCAAACACGACCACGGCGATTCTTATATTTGTATTTAGCAATACGAACAGCAGCTCTTTCAGCAATAGTCTGATAAGTCTCGAGTTTGTCGGCAAGCAATTTATTCTAACATCTCAAAAGAGTATGAGCATTCTGCACTTCAACAAACTTTTCTTCCATCTCCACATATTGTTTCTGTAATTTCAAAAATTTCTCATGTACAATCCTGTTTGCAGATAAAACAATCCAACCTCTGCGTCGCAAAATAGGAAGCTCATCACCCTTCACAACCAGCGCTTTCTGCAAACAAGCAATCACATTAGTCGGATCCGCCAGTTCCAAACAAGAACTCCAATTTTCACTCAAACCAGTAGAATCGGCCCACTCACGGGCCAATGCCTCGTAAGGAGTTGATTCCCAGCCGGGAATTTCAACAGGCAATTTAAAAGTAGATTTCGACCTTCTTAAAAACATCGTGCCAAAAGAAAAAGATATATACAATTATAAACAAATAATATACAAAATGTACTCCGTACGCGCCAAGCACAAACCAACAAGATAGAAACAACACCGCGCAAACAGGTTTACGTAAACGGTTCGTGACCCCAGATGTAACGACCGGATTTTCGGACCAGATAGAATCAGCTCACCAAGACACCACCAACCCAGCCGAAACGTAATCACCTCCCTCCTCAGGACCTACTTACCAAGGCACCTGGGTACCTACCTAAGGATGGGGAATTAGCAATATACAAGCTTAGATCTTCTAAAACACCACACTCATACCTTATAGTCTCGCGGCTACATAGGCCCAGACTAGACTACCCTGAGGCAGTTCCGATTACTTACCATTACACACTGATCACAATCAGTGCTCACACAAGCCACAATCCTGTGGGTATAGGCACCGTGTCCCCCCGGTGCTCTCACTCTTTCACACAAGCCACAATCCTGTGGGTATACACATTGACCACAGTCAATGTTCTCACTAACGCCACTTTCCCTGGCGGCGATCTCACTACGCACCATGTACTTCCGGTGCTCTCACAAGCCACAATACTGTGGGTATACACATTGATCACAATCAATGTTCTCACTAACGCCGCTACACAACGACGATCACTGTCCTATGAATACCTTCAGATCTCTCTCTCTCTGTTGGGAAGTTTCTCTATATATCTAATATCTAATGGGGATGTAATAT
Organism: Lissotriton vulgaris; assembly: GCF_964263255.1. Classification (NCBI taxonomy): domain Eukaryota; kingdom Metazoa; phylum Chordata; class Amphibia; order Caudata; family Salamandridae; genus Lissotriton; species Lissotriton vulgaris. The sequence goes on from NC_141695.1 coordinate 1,377,596,733, forward strand.
TATAGGTTATGTGCTAGATAGTTCAATCCTCTCACACAAGAATGGCCAAATTACAATATGCAAAGGTTATTCTCTAATTCAAGTGCTCCATGCTCCCTTGCTCAGTTACCATTTACCCGGACGGGAGACGCATCCGTCCACATAACAGCATCTGACTAGAAGAAAGGTTAACTTTATTATAAGAAAACAACAGTTACACAATGGTTCACTAAGAACTGGGGTTCCTTTATTAAACAATAGTAAATTATAACAACAATATAATACTGCAATATAACATATAGCCTGAAAAGCAAAAGAAAGAATTAGAATGTGTGTGCATGCTAATAAGAAAGGGTTGACGTCACCTTATGAGTACGAAGTCTGGACTCAGTTGTCATCTGGGTTCCCTTCTCGTCTGTGCCTTGGCTCATCTTAGGATCACCCCTGCAGTCACGGATACACGTCTGCACCGCTATGCTCTATTTCCTCTGCTCCCCTCCAAGTCACTGAAACCTCCTTCTTATTCTCTGTTTCGTTTGCTTCACTCTCGCTGTTCTGCACTACTCCTCTCTCCTCTCAATCACGGACTATCTTCACCTTCCAACTTCGATCTTATAACTTAGTTTCTACCTCTCTGGTATTCGTTTGCTCCGCTAGCTTCCTCACTCTGCATGCTCTGATCTCAGTATCAAATCTCGCCAGCTGCTCCAACTAAAATAACTTCAATCTTTCTGAGAGAGTATCAGCCCTCTGTCTTTTTCGGACTTCAAAATGGCGACTGTCTGCCTTAAGTTGATTAGCTGCAATAATGCTAACGACTAGCTGCCGTCGTACTAACTGACTCCTGAACTCTACATGTTTTCGCGAATATGGAACCTTGTTCATGCATGGAAATTTACGGCCAGTAACCTGCCGCCCACCAAATTCTTCTATCACCCCGTGCCAAGGACACGTTCTCGACACAAAGAAAAATACAGTCTTTCGATAAGGGACAGCCTGAGCCGGTTCTCTCCAAGCGAACAACACCTTATAACTAAAACATTACATTTGACCTAAAAGCATCTCAAGCAGCGGAGGCAGAAAGAAAGATGGAGTCACTCCCGTTCGAGGCCTACAAGGCCCGAAAAAAGCATAACTCCATTAGAAATATACTAGCAACCTTACAAAAGGACGGATTCATACTAATACTAAGGATTCTATCCCTTAACATAAGTTTATAGGCCCTAGAATAAAGAAAAGGGTAGGGAATTACATAAAACACCTTGTAAATAGGCCAAGTCTGAGGATCTAATCCTCCTATTAGAATGATAGCAGGCTAAAGTCACCTTCACTCCAAAAGGGGCAAAAAGCCCGGTCAGAACACTTCACCCTTGACTTTAGACGGCTAATCGTTTGCTAAATGGAACTAACATCTGTCGAAGAATAATATGAAACAAAACTAACTGATCTATTTCTAGTACTACATCTACAAGTTTGAAGTAAAGAAGGAATACACTGAATAAAACAGCAAATAGCAACTAAAATGCAAATAGTAAGCAGGATCCCCCCTAATATCTGAGGTAAAGAATGTAAGTCTGGTAACCAATTAAAGAGCCAGTCAAACCAGCCATGGTCAATATGTTTTCTAACCTCTTTAGTTAAGTTGTGTAATTTGTCAATATGAGCCTGAATGGATCTAGTATGATCAGATAAATTGAAACAACAAAGGGCCTCAAAGTCAGAACAGTCATGTCCATGTTTAAGTAAAAGATAATCTATTGCAGCCCTGTTCTGCAAAATAGCTCTGCGTTCACCCTGGGCGTCCAGTAGCATGTCAGATAGAATTGTAGAAGTGTGATTAATGGATTTAACCATCCAACAGGCCATTTTCCAAATATATTTAGCATTGTATACAGCCAGAGCAGGGACACCCAAAATAGAAAAAGCTAAACTAAGATATTCGGATTCAGAAAATAAATGTAGTGTAGAGTCACAATTGGCCTTCAACATCACTGCATCACGGACAACATGGGAATTCACATTAGGATGTGAAGAAAACATTAGCAAGCTCAATCTAGTGATAGCACAGGGTCCTCCGGTAATATTTGCAGGAATGTATGGCCAAGATGTATTGCCACAAGAGAAAAGCCATCCAGAAGGTAATAGCATTGTACGATAATGACTAGGGGTAACTACAAGACTTTTGCAGGTCATGTTATTTTTGACAGAAACACAGGACTTCGATGACCTCCGAGAACATAAAGTTTTTTCATGATCTGTGAATGAAGTGGCACCTTTTAGTTTTAAACGAACACATTCAGTTATGGCGCTTGGATCACAGGTAAGGAAGAAACATAAATCACCCTGTGTGATATTATATGTAGTTATTTGAGAATGAATCGGTGGTACTGGATCGAATAGCACAGTACATAAAGGACAATATTCATGAGTCGCAAAATCACCAAGAATAATATTAGGACGGGCATTTGATATATTGAAAATATGGGCAAGGGTCTCCAGAGAAGCCGGGACGGCAACCAAACAGGTTGCTAATATGTCAGTCACCGAATGCATCGGTGTTAAACAGAAATGTGGGGAATTTGTCACCCTTCGTGCCAGGGTAGTCCAAAAGTTAGATGATGAATCCCACGCAGCGAAAGAACGTGGCACTCTGATTCTCCAGTCAACCAGAGTCTGGGGGTTCCTTCCTCTCCCGACGTAGCAAGCCAAAAGGAGTCCAACGCCGGCACATCCTGCAACAGCAGTCCAGAGAATGATCTGAAAGAAAATCAAATACAGGCATTATTCATTCTCGTAAGTAACATTTGTCAGCTGGGACAGCTTCCCAGCTATCTTTCCCTGGTCTCATGACAAGTACTGTATTATCATGACCGGTTGCAATAATTTCAGCTTCTTCAGGGGGATTTTTAGGCGATTGCACCCACACTCTCGCTGCTGGATTATCGGTGGAGCCAAAACCTTTTTGTCCTTGAACAGTTAACAAAGTCGGGGCATTGCCTTTCTGAATCTCACCACTGAAGACAGGCATGATTAGCAATTGAGCAACTCGGTCAGTCTTGTGAATTGGTAAATCAACCTCACTGCTATTTAGCAGGAGTACCTTAATCTCAGCTTTCGGGCTGAGTGGTTGCTCCCCAGTGTCCCTGGCGACATTTGGTATTGTTGTGCAGCGCTTCTGATCAAAACTGCCTATTAATTATTGCCTGCAGTCTGCCTTGGTTGCCGCTTTGCTTTGTATGCACTTTTGAATAGCAATTGTAACTTTCACTCTGATTGCGCGTTTTCCCCAAGCGCTCTGCTGTGCTCACCCCTCCGCTGCCATTTTGTTTGTTGTTGTCGTCCTCTGTAGCCCGCCCCGCCTCCCAGCTGAGCCGCCCTCGCCCCTCCCCCTCCACCATCCATATATGACCGCTGCATTAACGCGCAGCGTCCACGCGCAGCGACCGCGCCCCATTCGCGCCGAAGGTGCGCCAAAGGTAAGCCCGTCTACGCCCGTCCGCGCCTGGACCGCGCCCAGCGCCAGAGCCCCTGGTCCTCGTAAAGTCCACCCCTCCCGCATTACTTACGATGCCACCACCCTCCTAGCCCTCAACCCCGGCCGCTCCCTCAACTGCGCCCAAGCTGCTCCTGGACACACCCATGGACCCTTTTCCTGCTACTCCTGCAAGTCCGACGGCACCAAGAACAACTCCACATCTACGAACACACAACAGATATCCGACCCCAACCACCTACAATGCATCCTGCTCAACACCCGATCGGTCCACAGGCACGCCATTGACCTCTGGAATCTACTAGACACCATCTCTCCGGACGTCGCCTTCTTAACAGAAACATGGATGAATGCCTCTTCAGCCCCGGACATCACCATTGCCATCCCGGAAGGATATAAGATCATTCGCAAGGACCGTACCGGCCACACAGGAGGAGGCATCGCTATCGTCCATAAGAAATCCATCCGCATCTCAACCAGCTCAGACGTCAATCTCGCCAACTCTGAACACCTTCACTTCCAGATCCACATCGACCCCAAGACCACACTCAGAGGCACCCTCCTTTACAGGCCACCAGGACCCCGTGCACAATTTAGTGAAGACATCACGGACTTCATCACTCCACACGCGCTCCCCTCCGAGGACTACATCCTTTTGGGAGACCTCAACTTTCACCTTGAAAAGAACAACGACCGCAACACCACCACCCTTTTGGACAACCTCGCAAACCTCGGACTTAAACAACTTGTCACTACCCCCACCCACATTGCAGGTCACACACTCGACACTATCTTCACCTCCAGCAAGCATGTTTCCTTCAGCCACACCACAGCTCTCCTTTGGACTGACCACAGCTGCGTTCACTTCACCTACAACAAGCCCACATCCAACAACCACCCCCAACCCACTCTGCAAAGAAACTGGAACAAAATCACCATCGAACAGATCTCCTCATCGCTTCTTCAAAAGCCCCCCGCCCACTCCTCAAACCCAGACCAAGCAGCCACCAACCTCACATAATGGTTATCCAACAGCGCCGACATCCTAGCACCACTGAAAACACGACAAATCAAACTAGGCAGCAAGAAGGCCTCCTGGTTCAACGATGACCTTAAGAAATCCAAGAAACTCTGCCGCTCCCTCGAGAAGGCTTGGAAAAAAGACCCAACCACCAGCACCAAGGACGCCTTCAAAAACGCCACCCTGCATACACCACCAACTAATCCGAAATGCCAAGAAAGCAGCCTTCAAGGACCGTCTAGATAACAACGCCCACAACAGCAAGGAATTATTCAACATCGTCAAAGAATTTACCAACCCCTCAGCCAACTCCAACGGCATCACCCCCTCTCAAGCCCTTTGCAACTCCCTAGCCTCATTCTTCCACAACAAAATTGCAGACATCCACAACAGCTTCGACAACCAACCCGGAGACCAACCCACCCAATCCCCTGCAGGACCCCCACCCCCCCTGAACATCCTCAAGGACTGGAAGCCAATCTCCACTGAAGACACCATCCGCCTGATGAATTCTATCCACTCAGGATCCCCCACAGACCCTTGCCCTCACCACATCTTTAACAAAGCAGACTCCATTATTGCACCGCACCTCCGAGACGTCATCAACTGCTCCCTCAACTCCGCAACCTTCCCGGAAAGCTGGAAACATGCCGAACTCAGCGCCCTCCTGAAGAAACCCACAGCTGACCCCACCGAACTCAAAAACTATCGCCCTATCTCACTCCTTCCATTCCCGGCCAAAGTCATCGAGAAAGCTGTCAACAACCAGCTCGCCGCATTCCTCGAAACCAACAAATCCCTCGACTCCTCACAGTCCGGCTTCCGAGCTAAGCACAGCACCGAAACCGCCCTCATCGCAGCAACAGACGACATTTGAACGCTACTGGACAATGGAGACACAGTCGCCCTCATCCTCCTCGACCTCTCCGCTGCCTTCGACACAGTCTGCCATAGCACCCTTCTACAGCGCCTCAAAAACATCGGAATCCAAGGAAAAGCACTGGAATGGATCACCTCGTTCCTCTCCGGAAGAACCCAGAGAGTCCGCCTTCCACCATTCAAGTCAGAGGCTACTGAAGTCATCTGCGGAGTACCTCAAGGGTTCTCACTCAGTCCCACCCTCTTCAATGTTTACATGAGCCCCCTCGCGGCCATCGCACGCCAACATAACCTCAACATCATCTCCTACGCCGACGACACTCAACTGATCCTATCACTCACCAGAGACCCTAACACGGCCAAAACCAACCTACACGAAGGAATGAAAGAAGTAGCCGAATGGATGAAGCACAGCCGTCTGAAACTGAACTCAGACAAAACAGAAGCCCTCATCCTAGGTACCTCCCCCTCCGCCTGGGATGACTCTTGGTGGCCAGAGGCCCTTGGAAAAGCACCCATCCCGACGGACCACGCACGGAACCTGGGCGTCATCCTGGATTCCTCACTCTCGATGAACAGACAAGTCAACGCCGTTTCTTCATCTTGCTTCAACATTCTTCGCATGCTCAAAAAAACATTTTGCTGGATCCCTACCGAAACTAGAAAAACAGTCACCCACGCTCTGGTCACGAGCCGACTGGACTACGGAAACACCCTCTACGCCGGCACCACTGCAAAACTCCAGAAGAAACTACAACGCATCCAGAACGCCTCAGCCAGGCTCATATTAGACATCCCGCGTAAAGAACACATCTCTGATCACCTGAAAAACCTCCACTGGCTCCCCGTCAATAAGAGGATCACTTTCCGGCTCCTAACCCACGCACACAAAGCACTCTACGAAATCGGACCCGAATGCCTCAACACACGACTATCCTTCTACACCCCCTCACGCCAGCTACGATCCTCCAACCAAGCCCTTGCCACTGTACCTCGCATCAACAAAACCACCATGGGAGGTAGATCCTTCTCCTACCTAGCAGCTAAAACTTGGAACTCACTTCCCACTCACCTTCGCCTTACTCAGAACCACCTAGCATTCAGAAAGCAACTCAAAACGTGGATATTCGACAAATAACTCCCCACCCTTCTTCAAGCGCCTTGAGACCCTCTGGGTATGTAGCGCGCTATACAAATCTTTTGACTTGACTTGACTTGACTTGACTCCCTGATAATCACTGTCAATGACTCCTCCAAGCACTTGAATGCCTTTTAAGGCCTGGCCCGATCTAGGGGCTATCAGGCCAAAATTTCCGATCGGAATACTGACACCAATGCCAGTCTCAATGATAACTCGATCTCTGCCTTTTACAGTAATGTCATTCATGGCATGCAGGTCCAAGCCTGCGGAACCTGGGGTTGCTCTGCATGGAGCCAGGGCTCCAGGGGAAATCTCCCAATACATTACAGTATTTTTAACTGTGTTTGGTTTAGCATCAACAGCTGGAGGAAATAAACGCATTAATGGAGATTCAGCATTTAAAAAGCGGCGATTATTCAAAATCAACAGTGCCTGAAACAAATATTCTCTCCAATTCTTATATTTATTATCAGTTAATTTACGCAATTGATCTTTTAGCAAACCCTTTATTCTCTCCACAAGGCCTGCTGCCTGTGGGTAGTACGGTATGTGAAACACCCATTCAATGTTGTTCTCCACACAAAATTCCTGTACCAATCTTCCCTTGAAATGTGATGCATTATCAGATTGAATTTGAAATGGGACACCATAATACAGCATAATCAATTCCAATGTTGTAATGGTGTTTACTTGGGTAGCTCGTTTACAGGGAAAGGCCACCAAAAGACCACTGTACGTGTCAACAATGGTGCAAATATATTGGCAATTTTTACTCATAGGGAGTGGACCAATATAATCAATCTGCCAAATTTGAGCAGGTAATTTTCCTCGATGTAAATGTCCTCTAACAATTTGGGGTACTTTTCGTTGTCTAGAATGTTGACAGGACAATGCAGTATAGTATCTTTAATCAAATTTAAAGGAATATGAATTCCTCGATCAGCAGCCCACCTGCTAGTGGCTCTCTCTCCAAAATGTCCTGCTTTCTGGTGGGCCCATTTCGCCAATCCCGCCAAATCAGAATCCTGCATGTCCACCACTGCCTCAGCAATTTTAGATTTTTCATCTGCAATGTTGTGAAAGAATTTGTCAAGGGAGTCTATTGGTGTATGAGCATCCACACGAAAGATTGTAACAGTACTTTGCGGAAGCAGCTCCAAAATTTCTTGCTATAAGTCTTTACCCCAAAGTACTTTAGAATGCAATTCCCAATTACGAGCATGCAATGTTGGTAACCAAACCGCCAGTCCATTAGCAGTGGACCAGGAATCAGTAAAAATGTGACACGTACCAGGTAGTTCCTGCTTTAAAACTTGGTTAACAGCATACAAATCAGCAAATTGACTACTTTTTCTTTCACCAATTGTACTCAGCAATTTTTGTGTGATAGGATTATAGGACACTGCCTTCCAATGCCTCTTCTCTCCTATGTACCTAGCTAAACCATCCGTAAACCACACATGGTTTCTGTCCTCCGCGGACAGATCATCAAATGGCTTACCCCACTTAACAGGGGATTCCTGCACTATAGGTACGGAGCAATCACTCCCAGTCTCATTCGATGGCGCCTGCGCCACTTGCTCATGTAACATTTACAACAAGGGGTGGTGAGGGACAGAGTCTCTGAATTAAGCAGAAAGCTCTTACCCAGTCAAGAGATCAGGGCTAGGTCCAACACCGTTTTTTAGCTCACTGCACCATCCCAGTTTCAGAACCTGGCTGTATGCAAATTAGTCTGTTCCTGTCCCAGTGCATGATGGGAACAGGGCAAACCAAACTACAAAAGCCAATTCTTACACTGGGAAGGAAACAAGCTCCCGGGGACCGGTTTCTGGCATTACAGCCGTCTTCGGCCCGGTTTGCTTGAATCCTGATGGTGCAATGAGCAAGGGTCTCACATCTGAGAATACCCTTCCACGCTTAGGGTGGACAAAAATATTTACAACAAGGGGTGGTGAGGGACAGAGTCTCTGAATTAAGCAGAAAGCTCTTACCCAGTCAAGAGATCAGGGCTAGGTCCAACACCATTTTTTAGCTCACTGCACCATCCCAGTTTCAGAACCTGGCTGTATGCAAATTAGTCTGTTCCTGTCCCAGTGCATGATGGGAACAGGGCAAACCAAACTACAAAAGCCAATTCTTACACTGGGAAGGAAACAAGCTCCCGGGGACCGGTTTCTGGCATTACAGCCGTCTTCGGCCCGGTTTGCTTGAATCCTGATGGTGCAATGAGCAAGGGTCTCACATCTGAGAATACCCTTCCACGCTTAGGGTGGACAAAAATATTTACAACAAGGGGTGGTGAGGGACAGAGTCTCTGAATTAAGCAGAAAGCTCTTACCCAGTCAAGAGATCAGGGCTAGGTCCAACACCGTTTTTTAGCTCACTGCACCATCCCAGTTTCAGAACCTGGCTGTATGCAAATTAGTCTGTTCCTGTCCCAGTGCATGATGGGAACAGGGCAAACCAAACTACAAAAGCCAATTCTTACACTGGGAAGGAAACAAGCTCCCGGGGACCGGTTTCTGGCATTACAGCCGTCTTCGGCCCGGTTTGCTTGAATCCTGATGGTGCAATGAGCAAGGGTCTCACATCTGAGAATACCCTTCCACGCTTAGGGTGGACAAAAATATTTACAACAAGGGGTGGTGAGGGACAGAGTCTCTGAATTAAGCAGAAAGCTCTTACCCAGTCAAGAGATCAGGGCTAGGTCCAACACCGTTTTTTAGCTCACTGCACCATCCCAGTTTCAGAACCTGGCTGTATGCAAATTAGTCTGTTCCTGTCCCAGTGCATGATGGGAACAGGGCAAACCAAACTACAAAAGCCAATTCTTACACTGGGAAGGAAACAAGCTCCCGGGGACCGGTTTCTGGCATTACAGCCGTCTTCGGCCCGGTTTGCTTGAATCCTGATGGTGCAATGAGCAAGGGTCTCACATCTGAGAATACCCTTCCACGCTTAGGGTGGACAAAAATATTTACAACAAGGGGTGGTGAGGGACAGAGTCTCTGAATTAAGCAGAAAGCTCTTACCCAGTCAAGAGATCAGGGCTAGGTCCAACACCGTTTTTTAGCTCACTGCACCATCCCAGTTTCAGAACCTGGCTGTATGCAAATTAGTCTGTTCCTGTCCCAGTGCATGATGGGAACAGGGCAAACCAAACTACAAAAGCCAATTCTTACACTGGGAAGGAAACAAGCTCCCGGGGACCGGTTTCTGGCATTACAGCCGTCTTCGGCCCGGTTTGCTTGAATCCTGATGGTGCAATGAGCAAGGGTCTCACATCTGAGAATACCCTTCCACGCTTAGGGTGGACAAAAATATTTACAACAAGGGGTGGTGAGGGACAGAGTCTCTGAATTAAGCAGAAAGCTCTTACCCAGTCAAGAGATCAGGGCTAGGTCCAACACCGTTTTTTAGCTCACTGCACCATCCCAGTTTCAGAACCTGGCTGTATGCAAATTAGTCTGTTCCTGTCCCAGTGCATGATGGGAACAGGGCAAACCAAACTACAAAAGCCAATTCTTACACTGGGAAGGAAACAAGCTCCCGGGGACCGGTTTCTGGCATTACAGCCGTCTTCGGCCCGGTTTGCTTGAATCCTGATGGTGCAATGAGCAAGGGTCTCACATCTGAGAATACCCTTCCACGCTTAGGGTGGACAAAAATATTTACAACAAGGGGTGGTGAGGGACAGAGTCTCTGAATTAAGCAGAAAGCTCTTACCCAGTCAAGAGATCAGGGCTAGGTCCAACACCGTTTTTTAGCTCACTGCACCATCCCAGTTTCAGAACCTGGCTGTATGCAAATTAGTCTGTTCCTGTCCCAGTGCATGATGGGAACAGGGCAAACCAAACTACAAAAGCCAATTCTTACACTGGGAAGGAAACAAGCTCCCGGGGACCGGTTTCTGGCATTACAGCCGTCTTCGGCCCGGTTTGCTTGAATCCTGATGGTGCAATGAGCAAGGGTCTCACATCTGAGAATACCCTTCCACGCTTAGGGTGGACAAAAATATTTACAACAAGGGGTGGTGAGGGACAGAGTCTCTGAATTAAGCAGAAAGCTCTTACCCAGTCAAGAGATCAGGGCTAGGTCCAACACCGTTTTTTAGCTCACTGCACCATCCCAGTTTCAGAACCTGGCTGTATGCAAATTAGTCTGTTCCTGTCCCAGTGCATGATGGGAACAGGGCAAACCAAACTACATAAGCCAATTCTTACACTGGGAAGGAAACAAGCTCCCGGGGACCGGTTTCTGGCATTACAGCCGTCTTCGGCCCGGTTTGCTTGAATCCTGATGGTGCAATGAGCAAGGGTCTCACATCTGAGAATACCCTTCCACGCTTAGGGTGGACAAAAATATTTACAACAAGGGGTGGTGAGGGACAGAGTCTCTGAATTAAGCAGAAAGCTCTTACCCAGTCAAGAGATCAGGGCTAGGTCCAACACCGTTTTTTAGCTCACTGCACCATCCCAGTTTCAGAACCTCACTGCTCCATCAGGATTCAAGCAAGCCGGGCCGAAGAGGCTGAAATGCCAGAAACCGGTCCCCGGTAGCTTGTCTCCTTTCTGGTAAAGAATTGGCTTGGTAGTTTAGTCTGCCCTGTTCCCATGATGCACTGGGCCAGGGACAGACTGATTTGCATATAGCCAGGTTCTGAGCTGGGATGGGGCAGTGAGATAAATAACGGTGATGGATCAAGCCCTGATCTTTGGACTGGGTAAGAGTGGTCTGCTCAATTCAGACACTCTGTTCATCACCACCCCCTTTTGTAAATCGATTTTGGCCACTATAGGTGTGGCAGGGTATGCTCAGACATGAGTCCCTTTCTCACTGCTCCATCAGGATTCAAGCAAGCCGGGCCGAAGAGGCTGAAATGCCAGAAACCGGTCCCCGGTAGCTTGTCTCCTTTCTGGTAAAGAATTGGCTTGGTAGTTTAGTCTGCCCTGTTCCCATGATGCACTGGGCCAGGGACAGACTGATTTGCATATAGCCAGGTTCTGAGCTGGGATGGGGCAGTGAGATAAATAACGGTGATGGATCAAGCCCTGATCTTTGGACTGGGTAAGAGTGGTCTGCTCAATTCAGACACTCTGTTCATCACCACCCCCTTTTGTAAATCGATTTTGGCCACTATAGGTGTGGCAGGGTATGCTCAGACATGAGTCCCTTTCTCACTGCTCCATCAGGATTCAAGCAAGCCGGGCCGAAGAGGCTGAAATGCCAGAAACCGGTCCCCGGTAGCTTGTCTCCTTTCTGGTAAAGAATTGGCTTGGTAGTTTAGTCTGCCCTGTTCCCATGATGCACTGGGCCAGGGACAGACTGATTTGCATATAGCCAGGTTCTGAGCTGGGATGGGGCAGTGAGATAAATAACGGTGATGGATCAAGCCCTGATCTTTGGACTGGGTAAGAGTGGTCTGCTCAATTCAGACACTCTGTTCATCACCACCCCCTTTTGTAAATCGATTTTGGCCACTATAGGTGTGGCAGGGTATGCTCAGACATGAGTCCCTTTCTCACTGCTCCATCAGGATTCAAGCAAGCCGGGCCGAAGAGGCTGAAATGCCAGAAACCGGTCCCCGGTAGCTTGTCTCCTTTCTGGTAAAGAATTGGCTTGGTAGTTTAGTCTGCCCTGTTCCCATGATGCACTGGGCCAGGGACAGACTGATTTGCATATAGCCAGGTTCTGAGCTGGGATGGGGCAGTGAGATAAATAACGGTGATGGATCAAGCCCTGATCTTTGGACTGGGTAAGAGTGGTCTGCTCAATTCAGACACTCTGTTCATCACCACCCCCTTTTGTAAATCGATTTTGGCCACTATAGGTGTGGCAGGGTATGCTCAGACATGAGTCCCTTTCTCACTGCTCCATCAGGATTCAAGCAAGCCGGGCCGAAGAGGCTGAAATGCCAGAAACCGGTCCCCGGTAGCTTGTCTCCTTTCTGGTAAAGAATTGGCTTGGTAGTTTAGTCTGCCCTGTTCCCATGATGCACTGGGCCAGGGACAGACTGATTTGCATATAGCCAGGTTCTGAGCTGGGATGGGGCAGTGAGATAAATAACGGTGATGGATCAAGCCCTGATCTTTGGACTGGGTAAGAGTGGTCTGCTCAATTCAGACACTCTGTTCATCACCACCCCCTTTTGTAAATCGATTTTGGCCACTATAGGTGTGGCAGGGTATGCTCAGACATGAGTCCCTTTCTCACTGCTCCATCAGGATTCAAGCAAGCCGGGCCGAAGAGGCTGAAATGCCAGAAACCGGTCCCCGGTAGCTTGTCTCCTTTCTGGTAAAGAATTGGCTTGGTAGTTTAGTCTGCCCTGTTCCCATGATGCACTGGGCCAGGGACAGACTGATTTGCATATAGCCAGGTTCTGAGCTGGGATGGGGCAGTGAGATAAATAACGGTGATGGATCAAGCCCTGATCTTTGGACTGGGTAAGAGTGGTCTGCTCAATTCAGACACTCTGTTCATCACCACCCCCTTTTGTAAATCGATTTTGGCCACTATAGGTGTGGCAGGGTATGCTCAGACATGAGTCCCTTTCTCACTGCTCCATCAGGATTCAAGCAAGCCGGGCCGAAGAGGCTGAAATGCCAGAAACCGGTCCCCGGTAGCTTGTCTCCTTTCTGGTAAAGAATTGGCTTGGTAGTTTAGTCTGCCCTGTTCCCATGATGCACTGGGCCAGGGACAGACTGATTTGCATATAGCCAGGTTCTGAGCTGGGATGGGGCAGTGAGATAAATAACGGTGATGGATCAAGCCCTGATCTTTGGACTGGGTAAGAGTGGTCTGCTCAATTCAGACACTCTGTTCATCACCACCCCCCACCCCCTTTTGTAAATCGACTTGCTCATGTAACTTCGCAACACCTTTCGGTCCCACACGTGCCCTGTCTTGTATGTACCATTTCCACTTAATCACACTCGCCTCTTGAGCATGTCCAATTCGATGAGTTTTTGGCGAACTCAAAACCCATTGCATAATAGGAATTTCAGGTCTCAACATCACATCATGTCCCAAAGTCAATTGCTCGGTATCCACCAGAGCCCAATAACATGCAAGTAACTGTTTCTCAAAAGGTGTATAACGGTCACCAGCACCGGTAACTTTTTAGTCCAGAAACCTAGCGGTACATTATTTCTGCCTTGTTTTTGCCACAAACTCCAATATGCATAAAGGCCTTGCACAGACACATTCAGATCCACATCACCATCACCATCACGCACGGGCCACAGATCCAAAGCATACTGATGTGCTTCTTTCGCCAAATCAAACGCATCTTGATGCGGTTTACTCCATTCAAACGCATTCTTTTTACGAGTGACTCTGTATAAAGGGGCTAATATCTGACTCAAATGTGGAATGTGTTGACGCCAAAAACCAAATAAACCAATACATTTCTGGGCTTCTTTTTGGTTCCGAGGAACCGCAAAATCAAGAATTTTCTGCTTCACCTGTGGAACCACTTCTCTGTTACCTTTATGCCAATTAATGCCTAGAAATTTCACACTTTGTGACGGACCTTGTAACTTGTCGGGATTGATTTCCCAGCCTTTTTCACGCAAATGATCAATAACCTGATCTAACTGAGTCTGAACTTGATCCTGTGTCTCACCTTGAATCAAAATGTCGTCAATATAATGACAAATTTGTATTTGTGGGTTTATTGGTATTTCAGATAAATGTTCCGCCACCAGCCGGTGACAGATCGTAGGACTATGTACATAGCCTTGAGGAAGACTTCTAAACGTCATTTGACGTCCATTCCATGTAAAACTGAATTGTTCCTGACACTCAGGGGCAATTGGGATTGAAAAGAAAGCATTAGCAATATCAATAGACGCATACCACATTCCTGGATGCTTCTGAATTCTTTCAATTAAAGTAATCATGTCTTGTACTGCAACAGTCAAAGGGGGTGTATGTTTATTTAATTCGGGGTAATCAACAGTCATACGCCAAGAATTATCACTTTTACGCAAAGGCCAAACGGGATTATTCCAAGCAGAAGTAACCGGAGTTATAACTCCTGCATTCATTAGATCCTGAATTGCAGCACTGATCTCTTCGTGACCACCTGGAATACGGTACTGTTTTTGAGGAATTACTTTTGTAGCCTGGGGAATCTTTATAGGAGGCATTCTCAGACGACCAACTCGTACAGGTCTGGATGATATATAACCTCTACTTCCAAATTGATAACAACCATCATCTAAATGCAATGTCATACCTTTTAGGGTATCAATTCCAAGTATGTATTCCAAAAGTGGCACAACTAAAACAGAATATTCCTTTCGGGGAATTCTACCTATTTTCATTTCAACATTTGTTTGTACGGCGGGGGTCTCCTTTCCACCTAAACCAGTAATTGTGAACAATTGTCCTTTAAATTTCTTGGATTTTTCCATGAATTAGAGTGGCCTCCGATCCTGTATCTACCAATGCTGGGGCCCTTTGTACATTACGATGTCTCCAAAAAATGTCAATATCTACATAGGGTCTATTGTCTTTGTGAGCCCAACTGCGTACTGGAGCTTGACCTATTTGCTAGTCATTTTTATTGCGTTCTGACAACCAAGATAAATCAGGGCAAATGCTCTCAAATTTTTTGGACGACGTAATTTCCTGTTCATATCCATCCCCATTATGAAATGGATTTTTGTCATCTGCAAAGTATTGTGAATTTCGTTCAGAAAATCTGTGTCGATCCTCTCTTCTCCTCATCTCGGGGGACTGATCCCTTTCATCTCTGTATCTACTGTCAACACGGTCGTCTCTCCCCCTCTCTCTGTCCCCCTCTCTCCCCCTCTCTCTTTCACGCCGAGGGGACACATCACGCTCATTCCGTCGTCTATCACGTCGATCCGAATCATCACGACGTCGATCATCCCCGCTGTCATCAGAATATTCACGATCACATTCATTCTTTCGCACACGTCGAGCACCCTCCTGCCGATACAAACCACGCTTGTGAAACAAATCCCACAAGCGATTATTAGGTTCACCATCAATGGCTTCTCTCTTCACACCATCAGCCAGCAAAGCAAGAAACATATCACGTCTCGAAAACAGATAATTTCCAGCAGTACGACCCTCAGGTCTAGACTGTCTTTCAGGTTTAAGCAATTCGCCCAATTCACCAAGCTGACGTACAGATTCAAGCACTAAGGACAACGCATTGCCAGTCTGATTGATCAACAAAGTCATCATAACTTGTTTATATGCAACAGGGGAAGAACGGATAATGCGATTTCGCACAGAAGATGTCAATAAACCATCCAACAATCTGACAGATGTACTCAAAAAAATTGCGGTTTTCATCACCTCCTCTTTCAGTCTTTGTACCGCATCGCGTAACGTATACCATGGCTTGTCATTCAGAGGCCAATCAGATTCAGTAGGGTATTTGTGATTACAACCATCAGTCGCTAACTGAAGCAAACTAATTTGACCAGCACCATTATAATTTCGGAAATGATCCTGAACAGCAGAATCAGAACTCAAAGAACAAAATTTCAAAGCATCTCCCGCATCTAACATGATGCCCGCAGCATCTAGTTTATAGAGACGCACCATCCATGTAAGCAAGGCCTCACCGGGCCGTTGTCAAAACCGTTGCAAAATGTCACTAACTTCCTGTTGAGTAAAATCTTCCAAACTATCCAAAGGAATACCATTTGGATTACCAGGAGCCTGTTGTAACTTTCTCCGAAAAACCGGATGCGCAGAAATTTCAGTACGAGCATCAGAAGAAGCTCGATCAGCAGAATTAGAGGGACATTTAGATGGAGAAACGTCATCAGATTTAGAATACCGACCATGGTCGCCGGAACCATCTAAGCATGGGCGGAAAATCCGTTCCGCTCGCGGATTTTGCGGATTTTCGGGAAATCCGCAATCCGCGAGATTTGCGGATTTCCCGCAAAATCCGCAAATTCGCACGCAGCGGATTTTTTTGGCGGCGCGCGGCGTTGGTGATACAATTTTTGCGGCGCGCGGCGTTTATCATCGTTTGCCGAGTTGTTTTTTTCGATAGTTTGCGAGTGCTGCGCCATTTTGGATCTTGCTGTGTGATCCCGCGGGAATTGGCGAGCACGATTACGTCATCGCGGCTTGCCAGCGAGAGTTTGTCAACGCGAGTACGGCGAGATCACGTCTCGCGGTACTTCGCAATTGCGAGATTTGAGATGCGGCGCGCGAAAATATAAATTTGCAATTCTGCACAAGAAATCCACCAGCAAGCAGCATAAACCTTCTAGAAATGATGATTTTTATGTGAATAACTCCTTAGTTTGACATTTGCCTGCACTTTTTTAGCGAGGAGTCCATTTTGGGGAGGGGGGCAGGGGGGTGGGAGGAAGGAAGTGCCCCATAGTCTTCAACTTCCTGTTCCTGTTCAGCAGGCTCCTCCCAGTGCTTTGTCCATCTCCTGGTCACTTTTCATTCGGATGTGGACCTGGAAGGATTACCTTTTGTGGATGCTGCTGGATCTTTGGATTTGAGGCCTTTTTGACTTTCTTTGGATCACTGTTGGATTAGAAATTTTACAAGTAAGTTTGTTTGGGGCATTACAGTTGCTGCAACTAAAATTTTGGGATTTTCGATTTTTGGGCTGTTTTGGGGCCTTTTCCCAGGGGTACTCAGTGGTGGGTGGACTGATTCTTTCTGTGGGTTGTCTTGAACTTAAACATCATGGAGGCCATAGATGAATTGGGATTGTGCTGATTTTTCTGTGTTTTTCGATTTTTTTTTTTTGTAAAATTTTGTGTTTTTCGATTTTTGACCTGTTGTTGGGGCCTTGACCAGGGGTATTTGAGTCTAGCATGGGCCTAGTCTTTCTGTGGGCTGTCTTGAATTTAAACATCATGGAGGCCATGGATGGAATGGGATTGTGCTGATTTTGCAGTGTTTTTCGATTTTTGGGGGTGTTCATGGGGAGGGACATGCCATGTGGCTGGTGGCCATTTTGAGTGCAGCTACAGGCACTGGCCATGTGCTGGCAGGCAAGTGGCCATTTTGAATGCAGGCTTTGTTGTTAGGCCTCCAACCATTTTGCCTACTTTTCAACCTTTATTTATGCCAGGGGTAGTGAGTCTTGCATGGGCCTAGTATTTCTGTGGGTTGTCTTGAATTTAAACATCATGGAGGCCATGGATTGAATGGGATTGTGATGATTTTGCAGTGTTTTTCGATTTTTGGGCCTGTACTTGTGGCCTTTTCACCAGGGGTATTTGAGTCTAGCATGGGCCTAGTCTTTCTGTGGGCTGTCTTGAATTTAAACATCATGGAGAGGCCATGGATGGAATGGGATTGTGCTGATTTTGCAGTGTTTTTCGATTTTTGGGCCTGTACTTGTGGCCTTTTCACCAGGGGTATTTGAGTCTAGCATGGGCCTAGTCTTTCTGTGGGCTGTCTTGAATTTAAACATCATGGAGGCCATGGATGGAATGGGATTGTGCTGATTTTGCAGTGTTTTTCGATTTTTGGGGGTGTTCATGGGGAGGGACATGCCATGTGGCTGGTGGCCATTTTGAGTGCAGCTACAGGCACTGGCCATGTGCTGGCAGGCAAGTGGCCATTTTGAATGCAGGCTTTGTTGTTAGGCCTCCAACCATTTTGCCTACTTTTCAACCTTTATTTATGCCAGGGGTAGTGAGTCTTGCATGGGCCTAGTATTTCTGTGGGTTGTCTTGAATTTAAACATCATGGAGGCCATGGATTGAATGGGATTGTGATGATTTTGCAGTGTTTTTCGATTTTTGGGCCTGTACTTGTGGCCTTTTCACCAGGGGTATTTGAGTCTAGCATGGGCCTAGTCTTTCTGTGGGCTGTCTTGAATTTAAACATCATGGAGAGGCCATGGATGGAATGGGATTGTGCTGATTTTGCAGTGTTTTTCGATTTTTGGGCCTGTACTTGTGGCCTTTTCACCAGGGGTATTTGAGTCTAGCATGGGCCTAGTCTTTCTGTGGGCTGTCTTGAATTTAAACATCATGGAGAGGCCATGGATGGAATGGGATTGTGCTGATTTTGCAGTGTTTTTCGATTTTTGGGCCTGTACTTGTGGCCTTTTCACCAGGGGTATTTGAGTCTAGCATGGGCCTAGTCTTTCTGTGGGCTGTCTTGAATTTAAACATCATGGAGGCCATGGATGGAATGGGATTGTGCTGATTTTGCAGTGTTTTTCGATTTTTGGGGGTGTTCATGGGGAGGGACATGCCATGTGGCTGGTGGCCATTTTGAGTGCAGCTACAGGCACTTGCCATGTGCTGGCAGGCAAGTGGCCATTTTGAATGCAGGCTTTGTTGTTAGGCCTCCAACCATTTTGCCTACTTTTCAACCTTTATTTATGCCAGGGGTAGTGAGTCTTGCATGGGCCTAGTATTTCTGTGGGTTGTCTTGAATTTAAACATCATGGAGGCCATAGATGAATTGGGATTGTGCTGATTTTTCTGTGTTTTTCGATTTTTTTTTTTTGTAAAATTTTGTGTTTTTCGATTTTTGACCTGTTGTTGGGGCCTTGACCAGGGGTAGTGAGTGGTGCATGGGGCCTAGTCTTTCTGTGGGCTGTCTTGAATTTAAACATCATGGATGGAATGGGATTGTGCTGATTTTGCAGTGTTTTTCGATTTTTGGGGGTGTTCATGGGGAGGGACATGCCATGTGGCTGGTGGCCATTTTGAGTGCAGCTACAGGCACTGGCCATGTGCTGGCAGGCAAGTGGCCATTTTGAATGCAGGCTTTGTTGTTAGGCCTCCAACCATTTTGCCTACTTTTCAACCTTTATTTATGCCAGGGGTAGTGAGTCTTGCATGGGCCTAGTATTTCTGTGGGTTGTCTTGAATTTAAACATCATGGAGGCCATAGATGAATTGGGATTGTGCTGATTTTTCTGTGTTTTTCGATTTTTTTTTTTTGTAAAATTTTGTGTTTTTCGATTTTTGACCTGTTGTTGGGGCCTTGACCAGGGGTAGTGAGTGGTGCATGGGGCCTAGTCTTTCTGTGGGCTGTCTTGAATTTAAACATCATGGATGGAATGGGATTGTGCTGATTTTGCAGTGTTTTTCGATTTTTGGGGGTGTTCATGGGGAGGGACATGCCATGTGGCTGGTGGCCATTTTGAGTGCAGCTACAGGCACTGGCCATGTGCTGGCAGGCAAGTGGCCATTTTGAATGCAGGCTTTGTTGTTAGGCCTCCAACCATTTTGCCTACTTTTCAACCTTTATTTATGCCAGGGGTAGTGAGTCTTGCATGGGCCTAGTATTTCTGTGGGTTGTCTTGAATTTAAACATCATGGAGGCCATAGATGAATTGGGATTGTGCTGATTTTTCTGTGTTTTTCGATTTTTTTTTTTTGTACAATTTTGTGTTTTTCGATTTTTGACCTGTTGTTGGGGCCTTTTCACCAGGGGTATTTGAGTCTAGCATGGGCCTAGTCTTTCTGTGGGCTGTCTTGAATTTAAACATCATGGAGGCCATGGATGGAATAGGATTGTGCTGATTTTGCAGTGTTTTTCGATTTTTGGGGGTGTTCATGGGGAGGGACATGCCATGTGGCTGGTGGCCATTTTGAGTGCAGCTACAGGCACTGGCCATGTGCTTGGCAGGCAAGTGGCCATTTTGAATGCAGGCTTTGTTGTTAGGCCTCCAACCATTTTGCCTACTTTTCAACCTTTATTTATGCCCAGGGGTAGTGAGTCTTGCATGGGCCTAGTCTTTCTGTGGGTTGTCTTGAATTTAAACATTATGGAGGGCATGGATGGATTGGGATTGTGCTGATTTTGCAGTGTTTTTCGATTTTTTTGTGCTCTATAACTGAACTGATGTTCCTCTGTCTTCCATTTTTTTTAGGTGCACAAGACTCAAGAGAACCACCAGTGCCAGGAAGAAGTCCTGCAGCGGTGTGTGTGTGCAGCATAACGTCACGCGACGTCACGTCTGGCCTCAGACAACTCTACAATTCGTGCAACTGCGGCCTGCTGTCTGACCTGCTCTGAAGAAGATGGCCCCAAAGAAAGTTCTCCGTAGCTCCTCTAGCAAGAAAGTTGCTAGTAAGGAGCAGAAGAAGCAAGTTACCAAGGAGGCTGGTGTGTCACCCGCCACTTTTTTTGGGAGCAAAAAAAAAAGTACGCCTGCAGCAGCAGGATCTGCTGGGGACCAACCTGAGAGCAGCACCCCTGCTCCATTGGGTTCAGTGCCTCCACCACCACGCCAACTTAAGTCAAAGCCCTTGAGTGCTTCAGAGGCAGTCAGTGTACTTCTCCAATCACCATCGACCAGTGATGTTGGCTCATCGCAAGAAAGTAGCAGCAATGTCCCTGAATCAACACAGGTTGTTGTAACTCATCTGACAAGTGTTGAACAACCACAGCCGCAACAACAACACCATGTGCAAGTACACGCCCAAGTACATGTGGAAGGAGAGGCAGCAAAAGGAGATGCGCAAGCAAAGGTGCATGGACGTTCACAAGTGCCCACAATAGTTGTTCCTCCCGAAGTAGGGGCACATTTGGAAATCGACAATGAAGCTGAGGTATCATTGGAAGCCACTCCTCCTGATGATCATTCATTGTCTTCCACATCCCTAGCAAGGAAAAGATCAAGGGGGGTGTCTACATCTTCTTCAAGCCCACCTCGTTCTGGTGCAAGTGATCTGTCTTGGGAACCACGACAACTGCGGTCTGACAGTGAGGCAGAGGCACACCATGATCTGCCACCGGTACCTAAGCGTAAAAGGAAGGTCGTCCAAAAACTCAAACCTATGGAGTGTGATGAGGCTCAACAAGAAGTGACAGATACTGCTGGTGATGAAGCCTCTCACGATGACGACGAGCCAGTCATCACAAAGGTCACTGCAGCCCCACCGGGCATGCAGCAAAGAGACATTTTGACCCTATCCCGAGAAGCTGCTGAGCGTGATGATGATGTCGGCGAGGAGGCAATGGAAATGGAATCATTAGATTTGGAGTTAAGTAGTACACCAAAACCTACCGCTTCCATATTTCTTCCTCGCAAGAAGGTACCCACCTCGTCCTCGACCTCAATTCGTGGTGGTGAAAGTGCAAAACGTACTGAAGTTCGGCAATCCACATCCTCCACTTCATCTGTCATTAGCAGCAGGACCACCACCACCAGTATCGACGCCTCCTCCGGCGGCGGCCCCCGAAGACATTTCAAGTCTCCAGTTTGGGACTTCTTTAGTGTTTGCCCAAAAAAGGAAAACGTAGCCATTTGTAGCCTTTGTAAGCTTCGATATAGTCGTGGTAAGCTTGGTTCTAACTATGGTACCGGAGGCCAGAGAGGTCATCTTGAGAGAAGGCACCCTGTCGAATGGTTTCCGCACCTAGAGGCGGTCAAGAAAGCCGGAATTGCACGTAATGAAAACGTTGATTTGTCATCTGCTGATGACGAGGAGGTAGAAGAAGACGATCCAAACACTTCACTTACACCCAGTTCCCATGTCAGCAGCACACCCCATGGGAGCCACACTAAGAGTGTGGGAGAGAGTGAGACATCAATGCGGAAAAGTTCATCAGCGAGCGTAACTGGGTCGAAGAGATCATCATCCCGTAAATCATTGGTCCAGGGCAACATTAAAAAGATGTTGTTTACAGAAGCGCAATATGAACGCAACCACCCAATGACCCGTCTGTATAACACTAAGCTGGCTAAAATGCTAGCTCTGGACCTTCTCCCTTTTTCTTTTGTCGAAGGGGTTGGTTTTCTAGAATTAGTGACAGCGCTCTGCCCTAAATGGAAGGTTCCTAGCCGGTTCTATTTTGCCCGAGTTGCGGTTCCAGCACTACATGAAGATGTTCTGAAGGCGATTGGGGCAGCTTTGCAGAAGAGTGCTGTTCACACTATACATCTGACAACAGACATGTGGACCAGTGGCGCAGGCGCTGATTACATGTGCATCACTGCACACTGGGTCTCTTTTTCAGGGGCTAAAGCAAAGCTAAACTCAGGTGTTGACACTAACATTGTTTTTAAAGGTGCTCGGAAACATGCAACACTAGCCATGTTTGGTTTGGAGAAACGTCACACAGCAGAAAACATTTTGGATGTCTTTAACACAAAGGTCCTTAACTGTCTGTCCCCACTAAAACGCAAGGTTGGTTATGTTTCCACGGACAATGGCTCCAATATAGTTAAGGCCATGAGGGACGGTTACTATTTCAGAGTGCCGTGTTTGGCGCACTGTATAAACCTGGTTGTCCAAAAATTCTTGGGTAATAAACTCAGTGCAGCGTACAGTGTATTGGAGAACTGCCGAAAAATTTGCAAGCATTTCAGGCATTCTTTTAAGGCCCGCAAGCAGCTGAGGAGCATGCTATATCAATGTCAAATGCCAGTGAAAGCACTCATCCAGGAGGTGGTAACACGTTGGAACTCAACCTTCTACATGCTTGAGCGTCTGTATGAGCAGTATACGCAACTCGATCAATATTTCTTGAAAGAGGGTATAGAGGAGCTGAGGATGGGTGGGCCGCAATGGAACATAGTTGAAAGCCTAACACGCATGCTTCGTCCTTTTGAGGTCTTCACGCGTGCAGTCAGCAAGGAGGACTCTAATTTGGGAAAAGCTATCCCATTGTTGTACATGCTGGAGGACCAACTGAAGGAGGTGTGTTCTGTGTTTCGAAAAGATGACAAAAAGAAAGACTCTTCTTTGCTTCTGGCTGAGCAATTATTAGAGCTCCTACAAGGTGATGAACGTCTTCAAAAGATCCACTCAGAACAGCATTACATTTGTGCTACTATTCTGGATCCACGCTACAAAAAGGCGCTGGCAGGCAGAGCATTCTTTCCTTTTGCTGATGAAGATGTTACAAAGTACAAACGTTGGCTAGCCTTGTCAGCCAAGAAGTTTGAAACAGAACGGCTGGAAATTGAAGGAAATGGCAGTACATCAGCAGGCCATCCCCAGTCAAAACAATCCACTTCTGCACCTGTGGCTGTGGCACAAGTGACCTCTCAGCCGTTAAAGACACCGGCAACCGCATCATCTGCACGAAAGACAGCAGAAACATTGGAGGCTGAAGAGGATTGGCTAGCTCTGCGTGGGTTTGGTTCTCAAAAGGCCAGAGGCACAGCAAGAGCTACGCAAAGTGGAGGAACCTTGGAGGAGGACCTTGAGTCGATGGTGAAGGACTATCTGAATGACTCCACAGAGGTCTATGTTAATTCTGACCCATTGGCGTATTGGCATGGGAAAAAAGAATTGTGGCCACAGCTCACCAACCTGGCTTTAAACTACTTGTCTTGCCCACTCGCAAGTGTGTCTTCTGAACGGGTTTTCAGTGCGGCTGGTGGGATTGTAACTCCCAAACGGAGCCGCCTCTCGCCCAAAAATGTGGAGAGGTTAACAATGATCAAGATGAATCAGCACCTCATACCACCAGATATAAGAGTACGAGAGAGCGTGCCGGATGAAGAGGAGGTGGCCAGCACCATAGATGAGGGAATTTCTACTCTGTCAGGTGGCACTGACCTCACCCGGGCTGAATTCGCAGAGTATGATGACGAAGCCTTATTCTTATTCCTGGACCGTGATTCCGACTTCGAGCCCTGAAAATGAGACAACGAATCAATAACTTTCTTTTTCATCCTTATTCACTTTTATTCCTGTGTGTCTGTCTTTCTTGGTTGTGCACAGTTAATATAATTCAAACTTTAATCAGATTATCACAAAGACAAGCCCATCAGCAGAACTGTCTTCACTTGTTTGCTAATTTATTTGAAGGTGCCGCAGTCTGCATTCCTCAGGTTCACAAGTTCAGAAGAACATGCTCCTCTATCCTCCTCCTCCAGACTCCTATTTCCATCAAAGCAGAGGGCTGGTTTACGCCCAATGAAGAAAGACTCAGCACTTGTGGGGGTGTTGTTCTACCTCTTTGCAGGTGAGTTGACGGGTCTGGGGCCATTGCTGGGAAGCACTAAAAGTGGTTTGTGCCAAATCCGAGGCGGAATTTTTTTTGTGTTTTTGATGACTTGCTTGCCTTTGAGGTGCTCTTAGGGGGGGTTCCGTCTGTTTGTGGGTGAGTTTCATGGTCTGAGAGCATTGCTGGGACACTCTAATCTTGATTGCATTTGCTTTTCAGGAAATCCGTCGTGCCAACCCCGACTTATGGCCTAGCTACGCAGCGCGTTTGGACCGAAGGCCCAGAAATATTGCAAGTATGAGATTTTGCTTTTGGCCTGTTTGGGGGTGTTATGCTTCTTGGCGGGTGGGTTGCCGGGTCTTGGGGCATTCCTGGGAAGGTCTAATACCGGGTAGAAGTGGTTGGGACAAAATCCAGGCCGATTTTTTTTGGGCTATTTCAGACATTTTGCTCTATGTAGCGTTTTCGGGGGCCTGTTTGGGGGGCTTCCTGGTGTTTGCGGGTGAGTTTCGTGGTCTGGGAGCACTGCTGGGACACTCTAATCTTGATTGCATTTGCTTTTCAGGAAATCCGTCGTGCCAACCCCGACTTATGGCCTAGCTACGCAGCGCGTTTGGACCGAAGGCCCAGAAATATTGCAAGTATGAGATTTTGCTTTTGGCCTGTTTGGGGGTGTTATGCTTCTTGGCGGGTGGGTTGCCGGGTCTTGGGGCATTCCTGGGAAGGTCTAATACCGGGTAGAAGTGGTTGGGACAAAATCCAGGCCGATTTTTTTTGGGCTATTTCAGACATTTTGCTCTATGTAGCGTTTTCGGGGGCCTGTTTGGGGGGCTTGCTGGTGTTTGCGGGTGAGTTTCGTGGTCTGGGAGCACTGCTGGGACACTCTAATCTTGATTGCATTTGCTTTTCAGGAAATCCGTCGTGCCAACCCCGACTTATGGCCTAGCTACGCAGCGCGTTTGGACCGAAGGCCCAGAAATATTGCAAGTATGAGATTTTGCTTTTGGCCTGTTTGGGGGTGTTATGCTTCTTGGCGGGTGGGTTGCCGGGTCTTGGGGCATTCCTGGGAAGGTCTAATACCGGGTAGAAGTGGTTGGGACAAAATCCAGGCCGATTTTTTTTTGGGCTATTTCAGACATTTTGCTCTATGTAGCGTTTTCGGGGGCCTGTTTGGGGGGCTTGCTGGTGTTTGCGGGTGAGTTTCGTGGTCTGGGAGCACTGCTGGGACACTCTAATCTTGATTGCATTTGCTTTTCAGGAAATCCGTCGTGCCAACCCCGACTTATGGCCTAGCTACGCAGCGCGTTTGGACCGAAGGCCCAGAAATATTGCAAGTATGAGATTTTGCTTTTGGCCTGTTTGGGGGTGTTATGCTTCTTGGCGGGTGGGTTGCCGGGTCTTGGGGCATTCCTGGGAAGGTCTAATACCGGGTAGAAGTGGTTGGGACAAAATCCAGGCCGATTTTTTTTTGGGCTATTTCTGACATTTTGCTCTATGTAGCGTTTTCGGGGGCCTGTTTGGGGGGCTTCCTGGTGTTTGCGGGTGAGTTTCGTGGTGTGGGAGCACTGCTGGCTATATATACTTTACTTTGCAAGAGGTTTGAAGCAAATCCATGGTGGCTGAGGGGACTTAGGGCCTAGCTGCAGAGCGCGCGCGGAGTGATTTGGGAAATTTGTGAAAAAGTGACTAAGTCCCCATTTTTGTACTTTTGCTCTTTGGCTGTTTGGGGGTCTTCTACTCGTTTTCTCCTGGGTTGACGGCTCTGGGGCCATTGCTGGGAAGCTCTAATACCGGATAAAAGTGTTTTGGACCAAATCCCAGGCGGAATTTTTTTTGTGTTTTTGATGACTTGCTTGCCTTTGAGGTGCTCTTAGGGGGGGTTCCGTCTGTTTGCGGGTGAGTTTCGTGGTCTGGGAGCACTGCTGGGACACTCTAATCTTGATTGCATTTGCTTTTCAGGAAATCCGTCGTGCCAACCCCGACTTATGGCCTAGCTACGCAGCGCGTTTGGACCGAAGGCCCAGAAATATTGCAAGTATGAGATTTTGCTTTTGGCCTGTTTGGGGGTGTTATGCTTCTTGGCGGGTGGGTTGCCGGGTCTTGGGGCATTCCTGGGAAGGTCTAATACCGGGTAGAAGTGGTTGGGACAAAATCCAGGCCGATTTTTTTTTTGGGCTATTTCTGACATTTTGCTCTATGTAGCGTTTTCGGGGGCCTGTTTGGGGGGCTTCCTGGTGTTTGTGGGTGAGTTTCGTGGTCTGGGAGCACTGCTGGGACACTCTAATCTTGATTGCATTTGCTTTTCAGGAAATCCGTCGTGCCAACCCCGACTTATGGCCTAGCTACGCAGCGCGTTTGGACCGAAGGCCCAGAAATATTGCAAGTATGAGATTTTGCTTTTGGCCTGTTTGGGGGTGTTATGCTTCTTGGCGGGTGGGTTGCCGGGTCTTGGGGCATTCCTGGGAAGGTCTAATACCGGGTAGAAGTGGTTGGGACAAAATCCGCGCGGAAAAGCCTTTAGTTTTGGCACTTTTTGTAACTTAGGGTTCGTTAGGGTTAGCCCTAGCAGCAGGATTGCATGTGTATCGGGGTGTTCTAGATTTTTCAAACTGAGTTCTGGGGTCTTAGAGCACTCGTGAGAATGTGTAATTTTGGTTGCAAGTCATTTGAAGAAAATCCATGGTGGGAAAGGGGGGATTTGGCATAGTTAAAGAAAGCCTTTGCCACTATTCTTAACTTAGGGTTCGTTAGGGTTAGCAGTATTTCTATTGCATGTGTTTGAGTGGGGGGGATTTCGAGTCTTGGAGCGATGCTGGCTATGGCTACTTTTGCTTGGTTGCTTGCAAGTGGTTTGAATACAATCCACGGGGGGTAATGGGTAATTAGGGTACTTCGGCCTACTTTTACTTTCAAAGTAAGTTTTGTCTCCAGTTTTCTGCTAGGCCTCGTTTTTTGGGTGGGAGCACTGCTAGGAAGATCTATTTTTGTTCTAAAACACAGTTTACAGTACACCTAGCTTGAGGGGCAAGATCCGCTACATTAATTTGCCCATACTTACTTATCCTTCAAAAGGTGACTCAGAGTACGCACTTTCAAAAACATTGTACTGTCTGTCTACTAGGAAAAACAAATTGTGACTTTTTGCACTCCACAGCCTACATACCTTATATTTATTTATCAGTGGTGTTGTAATATTATATCACTTCCTGTTTTTCGTTGAATAATTACAGGCCGGGTTTCAGTCTCTGCAATGGGGAAAAAAGGATGGAGTCAGGCTTCACAGTAGCGAGCCACAATTCAGCATCAGGCAGGCAGTGGACAGGGTGTCTTCTGGTGACCAACATCGGTGGACGAAGCGTCGGCTGCAATGGAGGAGTGCCGCTAATAGGAGGATTTTTTTTCTGCGGGCAACTTACTTACCACTTCCAACAGGACCACTACAACCACATAGATACAGTATCCCTTGCCTTTTTCTCTGACTGTGACTGCATTTCTTTGCTCTCTCTCGGCTTCTACATTGATCCCTTAACACATCACTTAGTCCACTCCACTATCTGCACCACACATAGTCATTTGTAAGTGCTCCTACGTAATTCGCAAGTCGCAGCACGCCCCAGGCCGTAGAGGACTGGGATGGCCCCAATGATGAAGCATGTCACCAAGGGGCAACCCTGGTGAGTGAGGGGACACCTAGAAAAAAAGCAATTTCTCCTTTTCTATCTACTATACCTTCTGTCAGGTTACGCAGCCCCTAAGCGCCTACCGTACTATGAAACTACATTTCCCATGAGTAGGCGGGAGACTTGCAGACTATTTAGTGAGACTATATGAGAGTACCCTTGTATGTTAGGACATCACTTCACTGATGCCTGTCTTGTCTTCTCTTACAGGTATCCTTTCCCTGCTGACCCTACCTTTACCCATCCCACATTTTTTATTTTAGTTTGTTATTTTTCTCCCTCGCCTAATGCCTCGAACACCCTGTGTTTACACTTCTGGGTGTTGGTGACATTTGGAGGTGGAACCATATTTGCATCGACTGGATCACGGGGAGTAAACGTGACACCTTCCAGACCAACCCCATTGAGTGTTGTTGTGAATGGATTTATAGTGACCAGCAAGGCTCTCGGGTATCTGGCTACAGAGACCTTATGTTGAATATAGTTATCAATAATTCCACACAGGCCCTGTACTGTCGCATTCTTTCTTTCCACAGTTGTCGATGATATATTCTTACTCTGCTTGACAAAGAACCATTGCTAATGTGAAAGAACTTCAACCGAATTAGTAGTTATACTTTACCATTTGTTAGGCTACAATGTGGCACTGCTCTACTGTACTTCTGTCACCTGCTATATTCTCAGTTGTACCGTTGAATTGCTCAGGAGGACAAACCAGATTTCATTTTCTTTTTTTTCATAGGCATGCAACTGCCACTGTGTCACACCACTACTACCACCGCTATGAGGAAATTTTATCCGACCAAGATTGCCAACGTTATTCGGTGTTTCCCGTGGAGCCAACCCTGGGCCTAGCCCTACTTTCAAACACAAATTACAGGTAAGATAAGCGTTTGGTGGTTTGGGGGTATAATGGAGTATTAGTACGAGAGACGAGAGCCTGAAGGTAGTACTACTAAAGTCCTAGGACTCTTGGATTCACTTCACTTAGTCTGTGAGAGGCACTTAGTGTTGAAAACATTTGGGCATTTACACTTAAAGGAAGAAAATGGAACTAAACTTTCAGGAAAACAGTCAACGTTAAACCCCCACCCACCAGGCAAGCAGTAAAAAACAGGTATGCTCAGATAAAGTTTGAAAAAGTATATTTATATCCCTAACAAAATAATCTCCCGCAAGACCCTCCCTAACCCCAACGATTGTCCTTCAAAAGTCCCCAAAAACCCAACTCCCAATTCCCACCCCCCAAAAGTCTCTAAAAAAGGGGCAAGGGACACTATGGGTGGATGCTGTTAACTTTTTGGGCCAGGGCATCATGCTCCTCGCGGAGCAAGGCGAGCTCCTGCTGAAGGCGGGACACCATCAGGGTAGTGCGGCGCAGGCGTGCCTTCACTGCCTTGCAGGTGCAAGGCCTGTGAGAAGCAGCTGTTGGCCTTGCTGCTCGGCGGTGGCGTTTGCCTTTGGCAGCCCGGCTCAGTCTCGGTGGACCACTGTGCTGGGTCACGGTGGCAGCCGGTGAGGCCACGGAGGACGACGTTGTCGTTGTTGTCGACCGCACACTTTCCTCGTCCTCCAGGGCCACCAGCCGCCGATATTCCGCAACAGTGGCCTCGATTCTCCGTTGCCGGGCCGCTCTAGCCAGCTCCTTCCTCCTTGTTCGTTTGGAAGGAGAACCTATATGAAGAAAGAAAGACATAGTCTGTAACCAATGCTCTTTAAGATTAACTCAATCATTCAGCAGAAATGTGTGCTGCAGTACAACTAGCAACTTGCAAGCGCATTACATAACTATTGAGGCCAGTATCTATCTAACCTCACACTTCTTCATCCTTGCTCTAACATTAGTGGGAGTTTAAGGAACAAATTCTATGAGCACTGTGGACTTCCATTGGAGTCGACTATGAAAGTACACCAGTCTTATTCTTCTTCTTGTCTCTTGTTTTGGAAAATTGGTACGTTATTTTCTGCAAGCCGGCATAATGCCAGCGCGGTAAACTTGCACCCGAGAAAAAGAGACGCACGCCATGAGGAGTGACCTAGACTTGCGTTGCCGTTGCGTTACTGTACCCGTCCAGTACATGCAGGTGGTGAATCTCTTACTTTTCTATTACGGGTGGCACTGAGAATACTCTGTTACAACTCAAGGGCTACTGCTTAATTAATTTAACTTTCACCCTACAGTGGAAATGAGTACTAGAAATGGAAAATTGAAGAAGATAAATAATCTGATTATCTATCACTTCACATGGGATGTTTTTGCTTATATATGGGATGACTTTAGGTGCTTTGCTTTTTATTGAGTGACAGGCAGTGATACATCCACACATGAATGACTGAGTACTACTAAACTTATTAAGAGAGGTAGGGAGTGGCCACCATAATAACCGGATCTATGCAGTGCTTGCAATACAAACTACTGCTACTACTTATGGTAGTATTTGGACAAAATTAAAAGTTCTTTTCCTTGCCTTTCCTACACTGGAACGGACGTGCGGGTGCAGTGTTACATGCTCTTCAAAGTTACACTTAGTTCATCCACTGACCATCTACTCTCTCTAGATCATGGGTACTCACAAACTTTCTCTCAGGGGCTACATTTACAGTGTAGTTTGTGGCCGAGGGCCGCACTGGTGGGGGCGGAGTCAGAGGGGGCGGGGCTAAAGCAAAACGATAACTTGTGACCATGAGGTTGCACACAGGTCCCTGCAGCAGATGCCCTCATCCACTGAGCCACCAGACCCAGCATTTACATACATCTCTCTCCCTCCTGCTGTCCCTCCTGCCCTCCCTCCATCTCTCTCTCCCTCCTGCCCTCCCTCTCCCTCTGTCATCTCACTGTGTGTGTGTCTATCTGTGTCAGCCTTCAGCCCGGGTTGAGACCGCTTCCTCAACGCGCACACACAGACAACAACACCAAAGTACTTAACAGGTCTTTAAAAGACCATTAACATATTATTGAGGCTTTGTTTGTTTTAGCGCCCCTGCTTCTCCACCCTGACAATCACTGCTTGCCCGGCCCCACAGAGCAGAGGCTTTGTTCTATTTCACCTCTTTGTGGCCTTGCATCTCCACTCTGCTCTGTGGGGGCCGGGGGAGCAGTGATTGTCAGAGTGGAGATGCAGGGGCGCTAACAGGTGAAATACAAAAAAGCCTCTGCTCTGTGGGGGCCGGGGGAGCAGTGATTGTCTGCAAGGTCTGCGCACCGCCAAGGAAGGCTTGCCGGGCCACCACCGGCCCGCGGGCCGTACTATGAGTACCCCTGCTCTAGATACACATATGCTATCTAAGAGTCAGATAGTAGCATGATCCAGGTATATGGACACATACAGTTTCTGTGTCACCCACCCAGGCTGTTGTCCTTCCACCCATCATTGCTTCATCATTCACCCAGCCATGCATCTCATATTCTTGCCTTCCCAGCTAGTCTTCAATCTCAATAAGTAAGGAATATATAAGAGCTTACCTCTGGCCGCCACCACCGTCTCAACTCTCACAGCCGCCGCCGCCGCCTCCTCCCCTGATGATGAATTGCCCTCCGCCTCCGTGTCGAGCACCACCACCACACTGGCCCCGCCACCAGATGTTCCACCTACAAAGTACATTTAAGAATCTTAGAATAAAGCACTCACTAGTCACTAGTATTTGGTCTAGGAATGAAGACATGTGAAAACAATGTAATTTGTGACTGTCTACGTTAAAGTTAAAAAAAATGTCCCTTTTTCCAGGGAAGGTTGTCTTGCTGCACTTTTTGGCACAACTGATGAAGGCTGATTTTTTAACACGCACCATTTTTCTCCACACAGACAGAAGATGGACTTCTAACAACAAGATCAAGTTGAAACCAGGTGAGAGCTCGGCTCGACCACAAGAAATGTCTTCAATTAATCGTCAGCACTAACCACTTTTCCATTATCAGTTAAACGTTTAGTTTTATTATGACTTCATTTTAATAAATGTGTTTACTTTTAATAAAGCTTTTAAATTTAAATACAATCTGTGTTTTTTGGTCCTCCAGACTAGAGTGACTGAACGAAAGGTTTTGCAATTTTTGCAAGCATGAGTCCAGATAGAACACTTCAAAAGACATTATGGACAATCCCAGAGGACTGCACTAAGTTGATAGAGCTATTGCTGACTAGAATCATGGGAGTTTCGCCAACCGTGCAATCTTAGTTAGCTACACAGACAGACTAATAAGAATAATCTAGTAATACCACAGGGAGTCATAGTAGAGGCAGGATAAGAATTTAGATACAGTCTACAAGAAGAGCAAAGACAATTTTGAAAAAATTCAAATGAGGAACGCTAGGAAAAATAGGTACTAGTCTAAAATGAAAACTTACTGGGGCCAGCAGAGGAGCCCTCGCCTGCCCGATCCTGGCCCTGTTGATGAACAGCATCCGCCGCCTGCTGCTCCTGTGTCCTCCTCTCGCCCCTGGGGGGAGCTGACGTACAACATGAAAGAAAGAACAGAAAACATGGATGATTGTTGCTTGTCAATGTCAACCAAATCAAACATTTCAAAAGAACAATAACAAAATATTTCCGCGAAATTATATTGATTATGGTTACTTTTTATTTATTTGCGGACCTGTGACTTCGAAAGTCACGTAACTCACTAAACAAAGTACTGAAACGTTCACCTAGGACTGGCAGGCAGCAGTCCGCAGGCAAGACGCAAAGTGACAGACAAACTCCATTGTGATTTCAGTCAGATCAGTGACAACACTAACAGTTGCCTGCTACATTACCAGTCATTTAAATAGTCAAACTATCAATCCACCGCCACTATTTTTCTTATTGTCAGGGTTACAAAGGAAGGGGCAGATTTAAGCCCTTGCGGCTCTTTTGCGCCGTTCTTGCGTGACTTTTGTGACGCAGCAGCTAAACAAAAAAGGGCGCCATGGTGCGGCGTATAATATTATAACAACGTGACGCATTTGGGAGATGCATCCCGTTATAAAGCCCTGCGCCATCAGGGGGCGTTCCGGCGCAAGGGAGGGCATTCCTGCGCTGGAACACATCCTAATAGTGGCTGAGGGAAATCTACAAAATATCAATCAGTCACCTTTAGGACAATGATGCGTCACACAAACCCTGCACCTGCTTGAAGCAGACGTACGGCTTGACCCAGCATTGGGGAGATAGGGTACCCCAGAGCATTGATGGAGCTGCGCCATCGTTGCGACGCAACTCCAGCAGTAAAGCTTCGGTGACGTTTTGGGCCCATGGGGAGCCGCATTGCAAATACGGCGCACCATGTTTGGTGGTGGTAGCGGGCCGCACAATTAATGGCGCATCCCTGCTACTTTGCAGGGATGCGACGGTAATTGCAATTCTGCCCCTTAGGGGCATACTTACTTACGCGTTCTGGCGCATCTCCAGAGATGCGCCAGATCAAATGCGTCACGCAAAACTACCCTTGCGACACGGCAGATGTGCCTCATTTACAATGCGGCGCGCCCTGGCGCAAGGGTAGGCACTTGCGTGACGCATCTCGTCACGTAAGAGCGGCGCATCGCTGGAGTCACGTCGCCAACGCAATGCAACTCCAGTAATGCTCAGGGCCACCCAATACTTTACATGCTGTGTCAGTCCTTTCGCCTGCTTCGAGCAGACATAAGGAATTGAATTGACGTAGCAGCGTCGCAGAAGTGCCTGCGTTAAATCTTGTAGATTTCACGCAGGCAATTTTGCGAGGCGCACAGCCGCTGGACCGCCCACCCTGCGTACTAGGAACGCACCCATTGTGGTGCAGGCCCATGGCTTTATAACGTGACGCATCTCCCTAGATGCGTCATGCTGTAAATGACTTGCAGGGATGCGGCACGTTTACGCCGCTGTTGCGTCACGCAAGGCAACGTAAACGTGGCGCAAGGGGCTTGTAAATGTAATCTGCCCCCTAGTGTCTAGCATTACGCAGTTCTGTTAAGTACACTCATACATAATAGTTACTCAGGCCAATGAGACCACGAAATAGAAAACAAATAAGCATAGTAGCAACCCCACTGAGAAGGAGAGCAGTGCACCTGAAATGCACAGAAGATTTTGAAATATAATTTAACTACAATGTAATCGTCATCAGCGGCATTATTGGCTTGCTCCATGTAAAAAACAAATATTTGCAATACAACAACACAGAGCAGGAGAAAACATCATAGTAGTGAGTGATTAAATGCCAATGGCTACTACTACTCACCAAGCCCGGGGATCTCCAAGCCGAGCTGGTCCAGCAGGTCGCGCTCGCGGTCCAGGAGGTCCGTCCAGCGATGGGTGACCTGGCTGTAGGTGCGCTGGACCCCGTAGAGGTGGGATATGGCCCAGCACACCTTCTCCCACCGCTTCCGGCGCTCCCGCATGTTATAGCCGCCGGCCGCGATCCTGCCGCCTCCCGCGATGGTCCTGGGCAGGCGGCGCTGGACGAAGTAGACCAGCGCGCCCACTTCCTCCGGGCTGAATATCTCCCGGCGCGTCACCTGCTCCCCCCTCGATCTCACGCCTGCTGTCCTGCCACTGGGTCCAGCACTACTCCCCGCCGCCGCTGCGGCCCTCAAGTGCCTGGGCAGCTTCACGGCGCCTGGCTTGACCATGGTCTGGGCAGGTAAGGTAGGAAGAAGTAGAAAATTAAGAAAGAATAGGATAGGGAAGAAGAAAAGAAAAGAGTTTACAAAAGTAGTTTAAAAGTAAAGAAAAATAGCAGAAAAGACAAAAATATACAGCTAGGAAAAGAGAGGGATAGATAAGAAGCAAAATCGTAAAAAAAAAACTGAAAACAAGCAAAGGATGGGAAAGATATCAAGAGGATTAAACACCATGCCCAGACACAGGAAATGAATGAAAAACAAGATGGCCGGCGCCCGTTTCCGAGCGCGAAAGTCAGTCCGCGCGAGATTTTCCTCGCGATCTCGTGCGAACCTCTAGATTTCCCGCGCGATCTCGTGCGAACCTCTACTCGCAATGCGCTTACTGCGCGAGATTATACATAGCGGGCGGAAACGGAAATACGTCACGCAAACAAAATGGCCGCGCCCGTACTCGACCTTGGGGTAAATTCGCGTGTTGCGCTGCAAGCGGCTCGCGAATACTGCAAAAAAACTCGCGAAACAACAAGCCGCAAAAAAATAAAATGCTCATTCGCACGAATTGGCGGCTTCCGCGGTCGGTTTCGCACGACGCCGCGCCCCGCGAATAGCGCGAAAAAAACCGCAAAACGATTTCAGCAAAAGCAAAAGCAATGAGCAGGTGCAAAAGGTCAACCTCATGATTTGTAACGATTCTTTGTATTGCTTCCTGAGGGGGCCCTCCAGAATTCGGTTGCCTGCTTGCAACTATTGTGTGACCCTGCTCTGACCTTAACTGTATGCCACAAAGGTCCTGATTTACAGCTAAAGGAGCAGACAAGCAGGTGCCAGGCTGGAACTTTAAATTCTTTCAGTGACACATTAATTAGCCCCTAATTCATTATTGTCAGTTGGGGCAGGGCAGGTGTTGTAACTAATTTTGCAACAATGAAAGCACTTAGCAAGTGCAAAAGATCACTAATCAGGGCGCACTAAGGAAGCAGGTGCCAGCTAAAAAAATATTCTGTGACACATTAATCAGCCCCAAATTAATTCAGGTCACTTGAGGCAGGGAAGGTGTGCTTTGCTTTGCCGAAAATAATGTACACTGGACAACCAGAGGGTGTGGTGATGAAACAGAGGGTGGCATGGGTGGGCCAGAGGGTGGCATGAGTAGTCAGAGAGTGGCAGTGGTGACAGAGAGTGGCAGTGATGAAGAAGAGTGTCCCAAACAGGCTGGACATGTAGAAACAACAAGTTCGCAAAACTTGCGACCCGACAGGTAAGTTTGCAAATTGCGAAATTGTAAAAACCCTCGCGAACTGGCAGAAACACGGGCGAACACAAAAAAAAAAAAAAAATCCGCAAATTCGCGGGAATTCGCGGATTTTGCGGATTGCGAATCCGCAAATCCGCAAAATTCGCGAACGCGAGATCCGCAAAATTCGCCCATGCTTAGAACCATCAAGTTTATCAAAAGTAGCAGATTTACAGTCATGTCCGGTGCGAGAATACTCGCGTCTGTCAGACTCCTCAGCCGAGGAGCCACAATCATTCGAGTCCCAGATATTTCCGTCCCGTTCATCAGGATTCCAGTCCAGTCCGGCTTTCGCCACGACCAGACGTACCTTCCGCTTGCAAACACGACCACGGCGATTCTTATATTTGTATTTAGCAATACGAACAGCAGCTATTTCAGCAATAGTCTGATAAGTCTCGAGTTTGTCGGCAAGCAATTTATTCTGACATCTCAAAAGAGTGTGAGCATTCTGCACTTCAACAAACTTTTCTTCCATCTCCACATATTGTTTCTGTAATTTCAAAAATTTCTCATGTACAATCCTGTACGCAGATAAAACAATCCAACCTCTGCGTCGCAAAATAGGAAGCTCATCACCCTTCACAACCAGCGCTTTCTGCAAACAAGCAATCACATTAGTCGGATCCGCCGGTTCCAAACAAGAACTCCAATTTTCACTCAAACCAGTAGAATCGGCCCACTCACGGGCCAATGCCTCGTAAGGAGTTGATTCCCAGCCGGGAATTTCAACAGGCAATTTAAAAGTAGATTTCGACCTTCTTAAAAACATCGTGCCAAAAGAAAAAGATATATACAATTATAAACAAACAATATACAAAATGTACTCCGTACGCGCCAAGCGCAAACCAACAAGATAGAAACAACACAGCGCTAACAGGCTTACGTAAACGGTTCGTGACGCCAGATGTAACGACCGGATTTTCGGACCAGATAGAATCAGCTCACCTAGACACCACCAACCCAGCCGAAACGTAATCACCTCCCTCCTCAGGACCTACTTACCAAGGCACCTGGGTACCTACCTAAGGGTGGGGAATTAGCAATATACAAGCTTAGATCTTCTAAAACACCACACTCATACCTTATAGTCTCGCGCCAACATAGGCCCAGACTAGACTACCCTGAGGCAGTTCCAATTACTTACCATTACACACTGATCACAATCAGTGCTCACACAAGCCACAATCCTGTGGGTATAGGCACTGTGTCCCCCCGGTGCTCTCACTCTTTCACACAAGCCACAATCCTGTGGGTATACACATTGACCACAGTCAATGTTCTCACTAACGCCACTTTCCCTGGCGGCGATCTCACTACGCACCATGTCCTTCCGGTGCTCTCACAAGCCACAATCCTGTGGGTATACACATTGATCACAATCAATGTTCTCACTAACGCCGCTACACAACGACGATCACTGTCCTATGAATACCTTCAGCTCTCTCTCTCTCTGTTGGGAAGTTTCTCTATATATCTAATATCTAATGGGGATGTAATATTATAGGTTATGTGATAGATAGACAGTTCAATCCTCTCACACAAGAATGGCCAAATTACAATATGCAAAGGTTATTCTCTAATTCAAGTGCTCCATGCTCCCTTGCTCAGTTACCATTTACCCGGACGGGAGACGCATCCGTCCACATAACAGCATCTGACTAGAAGAAAGGTTAACTTTATTATAAGAAAACAACAGTTACACAATGGTTCACTAAGAACTGGGGTTCCTTTATTAAACAATAGTAAATTATAACAACAATATAATACTGCAATATAACATATAGCCTGAAAAGCAAAAGAAAGAATTAGAATGTGTGTGCACGCTAATAAGAAAGGGTTGACGTCACCTTAAGAGTACGAAGTCTGGACTCAGTTGTCATCTGGGTTCCCTTCTCGTCTGTGCCTTGGCTCATCTTAGGATCACCCCTGCAGTCACGGATACACGTCTGCACCACTATGCTCTGTTTCCTCTGCTCCCCTTCAAGTCACTGAAACCTCCTTCTTATTCTCTGTTTCGTTTGCTTCACTCTCGCTGTTCTGCACTACTCCTCTCTCCTCTCAATCACGGACTATCTTCACCTTCTAACTTCGATCTTATAACTTAGTTTCTACCTCTCTGGTATTCGTTCGCTCCGCTAGCTTCCTCACTCTGCATGCTCTGATCTCAGTATCAAATCTCGCCAGCTGCTCCAACTAAAGTAACTTCAATCTTTCTGAGAGAGTATCAGCCCTCGGTCTTTTTCGGACTTCAAAATGGCGACTGTCTGCCTTAAGTTGATTAACTGCAATAATGCTAACGACTAGCTGCCGTCTACTAACTGACTCCTGAACTCTCCGTGCTTTCGCTAATATGGAACCTTGTTCATGCATGGAAATTTACGGCCAGTAACCTGCCGCCCACCAAATTATTGTACCACCCCGTGACAAGGACACGTTCTCAGCCGGCCGGCCTGATGTTATGTCTTCGACACGAAGAAAAATACAGTCTTTCGATAAGGGCCAGCCTGAGCCGGTTCTCTCCAAGCGAACAACACCTTATAACTAAAACATTACATTTGACCTAAAAGCATCTCAAGCAGCCGAGGCAGAAAGAAAGATGGAGTCTCTCCCGTTCGAGGCCTCCAAGGCCCGAAACAAGCATAACTCCATTAGAAATATACTAGCAACCTTACAAAAGAACGGATTAATACTAATACTAAGGAATCTATCCCTTAACATAAGTTTATAGGCCCTAGAATAAAGAAAATGGTAGGGAATTACATCAAACACCTTGTAAATAGGCCAAGTCTGAGGTTCTAATCCTCCTATTAGAATGATAGCAGGCTAAAGTCACCTTCACTCAAAAAGGGGCAAAAAGCCCGGTCAGAACACCAGCTCACTGCCAAAGACGGATACACCAAGCACGTACGCCCCAGAGCTTGAAGTTTAACCGGGGCAGCTTAGCAATTACATCATAAGCGGCAAATCATCTCCAATACACTCCCCTTTGCTCATCCAGCAGACAGCGGTAGAGGCAAAAATCGACCAAGAAACAGCACTGCCTTGTGCATACGATGCCTATTTTCAAACAGAATCAAAAACTCAAGGCAACACCAAGGCTCACGTCACACAGGGAAAAACAGACCCCGTAAACTCCTCTCCAATCAGGGCAGACGGGAACTTATCCTCCTTGGACAGGGACATGACCTTCTTGGTATCACAAGAATGGAGCGAACTGGTGGCAACATATAACGTCAAGCAAAACACAAATAACATCAGCAAAAAGTGCTTCAATCATCCTATAGAGGGGACCCCACCAACACCTTTTGGGTAACTTTACTCAATACAATCCAACTGTCCTACACAGCACTTCAGTACCAATCGGATAAATTAGACCTTCAACTGACTGTGCTGCAAAGGCTAGCACAGGCCACTATGGGGATTGATAGAAAACTCGCAGAGCTTAACGGCCTTATAAAAAGAGGACAAGAGTCAGCTAAACTGTCTCTAAATGAAAGAATGGATTGCGTATGTTCACCAATTATTGATAAACTACCATCATTACCGACGATGCTGGGAAACCTCTTGGAAGACATAAAATTAAACACCACAAAGCTC
Organism: Lissotriton vulgaris; assembly: GCF_964263255.1. Classification (NCBI taxonomy): domain Eukaryota; kingdom Metazoa; phylum Chordata; class Amphibia; order Caudata; family Salamandridae; genus Lissotriton; species Lissotriton vulgaris. Next base: position 1,377,636,302 of record NC_141695.1, read on the forward strand.
TCCACATCAAAGGCCAGGTCAGCCAGTCCACTCCCCAACATAAGCCCACTAGGAAACGGCAACAACCCTGTTGGACCCGGCCCTTTTGGCAGGTTCACCCCGAGACGTTTTGCTTTTTCCTAGCCTGTTTCTGGAACCTGGTGGTGGTGATTTTAGGCCTCTGCGCACGTTTTCACTGTGGTATAGTGTAAAGTGCGTGAGCTCTCTGTGTATGTGTGGTGAGTGACCTGCCCTCCCATAGGAATGAATGGGGAATATGTATGCCCATGGTAGTTCCTGATGTGTGGGGAGTGCAGGGTCGAGTTTGGTATGTGCTAACTCATGAGATTGAATGCTGTGTAACGGTGTATGCGGCATGATTGTGTCTAGTGTAGAAGTGCCACTTTTAGAAGTTGGCATATTTGTGTAATTTGTGTCTGGCGTGTGATTGGCTGAGGCTGGCTGGTGAGCCTGGCTCCAAGAGTCTGGGAGGGTCTGCCCCGGTGGTGAATAGAGTGTTTAGCATGCTGATATGAGGGGAGGAGTGAGCCTGGGCCTGCTTGTGGATTGACCGTCCGGTTGAGGTTCCTGAATGAGGCTGGGTTTTCCCCACACAATGCTGGCTCCACCCCCTGGGGTGCGTCTGATGTCCCTAGCCTGGCCAGTGAAAGGAATTCCCTATAACCAGTTTTAGCTGGTTCTCACACTGCCTGCACCCTTTAGACAAAGGATTTTGAGTATGAAAAGGGTGCTGTGACACTCTAAAAATGTTCTTGTTTCTAACTTGAATCCTGCCAGGGGCGTGCTGCTGCTTGGGCCCAGGGGAATCCCTGGGCCCTGCCCAGCCCCTGGATGCCTGGAGGACTTCTGGGGGACCCCTCTGCCTTGCCTGGGCTGTTATGGGGACTTTGATTTGCCCTGGATACCTGATGGACTTATCTTGGATTCTAGAGACCTTTTGCTGGGTCCCCTTTGCTTCCCTTTGCTGCTGGACCTTGCTTGTAGCACTGGGGGAGTGCTTTATTTGAGACAGAGACCTTCTTTTGCTTCTTTAGCATCTGGGAGCGCTGTTGATAGTCCTAATGCGCTTGGGAGCGCTTTAATTGCGTTATCTTTGCCTAAGCACCTGGAAGCGCTTCATTTGCCACTTACAGCGCTTGAGAGCGCTTTTGTTGATCGCCCGATCGAGTGCCCACCTCGATTTAATATTTTAAAGAAGCCGGTACCCACCCGGCATTGTCCTCCAATTCACCGCTGCTGCCCGGGGCTTGAAATCGCCAGAGGAACACCGCCGGAGCTGCGGCCGAAGAACAGAAGGCGCCGCGCTCTCATTGGCGGGCTGCGGGAGGCTTGTCCTCTGAGCCGCGAGGTGATTGGGCCGCTGTTGGGGGTTCGTCTCGGTGGGCCGCGCTGCCATTGGCTGCCCACCGGAAGGAGAGAGACGCGTCATCTCCGGGGCTCCCGTGTACTGAGGGAGCCCCGGGAAGAGAAGCGGAAGCGTGGCCTGCTGCGGGGCTCCCATGTGCGGAGGGAGCCCTGGGAAGAGAAGCGGAAGCGTGGCCTGCTGCAAGGCTCCCGTGTGTGGAGGGAGCCCCGGGAAAAGAAGAGGAGGTGTGGCCTGTGACGGGGCTCCCGTGTGCGGAGGGAGCCCCGAGAGATGAAGAGTCGTGGCTGCAGGCACCGGCAGAGCTCCGGTGTCATGGAGAGCCCCACCGCCCAGGAAAGAGAAGAGCAGCAGCCGCAGTCAGCCGGTGAGTGGGGCCGGGAAAGGGAGTGAGGAGGCACTCTGCCGGTGCCTTCACCCTGAGCGGCCCCACTTGATAGCGGGCCGCTCCCACGGTTGCGGGGCATTTGTTCCTTTGAGTCCCCCGGAGGGGGGGGCTCCACCGAAGGCGCCAGTTTGTTCGTTGAGCCCCGAGAGGCTCACGCAGTCCCCCTTGATGTGTGGAGAGGCCCGTGGGGCCTTGCTTGATGCCGAGTCCCCAGAGGGGGGCTCCTACGACGCCACATGTTTCTGCAGAGTGCAGAGCCTGCGAGGCTCAAGGTGCATTTGTAGTTCAAGCCCTGAGCGGCTCCATGGCCCCACAGTTGTTTAGAGCCGCGAGGGCTCTGGGGGCCATTATCTCTAACATTTGGGGCATGTGATATGCCCTGAGCCTGTGTGGCTCCAGCATTTGGCCGCAGTGTTTGGTGTTAGAGCCTGTGTGGCTCCAGCAGTGGGCACAGTTTGCGCCTAAGGGTCAGTGAGGACCCTGTCGCAGTTTTGATTCCCAGCTGCCCAGCAATTAGTGGGCAGCTGCACCGTTTAGGCGCTTGGGGTTGTCCTCAGGTGCCCGGCAAGAAGTGGGCACCTGCAACGTTTAGGTTTTGTGACTGGCGCTGCATTGGCAGCGCGCCCTGACATTCTGGACACAGGGTTCTTTAGTCCCTTTATTAGATGGGGGCTGGTATGTGATTTTATTTAGGCGCAATGTGATTATCTATGTGATAGTAATTGCCTAATGTGAGTTTTGCGCAATGTGATGTGGTGCTAGGAAATGTATGATTACGCACCTTGATCTTACACCTCTGAATGTTTTTATGCATCATGTGTTTTTACGCTATTGAGTTATGTTCTGGCACCTCTGAATGTTTTTATGCATCATGTGTCTTCCTTGATTTTACACCTCTGAATGTGTTAGTTTATGCATCATGTGTTTTTCCTTCCTTACACCTCTGAATGTTTTTGCATCATGTGTAATGTGTTCTTACCTATACCCCTAAATGTATTTTATTCTTAGGTGGTTGTTCTTTCTAGTACAGGTGGTCCTAGTGAGGTCCTTGTTCCCTGCGTGACATTTCTCCTAAGGTGTTTAGGGTTGCGTAGGTGGTACTTACCTGTTACCAGTAGTTACTGGATGTGATCTATAACTGTTATTTTGTGCTATACTTATTCTACGTTCTAGAACTGCTATTTCTAAAAGTGTTGATTCTGACAGTGGCCCATGTGGCCCTGTCCTGTGTAAATAATCCCTTGTGAATATTGCCTGTGCCAGTTGGCACAATGTACATGTCTGAATTCTATCTGATGTGTTTTTACAATACAGAAGTTATTTTTATATAACCTTGTGGGGAGTTCCTTTTGTGGTGTGCCTAGGATGTTGTTGCTTTTGTGTGCTGGCGCAAATGCTTTACACATTGCCACCGGGATAAGCCTGTCTGCTCGTGCCAAGCTACCAAGGGGGTGAGCAGGGGTTATCTTGGTGTGTGACTCCCTTGTCCTGACTAGAATGGTGGTTTCTGCCTAGCTTTGGCGTCAGCCTTAGCCAACCAGAAATAGCCAGTTCTAACAGACCCAAATAAAGCCATCATGCAATGGTTACGGCACCAGCCATCAAACCCAAAAAACTTATCAGAAGAGTCTCCTCAGAATACTTTAACAAGAGGATACGCCGAGCAACTGGGAAGCCCAACGAAAGCGCGCGCCCGACGCAAACAAAAAAGAAAGGGCAGGAATAGAAAGCTAGCAGAAGCGGTCTGCACAGAAGAGAACTGTCAGCCAATTATACCGGAGGGTACGGAGTTACTAGGAGCCAACAAACACCACACGGAGTACACAAGTCCCTCACCTCAATTTAAATATTCATCAGACGTAAAGAGGCCAACCGCAGCGGGAACGGGAACCCAGTCATTCTCAAATGAGAAAACTGGCAAACAGATAGAGCAGAAGCCTCTGGGTCAAACGAACAACTCAACATTCAATAACTCACCAGAACTGGCCCATAAAGGCCAAAGTGAATGCCAAGCAATGACAATGCAACTGGCCCCGGATGTCAGAAAGCAGGACCAAGAGGAGCCTGACAAAGGCAGAACAAAGGTTATAACCATCGACTTCCCAAACACATGTACCTGCCAAAACATCAAGACCACTCACAGTGAACCAAAGGGGAACCCCCGGATAGAAAACATCACTAAAGCAGATAGTGGCCAGCCTAAGGATCAACCTCAGCGGGCGAGTCCCAACAGAAACCCCATAACATGCAATACCCAGTTCCCACAAGGGCTCAGCGAAAATTAGCAAAAAACACATCAGCTAACACAGCCCCCAGGGGAATCCGACTCGGATACAATCCTTTTCATTCCCGAGTTTAAATCCAGAGGAAGAGTGGATACTCTAAACAGGGGCAACATATTAAAGCTGATCAACTCAATCGACAAATTAAAAAACATAAACACTTCTGATCTGCTTGCAATCAAATTTCTTCCAGCCCCATATCCACATGGCAATGAAACAACAACGTACATATGGATAACAAACGAAGTAGCAAACTCAATCATGGAAGAATCCCTTAGATTCTCCCAGTGGGTAATTAAGCTTGAAGCAGCAAAAAGGCCCGCTTATCCCACTCTGCTCCTTGAAGAAAAAAACAAGAACGCCTCCAAACAGTTAAATCAATACTGAAAGGAGCACGCAGTTATTCCCCGGGACCGGATAAAAACATACCACTTCATCAATACTTAAGCTCATACCAGTCAGAACCACGGAGAACATCAATAACACGGACCATAGTTGGAGGTGACACTAACTGACAAAGAACACCAGCCTCAAATTTCAATCCTACTGTCCTCCCCAAAATTAAAATATGCAACTGGAACATTAACGGACTCTCAGACAAACTGGAGGATCCCAAAACATTAAATTATTTAAAATGGTTCGACCTGATTCTTCTCCAGGAAACGTGGGAAACAAATGACATACCACTACAAGGTTACACAACCCGAATGCTCTCTACTGCGGACTCCCAGCCTATCTGATCCACCGCCTCCAAGTCATCCAAAATGCTGCGGTCCGGCTGCTGTTCAACATCCCCAGAAGATCTAGCGTCCGCCAACCTCTCCGAGACCTTCATTGGCTTCCAGTGGCTCAAAGGATCTTATTCAAGATCCTTGTGTTAGCATACCGTGCACTCCACCTAACAGGCCCTACCTATTTGAGAAAAAGATTTTCCCTTTATGCCCCCAACCGCCCTCTCAGATCAAGCAATCTTCATCAAATGACTGTACCAAAGTTCAAATATAGTAGGCTTGGTGGACAATCCATTTCTGTTAGAGCAGCGAGAGCTTGGAATGCCCTCCCCCTGCAACTGAGAACAGCCCCTTCCATCATGGCATTTAGGAAAGGCCTAAAAACCTACCTCTTTAACACCAACGCCTAATGGCTGTCCCTCTTTTGCATTTACTGTGATCTACCCCCTTCCGTTTCTCTCCGCGCCAGGATACTATACTATTTAGTAGCAGAGCGCGTTACAAAAGCCTCTATAATAATAATAATAAATGCACCCGGCAACCAGAGGCTCTCAATATGGCCACAGTTCCGGCGGCCTGGCGACATTCGCCTCAATATCAACAATTGGGGCAACGAAGCAATAAAAGTAAGCCTTACCCCTCCAAATGCGATACAGGCATTATCAGTAACAATCACAAACAATCAGATAACCCATCAGTTGCATATCATTAACATATACATACACCCGAAGCATAGACACTCGAGGTCTAGGGAACTCGTCAAAGAACTGACAAGACTTATGGAGGACAGGGAAATGGAAAACACATTTATGGCAGGTGATTTTAACCTTCACCTCTTCGGAGACAAACCAAGAGATGACATGACAAAGGAAATGGATACTGTCTGGGAAATCCCAAGTCAATCAATTCTGTTTCCAAACAAACACACAAACACCTTATTTCAGCTACTGAAAGACCTGGAGCAGCTAATTTGAGAGTACTTAACGGACGATTCACAGAGGATATCCCACCAGCTCCAACATATTTCTCCTCAAGTACTTCTTCACACCTCGATTACATGCTAACGACACTACCACTGTACAAGAAAATCAACTCGTTCAAGATAGGTGAAATGGCTCAAAGCGACCATCTGCCACTAGAAGTTAAATTAGGTGTGTCTAGCGAGAATAAAGCGGTGGAAAAAAGATACATAGGCACAGAACACACCGCCAATTAAAAACGAATAAGGTGCAAGACCACAGAGTCTGAAGAACTATCTATCAGTGCAAAAATAATCATACACCAGGCATCCTGCTCAAATATAAATCCGTTAAACGCCTGGGTAAATTTTGTAACAGAATTGGGAGCCAAACATGCTACTGAGCTAAAAACCCAAAAAGGGAACAATACACGGTCCTCACACGGAAGAGCAAAAACTTTAGAGATAAAAAACATAAAACGAGAAATAAAAAAGATTTTAAAACAGCTCCGAAAATAACCTAATAAAGAAGTCCCTCCAAAGGAGCTCCGCATCTTAAAAGCACAACTAAAAAAGTCGACCTGGGAAAGAAAAAGACAACAGAATGAAGATCTATGGATAAAAATTGTCCACAGCTCCAAACAAAAGAACAGCTCCAGTTTCTGGAAAATAATCCACAACCTCCAACAGCCAGGCCACAAAGGCATTAACTCCAATATATCAGAAACCGACTGGGCTAACTACCTATCAGCACACTTCAATACAACTAATTCAAAAATGGCCAACTCTGGAGGGGGAGACTGGCTAGACGACGTGCACCAGAGTCTCAACCAGACCAGCACACTTAACAATGAAGAGATCCTAGTCCACAAAAGGAAATCATCACTGTCCCACAATTCAACCGCGGACAGAGACCCGTCAATAACTATCAATTCATTAGTAAACATAGAGGATAATCTACATTCAGAAACAGCAGACAAGATTAGAAAAAAAATCTCAAAAGGCAAACTTGAGGGGGCCCCCGCCCCTAATGGAATCCCGCCAATATTATATAAAAATGATGCTGTTTTTCGGAGTAACATCTTGGCACCAGTCTTCCACAAAATAAGGGAAACAACAACCACACCAACATCTTGAAGAGGCTCGATAATAAGCCCAATTTATAAAAAGGGCGCCAGGAACGACCCAAGCAGCTATCGCCTCATAGCCTTAATCGATACCGAGGCAAAGTATTATGCGGGCCTCATCTTGGAGGATTTAACATTTTGGGCAACTGCAAAGAACATCATCCCAGCAATCCAAACTGGATTTCGCAGTGGCCAGGGCACTACGACAAACATGACGCTAACTCTCTAGGCAGATGCGGCAAAAGTCACCAAGAGCTCTCTGTTTCTGTGCTTCATCGATTATAGCACCGCACTTAATCATGTAGACCGCCATAAACTCTGGCAGAAACGGAACAAATGGGGAATTCCAGGCCCACTCTTACAGCAGCTGATAATGCTATATACCAACACCTGGGTCAGGATCAAACTGGGATCCGGTACGCACCTCTCAAGAGAAATCAGGACCAGCAAAGGACTGAAACAAGGCTGTGTCCTATTCCCTAAGCTGTTTAACATCTTCCTTGCAGACCTCCCTGGCGAGTTGGAGACAGCCAAATCTCACGTACCACGGCTGTGTAATATCACACTGTCAAATCTTCTCTATGCAGATGATTTAGTCCTCATCAGCCGATCCCCTATCGGCCTCCAACATCTTTTGGACAAAACCAACGCGTTCTCCATAACCAACTCATTAACAATAAATTTAAATAAAGCAAAAATCATGACAATGAATTACCACAGAAAACGGAATTTCACATGGCTTCTGGACGGACAGAGGCTAGAGCAGGTAGTCTCTTATAAATACTTAGGTGTCATACTAGATTGCAACGGCTCATTCAAACAACAACTAGAGGCAATCCGTCGGAAGGGCATGACATTCCACCTATCAATAAAGCCACTGCAGAAAGCTCTTCCGGACCGGACACTGGGCCCTCTCCTACAGGTAATAAGAGCTCGCTTACAGCCAATGCTCACGTACAGCAGCGAATCGATGCGTGGCAAAGACGTGACGACATTAGATAACACCATTAGTCGAGCATACAGGGCACTATTCCACCTGCCCACCTATTCATCACCCGCTCAAATCCGCCTTGAATTCGGATTGCAGAAACAAACGGTGGAGAGAAGAGGCATATGCATAAAAAATTGGCGGAAAATCAGAGATGCTGAACATGGATCCTTAAATGCCCACCTCTGGACTGAACTGTCCATTCGAGATAACTCACCAGCAAGGAACTACCTAATGGAATCACTGGAGACCTTAGGATTAACAAACCTAAGGGAGTCACCAACTGACACTGGTACCTTCAAAAAATGGTATCGAAAGTCACCAAGATGGTCTCATCTATTGAGGACATTGCCACCCTAGCCAAGAGAGCACACAGATGGGTGGTGTTGAAAGGCTACACAGCTCTCAAATAACAACGATTCAGAAAAGGGGGTGGTGATGAACAGAGTGTCTGAATTAAGCAGACCACTCCTACCCAGTCCAAAGATCAGGGCTTGATCCATCACCGTTTTTAGCTCACTGCACCATCCCAGCTCAGAACCTGGCTACATGCAAATTAGTCTGTCCCTGGCCCAGTGCGTCATGGGAACAGGGCAGATCAAACTACCAAGCCAATTCTTATACTGGAAAGGAAACAAGCTTCCGGGGACCGGTTTCTGGCATTACAGCCGTCTTCGGCCCGGCTTGCTTGAATCCTGATGGTGCAGTGAGCAAGGAATCATGTCTGAGCATACCCTTCCACGCTTATGGTGGACAAAACGATTCAGAAAAGGGGGTGGTGATGAACAGAGTGTCTGAAATAAGCAGACCACTCCTACCCAGTCCAAAGATCAGGGCTTGATCCATCACCGTTTTTTAGCTCACTGCACCATCCCAGCTCAGAACCTGGCTACATGCAAATTAGTCTGTCCCTGGCCCAGTGCATCATGGGAACAGGGCAGACCAAACTACCAAGCCAATTCTTATACTGGAAAGGAAACAAGATTCCGGGTACCGGTTTCTGTCTGGCTTGGTAGTTTGGTCTGCCCTGTTCCCATGATGCACTGGGCCAGGGACAGACTAATTTGCATATAGCCGGGTTCTGAGCTGGGATGGTGCAGTGAGCTAAAATACGGTGATGGATCAAGCCCTGATCTTTGGACTGGGTAGAAGTGGTCTGCATAATTCAGACACTCTGTCCATCACCACCACCCCCTTTTCTGAATCGTTTTGACCACCATAAGCGTGGAAGGGTATACTCAGAAATGAGTCCCTTGCTCACTGCACCATCAGGATTCAAGCAAGCCGGGCTGAAGACGGCTGTAATGCCAGAAACCGGTCCCCGGAAGCTTGTTTCCTTCCCAGTATAAGAATTGGCTTGGTAGTTTGGTCTGCCCTGTTCCCATGATGCACTGGGCCAGGGACAGACTAATTTGCATATAGCCGGGTTCTGAGCTGGGATGGTGCAGTGAGCTAAAAAATGGTGATGGATCAAGCCCTGATCTTTGGACTGGGTAGGAGTGGTCTGCTTAATTCAGACACTCTGTCCATCACCCCCCCCTTTTCTGAATCGTTTTGTCCACCATAAGCGTGGAAGGGTATACTCAGATAGGAGTCCCTTGCTCACTGCACCATCAGGATTCAAGCAAGCCGGGCCGAAGACGGCTGTAATGCCAGAAACCGGTCCCCGGAAGCTTGTTTCCTTCCCAGTATAAGAATTGGCTTGGTAGTTTGGTCTGCCCTGTTTCCATGATGCACTGGGCCAGGGACAGACTAATTTGCATATAGCCGGGTTCTGAGCTGGGATGGTGCAGTGAGCTAAAATACTGTGATGGATCAAGCCCTGATCTTTGGACTGGGTAGGAGTGGTCTGCTTAATTCAGACACTCTGTCCATCACCACCCCCTTTTCTGAATCGTTTTGTCCACCATAAGCGTGGAAGGGTATACTCAGATGTGAGTCCCTTGCTCACTGCACCATCAGGATTCAAGAAAGCCGGGCCGAAGACGGCTGTAATGCCAGAAACCGGTCCCCGGAAGCTTGTTTCCTTCCCAGTATAAGAATTGGCTTGGTAGTTTGGTCTGCCCTGTTCCCATGATGCACTGGGCCAGGGACAGACTAATTTGCATATAGCCGGGTTCTGAGCTGGGATGGTGCAGTGAGCTAAAAAACGGTGATGGATCAAGCCCTGATCTTTGGACTGGGTAGGAGTGGTCTGCTTAATTCAGACACTCTGTCCATCACCACCCCCTTTTCTGAATCGTTTTGTCCACCATAAGCGTGGAAGGGTATACTCAGATGTGAGTCCCTTGCTCACTGCACCATCAGGATTCAAGCAAGCCGGGCCGAAGACGGCTGTAATGCCAGAAACCCTTCCCCGTAAGCTTGTTTCCTTTCCAGTATAAGAATTGGCTTGGTAGTTTGGTCTGCCCTGTTCCCATGATGCACTGGGCCAGGGACAGACTAATTTGCATATAGCCGGGTTCTGAGCTGGGATGGTGCAGTGAGCTAAAAAACGGTGATGGATCAAGCCCTGATCTTTGGACTGGGTAGGAGTGGTCTGCTTAATTCAGACACTCTGTCCATCACCACCCCCTTTTCTGAATCGTTTTGTCCACCATAAGCGTGGAAGGGTATACTTAGATGTGAGTCCCTTGCTCTCTGCACCATCAGGATTCAAGCAAGCCGGGCCGAAGACGGCTGTAATGCCAGAAACCAGTCCCCGGAAGCTTGCTTCCTTCCCAGTATAAGAATTGGCTTGGTAGTTTGGTCTGCCCTGTTCCCATGATGCACTGGGCCAGGGACAGACTAATTTGCATATAGCCAAGTTCTGAGCTGGGATGGTGCAGTGAGCTAAAAAACGGTGATGGATCAAGCCCTGATCTTTGGACTGGGTAGGAGTGGTCTGCTTAATTCAGACACTCTGTCCATCACCACCCCCTTTTCTGAATCCTCAAATAACAACAGTATCTAATAACGGGACTCACACAGATAACAAAAAACAAGTTCCTCAATATGCGCCTCGGCAAGATACCCATAACGCCTCACTTAGCACCCTGGAAAAGGGAAAACGCAGCAAATCATTGCCGACTCTGTTCTTTTGGAAAAGAGGACCTCATACACATTATTTGCATCTTCACAAACCTTCTGGACATAAGACGTTCCCTACTTCGGGCCCTATGGAACCAGAAGGGCATAACAAGCTGCAGACAGGCTGTGATCTTTGTTTTAATCCCGAAGAAACCCAGCTAAACTGCAGGATAATAAAAAAATGTTGACATAGTGGCTAGTAAACTAAAAGAAACAGCCACAGGGTCTACCAGAAGCACTAGCCAAAACAAAACAACTGCATGCACCTAGTCCCCCTAGGTTTGATGGACTGTATTAATCCAAATTGTGACTTTTAACATTTTAATTACGTGAATCTACCCGCCCATTTTAAGCTTTATCTTTTGCTATTGACTGCCTTTTATACAACTGTACGTTTTAAAATTGTGAGTTTTTATTAACTGTATACAATAAACTAAATCTGAAATCTGAAATCTAGGTGCACACAATGTGAAGTGATAAGGGCATAGAAAAGATAAGTGTAGGTGATGTGCAAGGGGAAGGTGATGCGCATATATACATCAACAATCAGTGATGACGACCTATCCTGCCAGATGTCTGGCATATGCATGAATGATAAATCATAACAAAAAAGATGCAGATGTACATTCTCTGGCATCCAAGTTTGATACAGAAATGGAAACAAAGTCAACGTTTCGACCCCTATAAGAACCAGCTGACTTTGCGTCTTGATAGTGGGGTCTTCATCAGGACCACAATTGGGGGGTGGGCACCTATGAATAATAGTATGGAGTTACTGAGGTGGTGTATGAGTCATGAACATATCAGCCAAATTGCTTAAGTAAATCACCAGTTGCAGCATGAAAACTTCAGGCTGGAAGTTAGTAGTGTGGGCCTTGTAGGCTCTTACAGGGGGAAAGAAGAAAGGAGACAAAAAGGTCCACTAGGATCAGTGTTCCAACTAGTGGATAGGAGGCAGCGGCGGTTCTACCATGGGGGCGTTTGGGCGCCGCCCCCCCTGCTTTCTCGCCGTGCGAGAAGAAGGCAGGAACAAATGGTAGTTATTTATTTATAACTACCATTTGTTTCTGCCTGCCCTTCTCGCACTGCGAGAAAGCAGTCAGCAGAACAGAAGGAACTTCCTTGTACTCGAGCCTCAGGGCAGGGGGGAGTGGCTTGGGGGAGCAGCTTGCCCACTGTTGTTAATACTGACTGTTTGGACAGCCTGAGAGGCTGTCCAAAAAGACAGTATTAGCAACAGTGGGCAAGCCACTCCCCCCAAGCCACCTCCCACTCTCCGTTCTGCAGGATGCAGAATAGGAAAAATGACGCGGTTAGGGCAGCCGGCCTAACCAATCAGCGCCGGCTGCCATGGAGGGGAGGGAGGCTGCCTGCAGCCTTCAGTGACGACGAGAGCCCACATGACCACGTCACACGCAGCGGCGGCATTCTAAATCCAGGACGGCGGGAGTCTGCAGTCTGGGGATGGGACTCGAGTTGGGAGTCAGCGCGGGAAGCCATAGCCAAGGTAAGTTTTTTATATTTATTTGCCAAACATGTGTTTTGCTTAGCTTGCGCGGTGAGGGTGTGCAGTGGAGCTGGCATGTTGTCTCCTGGCGCACCTTAATGGCACTTCCAGGACCAGGCCTGATAATGAAACCTCCGCGCAAACCCTGTCCTTTGAAAGCAAGACTTGACGAGCACGCCTTATCTGATGTGCGCACACTGGGGCAGGGTTCGCGCGCTTCAGGAGGGGTTCAGTTTATCTAACAAATGCTGTGTGTTTAGGATGGGGCAGGATCTTTCAGGGTAGGGTTCATCTTGTGAAACCGTGGCCCTAACTTCCTATCGTGCTGTTGGTCACAGAGAAACCTAAAGCGGTGCTGCCTTTTCAAGAAATGTTGCCAAAGAACATAGATTTGCAAGTAATCTATAATTTTCTGTGTCAATGATGTCAAATCAAGGCTTTAGCAGCAGACACATGATGTAGAAGATCTTGAAATTATGAAAGAATGACCAGTTTCGAAGACCGCATTATGAATCATTCTTGCACGAGCCACAGTGGAACATAAAACAGCCAAAGGGTGGGGGTCAGAGAGAGATCCGCACTTCCCGGTTAGATTCCACTTAACCATCATATTATGCAGAGGAAAGTAAGGTGAAGGCTTTGTGACAGCACAGTATTTGATTTTTCTTATGGTATTTTGGGTTTCTTAACCACCAGGCTGTTGCTTGATATGTATGAAGAGATCTAATTTTTACCCATACTTTTGCTGTGGATGTTTAGATTAATGTTTACTGAGAAGCATGATACGGCAGAGTCCTAAACTGCCTTTTACACTCACTTTTGGTGCAGCATTGGTTGTCGGGATCTGTTTTCAAGGTGCACCATTTGAAAGGGCCCAGCAGGCTCACCAGAGGTCACTTATCCATACATGTTACGCCCTACCACTTTCAAATGTCACCAGCCGCCACTGATAGGAGGAGTTTAAAAACAGAGCTAAAAGTGGCCATGACTTACTCAGTTGGCGCAAGTATGCGTTGTGTGAAAGCATGGTTGATCAGTAACCTTTGGTCCACGATACCGCAATATCTGTGGTAGATCCGCCATGGTTGATCAGTAACTTAAGGCTGTAAAAGTATATTATGTCAAGTTCTGGATTAAGATTTGTTAAACAGGCTAGTAAGCTTACACAAAATAAGAAGCGTGGAAAACGTCAGCTGAGCATGTGTTATTAAGAAGGAGGATAGCAACGCAGCAGCGTGCCGCATTGAAGGACAGTTAATCCTATGCCTGCCTCAGAAAGTGGCCTTTATTGGTGTAGAATAATATGCCTGTAACCCAAGGTTGTAGAAGTGTTCTATCATGTTCTGGTATGCCTACGGGAGACTAACTCCCAAGCGTGGAGAAAGTAGGGAAGTTGTTAAATCAACAAGGAGGTTAAGTCAGAAAACAAAAAACATCTTCCCATATATGTTAATAAGAGGCAGCGTGCCGCATTGAAGGCCTAATTGGCGGAAAGAGAACGCGAATGCATCGAAACCGGTTTAAAAACCATTCCGTGTTTATAGACAGCTCAGAGGATTTAAATGGAAGCAGACGCGGTAATTACACTGTCAGTAGAAAGATGTGTGGCCTATTTAGCATCTAGGCGCGCTTCCGTTACAGAACCTGTTATTCGATTAAACGCATAAAATGTGCCGGACCAAGGGACATACCTGATGGGTGCATGAAGGCATCTTGGCTGCTAGCACCGTCAGGGTGTCACGTGTCAGGTTTATTTATGCTAGTAATCAGCGTGCACGTCGGGCCAGTTCAAAGTAGGCTTCACGGCCTGTTTATTGTCGGCTGATGATGGGGTGAAGTCAAGGTTGCCCATTCACCTGCCCATAGCATGGAAATAACTGTCTGTCAGAAAACCCACATACTTTAGAAGAAAGGCGAGCGCAATTGTGAACAATAATAAAAACGGCAGTTGGGAATATATTCAAAGCGTTCTAACTTCCATGCTAAAAACTTTCAATTATCCACGTAGGTACTGGAAGTTTTCATGAGGTATTGACTTCTACGGCTACACATATCAACGTAGGTACGGGAAGTTTACAAAACATTGGTGCCATAAAGTAACACAAGACATTGCCATGGGGGAATATATTAGCACTATCGCCAATGACCACGTATTCTATTGTATTGTATATTGGATTTATATAGCACTTATCACCCAGGGGTCTCTAAGCGCTTGCCTTGGGAACCCGTCCTGGCTTTTCCCTGTGAGATAGCCCCTACAGGGCATCCCCAAGGTGAAAGCCAGGCATCCCGCCGCAGGGGCGTTGTGGAGATTAAGCAAGCTATTGCCCAGAGTTGCAGAGTGTGAACCCATGATTAGGTCAGGCACCGAAGCGAGAATTATCGAGTCCGTGGACATTTGAGCTCAAGACCCTGCCGCATCGGGAATTGAACCCTGGTCCCGGGTTTGACCTCTGCTTCAGGGTCTGCCTGCTCTAACCAGTGAGCCACACATCTAAACTACGTAATAGACACAAAAATATATATAATCGTTTTTTGGGGGGTATACGAACTTACTCCTGTGATTCAAAGGTAAGGGTAATTCTGTAAGAGCAGAAATATGCTGTCCAGTATGGAGACCTGGCGCACAATCTAGGAGTATATATTTAGCAACCAGAATATGGTCATACTTTAGGTTCGCAATCTCGTAATACATGTTCCTGTGGGAACCTGACCTGTTTCTGTATTTGGTTCTGACCTTGAGGTCTGCCTCTGTCCCACCCCTGGCCTTGTTGAGGCGCAAGCTGAAATACAAGGTTCCACTCGATGCTCAAAGTTCGCTGCATAAATCAGGAGAAGCTGGTTGCTTTGTGACCAATGATCAGGACCGGGGCTCGAGTCGGGGTACCACGCGGGTGGATGGCGTCCCCCCACTTATTTTACTGGGAGCTCGATAACTGGAGCAAATGGAGCCACACATTCACCCTTTGGCCTCTCTGGGCGAGATCTCGCCCCAGAGAGGCCAAAGAGTGAATGTGTGGCTCCATTTGCTAAGGGGTGAGCGAGGGGAGGCAACAAGTCTGATGGTGCAAGCCACCTTTCATGATGTCACTTTCTGTCGTGACGTCAGCGCCCCTGCCACTTCTTTTTTTAGGACTTGTGCCCTGATCAGGACAGACAATTAGTTGTTGGTTCGTCATATTACTCCTTAGATCAATTGGCTTTGACCAATCGACCAGCAGCAAGCACCACCACTACTCCCAGGCTGGACCCCAGACTACCTTTTCCAAAATGTAAATTTAAAGAAAATCTTCACATAATTCTTAGCCATATACATCCATTTTCTGTACCCAGAATAGCATTATCAAGATCTTCATTTATGGAAGATTAACTCATCTGGTAAGCAAACAGCGAGCCCTTTTTACTGGGGCTAAAGCATTGAAAGGTCAATTCGTCTAGCCTGGTCACAAATGATGAAACGTAATTTTACACTAAAAAAGTTTCAAGTTCTGAAGAGGTTCACTTAATAACTCGACTATCAAAAAGTATTACATCTGTTATGCTTTACCATGTTCTTCTGTTTTTTTATATGTTATCAACAATAGACCAACGTGGATTTGCTATTATGCTATTGAAACACGTTTTGTTGAACCTTAAATAAGTGTTTAAAACCAGATGAAGTCATAAAATAATTTGTGGATATTTACCCCCCTTATCCCGAGACACCATTCAACTTGTTCCAGAGCCAATTGGGCTGCGGTATTATACTGAGACCCTTTCCAACCTTGTGGCTAACCAACTGCTTTAAATGAGCAGGTAGTGTCCGGAACTGAACACCTGCACTTCTTTAATTTGAGAGAGGGAGTACCTGCACCTCTCAGCACTGCTGCAAAAGATTTAATGGGAGAGTAGCAAAGATTCTCAAGAACAAGCTGATACCCCAAATAGTGAGTACCTGCACTTCTATATTTCCATTTAAATCACTGGGCTAACTTCAAGATGATGGCTAATTTCTCTCACTGTACCTTTCCTGATAGTAGAGTGCTTATGTGTGGTGTTTGATCAGTACTTAGTGTGTGCAAAGTGTTTGGTCAGTGTCGCGGCGGGTTCTTTTTAGTAGAGTGTGTGTGTTTGTGGGGTGTTTTGTCCTCCCTCTCTCTCCACGTACTTTACTTCTCCTTTTCTCTCCCACACACGCACGTGCGTACTATCCTACCCCTCCCCTCCCTCTCCCGCGGCCTGTCAGACCCCGCGTGCCCTGCTGTTGTGCCTGCTGCAGCGCTGCAGAGATTATCAGAGGGATGCCACGCGCTGGCTAAGCTCCTGTCTAATGCTTGTGAGGTCCTGTTAGGCCTTTCCCATCATGCAGGGGCGGGGACAGGGGATGCCCCCTCCACTGAGAGCTCCGGGGATAACCGTGATCTGCTTAACGGGGTGTCCCAGCGACATCCCCTGCCAGCACTGGCTTAGTTCCAGATGATTTCTGCCCCCCCCCCCAAGCTCGCCCAATCGCGGTCCACAGTTTACAAGAATGAAGGTCCAATGAAAAAGAGGCAGAGCAGTAATCAACTAAGATTCTGAGCTCAGTTTGTTGTTTTTGTGGCCAAAATTACATGCGGAATCTGTACAAGGCCTGCCACAGAGCTGTGACCTATGGCATCCACTGCTTCTGAGTTACTGGGATGCATGCGCAGCTCCACCCATGACCACTCCTCACCACGTGCCCGCTTCCCTGATATCCGACAAAGGTCAGGGCTAAACCTTTATTACGCAGGTCAAGTCTTGTGCATTCAGTTGCAGCTTCTAGGTGGTAGTGGTGGTGGGGCAGGCGTGGGGCAGGCAGGGGGGGTGTTTAAAAAAAAGCAAGAATATTTCTCTTACCTGGTCACCGCCTTTGCACCATTCTTCTGTTGACGAATCAGGAACAGGAAGCACCCAGACTCCCCTAGCCAATCACAACGCTGCTGATAGCAGCATCATGATTGGTCTAAGTGCTGTGGTTCGGTGCTCAGACAAAGAGTGGGAGCCTGGGCATGTTCTCCACCCAGGCTGAAATTCAACCTGGGTGGAGAACATACAAAGGGCGCATGGCAGTTTGGCCGGCCTAGGGTGGCCAGCCAACTTGTCATACTCACTTAAGTGCACATACTACTCCTTCCCCTGCTGGCTGACAGCCCAGCCTACCCCTTAAACAAAGCTAGGCCAGTACAGGAAAAATAAAATTATAATAACGTTGTGTTATTATCAATTTTATTTTTCCTGTGGGGCGACCTTCCTCCACCTTATCAGAGCTGCTGCGTGCATTTCTGGTAAAATGTTCACAGCCTACCCCATATTGCACTGGGCAAGGCAGCGTAGTGAACAAACCCAACTCTCAAATGGTAGCGATCTGTATTTATTTTTTTATTCAGAGCATCCCTTGAGTAAAAAAACAAGTGTATATAAATTCAATAAAAAAATTACTGAAATAAAAAAGGGGATGGAGACCTCTTAAAATGGGGAATGTTGAATACGGCTTGCATAGCGTATTAGAAGTTAAGGGGATCTGGGGTTAAAGACAGCAGAAAAATATGATATGTAGTAATAGAGGCATACCCCACTCTCATATTGCATTTTACAGCACAGGCTGCCACAGCCTGGCAAGCTTTCCTCACACATACAATCAGTATTGCATGGACATCATGATTTGAAGCTTCCCACATGCATAGGACCAGTACTGTACAAACACCATGATTATAATTTTCCTGCACACATAAAGTCAATACTGCACGAGGACCAGGATTACAAGCTTCCCACATGCATAGAACCAGTGCTGCTCGAGCACCAGGACCACACGTTTCCTTACATTTAAAACCAGTGATGCATGTGCACCAGGATCATGAGCTTCTCACACACATAGAGCCAGTACTGCACGAGTACCAGGTTTACAAGCTACCGCTACACATAAAACCAGTACTGCATGAGCTCCAGACTTACAAGTTTGCTGTGCACATAGAACCAGTACCGGACAAGCAACAGGACTGAAAACTCCCCGTACATATAAAACTAGTACTGCACGAGCACCAGGATTGCAAGCTTCCTGCACACAGAGAACCAGTAAGGCATCAGTACTAGGATTTAAAGCTTCCCCTAACATATAAAAATAATGCTCCATGAGCACCAGGTTAACAAGTTTCATGCGCACATAGAACCAGTACACAGGATTATACATTTTCCTCATATAAAACCAGTACTGCACGAGCACCAAGATTAGAATCTTCCGTTGCATTTAAAGCCAGAACTGAATATGGACCAGGATTACACAGGTGTGGCCGGCACACACAGGTAACAGCAGTGGGGCCGGCGGGGCGGTGGGGGGCGGGGGGGGGGGAGTGGACAGACAAAAGGATAGGGAAAGTAAAATAAAAAAAATCATCGCAAGGTAAGCGGTTTTATTATTTTTTATTTTTCTTTCCCTATTCCGTCGCCTGTCCACTCTCCTTCCCTCCACCGCCCCACCGCTGTTACCTGTGCTGGTCGCAGCTGGGATTACAAGCTTCCGTTACAGATAAAGCCAGTACTGCAGGAGCATCAGGATTAAAAGCTTCCCTTACATATAAAGCCATTGGGGCTGGGCCTCAGATGTCATAAAATGGCCCTCCGGGTCCTCCGTACTGACACATCTTCTACTGCTGTGGTATGTGGGGTAGCCAAATTTCTGGGAAGTGCATGGCAGACCCGTACCATGAGGGCCAAGCGTCTCGCTCATCTAATCTAACCAATGGACAGCATTAGGGCATGAAGTGCTTTTTATGGTTTTAAATAACTAGCTTTGAGCTTGATTTTAGACAATTTTAATGAGTAGTTTATGAGGATGTTGTAAATATATGAAGGTTGTGCCCCTACTCTTTTATATTTTTTTTAATGTACTGTATAAACTGTGTACTTTTATGATGAATTTTTCATCGAATAAAGTAATTACAACAATATAAAGCCATTACTGTGTAGGCACTAGGATTCCACGTTTGCTGTGCACATAGAACCAGTACTGCACAAGCACCAGGATTGTAAACTCCCTTACATAGAAAACTAGTACTGCACGAGCACCAGGATAACAACCCTCTCTTTACACATAGACTGGTACTGCATGAGTACTAGGATCACAAGCTTCCCTTGCACACATAACCAGTACTGCAGGAGCACCAGGAGTACAAGCTTCCATTACATATAAAACCAGTGCTGCACAAGCACCAGGGTTACAAGCTTCCCTTACATTTAGCACAAAAGGCAAGCCCGTCTGCGCCCGTCCGCGCCTCGACCGTGCCCTGTGCCAGAACCCCTGGCTCTGGAACCTTAGAACCTAACCATACTATTGGGTATTCCTGCGAATTACTGCTGGCCTTAAGACAATGTAGTACTACGGATACAGCCAGTTGGTTACCTGAAAGTCTACCTCTCAGAGTACCATGACATTGGTGCCCACAGACTCACCCCAGTCCGCTCCAATAAGTAAAAACAACATCCACTGCCTACTCATAAATACTAGATGTCTGGTGAAACATCAACTAGAGTTCCATGAGCTTGCTCTAACATTAAACGTAGATGGAGGTGAGGAGTGGCTTTTCTAACAGAGACATGGGCAGACGAGAGTTCCGGCCTAAATATAGTTGCAGCTGCACCTCCTGGCTATGCCATTTTTAGATCAGACAGGCAACTCAAAAGAGGTGGAGGTCTGGCGATCTTATACCTAGGCAGTTATAAGACCAGATTCAAACCATTACATACTGTGGATTTTGAAGCTATGATCTCTTCTCTATCGAACCACCAGAATCACTCCCTATCAAAGGAGTTCTGGTGTACCGCCCTCCAGGAGATAGGAATAGCTTAATAGATAAAATCTGCTCCGTTATGGAAGCCCTAATCACCAATGAAAACTTTATGGTGTTGGGAGATTTTAACTTCCACATAGAAAATATAGAAGACCTAAACTCACTCAAACTTATTGACCTAATGGATTAATTTGGACTGCCTCTAGTCAGCAAAGGCCCTACACACAAAGCTGGTCACATGCTAGGCGGCATTTTCTCCAACTGGGAGAACCTCGTGATATTTCCATCCGTCCCATTAACCTGGTCAGATCACTGGGTGGTTAATTGTTCTATGATGCCCATAACATCAGCACAGCACAGACGAACAGTACAACACACCACTAGCAGAGCCTGGCATAAAATCCAGCCAGAAGTACTTGCCGAGGAAATTGCCGCTACCCCTTGCCAATTGGAGCAGGACGCAGTTGCAGATTACAATATTGAAATCCTCTCTCGCTGGCTAAATGCCACATTGGACAAAATAACTCCCATCTCCAGGATATCAATAAAAAGGAAACTGTCCCAACCCTGGTACAAGGAGAACTTGAGACTATCTAGACAGGAATGTTGAAGACAGGAACAAAGATGGAGAAGAAATTATAAGATAGAGGAGAAAATTGCATATAAAGTTAAACTTGCAAAACATAAAAAAGATATCATAAAAGCCAAAACAGATTACTTCACTAAACACATAAAAAATGCCTGTGACACCAATAAAACCCTATTTTCGGTGATCAACAAACTGATCAAACCGAAGAAGGTCGGCTATATGGAATCAAGTCAGAACTTTTGTAAACTACTGGTGAACTCCTTTCAAAAGAAGGTGATTAACATCTATGATAAATTCACAATCATTGACATCCAGAGCAAGTATACACCCAACACCAAGAAAGATATAACCAGCTTTCTTGAATTCAGAAATCGCTCCGACGAACTATTAAAAGACCTTATTTCATCAATTAAGTCTGGTTCTCCATATGACCCCTGCCCGCCCAACATAATGCACTTGATACCCACACAACTAGCAGTGTATCTGGGCTCTAACATTAACACAGTATTTGCCAGCGGAATTTTTCCCGCTCAATGGAAACACACCTCCATTCTCCCCCTTTTAAAAAAAGACAACCTTGATAGCTCAGAACCCGGTAATTATTGCCCTATTGCGAGATTACCCTTCGCTGCCAAATGCATTGAAAATTCAATGAATAAAGAAATCACTGAACATATTGAATCTAATTAATTATTAGACGAAAGACAACATGATTTCAGGAAGCATCACAGCTTTGATTCGGTCTTAATCACAGCCACCGAAGATATCCAGGTAATTCTAGACAGAGTAGGAACGGCCGCGCTGGGGCTGCTTGATCTCTTGGCGGCCTTTGATATGGTCAGCCATGAAATCTTGGCTGTCCGTCTGCAGGAAGCAGGAATAAAAGGCACTGCACTTGAACTCTTAAAATCTTTCCTAACCAACCGGCAACTAAATGTAGCAATGGGGTCAGTAACCTCCAAACAGTTTTCCCTACCATGTTGAGTTCCTCAGGGCTCAGCCCTGAGTCCCAAACATTTTAATCTATATGTAGCGCCATTAGCCCTGATAATAAAAAAGTAGGATTTGCCCTAGCTTCCTATGCTGTTGACACACAGATTGTGGTGTCCTTAACAAATGGAGAAAAGCACCCGGGTGAGGCCTTTAAGATCTGTATGAAGAATGTGAGTGACTGGATGGATGGCAACTGTTTGAAGTTGAAAGCGTCTAAAGTAGAGGTTATCATCTTTGGTAATAAACCCTCCCTCTGGATGCCTGACTGGTGGCCACCAGTCACTTGATGCGCTTCCTGTACCCGCAGCTAAAACTAAGGATCTAGGCATCATCATCGATAAATAACTCAAATTCAAGGACCAAGTCAGTAAAGTCACAGCCATCTCCTTCTGTGCTATAAGATTAATCAATAAAATTAAGAAATACATACCAGAGGAACTTTTGAAAACAGTGACTCTGGCTTTGGTCCTCTCCCGCCTAGATTACTGTAATAGCCTCTATCTTACCATCAATTCAGGTCTAATTAATAGGCTTCAGAGTGTACAAAACACGGCAGCACGTCTTATCTTAAAAATCCCCAAAAATGTTTCACGAGAGAAGCCATAAAAAAATTACATTGGCTTCCAGTCAGGCAGAGATGCAAGTTTAAAGTCTTATGCCTGGCTTTTAAATCAATACACAATCTAGGACCAGCACAATTCAGGAACAAACTAAAATGGTATGTTCCCAACAGAACCTTATGGTCAGGAACAGCCAGGTACATGGCAACCACCCCCTTCTAGAAGGTCACTTGGGGAGGCAGGAGCCTTTTCAGATCAGCAGCAATGCTGTGGAATACATTACCCATCACTTTAAAAATAGCACCCTCCTTGATGAGCTTCAGGAAAAGTTTGAAAACTTGGCTTTTCACACAGACCATCTGAATGAACTAACCTGATTACCATCTGTACTAGTGTGTCTACTGTACTCAGATCGTTTATAGCGCCAAGACGCCTCCGGGCATGAGCTGCGCTTTTATAAATGTAATTTCAATTTCAATTCAATTTAATTTTCAATTTCAAATACTGGATGAGTGTCAGGATTACAAGCTTCCATCACAGGCACAGCAGGCATAGTTAGAGCAGTAAAAGACAATCAGGGAGGCATTGCCCACCATGGCGGCCTCCTGACTGTTTTTTTTTTTACTGCAGACAGGTCCCTGCTAGACGGCCTTTCTGTCCCTCGCTTGGTGAGCCAGGGAGATGGCAGGAACAGGAATCAACCCAAAACCCTCTGCTTCCAAAGAGTGTGCTGGTGAAGGGGAGGCAGGAGCTTGATCAGGGTGTTTGGAAAGCAGCCCCCTTCTCTTACTCTTTCATCTCACAGAATACCTTTTCCATCTCTTAGAATGCATCTGCAAGCAATCTACCTCTCTTTTATACTTACCCAGGGGCTGCCACAGTCTGCACTCAGTCACCCTCTTAGTTGGGTATTTTGCCTACTTTAGCCCACTCTCACAGATGTGCATAAGGTGCTCAGACACCCGCATGAAGCACATCAGCCAAACTTAAGGGATCACCAATCAGATACAAGATAGCCATAAACTAGCACTTTGCCACCTTGAGAGACCCAATGGCAGTTCTGACACACCCCCATCCAGCCCCCAGGCATCAACAATAGGAAATATTTGCCTAACAGCTGCCATTCAATCTTCACAGGTCTTCTGTCTCCCTTAAAAGACCTCCAGGCTTGCTCTGCTAGTGCTCATAGTCCATCAAATTAACACCATGGGTCTGCTGCCCTTCATAAACACTACAAACCTACCCTCAGCCTTTCAAAAGTCACACTCTTTCAGCTCCCAGTCAGGGCCGGACTGGGAACCCAAAGCAGCACTCAATTTTGTCTGACCAGCCCTCTGGGGGAAGGAGGCTACAAGTTTAAAGCACTGCTGCTTTTGTTACTGGAGGCCAATAGTGCAGCATAGCTGCAAAACCGGCCCCTAGTAACAAAGCCGGCCCCCACCCTTTCAGCCACTCTGGAAAAAGCCTGATGCCTGAGATGGCCAGTCCGCCCTGCTCTCAGTGGACCTAAGAGCCCCTAACCCAGCGACACGAAACCTTTTTGTTAGAAGCCCTTAGCTGGCCCTTCAATTCCCTGCAGCAGCTTTTACAGTTGGCAATCATATACCGTAAGCCCACCTTGACAAGCTTCAGAGACCTTCAGATGTCCTCTAGGGACTCTCACTAGCAATCCACCAATCATGCTCTTTCCCTAAGCTGACCCTCGGATCTTTCTTTTAACCATTACATTCTTGAAAAATCCCTAGGCTCATACAGGTACTGCAGAGATTCTTGTGTAATCTGCAGGTCACAATTTCAATCCTTAGAAATAGTTCTGTGGGTCCTGTGCCTACTCAGTGCTGGCTTCAGGGCTGTATAACTAGTGCACCGGCATCAAGTGCCGATCTCCAAAGGACGTCTTTAGTGAAATAGGAGCAGCCTGCAGAGCTCTTTGCATGCCTTGGACTTTCAGGGGATGAGAAACAATGGTTTGATAACTCTAATGGTTAATACACTTGATGGAGGGAGCTTTGATTTGTCTAATCACAGTTTTGACTCATGATAAAGCACCATAAAGGGTTAATGTTCCTGCTTCAAAGTAAAGTGTAACACGCAGGACACAGAGTTGCTAGCTCAGTGATTTACTACTTTTGTCACAAAGACCCTTTTGTTACTTGGAGTTCATAGTTTACATTCCTTTTAATATAGCACATTGAGCTACGAGCTTGCATTAATGAGCTGCATGCAAATTGCAAGCATAGGTTTAGAATCCCTATCTTGTTCCTCAAATTTTCAGTATTCTAAAATTAGTCCAAAAAGGTTTCTTTAGGTGACAATAATTTTGTTTAACATTTCACCCCAAATCATTGTTACATTTCAAACCCTGAATTTATTGAGCGTATTTACTAATGTTTTGAACCTGATTTGCATCACAAAAGTAAGGCGACCCTGGTGCAAAGAGTTGTTTTGGGGTTTACTTTCCAGGACGAATCCTGAATTGCATTAGATAGTAGCCCTAAAGTAACATAAAATAGAGCCATGCTCTACCTTGCATGAAGGAGTACCATAGAAGGGACAAGGACGTTCCCATGCATCAACCCATGGATTTTGATGCTAATCCCTATCTACTAACCTTGAGAGAAAGAGCTTTGCATCAACACATTCCGTCTCCTTAAAACAGGTGTACATTTCGAGAAAAGATGTATATTATCCAAGCCCTCAAACTTTGCACGTGTGCTGGACTATACAGCACGCATTCTAAGTGGTTAAGTGTTAAACTTTGTCAAAGCATAGAATTTTGTGCCGGAAGGTTAAACTTCCAGTTTAAAACTTATGCTTGATATCATGCAGACACCCTTGCACTGGTATGTGCATTGGCACAAGGCAGCCTAAAGTGCACTAGCACTTGAGGAGAGAGCAAAAGGCTTTTATCTTAGTAGATATAGTCCTGTTGTGCTCTCTTTTTCATGCAATGCAACGCTGCAACTTTGATGACTACCTGTGTGAAAACGTAGTAAATCTGTCTCTTTATTTCTCCAGTCTAAGCATTCTTAACATATAATGGTTACCAGTACGGATGATATGTGACTCCCACACCTTGTGGTCCTCATTGTCCTAATTAACCTTTCATGTACGAGTATTTCCGACCTTGTATGGCTTATTGTCTCTGCAAGATATGTTTTTGATGTAAAGCGCTCCGACACTCTAATTGGGATGTGCAGCACTATAAATTAAATAAATGTGAGAAAGGGGCTAGGAAGAGATGAAGGGTACTGTTGGATGATGACAGTGAGGGAAGCCATGAAGGAGGTCATTGTGGGGGTGGAGGGGACACCAACATAGATTGTCGCACTGGCCATCACCAAATGCTAAAGCCAACTGTGCCTACTACACATATCTACATGAGATATGCATACATAAGTTAAGTCCTTGCGGGTCTTCAGTCTTCTGGCATTGATAAACGTAATGCTCTTGAGGGGTAGTAACGTACAGCCATTATTTGCATTGTTATTAATTACATATATATATATACATATATATATATTACCTACTGGCGGTCGCCAGTAGGTATATATAGTTAGGATTTTTTTCCTATGGGATTTCTGAAAATTCTATGTGGAATAACTTTGGCGTTTGTGGACGGAATTGGCTGAAATTTTCAGGAAAATGGCACATTTTGTTTCTGAGCGTCCCCTGAAAGTTTGGGGGGGGGGGGTTTCGTGAAGTGGGGGCCGAGAAAAAAGGGGGGGTCCCAAAACGTGTTTTTAACATTGAGTTTCCATAGGGCGGTTGGACTCACTTTTAGCTCGAACGGCTGAATGGATTTACACAAAACTTGGCAAAATTGTAGATATGGTTTGCCCGACGTGCCTTTGCTATGTCTCAATATATGTGCTCCAGTGGATTTTGAGAAATTAACGTTTTAAAAAACAGATATATCTGTGACAGCGTCCCGGTTAGCGCCCCGGTTCGCGTACCTTACGCGTAACGGAACTTCGCTAGGAGAAGCGGATTGGCTCCCCGGTGACTGTGAACATTCTAAACAATCCGGAGCGGCCGCCATCTTGTGTCTCGGTAGGATCGAGACACAAGATGTGGCAAAAACAAAGGGGGAAATAAGCATAAGGGGGCAGAGTACATCCTCTCTGACCCCCTAGGTTTGATGAGGGGGCTTTAAAAGGGCCTCGCGGGGTTAAAAAATAATAATTTTTATATCGTTTTTTTTTACGGGGGGAGCGCTCGGTACGCGCACCGGGAAGCGGTCCGGGAAGCGTAATATTGGGAAAATAGGATGAAAGAATGTTCAAATATTATATGTCTATTGAATGTTCTTTTTGGTTTTTTTTTTTTTTTTTATTAAAGTACCAACATGTAGGTACCAATGCAGAGTCTAAAAATAAAAATACATTGTTTCCTTTGTAGATATCTTGCATGTTGTTTCAGAAGTTATTGTGGTATATGGAATTCATAGCGTAGTCTGTCAGGAAAGCAGAAACACCATGGAGGCAGGAGATGATAAAGAGATGTTAAATACACATTGGAGATGATAAAGTGGAAGAAAGGAAGTAACTATGAGCAAACTTAAAGTTGCACATTATATTTAAAGTCTAATTTTACATTATAATCAATTTGCTACTAGTTTAAAAAATACATATAAAAATGAATAATGTCTCAAACAATTTTTGAATTATTATATATAAATTTATTTTTCAGATTTGTTTTCAAAATTAAAAAGAACTTCTAATAATTCTTTGTCAGAATTTGTCTCATTTTCAATTAGGAAATCCACAGATTCAACTCATTGCAGAAGTTCAAAGTCCCGTGATTCATCAAAGAATTCTGATTCATTTTCTGTATCTTTGTTGCATTCTGCAACAATTTCCAAGTTAGTTTTGTTCTCTCCTTCCATTTTTGTGCTGTAAAATGAATTTAAAAAAATATATCAGTACAGATAGGGCACTGTTGGGTTTAAGTACAGACAGGTAGTTTGTTTTTTTAAACAGTGATTTTATCTTTGGGCAGTGTATGGTATCAGACTGGAAGTAGAAATATAAAAAAATGTATGTGATAAAGCCTAAGTCAATTCTTAATTATACAAGACAAGCCTAACTCCATCCATAACTAAAACAGAGACGTATATCTTATTCTATAAGTATTACAGAGGGATAGTATATAACTAATTAACTTAAAGTACAGAACATACTTCAGTTTTTAAAATAACATCTTACCTTTCAAAAAGAAGTTTAAGTTCTCAGTTGAAATGCACTTGATATGTACTTCAGGAAGTAGTAGTCAAAATGGCTGTGTTTCTCTCTCTTTCTTTATATATATTCAGGTACATAACCAATCAAATGTCATGAAATAATAGAAGATTTTGAAAGTAGTATTTTGATTGGTTGTCAATTGTAACACTTCATAAGTGTTTTTGTTAGGTAATTCACCTCAGGATATTTAGTCAGGCTTACAGCATAATTTTCTCAATGGAATTCCATCAAATTTGGGTAAATGGTAGGGACTGCTATGTAGTAGGGCCTATTCTATATTTGATGAAAGTGTCTCTAGTGGTTTTTCAGTAAATTACTTTCCCACCTTTTTTTAGCGAGCGCTCACCGGTGCGCGCCCCGGTACGCGAACCGGCAGCGTAACGGGAGTCCTCCATTTTGAGTATCGGTAGAATTGAGACACAAGATGGAGGACAAACAATGTTCGGAATGGGTAGGGGGCCCGGTAGACACCTTGTGACCCTCTAGGTTTTCGGAGGGGGGATTAGGACGCTGATACATGCAAAAATAAAAAAATAAAAATTTTAAAAATTTCGCGGGGGGAGCGCCCGGTACGCGCACCGGTAAGCGAACCGGGGAGCGTACTTTGGTGAAAAAAAAAAAGTAAGAAAAAGATGAACGTTTTGAATGATCAGAGGAAGGGTAGCTCTGAAAAGAGCTATTGGGTTCTGTGGCTAAATTAGGTACCTACAAGTATGTTCCAATGCACACTTTTAAATAAAGGACGAATATTCTATTCCCTTCATTGGGGAAGTGCACACCATCTCTTCTGTAGATGTCTTGAATGTTGTAACGCAAATTATTGTTGTATATTAAACCCATTCCATAGTCTCTCATGTAAGCAGAAACAGATTTATTCACATGTTTCCGTTCTTCCTCAAATTGTGGAAAAAATTGGTTGAACCACTTACATTTCTGTCTTTGACATATATTTGAATATACCAAGGCAGTTTGGGGAAAAAGTGTCATCAATTGAAGAAAGGTGTTCTTTAAAAGCATTTCAAGACCAACCCCAGTCATAGTGCCCAAATCATATCCACCACAGTGCACTATTAAGAGGTCAGGGTTTGGCAGATGCATACATTTTTTTAATTAAAAACATATAAAATATATTTTTGAATTAAAATAAAAATACTTTTTACAGCTTTTGATATTTACTATTAAAAAACCATTGAAATTCACTGAAAAACCCATAGGTTATAGACCATATATAGTTAGGAATTAGCATTTACAAAACCTTAAAAATTCACTGAAAAAACCATAGGTTATAGACCATATATAGTTAGGGATTAGCATTTACAAAACCTTATTTTACTCGCACAAAACCATTGAAATTCGCATATATAGTTAGTTGCACTAACTATATATCGCGCACCCGCAATCCACTGCTGATGATGTCACATATTACATCATTCATGACATGGTCAGTGACATCACTGATGACATCACTGATGACATCTCAAATTACATCACTGATGACATCACTGATGACAACATCCAGGTACTGTATGTTTCTGTAAAGTTAAAATATGTCTTACATATTGAAGAATGAGTCGATGTATAAGTGTCTGGATGAAGGATTTAGTAGGTGCATGACTGACTGTATGAGTGAGTGATTAAATGTGTCTCACTGAGTGCATGGGTTAGTGACTAAACTGTCTTAATTTGTGCATCATTATGTCTGTTGTTCTGTAAACTGCTGCATGTGTTTATCAATAGCTATATGAGTAACTATATGGGTTATTGATTGGTTGCCCAAGTATTTGTATGGGAGACTGAGTGTGTGTGTGGGTGGCTGGGAGGTGTATGACTCTGTGCTTAGATGTGTGAGCAGTTGATTCACTAGATGTATGGGTTCAAAAGTGCATGTGGAAACAGCTGCATGGGCGGTTGACTGTGTGTATGAGTGTATTGGTGAGTGAATGGATATCTCAGTGCTACATGTCAAAGTGAGTACATATGTAAAACACAGTACATGTGAGAGTTGACATATATAAATAACTGTGCATAAGAGCCAGTGAATGTGTTAGTGGCTGTATGGATCATTGTGAACTTGTATCAGTGATTGTATAAGAGAGTAAATATGTGTTAGAATATGTTTGAATTAGTAAGGTGTGTTTAACTGTATAGTTGAGGAAATGGAGGTATGATTGATTCTTTGCATGACTGACTAGATGTATGAGTAACTCCATGGATGAGTGACAATCTGTGAGTGTCTGTTTACACTGATTGTATCTAAGGTTATATTAGAGTCTGAAGAGGTTCATCGTATTATCACATGAATGATATTATCAGTGATATGATCAGTAATGTCAAATGAGATGTCATCAGTGATGTCATCAGTGATGTCATTTGAGATGTCATCAGTGATGTCATCAGTGATGTCATTTGTGATGTCATCAGTGATGTCATCAGTGATGTCATTTGAGATGTCATCAGTGATGGCATCAGTGATGTCACTGACCATGTCATGAATGATGTAATATGTGACATCATCAGCAGTGGATTGCGGGTGCGCGATATATAGTTAGTGCAACTAACTATATATGCGAATTTCAATGGTTTTGTGCGAGTAAAATAAGGTTTTGTAAATGCTAATCCCTAATTATATATGGTCTATAACCTATGGTTTTTTCAGTGAATTTTTAAGGTTTTGTAAATGCTAATTCCTAACTATATATGGTCTATAACCTATGGTTTTTCAGTGAATATATATATATATATATATATATATATATATATATATATATATATATATATATATATATATATATATATATATATATATATATATATATATATATATATATATTACCTACTGGCGGTCGCCAGTAGGTATATATAGTTTGGATTTTTTCTCTATGGGACTTTTGAAAATTCTATGTCTAATAACTTTGGCGTTTGTGGACGGAATCGGCTGAAATTTTCAGGAAAATGGCACATTATGTTTCTGAGCAGCCCCTGAAAATTTGGGGGGGTTTCGTCGAGGGGGGGCCGAGAAAAAAGAGGGGTCCCAAAACGCGTTTTTCCCATTCATTTTTTCATAGGGCGTTTGGCCTCACTTTTAGCTCGAACGGCTGAATGGATTTGCATGAAACTTGGCAAAATTGTAGGGACTGTTAGCCCGATGTGCCTTTGCTAGGTCTCAATATATGTGCTCCAGTGGATTTTGAGAAATTAACGTTTTAAAAAACAGATATATCTGTGACAGCGTCCCGGTTCGCGCTCCGGTTCGCGTACTTTTCGCGTAACGGAACTTTGCGAAGCGAAGCTGATTGGCTCTCCGGTGTCTGTCAGCATTCTAAACAGTCCGGAGCGGCCGCCATCTTGTCTCTCGGTAGGATCGAGAGACAAGAGGAGGCCAAAACCATAAGGGGGCATAGTAGATCCTCCCTGACCCCCTAGGTTTGATGTGGAGGCTTTAAAAGGGCCCCGCGGGGCAAAAAAAAAAAAAAAGAAAAAATCGTTTTTTTTGCGTGGGGTGCGCCCGGTACGCGCACCGGAAAGCGGTCCGGGGAGCGTACTATAAGGAAACAAGAATGATAGACTTTTTAAATATTGTATGTTTATTGATTGTTCGTTTTGTTGTTTTTATTTTTTATTTTTTATTTACGTAGCAACATGTAGGTACCAATGCAGAGTCTAGAAATAAATAAACGCCGTCTCCTTTGTAGATATCTTGCAAGTTGTTTCAGAAGTTATTGTGGTATATGGAATTCATACCATAGTCTGTCTGGAAAGCCGAAACAATATGGAGGCAGGAGATGATAAAGAGATGTTAAATACACATTGGAGATAATATAGTTGGAGAAAGGAAGTAACTATGAGCAAACTTACTATGTAACACAAAAAAGTTGTACAGTATATTTTAAGTCTCACTTTATATTATATCTATTTTGGTACTATTTCATAATTTACATATAAAAAAGAATAAAGTCTCAACCATTTTTTAATTTTAAAATTTAAATTTATTGTTTAGATTTTTCAAAATCTAAAAGAATTTGTAACATCAATTCATCAGGTATGTCCTCCTTTTCATTCCATGATTCATATTCTTCTACACATTCAATTAATTCTTCGTCTAATGTGTCATCCAAAAAGTCATTTTCATCCTTTTCTTCATTTGGATTGTTTTCAATATTTATTTGAAAGGAAATATTATTTTCTTTCTGTTGTGCTTCCATTTTCTTGCTGTAAATTGCATAAAAAATAAAAATATCAGTAGAGATAGGTTACTGTTGGGTTAAAGTTCAGGCAGGTACTTGTGAGTTTTTAACAGTGAAGTTATCTTTGGGCACTGTATGGATTCAGGCAGGAAGTAGAACTATTAAAAAGTGCCTGTGATGAAGACTAAGTAAATTCATAATTATACCATAGAAGCCTAATTCAATCCATAATTATAACAGAGAAGCCTATCTCAATCTCTAACTCTTACAGCGGGACAGTATATAACTATCTGAAAACGTTTTCACAAATTATCATAACATAGTTCTCATTTCAAATTTTTAAAATAACTTCTTACCTTTCAAAAACAAGTTTAAGTTGTCAATGAAAATGTTCTTGCAATGCACTTCAGGAAGTAGTAGTCAAAATGGCTGTGTTTTTCTCTCTTTCTTTATATATATTCAGGTAATAATCAATCAAATGTTAGGTTAAAAAAGTAGAAAATGAAAGTAACATTTTAATTGGTTGTCAATTCCAACACTTCCGATGTGTTTTGTGAAGTAATTTACCTCAGGGAATTTAGAGAGGTCTACATGCTAAATGGCTAAATGGAATTCCAACCAAATTTGTGAAAATGGTAGGGATTGGTATGTAGTATGAGCTAATGTATATTTGATGAAAGTGTCTCCAGTGGTTTTTCTGTAAATTACTTTCCCACCTTTTTTGAGCGAGTGCTTGTCAGTGCGTGTCCCGGTACGCGAACCTGCAGCGTTACGGGAGTCCTCCATTTTGTGTTTCGGTAGAATTGAGATACAAGATGGAGGGTAAATAATGTTCAGAATAGGTAGAAGGGGGCACGGTAGACGTATCCTGACCCCCTAGGTTTTCTGAGGGTGGCTGAGGAGGCTCATATATGTCGGGAAAAAAAATTTGCATTTTTCGCGCGGTTAGCTGCCGGTACGCGAACCGGGTAGCGAACCGGGAAGCGAACATAAGTGAAAATTAGTGAAAAAAGGTACATTCGAAATTTTAAAAGAGTAATTAAAGTTAAGGTAGCTCTGAAAAGAGCTTTTGGGTTCTGTGTAAGTTCTAGGTACTTATAAGTAGGTACCAATACACAGTCTTAAATTTTGTATGAAAACTCTGTTCCCCTCATCTGAGAAGTGCACGCCATCTCCTCTGTAGATATCTTGCATGTAGTAACGCAAGTTATTGTTGTAGATGCAGCCCATTCCATGGTCTCTCATGTAAGCTGAAACAGACTTATTTACATGCTTCCTCGATTTCTCAATTTGTGGACAAAATTGATTGGACCACCTCCATTTTTGTCTTTGGCATATATTGGAATATACCAAGTCAGTTTGAGGAAAAAGTGCCATCAATTGCTCAAAGGTGTCCTTTAAGAGCATTTCCAGACCTACCCCAGTTAAAGTGCCCAAATCATTTCCTTCACAGTGCACTATTATGAGGTCAGGGTTTGGCAAATGTAAAAAGGTTTTCACCAATGGTATCAATTGGTGACATTTCAATCCTCTTTGGCCAATCCATTTGATTTCCACATTTTGTAAATTGAGGTTGTGTAAATTTCTGTTATCAGCATACCTGTGAGCCCAGTGGATGTAGCTATGTCCTAGAATCCAGACAGAAAACATGGCGAGAGGAGGTTCTGCTGCAGTCAGATGAAGTGTGGGAATGAAATGGCAGTTGAAACAGTGGAGTTTGTAAAGAAAAAAACTGTGGAGTTTGAGTGCTAATGATTCATTAGCAGTGATTGGTGGATTTCCATTGCTGAAAACACAAAGTTAGGGTGCATGGATATGTTCTTTGAAAGATGTAATTTGAATGGTTAATAAAAAATGATGTTATGAAAGATTGCAGTGGATTAGCAGGTGTACTGAGAGTTCAGAGTTCATTTGAAACATTGTTGTGTGAACTTGTAAACATGAGAGGTCTGGCAGGAGGTAGTTGCTATGGAAAAAGGGCAGAAAGGGCAGAGTGGGGAAGGGTGTTGATTTGAAAAAAGTGAGGGAAGAGTTTTGATTGGCTGACATGAGAGATATGTGTGATGAATATCAGCATTTCAGTGCCTTTGTTGGTTCCAGCCTCTGGAGTGCATACCTTTTGTTCTGCTAAAGAAAAATTGGTGTGTTTCTGAGACTGTTTTGAAATTCAAAAAGCATTTGTTAAGGTGAGATATTGTTTCTTTATTTTAGATAGAGACTAGTATGCTTTTTTGAGAAAATAAGAAAGCCAGCTGTGCATTTAAAATGATGTTTTGAGTCAAGTGTTTGCCTTATGTTTTCAAAGAAGATTTTGCATTCTTTTACCAATTGTAATTGCAGATAATGTAAAGTATTAGTACTGACAAGGTGTGGTTGTACATAGGAGCTGTGCTGTGTTTTCAAATTATGATCAGAAAATCGTTTTTAAGGAAAAGGAATGCTTTTAAAATTTATGAGAATTTATTTACTTGCGATGTGACTCCTGCAATGCGTCGCTTTTGCGGAACAGATGCATGATGCATCTGTGTTGTTATTGCCCCATGGTGCTCCACAGTGTACATGTTAAAAGTGATGCATAAGTGGTGCAAGGGCCTTGTAAATACACCCCTATGTGTGCTTGGCATTTCAAGTCACTTCCCCCTGGTTCAAGGGCCTTGTAAATACGTCCCCATGTGTGTTTGGTCATTTGTAGTCACTTTCCCCGTGGTGCAAGGTCCTTGTAAATACGCCCCCATGTGTGCTTGGCAAATTTTGATTTTGATTGTTTGAGTTACATAGCCATGTTAAAAGTGATGGAAAAAAAGGTGCAAGGACCTTAAAAAAACGTTTTCATGTGTATTAGGGCATTTTAAGTCAGTTCCCCATGAATGTAGGTATATAATTGTTTTACATAAAAGGTTTAAAAACGTTTTTTGAAATCAATTAGGTTTCTTGATATGTACTGCTAGTGTTTCATAGGTTGTTTGGGGCATATTTACAAGGCCTTTGAGTCCCTTTGATGTAATTTTTCCAATTTTAATTTAAGACATTTCCCCTGGAGCAAGGTCCTTGTAAATACGCTCCCATGTGTGCTTGGGTAATTTAAGTATTGATAGGGTGTGCTTCTACATAGGACGTAGACTACATCTGCACAATGAGATAACTAAGCTGAAGAAATACAGGTGATGTTTGTTAAATGTGCAAAAATATTTGCACGCTTTTCAATTATATCACTTGTGTTTCCTAACATTACGAATCACATTGTGCAGATGAGGTTTAGGCGTGTTCAGGGAGATAGAGGAGGTCCGGCCTTTGTTCAAGAGTGCAGTGGACATGATTCACTTCATTGGTAGGCCTGTACATGTATTATCACCTCTGTACTCTTCAACAAGCCTAAATTTCATCTGCAACCCTGAGTAGGCCTCACCTCAAACAAACTTCTAGATAGTCCACACCTTATCGTCATCCTGAATCAATCATTTAAAGTGTTAGGGGCAGATTTATGATGGCTGTGCGCCTATTTTGTGCTGCTGTTGCGTCACTTTTATAATGCAGGAGAGATTTACAAGATGCACCATGTTGCAAGATAGCAGCCGCGGGTCGTGGAGAGAGTTACGGTGGGGCAGGGAGGCGGGGAGGGGGAGGGGCAGGGTGGAGGGACCTAAACACTGGCATATGGATTATTGCAGGTAAGTACACAATTTAATGTGCGTCAAGTTTCATGTGGGCTTTTTGTTGCAGGGTGGGCAGTCATTTGCATGAAAGCCCTGTAAAACTATCATAGTAAAATTAAGAAGATTTCACTGAATCATCTTTATGGCATTGCTGAATCAAATCCTTACTGTTATTGATTTACTGGTTGGTAATAGTGGTTAATAACATTTTGTATTATATTTTACCACAGATTCAACTGCAGATTATTTAGAAATTAGACAATGCCGTCTAAGGATAGAATCCGAAAGGCTACGAAACGTCAAAGACAGCAGATTACTAAATGCTTGCAGCAGTCCTCTACATTAAAATCTCGTCAACGCACGAAGAAAGCTCCGGGTAAGAGAACGAAATCATTCCTTAGAAACATTTGTAGAAACAAAAGTATAACTATAGAACAAGTTTTAGTCCTGAAAAAGAGAGCCAATTTAAATGGAAAGGAAAGGCCCGTCAAAAAAGTTTCTGCTAGAGCAGGAGATAACTCTGTGCATGGCAGTAGAAGGGAAAATACATTCAGGGACATTCGTAGGCGAATGTTCCGCAACAGGGTAATTGTCAATTTGCTAAAACAATTTAAGAAAGGCCAACAGAAAGTGGCATTTTATAAGAAAAAGAAAAATGTAGAGAAAATTATTGATCAGGCTTTCGAAATTAAGCGAAAGTTATTTATTTTGGTAATTAATAGAATTAGGAAACTAAACAAGGTAATTTATGTTTTCAAATCAAATAGTAGATGGAAGAGAGTAGTTAATCGAAGTAATTTTTGTGAAGTTTTCTCAGGAGAATGGATGCATAGTTCAAATAGTGAGGCATTTTTTAATGAGGAGAGTTATTTTCAGGACAATGATTTGGTGCATGCAGTTGACAGCAGTGGTCGAGCATATGAGGTAAAAGATGGTCGTCCGGTTGAAAAAGAAAAACTTGTGTCTGCAGATGCAGAAGAGGTGTTAAGTGATGAGGTTTTAGGGAGACGTCCTAAGGGGCCAGTGTACACCTGGAAGTGTAGTTCTATTTGCAGTGTGCGACAGGATTCCATCAATTTGCTTTGTGATTTTGTACGGACATTTAATAAGAAAAGTTTAAAACAAAAAATAAAGTTGTTGCAAGAATTAGATCCTTGCAGAGTGAGACAAGTGACAGGTTTGCATGGTCATTCACTGGCTTGTCTTTCCAGGAGAGTATGCCAGAGTGTTTTTCATCATTTCAGGATGCTAGCAGTGCATCATAATAAAGTGAGGAAATTAGTTAGAATGTTGTATTATGCTAAGAGTCCAGCAATTATGCTTAAACAATTAAGCAGTGCTCTTTTGCATGGTTCTGAAGTAGATGTGAAGAATATTTGTCAAGAAATTGAGTTCTGTTACTTTGCTGGTAAAGAGAACAATGTTGAAATTGACCCACTAGAAGAAGGTAATGTGGAAGAGAGTGTACAGATTTTCAGTACACATAAGTTTCACAAGGAAATTTCCACGTTTATGGTGAAATCAAGTGAGAGGCCTAATTTCACTTGTGTGTGTTGTCGACGGACTTAATATAAGAATCAGACTAAGTAAGTGGATTTATATGCAAAAAGTGATATGGAAAACAATAGTGAATGGAAGGATTTTGCCACATACTTGTTGGTAGAAAATTGTTTTGATTTGGGAGCGGACCAACGTATGTGTACTTATTGTTTTAACAAATTAAACCAAAACCAGATGCCTGCTAGAGCGGTTTATAATAATCTGTAATTGGTTGACATTCCTTCTGAATTGAAGGATTTAAATACTTGTGAATCTATTTTGATTCAAAGTGTCCATCCCTTCCAGGGTATTGTACGAATGGAGCCAAAGACAGGGAAATTGCCTGCATCAGATTTACAGAGAGGATTAAAGGGAAGAGTTGTTTATTTGCCTTTAGATTTGAAGAAAAACATTAATACAATTGGAGTAGAGAAAGTGGAAGAGGAACCTCTGGTTATCATAGTTAATGGGGTTCCGACAAAGAGTAAGAAAATCTGGCAAGATTTAGTGGATGTTAGGAAAGTCAAAAAGGCAACATTGTATTTGATAAAAAACAATGAGTACTACAAGAATGTATGTGTTGCAGAAGAGGAAGTAAGTGAAGAATAGGACAGCGATTTGTGTGCTAGACAAATTGAGAAAGTAGAAGCCTCTAAAAATGAAGAAATATATGAACATTATAGTGTTCATCCTTTGCATTCCAAGGAAGTCATGGGGAATGCTATTGAGTTGTTTCAAATGAAACAAGCCAAAGGGAGTCCCATTAGTGTTTGGGAGGAAAGTTTGGAAGCTCGATGTTTCCCACAGTTATTTCCCACAGGTCAAGGAGGAAGATATGATGAGCGACCTGTTCAAATTCTGGTTCAGAATACCGGACTTTACGATTGTATGCAGAAGATCCTAGGTTTCGTCAATGCATTCCCTATTTGTTTCATCTACTGTTTGAAAGTGATCTCTCTGGATTGTCTTATGCAGTGAACCACATCTTGAAAAGTGGTGTACAACTGCGAAATATCTCAGCAAGGGACTTTATGGATAAAGTCAATGTGCAAGACAGTATTTTGGATTCTCACCTGATTAATCTCATGGCTTGTCAGCGTGGTACTAATGAGTATTGGTACCGCCGTCATGGTGACTTAAAATGTATGCTGAGGAACTTAGGAACTCCCACATGGTTCCTCACTCTTAGCTGTGCTGAGTATGGCTGGGAAGACTTACTTGAATTTCTACGAGAGGCAAATGGAAACATTGAAAATATCGAATTCAAGATACCCGGAGAACTGTGCTCTTTGGATCCAGTGAATGTATGCAGATACTTCAATCATAGATTTGAAGCTATGATGTCTTTCATCACGAACAAGAAAAATCCACCTCTTGGACAGGTGTTGGATTTCTTCTGGAGAAAGGAGTATCAAGCAAGAGGTGCTCCTCATATACATATGCTGCTATGGATCAAAGATGCACCCAAATTTGGAACAGATCCGGATGACTTAGTGATGAGTTTCATAGAACAGTATGCTACATGTGCTGTTCCAAAGACAAACGAAGATAAAAGTCTAAGAGAACAAGTTTTACGGTTTCAAAGCCATCGTTGTGGAAAGTACTGTCGTCGTAAATTCAGAAACAAGGACAAGTACTACACCAAATGTCGTTTTGCATTTCCACGGTCGGTGATATCTAAAGGAAGAGTGAACAATTTGATGTCTTCTCTGCGACATAATGTGACGAGGAAATCACCCAAAAACACATACAATTTGAAAAGAAACGAAGAGTCCAAGTACATTAACGACTACAACCCAGTGATTTTGTCCATGTGGAATGCTAACATGGATATACAGTTTGTGGCTGACAACTGTATGGCTGTGGCTCGGTATGTGACGTCTTACATCACCAAAAAAGAAAAGACAGAACTGAAGGATATGTGGGAGGATATTTCCCATGAAAAGAGCCTCAGTAAGAAGTTGTACAGTTTCAGTCTGAAGATGTTGTCGCATCGAGAAATCGGAGCTTACGAATGTTCTGACCGGTTATCTTCAGCAAGTCTCTATGCCAAATCTAGGAGTATCATTTGGGTGAGTCTTGGTCTTGCTGCAACGCGTAATCGAGTTCTGAAACCTGTACGGGAAATTGAGTATTTGGCGGAAAAGGAGCCAAGCAGTACAGATATTTTGAAGACCAACATGTTGTATACATATTATCCAAATAGAAGCAGTCACCTGGAGAATGTTTGTCTGTATGATGTTCTACAAAATTACATTTTCAAGAGGAACATCAAAGAAGATATTGATAAAGGAGTGTATGCTGTAATTGGAAGTGAGGGATGTCTGGTCAAGCAAAGAAAATGTCATTTGGTAAATCATCGAAAATTGAATTGCGAATCTCCAGAAAGAAAAGAGTTTTTCTATTTAGCTCTTTTGCAACTTTTCAAGTCTTGGCGTGCAGAAGAGGAGCTGCTTGGAGATTTCCTCTGTTACGAAGACTCTTTTAATGCAGCCAAGGAGTCCATAGAATGTCCTGTTTTTCCAAAATATCTAGAAATGTTGAATGCAGAAATCGAGCAGGAAGCAACAATTGCAGCTGAGATTGCTAGAGACAGTTCTTAGGACAGTCAGAGTTCTGTTTCATTGAGTCAGGATCCACTAGGAGAACCAGTTATCGAAAATGAAGCTGCCACTGCTATGATTGAAGTGGAAAGAGCCATGGCACATGCTCAGAAGGATGCGGTTAACTTAGAAGATTTGGAAAGACAACTCAACGTTGAGCAGAGGAAAATATATGACGAAGTTACCAACCAAATTGATCATGGATTAAGTCATGAGAAGAAAGAGTGCTCATGTACGTCGTTGAAGCCTGTCCGACTGTACGTGAGTGGAGAAGCAGGAACTGGAAAAAGTTTCCTCATTAAAGCAATTTCATGTTATCTGCAGAAAAGGACTGAGTCATCGCTGTCTTGTGTTGTCACCGCTCCAACTGGACTGGCAGCACATAACATTAAAGGGATTACTTTGCATCGGCTACTGATGCTGCCAGTGGAGCATGATAACAAATTACAATACCACAAGTTATCTGGGGATGCTTGTTGTGAAGTATCTAGAGTCCTGAAGAAGATTAAACTTCTTATCATTGACGAAGTAAGCATGGTTTCCAATGTCATGCTTGCCTTTGTGCATTTGAGAATGCAGGAAGTTCTTAAAACAGAGTATGATGTGTTATTCGGTGGCAAACACATCATTGTTTTCGGTGATCTTCTGCAGCTGACACCAGTGAAAGGACAACCAGTGTTTAAACTGCTTACGCATGAAGATACCAGGAAGTGCCTAGGGAGCATTGGCAACGTTAACATATGGTTAAACTTCAATTATGCTGAGCTGCGTGAAAATATGCGTCAGGCAAAGGACGAAGATTACAAGAATATTCTACAAGATGTTAGAATCGGGAAAGTGACTGAGCGTGGGAAAGAAGCTTTACATGCACGATTACTGTCAAATTTGTATCCAGAAAAAGACGTTCTGCCAGAGGATATTTTTCAAAAAATTACTGAGAGGAAATCTGGAATATGTTTGATGCCAACTCTTGCAGAATGTTCCATCTTCAACAACAAAATGTTGAATTTAGAAAACCAAGAGATTGTGAAACTGGAAGCTATTGACAGAATAGAGCATTTGGGAGCAACAATTATTTTGTCTGAGAATTTGAAATCTAAATTGGATTCATTAGAGAAGACTATATCTAAAACTGCGGGTTTTGAAAAGACTCTGAATGTGTGCTTAAATTGCCGTATCATTTTGAGAAGGAATTTACATGTTGAAAGAGGTCTGGTAAATGGATCAATGGGTAATGTTGTTGATTTTGAGAAATACAGAAGTAGAGATGGAATTGAATTTTAAAAAATTAAATTTGATGGTATTGAGGAAGTACAGCTAATTTGTCGTTGCACAGCTAGGTTTTTGCTTGTAAAAGACTTATATGTTCGCCGTAAGCAGTTTCCTGTTTGCTTGGCATATGCGGTGACAATTCATAAATCGCAAGGTTTAAGTGTAGACACTGCTTTAGTGAATATTGGCAGTTCTGTGTTCAAAGAGGGTATGGCTTATGTAGCATTGTCATGAGTCAGGACTTTATCGGGATTGTACTTGATTGACTGTGATGTCACAAACATTTGTGCGGATCTAGATTGTGTTAAGGAATACAATAGGTTAAGAAGAGAGTATGCGCCACATTTGCCTCAATATCCTTTTTTTGAGAAACGTGTGGTAGGCCGGAAACGAAGAAATATCAGTAATAGTAGGGAGGTTGTAGCAAAAAGACCAAAAGTCGATGAACCGAAAATTGTAAGCAGAAATAAAATGAATTCTGTTGAAGATGTTGTTGGTTTTCAATTTGAAAATAGTTCTGGTGTCAACTGCTATGCTAAAAGAACAGATTGTGATCAATTCGGAACAAAGTTTATGCTGTTTGTTGAATTCTGTGTTAGAGAAATATAGCGCTGATAGAACAAGAGGAGATAGTGTGTCTGAAATTCGTTATCTGTTAGACGAATGTTCAGGTCAAACACAATTCTCTCAAAATATTCAGCAGGATTGTCAGGAGTTTTTAATGTATATGCTTGATGTATTGCAAGATGAAGGTGTAGATGTAGATTATCTGTTTGGCCTTTCTTATCAATGGCAGCATGATTGCGAGAACTGTAGGCTATCAAGTACTACTAGTGTAGACTCAGAAAGATTTATATATTTAACTTTGCCTGACAGTAAATCAGTATCCTTCAATAAGCTAGTAAAGGCAGCCGATCAAAACATGGAGTGTAGCCAATGTAACTAGGCAATGCTGTCCACGTTAATTATACGAAGTTATGGCCAGTATGTCATTTTAATGTTCCAACGATGTAGGCCTAATGGAACTAAATTGACAACTTTAATTAATAATTCTGTGGCTTCGCAGTTGTCAATATCAGGAAGGACTTTTGTAACTACAGCAATTATATATCATGACGGTCCTTCAACTACTTCAGGACATTACACAGCTTATTTAAAATCTGGAAACGGCTGGTCATTCTGCAATGATTCTGTTTTAACTTTCAAAAAAAGATTGCCTTTCCACCTTCAAAATTCTTACCTGGTGTTCTTACAACCAAAATTTTAGGAAAGGAATCTTGGGATTTGTTCTGAGGAATTTCAAGAGGTTCTAATGGCTCCTACTCTATATGGCCTTGTGGATAAGTGTAGTACAGAGCGAAAACTTTTGTGTTTATAAGCTAATTCAAGCAGCAGATCAAAACAAGGAGTAGAGGAAATGTAAGTCTGCAATGCTGTCCATATTATTTATGGAAACTTATGGGTGAAATGTCATTTTACAATTTCAACTACATAAACTGGATGAAAAAAAGTTGTTAAGTCTAATTAAAAATGTTTTGGCTACACAGTCATCGATTTCAGGAAGAACATTTGCAACTGCAGCTATTATATATTAAGATGGTCCTTTGACAACATCAGGATATTACACAGCTTATTTGAAATATAAAAAAGGCTAGTCAGCAAACATTACCAATTGAGTATGAAGCAATGTTGCCTTTTGACTTGTTTTCTGAAGTGAGAATTTAGGGTAGGTAACTGGACTATAATGATTCTAGGTGTTGCTGTAATTTAGTGTGCTGTTTTAAATTGCTTTATATGTCTCATTTTTCTTAAAACGATGGAGTTTATCTTTCAGAAAGTGGCGGGCAGAAAATAGTAACAGCACAACAGAGTATAAGCTGTTCATAGGACATCCTTTGACGTCATAGAAAGTAAGTTACTTTTGAGGAGTTCTTATTTCTGATTGATTATATTTTAAGGGTTTTTTAAACACAATCATTTTGATTGTGTTTTTTTTCCCCGCTGTTATATGATGAATACCTTCAACTCACTGTTTTCAGTGAAATTTGATATATTCTGAGAACAGCAAAAATAAACCATTAAATATGTATAATTAATTTTGTACTTTGAATTGTGATTTATAATATGTATTCATCTTGTCTCATGCTCACTCTTTTTTTACTACCTTCTATTAATTTAAAATGTTTTGTTCTTTCTTACACAGATTAAAAGTATAAAAATTACAATTGACTAAATTAACGACAATTATAAGGTAAGTGTTTAGTACTCTTTACGTTACATCTCTATCAAATTTAACTTTTATTAGTTCCACTGCTTCATTTCTTTAACCTTCAGTTTCCTGCCTTTGCTACTTCCCTCATTTCTTTTTCTATTACTTACTCATACTACTCTTTCCACTCCTTTTCTCAGTCCCTCTTTCAACAGTAACTGTGTGTTACTCCCTCTATTTGTCTTTCTTTTAACATTACTCTCTGTTTACTTACTCTTCTTTTTTTAAAAAAAAAATTTTTTTTAGTTCGCTTCCGGTTCGTGTACCGGCGCGCGAACCGGGAAGCGAATCAAAAGAAATAGAGGTTGCTAGAGTGCTAAACATTCTAGCAATTTTTCATAAAGGGAAGGTAGTTCTGAAAAGAACTTTTTTTAATTATTTTTGTTGTTTTATATTTTTTTTGTTTTTTTGGGGGGGGAAACAAAAATGATTCATTAGAAAGGGCTCAACAGGAGCAACAAAAAAAAAGAATTTTTTTTTTCTAGGACGTTTTGTACATTGATGATGTTCAAAAGCTCTATTGATTAGAGTTACACTCCTCTCTCCACAGGAAATTAATTTGCCGCAAGTTAAACAGGTTAATTTCATTTGGCCAAAGTTCATCTGTAGATTTGGGACCGTTTCCCTTGCCTCTGATCCCGTCACTGCCTCTTCATTGGTGGATGTACTGGCAGGTCGGGGGTTATCCACCAGATCACGTATTTGGGCAGCACTGTAATTTATCGGGTGCCACCTCTCCATATGGCGATGCATGGTATAATTACCATAACTGTATTTTTTTTCGGTTCCTCTGGACAGTTCATTGTGGCAGATCAGGCAGGTAACGTACCGGGCATTTACCTTTTTTTGATGTGGGGGAAATGAAAAAAATTGCCAAATAAAATTTTCTTTTATATGGGACCTCCTTGACTGTTCTTTTAAAAACCTCCTTGTCCCTTGCTCCTCTTCCTCTTCTTCCTCCTCTTGTTGGAGGATGACCTGAGGAGGTGGTCCTCTCTTCCTTGGAGGTCGTGGTGGTGCTGGGGGTCCACCAGCTGCAGCAATCATTGAAGCCATTTGTAAGGTCGTCAATGTAGGTCTTTCTCTCATAAAAATGAAAGTCAGAGTGAGGAAAAAAGGTGGGACTTTCATCATTTGGGAAAAAAAAATGTTCTAAACCAATGAAAAGTGTTAATTTTAAGTCATATGACCAAGCCTTCCATCATTAGGAAACTAAAAGTAAAATGAACCAATGAAAAGTTTTATAAACTAGTCACATGACCTGTTATGCTTACGTTACGCGCTCCGCGCCGCGCCTCGGATTGCCTCCGAGGCGCTGCGTTTCGCGCCTTGGTTCGTGTTCCGGAGCGCTTCCGGGTGCGCTAACGCGGCGCGTCATAAGACGCATTATGCAGTAACGCGATACGTTGCGATTACGCGACGCGTCACGATGTTGCTTTCTAACGCGGTACTTGCGCTAACGGAACGTTTACTGGTTGGCGGACCGGGTCTCGGAACAAATTGAAGCTAACGGGAAGCTGCCTGGTTCGCGGACCGGCAGCGAAACAAAAAAAAATTATTAAATAAATATTTAAATTAAAAAAATATAATACAAAAATATAAAAAATATATTTTTGAATTAGAATAAGAATACATTTTACAGCTTTTGATATTTACTATTAAAAAACCATTGAAATTCACTGAAAAAACCATAGGTTATAGACCATATATAGTTAGGAATTAGCATTTACAAAACCTTGAAAATTCACTGAAAAAACCATAGGTTATAGACCATATATAGTTAGGGATTAGCATTTACTAAACCTTATTTTACTCACACAA
This sequence comes from Lissotriton vulgaris, assembly GCF_964263255.1. NCBI lineage: Eukaryota > Metazoa > Chordata > Amphibia > Caudata > Salamandridae > Lissotriton > Lissotriton vulgaris. Next base: position 1,377,681,228 of record NC_141695.1, read on the forward strand.
AACCATTGAAATTCGCATATATAGTTAGTTGCACTAACTATATATCGCGCACCCGCAATCCACTGCTGATGATGTCACATATTACATCATTCATGACATGGTCAGTGACATCACTGATGACATCACTGATGACATCTCAAATGACATCACTGATGACAACATCCAGTGACTGTATGTTTCTGTAAAGTTAAAATATGTCTTACATATTGAAGAATGAGTGGATGTATAAGTGTCTGGATGAAGGATTTAGTAGGTGCATGACTGACTGTATGAGTGAGTGATTAAATGTGTCTCACTGAGTGCATGGGTTAGTGACTAAACTGTCTTAATTTGTGCATCATTATGTCTGTTGTTCTGTAAACTGCTGCATGTGTTGATCAGTAGCTATATGAGTAACTATATGGGTTATTGATTGGTTGCCCAAGTATTTGTATGGGAGACTGAGTGTGTGTGTGGGTGGCTGGGAGGTGTGAGTAAAATAAGGTTTAGTAAATGCTAATCCCTAACTATATATGGTCTATAACCTATGGTTTTTTCAGTGAATATATATATATATATATATATATATATATATATATATATATATATATATATATATATATATATATATATATATATATATCAAGGGTGGAGCTTACTAGAACTGTTTAAACTGCGGCAGTAACCTTTTGGCAGCACTTGAACTCACCCCCGTTACATACTGGGCGCTGAAGAGGCCACACGGCCGAAATGCATACGCCCGCCTATCTGCCGTCAATCTGCAATAAAGAAGCTTCACTTTGTTCCCCTACCGAGGCCTCTGCCTTTTTCTTTGGAAGAGGGTGTTTGGATATATATATATATATATATATATATATATATATATATATATATATATATATATATATATATATATATATATATATATATATATATATATATATATATATTCATAGAAAAAACCATAGGTTATAGTGGATATATAGTTAGGAATTTGCATTTACAAAACCTTGAAAATTCAATGAAAAAACCATTGGTTTTAGGCCATATATAGTTAGGGATTTGCATTTACAAAACCTTATTTTACTCGCATAAAACCATTGAAATTCCATATATAGTTATAAGCGCTAACTATATATCGCGCACCCGCAATCCACTGCTGATGATGTCACATATTACATCATTCATGACATGGTTAGTGACATCACTGATGACATCACTGATGACAACATCCAGTGACTGTATGTTTCTGTAAAGTTAAAATATGTTTTACATATTGAAGAATGAGTGGATGTATAAGTGTCTGGATGAAGGATTTACTAGGTGCATGACTGACTGATTGAGTGAGTGATTAAATGTGTCTCACTGAGTGCATGGGTTAGTGACTAAACTGTTTTAATTTGTGCATCATTATATCTGTTGTTCTACAAACTGCTGCATATGTTGATCAGTAGCTATATGAGTAACTGTATGGGTTATTGATTGGTTGTCCAAGTATTTGTATGGGAGACTGAGTGTGTTTGTATGGGTGGCTGGGAGGTGTGTGACTCTGTACATAGATGTGTGAGTAGTTAATTCACTATATGTATAGATTCAAAAGTGCATGTGCAAACAGCTGTATGGGTGGTTGACTGTGTGCATGAGTGTATTGGTGAGTGAATGGATATCTCAGTGCTACATGTCAAAGTAAGTACATATGTAAAACACAGTACATGTGAGAGTTTACATATATAAATAACTGTGCATAAGAGCCAGTGAATGTGTGAGTGGCTGTATGGATCATTGTGAACTTGTATCAGGGATTGTATAATAGAGTAAATATGTGTTAGTATATGTTTGAATAAGTAAAGTTTGTATAACTGTATAGTTGAGGAAATGGAGGTGTGATTGATTCTTTGCATGACTGACTAGGTGTGTGAGTAACTCCATGGATGAGTGACAGTCTGTGAGTGTCTGTTTACACTGATTGTATCTAAGGTTATATTAGAGTCTGAAGAGGTTCATCGTATTATCACATGAATGATATCATCAGTGATGTTATCAGTCATGTCAAATTAGATGTTTTCAGTGATGTCATCAGTGATGTCATTTGAGATGTCATCAGTGATGTCATCAGTGATGTCACTAACCATGTCATGAATGATGTAATATGTGACATCATCAGCAGTGGATTGCGGGTGCGCGATATATAGTTAGCGCTTATAACTATATATGGAATTTCAATGGTTTTATGCGAGTAAAATAAGGTTTTGTAAATGCAAATCCCTAACTATATATGGCCTAAAACCAATGGTTTTTTCATTGAATTTTCAAGGTTTTGTAAATGCAAATTCCTAACTATATATCCACTATAACCTATGGTTTTTTCTATGAATTTCATTGGTTTTTTAATAGCAAATATGAAAAGCTTTAAAATGTCAAGTACGTGATAGATAAAAACATTTTCGTATTTATGCACGCTGATGTGCTTTGAACGCTGCACCCCCCCCCTCCCCTCTTTTGTCTTAGTAGTACTCTCTCTTTGCAGATAGTGAACGGTAGTTAACGCAAGCCTTTGCCCCCATTGTAATCCGTCGTGCCTGCTTGTCTCTCCATTTGATTGATTGTTGTCCAAGCATTTACTGTTTTAGAATTGGTTCTCTTTGGATCATTCTCTATTTACAAACAAGCACAAAGTCGCAATACTCTGTTTAGTCTTTGCAGATAGTGAAAAATCGTGTAAAAAAATAAAAGTAATCGAGCAAAATCAGTAGGCCACTAATTGGATCTCTTTTTGACCTCGCTAAAATAGAAATATTAGGAACAACCCTTCATGAGAAATACGAAAATAGTGAGATAAACTGAGCTCCACACCATGAGGGCTGCAAGACAGCTCGACTCCGTCACCCACCCTGCCCAAAATAACGACAAACCCTATGCAAATATTATAAATATAGACAACACACCAGCAAAGAAACAGGGTAAAACATTTTATTAAAAAACTATTTACATAACGTTGGTTTATAAGATGATGTCAGTAGTGGACCGATGTGTGAATAGATCGAAAGCAGCACAAGGCTCCAAGATCCGGATGGCAAGCTCCTGGATGTTGGGTGCCATAGTTTAGAGTTCTGAATTTGAACCTTTTTCAATGCCTGTGCTTTGTTGAATCAAAATGGCGGCTTGACACAAAGCTGACTCAAGCGTTGCTACTGATGCTATGCAGACCAAAACTGGTTTTCAGTTTGTACATTTTTCTAGATTTTTCAATCCAAGTTTGGTTGACTTTGTAGAACGATGGCTTCAAATTTTCAACATACGGTGTGGTGCCGCTGACTGGGAGGGGGCGCTTCGCTCCTGCCCCCTCCCCAAGTAAGATTTTCATACGTGAAAGTACGTTAATGGTTTTGGTCCCTGAGATGCTTCGATGTCACTGCCATTCTCAAATAGCATAAGTCCTGGATGTTGGGTGCCATAGTTAAGAGTTCTGAGCAGTGCTTGTAACACTGTCTGAAGCTTATTTCCACCTACTGCAGCTTCACTATTCTCAAAGTAAGTGAGTGTCGTTTGTGGACCTGACTGCATTAGAAAACAATGTGATATGTTAGCTTCCTAAACAGCTTGACGGAGGCCCCTGAGGGGCGGTGTGATGGCCATGGACTCGGAGAAGACGCTTGGCTCCGACACCCTCCCCAAGTCTTATAGCACTGGTGTAGCCTGAGATCGCCCCCGACATAGGCGGCCGGCTCCCGGGGTCCGGCGGAACTTTTTGCCTTTTGATGACTCTTCAATTCTGGACCTTGTCCCACAATCCGTTTGACCTGAAGACAAGCTGTAGTGGGGCGCCCCTTTACCGTTTTAGTTGCCATTCCGCCCGCTTCTGCTACACTGTGCCTCTTCCGCCATTCAGCTGTTTACCGCCCGCTCTTGCGACTACAGCGTCTCGCTCACCATGTAGTTGAGTTGCTCCCGCTCTTGTGGTGCAGCGATAGGCGGCTGCCACAGGACTCTCAAAATGGCGGCCGGCTCTTCGGTTTTGGGCCTGGTCCACTAAAATGGCCCTGGGACACCTTGGAACTCGGACGCTTCCCTGATAGGGCTTGGGTCCCATTCTCGAAAAGCGTCCCCTCAGCCGTGAAGATTCTACAAAAGTCTTCGGGGCCTCCGACTCCCGCAGGCTTCTGGTGGGGAGCGGCTGCCATGATTGCTCGTGGAATGGCCACGACGGAGCTACGAGATGGTAGTGGTCTCATGCTGACGCCAGCTTTAGTCTGAAACATCCAGAAACACTGTAGACTACCAATTCGATCAGTTCCGGTAGCGCCCCAACATGACCCGGAAGAGAAGAACTTGCCCTCCCCTCTTTGACTGATGGTTCTTGTTGCCTGTCCCCTCTGTTGTCATTTAACAGAACTTTTTGGACTGCTGAAAGGGGTTGTGTTCTGAACGCTGGTTGGTGGAGACATTTTGACTATATTCTTGACCTACGTTGTCGCGTAATGCGTTATATGACACGCCGCGTTAGCGCACCCGGAAGTGATCCGAGGCGCGGCGCGCAGCGCGTAACGTAAGCATAACAGGTCATGTGACTTGTTAATAAAACTTTTCATTGGTTCATTTTACTTTTGTTAATTTAATGATGAAAAGCTTGGTCATATGACCTAAAAATTACGCTTTTTATTGTTTTCGAACAATATTTTTTTTTCAAACATATGTTATAATATTCCAGGCTAATGTACTTTCCCGGAAAATTTACAACTGTCTTGCAAGTAAAATATATTCCTTTTTCGAGAAAAAGGGCGTTTCTTCCTTCCATGACGGAGCCGTTGAGTAAAAGAGATTCGGCCTGCTGTCTTAGTCGCCGATACGCCTGATTATCAGATTCTTATCGATCACTTTATGTTGCAGCAGTGAAAAACACAACTGCCCTTGACCATTTATCTTTACTGCGTTCCTACATATTATACCTTTTATCCGTCATGTAATTGGACTGCTTTATTTCACTTGCCTTTTACTGATTCGAAAACAGTGACTAAAAGTAAAAACTTTACCAATGTAAATACTACTACCGTGTTTTGTTTTAAAAACGTTTATTGTGAAAATGTCAGTATACAAATACGGGCCTATAACCACGTGGGCCGGCCACGGAGCAAACTGAAATCGTATATGATGAGGAGACATTTACACTGTAGAGGAACGTAACGAGCGGGCCATTAGGTTGCAAGAACTAAGGTGTCTAACAGTTGCGGAATCGGTGGACATACATTTTGTAATTAAAATAGGACAGGGCCACTTACAATAACATTTTCTAGATATACATTTGCGGGCAAGGAGTTACGAGTCCCATTTATACCGGCGCCATTTTGGGCGAGGCCGGGCAGGTCCAAGATATAGTCAAAATGTCTCCACCAACCATCGGCCAGACCAGAACCCCTTTCGGCCCTTTATGCTACAAGATGGTGTCTTCCATTCAGAAAATATTGTTGGCAGCATTTTGAAAGGAAACAGAAACAGCCGTTCTCCTAGTGAGTTTCACATTGTTACATTTAGGAAGAATGTTGAAGAGTAGTATGTGGAAAATCTGAAGCCATTTTTCTACAAACTCTCAATCAGACTTGGATGGAAAAAAAAACATGAAGAATGTACAAACTGAAAACCAATTTTTGTCTGTATAGCATCAACAGTAACGCTTGAGTCAGCTTTGTGTCAAGCCGCCATTTTCATTCAATCAATAGCGTCCCCCTGCACACATTTAGGGACCTGGTCGTGTCTTCAGATGAAACGGATTGTAGGAAAAGAAGCAGAAAGGAAAAGGAAAAAAGTTCCGCCGGACCTCGGGAGCCGGCCGCCCATCTCATGTGCGACCTTTGGCCACACCAGGGCAATAGTGAAGCTGCAGCAGGTGCAAATAAGCTTCAGACAGTCTTACAAGCACTGCTCAGAACTCTCAACTGAGGCACTCAACATCCAGGACTTGCCATTCGGATCTTGGCGCCTTGTGCTGGTTCCGACCTATTCACACATCGGTCCACTACTGACATCACCTCATAAGCCAACGGGGCACCCCACGCCGACTTTCGGCGCAGCATTGTAGGATGGCCACACCAGTGCGGCAACTTGCTGGACACAACATCGGGGCCATCCAGATCTCGGCGCGTTCGACTCACTGTACCGCAACAGTGACCGCAACTCAGCTGGACACGCCGTCTTTCGGCGCAGCATTGTAGGATGGCCACACCAGTGCGGCAATTTGCTGGACACCACCTCGGTGCCATCCGGATCTCGGCGCGTTCGAGTCACTGTACCGCAACAGTGACCGCAACTCAGCTGGACACGCCGTCTTTCGGCGCAGCATTGTAGGATGACCACACCAGTGTGGCAATTTGCTGGACACCACCTCGGTGCCATCCGGATCTCGGCGCGTTCGAGTCACTGTACCGCAACAGTGACCGCAACTCAGCTGGACACGCCGTCTTTCGGCGCAGCATTGTAGGATGGCCACACCAGTGCGGCAATTTGCTGGACACCACCTCGGTACCATCCGGATCTCGGCCCGTTGTGCTACCTTCGGCCTATTCGCACATCGGTCCGCTACTGACGCCGCCTCACGTGCCAACGGATTTTCTACGCTTTTTGTAGCCCTATGCCGCATAACAGGTCATGTGACTTGTTTATAAAACTTTTCATTGGTTCATTTTACTTTTGGTTTCCTAAAGATGGAAGGCTTGGTCATATGACCTAAAAATAACACTTTTCATTGGTTTAGAATTTTTTTTTTTCCCAAACGATGAAAGCCCCACCTTGTTTCTGGATCATTCAGACTGAAGCTGGCGTCAGCATGAGAGCACCACCATCTCGTGGCTCCGTCGTGGTCATTCCACGAGCAATCATGGCAGCCGCTCCCCACCGGAAGCCTGCGGGAGTCGGGGGCCCCCAAGACTTTTGTAGAATCTTCACGGCTGAGGGGACGCTTTTCGAGAATGGAGCCCAAGCCCTAGCAGGCAAGCGTCCGAGTTCCAAGGTGTCCCAGGGCCATTTCAGTGGACCAGGCCCAAAACCGAGGAGCCGTCCGCCATTTTGAGAGCCATGTGGCAGCCGCCTATCGCTGCACTGCAAGAGTGGGAGCAACTCAACAACATGGTGAGCGAGACGCTGTAGCCGCAAGAGCGGGCGCAACTCAGCTAGATGGCCGCCACCTGGGGAGGCTCGTTCACGCCGCCTCCCCCACCCCCGGGCCGCCGCACGCCAATTTTCGGAGCAGCATTGTAGGATACCAAAACCAGTGCGGCAGTTTACTGGACATCACCTGGGTGCCTGTCGTACATGTTGTGTCAGCCATGTGACACTGGACACAGACCGCTACTGACGAGGCCTCCCCCCGCACCACCCGGGACGCCCCACGCTGTTTTTCTGTGCTGCATTGTAGGATCCCAAAACCAGTGCGGCACCCAGGCGACATCACCTGGGTGCCGTCCAGAACTCTGCACGTTGTGCTGCCTTGGGACTATTCGCACAAAAGACAGCTTCTAACCATTGTTGCTTCTTTTTGGGCTGAAAAATGTTTAAATGTTTTTACAGTTTTTGTTCCGTTCGTTATAGTTAATAGTTAATAAAGTTTTATAATCTTACTTTGTTGGAGTGTTATCTATTTTTTTAAAAACGGGTGAATGGGGCCTTGAATCGGGTTATTGTCATGTGTGGGCTTTGGAAGTGTGCTGCTGCAGGATCGGACATTTCAAACTCAAATGCACGTTCTTTTTCTTACCTTTCCGAAGCATGGAGCGCAATAGCAGGCAGAGAAAGGGTGATGCACGTGTTGAACACTACCTGACCTGGCAAGTTGCTGGCAGTGCCCCCCCGCCCGCTCCTGAAAGAGGGCACACACACACCGCCGCCCCGAGTACTTCACAAATCTTTAAAAGACAATGCGCTTGTTCATGAGGCTTAAATGGTTTATCACCTCTTCTAGAACCCCTGCATCGACCCTCTGACGTTTCCTGGAAAAATTACCATGTAACACAATACCAAGCCCTGTCAGCTGAAACCCCCAAGGAATCGTGGGGCATATTATCAAGGGGGTTTATCTCCGCTTTTTTGGCTTTAAAAGCCATGAAAGCGGAGATAAAATTATCTCCCTATTACCAAGCTGTCGCTAACACCAGTTAGTGACAGCTAAAAGGAGATAGCGACCATCTTGGGCCCCGCTTTGCATGTCAGTGATACTTATCACTAATGACATGCAAAGTGGCGTGCCAAGATGTTAGCGACTGGAAACAGTCCCTAACATCGCTATCTTCTATTACCAACTTTTGGAGATATTCGCGCTAAGCGCGAATATCTCCAAAATCTAACACCTGCCCTGAGCAGTTCTTAGCCATGTTATCCAATGGGAGGTGGATAACATGGCTAAGAGCATTTGCTCGATAATACATGAATATCGCTGACTTTTCTGCGATAATAGCAAGGTTTATCTGCGATAAAAATCGCCGATGTGCGGCGATAATTTTTGTCTCTAAACAAGTTAGAGACAAAAATTATCGCTAGTTGTTCGTAATATGCCCCCGGGTTTTTGCTTGCAGAAATCGGGAGGCGGGAGACTAGCACTGAAATCAGTAGTCACACGCCTGAATCGGGAGGGTTGGCATGTCTGAATTCTCTACAGCTGGGGCCATAAACTACATCCGCAGGGGTAGGTGATAGCCTGGAACCAGCCTGGCATCTAAAATGGCTGCCGTGCACGACAAAATTGTGGCATTGGAAAAAAGGCAAGATGGCGCAGCCGCTGGAAGAGATGTATCAACATATATCAGCCTCCTCAGCCACCCTCAGGAAACATAGGGGATTAGGATACGTCTCCCGCACCCCCTTATACCTAGTAATGTAATTAACGAAGCACAAAATGGCGAATTCCCGTTTCACTAACAGTTTGCGGCCCAGTTCGCGGCCCGTGAAGCGCTTCTACCGTGAAAAATCATATTTTTTTCTTTTCCCCACGGGACCCTTTAATAACCCCAACAACATTCCTAGGGGGTCAAGAGGGGGATACCTTGCCCCCTTTCATTAAATTCCCCTTTCGTTTTTCACCTCTTCTTCTCTCTCGATCCTACCGAGAGACAAGATGGCGGCCGCTCCGGACTGTCACGCAGCAAAAAAAAAAAAAGCTCACGCACAGCCGCTGGAAGAGATGTATCAACATATATCAGCCTCCTCAGCCACCCTCAGGAAACATAGGGGATTAGGATACGTCTCCCGCACCCCCTTATACCTAGTAATTTAATTAACGAAGCACAAAATGGCGAATTCCCGTTTCGCTAACAGTTTGCGGCCCAGTTCGTGGCCCGTGAAGCGCTTCTACCGTGAAAAATCATTTTTTTTTTCTTTTCCCCACGGGACCCTTTAATAACCCCAACAACATTCCTAGGGGGTCAAGAGGGGGATACCTTGCCCCCTTTCATTAAATTCCCCTTTCGTTTTTCACCTCTTCTTCTCTCTCGATCCTACCGAGAGACAAGATGGCGGCCGCTCCGGACTGTTTAGAATGTTGACAGACACCGGAGAGCCAATCAGCTTTCTGCGCGCAAAGTTCCGAAACGCGAAAAGTAAGCGGACCGGATCGCTGCCCGGAGCGCTGTTACAGATATATATCTTGATTTAAACATTAATTTCTCAAAATCCACTGAAGCACATATATTGAGACCTAGCAAAGGCACATCGGGCTAACAGTCCCTACAATTTTGCCAAATTTCGTGCAAATCCATTCAGCCGTTCGAGCTAAAAGTGAGGCCAAACGTCCTATGGAAAACTCAATGCAAAAAACGCGTTTTGGGACCCCCCTTTTTTCTCAGCCCCCCCTTGACGAAACCCCACCTAATTTTCAGGGGCTGCTCAGAAACAAAATGTGCCATTTTCCTGAAAATTTCAGCCGATTCCGTCCACAAACGCCAAAGTTATTAGACATAGAATTTTCAGAAATCCCATAGGGAATTAATCCTAACTATATATACCTACTGGCGATAGCCAGTAGGTAATATATATATATATATATATATATATATATATATATATATATATATATATAAGAAAAACGAGTTGCCTCCAAATGAGATTGCCACACCCGGTAAGGTTGTATCCTTTTAATCAGGGAAGCACAACAGCATCACAACCAGCGTCTCAAAATACCAATGTCATAGCCAGACGCTTTTCGGGCGTTCCATCGCCCTTGGTCACTGGCAGGAGAAGAGAGCAGTTGAGGCAAATCACGTGCAATATAAATCTCCCGCCCCAGTGGGCGTATGCACAGATGTATCCTGGTACTTGTGGTTTGCAACAGTCAATGCAGGTCCCAGTGGGCTACACTCTCCCTCTCAAACTTGTCAATTCAAACCCCAGTGGGCATGCTTAGAGCAGTCTGTGTTGCATGCCGATGTTAATACACCTTCTCCGATCGGCTTACCGCTCACGCAGCGTCCTTTGTTGTTGACGTTGCAGACCCGCTCTTTCTTATATATATATATATATATATATATATATATATATATATATATATATATATATATATATTTACCTGAAAAAAACATAGGTTTTAGGGGTGTTATAGTCAGCTGGACATTTCACTCGTTCAAAACCATTGAAATTCCTACGTTATAGTTAGTTGTACTAAGTATAACTCACATGCCCGCAATCCACAGCTGATGATGTCACATATTACATCATTCATGACATGGTCAGTGACATCACTGATGACATCACTGATGACATCTCAAATGACATCACTGATGACATCATCCAGTGAATGTGGTTTGGTTCTATATTTAAATATGTATTATATATAAATAGCAATCTGCATTGAAGAATGAGTGGATGTATAAGTGTCTGGATGGAGGATTTAGTAGCACTGTGATTAACTGTTTAAGTGACTAATTTAAAGTGTCTCACCAAATATATGGGATAGTGATTAATCTGTGCGAATACCTGAATCACTCTATCTCTTGTTGTGTAAACTACTACATACGTTGGTTACTAGCTATGTTAAAGTCTATATTAGTTATTAATTAGTTAAGTGAGTATTTTTATGGGATAGTGAATGTGTGTGTGGTTGAGTGGGAGGTGTGTGACTGTCCAAAGATGTGTAAATAGTTGATTTACTAGGTATATGAGGTCAAGACTGTATGTGGAAACAGTTATTTGAGTGAGTGAATCTCTTTATGGGTGTGGTGATAAGTAAATATATTTCTCAATGATACATGTCCAACAAAGTAGAAATATAAAAGGCTGTGTAAGTGACATTTGTTGTATATAAATAAGTATACATAAGACTCAGTGATTGTATGAGTGACTGTATCAAAAACTGTATACTTGTAATAGTGATTTTATAATACACTAAGTATGACTACACTAAGTATGACTTACTACAAATAAATAAAGTGGTGTTTGTATAAGTGTGTAGCTTAGTAAATGTAAGTATGATCAATTGTTTGCATAAGTGAGTAGAATGACTGCATAAGTGAATAGGATGTGTGCTGGTGTGTAATGTCGATGTAGGTGAATAAGTATATTTAATAGTGTTCTATTGATCTTTGTTAGCATGTATGAGTGGATCTATAGGTAAGTGTTTAGATGTGTGTGTAGATGTAGGAATCACTGAGTGGGTTTTTAGAAACTGGTATTGATGTGTCAATGGTTTCAAATATGGTACTCCATATTTTATAATGAGTGTTGAAAGGTTATTCTAGTAGATGATAAGATGTATCAGATTGTCACGTGGATGATGTCATCAGTGATGTCATCAGTGATGTAATTTGAGATGTCATCATTGATTTCACTGACCATGTCATGAATGATGTAATATGTAATATCACCAGCAGTGGATTGCGGGCGCGCAAGTTATACTTAGTACACCTAACTATAACGGAGTAATTTCAATGGTTTTGTACGAGTGAAATGTCCAGCTAACTATACCACCCCTAAAACCTATGGTTTTTTCAGTGAATTTCAAAGGTTTTTTAAATGCTAATTCCTAACTATAACATGTCTGAAACCTATGGTGTTTTCAGTGAATTTCAAAGGTTTTGTAAATTACAATTTTTAAATGTATTAATTGTTATATTTATTTTTTTGATACTGATTTACTACATTTTTTTAAACTATTTATTTTTAAATATTTAATTTTTTAAATTATATTATAATTACATTAAACATTACATTACAAAATATACTTTCTCAGAATGAATTACTTTAGTTTAAATACTTTGCAAATAGGCAATAGACATTTAAGTACAGTAGTTACAATTGTTGCAATGGGCACCACAATTTCAAACACAATGCAACATTGAGCTCAATGTGAATTTCTAGTAAAATGCAATTAGTTGCTTTAAGGATTACTTTTCTAAAAACAGGACTGGATCCTAGATTCAGTTCTTGGACATCTCCTGTAAACAGTTGAGTAAAAGCGTTTTGGTTACAGTAGTGATTTTTAAGGAATATTACTGCATTTTAAAAGTTGACACAGAATGTTTCTCACATAGAATCACCAATGTTATCCTACGGGAGGAAATTCACTTAGCAAGTAAGTAGTGTTATCGTTACTTTTTCTTACTCAGTGGTGGATCCTGGATCCAGCACTGGCGCATCTCCTGTAAACAGCTGGAAAAATGCGTTTAAGTCATATAGGCGATTTTTAAGGAATATTTTTAGTTTATGAAAATAGACACTTGAAAACTTTTCTGGTGAAAACCAGACAATGGATTCCTATGTAAGGAAATACAAGTTACTGTTAAGTACGGTTAGAATTACTTTTCAGGGTCAGTGCTGGGCTAAATGATGCAGCACTGTGTTCTCTCCTGATAACAGGTTAGTAAATCGGAATTTGTTGTTCAGATGATTTTAGGTGAATATTTAAAAGTTCCAAAACTCCACACTTAGAAGAATTTCCAAGTGAAACTCGTCAATGTTAGCCTATGGAAGGAAATTCAATTTACTGGTAAGTATGGTTAGAATTACTTTTCAGGATCAGTACTGGGCTCAAAGATACAGCGCTGAGGTCTCTCCTGATAACAGGTGAGTAAATCAGAATTCGTAGTACATCCAGTAAGTGCCACAGAGCTGCGTAGCAGAGAGATGTAAAAAGGGGCACGGCCTGCGCCACCTCTCTGAAACGCAGTGCAGTGGCGCTTCCTGGAAGCACCTGGTGGGCTACTTGGCCCCTATGGTCCCTCAGGTTTGAAGTGGTAATTTTTCCCCAAATTAAAACACGCCACAGGGCGTGTTTGCACACATCACGTCAGGCCCCGTCCCTTCTCTCCACCACTGTGTAAACGCGCCCTGTCACTGTTCTAAGTTGAGAGATTAAGTCCCGTGCAATCCTAAGGGTCCCTAGGGTCAAACTAGCCCACTAGGTACCTCCAGTAAGCGCCACAGAGAGGTGTAAAAAGGGGCGTGGCCTCTAAACAACTGTCTGCAACGCAGCTCCCTGGCACATACTGGAGATACCTGTTGGGCTATTTGGCCCTCAGGGCCCCCCTCCCACCATCTGCAAAGCCCCCGGGGTAGTGGTCCCTGTGGGATCTGTCACAGACCCCCAATTTAAATATTTAGTGCCCCGGGAAGGCGGCGGTCCGCGGGGCGTGTGGGGGGATTGAGCCCCCCACACAGGGTACAAATATTTTTTGTTAAAAGCCCCGGGGGTGGCGGTCCCCGGGGCTCGGGGGGGCCTTAGAGGCTTCCCCTACATTAAAGAATAAGCCCCGGGGTAGCAGTCCCCGGGGCAGTGTGGGGGGGGTTCGGCCCCCCCCACACTCATCTTTCAAAATTCCCCCGGGATTTGGCCCCCCCGGGGGCTAATTGGCATTGAAGCGCAGGAGTCCGCGTTTTTTTTATTTTTTCATGGGCAGGATCCGTGGATTTTGTCGATTTAAAAAAAAAATACCCTTTTCAAGACGGCTACCAACACTTCCTGATTTGGAGTGTTGACAGCCAATTAGGATACAACTCGTGCGCGGCAGGGTGCGCGAATCCTGCGTGGCTATAGATATATAAGCACTTTTAAATGTCATTTTCTCAGGACCTACTGAATGGATTTACACCATTTAAGCAAAAGACACAAGTCTGAACTGAGGACTGTAGCTGCGTCAAAAGGTCCTATGGAAAATTGCATGGGGAAAACATGTTTTGGGACCCCCCTTTTTTCTCAGTCCTCGCTACACGAATCATCCCGAGACTTTCAGGATTGGAGCGGACCGGAGCTGATAATTAGTTTTGAAAATTTCGTGAAGATTCATCAACCGGCGCTAAAGTTATTCCAAATAGAATGTTGCGGATTTCCTAGGGAAAATAGGTCCTAACTATAACTACCTACTGGCGACCGCCAGTAGGTAGTTATAGTTAGGACCTAGTTACCATAGGAAAATGGCAACATTCTATTCCCAATAACTTTGGCACCGATTGACGAATGTTCGCATCATTTTCAAAACAAATTCTTTGTTGATATCAACTCCTATGTTGAAAGTTTGGGGGTGATTCGTCAAGGTGGAGGCAAGAGAAAAGGGGGTCCCAAAACATGTTTTTGCCATGTTAATTTCTATAGAAAACTTTAGACAAGGCTACAGGTCGAACGGGTGAACGGAATTACCCTAAATTTGGCAGGAAGAAGGGTCTTGGTCTAGAAAGCACACGTTTGTTTATTTGGTGTAAATCCATTCAGTAGTTTTTGAGAAATATCAAAATGTACAGATATCGATATTTGGGAATTCTGCCATCTGATTGGCTGAGGCGTTACAAGCACAAGCTTGCTGCTGATTGGCTGCGAGCGGTTGCAACTAGGAAGTGTTGTCCGCCATTTTGTGAGTCTGTTAAAGCGAGTAAGGGGAAAAAAGAGGGAAAAAGTGGGAATTAAAAGGGTAGGAGCACTGTAACCTCTGTGGGATGTTTAGGGTGTGCTATAGAGGGGGTGCGAATCAAAGTATTCACCCCCACCAGTGTGTAAGTGGTGGGCTATGGAAATTAAGTGAGGTATTGCATAGAGTCTGATGCGGGTAAGGTGAGCTGGTGCGGGACTCGGGGATTAAAGAGTGAGCCCAAATTGTGTGTCTTATGCTGTGAAGTCATGTTCCGTGGCCCCTGCATTACGGTTGTGGAAGTAGTGCCAGCATATGTTTATACATACTATGACAAACTACTGACCCGTACTGGTCTGAAAGTCCTGGGGTACGGAATATATGTGAGGTATTGTCTAGAGTCTCATGCTGCTAAGCTGAGCTGCTGCCGGAGTCCAGGATTAAAGCGCGAGCCCAAACTGTGTGTCATATGCTGTGAAGTCACGTGCTCTGGCCACTGTGCCATATCTGTGCAAGTAGTGTCAGCATGTAGTTACAGTAACTTGGATGAACTTTTGTTTCGAACATTGTAGCTTGTGTATGGTGCTTAGGTGGTGTTGTATAGGGAGTGCGAAGGTAAATCAATATGGTATTTGTAAATTGCAAACGACTCACCCCTATAGGTGAGTAGAGCTGAGGATCAAAGCGAGAGGCCTGTGCTGCAAAGTGAGATGATCTGGCCGCTGCACCACAGCTGTGTGGAGAATACATTTTGGTGAGGGTCCGGGAGTTGCCGTTATATGGCCCTAAAATAGCGGGCCTAAGTTGTAAGTTATAGGGTGGCTCTAAAAAGAGCCCTTGTGTTCATTAGTTGGAGCTACATATAGGTGCAGATGCACAGCTTCAAGTTATTCTGGAAAACTCGGTTTCCCTGATCTGTGAAGTGTACTACATCACTTCTGTATATATCTGCCATATCAAAACGTATGTTATTGTTGTAGATGGAGCCCATTTTGTGGTCTCTGAGGTATGCAGATACAGCTTTGTTGACTTTTTTCCAAGATTTTTCAATCTGAGGACAAAATTGTTTGGACCATTTCCACTTCTGTCTTTGGCATATATTGAAATATACAAAGACAGTTTGAGGCAAAAGTAACATAATTTGTCCAAAGGTGTCCTTCATAAGCATTTCCAAACCTACCCCAGTAAATGTATCTAGTTCGTTTCCACCACAGTGCACAATCATGAGGTCAGGGTGTTGGAGTTGCAAACAGGTTTTAACCAAAGGCAACAATTGGTGCCACTTCAATCCTCTCTGTCCAAACCATTTAATGTCCACATTTTTTAAACCTAGGTCTAAGTCAATATGTCTCTGTTCTGCATACATCTTGCACCAGAAAACATAGCTATGTCCTATGATCCACACTAGCATTTTGAAGGTATGACTGGAAGGTATGGAAAGATGTCTGCAGCTCATGCAGTTCCTTCGTAGAATAAGAGATATGTTTAAAGATGGGGAACTAGTTTCTTTTTGCATACAAAACGGTACCAGATTTTAAAAGTATGGTGTGCATTCGTTTTGTGGAAAAGTATCTTTGTGATTGGTTAAGAAAAAGCAGTTTGCATGTGGAGTACATATTATAGGATAACATTTGCTCAACTCAACCACACCTGCTACTTGGATTCGGAAGGCACAGTTTTAACTTAAAACAATCATGAACTTTTATCCTGCACGTGCCGTTAAATGTTCGAGAATATCTTGCAAAAAAATATCGTTAGGTTTAAAAAAATGGATGAAATTTTAACCTCCACGTGTTGTAGAATGTTCTAGAAAGTGTGTTGCATTTCTGACTTCGATGTGCACTTGAATATTAAAAAAACTGTTTATATGGAAAAGTAGAAAGGCAGTAATAGAGAGAAGTTTTGAAAGCTAAGAGAATCAAGGAACTATTTAATTTGTTCTTTATTACCTACTGGCGGTCGCCAGTAGGTAGTTATCACTGTTACCAGTCTGAAAGTGCGGTGTTGCTCAGAGTGGCATGGTGCTGATATGATATGGTGCTACACTCGGGTATGAAACCCAGAGTCTAAACCGTGAGGTAATTGCTGTAAAGTGATGTGGTCTGGTGTTTGTAGCATATGTGTGCAAGTAGTGTTAGTGGGCGTTTATGCCATACAGGGAGTGGGAGGCGAACTACTGACCGCTACTGTGTGTTGATAGTATACCGGAAGCGGGAAGCGAAGTAGTAACGCCTACTGGTGTGTAGACTTGGGGATGAAACCAAGACGATTGCTGTAAAGTAATGGGCTCTGGGTGCTGTAGGATACTAGCCGCTGTAGTATAAGTGTGTAAGTAGTGTTAGTATGCGTTTATAAAATACAGGGAGTGGGAAGCGAACTACTTTCAACTACTGGTGCGAAGACTCGGGGATCAAAGCCTGAGCCTAAATTGTGAGCTCATTGCTGTAAAGTGATGTGCTCTGGGCGCTGTAGCATACATGTGGAAGAAGTGTTAGTTTACGTCTATACAATATAGGGAGTGTGAAGCGAAATACTTACCGCTATAGGTCTCAAGGGTATACAGACATAATATCGACTCAAAAATATCAAATGGCACAAATATCGAAGTAAAAATATAGAATGGACAAAATATTGAATGGACAGAATATAGTGGTGAAAAATATCGTTTTGAAGATAAGTAATTTAATATCGATTATTAAAATATAGAAAGTTAAAATATCGAAATATATAATATAGTAATTAAGATATATCGAATTTTTAATAATATTGAGAAAAAAATGTAAGTGTATTTCTTTTTGTTATTTAATTTTTGTGTAATTTAATTCTGTAGCAGGTTGTGGGTTTATAGGGGAAAAGGGTGGGAAGTAATTTAATTGTAATTAATTAAATGTGTTATTTTAATTATTGGTATTTATTTTGAATTAATTGTTAATTAATTATTAATTTGTGATTAATGAATTGTTAATTGGTAATTCATTTTTATTAATTGGTTTATTTATTGTCTGCAGCTGGTTGTGGGCTTATAGGGGAATAGGGTGGGAAGTAATTTATTGTAATTAATTACATGTGTTAATTTATTTATTGGTATTCTTTTAGAATTCATTGTTAATTAATTTTTAATTGGCAATTAATTATTTTAATTGGTAATTAATTTTTATTAATTGGTTAATTGATAATTATGTTAATTTTAATTTTAAAAATCTGTAGTGGGTTGTGTGTTTATTGGGGAATAGGGTGGGAAGTAATTTAATTGTTATTAAATTAATCATTTTTATTTATTTATTGGTATTGATTTTAATTTATTTTTAATTAATTGTTAATTGGTATATATTTTGTATTTTTACCCCTATGCTATCCAACGCTTTCTCTACTGTTGCACCCTCTGGAGTGGGAATAGTAATTTTTACCCCTACGCTATCCAACGCTTTCCCTACTGTTGCACCCTTTGGAGTGGGAATTGTAATTTGTACCCCAACGCTATCCAACGCTTTCCCTACTGTTGCACCCTCTGGAGTGGGAATAGTAATTTTTACCCCTACACTATCCAACGCTTTCCCTACTGTTGCACCCTCTGGAGTGGGTATATTAATTTTTACCCCTACGCTATCCAACGCTTTCCCTACTGTTGCACTCTCTGAAGTGGGAATAGTAATGTAACCTCTTGCTATGCTACAGTAAAAATATTGTATATTGTTTATTAATATTATGTTAATATATATATATGTGTTACAAAATCAAGTTGTATTTTTATTTTTTTAACTTAAATTAATTATTTAATAATTTTTAAGTTATTTAACTATTTTTAAGTATGTTTTAATTAATTATAGTTATTATTTCCTTATTTTAAATTATTTTTTACTTATTTTAATAGATTCGATATATATATTTATTCGACATTTTTGATTCAATATTTTTGTACTTACCTGTTTGTAGATAGGATTTCGATATTTTGTCTTTCGATATTTTAACTTCGATATTTTTTTCGTCTATATTTTTTAATTCGATATTATTTCAGTGATCCGGTCTCAAGACTCGTGGATGAAACCATGAGCTCATTGCTGTAAAGTCATGTGCTCTGTGCAGTATTCCAATGTAATTCATAGTAGAATGTTAGTATGTAATTCTACTAGAATCTAAGTATGTAATGTTAGAATGTAGGGCTTTCATGAGGGGAACCTTGCGGAGTTTGTACACGCTGCTGGATTAGACGGTTGCCTTGCTGTCTGCTCCTGTTGGTGGTTGTTTCAGGTGTCTTGTTTTCTTGTAATAAATCTACTTATTGGATCCACTGCTGTCTGCCTCTTCACTACATAAATTTGGCAACGAGCGGGAGAAGGTAAAAAGAAAGTACCACTCAGCAATATTTCAAAATTGCTTGCGTTGGGCTGAAGACTTGTTTTCTTCGTGTAGCTCCTTCTACTCATGCCAGAGTCGTCAGCTATTGAAGTGTCATTCGACTTCTGATAGGATTTATATTTTGCTCTTCCTCTGCTTCTTCACTACATTCTGGTCGCTGTACTACACATGTGTAAGTAGTGTTAGTATGCGTTTATAATAACAAATGCATCATGGTTCTAGGGAGGGCGACCTCTTAGGCGCAGCTCATACAATGACCCGGGGTGTGCATTCGCAGGACATTTGTGTTTGCTATTAGAGGATGGTGCATGGCTTACACACTGTGATAGCAAATATTTTTTCATTTACTTGAAGCGAGAGGAGGAAAACCTAGGCATCTATGGGAATTCACAAGGGCATATTATCAACCCCTTATCGCCGCTTTAGCAGCAGTTTCCTGCCGCTAAAATCGTGATAGTGTTATTGCCGTTCTTTGATAATATAGTCCTACATTATTAGCAACGGGAAAATCGCTTGCATGCACCTGTGCACCCAGGGTCCTGCCCCCCAGCCCCTACCCCCGCACTATGCTCAATTGTAGGTCTTGCACACCGAGGCTTCACGGCTCACCTGCCACCACTGGTGTGTCCCACGACGTGTTGGTGCAAGCTCCTAGTCGGGGGTATGTTTGTAGAGTAGACCAGGTCTCCAGTCGGGGATGGTGTCTTGGTACCACAATGGAAGGTGTCAGAATGCCCAGGGCATCATTGCGGGGTCAGATCCCACTGCGCCCTTCTTGAGGCAATCAATGGAATGTCTGAAAAGGGAGAAATAATGTAATGGTGGAAATGACTGGAGGTAAATGAAGGTTTATTTCAAGCTTGATAGTAAACAGGAGTTGAGTGCATCCTTCGTTTTTGAAGTACCATCTACCAACTCTTAATGGTAATCGTGGTTCAAAGAGGAGATGGAGTGCTTGAGAATTGACAAGGTTAAATAATTATATGTTATACAAAGGTTTTCATAGAAAGGAACAGAGCGCATACTAGAAGCATAATGTGCGCGTTTAATGCAGTGGCGGGAGCCTGTGTGTATGTACGCTTAGTAACGAACTCACTACAGTGTCCTAAAAGCCAATCCCACATGTTTGTAGGGCAGTGCTGCCCGCTGCCTCAGGTCTACAGTACGGTCCAGCAGGTCCTTAAAATGAGACTGATGTGACTAAATGAGGTCGGAGATCACATCATTACACACGGCAACATCGCTTTTTCACACGTGTGCCTGAAAAAAGAGATTAAGGATGAGGCATGGAATTCATTGCTATCTGTGGAGGTGTAAGAGATAGTTCAAGGTTCTAGATCATCATAAACACCATTTTTTTCAGGGAAGGACAATGAGGTTCAGGATTGTAATATCTTTGAAGCTCAATGGCTTTCCCATTTTGAAGCGATTTATGAGACGGTGGGGGTTGAGGATTGTACACCCAGCTCCTCACTCTATCGAGCCAGTACCCCGCTTGAGTTTAATGAGGGGGAAATCGAGAAAGCCATATGAGACATTGCCAGTCATAAAGTACCAGGACCAGATGGCGTTCCTGCAGACCTCTATAAAAGTTATCCTCAATTTTGGGCCAATATACTGACAAATGTTTTTAGTGCTGTGGGCTGAGTTGGTTTTCCGACCTCTTGGTCAAAATCAATCATTATACCCATTTTCAAAAAGGGGCAGCGAGGGGAACCCTGGTGTTATAGGCCGATATCCCTTATTGATTCTGCTGTAAAAATTCAGGGAAAGGTGATCTTAACTAAAATTACTGATTGGGTACATAAGAGGGGGATTCTATCTAATATGCAATATGGTTTTAGAGGCGGGAGGAGCACAATGGACCAGTGTTTAAATTTGCACTTATTAATAGGTAAATACACTATGGCCAAGGAGGGGTGCTTGACGATGGCTTTTGTGGATTTATCCAGCGCTCTCGACCTGGTTAACAGGTCAAAGCTCTGGAACATTTTGCTGGAAAAGGGTCTCAACCCTTGTCTTGTTTATTTTTTAGCTAACCTTCACCAAGATCTTACAGCCTCGGTTAGGATAACACAGGCTGGTGACTGCACTAGATCATTTAATTCTGGGAGGGGTGTCTGGCAGGGATGCATTCTTGCACCCCTGCTGTTTACCCTTTACATAAATGACCTGGATAAAGTGCTTTTGGAGGCGGCCTTGGATATTCCGCATGTAGGAGACTGTTTAATCCCTGTTCTCCTATACGTGGATGATGCAGTACTTTTAGCTTGTACAGCAGTGGGCCTCCAGCGGCTTTTAGATGCCTTCGGGACTTTTATGAACTCTTTGGATTTAATTGTGACTAACGGAAAGTCGCATACTATGACAGTAGGTCGCAGAGTTAGGAAAACATTTTATTGTAATGGATTGGAAGTTTCTTCCGTGTCCTCCTTTACTTATCTGGGAGTCCTTTTTGATGATAGGTCTTCCTGGGTCATGCAGCAAAAAGTCAAAAAGAATGCAGTTATACATGCTTCCTCATCTCTTTTAAAGTTTGCCCGGCGACTGGGGGCTAGACCGATAGAGGCTATTCCTAAAGGTTTATAAAGCCAAGTGTTTGGCTATTGCGGCATACAGATCCTCTATCTGGGGCTATAAAGAACAGGTTGGGATACAGATAGCTGAAAACAAATTCCTACAAAGCCTCCTGTCTGTTCCACAATCTACCCTATCGTAGGCTATACGCCAGGAGCTAGGGTTAGGCTATGTTACTGATACTTTGAATACAGTTCCGTTGCTCTGCTGGCTTAAAACCTGGCTGAACCCCGATTTAACCTTGAACCATGTGATTTTACGGGACTGTTTGAAGTTAGATAAGTCCCTAAAAGTCAAATGGCTCTCGTATGTTAAAAGTATGTTTAACAGAACTTTATGAGGAACCAGAAAAGATCAGGAAGGAGGATGTGTTGTGGGTAAAATTGAATTGTAATAAGGTTTTGATGTTGGAACGGGAAGAACAGGAGCTACGTAAACCATCAGTTAGGGCCCATTATCTGTTAAAAACATCAATTAAATTGGAACCCTATTTAACAATAGTTAATAACCCTTACCATCGTTGGCTCCTAACTAGGCTCCGCGTCAATTTGATCCATTTCACATTGGGGGATTATCGGGAATGGTGTAATCCTGTTGATGCCGAACCCTGCCAATGCGATCCTTTCCCATCCCAAGACACATTGCACTTCATGATGTTTTGTGATTTTTATTCCAATATTCGCTTGAGATTTCTGGTTCCTATCCTGAGAGGCAGGGTTTCACTCAGGTAAGAGCGTCATTGGCCTTCCTACCGTCTTCGTGCAATCCTGGGGATATTTTTAATATTGCATCTTTTTTGGCAGCTGCTGTGAGGCTAAAGAAACAAAGAAGCCTAAAGACGTTTTCTCCCTGAGTAAGATTGTAATTTTTATTGTAATTTTAAGGGACAAGGGGTATGATCATGTTTTAGTATTTTATTTACGTGTACAGAAATTGTGTCTGTGTATTTTAATTATTAATTCAAATTTATTTGTTATATTGTTTGAAGTTTCTCTTTTGTACTTTTATGATTTTAATTAATCGAATAAAGTGGATTTACTGACTGACACACTTGCGCACTCAGGATGATGCACCCCACCCTTCCGGCAGAATCTCGCTCAACAGGTGTCTGTAGGGCAGCTCTGCCCCTAGGCTCAGGCCTACAGTATGGTACAGAAGGTCTTTCAAATGAGACAGAAATGTGAATGAATGAGGTCAGAGATCACATCATTACACATGTCAATATCGCTTATTCGCACATACGCACTCTGGCTGATGTATCCCCCCTCTCCCGCAGCACCGCACTCAAGAGGTGTCTGTAGGGCAGCGCTGCCCGGTGGCTCAGGCCTACAGTACGGTCCTGGTACAAAATAAGGGTTAACCCAATAGTACTGGGACCTGGGTAGTTAAATGTTGTATATAGAATGGTCCCAGTTGAAACAACATACTAGACACACATAATAATAGTAAACAACATTATAAATCAATTATATAAACAAATTAGTATGAGTGATGTTCTTTAATATACATCCTCAAATGCAAATTGATTGTCTGAATAATCAATACATAGTAAACATATAAATATATGATCTCAGTGTCAAAAGGAGAAAGGGGACAGGTGAAGGAGGGGACCGTGATTAGGATGGTGTGGAAAATAGAAAACAAATTGTAAGAGCAATCACAAGTGGTCTTATGTACATTCAAGGTTCAGTACCACATTGACATATATGCATCGTCAAAAAATAAATAAATCGACCATTAAATAATCCTATCCTATATAGATAACACAGTCACTGAATGTTCTGTTGTATTAGGAGGTAGGATGAAGGAGGTATGTCGACGTTTCGACCCCATAAATTGTAGGCTAATTCCTGCCCTACTGCGGGGTCTTCTTCAGGACAGGTGAGGGAAGTGGGAGGGTGACGAAGGGCACCTGAGAACAATAATTACATTTCTGTTTAGGAAAAAGAAACGGTGCAATGCTATTACCAAGTGCTAGAACAGTCACAGGATATTTACCTAAAAACCACAGCAAGAAGCGTGTGGTGTAGTCTGGAGTACAAGGTGGGCCAGAAAGGCTCCGAGGAAAAGGAGAGCGTACAAACCTAAAACAGAGATTAGGTTACATTTAGAAAAGTGGGCTAATAGTCAGAGCGTCCCACATTAGAGTGGAGTCATATCACAACATCGTGCTCAATTTGGTTTCTCTAAATAGCTGCCTAAGGGCAGATGTAATCCAACCTTGGTCTAATGGTATGTAACTTCCTGCACTTCTAAAAATACGCGGCGATTTTATCACCTTTGAAATCCCAATGATGTACCTAATTGTGACGGTCTTATCTGGATGAGCCACATGTTGGTCACTCCTCGTGTGTATGACTGGCTCAATTATTATTTTAACCCGGCTGGGTATATTTAGATGCTAAACCAAATTGAGCACGATGTTTCTGGCCCTTTCTGGCCCACCTTGTACTCCAGACGACACCACACCGATAGGATTATTTAATGGTCGATTTATTTATTTTTTGACGATGCATATATGTCAATGTGGTACTGAACCTTGAATGTACATAAGACCACTTGTGATTGCTCTTACAATTTGTTTTCTATTTTCCACACCATCCTAATCACGGTCCCCTCCTTCACCTGTCCCCTTTCTCCTTTTGACACTGAGATCATATATTTATATGTTTACTATGTATTGATTATTCAGACAATCAATTTGCATTTGAGGATGTATATTAAAGAACATCACTCATACTAATTTGTTTAAAAAGTACGGTCCAGCAGGTCTTTAAAATGAGACAGAGATTAGACTGAATGAGGCCAGAGATCGCATCATTAAACACTGCACTATTGTTTGTTTGTACCTGCACAGCCAGGCTGATGCACCGCACCCCTCCCGCCACACCACGCTCAATTGGAGGCCCTGTGCAGCCAGCCTGCTCTGCTTACCTGCTGTCTTTGTTGTGTGAGCAAACACTACGGGCAGCAGTGCTCACAATTCAGATGGAGTGTTGATTGCAGGAGAGTGTACACCTCATGGATCCCTTTCGTAGACGACGGGCAGTAGGGCTCACAATTTAGAGCCCGTGTTGATTGCCAGGATGGTGTACACCTCATGGATCCATTTCTTTTTTTTATTGTGCAGTGTGATATGCGAGGTGGATGCGCCATATCACTTAAGGTAGTGTGGAAGAAGATGGACGTGTGGCGTTGTGGTTATCCTATTTAAACGTATGCAAAGTGGGCTGGGCTTGAGTATGCCAGGCCAGCATAGGGGTGTGAATCATTATTCCGGGGACCTAGGTGTTGTTCAGTTCCTGTCTGGCCAGGAAGTTTACTTATGTGTGTTTCTTTTGTAGTTTTGACCTCGCAGAGTGTGCAATTTAGATTAGTGTAGCATGTTTCAGGAGGGCTGAAACTATCATTAATGAGATGGTGTTTGAAAAGATTGAATGGTGAACAGTACATGTTGTTGTCAAGGTTGTGGATATTGCCAGGCACGCATGTCAATGGTGTACGGTATTATTGAAAGTGTTGCTATCACGAAGTGTACACATGTGAATGTGCTCGGATGGAGGGAGGATCAGCAGTGAGGCTACGTCATACACTGTGATAACGCTCATTACAGTCAAGCAATTTATGTCAAACGTGAATCTGAAAGTCTCACATATGACACACTACTATACTGGTAAAGCCTTACAACAGATCGTACAGCAATACAAATCTATACATTACTGTTTACTGTTTGTTACATGTGATCTAGGATGTGCACTGTGCCCGTGGCTGATGATACTCCTTAGAGCCACCAATACCCAGGCCGAAAGGCAGCACAATAATGTGTACACACACACCAGGGGCATCGTGTAACACATATTTGTTTTTTGATGGAACGTTTGAGATGCATGGCAATCACACGTGGAGGGCTGATGTACAGAGCATGAATATTGATAAAGATGTTCGTTGTATGTTGTGTGTATTATAAGATATGTGTACACAGGAAAACACTTTTCAAAAAGCTTTCTAAGCAGAAGAGGTGTCTCTCATCAAACGCTGAAGAGAGAATGAGTAAAATGGGTGGGGTCGTCAAACTGTTACAATGGAAAATGTTATGAACCAATCAAATGTTTTTTTTTAAGGGCACATGGCAATCGCGCACCGAGCGCGCAAAGAGGCCGCGCCCGACACGATTTTGACAAAATATATTTATCATAATATAAGTTTATTACAGTTAGAAATATGTAAACGTTTAAAATATTTTAGATTATTGCTTGCTCTCATATACTGTTTAAAGTTATTTAGATATACTTTTGAGACAAAAAACAAAAAAAAGGGAATGGCGTACCCGGCACAATACTATATGTCTTGGACGTAACAAAGGGCCTGGCAGCGTGTACTCGTTGCATACACAAAGCGCAGTGGGCGTGACCACATACGTACATGATGTAATGCGTGGCTTGGTACTGCGTACCCGTCAGATACCAAAGTAGCACCTGGGGTGATTTTATGCGTATATGATGTTACGCGGGACGCTGTGCCACGCTGTGCCACATAGTCGTCGGATACGAAATGCGCATCCTTTACGAGTTTAGCACTATGGCGGATAGGATTCGTATGGTGATGGAGCTTGGTACGCTACCGATATGGGAGTGCAGTTTTCTCCCCCCCCAAAAAATGGACATATTTTTGGGAGAAGATATAAAACATTACATAATTTTTAAAGTTAAAAACAAACAAGAAGTATAATAGAGTTCCAAAATATTAAAACAAATATAGGTTTTAGAAACATTAAAATATGAAATTATCATTTAAAAAAGCATCGAAATTCACTGAAAAAAATATAGGTTTTACAGACGTTATAGTTAGGAATTAGCATTTAAAAAACATTTGAAATTCACAAAAAAAAACATAGGTTTCAGGGACATTATCATTAGTTGAACATTTGACTCATATAAAACCAGAGAAATTCACCCGTTATAGTTTGTTGAGCTAACTATAACTTGCGCGCCCGCAATGCACTGCTGATGATGTCACATATTACATCACTCATGACATGGTCAGTGGCATCACTGATCACAACACTGATGACATCTCAAATGACATCACTGGTGACATCACTCATAACATCATCTACGTGACAATCTGATGCACATACTGATGCTCTAATATAAACTTTGATACACCCATTCTAAAATGATAAATACTATTTTTGAAACCATACACAGAAGAATGCCATATACTACATAACACTCACTATTTCCTAGGTCTACACACACATCCAGTCACTTATACATGTAGTTACTCATCAATACAGGACTATAATATGCACTCATACATCTATACATGCAGTCACACTCCGCCAGTCATTCATAGAGTTACTCACACACCAGCCAGTAATGCAAAGAATCAATCATATTCCCATGTAATCATATATACAGTTATACACACTAACTCCGTTATTTATAGACATACCACATCACTTATTTATACAGATACTAACACATATTTACTGTCTTATACAATCACTGATAGAAGCAGACACTTATTTAGACACCCACTCTTCAAATAACTTGGTCTCGCGAATACTCATTTATATACCCCAACACTCACATATAGTGGCTTAAAACATAAGTAGGTAGTCACAGATATACCACTGAGACATGTATTCACTCACCAACACACTCATAGACACACTAACTGACCCATACTGCCCTTCCCAGATTCACTTTTTAATCCATACAACCACTGAATCACCCAGTCAGACATCTATGCACAGACTCATACACCCACCCACCCATACAGGCACTCAAGGACCGATACAGATACTCAGACAACAAATCAATAGCCTATATAGACACTCATGTAGCTATTCAGCAACCCATGTAGGTGCTTACACACCAATGGAGAGACTAATACAGACTTTTGACACAGTTTAGTCACTAACCCATGCATTCAGTAAGACATGTTCAATCACTTACTTATACAGTCAGTCACACACCTACGAAATAATTCTTTTAGGCACTTGTAAATGTATTCCTTCTTCAATACACCTTTGCATATATATATAAAACATATTTAAACTTTACAGCAACACACATTCACTGGATGATGTCATGAGTGATGTAATTTGAGATGTCATCAGTGATGTCACTGACCATGTCATGAATGATGTCATATGTGACATCATCAGCAGTGCATTGCGGCGTGTGAGTTTTAGTTAGCTCAACTAACTATAACAGACTAATTTCTCTGGTTTTATGTGAGTCAAATGTTCAACTAACGATAACGTCCCTGAAACCTATATTTTTTTGTGAATATATATATATATATATATATATGCAATTCACAGTCCTGTTCCGCTGCCTCAAACCAGGACCAAGATCCAATCTGCCACACCGGATACCACAGGTACAGACCACTCCACAGCGCAAGGGTGAAATATTAACAGAGTTTATTCACACGATTTCGCCAGCATGACGCGTTTCGGTCACTCCACGGTGACCTTGATCTATATATATAGTTCCAATCCTGGTTCTGCAAATTCTAAAACAGGCACCGACTCCATGGGATAATGATCAAAGATTCTGTTTTATTCCAAAAATGACCAGACGCGTTTCGGCGGACAAGTCCACCTTGTTCACTACATCTACATATCTACATATATATATATATTCATGCTACCAGTATGACGCCAGTCTTTACGCATTAATTTACAGCCCATCTACTCATGTGATCAAGGTCTATGGTGGGCTGAAACGCGTTGTGGAGAGACTTGCACTTTTGAAATAAACATCTGAGAAAGCACATTTCAGTAGTCCGTTCTGTTTGTTCGAGGATTGGATGTGTAACGGAATTCAGGCATATATATATATATATATATATATATATATATATATATATATATATATATATATATATATATATATATATATATATATATATATATATATATTCACTGAAACATCCATAGGTTTCACACCAGTTATAGTTAGGAATTAGCATTTAAAAAACCTAGTAAATTCACTGAAAAAACCATAGGTTTCACACCAGTTATAGTTAGCTGGAAATTTTACTGACATAAAACCATTGAAATTCCCACGTTATAGTTAGTTGGACTCACTATAACTTGCGCGTGTAATGCACTGCTGATGACGTCACATATTGCATCACTCATGACATGGTCAGTGACATCACTCATGACATCAATGATGACACCATCCAGTGAATGTGTGCCTTTCTGAAAAATAAATATGTTTTATAAATGTATATGTAAAGGTCAATGGAAGAATAAATGTTTAAATAAGTGTCTTAATGGATGTTTTTTTTTAAAAAAATGATTGGTTAACTGGCTTATTAAGTGTATCATAGTGAATACATATATAAGCGAATATTGTTTAAATATTTAAATGTTTGTATCAGTGTTTCACTTTGTGTATAAGTGGCTGCATGGGTTGGTGAGTAGCTACATGTGTGTGTATATGGGTTATTAGATGTTTTTTTAGTATCAGTATGAGTGTCTGTATGGTTTGGTGGAGGTATTACTTAGCACATAGATGCATCAATGACTGACTCACTGTTTGTATGTGTTTGGAAGACGGCATATGTGCAGGACTGTTTGGATGGATGAGTGTGTATATGTGTGTGTTAGTGAGTGAATGACTGTCTCACTAGTGTCTTTATCAGTAACTACATATGTTTTAATCTAGTATATGTGAGTATTAATGTATATAAGTGAGTATATGTGAGAGTGAGAGATTGTAAGAGTTCCTGTTTAAATAAGTATGTGTTTCTATAAGTGATTGTTTAAGAGAGTAAGTATGTGTAAGTTTCCTTAGAAGTAAGGTGGTAGTGTGTGTATAGCTGTATATGCAAACAAATGGATGTTCAATAGTTTATTTGCATGTGTGAGTATGTGTGTGAGCAACCTTTGGAAGACTGTTGATGTGTTACAGGATGTATAGGTGTATCACTACATATGATGAGTGAGTATATGTATGAGTGACTACATAGAACTGTTGGTGAATTAGTGGATGTGTATATAAATGGTGGAATTACTGAATTGGTTGTTGTAACTGGTATGGGTATCTTCTTTTTTAAAAAAAAAATTAGTTTCTATTTTTGAATATGTGTTTCAAGGGCTACAGTGAAAGGAGGTCTGTCACAAGGATGGTGTCATGAGTGATGTCATGAGTGATGTCACTGACCATGTCATGAGTGATGTAATATGTGACGTCATCAGCAGTGCATTACACGCGCAAGTTATAGTGAGTCCAACTAACTATAACGTGGGAATTTCAATGGTTTTATGTCAGTAAAATTTCCAGCTAACTATAACTGGTGTGAAACCTATGGATTTTTCAGTGAATTTACTAGGTTTTTTAAATGCTGATTCCTAACTATAACTGGTGTGAAACCTATGTTTTTTTCAGTGAATTTCATAGGTTTTTTAAATGCTAATTCCTAACTTTAACTGGTGTGAAACCTATGGTTTTTTCAGTGAATTTCATAGGTTTTTTAACTGCTGATTCCTAACTTTTTATAGGGCCTCATACCTATGTGTTTTTTAGTGCATTTCTAAGGTTATTTTTTCGCAAATATCTATAGCTTAGAAAGGTATGTTTTTCTAAAAATGAATCCTATATTGTATATTAATATAATATATTTTTTTAAAGTATATTCATTTTTTTATATTTCACTCTGGAGCGCTCCCGGTGCCCGTACCGGTGAGCGCCCCGGTGGGCATACCGGTGAGCGCCCCGGTGCGCGTACCGGGGCGCGTCCCGTCAGCGCACCACAAAAAAAAAAAAATAAATAATGAAGGAGGGAGCATGAGGAATGGGGACAAAGGGAGTGGTGTAAAGAGAAAGAGAGCTAGAGGGAGAAACACAGAAGGACTGTGTAATAGTAAAACAGAGAAAAGGTATAAGAGGAAGTAACTGAAAAAAGGAAAATGAAGAAGGGAGCAAAAGAAGAGAAGAAAGAGGAAGAATACTAAAGCAGAGGTTCTGGAAGAATGTGAATGAGTGATGAAAGTAAAAGGAAGGAGAGTAAAGGATGGGGAATGACAGGTAGTGACGGAACCAGAGAAAAGGAACAGTGGTGACAGAGGGAAAGAAAATAGCAGTGAGTGTAAGTAAAGAGGAGTGAAAGAGGGTGGATAAAAGTGAATAAGGGTAAGACATGGGGAGTGACAGAGAGAAAGAACAGAGAGAGTAAAGGAAGGAGTGTCAGAAAGGGACTAAGTGAACCAGAAAAAAAGGTAAGTGAGGGAGTGTGGATGAGCAGGGGCACTGAAAGAAGTTGAATGTGGTAGGAAAGTAAGGAAAAGAGAAGTAAACATGGAGGATAATTATAAGTGAGGGAAGCAGAGTAAGGAAACAGGGGTGAGGTAGGGTGAGAGAAAAGTAGTGAGGTTAAAGCAAAGGGTGATAACAAACTACATTTTGTAGTCACACTTACCATATAATTAATGAAAACTTACTTGCATGTTTAAACTACACTTTGTATCTGTGAAAGACAAAAGAAAAAACAAGTTATAATTAGTAAAATATATATTTTAAAATAGAAGAAACAGGTCAAGAGGTAAAAAAATTTAAAAAAGTGTACTAGGAAATAAAGCAAGAGGGAAGGATACAAAAACAGAAATAAAGTAATGTAGAAAGACAAAAAAGAGGGAAAAAGAAATAGAAGGAGAACAAATTACTAAAGATAAGTAAGATACTAAAAGAATGTGAGATACCAAAACGA
Source organism: Lissotriton vulgaris (assembly GCF_964263255.1). Taxonomy (NCBI): domain Eukaryota; kingdom Metazoa; phylum Chordata; class Amphibia; order Caudata; family Salamandridae; genus Lissotriton; species Lissotriton vulgaris. The sequence goes on from NC_141695.1 coordinate 1,377,712,679, forward strand.
AATCAGGAAAGAGAAGAAAGTAAAAGGAAAATGAGTGAAAATGAAAGGAGTCTAAATGAGGATCCATTAATAAGAAAGAGGAATTAAGAGTGAGTGAAGGGGAGTCACAGAGTGAAGGGATGAAAGGAATGAGGTTAATATAGAACGATAGAGGAAAAAGGAGTGAGAAAGTAAATACACAGAAAGACAAAGGGAAGGACTGAGTGAACTGCAGTACAATGAGTGAAGAAAGGAAAAAGAGTAAAGGAGCAAAAGAAGGAAAGAGAGGGGAAGAGAACTAAAGCAGTGGTACTGAGAGAATGTGAGAACGCTGAAAAGCGGTGCAAGGGACAGAAGAAATGCAGACAGTTGAAATTGGATTGAGGAGTTGTGCAAGAAGTGGAGTAAAGGAACAGCGATGTATAAAAGTGAAAGAAAGGCTGTGTAAGTGAGTAAAGAGAGCTAAATACGGGTGGAAAAAGGAAAATGAGTGTGAGACAATGGGAATACAATATAAATGACACAATGCAAACTATAGAATGACTTATACAATATGTTACATTGTTTATTTTTGCTGTTCTCAGAATATATTGAATTTCACTTAAATTAGTGAGTTCAAACTCTTCATCATATAACAGCGGGAAAAAAAAACACAATCTAAAAGATTGTGTTTAAAAAAAACCCATAAAAACGTACAAATCATATATGTACATTAATCTTTGATTCACTTACTTTTCCTTGAGGACAAATAGTAGATAGTGAAGGTCCTTTTGGTGGAAAAAAAGTCTGCTGTTCTCTATAACTTCCATTTCATAGACTTCCTATGAAAAAAGATCTAAGAAGATCATACCTTACACTTTCCTTACGGCCAAATAGTGTCAGATATACGAGTATGTGTTTAAAATTTCTCTAATTTAACTCTCAAATTACCGTTTACCCAACGTTTTCAAAGAAAAGCTCATATAACATTTTCACAATCTTGAAATATTCATATTCCCTTTTTTGATCACTCATGTTCAACATTTCCTATAAAACTGATATCACTTACTATAAGATCCACTTACAGTACCTATATGAGATAAATAATTTTAAACATTAGACTAACTAACTAACTAACTTTTATCAACTACTCCTGTCGTCAAAGGCCAATTACCTTTATTAAAACGTTGGTTTTAAAAACACTAGGTAAGAATTTTTAAAGTCATAAGGCAAACGTTGTTTATAAGTCAAATGAGAATCATTGCAGTAACTCTAACCTTTTTGACATTTTAAGTAGCATGTATAATGTCCTGATGTTGTCGAAGGACCGTCATGATAAATAATAGCTACAGTTGTAAAGGTTCTTCCTGAAATTGATAACTGAGAAGACACAACATTTTTGATACAAGTTGTCAATTTAGTTCCATCAGATCTACATAGTTGGAAAACTAAAATGATATACTGACCATAACTTTGTATAAATAATGTGGACAGCATTGGACACTTACATTGGGTACACACCATATTATGATCTGCTGTTTTAACTAGATTATTAAATGACACTGATTTACAGTCTGGTAAAGTCAAATATATAAATCTTTCAGTGTCTATTCTAGTATTACTTGATGAACTACAATTGTCGCAGTCATGCTGCCATTGATAAGAAAGGCTAAAAAGATTTTCTACATCTACACCTTCATCTTCCAAAACACCAAACATATACATTAAACATTCCTGACAATCCTGCTGAATGTTCTGTGAAAATGTATCTTGACCAGAACACATGTCTAAAATATTTCGAATTTCTGTTACACTTTCTATTTTTGTTCTATCACTGCTACATTTCTCAAACACAGAATTCAATAAACCACACAATCTTTGATCCCGATTTTCAACAATCTGTTCTTGTAAAGTTTGAAGGAAAAAAACAACATTAACCACTACATTAGCATAGCAGTTGGCACCAGAACTGTTTTCAAACTGAAATCCAACATTTTCATCAGAATCCTTTTTCTTTCTGTTTTGAATTACATTTTCATCTACTTTTTGTCTTTTTGCTACTACCTCACTGCAATTATTCTCATTTCTTCTTTTTCGGCCTACCACACGTTTTTCAAACAGAGGATATTGAGGCAAATGTGGAGCATACTCTCTTCTTAACCCATTGTATTCTTTAACATAATCTAGATCTGCACAAATCTTTGTCTCATCACACTCAATCAAGTACAATCCTGACAAAGTTCTGACTCGTGATAATGCCACATATGCCATACCCTCTTTAAACACAGATCTTCCAATGTTCACCAAAGCACTATCTACACTTAAACCTTGAGATTTATGAATTGTCACGGCATATGCCAAACAAACAGGAAACTGTTTTCGGCGAACATATAAGTCTTTTACAAGCAAAAATCTAGCAGAACAACTACTGATTTGTTGTACTTGCTCAATGCCATCAAATTTTATTTTTAAAAATTCAATTCCATCTCTATTTCTATAATTCACAAAATCAACAACATAACCCATTGCTCCGTTTACCAGACCTCTTTCAACATTTAAATTCCTTCTCAAAATGATACGACAATTTAAACACACATTCAGAGTCTTTTGAAAACCAGCTGTTTTAGATGTACTTTTCTCTAATGAATCCAATTTTGTTTTCAAATTTTCTGACAAAACAATTGTTGCACCCATATGCTCTATTTTATCTATTGCTTCCAGTTTCACAATCTCTTCATTTTCTAACTTTAACATTTTGTTGTTGAAGATGGAACATTCTTGCAGAGTTGGCATCAAACATATCCCAGATTTCTTCTCACTCATTTTTTTTAAAATATTCTCTGGAAGAATGTTTTCATTTGGATACAAATTTGAAATTAATCGAGCATGTAAAGCTTCTTTCCCAAGCTCACTTACTTTTCCGATTCTTACATCTTGTAGAATATTTTTATAATCTTCATCCTTTGCCTGTCGCATATTTTGAAGCAGTTCAGCATATTTAAAATGTAACCATATATTAACGTTTCCAATGCTTCCAAGGGACTTCCTGGTATCTTCATGCGTGAGCATTTTAAACACTGGTTGTCCTTTTACTGGAGTCAACTGCAGTAGATCTCCAAAAACAATAATGTGTTTTCATCCAAATAACACATCATATACTCTGTTCTAAGAATTTCTTGCATTCTCAAATACACAAAAGCAAGCATTAGATTTGAGACCATGCTTACTTCATCAATGATAAGAAGTTTCATTTTCTTCAGGACTCTGGAAACTTCAGAACACGCATCTCCAGATAGCTTGTTGTAATGCAATTTATTATCATGCTCAACTGGCAGCATCAGTAAACGATGTAGAGTAATCCCTTTAATGTTATGTGCTGCCAGTCCAGTTGGAGCGGTTACAACACAAGACAGCGGTGATTCAGTCCTTTTCTGCAAATTTGTTGCAATGGCTTTAATCAGAAAACTTTTTCCTGTTCCCGCTTCTCCACTTACGTACCGTCGAACAGGCTTAAATAATGTACATGAGCACACTTTTTTCTCATGTCTGAATCCATGTTCAATCTGTTCTGTGACTTCGTCATATATCTTTTTCTGATCAACGTTTAGTTGCTTTACCAAATCTTTTAAGTTAACTACAACCTCTTGAGCTTGTTCCATAGCTCTTTCCACCTCATCCATGGCAGTTGCAGCTTCATTTTGGATAATTGGTCCTCCTAGTGGATCCTGACTCAATGAAGTAGAACTCTGACTGTCTTGAGAACTGTCTCTAGCAATCTCTTCAGCAATTGTGGTTTCTTGCTCTATTTCTTCGTTCAACATTTGCAGATAATTTGGAAAAACAGGATATTCTATGGTATCCTTAGTTGCATTAAAAGAGTCTTCATAACAGAGAAAATCTCCAAGTAGTTCCTCTTGTGTACGCCATGGCTTAAAGAGTTGCAAAAGAGCTAAATAGTAAAATTCTTTTTTGTCTGGAGCTTCGCAACTCAATTTTCGATGATTAATCAAATGGCCATTTCTCTGCTTCACTAGACATCCTTCATACCCAATGACAGCATATTTTCCATTATTGATATCTTCTGTGATGTTCCTCTTATAACTGTAGTTTTGCAGAACTTCATACAAACAAGTGTTCTCAAGGTGAGCACTTCTATTTGGATAGTATGTATCCAACATGTTTGTCTTCAAAATATCTGTACTGTTTGGTTCTTTCTCTGACAAATATTCAATTTCTTGTACAGATTTCAAAACTCGGTTTCGTGTTGCAGCAAGACCTAGACTCACCCAAATGATTGTTCTTGATTTGGCATAGAGACTTGCTGATGATAACCGATCAGAACATTCATATGCTCCAATTTCTCGATGCGATAACATCTTCAGACTGAAACTGTATAATTTCTTGCTTAGACTCTTTCCATGTGAAATGTCCTCCCACATTTCCTTCAGTTCTGTCTTTTCTTTTTTTGTGATGTAAGATGTCACATATCGAGCCACAGCAATAGAGTTGTCAGCAACAAACTGAATATCCATGTTAGCATTCCACATGGACAAAATCACTGGGTTGTAGTCGTTGATGTACTTGGACTCTTCGTTTCTTTTGAAATTATATGTATTTTTGGGTGATTTCCTCGTCACAGTATGTCGTAGAGATGACATCAAATTATTTACTCTTCCCTTAGAAATCACTGATCGTGGAAACGCAAAACGACATTTCGTGTAGTACTTTTCCTTGTTTTTGAATTTTCGACGACAGTACTTTCCACAACGATGAGATTGAAAACGTAAAACTTGTTGCCTTAAACTGTTTTCTTCAGTAGTTTTCGGAACAGCACATGTTGAATACTCTTCAATGAAACTCATCACTGTTTCATCCGAATCTGCTCCAAATTTGGGTGCATCTTTAATCCATAACAACATATGTATATGAGGAGCACCTCTCGCTTGATATTCCTTCCTCCAAAAGAAATCCAAAACCTCTCCAAGGGGAGGATTTTTTTTGTTGGTAATAAAAGACATCATAGCTTCAAATCTATGATTAAAATATCTGCAAACATTCACTGGATCCAAAGAACACAGTTCTCCAGGTGTTTTCAATTCTATATTTTGTATGTTTCCATTTGCCTCTCGTAGAAATTGAAGTAAGTCGTCCCATGCATACTCAGCACAGCTAAGAGTGAGGAACCATGTAGGAGTTCCTAAGTTTCTTAGCATACATTTCAATTCCCCATGACGATGGAACCAATACTCATTTGTTCCACGGTGACATGCCATGAGATTGATTAGCTGAGATTCCAAAATACTGTCTTGCAGATTGACTTTCTCCATAAAGTCCCTCGCCGAAACATTTTGCAGATGAGCTCCACTTTTCAGTATATGATTAACTGCATAAGAAAGCCAAGACAAATCACTTTCATACAGTAGATGAAACAAATACGGAATGCATTGACGAAACCTTGGATCTTCAGCATATAATCTTAAAGTCCGGTATTCAGCTGCAGGAATTTGAACTGGTCGATCGTCATATCGTCCACCTCGACCTGTTGGAAATAACTGTGGAAAACAACGAGCTTCCAAACTTTCTTCCCATACACTAATAGGACTTCCTTTTGCTGCTTTCATTTGAAACAAGTCTATTGCATTCCCCATTACTTTTTTGGAATGCAAAGGATGAACAGTATAATGTTCATATATTTCTTCACTTCTAGACACATCAACTTTTTCAATTTGGCCAACTGAACAATCACTGTCTTCTTCTGTAGCTGTTTCCTCTGCTCCAACACTTACATCTTTATAGTACTCATTGTTTTTGACCAAATACAACGTTGCCCTTTTGACTTTACTAACATCCACTAAATCTTGCCAGATGTTCTTACTCTTTGTCTGAACCCCATTAACTAGAATAACCAGAGGATCCTCTTCTACTCTTTCTACACCAATTGCATCAATATTTTTCTTAACATCTAGAGGCCAATAAACAACTCTTCCCTTTAATCCTCTTTGTAAATCTGTAGGAGGTAATTTCCCTATCTTAGGCTCCATGCGAACAATAGCTTCAAAAGGATGGACACATTGAATCAAAATTGATTCATAAGTATTTAAATCCATCAATTCAGAAGGAATATCTATCAACTGAAGATTATTATGAGCAGCTCTAGCAGGCATTCTATTTTCATTTAATTTTTTCAAACAATAATTACAAATACGCTGATCAATACTCAAATCAAAAGAATTCTCCACCAACAAATAACTTACAAAATCCTTCCATTCACTATTATTTTCCAATTCACATTTTGCATATAAATCAACTAACCTAGTCTGAATCTTATAATGAGTCCGTCGACAACACACACAAGTTAAATTAGGCCTTTCACTTGATTTCACCTTAAACTTGGTAATATCCTCGTCAAACTTTTCTGTACTTGAAATCTGTACATTGTCTTCCACATTACCATCCATTACTATATCCATTTCTACACTGTCCTCTTTGTTCCCAAAATAACAAAACTCAATTTCTTCACAAATAGACTTCACATCTACTTCCGATCCATGCAAAAGAGCACTGTTTAACTGTTTAAGCTTAAGTGCTGGAATTTTTGCATAATACAACCTTCTCACTAATTTCCTCACCTTATTATGATGCACTGCTAACATCCTAAAATGATGAAAAACACTCTGACATACTTTTCTAGAGAGACAAGCCAGTGAATGCCCATGCAAACCTGTGTTTTCTCTCACTCTGCAAGGATCTAAGTCTTGCAAGATCTTCATTTTTTGTTTTAGACTTTTCTTACTATATGTACGTAAGAAATTGCAAGCAAATCGATTGAATCCTGTCGCACACTACAAATACTACTGCACTTCCATGTGTACACTGGACCCTTAGTACGTCTCCCTAAAACTTCATCAGCTAACACCTCTTCTGCATCTCTAGACACAAGTTTCTCTTTTTCCATCACACAAACATCTTTCACCTCATATGCTCGACCACTGGTGTCAACCGCATGCACCAAATCATTTTCCTGAAAGTAACTCTCCTCATTAAAAAATGGCTCAGAACTTGAACTATGCATCCATTCTCCAGAAAATACTTCACAAAAATTAGTCCGATTAATTATTCTTTTCCATCTACTGTTCGATTTGAAAACATCAATTGCCTTATTAAGTATCCAAATTCTATTGATTACTAAAATAAATAATTTTTTCTTAACTTCAAAAGCCTGATCAACAATCTTCTCTACACTTTTCTTTTTCTTGTAAAAAGCAGCTCTCTGTTTACCTTTCTTTTCACTTTTTAGCAAATTTAAAACTACCCTATTGCGAAACATTCGTCTACGAATGTCCCTAAATTGATTTAACCTTCTATTGCTATCCATATTCTTCTCTCTTGCTCCAATAAAGACATTTTTTGAGGGCCTCTCCTTCCTTTTCATATTTGCTCTCTCCTTCTGGATCTTCACATTACCGTTAACATTTGTTTTTGTTTTACATATGTTGCGAAAAAAGACTTAGTTGTCTTACCAGGACCTTTTTGGGTGTTTTTTGTACTTGTTGTAGAGGATTCCTTTACTTCCGTTGCTAATTTTGAAATTTTCCGTATGGTATTTTTTCTTCTCCTTTGCCTTGACGGCATTTTTGCTTACTTTTTAAATGTTGATTTCAATCTGTGGTAAAGAAGAAAATAACACATTATAGACCACTGTTAGCAAACAACAAAGCAATCACAATAAGCAAACGATATAAACACTAATTTGCAACATATCTAAGTTTATACCACAGCAACTATATAACTAGGGGTAAGACCAAGAAAAACAGCTAGAGGGAGTAACACAAAAACACAGAGAGACTCAGACAAAGAAATAGGTAGAGGGAGTAAAACATACAAAAGGACTAAGACAAAGAGAGTGTATAATATGTTAAAAGACAGAAAAAGGATGTAATAAGGAAAGGAAGTAAGTCAAAAAAAGGGAGTAAATCAGAAAAAGGATGTAACAGGGTATAAAACAGAGAAAGGGTGTAACAGGAACTAACACAGAGAGAGGGTGTTAGAAGAGAAAAGGTTGTAAAAGAGACTAAAACAGAGAGAGCCTCTAAAGGAAGAGACAGAGAGTACGTTTCAGAGAGGGTGTAAGAGGAAGTAAATCAGAGGCAGGATGTTACAAGAAATAGGACAGACAGAGGGTGTAACAGGAAGAGAGAAAAAAGTCAGAAAGAGAAAGAGAAACGGTATAAAACAGACAAAAGGTGTAATAGAGAGTAACTCAAGACTAGAATATTACAAAGAAAAAGGTTGATTAGATAGTATCTGCATGATTCAAGAAATATATTAACACATTTCACTATCATGTCATCTATGTTTCCTCAGATTACTCATATTTTTGCATAATGCTTGGTTAAAACATTTTGCTGCATAGAGAAATTATCTTTTTAGAAACACAGCACAAGACCTATGTACAAGCATTCAATTTCACTACTAAAACCTCACTGTTTCACAAAATACAAATCCCCTATCTTGCAAATAAACATAGCAAGCATTATCAAAAAGCAAGACAGAAACCAACAGCAAAGAAACTAAGGGCCTTATTTAAGAAGGCCTTGCGCCACCGGTGCGTCACTTTTTTCCCATGTTAAAAGTGACGTACCGGCGCCACAAGGCAATCATAAATAAGGCCCAAATGTAAATACCATTGATTTGCCCCCAAAATCGTTTTTGGAATAACATTTTAGAAACACAGCGCAGGACCTAGGTACAAGCATTCAATTACACTACTGAAACTTCACTGTTTCATAAAATACAAATCCCCTATCTTGCAAATGTTCATAGCAAGCATTATCAAAAAGCAAGACAGAAACCAACAGCAAAGAAACTCAGGGCCTTATTTATGAAGGCCTTCCGCCACCGGTGCGTCACTTTTTTCCCATGTTAAAAGTGACGCACCGGCGCCACAAGGCAATCATAAATAAGGCCCAAATGTAAATACCATTAATTGGCCACCAAAATCGTTTTTGGAATAACATTTAAAAAACACAGCGCAGGACCTATGTACAAGCATTCAATTTCACTACTGAAACCTCAGTGTTTTTGGAATAACATTTAAAAAACACAGCGCAGGACCTATGTACAAGCATTCAATTTCACTACTGAAACCTCACTGTTTCACAAAATACAAATCCCCTATCTTACAAATGTTCATAGCAAGCATTATCAAAAAGCAAGACACAAACCAACAGCAAAGAAACTCAGGGCCTTATTTATGGAGGCCTTGCGCCACCGGTGCGTCACCTTTGTCCCATGTTAAAAGTGACGCACCGGCACCACAAGGCAATCATAAATAACACCCAAATCTAAATACCATTTATTTGCCCCCAAAATCGTTTTTTGAATAACATTTTAGAAACACAGCGCAGGACCTATGTACAAGCATTCAATTTCACTACTGAAACCTCACTGTTTCACAAAATACAAATCCTCTATCTTGCAAATGCTCATAGCAAGCATTATCAAAAAGCAAGACAGAAATCAACAGCAAAGAAACTCAGGATCTTATTTTTGAAGGCCTTCCACCACCGGTGCATCACTTTTTTCCCATGTTAAAAGTGACGCTCCAGCGCCACAACGCAATCATAAATAAGGCCCAAATGTAAATACCATTGATTTGCCACCAAAATCGTTTTTGGAATAACATTTAAAAAACACAGCGCAGGACCTATGTACAAGCATTCAATTTCACTACTGAAACCTCAGTGTTTCACAAAATACAAATCCCCTATCTTACAAATGTTCATAGCAAGCATTATCAGAAAGCAAGACACAAACCAACAGCAAAGAAATTCAGGGCCTTATTTATGAAGGCCTTGCACCACCGGTGCGTCACTTTTGTCCCATGTTAAAAGTCACACACCGGCGCCACAAGGCAATCATAAATAACACCCGAATGAAAATACCATTGATTTGCCCCCAAAATCGTTTTTTGAATAGCATTTTACAAACACAGCGCAGGTCCTATGTACAAGCATTTCATTTCACTACTGAAACCTCACTTTTTCACAAAAGACAATTCCTCTATTTTGCATATTTTAATATCAAGCATTTCCAAAAAACATGCCACAAAGCAACAAGAAAAAATCTCAATCTGCTTCCTAATTTGAGGTAACGCAGGTGACATAATTCTAAAACATTCAAATATATTTCTTTACAGAGGCAGACACTATTAATTGCTTCTCAAAAAAATAAAAGCCATTCTTATACCCCAAAATCGTTTTTTAAATAACTTTTTACAAACACAGCACAAGTCCTATGTACAAGCATTCAATTTTACTACTGAAACTTCACTATCTGCTTCCAAATCTTCTCCATAGTGCAAATAAGTCTCTATCTAAATTAAATGAATCATTACTTACCTTTACAAATGCTTTGGGAGATTAAGAACAGTGTCAGACACACACACCAATTTTTCTTTAACAGAGCAAAAGGCGTGCACTCAATACACTGAAACCAAGACAGGCAGAGAAAACCTCTAATTCTACACACATATGCCTCATTTCAACCAATCAAAACCCTTCCCTCACTTTTTTCAAACCAACACCCTTCCCCCTCTCAGACCTTTCTATCTGTTACCATAGCAACTCCCTCCTAACTGAACTCTTAGGTTCCAAAGTTTATTCTACAATGTTGCAAATTAAGTCAGCAAGGATGTTTGACCTCTCAATACACCAGCTTATCCAGGGCATTATTGCTTTTAGTCACTTTTTCTTAACCATTCAAATTGCTTCTTTCACACAACACAACCATGCACCCTAACTTTCAGTTTTCAACTATCTGAATCCACCAATCACTGCTCATTGAGCAGAGAAACTCCACAATTATTTTTTTGTAAACTCCTACTGTTCCAACTGCCATTTCATTACCACACTTAATCTGACTGCACCAGAACCTTCTCTCATCATGTATTCTGTGTGGATTATTGGACATAGCTACATCCACTGGGCTCAAAGGTATGCAGCTAGCACACATTTTCACAACCTTGATTTATCAAATGTGGAAATCAAATGGATTGGCCAGAGAGGATTGAGATGTCACCAATTGATACCATTGGTGAAAACCTTTTTGCATCTGCCAAACCCCCTGACCTCTTAATAGTGCACTGTGGTGGAAATGACTTGGGCACTATGACTGGGGTTGGTCTGGAAATGCTTTTAAAGGACACCTTTGATCAATTGATGACACTTTTTCCACAAACTGCCTTGGTATATTCTAATATATGCCAAAGACAGAAATGGAACAGGTCCAACCAATTTTGTCCACAATTTGAGAAAGCACGGAAACATGTGAATAAATCTGTTTCTGCTTACATGAGAGACTATGGAATGGGTTCAATATACAACAATAACTTGCGTTACAACATGCAAGACATCTACAGAGGAGATGGTTGCCACTTCTCAGATGAGGGGAATAGAATATTCCTCCTGAATTTAAGACTGTGCATTGGAACCTACTTGTAGGTACTTAAATCAGCCACAGAACCCAAAAGCTCTTTTCAGGGCTACCCTACCTCTGATCACTCATAATGATTTTCTTTTTCTAACTTTTTTCACTATTTTTCACCAAAGTACGCTCCCCAGTACGCTTCCCGGTGCGCGTACCAGGCGCTCCCCCCGCGAAATTTAAAAAATATATATATTTTTTGGCCTATATGAGCCTCCTAAGCCCCCCTCACAAAACCTAGGGGGTCAGGGGCTGTCTACCGTGCCCCCGTCTACCCATTCCCAACATTGTTTGTCCTCCATCTTGTGTCTCGATTGTACCGAAACACAAAATGGAGGACTCCCGTAACGCTGCCGGTGCGCGTACCGGGGCGCGCACCGGTAAGCGCTCCCTAAAAAAAGGTGGGAAAGCAATTTACAGAAAAACCACTGGAGACACTTTCACCAAATATAGAATAGGCCCTACTACATAGCAGTCCCTACCATTTACCCAAATTTGGTGGAATTCCATTGAGACATTTAGGCTTTAGGCCTGTCTAAACATCCTGAGGTAAATTACATGACAAAAACACATATGAAGTGTTAAAATTTACAACCAATTAAAAAGTTACTTTCATTTTCTACGATTATTTCCTGACATTTGATTGGTTATGTACATGAATATATATAAAAAAAGAGAGGGAAATACAGCCATTTTGACTACTACTTCCTGAAGTACATTTGAAAAGGAATTACACTGAGAACTTCAACTGCTTTCTCAAAGGTAAGTTGTTATTTTGGAAAGTGAAGTATGTTGTGCACTTTAAGTTAATTTGAGAAAAAATATTCTGATAGTTATATACTATCCCTCTGTAATAGTTATAGATTGAGATAGGCTTCTCTGTTATAGTTATGGATTGAGCTAGGCTTCTCTTGTATAATTATAAATTTACTTAGGCTTTATCACATACACTTTTTTATATTTCTATTTCCAGCCTGATACCATACACTGCCCAAAGATACCTTCACTGTTAAAAAATCAAAACTACCTGTCTGAACTTAAACCCAACAGTGCCCTATCTCTACTGATATATTTATTTTTTATGCAATTTACAGCAACCAAATTTGAAATTGTTTTGGACATCAGCCCTGAAGAAAAAATTGCTGAGAATGATAACTTTGATTTTATGGATGAGTCTCTGGACCATGAATTAGTTCAGTGTGTGGAATCAATAGAATCACAGAATGAAAATGAGGACATTCCAGACAATATATTGTTAGAAGTTTTATTAAATTATGAAAAAGAATCAGAAGAATAAATTTATATTTAATAATCAAAAATTGTTCGAGACATCATTCATTTTTATATGTAATTCATCAAGTAGTTCCAAAATGTTTATAATATAAAGTGAGACTTATAGTATACTGTGCAACTTTTTTGTGTTACATAGTAAGTTTGCTCATAGTTACTTCCTTTCTCCCACTATATTATCTCCAATGTGTATTTAACATCCCTTTATCATCTCCTGCCTCCATGGTGTTTCTGCTTTCCTGACAGACTATGGTATGAATTCCATATACCACAATAACTTCTGTAACAACATGCAAGATATCTACAAAGGAGACGGTGTATATTAAATTTTAGACTCTGCATTGGTACCTACATGTTGGTACTTAAATAAAAAAAAAAAAAAAGAACAAATAATAAACATACAATTTTTGAAAAGTCTGTCATTCTTTTTTCCCTATGGTACGCTCCCTGGGGCGCTCCCCGGTGCGCGTACCGGCGCTCCCTCCGCGAAAATCGGGAAAAAAAAATGTTTTGTTGCCCCGCAGGGCCCTTTTATAGCCCCCACATCAAACCTAGGGGGTCAGGGGCGGGTCTACCCTGCCCCATTATGGTCATTTCCCCCTTTTTTTTTGCCACCTCTTGTGTCTCGATCCTACCGAAACACAAGATGGCGGCCGCTCCGGACTGTTTCGAATGTTTACAGACACCCGTGAACTAATCAGCTTTCCGTGCGCAAGTCGCGTTGCATGCCCGGTGCACTCCCCGGTGCGCGTACCGGGGTGCGCCTATAGATATATATATTTGTTTGAACCTAAATTATTCAAAATCCACTGGAGCACATATCTTGAGACATAGCAAAGGCACATCGGGCTACCATTCCCTACAATTTTGCCAAGTTTGGTGGAAATCCATTCAGCCATTCGGGCTAAAAGTGAGGTCGACCGCCCTATGGAAATTAACATGGGGAAAACACGTTTTGGGACCCCCTTTTATCTCGGCCTCGCTTGACGAATCCCCCCCACATTTTCAGGGAAGGAGCGGAGCGGAGCGGGCCACCTACTTTGAGAAATTCGCGAAGATTCGTCCAGCGGCGCCAAAGTTATTCCCAATAGAATGTTGCGGATTTCCTATGGAAAGGAGATCCTAACTATAAATACCTACTGGCGACCGCTTGACGAATCCCCCCTAAACCGGCGCCAAAGTTATTCACAATAGAATTTTGAGATTTTGCATTGAAAAAAATCCTAACTATAACTACCTACTGGCGACCGCCAGTAGGTTATATATATATATATATATATATATATATATATATATATATATACCTACTGGCGGTCGCCAGTAGGTATATCTAGTTAGGATTTTTTTCCTATGGGATTTCTGAAAATTCTATGTCGAATAACTTTGGCGTTTGTGGACGGAATTCGCTGCAATTTTCAGGAAAATTACACATTTTGTTTCTGAGCAGCCCCTGAAAATTTGGGGGGGTTACATCAAGGGGGGGCCGAGAAAAAAGGGGGGTCCCAAAACATGTTTTTCACATTCATTTTTCCATAGGGCGGTTGGAATCACTTTTAGCTCAAACGGCTGAATGGATTTACACGAAACTTGGCAAAATTGTAGATCTGGTTTGCCCGACGTGCCTTTGCTATGTCTCAATATATGTGCTCCAGTGGATTTTGAGAAATTAACATTTTAAAAAACAGATATATCTGTGACAGCGTCCCGGTTAGCGCCCCGGTTCGCGTACCTGACGCGTAACGGAACTTCGCGAGGAGAAGCGGATTGGCTTCCCGGTGACTGTCAACATTCTAAACAGTCCAGAGTGGCCGCCATCTTGTGTCTCGGTAGGATCGAGACACAAGAGGTGGAAAAAACAAAGTGGGAAATGAGCATAAGGGGGCAGAGTACATCCTCCCTGACCCCCTAGGTTTGATGAGGGGGCTTTAAAAAGGCCCCGCGGGTCCAAAAAAAAAAAATTATTAGCGTTTTTTTGCGAGGGGAGCGCTCGGTACGCGCACCAGGAAGCGGTCCGGGAAGCATAATATTGGGAAAATGGGATGAAAGAATGTTCAAATATTGTATGTTTATTGATTGTTCTTTTTTTATTTTTTTTTTATTTTTTTATTTAAGTACCAAGATGTAGGTACCAATGCAGAGTCTAAAAATAAAAATACACTGTTTTCTTTGTAAATATCTTGCATGTTGTTTCAGAAGTTATTGTGGTATATGGAATTCATAGCGTAGTCTGTCAGGAAAGCAGAAACACCATGGAGGCAGGAGATGTTAAATACACTTTGGAGATAATATAGTGGAAGAAAGGAAGTAATTATGAACAAACTCACTATGTAACACAAAAAAGTTGCACAGTATATTTAAAGTCTGATTTTACATTATAATCAATTTGCTACTAGTTTACAAAATACATATAAAACTGAATAATGTCTCAAACAATTTTTGAATTATTAAATAAAAATTTATTTTTCAGATTCGTTTTCAAAATTAAAAAGAACTTCTAATAATTCATTGTCAGATTTTTTTTATTTTCAATTAGGAAATCTACTGATTCCACACATTGCAGAAGTTCAAAGTCCCGTGATTCATCATAGAATTCAGAGTCAATTTCTGTATCTGTGTTGCTTCTTGCAACAATTTCCAAGTTAGTTTTGTTCTCTCCTTCCATTTTTGTGCTGTAAAACGAATTTTTAAAAATATATCAGTACAGATAGGGCACTGTTGGGTTTAAGTACAGACAGGCAGTTTGTTTTTTTAAACAGTGATTTTATCTTTGGGCAGTGTATGGTATCAGACTGGAAGTAGAAATATAAAAAATGTATGTGATAAAGCCTAAGTTAATTCTTAATTATACAAGACAAGCCTAACTCCATCCATAACTAAAACAGAGAAGTCTATCTTATTCTATAACTATTACAGAGGGATAGTATATAACTATCAGAAAATGTTTTCCTAATTAACTTAAAGTGCAGAACATACTTCAGTTTTTAAAATATCATCTTACCAATCAAAAAGAAGTTTAAGTTCTCAGTTGAAATGCACTTGATATGTACTTCAGGAAGTAGTAGTCAAAATGGCTGTGTTTATCTCTCTTTCTTTATATATATTCAGGTACATAACCAATCAAATGTCATAAAATAATAGAAGATATTGAAAGTAGCATTTTGATTGGTTTTCAATTCTAACACTTCATAAGTGTTTTTGTTAGGTAATTTACCTCAGGATATTTAGTCAGGCTTACAGCATAATTTTCTCAATGGAATTCCATCAAATTTGGGTAAATGGTAGGGACTGCTATGTAGTAGGCCCTATTCTATATTTGATGAAAGTGTCTGTAGTAGTTTTTCTGTAAATTACTTTCCCACCTTCTTTTATCGAGTGCTTACCGGTGCGCTCCCCGGTACGCGAACCGGCAGCGTTACAGGAGTCCTCCATTTTGTGTATTGGTAGAATTGAGACATAAGATGGAGGACAAACAATGTACAGAATGGGTAGAAGGGGGCACGGTAGACACTTTGTGACCCTCTAGGTTTTCTGAGGTGGGATTAGGACGCTGATATATGCAAAAATAAAAAAAATTAACTTTTGAAAATTTCACGGGGGGAGCGCCCGGTACGCGCACCGGTAAGCTAACCGGGGAGCGTACTTTGGTGAAGAAAAAAAAAATAGAAAAAGATAAACGTTTTGAATGATCAGAGGTAGGGTAGCTCTGAAAAGAGCTATTGTGTTCTGTGGCTAATTTAGGTACCTACAAGTAGGTTCCAATGCACACTTTTAAATAAAGGACGAATATTCTATTCCCTTCATCGGAGAAGTGCACACCATCTCTTCTGTAGATGTGTTGAATGTTGGAACGCAAGTTATTGTTGTATATTAAACCCATTCCATAGTCTCTCATGTAAGCAGAAACTGATTTATTCACATGTTTCTGTGCTTTCTCAAATTGTGGAAAAAATTGATTTGACCACCTACATTTTTGTCTTTGACATATATTGGAATATACCAAGGCAGTTTGGGGAAAAAGTGTCATTTAAAAGAAGAATACATTTTACAGCTTTTGATATTTGCTATTAAAAAACCATTGAAATTCACTGAAAAAACCATAGGTTATAGACCATATATAGTTAGGAATTAGCATTTACAAAACCTTGAAAATTCACTGAAAAAACCATAGGTTATAGACCATATATAGTTAGGGATTAGCATTTACACTACCTTATTTTACTCGCACAAAACCATTGAAATTTGCATATATAGTTAGTTGCACTAACTATATATCGCGCACCCGCAATCCACTGCTGATGATGTCACATATTACATCATTCATGACATTGTCAGTGACATCACTGATGACATCTCAAATGACATCACTGATGACATCTCATTTGACATTACTGATCACATCACTGATGATATCATTCATGTGATAATACGTTGAACCTCTTCAGACTCTAATATAACCTTAGATACACTCAGTGTAAACAGACACTCACAGACTGTCACTCATCCATGGAGTTACTCACACACCTAGTCAGTCATGCAAAGAATCAATCACACCTCCATTTCCTCAACTATACAGTTATACACACCTTACTTATTCAAACATATACTAACACATATTTACTCTCTTATACAATCCCTAAAACAAGTTCACAATGATCCATACAGCCACTCACACATTCACTGGCTCTTATGCACAGTTATTTATATATGTCAACTCTCACATGTACTGTGTTTTACATATGTACTTACTTTGACATGTAGCACTTACTTTGACATGTAGCACTCACCAATACACTCATGCACACAGTCAACCGCCCATACAGCTGATTCCACATGCACTTTTGAACCCATACATCTAGTGAATCAACTGCTCACACATCTATGCACAGAGTCACACACCTCCCAGCCATCCACACACACACTCACTCTCCCATACAAATACTTGGGCAACCAATCAATAACCCTTATAGTTACTCATATAGCTACTAATTAACACATGCAGCAGTTTACAGAACAACAGACATAATGATGCACAAATTAAGACAGTTTAGTCACTTACCCATGCACTCAGTGAGACACATTTAATCACTCACTCATACAGTCAGTCATGCACCTACTAAATCCTTCATCCAGACACTTATACATCCACTCATTCTTCAATATGTAAGACATATTTTAACTCTACAGAAACATACAGTCGCTGGATGTTGTCATCAGTGATGTCATCAGTGATGTCACTGACCATGTCATGAATGATGTAATATGTGACATCATCAGCAGTGGATTGCGGGTGCGCGATATATAGTTAGTGCAACTAACTATATATGCGAATTTCAATGGTTTTGTGCGAGTAAAATAAGGTTTTGTAAATGCTAATCCCTAACTATATATGGTCTATAACCTATGGTTTTTTCAGTGAATTTTCATGGTTTTGTAAATGCTAATTCCTAACTATATATGGTCTATAACCTATGGTTTTTTCAGTGAATATATATATTTCTTTTAGAAAATCTATTTCAATGGCCGACAGACGGGTTAAAAATCATTTAGATCAACCATCATCTAAGACCTTTATGGCATTAAGCAAAGGTTTAAAAGAATGTTCGGTCTGTAAGGCTTGTAAATATGGTTGTAGTAAGAAACAATACATGACTCCTTTCAAAACTGAACCTCAACTAATCACTAAACAGCTTACCTGCAAGACAGAGTTCGCTGTTTATGTGCTGCAGTGCCCCTGTGAGCTGCGGTATGTGGGTACTACCCGCCTCCCGGCTCACAGGCGGATATTGCAGCACATAAGAGCAATCAATACGAGGGACCAATCCTATCCCGTAGCTCGCCACTTTGAGAGCACCCATGATAGTGACCCTAGACATTTGACATACTATGTCATAGATAGTGTATTGCCCCTGAAAAGGGGTGGAAATAGAGATGCACTTCTTAGGGTCCTGGAGACGCGTTACATTCTTGAATTAGACAGTCGCACTCCAGCAGGGCTCAACGCTAGCGAGGATCTGTATACCTGTTTATGATTCAGATACCCGTGTATAATAACATTCTTATAAACAGAAACTATAAATTATAAATGTATAATAATTATGGGACCTTTGGGAGTCATTAATGAATTGTTTACATCAATTATGACAAATTGCTCTCCATTGATCCAGGTCCTATATCACATTGGTTTCGGGTTTATTCTTTTACATGGTATACATTTCAACCTTAGGATTTTCTTTTCTTGCTGTAGTAGGGGCTCCTACTACAGTTTCTATGTATTGAATTTGTTTCTGGGATTACCATGAATGTTTTTAATTATTAGAATTTTGCACTGAAAAATAGCACTTACACCCTATAAAATTATTTGCACTATGTTGTGATTGCTGCTCCTTACCCTATGCATTGGATTCTAGTGTTTCATAAATCGAACAAAATTCACGTATTGTGAATTAGCACCAAGCACTTTAAATAACCCCACTGTGGGGTATATGCAATCTCTTTTGAGCTTTTTCTATTTGTAACATTGTGAGATTTTTTTCTATTAACTTTAATGACAAGTTTTTAGTAAGCACAATAGATATATTTATTTATTTATTTATTATAAATATGTAAATATGTATATATGTGATACTTTGCACAATTTGTAACGTTTGCGCAAATGTAAATACTCACTATGAGTTTAATTGTTTTTCTAAATGTACAGACTTTTGGCTATTTATTTATAGTTTTTCGTTTGTTTCATGTGAAAAAGCCCAATGAATTTCAGAAGGGGGCGTGATAATTTAAGTCCGCCCTTTGTGTTGATTATTTAAATCCAATGCCAGGTAATGTGACCTTACCATGTGATCAAGACTGTAGGAACAGTCGAAACGCGTAATGGCGGACAGGCTCAGCAACATACTTGAATAAAGCACCCTGTTGTTAGCACTGAAGTTGGGTTCAGCTCTTCGTTCTTTCTGGCCGATTGATTTGAATAATTGGTGGCACAGGCCTGTGCCGGAACGAGTTCTGTTTCATATATATATATATATATATATTCACTGAAAAAACCATAGGTTATAGACCATATATAGTTAGGAATTCGCATTTACAAAACCTTATTTTACTCACACAAAACCATTGAAATTCCATATATAGTTAGTTGCACTAACTATATATCACGCACCCGCAATCCACTGCTGATGATGTCACATATTACATCATTCATGACATGGTCAGTGACATCACTGATGACATCACTGATGACATCTCAAATGACATCACTGATGACATCACTGATGACATCTCAAATGACATCACTGATGACATCTCAAATGACATCACTGATGACATCTCAAATGACATCACTGATGACATCTCATTTGACATTACTGATCACATCACTGATGATATCATTCATGTGATAATACGATGAACCTCTTCAGACTCTAATATAACCTTAGATACAATCAGTGTAAACAGACACTCACAGACTGTCACTCATCCATGGAGTTACTCACACACCTAGTCAGTCATGCAAAGAATCAATCACACCTCCATTTCCTCAACTATACAGTTATACAAACTTTACTTATTCAAACATATACTAACACATATTTACTCTCTTATACAATCCCTGATACAAGTTCACAATGATCCATACAGCCACTCACTCATTCACTGGCTCTTATGCACAGTTATTTATATATGTCAACTCTCACATGTACTGTGTTTTACATATGTACTTACTTTGACATGTAGCACTGAGATATCCATTCACTCACCAATATACTCATGCACACAGTCAACCGCCCATACAGCTGTTTCCACATGCACTTTTGAAACCATACATCTAGTGAATCAACTGCTCACACATCTATGCACAGAGTCATACACCTCCCAGCCACCCACACACACACTCAGTCACCCATACAAACACTTGGGCAACCAATCAATAACCCATATAGTTACTCATATAGCTACTTATCAACACATGCAACAGTTTACAGAACAACAGACATAATGATGCACAAATTAAGACAGTTTAGTCACTAACCCATGCACTCAGTGAGACACATTTAATCACTCACTCATACAGTCAGTCATGCACCTACTAAATCCTTCATCCAGACACTTATACATCCACTCATTCTTCAATATGTAAGACATATTTTAACTTTACAGAAACATACAGTCACTGGATGTTGTCATTTGAGATGTCATCAGTGATGTCATTTGAGATGTCATCAGTGATGTCATCAGTGATGTCACTGACCATGTCATGAATGATGTAATATGTGACATCATCAGCAGTGGATTGCGGGTGCGCGATATATAGTTAGTGCAACTAACTATATATGGAATTTCAATGGTTTTGTGTGAGTAAAATAAGGTTTTGTAAATGCGAATTCCTAACTATATATGGTCTATAACCTATGGTTTTTTCAGTGAATTTTCAAGGTTTTGTAAATGCTAATTCCTAACTATATATGGTCTATAACCTATGTTTTTTTCAGTGAATTTCAATGGTTTTTTAAAAGCTAATATCTGTAGCTGTAAAATGTATTCTTCTTTAAATCTTAAAATATATTTTACATGTTTTTTATACAATTTAAAAAAAATTTTTTTTTGTTTCGCTCCCAGTCCACGAACCGGTCAGCTTCCCGTTAGCTCAATTTAAAGCCGCGACTCGGTCCGCGAACCGGTAAACGTTCCTTTAGCGTAACTGTTACGTTAGCATGACGTTTTGCGTTGTCGCGTAATACGTCATTTGACGCGCCAAGTTAGCGGACCCGGAAGCGGACCGGAAAGCGGAGCAAAGCGCGAAACGTAAACACAGCAGGTCATGTGACTCGGTAATAACACTTTTCATTGGTTCATTTCACTTTTGGTTTCCTAATGATGTAATACTAGGTCATGTGATCTAAAATTAACACTTTTCATTGGTTTAGAACTTTTGCTTTTCCCAAATGATGAAAACCCCTCCTTCTTTCCTCACTCTGACTTTCATCTTGGTGAGAGAAAGACCCTTTATTAACATTGTGATATGGCTTCATTAGTAGCTTCAGCTGGTTCTAACCCACCACCTCCACCAGATCCAAGGAAGAGAGGACCACCTGCTGAAGTAATTATACAACAAGAAGAGGAAGAACAGGAAGAGGAGGAAGAGCAGGAAGAGACACTGTTTTTGCCAGAGGAGCCCAGGAGGTATAATCGGAAGGAGAACTACATATGGCAATTTTTTAAATCTCCTGAGGGGCAAAAAAAAGTAAATGCACGCTACGTGTTTTGCCGTATATGCAAAGATAGACTGTCAAGGGGGACTGATAAAAAATACAGTTACGGCAACTACACTATGCATCGGCATATGAGTAGGTGGCATCCAAACAACTATAGTGCTGCCCAGCTACGTGATGAGCAACAAAATCCCCCTGCGATGGCAAGAAGATCGGTTGTTCAAGAAGTGTCGGGACCAGAGGCGAGGGAGATGGTCCCAAACATTCAAATGAAGTTTGGGGAAGTGAAGCAAGTGTGCGTGCGCTGTAATCAACTCATTTGCTACAGAGAAAGTAGCATTACTCTAATTATCAAAGCTATTGATAATCATGTTTGCCCGAAACGCCCCAAACAATAAATTCTTCTTTTTTTTGTTGCTCCTGTTGAGCCCTTTTCAATGAATCGTTTTTGTTTCCCCCCTCCCCCCAAAAAACAAAAAAATATCAAAATGTTCAGAAAATACAAAAAAAATAAAAAAAATGTTCTGAAAAATAATTAAAAAAATTTAAAACAACAAAAACTAAAAAAAAGTTCTTTTCAGAACTACCTCCCCATTATAAAAAAATTGGTAGAATTTTTGAAACTCTGCCAACCTCTATTTCTTTTAGTTCGCTTCCCGGTTCGCACTCCGGTACGCGAACCGGGAGCGAATCAAAAAAATTGTTTTAAAAAAAGAACAGTAAGTATAAGGGAAGGAAACAGACAGTTATGTTAAAAGAAAGACAGCTATAGGGAGTAAACAAAAGACACTGTTACCCGCAATCCACTGCTGATCATGTCACATATTACATCATTCTTGACATGGTCAATGACAACAAAGGGCAGACCTCTTTTGAATCTGTGGTCAGACCTAAACTTCATCTGCACAATGTCATTCATAAACTTAGGAAACACTAGTGATGTAATTGAAAAATGTGGAGTTTCTTTTCCTCATTTCAGAATTACATCACCTGTGTTTCCTCATTGACTTAAAATGTCCTTAATACACAGGAAAGCGTTTTCTTGATTGCCCTTGCACCATTTTTGGGTCATTTTTAACATGGCTATGTAACTCCCATAATCAAAATCTAAATTTGCCAAGCACAGGTGGGAGCAGATTTACAAGAAACTTGCCCCATGCAGAAAGCTCTTCAATTTAAATGGGAAAAATAACATCATAGACACTCAAATGCCTTTTAAATATGCTCAAAACAACCTATGAAGCTCTAGCAGTACATATCCAGAAATGTAATTGATTTCAAAAAAAGTTTTTGAACACAACATATAAATCAATTGTATACCTACATTCAAGATTAAATGACTGAAAATGTCCTTGAGACACACAAAAGCGTTTTTTTTGATTGCCCTTGCACCATCTTTGGGTCATTTTTAACATGGCTATGTAACTCCCATAATCAAAATCAAAATTTGCCAAGCACAGGTGGGAGCGTATTTACAAGAAAGTTGCCCCATGGAGAAAGCTCTTCAATTAAAATGGAAAAAATAACATCATAGACACTCAAATGCCTTTTAAATATGCTCCAAACAACCTATGAAGCTCTAGCAGAACATATCCAGTAATGTAATTGTTTTCAAAAATCGTTTTTAAACACAACATATCTGTTTCAGCTTACATGAGAGACCATGGAATGGGCTCCATGTACAACAATAACTTGTGTTACTGCATGCCAGATTTCTACACAGAATATACAATTACAATTTCTCAAAGAAACAAAATCTATTTGTATATCACTTGAGACAAAGCCACATTTTAAAAACACAGCTTTCTTCATCTTTTTCTCCTTAAATTATACTATTCTCTATCTAAATTAAATAAATCTTTTCTCACCTTAGCAAATACTTTTTGAGTTTCAAAACAGTCTCAAAAATACACCAAATTGACTTCAGCAGAACAAAGAGGATGCACTCCAGAGGCTGCAGCTATAGAAAGCACAGAAATGCTGACATTCATTACACATATCTCTCATATTAGCCAATGATAACTCTTCCCTCACTTTTTTCAAATCAAAACCCTTCCCCCCTCTGCCCTCTCTGCCTTTTTTGCTTAGCAACCACCTCCTGAAAGAGCTCTCATGTTTGCAAGTTCACACAACAATGTTTCAATTGAACTCTGAACTCTCAGTGCACCTGCGTATCCAGTGCAATCTTTCATTAAATGCTTTTTCCTTGACCATTCAAATTACATCTTTCAAAGAACACATCCGTGCACCCTAACTTTCTGTTTTCAGAAATGGAAATGCACCAATCAGTGCTAATGAATCATTAGCACTGGAAATCCACAGTTTTTTTTCTTTACAAACTCCTACTGTTTCAACTGCCCTTTCATTACCACACTTCATCTGACTGCAGCACAACCTTCTCCCACCATGTTTAATGTCTGGATTGTTGGACATAGTTACATCCACTGGGCTCAAAGGTATGCTGAGAACAGAAATTTACCTAACCTCAATTTACAAGATGTGGAAATTAAGTGGTTGGGCCAAAGAGGATTAAAATATCACCAATTGATACCATTGGTGAAAACCTTTATGCATTTGCCAAAACCTGACATGTTAATTGTGCACTGTGGAGGTAATGATTTGGGCACTTTGACTGGGGTAGGTCTGGAAATGCTTTTAAAGGACACCTTTGAGCAATTAATGGCACTTTTCCTCAAACTGCCTTGGTATATTCAAATATATGCCAAAGACAGAAATGGAGGTGGTCCAACCAATTTTGTCCACAAATTGAGAAGTCGAGGAAGCATGTAAACAAATCTGTTTCAGCTTACATGAGAGACCATGGAATGGGCACCATGTACAACAATAACTTACGTTACTACATGCAAGATATCTACAGAGGAGATGGAGTTCACTTCTCAGATGAGGGCAACAGAATTTTCATTCTGAATTTAAGACTGTGCATTGGTACCTACTTATAAGTACCTAAATGTACCATAAACCCAAAAGCTCTTCTCAGAGCTACCCTACATCCGATCACTCACAATTATTATTTTTTTCTAACTTTTTTCACTAATTTTCAACAAAATATGCTCCCCGGAGCGCTATCCGGTTCGCGAACCGGAAGCTAACCTCGCGGAATTTAAAAAAAAAATGTTTTTTTTCGCACATATAAGCCTCCTCAGCCACCCTCAGAAAACCTAGGGGGTCAAGATAAGTCTACCGTGCCCCCTTCTACCCATTGTGAACATTATTTGCCCTCCATCTTGTATCTTAATTCGACCGAAACACAAAATGGTGGACTCCCGTAACACTTAAGGTTCGCGAACCGGGACGCTTCCCGGGAAGCGGTCCAATAAAAAAGGTGGGAAAGTAATTTACAGAAAAACGACTGGAGACACTCTCACCAAATATAAATTAGCTCATACTACATACCAATCCCTTTCATTTTCACAAATTTGATTGAAATTCCATTTAGCCATTTAGCCTGTAGACCTCTCTAAATACCGTGAGGTAAATTACTTCACAAAACACATCTGAAGTGTTGGAATTGACAACCAATGAAAATGTTACTTTCATTTTCTACTTTTATTACCTAACATTTGATTGGTTATATAACTGAATATATATAAAGGAAGAGAAGGAAACACAGCCATTTTGACTGCTACTTCTTGTTGTACATTACAATTGAATTATCACTAAACTCTTCAACTTGATTGTAAAGGTAAGTTGATATTTTTAAAACTGAAGTATATTGTGCACTATAAGTTAATATGGTAAACTTTTTCTGATAGTTATATACTATCCCTCTGTAGTAGTTATAGATTTAAATAGACTTCTCTGTTATAGTTATGGATGGAGTTAGGCTTCTCTTGGTTAAATCACAGACACTTTTTTATATTCCTACTTCCACTCTGAAACTATACACTGCCAAAAGATAAATTCACTGATAAAAACTGCCTATCTAAAATTAATCCCAACAGTGCCCTATCTCTACTAATATATATATTTTTTTATCCAAATTTCAGGCAAAATGGAAGGCGAACAAAAAATTGAATTTAAAATTGTCCTGCAAGAGAGCAGCCAAGAAAACATTAATCATGAATTTATGGATGAAAGTAGAGACCAGGAACTACTGCAATGTGTGGAAGCAGTAGATAACCTCCTTAAAAATGAGGACATTTTATACCCTCAAAGACTTCAAAGTATATTCAATGAGAATTATGAAATTTCTGACACTGAAATGTTAGAAAGTTTAATAAATCATGAAACACAAACACAATAAAAAAAATGCTTAAAAAATAAAGAAAATAAAAAATAATCAACAAAAAGAAAATGCTTAAAAAATAAAGAAAATAAAAAATAATCAACAAAAACAACAAACAATTAACATACAGTATTTGAAAAGTCTATCATTCTTTTTTCCTTATAGTACGCTGCCCAGAACGCTTTCCGGTTCGCGGACTGTGCGCTCCCCACGCGGGGCCCTTTTAAAAACCTCCACATAAAACCTAGGGGGTCAGGGAGGATCTACTATGCCCCCTTATGGTAATTTCCCCCTTTGTTTTGGCCTCCTCTTGTCTCTCGATCCTACCGAGAGACAAGATGGCGGCCGCTCCGGACTGTTTAGAATGTTGACAGACACCGGAGAGCCAATCAGCTTCGCATCGCAAAGCTCCGTTACGCGAAAAGTACGCGAACCGGAGCGCTACCCGGAGCGCTGTTACAGATATATATCTTTTTTGAACGTTAATTTCTCAAAATCCACTAAAGCACATATATTGAGACCTAGCAAAGGCACATCGGGCTAACAGTCCCTACAATTTTGCCAAGTTTCGTGCAAATCCATTCAGCCGTTCGGGCTAAAAGTGAGGCCAACCGCCCTATGGAAAACTCAGTGTTAAAAATGCGTTTTGGGACCCCCCTTTTTTCTCGGCCCCCCCTTGACGAACCCCCCCCAAATTGTCAGGGGCTGCTCAGAAACAAAATGTGCCATTTTCCTGAAAATTTCAGCCGATTCCGTCCACAAACGCCAAAGTTATTAGACATAGAATTTTCAAAAGTCCCATAGAGAAAAAATCCTAACTATATATACCTACTGGCGACCGCCAGTAGGTAATACATATATATATATATATATATATATATATATATATATATATATATATATATATATATATATATATATATATATATATATATATGTATTACCTACTGGCGGTCGCCAGTAGGTATATATAGTTAGGATTTTTTCTCTATGGAACTTTTGAAAATTCTATGTCTAATAACTTTGGCGTTTGTGGACGGAATCGGCTGAAAGTTTCAGGAAAATGGCACATTTTGTTTCTGAGCAGCCCCTGAAAATTTGGGGGGGTTTCGTCAAGGGGGGGCCGAGAAAAAAAGGGGGTCCCAAAACGCGTTTTTCCCATTCATTTTTCCATAGGGCGTTTGGCCTCACTTTTAGCTCAAACGGCTGAATGGATTTGCACGAAACTTGGCAAAATTGTAGGGACTGTTAGCCCGATGTGCCTTTGCTGGGTCTCAATATATGTGCTCCAGTGGATTTTGAGAAATTAACGTTTTAAAAAACAGATATATCTGTGACAGCGTCCCGGGTAGCGCTCCGGTTCGCGAACTTTTCGCGAAACAGAGCTTTGCGAAGCGAAGCTGATTGGCTCTCCGGTGTCTGTCAACATTCTAAACAGTCCGGAGCGGCTGCCATCTTGTCTCTCGGTAGGATCGAGAGACAAGAAGAGGAGAAAAACAAAGGGGGAATGTAATGAAAGGGGGCTAGGTGGACTCTTCTTGACCACCTAGGAATGATGTTGGGGTTATTAAAGGGTCCCGTGGGGCAAATAAAAAAAAATAGATTTTTTGCGGTAGAAGCGCTTTCCGGTTCGCGAACCGGGTAGCGAATCGGGACGCGAAAAGGGAATTCGCCATTTTGTGTTTCGTTTTAATTAAATTACAAGATGGAGAAATGGGTATAAGGGGGTACGGGAGACGTATCCTGATCCCCTATGTTTTCTGAGGGTGGCTGAGGAAGCTCATATATGTTGATACTTGTCTTCCAGCGGCTGCGCGTGAGCGTTTTTTGTTTTTTTTTGCTGCGTGACGTCTGTTAACGTTCGATTCGAAGGAAATCAGGAAGTGTTGACCGCCATTTTGACACTGCGAGTAAATATATTGTTAAAAATAATTGTTATAAATTAATCCGTATTGATAAACATTGTCTGCGCCATCTTGCTTTTTTTCCAATGCCACACTTTTGTCGTGCACGGCAGCCATTTTGGATGCCTTGACCAGACCCACTCTCTGCACGCCGCCGATCGTGACGTCTGTTAACGTTCGATTCGAAGGAAATCAGGAAGTGTTGACCGCCATTTTGTCACTGCGAGTAAATATATTGTTAAAAATAATTGTTATAAATCAATTCGTATTGATAAACATTGTCTGCGCCATCTTGCTTTTTTTCCAATGCCACACTTTTGTCGTGCACGGCAGCCATTTTAGATGCCTTGACCAGATCCACTCTCTGCACGCCGCCGATCCTCAGCATGGCTCCCCACCCTCGCAAGAATCTCCCCCACGCACTGGTCACCCCCGCTCTCTGTCTTATGCATGGGCCATAAACCTCCCCCCATCTGCGCTGCTCTTCCCTGAGAATCACACCCTGTGCCCGCCCGACACCACCCTTTCACCCTATTCACTACCGCACCCTCTGACATTCGTCTTCCTTTGTGTCTGATTGTCCAGGCCGGTCCCAGGCTATCACCTAGCCCTTCGGATGTAGTTTATGGCCTCAACTGTAAAGAATCACCCCTCTTCAAAGGAGTTACAGTAGATCAAGGCCCCCACCCGATGAGATCTGTCACACCACACGCGTTCCTACTATCTGATAACCATCCTGTATTGTGATTGGGGAGGGGATTCTCACTGTGAGGGTGTGTGGGACCGAGCCTGAAGCGGAAGATTTCAGGGATGCCTTTTTGTACATCAAAGTCTTCACAATTATGTGTCACATTAAAAATATATAGCACTCCAACAAAGTAGTAGGATTATAACACTTTAATAACTTATAAATATATACATCGCAACAAAAACAGTAAACACCTTAAATTTTTTTTTATTAAAACAGAAGCAACAATGGTCAGTAGCGGTCTGTTGTGCGAATAGTCCCAAGGCAGCACAACGTGCTGAGTTCTGGACGGCACCCAGGTGATGTCACCTGGGTGCCGCACTGGTTTTGGTATCCTACAATGCTGCTCCGAAAAACGGCGTGGGGCGCCCCGAGGGGGGGAGGCGGCGTGACCGGGCCTCCCCAGGTGGAGGCTCGTCTGTTGTAGTGGGGCGCCCCTTTAGCGTTTCAGTTGCCATTCCGCCCGCTTTTGCCACACTGTGCCTCATCCGCCATTCAGCTGTTTACCGCCCGCTCTTGCTGCTACAGCGTCTCGCTCACCATGTAGTTGGGTTGCTCCTACTCTTGCGGTGCAGCGATAGGCGGCTGCCACAGGACCCTTAAAATGGCGGCCGGCTTTTCGGATTTGGGCCTGGTCCACTAAAATGGCCCTGGGACACCTTGGAACTCGGACGCTTGTCTGCTAGGGCTTGGGCTCCATCCTCGAAAGCGTCCCCTCAGCCTTGAAGATTCTACAAAAGTCTTGGGGGCCCCCGACTCCCGCAGGCTTCCGGTGGGGAGCAGCTGCCATGATTGCTTGCGGAATGGCCACGACGGAGCTATGAGATGGTGGTGCTCTCATGCTGACACCAGCTTCGGTCTGAAACATCCAGAAACACTGTAGACTATCAATTCGATGAGTTCCGGTGGAGCCCCAACGTGACCCGGTAGGGAAGAACTTGCCCTCCCCTTTTTTGAGTGATGGTTCTTGTTGCCTGTCCCCTCTGTTGTCATCTAACGGAACCTTTTTTGATTGCCGAGTGAGAAAAAAAAAGGTGGGTCTTTCATCGTTTGGGAAAAAAAATGTTTTAATCCAATGAAAAGTGTTATTTTTAGGTCATATGATCAAGCCTTCCATCATTAGGAAACCAAAAGTAAAATGAACCAATGAAAAGTTTTATAAACAAGTCACATGACCTGTTATGCGGCTTTGGGTTATAAAAAGCATACAAAACCCGTTGGCCCATGAGGCGGCGTCAGTAGCGGACCGATGTGCGAATAGGCCGAAGGCAGCACAACGCGCCGAGATCCGGATGGCACCAAGGTGGTGTCCAGCAAGTTGCACTGGTGTGGCCATCCTACAATGCTGCGCCGAAAGACGGCGTGGGGTGCCCGGGGGGAGGCGGCGCGAACGGCCTTCTTCCGCCTCCCCAGGTAGAGGCACCTCATGTGCAGTGCGGCGCCCCTTAGCGTTTCACTCGCCGTCCTGCCGAGTTACGCCCGCACTTGCTTCTACAGTAGGCCGAAGGCAGCACAACTCGCCGAGATCCGGATGGCACCGAGGTGGTGTCCAGCAAGTTGCCGCACTGGTGTGGCCATCCTACAATGCTGCGCAGAAAGACGGCGTGTCCAGCTGAGTTTCTCCCACTCTTGCGGTACAGTGACTCGAACGCGCCGAGATCCGGATGGCACCGAGGTGGTGTCCAGCAAGTTGCCGCACTGGTGTGGCCATCCTACAATGTTGCACCGAAAGACGGCATGTCCAGCTGAGTTTCTCCCACTCTTGCGGTACAGTGACTCGAAGGCGCTGAGATCCGGATGGCACCGAGGTGGTGTGTAGCAAGTTTCACTGGTGTGGCCATCCTACAATGCTGCGCCGAAAGACGGCGTGTCCAGCTGAGTTGCGGTCACTCTTGCTGCTACAGTACGCCGAAGGCAGCACAACGCGCCGAGATCCGGATGGCACCGAGGTGGTGTCCAGCAAGTTGCCGCACTGGTGTGGCCATCCTACAATGCTGCGCCGAAAGACGGCGTGGGGTGCCTGGGGGGGGGGGGAAGAGGCGGCGTAAACTGACCTCTTCCGCCTCTCCAGGTGAAGGCATCTCATCTGCAGTTTGATTTGGTGGATAATCCCCAACCTGGCAGTACATCCACCATTGAAGTGGCAGTGACACAATCAGAGGCAAGGGAAACGGTTCTAAATCTTCAGAAGAACTTTGGACAAATGAAAATGACATGTTTAACTTGCGGCAAATTAATTTCATGTGGAGAGAGGAGTGTTATTCTAATCAATAGAGCTTATGAATATCATCATAGTCGCTGGTTGGTGGAGACATTTTGACTATATCCTGGACCTGTCCGGCCTTGCCCAAAATGGCGCCGGTATAAATGGGACTCGTAACTCCTTGTTGTGTACTGGTTGCCCAACCTTGATATCACGAGATACGTATGCAGTTTTGAAGCACATGGCGGGCGGGGACGAGTACTGATTGAACATTTGGACATCCCTATTGATATTAAGTTCTGATGTGTTATTGATTACTGTACTATTGAAAGTTCGATTTAACGTCACCCATGGTACTTGCCCGCAAATGTATATCTAGATAATTTTATTGTAACTGGCCCTGTCGTACTTTAATTATAAAATGTACGTCCACCGATTCCGCAAATGTTAGACACCTTAGTTCTTGCAACCTAATGGGTTGCCCGTTACGTTGTTCTACAGTGTAAATGTCCCCTCATCATATACGATTCCAGTTTGCTCTGTGGCCGGCCCACGTGGTTATAGGCCCGTATTTGTATACTGACATTTTCACAATAAAGGTTTTTAAAACAAAACATGGTAGTAGTACTTACATTGGAAAAGTTTTGAATAATAGCCACTGTTTTCGAATCAGTAAAAGGCAAGTGAAATAAAGCAGTCCAATTACATGACGGTTAAAAGGTATAATACGCAGGAACGCAGTAAAGATAAATGGTCAAGGGCTGTTGTGTTTTCTACTCCTGCAACATAAAGTGATCGATAAGAATCTGATATTCAGGCCCATCGGCGACTAAAACAGCAGGCCAAGCCTCTTTTGCTCAACGGCTCCCTCATGGGACGAAGAAACTCCCTTTTTCTCGAAATAGGAATATTTTACTTGCAGGACAGTTGTAAATTTCCCGGGAAAATACATTAGCCTGGAACATTATAACATATATGTTTAAGAAAAAAAAATGTTCGAAAGCAATGAAAAGCGTTATTATGACCAAGCCTTTCATCATTAGAATAACAAAAGTAAAATGAACCAATGAAAAGTTTTATTAACAAGTCACATGACCTGTTATGCTTATGTTACGCGCTGCGCGCATCGCTCTGGATCGCTTCCGGGAAGGTGCGCCTTGCGCACCGGAGTACTTCCGGGTGCGCTAACGCGGTGCGTCATATGACGCATTATGCGACAACGCAGGTCCAGAATATAGTCAAAATGTCTCCACCAACCAGCGGTCGGAACACAACCCCTTTCAGTAGTCCACAAAGTTCTGTTAAATGACAACAGAAGGGACAGGCTACAAGAACTTTCAGTCAAAGAGGGGAGGGCAAGTTCTTCTCTACCTGTTCACGTTGGGGCTCCACCGGAACTTATAGAATTTGGGCGGGGTGGGTGGCGGAGCCGAGCTGTCTTGCAGTCATCATGGCGTCGAGCTCAGTTCATCTCACTAGTTTCATATTTCTTATGAGGGGTTGTTCCTAATGTTTCTATTTTAGCGAGGTCAAAAAGAGATCCCATTAGTGGCCTACTGATTTTGCTCGATTCCTTTTGTTTTTTAAAACGATTTTTCACTATCTGCAAAGACTAAACAGAGTATTGCGACTCTGTGCTTGTTTGTTATTAGAGAATGAAGCAAAGAGATCCAATTCTAAAACAGTAAATGCTTGGATAACAATCAATCAAATGGAGAGAGAAGCAGGCACGACGGGTTACAACGGGGGCAAAGGCTTACGTTACCTACCCTTCACTATCTGCAAAGAGAGAATACTCCTAAAAGAAAAGAGGAGGGGGGGGCAGCGTTTAAAGCACATCAGCGTGCATAGACACGAAAATGTTTTTATCTACCACGTACTTGACATTTTAAAGCTTTTCATATTTGCTATTAAAAAACCATTGAAATTCACTGAAAAAACCATAGGTTATAGACCATATATAGTTAGGAATTAGCATTTACAAAACCTTAATTTACTCGCACAAAACCATAGAAATTCGCATATATAGTTAGTTGCAATAACTATATATTGCGCACCCGCAATCCACTGCTGATGATGTCACATATTATATCATTCATGACATGGTCAGTGACATCACTGATGACATCACTGATGACATCTCAAATGACATCACTGCTGACATCACTGATGACAACAATCATGCGATAATACGATTAACCTCTTCAGACTCTAATATAACCTTAGATACACTCAGAGTAAACAGACACTCACAGATTGTCACTCATCCATGGAGTTACTCATACACCTAGTCAGTCATGCAAAGAATCAATCACACCTCCATTTCCTCAACTATACAGTTATACACACCTTACTTATTCAAACATATTCTAACACATATTTACTCTCTTATACAATCACTGATACAAGTTTTCAATGATCCATGCAGCCACTCACACATTCACTAGCTCTTATACACAGTAATTTATATATGTGAACTCTCATATGTTCTTTGTTTTACATATGTACTTACTTTGACATGTAGCATTGAGATATCCATTCACTCACCAATACACTCATGCACACAGTCAACCACCCATACAGCTGTTTCCACATGCAGTTTTGAACCCATACATCTAGTGAATCAACTGTTCATACATCTATGCACAGAGTCACACACCTCCCAGACACCCACACACACACTCTCACTCTCCCATACAAATACTTGGGCAACCAATCAATAACCCATATAGTTACTCATATAGGTACTGATCAACACATGCAGCATCTTACACAACAACAGACATACTGATGCACACATTCAGACAGTTTAGTCACTAACCCATGCACTCAGTGAGACACATTTAATCATTTTCTCATACAGTCAGTCATGCACCTACTAAATCCTTCATCCAGACACTTATACATCCACTCATTCTTCAATATGTAAGACATATGTTAACTTTACAGAAACTTACAGTCACTGGATGATGTCATCAGTGATGTCACTGACCATGTCATGAATGATGTAATATGTGACATCATCAGCAGTGGATTGCGGGTGCGCGATATATAGTTATTGCAACTAACTATATATGCGAATTTCTATGGTTTTGTGCGAGTAAATTAAGGTTTTGTAAATGCTAATTCCTAACTATATATGGTCTATAACCTATGGTTTTTTCAGTGAATATATATATATATATATATATATATATATATATATATATATATATATATATATTACCTACTGGTAGAATTTTGAGATTTTGCATTGAAAAAAATCCTAACTATAACTACCTACTGGCGACCGCCAGTAGGTAATATATATATATATATATATATATATATATATATATATATATATATATATATATATATATATATATATATATATATATCCTCCACCAAAGCGATCCTCAGGCTCAACTGTGGGTGCTCAGCAAAGGGGCCGGATCAAGGCCCAATAATAATTTCCACCAAGAATGCGGCACTCAGGGTTTGTAGAGTTTAAACAGCTTCACTTTATTTCTCCAGCTCGGACCAACGCGTTTCAGCCATCACAGGCTTTGTTCACGGTAAGTGAGCTTTTTTCTATGTCCACTATTTATCCCAGTTGGCAGTAAGGGTGCATTATGGGACTAGTAGTTAATTACATTACACAGTGATAAATTGCAACGTGTGTCCATTATGAACAATACATTCCACATACGCTTGAACTTATGCGCACATAGCAATTAAAGTCTCATATTTACATCATATGCAGACAGTATCTGTTGTGGATGGTATAGTACCCATTTTAACCGTAAACGATTTCAAACATGATTGTCATGATATGTTTTGTGCCTATTCATTCTCCAATTATTTTCAATGTCATGATGCATTTCAGTATTTCTAATCGCGCTGCTTTACGCGCATACAATGGTTCATGTCTTCTGATTACATTGTGTGGAGAATGCTTATGTTCAATCGTATAGTACCTGATTACTAAGTCAAATTATTTCAGCAATTGTCTTTTATATGGGTATAGTACCCCATCGTTCATTGTCTGCTCAAAAGTCTGCATTGTACAGTTTGTAACAAATTATTACAGTTTTTATTCCAGATGTATGTAAAGCTCCTCGTCAAAGTTCATCCCTCTGGGCATCTTAGTTTTAAGTCTGATAATGAATTTGGATTCGATTTGTCGCAGTTTGCGTAGTCTATTGCCTCCTTGTTCCTCCAGATTGACCATATGTATTCCAAAATATGACATTGCTCTCCAGTCTCCTTTCTGACATGAGGACATGTGTTTGGCTGTTGCATAAGCCATGTTCTTGTTTTTCACAGCCCTGATGTGTTCTAATATTCGTTTTTTTAGAGCACAAGTTGTACTCCCAATGTAGCATGACCCGCATTTCCACTGTATCACATACACCACATGTGTGGATGAGCAAGTTATTTTTCCTTCAATAGGTGTTTTTCTACCATCTGGTTCATCGTAGGTGTTCTTATTTTGGCCAATTTTGCACGCCTTGCATGCATTGCATTTTCGAAATCCATTTCGTTGATCTGATAGCCAATTGTTTTCCTTTCCTGGTTTCTTGGATTTAAAATGGCTTCTTACAAGTTGATCTTTCAATGAAGACGGTTTCTTGTAACATATCATCGGTCCATCCCCTACGATTTTTCTCAGATCAGGATCTCCCGAAATCAGATGCCAATATTTCTTAATTTTACTCTTGATGATGCCACTTTCCTTACTAAAGGTCGTCACAAATCTTGGTGATTCATCAGTTTTATCTTTCATTGTTTTCATAGTCAATATCATTGATCTCGTTTTAAGTTCTACTTTTCTCTTGCTTTTCTCAAGTATTCTTTCACTGTATCCTCTTGATCTTAGTCTTACTGTGGTTTCCTTGATTTTATTCTCAGCGTCTTGTTCCCTGGAGCAGTTTCTATTCATGCGAATAAATTCGCCATACGGGATACTATCTAGCAAGGGTTGTGGATGAAAGCTGGTACCATGGAGGATACTGTTGGTTGAAGTTAGCTTCCTGAACAGTGTTGTTTGCAATTGTTCATTTTCAACGTATACTTTGATGTCAAGGAAGTCAATTTCTTGCTTACTGGTGGTATGGGTAAACTGTAATCCGATGTCATTGTCGCATACTTTTTTAAAATATGCCTCAAAGTCACTTTCTGTACCACTCCAAATTAAAAACAAATCGTCAATATAACGAACCCACAGTATTATTTTGTCTAGATCTGTTTGATTTATGGGATCCCATGCAATTAGTTTCTCCCACCACCCCATGGTGACATTAGCGTAGTTGGGTGAAAATGAAATTCCCATAGCAGTTCCACATTCTTGCTTGTACAGTTGGCTGTCAAATAGAAATACATTGGTGGTGTAATGTAATTAACTACCAGTCCCATAATGCACCCTTACTGCCAACTGGGATAAATAGTGGACATAGAAAAAAGCTCATTTACCGTGAACAAAGCCTGTGATGGCTGAAACGCGTTGGTCCGAGCTGGAGAAATAAAGTGAAGCTGTTTAAACTCTACAAACCCTGAGTGCCGCATTCTTGGTGGAAAATATATATATATATGTATATATATAGTGATGTCATGAGTGATGTCACTGACCATGTCATGAGTGATGTAATATGTGACGTCATCAGCAGTGCATTGCAGGCGCGCAAGTTATAGTGAGTCCAACTAACTATAACGTGGGAATTTCAATGGTTTTATGTCAGCAAAATTTCCAGCTAACTATAACTGGTGTGAAACCTATGGTTTTTTCAGTGATTATTACCTACTGGCGGTCGCCAGTAGGTAGTTATAGTTAGGATCTACTTTCCATAGAAAATCCACAACATTCTATTGGGAATAACTTTGGCGCCGGTGGATGAATCTTCGCGAATTTCTCAAAGTAGGTGGCCCGCTCCGCTCCTTCCCTGAAAATGTGAGGGGGATTCGTCAAGCGGGGGCCGAGATAAAAGGGGGGTCCCAAAATGTGTTTTCTCCATGTTAATTTCCGTAGGGCGGTCGAACTCACTTTTAGCCCGAACGGCTGAATAGATTTCCACCAAACTTGACAAAATTGTAGGGACTGGTGGCCCGATGTGCCTTTGCTATGTCTCAAGATATGTGCTCCAGTGGATTTTGAGTAATTTAGGTAAAAAAATATATATATATCTATGGCCGCGCCCCGGTACGCGCACCGGGGAGCGTCTGGGCGCGCCACGCGAGGTGCGCATGGAAAGCTGATCGGATGTCTGTAAACATTCTAAACAGTCCGGAGCGGCCGCCATCTTGTGTCTCGGTAGGATAGAGACACAAGAGGGGCCAAAAACAAAGGGGGAAATAACCGAAAGGGGGCAGGGTAGACCCCCTAGGTTTGATGTGGGGGACATAAAAGGGCCTCAACGCTGAAAACAAAATAAAAATTCGATTTTCGTGGGGGGAGCGACCGGTCCGTGCCCCGGTACGCGTACCGGGGAGCGTACCGTGGAGAAAAAAGCATGACAGAGTTTCCCAAAAAAGTTGCTTTTTTTTATACATTAGAGGTAGTTCTAAAAAGAACTGTGGTTTTTATTCTTTTTGTTGTTTTATATTTCTTTAATTGTTTTTTTGAAATTTTTTTATTCTTTTTTACTTTTCTGAACATTTTTTTTTTTTTGTATTTTTTAAGGGGAGAAACAAAAAACAGGGAATTCTAAAGGGCTCAACAGGAGCAAAAAAAAAAGCGGAAAAAATGAATGTTTCCTTGGGCACTTGTGGTTATCCCAAGCACGGTTAATAAGTGTGATGCATTTCTCTCTATAGCATATTGTTTGTCCACAAAAAATACAAACCATTTTAAAATTGGAAAACTTTGTTTGTATGGTGGAGCACATCTCCCTAACTTCCGGTCCTGATGGGGTGGAAACATTAGTTTGGGAGGTGCTGGCAGAAGATTGGACAGGGTTTCTGGCCAGTTCCCTGACCTCTGCCCTAGCATAGTGATTTGGATGCTTCTGTTGCATGTGTCTGATCATGGTGTGGTTTCCAAAGGAGTATTTTTTGTTGGGATTCCCCCTTGACAGCTCCTGATAACATATTAAGCAGGTTGCCTTAGGCGCATTTACTTTTTTTTTGTCGTTGGGGATTGGAAAAAATTGCCAGATGATGTGCTCTTTAGGTTTGTAGGTAATATTGTCCTCTGGGACGAATCTCCTCTCCTCCTCCTCCTCATCCTCCTCCTCTTTTTGATCTCCACCACTGTGAAGTTGTGGTGGTCCTTGTGGTGGTGGTGGTGGTGGTCCAGAAGATCCAGCAGCTGCAGCTAATGTAGCCATTTTCTACTGAAATCACTGCAGGTCTACCTCTCTCAAAGCACAAAGGTAGAATGAGGAATAAAGGTGGGGTCTTTCATCATTTGGAAAATAAAACTGTTCTGAACCAATGAAAAGTGTTATTTTTAGGTCACATGACCTGGCCTTACATCATTAGGAAACCAAAAGGGAAATGAACAAATAAAAAGTTTTATTTTCAGGTCACATGACCCGACGTGCTTACGCTACGCGCCCCGGGCCGCGCCCGAGGCTCGCCCGTAGTCGCGCCCCAGAGCGCGCCCGGGGGCGCGTAGCGTAAGCGCGTCAGGACGTTGCGCGATCGTATGCGCTCGCGTGCTCCCAGGTGCGCTTACGCAGTGCGTCATATGATGCATCACGCGGTTACGCGAAACGTCACCATGTTGTTTCCGTACGTGAGAATAGCGCTAACGGGACGCTCACCGGTACGCGCCCCGGGGCACGCCAAAGCACTGCGCTTACCCGTGCGTTCACCGGTACGCGCCCCGGGAGCGCTCCGGGGCAAAAAAAAAAAAAAAAAAAAATATTACATAATTATACAATATAAAATTTGTTATAACATTTTTTACTTTTTATACCTATATAGAAATGCTATTAAAAAACCATTGAAATTCACTGAAAAAACCATAGGTTTCACACCAGTTATAGTTAGGAATTAGCATTTTAAAAACCTATTAAATTCACTGAAAAAAACATAGGTTTGACACCAGTTATAGTTAGCTGGAAATTTTACTGACATAAAACCATTGAAATTCCCACGTTATAGTTAGTTGGACTCACTATAACTTGCGCGTGTAATGCACTGCTGATGACATCACATATTACATCACTCATGACGTGGTCAGTGACATCACTCATGACATCACTGATGACACCATCCTTGTGACAGAGTGACAGACCTCCTTTCACTGTAAAGTAACCCTTGAAACACATATTCAAAAATAGAAACTAATATTTTCAAAAAAGTGGATATACCCATACCAGTTACAACAACCAATTCAGTAATTCCACCATTTATATACACATTCACTCATTCACCAACAATTCTATATAGTCACTCATACATATACTCACTCATCATATGTAGTGATACACCTATACATCCTGTAACACACCAACAGTCTTCCATAGGTTGCTCACACACATACTCACACATGCAAATAAACTATTGAACATCCATTTATTTGCATATACAGCTATACACACACTACCACCTTACTTCTAAGGAAACTTACACATACTTACTCTCTTAAACAATCACTTATAGAAACACATACTTATTTGAACAAGAACTCTTTCAATCTCTCACTCTCACATATACTCACTTATATACATCAATACTCACACATACTAGATTAAAACATATGTAGTTACTGATAAAGACACTAGTGAGACAGTCATTCACTTACTAACACACACATATACACACTCATCCATCCATACAGTCCTGCACATATGCTGTCTTCCAAACACATAAACAGTGAGTCAGGCATTGATGCATCTATGTACTAAGTAATACCCCCACCAAACCATACAGACACTCATACTGATACTAAAAAAAACATCTAATAACCCATATACACACACATGTAGCTACTCACCAACCCATGCAGCCACTTATACACAAAGTGAAACACTGATACAAACATTTAAATATTTAAACAATACTCGCTAATATATGTATTCACTAAAATACACTTAATAAGCCAGTTAACCAATCAATTTAAAAAGAAAAAAAACATCCATTAAGACACTTATTTAAACATTTATTCTTCCATCGACCTTTACATATACATATATAAAACATATTTATTTTTCAGAAAGACACACATTCACTGGATGGTATCATCAGTGATGTCATGAGTGATGTCACTGACCATGTCATGAGTGATGTTAAATGTGATGTCATCAGCAGTGCATTACAGGCGCAAGTTATAGTGAGTCCAACTAACTATAACGTGGGAATTTCAATGGTTTTATGTCAGTAAAATTTCCAGCTAACTATAACTGGTGTCAAACCCATGTTTTTTTCAGTGAATATATATGTATGTATGTATATTCATGCTACCAGTATGACTCCAGTCTTTATGCATTAATATAGAGCCCATCTGCTTGCCTCTTTTCTTGTTCTAACAATATCATAGGATATTTTCTTAGCAAATAATTTTTTAGACTCCTTGCTTCACCTGCCTGCAGAGGTGTGGCAACAAGGTATGAAGGTGCTGTTGACACATAGTCAAGCCTGTTTACATTTAGCAGGCAGCTTAGGGCCCACTTTCTTTAAGTAATCTGTCTGCTCTGCCAGAGCAGAATATATAACACAGCCACAGGGCAGCAAATGTCTTTTAATGTGGATCTCCCACCCGCCCCCACTGTAGTCCTGGCTTCAAGCCCACAGGATAGGGGGGTGGGAGGGGGGAGGTTACACACTGCAGTTTGAAGACCACTTGGAGATCATTCCTGTAAAGGAATATTTTCTTATATTCCTTCTTTAGAAGAAAACACCATAAGGGCTCATTTTGCAGCATTTAGAGGTAATTCTAAAGGGAAATGTAACATTCCACCACTTCAGAGTCTGTCCAGGAGCAACATGCTGCCAAAGCAGTTACGTGCATGTATAAAGAAAACTTTGGGCCAGATGTACATAGCAGTTTATCATTTAGAAACGCTCCGATTTGGAGTTTCCAATGAAACAAATGCTTTGAGCAAAGTAGTAAACCCATAGTAGGAGTCAGACATTTTTCTCCTGACTCCTAAAATAGATTTCAAAATTTGAAGGGGTATGTTGTAGGGTTCCATTCCAACTAGGGGTTCCTAACCATATCTACCAGTGGTTTAGGACCGAAATAGAGGTTGTAAACCACAGAAAAGGTAGCGCCCGCCCAACCCTAAGTTGGGGGTGGTAACCTATTCACAAATGGGGAAGGAGCCCCCAGGTACCCCTTTCCCATTGAAAGTGTTAAGAAAGTTTGTTTGAGGTAGGTAGTGCTCCATGGTACCAGTGTAAACTCGAAAACAAACAAAAAAAAGTTTGTTTTTTAAAACATAACCACGAGTTCTTTAAGCAAAATGGGCTGCATTTAAAAAACTTTACTCTATTGAAATGTAATCACACCCATGGTGGACTGCTGACCCCAGAAGGCCACCAGCCCTGTCATAGAATCTCATCATACGGCACCACAGTTTGTGACCTATCTCACTATTATCTACAAGGTAGGTGAGTTTGCGACCTACCATGATTCAAATTTGTAAGAACCAGCCAAACACCACATTGGTCGGTTCCTAAAAATCTTTACTGGTTGCAAAATTACTGGTCGCAGTATTCAAGCATTATTTTGTGACCAGATATACGTACATCTGGCTCTATATGCAGCCAGTAAATGTTTGGTTACAGGAGATGCAGTGCCTATTTGATACAGTGTGTCTCATTGAATACATGTTTAAACAAGAGAGAAATTGAACGGGCTTGGAGAAACATGGCGGCAGTAGGCTGAGCTGCCGCGGTACTCCGTTCTAAGCTCTTGCGGAGTGTTTGATTCCTCTCGCAGAAATGAGGGCCCTCAAGGACTTTTCGTGACTTTGTAGCGTAAAAATGAGACAACACTAGGCTACAGTCTCAAAATTCATTAAAGAAAAGCGGAAAGCAGAAAAACCTCCTTCGTGCGAGCCGTTTTACTTTTTTGTTTCTCGGTCTCATGTGCTTCCCGGGGGGCGTGTCCCTGGTTGTTCCAACGGCTGCCGGTGCTCTTCCACTAAACTCTGAGGCAGCAGCGGACGTGGACGCCAGCGACTTCGTGGAAGTGGTGTGGAGCCGCCCTGGAGCTCCGTCGGGGCAGACGGCTGCGGCCCCTTCGCAGAGACCTTAGCCCAGCACTTGTTACCGCAGAAGAGTATATACGGAAAGACACAACAGCATCAGCGACAGCCGTTACGGTAAATACAACGGCTGCAGCACAAACAGGAGCATCGTACCCATTGGAGATAGCAGCAACAAAGAAGGTGAAAGGGGGGCCAGGAGGAGGGAAAGGAGTGGATAGTAAAGGCCACATAGTACGTGAGGAGACGGTGGAGGAAGGGGGTGACCCGGGCATGAG
This sequence comes from Lissotriton vulgaris, assembly GCF_964263255.1. NCBI lineage: Eukaryota > Metazoa > Chordata > Amphibia > Caudata > Salamandridae > Lissotriton > Lissotriton vulgaris. Next base: position 1,377,755,134 of record NC_141695.1, read on the forward strand.
CAGTAGTCTGATTAATTTGCATGTATTGGTCGATACTAAGGGACGGAAAGGGAAAATAGCCACCAAATATAAGAACCCTTATGGAAAAAAAGGAAGAAAGGCCAATTGGACTAACTGCAAAAAAGAGGGAGTGTGTGAGCCTCCAGCTCGGGAGAATAGGCTGGAGTCTGGGGAGGAAGACCAAGAGACTATCGTAGTGAGTTCTGAATTGGTAAAATCAAGTAACGTCAGCGAAAGTAATAGTTCCAAGGCCAGTGTCAGTAAAACAGCATTAAAAACCTCTTCTTATCTTTCCTCTGAGGCAAAAACCAAACGGGCGAAGAAATCAAAGAAGGCAAAAATAATTCTAGATCCGAGTTCTAAAATAACGCCTTCATTGAGATCTTATTTTAAGGTCATCCCTCAGGTTCTGAATCTGGCGCAGAGCAACCCCTCAGTAGTCTACACACCTCCGGTTATAACCCAGAACATAGCCATACCAGGGAATCAGATCCCCTTGGAGGGTAAATCCCTAAGTATGGAGGTGGAGGCTCATAACATGGTCCAGCCAGGCGAGAGGGGCTGCGTAACCATGGATGTTGCTTTGACAGATCTTAACTCAGTTATCCTGCCTACAGATACATTAGTAGAGTCGGGGATGGATAATAACAATAGCCTAAATGATCTCTTAGCTCTTAGCAAGACAGTGGAAACTCCAATTATATCAATTGGGTTGGCGGGAACAGTAGTCTGTAGCTTTCCTGCTGAATATATAAATCAGAAATCTGACATAAACCCCGAGCCAGAAGAAACAGAAGAGACAGAAGAGGCAGAAGAGACAGAAGGGACAGGTCATCAACGACTTGTATGTCTGCTAAATGCAAATGCAAATCAAAACATTCAGCTACAACCTACATGTAATCCCCCTCCTTGCTCAGATACCCCCGTCGGACTACCAGCTTTCGACACAAACACACTCCCAGATCTCTAACTCTCCACGATAGCATCCATGTTTTCAAATTTATCGGCTGATATTAAACAGGGGTTCGAGGAGCCATCAAAAATTCAGAGAGAGATCAGGTCTTACTGTGAGGCGCTAGATACCAAAATAGATGGGCTCTTTGTGAGAACTGGAGTGCTGGAAGAAACAACAGCAGTAATGTCTCTTGAATTGGAAAGTGTTAAGGAGGATGTAGCTAAATTAAAAAGAGAGTACATCGCATTAGCTGATAGAATGGAGGTCCTGGAAAATAATGCGAGGCGCTGTAATATTCCCATTTTACATGTGCCTGAAGGAATCGAGGGTTCTGACATCAAGTCCTACATTATCCAACTCATTAAAAGGTCTCTCAATTTAACCTATACAGAGGAGGAACTGAAAACAGACATCCGACGGGTTCACAGGGACCCTTTCAGGCGAAATCTGCAGCGGACCAAGCCACGGAAGATACTTGTCAATTTTCATACCTTCATACTGAAAGACCATATCCTCAACTTAGCCCTTAAACAAAAATCCCTATCTGGAGGGGATTTCACTTTTCAAATAAGATTTGATCTCTCAAGGGCAACCTTAGATAGACAGTGGGAACTGGGCAGAAGAATGGAGGCCTTTAATTATTTGGGTGCATCAGTCCAGTTGAGTTTTCCTGCTGCCTTGAAGATCATGTTTAATAATAAAATGTACAACATTCGTACAGTTCAGGCGGCAGATGATTTATTGATGAGTATCGGCACTCCTAAAAATTGAGGCCGGCGAGGTTAAGAAGGAGCTAGAGATTGGAGTATAACTACCCTCTCTGCTTGTAAGCTTGTGTATAGAGTATCAAGTCTATATATTATTACTCAAACTGGATTGAAGAAGAAAGGGGATAAAAATTGAAAAGGGGAAAAAAAAGAAAGGGAAAAAATAAGGGAAATGAAAGGAAGGGAAATATAATAATAATAATAACACAATAAGAAGTTTAATAACAACAATTTTAAATAAAAAAAAATCACAATAAACACACAATTTAAACATCTCACTTCTGAGGAACCTACTCCAGTAAATCGGGGTAGCCTTATCAACTCAAACCTTAGACATATCTTGTTAGTCCTCAAACACTATTATTAATATCGCTCCGCGGGGCTTGGAAGGGGTTAGGGGTACCAAACCAGACGTGTTCTGGTGGACAAACAAGGGTTCCTCAAGGGAGGGGGGGTTGGGTTCACGTGGGTGAGGGTTAGGGTAAAAAAGTATAAAATGTTTCTCATCTCTGAATTGGTTATTGTCAACAGTATTTAAAAAAAAATGGACAGAATACATAACTCTGACATATACCAAGGGCTATAAGATAGAAAGATCTCGCCTTAATAGATACATCAACTATGAGTACTATTAAGATACTCTCCTGGAACGTTAATGGCCTGCGCACCAAACCTAGATCTAACACGATATTACAATACCTACGTGATGTTGATGCGCAGGTCATTATACTGCAGGAGACACATCTGGTTGAGGCTGAAGTACACGAGTTGGTAAATAAAAACAATTGGATAGATTTAGCTGTTACAACATCTTAAGCAGTTAATACTAGAGGGGTTACCATTCATTTAAAAAAAACAATTAATACAAGACTCATAGAGCAGAAAGTAGATCCCACAGGCAGGTGGGCTATTGCAACAGTTGTGATAGGAGGCTTACGCCTTACGATAGTGGGATATTATGGGCCCAATAGGGATGATCCCTCTGCCTTGGTATCATTATTCTCTGAACTTCTGCACTTTTCAGAACCTGTTATAATAGCAGGTGATTTTAATATTGTACTCGATCCTTCACTAGACAAGTCTACTTCTAGTCGACAACATACCTTGTCCAAATCCAGAGATTTTTTACTTAAAAACATGTCGCAATACGGTTTTATAGACATTTGGAGGGTGAGGTCAGGGCAGAAAACTGGTTTTTCTTTTCGCAATTATAAATATCGTCATAGATCCAGGATCGACTCTTTTTCTAGTAAGCCTTCGATTTGGTCCCCAGAAATAATTTATGGAAGGTTCTTTGTGAGCTTGGCTTGCCACCTTACTTGCTTCACTTGATCATGAGGTTCCACGAAAAAAACTATGCCCAAATTCGCTGGGGTCCGAATGGTCAAAAGACTTCAAGAATAGACGTGAATAGAGGCGTGCGGCAAGGGTGCGTACTTGCCCCAACACTCTTCTCGCTCTATGTTAATGGGGTGGTGGACCATTTGACCAGGATACCAGCAGATGCCCCCCGTTTGGCAGGTCGTTTAATTCCCACTCTGCTTTTTGCGGACGATACTTTGCTTCTGTCAAAATCCCCAATGGGCCTCCAGCAGCTTCTCTCTGGTTTTGATGACTTTTGTAAGCAAAGAGGACTCTGCATCAACACAGATAAAACAAAGTATCTTATCTTGAATCCCCCGCAAAAACTTGGCCCTCCACCAACACTGGGGTCCGTTGCACTGGAAAGGACCAAGACATTCGATTATCTGGGTATCCGGCTTGTGGATTCCATGAAATGGGACTACCATTTGACCAAAATGCTGCTAAATTTGAAAAGAGTAACTGGGACCCTGCTGAAAGAGCAGAGAGCTGCCTCTACTAAACCCATAGCAGCAGTAATGGACATTTACTCGGCCAGAGGAGTAAGCGCCGCTCTGTATGGGGCGGAACTTTGGGGAATGTCAAATATGAAAGACCTTACTCGAGCTGAGAACACCTTCTTGAGAAGTTTGATGTCCCTCGGTCCTTCTATCCCCATTCTGCCACTGCAATTGGACATGGGCTGCCGGGCGATTGAAGATCAAGCAAAGTTACGCCCTTTGCTTCTGTGGGCCCGCATCTGGAGAGTTCCCGAGCTCTCAAGTTATGCGGATGGCCTGCGGGAGATTATCAGATCCACAGGTTGGGCAAAAATAAAGTGGCTAACGGACATCAAAGCACTACTTACCAATCTGGGGCTGGAAGAAGCATGGTTCCAACAGACAGCCCCGCCCAAATCAATGCTAAAACAGCTTTATTGGAATTGGGTGGCAAATAGAAGAAACTCTTCTGCCTCGATTTGTAAATCGACTAGAAACTTTATGGAGTCCAAAGATGTCCCCATTAGAGAACTGTATTTAGACATCATCTCAGCCCCTTGGGAAAGATCCCTGTATTTCAAATTTAGAATTGGTCTTCTCCCCGTAATGGAACTCACTAGCCATTGGAAAATTCCTCACCAGACTGCTCCGTGGTGCCCATTCTGCCCACAGCGCCATGAATCTGTCCCTCACTTTTTATTCGAGTGTCCTGCCTATAAAGTCCACGGATGAAATGGCTAAAACCCATGTGTCTTACACTGGGAACAAGACATTGTAATGTGGCACTAAGGATACTACTTTCAGACACTCGCTCTTTTTACGCATGCGCCACCTCGAAGTATCTTGGGTGGGCATGGCGGATTCGGTCAAAAAGACTTAGACAAATGGTTTAATCATGCTTTTATCTTTGTGGCCCGTCCCATAAACATACCCTTTTTAGGTAATTTAAATACTCTTCCCCTAAAAAATATTAGTAAAAATTGCAGATTTACATCTTGCAAGGGGTTTTTATACGTTTTATCCCTAATGCTTTGATATGAATTTTATATGTATGTATGCTTTTTAAGATATTTTTTATGTCGAAATAAAGCCTTTTTGACTTGACTTGACTAGTAAGTAGAGTGTTACTTGATGCAACAAAGAATGTTATATACTTACCATCTCATTTGTCGGATCATTCGGCGGTACTTTTAGATCTTGAAGTACTGATTCAACCTCCAATCAGGTCATGGTCTATTGATAAGTCTTTCATTACATCTCCAGAAGACTTGGAGTACATTAGTGCAGAAACGAAAGAATTCTTTATAACCAACATCGGTTCTGCTAGCTCAAGCTCTGTATGGGATGCCTTTAAGGCTCCTTGAGAGGGGTTATTAAAAATAAAATTACGTTCCGAAGGAGGCAGTACACCCAGGAAGTTGCGTCTATTGAAGCTAACCTATTATTAACCCAGAGTGAACTAGAGGCTTCTGATTCCGTTATATTGGCTAAACGGGAGGAAGTGATGAAACTCAAAGGGCAACTAGCTTCAGTACTTAACCAGCGCATACTTCAAGGGTGGGAAGCAAGTAAACTTGCCAATTTTGAATTTGGAGAAGGGGCAGGTAAATTACTTGCTTGAAAATCCAGAACCGATTGGACCCGAAATAATATAGGGGCTATAAAAACTATTTCGGGTACTGTAACTTCGGACGTAGAAATTAGATCAGCCTTTAAAGATTTCTTTCAAAATATATACCAGGAGGACAATAACATCTCCTCTGAAAGTATAAAAGAGTGGCTGAGTAACATTTCACTGCCATCACTCTCCCTAGAGCAAATGGACTCTCTAGATCAGGCAATTACGGAAGAAGAGGTGGTGATGGCTATACATAACAGCAAAAGCGGTAAGGCGGCCGGGCCAGATGGCTTGCCCGCTGAGATATATAAATGCCTTGCGGGAGACATCGCTCTTTTTCTAACCATATTATTCAATCAAATTTTGTTGGAAGGAGATTTACCGCCTATATCTTAGAATAAAGCCTCGATTACACTCATCTTGAAACCAGGCAAGGCTTCTTCCGAATGCGGCTCTTACCGCCCTATTTCAATACTTAATACCGACTATAAAAATTTTACGTCACTCCTGGCTAAGAGGCTGGGTCAGGTTGCTCCCTCAGTCCTACATTCTAACCAAAAGGGCTTTGTCAAGGGGCGCCAGCTCTATGAGCTGACGTACGACTTGATAGGAGCAATCGATATAGCAACTAGCTCCTCATTACCCTTAGCTGTTCTCACGTTGCATGCCACCAAGGCCTTTGACAGGGTCAATTGGTTGTACCTGTCGGAGGCCTGGGAAAAATTCGGCGTGGGTAGGGCCTTCCGTAGAGCAGTAGAACTCTTACACCATAATCCATCTGCTTCTGTCCTGGTTAATGGCGCTTTGTCAGAACCATTTATAATTACAAGGGGAACACGACAGGGTTGCCCTCTTTCGCCCCTGCTTTTTGATCTCTATATTGAGCCGTTTGCTCAAAGAATTTGTGAGGAAAATAACATCATACCTTTTAAATATAGAGACTGGGAAAAAAGGTATCCCTATATGCTGACGACATTATGATTATGACTTCAGACATCAGCACTGCATTTCCGACAGCTATAAAGTTAGCATTGGACTTTGGTAACATCTCCGGATATGAAGTTAACGCCACTAAGACCGAGGTTATGGAGTGGAATAGCGTAACAACTGGGCTTCCTGTGCAACTTTGTAGTAACATGAGATACTTGGGCATAAGAATAGTCAAAGATATAAACCTGATCGCTTCTACAAACTTTACCTTAGTAGCTAAAGAATGTAGGAAAATTAATGGGCTCTTGGGGTAATCTCCCATTGACACTTCTGGGTCGCTCAAACCTAGTAAAAATGTCCATTTTACCTAAGTTGACTTTCATTTTTAACAGCATACCACTATATTTTGAAATTTCACTAATAGCGAAGATGCAGAGTGATATCTCTTCATTTGTTTGGAAGAAGAAATGTGTAAGAATAGCTTGGAAGAAATTAAGGCATTGCAGGGAGAATGGAGGCTTGGCAGGCCCGGACCTCCAGATTTACGCCTGTGCCTTTCAGATGTCACATGCCCGAATGCTCTTAAAAACTCCATCAGATCATGACATCGGGTCAATGTTTACAACATTATTACAGTGTGAAGGGATAGGGCAGATGGGGTTTCTTTTTAAGTTTGGAGACCCCAAATTTTTCAAAAAGATCAAACTGAAGGTGTTGCTGGGCCTAGCAAAAACTTGGTATAATCTTGGAGTAACTACTAAAATAGGATACTATTCAAATAGATCTCCCATATGGGATCTCCCTGCTCCTCCTGGTTGGGCTAATGATGTATTGATAAATCCATTAATAGATGCCGGCATTTTAACTTGGGATGATCTGTTTGTAGAAGGGGATATGCTTTCCTGGGAACATCTAGTAAGCAAGGTGGGCCCCAATCTCTCCAGATTGAAGTTTTTACAAATTTCAAGTTGGGCGCAGGCACATACATCTGGGGCTCCTCGTCGTGCCCAACTGCCTATAGGTGGAAGCAGCCAATTGGAATCTTCTCTACTTGATAAAATACCAGGACCCAAAGAGATTTCCTTTTTCTACAATTTAATCTTGGAGGATATTGACAGGGAATTCCATCTTCCAGATCAACTTTGGGGCTCCCTGTTGCCTGCTGTCAATCTGCATGAATTATGGTTAGCCTCCTGCAACGTTCTCTGGGATATAGTGAAACCAGCTTGGCTTCGCAGAAACCACCTATATACTCTTCACAGGGCTTACTACTCCCCCCAGAGATTGTCTAAATTTTCAAGAATGGAGCCTGTGGCGTGTGCCTGGTGTGGCTTAGTGGAGGCTTCGGATACACACATGTTTTATTATTGTCCACAGTTGACATCATATTGTCAATCAATAGGTAATAAATTAACATCATCAACAGGCTCCACCGTGGTTATAGATCTCCAGTTAGTAATATTTGGAGTATTAGACCAGAAACGTAGTTCAAACAATAACCTTTTGTTCTACTCTATGTTTGTGGCCCGACGAGAAATCTGTAAGCGGTGGAAAGAGGCTTCTCCTCCGATGTTCCATGACTGGTGTTCCTCCATGTTACAAATATCAAAGATGGATCTGTCCAGGGCCGGAAAACCAGATAAAAGGGCATTTTGGCAGATACTTGATTGGTCTCAATAGTTTGAGCTGGGTTCCCCCCCCCCCCGTTCCAATGATTACAAAGCCATGATACACGTCTTCTGCTAAAACATCTTCGTCCTTTGCTTAGGCGAATAGGTGGTAAAAGCAATGGTGGTAACTGGCTACTGGTAAATATCTGTCTAAAACGATACAGGGTGTTAAGGTTTAATGGTTGAACGACATAGCTGAAGGGTTTTGGCGGAATCGTATATCGAATATAGCCCTACCAGCCTTTGACTGAGACAGCTTGTCAGACTCACCATGAGCCAGACTTCCCTGTCCAAAAGTTCGACAGATTAGTACCATGGTGGAGATGAGGAACAAAAAGAAAGAAAAAAAAAGAGAGAAATTGTACCCATTTTTATGTCTGTGTGAAGACAGAATGCCCATCTCTCTTCCTATGCGAGGTAAAAAATCCATCAGACTCACCTTTGCTGCTGATAATGTGAGTCTCAAATGACAGTTTTCCAGGGTGCTGTTCGAGTATGTCCGAGTTTTTCTCAAAGTGCTAGGATCAAGGGTGATCACTGATTTAAAAAAAGGTTAGTACTATGTTATGTGCATTTGTAAAGTGCACTATCACCCGCAAGGGTATCCAGGTGCTGAATTCTGTTGTTCCACAATCTTGTCAATGGGCTACTCAGAAGCATTATAAGTTTACATATTATACTGTTTCCGTTCTCAGGCATTAGAGTTATCCATTAGGTCGCTTGTGTTGCTATGTTGTCAGTGTCTCCCTTGCCTTTGTATGCAAATTGCCACAATGCAAAGACATTGTCTACATTGTTTATGTATGTAAAATGCATTTGCCATGCTATATATGTGCACACCATGGTCACTGCAAAAACCAAACGGACAGGTGTAAATCACCAATGCATGAACATTAACCTGATTTCTACTGCACCATTTGCAATCATGCCAGGCTCCTCATCAAGTAAACATGGACAGCAACACTGTCATGCCAAAAACCAAAGTGCCCTACTGCATGAAGCCCTTTTGGAGCGTAGATTCCATTGCCACCTTCATAATCATCCCAGCGGTCACCCCCTTTCCTCTGTCTTCACCCTCTGGACTCTCAGGGCTGTGCTGTTGTAAGTATCATTGGATGTCGGGCTGGTAGGACACACGGTTGTAACAGTACAGCTGGCCCACCTACAACTGGTCCTTTGCGAGCTGCTTAGTAGTTTTCTCCAGATTTAGACTGTAGACTGTGAGTTCTTCTTTCCCTGTAGCATCTCAGTTTTTGGGGTTGAGGAAAGGTAGAGTGGGCTTTCCACTCCATGCTTCTCTCTATCTGTGAATTAAAGTTTGGACATGTATGTGCAAGTGACTGCTGGTGATTTTTTAAAGTGATGGGGCGTCAAAGTTCTTTCTAACTTTCATGGCACGTGAGAGTCATCCACGTAGTTCCAGAATCTGAACTGTGCAATGTGCAAGCATAAATCCTGATATGAATACTGGCTTCCTCCCTTTACCAAACTGTCATCCTAGGAACATATTTTATTTCACAGAGCCTCCTTCTTCTTCATCATCACATATGAGAGCACCTTAAAATACACAAGTTCAGGTTGTGCTTTGTGCAAAAACATCTTATATTTTATGCAAAATAATATTGCTTCATGTTTCGAAAGAAACTCGACCACAAGTCCAGTGGACACGATGGACTTGTCTGTTTGTCAGTAACAGTACTGTTGTGAGGGCAGGGACGCAGGAATGTTTCTAAGTTCATTCTGAGTTCAATTTTATAAACAAAATGCCTCTTAACAAGGTGAAAAAGTTCCTCAAGTTAAAGAAAAACTTTTTTTAAATTTTAAAACACTTCCGGGCTTAGCTACTGCGTGTGCTCTTAGAGCCAAGCCACCAGATTCTTGGCTCAGATCCCCCTGTTGAGTAGCTAGATCGACCACTGTTGCCCACTGTGACCCACAGAGCAGTCGCCCCTCACATAGTAGGCATATAACGTGCGATTCGTCCCACCCTACTTTGCCCCCTCTTTTCCCACCACACGAGGCAAGAGGACAAAGAGGGCTTCTCCCTCGTGTTCTGTGCACTTATCCTTTTCCCTGGAGGGGTCGCCTGCGCACCTAGGTGACGCGCTAAGTGCCTGCCCTACCTCCTCAAATTTCCTGGCAGCCCCTCCCTCTCCCCCATCCAGATGTGCACTGGTCCAGCCTCTCTCTCTTGCCTCTCGCCCGAAATGGCACTAAGGGCCCCCCACCCCTAGGTGCGGGGGGGCCTCTCATTGCGCTCCATGCAGGGGTCAGTTAGATGGAGGCCAACTTGCCATGCAGCAGAGTAATGGAGGACTGACTGGCATCCATTACCATAATATGGCTGGACAGATTACGGTGCAGACAGCTTGATGTGATCACCACACCAATGGTTGAATAAAAAGAGCAGTCATATAATCGAACCAGAAAACACTCACCAGCTGAGCATGAGCCAGCCCAGTGATGTTTTTTTATTAGTATATTTTAAAAGAAACAGAGACCTTAAACAAGTAGTGCAACAGTTATAGAACGATATTCAAGGTTACAATCAGTAACAATCATTAGTGGTATAATATAGAGTAGCAATCGCCCAAAATGTATATGCATAGTGCAGCTGGTTGGAGAGAAAGGTACATCATGTGGAGTCGGTGTTCGAGGCCAGGTCATGATTCAACTGGGGAGCCATCCTCCCACAAAGGGCAGAAAATCCCTTAGTGGGTGAGGGAGTGTAGCTCTTCTGGAGTTGTAGTGGGTTCCATGAGAGAGGAGAGATAGTGGACTGGGGGGGGCAGATATAGATTTGGCGAGCTAGTAATGGCATTAACTCCCAATAGAGAGTCAGTTGTTTGGTACAACTTGCTGCATCACACAGCCAATTAGTGAGCTTAGGGGTGGGCCGGCATCCTCAATGTATTGCAACTCTGCGTTTCATCAAAATCAAGAGCATTGCAGTGAGATGCTGGACATCATGGGGACTTCCTTCATGTAGCCCACTAGAGCCACCAGGGTAGTCTTACCGGGGTGGTGGTCAGTGATAGTGGCTATGGTATTGTAGACTGTGGTCCAAAACTGAGCTAACTCGGGAAGTTCCACACCAGGTGAGGAAAGTAGGCATTGTCTACTCTGCATTTGGGACACCACGCATCCTCAGAGAGACCCATGGGGTACGGCTGGGCAGGGGTATGATGAATCTGATGGAGAAAGCAGAGGTGCATAATTGATTGATTTATGCAACAAGTGCAGTTTATAATTGGGGGAGAGCACCTTGGTTAGTTCACAGCAATTGCTCGTCCTTGAGTGAAGGAACTAGGTCTGCCACCCAGCTAATAAATGCTCCTGGTGCACAAAGGAGCATTGGTCTGAATAGTTCCATAAAGATGTGAAATCAATTGCTGAGGGGTGGGGGTCGTCAATAGCATGTCAAATGCATGAATGGTAAGGGAGGTCTTGAGGAACATATGGCTATGTATGCCACCTAGAATCTATAGTACGTGAAAATGTAAAGTAGTATATGTTTGTGAGACAGGAATTGCTTGTCCGCAAAACAGTCGCCTATAAGGAGGAGCTGCAGCGGGGAACAGCCATGACAACGCGGGGATTACCCCGCACTGCCATTAAAACGCAGGGATTACAACGAAAGTCATTACAACGACTTTCGCTGGAGGGCGCTGTTGGATAGGGAATAGTTTAATTTTCTATCCAACACCTTCCCTACTGTCAACGTGGACTGGAGTTGGAATAGAAAATTAAACTATTCCACTATCCAGCGCCCTCCAGCGGAAGTCGTTGTAACGACTTTCGTTGTAATCCCCGCGTTGTAATGGCATGCGGGGTAAAAGCCTGCGTTGTAATGCCATACAATCGTTGCAGCTGGTTGTGTTGAGAGTACACCCCAGTATCTACAGCCACCAGTAGCAGTGGGTTGCCCTTCAGGTGTATATTGGGCAATTAGAGGCAGGGTGCACAAGCTCGATAGCGCAGTCGGTCCCACACCCAGATTGTACAGGCTACGGTGTCAATTACTATCCACGGACGGGAAGGTAAATCGCCATTTCCAGTGGGCATGGTGCTGCACTGTCCACTTCAACAGCACAGTGCTGCTGGAATAGAGTGGGATTAATCCAGTAGTGTATATAGTAGTAGAGTTCCATATCCGGGGCACTTCGGCCACCATCTTAGAAGGGAAAAGTCAGCATTCCTCAGTTTTCCCTCGGTTTTTTACCGGCCCAGGCCAGTGTCACAAGTTGAGTACACAGTCGACGGAAGAAGTGCAATGGGAGGGATATGGTAAATTAATAAACAAGTAGAGGCATTAAGGGAGTACAATAATTTTCATAGTCGCTATTCTACCTGCCATAGAGTCAAGCAGACAGGTCCAATCGGTATTTGCTCTTTGAGCCAAGTCATCAACATGCCATAGTTAGCTTTCAAGATATCAGCATTATTTGTGTTGACCCAAACACTCAAGTATGGGACCGGTTCCTCCACACGCAGTATGTGATATTCAATATCAAAGCGGTCTATCACCGAGGTAAGTGGAAGAAGTATGGACTTGGACCAGCTAATTTGGACACCGGAATGCTCACCAAATTGTATAACTTCCTGTAATACGAGAGACAGAATAATATGCAGATTGCTTACATAGAGAGTAATATTGTGCTCGAATAAGGAGACCAGGATGCACATATCTCGAAAGGCAAGACCCTTGTGTGAATGATGTTGCCACTTGAGGGCTCCCAACCATTCCATTACAATGGCAAATAGGATCGGAAACAAGAGGCATCCCTGCCGGTGGTCCTGGTCACAGGAAAGGAGTCTGCTACTTTACTGTTTATGCACAGTCTAGCACACTACGATATGTAAAGAGGTTCAATCAAGCTGATGAACCGGGGGCTGAGCCCAAGGCGCCTCTGCAGCGCAAACAAATAGGGCCAATCCAGAAAGTCAAACGCCTTGGTGGCGACAAGAAGGATTGCCACCACCTTCAATTAGGGGTTAATAGGAGTGCATAAGTGCAAACTTAGGGGCAGATTTATGAGGCCGTTGCGCCTCTTTGCGCTGCAATTGCGTCACTTTATTTGGCGCAACTGCGGCGCAAACAATGCGCACTATTTACAATGTGACGCATCTAGGAGATGTGTCACGTTGTAAAGCACTGCGCCATAAGGAGGCGTTCCTGCGCAGGGGGGGGTGTTCCTGCGCAGGAACCCCTCCTGAAAGTGGCTGAGTAAAATCTATGAGATTTCACTCAGTCACTTTCAGGGCAATGCTGCGTCAAAACCCTGCGCCTGCTTGAAGCAGGCGTAGGTCTTGACGCAGCATTGTGCAGATGGTGTACCCCCGAGCCTTGCTGGAGCTGCGCCGTGCTTGCACACGCATCTGTGTCGTTTTTGCACCATGGTGCGCCACATTATAAATGCGGTGCACCATGGGTGGCGGAGCTGTGGCGCACTGTCGCGCACGTTAACTGGCGCATCCCTGGGGATGCGCCAGTTAACATAAATCTGCCCCAAAGTTTAAAGGTTGTGAGATGTGCTTCGCCTAGGGAGAAAACCAGACTGGTCAGGTCAGATGATATCCAGCAGCAATGGTAGCAATCTGTTGGTTAGTAGCATAGCCAGTATTTTGTTGTCGATATTTATCTTTGATAATGGGCAGTATGAATCGCACTAGTTAGGTGGCTTCCCTGTTCTTAAAAATAGTTACAACAACTGCCTAGTGCAGTGTGAAGGAAGTAACCCCTTCTGAAGAGCCTCCTCTTAAATTGCTTGAGGGGGGCAAGATGTTGTGCATATTCTTTACAGAGAACATGGTACGGCTGTCCAGCCGTAGGGCTCTATCCCCAGGCATGCCCTGTATTGCCTGCACTATATCATCAGTGATGAATTGGATGTCAAGGAACTGCCTGTGCGAGTTCTCAAGCCAGAGAAGCTGTATGGAGTCCAGTAAGTGGTCCAATCAGATCAAAGTCAGGAGGCGTTGTGGAGCTGTAGACCATCTTATAAAAATGTGTCATAGTTAATTTGATGCCTACAGAGTCAGTGTGTGTGGTCTGCTGGTCATCCACGGATTCCACAATGTGGTCACTAGCCGAGGGCTCTGAAGAAGTCGGGCAAGCGTATAACCCACTCTGTCTCCCTTGCCATAAAACCTAGCAGTCACTTCTTTGCCCAGGTAGTGTGTCTCCCAAAAGGCCTCCTTGTCATATTCGCTGAGTTTGTTACTGATGGAGGCACCAGCTGTAGTGCCACCAGAGGCATAGAAAGACAGCTCAAAAATGGTGATATATGTTTCGAGCCTGGCAAGCTGTGCTGCAATCCCTCGCGGGGCTACTGCCGGTTTGGATACAGGTGCCACGTATGACCACCTTGAATGCCTCCCGGAGAATGGAAACCAAATTCACGGACTGGGCCTTTTGGGAGAAATACTCTGTAATGGTAGATTGAGTCTCATCTTGGAAGACCAAGCCCTGGAGGGCACGTGTAGGGAGCCGCCAACTGTACAACCGGCTTCACGACGCAGGGAGAACAATCTCCAGCAGCATTGGGGCATGGTCAGAGTCAGTACTGGGGAGATGATCGACTGCTTTGGTCCAGGGGATCACGTCCTACGTGACCAGCCAGTAATCAATTCTAAACCAAATGTTGTGTGAAGTGCTGATGCAAGTGCCTTTGTGTGCTTGTTGGTGCTAAGTAGGGTAAGAAAGCTGCTCTGTAATAACGTAACCAAAATAGCATGACCAGAAAGAAAATGATAACAACTACCCCCTCCCCACTCCCACTTCAACCCTTCTAACTGGTCAAACCCTACCATTCAGGGGGAAATGTAGATTGCCCAGGTAAACAAGGGAGTAGGGTTTCTCAGCCTTTCGAAGGAGGTGCTTAGCAGGCAAAAATTCACGGCGGGCAGCCTGTACAGTCTAGGTAAAGTCTGAGTATAGTGAAATTAGATTCCTTTGGTAATGTATCTGCAAGCAGTTTGTAGTTAAGTGCAGAATTGTATCCCTGCCCTTCTGATTGAGCAGGCGGTCAATTATCGGTCACTCCCAACCTCTAGGAGGTGGAGGAGGACCAGCAAATGCGCAGTTACACTCCAGCACACCAGGACATCTTGTGTATATCTTAATATGGAGTAGCCAGCCTTTAGCTGAGTTGCTCATGTGTTCCCATCTTCTACCTTGCATCTTCGGAATGGTGGAGCCCCGACCATCACATCCCACACACCAGCCACTGCTGGTATGTGCATGTGCTTGCAAAGTAGTACTATTTAGATGTGATAAGTCTTTCTATCCTGGAAGAACAACCTACCTGTAAGAGGGTGCTGCTTTGTGTCAGATAAGCAAGCAGGTCTCTCAACCGATTGCAGGCACTAGTATGGGGCTAGGGATGAAATGCGGCCATGAGGGATTTCAGAGAGAGGTGATGGCATCCAATCAGACCTGAAAGCAACCTCTTGGCCAGCAGGCCACTCTGGAAGCACCAGAGAAAGATCAGCCCTCATCTGAGCCAAGCAGAATGAGAGAGATGGGTATGAGAGACTATTTGGCTTTGAAATGATCTCAACTCAGTCTTAAAGGTATCTGCACAAGAAGCATGCTTGATGTATGCCTCTGTCTTATGACTGGCCCCTGTGAAAGTTACCTACCGTAAAAAGACACTTTGCCTTCTGTAAGCATTGTCTAGAAATGGTCATTTTCACATTTCTTTCTTAAATCATATGTTCTATGTCTTGGGAAGAATCGTTTAACTCCCTGCATCCAAAGACTATTGGCAATAGAGCAGGGGCGGCTCCTCCATGTGGGCGGAGGAGCGTCACCCCACTGCTTTCTCGCAGTGTGAGAAAGCCGAAACATAAAATGGTAATAACTTTTCTTTATTACTATATTATGTTTCTTTGTGCATTGCAGGCAGGCAGGTTGGTGGAGTTGCCAGGGCAGGGCAGGAGTGGTTTGCCCACTCCTGTGTGAGCAAAGACTGTTTGTTCGGCCCTCTCGCACCAGTCATGTGTGTCATGCGCATGACTGTCATGCACACTCTGCATTTCTCCAGGCAGGCTGCATTGTGGCCTCCATGGAGAACATGCCATCCCCTACAACCCCTGGCTGGGCGGCGTCCTGACCAACCAGAATGCTCCACTGGAGCATTGGGATTGACTTAGGGGAGTGGAGGAAGACTGCCTGATTCCTGTTTCTGGCGGAGGCATGAGAGCAAGAGCAGTGAAATGCAGGACTCGGCGTAGCGTAAAGGTAAGTTTAAATCATTTTTTTACATTTTTGACCCCTCCCTTCCAGCGCGAGAGCGCGGGCCCCCCCTCAAGACCCCCCCACCCGTGAGTCATGCTGGCCGCTACTGGTATGGATAGCCCTTTTTTGATAGGGTAACCATTGGAAACTATAAAAGTACTTGAGTGTACATTCTTAAGGTTTTGGTGCTTTTAATGGACAAAAAACAATGACATAAAAAAACGATATTTTAAAACATAGAAAATATTTATTTGTGAATGGAGGACCAAATTATAATACAGACTTATCTAAACTGTGTGGGAGACTAGGCAAATTAAATGTCATTATTTGTAACAATCTCAATCAGTATTATTTTGATCCATTTGAAGTATAAATAGCTTTGTTGTTGAAAACAGCACTTTATACTGCATATTATGTTACATAACACACTAAATGCAATGCTAATCACCTCAAAATATTTATAGCAATAAGTACAAAAACCTAAAAGCACATCATTAAACAACAACAAATATTTATAGCAATAAGTACAAAAACCTAAAAGCACATCATTAAACAACAACAAATATTTAAAATCAATAAGTAATACTATATTCATAAACATTTCATTCATAGCATTAATGGTAATGTGATATGTAATGTCTTCTTATAAGATTTTTGACAATATTTTTAATGGTCATTTCTCACATCAACAATGTGGTCATGAGCACTATATCTGGACTATGAGTGGTGGTTTAAATTGCTGTTGCTGTAAGTTATGATTTGGGAAGCTAATCATAACTGGTGAATTTCACTTATAACTAGAGTGCAGGGGTCAAATTCTAGTTTACCTCCACAGCAGTGCAAACCTGGCAGAAGAAAAACAATATTTACCGCTTTACAGATAGCATATTACTAGGGTGAACAACTGGCATGGGTGCAAATTCAGGATGGTGAGTGTAAAAATTCAGGACAAATGGTCAAAATTCAGGACAGAAGGTCAAAATTCAGAACAAAACTTTGCGACAAAAGGTACATTTTACAAACACATCAGTGCCATTGTGTGATGTAAAGTGGCACACATAGGATCCAGGAAATTGGGACTCGAAATGCTGGACTAGAGGGCAGTCCTCCAAGTGGCCAGCTTTATATGTCAGATCGCTACAGGTATTCCATGTCTGTTCAGCTAGTGATGAGTGGTTTAGGCGCTGGTACAGTACTGAGTGATGGATAAGACCCAAAGCAGACACGTCCTGTGTAAGGGTAAGAGCATGAAGCAAGAAAAAGAAGTTAACCAGCCTGCATCAGCTATAATTAGCCACAGAATGCTGAGCGTTATGGTATTATTGTGGGTTAGAACGGTTAGACAGGAGTTGATATTACTATATAATGCCCTGGCTAATCATATATCAGCCCTCCTTATTCTACCTGCATACGGGAATAGTATGCTGCTTGGGCTGTTTCTTTTCTGTGAGCTGTAAACTGCAGATTCTCATTGATGCACAGAAGTGTGCTACAGACTAGAAACTGTATACATTGTTGAGGCATTATTGTAGGTCAGAAGGAGGCACTGTCTTTTACATACAGAACATTTTCTACTAAATGGAAGCAAAATGGTAACATGTAGCTTTACTGATTAAACCATATAACACACAAATACTAGTGTGTTGAAATGTGGTTTGGGCAAATATGCATCATTTGAACATCACCAAGTAAAGTGCCTTTATTGTTTTGGTCGTATTAAAACTCTTGTTTCCAGCACACTTCTGAATTACAAACAAGTGGTCCATTTGTGGTTTCCTAACTGCTTTTATCTTTTGAAACATTTACACAGAGCCTTTGCAGATATTTAGAAGTTGTGTGTTACAAACAAACTGACAGCTTACAGCCTTCGTTTCTGCACCCTCAAGAACATTTGCCAAACCCTGGTGCATTCCTCAACACACTTGTGATTCAAAATTGAATTGTATTAGCTTCAAAAGCATAGTAAATGATGCCCCTGGTGTGCACCAGGATACAACAATCTTTGATGGGGCTCTTTAATGTTTCCCTCACTAGCACCAAGAGCGCCTCTCTCTCACATGTATGTCATTTGTTTTATAGCGCCTCTTATACCAGTGTAGGGTGTCAGAGCACTTTACGTCACACACACAAGCAGTGGCAATGAATCATACATCTAAATCAGTGGATAGAAAATGTTACACAAGGCAACGGGGACTACAAGGTGTAGGATGCACTTCATTCAACAAAAACAGGTATTGGAGGGTCCAGGGGTATTTTTAACGACCACACACTGCTATAATCCCCAAAGCTATAGTAACAACATACGAATAGCGGTGGGTCAGAGAAAGAACCGATAAAGATGACTAGCTCTACAACTGACTAACTGAGTTTAACAGGGGTACTTCATTCAGGTTTGAAGAAAAATACCCATCAGTATTCGACCTGTGCCACCCTTGTCATCATTTGGGTTTCTCCATACCACGAAGGAAGGTCGTCTACAGCTGCTGTTTGTTAGGTAGACTCCGATGTAACCCAATGATGTGGGAATGGATAATGGATATCTTTATCGGTTCTTTCTCTGACCCACCGCTATTCGTATGTTGTTACTGTAGGATGCACTTCAGCCATACTGATAGGCATTTTGTAAGAGTGCTTGGTCTAAAGAGGCACAAACTCAGGATCCAGAACATAACACAGTAGTTAGCGTTGACTTCAATTATAAGAATTTATTCTACCAAAACAAACCCTTTTTAGCAACATCAGAATAATGTAAAACTGGGAAGTAAACATAACTTTGTAAGCTGTACCATCTTGCATGCAGCTCTTCGATGACAGTTTCATAGCACACTGTGCTAGATCACGTAAGTAACTTGTGAACTACACAGTAACAAAAGAATCTCAGTGACAAAAGTAGTAACCCACTGAGCTCTGCACATAAAATACTGTTCTTTGATATGCATGGTACACATTCTTTGCAGCAGGCATATAACCCCTCTGTGCTACCTTAAATGATTCAAAACTGCCACTAAACAAAACTCCAATATCTCTCCAGCGGGTTCATTAATCACCAGAGTTATTGTGACACGTTTATTGTTGCCTGAAAATTGCTGTATATACAAAGAACTTTGTAGTGCCAGCCCCCAGTAACAAAATCGAAACCCCCCCTCCTTTCCAGCCTCCCAGGAAAACGCCAAATGCTGGGGATGGCCATTGTTCGGCCTTGTTACAAACCTTCAATGGTGATGCTCATCTCCAGATAGACTCTCTCTCATGTGTATTTAATTTGTTTTATAGTGCTACTCATCTGATACATGTGAAAGTCAATGTTTAGGAAATTTTACTTAAGACAACGAGGGCTACAAGGTGTAAGAGTCAAATGTCATCTATTCTGGTAGGTAGTGGCGTAGCGTGGGCATGGCCACAGGGGCAGTTGCCCCAAGCACACTATTTTTATGGTGCAAAATATTAAAGTTACAAATAAAGAAGAGAGGGAGGTAGCGGTAAAGGCTAGGTTTATCCTCATGACTGTTATGTAGTGAACCAAAAATCGAGTATGCAGTCTCCAGGGCATGAAGTAGGTTATTCGACCGAGGCGGCTTTGACGAAGGTTTGACTACAGGCCCCACGATTACTGGGTATTGTCCATGATGCATTAGCATAGCGTTTGTAGAAATACGGATTATTTCATTGAAAACCCTATGTGTACATAGTGCATACGCATTAAGTGTGCACGATTTGCATCCTTAGTATAGGATTGACTAGGAGTGGCACACACAGGCCTGAACCCCATGGAGTCCTGATGAAGAGCCAATAGGGGAACGACTCGAAACATGTTTGAAACAACCAGACTCATCACGGTCGTGCTTCCTCTTGGTAATGTCTCCTGATTTTTAACCTTACCAACTAGGGGCAGGAATAAAAGAGTGGCCCACTAGTTAGGTATTTTTAATCTTTCACCTTTTTCCACTACACTTCACTTAGTCTGCACCAATAAGTGCACCAATAAGTGCTCCTACATATTTCGCAAGTCGCAGCGCGCCTCAATCCATAGAGGATTGAGATGACCACCCAATGATGAAGCATGCCACCTAGGGACAACCCTGGTGGGTGAGGGGTCTCTAGAAAAACGAGAAATTGCAGCAGATCCTTGCTGTATCCTATCAGTTTACCTAGGGCAGGTTTTCTTCGAATTACTCGATTTTGTTTCGCTGTAAAATGTTAAAGGAAAAAGATTTGTGGTGGAAGGGACTCGAGTTGCGTCAGTGCTGTTGTCTGCAAGTGCAGGTTTTGTTGTCTTGCCCGCCTTTCCCCACACAAGGACTGCACAGAGCTGTGCCCTCATGCATCTATCATGGCCTCGGGGCAGGTGGAGGACTGCTGTGCTGATTCCCAGTGGCATGGGAGCAGCGCCACCAAGTGGAACAACAGCAGAACGTCTCTTGCAGTACCACGGCACCATACAAGGAATTAGTTTCTGCTTTTGGCAGGCAGAAGGAGCATTTCAAGGCTGAGAGCCACGCTTGTTGCCTGATGTCATGTGTCGGTTTGGGGTGGTGGGTTAAGTCACCTGAAAGTGTGGCATCCATTCATTCTTTAATTTTTTCAACCATCATTCAGTCTTTCACCATTCTTTCTGTCTTTCTATCTGTGTCCCCATCCATATCCAAAGCTATTCAACCACTTCTAAGTCTATCTAATCTCTATCCATCCATCAATCATTTCACTCATCCATCCCTCCATCCACCCTTTCACTCATCCAACCATCATTTCTCCATTCAGCCATCCATTCTTTCCCTTATTCATCCATACTTCCACCCATCCAGCCACTCAGTCATCATCCAACTATTTACCCTTTCACACATCGAGCCATCCTTTCACTTACTCATCCATCCATCCATTCACCCAGTCACTCATCTGTCCATCCATTCACCCAGTCACTCTTCCATCCATCCTTTCTTCCAAGCTCTTCACCCTCCTTTTCACTTATCTATGCATCCTTTCACTCATCCATCCTTACATCCTTATTTTCACTCATCCATACACCCATCCATCCATACTTTCACTCATCTAGCCATCCTCCCTTTCTCTCGCCATCCCCCTTTCACTTAGCCATCCCTTCAACCATCCATCCACCCACCCATCCATCCAGTCATCTACTCATGAATCCATCTATTGACCCTTTCACTCATTCATCCTTTCACTCATCCATCCTTTTGTCCATCCACCTTCCCTTTCATTCACTCGTCCATCTTTACATCCACCCTGTCACTCATCTGTCCATCCATTCACCCTTTCACTTATCAATTCATCAATCCATCCATCATTTCACTCATCCATCCACCCATTCACTCACCCATCAGCCACCCTTTCACTCATCCATCCACCCTTTTGCCCATACATCCACCATTCCACCCATACATCCACCAATCCACCCATACATCCACCATCCCACCTATTCATTTTTTTATTTACCCTTTCTCTCATCCATCCTTCCACTCACTCATCCATCCATCCTTTTTTTTAAACTCTTTTTATTGATTTTTTTAAAAAACATCGCAAACATGGTACACATGCAGTCATACACCCACAATTATCTTAATGTTTCATAGCAGTACAATCAATTGTCATTAGCAAAAATGAATAGTCCTCTTTACAATGGCTAACGTTATTATACCAGGGCAAGCAATTCAAATATAGCATACATCCAATACAAAAGGAATACGAGAATAAAGACCGAGGAAAGAGCACAAGGTCACCGAAAAAGAAAAGAGAGGCGGGGGAAAAAGGGCATCCCCACCACCACCTTGGAGGGCACCAACCAGTCAGGTCCTCAGTACTTAATCATCCTCTCAGGTCTAATCTGCATAATAGAGCATCAGCAGTTATGTCCAATTCCCGAAAGTCCACATTGTTGTGTAACAGTTCTCGCTTTACAATAGGCTCACTCCTCTGCAGAAGAACTGTTTTGAGAGTGTGACAGTAGATAACATTGCAGTGGTGCCCAAATATTCCGGAGCCTAGATGCAGCTGGTAGGAGTTCCGCATAGATCGTCAGCTGCTCCTGACAATATATTAAATCATTAAGCCACACCTTAAATTCGGGCGCCCAACCTCTCCTCCAGTGGCACGCCAATCTTCTCTTAGCTAGGAGCAACGCCAGGGCAACAAACCTACGGTGTTCCGCTCGTAGTCTCTCTACATACCCCAACAAAGCCATCAGTGGTGACATATCAATCTGGGCATTTCTCATAGGGGAGAGTGCCTGAAAAATCTGCGTCTAATACTCGTACACCTCCAGACAGCCCCATGCCAGATGCAGGAAATAACCGCCTTCAGCTCGACATCTATCACATGAATCAATCAGTATCCCTTAGTTTGTATCTATACATTCGGGCTGGGGTATAGCACAGTCTATGCAGGAATTTATAGTGGATAATCCGAAGCCTACTGCTAGCTGAGATTCTTTCAGTCTGTAGTGAAAGAACTCCCACTGTTTGTCCTTCAGTGCTGTACCTAGTTTGTGGTCCCATTTCTCCCTCGCCCCTGCAGATTGCTCAATCTTTTGTGTATGCACTGCCTTGTATAGTATAGACACCAGTTGTTTGGCCTTTTCGTTCTGAAGTGTCATTTGTAGTGGTGTAAAAGTCGGTGGCTCCGAAGGGAAATCAGGAGTAATACATCAAATTTCCTGCCGTAAGCGAATGTACAAGAAAGTATCTAGTGTTGTTTGTGTTATATTCTGGAATACATGCTCTACCGTGCGGAACCTTCGCTCGTGGTACATGTCCCCCAAAGTTTGTATCCGAGTTAGATCTTGAAACTTGTGGAAGAGTGCCTCCTGTAATAAAGGCATGGCGGGATGATACACCAGTGGCAAAAGTGGCCAGTAAAGCATAGGTGCATCTAACAGTTTACTCACATGCGCCCAGGCAGCCACCGTGCAACTCATTGTGGTCAGCGCCTTATCCTGCGTGGGGATCGGAGTGTACACGGCCCCTTCAATGGGGATAGGGAGAGCGAGCCAATGCTCCGCTGCTACCTGGGGCATATAGCGTGGCTGATGTACCCAAAAATGGGCATAATGCGCCTGCGCGCTGTAATAATACAATTCAAAGTTAGGTATGCCAAACCCTCCCTGAGAGTATGGCCTTGTTAATACATTCCACTGTAATCTCGCGGTTTTACCTCCCCACACTAATCATGTCAGTTCCGATCTTAGTTGTTTAAAAAAGAATGTCCCCGTGTGAAAGGGTATATTAGGAAACAGGTAAAGTAATTGTGGTAATATAACCATCTTAATCAAACACACACGTCCCGCCATGGAGAGAGGGAGGGTGATCCATCTTGATATATTATATGTGATTCGCACCATAATGGTGACATAATTAAGACGCATCAACTCGTATCTATCCCTTGTTACGCGAATGCCCAAATATTTCAGTTCATCCTCGCACCATGCCATCGGATAATCCAAGGGAAAGCGACTCGTTGTATCAGTAATGGGGTATATGCAGGATTTGCCCCAATTAATCTGGACCCCGAGAGCCTGCCAAATACTATAAATTCTCAAAGGATAATATTCAAATTCTGTTGGGGGTTTTGTATATAAAGTGTGATGTCATCCGCGTAAAGGGAAACTAATATCTGCCTCATGTTACATTGCAGTGCCTTGTCACAGCGGTGTTGTCGCAATTTAGCCGCCAGCGGTTCCACGGCAATCGCGAACAGCAGGGGTGATAGGGGGCAACCCTACCTAGTGCCTCTCGTTATCGAAAAACTCTCAGAAGTTTTACCATTATTCACCACTCTAGCTATAGGAGAACAATACAATAAGGGTATCCAGGACAGAAAAGGGGGGGGGGAATCCCATACAGGACATTACACCAAACACATAGTCCCACTCAATGAAATCAAAGGCTTTTGTGGCATCTAGGAAAGCCGCTGCCAAAGGCAACTCCGAAGACACATTATTCAAGATTGAGAATAGGGTCCGCAAGTTATGGGATGTTGCACACCCTGGCACGAAGCCCGACTGATCAGGCAGTATTAAATGTTCCATGAGAAGATTGAGGCAGTTAGCTATGAGCTTAGCCAATATTTTAACATCGCAATTGAGCAGCGACAGGGGTCTATATGAATCGCAGTGTTGCGGTGTCTTCCCTGGTTTTAAAAGGGAGATGATGATTGCTTCCCTCATGGAGGGGGGAAGATGTCCTACCTCCAAGGCATCTTCATACACCTCACACAGTATGGGAGCCATCATGTCATTATAAGTTTTATAAAACTCAACAGGGATACCGTCTGACCCTGTAGCCTTACCCGATTGCATATGCATAATGGCTTCCCGAACCTCATCGTGTTCGAACGGGGCACACAGAAAGCTCCGTTGTACATCGCTCAGCCAACACAGCGATACATCCCCCAAATATTCGTCTAGGTTTAGTGTCTCCGTCCTCGTGGTTGTATACAACACTGTGTAATGCGCAGTGAAGGTGTTGAGTATGTTCGCAGTGTCCCTGCACATAAACCCTCCAATTCCAGGATTATATTAGAACTTCGTGACCTCCTAATCATCTCTGCCAGCACCGTCCCCGGTCTCTCCCCCTCACCATAGCGGCGGGCCGTCCAGTACTTCCCCCAAAATCTTGTCTCCCTACAAGCCTCATCTATATAGGCTGTGAGTCTTGTTCGAAACTGCCAATAGCCAATTTTCCCTCTAACGATTTAAGTTCGGTCTCAAGCGTATCCAAGTGTATTCATATTATCCTTAAGTACCCCAGCTCCTTTCGCTATGCAAAAGCCTCGCAGTGTTACTTTGAACGCTTCCCATACATTCTCTACACTGCCGACCGAGTCCTCGTTGCGTAAAAAAACTCTGTGATTTCCTCCCTGAGCTCCTCCCGAAACACAGTGTCTAGCAAAATGGTAGGTTGCAGTCTCCAGTTATTTCTTGGGGGACCATAGTCTGTGGAGGACAGTGTGAGCTGGAACGGTGTATGGTCCAAGTAAGTCCTGGCTAGATGTTGCACCTGTAGGATCGCCGGACATAGCCCGAAGCTCAGGAATATATAGTCTAGTCGCGCCCATGTCGCTGCCTGTGCAGTAAAATGGGTACCCTCTAGGTTTTCAGGGTGCAAATGTCTCCACGCATCTATCAGGTTGTGGTCCGTGAGCGTGGCCGCGGTCCAAGTGTCCTATGTGCTCTTTCTACAATGAACTGTGAGGAGAATGCTTCCTGCCCAACGACTGCCAGCAATAACTTCTCAACATATTCCTCCATTTGACCAGTGTTTGTCGATTCTGGTATTCCTATGGCAGGGATGTAATTGCACAGACTGCGCGCTTCCAAGTCTTTGTTTTTGGCCGATATTGTTCGCAAGCGCTTGTCCATTCTCGTGAGCTGTGTTGTGTGGCGGGCAGTGACATCATCAGCATCCGATATGTGTCGTTTCACCTCTTTAAGCCGGTCTTCGTGTCCGTCCAGTTTATGCACGATTGCATCCATCCTGGACGACATGCAGTCCACTTTGTCCACCACCGTCGCAAATCCCTGACGTATCTCCTGTAAAATATTATTCATGTCTGACGCCTGTGGGTTAGTACTTCCACTGCTGTGCGCCATAGCTTCTTGCTCCGGATCCTCTTGCGCAGGTTTATTTCCTTTTTTCGCCGCATCAAAGTTCAATTTTGGTTGCCTGGTATCAGGCTTCCCCATATTTCAATGAGTGTGTATCCACGACGTGTCATGTATGTGTTCCCAAACAGTTTTCTTCCTCCACGGTTCGTGCTTCAGTGTCAGACCTGAGTTTCATGCAGGTACGTCGTGAGCTCCTAGGTTCATGCCTGGGCCAGCAACGTACCCCCCTACGATATGCGGTGCTCCTCGGTGCAGGTCTCTATATCCCTGCCGCTCTCCTTCTCCCCCGCACCACAGCCTCGTATTCACGCACACAGCTCTACCGCATCAAGTGGCGTGTGCCGCACGCAGCTTCGGGAAGCTTCAGGCGCACGGTTGACTCTAGATTCTCCACTGGGCTCCTCAACTGCCAGTCGTCCAGTCCGGAAGTCATTGCTTCCAAGATAGTTCCCACAAAAATGCAAGTTTAGAGCTGGGGGTCTCTTCATTCATCAACAACCATATGGTCACTCCATGGCACCCTCATAGAACTCATCTGCCAGGGGAGGGGGGGATCAGCACCCGCCGCTGCAAGCCCCACAAATCCTTGTATATGCCACTCACAGTTCTAGGTTTCCTGCACTGTTCCATCCTTTTTTTCCCGGCTAAAAACTCATGTTCCGGTCTCTCGCAGTGCCAAATTTCCGCTCCACAGGCTTAGTTTCAAACCACGCCACAGGGGGAGGGGGGCGGCGTTTGGTTCGCTTCCAACGTGTCACTGTAGTTGCATTTTGTTGCTTCGGCCCGTCCAGCCGATGAATATCCTCTAGACGCTCGATCGCTCGATCGCACTTTATTATGTCAGCGGATGTATTTATGCAGATATCCCAACACATTAAACAATGGCTTGTTTTTCCCCTGATGTATCTCCCCTGCTCACCTGCCACGGGGGGAGATTGTCACCCGCCTCTCCGCGGCCCCGAAATCCTACATGGGCCACTCACAGTTGTGGAGGTGTGCTGCACGATTCCGCGCTCACTCTGGCCGGTACTCCGGTTCCCGGACTCCTGCGATTGCAATGTTCCTCCCTGTGGGCACACACTGAAATCCACACTACGGGGAAGGGGGATAGGCCGGCTCTCGATGCGCTTCTAGCGTGTTGCCCCAGTTGCGCCTGCTTTTCCGCTCCCACGGCCCCTTCTCTGACTGTGCTGACCGTCTAGGCGCTCGATCGCTCTATTGGAGCTGGCCGCTCGCGGAGTACTTGCTGTGCCCTCCTTGATGGCGGCAGATGCGGGCATGCAGTTATCTCGTCTTCCCCAGTCAAGATCTATTCAGACGTACCTCCGCTGTTCGTCACACTTTTGTGCTGGGTGTTATCGTTGCTATCCCCGTCTGTCACTGTACCGACGGCGCCATTTCAAATGCACCTCCTCCGGTCAGTGCGCTCCCTGTTAGACGGCAGCCAGACGTGCGGCCTAGCAACCGCGTGTGCAGCCTCTGTGTCGCGTGGTTGCTGCTAACGATCTGCGGCTTCACTCAACTCCTGCAGTCTCCACGGTCCCAGCTTCCGATGCTCGCCACTTTGCCTGGCAATCTCCGATTTACTTCCACGTCGCACCGAGTAATTATGAAGATCAGTTCTCCCCGTTGCTTAAGTTTCAGCGATTTTTGTACACATTTGCACAGGATAAATGACGGATTACAGTCCGAAGATGCAGAAACCTCACATCAGTGCGGCCATACTGCTGTGCACTCTCTAGCGCCCCCCCCCCCCTCATCCATCCATCCTTTCTCTCATTATCCATGCATTAAACTTTTCACTCATCGATTCATCCTTTCACTAATCTATCCAGACATTCACCCATTCTTATTTACTCACCCACCTTTTCACATAAAATATAAGCTGAACCTTTTTCTGCGGAGATACAGTCAGAAGTGACACATTAAGAACTTCATGCCTGCTGTAATTCCTAAAGCAAGCAGTGGGGAGGGGTAAGGTTCACTATGCCCCTGCACATAGGCAATCTAAAAACTTGGAAGTCATGAGTCATGCATGCGGCACAGTGCCAGGAAGTGAGGTGACTGCGACATGGTGTTGTTTCCAGGGCTTTAAGTGGGATATCTCTCCAAAGGACATGCTCGATGTAATTAAGGGCTTGGCTTAAAACACATAAGCGAAAATTCTGTGCTTAGTAAAGTGGGCTACCCGACTGGTATTCTGCTACTTCTGTTATTGCATCCAGATATATAATACATTACACCTACAATAAGCCAGGACTATTGACTTTGTCAATGGTTGTTAGCTGAATAAAATAAAAAAGCAGCAACTATGGCTTTGTTCTTTTACGATTGAAAATGTTTCAGTTCTAAAATTATGAGACTGTGAAAGAACTATAACCCCTTCTTTTTTAACTTCTTCCTCTGGCTTATTTTCATGAACTGGATTCTGTACATTTCTTCCATCTGGTGAGGTGCAACATTTCTCTTTATGTACTGTTAAGACAGAATGCACTGCCCTAGGCCGAGGCAGGAGGAGGCCACCATATGCTGTAAGAGCGCAGACTCACCCATTGTCATACTGAATGTGACAATCAGCGGGCAGACAGAATGACAATGGGAGGGGTGCGGCTGCTCTTGTGCTCAGAGGATGAGTAAAAGGAAGGCCCCAGCGAGGGAACAGCGCTGCTCCCTGCAATGCCCAAAATTACAGACAAAAGGCATCCATAAAAGTGATCATCATGGACAACAGACGTGAGATCTAAATCACGGATGGTCTGTGAAATTTACGGACAGGCGGTTGTTCACCCTACTTATCACACTTCACTTATGGAAGAAACCTTATTAATGGTTGTACAGCTTTTTCAATGTGATTTTAACTTACTACACAAATTTAACACCTTTCACCCTGGTTTTCTTTAAATATGTTTTTTTAAAGATATACTCATGAAAAGAATACCAGGCTAATGTAATAAACACAGCTGTTCAGAGTGTCATAAACCTTTTTTTGCCATTGTTGAGGAAGAAGAAGAAAAACAAGACCCTCTAATGAGCCATGGTCCCTCACCACAATCAATATTGGTAACACTCTGTCTGTGGAACTGTGTCCAGGGCTGGACTTCATTGCCCGCATGCCTGGGTTTCCCTGGAGGAGAGGCCAGTGACTATATACTCATCCCATCCCAATCTCAGCGCGGGATGCACCCGGGTTAGTGCCCAGGCCAAGAGCAGGTTCTCTTCACCGGTCATCGATCGGTAGAGGACGGACTGTACCACTCCACTTCGTCCTAAGTATCAATAAGGAAGGTCAGTTGATTGACCCTCTATGCAGCCTACATGCCTTTTTGTAGTTAGTCTACCCCAAACCAAGAGGTATAATTGACACTCACATGTACGGACCAGTATAGGCCACCGGGCTGTACCTAAAACAGGACAATATTTGGTCATGTGTCCCTTCTTTAAATTCTGGCAAAAAGGACCCAAACATAAGTCATAGGGATCGTATTAATAGCCCTGTGGGGACCATATTTATATTTATATGCATAATGTGCCTAAACTTCCCAGCAGGCAAGAGATGACAACGAATCACAAAAAAAGGTAATTTGCTGAGTCCGAACCACACACAAATGCATTTCAGTGAGTCAAGTCAAGTCAATAATCTTTATTCGAATATTTCATCATCCATAAAAGTACAATTTTACACACATATTCACGTACATGGTCATTAATGATAAAAAATCAACATTAATATTAAAAAAATAGTAAAACATTATTACATTTTACATTTCATTAGCAACGGCAGCAATACTTAGATGGAAGAATGCAAAGTGCGTTATTTCCCAAGAGGACGCCAACTCTCAAATATATTACTATATAGCAGCATCAAGTAAAGTGTCAAAGTGCAAAGATCCCATTTGAGATTGCAACAGAACATACATAGCGCTGACATTTTGAGTACCATACAGCCTCCGGCACCCGGAGATAAAGTTGATGATGTCAAAATCTTATAATCAGTGCAGATGACCTGATAGCCCCAGAGATTCAATGTACAGCGCCTTTATCTTCGAGCATTAGCATGAAGTACAAACACCCCGCATTAAAGATAGAGAGCCAAACAAGGGACAATGCTAACTTTTAAGAGATCTTAGTGGGCTGAAGCCAAGCAGCTGAGAGAGTGGGTTGACTCCGCATGCATGAAAGCCTGGGTCTCACTCCTTTGCTGCTAGCCAAGATGGTTAAAAACAGGAATCTATTTTCTTGGAACGGTGTAGGCCTTAAATTGAAGTTGCTAGACCCCACCTGGGGGAATTTAATAAACTCTTTTGTCATTTGTTTATTCCAAAAAGACCTAGTGCATGGATTTAGTTCATAGTTCAGGGTTCTCAAATTTTTCTGTTGAGGCAGTTTCTTGTGGAAAACAGCGACCCGCTGGCGAACTAACACTTTGGGTGAAAGCTTCCTTAGATTGTTGCATCAAGAGATTAGCAATTAACTCAACTGATATTATTGGGTTAATGTAAAGGATCCAATATTGTAATCCATGAGGAACAGGGTCAAGGCTGATTTGCATATGGCTAGGTCCAAACTGGGGTGGCGTAGTAAGCAAAAGAACATTGGATTAATCCCCGATCTCTTGACTGGGGGTGAATGTTTGATTCATTCAGCATTTCGTCCAGCATTTGCTGCCGCAGCACTTGGTTTGGGTAAAGCATTTTGAGGGGTTGTATTCAGAAGTTGAAGTGGTGGCATGTGAAACACCGGGTATAGAGTTATTTCCATTAGCTGTAAATTCAAGTCCACTAAAGATCACGTTAGAATAATCTAATGATGCCCTCACAAGGTTAGTTCCCGGCAAAGGCTCCAGACCCTGATTGCATCCCAGACCATCTCAGAGCCTTATTTCTTTGGGTCCTTATATGAGCAGGCTTACTAATTCCATTTTGGAAGGTAATGATTTCCCAAAGTCGTGGCAAGAGGCTGTAATAATTACCATATACAAAAGGGGTACCAGGGTAGATCTCCGAAATTATCAGTCTGATAGATGGCCTGCAGAAGCTTCCCTGCTGGCAAATACTGGGAAAAATCCTAGAGTGGGCCAATGATAACAAGATTCTTTCTAAACTCCTGGTAGAGCTTCAATCGAATATTAGCACTGTTGATCAGATTTTGAAACTATGCACAATATACTGGAAAACGGTCACCTTTTGGAAGGGCCACATGTGACATTTGTTGATCGAAGATCAGCTTTTGATCTAATCCCACGTAACAAACTATGGGGTGTATTGAGTGTGATGGGAGTCGATGTAAATATCTTATCAATCTTAGGGATCGATTATGATGGCAGACGGAAGGACGACCGCCGGCCTGGAGTATGCGGAAAATGCCTTTTACAGTCCGCCCGCCGCAGCTAGTCCGTCCTCCATATTAGGATGGGAAGCACTGTCAAATTTCCGTACGCCGCGGAAGAACATGCACCGCCGCATAAATACACCTGACCCCGCGGCGGACGTAACTAATCCAGAGACATCGCCGTACGGAATGACGTCTCTGACTGTCCTCGAAATCACGATGGCGGAAATGACACAGAAAATTGCTGCGGAGAAACCACCAGCCTGAACACGGCGGATTCACCACAGCGGAGAGGCAAAAAATTGCAGAGATACCCACCACAGGCAGACCGCCGTCATGGACCCAGCTCTACACGCATTTCCGCTACTCTTCGTGCTCCACCACCAGCAAGTAGAAAGAAGAAATATTGCTGGCCCACCTCATTATTTAGTCTCACTAAAAGTTTTAAGAGACAACAAACAAATAACAACGTCTCTTTGTTTGTAAGGGGAATTTTATTTAACCCTTTTGTTCATTATTTTTGGAATGATTTAACAAATCAGTAGGCGAGAAGAACACTCCCTACACCTATGTACAAATACAACACATTAAGACATATTTCACAAGTGCTAACAAATATCACATAAAAAATCAAACATTCATCAACAAACTCCTCGTATGAGAAATCAATAACAATTCTATGTGCGCAAATAATTATTCTTTGCGAGATAATCAACAACCGCTATTGAACCCAAAAGGTTGTAAAAGATTAGACAGACATCAGAAATTGATCCATAATTAGTCTTGACCATCAGAGCTGCACCCAAAAAGTGAATTATTTAAAACTCTCCATCTGTCGTTTGCCTTGCCAACGCGTTTCGAATCTGTCAAAGATTACAGATTCTCCTCAGGGCTCTCTCAATGTTTTCAATCTAAACAAAAAATATAAAACGAAGTTTGTTTCAGTATTTACACCTTATTTACAAAAAAACATTTTTACAAGGACCCCCTAGGGCTGGCTTGACTTTGCTGGACTAATTACCTCTATGGAGAATGCGGGGGACTCTCGTGGTGATGTTTGTTCACGAGGGGTAGCCGCAGAAATCAATGATAATGGGAGGTATTCTGAAAAAATAGTAGTAGTAAAGACTTAAAAAGCCATCTGGGCCAGTGCCAAGCGACTACAACAGACCTAATGCAACACGTTCATACCTTCTTCAAATGCTGCATTGAATGCGGTATTGAATTCTCCGTGTGCTCCTTTTATACTTTCTTTGCGACCTGTGAAGTATAAAGGTCGCGCTCAGTATGGGCATAAATTGTGTTTACATCACGTTCGTTAAATATTGCGGGAATGGTTAAAGCCACCTACCCAATTTATTGGTAGTAGACACGGGGCGTCGACGGCCGCCATTCCGTGTGTTGGTTGTCTAAAACTTGCTATGTCAGTCGCGAAGTCGTGTTCCTCACCGTTCTATCAAGAACCTTTTCTCTCGCGCTGAAAGACAAAAACAGGGGCCTTTTAGTCACTAACCCAGTATAATGTGAGGGCGCCGCAGTCTCACGCATATGGAGTGTCGCGGACGCTCACCTTCCTTCGACCAGAGCGAACCAGGAAATGAAAAAGCAGGAGCAGCCGGGAGGCTGTTCAGGGCTCCTACATCATTGCAAACCCACAGCTAGGCATTGTGGATATTGTAGTTTCCGACCTAGTGGGTGCATTACAGTCTCGAAATTTCAGAGAGTGAGTTCAACCCGGTTTGGGTACTGTTGAACTTCAGTATTAAATAAGCTTCTTTTTTCAAGAGGATGTGATCAATGTTGATCCCCGTTTTTGGTTGATTGATACTGAAGAGTACTGTCCAAGTAAAATCATTTTCCCCGTGTTGTTTTTCGGAGAAATGTTGGACAAGGGGCGCAGTTAACACTTTCTTTTTAATGCGTGACCTGTGTTGTGTCATGCGTACATTGACCTGCTGATTGGTCTTGCCAATATACATTTTTTGGCAGGAACAAATTATGGCGTAAACGACATTTTTTGTTTTACAGTTGGTAAAACTGGTATGGGTCCAGGATATGTTAGAATGTTGGAAAATCGTGCCCTCAATAGTTGAATCGCAAGCGATGCAATTTCCACATCTGTGGTGTCCCTCAATGGGTTTGAGCCCCCATGTTGATAACAGGTCACTTTTAGGTTTGGCCAATCTTACGTCCGCACGGACTAATTGTTGGCCAATATTCTGGTTTCTTTTGAAAGCGAATATAGGGCGGGGAATCGGTGTCTCTAACTGTTCCAGTAGATGCCAATGTTTCAAGACCATTTGGCGTATGTTATGGGTTTCTGGGCAGAATGTCGTCACGCAGACCAAATTCTGAAGGTCACATTTAACTTTTATTTCAAGAAGGGTCTCCCTTGGTGTACAACGTGCTCTTTTAAACGAATGCTTTAGAAGCTTTTTAGGGTACCCGCGTTGCGTTAGTTCTTCACAAAATCTTGATCCATGTTGTTCACATTGTGTTAGCTCTGAACAATTTCTCCTTATTCGCAGGAGTTGGCCATATGGCAAATTTGCTCTCAAATTTCTGGGATGTGAACTCCCATAATGGAGTATGGTATTCCTGTCCGTTTCTTTCTTAAAAAGTGAGGACTTTAAGGACCCGTCAATACTTCTCATTTCTACGTCAAGGAATGTCATTTTGACGTTACTTGAGTCGATAGAAAATTTTATGTCCCTGTGTCTATTATTGAGCCACTGGTGGAAGTCACCCAACTCGGTGCGGCTCCCCTCCCACAGGAGCCACACATCGTCGATGTATCGGTACCAGTGCACAATTTGATGTGCAAAAGGGTTGTCTGACTCAACATATTTTTTCTCGTATTCTGCCATATATAATACGGCCATTTCTGGGGCATAAGGGCACCCCATAGCGGTGCCCTTGACCTGCATGTAGTACTCGTCATTGAAGCGAAAGTAATTTCTTCTGAGGGTTATTTCGGCCAATCGCACAATGAAGGAAGTTGGGACTCTATGTGGTCTTTCCCTTGAATCAAGATAGAGTTCCAACACCTCCAATGCCTCATCCTGTGGTATCTGGGTATAAAGGGAGGCAACATCCATGGTTACCATCAATTGTGACTTATCATTGAATGGGGTCCCTTCCACCTTCACCAGAAAATCAGTTGTATCTCTTAAATAGGACCTCACATTTGTCACAAAGGGTTTCAGAAAGAAGTCTATGTATTTTGACAGGGGCTCGAGACATGAATCGCACCCCGAAACAATTGGTCGCCCTGGCGGATTTGTTAAATTTTTATGAATCTTTGGTAAGAAATATGCCACTGGGGTTCTAGGACACTTGTTTACCAAAAAATCAATCTCTTTGGGGCCTAGGAAGCCATTTTCTCTACCTATTTGCACAACTTCTGTGATTAGAGACTGGATCTGTTGGAGTGGGTCCCCCTGCAGTTTCCTGTACCATTCTTGGTTATTTACCTGCAGCGCCCCTTCCGCAAGATATTGGTCCCGGGCCATAGCACCACTTCTCCACCCTTATCGGCCTGTTTGATGATCAAAGAATGATCATCTTTCAGACTTTTCAGGGCCAATCGTTGTCCCTTTGAGATGTTTTGTTTCACGAATTTGTGTTTACTCTCTAGTTTGTTGATAGAGGATAACAGGATTTGTTCAAATGCGTGAACCTGTTTAGGAATATTCTGATGGGGTACAAAAGTGGACTTGTTCCTAAGGCCTGTGGTTTCCATACTCATACTGGGGGGTTGGTTTGCAAAAGAGACTTTCAGTCGAATTTTGCGGCAAAATTCAATCGCCTCTAGTTTTATTTTAGTGAAATCCGTTTGTTTTGATGGAAAAAATTTGAGTCCTAAGTTAAGGACAGATTCCTCATCCTTTGTCAAAGCCCTGGCTGATAAGTTCACTATGGTGGAGGAGCCCGCTACGTTTTGTAATAGTTTCTCCTGGTTCGCATCTCCCATGCGGGTTTGAACCTCACCTTTTGCTGTTGGCCTTTCTCTAAAAAAGGAGTTTGTTTCTTTTCCACCACCAGCAAGTCATGGACTGTCGCCGACGATGACGCAGGTGCGCAAACACAACAACCGCTGTCAGAAGGGGAGTACCTGCCGGGGCTGTGACGTGGGGAGGGGGAAGGGCATGTTGGGGGTCAATAATGTATGGGAAACAGATGTATGTAGGTAAGTCAACATATAAATAAATCGAACGATTCTGACCCCACTCACCCAGAACACACACGCACCGCCAACAAAGAGCCACACCACGGACAACGCAACGGAGCAGAGCAGACGACGGAAACCATGCCCACAATCAACTAGGCAGGCAGGCAGGAATGGCTAGGCCACACAGCTCACAGGCCCACATACACACACCAACACACAAGGCATACCACACATAAGGAGACATGCTGGCCCACCCTCAGGCCACCCTCAGGCCAACCCCACACCTACCCCACTTACAGACAGGGGCCCATACACCACACACCACAAAAAACAACACTGCTGCACACACAGAAACAACCAGCACACACACGATGAGCCCTGACATGTACACTGACAAAGTCGACACTGAACAACCTACTGTGTACCCACAAATCATGAGTGTGACACATGCACCAAATGAAAAACATCCACATAACCTGCATTGTATGGGAAGCCACTGTTGTTCCAAAATAAGCCTCAGAGTGCCTCCTCCACCCTTACACAGTCCACAGCCACATTGTAATAACTATCCCCCCAGCCAAACGAAAGAAAACAGTACTGGGCAATGGTAATGTGAAAGTGGCAGACACAGCATTTACGATAGCACCAATATATCAACAATGCAAGGAAACAACCAGGAATGACACAGAGAAACCACTACACAGGAGTAACTTGCTTTATTGCACATAATAGAGGTTGACTCCTAGAGTAGCCAGGAGCATGGCCACTGGATACAACAGAGCAGGTACATCTGAGGCAGCACATGAGGGGCAACGAGCATCAACAGTCTATGGCACAGAACAGGTACATCTGAGGCAGCACATGAGAGGGGCAACGAGCATCAACAGTCCATGGCACAGAACAGGTACATCTGAGGCAGCACATGAAAGGGGCAACGAGAATCAACAGTCCATGGCACAGAACAGGTACATCTGAGGCAGCACATGAGAGGGGCTAAGTGCATCAACAGTCCATGGCACAGAGCAGGTACATCTGAGACAGCACATGAGAGGGGCAACGAGCATCAACAGTCCATGGCACAGAACAGGTACATCTGAGGCAGCATATGAGAGGGGCTAAGTGCATAAACAGTCCATGGCACAGATCAGGTACTTCTGAGGCAGCACATGAGAGGGGCAATGAGCATCAACAGTCCATGGCACAGAACAGGTACATCTGAGGCAGCACATGAGAGGGGCTAAGTGCATCAACAGTCCATGGCACAGAGCAGGTACATCTGAGGCAGCACATGAGAGGGGCAACGAGCATCAACAGTCCATGGCACAGAACAGGTACATCTGAGGCAGCACATGAGAGGGGCTAAGTGCATCAACAGTCCATGGCACAGAGCAGGTACATCTGAGGCAGCACATAAGAGGGGCTAAGTGCATCAACAGTCCATGGCACAGAGCAGGTACATCTGAGGCAGCACATGAGAGGGGCAACAAGCATCAACAGTCCATGGTACAGAACAGGTACATCTGAGGCAGCACATGAAAGGGGCTAAGTGCATCAACAGTCCATAGCACAGAGCAGGTACATCTGAGGCAGCACATGAGAGGACAACAAGCATCAACAGTCCATGGCACAGAGCAGGTACATCTGAGGCAGCACATGAGAGGGGCAACGAGCATCAACAGTCCATGGCATAGAACAGGTACATCTGAGGCAGCACATGAAAGGGGCTAAGTGCATCAACAGTCCATAGCACAGAGCAGGTACATCTGAGGCAGCACATGAGAGGGGCAACGAGCATCAACAGTCCATGGCACAGAACAGGTACATCTGAGGCAGCACATGAGAGGGGCTAAGTGCATCAACAGTCCATGGCACAGAGCAGGTACATCTGAGGCAGCACATGAGAGGGGCAACGAGCATCAACAGTCCATGGCACAGAGCAGGTACATCTGAGGCAGCACATGAGAGGGGCAACGAGCATCAACAGGCCATGGTACAGAACAGAGCAGATACATCAGAGGCAGCACATGAGAGGGGCTAAGTGCATCAACAGGCCATGGTACAGAACAGGTACATCTGAGGCAGCACAAGGACGTGTGTCATGCGCACCGTCCCATGGACAATAATAATGCAAGGGTGGTTACAATGGACATTCCTGACATCAATTACAATCACATTTCGGTGATGGGAACTGCACCTCACAGCACAGAATCAGGTGGACTGTGTGAGCTCGTAGCGTCGGACAGTCGCAGGATCTGATACAGGAATGGGAGATACAGGCCCAGTACTAGTGACTGACATATGAGCCATAGACCCAGACACACTGGCAGCACCAGATACAGGAGTGTGAGTCACAGCCACAGATCTAGTGACTGACACTTGAGCCATAGACCCAGACACACTGGCAGCACCAGATACAGGAGTGTGAGACACAGCCACAGCTGTATTGACTGACACATGAGCCATAGACCCAGACACACTGGCAGCACCAGATACAGGAGTGTGAGACACAGCCACAAATCTAGTGACTGACACATGAGCCATAGACCCAGACACACTGGCAGCACCAGATACAGGAGTGTGAGACACAGCCACAGCTGTAGTGACTGACACATGAGCCATAGACCCAGACACACTGGCAGCACCAGATACAGGAGTGTGAGACACAACCACAGATCTAGTGACTGACACATGAGCCATAGACCCAGACACACTGCCAGGACATGTCCCTGTACAGTGACCAACAAAACCATGCCAGCATCTGAGACATGAGAGTGGCGGACCACACACAGTGGCAGTACCTGAAACAGGAGAGGGCACAACTGACACAGTGCCACTATCTGACACATGAGAGTGAACTTCAGCTGACCAACTAGGACCACTAAAATGATGAGCCACAGGGCTGTATGGGCCAGGAGGCAGGGTGGCTCTGGGAGCTGGGGACAGCTGTACTGAAGCGACATTGGGGTGGTCAGGTGTTACCGATGTGTTTCCGTTTCTTTGGGATATGTAAGGGCACCCTGGACATGACTGGACTGGTAAGTGGTGCTGCCTCATCAGAAACATCACCCATCAAAGGTGGATCATGTGCTGGTGGGGGTCTGCTTTCTGGATCCTGCTTGACATTTGCTGTGGCCCTGCCTTCTGCCCTCTGCATCATGTGTAATGGGGGATGAAACAACAGTGTACTCCTTCCTCTGCTTCACCGGGATGTGGATGGGAGTAGAGGTATGGGGGACTCCACCTCTGACACATGTGGTTTACATTTCTTCAACAACACCAGCTTCAGGGGACGTCGTGGTGATGTATGCCTGTCCTTGGTGGATGCCGTGTCCATGGGAGAACCCTTGGCCCTGGGAGGTGCCTGCTTCCTGGTGAGTGCATTGGCCGCGGGAGACGCCTTGGCCTTAGGAGGTGTCCTGTCTTTGGAATGCGCCTTATCCTTGGGCAGTTCTCTGTCCCTGGGAGTTGGCTTGTCCTTTGTAGTGTCCCTGTCCTTGGGAGTGTCCCTGTCCTTGGGAGGCGCCCTGTCCTTGGGAGGTGCCCAGTCCTTGGGAGTGTCCCTGTCCTTGGGAGGTGCCCCGGCCTTTGTACTGTCCCTGTCCTTTTTAGTGTCCCTGTCCTTGGGAGGTGCCTTGTCCTTGGGAGGTGCCCTGTCCTTGGGAGTGTACCTGTCCTTGGGAGGTGCCCTGTCCTTTGTAGTGTCCATGTCCTTTTTAGTGTCCCTGTCCTTGGGAGGTGCCCTGTCCTTTGTAGTGTCCCTGTCCTTAGGAGTGTCCCTGTCCTTGGGAGGTGCCCTTGCCTTGGGAGTACTTTTTGAGGGGGATGCCTGTGTGCCATGTGAATCCCTGTCCCCCAACACCCCTTGAGGATCCTGTGTGTCAACTCCAGGGTAGCTGGTGTCGTGTTCTGTGAAAGATTTCCCTGTCCCAGGGGATGGTGTCTGTGGCCTCCGTGCCCTGCCTTGCTGCCTGTGTCTGCTTCTAGTGCAATACCCCGAAAATGAGGCCTGTTCTGAAATGTCACTCTCCCCTAGGACATTAAGTGTTGTGGATGGGGGAACTGAAGTAGAACCTAGTCTATGCGACTGTTGAATGGCTGCAGACACTGTGTTGGATAATGACTACTGTTCTGTGGAGACCATGAATGCTACCACCTGACCCAACTTCCTATCGTGGTCCAGGAATGCATTAATCATGTTTGTCTGCCCTACACACAGCTGTCGCAGCAGATCAACCGCCTCAGCACTAAGGGCAGTTTGTGTCACAGGGGCAGGAGCAGCGGTGCCTGCACCGTAGGCCACTCTGCTCCCCCTACTCTGGCGAGCACGAGCAGTACTTGTTGCAGTTGGTGGCAGTGTGGGCCCAGTGTGCTGTGTACCGACTGAAGGTGTAGATTGTACACTCCCTGTCTCCACCAACAGTGCAGACTCACCACCACTGTCTGAAGATGAGGACAATGGGCTCTCCACATGTGAGTCCTCAGGGACAGTTCTGTCGCCCTCTCCGGGGCTGCTCTCTTCAGTCTCAGTCTGCATGAGTGTGATCTCTGATCCGGATGCTTTGGCACCACTAAGCTCCGTCGTTTGTGGGTCAGGGCCCTCGTCCAAAGCTGAAAAAGAGAGAAAAGAGGTATACCTAAGTGCCACACTCATGTACTGAACATTACAAAATCCAAACTTCCTTGACTGCTGACCAACATGTAGCACCCATCCTGCACACGAACCACCCCTACCAGACATCCTCATGTGAAAGAACCGGGGGTGCCCATGAAACATGTACATCAAACAAACAGGGCAAGTGCATGCAGACCACCACACATGTTATGCCATGGGACCACAGACCTCAATGGCATGTCCTGGGACCCTGCACTACAATGCAACTGGGATGTCCACCTGGCTGACATGGGTGCCAACGCTCACTCCGCTAATAGCACCAACATGCAATTGCAGTACAACAGATACACCACGGATGTCACTACTGTGTCCGAGCAGCAATACATGCATGCACTCACAAGTCACAAACCCATTCAGTGTGCTTACCGCTAGTTTGCTGCTGCTCCCCTCTCGACCGGGCGGACAGGTCAGGATGTGTCACAGCTATAATATGGAGCATTAGAGGGGTCATGGTACGTCATGCAAGCCGGCCTGATCTTGGAATCATCCCCAGTGTCATCTCTGCCACATTCTTGTGAGCCTGGAGATGTCGTCCCACTGCTTGTGGCAGTGTGTTTGTCGCCTATTGCACACCCCCACTGCCCGTACATCACATGCTATGGTCCTCCACACAGCCTTGCGAAGGTGCAGCTTGACCTACCATGATGAGAGACAAGAGGGGGAAAGTCAGTGAACAGTTGTCCATTCACACAGATAGGAGGTCAGGTATCTTTCAGCAGCCATGCACAGTACAACATATGTGAAGGTTCCACAGCACACCGCCAAGATTGCAGAGGCCAGGAGTCAGTGACCACCTCATGCACACCAACATGTCCCCCACTGCACTTACCACCTGTCCTGGGGCACCGTAGAGCCGTTCATAGTGGTGGAGCACACCGTCCACACGGAACTCCAACTCCGCTGCGGTGAAGGGACGAGACCGGATCTCTCGAACTCTCGGCATGGCAAGGTCCAGGACTGTGGCACAACAGCAGCAGTTGGTGGAGTGCTCAGCAGCAGCAGGTAGAGGTGATGTGTGCAGGCAGCAGTGGCTGGAAGCAGTGGATGTGTGCTGCTCAAATTCACACATTTATAGGGCCCTGAGCTGATATCAGTGGCACACGTCTGCAGCAATTGGTGTTCCCGGGCTGCCTCATTCAAAATGAACCAATGACAGGCCCTGCTGTGGTGGTGCACGGCTTCCGCTATTTTTTAAATCCCTTACGCGTCCCGCGTTACCTGTTTTCATTGGCTACATGTGCAAGGACCATCACAGTCACACACCGCCAACCGCATATGCACGCTACCGCAATGGTACATCGTTTGAAATTCATCACTCACTGGCATCGCAATGGCGGAGCACGCATTCCGCGGGGGCGGGGCAGGCTAACACATACATTTGAATGTGCAAGTGGAAATGGCAGCATTGTCCCCCAACAGATGGCTAATCTGCGTCAAGAACCTGCGGGGCTTGTAGGTGAGTGTGCTGTGATGACTACTGTGTTGTATGTGTGCCATGCTGTTCCCACCAGTCCTGGTAATGATGTATGTGTTTGTCATCCCCCCACCTAGGTGACTCTGCGTACCCAAACCGCCTGTGGCTGCTAAGCGCCCTACGGAATTCTACTACCCCAGGTGAAATGCGCCATAATGAGGCCCATGGGAAGACACGTCGGGTGGTGGAACGTACATTGGTACTGCTGAAGTCTAGGTTTCGCTGTCAGGATAAAACCGGAGGGACCCTGCCATACTCACCCGGCAAAGTATGCAAAATCGTGGTTGCCTGCTGCATGCTCCACAACCTGGCCTTGCACAAGGATATTGAACTGATCATGGACCCTGCAGACCAACAGGTTGCTCCGCCTCCCATCCTACCCATGTCCAGTGATGAGTATAGTGGAGAGGAAGAAGGTGTGGCCCAGAGACGTCAGCTCATTGATCACTACTTTCCTTGAATGTGAGCAACTACCTCTTGTGCTGCTGTTCAATGCGTGATGTATGTCTGCTGGTGATGGGTGGATGTGGTGTGTGAATACTGCCTGTTCTGTTATGTTCAGTTTGCACATGGGTGCGGGACATGGTGTACGAGCAATGCTCCCTGATGTGTGTCCTGTGATCCGCTTACTTTGTGATGATTGTGGTTTGTGGGATGTTGCAGTACGTTGTTGTGTGATGGTGTGATTCAATTTCCTGACCTGTGCTTGTTGTTCTCTGATTGTCCCTAGGTCACTCACACAGAGCCATGTTTCCAAACAACATTGATCCCTGCACCTGCTGATGACAGCAACTGAGGCAAACCTGTGTTTAAACATGGAGATCACACAGCCTTGAGTGTTTCCGTGATTTTTATTTACAGGGTGTGGATTAGTGTTAGTACATATTTACAAATAGGTGCGGGAGGGGAAGTGTGAGTTGAAGGTCATGTTAGATGACACCACCGTGGGGACACCACATTGTGTGATGTACACCTAGTACAACAGACGCGTGACAATGCTTGGCAATGTGGGGCAAGATAGTTCACAGAGTGAAAGGCAGGCTCAAGGAAGGGTGTAGTCAGTGCCGGCCCCTCTTCGTGCGGGTGGCTGGTGCTTTGCCACTGCTCTGTCCTGGATCCAGCCTCGGACAGCCCCTCCGTCTTGGAGCTTGAGTGGACCCATCTGTGGGGGCAGGTTGTTCGGGGGACACCTCCCTGTCAGTGGCCTCAGGTGATGTTGGTGGTGGTGATGGTGTCCTGTCCCGCTGGCCACTTGGTGGAGGGGGAGGTGGTGTGGCGCGGGATAACCACTCCCTCCAAAGAGTTGTTTGCTGCCCCATGAGGTACACCATTTGTCCCGTAGGGTTGTCCATGGACCGCAACATCTGGCAGGTGTCAAGTGAGTCTTGGCGCGCACGATCCGCCTGTGCCTGCGACCGCTCGTACGACGCTTGCACTCTTGCAATGGATCCAGGGTCTCGGTCCCAGGATTGTGTGGGTCTTGTCCCCGACCCCGCCTTGCACCTGCCCTCGTGTTCATGAGCTGTGGCCTCACCTGTGTCCGCCCCCGTCCACTCTCCCTGCCAGCCTGTGATGTTGATGATCCATCATCGTCAGATGGGTCAGGCAGGATGGCACTGGCAGGAGTGGTGGTGGTGGTGGTGGTAGCTGCACAGGTCACAATGGCAGTAGTTGCTGTTGTTCCACTGTCCAAGGTGGTGGAGGCAGGGATGTCCTGGGAGCCTGATGGACCTGGGAGTGTAGTTGGACCGGCATCGTCCACCGCACCCGAGGTATCCAGGGGATCATCACCGGAGAGTCCAGGCTGTGAGGGGGTCGACTGGTGCTGGCGATTGCTGGTTTCTCCTGCCAAGTCTCGGTCACCAGAGGGACAAGAATTTAAGAATCAATGCTGTGGACATGACAGGTTTGTTGTTGTTACATTTCAATTTTCTAGGGAATCAGGACATGGTTGTTGGTGACATCAAATTGGTGTGGTACACAGTACTGGGCATTATGGTGGTGTGGAGGTAGGGAGACAATACTTGGATTTGTGTGGTCCTGTCCTGCTATTGGATGGTGCCCCTGTGAAGATGGCTACCTACATGTAAGTTTGAAGAGGGAGATGCATTGGTCAGCCCATGGTAGGCGGACTCCATCTTGCTCTGGGATGGGACATGGGTGCCTGTTGGGAGTTGCAGTTCTGGACCCACCCCCACCTTCCCTGTAGCCATGGGGGCCTGTTGGGAGTTGTAGTGCTGGACCCACCCCCACACCCACCCTCCCTGTAGACATGGGGGCCTGTTGGGAGTTGTAGTGCTGGACCCACACCCACCCTCCCTGTAGACATGGGGGCCTGTTCGGAGTTGTAGTGCTGGGCCCACACCCACCCTCCATGTAGATATGGGGGTCTGTTGGGAGTTGTAGTGCTGGAACCACCACCTTCCTCCCTGTAGACATGGGGGCCTGTTGGGAGTTGTAGTGCTGGACCCACCCCCACCACCCCTGTAGACATGGGGTCCTGTTGGGAGTTGTAGTGCTGGACCGCCCCCATACCCACCCTCCCTGTAGAAATGGAGACCTGATGGGAGTTGTAGTGCTGGACCCACCCCCACCCTCCCTGTAGACATGGGGGCCTGTTGGGAGTTGTAGTGCTGGACCCACCCCCACACCCACCCTCCCTGTAGCCATGGGGACCTGTTGGGAGTTGTAGTGCTGGACCCACCCCCACACCCTCCCTCCCTGTAGACATGGGGGCCTGTTGGGAATGGTAGTGCTGGACCCACGCCCACCCTCCCT
The DNA here is from genome assembly GCF_964263255.1 of Lissotriton vulgaris. Classification (NCBI taxonomy): domain Eukaryota; kingdom Metazoa; phylum Chordata; class Amphibia; order Caudata; family Salamandridae; genus Lissotriton; species Lissotriton vulgaris. The sequence continues at coordinate 1,377,799,196 of NC_141695.1, forward strand.
ATAGACATGGGGGCCTGTTGGGAGTTGTAGTGCTGGACCCACCCCCATACCCACCCTCCCTGTAGCCATGGGGGCCTGTTGGGAGTTGTAGTGCTGGACCCACCCCCACCCTCCCTGTAGACATGGGGGCCTGTTGGGAGTTGTAGTGCTGGACCCACCCCCACACCCACCCTCCCTGTAGCCATGGGGGCCTGTTGGGAGTTGTAGTGCTGGACCCACCCCGCCCTCCGTGTAGACATGGGGGCCTGTTTGGGCGTTGTAGTGCTGGACCCACCACCACCCCCACCCTTCCTGTAGCCATGGGGGCCTGTTGGGATTTGTAGTGCGGGACCCAGCCCCACACCCACCCTCCCTGTAGACATGGGGGCCTGTTGGGAGTTGTAGTGCTGGACCCACACCCACCCTCCCTGTAGACATGGGGCCCTGCTGGCAGTTGTAGTGCTGGACCCACACCCACCCTCCCTGTAGACATGGGGGCCTATTGGGAGTTGTAGTGCTGGACCCACACCCACCCTCCCTGTAGCCATGGGGGCCTGTTGGGAGTTGTAGTGCTGGACCCATCCCCACACCCACCCTCACTGTAGCCATGGGGGCCTGTTGGGAGTTGTAGTGCTGGACCCACCCTACCCTCCCTGTAGCCATGGGGGCCTGTTGGGAGTTGTAGTGCTGGACCCACCCCCACACCCACCCTCCCTGTAGACATAGGGGCCTGTTGGGAGTTGTAGTGCTGGACCCACCCCCACACCCACCCTCCCTGTAGACATGGGGGCCTGTTGGGAGTTGTAGTGCTGTGCCCACACCCACCCTCCATGTAGATATGGGGGTCTGTTGGGAGTTGTAGTGCTGGACCCACCACCTTCCTCCCTGTAGACATGGGGGCCTGTTGGGAGTTGTAGTGCTGGACCCACCCCCATACCCACCCTCCCTGTAGAAATGGAGACCTGTTGGGAGTTGTAGTGCTGGACCCACCCCCACCCTCCCTGTAAACATGGGGGCCTCTTGGGAGTTGTAGTGCTGGACCCACCCCCACACCCACCCTCCCTGTAGACATGGGGGCCTCTTGGGAGTTGTAGTGCTGGACCCACCCCCACACCCACCCTCCCTGTTGCCATGGGGACCTGTTGGGAATGGTCTTGCTGGACCCACCCCCACCCTCCCTATAGACATGGGGGCCTGTTGGGAGTTGTAGTGCTGGACCCACCCCCATACCCACCCTCCCTGTAGCCATGGTGGTCTGTTGGGAGTTGTAGTGCTGGACCCACCCCCACCCTCCCTGTAGACATGGGGGCCTGTTGGGAGTTGTAGTGCTGGACCCACCGCCACACCCACCCTCCCTGTAGCCATGGGGGCCTGTTGGGAGTTGTAGTGCTGGACCCAGCCCCACACCCACCCTCCCTGTAGCCATGGGGGCCTGTTGGGAGTTGTAGTGCTGGACCCACCCCCACCCTCCCTGTAGACATGGGGGCCTGTTTGGGAGTTGTAGTGCTGGACCCACCACCACCCCCACCCTCCCTGTAGCCATGGGGGCCTGTTGGGATTTGTAGTGTTGGACCCAGCCCCACACCCACCCTCCCTGTAGACATGGGGGCCTGTTGGGAGTTGTAGTGCTGGACCCACACCCACCCTCCCTGTAGACATGGGGGCCTGTTGGGAGTTGTAGTGCTGGACCCACACCCACCCTCCCTGTAGCCATGGGGGCCTGTTGGGAGTTGTAGTGCTGGACCCATCCCCACACCCACCCTCACTGTAGCCATGGGGGCCTGTTGGGAGTTGTAGTGCTGGACCCACCCTACCCTCCCTGTAGCCATGGGGGCCTGTTGGGAGTTGTAGTGCTGGACCCACCCCCACACCCACCCTCCCTGTAGACATAGGGGCCTGTTGGGAGTTGTAGTGCTGGACCCACCCCCACACCCACCCTCCCTGTAGACATGGGGGCCTGTTGGGAGTTGTAGTGCTGTGCCCACACCCACCCTCCATGTAGATATGGGGGTCTGTTGGGAGTTGTAGTGCTGGACCCACCACCTTCCTCCCTGTAGACATGGGGGCCTGTTGGGAGTTGTAGTGCTGGACCCACCCCCATACCCACCCTCCCTGTAGAAATGGAGACCTGTTGGGAGTTGTAGTGCTGGACCCACCCCCACCCTCCCTGTAAACATGGGGGCCTCTTGGGAGTTGTAGTGCTGGACCCACCCCCACACCCACCCTCCCTGTAGACATGGGGGCCTCTTGGGAGTTGTAGTGCTGGACCCACCCCCACACCCACCCTCCCTGTTGCCATGGGGACCTGTTGGGAATGGTCTTGCTGGACCCACCCCCACCCTCCCTATAGACATGGGGGCCTGTTGGGAGTTGTAGTGCTGGACCCACCCCCATACCCACCCTCCCTGTAGCCATGGTGGTCTGTTGGGAGTTGTAGTGCTGGACCCACCCCCACCCTCCCTGTAGACATGGGGGCCTGTTGGGAGTTGTAGTGCTGGACCCACCGCCACACCCACCCTCCCTGTAGCCATGGGGGCCTGTTGGGAGTTGTAGTGCTGGACCCAGCCCCACACCCACCCTCCCTGTAGCCATGGGGGCCTGTTGGGAGTTGTAGTGCTGGACCCACCCCCACCCTCCCTGTAGACATGGGGGCCTGTTTGGGAGTTGTAGTGCTGGACCCACCACCACCCCCACCCTCCCTGTAGCCATGGGGGCCTGTTGGGATTTGTAGTGTTGGACCCAGCCCCACACCCACCCTCCCTGTAGACATGGGGGCCTGTTGGGAGTTGTAGTGCTGGACCCACACCCACCCTCCCTGTAGACATGGGGGCCTGTTGGGAGTTGTAGTGCTGGACCCACACCCACCCTCCCTGTAGCCATGGGGGCCTGTTGGGAGTTGTAGTGCTGGACCCATCCCCACACCCACCCTCACTGTAGCCATGGGGGCCTGTTGGGAGTTGTAGTGCTGGACCCACCCCCACCCTCCCTGTAGACATGGGGGCCTGTTGGGAGTTGTAGTGCTGGACCCACCCCCACACCCACCCTCCCTGTAGACATGGGGGCCTGTTGGGAGTTGTGTTAGCTGCTTGACCACATGCAAGCCTGGGAACGTAGGAGGCTACATTTGTAGGTGATCATGGTGGGTGCATTTGAGCCTGGCCTTCACATTTGGGTGACTGTGTGGTCCACATGCATGGATTTGAGCCTGGGAGGTGTGCCTTAGCAGTTGTGCAAGGCAGAACATGACAGTGTGATAGTGGTCATTGGTTTGTACTTACCAGCCTCAACTTCCTCTTCTATTCCTTCCAGACTCTCAGGGTGCAGTATGCCTATCACCTTCCCCTCCCATTCAGCGTATGGTATTTGCTCCGCGGGACCGCCACCGCCAGTGTTGTGTGTCCGCAGGTGGTTCTTGGACCTGATGCCTTTCACCCTTGACTTGAGGTTGTGCTACCGCCTCTGGATGTCGTGTTTGATGCATGGCATGGTCCCTGAAGCATTGACGCTGGTCACTATCCTGTCCCACATAGTGGTTTTAGTTGCCAAGGTGGTCTGCTGCACTAGGGTACCGAAGAGATGTGTTCGACACGGATGATTTCATCCACCATGACCTTCAACTTCAATTTTTCTTGGGGGCCATGGTGTGTGATGTGCAAGGTGTTGGTGGTGTGGGATGTGTAGGTGTGTGGTATGTAGGGATGGTGTTGTGGGGGTTTGTGTGGTGGGTGTGTTGGTGTGCAGGTTGTATGTGTGTTTGTCTGTTGTGTGTGATGTGCTGCCTCTTTCTTCCAGCTGTGCTGTGATGCAAAGGATTGTGGTAATGGGAGGGATTCCTTTTATACTCTGTGTGGTGGTTGTGTCCCAATGTTTTTTAGCATTCAGGTTTTCTGTGGGTGTGGAGACTTTGGTGCTCTTGTTTCTGCTGGGGGGGGGGTGTCATTGGGGCGTGTAGTTTTTGGGGGTGGGTGTTCCAGGTGGGTGGGTGTCCTGTTCTTTGGGTTTTCTATTTACTTCCGTTCGCCATTTTTGTTTGGGTTTGACGGCAGGGGTGATGTTCGTTTGGTCCTTCCGCAGTCATGCTCCGTTTGTCGATGCTTTTTTTCCGCGGCGGTCGAGGATGGTCGTGAGTTCCGTTGGGATGGCGGGGTTATCCTAATCGTGCGCCCGGACCCTCCACAGGTCTGGCGGCGGTTGGGCCTGTTTCCGCGGTCATTGCGTCCGCGGCGGACGGTGTTTTTGTGGTTCCATCCACATGCGCGGTCTTTGATGTGATCCGTCCGCCGCGGTCGGTGTGTGATGACAGAAATATCCTAATCGCACCCGCGGTTTTTCCGCGGTGCGGTCGGGAGTATATTTGCCATGACCATGGCGGTTGGACCAGTTTCCGTCCGCCATCGTAATCGACGTCTTAATACGGTTACAGAAGAGAAATGATGCCTGTGTGAGATGGGGTGTTAAGGACGATTTAACTGACCCCATTAAAATAGAAAAGGGAGTCGCCTGGGCTGTGTTCTGGTCTCAACACTTTTCTGCCTATATATAAACGATGCAATTAAATGCTTAGACTTCCCTGGCAATGCTGCCCTGAAAAACAGGAACTCAACAAGTTCCAGTGCTGCTGTTTGCATATGACGCACTCCTAATTTGAAAAAAAAATCGATGGGGCTTCAGGCTTTGAGTGATCGAATTTTGACATTATTGGTTAAAACAGGATTTGGAGTTAAACACTGTAAAACAAAATATATGTCATCTAATCCTTATAAAGTTAGGAAGGTCTCACTTAATGTGCACAGAGAAACCTTCGAACAAGTCTAGGACTTTGATTATCTTGGAGTCAAATTGATAAATCATATATCTTGGATACAACAAATTACCAAAAGCTTACTGAGGTTAAGACAAGACTTGATGGCGATGTAAAAATTGCATAGGCAAGCAAAAACAAGCCTTTACAATGCAATAGGTCTCCCATTTACGCGAGTTTGAGCTATTGACATTGCAAATAACAATGCCTTTTATTTTTGTTTCCGTTTTAAAAACATAAATAAAAGGCATTGTCATTTACAAGGCCAATAGCTTTAACTCGTGTAACTGCGAGACCTTTTGCATTGCAAATGTTTGTTTTATCAATGCGAGGGGTGTGAGACAAAGATTGCTGAACCGACAGCACAGAAGCAAAGTGTATCCAGCGGCAGCTCCTCCACTAAGCTGAGGAGTGTCGCCCCACAAAAAAAATAAAATGATAATAAAACTACGTATTATCATTTTTTTTTCCAGTACAGGCCCAGGTGTCAGCTAGCAGAGGGAGGAGTGGTATGTGCACTTAAGTGCCGGCCAATCAGTCATGCACACTTTTCATGTTCTCTTCCCAGCTCACCACCCCTGCCCCATAGCAGCCGCCACTGCATGTATCTAATTACACACCTCATCAAGCTAGGACCACTTTTATATTGGTGTAGACTATGGCATACAGAGGATTTACTCCCATGTAGGTCATATTACTCGAGGAAAATTGTGTGCGAATGGCACACGAGTATTCAATGCCTTTTATTATAAAGGAATGCTTTATAGTCTTGTTTTGGTCATTCTTTGCGAGACTTCTGCTGAGGCTCGCCGCATGACCAAGTCGGTAATTAAAGAAACACTCGAGGCCTTTTTATGGGAACAAGAACTCCACAAATGTAAACCAGAAAGCTTGACCGACAGATTTTTAAATCACAAATTTACTCCATCATTTGAACTGTTTTATATAATATCACACGTCCCACCGCCAAATATTTATATATTTGATTTAGATATGATATTCTACCAACCAACAATTTCTGTATTGGGTGGGAAGAGTATATTGCGCAAATGCTAGGTGTCCGACCTCCCCAGTGAGATAGAAACGTTCATCATCTGTTTTTCTTTTGCAAGGCCTAATGAGCAACCTCATATGAAATGAATAATTCCATTTTATCGTCTGATAGGCGTTCAGCAATATGCTAGGGCGCTGAGAATCCCGAGAACTAGCACAGAAAGTGTATTCATTTGTAGTGTTGTAAACGTTTTAAGTTCAGCGTGGGCAATGAAGAGGGCGTTTTCAATTTGCAATGCCCCTAAAACTGTTGCCCACATCGAATGCTGCTGTGTACATTTTTTTTAGCATTTTTTTAATGGTCGTGTTTATAGCTGGTTGTTGCTTCAGGATGGAAATGTAATGTTTCTTTGTTTTTAACTTAGTTCATGTATCTATGTACTGTTTTATTTTATTTGATGTTTTTAAGGATATATTATCCGAAATAAACATAATTGTTGTAGTCAATAATGGTCATAAATAGCATATTAAACTCTGTACATCTATATATAAGGTATATATAGTACATGTACATAAACACACACATACATATATATGTATGTGTGTGTTCTCTCTCAAATAATTTTACAGATTGGCGAGCATTACACGTGTTTATCTCTCCTGATTTTAATGAAAATGTTACCGAAATGATCGAGTGACATTATTTTCTATGGAAACTCCGAGCCAGGTGGCCTCCCACGATTGCAAAAACCTTGGCATGAAAGGATACCCCTTTTCATCCATGTGGGTCACTTCTCTCAGGGCAGGTTAGAATTTCCCTGTCCTCAGCATTAATGCTGGCCCTGCATGCTTCTCAGCATTTCCCGAGATGCTGCAAGGGTCTCTCACATAAGACTATGTTAGACAACCCTGTATGCTCTATGTGGGCTAATCTGTGTCAGGTTCATAGTTTAAGGATAACCATGCTCTACGTGATTGATTTCAATTTACATTCACTTTGGCTGGGTATACTGAAAATCTAGCATCAACCCGACCTTTGTGGCCCTATGTTGGACACCCCTATCTAGCAGCGCCACTGCATGGCAGGTAGCTCCGGATAATCCATTTCACAAACCTCTGGGGCCTCATTTATGAAAAGTGACGCATCCTTGCGCAAACGCAAGGGTGCGTCACTTTTCCGTACGACACGCTGCATCAGAAACTTGCGGCGCGGATGCGTCATATCTACGGAATGACGCACCGTGCCGCAAGCGGAGGCGCAAGGCGGGGAAAAGTCACGCAGACGCGGCCGTCCTGACGTAGCGAAAAGACACGCAAGTGCGGGAAAAATGCCGTAAGTCGCATTTGCGGAACGACGCAAGTGTACGCATCGCTGTGTCACTATTACGTTGCGTCAGAATCCGGAAAACGCCAAAAACACGCGCATCTATCAACTAATTCTCCCGCAAATGGAAAAAATTGCCACCATGGAGCCTGAAGGACAGAGCAGCAGCCAAGGAAACCTGCCACATGGCAGCCAGGATGCCCAGCCTGCAACACAGGGGGAAACTCTTGGAAAGAGGAAGCGCAAAACAAATTTCAGTGCTGAGGAGAACGATACACTGATAAGTGAGGTAACAGACCACCAGCACCTGCTGTTTGCCAGTTCCAAATTGCCACTAGCCAAAAAAGAGGCCATTTGGCTGGACATTTTGACCAAGGTGAACAGTGTGGGCCAATCTAGGCGGACAGTCATTGACCTAAAAAAACGGTGGAATGATATCAAGCGCCGCACTAAAGAAAAAATGGCCAAAAACCGGAAAGACTCTGGGCTTACAGGAGGAGGCAGCCCATCACAACAAGAAGAGCTGGATGACCTTGAGGAGCGGGTTGCAGCGGTCATCCCAGAGGAGTTGGTTGTCGGAATCCCAGGGCAGGACAGTACACTGCATGAGGAACTGGAAGAGCCACAGGAAGACACACAGGGTAAGTCCCTACAAGGGAAAATGTGCAAATAAGGTAATGTTGTGCTGTGCAGAAAGTAAGGTGGCTGGTTCAATTACTGACGTGTTGTGGAAAGAGAAATCATGCAATGTCATGAACTGTGCAGGGTCTACAAAAAGTATTGTACCACGGACATGCACATGTTACATTTGGGAAACAGCTACCCCTGTGTAAGTAAACATATATGTCCAAAGTGAAGTCCCAGCCCACTGCTGCACCTGACAAGTGCCACACGCAGGTGCAAAGATATAACTACCCTCCTGAAAAGAAAATCACACAACATCCTGCAACAGACCGAGTGTCACACTTGTATGACTTGGACTGCTACCACTGTGCTGGCAGGATGTAATTTTGTTCATGTAGTGGTGCCACAATGTGCCACACCCACAATAATAGGCCACAGACAGCCATGTAACATAGTACAACATATCATGTCATTGCATCATTCCCGCATTAAAGTGTGAGAAAGTGCACTTCCAGGGCTGTTGCTAAGGGTATACCCAGAAACATCTATGTCCAATTGACAATGTACAATAGGAACATCAAAATGTAACTATCATGCTGCGCAACTAAGATATGCATACACAGGGTTCTGTGTAAGGCATGCAAACCTGAATTAAAACGTAATCTCCCCTCCATGATAAAACCAACATATCTCTTTTGCATTCAAGTGCACACATAGAAAGGTTAAAAATCTGTTCATGACTGCATCATGCACGAATGTGTCCCTTCCATGCACACAAACACTGATCCCCTGCACAGCTGGACCCCCTGCAACATGGTGCAAGTCTGCCTGGGTTGGCGCATGCCAAGCATTGTGTACCTGTGTTGTTGTGAAGGACAGGTGTGCTGCTGAGTATGGCCATGGGCCTGGTCACGATAATGTAGTTGTCGTAGTACATGGTCAACCTTGGCACATTAGAGTGCCTGCTCATTCTGAGTGTACCATTGTATGGGTTAACAATGCCTCTTTGATGATTGTGGTGCTGCCACATGCAGGTGACACAGAAGTTGTCAGTGACAGTGATGGTGATGTCTGTAGCAGAGTTATGTCCTGGCAGGTGAGGTGGCATACAGGGTTGAAGGTGAGGAGGTACCTGACATTGTATACTTGCAGTGTTCAAGAGGAATAAACCTTTGTTCACAGTGTGTACCTGAGGCAGTCAAATGCAAACAGCGTACAGTATGTTAGCCGTTGTGTCATGCGATGACCATTTCAATGTATGCTGCACAATGTCAACTATGCAATGCATGTGTTCAAAAATAATATATCCAAATTCTACTTCTTGGTGACCCAATTATGTTGTGATAGAAGTACTACATGTGGTAATGTGTGTCACTATGTTAAATAAATAAATATTTACAAATGTGAAAGAGTAATAAAAATGTTGTGTATTTATGTGTCAAACAATAACAATTGGTTGTGTCATGGGGGATATATGTCTGAACTATTATTTGGATAGGTGTACATCATGAGAAATATGGGGTAACATCACAGATTATTAACCAATGCTGTGTACTAAATTTCTGGCTATGAAAAATGGTGTGTGCAGCACTCACTAATCTGACTCCATTGTGTGTGTTGTGGTTGTTCATAAAGGTATTGAATGCTTCAGGTCTGGGTGTGTGGTGACAAGGAAACTCAATCCATGTACTCACTGAACTTTGAACAGTGTATTTAAAGTCTCTGCTGTGAAACACCTACTCTACAGTTGCAACATGCCTAGTATGAACAATGAATGAAATGGAATGTCATGACACGGCATGTTTTGGTATAATGTATGTGCCTTTTTGTACAAGAGTGTCACACCTGTTGTCCATGGGGGCACAGTGTCAAACATTGGCAATTGTGGAGGGAGAGCTGTGAGTCAACAAATGCAGAACAGAACAATCAATGTCTCATGGTTGCAGGGATGTGTGTGTGAGTGTGTGCAGCAAAACATATAGAGGCCCATTCACAGAATGAACTCAAGACTCAATTCTAATCTTACTACTATATTGTAATTCACAGAATGCACTTACTACTATTTTCACATTCACAGAATGAACTTAATACTTTTGGCATTCGCAGAAGTAACGATTTTGCCTAAAGTGTCTCTGAAGACAGACTTAAGATAGAGTAAAGGCAAAATCCTAACTCCTGTGAATACCAAAAGTACAAAGTTCATTATGTGAATGCCCTAAGTACTAAGTGTATGCTATCAACACCAAAAATGTATCAAGTTTACTATTGAGTTTCAAGTTTGTTTTGTAAATCTGGAACACATTGAGGGAAGTCACGCCTCAAAGATGTGTCCCAGTTCTCTGCAGCCTATGCAACCCTGCCTTTGTGTCACGTTAAAGGAATCATCCAGCCAGGCTCACTACTCTGAGTCAATCACAATGCTGTGAAGTGCTGGTGTTACTTGTAATAGTAAGTGGGACAATACATGCTGGAATGTTGGCCATGTTTGCCATGGATCCTGAAATGCAGCCTGCATACCAAACATGGAAGTGGGTATTACTGCTCTGGTCATCATGGGTGGTACCTGAGTCACCTTGGCAATATGCACATGAGCCACATTATGTAAGATGCCCCCTACCCACCCTCCCATGCCATGATGACACATAGCATTATCACATCAGTCACTCATCCCTTGGGTCTCCATAATAAGTCATTTCAGTTCTCTCATCTGAGCCCACAATCCACATATGGTCTATGAACTACCACTAAGGCCACCACCCCTGTGTTCATGTGTTCCGTCATCACTGAATATTGTAAGTCGCAATTAGCCTACTCCATGTCAGCCGCTGTGCAAGCCCACAGCAGACGCATGTACATGGTGTGCTGAAGCCACGCCTATGGGAAGTCCAAATGTGCCCATCTGGGTCTCAAATGCAATCATTTCCAGCAGCAACTGATATACAGTCATTCACTGATGCAGCTCAGCCAGCCTCCATGCACTCATACATGGAAAACATTTGAGAATGACAACAGGCCTTTCCAAACATGACCCACAGACATTGCACATGCCTACACTGCTGACAAACCTCTAACACCACCCTGGTGTCAAACACAGCCTACACCAACGTTACTGCAAGTGAAAGTCACACCTGGATACACAACTGTGCATACCACACCTCCACCCTCTGCAAGCCTAACAAACAGCACTACAGGGACACGGCATGATAGAGCACTGATCTCTAAGAAGCAAGAGGCACCAGCAGATACCTTGGTTAGAAATGTATAAACACCAAGACACCTGAAATGTAAAACACATACATGGCCCCAATGAGGGAGAACCACAAAAAAAAAAATCCGACATAATGGAAATTCCTGCCAACTAGTCAAGGTCCTGCATTTATACAACAACCTATGCTGCAAAGCCACAGACATCACCCTGGCACTACAGACCTGTGATAAGTGTCCAACAAAGTTCACCATAAACAACAACAATTTCACTACAATAACTTTCCCGTACACATGAGATGCCACAGGCAGCACCACCCACACCTCTCACAACACAACAGCCATAGTACCATACCCACCGGGACACCCGTCACAGCTCAATGCACACCCTCAAACATGAGATACAGCCACCTGTGGGATCAGTACAGCCCTGTCCTCATTATATCAACAACAGCACCAAGATCACCATATTCACAGCCACAGGTGACATCTCCACCCTCCGGGACCAGGAGCTGTGAGTGTGCTCCAACACAGACTAACAGCACACAGATTTGCCACACTACATGATGCAGGATTCTAAGGAACATTGCTTAACTGGGTCACTCACCCCACCAAGAGGTTCAAGGATCAGACTGACAACCTTCGCCTTCAAATGCACGTTATTCCAATGCTGAATGCAAGAGGGACCATCTATGTGTCTGACCCCTGTCAACATCAACAGGGCTGCCTCAGCACCATTACTAACCAAATACAGCCTCAACATTGTATCCATTGCTGATGACAGACTACTCATACTCTCTCACACCTACGACTACACCAACTAAACACATGAAAAACAGTGAGGAATGCAGTACGTCCCAGTCTGCATCAACCACAGCTGCATGTTATCAAAATCAGAGAATACCGAATTCTGTGTCCTTGGAACAACTCCTTCAGCATGTGAAAACACATGTTGCATCTACCACTCTGATGGGAAGGGGCTGCCACTAACGCTCAAAGAGATACGTCTTGATGAGTCCTCTGAATGGGAGTAGGTCCTGGGTGTGCCGTAGATGGCCTGGGAGTGCAAGGTCTTGGCGGTGAGGTAGGACAGGGAAATGCTGCTGGAGGTTGGTCATCAGATGCGGTGGACAGCGGTGAGGGGGAGGCTGGTGGAGTGGACGTGGCGTGTGGGGGTGTAGAAGGTGAGTCTGCTGCACATGTAGGGTTGCCCGGCCTAATGGAGTGCATTGTGTGTCTGGTTGTGGAGCTTCAAGCTGATCCACTTGCTGATGGGGAACCAGTGTAGGTCTCACATTTGGGGGATGATGTTGCTGCGGTGGGGGACGTTCACAATCAATGAGCCGTAAGTGCATTGGATGTGTTGCAGTAGTAGTAGGTTTTTTTTCAGGGAATCTTGCCTACAGTGCATTGCAGTAGTCCAGTCTGCTGGTGCTCAGGGCCTGTGTCACAGTTATTTATTTCTGGGGTGGGGATCCACTTGTGGATCCTGCATAGCATGTGGAGGCAGTTGTAGCATGAGGGGAAGATGGCGTTGACCTGCTCAGACATGGAGAGGGAGGAGTACTGTAAGTTGCGTGTATGGTCAGTGAGTGTTGTTGATGTTCCCAGTGTGGTTGCCCAGCAGGAGTTGTCCCAGGCTCAGGGTGTGGGTCCGAGGATGATGACCTGTGTCATCTCCAAGTACAGTATCACACTGCTGCTCCTCATCCAGTTGGTGAGGGACTTCATTTCCACGTGGAGGTTTGTTCATGGTGTGTGTGGGTCCCTGGTGATGGAGTGCAAAATGCCACATGCACTTCCTACTGTGCTGGAATGTGTCCCCAATACACACCAACTAAACAGACATCAGGACATGCACTCAAGTAGAATGTTGCAAGTGTGCAAGCACTGTCTGCCCATGTGCCATGTTTTTTTGTAAAGTTCGTATCCATCAACTCATTAATGCCATGTCACTTTTTGTACACATGAGTGATGATGTGTCGCTTGAACTTTGACATGTTGAAACACAGCAAAGTCAAAAACGGTAGATGACTCTAAATTGTGCATTTGTACACCACATGTCAGACATGATCATAAACATACATCTATTTTTGATTTCAGGCCATGCTACACCTACTCTGGAGCTGGAAGCCATGTTTGAAACGGACAATGAGGGTGGTGAAAGTGTAACAAGTATGGGCCCAGAAATCATCCAGGACATATTACAATCACTACAAACTCCCCCTCCACCCACAAGAAGGCAAAGCAGCCCAGTGGGATCTCCGGTTGGCCAACAGGGAAGCACTCCTTTGCCACCTCCAACAACATCTGTGCCTCACCAGTCGCCAAACACACTAAATACATTTGAACAGCGTGTAGTGGATGTGCAGAGTCAGTTGGCACAGGAGGTGCGTAAGGGCATTGAGAGCATGGCAGGGACCCTAGAGGGAGTGCTCCGGTGCCTAACCTCAAATCCTGCCTGTGCGGAAACTGGTAGCACCACTGAAGCACCACCACGCACTTTGTTTGACGCCATGACAGAAATATCCGAAGTCATGCAGCAGAGGCACAGACAAATGCCCACCACAAGTGCCAGCTCTGAGGTGGCCAACACTTTGAAGGAAATACAGGACACCCTCAAACAAATGACAGCCAAACAGGATGAATACCTCACAAAATTGGCTCACTATCAACAAGATGTGACAGCTGTGCTTGAGAGCCAGCAAATAATGCTGAATGCATTTATGCGGTACCTGATGGGCATCGAACATGTTCCAGGTCCAACACCCACAACATCTGCAGTCCATGAAGTGGCTATGCCTACTGTGTTGACTGCCCCACTGGTCACACCATCAGCTGTGACAAACCCATCTGATGAAGATGAATCTGAAGAATTCCCAGTCCTCCGCAGAACAATGCGTTAGAAGCACATATTGTCAGTGTTATATCTTTGTAATGATTTAATGTTCTATGGTCTCTGTGCTCACAGGATTCCAGAGTGTGGAATCCAGGGGGCAGTACACAGATGAACAGTTACTGTGAGAGTTGGTCCTTGGATCTCCCTAGGGTTGTTACTTTGAATAAACTACATTTTCTTCTACAATCCACTGTACTTCAAGTCATTGCAGTCAGGAGTCGGATTTTCCTTCACGAGCAATTGTTGTCATCACAAACTACATGTTCAACAAACCCTGTGATCTGGGTGGAGTATATAAGGGTGGAACCTACGGAGAAAGACGTAGGATTATTTTTGTACCTGACCCGTAGGTGGAGTAGGAGGTTCATCCTTGGGAGTGCTTGTTCCTTGTGTTTCCTTGTCTTGGTCCTCTCTCCTGCTCCATGACAAACAGCATCAAAAGGTCCCTCCTAGACGCCACAGCAAAATCCACACAATCCTCAAAGTCGGTCACACTGCCAATCCATACACAATATACATTGCTTCATTTCCAGAAACAATGTTCCACAACACACTAGCTGCCACACTCCACTATGGCATGCGGCAAGGTAATACACCACACTGGATTGTCTCCTCCCTTGCAGACCAGAGCAGATGATTCTGCATAACACATTTCACAGTACAACACACAGAGTACTGATGCTGAGTCCCTCAGTGACTGTCCATCAGTACCTTTGTCTACTATGTGTACATGGCCCCACTTGCTGAGAACATCAGTGGACATGGACTCTGCATATTACCCTACGCCTAATACACCCAGCACTGCCTCTCCCTCACCAAGGTACACAACATCACAGGACACACCTAACCACAATGGATGCAAGATGTGCCAACAAGTATGTGCCTCAGCTGGACAAATCTCCATTTGTTGTCAAAAGAGGACATCACCCTCACAACAACCACTACCACATGGGACTATACCTGGGGGTACCCTGGGCTGGATAAACAGTTCACCACTCATATGTCTAACACAAACTATACATTGTACAGAACACATCCCTCACCCTGTCAGTATGGATACTAGTAGTATCCTCACCATAGTACTTCACCCTCTGCAAACTGTGCAAGAGCATCAAAATTATTGTCAACTGATGCATTGATTAGACCTGCCACACATCCATCATCATCATCCGGTTCAATGTTAATGCCCTCAATATCAGTATCAAAAATACCCTCCGGACAAAATTGATTGACGTCCAGACAACCGTAGGTAGACGTTCCCAGTGGCTCCCATGATTATACCACTACCGCCAGCACATACAGGAGCACTACTGCATCCACACCCATACAGATATGCTGACACTAAATGAGTTCACACACGCCTACACAGTCAGCCACAACCCTGGGCAAGCAAACCTCTACCAATGAATCTGCGTCTAGGCCCACAAGACATACGTCTGCAATACAGACCTAGCCATGGTCACATTTCCCTGCATCTACATAGCCAGCTTGTGAACCAGCTTTCTTTTCCACTTGCAGGAAAGACGTGGGTCATACTGGCCCTCAGCATTGTGAAACACTGCAAACATTGAGCTACAGTCTCAATACCAGGTGGCCCAATTAATGACGGCCATTGTGCCATCTGACCCTCACTTGTTGTGACGTTGTGTGACGCCTAACCCTGCCTAATAGTCATCATCCATCACCAAGGCACATGGTCATGCGATAATGCAGCATGCATCAAATGTGACCCTTACACGCCTTGTTCTGCGTTACAGGTACGCGCAATGGGTGTTGCTGGGTGCCTTGCCAACAACATCCATTTGTTTTTCACACTGGCCCAGATGTAATAGGAACATGAAATGGTAAGCTCTGTCCAGAAAGACACTGACCCAAGGCAGGCTTGACGAAGGCTCAATGTTGAGAATTATGAAGAAGTCTACTTGTCTCACCTTTATCACACAATGCCGTACATATTGTAAGAGGAAGAGCCCGTTGTGGTGATTGATTAACTGAGAGGTGTCCGTTCATGTACAAGTCTGATGGTCCCCGCAAGGCAGACACACTTGCCCCATTGTGCAAAGGTGACTGCGTTAGCGAAGAACAGGACATTGTACAACAGTGATGGTGAGAACAACATGACTGCGCTGTATCTTGCAGACATGGCACGGTCCTGCCCTCCCTCCTGCAAAAGGGTAGCGCAACTGGAAGGGCTGCTGAGCTCCACTATGGCAAAACTTAATGAAAGAGGTCCCACAATCTTTACACATGATTGTTGTTCACATCGGCTCACCTGAGACGCATTAGCTAAAGTCCCTCAAGGGTGAGTAATGGCCTGTATGAATTAGTGATAGTGTAAGAACAACTGGCTTAGAATAGCCAACACGTAATGGTAATCTCACATATGAGATAATTGTTGACATTCCTTGTCCAGCAAGGATAACGCTCACCCAGAGCTTATTTCACAACTTCATATGCCTACAAGTCAGAGTCATTGTGAAAGAAAAATATGATTTATTTGCAAAAAAAGTTCACACTAAATAAAATCTATGCTAAACTACACTACACTTATCAAAACTATAAATCACATCCTACACTAAGCTAATCTAAGGCGCTAACATCTACACTTATCTTGTCTAACTTATCCTATACCTACCTCACACATACTACACAGCACACAGATGACCCCCCCCACCCCCTATTCAACAATCACACATCAGGCACACATACACTTAAACTAAACACATACTAATTAACCTATCTAACTAAACAAGGATATATATATATTTTTTTTAAACATTTAACATACACTATACATCAACCCCCCTCCCACTCCTAATAACTTAACACTTATCCTAACACTATTCCTAAGTACTAAAACTATCCTAAAAACTATCTGACTACTTTAACATTTAAACAAGAACAAGGTCCGTAACTTGACAGGTGGTACACCATGTCATCCACAACAACCACAGTTCTTCAATGTCTTTATTCCTGCTCGTCCATTTGAGCAATGGTGGCCTTCAGGTCAGCAACCATGGACAGCAGGGTGGCCAGCTGCAGCTGCATGCCCGCAACCTGCAAAGTCAACTCCTTTTGGCCCTTTTCAAAAGTGTCCATTTTGGCCTCTATTTTGTCTATCTTGGCCATCAGGAGCACACCGTCAATGTCTGCCTGTGCACAAGCCTGTTTAGGTGGGGCTACTGCAGCTCCACCTGTCATTGTCCCAAGGGCCTGTGCAATGTTGGTTCCTGATTTAGGATGAGTGCTTGTCACTGGGCTCAGATGAGAGGCATGTCCAGATGTGGAACAACCTGCTGATCCTGCAGATTGACTGTCCATTTGGGGGTCTACATCTACATGTGAGCCAGTCGCTGGTCCTGAGTCAATGTGTGACCTTTTCCCCTTTTGCTTCCTGCTCCGCATCTTGGATGGGGAAGTGGGAGTTGGTGATCTCCAGGCCCCTTCAGCACGTAATGCATCATGTCGGCGTCCCATCTGTCTAAATGCACGACCAACATTGCGTATGTGTCTGTATCTTTCCAGACGGATGCGATAATGCCTCTCCTCCTCTTGTGACATGTTGTCTGTAATGGAGCAATGACATCCACATCAGTCTGCACTTACACATTGACACCTGTACACATGCACATTATGCGATCTTCAGAACATTTTGGCAAGGGCCTATCGTTAACAGGGCATCTATTTCAAAGAATGGGGTCATCATCATTGATTGTCATACACAGGGATGCTAAGTGATGTTGCGTAATACCTAAAATGATAATCACTGTACATGACATGTAAGGCATCAATACATATGAGATGGAACATTCAAATGCATTTGTCCTGGGCATGAACCCAATGCCCCCCATTCACATATGCAAGCTCCTTCTCAACATGATGCAAGACCATCTGTGTGCAGGCAAGTTTTCTCTAGGCATTGTAATTTGACACTTCATACGCAGATACAAAGCAAGGTATATGGACCATCAGCCCTGTATGCTGCACAAGGCAACACACATGTGAAAAGCACCATGTAAACAAAACATGGGCACATTAGCATTGTATTGGAAGGAGAAACACAGGTGTGCACTGCAATAGATTTGGGGACTGACTCCTATCATGTGACTCTTGTACATGGGGTGCTGCTTGGGAGTAAATATGTGGTGTGTTTTCACACAAGGCAACACACACTGCACAACACTTCCATGGTAGACGCTTCTTGACAGGGGACAACATTTAGACAGCATTAAGGGCTGGTATGTGGATTGACTATGCATGATCATTGATGCAATGCACATTTAAGCACATGTACATCATACCATATCAACTACTGATGTCAATAGGGAATTGTGCCGGTGACCCTTTCAGTAGCATAGGTAAGTGCATGATTGTTGGGCTAATTAATGATGGACTTGCAGCACTGTTCCATCCCTATAACAATGGCAAGTACTGACACACGTGGGCCACAAGGAAGTCGAACTTGTAGGAGGAATATCTATGTACTACTACAATGAGCATGTCTCATGTAGCCATGGTATGAATACACTGACTGTCACGTACCCCAAGGGTCCTTGCTCAGCACAACAGTCTTCGACATCTCCATGAGCACACTTGCCACCATTGCATGCACACACCACCACAACATAATATCTAATGCCAATGACACCCATCTGGTACTGTGCCTCACCCAAGACCCAGGTACAACCAAACACAACCAACATGAAGGAAAGATAGCCACTGCAGAATGGAAGAAGGTCAGTCAGCAGATACTGTAGACACACAATACAGAGGTTATCAGCCTTGGCTAATAAACTAGCGCCAGGGACGCCGTCTATTGGTCCACAACAATGGTCACTGCAACAACACCCACGGACCATACACCCCACTTGGGATTCTTCCAGGTCTACTCACTCACAACTAACAAACAAGTGGACATCATGTCATCCTTCTGAATTTTCACCCTGCGCATGCTCCAATAGATATTCAGGTGGATCACCATGGGAACGTGTGAGACGGTCACCCAGGCCATCATCGACACCCAACTGTACAAGGGGAATGCCCCATACACAGGAATCAATGCCAGACTTCACTTAGAACTACTACCCATAGTGAAAGCATCGGCACAACTCTTCTACGACATCCTTCACCACTGCAGCATTTCTACAGGCCATAATGACCAACACTGGATCACCGTCAACACAAGGATCACGTTGAGGCTCCTCACACACACACACACACACACACACACACACACATGACATGGGCCCAGAATGACTCCTCAAGGGGCTCTTGTTCTCTGATCCTACCGGCCACCTCTGCTCCACCAGCCTCCCACTAGCCACCATACCAAGGATTGAGTGCTCCACCACTGGAGGTAGATCACCCTCCTACCTGGCCACAAAGACATGAAACACCCTTGGGGCACAACTACGACAGACCAGGACCATCTTACCTTCATTTAATAACTGAAGACCTAACTATTTCATGAGTAGCACCACACCCCCTCCCTTCAGTGACTTGAGACCCTCACACCTGAGTATGGTGCTCTATGGAGGGCTAGATGTATTGTTTGCATGTGGTCTATTTGTGTGTGATGTATACTTACAGCAGCACAATTCGTGTTACTGTGTTCCATGCACACTGTAACACCTCATACATGTGACCCTAATATTTGTGTTCATGCATTTCCACATGGTGCCATTGAGTCGTTGACACTTCCATGCACATGTGATGTGTAAACAGGATGCATGCAAGAATGATGCATTTCAACTGTCTGCATACATGTCATGCATGAGGAGACATTGTGAGCATACAGACAAAGATAGTAATGATTTCACACTCACCAGTGGCCTTAGGATCCTTGAAGGACTCCACCTCTTCCCTTGTGTATGGTGGTGGCCCACCTACAAGTGAAAGACAATATACCAGAATGTCAGCGTATGCAGCATATTTCCACACAGTACAGACATTACATGAGAGTCAGTTGTATCCTCAAGATTGGTTTACGTGCGTCCCATGAGGCAACGTCAATCAGACAACAGTCTATGGCTAACTGCTTCACATGTGAAGCACACTCTTGCACTGCATGTATTACACACATGTGATCCCTTGTTTGTGTTGTCACATTGAGATGGCATTTGCTAAAAATCTGCACACTAGGTCCATTGAGAAAATATGTAATTGTCATGTAGATGTATGTGATTGTGCTTTGAAGAATGTATTTCAACCGTATGGGATACCTTCCTGTACGTCAATGGTCAAACTGCATACACATGTGTTGTTGTGTGCTGCACAATGCAGCTGCACACAGGGAAATATGACATACATGGATACATTTAAACTTCACTCCCTGTGGCGCCTCACTTACACCTCCCCAGGGCAGGCATGTGCTTTTTGCGCTGCCTCACACTCGTACATCTCTGGCCTTATCTTCATAGGGCTTGCGCCGCCAGAGCGTTACTTTGACACATGTTAATGAGTGTTGCTGCGGCGCCAGAAGACCTTCATTACAGAGGGCCCTGGTGCATTGACTAAGGTCCATGGATGTTGGTGTGAAGATGGCAAAGAACACACATTGCACGCCCTTTTGACACATAACAATGCATTGAAAGTGCTGACCTTTATCATGCATGATTATGCCTCAATGAGCGGCATAGTCCAGCATGGTGAAGATCAATCTTGCTTGTGCGTTACCACTACGTCAGTAGAGGCCATGTGTATCATGCCTTTTGTGAATTGCTAAGTCTGACAATTGCAGGATTTGGCCGTTGGAGCATTTCAAACTGACTACGTCCATGGCTTAGGATGTATGACACATTTTGCATTTACGGTATTTGAACATTTTTGTGAACAACAATTTGCCATAGCATGTTGGTACTTGCAAATTTGCTATTAGTTAAGTGCTATGGGCCTCATTTATGACTTATTGCCGTAGGGAAGCGCAGCAGGCCTTCCTGCTGCGCTTCCCTATGGCAAAAGAAAAGGCCAGAAATGCGCCATATCTATTAGATACGGCGCATTCCTGTCCTTTTCCCCTGCGCCGGTGCACAATGTGCTGCCTGCGCCAGCACAGGCACCCTTGCACAATGGTGCAAGGGTGGCTGCGTTGCGGGGAAGATCAGTTTTGTACAAGAAGGTAAGCCTTTCAGTACAAAAATAAGCACAAGAGCCTTTTCCTCTTTCTATGTGTGCTGCAGAATGCAGCACACATGGAAAAAGGAAATACGAGGAGAAATAATGACATTTCTCCCAGTTGCGCATCCCTTACGCCTCCCCTGGGGAGGCGTAAGCTTTTGGCACTGCTTCAGAGTTACGATTTCTGGTACATGTGGGGCAGTGTCAAAAGGGCATGGTTGTTGCTGGGAACGCCCCCAGCAACACCCATTGCACGCCCCTTTAACGCAGAACACTGCGTTTAAGGGACTGATATTTATCAGGCAGCAGTACGCCACCAAAACTGGCGTACTGCTGCCTGATAAATACCACGCAGGCTTCTGCGCCACGGAACTTCATGAAAAGAGATTTTTCGATGGCGCAAGGGGCCTCATAAATGATGCCCTATGTATGTATTATTTTTGTGTATCAAATTATGTTTCAGATGTAGCTAATTGACAACAACCTGTATTTGATGGTAAGTAGCTATTTTAGGTAAATATGCTCCATTGCACATTTTTGAAGGTGCCAGGTGATGCACACACATGGCCATAGTGCATGTGTGTGCATCATATGCACACACATCATTTTGATGGGTCCAGCAGGGTTTTTTGATAAACACCTGCACCCTTTGGAGAAATCACAATGGCTGATTTGCTATTACAGTAATTATTGAAAAGTGATTCCTATGTCCCTCCTGGGCCATGGGAATGAATTTTGATTGATCCCTTACTTACATATTAGACAATGCAAAGTAGCAACTATGGGAGATTATCAAATTCCTACAAAGTAGTGATTTTTCTTTATACATACCATTGTGCAAAGAAAAAAAACAATTACATTAGAAGCTACATTTATTTTTTTAGAAAGGGTTTGTTGATAGATATGGCCCTATGTCTGACTTTACAGGGGCACAAGGGGATCATCAGTGAGGCCCCTGTGGTTTGACATTTTGTTTGCTTTACCTTAGGATACCGTTGTGAATACATGAAATAAATATATATTGACTTACCAATTGTTCCATCAACCTCAATGCCAAGGTGGTCCAGGAGATCCTGCTCACGGTTTATGAGATCTGCCCACCGGTGTTTGTACTGTCTGAGGGTCCGGTCCACTCCAAACATTCTCAACATCTGGTACCGGACCCTCTCCCACCTGAGCTTCCTTTCTTGGGTTGGGTAACCCTGCACTACCCTGCCTCCACTCCCAATCATATTTGGGAGGTAGTGGAGTATCAGCCACAGTAGCCCCCCATACTCCTTCTCACTTAGGTTCCTAGACCTGGGTGGCATTGTGACAAAGCACAAGCCACGCTGTGTAAATGCCACAAATAAAATTTTGCTGGCACAGAAATCCCAAAAATACACAATTTGTACACTTAACAGTACACTACTCCCCCTATTACTAACTATGTAACAACCCCTAAACAGAACAGTAATCCCCCTATGAAAAAAGTTATAAAACCCCTAAACAGACAGACACCCCTTGACACACAAGACACAGTTAGACAAAACACAACACTACAGGCACTATTTGGACACACTTACCAAGACACACACTGTAAAACAACTGCAGGACAGGACAAAACTCTCAAGCACTTTCCAAACACACTCCTACACCTCTCAGAGACTACAAAGGAGTGAAATAGAAAGTGAAAGTATCATATAACTTCCTGTTTGTGAGCAGGGCAGGCTGGGAGGCTGGGTACATCATTTCCTGTTGCGATGCGACTCGTTTCCGCAAATGCGTCATTTTTTGACATGCGAATATGACCGATTTCTGTCGCATCGTTATTTTAAGCATGGTACACTGATAATACATTTTCCCTTACGGTGCGACCTGTTATCGTGGGAGCGTCATTATTGTGATGCGACCACATCATTATTGTGTTGCATCGTTATTTGAAGCATGGGTGACTGATGCCATATTTTTCCATGAAGGTGCGACCAGTTGCAGTAGAAGCGTCACTATTGGCATGCGACTGAAACCTATTTATGTCGCATCGCTGATTAGACGCCGGGTACAGTGATGACATGTTTTCCAGTACGGTGCGAGCTGTTATCGTGGGAGCGTCATTATTGTGATGCGACCAGATCATTATTGTGTCGCATCGTTATTTGAAGCATGGGTGACTGATGCCATATTTTTCCATGAAGGTGCGACCAGTTGCAGTAGAAGCGTCACTATTGGCATGCGACTGAAACCTATTTATGTCGCATCGCTGATTAGACGCCGGGTACAGTGATGACATGTTTTCCAGTACGGTGCGAGCTGTTATCGTGGGAGCGTCATTATTGTGATGCGACCAGATCATTATTGTGTCGCATCGCTATTTGAAGCATGGGTGACTGATGCCATATTTTTCCATGAAGGTGCGACCAGTTGCAGTAGAAGCGTCACTATTGGCATGCGACTGAAAACTATTTATGTCGCATCGCTGATTAGACGCCGGGTACAGTGATGACATATTTCCCCTTATGGTGCGAGCAGTTATCGTCAAAGCCGCATTATTGTCATGTGACCAAATCATTATTACGTGGCATTGTGAATTTGAAGCATGGCTGAGTGATGATATATTTTCTCCTCAAGGTGTGACCACTTTGACTAGATGCAACATTATTGTCATGTGTCACAATATTCAGTAATGGGGCATAGAATTTGTTTAACTGTCAATGTTGTTGCATATATTAGCGGCTGTTTTTTTGATGTTGGTCAAAAGATGCATGTTTACGCTTAGCATGGAAGTGTCTCAACAGGGACAAACCATGTTAGCCTGCAGAAAATGTGTGTTTCAATATTCAGCTGAGTCAGACTAAGACATATGTTGACCATAGTCACTTTTGGGCCTTGTGTTATGTCACTTTTGTGCCTAGAGTCAGCAAAGCATGGGTCAGTTTCAGACTTATGCAGACCTAACCTCTCCCATCTCCCTCCTTTCTCAACATTAATGTAGGACCATGTTACCCGATGTCTATCACACTACATCGAATCCTCCTGTCACATGGAGCCCAATCAAGGCGGCTTCAGACCTGCCCACTCAACAGAAGCAGTTATCTTGCCACTCTTGTACACACTCAGGGGCAACGCGGACGCAGGGTCCCCCCAAGCCCTCTTACTCCTGGACCTGTCGTCCGCATTCAACACAGTGGACCATAACATCCTTCTCCACCTTGGAAGACATGCAGGCATCCAGGGACCCACTCTTGAGTGTGTCGAGTCTTTCCTAACTGGAAGGACTGAAATGGTCCGCCTGGGACCCTATAGTGTAACAAATACCCCCACGTCCTGTGGAGTCCCACAGGGCTCCTCCCATTCAACACTCCTGTTCAATCTATACCTTTGGGCGCTGATCCATTCTGTACAGAAATGGGACCTTATTGTGTATTACTACGCTGACGACTTACAGATCATCCTCCCGCTCAATTCACCTCCTGCCATCAAGACGTTCCACGCTGTCATGATCCACATCCAATTATGGATGTACCAGTACCTATTGAAGCTTGAGCCCGTTAAAACAGAGCTCCTCCTCCGTGGACTCAGTCATGGCCACTGTGGCCCTCAGTTCTACCCTCAGAGCTGGGTTCCCCCCCAGCCCTGGTAAAATCAGTCAAGGGTCTGGGAGTCATCATTGAGGCTGAACTCTCCCTCAGGCCACAAGTGGGTGCGCTACTTTCTTCCTCTATGTACCAGGTCCGGAAGATCGTTACAGTCAGTCACTTACTCCCTCACACCGCACTTACCCAAGTGGTGTTCTCACTCGTGCTCTCACGCCTGGACTTCTGTGAGTCCATCATGTACGGTCTCCCACGATCCCTGCCACACCGCCTCCAAGTTGTCCAGATTCAAGCAGCCCGTCTAATTCACATTACACCCAGATGGCAATCAGCCAAACCTCTACTCCACAGTCTTCACTGGCTCACAATAGACCAGGGGCATCTTTTAAGGTGACCTGTCTCACATTCTAAGCCCTCCACTGGTCCCGCTCCACGTTTCTCAATTATCTTATCTGCCCTCACCGCACAACACAAACACTCATATCAGCTCACCGTCATCTGGTAGTCACGCCCAATACTAAAACCCAGAATTTTGGTGGTTGCACATTTTGTCATCTGCCTCCTGGGCTTTGGGATCTCCTTTCTCTCTCCTTCAAATCCTCCCCTTCCCTTCTGGACTTGTGGTAATCGCTTCCAACACACATTTTCCCTTCCATGTGCTAACTCTCGGCCACTCACGCTTCCTTCCTCACTTACTCTGTCTTATGGCGCCAGCAAGCCTATGGTCTCTGTGCACTCTATGAATTTCACCTATGAGAAGGTTACATCAGATTACGTTGCTTTTCTGCTTTGAGTCAGGAATGCATGTCTCAGATTCTGACGTTGTCAGACCTATCGTCACTTATGTGCGTGGAGTCAGGAATGCATGGGTCAGATACTGAGGTAGGCAGACCCAACGTCACTTTTGTGTGTTGAATCATGAATGAGGTTCTGAAGTATGATACACTAACTTCATTTATGTGCCTACCACATTTGTTTATTTGTGCAAACTGGTGTGAGCACTGAAGGCTACTTTTTGATGGATGGTCAGATTTTGACACACACCCACTGTGTTCCATGTTGATGATTGGAATTTTTCGACATATTACTTCTTTACTTTCATCATGACTTTACAACATACTAGTACTTTGTTGTTATTTTTCCTGCTGTGTGATTTCATTATGTGGACTCCTCTTCACCAGTGCTTTATTAAATGTCTGCACCACAACATATGGATGCTAAATGTTGCTTTTTGACAATTGTGAATGTACAACCTAATTTATGACGTATTTGCGTATAATATTACTGCATGCATTCCTGCGGCACTTCCCTACAGCAAGCAAATAGGGTGTGAAGGTGGTGTGTCTATGACATATGGGAGATTCATGTGCTTTTGATGTGTGCTGACGCGCAATGGGCGGCCTGCATACCTGCAGTATGTTTGCTGTGTTGCATGGAGGAATACTTTTGTACAGGAAGGGTCACCTTCTTACACATGTGCATTCATACCCTGCACACCGAGACACATGCACTATGGTGCCAGGGTACCTGTGTTGGCCAGACACTGGTGAGTGTCCGCATTGCAGGTGAAATTGCAAGCCAGTACAATGTAAATGGATGTGTGGGCTGATGTATGTCTGATGTCAGCCTCCAGACATGAGAGTAAGTGTAATGTATGAACTCCACATATGAGATTGTCATGCAAATTGCAGTGTGAATTATTGTCAAATAATCATGCACAAGGTACATAAGGTTGTGTGAAGTATTTTTATTTGTGCAAACACAAATGTAGATGCATGATGCGGATGTTATTAGTGACATTCTTAGAAAAAATTGCGCACTATCTGAGCACGTCTCCGGATGCCTGCTGCTGTGCTTGTATTTACAGGAGCATGGCCATCCTCCTGGTCATCCTGTGGCATTTCTGGATTCAAATCTAGATCATCGTCCCAGGGAACACGTGTGAGTACACAAATATTGTGCAGGATTGCACAGGCCAAAATAATTTTGCACACTGTCTCTGGTGAATAGAGCATGCATCCACCAGACTTGTCCAGGCGCCGAAACCTGGCCTTGAGCAGGCCAAATGTTCTTTCAACAATGTTCCTGGTCCGGCTATGTGCTTGATTGTATGCAACTTCCTGTGGTGTCTGCGGATTTCCATACAGTGTCATCACCCACGGCTGAATGCCATACCCCTGGTCAGCTGTAATAGAATAAATGAGAAGGTACAATGAAATGTTTGATATGGTTGGGGTAAAGTAGAGGCCATATGTTGTGGGTAATATTTCATTTGTCAGTGTCCATTGGGCATGGATGTTGCAGATAACACACCCAGGGACTCACATGCAAGACACCTTTGCAACATAGTTCTGCTGTGCAATGGACACATATTTTGAAGAGACAGGTAGTGTAGGCAAACCACTGATATTAACAGCATATCATTCCATTACATAAATTTATTTCTTAAAGTAGATAAGTATGTAGTCCTCCTATGCATTTTGGCCAGGAGGCCCTTTGTCATGGAGCGTTCATATCCACGCATTGCAAGGACCGTTACTCGGCTGTTCTAAGACCGGTGTTCTGTTATGCTGGTCTTGGAACAGCCAAGTAGCAGTCCTTGCTACGCGTTGCTATGAACGCTCCTTGACAAAGGGGCTTGTAGAAAAGTATTTTTGCTATGGATTGATATGCTGTTGATATCATCGATAACCCATTCACTTGAATACTTGTGAATTAAAAACAGAACTTGTATTGCAACTTCTTTGAATCATTTTCATGATCATGTACGGAGTGCCTCGCCAAGGGAATGTATTTGCAGTGGTTTGTGTACACTGCCTGTCTTGCACTTTTGTTGCTTTGACGGAAGCACCACCCTTGGGAGCACCCTCAGCTGAACAAGATTCTACATACTTCTTTTACTACCGCTGTGCACCACCCACATCCTTTTGTATTTTCTCAAATTTGGAAGGACATGCATTGACTCCCTATATGCCTCTACATGACCGTGGGCCTCATTTATGAGGGACTTGCACCACTGGTGCGTGACCTTTTGCCATTTTAGTTTTGAGGCACCAGCAGTGCATGACAGTCATTAATTATGGCCCTTCTATTAATGTCTATGTATATGCTATTACATGGGTACTCACAAACTTTATATCGGGGCCAAATTTACAGTGTGGCTTGTGGCCGAGGGCCGCAGTGGTGGGGCCGGGGTCAGTGGGGGAGTGGCCGGGGCTGGAGCCACAAATACAAACTGACCATGAGGTTGGACACAGGGCGCAGCGACAGACGCCTTTGTCTACTGAGCGACCAGACCTGGCATACACATCTCTCACACTCACTCTCTCACACTCACTCACTCACTCACTCACTCTGTCTGTTTCCCTTCCTCTCTCTCCCTCTGTCTGTCTCCCTCCCTCTCTCTCCCTCTGTATGTCTCCCTCCCTCTCTCTCCCTCTCTCCCACTCTGTCTGTCTGTCTGTCGCCCTCCCTCCTCTCTCTCCATCTGTCTCACTCTGTCTGTCTCTCTCCCTCCCTCTCTCGACGTCTGTGTCTCTCCCTCTGTCTGCCTCCCTCTCTGTCACTCTCCCTCTCTGTCTCTCTCTGTCTCCTTCCCTTTCTGTCTCCCTCCCTCTATGTCTCTCTCTGTCTCCTCCTCTCTGTCTCCTTCTCTCTGTCTGTCCCTGTCTGTGTCTGGGCCTGTCTCTGTCTGGCCCTCCTCCCCCTCCCTCTGTCTCTCTGTCCTTGTGTCTATCTCTGTCTGTCTCTGCCGCTATCTGTCTATGTATGTCTGTTTCTGCCCCCATCTGTCTCTGCCCCCATCTGTCTCTGCCCCCATCTGTCTCTGCCCCCATCTGTCTCTGCCCACATCTGTCTCTGCCCCAATATGTCTCTGCCCCCATGTGTCTCTGCCCCCATGTGTCTCTGCCCCTATCTGTCTCTGCCCCTATCTGTCTCTGCCTCTGTCAGTCTGTCCCTGTCTCTGCCTTTCTCTAGCCCTGCCCCTATCTGTCTCTCACACTATCTGTCTCTGACACTCTGCCCCTATCTGCCCCTCCCTCTATCTGCCTCTGCCTCTATCTGTCTCTGACACTCTGCCCCTGCCCCTGTCTGCCTCTGCCCCTGTCTGTCTCTGCCCCTTCTGTCTCTCGGGTAGTGCACACATACTGTGTGTACACGTCCCCGTCACCAGCCCAGAGACAGCCTCCCCCCCTGTAATGTACAAGCCAGCTAGTTTTCTTTCAGAATTTGCTGCTTTGTAGGGTCTGTGTCCCACCACTTGTCACATCATGGCACCCCCAGCAGTGAGGCCAACACCCCTTGGCGCCAGTCAGCGGAGTATTTCACAGCTCTTTGCAAGACCATTTAATTGTTAATGAGGCCTTGTTGATTTTGATCTCTTCTTAGCGCCCCTGCATCTCCACCCTATGCCTGAAATCATCCGGCCCCCATAAATCAACAACCGGTGGTGTTTGCAGACACTTTTGAATGAATTTAAATTTAACAGAGGTACATGTCTGCAAGGTCCGCGGGCCGCACAGGAAGGCTTGCCGGACCGCAGTGGAAGGCTTGCCGGGCCGCTGACGGCCCGCCGGCCGTACTATGGGTACCTGTGTGCTAGTACAACATTATTACATCCTCAACCTCATTTATGCATCATTACAGCAATATTAGCAGCATGGTAGCATGGATGGTGCATTGTATCATACTCTTTTGCTTACCTACAAGTAGTCCATTTCCATACTGGCCATTCTTGAAACGATCATTTATGATGCAGTTCCTGAAGATGAACGCATCATGGACACTGCCAGGGTATTTTGCCAGCACATTAGTAAATAGTCCACGGTGATCCACGATGGCCTGTACATTAATTGAATAGGTGTGTTTCGATTGATGTACAAATGTGCAGTTGCTGCCGGAGGAACTAATTGCACATGCGTACAGTCCATGGCACCCAGCACATGGGGTAAGCCTGCTATGGCATAAAATCCTTGCTTTATCTCCATCTGCTCTTGTGCATTGTTGGGAAAATGGAGGTAGCGGGGTGTGAGATGGATGATGGCATCCAGGACAGTTGGCAGGAATGATGAAAAAGCTGGCTGGGATATTCCTGCCAGTTTGGCGACTGTTGTCTGAAAGGAGCCCGACGCCAGCATGTGCAACACAGCCAGGAGCTTTGCCTGTGGCGGTATGTTTGTAGGCCTGTTGCTTCCTACCTCTAGCCTTGGTCCAATGAGTCCCAGTAGATGCTCAATGGTCTCCTTCTTCAGGCGGAATAGAGTAATGACCTCCTCATCCCTGATGCCTCTCAGGACGCTCCTTGGACGGAATAACCGCTCCTTTCTGCGGCGTTGCCTTGGGGGTGGGGGTGGATTTTGTGGTGCAGGGGTTGTGGTGGTATTCCTGCAGCTAGTTGTCTCCGTCTGGCAGCTACTCTCAGCATAACGACCTCCATGGTGTGGGTATTGTTGCAGCAAAGTTCAATGGCCTCCTCTCCTCTCTCCTCTCCTCTCGCTATGTGCCGATGCGTCATTTCCTGCGCGTCCATTTTGTAGGCGCACCAATTCCGACGCATCCGCAACGCTGCGCCATTTCCGTCGCGGATGCGTCAAAAGCGGGAAAGTTAGTAAATGCGGATGCGTCACTTTTGCGCAAATTTCGCCCACATTGCATACATTATTATTTGCGCGTCGCAGGGCATTCTGACGCAGTGGGTTTTGTGGCGCAGTGAGGTAAAAGTGACGCATCGCTTGAGATGCGTCACTTCATTAATATGGCGCATGCGGTGCGCCGAAGATGCGTCATTATTTTTGACGCATCTTCGGCGCAAGCTGTTCATAAATAAGGGCCCTGGTACCTACACGACTGAGAACTGCCCAATCACATGCCAATATCTCTTCATTGCCCAGACCATCAGAAACACTTGCCAATGACCATTGGTCAGAACAGTAGGGGTTGGACCAGCAAAGCATGGCCGTGCAGCACTGCTTTTGATAGGTCGCACGTACTGATTTGGGTGGGTTTTTAATGTTTATAATTGAAAAGGACTTAGGATGTCAGGTCTTGGGCTAGACGATTCCTCAGAAGGAGCTGTGTTTAATGAGGCAGTTACTAAGGAAATAAATACTATGAAAAAGAAAACAGGCTGTCAGATCAGAAAGGTGAAGGGTAATCATCCTTTCCAAGATATAGATTTAGATCTAGATTATGATTTTGAACCCCACTCAGGGAAGGGGCAACCTAGAAAAGGAGCCAAAACGTTGATGAGTGAAAGGAATCAATACATGTGGACTATTGGCAAGGTAGAGATCGCTCAAGGCAAAGCAGGCAGCCAGGTTTGATTAAATATTATTTAAGAAGTAACAATTAATGTGATACAATATTTTAGTTAGCTTCTACTACGTATGTGCATGCAAAGATCAATATCTGTTCTTCACCGTTTGTCAGAATTTTATAAATATTTCAACTCATTTTGCGTATTGAATTAAAGAACTCACATTTCAGGTAGTTATAATGACACATATCACCACAAAAGCTCAACACAACTAAGAGGTAAGATAGATTGCTACTAAAAGATGTATCATTTTAATTACAACAAAGCGTTAAAAGACAGTAGGAGAAAGTGTCACTATTGATCCCTAAGAAAATCACCAGACAGTTATCTGGGTGACCTGATGCACTGCACAAGTCACTCTAGAGAGTGTACATTCTATTAGGCATTAATCAGTCTAACATAAACAGCATTCAGTGGTAGTACACAATTAAATTAACGTTAATCTACTTAAAAAAAATTGCAAGTAACATGTAGGCTTCCAACGTAGGTTTGATGCTTTTTTTTATTGAGAGCTCATGGAAATTGTTGTAAATTTCACAAAATCCAGATTGTCCATAGATACATCAGTTCGTGAATTAAAAATCCCAATGAATTTCGGGCAATAACATTTGCCCTTCTTCAGGGAAATCTATAGAAAAACATTAGTAATCAATTTGATGTATGTATCTTATACAGCGGAAACAGATGAAATCTTACAAATTGAGTGAGGAAAAGTCCATAAAATGATAACAAACAATGTCAACAGCTCGTTGCAATGGGGAGGGGTAGGAGAAAAATGAAGTAAGTGAAAAAGAGTAAAAAAAGAAGTAAAAAGATGCCCTGTCACCATGTGGGCAAAACGACTCAGTAAAAAAAGAGGAGAAAAAGAAGAAACCTGAATGGACCAGACTAAAGCGGGAAGCAAGTAAAACAAACAAACGTGTGCGAGGAGCAGGTGACTAAGATATGAATGAACCTTACCAGCTCGAGTAAAAACTCGACTGAGTGGGGATCTTAAGAGAAACAGACCGCGCAGTAGGGCGTCTCTGGGTGCGTAGTAATGAGTGGAAATGACTGCGAAATAATATTAGAAACTGCAGTCAATGAGCAGAAACCTACTATGGGGGTTGAAAAACAGACAGTGAGTGAAGAAACTTCCCAAACGCTAATAGTAATTAGCTAGAAACAGGATTCAGTGCTTGGGCAAGAGTATAGAGAATCCTACAAATTCAGGAGAAAACAAGAAATTCAAATTGCTGAATAGAAAAAGTGCTGGGATGAAAAAATAGGTGTGTGAAAGACACTCACCTAAGTGTGGAAGTCGAGTCAGACGCTCACCAGACCAAGAGTTCACCGGGTTTGTCTGTTACCGCGCCGTGCGGCTACGCGATGTAATGATAAGAGTAGAAAGAGAAAACGGACAACCCCAGAGTGTGGTAAAGAGGCGGCCATCTTGAAGTTGATAGTGAAAAGAAAGGGTGGAGTATACGGACAGTACCGGAGTACAGTAGTAGTAGTAGTAGTAGCTTTATTTCGATATTTTAGTCATATCATAAAAGCATTACAGTACAAGAAATATAAAAACACAATACTGGCATTACAAGAGCAGGAATAAAAAAGCAATACATTTTTA
The DNA here is from genome assembly GCF_964263255.1 of Lissotriton vulgaris. Lineage (NCBI taxonomy): Eukaryota > Metazoa > Chordata > Amphibia > Caudata > Salamandridae > Lissotriton > Lissotriton vulgaris. Next base: position 1,377,831,636 of record NC_141695.1, read on the forward strand.
GCATTATGTTCTACAATAAAAAAATGTTAAAAGAGGAAACCAACATAATGTGGTTTAAGGAAAATCTCATTTGTGGAAGGATTTTGATAGCAGCAAGAAAAAAAGTACAATGGTGTCATTACAGTACATATTAATGAAGACTCAATTGTCTGGCGGATCTAATCCGCCAGGCCCAACCCAAGAATTTCGCCAAACAACAAACAAACAAGGGACGGGCATCAGATCTTAATATGCGTAACGCATCCAAATGAGATCTAGTGCCAAGATTCCTACATAAAGGTTTCAGCCACATGCGGCGCGGAGCTGTATAGGCTGGGCACTCAAACATTAGGTGGGGAACTGACTCTTGCCTATTATCACAAAAAGGGCAGTATGGAGTAGATTGCAGCGGTGATTTCCAACTTGCTGTTAACTGTCCTAGTGGCAAGACACCCACCCTAAATTTAAAGTATAATGCCCTGTCCCAAGATTTGCAGATCATGTCTAGATATGGTTCTCTAAGTGGGAGCTCCTTGACCATCAGAAATTCTACAGTAGATCTACATAATTTAGAGTTACTGTTTCGCTCATTTACCACCCAGGACCAATATAGCTTCTTTAGTGTCTCTTTTGGGGGGGCAGTTCTATTAGCCCAGGCGTCTTCAAGGCCTAGGTCATAAAGAAGCCGCTTAACTTCTCTAAGCCAACGGACCTTGTGCCAGCCGGATGTTATGAGGAGTTCCCTCAGGCCTTCAGCATAACTGGATAATTTTGGTACCCTCCATATTCGTGCCCACAGAAGAAGGGGACGTAGCCTCGCCTGTTCATTTATTGGGCGTGTGCCCGCATCTACTAAGAGTAGAAGGGAAGGGGTGCTATGCGGTAGCCCCATGAGGTCTCTGTGGAATTTGTTTTCTAGGCGCCTCAGGAAATCAGCGTTCTGCACGCCCCACAATTCGGACCCATACAGAGCTGCGCTCACCACCCTTGCCCTATAGATGTCGAGTACAGCACCAATTGGTTTCAGGGTCGAAGCACGTTGTTCCTTCAATAGGGCCCCTGTTAACCTCTTGTGTGACAGGAAGATCTTTTGATGGTGGGCCTGCCAGTTCATAGAGTCGGAGAGGCGGATACCTAAATAATCGAACTCTTTTACCCTTTCAAGTGGGGCTGAGTCCAAGGTGGGTGGAGTGACAGTTTTCCTTGGAGGGTTTAAGACCAGAAATTTGGTTTTGCCTACGTTAATGGCAAGACCCCCAGAATCACAAAATATCTTGAAGCTGGAGGGTAAGGATTGGAGGCCTATTGGAGTCTTTGAGATCAGGAGGGTGTCATCTGCAAATAGGAGGGTAGGGATTTTTCTGCCAGCCAGGGAAGGTGCATCTGCTGGATGTTTGAGCAGATGCTCCACCACCCCATTAATATAAAGAGAAAACAGAGTGGGGGCTAGCACACATCCCTGGCGGACTCCCCTATTTACAGGAATACGTGGTGTTTTTTGGCCCTGATCACCCCACCTGATCTGTGCAAAGTTACTCTTGTGGAACTTAATAAGCATGCTAAGTAGGTAGGAGGGAATGCCCAAGCCCTCTAAGACACTCCACAGCTGAACACGTGGGACCAGGTCAAAGGCAGTCCGTAAGTCTATGAATGCGAGATACAGACTGCCCTTGCCCAATACGACCACCTTCCAGTATAACATTAATAAGCGGAATGTCTGTTCGATGGTCCCCGTTCCGGATCTAAAACCAGCCTGGAAGTCTGACAGTACTAGATTATCGTCAACCCACTGTAGGATCCTGCCTAAAACTACCTTGCCAGCTATCTTCTGGGTGGAGTCTAACAGACTAATTGGGCGATAATTAGCGGGGTCGTCCCAGCAACCTTTTTTAAAGATCGGGTCGACCTCCGCGCCCCTCCAGGAATCAGGCAAACGTCCCCCCTTCAGAGCCGCATTTAGAAGTAGGGCAATGAGTCTGCCCCACACCTCCGGATTGGCCCGCATTAAGTCACCTGGAATGCCATCAGGTCCTGCAGCTTTATTGGCAACCATTCAGAAAAGGGGGTGATGGATCTAGCCCTGATCTTTGGACTGGGTAAGAGTGGTCTGCTTAATTCAGACACTCTGTTCATCACCACACCCTTTTCTGAATCATTATTGGCAACCAGGCACTTAATTGCCCTCTCAACTTCCTTAGTGAGAAAAAGGTGGTCCTCATCTAGATAGTCAACCGACACTCGATGTGGCAGATCCGTCATAGCATCTACAGAACCCACAGGAAGGGAGTAAAGCTTAGAAAAATAAGCATACCACGCCTCCCCCGTGATGTTACATGTCAGTAGAGAGTCGGCTGGTTTATCCCTGGCTCTCAACAATTCCCAAAAGGCCTTCGAATCTTTCTTTATACTAGCCATCATCAAATCGTTCCAGAAATTAGTTTCGTAGTCAGCCCTATCAATAGACAGGACTTTTTTATACTTTTTCCTAGCGAGGCTAATTTGGCCGGGAACTTTAGATTTCACTGCCAGTATAAGTTCGCGCTTAGCTGTGGCACAGGTAGAAGAATACCATTTAGCTCTACCCTTAGACATAGCTCTATTCTTGTCCCTAGCTCTTCCCTGCGGGACAACAAACAGCTTACTTAGTGCTAGGGTTGTTTCTGAAAAAACATTGGAGACATCAGAATTACTAAATTCCAAGGAATCTAGGCTCAACTCCAGAGTTGACATTATGGAGTTCGCTTGGGCCATCCTTCCCTCATCCGCGGCAACTTTGTTCCATTTTAACCTCCTCCCGCAGTTCGAGGGGACTAGATCGTGAGATGATTTCCATGTATGCGGTGGCTGTGTTGGGGTCATGCCTTGCCACGGGGGAATAAGGGTCAGGGCTAATGGGTTGTGGTCACTATCAGAAGTTGGTAGGACCTCCATATCTTGAAGGTAAGCCCAAAGCTTATGATTCAACAATATGTAGTCGATTCGTGAAGTGTACCCTACCCTGTTATAAGTATGAGCTCCCTTGGTGTCAGATTTGGATCTACCATTAGTTGCTCTGAGGTCGTATTCCATACAAAGGCCATTAATATCGATGGCACTCTGGGTCCATTTTTTGATTGGATTTAGAGAAAGCAAGGGAATACCTCTCCTAACATCGTCCTCCCAGATATCTAGGATGTCCTCGCAGGCTAGTGGCTCGAAACAACAATTAAGGTCTCCAGTCAGTATGATGAGGGAGTCTGTATTACAGGATCCAAGCTCCTCCTCAATTCCTGTTGAGGAAAGCCTAGAGCCACCACCCCTAGCCCCCCTTAAGTAGAGGTTAAACACTTCTAGCTTTTGCCCCCCCTGGCATTGGATTGATAGTCTCTGCAAATCAGGAGATTTGGTGGGTATGTGCCTTGTGGTTAATCCCAGTGTTATACTAACCCAGATCAAAAGGCCGCCAGAAGGGCGACCTTTGGTTCCAGATACCTGGGATGCAGGCACGAAGAAGGTTGTATAACCCACCCTGTGGCGAGGTTCCATGGACCAGGTTTCTTGCAATAGACAAATCCCAAACGGTTCCACAAACACGATCCAATCAGGAGTGTCGATGTTACGTGCAAGACCTGCTACATTCCAACTAAGAAGCCTTAATGGTGGAATTCCTGTGGCACTCAGTCCCAAGGCGGGGTCACTTGCAGGGGGGGCAGAGACAAGGCAAGACCCTCTTGGCCCCTGTGATAACACTGTAGCCTCAATAGCAACCCCAAGTAAGGTTGCGTTGACCTCCTCCTTAGTAGGGATAGATACCGAGGTGTCATGGGTACAAGCAACATTGCTCCTTTTACTAGTAAGCGGGGCCAGTAGGTGCGGTGTTAAGGGGGACAGTGAAAGAGGAGCTGTCACCTGAGCTGTATCTGGGGCTGTGATGGTGTTAGGATTTTCCAACCACCCCCATTCCTTCGTAGTATACTCCGATTGGTGGCCAGGGAGATAGATGCTGATTCCCACAGGTTTAATAGCCAGAGGTAAAGGGTCGGGGACCGCAGGAGGCGAGGGAACATTGGCAGGAGGTGAAGAACCAGCCGGCATGGGAAGTCAATCTACCTCTTCAAGACACCCAAACCTATTGGCTGTTGGTGCCCCAAACCACCTTCTATGTGGGGCTTGCCATTTGTCTCTTGCCCCTCCACGTGCCTGGTGGCGTACCAGAGACCATTCCCTCCCCCCGAAGTTTTGGTAAGAACGTGGGGGGTAAAAGAATGTTAGAGGCCTAGGTACAATGGCTGAGTCTTCCCCATAGGTAGTCCATGAGCATATATGGTGAGCCGTATGTGGGTCCTCAAAGGACACAGCTATACAATCACCTGGGCTAGATTTCCGGGAAGGGCCTACCCAAGGAACCCTACGCACCATTAAAATTCTACTTCTCATTCCATTTGGGATTGGTCTATTCACATTTAGCCAGTGGGTAACCTTATTCTTTAGGGACCAGTGGTTTTCTTGACGGTCATTCTCAATTTACGGAAACCTGTCAAGACCACCACATATGGCTTTGCATCAGGGGGAAGATCTATGAAGCCCCCACGGAAGTTACTTTTGTTTTGTAGGACCTGGGGGGTTGGACAATCAGCCTTATTGGCATTCGGCCTCTGTTCAATTCCCTCTGCACTTTGGATAGCAGGTTGTGTAGTAGGGTACCTCGGTAACTTTGAAGGGGGTTTGGGGGTTTTGTGATCATAACCCTTAGTTCGTGGTTTGGGTATTGGCCTGATTAGGGGTGGTACAAGAGGGGTAGTGTTAGGTATCGGTGGAACTTGGTTGCCATCTGGGTTACTAATGTTTTCCTGACCTCGCAAAGCAAGAGTTGCTAGGGCTAAAATACTCTTTTCCACCTCTAGGAGATGGTTCTCAATGTGTGACAGTCTTAAATCGAGGGGAGATAGCAGCTTTTTTAGGGTTTCCCAGACTATTTTGATAAAATCCACATCCTTTCCCTCCTGTTCAGTTAGTTGTGCCCCTATGTCCTCCACTGTAACATTACCCTTGGGAAGTTCCAATGTAGCACCATCCTCAACTACTCCTGGAGGCGTCTGTACTGGAAGAGTAGTCCCACCTTCTGCACTAAAAAAAGGGAGATTGCCAAGAGTAATTTGATGGGCCCTAGCAACTTTAGCCTTCTTGCGTGTGTAAGCAGACCTTGTGTTGCGTTTTCTTTTGTGAGTTGTACCCTTAATGTTAGTGCATGGGGAATTATCGTGTATCATAGTGATCTGTGGAGCATTAACACTTAGTTGACCGTGGCTTGGATCATAAATAACCGCAGTAGAAATTTGACTAGCAAGCTGATGAGAGGGACTCGGGGTTGGTATTAACGCAGGGGACGGAGGTAATGTGTAATGGACATCAGCATGCGTTATAATACAACGCAGGTTTGCCAAACGCTCAGGGGTTAATGCGGACGCTATGTGGCCCAAGGATGGTTTTTTGGACTTAGCAATATCCTGGGACAATCTTCTAGCAGCCTCCAAATCTAAGGAAACACGTTGTTGCATTTTGGAGATTTCCTTATCTATAGCAAAATTTGTCCTCTTAATGAAGTCATCTAGGGTCCCATTTTGCTTCACATTCCCCTTAGCAGCCCTGCTGCGGCTTACCCGTGTACTCATCTCCTACTAAACTAGCCAGACAGAAACATTAAGGTAGAAACAACAGGTAAATGGTACAGGGAAGGACGAAAGGGGTGGGGCCCAGCCCAGACTCTTCAGACCTTGAACGGCCTCAAACGGCCCGCTCTTTGCCCGGTCTTCGCCCCGGTCGCTCCAGCGCGCTACCGCGCAGCGGTGTCTCCAAACTATAAAATAGGGCTAGGGCAGGGGGCGTGTCCGGCAGGGAGAGCGGCCACAGGTGTGACACGCACGGACTCCTGGGCAATGGAGTCCCTGCTGGGCTGCTCGCAGCCCTGCCGGTGTGTAAGGAGGTTCAAGAAGTGTTCAGTTCCCCTCACGAAGCCCCTCAGTGAGTGCAGGCGCAGCGGGACCCGCGCAGCCGGTCCGGCAAGACGTGGCGCTTCCCTTAGGACGATCCAATGACGGCTGGCAGGAAAGAGGTAGGAGCTTCCACACAGTGCTCCGAGATTCCACAGGACAAAGTTTCCCGCTTGCTTGAAGATGATGTGCACTTTTGAACAGCCGAAGGGCGTGGCCGGCAGGGAGAGCGGCCACAGGTGTGACACGCAGGGACTCCGGGGCAATGGAGTCCCTGCTGGGCTGCTCGCAGCCCTGCCGGTGTGTAAGGAGGTTCAAGAATTGTTCAGTTCCCCTCACGAAGCCCCTCAGTGAGTGCAGGCGCAGCGGGACCCGCGCAGCGGGTCCGGCAAGACGTGGCGCTTCCCTTAGGATGATCCAATGACGGCTGGCAGGAAAGAGGTAGGAGCTTCCACACAGTGCTCCGAGATTCCACAGGACAAAGTTTCCCGCTTGCTTGAAGATGATGTGCACTTTTGAACAGCCGGGGGGCGTGGCCGGCAGGGAGAGCGGCCACAGGTGTGACACGCAGGGACTCCTGGGCAATGGAGTCCCTGCTGGGCTGCTCGCAGCCATGCCGGTGTGTAAGGAGGTTCAAGAAGTGTTGAGTTCCCCTCACGAAGCCCCTCAGTGAGTGCAGGCGCAGCGGGACCCGCGCAGCGGGTCCGGCAAGACGTGGCGCTTCCCTTAGGACGATCCAACGACGGCTGGCAGGAAAGAGGTAGGAGCTTCCACACAGTGCTCCGAGATTCCACAGGACAAAGTTTCCCGCTTGCTTGAAGATGATGTGCACTTTTGAACAGCCGGGGGGCGTGGCCGGCAGGGAGAGCGGCCACAGGTGTGACACGCAGGGACTCCTGGGCAATGGAGTCCCTGCTGGGCTGCTCGCAGCCCTACCTGTGTGTAAGGAGGTTCAAGAAGTGTTCAGTTCCCCTCACAAAGCCCCTCAGTGAGTGCAGGCGCAGCGGGACCCGCGCAGCGGGTCCGGCAAGACGTGGCGCTTCCCTTAGGACGATCCAACGACGGCTGGCAGGAAAGAGGTAGGAGCTTCCACACAGTGCTCCGAGATTCCACAGGACAAAGTTTCGGAGTACAGTGAAGTAGCGGCCATCTTGGAAAGGAGAAAAAGGCAGAGCAACTAGAGTGACAATCGCGTAATAGTACAGTTTAAATATGAACATAAGTATATAGGTACATCAGGGGTAGCCCAGCAGTAAGAATCGAGTCGAGTACAGTTAACAGTCAGTGTAAAGAATGTTATACAATAAAATATGCATATAGATGAAACAGGAACAATAAAAGAAAAAGGCTGATGTTAATTCTATACTAACAATCGACAACCTTAGTGATGAAAAACCAAAACAAATGCATGATGTACAGTATCACAAAAAACATGCATGATGTACAGTATCACAAAAAACATGCTAATTAAAATTTGTCATTGAGCCCAAGAGGGGTCAATGATTGCATGAACCATATCCGGTGTGTCTCTCGTTGGGATAGGAATTTACTCCTGTCCCGATCAGGTCGGTGCTCAATTACTTCAAGTACCCCGCATTTTAGTTGAGCAATGTTATGTCTCATTGTACGCCAGAGGTGAGCAATAGGAGAGCTGCCTGTATTAGTTCTGATGCGACTTTTGTGTTCTGTAATGCAGGTGCGCAAGGCCCGTTCTGTTTTCCCTACATAAAACAGGTCGCAGGGACATTTGGTGAAGAACACCAGATGGTGGCTATTGCAAGTGGCGTTGAATTTCATAGGGATAGGTTTCCTGACCTGGGATGATGTATAAGTCTACCAGTGATGACATTGTTATAGTTTGAACAATTCATGCAAGTCATCATGCCTTTGAATGTTACAGTTGGTTTTGGTGGTTGATTTAAGATTTCTTTCAAAATACGTGATCGCTTATAGGCGAACATGGGAGGTTTGGCGAACATCCCTTTGAAATCAGGTTCTGATCGTAAAAGAGCCCACCTCTCAAGTATAATGGACTTCACCATTTTAGATTGAGTTGAATACGTGGAGACAAAAACCTTTCTCTGTGGGGTGTCTGGCTTAATTACTTTTTTAAGTAGGCCTTCACGTTTGAGAGCGGAAGCCCTGGTGGCTGCCTGTTCTATCACTATGATGGGATAGCCTCTTTGCGAGTATTTCTGGTTAAAAGTATCAATGGTCTGCATGCCAGTTAGCTGATTAGAGTTAAAACGTTTAGCACGCAAGAATTGCGAGAATGGTAGGTGGCGCTTCAGTGACCAGCGATGAAAGTCCTGGTAAGCCAGAGCATAGTTACGGTCAGTTTTTTTTACATATAAAGACGTCTCAATGTTGCCATCTGATAAAGTGATCAACACGTCCAAAAATGGGATATTGATTGCGTCAATTTGGTGAGTGAATTGAATGCGTGGATTGATAGTATTGAGATCTAGGATATTGTGTTCAAGTTCCGTACGTGACCGATGCCATATGATAAAGATATCATCAATGTAGCGTTTAAACTCTATTAGATGTTCAGTCCAGTTCGGTTGAGACAGAATATGTTCATTCTCGTACTGCATCATGAAGATATTAGCATAGCTGGGGGCTCCAGAAAAGCCCATAGATGTGCCGTTGGACTGAAGAAAGAAGCGGCCCTTCCATTGGAAGTAGCTGTGAAACAGACAGAAATGCAGTAATTCGAGAAGAAAAACATGATTGGCTCTAACACTGTCATTTCTTAGAAGTGCCCATTCTATGGCCTCTATTCCTTCAGGATGAGGAATGGAAGTGTACAGTGAAACAACGTCCACTGTACATAACCAGACCTCCTCATCAGTTGGTATGTGAATGTTATTCAAGATGTTAAGTAAATGTGTAGTATCTTGGACATATGTTGAGCTGGATTGAACAATTGGCTGCAACAATGTATCGAGATAGCGTCCCAAGGTATCGTGAAAGGAACCGCAACCTGATACTATTGGTCTCAAAGGGGGATCAATTAGAGATTTATGGATTTTTGGCAACATATACAGACTAGGTCTGCGTGGAACTTTCGTGAAAAAGCATTCCTTTGTTTTGTTGTTGATCCATTTCATTTCAATAGCTTTAGTCAAAATCACATCAAGGAGTCTTAGAAAATCATTAGGGGGGTCATTGGATAGTGGGAGATATATAGAGGTGTCTTGTAACATGTCTTCAATTTTAAGGTCATATTTCGACTGGTCCATGACCACCAGAGCGCCACCTTTATCAGCTCTGGTAAAGTGCAAGGAAGAGTTAGATTGTAAAGAGCGTAATGCATCTCTTTCACTTCTTGAAAGATTAGAGGTAGAATGAGATACTAGGGGTAACTTAGCAATGTCTTGTTTAACCAAAGTTTCGAAAAGGTCAATGGCCTTATGCAAAAGTGGTGGTAAAAAAGTACTTTTAGGTCTAAACTCCTGGTATTCAGCTGACTCTGGAATTGATAAATTGGTTTCAATAGTTGAAAAAAAGTGTCGTAGTTGTAATTTCCTTGTGAATCTGAATAATTCTACTTGAGAATCTAAACTTCTGGCCTTATTAGTGGGGACAAAAGAGCCACCTTTACTTAACACTGCCATTTGGGGCTGTGTTAACTGTTTAGATGAAATATTCACAACTCGTGTTTCTTTTTTCTGCTTGGTTTTCCCGAATCGGTGACCTCTGCGGTTTGGTTGCAATGGTTTCTATGGGCGGTTGGTTGGCAGCTGGACTTATGGATAAAAAAGCTTTCGATGTGGTGGAGTTGCCATTGGCAGTCTCGCTCCCTGGAATTGATGGTACTGGTGGACGAGTCATTTGGGTGTCTGTGACTGAAGCGACACTCTCTTCAGACGGGGTTGTACCTGTTTTTTTCTGCCAGGTTCTTTTTTGGGCATATACCTCAGCCCAGGAATATACCTCGTCGAGCTTATAATCAATCGTATCACAACAACATTTTCTTACTTTACGTGCGTGTATATCTTTAGCATAAGAATCTAATCTGGTGTTAATGTCGTCGAGAGTGGTTGTCCATGATTCTAACTCCATCCGCTGAAGTAAGGTAGCCTGTAAGTCTTTGATTTCAGACTCCAAACTAATTAGAACCTTAGACAATTCTTCAACTATTAAAGCGAATCAGGTCGAGGGAACATTTATAAAGGATGGCGTACCATCTCTCCATGAATTTTTTATTCATTTTAAATAACATCGGTTTGATGGTCAGCAGTAACCCTCGAGGGATTCTGCTCGCTCTGTGATATTGAATGAGCGTGGTGCATGAAGACACTGATTGATTTCACTCCGCATTAAATATTCCAATTGTTTAAGTTGTTGCTGGACTGGACCTGAGGTGACATCAAACTTCCTCACCTCCTTTATAAGTTCATAAATGTCCGCTGACTCCACAGCAGAATAAGCTTTGGTTTGTGCTTTGTTATCTGTCAAATGTGCGATATCATCAAAAGATGCCATGTTGCAATTACAACCTATGAATCATCAATGGTGCAAATAATGGCCGCGGAGCAGGATTGCTTTGAAAACGAGGAGGGAAGCAGCCAGACTGCACTCAATTAAATAAAAGGATCAGGACTGAACAAATATTAAGCTAAATTCAGCAAAATTACATAGATGCGTGCAACAGGAAAAAAGGCCCTGCAAGCCTTTGCTAATACTACAAGAAAAATCTCCAGACAGTTATCTGGGTGACCTGATGCACTGCACAATCCACGCATTCAATTCACTCACCAAATTGTGGCAATCAATATCTTATTTCTGGACGTGTTGATCACTTTATCAGATGGCAACATTGAGATGCCTATATATGTAAAAAAGACTGACCGTAACAATGCTCTGGCTTACCAGAGCTTTCATCCCTGGTCACTGAAGCACCACTTACCATTCTCGCAATTCTTGTGTGCTAAACGCATTAACTCCAATCAGCTAACTGGCATGCAGACCATTGACACTTTTAAGCAGAAATACTCGCAAAGAGGCTATCCCATCACAGTGATAGAACAGGCAGCCACCAGGGCTTCCGCTCTCAAACCTGATTTCAAAGGGATGTTCGCCGAACCTCCCATGTTTCGCCTATAAGCGATCACGTGATTTGAAAGAAATCTTAAATCAACCACCAAAACCAACTGTAACATTCGAAGGCATGATGACTTGCATGAACTGTTCAAACTGTAACAATGTCATCACTGGTAGACTTATACATCATCCCAGGTCAGGAAAACCTATCCCTCTGAAATTCAACACCACTTGCAATAGCCACCATCTGGTGTTCTTCATCAAATGCCCCTGCGACCTGTTTTATGTAGGGAAAACAGAACGGGCCTTGCGCAGCCGCATTACAGAACACAAAAGTCGCATAAGAACTAATACAGCCAGTTCTTCTATTGCTCAGCACTGGCGTACAATTAGACATAACATTGCTCAACTAAAATGCGGGGTACTTGAAGTAATTGAGCACCGACCTGATCGGAACACGAGTAAATTCCTATCCCAACGAGAGACACACTGGATATGGTTCATGCAATCATTGACCCCTCTTGGGATCAATGACTGATTTGAATTAGCATGTTTTTTGTGATACTGTACATCATGCATGTTTTTTGTGATACTGTACATCATGCATTTGTTTTGTTCTTTCATCACTAAGGTTGTCAATTGTTAGGATAGAATTAACATTAGCCTTTTTATTTTATTGTTCCTGTTTCATCTATATGCATATTTGATTGTATAACATTCTTTACAATGACTGTTAACTGTACTCGACTCAATTCTTACTGCTGGGATACCCCTGATGTGCCAATATACTTATGTTTTGTATAAACTGTACTATTACGCGATTGTCACTCTAGTTGCTCTGCCTTTATCTCCATTCCAAGATGGCCGCTACTTCACTATACTCCGGTACTGTCTGTCTTCTCCACCCTTTCTTTTCACTATCCACTTCAAGATGGCCGCCTCTTTACCACACTCTGGTGTTGTCCGTTTTCTTTTTCTTCTATTATCATTACATCGCGTAGCCACACGGCTCGGTTGTAAATCAGGCGTGATTTGCACAAAATCACAAGATGTTGAGATGAGCTGTCCCCAGAAATAAGAACAGCTGCTCCAGTCGTAAGTCGTTTGACAATTATTTGGCCTTGTGGCATTGGTGCGATGAATGGAGACAGACGGTTACTTGCATGTTGTAGATTTGCCCAATGGAGCAAATTCAGGTCTTGTGGCTATGTGGTTGTGATGAGTTGGTAATTATTTGGAAATGGGTTGTTGCCAGGAAAAAAATCCCCCAGGGGTTGTGTGACTTCTGAAAACTACTGTTTGTGAGATCATAGACTCAAAGACTTGTTGCAGTGGGAGTGGGTGGGGTTCTCTGAAGGGGGCGGTCTTGCGACTTTTCAACAAACCTGTGTGTGTGTGTGTGTGTGTGTGTGAAATCTTTCAGTATGAGTACCCTTTGCGATGTACTGCCTAAAATTATGTGAGAGTGGTCAGAGAGTTCGACGATGCATGTTCCTCACTGCCTGTTTATTTCTATTTTCATACGCCTTTCTGAGTGAATCCTTTTTAGGTCTTGGCCTTCGAGTCATGTTGCATATAGTTTGTGGGCTTCAGCCTGCCCATGGGCTTCCCATTTGCTGGCTCTATTGTTGCTCTCATGTTCTTTCTCCCCATTTGTCCATGGTATGCACCGCAGCACCATGCCTCTTCCTGTGTTTAGCCCTCCCTGTGAGCATGGACCAATTACTATATCAATCCACTGGTCTCATTTTAGCATCTGTTTTGGAAACTTCCTTTTTCTTTGTCCCAGATCAGTTCACACGAGTACTCATATTTCGCTGCGAGCTCCTTTGTAAATAGGCCTGCAAATCTTGTTCTTATCTCCTCACATTTGCTGTTCATTCAAAGACAAGATGAAATGTCAGATGCTGTTTTCCAGGGGCGCCTGTTTCCTTTTCTTTTAAAATGCTCCTTCGCTTCAACCCTCGTCTTACGTCACAGGGGCATAAAAATGTTCAGGAAGACCAGCATAGCTGTGGATGGCCATTTCATTATTAGCATTTCTCATACAATGAAGTTCAAGCCAGGGGGGTGAACACAGTAAACTACATTATGATATAGCTGTGGGTACATCAAATTTCATTTTTTTTATTCTAATGCGAAACAAAATTGCTAAACAAAAAAAAAATCTAGCTACTTTCTTCAAAAACGAACTCTCACTGTTTACCAATAAAATAACCTATACTTTTAAAGTATACGTCAATTATATGTTTGTTCTCAAGGGCATTTGTCTCTTGGTTTCTCCAGGCCTTTTTTCTGTTTTTGAGCTCTTTCCAAGATGAATTCAGTTTTGACAAACTTGAATAGTTGCTGAAGATACTATAACCTCGTCTGCTGTCTCCTACTCCTCTCACAGGCCCTGCCTTGTTGAGGCTCAGCCCGGCCCACTAATCTACTTGTAGTTTCTATTTATTGTAAACCAGGGCTCTGGGGAGAAAATACCAGGGCCTTAACTGGCCATAACGGGCACCGGGCGTTTTTCCGATAGGCCGCTAGGGTGGGGGGCGGTTTTGGACCCCATGGGACCATTTTTGTTACCGGAGGTCAGCAATATCGGCACCCTGTAACAAAATCGGCCAAAACCGGCCCTCGCAAACTGCCCGGCTGCACTCCCCCTCACCCCAGGGGGGCGGCTGAGCACTTTGCCATGGCCGGTTTCTGTACCCAGTCTGGCTCTAGAAAACACCGAAGCGTCAGGTCAAAGAAATCCTGTTTCTGTGCCCCTGCTACATGTGCTTGCTACTGGCTACATGTGCTTGCTAATCGAGAGGAGACAGGAAAGATGTGTAGTCCGACAGCTGGCCTTCACTTTTTCTTTGGATGTGCAATATTGTCAACGGAGTGTTTTGGGGAGAGAGTGCAAATGGCCAGAAAATACAAATGTTAGGTCAATTTTTAAAGCAAGCAGAGTGACAGAATAAAAAGTTGGGTTGCATCCTGTCCATTGTTTCTGTTGAAAGGCTTGAGGAATTCACTCACTAAATCCATCTCCGTTTGTAATGCTCTTTATGTCGTTCAAACAATTCTTGCAGAAGGGCACGGTCTGAAACAGAGTTTTTCCTTCATGGAGGGGAGGTCATGGTTGCCAGTTTCTACACGGCGAGGGAAGGGGTCCTACATTTTTTACTTCATTATCATGCATTAAAGACCTTTCAAATATGTAAGTTCAGAATACAGCACAGTGTGCTCTTGCCCAAATATTTTATTTCCCAAAAACTTTTTTCTTCATTAATGCGCATGACTTTTTTCTTCATTATCATGCATGAAAGTGCATTTAAATATATAAGTTCAGAATATAGCGCAGGCTGGGTCATAGCGCTTTTTATATGACATTCAGCCATGCCAAACAGCAGCCAAGACCGATTGGCTTTGCCAATGTTTGTTCTCTCTTTATTTAGTGCCCCAGAGTGCATGTTTTAGTCTCGTTCCTTTATATGTGCCTGTTTGTCGGACCTTGCCTTCTTCTCCTTTCATGTATGTCTCCTTGTGTGTCACTTTCCCTTCCTTCCTCCCTAGTGTCTTCCGCCTTTGATCACGTGGCCATATCCTGATGTCAATGTTTGCATGTAATGCTGTCAAGAGGGAGGGGAGTGAAAAAGTGAAAAAGAAGGTAGAAGGAAGAGAAGTGGGAGTCAGGCCACGAGAGCAGGAAGAAGAGATCTGAATTGAAGGTGAGAAAGGAGACTGGTAGGAGGAGGACAAAGGTAGGAGGGCAGTTGGGTGAGCGGGGTTAAAGAGGCTTAGGTTGTTTAGTAGTATAAGGAAGCAAAGGACAGAAAGGATGGAGGTGAAAGAGAGTATAGGGAAAAAGTTCAGGTAGGTATTGGGGATGTCGGATGGGTTTAGTCAAGTCTGTTAAAATATTTCTCTATTGACAGTGGATGAACTGCATTCATTAACTTAACGTATATTAAGTGATGCATGAATCTCAAGGGTGTTTTTGCGTGGGCTTGTATGAGTTTGAGTGTGGGGCCAAAAGTCCCTTCTGCAGTAGCACTGTGGCCCCTGCAGGTGCTCTGCATGATTTTTGTAAGTGGGTGACCAGCAGATACCTGCCTTTGATGCACTAGAGTCAATCCACCCAGGGGATACTCCTTTCAGCATGGGTGATGACATGCCCATGCCAAGAGGTGACTCATGGTGGAAGCTGATTATGATGGTGTGAAGTGAAGGCCTCTTTATCTGCAAAGTGGGCAGAACATCAACTGAACATCCCTGGTAACTCTGTGCAATCTAACAATAATGGCCCATCACCCCTCCTGAGTGGGATGTGTGTGTGTCATAAATGTGGCATGTTTGAGGGGTTCGCGCCAAGGCTGGCAGTATCCCCAGAGTAAATGAAGTTCCGAGAGGGTCGGTTGTCATAAGGACGGACATAGGTTTGAGATAGCTGTCTGTTGTGCCTGCGCAAGTCCCTGCACAATTCACTGCTCTTGCCTTCTTGGGACATTCTATATAGAGTTACAGATTCTAAGCAGTGTGACATACAGGGATCCATCCTTTGTACTTACCTCATTGGTTCAGACCGGCTTGGGTGGTTGAGAATGTAGCCTGTAAGGAAGCAACAACTTAATGAGCCTCTGAGCAAGGTCACAGCCACTGCTAATACCTAAACAAAGATGATGTGCTGAGTGCCCACCCCCGAAAGGAGTCGGCTCTGGCAAAAGAAGACTCAAGCAACACATACCTGATTAGCTGAAGGGCTGTCAGAGTAAAATTGAAAAGGCCAGGCGATATCATGGGATGGGACAGACTAGGAACATTTTGAAATGCCTGTTACCAACACTATGCCCCCTAGTGGGTCCCCTCAAAACTGCAAGTGCCTGAACAATCCTGAGCAACTCATTGGGCCCTGTCAACTGTCACTTTTTGATGATATTATCTGGCCCTGTATGACTTCCAGCAGAAACTGTGCATCTGGTTATGCGTCTGATTGCACAAGGTATAGGACAAATTGCTGTGCTTCCTCTTTAGGACCAGACTTGTAGGATAGAGGGAAAGGTTTGCATAAAGGAGATAAGAGGTAGGCTGCCCTGTGTGAGGAAAGTGATTCATTATTTGGTGCAACCTCACCGTGTAATAAAGTCACAATTCCTTTTCAGGTTCAGTCTGGGTCGTTTGTCAAAACCTTAGCTCAGTCCTGGGTAGCTGTGGCTCAGAGCATTCAGGCGTTATCAAATAAACAAGTGTAAAGCATTGAGAAGTACCAAAACAATTGAATAAGAAGAAAACACAACACAATAAAAATAAAATTCCGACACCAATTTATAAAAATGGATTACAGTTTTACATTTAAACAGACACTTCAATGACAAGAATCCAATGGAGGGTTCCGTAGATATGAATTTTTGAAGAAACAATAAATCACAGCTTTTCAACTAGCGCAATAAACCATTGTAATCTACCACGCATGGTTTAGGGTTAGCCATACCAAGTAACTTGAAAATGGCTATAAGGGCACTCTTGCAGGAACCAACTCCGACAGGGAGTTAGTCACAGGGACCCACAAGACTCAGTTGAACAGTTACCTCACGGTTAAAAAAAAGTCTCCAGATAGTTTCCCGGTTCTTTTGGTGAACCACCATAAAAGTCAATGGAGTGGTCCTGACAGGATACTGATGAAGCTCAAGGAAATTGAGGATGCTGCGCCGGTGTCAAGGGTCTTCCTGTGGCCACCTCTTAGTCCACAACATGGACGGGTGACTTTGGCTATAGGGGTTCAGTGGTCAATGTACTACAAAGACCAGGTGAAGCCCAGCATAAAATCAGTTGCCACAGGTTTACTGGACTCCGGTTAAAGAAAAAAAACAGCAGTTCACATTACCTCGCAGTAACTTCCATGCCGAGTGACCAAAGTGCACTCCAACAACTCTTGCGGGTCCAGCAGACTCAGGTGGAACTTTTGAAGGATGTGGCTTGGTCTCCCAAGCTGCACCACTGCATCCAGTGCCGATCAGACTTCATGGCACTGGGCTCTCAAAGAAGTAGGCTTCTCAGTTTTTACGGCTCTGTTGCCATAGCAGAGAGTCAGCCAACTGAATTTTTTCCTTGGGTGGGAGACAACAGGTGCAGACCTTTCTTTGCTAGCCTCAGGTATAGTCCAGTCTATGGTGCAGCCTCTCTTTGCTGGGCAGCCCTTCTTCAGTCCTCCCTCCAGTGCAGATGTGATTTGACGTCTGGATGCCAGGGATGCCATTTTTATGACCACTATGAGCCCAGGGGATGTGGCACCTAACTATATAATGGTGAATCCTTTAAATTGTGGGAGGGTGCATAAGTTGATGAGGTCCTTACCTAGTGTGAAATGGTATTGGCAAATCTGTAAATGGGACTGCTCAGGCAACTAAAATGGTATGAGCCAGTGCAATGTTTCAGAGTAGCTCTCTTGCTTTAGTGCGCATTGTAACCCAGAGTCCAGAGAAGAGTGGGACCCTATGTTGTCTCCCAGGCACAGGACAGAGGGACTCTCTTCTTAGGACAACGGAAGAAGAGTGAATGATCATCTTGTGAATCACTCACTCAGGATCCGCGTAAGTCTCTATGCACACGGGAACAGGGCGCCAAGACTGTCTGCACAGAATGAACGCTTTCTTTTCTACAGAGTGGTTTTCTATAATGGGTAGTTTACATTCACTCTTTGTCTAAATGTCTGAACTGTGAATGTGCTCTCACAGGTTGTCTCAGCTTTTTCTCACATTCTCTTTTGCGCACATTTTCCTTTATAAGGAGTCATTAGCAGTAACTGCTCACGATGTGTGCTTTTACTCTCGCGAGTTTCACTCTGGTCACTAGAAGCTTGTACTTTAGTTGGTAATAGGTCTTGTTCTTAGGCAAGCCATAGTAAATTATGCAACAGGTGATCCACTTCAAATATTTTGGTAAGCTCTCAATGTGCCTTATTTTTAGAGTCGTGTTACAGTTATTTTGCCCCAAGAAGAATTTTCTCTGCTCCTTACAGGGCCAGACTGGCCATAGTGGGCATCTGGCATTTCCCCGGGAGGCTAGAAGGGTTGGGGTCGACTTTGCAGCGGGGGTTGTTTTTGTCACTGGGAACAGTTTTGCAGAGATGCTACTATATTGGCCCACAGTAACAACAGCAGCAGGGGAGCTGGTCCGTCAACATTGCCAGGGCTGCTTTGGGTTCCCACTCCGGCCCTGGCTCCTTATCATTTTCATGTCTTCAGGAAGCACAAATGCATATGCAGATCTCACCCCCGCTTCCTGCCAGGCACTGTGCACCCTCACCCTGGCCCGACCTGCAGGCATCAACAGTCACAGCTCACAGTACAGGCCTGCTTTCCAGTAGGCTATAGGCTAGTCAGTAAGGTGATACTCTCAGTCATCAAAGGTGCCCATATATGGTCAAGGTGGACCCACTATTTGGCCCTGGGGTGCCAAATCGCATTTTCAGACCATGCCAAGTACTAGATGTTTTAAGTTGGAAGCAGTGCTTAATTTGTCCAAAAAAACAGTGCCAGGGCTCTCATCAGGAGTTCACAGCAGCTTGCAAATATAGGTATTGCCAATAAGAGCATCAACACAACAGATAACCATCACACACCAATAAATGTGACTGTTCAGACCATTCCGGGCTCTCAGTTATAAGCATGGCATGGGCAGCAGGAATTAGTTCTTTTTAATGTCACTTGAATTAATAAACTATTGTTGTTGTGCTCATCTCTGATTCGGACAAACAGCGCCACCTTTTGGCAAACTGTCACAAGTGGTGGTGTTGACAATTAAGTGTGGGTGCCCAGCACAGGAAACCACTGGCTCAAATTAAGTACTATTTGGAAGAGACACCAAAGGTACCAGTTCACACAAATAGGACCAGGGCACAAGTCCTAAAAAAAGTAGTGGGGGGACGCTGAATTCACGACAGGAAGTGACTTCACAAAAGGTGGATTGCACCATCAGACTCATTCAGCGGCGGTGCGTCCATTGGGGCGTTGGGGCGTTGCCCTCCCAATGCGCACTGCCGCCATCCGGGACTGCCAGTGTGCCTAAAATTACAATTATTTAGCAACAAGTTTCTGGCCGGCCGGTCACCGGGCCGGACCAGAAACCATCAGGAAAAGGGGGGGTGGGGCTGCTCAGGGGCGCAAGTGCGCGTGTCCTCTTTCGGACAGGTCATTTTTCTGCCCGGCGGGAACATGCGCACTAGCCCCCCCCTTTGCAAACCGGGGGTTGCCTCATGCCGCAGCCCCCAGCCTCCTAGTGGGGCAGGGAGTTTGGCTGCCCTCTGACCAATCCTGACCTGCTTGATGACGTCTGGCATGACGTGACGTCACTCACCTGCTTAGTCACTAGTCTCACCCCGCACCTGCAGCCATTTCCACACACAGTGATGCCCGCTTCAAACGTGGTGTGCGTGCTCCTCCTGTCCTCCTGATGGTAACTCTTCCTGCCTCGTGAGCTGGACTACTACAGTACCGTTACCGTACTGTAACGACATCGCAAGGAGAACTACTGAGGTGAGTGAGTCACAATGGTGGTGATTACCGCCCTTTTTGAATTGTATTTGAAACCCCCACCCGTTACGTGTTACCCATGATCCCACAGCTGTACCCCCCTGAGAGTGCCATGACGGGTTTGGGCAACTGCCATCGGTCGGTCTGTACGTTTTTTTTTGTAATTACAGCGCTTCCTATGGCAGCCGGTTTGATGTTTGTACTGCCACTGCCGCGACTCTTGTTCCCCCCAGGACCAGGTGCAGTTGCCAGGGGTGTATGTACAGGCTGGGCTGAGAATACAAAGCAGCCATGGCGATTCTGTCTCTCACTGAGAGACAGAATCGCCATGGCTGCGTTGTATTCTCAGCTCAGCCCTGTACATACAGAGACTCTCACGCGCGCTTACAAATGAGGCAGGTGAGGTTCCAGTCGGCATTTTGTTGCATAATAATGTGGCCGGGGCAGGGAGGGGGGCGCGCGCGTATAAACAGGTCTGGACACCCAGGTATTGGTTACCGTCTTCGTCCTTAAGGCTCCACAAGTCAGCGAATCGATCAACTGGTGAAGTTGGAGTAACATTAAAAACGCGAGTGAAAATCGTGATTTCATTTATTGAAACAAAAATATACTCGGAAAGCCATGAACTGGCACATATTTGAATTTAGCAATCGATGAAAAGAACACACCCGACATAATTTCTGTTAACACAAAGCCCTACTTCCTCTTACCAGTCCTTACTTACTACGAGATGTTTCCAACTAGTATAAAAAAGTTCAATTACAGAAATGAAGCTATCAACGAATAAATGAATGAATTAAGCAATCTATTTTTAGAAGTAAGCTCAAAAGCATGCAGTAGGAGGATTTTAAAATAAGATAATCATCGCCGTCATTTAAAATGTCCCTGCTCTTTTCCCGCTCGTCATCTCCTTTCATCGGTAGCCAACCTGTTGATTCAGTTGATTCATCCTTGCTTGGGCTGGCGGCTGAGCCTTCTGTGTACAGGCTGCTCGTCGCATCTTTGGTCTTTCCTTATGTTCCAATTCAGAAGGACTTTGGAAATTTAGCTGCACAGCCTCTAATTCACCCACTTCAGGAATATCTCCACCGTCTCTTTCTGGCAGTTCCGTATGACTAAATAGGCAAAGTAGGCACTGGCCTACGGGGCCCACTTCTTTTAGGGGCCATGCAACAAAGGGTCGAAATGCAACTTTAAGTACATAAAGCAGAGAAATCAGATTCACAGAGCAGTTTGTCTCTTAAAAGCTCATACTGTGGCAGCTGTCAGTTTGTAAGAAAAAGAACAGTGCATCGGATTTTAGGAGATAATTTGTGAGGGGGCCCGGAAATTTCGACTGTTTAAGGGCCCCCAGAAGATTTAATCCGAGCAGGCCAGATGCCATTGCTCTGTGCGCTAAGGCCGAGGGGGAGCCATTTGAATGACAGGCTGAGGAGAGATAAGAACAGCCTGCAAATATGTTTTTATTTACTGCCTTTTTCAGGGAATAATAACAGCACGCGTACTCTGGTGATTGATGCACTTTGATGGTGAGAGCTGTGATCAATCTAGTGATAATTTTGACTCCTGCTAAAACAGCTTAGAGTGTTAATGTTCATGATGCAAAGCACAAAGTGTAGCATGCCTATCACAGATTTCTTTTTGTAAATAGCTCAGTGGGTTGCTGCTTTTGCCACAGAGATCAGTTTCTTGAACTTCATAGGTTACCATCCTTCGAACATAGCTCAGTGAATCATGACTGGCATCAACGTGCTGCATGTAAACTGAAAGGCATTGTTTCAGTTACAAAAAAATGTGCCTCATTTTTGCTTTCATAACTGCTAAATGAGTGCACTTTATTTACAGGTATTTACATCTTTTGTGTGTTTGAGGGTAGGCAAAGTGGCTAAAAAGTATACATTATTCTGCAACTGATTTGGCGCTCCTAAGCCAGTACGATACAGACTATGAGTGTGCTATGAATTTGTTACAATGGTGATGAGCACTGTTCAAATGAACTGATATGAATTTACACAACATACAAGTGTGGGGTGAGAGCAGAGGGTGGGTGGAGGGTGTTCGGGCACGCGCGCCGCGCTCGCGAGCTACAGTGCGGAAATCATTTTCCGCCGCACCAGGTTCAAATGTCACCAGCCGCCACTGGACTCATTGCCTCCCCTCTCTCACCTCTTGGATGCGATTGCATCAGAGAAGCCAGCGCGTGAGCAGTGATCTGAGTGAGAGAGAATGAAGTGGTGAAGCTTCGGGTACTTGTCAGTAATAATTAACCTGAATAATGTTCCTACTCCGCACAGGAAGTGCAAAAGGCAAAAACGAAAAAAAGGATAAGGGTTGAAACGTTGTGAGTAAAGGAAGCATATCACCATACAAATAAATGAGCTAAAACGGATTATTCTAAATCAATGGAAAGTCAACAGTAATGAAAAAAATCACCAAACAACAAAAACCAGTTGTAAAAAGAATGTTGACAAAGAGCCCGATTTAGAGTTTGGCAGACAGGGAGCTTGGTTGCAAAGGCGACGGAGAACCCTGCCCGCTAAACCCTTGGTTCACCCACGTCATTTAAAGACAGGGGCGGGCCTTAAGTATTCGGTAATAGAGCCCTTGTTGGGTCCGTAGACGGGATACTTCCTTCAACACCCCAACGGAGTGTGGGCCATTGAAGGAAGGACATCACACTATCTGTCCTATCTAGGGTGGACAATGTAAATCCCATGTAAAACCTGCCGGTGAGGCACAGGTTGCTGGACAGCATGGCTGAAAGTAAAAAAAAGGAGCTATCCGCATCATAGCGCTCTTTTTCCTCGACCTTCCCTCCCACCTGCCAGTTTCCTAGTGCTTCTCATCTAATCCATATATGCTAACATTGTACTCGGTGTTTTCCCATCTCACAGTGCTTTACTGAAATTGCAGTTAAATAATCAAAACGACATCTGGGACGTTAGAATGGTTGCTGACAAATTTTGGTTAGACAGAGTGAGAATAAAAGGTAGACTCCTTTTATTTCCCAGAAAATGCACACATTCTGGAAATTAGTAAAAACGTAACAGTCTTATCACAAAACGGGGAGAGAGGAATGAAGAAGCCAAACAGTACCAACCAAAATGACGGCTTCTATCAGAATCTTCGATGATGTGAATTTGCCTATACCATTCCTTGTTTAATCAAACACTAATGAATAAACGGTTTGTTGTCAATTATTCCAAGAAAGAAATGAGTTCGAGTGGCGCACGGTACCATACAGCCTTTCCACAAGCACAGCTTGAATGCAAGAGTCTCCCGTGTGGCTGGACAGGCATCGAGCAAGTTGACGGCTCCCTTCTGTAAATGGCTGACCTTCTTACTGGAGGCGAGCCTAGAAAATCAGACGGAAAAAGGAAAATAGTAGCGGTTGTTTTGCCCCAGGCAGAAAACCCAGTGTTCCGTCAATCGGTGCAGAAGAAACAAGCTATTGCCTTTTGCAATATTTGAAGCCATGTTGCACAGCAGCGTGGCTTATGTGCAGCATGGCTGAAAATTGAGAAAAAAACGATATGATGTGGCTTGCTTGTGAGAGGGCAGGGAGGGAGGCGTCTCAAGGGGGAGGGAAGGAGTGCAGCATGGAGGCCATAATGACTTCCACCCCACATTCACACCATCAAAATAAGAATGTGCTTTGTGGCCAGCATGGCCACATCTTAGCGCTTCAAAAAAAACTTTCATCCAAGCTGCACAGCAGCCACACTGGTGTGCACCATGCATTGATAAAGCCAATAGGTCGAATAGGCGTGACCTACTGACTTTGCCAAACATTGCTAGGTCGAGCCTAGTGGCAACACGCATGTGCTGCTCGCTCTGCGATACTGCTGTGGTATAGTATGGGAGTGAATCCGCGCCCCCTCTCTTCGCATATTTTTCATTGGCTTGTGTCATTGTCTTTCGTAAATGCTGCCTCCCGATTCGTTAATAGGCTTGTTAGTCCCTCCTTAGTATAGCATTGTCTTCATTTGAACCCTCCCATGGTGACTGGCCCCTTTACTTCTGTTGTTAAACTGGACCTGTTTTTTTAGTAAGTCTGTAAGCACTAGTTACTTTGTTGAGTTTCTCTTACTGCAGGTCAGACATGAACTGCTTCTGCTAAAACCGTTTGTGTTTTTTTTCAGCAGCATGGCCGCCCCGTAACACAGCGCCTGCTTTCAGGCACTTTAACCCGGCATTATCTCTTGTCTGTTTCAACCCCCCCAAGTAAAATGGATTTAGACATGATTTGCGAATTAAGTCATGTGAATTCCAGGTAGCACATACTCCTGTGCTAATGGGCTGAAGCTGACAACAGCACATCTTTGTTACATGTCATCTTCACTAAAGCCACCTGACGGGTTGTTTTCAAAAGCTTGTTTTATTAACAATACCACCAATACTACCATCACCAATGCCACCAATACCACCACCATCAATACCACCACCTTCACCAATACCACCACCTCCACCTATATTCCCACACCACTGCCAATACCACCACCAATGACACCACCACTGCCAATACCACAACCACCACCAACACCACCACCATCAACACCACAAATACTACCACCAATACCATTACCACTACCAATACCACCACCAACTCCAATACCACCACCACCAATACAATCAATCTCAACACCAATACCACCACCTCCACCAATAACACGACCACCAATACAACAACCACCAGTACCACCACCACCATTACCACCACTAAGCACCAATACCATAACAACCACAAATACCACAATACCACTGCCACCAATACCACCACCACTGCTAATATCACCCCACCACCATCAATATACCACCATTAATACCACCACCACATACCACCACCACCACCAATACACCACCAATGCCACCAATACCAACACAAACACTACCAATACCACCACCACCAATACCACTACCACCACCACCAACACAACTACCACCACCAATACCACCACCTATACTACTACTGCCACCAATACCACCACCAATACTACTACCACCAACATCACCATCAATACCACCAGCACCACCACCACTACTAATACCACCACCAATACCACCACCAAGAACACCACCACCAATACCGCCACCACTAATACAACCACCATCAGTACTACCACCACCACCACCATTACCACCACCAACAATACCGCCGCCACCAATACCACCACCAATCCAATACCACCACCATCAATACCACCGACAATACCACCACCAATACCACTACCACCAATATCACCACTAATACCGCCACCACCAATACAACACCAATACCACCATCACCACCAATACTACCACCACCACCAATACCACCATCACCATCACCACCAATACCACCATCACCACCAATACCACCATCAATACCTCCACTAATACCACCACCAATACCACCACTAATACCATCACCACCACCACCACCACTAATATTACCACAACCAATACCACCACCATCAATACCACCATCACTACCAATACCACCACCACCAATACCAATATCACCAATACCTATATCACTACCACCAATACCACCACCACCAGTACCAGTACCAATACCATCACCACCACTAATACAACCACCACCACCAACAATACCACCACCACCAATACCACCCCAATACCAATACCACCACCACCAATACCAATACTGCCACCACCAATACCACCACCACCAATACCAGTACCACCACCACCAGTACCAATACCACCACCACCAAAACCATTAATGCCACCACCACCACCACCAATACCACAACTACCAATACCACCACCATCAATACCACTAGTACCACCAACACCACCAATACCATCACCTCAGTGGCTCTCGCTCACTAGTAATAGCAGGGGCACTGTACGAGGCCGGAGCTGCAGCTAAGACCATCCCCACCTCCATCTCTCCATGCCTACCAAAAAGCACAGCCCGTCATGCACCAAGAGGTGAAGCCAGGGCCCCACTTCAGCTCGAGTGTACTTTATTAGGCCAAAGATAGCAATGACATTACGCAATGCCACACTGCACACTCAAATCAAGGAGAGGGCAGGAAATAGCCCCCCTCTTGCTCTTCCTCCTGAGCCGCAATAGTCTAATCACAGGGCAAAAGGTGTTGGATCGCTTTGTTAGTGTTTATAGCTCGTATCATATGTAACTCTCACTTCACACTTTGGGGTCGATTGCGATTCGTGAAAAACCGCTCCGAATAGCCATAAGGAGCGGTTTTCCCGTACGAATCATACCCTGCAACGGCCATCGTACATACGACGAAGTACGATTTGTACCAGGAGCTGGACTCCGTACGAATCGTACAGAGACCGTACGAATCAAATCCCCGTACGAATCTCCCTCGGAACCCGCTGTACGCGACATCTGTACAGTTCGCGGCTGCTTTTTCCGACCCGGCAAGTTCGATTCGTGTGGGGTACGCACCGTACAACGCTTTTTCTACGGGAGCTGAAAACGTCTGGAGAAGCAGAGTTTGCCTCAAAACAGGTACGGAACGCCCCCCGGGTACGGTGCGTACAACCCTTGATCACAGGGGTATGGTGTGTACCCCTGCGATCATGGGGTGTACGCACCGTACCCCGCGATCATGGGGTGTACGCACCATACCCCATGTTTGCTGGGTGTACGGTGCATACATCCTGTGATCGCGGGGTATGGTGCGTACAGGCCATGATCGCAGGGGTGCACACCGTACCCCTGCGATCATGGGGTGTACGCACCGTGTGGTGTGTATGGGATTGTGTGCTTTTCTGTACGAATCGCCCATACCTGACGTGGACCGTACGAATCGCGTCCTCATACCCCGGTCCCGATCGTACTCATCGGGTCGTACGGCATGTGTACGAGTCGTGCGGTTCGCGGTTTCAGCCTTGCAATACGTACGGATCGCGACGATTCGGACGGATTAACGAAATACGGATCATACTACGCGACTTGGACAGACAGGTACGATTCGTACGGAGAGGGCTCCGGATACAAATCATGTGGACGTTTCTTTTCCAGGATCGGAATCGGCCCCCTTGTGTCTGTGGAATTTACAACACTTACACATCTTCTTCACTGCACTATTTATCACTACTTTGAAGACGTTGCAGGGCGGTCTCTTCCTCTGATATTTTACAATCCAACAAGCAGTCGGGAAGGCCCCTTATTGCAATGCAATAGGTCTCGCATTTGCAAGAGTTTAAGCTATTAGTATTTAAATGACAATGCCTTTTAATTATGTTTTAAAGCCCAAAACATAAATAAAAGGCATTGCCGTTTACAATGCCAATAGCTCAAACTTGCGTGAATGAGAGACCTATTGCTTTGCAAATGCTTGTTTTTTCTTGTGGGACAGGAGAATGAGAGGGGAATCAATAAGGGGTAGGACGGACAAGGAACAACAGGGATAAGGTGACCAGGTGTCCCGGATTTGCCCAGGCAGTCCCAGATTTTTACCAGCTCGCCCAATAGTTTTCAGGAAATTTAGCTCATGTCCAGGTTTTTAAAGAGGGTCAAATGAAAACGGCGGGAGGTGCTTTTGATGTTTTACACAGCAGGGATAGTTAGGAATTGTTTCAAGAAAAAAATGTAATTAGCAGGCAAGTTACTGTGTTTAAAAAATGCATTTTATGTCGTGAAATTCTCTGCTGAGGAGCTGTCATTCTGTGCGCTCTCTTTAAGTAAAATTGTAGTCCTTCTTTTATGTTTGTTATATATCCCGGTTTTTGGCTTTAAAATTCTGGTCAAACTAAACAGGGACAAGCATCAACCGGAGCAAGAGGATGGGATAAGGAAACAACAATGGGGCAACTGCAAGCAAAGCAAGACAGGAGGGGAGGGTAAGGCTGAATCAACTACGCAGGCAAGCAAAAATGTGGGATGGCAGGGGGGAATCAAGAACACGAGATGGAAGGGTGGGAGGGACGTGCACAACACGGGAGAAGGCAAGCAACAGAATGGAAAGTAAAACAACATGGGGAGGATGGGAGAGGTAATCAACAGCAATGCGAAGCAACAATGCAGGGTGAGAGGAAGAAGGCAGTAGAGCAGATTGGAGATGGAAGATTGCCTCCAAACATATCCACTCATATGGATTGCTGCAACTAAGAAAACAGTAACTCTGAAAGTGGGAGCAGTGGAAGGACACTCGCCAAGGAAGCGGTACTTAGGCCATATTTCAAGGGAGGGTCAAAAACACGAAAAGAAAGTAAAGCCAGCAAGTGCTGACCAAAGTGATGCAAGGAAAAGAGAGTGAAAATGAGGCCAACCAATGGTAAAAAAAATGGGTGGGCTCTAAGCCCCCTGTGGGTCTATAGAATGCCCCGCAAACAACAGAACATGGGCTGTCTCAGGCAAGAATTAAAAGTAGCTAAGTGCACCTGAATCTTTTCTATCATGCTCTCCTCAACACATCATGCCTGTGCACAGCGATACATGCTGTACCAATTATGGAGAATGTCTTCAAACCTCAAGGCCTTCAACAAAATGGATGTGAGGAACCCCTATCAATCCAAATGCTTCTCTACCCAATTCCAAAGTAAGATAAACACACACAAATTTGCTGGTGAAAGGTTTAATCATAGTGCTTCTGAATGATTGCATGAACCAATGTTTTCCAACCATCAAAGCTTGAAAATGGATAGAGTGTTATTAGCTCACACATCATTAAATAGTTTACAAGTGAATGCATAGATACAAGCAAAGGAATACTTTAAGTTCAAGTGCCTAAAGCATAGTGGAGGAAAAGGGGATTGCCATTTTTGAGCAGAGATGAATTAATCCAAGTTCATAGCAAGACCATCATGATCTGTCCATGTAATATTGATATCATATATTTAATCACTGTAAAATCTATCCCAAGTGTGCTGTTAGTTTGCAGGAACAATAGTTGTGAAAAATGATGCTTTCTACGAACATGTGCACAATTTCACATTGGGTATTGCAGTATGATAACTCATTGCATGTTATATTGTGATCATAATTCATCCAAATCATGCCTCAATGGGCTACTTGAATTATCTTCGGGTCATAGTTTATGTATTTTTTTTTACTCCAACACATCAAATATACATATGAAAATCCATAAGAAAATTGGGAGATAACTTATCACGGTGAAATGCACAAAAATCAATATCAGACAATCATTTGACATGAATATCGTTTCAAGAATATCATCACTACAACGTATCATGGACAGAATATTGAAAGAAAGTAGGAATATTGTTTTCTATAAATATAATTTTAAAACTGTTATAGTATTAAATATATTTTACACTAAAAAAAATTGTTGTTTAATTCATTTAATATATAGTAGTCACTATATTAATTGTACATGTTCGTTTTATTATTGTAATTATTATACATTTTGAAAGTGTAGTTTCTAATTTTATATGTGTATATTTTATACTTTAATTAGTAATTTATAATGCATTAGTTGGCTAGTGAGTTTGTAAAAGGTAAATTTACTATTCCCACCCCAATGAGTGTAACAGTAGGGAAAGTGTTGGATAGCAGAAAAGTAAAATTTACTATTCCCACTACGATAAGTGCAACTGTAGGGAAAGTGTTGGATAGCGGAGGGGTACAATTTACTAATCCCACTCCAGTCAGTACAACAGTCGGGAAAGTGTTGAATTGCGGAGAGGTAAAATGTACTATTCCCACTCCAATAAGTTCAACAGTACGGAAAGTGTTGGATAGCGCAGGAGTAAAATGTACTATTCCCACTCCATTCACTACAACAGTAAGGAAAGTGTTGGAATGTGGAGGGGCAAAATGTACTATTCCCACTCCAGTCAGTTCAACATTAAAAACAACCAAAACATTTTCAACAAAATAAAATTATTTTAAAAACAAAGTAAATAAAAATATATATAAATATATTGATACAAATAAAAGAAAAATATATTTAATATTTAAAATTGTAAAAAAGAAAAACATATTACAATGGTAAATACATATCACAAATACCTACAAATATTAATATAAATACAATACAAAAATAATTTTCATACAAATAATAATTTTTATTTAGAAATGATCATTAAAACATTAATTATTACATACGTTTAGTTTAGTTACTTCACACCCTATAACACAACAAAACTTACAACCTGCACCCCAAATATTATTTACAGTATTGATATAAATATTCATCAACAAAATCATTTTAATTAAGTCAAGTCAAGTATAACTTTATTCGGTTAAATTAAAACCATCAAAGTGCATATCACGAAACATTTCAATGCAGTCAATTCATAAATACATTATTTCTTATTTCATAGTATTGCACAATTTATAAAACCCTTCATATATAACAAAGTCCTATCCAACACACTAAGTCCTAAGTTAATAAATACAAATAATAAGACTGCAGTTATCAAAAATATCTACTATTTAATAAATACATTCATTTGAGACGTAATCCTATTATGCAATCATCAGCCTGTTCCTACACCTAATGGTGCCTGTTAAATAGCTGGCAACCCTAAAGCACACCACAGGCGATACCAACATTTGTAAGTATGCTAGCGCTGGTCTAACTTTTTCAAAGTTTTGACCTTTTAGGGGGGGGATAATGAGTTTCCTGCGTAACGAGTCATAGAACTCACAGAAAAATATGGTATGAAGAATATTTTGGTCTGAGAAGTTGTCAAAAGGACAAGGTCTTAGCGAACCTTTTTTAAAAAACCCTTTCGGAAAGGCCAGTAGCCAAGGACCCATGTTATGCTTGAATCTAACTAAGACAAACAGGTGATAAGGCCTATTTATATATGTTAGCTATGGTTGTAGCTTACTACCTATGCTCAATGTGACAAAACTTCTCACTGTGGTTTCACTAGTTCCCTTTCCTCCCTACACAGCATAGATCTATTAAAAAAAACAGCTTCAAGTCTTTAATCGCTGGTTTGGCCATGGCTCTTGGGCTTAAAAATAGTTCAGGGCATCCAAGAATAGCCATTTGAGACTTGATGTAGCGAACCCAAGGTATATCTAGACCCTTGTCTAGCAAGATACAGTCTTGTATGATCAACCTGGTTTAGGTTAGGTAACGGTTGGGTCTAGATTCTTAGCCAGCACATTATGGGAGCAACCACAATCTGATCTGAGATAAAGCCCACTCCAAGATCCTCATGGATGTTAAAAATAGGGGTAGAGGCCGGGACCGATAGTAGTTTACGAAAAAATCCATTTTCTACTGCCTGGATATCGCCCATCTCTAAATAGCCCCATAAGTCACTCCCATAAGTCACCATTGGAACGCACTTGGCATTATACATTTTTAGGAGAGCAGGGAGTGGTTTCGATCCAATTCTTTTTGCGAATTCGATAATGGCCCCCAAGGCTCGGGCTAAAATTTTCCTTTTATGCATAAGCTAAATAACCCAAGAGCGATGGTCGTCAAAAAGAACCCCCAAATAAGGGAAGGCAGGCACCTTTGTTAACTCTGTGTTCTTACAATAGAATTTAACCTTCCTTGCTCTAACAGAGCCGATGGACATAGAATGGGACTTCTTAAAATTCGTAACCAGATATAGAGAGTCCATAAAATCAATGAAACAATTTAAAAGAGTTTGAAGCCCTCTTGAAGTCCTTGCCAGCAAAACCGCATCATCTGCGTAAAGCAGAGCTGGGATCATTTTTGTACCGGCCCTTGGGATATCTTTACAACTGGAAATTAAAGCGGCCCCTAAATTATTAATATAGAGGTTGAACAGGGGTGCTAAAATGCACCCCTGTCTCGCCCCTCTTTTGATGGGCCAAGGATCGGTGAGACTGCCATCTTTGTTATAACGCACAGAAGCTGTGGTGTTCTCATGCATGGTCGCCAAGAATGAGATCAAATCTACATCTAATCCCATTCCATGGAGTATCGCCCATAGCTTTGATCGGTTTACAAAATCAAAGGCAGAGGACAAATCCATAAATGCCAGGTGCAGACCCCCCGCTTAGCGACTGTATACTTTCCAATTATTAAGTGGAGATTAAGACATTGACCCACGGTACCTTTGCCCTGCCTAAACCCATATTGGAGATCTGAGATGATATTGTTTTGATCCAAACAATCCGTTAATCGGGCAAGGACAACATTCCCCATGATTTTGGCTGCGAGGTCCAAGAGAGATATTGGCCTATAACATGCCGGGTCATCTCTTGGCTCCCTTTTTAAAGATCGGATTAATAACTGCTTTGGCCCCAGACAGGGGAAAGCCAACCTGGACAGCTGCATTAAAAACCTGAGTTAAGATTTTAGACCATAAAATAGGATCCGCTCTAAAAAGGTCAGCTGGAACGCCGTCTGGGCCCGGCGCTTCCCCCCTTGATATTGACCCAATTGCTTCTATTACTTTGTACTTAGTAAAATACAAAGAGGACGAAACACACCCACTGTCCACTATCGAACCTGGAGAACCTTGCCTAACATCACTGTAAACACCCCCAAAGTGTTGTACCCATTTTTCCGGGGGGATGTGACAGTCTGAAACAAGATCAGCTGATTTGTCAAAGATGGGGCTATTCACCATGCTCCAAAACCTGGAGCTGTTTGATAAAACACTAGCTTGGCTAAGTTCTTCCCAGGCCATCTCTCTTAAATGTTTCTTCCTGCTCGCCACAACACGTTTGTATGCCTTCCTTGCATCCCTAATCCTATCTACACCTCTTGGTTTCCCCTTAAGCTCATCCATGAGACCTTTGTGAGCTCTTGTGCAGGTATCGTCAAACCATTTTGTAATTTTTAAAGGCCTAATTATATGGGGAAATGTCAAGTTAGCCAACACTTGTTTTGTAATACGGTCGAAGCATCCAAGACAATTACTGGATCAGCGGCATGGTCTGTACGGATGTATGACGTTACTCCGCATACTTTTACTCCGCATACCGTTACAACGCGACTTTTACGACGCATACCATTACAACGCATAGCGCTTTGAGGTGCTGGATAGTGGTAAGTATAATTTACTATTCTAACTCCAGTCCCCGTGGACCCTAGGGAAGGTGTTGGATAGTAAATTATACTTATTCCCTATCCTAGAGCGCCCCCCAGCGCAATGCGTTGTAATGGTATGCGGAGTAAAAGTCGCGTTGTAATGGTAGTGCGGAGTAAAAGATGCGTTGTAACGGGTGTATACCGGTCTGTACAGATACCGAACTCCTCTGTGCAGACACCGGTTAAGGTTTCAATAAAACTGTCCGGGGTAATTGAATCCCATCTTAGCCGGCGTGCTTGATCTTTTGGCACAATATTACAGTTACTTATGTGGGCCAAGAGGCTAACTTTACCCCTAGCACAGATATTGAGGTTCAATGTCAGTGGGTTGTGATTACTTAGGCAATTGTCCGTTACCTCAAATATACCTAAGTGGTCCCTCATAGAACCGGAGACTAGGATATAGTCAATGGTGCTATGGAGGCCATGGCCAATATATGTGGGTATTGGGGATGACGTGGACCGCTGAATTGGGCAGATCAAAATATGGTCAGATAAAAGACTCTCTAGATAGATTCCCGAAGGAGAATGATCAAAATGCGTTATCCCTTGCGGGGAATATTCCTCATCTAATTTAAAAACAATCAATCGGACATACATGAATATTAAAATCAGTCAGTCAAACCACTTTATTCGATTAATTAAAATCATAAAAGTTCATCAAAAATTTCACATAACATTAAAATACAATTGGGTGACACAACATTTTTTTAAAACAATCTCATGTTACACTAATTCCATATTCTGTTTTGTTTTACTCTAAAAAATGCAATAAAATTCATGTTACAATCATTGCTGGACATCTTATTTTTCTCATCCGGGCAGCAGCTACCAGAAAATTTGCAATATTAAAAATATTCCATGGGTTATCTAATTATTGCAAATACATTAGACCAGGTTTGACCTGTAGAAACCCTTTCCCTCGTAAAAGGGGGATAATAAACTTCTTTCTAATATCAGAGTATAAATCACAAAATAATATGTAGTGCACAGTATCTTGAAGTGAACTGCGGTCACACTCACAAAGTGCTGCATCCTCTGGTTTACTCCAGCCATGAAACTTCCCCAGTATAAAATAGATCAGATTAAAGCGAAATCTTATCAATAACCAGCGATGGAAAGGCTTAGTTAGTAACTTTAGGTAAGGCTCAATAGATGGGGATGTAATTAATAAAAAATGAGCTCTTACCAAAGGTTTTTTTTAAATCCTCGCTCTCACGTTCCTGTGCCCTCAAACTCTGGAAATGTACTTTGACCCATATAATATCACCTTTAGTGACTCCTTCCGGTTTATCATACATTTTTGGGCGCCCTAGTTTTGAAAACATTGCCTTAATATAAGAGAGCCAGGGTATATCCATCGCTCTATCTAAAATAACACAGTCTTTTAAAATCTGGCGATTAAGGGATAAGTTCGGGGTTCAGCCATGTTTTTATCCAACAAATTAGTGAAGCCATACTCATCAGGTCGGAAACATATCCCATCCCCAGCTCCTGATGTATGGAAAAGGTTGGGATTGATTGGGGGATAGAGAGAAGTGAGCGAAAAAATGTATTTTCAACCTTCTGTACCCCCTCCACTTGCTTAAAACCCCCATATTGCTGCACCATATGTCGCGATTGCAAAGCATTTTGCCTTATAGATTGCAAGAACAGCCTCACATGGCTTACCACCCAATCGACGGGCAAAACTTAATATGGCAGATGAGAACCTACCTACACTATTTCTTTTTGCTAAAAACTGGGGGACCCACGAGCATCTATCATCGAACAGGACTCCAAGGTAGGTAAAAACCTTAACTCTTGTGACCTCCGCCCCTTTACAATAAAAGGTTCTAACCTTATTTTTACGTGGTCCCAAGGTCAGGACATGCGATTTAGCAATATTTACTACCAGGTCCAGGGAGCTCATGAACTCCCCAAAAGAGTTTAATAGTCTCTGTAGGCCAAGTGGAGTGCAGGCTAGTAGGACGGCATTGTCCGCATATAGGAGAACCGGGATGGAACTGTTCCCTACACGCGGAACGTCCAAACTAGCTTTGCCTAGGGTTTTATCTATAATATTAATATATAGTGTAAAAAGTAAAGGGGCCAGGATGCACCCTTGTCGAACCCCTCTGCCCGATTTAAAATGTCGTGTGCATTTGCCCTCATGGGTCACCCTCACTGCCGCGAACAAATCCTGGTGCAGATCCGCAACAAAATATACCAAGCATGGGTCTATACCCAGGTCAAGCAAAATGATCCACAGCCTCGATCTGTTCACCAGATCGAAAGCCGTGGATAGATCCATAAAGCCCAAATACATGGATCCTTTAGAAGCTATGGTATACTTATTCATTAATAAATACAGGTTTAGGCACTGATCCATTGTGCTTCTGCCTGTTCTAAAACCATATTAAAGGTCCGACAAGATCCCTTTTTCTGTCACCCAGTCTGAGACCTTATTCAGGATTACTTTGCCTAGGATTTTAACAGCAGAGTCTATTAAAGAAATAGGACTGTAACACCTTGGGTCACCTCTCTGCCCTTTTTTAAAAACAGGAATAATAATCGATTGGGACCATGAGATGGGGGATATAAATATATAGTCGATGATTGTTTCACTATCCCTCGCGTCAAATGTTGCAACCTTTTCACTCTTGTCAAAAAAACCATGTCAAATAGCAAAGATGCTCATTCAAAAACTCACTTTCCCCAGAATTATAAAAATTTATAATCAACGTTTTCGGATAATTCATGGTAGTGAGCTCAGTTATTGAGCAGTTGGGAGAAGCCGAATCTAACATTGTTACAGAGGCCTTAAGGTTTACCGAAATAAGGAACATCAACCCTCCCTTGGCTCTACCCGCTACTGTTGGTCGGGCGGGCTGAAAATAGGATTTAAAACCATCAACCCACAGATTGTTGTCCTTATCCCAAGTCTCTTGTAGAGCTATGATATCATAGTCACAAACAAACCTTAGTCAATTTTGACCTTCCCTTTTAGAGCGTAACCCTGCTATATTCCAACTCATTAGCCTAACTGTAACCCCCACCTCTGCAGGGATGCCGGGTTCATTTGCAGGGGTACAAGGGATAATAGCTGTTGGAACTAGTCAGTCATTTTCATCTAAAAGGGACAGGGGAAAAAACCTATTTGATAGAGCTATTGCCACATTAATATTATTTGCCTGGTTACCTTTTAAATTGGGCTGAGATGTAACTTTGGGGGTGCTCCAGCTAGTCAGATCATCCCTATTTGGAGCACTGTGAGAGGTCCAATCTGGGCTCCCATGTGACTGTTCTAGGCGGCAACTCCTTGCTACTTATAGGCCTCGAGGGGGTGGGGGGTAAAAATATCCCAATGATAGAGCCCTGATATTACCTTCCTCTCCCTTTAAATCTGAAGCATCCCACAGCATACGGGCGGCTACATGCAGTTTATTGAAGTTAACAACCACACAATCCCCATTTACTCCCTTCTGAGTACCTCCTATCCAACCAACCGGCCTGGCCATTACAATATTTAGAGAAATTCCAGAGTCACCTGAACAGTTGAGTTCACACCAGTTTCTAGTTACTGACAACAGGGCTTCTGTTGATTCAACCTCTCCCAACGCCAGTGGTGGGACTCTAACAAGAATTGCCACCAGCGGAGCTGCTTCAGGGGGGAGATTAATATAGGGTTGAGGAACTGTATTACTCCTGGACTGTGGAGCCGCAATGTTACCAATGGGCCTAGATGGAGCTGGAATACTATGTGGCTTGGGCTTCCTAATTGACGTCCTCTCAGAATCCCTATCACCTTTGGTTGTTGTGTTAGAGCCAAGCACAGGGATCTCCGCCTTTGGTGGACTCAAAATCATAGACCTTTCCCCATCCCTCCTAATTGTCCCAGTTCCTGTTGGCGGAACACGTCTAGGGGATGCGAATATTTGGACAGAGCTCGATGCGCAGTTTGACATAGTTAAAATAGTATTAATACGGTCACATTTCTCAAGCAGACTGGCAACACACATATTCAGCGTATCAATAATGTCCTTTGCGTCGCTGGTTAGGGCCTTCTCTAGCCGAGTAGTAAATATATCCTCCACCATGTCCCGTACCGTAGACTGTATAATATTAAAATCACCTAGGACTAGTATGTGGTAATGCGTATCAACCGTGGCCTCGTAGTCAGTCAGACAAGTAGACAGAGACCATAGATGCTCTAAGTCGTCATCCCTCGTGAAGAGTTATAAAAGTTAATCACTAACAGAGTTGGTAGATTCTTGGCTGTTAGTTCAACTACTAAAATATTTGGAGAATGTGAGTCCAATTATTTGACTTTATATATTGGTTTTAGGTGTACTAAAAGCAAGAGCCCCCCATGGGTCGCCCCATGCTAGACGGTATGGCATTTTTGCAAAATGTTAAAAAGCCGTCCAGAAATAGGAATCTTGAGCATCCCAAGTTTCCTGAAGGGCTATAATGTCAGCACCAGTAAGAAAATGCTCCCAATTACTGTATCCCCTTTTAGTCTTAAGACCGGCTATGTTCCAGGATAAGACTTTTAAGGTGTCCTCCTTAGATACACATCCAATAGAGTACGAATTGAAGTTGTGATGTAAGGTGGGGCTAGATATTACAACCGGGAGGGGGGCCATAGATGGAATACTAGACACAACAAAAGGGGGGTCAGCCTCTATCAAAGCTCCATGATTTGGTGTATTCGCCGAAGCTATGTTGATGACATTTAGTCAGTCTTGGTTGGCAAGCCTGGATAACACCTCAAACCTATTTATATTTGAAGTAAAACAGTGTGTCTCATTTAAATTTGTCTTAGAAGGTTTATAAAAATACCCAAGTGGCAAAGCCCAAATAGAAGTAGAGGATAATGGGCAATAAACCCCGGCCTTTAAAATCGTTTGAGCGACAGTTACTTGTTAAAGTTGACAACCACGCAGTCCCCCACTATGTTCTTGGGGGACTGGCCCACCCACGCTACTCTGCGAACCATAATTATGTCATTGAACATGGCTGCCCTAAGCCCTTTATGTCTAGTCAGCCATTCAAAAGCTGCTTTAGTTCTCAACTGTACCCAGGGTTCAGTTTTATCGGGTCTTAGCGCAGGAGCGCCGGGCAGGACCACAAACAGAGGACAAGCCGCCGACGGGAGATCTAAAATGTCATGGGCAGGCTTAATGGGCACATGAGGTAACGATCTGGGACCCTCTCTATATGGTGCTTGTACAGCCATGACTTCCCTATGGGGGGCTCCTGGAGGAGCAGAGTTTGGGAACTTGATTGCACCCCTTTCACAGACCCACTCATCCCTTGGGAGCTTGCTCTTAGTTGCAGAGCATGGCCCGCAGTGCCAGGTGGAAGATGCTGGGCCTGCATGCAATCGGTGCACACATGAGGGACACCCTTTTTGCCACTTTGTGGGCCCGTTCCCTGCTTCGTCCCCTAGGGCTCAGCAGGGAAGATACTCCTGGACTCCCCCCCCTACATCACGGCTATGGGTCCTAGTCACCTCTGGATTCACCGTCAGATAAGTGCCCTGTGTCAAAAGAGATCACTTTTCCTCAATTTCCCCCAATCTATTCAGAAAAGGCGCTAAAAGCCCAGTGATCAAAGTCTCAATATGCTTCCAATAATCTAGGTTGCTTTCTTAGTCCCCTGTCATAGAAATGTGTGCGTTCTGAATAACGGGGAGGCCATTCTTGGATCTCAGGGTTGGGATTTAAGTTTAATTTTAGCATTGGCTCTGGACCGCAAGGCTGCCCCACCCATTTCACGCTTAGCAGACGGTTCCCAGATTCCCCCTTCTTTGTTTGAATTTATCACTGATTTGAGAGCACCTCCCACTGCCTCATTATCGCGAGTAGATCTTTTGGATCTGGTGACTCGATCACCTCTATCTGCCCATGTCAATTTTGGCGGGGGTACTTGCTGGGTGGTCAGGGCAGCAGGGAAATCTACACAGGAACCTGAGGTGACCTCATCGAGTCCGTCTGGATGCTTACACTAGGGGAAAGAACTATAGCCAAATCACTCAAATCCCTCGGTGTTACCACCTCAACTACTCCCACTACGTTATTCGATTCAGTAGCAACAATCCCAACCAAACCTACATCGGTCAGGTCTGTGCTAGAGCAGGTTATGGTTTGAGGAGCTACTACTGGTGATTTTGCCTTACTGATGGCCCCCAGAGATGATCTTTTTTGCCCCATAAACGGCCCCAAGGAGAGTTTTTTCTCAGTTAGTAGGATTTTGTGCTGCAAAACAGATTTTGTCCTTTTAAAAAGGCATCTAGAGTGCCTGCCACACCACTCCCAACCCTCTGCCCGGTTAATTTACGTTTGGTGGCCATTGTAGAGATAAACAGGATCCACAAAAAGATAAAGTCAAGTAAATGTCACTGACAGAGTCCTTAAAGATGCACAGCAGTCCAGATAAAAGGGGGGTGGCCCAGCCCAGCCTACGACAGGCGTGGACGGGCCCGCCTTTAGTCCGGGCTTTGCCCGGGCAGCACCCGGGCACACCTGCACGCGTCCCGCGCTGCGGGAGGCCGGGCTCAGTTTTAAACGCCTCCTGGCGCTTCAAGATGATGCCGTAGGCGCGCACCCCCACAGGCAGCCGGGAAATGGAGTCTCTGGTCCCGTGGCAGCAGGGCTGGTGGTACGGCGGTACAATGCAGCTATCCAGCGACAAAGAAGCCCAAGACTGACAACAGGTAGGTCCGGAGCAATAATAGGGCTTACAAATGACCAGCACACAATTCTAAAAGCGTCCAGCGCTGCGCGAGGCCGGGGTCAGTTTTAAGCGTCTCCCGGTGCTTCAAGATGACGCCGTGGGCGCGCGCCCCTACAGGCAGCCGGGAAATGGAGTCTCTGGTCCCGTGGCAGAAAGGCTGGTGGTACGGCGGTACAATGCAGCTATCAAGCGACAATGAAGCCCAAGACTGACAACAGGTAGGTCCGGAGCAATAATAGGGCTTACAAATGACCAGCACACAATTCTAAAAGCGTAATTAATTAAATAGCAATTCTATGTCGGGACTGGAGACGAGAATTATGCCTTTTTCTTCTTTTTATTTTTACAGCAGCCATCATTTGATAAGAAAATGCAAACTATGTTTCCCATGAATGCTTGGGAATAACTTTAGAAGAAAACATCCAACCAGGAAACAGTCCTATGATCGCCAATCAGGGGGCACTTTAGCCCAACATAGTCCGTCTTTCCTGGCCTTTCACCCTCTTTCTTTGCTGCTGTGCAGCTGAGATAAGTACTTCCAATATTATGTGCAATAATTGCATGGGTTTTCTTTGGTTATCATCGCAGTATTCAAGTATAGGCATTAGTTTGTGAAGCAGCTCTGCCGCGTCTGTTCTTGCTGTTTTGTCTGTTTTTTCCCTATAGGTTTGTCACAACTGTGGAAGCGCTTTGCGCTTCTACGTAGCCTGTTCTGGTGCAGCTCAAGTCGCTGACCTCCTGCCGCCAGAGGGTACTGGAGGCAGCACAAGACCATGGCGCGCATGTTTGAATTTCCTCACAGAGGAATTTGTTTGGCGAGCCGTGGTCCATCGAGCCTGCTGGCCTGAGTAAGATGCCCTCGCGGGGTCCATAAGCCCATTGAGCCATTTCCTCAGCAAAATCAAGTCTGATCGCGCTTTGCTGCCTGTGGTTATTAAACCAGCAGCAGAGTCTGTACCTTCCTTTTCTTACACCCTTCTGGGTTAGTATAATCAGGCTTCAGAGGCCTGTTGGGACACTAACCCAGGCCGGCTCCCTACTAACTGTGCACCAGGTTCAGGTGTTCCAGGGCTGAAACCCCTTAAAAATAGCAAGACCATCGCGCAGAGCTATCAGTCTGCCACTCAGCCTCCCATTAATTGATGCCTCTCGCGAAGGCCTTTTAGTCTGTCACCCAGACCCCCATTATTATTTGAAAGCCTCATCCAGTCCTTGTGTACATGCTAATAATGGACTATGAGATGATTCCAAAGAAATAGAAAATCCAGTGGCCAACCTCCCTTTCGATGATGATTTCTATGAAGGGGTGGACATATCCATATACAGGGCAGTGGTGGAGCCCATGACCACTTTAGAGGAGAAATTGTCCTGCCAAATTGCAAAGTTGGCTCCCCCATAGCTTCTGCCCCCCCTTCGGAGACTCCAAGGGTTCCCCCTTCGGCAGACATAGCGCCACCTCCGGTTAAGCATGCCATCGATACAGGAGTGGACTTGAATGCCTTTGATAGGCTCAAGCAAGCCTTCCTGGCCAGCCAGCCTTCCTTGCCAGTAGGAGATGAGGGTTCCTGACTCCGGATAACTTGGCCCCTACCAATGATACAGAGGATGCAGACAATGAACCCGGCCTGTCCAGGCCGTGGCTCTTCTCCATCCCCTCTCAGATCACCCAGGGTACTTCAGACATGCTCGACCTGATGACCTCATCCACTCTGTGTCCTCCGAATATGCAAGCTATATGGTGGGGTGCATTCGCAGGCTGCTAGAGAAAGAGGCCCGTAATTGCCTCTGGGCCAAGTTCCCTCTCCCCTCCCTGGAGGGGAAAGTGGCTCTCACCCCGGAAATTGACTCACGTTTGGCCACCTTCCTACAGAAATTCCTAAAGGACCCCAAGAAGGGGATTGATAGGTCCTGGCGGGCATGCCAGGACAAGCTCCTGGATACCATGGGTCCCTTTCAAAAAATCATCGATATGGCCGAAGAGGCCATGCTAGCGGGCTTTCCCGAGACCTACTTTCGGGGTGGGCACAAAGGGCCATTATATTTTTGGCAACGCAAATTGCGCCCTGTCCGCAGAGCATCGCAGCTCTCTTCTCATTGAGGTGGAATCTAAGCTGAGAGACCGGGCAGATCCAGGAAGGTGTCAAAGATTCAACACGCACTGAGGAACACCCTCACCAAACAACAGGTGTATCTCAGGCAGCTGTCTCAGGTAGTGGGCCTCCTTTCTGCATTGATCCAGACCATTTTCCCAGAACCTCTCCACCTTCGGGCACTGTAACGTCTGAAGGCTACATACCTATGCAGTGGGTGTGCCTACTCCCACAAGCTGGTACTTTCCGAGGAGGCTCGAGAGGAAATCCAGTGGTGGTTAGACCACATGGATGCTTGGAATGGCCAAGCAATCTTCAGATCAGCTGCAGATTTGGGAATAGAATCAGATGCCAGCAGGGCAGGCTGGGGTGCCAGATGCGGCGCTTTCTCTACATAAGGATTGTGGTCTCCAGAAGAACAAAAGTTACATATCAACTGCTTGGAGCTTCTAGCAGACTCCTTCGCAGTCCATTGTTGGATGAGGGATTCCATCCAGTCATATGTTCTTATAAAAATGTACAACATCTTGGTGGTCCATTATATCAACCACTTAGAGGGCACTCGGTCCAAAGCCCTCTCGGACCTCGCTGCCGGCTTTTGGTAGTATTGCCTGAACCATCAAGTATCGGTCAAGGCGGAGTATTTGACCAGCTGGGAGAACCAAGTGGCCAACTTTAAGTTCTGCAACTTCAGGGGCTC
Organism: Lissotriton vulgaris; assembly: GCF_964263255.1. Taxonomy (NCBI): domain Eukaryota; kingdom Metazoa; phylum Chordata; class Amphibia; order Caudata; family Salamandridae; genus Lissotriton; species Lissotriton vulgaris. The sequence goes on from NC_141695.1 coordinate 1,377,873,627, forward strand.
CAGACTTTGGAAGCTGTACCCAGGTATTTTTGTGATGTTTCTCCGTGGACCATTCACCTCAAGATTAGACAACCAGCTTCTGCAGCTAGAAGCCAGACCCACCAGCAGTAGCCACAGATCCTTTCCTCCAGGACTGGAGTCAGGAGAAGGGGTACGCTTTCCCCCCTTCACAATGATCACAAACACGACAGCCCAGGTCACGAGACAATAAGCAGAGGTGGTTCTGATCACCCCCCTTTGGAGATCACCAGTTTTGTTTCCGGTTCTACTGGAACTCTCCTGGGAATCTCCAAACCTACTCCTTCAGTTTTAGACTCTTATCCTGAATCCTGACCAAGGTCCCCATCCACTGATTCAGGAGAAATCGTTGTGGCTTGTGGTGGAATATAGAGGACGATGGGAGGTCCCAGGCTTTTCGAAAAGGCTGAAACATTCATGTCCAAGGCTTGGGCAGACAGTACCTTCAAAAGATACAGATCCACATGGGGCAGATGGTCCCGTTGGTGTATACGACTGAGTCTTAATCCCCTGGATGCAGATGTAGTGCACATCCTGAATTTTCTAGCACACTTGGCTTCTAGCGGTCTGACTTACAGATCGATAAATACCTTCCAGTCAGCTATTGCAGCTGGCCACGTGCCGCTAAATGATGTGACAGTTGGGGAGCAACCCCTACTATGCAGGTTGTTGTGAGTTATCTAACTGTCTCTACTTCCAGAGCCCCTCTACTCAGCTATTTGGGATGTGAACCAGACTCTAAACCTGTTCCTTTCCTGGCAACCTAATCGTTTCCTGTCAAGGAAGAAATTGTCTGCTAAGCTAGCTATGCTGCTCTGTCTCATCTCCTGCCGTCGTGTCTCAGATGTGAGGGCATTAGACTTCAGGACAGAATATTTTCCCCTAACGGAGTAACGTTCACACTCCACAGAAGAACGAAGTGCAACACAAGAGTCATCACTTACTCAGAGTTCCGAAATGACTGAAGAGTTTCATCCCCCTGGGGGAGTGACAGCTCCTCATTGCACTGTGTAAGCCTTTTATGGCGGTTTCTTCCCCTACCATAGCTAGGTGGATTAGATAAGTAATGAAGGGAGCTGGAATTAACCTTCGGATTTTTGGGGCCCACTCGGCATGAGGTGCAATGACCTCTAAGGCATTTGGCTTGGGTGCCCGTTTGGAGGATATCCTCAACATGGCAGACTGGTCCTCGGACTCTACCTTTAAGAGATTTTATTCCAATCCATTGCTGGATATGGCTCACCCCGTGGTGAGCAAGCTTGCATAAACCTTGCCTCCAGTCCTGACATAGAATGAAAAATTTCCTAGCTATTGTATCATAAATGTACAATTCTATTAAGGACTCGGAGGCGAGGATTATCCTACCCTAGGGAGTTCCTAAGAAGCTCGTCCTCCCTGTATAAGAGTAAGTAAATATACTTGAGTTTTAAAATTGTCTTGGTTGACGCACTTGATCTGTTAATACAATAACTGTTTTCACTACTATTTGTCCGCAGGCCTAGTGGTTACGTGCTCAGGTGGAGACAATGTACCTTTGTCTTTATAGAATCTGATACAAATAAACAGGATTCATGAAGGGGATTCAACGGCTGACTTTGCGCGACGAAAGAGGATGAAGGGCCAGTTAAGACAGACTATGTTGAGCCAAGGTGCCCCCTGATTGGAGATCACAGGACTGTTTCCTGTTTGAATGTTTTCTTCTACAATTTTTCCCAAGTATTCATGGAAAACATGGTTTGTGTTTTCGTATCAAATGATGGCTGCTGTAAAAATAAAGTGAAGAAAGAAGGCATAATCCTCGCTTCCAAGTCCTTAATAGAATTGAAACTTTCCGTTACGATAGCTAGGAAATTTTTCAATATTAGTTAATTATAATTAATGTACTTCCCACAATATACCCCCACAAAACACACAACACACTCATACCATTTAACAGAAACTTATTTACACACTGAACATAATTAAGTGTTATATTAATAATTAATATTATTTTAAAAAAATATTATTAATTGCTTAAAATTAATTTACTTCCTACCCCATAGCCCTACAGAATCCACAACCCTCATATAAAATAAAATAAAAAATATTTGCACAATTTACATAACTAATTATTATTTAAATAAATAATAATAATTACAAACCAAATTATAAATCATTCAACTTAATTACCTTCCCACCCTCTAACCCTATTATCCCCACAACCTGCACCTAAAAGGAAACTTAAACTAAAATTAAGTACACAATTGAAATACATTTTCAATTAAATAACTAATAGTATCTAACAACTAATTATAAACTAATTAAAATAATTTACTCCCCAGCCTTTACCCCTATAAACCCAGAACTCCCACTGAAAAAAATGTAATTAAACACTGAACATAATTAATTATCTATTAATGAATGAATATTAATTATCAACAAATTATAATTAATTAGAATTAAATTACTACCCACTCTTTACCCCTATAACCCCATAACTCCCACCTAAAAACAATTATGCAATTAACATAATTAATGATCAATTAATTAGTTAATATTAATTAACAACTAGTAATTCATTAAAATAAATTACTTCTCATCCTTTACCCCTATAAACCCCTCAATCGACGCATAAAAATGTACACAAAAAAATTAAAAGCACAATTAACACAATTAAATATCAATTCAATGAATATTTTTCAATAAAAAATAGTAATTAGTTTATTATAAATAAATGACTTCTTACCCTATTTCACTATAAACCCACAACCAACTACAGAACTAAAAAAAACTAAATTTAATTACGTTTTAATTTAATAACCACAAAAAATGTAACACATATATTAAAAAACATAAACAACACTTTGAGGTGTGACGGCTAGATGGCGGCTGTGTGAATGCTGCTGGAAGCCACTCATCTTTCGCTCCATGGCTTAAACTTGTAAACCCCTTGCTATCTAGATGATCATCCCTCTGATGGTGGACGGCGGACGGCGGCTAAAAGGAAGGAGGCTTCCAGGAGTGCATCCCGATTTACTTACTTGTTGATTCCAGCTGCGTTGAAGGTGCTTCTCAGCAGGTACTGCGGGGTGTGCCAGATTAGGTCTCTCCTTTGCAGGATGCCTCTAAAGCAGCCGAAGCTTCAGCTGGACCGTGCGGAGAGTGGCGCGATAGGGGGTGGTGCTGCAGGGAGTCTCAGAGGCCCACTGGCTTCGCGGAAAGTCCGATTGGGAGGAAAGACGGAGACTCTACTCCCTTAGCAGGAGGTAAGGAGGCGGAGGCAGAGAAATCCAAAAGCAAGGAGCAGCATCTCGGGGAAGAGGCGTACCCTGCCAGACAACATCCGGTGATTCCTGGGATGTTTACCGGTCAAGGGAAACTGAAAGAGAAAGGGAATAAAGTGGAGAAAGAGGAAACTTCTACTTCGAATGGAGGGATACTGACCGTGCTGGCAGAGGAGAACATCGACCCTCTAGTGGACAATGTGAGTATCAGTTTGGCTGCTGTGGGGGTCTGAGATCCTGTACAGTGTGGTGCAAGGGGACTTGAAGCATAATGGTAGACAATCACTATAGCGTGGAGAATGTTATGGATGGCAGTTCAAAAAAAGATTCCAAGTCCATTGTTTTTCGGGGCAAGGTTGGGGGAACCCCAGAATGTGGAGCAAAATTATTTTCCTTAAACGAAGACTCTGAGCTATCCAATCCCAGTGGAGGGGAAATTTCCGCATTGGACAACTCAGTTAAGGATTCAGATAGCTCTCTTTCCAATCCTAGCACTCAAAAGCGCCTGCCTTCTCTAGCCAAAAGAAGACGGAGAATCTAAAGTGGGAAAATGCGCGGAGCTGAGCAATCAGCATCAGTTCATAGCCTCTCTAGCCAGCTAAAATGGGACTATTCGACTACTCAGTTTCTAAGAGGAGATGGTGGATATGACAATGTGGACCTTTCAGAAGGCCCAAAGAATCAGCCTGATCACCCCCATGACTGTGACTGAGGCAGATAGACAAAGAAGGGGGTTCCCCTTGGGTAGCTTTAGGATATGGGCAGGAAGTAGGGGGGAAAACCAATATAAATAAAGAAGGAGAGTACCCTGCCTCAGGATATACAGGCCCTGGCTAGGGGGTCCTAACTGATGTATATGGAGGGGTGATTAACCTAGGGGTTGACACTACATATAACACTCACATGGTCAAATCAAAAGGACTATACAGTTCAAGTTTAGAAAATATATTTTTTTTTATTGTTTTCTGATAACAGGGATATTACAAAAGATTTTTTTGGGAAAAATATATTTTTTTGTATATCATAGGTACATATAAGTCATAAATAAAACAAACAGATGTAAGGACAACAATATCAAGACAGTTCGTCCTACCCAGTAACAGCCAATATTTACACACACAGTATCATTCACTTCAATCCCTACTCACTCTTTCTCTCCTAATATCATACACCATTCATTCTATCATTCATTCTACTATTCCTTGCAAATACAGCACATAGGTGGTCAAATCGGGATGTTCGTCCGGATAGATGGTTTTAGCTACGGGTCCTGATGTAATGAGGACAATGACCGTATTCCTGGAGACATACGCCGACGCGCGTTTCGGTGACAGGCCAATTAGGCCGCACCTTCGTCAGGGCAAGGGGCAGTATACTGGGACGGGCACAGGGATAAAAACTCTGATTTCGTGTTAGGTTCTGTTATTCAAGTATATCAGGCTTCAGATGGCGTCATAGGGATGCATGGGCGCCGATGCTGTTGTTGTTTCAAGGGACAGGCTACAAGCAATTCAAATCCAGTATGGGTTGGCTCCTTAGCGTTATGTTTTATAACTCCCTTAGGTTTTAGCGATCATCTGGGTTCTAGACAGTGGTTGGCATACATAGAGCCGGGGGTGCAGGCTTATAGTGGTGACATGTTTCGTTTCAATGTTCATAAGGCGCAGAGGTGCACAATTCTATAGGGCATCTACGAGCCTTTCAGGCTTCAAATAGCCGTTCCTAGGCGGGGGTTCCAATCGTGTTCTGACCTATCGGTTCTTTCAATAAGTGCGTTCAGAGGGCGCAGGGGTGCACAATTCTAGAGGGCATCTACGAGCCTTTTAAGGTTAAGTAGCCGTTCCTAGGCGGGGGTTCCAATCGTGCTCAGTTATGTCGGTTCTTTTAATGGGTAGCGGGTGGAAGCGATGCCATCTTACAGTACCGGGCCTCCTTCGTAAGATGCTGGCTGATGCACCGCCTTTGTCCCGGAGGCTGTTATCATCAAGTGGGGATTCCGCCGACTCGATCTGTCGGCCAAAGGACGGATGCCGGCATCCGTCCATTGGCCGACAGATCGAGTCGGCGGAATCCCCACTTGATGATAACAGCCTCCGGGACAAAGGCGGTGCATCAGCCAGCATCTTACGAAGGAGGCCCGGTACTGTAAGACGGCATCGCTTCCACCCGCTACCCATTAAAAGAACCGACATAACTGAGCACGATTGGAACCCCCGCCTAGGAACGGCTACTTAACCTTAAAAGGCTCGTAGATGCCCTCTAGAATTGTGCATCCCTGCGCCCTCTGAACGCACTTATTGAAAGAACCGATAGGTCAGAACACGATTGGAACCCCCGCCTAGGAACGGCTATTTGAAGCCTGAAAAGCTCGTAGATGCCCTATAGAATTGTGCACCTTTGCGCCTTATGAACATTGAAACGAAACATGTCACCACTATAAGCCTGCACCCCGGCTCTATGTATGCCAACCACTGTCTAGAACCCAGATGATCGCTAAAACCTAAGGGAGTTATAAAACATAACGCTAAGGAGCCAACCCATACTGGATTTGAATTGCTTGTAGCCTGTCCCTTGAAACAACAACAGCATCGGCGCCCATGCATCCCTATGACGCCATCTGAAGCCTGATATACTTGAATAACAGAACCTAACACGAAATCAGAGTTTTTATCCCTGTGCCCGTCCCAGTATACTGCCCCTTGCCCTGACGAAGGTGCGGCCTAATTGGCCTGTCACCGAAACGCGCGTCGGCGTATGTCTCCAGGAATACGGTCATTGTCCTCATTACATCAGGACCCGTAGCTAAAACCATCTATCCGGACGAACATCCCGATTTGACCACCTATGTGCTGTATTTGCAAGGAATAGTAGAATGAATGATAGAATGAATGGTGTATGATATTAGGAGAGAAAGAGTGAGTAGGGATTGAAGTGAATGATACTGTGTGTGTAAATATTGGCTGTTACTGGGTAGGACGAACTGTCTTGATATTGTTGTCCTTACATCTGTTTGTTTTATTTATGACTTATATGTACCTATGATATACAAAAAAATATATTTTTCCAAAAAAAATCTTTTGTAATATCCCTGTTATCAGAAAACAATAAAAAAAAATATATTTTCTAAACTTGAACTGTATAGTCCTTTTGATTTGACCATGTGAGTGTTATATGTAGTGTCAACCCCTAGGTTAATCACCCCTCCATATACATCAGTTAGGACCCCCTAGCCAGGGCCTGTATATCCTGAGGCAGGGTACTCTCCTTCTTTATTTATATATGTGACTGAGGCAGAATCTTCCCCTCGATGAGTATGATATATTCAACCCTCAAAGAGGTGCAGCGGGAAGCTAGACAGGAGCATAAATGGGCCCATCTTGCAACAAAGAAACTTCAAGGTGCCACTAGGAAAGTGAATAAAGCATGTGCTGAGATTGCAGAGAGAACTACAGCTTTTGAAGAATGAGTGGTAGTTGGTAGCATTAGAGGCTGGAACAGAGAACGCAGCTCCACAAGCGACATCAAATCAAGCGCGGATGATGGACGTGATGTCGAAGCTAGAAGATTTTGAAAATCGCCAATGGCACAACAATTTAGGACTTCTTTGTATCCTGGAAAATGCTGAGGGAGGGGATATTAGAGGATTTGTGTTACGCTTGCTGAAGGGTGGATTTCTAAAACTGGCACAGTGGGACTGGGATACTGAGGTGCAGCGCATACATCGCTTTCCACAGAATGAGGTGAATGAAAAACCCAGAGCTTCGTGAATTTCCTCCTCCGACAAGCAGTGTTTGACAAGGCTCGACTAGAATCACTACACTTGGCTGAAGGCCACACCTTTTTTTTCATTGTTTTTTCAGGACAAGGGAAAACCCAAAAGGAGTAACACTAGGGTCCTTGGGCAGTAATCTATTGTACAAGACAGAGGACCCTAGTTATTTAGGATCATACAAAGGAATAGACATATACTGAATAGTATATAACCTCTGTCCAGCCGGACAGGAATTTATTATTTAGATTTTTTGTAATAGTTCAGGTATCTCAACATTTATACAAAAGTGGGCACAGCCTGTGACCCACAGGAAACAAGACAAAACAGGTGACAGGGTTTTATGTAAGAAACACACAAGGCGGTCTGCACTATTACTCAATATAACAGACTGAAATTCAATTTGAGCAACCCATTGTTAACGACATTACATAAAACCCTGTCCGGCTCGACAGAGGTTATATACTATTCAGTATATGTCTATTCCTTTGTATGATCCTAAATAACTAGGGTCCTCTGTCTTGTACAATACACCTTTTTTTTCAGTCCAGATTTCAAACACATTACGGTGGAAAGAATGTGGATGCTCCGCCAGCTAATTTCCCCATTTCAAAAGATAGGATGCGAGGCCTATTTACTCAGCATGGCACGACATAAAATCATATACAAGGGAACTACTAGAGTATTCTGTTCGGAGGTACAGGCTAAAGACTTTTTCCTTAAAATCTCTGAGACTAGGAGCATGAACAGGTCTGAGGGGTAACTGGGGGATGATCAAAGGATAACTGTGATGAATTTGGCAACATTTTGTTTGTTCTCTATTTCCTGTAATCACTTGTTTTTTTAGGGCTCTTTCTTTTGGGGTGGAACGGGATGAGTAGTGGCGGGGAGCAGCTTTATGCAGGAGGCATCACAAGGGTCCATGGACCTTTTTTGTCTAGGGAATGAGGATAGGTGGGGGGGTCAAGGGGGAAACAGGGGTGGGTTCAGGGGTGATGCTGATCCAGCCGGTTAAACTTGATGAGTTAGCATCAGTAGGAAGCAGGAGCAGGAACAGGAACAGATCGGACCTGCTTTGCACTATAAATGGTACTAGGTAAATTGAGTATTGCTTCAGTTAACATATGGGGCCTGAATAATCCAGTGGAGAAATGTAGCATTAACAAGGATAGGCATTATTTAAAGGCGGACATAGTCTATCTCCAAGAGTCTCATATCAAAGCCGGCAGACAAAGGATAGCTGAGCTAGCAGGATATCAATTGATCTCTGCTACAACCCAAGGGAACACGCACATGAGGGGTTGTGGTTTTGGCTCGCAAAAAAGGTTTTATATTCCCAAGCTCAAAATCAGACCAATTTTGTAGATGGGTTGTTACTTAATGCTGTACCGATTATTACTCTTTTACATTATGCTCTGTCTGTGGATCAGTGTTTGAGGAGCCTGCCTTATTTGACTGGCTGAATGTGGAGCTGGTTGGCTGGCAGCAGCCTTTGATCATATGTAGGGATTTTAATGTAAATTTACATAATGAGAATATGAAATTCCCCCAGGTGAATCTGCTAGTATTAGAAATCTCACTTCATACATTAAAACCTTCCCTATCTCATTGGACCTTCAATAGAGTGCTTCTGTATGAGGAAGAATATATCCAACACAAGAGGAGAATAGGGGAAGCGTGCAGCTGGGGACCATATGGGATGCACTCAGTTAGGTTAAGAGGGGAAACACTGAGGTATGGGTGAGCTCCACAGGCTAAAAGAGAAAAGGTATCTCCAGGAACAATATAGGCAATTGAGTGAAGCAGAAACCCAATTAGTACAGGCACTTACAAATAAGGGAGAGGTAGAGCAGGCATTTATTAAGATGGATTTAGTTAAATCTACAATTATTGATCTCTCGACTAATACTGCTGCAGGGAAATACTGAGCTTGGCGATCCAAAATGTATGAATGTAATCAGAGAGTGGGTCACCTTTTGGCTGTCCAGTCTAGACAGCAGATAATGCATGGGGGGATACTGGAAAAAGATGTTCCCGGGTTAGGGTTAGCTACTCAGCCTCCAGCAATACGCGCCACCTTTTAACGGTTTTATCAGAAGCTTTATATGGATGACGTTAGTAATGAGGAGAAAGCAATACAGAACTATTTAGCTGGGATTTTTTGTGATAGAGTGTCAACAGAAGAGAGAGAGACGTTAGAAGCACCTATACAGCAGATGAAATTCAGGGTGCCATTAGTTCACTGGCAATTGGAAAGGCGATGGGAATAGACACCATTCCTGGTGAATTCTATAAAATCTTTGCTCCCATAATTCAGGAGCTAATGAAGGATGCATTTTTGGGAGCTCAGGCTGGGCGAGGAACTCCTGGGTCGTGGGGATCAGCTAATATTGTTATATTGCCTAAAAAAGGTAAACCGGGTTAGAAAGATGGGGTCTTACCATCCTATCACTCTAATAAATAGCGACGCCAAAGTATATGCCAAAATTCTGGCTAAACGATTGACGATTATTATTAAGAAATTGATTTCTCCAACCCAACATGGATTTGTACCGGGACGCAGTACAATAGATCATATTCAGAGGGTTATTGCTCTTTTTGATGAGGCAGGAATTACCGGGGACCCTATTGGGCTTATCCTGCTTGAAGCGGAGAAGGCCTTTGATAGGGTCTCCTGGTCATTTTTGTGGGCAACTTTAAGGAGCAGAGGGCTGGGGAAGGCTTTATAACCGTTCTTAAAATAATGTATAAAGACCCTGTGGCAAGAATTTTAATAATGGGAGAGATGTCGGGCCCCATTTTCATCAGTAGGGGGACCCATCAGGGACGCCCGTGCTCCCCCTTATTGTTTGCACTATATATTGATCCGCTAGTCAGAAAGATCGAATGTAACATCCAGATTTCAGGAGTACAGAGCAATGGGGGCAGTAACAAGATATTGGCATATGCCAACTCTCTCACGATTTTTACCTCAAATCCCATTGATGCATTAAGGGAAATTGAAAAAGAAGCTGACATTTTTGGGAAGCTTTCCGGCGACCGCCTGAATCCAAACAAGACTCAAGTTCTGGTTGACAAAGGACTCCAGATTATAGGTTTTCGAGTGGTACGGAGTGCAGTATATTTGGGAGTTGAAGTTACGGCAGATGTTTCACAAATTACAGAAAATAATCTGAATCCTTTACTCTCCAAATGTAAAATTGAATTCAATCAACTAGAGAACCTTAAACTTACGATGGTGGGGAGATGTAATGCTATCCAAATGCACTTTTTACCAAAGATTCTATATTTTTTTAGGGCTATTCCTTTGAGAGTTTGCAGCTTGTGGGTTACCGCTATAAATAATTTATTTTCCAGGTTCATTTGGTCTAACTGCCGCCCTCGGAGAGCGCTTACATTTTTAACATAGCCAAGATAGATAGGTGGGTGGGCAGTACACAATCTTCAGTTTTATCACTGGGCCTCAGTTTTACATTAAGCGGGGATATTACTTAATGAAAAGGAGGAGACAATGTTGATAGGGTCTTCAGCATCTATTTTTGAGCTGATACTGGGTGATGAGGCTAGGGGGTGTCTTTTACACCACGTAGAATGTAAATATTATAAAAGGGTAAAGTTTAAACCCCTAATCTTTGCATTTAAGGTTTGGACTTCGGTCTGGAAAAAACTAGGCCTCGGACGCATTAATGCCTATTCCCCAATATTTAAGAACAGTTCTCTCCCAAATATTTTTTATGATGGGCATATGAGGTATTGATATGATAAGGGAGTTAGGATAGTGGGCGATGTCACAAATGAGACTTAGGTACTTCTATTTGAGATTATTAGAGACAGGATTGAGCTGGATAATTAGCAGTTTTTTTCAAATATCTCCAGATAAGAGATTTTCTAGTTAAGAAAACAGGGGGTACCTGTGTTTTTTCTAGGGTGAATTAATTGAGGGACTACTTAAAGGCTCTATCACACTAGGGGGATATATAAACTTCTGAATGAAGTGACATCCGATGATTTGATTAAACACTCAGAGCGATGGCAGGGACTCTTACAGGAGGGATCAGTGGAAATCGAAGATTCACTACACCTTGCCCTGACATCATTCATTGCGGCTAATCAACAACTTCAGTGTTTTAAACCATGGTTTAATCTCTACATCACACCAGCTAAGATTGCTAAATGGGGCAGGGTGGCAGGCTCAACATGCCCTCAGTGCGGCTATCATCAACTGAGCTTTTATAAACACATTAGCTCAGTTGTCTCAGCCAGTTTTAACACTCTGAGAATTATTAGAAAGGTTCTTTCTTCTATCCGTCCGACCACCAGAAAAACTGTTATTTCTCTATTAATCCTATCAAAATTAGATTACTGTAATGGTCTCTTTACCAAGCTTCAAAAACAACATATAAAAAAACTTCAGAGTGTACAGAATGGGGCAGCCAGGCTCGTCTTTGACCTGCCGATATTCCACCGAGTCTTATCTGCCATTAAGGAATGGCATTGGGTGACGGTAAACAACTGCATTAAATTCAAGGCATTATGCTTACCTATAAAACTTTGAACGATTTAGGTCCCAGTTATCTTAAAAAATGTCTTCCATGGTACGTTCCAAACAGAGATCTTCGATCCAAAAATACTCTGACAGTATCCTGTCCCAGGTTTAAGAGACTTAAATGGGGAGGCAGTTGCTTTACCATTGAAGCTCCGGTCCGGTGGAACAGTCTACCAATAAGCATTAAGGCAGCTCCTACATTGCAGAGTTTCAGGAAGCTAACAAAAACCTGGCGGTTTAAACTCTAGGCATCTAGTACCCCCACCTTACTGCCAATCAACCAGCAGCAAGACACCCATGGGTATTCAAGAGCTTTAGAAACGTTGTAACTAACATAACATCATGCTGCAGATAGCGTTCACATGTTCCCTGACTGCCCCGCGTTAGATACTATGAAGCAGGATGTGAGCAATATTTTGGCAACCATGCTGGGCAGGTAAATTGTTCTATCATCTCAATTGATTGTACTGGGGGTGGGATGTCCTATATCTTCAAATCAGAGTCAGGCCTTTCTATTTATTGCCATGACAGTTTTTAGACTCTGTTTGGCCACTCATTGGCTTGATGCTATTCCACCATCTCGCCAACAGTGGCTAGAAAGATTTCTAGTGGTATATAGGCAGGCGAGAGCTGTTTACTCTAGAAGAGGCTGTAGGCTGAAAACTAAAGGGTTAGCAATTAGGGCTCCCCTCATAAATTGACCCCCTTTTGAATAACAAATAGGAATGTTGATTGGAGTTTACTCTGTACGGTACGCGTACGGTGCGCGTACCCTGTGATTTAAAAAATATATATATATATTTTTTGGGGCCTGGGGGGTCCTTGTGGGACCCCCTGAGCAGGCCTAGGGGGTCAGAGTGCTTCCCTTTGCGTGGTTTGCACCTTTGTTTCACTGCGTTCTTGTGCCTTGGTTCTACCGAGGCACAAGATGGCTGCCAACACTTTCTGGTTTGGAGTGTTGACAGACAGTGGCAGCCAATCAGCATGCCTTTCCGAGAAAGCTGCATGCTCATTGGCTGTCAACACTTCTAACCAGGAAGTGTTGGCATCCATCTTGTGCTAGTGTTGACAGGCAGTGGCAGCCAATCAGCATGCCTTCCCGAGAAAGCTGCATACTCATTGGCTGTCAATACTTCTAACCAGGAAGTGTTGACATCCATCTTGTGCTCGATAGACAAAGGCAAAAGAAAGAAAAAAAAACAAAACGTGAAGAACACAAAAAGGGGGCAGGGTAGATACACCCTGACACCCTAGGCCTGCCCAGCTGGTCCCACAAGGACAAAAAGGGACCTTTTTTTTTTTTAAACCTGGTCTGTTTTTTAAAAAATTACCCCCGTGGATACTAAATCATGGGGGCGTAGTGATAAAGAAGTGTGGGGGGTCCACAATCTCCCCACACTTCCCCGGGGACCGCCACCCCCGGGGCAAAGCCATGCAGCCCCTTGGCAGATATGGAGGCTCCTGATGGGCTAGTTGGCCCCCAGGGACCCCCAGTATGCAAGGGGAAGTAGTTCCTACTCTGCAAACACGCCAGGGGTTGCGCTGCAGAGAGGTGTAAAAAAGGGTGTGGCCTCATTACACCTCTCGGCAATGCAGCCCCCTGGCGTATACTGCAGGTTCCAGGTGGGCTAGTTGGCCCCCAGGGACCCCCAGTATGCAAGGGGAATTAGTTCCTTCTCTGCAAACGCGCCAGGGGTTGTGCTGCAGAGTGTTGTAAAAAGGGGGCGTGCCCTCTGAACACCTGCCTACAAAAATGTAGTAAATCAGTATAAAAAAAACAAATTAATACATTTAAAAATTGTCCTTTAAAAAACCTTGCAAATGTAATTAAAAGTCCTTAGGTTTCAGGCCTTATATAGTTAGGAATTAGCATTTAAAAAACCTTGCAAATTCACTGAAAAAACCATAGGTTTCAGGCCTTATATAGTTAGGAATTTGCATTTAAAAAACCTTGCAAATTCACTGAAAAAACCATAGGTTTCAGGCCTTATATAGTTAGGAATTAGCATTTAAAAAACCTTGCAAATTCACTGTAAAAACCATAGGTTTCAGGCCTTATATAGTTAGAAATTAGCTTTTAAAAAACCTTTGAAATTCACTCAAAAAACTATAAGTTTGAAGGGTGTTATACTTAGCTGGACATTTCACTCATACAAACCATTAAAATTGCTCTTATGTAGTTAGTTGTACTAACTATATTTCGCGCACCCGCAATCCACTGCTGATGATGTCACATATTGCATCATTCATGAAATGGTCAGTGACATCACTGATGACATCTCAAATGACATCAATGATGAGATCACTGATGACATCATCCATGTGACAATCACATACACCTTTTCATACACTAGTAAAATCTTTCATCACTCTTTGTAAAATACAGAGTATCATATTTGAATCCTTTGACACAGAAATACAAGTATCTAAAAACCCACTCATTGGTTCCTAGAGGTAGACACACATCTAATCACTTACCTGTAGATTCACTCATACAAGCTGTCAATGAACAATAGAACAATAGAACACTATCAAAAATACTGATACACCTATATCGACATTACACACCAGCACACAACCTATTCACATATGAAGTTATCCTACTCACTTATGCAAACAATGGATCATACTTACATACTTACTTAGCTACACACTTATACAAACACCGCTTCATCTATTCATTTAGATTGTAAGTCATATTTAGTATATTATAAAATCATTATTACAAGTATACAGTTATCCATACAGTCACTCACACAATCATTGAGTCTTATGTATACTTATTTATATAAAACAACTGACACATACATTTATTTTTCTAATTTGTTGGACATGTACCATTGAGATATATATTTGCTCATCACCACACCCATAAAGATATTCACTCACCCAAACAACTGTTAGAACATGTAGTTTTAACTTCATATATCTACCGAATCAACTATTCACACATCTTTGGGCAGTCACACACCCTCCACCGAACCACACACACATTCACTCTCCCATACAAATACTCAATGTACTAATCAATAACTAATATAGCCTTTCACATAGCTAGTAACCAACTGGAGAACCAGTTTACACAACAACTGACAAAGTGATACAGATATACACACAGTTTAGTCACTTACCACTATATTTAGTGAGACACTATACATTGTTAAAGTCCTCCATCTTAGCATTACCATATGTGTTTTATAGCGTTACATCAGCACTAGTCCGAATGAAATGTAACGCTATAAAACACATACGGTAATGCTAAGATACAGGCACCAGACCTTAGAATATGATGGAAACTTGTCGCTTTGTGAAATTCTTTTTATGACATAGACTCACACTAAAGGATGTTAGTACCATCATTCTCTGAGTATCTTAGTCCATATCTCCTTCTATATGTGTCAAGTAACAACTATAACATTGTTCTCATGGCAGATTTAAACCTAGGAGGAATGCATAATATGCACAGGACTAGGAAATGCACTAATGAATATACTAGCTTAAAATGGCGGATCTGTTTAACAGTATGCACATGTCTAGCCAAAGCAGTTGTGCGTCTTCTCTGTTGATTACACTCTTTCACCTTTGTGTTTACTTAAGAAAGTAAAAATGTCTAGTTGGGTAACGTGTGAACAAGACACACTTTGGTGTCGAAACGCGTAACGTTGATTGAGAAATAAAAAGAACCTTGGGCATCTCTACTACCGAGTGCGCGTGTTGCTTTCAAGCACACTGGGATTATTTATATATATATATATATATATATATATATATATATATATATATATATATATATATATAGATAGATATATATATATATATATTCACTGAAAAAACCATAGGTTTCACACCAGTTATAGTTAGGAATTAGCATTTAAAAAACCTATTAAATTCACTGACAAAACCAGTTATAGTTAGCTGGAAATTTTACTGACATAAAACCATTGAAATTCCCACGTTATAGTTAGTTGGACTCACTATAACTTGCACGCCTGCAATGCACTGCTGATGACGTCACATATTACATCACTCATGACATGGTCAGTGACATCACTCATGACATCACTGATGACACCATCCAGTGAATGTGTGTCTTTCTGAAAAATAAATTTGTTTTATATATGTATTTGTAAAGGTCGATGGAAGAATAAATGTTTAAATAAGTGTGTAAATGGATGTTTTTTTAAAAAAAAAATTGGTTGGTTAACTGGCTTATCAAGTGTATCTTAGTGAATACATATATTAGCGAGTATTGTTTAAATATTTAAATGTTTGTATCAGTGTTTCTCTTTGTGTATAAGTGGCACCAGGGGTTGGTGACTGACTCACTGTTTGTATGTGTTTTGAAGACAGCATATGTGCAGGACTGTATGGGTGGACGAGTGTGTATATGTGTGTGTTAGTGAGTGAATGACTGTCTCACTAGTGTCTTCATTAGTAACGACATATGTTTTAATCTAGTATATGTGAGTATTGATGTATATAAGTGAGTATAGTATATATAGTGAGAGATTGTAGGAGTTCCTGTTTAAATAAGTATGTGTTTCTATAAGTGATTGTTTAAGAGAGTAAGTATGTGTAAGTTTCCTTAGAAGTAAGGTGGTAGTGTGTGTATAAATGTATATGCAAATAAATGGATGTTCAATAGTTTATGTGCATGTGTGAGTATGTGTGTGAGTAACTTTTGGATGACTGCTGATGTGTAACAGGATGTATAGGTGTATCACTACATATGATGAGTGAGTATATATATGAGTGACTATATAGAACTGTTGGTGAATGAGTGGATGAGTATATAGATGGTGGAATTACTGAATTGGTTGTTGTTACTGGTTTGGGTATCTCCATTTTTTTGAAAATGTTTGTTTCTATTTTTGAATATGTGTTTCAAGCGTTACATTACACTGAAATTAGGTCTGTCACTCTGTCACAAGGATGGTGTCATCAGTGATGTCATGAGTGATGTCACTGACCATGTCATGAGTGATGTAATATGTGACGTCATCAGCAGTGCATTGCAGGCGCGCAAGTTATAGTGAGTCCAACTAACTATAACGTGGGAATTTCAATGGTTTTATGTCAGTAAAATTTCCAGCTAACTATAACTGGTTTTGTCAGTGAATTTAATAGGTTTTTTAAATGCTAATTCCTAACTATAACTGGTGTGAAACCTATGGTTTTTTCAGTGAATTTCAAAGGTTTTTTAAATGCTAATTCCTAACTATAACTGGTGTGAAACCTATGGTTTTTTCAGTGAATTTCAAAGGTTTTTTTAATGCTAATTCCTAACTATACAAGACCTGAAAGCCCACCAGGAATCTCCAGTATGCGCCAGGGGACTGCATTGCAGAGAGGTGTAATGAAGCCACAACCCTTTTTACACCTCTCTGCAACGCAGCCCCCGTGCATGTTTGAAGAGGGGAAACTAATTCCCCTTGCATACTGGGGGCCCCTGGGGGCCAATTAGCCCACCTGGAACCTCCAGTATGCGCCTGGGGCTGCATTGCAGAGGTGTAATGAGACTATGCCCCTTGTTACACCTCTCTGCAACGCAGCCCACTGCCGCGTTTGCAGAGGGGGAACTAATTCCCCTTGCATACTGGGGGTCCCTGGGGTCAACTAGTGCACCAGGAGCCTCCAGTATGCGCGAGGGAGCTGCATTGCAGAGAAGTGTAATGAGGCCACACCCTTGTTACACCTCTCTGCAATGCAGGCCACTGGCGCGTTTGCAGAGGGGGGACTAATTCCCCTTGCATACTGGGGGTCCCTGGATCATATCTGTCCAAACACCGATATTCCGAACGATTGTAAATGACTTTTCTTGAGAAACATTTGGATTTGGATTATCATGTCCTATACTTTGGAATTTTTGAAAGACTGACTTTGAGGATGCTATAAATTACTCAAGTCTGCCCGAATTGTGTGGGTAAAATTGATACCTAGTCACTTTTAATAAGAATATACTTATGTCTCGTCTAACATTTGGAAGAAATATCTAGTTATATGACAACGGGATACCGACATAACTTGAAGGAAATAAGAACGCCCTGAAGAAGTTCTGTTGTACAGAACGAAACGTTTCGGCTGGCTGTGGTACATAAACTTAAGGAAAATAAAAGCATTTGAATATACACCAAGAGTCAGCGCTTCAATAAGTACTCTAAGTGATATGATTTGATTGGACTCATTGTGAAAGTGGTGCTGTGCCAAACTTTGGAATATTCTCCACTACTCTCTACTACTTACTCTCTCCTACTCTCTACTACTCACTCTCTACTGCTCTCTACTACTCACTCTACTACTTACTCTCTACTACTCTCTACTACTCACTCTCTACTACTCACTCTCTACTACTCTCTACTACTCACTCTACTATTCACTCTACTACTCTCTACTACTCACTCTGCTCTCTACTACTCTCTACTACTCACTCTCTACTCTCTATTACTCACTCTCTACTCTCTACCTCTCTACCTCTCTCTTCTTCTCTCTCTACTAATCTCTACCTCTCTACCGCTACCTCTCTACCTCTCTACCTCTACACCTCTACCTCTCTACCTCTCTCTACACGCACACATATAGACATATATGCATATATATATATGTGCATATGCATTTATATATATGTATGTGTATGTATAAAAAAAAACAACTAAACATTTTTTTTTCTAAACAGCTACTTTTAAAACTGTCATTCTTTTTCCCCATGGTACGCTCCCCGGTACGCTCCCCGGTGCGCGTACCAGGCGCTCCCCCCGCGAAAATCAAAAAAAAAATTTTTTTTTTGCCCCGCGGGGCCCATTTATGGCCCCCACATCAAACCTAGGGGGTCAAGGGGTGGTCTACTCTGCCCCCTTATGGTCATTTCCCTCTTTGTTTTGGCCACCTCTCGTGTCTCGATCCTACCGAGACACAAGATGGCGGCCGCTCCGGACTGTTTAGAATGTTTACAGACACCCCAGAGCCAATCAGCTTTCTGCACGCAAGTCGCGTGGCGCGCTCGGTGCACGTACCGGTGCGCGTACCGGAGCGCTGCTATAGATATATATATTTTTTTGAACCTTAATTACTCAAAATCCACTGGAGCACATATCTTGAGACATAGCAAAGGCACATCGGGCTACCAGTCCCTACAATTTTGCCAAGTTTGGTGGAAATCCATTCAGCCGTTCGGGCTAAAAGTGAAATCGACCGCCCTATGGAAATTAACATGGGGAAAATGCGTTTTGGGACCCCCCTTTTATCTCGGCCCCCGCTTGACGAATCCCCCCCAAACTTTCAGGGAAGGACCGGAACGCCGCGAGGCCATTTTGAGGAAATTTTCAGGCAGATTCGTCAACCGGCGCCAAAGTTATTCCAAATAGAATTTTGAGATTTAACATTGAAAAAAATCCTAACTATAACTACCTACTGGCGACCGCCAGTAGGTAATATATATATATATATATATATATATATATATATATATATATATATATATATATATATATATATATATTTATTTATTTATTTATTAATTGATTAAAATTCATTTACTTCCCACTCCCTAGCCCTACAAAACCCACAACCCACATCTAAAATAAAATGTGCACAATTTACATAATTAATTATTAATTAAACAAATATTAATAATTAGAAAACTTAATTAACTTCCCACCCTCTACCCATGTCATCCCCACAACTTGCACCTAAAATGAAATTTAAATTCAAATTAAGTACACAATTAAAATTAATTTTCAATTAAATAACTAATAGTATTTAACAACTAATTATAAATTAATTAAAATAATTTACACCCCACCCTTTACCCCTATAAACCCAAGACCGACACCGAACAAAATGTAATAAAACCATGAGCATAATTATTTATCAATTAATTAATTAATATTAATTATCAACTAATTAATAATTAATTAAAAATAAATGACTTCCCACCCTTTACCCACATAACCCCATAACTCGCACCTAAAAAGAATTACGCAGTTAACATAATTAATGATCAATTAATTAGTTAATATTAATTAACAACTAATAATTAATTAAAAATAAATTACTTCTCACCCTTTTACCCTATAACCCCCAACCCACGCGTAAAAATGTACCCAAAAAAGTTAAAAGCACAATTAAAACAATTAAATATCAATTAAATAAATATTATTCAATAAAAAAAATCATTAATTTATTATAAATAAATTACTTCCTACCCTATTCCCCTATGAACCCACAACAAACTACAGAATTAAAAAACACAAAATGTTATTAAGTTTTATTTAATTTAATTCAATAACTACAAAAAATGTAACACATATATTAAAAAACATAAACAACACTTGTATCAAAAAAAGGACATCACATACATTTAAAATGTATACTAGAATACATAACAATACTTAAACAACTATATTTTTGTAAATGACATTACCGACTTCTATATTTTAAAAATTGATATTGCTTACCTTAAAATCGATATTCTTGACAACCATATTCTTGCTGACGATATTTCCATATCACAATATTTTAGACTCAATATTTTGGCATGGGGATATTTTTTCGATATTCTGTCACAATACAACTTTGTACTGTCATAGAGTCCAATGCTGTGGAATACAGTGGATTGACATTGCATATAGTGGAGTGAAGTGTTATATATAGGAGAGGTGTGGTGTGTCTTATAGTGAAGTAGATACAGCAGAGTGTAGTAGCGTATTGTGCAGTGCAGTGACGTGTTGTACAGTACAGCTGAGTATCCTACAGTGGAGTATTGTAAACGGCAGTGTCATGGTGTTAAGTGTAGTGGAGTTGAGTGCAATGTTGTCGAGTGGCATGGATTTGAGTAGAGTGTTGTAGAATGGCATAGAGTGGAGTAGAGTGATGTACAGTGCAGTGTAGGGGCACACAGCGTAGAATGGTGTCATACACTGGCATACAGTGCATTAGAACGTTGTGGAGTGCTATTTTATAGAATACAGTAGAGTGTTGTAGAGTAGATTGGGGTACACTGGGGTGTCGTACAGTGGTGTGCAGTGGGCTAAACTGTCATATAGTTTTACTGAGTGAAGTAGCATACTTCATAGAGTGTACTAAAGTGGTGCCTCGTAGAGTAGAGTGCAGTAGAGTGTTGTAGAGTAGAGTGGGGTACATTGGGGAGTCGTACAGTGGTGTGCAGTGGGCTAAACTGTCATATAGTTTTACTGAGTGAAGTAGCATAGCGTAGAGTGTACTAAAGTGGTGCCTCGTAGAGTAGAGTGCAGTGTAGTACACAGAAGTACCATAGCATACAGTGGAGTACAGTGTTATAGATTGGAGTGGAATTCTTTACACTGGAATGCTATGTCATGTTGTAGAGTGTGTAATACTGTTGTAGAGCGGAGTACAGTGCAGTGGCATAGAATGGAATACAGTGCTGCACAGTGGAGCGAGGTTTGCTTCAGTGTAATGGCATCTAGTGTTTTCGAGTGTAGTGCCACAGAGTACCAATGGGAAGAGCGGCGTATATTGGAGTGGCCTAGAGTGGAATAGTGTAGAGTGGACTGTCGTAGAGTGGAGTGGTGTCCAATGGAGTAGCATACAGGGGAGTGCTGGACAATGGAGCGATGCACACTGAAGTGGTGTAGGGTGGTGTGGGATATAGTGGAGTTGTTTATAGAGGAGTGTTATTGTCTGTATTGGCACACACTGGAGTGGGGTAGAGTGGAATAGTATACAGTGGAGTGGGGTACAGCAGGGAACCATACACTGGAGTGTCATAAAGTGGAATAGCGTATAGTGGTGTAGGTTAGACTGGAGTAGAATACAGTGAAATAGCACAGATTTGAGAGGTGTACTGCCCACTGCTGTAGAGTGGAAAAGCATACTGTGGAGTAGCATACAGCCGAGTAGCATACTCTGTGGTGGCATACAATGGAGCGGCGTACAGTAGAGCAAGGTAGAAGAAAATTGGCTTGCACAGAATGGAGTGGCATAGATTGGAGTTGCTTACAGTGGAACAGAGTAGATTAGACTGGCATACAGTGGAGTAGTGTTTAGTGGAGTGTCCTAGACTGGAGTTACAAATAGTAGATTAGCGTAAAGTGGAGTGGTGTAGAGTGGCGAGGTATTCAGTGGAATAGCATAAAGTGGGATGGCGTACAGGGGAATGGAGTAGAGTGGCATAGAGTGAAGTGTGGTAGAGTGGAGTGGCGTACATTGGAATAGAGTATACTGGAGTAGCGTCCATGGGAGTTGCATAGGCTTGAGTGGCGTATACTGTAGTAGCGCACAGTATACTACCATAAATTGAAATAGCATACAGTGGAGTAGAGTACAGTGGAGTGGCATACAGTGGAATGGTGTCAATTGGAGTTTCGTATACTAGAGTGGCATACATTGAAATAGCATACAGTGAAGTGGTATACAGTGAACTGTCATAGAGTGGAGTGGCGTATAGTGAAGTGAAGTAGAATGGAGTGTCATACAGTTGAATACGATATATTGAAGTGGTGTGTTGTGGAGTGGGGTGCAGTGGAGTGGCGTAGAGTTGATTGGCGAGCATTGGAGCAGATTAGAGTAGAAAAGCATATAGCGGAGTGCTGAAGCATGGGGTGGCGTAGAATGAAGTGTGGTTGAGTGCAGTAGCGTACAGTGGTGTACCATAGAGTGCAGTGGCATAGAGTGGAGCAGCACACATTGGAGTGAGATACAGTGTATTAGATTACAGTAGAATACTGTAGAGAGTAGTGGCATAGACTGCAGGTACATACAGTGGAATAGTGCACAGTGGAGTGGCATCTAGTGAATTAGTTTACAGTGGAGTACATTAGAGTGGAGCAGCATACAGTAGAGTGGCATACACTGGAGTGGCATAGATTGGAACAGGGTACAGTGGAATATAGCAGAGTACAGTGGCATGCAGTGGAGTGGAGTCCAGTGCAGTGGGCACAGTGAAGTTCCATACAGTGAAACAGCATACAGTGGATTGGCATACAGTTTATTGGGGTGGTGTGGAGTGGCATGGAGTTGTGTCACAAAGTGGAGCGGAGTAGAGTGGAGTGGCATAGAGTGGAGTGGCATACAGTGCAGTGGTGTGGAATAGCCTACAGCGGAGTTTTGTAGAGTGTAGCGACATTATGTAGATTGGTGAACAGTAGACTAGCAGGCAGGGGGGTGGTGAAGAGTGGAGTGGCATAGAATGGAGTGTTGTGCAGTTTAATATCATACAGTGGAGTGGCATAGAATGCAGTGGTATAGAGTGGACTGGTGTGCAGTGGAGTAAGATGTATTATACTGGCATACAGTAGAATAGCATAGAGTGGAGTGTCGTTGAGTGGAATAAGGTAAGGTGGATAGGCGTAGAGTTGATAGCATAGAGTGGAGTGCCTAGAGTGTAGTTGGGCACAATGGTATAGTGCAGATTGGAGGTACAAAAGGTGGAGTAGCGTATAATGGAGTGACGCTGACTGGAGTGTCATAGAGTAGAGTGGTATAGGGTAAGTGGCACAGAGTGGAGAGGCATAGAGTGGAGTGGAGGAGAGTAGAGTAGAGTGGCGTAGAGTGGAGTGGCATACAGTGGATGGCATGCAAAGAAATATAGTATAGTAATGTGGCATACAGTGTTGTGGTATAGAGTGGAGCGGCATAGAGAGGGGTAGCACATGTCATACAGTGGAGTTGTGTAGAGTGTAATAGTGTGCTGTAGATTGGTGTACAGTATAGTGGCGTGCAGTGTAGTAGCATAGACTGGAGTGTCGTACAATACCATAGCATACAGTGGAATACCGTTCAGTGGACTGGTGTGCAGTGCAGTGGAGTGTTGTAGAATGGATTTGTGTACAGTAGAATAACATAGAGTTAACAGATATGCAGTGTAGTGCTCCAGAGTGGAGTGGCATATATTGGAGTAGCATAGATTAGAGGGATGTTGAGTGGAGTGTCGTACACTAGAATAACGAAGAGTGTTGTAGAATAGAGTGTAGTGACGTAGAGTGGAGGGGCGTAGAATGGAGTAGTGTACAGTGGCGTAAACTGTAATGTGATAGAATGGATGCCATAAAGTGGAATAGCGTTCAGTAGACTGGTGTCAGGCGATGCTCACGAGGTTCCTGTTGTTTCTTCTTGGCGATGCAATCTCCCAAGTCCCCAATGAGACAACCAGTTAGCAAGAGTGTTTAACTTGACCAAACTGACTGACCCTTCAGGGAAAGGGGAATTGGACAGAGAAAACAAGAAAAAACACTGGATCTCTTCTTGAGATGTCAGCGAGGTTTTCTCTCTGGAAGTGTTCAGGGCTTCTTTACTCAAAGAGACTTCGTTTGACCAGTTGCTAAATAAACATACAGTATAACAAGAAAATCAGGAATAGACTCTTCTATTTAGCAATGGAATATATTACTCTCAACATTCCTTGTACATACCAAATTAAATTGAAGCCCTTGTCTACACTTCTACAATGCCAGGTGCTTGACTTTTGCAACCTTCAAGATAAACGTCAAAACAACACTTAGAAGAAAGAAAGCCACTCTGTTTAAATGCACAAGTGTCTTAAAACTCTAATCTTCTATTAGTGGTTAGTTATGGGTTAGAAGAACAACATTCCCCTCATAAGCCTACCTGGCAATTGAATGATGAGTCTTCCAAAGGGGTTCTGCTTTAAAAACAAGAAAAGAGAAAGATACAAGGACACAAATAGTTTCTACTACTCAGAACCTCTCTTGATGCTGTGCGTTCACAATGATATCAGTTATTGCCCACTAGCTATCAATAACTGCATTCACAAAACCTTATGCAGTTACTTGCTAACAATAGCACAATATTGTTTCATCATACTGCACTAGTAGTTACTTGCACAAATTAACAGCCTTTTACAATTCAGATTTTCTGTGATTGTTTACTCGAGTCTTTGATTTGCTCGTGCTTGTTTTTTCCAAAAAATAGCATTGTCTGTTTGGGTTACCAATGCTTGTTTCCAAAGTACACAGTCTCTCAAACACAACACTGTCTCCTTGAATGACCAATGATTGTTTCCAAAATTACACAGTCTCTCAAAAAATAACACTGTCTCTAGATTGACCAATGCTTGTTTCCAAAATTACGGAGTTGCAGATGTTTCAATAAACACTAGTGTTTGCAAAGGATATGGTTGTTTTTACCAATGGTTGATCCCTTCTGACGCGACCTTTCAGGAAGCTGTTGTCCGATCGGAAGTCAGGCTGATGACGCGATGTCCGGAAGAAGCACTGGAACCGGACCGAAGATGCAGCCCTCGGGGGAGAAGAACGGGGGAAGACGAGGTCAGGTAAGGAGGTCTTTTTAAGTAAGGAATCGCCAGGGAGGGATCGTAGAAAGAGGATGGGGCAAAATCTGGAGGCGGAGCCAAAGTCCAACGGGTTGCTAAGCAGCTGGCAGGAAGCTCGTGAAGACGCCGGTGCGCAAGAAGCGAAGCGTCTCCGAGTTGGGAAACAGAGTTTTTATAGTCTTTTGGAAATCAGGGCGTTGGCTGCTTTTCACGTGCCAGCGGGGAAACGTTATCCAAATTAGACCAACGTGCAAACCTATTCCAAACTGGGAGATCGATGCAGGCTAAGGGAATTAAACAAGCATTGCCACCAACAGGCTAAGAGAATTAAACAAGCATTGCCACCAACAAACTACTGTGATTCAAGACTGACATATACTGCATTACCCCACAGCTGCATGTGATTTCGTGACAGTTCCCCCCCCCCCAAAGGTCTTCGTACAGACCGTGGCTTTTGTGGATTCAATGCATGAAACAAACGAACCAATCTGGGGGTGTGTACATTAGTTTCTGGTTCCCATGACCTTTCAGAGGAATCATAACCTTTCCATGCAATCAAATAAAACAAGCGGCCTCCAATACGTTTAGCATCCACAATTTTCTCCACTTCGTACTCAACATGATCTCCCACTACCACAGGAGGGGGTGGATTATCAGATCTGGTATTTGGATCATATGGTTTTAAAAGGGAGACATGAAAGACAGGGTGTATTGAATAATCTGGTGGCAAAGTCAATTTAATGGATACAGGATTCACAATTTTTTCTATTGGAAATGGACCGATAAACCTTGGTTTTAGCTTTCTTGGGCCTTCTATCTGGATGTTTTTTGTTGCTAACCAAACTAAATCTCCTACTTTGTATGGGGGTGAAGGTAATCTGTGGAGATCTGCTATTCTCTTCATCTTTTCTTTATTTTTCTCCAAAGATTTTCGAACTTGTTCCTGAAGTGTTTGCAATCTAGTAAGTCTTTCTGAAACTGCTGGCATGTTTTGCATCTTGTCTGGGACAATTATCGGTAATGTTCGAGGATGGTGACCAGTGGAAAAATAAAAGGGTGAACATCCTAAAGCTGAGTGTATTGAGTTATTATAAGAGAATTCAGCCAAAGGTAGAGCTTCATCCCAACTGGATGAAATAGTGGTGGTTAAACATCGTAGACTTTGCTCAAGGTATTGATTAAGTTTTTCAGTTTGACCGTCAGTCTGAGGGTGAAACGCAGATGACAAGGCCACTTCTACACCTAATTGTGTATTTAGTTGTTTCCAGAATTTTGAAACAAATTGAGGCCCCCTGTCGGAAATGATCTTTTGTGGCCAACCATGTAACTTTATTATGTTAGTTAGAAAAATGTTACTCAACTCGGCTGCAGAAGGGAGTTTGGGTAGAGGGACAAAATGTCCCATCTTAGACAAATGGTCAACTACTACCAGAATCGTGGTGTTCCCGTGTGATTTTGGTAGATCAGTAATAAAATCCAGACTGACGGTGTGCCAAGGATATGGTGGAACTGCTAAAGGTTGTAATAACCCAGTGGGTGAGGAATGTAGTGATTTTTGCCGTGCACATACTGGGCACGTGTGTACATATTGGCGGATATCTTTACTCATGTTTTCCCACCAGAAATGTCTTTGACATAGTTCTAATGTTTTATTCATCCCCGGATGAGCTGCAGAGGCAATGTCATGATTCCATTTAATGATCTGTTCTCTTAAGGATTTTTCTGGAATAAACAGTTTATTTTTATAGAAAAAGTACCCTTTTTCAATGGTAGCATTCTTTCGAGAAAGCCATTGCTGTTGATTCAACTTTTGTGTTTCTCCTTTTAATATGGTCAAAAAATCGTCTGAAGTAGTTTCTGCACACACCTTTTCTGCGGGTATTATACTCTGCAGTTCTCCTAGTTGATCCTTGTTCTTATCACAGATCAATCGAGAAAGAGTGTCAGACAATAATTGCTTGGCTCCAGGACGATAGGTGATTACAAAATCAAATTCACTAAAAAACTGTAGCCAGCACATCTGTCTAGGAGTAAATGCTTTTACTGTCGAATAGAATTGTAAATTCTTATGATCTGAGAAGATCGTTATCGTGTGTTTAGCCCCCAGAAGATGATGTCTCTATTCCTGGAATACTGCTTTTATGGCTAACAACTCAAGTTCAGCAATAGTATAATTTTGTTCTGCTGGTATCAATTTCCTTGAGAAGAAGGCTACTGGATGTAAACGACCTGAATTAATGTCTTTTTGTAATAAGACTCCACCTATGGCTGTTTGTGAAGCATCTGCTTCTACAAAAAATGGTCTATCTGGGTCCGGATGCACCAGAATAGGTGCCGAAGTGAATGCCTTTTTCAGAGTCTGGAAAGCTTTTTCAGCTTCCATGCTCCAACGAAACTTTTTTCCTTTTTGTAACAATTGAGTAATGGGCACTACTATATCAGAAAATTTAGAAATGAATCGTCTGTAAAAGTTTGCGAACCCCAAAACTCTTTGTACTTCTTTGACAGAAGTTGGAGCTGGCCAATTCAAAATAGCTTCTACCTTTTTAGGGTCCATGGTAATTCCTTCAGGTGAAACCCAATATCCTAAAAATTCAACTTTCGGAGTATTAAAGACACATTTTTCAAGTTTCACAAATAATGAATTGTCTCTCAATTTTTGAAGAACTGCCCGAACATGTTCTGTGTGTTCCTTTGAATCTTTTGAATAAATCAGGATGTCATCGATGTATACAATAACGCAGACATCCAGCAACTCATGCAAAACTTCATTTATGAAGTATTGAAAAGCTGCCGGAGCGTTACAAAGGCCAAAAGGCATTACTGTATACTCGAAAAGGCCGAATTTAGTTCTGAAGGCAGTTTTCCATTCGTCTCCTTCTTTAACACGAATCAGATGGTAAGCTCCGCGTAGGTCTAGTTTGGTGTAAATACTAGAACCCCGCACTTGATTGAGCAATACTGGAATTAAAGGCAAAGGATAACGATTTTTGATGGTAGCTTTATTGACTGCACGAAAGTCGATGCAAGCCCTCAAATCCCCTGTCTTCTTTGCCACGAAGAAGAGGGGAGACGAGACTGGAGAGGTGGAATGACGAATAAATCCTAATTCTAATAGCTCATCCAGATAGGAACGTAGATATTGATTTTCAGGTTCTGTTAGAGCATATATACGACTGCAGGGCAACACTGCTCCTGGAATCAAGTCGATTCGACAGTCGTAAATTCTGTGAGGAGGCAATTTGGTGGCTTTAACCGGATCAAACACATCAGCATAATCTTGGTATTCTTTTGGAATTGCATGAGAATCGCAATGAGAAATAGCACAATACAGAGGCATAACAGGATCCTTGGTTTCCTGATAACAATGAAGCTTACAGTAAGAGGAATCTAGTGTTACTGTACGCTTGATCCAGTCAATCTTAGGATTGTGTAACTCAAGCCAGGGAATACCTAGAATGACTCCAAAGGTAGGTGTATCTATTAAATCAAAGGTGGTAAGCTCAGTGTGACCATTATCAGTTACTAAAATCAAAGGTGTCGTATGAAATCGTATCAGTCCCGAAGAGAGAGCTGATCCATCAACCGCCCTTACAGGTTCAGGTTCCTCTTTGGGGACTTGTGTCAGATTTAGTTTCCGGGCTAACTCCAGATCAAAAAAGTTACCTGTAGCTCCGGAATCAATAAGTATAGGAATACTGTGTCTCTGTTGGTTAGATAGAATCAGAATTATTCTTATGGTAAAGTGTCTAGGTATGTGATTATGAACACTAGTAGCGTAATGTGAGATCTGGAGATCAGAAACTCTCGGAGAACCGACCTCCTTATTCCCCGAGATTATTAGTTTTCCAACATCAGAGGAGATTCAGACGATACTACCAAAGCTCTTTTCTTAACTGGCTTTACTGGGCAATCTCTGGCAAAATGGCCTGATTTACCACAATATAGACATAAATTACTTTTACGTCTACGATCCTTTTCTTCCTGTGAAAGAGGACCTTTAACTCCCCCAATCTGCATAGGCTCTACTTGGGCGTTTTTATCCTCAGTGTCTTTGCGTTCAGCTTTAAAATGTAAATGTCTGATGTCACTCTTTGGTCTCTCACATTTTCTCTCGGTTAGCCTATGGTCCAACTTAACAACTAAGTCTTGAAATTCAGTGAAATCTTCTGGGAGGTTGACTATGTGGGCAAGAGAGTCTTTTAGATCATCTCTTAGGCCTCTATAAAATAAAGACACTCTTTTTTCTTCTGGCCATCGAGTTTCAGCTAACAGTCTGTTAAATGTAGTAACGTACGTTATTAAATCCCTTGAACCTTGACGAAGGTTCAGAAGTTCGTTGTCGGATGCTTGCAAAAATACATGTTTCGCAAAAAGACTAGACATAGTTGCTTTAAAGGTATTCAAGTTATGTATCAGGGGGTCATTTCTATCTACTAAGGGCATAGCCCAATTAGCCGCCACTCCTCCCAGATAAGATATTATAAAAGCCACTTTAGATGTATCCGAGTTAAAAACTTGAGGCTTGCACATAAAATGTAGCTGACACTGACTCATGAAGGTATTATAGCGACTTCTGTCTCCTGTGAATCTCTCTGGATTTGCCAGGGGAATAGGATTGGGTGTTAAGACGGTAACCTGTACTGGATGATTAGCACCCTGACTTGAAGGATTTTGAGAGGGAAAATTAGAAACTCCAAACTTAGGAGGACTCAGTATTGGACGTCTAACTTCA
Source organism: Lissotriton vulgaris (assembly GCF_964263255.1). Lineage (NCBI taxonomy): Eukaryota > Metazoa > Chordata > Amphibia > Caudata > Salamandridae > Lissotriton > Lissotriton vulgaris. Next base: position 1,377,903,225 of record NC_141695.1, read on the forward strand.
GAAGACTCTCGCCAAGTAGTAAAATCGGTTTTAGTTTTATCTAATTCAAATCTAAGGGCCTGGTTTTCCTGGCGTAATTCCTCCATCTCTTCTGCCATCTTTTGTAACAATTGTGCAACCCCAGTTTCATCCATATTGGATGAATCAAAATTCATTGCACCACCAAAAAGAAACAAGTGATATGTGGCTTCGCTTTCTGTCAGGCGATGCTCACGAGGTTCCTGTTGTTTCTTCTTGGCGATGCAATCTCCCAAGTCCCCAATGAGACAACCAGTTAGCAAGAGTGTTTAACTTGACCAAACTGACTGACCCTTCAGGGAAAGGGGAATTGGACAGAGAAAACAAGAAAAAACACTGGATCTCTTCTTGAGATGTCAGCGAGGTTTTCTCTCTGGAAGTGTTCAGGGCTTCTTTACTCAAAGAGACTTCGTTTGACCAGTTGCTAAATAAACATACAGTATAACAAGAAAATCAGGAATAGACTCTTCTATTTAGCAATGGAATATATTACTCTCAACATTCCTTGTACATACCAAATTAACTTGAAGCCCTTGTCTACACTTCTACAATGCCAGGTGCTTGACTTTTGCAACCTTCAAGATAAACGTCAAAACAACACTTAGAAGAAAGAAAGCCACTCTGTTTAAATGCACAAGTGTCTTAAAACTCTAATCTTCTATTAGTGGTTAGTTATGGGTTAGAAGAACAACATTCCCCTCATAAGCCTACCTGGCAATTGAATGATGAGTCTTCCAAAGGGGTTCTGCTTTAAAAACAAGAAAAGAGAAAGATACAAGGACACAAATAGTTTCTACTACTCAGAACCACTCTTGATGCTGTGCGTTCACAATGATATCAGTTATTGCCCACTAGCTATCAATAACTGCATTCACAAAACCTTATGCAGTTACTTGCTAACAATAGCACAATATTGTTTCATCATACTGCACTAGTAGTTACTTGCACAAATTAACAGCCTTTTACAATTCAGATTTTCTGTGATTGTTTACTCGAGTTTTGATTTGCTCATGCTTGTTTTTTCCAAAAAATAGCATTGTCTGTTTGGGTTACCAATGCTTTTTTCCAAAGTACACAGTCTCTCAAACACAACACTGTCTCCTTGAATGACCAATGATTGTTTCCAAAATTACAGTCTCTCAAAAAATAACACTGTCTCTAGATTGACCAATGCTTGTTTCCAAAATTACGGAGTTGCCGATGTTTCAATAAACACTAGTGTTTGCAAAGGATATGGTTGTTTTTACCAATGGTTGATGCCTTCTGACGCGACCTTTCAGGAAGCTGTTGTCCGATCGGAAGTCAGGCTGATGACGCGATGTCCGGAAGAAGCACTGGAACCGGACCGAAGATGCAGCCCTCGGGGGAGAAGAACGGGGGAAGACGAGGTCAGGTAAGGAGGTCTTTTTAAGTAAGGAATCGCCAGGGAGGGATCGTAGAAAGAGGATGGGGCAAAATCTGGAGCCGGAGCCAAAGTCCAACGGGTTGCTAAGCAGCTGGCAGGAAGCTCGTGAAGACGCCGGTGCGCAAGAAGCGAAGCGTCTCCGAGTTGGGAAACAGAGTTTTTATAGTCTTTTGGAAATCAGGGCGTTGGCTGCTTTTCACGTGCCAGCGGGGAAACGTTATCCAAATTAGACCAACGTGCAAACCTATTCCAAACTGGGAGATCGATGCAGGCTAAGGGAATTAAACAAGCATTGCCACCAACAGGCTAAGAGAATTAAACAAGCATTGCCACCAACAAACTACTGTGATTCAAGACTGACATATACTGCATTACCCCACAGCTGCATGTGATTTCGTGACAACTGGGGTAGAGTGGAGTGGTGTAGAGTGGACTGGAGAAGAGTGGAGAGACATACAGTAGATTATTGTAGAGTGGTGTGGGATATACTAGAGTGACAGAGTGGAGTAGCATAGAATGGAGTAATGTACAGTGTAATAACATACAGTGGAATTTTATAGAGTGTAGTGGCATAGAGTGCAGTGGTGTACTGTATAACAGCGTATACTGCTTGGTGCACAGTGAAGTGGCATACAGTGGATGGCATAGAGTACAATAGAGTATACAGTAGGGGTGTAAAGTGGAGTAGTGTACAGGCAAATAGAGTACAGTGGAATAAAGTAGAGTGGAGGGCTAACAGTGGAGTGGTACAGACTGGAATGTGATCAAATGGATGCCTTAAAGTGGAATAGCGTGCAGCAGACTGAGGAAGAGTGGAGTGATGTAGAGTGGATTGGAGTAAAGTGGAGTGGCATACAGTAGATTATTTTAGAGTGGTGTGGAGCATAGTAGAGTGACAAAGAGTGACATAGAATGGAGTAGTGTAGAGTGTAGTGGCATAGAGTGGAGTGGAGTAGAGTGAAGTGCGGTAATTGAAACAGATGTAGTGTGAAAGTGCGTAAATAGATGTAGATGTAATGTGTCCGGAATCTACATTGTGAGGTGTAAATGGTAAAATTGGGTAGTATGTGTGAATAATATAAGTAGTGTTAAAGTTATAAGTTTAAAAATATTTAGTTATATACACTATGCTATTCCACTCTATGCCATTCCACTGTACTGTATTCCGCTCTATGCCACCCCACTGTACGCCACTCCACTGTATGATATTCCACTTTAATCCACTCCAGTCTTCACCACTCTCCTATATGCTTTTCTACTGTGCGCCATTTTACACTCCACAAACTCCACTGTATGCCATTCCACTCTACACCACTGCACTGTATGCCATTCCACTCTACACAACTGCACTGTACACCAGTCCATGTTACACCACTCCACTGTACCTCACTTCACTCTATGCCACTCCAGTATACACTATTCCACTGTACAAAAATAGACTCTGCGCTATTTGTCTCTATGCCAATCCACTCCACCCCACTACACTGCACGCCACCCCACTGCATGCTATTCCACCGTACCTTGCTCAACTTTACCCTATTCCACTGTACGCCACTCTACTGTACACTACTGCACTGTACACTAATCCACTGTACCCTATTCTAGTCTATGCTGCACTTGTGTACACCACTACAGTGTACTCCATTCCATTACATGCCCCTCCACTCTACACTATGCCACTGTATGCTATTTCTATGGATGCTACTCCACTGTAAGCTATGCCACGGTACGTCACTGCAGTCTACGCCACTCCACTGTAAGTTATTCCACTCTACGGCACTACATTCTCGCTATTCTACTCTATGCTGCTACAATGTACAAAACTCAACTGTACATCACTCCACTCTATGTTACTGAAGAATCCAGTGTATGCTATTATACTCTTCCACACTCCATTTCATGCCACCCACTCTTTGCCACTCCGCTGTACACTATTCAGCGGTGCACCACTCAACACTACGCCACTACACTCTATAACACTCAACTACATGCTATTCATCTCTTTGCCACTATACTGTGTGCTAATTGACTCTACTCCATTCCACAGTACCCTACTCCACTGTATGCCACCCCACTATACAGTATTCCACTGTACACCACTACACTCTGTGCCACTAAACTCTACACTATTTAATTGTATGCCCCTCCACTCTACACCACTCCACTCTATGTCACTCCACTCTACTCTTTCACTGTGCACTACCCCACTGTACCCCAGTACCCTCTAAGCTACTCCACTATTTAACAGTTCACTTACACCACTCAACTATTCAAACCACACCACTCCAGTGTATACAACAGTCTAGAGTATGCCACTCTACTGTACACTACTCCACTGTATGCAGTTTCAATGTATGGTAGTGCATTGTACTCTATTCCACTATATGCCACTCCATTCTACACAACTCTATGCAGCTGTATGTTATTCCATTGTACCCCACTCCACTGTACCACACTTCGCATTATGCCCCTCCACTCTACGCCACTCCACTCTATGCCACTCCACTCTACAACACTCCAGTCTGCAACACTCCACTATACACTACTCCACTGTAAGCTAATCTACTCTCCGCTAGTCCACTGTATTCAAATCCACTGTATGCCTCTCCAGTGTATGCTACTACAGTGTACACCTCTCGACTGTATGCACACAAGTAAAACGTGTTCACTAGTTCACTCTACAGCAGTGCACTGTATGCCACTCAAATCTATACTATTCCACTGTATGCCACTCCATTCTATGCCCCTCCACTATCCACTATTCCATTACATGGCACTCCAGTGTAAGCTCCTCCTCTGTACCCCACTCCACTGTATACTGTTCCACTCTATCCCACTCCACTGTATGCTAATATTGTCAATGATTCTCCTCTATATGCAACACCAAGTATGCAACGCCACTCTGTAGTGTAGTTCCTATATTCCCAATAGGCTCTGTGCATTGGAATAATATATACTATAGTTTAGATGTAGGACTGAGGTCGACTAGGTCTCTATCGAATATATTAGACTTAATTGTGAGTGCCAGCTAGTGCAGAGGTCACTAGAAACTTTCTCGAATTCACAAGAAAGGATTTGTTTCTGACAACCCCATAAACACCACAACTTTGTTTCCCAAGAATAAAAAACGTATCTCTAGAGTCGCGGAAACAATAGATAGATATTTCACTCAGTCAATCGTGCATGCTTCGTTTCACCAGAGGTGCAGAGAAATAGAGAGACAGGCATTTTCAATAAAAGTATTTATTGAACAGTCTTCTGTTTCTTGCAGGAGAAATGAACTGCTACAATCGTAATACTGGTTGCAAAGTATAATGCGTACAGTACGAAGAGCATTATAAAATAATACTGTAAAAGCATGATATGGTTTCTAAGATATACAATATAACATAGAATACATGCATTCATAAATAATGACTAAAAGTACTCAACTGGTGCTTCTAAATTATGCCTACCCCGGTAAACCTAACCTAGGTCTAGTACGAGGGAACAAGTAAGTGAGGCGTAGCTTAAGTTTAGTATTCTTTGCCTAGAATCTCTCCAAGAATTCTCTAAGGGTCTAATCAGCTCCGTACCTTGGTTTTAGAATGAAGGAGGTCTTGTATCTCTCTCTCAGAACTCGATTTCCCAGCAACCCACAAGGGCAGCCTGGAAACACTGGAGCTGGATTTCTCGGCAGGAGAAAAGACAGCGTCTCTCAGTGCATCTGTTGGAGGGGTCGGCTTCCTTCGGCACTTGCTGCGGCAAGCTGTGTCGTGTAGGTAGATAGTCAAATTGCTCCAAACCACCGTGTGTTTGCCTGGGCAAGTGTGGGCATATTTATACCTTGAAGGTACCGAGATTGACGTAAGGTTGGACATAATAACGTCATCAAAGACTCAGTTCTTTGAAAACTCCATGATTTCTTGGATACATTAATATTCAAGCAAGGGGAAGTCCCTGACTGCTAACGGTGGGTTTTTCCAAGAAATCGTTGTGGATTTTCAGAACTAGTGAAAGTAGCCATGTCGTTTTTGGACTGCATGGGCTAAGTCTAAATATGGTTATGATTTCTATGCCTATATAAGGATAGGGTGATTTATACCTATATATGGGCATGAATCGGGAAAATTACACTAGGGTCCTAAATACATATACAACAACTCCACTGTATGCTATTCCATTGGATACCACTCTACTCTATGACACTTCACTCTACACTATTCCACTCTATGCCACTCCACTGTAACCCATTTTACTCAACAGCACTCTGTGGCACTACACTCAACAACTCTATTTGCCACTCCACTGCAGCACACTGTACCACTCTCTAGTATACTCTACCTCACTCTACTGAACTACCCTGTACACCACTCAATGCCACTTCACTATATTCCACTCTACAACAGTTTCCTACACTCTACAGCACGGCAGACCACTTCACTGAATGAGATTTTATTCCACTCTATAACACTTTATTCCACTGTATGCAATACCACTACAGTGTACTACACTACACTGCATTCTACTATGTGAGACGCCACTTTACTATGGAACACTTTAGTCAACTCTACGTTATGCCACTCCACTCAACTGCACTATACAACAGTTTAGTCCACTGTACAACTCACCAATGTACCCCACTTCACTCTAGAACACTATGCTATACTCTGTTAAACAGCACTCTACAGCACTCTACTACAATCTATGCCAGTGAACGACACCGTACTACACTGTATGCCACTACACTGCACTGTACTACATCCTACTCCATCTATGCCATTCTACTCAACTCTGTTACTTACATAACTCCACAACACAATAGTCGACAATACTCCACTGTACGACACTCAATTATACTGTACGATATGCCAATTCACAGTACAACTTGTCACTACACTCTACAGTACTCCACTCCACTATACAACACACCCTGCCACTCCACTATATAACACTTTACTCCACTATACACAATGCCGCTCCACTCTACTCCATTCCACTGTATATTTCACAAATTAGACACAATGAGTGTTCACTGTATGACACTGTCCTTTACTATTCTCCACAACACTGCACTTAACAACTAACAACTAAATGGCACTCAATACTATGATTTGAAACAGATTTTTATTAAAAAATAAGAACCATTCAAATTTAATGACAAAACCAAGGTTAAAACTTTAGTATGGTATGGTTGGAAAAATTATATTTGCTTTGGTTGGAAAAATTATGGTTGGAAAAATTATGTATGGTTGGAAAAATTATATTTATTCGATATATATACAAACCAAACTTAAACTATACAAACAGGAGAAATAAAATGTTATAGCTATAAATTAAATTTCAAATTTATGCACCACTAAATAGATCTTACATTTACAATTTACATACCACCTTCAATTTACCATAACTCTGCCATGGGTGGTCCCGAGCCCAGCAGCAAAAGAAGAAGGGTTTTGCATGTCACTAGCTACCCCACCATGTGAAAAAACCCAAGCTGCAGAAATGTCAAACAAAAGAAATCCCAGTCCTGGGGAGAGAGGACTCTCCTTCAGGGAGCACTATGGTACAGAGATTCCTTAAAGCCACAAAAGCGATCCACCTGCTTTCGACCAAGAACATCACCATTGGGACATGGAGCGTGAGGACAATGTACAAGACAGGCAAGACTGCCCAAGTGGCAGTGGAGATGAAAAATACAACCTTACCCTGCTTACCGTCAGTGAGACTACATGAACACAGTCTGGACAGAAAAGACTGGCTCCAGGAGGAATGCTACTGTAGTCTGGACATGAGGAAGAGAATGCTACTCAGAGAATAGCACTGATGCGAACGCCAGAAGAAAACAGAGCTCTGATTGGATGGGAAGCTCACAGTTCTAAAATAATCACAGTGATCTTTCGCATAAAAAAGGAGGATTAATATGAATGTAATCCAGTTCTCTGCACCTACAAATCACAGCAAAGAAGAGGAAAAAGGACAGATTTACAACAGACTCCAGTCCATCCTGGAGAAATGCCTTAAGAGAGATATCAACATACTGATAGGGACCTCAAAGACTTGCATATCTCTGTGCCTTGAACAGTCTGGTGATAGGCAGTAGTGTATTCCCACACAAAAGTATACACAAAGCAATTTGGGTGTCACCATGTGTGCATTGCCAAGCAGTTCAGGAGGATGCAAGAGTTATGAGAGGAGTGGATGTGGGTTCAGACGGCCACTTTGTCATGGCCAGGCTAAAGCTATTGCTGAAGAATGCATGGATGGAACCAACAAATCAACACCAGCAATATAATACCACCCTCCTCAAAGATGCACAGAAACAGAGTAAATACTCACTCACCCTCAGTAACATGTTTCAAGTCCTGCAAGAACTAGAGGACAACAGAGATCCAGTAGAAAGCCAATGGGAGAAGATCATATAAACAGTGACATCAACCTGCCTAGAGGTACTGGGTCCCAAGAAGCACCCGCCTAAAGAATGGATCTCCACAGAATCCAAAATTCAAGCAAGAAGAGAAAAGAAAGCTGCAGTCAACAGCAACCTAACCAGAGCAGAAAAAGCAAAAGCTCAAGGCGACTACACCAAAACCAACAGGGAAGCAAAGAGAAGCTTAAGAACAGACAAGCAAAGATCCATTGATGATCTTGCAACAGAATCCCAGGCAGCAGCAAGCCATGGAAACTTGAAAGAACTCTATAACAAAACAAGAAAGCTCTACGACAGATAGAGCAAGCCAGAAAGAACTGTTAACGACAAAGCTGGAAAAACAATCATGGATAACGAATAAGCATGGGCGAATTTTGAGAATTCGCGGTTCGCGAATTTGCGTATTCACGAATTCGCAATCCGCAAAATCTGCGAACTCTCGTGAATTTGCGGATATTTTCTTTTTTTGTGTTCGCAAGGGTTTCTGCCAGTTCGCAAGGGTTTTGTACCAGTTCGCAAACGCGAACTTACTTGTCGGGTCGCAACGGTCGCGACTATGTTGTTTCTACGTCTGGTTCATCACAGCACCCTCTGTTTCACCACTGCCACCCTCTGGTTCACCCATGCCACCCTCTGGTACATCACTGCCACCCTTTGGTACATCACTGCCACCCTCTGGTTCATCACTGTAGATTATGGGGGGAAAAGGCAGCACACCTGCCCTGCTTCAACTGACATGAATTAATTTGGGGTTGATTAATGTGTCACTGAGTCTGGCACCTGCTTCCTTATCTGTAATTGCTTTCTGTTGCAGTGCAATTTTTTTTCACAGGACCTTTGTGGTCTACTTGTAGCTATTCTCTGAGCTTGCTGTGAGGGTCAGAGCAGGGTCATAGAATAGTTGCAAGTAAGCAACTGAACTCCTGAGGGGGCCCTCAGGAAGCACTACAGGGAATGGTTACTAATGATGAGGTTGAACTTTTGCACCTGCTGAGTGCTTTCAGTTTTGCAAAAATAGTTTTTCTGCAATTTCGCTGGAAACGCGGGGCGCAAATTTGCGCGTGATCGAATTCGGAAGCCGCGAATTCGTGCTAATATGCGTTTTGTTTTTTTGCGGCGTGTTAGTTCGCAAGGTTTTGTGCGTTTTAGCGAGCAGCTTGTAGCGCAACGGCGCAAAATTACCCTCACGGTCGTTCACGGGCACGGCCATTTTGTTTGCGTGACGTATTTCCGTTTCCGGGCGCTATGTGTAATCTCGCAAAGTGTGCGGCTCGCTAGTACAAGGTTGCGTGTGATCGCTAGGAAAATCTTGCGCGAACTTACCCACGCGGTCGTGAACGGGCGCGGCCATCTTGTTTTTCATTCATTGCTATGGTTCTGGGCATGCTTTCTGTATCCTCTGTCAATCTCTGCCATCCTTTGCTTGTTTGAAGTTTTTTTAATCTATTTTACTTATTATCTACCCCTCTATTTTTCTAGCTCTATATTTTTATGTTTTCTGCTACTTTTGGTTTATTTTAAACTACTTTTTTAAACTCTTTTCTTTTCTTCTTCCCTATTCTATTTCTTCCTTATTATTTACCTTCCTTTCTGCCCAGACCATGGTAAAGGGAGCCGGGAAGCAGCCTGGGAAGGGGAAGGGTCCCGCACCCTGTGCCCGGCTCCTGTGCGGGCGTTTGAGGGGGGAGACAGTCACAGCCCGGGAGATCTTTAGCGCGGAGGAGGTGGCCGCACTAGTCTTTTATGTCCAGCGTCGCCTCCCCAGAACCATCATGGCAGGCGGCAAGATCGCTAGCGGCTATGGGATCCGGGAGCGCCGGAAGCGGTGGGAGAAGGTGTGCCGGGCCATGTACCAACACTCTCGGGTCCGGCGCACCTACAACCAGGCCACCCACCGTTGGATGGATCTCCTGGACCGGGAACGCGACTTGATCGACCTGCTCGGCCTCGAGATCCCCTGTCTTGGTGAGTAGTAGTAGCTATTTCTTCACTACTCTGTTTTCTCCTGCAATAATGCTGCTGATTACATTGTAGGTAAATTATATTTCAAAATGTGCATTTCAGGTGCACTGCTCTCCTTCTCAGTAGCGTTGCTACTATGCTTATTTGTTTTCGATTTTGTGTTCATTTCATTGGCCTGAGAAATTATGTATGAGTGTAGTTTAAAGAACTGCGTAATGCTAGACACTAAGGGTCAGATTTTTAATTACCGGCGCATCCCTGCAAAGTAGCAGGGATGCGCCACTAATTGTGTGCCACGCCACCACCACCCATGGTGCCCCGTATTTACAATGCAGCGCACCATGGGCCCAAAACGCAACTATGGCGCAGCTCCAGCAATGCTCTGGGGTGCCCTATCTCCCCAATGTTGCGTCAAGCTGTACGTCTGCTTCAAGCAGGCGCAGGGTTTGAGTCACGCATCATTGTCCTAAAAGTGACTGATTGAAATCTTGTAGATTTCCCTCAGCCACTTTTGGGATGCGTTCCTGCGCATGAACGCCCTCCCCTGCGCTGGATCGCCCCCTGATGGCGCAGGGCTTTACAACATGATGCATCTCCCATGTGCGTCCCGTTGTTAATATACGCTGCACTATGGCGCCTCTTTTGTTCTGCCGCTGCGTCACAAAAGTCACGCAACAACAGAGCAAAAGAGCCGCAAGGGGCTTGTAAATCTGCCCCTACAGACTCAAGTCCAGTCCTTCCTTTGTACACCTGGCAATAAGAAGAAATAGTGGTGGTGGATTGATAGTTTGAGTATTTTAATGACTGGTTAATGTAGTAGGAAACTTTTTAGTGTTGTCGCGGATCTGCAATCATGATGGAGTTTGTCTGTCACTTCGCGTGCTGCGGACTGCTGCCTGCCTGTCCTAGGCGAACTTTTTTAGTAGTTATTTTAGTGAGTTACATAACTTTCCAAGTTGACGGTCCGCAAATAAAGCAATACTAATATCGTAGTAGACCACATGAGATAGGTCAATATATCCCGTGGAATAGTTGTCTATTTGCTATTTCGCCAAAATATTTTGTTATTGTTCTTTTGTAATGTTTGATTTGGTTGACCACAATCATCCATGTTTCGGGTCTTTCTTTCTTTCATGTTCTACATCAGCTCCCCCCAGGGGCAAGAGGACGTTGGAGGAGGCTGCTGCTGCTGAACAAGGCCAGGATCGGTCAGGCGAGGGCTCCTTTGCTGGCCCGGTAAGTTAATTTTAATATAGAGTACCTATTTTTTTCTAAATCGTCTTTGATCTTCTTGTAGACTGTATCTAAATTCTTATCCTACCTCGACTATGACTCCCTGTGGTATTACTAGATTATTCTTATTAGTCTGTCTGTGTAGCTAACTAAGATTGCACATTTGGGGGGGAGGAGCTACGCTGCGAACCAAGATGGCCGCATAAGCTCCCGGCTCCGTCGACCTCCGCCGGCGGCTCATCTATCCTGTTCTCTATCCTCTACTCACGCCCTATGCCTGGATGTATGAAGGTTACCTGATGCCAACGGTGCCGTCCTGGACTTCCTACCTTATTCGGCGACGGAGTTATGTCGTGTCCTATCTTCTGCCTACTCCAGGGCTGCCGCCGGGACCTCGATTCCTGTACTGTCCGAGTGGGAACTGTTCAACATCGGCTGTGGGACCAAGATTGTGGCCGGTCTTCCGGATTCGAATAATTCTCTGCACTTTCGACTTTTGACCTCGTTGATGGAGAGTGCCGGAGAAGAGACATCGTGACATGCTGTGATCCTCCCGACCCGTGGCTGGGGGCTATGTGCCTGACCCTCGTTTCCCGGTCCGGGGGCTGACGGGCTGCACCCACGGCCGGTGTCTGTGTTGAGCGAGCCAGTACGGGGCGCCCCTGTTATTGAGATCGCCTGAATGTGTGACCGAAGCCCGGGATGTGGGCTGGAGATTGTGTCCCCCTCCGTCCTCTGGGCCCCGGGATGGAGGCGACGGATAGCGCACATTCATTGAGTTCTGTAATGGCAGCGATTGGGGCGCTCCGCTCCCAATTCACCGTCACGTATGTCTCCCTGGCGGCAAAGCTGGACGATGTTTGCTTGCGACCGGCCACTGACGCTGCAACACCTGAACAGCATTTTGTGGTCCCGTCGAGCGATTTGGTCCGCCATCTTAAGGTGCCCGAGCGGCAGCCCAGCTTCGCTTATTTGGGAGTCGGCCTCACTTCTCCTTCACCCGTTACAGTGCCTGGTCTTCCCATCACGTCTTCTATCCGATGGAGTATCGTCGCTGGAGGTTCTGATCGTCAATGCCGAGTCTCAGGGTCCTGTCGAAGGGGATTGCCATTCTTCTTTGTCCTGGCCCGTCTGCATAACGGAGGCCGCCATTTTGTATCCGGACTTTGTTCCATCTTCAGTGCCTCGGACTGCCGTGGACGCTTTGTCTGCCTCTGGTCGGCTGTGGCTTGGTTGGCGCGTGCTTCGGGAAGGATTCGCACTGGTCAGGGCTGAATCCGGCTTTGAGTTGTTCTTGCTCCTCGCCACTGCTTTGGGCTACCTGAGACGCTCTTCCTGATCGCATTTGCTGTGACTTTGGCGATGGGTCTCCCCGTGATACCTGCAGGGTTGACTTTTACTTTCCGGGGATTGCTCAGTTCATTTTTTGCCGGGATTGCACGAGTATCTCACCGGGCCTGGGGTGGGGTGGGGGGGTTTCTTATTGGTGACTGTCCTCCCCGTGATATTGCCGAATGTTTGCTTTGATTGACGATGATTGTGCCTTGGGGAGGTCGCTGCCGGCGGGGGGTACCGGGTGTCCGGGAGTGTGTCTGTTTCTCTCCTCCTCCACTTCTTTTATTTTTTCCCTTCTGTGGGGCAGTTTCGGGGCGACAGGCACGCTGTTAGTGGGTTAGGCCGTAGCCATTACAGGGGTGCAGGGTGGCGGGTGTGGGGGGGTTGTTATTTTAGTTTGTTTTGTTCTATGGTCCCTATCACTCTTTTCCGGCTTTGGGAGGGCTCTTCCTCTTTAGTAGGGTTGGCTGTCTCTTGGTCTCGCACCTTTTTTCTTTTTCTGGCATCTCAACAAGCCTCTGTTTCTCTGCTCTTGGGGGGTGGGCTTTCTGGGATGATACTTAGTAATGTTGCTTTCTGTAGTATTGCTTACTGCCCAGTTCTACCACGGTGGCTGCCTAGATCTCAAAGTTGCTGTATCCATAGCCTATCTCAGACTGTAAATGGGGTACGTCCCCCTTGTCTCTCTTGTGTATTTCTCATGTAAGGTGTAATATCCTTGTTGTTGCAGCCCCTACTCTTCTCCTAAAATTTAAAAATGAAAACCTCCTATCCTGTGTTGCGAACCTCACAGCCATGTCTAGAATAACTTGAAATATCCTGATTGTTGATTGGCCTACGTTTCTCCTGTTCCTATTTACTGCCTTTGCGGCCAGCCTTGGTGGTTGTGGGCCTGCGCATGTATCTCCTTACTGTTTGAATAAAGGTTTTAAAAAAAAAAAAAAGATTGCACATTTGGCAAAAGGTGTTAAACGAAACTCCCATTCTAGTCAGCAATAGCTCTCTGTGGGGAACATCCTTTACGACGTGGATTTTACTTCGCAGTACCCATACAAAGCTTCTTTTACAACGCAAGTCGTAACCACGACTTGCGCTGGAGGGCGCTACAGGACAAGGAATAATTTAATTTACTATCCAACATCTTCCCTACTGTATGTAGGCTGGTGTTGGAATAGTAAATTTAAAAATTCCTAAGTCTGCACCCCTCCAACGCAAGTCGTGGTAAAGACTTGCGTTGTAAAAAATGCGTTGTAAAGGTACGCGTGGTAAAACCATGCGTCGTAATGTCGTACATCCATCTCTATGCACTGAGTGCAGTCCTCTGGGATTGTCCATAATGTCTTTTCAAGTCTTCTAAATGTTTATGCTTTGACAATTACAAACAATAAAAAGGTGAATGACCACCAAGAAAGAATAAGATACTACTTTACTTTTGGTTTGGATAGGAGGACAATCCATACTACTACTGTTGCAGGGACAAATCTGCACAAACAGAACTATGGATACTAAATAGTGCTTTGTTTATCAATTATAATAGGCGCAGGTAGATTTTCCACATACCTCAGTGATATCAGTCTTTGAAGAACCCCCAATCTCCTTACTGACTAGATAGTGTGGCAGAGTCATATAGCTCCCGAATTCATCGATGATTGATCCCCAAAGATGATTATCCAACGCAGGACAAGAGTACGGAGTCAGAGTCCATAAGTGTCAGAGGCACGGACTCATGCTTGCAAATTGCAAAACCATTTGCTCATTCACTCTTGACCAAAAACCACAGAGTCTATTTAAGTTTTAAAGCTTTATTAAAAGTAAAAATATTTATTAAAATCAAGCTTGTCATAAAACATAAACGGTTGGTTAAAAATGGAAAAGTGCTTATAGTGATTTATTTCACACATTTATTGTGGGCGAGCCGAGCCCTCACCTGGTTTGAACTTAAATTTTTCTTTTTGGTGCTAAATCATTGGTCCCTCTGTCCTAGTGGTGATGATGATGATTTGTTCTTAGAATTGAAGCTTATGTCTGTTATGAGAAAAATGGTGCGTGTTAAAAAGCAAGCATTCATCAGTTGTGCCAAAAAGTGCAGCAAGACAACACCCTTCCCTGGAAAAAGGGACATTTTTACTTTAGAGTAGACAGTCACGAATTATTAGATTGGTTTCTGTATTCACATTTCTTCATTCCTAGACAAAATACTAGTGAGTGGTGTATGTCTATGACATCTAACATTCTTAAATGTACTTTGTAGGTGGAACATCTGTTGCTGGGCCCAGCGCGGAGGTGGAGGAGGAGACTTCAGGGGAGGAGGCGGTGCAAGTGCAGGACGAAACTGCTGTGCGGGTTGCCACGGTAGTGGTGGGCAGTGGTAAGCTCTTATATTCCTTACTTATTGAGATTGCAGACTGCATAGTGTGCTCCCTGTGAGAAAACGTAAGGTTTGTCCAGATGAGAGACATGAAGAAGAATGATTGACATATAGTTTGAATGGATGGATGCCTGGATCATGGTACTATCAGACTCTTAGATAGCATATGTGTATCTAGAGAGAGTAGACGGTCACTGGATGAACTAAGTGTTACTTTGAAGAGCATGTAACACCGCACCCGCACGTCCGTCCCAGTGTAGGAAAGGCTAGGAAAAGAAGTTGTAATTTTGTCCGAATACTACCATGAATAGTGGCAGTAGTTTGTATTGCAAGCACAGCATATATCCGGCTATTATGATGGCCACTCACTCACTACCTCTGTTAATAAGTTTAGTAGAACTCGGTCATTCATGTGTGGATGTATCACTGTTCACTCAATAAAAACCAAAGCACCTAAAGTCATCACATATGTAAGCAAATACATACCATGTGCAGTGATAGATAATCAGATTATTTATCTTCTTCATTTTCCTTTTCTAGTATTCATTGGCACTGTAGGGTGAAAGTTAAATTAATTAAGCAGTAGCCCTTGTAACAGAGTATTCTCAGTGCCACCCATAATAGAAAAGTAAGAGCATCACCACCTGCATGTACTGGACAGGTACAGTAACGCAAGTCTGTCTCACTCATCATGGCGGGCGTCTGCTTTTCTCGGGTGCAAGTTGACTGCGCTGGCATTATGACGGCTTGCAGAAGTTAACTTACCAATTTTGCTAAACAAGAGAGAAGAATAAGAATAAGAGTGGTGTACTGTCATAGTCGACTCTAATGGAGTGAGTCCATAGTGCTCGTAGAATTGATTCCTTAAACTCCCACTAATGTTAGAGCAAGGATGAAGAAGTGGGAGGTTAGATAGATACTGGCCACAATAGTTATGTACTGCGCTTGCAAGTTGCTAGTTCTGCTGTGACACGACTTTCTGCTGAATCATTTTGTGTTAATCCTAAAGAGCATTGGTTACAGACTATGTCTTTCTTTCTTCATACAGATGCTCCTTCCAAACCAACCCAGAAGGAGCTGGCTAAAAGGGCCCGGTATCGGAGGCTGGAGGCCACTGTCGCCGAATATCGGCGGCTGGTGGCTCACGAGGAGGAGGACACGCAGACTAGTACGTCTATAACATCCACGGCGACACCTGCATCCTCCTCCGCGCTCCCTGGGTCAGCCACTCAGCGCAGCAGGTCTCCAGCGGTACGGAGCCGGGGTACCGTAGCCACCCGCCACCGCCGAGCAGCAAAGAAATCAGCTGCCCCCACAGCAGTTACAAAAAAAGGATGCACCACCTTTCCCTGAGGGTTTCCTACCTCGAGCAGGAGCTCCTCAACACCAAAACCCTGCTCGAGAAACTCCGCAAGGAGCATGCCGACCTGGCCCGAAAAGTCAACAGCAGCCAGCAGTAGGAGGAGACTGTGCCTTGCCCCTTTTTTAAAGACTTCTGGGGGGTGGGAATTGGGAGTTGCGTTTTCTACTTTTTTGGACTTCGTTTTCAGGGACATTTGTTGGGGTTCGGGAGGGGGGTGGGTTGGGTCTTGCGGGAGCTTCTTTATGTTAGGGATATACAAATATACTTTAATCTTTATCTTAGCATACGTGTTTTTTACTGCTTTTGAGGCTGGTGGGTGAAGGTTTAACAGTCCAGAAACTTAAGTGGCATCTTGATTCAAGTTGTGTAAGTACTAATGGCCCAAATGTTTTCAAAACTAAGTGCCTCTCACAGAGTAAGTGAATTCAATAGTCCTAGGACCGTCAGTCTCTCATCTCTCCCAGTCCTAATACTCCAATATACTACATCCCCCCAAACGCTTTTCTTACCTGTAATTTGTGTTTGGAAATAGGGCTAGGCACAGGGCTGGCTGCACGCGAAATGGCGATTAAGGTTGGCAATCCTGGGTGGATGAAATGTCATCATTGCGGTGGTACTTGTGGTGTTACACAGTGGCAGTTGCAGCATCTGAAAAAAAAGAAAATGAAACCTTGTTTGTCCGTACCGTAGCATTAGAACGGTACGATAGAGAATATAGCAGGTGACAGTACACTAGAACAGTGCCACAATGTAGCCTAACAAATGGTAAAGTATTGAAAGTATAACTAGTACTTGCGTTGACTTTCTTTGACATTGGCTACTATTACAAGAAATAGTACCGAAGGTGAAGGACACAGCAGCGTAATAATTTGCCACGTCTAGGAGGACGATGTTCTTGATGACCAATCAAGTTGATGGCGCACATGAAAATCTGCTTTCATTTGCCCATAGTGACTGAGTGTCAAGCTGAGTAAGAATAGAATATATCCTCGGATTCCTTCACCAGCCTGTTGCTATGACCTTATCCTCCCCAGCAAGTGTGTGGAATTATTGCTGTCATTTAGTCACACATCAATCGAAACCACACAGCCCGGGGGAAGAGGGTTAGGGTTTGGAAAATGGATGGGAATGGGGAATTTTGGGAAAGTTTTGTTGAGAGAAGAAAAAAAGCACAGCATGGACAAACAATAATTAAAGATAAAGAAATCTTTGGGTACAAAGTTAACCATAAATCTTTTAAGTGACATAAAGGAAGTGCATGCACTACTGCATGCATGGTTACTGAAAAGTAAGTAGTACTTTTGACAACCGTGAATGAAAGAATGAGACAGTACAGGGCTGCAGTAATAATTATGCGTTTTCACTTGCCTATCTCTGCACTCAGAGAAACACTTCTTACATTAAATTAGGTTTAAAAAATAGCACAAGTAAAACCTATAGAATGGCTGTAGGGTTGAATTTAGAAGCAGAGATCAAAGAAATGCAGAGTCACACTCATAGAAGTTCACAGCAATAACATTACCTAAAAGATAATTAGAAAAGAACGGATACTGTATCTGTATGTTGTTGTAGTTGTCCTGTTGAATTTGGTAAGTTGCATGCATCAAACCATTCCTTTTATTAGCGGGACTCCTTCATTCCATCTGACGCCCCGTCCATCAATGTTGGTGACCAGAAGACACCCTGTCCACTGCCTTCCTGGCGGATGCTGAATTGCGGCTCGCTAATGTGAAACCTGACTTCATCCTTTTTTTCACATTGCACAGACTGGAACCCGGCCTGTAATTATTGATGGAAAAACAGGAAGTGATATTAGAACACCACTGACAAATAAATATAAGGTATGTACGCTGTGTAGTGCAAAAAGTCACACTTTGAGTTTCCTAATAGACAGTACAATATTTTTGAAAGTGCGTACTCTGTCTGAGTCTCCTTTTGAAGGATAAATAAGTATGGGTGAATTAATTTAGCGGATCTTTCCCCTCAAGCTAGGTGTACTGTAAATTGTGTTTTAGAACAAAATTAGAGCTTCCCAGCAGTGCTCTCAGAACCTTACTAAACCCAGTCGCAAAAATGTAGAAGACCCCCAATCAGATCCCCAAAAACGAGGCCTAGTAGAAAATGGTGACAAAACATACATTGAAAGTAAAGTAGGCCCAAATCCCCCCTTACCCACCATGGATTGTATTCAAACCACTTGCAAGCAAGCAAAAGTATCCATACCCAGTATCACTCCAAGCATCACAAACCCCCCCACAAACAGCCCCCCGCCGAAACACATGCAATACAATACTGCTAACCCTAATGAGCCCTAAGTTAAGAATAGTGGCAAACGCTTTCTTTAATTAGGCCAAAGTCCCCCTTTCCCAGCATGGATTTTCTTCAAACCACTTGCAACCAAAATTACACATTCCCACGAGTGCTCTAAGACCCCAGAACTCAGTTGCAAAAATCTAGAACACCCCGAAACACATGCAATCCTGCTGCTAGTGCTAACCCTAACAAGCCCTAAGTTAATGTGCCAAAACGCTTTTCAGCATGGATTTTCTCCAAACCACTTTTATCCGGTATTAGACATTCCCAGCAATGGCCCCAGACCCCTGCAGCCACCCGCAAAATTCATAACACCCCCAAACTGGCAAAAAGCAAAAATGGGCCTACTTCCTGGAATTCTGTCCAAACGCGCTGTGCAGCTAGGCCCTAACTCCCCTTTTCCACCATGGATTTCATGAAAAACAAATGCAATCCACATTAGACTGTGCCAGCAGTGTTCCCAGACCCCAAAACGCACCCAAAACAACCTAAAAGCCCGCCAAACAGCACCCCAAAGACAGGCAAGTGATCAAAAGCGCAAAGAAATTTCTGCTGCAATTTTCTCCAAACCACTTTTATCCGGTATTAGAGCTTCCCAGCATTGGCCCCAGACCCGTCAACCCAGGCGGAAACAAGTAGAAGACCCCCAAACAGCCTAAAAGCAAAACTACAAAAATGAGGACTTTGAAATTTTCAGGCAAATTTCCACAATCACTCGGCGTGAGTTCTGCAGCTAGGCCCTAACTCCCCTTTGCCACCATGGATTTGCTTCAAACCTCTTGCAATCAAAAGTGCTCCCAGACCCCAAAACCCACCCACAAACACCCGGAACCCCCCAAACAGCACCTCAAAGACAAGCAAGTCAGCAAAAACGCAAAAAAAATGTTCACCTCCGATTTGGTCCAAACCACTTTTATCCGATATTAGACATTCCCAGCAATGGCCCCAGACCCCTGCAGCCACCCGCAAAAAAGCAGAACACCCCCAAACTGGCAAAAAGCAAAAATGGACCTACTACCGTATTTTCCGGCGTGTAAGACGACCCGGCGTATAAGACAACCACCTACTTTTCCTGATAAAATGTAGGTTTCATGCTATACTCGCCGTATAAGACTACCCCCACTTCCAGCGCAGTACTGTATTGCCGGCGGGAACTTTCTACAGTCCCCTTTCAATGCCCATGAACTGAGGAGATGACATACGGTACTGACGCTCCTCTCCTTCCGATGAACGTGAGATTTATGGCCAAATTGGAAGGAGAGAGAGACGCCACATCAGCGCATGTGCCCGCTGTAGCTCTAGACTGAACACGCAGTTCGAAAATACCGAAATGCCCCGTGAGATCCTGCTCCCATCGGCACTACGGCACTACAGGACTGTAAGAGACTGAGCACTATTGTCATTTTTGATTCATGTGCCGTAACTTAACATAACGTTTGCTTTTGTAATTTGTTCTGTTGTAATTATCTCCTCATGTATAATTACCGGTACTAGTCCTATTGTGAAGCGCTCTGACACCTTCGGGTAAAGTCCGCGCTATATAAAATAGCATACGGTAAATAAAGTACCCTACCGTACAGCTAGAGGGGATTGTAGTATGACTCACATACCGGTAAGCACGAATAGGGTATAAGGGGGATCAGTAGCAGGGAGAGAGAGATTAGAGAGACGCCAGATCAGCGCAGAGAGAGACGCCAGATCAGCGCATGTGCCCGCCCGCTATGTCTCTAGACTGAGCACGAAGTTCGAAAATACCGAAATGTCCTGTGAGAGCCTGCTTCCATCGGCACTACGAGACTGTACACTTTTTTATTCATGTACCGTAACTTAACTTAAAGTTTGCTTTTGTAATTTGTTCTGTTGTAATTTTCTCCTCGTGTATCATTACTGGTCCTATTGTGAAGCGCTCTGACACCTTCGGGTAAAGTCTGCGCTATATAACATTGCTTCCGGTAAATAAAGTACAGCTAGAGGGGATTGTAGTATGACTCACATACTGTACTGTAAGCACAAATATAAGGGGGATCAGTAGCAGGGCCCCGAACAGAGTGCCACAATCTGCTACGGCACAGGGAGTGTGAAGCAAGAGCCCAGAGGCCATATTGGAGGGCTCGTGGGTGCTGACTTGATTTTTTCTCCATATTCAAAGTCAGTGGAGCGTTGCTTCCACTCCTAAAAATTTGGTTCCCGGCGTATAAGACGACCCCGACTTTGGAGAACATTTTAAGGGGTTAAAAAGTCGTCTTATACGCCGGAAAATACTGTACCTGGAATTCTGTCCAAACGCGCTGTGCAGCTAGGCCCAAACTCCCCTTTTCCACCATGGATTTCCTGAAAAACAAATGCAATACACATTAGACTGTGCCAGCAGTGCTCCCAGACCCCAAAACCCACCCACAACAACCTAAAAGCCCTCCAAACAGCACCCAAAAGACAGGCAAGTGATCAAAAGTGCAACATTTTTTTCTGCTCCGATTTTCTCCAAACCACTTTTATCCGGTATTAGACCTTCCCAGCAATGGACCCAGACCCGTCAACCCAGGCGGAACCAAGTAGAAGGCCCCCAAATAGCCAAAAAGCAAAACTTAAATAAATGGGGACTTTGAAATTTTCAGGCAAATTTCCACAATCACTCCGCGCGCGCTCTGCAGCTAGGCCCTAACTCCCCTTTGCCACCATGGATTTGCTTCAAACCACTTGCAATCAAAAGTATCCATATCCAGCGTTGCTCCAAGACCCCGAAACCCACCCACAAACACCAGGAAGCCCACCAAACAGGCCCCCGAAAACATGATAGTGAGCAAAAAGGCAAACACTTTTTCCTCATGGATTTTCTCCAAATCACTTTTATCCGGTATTAGACCTTCCCAGCAATGCCCCAAGACCCGCGAACCCACCCGCAAAAAAGCACAACACCCCCAAACAGGCAAAAAGCAAAAATGGAAAATCTCATACTTACAATATTTTTCGGCCTTCTGTCCAAACGCGCTGTGCAGCTAGGTCATAACTCCACTTTTCCACCATGGATGTCCTGGAAAACAAATGCAATCAACATTAGACTGTGCCAGCAGTGCTCCCAGACTCCAAAACCCACCCCCAAACACCAGGAACCCACCCAAACAGGCCCCCGAAAACACGATAGTGAGCAAAAAGGCAAAAACTTTTTCCTCATGGATTTTCTCCAAACCATTTTTATCCGGTATTAGACCTTCCCAGCAATGGCCCCAGAGCCATCAACTCATCCGCAAAGAAGTAGAACACCCCCACAAGTGCAGAGTCTTTCTTCATTGGGCGTAATCCAGCCATCTGCTTTGAGGGAAATAGGAGTCTGGAGGAGGAGGATAGAGGAGCATGTTCTTGTGAACTTGTGAACCTGAGGAATGTAGACTGCGGCACCTTCAAATCAATAAGCAAATAAGTGAAGACACATCTGCTGATGGGCTTGTTTTTGTGATTAGGTGATTGCATTTTTTTTATATAGACTTTGCAAAAGAAAGAAACACAGACACACAGGAATAAAAGTGAATAAGGATGAAAAAGAAAGTTATTGATTCATTGTCTCATTTTCAGGGCTCGGTGTCAGGGAAGAAGACTTCGTCCTCATACTCTGCGAATTCAGGCGGGAGTAGGTCACCTAACAGAAAAGAACTTCCCTCATCTAAGTTGGTGTCCTCCTCATCTTCTTCCTGCGTGTATTCTTGTATTTTGTAATCTGTTGGTATGAGGTGCTGATTCATTTTGATCATTGTTAACCTCTCCACATTTTTGGGTGAGAGGCGGGTCCTTTTGGAAGTGACAATGCCACCAGCAGCACTGAAAACACGTTCAGAAGACACGCTTGCGAGTGGGCAAGACAAGTAATTGATAGCCAGGTTGGAGATCTCTGGCCACAATTCTTTTTTCCCATGCCAATACGCCAATGGGTCATCATGAACATAGACCTCTGTTGAGTCATTCAGATAGTCCTGCACCATCGACTCAAGGTTCTCCACGGTTCCTCCACTTTGCTGACTTTTTGCTGGGACCTTTTGAGAAGCAAACCCAAGCTGAGTTAGCCAATCCTCTTCTTCACACAATGTTACTGTTGTGTCTGGTGCAGATGATCCGGTTGCTGGTGTCTTTAATGGCTGAGAGGGAAAATCACTCACTTCTGCCACATCCACAGGTGCAGAAGTGGATTCTTTTGACTCCGGCTGACCTGCTGATGCTGATGTACTGCCTTTTCCTTCAATTTCCTTCCGTTCTCTTTCAAACCTCATGGCTGACATAGCTAGCCAACGTTTGTACTTTGAAACTTCTGCGTCACCAAAAGGAAAGAATACTCTGCCTGCCAGTGCCTTTTTGTAGCGTGGATCCAGAATAGTAGCACAAATGTAATGCTGTTCTGTGTGGATCTTTGAAGACGTTCATCGCAAAGTAGGCGCTCTAATAATTTCTCCGCCAAATCAAAAGCTTCTTGCTTTTCTTCATCTTTTTGAAACGTAGAAGACACCGCCTTCAGTTGGTGCTCTAGCATGCGCAACAATGGGATAGCTTTTTCCAAATTACAGTCCTCCCTGCTGACTGCACGCGCGAAGACCTCAACAGGACGAAGCATGTCTGTCAGGCTTTGAACTAGCTTCCATTGCTCCGCATGTATTCTCAGGTCCTTCATAGCTGCACCCTGTCTAAAGAAATACTGATCGACTACCGCACACTGCTCATACAGACGCTAAAGCATGTAGAAGGTTGAGTTCCAACGTGTTGTCACCTGCTGGATGAGTGCTTTCACTGGCAGTTTATGTTGATGTAGCAGGCCCCTCAGATGCTTCTGGGCCTTAAAAGAATGGCTGAAATGTGTGCACATTCTTCGGCAGGTGGTCAGTAACTCGCACACTGGACTTTCTTCACTCAAGAATTTTTTAACTACCAGGTTTATACAGTGCGCCAAACACGGCACTCTGAAATAGTTACCCATATCCATGGCCTTAACTACATTGGCGCCATTATCCGTGGAAACATAACCAATCTTGCGTTTTCTTGGGGGCAGCCATTGAAAGACCTTTGTGTTAAACTCCTGCAAAATGTTTTCTCCTGTATGACGTGTCTCCATGCCAAACATGGCTAGTGTTGCATGTTTCCGAGCAGCTTTAAAAATGTTCTCTGGGTCAACACCTGCGTTTAGCTTTGCTTTAACCCCTGAAAAAGAGACCTAGTGTGCAGTGATGCACATGTAATCAGTGGCTGCACAACTGGTCCACATGTCTGTTGTCAGATGTATAGTGTGAACAGCACTCTTCTGCAAAGCTGCCCCAATCACCTCCAGCACATCTTCATGTAGTGCTGGAACTGCAACTCTGGCAAAATAGAACCGGCTAGGAACTTCCATTTAGGGCAGAGCGTTGCCACTAATTCAAGAAAACCAACCCCTTCCACAAAAGAAAAAGGGAGAAGGTCCAGCGCTAGCATTTTAGCCAGCTTTGTGTTATACAGACGCGCCGTTGGGTGGTTCGTTCAAATGGCGCATCTGAAAACAACATGCTTCTAATGGTGTGCAGGACCATGATTTTACGGGATGATGATGATCCTTTTCGCATTGGTGTCTCACTCTCTCCCACACTCTTAGTGTGGCTCACAGGGGGTTTGCTGCTGACAGGGGTACTGGGCTAAGTGAAGTGTTTGACGCTTCTTCCTCCTCGTCATCATCAGATGAAACATCAACGGATATAGTTTGTTGACTTGCAATCCGGGCTTCCTTGATCTCCTTTAGGTGCACATGCCATTGGACAGTGTGCTGTCTCTCAAGATGACCTCTTTGGCCTCCAGTACCATAGTTGGTACCAAGCTTACCACGACTAACTGCAAGCTTACGAATGCTACAAATGGCTATGTTTTCCCTTGTTGTGCAAACACTAAAGAAGTCCCAAACTGCAGACTTCAAATGTCTGTGGGGGCGGAGGAGGCGATACTGGTCATGCTGCTAATACCAGATGAAGTGGAGGATGTGTGTTGCCGAACTTTACTACGTTGTGCACTTGCAGCACCACTAATTGAGGAAATGGAGGTCGAGGTGGATGGAGGTCCCTTCTGGTGAGAAAATATGGAAGCGGTAGGTGGTGGTGTACTAGTTAACTCCAATGGTGGTGGTCCCATTGCCTGCTCATCGACAACATCACGCTCAGCAGTTTTTTGGGCTAGGGTAAAAATGTCTGTTTGCTGCATGCCCGCTGAGGCTGGAGTGGCGTGTATGATGACTGCGTCGTCGTCGTGAGAGTCTTCATCAGCAGGAGTAGTATACGCCAATTCTTCTTCAGCGTCATCATCACACCCATAACTATGAGACTTTCGGGGACCTTCCTTTTACACTTAGCTACCTTTGTCAGATCATGGTGTGCCTCACTCTCAGACGACAGTGGTGGTTCCCAATTTGAATCCATATCATCAGAAGGAAGGGGGCTTGAAGAAGATGTAGACACCATCCTTGATCTTTTCCTTGCTAGGGATGTGGAAGACAATGAATGTAAAGGAGGAGTGGCTTCCTCAAATGATACCTCGGCTTGAATGTCGATTTCCTGATGTGCCCCTACTTCGGGAGGAACAACTATTGTGGGCACTTGTGCTGCTCCATGCACCTCTGCTTGCGCATCTCCTTGCGCTGCCTCTCCTTTCACATGTTCTTGGGCTTGTACTTGCACATGTGGTTGTTGTTGCGGCTGTGGTTGTTGAACACTCGTCAGATGAGTTACAACAACCTGTGTTGATTGAGGGATGCTGCTACTTTCTGGCGATGAGCCAACATCACTGGTCGATGGTGATTGAACAACTAGCACTGAGCCCAATGGAGTGGGGGTGCTGCTCCCAGCTTGGTCCCCAGCAGATCCCGCTGCTGCTGCAGGCGTACTTTTTTTTTAATCCCAAAAAATGTGGCGGGCGGCACACCAGTCTCCTTGGTAAGTGGCGCTACTTGCTTCTTCTGCTCCTTACTGGCAACTTTCTTGCTAGAGGAGCTAAGGGGAACTTTTTTGGGGCCATCTTCTTCAGATGTCAGAACAGCAGGCCGCAGTTGCATGAGTTGCAGAGTTGTCTTGTCTGTGGCCACACGTGACGTTGTGTGACGTTATGCTGCACACTCCGCTGCAGGACTTCTTCCTGGCACTGTGAGGTTCCGTGACGATCGTAAGTGGTGTTTTGGACTCGCACGAATATGGTCGAGTCTGGTATCTATGAACCGCAAATGACGAGTTTAGTGGGTGTACGCGTTTTCGCTGTGCTAGCCTAAACCGTTTGTTTGTTTCGTGGGTTTCTACATCCGAGCCCACGGGTTCCATCTTAGATGCGGCATCCATTTTGTCTCTTGCCCTCAAGTAGCCAGTGAACGGACTCTGTCCGCTTCGCGACCCTGGGATTCCCAAGACTCTTGCGGAAGACACGTTTCCTTTGAAAGTGTCTTTATGATGAGGGGGATGACACTGTAAGGCAGATGGCCCCGCTCGAGGCACATCTTGCCGTGTCGCTCTATTGTCTCAGCCGTGCATCTCATTAGGCACGTCCCTTTGATGCCTGTAGCTCGTGTTTCCCGATACCACCCCTTTTACACCCTTTCCGATCTCCCCACTGTTTCTGTCTTCCTCTGCACCTGTTTCTGTTCCTTCTTCGATCTGTTTACTACCGATTGGAATGTACTAATGGTGGGAAGATGGGTTTTTACAGTTGGGAACCACCAAACGTTTCCGTACTTATGTTCCGGGCCTTGAATACATGAAAGCAACCCCTTATGGTTTTGATGATGGGAACCAAGTTGTAAACCTTTGTGTACCATGTTAACCTATAAGCCAAAACTGTATAAAAGGAGCGACCCACAGTAGCAATTCGAAGCAGGCTCCGTGAACTTACATGATTTGTACTTCTCGTGACTTCTGTGCTCCCTGCAGTAATAAACCTCGAATCTTTGACGCCGAAGGAAGTGTCCCGTGTCTCTGTCATTTGTACGCCGGAACAGGTTACCCACGAAGGTTTTAGGTGTTATCCCTGGCACCGCTGGGTCTTAGCAGAACCCAGTCCTTCAGTTGGCGCCCAACGTGGGGCTGCATCAGTGGTACCGGTCCAAGCCCGACGATCGTGAGGAACTTCGTGTGAAATCTCCGAGGGAAGGTGCACCCCGCTTCATCGATCCTGTTGTCGAAACAAGTGGCCCGACGACTTTTCCCACGAAGATTCCCGCCTCCTGACGGCTGCGACGGACTGCTGCCCTGACTGTAGACCTGTTTTGGCGCCTGGCGTAGACCTTGGTACAGCGAGACGATAGACGGGCCTTCCTGGTGACGCCATCGATCTTTGAGTTAAGTATTTGTGGGTCGCCCCCAGAGTCCTTAGTTGTGGGTGCTTAGTTGTTGCATGGTTCCATTGCATTTGTGGTTCTTAGTACTTGGTTCTTTGTTGTGATATTTGACGTCTGCAGTCGCCAAAAACCGAGGGTTTTTGCTCTTTGCAGGGACTTTGTTAATCCTATAACCCTTGAAGTTTGTGAAACTCGGTTAGTGTGCAAGATGCCTGGCCGTAGTACTTTGTTCAGTTGTTTTAGACGTTGTGGTGCGGATTCCCAATTGGAGGACTCGCGTCCGATACCTCCGATTGGAACTCCAAATTATGAGCTATATAGCAAGCATGGGTTAGGTCTGATTACATTCAATGAGTGTTGGATGCGCTATACTAAAGATGATGGTGCCCTTAGTTGGCCACCTCATGGTAGTTTTGAGACCCCGATTCTAGATAATCTTGAGGCCAAATTGTTTAAAAGAAAATCAAGGCCGGCCATGTTTGATTCCTTTTGGTTGTGGCGTAAAGAAGCCAAACAGAAAGAAATCAGACAGATTAAACGTAATCAGAGGGATGGAGTTGTTACCACGGTAAGAAAAGCAGAGCAGTTTCAGCGAGATAAGGAGGAAAAGGAAGTTTTCGATAGATTGCAGCGTATGTCTATAGATAAGTGCTATCCCGTTTTACCGACGGATACAGATAAAAAAGAGGAAGGTACAGAGGACCCTTTAATGTCTTATCTCATGAAGTCACCACCTCCGTATGTACAGGGTACCACCGCTCCTGTGGTTCCCCCTGTTCCTGCTCCCCAACC
This sequence comes from Lissotriton vulgaris, assembly GCF_964263255.1. Lineage (NCBI taxonomy): Eukaryota > Metazoa > Chordata > Amphibia > Caudata > Salamandridae > Lissotriton > Lissotriton vulgaris. The sequence continues at coordinate 1,377,930,740 of NC_141695.1, forward strand.
AGCTCCTGTCCCTGTACTTCCAGCTGTCCCTGCTCCTCTACCTGCTTCTGTCCCTACTGCTCCTCCACTTGTACTTCCTCATACTCCTGCTCCCGCTGCCTCTACTGTTCTGGTTTCTCCTGCTGTTCCCTCTGTTCCTGGTACTTCCCTTGTCACCCCATTAGGTTACTCTACTACCCCGTCTACTGGACGACGTGTCCCTTCTGTAGCCGCAAACTTTTTCAATTCTCTTGGTCCGATTCTTGAGACCGCTGGTTCGGATGGTCCTCAGAGACGTAGTCAGCTTCCCGGTAGTCGGGAACGTGACTGTCTATATGATATGGTACTAGCTTGGATGAAATACCCTATTAGAAATCCACCACGTGTGGTACTCGACACGTTTTCTCAGTTTAATATACCGACACAGAGGTTCGTATTTGAGGAAATGTGCAAGGCTTTGCGAGATCTAATATCAGTTGATGCATCTGAAGAAACGATGTCTGCTCTAACTAACCTTCAGCTTCAGTTTTCGAGCGGAATGGTAGTAGGTAGCAATGTTCGACGTGCTGTCGAGCAGTTGCTGTCTTTTCGTCCTTCTATAATGCCTCGAGCATTGTTTGTAGAAGACATTGAGGGACCGTTAGGAGCGTCTGGTCAATATCCCATGCGCGAGGTTCCTCCAGTGTATATGCCTGGTGATCCACAGGCTGTTCCTATTATCCTGCCACACTTTCAGAGGGTATGGATACATCTTCCGTGGAAACGATCAGAAGTTTTGCAGGTGAAGCAATCTTTGCCTGATCCTCGCAAAAATCCTGCAGGATACTACAAAGAATTATCGCAGCTCGTGGATGCTACGATAATGAATCTTGCCGATATCGATATGCTGTTCGGTAATGTCGTACCGCAACCGGTATGGGCAAAGATCCAGCAAGAAAACCATGCGGCAGAATTAGGTGGTGACTGGCCTGCTCTTGTGGCAGCAGACACCCGTCAAATTGGTGGGGCTAAGCCTGAACAGTTGATTACGGATCTTCCTCAGAGAATTATCACTCTTATGAAAACACTTATGCCAGCCATGAAGGTGAATTGGGACAAACTGTCTGCTTGCAAACAAAAGAAGGACGAGAGTGTCTCTGATTTCTTTACGAGATTTGAGGAGGCATTCATTGATCACAGTGGTCAGGATATGGGTACTGAGGGTGGACAGCGATTGTTCGTGGATAAGTTTGTCTCAAATTTGCTGCCTGACTTAAGCAACAAATTGCGTAATTCAGAAAGTGCTTGGGCTGTTCCTACTTCTGCTCAAATATTGGCCACAGCACAATATTATGAGAACAGAGAGAAAGAAGAGAATGATCGCGCTGATAAAAAGACGAAAGAGCTCAAAACAAAAGTGTTGTTGCAGCAAGCGTATCCTCCACGTTCGAATCAAAACGATTCACAACAGCGGAATAGACCGCAGTCTCAGTCGAACAGATCGCAATCTCGGAATGACTCCTCTTCCGGCAGATCTTCGTTGGGGTACAATCAGTGTGCCTATTGTCGGAACGAGGGTCATCTGAAATTCGATTGTCCGGTTTTGCGTGATCGCAACAGCGGTAATTCTTCTAGAGGAGGTCGTAGCGGCCCCCAACAAGCATCACGTGGTAGAGGTCGTGGTGTTCAAACTGATCGTTCCAATAATTCTTCCGATTCTAACAATTGCTTTGATCAGCGTGGATCATCGCAAAGCAGATCTGCTCAGTATAATGTAGACGATTATTACGTTGATCACAATGTCGACGATAGTAATTACTAGGACAGCCATGTACAAAGAGAGGGAGTAGTATCAGTTCCGGTTGATCAGAGAGGGCCTTACGTCGCAGTTGCCACCTCGGGCGTCGTTGAGCCTTTTCTGTTGGACACTGGTGCAGCGAAAAGTTCTATCATGCATTCGAAACTCCCTGGCGCACCTTTGTCTGGCTTAACAAATGTTTCCGTTGGATTCTCTGGCGCCCCTGTTAGCAATCCGGTTTCGTGCCCTTTGCCCCTTACAATTGGGCCTCGTGCGCTGCAAGCCCCGTTGATTTTGACCACTGGTTGTGGTGAAAATCTTTTGGGCTTGGATTTGCTAAAACGTCTGTATGCGACTTTGTATTGTTCTCCTGCGGGAATTAAGCTTACGTTGGGTGAGAGAGTTATCTCTCCTATGTACTTGTCTCTCGATAAGCTTCCACCGGAATTGAGTTCTCTTCCTGCATCTTTGTGGGCTACAGGTCCCAATGACGTGGGCCTGCTTGACATCTCCCCTTATGTTGTTCACTTGAAATCTAATGTGCGTTTGCCACGTATTCCCCAGTATCGTATCTCCCTTGATGGTGAACGGGCACTGTTAGCCATCATCTACGATTTTATTGAGAAAGACGTTATCGAGGAGACTCGGGGAAACGTGTGCAATAGCCCTGTACTTCCCATTTTGAAGCGCACTGATCCATCAAAACCCCCTGTTTATCGTTTTGTCATCGATTTATGGGAGGTAAATAAAATTGTGGTTCCTCAGTTCCCTGTGGTGCCCGCCATCACGGCACTACTCACTCTGATTCCAGCCTCTGCATCTTGGTTCTCCGTGATCGATCTGAAAAATGCGTTTTTCAGTATACCGATTGCTGAGGAGAGTAGAGGTCTTTTCGGTTTCTCTCTTGGTGGCCGCAGTTTCCGGTTTAAACGTGCTCCTCAGGGCTACTGTGAAAGTCCATCGATATACAGTCAAGCCTTGAAGGGTCAACTTGATGCGTTTGTGTTGCCGGCCGGTGCGGCCTTAATCCAATATGTTGATGACTTATTGGTGGCTGCAGACACTCAGGACATTTGCAAAATTGCCACGGTGTCGTTGTTGCAACATCTCTGTGACTTACATCACAAGGTGTCACCTTCTAAGCTACAATATTGTTGTCAAGAAGTAACCTATCTAGGTCACTTATTGTCAAAGGAGGGAAGAAGGTTGACCCCAGAGAGAATTGCAGCGATTGCCCGAATGACTGTGCCAACAACTCAGAGAGATGTGCGTGCCTTTTTAGGTATCACGTCATACTGCAGGCAATGGATTCCAAATTTGTCATTGCTAGCGAAACCATTGGTGGCTCTTACATGCAAGGATGTTCCAACTCCTTTGCCATGGACGGAAGAATGTCAGAAAAGTTTTTCTGAACTGCGTGACGCATTGTGTTCGGCTCCTGTGTTAGGTACCCCTGACTACAGTAAGCCGTTTACACTATACGTTCACGAGAGGGAAGGTTGTGCGTTGAGTGTTTTGACGCAACAATTCGGTGGTAAGCAGCGTCCATGTGCATATTTTTCGTCGACCTTGGACCCAGTAGCAAGAGCATTGCCGAGTTGTCTGAGGGCAACAGCGGCAGCTGGGGTGTCCATCCGACAATCTGCAGGATTGGTCATGGATAATATGCTTACGGTGATGGTTCCGCATGCAGTTGACACTCTCTTGAATCGTACTAAAACTCAGCACTTGACGAGTGCAAGGTTGTCTGGGTATGAGTTGACGCTTTTGGCAAGTCACATTCAAATAAAACGCTGTAACATCCTGAACCCGGCGACTTTGTTACCAATCAGTATGGAATCAGATGAAGTAGCAGCCCATGACTGTTACTTACGAACTGAGGAGGAAACCAAAGGTCGTGTGGACCTGAAAAATACTCCTTTAGATAATCCCGATGGGACTTTGTATGTGGATGGGTCGTGTTTTAAATTGCCGAATGGTGATGTAACGACCGCGTATGCTGTAGTGACATTGAGTACGGTTGTGGAAGCTGCAAGATTGAATCAGAATTCTGCCCAGGCTGCAGAGCTGATTGCTTTGACTAGAGCGTGTGTGTTGTCGAAAGGGAAACGGGTGAATGTGTTTACCGATAGCCAATACGCTTTTGGCGTTGCGCATACCTTTGGACGATTGTGGCGAGAGAGAGGTTTCATGACGTCGCATGGCACTAAGATTCAGCATGGACAGCTTGTGAATGATCTTCTGGATGCACTTACATTGCCTGAGCAGGTGGCGATTGTTAAATGTAGCGCGCATCGTAAGGTGACGGATGATGTTGGCCGTGGGAATGCGTTTGCGGATGAGACTGCTAAGGAGACTGCCCGGAACCTTAGCACGAGGATGTATGTGACTAGTTCGGTAAGGTGGCCTACAGAGACTGGTATGTGTGAGGATACCCTCGAGAGTGTGAAAGCGATACAGAATGAGGCCACCGAGACTGAAAAGACGAAGTGGAAAGAGAGTACGGGAAGGTTGGATGTGAATGGTTGTTGGATTGATTTGTCGGAGCATAAGAGATGGATGTTGCCAGATGCGTATGTACTAGCCGTTGTGACGATGGCACACGGGTTAGCACACATTAGTGCGAAAGGTATCTGCAAGTTGTTGTCTCCTGTATGGAAGAATGACGGTATCACCAAATGTGCTGAGAGACTGGTTAAGAATTGTATGATATGTATGATGTACAACCCTGGAAAAGGAACCCCTACACCTCCTGGCCATTTTGCACCCCCTTCATGTCCCTTTGAAGTAATTCAGCTAGACTTCATCCATATGGAGCGATGCAATAACCTGAAATACGTCTTAGTTGTGGTTTGCGCATTCTCCCGATGGATTGAAGCCTACCCTCTCAAAGACAACACTGCTTTGTCCACTGCGAAAATCCTACTGAAGGAATACTTTCCTTGGTACGGAATGCCACGAATTGTATGGTCTGATAACGGAAGTGAGTTTGTGGGGAGTGTGATGAAGAATGTGTGTAAGGGCCTTGGAATTACTCAAAAGTTCCATAGCGCCAATCATCCTCAGGCAGCGGGTCTGGTTGAGGGTTATAATGGTACGCTCAAATTAAAGCTGGCGAAGATACAGGCTACAACTGGCCTTTCATGGCCTGACGCTTTGCCTCTAGCTCTGTTGTCAACAAGGGCGACTGTACACTCCCGAGTAGGGCTCAGCCCCTATGAAATAGTGTTCGGTCGTCCTGCAAATGTTTGGGGGGTCCCTAGACCGAATGTGTTCTCTGACCTTGAGTACCCAATGTTGATCGATTATCTGCATGATCTGACTGCTAAACTGAGGTTAATTCACCAACAGGTCTTTGAAGCACTGCCGACGCAGACGGAGGGTCCAGGCCACCAGCTCCAGCCCGGAGACTGGGTAGTGATTCGTAATTTTGGAAGAAAAAGAAATCTCGAACCTCGCTTCACTGGACCCTACCAAGTATTACTCGCCACGAGGACTGCAGTTCGTTTGGAAGGTCGTAAGCACTGGGTGCATGCCACCCACACCAAAAAGGTGCCTATACCTTTATTGGCAGACTCGTGGGTGAGGAAAGGCATTGCTTCATTGGAAACCGAAGTTGTACAGACTTTCGTCCCTTTCAGCGACGCTCAACTTGTTGGAGAGCCCTCAGTGCAGCAGAAAGACATTGTTGAACCCTTACCATCGACAAACTCAAGATCTGAACAATTGACTAATCAGCAGAACTCTGTCCCTCCATCGGATCAGTTGTTTGACGAACAGACACGCCCCGGGAAAACCCGATACTTTCTGCGATCCAATACCAAGGACAAATAAAAAAGCTTTTGCTTCCCCCTTTTTTGACATTCACATTACCCCATTGATACCATTCAGTCTGAATACATTCGTATGATTTTGGTTTTTGTAAATATTGTGAGTTTGTTTCCATATGTGTTTTTGCTTCCACAGCTAGGAGATTTTGTACATACTTGTAAATAAAATACCTTGCATTCGGGTGAGCCGTAGGGCCGCGCGTGTACTTCCTTCTGGTTAGTAGGTCTTGACACTAGGTCGAAGGCCGTCGGTTCCTGGGAACTCCTGGGGATTGACTACTGCTACACAGAACGAAGTGCGCCGAGAAACGTTGAGGACGGTTTTAGAGGATGCCGTTCTCTAAGCTAGTGGATTTGGAAAAAGCTCAGGCGCAAAGATTCAAGTTGCAGCAAATCACTCGTACCAAATGCTTCATGTTTCAAGTGTTCCTTTTGTTTTTAACTGTTTCTTCGCTATTGGTGGGTGGGGTGTATTACCTGATATTGACGTTCTTGCCTTCTGCCTCACCTACCCCTTCTCCCGAGCCTAAAACTACCCCTACTGTTTCTCCTCATTCCTTCCATATCTTACCCCAACACGAACAGGCTAGACGTGCGGAATTTATGAATAATTCCTTCATTCAGCTCCTTCATCAACATCAATTGGTGGTTAACACTACCAATTGTTGGGTGTGTGGGTTGATGCCACATACCACCGATAAGGGAATTCCGTACCTGGTTCTTCCTTATAGTTCCCAGGGTTCAGCTCGAGCATTTCAAACAATGTTTCGAAGTGCACTAGATTCCTACCCCAATCGAGAGCCACGTCCTCCGCACTTTGGTCCTGGTCCGTACCACAAGCCTTTGGCTATAGCGATCGCTGATTTAGATAGGGATATCTATGAGCCGTCGCTCATCCCAGAGGAAGAGGTGCGAGCCTATAGGGACCTGAGTGAGGCTGAGTATAGTGCGCTCGTGGGTGAAAGACAGGTTAGAAGCTCGTCTCCAATATGGATCGTACCCCACCTTGGTAATTTCTGTCTAAAAGGTCGTGGCCGAAGATCGAGAGCATATCTTGGAGAGAGTGCTTGCTCCGAGACGTATGTCTTACCGATGCTCTCTTCCCCTGTGTTTCTGACTGCCAAGGGTACGTACTTTGTTTGTCATGATCGTGCGTACACATGGTTGCCCTCCGACTTTGCGGGCACATGCTATATCGCAAATTTGTTGCCACCGACTTTTACAGTCGCCGCCGATTACCACAAGACTCGAATTGTGAGGGGCGTGATTAGCGAAGAGGACACTGTCGGTCAAGAGGCAGGAGACTTTTTCAAGGGTTTCTTTCCGTTTTGGGGACCTATGGTCAATAGTAGGAACCTGAGACAGTTGACCCGAGTGGTGGAATCGACAGCTAATATCACTGCCAGTGCCCTTGGCAACATTACGGCAGAACTTCAGGCGGATAGGCTCATGACGTTACAAAACCGAATGGTTTTAGACGTTGTTTTAGCAGATCGAGGTGGAGTATGCAAGGTGATCCATTCGAGCTGCTGTATTTTCATTCCAGATAACGCTCTGACTGTCTATCAAGCCATTTCAAAGTTGCATAAGATCTCCGAGTCCATACACGTGGACGTAGGGGATTGGACGCTACTTGGGTGGTTTTGGGGCCTAATGTCGACTTGGGGTTGGAAGATTCTGATGATCATCGGGGTTGTTGCAGCATTTCTGTTCATGTGTTGCCTTTGTGTGCAGTGTGGTCCTGCCTTATGTGGCCTCTGTGCTACGACGTGTATAAGACAGCCGCCTGTTACCAAAGCAGCTCAGTTGGATAGAATGATGTTGCAGCAGCATCTGGATGGTCTGATGAATATCGAGTATGATTCTGACTAGTGCTTGCCTACATGAGGGCAAAAGGAGCGTCTGAGGTTCCGTGACGATCGTAAGTGGTGTTTTGGACTCGCACGAATATGGTCGAGTCTGGTATCTATGAACCGCAAATGACGAGTTTAGTGGGTGTACGCGTTTTCGGTGTGCTAGCCTAAACCGTTCGTTTGTTTCGTGGGTTTCTACATCCGAGCCCACGGGTTCCATCTTAGATGCGGCATCCATTTTGTCTCTTGCCCTCAAGTAGCCAGCGAACGGACGCTGTCCGCTTCGCGACCCTGGGATTCCCAAGACTCTTGCGGAAGACACGTTTCCTTTGAAAGTGTCTTTATGATGAGGGGGATGACACTGTAAGGCAGATGGCCCCGCTCGAGGCACATCTTGCCGTGTCGCTCTATTGTCTCAGCCGTGCATCTCATTAGGCACGTCCCTTTGATGCCTGTAGCTCGTGTTTCCCGATACCACCCCTTTTACACCCTTTCCGATCTCCCCACTGTTTCTGTCTTCCTCTGCACCTGTTTCTGTTCCTTCTTCGATCTGTTTACTACCGATTGGAATGTACTAATGGTGGGAAGATGGGTTTTTACAGTTGGGAACCACCAAACGTTTGCGTACTTATGTTCCGGGCCTTGAATACATGAAAGCAACCCCTTATGGTTTTGATGATGGGAACCAAGTTGTAAACCTTTGTGTACCATGTTAACCTATGAGCCAAAACTGTATAAAAGGAGCGACCCACAGTAGCAATTCGAAGCAGGCTCCGTGAACTTACATGATTTGTACTTCTCGTGACTTCTGTGTTCCCTGCAGTAATAAACCTCGAATCTTTGATGCCGAAGGAAGTGTCCCGTGTCTCTGTCATTTGTACGCCGGAACAGGTTACCCACGAAGGTTTTAGGTGTTATCCCTGGCACCGCTGGGTCTTAGCAGAACCCAGTCCTTCAACTGGTGGTTCTTTTGGGCACCTAAAAGCATTGGAAAACAGAGGAACATCAGTTACACACCCCAAAAAGTCGAAAAACACACAGAAATCAGCACAATCCCATGCCATCCATGCCCTCCATGATGTTTGCATTAAAGACAGAGACCCCACAGAAAGACTCAGTCCATGCACCACTCACTAGCCCTGGGCAAAAGGCCCCAACAGCACCCAAAAAAATCGAAAAACACACAAAAATCAGCACAATCCCATGCCATCCATGCCCTCCATGATGTTTACATTAAAGACAGAGGCCCCACAGAAAGACTCAGTCCATGCACCACTCACTATCCCTGGGCAAAAGGCCCCAACAGCAGCCAAAAAAATCGAAAAACATAAAAAAAATCAGCACAATCCCATGCCATCCATGCCCTCAATGATGTTTAAATTCAAGACACCCCATAGAAAGACTAGGCCCATGCACCACTCACTACCCCTGGGCACAATGGATGAAAGTTAGGCAAAATAGGTGCAGGCCTGAGAACACTGCCTGCATTCAAAATGGCCCCTTGCCCCAAGCACATGGCCAGGGCCTGCCTGTACCAGCACTCAAAATGGCCCCCACCCACATGGCCAGTCCCCATCAACACCCCAAAAAATCGAAAAACACACAAAAATCACCACAAGCCAATGCCATCCATGCCCTCCATGATGTTTACATTAAAGAGACCCCACAGAAAGACTCAGTCCATGCACCACTTACTAGCCCTGGGCAAAAGGCCGCAACAGCAGCCCAAAAAATCGAAAAACACACAAAAATCAGCACAATCCCATGCCATCCATGCCCTCAATGATGTTTAAATTCAAGACACCCCACAGAAAGACTAGGCCCATGCACCACTCACTACCCCTGGGCATAATGGATGAAAGCTAGGCAAAATGGGTGCAGGCCTGAGAACACTGCCTGCATTCAAAATGGCCCCTTGCCCCCCAGCACTTGGCCAGGGCCTGCCTGTTCCAGCACTCAAAATGGCCCCCACCCACATGGCCATTCCCCATCAACACACCAAAAAATCAAAAAACACACAAAAATCACCACAATCCAATGCCATCCATGCCCTCCATGATGTTTACATTAAAGAGACCCCACAGAAAGACTCAGTCCATGCCCCACTCACTAGCCCTGGGCAAAAGGCCCCAACAGCAGTCAAAAAAATCGAAAAACACACAAAAATCAGCACAATCCCATGCCATCCATGCCCTCAATGATGTTTAAATTCAAGACACCCCACAAAAAGACTAGGCCCATGCACCACTCACTACCCCTGGGCATAATGGATGAAAGCTAGGCAAAATGGGTGCAGGCCTGAGAACACTGCCTGCATTCAAAATGGCCCCTTGCCCCCCAGCACATGGCCAGGGCCTGCCTGTTCCAGCACTCAAAATGGCCCCCACCCACATGGCCATTCCCCATCAACACACCAAAAAATCAAAAAACACACAAAAATCACCGCAATCCAATGCCATCCATTCCCTCCATGATGTTTACATTAAAGAGTCCCCACAGAAAGACTCAGTCCATGCCTCACTCACCAGCCCTGGGCAAAAGGCCCCAACAGCAGCCAAAAAAATCGAAAAACACACAAGAATCAGCACAATCCCATGCCATCCATGCCCTGCATGGTGTTTACATTAAAGAGACCCCACAGAAAGACTCAGTCCATCCACCACTGAGTACCCCTGCGCAAATGGCCCCAACAACAGCCCAAAAATCGAAAATTCCAAAATTGTAGTTGCAGCAACTGTAATGCCCCAAACAAACTTACTTGTGAAATTTCTAATCCAAAAGTGATCCAAAGAAAGTCAAAAAGGCCTCAAATCCAAATATCCAGCAGTATCCACAAAAAGTAATCCTTCCAGGTCAAGATCCAAATCAAAGTGACCAGCACATGAAGAAAGCACTGGGAGGAGCCTGCTGGACAGGAACAGGAAGTTGGAGACCGTGGGGCACTTCCTTCCTCCCATCCCCCGCCCCGCCCCCCAAAAATGGACTCCTTGCAAAAAAAGTGCAGGCAAATGTCAACCTGAGGAGTTATTCTGATTAAAAAATCGTCATTTTCAGAAGGTTTATGCTGCTTGCTGGTGGATGCAGAGTTGCAAATTTTGCTATTTCGCAAGTGCGAGATTGTTGCTGCCCGCCGCATCTACGTGTTCGCAATTGCGAGCTCTCGCAATGCGTGCTGTGCAAGGTGGCAAGCTGCGATGACGTAATCGCGGTCACCAAACTCCCGCGGGATCCCGCAGCAAGATTCAAAATGGCGCAGCACACGCAAAATATGGAGAAAAACAACTCTGCAAACGCTGAATGGCGGTAAGTGAACACCGTGCGCCACAATATTGTATCACCAAGCAAAAAAATCCGCTGCATGCGAATTTGCGAATTTTCGGCAAATTCGCGAGAGTTCGCGGATTGCGAATTTGCCGAAAATCCGCAAATTCCGCGAGCGGAACGGATTTTACGCACATGCTTAATAACGAATGCTAATCATAAAGATAGGTGGAGCACTACTGAATCAGCCTGTGCCGCTGTCTCCACCAGACATACAGCTAGCTGACAAGGGCTTGCCAAAAAACTGCAGCTGACTAAACAAAGGAAGAAATATGGCAAGCCATCAAACTTCTGAGAAATGAGAAGGCAGCAGGAGCTGACAACTGAAGGCAAATATTGAAACATCAGTAGACATGCTCTACTCCATATTTGGAAGGATCTGGAAAGAGGAAAGGTGCCATCAAACTGGAAGGTGGGATAGCTGATCAAGATCCCCAAGAAAGGTGACCTGCATAAATTACAGATCAATAACTCTTCTATCAACCCCAGGCAAAGTGTTCAACAGATTCTTCCTGTGCAGAATGGAGAGACAAGTCAATGCTCAGTTGCAAGACCAGCAACCTGGCTTCCACAAAGATAGATACTGCACAGACCAGATGGCAACATTGCACATCATCATTGAGCAGTCAATGGAATGGAACTCCCCCCTCTATGTCAACTTCATTGACTATGAGAAGGTATTCAACAGCGTGGGAAGAGAGACCCTTTGGAAACTGCTCTGCCACTATGGTGTCCCAGATAAACTTGTAAGAATCACAAAGAACTCTTAAAAGGGAATGACCCGCAAGATAGTCCATAGAGGATAACTCACGGAAGCCTTCGGAGTGAGGACCGGTGTCTGCCAGGGTACTTTGCTCTTGCATTTTCTCCTCCTGCTGGCCATTTACTGGATCATCAAGACATCCACAGCAAGGAGAAGAAATGGGATCCAGTGGATACCTTGGACACAGCTCAACGACCTGGACTTCGCAGTCGGCCTGCCCCTACTCACCCTTACCTATCTGCAGATGCAAGAGAAGACCAACAAAGTGGCAGCCACATCAACACAACTTGGCCTCAACATCCACAGGGGAAAGACCCAGATCCTTAAGGCTAACACAACCAGCACAACTGCAGTCACTCTTGCAGGTAATGCACTGGAAGTGGTTGAGGCATTCACCTACCTGGGCAGTGTCATAGACAAGCAGGGCCACACATCGCCGAAGACAAGGCAAGAATCAGCAAAACAAGGGCTGCCTTCATTCAGCTAAAGAAGATCTTGAGCTGCAAGGACCTAATTCTGCAAACCAAGATCAGGCTTTTTAACACCAACATAAAATTGGGCCTTCTGTATGGAGCAGAAACTTGAAGGACAACAGTGACCATCACCATCAAAGTCCAGACCATCACCACCTCCAAATCCGCTGGCCAAACACCATCAGGACGACCTTTAGCAGCAGACTTTCCAACATCCTGCTTATGGAGAAATCATGAAAATATGCTAAAGCTTGATAGGTCTCACCCTCTGCAAGCCCACATCAATCACCATCAGGTAAGTCCTCACCTGGAACCTTCAAGGAAAATGGAAAAGAGGAAGGCCAAGAAATACCTGGCCTCTAGGACTTGAGCTGACAGCGAGGAGATGGGTTATACTTGGAGTAAGAATGAAAGAGAAGTCCAGGACAGAAATGTCTGGAGAGTACTGGTTGATAACCTATACCCCAAGAGGGTAGTAGGCATAAGTAAGTAAGGAAGGGCCTGATGTAGATATCGGCTGACGGGTTTCTCTTTCACAATTGGGAGAAAATGCAGCACAGCGGCCAGAGCAGCTCACTCTGAAGCTGGGGATCTGGGATCGAGCATCGGCTCAACATCCTGTGATTCTGAGAAATCACTGAATCTTCCTGTGCTCATGGACAGCGCCTCATGCATGAGAAGCCACACTATATAAATCTACAAATACAAATATAATGGTAACAGATATCATGTCTGTCAAAATATTAATCCCATTGGTTATAATGGTATTTATATTTCGGCGGGTGGGATATCCTTCACCGTTGTGACTGAGTAACCCGTCAGCCGAGATCTAAATCAGGCCCTAAATTAAGTTTACTATACGTTTAACACCTCTGTAATTCTTCTTCTTGCATTAATCGCCACACTATATAAACTAGAGCTCGCCATTGTCATTTTAGATGCCATGACTATTATCATAACTGCTATGATTTCACAAGCTTTAAGTTACATAATATGCAAGGGTAAGACAAGTGCATGGAGAAATGGCAAGTTATAGTTAATGTAGTGTGGCAATTGATGCTGGGAGAATGCTGGGAGAATGTGCAGGGGGTGCATGACATAAAGAATATTGAAGGTGGTGTATAAATTCTAAATGCAAGTTTTATCTAATGGTGTATAAATTAGAAATGTACGTTATAACTTCCATTTTTTATTTCTCCTGTTCGTATAGTTTGAGTTGGTTTTGTATATGAAGAAAAAATAAAGGTTTCCTAACTATAGCTTAGCTTCAACATTTATTTTTTTCATTATGTATAAAATATACTTGGTCTATTGTTTACACTGAGTGACAGTTTACAGTATAAGTTGCGATGGTTTGCACACATATTTTGGGTCAAAAATAATATTATGATATTGTTCATATCAATCAATGCGCCATGGAATTCCTGTCTGTGCAGCTCTGGGGTTTGGATTGTATTCATACCTACACATTTCTATGACGGAATTTACTTAAATGGCTTTTTAAATTAATTGTGTAATTATAATCTTGTGGATACACATTATCTATTCGTAGTTACATATTAACTTATATTGTGTGATCCATTTTAACTATATGTATTTCATTACCATTTATATTGCTACTTTGGATTATTGGTAAGCCACTACGATAGAGGTCAACAAAACAGACCCATGAACCAGCAAAAAAATGTGCAAGTGTGTTTTGTATGTTTGCTGTGTATTTTTTACCACGTGGTTCAATTTCACTGCATTTGAAAAAGAAGGCGTAGGGCTCTCTTGAATATGAGATCAAGGGCAAGTGGTGCCCGAAACGCGTCTTTGAGGAAAATAAAAGTTTAATTGCCTACTTCTCCGGTGGTTCGTGGTTCTCTGTTTGCCGAAAGCAACTGCCCCGAAAAACGGAGAATCTCTATTATATATATATATGTATATATATATATATATATATATATATATATATATATATATATATATATATACATATATATATATATACATATATTCACTGAAAAAAACATAGGTATGAGGGGTGTTATAGTTAGCTGGACATTTCACTCGTGCAAGACCATTGAAATTCCTCTGCTATAGTTAATTGCACTAAGTATAACTTGCGCGCCCGCAATACTCTGCTGATGATGTCACATATTACATAATTCATGATATGGTCAGTGACATCATTGATGACATCACTGATGACATATCAAATTACATCACTGATTACATCACTGATGACATCATCCAGTGAATGTGGTTTGGTTAGATATTTAAATAAGTATTATGTATATAGCAATCTGCAATGAAAACTGAGTGGTTGTATAAGTGTCTGAATGGAGGATTTAGTATCAATGTGATTGACTGTTTAAGTGACTAATTTAAAGTGTCTCACTAAATATATGCTATAGTGATTAAACTGTGTGAAAGCCTGTATCACTCTGTCTCTTGTTGTGTAAACTAATACATAAATTGGTTACTAGCTATGTGAAAGTCTATATTAGTATTAACTAGTTAAGTGAGTATTTGTATGGGATAGTGAATGTGTGTGTGGTTGGGTGGGAGGTGTGTGACTGTCCAAAGATGTGTAAATAGTTGATTTACTAGGTATATGAGGTTAAGATGTATGTGGAGACAGTTGTTTGGGTGAGTGAATCTCTTTATGGGTGTTGTGATGAGTAAATATATTTCTCAATGATACATGTCCAACAAACTAGAAATATAAAAGGCAGTGTATGTGACAGTTGTTGTATCTAAATAAGTATGCATAAGACTTAGTGATTGTATGAGTGACTGTATCGAAAACTGTATACTTGTAATAGTGATTTCATAACACACTAAGTATGAGTTACTAGCTATACAAATAAATAAAGTGGTGTTTGTATAACTGTGTAGCTTAGTAAATGTACGTATGATCAATTGTTTGCATAAGTGAGTAGGATGGCTGCATAAGTGAATAGGATGTGTGCTGGTGTGTAATGTTGATGTATGTGTTTAAGTATATTTAGGGGTCGATTCCGATCTCGGTCGTAAGCCCTCCGAGACGTGCCAGTAGCCTTACCTTACGGCCAAACCGCACCAGGAGCTGCAACGTCCGGGCGAGGAAGTACGATGCGAAAAGTGCCTAATTCCCAATGAACATGCACGCTCCGACTCCATTCACAATTTCTGTCCGAGCCTGACCTGGAACACTCAATTTGCGTCGCACAGCACCATAAACACTGCTACTTCCGGTCGGTCAAGTATGATGCGCAGTTCCTACGTCCCGGACAGGTCGCCACGTACAGCACGTCACAGCACCCGGAAGAGCTGCATATCAACTCCGAATCGCGCCAGTAACCCAATCCATGGATTTCAAACGGAGCAGCTAGCAACGGATCAAGACGGAGCATGAATCCAATCGCGCAGGTCATACCAGTCCTGTACATATATGACCGGATCAGGAACAGACGTGGTCAGCGCAGACGGTAAGTCAGATACCCACCATACAAATTACACGTACCCGCCAAATGTCACACACACCTAGTAGGTCCAGACCCTGTCCACCAGTACCACGCCTCCTTAGGGAACCCATGGGCACCACTACTGCCACCCCACCCATAAGGGCATGTTGCCTATCACTAATGCCACCCCACCCATAGGGGCATGTTGCCCACCCATACTGCCAACCCACCCATATGTGTCATGTTGCCTATCACTGATGCCACCCCACCCATATGTGTCATGTTGCCTATCACTGATGCCACCCCACCCATAGGGGCATGTTGCCCACCCATACTGCCACCCCACACATATGTGTAATGTGCCTATCACTGATGCCACCCCACCCATATGTGTCATGTTGCCTATCACTGATGCCACCCCACCCATAGGGGCATGTTGCCCCCCCATACTGCTACCCCACCCATAGGGGCATCCTGCCCATTACTACTGCCTCACACACCCATAGGGGTCAGTGTGTCTGACAAAATTGACACCCCCACCCATAGGGTGGATGATGCGCCAGACATCCATCAAACATCAACCACAGGTATGTCAGCCAAATACATTTCCCCACAACATCATGCCAACAGTGTGTAGTGCCTGACAAATACCCCCAACAGTGAATTAGATTTATAACACACAATGTAACTGCCATCACATTTGTGAACAACACCTGAGTGTGGGCTACACAAGTCAAGCTTTGAAATAGCACTGGGCCAATGTTGTCAAAACCCCCATCAGTGTGCACATCCAATGTAAAATGTGTGGACACAAACTGCGGCTAAAGTTGAGCATTGTGGCAAATGGTGAAAATCCACCATCATCACAGTGACCTCAAGGTAAATGTCATCATGGAAATAGCAGCACATGCCAAACAGAATGTATGATTCCTGGACATGTCAGCACAACACTTGTTCAGTCAACCATCATTTACCACCCAATGTAGGCACTGGTGAAATACGCCTGGGTACGGTACAGCCCTTTAAGTCACCTGCACATAGACAATACATATGTCTAGCAAGTTGCACGGAGAACACCAATGACTTTACAACAATGATGCCCACACCTGCATGTACAGTGAAGATGGGACAACAGTCAGGGAAAGAGTCAAATTGTACAATGTGAAGCACATCATATGTGCATGGGTGCAAGCGCCACAGATGTGGCCATGCCAATGAAATGTTAACATCCCTGTGCTAAATTAGTTAATCATGACACACCCAGTCAGTTGCAAAGGATGACATGGATACCAACCTGAACAGGAAACACATCTCATGGTCCACATGGAGTACACCACATCAACACCTCAGTAACAGACATTTGTAAATCCTGCATCATCACAGCAAGGTCAGGGTAAACAGCATCAACAATATGTACAGCTAAATCAAATGCACAAGGATAACAAAAAATGCTATAAAAGCTGAAAGGGAAAATCCTAAATGAAATTAAGTCCAATGTCCTCTCAAAAAACAAAGTCCAATGAGGGTGTGAGTGACACCTGTCACCCGTTGCTTGCCTGCACTGCTAAGGACTGGGGAAATCCACTTTGAGGGGCATACATGGGGCAGGCCAGGCACCGCAGGGACAGGATCAGGGCTCATCAGAAGAAGGCTGTGAAGGGGTGGTGGGTGCACGAGAGTCAGTGGCAACTGCAGTGGAGGTGTCTGACATGGTTTGTGCCTTCACAACTGTGGGGCACAACTATGATGGGGTGGGTGCTGGAACCACTGCAGTGGGCAGGTCAGGTGTAGTGGACATGGTCCTCACTGCAGTGCCCATGTCAGACTGGGTGGTCGTGGACTCCATTGCAGTGCCTAACCCCATGGGAGTGGAAAGGGGTGCAGGTGAGGTTGGCAGGACTACTGGAGGGGAGGGTACGCTCCCCACAGTAGTTGCAGTAACAGACAGACTGGTGGTGGTGTCAGTGGAAGAGCAAGTGGGAGTTGGGGAGGGCCTCAGCACTCTGGGGATGATGTATCTGTGGGTGAGGGAACCTGGGACAAAGAGTGACGGGGAAACCTGTGGTGTGCTGACCTCGGGATGTAGGAAGGAGACTGTGCAGTGGAGCTGGGGGGTGGGGGTGGGGTCTTGCTCTTCCAGGTACTAGGTGACTTGCAGGTGGGGGCCTCAGTCTGCCTGCACCAGGGGGAGGGTGTCTAGGGGTGAGGGGCACTCTTATCTGTGTGTGGGGACTTCCTCTTTCACCTGTAGATCTGCTGGATCTGAGGGGAAGTGGCCTAGGTCACACAGGAAGAGCTTCTTAGGAGATGGGGTTGCAGGTGAGGCAAGGGAAGGGCTCTTGGAGGGAGAGGGATGTGAGGACTGCGGAGTGGTTGTGGATGCCTGTGTGTGTGTTTTCGACCCATCCCCTGTGTGTGTGGTATCAGTCCCCTGACTTTGCTTGCGTGCACGTTTTGACTTCTGTTTGGGTGATTGTGTGCTTTCTGTGTCTGTGTGTTTGGGTGACCGTGCTGGTGTGTGTGTGTGCTGGGGACAGGTAGGGTGCTAGGAGTTGTTGATTGGGCAGAGGCTGAAGGGGTGAGGGACTGTTGAAGGAGGGATACTGCTGCCGCCAGAGAGGAGGCCATGGACTGATTGGTCCTCTGTAGGTCAGACATGCCCGATGAGATGCCCTCTATGAATAACACCAGTTGTGTCAACAGACTGGTGTGTGCATGGAGGACACTCAGCATTGATGTCTGCACACGGATCTGTTTAAGCAGGTCCACAGACACAGCACTCAGGGCAGCAGGGGACAGAGGGGTAGGGGGTGCATTGCCTGGCAGGAAGGAGACATGCTCCCGAACACAGGAGCTGCCACGGACCTCTGGGATGGGAGCCGAGGCGAGGGTGGTGGTGTTGGTGGTGGTTGTGGTGGGAACAGACTCACTATCTGTGCTTTGCTGGCTGCTGACACCCGATCCCACAAGGGAGTCATCCTCCGAGCTGCTGTGGTCCTCAGCTGAGGTGGATGGTGCTGAGGATTCCTCGGTGTGGCTCCCCTCACCTTCCTTGCCACTGGGTCCCTCCGACTCCTCAGTCAGTAGCCCAGGCTGGCTCTGCGTCTCCTCCAGTTCTGTGGTGCTGTCTCCTGTACCCGTGGATGTATCTGCATATAAGTAGGAAAAGAAGGACCACATTAGTCGCCTGCACTGACTGCACACAACACTGTCAATACAGCACATTACAGGGCATGCACTGGCATCCTTTGCTGATATTTGCTCAAAATGCCCACACAGGGGTACATAGGGCAATAGCCAGTCTGAACATCAACCATGGTACCCATATCCCTCCTGTACCTGTACCCATATGTCTGTTGCATGCTGGCAGATAATACCCCAAAGTGCACACATGCACCACATACACAGTTGTTGTACATGCAAATGACCATGTAGAAGCACATTACTATTAACATACATCACATGCGAATCCCTCAGTACAGGTGAGGATGAATGTATGTCCAGCCTCACATTTCACAATCGTGTGATGCCTAGCAGCACAACTCACAATGATGTCCTTTTGTCCTGAAAGTTAATGACACAATGGGGTGCATGGAGAACCTCTGACTCCAATGCATGATACCTCTTCTCAAGTCAATATCCTGGCACAGACATGCATGGTAAGTCAGTCTTCACTGTCACATGTCATGGGGCAATGCATCCAGACAATATCAGTCCGCACTGCGTCACATTCATATGTCATGCCCATACCAAACTCTGCAGCTGACAAGTGCACCAGGCTGTCCCCTGCCACACACTGTTCTTAGACTATGGTGAACCTACATCACTAAAATCTGACATATGAGTGACTGCAAACACAACTACCTGAACATGAGCACCTCACAGTCTGCTGCTAATGACAAACAGCTGTGTGAAAGTCACTGTTGCATACAGAATGGTTTACATTCAACTGACCACACCCCTATATGTTGCACAGGGATCATCCCCATTGTCACAACTCAGATGTCCTGCTGACACTAAAATCCTCAGCACACCAGTTGTCACAAAAAGGAAGCCACACCACAATGATATTGTGTCAGACACCTGATGGAACATTTCAGGAAGCACAATCAGTAGGTACATACACGTGAGTGTGAGTACAGAGTCTCCCAATGCCGTGGACTGGACATGACTGACCAGGTAAACCTGAAACAGTGTATTGGCCTGGACAGTAGGCAGGTGTCTGGGCTAGTGTGACATATTTCCTATACACACACCTGAGGACACTACATGGACTCACCTGCTGCATGGGTATGTTTTAAGAACCCCACACACATGTTGTGAGCCAGACCAGCAATTTGAACACATATGAAAGGCACACACAAAACACATGTCAGAGACCAGGCATAGTGCAAAATATAGACCCACCCACGATGCACACATCAGAGTCCCAGTAACATATACTGTGCAGGACCCTCAGCATAGCTGATTGAACGGACACAGTGCCCAAGTGAAAAAAGTCACAGACTGCTGGGGTCACAACTGTGGATCAGATGAGGAGTGTGACTTCAACAATTGAGGGACATGAGTCCTGGACTCCAAAGACCAACGTATTGTGGGAGTATGACCAGGCCAAAATAGCAAATAGCATGTCATACATGTTTACAGATCAGGCATGGACTTACCCCCTCCTTGCTGCTGTCTGGCCTTCAGTTGCCCATCCTTGTCCGGGTCCAGTGTCCGCCCCTACGGCGAGGAGGCGACAGCTTCAGCTGGACCCTTGCGATCCTCCGGGTCCAGCCACGTAGGTCCTGCCTCCTCTTCTGGCAGTTGCAGATACGGCGCTTGTAGACCCCGACTGATCTCACTGCCCGGGCGATGGTCAGCCACATTTCTTGCTTCTGGTGGGCATCAACCTGTGAGGATGACAAAGTGAAGAGGACCTTACCACACAAGCCACATAATTGTGCTGCATACAATTGAAAATACATGTAGTCATCACAAAGCTAAAAGAGGTACACAGGTAGTGCACCCATATAAATGTGCATTTGTGCTGCAGGTCTGACATGGTAACATTGGCTAGGAATTTAAGGCTAGCACTACTGCACTACTACAGCAGGACACCTGTTCATCACATGTACCCACATAAATTGCTTGCTGATGGTACTCAGTGCATATGCCTCCCACTGCTGTGCACACTTCTATTACTTTTAGTCAGACAACTTGCTGAAAATGATAGGCAGTGGACTGCACACTCACCTGCTCCCCTAGTTTCCCATACAGCTTGCTGTACTGTGGGAGGACCCCATCCACCAGGGCATTGTTCTCCTCCTCTGTGAATGCTGGGGCCCTCCCCAGAGTGTGTGTCATTGCAGGATCCAGAGGAAGCATAGACAGTAGAAGTGGAATCTGAAATGTGGTCCAGTAGCGTGTAGTGTAGGCAAGTGAGCTCCCTGGGGGGCCTGCCAGCCTTAAATCAGTGCTGCAAAGGCAGATTCTGTGACATTGCCCCTTACTGATAGGCCAGACACGTTGCATTCTATGAATCTGTCCAATCCATGGAAATGTAAGACTCCTACATGTCTTCTGCATCGTTCAAAACTCTCACCTTCCGGACACCCAAGGATTGCACCATTGTTGCAGGCATCCAACTGAATTCCCAGCGCACGTCTCAAACGATTTTTGAATTTGCGTCCGTCTCCATGACAGCCCATTGCCAATGAGTGCGCACGGCTCAGTAAACTGACTATACGACGCGTATTTTTTAAACCAAATGCATCCGTCTCAATACGATTCTATGGGCGATGTGTGCTCATGTCTCGGACCAGAACAGCACGACGCATCACTGTAGAAGTCACCCACATCAGGTCACATTGCATACGCGTTGTACATGCATGAACCAAGCCGTGCGCACGCATTACCCATTGTCATCAATGCGATCTGATGCAGGTGACTGTAATGCATACGCATTGTGCAGTCAATGGACAAGGTGTGCGCACCACTCGGTCCATGCATGTACGGCGCGTCTGCATACAAGTCACCCATGCCGGATCACATTGGTGTGACTTGCAGACGGTTTACACACAGATTTCATTGCCATGGCCACACCTTCAACACCACAGCATTTCCAACACTGCACCACATGGCATGTAAGGCTGCATCACCTGTGCGTGTATGGGGGTGCAACATTTCTATTCTTGTGTGGCACTTAGGTGCAACCACTCCCAGGCTGGGCACGAGTTCATGGGGACAGATTCGTTTTTGTGTTGTGCCCCTCACAAATGTAATTTCCAAGTGTTGGCTTATGGGCATTAGTAATGAACACAGTACCAGTTTGGAGATGTGTATGACCTATCACATACACCATGAGTACAGGGTTGCATGTCATGTACGTCACAGCAAGACTAATGGCCACAATCATGATGTACCCCCACGTGTGCATGTTGTGTCTCTGATGTTTGTGGTTCCATGTGCCCAATGTGAGACAGGGTCCACCATGTGCCTTGTGTATCCACATTTATGCTGTATGTGTGTCTCAGGGACGTCCATGTATGGCCTGCAGGGACCACAGGGGCCACTTACTGTGGGACTCATGATTGGTTGTGGGATGTCCATGATAAAACATGGCATTCCAGTGCACATGTGGCAATACAGGGACCATGGCTATCTCCCTGACATGGAGTGGTGATGCCTGTGAAACATCAGTCCTCACTTGTCACTGTGTTGTGTGTTTTGAACGTAACAGCAGTCCATAGGTACTGTGCCACAGACCAATGATTTGCCATTGCACCCCAAGGAACTCATGTACACATGTGTCATTCATATGTGAGATGATGGACATGAAGGGTACATATGTGTCCATAACCAACAGCACACACCTCAGTTAATTGTGTATTGCTATGATGTATCATGTGATTATTTCTCAAGGTGAGTGCCACATGGGTAGCTGAATGTACTATCTTACTTTACCCATCTCTGTACTGCAGGGCACCAGCAGTCCATAGACCGTTCCCTGACCTTGAGACCATGGTGGAACGCGACAGCATCCGATGGTACAGCTTCACCAGGAGACTGATAGATGAGTTGGTGGAGCAGTTGGCACCACATCTGCTACCTGGACGGACATACCCAACAGCACTGACACCAAAGGTGGAGGTGATGGCATCCCTGCACTTCTTTGCCACCAGTACCTTCCAACACACTGTGGCTAGTGCTGGTGGTATGTCACAAACTATGTTCAGCCGTGTGCTTTGTGATGCTTGGAGGGGATGTTGAATTACCTAGACTCCTACATAAAGTTTCCTAGCCCGGGTGAATTTGCTGACATTAAGGATGCCTTTTAAAGACTGTGGAGGATGCCAAACGTGATTGGCTCAATTGATGGCACACATATGGCCCTGATACCACCACGGGCACATGAACAGACATACCGCAACAGGAAACATTTCCACTCAATCAATGCTCTGGTGGTATGTCTGGCGGACATGGTGATCACACATGTGTGTGTATGTTTCCCTGGTTCTGCGCACGATGCCTACATCTTGAGGAGGAGTCGCATAGCGTTAATGTTGTCACAGATGCCAAACCAGCGTGCCTGGCTTGTTGGTGTGTACTGTTTACCATTGTGTGTTTGGCAATGTTGTCTCCCACCCCCTTACAATGCTCAACTAATATGTAATTCTTTGTATGTAGGTGACTCTGGATAACCCAACATGCCGTGGTAGCTGACACCTCTCAGGAACCCTGTGACAGCATCTGAGATGCGGTACAATGAGACACATGGCAGAACCAGGCGAGTGATTGAGAGTACCTTTGGTATCCTGAAAAGCTGCTCCCGCTGCCTGGACAAGACCGGAGGGGCCCTTCCATATGAGCCTGCAAAGGTGTGCAAGATCATCATTGTCTGCTGCATGCTCCACAACATGGCAGTGTGGAAGAAGGTGCCTCTCATACAGGATGATGACAACCAATATCCACCACCTGTGGAGGATCCTGGCCTGGGCCACGAGGCCAGTGATGATGATAAGAGTGATGTCCGCACACAGCTCATCAACAACTTCTTCAGCTGAATGTGAGTTCACAGGGTTGTCATGTCAATGTCCTGAGTCAGCCTTTGATGTGTTTGTGCAGCTCAGTTGCTGCTTGAGTTTGTCCGTGTGGTACTTGACTGGATGCGTGCAGTGATGTGTCCTGTAAGATGGTCTGTAGTCCACAATGGTGTTGATATGCTAATTTGTTACTGTGTAGGTTTCTTGTGATGTTTATTGCATTTCCATCCTGTTCTGACTGTGTCTCATTTTTGTCCTTCCCAAGGTACTTTGCCAGTTGCTTGGTCAAGTCTGACACTGACAACCAGAATCCAATGCCAGGGTGGGACTTCTAGTATGCCATCATGTGATGTACCAGACACCCCTGAAGCGCTATTTGAAGACACTTGGTGACCGTGTGCCCACTGTCATGTGGATTCACCTTGATACTGTTGTGTAATAAACTTGTTTCTGATTTGTAATGAACCTGTGTTTGTCTTCACACATCTGAATGACATTTTTTTTAGTAATACTTTATTCGATGTTTCCATATCATAAAAGTGCAGACATTCATTAATCATAAAACCAAATATACAAAAAGTATCACATACATAATACAATTTCATCCTAAAAGAAGATTTTAAAACACTTTTTACATTAAAAGATAATTACAAGAGCCTAAAATGCATTTTCAGTAAGAAACATCAATCAAGATGAGATTAGCATTTCTATTTTGTGGCGTCTAGCAGCCTAGTCCGTATGAACCAAGCGCTAGAGAGATACTTTGCAATCCCGCAGACAATGAACATAGAGGATGTATCAGTTAGAAGAATACTTAATGCAATCCTAAAATCTCCAACACCCATCTCTCTGCACACAGGTTTTAACCACCTAGCTCGAGGCAGCTTATAAGCCCTACAAGCAAACAAAAAGTGAGGTAGAGACTCCTTCTTGCATGGACATCCTGGACAGGTAGCATCATAGTCTCTCACTCCTTTCCACCCCGCTATAAAGTTTTTCAACGGTAGTGTACCGTATCTCATTTTTAAAAAGAGTGATCTGTCTCTAGGAATTTGGATGTAATCCAAGAATGACTCTAACTTCCTGGTTGGTTTATGTTCCAGAAATTGAATGGTTAATGATCCCTGCTTTGTACTTTTTAGTTCCTCGGCCTCCACCCACTCCCAATACATTTTTTTGACAATTTGTTTGTGATGTGGTGATTGGGAAACCCAAAATTCTGTCATTCCTATATTCATCACCAACTGTTTTAATTTATTGAGCCATTTTATTTTATTGGAGACATTCAAATTGATCAATTCATCCAACACCAAAGCATATTTAGCCAGTTCTGGTGTCCTTCTTAGGTGCACCCAGAACAGCAAGGGGCGGAGGCGTACTATGTCACCAATTGATCTCTTCCGCAAATCGATATAAAGGGGTCTTAGAGGGGTTGAAAAGGGGAGTGAAACTAGGTCTCTCACAAACCTGTTCTCAGCTCTTACCAGGTCCATTGTATTATCTCCTCCCCACAGTTCAGAGCCATAAACCACCGCGGCTAGTGCCTTTCCCTCATAAACTGCGAGGGCTGGAGCTATTGGCCTGCTAGTCGATAGGCGCTGGTTCCTCAGTATTACTCCAGAAACCCTTCAAAGATTCTGGAGCATTTTTGCTAAATGAGAATCCCATTTCATATTGTTACATAATCTGACTCCCAGATAGTCAAATTCTTCAACTACCTCCAAAGCATTTGGTTACCTCACCTGTGGGCTTGTTAGCATTGACTGTGGAAAGGTGTGGTGTCGGTGCATTCCATTGTATATCTGGCAAACATCTTGTGGTAGTGTAGAAATAATTTTTTGGATTAAGCATTAGCAGAAGACATGTCATATTTAGAGCCTATCTTGGCCGTTTTACTGAATCCATTTTATATTTCTTTCAGCCATTTTGTATGCCATGTGCTCTTTCCTACCCCCTGTCAACTGCCCTTGAAATCTGCCTAGAGACAAGATATGTTTAGTCTTCTCTTCTTTGCACATGCTCAGAAGAGCATGCAGCTGTCTCTGAATTGTAACTGTCAAGATGTGTCCACCAGAATAGGTGACTGTTAGCCCTTCCCACTTGCTGAAAGCACACTTTCTGTATGACCTTGTATGTATTGAAACCTACACTCTGTGCTCTGTACCGCCTTCATTTCAGCCCCTGTGTGGGTATAAAAGGACCAAGCTCCTTCTAGTCAGTGTGCTACCTCATACTATACCGAAGGGTGTTGTGTGATTGTAGTTCCACCTCAAGAGGTTTAATAAACTCTGTCTTTTCTATTCCAGTTTCTGTGTCAACTTCTTCCTTTTGGTCTGAGGACTCTGAGCAGAGAAGGAAGAACCCCTCGCACTGGTAGGCCTTGCTGAGGCCACCACAACAAATTGGTGCGTCCAACGTGGGGCTCATCGGTGACTCGGATGCCCGAAGGACTGGTCGAGACGAAGTATTGGAATCTCGCTTTGGACGTGATCACTGCCCGAGGAGACCCGAGTCTTGGCATACACAGCGTTTTCCCTTTCTTTCTGATCTGACCATCCAGGTGGTGCAGGTCCTCGACTGAGATCTCTTCTGTTTATCCGCTGTGTAGTGACCGTTTGGTCGATTTGAGAACTTGGCAGGCGGAACCTGGACACTATTTCACTGGTAAGAGCCGTTTTACGGCACTTACTGTAAGTATGACGCCTTGTAATTAGTAAGGTAGTTTAGATACGCTTACTACTGCATTTTTTTATGTATTGCCCAAAAGTTTGAAATGATTCTATGTAAAGTTGATATATGTCTTGCAACACATATAGGCAGGTAATGAGGAGATTTTTCTCTAATCCTATGAAATTCGAACGGCGCAACGTACAGAGTACTTTAAGCGCCACTTTTTTATAATACTGCATATCTCGCACTATTTTCGGCATGCCTGTTTTTGGCACACTTCGTAAATTGTGTTGCTTTTGTAGTAGTACCAATTTGAAACTTGATGAAGTACAACCAGCCCCCACGGAGGGGACGCCTAATAGGGATATGTACATTAAATATGGTATTTCGTCCATAATGTACAGCAAATTGTGGAATAAATACACTCGCAAGGATCCTGAGTTGCGTTGGCCTATGCATGGGTCATTTGATTTACGAAAGATTCAGTATGTGGAGCAACAAGTGTTTAAGCGAAAGGCTAGGCAAGATATGTTTGACTGTGTACAAAAATGGGAATAAGTGCGTGAGGGAATGAAGCATGAACAGGCCTTGATTGAAAAAGAACAGTGAAAAAGTGTGCATGCGAAAGCGTTAGAAATGAAAAACAAAGAAATTAAAGAAAGAGAAGATAGGGAGCATCAGTTACTGGTAAATGGCCAATACACTGTTCGTAGGCCTCTCTATCCTATTCTTAATAAACCCCAAGATGATTCTCTCTTATTAGATCGATCTCCACCTCCGTATAATTTGCCTTCTGCTCCTACAGAGTCAGGTGAGGACTCTCCTACAGATCAGGATAAAGCCCGAGACACTCGCTCAATGTTAACTACCGAACGTTCCTCTGAGATTAGATCTGTGGCGCGAAAAGACAATCGTTGTACTCTCACTGCTTCTGAACTTCTAGATACTATTAAGAATTGGTCAGAAAAGGAACAGAAATATTTTACTGAGATATTGGCTACAGAGCTTGTTGTGCGATTTAGGAAACATTTGGTGGAAGTAGAGCCAGATGATATAGCAGCTGATTGTAAGCAATTACGTGAAGGTTCTTTTGTCTTTTCCCAGGTGGCTGACACGATCAGACGCTTGGTTAAACTATGTGATGAAGCAGTCCATTTGCGGGAGGAGAAAAAGGCCGCAGACGCAGCTGCACAAATATCTCGAATTAATATGGCACGAGCACCGACGCCCGAAACAGATCAGAATGTTGTAAATGTGAAACCCATGCGGGAAGCCGTGCCTTTATATGTTCCTCCTAAAGGAACAGGTACAAGTGATGATAAGACTTCTATTGACGTGAAAGGGTATTTTATTTATAATTAGGTTTACACTCCTTGGAATAGAGCAGACGTCATGGCTCTTAAAAATGCATTGCCTGATCCGCGAAAGAATCCAACAGCTTTTTATGAAGAAATTGAAGGTGCCATTAGTTCTTGTACTATGACTTTGTCTGACATTTATTTGTTTTTTGGATTAATATTGCCACATGATATATGGAGAACTGTGCGTAAAGTTGATGATCGTGCGACATTTGGGGCATTGTGGTCAGATTTAGAACATTTAGATAAAGATAGAGAGCCTGCACAAAAACCATGTCGACTAATTTTAGATCTTCCAGCAGCTATCTTGGTTAAATTAAAGACTATTATTCCCTCTAGAAAGATAGATTGGACTATGTTAGCGTCCTTTAAGCAAAAGGCAGATGAGTCAGTTTCAGGCTTCTTCACACGCTTTGAAGAAGCATTCCACAATTTTAGTGGCTAGTCATTGACAGATGACACGGGTAGGCATCTGTTTGTCGATAAATATGTCACAAACCTGTTGCCAGAAATAGCTAGTCGTCTAACAGCGAGTTAGAGTTCATGGACTACCTCCTCTCCGGTTTCTCTTCTAACTATGGCCCAGTATTATGAACGGCAAGAATTAGAAGCGAAAAGTAAGGTGGATAAAAAAATCTAAAGAGTTAAAAACAAAGGTTATGCTGGTTCAAGCTTATGGCTCGCCTTATAGAGGTGATAATAGGGGTAGACTTGGATCTTATGGTTCGTCTTTTCCTCCCTCTACTCGTGGAGATTTGCCTATAAATCAGTGTGCGTATTGCAGACAATTTGGCCATTGGATTTCTAACTGTCCGGTACTACGTGCCCAGCAGGGTTCAAGTGGTAAAGACTGAATGTTAGACGATAAGGGCTGTTGGCGTAACAAAGAAATGAATAAGTGCAAATTGCCTGCAGCCTATTTACAATCTATGGTTCAAATGGCACATGGGCTGGCACATGTTGGAGCTCTAGCAATAACTAAATTGCTTACACAAGTCTGGGAGCAT
Source organism: Lissotriton vulgaris (assembly GCF_964263255.1). Taxonomy (NCBI): domain Eukaryota; kingdom Metazoa; phylum Chordata; class Amphibia; order Caudata; family Salamandridae; genus Lissotriton; species Lissotriton vulgaris. The sequence goes on from NC_141695.1 coordinate 1,377,959,229, forward strand.
CCTGAAATTGCCAGCACAGCTAAAAGAGTGGCACAGTCCTGTTTGATCTGTTGGCAGTATAATCCTGGAAAAGGGACACGAACTCCTACAGGAGGGATTGCTACACCGACTGCACCTTTTGAAGTTTTACAGATGGATTACATCCAACTCGAACGCTGTAACAACCTAAAGTATGTCCTACTGGTGGTATGTGCCTTCAGTAAATGGATAGAGGCGTACCCTACAAAGGATAATACAGCGCTCACTACAGCCAAGGTGCTTTTAAAGGAGTTTTTCCCTAGATTTTGTGTTTGTAAACTTTTCTGGAGTGACAACGGACCTCATTTTATTGGGCAATTTGTTGAGCATGTCCTCAAAATATTAGGGATCAAACAGAAGTTCCATGCAGTCTTCCACCCACAATCAGCAGGATTAGTGAAAAGGTATAATGCTACCTTAAAATTGAAGCTGGCGAAATAGTGGCTTCTACGTTCCTAAAGTCGCCAGATGCGTTACCTCTGGCATTGCTGTCCATAAGATCGGTGCCACACTCACGATCTGGGCTCACACCTTACGAGGTGGTATTTGGAAGACCGATGAATATTTGGGGAGTTCCTAAGCCACGCCCCATACATGATGTACCTTGTGTTCTGCTGAATGATTATTTGGCACAGTTAACCGACAGTTTGATCTCTATTCATCAACAGGTTCGAGAAGCTCTTCCTGACAGATCCGAAGGTGAGTCCCATGATCTCCGACCTGGCGACCACGTGATGGTCAAGGCCTTCGACAGATCCAGCAGCTTGGAGCCATGGTGGCGAGGACCCGAGCAAGTACTTCTGGCCACGAGGACAGCAGTTCGAGTGACGAACCGGAAGAACTGGGTCCACAGCACGACACTGCAAACATGTGTTGCCTACCTTGGTGGAGCCTGCTGCATTGACCGACCATCGAGAGATTCTGGAGACGGAGAAAGGCCAAGCCATTCCACCTGACGAATCTGCGGAAGTCTTCCCGGACCACACGATTCCTGGAACAGCGCGATATAATTTGAGACCGAGGAAAGAATCTGCAGTTTTGAACGAGACTGGTTGAGCTACCGCCCTGGGTTGTGAAACGGAGAGCCAATAAGGCAAGGGGGGGGATCAGCCCTGCATTAGTGTAGTGACACCCGTCTTGGCCTGTGGTGAAGAAATCAATGGCAACCCATGGGAGAAGAGCTCCAATGATTGTTTTGTTTTTTAGATTCTTTGAAAGATTGATCATCATTGCTATAGAAGATGAATAACACCAAGAAAATTATTTGTGCTGTAGGATTTGTTGTTGCCCTGGTGGTTTTGGCAATAACTACTTGCTTCATTGAAAAAGCAGTTCCTGCTCGACAGCTTTTTGTTGCAACTACTCCAGCTCCACTGGAGCACTATTACTATACTCTTCCTTATCATGAACAGAAACATCGAAAGTCCTATCTAAATAATACATTTATTCAGATGCTGCATCATACCCATAATGCTACAAATACTACCAATTGTTGGGTATGTGGGATGATACCTGCACACCAGAAGAAAGGGGGAAAATCTTTTATTCCTCTACCGTTTTCTCATAATGGTTCATGTCAAGCTTGGTATGCCCTTTAGTTTGCTTATGGAAAGCCTTCAGTAGGTGGAATCATTTTTCGATTGAATAAAGAATGTTACCAAGATGAGAACGGTTATCCTCAAGCCAAAGGGACTAAATGGGAATGGGATGAATACCAACCGGACAATATTTCAACACCATATGTCTTCACACATGTGAGGAATATGAAGAACTTTGGACCCTTTATGATATCTGTAACTAGAGCAAAAGCAGATTTATGTATTGGCAGTGTTGGGAGAATTCCTGTAGGACAAAGCGAATGCATTACTGTATTGAATATTGAATGCGTGAATAATAGTAGCTTTACATCATCTCACAATACCTATTTCGTATGCGGTAATAAAGGATATTACCAATTACCTATTGGATGGTAAGGAATATGCTACATATCGTTTCTGTTACCCCCTGTGTTTTTAGCACCTGCATCATATCACCTTGATCTGAAACTGTTTAAAGATATGTCAATGAATAGATATAAACGGACAACAAGTACTGATGAGATCGACCAGACAGATACCACTTTGCAACAGTATGTCGATTTCAATTTGGGTTTGTTCTTCTTCGTGGGTGCTGCATTAAATAGTAGAAAGATCAGATGATTGACTCGTGTAGTGGAAGCTGTTACCAATCAGACAGCTATGGCACTTGGGAACATTACAGAAGAACTGAAAATTGCGAGAATTGTAGCACTCCAAAATACAATGGTGCTTGATGTGTTTTTGGCTGATCGTGGTGGTGCATGCCACATCATCGGAAGCAGTTGCTGTGTTTTTATACCTGATCACTCACCTTCAGTTTATGATGCAATTTCTAAGTTGCATAAAATCGCTGCAGACATTCACTCAGAGACTGGTACATGGACATTTTCAAACTGGATATGGACACTCTTTGTTACTTGGGGCTGGAAGCTGCTGACTATTCTATGTATACTACTAGTTGTACTTTTTACATGCTGTACTTGTATACAATGTCGTCCCATAATTTGCTCTATGTGCATCACTGCCTGTACACCTGCTAAAACAAATGCTACAAAAGAACAGCAAATGTTTGGTTAAGAAATTACTGATATGATGAAAATTGATGTACAAGATGCAGATCCAGATGATCCTAGACAGACGAATGTCTTCAGCAAATGCTGAAAGGGTCGTCTGTGGTAGTGTAGAAATAATTGGATTAAGCATTAGCAGAAGACATGTAGTATTTAGAGCCTATCTTGGTTTTACTGAATCCTTTTTGTATTTCTTTCGGCCATTTTATATGCCATGTGCTCTGTCCTACCTCCCTGTCAACTGCTCTTGAAATCTGCCTAGAGACAAGATATGTTTAGTTTCCTCTTCTTTGCACATGCTCAGGAGAGCATGCAGCTGTCTCTGAATTGTAACTGTCAAGATGTGTCCACCAGAATAGGTGACTGTTAGCCCTTCCCACTTGCTGAAAGCACACTTTCTGTATGACCTTGTATGTATTGAAACCTACACTCTGTGCTCTCTACCGCCTTCATTTCAGCCCCTGTGTGGGTATAAAAGGACCAAGCTCCTTCTAGTCAGTGTGCTACCTCATACTATACCGAAGGGTGTTGTGTGATTATAGTTCCACCTCAAGAGGTTAAATAAACTCTGTCTTTTCTATTCCAGTTTCTGTGCCAACTTCTTCCTATTGGTCTGAGGACTCTGAGCAGAGAAGGGAGAACCCCTAGCACTGGTAGGCCTTGCTGAGGCCCACCACATCGATCTTTGTAGGCAATGTGTCACATGTCCATGGTGAGTATGTGTTATGGTACCCTATTGGTGTGTCTCCCTCATGTGTGTCACATCAACATGAGTCACATAACGGTAATGACATTGCTGTAGTAGTCAGCATGCACTGTGTACTTCGATATTTCATCATCTCCATGACACATACCAAGTTTTAATCACAACATCGGCAAGTATAGTGTAATAGTGAGTTTATTTACATACACATGTGGAGATAGTGCTGTACATGAGGTTTAGAATCCAAAGCTCACAGATGAGTTTGAAGTAATGGTAGATGAAATGTCAAGAGTGAAGTCCGCATTCATCTTCTACATTAGTACAACATGGACCCTCCATGTCATGTTGGGGAGTTGTGTCATGTGCAACAAGGTGAATGCTTTGCACACAAAGACCAATATCCAAAACAGGTTCTGGGTTCCTAGGGGATGTGCATGGACAACTGTGGCTCACTTGTCCTTCAGACGACCCCTCTTCTTCTTCTGGGGGGGATCCTCAGGTGCAGGCGTCGACGTTGCATCAGACTCTCCACCAGATTCATCCTACCTCCCTGTGGCATTTGCAGATGTTGTTGCAAGAGATGTTGTGGGCACACAGGTAGGTGTGGACATATTTCTGCTGATCTGGCAGAGACAGGTCAATATGTCGCTATGCACCTCAGTAAGTTTGTCCCACTTGGCCTCCATGCGTGCATGATGGCCAGCCTGCTCCTATTGCATGTCCTTGAGGATCCCCACGACCTGGCTGAATCCTCCGGTGCTATCCTGCTACGCATCTATGATGCTTATCAGTTTGGGGTCATCAGGCAGTCCAGGCCCCTCTGCAGGTCGTGACCTCTGCCTAACACCACTCCCACCACCCATAGACACACGGGCTGGACCTGTGTTGGCATGCACAGTTGGCCCTGGGCCCCCTTGGGTGTTGCTACTGGTGTCATTGTTCGTAGCTTCCTGGGTGCCCGGTGTCCCTGTGCTGTTTGAATTTGGTGTCCTAGGTCTGTCCGTGTTAGCAGGGGTGTTAGGTCTGTGGCCAGATGTTGTTGGCATTGCTGCAGGGGATGCAGGTGTTTCTGATGGTGGGGCTGCATGATGACTCACACCGGAGGTGCCAGGTTGATCTTCGACATCCGAAGAGGAAAGAGTCAGATCCACACCAGAGAGCTCATCCTCCACCAGAGTCTGGGACAGGGACTCCTCTTCATTTGCTGCTGTTTCCCCAGTAGCACCTGTGTTTGGAAGAGACAGACATTGTCAGTTGTGTTACTCCAGACATCAATGGTTAAACTATGTATATTGCAACAGGGAGGGAGGAAGAGGTGCTGATACATTCATCTTGCAATGGGTAGTACTAACAATGAAGGAGGGGGCAAGGGTTCACTCATCCTGTGCAGCCATGGTGTTTATATGATTTCATTCCTTAGTAAATTCCCTCATAAACCTATGCAGGAATGGGGCGGTGCTTCTTGAATTGCCGCCTCAGTGTACTGTAGCAGCATTTACTTTGGGTCACCATTGTTGCAAATGTGATGTGTCTCCACCTGGAGGAAGACTGACTGCTTTCCCAGTAATGTCGAGAGGAGAAATTAGCTCTAGGATCACATGGGACTGTAACATGTTGACCAACAGTGACTGACTCTGGTGCGGTGGATCAGTAGCTGGATCCACACACGCAACACATTTGTTTGTAACTTCATACATCACAATGTACACCATTTTTCCTTAGCCTTTGGGTGTTGTGAGAGACTTTGACTCACAGCACTTGATCACAGAAACCCACTCTCAGTTTTATTCTTTGGGCACTACTGGGGAACCAGCCACTTTACCTCCAGGGGGAGGCACAGCATATTTGCAACATTGGGGAGCCAATGATGTTGCTGCTACAGTACACTGATGCGGAAATGCATGGTATCGCGCACTACGCTTGTGTACATATGTGAGGCTGTCAATAGGCAACACAATAAGTAATGAACCAGGTTGCACAGGAAGAGTGAACCATTCACCCCTCCTTGATTTTTACAACAATGTTTGATATACATGACATTTGCAACGGGACGTCAGGATGCATGCCTGAACACTGCATTGTCTTTGGTAGTCACAGACAGAGATTGATATAGGATTTTGATGTACATGGTCATTGGTACTCAAGGGCCATCAAGTGGCTGACACAGGAGTGTAATCCCTGTTAACATTTGAATCTGCTTCCCTGTGAGGGTGTGTGCCTGCACTGACAGGATGGTAAACAGTGGAGTTCTGGTGTTTTGTGGTGGCCAATTCCCAACAGGGCCTTGTGCTCCCCAGAACAGAGCCCAGTCCCAGGGTACTTGCCAGCCCATTTCCACCCCCCTCTGAGGTGAGCATGGTGCAGTGTGGGCTTGCTGGGCCATGTAGGTGGCTGATGTTTGTGAGTGACTGCAACTCCCACCATGCTCTGGGCTACATCCCCCTTCCCAGCATGCCCTCACTTCCCTCCTTCTGACTCTGCTTCCCTGTGAGGGTGTGTGCCTGTGCTGACAAGATGGCAGACAGTGGAGTTCTGGTGTTTGGTGGTGGCCAATTCCCATCAGGGCCTAGTGCTCCCCACAACAGAGCCCAGTCCCAGGGTACTTGCTAGCTCATTTCCACCCACCTCTGAGGTAAGCATGGTGCAGTGTGGGCTTGCTGGGCCATGTAGGTGGCTGAGATTAGTGAGTGACTGTAACCCCCACCATGCTCTGGGCTGAAGCCCCCTTCCCAGCATGCCCTCACTTCCCTCCTTCTGACTCTGCTTCCCTGTGAGGGGGTGTTCCTGTGCTGACAAGATGGCAGACAGTGGAGTTCTGGTGTTTGGTGGTGGCCAATTCCCAGCAGGGCCTTGCGTTCCCCACAACAGAGCCCAGTCCCAGGGTACTTGCCAGCCCATTTCCACCCCCTCTGAGGTGAGCATTCTTTAGAGAGGTGTTGATGGTCCAATTGGGAGGGGGCATTATCTGTGACAACAACCCTATCATGCTTTTGTATGCACTCACTTCACCAGCATACCCACTCTTCCTTCGTGTCAGTCAGCTTCACTCTGATATAGTGGTTTTGGTGGCAAGAATGTCTGACAGTGTTTACTCAGATTAATGCTACTCCCTTACCCTATTTGTTGGTAGGTTTATGCATGTCATGACACACTTACAAATCACTATGATGTGGCCATTATTGTGGTTGTCTGACTAGCATACACTTGGGCTGATTGACTTTTGTTTACTATGCCTTTGCAGATAAGTGTATGGTTTCACTGTCCCCTTAACGGTGATGTGTGTGTATTGTGACACAATATTGAGTATATTGGTTGTGTACTCACCAGGCTCTGGTATGTCTTCTGGGCCATGGATGCCCTCTGGTGGTAGGAGGTCCCGTACCTTCTCCTAGGACCTGAAGTACACTGGTTTGGCAGGAGGGCAACTGCCAGTGTGCTGGCTCAAGGCGTGTTCTTTCTGGAGGAGCTTCTTGACCCTCCTGCGTATGTCATACCACCTGTTCCGGATGTCGGTCTTTGTGCGATACCTGGTGCTTGTGCGTTCACCTTGTCCACGATCCTCTCCCACATCTTGGTTTTCTGTGACATGGGGGTCCTTTGTACCAATGTGCCAAACAAATGTGGCTCCACTCTGAGGATCTCATGTACCAATATTTCTAACTCAGTGTATGTGAACTGTGGATTCTTCTTAGGGGCATGGTGATGGGTGGTGGTGAGTAGTGATGTAGGTGGGTGGTTGGGTGTGAGAGTGCAAGTGAGTGGGTGTCTGTTTTGGTAGGTGTATGTATGAGAGCTTTTGGAGGGGTGCTGATGGTATGTAGGTTGTGTGATTGGTGAGTTGTGGTGTGTCTGTGGTTGGTGTCTCAAGTTGTTCTGTACTGGATGCTCTGTTGTATTTGTAAAGGATCATGGTAGTGTATTTTTGCCTTTTGATAGGTGGAGTTGTGGGTGTGTCTGTGTGTTTTTAAAAAATATATATTTATTGACTTTGTCATTGCTTGACTTGTCCTTTTTTTGTGTTTTTCCCATTGTTTTTTGTGGGCATGTATGAGACGTTCTTCTGACCAAGTTGGACGCTCATGTTGGCTTGTGCGGGCTTCTCCGTGTCTTTCACGCTGATTGTGTTCTGCGTTGCGTGTGAGTCGATCGCGGTGGGCTCTCTCGCTTCAGGTACGTTTTCAGGCTGTGTCGGTCGTGCGGTTGGGCTCTGTGTGAATTTGGTCGGGTTTCATGCGTTTTACATCATACTGTGTGTCTCGAACGTCGAGGGTATGTATCGCTCGGGTTCATTCCGGGTTTGTATCGGTCGGTGCGGCTCGTGTCCATTTTCCAGCCGGATAGATAATTTTTGTACAGCTCGGTCGTACTGCTTATTTTTTGTACGGCTCGGTTGTAGGTCACGGGCTTTATATTGTACTGCACGGGTCGTACGGTGCCTGTAGGTGTCGGTCGGACTGTGTTCCCCGTATGAGTGGGTTGGGCCGATTTCCGAACGGAATCGGAATCGGCCCCTTAATAGTGTTCTATTGATCTTTGTTAGCATGTATGAGTGAACCTATAGGTAAGTGTTTAGATGTGTGTGTAGATGTAGTAATCACTGAGTGGGTTTTTAGAAACTGGTATTGGTGTGTCAATGATTTCAAATATGGTACTCCATATTTTATAATGAGTGTTGAAAGGTTATACTAGTGTATGATAAGATGTATCAGATTGTCACATGGAGGATGTAATCAGTGATGTCATCAATGATGTCATTTGAGATGTCGTCAGTGATGTCATTAGTGATGTCACTGACCATGTAATCAATGATGTAATATGTGACATTATCAGCAGTGGATTGGGGGCACACAAGTTATACTTAGTACAACTAACTATAACGGAGGAATTTCAGTGAATTTCTAAGGTTTTTTAAATGCGAATTCCTAACTATAACATGTCTGAAACCTATGGTTTTTTCAGTGAATTTCAAAGGCTTTTTAAATGTTAATTCGTAACTATAACAATTCTGCTACCTATGGTTTTTTCAGTGAATTTCAAAGGGTTTTTCAATGACAATTTTTAAATGTATTAATTGTTGAATTTATTTTTTCGATACTGATTCATTACATTTTTTTAAACTATTTATTTTTAGATATTTTATTTGTTAAATTACATTATAATTACATTATGCATTATATTACAAAATATACTTTCTCAGAATGAATTACTTTAGTTTAAATACTTTCCAAATAGGCAATAGACTTTTAAGTACAGTAGTTACAGTTGTTGCAATTGGCAACACAATTTCAAACACAATGCAACATTGAGCTCAATGTGCATTTCTAGTTAAATGCAATTAGTTACTTTATGGATTACTTTTCTAACCACAGGATTGGATCCTAGATTCAGTCCTTGGACACCTCCTGTAAACAGTTGGGTAAAATCGTTTTGGTTACAGGAGTGATTTTTAAGGAATATTATTGTATTTTAAAAGTTGACACAGAAATGTTTTCACATAGAATCACCAATGTTATCCTATGGGAGGAAATTCACTTAGCAGGTAAGTAGTGTTATTGTTACTTTTTCTTACTCAGGGGTGGATCCTGGATCCAGCACTGGTGCATCACATGTAAACAGTTGAAAGAATGCATTTAAGTCGTACAGGCGATTTTTTAGGAATATTTTTAGTTTGTGAAAATAGACACAGAAACTTTTCTGGTGAAAACCAGACAATTGATTCTTATGGAAGGAAATATAAGTTACTGATAAGTACAGTTAGAATTACTTTTCAGGGTCAGTGCTGGGCTAAAAGATGCAGCTGAGTAAATCAGAGTTCGTTGTTCGGATGATTTTAGGTGAATAATTTAAAGTTCCAAAACTCCACACTTAGAAAAATTTCCAAGTGATACCAGTCAATGTTAGACTATGGAAGGAAATTCAAGTTACTGGTAAGTATGGTTAGAATTACTTTTCAGGATCAGTACATGGCTCAAGGATGCAGCACTGAGGTCTCTCCTGATAACAGGTGAGTAAATCCCAATTTGTAGTTCTGCTGATTTTATAGGAATATTTTAAAGTTTCAAAACTCCACACACAGAAGAATTTCCAAGTGAAACCAGTCAATGTTACCCAATTGAAGGAAATTCACTTAGCAGGTAAGTAGTGTTATTGTAGCGTTTTCTTACTCAGTGGTGGATCCTGGATCCAGCACTGGTGCATCTCCTGTAAACTGTTGAAAGAATGCGTTTAAGTCATACAGGCGATTTTTTAGAAATATTTTTAGTTTGTGAAAATAGAAACTTTTCTGATGAAAGCAAGACAATGGATTCCTATGAAAGGGAAATACAAGTTACTGGTAAGTACGGTTAGAATTACTTTTCAGGGTCAGTGCTGGGCTAAAAGATGCAGCACTGGGTTCTCTCCTGATAACAGGTGAGTAAATCGGAATTCGTTGTTCGGATGATTTTAGGTGAATATTTAAAAGTTCTAAAACTCCACACTTAGAAGAATTTCCAAGTGAAACCAGTCAATGTTAGCCTACGGAAGGAAATTCAAGTTACTGGTAAGTATGTTAGAATTACTTTTCAGGATCAGTACTGGGCTTAAAGATGCAGCACTGAGGTCTCTCCTGATAACAGGTGAGTAAATCTGAATTTGTAGTACATCCAGTAAGCGCCACAGAGCTGCATAGCTGCGAGATGTAAAAGGGGGCACGGCCTGCACCACCTCTCTGCAACGCAGCGCAGTGGGGCTTCCTGAGAGCACCTGGTGGGCTACTTGGCCCCATGGTCCCTCAGGTTTGAAGTGGAATTTTTTCCCCAACTTAAAACGCACCACAGGGCGTGTCTGCACACATCACATCAGGCCCGTCCCCTCCCTTCACCACTGTGTAAACACACCCTGTCACCGTTCTAAGTTGAGAGATTAAGTCCCCTTCAATTCTAAGGGTCCCTAGGGTCAAACCAGCCCACTAGGTACCTTCAGTAAGCGCCACAGAGCTGCGTTGCAGAGAGGTGTAAAAAGGGGCGTGGCCTCTGAACACCTGTCTGCAACGCAGCTCCCTGGCGCATACTGGAGATACCTGTTGAGCTATTTGGCCCTCAGGGATCGTCAGTATTGAAAGAGAATTGATTCCCCAACTTAAAACGCTTCATGGGGCCAATCAGCCAACAACGGCTGGGTTTAGTGAACGAGGCAAGGAAGCTGGAGCCTTTCAAAAATCGGATCCATCAATACCAAAAGTCTTCCGGAGTGCAGGTGGAACCAGCGCGGTAGCGGCAGCTGACTGCAGCTGAGGAACAGAGTGAACAGCTTGACGGCATCAAGCTGAGAGACTCCCGGGCGGGTGAGTTTCCCGACTGACAAAATGAGCTTGGCAAATATAGAAGCTTTACAGCGGGAGGCAGTGGAATTGCTGTTTGTACCGTTTAACACAGAAACGGCAACACTGAACAGACCGGGTGAGGTCACAGCACAAGACTCGGCAATCAAAAAGGAGCTTTGGGACAAATTGTGGAAATGCGCCAAAATAGAGCAAGTAAAGTGGTGGAAGGCCACCACTTTACAAAAGTATGTGGATCACGAGCGTGTACCTCATGGCCTGCGCATTTTCATAACCCCAACATTTAGTGACCCCAAACGCAAATTTATAAAGGAATGGGAATAAAATAATCATGATTGCTCAACAGGGATGCTGAAATTACTGATTAAATATGCTTTGAAAGGCACCGCAAGACTGGCAATAGAGATTGACCAGATTACATCCCAGTTGAAGGATCAATCCTCTGAAAATGACTTTGAAATCGAAATGAAGAAATTAACTTCAAGATTACAGAAAAAATCAAAATCAAAAGCAAAGCAAATTTTACTGCGACCAATTAGACTATGTATGACGACAGATTTTTACTTTTGGAAGAAAGTTTGACTATTTGAGAGAACTAAACCAGAAAATATTGGGAACTCCTGAGATACGACAACTGGTACAAACTGTGAAAACGCATGAGACTAGTAATAATGACGTGTCACCAGGGACCAGTGCCAGACCGATGGGTGTGGATGAAACAACAGGAAGGTCAATGGCCATGGATGGAGTAAAATCCAACATTTTAAAGGAATTCTAGCTCATGGCACAGGGCAGACAAGGGCTAGGCAGCCCAGGGTGCCAAGAATCGCCAAGTCGAGGTCGCGGTCAAGGCGCCAGAGGCGGAAGCTGAAGAGGCGCAAAGAAACAAGGGGCTTTGGATGCTTACGTGGGAATGACGACCAGAGGCAAAACAGCAAAAAAAAAGAAGGACAATCACACTGTGGTAAATCTATCAAATGTATTGTTAATGTTTGATCAGATTGAAGTTCTGTCACTAGGGCTCACTTTTTGTCCATCTAGCCATTTTAACTACACTGAAGGCAGGATTGACCTTTTTCATTTTGTTAGGAAGTTAAAGCTGAGAAAATAGTTTTGTAATAGGAAGGTAAACACAGTAGTACCTTCAGCCAATTCTACTAATCTAGCTATTGGCGACATAGACCTTCCACAAACAATGGAAGGGCTAGAAAGAGATAACGATGGGGACATGAGTGTAGCGGACTGTTTAACGGAAGAGAAATTAATCTTTGATTGTAGTAGTGGCTGTATTTTCAGACCAAAATCTAGATTCTTACCACAAATCCACAGTGAAGTAATTGAAGTGTTTGAGAAGGGAGTAATCAAGGAATTTAAAAACCTAGACAAATCCAGTAAACCCACACACAACAACTTAACCCAGAGACAACGAGGGGCATTGAAAGAACTACAAAGTAATACAGAGGTAGTTTTCAAAATGTCCGATAAGGGTCGGAACGTTATTGTGTGGCTGACTGATATGTATGTCAATGAGGGCAAAAGACAGTTGGTGGATGAGGAGAGTTATGCAATCAGTAACAGAAGCAGCACTTTATTTACTCCCCAGGTTACATAAGAACAAAGTGAATCCCCCAGGACGACCTATTGTGTCCTCCATTGGGAGTACATATGAGTACATATGAGAAGACTTCCAAATACATTGATCATTTCTTGCGCACTTACGTCCAAAAACTATCCTTGTATCTCTAAGATACTCGTGATTTTTTAAGAGTCATTGAAAAGGTTCAATGGGATGACAACATGTGGCTAATGACATTGGGTGTCAATAACTTATATACACATATACCACATCATCTGGGAGTCAAGTCCAATCAACACTTTTTACAACAGCGGGATGTAAAATACCTTTTGCATTCACAAATGTTATTAAGCATGATGCAAACCTGCCTCTCAAATAACTACTTTCTGTTTGACCACATCATCTATTGCCAGGCCCGGGGACTGCGATGGGAACCTGCTTAGCACCCAGCAACGCGGGATTATTCATGGGCTGGTGGGAGGAGCAGGTGGCCAGTAACATCTTGGCCTTTACCCAGAATGTGGTCCTATGGGCAAGGTATATAGATGACGTTTTCTGTAATTGGAAGGGCGAAAGAGAGAAGGCAATGCTATTTTTCGCCGAGTTGAACACAAATGATTGTAATTTAAGATTTACAAGCACCATAGAAAAACAAACTATTGAATTTCTAGATGTGGTTGTTAATGTTGAACAAGGCAGACTAATAAGTAGGCTGTTTCGTAAGCCAACTGCAGGGAACAGCCTCTTCCATGCTGCAAGTTGCCATCCAAAAAATCTGATCTGTAGCATACCATAGGGGGAGCTATTACGGGCTAAAAAGAAACTGTGGCACAGAATCAGAATTTGAAAAAGAAATGGCCAGCATGAAGGAAAGATTTTTGGAAAGGGGATACTCAAACATAGAGATAAAACAGGGCTGTGCCAAAGTTAAATCTGTTTTGACTGAAGACCTCTTGAATCCAAAATCTTTACTAAGGGAGGAAGATGAACCTATCAGGTTCATCACTGCGTATTCAGATCAGTCATGGCAGGTGAGAAACAGTCTCAAAAAGTATTAGCACGTTTTAGATCTTGATCCAATTTTTAAGAAGTCAGTAGGGAGCCAACCAAAAATCACTTTTAGAAAATGTCCGGCACTGAAAGACATTCTTTGCAATAGCACTATAAAGGAAGGAGAGAATTCAAGAACGATAAAGGTACTCTTTACCTGTAAGTCATGCAAGGCATATAAAAAATAGCGTAAACACGAAGGAACTCACCTTGTCCAAAAATCAGAAACCGTTCGTGATTCAAAAGCATCTAACATGCAAATCAGATTTTTGTGTTTATGCTTTATGTTGCCCCTGCCCACTTGTATATATTGGAAGCAGCATACACCAAGTCAAAAAACGAGTCTTGGAAGACACCAGGGCAATCATCAATGAGGATAAATAATATCCCATTGCGAGGCATTTTAAAGAATTACATCTTAAAAATGTCAACATGTTGCAGTTTTGTGCCCTCAATAGGATTCCTGAATCAGAGAGGGGAGAGGACAGAGTAAGAGAGTTGGGGAAGTTGGAGTCCAGAATGATCATCAAATATGACACAGTACAACGATTAGGATTAAACAAGGATGAGGAAGTGTCTATCCATTTAGGTTGAAAGCGTTGGAATGATCTTTACAGTTTTTGCTGTGTACCGAGAGTTCAGATGTTTAAATTTTCGTATTCTGTAAATATTGAAGCTATAAGTTTGCTCCTAACATGCACTTACATCACAGTGATCACACATTTTTTTTATTTTTTGTAGGAGACATACTGTCAGCACACAAAAGGGATGAACAACTAAGAAAAACCTAAATGAAATGAACAAACTTTGTGATTTAGTGTGTAAAGTAATAACATTCTCACAGGAACCTGTTCTATATAATGATATGTGTAAGTGTAAATCCCCCTAGTGCAAACATATAATGGCTTACTGTTCACTGATTGACAGCCGTCAATAAATAAAAGAGCATGTAAAACCATATCTAAAACAAACCGTGCCATCAAAATTATTATATTAAATGAGTAAGAGAGCAAGGGAAAGATGTAGTTGAAAGCTATGCCCTTATCGTGTGGTACAGTATCAGTTTTAAGGCATAACTATCCTAGTGCAATTGGGAAAAAGCCATCGGCAAACAATTAAAGGCAAGTGTAAAAATCCTCACTCATATTCAGACCGTTAGGTGTCTTACTATTGAGCTCTAGGATATATTTTGTTTCTAACCTTCGCAGGAGTAAATCCCTATTGCCACCTGTTCGCAAGGGCGTAATGGCGTCAATAGCGAAATACTGCAAGAAATTTATGTAGCTTTGATGACATTCCCCAAAATGTCTCGCTACGGGGTAAGCCTGATCTTTATTGGTGATGGCTCTCATGTGCTGGAGTATCCATTTGTGGACCTGCAATTTGGTACTACCAACATACTGCAGGCCAAACGGACACTCCAGCAGATAAACTGCGTATTCAGTCTTACAGTCTAGTGATTTTCTAATGGGGATTGCTTTGGGTTTAAAGGGCGAGCTGAATGTCTTTCTATTCAACCCTTGCTTGCATGTTTTACAGGTAGCATATTTATAGAAGCCTTCTCGGCTAGTTAGCCAACTAGTGCCTTTCACAATTTCAGGGCTATTTTAAACCAGGGCATTACCCATTGAAGGTGCTTTCCTGTAGGTGATGTTGGGTGATTTAGTTAAGTCACTACCCAATACTGGGTCATGCAATATCAGCGACCAATTACCATTAAAGATCTTATGCACCGATTGGTGCTGTCGATTGTATGTCAATACTAATCTTGTGGGCTCTGACATTGAATCCAAACTGTTGGGCTGAAGAATAGGTTTTTTAGCCAATAACACTTGTCTTTAAACACCATTTGATTTGATCATGGCCGTATTAATGGTTTTACTGGGGTATCGAAAAAACCAAGTATAACAATGGGTCAGAGAAAACATAATGTAGCTATCTGAATAACTGTGTGTGTATTGATAGAACACGATCCCTGAATCCAAGGTATTCCTGGTGAAAAAATGTGTTCCCATCAGATACCCGTCCTGTACCGCCCTACATCATTTGGGATCCTTCACCCGAAGGAAGTGGAAACAAATCCACTGAGGATTAGGTAGATTGTGTCCTAATCATATGTGAAGGAATTAAGGATGTATAAATGTAGACTATGTGATGGTATCAGGGGGCAAAGAATAATTAGCAGTGCAATAAGTGCTCTCTGTAGCGTGTGATAAAGTGAAATTAATATTGGGTTGTGGGAGTGGAAAGAAGGAATTTATTGGGGTCCTACCCACACCCAAGGTTAAAAAACAGTGCAAAGTGGTGTTAACAAATAACTACTTAGGTCTTATCTAGGTCGACATGTTTCTGCAGTTTTTTTGGCTCACAAGATACCCATCTGCTTCATCAGGACCTTAATGATCGAGTGCTACTGCTGATTAAAGTGAAAAGAGTGTACAAAAATCATATCACCTGAGATCGCCGGTTGAAATGATCCATTTGGTCATCAAAGGACAAACAAACATACACATAATATAAAATGCACACAGTTAGTGACGATAGCTACAAATATACAGAGAATATCTCGTGATGGTAGTGTATCTGCCAATTATTATTGGTCAAAGGTTGTTAAGCAATCAACTGAATGGCCAGGTAAAGAAATCCTGGAGTAGAAAAGGTTGTATACACTCACCCACGATCTGGGGAATGAACTCTCCACCTCACCCGGCAACAGCTCAGGTACAAATGGAGCACCGCTCTATTAGATGTGAAAAGAAAAAATAATGAAAGAGGAAGAGTTCGCTAGAACTCAGTCAGAAACACAAGCTTTTCCCAGAGTGTTGGTTCTGCCGCCGTTTTGAATTCCAGCCCGGTGCAGGGGAAAGTAAACGGTATTTGCAATATAGCCTTTTAAGTATTCCAAGTGCAACTAGATTACGTGCTTAAGTAGGGTGTTTGTGCTCCGTCGCTTAGTTGCCGGGAACCAAGCACCCATAGATGTCTATCGGGTATCTGGGCTTAATGGAGGATCGAACAAATTTAGCAGTCAAAAAAGGTTCTCCCTCTCAAGTCCAAAATCCTTACTTAAACGGAAGCGGCAACGTAGCCCATTCCGTTCCGTTAAATACTGTGGCCCCCACCCGCTTACCTGTCCGTCGGTACTCCTCGCCTTCCTCTAGGCTGACAGTGGGAGGTACCGACCGGGCAGGAAGCGGAATATTTAAACCACTTCTGATTGGCCGGCGAGGAGCCACGTGGCGCGCCTTGTCACGCGCACCAGAGAACTACAGAACCACTGGGAATTGTAGTTTGTTTACTGTTCGTCCCTCGCCCGTGATTGTCGGAGGCCGTTTTTTTGGGCAACATATGGCGTTGATGGTTTTAATCATCCAGTCTAGGGGTGGATATCTAGTGTAATGAATGCCTATTATGAGGGACCGCACAAGTGCTTTACGAGCCAGGAGGTAGCACGTGACGTTCCTTGTCACGTGTGCCCCAAAACTACGCCGTGGATGGATAGTGTGGTTTATTTATTTATAACCTCTCGCTCAATGCTGTATTTAACCGTTTCAGCGCCTTGGTTTACTGTAACATGTAATGCCCAATCTTGTAGTAACAAGAACATGTTAGATGAACTTATAGAAGGATTTTACTTAAAACAGTGATGTATGTTGAAACTCGGCACATAGAGTATCATTACTGCTTGATCTATTATGCTCACCATTGGGTTGTATTGTGGTGTTTGGGAGGACCAGTGGACCTATATTCTGATTTGAGACCCAATTGCTTGCTTCTATGTGTTCTATTTACATTATCATACAGTCTTCATTACAATGATTACTGTGAAGAGATGTCAATGGTCATAGTTGGAGGTGGAGAAATAGAACTACAACATTCTAGTTCATAGATGCAAAACTTACTTCACCGTATTCAATGGACAATAACCTATAGCGACATCCATGGGATGTCCTCATTCAGACCTGTTATATCGGTTTGAAGTTTGTGCACCCATCTTTGTTCTCTTCGATGTAGGAAAGTGCTGATATCTGTTATATGCTTAGGGATTATAGGTTGTTCCAGCACTGTCCATTGTAAGTCGGTGGGAGCATGTTGAGCCTCTAGGAAGTGTTTGGTCATACGTGTTGTCTGTTTGTTGCAGCGTATTGAGCTCTTATGCTCTGAGATCCTGGTCTTTACTTTTCTCGTGGTCATCCCCACATATTTTTTCTCGCAGGGACAGCTAATTAGGTATATGAGGTTGGAGCTATTGCAGTTCGTAAACCTACGCTGTTCCCACGGATGTTCTGTCCCAATGTTGAGTGTAGTAGATTTACGGGTCTGGGGACATGCTGCACACTGTCCACAAGGATGGTGTCCAGTTACAGCCGGCATGTCCCACAGAGTGCCTGTTGTTTTAGGGATTTCAATCTTAGGTCTTGTATGGACCAATTTGTCCTTGAGATTTTGTCCCCTTTTGAAGGCAAATAGGGGAACAGGCAGTTTGTCTTTACCCGTATTAAGAATGCCCCAGTGTTTCTTGATGATGCTCGTGATTTGGTTTGATAGTGTACCAAATGTCGTCACACAGGTCATTCGTTCTGTCTTTTGTTTGGGAGGCATTATTTCCAGTAGGCTAGCTCTATTGTTGTTTTGTGCTCTCTTTTTGGATCGGTTTACCAGTTGTTTCGGGTAATCTTTATCCAAGAGGTCTCTTGTTAAATTTTTGGCATGTGTTTCAAACGATTCTTTCTCTGTGCAGTTTCTGTGTATGCGCAGAAATTGCCCATAGGGCAAATTATCCCGAAGGGACTTAGGGTGGCAGCTATGGTAATTCAACAAAGAGTTTCGGGCCATAGGTTTCTGATAGAGCTCTGACTTGAGTTCATCCACTGTACCAATGATCATAAGATCTAAGAAAGCCAATCTGCATGTGTCGAATTCCATGGTGAATTTAAGATAACGATTTCTTTGGTTCAGCCACTCATGGAATTCTTTGAGTTGGGTATCAGTCCCACGCCACACCACAAGGATGTCATCGATGTAGCGTTTCCACGCTCGCAGACACGATAGATGGGGGTTGGTGTCTGCGAGCACGTGCTGTTGTTCAAATTGGTGCACGTACAGATTCGCGAGACTAGGGGCAAAAACGCTGCCCATACTAGTCCCGCTAATCTGTAAATAAATGGAATCCTCAAAGGCAAAGACGTTCTCCGTCATGGCCAGAGTTGCCAAGTTCATAATGAGTCTAACTGGAGTTATGGAGTTTAACTCCCGTGACAGTAACAGATCTTCTATCACTTGTAGAGTCTCCGTCTGGGGTATAGATGTGTATAGACTCTCAACATCAAACGACACCAACAAATTTGTATTGATGTCGTATTCGATGTCGGGTAACAGTCTTAAGACATCTTTGGTGTCTTTTAAGTAAGAGGGCATCTCTCGCACCATAGGCTGTAGGAACACATCGACAAAGGTCGACAAAGGTTCTAATAGCGAACCTATCCCAGATATTATGGGTCGGCCCGGTGGAGGACGTTGGACCTTATGTATTTTTGGCAATTGATAAAAATACGGGGTGACCGGATTGGATACTTGTAGGTATTGGCCCTCTTTCGGAGTGAGCCAGCCTTCTGCTAGGGCTTCCTCAACGATATGAGCTATGACATTGGTTAGTCTAGCCGTCGGGTCTTCCTTAAGTTTTCTGTACGACCGACCGTCGTTGAGCTGGCGTAAGCACTCATTCCGATATGTTTCCACATCTAGGATGACCACCCCTCCCCCCTTGTCTGCTGGTTTTATCACAATGAGGGGATTTTCAGTTAGATCTTTGATGGCATTTTTTTCATCTCTGGTCAGATTGGAAAACATCCTCTGCCTGCTAGTGAAGAGCTCCTTGATGTCATGATTGACCGCTTCTTCAAAAGTTAATACCTTGGGAGGTTGACCTAACACGGTAGGATTAAATGTCGAGGGTTTCTTCAAACCAGTGTTACTTGAGGCAACATCTTGTGAGTTTACAATGGCTTTATTAGCAAACAGAAAATGCAGCCTGATCTTGCGGTAAAGTTTACTAAGTTCAATTTGGGCCTGAAATGGATCAGTGCGATTTGTTGAGACAAACCCAAGGCCTTTATTTAACACTTGCTCTTGGGTCTCTGTAACTTGTTGGGAGCTCAGATTTATGACTAAACTGGTCCCGCTGTGGTTGTTGGTTGCTCCTGCGGGATCTTCTTCCCACTCCTCAGATCCATGGTCTGGGGTGGTATGTTCCAGAGGACCTGTCCTTGTCTGGGAGTTCTTTGGCGACCCCGGCTTCTCCTGCCCCCCCCTAAAAAAGACTGTTGGTTGTAGTCTCCATAGAATGGGGGCGGACTGTATGGGTTCATCATAGGCGGAAAAGGGGGTTGTCCCCACGGTGAAGGTTGCCACCAGGGTGGAAATTGTGGTTGAGGAAAAGCTGAATTAAATCCTCTCCACCCTCTCCTGTTCCCACCTCTACCTCTTTGTTTAAAGGATGACTGACTGGTGTTTGATCCATCGGAGTCACTGGAGACTCCATCGGAGCTGGAGCTCCCATAGTTGGAACCACCTTTGTATCCGGTTTTTTGGTTGGTGGGACAGAAGGTGTCGCTGGTGTATGGGTACACCTTCTCCATTGAGAATTTTGCAAGATCTTTCTTGAACTTCTCCAGTTTAGTGAAAAGTATCGAGTCTCTGAACTCCTTGCTAGACTTATTACCATCATCTTGGTGCTTAGTAAATATTTTGCTTGATGAGATCGTTGCCTTCATCTGGCCTTCTAGGACCTGAATCTCTATCATTATCTTGTCTGCTGTTTTTTTTGCTGTTTTTATGATCAGGCATAACCAATCACGCGTGCATTTCCACGCTATTAACGACCAATCATGAAGGAAGGTCTTGTCGTCCAGGAAGAGACGGGGGACGTTCCCTACTATGAGGCCGTTAGGTGCACAGTTGTTCCTCAAGTAATCAGCCATGATGATACCATGAACGCACACTCTCGCATGGTTCTTTTTCAAAATTAATACCTTTGCCCAGCCATCTTCATAACCAGTCGAAGTGGCGGGTGTTGGAGTGAACATATCAAGCATGCTAGGATTATCTGCAAGTAAAGTCTGGATTTCATCCTCATCAAAGGCTAAGCCTAAATTTGTGGCCATGATGCTACCAGTGTGTCTCGAACTGTGTTCCACAAGCTCCTCTACTCAAACAAAATAGATTCCAACCACATACGTGAGTCGGAAAATTAATAACGCCCGCAGTCAGCTGACTACACTAGAACATCGATACAATAAGCGGGCGTGTGAGGGAAATGTTTATTGACCTAGCATTGTTATAGTCCCTACAAATACTGAAAAAACCAAGTATAACAATGGGTCAGAGAAAACATAATGTAGCTATCTGAATAACTGTGTGTGTATTGATAGAACACGATCCCTGAATCCAAGGTATTCCTG
The DNA here is from genome assembly GCF_964263255.1 of Lissotriton vulgaris. NCBI lineage: Eukaryota > Metazoa > Chordata > Amphibia > Caudata > Salamandridae > Lissotriton > Lissotriton vulgaris. The sequence continues at coordinate 1,377,980,004 of NC_141695.1, forward strand.
GTGAAAAAATGTGTTCCCATCAGATACCCGTCCTGTACCGCCCTACATCATTTGGGATCCTTCACCCGAAGGAAGTGGAAACAAATCCACTGAGGATTAGGTAGATTGTGTCCTAATCATATGTGAAGGAATTAAGGATGTATAAATGTAGACTATGTGATGGTATCAGGGGGCAAAGAATAATTAGCAGTGCAATAAGAGCTCTCTGTAGCGTGTGATAAAGTGAAATTAATATTGGGTTGTGGGAGTGGAAAGAAGGAATTTATTGGGGTCCTACCCACACCCAAGGTTAAAAAACAGTGCAAAGTAGTGTTAACAAATAACTACTTAGGTCTTATCTAGGTCGACATGTTTCTGCAGTTTTTTTGGCTCACAAGATACCCATCTGCTTCATCAGGACCTTAATGATCGAGTGCTACTGCTGATTAAAGTGAAAAGAGTGTACAAAAATCATATCACCTGAGATCGCCGGTTGAAATGATCCATTTGGTCATCAAAGGACAAACAAACATACACATAATATAAAATGCACACAGTTAGTGACGATAGCTACAAATATACAGAGAATATCTCGTGATGGTAGTGTATCTGCCAATTATTATTGGTCAATGGTTGTTAAGCAATCAACTGAATGGCCAGGTAAAGAAATCCTGGAGTAGAAAAGGTTGTTTATACTCACCCACGATCTGGGGAATGAACTCTCCACCTCACCCAGCAACAGCTCAGGTACAAATGGAGCACCGCTCTATTAGATGTGAAAAGAAAAAATAATGAAAGAGGAAGAGTTCGCTAGAACTCAGTCAGAAACACAAGCTTTTCCCAGAGTGTTGGTTCTGTCGCCGTTTTGAATTCCAGCCCGGTGCAGGGGAAAGTAAACGGTATTTGCAATATAGCCTTTTAAGTATTCCAAGTGCAACTAGATTACGTGCTTAAGTAGGGTGTTTGTGCTCCGTCGCTTAGTTGCCGGGAACCAAGCACCCATAGATGTCTATCGGGTATCTGGGCTTAATGGAGGATCGAACAAATTTAGCAGTCAAAAAAGGTTCTCCCTCTCAAGTCCAAAATCCTTACTTAAACGGAAGCGGCAACGTAGCCCATTCCGTTCCGTTAAATACTGTGGCCCCCACCCGCTTACCTGTCCGTCGGTACTCCTCGCCTTCCTCTAGGCTGACAGTGGGAGGTACGGACCGGGCAGGAAGCGGAATATTTAAACCACTTCTGATTGGCCGGCGAGGAGCCACGTGGCGCGCCTTGTCACTCGCGCCAGAGAACTACAGAACCACTGGGAATTGTAGTTTGTTTACTGTTCGTCCCTCGCCCGTGATTGTCGGAGGCCGTTTTTTTGGGCAACATATGGCGTTGATGGTTTTAATCATCCAGTCTAGTGGTGGATATCTAGTGTAATGAATGCCTATTATGAGGGACCGCACAAGTGCTTTACGAGCCAGGAGGTAGCACGTGACGTTCCTTGTCACGTGTGCCCCAAAACTACGCCGTGGATGGATAGTGTGGTTTATTTATTTATAACCTCTCGCTCAATGCTGTATTTAACCGTTTCAGCGCCTTGGTTTACTGTAACATGTAATGCCCAATCTTGTAGTAACAAGAACATGTTAGATGAACTTATAGAAGGATTTTACTTAAAACAGTGATGTGTGTTGAAACTCGGCACATAGAGTATCATTACTGCTTGATCTATTATGCTCACCATTGGGTTGTATTGTGGTGTTTGGGAGGACCAGTGGACCTATATTCTGATTTGAGACCCAATTGCTTGCTTCTATGTGTTCTATTTACATTATCATACAGTCTCCATTACAATGATTACTGTGAAGAGATGTCAATAGTCATAGTTGGAGGTGGAGAAATAGAACTACAACATTCTAGTTCATAGATGCAAAACTTACTTCACCGTATTCAATGGACAATAACCTATAGCGACATCCATGGGATGTCCTCATTCAGACCTGTTATATCGGTTTGAAGTTTGTGCACCCATCTTTGTTCTCTTCAATGTAGGAAAGTGCTGATATCTGTTATATGCTTAGGGATTATAGGTTGTTCCAGCACTGTCCATTGTAAGTCGGTGGGAGCATTTTGAGCCTCTAGGAAGTGTTTGGACATATGTGTTGTCTGTTTGTTGCAGCGTATTGAGCTCTTATGCTCTGAGATCCTGGTCTTTACTTTTCTCGTGGTCATCCCCACATATTTTTTCTCGCAGGGACAGCTAATTAGGTATATGAGGTTGGAGCTATTGCAGTTCGTAAACCTACGCTGTTCCCACGGATGTTCTGTCCCAAAGTTGAGTGTAGTAGATTTACCGGTCTGGGGACATGCTGCACACTGTCCACAAGGATGGTGTCCAGTTACAGCCGGCATGTCCCACAGAGTGCCTGTTGTTTAAGGGATTTCAATCTTAGGTCTTGTATGGACCAATTTGTCCTTGAGATTTTGTACCCTTTTGAAGGCAAATAGGGGAACGGGCAGTTTGTCTTTACCCGTATTAAGAATGCCCCAGTGTTTCTTGATGATGCTCGTGATTTGGTTTGATAGTGTACCAAATGTCGTCACACAGGTCATTCGTTCTGTCTTTTGTTTGGGAGGCATTTTTTCCAGTAGGCTAGCTCTATTGTTGTTTTGTGCTCTTTTTTGGATCGGTTTACCAGTTGTTTCGGGTAATCTTTATCCAAGAGGTCTCTTGATAATTTTTGGCATGTGTTTCAAACGATTCTTTCTCTGTGCAGTTTCTGTGTATGCGCAGAAATTGCCCATAGGGCAAATTATCCCGAAGGGACTTAGGGTGGCAGCTATGGTAATTCAACAAAGAGTTTCCGGCCATAGGTTTCTGATAGAGCTCTGACTTGAGTCCATCCACTGTACCAATGATCATAAGATCTAAGAAAGCCAATCTGCATGTGTCGAATTCCATGGTGAATTTAAGATAACGATTTCTTTGGTTCAGCCACTCATGGAATTCTTTGAGTTGGGTATCAGTCCCACGCCACACCACAAGGATGTCATCGATGTAGCGTTTCCATGCTCGCAGACACGATAGATGGGGGTTGGTGTCTGCGAGCACGTGCTGTTGTTCAAATTGGTGCACGTACAGATTCGTGAGACTAGGGGCAAAAACGCTGCCCATACTAGTCCCGCTAATCTGTAAATAAATGGAATCCTCAAAGGCAAAGAAGTTCTCCGTCATGGCCAGAGTTGCCAAGTTCATAATGAGTCTAACTGGAGTTATGGAGTTTAACTCCCGTGATAGTAACAGATCTTCTATCACTTGTAGAGTCTCCGTCTGGGGTATAGATGTGTATAGACTCTCGACATCAAATGACACCAACAAATCTGTATTGATGTCGTATTCGATGTCGGGTAACAGTCTTAAGACATCTTTGGTGTCTTTTAAGTAAGAGGGCATCTCTCGCACCATAGGTTGTAGGAACACATCGACAAAGGTCGACAAAGGTTCCAATAGCGAACCTATCCCAGATATTATGGGTCGGCCCGGTGGAGGACGTTGGACCTTATGTATTTTTGGCAATTGATAAAAATACGGGGTGACCGGACTGGATACTTGTAGGTATTGGCCCTCTTTCGGAGTGAGCCAGCCTTCTGCTAGGGCTTCCTCAACGATATTAGCTATGACATTGGTTAGTCTAGCCGTCGGGTCTTCCTTAAGTTTTCTGTACGACCGACCGTCGTTGAGCTGGCGTAAGCACTCATTCCGATATGTTTCCACATCTAGGATGACCACCCCTCCCCCCTTGTCTGCTGGTTTTATCACAATGAGGGGATTTTCAGTTAGATCTTTGATGGCATTTTTTTCATCTCTGGTCAGATTGGAAAACATCCTCTGCCTGCTAGTGAAGAGCTCCTTGATGTCATGATTGACCGCTTCTTCAAAAGTTAATACCTTGGGAGGTTGACCTAACACGGTAGGATTAAATGTCGAGGGTTTCTTCAAACCAGTGTTACTTGAGGCAACATCTTGTGAGTTTACAATGGCTTTATTAGCAAACAGAAAATGCAGCCTGATCTTGCGGTAAAGTTTACTAAGTTCAATTTGGGCCTGAAATGGATCAGTGCGATTTGTTGAGACAAACCCAAGGCCTTTATTTAACACTTGCTCTTGGGTCTCTGTAAGTTGTTGGGAGCTCAGATTTATGACTAAACTGGTCCCGCTGTGGTTGTTGGTTGCTCCTGCGGGATCTTCTTCCCACTCCTCAGATCCATGGTCTGGGGTGGTATGTTCCAGCGGACCTGTCCTTGTCTGGGAGTTCTTTGGCGACCCCGGCTTCTCCTGCCCCCCCTAAAAAAGACTGTTGGTTGTAGTCTCCATAGAATGGGGGCGGACCGTATGGGTTCATCATAGGCGGAAAAGGGGGTTGTCCCCACGGTGAAGGTTGCCACCAGGGTGGAAATTGTGGTTGAGGAAAAGCTGGATTAAATCCTCTCCACCCTCTCCTGTTCCCACCTCTACCTCTTTGTTTAAAGGATGACTGACTGGCGAGGAGCCACGTGGCGCGCCACGTGGCTCCTCGCCGGCCAATCAGAAGTGGTTTAAATATTCCGCTTCCTGCCCGGTCAGTACCTCCCACTGTCAGCCTAGAGGAAGGCGAGGAGTACCGACGGACAGGTAAGCGGGTGGGGGCCACAGTATTTAACGGAACGGAATGGGCTACGTTGCCGCTTCCGTTTAAGTAAGGATTTTGGACTTGAGGGGAGAACCTTTTTTGACTGCTAAATTTGTTCGATCCTCCATTAAGCCCAGATACCCGATAGACATCTATGGGTGCTTGGTTCCCGGCAACTAAGCGACGGAGCACAAACACCCTACTTAAGCACGTAATCTAGTTGCACTTGGAATACTTAAAAGGCTATATTGCAAATACCGTTTACTTTCCCCTGCACCGGGCTAGAATTCAAAACGGCGACAGAACCAACACTCTGGGAAAAGCTTGTGTTTCTGACTGAGTTCTAGCGAACTCTTCCTCTTTCATTATTTTTTCTTTTCACATCTAATAGAGCGTTGCTCCATTTGTACCTGAGCTGTTGCCAGGTGAGGTGGAGAGTTCATTCCCCAGATCGTGGGTGAGTGTATACAACCTTTTCTACTCCAGGATTTCTTTACCTGGCCATTCAGTTGATTGCTTAACAACCATTGACCAATAATAATTGGCAGATACACTAACATCACGAGATATTCTCTGTATATTTGTAGCTATCGTCACTAACTGTGTGCATTTTATATTATGTGTATGTTTGTTTGTCCTTTGATGACCAAATGGATCATTTCAACCGGCGATCTCAGGTGATATGATTTTTGTACACTCTTTTCACTTTAATCAGCAGTAGCACTCGATCATTAAGGTCCTGATGAAGCAGATGGGTATCTTGTGAGCCAAAAAAACTGCAGAAACATGTCGACCTAGATAAGACCTAAGTAGTTATTTGTTAACACTACTTTGCACTGTTTTTTAACCTTGGGTGTGGGTAGGACCCCAATAAATTCCTTCTTTCCACTCCCACAACCCAATATTAATTTCACTTTATCACACGCTACAGAGAGCACTTATTGCACTGCTAATTATTCTTTGCCCCCTGATACCATCACATAGTCTACATTTATACATCCTTAATTCCTTCACATATGATTAGGACACAATCTACCTAATCCTCAGTGGATTTGTTTCCACTTCCTTCGGGTGAAGGATCCCAAATGATGTACGGCGGTACAGGACGGGTATCTGATGGGAACACATTTTTTCACCAGGAATACCTTGGATTCAGGGATCGTGTTCTATCAATACACACACAGTTATTCAGATAGCTACATTATGTTTTCTCTGACCCATTGTTATACTTGGTTTTTTCAGTATTTGTAGGGACTATAACAATGCTAGGTCAATAAACATTTCCCTCACACGCCCCCTTACTGTATCGATGTTCTAGTGTAGTCAGCTGACTGCGGGCGTTATTAATTTTCCGACTCACGTATGTGGTTGGAATCTATTTTGTTTGAGTAGAGGAGCTTGTGGAACACAGTTCGAGACACACTGGTAGCATCATGGCCACAAATTTAGGCTTAGCCTTTGATGAGGATGAAATCCAGACTTTACTTGCAGATAATCCTAGCATGCTTGATATGTTCACTCCAACACCCGCCACTTCGACTGGTTCTGAAGATGGCTGGGCAAAGGTATTAATTTTGAAAAAGAACCAAGCGAGAGTGTGCGTTCATGGTATCATCATGGCTGATTACTTGAGGAACAACTGTGCACCTAACGGCCTCATAGTAGGGAACGTCCCCCGTCTCTTCCTGGACGACAAGACCTTCCTTCATGATTGGTCATTAATAGCGTGGAAATGCACGCGTGATTGGTTATGCCTGATCATAAAAACAGCAAAAAAAACAGCAGACAAGATAATGATAGAGATTCAGGTCCTAGAAGGCCAGATTAAGGCAACGATCTCATCAAGCAAAATATTTACTAAGCACCAAGATGATGGTAATAAGTCTAGCAAGGAGTTCAGAGACTCGATACTTTTCACTAAACTGGAGAAGTTCAAGAAAGATCTTGCAAAATTCTCAATGGAGAAGGTGTACCCATACACCAGCGACACCTTCTGTCCCACCAACCAAAAAACCGGATACAAAGGTGGTTCCAACTATGGGAGCTCCAGCTCCGATGGAGTCTTCAGTGACTACGATGGATCAAACACCAGTCAGTCATCCTTTAAACAGAGAGGTAGAGGTGGGAACAGGAGAGGGTGGAGAGGATTTAATCCAGCTTTTCCTCAACCACAATTTCCACCCTGGTGGCAACCTTCACCGTGGGGACAACCCCTTTTCCGCCTATGATGAACCCATACGGTCCGCCCCCATTCTATGGAGACTACAGCCAACAGTCTTTTTTAGGGGGGGGCAGGAGAAGCCGGGGTCGCCAAAGAACTCCCAGACAAGGACAGGTCCGCTGGAACATACCACCCCAGACCATGGATCTGAGGAGTGGGAAGAAGATCCCGCAGGAGCAACCAACAACCACAGCGGGACCAGTTTAGTCATAAATCTGAGCTCCCAACAACTTACAGAGACCCAAGAGCAAGTGTTAAATAAAGGCCTTGGGTTTGTCTCAACAAATCGCACTGATCCATTTCAGGCCCAAATTGAACTTAGTAAACTTTACCGCAAGATCAGGCTGCATTTTCTGTTTGCTAATAAAGCCATTGTAAACTCACAAGATGTTGCCTCAAGTAACACTGGTTTGAAGAAACCCTCGACATTTAATCCTACCGTGTTAGGTCAACCTCCCAAGGTATTAACTTTTGAAGAAGCGGTCAATCATGACATCAAGGAGCTCTTCACTAGCAGGCAGAGGATGTTTTCCAATCTGACCAGAGATGAAAAAAATGCCATCAAAGATCTAACTGAAAATCCCCTCATTGTGATAAAACCATCAGACAAGGGGGGAGGGGTGGTCATCCTAGATGTGGAAACATATCGGAATGAGTGCTTACGCCAGCTCAACGACGGTCGGTCGTACAGAAAACTTAAGGAAGACCCGACGGCTAGACTAACCAATGTCATAGCTCATATCGTTGAGGAAGCCCTAGCAGAAGGCTGGCTCACTCCGAAAGAGGGCCAATACCTACAAGTATCCAGTCCGGTCACCCCGTATTTTTATCAATTGCCAAAAATACATAAGGTCCAACGTCCTCCACCGGGCCGACCCATAATATCTGGGATAGGTTCGCTATTGGAACCTTTGTCGACCTTTGTCGATGTGTTCCTACAACCTATGGTGCGAGAGATGCCCTCTTACTTAAAAGACACCAAAGATGTCTTAAGACTGTTACCCGACATCGAATACGACATCAATACAGATTTGTTGGTGTCGTTTGATGTCGAGAGTCTATACACATCTATACCCCAGACGGAGACTCTACAAGTGATAGAAGATCTGTTACTATCACGGGAGTTAAACTCCATAACTCCAGTTAGACTCATTATGAACTTGGCAACTCTGGCCATGACGGAGAACGTCTTTGCCTTTGAGGATTCCATTTATTTACAGATTAGCGGGACTAGTATGGGCAGCGTTTTTGCCCCTAGTCTCGCGAATCTGTACGAGCACCAATTTGAACAACAGCACGTGCTCGCAGACACCAACCCCCATCTATCGTGTCTGCGAGCGTGGAAACGCTACATCGATGACATCCTTGTGGTGTGGCGTGGGACTGATACCCAACTCAAAGAATTCCATGAGTGGCTGAACCAAAGAAATCGTTATCTTAAATTCACCATGGAATTCGACACATGCAGATTGGCTTTCTTAGATCTTATGATCATTGGTACAGTGGATGGACTCAAGTCAGAGCTCTATCAGAAACCTATGGCCCAAAACTCTTTGTTGAATTACCATAGCTGCCACCCTAAGTCCCTTCGGGATAATTTGCCCTATGGGCAATTTCTGCGCATACACAGAAACTGCACAGAGAAAGAATCGTTTGAATCACATGCCAAAAATTTAACAAGAGACCTCTTGGATAAAGATTACCCGAAACAACTGGTAAACCGATCCAAAAAAAGAGCACAAAACAACAATAGAGCTAGCCTACTGGAAATAATGCCTCCCAAACAAAAGACAGAACGAATGACCTGTGTGACGACATTTGGTACACTATCAAACCAAATCACGAGCATCATCAAGAAACACTGGGGCATTCTTAATACGGGTAAAGACAAACTGCCCGTTCCCCTATTTGCTTTCAAAAGGGGACAAAATCTCAAGGACAAATTGGTCCATACAAGACCTAAGATTGAAATCCCTAAAACAACAGGCACTCTGTGGGACATGCCGGCTGTAACTGGACACCATCCTTGTGGACAGTGTGCAGCATGTCCCCAGACCCGTAAATCTACTACACTCAACATTGGGACAGAACATCCGTGGGAACAGCGTAGGTTTACGAACTGCAATAGCTCCAACCTCATATACCTAATTAGCTGTCCCTGCGAGAAAAAATATGTGGGGATGACCACGAGAAAAGTAAAGACCAGGATCTCAGAGCATAAGAGCTCAATACGCTGCAACAAACAGACAACACGTATGACCAAACACTTCCTAGAGGCTCAACATGCTCCCACCGACTTACAATGGACAGTGCTGGAACAACCTATAATCCCTAAGCATATAACAGATATCAGCACTTTCCTACATCGAAGAGAACAAAGATGGGTGCACAAACTTCAAACCGATATAACAGGTCTGAATGAGGACATCCCATGGATGTCGCTATAGGTTATTGTCCATTGAATACGGTGAAGTAAGTTTTGCATCTATGAACTAGAATGTTGTAGTTCTATTTCTCCACCTCCAACTATGACTATTGACATCTCTTCACAGTAATCATTGTAATGGAGACTGTATGATAATGTAAATAGAACACATAGAAGCAAGCAATTGGGTCTCAAATCAGAATATAGGTCCACTGGTCCTCCCAAACACCACAATACAACCCAATGGTGAGCATAATAGATCAAGCAGTAATGATACTCTATGTGCCGAGTTTCAACATACATCACTGTTTTAAGTAAAATCCTTCTATAAGTTCATCTAACATGTTCTTGTTACTACAAGATTGGGCATTACATGTTACAGTAAACCAAGGCGCTGAAACGGTTAAATACAGCATTGAGCGAGAGGTTATAAATAAATAAACCACACTATCCATCCACGGCGTAGTTTTGGGGCACACGTGACAAGGAACGTCACGTGCTACCTCCTGGCTCGTAAAGCACTTGTGCGGTCCCTCATACTAGGCATTCATTACACTAGATATCCACCACTAGACTGGATGATTAAAACCATCAACGCCATATGTTGCCCAAAAAAACGGCCTCCGACAATCACGGGCGAGGGACGAACAGTAAACAAACTACAATTCCCAGTGGTTCTGTAGTTCTCTGGCGCGAGTGACAAGGCGCGCCACGTGGCTCCTCGCCGGCCAATCAGAAGTGGTTTAAATATTCCGCTTCCTGCCCGGTCGGTACCTCCCACTGTCAGCCTAGAGGAAGGCGAGGAGTACCGACGGACAGGTAAGTGGGTGGGGGCCACAGTATTTAACGGAACGGAATGGGCTACGTTGCCGCTTCCGTTTAAGTAAGGATTTTGGACTTGAGAGGGAGAACCTTTTTTGACTGCTAAATTTTTTCGATCCTCCATTAAGCCCAGATACCCGATAGACATCTATGGGTGCTTGGTTCCCGGCAACTAAGCGACGGAGCACAAACACCCTACTTAAGCACGTAATCTAGTTGCACTTGGAATACTTAAAAGGCTATATTGCAAATACCGTTTACTTTCCCCTGCACCGGGCTGGAATTCAAAACGGCGACAGAACCAACACTCTGGGAAAAGCTTGTGTTTCTGACTGAGTTCTAGCGAACTCTTCCTCTTTCATTATTTTTTCTTTTCACATCTAATAGAGCGGTGCTCCATTTGTACCTGAGCTGTTGCCGGGTGAGGTGGAGAGTTCATTCCCCAGATCGTGGGTGAGTGTATACAACCTTTTCTACTCCAGGATTTCTTTACCTGGCCATTCAGTTGATTGCTTAACAACCATTGACCAATAATAATTGGCAGATACACTAACATCACGAGATATTCTCTGTATATTTGTAGCTATCATCACTAACTGTGTGCATTTTATATTATGTGTATGTTTGTTTGTCCTTTGATGACCAAATGGATCATTTCAACCGGCGATCTCAGGTGATATGATTTTTGTACACTCTTTTCACTTTAATCAGAAGTAGCACTCGATCATTAAGGTCCTGATGAAGCAGATGGGTATCTTGTGAGCCAAAAAAACTGCAGAAACATGTCGACCTAGATAAGACCTAAGTAGTTATTTGTTAACACTACTTTGCACTGTTTTTTAACCTTGGGTGTGGGTAGGACCCCAATAAATTCCTTCTTTCCACTCCCACAACCCAATATTAATTTCACTTTATCACACGCTACAAAGAGCACTTATTGCACTGCTAATTATTCTTTGCCCCCTGATACCATCACATAGTCTACATTTATACATCCTTAATTCCTTCACATATGATTAGGACACAATCTACCTAATCCTCAGTGGATTTGTTTCCACTTCCTTCGGGTGAAGGATCCCAAATGATGTAGGGCGGTACAGGACGGGTATCTGATGGGAACACATTTTTTCACCAGGAATACCTTGGATTCAGGGATCGTGTTCTATCAATACACACACAGTTATTCAGATAGCTACATTATGTTTTCTCTGACCCATTGTTATACTTGGTTTTTTCAGTATTTGTAGGGACTATAACAATGCTAGGTCAATAAACATTTCCCTCACACGCCCCCTTATTGTATCGATTTACTGGGGTATCCCCTAGCCAGAAAAAATATATATATATATATATTACCTACTGGCGGTCGCCAGTAGGTAGTTGTAGTTAGGATTTTTTTCAATGTTAAATCTCAAAATTCTATTTGGAATAACTTTGGCGCCGGTTGACGAATCTGCCTGAAAATTTCCTCAAAATGGCCTCGTTGAGCTCCGGTCCTTCCCTAAAAGTTTGGGGGGGATGCATCAAGTGGGGGCCCAGATAAAAGGGGGGTCCCAAAACGTGTTTTCCCCATGTTAATTTCCATAGGGCGGTCGACCTCACTTTAGCCCGAACGGCTGAATGAATGTCCCCCAAACTTGGCAAAATTGTAGGGACTGGTAGCCCAATGTGCCTTTGCTATGTCTCAAGATATGTGTTCCAGTGGATTTTGAGTAATTTAGGTTCAAAAAAAGATATATATCTAAGGAAGCGCCCCGGTACGCGCACCGGGCGCGCTACGCGACTTGCGCACGGAAAGCTGATTGGCTCTCGGGTGTCGGTAAACATTCCAAACGGTCCAGAGCGGCCACCATCTTGTGTCTCGGTAGGATCGAGACACAAGAGGTGGCCAAAACAAAGGGGGAAAAGACCATTAGGGGGCAGAGTAGACCCCCCTGACCCCCTAGGTTTTATGTGGGGGCTATAAAAGGGCCCCGCGGGGCAAAAAAAAAATATTTTTTTTTTTCGATTTGCACGGGGGGAGCGCCCAGTATGCGCATCGGGGAGCGCACCGGGGAGAAAAGAGAATGGCAGAGTTTAAACATTTAAGTCATTTTATATAAATGGGAGGTAGTTCTGAAAAGAACTGTTTTTTTTTCTTTTTGTTGTTTTATATTTTTTTCTTTTTTTTTGAACATTTTTTTTACTTTTTATGGCTTTTCTGAACAGTTTCATATTTTTTTGTATTTTCTTGGGGGGAGAAACAAAAAACAGGGAATTGTAAATGGCTCAACGGGAGCAAAAAAAATTCTACAGAAAATTAGGGTTTTTTCGGGCACTTATGGTTATCCCCAGCACAGATGATAAGTTTAACACTTTGCTCACCATAGCAAATTAACTTACCACAATATTTGCACATGATTTTAAAATCGTTAAATTTGGGTTGTATGATAGGCATTGTCTCTGTTGCCTCTGAACCCGATGGAGTTGGTTCTTTTGATGTTGAGGGTCTAGATGATGATGGGGGTAGCTTACTGCAGAGGTCCCTTACCTCTGCAGCAGAATAGTTGATTGGGTGCCAACGGATCATGTGCCGAATCATGGTATGATTCCCGAAGGAATATTTTTTGTTAGGGTTCCCCCTGGACAGCTCAGCATCACAAATCAAATAAGTCACCTTCGCAGGATTGACTTTTTTGAAACCCCTTGGGATTTTGTAGAACTACCATACGAAGTGCTCTTTTGGTTTGTAGGTTTGATGAACTTCTTGCAGGAACTGCCTTGAGCCTTCCTCCTCTTCCTCCTCCTCCTCCTCTTCTTCTTGACCACCAATGTGATCTTCTGGTGGTATTTTTGATGGTGGTGGTGGTGGTGGTGGGGCAGATGCTCCAGCTGCTGCTGCTACTGTAGCCATTTTTAATTAGAATATATTAGAGACAGATCTCCAAACAGGTCTTCCTCAGTCAAAGGACAAAGTCAGAATAAAGAAAAATGGAGGGGGCTTTCATCATTTGGAAAAAAAAACTGTTCTGGACCAATGAGAAGTGTTATTTTCAAGTCACATGACCAGGGCTTTCATCATTTGGAAACCAAAAGTGTTGTGAACCAATGAAAAGTGTTATTTTCAAGTCACATGAGCAGGGCTGTCATCATTTTGAAACCAAAAGTGTTGTGAACCAATGAAAAGTGTTATTTTCAGGTCACATGACCCGACGCGTTTACGCTACGCGACCCGGGGCGTGCCACGGGGCGCACCCCGGGTCGCGTAGCGTAAGCGCGTCAGAACGTTTTGCGATCATATGCACATGCGTACTTCCGGGTGCGCTTAAGCTGTGCGTCATATGACGCATCATGCGGCTACACGATACGTCACAATGTTGTTTTCGTTCACGGCAATAGCGCTAACGGGACGCTCACCGGTACGCGCCCCGGGGCGCGCCATAGCACTGCGCTTACCGGTGAGCGCATCGGTACGCGCCCCGGGAGCGCACCGGGGCAAACAAATAAAAAAAATATATATATATATATTACATAATTATAAAATATAAAATTCGTTATAAAAAATATTACATTTCATACCTATAGAGATTTGAAATTTGAAATTCACTGGAAAAAAAATAGGTTTGAGGCCCTATATATAGTTAGGAATTAGCATTTAAAAAACCTTTGAAATTCACTGAAAAAACCATAGGTTTCACACCAGTTATAGTTAGGAATTAGCATTTAAAAAAACCTAGTAAATTCACTGAAAAAACCATAGGTTTCACACCAGTTATAGTTAGCTGGAAATTTTACTGACATAAAACCATTGAAATTCCCATGTTATAGTTAGTTGGCCTCACTATAACTTGCGCGCCTGCAATGCACTGCTGATGACGTCACAGATTACATCACTCATGAAATGGTCAGTGACATCACTCATGACATCACTGATGACACCATCCTTGTGACAGAGTGACAGACCTCCTTTCACTGTAAAGTAACCCTTGAAACACATATTCAAAAATAGAAACTAACATATTCAAAAAAGTGGAGAAACCCATACCAGTTACAACAACCAATTCAGTAATTCCACCTTCTATATACACATCCTCTCATTCAGCAACAGTTCTACATAGTCACTCATACATATACTCACTTGTCATATTTAGTGATACACCTATACATCCTGTTACACACCAACAGTCATCCAAAAGTTACTCATACACATACTCAGACATGCAAAAAAACTATTGAACATCCATTTATTTGCATATATAACTATACACACACTACCACCTTACTTCTAAGGAAACTTACACATACTTACTCTCTTAAGCAATCACTTATAGAAACACATATTTAAACAAGAACTCTCTCACTCTCACATACACTCACTTATATACATCAATACTCACATATAGTAGATTAAAACATATGTTGTTAATGATAAAGACACTAGAGAGACAGTCATTCACTCACTAACACACCCATACAGTCCTGCACATATGCTGTCTTCAAAACACATACAAACAGTGAGTCAGTCATTGATGCATCTATGTGCTAAGTAATACCCCCACCAAACCACACAGACACTCATACTGATACTAAAAAACATCTAATAACCCATATACACACACATGTAGCTACTCACCAACCCATGCAGCCACTTATACACAAAGTGAAACACTGATAAAAACATTTAAATATTTAAACAATACTCGCTAATATATGTGTTCACTAAGATACACTTAATAAGCCAGTTAACCAATCAAATTTTTTTTTTAAAACATCCATTAAGACACTTATTTAAACATTTATTCTTCCATCAACCTTTACATATACATATATAAAACATATTTATTTTACAGAAAGACACACATTCACTGGATGGTGTCATCAGTGATGTCATGAGTGATGTCACTGACCATGTCATGAGTGATGTAATCTGTGACGTCATCAGCAGTGCATTGCAGGCGCGCAAGTTATAGTGAGTCCACCTAACTATAACATGGGAATTTCAATGGTTTTATGTCAGTAAAATTTCCAGCTAACTATAACTGGTGTGAAACCTATGTTTTTTTCAGTGAATTTACTAGGTTTTTTAAATGCTAATTCCTAACTATAACTGGTGTGAAACCTATGTTTTTTTCAGTGAATATATATATATATATATATATATATATATATATATATATATATATATATATATATATATATATATATATATATATTGCGTTTGTGCATGTATATAATAATCATCATTAAAGGTATTACTATGCAGTCAAACGTGCCACTTTGTAATGCCTCCAGCATAGAAAACATACATAAAACAACATTTAAAAATGTTCAACGTCCCTTATGTGTCAGTTCCGCCACCTCAGTCCAACACATGTCCAGGCCCTGCTCACGGGCGATCAGATCAGCCGAATGGTACATGACCTGCTGCTGGGTGTGTGCAACCCCAGTGAGGTAGCACCGTTTATGCTGCTCACCACCACCCCCCACATGCCATTCCTGTCCTCCTAGGTGTTGCTCTTTTCAGAACTGTCTCCTTCCGCTAACACGAGGGAAAGCATGAAGCTTCACTAAAACACATGTGTTGCCACCTTCACCTCAAACAAAATATGGCACAGAGTGAGCCCCTTGCACCTAGTTCTTGTTTAGTGAGCCTCCTGTGGCACTGGTACATTTACTGGGTCTGCCATGGATGTGGGGGCCCGGGGTGACTAAAAAACAAGCAAAGCAGACAGGGGGGTAGAAATATTTTAATTAAAGGAACTAGGTTGTGGGAAGTATACAAAAAAGTGAAAAGTAAATTGAAAAAATGGGAAAGATGGCCATTACTGGGATGGATGGGGTTGAATTAGAGGACACAGCTGGAAAGAACTGGCAGCAGGCATGAGTCATTGGCACTTCTTGTTCAAAATGGCCTCGTTCCGAATGTAATGACGTTGTGTGTGTTTTTTTAACACACAATGCATGCTTGAGCCATTTTTGTGTGAAAGATGCATGAGTTTTTTGCTGAAGTAAATTACACAACATTCGCACACCGATACTCACAAGCGTAATGCATAATTCCCTTAGCTATTAGAGATAAATTAAAATGTAATTAATTAAATCCTAGGTCTACAAACACTGGGGGCAGACCAGACCACATTTCCACTACAAACGGGGGTCTCAAGATATTGAAAGCAAATCATACCCCATTCACGTGAAATTGGAGGACCCCCAAATACAAGTGCTTAGTTTGTGCTAATGATTGCAGGTGTTGGGTGAATGAGGCTGACCCATTCCCCCCATGCTGTATGCAGTGGTGGATGGAAGCACACTGTGAATGGCACTTGCGCAACCAACATACTAATAGGGCTGCTTGAAACCGTGCCTCGATATGTACGTCATTTTATTATGATAAAAGTTGAGGCTGGTGTGACAGCTGAAGCTGTCTTCATTCCAGACCTTAAAACTCGGGTTCGAAACACCATTAGCAAACCAATGCCCCATTGGTATCTAAACTGAGGACCACAGACACTGACTGCAACAAAAGGCCCCTGTTTCATTAAAACTGCATCTCCAGGATGGCTAGCTGACTACAAACACACTGGCCACCTTTACGATAGCGTGGCTAGGACTGAGATAATTATCATACCTTTTAAAATCCGATCTGCAAACATAAAGAGTCTCTGTGAGGCAACAGTGAACCTGACAGGCACTCTTCATGTTCAAGTAAGGCAGCCAGGCACTGTATATGAGCTAAACGCTCAGGCGCCTGGATGCATACGCTGCACTTTCTAGGCTAAGGATTTCACAACCCTATGGGCGTGACCTCCACCACCTGGTATATAGCCCTTTGAGGTCCACCCCCTCATGGTGAGTGTGAGTATGTATGTTTGTGTGTGTGTGTGCTCGGTCCACCCCCACATCTGCTCAAATCCCCTGCCATCACCTGGGATCAGAATTTCAAAGATGTGATGATTTTTGAAGTTGGACCCTTTTAAATGGGGCATACCATGCAGATGTTGTTGCTTTGCCCACCGAAATCTGATTATACTGAGGTTTTCCTTTCGAAAATTGTGAGGGTCTGATAAATGCCATAAAACTTGGTGCAGTCATTTGTACAGGGATAAAAAAAATGGTCATTCGTAATGAGAGCCACTATAATAAAAGTGACTCTCTGACAGAGCTTTTAAAGGTTCTTTATCAATGAAAGACAGTACTGGATTAACTCTTATGTGATATACAGGACTGAAATTAAACTGCATTTGTCTGGAGTGAAGACAATTGCATCTCAGATGCACCTATATTAGGCTATTCATTACTTAAAGAAACTATGGTTGGCAGAAAAGCAATCAAAGAACAATTACAGTTTATTACAACAAAAGCACTTCTGGATGAATGCATTAAACAAAATTCCCTTTCAAATTCCAGCCCACATTAAAACCAGAAATGCATATGCATAAATCAATCATGCATAACAGAATATTACACTTGCTGCTCAAAGGATAACAGATGTACCAATAAAGAAAATGAATCCAAAGAAGCACTAAAAACTAATCAAAACCAATATTTTGACAGTTGTCTCTTTACAATTAAGCACACATTAGCTGTAGAATGCCTAACCACACAACTAGAAATTGTTATGATTTTGTCTGTAACTTAGACTGAAATTAAAAAAAGGAAAAACAGAGCAACTAAACAAAATAAAACATTGTGGCTAGTGTAAACGATTATAATATTAGTGTGTAGGGGCTGAGGTGTAAAAGGCTACCTAAGTTTACAATATAAAAGAAAACAAAATAGGACATATTTACTAAGAATCTATGACGTTATTCTGCTGGCTTTTACAGCGCAGGGAATCACAACGCGGTTGTTACAACAACTGCGTTGTGATTCCGCATACCATTACCTCCGCAAGTCAGAACAACGACTTGCGGAGGGGGGTGCTGGATGTTGGAATAGTATAATTTACTATTCCAACTCCAGTCTTTACGGATACTAGGGAAGGTGTTGGATGTTAAATCCAACACCTCCCCCCCTCCGCAAGTCGTTGTTCCGACTTGCGGAGTAATGGTATGCGGAATCACAGCGCAGTCGTTGTAACAACCGCGTTGTGATTCCCTGCGTTGTAAAAGTTTTGGGGTAAACGTTGTTTACCATTTACTAAGGGTTCACACAATGGGTTTTACAAATGGCACCTTATATGGTGGTGCATTGGTCGCCCCATTTAAGGAGAACTGTCTGCTGTTATGTTTGGTGATTTTGCCACTCTAGTGTACACCGCTTCACTCAACGGCACTATATAACACTACACTCAACAACACAATTTGCCACTACACTGTAGCACACTGTACCACACTCTAGCATACTCTACCTCACTCAACTGTACAACACTGCTCTAACAAGAGAACGGTGGTCTGTCATGAAAATGTGGCACGTCCTTAAATGTTGCAGGTGTTTGACTCCCACCATGGTAGGGAGGCATGTCACAGCGGTACTATGTAAACCCACTTTGCTAATACCATTTTAGTGTCCACATACACTTAAAAAATCCACACTCTGTTATAAGCATGGAAGAATTTCATTTCTGCTTGATCTTTTCTTGTCTCCTCTGCAGTGGCACCTCCCTCGGAGTAGACCGCCTCTTCAGAGGACCTGCCATAACAGCAGAAAACTTTGTGCGCTGCAAACTTCCATCCGTTAATGATGGCGCCACTGCCTCCCTGGCACACGTGACATCCATAGGCCAAAATCAAAATCAGGCCAAAATGAAAAATGAGCTTAGTTAAGTGAAACGTGTGAGTGTGTATGTGTATTTGTCAATCTTGCCAGGACATTTGAGTCGGAAAACATTTTCAGAGCAAAGCATCTGCAGAATTTATCAAAATGTCATGGTTTATTGACAGAATAACGGAATCAAAAATATTGTGTGAACAGAATATTGTGTAAAAATATCGAGAACCAAAAAATCGAGAAGTTACGGGCAAGTAGTTACGTGTATATTTACTATTCTTAGCTTACTATTCTTAGCTTCATATCTACATGCCTTGAAGATATATATATATATGGGGACAGCCTATGACAGGATACAAATTTATGATGACAAACCAAATTGAAACATTTTTTAACAAACTGCATAATGCAAGAATTTTATAATCAATTTTACTTGGAATATAATAATGTTTTACACTTTGTTTTAACATATTAATTGTTTTAGAAATTTTAAAACAATTTTATGGACGGTGGTTTAGAAATGCTAATCATTGATTCCTATTTCCATGTATACACATTTTTGCTGCTAAGGTATTTAATATGCATATATTTATTAACAAATATTTATTTGTATTTATGGAATTGTTAGATACAAATGGACTAAATGCCTTTTGATCATATATAAGCAGACAGAGAACGTCAAAGTAGCACAAACATGTTATAAAGAAGTTTGTTAAAATGTACAATAAGATGACTTGCCACCAATAGTATGTTTTCACTGTCTATAAGGTGGTAACCGCAATTTTCACCCACTTGCACTGTCACTTTAAAAGAGGTAAAAAAGCCGATGAGCGTTGTCATGTGATCAAGGTCCAGGAGGACCGAAACACGTCATGGCCAACAAAAAAATAAACGAAAGATTTAGCACTGAAACGTGGTCCGTGCCTGCTTACTTTATCTGGAATGGTGAATGCCGTTAAGCAGCATTTTAGAATATATAAATCTGTATATATCGTCAAGGTACATATATGTGGAATTAAATATAGTAAACATGTTCATACCTACAGAAATGTACCTCAATATTCTTTACACAATATTTTGTCCCACAATATCTTTTGTTCCAATATTTTGTGTAAACTCAGATTTCACACCCAAAGCCGTGAGCTTATAGCTGTGGCAGTTTCTCCATGCTGAGTGAGCTTGACACAACATGGCCTCTGCCTTCTCTTTAATTAGGGGATAGGGATAGGAAATGTTCTTCTCTGCACACCGGAATATGCCCTGGACTCTACTTTTCATCCATAGAATGAAGGAAGGGTGTGTGTCTTGTGTGTCTTTCCTGTCTTCTCAGCATTGCGCCTTAATACATATCAACTCCTCCCTTCAAACCTCTGCGATGCCTTGTCCTACTAGGACTGGTTATTCAAATCTAGTATTTTCCATAGGAAAATTGCTCCTTTACCCTGCATGTGTAACATGTGACATCATCAAAACTGTAGATTTCTTTGTGCCCATCATTCTTAAGTTAAAGAAATATTTCAAGTGTGCCTGAACACTTGACCCTACACGCACTGCGTGTTGCAAACAAATGTTTGCTCAATTTATACCCACAAATTTCTGGAAACTCCTGTGCATATCAATCTTCGAAGCCATACAGATGGCAGCCCCATTGCCAAGAACTGTTGTTTACTTTACACAGTGTTAAAGTCTACAGAAAACAGTTTTCTACTATGCATGGAGTAAAATTATTAATAATCTCTTAATGCTTTACTATTTTTAATTAACTACTGACTTTTAACACATGCACCATATTGTATTTTGGCGATTTTTGAAAATTCCCAGATTTTTGAAAATCCTCAAAAGAGCATAGTAGTACCTTTTATAGCACATTTTAAAGCAGAAAAGATGTACGCTTAATACCTACTAACATAGGGGCATATTATCAAGGGGGTTTATCTCCGCTTTTTTGGCTTTAAAAGCCAAGAAAGAGGAGATAAAATTATCTCCCTATTACCTAGCTGTCGCTAACACCAGTTAGCGACAGCTAGTAGGAGATAGCGACCATCTTGGGCCCCACTTTGCATGTCAGTGATATTTATCACTAATGACATGCAAAGTGGGCGTGCCAAGATGTTAGCGACTGAAAACAGTCGCTAACATCACTATCTCCTATTACTAACTTTTGGAGATATTCGCGCAAAGCGCGAATATCTCCAAAAGCTAACACCTGCCCTGAGCAGTTCTTAGCCATGTTATCCAATGGGAGGTGGATAACATGGCTAAGAGCATTAGCTCGGTAATGCATGAATATCGCTGATTTTTCAGCGATATTCATGCATTGCGGAGATTTTTATCGCATTTGCGATAAACCTTGGTAATACCAAGGTTTATTTGCGGTAAAAATCGCCGCAGCTCAGCGGTACATTTTTGTCTCTAACCAAGCAATAGCGATAGTTATTGCCATTGCTTGGTAATATGCCCCATAATTCCATAATCAAATCTTCAGAACAGGAAACAATTTTGAGTTTTAAGATTCTGTCTTCAACTGCAGAGCATTTTTGTCCTCAGGCATACTAATGAAGGCGACCTAAAGGGTTATTATGGGGGCAAACCTATTCCTTTAAAGTGACTGTAGGTTTCAAGGCATTGCAATTGTTCAATTGAAAGACCATTACCGAAATAAATGTAGTTGTCTTTCCTAAGCCCTTGACACTGTTTTGCATCACCATCCGCATTTTCTTCCAAGTATTCTTAGGACTACTTTTGCAGGATGTGAGGGAGCCATAATTATTAAGTTATTCCTTTAATACAGCTCAGAGTCACAGCTGCGTAGTACACAAACTAACATAACACAGGATTTAAGGCCTATAAAACCACAGACATGATGCTTTGGGTGAACACTCCTTTTAATATCAACCAATGAAAGCACAGGTGACATTACCCAGCCATCATATCATGGTTTGGACGGACCATAGAGCCATTGGGGCAGATTTATGAGGCCGTTGCGCCTCTTTGCGCCGCAATTGCGTCACTTTATTTGACGCAACTGCGGCGCAAACAATGCGCCCTATTTACAACGTGACGCATCTAGGAGATGCGTCACGTTGTAAAGCACTGCGCCATAAGGAGGCGTTCCTGCGCAGGGGGGGGCGTTCCTGCGCAGGAACGCCTCCTGAAAGTGGCTGAGTGAAATCTATGAGATTTCACTCAGTCAATTTCAGGGCAATGCTGCGTCAAAACCCTGCGCCTGCTTGAAGCAGGCGTAGGTCTTGACACAGCATTGTGCAGATGGTATACCCCCGACCCTTGCTGGAGCTGCGTCGCGCTTGCGACGCAACTCCAGCAATGCGCCACATTTCCGGCACAGATGCGCCACGCATCTGTGTCGTTTTTGCACCATGGTGCGCCGCATTATAAATGCGGCGCACCATGGGTGGCGGAGCTGTGGCGCACTGTAGCGCATGTTAACTGGCGCATCCCTGGGGATGCGCCAGTTAACATAAATCTGCCCCATTATGTTTAAATTAACCAGTCCACTTCAGAAATCTGTTATCTCGAAGTTACAGCAGCACTTCTGGATACAATTTGCAATGCTAAATTTAACAATCTGTTGCGTGAATCTGAACCTTTAATTAATGATGAGGTAGAGGTGATGAGGCAGACAAGAGGCTGTCATTTATGTGTGGGTAGGTGCAGCATTCTCCCTATAAGAACCTTTGAAAATAAGGCCAAACCATCAGTCTTACCCCTCAGCACCATGGTATTCTCAAGAGCTCAGTAAATGTAAAAGGAACTGCAAGCACCATTTAAAATATAAAAATATGATAAAAGACTATAAAATACAGAAAGAGGCAACTAAACCTACACTTTTTACCGGTAAGATTAGTACAACTGAGAACTCCACTTAGGAGCAATCTAAAACAGTTAAATATGTAGTTACCTCCAAACAAAAGCCATGTGATAAAACAGATCATTTCTGTTTTTACCAAGGTAAATAAAATATTCCTGGATTTTAAGACATCACCAAATAATACAATTTCTCTCGTAAGGACAGTAACAGTAGAGGGACACACTATCTGATTTTCCCCAAGTACTGAGCACATTTACCCCACTCATTGAAGAGAAGGTAGCTATTCTCATTAAAACTACTCAATTGTGAGCTCCTATGGACTCTTGGCCACCCCAAGTATTGCATCAGGTTTCAGAAACCATCTCTACCCCTTTTATTTTGTTGTTAAACAAGATTCTTGAGCCTGGCTGTTTCCTTGAGGCCTGGAAGAAGGTATCCATACTGCCACTTATAAAGAAATCCTCATTTGACACCCGAAAAGGTAAAGGAATATATGCCTAAATTGTGCCTTCCTCTTCCTGCTAAACTCTTAGAAATGGCCATAAATCAGAACATTACTACCTTCTTCGAAACCTCCAATTGTCTTGACCCTGCACAGAATAGGTTTGGACCTAACATTGTACTGAATTTGCCATATTGGCGGCCACTAAAGAGATCAGAGTCATTATCGATTAAGGTGAAAAAGCAGCCCTGATCCTGCAGGATCGGTCGGCGGCAATTGACACAGGTCTTGGATATCTTTCTTGAAAGGATAGTTACTAAAGGCACTGCTCTCAAACTGATTAGGTTGTTCTTTTCTAGCAGAGAGCAAGTAGTGGCTTTGGAAAAATATACCTCTGCCTCCCTTTATGCATCCCTTCAGTGTCCTGTAGGCATCGTCATTATGTCCAACATTGTTTAATGCCTACATTACGCCACTTGTAGGTTCTCGGTATTCTCGCATGCTGAACGATACCCAACTAGTGGTATCTGTCTCGTCAAACCATGAAAAAGTGGCCTCACATTTCAATACTTGTTTGGGCTGCATAGCTAACTGGATGTAGAGTACTATTTGGTAATGATACCTCCTTTTGGAACAGCTCCTGGTGGCCCCCAATCTTGGCCCCCTTCAACTCCCAGTACAGAAGGTAAGAAACTGTGGGGTCATCTTTCATACTAAGTTAGCTTTCATAGAGCACTCAAAGCAGGTAACATCCGCCTGCTTTCTGATGTTAAGAATTGTAAAAAATATATTCTTCCCTTCATCCCTGATAGAGTTAAGAAAAGCCGTAATTCTGGCATTGATTAGCTCTAAAATAGACTACTGCAATGCATGATATGTAGGCTCTTAAATTTGTTGTTAACAAATTGCAGATACTTCAAAATGCAGAAAGTAGACTTTTGTTGAACAAAACGTGCCAGTTCTCAAAATATACTCAGTCCAAAGCATTCAAGTAACAAAGTTACTTGTTGCTGGGAGTACTTCCGACAAGGGATGCTTTAGACCGGATACATTTTGAGAACTGGAACTGGCACATTTGTTACTATTATATTACTAAGAGCTGATGTGGAGACTGATGAAGGTTGCAGGATAAGACTGATGCCTAAAATTGCGATTGTCATACTGGCTTCTCTTGAACTCACTCTGCACAGTACAAATGTACAGCCCTGAGGAAGACCCCCTTCACCTTGGTCTCATGTGATTCACTCTTATATAGTCGAATCAGACACTAATCATGCCGCTGAGACCCTTTCTTTCTTAATATTCTATATCTCTATAACCTTTTTGGTGGGCTCATGTGATTTCCTCATTTATACCTTAAAGAATTCTTACTCTGTCCTTTCTGGCATGATTATTCTATATAGCTGTTCTCAATAGTTGAGCATGGAAATGTTAAACATTGTTTATTAACATTATTTTGGGACTACTTCATGGATTTTGAACCTTGCATTGTTTTTACCCTCTAGATATCACATGCCCACCCTTCCGTCCTGATGAAGATCTCAAATTGTTGAGATCAAAACGCCATTGATCCTTCTACAACTAAACTCCTTCATTTCTTGAATTAATTTTGTAAGGAGTTTTTTCTCTTGTTGTCAATGCGATGTATACTTTTAAATTGTCTTCTCTCACCACATCACATTCCTTTTCACTAAATTGTGAGCACTGGATCTATAACTCGTTAGTAATGATATTGTTAAATTTTGTTAAATAAACAAACTTCCTTACAATGTTCACATGTGTCCCTCCCTATACATTTTTTCTAAAAAAGTGCCTTATGCCATAGGATAACTGATTGATTCACTTCTCTGTAAATATCTATCTCTACCAGGACTGAGTCGCCTTATATAATGAAATGAAATGAAATGAAATGAAAAAGGTTCTTAATAAAGCGCACTGTGACCAAGCGGCTTCCTGGCGCTAGAGGTAAGAGCTGAGGGAGATGGGAGAAGCCAAAAGCTATTTAGCAGGAATATGCAATAGAAAACAAATGGGTTTTTAGGGCCTTACGGAATTGGGAGTAAATGGTGATTGATCTGATCGACAGAGGGAGACTGTTCCAGAAAGAGGGACCCAAAACAGAGAATCTGGTGCCTCCAGTTTTGGATCTACGAAACCGAGGTACATTGGAAAGGAACTGATTAGAGGAACGGAGGGAACGATTAGGGGTATAGGGAGTGATGAGAGAGTTAATAAAGGCTGGGCCAATGCGGGCCCGAGCCATAAAGACCAGACAGCCCATCTTAAAGAGGGATCTCTGAGAGATGGGGAGCCAGTGAAGTGCTTTCAGAATGGGGGTAATGTGGGAAGACTTTGGGAGGTGGAGGATAAGGCGGGCAGCCTGGTTCTGAACAGCCTGTAGGCGGCGAAGTTCGTATGCTTGAATGCCCACATACAGGCTGTTCCCGTAATCGAGACGGGAAAGAATCATTGCCAGGATAATAAGCTTAAGGGCGTCAGACGAAAAGAAACGGGACACTTTTCGGATGATTCGGAGAGAAAGAAAACAGGAGGAAACAACCGAGCTGATCTGGGCATGCATAGAGAGGTCCCGGCTGACTTTAATGCCCAGGGTCTTTGCCGAGGTCGCTGGCAAAGGAGGGGGGCCAGAGATGGAAGGCCAAAAGGCGGTCGACCAAGGGGAAGAGGAAGGGCCAGTCAGGACCAACTCCGTCTTATCCAGATTGAGCTTCAGTTGATTCCGATTCATCCAGTCTGAAATAAAGACCAAAGTGGAGTGGAATTTGGGTAGGGAGTGCAAGGGAGAAGAAAGATCAAAAACAAGCTGGAGGTCATCCGCGTAGTTATACACGGAGACCCCCATGTCGAGAAGGGAAAGAATAAGGGGACGGATATAAAGGTTGAAAAGGAGAGGGGACAGGGAGGAGCCTTGGGGAACTCCACAGGGGACCAAGCGGGTGGGAGCGGAGTAGCAAGAAAGATGTACCGCCTGAGTCCGGTCTTTAAGAAAGGAGGCGAGCCAAGAGAGGGCAGTGCCCCGAACGCCCGCTGCGCAGACACGGTCGAGAAGGATGGAATGGTCGACCGTGTCGAACGCAGCGGACAGATCGAGAAGCACCAAGGCTTGGGGCAAGTTAGAATCTGCCTTACTCTTTAGCTCGTCTAAGACGGACAGAACAACTGACTCGGTGAAACCATTGTCTTTTACAAAAAGGAGGATGTTGAAGGCATTTACACCGTATGACGAAACACGTGTTGACTGTTCTGTTCTTGACTGCATTTTTAATGTATCTAACGTCTGATGAACCACAGGATGAAAATAGAATAAAGAAAATTTGAATTTCTCATACTTCAGAAATCCAATGACTGATTTTTAAGTGCTCAGGACTCTTCTTTCGTTTATGATTACATTTACCCCAGTGTAGGGGTTATGTTTTGAGGTTACATGGTAGCCAACTTTTGTTCTAGAGCACCACAATATTATATTATAGCCTTATAGCCCGCCGTAGAGGGCTATACTGGCTATTAAAGGCCCTCTCCAGCGTTAAAGGCCCTGAGCCGAAGGCAAGGGCCTTTAACAAGGGAGAGGGACTTTAATAGCGGTATAGCCCATCTACGAAGGGCTATAAGGCTATTAGAACATTCTGTCAATAGAGGACAGAATGTTCTAACAAAAAAAACAAAGACTTTTGGAAGCATGAGGGGATTGGAATCCCCTCAAGCTCCCTGAAGCCTTTGTTCACAGCCAGAGCTGTGAACAAAGAAATGTTAGAATGTTGGAGCTCCAGGCCTATATCAGCCATTATAAGCCCAGAGCACTCCATTGTTTTCAATGGAGCTCCCAACATTCCAATGTTCTAATAGGAGCATATTACCTGTCCCGGACAATCGGTGAGCGCCCCTCATTGTCCGACTAGCTGCTTTTTTGTGTTTGAGACTATTGTTAAATCTTTCCAAATTTAGTCCAGAGGCTCAAGCCATCAGAGATCTTCATTGGCTTCCCATCAGGGCACAAATAAAGTTTAAGGCCTTGATTTGGGTCCATAAGGCCCTGCACCAAATTGGCCCTCGTTTCTTTAAAAATATCTTCAAATGGAACTCTCCATCCAGCAATGCCAGGAAAGTCCTTGTTCCCAGAATGAAAAAAGTTAATTGGGGTGTTAGAAATTTTTCCTACTTTGCCTCCAAATGGTAGAACTCTTTGCCCAACCACCTAAGAACTTAGCCTCATCTCTTGAAGTTTAGGAAGGAACTGAAGACTTGGCTGTTTTGCTCTCTGACCTAAAAATATTCCTAATGTATTCAAACATTTCTCAGCCTCTGATTGAATGTATATCCTTGCCTTCACACTATACTCTACAATGGTTCACTGACACTAGCCCCAAAATCCCTGTTGGTATTCGCGCGCTCTAATTATCTCTAACATTAACCTAACCCTGAGCAGGACCACACTAACACCCCATGTGCATTCATCTCTCTTATGTGAGAGCAATTTCCAAATGTGACACTTTCCTTCCCTTTCCCCAAAGATGCACTTCATGTTATTGTATCTGCATTTGAATAATAAACCAAATTCACAATTTTGCAGTTTAGACTGATCAACATTGAAATCCTATCAAAACTCTGTGGTTATCCATTGCACAGGCTTCAGACACTATCAGAAGGACTGAAGCCCAAAGTGGTCAAACCTAATGGCCACAGACAATGACAAAGGGTCAGGACCGTTCTTTCATTACAGTCAATGGTCCAGGTACTGAGGTACTAGGCACTGACAGCAGGGCCGATCACACTGTAATTAAAACTGAGGGCCCAGATGCTGGCAGAAGGCCCAACTACACTGCCATCGAAATTAAGGGGCGAGACATTTGCAACAATACAGAACACCACCAGATCCTGTGTTAAGACATTTTTGGTGCATGCTGAACCGGAAAAAGTCAACCTAACAGCTTAAATCTCTGCCGTGTTAAACCCCATCTGCACCCATGATAACAAAGGCTCTGATACCCCCTGGTATTCAAATTGATGGCACAAGACCTGGGCATCAGGCAAGTCCCAAATTCTCACTGACATTGTGGGCCCCCTTCTCATTCAAATATTGGGCTCTGCAGGAGAGAACCACTCCCTCTTTGTGAAACCAAATATTATTTGTCAAGGTGGTTGCAGGCTAATAGCTAGACTGTATCCTAAATTAACATATCATGCAGGACG
This sequence comes from Lissotriton vulgaris, assembly GCF_964263255.1. Classification (NCBI taxonomy): domain Eukaryota; kingdom Metazoa; phylum Chordata; class Amphibia; order Caudata; family Salamandridae; genus Lissotriton; species Lissotriton vulgaris. The sequence continues at coordinate 1,378,008,276 of NC_141695.1, forward strand.
CCCCATCATTTAGCATAATACCACTACCTGGAGCAGCACACGTTTGCATTATGGAGTAGGTGCCTGTAAGTTGGTGCACCATGCTGTTTGGCTTTGGCTGTCAGTCAACACTAACTGTACCCTAATCTAGAGCAGTTTAATTGTAGGGTCTGGCTGCAGAAGTGTTTTATATCCTAAGATCATGCTCACAATTTGGGAGCTACAAATCCATTTTGAGGGAGGCACCTGATGTTTTGCATGGGCTCAGTAAAGAGGTAACAGCATAAATGAGTGATTCCTCACTCGTCAACAGGTTGCACAGCGTAAATTCACTTTTCATATCATCAACAAAGTTTGTTCATTCTGAAAATTCACAAAAAATAATGTTTTCATCACTCCATACATTGTACATTATTTTAACATATGTGTTTTAATCATCATCAACATAAATTGACAACATTCTTTTGCATAAGCTTGCAACAAAAAGTCTGAAATGTAAATGAAATTCAATCCAAAGTTCCAGCTTCAATTTTCATAACGGCAATAGCCCCGCCTAATGCATTTCGGGATTTCAACAATCCCTTCTTCAGGGTCCTTCAGGGCAGATAACCATGAAACTGCACTGGTCGAGTACCTCATTCATATGGAGCCGTAGCTTATCTTTTAATGTTATTTGCACTTATAAAGCTCACAATTACCCTTGGGTGTCCTGCCGCTAAGTACTGGTTACCTGAGGAAGCTGAGAGAAATTTTACTGCAAGAAGAGCCATGTCTTCAGCCCTTCCAAAATGAGAGATGATCTGGAGCAGCATTAAGAAAGAAGGGCAGCTCATTCCAAGCTCTAGAGGCACAAAGAGGGAAGCTCCTGCCCCCCCAGGAGGGGGGCAGGAAACTCCGTAAACTGCACCACTTGCAGCTTCTTCCAAACTCCGAAATGCCTCATTGACCCTGCCCCATCATGCCTTTGTAATAATTCTTTAAACGCCACCGTGATCTTTTTTGTTATTTTTATTTTATTTTATTCGCTACCCGGTACAGTCCATTAAATACAGTATACAATAAGCATTAACAGCACAAAAACCCCTATACATGTGTCAAGGTGATAGAAAGAAAAAGAAAACACAGTACAGATGTATCAGCTGTGTCTTATATCATAATTAATTTAACTGTTTTACGGCTAGAATGTAATGGAAATAGGGCTATATGTGGGAGTCTCTCCAGATTTTTAGCAGGCCCATAGTTTTAAACCTGATTCTCTAGTTTTCCGGCTTTTTCCCCCATAGAGGGCAGACTCTATATTATGGATCCCTAAAAGGCAAGAAAGCCACATCTGGAAGGATGGGGTCTCACTATCCTTCCAGCCTGCTGCCAGTATAATCTGCAGGATAGCCACAGAGACAAAAACAAACCCTTCTTCATCCTTATTCAGTTTTAATTTGTTGTCATACCCAAGAATCATAAGAGTAGGGGATAGACGGATCTCAATACCTAGCAGCCCCTCCCAAAATATCTGGATACTCATACAGATCTCTGTGAGCTTTACACAATAGAAAAACATATGTGCCAAATCGGCTGCTTCCTCAGCACACCTAGGACATTTACTATCATCCCTCTTACCCCACCCAACTAGCTTAGCTGGAGTGAAATTTAAGTTAAATATTGTTTTATAGTGCTGAGCTCTCAGATTTGTAGAGCGGAACCATTTCCCAGCCAAGGCCAGTGCCATTACTAAATTAACCGCCGGATCCCCTAATTTGACTATCCAAGCTGATTTGATCTTATCAATATCGCTCTGGAGGGTTAACAATAAGCTTTTATAGATCAGATTAATTTTGCCCCCCCCCCACCTAGAATATATTCCACCACACCCTCTTTTAGTTAGTGTATGTTGTAACTGCAAAAATTTAAATCCCTGAGCAGCGGGAATTTGATATTTACCCTGGATTTCCTCAAAGGTTAGCATTCTCTCTCCAGTATACAGGCCTGCCACTCTTCTAACTCCTGATCCCTCCCACAAACCCCACAAACTATCGCTGCTTAAAAACAGAAACAGGCTAGATTTCCAAAGTGCCATATAATAATTAATTTTCGGAATTCCAAGGAGTTTCTAAATATTCTCCCAAACCTGCCAGGCACTTTCCAATATCTTGTAGCGTTTTTTGTTATAATAGCGTTTATTATTGGTTTTGCGTAAGAGTACGCCAGTCGTCTCCTTGCCCAATAACAGCTCAAAGATGGAGGGTGGGTATGTAACCCCTAGTGGAAGGGCAGATGTATTTTGCGCACTATCTAACAAGATGGCCATTTGATTAAAGAGACAACTCCACATATAAAACCTTAAATTAGGAGCCGCTAGCCCTCCCTTATCCAAAGGTAATGAGAGGTATTTCATAGACCGACTGATTTTGCCGTATTGCCAGATAAAATTAGCAAAAGCTGCTTCCAAGGGCCTTAGCACATCCTCACCGACCAACAAGGGGATAGAGCAAAATAAGTACAATATCTTGGGGAACATGGTCATCTTAATGACATTCACTCTGCCTATTAGTGATAGATGTACAGAATTAATTCTTTTTAGCTCTGCAGTAATAGTCTCAAGTACTGGCAGATAGTTATCCTTAACAATTGTATCTACCTTAGCGTTATTCCTAACACCCAGATAAATTGCTGAATCCATATATCTGCCATCCTTCTTTTGAATATTATTTGAGCAGATTATTTGAGTTTTACATTCATTGAGGTGGTAGCCTGAGTATTGTCTGAAGTCTGAGGTGATTTCTAAAAGGGCAGCCATTGCCTGCTCCGGATCTGGTGTTGTTATTGCCAAATCGTCTGCATACGCCATAAGCTTAGTTTCGAAACCATTGCAGACCACAGGATTAATACCCGCACAACCTAGGATCTTCCTAATCAGGGGGTCTATGTATAGGGCAAATAATATTGCAGAGCAAGGGCAACCCCTACGAGTCCCACGAGATATAACTATCTCCTCAGAGCTGTCACCCATTAATTGGACTCTTGCTACAGGGTTAGCATACATAGCCTTTATAGCTCTCAAGATGTTAGAACCAAAGCCCCTCTGCTCCAATATCCCTCACAAATAGCTCCATGTGACCCGATCAAAGGCCTTTTCCACGTCGAGGAGGATCATGGCGATCCGACCCACCACGGCAACCTGGGCATCGAATAACGCGATCGCCCGCCTGATGTGATCAGCAGTGTCGTGCCCCGGTACGAACCCGTGCTGCCATGGCGAGACTAGACCCCCAATGATCCCCTCCAGCCTCTTGGCCAAGACCTTCGAGTATATTTTAGCATCTGCATTTATGAGGGATATTGGGCGATAGGAGCCTGGATCTTCCTTGACCTTCCCCGCCACTGTGATCTATAGTGAATTTACGCTGTGCAACCTGTTGTCGAGTGAAGCATCACTCATTTATGTTGTTATTGTACCTGGGGGAAGGCTACCTCTGTCAAGGTTGCACGCACATGAGTTTAATTTTTGAGGAATAGTTTAATGGTGAAAAAGGTGTGCAAAACTACATCTACACATTGATTATACTCAGTAAAGAAGTACACATTTCTCTATAAGATGCCTCAAGAGCAAAGACACTTTTCACCTGGAAACTCTAAACTACAAAATGTCTCTTCTGTATTCTCTCACAGATGCTGCTGTCAACATTTGGAAATCTCTGGAACACTTATAAAGACCCCAACCAAACCTCTTTGTCCTTTGTGATAATGAGAAAAATGCATCTCTTCTGTCTCCATCTGAGGTTGGGCGGCTAGATGGTAAAAACACCAATCTTCCCACCCAGGAAACCTGGAAGCCCACCACACTACCAGGGACAAAATGATAAAAGGAATGGGGTAAATTGCTGGATCAAATAAGCATCAGTCCCCATGCTCTGGAACCAGACAATATACCTGCATCTGAGGGGTTATAGAATGGGGGCTTAGCCAGATTTTCTGCTTCTCAGGGGGTCACAGAAGTGGAGCTTACCCTTCTTAGACATCCCATATATCAAAAATATGCCCAAGGAAATCTCAATTTCCTCTTACTTACCCTGATGAATGACTGCACTATTCAGGTTCTGGGTCAGCTGACAACCCTACCACCCCTGGGCATTTCTGAAATCTAGAGACCCAAAATAATCCAGGGTAATGTGCCTTGTTTGGATCCTAGCTTGTTTTTTACACAAAATGACCTGCAAAGACCAACGTATGGGAAAACATGAAGCTATTTTTCCCATATTTAAGTGACAGAAATCTCAAGCACTTTCAGCTAATGCCAAAGTCTTACGACTCTCTCTCCCACTTATTCCCCAGCTGAAACACTTACTCTCATGGGCAGATGGTCCTAGCATATGTTACAATTTTTGACTGGTTCCAATCGGAGGCGATAGGCCCCAACACACAGGAGAGGGACTGTTTTTATCAGAAGTGTGGGAATGCTGGAAGATAAGAGTTTTGTAGATATCTGCAGACTCTAAAACTTTCCCTTACTGAATGGTAAGTAAAATGAACGAATTTTGACACACTCTGACAATGGAAGAGCATTCTGGGTCAGAAAACATAGTGGGATCCATGCAAGTCACACCCCTGGACTCCCTAGTGTGTCTAGTTTTCGGACCTATCTGTATTTGGCAGGTTTCCATGGGGAGCGGTCGAGCCCAACACAAAATATTGTGGCTACCCACATCGGCAGAATGGGTCAAATTACAGACAAAAAGTTGGTGTCTTCACATTAGGCTTTAGTGCATTTTCTGCTGCAAGTGATAGGCTTAGCTTCACAAGTAGGGTATCATTTTATCAGGAGATATCTAGGAATACAGAATATTAGAATATTTGTTATTAGCCATTTAATTTCTCTACACTTTTGACACCTAAATGTGCACTAATGTGCAAGAAAGAGCTCAATTTGCAAACTGAATGGGTCCCCCACAGCTCCAGGTTCAAATGAACTAAATATTTTTTTAAAAACACAATGTAAACATTACATATAGAGAGGTCAACAAATGCCTATCAGTTATTGCAGTGGTGCTAAAAAATAGATCAGTGCCTGCCAATTGAAGGCAGGGGCTATCTGAGCTGGGCTATCTGAGCCCAGCCACACAGCAGATGTGCTGTGCTTATCAAAGGTTAGTTTCACTTTATTCCTGATGTTTCTGAAATTCGCACATTCAGGGCCTCAAACCCAAACATAGCAGAGGAAATGGAACATGAGACCAACAGAAGGGGTTGTGTGGCCTGCTCTGCGTTCACAAGTAGGAGAAAGTGCCAGCAACCCCATTCATAACTCCTTTTGCATGGTACAATGGCCCCAGGCTGACCTCTTTACCCATAAGACACTGAGGGGCATATTTACCATACCCTATCGCCACCACAACATCTCCTTTTTAGACGTTGTGGTGACGATATGGGTTTCACCTTATTTACAAGGTAGTCTTAGGCCACTTAATGTGCCTTAAGGCTGCCTTGTAAATAAGGCACCCTTTCAAGCTATACTTAGAGTTAAAGGGGCAGGCAATGGGTGTTGCGGTGGGCATTTAACCCAACACCCATTGATTTTGACACTGTCCCATATTTACAAGGTTGGCATAAATATGGGGCAGGGAAAACCTTGTCTTACCCTGATGCAACGAGGAGAAATGTTTGATTTTTCCTCGTTTTCGCTGTTTCCATGTGTGCTGTGCTGTGCTGCACAATGCAGTACAAAAAGGGGTGGTGATGGACGGAGCATCTGAACCAATCAAACACTCACATCCAGTCAACAGATCTGGGTTTAGTCCATCACCATTCTTTAGCCCACTCTGCCACCCCAGTTCAGACATGGCCATATGCAAATCAGTCTGACCCTGTGCCTCATGGGAACAGTCCAGCCCGAACTGGCAAGCCATGCCTTCCCTGGACCGGATTCTGGCATTACAGCCGTCTTCAGCCAGGCTTGCTTGAATCCAGTGGCAAAGTGAGCAAGGGACACACGTCTGAGCATACCCTGCCAACTTATGGCGAACAAAGCAGTACAAAAGGTGGTGGTGATGGACGGAGCATCTGAACCAATCAAACACTCATACCCAGTCAACAGATGTGGGTTTAGGCCATCACTGTTCTTTAGCCCACTCTGCCACCCCAGTTCAGACTTGGCCATATGCAAATCAGTCTGACCCTGTGCCTCATGGGAACAGTCCAGCCCGAACTGCCAAGCCATGCATTCCCTGGACCGGATTCAAGCTTCCTAGGACTGGTTTCTGGCATTACAGCCGTCTGCAGCCAGGATTGCTTGAATCCAGTGGCAAAGTGAGCAAGGGACTCACGTCTGAGCATACCCTGCCAACTTATGGAGAACAAAGCGGTACAAAAGGGGTGGTGATGGAGGGAGCATCTGAACCAATCAAACACTCACACCCAGTCAACAGATCTGGGTTTAGTCCATCACTGTTCTTTAGCCCACTCTGCCACCCCAGTTCAGACATGGCAATATGCAAATCAGTCTGACCCTGTGCCTCATGGGAACAGTCCAGCTCGAACTGCCAAGCCATGCCTTCCCTAGACCGTATTCAAGCTTCCTAGGACCGCTTTCTGGCATTACAGCCGTCTTCAGCCAGGCTTGCTTGAATCCAGTGGCAAAGTGAGCAAGGGACTCATGTCTGAGCATAGCCTGCCAACTCATGGTGAACAAAGCGGTACAAAAGGGAGGGGTGATGGACGGAGCATCTGAACCAATCAAACACTCACACCCAGTCAACAGATCTGGGTTTAGTCCATCACCGTTATTTAGCCCTCTCTGACACCCCAGTTCAGACATGGCCATATGCAAATCAGTCTGACCCTGTGCCTCATGGGAACAGTCCAGCCCGAACTGGCAAGCCATGCCTTCCCTGGACCGGATTCAAGCTTACTAGGACCGGATTCTGGCATTACAGCCGTCTTCAGCCAGGCTTGCTTGAATCCAGTGGCAAAGTGAGCAAGGGACACACGTCTGAGCATACCCTGCCAACTTATGGCGAACAAAGCAGTACAAAAGGTGGTGGTGATGGAGGGAGCATCTGAACCAATCAAACACTCATACCCAGTCAACAGATGTGGGTTTAGGCCATCACTGTTCTTTAGCCCACTCTGCCACCCCAGTTCAGACATGGCCATATGCAAATCAGTCTGACCCTGTGCCTCATGGGAACAGTCCAGCTCGAACTGCCAAGCCATGCCTTCCCTGGACCGTATTCAAGCTTCCTAGGACCGGTTTCTTGCATTACAGCCGTCTTCAGCCAGGCTTGCTTGAATCCAGTGGCAAAGTGAGCAAGGGACATACGTCTAAGCATACCCTGCCAACTTATGGCAAACAAAGAAATACAAAAGGGGGTGGTGATGGACGGAGCATCTGAACCAATCAAACACTCACACCCAGTCAACAGATCTGGGTTTAGTCCATCACCGTTCTTAAGCCCACTCTGCCATCCCAGTTCAGACATGACCATATGCAAATCAGTCTGACCCTGTGCCACATGGGAACAGTCCAGCCCGAACTACCAAGCCATGCCTTCCCTGGACCAGATTCAAGCTTCCTAGGACCGCCTTCTGGCATTACAGCCGTCTTCAGCCAGGCTTGCTTGAATCCAGTGGCAAAGTGTGCAAGGGACTCCTGTCTGAGCATAACCTGCCAACTCATGGTGAACAAAGCGGTACAAAAGGGAGGGGTGATGGACGGAGCATCTGAACCAATCAAACACTCACACCCAGTCAACAGATCTGGGTTTAGTCCATCACCGTTCTTTAGCCCACTCTGCCACCCCAGTTCAGACATGGCCATATGCAAATCAGTCTGACCCTGTGCCTCATGGGAACTGTCCAGCCCGAACTGCCAAGCCATGCCTTCCCTGGACCGGATTCAAGCTTCCTAGGACCGGTTTCTGGCATTACAGCCGTCTTCAGTCAGGCTTGCTTGAATCCAGTGGCAAAGTGAGCAGGGGACTCACAACTGAGCAAACCATGCCAATTTATGGTGAACAAAGCGATACAAAAGGGGGTGGTGATGGACGGAGCATCTGAACCAATCAAACACTCACACCCAGTCAACAGATCTGGGTTTAGTCCATCACCGTTCTTAAGCCCACTCTGCCATCCCAGTTCAGACATGACTATATGCAAATCAGTCTGACCCTGTGCCTCATGGGAACAGTCCAGCCCGAACTGCCAAGCCATGCCTTCCCTGGACCAGATTCAAGCTTCCTAGGACCGCTTTCTGGCATTACAGCCGTCTTCAGCCAGGCTTGCTTGAATCCAGTGGCAAAGTGAGCAAGGGACTCATGTCTGAGCATAGCCTGCCAACTCATGGTGAACAAAGCGGTACAAAAGGGAGGGGTGATGGACGGAGCATCTGAACCAATCAAACACTCACACCCAGTCAACAGATCTGGGTTTAGTCCATCACCGTTCTTTAGCCCACTCTGCCACCCCAGTTCAGACATGGCCATATGCAAATCAGTCTGACCCTGTGCCTCATGGGAACAGTCCAGCCCGAACTGCCAAGCCATGCCTTCCCTGGACCGGATTCAAGCTTCCTGGGACAGGTTTCTGGCACCCTTTCATGCTATACCTCGCGTGAAAGGGGCAGGCAATGGGTTTTGCGGTGGGCATTTCACCGCAACACCCATTGATTTTGACACTGCCCCATATTTACAAGGTTGGCATAAATATGGGGAAGTGCCAAAAGCAAGACCAGGGAAAACCTTGTCTTACCCTCACGCAACGAGGAGAAATGTTTGATTTCTCCTCATCTTTGCTGTTTCCATGTGTGCTCTGCTGTGCTGCACAATGCGGTACAAAAGGGGGTGGTGATGGACGAAGCATCTGAATCAATCAATCCCTCACACCCAGTCAAAAGATCTGGGTTAAATCCATCACCGTTCTTTAGCCCACCCTGCCACCCCAGTTCAGACATGGCTATATGCTAATCAGTCTGACCCTGTGCCTCATGGGAACAGTCCAGCCCAAACTGCCAAGCCATGCCTTCCCTGGACCAGATTCAAGCTTCTTAGGACCGCTTTCTGGCATTACAGCCATCTTCAGCCAGGCTTGCTTTAATCCAGTGGCAAAGTGAGCAAGGGACTCATGTCTGAGCATAGCCTGCCAACTCATGGTGAACAAAGCGGTACAAAAGGGAGGGGTGATGGACGGAGCATCTGAACCAATCAAACACTCACACCCAGTCAACAGATCTGGGATTAGTCCATCACCGTTCTTTAGCCCACTCTGCCACCCCAGTTCAGACATGGCCATATGCAAATCAGTCTGACCCTGTGCCTCATGGGAACTGTCCAGCCCGAACTGCCAAGCCATGCCTTCCCTGGACCGGATTCAAGCTTCCTAGGACCGGTTTCTGGCATTACAGCCGTCTTCAGCCAGGCTTGCTTGAATCCAGTGGCAAAGTGAGCAAGGGACTCACAACTGAGCAAACCCTGCCAATTTATGGTGAACAAAGCGATACAAAAGGGGGTGGTGATGGACGGAGCATCTGAACCAATCAAACACTCACACCCAGTCAACAGATCTGGCTTTAGTCCATCACCGTTCTTTAGCCCACTTTGCCACCCCAGTTCAGACATGGCCATATGCAAATCAGTCTGACCCTGTGCCTCATGGGAACAGTCCAGCCCGAACTGCCAAGCCATGCCTTCCTTGGACCGGATTCAAGCTTCCTGGGACAGGTTTCTGGCACCCTTTCATGCTATACCTGGCATGAAAGGGGCAGGCAATGGGTTTTGCGGTGGGCATTTCACCGCAACACCCATTGATTTTGACACTGCCCCATATTTACAAGGTTGGCATAAATATGGGGAAGTGCCAAAAGCAAGACCAGGGAAAACCTTGTCTTACCCTCACGCAACGAGGAGAAATGTTTGATTTCTCCTCGTTTTTGCTGTTTCCATGTGTGCTGTGCTGTGCTGCACAATGCGGTACAAAAGGGGGTGGTGATGGACGGAGCATCTGAATCAATCAATCACTCACACCCAGTCAAAAGATCTGGGTTAAATCCATCACCGTTCTTTAGCCCACTCTGCCACCCCAGTTCAGACATGGCTATATGCAAATCAGTCTGACCCTGTGCCTCATGGGAACAGTCCAGCCCGAACTGCCAAGCCATGTCTTCCCTGGACCGGAAACAAGCTTCCGAGGACCGGTTTCTGGCATTCCAGCCGTCTTCAGCCCGGCTTGCTTGAATCCAGTGGCAAAGTGAGCAAGGGACTCACGTCTGAGCATACCCTGCCACACTTAGGGCGGCCAAAAGCGGTACAAAAGGGGGTGGTGATGGACGGAGCATCTGAATCAATCAAACACTCACACCCAGTCAAAAGATCTGGGTTAAATCCATCACCGTTCTTTAGCCCACTCTGCCACCCCAGTTCAGACATGGCTATATGCAAATCAGTCTGACCCTGTGCCTCATGGGAACAGTCCAGCCCGAACTGCCAAGCCATGTCTTCCCTGGACCGGAAACAAGCTTCCGAGGACCGGTTTCTGGCATTCCAGCCGTCTTCAGCCCGGCTTGCTTGAATCCAGTGGCAAAGTGAGCAAGGGACTCATGTCTGAGCATACCCTGCCACACTTAGGGGGGCCAAAAGCGGTACAAAAGGGGGTGGTGATGGACGGAGCATAATGCAGCACACATAGAAAGAGCAAAAGGTAATTGATTGTGTATGTGCAGGAAGTTTTCCCTTTAAGCTGCACACATAGATGTTACAAAACACCATTTCAGATTGTTTATGTGCAGGAAGGGACACCTTCCTGCACATTAACAATCTTCCCCTGCAACGCATGTGTCTGTGTTGGGGCAAGGTGACTAAATTAGTGCCAGCGCAGAGGGTAATGCAGGGCTGCACCTTATCTTTGTAAGATATGTGCAGTCCTGTGTTTCAGTAGTGGAGGATCGTGGCGTTAAGCCATGGAGGCTAATGGAGTGCTCCGTCACTTCTTTTGTAAATATGCCCCTTTTTATCTAGGCGCTATGTTACTGTTTGTGGCCAGAACTCTGGCCCAGAGGGTGGTAGAGACTTCTGGTTTTCCTTGTTTATCTTAGCTTTATGTTTGGTATATTTTTATCGTGTGTGTAGTAAAGGACTTTTCTTTTATGAAGTAAAGCACTGACTGTACATTGACTCACTAGCTGGTATTCTGGTGCAAACTGTAGTCTGAATGTCTAACCCACCTCACCTCTTCAAGTAAGCCTTTGACTGCCCAGTCTCGCTGCCCTGACCGATTCAAGCGCTGTAGAGAAGTACTTGGTTATCCAGTTTGGGTTCCAGCACTACTGTCGCCCAGAACAACAGTGGCAAACAGCTCCAATTCATGCAACTGAGGCCTATTAACCCCTGACTGCCTGAGTGCCCTAGGAACCCGATCATCACACACTTTTTTTTTTAAATATGTTTATTGTGTTTTCCTCAACAATACAAAAACAAATAAATAACATAGGGGATCACATAGGTCTTTACACTACAGCATTCATCAGTCCATTTTGTACAATAGATCATCATCAAAACTCATACACTACTCTACGCGTCAGTTGATGAGGTATGACAGTATGCTTGAATTAGAAAATCAGCTAGAAGTGTGTGCAGCCAAATAACTGGTCAGATATTGCCAATAGTCCTTGGGTCGGGATTTCGCAGGTAGTTCTTCCTCATACGTGAGGAGGGTATCCTGGCAGTAAGCAAAGTCACAAAGCCACTTTTTCTTAGTGGGGACATTTTTGCTTTCCCAGCATAAAGAGAGTCGTCGTTTGGCTAACAGCAGAGCAATTAGAGAGAATTTACGTTTCTGAACCCGTACATTCTCCAATATACCTAACAGACAAGTACGAACATTGCAGTCAATATCAGTTTCTACCATTTCGGACACCACCAATGCTATATCCACCCAATCGGCCTTTATTTGCAAACAATTCCACGCTAAATGTATCACACACCTTTATTGCTCATTCAACTTCAAAACTCCAGCATGGTTATTGTGTGGATGCTGCAGCACCTCCTGAACCCCTACCTCCAGCACATTTTATTAAAGGCTGAATAAGGGAAGAAGCAGGAAGTTCTGGGAGCTGAACGGAAATTGTAAATGAAAAAAGTAGGTGGGAAATGAGACGTTAGAAGATGCTTGGGACTGAGATAGGTAGAATTGAATAAATCAAGTGTGATAGGAGTCTGAAAATAAGAAAGATGAGTAAAGGGGGAGGTAGATGGGAAACTGTGGATGCAAAAGCAAGCCACCTGCAGGGGCAAAGAAGGTGGTTAAAGTGGTGAGAGAATTAGAGGAGTAAAGCTGGAAGTAAGAAATGAATTGAAGAGAGATGTATTTAGTGGTCAAAGGTAGGATTTAATGTGAAAGAGAGTGTGGATTGTTTAGAAATTAAAGAACATGAGGTGTGCTAGTTGAAGGGAAATATAATTGGGGAAGAATGACCGGTAGAGTGGGAGTGAAACTGGGAAAGATAGTGGTGAGTGAATGAGAGTTGGCTGTAAGCAGCAAATTAGAATAGATAGAGTGAAGTAATGAGAGACTGAGCTGCATAGACGCCCAGGAGAAATAGAGTAGAGGGCAAAATTCTCAGAAAAAGAAGGGGCGATGTGAAGGAACATGGCAGGGGCGTGAGAACGAGAGATAAAAATTTGAGGGTGAAAAGGAAACTTAAGGAAAAGGATGTAACCGGAGAACAGAAGTGGAGTTAAAAGAGAAAATGAAGAAAACTTTGAAAGATTGAAATAAGATTGACAGAGGTAGAAGACAGTAATGCAAGCAAGAGAAGGTTTAAATATGTTGGTGAGTGGCGCAGAATGAGAGATTTGCGGCCACATGCATCAAAGTCCGGTTTTGCGATTCCTTATTTGCGATTTTTATGGAATCGCAAATAAGGAATCGCAAAATGGGATGCATGATTTAAATCGCATAATATTTGCGATTCGGTAAAAATCGCAATTTTTACCGAATCGCAAATATTATGCGAATTCTCATTTGCGATTTCGCAATTCCCATTGATTCCTATGGGCGAAAAGGCCCATAGGAATCAATGGGAAGGCATTGACATTTTGTGAATTTCAATTAGCGATTCGCAAAATGTTAATGCATTTCATGGGTGCAGGCGGGGGTCCAAAGGACCCCCCCCTGCACCCCTGAAATGTATTTTGAAGTGCATGTTTCACACACACATGTCCTAAGGACATGTGTGTCTGTAACATGACAGTGTTTTAAAATGCAATTTTGAGCATTCTAATACATTTTTGCAAATTACCACGAGGTTCACCCTCGTGGTAATTTGCACCCCCTAATTGCGAATTCCCAACTTTAAAAGTAATCATGCACTGCTTTTAAGGAATCGCAAATTTGAGATTCCGTAAAAGCAATCGCATTTTTGGAAGCGCTAAAAATAGCAATTTTTCCAAAAATGTTTGATGCATCCCAAAAACCTATTTAGGAATCGCAAACGGCCGAATTTACCGATTCGCACCGTTTGCACTTCCTAAATAGGTTGATGCAGGTGGCCGTTGGTGATGTGTTTGAAGCAAAAAATGTGATGAAAGAATGAGAGCTAAATATGAGAGCAGACTCAGTAAGTTGGGATCAAGAAATATGAAAGAAAGAAATGACCAGTAACAAGGTCTGTTGACGCATTGCAAAGTGAATTTTCAATAGCACAAAGGCACCACTTTGTGCTCTGTCATCTTTAATATGTTTGTATCCCTATGACTGGGCTCTGGGATCCATCCATATCACCGACCATTTCTCCTTTTGGTGCTCCTTTAAACCCATTTTGTAAATCATTAACACCAATTTTTTAAACTTCTTTTTATTGAAGCACAGCACAGTTCTCACAGGACATATTTACCCCTTCTATGCGGGGCTAATTCCCCCACGATGCGGGGGCCGTGCCCGGAGCCGCGGTGTTCGCGACGAGCAGAGCTCGTCATGCTGCACAGTGGAGCTGTGCTCATGATGAGCTGAGCTTGTCACGACTTCACCCACTCCTGTGGGACGTCCGCATAGGAGGGGAATTAGCCCCGTGTGGGTGTTCCGCGGCATGTTACGCGGCAGTTATGACAAGCTCAGCTCGTCATGAGCACAGCTCCACGGTAAGCGCAGATGGGGTTTGGTTTACAGTATGCCACTAAGGGCTGATCATTAAAGTTACCTCACAGCAGTCTATTTGAGAGTCTCTACTCTCATCTCCATAGTTCATCAGTGGGTGCATATTAGCTATGTGGTACTTAAAGTCTTTCACGCCCAGGAGAGATATGCGCAGCAATATTCATTTATAGTTAGAATGAGAAACTATTAACAAAAAGAACAAAACCTTGGCAGCGACTAGCAACAGAACTCCATCGCATAGGCAATGTGTACATGTCTTCTAGAGCAGGCTATTTAACGGCCATTGTTATTAATCCACTAAAACAGAGGGGTGATCAGTACTACTCTCTGGTGAAGGCTATTTCTATATGTGGTGTGTGAACTGTTTTCAGGTGCTCAGTTTGGTGCGGGGGTGATATGATTTAACGGCTGTGTTGCGCCCTCCTTCCGCTCATTTGGGTCATCTGTCTACTGCAATCCCCCCAGCGGTAACTGGACATAATATCGACTACATAATATCGAATGGACAAAATATCGAGGTAAAAATATCGACATTACCAAAATATCGACTGCAGAAATATCGTTGGACAAAATATCGACTTTAAAAATGACAATAAAATATCGTTTACAAAAATATCGACTCAAAAATATCGACCAGACAAAATATCGATAAATAGTCAAAGTAAAAAATATCGAGAATAAGTAGAAAAAATGTTTAAAAAAATATATATATATTAATAAAAATATAAATTGTAGTTAATGTTTAGGAGCGGGTTGTGGGTTTATAGGGGAATAGGGTGGGAAGTAATTTAATAATAATGAATTAATTAATATATGTTTGTTAATTTGTTTAATTAGTTTTTAATTGGTAATTAATTAATATTAATTAGTTAATATTTTAATATTTTTTGCATATTTTTTAATTAATTGGTAATTAATTAATATTAATTAGTTAATTATTTTATTATTTTTTGCATATTTTTTTGATTAATTAATTGGTAATTAATGAATTTAATTTAGTTAATTACATTAATTGGAGTAATTTTATTATTATATATAATTTTTTGTTAATGTTAATTATTTAATTGGAAATAGACAATATTAATTAATAAATTCTATTAATTACAGGTAATGTGCTAATATATTTACTTTTTTGTTATTGTTAATTATTATTTATTTGTTAATTAAATATTAATCTTTAATGTTGTGTAAAGGAGTATTTTTAGGGTTCAGGGTCAGTTTTAAAATCTTTGTTAAAGGGGTATTTTTTTGGGTTCAGGGTCAGTTTTCAGATTTTGGGTAAAGGGGTATTTTGGGGTTCTGGGTCAGTTTTCAGTTTGTGGCTTAAGGGTTTTTTTAAGGGTTCAGGGTCAGTTTTTATTTATTGGTTAAAGGTGTATTTTTTTGGGTTCAGGGTCAGTTTTCAGTTTGTGGGTTAAGGGGTTTTTTAAAGAGTTCAGGGTCAGTTTTCAGTTTTTTTAGGGTCAAGGTGTATTTTTTGGGTTTAGGGTCAGTTTTATGTTTGTGGGTAAAGGGGTTTTTAAAGGGTTCAGGGTCAGTTTTCAGTTTGTGGGTAAAGGGGTATTTAGAGGGTTCAGGGTCAGTTTTCAGTTCTTGGGTGAAGGGGTATTTTTTGGGTTGAGGGTCAGTTTTCAGTTTGTGGGTTAAGGGGTTTTTTAAGGGTTCAGGGTCAGTTTTCAGTTCTTGGGTAAAGGTGTATTTTTTGGGATCAGGCTCAGTTTTCAGTTTGTGGGTAAAGGGGTATTTATAGGGTTTAGGGTCAGTTTTCAGTTTGTGGGTAAAGGGGTATTTATAGGGTTCAGGGTCAGTTTTCAGTTGTTGGGTAAAGGGGTATTTTTTGGGTTGAGGGTCAGTTTTCAGTTTGTGGGTTAAGGGTTTTTTTAAGGGTTCAGGGTCAGTTTTCAGTTCTTGGGTAAAGGTGTATTTTTTGGGATCAGGTTCAGTTTTCAGTTTGTGAGTAAAGGGGTATTTGTAGGGTTCAGGGTCGGTTTTCAGTTTGTGGATAAAGGGGTATTTGTAGGGTTCTGGGTAAGTTTTCTGTTCTTGGGTAAAGGGGTATGCTTTGGGGTTCAGGGTCAGTTTTTAGTTTTGGGGTTAAGGGGTATTTTTATGGTTCTGGGTCAGTTTTCAGTTTTTGAGTAAAGGGGTATTTTTTGGGTTCAGGGTCAGTTTTGGGTTTTTGGCTGAAGGGGTATTTTTAGTGTTCAGGGACAGTTTTGGATGTTTGGGGTACAGGCGTACAGGGTAAAAAAAAAACATTAAAGCTATTACATGAAATTACAAAAAAATATTACATTACATTATTAAGTTTTATATTTATCTACAAAATATATGTATTAGCACCTTCCCAGAAAGTAGCTAGATTGGAGTTGGAATAGTAATTATTAATTGGTTAGTGTCCAGAACCATATCTGATATTAGCTACACTGGAGTTGGATTAGTAATTAATCATTGGTCAGTGTCCACCACATTTACTGATATTAGCTTGACTGGAGTAGAAATAGTAAATAATTATTGGTCAGTGTCCCGCACCTTCAATGATATTAGCTTGACTGGAGTAGCAATAGGACATATTACATTGGTCAGTGTCCAGCACATTTGCATACATTTTTACCATACTGTCTTATAATATTACAAAATAATGCAACATGGATGTTTTCAAAAAACTTTATTAACCATTTTTGAAATTTTTATTGTGTACTACTATACAATCACAAACAAAAATAACATAACATTATTTTGACTTTTAGTATTCGCAGAATAACACATTATCATTTAGATACATGTTGTCAATTATAAAAACAAATTAGTTAACAACATTATTTCAGTAAATATAAAATATTCCCATCATTAACTTTGAGTTACAAGTATTTATATTGAAATAAATAAAAAACTCTTTTTTTTTAAATTTCTTCCATTAATATTTAATAATGTTAATATTAAATATTAATATTATTAAATATATATTTTTAACATTTTTAATTTTATCAAGTAACATGACTATTATTACATTTGTTCAAGAAATTGAAATACAAATTAAAACATTTGTTGTTACATATTTCAGACAATGATGTTTTTAAATGAAACATATAAATATATTATGTTGTAAACTTTATAACAGTATAGGGGAACAATATGTTTAATAATAATATCTGGTATTGCCAAAATATTATTTATGCAATTATATACTTTTTTTAAAGTTAGAAATTATTATATAACATTTTGTAATAATTAATAAAAATAATAACAAATTTATTTATTATTATTAGTATTAATTAATAAACATAATCATTCTTTTATTATTTTCAGAAAAACATACATTCAGAGATAAAAAAAATACATTATTTCTGGGCATTGTTTATATATTAAATGGTTATAATTTTGATATTAATAACAATAAATAAGTTATATTATTTATTATTATTTATTATTACCATAAACAATTATAATGTTTACTTAAAAAGAAACACAAACGTATTCCTATAAATGTACACAATACCAAAATATTTACATCTTTTATTCCAAGTCTTAATTTATTTTTTAATATTATTAATATATAATAATTATTATATATTAATTTATATTAAATATATTTCTATTTCTTAAATATGTTAAATTATAATGAGTACAGTGTATTAATTTGAAAAATTAAAAATGTGTATGTATTATATTTTTTAACTATAACATTGTATTGTCTATGATACTTTTACAAAAATGGTTTAAGGGGACTACTTTTTTACCGCGTAAGGTTATTGCGCTCCATTCTGGACTGGAGAAGCTTGCGGTTGGGAGTTGCTTCGCGTGGAGAGAGGTAAGGTTATTTTTACATACAAATTATAAGTAAGTGGTCATGTTTGAGGGTATAATCGAACTTTGTAGTGTTTTTTGGTGTATGTATGAATTGTTTAAGTAGCGTTTTGGTGAAATGTTTTCGTTATAGATGCGTCGCGAATTTTTTACTTCTAGTGTTATTTTAAGTGTTCGGAAATGTCTTCTTACATGTTTACTGTTAATTGTGAGTGTATTTACAAATGTTATGGCCTATTTGTGGGTGGGTTTCGTTATGTCTGTTATTTTACAGGCTCCGGTTCCTCGCATGAAAACTACATGGAAGGAAGCGTGTTTTTTTCCGGAGAAACTAATGTTTGACTTATTATGGTTATATTTTGACATTTATCTCCTATTTTTCGTGTTTGCCAGGAGCGGTTTTTACTCATTTTCAACATTTTTCGGGTTTTTGGAGGGTTTCGAATTGGATTGATACATTGATATGCGTGACCGTTTTTTAAACGTTGTGTGTATATCACTTTAAATACTAAAGTGTCCACACTACTGTTTTCGGGATTTCCTGGAGCGTTTTTTTAATTTTTTTACTTTATTTTCGGGTTTTTGAGGGTTTTCCATATTGGAATTGTCCTATATTGGATTGGATTGTATGGATTGCATTTTGCTTGATTGCGTCTTTTTCATCTACAAAAATTGTAAGTATTTAAATTACAATTTTTCTTGGGTGGGAAATGTCGATTTTTATGTAATGTGTATGTTATGTAATTATAAACATTGCATATTTGTTAAGAATTTTTTTTCCAAATTTTGATAAGTTTGTTAAACAAATATGTATTATTTATAATTGATTACAAATGTTTATGAACTGTAATTTTACCATTATTGTAAGAAGACATTAGTATATTTTGTTGACATTTTTATAGTAGACTTTTAGCTATTATTGACAGGTATTCTAATCCTCTAGTTGTAGGGTATCATGTGACTTGACTTTGCAGTAGTCGGAACATTTCTTTAGTTTGTTTAGTGAGTTTTGGACCAATTTGGGACACAGATTGTTCCATTCTTAGTTCCTGATAGCTTTGTTCTTTTTTCAAAGCTTCTAGAAGGTTATGGAATGTGGGTTTGCCTCTGCTTGTGGTTGCTTGGAAAGCATTATGCCACCCTTCTACACTGTTGTTTGTTTTAGCCTCTTGGTTTAAAGTCCTAAGATAGACATTCCACCAAGGGATTTGGAATTTGGGTTGGTGTCGATGTCCAGATCTGTGCAACCTTCCCACCCAAGTATCTTCGAAATAGTCCAGTAATGGGGTTAGTTTATCTTCATTCCTCTTGTAATATGTGCTGTCAAATAATAAATTGTAGTGTTCCTCTACATCTGTAACAGGAACGTAGGCCAGGGCTATCAATTTTGTTACTTGATAGGCAAAGGTGCTATCTGTTGAGTACAGTATACTTAGAGTTGATTTTTGGAGATGCCTCCATATGCTCTGATTAAAATGATAATAGCAACCCTGGATTGCTGTGTGGGGAAATGTTCTCAAAATGCTATTAATCATAGCTAATTCGAAATCAATAATTATTTTTTCAGGAAAATAATTATTGATTTCAGTTTTGAGAACATTTAATATTTCTGTATAAGTGTTTTGCTGTTTGTTGGGTAGCAAACAGTAAATGAAAGGTATGTTAGAGTTATGGTATAAACCGTGGATGGAATACAGTTGATAAAAAGGTTTTGGGCATGGTTTAAATGTTCCATCCATCATCCATTGGGGACACTGTTGGATTTTTCTTAAATTACTTGCAGTTGCAAACATAATGATTCTGTTTGTACTGCTTTCATTGTCAAAAAGGATAAATTTGTCTTTATTGTGTGTGATGGCCATTTCTGGTGAAATAATAATTTCCTCAAAAGTAGTTGGGTTGGGTTGGGTTGTGCTAGTGAGTCTTTTAGTGCGTGCAACATGCGTTTCAGGGAGTCAATAGAGGGTAGTTGACCTGAAGCATGGGCTGGGACTTTTACCAGTTCTTCTTTAAGGATTTGTGTGGTTGGTTTATCACTTTGTGTGCTAGCAGTTTTAATACTTTCTAAAGCATCTCTTATTTCAATTTCTGTGACATTTGGGGGATGATTGTGTTCCCTGGAAAATAACACATTAGTTTCAGTAGTAGCCCTCCCATAACATTTGTTGGAGTAATATTTGGTACACTTCCAAAAAACCTTTCTACCACTTTGCCTTTCCAGATTATACACATAACCCATATAACATAATAGTAATTTATTTTTCTGTGACATAACAAATTCTGCACCTTCAGTCATTTTGATTTACTTGTTCTAGGAAAGAGTAGAAAGAAACAAAATCAAAACACATATATTTCACTTTGTGGTGCAAACATCATTAATGATGTATTTATACTTACAGTTACTAAAAGTAGTAATCACAAATGCAGAACTGTATTTTGAAGGATATTCTTGTATGTATTTCTTTATTTACTGTTGGTATGAAAATATAGAAATGCCAAGTTAATGTTTACACATAACAAACGTTTTTCCTACAAAAAAGCAGTTGTCAATTTTGCTTAGTTGTACATTTGATGTAAACATTACATATACTTACTTGTTTAAATAGTAGACTTGTAGTAATTGGTGGAGTACATCAAGGTAGTAAAGTTCAGATCTGTAGAGAAGATAGAAGAAATAAATGAAAATTATTATAATTAATATTTTGAACCGTTGGGAAATGGGAAATATTTAAAAGTATACTAACTTCTAAATAAGTCGTTTTCTTTGCTGTAGGCAGAATAGCTGTATGATGTATTCAGAATATCTGTAGAGGAAATATAAAATATATAACATGTTGTTAAGAACATAGTTTGCGTTATTTTCAGCAGTTTTAGACAAATTACAAGTATACTTACATTTTTTACAAGGGTAGTCTTGTCTTTTGGTATAGTTTGTGTTTGATGTTTTTATAGGATCTGTAGAATAGATGTATGATGTATTCAGAATATCTGTAGAGGAAATTAAAAATATATAACATGGTGTTAAGAATATAGTTAGCGTTTTTTTCAGCAGTTTTAGACAAATTACAAGTATACTTACATTTTTTACAAGGGTAGTCTTGTCTTTTGGTATAGTTGATGTTGGATGTTTTATATGATCTGTAGGGAAGATGTAATATGCAAGATATGTTGCTTAGAAATTTGCAATTATAAAATCGGGTGTTTAATAACAAAAACATTTATACTTACATGTTTAATTAGTGTAGTTTTATCCTTTTTTGTGTAGAAATAGGAAAATCTCAGTATATCTGTAAATATAATGTTTAAAATAAAGAAATAATCTTGTGAAATAGTGTTTAAAAACAGCAGTTGGTGTATAACAGAGCATTAATATATACTTACAATCTGATTTTCCAATTGAAGAAATATGACCATGTAATAGGAATTGTTTTGGAGTAGTTTCTATCAGAAATGTAGGAAGAGATTGAAATAAAATAAGTGCAAGAGTTAGGAGATGTAAGTAAAATAGTACACTTCTAATTTAGATTTCTAAATAATGCAGTGTTACTTACTTGAATAATTAGCTAGTGAGCTGGATCTTTAAAGATGTTTCTTCAGGAACAAAATCTTCAGAGTGTTGGCATCTACTTTCCATAGAGTTAGCAGCAACAAATGGTAGAATGCATGTATCCCTTTTATAGTATGTGTATTTTGTGTGCTTTGATTTGATTGGTTGTAGGATGTAATGAAGCATTGTATAGGCTAGTTTGAATTTTTTTTTGTTAATTGGTGTGTTTGTTGATGTGAGAATGGTGGTATGTGGTGATTGCCGCATTAAAGCAGGTTAGTTGTTAAATGAAATTGATTTTTAAGTGAAAATAAGTAATGAAAAAGTTTGTTAAATGCAAAGAATATTTAGAAAATGATATAACGCATGTAATAGAATGTATAGCAAATGTTGATAAATAGGAATTTTATAAAAGTAACAGGTATTATATGTAAAATGTATTTTGTATAGAGCAATGACTTTTATTGATGATTAATATGGTATTTTAGACATGAAAGGGTACAAAAATGAACTCAATATTTTTTTTTTAACGATATTTTAGTAGTCTATATTTTTTTAGTCGATATTTTTGTAGTGTTAGGGCTAATTTCATGTACAACGATATATTTGTAGTCGATATTTATTAAAGCGATATTTATGTACTCGATATTGTAAATACTCGATATTTTTTACTCGATATTTTTGTACTTTGTGTAATAAGTATAGAAAGTCGATATTTTTGTTGTCGATAATTTGTCAACGATATTTTAGCAAGTCGATAATTTGACCGTCGATAATATTTCAGTGATCCCCCTCCAGCATCCGCCCCCAGTCTTCTGAATCATGCTCTGCATTCTCCTCCACCACACGTACTGCTCGCAGACGCCCCCCGCCCCCCCCCCACACACTCTTACACGTCTGCCCTCCATCTGTCTAATCTAGGGGGGATCGTTTGGGCCCAATGTATTGCAATACCCCTTTTCGCCAGGACTAAGCCTAGGAGTGCAAATGTGTGTCTTATGCAAGTTCCCTTTTTTGGTGTCGGGAGTACTCTTAGCAGGCAAGGCTTAATTTGATGCCTCTATTCAAACCACTGTGGCTGTGCGTAGCACCTGGATCACTTGATTCCAATGTGGTTGTAGATAGACGCAGGCCCAGGTAATATCTATAAATGTTGTACGATCTGCACCGCATCAGGGGCATGCCGAAGGGTGTATTATTGGCTACCTCTGGGACCTGCGTTAGACGCTCTTGTCCACTCGCCTTCGGTAAGCAGGACCGGTCAATCCGTTGTCCATCTATCCTTTGTCATGGAAATCTCAACTGTGCAGTCCTCCTTTAGAGCTTTATAGATGTGTCAAATTAGCCCTCTAGTAGACTCCAGATCAAGAAATAATGCAAACTTGTCTGACTCTACCAGCCAGGGTTTGATTGGGATTAAAAATCGGCCCGGGGAACGCAAATAAAAATTGGCCCACATTTGCATATTGCCTTGCAAAACACTCCTTCAGCGAAATTTTATTTAAAATAAGGGGGGTGTTTAAAAATAAACGCACAGATTAGCTTACAGTGGTGAAACATTTGAAAACAAGTGAGGCCACTTTAGCTCAGGCCCCCTGCCCCGCTCAATATGCACACAATATTTTGCCGGCCCAGCGAGAGAATTGGAGTGACACCTCTGCCGTTAATAAGAGGGAAGTAATGGACGCCCGTTTACCTCCAGAAAGGCCCCTCAGGCACCATTGAACAATACAGGAACAGCACAAGTCGGCCCCCCAGACTGCTAAAAAAAAGCAGCCCACAGCAGGAACTGGACACCGGCCCTTCGGGCATTGCCCGAGTGCCCTCGTTACCAATCCAACGCTGCTACCAGCTCGTCTGGGAATGAGATCCATATTTCGCGGACTGTGCGTGACATTTTTGCATGTTGCAGGAAGTGGCCTTCTGGGACTTGGAATCACTCTTTCGCCTCGTCAAAGGACAAGAAAGTCCTGTTCATGTACAGATCTCCAACTGTCGTGCAGCCCCCATCATACCACTTTGTGATATCCATGACTGACTGAATTTGGTGAAAACCTATAGCCATTGTGGTGGGAGTGAATTTGCATATGGTTCCCACGGATAACCTGCATGATGGCTTGCTCCCAAGCCTCCTTTACTTGCCGGATTATGTCTGGGCATTCCCTGGGGGACTGTCTACCCATCATGAGATATCTTGGCAAGTCTGTCCTGCTACACCAGTCTACCAGTAGCACTTTTTCTGTGTTATGACCGTCAAAGCACCACTGTGCAGCATATTGTAGCAACCCCGCAAAGTAGTAGAGTCTGAAACCCGAGAGTGCTAGGCCCCCTGAGTCCACGTCTAATTTAAGTATGTCAAACTTTACCCTACTGTGTCCTCCAGCCCACACTAACGAGACCAGTAAACTGTTCAAGATATCGAAAGTGCATTTTGGGATGCTACAGAAAGTATTACGAAGTGCATAAAGGCAACGGGGAAGCATGGACATCCTCGCCAGGGCCACCCACCCAATAACCGAAAGGGGGTGTCTGTTCCAATACCAGATCAAAGATCATTTTTACATGCCCTGATGTCTCCCTGACAACAGAACGTGTTGATTTCCTTGAAGCTAATTGTATCACTGACAATTCTGCAAACAACTTAGGGGAAGGTTGAAAGGGTGAGGTGCTTGAAAACAGAATGTGGCAGTTTGATTGTAAATGCTGCCTCTTCACTGTACATTCCCAGGAGGGAGGGGCTAAGGTTTCCTTATCGTTATGACACAGTGGGCAACGGCAAGTTAAGAGTTGTACAAAAATGAGTCATAAACTCAGTATCATGGGCACATTTAAAAAACGGCATACCTTACCTACATACCTGTCACATGTATTACATAGTGCATGAGTGGCGTGCACAAGCACAACTTGTTGGTTGTGCTTGTATCACTCACTTGTGCTCCGAACATTCAAATAATGCGGCATAATTGTGACCCCAAGAAATGAGCGCAACATGTTATGCACACACATGTCTACGTTTTATAGTTTGCAGATGGCGCATAACTGTGAGGGCAGGCTCGTGGAATGTAATCTTTCAAAATGTGGGGAAGGTTATATAGAGCGGGGAGGTTGACGATTACTGCATTTATCGTTTGACATGGACTTGACCAACTTGTCATGTACTTGTTAATAAAGAGTATCATTATCATTTACTCACAATGGCTATGCGGATCATTTCAACAAGTGTGGGTCTTTCTTTTTTTTTATTTCAAAGATTTTATTAGAAAAATGTTTACATACACAGTACAGAGATAGTGAAGGCAATACTGGTCTTGTTATAGCGTCGTCCGTTGCAGTTAGTATACACAAGATATGATGGGACGCTTATATGTTGAGTATGCATAATCGTCCTATGACATTTGCAGCATTTAATGTTCTTGTGCGTTGCCTTCGTGAGCAGGAAAAGAAAAGTGTGAGATGAGAGAAAAGTGGGAGAAAAGGGAAGAGGAAAGGGCGGACGTGGAGATAGGTATTTTAGTTAGCGGCCATGATTGCAGAGCTTGTGATGGGAGGCATCTGGGTGAGGGAATTTCAGGACGTGTGGGATGTTTAAGGTGGTTTGTGCGAGTCCAGGTAGTTGTCCAGGGTATGCCACATCTCGCCCTTTGAGCGGCCTTGGGGTGAGTGTTTTAGTGTTATGTTGTCCACTCCCCTTAGGAAAGTGATCCAATTGAACCAACTTTTGAAGGAAGCTTTCCCTGTGTCCTTCCAATTGGAAAGGATAGTTTTAGCTGCAGCTGTAAGCAGGAGGTCAATCAGGCTGCTATCGTTTTTAGACTGGATTTCTGGAGCCATGAATGCAGTGACTACATTGAGGAGGTCTGGTTGTGGTTTGTACCCCGTTACGTTCTGTATAAATTCCCCTACCCTTCCCCAGAATTACTTCACTTTGGAGCAGTGAATGATAATGTGTGCTAAGTCTCCTTTTTGCTTGTGGCAGTTCCAACAGAGGTCGTTGTTGCTGAGCCCAACAGCCGCCAGGCGAGCTGGGGTCCAGAACGATCTATGTAGGAGCCAGTATTTGGTTTGTGCTAGGATTGGGGTGACTTTGTTTCTAGCTGCTGATGTCCAAAGGTGTGCCTTTTCTTTATCGCTAAAGTGTCTGGTGTACAGGGTTTCCCAATAGTCTATCGTTTTGGCATTTAATCTTGTTGTCTTTGGGCTTAGGAGTTTATATAGGTGCGACGTTTGGTAGCCAATTTTGTTTAGGTTAGTCATGTATTGGTGGATTGTTGGGACTTCTTTGCTCAGGTCTGCTCTTGTGATAGCTGTCTTAATTTTCAGAAAGCTGTAGAATTCTATGTCCGGTAGGTTGTGCTCTTGTTTTAGGCAGGCAAAAGTGGTCGGGTGTTGTGCGTCTCTAGTTGGCTTGGGGTGGAGATACCCCGTTCAGTCCATGGGTCCAAACTAAGTACCTTGTCCTTGTATTTTATTTTAGTGTTGAACCAGATAGATTCCCATCTTGTGTTTCTAAGCTCTTTTCCATTCTTTTGTCTACTTTGAGGAGGGCGCTCTTGGTATTTTTGAGAATTGTGTTGCTGGCCTCTGGGTGTTTGTTGGCTGTAATCAGAGCCACGGGGTCAAGGGCTCTTAGGATTGCTCTCTCTAGCGCCAACCAAGCTGGCGTGTAGTCCTGCTCTGGCGTGAGCCAGTATATCCCTTGTTTGGCTAGACAAGCTGTCTGGAATGTTTTGAAATTGGGGATGTTGAGCCCCCCTAAATCTTTGCTCAGCTTTAATTTCTATAGGCTTATCCTGGCTTTCTTGCCCCTCCAGAGGAATTTATTTGTCAGAATGTTCAACTTTTTATGGAAGTCCTCCGTGATTATGAGTGGGAGCATACTAAGCAAGTAGTTAACCATGGGGGTTAGCATCATTTATATTGTTTCTACCCTCCACCCCACCAGGAGTGGAGGGTAGAAACAATAAAAATTTGGCGACCATGAGTCTAATTTCTTTTTTAGTTTGTTTAGTATTATTTTTTAGTTGTAGTCAAGTGTTGACTCGAGGTCCCTGCCAAAGTAGATGCCCATGTATTTTAAGAAGCCTTTCTGCCAGGACAAACCTGAGACCCCTAGCACCTCCCTTTTAGTGTGTACATTAAGTGGCTTGCATTCAGATTTCCCCCTGTTGAGAGTGTAGCCGGATACCTACGCATATTCTTCGATGGTGTTTATTAGCGCTTCTATAGAGGGGCCAGGGACCTCTGTTGTGATGAGAATATCGTCTGCATATGCAACTAGTTAAACTGTGTTGCTCATGATTGGCATTCCCTTTATTTTGGTGTTGTTCCTAATCATGGTCAGCAAAGGTTTCAGGGACAGTAGGAAAAGTGCTGGGGAAAGCGGGCAGCCTTGTCTGGTTCCTCTTCCAGGCTCAGGGGCTCGGATGTTCCCCCGTTGACTACCACCCGGGCTTTCGGTTCATTATATAGTGCCATCACCATTTTCCTGTAGTTGTCACCTAGTCCGAACTTTTGCATGCACTGGTCAAGGAAAGGCCATGAAACTCTATCAAATGCCTTTTCGGCGTCGAGCGCGATCATGACTGCTGGTTTTGTGTTGGTAGAGGCGTGATTTATTATGTGACATAGGAGTCTCGTGTTGTCTTGGGACATCCTGTTCTTGAGAAGACCCACCTGGGAGTTGTGGATCAGGCTTGGGAGCTGCGCATTAAGTCTCCTTGCGTATATCTTGCAGTCTACGTTAATTAAAGAGATGGGTCGGTAGTTTTGTGGATACTGCATATCTTTGCCCACTTTTGGGATGACTATTATGTTGGCTTCCACCATTGAGTCTGTCATTTTCCCTTTTTTAATACAGTGCGAGAAGACCTCTTTCATTGTGGGTTTAATTAGGGGGAGGAAGTGTTTATAGAACCCTGCTGTGTAGTCATCCCCTTTTGTATTGCTTTGTTCACCATAAGTTGGCAGGGTATGCTCAGACGTGAGTGCCTTGCTCACTTGGCCACTGGATTCAAGATAGCCTGGCTGATGAGGATTATGAATCTGAAACTGGTCCCAGGATGCTTGTTTCCGACCCAGGGAAGACATGGCTTGGCAGTTCGGGCTGGACTGTTCCCATGAGGCACAGGGTCAGACTGATTTGCATGTGGCCATGTTCGAACTGGGGTGGCTGAGTGAGCTAAAGAATGGTGATGGATTAAACCCAGATCAGTTTACTGGGGTGAGTGTTTGATTTGCTCAAACGCTCAGTCCATCATCCCCTTTTGTATTACTGTGTAGCCATCCGGGCCAGGTGCTTTGTTATCCTTGAGGGCTGCCACTGCTTTATCTATCTCTGCCCCGGATATATCTTGCTCTAGTGATGCTCGTTGTGTCTCTGTCAGCTTAGGTAGGTTTAACTTGTCTAGGAGGATAGCTCCCCCATCAGTTTTGAGGTTCTTGTCTTCCTTATACAAGTCCTCATAGAAGTTTGTAAAGACCCTGAGGATTTCCTTGTTTGATGTTTGGGATGTCTTGTTGGAGTCTGTAATTGCTGCAATAGAGTGCTGCCTCTGCTTGCTCTTTAGGTATGAGGCAAGCTCTTTCCCTGCTCTGTTAGCTTAGCACAGGCTTATTGCTTTGAAATGAAATGAAATGAAATGAATGAAATGAAATGAAATGAAAATAAGATTTGTAGAGCGCTGCAGCTGCCCTGAGGCGTCCAAGCGCCGGAAAACAGAAAAAACCCTCATAAGGTTACTATTCATTAAGCATTAAACAGGAGAGTTTTTAGCTGTTTGCTGAAGCTGGTTAGGTTGGATTTGTTTCTCAGCTGCAGAGGGAGGGTGTTCCAGAGTTTGGAGACATTGTACGAGAATGAGCGTCCTCCTGCTCTGGCTCTACAGATTCTGGGAATTTTGGCTAGGAATGCCGTTGAGGAACGAAGAGTCTTGTTGGGCCTGTAAGGAGAAATCAAGGAGCGGTTGATGTCTGGACCCATTTTCCAGAATGTCTGGTGGGCAATGCAGAGCGCTTTAAATTTTACTCTGTCCCTAACAGGCAGCCAATGTAAGGTTTTTAGGCCAGTTTTTATTGAGGTCCTCCGAGGGATTCCCAGCAGCGCCCGGGCAGCGCAGTTCTGGGTGCGTTGAAGCTTTTGGAGGGTGTAGTCTGGTGCTCCCAGGTAGAGGGCATTGTTAAAATCCAGACGAGATTGGATGAGGCCCTGTATAATTATTTGTTTGGCCTCGAATCGGAGGAGGGGGAAGGACTTTTTTAATCACTCTAAGGAGGCCAAAACAGGTGGCTGATACCTTAGTAGCCTGTGTATTGAGGCTCAGAGATTTGTCGAGCCAGACTCCTAGGCTTTTGATGTTATCTCTAGGGGGTGGAGCCATTCCCATGCTTGATGGCCAAATCAGCTCTATGGTGGCGGGGGGGCCGGGCCCAGGAGCATGAGCTCAGTTTTGTCATGGTTGAGCTTTAGGTATGAGCTCATCATCCAGCTCTTTACGTCTTCCAGACAGGCCGCTAGGTCTGGTGGAGACTGGAGGCCGCTCTTCTGTGCAAGGGAAACCACCAGCTGGGTGTCGTCCGCATAGGAGATGATATTGACACCATGCGGACGGACAATCCCAGCCAGTGGCTTCATGTATGCATTAAGAAGCGTAGGGCTCAAGGAAGAGCCCTGCGGGACTCCGCATCCCAGAGGTCTACTGGATGAGTGGGAAGTGCCGTCGAAGTCCTGGAAGGTTCTATCTGATAGAAAAGATTCGAACCATGTCAGGGCATCTCCGGTCACTCCTAAGTCGGCAAGGCGGTTCAACAGGATTTTGTGGTGTACCGTGTCAAACGCGGCACTTAGATCGAGGAGGATCACTGCCACTGACCTTCCTCGATCCAGGATCCGTCTTGCCTCCTCTGTTACGGCCAGTAGGGCGGTCTCTGTCCCATGTTTAGTGCGAAAGTCCGTTTGGGAGGAGTCGAGGAGGTGCTTTTCCTCGAAGAACGTCGTCAGGATGGTATTGACGTGTTTCTCCAGGATCTTGGACGCCCATGGGAGTAGAGAGATCGGGCGATAGTTACTGGGGCTGGCTGGGTCAAGGGAGGTTTTTTTTAGTAGAGCTCGCACCATTGCGTGCTTCCAGGTCGTGGGAACTGTCCTGCTTACTATAGAAGAGTTCAGTAGGTCCAAGAGGGTAGGGAAGATAGTTTTGCTGGCCAATCCCAATGAGCCTGGGGGAGCAGGGTCACATGGGGAACCGGTTTTTATTTGTTGTGCCAGTTTCTCTAAGGTTTCCAATGTTATCAGGGGAAAGGACTCCAGCCACTTGTTCGGGTTTGAGGCTGAGTGCGAGCATTGGACAGGCGATTCGATGGGTGGGTTGGGAAAGGAAAGATAAATTTTATTAACTTTTTGAAAGAAAAATTCCACCAGATCATTGCACTTGGACGGTGAGTTGTTATTATCTGTGGCAGGTGGGGGAGGTTTGATCAGGGAGTTTACTATACGGTATATTTCTTTTGGTTTAGATTTCGCCGTAGTTATTTTAAGGTTGTAGTAGGCAGCTTGCGAGGTTTTTATGGCCAGCTTGTAGTTCCTGATCATTTCCCTATAGGTGGCTTTTTCTTCGGGATTATATGATATGCGCCATTTCCTCTCCTGTCTTTTGCAAAGGCGTTTATGGTTTATATCTGTTTATCCAGGTACCTGCCCTTTCGCTTAATAATTTGTTGAGTTCGTATTTTCTTCCTGGTTAGATCTGTGAGGGTGTTTTTATCAGCCAGGTTGGCGCTATGGTGCATTTCCAGGTCTTTAATCTGCCCCTCGAGTTCTAGAACTGTTTTGTTTCTGTCTCTGTTCATTCTAGATTTGATGCTTAATACTTTGCCCCTAATTGTGGCCTTCATGGCGTCCCAGAGTATACCTTTATCTATGTCTGGTTTATCGTTGAGTTCTAGGTAGTCTTTTATGGCCTCCTCAATGGCGGCTGCATTAGCTGGGTTTTTAAGGACGTCACTGTTGAATCTCCATCTACCGCTTATTTGTTCGTTATGATGTCCGTTAAGTGTTAAACTGATGTGGGAATGGTCTGATATTGTTCTCAGAGCAATCTCCGTATGCTCTATAAGGTGTGTGTGTGTGGCTGAAATAAGGATCTAGTCTATCCTGCTGTATGAGTTATGTGGGTGAGAGTAGAAGGTGTAGTCGCTAGCGTCTGAGTGTTGGAGTCTTCAGGGATCCTTACGTTGGAGCTTGGCGCAGAGATTCTCAAGGGTATGCTGCCCATGAGAGTGGTGGCTGACTCATTGCAGATGTCTGTCTATGGTGTGATCTAGAACCTGATTGAAATCTCCGGCTACGATCAGTAGATCGTCTTGGGGGAGCTTGTTGAGTCTGTTCTCCGCCTCTCTCCAAAAGGTCTCGTCCTCTGTGTTAGGTCCGTAAATATTGACGATGTGGACCATTTTCTCTCCTCGTTTGAGACTAGTTATTAGCATTCTCCCTTCCTCATCAGCATGACACTCATGCAGCATTAGTCTGGCTTTCTTGTTTATTAGTGATATTACTCCTCTCTTTTTAAGTACTGCTGGCGAGCAGAGGGTTTGCCCTATCCAGTTCGCCTTCAGTCGTTGTGCGTCCTCCTCTGATAGTTTAGTTTCTTGGAGCACGCACACATCAGTCTTTAGCCTTGTGAGGTAATCGATTACTTTTCTTCTCTTGACTAGGTGGTTGAGCCCTTAAGTGAGACTACTTTTAGATCTGAAAGTAGTTGGGTTTGCTTGGGCTGTGTCATGTCTTACGCTTGAAGTCGCCCTTTTGTGGTGGAGTCTTTTGGGTATTGAGCCACCCTGCAATTGGGCCCATTCCTCCCTCCAGTGTTACCTCCTTATGCTTTTGTTAGGTTGCGCTGGAAGACTTAGTGACCGAGTGTGTTTGTCCGAAAAGGAAGAGAAGATAAATAAAGAGAAGAAAAAACAATAGTATAGAATCTGTACTAAGAAGCCACCCCCTACCTCCCTAACCCCCTTATTGGTTATTGCAGGGAGCATCTCATTGGCTGGCACACCTAGGAAGTGAATAGGGTGCATCAGATTATCAGAGGCTCAAGGGATGACCACCTCTCTGTATCCTGATTTGATTGGGGATACTACACTGGGGAAGCACATCTTATTGGTGGAGGCCCGAGGGGTATGACCTCTCTACGTACCCATTTACATCTGGATTTGGTGGCACTAGGCTTTTGAGAAGGGGCGTTGGATTTCATTGCTCACCTTCAACGCGGGGCACAATTACCTAGTTTATTGCGTATACCTTTGGTTTGTGTGTTATACGTGTGGTGAGGCCATAGCGTTTAGTCATGAGAGTGCGGTGCATTTTTTCTGGCACAGCGCATACTGTGATATGCTCACCAGTTCCAAGGCACAGCTGACCCTGTGTTGTGCGGAGAACTACTACGGAAAGTGCACTTTAAGGGTGAGGCCCTCTGCTGTTGCTCTTGTTGCACACATAATGATGTACACACCAGTTCTTGTGTTGCAGATTTGGTTGGTACAATCTGTCAGACAACGGTGACATTTTTTTTTATTTTTACAGTGGTTGTGTATACTGATATTAGCACATCTTATCCAGGGCTGTGACAGTTACTTTGTGTTTTGTGCAGGAGAATGGTGACTACTTTTGTTATTTTGAGGGTGATTGTTTAGGATTGTATTTACATGGGGTTTGGTGGTGTTGTTTGAAAGGAAATTTCAGGGGTTTTTAGGGATCAAATTTTAATGAGGACCAACAATAGGAAAATACAAGAAAGACTACAGACTACATCTGATATGTCACTTAATGACACAATTGAAATTGTTAAAGCCATTGAGCATTCGGAGAAATCTGTGTAGGAAATTAAAGGTAATGGAGAAAAAAGTGCACATGTGGCATCACAAAATGGTGGGGATAAAGCCAGGAAAGTTGGGGCAAAAGAATGAGGTGAAAGCTATGTGGTAAAGAACTGATGAGCAAACAACTGAGGGGAAATCCTTGTGGCAAACAACGGATGGGAAGAGGTTAGGAGCTTTGTGCTATAGGTGCAGAAGTGGATCACATTTAGGTGTTGTGTGGCGTTTTAGGCTCCGAGTGAATTTTCCCGATTCATGCCCTTATATAGGTACAATTCTCATTGCCCTAATATAGGCATAGAAATCAAGCCCTTATTTAGACATAGCCCATGCAGACCAAATACAGGCATGGCTAATTCCACCTGTAGCAAACGTCACAACGATTTCTTGGAAAAATGGCTTAAGCAGTCAGGGACCTTCCCTTGTTTGAATATTGATTTGTCCAAGAACTCATGTACTTTGCAAAGAACGACTATTCCCTAAGGGTTCTTTCCTGAGGTTATTATACCCGACTTTATGTCAAACTATGGCATTCCTAGACACCTTCAAGGCATAAATATACCTTCACTTGCTCTAGCAAGGCACAGTGGTTCGGAGCAGTTCGACTATCT
Source organism: Lissotriton vulgaris (assembly GCF_964263255.1). Taxonomy (NCBI): domain Eukaryota; kingdom Metazoa; phylum Chordata; class Amphibia; order Caudata; family Salamandridae; genus Lissotriton; species Lissotriton vulgaris. The sequence goes on from NC_141695.1 coordinate 1,378,041,225, forward strand.
ACTTGCCCGATGCAGCTCGCTACAACAAGTGCCGAAGGAAGCCGATTCTTCCATCATGGCAAATTACAGTCCAATTTCTCTCCTTCCATTGTGGGCAATCTGCTTGAGAAACATATCAATACCATCTTGGTTCATCACCTGGAGTCTAACAATCTACTCCATGATTCCCAAGCAGGTTTTCGTCCTAAGCTTGGGACGGAAGCAGCCCTCTTGGCAGTGACAGGTGGCGCTCAGAGGTATTTGGACCAAGGCGGCACTGCAGCAATTATTTTGCTGGACCTCAGTGCCGCCTTTGACACTGTGGATCATAACATCCTGCTCTCCCGACTAAAACATCTTGGGGTGACAGGTCTGGCTCTTCTCTTACCTGGCTGCAATCCTTTCTGAAAGACCAATTTTTTCAGGTCTCGTAGGGTGCTACTCAATCTAAACTATGGCCCCTTAGCTGTGGGGTTCCTCAGGGATCTTCCCTGAGCCCCACGCTTTTTAATATCTATATGGAGCCATTAGCTGGGATAGTGCTTCCCTTCGGCATCAAAATTGTCACCTATGCAGATAATACCCAATTGATGGTTGCTCTCAACCACCTTGAGCAATCATTCAGCACTCTGGGCAGCTGCCTAGAAGCGGTAGCCGACTGGATGGCACTTTCTCATCTAAAGTTAAACGGGGAAAAGACTGAACTGATGTTCCTGGGTAAGTCCCCGTCAGCCAGAGCTGCCTTGGGCTGGCCGACCTGTCTGGGCACAATGCCAGTGCTGAAAGACCAGATTAAGAGTCTCGGAGGGTGGCTTGATAGCACTCCCTGTTTCAATCATTAAGCTATCAAGCTCTCCGCCACCTGCTTTTCAGGCTCATAGGATTATGGTGCAGGCTCTCGTCTTGTCCCGCCTAGACTACAGGAATTCCCTGTATCTGGGTGCACCAATGGCTACTATTAAAAAGATGCAGGTGACCCAGAACTGCGAGGCCCGTTTACTTTTGGAGCTGCCTCAGAGACAGTCGTGGTCAGATGCCTTGAAGAAGCTTCACTGGCTGCCAATTCAGGCCAGGATTCAATTTAAGGAGTTGTGCATAGCCAACAAAGCTATGTGGCACTCAGGCCCTGCTATGATTCGTTCTTTAGTGACTCCTTACCACCCTCCTAGAAACCTATGCTCTAGCACAGCCTTTCTTGCAATCACACGGAAAGTACAACGAGTCAGATGGGGAGGTCGCTCCTTTTCATGGAATGCTGCTGCCTTTTGGAATTCTCTGTCACCCACTTTGCGCAGCGAATCTGATCTACAAACGTTTCACAGACTTTTGAAAACTTTTCTCTTTCACTAATTGTACAGCCTGGTTGTTGTTCTGTTCGCCTGGTCCAAGCGCTACAAGGCTTTAGGGTAGGAGTGCGCTATAAAAAAATATATATATTGAATTTCACCCTCTAGCTGACGCACTGATCAAGAGGCTGCCTTTCTCTCGCCGAGAATCCAGCTCCAGTGTTTCCAATCTCCCCTTGTGGGGTGTTGGGAAATCAAGCCCCGAGACTGAGATACCAGCCCTCCTTCATTCTAAACTAAGGTATGGAGCTGATTAGAACTCAGAGAATTCTTGGATAGATTCTTGGCAAAAACAACTAAACCTATGCTACACAATACTTACTTCTTCCCGCGTACTAGACTTAGGAAAGGGACATTGGAGTGGGCGTATTTAGAAGCACCAGTTGAGTATTTTTAGTCATCGTTATTTATGTATGTATTTTTATATGGTTTAGAAACCATACAATACTCCTACAGTGTTATTTTATAATATTGTTCTCGCTGTACGCATTATACTTTGCAGTCTGCATTACGATTGTAGCAGTTGACTTTTATTGCATGAGAAAGAAGACTGTTCAATAAACATTTTATTGAAAATGCCCGTCTCTCTATTACTCTGCAACTCTGTAGAAACGAAGCATGCACGAGTGACTGAATGAAATACATATCTATTGTTTCCGCGACTCTAGAGATACATTTCTTATTCCTGAGAAACAAAGTTGTCATGTTTATGCAGTTGTCGGAAACGAATCCCTTCTTGTGAATTTGAGAAAGTTTCTAGTGACCTCTGAGCTAGCTGGCACTCACTATTAAGTTTAATATATTCCATAGAGACCTAGTCGACCTCAGTCCTAAGTCTAATCTGTAGGATATATTATTCCAATGCAAAGAGCCTATTGGGAATATAGGAACTACACTATATGGTGCCCAACGTTTGGCAAGGCACGAATGTAACGCTAGATACTAAAGTAACTCAGTCGTGCTTTTCTCAGAGACCCCTTTTTCCCATAAAATACTCCAATAGACGTCTGGAGTGGGTAAAAGGATAAAACATCCACCATAACTGAGTAGGACGAAAATCCTATGTATTCGTTTTTGGTCTGTTCAACGTTGAAGGATACAGTGTTCCAAAATATTGTGCACCTTATCTTTGTTTCCTTGAAACTTGCTCTGCAAACTTTCAGTCAACAAAAATGCCGGATAGCAACACCAAGAACGGTGGAACTACAGGCAATAATGCCGTACAAGGATTTGACGTTACAGGTTTCCAAGAGACCGATGCAGATTCTATAATCATCCCAGAAAATGTAAGGAAAGCCATCACTATACAACTTATAACAAATGGCCTATCATCAAGAGGTGGTTGGGTAATTTTTGTGATAGAGGTACATGAATATCGTCAGACAGAGGTATTCTATTCATGGATTATCTTCCCTGAAGCAAATCTAGTATCACATCTGTTTCACTTCTACAAAGAAGAGGAACATCCAACGGAATACATTCCTTTTGAGGATATTGAAATTCCACTAACTTACCAGGAGCATGGGTTCTGGTTTAAAGGCGCCCTACAACATCAAAATCACATTCCCAGGCTCGGTCCACTAGGTAGACCAGGAGCAACATGGCCAGTATTAGCCAGCTATACACCACATCCTGCCATTGAAGAAATGTGAGAAGCGGAACTATTAGTTCAACTAAAACAACTAATCAAAATCCATAGACAATTGGTTCAATAAGTCATGCAGACTCCAACAGTCCAACCTCCTTTAAGGATTCCACAACACATCCCTTCCTTACCAGGGGAACTCAAATAAAATCACACCACAGACTATACAATCAGTCATTGGTAAATTACCAGCAAAAAGGGAACAAATTCCATTCTGGATAGCTCAAACAATTACTCAAATCAAGGCAGTATTTCCTGATACTCCCCTCATGAGAAACACAGGATTCTAACAATCTGTTTACCAATGGTGATCGCACCACGCCTGGAGGACTGCAACACTTGGGGTACAGTCTTTGCTGCAATTTAAACCAAAACACATGGTGTTCCGACTATGGCGGTAATACCAGATGTCCTGAAACAGATTAAAAATTAATACGGGGCAGAACCTGCTTTAAATCTAGATATGAGGGGGCGTGGCCAAGATGGCGGGGTGAGCGGACGCTTCTTCCCGCAGCTCCCCCGGCCCGACTAAGCCCGAGCCCTTTTTCGTCAGCTTCTCTCCCCCCGCTGAAGCTTGGCAGCCGAGGGAAAGGTGGCGGAGACCCTGAGGCACATTTTGGGGCAACTTTGGTCCCGATCGCTCCGGCGGAGGCACGCTTAGAGACCGATAACCTAACTGTGGAGCGCCACGGAGGCGGAGCGGTGCGGAGCGCTGGCCAGGAGGCTTGAGTGGACCCTGATGCTGATGTCTGGTGGCCTGGCGCGGAGTTCGCTTGCATACTCGCATCAGACTGTGCCTGGTGTGGTACGCCGGATGGATAACTGCTGCGAGCTGTCGAGAAGGGAGAAGCCTATTGTCTGATCGTGGAGGCATTTGGCTCAGCGACGGTGGTTTCCTACATTGTGTGAGCCCCGGCCCCATCGCCAGTTTATGACAGTGCTCAGGATCTGGGGCCAGGTCAACTATTTCCCTTATTTGGCTTGTCGGCCCTGGAAGGGACTCATTCCGTGAAACTGACTCTTGGCGTAGCCTTGACGGTGCCACCGGGCTCGACTTGTCTACCCGGCTACGCTCATCCGCCATCTTGTCTTCACGACGACGGTGACGAAGCCCTCCGACAGTGTCACCTGGGAACAGCTCCTACACCCCTGGCCCTGCATAGCCCTGCATAGCTCTTTCTCCCTGAGGGACGCTGCGGTCTAGGCCCCCACTGTGGTGGCCAACGTTCGAACTCTGGTTGAGATACGGTTTGCCCCCTGCGACAGGCCTGGCCAGCCATTTTGTCCTCGGTGGAGCACGACCCTTGGTGTCCCTACTTCAACGGGCGTTCCCCCCGGCAGCGCTCTGCCAGCCGTTGGAGACTCATCGACGCCGATGCCTGCTGCTAGTGGCTTGGGATCGCATAACTGACTGTGTGGAGTGCGACGGCCTACAGGGCACGAATGTCGGGGAACCGAGGATCGAGGAAGGGGGACCGCACCCTGCCGGACATGCTCAGCAGAGCCCAGCAACAGTGAGACAGGGCGCAACCGTCCCCAAGCTCTTCTAGAGCCGCAGCGGACCCGACCGGGGGCGAGCCCCCCGTCACGAGGTCCTTCATGGAGGAACTATTCAGTTCGCTTAAGGCCGACTTTCAGACGCTGAAGCAGGAGGTGGCCAGCGAAGTGCGCGAGGTCCGTAGAGAGGTGGAGGGCCTAGGTGAGCGGATGGAGACGGTGGAGGCAGCGGCTCAACGGCGGGATGAAGAGATTGTCCACTTGCAGCAAGACGTTCTCCGTCTCCGAGAGCAACATGTCGAACTCCAAGTACACAACGAGGACCTGGAGAACAGGTCGAGAAGGAATAACATTCGTGTCCGAGGTGTGCCGTCCGCGGATGAAGGGACAGGCTTGACGGGCTACCTGAAGGACTTGTTCAGGGAGATCCTGGGAGAGCCCGCGGACTTCCCGATCCGAATCGACAGGGCCCACAGAGTCGGGCGACAGGCGACGGCATCTCCACCAGATATCTTGGCCTACCTCCTGGATTTCCCGGTGAAGGAACGCATCATGGCTGAAGCCCGCAGGAAACAGCCATTGACCTTCCGCGAACGGCCTGTGGCTTTGTTTCAGGACCTCTCTGCTATCACCCTACAGAAGCGCAGGTCCTTCAAAATCACAACGGATTTCCTGCGAGAGAATGAGACGCCGTACTCTTGGGGACATCCCTTTCGCCTGATATTCCGCTGGATCGGAGTGCTACACCAGCTGCGTTCCTTGCAAGATGTCTGTGGTGTCCTAGGTCTCACGGCCGCGGAAGAGGGCGACACGACACCGGGCTGGAGGCGTTCTGATCGAAGAGGACGACGGCGGTCGGCGAGGAGGAGATCGACGGCGAGCGCTGGACGGCCGGACTCACCCACTATCAGGGCGGACATGGCCAGCGCCCTGAGAGAAGCGGCCAGGGACTCGGCCGCCACGAACGGTGTCGCCATGACGGCATAGACTCACTCCGGGGGGAGATGGACATCGCTTCTTCAATGCCAGGTTTGGGGGCTGGAGGGAGGGTCGGGGTTGAGACGGGGAGGACGAGTGGCCGGACGTCCACTTTTTGTACTTTTCACAGACTTGTCCGTTTTGGGACATGACTGGGACAATGGGTTGTTTGAGCGTGGGTGGGGAATTGGCTAGTTGCCATGGGTCTGTTTTGGTTGGGGTTGGGAGTTGTTTTGGGGTTGAAAGGGTACCGTCCAATGTCTCAATTGTTATTGCTTGGCTCTATTTTGCTTGCCCTGCGCGGCTGTCCTGTGCCCCCCCCCCCCCCGCTCATTGACTGCCCGCGGCTTAGCGCTTCCAGTCCCTTGGGGGTATGTCGTCACTGAAGGTAGTGACCCTTAATGTTAAGGGTCTGAATAACCCTGTGAAGCGAAGGGCGATCCTGTCTCTGCTGGAGGGGACACAGGCAGATATATGCCTCCTGCAAGAAACCCAAATACTATCACGGGAATGCCACAGGATGCGCTCTCATAAATTCCCAACTCAGTTTTTCTCCTCTGCTGCTTCTAAAACCGCGGGGGTGGCCATTCTGCTAGCGAGTTCCTTCAGGGGTGAGGTGTTGTACAAATTTGCGGAACAGAAGGGGAGGCTATTGGCGTACCGCCTCCGGCTGGGGGACACAACGTTCACTATTGGCTCAGTATATAGCCCAAATGACCACCAAGAGCGCTTTCTGGACTCAGTGCTGGTGGACGTGACTGCCTCTCCTGATCGACCTGTCATTCTAGGGGGCGATTTGAATATAGTTTTTGATTCTACACTCGATAGGTCAGCGCAGCGATACCCGCAGACTGGGGAACTTTCACAGGCCGAGAAGGCTCGAATCACTGACATGGATCTGCATGATCTTTGGCGCACGCTCCACCCCACGGATAGGGACTATTCCTATTATTCACATGCGCACCGGACCTACGCACGGTTGGACTACTTATTGGTTAGTGGACCGATGCGTGCTGCTGCTACAGCGGCGGACATTGGGGTCCTGTCGCTGTCTGATCATGCGCCGGTCGTGGGCGCCTTTGCGCTGCCGACGGCCTCCCCCTCTCGGGGGGTGTGGCGCCTTAGGGACACCCTCCTGCACAAAAAAACGGTTGTGAAGCATATTGAGGAAGCGATCCGGGACTACCAGGCGCACAATGATAACTCGGACACCTCGCCAGCGACACAGTGGGCGGCGCTGAAAGCGGTTCTTAGGGGGAAGTTCATTTCCATCTCCTCAGCTGAAAACAGGGAGAGACAGCGCAAGAGGGAAGAGCTGACTTCCCAGGTCCAGGAATTGGAACAGGTCCATCGCCGCACCGGAGCTCCTAGGGTGTGGAGGCAGTTGAAGGCTGCCAGGAAGCTCCTGCCGGCATTGGACATGGATAGGGCGGAATACGCGGCGCTGCGTCTAAAACATGTGTTTTACACAGGTGGGGATAGGTGTGGCAAACTCTTGGCAAATAGGCTCCGTATCGCGCACCAACGTAACGTGGTGAAGGAACTGCTCGGCGCTGACGGGGTGGCGGTCTCTGACGACGCCGCGGTGGCAGAAACGTTCTGTAGTTTTTATGAAGCGCTCTACGCGGGGGAACCCCCCTCGTCACAGGATGCCACGGAATATTTGGAGTCAGTAGCCCTTCCGGCGCTGGACCCTGCACAGGCGGAACACCTCGAACGTAACATCCACGTGGAGGAGGTGATATCAGCGATAGCCAGGCTCAAACACGGGAAGGCTCCAGGCCCGGACGGTTACACGTCCTTATTTTATAAAACCTTTTGCCCGGTCGTGGCCCCTATTCTCACCCGCCTGTTTAACTCCTTTTCCGAGCCGGGATCCATCCCGCCGGACCTGTTAAAAGCAAAGGTCTCAGTGATCCCGAAACCTGGGAAAGACCGGGCCCTCTGCGGCTCATACAGGCCTATCTCGCTCCTGAATGTCGACCTTAAGCTGTATACAGGGATTCTAGCATCTAGGCTGGCCCTGCATCTGCCGGGCCTGGTTGAGGCTGATCAAGCTGGCTTTGTGCCCGGCAGACAAACCATCGATAACACTAAGAGGGTAGCACACATTTTGGAGAAAGCTTCGCGGATCCCGGGTGAACGGATGTTGCTAGCGGTGGATGCCGAGAAGGCATTCGATCGGGTTCACTGGCCTTATCTCGAGCAGGTGCTCCGGAAACTGGGTGTTGGAGACAAATTCTGTTTGATGGTCTTCAATTGCTACAAGTACCCTTCGGCGACGGTGAGGGTTAATGGGTGCAGCTCCCGCAGTTTTGCGATCGAACGGGGCACTAGGCAGGGATGCCCGCTTTCCCCACTCCTCTTTGCTCTCTATATGGAGCCGTTTGCCCAGAGAATTCGCCAAAACCCGGATGCGATTGGGATCAAGATGGGTCGGTATGTCCACACGGTCAGTCTTTATGCGGACGACGTCCTGTTGACCTTGGATGATCCTAGACGGGCCCTCCCCGCTTTTATTCAGGAACTAGACGCTTTTTCGAAAGTGGCTGGTTTTAAGATGAATATGGCCAAGTCGGTGGCTTTGGATGTGTCCCTAGCCGTGGATACTAGACAAGATCTGCAGCGGCTCTTCCCCATGCAGTGGTCATCATCCCTGGTGCCGTATCTGGGGATTCTGCTAGCGCCCACGCTGCCAGCGATGGTAACGGCCAATTATGCCTCTCTTAGCAGGAAGATCAAGGAGGAGCTGGGCCGCTGGAGTAAAAGCCTGCTGTCCTGGCTCGGCAGGATTGCGGCGGTCAAGATGACGGTCCTGCCCCAGATCCTATACCTCTTTCGGGCCTTGCTGCTCCAGCCTCCTGTGGGCTGGATTAGACAGACACAGGCCGATATCGCACGCTTTGTCTGGCAAGGCCGCAAGCTGAGGATGAAGAGGGTTCTTTCCACGCTGGCCCCGGAGGCGGGGGGCCTTGGTATCCCGGACCTCCGGAAATACTTCCAGGCGGCGCAGTTGCGCTACCTTGTGGAGTGGAGCAGGTGGGAATCCGACAAGCACTGGCTCTTTCAAGACCAAGCGGTGGTGGGGCACACCCTCCAGGAGGTTCCATTCTTGCGCCGGATTCATCGCCCCCCCAACCTCTACGCTTCTTTCGTCATGCGAGTCCCCTTGAGGGTGTGGGACGCGGTTAACGAGGTTCATGAACTCACCACGTTCCCTTTGCCTTTTACACCGATAGCGGACAACCCTGATTTCTCCCCTGGGATGGAACCAGGCGCTTTCTCCCACTGGAGGGCGATGGGCTGCCGAGCGCTCTTCCAGATATATGGACCGGAGGGGGTGGTCCCCTTTCAGCAATTGCAACAGGAGTTCCAACTGCTTGAGTCAGATAGGTTGCGATATATGCAGGTTAGGCATTGGGCGCTTCAATCTCAGGTGCGGGGCTCTGCTGACCGCCAGATAACGCCATACGAGCGGTGGTTGGTGACCCGCGCCTCTGATGCTAAGCTAATCACCGATCTTTACAAATTCCTGCAGCCCCCTCCGTTTCATTTCTATAACCCGGGCAGGGAACGCTGGAATAGGGAACTGGGAAGGACACTTAGTCATAAGGAATGGGATCAAATTGCGCACCGAGCGAGACACTCTGCATATCACACAGGTCTCACAGAAACACTCACCAAAGTATCCACGTACTGGTACTATACCCCGGAGAGGCTACACAAGATGAATAGGCATATCAAGAAGGAGTGCTGGAGGGGTTGTGGTTGGGTGGGGACCCTTACACATATACTTTGGGACTGTCCCTTGCTGGAAGCTTACTGGAGGGAGGTTCTCGACAAGATTGATGTTCATTTTGAAACTGAATTGCCACACTTCCCGGCGTACGTATTGCTGGGCCTTCCGAATGGCCTGATGTACCCGCTGAAGTCCCGCAGGGGTAGGCAAATTGCGATATCGCTGGGTTCAGCGATTCAGAACATTTTGATCCACTGGCGTACTGCCACGGTCCCCTCCATCACAGGTTGGCTGCACAGGCTTTGGCATGTGCTGGGTATGGAGAAACTATCGCTTATGGTGGCGGGGGACGTGGACCAATTTGATGAGCTATGGCAACCTTTTCACGCGCTTTTAACTACAGAATTTAGGGAACTCACCTGCCCGAGGTACCTCAGACTTCTAAGATTAACACCACCGGTGCTTTCACCTGACTAAAGGGGCACAAGATCTGGGCTCACGGGGAGGGGGGTGTGGTGGGCGGGCAGGTTGCGTTATAGCCGGGTATTGGACGGGGGAGGTGGGTGACGGTTGGGGCGAGTTGGGGTGTTTGGAGGGAGGGGTTCTGGGGGTTGGTGGGGTTGGTTTATTGCATTATTGCCTTTCTTTTTCTAGTCTGCTGAATAGTGTCGACTGTATTCAGCTTTTATCATTTTGCCATTATTTTTCTTCCTTTTGCAGTAGCTTTGTCCACCATCGCACTCGTAGATTTATGCTCAGCTCATCACCTGAATGTATGTAACCCTACTCCCCATGTTTCCTTACCTCCTATGTTTTGTCTTAATAAAAAATGCTTTAAACCAAAATCTAGATATGAAATTACTGAAAGATTTCAAACAGGTCTCAACAATAATATTAGCTAATATTAAAGGTGAAGCAGCATCCGTGGCGATCCGCGAAAAACGAAGAGAATTTGATGTAACTTAGCAACCACAAGAACTAGGCAGAATAATCGAAAAATCCTATGAAGAATTAGAGACAGTTTGGGTGGTAAACCAGCGAAACCTCAACTGACTGAAAGTCTTGAAAAGGTCTTTATAAAAAACACTCTCACTCTTCCTAAAAAGAAGTGGGAGAATACTAAACAAACTTCTAAAGAGAAGAGTTCTCATTCCTGAGGTAGGTCTCCTCAAAAAAACTCTCTGAAAGGAGGTATAACCTCAGGAATAGGGATCATTTGAGAAAACCTGATAGATATCAAGATACTGATACACGTTCCTCTCATACCTTTCAGACTTCATCACAGGAATCCGAAAGAAGAGGACAGTCAGAACAAAAGGAAGAACGCGTGAAGTCAAAAGACGATCAACACGTTCCAAAAAATAGGAACACTCAATTCACCAAAAAGAAGGTAGCAGGTCTAAAAATCAGACATGCAGAGGATCTTGAGGACACAACTCAAGGACTTGGAGTAGGCTCAGACAATGTTGGACAGCACAGCAGAAGTAACCGTAGCTCGCAAGATCTTGAAGGATCATCTGGAGACAGTGGACTTGAATTAGTACATCCAAGTGGAAATAGCTGATACCAGGGTTAGTGTCCCACGCATGTTATATGAAATAACACTCCAGATGGAGGGGGATATAACTAGAAAAATAAGAGCACTCTTTTGGGAGAAGCTCTCTAAGGGTTATGACATTCTTCTAGCTGAACAAGACTGGCCACCTGAATTTGTCAGGGAGTGCCCACATGGCAAAGACATCATTAGGCCAGCCTTCTCAATCATATTCCAATTCATACAAAATATACTTATGCCAGGAAATTGACTGTAGCCTAGGCTCCTTCATTATATACAAATCATGTAGGATGGTATGAGGATTCTCCTCAACATAAAATCCAGTTAAATACTCAACCAACTGCACAGAGGCAGTACCCAGTTAAGCAAGAAGCTAAAAAACAAGTCAGGGAGATCTTAGATCAACTTGAATACCAAGGGGTGACTGAATCATGCACCTCATCAATGAACAATCCTTTGTTTATTGTCTCCAAACCAAACAATACATATCATCTAGTTTTGGATTACAGACATTCAAACTCCTTTTGCAAAACCTTTGCAGTACAAAATGCACACAGTGCACAGCACTAATGAATAACATTGTGCGTAAAAAATATAAAACATTAGATATTTCTAACGGTTTCTTCTGTCAAAACATTGCACCGGAAAGCAAGTATTTCACAGCTTTCTCAATCATGGGGACACAGCTCCAATTCTGCTGTCTCCCCCAGGGATTCAATATTAGTCCAGGGTTATTTTAAGCCAGAGTAACAGTTACTACAAACCTATGATGATGAGGCATTATCATATGTCGATGACATCTATCTAATGGACGATGACTTGGATAGGCACTTGAACAGGGTGAACACCCTAATATTGGGCTTCGCCTCTGAGGGGTATAAGTTCAATTTCAAGAAATCGAGAATTGCCCACCTCAACGTCCTTTTCCTAGGATACAAGTTATCAAGTGAAGGCAAAAGCCTGGCAGCAAACTTTCTAGAGAAAGGTGCACTCGTCCAACCTCCAAAAACGCAGAAAAACTTACAGTCAATTCTAGGTTTCCTAAATTTCAGACAAACTTACATTCTAAATTACGCAGAAAGGGTTAAACCACTCTACGAAATAATCAAACCTGATTTTAAAACAGTTAATAGGACTCAAAAACACACAGAAATTTTACGTTCAGTGCAAACACACATGTTAGCAACAAGACATTTACAAACATGCGTAAACATACGCAACCTAGTGATCCGAATCATTCCAGGCAGATGCGGATTCACGTACTTAACATTTAATGAAGGAGAAAAAGTACCTATTGCTTATGAATCACACTTGTACACACAAGCAGAAATTAAATTCACTTCTACAGAAAAAATTCTGACAGCGGTTCAAACTGAGTAACAAAAGAGAGAGCCCTTGCACAGGGTAAGCATATAATGGTTGTTACTCCTGTATCTGCCTTAGAGGCAGTGACAAAAGCGAGCATTCCGAATGCAAAGGCTTTACATCTTAGATGGATACAATGGGTTAATTCTCTTGCTGCAACAGACGTTGAATACGTTTTTGACCCTTATTTGAAAACTCAAGAATTTTTACAATACGAACAAGAATGTCCTCTGCCCACTGAGATTCTGCCTCTAGAACAGCACTGATGTATACTTTATACAGACGGATCAGCACAACCCGCAATTAGAGGTAAACAATCTTATAGTGCTGCGTGCACGATCATTAAAGGTCACTGGAGCGTTGGTAAATTCCGACCAATGGTCACTAAAACGCAATCTCTAGGAGATTGTACAGCTCAGCGAGCTGAACTAAAAGCATTCAAGATGGCACTTGATTGAAAATTCACCACACTCATAGCATGCGATTCCTATTATTGCTTTCAATCTTATAATGAATACTTGCAGAACTGGATTGACAACACTTTCAAAGATGCGAAAGGTGGCACAATCAAGCATAAGTTTCTTTGGGAGCAAGTAGGTCAGTTACGACGAGAACTAAAAAAAGCTCATGTGATCCATACACTGAGTCATCAACGTGATGGCGTTTGCATTGCAGGGAATTCATTGGCGCGAATAGACGGTGAAATAATGCAAGCTGTCAATGCTTCAAGCAAAAACAGTGGTAAAACATTACCAAAAGACTATCCACTCAAATACTCATACATAACTGATGCAAATAATGTTCCTTTTGCTCAAATCCCTGGAGTGGGGTATAGAGTAATTCCAAACATGGAACATAGATCAGGACTAATCTTAGTAGCACATGAAGGGCTCGCCTCTGCACACGCAGGTGTTTCTGCTACAGTATCATTACTAAAACAGAGATACTGGTGGCCGTGCATGAGGAAACAGACCAGAAACTATGTTTTGGAATGTGAAATCGGCCAAAAGATGACAGTGTATACATTGAAACGTCCTGTGCAGACTCCCCTGTTTAATCTCAGATAAACCATTAGCTTGCATTTACCTAGATCACTGCGGTCCCTTGCAGAGGGAAGGTAACTATAAATATAAAATGGTCACAGTGGATTTGTGCTCAAGATTCATTTGGATGTGGCCTCAGCGCTCGACTGACCCCCAAACTGTTATAAAAGGTCTGTGAGTCTTTATCGGCACATACGTAGTCGGCACGCTACATTCTGGCCAGGGTCCTGCGTTTAGCTCAAAAACTTACAAGGAGGCCATGGCCAATCTAGGAGTTGCATTGCAGTATTCTAGTCCATTCCATCCTGAGGGAAATTCGGTTGTGGAGAGAAAAAAACGGGACATAAAGCAATCGATAACAGCTAGGGTATTATGCTCGGGTAACGGGTGGGTCAAACATCTAATAAATGTCCAACGTAATCTTAACAATCTGCCAAGAAGTTCTCTGGGGGGAATCACTCCATATGAAATCTTTTTTGAACTAGAATGATTCTCCAGGACCTTGAATGTCACACTTCAGTGGTGGAACAAAAACCTTTTAATATCAAAGACCGTTTGGCTGTTTTGCAGGACTTAAATGAAATAAGAAAAAGTCAAAGCAACGTATTGCAGAAGCCAAAGACCACGGAAGAGAAACCACCCGTCCCAGCAAGGCCTGCCTGGATTCCAAAGATTGGGGATCTAGTCAGAGAAAAGATCGCAGACAAGAAGGAATTTGGGCCTTCATACAGACAACCAGTACCTGTGCTAGCGATCCACAGATCAAGAACAGTGTTACTGACGCCCCTTGCTGGAAGAAAGGAGAACAGGTTTGTATCCATCGAACTGATAAAACCTCATCATGTGGCCAATTATAAGTAGTAGGCCGAGTAGACTCCAAAGATGTAGCAGACGCCCGAATCTGGCTACAATCCAAGAGGTTCAAACTGAGAGACTGATAACCTTTGAAGACTGCAGTACCGAATAAAGGACTCTATAGCAAAGCCATGGAACTTGTGCCTCTTGAGACCCAAATAACATTTCATCAAGAATCGTCTGTCTACAATGAAATAGCATCTGACTATACTACTTTGACAAGTGATCTAGTGGTTCCAGTGATTTCATTGAATCCTGAAGCAATCCCTACAATTGACAGAACTGCCTCTGGCTATTTCGTTAACTTTGATACGTTTTCCGAGGATCCCAGCGAACCTGAAACGCCGCCAGCTAAAAGAACTTTTAAAGAACAAGCAACAGAACTTTTTCATCAACTGGAAAAACATATCTGGTTTCACCATGGGTTGACGTTTGGATTGTGTTAGGTGTACTTTTTCTTCTACTTTAGTTGACTATGGTATTTACCTTGGGAATGCTGATCAATGGGAGATGTAGTAAAAAGGACACAGCAAGTAAAAACATCAACTTACTCCTCAGACCACACAAATCTTCCCATTGTGAACAAAGAGACTTGTCAACAGTGAACATCACAGCCATTCCTATACCTGGTGGTATAGCTTGGGACAGAACTGATTATGACATCTTTGGTCCTGCAGAGCTGTTGAAGATTCTACACCAATTTAAGGTTTCCTTGAGTGACTTTGTTTCACCCAGCACCTTTTCTGAGGATTGGGACTTTGAGACTGTTAATAGTATAATGTCAGGCCTAGAAATGTCTGCAAAATTTACAAATCATTAATACTTAGAAGGTTCATCAGATTATGAACAAATGCACTGTTATAATCACTATGGTCATCATTTCTTGCATAAATCTGCAAACCCTAGAAATGTACTGAAATGTAACTAATGGGAACATTGTCCTATGCCACCGAAAGGTAGCTCAAAAACATTTTATGACAAATTTCCATACTTTTCAGGTTTTAGTATTTCAAATCCAGAAGCATTTTACTTTAAAAATGTTAATAGGACAGGAATGAAAAGTATGCTGACTAATACTACGCAAATTTATTCTGCGGCCTTTTATGCTCAACTGTCTACTTTAGGCTTTGACTTTTGGAAAGACAACATTGAGACAAAAACTGTCTGGGCACAAAAGACTGGCAGGTGCAGGGATTAAAAGCTTTATTTAGGGCCTGCATTATCCCGGAACAAATAATGTTTTTGAATGACACTGTTCAACAGACATCTTGTCTTGGATTAGCTAAGATAAAAGATTTAAACAAACCGTTCATACCTACACCTATACCTGATAGTAATAACACTACAAAAGGGGAGGTCGACGTAAATACTATTTTTCTTCACAACAGAACAGATCCTGAATGAAAAAATGGTTAATCTGGCCCACAGACAGAAACAACTGTCAAGATAGATGCCTGAATAAGACACAAGGGTTCACATTCACTAGGCCAGATCCAAGATATGTCCAGAGACAACATCCAGGGATAGTAACATCATACAGTGTGGGAAAACTATGCCTTGAATGGCTGGAAAAATGTACATTGAAAGAAGTAAAACAACACTTATCTTTACATAAAGATGGCGTTGATTTGAGGGACTTCTTACAAGGACCTACTAAACCGCGTCATAAATGTTTTATATACGTCAGTATCTATGCCCTATATAACGAAGCATGGTAAACATCGCAAGCAGAGACTGCAGAACCAATATGAGAAATTGATCGTA
This sequence comes from Lissotriton vulgaris, assembly GCF_964263255.1. NCBI lineage: Eukaryota > Metazoa > Chordata > Amphibia > Caudata > Salamandridae > Lissotriton > Lissotriton vulgaris. The sequence goes on from NC_141695.1 coordinate 1,378,056,991, forward strand.
TTAATTTAGAGAAATCTCTCTCTGTAGTTGACAATGGGTTAACGACTCTGTCTTCCAGAATATATTCTTTGAACAGCATAGTATCCTCTGCCATAGACAGAATGGAACAGGACTTGGGCTGGACATTTCAAAACCTTTGTTCGGGCTATGTGCCTAGGCGTCTAATCAACACCACGTCATTGTTTTCTGAATTTTACCTTACAGATAAACAAATCACATTGACACAGAGGGGAGCAGACTATACGGTGCTAAGCATTGAAAAACTGGAAAGATTGCCATTAACTATTTCTGAGAAACCAGCAACAGAATGGATAATACACGGTACAATCACTCTGCCTGTAAAGATTTTTCCTATTTCAGTATTGTTTGAAACATATACCAGCAGGCGTATATGAAAGGTTGGGTAAAGAATACATCAAGACATCCTGGGATTTACCTTATACACACAAAATGTTGAGTGGGGGGAAAAAGTGTTTCACAGTGGTACGAATTGTGAAAATGCACTAAGCGGTTCACTCCTATGTCAGGGTATTAATTTACACGGGACTGCGATGGTTCCTCGAACAACTTATCCTGCCACCTGCAAGGTTCTCCAGCTGTAGTGATTGATCCAATTTTTAGGCAGCTTTCAAATGGAAGTTACATTATGTTGAATGATCACAGCTGCTGTGGCATGTTGCCAGGAACCCCCTATCTCGTAACTGTGTCAGCCAGGGTCACTTGCTGTATGCAAGTATTGTTTCCTGAAACTAAGACAGACGGGGAGTCTCCATTATGGCCTTCACGGAACATCTCTTCTATATGAATTGATACTTTAAGCAGAATGAAAGCCATTTTTTAAAAAAAAACAGTGCCACTGACCTCGGCCAAAGAGACGTATGATATGCAAGTTGCAAGGACTTCTGCGGAGATACATGCCCCTTTATCGACAAACTGCCCTATACATTTCTCAGAAATGTTAGGTCGTATCTTAAACATGTCTGATGCGAGTGGTATTGTACATGTATTTAAGATGATTTTTTCGGTACTGTTAGCACCCTTTGAAGTAGTCCTAGGCATATTTCCAAACTTTGTGCACTCTGTGTTTGGTGGCCTGCCTCTCGTTTTTGGACTCGTAGCAGGGATACTATTTTCGCTCATTCTGCTCCGATATGGCAAGCTAACTCACCATCGACACCCAAATCACCTTGAGAACACTCTCCTGGCCTTGAAGTGTGGTGAGCGCATGATACACATACTGGGATTGACTTGTTTAAGAGATTTGAATACCACGTGGTTTCTATCATTCCGACCAATCTGGCAAGATTGCATCTTACCTGTTCTACATTGCCTGTTATGTGGAGAAGAATGCATGCTAGACATCTGTCTGACAAACCATCAGTCCTGCCAACGGAAGTTGATACTTTGCTTGAACCAGTAACGATTCATGCACTGTGTTGTCCCCAGCGGCTACCAATCCTGATGACGGCATTTGTTTAGATCGCACAGATGCAAAATGCAGACAGTGAGATACGTGGAGCAACAGGCGTACAGGTACAATCTACTTCAAACATTGCTAATGCGACTGGCGCTGACGGCGATGCTTCTCATCTATGTGCGGTTGATATGCTTCACGAGGTAGTTTTGATCAAGATCCCAATACTATACTTAACATAAGTGATGGAAGGGCTATTACAAACTTCCCAGCGTGTGAAATCACTTTAGATGGGGTGTTGATTCCTGTGCTGATTGATTCATGTGCGCGGTATACCATTCTGTCACTTACCATCATGAAGGAAAAGTGCCCTAATGAAAAATTTGTATCACCAGACGCAGTCCCGGGTGGTTACACGGTTCACAAAATAGATCTTGTAGGTTATTTTTGGGATGATTTAAAATTTTCAGGCCGACATACTCGTGGGAAAGTGTATGTGGCAAGGAGTGGTCAGTCTTTGTTGCGTTGGCCTCATCTAGAAGACATGGGCAAATAACTGGATCCAATGGCTGATACTCTGGTCTACATTATTAAGAATGCCTCTGAAGGTGAGGGGGGAGTGATGGGAGCACATTTAGATATGTTTATTCAAGAGTTAAAGATGCAATTTCCTGAGGTTTTTAGTGACAATCATGGCTAATACTGGGGATTTAAACACTGTATCAAATAATGTGACAATGCAATTACTACACAACATAAGGTGAGAAATGTACCACTCATGTACAGGGGAAAACTCGAGGATATGTTGTAAGACTTGTACAAGAAAGACATTACTGAACCTGTGGAAACTTCACTGTGGGTTTCGGTTAAGACTTCAAGGGAATTGAGACTGTGTGGACTTTCTCAGCCTTAACAGTGCGATTTGGGTGAATGTGCTTCTGCTTCCTAATCCCTATGAAATAGTTACTACTTTAGCTGAGGCACATTTCTCATGTATAGATTTGACAAGTGTGTATTCTCAAGTCAGACTTAAGGATAAGTCCAAAAATGTGATTGCATTCTTTAGAATCTTCAGAATGCCATTTCAGTTGGCCAGTGCAGCCTCAGTATTTCAGAGGCTGATGAAAGAAACTTTTGAGGGTATGAAGGGAGCAATTGCCTTCCAGGACAATATTTTAGTTTTTGCCAAGAACAAGGAGGATCTTGATTTTAATTTGAAAAATGTTTTGGCAGCGTATCATCCAAGGGCCTTACGTTGCGTATGGAGTATTGTAAATTCAAGAAACATGAAGTAGAGTTTGTAGGGCATCGTATTAGTGGTTCTGGCATCAAACCTAAGCACATTCATGTGGAAAATATTACTAATGTTCCTATTCCCAACTGCAAGGAACAGCTGGTAGCCTTTTCCTGGGCTCAAAGAGTTTTATGCACATTTCATTCCTAACAATACATCTAGGGTGGATCATTTCTAATGTCTTTACAACAAATGCAAGGTATGAGTGGACAGATATGAAAAGGTGTATGAGTCAGGATGCTATTAACATATGAGCACATACTGTAACCAAGGCTCATGCACCTACATGTAATGTCTGTATTCGCAAATGTCAATAAAAAAGAATTAAAAAAAAAGGTTTGAGTGGACAGGAGAAATGGCAGTTGCTTTTGATGCACTGAAATTGATGATTGTAGAAACTCCGTGTCTCACACCTTTTGTCATTGGGAAAGAGTACTTAGTGATGCTTGATACCAGCAACTTTGGTCTGGGCCCTGTGTTAATGCAACAAGAGCATGGCAAAGAGTGGATTGTAGTTACGTGTCACTGCATAGCAGTGTGCTGATTGAAATTATTCTGTTAGAGACAGAGTTGTTGACTTGTGTGTGGGGTGCTGAGCGTTTTAGGACCTATTTGTGGGGTACCAAGTATATTATAAAAACTGACCATTAGCGGTTAGTGCCAGGTGGAGGACGTGCTATTTCGGCAAGGTTGGCCAGACTAGTGTCCAGATTGCAGAATTTGCAAATCGTGCATGGAGTACATATTGGGAAATGTAAAGTTCAAAGTCTAACAGGTCCCAAGTCCTGAATGTGGTAAGCACTGTCCACAACAAACTCTAAGAGTTCTAAACCATTCTAAAGTACCATCGTAAATTCTTTATGCTTGTATAATGGCTTAACTAACATCATAAAAACGTCAAATTGTAGTGCATTTGTTTTAATATGCCATGATCAACTTGCTGATCATATAAATAAGATAATACAAATTCATCAGCGGACACCTTCCACATGAAAATCGTTAAAATCCATTACAAAGAATGACCAAACAATTGTTCCAATAAACATAAGTAATGACATGCAATTTCAGTTTTTGCAAAAAAAGCTTTTGTCTCCCTGATAACTTCAAGCCCGATGCATTTGGGGACTCTGCGGTCCCTTCCTCAGGGGCATATCTGTAACCAAACAAATTCATCAATTGTAAAATTGTATACAAATTAACATGGAGTTAAGTGTGCGCACAACAATTTGCCATTGTACTCATGATCATGCACTGGTATTGTGAAACCAGTCCCCAATAAGAGGAACAAACGAAAAGAAAAAGAGAGGAAAGACTCAAGGAGAAAATTTAAGAATGAAGGGTGCTCAATACAAGCAGTATGTGCAGTATCCATAAAGTTGTACGTTGTTTGTGTATTCGGAAAAACAAGGCAACGTTCAAGTACCGACTGTGCAAATGGGTGTTGGAGGAAAAGGAAAACTGCAAAAAATAACCTTTGCGATAAGGCCCCTGGACTGGATGGCCTGCCAGCCCCATTTTATAAAACATTCGCCGGCGTTTTGGAGCCCCATCTGGCTGCAATGTACAACGATTCATTTGACAAGGCTCTTTCCCGCCTTCTCTGCGAGAAGCGCTAATAACCCTGCTTCTCAAACCTGATAAGCCTAGGGACCGTCGCGATTTGACCGCCCTCTCTCCCTAATTAACATCGACAAAATCTTTGCCAAACTTCTACTACTCATGCCCTCCATTGCCCTTCCCGATCAATAAGAATTCATCCCCAGAAGGGCTACCTCGCATAATCTCCACACCATATTTTCGGTCCTACACCAAATTAATCCCAACCTTCAGGTCGTTTCTGCCTTGCTGGACGCCACAAAGGCGTTCGATAGGCTGGAGTGGCCCTTCTTATTTTAGGTTCTGCCACGTATGGGCTTCAGTGACATCTTTTTGCGCAAGGTCAGACTCCTCTACACCAGCCCCACGGCGCGTCTCCGTGTAAACGGCCTGGTTTGGAATCCTAGCCCCATTGCTAGAGGTACACGTCAGGGGGGTCCCCTGTTGCCATGCTTTTTGCTGTGGCGATGGAGCCCCTGGCCGCTAGATTGAGATAGCACCGTATCCACAGTGGCATTGGGTTTCTATCCCGGTCCCTGCTGGTTTCAATGTATGCGGACGACATCACGTTGTATATCCGCCATCCTCAAGAGAACCTTAGCCCTCTGGTCCGGGAGATCATTCGCTTTGGTGGGCTATCGGGCATCCAGGTGAACTGGAGAAAGTCGGTTCTTTTCCCCCTGACTGATGCTACTGTGTCATTCGCATCGGACTTTCCTTTCGTGTGGGCCTCTGGCCCCACGAGTTATTTTGGCATCTGGCTTAGCAGGGATCTAGATGAACTCTGGAGATCAAACTTTGGGTGTGCTATGGACTGGTTGGAATCCAGGATTCCATTGTGGAGCCGACTTCCGCTGTCCCTGGTGGGTCGCATTGCAATCGCTAAAATGGTTGTCCTCCCTAAATTTCTTTATTTGTTTTTAAATATTCCCATCCCCCTCACCTCCCACTTCTTTCGCAAATTACGCTCCCTAATCATGTCACTGGTCTGGGCGGGTAAACAGCCAAGAGTGGCTTATGACATTCTTACCTAACCCATGGCTTCCGGCGGGATGGGCGCACCTGATTTTCGGCTCTACGCCTTTTGCGCTCAGGCCAGTTTTCTGCACTTCTGGATCCACCCCTCTCTTTATCAGCCTCATGTTGAGGTGGAGACGGACTTGGCGTCTCCCTGGCCCCTTTCTACAGCCCTGTTTGCACCCCTTTGCACCCTCGTGCTGAGATCAAAACGGTCGAGACACTCTGATGGGCCTGGTCTGGACTGCGCCTGTTCTCTGGTGCTCCCTTGCTCTCTGCCAACTCCATGCCCATTGTGAACTACCCGGATTTTCCCTCACTCCAGGCCTCTAGCATGTCCGTGTGCGCGAGACTCCTGGGCCTAACCACGGTTGCGGATCTCTACCCAGAGAATACCTTGTATAAGCTCCCTGACGCCTCAGGTTTACCGGACACGCTTCTATTCTACCAGTTGCGTGCCACGTGTCATGACCAAGAGACCATAAGTACCTGTTCCCATTACATCGGGATCTTTGATCCAGGTTCATGTTCTGTTTATTTTCAAACCACCCACACACTTTTCTAACTCACACTGTTTAGGTTGAGTTGATTAATAGCGGCATTTGATATTATCTTGGTGGGACACTTTTGTAATGATCATATATACACGCTTATCACATAAAGATTTTTCAGCCTTTCCACATTTCCACGACTTTACCAATTAGTTCCTGATCGTGTGTTCTCATTTCCCTGATATAACCTGAATAGTCACATCTCAATATGGCAACTACACTTTCCCAGATCTTCTTGAGCCTTTCGCTTTAGTCTTTTTTCGTTGTCTATCATCTCAACATTTGCGTACTCGCTGCTGCACGGTTGTACCGCACGCAGCAGTTTGACCAGCCTCGCAAGCCCGGATAACTTTTGGGGCCACCGGTAAGAGTACCTTACATTTCATTTTGAAGGCAGCATTATTTTATTGAGTGAGCCGCTCACTGGCCACCTTTTTTTAATTTTACGATTTGTGGCTTTTCTGCACAGATTCCGGGTATCGAATTAGATGTGGTACTTTATCTACTAAAGCTCAACATATTAGGTGAGTGCCCTGCTGCACCGCAAGGTTCGAGTACGTTTTCTCCCCCACATAAGTTCACCAGCTTTTTCTTACCCCTGTGGGTTCTTCCATTACAGAGTGAAGTTCTTTTTGATTATCTTTCCTGTACCGTGAGCATTCTCGGGGCCATTCAACGTGACTAGGAGGTGCACTTCCACTTGAATAGGTTTCAGTATAACAGCGACTGAGCTGCTACTGATTTATTTGTTCTTCACTGCACTTATTTACAGGAGGGTGATCACATGGGTTGCCATTTTTCTAATGACTTCACATCAATAGTCTCAGTTGGGCTTTGTCTACGTCATTTATTACAGTTTTCCTTTTCTTCCAACACCCATTTGCACACTTGGTACTTCGATGTTTGCCTTGTTTTTTCGAATACACAAATAACACGCAACTTTATTAATACTGCACAAACTGCTTGTATGGAACACCCTTCATTCTTACACTTTCTACTTGCCTCTTTCCTCTCTTTTTCTTTTCTTTTGTTCCTCTTGTTCAGGACTGGTTGAACAATACCAGTGCATAAGCATGAGTACAATGGAAAATTGTTGGGCACAGAGTTAACTCCATGTTAATATTTCTACAATTTTACAATTGATAAATTTGTTTGGTACAGACATGCACCTGAGGAAGGGAACTCAGAGCCCCGAAATGCATCTGGCTTGAAGTTATCAGGAAGACAAAAGCTTTTTTGCAAAGGCTGCAATTCCTTGTCATTACTTATGTTTATTGGAACAATTGTTTGGTCATGCTTTGTAATGAATTTAAACTATTTTCATGTGGAAGGTGTCCACTGAATAATTTGTATTATCTTATTTATATGATCAGCAAGTTGATTATGACATATAAAAACGAATGCACTACAATTTGAAATTTTTATATTTTTCAAGTCATTATACAAGCATAAAGAATTTACGATGGTACTTTAGAATGGTTTAGAACTCTTAGAGTTTGTTGTGGACAGTGCTCACCACATTCAGGACTTGGGACCGGTTAGACTTCGGATATTCTGCATGTTACGTCAACACAAGCAGTAGTGATGCACCAATAGATTACACTAGTTACAAGCACAGCAGACGTTTAAAACAACAGAAATAGGGAGTGCACCTCAAACCCCCACATAAAATGTAAATTTCAAGCTGATTGCATGTCCAGGTTTCCACTACCCAGTAAAAAACATTTGTAAATCAATGGAGATTAATGTGAAGTGGCTTTCACATTGCAGGATGTTAATTTGTTAAAATTGGAATATCCTGTGATTCCAAAAACAAGGTGGAAGGAGAAAATGTAGAAGGATGGCAAATTGGACAGGGTAATCCAGTGTGTCAGAAGTGAAAGGCCAAAGGAAAAGAAAGTCCTAGAAGAGTTGCTGGGATTTTTTAAGGTACAAGAAAAATTGTCAAAGGAAAATGGTATTGTTGTGAGGGGGGCAAGTGTGTACCTCCTTTCAATTTGAAGAAGGTTATAGTGGATATTGTGCATGAAAGACATTTGGATTTGTCATAAACTAGGAGGCGGGTAAAAGAGAATTTTAGGTGGCCGGGTATTGATGCATTTGTTAAATATCATGTGAATATGTGTGGAAGTTGTGAAGTTAGGTTTGGAAATCATTGGTCCGTTTTCATTGTTACCCAGGCAGGAGGCATCTGGTATAGTCCTGGTAGACTATTTTTCTAAGTGGTCTAAGATTAAAATGGAAAAGAGGCCACTTGGTAGAGTGTGGTGGAGTTTCGGGATGAGGTCTTCTGCAGGGAAGGTATTGCTCAGGAGGTGGTGACTGAGAATGGTCCAGATTTTTTTCGTTAGTGATTATATGAAAAAGTGTCCTGAAAATGTGGTGTGGTGCATAGACGCATTGCTGTATTACGCCCAGAGGCCAATGGTCAAGTAGAAAGGTTTGATTATGTGGATAAGGAAGCAATTCAGTTATCTGTGAAGGGGGGTTGAACTGGAGAAAATCTTTGCAGTCTATATTGCTGGCATACAGGACATCTCCTAATTTGTGACCTTAGTGAGTCCTTTTGAGTTTTTATGGGAAGTAAACCTAGTACTAAACTGGCTCCTTGTGGTTGAGGAATCAAAAGAAAAATGTGGATGATGTTGCGGAGGTACATTTTAAGGCATTCTGACATAGAGTAAAGGAGTATAAACTTGAAATGAGAAATGCACTAGAGGAAAAAAAGGAACTCAGTTTAAACAGAAGGTTAATGGTGGTGACATGGTGCATCTCAAGAAGGAGAGGATAAGTGGTGAGGGGCTAGTGAGTAGGTCGTATCCCACGCGAGTCATTGAGGTATTTAAAAGTGCTGTGCGGGTAAAAGGTGGCAGTGTCTGGAATTTGAGTCTGGTATGTTTGTTCAATGGGAAGGATTGCAGCCCGGTGGAGCGCCAGAATAAAGTTTTTGGGGATGTGGGAAAAGCAGATTGTATAGGGAATTTTAGTATGTCTAGAGGAATGCAGCCCAGTGGAGGAGTGCAGCTAGGAGCATAAGAACACGCAAACCTCCTGTGAGGTTTTGAGATTATGTGTTAGTGTGAGCAGAGAATTAGTGTAAAATAGTATAGGATTCTTCCAGTTTTTTTTGCAAAAGGGGGAAGGTGTGCTACATGTGTTATGCTTGTGTCACTCACGTGCTCCGGTCATAATAGTGAACACAAGACGTGAGCGCAACATGTTATGCATGCTCGTGTCTGCGTGATATTGTTTGCAGATTGAGCCTAACTGAGGGAGCTGGCTCCTGGGATGCAATCTTTCCAAATGTAGGAGAGGTTAGAAAGAGCAAGGGGTTTGATGGTTATCGCTTTCGCTTTTTGACATGGACTTGACCAACATGTCTTGTACTTGTTAATAGAGAGTATCCTTATCATTTACCCATGATGGCTATGTGGATCATTTCGGCAAGCATGGATATACTTTTCAAAAATACCCATTTTTCATTCATTAGATTTGACCAAATGAATTGCGGCATGGTCAGAACAGAATTAAAAATCATTGAAGGCTGCAGCTCAGTCTATGACGCTGAGTATCACGGGTTTTTGTGAGAAAACAGGAAACATATATCATTGTTACCACATGAGTGGTGTACTTTACGATATATATACTTGTGTAAAATGGCCAGACAGGCAAAAGATTACACATGAAACATTTGTCACCTATATCGATTTTTTCCTCCTTATTTTCATAATTTTTTATTACAATTCTTTTCCTTCTCTTTCTTTATCTTTTAGGAATCACCCATGGGTTTCACATCTGTTTCTACCACAAAATGCAAGTAGGTAGAAATCACGAAGAAGAAAATATTAAATTGGCTGCTACTTAGAAAAACTGTGGTAAAAAATGTTTTTTACAACTCTGTCTGTTTATAAAAACTGGGAAGAAGGTGATTGAGGCACCGCAAACATTTCATTGATGAGAGTAAAAAAAAAAAACTATTCACTTTAGTAAACAGCACTTTTTTCTCATTTCCAAAAAAATCCCAAACTTTTTCTATATTATTTTCTCTGCTCCTTTCAAGAGAATACACAAACCTTGGGTGCCTTTAGAATCTCAAACATGTGGGAAAAAGGAACACAAATTTGGCCTGACTATCTGTAGTCTGAATTTATATTAAAATATGAAATTATCTGCCTACAGGAAACATGGTTGAAGTCACCATTCATATAAATGGCTATAGAACATTTAACACTCAAGCTATTGGGGGATCTCTTGGCAGAGCTAAAGGTGGGCTTTGTATATACATATCCAACAAGGTAAACTTTGTTAAGACTGAGTCCCAGCTCGTGTCCACTTATTATCAACTACTAACTCTCTCTTCAATTGTCTCTCATTCATTAACATTGGTTCATTTACATAATAATATTCAACTTGATAGCGTCCCTAAGGTGGTGAATACACTCTATAAAGAGTTAAGAAGTATGTGTAATGAAAAGGGCTCTAAGAATATGCTTATTGTATGTGGGGATTTTATTTGTGCCCTGTGTCCCTTTGAGGATGACAGGATATGTGGTTTTAATGTGGAGGAAGGCTTACATAACACTAATTTCTGGCACTCAAGCAGAGGGGAACTTTTTAATGAACTGGTGTTTAATTTAGATTTAGGCTTTGCCAATGACCTATGTATCAGACCTGTACCGATGCCACAGACTTTTAATGGCAGAGACCTTTGTTCCACAATAAATTATATCTTGTTATCAAATATGTTTGCTTCTAGATTACTCAGCTTCTCGGTCGATACACACCCAGTAAGTGATCATTTTCTTCTATGCATTACGAGGACTCTTCCTGAGAGTAGCCAGGAAAGAGACAAACAGGTGGCAGGTGAGGTTTTGGCTAACCTAAAACTTGACAAAGTCATTGGATACACGCTTTGCTGGAATATGATGGATCCTGATGTAGGAAATAAATCACTAATCACAAGGTGTAGATTTGCCTTTGACACTTGCTTGAACGAACTATCATCCCCAGAGCGTATCTTATCCTCATTCCAAGATGTAGCAGCTGAGGTACGGGATGTAATGTTCAAACAAGGTGGCAAAAAGTTTCCCCCCAGCGGTGGTTTGACTTAATTTGCACTCATGCACAATCTCAATTGAAACAGGAGTTGCATAACATCCCAGGGGAATATTATCAAAATTAGACAGGCTAGAAAGAATTATAAATCAGCTCTTCTAGAACGGAAGAATGCTCTTAGGAAAGAAGCCTGGGAGACGCTTACCTCGGTGGCACAATCAAAGTCGGTGCCGCCTTTTGGAAAGCGGTTAACACAATTCCTGACTCCAGCCAGGGGCCCATCAGTCGCAGTACCCATTACAGAGGGGCAATGGGTCAAACATTTTTCCAAGATCTACAGTGGTCTATGTACCATAAATGGCCAAGATATCGACATTTCAGAAGTTACCAATCAGTCATTAGATTTATACTTCAGTATTGATGAAGTAAGCAGGGCACTTTCCCTAAGTGCAAGTGGGAAAGCCTCAGGTCCTGATGGGATTCCCGTGGACTTGTATAAGAACAATGTCACTTTGTGGGTACCTATGATCACAAAAATAATTTATGCAAGCTGTGAGGTTGCTTTCCCACCGACCTGGGCTGAATCCACCATCGTCCCAATATTTAAAAAGGGGGATCGCCAGGATCCCACCTGCTACAGGCCCATCTCTTTATTAGACTTCATGGCCAAGGTTGTGGGACGTATTATTTTGGAATGCCTACAGCTTTGGCAGAGGAAAATCAAATCTTATCTGATATCCAATATGGTTTTCGAAAAGGATTAGGGACCGTGGAGCAGAGTTTAAACTTAGCAATTCTCATGGGAAGTACATCAGGGCCAAAAAGGGAAATCTGTACCTAGTCTTTGTTGACCTCACGGCCGCCTTTGATTGCGTGACGCACGCTAAGCTCTGGGAAATTTTAGCATCATTGGGCGTTGGTAGAACTAATATTTTATCCGCTGCCTCTACAATGGAGCAAAATCCTGCATGAGATTTGAATTGGGAGGTGAACGTACGGCCTTTTTCCCTATTGGAGGGAGGGTTAGGCAAGGTTGTGTCCTAGCCCCCTTCCTTTTTAACATTTACATTAATGGGTTGGGACAGGCTCTACTTAAAGATCCCCAAGATTTCCCGCAAATAGGTAAGTGTCCCATTCCAGCATTGTTGTACACGGACAATGCTGTGATTATGTCTCATACCCAGATTGACCTACAAAAGACCCTAAACAACTTTTCTAATTTTATGAAGGAACTGGATCTCAGAATTTATGTTTCAAAAACCTTTATAATGAGATGCGGCAGCAGGATTCAGAAGCCCAGGGATATTGTTGTGGAAGGAATACCGATAGCCACCACTAACAGCTTTCATATTTAGGCATTCCAAGACTATGCTCAAATTATAATGACCTCTCAATGAGATGAGAACAACAAATTAATAAAGAATAACATGGCTCGCGGTGTTACAATAAATGCACACGCCTTTCCCTTTAAATGACGTTGAGACTTCCATATCGTAAACTAACGTAGGATATACGACCTGTCACTTTAAGTAAGGGTGGTGCAATCTTTGCTTACCAATCAGAAAACCTCATATAAATATATATATGGGCTGGGTTTGAATTTACAAACCTTTCTTTTTCGGACGATGCTCTAGACGCCATTGACAACGCCGGTTTGGAACTTTGAATAAAGGTATGTGTGCCGCGTAAAACCTTCTCTGTCCCCATAAGAAAACTCCAGTTAGCCTGTCGATATCGTCTTTCGAGATGCACGAAAATAAATGAATGCGGGCGAAATGCCGCTGTGGTTCGTGGGGCACCGCTATATTACAAATCCGTTTTCTCGATAAAGTCCTTATTTAAGTTTGCACGATAGAAAAGAAATAATGTCTGTCTTTTGCCAAGTAAAGGCAGATTGTCTTTGAAAACAATCTAATTAGGAAGCAACCATTAATATCCTCACAATATTTTTACTGGCAGTTTCCGTTCAATTGGAACAAGCGCGCGTTGATGCGAGTGGAACTTTCCTGCTCTTTCGGATCAATTGGATAGTTATATGTGAATGGAAAACGCACTCATTCATTCTTGCCCCGACTATCAGGTAAAATCCTGCTGACTCTTGTTAACAGATAGAATGTCACAATTTATTAACCTCGCCATTAAACAATCGCCCTATTATCACCCGCAGAACAGCAAATCAGTGAATGCTGCTGTCCGCTGTGCGTCCACGTGATCGTTTTAACCGAAAGTTGTGTCGTACCCTCTTTTGAATGAACAAACTTTATCTTCTTTGAAGGTAAGATTACTCAGTTTAAGGGCAGTCACAATTAAATCCTGAATCACTTTAATCGATATCTACATATAATATCCTTTTTGTATATACTTTCTTCTAGACTGTTTTTAACAAGATGGATGTCTGCCACCAATAAAGCACTGTGTATTTGAATATTAGACATACTGCTTCACTGAATTAAAGGTAATTTCTAAGTTAATGGTTAGACATCTTGGTAGGAATACAATGACATCATAAATTACTGATAGAATTACTATCAATATCCTTATGAAAGGTGGTAAGACAGGAAGCTTCCTAATCTTGAGGATATCGTGCTCGACTACTTTACACTCTGAAAAAAGAACTTTTTGTGAAGCATACTAAAGGTGAGAGCAGATATACCTCTATGTTAGAAATCCTAAAAGGAGTTGCAACAAACAGGAAGTACTATAGGAAATAGAAGCCTTTAAGTCTAGATTTCACTATAATTCAGCACAACTTTAGATAAAGGAGTGAATGTTCTCTGAATATAACACTTGTAATTTATGTTCAGTTTAAGTAAATGAATAGGCTTCCCCTGTAGGGATCTAGTAATATATAATGTTAGTGGACGTGAGATGGGCAGCTACAGTAATCATAGAAGTCTAGGCTAACTATGATTTCATAGGCAGTTAAACTAAAAAATCCCAAAAGTGAGTTTTAATTAAATGTAAGAGGAAAAAGACGAAGAATTTCACTCTTTAAAAATTTTAAAACTCATTAAGATACTGGCACCAGGAACCTTCTGTCTTCATTGTCTTTATTCATGACTATATTTTTCCTTTTCTTGTGCATGGGTTCTTTACCTCATATTTTAAATCTGGTTTGTACTGTGCCTAATAGTTTGTACTGTGCCTAATATGTTTTCTTTAAGAAATTATTGTTAGGCTGCGAAATGGGGGGAAGATGGCGGCTGAGTAGGACGCTTGGTCGGTGAGCTCCTCAATCAAGAGACCTGGAAATCAGAATGCACGACATAATTCGGCGCTAACATGCAGTAGAGATTTTCCAAAGTGAGAACAAGAAAACACGAGATAGAAAAGAAAGCACAAAGAACGTCTCCGGTTTCATTTAAAGAAATAAAACAGCAAACAACGGAGACTTAGATACATGAAACCGCTAGCATCGTAAATTGAGCAGACGGTATCAGGAAGAAAACTCCCGGAAAACCCGCGGTAACTACAGCAAAGATACGCTGATCGACTCTTACTGGGATGGTAGGTTACCTGCTTTTGAAGGCACTGTCGGCGAGAGAGAAGCACGATGAGAGGGAGTTGCAGGCTGCGTCTTCGGTGGGAGAGACGTCGGACCACAGCGCGAGCTTCTCTGGAGTTTGGGCGGAGGCTGGGAAGGCGAGAGCGGCCCACAAGAGAGCAACCGGAAGGCTTGGCTGCCTGTTCCGGGGGACTAGCGGCAGAGACAGCAGCGGCTGCAGAGGTGAGCGGGGGTTAGTTTCGGTTCACTTCGGGTCGGGTAAAGAAGCTCCTCGGGAGGCCCCGGTCCATGAGGAGAGAGGGAGTAAGGGAGAGAGGTGCTTGCACTTGAAAGCCAATGACTCAATAAAATTAAACCTAAATACAGACTGGCAAAAAAAAAAAGAGATTACTCTAGCTGGGCAGCACATGAACGAAACAGTGCTAGAGGGGGAGGGAAACTCCGGAATAAGCAGGGAAGATAAAGATAAAGACGCAGACACTCACTTTCAACAGAAAAGCGAAGTATTAAAAAACCCAGTCAGACAGAGAGATACAGAAAAAAAAGGGGCGCAGCAACTGTGGTTTCCAGCTATAGCCTCCGAAATAGAAACTTCCTCAAACAAGAACAATACCCCAAAAATATTACGCCCAGAGAAGTTATTAAAAGGAAGGAAAAAAAAACATCTTTTGAGCCTATAAAAAAATATAAGGATAAGGTAAAATTACTTGGAGACAAACTTGAAGCAACCCCGAAAACAAAGATTACACCCTCACTGAGAACCTTTTTTAAGGTCCAAAAGCAGCAGACAAATCACGTAAGGAGCGATACAAATCGACCGGTAATATCAGCAGGAAACTCTGAACCGACTCTAACACAGAAAAAAGATCAACCCTCACAAGAAAACCCTTTCTGCACACTACAGAATAAAATTCCAAATACAATAATTAAAGTAGGTTTAGAAGCTGGTCTGGAAAATAAAGCAGTTGGCAAAGTAGTTGATAAACCTAGATCCTACTCCTCTCCTCAAGATATGGCTGAAGAAACAACAACAACAGATATAACAGTCACAACAGAAGAATCAGAAGAAACAGAAATCACAGAAAGAGTACAAAACAGTAACAATGAAGAGATGGAACTAAGCAAAGAGCAGGCTTCTGTTGAGATGCAGAAAAAAAACAAGAAACTGGGAAGGATGGAAAACCAGGCTCTAAAACTTCTAGAAGTCAGACAGACGAGTTTCTTGAAAAAATATGGACCGAAATGAGAGACAAATTTGCCATATCTGAAGCAAAACAAGACAAGATTCAAGAAGTATGCGAAAAGTTAGATTATAAACTAAATGCTCTAGGAGAGAGAGTCACGGCTATAGAAGGGGAAGTGAGCGGATTGAGCAAAAGGGTAGAAAGTAACAGGAAAGAATTATACACGCTGAGACAGGAGGGGAAATCTATGAGTGAGAAACTGGAGTCTCTTGAAAACCAAGCAAGGAAAAATAATATGAGTTTTAAATGTTCCAGAAAACCAAGAAGGTACTGACCTAAAGAAATTCATTGTAGGACTTTTAGTGGAACACTTCCCATGGAGTGACGCTAAGACGCTGGAAGAAGACATACAAAGAGTCCACAGAGATCCGTTCGGAAAGGCCAAAGATAGAAAAACACCCAGGAAAATCCTGATAACCTTCAAGACTTATACATTAAAAGAGAAGATCCTGGGCGAGGCCTTAAAAAAGGGAAACTATAGTAAACTCTTGGTCCTTCAGAATTAGATCTGATATGTCCAAAGCATCTCAGGACAGACAATGGGAGTTGGGAAAGTTCATGCCAGAACTACAATCCCTAGGAGCCACAGTACAAATGAAGTTCCCACCCTCTCTACGAATAATGTGGGGTAACAAAATGAGGAACATTAGAGAGCCTGAAGAAGTGAAAAATTTGATCAGTCTAATGAAAGATACAATCCAGATGGAAAACTCTACAATATGAAAAAGATTTTAAAAAAATAGATGCCGGCGCAAAGTAAGTAAAACAGACACTCCAGGTCCAAGTTCGAGGAGCCAAAAGGGGTCAAGATAGAAACCCCAAGAAAAAAAGAAGGAGGCTTCCCAGGGGAGGGTAAGAACAAAACACAAAATCAGAAAAGTAAAAAAATCAACAAAACAAAAAATGGGTGGGGAGCAAAATGGGGAAAAAAAAACAAAAAAATTAAATCCTCAATATTGAAAGAAAATTGGAAAAGAATGGAACACCAACAATTCAATATCGAAGCTATTGTAACAAATAAACTAAAAACTATAAAAATAAATAAAAATAATGGGAGAAACCAATAGAAATATAAAAATACTATGCTGGAAAGTTAATGGCATGAGAACAAAAAGTAGAAGAAACAAAATTCTAGAATACCTTAAAGCATCTGAAAGTGAAATTATTATCCTGCAGGAGACACACCTATTGAAAGAGGAATGGGATCAAATTATGAAAAAGTTAGGATTGGCGGATATACATATATGCACAAATCAAGGATGCAATATCAAAGGTGTAGCTATTGTTCTAAAAAAATCCCTAAACGCAAGTTTGGAATCTTCGGAAGTGGATAATAAAGGAAGATGGGCACTAGCAAGAATAAAATTGGGGAACACCGCTTTTACAATAGCAGGGTACTATGGCCCAAACCTTGATGACCCTGAGCCCTTACAGAAACTGTAAACACATTTGTTACTAGTTAACACCCCAATAATTCTAGGAGGAGACTTTATTCTCATCTTAAATCCTAAAACTGATAGACCCCCCCCCCCCCCCCCCCCCAGGAAGAAATGTTAATCTACCTAATCTACCAAAAATGAGGGAGTGGATTGGTATCTATAAGAGAGACTTAGAGCTAATAGATATATGGAATGAAAAAGGAGACAAGAGCCAACCTTTCACACTTCATAATAAAAGAATAGGACATAAATCTAGAATCGATTTCTTCCTAGTAGATTAATTAATTAAATTAATTGCAGGTTTATATAGCGCTAGGATCGACTCCCGGAGGAGTATCTCCGCGCTTCGACCGCTGCGAAACCCTTCCTGGCTTCCCTGAGAGATGGTCCCTTAGTGGGTATCTCCAGGGTGAGACCAGGCATCCCCGGCGGTCTGGTGGGGCCGTTAGTGAAGATGAGGCAAGCTAATGCCCAGAGTTGCCGAGTGTGATCGCTGATCAGAGTGGGCACCGAGGCGAGAGAATTATCGAGTCCGCTGACCCTGGTCCAGAAACCTGCCGCGTCGGGAATCGAAGGCTACTGGAAAATGTAACAAACCTAACTCATATTCCAGCCCACCTATCAGACCATTCCGCTGTACAGTTAACGCTACAAACTAAGACAACCCAGATACATAGAAGGTTTACGGTGGAGAGAGCCATGTTTTTAGATCAGAAAATTGTACAAGCACTTAAAGAAGAAACAGAAGACTTTTTTGAAAACAATAAAACAGGAACTTCAAAACAAATAGTTTGGGATACATATAAGGCCGTATTAAGGGGCAAACTACTTAACCTCGGAATACATAAATCAAAGAAAGCGAAACAAGAAATAACAGATTTAGAAAAAAACTTAAATATTCTAGATACCCAAATACTAATAGAAAAAGATCTAGACAAAAAAGAAAGCTTGCAAAAAGATAGACAAAGACAAAAGGACTCCCTAAGTGACATTCTTGAAGAAAGAGTAAAAACTAAGTGGGAAGCAAGCAAACTGGCAAATCATGAATACGGGGAGGGATGCGGAAAATGGCTCGCATGGAAATTAAAAACTGACATGGCAAGAAATAGAGTAAAAACCTTAATAAGACAAGGTCAAACAAGCTTGACCTCAGCGGAGGAGGAAATTAGAAATGAATTTGTGACCTTCTTCTTGGAATTATACACTGAAGATGTCAACCCATCTGAGGAACAGATAAAGGGATATCTAGTAGACATGCCAGTCTTAAAGCTGTCGGAGGAGGAGAAAAACGAGCTAAATAAGGAAATTTCACGAACTGAGGTTAAAAATATAATAAAATCCCTAAAAAAAGGAAAAGCAGCAGGCCCAGACGCATTGCCAAATGAGCTGTATCTGACTTTAATGGAAGTAAGAAACAGATTGATTCCCTTGGGATGTGTACAGGAAAAGCTAGAAAATTAGCTATAACAAAGTGAAGTATATTCCTCAAGTTAAAAATGTAAACAACATTCAGAGTACATAACAATTTATTGAAAAATTTAAAATAGCATACAGTACATTTGTAAAATAGTATGAACTCACAATTAAAAACAAATTTATATTTTTGTGACCTGCACAAAAGTATGGGACAGACAAAACTAAATTGTAAAACATAAAACTTGAAAGTTTACAAGGCGTACATTCACAGAAAAAGTTTCAAACAGCCCTGGTGTTATAACCTCACAATCTTATATGCATCAGGGAGGAACAACATGAATTGTACTTAAACTTGCGTCGACGCGTTTCGGTGGTTTTGCGTGTAATTCGGTGCCACCTTTATCAAGACTGTTTATTTTCGTTGTCTGTCATACAGTTGAATCCTCATAAGTCTCCTTTAGGTTTCCTTAACGTGGCGTTTCCTATAGGTTGTGGTGGCTGTGATTCTCAAGTAGTCAAGATGTTTTTACCATCTGCGAATAATTATTGTCATTCCTATCCAGTAATGTTTATGGGATTTAGTTCAGGTCTGTCGATCTGTGGACACTTTTGTATGATTAGCCGACCGCTATATCTGGCAAGCGTCAGGTTTCACTGCTGAGCCGATTCTAGAAATGGCCTCGATAAACCATTCAATTTTTGGGGACAATTTGTATTCAAAAATCTTTTAAGAGGGCGCGGTTAGCTGCCTTGTCTTGGTTGTAGCCTGGGGTATTTCAGATAGTCGTATCCCCTGTTTCGGCTGTAGCGTGGCTTCACTGTGGGTGTCTGTTGTTCGAATGAATACAAATTGTCCCCAAAAATTGAATGGTTTATCGAGGCCATTTCTAGAATCGGCTCAGCAGTGAAACCTGACGCTTGCCAGATATAGCGGTCGGCTAATCATACAAAAGTGTCCACAGATCGACGGACCTGAACTAAATCCCATAAACATTACTGGATAGGAATGACAATAATTATTCGCAGATGGTAAAAACATCTTGACTACTTGAGAATCACAGCCACCACAACCTATAGGAAACGCCACGTTAAGGAAACCTAAAGGAGACTTATGAGGATTCAACTGTATGACAGACAACGAAAATAAACAGTCTTGATAAAGGTGGCACCGAATTACACGCAAAACCACCGAAACGCGTCGACGCAAGTTTAAGTACAATTCATGTTGTTCCTCCCTGATGCATATAAGATTGTGAGGTTATAACACCAGGGCTGTTTGAAACTTTTTCTGTGAATGTACGCCTTGTAAACTTTCAAGTTTTATGTTTTACAATTTAGTTTTGTCTGTCCCATACTTTTGTGCAGGTCACAAAAATATAAATTTGTTTTTAATTGTGAGTTCATACTATTTTACAAATGTACTGTATGCTATTTTAAATTTTTCAATAAATTGTTATGTACTCTGAATGTTGTTTACATTTTTAACTTGAGGAATATACTTCACTTTGTTATAGCTAATTTTCTAGCTTTTCCTGTACACATCCCAAGGGAATCAATCTGTTTCTTACTTAGGTCTAACACCCCAATTCCCTTGCTCGTTTCAAGGGGTTCCTCTCTCTCTTTACATTACATTCTGACTTTAATGGATACATTAGTCCCACATATAACAGAGCTAGCAAATATGGTCTTTAAACAAAAGGAAAGGCTGCCGGATACCTGGAATGACGCAGTAATAACAATCATTTTAAAGCCAGGAAAGGACCCCAAAAAATGTGAATCATACCGGCCGATATCTCTGCTTAATGCAGATTATAAAATTTTTACTAAAATAATGGCAACAAGATTGGGAAAGCTCACACCTCAACTTATACATCCAGACCAAAAGGGCTTCACAAAAGGAAGGCAACTACATGAACTAACACATGAACTCATAAGTGCTATAGACATAGCTACGGCAAAAAATATCCCTCTAACAAGACTAACGGTCGATGCCGCTAAGGCATTCGATAGAGTAAACTGGGCATTCCTGGCCAGCATAATGACTAAAAATAACCTAGGGGACTCCTTTTTACATGCAGTAGGAGAAATCTATAAAAATCCAAGATCAAGAATTCTGGTTAATGGTAGCCTTACGAGCAACATCAAAATCGGCAGAGGCACCAGACAGGGGTGCCCCCTCTCACCCCTGCTTTTTAACCTATATATAGAACCCTTAGCAAATAAACTTAGAAGCTGTAAAGAAATATTTCCCTTTAAATATCAAGGATGGGAGAAAAAGCTGGCACTCTAAGCAGACGATTTGATGCTATTCACCGATGAATATGTAAAATCTAAACCAGCTATAGAAAAAATCATTAGTAAATTTGGTGAAGTTTCAGGATACTTAGTTAACCACACAAAAACAGAAATAATGACATGGAATACACACTTTAACAGCCCCAACATAAAGCAAGAGATAAAATACTTGGGCATCTTGGTAAATCAAAATTTAGATAAAATACCCGAAAACAATCTAAATAAAGTAGCTCGAGAGGTGCAAAAATTGCTTAAAGTATGGTCTAGCCTTCCTTTAAGCTTCATAGGGAGGTCTAATATTTTAAAAATGACTATACTCCCAAAATACACCTTTCTATTCAACACTATTCCTTTGGAATTTAAAAAAGCTGATTTAAAAAAGCTGCAAGGAGAGATTGAAAGGGAACCAGAATTTCATGGAAAAAACTCAGGAGGAAAAAAGAGAAAGGAGGGATAGCAAGTCCAGACTTAACAGAATACTACAGGGCTTTTCAATTTAAAAATATTCGGACTCTCCTAAGAATACACCAATATTACCCGGAATATCTGCAAGTAATGACAGAAGCTGAGGATCACTTTCTTTTTAAATTTGGTCACCAAAAATACTTTAAGAAAATCAAGCTAAAGGTTCTGAAGGAGGCAGTCAAACTTTGGATACAAATCAGAACGATCTTAAAAATCCCTTATTACAGTGCAATGGCACCGATATGGAATTCTCCCGGAACTCCGGACTGTTTAAAAGATGCCATGGCCATCCCTTTAAAACAACGCAATATTAAATATTGGGGTCAACTTCTAAATGGGTCAACATTAATTACATGGGAAGAAATATATAAGATCTCCAATGGAACAATATCAAAATTCAAGTTTTATCAACTAAACAGCTGGGCAAAGACAATACCAACACATGATAAAGATAACAAGACCGTAGAAAAAGAAATGATAAAAATTCTACCCATAAATAAGGAGGTAGCAAAATGGTATTGGACCCTTATAACAGAAGAAGACGAAAGTTCCCAGATGGTAGAACAAATCTGGGGAAAAGATCTGGCCTCAGAAGACCTAGTAAATATATGGGAAGATTCAATAGAGAAATGTTGGTCAACATTAAAATCCGCGGCATTAAAAAGAAATCATCTGTATATCCTGCATAGAGCCTATTGGACACCGAAAAAACTTTAAAAATTCAAAAACGCAGGAATCAAAAAATGCCCTAAATGTGGGGAAGAAAGGGCAGACGATGTCCATATGTTCTGGAGCTGCCCATCCCTGAGAATATTCTGGGAAGAAGTTGGTAAGACGCTGAATTCAATATTTCAAAAACATCTAAATGTAAGTACAACTCTTATTCTCTTTGGGATTGATAACATACCAGGGTTAGCTAAATTAACAGTAATGGAAGCAAAGTTACTTTTTGTATTAATGGTGATAGCTAGAAGGGAGATCTGCATTAAGTGGATTGGTCCTCAACCCCCGACGCATGTAGAGTGGATGAACTCAGCTATCAAGATAAATAAACTAGATAGAAGGGTAAAAACTAGCAAGAGGTTTAAATATTGGGAAATCATGGAAAAACATCTGACCTCTGAGGATAGGGCAGAACACACTGTCCTATGATTAAAGCGAAAGCATAATCTGGTTTATGAGTATGATACTCATAGAGTAGCCAAGGTGGCTAGCTCCCCTCCTCTCGACTACAGATATGTTTATATGTAAATGGAAAAGGTACCCCTCTGACTGAGCAAGACAAGGGAAAAACTCCCAAGACAAGAGAGACCATTGGGCAGTGACGGTACAAAAAAAAAGCTTCAGAGGCAGAAACCAAACTTTCCAAAATACATAAAATTTTCGCAATATGAGGATAAAAAAAAAAAAAATTATTGTTAATAATGCCTTAGTCAGTAAATATTGTTAGATGTCCTTATCTAGCGGTATATTATGCTGTTGTATTAATTATCTGGCAAGATGTTACAGTAGAATTATCATAATCTACTACAATTGTACATCATTAAAACACAAGAATGAGTGACCTAATATAATATTTTCTTAAATTTTAGAATTATGCTGAAATTGTCCTGATGAAGACACATTGTATGTGTCGAAACGCGTCGACAGACATCAGCCTCCCCAATAGGTTCTGCGAACTATCAATGTTTTAAAAAAAAAATTCCTTCCCGAACATTATATATTGTCATGATTGAATAATTGCTTTATTTTTAATGTATTTTAAAACCCAATTTTCCTGTATGATTGAACATGTCCATATCAACTTTTATCAATATAATTACATTTTCTATGTCATCATAGTACGTTGTTGTTCTATTTCCCTTCTTGTGTATGTTTTATTGTATTATATTGCACTTTTTGCCAGATATTTACGTTGTTTTTGCCTGGGTATCTACCTTTCTCATAAACTGTTTTGCCCTGACCCAGGAAATTTATTCTATTCAGGGGGACCCTGTTCAACTTCATAAAGAGGGGTCTCCCAGATTTCACACAGATCTTTTGTCTTCTATCATGCACTTGTAACAAATGTTTACTGTTTTAATCTTATGCATTTTGCTGTTGGAGCCGGCTGTAGCACTTATTTCTTTTGTTTAATTATTATTATTTTTTAGGGTCCTCATTTACCTTCAAATATGCTTTAAATTCAAGGATGGGAGTTTTCCGCCCATCACAGGTAGCCAGGTGTTTAGGGGGGTTTCTGGTCACTCCTTACGGAGAGATGGAATGCCCTGGGACTCACCCCTTCGGCTTCGTTGTGGTAGTGCCAACCCCAATCCTGATTCTTAAACATGCCCCAATGACATCCCCAAACATTGGTGTCTGTTTATAGCACATTTTATCATCATTGGACCAGACGACACAAAATAAACTACACCCGTGCCCATCAGCATGCACCAAAATATGTGTATAGGGAAGACCATAAATCTAAATATTAACAAATTATAATACATTAACTTATGTTAGACCCCTGACCAAAGAATTTAAATCTGGACCAAAGAACTCCTCTCCATACACTTATCGCAATTTTCCCAAAAATGTTTTTTTTCCCGCTTTGTGCCAGCTTAATCCAAATTTGATACCCTCTGAATGGAATGTATCCACTCATCTTCAGTTAGGGAACAAGCTGAGATCAATTTGATGCACCGCTCTCTTCGAGCCAGAAGTATTAGAGTGAAGAACAGTGCTTTTTTGTATTTTTTCTAATATTATTATTTTATGCAAGGAAAACACAGAAAAAGTCGGTCAATTACACAAAATCATACAATATAGTCAGGTACCATACTCAGAAAATATGAGTTTCATAACAAAGAAAAACAAAAAAAGCAGTTCTAAATCCATTCAGTAATTGGTGCCCAAATGTTTGTCCTTATACCCCTCCTTTTAAATCCTCTAGTTTTATAGATAGCTAATTCTAAATTATACATTGGGAGTAGTCTTTCCCTCCAATTAAAAAATGACGGAGGGTCTGGGTTGATCCAATCTCTTATAATACAGGCTCGTATTACCGTCATGCATATGAAAATAAAACAAGTTACCGCTTTTGGTCTTGGAAAGCCCCTGGTACCTGTACTCAAACCAATCAACACCATCTCAGTGGTTATGTTGAAATTATTCTTTAAGACGACCCCCAAGGAAAGCTCAATTTGATTAAAGAATTCCCCAAGCTTGGGACAGTGAAAAAACATATGTATTGCATCAGCAGCATAAAGACCACAGTGATTACAATGAGTCCCAGTTGTCGTGCTCCATTTCGCCACCTTATTGGGGGTATAATAAAAATCCTGTATACACATAAAGTATTGTGATTTCATCATCCCACTTATAAGAATTCCATTGACAAGCATAACTGACTCATGCATATCAATTTCAGGTATCCCCAACTTATTTATCCATTTTAGTTGAGAATTTTCCAAGTCATCAGAAAATTCTTGCATCAAGCATGAGTACAGAGTTCCAATTGATGTTTTTTTCCCTAAATACTCCAAAAGGGGAATTTTATTCATTCGTATGTCTGATAAGTGTCTTGGACTTTGTAAAAAACTGCAAATTTGAAGAAACTTTAAAAAATCATTTTTTGTCAAGGAGAACTTAATCTGTAATTCTTGAAAAGAAACCAACAAGCCATCGACAAACAAATCACCTAAGAAGTGTAGCCCTTCCGTCCCCCATCTAACTGCTAATAAGTCACCAAAAATGGGAGAAGGTAGTAGACCATGTGCGGCAAAAGGTGTGTACTTATCAAATTTTGCAATCCCCAAATGTCGTTGAACCTTTTGCCACACACCGTATGCTGCTTTAGCCGTCTTAAATCTCGTCTTTTTATAATAACTTTGTTCGATCACTTTCATGAAACACGCCCTCATTCCTTCCCCCTTAAGTAGTTCGTAGATTGATGGGGTATTACAATAGAGAATTCTAGTCTGTTGTAGTGACAACAATATCGTCAGCATATGCTAACGCTCAAAAATTAGTATGGGCTACATGAATTGATTTTATTTTTTCTTCCAAATTAAGGCGATTAACTAAAGGATCGATATAAAAAAATGCAAAAAGTAAAGGGGAACATGGACACCCTTGTCGGGTTCCACGAGAAATTGGGAAAGGGGCCGAGATTTCAGTATTGGTACGAATAGATGCTTTAGGAGCAGTATACAAAGTTCTAGGAGTGGTTAAAATTCCGGGACCAAATCCCTTTCTAGATAAGATTTCCCATAAATAAGCCCCGGCCACCCTGTCGAATACTTTTTCAGCACCCAATGTTGCGTGCTTATCTAGGATCCTGATCGATACTGTGACCTTATGCCCCTATTCGGCTATAAATCCATTTATTCCCTATATTGGCATAACCGTTCAAGTACAATATTCAGAAAGTCGTTTCTGGCCTCACACGAACAGAGCCACATTCCAGAATAGTTTTCTCTGCCACTTCCTTTGCAACCAATTAGTGCAATGACATAGCAGAAGTCACTATCTGAGATTCCTAGATTAACACTCCGAGTTCTTCAACAAGATAAAAACTCAGCAAACCTGGAAATCCCCGCTTGCTGTGTTTTGATTAGTAATAGAACTCTAATGAGCAACTGATAGCGATCACTTCCTAAGTGACATCTTTATTGACGTCTTATGTCCAGCAAACTTACGTCAAACATGGCACCTTTCAGGTATAAATACTACCAACGTTGCCTTAAGCAATAGCCTGTTGCCCGTCGCTTGATAAAGCTGCTGTATGCAAGCCGCTGATACCATTATCGCTGCTAAAGCGCGAACGATGGTGTGGTGAACTTAGGAGCTGAACAGCCGTCCCCCTGCAAAGAGCCCAGCAGATGCAAGCTGCCCGCGGACGCTGTCCCCCCTCCTCCTCCTCGACGCGCTGAAGAGAGACGCTGCCTTTTTCCTGCAGAGAAATCCAGCTCCAGCGTTTCTGGTCTACCCTCGCGGGTGACTGGGATACCGAGTTTCCCTGAAGGAGATACCCGACCTCCATCATTCTATTCAGAGGTATGGTGTTGACTAAACCCTTAGTGAGCATTCTTGAAGCAAACCTTGGCAAAACCAACTTAACTTAAAGCTACTTACTTACTCCCCTCCCACGTATTAGGCTTAGGTCAGGCACACTGGGGTAGGCGTAGTTAGAAGCACCAGTTGAGTATTTTAGCCTAATGTATATATGAATGTATATATGTTTTATTACTTTTAAACCATTGTATGGCTAAGAAACCATATCAATGCTTTTACAGTATTATTTCGCAATACTTATCTTACTGTACGTACTTTTTATCATAACAAGTCTTGCAATTGTGGCAATACATTTCTCTTGTACGAGAAAAAAGTCTGTTCAATAAATGTTAACCTTTTATTGACAAACGCCCGTCTCTCTATTCTCTACATATTGTGAAAGTAAACTGCACTAACCTGACTGAGTAAAATAACTGTCTATTGTTTCACACGACCCTAGAGATTGACTCTTGATCTGAGGAGCAAAGTTGTCATGTTGCACGGTTGTTGGAAAACTGAATCCCTTCTTGTCTGTGCCAGGGAAGCTGATCACTTCCTATTTCAGTCAGGAAAGTTTCCAGTGACCTCTGAGCTAGTTGGTAACAAACCCAATTAAGTTTAGCATAGTCAGTAGAGGCCTGGAAGATCCGTACTTCTACGTCGATACTACTGTTTATGTTATTCCAATGCGCAGGGCCTATTGGGAAAATAGGAACTACGCTACATGGCGCCCAACGTTTGGTAAGGCGATAAACTAACGCAAGACGTTAGAGTAACTCAGTCGTGCATATTTCACACAGACCCCTTTCTCCCGTAAATACTCCAATAGACGTCTGGAGTGGGTGAAAGGTTAAAATCCGCCCGAACTCAGTAGAAAGAGATTCCTATGTAAAGCTCTGGTTTATTCAACGTTGAAGGATACAGTGTTCCAAAATATTGTGCACCTAATCTTTGTCTCCTTGGAGACCTACTCTGCAAACCTTGCATTTATACAATGCCAGGAGAAAACGGAACCACTGGGGCCGCAGCAGATGCGACTCAGCAGGGTCCCGAACACACAGACCCGGATGCAATTATCATCCCGGCACATTTAAGAAAATCTATAACGTTAAAACTTATAGAAAACGGACTGACACCACAAGGTGGTACAGTAATCTTCGTGATAGAGGCACACGAATATCGGCAGACAGAGGTATTCTATTCATGGATAAACTTTCCAGCGGCAAACGCTAGAACAAAAGAGTCTCACTATTACAAAATAGAGGAACCTCCGGAAGAGTACGCTCCTTTCGAGTAGACTGAAATCCCACTAAAATTCCAAGAGCACCTGCTCTGGTTTAATGGCGCCCTAAAACATAATGATCATATTACCAGGCTCGGTCCACTAGGTAGACCAGGAGCAACATGGCCGGTTCTAGCCGGAAACACACCACATCCTGACATTGCAAAAATGTCTAAAGAAGAGCTGTTAGTACAGCTAAAAACATTAATTAAAATACATAGGCAATTAGTCCAATATGTAATGCGGACTGCAACAGTCCAACCAGCTGTTAATGTACCACAGCTGACCCCTCATCAGGGGAACACTAATAAAATTACACCACAGAACATACAGTCATGTCTTGGTAAAACACCCGTAAAATGGGAACAAATTCCTTTCTGGTTAGCACAGAAAATCACTCAAATAGAGGCAGTATTTCCTGATACTACCCCTATAGAGAAACACAGAATCTTGACCATCTGCCTTCCTATGGGAATCGCACCACACATAGAGGACTGCGACACTTGGGGTACAGTCTTTGCTTCCATTTACACAAAAACACATGGTGTTCCGTCTATGGCGGTAATACCAGAAGTGCTAAAACAGGTTCAAAATGAATATGGTCCAGAGCCCGCTTTAAATCTTGGTATGAAATTACTGAAAGACTTCAAGCAGGTCTCGGCTATATTATTAGCCAAAATAAAGGGAGAAGCAGCATCTGTGGCGATCCGCCAGAAGTTGAAGGAAACAGATATAACAGAGCAGCCAGTTGAGCTTGCCAGAATCATAGAAAAATGCTATGAAGAATTAGGTAGAGACAGCTTGGGTGGAAAACCAGTTAAGCCCCAACTGCTCGAAAATCCTGAAAAATTATTTATTAAAAATAATTCAAACACTCCTAAAAAGAGCTGGGATGGAAATAAACAATCCACTCCCAAGGAAAAAGTTTTCCAGTCCAGAGGAAGGTCTCCTCGACGGAGGGAAATAACTCCGACTCGAGAACACCAGTCTCCCCAGAGGGAGCCCTCTGAGAAAAGATATAACCTTAGAAATAGGGATAATCTGAAAAAGCCTGATAGATATCAAAGTATTGATACACGTCCCTCTCGATCTTTTTCGCAGAAATCGAAAAGAAGAGGACGGTCAGACCCAGGAGAGCATACCAAGTCCAAAGACAAGGAACCTGCTCAGAGTAAAAAATCTCAATTTCCAAAAAAGAAGGTAGCCAGTATTAGAGTAATCAACCATGCCGAGAATACTGAGGACACAGTTGAAAAACGAGGAGTGGGCATTGACAATGTTGGACAGTGCAGCAGAAATCAGTATAGCCCGCAAGATCCTGATGAGTCATCTGGAGACAGTGGACACGAATGAATTCATTCAGGTTGAAACTGCCGACACCAGACTTAGCGAGCCCCATAAAATATACGAAATAACATTGCGTATAGAGGGTGATAAGACTAGGAAAATAAGAGGTCTATTTTGGGATAAGCTCTCAAAAGGCTATGATATTCTGTTAGCTGAAAAAGATTGGCCCCCAGAGTTTGTCAGGGAGTGCCCTCGTGGCGAAGAAATGATTATGCCTGCCTTCTCGAATCACATTCCGATTCATAAAAAATATACCTATGCAAGGAAATGGGCAGTAGCCCAGGCACCGGCATTATATGAAAATCATGTAGGATGGGATGAGGAAGCTCCTCCTCACAAAATCCAATTAAAAAGTGAACCAACTGCCCAACGGCAGTATCCCATTAAGCAAGAAGCTTAAAAACAGGTCAGGGAGATCTTAGATCAACTTAAATACCAGGGGGTGATTGAAACATGCACCTCTCAAATGAACAATCCTTTGTTTCCTGTCTCCAAGCCAGACAATTCATATTGTCTAGTTTTGGACTACAGACACCTTAATGCATGTTGTTAGACATTTGCAGTACAAAACTCGCATAGTGCAGCCCTAATGAATAACATAGTTAGGAAAAAATATAAAACGACATTAGACATATCTAATGGTTTCTTTTGTCAAAACATTGCACCAGAAAGCAGATATTTGACCGCTTTCTCAGCATTTGGGTCGCAGAAAAAATTCTGTCGTCTCCCACAGGGGTTCAAGAACAGCCCAGGACTATTCTCAGCTAGGATAACAGAGTTACTACAAATATATGATGATGAGGCATTATCTTACGTAGATGATATCTATCTCACAGACGACACCTTGGATACTCACTTGAAAAGAGTGAACACCATTATACTTGGGTTCGCAGCAGAGGGTTACAAATTCAACTTTAAAAAGTCTAGAATTGCCCATCTGACAGTACTATTCTTAGGGTACGAGTTATCAAGTGAAGGGAAAAGCCTAGCGGACAACTTCTTAGAGAAGTGCGCTGTACTCCAAGCTCCAAAAAAGTGAAGAATTTACAATCCATACTAGGTTTTCTGAATTTCGGAAGAACTTACATCCTAAATTACGCAGAGAGGGTTAAACCTCTCTACGAACTAATCAAACCTGATTTTAAACAAATCAATTGGACTCAAAAACACACAGAAATTTTGAGATCACTGCAAACAGACATGTTAGCTAAAACTAAATTAGATACACGTGACAATACACACGATCTTGTAATCCGAGTCATCCCAGGAGGATGCGGATTCACGTACCTAACCTCTAATGAGGGAGAAAAGGTACCAATTTCAATTAAATCTCACTTGTACACACAAGCAGAAAAAACATTCAGTCACACAGAAAGAACTGTGAAAGCAGTGCAAATCGCATTAGCAAATGAACGAGAACTAGCACACGGTAAAAGGATTAATATCCTCACAGCGAAATCCGCCTTCGAGGCGCTATTCAGCCCAGTATACATGCCTACAGTGTCACTGGATCCGAAATGGATACAGTGTGTAGATTCTCTAGGTGCGGAAGATGTGAAGTACTATTTCGCCCCGCAATTCGAAGAACTGAATGATTTAGAATATGAAGAAGAATATCCTATGCCAATCGAACTTCTGCCTCTCCCACAGTACGCCTGTATAATCTATACAGATAGATTTGTACAGCATTTCAACGTAGAGAGCAAATACTACGATGCAGCATGTGCGATTGTTAAAGGTCATTGGCTGTGCGGTAAATTCAGACCGAAAGTAACAAAAACTGAATCTGTAAGAAACTGTTCGGTTCAGAGAACTGAAATCAGATCTTTAAAGATGGCGCTCGAAAATGCAGAACGTGAATTCCCGACACTTATCGTGTGTGATTCTCATTTTTGCGTCAACTCTTACAACAATAAACTGCAGAGTTGGATTGAAAACGATTACAAAGATGACACAGGTGCCACAATAAAGCATAAATTGCTCTGGAAACAGGTAGCTCTTTTACACAAAGAACTACAAAAGACTCACGTGATACACGCACAGAGTCTTCAACGTGATGGCGTTCACGTTGCAGGGAATTCATTGGCTAATACAGCCACAGCGGAAGCAACTAAACCGGCTTCCGCAGCCACAAAAAAGCGTACAGAAAAATACATAGACGGGGAAACCCTGCTGGCAGTAAAAACGATCGTAAAAGGCGACTGTGCAGCACTACCCGTGAACTATCCACTCAATTATGCATACGTAATCAATGCAAACTCCGTTCCTTTTGCTCGAATCCCTGGAGTGGGGGACAGAGTAATTCCAAACAGGAGCAGGAGGGGCTTCCTCTTACTGGAAGCACACATGGGGTTGGGTCTGAGACATCAAACAATTAAGGATTCTCTGAAAGTATTACAATCAGAGTACTGGTGGCCAGGAATGAGCATAGATATTCAATGTTTTGCTCAAAATTGTGAAAACTGCAACAGAGATCGCAGTAATGAACAGGCCAGTGTAGTTTCAGGAACCCTGATAGACAGCATAAGGCGGTCTATCTGCGCAATCAAAGAAGAGAAGCGCGTCCCATTGTACATCCTTAAGGCTAAACACACTTAAAAAATGTGGCCCCAGCGCTCGGCTGACGCTAGAACGGTTATAAAAGATCTGCGAGTCTTTATCGGCACATACGCAATTACCACGTTCCATTCTGACCAGGGTCCTGCTTTTAGCTCTCGAGCTTATAAGGAGCCCATGGCCAGCATGGGAATTGGGTTGCGGTATTCTTGTCCATCACACCCCGAAGGGAATAGTGTGGTTGAAAGAAAAAACCGGGACATAAAGCGATCTATAACAGCAAAGGTATTAGGTTCAGGCGCTGGGTGGGTCAAACATCTAATAAGTGTCCAGTCCAGTCTTAACAATTTGCCAAGAAATTCTCTAAAAGGTTTCAGCCCATACGAACTATTGTTCGGAATTAGAATGAACATTCAGGACCTCGATAGTCAGATGTCAGTGGTACAAGAAAAAACAACAGACTTTGACATCAAAGATCGCTTGGCTGTTTTACAGGAACTGAATGAAACAAGAAAATCCTTAAGCAACATAAAGTTAAAGCAACAGCCAGATACCACTGACGAGGCACCACAAGCAACAGCCCCAGCAAGGCCTGTCTGGATTCCAAAGATTGGGGATCTAGTCAGAGAAAAAATCGCGGTAAAGAAGGAATTTGGGCCTTCTTACAGAAAAGCAGTACCTGTCTTGGCAGTCACCGGAACAAGATCAGTTGTACTACCGCCCCTTGCTGGTAAAAAGGAGAACAGAGTCGTGTCTATCGACCTGGTAAAACCACAACCATGTGGCCTATAATCAACAGTAGGCCCAGTGGACTCCCAAGAAACAACAGAATACCCAAACTTGCAACAATCCAAGAGGTTCAAACTGAAAGACTAATCACATTCGATCAGCCTGCAGTGCACAGAGAAGGACTATGCAATAATGCCATGGAACTCGTGCCTCTTGAGACACAGATTGAAACAGTTCGTCAAGAAACACCAGTCTACAATAATGTGGCATCAGAAAGTGCTACCGAAAGACAGATTGAAAGAACAATCCCAACAATTGGCAGAACTGCCTCTGGTTATTTCATCAACTTCGACAACTTCTCTGAAGATCAAAACGACCCCGAAGTGATGCCAGAAACAAAAAAGACTTTTAAAGAAAAAGCAACGGAACTCTTTCATCAACTGAAGGAAATCTACCTTATTTCCCCTTGGTTAGAGTTCTGGTTCGGTCTAGGTGTATTTTTCCTCCTGCTTTGGCTAATCATGGTACTTTGTTTGGGAAAATTCATTGAGGGAAAATATAGTACAATGGACACAGCAAGTCAGAACATCAACTTAGTCCTCAAACCACACAGATCATCACACGTGAAGAAAAGAAAACTGTCAACAGTAAATGTCACAGCAATTCCAATACCTGGTGGGGTAGTATGGGAGAAAACTGACTATGAGATCTATGGTCCGGTCGAAATCCTGATGTATCCTCATCAACTGAAGGTTTCCTTAAGTGACTTTGTAAAAGATAGTACATTCTCTGATGATTGGGACTTTAACAGTATTAATGACATGATGTCTGATTTAGTAATGTCAGCTAGATTCACAGAACATGATTATTTACAAGGTTCATCTAGTTATGAGCAATTATTCTGCTACACACATTATGGTGATCATTACTTGCATAAATCTGCACAGCCTAGAAATGTTTTTATGTATAATCAATGGGAACATTGTGCTACACCACCTAAAAGCAGTTCTAAAACATTCTTTGAGAAATTCAAATACTTCCCAGGGTTTAACACCAGTGATGCAGAAACGTTTTATTACAAACTGTTAGATAAAACAGGTATGAAAACAATGCTGACAAATTCTAAATTGATATATTCAGAAGCATTTTATGAAAAAATGATGACATTTGGTTTTGATTATTGGAAAAATAACATTGAAACGAAAACAATTTGGGGTACAAAAGATTGGCAGGTACAAGGCCTTGAAGCACTATTCAGAACCTGCATGATACCAGAAAAAATGATGTTTTTAAATGACACAATACACCAAACATCCTGTCTTGGCCTAGCTAAGATCAAAGACCTAAACAAACCGTTTATTCCAAAGCCAATACCTGAAAATACAACTACAGATATTGAGTTAGACGTATCACAAATTTTACATTTTAACAGAACACATCCTGATTGGAAAAAGTGGTTAATCTGGCCTACTGACACAAACAACTGTCAAGATAGATTCCTGAACAAAACACAGGGGTTACAAATGACCAGACAAGACCCTAGATACTCCCAGAGACAACATCCAGGGATAGTAACAACATACAGTGTAGGGAAACTCTGCCTTGAATGGCTAGGAACATCCACACTGGCTGAAATTAAGCAACACTTGTCTTTACTAAAAGATGGTGCTGATTTGCGCGATTTCATTCTTGGACCACGCAAACAGCGTCAAAAGCGTTTCATAGCGACCAGTATCTATGCTGCGTACAACGAGGCTTGGAAAGTCACACAAATTGAAACAGCAGAAAAAATACGAGAAATTGATCGTATTAATTTGGAAAAATCACTTTCTGTAGTGGACAATGGGTTAATGACTCTGTCTTCCAGAATATATTCGTTGGACAATATTGTATCCTCTGCCTTTGATGTGATAGACAGAGACTTGCTAATGTTACAACATGGCCAGTCACAATTACGTTCTATTATACAATTAGGCTGGATGCTGCAAAATCTTCGTTCAGGCTATGTGCCTTGGCGTTTAATCAACACAACGTCATTATTTTCCATTTTTAACCTTACTGATAAACAAATCAGTTTGGCACAGAAAGGAGCAGACTATACAATCCTGAGCATCGAAAAACTTGAGAGATTACCATTGACAATGTCAGAGAGTCCTGTCATTGAATGGATAATACACGGAATTATCACTATTCCGATAACAACTTTCCGATTTAAAAAGTGCCTTGAATACATACCTACTGGCCAGTATGAACGATTGGGTAAAGGATATGTAAAATCATAATGGAAATTACCATACACACATTCATGCTACAGTGACAGCGACAAAAATGTATTTCTTAGTGGTGAAAACTGTAAACATTCACTAAGCGGTATACTTTTGTGCCAGGGTATTAATTTACACGGAGCTTGTGATGGAAATTCTAACAACCTTTCATGCCACCAGCTTGTCACACCTGCAACTCAGATAGAGCCCTTCTTTATGCAACTTGCAAACGGGAGTTACATTCTTAGAACGGATCACAGATGTTGTGACCTTGTGCCAGGGAAAAGTTATCTAGTAAGAGTAACATCCATGGTCAAATGCTGTATGCAAGCATTGTTTCCGAGCGGGCCTGTAGACACAGAGACTCCCATCTGGCCTCGTCTGAATCTCTATTCTATACGAATTGATACTTTAAGCAAAATGAAGTCTGTGCTTTTGCAGACAACAGTGCCCATAACGTCATCAAAAGAGACGTATGATCTTCTAGTTGCAAGGACAGCTACGGAGGTTCATGACCTTTTATCAACAAATTGCCCCGTGCATTTCGTAGAAATGTTGAGCCAACTCCTTAACATGTCTAGTGCCACAGGCATCCCAGGCATATTTAAGACGATTTTTACGGGACTGCTAACACCGTTTCAAGCAATTTTGGGAATCGTTCCTAATTTTGTCCACTCTGTTTTTGGCGGCATACCCTTATTTTTGGGACTTGTAGCAGGGATTTTATTTTTGACCGTCCTGCTTCGTTATGGCAAGCCAAAGCTCAGACATAGCTCCCATGGGAATGGAAGAGACAATCCTAGCAATGCGCTACCGGGACAGGATAACTAACGTCCTTGGATTGGCCAGGCTGAGAGATCTAAACATGACCTGGTTCCTTTCATTCAGACCTATATGGCAGAACTGTATCTTACCGGTACTTCGATGTATGCTATGCGGAGATGAGTGCGTGTTGGACATCTGTCTTTCACTTCCATCAGCAGTACCAATGGACGTCGATACTTTGCTCGGTCCGATAACGGCTCATGCATTGTGTTGTCCCCAGCGGCTACCAATCCTGATGACGGCATTCGTTGAGACTCCTGTGCTACGACTAGGTGGTAATAGTGGAGCGAGTGACAAAAGCAACATCACCCAGGTACGACCTTCTGTGAGCATTGCTGATCCCGACTATGATGACAGCAATCATTCTCACACCTGCCAAGTTACAGCACTATCGAATTTGGTCGAACTGTCACTTGATTTTGTAGACCAATTCTTTGAGAGTCTGTCTGATATGATGTTCTCACCCGAACAAAAATAATAACTTTGGAGAAACATTCCGACACACAGCGTTCCCATGAACTCTGAATTCGGCCTTCAGTTTTGATCAACAAAAACTGCTAAAAGCGTTGGAACTCTATTTCCCCGATCAAGCATTAATTCTTTTGAATTGAACACTTTTTAATATTCACCTTTTTTTTGGCACAAACAATTCTTTGCTTAAAGTAGCAACTATTCTTAGAGAACAGAAGCTTCAACTTCTATTTCTAAACACATCTAGAGACATAACAACTTACACCAGCCTCTAGCACATTTATTGCAATGCATTTATATATGTGATGATTTATCTCGCCCTTCTTCTGTTTCAGAGATATTTCATGTGTAATTACTTTTGCATAATCGTTCAATGATTTCATATGCTATAATTTTTTGAATGATTTCTATGCTTCAAAAACATACAGTACCTAAATTTTCACGTATTACAATATACGCCTATTTCAAATGCATTTATGTATTTTGGGGTGGGCAATGTTACACATGCATCTTATTGCTCTAGTTTTAGTAATTTAATGGACATGAACCCGTGGAGTGGGTGTTGCGTGCTTATCTAGGATCCTGATCGATGCTGTGACCTTATGCCCCTATTCGGCTATAAATCCATTTATTCCCTATATTGGCATAACCGTTCAAGTACAATATTCAGAAAGTCATCTCTGGCCTCACACGAACAGAGCCACATTCCAGAATAGTTTTCTCTGCCACTTCCTTTGCAACCAATTAGTGCAATGACATAGCAGAAGTCACTATCTGAGATTCCTAGATTAACACTCCGAGTTCTTCAACAAGATAAAAACTCAGCAAACCTGGAAATCCCCGCTTGCTGTGTTTTGATTAGTAATAGAACTCTAATGAGCAACTGATAGCGATCACTTCCTAAGTGACATCTTTATTGACGTCTTATGTCCAGCAAACTTACGTCCAACATGGCACCTTTCAGGTATAAATACTACCAACGTTGCCTTAAGCAATAGCCTGTTGCCCGTCGCTTGATGAAGCTGCTGTATGCAAGCCGCTGATACCATTATCGCTGCTAAAGCGCGAACGATGGTGTGGTGAACTTAGGAGCTGAACAGCCGTCCCCCTGCAAAGAGCCCAGCAGATGCAAGCTGCCCGCGGACGCTGTCCCCCCTCCTCCTCCTCGACGCGCTGAAGAGAGACGCTGCCTTTCTCCTGCAGAGAAATCCAGCTCCAGCGTCTCTGGTCTACCCTCGCGGATGACTGGGATACCGAGTTTCCCTGAAGGAGATACCCGACCTCCATCATTCTATTCAGAGGTATGGTGTTGACTAAACCCTTAGTGAGAATTCTTGAAGCAAACCTTGGCAAAACCAACTTAACTTAAAGCTACTTACTTACTCCCCTCCCACGTATTAGGCTTAGGTCAGGTACACTGGGGTAGGCGTAGTTAGAAGCACCAGTTGAGTATTTTAGCCTAATGTATATATGAATGTATATATCTTTTATTACTTTTAAACCATTGTATGGCTAAGAAACCATATCAATGCTTTTACAGTATTATTTCGCAATACTTATCTTACTGTACGTACTTTTTATCATAACAAGTCTTGCAATTGTGGCAATACATTTCTCTTGTACGAGAAAAAAGACTGTTCAATAAATGTTAACCTTTTATTGACAAACGCCCGTCTCTCTATTCTCTACATATTGTGAAAGTAAACTGCACTAACCTGACTGAGTAAAATAACTGTCTATTGTTTCACACGACCCTAGAGATTGACTCTTGATCTGAGGAGCAAAGTTGTCATGTTGCACGGTTGTTGGAAAACTGAATCCCTTCTTGTCTGTGCCAGGGAAGCTGATCACTTCCTATTTCAGTCAAGAAAGTTTCCAGTGACCTCTGAGCTAGTTGGTAACAAACCCAATTAAGTTTAGCATAGTCAGTAGAGGCCTGGAAGATCCGCACTTCTACGTCGATACTACTGTTTATGTTATTCCAATGCGCAGGGCCTATTGGGAAAATAGGAACTACGCTACACCAACAGGGTTAGGCCAATATTTGACACCGAGGCCTGGGCCAAATCCAGAAAAGTAATAAGGCGACATATGTGATCAGCCGTGTCACGTGCCAGGATAAATCCATGCTGATATTTCGAAACAAGTGGGGAAATGATGTTAGAAAGTCAAGAGGCCAAGATCTTAGAATAAACCTTACTATCTGCATTAATTAATGAAATTGGACAAAATGAAGACAGAGAAAGAGGAGGTTTATCCTTTTTAAGAAAAACCATAATAATTGATTCCTGCCGGGGAAACATGGCGGCAGCTAGTTGAGCTGTCGCAGTGCTCACCTGAGTTCCTGTCTGCGATGGTCCGATGGTGAGCGTGTGAGCGGAGGCTCACAGTGAGATGAGAGTGAGAGAGATCTGCGGTATGCGGCCTGTATTTTTCCGGCGTTCTTCCGCGCCTTTTCATCAGCCCCTCTCTGAGCCCTCTTTGAGTTAGCTCGGCAAAATCCATCATCCGCCATCCACCATCCGCAAAAATCTGCCTTCTGCCTTCCGAGCCTCCAGCGTTTAATGCGCGGAGGCGAGAAGTGGATGTCCAGCCCCAGGGTCGTCATTGGAGTCTTTGGAGTTGCCGGTAGAGACGAATCTACTCCGGCTCCAGCTGCAGTTGCACTTGCCCCGCCCTTTCCCTCGGCTGTAACACGGAGGAAGCCAAGTTTGCCGTCCGAGCTTCTGCTTCAGGTGCGGCAGTCAAGTTTGTCAAGCCCGTGGCAGACTCTTCCCGGCCTGCTGCTTTGGAGTTTGGCAGCACTGGAGCTCCGCTGTGGGAGGAAGCTCCGCAGCCTTCATTTTGGACCTCGAGGGAGCTTGGTGGGACCCAGCTCTAGCTGTAGCATCTCTTCAGTATCTGGTAGGAGGTGTGGGGGAGGGGCAGAGGAGAAGGACACAACTGAGGCACGAAGGGGTCTGGGGCCCAGCGCAGAGGCTGTCACGGCTGAGCTTGCAGAATTGTCACAGGGGGGGTGTAGAAGGTTGGCGAGTCTGGAGGAACACAGCGCAATATTAGCACCTGTAATTTACGAGGCCCCTGGCCCTCACCCCATCCTCAGCCTGTCGCCCTCCCCAGAAAGTGGCTTAGAAGTGAGTACCCCTAACACAAAGCATACAGCCAGAAGGAGGGGTAGGGGCACGCTTAGTAGAAAAGCTAAAACCCGTGGGGGGGCCATAGATCCTGAAATCGAGCTAGAGATACAAACAAAATCCACTGGTGATGCTCCCCCGACACCGGATCTAAGTCAGACAGCTCAGAGCGCCTCATTGAGGAAAAAAGTCTCCTCATATTTATCTGGAGAAGTAAAAGCGAAACGTGCCTTTACCTGCAAAACGGCACGGGGTTCCAAAACCGCCAAAAATACCAAAGCAGCTAGTAACACTGGATCAAAGATAACGCCTTCTTTGAGGTCTTACTTCAAGGTCGTCCCGCAAATCCTGCGCCTTTCAGATCAGCAACTATTCGAAGATACCTCTTCTGGGATGGCATCGCTGGAACATCCGGAGGGGGCCGCACCTGCCACAGATAGGAGCATTCCCGTTATAGGACCTCCCCCCGCTACAGCAAACACCTTGCAGGATCTAGCTGAGGCTGAGGCTGAGGAGGCAGATACAAGCACTGAGACATATAAAGTCGGTACTACAAAAAAATCCTGTGAGATAAGGGTGGTGGATCAGGGGTTGGAGGCGGGGCCTAAGGAGGTTAATCAAATGGTTAATGTGTTAGATGGCTCTTCAATCCCGAGTGTGAGCTTTCAGGGGCCGCTGAACACCATTCCTCCTGACATTCCTCCTGACATCCCGGTACAAAATCCAACGGACTTATTCCATCCTACAGCACCACTGATTGTCACTTCTCCTATTCCCCTTGAGCAAAATCTAACAGATGTTTTGCGCCCCATGGTGCCATCGACAATTTTGTCCCCCTCGATACACCAGGCCGCAATGCCTAATCCAGTGTCACTGTCAGCAGGGTTGCCATATAACAATGAGTTACTACAGGAGGACCTGCAGGGAGCTACGGCCTCTGATACCTACCTGGGTAGCGGGGTCGACCCATGTCTAGCCTCTTATCTGCAGTCAATGTTTTCATCTTTATCAGCAGATATTAAGAAAGGCTTTGAGGCGTCGACATCTATCCAATCCGAAATCCGGATTTTTTGTGAATCCCTAGATAGCAAAGTAGACAGCCTTGCCACAAGAACTGAAAGGTTGGAGGATACAGTGACTGTCATGTCTCTAAACCTGGACGAAGCCAAGACGGATATCGTCAAACTTAAAAAAGAAGATCTGATGCTGGCGGAGAGGATGGAGTCATTGGAGAACAACGCGCGTCGTAGCAACCTCCGTATTCTTAACATCCCGGAAAACAGCGAAGGGTCGGATATCAAGCAATACATTATCCAACTGCTAAAAGAATCCCTGAGATTGGATCAAATGGTCGAGGAGTTGTCACTTGACATCTAACGAGTCCATAGAGATCCCTTCAGGAGGAATCCTCAAAAAACAAAGCCGAGGAAAATACTTATGAACTTCCACACTTACACCCTTAAAGAGACTATCTTGAGCTTGGCCCTAAAACAGAAGTCCTTGAGTGGGAAGGGTTTTAACTTCCAAATTAGATCAGACCTCTCAAGGGCTACGCTCGATAAGCAGTGGGAGTTCGGGAGGAGGTTAGATGCCTTTAGGAGCCTAGGGGCAGTAGCCCAGTTAGTCTTCCCAGCCGCCCTGAAGGTTATGCATAATAATACAATGCATAATATCCGCTCAGTCCAGGCTGCGGATGAGTTGTTAATATCCTTAGGGAGGGGGAGAGACAAAGATAAAAACAAGGGGGCTTCAAGTTAAAAAAAAAAAAAGCCAAAGAATAAATTACTGTGCCTCTGAAGGAAAGGAAGAGAGAGAAGAGAAGAGGGAGGGAAGGGAAAAAAAAGGAGAACAGGAAGAAAAAAGGGGAAAAAAAAGTGAGTTTAGTTAAATGCCACGAGCAAATGTAAAAGGGGGTTAGCACAGGTTAGCACAAGTTAAAAAAGGAAGGATAAAAGATGAAAAAAACAAAACAAAACAGGAAAATAAAGAGATATCTGTTAGGAAAAATTAAGAAAAAAAAAAACTTAAGAACATTCTCACATATAATTTATATCCTGTTCCCCTCCCTGCGGGGTCATTTGTTCTTTTCTCTTCCTCTTTCTCTTATTCAGTTT
This sequence comes from Lissotriton vulgaris, assembly GCF_964263255.1. Classification (NCBI taxonomy): domain Eukaryota; kingdom Metazoa; phylum Chordata; class Amphibia; order Caudata; family Salamandridae; genus Lissotriton; species Lissotriton vulgaris. The sequence goes on from NC_141695.1 coordinate 1,378,098,041, forward strand.
TTTCCGCTTTTTTTTTTTTTTTTCTTCTTTCTCTCACTTATGTATATATAAAAGGTATCGGTTAGTTAGGACAGGAACGCAGTAGGGGCGCTATCTTCTGGTTTTCCAGATAGATAGAGTAAGGGTTTCCCAAGGGGCGGGGGGAGGTTCAAGGGGGGAAGTGGAGGGGGTGCTTGTAAAAATTTAAAAAAAAGTCCTAATTTTTTGCCCATTGATATTCTGGTTATGGAGAGTTGTAGGTCGGGATGTAAAAGTTGGTACTTTTTCCAGCATTGTTGTTAGAGGCTCTCTTGCCTTACTTGTTAATGCTTCTAGGTGGGGGAGTGCAAAACTGCTCTTATGGATAAGCTAAAAGTTCTTTCTTGAAACATAAACGGCTTGCGCTCTAGCCCCAGAAATAGAAAGATATTGCAGTATCTTCGCGACTCGGATGCCCAGGTACTCATACTTCAAGAGACCCATCTCACAAAAAATGAGATTCTTTCTTTAGTTAAAAAAAATAGGTGGATCGACTTTTGCATATCCACTACACAGAACTCGAATACCAGAGGTGTGGCGATCATCTTTAAGAAATCTTTAAAAGCCAGGCTGGTTGATAAACTCGCAGACTCTGGGGGCAGGTGGCTCATTGTCTCGGTTCTTATAGCTGGTGCTCCAGTTACAATAGTGAGCTATTATGGGCCTAACAACGACGATCCTTCAGCATTGAGTTCATTGTTTTCTCATCTCCTTCTTTATCCAGAACCGGTCGTCCTGGCCGGAGATTTTAATGTGGTCTTGGACCCTAATTTGGATAAATCTCCGTCTAACAGGCCAATAGTCCCTTCCAAAACTAGGGCCTTTCTACTTGATAAAATGAAGGAGTTTGGATATGTAGATATATGGAGACTAAGATCTGGGTTAAAACAGGGCATTTCCTTTCGTAATTATAAGTATCACCACCAGTCAAGAATAGACCTTGCTCTGGTCAGTCGTGAATTAGTTACATTTGTACAAAATGTTTACTATCTTCCTTTCCATCTGTCTGACCATGCAGCTTTGTGCATGGAACTAGTTGGGCTGTCAAATACCACATCCAGAACATGGTCGTTTGACCGCTCCCTTCTAAATGCTCCAGACGATATTACCTTTTTAAAATCTGAAGCACAGGGTTTTTTTGATAACAACATCGGATCGGCTTCATTAGGTTGCATCTGGGATGCATTTAAAGCTTTTTTACGAGGCATTATCACTAATAAGGTCTCATATAGAAGGAAGATCTAAAGAGAAACTGTCACCTCATTGGAAGCCGATATGGCTATGCTGCAGGAGAATATCTTATCACATCCTGCTGCCCCATCAGAAATTTTGGAAGATTGGCAGAACAGGCTACTCATATTAAAGGGGGAATTGAGTTCAACTCTGAATGCGCGAGTTCTCCAGAGATGGGAGGCCGGTAAGATGGCCCAGTTCGAATATGGAGAATGTGCAGGGAAGCTCCTGGCTTGGAAAGCAAAAACAGACCGAGTCAGAAATAATATAGATCATATTGAAGTTGACGGTGTGGCTTACTCGGCAGACAGTGACATCAGAAGGGCCTTCCGTGATTTTTTTAAAGACATCTATCGTGAGGACAAGACTATCGAGGCGCGGCAAGTAGACGAGTGGTTGATCGGAGTATCCCTCCCTTCCCTTTCGCATGACCAGAAAGTTGCCTTAGATAGACCAATTACTAAGGAAGAGGTTATCAGAGCCATTACAGATAGTAAGAAGGGTAAGGCATCAGGTCCCGATGGCCTCCCATCGGTGGTCTATCTGGCCCTATTACCAACAATAGTCCCCTTCTTAACTCAGCTGTTCAATCAGATCTTCCAGGTGGGGCTGGCCCCTCCTGACTCATGGAATGACGCTTCAATTACTTTGATATTGAAGCCGGGTAAACCAGCCGAGAGCTGTGGTTCTTATAAACCGATCTCACTATAAGTTTTTTACATCTGTTCTTGCTAGTAGGCTGGGGGAGGTGGCACCTTGCATTTTACATCGAGATCAACGAGGCTTCGTGAAGAGGCGCCAGCTCTTTGAGCTGACTTATGACCTACTGGGAGCAATCGACATGGCGACTGCAGATTCTTTACCCCTAGCCGTTATCACGTTGGACGCCACCAAGGCCTTTGACAGGGTGAATTGGACATTCTTGTTGGGGGTCTTGGGAAAGTTCAACCTGGGGGAGGATTTCCGCAGAGTGGTGAGCCTATTGTATCGGAACCCCACAGCTTCTTTATTGGTCAACGGTGAATTGTCGGACCCTTTTGACATCACTCGGGGTACGAGGCAGGGCTGCCCCCTCTCCCCTCTCCTATTTGATTTCTATATTGAACCCTTTGCGCAAAGGCTTAGGGATGACAATAACATCAAGTCTTTTTTCTATGGGGGATGGGAGAGGAAGGTAGCCCTGTACGCAGACAACATTCTCATTTTCACCTCAGATCTGTGCTCAGCACTCCCCTCGGTCATCGCACTGGCTCATGACTATGGTGAGCTATCTGGATATCAAATCAATGAATCCAAAACTGAGATGATGCTGTGGAATGAGGCTGAGCCAGTGGCAGGGGCTCAGCGAAGTAATTCTATGCGCAATCTCGGTCTCACCATCGTTAAGGACATAGACAAAATCGCTTCATTGAATTTTGATATTGTGGCGAGAGACTGTAGAAAACTTATGAGGTCTTGGTCTTCACTCCCCCTCTCCATCCTGGGTAGAGCCAACCTTGTAAAGATGTCTATTTTACCCAAAATTTCATTTTTGTTTAATACTCTTCCTTTGCATTTTGAACCCTCTCTCCTAACTAAGTTTCAAGGTTATATTAGTTCCTTTATTTGGAATGATCGCATACCACGGGTAGCATGGAAAAAGATCAGGCGCCGTAGAGAAAAGGGGGGTCTGGCAGCACCCGACATACAACTATACGCTTGGGCATTCCAATTTTCTCATGCCAGGATGCTGCTTAAGACGCCGACAAACGCAGGAATAGGTAGCATGTTTGCCGCACTACTTAGAGGAGAGGGAGCAGGCCAGCAGGGTTTTTTGCTTAAATTCGGGGATCCTAAGTTTTTTAAAAAGATTAAGTTGAAGATTTTGTTGGGATTCACCAAAACATGGGTTAAATTAAGAAGTGCCATAAAGGTGGGGTATTTCGCAGGCAGGTAACCATTGTGGGACTCTCCTGGGTGTCCAGGATGGCTCCTTGATAGTTTGGCAACTCCTTTGAGAGAGGCCGGCCTGGAGGTATGGGGGGATCTGTTTTTAGAGGGCTCTTGGTTACCTTGGGACTACCTATCAGCTAGAGTGGGGTTGGGCCTCTCTAAATTTAAATATCTACAGATGGCAAGCTGGGCCCATACACAGAGTTCTGTTAGGGGTAGATTCCAAATGGGAGGTGATAGTAACATATTGTCACTGATGATGGACAAACCCCCGGTAATTAAGGAAATCTCGTTCTGGTATAATTTGTTACTTGATGAGGTAGACAGGGATTTTATCCTTCCCGAGACATTGTGGAGCTCTTCCTTTATCGGAAAAGATCTCGAGAACATTTGGTATTCTTCCTTTAGGCTTCTGTGGGATACAGTGAAGCCGGCGTGGTTGCGTAGGAACCATCTTTTTACGCTACATAGGGCCTACTACTCTCCACAGCGGCTATCGAAGTTCTCAACTGATTCCACTGTGGCTTGCCCTAAGTGTGGGTTGCTTGCAGCCTCCGACTTACACATGTCCTTTGAATGCCCAGTGCTGTCATCTTACTGGGATTCTATCAGCTCTCTGTTAACAACATCCCTGGGCTTCAAAATCCCAATCGATGCACTGCTTGTAGTCTTCGGAACATCATTGGAAATCCAAGGCCCTGTCAAAAAACTCCTCTTCTACTGTATCCTATTGGCCAGGAGAGAAATATGCAGGAAATGGAAGGAACCACTGCCTCCCACTGTGTTAGACTGGCGCATCTCTGTTTTACAAACATCTAAAACTGACCTAGTAAGAGCTGGCAACCCCGACAAACATGGCTTCTGGCACCTTTTAAACTGGTCTAGGTGATTCTTCTCTAGACTGTGGGTTTTTTTTTCTTTTTTTTGTGGGGTTTTTTCCCCACTGTCCGATGATTAACGCTGCTTGGTCTGCTCTCCCCCATTGCTCTATCCAAGGTTGTGGTCCCCCCTATCCTGTATGGGTATTGCATAGCAGCAACATTGCTCCTCTAGAGTTGTCATCTTGCGGCGCTTTTTTGGGAGTGATTGAACAATGCTGAGTGTCAAAACCATATCAGTCGGGCGACGGCACTACCAGTTTACCTGTGACAGCGAAGTTCATACCCCTCTCCTAGTGCACCTAGGTGATTTACTAAGGGCAAAATGAGGACACCAAAAAAAAAAAAAATTGATTCCTGCCAAGATGCTGGGGCCATTCCTTTTTGAGCGGTTGTGAATACATTAATTAACTCAGATTTTAAGACCGAACGAAACACCCTAAAAAACTCAAGAGGAATTGCATCAGGTCCAACGGCTTTACCCGAAGACAACGAAAGGAGGGACAGTTCTATTTCTTCCCAAGTGATAGGTGACTCCAAATGTTCTGCCTCTTCCATTGATAAAGCAGAGTTAGATACTGACTCCAAGAAATCAGTTACCCTTCCATTAATGTCTCCGGTAACATCATCCATATAAAGATTACAATAAAATTCACGAGAAAAAAAAATATATTTCAGCTGTATTATCATATATTTTCCCTAAATTGTCCATTATTTTGTCTATATTAGCTGCCACTGCCTTTTGTCTCAGTCTTTTGGCCAAGTGCTTTCCAGCGTTTTCCCCAACTTCATACACTTCTGATCTATAAGCAGCTATTTGCTGGGCAAGTTTTGTGGCAAAACCATTATATAAATCGTTGCTTTCTGACCACTATATCCTTTAAAATCCCCTCCGTTCCAGTGCCTCTTCTACATGCCAGCATTAATTTAATCTCTAAATCTCTCAGCTTACTCATCTCTCCTTCTTCCGTCTTCCTATTTTCCCTCTGTTTTCCTAATGTATAACTTAAGGTTTCACCCCGGACTCCAGACTTAAACGCATCCCATATAATCCCTGTTGACGAAGACTCATTATTATTATTGAAAAACTCCGGGATCCACTTATTCATGTGATCAATATAAAGGGGATCATAAAGGAGTTTTTGTTCAAAAGACCAAGGTTTATAAAATGGTGGGAAATTAACATCTAAGCTAAGAATAATGGGATTATGGTCCGAGATCAATTTAGGAATACTATTGAAACCTAGATTTGCAGAAGAATTTGTGAGTGCAGCGGACACAAAAAAATAGCCCAGCCTACAATGCTTTTGATGTGGAGCAGAAAAAAAGTGCTCCCAGAAGTACCCCCAGATTTGAGAAACCCAACATCTACTAATCAGAATTCCTGAGTGATAGCTCTAATAGCCTTAAACACATTTTTCTTTCTACCTACATAAGGAATATTACTGGATATATCGAAAGTCCCATCCAAATGTAAATTAAAATCCCCACACAGAATTAACATCGGGGGCCATAATGCTAACTCAATACTTAATTGGTTCAGAACTACGGGGTCATCGGCATTGGATCCATAATCCGAACATATAGTCATAGTTGCAACATCTAGTCGCAATTCAGCGATGACACATCGACCCAGCAAATCCTCTTTAACTCTTCTGATCTGCCCCAGCCCGAACCGTTTTAAAATAGCAACTCCTCTTATAGTGGATCCCTGATGAGAACATACCACTACTTCCAAATCTAAATCCCTGAGCCAACCTCTATTTTTCCAGGGTATATGGGTTTCTTGAATACATAATACATCCGTTCTAATAGTTTTCAAGATTTGAGCCATTATACCCCTTTTTCTTTTATCATTAAGTCCACAAACGTTACAAGAACAAACATTGATCTTACCCATTTTCCAGTCTAATTAAAACAAACTTAGCCAAAAACAGGGAACAATATGAACCCACAAACACTGAATAAACCACGTAACACAAACTTGACAATTTTTTAACCTTGCTTTGCATAGACCATTCTTGTACTGTTTTTCCTTGCCCCCAACACCCAGCCCCTTTCCCCCCCTCCCCCCTCCCTTCTCCTCCCAAAAACCCCCCCACCCTCAGTGAACCCACCCAACAGAGGCGTAAGGACTAAGTCCTCAGTGATGGTGAGTAGTCGTGAAGTGAGAGAAGGTCCCTAACCATGCCGTCCTAGCCCCTATATCTCGATTTACAATGTTTGTGAAAAAAAGACCACCTATAGATACATAAACCTACATACATATTTTCTAAGAAAAAAAGCAAATCTGCAAACTACAGCAAGACCTAAGAATTTTTGAACATTTTCCCAGCATCTCTTACAACACCTGTATCACATTTTCTATCACATTTTATCCAAAAATTCCTGTGCCTTAATTTCAGACAAGAAATATATTGTTTTCCCTTTATACAGGACCTCTAATTTAGCAGGGTTTAATAAGAACACTTGCCCCCCTTTTCCTTGGATAGGCGATATTAACTGCCTAAGTCGCCATCGTTGTTGCACAGTCACCTGGTAATAGTCCGGCTGAACAAAAAATTCCCAGCCATTGCCTTTCCTAGGCCGTGTAGGCCTGGCTATGTCATATAGGATTTCACAAAGAAGGTAGTTGTGGAAGCAGATGAGAATTGCTCTTGGTTTACTGTCCTCGCCTCCTACATTGTGTCTCTGAATAAATGGAAACTGTTGAACCCTTATAATTTCCTTCTCCCAGTCCCATTCCTTCAAATCTGGGAACGTCGTTGCAAAAAGTTCCATGACAAAACGTTGGATATCCTTCCCCTCAACACCTTCCGGTATACCCAGGACACGTAAGTTATTACGTCGTGCACAATTTTCTAGATCGGTGAGTTTCCAGTTAATGTCCTGACCAGACTTCTGCAATACATTAATGGAAGATTTTTGAGAGGAAAGTTCATCCTCAACAGAAGAGATCCGCTCTTCTGCTTCCCGTACTCTAGTAGTGGTTTCTGTGCAAGACTTAGCGATACGACGAACCGTGTTCTGTAACTTCCGAACTGCCCCCTGGGTCCGGAGCCCTTCTGCTTTAGTCTCTTCTCTATGAGCCATGATGATTTTATACATTGAGGACTGTAAGTCATAAATAGACTTGAACGTTATTTCGCCTTCACATTCTGATTCAGGATTATCAGAGGTTTCTCCTTGAGTGGCCTGCAAGCCCGTCACGGCATCCCATTGAGGCTGGTCGATCATACGTTTTTTAGCATTGGGAAGTACATTCAGCAAGTCAGGTACCTTACGAACTGTACCGAGGGCCTCAGCATTTGCAGCGGAATCTAGGCTTAAGATATCGTCTTCCAAAGATAGATTGCCATCATCCGCCCAGTCATCAGAGAAGGATAACCTATCATTGTCATTATCATTCTCACCCTCTGACATAATAGAAACATCCGACTTGGAGTAGAATTGACCCCCAGAGCCAACAGATTCTACATCGTTCACAGAAGCCTTCCCTTTTCATTGTCTTTGCCTTTATCCAAACTATTACTAGGATGATTTTTAATCACTTGGGGAGCCAATCCAGAAGATACTGAAGTACCAGAAAAGCCAGAAATGTTAGGCGTTTCAAAAGCTGGGCAGAAAGTCAGATCTGTAGAAGATTGGATAGGATTAATGTTTACCTTGGGTGAGACTCTGACCTCTCCCACCGCCTGACAGAGCTCAGCCAGCTCTTTATCCATATCTGTCTCAGGCAAACTTCGGGGCGATACTCCGGGCACTCCGGATTCACCAGATTTTGACATTGCTGCTGGTGTTTGGACCAACGATGGAGACGGGCTTTGCACCATACTCTGCCCCATGCTTGGCCCCATAGCCATTTTATTTCCACTCCCTTGACCTATAGATGTCACGGCAGTTAGCGTAGCATTTTTAGCACCGGACACGTTCCTTTTCTTAAAAAAGTCAGATACCGTACTTTCCTTTGTACCCATGTGTGGCTGCGCTATCGGTTGCCCATTAAGAGCCATGCGTGAACTGCTACTAGGCACCTCTGGAGTACAGGCTGCACTTGCGTCATTCGTTAGAGGACCAGAAGCCATTGTAGTCGGAGTTAAAGTCCCACTGAAGCTGCTGCTGCTGCCGTGGCAGCGGCCTTTGCTTTGGCCCCCCTTCCTTTCGGAGCCATAGAATTCCTTTTTAAATGTTTTAGAAACTTAATTACCTTTTGTCTTTTGTCTCTTAGTGTGTCTTATTAATATGTCTAAATATAAAGTTCGGAAGTTCAAATGTTCATACAGCAACAACAGGGGCCGTTTTCATGAAAATCCAAAAACTAATATGCTTCAGCCTCAAGTGCCTCCAATCAGAAGAGCCGGGGGGCCTCAAAACCAGCTTTGTCACTACTTCGATTTGGGAGGTCCAGAGCAGACCCAGGACAATGAAATTTCACTTCCCAGTTTGCCTCAAGCAGACCCTGCCTCCCAGTTACCACACGACTCCACTGCTAAGACAGGAAAAAGGAACGTTTATTTTTCCCACCTGGGGGGCTTGCAGCTAGCACACAGACCGTTCCACTATCGTCTCGCAATATCACTCCTTTGACAGGAAAATCACCACCAGGTGGTAATTCCTACCGCGTTTAAATGTGCCGGCTCTGCAGCATTATTATTTGGCACTCCTAATAATAATAATAATAAAGGGGATCTTATCATGCGCAAACTTAGCCCAGTGGGCATCAAGGCGCCTAATTCCAAATCCAGCTCCTCAATCGGTTCAGCACACTCCCATGCTCCTGTTCCATCGAACCGCCACCCCAGCTGCTACAACTCAGGTGAGCCCAGCGGGGGATGGAATGGACTTGCACTCGAGGAGAGGAGCTCCGCGTTCTTCTTTGCAGAATGTTTTTCTCCCCTCTCGGGAAGCCCAGTGTCAAGACAGTCCGAGGGGGGCCCCAAATGCTCTGACCGCCTTGACCTCACAGGAGAGTGACAAAAGGAACTCGGACGTTCACCGCACACAGAGCAGCTCCCAGCGGCACTCAAACACTGCGGCAGGTAAGGGTCGAAGGGCCGAAGGTGAGGGAGGCAGCCACGTTCGACCGCCGCAGCTCGTCCGCAGCATACCCAAACTCAGTACTTCAATAATGCAGATTTCTGACTCAAAGCTCCGCCGGAGAAGAATCACAGGTTTTTCAGCAGGAAGTTCGGCATCGGGTAGAGACCGCTCACGCACCACCTCTCACTCAGCCGCTGGTGCAGCCGCCATCTTGCCTCCAAGAGTGAAGAACAGTGCTTTATGTTTTTTTGTTAAAAAAAACCCCGGTTAGATCCCTTGGAAGTATCAAAAATATTATAGCCACCGTTGTTAATTTTATTTCAAAGCCCATAATATTTGAAATGGTCTTACCTACTTTCTGCCAAAACAAACGTATTACAGGGCAACTCCAAAACATGGGCACCTCGTTTGCTTTTTCTTCTACACATTTTGAACACTTCTTAATCTCTTGACTTCCCATTTTCGATAGTTTCTGGGGTGTCCAGTAAGCTTTATGTATTGTGAAGAAGTGGTTTTTTTTAAAGGTGCAGCATTTACATACGACCATTAAAAAAAATAGATACTTGCCCAATTTTATCGAAGTCTTCATCTGGCAGGTCCTTCTTCCAAATATCATTGAATGAGACCTGCATATCTTCTCCAATTTGAGCCAATAACCAGTACCACTCTGATACTTCTTTAGGCTTTGTTTTGTAGTAACACTTTTTCAATGCCAGTCCCGAGTTCCCTTGTAACTCTTTGCCTGCAGATCTTGCCCAACTGCTCAACTGATCGTACTTAAACTTTGAGACGGAGTTTTCACAAACTGCCGATAAGTGGGACCAAGGAATCAGTTTTACTTCAATAATCAGGTGCCCCCAAGTAGTAAAGAGGGGTTGCAAGGACATCTTCCAGACATAAGAGTGTTCACGGGGAATCCCAAACGGGAGCTACCTCACTGTAATATGGTTTCTTTAGAAGGCGTCTAACATGGTGCCAAAGCTTTATAGCTGAGACCAGCATCTTTAATTTAACCTTCTTGAAGTATTTTGGGTGTCCCAATTTTAATAAAAAAACACCCCGCTTGTTGAGAGAACTCTGCTCTGAGGGCCTTATAAAGTGGAGAAAAGAGTTCACTTTCCAATAGTAATTGTCGTAATTGTTTTACGTGGAAAGTGCTTTTTTCTTTCTAAGCATTTTTAGGGCGATTGTAGAATTTTTGTTTCACCAAATAAAACTTGAAAAGAGCCCCTGCACCTTTTTAAAACACATTTTTGGAAAATGTATTGGAAAAGAATTAAACAAAAAAGTATACTTTGGCAGAATTGACATTTTCAGTAGGTTTGATTTGCCTAATAATGAGAGTGAGAGTCCCCCCCCCATGATTGCAATTGTGATCTGACTTTTTTAGTAACTTTTTTTAAATTAACCATGGCTGTTTTGTCGATGTTGTGGACTATTTGGATGCCAAGATACCTAATTTCCTTCTTTGTATATGTTCTCATAAAGTTGGTATTCCATTTCATTAATTCAGTTTTTTGTTGGTTCATACTACACCCAGAAACCTTTCCAAAGTTCTCTAATTTAGACCATATCTCTGGAAGTGATCTTTCTAGATCGCTAGTATAAATTATGAGTTCATCTGCATATAACCCAATTTTTTTTTACCCAACCGTTACATCTGAAAGGGATAATGTTCTGGCAGGCTCTTAAAATGCACGCTAGAGGTTCAATGTAAATATTAAAAAGTAAGGGGGACAGAGGACACCCCTGTCTAGTGCCCCTGCCTATTTGTATTGACCTGGTTAGTTTCCCATTATTAGGAATTTTGGCAGTGGGATTCTTATATATGGCTTTGATTTCTAACAATAGATTTTCACCTCAGTCAAGATGTTGAATTACTTTAAACAGGAAAGCCCAGTTGATCCGATCGAAAGCTTTGGAAGCATCGAATGTCATTGCTGCCAAAGGAATTTTATAGGTCTGTGCCATATCTATCGCCGCAATTAAGTCATGAGTCCGTTCGCTGAGTTGCCTCCCTTTCATAAACCCTTTTTAGTCTGGGTGTATTAAGCATGGTGATTATCTGTAGGACTAATTTCATAGAACAACGTACAGAGCTTGTTATTTAGAAATAAATAAACCTTTTGAACTTACACATAGACTCTGTGGTATTTGGTGTGGTGGGGTGGACTTACATGCGTGAGTGAGCGAAAGGGTGTTATGTTCTGGGATGTGGAATCATTGGGTATCTTTGTGTGGGGGTTCGGGACCTAATGACACACTATAGCTAGTTCTTCTGACTGAGGTGTGAGTAAGGTACAACCTCCAATCACCAACATCCTATTTTCTTGTGCATAGTTCTGTATGTGGCTGAGCAGAATCCCCACAACAGTAGTAGCTAGTATGTACTATCCTAATAGAAAATACAAGTCAAATAACTGGTTGGGCATTTTGTTGGTGTGAATTGTCAAAGCCTCAAGATTAAAGAGGACAACCCAAAGGACAGGACCCAGTGGCTAGAGCTATTGGTCAATCTGAGTTTTATTCAAAAGAAAACCTTAAATAAAGAGTGGCTAACTAGGCAAGCTTAGCTACAGACAGACTAATAGTAGTAGTACAGAGAGTCGTAGCAGAGGCAGTTAGAACTTGAAGGATAACCAGAATTTGGAAACAGATAGTCAAGGTCAAAGAAGCTTTTGTAAGAAAATTGAATTAGGAAGTGGAATCATTATTAATAGTTCGGAAAAAATAGGGTGCAGTAAAAGTTAAGGAAATATAATTGTTAATATTAACCACTGGAGGACTTACTGGGGCCAGCAGCAGGGCCCTCGGTAAAGGAGCGGCCCTCTGGTGGTTGTCCCGCCGACTCAGACCCCGTTTTCTTGCCCCTGGGTGGTGCTGATCATGTAATATTTGATAAAGAAAGAGACAAACATTAATGAGTGCTGTGAAACAAATAAATCATTTAAAAAAACGCTCAAAAAACATTTTAGGAAACATCAATTGCAATTAAATTGACCTATCTAATCAGATCGACTACTGGCTTGCAAGATTCATGGACCGTCTACTTATTTATGAACACTAATACAATGTTCCATAATCATTCTGATTCCAGAATACTAACGAAGTCTAAGTACCACCTGACCTAGACGACCTATTCCAGACGGGCCAATTGTTCAGTAAGTCTGCATTTCCATTTTCTTTGGCCTTCAAAAATGCATAGATGAGATGGAGGACACAACACATGCATAAATTTGTACATACACCAAATTGTTGGTTGATTGCGTCTGATCTTTATTCTGCTACTGACTGACACTGCTAAGCCTACCACTCACTAAACAAACTATAAAAGGTTCTACGGAGGACTGGGGTAAGCAGCACTCAGTGACAGATGAGGCGTCACACAGACATTATACAAATGATGAACTAATACTAACTAAACCTAGTATCCATCCACCACTATTTCACAGGAGGACAATGGAAGGACTAGAGTTTCTCTAGCAATAGCATTACCTAACTTCAGTTCTCTAAAGTAAACTCTTACATTAATGAGCCCAAGCTAGCGCAAACTTGCAAACAAGTAGGAGTAGCGCCGAGCACCTGTGTCCTACAATCACAGAAGAGTTTTAAACGTAATTTACCTGCAATGTAGGCAGCAGTATTCTTGTTATTCGTCAAAAAATTATACACAACAATACTTACACTACTATATATTAGCTACTCACCAAGCCCCACGGCCTCAACACCTAGCAGAACCAACAGGTCCTGCTCCCGGTCCAGGATGTCTGACCACCATTGGGCCAGCTGGTTATGGGTGCGCCGGACACCTGAGCAGCTGTCCGGCGCACCTTCGCCCAACAACGGTGACACTACTGGTTAGGGTACCCGGAGCCGGGCCTGTTGCCAAGGTCATGCGGAGGTGGTGCTGGATAAAAAAAAGGAAGGCCACCTCGCCAAAAAGATGCCGGGCCTACACCCCTGCAGGGCACATTCTGCCGAAAGGCATTCAGCTCTTGGGCACAGGCGCCTTGCCCTTGGAGCCGCCGCTAGTGCTGCTGCTAGCCATGGCCATGGTTCTGGGTGTGTAGGAGGCGGAAAAGAAAAGTTAGAAGGAAAAAACACCTACAGAAAAAATACAGTTTACAACTCTGAATACTTAGTGACAATTTTCTGGAAGTATACCTGAAATTAGATGTTATTGCGTCTTGAGAGCTGCTCAAAGCTGCTAGCTTAGTAAAACCATAAACTGCAAACCTACCTCTTACACTTCTTCACTCTGCTGAGTTGTGCCCCCCCATAACACGCTAACCACAGTTCAACGGTCCACACACGCTATGGAAATACTTCTAACATAGGATCAAAATAAGGACAACACCCTTCTGATGACGCACTCCATACAGTGTAGCACGAAGTCCATGTCGGCAAGCGCTTCAGCACCCCACAAAGGGATAGTGAACACTATATAAATGCTGCATAACTTAACAATACAGTGTTCCAAAGATATCTGAAGATGTTTAGTTATAGGAGAGGAAGGGAGCTGAGGAGGAGAAAGAAAATGGCTAGTATTTGGGGACAATACCATATGTACCAAACCCCATAAATGTGCTGTGGGCCTCTTATACACAAAGGCCTTTCTGGATTTGATAAAATAGCAAAAATAAAGCTTAAAAAAAACCTCTGGTGAGTGAGCTGCACACACTATGTCCAGGGGCTGATTTCCAGATTTATTTAATGACCGGTCTCTAGTAACCAGCATTGCTCAAAGGGACACTGTGTTTCTGTAGCAATTACTGGCAGCTGTTCCAGCTGGCCTATCCTCCTATGGGTGTCTTGCTGAATTGTGGACAGCCGTTTGATGGAACGGAAACCTCCGAAAGAGACATCTAAAGGATTATTTGTACATATTCAATAGGGTGACACCACCCCCAGAGGTTTCTAGGGGTAGGAAGAACACCCCAACCAATGGCCCAGCCTCCCTGCCTGCTCACACCCATTTAACATCAGAAAGTTGCTCCAGGAAGAGATCCGTGGAGATGTGGAGGGACCTCCAGGAGTCGATGCTCTTTAACACAGCCCTCCATTCCCAGAGCTCTTAACATGTAGCGTCCCCGGGCACATGTAAAAGCCTGAAAAGCGGAACAAATTTTGTTGAGGGCAGCCGATATGTTAAGGCAAACACATAATTCCCATGTCTAAGAAAGTAAGCAACGTGAAAAAATGAAAAAAAGATTTGTAAATGCATTCGGTTTTGCCTACCTGTGTGTGAGCTGTAGTGTGTAGAGTTGAAATACGCACATCTTCAGGAGCCTGTACATGTGTTCTTGGCACGCTACAATATTTGTTCGACACTGACGCGCATCTCAACTGGCTCCCTCCCCTTTGCATGTGCTCCAGGAAGGAAGGCGATTCTTTCCTCAATGTCACTTCACTTCATGGCATCACTGCGTGTGCAGAGATGGCATAACGCACACTGAGGTGAACGAAGCATGTCGCCTAACCTTTTGCAGTGACGCGCACAATTACATCAGCGAAACATGTTCCCGTTTTGCAGAACAATTTCTCTTCTGCATGATATTACTGCGTGTGCAGAGGTGGTATAAATACGACTTTAGACTCTCAGTGACACAGAGAATGATTTATTAGACAAGCACAGTATAAGTGCTGTGCAGGGCGATTACGTTAACTAGCACAGCACAAGAGCTGTGAAAAAACTATTGACACAGAGAAAGGACTGTTTCTGCGTGCGCATCTATCATATTAGACCATAAAATTAAGGAGCGCAGGTTATTGGGTAATATTACACCGAGTCAGTAGCAAGGATGAATTGTGCGTTTGCAATTCTAAACTGTCTTCTAAACACCGGGTTACTAACCAGGCAACAAGTTAGGGGTTCTAAAAGTAATTCCTGACTCCAAATGGCGGCAATCTAACATAGGCTTAGACAGGATGTATGGAGATTGTTGTAATTGAAGTGGTGCGTGGGAGGAGGAAAAAGGGGTGGGGAATAGCATGAAGGAAAGATACTTAGGGGCAGATGTATCAAGTGTTTTGCATGTCGCAAATGCCGCAAATCAAAATTTCCCAGCGTTTGCGACATCAAAAAGTGCAATTGGCATGTATGAAAGAAATCGCATCACAGAATAAGAATTCGCATTTTTTGTGAATTCTTAGTGTGCGAGAAGTGTTTTTTCGCAGAATAAATAGCGATTTCCAATTTTGCATGTCCTTAAGTTAGCGAAACTCGCAATTAACAAATCGCAAGTTAAGAAATCGCATCAATATGTATGGAAATATCGCAAATAGCGATTTCTCAAAAATCGCAATTTAAGAAATCGCTATTAACACCAAGTAGAAGCAGGTGGTAAAAAAAATATATATAAAAAGGCTCCCAGAATGCATTCTCTTACTTTTCAAAATGGCTGGACTGTACCTGATTGCCAGGAGGCTACGCATTCAAGCTCTTGCCCAGAGAAGACAAAGACAGGAGCGAATCTTCAGAATATGCATTACGCTGTTCCAGCAGACTCAGGAGGAGATCTATGAAAAATACAGGCTACATCCTCACACCATTCTTGACCTGATAAATGAATTGAAACCTTTTTTGGCACATCCAACAGGCAGAACACAATCAATAGCAACACATGTGCAGGTATTGTGCTCACTGCACCTTTTGGCTTCTGGCTCTTTTCAAACTGTAATTGCAGAGGTTGGTGGAGTGTCACAGAGTGCCCTATCACGTTTTTTTCATGTGTTCCTGGACGCAATGCTAAGGAGACTACAACATCATATATATTTATCAAATACACAACAAGCCATACAGGAAACAAAGTTGGATTTCTATCAAATTGCAAGATTTCCACATGTGATTGGATACATTGACGGAACCCATATTGCCATCACTCCACCTGCAGCCATGGAATATGTATTCCGGAATAGAAAAAGCTACCACTCGCTAAACATCCAGATCATATGCAATGCAAAAAACATTATCAATGACATTGTAGCAAAGTTTCCTGGGAGTACACATGACTCTTTTATCTTCAGACATAGCGCAATTCATAGACGTCTTAGTGCTGGTCAGTTTGGAGATGGGTACCTGCTAGGTGAGTAACACTCATGCAAACATCCATACATCCATCCATCAAAATGAAATGGAACATACAGTTACTTTTTTCTCTCTAACTTGCAGGTGATAGTGCCTACGCAGTGTGTGATTTCATACTTACCCCATACTTAAATCCTGCAAATGCAAGTGAAAGACGGTACAACAGGGCACACCGGTCCACACGTGGGGTAATTGAACGTACTTTCGGAACATTGAAAAGCCGTTTCAGATGCATTTACAAAAGTGGAGGTGCATTGCAATACAATCCAGAGACATGTTGCTAAATTGTGACAGCATGTGCAATGCTGCATAACATGGCTATTCGCAAAGGCACAGAAATTGAAGTGAGTGACTCTGACTCATCTGATGATGCTGATAACCCTCCACCAAGAATGGCAGTGGCAGAAGTAGGAGCCATGGCTGGCCGTCAAAGAAGGACAGAAATTACACAAAATTATTTTTAGGTAAGAAAAAAACTAAACACTAATTCAAGTTTGCAATTGTTCTTTTAATTCACAACATGCAAACTGTAGTACTATATGTTTGAAACATTTCTTTAAATCTTTGTTAAATCCAAATAATCATAAGTGGTAAAGAAAAGAAAAAAGTTTCTCAATGCATTTCTGCTGCATAGGTTATTAATCACAATTTTTTGCGCAGGCGGCTGGTAGCATGTTGCTCCTGTGAAGGCATTCAGGTCCGGTAGTGGAACACCTTCCACTTCTGCGTTGGCCCATTACGTTAGTTGGGGTAGGGTTTCTACTACTCCTATTGGAGCTGTCCTCACTTTCTCCAGAGCATAGGAGAGCGCTTGCACCTGAGTTGCTGGTTTGCCTGCTTTCCAAGACCGATGTCATTTTGTCCACACTCTTTGCCATTTGACGTGTGCAGTCACTTAATTCTCGCTGTATGTTGATGCTGCGCCTTGTGAAATTGCTGGTGACTGCACATAGCCTGTTGATGGCCTTGGTGTATGTATGCATTCGGACTTGCGCAGCCTGTGCAGCCCTGTTACGTGCTTTTTCAGTTTTAACAAGTGTCAGGCAGAGTTTGTCAATTGAAGCAGCCATGCTTTCCTGATTTTTGTTAGATTTAAGTACCTGCCTATTAATTGATCTGAGTGCCTTGTGTTGCAGGCGCTGCACCTGAAGCATGTCCTGCTTAAGGCCTGCGAACACTGTGCCTCCTTCACTTTTTCCTCTGTTGCTCCCACTTGCCTCCAGACGGAATGAGCGTGCCCGCCTTGGAGTTTGAGATTGCTGTTGTGAGTCCTGAGAGGGCACTGTAACTGTCTCATTGGGGACTGATTCAACTTCAGAATTTTCCTCCACTCCCATTGGTTCCAGAGGTGCAACACGTCTGCGCTTCCTGTGTATGTTCAAATTTTGTACAGGTGCATCAGTGACTTCCTCTTCATTTTCAGACGTCACATGAGGAGGAGAATTTTCAAACACATTTTCTGGCCTGGAGTCTCCTGTATGTTCTGTGGATGTACAGTGTGAAAAATTATTATTATTTTTTTTTTAATAAATGATTTTCATTGCAGACTACAACTTGTACTACACTGCTTTATCATGCCTAAGTACTACTTGGCAAAATAACATGAGTTACTATGATGATGAGTGTTACTGTCTCAATAGGACTACAACTCCCATAATGCATTGCTCACTTCTGGTTTTACAGTGTAAGTGGGCTACTATTTATATGACTATGAGTTTCTGCACAGCACACACACACACATTATTTACACACATACATGGATGCAATTTGCATTCATCTTACCTTGTGTAGTTGCTGTGGGTTCAGAGCTATCAATGGTAGCCACTCCACTCACACTCTCAGGTAACAGTGTGGATTCTATCAGTTCCTCATGGGCTGTTGGTTGGTCCACAGCAGAAGTTCCATCACCTGTTTTGTTTGCCTCTTTGATTCTTTCAGCAAGTCTCTCTTTAGATCTGAGTCTCATATCGTACCACCTTTTTTTAATTTCTTCAATGGAGCGAGTGGTGACTCCTACAGAGTTAACTTTTTCCTGGATCTCCAGACAGATTTTCCTTTTCCTGGAGTCAGGAACTTCAGTGCTTTTTTACCAAACAGGTCCTCGTGGTTACACACCATTTCTTCAATAAGCACTTCTTGCTCCTTTTCAGAAAACTTCTGCTTTCTTTTCCTCTTTTCCAATGCCATTTCCTCCTGTGCCTTCTGTGATTCCATTGCTCTCCAAACAGGTCTGCTCTGCCTCAGCACACTCTTCCAACTGCCACTGGGTGTGGCTCTGGGAAGCAGGTGCAAGCAATCACTGGAACTTCCTGGTTGTGATGTCATCAGGCTGTTCCAGCATTGCATGATTTCCGTTTTTCTGATTTCTTAAATTGCAATATTCGCTAATTCAGAAATCTCAAAATTATCGCAAAAAAATCTGCGAATTTTAAGGAATCGCACATTTCTCGCAGAATTCTTCATACATCCCATTTTGCGATTCCGAAATTGTGATTCGCAAAAAATCGCAATTAAGGACTCGCAAAATGGAATCTTGATACATCTGCCCCTAACTGTAGAGAGTCATGCACTCAACAGCCAGTGCAAGAGCGATAGAGGAAGGGGAATGATGGCTGAAAATAATTCCCGAAAAGCGGATGGAAACAGTACTTTGACTCAGGAAACTGATAAGATGAGCACAAACACAGGAGCAATCATTGGTAAATGCAGGAAACAGTCGGCTGAAAAACCAGAAGTACGGGGCAGGAGTGGTTGTGATTCCACCATTTATTATAAAATGTTGTTCCATTCTTCTTGTGTATTGAGTCCTTTGGATACAAAGTAACATTTCACAATCCATTTACATTAAAGTCTATTCAATATTTGTTGGTTGTTTTCTCCTTAGGGTTGTGGTCTCAGCACATTGATTATTTGCCATGTGAAGTCATTATCAGTGTGTCTTGTTTTAAGGAAATGTTCGAACAACGGTGCCATTATTACTGTGCAGCGGGTCGTGTTTTTTCTGTTGAATTATGCTGGACTTAACATTTTTGGTTTTTTGCCTAAAGTATATAAGATTGATGATGCAACTAATGCAGTAGATGGCATTATTAGTATTACAGTTGGAGAAAAATTTCAGTGTTTGGTAGACTTTGTCATGATCAAATGTTTTAACATTTTTAGTTCGGTGTCATGCCTGACACTTTCCACATTTGAAGTGGCCTCGTATGAGTTGAAGTCCTAAGAGGGGATGAATGGTGCTGTCTATTTTAGTCAGCTTGTGTGCCCTGACTAAATTATGCTTAATATCACGTACTCTTTTAAAGGCAAAAAGGGATGTTTCAAGAGCTAAATTACTTGTGGATAGGACAGTTTAGTGTTGTTTTATATTTTTTGTCAGTTTATTAGTTATTGGGCAAAAAATAGTAACACGTGATTTTTTCAAGTGCCATTCGGTCTTTGGGTTCCAAAAGTATTTCTCTGTGTGTGTGCACCAGGCTGTTTTAGCAAACACTTGATAAGCTGTCTCGGGGATCCTCTTTTTATGAGCTTATTAAAGAGGACCTCAGATTCTTTTTAAAAAATCCGCTTTGAATTTGCAACTGTGCCGAATGCACAAAAACTGGCCATAGAGAAGGCCATCTTTCAATGCACATGGATGCAAACTTGAGTATTGAAGGATGGAATTTCTCTCATTTGGTTTCCGAAATAAAGTGATATACAACAGGTTATCTGATGCCCTTACTGTTACGTCCAGATAGTCAATACTGGTATTAATATGGTGGTGTGTAAATCTCAAATCAGGGTGGCAATCATTGAGCTAATCACAGAAACGGGAAAGGTCTTTTGCCGCCAAATGCTGGAGGCGGGAGTCCCCGACCCCTCGTTTCAACGTTAGGCTAAGTAAGGACACTATCTGAGATAGCCCTGCTCACCCCCTTAGTAGCTTGGCACGAGCATACAGGATTACCTCCAAGGCATGAGTGTACAATATGTGCAACCACACTCACAGCAAGCCAATGATGTCGCCACAAAGAGACTCCACAAGAGTTTTTATAAAATGAGTATAATCTTTATTTAAGAAGTTATACAATATGACCACACGATACAAATCAACATATAAGAATGGGGAGTATTCCTTCCGGTGGGTTGGGAAGTTCTAATCCCAACCACTGCTTCTAACCAACAGCTAAGCTCACTTCTAACCGTTTCTAAAAGGTAAGGCAAGTCGTATTGCTAGAATCACACACTTTGCTAAATAAAGAAATACTGCGATGTGTAACGATATTCTCTTGTACTGTGCAACAGAGAAACAATGCCATACGTAGCGCCACAGTCATATACTTTGCAATAGAAAGAATAATGCAATGTGTATCACTACCAGCATGCTCTGTACCAGGATGAAACAAAGCAATGCGTCACGCTACAATCATGTGCTGTGCAATGAAGAAATAATGCACTGTGCCACGTTAAAATCAGGTACTGTGCGATAAAGGAATAATGCACTGCGCCACATTACAATCATGTACTCTGCAAGGGCAAAATGACGCTGTGTGTAGTGCACCAATGCAAAAACCACAGTTGATGGACAGAATGCAGAACAATGTTATACATTCACCCCAGTACAGAGATCTGGGCCTAAATCCATTGTTTTTTTGCACTCCACACCACCCCACTTTCCGGTCCAGGGAAGACATGGCTTGGCAGTTCGGGCTGGACTGTTCCCATGAGGCACAGGGTCAGACTGATTTGCATATGGCTATGTCTGAACTGGGGTGGCTGAGTGAGCTAAAGAATGGTGATGGATTAAACCCAGATCAGTTGACTGGGGGTGAGTGTTTGATTTGCTCAAACGCTCCGTCCATCATCCCCTTTTGTATCGTGTGTAGTGCACCAAGCATGTAGTTCGTCAAGCACCAATGAGGTCAGGCATCATATGACAGTTCGATAGTTCGTTAGCAGCATTAATGCAAAGTGTAATACGACAGTTTAGGTGCTCCGTTAACAATGCCCCCAATATGGAACAATAATGACACAAAAGTATTGCTTCTCACTCCGGCCCCAGTACATGCCCCCCCCCTTGGGCCAGCACAAGCCAAGATCGAGCCAAAGCAACAGGTGGGCGCAGCTGACAGAAGCGAGAGGTCGAAAGAGTATCTCTCTGGGCCCGCATCCCACCCCAGGTGGTGATCCACATTACAGGCGGGGGTGCGACTCCACTCTCCTCTCCTACTTCAGCGACTTGGGCCTTGATCCAGAACTCCATCATGGGGTATGGCGAGCTTGGGTCGGCTGCTCAGCTACTCTGGGGATGCATGTCCGGGTTGCTGTTGTTTCATTCCGAAGGCCCAATGACTTGGCCCTCCCTCCGGCAGTCTCAGTGAACACTGAGACCCCCCTCAGCACTGTGGAGACTTACTTCGAATTTGGTGCACACACTCTACCCAGGCACTCCTCCGCAGTGCCTCAGGTTGCACCTCAACACACACTCTGCGTGTTAAGATGTAGCTCAGAGCGCCTACCTGAGTGTTAGGCAAAGACTACATTTCCCAGGAGCCTCTGCTGTGTCAGCCGGATATAGCGAGGGCAGGCTGGGAAGACGTTGTACGTGATTTTGTGGAGTTCTTGCGAGAGCGGCTGGCTCTTGAACCGGAGTGTTCCTTGTTTTGGCTTCAGCGGAGTTCTGCATCTGGGAAGAAGGCGTTCTGTCACGGTACTGTTACCGAGTTTGCTGCGGCTGTAAGAGCGGGAGGCTCTTGAGCGGCTGCGGGTATCTAATTTTCGTTTGTTTTTCATCCTTGTACTTTACCCGCGATACGGGTAGACTTTGCTCGTTCTTGTTGCTTCCTTTACTTTTAAGATACGTGGGCGGAATGACGGGGGAGCTCCTCCGCATTACCGTCACAAAGACGTGACATTCTTGGGCATATTCTATTGGATTACAAATGCCAAAGTGGATGGTGGTGGTGAAATAACTATGCCCTCCCGTGTTTGGTTTTAGGTCATTTGGTACTTTGGAGACACTCTCTGTTATCAACTGTTTTGGATGAAGGAATCCATTATTGGTTCTATACAGGAAACATTAGAGGATAACTACTTCTCTTGCTTGAATGTGCTCTAGACCTTTTTACTAGGGAAGCTGGATATTGTCAAGACGTATTGACATCCATGGTATGTTTTGGTGTTTAGTTTCTTTTTGTTTCCGGGGTATGTACGATATATGAGTATCTCATACATGGTTGCTACTAATCACATCTATGAGGTTTACCTTATTTGTGGTTCTTGTGTTGTCTAGGGAAAGAAGGCACACTGAGAGTTACCGCTACACTGATACAGAGGACCTTGAGTCAGCACAGGTGAACTACTATCCGTTTAGCGAGAATATAATGAGAAAAGGTTTAATGTATGTGTATTAACCTGAAGTGTGTTCTCTTTTACAGCTTCCCTTCCCCGCTGTCCCCTTCCTTCCCTTCCCTGTTTTTATCCCTCGCCGTATCACTTGAAAACCCTGTGTATATATATTCAGGGTGTTTGGGAGGTCCGGAGTTGGAGCATTTCTACTGCGAACGGATCCTGCAGAGTGCGAACCTGACACTGCGCATCTGAGACTCGCCTCTTCTCTGGTGCTTACTTATACCTGGCGCTCTTCACCAACGCCTCTGCTTGCACCTCGACATGCACCCTGCGCGTCTGAGTCTCTCCTCTTCTCCCGTTGCACACGATGTCCAGGCGCTCTTCAACAATGCCCTGGCTGCACCACGACACGGACTCTGCGCTTCTGAGTCTCACCTCTTATCCCGGTGCACACGATGACCAGGCACTCCTCACTAACACCCTGGCTGCACCACGACACACACTGTGCGCATCCAAGACTCACTTCTTCTTTCAGTGCACAAAATGATCAGGCGCTACTCACCAATGCCCTGGCCTGCATCATGACACACACCCTGCGTGTCCGAGACTCAGCTTACTCCTGCGTGCCCACGATCACAAGGCAAAACTTCTGAGGGTCTCGAGCTGCAAAAGCATGTGCATACCGCATTGCTTGGGACTTCTCCAGAAACTTTTATGTGCCTGGGTTTCCAAACAGGGAGCCAACTCACCTCGGGTCCTTGGGGTTATAAGACAAAGCACAAAGCACAGTCTTCTTCAAACAGGGGAACTCAGCGCCACCAAGCACAGTCTCAACAGCCTCTCCCTTGGTTAGAACAGTAAACTGCAGACCAGCCCCAGATCACGAAGCAAGGATTGGTCTTTCCATAGCAGTTCAAATCTGGGAACGCCGTTGCAAAAAGTTCCATGACAAAACGTTGGATATCCTTCCCCTCAACACCTTCCGGTATACCCAGGACACGTAAGTTATTACGTCGTGCACAATTTTCTAGATCGGTGAGTTTCCAGTTAATGTCCTGACCAGACTTCTGCAATACATTAATGGAAGATTTTTGAGAGGAAAGTTCATCCTCAACAGAAGAGATCCGCTCTTCTGCTTCCCGTACTCTAGTAGTGGTTTCTGTGCAAGACTTAGCGATACGACGAACCGTGTTCTGTAACTTCCGAACTGCCCCCTGGGTCCGGAGCCCTTCTGCTTTAGTCTCTTCTCTATGAGCCATGATGATTTTATACATTGAGGACTGTCAGTCATAAATAGACTTGAACGTTATTTCGCCTTCACATTCTGATTCAGGATTATCAGAGGTTTCTCCTTGAGTGGCCTGCAAGCCCGTCACGGCATCCCATTGAGGCTGGTCGATCATACGTTTTTTAGCATTGGGAAGTACATTCAGCAAGTCAGGTACCTTACGAACTGTACCGAGGGCCTCAGCATTTGCAGCGGAATCTAGGCTTAAGATATCGTCTTCCAAAGATAGATTGCCATCATCCGCCCAGTCATCAGAGAAGGATAACCTATCATTGTCATTATCATTCTCACCCTCTGACATAATAGAAACATCCGACTTGGAGTAGAATTGACCCCCAGAGCCAACAGATTCTACATCGTTCACAGAAGCCTTCCCTTTTCATTGTCTTTGCCTTTATCCAAACTATTACTAGGATGATTTTTAATCACTTGGGGAGCCAATCCAGAAGATACTGAAGTACCAGAAAAGCCAGAAATGTTAGGCGTTTCAAAAGCTGGGCAGAAAGTCAGATCTGTAGAAGATTGGATAGGATTAATGTTTACCTTGGGTGAGACTCTGACCTCTCCCACCGCCTGACAGAGCTCAGCCAGCTCTTTATCCATATCTGTCTCAGGCAAACTTCGGGGCGATACTCCGAGCACTCCGGATTCACCAGATTTTGACATTGCTGCTGGTGTTTGGACCAACGATGGAGACGGGCTTTGCACCATACTCTGCCCCATGCTTGGCCCCATAGCCATTTTATTTCCACTCCCTTGACCTATAGATGTCACGGCAGTTAGCGTAGCATTTTTAGCACCGGACACGTTCCTTTTCTTAAAAAAGTCAGATACCGTACTTTCCTTTGTACCCATGTCTGGCTGCGCTATCGGTTGCCCATTAAGAGCCATGCGTGAACTGCTACTAGGCACCTCTGGAGTACAGGCTGCACTTGCGTCATTCGTTAGAGGACCAGAAGCTATTGTAGTCGGAGTTAAAGTCCCACTGAAGCTGCTGCTGCTGCCGTGGCAGCGGCCTTTGCTTTGGCCCCCCTTCCTTTCGGAGCCATAGAATTCCTTTTTAAATGTTTTAGAAACTTAATTACCTTTTGTCTTTTGTCTCTTAGTGTGTCTTATTAATATGTCTAAATATAAAGTTCGGAAGTTCAAATGTTCATACAGCAACAACAGGGGCCGTTTTCATGAAAATCCAAAAACTAATATGCTTCAGCCTCAAATGCCTCCAATCAGAAGAGCCGGGGGGCCTCAAAACCAGCTTTGTCACTACTTCGATTTGGGAGGTCCAGAGCAGACCCAGGACAATGAAATTTCACTTCCCAGTTTGCCTCAAGCAGACCCTGCCTCCCAGTTACCACACGACTCCACTGCTAAGACAGGAAAAAGGAACGTTTATTTTTCCCACCTGGGGGGCTTGCAGCTAGCACACAGACCGTTCCACTATCGTCTCGCAATATCACTCCTTTGACAGGAAAATCACCACCAGGTGGTAATTCCTACCGCGTTTAAATGTGCCGGCTCTGCAGCATTATTATTTGGCACTCCTAATAATAATAATAATAAAGGGGATCTTATCATGCGCAAACTTAGCCCAGTGGGCATCAAGGCGCCTAATTCCAAATCGAACTCCTCAATCGGTTCAGCACACTCCCATGCTCCTGTTCCATCGAACCGCCACCCCAGCTGCTACAACTCAGGTGAGCCCAGTGGGGGATGGAATGGACTTGCACTCGAGGAGAGGAGCTCCGCGTTCTTCTTTGCAGAATGTTTTTCTCCCCTCTCGGGAAGCCCAGTGTCAAGACAGTCCGAGGGGGGCCCCGAATGCTCCGACCGCCTTGACCTCACAGGAGAGCGACAAAAGGAACTCGGACGTTCACCGCACACAGAGCAGCTCCCAGCGGCACTCAAACACTGCGGCAGGTAAGGGTCGAAGGGCCGAAGGTGAGGGAGGCAGCCACGTTCGACCGCCGCAGCTCGTCCGCAGCATACCCAAACTCAGTACTTCAATAATGCAGATTTCTGACTCAAAGCTCCGCCGGAGAAGAATCACAGGTATTTCAGCAGGAAGTTCGGCATCGGGTAGAGACCGCTCACGCACCACCTCTCACTCGGCCGCTGGTGCAGCCGCCATCTTGCCTCCAAGAGTGAAGAACAGTGCTTTATGTTTTTTTGTTAAAAAAAACCCCGGTTAGATCCCTTGGAAGTATCAAAAATATTATAGCCACCGTTGTTAATTTTATTTCAAAGCCCATAATATTTGAAATGGTCTTACCTACTTTCTGCCAAAACAAACGTATTACAGGGCAACTCCAAAACATGGGCACCTCGTTTGCTTTTTCTTCTACACATTTTGAACACTTCTTAATCTCTTGACTTCCCATTTTCGATAGTTTCTGGGGTGTCCAGTAAGCTTTATGTATTGTGAAGAAGTGTTTTTTTTTAAAGGTGCAGCATTTACATACGACCATTAAAAAAAATAGATACTTGCCCAATTTTATCGAAGTCTTCATCTGGCAGGTCCTTCTTCCAAATATCATTGAATGAGACCTGCATATCTTCTCCAATTTGAGCCAATAACCAGTACCACTCTGATACTTCTTTAGGCTTTGTTTTGTAGTAACACTTTTTCAATGACAGTCCCGAGTTCCCTTGTAACTCTTTGCCTGCAGATCTTGCCCAACTGCTCAACTGATCGTACTTAAACTTTGAGACGGAGTTTTCACAAACTGCCGATAAGTGGGACCAAGGAATCAGTTTTACTTCAATAATCAGGTGCCCCCAAGTAGTAAAGAGGGGTTGCAAGGACATCTTCAAGACATAAGAGTGTTCACGGGGAATCCCAAACGGGAGCTACCTCACTGTAATATGGTTTCTTTAGAAGGCGTCTAACATGGTGCCAAAGCTTTATAGCTGAGACCAGCATCTTTAATTTAACCTTCTTGAAGTATTTTGGGTGTCCCAATTTTAATAAAAAAACACCCCGCTTGTTGAGAGAACTCTGCTCTGAGGGCCTTATAAAGTGGAGAAAAGAGTTCACTTTCCAATAGTAATTGTCGTAATTGTTTTACGTGGAAAGTGCTTTTTTCTTTCTAAGCATTTTTAGGGCGATTGTAGAATTTTTGTTTCACCAAATAAAACTTGAAAAGAGCCCCTGCACCTTTTTAAAACACATTTTTGGAAAATTTATTGGAAAAGAATTAAACAAAAAAGTATACTTTGGCAGAATTGACATTTTCAGTAGGTTTGATTTGCCTAATAATGAGAGTGAGAGTCCCCCCCCATGATTGCAATTGTGATCTGACTTTTTTAGTAACTTTTTTTAAATTAACCATGGCTGTTTTGTCGATGTTGTGGACTATTTGGATGCCAAGATACCTAATTTCCTTCTTTGTATATGTTCTCATAAAGTTGGTATTCCATTTCATTAATTCAGTTTTTTGTTGGTTCATACTACACCCAGAAACCTTTCCAAAGTTCTCTAATTTAGACCATATCTCTGGAAGTGATCTTTCTAGATCGCTAGTATAAATTATGAGTTCATCTGCATATAACCCAATTTTTTTTTACCCAACCGTTACATCTGAAAGGGATAATGTTCTGGCAGGCTCTTAAAATGCACGCTAGAGGTTCAATGTAAATATTAAAAAGTAAGGGGGACAGAGGACACCCCTGTCTAGTGCCCCTGCCTATTTGTATTGACCTGGTTAGTTTCCCATTATTAGGAATTTTGGCAGTGGGATTCTTATAGATGGCTTTGATTTCTAACAATAGATTTTCACCTCAGTCAAGATGTTGAATTACTTTAAACAGGAAAGCCCAGTTGATCCGATCGAAAGCTTTGGAAGCATCGAATGTCATTGCTGCCAAAGGAATTTTATAGGTCTGTGCCATATCTATCGCCGCAATTAAGTCATGAGTCCGTTCGCTGAGTTGCCTCCCTTTCATAAACCCTTTTTAGTCTGGGTGTATTAAGCATGGTGATTATCTGTAGGACTAATTTCATAGAACAACGTACAGAGCTTGTTATTTAGAAATAAATAAACCTTTTGAACTTACACATAGACTCTGTGGTATTTGGTGTGGTGGGGTGGACTTACATGCGTGAGTGAGCGAAAGGGTGTTATGTTCTGGGATGTGGAATCATTGGGTATCTTTGTGTGGGGGTTCGGGACCTAATGACACACTATAGCTAGTTCTTCTGACTGAGGTGTGAGTAAGGTACAACCTCCAATCACCAACATCCTATTTTCTTGTGCATAGTTCTGTATGTGGCTGAGCAGAATCCCCACAACAGTAGTAGCTAGTATGTACTATCCTAATAGAAAATACAAGTCAAATAACTGGTTGGGCATTTTGTTGGTGTGAATTGTCAAAGCCTCAAGATTAAAGAGGACAACCCAAAGGACAGGACCCAGTGGCTAGAGCTATTGGTCAATCTGAGTTTTATTCAAAAGAAAACCTTAAATAAAGAGTGGCTAACTAGGCAAGCTTAGCTACAGACAGACTAATAGTAGTAGTACAGAGAGTCGTAGCAGAGGCAGTTAGAACTTGAAGGATAACCAGAATTTGGAAACAGATAGTCAAGGTCAAAGAAGCTTTTGTAAGAAAATTGAATTAGGAAGTGGAATCATTATTAATAGTTCGGAAAAAATAGGGTGCAGTAAAAGTTAAGGAAATATAATTGTTAATATTAACCACTGGAGGACTTACTGGGGCCAGCAGCAGGGCCCTCGGTAAAGGAGCGGCCCTCTGGTGGTTGTCCCGCCGACTCAGACCCCGTTTTCTTGCCCCTGGGTGGTGCTGATCATGTAATATTTGATAAAGAAAGAGACAAACATTAATGAGTGCTGTGAAACAAATAAATCATTTAAAAAAACGCTCAAAAAACATTTTAGGAAACATCAATTGCAATTAAATTGACCTATCTAATCAGATCGACTACTGGCTTGCAAGATTCACGGACCGTCTACTTATTTATGAACACTAATACAATGTTCCATAATCATTCTGATTCCAGAATACTAACGAAGTCTAAGTACCACCTGACCTAGACGACCTATTCCAGACGGGCCAATTGTTCAGTAAGTCTGCATTTCCATTTTCTTTGGCCTTCAAAAATGCATAGATGAGATGGAGGACACAACACATGCATAAATTTGTACATACACCAAATTGTTGGTTGATTGCGTCTGATCTTTATTCTGCTACTGACTGACACTGCTAAGCCTACCACTCACTAAACAAACTATAAAAGGTTCTACGGAGGACTGGGGTAAGCAGCACTCAGTGACAGATGAGGCGTCACACAGACATTATACAAATGATGAACTAATACTAACTAAACCTAGTATCCATCCACCACTATTTCACAGGAGGACAATGGAAGGACTAGAGTTTCTCTAGCAATAGCATTACCTAACTTCAGTTCTCTAAAGTAAACTCTTACATTAATGAGCCCAAGCTAGCGCAAACTTGCAAACAAGTAGGAGTAGCGCCGAGCACCTGTGTCCTACAATCACAGAAGAGTTTTAAACGTAATTTACCTGCAATGTAGGCAGCAGTATTCTTGTTATTCGTCAAAAAATTATACACAACAATACTTACACTACTATATATTAGCTACTCACCAAGCCCCACGGCCTCAACACCTAGCAGAACCAACAGGTCCTGCTCCCGGTCCAGGATGTCTGACCACCATTGGGCCAGCTGGTTATGGGTGCGCCGGACACCTGAGCAGCTGTCCGGCGCACCTTCGCCCAACAACGGTGACACTACTGGTTAGGGTACCCGGAGCCGGGCCTGTTGCCAAGGTCATGCGGAGGTGGTGCTGGATAAAAAAAAGGAAGGCCACCTCGCCAAAAAGATGCCGGGCCTACACCCCTGCAGGGCACATTCTGCCGAAAGGCATTCAGCTCTTGGGCACAGGCGCCTTGCCCTTGGAGCCGCCGCTAGTGCTGCTGCTAGCCATGGCCATGGTTCTGGGTGTGTAGGAGGCGGAAAAGAAAAGTTAGAAGGAAAAAACACCTACAGAAAAAATACAGTTTACAACTCTGAATACTTAGTGACAATTTTCTGGAAGTATACCTGAAATTAGATGTTATTGCGTCTTGAGAGCTGCTCAAAGCTGCTAGCTTAGTAAAACCATAAACTGCAAACCTACCTCTTACACTTCTTCACTCTGCTGAGTTGTGCCCCCCCATAACACGCTAACCACAGTTCAACGGTCCACACACGCTATGGAAATACTTCTAACATAGGATCAAAATAAGGACAACACCCTTCTGATGACGCACTCCATACAGTGTAGCACGAAGTCCATGTCGGCAAGCGCTTCAGCACCCCACAAAGGGATAGTGAACACTATATAAATGCTGCATAACTTAACAATACAGTGTTCCAAAGATATCTGAAGATGTTTAGTTATAGGAGAGGAAGGGAGCTGAGGAGGAGAAAGAAAATGGCTAGTATTTGGGGACAATACCATATGTACCAAACCCCATAAATGTGCTGTGGGCCTCTTATACACAAAGGCCTTTCTGGATTTGATAAAATAGCAAAAATAAAGCTTAAAAAAAACCTCTGGTGAGTGAGCTGCACACACTATGTCCAGGGGCTGATTTCCAGATTTATTTAATGACCGGTCTCTAGTAACCAGCATTGCTCAAAGGGACACTGTGTTTCTGTAGCAATTACTGGCAGCTGTTCCAGCTGGCCTATCCTCCTATGGGTGTCTTGCTGAATTGTGGACAGCCGTTTGATGGAACGGAAACCTCCGAAAGAGACATCTAAAGGATTATTTGTACATATTCAATAGGGTGACACCACCCCCAGAGGTTTCTAGGGGTAGGAAGAACACCCCAACCAATGGCCCAGCCTCCCTGCCTGCTCACACCCATTTAACATCAGAAAGTTGCTCCAGGAAGAGATCCGTGGAGATGTGGAGGGACCTCCAGGAGTCGATGCTCTTTAACACAGCCCTCCATTCCCAGAGCTCTTAACATGTAGCGTCCCCGGGCACATGTAAAAGCCTGAAAAGCGGAACAAATTTTGTTGAGGGCAGCCGATATGTTAAGGCAAACACATAATTCCCATGTCTCAGAAAGTAAGCAACGTGAAAAAATGAAAAAAAGATTTGTAAATGCATTCGGTTTTGCCTACCTGTGTGTGAGCTGTAGTGTGTAGAGTTGAAATACGCACATCTTCAGGAGCCTGTACATGTGTTCTTGGCACGCTACAATATTTGTTCGACACTGACGCGCATCTCAACTGGCTCCCTCCCCTTTGCATGTGCTCCAGGAAGGAAGGCGATTCTTTCCTCAATGTCACTTCACTTCATGGCATCACTGCGTGTGCAGAGATGGCATAACGCACACTGAGGTGAACGAAGCATGTCGCCTAACCTTTTGCAGTGACGCGCACAATTACATCAGCGAAACATGTTCCCGTTTTGCAGAACAATTTCTCTTCTGCATGATATTACTGCGTGTGCAGAGGTGGTATAAATACGACTTTAGACTCTCAGTGACACAGAGAATGATTTATTAGACAAGCACAGTATAAGTGCTGTGCAGGGCGATTACGTTAACTAGCACAGCACAAGAGCTGTGAAAAAACTATTGACACAGAGAAAGGACTGTTTCTGCGTGCGCATCTATCATATTAGACCATAAAATTAAGGAGCGCAGGTTATTGGGTAATATTACACCAAGTCAGTAGCAAGGATGAATTGTGCGTTTGCAATTCTAAACTGTCTTCTAAACACCGGGTTACTAACCAGGCAACAAGTTAGGGGTTCTAAAAGTAATTCCTGACTCCAAATGGCGGCAATCTAACATAGGCTTAGACAGGATGTATGGAGATTGTTGTAATTGAAGTGGTGCGTGGGAGGAGGAAAAAGGGGTGGGGAATAGCATGAAGGAAAGATACTTAGGGGCAGATGTATCAAGTGTTTTGCATGTCGCAAATGCCGCAAATCAAAATTTCCCAGCGTTTGCGACATCAAAAAGTGCAATTGGCATGTATGAAAGAAATCGCATCACAGAATAAGAATTCGCATTTTTTGTGAATTCTTAGTGTGCGAGAAGTGTTTTTTCGCAGAATAAATAGCGATTTCCAATTTTGCATGTCCTTAAGTTAGCGAAACTCGCAATTAACAAATCGCAAGTTAAGAAATCGCATCAATATGTATGGAAATATCGCAAATAGCGATTTCTCAAAAATCGCAATTTAAGAAATCGCTATTAACACCAAGTAGAAGCAGGTGGTAAAAAAAATATATATAAAAAGGCTCCCAGAATGCATTCTCTTACTTTTCAAAATGGCTGGACTGTACCTGATTGCCAGGAGGCTACGCATTCAAGCTCTTGCCCAGAGAAGACAAAGACAGGAGAGAATCTTCAGAATATGCATTACGCTGTTCCAGCAGACTCAGGAGGAGATCTATGAAAAATACAGGCTACATCCTCACACCATTCTTGACCTGATAAATGAATTGAAACCTTTTTTGGCACATCCAACAGGCAGAACACAATCAATAGCAACACATGTGCAGGTATTGTGCTCACTGCACCTTTTGGCTTCTGGCTCTTTTCAAACTGTAATTGCAGAGGTTGGTGGAGTGTCACAGAGTGCCCTATCACGTTTTTTTCATGTGTTCCTGGACGCAATGCTAAGGAGACTACAACATCATATATATTTATCAAATACACAACAAGCCATACAGGAAACAAAGTTGGATTTCTATCAAATTGCAAGATTTCCACATGTGATTGGATACATTGACGGAACCCATATTGCCATCACTCCACCTGCAGCCATGGAATATGTATTCCGGAATAGAAAAAGCTACCACTCGCTAAACATCCAGATCATATGCAATGCAAAAAACATTATCAATGACATTGTAGCAAAGTTTCCTGGGAGTACACATGACTCTTTCATCTTCAGACATAGCGCAATTCATAGACGTCTTAGTGCTGGTCAGTTTGGAGATGGGTACCTGCTAGGTGAGTAACACTCATGCAAACATCCATACATCCATCCATCAAAATGAAATGGAACATACAGTTACTTTTTTCTCTCTAACTTGCAGGTGATAGTGCCTACGCAGTGCGTGATTTCATACTTACCCCATACTTAAATCCTGCAAATGCAAGTGAAAGACGGTACAACAGGGCACACCGGTCCACACGTGGGGTAATTGAACGTACTTTCGGAACATTGAAAAGCCGTTTCAGATGCATTTACAAAAGTGGAGGTGCATTGCAATACAATCCAGAGACATGTTGCTAAATTGTGACAGCATGTGCAATGCTGCATAACATGGCTATTCGCAAAGGCACAGAAATTGAAGTGAGTGACTCTGACTCATCTGATGATGATGATAACCCTCCACCAAGAATGGCAGTGGCAGAAGTAGGAGCCATGGCTGGCCGTCAAAGAAGGACAGAAATTACACAAAATTATTTTTAGGTAAGAAAAAAACTAAACACTAATTCAAGTTTGCAATTGTTCTTTTAATTCACAACATGCAAACTGTAGTACTATATGTTTGAAACATTTCTTTAAATCTTTGTTAAATCCAAATAATCATAAGTGGTAAAGAAAAGAAAAAAGTTTCTCAATGCATTTCTGCTGCATAGGTTATTAATCACAATTTTTTGCGCAGGCGGCTGGTAGCATGTTGCTCCTGTGAAGGCATTCAGGTCCGGTAGTGGAACACCTTCCACTTCTGCGTTGGCCCATTACGTTAGTTGGGGTAGGGTTTCTACTACTCCTATTGGAGCTGTCCTCACTTTCTCCAGAGCATAGGAGAGCGCTTGCACCTGAGTTGCTGGTTTGCCTGCTTTCCAAGACCGATGTCATTTTGTCCACACTCTTTGCCATTTGACGTGTGCAGTCACTTAATTCTCGCTGTATGTTGATGCTGCGCCTTGTGAAATTGCTGGTGACTGCACATAGCCTGTTGATGGCCTTGGTGTATGTATGCATTCGGACTTGCGCAGCCTGTGCAGCCCTGTTACGTGCTTTTTCAGTTTTAACAAGTGTCAGGCAGAGTTTGTCAATTGAAGCAGCCATGCTTTCCTGATTTTTGTTAGATTTAAGTACCTGCCTATTAATTGATCTGAGTGCCTTGTGTTGCAGGCGCTGCACCTGAAGCATGTCCTGCTTAAGGCCTGCGAACACTGTGCCTCCTTCACTTTTTCCTCTGTTGCTCCCACTTGCCTCCAGACGGAATGAGCGTGCCCGCCTTGGAGTTTGAGATTGCTGTTGTGAGTCCTGAGAGGGCACTGTAACTGTCTCATTGGGGACTGATTCAACTTCAGAATTTTCCTCCACTCCCCTTGGTTCCAGAGGTGCAACACGTCTGCGCTTCCTGTGTATGTTCAAATTTTGTACAGGTGCATCAGTGACTTCCTCTTCATTTTCAGACGTCACATGAGGAGGAGAATTTTCAAACACATTTTCTGGCCTGGAGTCTCCTGTATGTTCTGTGGATGTAGAGTGTGAAAAATTATTATTATTTTTTTTTTAATAAATGATTTTCATTGCAGACTACAACTTGTACTACACTGCTTTATCATGCCTAAGTACTACTTGGCAAAATAACATGAGTTACTATGATGATGAGTGTTACTGTCTCAATAGGACTACAACTCCCATAATGCATTGCTCACTTCTGGTTTTACAGTGTAAGTGGGCTACTATTTATATGACTATGAGTTTCTGCACAGCACACACACACACATTATTTACACACATACATGGATGCAATTTGTATTCATCTTACCTTGTGTAGTTGCTGTGGGTTCAGAGCTATCAATGGTAGCCACTCCACTCACACTCTCAGGTAACAGTGTGGATTCTATCAGTTCCTCATGGGCTGTTGGTTGGTCCACAGCAGAAGTTCCATCACCTGTTTTGTTTGCCTCTTTCAAGTCAAGTCAAGTCAAAAAATTTGTATAGCGCACTACATACCCAGAGGGTTTCAAGGCGCTTAGGAAGGGGAGGAGGGTTATTTGTCAAATATCCACGTTTTAAGCTGCTTTCTGAACGCTAGGTGGTTCTGGGTGAGGCGAAGGTAAGCGGGGAGTGAGTTCCATGTTTTAGCAGCGAGGTATGAAAAGGATCTGCCTCCCATGGTGGTCTTGTTGATGCGAGGTATAGTGGCGAGGGCTTGGCTGGAAGAGCGTAGTTGGCGGGAGGGGGCGTAGAAGGACAGTCGAGAGTTGAGGCAATCTGGTCCGATGTCGTAGAGTGATTTGTGTGCGTGGGTAAGCAGTCGGAAAGTGATTCTCTTATTGACGGGTAGCCAGTGGAGGTCTTTAAGGTGGCCAGAGATGTGTTCGTTGCGTGGGATGTCTAATATGAGTCTGGCTGAAGCGTTTTGGATTCGTTGGAGTTTCTTCTGGAGTTTAGCGGTGGTACCTGCGTAGAGGGTGTTTCCGTAGTCCAGTCGGCTTGTGACCAGAGCATGGGTGACTGTTTTCCTTGTTTCGGAGGGGATCCAGCGGAATGTTTTTCTGAGCATGCGAAGAATGTTGAAGCAGGAAGAGGATACGGCGCTGACTTGTCTGTTCATTGAGAGTGAAGAGTCTAGGATGACGCCAAGGTTCCGTGCGTGGTCTGTCGGGATGGGTGCTTTTCCGAGGGCTTCCGGCCACCAGGAGTCGTCCCAAGCAGAGGGGGATGTGCCTAAGATGAGGACTTCTGTTTTGTCTGAGTTCAGTTTCAGACGGCTTTGTTTCATCCATTCGGCAACTTCTTTCATTCCTTCGTGTAGGTTAGTTTTGGCGGTGCTGGGGTCATTGGTGAGAGAAAGGATCAGTTGAGTGTCGTCTGCGTAAGAGATGATGTTGAGGTTGTGTTGGCGTGCGATGAGTGAGTGAGTCTTTCAGCAAGTCTCTCTTTAGATCTGAGTCTCATATCGTACCACCTTTTTTTAATTTCTTCAATGGAGCGAGTGGTGACTCCTACAGAGTTAACTTTTTCCTGGATCTCCAGCCAGATTTTCCTTTTCCTGGAGTCAGGAACTTTCATTGCTTTTTTACCAAACAGGTCCTCGTGGTTACACACCATTTCTTCAATAAGCACTTCTTGCTCCTTTTCAGAAAACTTCTGCTTTCTTTTCCTCTTTTCCAATGCCATTTCCTCCTGTGCCTTCTGTGACTCCATTGCTCTCCAAACAGGTCTGCTCTGCCTCAGCACACTCTTCCAACTGCCACTGGGTGTGGCTCTGGGAAGCAGGTGCAAGCAATCACTGGAACTTCCTGGTTGTGATGTCATCAGGCTGTTCCAGCATTGCATGATTTCCGTTTTTCTGATTTCTTAAATTGCAATATTCGCTAATTCAGAAATCTCAAAATTATCGCAAAAAAATCTGCGAATTTTAAGGAATCGCACATTTCTCGCAGAATTCTTCATACATCCCATTTTGCGATTCCGAAATTGTGATTCGCAAAAAATCGCAATTAAGGACTCGCAAAATGGAATCTTGATACATCTGCCCCTAACTGGAGAGAGTCATGCACTCAACAGCCAGTGCAAGAGCGATAGAGGAAGGGGAATGATGGCTGAAAATAATTCCCGAAAAGCGGATGGAAACAGTACTTTGACTCAGGAAACTGATAAGATGAGCACAAACACAGGAGCAATCATTGGTAAATGCAGGAAACAGTCGGCTGAAAAAACAGAAGTACGGGGCAGGAGTGGTTGTGATTCCACCATTTATTATAAAATGTTGTTCCATTCTTCTTGTGTATTGAGTCTTTTGGATACAGAGTAACATTTCACAATCCATTTACATTAAAGTCTATTCAATATTTGTTGGTTGTTTTCTCCTTAGGGTTGTGGTCTCAGCACATTGATTATTTGCCATGTGAAGTCATTATCAGTGTGTCTTGTTTTAAGGAAATGTTCGAACTACAGTGCCATTATTACTGTGCAGCGGGTCGTGTTTTTTCTGTTGAATTATGCTGGACTTAACATTTTGGGTTTTTTGCCTAAAGTATATAAGATTGATGATGCAACTAATGCAGTAGATGGCATTATTAGTATTACAGTTGGAGAAAAATTTCAGTGTTTGGTAGACTTTGTCATGATCAAAGGTTTTAACATTTTTAGTTCGGTGTCATGCCTGACACTTTCCACATTTGAAGTGGCCTCGTATGAGTTGAAGTCCTAAGAGGGGATGAATGGTGCTGTCTATTTTAGTCAGCTTGTGTGCCCTGACTAAATTATGCTTAATATCACGTACTCTTTTAAAGGCAAAAAGGGATGTTTCAAGAGCTAAATTACTTGTGGATAGGACAGTTTAGTGTTGTTTTATATTTTTTGTCAGTTTATTAGTTATTGGGCAAAAAATAGTAACACGTGATTTTTTCAAGTGCCATTCGGTCTTTGGGTTCCAAAAGTATTTCTCTGTGTGTGTGCACCAGGCTGTTTTAGCAAACACTTGATAAGCTGTCTCGGGGATCCTCTTTTTATGAGCTTATTAAAGAGGACCTCAGATTCTTTTTAAAAAATCCGCTTTGAATTTGCAACTGTGCCGAATGCACAAAAACTGGCCATAGAGAAGGCCATCTTTCAATGCACATGGATGCAAACTTGAGTATTGAAGGATGGAATTTCTCTCATTTGGTTTCCGAAATAAAGTGATATACAACAGGTTATCTGATGCCCTTACTGTTACGTCCAGATAGTCAATACTGGTATTAATATGGTGGTGTGTGAATCTCAAATCAGGGTGGCAATCATTGAGCTAATCACAGAAACGGGAAAGGTCTTTCGCCGCCAAATGCTGGAGGCGGGAGTCCCCGACCCCTCGTTTCAACGTTAGGCTAAGTAAGGACACTATCTGAGATAGCCCTGCTCACCCCCTTAGTAGCTTGGCACGAGCATACAGGATTACCTCCAAGGCATGAGTGTACAATATGTGCAACCACACTCACAGCAAGCCAATGATGTCGCCACAAAGAGACTCCACGAGAGTTTTTATAAAATGAGTATAATCTTTATATAAGAAGTTATACAATATGACCACATGATACAAATCAACATATAAGAATGGGGAGTATTCCTTCCGGTGGGTTGGGAAGTTCTAATCCCAACCACTGCTTCTAACCAACAGTTAAGCTCACTTCTAACCGTTTCTAAAAGGTAAGGCAAGTCGTATTGCTAGAATCACACACTTTGCTAAATAAAGAAATACTGCGATGTGTAACGATATTCTCTTGTACTGTGCAACAGAGAAACAATGCCATACGTAGCGCCACAGTCATATACTTTGCAATAGAAAGAATAATGCAATGTGTATCACTACCAGCATGCTCTGTACCAGGATGAAACAAAGCAATGCGTCACGCTACAATCATGTGCTGTGCAATGAAGAAATAATGCACTGTGCCACGTTAAAATCAGGTACTGTGCGATAAAGGAATAATGCACTGCGCCACATTACAATCATGTACTCTGCAAGGGCAAAATGACGCTGTGTGTAGTGCACCAATGCAAAAACCACAGTTGATGGACAGAATGCAGAACAATGTTATACATTCACCCCAGTACAGAGATCTGGGCCTAAATCCAATGTTTTTTTGCACTCCACACCACCCCACTTTCCGGTCCAGGGAAGACATGGCTTGGCAGTTCGGGCTGGACTGTTCCCATGAGGCACAGGGTCAGACTGATTTGCATATGGCTATGTCTGAACTGGGGTGGCTGAGTGAGCTAAAGAATGGTGATGGATTAAACCCAGATCAGTTGACTGGGGGTGAGTGTTTGATTTGCTCAAACGCTCCGTCCATCATCCCCTTTTGTATCGTGTGTAGTGCACCAAGCATGTAGTTCGTCAAGCACCAATGAGGTCAGGCGTCATATGACAGTTCGATAGTTCGTTAGCAGCATTAATGCAAAGTGTAATACGACAGTTTAGGTGCTCCGTTAACAATGCCCCCAATATGGAACAATAATGACACAAAAGTATTGCTTCTCACTCCGGCCCCAGTACATGCCCCCCCCTTGGGCCAGCACAAGCCAAGATCGAGCCAAAGCAACAGGTGGGCGCAGCTGACAGAAGCGAGAGGTCGAAAGAGTATCTCTCTGGGCCCGCATCCCACCCCAGGTGGTGATCCACATTACAGGCGGGGGTGCGACTCCACTCTCCTCTCCTACTTCAGCGACTTGGGCCTTGATCCAGAACTCCATCATGGGGTATGGCGAGCTTGGGTCGGCTGCTCAGCTACTCTGGGGATTCATGTCCGGGTTGCTGTTGTTTCATTCCGAAGGCCCAATGACTTGGCCCTCCCTCCGGCAGTCTCAGTGAACACTGAGACCCCCCTCAGCACTGTGGAGACTTACTTCGAATTTGGTGCACACACTCTACCCAGGCACTCCTCCGCAGTGCCTCAGGTTGCACCTCAACACACACTCTGCGTGTCAAGATGTAGCTCAGAGCGCCTACCTGAGTGTTAGGCAAAGACTACATTTCCCAGGAGCCTCTGCTGTGTCAGCCGGATATAGCGAGGGCAGGCTGGGAAGACGTTGTACGTGATTTTGTGGAGTTCTTGCGAGAGCGGCTGGCTCTTGAACCGGAGTGTTCCTTGTTTTGGCTTCAGCGGAGTTCTGCATCTGGGAAGAAGGCGTTCTGTCACGGTACTGTTACCGAGTTTGCTGCGGCTGTAAGAGCGGGAGGCTCTTGAGCGGCTGCGGGTATCTAATTTTCGTTTGTTTTTCATCCTTGTACTTTACCCGCGATACGGGTAGACTTTGCTCGTTCTTGTTGCTTCCTTTACTTTTAAGATACGTGGGCGGAATGACGGGGGAGCTCCTCCGCATTACCGTCACAAAGACGTGACATTCTTGGGCATATTCTATTGGATTACAAATGCCAAAGTGGATGGTGGTGGTGAAATAACTATGCCCTCCCGTGTTTGGTTTTAGGTCATTTGGTACTTTGGAGACACTCTCTGTTATCAACTGTTTTGGATGAAGGAATCCATTATTGGTTCTATACAGGAAACATTAGAGGATAACTACTTCTCTTGCTTGAATGTGCTCTAGACCTTTTTACTAGGGAAGCTGGATATTGTCAAGACGTATTGACATCCATGGTATGTTTTGGTGTTTAGTTTCTTTTTGTTTCCGGGGTATGTACGATATATGAGTATCTCATACATGGTTGCTACTAATCACATCTATGAGGTTTACCTTATTTGTGGTTCTTGTGTTGTCTAGGGAAAGAAGGCACACTGAGAGTTACCGCTACACTGATACAGAGGACCTTGAGTCAGCACAGGTGAACTACTATCCGTTTAGCGAGAATATAATGAGAAAAGGTTTAATGTATGTGTATTAACCTGAAGTGTGTTCTCTTTTACAGCTTCCCTTCCCCGCTGTCCCCTTCCTTCCCTTCCCTGTTTTTATCCCTCGCCGTATCACTTGAACACCCTGTGTATATATATTCAGGGTGTTTGGGAGGTCCGGAGTTGGAGCATTTCTACTGCGAACGGATCCTGCAGAGTGCGAACCTGACACTGCGCATCTGAGACTCGCCTCTTCTCTGGTGCTTACTTATACCTGGCGCTCTTCACCAACGCCTCTGCTTGCACCTCGACATGCACCCTGCGCGTCTGAGTCTCTCCTCTTCTCCCGTTGCACACGATGTCCAGGCGCTCTTCAACAATGCCCTGGCTGCACCACGACACGGACTCTGCGCTTCTGAGTCTCACCTCTTATCCCGGTGCACACGATGACCAGGCACTCCTCACTAACACCCTGGCTGCACCACGACACACACTGTGCGCATCCAAGACTCACTTCTTCTTTCAGTGCACAAAATGATCAGGCGCTACTCACCAATGCCCTGGCCTGCATCATGACACACACCCTGCGTGTCCGAGACTCAGCTTACTCCTGCGTGCCCACGATCACAAGGCAAAACTTCTGAGGGTCTCGAGCTGCAAAAGCATGTGCATACCGCATTGCTTGGGACTTCTCCAGAAACTTTTATGTGCCTGGGTTTCCAAACAGGGAGCCAACTCACCTCGGGTCCTTGGGGTTATAAGACAAAGCACAAAGCACAGTCTTCTTCAAACAGGGGAACTCAGCGCCACCAAGCACAGTCTCAACAGCCTCTCCCTTGGTTAGAACAGTAAACTGCAGACCAGCCCCAGATCACGAAGCAAGGATTGGTCTTTCCATAGCAGTCTCTTCAGTTGCTCCTTCTTTAGCCGAGGTTCCTTTTGACCACAGAATGAGTCCAAGCCATTTCAGTCTCAATCCATCTCTGTTTCATTCCCACGTTCAGGGGTTTCAGCTCTCATAGCTATACCCCTTAATGTCTTTGAAGTTCGTTTGTGCTCAGGGGACCCTGACCCCTCCCTAAATCAGTTCTGGGTGTCACCCTCCCAGTGTCATCTTTTTTTCCATTGATACTGGGGGTCTGGACCCTTAATCACTCAGCAGGAGATGGGTCAATTGTTTTATAGTACCATCCCAGGCCTTTTTACCTCCCGGGCTTCTTCTCCCTTTCCTCTCCAAATACAGGGCAGCCTGGTGCCATCTCAATGACTCCCTGAGTCAAGATCTCTCCCAGCTCCTCTCACCTTTCAGATCCAGACAGACAATCCACATTTCAGCAGAGATACACAGAAATGCCTAAAGCACAGAACTCAGCCACTTTCTAAAAGAGTGGTTTCTGAACACACAGTGTCAAAACCACCTTCACAGAAAGATGTGTTATGACACTGAGAGTTCATACATACTAAACTTCACCTCTCCATTTTAAACTTACAGGAAACTAGGCTAACAAACACAACATCCAGCCTTCCCCATTCTGTACTAAGGGCAGGATGGCCTTTCAGCAGTGAAAAACGAAATGGAGAGTTTTTCACTGTCAGGACAAAACACACTTTAGTATATGTCCTGCCTTTTACCTATACTGCACCCTGCCCAGGGATTACCCAGGACCTTCCACAGGAATGCCCAATGTGTATGTAAAAGTTAAAGTCAGGTCTGACAAGTGGTTGCACTTGTCAGGACAACATGCTAACTTAGCAAACTGCACTGCGGGCCTGAGTTGCCTTCTCTGCGCACCTTTGCATTACTAGCCCTGGCACACACAGTGCACATCACTAGGGACTTTGCAAATAAGGCAAACATACCAATCATGGCCAACCAATTACCATTACATTTTACATAGGGAACACTTGTACTTTGATACTGATAAGCAGCGGCAAAGTACCCAAAGCATCTAGATTGCAAAGGAGGAAGAGGCAAAAAGTCAGGCGTAATCACGCCAAGATATGGTAGGTCTAACAGTCTTGTTCATTCTCAGACCAAATCATGAAAACTTCTATATACCTTTTCCAAATACATATTTTAGAGAAAAAGGGGTTGCTGACATTGAGGATGTAGTTCAATATTGTCCACGAAAAGTATGCTAAAATTGGGAGCAAAAATTGTTCCCATGGAAGTCCCTTTCTGTTGTCTGTAGTGCTTGTCTTCAAATAAGAAGTTTTTTTAAGAGCTATTTCAAGTAGAGAGAGAATAACACTGGTGGGAATATGTGATGGGGCAGGCCTTGAGTTCAGATGGTTTGTTTTCTCATATGCCT
Organism: Lissotriton vulgaris; assembly: GCF_964263255.1. NCBI lineage: Eukaryota > Metazoa > Chordata > Amphibia > Caudata > Salamandridae > Lissotriton > Lissotriton vulgaris. The sequence continues at coordinate 1,378,140,460 of NC_141695.1, forward strand.
GTCTATAGTATATATGTACACAGAGAGTCTATGTTTAGTGTCACTAGAAATTCAATATTGGGGTTGAAAACCTCTGTCTCGATGATGTTAATGAAATGAGTGGTGTCCTTGACATAGGTGGCCTGAGGAAGGTACTATGTCTGTTATTGACAAAAATCTATGTATCTTACAAGAGGTTCTAAAACAAAGCCACATCCTGACAGTAAGGGCTTTCCTGGGGTTGCTCCAAGACTTTTCTGTTTTTGGGGGAGCGTATATACGATGAAAGGGTTGAGGTTATTCGAAAATAAATATTAATTGTGCCTTATGGACCCTTCTTCCTCAGCTGTTTTAGTGAGAGTCTGGATAACAACCTGTATCTCACATGGAGGACTCTGCGTCTGTACTTCATAATTGTCACAGATATTAAGCTGATGTAAAATATCATCATTGTATTTTAGTTTGTCTTCCATTACTATCCCTCCACCTTTGTCACAAGGTTTTATTACTATGTTATCATTAGGTTTTAGAGCCCATACGGTTTCTTTTTCTTTGTGGCTTTTATTGTATGGGACAAACAGCTACTTATTCTTAAGAGAATCAAGACCTTTGAGTACCAATTTTTCAAAGGTAGTTATTTCTGGAGGCATCAAATGGGAGGGTGGTTGGAAGGTGCAATTAGAATGGAGCCCTGTTGTGTCATGTATGGTACTGCTTTCTTTATCCAGAAAGAAAAAAACATAGTCTAATCTTCCTAAAGAATTGCAGGAGTTTGGTATATAATGTGAACCTGTCAGGTTTTTCAGTTATAACAAAAGTACAACCCTTTATTCAGCAAGTCAATCTCTGTAGAAGATAACTGGTGGTAAGAGAGGTTGAATAAGGGTACCTCAGTGGGTGGATTGGCAATGCCAGTAGGCATGATAGTATTGGGGTCCCCATTAGTATAATTTCCATCTTGTTTTCTGTTTCCTTGGGGGGAAGTTGTTCTTGGTCCTTCCTCTCCCTCTTTAATTCTGTTGGCCTCTGGCTAAAAACACCTGTTGGGCTTGTGCAGATATACTCGGGCCATCCCCGGGGTCAGAATTGTACGACTCCGCTGAGGACACTGAAAAAGTAATCATCTGTTGGTTCTTGAACCTGTCCCATGTGTTGTTGTAGTTTCTCTGTGGACCTTGTGGGTGGGAAGTTAAATACTTGTCAGGAGGTATGGGTATGGCCTTTCTTTATTATAGATTTTTATGTCTTTTGATGGTTTGTTAGAGTTCTAATGCTTACTCGGCCTCAGTCAGGGTATTGGATTCAAGAATTGGTTTTTCTAGCTCAACAGTGCAAGGGACCCACAGTGTCTCTTGCACTGTTTTATGTGGACTCGTTAGTAGTTATTGCACTCCACCTTCGCTGGCCGGCTGGCTATGTGTACTCAGACTGAGTTTGTCAATTACCAGGCAGATATTTTGGTCCCCCTTAGGTGATTGTATATTCTCTTATTTAAAAATACAGAATATGTTTTGTTACTTACTTATGGTATGTATTATTATTTATTTTTAAATTAATTATGTCTGCTTAGGCCCTCATTTGGCTGCCCTTCTCTACGCCTACCCTTAATTGATGGTCCTATCTCTTGATTCATTCCTTCTTACTAAGCAAGCTCTGTTTAATGATAGTTTCATATATAGGCCACATCTGTCCAGGGCATATTTTACACTGACATTCCCTGTTTAACATTCAAATACTGGGTGCTCGCGCTCATGTCCTGATAATGACTAGGGGTGGGCGGCCAGCTACGCTCCGTGCACGGAGTGTGCGTAGTGCCGCCTACTCCGCATTTTGCGGAGCTGGCGGAGCCAGGCGGCACTACGCACGCTCCGCAGACGGAGCGTAGCTGGCCGCCACCCGCCTCCCTCCCGTCCTCCCTAAATACTTTCAAATAGAGGAATGCAATAATTTAAAAAGCACTTACCTTGCCGCCGCTGCCCGCCGCATCCCCGGGGCTCGTTATCTTCCGTCTTCCGTCTTCTTCAGTAATGCGCATGCGCGGGCGGCCGCGCATGCGCATTTTCACGAGAAAAAGCGCATGCGCGGCCGCCCGCGCATGCGCATTACTAAAGAATACGGAAGATAGCGAGCCCCGGGGACGCGGCGGGCAGCGGCGGCAAGGTAAGTGCTTTTTAAATTATTTCATTCCTTTATTTGAAAGTATTTAGGGAGGGCGGGAGGGAGGCGGGTGGCGGGGCTGGCGGCCAGTGGTTTTGCGGAGTGGGGCTACGCGGAGTGCGGAGGTGGGCGTAGTTTCTCGCCCACTTCGCGTAGCTCCGCGAAGCCCCACTCCGCCAACTCCGCCCAGGGCTAATAATGACCTCACAGTCATAGAGGCCGAAATGCCATCGACACTAGACTTAGACACCAATATCAATTAAATAAATGTACAGGTAGGAGTCATATGTCTCTTTTTAATAGCCATTCACTTTTTCTGCTTCATGTTGCACTGTGCACTGCACCTTCCATGTTACTTATAGCATGCACACCAGATCTTCCCTTTTGATGATAAATATGTCTATATAATGCAATAAATATTGTAATGCAATTGATTCTGTGTTTTTGTGGCCTTTCAAGTTTTTATGCCTGGTATAAAGTTATATTCTTTTGTTGTCTACATACACAGAAGACTTTTTCTTATGGTGTTAAATTGATTATTTTCTTACTAACCATTTTTCTTTTCAAACACTGCCCCACCCCAGGTTCTCTAAAATAATGGGGTCACCCTTGTTTATAAATATATGTTTTCACAAGGATAGTGTTCTTTTGCCCAAATAGGGAAACAAGTTGCTTTTTGAATACTTGCTAGCTTTAGCTGTGCAGCATTTCTCACAGCCATAAGAATACCAACTTGAGGGGGGCTAGATAGTCAACGCCCAAGCCTGTGGTGTAGGGTGGAGTCGCGCTTGGCAAAGATCAGGTAGACAACCTGGCATCTGGCATTAAAAATCAGGTGAATTCTAGATTGATTTGGCTTTAAATCTTATCTCAAACCTGGGCAGTGGTACTGTGGTGTGAAGTATAAAGCTGAGGACATGTGCAACAGAGATTCTTCTTAGCCTTCTGTGGTACAGAAATCTATTGCACTGACCTGACAATGTTGGGAGTTGACTCTTGCACCAAGATACCAAGGTTTGGCCAGGTAGCTCAAGCCTACCTCCTGCATGGTGCTTCGAAATTACTCTTCTTGGTTGGTCCTGGAACGGTTAGTTAAGGCTCAGCTTACATGCTGGCCCAGGCTCCCTAAGGTGTGAGGGAACGGGTGAGTTTGTCCTGTGAAAGTCACATCTAGAGGGCCCTGGGGTTCACTCGTGCCCAAATCAATTAACCAATGCTGTAATGGCCAGTGGGATGGTGAACCATGACTCCACAGAAATGTTGGTTAGAACATTCAATTTCTAGCTTACTGTCAAGTCATACATTATGACATGATAAGTCATGTTAAGTATGTTATGGAAACTTGTGAATTATAGTTTGTGTTTGAGTGAAGGTATGATACATATCCTGATTGACATTCAGAATACCTCGAGCAATTAAACCTGTCTTCCACATTCCCCACTCCCTCCACCAAAATATACCATCTCTAAATTTCCCCCGATTGATCTTAAGATCTTGGAACAGCTTATGAATCGTACAAAATCTGGTTCCCCAGCAGATCCTTGCCCTCCAGTATCTTTCAGCTGGCACTTCCTACTTTGGGAAGTTTTTTTGTTTCCTTACTAAATAATTTATTAGATTCTGGCCGGCTGCCATCTAGCTTTAAAGAAGCTCAAGTCAGGCCCCTAATAAAGAAGCTGGGAGCTGACCCTACTAATCTAAAGAATTACAGGCCGATATCTCAACTTCCTTTTTTGTCCAAGATTTTGGATCAACATGTTTTGTTGTCTTTGCCATCTTTTCTGGAGTCACACCATCTCCTCCACGAACGTCAAGCTGGGTTTCGTGCGCCTCACAGCACCGAATTAGTGATGCTTTCCGTGCTTGATGAGCTTAGAGGTATGGCTGACAGTAAAAAACCGAGTTCCCTGATATTATTAGAACTGTCAGCGGCATTCGATACTGTCAGCCATACCCTGCTCTTGGACAGATTGGCCGCGTTTGGAATACAAGAAGTAGCCTATGATTGGCTCAAATCCTTCCTCTCTGAAAGATCCCAGAGGATTCAATTGGAGGATTGTACATCAAACCTGGGTACTTTGAGATGTGGGGTTCCCCAGGGATCCGCCCTGTCCCCACTCCTTTTTAATCTTTACCTGCAGCCCCTAATTGACTCTTTAGTACGCATGGGTTGTAAAACCTATAATTACGCGGATGATACTCAGTTGTTATTCAGTATTGATAACACTGCATCGACGCAGACCCATGCTCAAAGAATACTTAGTTATACGGTGAATTGGATGACAGCAAACTCGTTGAAGATCAATTCCGAAAAAATGGAGGTCCTGGTGGTTTCATCAGAAGTATCCCCATGGGGTGATTTGTTTTGGCCCCAAGATCTTGGCCCGACCCCTAAACCCTATGCCAACGTTAAAAGTCTTGGCATTAAGATTGACCAGGAGCTGTCAATGGTCAGCCAGATCTCCCCCCAGTGGTTGGGACCTGCACTAACCTAATTAGACAACTACGCAAGTTAGTTCCTTTGCTTCCCCCCACTGCACTTCAGACAATTGTCTCGGCTACAATCATTTCGAGACTTGACTATGGGAATGCCCTATATTTGGGCCTTCCCCAAACCCTGATAAAGAGACTGCAGGTGGTCCTGAACGATGCAGCTAGGCGGATTTTTTGGCTACCTAGATGCACTCATGCATCACCATTGCTGTGTAAGCTGCATTGGCTTCCCATAAAACAACGGGTGGAGTTTAAAAGTCTGTGCATTGCCCATAAGGCAATTTATGGTCAAGCTCCGGCTTACATTAAAGAACGCCTTGAAATCTATAAACCGACACGATCACTAAGGTCTTCAGATACCCAACTACTGTCCTGCCCTCGCTATAAACTAGCCACAAAGGGCGGTAGATCTTTTTCGGTGGTCGTCCCACAGGTTTGGAACAAACTTCCCGATTCTCTTCGTAAAGAATCTAACCTGTTGCGTTTCCGGAAATCCTTGAAAACATTCCTGTTCAGAGAAGCTTTAATCTCCACCAGGGGTATAGTTTTTATGTTTCTGTTGTGTTAGCTTAGCTTCCTTCTGTCATAAAGCGCCTTGAGACCTGTAGGTGCTGGCGCTATATAAGCTGTAGTTAACAATAACAATAACAATAACAATAACATACTGCCCGAGAATGATTTATACTATAACACAATATGCAACTGGTGTCAGGTTTTGTGTGCCTGCTTTGGGGGATTAAATGGAGTAAAATGTCATTTCATCCTATATAGTTTGCTCTGGGCCTTCGTCCTCCCTTGCTTAGGTGTGGAATACTACCTGTTATAAAAAGTGTTTCGCCATGAGGGCAGTCTGCGGTATACAGGCTGGGCCTCACCTGGGTAGGGGGCGGCGTTCAATGGCCACTTTCGTTGGAGTATTGAATTCTGACCTGTGGAGGGTGACAGCCCAGGAAGCTGAGGTCCCTGCCCATTGGTTTCCATGGTGTTGCAGTTTCCAGATTGGAGGCAGGGGCAAAGAAAGGGGCATAGAACTAGATTAGCCATTACAGCCTACTTGTCCCAGCTGGTTGACCCTGACACCCACCGACGCGCCCAATGCTTCTTGGAACCCAAGTTGTCGTTTTACAACCCTCCCCTTCCTCAGTTTATAGAAGAGGGCTGAGGATATTCTTTTCTTTTTGGGTTATGTTCCGAATGGAAATGCTGCTGCCCCTAATCGAACTACTGTGTGTGTGAGGTAATCCTGCAATGCTGCTAGGTGCATTGTACATGCGACGTGAGTTTAATGAGGGCTGCCTTTTCTCTATCTCCAGCAGACTTTAGGCTTACACGCGGCTGTTCTACCATCTATGCCTATTCTGTTGCACCCTTTCTCTGCCAGAGGTATGCTTAACCTTCTGCTGCTCGTCTGTGTGTAAATATAAGCCAGTGCGTATGTACGTGCATGTGCTCGTGTGTATGTGTACATGTGTGTATGTGTCTGCCTATGTGTATGTGTTTGTATGTGTGTGCATGTTTGTACGTGTGTACGTATGTATGTGTACGGGCATGTGCGCTTGTTCGCGTCTGTTCATGTGAGTGCGTGTTGCGCATTTGTGTGTGCATGCCTGTCTGTGTGTGACGTACGTCTGCATGTGTGTGCATGTGCCTACTTGTGCGAGTGTGTGCATCTGTGTGCGTGTGTGTCTGTGCCTCCGGTTCTGGGGTATGCCCATCTGTCTCACTCCGTGGATGAGTCCGCCCCCACCCCCAGGCTGGCATTATGCAGTGCTCGATGCTCTGCAGATAACTCACACCGCGCGCCGCTGGGTGCATTATTTCCGTGTCTGTGATATGCTCCGTTTTCATTATTCAGGAGCCCCTCCCCCCTCTTCTTTGCAGGTTCCTGAGTGCAATCCTTGACCGCAGTGGTGCGAGCGCTGTGCTGAACGAAGTGCTAGTCTGTGATGAATGAGGTCCGGATTAATGTTCTCGTTATCGCACCTCCCGTCTCTCTTCCACTGCTCCTTCTCGTTTTCCATTTCAGTTATTTTTTCCTTTTGTCCCCACTACCGCTTTCCTTTTAATTCCTCTTGTTCGATTTTTTTAGCCTTTGCTTCCTCCACCTCGATTTCCCTCCTCTTTATTAGTCCCCTCTTTCATCCCCCTCCTCTCATTCCCCTCTTTCTCCCCCTCCTTTCATTGCCTGCCCTCTAAGCATTCCCTTGCTTCATTCTCCGTATCTCCCGCCTCCCGTATCTCCCGCCTCGCTTCTTCCTTTTCTCTTTCTCCTCCTTTTTCTTTCTTTGCATATTCATCCGTCTCATTCTTCCTTACATTATCCCTTTTCGTTCCCCTTTCTCTTTCCTGATTTCACACCACCCCTCCTCCTCCTTCATTCTTTTTGTCTCTAGCTTTTCTTTCTTTTTCCGATTAGTCATTCTTTCTTCTTTTCTTGACACGCTTTCCTACCTTGTGTTCCCCCCTCTTGCTCACTTAGTTCACTCTTTCTTCCGTGCCTTCTCTTGCCCACTATTCTCCTCCATCGTCTTCCGCTACTCCTTCTTCCTCTCTTTCTTCATATCATTGTCTAAACTCCTTCCCGCGTTCTGTGTCGCAATCCATCTCTCCGCCCCAAGCCCTTTTTTCTCCCGTCCACTCGCAAGAACACACACGCATTATTTACACTCTCATTTTCTATGTGTCTTTATCATCCACTTTTTCTCCTTTTTTCTGACTTCTTCCCCACATTTACCCTTTACTCTATCGTCTCTCTATTTCTGTTCCTCTTCCTTTCCGTTTAAATTCATGTGCTCCACTTATGTTATTCTTCACAACTCCCTCTTCTGGCCACTTTCCTCTCTCTATCACACAACCCCCCCCCCCTCTGGCGCCCCTCTTAACTTCTATCCTACGTCATGCTTTAACGCTCGTTCATCTCTTTAAACACCAACCTATCACAGCTACACCAACACGCCCCCTAAACCGCACTCACTCCCTCTCTCTTGAAACACAGTACAGATCTCCCTTCCAAGTACATGTCAAGTCGTGCCCTAAGAAACATCCCCTAAAATGCACTTATGGGTCACTCCGCCGTAGGCACCTCTCCCTCACTCGCACACTTCATTTACAAACAGCTTACCCGGTCATAAATCTTCTGTGCATAGTTCTGCCATGCATTGTATATCCACACAACATACACACATACATCTATTTTCGACACAACGTTCCCTTACACAGTCTCCATGAAGACGTGTAGCCCTTAGAGGCTCACATTACACTTAAACACACATCTCACTTGCACAGATCCCCGTTGCACTCAGATCGCTAGTAAACACGCATCTCCTTACCACACAACATCCTTACAGAACAGACACACACACATGCAAGCACATCTCACTTACAAGCACACATTGCCTCAACAGCAAACATTTCCCTTACATGTGCACTTCCCTTATGTATACACCGCTCTTAAACACAAACACAGTTCTCCCTATCTCTTTATCCCGTTTAGATGCACTCACTCCCTTACACACATACACAGCAGCACACATCCTTACACATCATTTCTCTTAAACACTCACGCATACAAACGTCTCCCTTTCACACAATCTGTTTGCCTTTTGGAAACCATGTTCTCTCCGTCTTACTTATTTCCATCTGAACTCTCACACTCTAACTAACATCCCTCCTCTTCTACCCCACGGTGGAATTTATCTACACTTTTCTCTTTCTCGTTTCAGCTGTGTGTTCTCTTGCTCACACACAGCGTTTTCTAATTTTATCGTTCCCGTGTCACCTCTAAGTTCTTTCTCGAGCATATGTAGGCCATTGTATCCCTTCCTCTATTTACCCTCTCTTTCTTTCTTTTCTTTGTTTCTTTCTTTTGTTTCTTTCTTTTTCTTTCCCCCCATTTCCACATTTCCACTTCATCGTTTTCAATCTTGTGTTGCCCGATTCTCTCTCTCCCGTCCACCCCTCACTCACTCTTGTGTACATCTAATCTTTTTCTCCCATCACCCTCTCTCCTCTCGTGGTCCCCACCTCTTTCTCGTGCTCTTTTCCTTCTCTCTCTCTGTCTCCTCCTCCTCTCCTCCCCTCACGCACAGCAAGTCAGAGATACAGCACAGAGAGCCGCTGACTCCTAACTCCCCCACCCCAATCTCCACCACCCTCCTACATGCACCCACCCACCGTCTGAGCTGTGGGAGAAACCCCCTCCTCGCTGCCAAGGTGCCAGCCGCTTGCCCGTGTACCCTACTGAGGACAGGATATACAGGTAAGAAGGCGGCTCCCCACCCTGGGCGTGGCTGGGAGGAGAGGGAACAGGTGTCAGAGATCCCGTGCAGCCTGGAAAGGGAGCGCTAGTGCATTAGCGTAGCAGCGCGGCAGTAGCTGTACTTGCTCGTTACATGACCATTTCTTCATACGTGTGAGGTGTTTTGTCACACGAGGTTGTGAGAAAGCCCCTCGGAGCGTGAACAGCGCTACGGGGGAGGCGTAAACGCGGTCCTCCGAAGTTTGGCGCCTCTCAGTCAGAGGCTTCTGTTTGTTATTGTCTTTGTGCGTGTTTTTTCTGTTTGTCGTTATTAATTAAGTGCACGCTTGCGGGGCGCGTGGTCGGCACGAGCGGCGAGAGCAGCGGCTCTTCTCGCTCGCTTCGCGCCTTTTCGCCGCCGGAACAGAGGCGCCTCTGTGCGCGAGGGGCGCGAGCCTCCAGGGAGGGGGCGACGCTCAAGGGAACGCGCCAACTTTGTCGGTGGCCGCGGCGGTGGTCTAGCTGAAGCACAGAGGTTCGGAGAGTGGACAGGACCACGGAGGATTCCTGCTGGGGGAGGCGGCTGAGGATGTTTAGCCACACCGCCACTGTCCTTTACAATTCTAACAGCCAGGAGCATTTATACTCTGATTGATAGCGCCGCACCACACTCTGAGCTGCCTCGTGTCGCTTTTTACCCATGGAAAGCCGTTTCCCCAAAGGAAAAGGCCAAGTCTTCCACGCGGGGTTTCGTTTAAAGCTTGGAGATGAACAAAAACCTCTGTGGCAGGTGCACATTCCACTGAGCTGTCCTACCAGTATGTATTCCGACCTTCTCCTTTGCATGGTTGATATTTTGATGGCATTTATGTGATGGTATGCAATTTGTTAGCAATGTAGTATAATGCTAGGGCTTATGGTCTTATTTGAAAAAGTGGTTATTGTGTAATTAATTATCCGAAGAATCAGAATATATGCATTTTACCTCCAGCTTCCCATTTTTGAAAAGTTTGTGCTCCTTTGCACATCACCTTATCACCTATGCCTCCGTTCCCTTATCCAACAAATATGTACAATTAGAAACAAGTTATCTACAAAACTGGCCCATAATACCAAAATGCATGTCTCCATCCTTTAGGTGCAATGAAATCTTACCCATTAAACAAGAAAGAAGTCACATTTCTGAAAAGAGAAAATACATTACAGAAACAGACTATTATGTTTGTAAAGAAATAAGACTAGCTGCAACCCACATACCTACGGAAATAAGCATTCTGACCAAGTTTTTGAGTGGAAATTACACCTGATAAAAATGTTGTTTTAAATCCAAAGCATTTTGATGGTGTTTGTAAAGTATGCATTTCCTTCTGGGTCTCAACGTTTTTGGGGAATTGACTGACAACATTTCTTGACAAATGGCTGACTGGATTAGGACTAATATGCAAATTTAGCCCCAGAATCATAAAAGAACTGTTGGAGAGTGGTCTTCGGTACCAGGAGCAGTATATCACGTGGTCTCCAGAACTGGACACAGTACTCCAGAGGAAGTCTCAAGAACTGGGCATTCCACTCTAGATCAGCACTCCAGAACAGGAAACAATATTGAGCAGCACATGCTTCTCAACCTTCACCCCCAGAACCTGCACTATACAGAATATATTGTTTCTGTAACGGTACATGATACTCCAAGGGTAGCTTCCAACACCAGGAATGATGTCCTGGATGTTATTCTTAAAACTGTAGATAGTGTTACAGATATGACCAATGGAAGAACACACAAAACATCATAAAGGAAACAGTATTCCAAATGTGGTCTCCAGCACAGAACACAATCCTTTATAAGGGCCGAAATGGATGCAATACTCCAGATGTGACCTTCAGCATTAGATACAATCTACCAGGAGTGGTTTCAAGCATTGGGCAAGACCCTGCAGACGTGACCTACTGAAGATCACAAGCTGTTTCAGAAGTGAGAGCAGTATTAAAAAATTGGCCTCAGAACTGGTTGAAAAGCTTCAGACATGGCTTCTGGAACAAACGAATGATAAGAAAGAATGACACAATGAAAGCATGTATTGGATAAGTTATCAAGATGAAGGAAGAGGGGAAGCAAAGATCGAATGACCAGCGAAAGGTTAAGAAACTACTATGGAACATTCAGTGCGGGTAAGGGAGGAAGGGAGGAGGAGAAGGACATGGAGGACTACATCGCAGGTTAACGCCGAGTTCTTTGTGTAGGACAATGCTCCAATTTCAGTAGGACAGTTCAATTTGTTAACATGCCTGCTGCATAGAACTGTGTGTAGTGTAAAGGTGACATGTTGCAATGCTAGGAAATAGCAGAAGAGAGTAATGCACCTTCTTGCGAGAGTGTTTAACTTCCTGGCTAACCCAACAAGATAAGTAAGAATGTTATGTCTGCAGAAATCTCTGTAACCTTAAAGCAACTGCTTAAAATACCTCTTGGGCCAACTTGGCCTAGAAGTCCATAAAATGAATTGGGCAGTATTAACATCTTGGGCGGCGACAGTATGACTGCTATGTTATATACACAGGTTATTTGTATAGCCAGCGGAATGAGCTCCTTTGTGCGTCACTGTGCTCGGTGACCACCTTCTCACTTTCATACCAAAGGCTCCCATGAATCGCCTCGGATTGCAGAGCTGTGAATTAATGAGCGGGAATGCGAACGGGTCTTTCATTGCACTCGACACGTTCATAGCGCAGAATGGCCGCAGGAAATCATTTTGACATCTTTTATGCTTGGTTGACAGTCATTTATTCGGTATGCTTCCCCCTCCCTGGTTACATCTTTTATGGGTGTGACGGTGAGCTCTCAGCATTGAGAGCTGTCCAGGAGGGATGTGGGTGGGGTAGGGGGCATTATGAGCAGAGTAATGCCCGGGGAGGCCTGGAGGGTGCACGAGGGCTCCGCGTGTACAAGCAATACCAAAACAGTTGTGTGAATAGGAGGGTAATTACCGGTGGCTAACGTGTTTTTTCTGGCAAGTAAAGGAATGTTGTTGTATTTACTTGATGTGTTTTTTTTTTGGGGGGGGGGGGGGGGGGGGACACAATATTTAGCATTTTTGTGACTTCTTGGCGCTGAGGGGATGTCTAGATCGGCTGGATTCATATTTCGAAGGCAGAGGGAGCTTGGCAGCCAGGTAGGGGACTAGGGAAGGCTGCGAATGCGCAGTGGAATCACTTACAGTGCCACTCAAAGTGAATGACTGACGTTTATTGTGCCATAATAACTGTTTTGTTAAGGACAAACATACCTTAGTTTTGCCGTCTTTACAGGCTGTAATCTGAAGCGTTTACTATTATCAAATGTAAGAAGTCTCAAGTAACCTAGCTTGAAAAAACGAAGATTTAAACTCCTGACCTGCATATATTTTTAAGCGAGCATTTAACACACGGAGCTCTGCTGCCTGCTCATATCTGTTGAAGGGGAAGCTGGTTCCCTGGATTAGCTTGCAGACTTGCTCAATTTACCATGATAAATAGACCGGAGCACCATCATAGGAGCGGGCGAAAACCCGAGGGCCTGCAATATCAGGACTCTGAGCCCGCCGGTCCCTCGAGGAGGCCGTACTTCGGCACTTTCAAATTACAGGTACCACTGACCTATGACTAAGAAGAAGGGTGAGTCAAATATCCACCCCATTAGGGTGCTTGTAATATTAGCGACCCATATTCGTACATAGGTTCTGAAGAAAGCCCTCTGACCCCTCCTGGGCAACATACGGACTGAAACATGTCAACCTTTTGACCTTCACTAGAACTGCACAGTGCTATAGAGCAGTAACATTTCTATAGAAGCACCACCTCGTTTTTTTTAACCTTGCCACCTCTCCTGAATAAAGTTTGTTTTGGAAGGACAGCAAAGCAATTTTAGCTCACCTTAGCCTTTCTTTTCACTTCACTTTGTCAACTTTATTTCTGGTCACTACTGTCAAAACCAGTGGTCCAACCTCCAGGTGGAGGAAAGCATTTTATCAAAAAGACCCAATGATGATGCTTTCACGTCTCTAGAAGGGGAGAATCAAGATATACAGTTTTTCGCTCCTGAACGTGATTGAGGATTTTTATGTTGGTTACCACACCTGACCCTGGTATTACAGGAACAAGTTATCCATTCCCCCTCTGATTATTGACCTTCGACAGGAGCTGAATGTTTCAGAGCTTCTTCCTCCCCTTTTGATCACATAATAGTGATGATAAATATACACCATGATCTCCCAAAACACTAAAATGAGGGGTATTCTGACATGGTTGGGCCAGAGGACAATTTTAGTTGTCTCATGTCAGGCATCCTCATCAGACTGAACTAGGGTTGGACTGGCCTATAAGGCAGTCAGGCAGTCAGACAGTGCCCAATAGAATGGCCTGACAGGTCAATGTGTGAGCCATTTTCTGATAGTTGTGGCCTATTTCATGGTCTGGTGGGCCAGTTTTTACTATTTCCCTAATAATAAATTAAACAATTGATGGACGGAATGCTGGACAATGCAAACATTCACCCCAGTCACAAGGATCTGGGTTTAATTATTCTTTTGCTCACCATACCTCCCCAGTTTGGACCCAGCCATAAGCAAATCAGTCTTGACCCCATTCCTTGTGGGAACAGTACAGCCCGAACTGCCGAGCCAGGTCCTTCCTGGACCAAAAACAAGCATTCTGGGAGCCACTGGAGTCAAGCTATCCTGGCTTATGAGGGGTGAAACCCCGAAACCAGTCCTAGGATGATTGTTTCCAGTCCAGGGAGGACTTGGCATGGCAGTTCGGGCTGGACTGTTCCCATTGGGCGCAGGGTAAAGACTGATTTTCATATGGCTGGTCCAAACTGGAATGGCGAACAAAAAAACGATGGATGTAGGCCCAGATCTCTGTACTGGGGTGAATGTATGACTTTGTTTGTCATTCTGTCGATGAATTGAAGTTTTTGCCCTATTAATAAAAGAAACATTGCCTGCAGCAAGCCATTCCAGCCTCCCGTACGTTGCAAAACAGTTACACAGTGTGTTTTTACACATTCAAAATGAACCCAGTTTAGATACATGGGCCACTTTATAGATGTCTGATTCATTGATGGGTTATTTTCATTTTGATGATCGGGCCTACATTCGGTCCCAGTCCACCCCTGTCCAGAACCCCTAATATGTCCACCATGAAGATGCTTACATACTTATACTTTGGTAGGCCCAGTCTCTTAACATAGTTAAACAAGCACTGGCGTTGCCAATAGGTTTCGCATTTGGAAAGTTGGAGCTATTAGTTTTGTAAATGACATTTTATATTTATATATTGTTATTGACAATGCCAATAACGATATATAAATATAAAATGTCATTTACAAAACCAATAGCTCCAACTTTCCTACTGCGAGACCTATTGGCAAAGCCAGTGCTTGTTATGTTAGGACCTCCATGCTAAGCTCCCCCTGCCCTCCTCCCGACCCCGATGCAGCTTGCTGGAAGCATGCACCAGACCTGTTCCTGTTCTTGTTCTGTCTGATGGAGACAAATTATGGACATGTTTTTAGTCTTCAGAGGTGCCTGTGAAAGGAGAGCATACCTTTCAAATCTGCTTTGCAGAATAACCTGACTTTGTTCCAAAAACCGAGACATGTATTTAAAAATAAGAAAAGTGTGGGGACACTGGGACAGTCCACTGAAAACTGCGACTGTCTGGGGAAATCCGCGAAGTCTGGCCACCCTATGGGTTGGGTTAGGGTGGGAAGGACGTAAACAGCTCTGGCAAGTGCCACGCATCTTTAGTTGGAATCAGGCTTTATAGGTCAGGTCCCCGAAACACCGTAAGAATGGAGATTGTAACTCAAAGCAGCGGAGCATGTAATCACCCTCAGTGCCTTCCTTCACGTAACAGTAACATATTGCCTGCTCATTCGCTATTGTCAATGGAAGGTGAGCCTTCATGCTGTGCTGATCATGCCGGTATTCTGGTTCGCTCCAGACACAGGGAATGGCGTCGATCGGCACCGAACAGAAGCTGAACTCCTATTATACAAGGCCTAAGAGTTGTATGAAGCAATGTGAGGACCGGTAAGGCTTAAGACACTATGCGATGTTCTGGGCAGGACAGCTTCATGGCCTGGGGCGAACTATAGTACTTGCTCTGTGGTAACCTGTGCACGTGATCTCTGACAAACGGCTTACTGTGAGCAGCACGCCTGGCACGAGCTTAAGGAGCAGTTAGCAGCAATAATGAACATGCTGGTCGTTACTTTCCTCTGTACAAGACCAGCAAACACCAACCGTGTAACGCACATATGCTAGGGTTTCAAAAATAGTATTAAAGCTGTATATAATTGCATTGTGGGCGATATGCAGCTGTCACATAGGATTGTTGCTGAAAGGTATTTTTCAGCTGCTGCGGTCCCTTCTGACGCCAACGCAAGTACTTCTAGCCCTTAAATTTCAGCAACACATTATTGGTCAAGAGACCATCTAAAAAAAAATTAAACTGCAAGCTACGAAATGCAACAGTTTCAAATCCTTGAGGTGGCAGAAGTGGATCTTGACTGGTGCTCCGATCTCAATCTAAAGCTAATTTCACAGAAGAAATTGAATACGTTTTTGTTTGTAGGTCCATTTAAAAAAAAAAATGAATTTAAGCCAATTCATAAATATGCATGTTAAAATTCATTTTCCTGTGGACGGGAACGTCACTCAAACTAAATGTATCTTTCTTTATATGCAATGCCCCTATTATCAACACCTAGCTGCCAGGTGGCCGTCTTGGACGAGCAACACCCAGTAGCAGTAATACATGTATAACTGATAGTGGAGAGGGGGGGGGGGTGTATGTGTGGGCATGTACAAGTCACGCTGTAGGGGACCGTCTCGGTCCTCATAGCGTGGGTCAACCCTGTCAGACCCAGACAAGCACTATCTTTGTGAGGATCGGTCCACAAAGTGGGTTTAGGTACTTTTGAGCGAGTTATCAAAAAACCTAAAAGGGCAGTTAGGTTTGCCTCGGTCCACTTTTTAACCTACCCTACTATCGAAGCGCGCGTGGAGTTAGAATAGTGATCGCACACTTCATTGCGGTCAATGACCGGTCCTCCTAATAATAGGTATGGGGTGGTTGGGCGTATGAGTGAGTGTCTGCGTTTTAACTTCTTGCTTCTGTTTGCCATAGCGCCACTGAAAGGGTCACATATGTAAGGCAAACAAATGACACGCAAGACTCCACTAGAAAAAAAAAGTCACACTCCCTAATGTGAAAAATGTGGCATTTGTGCATTAAGGGAAAGCTCAAGGCAACATTCTCGTCACAGGAGTCCGGATCGGGCAGAAGGCTGTCGGAATTACTGCAATACCATTAGCAGCCACATGAGGTCACTAGCCTGCCATATGACACGAAAAGTGCTTACCATGAACAAAATATCGATTTTGTGTCATCAGCAAGCATTGTCTCGTTTTGAAATTTCATTTTGACTCAGTTCTTGAGGTCAGTCAGCTCCTTGATACTTAAAAAGGAGTGTATGCACTTTACATCAGTAAACTAACCTAAAATGTTATCATGTTTCTGGTGGGGGGGCGGGAATGCGAGCGAGGGGAGGAGAAGTGTGGCAGGCGGATTAGGGAGATGCGCGTGCTTGTGTGGTCACGTGACCCGCTTTTGTGGTCACGTGACTCACATGCACTGTGGAAAAACCGCAGTGGTTTGACGAGTCGAATCGAGCACTTGAATTTTTGCCTATTACATTCGCAAGCGAATGATAATAGGCGAAACCTAAAAATGTGCATAGTTGTCTACTTCATGACTCTGTCCCCAGGCGCAGGGTTTAGGAGCTCCAGGCACCACTCTTAACATTCCTACATATCTCCTATTTCCTCAAGGTCTTCTTGGTCAGTTCCTTGTCCCAAGATGTTTGTAAGTCTCCCCAACCCTTCACCCCAGTTCTCTGTGGATTTAGAATCTTCCAACAGGTTTCCTAATTCCTCCCACGCCTTCTACAGTTCATTACAGTCCACTTACTGATAGGGTGCTGCCAGAATCCTGTCAGTCACTACCACTGCACCTGCACAGTCCTCTACACTGTTAGCGTGGCTGCACGCTGAGTCCAACATGCATCTAAAGTCTCCCACTAGTAAGGTAGCCTGTACTTAAAAGAGTACATGTGTAAGGACCAAGTCACTCCTCTCTAAAGCCCTAAAACTGTCCCCAGTTGCCTCACTATAACAGCTCAATCTCTACCTGTTTTTATGCAATTAGTCCTTCTGAGTCCTCTACATGGTGTTAAAGTTGTGAAAATCAAGGATTGCCTTGATCCTGTCAATGTTGTTGATGGAAACTTATACCCTGAGTACTATGTGCAATGGATAGTGTAGTACTGACCCCCCAATACAATACTGCTGCTTAATACAGCAGCAAGTTGCAGTGCCACATTTCAGAATGATGAAGTCACACGTCCCTAGTTTGCTCAGGGGCCCTTAAAACATCACTCAGTTTGGCCGTCTCAAAGATATACAAAAGTCTTGGCATAAAATTAGGGTCCGAAGAATGGGATCCTGCATCCAAGGCCAGAGTTTCACGAGCCAATGTTTCAGTCCTGAAATCTGGGAAGTTTGTATTACTTCGAAAGATGTCAGCCTAGTGGTAAGCCTCAAAGGAACGGGGTCTAACATGAGTACCCAACAAAAGGATCTTGTGGGTATGTGTGTGGGGAGGGGGTTAGGTAACACCCATGTTATTGGAGAAATAATGGACTAGAATGTGACCAAAGCAATCAATATTGGCTAAGAGTAATTCAAGATTTCCTTCAATCATTGTATCATTTGTTGTATGTTAATGAAGAGTCAAGTGAGGGGAGGATAGTCAATGCAAAAGATTTCATGTCTTCAGAGACTGTAGCAAAGGAGCAACTCAATTGCCCACTCTTTGCCACGCTCACCTTCCCAAATGTAGATCAACACTGTTTGCAAGGTAGACATTTCTAGCTGAAGAAAGGTACTGGAAATTTAGTGCCTTGATGAAGTTAAATAAGATAACTTTTAACTTCACCCAGACCAAAATCTGAGGTTTCTATCTTCAAGAAAAAATCTGCAAATAAGTTTCTGTACTGAATGTGAACTTACGGCTCTCTACAAATACTTTTAAGTGTTTATAGATATTTGACTGAATATCGTTCCCTTGGACACCGTTTTTTAAGAAATCCATGAAAGGTGCAGTCTTTGTATTTATTTATTTATGGCATTTATAGAGCGCACTGTTACCCATGGGTGTCCTGGCACTAAGTGAAATCTCTCCAGAGGGGCCGAACCGGGCAGATACCTGGTCCACTTATTCTAAAAACAGCCAGGTTTTTAAGTTCTTTCGAAAGATGAAAAGTTTTGAAATAATTCTGAGCTGAAGGGGAAGTTTGTTCCATGCTTTGGCTGCATTTGCCAAAAAGCTTTTGCCACCCCAGGTAGCCTTTCTGACAAATGGAACATGCACCAGTTTGGCATCTGAAGATCGTAACAGTCTGCTTGGCGTATACCAGTACAGATGTTCTTTTATTAAATTGGTAATAAGAGTAGACCACAAAGATAAATGATTTACTTCCCTTCTTTGTAATTTTATCAATCGTTTTAGACTTTTTCTGTACTTTGATTCACCAGAATGTACAGTGCAAGGGCAATGATCCATGGAATAGCCCCTCATTTGCCTGTTTGTGGTAGGATCTCATTGTATAGATTGTAGCCAAGTACTTCCCCAAAGAGCCCTCTATCACATAGTTTGAGGCTGTAGCTGTGTCTATCCTGGACAGGCAATCAGTGTCCTCCAAACATGCCATAGAAGTGCCACAAACATCATGTAAGAAAGTAGAAGTTGGCCAGTGAAACATTGAATAGTGATGGACATCCAAATCATTAAAATGTCAGTTCTTACAATTGAAGCAAGCATTTACAATGCAACGGTTTTGCCTTTGTAAAAGTTAGAGCTATTGGCATTGTAAATGACAAATTTTGTATTTATGTGTTGGTTTTGAAAACAGATAAATAAATGGCATTAGTCATTTACAATGCCAATAGCTTAATCTCTCACAAACGCGAGACCTATTGCATTTGCACACACACACAGAGCACAAACACACACACAGAGCCACACAAACACACACACACAAACACAGACAGAGTCATTCACATAGAGCCACCCGCACACACAGAGCCACCTACACAGAGCCACCCTCACACACACAGAGCCACCTACACAGAGCCACCCTCACACAGACAGAGCCACCCTCACACAGACAGAGTGGGGGGGGGGGGCGGACACCTGCACAACGAAGAGGAGCGGGGGTGGGGGGGAGGGACACCAGCACAACCAGGAAGAGCGGGGGTGGGGGGTGACGGACACCAGCACAACCAGGAAGAGCGGGGGTGGGGGGTGACGGACACCAGTACAACCAGGAAGAGCAGGGGTGGGGGGGACGGGCACCAGTACAACCAGGAATAGCGGGGGTGGGGGGTGACGGACACCAGCACAACCAGGAATAGCGGGGGTGGGGGGTGACAGACACTAGCACAACCAGGAAGAGCGGGGGTGGGGGGTGACGGACACCAGTACAACCAGGAAGAGCGGGGGTTGGGGGGGACGGACACCAGTACAACCAGGAATAGCGGGGTGACAAATATCTTTTACACAAAGGGGGCCTGAGGTTTTAAGAGCAGTGTGACCGACTGAAGGACAGTGCACAAGCGGCCATTGTTCTGCTGGGAAGCCATCTCCACACTGCTGCCCATCACAACCAGGAAGAGCGGGGGTGGGGGAGGACGGACACCAGCAGGACACCACACTTGCACCAGGATTGAAAGCACGGCCCGGCCCTTACAGCAGTCTCAGTAGCAGGGGCCCAATCACTGAGGATGCTCCAACCTCCTAATCCCAAGTACATCCCGGGACAGAGTTTTGCAGCAGAATAGCGCCCCAGGGGAGGTGTGAGTTTCCAGGAGATAAGGGGCAGGGTGAACCACTCCCCCCGTTAACTGGAGGAGTATTGGTTCAGGCAAAGAGAGCGCTGGCACCCGCGAAGGCCCCATAATCGGGCCAGCAAGCTGCACATGCAATCACAGAAATCAGAGTATGCTCACTTACCGGTAGTGCCATCACAAAAGGCCTTAACACCTTCGAGTCTTACGGGTTCCGTCGCAGACACCAGTGGGCAGTCTCCGTTGTTTCGTGAGGGGAGTTGCATTAGTCATCAATCAGCTACGCTGCCAGCCGCAAAAGCACCAACCATGCCTCCACTTGCATATGGACACAGGCCCAGTACAGTTAACAAAGCAATTTTCGGCCGGTGTAAAGGCTCCGTCACACAACAACAAGAGGGCAATACATTGCGTGATTCAAAGCATGGCCCTGCCCAGCGCGTGCAGACACAGCCTGCCCCGGACGCCTCACCTTTGTCTTCCACAGCTTGAGATGCAAGATTGAGTAGCAGGGGCCCACTCACTGAGGATGCTCCAACCTCCTAATCACAAGTACATCCCGGGACAGAGTTTTGCAGCAGAATAGCACCCCAGGGGAGGTGGGAGTTTCCAGGAGATAAGGGGCAGGGTGAACCACTCCCCCCGTTAACTGCGCTACACACATGTTGGAGACTGCGCTCCAAGGAGTGAGAACCCACCTACTCACTGATACTGTTGTCCAATCTGTCTCACTGATACCCAGTGACTGAGTCTGTGGTCAAATGTTTTATATTTACACCAATTAGGGATGTTGTGCTCCCAAGTGTGAGTATTAGATCCAGTAAGTGAGACTGCATTCTACTGAGTGGGACTCGGACCTATCAGGTGAGAGTATATTCAAATGTGTGGAACACCGAATTCCTCGGGGTCTGAGGGTGAACTAAAGTAAATGGGTTAACTGAGGCGGGGCAGCATTGGGGTTGTCTTCATCAGAGTCGGATTTGGACACATTAGGCCCGGACACCAAAACAAAATCGCCCCCTGTTAGCGAACTAGAGAGCTAAAAAAGAGACCCACATTTGCAAATTAGGCCGGTTTTGAACTTGTAGATCTGTGTGTGGGTATTTGCAAGGTATGGGAGGCTGCAGGCGTTTGTGCTTACACCAGGCAATGTGTTTGGTAATACCAGGACAATCAGCAGTAAAAACCACCTTCGGACCATAAAACAGGTTCGCAGACAGGCAAAAGTGGCCCACACTCTGATCTGTCAGGGCAGTCCACCTGACACTGTCTGATTGCTCCAAGACCAGTCCGACCCGGGTCTCCCTGCGTCCTCCGCGCGAAGTGCTTGATACAGCGGGTGTTTGTGTTCAATGGCTGTGTTCACATCAGGCTTAATCCCGTAAGAATCGAGTTATTAACTGAAGACGTTTCCGATCAGTTCTCTTAATGCCTCGTGTACTCTTGGGCAGGTTGAAAGCCCCTGATTCCCTTCAGCTTCACCGCTGTACCGAACGCACCCCCTCCCGGGCAGCCATCTGGTCTGGGGTCGCTGCCAAGGAATGGGTGAACGCTGGAACGTTCTTAGAAAACAGCTGAACTCTCAAGTGCTGCATGGGAAGGAGGTAACCCGAGCAGGCATAGCATGGGAAGCGAGGCAGGGGGGCATGCATGGCATAGGAAGGAGGTAACCCGAGCAGGGATGGCATGGGAAGCCAGGCAGGGGAGCAGGCATGGCATGGGAAGGAGGTAACCTGAGCAGGCATGGCATGGGAAACGAGGCAGGGAAGCAGGCATGGCATGGGAAGGAGGGACCCCGAGCAGGCATGGCATGGGAAACGAGGCTGGGAAGCAGGCATGGCATGGGAAGGAGGTACCCCGAGCAGGCATGGCATGGGAAACGAGGCGGGGGAGCAGGCATGGCATGGGAAGGAGTCAGGGAAGTAGGCATGGATGGCATGGGAAGGAGGCATGGAAACAGGCATGGCATGGGAAGGAGGCAGGGAAGCTGGCACGGTATGGGAAAGAGGCAGGGAAGTAGGCATTGATGGCATGGGAAGGAGGCACAGGAGTCTCCGAATGCTGCGATAGATGGATGAGAAATTAGGGAAGAGAGTGAAAGAGATGGAGAAAAATAGAGTGAGTGAGTGGGGTGGAGCAGTAAGAAGTGCCGAGAGTGCGATGTAAGTGAGAGGCTTGACGAATCCTAGAAGATTGCAAAGGAGACATTAGTGGCGAGGTGTGAATGAAGGAGGAGTGATAGGGAATGGGGAGAGATTGACTGAGGGAAAGAGTAAATACATCCAGGCAACTTAAATCGCGCACCGGGCGGAGAAGAGCTGCGGCAGAGGGAAGGAGGCGGAGGGGGAGGGAGGCGAAGCAAGAACGGGACGGAGTAGAGCTGCGGGGAGAAGAGCTGTGGGCAGAGGGAAGGGGGGCCACGCACAACAACAAACCGAGCCCACAGGACACCCAGTCGCGCAGCCCACCCCTGCAAAGCACACGTCGGAAGCGCAGTAAGAAGTGTTGAGAGTGCGGTGTAAGTGAGAGGCTTGACAAATCCTGGAAGATTGCAAAGGAGACATTAGTGGCGAGGTGTGAATGAAGGAGGAGTGATAGGGAATGGGGAGAGATTGACTGAGGGAAAGAGTAAATACATCCCGGCAACTTAAATTGCGCACCGGGCGGAGAAGAGCTGTGGCAGAGGGAACGTGGGGGGAGGGGGAGGGAGGCGAAGCAAGAACGGGACGAAGAAGAGACGGAGAAGAGCTGCGGGGAGGAGAGCTGCGGGCAGAGGGAAGGGGGCCACGCACGACAACAAACCGAGACCACAGGACACCCAGTCGCGCAGCCCACCCCTGCAAAGCACACGTCAGAAATGACAAAAACATGCCGAAATGAAGAAAAAAAAAACATCCGCCCACCGCTGTAATGACGTTACCAAAGGGGCAGAGAGTGAAAAAATCGCCGGAACGCCCACGAATCTGCTCCGACAATTACGGACAGATCTCTCTTCCAATGGCTAGCCTCCGTTTATGGAGCTAGCCAATGGAAGAGAGAGGCGGGACAAAGCCCCATACTGTTCTAACATTACATTTCGCCTGCGCGAACACTGCTGCGCAGTGCTACGCCAGGCGAAACTTAAAAACTGTTGGGGGTTGATGGAGCAGTCTTGATTTTGGTTTCAGGGGTGAGAGGATTTTCTCTTCATCAAATCCAACTTCGAAAGAAAGGATCCTGGTAAAACTATTTATTATTCTTTTTACTTGGGACGAATGGAAGACACAGCATTGCCAATGTTAATTACCATGATGAGTGTCAACACAGAAATTAATGGAGTCATTAGGTGTTGGTACAATAACAAAAGCAGAAGTCTGATTAAAATGCAAATTATCAGATGAGTTTAAAATTCCCTGGTTTAATTTATGAGGTACCTCCTGGCGAAATATCTCTAAAAATACTTAGTGAGACTTTTCGAGTTTCAAGGAAAACGTGGTGCTAAAACTTAATGTTATTTTTAGGTAACCCAGATTAAACTGATTTGTAATTATCCATGAGATCTCAACTCCTCTTCATTGTTGCCCCGTCAGGATTACCCGTGCCATACGTCCTTCAGTAACCTCAGCCATTTGCTAATTTCTCTTCAGTATTCTTAATTAATTTGTGAAATAATTTTATACAGCACAAACAATTCAGTACAGACATTGTTGTTGTTGTTTTTTTTGTAGTACTACAAGTATCTTTGAGCCAGAGCAAATATTTGTAGAAAGTCATGTTCATGTCAGTTTGTGGTCTTTGGCTATTTATATGTGTAAATATTATGGATAGCAAAGAATGTATGCATTATTAAAACATGAACGTGTTTGCTAAGTGCTTTAGGTCCTAGGCTGATTTACCAAACGTTGATTTTGTCTAGTAGGACATCTAGGGTGACTGAAGGGCAAAAACGCAAAGTAGGAGAAGTCGGTGTAACTGATCAGGAACAAACAATAGAAACAACACCAGGAGTAAACCTGCACCCCATTTTCTTCCCATCTTCGTGATTATCTTCTGTAAAATATTCTTTATGTTTTGATTACTTTGTTCAAATAATTTGGCCATTTGTGAATGAAAGGTGGATGTCTAAACCCCTTAGCTAGAGTTTGTCAAAGTGGGAGAATCGATGTCCACTGAACTAGTGCTTGCCTCCATTTCCGGCCAGGTTTACCCCAGTGGAGCCTCCACTGACTCTGCCCCTGACTTGTAAACCTCTTCCTGGTAGCCCTCCGGCCAAGAGGCTGTCTCATCACAGTGATGGTCAGTTGCCCTGTTGATGGCGTAAGTCTATTCCCTGACCCCTTGCATGGCAGACCTGGGTACGGGAAATGTGGAATAGTCCCTACATACCAGGAGAAAACTCGAGGGCATGGGGCATCTGTTTATTTTATATTGCGAAAACCAACTTCCACTTTCAGAGTTTGTTTTCTTAATTAATAACGTTTGCCAAGTGGGTCTTTTACACATGGTGCCTGCTCAAGAATCCTTCACACACCTTCAGCTCCTGTCAAGGAACCATCTCAGCAGCTCTCTTCACCTTCGCACCAGGTAGGCGAGGAACTCTAAAGTCCTCCGCCTGCCTGGGGGAGGGCAAGGCTACTATCCCCCTGAAAGATCAGTGGACCAGTGTCTAAATTACCACTTTAATGTTTTTAATCATACGGTTTCTGTTATACTTAGCTTTGTGTTTCTGGCATTGCTATGCTGGGCATTGAGTGTTTGTCTCGTGGGTTGTGTGTGGTTGATGATGAATTTGTAGCCGATTAATTCAACGTGATGATGCTTTTGTATTTTTGGCTAATGTGTTTTGGAGTGGAGAGCGCCCATGGATGGTGCCTGTGTGTCTTGCGCACTTTGTAATAGTCATTGATTTATGGAAAGGAATGTCTATGTTATTTGTCTGGGAGGTGAGTACTTAATGGTCAGTTTTGGAGTGGTGAGTGCTCGTACTATTGTATTAGGGTGGTGAGTGCCCAATTGTGTTGGTTTTGGGGTGGTGAGTGCCTCGTACAGTTGAATAGAGTAGTGAGTGCTCTATATTTGGGTTTAACTAAGTCCGTATTGTATGTTGTTGTCTAGGGTGGTGAGTGTCCTACAGTGTCAGTTATTGTGTAGTAAGTGCCCCGTCAAGTTGTATAGAGGTGCTCAGTGTTATTTTGTATAGTGAGTGCCCTATAGCGAACAGTTTTGGGGTGAGGAACGCCCTGTGCTGTAGTAATTGTTGTTGAAAGTGGTCCATGTGGAAGGGTGTTGTCTAGGGTAATGAGTGCCCTATAGTGTCAGTTTCTGGTTGGTGAGTGCCTGTAGTGGTCAGTTGTGGGGTAGCGAGTACCCCATGCAAGTGTATTGGAGTGGTGTGTGCCCTATATGTTGTTTAGGTTGATCTGTGTCCTATGTCTAGGGTGGTGAGTACCCTATAGTAGTTTTTTGGAATGTCTGACATAATATCGACAGACAGAATATCGAAATGCAAAAATATTGGAGCAAAAATATCGACAGCAAGAATATCGGAATCCTATCTTCATTAAGGTAAGTACAAAAATATCGAAAAAATAATATCGTAGTACAAAAATATCGGAATCAAAAATATCGTTTTTTTAAATATATTAATAATAATGTAAAAATAATATTAAAATACATATAATTTTACAACTATTAAATAAAAATATTAAAACAAAATTAAAACTAATACATATACATTTAAAATAAATAAAACACTTAATAATTTAATGTAATTTTAATTTTTTTCATGTAATTTATTTGATTTAATGTAATATTTTTTTGTTTTTACCCTGTACGCCTGTACCCCAAAAACCCCAAACTGACCCAGAACCCGAAAATATCCCTGTACCCCAAAAACCCAAAACAGACCCTGAAACCTAAAAATACCCCTTTACCCAAAAACTGAAAACTGACCCTTATCCCTAAAAATACCCCTTTACCCAAAAACTGAAAACTGACCCTGAACCCCAAAAATACCCCTTTACCCAAAAACTGAAAACTGACCCTAAACCCTAAAAATACCCCTTTACCCAAAAACTGAAAACTGACCCTGAACCCTAAAAATACCCCTTTACCCATGAACTGAAAACTGACCCTGAACCCTAAAAATACCCCTTTACCCAAAAACTGAAAACTGACCCAGAACCCTAAAAATACCCCTTTACCCAAAAACTGAAAACTGACCCTGAACCCTAAAAATACCCCTTTACCCAAAAACTGAAAACTGACCCAGAACCCTAAAAATACCCCTTTACCCAAAAACTGAAAACTGACCCTGAACCCTAAAAATACTCCTTTACCCAAAATTAATTAATATTATTTAATTACCAATTAATTATTAATTAACAATAACAATAAAGTAAATATATTAGCACATTTGCTGTAACTATTAAATTTAATAATTAATATTATTTTTCCCAATTAATTAATTAAGAATAACAATAACTTATATATAAAAAATACTATAATTAATGTAATTAAATAATTAATATTAATTAATTACCAACTAATTAATAATTATAAATATGTAAAAAACTATATTAATTAATTAACGAATTAATAGAAATTAATTACCAATTAATTATTAATTAAAATATGTACAAACATATATCAATTAATTAATTATTATTAAATTACTTCCCACCCTATTCCCCTATAAACCCATAACCCGCTACAGAACATATTTATCAATTAATCAATTAATTAAAAATAATTAAAAATTATTTCTCAATTAATTAATTAATAATTCCTACTAATTAATAATTAATTTAACATAATTAAATTACTTCCCACCCTATTCCCCAATAAACCCACCACCCGCTACAGTAGTAAAAGACAATATTTAATTAAATTACATTAAAAATAAATAATAAAACATAATAAATACAATATAATATACACTAAATTTATTTAAAAATTGATATTAGTAACATCGAAGTTATTAATTTCGATATTATTGACATCGATATTTACAACTTCGATATTACTGATATCATACCAATATCGATATTAAGACTGTCGATATTACTTACCTTCGATATTTTGTCCCATCGATATTTAAACTTCGATATTTTTGTATAACGATATTTAAAAATCGATATTTTGTCTGTGTACCAGTTTTTTGGGTGGTGAGTGCCCTATAGTGAACACATGTTGAGGGTGGTGAGTGCCCTATAGTAGTTTGGAAAGGTGAGTGTCCTATAATAGTTTAGGGGTGGTGAGTGCCCTGGGCAGTTGTAAGAGGATGGTGAGTATCCTATATCTGGTTTAGGTTGATCTGTGTTGAATGTTGTTAGTTTAGGGTGGTGAATGTCCTATAGCGGACAGCTTTGTAGTATTTTGGGTGGTGAGTACCCCATAGTGAACAATTGTCTAGGGTGGTGAGTACCCTATAGTTGTTTTGGAGTGGTGAGTGCCCTACAGTAGTTTAATGGGTGGTGAGTGCCCTATAGTGAACAATTGTCTAGGGTGGTGAGTGCCCTATAGTATTTTGGGTGGTGAGTGCCCTATAGTGAACAATTGTCTAGGGTGGTGCCCTATAGTAGTTTTTGGGTGTGAGTGCCCTGTAGTGGTCAGTGTTTGGGGTTAAGTGCCCTACATGTTGTTGAAGGCAGTCTGTGTCGTGTGTTGTTTGTCTAGGGTGGTGAGCGCCCTACGGTGTTCAGCTTTGGGGTGGTGTGTGCCCCGTCAAGTTGTTTAAGGGTGGTGAGTGCCCTATATGTTGTTGAAGGTGGTCTATGTCATATGTTGTTGTCTAGGGTGGCGAGTGCCCTATAGTGTCAGTTTTTGTTTGTTTGGGTAACGAGTGCTCTATGGTGATCTGTTTCATGAGTGTCCTGTCAAGTTATATTAGGATGGTGTGTGCCCTGTAAGTTGTTGAAAGTGGTCAGTGCCGTATGTAGTTGTCTAGGGTGGTGAGTGCCCTATAGTGGTAGTTTTGGGGTGGTTAGTAAAACGTTCACATATTTTGTTTGTCTAGGGTGGTGAGTGCCCTATAGTTGTCAATTAGGGGTGGTCAGTGCCCCGTGTAGTGGTATTAGGGTAGTGAGTGCCATATATCTTGTCCAGGGTGGAGAGTGCCCTATAGTGGTTTGTCTTGGGGTGGATAGTGCGCCATGCAGTGGTTTTGGGTGGTTAGTGCCCTATGTCTTGTCTAGGGTGGTGAGTGCCCTATAGTGGTATGTTTGGGGTGGTGAGTACCCTGTGCAGTGGTGTTAGGGTGGTGAATGCCCTATAGTTTGTGGGGTGGAGTGTGCCCCGTGTTTTGTCTAGGGTGGTGAGTACCCTAAGTTTTGGGGTGGTGAGTTCCCCATGTAGTTTGAGTATTATTTTGGATTTTCATACATTAATTGTCTACGGGTGGTGAGTGCTCTATCTTGTTTGTCTAGGGTGGAGAGTGCCTTAAGTTTTGGAGTTTTATGTTCCCTAAGGGAGGGGGATGGGCAATGTTATTGTTATGTTTAGAAATGCATTGTTAATTTTTGGAAGTTGATGTTTATCTTTAGTGTGCAATGTATTGCTTTCTGTTACAATGCTGTGTATTTGCAACTCAATTGTTTTCTTATACCATGCATTGTATTTGGAACGCTAATGTTTTCTTTTCAGTTTGCATTGTATCTGTTCACATTTCTTTCATCACTTGTGAATGGTCTTTTCCCTAAGGAAGGGGGATATGTTATACTTAGCTTTGTGTTTTCCCTGCTACTCAGCTGGTGTGGCTCTTGGAATGTCTGATGTCATTGTAGAATCCTGTGTGCCTGGCTTAAGTGGGGTGGCAGTTGATGGCAGGCAGGTTGAGTGGCAGGGAGGCCACTCCTGGTGGGGTTATATTTATATTCTTCTTAATTTAACAACTTAATCTGAACTTGTAACGAAACCTAATTAAACCTACATGATAATTATACTTGACCCATGGTCTTCTTTCAAGTACAACAGTTCAACAAGTTCATGTAATTAGGATAGGGGTTCAATATCAGTTCAAGATTTTTTCTTTGTGAAACTTAGGACTACATTTTGGTGTATGCTTTGATCAGAATCCACCGAAAATATCCTGCCTGCTTACCTCTTTGTTCCTCTCTCATTTGTTAGTGGACAACCAGATTGTTGTTGATGGCAGATTCTCAGCATGCTCCATTATCAACTACACATCTTGACAAGCCAACAATTGTAGAACCGCCTCCTCTTTCGTGTCTAAGTCGTGCCCTTTTGAGTGCTGTGGTTTCATCGCTGCTTCTCACTTAGGAGGACCCTCAATCCATGGCATTAGGGTCCTGAACTGGAAAAATCAATGACCCAGACATTTACTTTTTTGTTCTTCAAAAAGCAAACATCTGTTTTATGGGTTTATTGTGGTAATATACAACAAAATGCCATCTGATCTGCCATTCCGCTATGACCTGGTGGACCTGGCATATTGAGTATTTTCCCCAAAATTGTTCCTGCTGTGTCAGCCTATGCAATTTCGCAAAATATTTACCATCTGGGACCTGTAATGTTAGCAGGTGGGTTTTGACAAATGCATCAGAGTCACCACCACTTTGCACCCTACCTACAAAAGTTTAAACAAAGTCTTCAGTCTCAAAATGAAATCTAACATAAAATGGCTTACTGTGAGAGTACTCACATTTGGCAGCAGTATTGCATTATGGTATCTTGTGGCACCACCCTCTTGTACCAGAATATAATTGTGTCTTCATGAAAAGGCGTCCAGTGACCTTAGAAAATATACCTCTCTGCACTTAATTTGCATTCCAAGTAGTGATAAGGCTTCCACTAGAGATTTGGGTACCCTTGCTAATTTAACAATTTGCAGCTCGGACAGCATTTACATTCGTTTTTACATCGGTGAATAAATTATTGCATATAATATTTTTCAAAAATGTAAGTTTAAAAATAATGGTTACTAGAACAATACCTATCTTTCTTCAAAAAATGAGTTTGGGTCAGGGTTTGATTCACCTGTTCCTCTCCATCTCCGGCCCTGAAAGTGTGTGGGTACAGAGGTGACGCCCCCCTGCAGTATGACCTTGTGATCTTCTCAGACACAGGATGCAATAGACCCCTGTTGGGCTTCTCACAATAGTTTCAAGTAAATCTTTTTGATCACTTCTGCTGCAGAAGTTGATCTCCTGTAAAGCCACACATCGCGAAGGTCGATGATCCTGTATGAACAAGAGGGTAATTGTATTCTTTGTGTACATTGCTGCAATAAAAATTAATATTCATTAAAATTAAGCTATCCAATGATGGCCTCTTGCAGCTTGGCCGAGGGAGTTGTACCTGAAGTGTTAACTGGTTGATTGCTTGACGTTTCCTTCCGAGAAGATGAGATATATATACAACTCACAAAAGCTGCATTTGTCAAATTGCATTATGTGATCCTGACAAAGTTTGTAAAAAAATGTAATGTATCTTATATATCTCAATAGCGCTGTAGAATAAAACAAGGATGTTCAGATGCAATCTAGACATAAATTATACTCATCAACAGAAGATGAACACCGTATCTTTATCTCTGGCATGCAGTTTGTCACTGTCAATAAGCTTACTTTGCATGCTGATGGAGATAGTCTGCCTGAGTGATTTGCTACTCCAGTGCCCATGGTAACCTCTAGTTCGGTGGTAAGCTCTTTCATGAAAGCTTCCATCTTGTCTTAACCTCCAAATAATACCATACCACCTCACGTGGAGTAAAGACGGTAAAAGAAGCGTGATGCACTTCAACAAATATAAAAGAGTTATCAATAATATTTAATTTCTTTATATGAATTTAGAGAGACGGAATGAAGAAGCTCTTCATAGAGTATCTCAATTTGCCGTCAGATTCAAGTTTTAATTCA
This sequence comes from Lissotriton vulgaris, assembly GCF_964263255.1. NCBI lineage: Eukaryota > Metazoa > Chordata > Amphibia > Caudata > Salamandridae > Lissotriton > Lissotriton vulgaris. The sequence continues at coordinate 1,378,171,128 of NC_141695.1, forward strand.
TAGATATGTTTACAAGTAAACCAATATTCCATGTATAATTTGTAAGCTGCGCTTTTTTATATTGTTTTCATAAACTGTTAGACGAGTTTTCTCCAAACCAAAAAACAAAAGTGATTTCAAATAAGCAGTAACTTCTTGTTCAACTTTGTAGTTGATCAATCGATAGCTTAATGAGTTTTAGGCGGCCAAATATTTTCAAAGTAAACAAGTGTCAATGTGAAATGCAACTTTAGAGAACTATCCAACAGCTTTTCGCAACCTTAACTAACTTAACATACAGAAACCTACCCCGAATCAAACGTTTCTGCAAGTTTTTAGAACGTTTCGTGAAATTTTTAAAAAATGATTAACTGTGTAAGAAAAAAAACCTGAACCCCGTTTTGAGGATGGTCCAGTGATCGTGTGCACTGGAATCCAAGTGAGTCTCATCGACTCTGTGAGCATGTGCGTTGTGCACTGTGAGACCTTCGTGAGGATTTGCCTTGTTATCGTGTGCACCGGAATCCAAATGAGTCTCATCGACGCTATGAGCGTGTGCGTTGGGCACTGTGAGACCTTCGTGAGGATTTTCCTTGTTATTGTGTGCACCAAAATCCATGTGAGTCTCATCGCCGCTATGTGCAGTGCGTTGTGCACCGGGAGATTTTCATGAGGATTCGCCGTGTGCACCGGAGTAAAGGGAGTCTCGGTGATGATGTGCGTGTGATCTTAGTGCTGCCTGAGACCTGTGTGTGGAGTGCCCAGTGATCGTGCACCTGGAGTGAAGGAAGATTCAGCGACGCTGTGTGTGTGCTTTGTGGCACCCTGAGATCTTTGTAATTGAAGCGGCCCAGACTGGCAGTCCCGGAAGAGCTGTGTTGCCGGCCTAATCTGCAGTTGCCATTTCACAAAGCTGCTCGGAGGCCCAGCCGCTGGCCGAGGAGAGGAGAGTGGGTTCGGAGGGAGAATCTCTCAGCCTCTCTCTCGGGTTGGCAGCGCAAGCCTCTGCTTCGGCTCTTATCACAGCCCCTTTTGCCAAAGGGAGTGGTGGTACAGGGGCCGGAGTGCGAAGCTGCACTTTGGAATTACATCGTACTGTGTTGGAGGCAACTGTAGGAGGCTGACTGAAGGTCAGAAGAAGAGGTGGAGAGACTGCCTAAGCCCCATTGAACGGGCCTGAGTGTACTATGTAGTATTCCATTTCTGAGAGCGGAGCACCTGATTGACGTATTACACATTGCAACATTTCTGCATAACGAACTACTTGATTGTCGTATGACGCATTGCCTTGTTTCTGTATAACAAACTACCTGATTAGCGTATTGCGCACTGCATTATTCCTGCATAACGAGTGACCTGATTAGTGTATACGGATTGCCTTATTTTTGCAGGATGACATATATGGTGGTGGGATTACACATTGCATTGTTTTACCATGCAAGTGCCTGATTTTTGCGTTACGAATTGCATTCTTTTCATTGCAGAGTGTCTGATTGCTACGGTACGCATTACAGTATTTTTACATTGCAAAAGTACCTGATTCTAGCATTAATAACTGTGTGACATGTGATTAGAAAGTACAGGAGAATGTTTAGAAGTGCTCATTGACATTGCCAGAACTTACAAGGGTTGGATGGCCTAACAACCGGCCAGGAGAAATATTACACAACCACATATATTGGTTTAAGATCGTGTGGTCTTATCGTATATGTTTTTACATAAAGTTTATACTCGTTTTATAAAACTCTTGTGGAGTCTATTTGTGGTGTCATCATTGGATTATTGTGAGGGAATACTTTACACATTTGCCTTGAAGATAAGCCTGGATGCTCATGCCAAGCTACCGAGGGGGTGAGCAGGGCTATCTAAGAGTGTGACCTTCCTTTCCCTGATGTTGGAACGCGGGTCCCTACTTGGCCTAAGATACCTACCTCAGCCAACCAGGGATCCTGGGTCTAACACCACCCTGATCCACTAACAGCTGTATCACCCTCTCTTCATATTTGGCTGGTTAAATGTCCTTGAGAGGAGGTGAAAAGCCCTGTATTACCAAAGTTTTCACCAGGAAACAGTGATTGGGCCTGGAGCAGAAAGAGAAATCCTCGGGAACATTATTCTGAGTTCCTTTACCCTGAATCATTCACCCTGGCTGGGACTGTCAAAAATGTTCATTATTATCTTTTTGTTCTGGGAATTATAAGAAACATTTTCAATCAAGAGCTTATTGATGCTTCAATACCTTGAAGTAGATAGACTGAAAGGTTGAAATCTGATATTGTTCCTTACCTAGTTGTGGGTCATGGATAGCGGCCACAGTGACTTTCTGGTGCATTTTGTGTCTTCCGTCCTTCCAAGTCTTTTTGTTTTGCGGGGTCTCAAGACCATTGAGGGATGCACTATTCATATTTTGCTGCCATCATCTGAATGTTAGACTTTGCAGAACTGGGGATATACTCTAAAAATTCCATGAGCAATAGCAGAGGCTTAGTGGCCATGCTGTGTTAATATGGACAGTTGGTGGCAGAGGATATAAAGTACACCAATATAGGACTTTCTATCTGAAAGCAGTGCCTGCTGATCCTTTTGAGAGGTCCAAGCAGCCTCCCATGACTGGCATCCTTCCTTTCACCTGAGTGTATTTTGCCTGAATTACTTTAGTGTTACGTACTTGTACATTGATTGAATGTTGTATAAATTATGGGAGGCCAGATTGGAATTTTGCTGTTGAGGTTTTGTGAAGGTGACCATCCCTGCAATATGACAGTCACAAAATCTGTCCTGTTCGTAAATATGCACATGTAGGCAAAATCCCCATAAAAACCGTTTTCAATGTAGAACTTTCCAGCTAAAAACATTTTAATGAAAAATATCCATCTGAAATGTTTTTTTATTTGTAGGGTAACCTGCTACGAAGCCTACATGTTAGAAACATTTCCCCACAGCGTTTAAAAAGCTTTACCACCGTTAATGAATTTCACGAAGGTTACAAAATTTAAACAAGCTTGCTTAAAAAGTGCATTTTGCAAACAAAATGTGGGAAACGTTTCACACCCCTTGTGGAACTGCTGTCATCTGCAAGTCAGTAACATTCAGCATCGAATTGCTGCTTTCTTTAAATGATTTAAGCCAGTTCCACCTTCCCAATCTCGGCCTGCACCTTGGAAACTATGTAGAAGTTTAACCCTTGTCTGGTTTGTAGTTGCAAGAAATATTCAACCCAGTGGCTTGGGCAAAACAAAGTGACAGGCAGGTTTACTGACATAGACATTTCTGCCCCTGCTCTGCAAACGACATTACGTCGCGGTTAATCGACTCTGGACTGTGCTTCTTGGAATTCTGATTATTAAGGACCTCTGCGATCTCCCCTCATCTGTTCCTTGAGCTGTTCTAGAAGAGGAAAGACCAAGATCAAGACATATTTACTTTCTGTCCTGTAATAAACATTTCTTTGAACGTGCTGCCTGCTCCTCCCCAACGGGTTGGGATTTGCCCGACAAGATGTGCCCGACATGGGATTGCTTAAAACTTTGATTCTTGACGTTTTTTTCTTATTGATCCCGCTTTTTATTAGTAGGCAAAAACTGATAGGAGCTGTACCTTCAGAGTAAAGTCCTTGCATTTTCCTTGGACAGGTGGAGCTTGCCATACAGCTCTGGACCTTGTGGTGCTAGCATTTGAAAAGGCCTTTTTCCTGTGGCTTGCTTTGAAGAACAAAGCTATTCCATTAAAAACAAGCATTTGCAATGCAATAGGTCTCGCATTAGGAAAGTTTGAGCTAATGGTATTGTAAATGACACATTTTTAATTTATGTGTTGGTTTTGAAAATAGCGAAATTAATAGCTTTGTCATTTACAAGGCCAATAGTTATAACTTTCGCAAATGTGACACGTATAGCATTTGTAATGCAATATGTGTTGCATTTACGTGACTAATATGTACTGATATTGCAAATAACAATGGCTTCTAATTTTTTAAAATAATTAATACTTAAATAAAAGTTATTGTAATTTATATGGTAATAGCTAAAACTTTTGTAAATAACTTTTTTGAAGATTAGCGTAGAAAAATGCCCCCCTGCAGAATGAGATGCAGCCAGTCACCGGAGGCTCCCTTATTTCAAAGATATTCATTAGCCTTAGGCTGAATGGGGGCTCCCTAAAGAGTTGGGGACCCTTAAGGGTTGGGCATACAATGTACCCCAGGGGGCTCCATAATGCCCATGGGTCTCCACTAGTGAGGGATAGACTCTGATAACAAAGGAAAGAGGAAGTCACTCTAGTGAGAATTAGACCCTGGCAATCAGGGACAGAGGCGGGCTTTGCCAATCAGGGACAGAGGCGGGCTCTGCCTATCAGGGACAGAGGCAGGCTCTGCCAATAAGGGACAGAGATACGTACTGCCAGTGAGGGACATACCATACCGCTAAGTGGACCCTGACAGTAGAGTCAGAGGTAGGCTTTGCCAGTGTGGGACACGCCCCTCCCCTGCCAATAATGGACATGCTGTAGGTGCGAGGGATTACTTTGCTGCCAACAAAGGACAGGGTAATTCGTTCCCTGTTAAAAGGGCTTGTGAGCGATTCTGCCAGGAAGAACAAGAGGCAGCCTTTAGGACTGAGGAACATTTACTGCTAATGTGGGACAGACCCTTTGAGTGGGAGATAGATGCATGGGCTGCCAGTAAGGTGCATGCCTCCCACTGAGTAGTAGGTTCTACTACTTAGGGACAGAAGCTGACAGGACCTACCACTGAGGGGCATCTTATTTCATTCGATCCATTTATGTACATGAAGATTTAGCTACAATGTTAGCGTGAAAAAAGACAACAGACACACATGTTGTTTTAATGAGACAGAGGCAGCCTCAGACAGGGACATATCTCTGGCTGGCAGTAGTTTTCTTGGCCAGTAAGGGAGAAGGGGTTCTCTTGATAAGAGGGCTGAGACAGCCTCCTCCAGTATGAGACAGTGGGAACTCCTGGGTGGACAGCCACCCTCAGTGAATACTGGAGCTAACCCCTGCTTTGTTGGACCCAGATGCCTTACTAGTGAGAGTGACAGAGACAGCCCCCCTCCCATTGTGAATCACGGTGATCCCTCCATAGATAAAATGAGAGACAGAAAAAAGTCTGGGAGGGAAGTGTGGGAGACAATCACTCTGTCTCCCTGGTGTGAGATTAAAGGAACTCTCACTTTAAAGATGTTGACTCAGCACCTTAAGCTTGCAATACAGGGGGCTCTGAGGAGGCAGGGATAGAGTCAGTTCACTCAATGCCAGAGAGGGAGAGCCCTGAGGTCAGAGGAGGACAGAGAAAGCCTCCAATGCTGGCGGAGACCTCTCATGAGGTTTAAGGTATATACACATAGCTCCCAACTGGCTCCTGGTATGCTAGAGTTATTTATATACCTAACGGTGAATGGGTGCAAACTTGCTTTTTAAGATTCAATTGCAAGGGCGTGGAGTGACTACGCTTATTCTCTAATGGGGGAACACGAAACTACAAGTCCCATATTGTAAAGGGATGGCTTAAAAACGAATATAGAACAGCTGAAGAGATCACACATAAGAAAGAGCCACTTGGGTCTAGATTGAGACACCTCAAGCAGTGGAGGGTTATGAGACAGATCCTTGATACTAGGTGCACCACCCTCATTAGCTAAATTGTGATGGGCTTGAAGGTGCCCTCCTTGAGGGAATGTTTGTTATGGAGACCAATGTAACACCGTCAGCCATTCTGGACTTCTGTTTAGCCAAAAGAGTACTCACTTCGCATACTGCTATACATTTATTACTTTTCATGGAAAACGGGAACATTGAAACTAAAAGTCTCAGCGTGCAAAGTAATGTTGTTTAAAAAGCCATCATGTGACACTATTAAGCAGTATAACGTGACTGAGAGCACTGAACTACCGGTGCTGAAAGACAGTGAATCACGATAAAATTCTGTAAGCACGGACACCCCTGCATTTGAAGAAAAGGGACTGCGCATCGGAGTGCCGCCGCGCTGCCCGCGGCGACCCGGAAGCTCTTGGCCGGCCGGCGAATCAGGTCGCGGCCGACCGGAAGTCCCGCCTCCCGAGGTCCGCGAGCCCGATTAAGAAGAGGAGACGAGCCGCGCCGCGCCGTGAGGAGCCCGCCGGAAGAGCGCAGTCGGTGAGTGGGGCCCAGGGCTGAAGTGAAGTGCGTGCGTGCCTGTGTGTATGCCGGGGAGGGGAGGGGGGAAGTGTGTGTGTGCGCGCGTGCGTGACTGTGTGTGCGCGTGCGTGACTGTGTGTGATTGAGCCTGTATGTGTGTCGTATGCCTGCGCGTGCATGCGCGCGCCTGTGTGTGTGTGTGTGTGTGTGTGCGCGCACGCGCGCCTGTGTATGCGTGCATGCAGAGGGGTGGGGGCTGGCTGTGTGCGAGCAGGGGCTGTGAGTTGATCTGTGCAAGCGCGGGTCAGACGCGCGCTCCCGCGGGGAAAACTGCGAGCTCGTAACAGATTGGTGTCCTCATTCCCAGCATTCTCACTAACGGGCCACAATAGGTCTGAAGCAGACACCCTTCAATGCTCACGCATTGAGGGTAGGTCTGCTCGACCTAAAAATGGGAGGAGCCAGACAATTAGAGTGAAACAAACTGGTGTACAACCACAACGTCCTGTAGTCCTACTGGACTGATTCAAATCCAAAAAGCACCTGACATCATCTGTATCACTTGAGTATTGAGTCTGTGAGGATTCTGCAGAAGAATGCACCATGTGCTGAGCCAGCCTGTTTTTCTGTTCTCCCCTTGTTGTTGAAGGCTATTGGCACCCTTTTGTAGCTAAAAAGGAGCTGAAGAGTTTCCTTTTAAACTTAGGTTCTTCTATTAGCAGAGACTGGTCACTCTAATTCCAGGAACCATAGGGGCCATATTCACTTCACCTGTAGTAACAGAGATTTCATGCTGTAATGATGCAGTTGGAGCATTACTCTAAGCACCATCTTCCCCAATCCCCAGGGGTTTTTGTTTATGACTCACAATGAGTAGCATCTGAGGCCATTAAGTTATGCACTCCCATGTGCTTAATTAAGAAGACAAATCTTTATTGCTTGATTGTTTAAAACCGTTGCAATATTGTGCATAGTAAAATATATTTAAAATACATAAAACATACACGTCGAGCCGTCAACTTGAAACATATAGCAGTTGTTTATCTCTTATAAGTACTTTTAAATATGCACTTAAAAAGCTTAAAACCCTCTTGCCTAAGCCTTAATTGAGCATATTTAAGGGAGAGGTCTCTCTCCCTACCCTACTACTCAGGATTGTTGGCCCCATAAGTAGGTGCACCCTACGGCTTGGCAGTCAGTACATATGGTTTAAAATTCCTAAAAGATAGAACGTGGTTACCTGGGAATACCCAGTCTTCCCCAGGGAGGCGCACACCAAGCTCTTCTAGCGATTAGTGCGGCAAATAAAGTGCAAAAGACGTTATTGATGTAAAAGTGCAGGTGCAGCAGTTAAAGTGCGAAATGCTTATCCGTATTAAAATGCCAGTAAAGAGCAGGTAGGGGGCAGCTGTAAATGCATCATCAAGGGTCAACGGCAGGTGGCTTTAATTATTTTTTCGTGAGCTCCCCGACCAAGCAGTCCCTTGTGCTGAGTAATACTAGACTGGGGGAATTGTTGGAGTTACAGGGACTGCATTCTCACCGATAAGCAGTGCCAATCTTGGCCCCAGCCTTTTTTCCCAACCGAGGGAAGGAATTTCACCATTCCACAGTTCAGCCTGGTACTCGTTGGTTCCAAGCAGTCTATTATTGCCTCCCTGCAGTCCCTTATTCCCCGATCTTTGAATTTTCTTTGCAGGAGCTCCAGCCGATCGCCCATGAGAGAGACCACAAGGAAATTAAATGAATAATGTCCTCCTGCCCTTGGTCACATAGCTGACAAATCTCTTGACCTTCCCATCTTTTCCACGGGGTGTAACGACTTAGGATAGTTAATATCCCCAACCTATATTTCAGGAAATGTCCCTTAATCTGATTACTATAGGATTCAGTTAAGTAGGCTTGCGGTTTCAGTCTGGTTTAACTACGAAGTGTCATTCAACCATCTTTACAACTGGACAGGCAGTCTTTGTCCTCAAGCACTGACAGGAGCTTTGTGCTAGATTTAACCAGGTGTTTAAACTCCAGGTGACTTAAGGGCAATTCCCACATGCAGCTTAGAACAAGGGTGCACAGGGCCTAACGCAGGCAAATCCATGCAGGGGTGGTCAGTCTTTCTTCCAATTCAGACCAGAGATGATGGCCCAGGGAGCCTTCCGTTGCCAGCTTTAGTTTGTGACAACACATCATGAAGGCCGCCTTCTGAGACAATGATTGTTTGGCAATGCCGAACTCCAGCCTGATCTGGGCCAAAGATATGTAAGTTGGTAGATGAAAGTTTGACCTATATACTTTGAGTATCATTTTGACCAGGATTGCGCTATCTCGTCCCCTAAGCACCTCACTTCCATAGGTTAAGTTTGGGAGGACCTTTACAAGAACAGTGTAAGCGTTAGGCCTTTACATTTTTTATAAAGAGGCCTCAGATCAAAGGCCAAGGCGTTGCCTTTCTTCCTTATTTCTTTGAGCTGATCAATGTACCTTCTGTTCCCGTTGAAGTAAACTCCGAGATACTTGAAGCTTTTTGTCAGTCCAATTTTTCACTTCCCAAAGACCAGGTGTCCTTCTGTAACCTTTTGCCTTGGACTACTAGTATCTTTGTTTTCTTTCTGTCAGTCAATTCCTCACTGAGTAGGCCATGGTTACATCAAAAAGGCACTGCAGGCCAAACTTGGTTCTGCTAATGAGGACTAGATCATCAGCATACAAAATATTTGAAAGCTGGATGCCCCCCAATTTGGGCGGGGGAGAGGTGACTGCATTAAGTATGGGAGTAAGACCTTACAAAAACTGTATAAACAAAGTTGGAGTCAGGACGCAGCCCTGCTTCAGGCCTGGAGTTATTTTAATAGTCTTAGATAAATGGGAGGCATCCCTAATTTTGATTCTGACCCATGAGCTTAATTACAAAGCCAAGTTTCTCCTCAGCACCATATTGCCTCTGTTCAAACAATGAAACTGGTAACCAGGGGACCTGTCACTAACAAAACCCTGCATATGCAGGGGCATAACCAAGCCTCTGAGGTGCACTGGTGGAGCCCAACCGTCCAGGGGACACCCAACCATAAAAGAGGGGTCCCAATCAGCACAAAGACAAAGAATGTCTATGAGACATTGGAGACTCAGGCCCTTCGTCACAATCTGCAGGGGCCCCCATTATTTTGTGTTACGCCACTGAGCATATGTATGTGCATTTGTAAAGCACATGTTAGATCAGATATGATACTGGTAATTGAATGCTTGAACTTTGAAATTGGCATCATATTTTTACCATGTAGTTTGTGGATTGGGAAAATCAGGTTACTTTTTGATGGGTGGAGGGTGTGGTAGTTGCGAGTTCCGGAGGTTTTTGACAAGCTCTCTGCTACTTGGCCTTAAACCTCAGCTACTTGGCCTTAAACCACCTTGCACCCAATGCTTTTAAGACAGTACAGTAAAGGGTGAATACATCAGATTGCAATATATGTTGTACAATATCTTGTAGCATTCCGTCTGGCACCAAGTATCATGAAAAACATTCACAGTGATATACTGAGACCAGATGAAATCTGTAAAATGTAGGGCAGCTGTTCCTAACCTCTCAAACTTTTGGCTTACATGGAACCCCAAAAAATCACAAATGGAAGTCACAGATTCCCACCTAAACTATCTGTAATACATTACACTAAAGTACAAAACCAAAACTGCAGAAACAAGAATGCATAAAACAAATACACAAATTATTTACTATTTTCTTGAATCCACAAACAAAAATCGAAATGTGATTTTAATGGGAAGGTTGGAGCTTTTCAAAACGTGATTTTATTTTTTTTAAACGAAGTAATGTACAGGGTTCTCACAAATTGCTTTACCTTTTATTCTCCTAATTCAGCCTCTCTTTTTGTCAAAGCATTCTAGTGCTTCTGTGAGGCCACCGTTGTCCACACTGCTGTTTGCTTTACTTGTGCTGCTCCAATGAATCAAAATAAAGATATCAACTTATTTTACCCTGCTGGTGTAGAGGTGACATGCTTCATCATAGAGTACCCTCCTCACACTAGGACCTCAAGGCACCCAGTGTGGGCTATAAATCCCCCACGGGGAGGAGCAGAGGTGTTCTACAGCACGATGAGCACTGCAGAGTGACATATGTATTCTGCTCCTGAGGAATGCCTAGAACTTTTTAAGTCCCATTTGGTGGGAACATGTTGACCATATAATAGGGTAATATCCATAATCCCTATTCACTTCACTTTTTTTTAACCCTATCTATTGGGGGCACCAGAATAAAAATACTTTTTTTGCCAACCAGGAGAGTTTTACTCACATTTACTTTATCTACATCTGCACTCTTCCCCCTCTCTCCCCACATCTTTAGTGCTCATCGTGCTGTAGAACACCTCTTCTCCTACCCCCGCAGGGGAGTTGTAGCCCACACTGGGTGACTTGCAGTCCCAGTGTGAGGAGGGGACCCTATGATGAAGTATGTCACCTTTGGGTGAGTGAGGGGGTTCTTGTCCTAACATCAGTGCTCACCACTTCTTTTCTTTTCTACACACGTACACAGAGGGTGTACATAATTTAGGGGTCACCAGAGGTAGCAGGTCCTACCCCTGGCTTTCCCCTTGTAACTACTAGCACTGTACGTGCGACCTGGGCCTCAGAGGTGGCAAAGCAGTGCAAAGAACAGATGGCCTCATGAGTACTGTTTACTTTCTACATCCCCTACTCGGACATTTCACTTTGAGTTTTTAAACTTAAATATATTCACACCTGTGATGTGCACTCTAGAAAACTGCAAAAAATGAAATGTTTAAAAAGAAAACTAATTTCATTTTTCCATATTTCAATATTGTGAATACATAACAATGTTTTTACAATGACACATTTGCCTCTGTGATTCTCAAGAGTGACAGTGCCTTACAAGTGATCACAAAACAATACTAATTAACAATGATAAGAAGTAATTAAAACCATTTCACATAGTTCATATTCATTTTATGATCCATATGATTTAATACAGGTAGACATGACCGTTGCTGTCTTTTTTAATCTCTTTTTTGTGCTACTCCATGTGATCTATAAATACCATTTCTTCTTTAGGTATATACTGGGATTAAGTGTTGCCAAGTATTGTTATGGGAAGAATGAGGTCGTATAATGTTGATTTTTGTTATGTCAGTAAAGTTGAAAGGTGTATGATGCCACTTCTGCTACACTTGGGATTTAGTGATTCAATATCATCTGCCAGAAGGGCGTGGAGAGAGAGAGAGGCAGAAGAAAGTGGAGAAAGACACTGACAGAGAAATAGAAACACGGAGAAGTGAGAGACACAGAGGCAGAAATATAGAAACTGAAACTGAAACATAAATGGAAATACAATTGACAGGAGACACAAGCAGCAAGCCGCAAAAGAACCTGAAAAGCAATTACCTGAACTTGGTACTTGTAGACCTTCTGGTAGTCCTTTTCATGGGCCTAAAATTTGCAGACAGAAGCAAGAAATGTATAAGGTTGATATTGCTAGCAGTGCCGCTTGACAATTGAGAGTTCCCTGATGAAGCAGTATTCTCTTATCGTGAAACACAATGTTGGCATGGCTTCTTGGCACTGCACTTAAAGGATTGAAAGAATCCGATCAATACATTCGGATCAATTTTATACAATAGCAGGAACACTGATCTTTATTTTAAGCAGAAGAAATGTTTGATTAATCCTTAGAAACTTAAGTTGTGGTGCACCTACTTTGTCTAATCTTACCTTTGATGGCAGGTTTCACCTCTGAACTAATTACATTTTCTAAAATGTCAGTCTGTCACAATTAGTGGTTGTTTGTTTTATTGTGACATGTCTTCCCGTCCCAGCAGGAGACTGACTATATCACTACCCTTATTGGGAGAAGTAGACATACATCGATGGCCATAAGATAAAATATGTCATTTATTTGTATAAAGCATGCAATCAGCATTTTCTCTGATAAGTGGAAAGATGGCTAGGATCGAGCATGTGCAGTATCTCGTTGTGACTTCATGGAAGCCAATACATGTTTTGCCAGAAGTGATGGTGTAGACTCTGAAGATCACCTGAATCAGAGTGCATGTTGGAAGTTTCACTAATTAAAAGGGAGAATCCGACGGATCAGGGATTAGAAGTCCGAAAGGACGCGGGCCCTAGGTAAATAAAAAAAATCAACACAGAAAACCCCATACAGGGTAATATTCAAAGTCCAAATAATCAATGTTTTTTTTAAATTAAGACTCTTTACAGAAGGCAGGAGGCAAATGGTTAGTAATTCAAATCAGTACCACTAAAGAATTCTCAAAGCATAGAGTCATATAACAGACTGTCATAGAGTCTGCTCTGAAAGAAAGCAAGGAAAATCTGGCATACATCCCAAACAGCACATTTTATAGTTACAGTAGAGTAGAACACCACACTCTTCATATGGTATGAAGTGGCACCATGGGTCGTACTTATTATAGTTACATGGCAGAAACTAATCAACACTGCAGAATTTAAATTACGTAAAATTGGATATTTCTAGAACTCCACCCAAATTGAATAGGCAATGAGTGCCTTTAATCTACATACAAAAGGAAAGGACATTAAACTACTATCAATGTTATGCATAGGAGCACAGTTAACCAGCAGGCAGCATCAGCTTTGAACTTTGGAAACATTAAATGTATATCACCAGAGGGCTTCCTACGAAGCACATTACTTGTTACAAGCAAAACCTAAGAGTTTTTTTTACCCCAAACCGGCTCCAAGCCCCCTCTTCTATAAAAAAATAGTAAAAGCTTCCTAAGACTTTTTCCGATGTCCTGGGGTGTTTTCACACCCATTTATCGACGTCGGCAGTTGAAAGCCTCCGAAAACTATCTGAAAACCACTGTTTACAGTGGTTTTCAGCTTGTTTTCCTTGCGACCATGGTATATCATCTCGTGTGATGGGGGCCGATGTCGTGTGTTACACAGTGGCATCATGTGAGTTGGCAAGTCTGACATTTTCATCTATTTTATGAAAAAGGAAAGACATAAAATGAGGGAAAGATATCATGCACACAGTGCAACTTTCAAAGCACCACGTTTCTTAGCTGTCAGGGCAACCAGATCAGAGCCACAGTGAACTTGTGGCCTAATTACGTTAAACTAAACACATGAAAATGAATGTTAATCTTTATTAATAAATCTGCTTTTATGTGTGATAGCCAAGATCCAAAATGGTGGGCATCTCCCATTAAAAGGTCATTGAATAACACATAGCACCTGGAAAGAAATTTACTTTGTCCCTGGGCATTAGTGATGATCTGATCTCGTCAAGTTGTGCATATTGGAAACCTTACCACTGCATTAACCCCAGGTCCCTTATGTCCTCGTCCTATTCAGTAACAAAGTGGAGATAACCATCTCTCGACAGAAAAAAACAAGAGGAATGCTGGGACCCTAATTCTGCCCTTCCCACCGAGAGTACATAAGCAGTACTTACCCAGCATCCTGCCTGTTCTTTTTTTCTGTCTGTCGACTTGGACTTGGACTTGGATGTGCTGGTGCTGGTGCTGATCCTCCTGGGCTGGAGTGGCGGTCTTCTATCCTCCCCCTGCCCGTCTGCCTGGCTGTGCGGGCGCGGGTTTCCTGGGCTGTCTCCCGACTTGCCGGGCTTGCTGGGAGTCAGTCGCTGTTCACAGCTGGAATCCTGCTTGTCCGCCCGACCCTTTGCGGCTGTGGTGTTGACTTCCGGTTCCTTCTGGATTGCAGGCACGTCTCTCTGAGGTCTGGCCGGGTGCGGGGCGTGCTGTGCTTGCCGTGTTCCTGCTGGTCTGCTCCTGGCTGTTTCCTGAGCTGGTGATTGCGGTGGGGGCCTTGTTCCTGGTGATGGCCCCCGCCTCAGGTAAGTTCCACTTGGCGGTTTCTCTTTTTCGCTGCCTACAATGTTCATTGTATTGATTGGCCCCATTCACAACACAAGCATCTCTTTTACAGTCGATTTGCTTTGGGGTTCCTGGCTCACTTGCAGGCGGTGCCGATGTGGTATGCTGCCCAGTGGTGGGTCCGAGTGTTGCGTGCTGTGCTGCTGCTCTGTTTCTTCTCCAGAGGTGGCTTGTTGGCGGGCTTGCTCTCTGGGTGTCTTGGGCGAGCTTGTTTTCCGGTGGTGTCTCCGCTGTATGACATGTCTCCTGGTGTTTCCGGGATTTGTCCCGCAATGACCAGGCGGGTCAGTGCTTTGAGGCCTCAGGGGTTCGGCACCGTGGTTGCTGCGCCGAGGGGGCAGTGGGTGCTGTACTCCCTGGTTTCCTGGCTCGGGCCGGCGCTGTGCCTCCGCACTCCTCCTGATCGCGCCTCCGGCTTCGGGCTCCCGGCTTCCCTGTTCCTGCAGCCCTTTCGCGCCCGCTCCTTGACACCTCCTCTGGCTTTCTCCCCGGTTGACCCGCTGGCTCCGTCGGTTCGAGCGTGGTGCTAATTCCACCTAGGTCGTGAGGGGCTGCTTTTTCTTTACGTAGTCCAGACGAGCATTTCAGCACTGGGCTTACAAACCACCTTATGGGGTTGTTGTTTGTTCTGGTCCTTCGCTGGGCACTGGTGAGTGTTGTTTGTACCTGGTCCGGGTTGGATGTTGCTGGAGCCATGCGAAGGGCGCTGCAGGTTCGCCGCCCCCCCCTTGCTGTGATACCCGCCTCTGCCATGTTTTCTCCGCTGCACTACAATGCTGGTGGCAGGCTTGGTCCTCGCAGGGTTCCTGGTCTGCACCTGCCTCTGTCTGGCTGGCCCTGGGTGGTGCGGCTGTGTCCATGCTCCTCTTGCTCCTGCGTGATGGGTCCTGCAGGGCTCGTGCTTGCTGCTTGGGTTGCTGCCCCTCCCCTAGGCTCCTGATGGCCTGTCGGGTTCTCCGCTGCTGGACTGTGCCTGCACAGCCATGATCCTTGAGGTGCTGCTGGTGCGGGTGCTGTGGTCTGGTCTTGGGAGTGCTGGGTCCGTGTGTCTGCCTGCCATTTTCACGGGTGGCCTGCCTCTGCTGCCAGCTCTGTTTCTCTGCAGACGGCCTGTTCGGTTGTAGCTTGTGCTCCACTTAGGGTGCCTTGTGCATGGCTGGTCGTGGTTGGTGCGTGGGGGGTCTCCCGGTTCCTGTTCCTCTTGGCTGCTTTTCTTCGGGTTGCTTCTTCTTTAGTGGGGTGCGGTGTCTGCTTGCTCACCTGGTTTCTGTGGGCTGCGTCTGGGCCTGCCGGGGGTTCCGGGTGTCGTGCCTGCGGCCGTCGGGTCCGGTTTGCTCTCTTGGCCTGCCCCTGTCCGGTTCTATGGAGTGGCCTCTCGGGGGTTCCTGGGTTGGCGTACGCTGGGTTGCGTCTTTTCCTCGGACTGCCTTCTTGGCGGTTGTCCTGTTCTCCTTTGCTCCGGCTTGGGGCTGCAGGTGTTTGTCCCGGGGCCTTCTGTGTGCTGGGTTTGGTTCATGGGGGCTGGCTGTCTGGTGCTGTATCTGTCTGCTTGCCTCTTCCTTGCTGGGTGCTGCTGTCTTGGTTGCTTCTGGTTCTGGCGCCTCCTTTGTGCTGTTGCTGGCTTCTGAATTTCCTTGGTGTTGTCCCTGTGTTTCCCTGCTTTTGCTGTGCAGCTAGCTCTGTTTCCTGTGCGTCTCTTTGGCTTGCTTCTGTGGGTCCTGGCCACCTCTCCTGGTTTGGCCGATGTTCTGCTCGGTCTGGGTTGGGTGTCTGGCAGGCCTGCGGGGTGCTGTGCCTCCAGCCGCCCTGCCTGTTCTTCTCTGCTCTCTGGGGTTCACTTTGAGCGGGCCTGGTTGGTTCCTGGATGGGAACCGCCTAGGGGTGCCTAGTGCTGTGGCCTTCTCCGGTGGTGTGGTTGGGCTCCTGCTCTTCCTTTCCTTTGCGTCCCCCCCAGGGGTGTTCCCTGTGGCGATTCGCCTGTTTGGTCCCTGGGGTTCATGCCACTGCTGTTTTGGCCTGGCTGTCTTTCGATGCTGCTGTGTCCTTGGCATTGGCATCTGTTTTCCCCTCTTCTGTGCTGCAGTTCTTCTGGTTGGGGTTCCGTCTGACCTCCAGGGGCGGTTTCTCCCTGGAGGGTTCTGGTCTCATCCGGTCCCCTTCGTGGGTGCCTGGCTGGGGTCCGCTGGGGCTTTTCGGGCTCCTGCGGGTTTTCTGGTGCCTGTTGGTCGCTTACTTCAGCCCTGTGTCGTTGCCTGTGCACTCTCTGGGTGGCCTAGTGTGTCGCTCCGCTGCACCTGCCGGCGGTTCTCTTTCTGAACGTGCTTTACCTGTGTTTGGTGTCCCCCCATTGCCCGGGTGCTCCTTCTTCGTTGGCCTCTTCCACCCGCCTTGTTCGGGCCTGTGTGGGGTCCTGGTGTTTGGTGCTTCTGGGTTGGCGTGTCCGGGGTGGCCTCCTGTTGCTCCGGGCTGCCAGCTTCCTGCTGGTTTGGTGTGGCCTCTGGCTGTGCCTCTTGTTTTTGCTTGCTATGCTATCGCTTCTCTGCTGGCTGTGGGGTGTGTTTGCCGGGCGTTCCCGGTTCTTCTGGATTCGAGTATCCTGGCTCGCTCCTGTCTTCCCTCGCTTCTCTGGGTTCTGCTCCCAGTGTGTGTCAGTTCGGGTGCCCTTCTCCCCTTCTCTTGTTGGGGTGTGGTTCTGTGGTGTTTGTCGTTGCCTCTATTGGGTCCACTTTCATTGCTGTGGGTTGTCCGGGGTCTGCTGCTGGTTGGCCCGCTGGATTCCCTGCTTCCTCTGGTTTCCACTTGGCGATTTCCTCTGTGTGTTTCTTCCGGTCTTTCGTGTGTTCCGGCGGTGGTGTGCTGGGGGTCTCTGTCGGCCTCCCTGCCCTCTGCTTCAGCCTAAGCGATGTGTGGGTTCCTTCCGCTGATTGGGGCTGGGGGTCCTCCTGCTTCGTCGGGTTGCTTGACTTCGGTACTGACTTCCTGGTTCCTGTTGCGTTTTGGCTCCTCTCCGGCCTTAGCTGGGTTCGGGCCTGGTAGGTTTCGGGTCGCGGTGCTGTGGGCCCTGGGGCCTTTTCCGCTGCTCCTGCCCTAGCTACGTGCTGGGACTGGGTGCGGTCTTTTGGACTTCTGCCCCGGCTTTGGTTCCTCTCTGGTCCTCCGCCCTATTGGCACCAGTTCTTGTCTGCTCTCTGTGGTTCAGCGGGTTTGTGTCTGGTTGGTTCCTGGTTTGGGGACTGGTGGATTCCAGGTTGCCCTGGGATTGTGCCCTGCTTTGTTTTTCCCTCCCTTTGGGGTTGCGGGTTTGGGGTTGTGGCCGTTTACCCTGTCCCCGCCTCTTTTGCTCCAGGTTGTTGGTTCCGGCCTTTGCTGGCATCTCTGTTGTTTGATCAGCTGTTGGCTAGAGGTGTCTCTGGCCTGTGGTCTTTGGGATTGGCCTCCTCTGCCCCTGATGCTCCGGGGGTTGGGGTCCGGTCTTGGTTCGGTTTACAGCCTCCTTCCCTGTCGGGCTCCAGGTCTGCTCCTGGGCTCTTACTGGGGCTCTGTCAGGGACTGTCTGGGACTATGTGGGGAACACAGTTAGGGACTTGGGCAAGGACTGAGAACTGGGTAGAAAACTTACACAGGAAGAGGAGTACAGCGCTGCCCAGGATCATACAGGGAGTCAGAGGAGAAAAGGGATCCAAAGGGGAAGCCTGTATAAGTGAACAAGATGGGTAAGACTCAGAAAGGAAGGGCACTTGCAAGGCAATTTAGCATTCAGAATAACTACACCCAGGGCGAATGTGCAAGACATATGTATGAAACAACATTAACAATACAGGGGAGTGTGGGGTAAAGCACTCAGGAGCTCCACACTGTACGACTGAAGCTCAGTACGTTTCTCACCCACAATTGCTGTTACAGATACTGACTGTAAATACCCACATGTAGGATATGCATGCAAAGGCAGGGTCTGTGGAGCTTATACCTATGGTGATGTTAAAAATTTAACTCAAATGCAATACTCCAGTGAACAAGAAACACCAGCTAGGTAGTCAGCTGTGCCCATGGATCCTGGCTATTAAACCGGAACACACAAGGCAGTAACAGCAAGAGGGTAGAACTAAACACAAGCACAATAGACAAGGAGCTAGCAAGGAAGAGTGCTTAACACGAAAGGAAGGAAATGACGGGGCACACTTGGCAGAAAGCAGGTAACAAACATACAAGGCAACAGAAGCAAGACAGCAGAGTAGAAAGACAGCAAACTAGGAACTAGAACCAAGGACTTGGGAAGAAAGGCAGGGACTAGAAAGGACATACAGAAGGGGAGTCTACAAGGGAAGAAAGGCAGGAACTGGAAAGGGATATACAGAAGGCGAGGCTACAAGGGTATACTAGAATAGTGCAGGTTAAGGAATTAAGAAAACAAAGTAGCATAGAAAGCAGTGCTGGGGCAGGAACAAGAATTGAACTAAAGCTCAGGAGTCTAGGTAGCACTGCAGGCAGTGCTATTTCAGGAACAGAGAATTAGCTACAGCTCAGGAAACAAGGAGTCAAGAGAGCACTGCAAGCAATGCAAATCAGGAACAAGAAAATAGCTGAAGCACAGGAACAAAGAATAACTATAGCTCAGGAACTCGGGAAACAAGAGCAATGCAGGCATTGCTAATTCTGATACAAGGAATAGCTATAGCTCAGGAACTCAGGAAACAAGGTAGCATTACAAGCAGTGCTAATTCAGGAGAAGGGAAACTGCTGCAGTTCAGGAACAAGGAATACTAAGGCTCAGGGGTCAAGGTAGCACTGCAGGCAGTGCTAATTCAGGAACAAGGAAAGCAGCAGCAGGTCAGGAACAAGGCATAACTAAAGCTCAGGAAACAAGAATAGTAAAAGCTCAGGGAGCACTAGAAACAAGGATCCGTCTCACCAGTAAACAGCTACAATGACCAACCTTGGCCTGAAGGGAGCTGGGGCTTAAAAGAGCTCAGTAATCACATGCATCAGGTGTGAGCAGGCTAGCAGCAGCCAGCCACAGGTGTACTGAATTCCTCCACCCATCCTTGGCCTGCAACAGGAGAGAGACAAAGCAGTGAGCAGGGAATTCTGGGTAATGGAGTTTCAGGCATGAGTAGGCTGGCTTCAAGTATAAGCAGGCTGGCTTTCACAAAACCCAGCATGGATTGGGAATGGATGTCAATTCCCAATAAGTGTCCAAATGGCTGGAAGTCAGGATATGCATGCAGTGGAGGGTCTGGAAGCTTATTAGAAAACTGGAAAGTCCCACTATGCGGCCCCCTGATGGTGGGTACGAGAGCACAGGGAGCGAATCGTGACAGGTTCCTACCTCTGGTCTGGGTGCCTAGTGTTTGTCCTTTGACGGCCCTGGTGGTTCTGGCTTTCTTTCCTGGGGCCTGGCCTCCTTTGCAGGGTTTGGTTGGCTTGGTTTGCTTTGTCCTGTGGGCTCTCTGGGGGCCGGGTCGTTCGGTTTTGTGGGCCAGTACCGGGTCTGCGTTTCCCTCCTTCCTTGTTGGTCTGGGTGCTTGTGCCTGCGCAATGCGGGCCGGCCTTGGTTTCTTTCTTTGGCCTTCTCCGGGTTGGTCAGGGTTTGCTCGGTGTCTGTGCGGCTGCTGGGTCCTGTTGGTTGTGGGCTGGTCGGCCTTGTCTGGTAGTTCTCTTGGCTGTGTCCATTTGTTTTTTTTGGGGCCTGGTTGCTCTGTTACTGGTTTCTCTGGTTGGAGGACTCGGCATTCTGTTTTTTGTCTTGGTTGTTTCCGGTCTTTGTTGGTGTCCCTGCTCTCCTGTTCGGGGTTGCTGGCCGGTTGCTTCCTGCGTCCCCCCCCCCTTTCTGTGCTCCTTTGGGTTGCTGCATTTGCTGTGGTTTCCCGGGTGCGCTGAGGGGTTCGGAAGGTCGGTTTTTCTGCTTTGGTATTCTCCACTTTGTTACTGAATGGGACGAGGACATAAGTGACCTGGGGGTAATGCTCTATTACTTACCGCTAATCTTCATTACTCCGGGACCCGTTGTCCTCGTCCCATTCATACGTCCCTCCCTCCGTCCCGGATGGCCAGCCTTCCTGTATGGTCTTGGTTATACAAGTGGGATGCTGGGTAAGTACTGCTTATGTACTCCTGGTGGGAGGGGCAGTATTAGGGTCTCAGCATTCCTCTTGTTTTTTTTCTGTCGGGAGATGGTTATCTCCACTTTGTTACTAAATGGGATGAGGACAACGGTACCCGGAGTATTGAAGATTACCAGTAAGTAATAGAGCATTCTGCTTGCACTGATGTTTTTAATTAATGCGACATATTTTCCCAAATACACATCCCAGCTATAGTTCCAACTGAAACATACTAAAAAGATAGTTGCCTGGAGTACAATAAGAGGTTCCAGGGCCACTTACGGTCCAAGACCTATGCCGTATTCTGAATGCAGCAGTACTTTGGAAATATGGCATAATCTGTATTTGCACTGTATTTTAAATCAAGGTTCTGTGCAAATTGTGTTTGGTCCGAGGTTTTACATTTTCGTCAGGCAATACCTTGAGGAATGTATACAGCCAAAGCAGTGCAGTAGGGTGAATATTGGTTGGAAAGTACGTTACTGGCATTTGTTCCCTATTAGTGTGAAGTCAACACTCTGAATCAGCAAAAAAATATCACGCTACCTGTTTTGAATTACAAGGAAAAGGTTATGTACAGTGCAAGAGTAAAAATAAGGATAGCATAATTTCACGTTATAATATCGCATATTAAAGAAATGGAGACATCATCTCTTTGTCTTGTGCCGGTGGACAGGGAAAGCCAAAGGGTTAAAATAAGGACACCCATGAGTAGAGGTATAGGATGGAACGGGTGTAGAACGACACAAAGCCACACGGTACCCAAAAGGAGAAGACAATAAATAGGGAATGACTGGGTTGGGTGCAGTGGACAACATTGCTCCCTGCTTGACAGGAAGGATCTATTCTAGTTCCATGCTACCCTTCCAACAACATCAGTGGCGTCAACAAAATATTATGCTATTTCTGAGGAATGTGCAATCTCTCATCGAAATACAGTATTCCACTGATTGTGCTCCAGTGCCAAGTCTTTGATTGAGTTGATCTCCTCGAGTTCTATAAATGTTTTTTTAATAACACATTTAATTAGCTTTAACACAGACATATATTGACAGTGTAGTACGCCGTTGTACAAGTATATCTGACACTGTAAGCCTCTGTTCTCCCTGCCACCTGCCATGATCCAATGCTGAGTGGGAGTATTCATGCATAGTTGCCCCTATGTCCCTCCCGCCCCCTCCCTCTGAAACTTGTGGTATCTCCGCTTCCTCAAATGCCTTGATTTGAGTCTGGGAAAAGGTTCTGGCTTCCTTATAAATGCTAAATTGTATTCTCTCGTAGATTGAATGGATGATATAATTTTAGATAAAGATAAAGAGCAAAATCTCCCAGAGTTGGGGGTAGAGGGCTTACCCAGTGCATTCCCTTCTGAAGTCTCGTATTGGATCCCCTCATGGTAATCACTGTCAGTGGCCCGGACCACAGTTTCCTTGTCAAGCAGTACTACGGTGTTAAGTGTTTGAGGCATCCAGGCCCTCACCTCAATCAATCAATTCATTATTTTATTTTTCAGCCTAAAAATCGATACAATTTGAAACACAAATTAATT
Organism: Lissotriton vulgaris; assembly: GCF_964263255.1. Lineage (NCBI taxonomy): Eukaryota > Metazoa > Chordata > Amphibia > Caudata > Salamandridae > Lissotriton > Lissotriton vulgaris. The sequence goes on from NC_141695.1 coordinate 1,378,192,802, forward strand.
TAAAAAGTGCACATAGTATCTCTGCATTTAATCAGAGAGTGTAAATACCATTCTTAGTTGTCTTGAGTCAGTCATCTTGGGCCCAAAGACAATCATTTGGGGGCATAAAATCTCACCCCATAATTTGGAGGATCTAGACATAGATCATTTGAGGCTTCTGAGATTGATTTATGGCCGTGCATTCGCAAGCCTTCTATCTGATCGAGCGGGGATGTTTTATCCTCAATCTCTTGTTATAGTCCTCAAACAGTATCCCCCGTTGTACATATGGTGCTTTGGTAGTTAACTTGAAGCGTTGAGGGAGAGCTAACATTTAGAGTTCATTTGCATTTAAATTAAACCAATATAGTTCCACAATAATGACAGAGAGGATGGTATGCAATCATTCAGGTTTATTTTAAAATTATTAGTTCATAGCAATTAACAAAACTGATTAATAAAATATATAATTACCTGAAAAGTCTAAAGGCGCTCAAGCACTCTGAATTGAAATATTAGGAAGTACTGAATGCAAACAATCAATATTTAAAGAATGTTAAACATCTAAACCAAGTTTTCCATAATGAAACTAACCCCAGCAAAATTGAGCAATGAAAGGGCCAACGGGATTTCTAAAAGGAAACAAAGGAAGGTGTCCGCATCATATGAACCTCAAACTAAAAGAGCGTTCAGTATGAAGCTTTACACTCATGGATATTAGGAAGTAGAGAGAGCTAATCTCTTTCAAGTCACGAAAAGGTCTCCCCCTAACTATTGCAAAACAACAATTAAGACACAATCGAATGTCCCAGAACATCCAGATCTCACTCCCACAGCCATGGGCCAATCCCATGGCTGCATTTGCCAGAAGCCAATAACTTCATAAATTACCATCCCAACACAATTAGGTACACATCTGCTCATCCTTGAGAGTTTTATTTTCCTAGTACGCCCGGTACAGGAGACTCTTTTAATTGTAATTTCTTTGCCTCTACTGCCAACTTTCGTCTTTATGCCTCACTGTCAATCTAGTACAAAATAACAAGCCTTTCTCTAGCTAAGGGCGGGCTTGATAACGCTCCTGCCAAGGGAGGAATAAACAGCATACTAGCAACTTGAAAATGTGTAAAACTCAGCGTAGGCCTAATGTCAAACTAGGTTAGCTTGAGAATCAAAATGGAGGCACATTATGTTATGTTATGTTATGTTAAATTTATTTATATGGCGCACGGCTGCCCCAGCAAAGGGGCGTCCCGGGGCAAGCTGATCGTATCAAGAAGGTGGTAGCTGCTGATGGAAATTCTGCAGAAAACATAACAAGACTAACAGAAGAGGTGAGTTTTTATGGCCTTTCTGAAGGACAGCAAGTCGTTAAGTCCACGTATCTGGGCTGGAAGTTTATTCCAAAACCTTGCTGCTCGGTATCTAATAGAACGACCGCCCATCCGGGTGAGTTTAACACGGGGGACAATGGCCAGGTGCTGTCCTTCCGACCATAGAGCGTGTCAGGGAGTATAGAGTGAAAGGAGTGGGCATAGCATAGGGGGGGAGGCAGATTTCAGGATTTTAAAAGCAAGGCACAGAGTTTTAAAAAGGATCCTCTTCTCCACTGGGAGCCAGTGAAGTTTCATGAAGGTGTTAGTTATTGACTTGTGGCGAGGAAGGCCAGTAAGTACTCTAGCAGCGGCGTTCTGGACTCGTTGCAGTCTAGCCTTCTCTGCAACGTTCATCCCTAACAACAGGGAGCTGGCATAGTCTAGCCGTGAGAGAATGGCTGACTGTACCACTAATTGGCGAGTTTGGTGGTCAAAGTATTTTAGGATAGGTCTTAGGTTACGTAAGATCCCGAAACAGTTTGCCGCTACTTTTTTTGTGTGATGGGTAAAATTCAAGGCAGAATCCACCCATACTCCTAAGTTTTTTACTACATTTTTGGGCTCAGGTGGTTGCCCAATGCCTCAGGCCCCCAGTTGTTCCCCCAGGCGCTAGTATCTTTGCCTACCAGCAAGACCTCCGTCATGCTGGCATTGAGCTGGAGATAGTTTGATGTCATCCAGCTAGTGATATCGGCGAGAGTCTGTTGAAAGTTTTGCGCCCCCAAACCGTTCTCATCTTTCAATGCCACCACCAGCTGGGTGTCGTCAGTGAATGATACTAACGACAACCCGTGTTTCCTGGCTACCTCTGCCAAACGTTGCATGTAAATATTGAACAAGGTGGGGCTGAGGGCAAACCCTTGGGGCACTCCTTGTTCAATGGGGTTTTCTTTGGAGAGAAACGGCGGGGTAGAGACTCTAATAACATTAAGGACCACAGGAAAGTAAGATGCCATCATTATTAAGTGAATATCCAATAAATGCAAATACGTGGGATATTTATTCACACAAATACACTACATGTGGTTTCTAACTCTGCACAGAAATGCTTATCTACGATAATGCATGTAGGTGAAACCCACAAATTAATGAGTTAAGGCATAGTATATGTAAAAGATGAGGTCTAGATTAAGGTGCTCTACATCCATCAGCTTTTGTTGAAATGAAATGAAATGTATAAATGCGCTACTAAGCCCGAAGGCATCAAGGCGCCTAACCAATAAAGGAATCATAAAAGGCAAATCCAGAGCTAAGGGTAGGGTTAGGCAAATAGCCACGTCTTGAGGGCCCTCCTAAAAGCTTGCATTGAGGGTAGGGATTTTATTTCAGCCGGCAGAGTGTTCCACAGCTTTGGAGCCAGACTCGAAAAGGCTCTGCCACCCCACTTGGCTCTACGAACACGGGGGACTGATAATAGGGATTTATTAGCGGAGCGCAGAGTTCTGGAAAGGGTATAAGGAACCAACAGGTCCTTTAGGCCTCCAGATCTGTTTGTAGCCAAAGCCCCATAGATCAAACACAGGGACTTAAAGGAGATCCTGGCCTCAATCAGAAACCATTGCAATGTCTTTCTTGCAGCAGTGGCTGAAGCCCGCTTAGGTAGATCCAATACAAACTTGGCGGCAGCATTCTGCACCATTTGAAGTCGCAGTAACAGACCCTTGTTTATGCCTAAATATATGGCATTACAATAGTCAAGTCTTGAGCCTTTTAACCACTTGGCTGCTAAGGCTTTGAGCGCTTTATAATGGGATTTCCATTGAAATGAATGGGAGGGGCATGACGAGTTACCCTTGTCATTAGCAGCCAAGAGGTTAATGCTAATACAATTTGCTTTCTAGCTTGTGGGGACAGGTAGTGTTTAATCTTCCGCAAGATGTTTATTATGGCCCAGCATGTGGAGATAGTCCTGTTAACTTGCTGACCCATCCCCAGGGTAGGGTCAATCATGACTCCTAAGTTCCTGGCCAGGGCGGTGGGTGTCGGACACACGCCCAAGGATGTAGGCCACCATTCCGCCGACCAAATGTCCTCCTTTCCTCCGAACCACCAGAATTTCTGTCTTCTCGCCATTAAGCTTCAATGAATTGCAAATCATCCATCGAGTAACTGCCTCCATACAGTGTCTAAAATTGGAGGCGATTCAGGAAAGGGGTGGTGATGGACAGAGTATCTGAATTAAACAGAACACTCATACCCAGTCAACAGATCAGGGCTTGATCCATCACTGTTTTTTAGCTCACTGCACCATCCCAGCTTAGAACCTGGCTACATGCAAATTAGTCTGTCCCTGGCCCAGTGCATCATAGGAACAGGGCAGACCAAACTACCAAGCCAATTCTTATACTGGGAAGGAAACAAGCTTCCGGGGACCGGTTTCTGGCATTACAGCCGTCTTTGATGCACTGGGCCAGGGACAGACTAATTTGCATGTAGCCAGGTTCTGAGCTGGGATGGTGCAGTGAGCTAAAAAACGGTGATGGATCAAGCCCTGATCTGTTGACTGGGTAGGAGTATTCTGCTTAATTCAGAAACTCTGTCCATCACCACCTCCTTTTCTGAATCGTTTTGTCCACCATAAGCGTGGAAGGGTATACTCAGACATGAGTCCCTTGCTCACTGCACCATCAGGATTCAAGCAAGCCGGGCCGAAGACGGCTGTAATGCCAGAAACCGGTCCCCGGAAGCTTGTTTCCTTTCCAGTAAAATAATTGGCTTGGTAGTTTGGTCTGCCCTGTTCCCATGATGCACTGGGCCAGGGACAGACTAATTTGCATGTAGCCAGGTTCTGAGCTGGGATGGTGCAGTGAGCTAAAAAACGGTGATGGATCAAGCCCTGATCTGTTGACTGGGTAGGAGTATTCTGCTTAATTCAGAAACTCTGTCCTTCACCACCCCCTTTTGTAAAATTGGAGGCAGCGGAGATGACAGGTTGGGCGAGAGACATCAATATCTGTGTGTCGTCGGCATAGTTGACTACCTCCATCCCATATGATCTAATAAGCCTGGCAAGTGGGGTCACATAGATGTTAAAAAGGGTCGGACTTAATGCCGACCCCTGAGGGACCCCACAATGCACAGGAAGGGATGGAGATAGGAACTCCTCCAGCTTAACTTTCTCTTCCCTCTGGCCTAGGAAAGAGGCCAGCAAACTGAGTGCGGGCCCCTCAACCCCTATCTCCCTCAGTTGAGATGTTAACACCGAGGGAGACAGAGTATCAAACGCAGCTGTAAGATCTAACAGGATAAGGAGGGTCGTCTGGCCCTTATCAACTCTAGTGCGGATGTTGTCAAGCACAATAGTAAGGGCCGACTCCGTACTATGCCCTCTCCGAAATCCATGCTGCGAGTGATCCAACAGGCCAGAGGTTTCCAGAAAGGCTGCAAGATGTTGGTTAAGATGGGTTTCCAGCATCTTTGCCGGGGAAGGAGCAGCGAAATGGGGTGGAAGTTTTTGAGAACCCCGCGTCTAATGTGGGCTTTTTTAGCAGTGGCTTAACCACCGCTCTTTTCCATTGTAAGGGGAAAGTCCCATCCCTCATTGCCCTGTTCATGATCTCTAATAACGGAGGCAGAAGAGTCTCCTTACATTGTTTAAGGAGTTTCAAGGGGCAAGGGTCTAGGGGAGACCCAGACCTCGTCTTGATCAAAAGGACTTCTAGTTCCTGGAGGGAAAGAGGTGGAAAAGTGGACAGACACCCTGAAGACACCTCCTCGGATGATGTTAGCGGTGGGATAGGTAGACACGGAGAGGTAGATAGTGACGACCTCTGTAGCTCTAACGCCCAGTATATGTCCACAATTTTAGATTGAAAGAATTGTGCAACATCATTGCAGAGCTGCTGTGATCTGACAACGGGATTTGGCACCTTCAATGATGTAAGCGTGTCTACGATCTTGAACAGCTCTTTCGACGAAGAGAGTGAGGTGGTAAGAGTCGTAAAATACTCTTGCTTAGTCCTTATCACCTCCGCCTTATAATTCCTCAGGAGAGTTTTATGACTATCCCTATCACGTATATCCCAACTAGTCCTCCAGAGACGTTCCTGTCTCCGTACTCCCTGCCTAAGAAGTCTTAACGGTTCCGAGAACCATGGGGCCGATGGACTTTTCCTGGCGGAGTAGCGCAATGAAGCTGGTGCAAGTTCATCAATAGCTGTTTTGATGGCACTATCCATCCTCAGTACTGCAGAACCTACATCCTCTTCTGGGAGGATCGCAAAGCTGGGCAATCTAAGGGCGAGCACGTCATTAGTTATGCTTTTGAGGTTACGCCTCAATTCCATTTTACTTGGCTCGTTCCCCTTGCTATTAACAGTGGCAATCATTAATTCTATAGGGACAGCGTAATGGTCCAACCAAGAGAGAGGGATGGGAGACTCAATGGTCAACCGGGTATCATTCGAGAAGACCCCATCCAACGTATGGCCCACCTTATGGGTGGGACCCTTGACTAGCTGTTGCATCCCGCAGCCAGAGAAAATATCCAATAGGGATAGGGTTTCATTTGACTCCAAATTTTCCAAATGGAAATTCAGGTCCCCCAGAACAGTAAGGTGCTCACAGCCAAAGTGTGGCTCTAGAATGTTGAGCATATGATGGCCAAAATCTGCTCTGGTCCCCGGAGGTCTATAGATGAGGAAGCCCGTAAACGGAACTACATATGATCCGTTAATCGAAAACTGAAGGGCCTGAAAAGCGTCTTAAGGTTCTGATAGTGGGGTAATATGGCATGAAAAGCAGTCTCTATAAAGGATACCCAGCCCACCCCTATGCGTCCCACTCTGTTCTCCCTCACCAACGTATAGCCTTCTGGTACCGCCTCCACCAAATCAGGTCCCGAGGAATCCTTGGCCCACGTTTCCGTAATGAAGACCCAAGAGGGTTTTCTGGCCAGTACAAAATCCTTAAATGCGAGATTGTTCTTAATCAATGACCTCGCATTTACGAGAAACCCCTTATCGCTCCTCAGGCTGCTACCCGATTTAACACTCGCACCTGCCAATGTAGCGTCCGAGGACGGAAGAGGTAGTCCGAAAGCAGCGGCAGCCGGGGAAAGTCTGGAGCGTCTCCGGGGCATTCCTATGGTGGCATGGCAGCTTAGAAGGCATAAGAGTGATCATATCCTGCCAAGAATACCTGATCCCTGTGTACTCACCTTCGGTATGCCCTGTCTCCCAGCCATCCAGCCCGTCCTTAGCGCAGACGGGCGCAGACGGGCTGGACTCTGGCATGACTCCGTGTTACTGCGGCACACACGCCGCGCGCACACACTGCGCGCCTGCATATTGAGCCTATATAGGGCTCTAGCCAGGCAGCCTGACTGCTAGAGCGCTACCTGTAATGTCATCCTATCAGCATCCCCTACGTACCCCCAAGATGGTGCCAATTTTACCCCAAAAGCGCGAAGCGCGCCAAGAAGGACCCGCTGAAGCCACGGTGAAGGGCACAATTATGGTGCAAGTGAGTGACAGTAATTTAAAAGCAGAGGAAATGTATCAAATGATTTTAAATTAAAAGACAAAAACGGGGTATTTTAAAATTTTACACAGCGCTTAAATGCCACAGCGCAGCGCGCAGCAAAGGAAAGCCTTAACAGGCGGACCCACCTTCCACTGCCCCTTAAATACGTTTCGTCTTAATGCCTCTAGCCAGTCAGCCTGACTGCTAGAGCGCTACCTGTAATGGCGTCCTATCAGCGTCCCCTACCTACCCCCAAGATGGCGCCGATTTTCCCAGAAAGCGCGAAGCGCGCCAAGAAGGACCCGCTGAAGCTGCGGTGAAGGGCACAGTTATGTTGTTTTATCTTTGCTTTAATTAACACCTCCGTCTCAATTTGTGAAGAAGCCATGTGTATACTCCTTTCACTAGCCTTGCCAACGAGGTGAGGAAACCGTGACTTTGCTTGTGTTACCAGGTCTCATCACTGATAACGCCCACACAGCAGAAAGATTTCTAGCCTTTCCGCTGTGGACTCTGGGTTTATCCTGCCATGCATATTTTGCTTTAGTATGTCACAGATTTGCAGCCATACCACTCTGTTTTGCTTTGAATTTATTACAGAGCTGTGTTCGCATTTTTTGAAATTTAATATAAATGGAAAGCAGAGTGTCTCGTTCTCGCTGTTAGATCCAATTTCATATATTTATATCATTATGGCAATGTAATAACTCTCCCTTATTCCTCCATGGTTGGAAGACAGAGGTGTTTCATGACAAGTGAACAATTGCCTCTTAGTAAGCAGCCATTTGTTTCACTTGTCAATCTGCGTGAACGTTCTTTCAGACTTTTCCGTGGATCTCTAATTCGTATTCTAAGGTGACTGTGTCATACAGTTTTAGCACACCGATTAAACATTTTAAAAAACGGAGTTTAAAATATACATGCATGTGCAAATGACACAGAAGGATTAAAACGGTAAAATATACATGCGTGTGCAATGACACAGAAGGATTAAAACGCCCACAAAGACTTCAAGGGGTCAAAATTGCCAACAATTCAGCCATTAAATAATTGCATTTTCTCGAGGTCGTTGTAAATGCTATGTTTTACATTTATGGAAAAATATTCACAATTCAGCAGATATGCTGTAGACACATTGTACCAGCTTGACATGTGGCAGTGTCACATTTGGTGCTTCACTCCCTATAGGTCCAGTTGCTTCCGAACCCAAATTACATGATGAAACTATGATATAGGTAGAGAGAAACAGTGCTCTTTTCTCTACTATCGTTTTATTTTGATGCTAGACCTAGGACTAGTATTTAAGTCCTGATACGTCATTTGCCGACAAAAGAGAAGTGTACCCATATGGCAAGCAACATTTGTACCAACACTAACCATTGGTAAACTAGACAATAAAACTATCTCTACTAATCAAACACAATCAAAATATCATAGACTGTCGATCAATGAGAATTCCATAACCATATATCTCCCAAAGCCAAACAAGCATTTGCAATGCAATAGGTCGCGCATTTACGCGAGTTTAAGCTATTGGCACTGTAAATGACAATGCCTTTTATTTATGTTTTAAAAACGAAAACAAAAATAAAAGGCATTGTTATTTACAATGTCAATAGCTCAAACTCGCTTAAATGCAAGACCTATTGCATTGCACTCAACTAAGCTGAGCCAAGGTGTAATTGTCAAAGTTTCAAGCCATTGGCTGAGAGAGCCTGGTCGAAGAAAAGCCAACATTAAAACAGGCAGACCCAAAGGCCTTTTTAGGGCAAGCATTCGGGACCTCTTGTATATACCTTAGTATATACTTATTAGGTTGAGCATTTGAGACGTCTTATATACTTTAGTATATAATTAATGTGTATGTACTTTGTGGGCTCTGGAGATCAGCCCTATGACTGGTCTTCTTACGCTTAGGGAGTTTTTTTTCTGTTCAACTGCCTTTATTTAACTGTCTTGATAGAAAACGACCAACAGAGGTCAGTAAAATACCATAATTGTGTTAATATTCTCTAGATTCAAGTCCATAGAAATTGTCTTCCATGAGCACCCGTAGACAATATTTTTTTCAAATCTTGCATTTTCAGTGATATGACCACTAAAGGTCCTGATTTTATATTAAAACAGAACTTTGGACTATACCATTTCCCGCTAAAAGTCAATATTTCTCTTCATGTGTTCCCATACCTGGAGTGTCACACAGTTTGGTGCTTATTTTCCCTCCAAGTTAAAGAACAGTAGGTGTTTCAGCACCCAGGCTAATGTGCTGCATAGCTAAATACATATAAAATCCCAAAGGCAAGACTGATTGCATTGCAAATGCTTGTTTTTTTGCAGTTTCATATAGAAGGAGCGTGACACAAAGATATTGGAGCACTTTACATGAGCACCAGTTTCATTACAGAAGAACACATTCATTTTTGCTTTTTTAGGCACTGTGAAATTAGGCGATTTGTCTATAATCAGAAGATGTTGAGCAGACACCGAGACTTGAACTTGGTTCCCCAGTTCCAAAGTCGGCAGTTCTCCACATCCTCTTCATACTCTATACATATTGTAGGCAATGGATCCCTTTGATAGCTTTCTAAGCCCAGACCTAAAAGAGGCACCCCATTTTGGATTACAAATTCAAAAGCAATAACAAAGTAACTTGTATCAAACCTTCAATGGGAGGGCTTAACCACAATGCAGGACCAGGGGAAGAGCAGCCAAAGGCTATATGAGGACATCCGCAGAGGTCATGCCCTCAAAATCACTTTCACTCCTCCATTCACATGCTTTACTCCTACAATTGTCTCTGGTCAACGAAGGGCAAGTGCAGCAGTGAGACAAGCGAGCATCAGGTGTCCTTCAGCCGACACCACAGCGAGTCTTGAACATGACACGCAAAGATCTGTGACTGAGACATGGTGGCAGCCTTGTGGATGTCACCCCCGGGTGTTCAGTCGCTGGGACCACAGACCGGCAGGATAACAAGCACAACAATTCAGAAGGGATTGCTGTATCTGCTGGCACCAGAAGTTGTATTACTGAGGGGCAAGACTATAAAGAAAATATACCCATTCACAACTCCCGGTTAACGCTCGAAGTCCAGTGTAGCTCCAGGGAGTTTTACCAAAAAATGTCAGTATGCCTTCATCCAACACAATGTGTTACACCACATAGCACAAAATATACCTGCCTGCCACACCATCACAACTCTCTCTACTACAGGAGCTAATACCACAACACACTCACTACAGCACCATTTAGTACACCATTCAAGACCACTCTTTGCCTTATCTGTCAGCAGCACATCTTTCAACACTACATCAAACAAAACCCAATCATGGGTGGGAACAACCGCTAGCACAATGAAAATAAAGGTCAATATTTACGTTCTGGCCCATAGCAAAACCCCTCTAGCAAAGATTAATTGTTGAGTTTTGCAGGAACGTTCTATATTAAGGAATGCACATATATGGTATGCGTGAAGAGCAGGGCACGAGTCGGGGTACACACGGGTGGACAGCAGCCACCCACTTTTTTCTCAGGGGGGACGCAGTCCACCCTGCCAAGAAGTTGGGCCTCACCAAAAAAAGATGCTGAATTTGTCTCGGTGTATTTTCCAAACACCAGGACACTTTCAGCAGCGCCTGTACGTTTTCTTCTTTAGATCCTGCTTACATGTAGCGGGGACGGGACGGGCATCTTTTATTTCTGACTCCTGCTGGGCTCATAACAAAGGCCAGATTTGAGGGTGATCAGGCCTCCTTTTGTTAGAGTCTCCTGGCTGGAAGCAGTCAGGAGCCTCACACCTAGAAGGAAAATCCGGCAAAGGTGAAACAAAGGCTCACACCTTGTTAGCACTTTAGACATACTTAAGAGAGGCAGTTTTTTACTTAGATCAGGCTCTGTTTAGGTGACATGCATGCACTGTAAGAACGTCAGATGTGTTGATCTTTCCCAGTATTTGCACCAAATAAATAGCATTATATAGTGCTTATTAGCCCTGAGGAAACGTTGTAATAAGTTAAATATCACTATTTTTTCTTTTTAAGCACTATGGGTAGAGGAAGCTTTATGCTGACAAAAGGCAACATTGATTTATGTGAAACTTACAAAAGTGTGAATCTTCTGCCTAAACCAGGAGGGTTTGCATGTATATGCAAAATGTGCTCAAATGTACTCATGATAGACCTGCTAAACCTATATGTGAGAGCTTAAGATCTGCTGTCACTTTTTGTGATGCCACTTCCAGTGATGTCACGTGCTGTGATGTCACACGTATGATGTCACTTGCATACTGATTAATTAGGTTAGTCCCCCCCACTTATTTTTTTAGGACTTGTGCCCTGCTGAAGAGAGAACTGAGCTGAGGCTCAGCGGAGCGCTGTACATCACGCATGGTGGTGGGAGATCAAGATGGTACACAGTAAGTGGTAACTACACAATTGCATTTCAGTTCACGTTTTTTTTAGAACCGTGAGGTGAAGTAATTTGTTCAAAATAAAACAATGTTATGTCAGGCGCTGAGGCTCAGATTCGAAACGAGGTTCCAGGATTCAAAAGTGGGCAGATCTAGGCACTAGTCCCCATCTCCTCGTTTCCCATCTGGAACTAGGAATCGAGCATGTTTCTATGCCTTTTAAAACCATGCTTCATGAGTGCCTTGGGGGCTCACAGGTCAGATCGGCATCGCCGTGACTCCTCCTGCACCCTAGTTCATCACCTTTAAAATACCGGGTTCACCCACTCTGGCTGACAGTGTCTGTCAGAAGCAGCGCGACGAGGGCCTCCACCCCGACAGGAAGCTAACTGCAAACCCGGGCACAACTAGTCATCGGCCTCAGTGTGTTAAGGGAAACGGAGACTGCTCAGAAATGGGCTTTACAAACCAGTCACAAGGCAGCGCCGCCACCAGCTTAAGATCAAAAGCCACAAAAAGGTCATTGCGGAGTTCATTAAAAAGTGAAGTCAGGGTCACATTTAATATGCTGCTTCGGATCAGAAACTAATGGGGGCGATTCATCCATAAGAAACAAGCATGGATAACGAAGTGCGGGCGGGGGGAGGAGGGGGTGAGAAGGCATGGACAGAGTAGTGCTCACAGTCTAAGTACTGTGTAACACTCGAAGTAAAGGGGCCAGTAGCCATGGGAGGGTACAAATGACGACATGGCCAAAATTAGGAGGGGCTAACAAGCCTCATAATCAATCAGACAGCAGCATTTACGAAAGACAATGACACGAGGAAATCAAAAACATAGCCGTAGAGTAGGCGGAGCTTCCACAGAGCTTCCACTCCATTCTCAATTACTGCATGCCTCGCAAAGCGAGCAGGGCTTGCGCGCTGCGTCTGTGGGCTCGACCTAAAAAGGATATTTATTCAAAAGGACACTAAATAACTATTGATTAACATTACATGACATAACATAGTATAACATGTACATTATAACATTAGGCCTGTGCAAAATTCTCATTATGTTAATAAAATGTGCAAAATGTCACACTGTTGTGTACCTTTGGGTATTGGGTCGAGCAGAAAATGTCTTACTGGTACTAGAGCACTGTTGGTAGGAACTCCCTTCTGATACAAAGTAGTTGTTTGTGAGAGGAATGTTTAAGAGCGCGACAATGAAAGAGGTGGGTACCTGTGTGGGTCTAGGTCTAGTGTCTAAGAGGTCTTTGATGACTTGTATGCATTCTTTTAGCGGAATGTTAGTGTGTAGAGAGGTGATGTTGAGGGTGGCCAGCCATTCCTCCTCGATGTTATAAGGTCTTCCCTCTAATAAGTTTATCATGTGCATTGAGTCACGGACATATGATTTTTGTAATGGAAAAAAGTCCTTGATAAAGAAATCTACGTATTTTCCAATGGGTTCGAGAATGGAACCACACCCCCCGAGAAGATTGGGCGCCCCGGTGGATTGGTGGTACTCCTGTGTATCTTTGGGATCTTGTACAGGAAAGGAGTTCTTGGGTGATCAGCATTAAGGTACTCAAATTCCTTCTTGCTGATGAAGCCTAAATTAAGCCCTTCGGTGGTGAGATAGAGGATTTTCTCTCTAATGCTTGTAAGAGGGTTCATATCGAGTTTTTTGCAGTGTCTTTCTTCTTTTATCTGATTCCTGATTTCAGTGTCATAGTCCTCTCTACTTTGTATCACAATTCCGCCACTTTATCAAAGAACCTACGCTACTTTAGTGACATTACAGTGGCATATACAAGAGCAGCGCAGGCCCTCTTCAGGTATTTACACACACAATGCCTTCTGACAAAATTGCATCTCTGAATCAAGAGAAGCACCACACTTAGATGGGCCGTTATTTAACGTTACCCCACCATTATTCTCCATAGCTGTCCCTACACTGTTCAGTCCTGAGGAGACCCTATATTCTAAAAGGGTCGAAACGCCGTTGACCGTTCGCAAAGGCAGACCACATACAACAGTTTCCCACAGTTTAAATTGTTGATGATCAATTGTATACACATTACATGGCCGCCTTGTTTTGTTGAAACAAATAGAAAAATTGAAACCTTCTTGTATATGCCACTGTAATGTCACTAAAGTAGCGTAGATTCTTTGATATTTTCACTGGGACACTAAAACACCTGCTTTTGTACAGTCAAAACTGTTTATTTTTGTATATATATTGTACAATGTTTTCTTGTATATCTATATAAATAATGCAATCTAATACTAAACCTGATATGTGTGTAGACAGCTTTTCTTTCTGACATCCACACGAACCCCTATATTACCATTGTGCGTTATTCTTTACCGTTAGACTTTTTGTATTATCCCACAGGAGCCGTTGTTTTCCTTCTTAATCTTCATACTCAGGCTCCCAGTGAGTAGGGTTCCTTTGTGCCCTGTTCCAATTGTGAGATGTAAAGCAGCACTCAAAAGATTTAGCTGATTGGGACCTGCAGTGCTAGACCAGAGTGCATTCCTCCAAGTGGTCAGCTTTATGTGTCAGATCGCTTCAGGTATTCCACGTCTGGTCAGCTGGTGATGAGTCGTTTAGGAGCTGGTACAGTACTGAGTAATAGATAAGACTCATAGTGGGCACGTCCTGTGCTAGGGTAAGAGCAAAAAACACGAAAAGGAAGTTAACCAGCCGGCATGAACTATAATTAGCTGCAGACTGCTGAGAATTATGATATTATTGTGGGTTAGAACGGTTAGATAGGAGTTGACATTACTATATAATGCCCTGGTTAATCATATATCAGCCCTCCTTATTTTACCTGTATATGGGAAATAGTATACTACTTGGGCTGTTTCATTTCTGTGAGCTGTAAACTGCAGATTCACATTGATGTGAAGTGTGCTACAGACTAGAAACTGTTATACATTGTTGCGGCATTATTGTAGGTCAGAAAGAGGTACTGTCCTTTACATACAGAACATTTTCTATTGAATGGAAGCAAAATGCCAACATGCAGTTTTACTGATAAAACTATATAGTGCACAAATACTAATGTGTGAAAATCTGGTTTCAGCAAATAAGAATCATTTGAACATCATGGCCAAAGTGTCTTGATTGTTTTGATCCTATGAAAACTCTGTTTCCAGCACACTTCTGAATTACAAACAAGTGGTCCATTTTTGGTTTCCTAACTGCTGATATGTTTTGAAACACTTGCATAGTTCATTTGCAGATATTTGGTAGTTGTGTGTTACAAACAAACTGACAGCTTACAGCCTTTGTTTTAGCACCCCCAAGAAAATTTGCGAAAACATAGTGCATTCTGCAACACATTTGTCATTCTACAATCAATTGTATTAGCTTCTAAAGCATAGTAAATGATGACCTTACTGTACACCAGCATACAACAATCTTTGATGGGACTCTTCAATAATGCCCTCACTATCACCAACAGTGATTCTCTCACACATGTATTGAATTTGTTTTACATTGCCTCTCATACCAGTGTAGGGCGCCAGAGCACTTTACATCACCCACACATACAGAGACAATGAATCATATGTGTGTAGATTAGTATATAGAAAATGTTACATAAGGCAACAGGGACTACAAGGTGTAGGATGCATGTCAGTATAAAGAACATAAGAGGGACCCTGAACCTAAAAAGGATAAAGGGGAACAACCAACCAGGAAGGTAATTAATTAGAACAACATGAAAGGGCAGTTCCCAATAATTTAAAGAACTAAATAGTTCCAAGAATGTAAAATACAAAATGCCCACAGAACAGCTAATAGTATTTAAATTATTTTATTGTCATTTATATTTGTAGAAAAATCTGTCAAAAGTGCAAAGTACAAAAATACATAGTTCATTGAATGAGGACTGCATATAATTCCTGTACCATCAACCCAGGAACGAGGAGAACAATAAAATGAGGCACATACATCACTTACTCATGCTACCAAACACATACTCACTCACAAACCAATCATATTGACTCAACCAACTAAACCCGCTCATCAACCAGACAAAAGAAGCGCCAACACTCGCGTTTCGCAATAGTGCTACAATAGGATGCACGTCACCAATACCGGTATGCATTTTGTGGGAGCGATTGATCTGAAGAAGCACAAACTCAGGATCCAGAACTTAACACAGTAATTAGCTTTGACTTTAATGATGAGAATTTATTTCCACCCAAAAAAAACTTTTAGTAACATCAGGATAATGAAAAACTGGGAACAAAACATAACTTTGTAACCTGTACCATGCAGCTTGCATGCAGCTTTTTGATGGCAGTTCATAGCTCACTCTGCTAGATTACATATTTAACTTATCAACTGCACAGTAACAAAAGAACCTCAGTGACAAAAGCAGTAACCCACTGAGTTCTGCATATAAAATACGGTTCTTTTCATATGCATGGTACACATTCTTTGCAGCAGGCATATTAACCCTCTTTGTTACTTTAGATGATTCAAAACTGCCACTAAACAAAACTGCTGTCTCTGTCCAGCGGGTACATTAGTCACCAGAGTTATCGCAGCACTTTTATTGTTGCCTGAAAACTGCTGGATATACAAGGAACTTTGCAGTGCCAGCCTCCAGTAACAAAACCGCCCTCACCCTTCCAAACTCCCAGGGAAATGCCTGATGCCGGGTACAACCAGTCTGGCCTTGCTACCACCCTCCAATAGTGTCCCCTTCTTCACATAGACCTTCTCTCATGTTTATTTAATTTCTTTTATAGTGCTACCCATCCAAACTATGTATGGGTGTTGGAGTGTGTTACATCACACACATATTATATACAGACAATGACTCATGAATGTGAAAGCCAATGTATAGAAAATGTTACTTAAGACAATGAGGGCTTCAAGGTGTAAGAGTCAGATGTCATCCATTGTGGTAGGCAGTGGCGTAGTGTGGGCTGTGCCACAGAGACAGTTGCCCGGGTGCAATATTCCTAGGGTTGCAAAGTTTGCAAAGAAAAAAAGGATTGTGGTGGAAGGGACTCGAGTCACGTTGGTGCTGTTGTCTGCAGGTTACGTTGTCTTGCCCATCTTTCCCCTCAGAAGGGCTGCACAGAGACATGCCCTCATGAATCTCTCATGGCCTTGGGGCCGGTGGAGGGCTGATGTGCTGCTTCCGGTGGCGTGGGAGCAGCTCCGGCCAACAGCAAAACAGCAGAACATCTCTTGTGGTACCATGGCGCCATACAAGGAATTTGTTTCTGCTTTTTGGCAGGCAGAAGGAGCAAGTTCTACACTTGCTGCCTGACGTCTTGTGTCGGTTTGGGATGGCGTGTTGAGTCACCCATGGGTGGGGCATCCATTAATTCTTTTATCCATTATTCATTCTTTCACCATTCTTTCTGTCCTTCCATGCGTGTGCCCATCCATATCCAAGCCTATTCAACCATTTCTAAACCTATCCATCATCTCTCCTTCCATCGACCATCCCCCTCAACCATTCCCTCCATCCACCCTTTTACTCATCTATCCATCATCCACCCATCCTTTCACCCCATCCATCCTTTCACTCATCCATCCACACTTCCACCCATCCATCAATTCACTCATCCATCCAACCACCCTTTCACCCATACAGCCATCCTTTCACGTAATCATCCATCCATTCGCCCAGTCACTCATCCATCCATTTGCCCATCTATTCACCATTTCGCTCACCCATCCATATTTTCTTCCAGCTCTGCACTCTTCCTTTCACTGATCTATGCATTATTTGACTCATCCATCCTTACATCCTTCTTTTCACTCACAAATGCACCTGTTCGTACATCCATCCTGTCAATCATCCATTCATACTTTCACTCATCCATCCGTCCTCCCTTTCTCTCTCTATCTCCCTTTAACTTAGCCATCTCTTCACCCATCCATCCACTCATCCACTCCTGAATCCATCCATTGACCCATCACTCATCCATCCTTTCACTCATCCATCCTTTCTCTCATCCATCCATCCTTTTACTCGTCCATCCATCCTTTTGCCCATCTGCCTTCCTTTTCATTCACTCATCCATCCTTACATCCACCCTTTCACTCCTCCATCCACCGATTCACTCGCCCATCATCCACCCTTTCACTCGTCTATCTATCTTTTCACTCATACGTCCACCATTCCATCCATACATTATTTATTCACCCTTTCACTCAGCCATTCATCCTTTCACTAATCCATCCAGCCATTCACCCATTCCTTAATTTATTACTCACCCACATTTTCACATAATTAGGAGCTGAGCCTTTGTCTGCAGAGTTGCAGACAGTAGAGGCCCATCAAAAACGTCACCCTTGCCGTAGCTCCTAAAGCAAGGGGTGGGGTAGGGGAGGGTACATAGACAATCCGAACATGTGGAAGTCATGAGTCTTGCATGATGCACAGTGCCAGGACGCGAGGTGACTGTGACATGGTGTTGTTTCCAAAGCTTTAAGTGGGTTGAAAAAACGTGGGGGTCTCACCAAAGGGTGTGTCCGATGTAATTAAGGGTGTGCCTTAAAACACATAAGCTAGGCATCTGTGCTTAGCATAGTGTGCAGCCTGACTGGTATTCTGCTACATCTTTTATTGCATCCAGATATATAATATGTTACACCAACAACAAGCCAGGACTATTGGCTCGGTCAATCGTTGTTAGTTGCATAAAATAAAAAAGCAGCAACTATAGCTCCATTGTATATATTTGGGAGAGGTGTGGCGCGGCAGCCATGGTGGCTGACTCCAGAGCACAGGGCTCTTGGTTCAATCCACGGTGCCTGCGGCAGCTCAGCTCAGCACCATGTGGCTCTGGGCAGTAGCTCGCTTAATCTTCTCGATGGCTCCCAGCACCTTGAGAACCCTTAGGGTGATTAGTTTGCTCTTTACAAATACCAGGCTATTATAATATTGAAACTGCTTCAGTTCCAAAATGATGAGGCTGTGAAAGAACTATAACCCCTTTTTTGTACCTTCTTCCATTGGCTTCTATTCATGAACTGGATTCTGTACATTTCTGGTGAGGAGCAACATCTTTCTTTATGTATTTTAAAAACAGAATGCCCTGCCCTAGACCAAGGCAAGATGAGGCCACCACATGATGTAACAGCCCAGACAGGCACATTGTCATTCTGTATGTGACAATCATCAGCTGCATACAGAATGGCAATGAGTGAGGTGGGGCTGCTCTTGAGCTCAGAGGAAGAGTGCGAGCCGCCCCAAGAGGGAGATGAGGCTTCTTGCAGGGCAACAGCACTGCTCACTGCAATGCCTAAAATTACAGACAAAAGGCGTCCGTAAAAAGGATCATCATGGACAACGGACATGAAATCCAAATCACGGACGGTCCATGAAATTTAAGGACGATTGGTCATCCTAAGCTTCACACAACAGTTCAGTTCATATTGACTTACAACTATCAAAATTAGTTATTTCCCTTTCAGATCACTGCCAACACCAATGGAAACTTTAAAAAAGTTATTTTAGTCAACATAAATACAATCAAACAACCATAAAGAGCAATCCGTTAGTACAGTCACGGAATCCAAAAAAACAAGTAAATATGGGCCATATGTAGGTAAAAGTGAAATTCCGAATTCTTAATACTGATTTTTACCGATTCGGTATTAAGAATTCGAAATTTCCGATGTAGGTAAAAAATCAGTATTTTTTACTGAATCTGTAAAAATCGGAAAAAACAATACCGATTCCTTAAAACCGATCGGTATTACCAAATCTGTATTACTGAATCGGTATTTCAAAATAACAGCAATTGAGGAATCAGCCAATCCTGTGCCTCCACCCCACCTCCCAACCAGGAAGTGGCCACACCCATGCAGGTGCACTGAATCAGAACCTTCTGGAGAGGCAGTGAGTGCAGAGTAGAACACAGGAGCAACTGTGAGAACTTTTCCTGAAAAAACTGCATAATGGCCAACAAGAGACAGAAAAAGAAGGTGCTGAAAGGAAAAGAAAGCTAAAATTTAGCGAAAGGGAGCTGCAGGTCCTGATTGAGGAGGTGGTCAAACAACACACAAAGCTGTTTGGGAAACAGTCCTTGAAAGTGCCAGAATCCGAGAAAAGGAAAATATGGCTTGGAATACAGGCACACGTGAATGCGGTTGGAGTGACCGCCCGAGAAATTGAGGTACTAAAAAAAAGGTGGTACGATGTCAGGAGCCTCACAAAGAAGAAGATGGCTATGAGGGAAAAACAAGCCAGCCTGACAGGAGGAGGAAGAAACAGTGCACCTGCACTGACTGCACTGGAAAAGCTGGTGGAGTCCACCATAGAGCCTGACAGCGTCAGCGGAATCGGGGATGCAGACAGCTCAGCCAGAGCTGCCAACAAATAAGTTAAGAAGCATGCACACCAATCTGCGCCCCCCACTCCCTAACCCCATTCCCCAATGAGGCAGTGTGAATCCCACTCCAGTACAGGTATTACTAAACACCAGCAATGCATTATGGGAGATGTAGTCAGTGTAACACCTGTCATGACAGTCATCCTACTGAACGCAAAGGCATGTGACACACATCAGTGATAAGCAAGCAGAGGACAGAAAGATAGATTGGCAGAAATGAAAATATATTATTGGTACGTAGTGCTGCCAGACTAGTGAGCTAATGTACAATTTGTGTCCACAGGCGAGACATCGCGCAGGTCTGCACATGACAAGGCAGGAAGGGCACCCCAGAAGGAGAGATCAGAGGAGGCCATTGCAAGTGCAGGGCACACTACACCACCACTACCAGCATCACCACCACTGCCAGCATCACCACCACTGCTAGCATCACTACCACTGCCAGCATCACCAGCAGCGTCACCACCGGCAGTGACAAGACCCAGGAGGCATGCAGTTGCCAGACTCCAAGAGATGGAGTTGTCCTTGGATGACACCAGGGGTGGAGAAATGTCGACAGTGCCAGTGGATGGCAATACTGCAGGATCGCAGTCCACCACAGAGAGATCACACAC
Source organism: Lissotriton vulgaris (assembly GCF_964263255.1). Taxonomy (NCBI): domain Eukaryota; kingdom Metazoa; phylum Chordata; class Amphibia; order Caudata; family Salamandridae; genus Lissotriton; species Lissotriton vulgaris. The sequence goes on from NC_141695.1 coordinate 1,378,213,008, forward strand.
AGGTGCCAGACGCCGCGGGGCTAGGGAACTCAGTCCACCTTTGCAGGGTGAGGAGCATGGTGTGTTTGCAGGGCTGGAGGCGAACATGGTAAAGGTTCAGCGCTTGCAAGGGAAAGCAATACAATCTGTACAGCGGCAGATGAGACACCTGAATGCAAACATGCAGAACATTGAGAAGGGCATCAACTCAATGACCACGAAGCTGACTGAGGGCCTGAAGGTAATGGCTGAGGGCATGAGGGACATGTCCCAGTCAGTGATGCTGCTGTGCACCAAGCTTGATGAGGGCAGGATGGCACGGCGCAGGGAGAGGCAGAAAATGGAGAATCATACAAAGGCGGTGAACCACCTCTCCACTGCCAATTCTCTGCTCTGTAGGCGCTCCGTGGCCATGTTTCAAGGGGGCTTGTTAAAGTTACTACTGCACTTGAAGTGCTCCTAACTACTCTGGCTGCCAATACTGGTGCAGGTGATGTGGGGGACAGTGAGCAGCAGTATAACGCCCCCTGCAACTGATACCAGGAGGAGCAGCAAACGTCATGGGGCTAGCAATGGATCGATTGCCAGTGACGACAGTCTGCTAAGGGAATCCAGCAGTGTTGTGCATGGCCGCAGGCGTTAATGCAAGCCACACTTTGTGTACTTAACTGGGTGACTTAACCCATGACATCCTCAGAGGGTGGTTACAAATAGGACTGGCAAGTTGAGCCCTTCGTGTAGTGGCGTAGTGCCAAAATATTAAACTACGTCATTCAAATGCAACAACTGGCTGTATCGCCTTACTTACTCAAAAATAGTTGTGTGTGATCTCAGCCCGTCTTTGTCTCCCATCTGTTGCTGGCGCCACTCCTGCTGCGTTGGGCTCTGGCTGTGCAAATTCATCATCATCGTCCTCAGAGTCCGTTCATTCAACTGCTGTACCTTTCTTAGTGGCAAGGTTGTGCAGCATAGCACAAGTTGCGATGATTTTGCAGCAAATGATGGGTGTTTACTGACGTGCGCCTCCGCTTTTGTGGAGGCAGCGGAACCTGCTTTTCAATAGTCCAAACCTGCGCTCCACAACGTTGCGTGTTGATTTGTGTGCCACATTGTATCGTCTCTCACTTGGGGTTGATGGGTTTAGGTAAGGAGTGAGGATGAATGACCGCATAGCATAAGCGCTATCACCTAGGTGACAAAGAGAGTGTCATTATTTACAACAAACACCAGCACATTCATCTGCAGTATACATCAGGCTGTGTCACAGTGATTTACCTAGCAGGTATTCTTCTCCAAATTCTCACACAGCCAGACGTGTGTAGATCCCACTGTTCTGGAAAATGTATGAGTCGTGGGTGCTCCCTGGAAATTTGGCCACAATGTCGGTGATTAAGTTGGTTGCATCGCAGATTACCTGCACATTTATGGAGTGGGTGGATTTTCGGTTTCTGTATATATACTCAGGGGCTGCAGGTGGGCAGATTGGAATGTGTGTCCCATCAATGCGCCATATAACATGCAGGAACTATGCCATTTGGTAAAAGTCTATCTTGGTTTTCAGCAGTTCTGCCTGTGTGTTTGGGAAGCTTATGTATCGATGCATTCTCTGCATCATGCAATCAAGGAACTTCTTAAAGAAATGGGACAGGCAACTCTGTGACACCCCACCTACCACAGCTATCACCCCCTGGTAACTGCCAGATGCAAGTAGGTGTAGGCTACAGAGCACCAGCACATGTGGTGGTATAGCGTGTGCCCTTGGTGTTGGATGCTCAAGGAGTGGGTGCAGGTCCCTTATCAGGTCCAGGATGGTGTGGGGGTGTAGCTTGTACCTTTCATGGATCTCTGCCTCAGTCAGTTGGAAGAGTGTGATGCGCTGTATGTAAACGCGCTCCTCCCGTCTCCAGATCCTCCTTCCTGCTGCCTGTGGCCGTAGCCGCCTTGCAATTACATAGAGGGCCGCCATAGTATTCACACTGTTGCATTTTGGGACTGCTTATATACACTGCACCAGATTACCACCTGCTTTCAGTCAGTGTTAATTACCAACTCCTAAATACCGATTTTTAGGAAATTTGGTATTACTGAATTTTTCTACATCTCTTTTCTCGTTTTTACCGTTTCTTATTTACCGATTCGGTATTTGGGTGTTCGGTAAATCTGAATCTGTAAATTAAAAATCGGTAATAAGGAATCGGTATTTACTGATTCCTTTTTACCGATTTCTTCCCTACATCGCGCATGCCTAAATACCGGTCGGTAACGGTGAAATTTACTGAATTTCACCATTACCGACTGGTATTTGGGCTCCTACATCGGGCCCTATATGCCTACACATGAATAATGAAAGTAATGCATGCTACTTCACACCAATGTAAGTATAGTATTTACAAAACTTTAAATAAAAAGATTGACAGAAAAACTAAAAAGTGCAGTAGGATAGACAACGGGGGAGATGACAAAAAAATACCTCCTATCACCTAATGAGTTATCGTATGAGTAATTGAACGCTATTTATATCTCCTCATATTTCACCATTTTACCATTTCTTGGGTCCCAACTGTTTGGCGGTCAACACTCCTGTGAATGGGTATTAATTATTATGTCTTCTTTGAGAGGGTAAAATGACTTTTTGGATAAGTATGGATACTATGTTAAACCGCATCCCTGTAACATAACATAGTAGAAAAAGCATTGGTAAATGCATTAGGTTTCGCCCAATAAAATATATATATATATATATATATATATATATATATATATATATATATATATATATATATATATATATATATATATATATATATATATATATATATATAGTTTTTTTTTTTTTCAGTTTTAGCTTAGTGAGCAGTTGTGCAATGTCAAGATTGGACCAAGACCATGCAGTGTGTGAAAGTGTGAACCCAGGTTTAGAACCACGTGCGCTGATTTCGAAGACAACAATACAGGGCAAATATTAATTATCAATGCTGGGGGGGGGGGCACAGGGAGATTAAATGACGGGAACACCAGCGCTTTGATGCAGCACGAAGGAAGCTTGAGGCTCTTTATCATGCAGGAAATAAATTCATGCTGCCATGCAGACTGCTTCTGTATCCCTTCTCGCACAGGGCTATCATCAAGAAATGCTTCGAGGAAGATGTTTTCTTCACAAGTGTTTCAAAGCTCTGTCAGTTATAAAAGTACAAGCAAAAATAAAAAATGGACCAAAACCACGCAACGTGTGATTCCGAAGTAAACAATACACAGCAACGATAGCATTTATCAATGAGGCACAGGGGGATTACGTGAATAGCGCGCCAGCGCTTTGAAGCAGCACGAAGGAAGATTGAGGTGCTTTATCATGCAGTAAATAAATGCATGTTGCACTTCACTTTGCTTCTGTGTCCCTTCTCAAACAGGACTTTCATCAAGAAATACTTTGAGGAAGATGTTTTCCTCACAAGTGTTTTTAAAGCTGTGTCAAGATGCTGAATGGCTACGTTTTGATTGATGCCCGATGACTACATAAGGTATGTGGGGAAAGTGTGCATAGCTTAGAAAATAAGGGTTTGGTATACTAAAGCAGCTATATAGGTTGGATGACTGACATCATCTTGAAAATTCTGGGCTACCCTTTCCAGGAAAATGTGACTATGTTGTAACGTCTGCCCACCCCTGTGAATTGTCCACCTTGTTAGACAGTGAACAGACAAGAGGGGAAACTTCTGGTAAAAAGAGGCTGACTTGGACGGGGAGGGCTGCTCCGGGTAAAACGGTATCATGGGGGGAGCCTTTGGGAATCCTAGATGGGTGCACTAAGACGGTAGGGGCTGTAATGGGTGTGCAGAGTCAAAATACTAAGTAACTGGGAGGGGGACATGGCGAGACTGCAACAAGCATTTGGAATTCCATCATCCCTGTCACAAGTAACGTACATCCCAGGCCGGGTCTCTTTGTTCTCCTTCCTGACTCAAGTGTGGACTAACCTCATCGTCCAAAAAAACCAAGTTGTCCGCTGAGCCTTGCACATTTCCCTGTCCTCCATCAAATCAGTCTGCGGAGCTGCAGCCATGCTGGTGGTTCAATGGGGGTGTAGGTAACGGGAAGAGTTGGCTGCCGGGTGGTGCGTATTGTTGTGCACAGATCGCAGTGCAGCATAATGCATTTCTGAAAGGCTTCACTTTCCCCGATTGCCAAGATTGCACTATGGTGCTGCGGGGCCTAGGATATGTGGGGCCCCGGGCAGAATAGGAACATGCGAGGCCCTATAATTTGCATAAGATTCGACCTCACAGGAAGTGACGTCATAGGAAGTAATATCAATTTCCCATTATTTAAATGGCATTGATGAAGCCGCTTTGCAAGAAGCTACTTACCTAGTTTGGATATCAGTAACATGGCTAAAATAGCATTAATAATCCTAATAAAATACGTACATAGATATAAAATCGCTATTAAGTAGATTGAATGAAGTTTAAATGTAGATTAAATGAATTAAACTTGGGTACTGTTCTATTGAATCGGATGAATGAAAATGATATGCTAACCGGTCATTCTGATTCAGGCACTAAGAGATGTCCAAAGGAGAGGTGCAGACTTTACTAATGTTGAGAAAAGACAGTTTTGAGTGTTTTTCCAAAAGACTGGAGTTACACCATACATCAAGAGGGAGATAGTTCCAGTCTTGCACAACTAGAAAGGAGAAGGATCTGTCTCCAAACAGAGCCAGATACATTTTAGGATGGCACAGGAGTTCGACTGGCACAGAGTATGGGGTTCTGGACAAAACATAAGGAGTGCTGTAGAAAAACAGATCCTTTTTTAAGCAGTTTACAACGACAAACGGATAGTGCCTTGCAGATAGAGGGTTTTGGACCAAAAACCCAGCAGAAAGGTAATTTGCTTAATCTAGTGAAAAGATAATTGACTGTACAACAGCCTCTCGGTAGTGAGAGGGCAGAAAATGAATTATTTTGTGTTGCTTATGGATGTAGTAAAGGCAAGTGGATGAAAAATGGTTATTATAATCTGAAACCAAGAAAAGATGCTGGAAAATGAATTCAAGATTTTTTGCTGACACTGCCAATGTGGGTAATTGACTTACTTCCACCAGCCACCAAATAGAATACCATATGGCATGAGATTCTTTTAAAATGAGAACCCTTGATTTGTCACTATAAGGTTTTAATGAATTTATCTTCATTAAGAAATAAACTGCTAGCATGCATGTACAAATATATTCTTCAGCAGAGACATGATAGTTACTGAGAGAAATCATGATTGGGTATCAATATGCGCAAGATATCGGCAAGAAACCAAAGGGCTTTATGAGTAAGGCTAACTGGGAATGATAAAGATTAAATAGCAGAGACCATATAAAATCCACAAGCCAGAGGTTTAGTACGTAACAGAAATAGGTGGCGAGTGAATTGTTTCAGATTTCCCAGATAGGATAGAGGTAAGCCACACCAGGAGAATACCTTACATTCCAGGTTGTACTAGTTGATTTATAAGCACTGTCTGGGAACCAGTGCCAAATATGGCACTAAGGTTTAGTAGTGTTAAGGCTGCTCTAACTCCATGATCAGGCGCGAGCCACAAATCATTTGACTCAGCACTAAATGCTACTTCAATCTCCTAGAGTTGTCAGAAGGTAACCAGCACAATGTCAATTAGTAAATTACTTTTTATGAAAACATTTTTGAGTTGAGTTCTTTTTTCTAGCATTTTTGAGAAAGGTGTAACAATGTATGCCCGAAGATGCTTGTAAGATATGAGCCAGCTGAAGATTTTTAGAGCAGTTTTACCTTCCCTTCAGACTCTACTTACTTTATCGCTTCAATGTTCTCTTGCTGGTTCTGCCTATCTAACTTCCTCCTCTCCTCTCCGGTATCTTTCCACCCAACCTCTTACTATCTTTGGGTGGTTTTGCTTTCTTCTATCCTCCTCTCATCATTACTCCTCTCTCCACTCTGCTCATGTTCCCTTGCTGATTCTGCCTCGGTTATATCCACACATCTTATCCATTCACTCCCCTTCAACGCTCATCTCTCCCCCAGCCTCATAACTTCTTTCCTTGCTCTGCTTCATTTACATCTATCTCTCCTCTCCCATCCTTGACGGAGCATCTTATCTTTCCTTATTGATTCTGGCCCTCTTTAATCCACCTCCCCCTCAATGCTGTGCTCTTCTCTTTAATCCACCCCCCCCTCAATGCTGTGCTCTTTTCTAATCTCATACTCTAACCTTACCTTCTGTATTCTGTCCCTCTTACATCCATCTCTCATATGCCCCAGGATTGTCATGTTTCCTACTGGTTCTTTCTCTTATATACACAGAAGAGCTACTGGAAGAATATAAGCTCCCCTCGATAGCGACACTGGCATCCACGCCTAGATCAGCACACAAATTAGTGGTAAAAAAGGGATACAAAAGCCAAACCTTGAGTAGGGACATTGATGCAGCCTCCAGATATAAAGCATAGCAGATATACTTTAGACACCTTTTCTAGCTTAAGGCAACCTTACCTTGATTTTAATTTGTGGCCTCAGAACAAGGCCATGTTTCTGAGATTCAGTTTTTTTTATCTTCCTTCTAAGGCTTTTGATGGTTCATGGAAACTAGGAGGCAGCACGGACAGGTCAGGTAGGAAATGCAAGTTAGCTGAAGAGTTCAATCAACATAGAATGTGCCTATATCCAGCTATACTAGATATGCTCAAAACATATTTAAAGCCAATGTTTACTGCTGAGGGCATGAGAACAATACCAGAGGGTGGTTCTGTAAAAGTGGTGGGAAACCTTGTGAAGTTTGTGAGGCAGAAGGTTAAGTCTGGGAAAAAAACATAACTTAGTGTTTCTTTTTTTAAATGCGTCAATTTTTAATGGTGCTTTTTAATCAGTATTTAGTGGTGTATTTTGTGTAACGTAATTCTTGTATATAGTTTTATGTACATTTTAAACAATAAAGCATTCTCTCTCCTTAATGCTTTAAACTTCACTTCATCTCTCTGCCTGACTCTTAGAGTACCCATTGATTCTGCCCCTCTGACATGCACCTCTCACTAGTCCTTCTCTCTCTTACATCCATCTCCCTCTTCCATGCTCTACACTTCACTTCATCCTTCCCGACTCTGACTTTTCTCACTGATTCTGCTCCTTGATCACCCCCCTCTCTCCTCCCTTTTGCACACTTAATGACTCATCTCTCTGCAAACTCTAATCTTTTCTCACTGGTTCTGTCCCTGTAACAGCTACTTCTCCCGTGCGTCCCTACACAGCATCTTACCTGCTATTGGTGATTCTGTCCTCTTACATCCACCTCTCACCCTTCCCTCTACCCGCTACTTAAGTTCTCCTCATGATTCTGCTTCTTTTATATCTGCTGCGCCCATTCATGAATTATCTTGCACCTTTTACCTTTCCCTGCAGCCTCAACTTATTTTCGCAGGTTCTTCACTCTTTAGATCCACATCTTCCCTCCATGCTCTACTCATCATGTTTCATCTCTCTCTCACCTCTACCCTCCTCTTACTGAATCTGACCCTATGACATTTACCTCTCCTCTCCATGTGCCGATCTTCGCCACTTTTCTCTCTAATCTCTTATCTTGTTTTGTTTGTTCTCCTCCTTCACATCCACCTCTACCCTTCCACCGTCCCACTCTCCCCAATTCTTTTACCAGTTACGGCTGGTGCCTGAGGGCGCTTGAGCATCGCTGCAAAGTATCGACGAGCACAAAAAGAAGCTACTTGAAAATCTTTGAAAGGCAAAAAGTATAAACACCTAAACAGCCAGTTTGCAGGTTTACTTTCACCAGTGCTACGCTCCTTCTGCACCCTTCACACAAGCCAAAGAGAACCCGCTTGTGCTCCCTGAAACACACCCCTGTGAAATATAGGAGTATGCTTGGGTGGTGATGCATTTGTAGCCATGCCGCTCAAAGCCCTGTCAGAAGCCATGATAGAATGGGGCTGTAGAAGGGTCAGCCCCTGATCCTATCCTGTCTTCTGATAGGGCTGTCAGCAAGCTCATGTGCAGAGACACAGACTCTAGGACTAAGTGAACCAGAAGAGAAGAGCTGGTATGTAGAAACCTGTCCCGTACCAGTTGGTAAGTTGGACTACCCACTGCTCGTGGTTTCCTCTGTCCGTTTTGCTCTCCACTGGCCAGGTATTTGTTCCCACACTAAAGCCTTGGTATTCTGTGAAGGTGGTCACACATTGTATCAGCTTTCTTAGCTTACGATCACACTGTTTGAAAAATCTTTGAGCCGGGAATCACCTATGATCATGTGGTGTCAACATTCCTGAAAAGACTGTCACAGCATTTTATCTTTTTGAGTGTCCAATAACAGTCTTATTGCACATGAAAATAAAGATTTATTCTCTAAGTAGTACAATGATTGTACATTGAGCTTATTTTAAAAGCTAGGACAGTGCATCAGTGTGGTGTGTTGGCACTATTCTCCCATGTACCTCCTGTGCTGCAGTATTTCCTATTTCCCAGTTTCAACATAAACTTATCATTTTCCCAAAACAGTGAGAGCCCTTGGTGTAAATCTGAAATATATTCATTTGATTTAACTATTTTAGAATGGCAATATCTACCCTTGAATAGGAATACATTTAAAGGGGTAGGAATACATCAATTGCAAGGAAAAGTAAATGGAACAATAACTTTTTTATATAGCGTTTATTAGCACACATTTACCCGTCCTAAGCTCTGCAAATATGTTTTGTTGATAGCCAATGAAAACTTGTGACCTGCTGACCATTGCAATTTAAATTTAAATATGATTAACCCCCTACACAAATCCATATTCTAAAGTAAGTTGAAATGTCGAATTCCTGGATGGTTCCACTATCTAACATAGAAAATATACTTTGAGGCCAGACGGAGATAAATGTTAGCATCCTCTTTGGTCAAAGTAATTTTGACCCAGGTATGGCAAAAATAGTTGCAAAGAGAATTTTCACCCGATTTAGCAGTAATGTTTACATTAGGACCCACATGCAAATGCTCTTGCTCTGGTTTTGTCCTCTAGGAAAACAGGAGACATTTCAGGTAGGGTACACATGGAGTTATAATGGTGTACCAAAAAAAAAAGGAGCTTAGAGAGCGGAATGTTGCGCACTAGAGAAAAGTACACAATAAGGAGAGGTGGTTACTGGGGAAGAATGTTGCAGACAGGAAAGTGTATTGAATGAAAAGGTAAAATGGAGCACATGGGAAAGTGGGGATTACAGAAGGAAGAAGGGAAGACAGGAGTGCAATTCATACTGGTTAGAATAGATCACACATGTGGCTTCATGACCACTTTTTATGGAAACTGAGCCACAAATACTACTTTCTGGCTCTTTATAAAATATTCTTGGGGAGGGTGAATCCCCCAAACCAATGTTAAGTGTAAAGATCGCCTGGCACAATACAAATAATTTTATGTTTTATTAGGGACCTCTGAATTTCAAAGTTCACCAGTCTCCCTGCCTCTTACCTTTTTTGCGTGGATTCTGTTCCTCTTATATCGATGTCTTTTGCATGCAATGTCCTTCACCTCATCTCTCCACCACCTTGTTTGCATTGATTCTGCACATTACACCCATCTCTTCTCTTCTCTCAGTCTCCCTTTCCACGAGCCCTTGGCTTTACATGGCCTGAAAAAATGGATGGGTCTCTAAAAGGGGTGTGGACTGTGTAATTAAGGGCGTAGCTTGAACACATAATTACAATTTCTGTGATTCCCATAGTGTTCCATCTGGTACTTTGGTTCCTCTTGGTGCTTTCAATGATTGAATCCAGAAATATAACACAACAACTGGCATACACCTTAAAACAGCCAGGAGTATTAGTTTTGTCAATTGTTGTTAGCTGTTTAAGCTAAAAGAGTCACAACAATAAAATTATCTTACTTTCAACTTGTTGTTTTGAACAATAAATAGCTTCTTCACACACATTTGCATAGACTCACAACTGGAATTTAGGACCATTGCTCTTTGTGCTCTGCAGAGAGGCCATATTTTGAATGATCATGTAATCTGAACACTTTTTTGACCCACAGGCAGGCACAGTGTGAAATTTGTAATGCCTTCAGCCTCAACTCCATAGTGCTCAACTATAGCCTGTTATGAACACCTGGAGGTGACTCAGTACAAGGTTTGCATCATCCAAGAGTAATATGCTGTGAAATGAAATACAGAAACACACATCCTGGAAACAGCTAGAACTCTTGGGGAATGCAAGATTAAGTAAAGCATGTGAAATATGAACAGGAACAAAACCACTGCCATGGATGACCTTAACATCAGGACCGCTGGTATTATGTGGCAGGAGAGGGCTAAATTATGCGGCAGGGTGAGTAAATTATGTGTCAAGAAAAGGCAAATTATGCGGCACATTTTCAAATAGTATTACTTCATTATTTTGCCATTTTTAAACTTGGCGCACCCCTTTAGTACCAATTTGACACCCAAATGTAGCAGTGGGAACAGAAAGTTGACAATTCCAGCTTTTGAAAGGGCCATCCCACATGCGGCAAGACATGTCGCTGCATTTTTTTTTTACTTTTGAACCGTTTGAGATAGAAAGCAATTTTGTTGTGAAAATCTGTAGATTATGCAGCAGATGATGGATTAGTAGCAAATGCATAATTATGCAGAAATTGCTGCCACCCCACAATCGCATAATTCTAGTGGGCCTGCCTAACATGCAGTATAAGACTGGGACAGAAAATAGGCCCGTGTTCCAAAATACAAAGGGCCCCCATTAGTGAGTTAGCTAGAAAAGTGCCCCATTTGCAAACTAGGGCAGTTTTCAACTCGTAAAGACATGCTGTACAAGTTTTTTGTAAGGTATGGAGAACTGCATTGATATGAATTTCTGCACTAATGTTTGCTTTAATATCATGAAAATCAACAGTAAGAACCAGCTCACCTAACAAGAAAGCAGGTCAACAATTAGCCCAAAAACACGGCCTACAAACTGACCTGACAGCAGGGCTTTAAGTGAAGACTTTCAAAGAGGCATGGCGACGTAATTAAGGCTGTGGATTAAAAACATGTAAGCTATATAAATATGGTAATAGCATAGCCTGCGGCTCAACTGGTATTTTGCTGCTTCCTTCATTGCCTCCAGATAAATAATACAACAAGTAATATGATACCTACAACAAGCCAGAACTATTTGCTTTGTCAGTGGTTATTAGATGCATAAAATAAATAGGCAACCTCTACGGCTTCCTTGTATAGAATATTGAAAATGCTCCAGTTCTGACATGAGAAGACTGTGAAAGAACTGTAACGAGTCTCGTTGAAGTTACATTAAAGCAGTGAAGGCTGGCACTGCTGCAGAGTTAAGATTTTTTTTTCACTCTGAGGGTGAGGGCAAAAATGGAGAGCGGGCCGTCTCATTACCTGCTTTTTATAACTTTCATTCATTGTGCAGATACTGGATCAATGATTTTGCAGGCAAAGGTAAGGACATCAGGATAGGGGCCCTTTTCAATATCCATTTACATTCACTACCTGGTCTAAAAGTTGAATGACCCAGCACACTTTAAACCCTACTCCATCCACTTTTAAATGCTGATTCTGCTCAACTGTGTACACCTCTTGTCTCACACCTATCTGCTCCCCCCACACTTTATTCTGTTTGTCTTTCCCCTTTTCTTCGCCTCTCTTCTTCCTTTCCCCTCTTCCTAGGTGAACAGTTTCCATTGTGATGCGCCGCCATTGCCATTCTCTTTTGCTCTGTGCCCAGCAGGATATTCTGCTTTTCATTGATACAGGGGCAGGCGCACTTCACAGACAAGGGCACTTACTTAAAGTTTCTAACTGCTGTCATCAACATGCGGGCCAGCAGGAGAGATTTATTAAAAAAAAGAAAAAATGTAAACTTCTAAGTGGCCCCTGGGCCTCGAAACTCTAGAGCCTTTAGAGACACAAGGCCCCATGGCTGCGGGCAGGCGCGGGGCCCTGGGCAGCTGCCCACGCTGCCCATGTCTAGCGCCGGCTCTGGCAGGGCCCGTACGCGTATGCCATGAATGGACTTTCTTGTCCTAGGTCACAAATGTATAAAGCAGTTAAGAATGTATGCTGCTTTGAAATAGCAAGCCCTCCCCATTCCCTTTTGGCACAAGTTCCTCAAACAGCAGGGACAGAATCATTTTCATGTAGCCTCACAATTAGTGTTGAAGTGCGTACTGCAGAATCTGCCTGTTTATTATCCTAGACTATTGCATGGCTACAGGAGCCAGTATCGGGGACGTTCAGAACACTCCATCAACACAGTTCCTAAAACATGTGGCTAACCTGCCCATTCACTACTCCTGCTGAAGCAGGGCGGAGTCGCAAATGAACAGGCTACTGATGGAAACAAAGACGCCATTTTCAAAGGGGCAGGGGCAATGGGTGGCATAAAGTGCAGCGGCCCCAGACACGGGTCCTGGCACTTATGTTTTTTACCAACTAAGCACTGATCAAACCGGAATAGTTTGCAGCCTCGTCTGGTGTATGAGGCCCTATATAAATGCTTTAATACAATGCATTAACAAGCGAGTGGGAAACCCAATCTACCCTTGGAAGCTTGAGCAAAACAACTAATAGAAGGTAAAGGTGCCTTCAAGGGATTTCATTAGATACTCTCAGTCAAATCTATTCAAAATAATAACTTATTGGTCTAGCCCCGACTGGTGGCTGACTGTTGAACAATCAAAGCATCAGTGTAGTTATTTGAAGCATAAATATACAGCAATTCTCAAACATGGGTATGTCTTCTTTTCAAATGTAAACAGTTTAATGTAAACAGAATTAGCGAGGGTTCATTAGAATACAAGAAAACTCCATGACGAAGGACATACAAATGATAAAACCTACAAATCATAGGCGTGAACATCTATTCCAGATCATAATAGAGGAAATGAATCTGAAAGCAACAGACAACATTTCTTAAAACTCAGCCAATGCTGAAGAAATAGATGTATTTGTCGATGTTTCTGTCTTTTGTGGCAGATTTGTCCATCATTTGTAAACGTAGTCCTCCGTATAAACATAATTTAAAATTACATATATAGCCTTCCATGGCATAATTTATGAAAAAGAACACACAAATAAATCCACTTCCATGGTGTCTCTAATACCACAGCGCCAATTGAACAGTTTTTCTACTGTATAACTCCTACTTCAAAAACACAGTTGCAACAGGTGAAAGCTTCATTCTCTCTCCATCAAACTTGGACAGATGATAGACTGGTCACATCGCGATTGAAACTAGCGACCACAGGAAATGCACATATACTTATTTGTCACTTACTTTTAGATGCTGAAAAGTACTTTTTCAAAAGCTATACCACTTGCAAGACGGTAAATCACAGCTATTGCATTAAAAAAACGAAATGGGACTCTTTTTAGGTCAAAATCTACCAGACAGCACAGCTGTCTGATTTTCTTAAGACATCTTGGGGACATTCAGAAAGCCTCCCTGGGAAGGTATTCCACCCATTTCTTACCTTTGACTTTGTGGTTTGTAACTCACATTTTCTGGCTTTTTATTTGCTGGCTTTATGTTTTTTTTAGGCTGTTCAGGGTGAGTTTGTTCTCCCAAAGAGCAAAGCCTTTTCACACCACCTGCCTATGTACTCTTCCCCCAGTGCTCCCCTCTGTAAACAGGCCTGTAAATCTTGTTCTTATTTTGTACATTTTGGTGTGTATTCAAACACTGAGGTCAAATGTCACGCTCTGTCTTTAGAGGAGCTTAGTACTTTTCTTTTTTCTGACTACAAAGTGAGAGGATTTACATGACAATCTGTCTGGTTAGGGGGTAGGAAAGGTTTTTTTCTAGCACATAATAACATTTAAATGAACTGTGCAAATATTTCAGACTGTTTCAGATTTAAATACCCAAATGGAGCACATTTTTTGATAATTCTGAAGTGTTTTGGAAACAAACACTTTAATATGATCAAAACAAATGATTACACTAGGTGATGCCATTTCCACACATTATTGTTTGTACACTGTATGTTTTTTTTAGTAAAACTGTGTGTCTGTGCAGATGTGATAGTCATTTCAATTGAAAACGTGTTTTCTGTAACAACAGTGTGCTACCACACCATGCATATTTCACTCTACAGCATTCCACTCTACTCTGCACCACTCCACTTTACACCCACTTTATGCCACTGCACTCTGCACCACTGCCCCCTACTCCACTCTGCACAACTCTACTCTATGCCACTGCACTCTATGCTGCTTCACTCTACGCCTCTACTTTGCACCACTGAGTGGAATGAAGTGGCATAGAGTGGAGTGGCACAAGGCAAAGTGGAGTTGTGTAGGAAAGAGGGTAGTGGTATAGAGTAGTGGTGCAGAGTGCATTGGTTTAGAGTGCAGTGTTGCAGAGTGGAGTAGTACAGAGTGAATTTGGTGCATAGTGGAGTGGCCTAGACTGGAGTGGTATAGAGTGCAGTGGCAAAGAATGCAGTGGTGCACACTAGAGTGGAATAGAGTGCACTAACATAGAGCAGAGTGATGCAGAGTAAAGGAGAGAGGCATAGAGTGAAGTGGCGTAGAGTACAGTGTCATAGAGTGCAGTAGTGAAAAGTAGATTAGAGTGGTGTAGAGTTTTATGGCGGAGAGTGCATTGGCTTAGAGTGCAGTCAATGGTGTAGAGTGGTGCAGAGTAGAGTGCAGTGGCATAGAGTAAAATTGCAGAGAATAGAGTAGCATAGAGTAGAGAGGCATTGAGTTCAGTGGCAGAGAGTGCAGTGCTCCAGAGTAGAGTGTTGTTGTGTGCAGTGCTGCAGAGTAGAGTGTAGTAGAGAGTAAAGTGCACTGGTGTAGAGTGCAGTGGCGTATGGTGGTACAGAGTAAAATGACATAGAGTGCAATAGTGTAGAGTAGAGTGTCATAGAGTGCAGTTGCGTAGAGTATAGTGGCGTACAGTGCAGTGGTGGCGAGTAGATTGGCATAGAGTGCATTGGTATAGAGTGTAGTGGTTTTGAGTAAAGTGGTGTAGAGTGCATTGACATTGAGTGCGGTGGTGTAGAGGGAAGTGGCGTGGTGTGAAGTGGGGCAGAGTGCAATAGAGTGGCGTAAACTGCAGTGGCAGAGTAGACTGTTTCTGAGAAGAGTGAAGTGAGATTGAGTGCTGTGGTATGGAGCAGAGTGTTGTAGAGTGCAGTGGTGCAGAGTGGATTAGAGTGGCTTGAAGTGGATTGGCATAGAGTGCAGTGATGTTGAGCTCAGTGGCGTAGATTGCCATAAAGCAGAGTGTAGTGTTGGAGAGTACACTGTTGTGGAGTGAAGTGGTGTATAGTAGAGTGGCATGGAATGCATTGGCAAGGAGTGTAGTGGCGCAAAGTAGAGAGACGTAGAGTGCAGTGACATAGAGTAGAGTGCAGTAACACAGAGTAGAGTGGAGTATTGAGCAGTAGCATAGAATACAGTGGTGCAGTGTAGAATAGAGTGGCATAGAGTGCAGTGATGCAGAGTAGAATAGAGTGGCCTTGATTACAATATAGCGTAGAGTATAGTGGCGTAGAGTGATCTGTTGCAGAGTAGATGGCACAGAGTGCATTGGTTTTGAGTAAATTAGTGTAGAGTACAGCGCCATAGAGTGAAATGGCATAGAATGCCGTATCGCAGAGTAGTGTGGCATAGAGTGGAGTGGTGCAGAGTGGTGTAGAGTGCAGTGGTGAACAGTGCAGTGGTGCATAGTAGAGTAGTGTGGGGTAGCGTGCGTTGGCACAGAGTAGAGTGGAGTGGTGTAGAGAAGAGTGCAGTGACACAGTGTGGAGTGGCATAGTGTGGAGAGGTGCACAGTAGAGTGCAATGGCATGGATAGTGCAGAATAGAGTGGAGTGGAGTAAAGTGGAGTATGCATCTTATGCTACTGGACTGCCATCACAAACAACACATCTTCAATTGAAATTACCATTACATATGCACTCCTATACAGTTTTTGTGTTAAAAGTAAACAGCGCACAAACAATAATTTGTGGAAATGTCATCACCCAATGTATTGATTTGATCGTCAGCAGAGTTCATTTACAGACATTTACATTTTTTGTGTGCTAAAAAAAACTAACATCTGTACAGCCTTCCTCAAGTAGACCTCCACTAGCCAGCATGATTGTCACATAAATTCTCTCACTTTGAAGTCAGAGAAAGAAAAATAAACACCTATCTCATTGCAAGACACAGCCTGAAAATTGACCTCTGTCTTTGAATGCACAGCAAATATGACAAGATAAGAACAAGATTTAAAGACCTGTTTACATAAATCAAGTTTGTGGAAAAATGCAGTAAACAAGGTTGGGCAGTGGGAGGGATGAACTTGAGCTGGACAGTTGGGCAATGGAAAGGATGAACTCAAGCTGGAAAGCCTAAAGCAAATAAAGCCATCAAATAGAACCCATAAAATGTGAGTTACAAACCACAATGTCAGTGGTAAGCTACATGCGGAATGCATTCTTGGTCATCTTTCTGAACATTTCAGTGCTCCGTCCATTATCTCCTTGTGTTTGCTTTATTCGCCCTAAGTTGTCAGGGTATGCCCAGACGTGGCTCCCTTGCTCAATTTGCCACTGGATGCAAGATAGTCTGGCTGATGAGGGGTGGTATCCCGAAACCGGTCCCAGGATGCTTGTTTCTGGTTCAGGGAAGACCTGGCTTGGCAGTTCTGGCTGAACTGTTCCCATGAGGCACAGGGTCAAGACTGATTTGCATATAGCTGGGTCTGAACTGAGGTGGCAAAGTGAGCTAAAGAACAATGATGGATTCAACCCAGATCTGTGACTGGGGGTGAGTGTCTGAAAAGTTTTAGCGCTCCGTCCATCATCTCCTTGTGTTTGCTACTTTCTGAATGCCCTAAGATGTCTTAAGCAAACCAGATAGCTGTACTGTCTGGTAGGCTGTGACATAAAAAGCACTAGGCAGTAAATGACTTCCTGTGGTGCCACTTCCTGTGATGTCTGCCGCATTCGACACGGTCAACCACAAAACTCTACTGAGGCGGCTAACGGAACTCGGGCTGGAAGATCTTGCTTTAAACTGGCTCAAGTCCTATCTGGAAAATAGGCAAAGGCGGTACGACTCCCCCCTTTTTCATCCAATTTTAGAACGGTTGAGCATGGTGTCCCTAAAGGATCTTCTATTAGCCCGATCCTTTTCAACATTTATTTAAGACCTTTGATTCCCATCATTAAATCTTATAACATCAAGCTGGTGAATTATGCTGACGACACGCAGCTCATCTTGTCTCTCGAAGGCAGGGAGTCTGCGTACTTAGTGATTTTCACGAGTGTATGCAGAAGACTGCTAGTTGGCTTATGGATAATTCCCTGCAATTTAACGGTGGGAAAACAGAAATTCTGCACTGCACAGTGAAAAAAGTCCCTCACCCACTTCCAGATGAGTTTTGGCCTATCCAGGCAGACACACCTCCCAAACCAGCAGCTGATGTGCGCAATCTGGGGGTAGTTTTTGACAATAAGCTGAGTATGGAGTAACATGTAAATAAGACAGTTGGCCCTTGGTTCTCCCTTATCAAAGCTTTGTGGAAGATCCTTCCCATGTTGCCTCTATCAGCCAGGCCTTTAGTAGTCAGAAGCGTCATTCTGAGTCGGCTAGACTTCTGTATTGCCCTGCTTCTTGGTGCACCTAATTTTCTCACTAAGAGATTACAAAGAATACAAACAATCGCCGCTAAGTTAACCATAAAGAGGAGATGGAACTACTCTGCATCTGCGGCTCGTACCGATCTTCACTGGCTTCCTCTGGTTCAGAGAATCCAGTTAAAAACTGTGTGCATTGTGTTCAAGGCCCTTCATGGGCTTGGACCCCGGCCTTTGCAGTAAAAAATAGCTTGGTACTCCTCACCACAAATTCTTTGCTCCTAAGCTGCTCACCTGGTCCGCACCACTAGAGCACAAACTTCCGGATTTGGTGGCAGAGCAGTCAGCTGCGCAGCGGCACAGTTGTGGAATAACCTCCCATTTAACATCAGAGAACTAGAGGATTTCGTACAGTTTAGAAAAAAACTTAAAACCCATCTTTTCCCCATGGTGTAGTGTTGAATCACTTGCTGTAGGTAAACTCTGCGTGTGTACTGGAACCGTCGGTCTTTCAGCACCAGGATACCCGTGGGGTGATAGAGCGCTTTATAAATGCTGGATACTTTACATAGGGGCACATAATACTTTACGGAAGGCCAGAAGTAGTACCAACCAAAGTCATAAGGGAACATGCTAAATATGGATTTTTAATATTGTCGTTGATTTCCTGGAAAGGTAAGAAGGTAATAATTCGGCCAAGTACATGTTTTGGTCCTAGTTCTTTGTAAACAACTATCTGAATTTGGTTTTTTGAAAGATTTATACTGCATTTGCACTCTCCGTTCAACAGCTCTTTTTTTGTCATGTCTTTGTAAATTTATTGAATTTCAAATATTTCAACTGCCTGATCTCGAATTAATGTATTTTAGTCGTAATTCTCTCCATCCAGTATTTTGCGCTTGCAAGTGAATTTTCAATGGCCAGTAGCCCTTGTAGAACTCAAAATAGTGTACGAAATAGAATTGAATAATTCAATAGCATTCCTATGTGGTCCATATATGTTACACCGGAACTAGCACTCTGTTTTTTGGTGCCCTTTTAATCCATGCCGTGCTGGTACAGCACCCTCGAAGCACGCCAGGGGTTATTATAGGATCGCTAGTTAGTTACTCGCAAGAAGAAGGTGTTGGACTGAGAATGCATCTAGCTGACTCCTTCTGGCATTGTGCGAGTTAAGTTAGCATTAGCGGCACCATTTTGTATGCAGCCGCCATTTTGTACTATGATCGAACATAAGCCTCTGTCTTATAATGTTTGCCTCAGCAGAAAGCAGCATGTATTGTTTCTCTTTATCTCATTCAAGGTTGAGCTTCACTGCATTAATGAATAGGCAATTCTGTTTCTTCCTGCCTTTCCTCTGAAGTAAGCCTTGCTCCCACCTCAGAGAGACGAGCACGGGCAGAGTAACCTTGAAACTAAGATAGCATGTACCCGTTCTCAAGATGGTAGCTTGCTTTTCTGTACCCCCCTTTGCTCGTTAGTGCACTGGCTGGAAAATTCCAGTCTGGGTGGTACTTTCGAGAGGTTGGAAATGTATATTTTGTGCTACTGTGTGGACAGGGGTCAGTACCTCTATAGCATTCTAAAGAGTCTGGTCAAATTGGACTCCGCTCAAGTGTATTGCTAATAAACAACTTTGGTTAGTATTCTCTACTGTCTGAACAACTCTTCATTTGGATGGAAGGCTGAGAGGTGGTCACGAGTGATCCGGGTGGCCCTAATCAGGTCACTTCTTTCAGTTGGCACCGAACAGGAGCTCCATCGGGTGACCCATCTTCGCCTGCAGACGGGTGGGGAGGACAGGGCCACATTGGGTCGGATGGGCGGATCGGGTATCCCTGTACGAGAGAGCCCAGAACTCGCAGCTGCCCGCCTGTCTGACCGGGCGGTGCCTCACTCACTGGTCATCCCGACTGGGGTCCTGAAAGGCAAAACCCTTGGATCTGACCTTTTGGTCTGAAGAGTCGGGAGCATAGTTCCCTCTAACGTGCGCGGGTGTGCGCGCGCCCACAGGGCTTTCCACCAGCGCGCACACACACTTCCAAAGCGCGCAGGTCACAAAGAGCCCGTTCCTGAAACCACATACCTAAAGACATGATGCGGAATGGTAATAAAACTGTCACTTTCTTTGTGAAGTGCTAGGAGCAGTGGCAGCATGTTTAAAAAGACAGACGGAAAAGCAGCTGTTACGGGCACAAAAGATATGATGCACCCTCCCTGTCCAGAGGCTGCTGCAGCCCGGGCTATAGGTGGGGGTCCCTCAATCAAGTAGCCACTAATGACCGCGTGAATGCTTGTAAATACCCTCCCCTCCTCCCCTCTTGGTAGCGTCGAATCGTCACGTGTAAGAAATCGGCCTGATAAGGATCAGGGTATAGGTGCGCCGCCTTTAGTCAGACTTCATTGAAGGACGCTGATGCAAGGCACGGTCAGTGTGCGTCTGAGAATGGAGGCTCCGGCGTCTCATCTGGTGTCTGCTGGGCCTTTAAAGTTGATTTAGCTTGGCTCACATTGGTGGGAATGCAGCGCTAGAGGCCGGAGTAGAAAAGCAGACAGCTTGGCTTTGATGCCCCCATGAGCCTTTCCCTCGACTTCAGGCAGTCCTGGAAACACGTATCAGCAGCAGGTGACCCCAAACACACCTGCAGTGCACCCCTGAACCTCGTGCGCCTCTCGTTACAGTCTCACAGGACATTTTAAAGCTGTTGCGTGGTTAAGAAAAAAGAAAATAATCATCAAACAAGCCTGCTCTCCGCATTTATCCCTTTTCGTCTACTGTTAACGTCCTGGGCAATGAGTTGTATTTATCCCTGACAGATATTTATTTATTTAAGGGGTGATCTTGCGTAGTACCTGAAATAAAAAGACTCGGGCGAATCTTTCTCTCTGCGCCTTGAGGCACGCCACCCAAGAAATAAACCCCATACATCGCCCCTCAAGCACGAGCTGGAGCCTCCGCCCTGCATGCTCTTTGTTAATTATTGTTAAATAACCGAGCACCGTGCATCAGTTTACAATTACAAAGGTCAAGAGGAAAGAGGGGAGGATACTATTAAAAGGAAACAATCCTACAATATAACTAGAGCTGGAGTGGGCGATGAATGATAAAGCGGGCCCTTTACACCTCCCACCTTCCCCTGAGATTTCACAGGGGCTTGTGAAAATTCGGCCATGGGGAGAGAATGTGACATCAGGGAGTCCTTGGGCTGCAGACTTCGGAGTGGAGAACCAAGTTCTAGTGTAGGCGTGGTTTTGACATCCTGGGATTCTGGGCAAACTACGTCATCTTCCAGAGCCTACAAAAATGTGTCATTTTTTAATATAACTCGTGCCATGTTATAACTGCTGGGCCAGGGTTCCTGAGACTGGGCACGGTAGGGCACAGATTGGCTACTCACAGGTGGGTGCAGAGCCGCGAGCAGCTCACAGGCTACTCATTGGAGAAGCCTGCTTTAAAGAGAAATCCCTATTGTGCCAGTTAAGGGAGAGTGTAACAGCAGACTGGATTAGCAGGAAACTGCATTCATCCATAGTCCGAACAAATAGGCAAACAAAATGCCAACATTCACTGTAGCAAACACAGAATGAATCTGTTTCTGTGGAGCAAAACGTCCAAATCTGGAACATTTGATCCTATATTATTTACTCGTGGAACCTTACCTACAGGCATCCGAGTTCTGAATACTGTAGTGAAAGGTACCAATATGTATTGTCCTGATGAGACAGAGAAAGTTCCCCTGCATGGCTCAGGAGAGTGTACACCCCAGCAGCAGGCTGTATCCGCTTGTAAGATGATTATGCACCTGCACAGAGGTCTTTCCATGCTATAGAGTGAAACCCAGAGTAGGTTTGTACTTAGGTGCACATCATGTGTGCTTCCCTTTTAAAGAAAGTGACTCCTGTCACACAGTGCTTGAAATAGAACACTTTTTCTGTTTCTGTTTAAAATTGAAGTGCAGGTACCCATTTACCGGAGCACCTACTTACTTCTGAGAAGTGCTGGTACTCTCCAAGTAAAAGTATTGCACCTCAGCAGAGAAGTGCAGGTACTCTGCCTCTCACAATAAAGAAGTGCAGGTACTCAGTATCTGACAGTACCGACACATTTAAAGCACTGCTATCGCCACATTGAGCTGTAGAGGAGTGACAGGGGTGGCAGAAAAGTTCATATATTTGCAATATCAGCCTTTTTCTCTGCTGCTTGCTTGGTTTCATCGTCTGGTTGAATTCTGCTCAAATTTCTAACAAGAGCAATATACTGTGTACAAGTTCCATGAAGCCACCTCAAGTACCCAATATATATCCGGACCCACAGGGCCAGTCACTCATGGGGGGATATGGTCCAAGGCAATGAGGCGCGTAGCTTCACCTGTTCTGGTCAAAGCCTGACCTCACTCGCTGCATAATGCAATATCTCCCAACACCATTTCTACCAACCAGTGCCCGTCCAGATTGCAAAAGGCTTCCACATATGAGCCGAATTCTAAAGACAAGGAGAGCTCCAAGAAACTATTTGTACAAAGACGGATAGTAGATAGCTTCCTTGCCATTGGTCAGTCTCTGCTTCAGTTTCTTTGTCCCCATGGCAAAACTGTCTCAAGACCTTATTATATAGAGCTATATGCGAGTGTAATGTACCTGTTTTCGCTCTCGTTGTAAACAGAAGTTTGGAGTGGTAATTGCCATAGATTTATACTGCTGAGCGCAGCACTCGCTTGCATGTCCAGTTGGTTGGCGCACATAGATTTGGTTGCAGTGCACAGGGAGCTTGCACTGCCGCACACAGAGGAAAAAAATTAGAGGGAACATTGGTCGGGAGTGAAGAATAACTTAGTTTGACCTGTGTGCACCAGGTGTGTTTGCTTTGGTTTTTCTTTGTGGCTATGGAGCCATTCTGGTTTGTGTTTGGTACGGTCTGAGGATCATTTTTTGGACAAGCACTTGAATTTGTTTGGATTCTTTATGAACATGGTACCGCTCTTATTTAAATTTGGTGAAGTCTGAAGACCAACTTTGGCAAGATATTTGCAAATATCTGCTCGGCATAAATAGTGAACGCTTTGTTTGGGAAAATGCCCTGCTTGAGTAAATTCTGATGTGTGACTTGTCGCTGTTGTTCTGCTGATGCTTGATGGGAAGAGTCAGTCTGCGCCTCTGGAAGGCACGCCTAATTTTAAAATGTACATGAAGCAAGGCATTGGCCCTATTATGTTTAGTACATTATGGCATAAATATACGAGGGGCAGTTGCAGAGGCCACTTATGGGTACTTTTGATGAATAAAAGCATAATTTCCTGCAGGATAAATTATTTGCGAAGAGAAATAGGCAGTCTATGTTTGATTCCCTCAGAACTTGGCAAAAGGAAGCTAAACAGAGACGAATGAAAGCAGAAAAGGAGGCCCCTAAGGGAAGGATGCAGACATGACTCAGAAAGCTGTTGCGTATGATAAGGAAAGGACTGGGAAGAGGATAGAGTGTGCTGATAGGAGGTTTCAATTGCAATGTGAAAAGTCTTGTGTGGTTCGAGGAGAAAATGATGCATTTGTGGAGGAGTTGTTAGACACCCAACCTCTGCCACCATACGCCCCGCAGAGAATATACCCTGCTGTACCGCAACCCCAGTCGTCTGTCTCTTCTGCACCTGCTGCTTCTGTTTCTACTGTTACTGACCCAGCTGCTTTGGCCACCGCACTTCCTGCAATTTCTGTGGCTTGACCTTCTGCGCCTGCGATAACTGCTAGCCTCCCTGCTACGCCTATTGTGTCAGCACCACTTCTCTCCCCAACCGTAATGCCCACGAAACAGCCATTGACGACCTTAGTGCCTGTTCCTTCTGTCACTACTCCATCCCTTGTTTTTCATTCCCCAACAGTACTGGGTAGCGGGACACCTGTATGGGAGCGGGGGACGGGGACTGGGCAACTGCTAGGGAGTGACTGGGTGGATATTGATACGATTGGATGTGGGAGATGAGAAGAAAAAGGCAGTAGCCAATCTGGCAGCTCAGTGGGCTCATCATCCCAGCTATAGTACGGAAGATGTGTGGAGTGTGATGAGAGAGTATGAGCCGTTCCTGCAGCAGCATGCCCCTAAGCACATGCCGGCTACACTGATTGCATTGTGGGAGCAGTGCTTCAACGCTGCAGTGCCTCAGATTATTTATGATATCAGGGACAATGTGTATACAGCTGGTATGGCGCCTGAGAGAATAACAGACTTTTTCTGGAGCCTACTTATGTTCTTCTCTAACTTCTCTGTAATCAGAGAAAAATAATTTAAGTTTAATTTCACATGAAAACTGAAGGACCTCCGTGTTGGTGTTTACTGGATCTTGTACCTTTGATGGGACAAATGACAACCCTTTTTGTAAAACTCTTGTCTCCAAATCTTATTAAGAGTATTTAGATAGAATATAGATGGGCATCAACCCATTATTAGTTTCTCTTTTCTGATTAAGATTTTGATCTACCACCTGTAGATTCTCTGTCTTGTTCTGAAGTACCCCTGTTCCTGATTCTGTTGTTGGACTTGAGCTCGCCATCCCCCTCTGAATCCCCTGCCCCTGTTTCCACCTGTGTCTAATAAAGGCAGGGCCCTTGGGTATTGATAATATGGTTGGTATGGTTGATAATAGGGTCCAGATCTCTGGTCAGAATCAGAGGATGAGTCAGAAAAAGTCAAAAACGAAGTCCGTGATCTCCCTCTATACTGCAGATTTAAAGTGCTGGGGTTATTATTTTTAAAGAAATCCTCTTTCAGATAAGGGTATACCAAACCCAATTAGATTTTTTTTAATATCTTCTGCTACTTTAGAGGTTTTCAATTTTACAGCATGGGTTTTAAAGTCCACTAGTGCTTTCTCAATGATCTCTAATAGTGATTTAGCATCCGCTATGGTTGTATCACTCCCAATCTCTACCTCCAATTTTTTAATTTGCTTAAGTTCTTCTTCGCTAATTCTCTAAGCTGTCTGGATGGAAAGCACAATCCAATCTAGCAAGCATTTAGTGCCCACCCCACTAAAATCAAGCAGATATGCTTTACCATTCACAAAACGTACTGGGATATCTTTCACCTGCAATCCAGCAGAGATGGTATTAGTCTTCAAGTATTCTAATAATACTTGCGCATGGCATTGTGTTCTTGTATTTTTCTTTCTCAATTGTATGAGCCGATCTCCTTTATCAGAGCTAAGGTTACCTGCTCCCACTAGACCTCCACCTAATAGAGATGGAATTTGCTTCAGTTTATTTATATCTTCCTCTGAATAACTAACCATATATGGCTCTGTCATTATGTACAACCACACACGTGTAAAAAATATGAACAATATAATGAAAAAAGTAATCATACAATCATTAAACATCAAAGACAAGGAAGCACAGCCTGTGAATTATTTTTGAACATTTATCATATAAGCAAGCTAGGTTATTTGTACTCGTGACTCTCACACTTGACAAAGTGTAATCAATAATATACCAATACACAAGGGGTTTACCCAAATTACCCTCCTATACCTGGGTATAGAACACTATCACATATAAACAAGAATAGGTATGGAGGAATTATTATCTTGTTTTTATTTTATCATAGGGAACATTTAATTACCCTATCCTCAGATTTCAATCCTATACAAATGTATTATCCAAATTATTTCAAAGCACACATATGCTATGGGACCGATCTTTGTGAACAAAAATCATATATAACATTAAAAAAAACAAGGAGATGCCAAAAATACATCTATAAACAACATAACAACAATTGTGACATCAACTTTACATTGCCAATACCCACTGATATTTATATAACTAGTGGTCACTCAATGATTCTGAGTGATACACTTAGATGTAGTCTTTTGAGCACATAAGGAGAGAAACCTCTTTTCCCTTTATTCTACTGTGCCACAAAACAGTTTGAATCACACTTTTTGTTATTTTTATAGGGACTCCTTGAACAAATGTCGACTCTGATGCATTTCAGCCTTTATATTCTTCTTGGCCTGCTCAGTACAAGGGCAATGGAACCAAGCTAAATAGATCCATAAGATATATGTATATCAATATACACATCTATCCTTATAATTGTAGAGAGCATGCTAGATCACCACACTACTTCAAACACCAGGGGGCCGATTCCGATTCAGTAAAATCCCTTACAAATAGCCGAACGGAGCATATTTCCCATACGAATCGTACCCTTAAACATCCCCGTAGGTTCGATGAAGTACGATTCGGACCCAAAGCAGATCTCTGTACGAATCGTACGAAAGACCATACGACTTAAAAATCCGTACGAATCGCATTCGGAACACCCAGTACGCGACGTCCGTATGGATCGAAGCAGCAATTTCCGACCCAGCAAGTACGATTCGTCTCGTCAACACTCAGTACGACTCTTTTTCTACGGGAGCTCACCACGTCCAGAAAAGGAGATTTCGGCTCGAACCGTGTATGAAACGGACCCCCCGGGGGTACACCCCATGATTGCAGGGGTACGGTGGGTACATCCCATGATTTCAGGGGTATGGTGCGTAGGGGTACGGTGCATACACCCCATGATTGCAGGGGTACGGTGCATAGGGGTACGGTGCGTACACCCCATGATTGCAGGGGTACGGTGCATAGGAGTACGGTGCATACACCACATGATTGCAGGGGTACGTACACCTCATGATTGCAGGGGTACGGTGCATAGGGGTATGGTGCGTACACCCCATGATTGCAGGGGTACGTACACCCCATGATTGCAGGGGTACGGTGCGTAGAGGTACAGTGCGTACACCCCATGATTGCAGGGGTATGGTGCATAGGGGTATGGTGCGTACACCCCATGATTGCAGGGGTACTATGCGTAGGGGTACGTTGCGTACACCCCATGATTGTAGGGGTACGGTGCGTATGTGATTGTGTGGCTCTCCGTACGAATCGCTCATACGCAATGTTTTCCGTACGAATCGCGTTCTCATTCCCCGGTCCGGATCGTACTTGTCGGATAGTACAGCATGTTTACGATTCGTACGGTTCACTGTGAGGGTCCGTGTCATACAGATTTTCCTTTGCTTCTCGTACGGTTCGCGATTCTGTCGTATATTTTTCAAACAAATTGTACTACGCGATTTGGACGGAATTGTACGAGTCATACGGAAAGGGCTATGGATTCGATTCGGTCGTACGATTGGTTTACCGAATCAGAATCGGCCCCTAGGTGTGACACCACGTAAACTAAAAAGTGAAAAAGCGAGTGATAAAAAACAAAAAATCTCAAAATTTGTAGAAAAATAATTAGAAAAATGCGTAGAAAAATATGTGCAAATAACCAGTGTGAGGTTAGTAATCACAGTGATGGCTACCAGTTAACACCAATGTAAGTTTAAAAACATAGCACAATATGTGCACTCATTCCAGCCATATCTAGTGAACTACATTAGAGAGAGTGTTAAAAAAGGCGACAAACACCACTCACATTTGCTATCTTGTCTAGGTCATGCGATGCGCAACCACTGAATTCTAGAGTCACGGGTTATACCTAAACCTGAGGAGCCTGGAAAAAAGCAAGCAATGCACACTAATTATATCATCCGTAGAGGCATAAATGCATTATAAGTCATATGAATCTGTGTCAAAAAAACATACTGAATCGGCACCTACCTCTCTCATTATCGGGAGCTGCAAAAATGCTGTCCCTCTTATTCCTAATCTGGACACCACTATTCCTAAAAATGAAATAAAGACAACAAAGCTGTCTGTCACTCGACTTGTCAATGAACAGCGCACGCTGCGCAACCAAGTCTGTGTGAGCCTAAAAACACTCTTCTCACCTTTGTGTGCCGCGATAAATCGAAATGTCAATTTCCTCGGTCCTCCACCACAACGGTTGGCATTCAGTGTGTGCCACACGGAATTGCTAATATTGCAATGCTTTATGGGCTGGACAGTGTCTCAGCGGCGTGAGTACGTAGCGCCGAGAATAAACACTAATGACAGACTAAATCTGATCTCTACTATCGCCTCTGCTCCATACACATCCAATAGTGGCCGAAAAACTTTTTTTCTTCAAAAAACATACTTAACCTAATATTGAAATGATAATTCCAATTCAAGAGAAAAATATATCTCTAATTTTCCATATCAAGCAAACCGGGAGTGCAAGTCTGCGCAAGTTATGTGTAGTATTCCGCCCTGGGATAAACGCAGACTGATCTGGGTAGACCAGTCGGATCATGTATGGCAATAGACATGCCGCTAATACACCAATTAATATTTTCTTGTCTATATTCAGGAGAGAGATGGGCCTATAGGAACTTGGGGAAAGGGGATCCCTGTCCGGCTTGAGAATCATGGAGACCAACGCCTCCATCATGGTACTGGGAAGTGTCTCCCTGGCTAGAGCTTCAGTATATACCTCAAGGAGATGATCTATCAGCTGCGGGGCAAACGACTTATAAAATTCAGCTGAGAGACCGTTGCTCCTGGGAGATTTCCCGGGCTTGAGCTGTTTAATGGGGGTTAGTATTTCTTCCCTAGTAAGTGGCGCCAGAGGGCTTCCGCCTCATCCTCCCCAAGGGTGAGAAGCATTATGTCTTTGAAGAAGTCCTGAAATGTGATAGGGCTAGTCTGGGCAATAGTTGAGCAAGTCTGACACAGGTGGGTCGCAAATTCTTTAATAATCACGTCCTGCAGGTACATTTTCCCCAAACTATCACAAAGCTGTACCACTGGTGTACGCTACGCCTCCATACTGATAAGTTCTGCTCATAACGCTCCTGACCTGTCGCCCTCCATATAATGCCTCTGGCTATAGGTAGTGTATTTGTGCTTCTCCAATCACGACGAGGCTTCAAGTAACTCTCCCTTCACCTGCGTCCATGCAGTTCTATCAGTTGGGTTCTGATATAGTGCGGTCTCTAGGGTTCGTAAGCGTTTTTCTAGGGAATCGATAATAGCACTAAGCTGATGGTGGATCACATAGGTGGTCTTCATACAAACCCCCTGCTAACAACCTTCATGGCCTCCCACTCGTGGCAGTGGACCCCCAATTTTCCCCAAAATAATTTTGAAGGGTCTCTGTAACAGTTTGTATGTATGAGGGCCTCAGCTCAAAGCCGCCATAGTGAAATGGGTGGTCGCACCGGTACAGAGGGCAGTGACAGCAACAAAGGCGCATGGTCAGATAGGTATTGCGGCAAATAAGAGATGATCTGTGTCCCAGCTGAGAGACCTGGAGTAAGTCAACAATAATCAATCCGCGAAAAGCTGTTGGCTGCCGGAGTGAATCTATAAAACTGGTTACCACTGCTTCAGTTAACAATGCCTTATTCCAACTGAACCGTTTTATGTTTGAATATGGGTGATGGTATGTTACATATGGATATGACCTGTTAAAACAGCAACCTACTGTGACAAATCAGGGTAAAGTTATCCATATACAGTTTTAAGGATTTTACTTTTTTTTAAACAATTGACAACTACAAAAACCAAGCATTTGCAATGCAATTGGTCTCACCTTTGGGTCCTTATAAGTATTTAGCCATGCACCACTTTATCATGGGTGCTGCAATATCTACTGTTTGCAGATTTTTTTCGGACATCTAAATCTGCAAACAGTAGATATTGCAGCACCCAGGATAAAATTCTACATGGCTAAATACTTATAAGGTCCTAAAGGCGATTTAGATAGTGGCACTGCCAGGGGCAGCAGGTCTGCCCTGTGAGGAAAAAGGTGCAACCTTGTCTTCTACATTTCTGCACTGTTGGCAGATATCCAACAAGCCCAGACTAAAACGATACTAGGTCAATATTCCGTACTGACAGTGGTGCAGAGAAGACGCTGTTGGAAGGGGCGTTCCTGAAGGGCGCCACCCCACCTAAGGGGTGTGGCGCCGTTAGTGGCAACAAAGGGCCAGACAGTGTAGGGATCCCTTTCGGGTCGTGTGACCCGGAAGGGGATACCAACCCTTAGACCGGAAGTGCGTCAGGAAAAGGCAGGCTGACCCCGGAGGTAATTAACACTTGCGCGAGGTTTGAAAAGGCAGTGAGGCAGCAGCCGTGCCCTCTTTTGTCCACTCTCCTGCTTGAGGTCAGAGGTCGCATCGGAAGTACCAGCTCGGACCGCGTGCGGCATCGGCGGACGTGGATAACGTTCAGGCGACTCTAGGGCAGGTGAGCAGGCCTCACAGTGTACATTTTTTTTGGGGGGAAAGATATTTTCGTGCGATTGTGGGCATATGGTTTCCACAGGAGGGATCGTCCAAGGGGGCGCCGCGTGCAAGTGCTGGTGTGCGTGCAAGCATAAGGGTGGTTGCAGCGATCAGGGGGTTGGTCTCGAGCGGTGTGAGTCGCGCAATGGTGCTGTGTATCATGGGCATGTGTGAGCAACGCATGGTATGGTGCAAGGCAGTCACGGTTTGCGTGCGGTAGTTACCTGGCCGAGAATGTTTATCACATGGAAGTACGGGCACTCTTGGGCCGTAAGTACGATTCTTACTGGATCGCTGGCAGTATGGAGCAACGTTTTTTATGCCTGTGCCCGTAATTTGAGCCGAAGGATAGTTGCGAAGTGCTCGCCGTTAAGGACGAAGTCTGGGGGGCTGAGCATGCGCACAGGAATGATCCCGGTTGATTGTGAGCGTTTCTTAGAGGGACGCGGCTAAGCTCGAACATATGTATAAATATCGGCGATTGTTATACAGTAAGGAACGAGGGGGTTAGATTGGCCCTTAAACATGTTTACGGTAAAACAAGAATAGAACCAGCGCAAAGTGCAAGAGAAATGTGGGGCAGTCACGTGGTTAACTTGCGAGCACCATCAGTCATTTATTTAGACAAATGAGAATCGGACAAAGTATGATTAGTGAAGGAGGTGCAAGCGCGCAGGTCTGACTGACAGTGGTGCAGGGAAGACGCTGTTGGTAGTGGCGTTCCTTGTTGGCGCTATTTCAGAAAGCACATCCTGTTGGTGGTCACATCATTCATCATTATTCGCCTGTATGGGTGATCCCCCCTCCCCCAAAACAGAGGTCAAGAGCCTAGGAGTGTGGCTTGAGACAGATCTCACCTTTAGGACTCAGGCTAGGAAAACTGCCGGCATCTGCTATGGGCTTCTAAAATCATGCAGAAAGGTACTTCCCTTACTACCATTCAAGTCCCGCCTCCTGCTAATCCAAGGTCTAGTGCTAGCAAGGCTAGACTACAGCAACGCCATCTACCTCGGCGCACCGGAAGCCACCTACCAGATCTTACAAAAAACCCAAAATGCCGCAGCCCGCCTGCTCACAAACACCCCATCAAGAACATCGGCCAAACCAGCGTTGAAAAAGCTTCATTGGCTCCCCGTGAGGGAAAGAGTCGCATTCAAGGCCCTCTGCCTGGCCCACAAGACCCTGCACAACGCTGGCCCCCCCATTCTGAGCACATGGATCACCCCATACAGACCACCGAGAGCGCTCCGGTCTGAACAGGGAAACCTTATTGTGGTCCCGAGGGTGAAGAAAACCCGCTTTGGCGGCCGCAGATTCTCGGTGAACACGGCCAGAAAATGGAACGCACTTCCCCCGAACCTTAGAGCGGAACCAAACCTTCTAAGATTTAGGAAATCCCTCAAAACCCTCCTCTTTCCTTGATCTACTTGAAGTCTTCCTTGCCCCCCCCTTGAGGAGTACGAGGTTTTAGCGCTGGGATACTTAAGGGTGACTATGCGCTCTATAAAAACCTATAAATAAATAAAAATAAATAAATAAATCATGAGGTTTTGCTGTACCCAAGGCTGAGGAAGCATTTGTGACTGTGATATTCAAGCTGGTAATGAGTGCACGCTAATTGTAAAGTTGAGTAATAGGAAACAGATGTGCTGCACAGCCGGCATCAGCAGTAGGCAGACAAAACAATAACCTCCTTCATCAACCCTATGGAGGAAGAGAGTCACATGCATTCCTAAAACCCTGAGCACTGACCCTTTTGGAGCGCTTTTGAGTCCCTCAGCAGATGTAGTAGTAAATAATTAGAAATTGCATTTCTATGTTATGCTTGGAGACATGAGAACAGTTAACATACAGACTTGTTGCTCCATAGCGCTGTCATAGCTGCAATTTAATATACTCAGCTTTCACAATACTTTATCAGCTTTAGAAAGATGACAGGCTGCGTTTCCACAGCAACATTCAACCTTGCTGTTTTTACACAGAGCTCCACATCAGATGCATTAACCAGCTGAGCTATCTCAATGACATCCACATACCAGGGGTGGTGGGTGACATTTGAAAGTGGTGGGGCGCAAAGTGATTTGCATACAGCACCGTAGCGAGCGAGCGCAGCGAGCGAGCCCGAACCCCAAAAGGGGGCTTTGGGGGGATAACCGCCCCAAGAAAATTTCGAAAAAAAGGAAGAAATATCGTGCATTTTCAAGCAAATTTGAGAAAGCAGGAAGGTTAATAAACCAATTGTGAAAGTGCAGTTATTACATTAATAGATGGCATAACATAGGTAGCTGCTAATTCAGTATAACCACAGAGCTTCATACATTCCGTCCTATTATGCTCAGGTGCTGAATTCAGACTATAAGACTTTCATGGAAATCTCAGCTCTAAGAGTAGAAGAAGTTGCACAGCAGTTCTAGGGTAATCCAACAAAGACTGTGTGAAAACATCATAACACTCCAATTCTTTCCTTGCAGTTTGCATGCAGCTCTTAGATGACTGTTAATAGCTCGCTGTTGTTGTATGTTAGGATTTTAACATACAAACTGCAAGTAACAAAACAGTGACTCACCACTGACCTATTTACATCATATGCATTTAGTGATCTGCATCAGGTAAATGTTCTTTGCAGCAGGCACATTAACCTCCTGCGCTGCCACCTGCTGCTATTTCACTGCTTGGACCACAACTTGTGAAATGCAATAATAAAATTAAGTTCATGTTTTTTTAACTTGTAAGCAGTCAAAGGTTCAACAGCCCAGTAGGTTACAGGAAAAGATTTAGCCTGATTGCTCTATATAAAACTCTGAGGGAAAAATAAAGCTAACAGCTAGGCCTCTTACTATGAAGAGTATTGTAAAGGGTGGGAATAGGCCCAGATTTCAAACCTTAGCACTATGGGCTATCAAACCCTGGTATCCAGAATATTGTTAAAAGTGGTGCCCTTCTCCGTCATTACACACGCAATGGGGCACCAGCCAGAGATGTCCCTTCTCCCCTCCTCCTTTGTGTCCTAATGATACACCTTAGAGATGACAGAGAGCTGACAGGCCTCCACTTTGCGAGAGATCACAAAGTAATGCTGTTTCCTGAAGACGTACGGCTAATCCTTACCAACCCGGAGGTCTCACTTCGACAACTACAACACCAACTAGGTAAATTCGAAAAGGTGGCAAGCTTTAACGTTAACAAAGCAAAATCCAAAATTCTTAACCTAACTCTCTCAACAGTGGAAGTAGCGAATGAAAATACAAATCCAAGATGGGCAACCAAACATATTGCCTGCATACTTGGTGACAATCCAACATCTACATTACCCCTCTACGCAAGTAACATACTCCCATTGCTGAGGGAAATACAAAGCAGCAGACTTAGGAGACGGTGTACACTCCCAGTGGCCTCGCTTGGATAACATCAATGCATTCAATTTGAGTGTCTTATCTAGACATTTATTTCTATTCTGAGAGGGGCAGAAACTGGGGCTTGAAACTGAATGAAGCAAGAAGTGCCCTGCTGAGAAGTTTTGCTGTGCAAAGATTTCTAAGCCCTGACCTCTGAAGACTGTACCAAGTGAACCTGCAGCCCTGTGGATTACCTTGCTGCCAAAGGACTAAGAGTGGACTCCCTGCAAGCTACAGGTTAACAGAGCTCACCTGAACAGTCCCACAAATAATTCACCAGTGGATTTGTAAGGGTTTCGTTCAAGAACCCTCTTGGAGATTCCAGAACCTTTGATTGTGTGTGAGATACTTTGGGACCCGCAAGCAGACTTGGACCTCCTAGCACAAAACATACATAAATCATGGGGAATTAAAAAACAGGATGAGATTTCCTTAAATAGGCATATGTTAACATATTTTTGTAGTATAACACTAATATGTACTTATGAGTGTAGTGTTTAGTTATACATGGCTGCTTACTTTGCTAAATTGTGACAGGCAGCCATGTATGCATGTTCAAGAGTTAAATAAACACAGAAATATACAATTTTACGGCTTCATTTATTCTCAAAGCACAAAATAAACATTGAAATATATATCAGTTATATAGGCAAAAACAAATATGGATAAATACAGACGGAAATGTTAATAAAATAAATACCATAAAACCAGGAGCCCTGATCATCCATCATGATTAGGGCTCCTGGTTTTATGGTATGGGATACGTCCATACCACGGGGCTGTGTTAAAGCCATTTACACACACAAATTAAAGTCGAAAATAGACAGGCTGAGCCTTGCAGGGAGAGATGTGTGCCTTGCCGGAGTAGAAAAGGCACTTTTGAACGCATTTCCATCTGTTTGCTGAATTAGATATAATTTACGGCAAGGCCTAAACTGAAATGTTCAGATTGGGGTGGACCACCCACCTCGGTAGGAAAAGAGCAGAGACACCCGGAAGAACTTATTGAAAAAATAGCACAACTGGCAAAGACGGGAAACAGCTATGTAAGAGTCTAGCCTGCACTCCTTTGTTTTTACCAAATGTTTCACTTTTTCATGAAAAATTAACGTTGTGTTTTGGGAGCTACCCAGTGGGTCAGTTGAGCCCACAACTGTAGATAAACTGCTATTTGAAGGCCTAGTGTAAACTAGGTCTGAACCGGGAGCTCTCGCTTCGTGTCCCTAAGGTTTCAGAATATTAGAATTCTTTAGTGAAATTCAAACCAATATTTGTTAAATAATTCATTCAACATATGTTTGCAAGGTTTAAAGGCTTATTTAGTAAGCAGTGTTTCAATTCATTATTTCAGAAGTATTTACAAACAGAAAATAACATAGGTCTAGTATCAATTTAGTAATCAAATTGTTGTCCACGAAAAAATACAATAAACAAAACTAATCATTTCCCAATGCATTTCGGGTCTACTCGACCCTTCTTCAGGGGAATTTCAAATGTAGCAACGAATTCTGTACTCAGTGTCAAGCACCTCAGTCCGATTTCAGGCACTGCAAGGTTAATAAAAAACAGTTGTATTCCAGTTGCAAAAAGAGCCATTATGTACATGATCAGATAGAATTAACACTAAATCCCATTGAGTAGTGTGCAATGTAACATGCATGTGTGATATCGTGCTGTTAGTGTGTAGAACAGTAAACCAAGTCGATAGTCCTTCCCAAAAAGGGTGATAAGTTTAAACAATATTAGATGCCCACTGGATTGCCCATTCGAGTGGTATGAGTTTAAAAGACACCCTCGTGACCTAAGGAGTTAACTTAATCTAAAACTTAGTCTAAATCCTCACTGTGTTTTAATGCATGAACTCAGGGAAATCTACCTGTTCAGTGCTCCAAAAAAGTCCTTGAATATGGTTGAATGATACTACAAGGTCCAGGTCAAGGTCTGTGGGGATAATGTACAGATTGCTTAACGTGAATATTAAGCTAACATGATAATTACAAGTGCAGGGTAAAGGATCAAACCGTCTTACCAACAAGGTCGTTAGCTGTGCTAAGAATCAAATGTTTTCTCTGATGGTCTCCCGCTTTGGAATCCAAAGGCTAAAAGGAATTTAATGGCGCCCATTATCTCTACCCTATACAAGTTAATTAACAGCTGTTGGGCTGGCTAGTGTAAACTCTTACCGTTACTCCGTTTTCAAAACGTATCCCAAATCTTTCTCCCTCTGTAGTTGAACCCGTCTCAGTTCACGACCTGGTTTAAGGCAAGTAAAGGAGAAATGATTCCTCCACTCATGACTTCTCTGGTTATTCTGACAAAGCGAACGCCATGAAGGCGCAAGGTGCTCACCTTCATTCTCTAGCGTGTGCCGACCTCTGACTCCTCAATCACTTCCGGCATAAACATCCGGTTAGTTGTTCCTTCCCTTAATCCCGAAGCCTAGCGTAAAACGAATGTCGTGAAGACAGACCCTTCTACTATTTATATTTCTGAATGTGTGAACCCTGATTTAAAGGAGATGAAAAATAAAACAAAAGTGGTGGAAAACAAGACTCGTGCAGAGAGTTGAGAGGATTAAACATCAAATTGTCAAAAGTGGAAATTGTGAAAATTCTACACGTTTCGTTTATGTGGAGGAAATGTTGCGTTAAATAGAAAGATGAAAAAGGAAATCTATATAAAAAATAAAGGCATGCGAGGGGAGTTTTCATGAGAGATAGTGAGGTGTGTCATGGATTACGTGTCCATATGGTCACGATAAAACGTTTGATAGACTGTTATTGATATGAAACGAGGTGGATTATAGTGTCAATCCTGTACAATAATAGTCAAACATGATTACAATGTAAAATACAATCATAATTTCCAGTTGTAAACAGTGCTAATGCATGATGTTATATTCAGTGCTAATGCATAATATTATATGTTACTATTCCTATAGTTTTATAGAAAGCATACCATTTCATACTGATCATTGAGCCCACCTGGTGTCAATGTGCCGAGCATTTTTATCCAAAATGTCTCTCTACGTGCCAAGGCTACATTGTGGTCTACGCCCTTGTGTTTTTCTACCACTTCTAAAATGGTGAATCGAAGTTGAGGTATGGAATGACTGGACTTGGTCCAGTGTGTTGCTAGGCAAGACGTTGTGGACCTGTTCCGTATGGTGCTTTTGTGCTCGATGATTCGAGTTTTGACTTTCCGAGATGTTCTTCCCACGTAGGTTAATCCGCAAGGACATAATATAGCATAGATTACCCCTGTTGTATTACAGTCTCCACTGTATTTCAGTTGTATGGCTTTACCACTATGGGGGTGCTTGAATTCTTTGCCCGTAATTACATTGTTACATTGTCCGCAATTGTAACACTTTCTCATTCCTTTGTAGTTGACTTTAGGATGATTTGAAGGAGATTTCAATATTTCTCTGATGTTTTTTGCTCTTGTGTGTGCTATTATTGGAAGCGTTTTGAATAAGTTGGCAAAATCGGGTTCATTGGCTATGATTTCCCATCGCTTCCTAAGGATCTGTTTTATTCTCTGTGACTGTGTAGAGTGTTTCATCACAAAGACTATACGATCATTAACAGATTTCTCTGTCTTTCTCAATAAGTCATTTCTATCCATCATGGAAACCTTTTGTACTGACGTTTCTAGTACTTTTGTTGGATAACCTCTGGCGATATATCTTTCAACCTGCTCTTCAATCATGTTGTTGCTGTTAGTTGAATCTGAGGATATCCTTTTAATCCTTATGAGTTGAGAGGTAGGTAGGTGATCTTTTAGGTTTTTTGGATGAGCACTTGTGTAGTGTAATGCGTTGTTTACATCAGTGGGTTTACGGTAGATGTTGGTTGTGATACCGTCAGAAGATTTATTAATCTCAATGTCCAGAAACTGTATTTTTTGTTCTTGAATGTTGTGAGTGAATTGTATCCTGGGGTTACACTCATTTAGTTCTCTGATGAGTTCTTCCAGCTCTGTCTTTGTCCCACGCCAGATTATCAAGATGTCGTCGATGAATCGTAGAAACAAAATTAGATTCGCCGTCCATCTGGTGTTTGATAAAATGAATTGTTGCTCAAAGTAAGCCATGAAAGTGTTAGCGTATGCAGGCGCCCCTGTAAAACTCATGGATGTGCCTGTCTTTTGCAAAAAGAATTTTGATTTCCAAGAAAAATAACTGTGATATAAAGAAAAATGTAAAATTTCCTCCACATAAACGAAACATGTAGAATTTTCACAAATTCCACTTTTGACGATTTGATGTTTAATCCTCTCAACTCTCTGCACGAGTCTTGTTTTCCACCACTTTTGTTTTATTTTTTCATCTCCTTTAAATCAGGGTTCACACATTCAGAAATATAAATAGTAGAAGGGTCTGTCTTCACGACATTCGTTTTACGCTAGGCTTCGGGATTTAGGGAAGGAACAACTAACAGGATGTTTATGCCGGAAGTGATTGAGGAGTCAGAGGTCGGCACACGCTAGAGAATGAAGGTGAGCGCCTTGCGCCTTCATGGCGTTCGCTTTGTCAGAATAACCAGAGAAGTCATGAGACGGGTTCAACCACAGAGGGAGAAAGATTTGGGATACGTTTTGAAAATGGAGTAACGGTAAGAGTTTACACTAGCCAGCCCAACAGCTGTTAATTAACTTGTATAGGGTAGAGATAATGGGCGCCATTAAATTCCTTTTAGCCTTTGGATTCCAAAGCGGGAGACCATCAGAGAAAACATTTGATTCTTAGCACAGCTAACGACCTTGTTGGTAAGACGGTTTGATCCTTTACCCTGCACTTGTAATTATCATGTTAGCTTAATATTCACGTTAAGCAATCTGTACATTATCCCCACAGACCTTGACCTGGACCTTGTAGTATCATTCAACCATATTCAAGGACTTTTTTGGAGCGCTGAACAGGTGATTTCCCTGAGTTCATGCATTAAAACACAGCGAGGATTTAGACTAAGTTTTAGATTAAGTTAACTCCTTAGGTCACGAGGGTGTCTTTTAAACTCATACCACTCGAATGGGCAATCCAGTGGGCATCTAATATTGTTTAAACTTATCACCCTTTTTGGGAAGGACTATCGACTTGGTTTACTGTTCTACACACTAACAGCACGATATCACACATGCATGTTATATTGCACACTACTCAATGGGATTTAGTGTTAATTCT
This sequence comes from Lissotriton vulgaris, assembly GCF_964263255.1. Classification (NCBI taxonomy): domain Eukaryota; kingdom Metazoa; phylum Chordata; class Amphibia; order Caudata; family Salamandridae; genus Lissotriton; species Lissotriton vulgaris. Next base: position 1,378,251,365 of record NC_141695.1, read on the forward strand.
ATCTGATCATGTACATAACGGCTCTTTTTGCAACTGGAATACAACTGTTTTTTATTAACCTTGCAGTGCCTGAAATCGGACTGAGGTGCTTGACACTGAGTACAGAATTCGTTGCTACATTTGAAATCCCCTGAAGAAGGGTCGAGTAGACCCGAAATGCATTGGGAAATGATTAGTTTTGTTTATTGTATTTTTTCGTGGACAACAATTTGATTACTAAACTGATACTAGACCTATGTTATTTTCTGTTTGTAAATACTTCTGAAATAATGAATTGAAACAATGCTTACTAAATAAGCCTTTAAACCTTGCAAACATATGTTGAATGAATTATTTAACAAATATTGGTTTGAATTTCACTAAAGAATTCTAATATTCTGAAACCTTAGGGACACGAAGCGAGAGCTCCCGGTTCAGACCTAGTTTACACTAGGCCTTCAAATAGCAAAGACGGGAAACACCCATCGCATCGGGGTCAAAACGCTTTGACATCGCATCGTCGTTCACATCGCATGCTTTTAGTACGCATGCTACGACGGCGCGATGTCATTAACATCGCATGCAATTACAACGCATGCGATCTTAATGGCATATTATAACGCTTTGTTAATGGCAAACTTCGGCAAAGCTTCGCTTTTCCTTGTACAAATGACAGGGCTGATTGTAATAAAAGAGTCTTCCCAAAAAAAAAACGTCAGTCGGTCACATGAAAGTTTGGCACAATTACAACGCATGCAATGTTAATGGCATATTACAACATTGTGTTAATGGCAAACTTCTGCAAAGCTTCGCTTTTCCTTGTACAAATGACAGGGCTGATTGTAATAAAAGAGGCTTGCCAATAAAAAAACGTCACAGTCGGTCACATGAAAGTTCGGCATAGCTCCGCTGAAAAACATTAAAAAAAACGTCAGTCTGTCACATGCCATTAAAAAATGCAGCAGCTATGTAATTATTATTTTATATAGATGGATGAATTCATGAAGGGTACATGTTTGAGTGCTGGGTGGGTGGGTGCGTGTGTGGTGAGTGGGTGGGTGGATGGATGCATGAATGAATAATGGATGGATGCATGTATGGGGGCTGGGGGATGGATGGATGGATGCATGTATGGGTGCTGGGGGATGGATGGATGGATGGATGGGTGTATGGGTGGATGGATGCATGGGTGGGGGGTGGATGGATGGATGCATGGATGGGTGCTGGGTGGGGGGTGGATTGATACATGGACGAATGGATGGATATAAGTGTGGATGGGTGCTGGGGGATGGATGGATGGATGGATGGATGGATGGATGGATGGGTGTATGGGTGGATGGATGCATGGATGGGTGCTGGGTGGGGGGTGGATGAATGCATGGATGGCTGCTGGGTAGGGGGTGGATGGATGCATCGTTATGTCCTAGACAAGTTACAATAGGTACCAGAAGGCTTTTAACTAGAGTCTCATTTTTCAGGTAAAAATTATCCCGAAGCACCTGCAGCTCAACCTGCCTGCTAGGATTACCCTCATGATCCATGTAAACGTGCGCTCAATCCTGTGAGAATGTGGGTTTAGAATGTTTCAGTCTTGGACTCACCCTTTCACTTTTTTCCTTTTAGCAGATAAAGGTGCTGGTTACAGGCGGAGATGTTCATGACTAGCCGATATATTAGCGGGGATTGGAGCACAAGTACCTGGGTCAGAGTAGTGCTTCCAACGCCGAGGGAGGAACAAGAACCACCCTTCTCCTGGATATCCACAGCCACAGCTGGGGCAGCATAATCTGATGGGGAGGTTGAGGACCAAGAAGAGATCAGGCGGTTAACATTGGCCTGCATGGCTAATTCCTTTTCCACAGTAACAATTTCCTCAGTGAGTGCCCCCCACCACTGAAGAAAATTATGAAAGAATAGAGCACTTACCTGGGGCAGACTTCACTGGTGGGCCCTCATTCTCAGAAGACGATTCTGCCAGTGCAACATCTTTCTATTTGCCCATTACACAAGGCCCCCAATGGGCTAGTGAAATGTGCCAACTGAAATAGGATAGGGCCTGTTCCAGTCATGTTCAGGTAGAGACGGGCCCACCCTTAGTGCCGCTGGATGACTCCGGGTCCTTTATGGTGCAGCAGCAATTGTGGAAATAGCAGCAGTAACTGGAATGCAGCAGAGCACCGGCCCCTCCTCCTTGGGTCTGAGCAGGCTGGGACTTAGAGCCCCCTCACTAAAGCCGCGACAGCAGATGTGTAATCATTCAAGAATACATCAAATCGTAAGTCTGGCATCATAACGTTGACAAAAATTCTAGCATTCAAAATAAAAATAAATGTCATTCCTAGGCAGACGCAAACGTTTAGGCTGGGAAAGACCACATTTGTAGATGTGTGATCTAACTATCGATTTATTTTTTTCTACGTTAGATTTATAATTAAGGAGGGGCAGGGCTCAAAGGCTTGGGAATAATCCCTAAACACCTGGCACAAACAACCGGCAAAGACATCCGAGAGCGCATAGGAAAAAAATAAAATAACAAATAAATATCTGCTGCTCGTCCCACTTGGTTCAAATAAATACGTTTAGGTTGTCACAACTGTGTCACGTGCAGGTAAGCGTAAATGATGGGAAATGTGTGTCACGTGAGCAGAACAGGGACGTTACAGTATATATGACATGTGTGTCTCAAGAGGGACTCGTCAATAGAAGTTTTTTTCCTGGTTGTTGAATATGATGCCAGGCTTTCCACGATTCTGAATCAGGGTTGGCTATGAAACTTGCACGAGGTTGGAAAAAGTGCAAAAGATGAAAATGAAGGAGGCGGGGAGATGCGTTTGACGGATGGACGGCTGCTGGAGACCCGGGTTCGAATCCCAGGGTCAGCACTTGAGTAGAAAAAAAAAAAAGTTGTGAGTTGGGGGAAAGTACTTTCCCTGTTTATTCCTGATTTCCCAAAATTGTGTTAGGTGTAAAGAGATGCGGGGCTAAGACCGAGACAAGAGCAGGGCATCGAGCTTACACACTGGTAGCATTTTCGAAGTTTTGACAGGGCGCATTCATGTGTGAGTGTACTAACTACGGCCTCAACAAACCTAACAGGCGCAGGAGTAGCTGTTTGCACAAACATTTCAACATCGAGGTCATGAAGATTCGAAGTATATGGTTATGGTGTTCTTAATTTCCCAAAAGGCAGGTAGTATCACAAATTGGATCCCCGAGCCCACTCAGTCACTCTTAGATGCGCCAAACTAAGCATCAGTCTACTCTCTACGTACACCCCCCGCTGACATAAAACCAACACGCGACGTCTTACTCTTCAGCTGCATCTGTTACCTCAGTAAAGAAGGACTCAGTCTCACCGTCTTCGGCATCTTCGTGGAAACTTTCCACAACTTCTGCCAGCGGCTCCTGCTGCTCCTCTCGCAGCGGCTCCAGGGACGACTGTCACCAGGAGGCTGTGGGGGGGGTCACACACCGGGCCTGGGGGGCTCTCGACGGGGTCTGCTAGCTTCTCTGTCCGGGGTCGCGCCACTCTGCCCTCGCCCACCCACGCGCGGCATCCAATAATGGATGTTGCGTGGTGGACCAGCCAATCCTGGCGCTGCATGCAGCACCAGGATTGGCTAGGGGGGCATGTGTGCACTCGCCCTGGGCAGCCTTTGAAAACCCGGCCCGGCTGAAGCCGCACCCCCGGCCCCTTCTCTATGCCTAAGTGTTTTACTGGCATCTACGCATGCGCGGGCAAGTCTCAGCCCGGGAGTCTCATGCGCGCAGTGCTGGCCTGCTGCAGACTGTCACTCAAGCAGCTGCAGCAGACCAGCAGCACCCGTCCCCCCCACCCCCTGCGCACTCCGACCGCACTATGATCCGTGTCACTCTCGCGCTGCCTGCGCTAAATTAATTATTAGCTTAAGCTTAGCTGCAGACAGTGCCACGGTGTGTCCAGGGCTTAGTGGGGCTACGCCCCTACGCCCCAATGGACGCACCGCTGCTGCCACATACGTGGAACGCATAATTTGCGAGTATGTTAGCTTTTTTGTGGGGTACTTATAAATGCCACCTGGTTGCTGAGCGCTGTTCATGTATGTCTGCAGCTCTCTGAAAAAAACGGCCCTGCCCGGCTTTCCTTTTTTCATTGGGGAAATTATTTGCGTATAAAATGGATTTAGACAAAAGAATGCAAAAGAATGCAGCAGAGAAGGCTTTAGGCAAAAGTATGTAGTTGAACGACTTGTGACCTCTTCAGCAGCCCAGCCCAAAAAAAACAGTGCTAGCTGCAGACTTTTCTGTCAGGAAGGTTTATTGGGTCTCGAGAGTGCTCCTTAAATCCATTTGTGTTTACGTTTTATGTGTGCAGCATCCCTAAACTATTCTGTTTGGCATAAAGGTGCTTAAAATTGGATGTCAAAACCACTGATATGATTTTTGTAAACAGACAAAGTGAAAACTTTGCGAAGGGTTCCTCATTATGGCGAGACCGATTGGTATTGAACACCCCCACCCTTTCCGATCATGAAAATTGCAGATTCTATGAGGTAATAAATTCAGCTTGCTGATATCAAATGTCTCCTGTACCCAATTGTTAGAAACTTGTACTGTGAGGGTTTGCCGAGTACACTGGGCCTCATTTATGAGAAATGATGCATCGCTGCGTGAAAGCAGTGATGCGTCACTTCTCAGTGCACACTCCTTGCAACATTCCTGATGCGTCATATCTAATGTATGACGCATCATGTCGCAAGGAGTTAAAGATACGTCAGTATTTCTGACGTATCTGTAAGCGCAAAAATGACGCATTGCTGGAGTGTGTCACAAAAGTGACGCAACTCCAGCAATGCGTCCTTTCACATGGGGCAAGCCCCATGTGAAAGGGCCTGCGTCAGTCTTCCGCCTGCTGTGAGGCAGGCGCAAGATTTTGACGCAACAACGTCCTAAAAGTGACGCAGCGAAATCTCATAGATTTCACTGCGTCACTTCTACGACCCTTCCTTGCGTCAATACGCCCCCCTTGCATACATTATACCTGGCGGAGGTATAATGTGGCGCAGGGGTTGACAAAGTGACGCATCTACCTAGATGCGTCACTTTGTAAATATGGCGCAACAAGGTGCATTTTTTACGCCACTGGTGCGTCACAAAAAGTGACGCACCAGCAGCGTAAAAGTGACGCGCAGCCTCATGAATGAGGCCCACTGTGTTTTACCACTGGAAGGGTGAGATTTTGATCAATACCTTATCACTATCGATCTAAAACCCCGGTCTGGTCGACTGAACCTTTATTGCCTGTCTTTGAGGAAAGAAAGTGCATCTCTTACCAAGTTAGTTCTCCCAATAAAGGACTCTGCTCAAAGGATCACAAACAACTTCTAGCTTTCAAAGGTTTATTATAAAGTCAAGATAAGTTGCAGATACAAGCATCTCAAAATGAGATTAACCAGATACACAGGCCCAACTACGTACATGTGTTCTCTGAAAGCCCTCAGACGAACAACGGAAATTACCAATACCAGTTCTAAAAACAATAGTGCTATTAGCATAGACACATATTGAAATCTATCGGTCATTACAGGCGGAGGGAAAATACAGGTTAGGCTTTCCCTACCCTGATCTAGATGGTATCCCTACTTAACCAGGTCTCAACCTAACAAAAAGGTGTCAGCAGTGAATGACTCCCGAGGGAAGTCACTCACTCTAAACTCTTGGTGAAAACCTAAAGTCCTCCAGTCATGGCCCCTCTCTGCCTACCCATCCGCTCTCTAAAGGGTCCTCAGGCTTCTGCTCTAACTCCCCCCAGGGGTGCTGTCCCTAATACAAAAATACAACAACATTTAGGACGCCCCTCGTGAGACGCCCCTCACGTGGTGTAGCTTCTGGCTTTTTCCATGATGAGGCCTTGTGGTTAGCGTCGACCTTGCTTCTCAGACTCTTCTCCGGCCCGCTGATACCCCTTAAACATTCCGGAACCCTCCTCCATGTCTGGTCCATTTCATGAACAGGCTTCTATTCATTATTAATAATTGAATACCCCCTTTTCTCTTCCAGACAGACATTTGGAGCCAAATCCCAATTCTCATGGTTTTCCAACCGCGTTGCAACATTCCCCGGCCCAGACTAATATGTGTAAATCAACGTTTAAGGCTTTCCAGCTCTACAACAGTTTTATAATATTCAACTTCTTCTTTAATTGTTAGCATGTTAATACTCTTATTCTACTGATTAAGTAAACACATCTATAAATCAAACCCTACTCATTATTACTAAACATTAGTGCAATCCATATTATGCAATTTAATCGCCTTCCCCCTCCCTCCTAGCTCTGGCCCTGAGGCCTACCACGTTCAACGTTTCCGTATGCCATCTTACATTTTAGCAGCTACACAACATGGATTCAGGAATAATCAAGTTTAATAAGCCTTATTACTTCACACATTTCTGTATTAGTTCCACTTCTATTTAAACTTCTATATTAACTACACATCAGAATATAACTGTGGCTACTATCAGCACTCATGGCATTTCTCTTCATGATTTGTGCTTACTACGTGTAAGTGTGATGCATTTCTACATTTTGGTCAGTTTGCGCTCTCTCAGTTCCCCCCTTTGATGACCTCTCGGGGTCATCACTAAATATTTAAACTGCGGTGATTGCTAGCATAACTCGCTTCTGTGTTTCCAGAGCCCTCAGACTCCGGTACTGACTATCTTGTATGGCAGCCAATCTCTGCAGCTGTTTTCTCTGAGCCCTCGCTGACCTTCTGGCTCTGTTCCATTTAAATACCCTCACCAAACCCCATAACACGATTCCACAGATCAATATTATGATGATAGGTTTTAGTATTTTCCACACAAAGCTTTTGCCTAAGGCGGTGAGCCAGCTTCCAGCTTCACTCATTCCTTGGCCCACCTTTTCCCAGACATTTTCTCTGCTCAGGTCTTCAATCTCCTTGTGAATATCAGTTATATTTCTAATAACTTTCTCAAGGGGCTTCGAATTGTCTGGAATGTAAGTACAACATTCTTGGACCTTCAAAGCCTTACAGACTCCGCCCTCTTTTGCTAATAGGACATCTAACGCAAGGCGGTTTTGAAGAACCATAGCCCTTATCGATTGCATCTCTCCCTCCACTAGCATTAAGGACTGAGCAGTGCTGGCAGACAACCTGTCTACGACTGTTGCTAGTCGTCTAATTTTAACATCATTAAGAGCTAATCCCAGAAGTGGGAACACAGCTCCAAAGACATCTCCAACCATTTCTGCACCCACATCTCTCCTTCCCCTCGATGATGTCTTGCCCTCAATGATCTCTAAGTCTTGGGCATGATATATTTTAGGGAAGATAATTGCCAAGTAACATGAGCCATACCAATTATCAGGTAGCCTCACGTAGGCATTTCTCCCACATACAAAATATACGTTAGGAATCACTTGCATTCCCTTCAGGAAGTCTTTGGTGTAGTACTCCAAATTGAAAGCATGTTCACAGCTAACCTCCCCCACGTATACATTTTCATAATACGTTTTGGCTCTATGAAGACATAACTTTCCCCTCTGCGTTCTATCTAAAGCTATTGGACCACTACTACCCTTTCTCTTGTGTGCCTTTTCTTCTTCGGTCCAATCTGTTTTCCATTGTCCCGATTTCTTCAAAATCTTTTGTCTCCTATTCCGATCATCCACCTGCCCTATAAACTTTTTCTCGACTTCTGACACCTTGCATGTCAGGTTATTTCTGCGGGCATGTGAAGTATCTAAAGTAATCCAAGGAATGAAAAACTTTGCCAACCTATCTTCACTCTTCCAGTAGTCCCATTTATTCATTTGTTTATAATTTGGGACTTCTGGTAACACTGCATCATAATTGGAGAAATAATAGTCAAAACTATCTCTCCCATAAAATATACTAAGCAACAAGCTACATGTAATGCCATATGTCAGCGGGAGGTGATGATATCGAATGCCTTCATCTACAGACGCCGGCAACTGCATGCAGACGTAACAGTCCTTGACCTCCATGGCATCCACGTATTCATACAATAATTTAGCATAAGCATTTGACCTAAAGTCAACTTGGGACTCATCCACGTGTAACCTGCGGGCTTCTGCAGCCAATAACGCTTTCTCGTGTGTGTTTTCCCCTTTCTCACCAGCAATGGTGGGTGTAAGCGCTTCTACAGATGCCACATCAGTTACCTTTGCCTCCTCCTCACGTCCCTTGACATAAGAGACTGTTACCACTAAAGCTATTAGTATTATCACTCCTACTATTAGTGTACCTATTATACATTTCGCTCTGCGGTTCTGGGTACCGGCCTCCATTTCGTCAGATAGTGTGGTTCTCTCTCAACTCAGCACAAAGTTCCTTTCTTTTTCGTTCCTTTACTGTCTCTTTTTCTCCTTTTGTCCTGAGAACCACGCAACTGGAAGCTGACAACCCTTTCCGCCAAAGTTCTTTTTAGTTCAAATACAGACAACCCTAGCCCTTCTCCATCATCTCAGGGAGTGTCCCTAAGAATCTCTGCTTCCTAGGCGCTAGGTAATCTTCTTTTCTTCACGCTTATTTACAAAGTCTTTTAAGCATCCACTATCAGGCGCTCGCCTGCAGCTTCAACAGCAAAATTCAATATTTCCAGACGAAGATTGTGCTCTTCTGCGGCTGATATCTTTGTACCAAAATCGGGGAATTGCAATTCTGTGAGAAACATGTCCTTTATCTTGCTGAGGCGGGGAGGTCGGGGAAGCATAAATGTCAGTGACCCTTCTTGTTCAACTCCGGGTACTAACAGTCGTATCTCCACTGTTACGATGGGCTCAGAACTGGACACCACCACCGCTCGAATCCTCCCTGTCACTGGCTTCGAAGCCATCTGTCGCCAGGTATGTCCACTCAGGGGTGGAGTATCTTCTGTTAGGCACACGCACTCTTCTTGACCTCCTCAACTCCGGTGCTTCAGCGCCCTGAGCACCTTCTTCGGGGTCTGAGTCTTCTGATATCGGAGGAAGGGTTCTCTCCGGAGTTGACCTTAGGCTAGAGCTCCTTCTTTGCGGCCAATCAGCTTCTCCACGTACCCTTCTACTCCGTCTTCTTCTTGTCCTTTCCCGCTCTCTGTCAGACCTGTCAGCGTCTGACTCGTACTCCCAGCTACTTTCCCCTTCAGTAGCGTCGTCTGTCTCGCTGTTGTACTGACCGTCCTCAGCTTGGTCAGATTCGTTCCCTGCTTCCGCTGGCACCTCTACAGCTTGGCTAGCCCCCTCTATGGCTTCTCGGTCCGCAGCTGGACGTCTATCCGAGAGAGGAGCTGTTTCTTCCAGAGGTGCTGGAACTCTCCGCGTGTGCGACGCGTGGATCCAGTTGGGCAGGCTTCCCACCTTCACTGCCGTATTTGTGGTCAGGATGATCTGGAAAGGCCCACGCCAACGAACATCCAGGCAGCTGTTTCTCACGTGCTTTTTCACCAGGACCCAATCCCCAGGAAGCAAGTCGTGACAAGGGTCCTGGCACGATGGTACCTCGGCAGCCTGCACCTGAAGGGACACAGAATGAATGGCGTCAGACAGCCCCTTACAATAGTCCAGGATCATATCATCTGTGATGCTAATCAGTGCAGCAGTTGGGACAGATGGTAACCTCATTGCTCTTCCCATTAACACCTCATGTGGTGACAGCCCCGTTCTTCTGTCTGGGGTACTGCGGAGGCTCATAAGAACCAATGGCAACGCATCAGGCCAACTCAAGGATGTTGATGAACACACCTTTGCAATTCTGGCCTTGATGGTGCCATTTATTTGCTCCACAATTCCTGAAGCTTCTGGTCGATAACTGCAATGTAGTTTTTGGTCTATATTTAAAGCGGCACAAATCATTTTCACAAGCGAGCTGTTGAAATGCGTTCCCCTATCTGATTCCAAAGAGGCCGGCACCCCGAAGCGCGGTATAAGCTCCCTAAGCAGTAACTTAGCCACTGTGAGGGTGTCGCACCTGCGTGTAGGATATGCCTCAACCCATCTGGAGAAAACGCAGACAACCACCAGGATATAACGGAGGCGGCTGCACCTTGGCATTTCGATAAAATCTATCTGCATTCTATTGAATGGACCTCCTGACCTCCCTATGTGGCTTAGTGTAACGGGTGTCTTCTTCCCTACATTCAACTGCTGGCACGTCACACAACGCTGGCACACTGCTTCGGCTGCTACTCTGAACTTGGGGTTGTACCAGGTCTGTCTAAACACTCTCAGCATAGCATCTCTTCCTAAGTGGACAGGACCATGTATGTGTCGGGCCATTGGGCTCACCATCTCATTGGGCAACACTGCTCTGCCATCTGCTGAGACCCAGAAATGGGCCTCACCCACCACACATCCTGCCTTTAGCCATGTTTCTTTTTCACAGTCAGGAGCATTCTCTTGCATCTCCTTCAGTTCGTCCCAAGTATCAACAGTTTCAAAAATCATGGCTAATTCAGTCCTTACATTTATTCCACCCACTTCCACCTCTGTGAAAGAGTATCCTGTTTCCGCACAATACCGTGCGACTTCGTCTGCATATCTATTGCCTTGTGACACGAAGTCCATATTTCTGGTGTGGGCGGTACACTTCACAACTGCGATACCTGCTGGACATTGCAATGCCTCTAACAACAGGCGCACAAACTCTCCATTGCGAATGGGAGAGCCTGAAGAGGTCATGAAACCTCTTTGAGACCACAACTGCCCGTAATCATGAACTACCCCGTAACCATATTGACTGTCAGTGTATATGGTGACTCGAATTTGATTGCTTGCCAGGCAGGCACGCGTCAGGGCAATAATCTCGGCTACCTGAGCGGAGTGTACTCCTTCCAGGCATCCAGCTTCCACTACTCCAGTAATTGTACAAACAGCGTAAGCTGCTCTCAACTGCCCAACTTCGTCTCTTACACATGAGCCATCGACAAAGAAAATTTCATCTGGGTCGGTCAGTGGCTCATCTACGATGTCGGGTCTTGGTTTGGTGCATAGTTCAGTCACATCGAGGCAGTCATGGTCTGTACATTCATCATCATCTTCAATATCGTTTGGAAGTGGCATCAAGGTAGCAGGATTTAAAACAGAGCATCTCCTTAGGGTCACGTTCTCTGCAGCAAGAATGACTTGCTCATAGCGCGTGAGCCTGCTGTTTGTCAGATGCTGTGTTTTGGTCCTGGTCATCAACAGTTCAACAGAGTGGGGCACATGTACCTCTAACGGGTGCCCCATAACAATATTCTCACACCTCTCAATGCTGACACCTGTTGCGGCAACGGATTTGAGACATCCGGGCAACGCTGCGGCTACTGGGTCTAAAGTAGCCGAGAAATAAGCGACTGGTCTACGGGCATTCCCATGGATTTGGACTAACACAGACAGCGCGCATCCCTCTCTCTCGCAGCAGTAGAGCAAGAATGGTTTATCGTAATCCGGCATTCCCAGAGCCGGAGCACGACACAAGTCCTCTCTCAGCTGCAGGAACGCCATCAAACAGTCTTTGTCCCATGGTACCGGATCACTCACTTCCTTGTGCGTCAGTTTTTGCAAGGGCTTTGCTTTCAGTGAAAAGTTTGCAATCCACTGTCGGCAATATCCCACCATTCCTAGGAACATTCTGACTTCTCTCTGTGTTTTAGGCGCATTCATTTTCATGATGGCCTCTATCCTGTCTGGTGACACCTTTCGCTTACCTTTCTCAATTCTGTGTCCCAAGTACTGTACCTCTGTCAGGCAGTACTGTAATTTCCCCGGGGACACCTTATGCCCATTTTCAGCTAGGTGATTTAACAAAGCAATAGAGTCTTCCCTGCAAGCTTCTTCTGTTTCTGACGCCACAAGGAGGTCGTCTATGTACTGGACCAGAACTGACCTCTGGGGCAGCACTAGACTTTCAAGATTTTTCTTTAGGAGCTGGTTGAAGATCGATGGGCTTTCTGTATACCCCTGAGGAATACGACACCATGTTAGGACGCGACCTTCCAGCTTAAATGCGAAAAGAAAATGGCTTTCTTCGTCCAAAGGGATCGAAAAGAAAGCCTGGCAAAGATCAATCACAGTGAACCATTCTGCTTGGAACGGTATCTGAAACAGTATCACTGATGGATTCGGTACCACTGGACAACACGAAACGACTATGTTATTAATCTTTCTGAGGTCCTGCACTATCCGAAATTTCCCATTTGGTTTCTGCAAACCCATAATCGGGGAGTTGCATGGACTACCCACGATTTCCTTCAGTATTCCCTGCTTAATCATGGACTCAATCACGGGTTTTATGCCTGCAATCGTTTCTGGAGTCAATTTATACTGAGGGGTTCTTGGGAACTCAGCATGTGGTTTCACTGCAATTTTCACTGGGTCCACCCCTTTCACCAACCCAATCTCTTCCCCAGTGAAATCCCACACTTCTGGAGCAACTGTCTCCCTCAAATCCCAGGGAAGCTCGTCTACCGTCAGAGTGGGATACAGTTCCACACATATTCTGGAATTCGCGACTTTAAAGTCTGCATCATCATCATTTGTCAGTACCTCCACTCCTTGCGGTGTACAGTATATAGTGCAGTTCAATTTGCACAAAAGGTCTCTTCCTAGCAGACATACAGGACTAGAATCGCAAACCACAAACTGGTGCTCCTCACTGTACTTCCCTATTTTCACCTGCACGGGCTCAGTCAAAGGACTGGTCATTCTCTTGTTAGCGACCCCCACCACTTGTATGGTCTCCCCCGACATGGGCAGGCCTGGAACTGCGGCTGATCTGATCGTGGATCGAGTGGCTCCTGTGTCCACTAGAAATGTCGTGGGGAACCCTGCCACTTCGGCCTCAACATAGGGTCCCCTTTGGTCTACCTCCAGAGCTGCCCCGAGGATGCAGTCATCTCTTTCCACTCTCTGTCCAGTTAGTGGGTCCACATAATAGCATTCCTCTCCTCCTACAAACAGGGGCATCTGTCTATATGTCTTACCCATAGTCCCTACTCTGGGTGCCTGCGGGAACTGGGCTCGGGGAGGAGGCCCCCCTTTGAGCACCTTTCCCTGGTATTGCATTATCCCTCTCGTAGGCGCACTCTGGGTCTCTTCCTCTTCCACCTCTTGGTCTCCTATTTCAACATTATAGGGACACTCGCGTTTCCAATGCCCCACCTCGTTACACTGGTGGCACCTAGTCGTTTTCTTTAAGGTAGCTATATCTATCCTGGGTCTAAAGGTGGAGTTCTCCTCATTGCCCTTGTTCTGGCTGTATTGTTTCCTTCCTCCAGTACCGGTTCCTGGTTGTTGTTGCTGCTGTCCCCCCTTCCCTGCTGCCTGCATCTGTACCACCATCAGTTTCTCCTTTAGTTTCTTAGCCTTAGAATCTATCTCATCACAGCAGTACCTGGCATACCTCAGTATTTCGTCCAGGGGTTTATTTTGCCAACAAATCAAGTGTTGCTGAATCATTAAACTAATATCCGGTCTCAGGCCTAGGACAAATTTGGACACAAATTGCCCTATGTCCCTCGGATCCATGACATCCAGACCGCTATACTGTTTAAACGCCTTCAGCAATCTCTCATAGTATTCGTGTACTGTCTCTTTGGGTTCCTGTCTTGTTCGGTCAATTTTTACCCAATCTATGTCTTGCATTGGCACTTTCTCTTTCAGCCACGTCATTACTCTTTCGAATTTTGCCATCACACTCTCGGACGGCCCATTAGTCCTAGCATCTCTCTCTGGCTCTATGATGGGCCACTCAGCGCTAACCTTGCATGCGGTCCACAAATCTCCTGGCACCACTATGTCAAACAGCGTGTTCAAATCTATCCATAGGACCTTTGAGATTTTTACGAATCTCTCAACTTGCTTATACCACTCCACAGGGTTTTCCCGCAGTTTGGGGAAAGAGGTGGTAAAAGCAGCTAAATCCCCCCTACTCCAAGGGACGTGGACATAGGTCCCATTGGCGACTTCCCTCAAAGGGTACGTCTCTACTCCCTGCTGTCCTCCTGGTGTCATCCCAAGTGTACTTCTCCTAACGGTCCCTCTCTTGGACCACCTCTCTTCCCACTTATCTAGGGCCCTCCATGTCCTTATTCCAGTGATCAGTTCCCTTATGTGTGTTTTCAATCCGATGGTCCTCCTCTCATCTAGATCTCGGTCTGTGTAATGTAGCCTGTGGTTGCCCTGTAACGCTTTGGTTCTTGACAAGTCTACCATATATTTGCCTGCTAGTTCGACTAATTTCTCATGGATTGCTCTCGCCTTTCGAGTTACGTCCTTTGCCATGAACAGAATTTCATCCTGCTCATACATGTCCATTCTTTCTAAGGGCAGGGTACCGTCTACCATGTCATCCAGATCTGACTTTAAGCTGGAGACATCGAGTCTTTTGGCTTTTATTTCTGCTCGCAATAATTCCTTCGAGGGAGGTTGACAGGTGTCTCTCCCATCCCAACTCCGGGCCCTACGTTTGGGTTCTGGAGAGTTGGGGAGTGCTCTCTCTTGTTCCCATCTCTCCAGATCCCATGCTCGGCCATCCGATCTTGGAAGGTGATGGAACACGGGCCTGTTACCCCCCTTCTCACCTTGCCCATTCTCTCCTCTCTTCTCACAGTAAGTCTCTCTGCTACTCTCCCTTCGGTCTCCATTCTCCCTTGGCCTCGTATCACTCAGTATCTGATACGATCCTTCCTGGTTTCCCGTATTCCCTGGGCTGCGCTCATGTCCGTCGTCACAAGGACTATGGTGTGGTCTCATGCAACCCCCACTCTGTTCTCTCCTGCCGGGCACACAGTGGATGCACTTAAAGCTGTCCCTGTACTCCCGAGCCCTCCTGTCTTCTTCATTATGTATCGGGCGAGACACCCCCCCGTTCTCTGGGCCCCCATTTTCCAGGTCGGATCTATCTCCACTCCGGGCCCAATGGGTGAATCTCCTACTGTCCTTCTCCCTCCCGTCCCACTCCGGACTGCTCTCTTCAGCCCCGCAGTGAGTCCGGGCTCTGCTGTCCTGACTTTCCCTTTCAGCTTCTGCCGCTATGATGTTCTTTTGAGCCTCGACTGCCTCATCCCATTTCTTCATGTACTCGTTGAACTCTTGAAAAGATTTCCGTCCTGGTCCCCTCATATCCTCTGGCCATCTAATGTCCCCCAGATCTCCTGTTGTGTGTACTGGGGTGCTCCAATCTCTTGGTATCGGCAACTGACTTGGGGAGTTGATCGTATCTTTCCTTCTTGCCATCTCTGCTCTTTCTCTGTCCCTTCGTACCCGTTCTTCCCCTCTAGCCCTGTCTGGGTCATATACCGACACTATAGGACCTATGGTAACAGGTACCTGTAGTGCATCAGGTAATGCGTAGGATGTGGCACACGCCGTTTCTGGCGCTCTTTGTACCACAAACCTCCCGACCACCTGTTGCACTTGGCTAGGCTGGGACAGTTCTTTCTTTGCAGCGGGATCCCAATCGGAACTGGGAAGCGGCCCATGCTCTCCTGCATTGCCCCCCCCCTTCCCGCCGTTCTCGGCATCTCCCCCTGCTCTGTTATACGGGGGTGGCCTGTCTGTCAATAATCTGTTTATCAGGCTGTCCTCTGTCTCGCTCTCGTCATCCTCTTCTAGGGGGCTTTTGTTCCCGGGCATCTCTAACACTGGATATAATTTATTTACTTCCATGTTATGCACCCTCCATCTTTTAGCATCCTCATCCCACTTGGCATCCTGTACTGCCCTTACCGAACGTTTCACTCTTTCTTGCCGTCTGTTCATGTTCTTTTCATGCGCTGCCCTAATCCATGCATTAAGGGCTTCAAACTGAGTTGGTCTAGGCAAGGGTCTAGTTGCGGTCATAATTGCTTTTAATCTGTGCAACACCTCTAATCTGAACGTCCCGTATTTCGGGAACGTAAGTTCCTCATTTCCATCTGTCATCCTACTCCACTCTGAGATCCACAGAATCGTGTGCAGCCCAACATTTGTCCCCATGAAACGCGCTGGCGTACCCTCCGGCGGGGCTTCTTCCCCTTCATACGATCCCCTGCGCTCTCTTTTAAACAGCGCTCTTAACCATTTAAAACACTTCATAATTATGCGCAAAATTTCCAGCTTGAATACTTTGTTTACTTCCTGATGACAATCCACCAATCCTAGCGCGGCTTTGCTAGCTGGCCTATCGCAGTGCGGTCTTTCACCGGCCGGCCAATCCCAGCGCGGCACTTCCTGACGTCACTAGTCTCCGCTTCGCAGCAGCACCCCTCCTTTCTCAGCTCTCCTCGCGGTCATGCATGCGTCCCATTCATACACCGAAAAATGACTACTTCCGACCAAGCGGTCACTTCCCTCGACTGTACGTCCACAGTCTATCTGTAATTGTCAACCCAACTGACGAGATGTCTATCGTCTCTCTGATAGGTTCTTTACACACACAGTAACTTCCGACCAGCGTCCGTTACTCACGCACTCACTCTTACGTTCCCCCTATCTGGTCCTTCAGGTGATCATTGGTACCTCATGACCCCCTTCACACTGGTTAACAATTACTCTGAGTGTCCGATACACCCGATCCACTTAAGCTCTCCTTGAGCTTAAGATTTCCACCGGTTGCGCGCGCTCACAACCTGTTCCACAGTCTCTCTACAGTCATTCAACTCCGCCAGACATTACAACATAGATACAATACAAAACACCGCAATCTTAACACGCATGACCCTTTATACTCACTCTCGACCGATACTGCTGCTTTTCTGTCTCATGTCATCCGGTCCTTCTTCCGCGGGCGGTTCTTCCGATCATCGATCTCTAGGGGTCTGGGGGTAATCTAACCTGGCCTAGATCACCTTCCTCAAGAAGGCAACCATCCTCTATAGCTACCAACTGGAAGGGTGAGATTTTGATCAATACCTTATCACTATCGATCTAAAACCCCGGTCTGGTCGACTGAACCTTTATTGCCTGTCTTTGAGGAAAGAAAGTGCATCTCTTACCAAGTTAGTTCTCCCAATAAAGGACTCTGCTCAAAGGATCACAAACAACTTCTAGCTTTCAAAGGTTTATTATAAAGTCAAGATAAGTTGCAGATACAAGCATCTCAAAATGAGATTAACCAGATACACAGGCCCAACTACGTACATGTGTTCTCTGAAAGCCCTCAGACGAACAACGGAAATTACCAATACCAGTTCTAAAAACAATAGTGCTATTAGCATAGACACATATTGAAATCTATCGGTCATTACAGGCGGAGGGAAAATACAGGTTAGGCTTTCCCTACCCTGATCTAGATGGTATCCCTACTTAACCAGGTCTCAACCTAACAAAAAGGTGTCAGCAGTGAATGACTCCCGAGGGAAGTCACTCACTCTAAACTCTTGGTGAAAACCTAAAGTCCTCCAGTCATGGCCCCTCTCTGCCTACCCATCCGCTCTCTAAAGGGTCCTCAGGCTTCTGCTCTAACTCCCCCCAGGGGTGCTGTCCCTAATACAAAAATACAACAACATTTAGGACGCCCCTCGTGAGACGCCCCTCACGTGGTGTAGCTTCTGGCTTTTTCCATGATGAGGCCTTGTGGTTAGCGTCGACCTTGCTTCTCAGACTCTTCTCCGGCCCGCTGATACCCCTTAAACATTCCGGAACCCTCCTCCATGTCTGGTCCATTTCATGAACAGGCTTCTATTCATTATTAATAATTGAATACCCCCTTTTCTCTTCCAGACAGACATTTGGAGCCAAATCCCAATTCTCATGGTTTTCCAACCGCGTTGCAACATTCCCCGGCCCAGACTAATATGTGTAAATCAACGTTTAAGGCTTTCCAGCTCTACAACAGTTTTATAATATTCAACTTCTTCTTTAATTGTTAGCATGTTAATACTCTTATTCTACTGATTAAGTAAACACATCTATAAATCAAACCCTACTCATTATTACTAAACATTAGTGCAATCCATATTATGCAATTTAATCGCCTTCCCCCTCCCTCCTAGCTCTGGCCCTGAGGCCTACCACGTTCAACGTTTCCGTATGCCATCTTACATTTTAGCAGCTACACAACATGGATTCAGGAATAATCAAGTTTAATAAGCCTTATTACTTCACACATTTCTGTATTAGTTCCACTTCTATTTAAACTTCTATATTAACTACACATCAGAATATAACTGTGGCTACTATCAGCACTCATGGCATTTCTCTTCATGATTTGTGCTTACTACGTGTAAGTGTGATGCATTTCTACATTTTGGTCAGTTTGCGCTCTCTCACCCTCCTCGATGACGCGTTGGATGCTCCAAGAATGTTGTAATCAGGGTTAAGAATGCAGGTTTGTGTATGCAGAATATATTCTGAAGTTCAGTTTTCATAGCGCTGTATGACGCCAACTGTGTAACAATTAAGTACACCATTGGTGCAGCAGTACCCTTCCATTGTGGTGTGAGAAACCTCATTTAACTGAAAGTTTTCAGCGCGGTGCCAAAGGGATGCACCTGATAAGTCACTGTTGCCTGCCTTCATGTCAAAGAGTGGATTGTGTGTCTGTTCCGCTTCCTTGTCAGGCTGTATAGTGGTATGGTTAACCAGAAACAATGCTGAATTAAACTTCCAAGCTCAGAATTTGTGTGATTACAGCATTCATGTGACTGGCCAAGGAAACAGCCATCGGTGTTCTCCACCCTCGGGCAAGCTGGTTGACGAGTCCTGACTCACGTCTTATTACTGTCGGCTGAAATACAACAAATTAGGTTTTATTGTGGCAGCCAGACGAAAGGGAGGCATGCTTCATGTTAGAAATCGCTGAGTCAACAGAAGCTGAGAGACGAACCGGCACGATCACTGAAAGCAGGCTGGGTGAAAGGAAAGCAGGGCTGGGCTTCCATTCACTGTTAAGCGCTGAACGCGATGTTACAGGCTCTCGTTCTGCTTCTTTACTGAAGACTTCTTAAGAAATGAAAGCGCATCCTATCAAGCGCTGTGGGCACAAGTCCTAACAAGAGGCAGAGACAGACTTTTGGCGCGCATGCGTACAATGTGTACCATCGCATGCATGCAAGAGTCTGGGCAGGTCAGGCAAAATAGAGTGCGAATGCAGCCAGCCAATCAGAGGGAATTTTTTTTTTACAAATGCAATAGGACTCGTATTTACGCGAGACCTATTGCATTGTAAACAAAAATGTGGGCCTCCAAGAAAGCAGGAACGGGAGTGAGTGGGGGGTGGTGGTGGGTAAAGAAGTGACGGACTGCGGGAGGGAACGGGGGAGGCAGGGGAATAAAAGAGTTTTAAAAGTAAAGGGGCCGATAGCTATGGAAGGAGAAAAATGATGACATGGCCATCAGGAGGCGGGATTAAGTTGACAAAAACCAATCAGATTGCAACATTTAGGAATTCGGCCACTATACTGTATACACTATACAGCATCTCTCGACGAGACAGTGCATGCGCTGCCTAGGCGAGAGATAATAATGAAAGAAAGGCTGAGCAACCACAGGAAGTTTCCTGTACCCCAGGAGACCACATACAGAAACAAAGGAATATGGTCTGTGTCAGTAGTTAATGCAAGTTCCCACATCACTGAGCAGATATACGCTGAGATCAACCCCCTCCTGAAGAAATCCTCGGCGGACCCCACCGACCTAAAAAACTACAGACCCATCTCCCTGCTCCCATTCCCAGTGAAAGTCATCGAGAAAGCTATCAACAGCCAACTCGCCACATTCATCGAAGAGCACACCATCCTCGACTCCTCCCAATCCGGCTTCGGAAAGAACCACAGTTCGGAAACCGCCCTCCTTGCCGCAACAGACTACATCCATACCTTACTGGACAAAGGAGAAACAGCAGCCTTCCTCCACCTCAACCTCTCAGCGGCGTTCGACACAGTCTCTCACCGCACCCTAATACGCAGACTCCACGACACAGGGATCCAAGACAAGGCCCTTGACTGGATCCACTCTTTCCTCTCCGGCAGAACACAGAGGGTCAAACTCCCCCCTTTCCACTCAGACCCTACACCTACCACGTGCGGAGTCCCCCAGGGGTCCTCCCTCAGCCCTACGCTCTTCAATGTCTACATGGCTACGCTCACCCCCATCATCAGAACCTACGGACTCAACATTGTGTCATACGTAGATGACACCCAACTCATCCTCTCCCTATCCAACTATCCAAACACCGCCAGACACAACTTTCGAGAAGGCATGGAAGCTGTCGCCAAATGGATGAAAAACAGCTGCCTACAACTAAACACAAACAAAACGGAAGTACTCATCATGGGCCCAAACCCAGACACCTGGAATGACACCTGGTGGCCCCCCGCCCTCAGAAGCCCGCCCACCCCCACGGACCATGCACGCAACCTGGGAATCATCCTGAACTCAGAGCTCAAAGGACTGCCAGATCAACTCCTTCTCGTCCTCCTGCTTCCACACCCTCCACCTCCTAGTAAGACCTTCAAATGGATCCCCCTCAAACACAGAAAGACCATCACTCACGCCCTGGTCACCAGCAGGCTTGACTACGGCAACGCACTCTATGCTGGAATAAACAAAAACCTCACCTGCAAGCTACAGGACATCCAAAACGCCGCCGCAAGACTGGTCCTCAACCTGCCAAGCAACTGCCACATCTCCCACTACCTGCGCACACTCCACTGGCTCCCCATCGAAGCTAGAGTCACCTTCAAGATGCTAACCGACGCTCACAAGGCCCTCCACGACACTGGACCAGCATACTTGAAGAGCTAACTTAAATTCCATGCACCCCAAAGGACCCTATGATCAGACCAGCTCTTCTACACAGGGGTCCCCCGCACCAGAAAGACCAGATTGGGAAGCCGCTCCTTCTGCGCGGCCAGTGCCTGGAATGGCCTTCCGCTCTACCTCAGACAGATAACATCGCTCCCCATCTTCACAAGAAACCTCAAAACCTAGCTCTTCGACAGACCCCCTTCTTGATGGACTGGAACCTGCAAACACCCCCCCCCCCACCACACACACACACACACCCCCAGCGCCTTGAGTAGTCGCGCTTAACAAACACCTGATTTGATTTACTTTGATATAATAACTCATAAAGCAGGACAGAAACCACATTTGCTGTGCTAAATTGCACAAGCACCCAGCCATATGTGCTAAGATCGATTGGCTGCTGCTCTCTTCCCCTGCACTGGCTCTCTCAAAGACTGCTTTACAGAATGCACAGCCTCGCAGAGATAAGTGTACGCTACTTAGGATAAGATTTCTTCTGGAAGCAATGGCATAACTTTCCAGTAAAAATCCCTTTGTCAAGACAAATAAAGAAGAATCTTACACGTTGGATGTGTGCTGTGAACTTAAATTTAAAATTGTCTCCCTGTTAGCTAGCGCCTGCTTCAAGGAGGTGCTAGTTTTTGATGCAAAGCAGTCTGGCTATCATATCAGAATAAGGTTTGCACAAAAAATTATGCGCATATGCACTGTAATGCCCCAGTAATGCTCCCTTGCTGCAAAGCGACGCATTCCCCTGCAAGGTGCTTTCCTCTGCTGGAAAGTAAACATCGCTTTGTTGCTTTGCACTGCTTTGTGTGACTGAATCACTGTGCAATAGCACCAGGTATTAGTAAACCTTAGCACACATTGCTTCTTGGATTTAATTGCCTCTGGTGCACTGAATGTTCTAAACCCTTTCAGAACTCAGATTATTGGATACTAAACTACAGATCATCTCTGCGGTGAAGGCGGAGAGCAAACAAAAACTCTGCCTTCAAACCCAGAATGAAAAAGAAGCATAAAATAATCATACAGCCATACAGGATCGTAAACATGTCTTGTTTATCTGTCCCGCACTACGCCCATTGCGTTTTAAATGGTTAAAACCTATTTGTCTACAATTAGGAATTTTAAATGTAAAAACTTTTTTCCATGCACTTTATTGTCCGCCAAATGAAATGTTCTGTTTCAGAATTTTTAACTTTTTTAAAGGGTTTTTAGATATTTATTAATGATACATAGAGAAGTGTTAGATGATTGTTCGACCAGTGAATATGAAGTGTTTCCTTTTGTTCTGTTTCTTGTGATTTTCATTGTAATTAATATTGTATAATTGTGTGTTTATTTTATGTGGCCCTCATTTGAGAGCCAAAAACATAATAAACTTAAACTTGGAAACTTGGAAGCATAAAATAATCAGTGGATTGTCACTGAAAACTGCACACTGCATTCACCTTCGCACTTGCCCCCACCACCCCTCTTTGCATACACTACACCATCATACTGTGTTCCCATCATGCCAACCCCATATTAACCACAGACACATATCTATCTTGTTGTGGTCATTTGTTGGCCGCAGTTTTATTTTTTGGGATACTAACAGTAAAAATTTAGACATCATTTTGGTGTTTGCTTGTTTCAGTCTCTTGGACCCTTGCCGATCGTTCCTTTGCTTGCCTTTGGTTGGATTTGTGTTCCCCTTGAAAGGGGGAGAGGGGTAGCGTCAGTCCCCGGAGTTTGGGCCTAACTCACTACCTTCCGGTTCCGATTGTGCCGTGCCATCCGGCAGGGGCTGGGCTGCGAGCGCCGTCTCCGTTTTGCTACCCCCCTTTTCCGGTAAGCCACCTCACACAGCCGTGCGGCATCTGAAGGTGAGTGGTCTTATCCTCTGGCCTTCTAGCCAGGTCTCCCAGCCGTGAGGCATCCCCAAGGTTAGTGTTCTTTTCCTGGCACACCGCCCTCCGGTGTGCATGATTACCAACCCTAATCCACGTAGTTCTCCGCCACGCCGAACGGGAGGCTCCCGTCTCCCTTCGGCTCCCCCTCCGACTACTCTGTATACTCGCTACTTGCACCCGGCCAGCACCATAGCTCCCCAGAGATTACTCCAGAACAGGCCCATTCCCTCGCCCGACAGGTGCACGCCGTCTTTGGTGAATAGCTCGGGGCGGCCGGTGTGGATGAGCCCATGCCTGACGAACGCCAGGCCGTTTACCCTGCAAAATGTGCTCACTGCCATGTTCAGTTTCTTGCGGGAGTTGTCCACCGCTTTCTGTGACTCTGCCCCGCGCCAGACTTGCCGGCCGATCACCTCCGACCACACGATCATTGATCCCCGGAATGCCCTGGCTGCCTCCGTCAGGTCTCTCTGCACACTGTGGAGGAGTGCCCGCCTCCCAAGCTGTGCCAAGTCGTTGCCCCCCAGGTGTATTATCAGGACGTCCGGGTGCCAGGCCGCGACAGCCCTCAGCTCCTCGAGTGCCGCTGCGAGCTATTCCCATTTCATTCCCGGCCTGCCGAACCACCGGATGCACTTGTTCGCTGATTCTCCTTTTACCTTGCATCCCCCGTCCCGCCACCAGCTCTGCATTCGGGAGATGAATGAGTGCCCCACCACCCATACCAGGCGCGGTCTCCGTCCTGTTAAAGGAAGGAAACAGTGTCACTCGTTGCGCGGCCCGGTCCCGGTCGCCTGGCCCTGGTCATAGCAACTGTGGTCTCACATATGTCTTGTAGGCCCGTGACCTCCTTCGGCCCACTTCCTTGATGCCTGCTTCGGGCATCCCGAGCATTGCCGCCGTCGTGGCCGCCCCTATCCGGAATGAGTGGGACCCGAAGGCCGCCGGGCGCAGCCCTGTTTTGCCCAGTGCATTGCGCATGACAGACGAGAATTGGAACCTGCTTAGCTGCGTGCCATCCCTGTGCCTGAATAAGGGGCCTTCCCCTGTTGGGCGTACTGCCATGAAAGCCATTAAGCAGCAAACTGCGCAGCAGCCATGGTCCTTGATGCACTGCAATCTAATCTTGATACCTTTGCCTGTTTGGTCAGTCTTTGACCATCTTAGCACGATCTCCACCCCGTTAGCTGTGGGCGTTACGTCCCTTGCCTGTATGCATCTCTCTGCTGCCCCCCACCTTGTGGGGGCTACCAACTCGCTGATGCGGAAGGCCCCAAAGAAGGCGGTGGCGAAGGCTGCCCGAAACAGCGCCAGCTCGAATTGGTCGGAGACTGTTCCCCCTAGGGCGCCAAAAAGCACTTGCAGTCGTGTGAAGTCAATGGGGTGTCTTGTGTCCTTCCTCGGGCCTTCCTTCCTCTTCCACCCCTTCATTGCTGCCTTGATGTAATGGGATGCCACGGGGTTCTGGCCAGTCTCTATCCTTGTGAAATGTGCCACCACAGCTAAGTGGGCCTGCGCCCATGACCTGGATTTTCCCACCCGGAATGCCCATTGGATGAAGTGTTCCACCGCCCTGCGTGTTGCGCCCATGTCCTCTAAGCATGTGATCTCGCCCACCCTCATGACTGTTTCCAAGTACTTCTTGTACCTCCTGGCCGCTGTGGGAGTGAGTGCCTGCTGTACCAATTCCCTCAGGTCCGCCCTGCCAGTTTCCAAAGGTGCTCTGGAAACGGGGTCATGTACTGCTGCACCCTGGGTGGCAGCTGTCTGAACCGCGCTGTCTGCTGTCTGGATAACGCGTCTGCCACCTCGTTCTCCACCCCTGCGATGGGGCGTGCCCGCACCTCCATGTTTCCTTCCAGCTGTAATGCAACCAACCTACGCATTAGCCGGAGCGTGTCTGGGCACCTGGCAGACCCCTTGTTAATCGCCTGCACCACCCCTTTATTGTCGGAGCACAGCGTTAGTTTGAAGTTCTGGAGCTGTTCGGCTCATACCGTCATGGCCACTATTATGGGAAATAGCTCAAAGAATGTGATGTTCTTGGTGATGCCCTGTTCGTGCCAACTGCTGGGCCATGCTTTTGCGCACCACCTGCCCCCAAGGATGGCCCCAAAGCCTGTGCTGCCTGATATGTCAGTGTATAGCTCGATCTGTTGGTTGTCTAGCCATCCCTCCCACCAAATGAGCGTGCCGTTAAAGTCCCTCAGGAAGGAGTCCCACATGCTCAAGTCCTTCCGGACTTCCGTATTCAACCTGACGCGGTGGTGTTTTTTGGTGAGTCCCCTTGTTAACTGCGTCAATTGCCTGGCGAATACTTTGCCCGCAGGTATAACTCTGGTTGCAAAGTTCAGCTTACCTATCAGCCCCTGTAGCTCCCTCAGTGTTGCCTTCTCCCTGCCGCATAGCTCTCTGATATCCTTTTTGAAATCTGCTACCTTGTCGGCCGGGAGCCTGGAGGTGCCCGCCCTGGAATCCAGCTCTATCCCTATAAAGGTGATGGTGGTGGTTGGCCCTTCAGTTTTTTCCTTTGACAGGGGGATCCCTAGCGCTTCTGCTAGACCCATGAATGCCGCCAAAGTGCTTGCGCACTCGGTAGATTCTGCTGGGCCCGTAAAGAAAAAGTTGTCCAGATAGTGGAGCTTGCCTCCAGCCGGGTGTCTGTCGTGCAATGCCCACTCCACAAAGGTGCTGAAGATTTCAAAGTAGGCGAAGGATATCGAGCATCCCATGGGCATGGCTTTGTCCACATAGATGTCCCCTTCCCACCTGAAACCTAGGAGGTGGAAGCTCTCTGGGTGTACTGGCAATAAGTGGGAAAAAAAAGGGTCCCCCTCCCTGTTGCCATCACTAGATCTATGGCATCCTCCACTGTGGCGAAGCTAACCGAGCAGATGTCTGAGTTGATGCCATCGTTAACCGAAGCTCCCTCTGGGAATGAGAGGTGGTGGATGAGGCGGTACTGCCCCTCTTCCTTCTTGGGAACTATCCCTAGCGGGGAGATGACCAGCCCTTCTGTCAGCTCTGGAGGTAGGGGGCCCTCTATCCTCCCTAATCTCTTCTTTTTCTCGATCTTCTTGGTGACTACCCCAGGCTGCATTGTTGTGGATTTCAGGTTTGTCTTGCTGCCTGCTCGGAGGGGACCCTGGAAAGGGATGGGAAAGCCTTCGCTAAAACCCCGCACTAGAATTGCTGCGTCTGCCTTCTTGTGGTACCTGTTAGCCAGCCTGGTCAGTTCCATTGTTCTGATGGGGGACTTCGCTAATGCGCACTTCTGGAGGCCCAGTGTGTCCCCCGGGGCCCCCGTGCTCCCCCCCTCATTTCTTGTTCTCCTTTCTGCTCTTTTCGTTGTCGGCATCCCGCCGCTGGGTGGCCTCCCCCGCATGTCGTGCATGAGTGTTGGAATCTGCATGCTGCCCCGTATGTGCATTCGTTTGTTTCGAATTTCCAGCAAATCGCGGGTGACCCGGTGTGTTGTGAGGGTTTACCTGTGCCATACTGCCTGTGCCTCTGAAATGGTTTGCCCCTCCCCTTGTGGGCGTGCCCGCGAAAGGACTGCTCGCTTCTGCCGTACCATGTCTTGGCTTCCTTAGCAACCATCATTTTATGTATGAACCCTGACACATCCTCTTCATTCCACTCCATTTCTGGGTGGGTCTGCATTTTCAACCTAAAACCTTTGTCGTACTCTAACCACGCCTCGCCAGGAAACTGCCTTTGCGCGTTGTATATATATGCTTGACTCGTATAGCCACGGGCCCGCCGCGCAGCGCGGGAATTTCTCTACAATTATGCATGCCATAATTCTAAATGCGTCCAGCCAGTTGTCGAAGTTCCTCTCCTTCCTTTCCCTGCGCCTTTCTTTCCTGTCCTCCTCCTTCTTGTCGCATGTAGGCAGATCCAACCCCTCTAACTGTATTTCCAATCGCGAGAATATATCGATGAACTCCTTTCTCCATATTCTTTCTTTTACTGCAATGGGTATTATGCTAGCCAGCCCTGTGGCTCTGGTGGTTAGCGGGGTGGGCCCTGGGGATGGTCGCGCATACCCTCCTGCAGCCGGGGTGGGCTGGTTGCCGATGCCCCCTGCTCCCCATGCCGCCATTGGTGACTCCCCTACTGCCCCGTCTTGTGGGGGCCTGTGGCCTTGTAAGGCCGCCCTTCGTGCCCACCCCGGGTCGATTAGGTGCCATGGTAACCCTGCCGCATCTTCCTCCTCATCTGTGACCTCCCCCACCTCTGTCTCCCTTGGATGTGTCTGTCGACACCCTTCCGCAGCGCCCCGCGGGTTTGCATTTAGGAACATTGGTGTCATTGCCTTAATACATTCTGCAACTATCGCGCTCAAATGCTCACCCGCTGCCGGTGCGTCCACGACACTCCTGTCCGGTCCCGCCGCCGCCGTGGTAGGTCTAGGAGGCCAGGCCGTCTTTGAGGCTGCTGCTGGTGTGTCCACAACCCTCTTGTCCGGTCCCGCCGCCGCCGTGTAAGGTCTGGGTGGCCGGGCCGTCTTTGGGGCTGCTGTCCTGTGTGCCGCCCCTTCCGCGAGCTTGCTGGGAGCTTCCTCTGCCTCTTGCCTGGTGGTGGCTGGCTGCTGGGCCCTTCGCCCCCGATGTCCGATAGGTACGGTTCCAGCCAGCTCCTCCCGTGGACCGCCGATGCTTCCCTGACTCTTCGCAGGAGATCGTCAAGGTCCTCCTGTTGCCGCTTTCCTCTTCCCCTTCTCGCCATGTTGCCTCCCTTTGTACCTCACTGCTTGCCGGCTGTTCGGTCCCACCTGGGCTTGCTTGCGTTTCTTGAGGTGCTGTGCAGGTGTACCCTTTTTGTTCCTTGCTGCCCGTTGCCAGCCCTGCCCTGCATGGGCCTGTTCACCCTCTGTGTTGTGGTATGCTGCGGGGTACTGCCGCTATTCCTTGCCCCAAGCTGTACCCTGCTGGTGGGGTGCTGCCGCCGAGCGATGCACCAATGAGCCCTTGGGCCGTGAAGCCCGTCCTCCGCCTCGTGCCCCGTTCAGCCTTAGCGTTGCCTGCGCACTGTCCCAATGTTGGTGGCCTGGGTGGTGCACTGTGTTCCGGCTACCTCGCGCCCTGCCTGCGCTCCGTTGCAGCGCTGTCCGGTAGAAGCTTTTGGGCGCGTTGCCTCCAGCTGCGCACCCGGGCCGTACTCGCCCCGCCCACCGCTTCCTGTTCCGGTCAGTGGCCCTCCGTCGAGTTCCCCAGGCTGACCTTGGGGGTTTCGCGACTCCTCTGAGTCCCGGCACGCTTACTGCAGAAAAGGTCGCTCGGGGGTGGTGTATGCTGCCGAGGCTTTGCACGCTGCTGCGTGGGCTCCGGTGCTGTCCCTGCTGGTCCTTCCTCCGGCGGTTTCGCTCTGCTCCGGCGCACCCTTGGACGTTGCCTCTCGATCCTCGTCCCCCTGTCCGCAAGCCTGCTCGGGGTGAGCTCCGCCGTTCACCGGATGCCGGCCTCTTGCCCTGCCGTGTGCCTGGCTGGCCCGTGGAGTCCCGGTCGCTGCGTTTTTGGGCCTCCGCTGCTACTGTTCCTGGGCTTGGGCTTCGCTTCCGTGATCTGCAAGGTAAGGAATTTCTGGTCGAATTTCCGGTCTGCTGCTGCTCCCCCGCTCAGCCGTGGACATGGCGCTGCCTTGGGGGAGCAGCCTTATATCCCCCCCTTTGCCCTATGTCCCTCCGGATGTCCCTTCCCTATTGGGGTGTTCATACCGCGCTCCCCCCTCCTATTGGCCCGCTGGCCCGCCTACTGCCTGGAGGGGGGGGGTCTACCTGTTGTTCCCGCTCTGTGCAGGTAGCGCGCCAAAATTTGGCGCGCTACCTGCCCTGACTTTGTGGGGTGAGTGGGCATGGGGACCGTTATGGCGCCGGCTCTCGAGCCCCCCCTTCGTGGGGGCAGCCTCTGCTCTAAACTCTGGGGTGGTGGAAATCAGCAAGACGTTACTTAATAGAGGATCACGGGTCTGGAGCAACAGGGTTTACAAGCTCAGTGGAGGAGATTTTGAATGATGGAAGTCTCCAGAGATTGAAAAACTGACGAGCACACACGCCTGGCTTGCCACAATTATGGAGGCAGATCTTTGGTAGATACAGGGCAGGAATTTACGGGGCAGCCACAGCTCTGGTCTCCAATCAGAAGCTAGCAAATCCTGAAATCCGAAATTTTCAAAGAGGCTCTCCACCTAAACCATGTGTCTACAACATGGGAGTGACCAAAGACTGACAGATCTGAGTTAACCTTACACATCCAGCTGACCTCTAACTCTCACGCACTCAGAACTTCACGTTCTTATATTTTCCTTTTTCTACGCGGTACTTTGAAGTGGCGTAGGCGAGGAGTAGTGATACAGAAACACAAACAAATTAGGTGCTTTTGGTTGATTTCCATCCTACCCAAGTAGGCTGCCATGGAGGCTTTGGGATGAGTCTGGCGATTAAAATTCCATGGGAGAGCAGCTTGCAGAAAATCTCGGTATGGATTAAGGAATTGCAGAATATCCCACAATATTCAGAATACTATGAAGATTTACAACACAAGTAAAGAGCACGTTTTAAAAAGATCTCACAACCTTGCTACCATATTCGTTGATTGATAGGACATACTCAGGGAAGTACACCCAATAATGAGGCTTCAAATGCAAAATCTTCTGACTTGGCCTTAAATTTCGGCCAAGACAAGCTTCCTCACAAAAAATCCCATGTTGGGCACAATGGGCCTTAGCAACATAGTTTTAGGCTTATTCCCCAGACACTCTGACTAGGAATCTGTTATGATTACAGTTACTTGTCTCTGACAGCCCAGGCCCTTCTTGTGTGGAGTAGTGTCAAAGGATTGATAGCATCTTGAAGCCTCAGGGTCAGATTTAGAGTATGGAGGTAACAGAAAATCTTCACATTTTTGTAGGTACTGCAAAACCTTGAAGAAAACCCAATGGTGACATTTCCTACACAATACTATCCTTACAGGAGAGGAAACTTTGCTGGTGAGTTTTCCTCTCGATGCAGCACTTACTCCAAAATATATAGGATTTCTCATTACAATACCAACCCACTTTAAATCAGACCCTCAGACTTCTTTTATGCATCCATCCAAATGTCAATAAAGGGTAACTGTATGCCCTGGCCCTTCCACACTTGAGGTGCTTCAGCTGGCTTTCATCCTTTACCCTAAATTAGGCATTTAATTTTTTCTTAAGATTTGCTGTCCAAACTCAATTCTTACCTACTGGCCTGGGTTTAATGCTGCTGCTCGACATGGACCATCTTGTGTTATATAAATAGTGCCATTCTCCTGGAGTTACCCCAGATTGAATTATAAAATTGCACTAATGTTCTGTCGAAAGTGATAGGTAGGTTAGAGTCTCTGAGGGCTCAGTTAAGCCGGTAAAGCCAGCCCGTGGCCCTATTAAAATGTAGCACATATGAATCATTTTTTACAGTAGGTTCTCAAAGTGTTATAGTATCTTTATATGAAGGCTTTACCTCACATTTGTAAAACCCTCCGTTTCCGTAAAAGCAAACACAATAATAATTATATCAACAGTAATGATCATCATTGCCATCATCATGGTGGTTTATTTATCCCTTTACTGCCCCAATTTTGTTTGGCATCAGAACACTGCAGCTAACTAGTGTTACTATGGACCAAATCAATAAGATGTCCTTCATTCGTTCCAAAGTCCCCTTTTTGCACTTTGCACACTCTCACTCCACAGCGTTGACTTTGGGATCAGTTGTGGGGAGGATTGTTTGGATAACATAGTTACTATCCAGACATGTGCTCTGGCAAGCTTAATGATTTCTCTGCCTGCCACTAATATAAAAATAATCCAATTCTTGATCTTCCTACTCAAGATCTGTGCACTTACCAACTTACTACATTGCTTGTTTCTTGGCAGAACTATGCTCAGTTGTGAAACCTTGGATCAGTTCTCTGTATCCTCCAGCCACTTTCTATCTTGTATCAGCAGCTTTTATATCAAAATGCGATTTTTGGCTGTCCCCATTACTCAAAGTCGACAAGCCGTGGTATTCTTCTTAGAAGCTCTAACAATACCTTTTCTGGCTTGGTGGGTAACAGGACTATCAGGTACGTGGGGAGACAGGTAGAGCTACAATAGGCAACACCACATACGTAGTGTGAGAAGTATGGCTCAATGATTGGATAAGTGTGGCTCAATGATTAGAGCGGCAGACCCTGATGCAGAGGTCTAGCCCGGGACCAGGGTTCAATTCCCCGCCTCGGCGGGTCTTGGGCTCAAAATTCCACGGACCTGATAATTCTCGCCTCTGTGCCTATTCCAATCATGGAGTCCCACTCTGCAACTCTGGGCAATAGCTTGCTTAATCTCCACAACGGCCCCCACAACGCTAAGGATGCCTGGCCTCCACCTCGGGGGTGCCCAGGAGTGGACGCCTCACAGGGAAAGCCAGGACGGGTTCCACAGCGGTATTCGTACAAGCGCCTTGAGACCCTTGCGGGTGAGTAGTGCGCTATACAAGTATCAATTTACATTACATTACAATACATTACAGTAAATCTGACACATGATAGACGGTAAACAGACATAATATCGATTCCAAAATATCGTTTGGACAAAATATCGAGTAAAAAATATAGACTAGCCAAAATATCGACCAGACATAATATAGACTACAAAAATATCGAGTAATATCGATATTAATAGCCAAAATTTCGAATCAAAAATATAGACTAGACATAATATCGAGTAGATAGAATATAGACAAAAAAAATCGAAAATAAGGTAGTTATTAATAATTTTTAATAATTGTGTAATATAAATCTGTAGCGGGTTGTGGGTTTATAGGGGAATAGGGTGGGAAGTAATTTAATTATAATTAATTAATTATGTAAATTATTATTAATTGTTAATTAATGATTAATTGGTAAATAATTAAAATATAATTGGTAAAAAATAATAAATATTTATTAATTAATTTTTAGTACATTATTTTCTGTAGCGGGTTGTGGGTTTATAGGGGAATAGGGTGGGAAGTAATTTTATTATAATTAATTAATTATGTAAATTAATAATAAATGTTAAATAATTATTAATTGGTAATTAATTAAAATATAATTGGTAATTAATTATAAATATTTAATTGATAAATAATTAATATTTAGTAATTTATTTTCTGTAGTGGGTTGTGAGTTTATAGGGGGATAGGGTGGGAAGTTAATTAATAATAATTAATTAATTATGTAAATTAATTAAAATTGTTGATTGTTAATTAATTAATAGTCATTTTAACCCCTACGCTATCCAGCGCTTTCCCTACTGTTGCACCCACTGGAGTGGGAATAGTAATTAACCTCTACGCTATCCAACGCTTTCCCTACTGTTGCACCCACTGGAGTGGGAATAGTCATTTTAACCCCTACGCTATCCAACGCTTTCCCTACTGTTGCACCCACTGGAGTGGGAATAGTAATTTTAACCCCTACGCTATCCAACGCTTTCCCTACTGTTGCACCCACTGGAGTGGGAATAGTAATTTTAACCCCTACGCTATCCAACGCTTTCCCTACTGTTGCACCCACTGGAGTGGGAATAGTAGTTTTAACCCCTACTCTATCCAACGCTTTCCCTACTGTTGCACCCACTGGAGTGGGAATAGTAATTTTTACCCCTACGCTATCCAACGCTTTCCCTACTGTTGCACCCACTGGAGTGGGAATAGTAATTTTAACCCTTACGCTATCCAATGTTTTCCCTACTGTTGCACCCACTGGAGTTGGAATAGTAATTTTTACCCCTACGCTATCCTGTGTTTTTCTACTGTTGAATTCACTATAGTTGTTACAATACATTTTAACCAATTTGCTATGCTACGGTAAAAATATTATATATGTTTAGTTAATAATATGTATTTATATATATATATATATATATATATATATATATATATATATATATATATATATATATATATATATATATATATATATTAATTTTTTGTAATTTACATTAATTATTTATTAATATTACATTTATTTAATCATTTTAACTAAGTTTATATTAAATATATTTATTTTTATATTAGTTTTAACTTAATTTAAAGACATATAAAAAAAACGATATTTTGACAGTCTATATTATTTACAGTCGATATTTTAGAGTCGATATTTTTGTACTTACCTGTATAAAGATAGAAACTCGATATTTTGTCCCTCGATATTTTTGCAAGTCGATATTAATGGGCTCAATATTATTTCAGTGATCCACGATAGACCATTCAGAAAGCTACCAACCTTTAAGAGATAGAGGCCAATCATGATATCTCTGCATTTTCAGGCATTTAAGTTGTCTGTTGTTCAAGGCCCATTGAGGACAATACCAATACCTACAGTGGGCTTTGGCATAGCCAACTGCTTACCATTGGCTGGGTTTCCTGCTAACCGCATTAGGTTGTTTGTTATTCAGTGAGCTTCAGCACAGCCCTCTGCTTACCACTGACTGGCTTTCTTGTCAATCCCATTTGGTTGCTTGTTATTCAGTGGTTTTCCTTCCTCTTCTTGTGTTTTTTCCTTCTCTGGAGCATAGTTATGTGTCATTCTTTTGACAGGACGACTTGTATCAGTCCACGACTCACTATCAGCAAAGTACTTTTTCATTTAGCACTCCATAGGAGTGCATGTTTTTTTTGTCCTTGCCCTTGTATGCTGCTTTCCCCGCAAATACAGGCCCCTTTCGTGTATGTGTTGCTCTTTCCTCTCTTCTACAGCTCTGCTGTCCCTTCCCCACGTCTTCCAGGCCAATATGTCTTTTTCTTTTGATTCCTCTCATGCAAACATATGCTGTCTGTAGTATTTGGTTATTGTTAAGAATGACGCGCGTGAACGCACGCGCGTCATTCACAACAATAATATTCTGTGTTGTCATTTGAATGTGAATCGCTGTGTGTAATGTTCGCGTGAGGTGTGATAGTGAGTTGGTACCGCGTGTCTGTATGTTGCTCTTTGAATGTGGATGCGTGCATGGTGGTCTGAGTCGCGTGTATGTGTCGCGTGTGTGTGTTATTACTTAAATCAGGATGCCTGTGTTAAATGGGTTAGCCGTACGGTTAAACGGCACTTTAGACTGTACGCTGCGACAGCAGGATGCTAATAAAGAGTTTCCTTACCGGATCTTCATTAATCTATTTTCCTGGAGTCTTTATTACTTTTTCCACACTGGCGACGATCGGAAACACGTTCCCATACGTGCAACGAGTGCATTTTCAAGGTTTTAACCATTTTCTTCAATAAATCGTGCTGATTGGCTGCTACACAAGGAAGTTTTACACGGGTACTTCCCATTGGATGTTGTTCAATGTTTCTCATTGGATTATACCAAATGAACCTGTGAGAGAGATATTTTCATTGGATATTTCCTTGGCTTCACAAAAAAAAAAAAAAAAAAGGAAACTTTATTTTTCAGTTCACTTTGAATTTGGATTGCCAACTACTGGACATTTCTAGCCTTGAAAGGTATTTACCAAGAAGAAATTAACCGTAAGTTACATCTGTGATTCACACACACTGTTGTGAGTCATACTTATTTTTTTTTTTTTCTTGAATTATTATTATATTTGTTCTTTTTCACTCTTATTAACTATGACTGGAATTCAACCCCCTCCTTCATTTTTAACTAGTAAAGGTGATCCTCCCATTGAGTGGGATATTTGGGAACCCATGTTTTTAGCATATGTTGAGGTTTTAGAAGAGGAAGAATGTGGAGCAGAAAGGAAATTAGCCTTATTAAAGCACTGTCTTGGTGGAATAGCACTTAAAGAGTTCAAGAGTCTCCCTCCGTTAAGTGACACATCTAATTTGGATGTATATCAAATTGCCACTAGACAATTATCTATTAGATATGGAAAAAAAATTAACATGGTTATGGAAAGATTCAAATTTTATTCGAGGAAGCAACAAGCAGATGAATCTATTGACAATTATGTATCCTCATTGAGAGCATTAGCAGTCACTTGTGATTTTGAGCACATTAACTATGACCAAGTTTTAAGGGATCAAATTCTTATGTGTACAAATAACAAGAAAATACAACAAAGACTATGGACAACTTCTGATATGACTTTAAACGCAGCCATTGAAATTGCAAAATCAATAGAACATTCAGAAAAATTTGTAGACGAAATACGTTCACAAAATAACAGTAAGTCTGATATCTCAACTATAAATAAAGAAAATGAGAGATTTAAAGATCCAGGGAAATATGGGAAATTTACTAATACAAGAAATGACAACCAGTATAAGAATGAAAACAGAAATAGATGGCAAAAACCTGATCAGAGAATAAATACATGGCAAAGACCTGATCAAAGGGCGAATATGTGGCAAAAATCTGATCCTAGAACTTATAATATGTACTGTTTCAGATGTGGTAGTAGTTACCATTTGGGAAATTCAAAATTGTGTCCAGCTTTGGACAGAGTTTGTTCAAGATGTGAGAAAAAAGGGCATTTTTCAAAAGTTTGCAGATCTGCACCAAGAAAAGTCAGTTTAATTCAAGATCAGGAAGAAGGGAATTCAAGTGATTGTGAATTTGATGTGAATACTATAATGTGCATAAATAGAGAACCAAAAGTAAGGAAGTTTCCTTCATGTTTCATTACTATCAATGGAGTCTCTACCAAAGTATTCGTTGATTCTTGCTCATGGTATACAATTTTACCTGATGTTTTGTTTAAATCCAACTGGCCAGATATCAAATTGACACAACCAGATATTACACCAAGTGGTTATACAGGGCATAAATTGCAACTCGTTGGTTATTTCATTGCTGAACTTAAATTTAAAACCTACTCCACATACGGGAAGGTGTACATAACAGAATCTGGGGATTCACTACTGGGTTGGCCACATGCAGAACAATTAGGAATGAAACTTGATCCTAATGCTGATCCTCCTGTTTATTGTATTGAATCTGAATCTAACAAATCTGCACAAAGTAAAACTGGAGAAGACTTAATTTCAAAAATCAAAGAAGATTTTCCTAAATTATTTTGTGATGTTCTAGGCAAATATAAAGGATTTGAACATCGAATAAAAGTACATGCAAACGCTTTACCGGTCCGTCATAAAGTGAGGAATGTTCCTCTTTCCTATAGAGAAAAGTTAAAGGAAATTCTTGATGACATGTGCAAAAAGAATATTATTGAACCCATCGAATCATCTCCATGGGTTTCTCCCATCGTAATTTCGATTAAATCTGGAGGAGATCTTCGTGTATGCATAGATTTACGCAGTTTAAACAATGCTATTTGTGTGGATTCACATCCTTTGCCCAATCTACATGAAATGGTTTCCACATTGAACAATGCCAAGGTTTTCTCATGTTTAGATCTAGCGAGTGCGTATCACCAAGTTGTTTTGCATGAGGATTCAAAAGATTTGACTGCTTTTATTACGCCTGAAGGGCTATATAGATTTTGCAGGATGCCTTTTGGATTAGCAAGTGCAGCCGCCGTGTTTCAGAGGCTAATGAAAGAGACACTGGATGGTTTAACCGGAGCAATTGCATTCCAAGACGATATTTTAGTATTTGGAAAAGACATAATGGAACATGACAAGCATTTATTTAAAGTGTTGAATGCCTTATCAGAGAAGGGTTTGACCCTACGTGCGTCCAAGTGCAAATTCAGGAAGGAAGAAGTAGAATATCTTGGACATTGCATTAGTGCTAATGGCATCAGACCTAAAAACTCACATTTGGAAAACATCAGCAAAGCTCCCATTCCCCAAAACAAAGAACAGTTAATTGCTTTTTTGGGTCTTGTGGAATTCTATGCAAAATGTATTCAAAACTATGCAAGTGTAATTGAACCTTTCAGGATGCTGTTAAAGAAGAATGCAAAATTTGTATGGACAGAAACTATGACTAAAACTTTTGATGTTGTGAAGTTAATGATTACTAAGGCGCCCTGTCTTAAACCATTTGTAATTGGGAAAAAATGTATTGTAACAGTAGATGCAAGTAGTTGTGGTTTGGGTGCTGTATTGATTCAAGAGGAATGGGGTAAGGAATGGATTGTATCTTATGCCTCAAGAACATTGAGAGAGTCTGAACGTCACTACTCAGTGATTGAAAGAGAACTTCTGGCATGTGTTTGGGGTGCTGAACATTTCCGACCTTTCTTATGGGGAACTAAATTCACCATCAAAACTGATCACAAACCCTTGGTACATATACTATCACCAGGGGGAGGACGTACTCTTTCTTCAAGATTGGCTAGATTATCTTCAAGATTACAGAATTTTCAGTATTCCTTGGAATATATCCCTGGGAAGTCAAATGTTCATGCAGATTGCATGTCAAGACTTCCATTGGCTTGTAGAGACTCAGATGTGGTTGACAAAGATGAATGTGAGGTAGCACATGTTTACAATGATGTCAATTTAGTGTTTGGGGAACACTCTGTAGTAGATGAGGAAACATGGAATGAAGAAATGAGTAAAGACTTAGAACTCATGAAAGTTAAGGAGTTTGTATTGCAAGGTTGGCCTGAAGGAAAGAATTTCGTTGGTGGTTTAATGAGTTATCACAAAATTAAGGATGAATTGGCCATAGAAAACGGGATATTACTAAGGAATGATAAATTTATTCCGCCTTTCGGTCTCAGGAAAAGGTTTTTGGATTTAGCTCATGTAGGGCATTTTGGAATATCAGTCACTAGAAGACGTTTAAAGAATAATTTCTGGTGGCCAGGTATTGATTTTTTTGTTGAGCAACAAGTGAAATTGTGTGAATTGTGTGCCAATAGTGACAAAACAGCCAAGGCTTTGTCCAGTGTACCACAACCTGTTAGTTTACCAGCATCACCATGGAATAAAATTGGTATTGATATCATTGGACCTTTCAGTGTTCTACCACAACAACATTCTTTTGGTATTGTGCTCATAGATTATTTCTCAAAATGGCCTGAGATAAAGACAGTCAAGGAGGTCACTAGCGATGCTATTATACAATTTATGGATGAAGTTTTCTGTAGGGAAGGGATTCCCCAAGAGGTAGTGACAGATAATGGGCCGCAATTTGTCAGTAAGCAAATGGAAAGATATTTTAGCAGATGTGGTATTTCTCACAGAAGAATTGCAGTATTCCATCCTGAAGCCAATGGTCAAATAGAAAGATTCAATAGAGTTGTCAAGGAAGCTATACAACTAGCTGTTAAAGGTGGATTGTGTTGGAACAAAGCACTACAGTCCATGTTATTATCTTATAGAACTGCTCCCAATGCTATTACTTTGCTATCTCCCTTTGAGATGTTAAGAGGACGTAAACCTAGTACTAACTTACTGCCTTGGTGGTTGAAAAATAAAGACAGTAATCGTGTTGACTTTGCAGAAGTGGATTTTGAGGAGATTCACAAGAAAGTTGATATCTATAAAGAAAAGATGAAGAAAGAATTGTTAAGAGATAGAACAGGGAGTTGCGTGCCTGTTCATGTTGGTGATTTGGTGAGGTTGAAAAAAGGCGGCTATGTACATAAGGGTTTGGCAAAGTGGTCTGATCCTGTTAAAGTGATTGAAGTGTTTAAAAATGCTGTAAGAGTGACTGATGGAAGTGTGTGGCATTTTAGCAGAGTTTCCAAATATAATATTGGCAAGGGAATTCCTGAAATTCCTTTATCAAATGCTGCTTTGAGTGAAGATGATTCATCCAATGTATTTTTGGACGTTGATACTAATGATTCAAAGTTATCTGTGTCTCCTACTGTTTCCATTGACAGTGAATCACCTTCTGCCCTCATTGATTGTGATTCACAGGAGTTGTTGAGAAGCTCGAGGTGTCGCAAGATTCCTTCAAGGTTCAATGACTTTGTTCTTTCTTAAAAAAAAAAAGAGGGAGGTGTGTAGTATTTGGTTATTGTTAAGAATGACGCGCGTGAACGCACGCGCGTCATTCACAACAATAATATTCTGTGTTGTCATTTGAATGTGAATCGCTGTGTGTAATGTTCGCGTGAGGTGTGTTAGTGAGTTGGTACCGCGTGTCTGTATGTTGCTCTTTGAATGTGGATGCGTGCATGGTGGTCTGAGTCGCGTGTATGTGTCGCGTGTGTGTGTTATTACTTAAATCAGGATGCCTGTGTTAAATGGGTTAACCGTACGGTTAAACGGCACTTTAGACTGTACGCTGCGACAGCAGGATGCTAATAAAGAGTTTCCTTACCGGATCTTCATTAATCTATTTTCCTGGAGTCTTTATTACTTTTTCCACACTGTCCTGCCCACACACTCCCTATTGCCCACTAGAGATTGATTTCTCTCCACACCCGCACCTCCATTGCTCACCTGCCCATCTGCCCATAACCTTTTCATTTGTGGAGGACCTGACAGCTGCAGTTTGGTTCTGGGCCACTCCTTTTACAAGATGGACTTCTGGAAAAAAATGTAAATTATTATTTTATTTACTGCTCCAAACTTGAATCTACCGCCTTTGAACAGTGAATACAAAATAAACAAAACATGCTTATGTAACAAGCATTGGGCGCCGAAAGGCAAGGCTTATGGGGTTGCCAATCCCTTTTCTATATACAATTCTACCTCTAAGTTGCATTGAGGATACGCTTCAATATAATTCACTTTATTTTCTGTGCAAAAATGTAAGATCCTTTTTCCCTTTTAATCACCTTCTATTCCACTTTTCGTCAGGTTGCCTAAATAGTAGGCAGCACCGCATATTTACTTGGTTTGACGTTTGTGCACCACTCAACTTCCACCAGTGTCAAGCGTGCTGCAAAGGGGGAGTTCCTTTGTTGACATGCATATTCGCTAAAGTTTGCCCTGGTCCACCAGGTACACATGCTTGCCAGATGTTCAGGACAACCCTTGAAGGTGCACATGAATAGAATTTATATTAATTCAATGCACTTTCGTGCCATATGGATATCCTGAAAATAGTTATGGGTCAAATACTCGTTGACAAAGTTTGGACAACATCCACGTAAAAAAAGTTTTAAATACAGCCCAGCGCTTTCAGAGTAACTTTGCTACAAATTGTTTCTTTAATCTTGAATAGCACATTGGCCACTTCTCTTTGTTTTTGTTCTATATTTTTATGGACAAAAATATCCACAGCTATCAAGGATGTAGAGTGGCGTAATAATGGAAAAATGTGTAATTTCTGGAGGTCTTTCAAGATCTGGAGAAGAATCGCTGGTTGATGACATTTGCTCCAGCCATCAAATAAGTACAATATCCGAATTATAGTAACTGTTTGCCGTGTACTTAATATTGCATGATAGAGAACGTTATATCTTAAATTTTTCTATAGAATAACTGCCAATTGTTCTTTAGGGTGCAGTTGAACTAATATGGATATGGAATTCTTTAACAGTTACGTAGATGGGCTCTAAAATGCACCAATGTATATACACCAGGAGTCACCCATACACCAAAAGGGACCTGGGTACTAATTGTATCATACAACAATGTCCCAAAGGGCATCAACGGAAGAAATGCAATTGGTCACTCTTATAATGCTACAAGACAATGCATTGCATCTGTAACTCGGTAATTAAAATTTATATTCAATTAATAGCAGCATCAAGTATGAGTTAGAAGTCAAAGTGCTCAATGTGTATAGTTAACACACAGTGCTTGGGACAACCATGTAGGCGGTGCAAAGTGATACACATAAAAACAAGCTAATAGCGAAAAGTAATGATAATCCAAAATTGTTCATGGATGAAAATAAAGTCCAAAATGTCATTAATGTGTCTTTTCACAATAAATATTCTTTCCTATTTGATGTTGCTATTAGTTGAATATAAAAATTCAATATCTATCTTTGGATTGTTGTTGGCCATATATATCTTCTTCCTTATGTTGTAATCTAGTTACGGATACAATTCGTTGTCTTGGTGTATTGTAAGAGTGACGAACTTGCCCCTGGGACAATGTAGTATGATGCAATCTAAAATAGACCATGCATTTTTTCCGGATGTTTGTGTGAGGTCACATGTGTTTTTGTCCTATCAACATATATCTAACTTTCAGAGAGAAGGGTAGACGTTTTTCAGATTTCCTGTTAATATTGTGGTGTGTGTTATAGCCATAGATACTCCGGACACTATTCCACACCTGGGTCACACAGCATCTTTCCAACTAAGTTCAAATGGAATTAAATGGATCCACTGTTGTTAGCTATCATATACAAAGGGAAAGATCCATTATATCAATTTGATATGATCATTTGAACGCTGAGTTAGACTAAGGCATATATAATGACATTCAGTAATGCTGTGATTCCTGGAAACTCAGGTGGTTCAGTTTTCATCATCGCCATTCTTCCTATTCTATGTAATGCGATCACCTCCTGAGAAGGACATCCTGCTGTCTCTGAAACACCAGACCCTTTGCCATTTGGGATCTCCACCTTTCCCTTAGCAGCAGATCCTCCAAGGAATCCTTAACAACAATAGATCTAGGGCCTCATCTACAAGAAAATGACACAGCTCAGCGCTGCAAGCCATCTGCTGCGCTGTGCTGCGCCATTTTCAAGGCACAGTGATGCACTGTACTAACAACAATACAGCACATCCCTAAGCTTTCTCCTGCGCTGGCGCACAATTGGCTGACATGCGCCAGTGCAGGCACCCTTGGGTCATTTTGCAAGGGATGATTGTTTTTGTGCAGGAAGGGAAACCTTCCTGCACAAAAACAATGATTAATGGCACGTTCCTCCTTCTATGCTTGCTGTAAATTTGGAAATGGGTCAAGTTCAATGGATGTTGCATAGGAACACCCACAGCAACACCCATGGAATGCCCTTTCACGCAGAGTAATGCGTGAAAGGGGCTCATATTTACAAGGCTGTGAAAAGTCACGCAGGATAACTTTATGTGGCCTTGTAAATATGGGCAAGCCCGTTGTGCCACAGCGGCGTCAAACAAAGTGACCACGGGCAGCACTATCGGCTTGTAAATAAGACCCCCCTGTGTTCACTACACAAGCTCTAGTCTATTGTTGCTGTAAGCATGTGATTGGATTGGGATGAGGAAGATTAAGTTCCCCAGCACATAGCTGAGGCCTTGCCTCCTCATCCTAGCCGTTACAATCCAAAAGAAAATATCAAAACCACATCAAGTATTCAGACCCTCTTTTAAATAAAACAAGCAATCCGTTGTGTTGCTACACATTTGCTAAATGTATTCTCAGCAAAAAGCTACACCCGTAATACACTTGAAAAGAACTCAAACAAAACCCAAATCCTCTATTATTGCCAACGTCCACCCAGTAGACGGAGTCAGATACTCAAATCACTGGCTCTTGCACAAAGAGAGCCTAGACTCCAAATATGTAAAGAACTTTTTTTCTGGGGGTTGCTGGTGGCATCTGGTTGAAGGAACTAAAAATCTAGTTATTACCTGTAAATAGAGAATAGAAATAAGCAAACTCATAAGGTAAGATCTCAGTGCATAGGGTTTGCCCCTCATGCTTCCACCCCCAAGGCTGAACCTACCATGTCCTCCTGGTCTCAGCCATTCTCTGGCAGACTCTGGCTCTGATTAGATGTGTAACAGGTGACAGTGAAATATTTCCTCCCATGCCCCTGAAGGAACACTGCTCCAGGTGTGTTCGTAACTGAACATCAGTGAGTTGAAGATCTTGAGAAGGAGGGACAAAATGTTCCTTGGTTCATTCTGATTACGCCCCTTTGCTTGCACCCAGAACGTATGCAAAAATGAAGGATCATGAAATTAAAATAACAGGAACTATTAGTGGGCCTTCAGGTATGGAGGTTTGCTTCCTTTAGATACAGATAGGACAGTAAATTGTATGGGAGTAGGAGAGAA
Organism: Lissotriton vulgaris; assembly: GCF_964263255.1. NCBI lineage: Eukaryota > Metazoa > Chordata > Amphibia > Caudata > Salamandridae > Lissotriton > Lissotriton vulgaris. The sequence goes on from NC_141695.1 coordinate 1,378,293,789, forward strand.
ATGACCCACAAGAGGGTACCCATTTCGGGTGGGAGGGGGTTGTTTGAATCAGAAATATTTGTAAATATGTTCCATGATGCCATTCTGTTGAAAGAAGTGAAGACGTTCTTGTTTAGGAAAGCCTGAACCTATGTATGCTTATTTTTTTCGACAAAGTTCAAGGGTAATAGAGGCAGAATAACACTAGAATAAGAGGAGGAGATTCTATCTTGTTGCCTGTGCACATTCCATGCTTCACACAAATATCTAAGACATGAATTGCCCAATACTTCTAGAAAGTGAACCAGTCTAACTTCGACTGGAAGACTGCTCCCCTCTCTGGTGGCCTAGCTTGAGCAGTGAGAGGGCCTAAAGGTACAACAGTGTGAGCCTTGCCCAAGCACCGCTCATAGAGCTATATACTAACATGACCCATAAACTGACCAGAAGACCACTCGGGAAAAAAGACTGAATATGAGACATATATGATGAGGCTAGTACTCTGGCATTTCAAAGGAACATCTGAGCCTGATTATGTTGTGGAAGGAATAAGCCATCCAAAAAACAAAAAGGCTTACAGGCTCGAATGGTTTTCCCAGCAGCCTGGTAGACCTCTACACATTCCAGAGTCTCATTCCAAAGGACATTGTTTTCTTCAAACGTACTGATCAGTGTCAACAATGGTGTTGCAGCGGTATTTAGAACGGAGATATATGAATAGTGCCTTAAATCTCCAGGAGACTTGTAGAATCGGTTAGCTGTTCCTCCTATGGCTGCCCGCACCCTGGCTCGCCATGATCTTTCTACTCTTCCTCCTTAGTGCTGTTTGCTGCAGGTCCACCCACCAGGCAAAGGTGCACCTCTGTCAAGCCGATTGGGCCTGTGTGACCATGCGTTTTGCCCAGCACAGCACACTAAATTGTCACCATGGACATAGACTATATTCTTTACGAGCTGAACTCAACAGTTCTCTTCCCACAACACTGCAGATGCATCCATTTTCAATGGTCGAAAAGCTGATGCATCTTTCCATTTTAAAGAAATGTTGCCCATCAGTTCCTGCTCATTGGCTCCATGGACCTCCTTTGCATTACAGAGAGCTGGCTCAACTAGCACTCAATACATTTTACTGCTGAAGCTATTGGCCCGAGTAAAATATATTCAGGACAGATTTCACCTTAAACACCTAAGGTTCTTTGAATAAGTCGTTTAGGGTAACAGCTGTTGGAATCAAATTTTGCTGTGGATACCGTCTCCCTCTGTCGATGGGGAAGTTTCAGTTGTTAAATGCACCGTTCCACCAACGCCAATATAATAGTTAATATTTATTGCTCCCTGACTATAAAACAACTTTTCTCAACTTTCCGATGTTACGGCATTGCTACTCTTGACTTGAGACAAAACAGTTTTCCGGTGACTCAAATGTCACTTTGACAAAATATTTTTCTCAGCAGATGGAACCTGTTAACCACATCCAACTGAATATTTCTCCATTTGTTTGGCTTGTCCCCTAATGTACTTGCTGTCAGTGACTGGGGATCTAGCCAACAAATTATTTTTTAATCTGGCCTTTTCATGTTGTGAATTTAAGCCTCTAAGAACCAGTTTCAGCATCCTAGGTTTTGAACTGAGTCACATTAGTTCTTGAAGCATTTTTTGCTCCTGTGCTGTAATCATCCTTGAGGATTGTCCTAGTGAGCTCTGCCTTTGATATCTTACTCTTGTGGATAACCAGTTTTCTCAATATCCTTGCTCTGGTTGGCCCACACCTAAATATTTTTTTCTCAATTTTTATCCCTAAAGGTTTCCCAATGCTTAGCGTGATGAAACAAGAGAACTACCTACTTAGAATAGCCATGTCTTCAAATCTTTGCGGAACGTAACAAGAGAAGTACTATCCCGAAGAAATTTGGAAAGGGAGTTCTACAATTTCGGACCAAGCTCTGCAAAAGAATGTCCTCTCATTCAGGCCAGATGAAACCTCAGTACAGTGCAGAAAGCCAAGTTGGAGGACCTCAGGGGACAAGATGGGATGTAAGATGTCACTAGGTCTTGGACGTAGTGTGGCCCTGTTCTAGCTTTGGTCTTAAAATTATAGCAAGGAGCCTTAAATGGATCCATTTAGAGACTTTCAGCCAATGCAGTTCAGAAAAGAGATATTAAACTGAAGAATCTCTAAGACATCGGTAGAGCAGTCTGGCTGCTGAATTCTGGGTCATCAACAAAATGTATAGGGGTTAGCCCTAATCCTCCCGCATAAAGCGGGCTGAAACACGTGTGAATGAAAAGTGGTGTAATGCAGGAAATGATTACTGTATCGTTAGTTATCCAATGAGTACATTAATTAAGTATGGGGGCTATACTAATAATTTCTGCAAATTTATTTTAACCTTTTTAACTAAGCAGATAATCGTTCACTCCTGGAGTAGGTACCTGGGTTATTCAAATGCTGTAAAACACATTACAAATTCACAAATGAAAACAAAAACGCAAACATGTACAATGGACAATAAAAGCACCGAATTGCACATACATAAAACATATATCAACTACCAAACAATAAATGTGCCAACTAGGAAGTTACTTATTACAATTCTCCAGTTGTTTTAAACAGATATTGCTGTGTTCTTTGCTATTTACGCAGTTTATAAAGGAAATAGTCTGTGAATTCTACACATGTGAGGGGCAGTTTTGCCCTCTATATTCTTGGTGTGTATCAAATAATGTCTTTGAAAGGTGATTGGAAATTACAAAGACTCCTCCAATGAAAGTGTTGACGCGTTTCGCCTAGAAACTGCAGGCCTCTTCAGGATGAAAGAAAGACGAAGTACTAGTAGTCCCGTCTATAGGTGGGGAGAACCACTGCAGTCCTCTGGAAGGGATCTGTATCCACGTGTCAAGGGGGTGACAGGCATACATTCATGGTGAGGAGGATTCAGGAAGTTCCTCACCAATTTCAGCACAGCAAAACAAGTAGAGGTATCTTTAGACACCTGAGGTTTCTTTGATAGTTTGTCATCAAGAACAAAACCAAGGTTCTTAACCTTGGAAGGCGGAGTAGGGATAGGTGGTTTAGTGGACTAATGTGTCCACTGTAGGGGCCGGTGTTTGGTCACAGGTTCAAATCCCAGCAGGGGGTCCACTCATCCTTTGGAGGTCGATAAAATGAGCACCTTAAAATTGGGTAAGAACAGACATCTGCTATTCAGCGCCAAGGTGCCCTTCTGGGTGAACGTGCACTTTACAAATACACATTATGCTATAGGTTCTAGTGAATGGGGCCAGTAATCTGAAAATAAGGAATCATTCATCTGGTTTATGCTATCCCTATTAATTTGTAAAACTTAGATAATTTCTACCAAAGGGAATGTCATTCATTTTATAAATCTTAGGACCAAAAGCATTATAAAACTAACATGACAATGCATGAGGTATAAAAGTATAGGAACAAGTATAACAACTTAAATTAAAATAGCTTTTAGCTATTATTTGCCTAATTGAATCAATCGTGCAGGTAGTACAGAGAACGTTTTATCATTATCCAATAAATGTAATCTCCTTCTGTAACCACAAATCACAATCACGTATCACAAGAACTCTATGATCTGTTCTCAAATTTGTCTTAGTCTACCATACTGAGAATTCAGGACCAGATGTAATAACTCCACACCTTCTGCTCTGGGTGCACATTATGAGTTCCCTCCTTAGTGGTTTGTAATTTTGCACCCAATCTAGCAAACTAGCTGTTTGACTCTTTAAGTTAAAATATGGCTCATTAATGGATCAATGCCCAATCTGTATTTTTCTGCCGACTCCTGTAATCTTGAGAGTGCTTAATGTTTGAACAAATAAGTGGGGGAGCACAAAGCTTTTCTTAGGTTCATTCACTGGCACTGCTTAATATCGGGGTTGCTGAATACTAAGACTGTCTACTTCGAACGGGGTCACTGTATAAAATGCATGGTATCAAATTACAAATACATTGCATTCACTATATTGACTATGACAATATCTTCAACGTTGGGAGAGGTGGAATTAAGAAAAGAAAATCTATGCTCATCTACTCACAATTACCTTGACTATATAGTAGTAGGCAATATTTTTGTAGGTCAATTTTGTTGACTTTGATATTGTGATATTCCAACTTCCCCAGTGACCTTACAAACTAACGCCCCATCTCTTCGGTGCCAATATCCACGAAAGTTACAGGATCTGATTACAATTTAGCCGTATATAGGTGTAGGGTCATCAGATGTTCAGATTCACCATTTCCATGCTACCCCCCACAACTAAATTTGGCTGTTATGAGTTAATCCACCCAGAATAAGAAATAATATGTGGACATTTGTTATCAGTACAAAATCTGCATGCAGATCTTCATTCCATGCATAAAATGGTCCATATTTCTGCTTTGAGTAAATGTGAGAAGAGATAGTTATGAGTTGGGGAAGGGGAGAGCAGAGAACGGAGAAGAGGCATCTGGGGTGAATGGAGGTTGATGAGACACTGAGGGATCAGCAAGTTATTAAAGTTATTGTCATATGTCTACTAAACTCTTGAGGGTGACGTTGCGCTATACACTAAAAGTTTGGTTTGATTAAAAAGGGCAACATTTGCACCATATCCAAAAGAGGATAGAGATATGTCACTATGTGTACTGTAGAAGAACAAATCAGAAATGAGTACATATGTAATCACCGGCCCCACAACATTGTAGTAAGGCACCTAGAAGGATAAATACTTAACTAATCAGTAGTAACCAGTAGCAATTAAAGAATATAAACTGATGATAATATTAGTACATAATGTTGACTTGGGACAGCTCAAGCCTGTTTTGTCAGTTTAGACATTAACATATTGCATTAAAACACGATAGACTCTAACCCTTGCTATAGAGACCCTGTACCATTGTTTTTTTTACTGGCTATATATATATATATATATATATAAAGCTTTTGTCAATATTGAGATTGACAAAGGCTTCTAGCAAGCTGAAACTTGTCTCTCATTTTAATTTTGGGATTGAGGCTGATCTGATCAAATAAAACAGATGCTGTATCCTAACTGCCTTGAGTCTGTGACTCCTTCCATGGATCACTCTGTGGGAGTTGGTTGTTTGTGTGTGTGTGTGTATATATATATCACCGCTCCAGAAGGTTGCCCTTGCTTAGGAAGCACTCCGATGCCACCATAGGTAAAAGAAAGCCTTTATTGGTATGAGCAGCACAAACCGCACTGATTGCTTTGGCAGTTCAAAATCGTCCGTTTTAGCCTGACGCGTTTCGAGAAGTAGTCTGTTTATGAAAGGCGCGGGCGTGATGAAAGTGTGCACGCCACAGGACTCCTTAATTAATGCAAGTGGGCCCGCCCTAATAGAGTCACTCGTACCTGCACGAGTGAGGCATGCTGGGTCCTGCAGTCCGTGGCTGATCGTGAGACAATCTGGCACCATAGTCCGCCGCATGTTTCAAGCCCACAGATGGGCCTCAGAGCGCTAGTCCAAAAACGCTCTTTCTATGGAAACTAGGTCCTAATTATAACTACCTAATGGTGACCGGTAGTAGGTAATATATATATATATATATATATATATATATATATATATATATATATATATATATATATATATATATATATATATTCACCAACACTTTCAAAGAAAAGCAGTTGGGACCGTGTCTGTGCGCAAAAGTTAATTTATTGCCAGCTGGATAGTGCAAGACGCGTTTCGCCTGACCTGCAGGCTTGGTCACTAGCAATTCAATAAAGTTTTCAGTGCATTTTTAACTATGAGTGTAAATAAATCACGTGATGGAGTACAACAATGGAGTTACACAACAGACTAGTAGTTTTAGATATAAAACATACAAAGAGTAGTTCAGCAGTAAAACAGATGCTCCTCCATGCTGTAATTTATAAAAGTAGCTTATTTCAAACGGTATACAATTTTACCGACCCGAATATCAATTTATATTTGGAAACATTTATCGAGTATCGCGCATCGCGCTAACCTCAAATTCCGACCATGGTGGTCTGAAATTGCAACATGAACTTAATTCATACAGTTCGGCAACATTACAGATTTGAAGCTGCTTGCGATGCAGGAATTTAACAATCAATCAATCAAATAAACTTTATTCGGTTACACAAAGGCAACCATAAAAGTTAAGAATTAACAATACAGAGAAAAATTCTGACATATTAAAAAAACAGAATAAAAAACAAGCCCACCCCAAGATACTACTAGATATAAATTGCGAGGTGCCAAAATAATATCGAAGTGTACACAGCTGCTAATTCATAAAGAGAAAACGCCCCTGCTTTCCCTTTCCCCCTAAAGAAAGCTAGTTCAACATATGGTCAAATGCCCGTGGACCAACAGCCCTGCATTATACATCCATACAAGCCCTTGATTACATTATAGATTTTAGAAACCCCACAACACAGAACAAATAATCATCGTTCAACAGTTGTAAGTACAAAAGGGCTGGGCGAACTTGTCTAAAATTCAACTTTTTCAAGAGAGGGACCAGGAATTGTTTCCGTTGGACAGAGTAAAATTTGCAGAAGAATGTAAAGTGCAGCAAATCCTGTGAAGACAAGCCGTCGCAGCCACAGGACGCTAACACTTGACCTCTGTGACAGCCCTTGGGTCTAGCCAGCAAAAAATGGAACAGATTCATCCTGAACCTGGTTAGAAGAAACTTCTTGTGGGTTGACAGGGACCCCAGGAGGGAGGGCTTCGTAAGTGGGGTTGTTTTGAGCATTATAAACCTGCGGACACTTACTTTATTTAGTTCCTGCTCGTCACTATCCAGTTTCTAGGCTAATTTTACTGACTCCACATCCCTCTTGGTGATTGTTTCAGCCTTGTAAAAAAGCTCTACACGTCCTATCTCTTCCAGGCATCTTTAATGTAATTAAGCCATGGAATTTGGAGTGCTTTATCCAAGGTTCGAACACTCCCTCATTATAGTTTGAGTAAAATTTAACTCGGGATTCAGCCAGCATTTTAACCAAAATACAATAGGGCGTGAGGCTAGAGTATCACACAGGATACATCCCTGTCTACCTCCCCTTTTAATGTCCAGGTCCCTGGTGACCTTGAGGTCCTGCGACAACCTGACATTGGCCTCAGATGACCTATGCAGATCTTCCAAGAAGTTGACTTAGTTATTCTCTTCCCCCATTGCCCTCATGGCCTGCCACAGCTTGACCCGGTTCACACAGTCAAAAGCTGAAGACAGGTCCATGAAGGCAAGATATACAGTACCTGGGCGAGCAACTGTATATTTACTCAGTATCAGGGAGAGATTGAGACATTGAGCCACCGTAGAACGTCCAGGACGGAAACCAAAATGGACGTCTGAAAGGATTTTATGCTCCTCCGCCCAGGTAGACAATCTGTCCAAGACTACACGACCCACAACCTTGACCAATGAATCAAGAAGTGAAATAGGCCCATAGCAAGAAGTGCTATTCCGATCCCCCTTCTTGAAAACAAGGACAATGGTGGAGGTCGCCCAAGACTCAGGGCACCCATATTTTGCGGCTGCATTAAACACTGCCATGAGTATAGGCGCCCAGAATGAAGGGTCTGACTTGAATAGGTCAGGAGGGATGCCGTCAGGTCCCGGGGCTTTGTTGCTTGTTAAGTCTAAGATACCTTCCACCACCTCACCCAATTCAAAGTTAACTATGGGGGCATTCACATCACAGCCAACCTCTAGAGGGGGCTCCATAGGGCTCTCAAACATTAATTTAAAATGGAGCATTCATGCCTCCTCTGTTATGTGAAAATCAAGGGCCCTCCCTGTATCCTGATTGAAAAGGGGCCCGTTCACGATGCTCAGAACCTGGAGGTGCTCCACAGGGTACTGGAGTCTATCAAATCCTTTCCAGTCCTCTTCCTTCATACCTCATTCCCTTTTTGCCAGGCAGTCCTTATATTCCTTCTGGCAGGCACGCACCAGTACAATGTTTCGAGGGGTTGTCAACAAAGATTCCCATAGTTTTTTAGCAGCCTTAGAACAGGCAGAATCAAACCATCTCGGTCCGTGCTATGCCGGTCTAACACCCGGGATGCTTAGGATCTTTCCCACCTTTATTACAATAGATGTGTAAGCATTGATCACCACACTTGTCAAAGCGTCCTCATCCAGACATAGCCCTACCTCGGTAGTATACGATTCTCTGACCTTCTGATGGAAGTTTTCTTGGGTGATCTGTGACCATTTTAAACAACGTGAGTTGTCAGTTGCTGTAAGCATACCTGACAGTGTGGTTCCTCCAATCTGAGCTAACAGTGGTCCCTTCATGTACACATATAGAGGATTGTGATCGCTATATACACTGTCCTCAATATGAAAACACTTAAAAAATGTTTGTAAGGACGAAGAAATTAAAATATAGTCAAGAAATAACCCCCCCCTCTTCCATTAAAGGTGGGTACTGGGAAAGTACGAAGTGGATCAGAAATGGACATGGAGCACGTCATGTCCAGATCACTCAAAAGATTATTAAGTGCCTCCCCTTGTGTAGAATGTTCAAAATGAAACCCCGTGAAGCGAGGACATCCTAACTCTGAGACTCTAGTAAGCATAGGATTACAGCAAGGGTGGGTATTGAAGTCCCCGACAATCATTAAATTGTGTAAAATGGAACCATAAGATTGGTATATAAGGGTACTCAGGGTGGCAATATTATTCACGCCAGATGAGCAGGTCGCCGCGTTATAAAAGTTAAATAATCCCCAGCTGTTTGCTCCCTTTTTTATTATCAATGGCAATATACCTGGACTAGGGGAAGGGATAACCTGGAATTGGCAATCGACTGTCAGGGAGATGTAGGTTACTATTCCCCCCTTAGGTCTACCCCCTGCAGAGGGAATGGCTGCCACAAATAAAGCCCTATATCCCTCCAGGAAAAGATCGCACTCTACCGACCAGGTTTCCTGGAGGTTAATAACGAGAAATTGCCTCACAAATTTGACCCATAGCAGATCCTTAAATTTGCTCGCTAACCCTGCTATATTCCAGGATAAGAAGTTCTTGTTTTATTCAACAGTTACACCTGCAACATAATTCTCTATCTCTTGTGGTTGCAAAGTGTTTACATCAGGATCGGGGCCCGCACTTGGATCATTTCTCTTGTCATTTCCTAGTCAGTCACAGCCCTCCATCCTGATAATAATGAAAATCTGTTGTGCATGTTTATCATAGAAGCCACACTTAGCTGTACTGAAGGATGGGCCAAAGGTGCCAGCTGTTGTGTGTACGCAGGGATCGTGCCATGCAACCACCCACCTTGGGCTACTGGCATTATATCATTACCTGGTCTTACTCTTAATTGTTCGGGTTTATAAAAATAACCTAGCGGGAGGGCCCTAATTACTGAGCCTAACTTGCTAGGGACTCTATAAGTATCCCCAAACAAAATCCTGTCTGCTATATGGGGATTATCAAAGTTGATAATGATACAATCGCCCATGCCTATTTTGCTGAGGCTCCCGATCCAGCTAGCCCTGCGGACCATAGTGATGTTTTTGGCCACTCTAGCCCCCAAAACAGTATTATTTGAGAGCCAGTGGAGTGTTTTATTTTTGAGTTGCCCATAATCCTCGCTACCCCCCGGGAGAGAGGTGGAACATTCCCTAACACCACTAATTAGGGGGTAGATTCAGGTGGGAGGTCTATTACTGGTAAAGTTGCTTGCTGCACTTCACTATACTCTAATCTCCTGTCCCTGGCTTGAGGGTAATTGCCGGCGGTGCTACTATGTCCACTACCACTGCTACAAGCGGGTATAACACTACATAACCCTGCTGCGGCAGTCCTATCCTCATGCCTTGTAAAGACTTCAGAAGAAGGTAATGGGTGGGTTAGATGGGGAACCACAGCAATTGGCGGGCTAGGTGCTTGAACGGTCCTAGGCCCAGATACCATTGAAAGGCTCTGACCGGGTCAATATGTAAACCCCCAGCAAAAGATGGTATGGGGTTTCCGGAGTGCAGAGATATGGGCTCCTGAATCTGGGTCAGCCTCTCGATAATAGGGCCCAATTTTGCATCTAGTAGATTAGACAGAGAAACCTGCAGGGTAGCTAACACCCCAGAAAGATCAAAGGATGAGGGAATAATAGGGGGGGGCTACAATAAGTCCAGAGGGTTTAACACTCAAGGCAGATTTCATTTTTTTTGGGTGTCCGTCCATAGTTTGCATTTTTCTTTTAGGGCCACCCCCACTGCAGAGCCCCACTCGCTGTCTGTGCTACCTTATCTCTCGTTGTAGCAAGAGGTGGTTTCTCTATACTACTTAAGGAGCTAACCATATCTCCAGTGCGGTCCCTCCCCTCCCCTGATTTATTACTAATTACAATAATAGGAGATAAGGGGGCCACCAAGATAGGCGCATCAGGACAAATAGGCATCGAGATAGAAGGCCCAGCCTCGTGCTTAGAGTCCACGCATATGTCTCAGCGTAAGCTCACAGTTGACAAGGGGCAATGACCCCGGGTAACAGGTCCGACAGGTCCAACAGTCGCTTCAGACAATTCAATCTCGGGAACACATAAGCGCTGGATGTTTTTTGGGGACCTCGAAAGGCGCCTATTTACCAATTCAATATCTTTATCCAACACAGAGGCTGCCCTTTGCAAAAAAGAATCCATGGTAGAAACTGTTGTAGGCAAGCCCGACTTCCCCCTTGCTGTGTTAGCAGCGACAGGCACACCTTTGCGCCTGCCCATAGTTAGTATGAAATATAAAATCTGTTAAGAATTAAAAGAAGTTAAAAATCAGAATGTCATGTAGCCAAGAAAAAAAAGGAAAAAGAAGGTGAAAAAAAAAAGACACCACCACATCCAGGTAGTCGCTAATGGGCCGAAAAAATGGGTGATCTCTGCAAAAGAGTGCACGCGTGTAAATAGCCTCAAACAGTACTTATATGTCCTTATATGTCCTTACACTGGGCCTTGAGGATCAGCCCCAATAATAATAAATAGACACAATTGGAAACTAATTACCGGCTATTTGGAAACACCAAATGTCAGAAATGGGGCACGGCCCAACCTCCTACGGTCCGGCACAAACGAGCCCACAGGGGGGTCGTGGCAGCGCTTTATAGCGCAATCGTCAAGCCTCCCCCAGCGGCATCTGTGGGCAATGAGAACCCTGTGTTGCACCCTGGGACTCTGAGTCCCACCAGGGTGTAGTAGCGGTGTAGCGGCGATGACCAATTAATTAATCCCGCGTTGCTCCCAAATCAACAGGGGCACAGACAGCAGCCCTTGGCCAGCAAGAACCAAGGAGATCACAGGAGGTTTGCAGGAAAGTCCTCAAGCCCGTCCAGGTAGGCCGTATTTCAGGGGTCACACACATTGGAGAGCTGCCTGCTGAGCCCCACCCGCCCTGCAGCAAATGGCTGATTTGCGAGCTGTCCGCCAGGCCCCCAGACAGCACCTCCTCAACTCTGCTGCAGCAGCCACCAGGGGATATCCGCACAAGGGAAGCTGCAAAGTTTAGAGGTCTGGCAGCGAGGCCCGGGGGCCGGAACCTTGTGTGGTTGTTTCTCTGAGCTGGACACCACAGCTGATGCACCTCAGCTGCGGTGCTCCTCCGCGCCTCCCGGTCCTCTGCTGCCTCCCCCCGCCTCATGGGGATCTCCGGTATGTGTCGCGACCCTATACAGGCGAGAGATCTCATTCCCGGGACCCGATAACTGGGTCCGCGGATCTCACTCCGGGTGTAGGCACTTCACCGCCTCCCGACCTGTGACGTAGTTTACATCAGAGGTCACAGTTTCAGTTTATTTTATTATGATTTGGAACTCCAAGGAGTTCCACATAAAAATAAAATATAAAACATCATTCATACGAGTCAATGTGCAAAACGGTCAAGAGTTACAACATCAATATTGTTAAAATACATTCATTAAAAAGTAAGAAATCTCTTTTCTTCAATAATCTTTGTCACGACAATAGTCTGCATAATTCTCGTGTGTAACACTTACGGTCAATGTCAGTCTTTTCCCAATTAGAACTCCATAATGGTTATCACCCTGCGTTAACAAATTAACTGACGTTTCGAAGGTACACACATGGAATAATATAACATTTTCAACCAATATACACATATCAATAAAACCAACACAATTAAAAACTATCTTTCTGGGGAGATGATCATATATCCTTATAAAGTGCTTAATAGAAGTGCTAGTGCAATAAGTAAAGTGCATAATGCAAAACCCATTTTTATTATTTTAAAAGACATTTAAAAATTCTTTAAAAAAACTAAATTTTTTAAAACATATCAATTCAGATGGGGGAACAGTAAATAATTACGAGCCTGTTCTGCTGTTGAAATGTTATACTGTAAAAACCCATGCCTTAAGTATCTGTGCCGTATTGAGTAGAGTGCTGGGCACACAATCAAAACTTGATTCAGATCTTGAATCCCACTATCACATAAGTGACAATGTCTTCCATGTTTGGGGATGCCCTCCCAGGATCCTGTTACAACTCTCAAGGGGAGTAAATTCATTCGTATTAACAAAATCACTCTACGTACACCATGATTCATGTTCCATAAAACATACGGCTGAGGATTTTTGACAATTGAGCTCCCTGCAATACAAGCCATCCTTCCATTAGAGAGGCATAATTTCAAATCTCTTTCACGTGAAATCACATATATAGTTTTTTTAATTATATGCTTTAGTGCTGTTTTATTTAAGACTGCTGCCTCTTCGAACTCTAAACCAAAAATACTTAAAGCCTTTAAATAATTCCTAAAAATTGCACTTTTCTACATCAAGTTTGAAACAATTTCCTTATGCAACGCTAGCCTTAATAAGTTGTCATGACCATTTATCAGAGCATTACACCACCTCAGGCAAGCCACCATTGATAAGACATATGTTGACAGCAGGCCAAATTCGAGCCTAAGTGCCGCGATTGGTACAGCATAACTTAAATTGCATATTTGGCGCCAAATCTTTCCTTCCACTTTCTCAAACTTTGCCCACTCACTCTCATCTATTGTTTTGCTTGCATAATTCAAAGTTGGACATCAGAGGTCAAATTTAACATATTTTGCCCATGTGGGCTTAAAATTACATATACCAATGATACAGGTAATGTCTTATACAATTGGACCCACAATTGAGCCCAAGTTGGCCAAATCAAATATATAAAGAGCTCAGAATAGATATCAAAACTTATACTACTTAGGTATGCACCTAATCAATAAATACTGTTGTAGCCAAACATCTGTGTTAAGAACAGTGCTCATGTGTGAAAGTGAAGTTAAAAACAATAGAGGGTTGGGAGAAGCCTATAAGTGAGTGTGCAAATCTTCTTCCATGTTAAGACCTTCTGGGGCCTTGGTATTATGCTTGATAAATGATAATGTAGCTAGATTCAAGCTTTCTCAATTTTTTCTCAAGATCACGGCCCCTTACATTTGGAGGGACAGCATCGATTACTTAGAAGAACAGGCCTTCAACATTTTTTGTGTGGTACTGCTCTAAATGACGCGTCACGGGATACGATTTGTCCCCGTTCTTAATGGCACACAGATGTTGCAGCACCATCTTGTGTACAGGGAGGATGGTGCTGCCTACGTACTCCAGTGCCCATGTGGCCTCGGTTTTGCCCTTTGATTCGTTGTTCGGACTTCTGGGAAAAGCCCAGTGGAAAACTGATAGTATTCTTTCCAAACGTGCACGCCTTGCATTTTAGGCATTTAATAAAACCATCCCCGGACCTCCACTGCAATGCAAATTGTACCTATATAAGAGCAGACATCGGGAAATCTATATACTGAATCTAAATCGACACACAACACCCACTCCACTTTCGTATGAATGACGTTATTAAATGCTAAACATGTTAAGCATATCTAAAACAAAAACTAGAGTATTGCATGATTTGCTAAAAACATGTCCAAAAACATATTTGAAAAAATACATTTAAAAGTGTTGCTGTACGCATTAAAGCAATGCTTCATTCTAAGCATATGTAGACATTTGAATGCTACATGAATTAATCTTAAACATATATACATGATGAAATGGCTCGTAAATACAGAAAAAAAGCCGTAACCATTTCATGTCAAGTTACATAAAACAATTGTTATTGAAAAGGTGACATATTGTTAATAATATCTTCAAAGTGCTTCAAATAATTCTGTTCTCTATGAATAGTTCTACTATAAGCAGCTTACTTTGCCCAAAAAAGAAAAATCTAATTTGGAAAAAAGAATTAATCGTAAGAAATCCAAGTTTAGTCTTTGTTTTGAAAAAATGAAGGCCAAATTCAGAGTCTCTCCGGAACACTGTGTGCCTGAATCAAAAGTCAGTGTTTGGGGATGGAGAAAACATGAAATCTTCTAATCCCACCGTTGTAGGTGAAAGTTGGATTACCTTATTTAGAAGACTAACCGCACATAGATGAGAAGCATCGCTGCCAGCCTTGGTCGCATCAGCAATGTTCGTATTGGATGTTATCTGCGCGCCTGTTGTTTCCTCTTGTACCTCAGCTTTAGCAATTTGCATCTGTGAGATCTCAATGAATGCTGTCATCAGGATTGGTAGCCGCTGGGGACAACACAGAGCATGGGCCAATACCGGGTCCAGCAGAATATTGATATCCATAGGCATTACTGATGGGAGTGTTAGACAGATGTCTAGCACAAATTCTTCACCGCGAAGCAAGAAGCGTAGAACAGGTAAGATGCAATCTTGCCAGATTGGTCTGAATGACAGAAACCATGTGGTATTTAATTCTTATAGACGAGGTAAACCTAAAATTTAGACAATGCGCTCACGACACTTCATCTTCAATAGAACTCTCTCTATGGTGCTTGGAGTGACACTGGTGATTTGGCTTGCCATATCGGAGCAGTAGAAGCAAAAATAGGATCCCTGCAAAGAGTTCAAAAAGTAGTGGCAGTCTGCCAAACACAGAGTGCACGAAGTTGGGGAATATTCCGAGGACTGCTTGAAAAGGTGCTAACAGTCCTGAACACACAGTCTTAAATACATATACAATACCGCACGTATCAGACATGTTTCAGATACGTTCCAACATTTCTGAGAAATGTATAGGGCAGTTTGTATTCAAAAGGGCATGTATCTCGGCAGAAGTCCTTGCGACTTGCAGATCATAGGTTTCTTTGGCCGAGGTCAGTGGCACAGTTTGTTGTAAAAGAATGGCTTTCGTTCTGCTTAAAGTATCAAATTGTATAGAAGAGATGTTCAGTGAAGGCCTTAAAGGCGACTCCCTGGCTGTCTTGGTTTGTGGAAACAATACTTTCATATAGCAAGTGACCCTGAATGAAACAGTCACTAGATATGGGATGTCTGGCAACATGCCTACAGCAGCTATGATCATTTAACATGAGGTAACTTCCATTAGAAAGTAGTCCAAAAATTGGATTAATTACTGCAGCTGGTAAGCCTTGCAGGTGACAGGATATGTTTGTAATCGAACCATTGCAGGCCCCCTGTAAATTAATACCCTGACAAAGGAGAGAACCGCTTAGTGCATTTTCTCAGTTAGAACCGCTAAGAAACACTTCACACCCCCCACTCCAACATCTGTGTGTGTATGATAAATCCCAGGATATCTTGATGTATCCTTTACCCAACCTTTCATATTTGCCTGCTGGTAAATTTTTTAGGCAATACTGAAAATGGAAAATGTTAACAGGCAGAGTAATTTTACCATGTATGATCCACTCAGTAGCTGGCTTTTCTGCCACTATGAATGATAATTTTTCCAGTTTTCCAATCCTCAGCACCGTATAGTCTGCTCCCCTTTGTGCCAGTTTGATCTGTTTATCAGTGAGATTGAATTCTGAAAACAGTGACGTAGTGTTGATTAAACGCCAAGGCACATAGCCTGCATGCAAGTTTTGTAGTGTTCAGCCTAATAGCATGATAGAACGTAATTGAGACTGACCATGTTGCAACATGACCAAATCTTGTTCCATGATGTCTATGGAAGAAGACACAATGCTGTCCAATGAATATATCCTGGACAACAGAGTTGTTAACCCATTGTCTACTACAGAGAGAGATTTCTCTAAATTAATACTATCAATTTCTCGTATTCGTTCTGCAGTCTATTCTTGGTTAATCATCCAAATTTCATTATAAGCAGCGTAGATACCGGCATTTATGAAACGTTTTTGACGCGCTTTTCTCGGTCCTAGCAAGAATTCCCTAAGGTCTGCACCATCTTTAAGTAAAGATAAGTGTTGTTTTACATCCTCAAGTGTAGATTTATGTAGCCAATCAAGGCATAGTTTCCCTACACTGTATGTTGTTACCACCCCAGGAATCTGTCTTTGAACATATCTTGGGTCTGGCCTATTGATAGTGAAACCCTGTGTTTTGTTCAGGAATCGATTTTGACAGTTGTTTGTTTCTGTGGGCCAGAGCAACCTTTTTTTCCATTCAGGATCTGATCTGTTGTGATGCAAAATTTGATGTACGTTGACCTACCCCCGTGTAGTGCTATTACTTGTAAGTATAGGTATGGTCGGTGTGTTCATGGCTTTTATCTTGGCTAATTCAAGGCAAAACATTTTTGGACAGTGTCATTCAAACACATAATTTGCTCAGGGATGATATAGGCTCTAAACAAAGTTTCTACCCCCTGCACTTACCAATCTTTTGTACCCCAGACAGTTTTTGTCTCAATGTTGCTTTCCAAAAGTCGAAACCTTGTCTAGACAGTTGGGCAATAAATGCTGCAGAATAAATCTATTTCATATTTGTTAGCATATTTTAGTTCATGTCTTTAGTCATATTCTTAAAATAAAATGATTCAGCATTGGATACATTGAACCCTGAAAAATATGGAAATTTCATTGCTAAAGCTTTTGAGCTACCCTCTGGAGGTGTAGGACAATCTTCCCATTGGTTATACATATATATTTCTCGGCATTGCAGATTTGTGCAAATAATTATGACCAAAATGGTTATAACAATACATTTGTTCATCGTCAGATGAACCCTCTAAATATTCATGATTAGTGAATACTGCAGACATTTCTAGATCAGACATCATATTATTAACAGTCTCGAAGTCCCAATCATCACAAAAGGTACTAGAGGTAATAATGTCACTTAATGAAATCTTGAATGAGTGTGAAATCTTTAAAAGCTCCGACGGGCCAAAAATGTCATGATCAGTTCTGTCCCAAACTATACCATCTGGTATAGGAACTGCTGTGATATTCACTGCTGACAAGTTTCTTTGTTCATGATGGGATGATTTGTGTGACTAGAGAAGTAAGTTCACTTTTTTACTTGCTGTGTCCATTTGAATACTTCTTCCATTTACCAGCATACCCAGAGTTAGCACCAGAGCTAACCAGAGTAGAAAGAAGAATATTACCAAAACAATCCATAGTTCAATACATGGTGAAACCAGATAAGACTTTTTCACGAGATAAAAAAAGTATGTTGCTTGTTCTTTGAAAGTTCTTTGTGCTGGCGTTGTTTCAGGTTCGCTGAGATCCTCAGAAAAATTATCAAAGTTAATGAAATAGCGAGAGGCAGTTCTGTCAATGGTTGGAATTGCATCCGGATTTGTTGAAATCGCTGGATGCTGTACTGTGTGCATTTTGCTCTGCAAATGTTTTACAACAAGAGTTTAGGTGTCTGTAATCCAAAACTAGACGATATGTATTGTCTGGTTTGGAAAAAGGAAACAAAGGATTGTTCATTGATGAGGTGCATGTTTCAATCTCCCCTTGGTATTCAAGTTGATCTAAGATCTCCCTGATCTGTTTTTTAGCTTCTTGCTTAATTGGATTCTGCCTTTGTGTAGTTGGTTGATTCTTTAACTGGATTGTGTGGTGAGGTGAGTCCTCATCCCATCCTATATGATTTTTGTATAATTCTGGGGCTTGGGCGACTTCCCATTTCATGGCATAAGTATATATAAAATGTACTGGAACATGGTTGGAGAAAGCTGGCATAATGATGTCTTCGCCATGTGGGCACTCCCTGACAAATTCTGGTGGCCAGTCCCGTTCTGCTAGAAGTATATCATAACCTGTTGAAAGTCGCTCCCAAAAGAGTGCTTTCACTTTTCTTGGCATGTCTCCCTCCATTCGGAGCGTTATTTCATATAACCTTTGCGGAGAACTAACCCTGGTGTATGCAGTCTCAACTTGAATGTCTTCATTCAAGTCAAGTGTCTCCAGAACTTCCTTAAGGTTCTGGCGAGCTATTGTTACTTCTGCTGCACTTCCCAACATTGTGTGAGCCCATTTTCTGTTCTTGAGTTGTGTTCTCAGAATCCTCTGCATGTCTGATCTTTAGACCTGCTACTTTCTTCTTGGAGAATTGAGGTTTTGGTTTGTTTTTCTAAACGTGTTGATTGTCTTTGGACTTCAAGCGTTCTTCTTTTTGATCTGACCGTCCTCTTCTTTCGGATGTCTATGACGATATCTGAAAGGTACGAGAGGAAAGGTTATCAGTATCTTCATATCTGTTAGGGTTTCTCAAATTATCCCTATTCCTGAGGTTATATCTCCTTTCAGAGGGCTCCTTTTGAGGAGACCTACATCGGGATTGAGAACGTTTCTCTTTTGAATGTTGTTTATTATTTTCCCACTTGTTTTTTAGAAGAGGTAGTATTGTTTTTTGTAAAGGCCTTTTCAGGACTTTCAGACAGTTGTGGTTTAACTGGTTTCCCACCCAAACTATCTCTGCTTAATTCTTCATAGGATTTTTCAATTATTCTGGCTAGTTCTTTTTGTTGTTCTGTTACATCAAATTCCCTTAATTTCTGGTGGATTGCCACTGATGCTGCTTCTCTTTTAATATTAGATAATATTATTGTTGAGACCTGGTTATAATTTTCAGTAATTTCATACCTAAATTCAGAGCAGGCTCTGCCCCGTATTCATTTTGAATCTGTTTCAGGACTTCAGGTATTACTGCCGTGTAAGGATGGGCAAGGAGAGTCCGACACAGGAGAATATTTCATTTCATTAATCTTTATTTCGGCAATTGCCATAAAAGAAAGAACATAAAATTGCATACAAACCAAGGTTAGACATCCATGTTACATCAGTAGCGGAATAGCATACAAATAAAACAAGAAAGTGCCCCAATACATAGCAACCTATAGTGTAAAAACAATCAATAGATCAATACTAACCTATAGTGTAAAAACAATCAATAGATCAATACTAATATATCTGAGCGAGTTTTATTTCTTTATGCTCGTTTAAATATATCACATCAGTCTAGGGTGTTTAGAGAAATGTCCTTTGTTACTTTTTTCTCTACTTTAAATGCAGTTCTTGAACGACCCAGTCTGGATAGAATCCCTATGCCATCTTTTGGAGTAAAGTAAAAATGTAAATGTAAAGTGAAGGGTTCACGAGACCCATGCGGGGACGGGAGAGCTCCTTTGCAATACAGGCTTTCGTCCCACCCACCCCGAGACCCGGTCCCGTACCTTGTTAAGCCATGCTCCTCTGGGAGCGTGGCGGGCGTAGCACCATCTTGGAGTCCTCCTGGCTCCCTGCTCGGTAACACGTTCAGGGTTTTATCAGTGGACTTTCCTCCATTGGTTCCTCTGGCTCCGTCTGCGTCTCCAACTCCTCGCGTATCCAAATGCTTTCTTTGCTTCCGGCTTACCCTCCACTGGTATTCCACACCTCCTCTAATGGCCAGCTGCAGTAGGCATCATCGTGATTTCCGGCAATTCCCAGCCCTGCGTTCTGCTTAAAGGGGCCGCTCCTTGTACAGGTGTCCTCCGACACCTGTGTTTGCAGATAGATCTAGTAATACCAGCCTTCCTGGGGCTGCCACTCACACACACCATTATGCCAGACAATGATCTTTTAGAGGTAACAAATGCTCAGAGCATCAAGGGCACATGCATCACTCCACACATAACACTTGATCCAGAATTGACCACTGGTTGGTCACAAGAGACATTTTACTTGGGTCTCTAGGATAGAACACCTCCCCAGGACATTGTCTGAGTTAGCCCCCCTCCCACCTGTAGTAGAGCTTTTTCGTGGAGACTCCCTCAAAATGGGCTTAGAGATCCAGTCTTCCGAGACAAAATTAAATCAGACATTCTTGAAGACTTCTCTCTCAACACAGCCCATGGCATCTTCCTCAATGCTCTGGGAGACATTTAATACTGTAATTCGTGGAGCTTGTATATATGGCAGTTTGTGGTATTGAAAGCACTGTGAGAGCAGTTAGCCACTCTAGAAACAGACATCAGTACACTCACAGTGAACTATTACAGGTCTGGGATTATGAGTATAGTCGCCACCTTCAAAAGCAAACTCGTGGAATAATGAGGAGGCGGAAACCGGAGAAACTCACTACCTGGGCAAGGAGGCCATAGCTAGGCGGTAAGGGGAGGGAGACAAGGCTGGCCAAACACTAGTTACACTGCTCCATAAGCCGTGGGCTAGTGACTATAATGTGGAATTAGTAGATGATAAACCTATTGTTCATACCGATTCTGATGACATCATACATCTTATGGCCCATTTCTACACTGACCTCTATGGTTCGATCACAGCTTCTGATTAGCCCTGGGCGTAGTTCGCTAAGTAGCGCTACGCAAAGTGCACTTTGCACTATACAAACTGCGTAGTACCCTGTTCGCACTGTGTAAGATGCTGAAAACGGCATCTTGCACAGTGCGAGCTGTAGTTTTCTCCGCTCTAGTACATTTTTACTCGAGCGGCAGCTTTCTTGATGCAGACTGGTAGTTTCTCATCACGAGCGGTCACGAGCATACGCGACCACTCGCAATGAGAAAACTGACCTCCCCGCATTGAGAATCTCGCTGGGAGGTTTATTTTCCACGCTCGTGATCGGCAACTTGATGTTGCTGATGGCAGGCGAGGAAAAAGTCTCGCCGGGATGTCATTTTGCTTGCTTGCGGTCGCCAACTTGACGTTGAGGTCCGCGAGCAAGCAAAAAATGACCTCTGCAGTACGCTACACGTGTTTGGACTGTGCTAAGTGCAGTTCGCGTAGTGTGAAGTAGCGCAAACTTCACAAACTACGTGAGCGTAGCGTAGTGCTTTGCACAGGGTTACTTCTGATCCCGAAGCCCTCCACAAGTTTTTTGACTTAATGCAGCTACTCTGGCTTGAGAATGTCCACAGGCAGTACCCTGATGAGCACCTTTCAGTGGAAGACACAGTACAGGTCATTCAAAGCATGCCCAGAGATAAAGCGCTGTGCCTGGACAGGCTCGCCATATTCTTTTATAAAGAATATGACCAAGTACTTACCCCCCACTTGCTGGCAGTCTATGAGGAGGCAATGCAGACTGATGTGCTACCCCTGTTCCTTACAGGAAGCAGTCATTGTAACTTCCCGAAACAGAGTAAGCCACCAGACCAATGCAATTCATACAGACTACTCTTGATGATCACTGTTGATAATATAATTCTCTCTAAACAGAGATGTGACCCAATTGCTCCTACTTCTGCTTTATATTGTACGACCTTGTAAATATGGATCTGTTCCGGGATGCTACACAGCCCACAATCTGTGCACCGTGTTTCAGCTTGTTAATGCTATTGAACCCCAACTCTGTGCTGCTGCCATTCTCCTGGACACAGCAAATGCGTTTGATTCCTTCGACTGTAAGTAGTTCTTCCAACTTTTAGTTTGTCTCAGTGAGTGTTCCGTTTCTGCTTTCTCTGCTGGATCAAACTCCTGTACACACACCCTAGTGTACGGTGGCGTATAAATGGTGTGGTCAACCCTCATTGTTCCATATCCCAGGACACCCGACATGGATGCCCATTGTTGCCTATTCTGTTTGCTATCGCGATGGAGCACCTGGTGGATAGGCTGAGGCAACACCACTCACGTAGAGGTTTTACCTATACCGCCAGAAGGATATTAGGATCTATGTATGCTGATGATGTTACATTGTATGACCAAGACTCTCAAACTAATATAACACCTAAAATGCAATTTTTCAAATTTGGCAGCTATGTGGGAATCTCTACTGATTGTTCAAATCAATCATCCTACCTCTCACCACTGCAACTTATTCGGTTGAATCTTGAATATCCATTACAATGGGCAACTGGGGCTGTTTGATATCTCAAAATATATGTCAGCAGAAATATTGATGGATTCTGGAAGGTGAACTATGGGAAGCTAATAAGGAGGCTGGAGGGAATTCCAATGATGTCTTTACTACTGCTTTCTGTAGTAGAGGGGACGCCATTGCTAAGATGAGAGTTCACCCTAAATTCCTTTATTTGTTTATCAACTTCCCAATACCTCTCACCGTGAAATTTTTCAGAACGTCCAGGCTAATCTTCCGACCCTGGCCAACAACCCAGAGTTCCATGGGAGATGCCGACTTTACCTTTTGAGCGGGGTGGTCTTTGTGCTCCTAATATGGATTTGTATTACCACTTTGCCCATGCACAGTTAGCAGTCTTCTGGCTATAGCTCTCCTTATTTCAGCCACATACAGCTGTTAAGACAGAATGCAGGTACTTGTTACCTTGAATGCTTGCACATCTAATGTAAAATTTTGATAAACTGAAATGACAAGATTACACACTGATTTATTTGGGTTGAGACCTCGGGTCGTGGCTGCTGGACACACACACTTGACCCAAGTTGCAGGTGTATTCGATGAAAGATGGACCTCTATTTGTAATGGATTTATTTCAGGAAACAATCAGCTATGCACCAGCTAATGAAAGTGACCACATCTGTCAAGGTGTGATGTTCATGGGCAAGGTGTGTATCATTGGAATCTGTATGCAGACTGAGGGCCTGAATTAGAGTTTGGCGGATGGATTACTCCATTACAAACATAACTGATATTCTGTTCACCTTATTACACATTTATTGTATCCTTTGGCACTTTTAGTAGGATGGACAGGAAATCTTCAGCAAGGTTTGGTGACTGATGCTTTAGAAACTTAGGAGGACAGGGATCTAATGGGGACCCTGTGGGTCGATAACCGGAAGTCTAAGGTGTCAATGCTTGCCATTGCTGTGAAGAGCATGTCATGCATGGCAAAGACTATGTGACATGGTAAAATGTATTGCACAAGTCGAACATGAATATTGCCAACTCTATCAAACGAAAAGGTGAAAAGGTGGTAAGAGCTTCCAGATGGTATGACTGTCGATCGGAGGTCCGTAGGTTTGCCTATCTCAGGCAAAATCCTGCACAGATTTTTTGAGAAGCTCAGACCGCTAACAATTTGTGAAAGGTAATATTCTGGTTTTGGATTCTTTATATGGGCTTAGTAGCTTGCAAGTTTCTCTAAATACGGCTTTTAGCATCAGTGGAAGAGCTTTAACTCCAGCTTTTTTTCACGCTGCCAGACATCGAATTTACTTTTCCAAATCGTTTAAAAAACATTTAATGTTGGCATGCATCTCTACTGTTTGCCGTTTTGATTGTTGCTGGGGCAGAACTTTATTTAAAGTCGGTATGCTGTCTTGATTTCTAGTTGTCAGGCGACGGATGGGACTGCTATCACAGTGATGCATTCAGGCACTGGTAAAGGAGGACGACTGACTGCTTGCTCTATATCCAGATGTTTGCGATTCCTTTCCAATTTCACAAATGTATCATGCATAAAGATAGAGCAGACAGGAACATGATATGCACAGGTACTGCTTGGTGATCTTACCATGCGAATGAGAGAGGGAGGATCGTAAGGACTAGCATAGTCGCAACTAGAAACTATCGGTCCAACAGGCGCCTTGAGATTAACAGCCTGATTCATGAAAGGTAATTGCGCTCGCAAAGGGCCAGATTCTGAGAATCTGGCCCTTTGCGAGTGCAATTTTTGCATTTGGGATTCATCATCCCAAATGCAAAACTCGGTAATAGCGAATTCGCAGATTTGCGAGGAATTACATTTAAGGAATCTCTATTTGAGATTCCTTAAATGCAATTCATCATCCATTTTCAAATTGCGAAATCGCAATTTAGGGCCGCTATTTACCGCGAGGTAAAACCTCGTGGTAAATAGCGAAAACTCAGAAAAATGCTTTTAAAAGCATTTTTCTAAGTTGCATGTTGCACATACACATGTCCTTTGGACATGTGTGTGCGCAACACCTGTTTAAATTAGCATTTAAGGGGTGCTACAGGGTGTCCTCTGGACACCCCTGGCACCCTTTAAATCGCTATCTTATTTGCGATTAGCTAATTGCTAATCGCAACTAAGGAATACTCCCTATTCATTCAGGCCCATAGGATTGAATGGGGAGTTATTCCTTATTTGCGATTAGCAATTTGCTAATCGCAAATAAGGAATCTGTAGGAATCGCAAAAAATATTGCTATTCCTACATGAATCCCGTTTTGCGAGTCTGGAATAGCGATTCCTTATGAATCGCTATTTCAGACTCGCAAAACTTCCCAATGATGAATCAGGCTGTAAGTCATGCAAATTTAGAGGACAGATTGCATGAACCGTCACGTGCATTTCATTAAAGAGCTTCCTGCTAATGCCAAATCATACAAGGTGTGATGAGTATGTGTTTTAAGACTGGAATATTTAAACCATCAACAATGTCATCATGTTTCATAAAGGTGGCGTTGAGTGTGGTTCCATTCTGATTTTTGCAAGTAAATGTAAGTTTCTAGAGGAGTAAATACAACTTCCCCTGTTATGATTATGTCTCGCCTTACATAAGATACTAAAATCAGTCTTCTGTTTGACAATTATCCGTCAGACAGAAGACATCAAAGGCTCTAAATGGCTTATCTAGTTTTCACCAATGCGTGGACATTTGCCAAAATAGATATCTTTGGATTTCTTTTTTTTTAAACGTCTTTATTGACAGTTTTTTTCCATTTTACACCCCCCCCTTCCCCGAAGACCAAGGTCGCGCCCCAAAATATCTTTGGATTTCATTATTACAATATTAAACTGTACCATGCATAAGGGGGTGATGGAGCTTCTGTTTCCTAAGAGTCTCAATCTGAGTGGCATCAGATATCTTTTCTGTAGGAAGTAGTAATTGAAGGCTCTTAAAAGGACAGGTTAAAATTAAGTCCCCAGTGGTGTGTTTGTATGTTGATAAGAAGTGTGGCTGACTTCTGGTGGCGTTTGGTACAGAGAGGCACAGACAAGCTTGCTTTAGGTGTTAAATTTGGTGCACTTTTAGCACTCCCGCTGATAGGCATGCTGCATCCTCCCCTAAACAGTGGTCCATCGGAAAGCATATGACTTGTACCAGAAGCTCTAAGGCTCATGCAATAAAAAGTGAAAAGGTTGCTTGAAGAAGGTATACGATTGCTCAAAATGGTGATAAAGGTCAAAATGTGTGACCCAAGTACAGTTACATTTTATTCATGTTGATGGGCACAATCACAAAGCAAGATAGATGAACAGTGTATACACCAAAATGTCCAATCGTTGCTTCTAAGGCAGAGAAACATTGATGCTCAGAGGGAATTCTGAGCCTACCAATTGATGCTACTTGCAGAACTAAACATCTCAGAGCTCTAGGTGCAATGACAATAATTCCAACCTACAGAGAATGTTGACTAATGTCAGGAGCCAATAGTGACATACTGAATCGGTCCACACCTTGTCTGGTGGCAAAAAAACGCTTGCTTGAGAACCTCAGGTTTGCACATCAGTTGTCATGGGCCATCAATGTGCCACCCTTAAAAATTCAACCTTAAAAGAAAGCTGGTATGGGTAGGATTTAGCACACGTCCACCCAGATCTGTGGTAGACCCCTTATTTACTAAGCAGAATGCAGTGTGTTCAGAAATTAGGTTATACGTACGATTGTGAACACATCTTTCCAAATGAAAGATGCTAGACTTATATATTACTATCTCTGTATTAGCAACAAACTAAAAACAGCATTTTAGCATGTTAAGAAATGGAAGATTTCACGGTTCGGGCATTTCTTGTGGCTCTCCAAAACAGAATGTGGTCCATGGAAAACCTGAATAACTTTCTAAACACCTACACTAACCTATGAGTTCTCATGGTTAGTGTAGGTCTTACTAGACCTCATTTCAGAGGTTGGAACCCGCCGAGCTGCCCAGAATGGTAATTTCTAGGTTCATGTGCCTTTTTTTCTTTCAATGTAGGAGGTAGCCAGTTCACAAAATTTAGTTAGTAATAATTTCTGCAACTGTAAAATAGAAACAAATCATCTATCAGTACTCTTAATCCCAATCCCCATCACTTTCTGTAATTCCCTAGACAGCAGCAAGAGAAGCACAAGTCACGGAGAGAGATAAGCGGAACTAGTAACTTGCCTTAAGAGTAATGAAGGTTACCAGTAAGTAATCTGATTATTACCTTCTCATCCATCTTTGTTCCAGTCCCTATTCATTGAGGACACATCATAACTGAGCACGAGCCTTTACATGAAACCACACCCAGCACTGAATAAAAAGAAAAACACAGATACTAAGTACATCTACACAAACGGTTACAGTCAGAACTACAAAATAGAAGACTACAATGCAGAAAAACACTCCTAAAGACCCGCTCTCATAAGGCCTGGCACGCCTCAACTATGGAGATCCAGTTCCACTGCACTCAGGTGAGACCCTGGAGCACAGGAGAGAAGGAAGAACTTCAAAAACCTAATATGCCTTATTCCCTAATCATATCCCCAATGCTAATAGCCACAAGGAAAGCCAAATTCACTAATAGCAGGGAAAAGGGAACCTGGTCAAGAGACTTAAAGTGAAGCTTGTGGAAAAAGTTCAAGACCGAAAGGAAATCGTAGCAGGTCAGTGAAACCCAATACAAAGGTCTCTGAAGCCAGAAACTACACAGTAGCTGAGCAACAAGCAGTTCTAGAGATGACGGAGCATTGCAAGGGCTATAACAGGCAGATAAGCTCCTCCACTGGCACCTCAACTTGGATTGAGACAACCTCTTCATGAAACCACACTGCAAAAAATCCGAGAAGAGATGGCAAAACAGAGGCAAAAAGGCCTTCAATGTTCAGAAAAATGGAATCAATGTTGCAAGTCGCTCACTAAACTAGAAGACTCGTTGGAAGACTAAAATCCTATCACTGCCTCCACCTTAAAACCTAACTACTCGCTGTAAGATAACTCACATGAGTGCAGCTTGGAGTGGGCTGATGGTAGGAGTAGAGGAAAGAGTTGAGGAAGATCGTGCACAGTGGCGGCTGCTACGAAACAGAAGTGGTGTGGCAGCGCAGGGGAGAAAAAAACAATATGATTTACCTGCGGCCACCGCCTCTCCTCCGTCCTCCTCTGTTCCTGTCAACTCCCAGCAGCACACAGGTTTCCAAATTCCCTTGAGCCAATCAAGACGCCGCTCTGAGCAGTGCCTCAGTTGGTGTGAATTGCCTGGTTTGCTGCTCAGACAGTGCCCGGGACTGTTCGCCACCCGGCTGTTCAACATAGCCTATGTTGGAGAAATGCTAAGTGAGCATGTGAGTTTGGCCATCCTAAGATGGCCAGCCAAACCGGAATGCACACTTATGGTGCCAATCAGTCCTCCACCATGCTCCCTTACGATAGCCCCGACCCGCCCTAGACTGGCTCAGTACTGAAAAATAAAATGATAATAACATTGTATTTTGTACTGCTTAGAGAGCAGTGGGGCGACACTCCTCCACCTTAACGGAGGAACCGCAGCTGATCATGCAGAAGGTAGAATGGTGGTTTCACTGTCATCTGCAGCAGAAGAGAAACCCAAGTCCCCTGGAGCCAGTGTGGAGTCTCCCATTGACTCTTGATCAGCATCTGCGAGAGAAGGGGAATTGGAGTAAAGGCATAAAACTGATTTTGAGGTAACCAGAGTGACAGGGCATCCATTACCCCTCCCACCTCACCTTGGGACAATTAATAGAAAAACAGAGGGATGACTTTTGATTGATAGGCAATACACACTATCCCTGGACAACCCAACTTTCCACAGGGTAGTCTGTGATCCATCATTAGAATTAGTGGTTTGGTGCGGATGGGCATCCCCAACAGAAAGACGCTGTCAACTACCCACTCCGCCATGACAGTTCAGATCACAGGAGTGGCCTGGAGAAGATGCCAAAGTTTTACTAAAAAGGAGTCCAGTGACCCAGAAGAAACTGAACCCAGGTAATGGCTAAGAATGTATTTTAAACCCAGTCTTTTAACATTAAAAGAGGTGTTTGACAGCGTTGCATCCTCGCCCCTTTTTTTTATTTTTAATGTATATTAAGTGCCTGGAAGGGGTGATGTCTAGTAGAGGCTTAGATGTTCTGAAGGCAAAGGGTAGGCCTATCCCCGTGATTTTATATACCAATGACACAGTTTTGATTGCTCGCACTGCCAGATGCTTACAGCAACTTTTAGATTTATACATCTTTTTTATGAATGAAATGGATCTATCTATCAATCATAAGAAATCTCATTTTATGGAGGTTGGTCCAAAGAATACAAAAACAGCCATTTTGTAATTCAGGGACAATTTTTAAGCAGAGTGGAAAATTCTTCCTATCTGGAGAATCTTTTAAATTCAAATTTTAGTTGGCAACCCCTGATAAACAGAAACGATGGGAATTTAAAGATGGCTGTTTCTGGCTTGAACAACTTTGTAATCAGTTGGGGTACAGGCCAATAAACATAATTTTAGAAGTCTACAGGGCAAAATGTATTCCTATAGCAACATATGGGAGTGAGATCCAGGTCTTTGCATCTATTCACCCTATCCAGGTAACTGAAAATAAGTTTTTAGGTGTTTGCTGTCAGTAGGCCAAAGTACTCCATCTGACATCCTTCATGAAGGATTGAGCACAAATTGTATTTCTGATTTTATTCGATTATGCCCACTCTTATTCTGGTGTTTAATCTGGCATAAGGAAAAGTTGGAGTTAAATCGATTGATTCTCAGGGATTGTTTGCCCTTAGATAATGCTCTTTATAGGGAAAAATCCTTTACAACGAAACTTTTTCCACGCAGTACCTTTACAACGCAGGATTTAGAACGCAAGTTGTTACAACGACTTGCGCTGGCGGGCGTTGTAGGATAGGGAATAGTTTAATTTACTATCCAAATCCTTCCCTATTATCCACGGGGACTGGAGTTGGAATAGTAAATTAAACTATTCACTATCCAGCGCCCCCCAACGCAAGTCGTTGTAACGACTTGCGTTGTAAATCCTTCGTTGTAAAGGCATGCGTGGAAAAGCATGCGTTGTAACAACATACTTCCCTCTTTATATTCCCTGGCTTAACTATATAAAATACTCCTTTGAGAACCTAGGGATGCCTAGTTTATTTTTCAATCCTTTGTAAAAACAGATGTTCATTGGGTCAGGCAGATGTTCTCCTACTGGGGGGCAGCCGAGTGGGCGTCTACTGCCGTTACTAAGCAGTCTATGCAATCATATATCATGGGCAAATCAGTGGAGGAAATTAAGCTGCATCTCCTCCTGGATTTGCCAAAACACCATAAATGGTGCTCAACCTATTTTAGACTTAGTATTTTTTATCAGCTTTTGTTACAAAAAGGTTTATGGTATAAGCCAACCTGTGTGCCTTCCTGTACCTGTTATGATGTTTCTGCGTGTGACACCATGCATCTAGTGCTTATTTGCCCCAGATTCTCTTCCATGAACTCCATGTATGCCAAGCCTCTTCTGCTGTCAATGAACTTTAGAAAGATTAGGTCTGCTTTTTTATATTTACAATTGTTATGGACCCCACAACTGTGTTTTTGTATATCTAGGTCCTGGCTGGTGTTTTGTGCTAATTTTTAACTACAGTTTTTTTTACACTATTGCACTTATGAGAGACTGTTGTAGTTTTATTGCTGTTAGATTGTTTTTATGCATTGTTTCTAATTGGTAAAGGATTTTAAAGATGTACGTAAAGATCAGTTGTATTTACATGTATACTAATATGATGTTCATGAAAAATCGAATAAAGATTGTTAACTGAACTGATTGACATTGTGGTGACCAACAAACTCTGAGCCCAGACATTGGCAGATACATTCCTGTGAGAAAAGCACATTAGAAAGAAGAGCCTGAAGGACAAGTACTTTGTCCATCGTTTGATACACCTTTTCCAGCATGATCTAGAATCTGCCACCAATGAAGTGCACATCACTGCAAACAAGACATTTCTGTGTTCAGGAGGAACCAGTGTTTTGGACAGTTTCGCAAACCCACTGCATGCTGTGGAGCACATTAGGGTGACAAAAAGCACACACATTAGCCAGTTGTCAAGGAAAGGAAGGAGCAGAATACCATCCTTTAAGAGGGAAGCAGCCACCAGAGCAAGTACCTTGGGAAAAAACACTAGGAGTATTTGGCAAGGTGAAGGATAAAAGGCACAACTGGTAAGGATCCATTTGAGCCGCAAAGAATAGACACTGACAAGAGCTTGGTTGACCCAGCAGTTGAAGTGACAGGTAATCAAATCTAGAGAAGTGAGGAGGACACCTGACTCAGGAGAAGGATGAAGAACTAAAAGGGCCCCTTCCTAAAGACTCGTTCACAAACTTGTCGATCACTGCTCGGTTTGAAGCGCCCCCT
This sequence comes from Lissotriton vulgaris, assembly GCF_964263255.1. NCBI lineage: Eukaryota > Metazoa > Chordata > Amphibia > Caudata > Salamandridae > Lissotriton > Lissotriton vulgaris. The sequence goes on from NC_141695.1 coordinate 1,378,324,299, forward strand.
GTTGGCTCTGGCACGAGAAACAAAATGGAGTGACATTCCGTGCCAGCATACCCTTACGGATGAGATGCACGTTATGCAAATACAATATAATTCAGGGCTCTGACCCAAGGCTGACACCCAGCTGTTCCTCATTTTTTTCAGAAGCGAATAAATCTCATTCCAAAGTACAGCCACAGTGATCAGGCACCGCAACATCAGAGTTAAACTGCACCTGGGAGGACAAGGACAGTTGGAGAGTTCTATGACATATTCTGAGATGACCTATTAGCCCAGAAATCTTGAGCCGTCTTCCAGCCGGCAAAAATGCAACATTCCCCCTCATCATTCCCCCTGCAGGCAAGCCATAATTTTGGCTCCAGGAATGGGAGGTGGATAAGACCAGGGCACAAGTCATAAAAAAAGAAGTGGGGGACGCTGTCACCGGAAGAGACATCACAACAGGAAGTGGCGTCACAAAGGTGCCGAGCTCCTCATCCCAGAGAGGCCAAAGAGTGAAGTCCAGCTGTTTGGCAGGCAGGACGGCGTCCCCCCGGTAAAATAAGTGGGGGGATGCCGTCCACCCGCGTGGTACCCCGACTCGAGCCCTGGATAAGACGGCCTTCTAACCTGTATCCAGCTTCCAAGTCTTAATCTAGAGATGCTGCCTGGAGGAGATGGAAGCCTCTGAAGTTCTTACGGTGGACCATATGCCATCATAGGTTGCAACAGGATACACTTTACTCCAGTGATGCCAGGTCGATACAGTCCACACTCTCCTGTGTGGAATAATTGAAGGCTTGAAAAGCTTTCCGGAGTGCCTGAGAAGTGTAGGTGGCATAAGCCACAGCATGCAGCAAAACATTCATTGTAGAAAAAGAGCACTGACGTCTGTCTTTTTGCCTTCAGATCTGACAGGTCCTGTGCTGCAAATTACATTGAGGTAAGAAGCAGAAGTAGAAGTTGGGTAGCTGAATAGGAGGGGCTTCAAATGGGAGTGACAAATATCTGTTCTTATTCTTTTCACAGCCATGAGGTCCTGATGAGAACTCCCAACCAGTTTGGAGCTCGAAACGCGCAGACCGCTATTTTGTACGCCATAAGATCTCAAAAATAGGCATCATTGTTTATAAAAATACAAGTATCAAAAAAAGTTTTTTCTATGGTTTTGTATATAAGGATTTTTTAATTTGTCCATGTAAATAGATTCTTGTGTTCTGGTGTGAAAGTCACAGTGTGAGTGCGTAATGTGTTGAATGATTGGGAGCAAATGTTTTGGATTGTATTTAGTGGTAGTTATCGTTCATTGTATAATATGTGTGCTTTTGTTGATTGTAGGGATGTAAAAATTGTGTAAATGATATAAAATAATTGACAAATGTATTTTCAGTGATCTAATAAAAAATAATGATTTATTCAGACTGAATTATAAGTGTTGGACCGATGTTTGGTTTAATTCCAATGTGCTGTGACAAATAAGTTGAATTGATGACAACAGTATTGGCAATTGTTCAGTTTAGTGTGTTCAAATTACATTGCACATGCCAAATGGCGATACAACGCACAAAATGTAATTTGTTTTATTTTTGTGTTTATGTACTTACCTCGTTTCAGCCGTGTGCCATAGTTTACTAATCCCCACCCTGCCCCTCTCCTGCCCCACCGCCCCGCACCCCTCCCTCCAGGAGCCGCTACTGAATTTGATTCACCACGTCCGGCAATTGTGACCCATGGACATACTGCCCACGAGGCAAAGGGACCATGGGCTCTATAACATTAAAAGCCCAACCCTGTTCTATTCACAGGTAGCAGGTCATCATGCTGGGTAAAAGTAGCATCACTCATGGGTTGCAACTAACTGCTACATAATAAGTGGAGGGAATCCTCAGCTTGCGAATTCGGCTCTAAGTTGTGTCACTTCCCTGTACATTTTCACAACAAGCCTTAACTGCTTCTGAGACCCCGATACTAGCACTTTGGGGCATATTTACAAGGAAATGACGGAGCTTGGAGCTGCAGCAAATCTTGCAGCTCCGCCATTTCCAAAATGCAGGGATGTGCTATATTTACAACAGTACGGAGCGCCCCTGTGTTTTCCTTACCACTGGTGCTAAAAATAGCTGCCTAGCGCCAACGCAGACACCCTTGTGCCATAGTGCAACGGTGGGTTCATGGACTCAGAGGTGAAATACAAGAAAGGTTGTCACCTCATCAAGTAGGGTTAAAAATGTTTTTCTTTGTTTATTGATATGTAGACATTGACTGCTCTTTTAGATATTTTGACCCCAAGCTTTGAAATTTTCTTCCTTATGACATAATAAGCAACATTAACAACCATCTTGGTTTTAAGAAAGGACTGAAAACCTTCATGTTTTCTTAAATTTGGTGAAGGATATGATTGCATTCTGTTGTGCTATTGCTTGTTTTTTCATAAAGCACCATAAAGATAGTAGTGTGCTTATATAAATAACGTTGCCTACCAATATGCTTCAAAGAGTAAGGGCAGAGAGGAGAAAGATTTGAGAAACAAGTTATGGGGGAAGGATTCTGCACTTGAAATTCCAGATCTGTAATAGACCTCATTGTTGGGCAGTAAGAGGGTGCTCAATCTCTCAACGAAGGTTTGAGGTAGCTCAATGGTGTTACTAATACTGTATGTCTTCATTTCACTCACAACCTCACCAATGGTCTTTCTCTCATGGTCCTTGTGCAGGACGCATGCATGACCGTGCGCAAAGGGGAGAAGATGGCCATCACCATCCAGGAGCACATGGCCATCAACGTCTGCCCTGGACCCATCCGGCCCATCAAGCAGATCTCAGACTACTTCCCGCGCTGCCACGGCCTGGGCGCCGACGGGGCCCGCTCGCCCACAGGACCCACCGACCTCTCGCCCCTCGACATCTCCCCTACTGGAAGGCCACCAGCTTTTGACCCCACAGCGGACCCTGATGTGCGCATGGAGGATGGCACAGAGATCGATAGCTACGACTCAGACGACACAAGTAAGTGCCTGGTTTAACTCCTTGTGGCCTCGTTTCAAGGATGGTGGGCCTATGCACGTGGGTGTTCCAGGGCAGGGAAAGTGGAATTGAAGACTAAACTCTTGCTCCATTTCTCTCAAGGCTAATTTCTTGAATATTCTTTCCTACTTCCCATATATTTCCCTTCTATTTTTATTCTTCCTTCCATCTTTTCTATCTTTCATTCTTTCCACTCTACCTTACTTCCTTCCTGCCTGCACTCTTTAGGCCTTTCCTCTCAGCCCTGCACCTACATTGCCTTATTACTGTTCACCAATCCTCCCTTCCTGCCTCCATCAATCACTTTCTGTCTTTGCTTCATCCTTTAATCCATTTATTCCTGCCGAACTCCCCCCCTTTGTCCAGCGCTTCCTTCTTCCTCCATTTTGTTCTTATTTCTTTCCTTCCACTTCATTGCCTGCTTCTATTATATCCTATTTACATTCAGACAGTTCCTTCTTTCTCAGTCTTTCTTATGTATTTCCTTCCTTCCTTTGCCAGTCCTTATTTTGTCCTCTCATTCAATTATACACGGCCTCCTTTATTCATTCACCCTCCCTCTCAATCTTCTAGGTTTAATAATCGTGTCACCGCCTTCCATACTATTCCTTTGCATCTAACTCGATCCCCTTTGCTTGGTTTAGCCATTCTTCATCTTTTCATGCATCTTCACTTTCTATCCTCCCCACCCCCTTCACTCCTCTCTTCCTCTGCCAAGCCCTCCGCCTCTGCCACTCGACCCACTCCCCCCACTCCCCCAGGGACCCTGGCTCCGGTGTGAATGAGTGAACAGACAAATCAAGTTAAGATGCAGCTAATGGAATATTACAGTCATGCAGAACCTGCACCAGCAGCCAGAGCATTCGAGGGGAGGAAGGGCCTGCGGTATCCAGCCTCGGAGAGCACTGAGAGAGAGCACTGCTGCAGACAATGAGGGAACCCCGCCGCAGACACTGAGGGAGCCCCGCTGTAGACACTGAGTGAGATTAGCCACAGACACTGAGGGAGCCCATCCACAGACACTGAGAGAGCCCCGCCGTAGACATTCAGGGAGCTCTGCCGCAGACACTCAGGGAGCCCTGCCGTAGACACTCAGGGAGCCCTGCCGTAGACACTGAGTGAGACTAGCCACAGACACTGAGGGAGCCCATCCACAGACACTGAGGGAGCCCCGCCGTAGACATTCAGGAAGCCCTGCTGCAGACACTGAGGGAACCCCACCGCAGACACTGAGGGAGCCCCGCCGTAGACACTGAGTGAGACTAGCCACAGACACTGAGGGAGCCCACCCGCAGACACTGAGGGAGCCCCGCCGTAGACACTCAGAGAGCCCTGCCGCAGACACTCAGGGAGCCCTGCCGCAGACACCAAGGGAGCCCAATCGCAGACACTCAGGGATCCCCGATGCAGACACCGAGGGAGCCCTGCCACAAACGCCGAGGGAGCCCTGCCACAGACACTAAGTGAACCCCGCCACAGACACTGAGGGAGCCTGCCATAGACACTGAGGGAGCCCCACCGCAGACACTGAGGGAGCCCCACCGCAGACACTGAGGGAGCCCCGCCGTAGACACTGAGTGAGACTAGCCACAGACACTGAGGGAGCCCACCCGCAGACACTGAGGGAGCCCCGCCGTAGACACTCAGAGAGCCCTGCCGCAGACACTCAGGGAGCCCTGCCGCAGACACCAAGGGAGCCCAATCGCAGACACTCAGGGATCCCCGATGCAGACACCGAGGGAGCCCTGCCACAAACGCCGAGGGAGCCCTGCCACAGACACTAAGTGAACCCCGCCACAGACACTGAGGGAGCCTGCCATAGACACTGAGTGAGACCAGTCACAGACACTGAGGGAGCCCACTAGCAGACACTGAGGGAGCCCCGCCGTAGACACTCAGGGAGCCCTGCCGCAGACACCAAGGGAGCCCAATCGCAGACACTCAGGGAGCCCCGATGCAGACACCGAGGGAGCCCTGCCACAAACGCCGAGGGAGCCCTGCCACAGAAACTAAGTGAACCCCGCCACAGACACTCAGGGAGCCTGCCATAGACACTGAGTGAGACCAACCACAGACACTGAGGGAGCCCACTAGCAGACACTGAGGGAGCCCTGTCGTAGACACTCAGGGAGCCCTGCCGCAGACACTCAGGGAGCCCTGCCAAAGACACCGAGGGCGCCCAGCCGCAGACACTCAGGGAGCCCTGCCGCAGACACTCAGGGAGCCCTGCCATAGACACCAAGGGAGCCCTGCCACAGACACTGAGTAAACCCCACGCAGACACTGAGGGAGCCCTGTCACACACACTGAGGGAGCCCTGTCACACACACTGAGGGAGCCCTGACGCAGACCCTGAGGGAGCCCTGCCGCAGACACTGAGGGAGCCCCGCTGCAGACACTGAGGGAGCTCTGGCATAGTCACCGATGAGCCCTGCTGCAGACACTGAGGGAGCCCTGCGCAGACACTGAAGGAGCCCTGTTACACACACTGAAGGAGCCCTGCCGCAGACACTGAGGGAGCCCTTTCACACACACTGAGGAAGCTCTGCCGCAGACACTGAGGGAGCCCTGTCACACACATTGAGGGAGCCCTGCTTTAGACCCTGAGGGAGCCCTGCCGCAGACACTGAGGGAGCCCTGCCACAGACACTGAGTGAACCCCGCCAAAGACACTGAGGGAGCCCTGTCCCACACACTAAGGGAGCGCTGCCGCAGACACTGAGGGAGCCCTGTCACAGACACTGAGGGAGCCCTGGCGCAGACCCTGAGGGTGCCCTGCCGCAGACACTGAGGGAGCCCTGCCGCAGACACTGAGGGAGCCCTGTCACACACACAGAGGGAGACCTTCCGCAGACACTGAGGGAGCCCTGTCACACACACTGAGGGAGCCCTGCCGCAGACACTGAGGGAGCCCCGCTGCAGACACTGAGGGAGCCCTGGCGTAGTCACCGAGGGAGCCCTGCTGCAGACACTGAGGGAGCCCTGCGCAGACATTGAGAGAGCCCTGCACAGACACTGAAGGAGCCCTGCCACAGACACTGAGGGAGCCCTGTGCAGACACTGAGGGAGCCCTGCCCCAGACACTGAGGGAGTCCTGCTGCAGTCATTGAGGGATCCCTGCCGCAGGCACTGAGGGAACACCGCTGCAGACACTGAGGGAGCCGTACCGCAGATCCTGAGGGAGCCCTGCCACAGACACCGAGAGAGCCCTGCCGCAGACATCGAGGGAGCCCTACCGCAGACACTGAGGGAGGCCCGCCGCAGACACTGAGGGAGCTCTGCCGCAGACACTGAGAGAGTCCTACTGCAGACTCTGAGGGAGCCCCACCGCAGACATAGAGGGAGCCCTACCTCAGACACTGAGGGAGCCCGCTACAGACACTGAGGGAGCTCTGCCACAGACACTAAGAGAGTCCTACTGCAGACTCTGAGGGAGCCCTGCGCAGACACAGAGGGAGCCCCGCCGCAGACACTGAGGAAGCCCTGCCACAGACACTGAGAGAGCCCTGCCGCAGACACCGAGGGAGCCCTGCCATAGATCCTGAGGGAGCCCTGTCACAAACACATATGGAACCCTGCTGCAGACACTCAGGGAGCCCTGGAGAGAACTGAGAGAGAGCCCTGCCGCAGACACTGAGAGAGAGCCCTGTCACAGACACTGAGGGAGCCCTCCCGCAGGCACTGATGGAGCCCTGTCACAGACACTGAGGGAGCCCTCCCGCAGGCACTGAGGGAGCCCTGTCACACACACTGATGGAGCCCTCTCGCAGACACTGAGGGAGCCCTGTCACAGACACTGATGGAGCCCTGCGCTGACACTGGGAGAGCCCTGCCGCAGACACTGAGGAAGCCCTGCCGCATACACTGAGAGAGAGCCCTGTGCAGACACTGAGAGAGCCCTTCCGCAGACACTGAGGGAGCCATGAGAGGGAGCCATGCTGCAGAAACTGAGGGATCCCTGCAGACACTGAGGAAGCCCTGCCACAGACACGGAGGGAGCCATGCCGCAGACACTGAGGGAGCCATGCGGCAGACACTAATGGAGCCCTGCAGCAGACACTGAGGGAGCTCTGCCGCAGACACTGAGGGAGCCCCGCTGCAGACACTGAGGGAGCCCCGCTGCAGACACTGAGGGAGCCCCGCTGCAGACACTGAGAGACCCCGCCGCAGACACTGAGGGAGCCCCGCCGCAGACACTGAATGAGCCCCTCCACAGACTCTGAGGGAGCCCCGCCACAGACACCGAGGGAGCCCTACCGCAGTCACAGAGGGTGCCCTGCCACAGACACCGAGGGAACCCTCCCACAGATACTAAAGTAGCCCTGCTGCAGACAGTGAGGGAGCCCCGCCGCGGACACTAAGGGAGCCCTGTCGCACACACTGAGGGAGCCCTGCCGCAGACACTGATAGAGCCCTGCCGCAGACACTGAAGGAGCCCTGTCACACACACTGAGGAAGCCCTGTCACATACACTGAGGGAGCCCTGCAGCAGACACTGAGGGAGCCCTGCTGAAGACACTGAGGGAGCCCTGTCACACACACAGAGGGAGCCCGGTCATACACACTGAGGGAGCCTGGTCATACACACTGAGGGAGCCCTATCACACACACTGAGGGAGCCCTGCTGAAGACACTGAGGGATCCCTGCTGCAGACACTGAGGGAGCCCTGCAGCAGACACTGAGGGACCCGGTCATACACACTGAGGGAGCCATATCACACACACTGAAGGAGCCCTGCTGAAGACACTGAGGGATCCCTGCCGCAGACACTGAGGGAAACCTCCCTCCCCTATGGGAGTGCATGTATTTTCTTGTTCTCTCCTAGTGCCCATTTTTCCTCTTACATTCTAAGCCCCATAGGTCATGCTCCTGGTAGTTCTTCTGTTGTTTCCATTGGCTCGCCCCATCCGCCTCTGATTTTTTTTAAATGGAAAAAACCCCGCAACCAGACCCTCCATTTATACCCCTTTTCTCCTGCCACTCGTCACCTGCTCCACTGTAAAACCCCATTAATTTTTCGTTTCTCTTTTTCTCTTTTTTCTTTTTTGGGGAGGCTAGCATCTTCCACTTGCTGCTGGGACTCTCCTTTCTTTAAAATATGCGGTGGAGTCATTTTCTATTCTTTTAAAATACCACTCCAAGATGGCTGCCCACAGTCTTTGAACAGTAAATTAAAACACAAACAAAATGGGTATCATATCAAAGCACATGTGTGAGCAAGCATGGTAATGCATATGAGTGCATACGCTGTCCATAGCCGCCATAGCAACATGAAAAAGATGTCCTCATGTGTGGTGATTCATGCATGTGTATACCTCGTAATGCTTGTTTTGGTCAATGCTGTGCTACATCAGCAAACAAGTATTTGTATATGTATATTCTGGAAAAGGGAAGGTTGGGAAAATATATATATATATATTTAAAACATTTTTATTTTTTTTGGGTGCCTAAGGGAAAAAAAATCTATTGGCTTAGATAATGCTTGGTTTCTATTTTTGGTCCCCTCAATTGTTACTCGTTCTCTTTTATCCTTCCATCTTTATTTCCATACAATGTCTCTCGCAAAAGATGATAATGCTCATTCTCTAGGAGAATGCTCTAAATAAAAAAGCCTCCCAAACTGGACCCCAAACGATCCCCTTCAAATAAGTCCTACCCAGTGGCTGGTGACATTTGAAAGTGGCGGGGCGTAAACTTATTGTCATACTGCACAATGGCGAGTAAGAGTACCGAGCGAGCCCGAACAACCTACAGGTTTTTTGGGGGGAAATTGTGGACAAATAATGCATTTTCAAGCAAACTTGAGGAAGCAGGAACTTAATAAAGCAATAAGATTTAATTATTTATCAGTTAAGAAATTCCAAATGTCTTCTGTTACATTTTTCGACCCTTTTCAGCATTCACAAACATTACTCATTTACTCCCACTGACTAACAGTTCTGTTTCCTTTTTCACTTCATAGCTTTTCCTACTCATTGCCCACATCAACAGGCCCTTTCCCTCACTTCACCGCTGATCTCTCAATCCGGCCCTGCATATTTAAAAAAAAGACCAGGGCAGTTAAAAATGTCCAATATAGTATTCATTAATGAGGTAAAGGGTAATAGGGCTGAACATCAAACCAATTGCGTTTTTACGTAGATGCTTGAAAGACAAACTGCTGCCTATTCGTTTAACATGGAGATTGGTGTTTACTCGTCTTTCTACCTTTATGAATGAAATTGTTAATAATGGCAAACGAAGGCGCACAGGGCCTCAAACTGGGCAATGCCTATAAAACCAACGCCCCCTACCCCTCCCCCCCCCCACAACTACCGCCACGGAATCAAAGTCACCCTGCTGGCCGGACCCCCAGGCGTCAGTAAAGTAAATTATAGCAGCAGTGTCAACATTAAAAATAACACTTAAACAGTCTTCGGAAGTTCGGGCATGCATGTTAACTTTTAGTCTACTCCGAGGGCAGCACCGGGAGCCAGGGAATGTGTGTTTCCTTTCAGCTTGTGCCTGGGCCCCTGTCCGCAAGTATGAGTCCAACCTGCACCACGTGTATATGTAACATACACTAACAAGCGCTCATGCTTCTAAAGCCACCCCCACGATCCGCCAACTACCGCCACAGAATCAAAGTGTCACCCTGCTGGCTGGCCCGCAGGCGTCCGTAACGTAAATTATCGCCGGATTCGCAGCAGTGATACAAATTTAAAACAACACTTAAACAGTGCAGTGCCCCTATATTTAGGAGGTTGTTGTGGGTGGTGGCGGGTCGCTTCTCAAATTCACATACCCGTGTGTTAACAACGTGACCACCTTAATGTTCTCAAGCCGGGATCCTCGTCCGTCCTGACCAAAAGGACTGCAGTGCACAGCGTGGCAATTATTATGAGAGCACGCACACGCCACGATGAAGCAAGGCAATGTATAAATAAAATGAAAGTCAAACTTACCTTATTCCCACCTTCAAGTTCCGAGTCCAAGCCTCCATGTCCACCAGACCTCCGACTCCCGCCGACGCCGTCCTGTTCTTTTGAATTCCGTGCTCGCCGTCACCAGTGCAGGAAGGCTGCAGGCAGCCTCCCTCCCCTCCACCACAGCACAGCGCTGTGATTGGTTCGGCCGGCTGCCCCAACCACGTAATTTCTCTCTGTATGCTGCAGCATACAGAGAGCAGGGAGAGTGGGAGGGGTTAATTGAGGGCAGGGGGGAGCGGCTTGCCACTGTTCTTAATACAGTTAATACTGTCTGTTTGGACAGCCTCTCAGGCTGCCCAAACAGACAGCATTAACAACAGTGGGGAAAGCCACTCCCCCCTGCCCTCGAGTAACCCCTCCCCCTCTCTCAAGCAGGAACTTCTGCTTTCTCGCCGTGCGAGAAGGCAGAAACAAATGGTAGTTCTCTACTATTTGTTTCTGCCTTCTCGCACGGCGAGAAAGCAGTGGGGCGGCGCCCAAACGCCCCCATGGAGGATCCGCCGCTGGTCCTACCTGCAGCAGCTCATCTGGCCTCCACCACAAAGAAATTCGACTGATTCAAGCTGGCTCGCCAAGCCTCCCCATGGTAATCTGATCAGATTATTTAACTGCGTATTTCACTTACAAGGCCATCAGAAAACAACCCTCTAAGAGACTTCGCCCAGTTCATATACGTGGAAGGAACAGAAACATTAGGACTGAGTCTGTCCTCCGACGGTATCATCCCAAATTCAAAATAAAATCTACTTCGGCTTGCATTCCGTTCCTCATAGCACGACCTTCAGTAAACTACATATAAGACTGGCACCAGAGCTTTTCAGAAACTGATCAAACTGTCCATTTCTGTGTCATTGCTTTTCTTATTTTTAGACCTAATGTGCAATAATCGCATGCTCTAGGGAATCTAGATAGCGCCCATATAAAATCTTACTTAATACGTAAGAAGATAATAATAAGCGTTTCAATAGAGGTGAAATACAGATTAACTCTAGTCGCTGCTGGTTATTCACTTTTCTCCCTATCTAGCTGTTTACCTCTTTTTAGAACACAATTCGTATTCCAGTTTGGTCAGTCAATGCTGGACGCGTTGGTGTTTTTGTGGCCGTTTATTATGTCCTGGATACCGGTGAGTCAGTCCTAGGTCCATGATTGTGCTGGGCTCTTAACTTGGCTACAATCAGCCATGAAGAATCCCTGCTGGTGTCAGTCATAGATAGCCCTGCTGCTGTCACTTATAGAGAGCCCTGCTGCTGTCACTTATCAAACAATCAATCAAAAAATTTTAGAGCGCGCTACTCACCCATGAAGGTCTCAAGGCGCTAGGGGCGTGGGGTAATCAGCTACTGGTTGAACAGCCAGGTTTTGAGATGTCTCCTGAAGGTTAGCTGGTCCTGGGTCTGACGCAGGTGGGCGGGGAGGTAGTTCCATGACTTGGCGGCGAGGTGGGAGAATGATCTGCCGCCGGTGGTCGTTCGGTGGATGCATGGGACGGTGGCGAGGGCGAGGTCAACGGAGCAAAGCTGGTAATTCGGGTGTAGTAGGACAGTCGTTCATTGAGGTATGCTGGTCTAGCGTTGTGGAGTGCTTTGTGACTGTGGATGAGGAGCTTGAAGGTGATCCTCTTGTTGACCGGGAGCCAATGCAGGTCTCTCAGGTGGGTGGTGATGTTGCTCTGGCGAGGGAGCCCGAGGATGGGGAGAGCAGAGGCGTTTTGTATCCGTTGGAGTAGAGTGGAGTGTGACTGTGCTTCCTGTGTAGAGGGCGTTGCCGTAGTCCAGCCTGCTGCTGACAAGTGCTTGGGTGACCGTCCTTCTGGTTTCGGTGGGGATTCATCTGTACATCTTGCAGAGCATGCGGAGGAGGAGGAAACAGCGTTCACTTGCTGGGTCATAGAAAGTGTTGAGTCCAGAATAAATCCCAGGATGCGTGCGTGCGTGGTTGGTGGGTGTCGGGTCATCTCCCAGCGTGGTCGGCCACCAGGAATCGTCCCATGCGGAGGGGGTGGAGCGGAGGACGAGGACCTCTGTTTTGTCTGAGCTCAGTTTCAGCAGGTTAGTCTTCATCCAGTCAGGAAAGGCCTTCAAGCCCTTGTGGAGGTTGGATTTGGCAGTGGCCGGGTCCTTAGTGAGGAAGAGGATCAGCTGGGTGTTGTCGGCGTATAGATGATGTTGAGGTGGTGAGCTTGGACGATGCTGGTGGGCAGTGCCATGTAGATGTTGAAAAGGGTCGGGCTGAGGCAGGATCCTTGGGGTACGCCTCAGGGAATTGTGGTGGCTTCGGAACGGAACGGGGGAGGCAGACTCTCTGGGTTCTGCCGGTGAGGAAGGATGTGATCCAGTCCAGGGCTTTGTCTCGGATCCCAATTGCGGAGGCGTGTGCTCAGGGTGTGGTAGCTAACGGTGTCGAAGGCGGCCGAGAGGTCCGGGAGAATGAGGGCCACGGTTTTGCCGTTGTCTAGTAGGGTCCTGATATCATCAGTGGCAGCGATGAGGGCAGTTTCCATGCTGTGGTTGCTGCGTAAGCCAGATTGGGAGTAGTCCAGGGCGTTGTTTTCCTCCAGAAAGTGGGTCAGTTGTCTGTTGGTGGTCTTCTCCATGACTTTCGCCGGGAAAGGGAGCATGGATATGGGTCGAAAACTCTTGAGGTCCTTTGGGACTGCCTTGGGTTTTTTGAGTAGGGCGTTGATTTTGGCGTGTTTCTAGTTTTCCGGGAAGGTGGCGGTTTCGAAGGAGCTGTTGATGATCTTTCGGAGTTGGGGTGCGATAATGGAGCTTGCCTTGTTGAAGATGTGGTGGGGTTGTATGGTGAGCCAGAGTGGATGGTGTTCATGATTTCGATGGTGTATTCGTTGTTGATGTGGTTCCAGGAGAGCAGGAGGTCGGTGTGTTTGGGGGGTGTTGAGTCGGGGTGTCTGTTGCAGCCTCTGGATGTCAAATCTGTTGTGGATGTCTGCGATCTTGCGGTGGAAGAGGGTAGCCAGGGAGTCTCAGAGTTCTTGTGACGGCGGGACGTCATTTGAGCTGGAGCTGGAGGTAGCGAGTTCTTTCACGATGTTGAAGAGCTCTTTGCTGTTGTGTGCGTTGATGTGGATGCGTTCCTTGAAGGAGGTTCTTTTGGCGGATTAGATGAGTTGGTGGTGTTTGCGTCTGGCGTTCATGAGGGCGTCTTGGTTGTGTGGCGTCTAGTCTTTACGCCATTGCTTCTCGAGTCTTCTGCAGGTGTGCTTGGAGTTCTGGAGGTCGGCATTGAACCAGATGGTTCACGTGTCGGTGCACCTGTTTGAGGGTTTCCTGATCGGGGGAGGGTGTTGGCGCAGTCGTCAATCCATTGTCTGAAGTTGTGGGCTGCTGTGTCGGTCTCGGAGGTCTCGGGTGGAGGATCTCGGGCGAGTGTGGTGATGAGCTGGTCTTTGACGATTTTTTTCCAGCTGCGGTGTGGGATACGTTGCGGTTGGTTGTGCGTGGTGTGTTTCTCAAAGGAGAAGTGAATGCAGTGGTGGTCGGTCCAGTGGAGTTTGGAGGTGTGGCTGAAGGTGACGTGGTCGCTGGCGGAGAAGATGGGATCGAGTGTGCGTCAGGCGGAGTGGGTGGGTGTCGTGATGAGCTGTTTGAGTCGGAGGTTGGCGAGGTTGTGAATCAGGGTTGGGGAGTTACTGTCGTTGGCGTTCTCAAGGTGGAAGTTCAGGTCTCCGAGGAGGATGTAGTCTGTGGAGGCGAGGGCATGCATGCTGATGAGGCTGGTGATGGATTCGCTGAACTGTGGTGGGGTCCCGGGGGCGGTAGACGAGGGTTCCTCTGAGGGTGGTGTTGTGATCGACGTGGATCTGAAAATGCAGGTGTTCAGCCATGCTGAGGGAGTCTTCAGTGAAGGGTCCGTGGGTGAGCTTTTGGGTGGCCTGGAAGCATGTTGAATTTCGGGCGGCGTTGAGTGTGTGGAAGGTGTTGATGTCAAAACTGCTTTGAGTGTTGCGGTGGTCGCGGGGGCCAGGGGGTCTGGCGCTGGGCGTGGTCCAGGCGCGGACAGAAGCAGACAGGCTTGCCTTAGGTGTGCTTTTGGCATGCCAGTGGCGCATCCGCAGCGCAACCACGCAGCGATCGCCATTAGAAGGGGAGGGGGCGGGAGCAGAGGTAGGGATCTGGCTGGTTTGGGGATCGGTGCCGCAGGGGCAGCAGCGGCAGGAAAAACGGCAACACACAGCGCAGAGAGCAGTGACAGAAGAACAGTAAATAAAATAGAATTAAAATAGAATTAAAGAAAACAAATACGAAGTGCAGTCACAGAGGGGGGCCTCAGAGCACAGCGGGCGAACAGCAGAGTGGAGCAGTGGCACTGGGGTGGGCTGCTGGCTCGAACCCTGAGCGGGGACACAGGCAGGAGACCGGCAGAGAGGCGAGGCTGCTGGGGAGAGTGTTGGCCTTAAACCAGTGGTCAAGAGAAACTGCTGTCACATAGAAAGCTCTGCACCTGTCACTTGTAGAGAGCCCTACTGCTGTCGCTTATAGAGAGCCCTGCTGCTGTCACTGGTAGAGAACCCAGCTGCTGTCACTTATAGAGAGCCCTGCTGCTGTCACTTATAGAGATCTCTGCTGCTGTCACTTACAGAGATCCCTACTGCTGTCACTTATAGAGAATCCTGCTGATGCCACTGTTAGAGATCCCTGCTGGTGTCACTCATAGAGAGCTCTGCTGCTGTCACTTACAGAGAGCCCTGATGCTGTCACTTATAGAGATCCCTGCTGCTGTCACTTATAGAGAGCCCTGCCGCTGTCACTTATAGAGATCCCTGCCCCTGCTGCTGTTACTTATAGAGAGAAACTGCTGTCGCATAGAAAGCCCTGCCCCTTTCACTTATAGAGAGCCCTACTGCTGTCACTTATATAGAGCCCTGCTGCTGTCACTTATAGAGAGCCCTGCTGCTGTCACATATAGAGACCTCTACTGCTGTCACTATAGAGAGCCCTGCCGCTGTCAGTTATAGAGAGCTCTGCTGCTGTCATCTGTAGAGAGCCCAGCTGTTATCACGTATAGAGATCCCTGCTGCCTACACTTATTGAGACCCCTGCTGCTGTCACTTATAGAGAGCCCTGCTGCTGTCACTTATAGAGAGCTCTGATGCTGTCACTTTTAGAGAGCCCAGCTGTTGTCACATATAGAGATCCCAACTGCTGTCCCTTAAAAATAATCCTGCTGGTGTCACTCATAAAGAGCTCTGCTGCTGACACTTATAGAGAGCCCTGCTGCTGTCACTTATAGAGAGCCCTGTTGCTGTCACTTATATAGAGAAACTGCTTTCGCATAAAAAGCCCTGCTCCTGTCACTTATAGAGAGCCCTACTGCTGTCAATTATATAGAGCCCTGCTGCTGTCACATGTAGAGAGCTCTGCTGCTGTCCCTTGTAGGGAGCCCTGCTGCTGTCACTTATATAGATCCCTGCTGCTCTCACTTATAGAGAGCCCTGCTGCTGTCACTTATGGAGAGCTCAGCTGCTTCCACTTGTAGAGAGCCCAGCTGTTGTCACGTATAGAGATCCCTGCTGCTGTAACTTATAGAGAGCCCTGCTGCTGTCACTTATAGAGAGAAACTGCTCACACTTATAGAGAGCCCTGCTGCTCTCACTTATAGTGAGAAACTACTGTAACTTATAGAGAGGCCTGCTGCTGTCACTTATAGAGAGCCCTGCTGCTCTCACATATAGAGAGAAACTGCTGGCACGATTAGAGAGCCCTGCTGCTGTTTACTTATAGAGAGCCCTGCTGCTGTCACTTATGGAGAGCCCTGCTGCTGTCACATATAGAGAGAAACTGCCGTCACTTATAGAGAGCCCTACTGCTGTCACTTATAGAGAGCCCTGCTGCTGTCACTTATAGAGAGCCCAGCTGCTGTCACCTATAGAGGGCCCTGCTGCTGTCACTTATTGAGAGCCCAGCTGCTGTCACCTATAGAAGGCCCTGTTGCCTTCACTTAGGGAGAACCATGCTGCTACCACGTATTTAAACACTTTTTTCAAAATAATTTACGGAGAGCTCTGCTGCTATAACATATAGAGAGCCATGCTCCTGGCACATAGGGAGGGGCCTGCTGCCATCTCTTATAGGAAGCAGTGCTACCGTCACGTATAGAGAGCCCTGCTGCTATCACTTATGGAGACCCTTGCTCCCAACACTCATAGACAGTCCCTCTATCTTCACTCATCAATGGTTACAAAAAATCCGAGCAGTAACTAAAAATTCAGGACGAAGGGTCAACATCCAGGAGAAAAGGTTTGACAGACGCATCAGTGTAGGTCAAATGATGATATAAAATTAGGTAAATAGATGGTGGACACAAGTAGAAGTCAAAACAGGTTTGGATTCGTTAGTATGTATTATACATTGCAGCACTGAGCAACCATACACATGTAACTGGACTTACGTAAAGATTAAAAAAAACAGCAAACATATGCACACTACGCATTTTTTGACAGAGAACATATGGGGCAGTTGTCACATGATTCGGACCCTTACCACAAAAGTTAGTATCCGAAGCATTGCTCTGTTGATGAAGGTGGATTCCAGCTCATATACATTAGTCCTCTTGCTACCACAGGAGGTGGGGTGGGGGGGAGTTGAGTAAGTGGAGTGATAAAGTTTGAGGGAGATAGAGTTTATGTGTGTCTAATCTCACCGTGAATATTTCTGACAAACTTGCACAGGATTTCAGCCAGCCCCTTCAAAGCTATTTGCTCTGCCTCTGCATCAGCCAACCTAGACTCAGTCTTGAAAGGTAGCGTCAAGATTTTGTCAAAGCACTGGCAAAGCCATCAGTTTTATGTTCAAACCTGAGTACTGACAAAAGAAACAAAATTGTCTGCTGGAGCAAAAAACATTTAAAATAAGATTGCTTTCTCTGTGAAGTGCACGGATGGGATCATGAATAAAATGTGTATCAATAGTCTATGCTTTTGTAAAATAGTACCTCATGCATTCCGAAAGAAGCGGTAGGATACCCTCAAATAGAAAATAAAATGAAGGTGAGGCTAAAATACTCGCGATTGACAATGTCTAATGTCAATATTTGAATTGTTCCTGATGCAAAGAAACGTCTGGCTGAATATAGCTGCTCCAATTGCAGGTCAATTCTAAAAACATGAATGGGGCGCAGAAAAGGAGAACGCACAACTATTACATACATTCCACATATTTTCACTACATGGATGTACCAAACAGCGAACCACCATATGCTGCACAGCGCAACATTGGCATAGTGCACAAGCCCACATAGCACCTGACACTGCCACTTGCAGACAAGGGCACCTCTACAATCAGCACATTCATCTACAATCTGATACACAATGCGCCACCACTATGAAAACAGGGAGGGAAAACCTACGGGATTGTGCACCACTGCACACTGTGTAGTGTACTCTGACCATTGGCATCGTGCACTATCACACACAGTGCACTACCACCACAGATCAGTGCATCTTCTCCCTCAGCACAGTGAACCCCAACCTTTGGTACACTCCCCCATCACCCTAAGAAAAGTGGAACACAATCTGTGGCACAATGCACCACACACCCAAGCCAATATGCACTAATAGACTCCACAAATAACTTACCTCCACACTGCCTAGTTTTTCCAAATTCTGAAGCAATAGTTCAGGTAACACATTTGAAACGTATAATTGCTCTTTTCTTAATGACATGCATTCAAAGTTATTACCCTCAGTTTGTGCCAACATTTCACTTTTGCAGAACCCTAAAGCATATCATAGACTTTTCCTGAGAATCGTGTGTGTATGCTTTTGTTGGAAAATGGGCTTACTGCTGTCTAGAGCAGTCATCACTAACTTTGATCGGTTCGCAACCCCCCGTTTAATTCACAAACATGCAGGTGCTGAACTGCAGAAGACATTTGCACTGGTGTCAGAGCTTTGCTTTTTTTTTCCATGACATTACTATATCTCAAGTTACAATAATTCAGACTGGCAAATTATACTGGGTAAGCTAGAGCGTTATTAAAAACAACTGGTAGAAACCCCTTGAAGGGCAAACATCCAAACATAACCCCATGCATACAGCTAGAATAATATTCCTGATTACATTATACACCCGCCCTGAGACCCTATGGAAGTTCTATGTTTCCTGCCACCCTATTCTTCCAATCTGTTATTGGTTTCCAGATCTGCAGACCTAGGGATCTGCCATTCTTCCCTTTTCTGGCGTATAGCGCTTTTTCCATGTTGTATATATACAAAAGCTTGGCCAACCGTTGCTGCATAGTGGGGGGAGCTTGTCTCGCCATGCTGAAGCTATGCATAGATGAAATACTGCCATGGCTACGACCAGAAAGTTCTCCAACTGTGGTTGCTCTCCAGTCCTGTCCAATCCCATTAATATTACTTCGGGTGTCATCGTTAACTTACAATTCAGTGATCTATCTAAAAACCCTTTGATTTCTTTTATCAGAGGAACTAGGTTGGGGCAGTCGCCAAACATGAGAGCTATGTCCGCCTCCTGGCTGTCGCATCTTGGGCATGGTGTGCCTTGTGTGCCCCCCCCCCCCCACTGTGCAATTCTGGCTGGGGTGTAGTATAGCTTGTACAAGGTCTTATAGTGCTGGGTTTGCAATGAAGAAGAGCGGAGAACCTCCTGTCCCATCTGCAATGACTTCTCAAAGATCCCCTCCCTAATCCCTAGCGCATCCATCCATTTTGCTTCAAATTTACCCAAGTCATCTACCCTGTGTGCTATAAGTTCGGCAAAGAACCTTTTTATCGTGCAGCTGTGTCCCCCTTCTATTACTTGTAATATTGTATTGTCTCCAAATCCTAGAGGTCCTCCTCTCTTTCCAGCCAATAAGCTTCTTATCTGTAAATACTTAAAAAACGTCCTTGCCCTGACCCCAAATTTTCTCTGTATCTCTGAGAATTGGCGCACTCCTAGCGGGCCTATCAAATCCCCCATTCTTTTCACTCCTAACCGTCCCCATTTCTTGAAAACAGTATCAGCAAAGATCTCTGGGGATAATGTGGGGTCATTCCCTAACCTAGTGTATGCATGGTATCTACCCAGTCCAAAGCTCTTTTTAAACGCCTTCCACACCTTATAGGCTGCCTCCAGGGTCTTGAATCTGGTTCTCTTGAAGTAACTCGGTTCAGTATATCTCAGGAACACATTCTGTGCCTCCTCGCCTAAAATCAAACCGAAGATCTCTAACGAGCCGGTATAGAATTCTGCTTCCATCTCGGCCCCGCCAATAAGGCCCGTTATTTGCTGCAGCACTTCTGCCCAGTAATAGAGTCTCAGATCGGGTAGTGCCCACCCCCCCTCTCTTGTTAATGCCATATATTTTAGTGCCCTTCTTGTTTTGCCCTGTGACCAAATAAACCGGTTTGTTATGAGCTCTATTCTACCAAACAAAAGTGGGCAAAAAAATAGAGGTATGGTTCTAAATATATATAGAAATTTCGGGAGGAGATTCATTTTAATATAATTTACCCTGCCAACTGTAGACATGTGCAGATTATGTACCCTATCCAAATCCTTCTTCGCTTTCGCGATGATAGGAGAAGTGTTTAAGTCCACTAGATTGCCCAGGTCAGCTGTGATTGTTATTCCTAGATAAACCCCCTCAGCCACCACCCGTGAATCCGTGGTTGTTGCATATATGTTCTTTATGATTTGTGTCTTAGTTTTATTTAGTGCGTACCCCAAGACGCGCCCAAATTGCTCTGCCTCCTGTTCTATTTTACTGATGGCCTCTGATGGTGAGGGTGTGATAATCGCAATATCGTCTGCGTATGCTAGTACCTTAATCAGCCCCAGCTTAGTGTCAAGCGGCCTAATTCCATCATTTAGCTCCAATTTCTTAATTAATGGGTCTATGTAAAGTGCAAAGAGCAGGGGTGAGCACGGGTACCCCTGTTGTGTGCCCCGTGTAATTCTAAATGGAGTAGTGCGGCTTGCATTCACCCTTACACACGCCGTTGGTCCTACATACAATGATTGTATCGATTTTATAAATTCTTCTCCGATTCTCCCTTTCCTTAACACAGCCCACAGGAATTCCCACGCCACACGATCGAAGGCCTTTTCGGCATCTAGTAACATAGCTGCCATAGGTTTCTCCTCCACCCCTTTTACATCAAATAGCGTGATCATTTTTCTAACATGGAGTGTAGTTCCTCTGTGTGGAATAAAGCCATGCTGATTAATGCTTACTAGTTGCTCTATTACCCTAGCAAGTCTGTTCGCTAATGTTTTAGAGAAGATTTTTAGGTCAGCATTAATCAGTGTAATCGGGCGGTATGATCCGGGCTCTGCGGGGGGTTTCCCTTTTTTAAGGATTACAACAATATCTGCCCCTGCCCAGCTGGCTGGTATAGAATGCCCCGCCTGTGCCTCCCTAAGTGTCTTGACTAGCTCTGAGATAATTGATGCAGAAAACACTTTGTAAAATTCCCCGGGTATCAAATCCGGCCCAGCAGCCTTACCGGAGGGCAGGCTGAGCATAGCCTCCTTAATCTCTTCTGCCTCTAAGCAGGTCTCGAGAGAGTCCCTATCTATCTCCTGTAGGGTTTTAATTGGTAGGTCTTGCAGGTACCTCTGAATATCGGCAGGAGCCCTGTCCTGCTCCTCCTCATAAAGCTTGCTATAGAACTCCCTAAAGACCTCGAGGATGCCTTCCCTGTCTGAAACCATATTGCCCTGCTGTCTCTTATCTCTTTAATTTCTCCTTTTGCCATCCTCTGTCTCGTACGTGTTGCGAGTGTTCGCCCTACCCTTTCGCTGTATTCATAGCATTGCTCTCTCTTAGCATTGTAAATCTTAGCTGATTTTATTGCTATACTCTCTTCTGCTTCCGCTTTAGCCATCATGGTCTCCGTTAAATATTGTTCCAACTCCCACCCCTCAGTAATAGCCTGTTCCAGTCTCTGCTCTGCTTTCAACAGATCGCTGTTTACCTGATCTACCTTGGCTTTCTCTTTTTTCTGTTTGGCTAGGCTGAAACTCAGTGTTTCACCTCGCACCCCTGCTTTAAAGGTATCCCAATCATTTCCTGGATTAGTACTCCCTCTGTTGATATCCCAGAAGCCCTTTATCCAAGCGTGCATGTGTGTAATATAGTCTATATACATCAGGAGTTCCCTTTCAAATGTCCATGTCAGAGCTTTGCAATGAATCTTTTTCTCAGCTGGCAGCCAGTACATGTCATGCAATAAAGCACGGTGACAAATACGCCCTCTCCTCACAATCCTGAATACTGCCCTTGGTGGGGATGGAATTTTGAAGCACCTGTAAATTCTTCAAGTTGACTTTGTGGTCGTGGAATGGTATCTTCTTGTCAGTGAAAAAAAAGTGTTTTGGAGAGACGTCTTGTAAAGGGAGGGCAGTGGCATGGCTCATACTGCCGGTCATGTAGCTTGCCCGCTGGTCTGGACAGGGTAGGCTTGGTTAGGGGGCCGGATCCAGTTGGTGCCTCTTAGATCAGTCTACTTCTCTGAAGGGCAAAGGTTAAAAACAAGCCCAGTGCATCCTAGGAAAAGAGCCCATCAAATGCAGTGTAGTGAACACTATGATTGGCTGGCTGACATACACCTCAGCACAGTCACTGTGGCCACAGTCGAGGGTGGTATTGGGAGGGGGTAGTAACCCACCGGATTGGCTGTCATGAAGCATCATTTAAATTATAGGCAAATGTTACCCGGTATAGGAATAGTTATGGACAATGAAAAACCTGCTGTTTAGCATCACGTGACTCGCACTGGCTCACTGTGGAAAGTGAAAAAGTGCTGAACTTATGAACAGATTCCGTCCCTTGTCTTATCAATAACAGACAATGGACATTAGGCTCAACTTATGGACAGTCCGTGTAATTAGTAGACAGGTGGAGACCCTACCTCAGGAAGGCATTTTAGAGAGCTACACTGGCTGCCAGAATGTAATCCTATATCCAGGCGTGATATTTCCATCATAATGCAATCTATGGATGTCTTTTGCTTCCTCTTTTCTAATTTGAGTTTTTTTATGAGATTTTTTTTAGAAGTAAATTGACAAGAGGGTCTTAGCTAAATGTTACCTTCCTATGTGATGCAGGTGAAATATTGCAGAGTCATGTACAAGAACATTCTCCAGGTGAGGGAAGTGGCTGGTACTGGTTGTGACAGAGTAGGCAAACAGGGGCGGCTCCTCCACTAGGGCGGAGGAGTGTCGCCCCACTGCTTTCTCGCATTGCGAGAAGCAGAAACATAAAATGATAATAACTTCCCGCTATTACCATTTTATGTTTAGTTGCGGGTGGGTGGGGCTGCTCTGCGAGCAGGAGAGTAGTGGTGTGCCCACTCCTGAGGGCGCAATACCTGTTTGGTCGGCCCTCTGGGGCCGCCCAAACCAGTCATGTGCTCTCTGCCCTTTCTCCATGCAGCCTGCAATGCAGCCTACATAGAGAACATGCCCCCGTAAGCCCCTGTCTGGGCGGCATCCCCACCCATCACAACACTGCCATTGCAGGGCTGTGATTGGCTTTGGGCAGGGGAGGGAGGCTGCCTGATTCCTGTTCCTGCGAGAGGCAGGAGCAAGAGCAGAGAAAACGCGGGACCCGGCCGGCGGAAAGGTACGTTTTTAAAATGTATTTATTATCAAATTAACCCCAACCCAACCACGAGCCATGCCGGAAGTGACTGCAAACAACCCTTTAATGATGTTGGGTAGCATTTTAGTTTCACCTTTCCACTGTCAGACGCTCACTTTGATTGTTTAACGAGAAACCCAGAGAGCATGTTATGTGTCTGAATGAAGAACTCCAAGGCTTTGAGATGGCCTCTGTGGTTTTTCTCAGACCGACTATACGGGTCAAAGTAGCCTCTTTATATCATAATCCATCCATCCATCAAACCATCCACCTACCTATCCACCCACCCCTCAGTTCATACATCCACTGCACAGTGAAGTGAAAACCTGCTGTGTCAGTAAAATCTTGTTTCTAAATTATAAGAGGAAAACAGTTAAGAAAGAAAATACATCGGAAAACCATGATAATAAAAGCCATAAAACAGCAGGACAAGCAACAGGCTCGATCTTTTCAAATTTCCTACATGTTCTTGTGTTATGTTCAAAACATCTCTCGGTTGGATTCATTGCTCAATAATGTTTGACGCTGCACTGGAAGCCATGTCTGACATCTCCTCTGAAGCAGGTTAAAATTACATCGCGTACCTGCCAGCAGCAGGGTATTCCAGAAAGCTGTAGAGGTAAATGCTGAATGGACAAACGCTGACCGCTGTCAGATCAATAACAGAGGATGGACAGCAGACCATCATTACAGACAGCTCGTGTGATTCAAGGACAGGGCGCCACCCTCCTCATGAAGACCCATGCTGCCATGACTTATCGAGAGCCCAACTGCGTCACTCATAGAGAGCCCTGCTGCTGTCACAATTATAAACACCTGTTACAGGAACTGATAGAGCTGCCTGAGGCCGACCGTCATCACATGAAGCCTTAAGTCAGTGACGAGCGTCCTGCTGCAGTCACAGCAGGTGAGGGACCGTCACGAGACCGGTGTGCTGCAGAGAGAAGACTGAAATTGCCCTCCCCAAACCAGAACAAAATTACAGCTGCACCGTTCATAAAACCACAACAGACAACCATATTTGCGTTTTGAGAATGTATCCATTCTCTGGACTGGCCGTATTTATTACACTTCATAAACACGACATTAAAATTCAACAGTTGTCTTTATATTGCATAACATTTTGTTGTATCTTTGCCTTTAATTATGTGCATTCCTTGTTGAGAATGCAGCCATGTCATCTTAGAATGTATTATGTATGTGTCAGTTGCTACATGGTCTTGGATGTGAACGACTTGCTTTCCTGTTGGGCAAATAAACTATTATCTTCCTGAATACTCTGGATTACTTCTTTACAATACTGGCGACGATGGGCCCAACAGGATATTGAGAACCCGGCGTGATACAAGTTTTTTTAATTTTTTTAAAAACATCGAAAGTGAATTTTTACTTTTCTGGACTTCCGACTCATTTTTCTTCGTGTGATGCCTTTGGGCATTATGGTGAACTGCGCTCGTTGTGACACTCTGCGGCAAGTACTATTTTAATTATTATTTCTTTGTTATGAAGTTGCGCTTACCTTCGCTGGTTAGCGTGTTTTAAATTTTGCACACGATCTGTGCGAGCTGTACTGGAGCGTGCCTGCCATTTCCTTGAACGGCATTTCTCTGGAACGTTTCTTCGTCACCCAGCAACAGGCACAAGCTTCCAACAGCGTGTGATCGCATCTACGTCAGCGCGTTTGATTATCAACGCGCCTGGTCGTCACACGCACACGCTGAACACGCATTTCTCGTTGCTATGCAACCGCGTCTTGATGCGCATCGCCGTTGCTAGCAAGTTATCGATCTGCGTTGTGGTTCCTGTCAAGCGTGTCTTATTAATCTTTCATTTTCACGCGCTTTTCACCACGTTTATCGGATGAACTGAGGCAAGTCACATTTTTATGTTTTTGATGCAAATTTGACCATACGTATTTTCAGCTGGAAATCATCCCTGTTATATGGATTTTATTACTGATGTTCGTTTAAAGTTGAGCTGAATTGCTTTATGATTTGAAGTACTCAAGAGAAGTAGCATTGAAGAAGTGGAAAACAAAGCAACAGCGAAGTCTCTTTTTGTTGTTATTTCATGAGAAGTAGCACTGAAGAAGTGAAAAGCAGAGCAACAGTGAAGTCTCTTTCTGTTGTTATTTTAATTCATTATTTTAGATTGTTGTGGTAACTTATTTTGTTAACTTATTGTATTAGTTTGTTTAGTTATTTTTGCTTTTCAGCATGTCTTCTTCTTCTGCGAGTGATATGAATCAACCTCCCAGTTTTTAAGTGAGCAAGGTGAACCAATCTTACCATGGAAGAAGTGGAAACCTATTTTTGACTCTTATTTGCTTGCCATTGGTGGGGAGAAGTTTTCGGCCGTCAGAAAACAAGCAGTTTTGTTGAATAATCTTGGTATCGAAGGAAGAAATATTTATGATAGCTTAGATCCAATACCTATTGGTAGAGGTGCTGGTGAACCTTCGGATGTGTATGAAATGACTGTTCTCCTTTTAAAAAATCATTTTGGTGCACGCATTAATGTTGTTATGGAAAGACACAAGTTTTTCATGCGCACGCAAGCTAAGAGTGAGAGAGTTGGAAACTATGTTGCTGCGCTCAAATCCCTTGCACAAACCTGTGAGTTTGAACTTTTGACTGACTCTCTCATTCGTGATCAACTTGTTCGTTGTACCAATGATCTTAAAATCCAAGAAAAACTTTTATCGAAGAATCCTAATTTGAAAGAGGCCATACTTATTGTTGAAAGTGTTGAGCATACCTCTACTTGGGTTCAGGAGATTAGGAAGGGTCCCTCTCAAACTGATCCTGTTTCCGCTGTGAGTAATGAACATCGTCAAACTTTTCAACCAGAGACTAGTGTTGCTGCTGTTGGCAAAGCTCCATCCAAACAAGAGAAAACCACTTTTAAGGTTGAAAGGCCTAAACAAAATTACAATGTTAACAACTTTAACAAAGACAATAAGTTTAGATGTCCGAGATGTGGAAGCGAGAAACATGGACCAAACTACCCGAACTGTTTTGCTAAGAGTACTGTTTGTAGAAATTGTGGAAGGAAGGGCCACTATGCAAGGATGTGTAAAAGCAACAAAGTTAATTGCATTGATGATGAAGAAGTTTACTCTCAGGATTCTATTCATTGTTTTCTGCTTGTTTCTTTTTCTTTCTTTTTCCTGTCTCTTCCTTGTTTTCTTTTTCTCTCATTTTTGTTATTATAATAAGGGAGATGTGTTGTATCTTTGCCTTTAATTATGTGCATTCCTTGTTGAGAATGCAGCCATGTCATCTTAGAATGTATTATGTATGTGTCAGTTGCTACATGGTCTTGGATGCTTTACTGATACAACTAATCTCCTGCCTGCGTGTTCTCACACTCTATTAGGAGTCATGATTGACCACCTCTTAGTTCCTAATGGCATCTTTTGCTAGGCAAACTCTCCACTCCCTCAAGATAGAGGGAGCTAGGGCCAGCAAGGCAGCTGGCCCCCCAAAAATAATCATGCCAGAGCAACCCAGTTAAAGGACACCACCTGGCACCCAATCGGGGGGATGAGCCTGGGCAACCGGGCCATACCATGGTCCCATGGCGCAGCCACCATCCCCCCCACTCCCACAGGGCATATCATGGGGTACCCTCTAGGGCCAGGCACAATTGCAGAAGCAGATGCCCCCAGCCCTTCACCAATGAATGTGTCACCCCTGCCCCGGGTTAATCATAAACCCACAACCTCTTGAATCCGCCTGTGCTTATATCTGTGATACCCTACGTTGCCAACTCGTTTTGTGGTCAAAACATGACTCCTTAACCATCACCCCAACCATATATAGAAGCCAAAGGGATGGGGGGGGCGGGGAAAATAAGTCACCTTCGCAGTGGGGGCCCGTGCACCTGGAATCTTCAGGGGCAGGCAGGCAGCAAGGTGCTCATCAAGCTGATCTATATCCTTTTTAAGCTACCCTGCCGCCCCTGCAAGCTGCCCGGGTATCCCCGCTGCCCCCCCAGGCAATCAATTGTTACCCTCTCCTCTGGAAACTTACTGGCAAAAATTTGAACCTGCGCCCACTGTTGGGACGCTGCCATCAACCGGTCTATACTGGCCGGATCAATCAATCAATCAGTAGTTTGTTAAGCGTGACTACTCACCCGTGAGGGTCTCAAGGCGCTGGGGGTTGGGGGTGCAGGTTCCGGTCCATCAAGGAGTGGGTCTGTCAAAGAGCCAGGCTTTGAGGTTCTTTGCGAAGATGGGGAGCGATGTCTGTCTGAGGTGGAGCGGAAGGGTGTTCAAGGCTCTTGCCGCGAGGAAGACCCGCACCTATCTTCGGGGTCCAGTGAGGGGGGTGCCACCACTTTGTCCAGGAGTCTAAAACAGTTGTAGCACATTCCCAGCAGTGACCGGTGACAAGGAGACCTGCTGCCTTCACTGCCAGAAAACTCTGCTACAGGTATGGAAAGAAAACAGTAGTACAGTCAGCCCAAGACACTCTGCAATCTGGGATGTAGCACCTCCGTGCAGTCACAAGAATAGAGCCCTTCTGCAGTAATGCATAAAAGGCCCCCACACCTAACTGGAGGAGACCTCTGCATTGTCACTCGGTAACAGACAACCCTGTAACCGTTGCTCAGTTATGGAGAGCCCTTATACAGGGATTCGGGTCCAGAGAGGCTTATTACATTCATTCTGTTAGAGAGAGTGCTCTTACATTTATGTTTTCATAGAGAATCCTGCTACAGTTGCGAATGCAGAGCCCTGCCACAGTCGCTTCCACATGCAGAGTCTTTACAGCTCAGGTAAGACCGCGCCCTGTTTTAGTCGCTCAGGTGGAGGAGCCTGAGAATGTTGCTTGTGTACACAGAGCCCTGTTATCCGTGTGCAGGTATGCTGAGTCCGGTGACGGCCGCTGAGGTAAGCAGAATCCTTTTATAGTTGCTCAGGTAGGCAGACCTTTTTTATAGTGCACACAGAGTCCACAGACCTCGGTCCCTGGACATCACTCTCCCCCGCAGCTCAGCGTGCACTGCGTCGCCTTGCGCCCAGCCTGCCCTCCGTTGCAGGGTTCGTGCCTTCCCTGCTCTACTGGTCTCCTCCCATGTGATTGCCTCCTTCTGCCTGGTACTTCTTGCGCTTGTGTGTTACATTTGCCCTTATTCCTGGTACTGTATTCGTGCTAGTGTTTGTACTTAGACTGTGCCTGCCTCTGTATTTTTGTCTTGCCTCTGCTTATCTGTCCCCTCACCCTAGCTGTATACCTCACCCCTTTGTTTCACCACCGTTCCGCCGCCATCCTCTGACCCCTCCCCTTCTGCCCCGCTTCCCCCTCCCAGCTGCTCGTCCCTCCCCCCTTAAAATGACGACCCCTGCGGGGGAGTGCACGTGAGTCCACAGACCTCGGTCCCTGGACATCACTCTCCCCGGCAGAGTCTTTACAGCTCAAG
This sequence comes from Lissotriton vulgaris, assembly GCF_964263255.1. Lineage (NCBI taxonomy): Eukaryota > Metazoa > Chordata > Amphibia > Caudata > Salamandridae > Lissotriton > Lissotriton vulgaris. The sequence continues at coordinate 1,378,352,309 of NC_141695.1, forward strand.
TAAGACCGCACCCTGTTTTAGTCGCTCAGGTGGAGGAGCCTGAGAATGTTGCTTGTGTACACAGAGCCCTGTTATCCGTGTGCAGGTATGCTGAGTCCGGTGACGGCCGCTGAGGTACGCATAATCCTTTTATAGTTGCTCAAGTAGGCAGACCTTTTTTATAGTGCACACAGAGTCCACAGACCTCGGTCCCTGGACATCACTCTCCCCGGCAGCTCAGCGTGCACTGCGTCGCCTTGCGCCCAGCCTGCCATCCGCTGCAGGGTTCGAGCCTTCCCTGCTCTTCTGGTCTCCTCCCATGTGATTGCCTCCTTCTGCCTGGTACTGCTTGCACTTGTGTGTTACATTTGCCCTTTTTCTTGGTACTGTATTCGCGCTAGTGTTTGTGCCTGCCTCTGTATTTTTGTCTTGCCTCTGCTTATCTGTCCCCTCCCCCTCGCTGTATACCTCACCCCTTCGTTTCTCCCCTGTTCCACTGCCATCCTCTGACCTCTTCCCTTCCGCTCATCTCCTGTTTCCCAGCTGCTCGTCCCTCCCCCTCCCCTTCAAATGCAGACCACTGTGCGGTCGCGCAGTGGACGTGCCGAAGACTCGTCTAAGGCAAGCCCGTCTGCGCCCAACCGTGCCTGGACCGTGCGCAGTGCCAGACCCCCCTGGCCCCCGTGAACTCCACCAGACCTGATGCCAATACGACGGACACACCCTCCATGCACTCAACGACAACTGAAACCCCACCTGTTGCAAGGCCATCCTGAGGACTACTCACGGACCTTTCGCCTGCCTTAGCTGCAGCTACACCAGCCAGCGCACACCAACATGCTCGCCCACCTTAACACTGCAGGCCACACCCATCTCAGCTGCATACTGCCCAACATCCGCTCAGTCCACAAGCACGCCGTCAAACTTTGGGACCTGCTCGACTCCTCCGCCCCGGATGTTGCCTTCCTGATGGAAACCTAGATGAACACCTCCTCGGCACCAGACATAGCCATAGCCATTCCGGACAGCTATAAGATCACGTGCAGAGACCAAAACAACAACAAACCAGGAGGAGGAATCGCCATCATCCACAGGGACACCATCAGAGTCTCAACCAGCACTGAAGACGCCCTCAACATGGCCTAACACCTACACTTCCAGACCCACGTCAGCAACAACAACCACCCTCAGAGGAACCCTCGTCTACAGACCCCCGGCCCCCAATCACAGTGTAGCGAATCCATCTCCGACTTCATCAGTATGCACGGCATCGCCTCCAGAGACTACATCCTCCTCAGAGACCTGAACTTCCATCTAGAGAATGCCAACCACAACAACTCCACAATGATGATCAACAACCTAGCAAACCTCGGTCTCAAACAACTCGTCACGTCACCCACCCACTTCGCTGGACACACGCTCGACCCCATCTTCTCGGCCAGCGACAAAGTCACCTTTAGCCACACCACCGAACTCCACTGGACCGACCACCATTGCGTCCAATTCTCCTTCAAGAAACACACCGCACACAACCAACCGCAACACATCCCACACCGCAGCTGGAAAAAAGTAACCGAAGACCAGCTCATCACCACACTCACCCGAGACCCCCCTTCCGAGCCCGCCAATACTGACACAGCAGCCCAGAACTTCAGACAATGAATCGACAATGGCACCAACACCCTCGCCCCAATCAGGAAACCCTCCCACAGACAAACAGACTATAGAGCCATCTGGTTCAACGACGACATCCAGACCTCCAAGCATACCTGCAGAAAACTTAAAAACCAATGGCGCAAGGACCAGACACCAGGCAACCACGCAGCCCTCACGAACGCCAAACTCAAACACCACCAGCTCATCAGATCCACCCTAAAAACCTCCTTCAAGGAACGCATAGACAACAACGCACACAACAGTAAGGAACTCTTCAACATGGTGAAGGAACTCGCCACCCCCAGCTCCAGCTCCAATGACATACCACTGTCACAAGAACTCTGCGACTCCCTGGCCACCTTCTTCCACCTCAAGATCGCAGACATCTAAACACCTTTGATACCCAGACACAAACAACAGACACCGACACCCCACAACCAACACCCACCGAATGAACCGACCTTCTGCTCTCCTGGAACAGCGTCAACGACGAGGAAACAGCCAAAATCATGAGCACCATCCACTTTGGCTCACCTTCCGACCCTTGTCCCCACCACATCTTCAACAAGGCAAGTTTCATCATCGCACCCCATCTGGGAAAGATCATCAACAGCTCCTTCGAGACCTCCACCTTCCCAGAGAGCTGGAAACACTCCAAAATCAACGCCCTCCTCCAGAAACCTAAGCTGGAGCCAAATGACCTCAAAAACATCGGACCCATCTCCCTGCTTCTGTTCCAGGCAAAAGTAATTGAGAAGACCGCCAACAGACAACTGACCCTCTTCCTGGAGGAGAACAACATCCTGGACTCCTCCCAATCTGGCTTCTGCAGCAACCACATCACCGAGACCGCCCTCATCGCCACCACTGACGACATCAGGGCCATTCTGGACAAGAGCGATACCGCGGCCCTCATCCTCCTGGACCTATCGGGCGCTTTCGACACCATCTGCCCCCCCCCACCCTGCACACACGCCTCCATGACGCAGGGATCCAAGGCAAAACCCTGGACTGGATCAACTCCTTCCTCAACGGCAGAACCCAGGGAGTCTGCCTTCCCCCGTTCCGATCCAAAGCCACCACGATCTCCTGCGGAGTACCCCAAGGATCATCCCCCAGCCCAACCCTTTTTAACATCTACATGGCACTGCTCGCCAACATCGTCAGAGCACACCACCTCAACATCGTCTCGTACGCCGATGACATGCAGCTGATCCTCTCCCTCACCAAAGACCTGGCCATCGCCAAATCCATCCTTCACGTGGGAATGAAGGCCATCGCAGAACGGATGAAGACTAGCCGCCTCAAACTGAACTCTGACAAAATGGAGGTCCTCATCCTTGGGCCCACCCCCTCCGCATGGGACGACTCCTGGTGGCTGACCGCGCTGGGACCTGCTCCGACCCCCACAAACCGCGCTGTCTCCTTCTCCTGCTTTAACACCCTCGAATGCGCCGCAAGATCTACAGATGGATCCCCACAGAAACCAGGAGAACGGTCACCCTGGCACTTGTCACTAGCAGGCTGGACTACAGCAACGCCCTCTACGCAGGAACCATGGCCACACTCCAGAAAAGACTCCAGCGCATACAGAATGCCTCAGCACGCCTCATCCTCGAACTACCCCACCACAGCCACATCACCACCCACCTACGAGACCTGCACTGGCTCCCGGTCAACAAGAGGATCACTTTCAAACTCCTAACCCACGCGCACAAAGCACTCCACAACACCGGACCAGCATACCTCAACGAACGATTGTCCTTTTACACCCCGAACTTCCAGCTGCGCTCCGCAGACCTTGCCCTCACCACCGTCCCTCGCTTCATCGAACGACCACCGGCGGCAGATCTTTCTTCCACCTCGCTGCATAGAAATGGAATACCCTCCTAGCCCATCTACGCAAGACCCAGGACTTGCTGACCTTCAAGAGGCGCCTCAAGACATGGCTGTTCGACCAGTGGCTGCCCCCCCCCCCCCCCCAGCACCTTGAGACCCTCAAGGGTAAGTAGCGCGCTATACAAATGTTACTATTGATTGATTGATTGATTGAACAAGGTATACAGAACCCTGTTACCTTTGCTCAGGGACACAGAGTCCTGTTACATGGCACTCAGGTATGCAAAACCCTGAGGCAGTCACTCAGATTATCAGACCCATGTTTCAATTGCTCAGGTATGCAGAGGCCTTTTATGGTCTCTCAGGTATGCAGATCCTGTTTACAGGCACTCACAGACTTGCCAACTCACAAGGTGTCACTGTGTGTCACATGATTTAGTCTCCCTTCACATGGTCACCCGGTGAAGAGCCCAAATCACGAGGAGGCAGAGAAGAGCAAGCTGGAAGTCACTGCACAAAGTGGCTTTCCAGCTCATCTTTGGAAGTTCTGAACCGCCGATGTCCATGAAGGGGTGTGAAAACACCCCAGGACTTCAGCGAACATTTGATTTCTTTCATATTTTTTGTTTTCGTTTTTTTGGGCCATGGTGTTGGGGTCTTGGTGAGGGGCCCCTCACCACATGGTGAAATAAGTTTAGAAGTTGGCAGATCTACACTCAGGCACGTGGAAACGGCTGCGTTGTAGTGGCTGTTTCCTGTCACAGATACTTAGATAATCAGTGTTTGTTCACAGATGCTCTGGTACAGTCGCACAGATATGCAGATGCCTGCTACCGTGCACAGAGCCCTGTAAATCACCCAGATAATGAGAGCCCTTTTACAGTCACTGGGGTACACTGAGCCGCGTTTCATTCACTCAGATGAGCAGTGCCCTGTTACAGTTGTTCAGCTATACAGAGCTCTGCGAAAATGGCTTGGGTATGCAGAGCCCTGCTACAGTCTTACAGGTACACAGTCCTGTGAAACTTGCTCAGGTACACAGAGTTCCTGTGATAATTGCTCCAGTAAGCTGTGACCTGCTATGGTAGCCCAGGTATGGACAGCTCTGTTATAGTCACTCAGGTAGGCAGAATCCTGTTACAGTCATTCAGATATGCAGAGCCCTCTTTCACAGTGGCGGCTCCTTAACAAGGGCTTCAGGGCGCAGCCATGCAGCCTGCGAGGGGTCACTTAATGCCCCTGCTATTCCTGCTACCCTTCAATTGAACAGTGGTCATGAATACACGACTTTCGTGTTTTCATGAACGCTACCAGTGTACAGATCAACCTCCCCAGCTTCCTCCCCAGGTTCCTGGTGACAGGAGAAGGAGGTAGATGAGGGAGTGAGCAATGATCCCTCTGCAGACTGTAGTTTAAAAACTCAGCACTCTATAGATGGATCGCTGGATTGCACATGTGAAGGGCGTAGTTCGATTATGTTCCCCTTACACAAGCACAATCCATTATATTTAGCAGATATACTGCACAGCCTCTGACATCACCGTTTGTCTGCTACGATTGGGCTGTCAGGTCGCACATTCGCACATCCCTAAGGTCAATATTAAGCCACACAAAGCAGCATGAGCAGAGTCCTCAACACCATACCAGCTTCTTACAGGGCCGCATTTCCAATCCTATCAAGAAGCTGGGAGAGGGATTGGGGTGGGTCTTCTCCTTTTTAAACTTGGCCTTGCTGCTCTGTCTGGTTCCTCAATAACAACCATGGCTTGCTGGTTCCAATGCCCAGTCCAAGATTCCTCCTTTGCTACTGCCAAGGAGACACTGAGTTGCTAGTAAAGGATGCAAAGTAATTAAAAAGAATGTATCTTTGTGCATGTGTGTATGTGTTTGTGAATGTGTTTGTAAGTGATTGAAAATGAGATTAAGTGTGATTGTGTTTGTGAGTGTTAAGAGTCAAAATTGATGAAAATCTGAGTTTGAGAGAGTGTATGAATAAGTGAAAGTGAATACAAGGGAGCGAGTGAAGGAGTGTGAGTGTGCTAGATAGAGTGTGTGACTGGAGATTATGAGAGGGAGTGGAAGTGAGTCAGGGGTGTGGCTATCACTGATGCAGCAGGTACAGCTGCACCAGGGCTCAGAGTTACTGAGTGTGAAAGGATGAGTGTGTGTGTGTGTTTGTATGTGAGCAACTATGCAGTTGGGTTCTCCCTTTCCATACCAAATAAACAAGTAGACCAAAACAGCAATATTAATAGGGTGTGAACGAGTTAGAAGGGTCTATCAGATGAGACTCTCTCAACGGAACTTAGAACCAGGAATGGGGCTGAATATGAGGATGTGGAACTGGCTGCAGTGGAGTTCTCATCCTGGCTCAGCTCCACACTGAATGTGCTGGCCCCCTTAAGAAAACTCAGAGGCACAGGAAAGTGCTATCAGCCCCTTGGTTTAGTGAACGGCTCAAAGCTCTGAGACAATCTTGCTGGAGACAAGAATGCACCTGGTGGAAGAATTATGAGTCAGGAAAAAAACACTATTTAAGACTCTTAATACAGATTATAAAGCTGGAATCATGGTAGAAAAGGCTAACTTCTACAGTAATAAGATTAACCCTGCCAAATCTACGAGGGCACTTTTCAAGGCTGCAAACCTTCTATTTACCCCTTAAAATCCTATTAACTCAGAGGGATCCCAGATCTTTTGTAACAAACTGGCAGATTATTTTCAATCCAAAATCCTCACAATTTACAGGGAATGTGACCCACTCCAAACACATATGGATGCACTCTCAGCTGGCACTAAAAAATGAGCCTAACGTCTCCGGTATCAGAGATGAATTAGGGGCACATGCAGCTCTCTAACATTGGAACAAATAGAGCATTCTTTTATTTTTATATTTTTTCATTTTACAACAATTTTATTTTCTCATCCACCAGAGGAATACAAATGATTTGTAGTTAGATATGTGATGAGGCAAGAATCTGAGAAACTGGATAATATGGTTGATGATGCTGTGAAAATTAAATGACTTAAAAATATGAAATAGTGGGGTCATACATGAGCATGATATATATGCTTGGCTTCTCACGTTCCAGTTTATACCATGATGTGTGTTTGCAATTTTGTAATTTTTTTTAGGTTTTTCAGTAAATTCATGAAAACATGCACAACAAACATCTCAGGTTACAGTAATGCAGTGCAGGTGATATGCATGATTATAATACACAGTAAAATACTGTATATAATACTTTAATATACATATGAAGCACATTGAGTTATACAGTGGAAGTGGCTAACAAATCTGGATTAGATCTTAAATAATTTGTTAGTGGTGTCCAGAATTCTTTCGGCCTTGAGGTTGTTGGAAGTTCTTCCTCATGGGTTTTAAGAGTGTCTCTACAATATACCATGTCTAGTAGCCACTGTTGTTTGCTAGGGGAGTGTTTGCTATCCCAGTACATGGTTATCCTCCTTTTTGCCAACAATAACGCTACAGCACATAGTTTACGTTTTACAGAGTGCAATCGTGGTACCAGGCCCAACAGACAAACATGTACTGTACACTCTACTCCTGATTCCAATATATGACTTAGTGTCAGAGTTATATCCTCCCAATATTCCCTAATTTTAGCGCATTGCCATGCGAGATGCATAAAACCGGCGCTCTCTGTCCCACAAAGTCGGCAGTTAGCATCGGCCCGGAGTCCGCATTTCTGCAATTTAAATGGAGTGTGGTATGTTTGGTGTATATATTTATAGTGAATTATGTATAGGTTGCCATTTGGGGTGAGCATTGTTGTTAATGCACAGCAACTGTGCCAGTCTTCTTCATTTAAAGGCACCTCTAGGTGAGCATTCCAGCGCTCTTGAGCCTTAATAGTAACACCTGCTATATCGTCTTGTAAGAGCTTGTATAGTTTGGTTACCATATGGGCGTTATGGGATTAGTGATGATCATTTGTAATGCAGCCAATGTTGGTGGTTCATTGGGAAATGCAGGATATAGGTTTCTTATCGCCCCCCTCAGTCTGTGATATGCAAATTTAAATAATAGTGTTTGGTTACTTATGTAGCTGAGGTCAATATTTTCAATAAATTTATCGTTAATAAATAGGCCTCCCATATTGTCTATACTGACCTGTTGCAGCATCACCATGCCATCTCCAGTTTGTGCCACAGATAGTGAAGGGTACAAATGGAGCATTAACCTCATGGTATAAAATTAGGGTCTCCCTTTGAACATTGCCCTCCTAATATAATGCATCTATTAGCCAATACCATTGCTCCCACCTTAACCTACCTCAAGAACAAAATAATGAGCACATGATGCTATCCACGTATGTGGAAAAAAGCAGCAGTCAGGCCCTTACTCAAACTGCCAAATCTGGATACCGTTCCATCTTCTTGCTCTCTGTACTGCTGCAAATCCTGGAAAAGCATCTAAATGTACAGCTTATGTTTCATACTGAAAGACATACTATGCTAGATGTTTCTAAATTTGGATTTAGGAGCAATAAACTACACTGGTTGCAGCAGTGGACAGTATTAGATGCATGGTTGATGTTGGTCAGACTGAGGTACTAATCCTATTGGACTTGTCCGCAGCCTTCAATACCTTCTCCCCCTCCCTTATGATAAGTCGACTTTAAGACTTAGGAATCAAAGCTCCCACACTAGACCTATTAAGATCCTTTCTCATAGATAGATCACAGAAGGTGACAATCAACCACATTAAATTGGACTATTTCACCCTGCCATGTGGGGTTCCTCAGGGATCTTCCCATAGTCGAAACTTATTTAATAAATATGTCTCCCCACTAGAAAAACTAGTCCATACATTTGGACTACGGGCACTATCTTACGCCGATGATACCCAAATGATTGTCTCTATCACTAAAGACAATGACCAGTCGAAGTCAGTTTCAACAACTGTATGAAGATGGTGGATAAGTGGATGAGAGCTAATTGTTTCAAATGAAATCGGGACAAGATGGAAGTCCTAATATGTGGTAATCAACCATCCATGTGGACGATCAATTGGGGCTAGAGATGCTAAAATCATTGCTGATCCCCATCTACTCGCAAAAAATGTAGGTTTGATTATGTACACTAAGCTCTCCTTTGACCAGCAGGTGAATCACATAGTTTCCACCAGTTTCTGCATCTTTAGGATCCTGCACAAAGTCTTCTAATTTATTCCTACATCAGTGCGCACATAAGTTATACTATCACTTATATAATCTAGAATTGACAACTGCAATACACTCTATCTTGGTATGAAGAAGTGGGCTTTGACTAAGTTGCAAACAGTGCAAAAAGCAGCCAAAGACTAATCCGAGACATTCCTAAATGCCTGTTAGTATCAGTAGAACTAATCAAGCTGCACTGGTTACCAGTACAAAAGCGCATTAGGTTTAAAGCTTTATGCCTTGCTCATATGGCTCTTCATTATTCGGGCCCTGGAGCAATGAGATCTATGTTCCAGTGGTATGTCCCCTCCAGACGTCTTCAATTGTCAATTCGAAGGTTGATCGTTATCCACAAATTTATGAAAGCAAGATGGGGAGGTAGAGCTTCTCAATTGCTACAGCCAAGTTGGGGAATTCTCTCACTCAGCAGCTCTCTAACCTGGATTCCCATGCCTCCTTTAGAAAAGCATTAAAACCTTGACTTCTCACTCAGTAATCTTCAGACGTATCGAAAAATCTTTTTTGCTCCTTTCTCATCTGAATTACCTAGTCTTTTAGCACCTTGAAACATTCGGGTATGTGTGCCTTTTGATAAATCTAATTTCACTTCATTCAGAGTGAGAACCACTAGGTATGAGTGGATTTGTGAGTCACAGTGAGTGGTGGTGAGTATGAGTGAGAGTGAGTAAGTGAGAGACTGAGTTAGTGTAAGTAAGGGGGAAGAGAGTGAACTTGAGAGGGAGTGAGTATGAGTGAGGGAGTGTGAGTGAATATATCTGTGTGCCTGTTTGAGTGCTTTATGATTGTGAATCTGCCCTTGGGTATAGCATACTCACTATAATTCTGAGCATATGGTGGCACCCAAGCTAATATGCAGCTGCTCAGCTACTGCCATACTGGAGTCACCTCTTGTCATAAGTAAAGGCACCCATGGCAAAATGCAGGTCCCGACATACTAGCAGTAATTCATGACAGGGGGCCTTTTTGGGAAAATGCTGGTGCTTGCATACTGGTGTAGAATCTTGGCATGGGTGCACCTGTGGTGGGAAGTACTAACACTGGAACTTTGGAGGTAATTCTAGGTATAAGGGAAGGCCCCCAAGGCTAAATGCAGTCCATAAACGTCTGGAAGTAATACTTGACATATGGGGGCACCTATGGCAATTGCTGGTGCTGGCACACTGGAGGTCAAAGTCAAACATGGTTACTTGCAACCATAAAAGCACATTACAATATCTGCTTGATTACAAATTTCCTGAAAAAGTATTAAAGTACAATCATAACATAATTACAGAAAAAGAAGGGACAGGCACATAATCATACTTGTCATAAAATCACATTATAATAGATTTTCTACATTTAAAAACATTATTAAGAAAAATGTCATGGAGGCAATGAAAAATTCTGATTCTAAGGATTGTAGGACCACAAATGCTGGACGATATTGTTTCAGACCAAAAACTCTCAATACAGGAACGATCTACCTTCTTCTCAGGGCAGAATAAAATTTACAGAAGAATAATACGTAAAGGTACATCATCGCACGGACATTTGTTTAACACTCTCAACCAATCTTTTAATTCTGGGAAGCTTAACGATCTGTGTAAAATACCCAGGAGAAAACGCATTAAGAAGATCTATCATAATCGCCTGTGGTCAAACTAATATATGGCTGAATTGTTAAAGTCGTCAGGGTGAAATGGTGGGCTTGGACCGTTAATTTTTTCATTTCAGTTGTCGTTCTAATTTCACCCAGTAAACGCATACAGCAATTTTTAAGCTCTTTCCTGGATATCTTACCCATGGTAGTAGGATCATTATAATATTCCTGATCGCCTAGGTTCAATAAGAAAGTTTTAACATATTCCAGCTATCTAATATGCTTCACCCCTTCCAGCCCCAGGCTGTCAGCTAAAATCTGGCGATTGAACACCGTTTGGTCGGAGATCCAGATCCTGTGCCACAGGAGGGCTGGCTGAATTTTTATAATGTCCTCTATATATGGCATGTCTAATTCCTTATGGCATATGTAGGTGGAGGTGCTGTTTGGAACTGCCAACAGAAACCTGAAGAACATATTTTCAGCTGTCTGAATAGAACTCAGGTCTGCATACCCCCAAATGCTTGCTCCAAAATAGGCGACTGCTACACATTTTGCCTTGTATATATGTAGCAGTTCTACAGGCGGCCGTCTGCCCAATTTTCTGCTAAAATTTGATAACGCAGTCAGAGCGTTAATAACCTCCTGGCCCTAACTGCCTGGGCCCAGGACCCTGTATGATCAAATAAAATAAATAAACAAGAAAAAGTTTTTGTACATTCAATCCGTTAATAAAAAGTGTTCTACTCTTTCTGCAACCTGCCCCACAATTCATTACAAACGTCTTAGAAGTATTGATGGTAAGACCCAAATCTGATATAAAATTAGAAAAACTAGTGACAACCCTTTGAAATCCCAGCGGCATGTGGGCCATAAGGACTGCATCATCCGCATAGAGAAGTGCGGGGATAGGTCGTTTCCCAACCACCGGTAAGTCCTTGCACACTTGCACCAATGTTTTACCTAAGCCATTGATGTACAATGTAAAAAGGAAAGGTGCAAGGACACACCCTTGTCTCACTCCTCTCCTCACACTAAAATGATTAGTGCATTCACTCCCGACCCCATAGCGGACCCTCGCCATTGCCTCCGAATAAAGCTGCCTCAGAAAAGAAAGGAAATTCTATCCACCCCCATCCCCTCTAAAATCCTCCACAGGTTGTCATAAATGACGCAATTGAACGCTGCCGTTAAGTCAGCAAATGCCAAAAATAATCTGCCCCTCTTTGCCTTTGAGTATTTACTTAACAGGACAGTAAGATTGAGGCCCTGTTCTACTGTACCCAGGCCCTTACAGAAGCCATATTGTAGATAGCTTATAATCGACTGATCCGCCTCCCATTCCTGTAATCTATTTAATAAAACTCGTCCTATAATTTTAACTGTAGAATCCAACAGCGAGATTGGCCTGTAAATTGCTGGGTTTGACCTGTCCCCTTTTTAGGACGAGCTGGCGTTGGAGCACGAATCGCTCCCGCCAGCGAGTTCTATAGTCACCGTGTTAACTGGCAAGGGAGATAGAGCTGTGCACGAGCCGCTACTGGCCTGTGCACGAGCCGATTCAGCTCTGTGAACGCGCACGTCTCCGGAAGACGTGCTGCGCCCGAGCCGCCTCCCGCTTGTTCTTTCAGCAAATATTCTCGGAGCCCTAGGGCAAAGTTACCGAACAGCACAACAGGTAGGCTTTTTACATTTATGAAGACAGTATGATAGGCCTCGTACACACACCCCCCCTTCCAGTGCCATACTAAATCAATCTAGCAGTGTACCCTTGGTATTGTTGGGTACAGAGTATTTGAGATCTTGCTGTTGGCTATGGGCTATTAACGATGAAAGTATTCTCAAGCTTTGTCTGCGCAATTACATATTTTGTGATGATCATCGTGATTTCCTGTTTGGGTTTTTCAGATCCAAGAGAGGTGTTAACAGTCGATAAAGTTGATGTTTATAAAACTGTAATAAAGCGTCCTGTCTCTTTTTGTGTTAACTGCTCATTTGTGAAGTTTGAGGTAGGCGAACTTGACTGCTTGTTTTTCACAGACGGCGTGCTGGAAATGTTATGCAACAGAATGAACTTGCTTGAGTGCACAGTCTTCTAACTGTAGAACCTAATGTGTGTTTTCACGTCCCCTCAGTCCTTGATCAGGACACGGGGCTGCGACCATGAGATGTGTGTAACTTATTCACAAATGGCTGCTTGAGGCCAAAGTACGCACACCCTCCTCCATTAATGGGTTCTGTTACACAGCCTGTGAAACGCGGCAAACAATGCCAGTGGGAAGGAATGCAGTTGAGTCTGGAAACTATGTTCCACATAAGATTTTGGTATTCTGAAAATACAACCTTAGTAGGAGTGCTATTTGCGACGAGCTTCATGGTAGATAAAGTGTATGCATGTTTTCATTGAAAAGACAAACTCCTATATATTTTGAAATACAAATATGCTGCCTGGATCGATGGCCTCGTAGGAAATACTTTACATAGAAATGCACTGCAATTACAAATTTGGATGCTAAAAGGACAGATTTATAGCAAATAAGCAACGTTCTTAATTGGAGTGGACCTAAAGTATCAGGGTCATTTTGTCCGTTTTCTTTTTCTTTTAGGCAACATCTCTCTTCCCTCCCCTCCCCGAGGACCCTTCGAGTCCCAACTCCACCCTCCAACTCCACCCTCCAACTCCAACTCCACCCTCCAACTCCACCCTCCAACTCCAACTCCACCCTCCAACTCCAACTCCACCCTCCAACTCCACACTCCAACTCCAACCTCACCCTCCAACTCCAACTCCACCCTCCAACTCCACTCTCCAACTCCACCCTCCAACTCCAACTCCACCCTCCAACTCCAACTCCACCCTCCAACTCCACCCTCCAACTCCAACTCCACCCTCCCACTCCAACTCCAACTCCACCCTCCAACTCCACACTCCCACTCCCACTCCACACTCCCACTCCAACTCCACACTCCCACTCCAACTCCACACTCCCACTCCAACTCCACACTCCACCCTCCAACTCCACCTCCACCCTCCAACTCCAACTCCACCTTCCAACTCCAACTCCACCCTCCAACTCCAACTCCACCCTCCAACTCCAACTCCACCCTCCAACTCCACCCTCCAACTCCACCGTCCAACTCCAACTCCACCCTCCAACTCCACCCTCCAACTCCACCCTCCAACTCCACCCTCCACCCTCCAACTCCACCCTCCAACTCCACCCTCCAACTCCACCCTCCGACTACACCCTCCAACTCCACCCTCCACACTCCCCCCTCCAACTCCACACTCCCACTCCACACTCCCACTCCAACTCCACACTCCCACTCCAACTCCACACTCCCACTCCAACTCCACACTCCACCCTCCAACTCCACCCTCCAACTCCAACTCCACCCTCCAACTCCACCCTCCAACTCCAACTCCATCCTCCAACTCCAACTCCACCCTCCAACTCCACCCTCCAACTCCAACTCCAACTCCACCCTCCAACTTCACACTCCCACTCCAACTCCAACTCCACCCTCCAACTCCAACTCCACACTCCCACTCCAACTCCACACTCCACCCTCCAACTCCACCTCCACCCTCCAACTCCAACTCCACCTTCCAACTCCAACTCCACACTCCAACTCCACCCTCCAACTCCACCCTCCAACTCCACCGTCCAACTCCACCCTCCACCCTCCAACTCCACCCTCCAACTCCACCCTTCACCCTCCGACTACACCCTCCAACTCCACCCTCCACACTCCCCCCTCCAACTCCACACTCCCACTCCACACTCCCACTCCAACTCCACACTCCCACTCCAACTCCACACTCCCACTCCAACTCCACACGCCACCCTCCAACTCCACCCTCCAACTCCACCCTCCAACTCCAACTCCACCCTCCATCCCCAACTCCACCCTCCAACCCCAACTCCACCCTCCAACTTCACACTCCCACTCCAACTCCAACTCCACCCTCCAACTCCAACTCCACACTCCCACTCCAACTCCACACTCCACCCTCCAACTCCACCTCCACCCTCCAACTCCAACTCCACCTTCCAACTCCAACTCCACACTCCAACTCCACCCTCCAACTCCACCCTCCAACTCCACCGTCCAACTCCACCCTCCACCCTCCAACTCCACCCTCCAACTCCACCCTTCACCCTCCGACTACACCCTCCAACTCCACCCTCCACACTCCCCCCTCCAACTCCACACTCCCACTCCACACTCCCACTCCAACTCCACACTCCCACTCCAACTCCACACTCCCACTCCAACTCCACACGCCACCCTCCAACTCCACCCTCCAACTCCAACTCCACCCTCCAACTCCAACTCCACCCTCCATCCCCAACTCCACCCTCCAACCCCAACTCCACCCTCCAACCCCAACTCCACCCTCCAACTCCACCCTCCAACTCCACCCTCCAACTCCACCTTCCAACTCCACCCTCCAACTCCACCCTCCAACTCCACCCTCCACTCCACCCTCCACTCCACCCTCCACTCCACCCTCCAACTCCAACCCCAACTCCACCCTCCAACTCCACCCTCCAACTCCACCCTCCAACTCCACCCTCCAACTCCACTCTCCAACTCCACCCTCCAACTCCACCCTCCAACTCTAACCCCACTCTCCAACCCCAACTCCAACCCCAACTCCAACTCCACCCTCCAACTCCACCCTCCATCACTCAGGGCCTCCACAGCATCACTCAGGGCCTCCACAGCATCACTCAGGGCCTCCACAGCATCACTCAGGGCCTCCACAGCATAACTCAGGGCCTCCACAGCATCACTCAGGGCCTCCACAGCATCACTCAGGGGCACCACAACATCACTATGCGCTACCAGAGCATCACTGAACGCCACAGCATCACTGAACGCCACAGCATCACTCCCGCCATTACAGCATCAATCTGTGCAGCCATTCAACTACAACTGGTTCAAATATGTTCGCTCAATGTTTCAAGCTTTATTACAAATGTCACAAAAAGATGTTAATATTTCACTTCTGATCTTGGATTTTCAACACAATAAAATACACTGAACATATTCTTCACAAAAGTTATTTACAAATGTTTAAGCTATTGCCATTATAAATTACAATCACTTTTATTTAAGTATTATTTATTAAAAAAAATTAAAAGCCATTGTTAATTGTAATATCAATACATCTAAGTCACGTAAATACAAAACATGTTGCATTACAAATGCTATAGGTGTCACATTTGCGAAAGATATATCTATTGGCATTGTAAATGACAAAGCTATTAATTTAGCTATTTTCAAAACAAACACATAAATAAAAAATTGTCATTTACAAGACCAATAGCTAAAACTTTCCTAATGCGAGACCTATTGCATTGCAAATGCTTGTTTAAAAATGGGGACCAGAATTGACTCATACCACGTTGGCAAAAATCCACTAGAACTGCATGCGTTAAAAACCTGTGTTAAAAGTGGACCCCATAATGCCATATTAGATTTAAAAAGGTCCACGGGTGCCATCAGGCCCTGGGGCCTTACTACCCATACTTGCAATTATGCCAGTATTTACCTCGCTAAGTCAAAGTGTAAGTAATTGTGTTGGTCTAATAACATTTGCAATGAGTGAATTGCCTTGTGTCATAGAAGATGGTTTGTTTTACAGCGCCAAGTAATGCTCAATCCTCTCTGCCTCGCTAATAGCTATCTCTATGGTTGCATGGTCTCCATTAACCAGGAAGAGTGCATTAACAGTATTCCAAAAGGCAAAAGAGTCTCTGATTGCAGAAGCTCATGTAAAGCGCACCAAGCATCTTCTTTTAAGACGTTTCTCCTATCTTTTAAAGCACGCTGGTACTCCTTGCTTGCCTCTCTAATGTCATCCTAGTTTTTCACTATGGTGTGCAGGGTGTACTTAAGTTTGGTATAGGCCTTCATACATTTTGATTCAAACCACCCTTGTTTTTGAGTGGCTTTTTATGTGTTTTCACAAAAAGAGCTTTCCTTATATAATTTGATATAACGGAAAAACCTTCAATAATATCCTTGTGTGTGCTTCTTTCATCCAGGCAGACTAAAAACAGGTCATTGCAATTCAACAAGACTTTACTCAAAAACTCAACTTGGTTCAATTTAGCCCAGCGTAGCGCATACCCATTTTGTCTAGACAGAGTGATTTTGCCTCGTGTTAAACTTGTGACTATGCATTAAAACACCCATACTCAAAGGAAAGTGATCACTCAAGGATATCTTATGTGTAAGAAAATCCTTAACCCATGAAGAATATCTACATGATGTTAAAATAAAATCTATAGTGGAAAATGTACCTCGGCCGTTAAAAGTAGGGCAAAAGGGAACAGACGGTGTACATAGAGTGTTAACAAAGCCTAAATCAAGAAAAAACATCATATCATTTAGAAAGTCTCCATACATAGGGGCCTATTATGATTGCGGTCTTCCCGCATCTTCCGGGCCGGCGGAAGCCACCGCCGGCCCGGAGGATGCGGGAAAACCGCCGCGGAGCCTAGTGTGGTAAATAAATATTTACCGTCGGAATTTCTATGCAGTAAAGTTCAATAAAATAACTCAATCGGAAATGAGAGGCAGAATCCGTGGTATCTGAGTTTATAAGGGTTTTATTCCATAAAATGGAATGGTTCGAACCATGGTATCATGTTCCTTTCACCATTAAGGATCAGGAAGGGATAGACAATACTTTATTAACAGAGTTCAATATATATAGTCAATGCATATAATGGTGATGGATACAGAAGGCGTAACAGCTGAGAGAAACGAGATAAGAACACATGTGCGTAACAGAAAGGCGTGCACGAAGGCGTACACAGAGGTGTGTGCTAGAAACGTCACATGAAAGTGTCACAAGTGGGTGGATACATAGTGGAATCTTGCAGTGTCAGCAGAAATCTGTAGTAAGGATGCGCGCGCAGCAGCATGACGTGTGACTGACGTGAGGCTGGAGGGTGCAGGAGACTTGACATTTAGCACTAGAGGAAGAGACAGAAGTCTGGCATGTCAGATCGACTCGTTCCTAAATCATATCTGATATCTTGTGTTTGGGGAACTATATTATCTAGAAGGAAAGGTCTCTTGGGCAGAGGCTACTCTATACTGACTATTAATGCGTGCATATGTGATTATGTGTCTGCGTGCAATGCGAGGGGCCATGGGCCTACCATGGTAACGGGAGTAATGAATTACTTGCATGGAGACAGAAAGGCCGGGCCCTTTGCTCTGCAGCCGGGGAATTGTTTATCTATTCTGCTAGACTGGAATGTGTTTTCGAGGAGCTGAGCTCGGCTATACTGATAACTTGAAGGCAAAATACTGTCTTTGGCAGGCAAGCAGGCCGAGCCGGGCACCGCTCGCCACGCAGGGAGTAGGACAGAGGTCAGGGATGTATCCCACGTTGCAGCTTTCAGGAGGCAGAGAGCAGAAAGGACTCGATGGCAGAAATCAGGGCCTAGCTCTGCAGGGCTAGGAAAACGTGAAAGTGCACCATGAAAAGACGTTGGCAAGGCATATTTAGGAACTGAATTATTAATCCATTCATGGTGGATGTGAAAGAGGACATGTTAACGTTGGACGCAAATGTATTTGCGTCTTCATAACTGGTCGAGGAGGGAAGTTACATGCACTTTAAGCTCGTACATGGAGACGGTGGGGTTCACGTTAGGGGACACAATTGACCATAAAAATTCATATTACCTCATTCCCTCCTTGTCCCCTACGGACCCTTCATGATATATCAATCTCCATTAGTCCATCTATTTGTTCATATAACATCATTTGCTCTTCCTTTTTCAGGCGGGGTTTAGAACGTGGACTTGGATGAGGAAAACATGATGTGGCGCACAAGCCGCAAATCGCTGGCCCACACTGTATACATAGGCAACAACTGAATACTATGAGAAGGGTTATTCCGAGGAAGGATAGGACTTTCCATCCCCAGGCTGATAACACGCTCCAGAACCAACCGGACCAAGTCCAGGTGCCTGGATTCTGGTGTATCTGACTTGCAATCTTATGGAGACGGGTTATGACTCTATATACTGACGGTGCGTTTTCTGGAATGAAAACACAGCAACTCGATCCGATGACTCTACAAGCTCCGCCCCTATCGGCCAGGATGACGTCAAGAACAAGACGATTTTGAAGAACAACAAGTCTCATAGCAGACTGTTCCTCTGTTAAGTTGCCTAGGGCGGAAGTAGTTTCATTTACCACTGCTTCAAGGGTTCTGGTCAAGTGACGTATTGATTTGCTATTGAAGATAGCTCCTAAATAGGGAAAGAAACCTTTATTGAAATCTATGTATCGTTCCCATGCCGTTTCAGTATAGTCGACAATCGGGAGTTCTCTCTTGGGTCTATTAGGTACTAGACGGGAGTTCTTATGATAATCAGGTGGAGCTAAAAAAACGGGTGGCAGAAGGAATGCAATGTAACATGTCCCATCCCAATCTAGTGGCAAACGTATATAGGCTGTATGACCACAAATGAAATAGGAATGGTGGGTAGCTTTGAATGTAGACTTGCCTTTATCACTGAATTCGATCACAGTAGTACATTTACTATGACCTAGGTGTACTGAACCATTCTTTCTGACACATAATTCACCTTTGACTGGTAACACTGACATAGAGGGTAAGTCTGGTCCTGTATCGGACTGGACATTCAGAATCATGAGGTTAAGTGTATAATTACCTAATCCATATACTTCATTTTCTAGATCGGTCCCTGTCCTTTGTGGAAGACCCTCCTTGTTAGGGTAACATGCTTTATGCATAACTGTGTTCAGATTTCCCCATACCCAATTGCCTTGGTAGACTATGGAATCAGAATCTAAAGAATTTATTAAACTAAACCAGGCACCACAGGAACCATTATGTGTGAACGGATACGGGAAGAGGGGCAGGACTCCCTTGTATTTCTGATAGGGAGGGAGTCGGCCACATATCCAACAATTGGTAGCATTGCTGGTCTGATGGGAATGATGTAACATACTGATAAAAGTATTGTTGCGCAGCGCAAGCCGGTAAGATAACTCGTGCGGGGGCAATTCACTGAAAGTATGCTCGACAGTGCTATTTGGAAAAAAATGTGCATGTATGGAAATAGGAAAGTACATGTGTAATAATAAACTTGCAGCAATAATCGTAAGACTCAGAAAAAACATAATCAATAATGTCACGATGCAGTGACTACGGAGAGATTTACAATATTCTCGTTTCTTGAGCTGTTTCTGTCTATCTCTCTCTCTATTGGGGTCTAACTTGTACATGTCAGGAACCTGTCTAACCGCTTCACCTAGGGGAGGACTTAAACAATTAAACTGTCTGACTTGCTAGACCTCAATTTCATTCGATACTCCTGCTGAGGAGTTTTCTCTACCAGGGGGAGTTTAGTATCAGTCTCTGGAATGGGGCCGGGCTGGGAGTCTGTTTTTGGCGGCAGTCCATAGTATTTCTTGATATGACTCGAGTGGAGCCAGCCCTTGCGGCCCTCCACCTTCACTGCTGTCCTTGTAGTTAATAAAACAAGCTTCGGCTCCTGCCAGCGGGGCTCCAGCGGACTCCTCCTGTCGAAATTCCGAATAAAGACGTGATCACCAGGGACGATCTCGTGTGGCTTCACCTCGGTGTTGTCGGGAAAGGCTGCAGCCACCTGTGAACGACATGATTGTAGTGCAGACATCAAGGAAGCAAGGTAATCTGTCAGCATATTACAGTCAACATCTGTGATCTTACGAGGCAGAGGCGTCCCCCACATATTCGGTGGCCTACCAAAGACCACCTCGTACGGGGATAGCCCTGTTCTAGAGTGTGCAACCATTCTCATGTAAAACAATGCAACTGGCAAGGCGACTATCCAGTCTACCCCTTTCTCGGCACAAATCTTAGCAAGACGTGTTTTCAGTGTCTGATTGTGGCGTTCCACGAGGCCTGCTGCCTCGGGATGTCGGACGCAGTGGAATTTCCACTGATATCCTAGCAGGAGTGATACCTGCTTCATTAGCTCGGACGAGAATGGCTGACCATTATCTGAGTACACGACACGAGGCAAACCGTACCGTGGGAAGAATTCACGAACCAACTGTTTGGCAGTGGTCGGAGCAGTGTAATCTGGGACTGGATATGCTTCTGTCCAACGGGAAAGTGCACATACAACTACGAGGACATATTTGAATCCTCGACATCATTCCATCTGGATATAATCCATCTGGAGGACTTCAAAAGGGTGATCGGGAGGATTGAATCCACCTTGCTCTACGGGAATGCTTTTACCTGGATTGAACTGACAACAGATCATGCAAGTACGCACTTTCTGTTTTGCTGCTGCTCGTAAATGTTTGTTGTACCAGAGATTCTGTAAACTGTCTAACATGGCCTTTTCTCCTAAGTGTGCTGGACTGTGTGCGGTGTTAATCATAACTTGAACCATAGAGTCGGGGAGAAACCATGTGGCTTTTCCCTTTGTCATCCATCCCTGGTCTGTCTGGATCCCTCCTAGTTCAGTCCATTTCTTTATTTCGTCTGAAGTAGCATGTGTCTGTATGTCAATTACATCTAGTGCGGGATCCTTAACTGTCATGCAATGTATCGGTGTCGGAACTATTGTCCTTGTCATATCAGCTGCATGTGTGTGAGTCAGAGCTGTGTGTTTCGCGGTTCGATCGGCCAGGTCGTTACCCTGGGAAATAGTATCTGTAACTTTAGTATGTGCTTTGCACTTCATGATAGCTATAGCTGATGGTAAATGTATTGCTTCTAACAATGCTTGAATGAGGGGACCATGCTGGATCTTGGCTCCGTGAGAGGTCAAGAAACCTCTTTCCTGCCAGAGTACACCGAAGTCGTGTACGACTCCAAATGCATAACGTGAATCTGTGTATATGTTAACATTCCTGTTCTTGGCTACTATACAGGCTCGAGTCAGAGCAATGAGCTCTGCAGCTTGAGCAGACAGTGTATCAATACGGTGTGTTTCTTTGACTTCAGTTTCAGTGGTCACTGCATATGCGGCCACTAATTCTCCTGTGCTTGTTCTCATACATGAACCATCCACGTAAAGTGTCAGGTCTGGGTTAGTCAGTGCAACATCTGTCAAGTCTCGTCAGGGCTTTGTTACTGCATTAATGATCTCTATACAGTCATGTGGAGCTGAATCTGTTGTGTTCGAAGGTAACAATGTGGCAGGATTGAGTATATTGCAGCGTCTGATTTCTATGTGGGGCTGGAACAATGTCAATTCATAACCTGTCAGTCGTGCTATGGTCAAGTGTTGAGTCTGTGTTCTGTTTAAAAGAACTTCCACAGAGTGTGGAACTTGTACTGTCAGGGGATGTCCTAACACTATGGAATCACTTTGTCGGATTGCTAGGGCTGTCGCTGCAACTGATTTTAAGCACGCAGGCAGGGCCTGGGCTACTGGGTCTAGTGTACTCGAAAAATAAGCACAAGGCTTATGTGAACCTGCTTGGTCTTGTGTGAGGACAGATAATGCTGTGCCATCACGTTCTGTAACGAAAAGTGTAAAAGGTTTGTTGTAACATGGTGTTGCTAAAACTGGTGCTTGACATAATGCTTTCTTTAATTCATCAAAAGCCTGTGTGTGTTCCTGAGTCCAAGGGAGGTCAGTCGAAGTCGCTGCCTCCTGTGTTGTCAACTGTATAAGTGGTTTTGCTAGAAATGCGTACTGGGGAATCCATTGTCTGCAGTAAGAGGTGAGGCCAATGAAGGCCCGCACTTCCTTTTGTGTCTTGGGTTGTGGTAAGTGTGCAATTAACTGAATGCGGTCAGGTGTTAGCTGTCTCCCCCTCTTGGACAGCAAGTGCCCAAGGTACACCACTTGCTGAACACAGAATTGTAACTTTGAAAGGGACACCTTGTGTCCCTTGTCAGCCAAGAAATGCAAAACCGTCAGTGATGCTTGTTCACATTCAGGTTCGCTACGGGCGGTGATCAACAGATCATCGACGTACTGGAGTAGGGCAGTGTTAACTGGCATGTGAATACTGTCAAGTTGTCTTTTCAATGCTTGGCTGTAGATGCTGGGGCTTTCTGTGAATCCTTGAGGTGCGCGTGCAAATTTGAAGCTACGGCCATTTAAACAGAATCCGAAAAGATATTGGCTCTCCGGATCAATGGGGACACTGAAGAAGGCGTTCTTGAGATCAATTACAGTAAAGAACGTCGCCTCTGAATCAATAGCAGTCAATAATGATGAGATGTCTGGGACCACAGGATACTGTGGTACAATGCATTTATTTAATTCTCGTAAATCAATCACCAACCGATAAACTGGAGGTGCATTCGGGTCAGTACGTTTAAGAATCGGAATGATAGGGGAATTACATAGATTGGAGTCGGTTTCTACAACCACTCCCTGTGCAATGAGCTCTTCAATGATTTCCAGTAAAGCCACTACAGCATCGGGTGGTAACTTGTATTGTCGGATTCGGGGTAGTACAACTCCTGGCTTGAGTGTAACTCGGTATGGTGTAATGTGCATACAACCTACATCAGTTGGGCCTTGCGCCCACAAATGTTCTGGTACATTTTTCAATCTGACATCAAAATCTCGTAATACATAGTGACCCTTAAAGTCACGCAAAAACAGTCTAACTCCTTCCGGAGAACAACATATTACAGCTCCTAGGGCTTTCAGTGTCTTGATACCTAACAAGTTTTCTGGACATGACTTCGTGAGCAATAGGTCTGTAGTACGTGACAATGGACCAACTGCTAGGGGAACAGGTTTCAATACTTCATTAACAACAGGCTGTCCTGAAAATCCAAGGGAAACATTCTGTGAGCCTGAGAGGGGTGCCCCTGGAACCTCGTCGTGACTTATTGTTGTTCGACTTGCCCCTGTGTCAATCAAAAACTTTCTATCTTTTCCTAATACTTGACTGTGTACATAAGGACCCTCTTGATCTACAGGAACTTCAATGAGAGGCAAGCCAACCTCCCTCTCTAGGCTGTTTCATGAGTATCGCTGATAGTCGGGGTAATCAGATTGTGCGTACTGGTACATCTGCTGTGAAACTTGCTGTGTCGTGGCAATGGGCTGTGGATGTGGTACCGCTACTGTCTGTACTGTCTGTTGTGGAGCAGGCATAGGCTGTACGTTCTGTGAAATATGTTGCTGAACCTGATGTTGGACCTGGTCCTGTCTAGGCTGACGTGGTCTCTCTTTTAGTTTTGCCTGTTGCTATATTGTGTTTCAGAACTGTACATTCGTTCACATAGTGACCGGGCTGTTTACAATAGTTGCATGTCCCTTTAACGGGAGCCGCCGTATTATTTGACTGTGTCATACCCCTTTTCTGACCGTCAGCCGGAACTGACTGAGCAACTAGCATTTTCATTTTCGTATCTTTCATACGTCTCTGTTCGTGATCTTGTTCTTCCCTAATTCTATTTTGGTGATACTGTAACATTTGTAACATTTGGGACGGCGTATTTGCTTGCCATGTACTTTCTACTTTCAAAACACGGTTCTTAACTTGAGGCAGGGAGTTCTCGACTAATTTTGATACAAAGAGGTGTGGGTATGACTCGCTACTTGTTTTCAGGCCACTGTTAATAATAAAACATTTCTCGAATCTAGAATAAAAATCACTAGTGTCTTCATCGTGTTTCTGCTTACAGGCTGATATTGCGTCCCAGTCTTCTTTTTTAGTTGTTAACAGTCTAGGCAAAACCTGTACTAATAAACCTGGTAATGCTTTAGCTTTATCCCCAAGGCCTAACCCCGCGGTACGACCATTTTCTTCGACTTCTAAAGCAGCCCATTCAATCTTTGTGTCTCCCACCTCCCATTCTTTCTCCTTTAGTTTCTCGTAAATTCCTGCAGGCAACAGTACTTTTAACATTTTCATAATATCTGAATACGTGTAATCGCCCATGAGTAACATATCTTTAATCTCTCGGTGAAAACCTGCAGGGTCTTTATCATGACTGGGCACTATTTTCTTCATTTCCAATAATTCCATTTTAGTGATGGGTGTGTATACGAATACACGTTCTAGTGTGTTATCGTCTTTTCTGACCGGATGTACTTCCCGTAAGGGATTCTGTCTGTCAAAGTAAAACATTTTTCTTTCTGAGGGTGGTGGAGCTGAAATAAACTGTGGTTTCAGGAAAGCACTATATTTGTGTCGATGTTCTAGAATTTCTTTAATTAAATCAGTACCTAGGCCTCTCCATCTATTCGAGAGCAGTTCTACTAATATATCCGGTAAGGGACCTGGATCAGAATGTTGGCTTTTGAACAACGTAATGAGATGCTGAATCATGTATATACCAGCTAATTTTTCTTCATCAGGGGAAAGGTTCAAAAACGTCTGTGCTACTGTATCATCATTATATGTACTAGAATTGTTAGCCCATTGTACTGCGGACCGGGCTAGTTCTTGTTCATCCATGGAATTGAGTACATGGTACCCCATTCGATCTAGAAGTATTTTATCAGTAGCCTGAAACATATGTTCAGGAGAACTCGGATTTGATATAGCAGAGAGAAAAAGTCTTTTGCTTTCTGGACGTATTGTTTTCTTAAGGTATCTTCCCTTACCTACATATGCTATCATCTCTTTGTTTGACTGTTGCGAGGTTTCTGCTAGATCCTCTATATCATCCTCCTCTTGCGAGGAAGTTGGATCGTCTAATTCAAGTTGTTCTTCCGGTGCTCGCTGGGCATGTATTTCTATTATTTCTTTACGGATCTTTCTAACCATAGTATGTACACTGTTCTCCTTATCATGTTTACCCTCCGACATATTCTGGCTCCATCTAATCAGTCTGTTCATCTCACTTTGCGGAAAACCTGCCTGATCTTGTTCTCTTATTAAACAATTAACCAAAAATCGCATTATTAAACCTTTAGTCTCAACTTTCTGACGTGACATGGCTTCAGCAACAGACTCCGGTCCTTCTCCTGTTCTAATAAAATAATAAAATTTGTCTAGATGTTCTGGCATTCCTGGTAGTAATATCAAATAATCTGTAACGCGTCTCAAACGTATGGACGCTAACAACATGGGTCCCGACGTACCAGGCACTGGGTCATATCTGCAGTCTGTAAGTTCTCTTCTAAGTTGTTCGGCCGGTGCGCCTTTCGGTGTCCGAGCCTTTGCTAAATCTCTCATTGTCACTCGGTGTAACTCTGGGGTGTTTGATAACCTCCTGTAGCACCTCCTGAAGCGGAGGCTTGAGCATAACCTGGCTGTAGGGTCGGTACCTGCTGTAGCTGGGTTGGGTCCTGGACCACGCCAGTCCCAAAAGGATTTAATGGATGCAGTTGTTGAATACCAGGGGGGACAACGGGAGCGGGTGCGGGTAGCGGACCTGGAGGGATCTGCTGTTGCGGACCTGGGGGCTGATGATCATGGGGTAGGAGGCCGTCAGCGGGTGCAGGTGGTGCGGGTACATGGGCAGGTGCAGTAGTATATGTAGGAGCTACATCGTCTAAATAGGAAGAAATAAAAATGTCTGCTGCGGTCTTGTGACGTAATTTAGTCGAAACCAATGGAGGGGGCAGATCTTTTGGTATTTCCGGAGTGGCCTTAGGTAAACCCTCGGCCAAAAGAGGATACATACCATTCACAAGAGTGTTTCGTTGTCGGTCTACTTGTTCTGCTTTAACTCGTATTCCTTCTTCAACTAGTACGTTTTCTCAGGCTTTATCTGAATCTTCTCTATGTTTTTCTGCTTTTCTGAATTCTTTCTCTGTACGTCTATGCGATTCTTTACGCCACAATTCTATGGCGTCTTTCTGAGATTGTCTGGCCTTCTTTTTCCATAGCGCTTCTTCTACTCTCATGATGCAGTCTGCATCCCATGTCCCTGTAACGGGCCATCTATATTTCTCGTCTAGGTTCTTAGTATAATCGACCCATAAATCTAGATATAATATGGCATCTAAGCCGTGCTTATGGTACATGAAATTTCCGGGAGTGTCCCTAGGTGGGACAGGAATCGCTTCCTCTAGTATCCCTTTCCTAGTTCCTAACTGTCTTAACTTTGAGAACAATGGCATCTTGATATTTGGCACTTGACACTTACTCGAACTTGATCACACTTTTTACACAGAAACACAGTAATGTATATCAAACAGTCACTCACACCACAACATTAATCACATAGAAACATTTTGAACACATATTGACTATACATGAATTCTATAACGAAAACAAAATCGAACCATTGAAGACACGAATTACTTGATATACTGCTAAACAGTACAGATACACTGCTAAAACAGTGCAGACCGGGTCTGTGTACCCAAACCCGTCTTGACCGGATACATAGTAATGCACCCGTCTAGATGCGTCCCCAGCAACGGTACTCACCGGGAAGCACGGAACGGAAGGCCTCGGAAACTCGTCTGGACTGGACCGGACTGGACTCGACTCGACTCGTGACGTCACAGGCACGTCGGAACTGGTGGGCCTCTAGACACCTCGGACCTTGCTCTCTCGGCTGGGCTCTGGTCGGGATCCTCCGCACTCCTCACCGCCTCGTCTGGATGCTGATCGCAGTCTCCGTCACCTCCGTAGGCCTGAGGGAGATACAGGAAATCCTGCGGGTACGCGTAATTGTCCGTCACGGCTGTGGCAGGGGCCGAAGCCTGCGACGCACCTACCAGCGCGTGGGGTGGGGGAGGGGTCCCTATTCGGGCGCCAAATTAATGTGGTAAATAAATATTTACCGTCGGAATTTCTATGCAGTAAAGTTCAATAAAATAACTCAATCGGAAATGAGAGGCAGAATCCGTGGTATCTGAGTTTATAAGGGTTTTATTCCATAAAATGGAATGGTTCGAACCATGGTATCATGTTCCTTTCACCATTAAGGATCAGGAAGGGATAGACAATACTTTATTAACAGAGTTCAATATATATAGTCAATGCATATAATGGTGATGGATACAGAAGGCGTAACAGCTGAGAGAAACGAGATAAGAACACATGTGCGTAACAGAAAGGCGTGCACGAGGGCGTACACAGAGGTGTGTGCTAGAAACGTCACATGAAAGTGTCATAAGTGGGTGGATACATAGTGGAATCTTGCAGTGTCAGCAGAAATCTGTAGTAAGGATGCGCGCGCAGCAGCATGATGTGTGACTGACGTGAGGCTGGAGGGTGCAGGAGACTTGACATTTAGCACTAGAGGAAGAGACAGAAGTCTGGCATGTCAGATCGACTCGTTCCTAAATCATATCTGATATCTTGTGTTTGGGGAACTATATTATCTAGAAGGAAAGGTCTCTTGGGCAGAGGCTACTCTATACTGACTATTAATGCGTGCATATGTGATTACGTGTCTGCGTGCAATGCGAGGGGCCATGGGCCTACCATGGTAACGGGAGCAATGAATTACTTGCATGGAGACAGAAAGGCCGGGCCCTTTGCTCTGCAGCCGGGGAATTGTTTATCTATTCTGCTAGACTGGAATGTGTTTTCGAGGAGCTGAGCTCGGCTATACTGATAACTTGAAGGCAAAATACTGTCTTTGGCAGGCAAGCAGGCCGAGCCGGGCACCGCTCGCCACGCAGGGAGTAGGACAGAGGTCAGGGATGTATCCCACGTTGCAGCTTTCAGGAGGCAGAGAGCAGAAAGGACTTGATGGCAGAAATCAGGGCCTAGCTCTGCAGGGCTAGGAAAACGTGAAAGTGCACCATGAAAAGACGTTGGCAAGGCATATTTAGGAACGGAATTATTAATCCATTCATGGTGGATCTGAAAGAGGACATGTTAACGTTGGACGCAAATGTATTTGCGTCTTCATAACTGGTCGAGGAGGGAAGTTACATGCACTTTAAGCTCGTACATGGAGACGGTGGGGTTCACGTTAGGGGACACAATTGACCATAAAAATTCATATTACCTCACTAGAAAGACCCACCGCCAAATTAGGATGGCTGGTGGGTCTTGCAATCAGTCCGCAGCTTTTCCGCCGCGGTCGCCTTCCGACCGCGGCGGAAAAGCTTTAACATGGCTGGCGGTGTCTATCAGACACCGCCAGCCATATTAGGATGGTGTAAAATGTATGCTTTTCCGCGGCGGCTTTTCCACCGTTGAAAAGCATACATACCTTCACTTCGGGGGCCCGTTGCGGGCCCCCTGGATGAAGGGGGGTGGGGGGTGCACATGGGAGGTACCTATGGTACCCCCTGCATTTGCGTGAACAAAGCAGCAGGCACCGCGTGGTGCTTGCCGCTTTGTGCACGCAAATGCCGTGCATGCAATTTTTAACATTGCGACGGGTGCAGCTTGAAGCTGCACCCGCCGCAATGTTAAAGATAGAGGATGTGACCGCCACCCTGGTGGTCACATCCTAATCTGCATGGAGGGAACGCCGTAGCTAATGCGGATGTTCCCTCCTACTCTGGTGTCGCGGACAGTCCGTCCGCGATCCTAATCGACCTCATAGTGTGCAGAACATGGGGGAAACTCATATCTTTGTCATAGGAAATACCACAAACCACATCTTTAGTTGCGGACTCCTGTAGGTTTTGTAGATAACAATGTGTAGATCGCATTGTCCCCTCAATCAGCTCCTGTGGGACATTATTATAATAATTCACTAAAATCATAGAGAATTTGTCAACAGAAAGGCTAATAATCTGGTAATAACGATTATCAACAGTCATTATGATTCTCCCAATATTCACAAAATTTCAAATATAAGTACATAGTTCCCCCTTGGCTCTACCATGGGACGATGTTACAGCTGGTGTGTGCATGGTTTTATAGCCGTTAATATGGATAGGGTACTCTGCCTAGGTTTCCTGGAGACTGACAATGTCACATTTTCTTACAAAGTGAATCCAAACCTGATTGGTCACCATGGTTTTTAAGCCTGCTACATTCCAGAACACAAACTGACACTTATTTTTCCTCTTGTTTCCAGAATTTTCCTCCATATTTTCGCCATTAATGGGTACTATATAGTCAGCTTTTGGTATGGAGGGTGATAATGGGGCAGCCAGGATGTTGAGAGATGTAGCAATAGCTGTATGTGCGTTTAAGGCCATAATGTCAGCAGATAAAATGGGGGATAGTATGGAGGTGATTTGTGTGTTAGGGCATATAGTATTAATATTGACAGCCTTTGATACTTCTAATGTAAAAAGTGAATCAATACCCTTATTAGTTTTGAATGGTGTTAGAATCTGGGAACATATGTCACTAGTTGAAATATAGTTTTCATTACTAGAAAGGGTAACAATATAACTGTCAGATAAAGGCATCATTGGACCAAAGGAGGATTCAGCCAAACTAGTAGCTACTGAACATAGTCAGTCAACCACTTCAAGATTTGGAAGTATATCAAAATGGTTATGAGTTGAAACACTAAGCCAGGGGTTACCAATCACAGCTGGAATTCCCCTACTTGAGTAAATATCATTAAAACAAGTAGGTTTTTAAAAATATCCTAATGGAACCAAGTTAATATTTTGGCATGAAATATGGTGACTTCCAGCCCTACTCAAGATCGTCTGTATTGGTTGTGGGGTTTTGAAATTTAATACGACGCAATCTCCAGACAAGTTCTTATGCCCTCTCCCTATCCAACTCACTCTTCTAGCCATTTTGAACTCGGCATAAAGTCTCTCAGTTAGGCCCGTCCTAGCTCCCAGTCAGAATAGAGACTTATTTCTTAAAACGTCCCAGGACTCAACCACCCACGGCTCAGCCATGGGACATTTGCTAGCACCACAGTATACGGGGGTTACATCTGGGAGTAAATGCATGTGGGTTGTGGAAGGCTCTAACTCAAGGTCGCTCGGTGTCCAGGCATATTACTATTAGTTGCACCTACCAAATGCTTCGACCCAGCCGAAGCCAAGAAAGTTGCCGTGTAAAGAGTCTCTAATTTGGAAATAGGGGTTTGTCGTTCTCTATTATATGAGCCCCCCCATTAATTTCAGTCGATTATTGGCAGCGAAATTAGCAGTTTGAGTATTTAACCGCATGCTGGTGTTTGGATTAACCATGCCACTACTTTGAATATTAGCTGATTCTGATGCAAAAGGCAGACATTTATCCAGGCATTTGGATAATGCCTCTTCAATTATCCTTCATCTGCTATTTAGGCTGTTTAAGGTTTCCCTAAGATAAATATCTAATCCATCCAATTTAGTTTTTATTTTCATAACTTCATTCTGTGTACGCGAATTCGTGCTGGCTATAGCTTTTTCCCAGCCACCAGGACTGGGTATTGACAGGGGTTTATCCTTCTTGGGAGCCTTTTTTTGTACTATGCAAGGGGTTGCCCTAGCCTTTAACACAGGTCCCCAATCAATACTAGGAGAGGGGGAGGATGTCAGGGTTTCTAGAATGCGTGGTAGTTGGTTGAGAATCACACTCCTGATCACTAGCTGAAATATGCTCCAAAGTGTTCTGGACACAACCATTTGTTCTTACCACTCTACTATGCGCCTCAATGGTTAGGGCAGGTATCCCTTGGTTGGTATTATCTAATACGGGGTCTGTTTAAACTGGGTTCATGGCCACTTCCACTGTTAAAATGTGCTGTTCAATGGCACCCATAGCTCTCGTTAAATTATTTAATAATGTCAAACATGGGCCCTCCCCCGATTTTGATTGTTTTTTGTGCTGAACACAGGGTACTTTAGTACATGGGCAGTATCAATGGTAAATTTCTGGTACTGGAATATTGTATGTAATGCTGGCATAAACAGGTACCCAAAACAAAATGCTGGCATTGGCAAAATTAAGGTAATCTTTAACATAAAGCAAATTTTGGAAATAAAATGGGTGAAGTCCTGCAAGTATTATGCCTCACCACTTTCAAAGTTCCCACATTTTACTTCTGAAAAGATCATGGGTGCACACACCAGATGCTTCAAGGGACTTGAAGTGCAGTTCTTTACTAAACCCTCCTCCCAGAACCGGGTTGTGACATTAGATCCTTCATGGTACAAGAAAGACTGCGGAGTGGCAAAAAGTTGCCTCCTGCGATCCCTTAAGGGGTGGATTGCCCAAGATATTAAGATAGCTATACCTGCTTATAAATCTGCCCAAAAGTGTGCAAAATCTACCTGGGATTGAGCTATTTGGAGTTATTTGTTGTCTGCTGTGCAATTGAGGAATCAAAAGGTTTTTTGGCACATCATTTCACATGGAGTAAGTCTGTTGAAATGAGGCCAGAATCTCATATCTTTCCCCAAGTTTGGGTGACTCATTTTAAAACCCAATACAGTTCTTTACCCGATCTTACTGATTGTGTACACAGACAAGTCTGGTCCCAGTATTGTTTTAACTCTCTGCCCGCCCTCCTTTTACACCATATTTACTGTAGGGTTTTTTCCACCATGGAAATGAAATGTTCTTTAGAATCCCAGAAACCAGGGAAGTCCCCTAGTTTGGATCGAATTCCAATTAATCTTTTTATATCTGACCCACCCATTTAGGTACCGTATCTAACTTGTATTCCTAGGGGCGTAAGTATCAAAAAAGAGTTTCGCGATTCTCAAATCTCGATTTTTAGCGATTCGCAATTTGAGAATCGCAAAATGCAATGTATGTAGGATTTTCAAAAAAAATTGTGAATTCTACATATTCCTTAATTGCGACTCGCAAATTGCAAATCGCAATTAAGGAATACCTTTCCAATCATTCCAATGGGCCTAGAGGCCCATGGGAATGAATGGGAAGACATTCGCAATTTACGATTACCAAATAGGTAATCGCAATTTGCTCATGCAATTTCAAGGGTGCAAGGGTGCCAAAAGGACACCCTGTGTCACCCCTGAAATATGCATGTGTGCACATGCTGCACACATACATGCCCTAATGGCATGTCTGTGCGCCATATGGCACTTTGGGAATAAAAAAAAGGGCTTTTTTATAGAAAATCGCAAATTACCACCAACTTGAAGTTGGTGGTAATTTGCGATTCCTTTAAGGCCAAATAGCAAATTTAAAGTGCTCCCAGAATTGCATTTAAGGAATCTCAGTTTAAAATTCCTTAATTGCATTTGCAAAATAGAAAATCGCAAATTTTGCATTTCTCTATTTTGCAATGGCCTTTTGGGATGATACATCCCAAAAGTCTTTTTCCTATTCCCAAACTGGAAAAAGACTTGATACATATGGCTAGGGCCGGACTGGGAACCAAAACCGGCGCTGGCAAAGTGCTCGGCCGGCCCCCCTCCGCCCCCCACCCGGGAGGGTTGGGGGTGGAGCCGAGCTCTTTGCCAGAGCTTGTTTTCGGACGATTTTGTTGCTCTGCTGCAAAAAAACGGCCCGGTAACAAAAACGGCCCCCAGTGGCCCAAAACCGGCCCCCAACCATGCGGCGCACCGGTGGATTGCCCGGTGCCCGCTATGGCCAGTCCGGCCCTGCATATGGCCCCTAATGTCTTAATGGCAGGAGTGCATATACCTAAATCATGGAAGGGGACAAAAATTATCCCTATCGACAACAAAGGTTCAAAACTGGGTCCGGCTTCATTGATTCAACCCAAGCATTTTCTGTAAGGCAATCTTAGATCGGTTGCTCTCACGGATGGAAGAAAACAAGGTCCTGACAAAATTGCAGCCAGGATTTCGCCCAGCACGTTCGACCAAGTCTATTTTTTTCAACTTTTGAGGTGGAAAGAGATAGCCTGGTAGGGGTAAAGTCTATTTTTTTTTATTTTTACTTTTTTTTTTTTTTTTTGTATTCTTCTGTGTGCTCTAGATTAGGACATGTACACTGGACCCCATTAAATATCGTCCTCCCTCTGTTCCCCTCGTTGTTAAAAATCTTTGCGTGGGCCCGTCCCACGGAACCTTTCAGGTTACCTCAAGCCACAAATTGCTGTGAGGTCCAACGGGTACCTCGAATTACTGGTTGCATTTGAGCGTACACCTTATCCCGTCTACCCTACCCACCACTTCCCTCGACTCTATCCCCCTAGTTGACTGTCCCATGATGGAGGACGTCCCGGGCATCAGTTTCGATGAGGAAGCTATAGCCGAAGCCTTGAGATCAGCACCCTCGCTCCTTGGAGCATCAGAAGTAGCCGCCACAGGCTCTTCCAATGATGATTGGACCACACTCACTACCCTGAAAAAGGAATGGCTTAGAATCACCATACATGGACTAATTATGACCGAGTACCTGAGAGTTAATATCGCCCCCCAGGGACTCATAGTTAACATCTTCCCCAGAATTTTCCTTGAGGACATCCAGTTTAAGGGGGACTGGTGCCAGGTCTCCTGGAAATGTACGAAAGATCTTCTATTCTTAATTGTCAAGACAGCTAAAAGACTTGCTGATGCTCTGCTGGATAAGATCACAGCAATAGAGACGACAATGAAGGCAGCTGTCAATAAAAACTCTAAGACGGCCTTCACTTCTAAACTCGCAGAAATTAACCAGGAGATTGCTGATAATCAAGAGTATCTCCTCAAACAGAAAATGGCTAAACTTGAAAAAGACGTGGCAAGGTTTGACAAGGAGAAAGTTTATCCTTACCTCAAGGAAGGATATACTAATAAGAAAACCGGGTACTCGTCCGACGAGAACTCTGACATTGATAGTCGCAGAGGGTCATCAAGCAGTGACTCCAGTGGAAGCACTACATCCAACAACAACCGCCACCAACGCCGCTCAAACTGGAACCGAGGTTACCATCAAGGACCCTTGTTCCAAGGTCCACCCCAAATGCTGCCCCCTTGGCAATACCCTTTCTTCCCGCAGGGACCCCCACAATTCTACCCCCAGAACCCCCCTTTTAACGACAGAGGTTGGGGCAGAGGAAAAGGGCGCAAGCGGGGCGGCGCAAGAGGGGTGCAGTGGCAAGACCAGCCATCGACATCCGCCCCGATGGAAACCAGGAGTGCAACGAGGGGGAGGAGAGCCTAATAGTCAACCTCTCTAGGAGAGTACTCACTTCCACCAAAATGGCAATCCTTGAGAAGGGTTTAGGCTTTGTTCCTACCCCCACCCCGGACAACTTCACAGAAATGTGTGAGATAAAACAGCTTTTTCGCAAAGTGCGCCTCAGGGCTTACTTCCGAGATCAACCAGCAACTGAAAAGACTGATACAGGGCTACGCAATCCCTCCACTTTCACCCCAATGGATGGGATGGTCCCACCAGAGGTGTTGACATTTGAGAGGGCTGTATTAAGGTCCTTGGAGAATAAACCACATACCAGTAGTTTTAATAACCTGAGCAGAGCTGAAAGACAGGCAGTCTTATCTCTGGGTAATGACACCTCCATCGTCATTAAACAAGCCGACAAAGGGGGAGCAACTGTCATACAAGACGCCACTGACTACGACACAGAGTGTAAGCGCCAATTAGCCAACACCACCCACTACAGACCCCTTCCGGCAGATCCGATCAGCAGGTTGACCACAGACATTTCCAGCCTGATCATTGAAGGCGAGACCAACGGTTGGATCTCGAAACATGAAGCAGAGTTCCTCCTGACGACGGACCCAGTGGTCCCTTATTTCTATACCTTGCCTAAGATCCATAAAGGTACCAGTCCAGTCCCAGGGAGACCCATCGTCTCGGGAATCGGCTCATTATTGAAGCCTCTGTCCAAGTTCTGTGACGTATTCCTCCAGCCCATTGTAAAGAAAATACCCTCCTTCCTACAGGACACAAGGGATGTCCTACGCCTCATAGACTCCATCGAAGGTAGAGAAGAAGTGGACCTCCTCCTCACGCTTGATGTGGAAGCTTTATATACTAATATTCCCCAAGCAGCCACACTAGAAGCCGTAGAATCTGCCCTTATGCAGGAGGAATGGTCCTCACCCACTCCAATACCATTCATCATGGCATGTGCGAGTATTGCCCTAACGGAAAACTTTTTCCAATACGGATCACAGATGTACCATCAAATCAGGGGTACCTTAATGGGTTCTACTTTTGCTCCTAGCATTGCCTGTATTTACATGGCAACCTTTGAGAACCAGTTCATCTACCCAGAATCTAACCCCTTCAGACAACATCTGACATTATGGCGTTGTTACATTGACGACATTCTGATACTATGGAAGAGTGACCGTGATAGCTGCACTCAATTTTGCACTTGGATCAACCAACAGAATCCTTATCTGAAATTTACAGGCTCCATGTCTGAGACAGCCCTGCCCTTCCTTGACCTCACGATACGGCTGGGCCAAGCCGGTCTGAGCACTACCCTATTCCGCAAGGACACGGACAGAAACAGCCTTCTCTTGTTCAATAGTCACCACCCTAGAGCACTACGCGAAAATCTTCCCTTTGGCCAATTCCTGAGGGTACGTAGAAATTGCTCCTCTAGGGATGACTATAGGCAAGAAGCCAATACCCTCCAACTCAAACTGCAAGATAGAGGATACCCCACTAAACTGATACGTGATTCCAGCAAGAGAACCCTTAACAACCATAGGGAGGCCCTCCTTGAAGTACATCAAAAGGAGCGTGATGACCTAATAACGTGCGTCACAAGCTTCACCAGAAACTCAACTTCATTAAAAAAAACTGTGAACAAGCACTGGGGCATCCTTAACTCAGGGGGCACTGAGTTACCCAAACCAAGGTTTGCCTTTGAACGTACGGCCAACCTAAAAGACTCCCTGATACATACACGCCCTAAGAGACAACCTGGTGGTGGGCAACGGACACTGTGGCACCTCCCTCCTGTTGTTGGACACTACCCGTGTGGTGGCTGTGCAGTATGTCCTCAGTCCAGACAATGTAAAGAAATCAAGCTTACTGATTCCTTCACGTGGAAACTCAACAGACACACAAATTGCCTCAGTACTAAATGTATCTACCTCCTTATTTGTCCCTGCGACAAATTTTATGTAGGGATGACCATGAGACAGGTGAATAACGGAGCACAAAAGCAACATACGGTGCTCCAAGACCCACACGAGATTGTATGAACACTACCAATTACACAATCACTCTGCAGACAGCATCCAATGGTTAGTGCTCGAGTCCCAACCAGCCATGACCAAACAGGCACTGTTCAGGCTTGAACAGAGATGGGTACATCGCCTGCAGCTTGATATAGTAGGGCTCAATGATGCTATCCCCTGGGCTACCGTCTCCAGATAACTTTCCCTAGCCAGCCCCTGTACCTAGTTATAACCACACACATCCTAGCTCGGCACAGGTCTTCCCACTACAGAGGGTTAATGGCATGTCATAGGGCTTTACGATTCAATTCCCTGGGCTATCGTCTCCAGATAACAATCCCTAGCTAGACCATGTACCTAGCTATCCTATGAATCACCCACATCCTAGCTCAGCATAGGTCTTCCCACTACAGAGGGTTAATGGCATATAATACCGTTGATGACTCACGAATGAGGTATCCCAACCTTATGGCCCCTGCGCACCTGACCGACCCTTGTCATCTCTTAGACGAGCCTAACAATTTGGCCAAAAGAAGGGCTTCCTTTGACATTCCTGGGGCTTTAAATTGGTGATAGCCCCCTCTTTCCAACAGCTGGACGGCACTCCGCCCTCCCAAATTTCAACACCACTGCCTCAACCTACCCCCCCAACAATACTCGCCCCGCGCGCTAGTTTATCAAGAGGTTTTTACTACACAAATACCTGAATGAGACTCTGTCATCGGTAGCCACCCGGTTTACCGCCAACCTTAGCAGACCTCATTCACGGCATCAGCGACCCCTCCAACATGGCCGCTATGCCTTGCCATCATTATCCTGATGCAGGTCTAGTTACCGCACTGCTTACACGCATGCGCATGATGCGCGACAGGCGCGACGTTACCGGCGGCGCCTTAGCGGATATCAAAACAACCTACTTAATGGCGGACCCCTCCGGGATCCATTACCAGCTGCTCCGCACCCTGACCAGGTGCCGCGAGCGTGAGGGGTAGGTGTCCCGCCGTTCCAGCGCCTGTACTAAGGTAAGCCTTGTCTCCATCCCCTGACCCCCTGAGGCTCGTCTCAATTTTTTGCAGCCCAGTTCTACTGACAGTGACGGGAACTGCTCCCAGCCCCGAATTGGACCCGCGCCCACTCGTTATAGTGCCATATCTACCTGATGCCCTTTACCATCCTCGCAGCCCTATGGTACTGGCGGCTACGGAGACTGCTCCCAGTCCCACCATTGACCCACGCTACCTCCATATAGTGCGGCCAGTAGTCTAGCGGAGTGTGGGAGTGCCCACCTGCCCCGACTAAACTTACTCTATTTAACCCACATTTTGAAGGCTGTGATCAACGCGGTGACCCGCAGTATCACGGCGCCGGCCTCAACAATGCTCTAAGCTTGCAAGCATGGAGTGTCACATGGGTGCCGACCTTACATACAAAAATTCAGTTTATTTGTTTGGACCGTGGCCTGAACATAAATTAAATTAAAACTAAAATCATGGCTAATCATCCTCTTTGGGGCTTTAGAGTGACTATATCCATAGAAGGAGAACATATCGAAAGAGTTTTTGAGTTTGGTTACCCCGGTATCTGGCTGTTTATTACAAATTCTTGGGTAAATCAAGTCACTAAAAGCACTTCAATATTGAAACACCAAGTAGCTTTAGTAAAATGTGCTAATAAATAAGTCATCCCTTCACACAATTTCCCCTATACTTGAGGTTTGGAGGGCTCACGCAGTGGCTGCTGCTACCTATGGTGCAGAATATTGGGGCCACAGTAAGTTGGACACCCTGGAAGTGGCAGATAATAATTTATTGAATTCAAACCGTACCCATCCTTTGAGAATTATTTGGATGAAATAGATCACCCCTTTGCTAAAGCACCATATATCAAGTTTAGGCTGGGGATTTTGCCACTACCCACAGTCACAGCAAAATGGAAAGATAGCCACAGGGTCAATAAATCATGCCCTGTATGTAGAAGAGCTGATGAAACGATAGGCCATCTATTATTTTTTCGCCAGAAATATGGTAAACAACGTAGACGCTGGATAGTACCCTTATGTCGTTCCCTAGGTATCCGAAGCAACAGGGCAGCGATGAGAATATGCAGAGTTAACACGTCTTCAGTTGTAGTGTTTTTCATTGCTAAATACCTTGAGAGCACCTGGCCCATCTGGCGCAAAATTTTATCTCTTTCCGCTCCAATCCTAGTGTCGACTTGATCACTGACCATGGCCACTTAATAACGGTTTTTTGCTAGGAAACCGGATTGTATGACTAAATAGCTTTTAAATCAGAGTTACTAATGATGTATTTTATGATTTTCTACTGTATTATTTTTATTTTTTTTATTTGACATTGAATCTTTATCTGAACTGTATATTTTTGTGGTCTATGACCGAAATAAAGTATGTAAATGAATGAAATGAGGACCCTATGTTTTATGCCTCTCCCGTTATTGCGCATTATCTTCTGGCAACAGGAGGGTCTTATAATAGATTCATAATTTGGAACTTGATGACATCCATCTGTTCCGAGCTGTGGCGGCAAATACTGGAACAAAACTTACGGCGGCCTCCAGACGAGACAGAATCATACTGGGACGGGAAGATGCTGCATGCAAGCAGTGGGAGAGAGAGGGGAGAGGTGAAATATCAGAGAGTGCCGTCTTCAGCAGTCAGAGAGAGAGACGATAGATATATCCTGTGGTGATCTTCATTTCGTGCAGTGATACAGTAAGAGAGGCTAGAAGAGCCTGGAGTATTCTACTGCCCATTCAGTCCTACCGGGAGGAGAGTGGACATGTCTGGGGACACTTTAAAAAAATATAATATTCCGTGCATTGACACATTGAGGGACAAGGACCGGGCCAAAATGTCTGCGCACCCCCTTCAGCATATATGGTGAGACAGTGACACAGCCTCCTACAACACAATATCACCCACTGTTCTTCATACTTCTCCCAGGGTGCCCACAAGCACAAAGCAACTGGACCACATTTGCCCCATGCTGCTCCATGAGAAGGATGTATGATGGAACAGCGCATGCTGTTACCATTCATGCTTTTCCAATACAGCCATTACAATGTGGTTATCATTAGCACAAGTTACCATGCAGGATTTTACCACGCATATGCCTTTAACACGCATGTCTTTACAACAAATTTCTTGTAAGGGCATGAATAGTATAGGCATATGCTTGGTTAAGGTTTTAAATTTAAATGTAAGTATTTTACAAGTAAGTATAAACCTTCTTTTATAATTACCTGTATATTACTCATTTTCATGGTAAAGGCATGCATGGTAAACGCATGTGTTTGGTAAAGATTTTACAGGTAGTTACAAACCCTATATACATATCAAAAGCACTCCGCCCTTCCCTTGGCTGTCACTTCAGGAATTGGAGCAGAGACCACGGTTTAGGTGAAGATTAAAAATTCCAGAAGACAGTGAACACTTGGACGGCCAATCTAATCCAGTGGCTTATATTGAATCAAAAATCAGAGACCATTTGATCAAGAAGGCACCTGAAGACATTACAGTAGTGCGGGCCCATAGCGTTCCCTTCCAGAAAATTCCAGGGGCTAAGTATCCCAGGACAATGATTGTGAACTTTTTGGATTATCGTATTAGAGAGGCAGTACTAACTAAGGCAATCTAGAAGAGAGAGATTGTTCTCCCCAGCGGGGGTAGAGTACGAGTATTCTCAGATATGTCGGCAGCAGCAGCACGGAGACGGAAGGACTTTGTGAAAATGCTGAGCCAATTCAAGAGTGCGGAAGCCCAGACCTCTATTGCGCAGCAGTCCAAATTGAGAGTTCTATAGAAAGGAAGGTTCCATCTATGTTCTACTCTCGAAGAAGCCCAATATCTATTACAGAAGATTGTTCAAATTAATGAAAAACAAGAGACTCAAGTAGACTTAATTAGACTCAAGTAGAATTTTTCTCTATATAGCAATTAGCCCACTGAGAGAATTATACAATATTTATTTTCCTTCCTGCTTTGCATTTTGGCACTTTAGGCATTTTTTAAATTATTTTAATATGAAGGTCACTTTGTTTGTAGAAACTTATTGCCGTTTTGTACTGCACTCTTCTTTAAGGTGGGAAGATGAGTTGAAATACACTTTACATGGCACTTTATATGGTGTACCCCTTTTTCACAATGTATGTTGAAGTGGAAAATTGCATTTTTTGCACTAATAATTATTGCATTTTCTGCAGTAAGCTCATAGCTGATGTTTTTGTATGGCACTTTGCACATTGCACTTCACCTTTGCGGGTACTGCATTTTTTGCACTAATTAATCTCGCATATTACACTGTATTTGTCGCACTTCCTGTTGTTTTTTTTTACTAGGCCAAAATTGTGTACTTTTGCACAAATTATATTTTGACTTGGAATATTTGATTTAAGAATTTCTACTTATTGAACTATTGAAGTGCTTCTGTACTGCTGTACTTTTGTATTGTGTTCCTTCTAAGCTAATATCAGTTACTACAAAATTAAGCTACAGGTTTTCTAAGGCAATTTATATACTTTGAATATCCCAGGGTTAATATAATTGATGTTTCTATTTTATAGAGGTGAAGGGGAAGGAGGACGTGCTTTCGGGTGCCAAGTCAAGGCACCTTGTTGTTGGAGGGAGGCTGCGGTGGTGAGGGAAGGGAAACCTCACCCCACAGACAGTTTGGGGTGTGCAGGTGAAGGCTGAAGAGGGGTGTAGCCTTAAAGAAAGTGAGCGTATAGATAGCAGTCTGACTTGGAATTTTGGGCTGTTTGGCAACATGGTTAAACGTGGAGGCCAATTTGAAATTGGCAGTGTCTCTGTCACCAAGAGGCTTTACTTGACCTTATTAAGAGAGCTGGCACAAATGGAA
Organism: Lissotriton vulgaris; assembly: GCF_964263255.1. Lineage (NCBI taxonomy): Eukaryota > Metazoa > Chordata > Amphibia > Caudata > Salamandridae > Lissotriton > Lissotriton vulgaris. The sequence goes on from NC_141695.1 coordinate 1,378,393,341, forward strand.
GTTCGTTGGAAGAGAGAATATATTAGACTTTGTGGAAAATGCTATGTCTGGTCTAGGGAATGACCCAATTGTTGAAGGTAATTTCATGTAATGTGAATGGCTTATTGAATGCACAAAAAAGAGGATCAATGTTAAAATGGCTAGAATCTTTCTCCCCTCAGGTGATTTTCTTGCAGGAGACGCATCTTAAATTTAACTCCCCCAACTTTAAGCTCCCCAAGATATTTGCCCAAGCATACGTTGCCTCGCCCAGGTGGCAGTGCGATGAGTGTGTGTTTTCTTGTATCTTCGGAGTTGGATTGGGAGGTGGGTAAGGTGATTTGGGACGAGGGAGCTAGGTGGTTGTGGATAAAAGTTTTAGTTAGTGGAATAGCTGTCGTCCTGCTTAATTATTATAGTCTAATTGGCGACCTCTGTGCGGCCCTGGAACAGGTATATGACCTGCTGGTGAATGTGCAGGGGTTTATAATTATGAGGAGAGATTTTAACTTAATACAAGATCTATGCTTTGATACCTCCAACAAGGGAAAAAAGCAATTGAAACCTAAAACAGACAAGCTCTTAAAAATTATTAAAGAGTATTTCGCCTTATTGGACCCATGAAGGCTAGATCATCCAGGTGCCACTGAGTTTACGTGTTACTCAGTGAGATTTAAAACAGCATCCCGTTTGGATTTCTTCTTGTTAAGTAATTTGTTCACAAGGGAGGAATCCTTGATTCTTTCTAACCCATTCTCGGATCACTCTTTGGTATCCTTAATATTACACTTGCTCGCCCCCAGGAGAAAAAGTAATAGGTGGCCTTTTGATAAAGCACTGTTATCAGATCAAATCAAAAATGGATTGATGAAACCCGTGATTTTATAGGAATGGTTCTTCAAGCATAAAGGTGAATACGGCACCAGCTTTTATGGTGTGGGAGGCTTTTAAGGCCACGTTTAGGTGACAGGTGACGCAGGAGAAGCCATTTAGGAAGCTCCTCAAAACGTGGATTTTCAATCTCTCCGATGACTGGACTAAAGCAGCCATCTAGCCCCCTAACACCTCCCCGGTGATCTGGTCCCAGGTTTACAGCGCCAAGATGCTCCCTTGGGAGCGAACGTTAGCGCTATATAAATACCTATCCAATATCCAATATCCAAAGGTGGTGGCATACAGGGCTAATTTTTATAAGTTAAGGAAACTTAAGAATGCTGGATTCCAGGAGGTGGTGGAGCGAGCTAGGAGAGAACTTTCAGGTAGGTTAACTGGGGAACTGGAGGAAGAGGTACTTCAGCAGGTACTATTAAGGGCAAAGGAGGAGCAGAAAAGTTTTTTTGTGCTCGAGGAAATGGCTGGAAGTAAAACTGCTCATCAAAAGGCGTATGAGGAAAGCCAACATATTGGGAAATTTTTACTTTGGTCCACAAAAACGCAACAGAGCAAACAGTCTATTCTACAAATGAGAAATCTGAGTACTAGGTGCCTGGTGAATGAGAAAGACGGAATTGCCGAAACTTTTATATCCCATTTCAGCAGGATACATGCGGAAGTCCAGACAGTTGACCCTTGAGCTCTAGCGGAATATTTTACGACAGTCCACCTGCCTAAAGTCTGCAAGGAGGACAGTATGCCTTTGGGTGAACCAATTACAATCCCAGAATTAAGTGAAATCGTAAACAAAATGGCAAATGGGAAGGCGAGTGGCAATGATGGGATCCCTATTAAAGTATATAAACTGTTTTTAAATTAACTCGCCCAGTTCTTGGTATTACTATATAACCAAGTTATGGCCGGAATGGTGGTTTTAGACAGATTTAAGGAATCAGTAGTGATCTCAATTCTAAAGAAGGATAAGTACCCTAAAGACCCAAGTTCTTATTGCCCAATAACTCTACTAAATGTAGACTATAAGCTTCTCATGAAAATCTGGGCAAACAGAATTGCGGGCTGCGTGCATTACTTGGTACATGCAGATCAAACAGGGTTTTTGCCTGGCAGATCTACGGCTGCGAATACTTTCTATCTGATTCAAGCCATCAACTATTTTTCTGCTAGTAAGGAGGCTGCAGCCATTTTAATGATGGACGCAAAAAAAGCATTTGATCTGGTGGATTGGCAGGCCCTCTTCTTTATTTTGGGACAGTTTGGCTTTCCACACCATCTGATCGAGATGCTAGAGAGAATTTATAGGGGAGCCATCGCAAAAATTATTACAAATGCTGAGGAGGCGGGCGAGGTAGTAATATTGAGCCACTAGTGATAAAAATCCGTTTTAACATAATAATACAAGCCTTCCTATTAGAAATGGTCAAAATAAAGTTGTTTGCTGATGATTTGATCTTATACCTGAACCCAGAGAAATCAAACATTCAGAGAGCATTGGGAGAAATCCAGGTGTTTACAGAATTGGGGGCTATAGGGTCAATCAATCTAAAACAAAGCTTCTTCTATTTAATGCACCAGGAATAGAGCTGCCGGAAGGGCTGACATTTTTACCTCTCAAACCTATTAGATATCTGGGCCTGTATGTGACAGTGGACTTCCTTCAACTTTTTCACCTGAATTATGGTAGAACACTTGACAAAATAAAATGTCTGTTAGAAAGATGGGCATTATTGCCCCTGTCAATAGTAGGTCGAGTCTCTCTGATAAAAATGTTGATTCTCCAGTATTTGGGTGTCTTTCATAGATTCACATGCTTGAATATTCCCCGTCGTCGGAGTGGGAGTCCCACGGTAAATAAAATAGCAATAAATACTAAATATATAAATAATATATATAAAAATATATAAAGTACATAATAAGGATAAACCCAAAAAATGCATAAAAGAAGCATAAGGTACCCAACCAAAAAGTTCTACATAGGAATGCATGGGAATATAAAAGTTCCAATGCAGCCTATCCTTGTCATTATGTTAGTCCAAACTGCAGCCAATCAGGCGCCAGCAGCCCTCTAGAACCTTCTCCTCAGAGCTCAAGCCCTTAGATTTTCTACCGCACGTCGTGTGTAAGGGAGTCTCCCTGAGCTCTGCTCAGTTTTCTTCTCTTCAAGTGTTTTCAAGTTCTCCACAATGTCTTCAAGTAAGAAGTCTCTCTTCAGGGCTTGTTCTTCCTGTGGAAAGCTGAGATTATTTCATGACGACCCTCACAGTAAGTGTATTTACTGCCTGTACCCGGACCATGAAGTGGGAAGCTGTAAGTTCTGTAGAAAATTCTCAGAGAAAACTCTGAAGGATAGAGAGGGCCGCTTACTAGTTTGGCTTCATAGACTGAAAGATAAAGACAATATACTTTCTGATGCTGAAAGTCTTGTTTCAGGCCGATCTAAAGCAGCTTCAAAGCGTGGTAGTGTGCAGGAGGTGCCTTCCCCATTTCTAAAAAAGAGGAAACTATCCCTCGCCTTAACCCCTGCGGTGTCTTCACCGTTACCTACCACGTCTGGGCCCACGAGACATAGCTCTCAGGCTCCTTCTGCTTCAATTTCCAGTTTTTCTGTGAAGAAAACTGATTTTCCGTCGACGACGGTAGTTTCATCTCCGTCGACGAGAATGGCTGTCTCTGGATCAAAGTCGACGACGACAGTCACGACGACGCTGGCCTCTGGATCGTCGTCAGCTACAGCGTCGACGTCTTCGTCGTCGATGAGAGTGGTTCTCAGTTCGAAGACTGTTTCTTCCTTAATTCCAATTTCATCTTCGTCGACGAAGAGAGTTCACTCGTCGACGACCCGCTCGTCGTCAACGAAAGGATCGAAGACGGTGGGTTCCTCTACGCCCTCGACAACGAGTGTACCGTCGACGGCTGTCCCGTCGACGAGAGAGCCTGCTTCATCTGTCCCGTCGACGGCCGCTCCGTCGATGGCCGCTCCGTCGACGACCGCCCCGTCGACGACCACTCCGTCGACGATGGCTCCGTCGACGAAGACCTTAAAATTGAAGGTTCCATCGACGACAGCAACGACGATGTCCATGAAGATTACTCCGTCGACGGTCTCCTCGCCGGCGACGTCATCAAAACCAGTTCCCTCGAAGAAAACGACTGATGTCATGCCGTCTACGCGTGCGCAGGACACAGTTTCCACGCCAGCTTCTTCATTTGCTTCAATGCCTTTATTGCCTCTACAGTCCAGCAAATCTATCCAGTTCGGGACTTTCACAGAAGGAGACATGGTTAATCCTCCATCTCCTTTGTTTGCTACTGATTCAGATCAAGAGTCTGATGACCAAGCTCAAAGTCTTTCGGACTTGAACATAAAGTGCCAAGAATTCAGTAACGATGAAGAGGAACAGTATGGCCAACATCAAGCAACTCACCCTCAAGTACCAGCTGCGATGTTGCCTATATCAATGATATCGAACCTTCAAAGTATGTTGGAAGATTACAATCGACGATTCCCACCATCTCCACAGGTTGCTGCTGTCCCATCAGTGTTGAACCCAGTTACAGAGCCGACACTGGCTCCTTCACACCCGGCGCCGCCTGTTACTGTTCACAGAAGTACATCAGTTCGAGTTCACACAACAATTTATCCAGATGATGATGATGACGAGAATCCTCCAGAGCGTGAGGATGGAGAAGTTTCGGATGTGGATGGGGATGCTGATGAACATTTAGCGGAGTGGGATGACTATCGTGCTCAAATACCATCCCCTTCTCAGGTGCCGCCAGGGGATTCTCCTCCAGTGGATATTGCAGGCTTCCACCAATTAATGGACAGGGCGGCGCAACGGTTCAAATTACCACGAGCCCACAGAGAGGAAGATTGCTTCCTTTATGATTTCAAGAACCAACCATTTAAACAGATACACACAGTCCCGATTATAGATTTCATCTGGACTGAAGGGGTCAAATTAATGAAGACGCCTAACTCTTTACCAGCACAACTACCAAGGTTGGAAAAGAAATATAAAGCGCCGGTGGGATCTCCGGCATGCCTTACAGGTCAACCTAAGCCCGATTCTGTCGTTACACAGGCAGCTCAGAGAGGTTAGAAGAATCCAGCGTCTACAATCACCGCTCCTCCAGACCGAGAGGGCCGTCGCCTAGACGCAATTGGGCGTAAGTTTTCCTCCATGTCCTCTACAACGGTTCGAGTAGCTAACGCTATGGCTATCTTAGGTCGTTATGACCGTCAGGCTTGGGCTGATATGTCAGCCTATGTGGCGTTACTTCCGGATGCTTCCAAAGCAGATGCGCAGAAGATTCTGCAAGAAGGAGAAAGAACTTCAGAGGAACTCATCGATTGTGCAGTGAATGTGGCCTGCACTGGTTTCCGCCAACTCGCTGGAGCGGCCGTCCTACGTCGACAAGGTTGGCTACGCTCAACTTCGTTTCGACAGGAAGTTCAGACAAGGATCCTGGATATGCCATATGACGGCGAGTCATTATTTGGAGCGCATATTGATGAAGCGCTGCAATCCATAAAAAAGGACACGGACACTGCACGTGCCTTGGGTACCCTTCAATTTAAGAAGCAGCCCTTTTGGGGTGCTCGAGGACGTGGCACTACATCCACTTTTCGTGGAGGAAGCAGTCAGTATCGGTCCTATAACCAAGGTAACCAACGTTTCACCGGAAACCGCCAACAGTCTTCCCGTCAGCAACCTGCCAGAAATTATCGAGGAAAGTCCACTTTCAGGGGAACGTCCAACAAACGTCAATGACTTGTCTGTCGAACGGAGAATTGGAGGGCAAATCTCTCTGTTTGGTTCTCAATGGTCCTCCATTACAACGGACCGTTGGGTACTCGACATTGTGAAAAAAGGCCATGCATTGGAATTTGTCGAGGTACCTCCTCCAACGCCACCTTCCGGACCACCACCTCCGCACCTCAAAGAACTATTTCATCAAGTTCGCATTCTCATTCAGAAAGGTGCGGTGGAAGTAGTACCAAAGTCTCAGAGAGGGAAGGGGTTTTATTCCCGTTTTTTCCTTATCGTCAAAAAGAACGGAGAATGGAGACCCATATTGGACTTGAGAGCACTCAATCACTATCTCAAGGATCAGACCTTCCGTATGCTAACGCTTACAGAAATCTTGCGCTTACTCTCTGTCGGAGATTTCATGACGACCATCGATCTCCGAGACGCCTACTTCCATGTCCCAATACTCGCAGGTCATCGAAAGTTCCTGCGCTTCAAGGTGGGGCACCTTCATTTCCAATTCAAGGTACTTCCATTTGGCCTCCGGTCGGCCCCCCGAGTCTTTACAAAAATGTTGGCTCCGGTCATGGCTTTTCTTCGTCTCCAAGGCATCCAGATATTCCCATATCTCGACGACTGCCTCCTGAAATCGCAATCCCGCTCACAACTCCAACACCATACTTCCATTTGTCAGACAGTATTCCGTTCCTTGGGTCTGTCCATCAACCTGGAGAAATCTCAATTGCAGCCTACAACTTGCAAGGATTTCCTAGGAGCAACGCTGGACACCAAACTAGCAAAGGCGTTTGTCTCCCGGGAACGTCAGCAAAGGATTCTCCGATTAGTTGCACTACTTCTGACAAAAAGGTGCACTTCAGTCCGTTTGTTGAAGTCCTTTCTAGGGATGGCTTCGTCGTGCATCGCTCTTGTCCCTTATTGCAGACTACGAGCACGACCTATTCAACAGGCACTAGACAAACAGTGGCGTCAAGTCACCGGTTCCTTCAACGATCAGGTTACCATCACCGTCCCCATGAAGAAAGCACTCAGATGGTGGGCACAACCACATCAGCTTGCGGCAGGCACGTCCTTTCTGTTCAACACCCCGGATCTGACTTTAACGACGGACGCATCTCTGGAGGGTTGGGGGGCTCACCTCCAGGACCTTTCCGTCAAGGGGAAATGGACTCTGCATCAAAAGACCTGGCACATCAACAAATTGGAGCTCATGGCTATCTTTTTGGCCCTGAGATCATTTCAACCAGTGCTGCAAGGGGAGTCGGTTCTCATACAGACGGACAACACAACCTGCATGCATTACATAAACAAGCAGGGCGGAACGAAGTCTCCGGTGTTATCCCGCCTAGCAGAGGCGATTTGGGACTGGTCCATCAATCATCAAATCACAATCACCGCAGTTCATCTTCCGGGGTTGTCCAACCTTCTGGCGGATTCCCTAAGCAGATCCCGATCATCCAACCACGAGTGGGAACTCCACCAGCCAACACTCGATATGGTCTTTCGTCGTTGGGGATTCCCGGAAATCGACCTCTTCGCAGCTCCAGAGAACCGCAAATGCCCCGCTTACGCAAGTTGGCATCCCCACAAAGGATCCCAAGGCAATGCCCTTTTGATGGATTGGTCGAATCTCTTCGCCTACGCCTTTCCTCCGATCCCTCTGGTGCCACGAGTACTTTGGAAGATTCGGAGAGAACCCTGCCACATCCTTCTGATTGCTCCCAGGTGGCCACGACAGGCGTGGTTCTCGGAGCTGCTCCTCCTGTCTCAATGCAAACCCATTCTTCTTCATCCTCAAATGGATCTTCTCTCCATGGACAGGGGTCAAATCTACCATCCAGACCCCTCTTCTCTGAGCTTATCAGCCTGGAACCTGAACACTGTGAATTTGCACATCTAACCATCCCTCAGGAGTGTCGTGACATCCTTGCTCAGGCCAGGGCTCCATCAACTATAAAGACCTATAAGTTGAAATGGAAACGCTTTTGCCACTGGTGTGCTGACGCCGGAGTACATCCTTTGCGTGCCACGCCCGCTGAGCTCCTCCCTTTCTTTTTCCAGCTGGCTCAGTCGGGTTTGTCACATGCTACTTTACGAGTTTTTCTGGCGGCAATATCACGCTTCCGCCATGATGGCTTCGCCTCCCTATGTTCATCCAGGTTAATACGTCAATTTTTCAAGGGGCTTCTTCTGACTTTTCCTCTAGTTCGGCGTCCCCCTCCCGAGTGGCGCCTCAATATTGTCCTATCACAATTAATGACTGCACCTTTTGAACCAATCCATAAAGCAGACCTCAAGTATATCACCTGGAAGGTCGCGCTTCTTCTTGCTCTGACGTCTTCACGTCGAGTGAGTGATATGCATGCATTCACGATCAAACCACCATTCCTACAGTTTAAACCGGATTCTGTGCTTTTACGCACTAACCCTACTTTTCTTCCAAAAGTGCCTTCAGACTTCCATATTAATGAGCCTGTTATACTGAAGTCTTTCTTTGCCAACCCGCAATCTCCTGCGGAACAACGCTTGCACTCTTTGGACATTAGAAGATGTTTAAAGTTTTACATCAGCAGAACAGCCCAGTTCCGAAAATCGGATCAGCTCTTTGTGGCCTATGGCCGCTTTCAAAAAGGGCGACCAGTCACCAAACCTACAGTAGCCCGCTGGGTGGCTTCGGCGATTGCTTTCTGCCATCAGAAGGCGGGAAAGCCTTTACAGACTGCAGTACGGGCCCACTCTACCAGGTCTATGGCCTCTTCGACTGCACTCTTTGCCGGAGTTCCATTGCATCAGATTTGCAGAGCAGCCACGTGGTCCAGCAGGCACACGTTCACAAAGCACTACAATCTGGGTGCCATGGCTGAAGGAGATACCGCAGTGGGACAAGCTGTGCTCCGTAATCTTTTTCAATAAGGTGAGCCTCTGTTCTACCCTCCTCCTAATAGTTTCCAGTTTTATTAATGTCTTCTCTATGTATACTTGTAGTTGTATAACTTCTATGGGATGGATTATTGCACCTGTTGATTCCAACCTTTTGCTTTTACATTGCATTCTGGAAACTTTGTGTTAGGATACGGACTGCTAACTATTCTATATTCAAGCATGTGAATCTATGAAAGACACCCAAATACTGGAGAAGAACAATTGTTACTTACCTGTAAACAGGTGGTTCTCCAGTATTGGTGTCTTTCATAGATTCACATGCGACCCTCCCTCCTCCCCTCAGAGGCTCTCTTCTCCTCATAGACTCTGTGGTCACTCTTGTGCTACGAAAATCTGAGGGCTTGAGCTCTGAGGAGAAGGTTCTAGAGGGCTGCTGGCGCCTGATTGGCTGCAGTTTGGACTAACATAATGACAAGGATAGGCTGCATTGGAACTTTTATATTCCCATGCATTCCTATGTAGAACTTTTTGGTTGGGTACCTTATGCTTCTTTTATGCATTTTTTGGGTTTATCCTTATTATGTACTTTATATATTTTTATATATATTATTTATATATTTAGTATTTATTGCTATTTTATTTACCGTGGGACTCCCACTCCGACGACGGGGAATATTCAAGCATGTGAAATTATGAAAGACACCAATACTGGAGAACCACCTGTTTACAGGTAAGTAACAATTGTTCTTCTCCCTTTGTTGTTATTTTAATTTTAAAATTTTCCTTTAAAGATTCCCATCTTGTATTTTAATGAAGTTGATAAGGTGTTTTGGGAATGTATCTGGGCTAAGAAAAAATCTTGAATTAAGTTATCTATTTTACAACTGGATGTAGAATAGGGAGGCCTTGCAGTACCTCATTTAGCAACTTATTACCAAGCTGCATTACTTAGCTTAACAATTCAGCTTCTGGACCCTTTTTCGACGTTTCATAATTTTTTATTTAATCGTATGTTAAGGTAGAGTGCTATTAAATTACCAGCATTCTTGCGCACTGCAAAGTTACCAAAAAGAACAAGATATAAGGTTGTGAATATAATATTTAGCGGTATTCAGCGATTCAACAAAAATAATAATACTAATAATGTTCCACCATGCTATGCATATTCCTCTATTTATGACTGTGAGGTATGGGTACTACTTCAGGAGAAGGACAAGAACCACATTGAAATAATGCTCCCAAAAATTGCTCAGGAAACTAACTGTATGTTCAGTAGACAGGAATGGCTATGAGTCTGTGAGCTTGGCTACAGGGCATTGAGAGCGGCCAATTTTCAAAGAATGTCCTTCCTTTCTAGATGGCTGGCCTATTAAACTCCCTTCAGGCTCCATAAATGGTTCTCTAGGCTACCGAATTATTGTTTTAGATGCAATCTGCTAGAGGCAGGGTACTGGCAACATATATTTTTCACTTGTCCGAGATTGCAACACTTTTGGGATGAGGTTTATGGTTTTTTAGTAAATGTGTTTCATTAGATATCCTTCCATGTGCATCGTTGGCGCTATTCGGTTTCTCCTATGTAGTTGAACAGCTCTCATTATACAAGCAATTTTTCATTTCTCTAGTCATAGCAGTAGCCAGATCCTTAATTTTACAGAATTGGAGATGTCAGAAAATACCTACAATGACCTAGTGGCTACACAAGATGGAGAGGACTTACAAATTTGAGGAAGCCTACGCGAGGAGGATAGGGGCGGTGCAGAGATTTGGGATCACATCGAAGGACTATGTTGCAATCACATACATAAATGATACTTTGTGACTTATCTATATGGAATTTCCAGGCGGAGATTGTAATCATACAGGTCATCAAGCTAGGGGTCATAAGCTATCACAGATTTGATGTTTAGAATGCTGGTATTGTATATCACGTAAAATGGGGCATGGATTTGCGTTTTCTTTTACTGTACATTTTAAATGTGAGACTCAAACTGCAATAGGTTTTATCTTCTTTGCCTTTCAGTATATTTTGCGTATCATATTTATCATGTACTAATGGATTATGAAATTTGTTATACTTATTGTCAATTTATTATATGTGATTAGAGAGTCTGCAAATTTGTCTGCACTATGTATGTTTTCTACGCACAATAAAAAAAAAGGATTTAGGGCCAGATTCTGAGAATCTGGCCCTTTGCGAGTGAGATTTTTGCATTTGGGATTCATCATCCCAAATGCAAAAATCGGTAATTGCGTTTTCGCAAATTTGCGATGGATTACATTTAAGGAATCTCTATTTGAGATTCCTTAAATGCAATTCATCATCCATTTAAAAATTGTGAAATCGCAATTTCGGGCCGCTATTTACCGCGAGGTCAAACCTCGTGGTAAATAGCGATAACTCAGAAAAATGCTTTTAAAAGCATTTTTCTGAGTTGCATGTTGCACACACACATGTCCTTTGGACATGTGTGTGCGCAACCCCTGTTCATATTAGCATTTAAGGGGTGCTACAGGGTGCCCTTTGGACACCCCTGGCACCCTTTCAATCGCTATCTTATTTGCGATTAGCTAATTGCCTTTTGGCCCATAGGAGTGAATGGGGAGTTATTCCTTATTTGCGATTAGCAATTTGCTAATCGCAAATTAGGAATTAGTAGGAATCGCATTTTTTTTGCATATTCCTACATGAATCCCGTTTTGCGAGTCCTTAATAGCGATTCGCTATGAATCGCTATTAGGTGCTCGCAAAACGGGAGTATGATGAATCAGGCTGTTAATGTTTGAATCAATTAGCACTACTGATTGGATTCACTTGGGTTGTCGATGCTGCACTTTTTAAGGCCTGCTTTATTTGTTTTAAGGTAACCCTTTTCAAAGTTGACCTGCAACGGACATCCCTAATACAGCTATAGGAACTATGGAGTATTCCCCTGTGTCTTTTAAAGAAGTCAGTGTCTGCACAGGCGTTGGGTTGCTATGACATGGCCCAGATGGATGATAAATAAAGGTTTCCGTTATCAAACTGGCAGATAGCTGCTATACATTTGACTGACAAACTCAGCTGTGACCCCCTGCCTCAAGGTGTTGCTCGTCGGTTCAAAGCATATTCAGAGTACAATAAGGCAATGAAATGAGATAATAATGATATTGATTTGTGTGGCTTAAAGGAGCTAGGTTTGGGAGGTGGTCACTCCACAGAAAGTTATGGATTTCAATATCTCCATCAACTGAAGTGTCAAGTTTTGGTAGTTTAAACTAATGACCAGGAATTGACCATACATTGTTAGCTGATAGAGCGTGAGCTTGCCGAGAAATAGAGCCCCAATACATTCCCATTTACGATGTAAGCTTGTGGTAAAGGCCAAGGATTATGCTCTTTCCAGTTTAACAAAGCCTTTTAGAGTGAGGCAAAGAGGGTGAAAGTTAGATAGTGACAAAAAAACGATACTTACAACATAAGTAAAAGGTCTGGAGGCTGGTAAAATCATGCCACATACGATCACACATTGGACCTTGACTCAGATTAAAACTGAAAACGTTCTACCCTTCGGCATAGTAATACAAACACATACAAAGAGAGTGGCAGGGCTTTAATTGGGCCGGTTACCTCCGGGTCTCTAACCAGTAGTAAATAAAAGTTAGCATAAAAACGAGCACTTAGGGGACCCTATAGATGAAGCCTTAACATTACTCGTGTCTAGTGCATACTTTGACCAGAGTCACATCCACTTGTTTAGAACGGACTACAACTATAAGTTCTCTAGTTGAGGCTGAATGAGGTACAGGTTTCTCACTTTGACTGTCTCTGGGTTAAAAAGGTGTTCGGAATAGATGGTCTTCCAACCACTGACAGAGACAATAGTCATGGCTTGTTTCAGTATGCGTCAGTTGTTGTGCTATGTGTCTGGATAAAATAACAGAAAACACAGAGAAACCGCAAAATACCAGTCGGGCGACACACTATGGGAAGCACGGATTTTTGGTTTATATGTTCAGCCACACCCTTAATGACATGGGCCACGCCCCTTTTAGAGACAGCCCACTCTCCCCAGTATTTTCTGCCCACTTAAAGCCCTTAAAGCAGGGCCGGCGCTAGGCATGGGCAGTGTGGGCAGCTACCCAGGGCCCCTCACCTGCTCACAGCCGTGGGGGCACGCACCTTTACAGACTTTTGAGGCCCAAGGTTCATATTCTTTCTTTGTTTGAACAATCTCCCTTGCAGGTCTGTCTCTGTGGGCCTAATGGCTGCATCTGTACCTTGATGACAGCAATTAGACAGTTTATTCAGGCGCCCTTGCCGTTGAAGGGTGCCCTGCCCCTTTATCAATGAAAAGCAGAATATCCTGCTGGGCGCAGAACAAAAGATAGAACAGGCATCACAATGGAAACAGCTCATCTAGGACAAGTGGAAAGAGAGCAGAGGGGGATTAAAGGGTTAAGACACACTGAATAGGGTGTGGGGAGGGGGGGGCAGCTGGGTGTGCTTATGGCAGTGAGACAAGAGGTGCACACAGAGGAGCAGAATCAACATGTAAAAGTGGATGCAGCAGGGTTTAAAGTCTGCTGGGTCACTCAAGTCTCAGACCCGGTAGTGAATTAAAATGGACATTCAAAAGGGGCCCTATATTCATGTCCTTAAGTAAGCCTGCAAAAACATTGATCCAGTGTCTGCACAATGAATGAAAGTTCTGAAAAGCAGGCGATGAGATGGGCCCACTCTCCATTTTTACCCTCACCCTAAGAGTGAAAAAACAAATCTCAACTCTGCAGCAGTGCCACCCTCCGCTACCTTCAATGAAACTTCAAAGAGCCTCGTTATAGTTCTTCCACAGTCTCATCATGTCAGAACTGCGGCATTTTTAATATTATGTATAAGGAAGCCATAGATGTTGCCTATTCACCTTATGCAACTAATAACCACTGACAAAGCCAATAGTCCTGGCTTGTAGTAGGTGTAATTTTACTTGTTGCAATATTTATCTGGAGGCAATGACAGAGGCAGCAAAATACCAGTCGGGCGGCGCACTATGCTAAGCACAGATTTATATAGCTTTCATGTTTTTAAGCCACACCTTTAATTACATCAGCAATGCACCTTTGAAAGACACCCCCATTTTTTTCATCCCACTTAAAGCCCTTATGTCAGGTCAGTATGTAGGCCGTTTTTTGGCTAGTTGTTGACCTGCTTTATGGTCAGGTGAGTCGGTTTTTACTATTGATTTTTATGATATTAGAGCGAACATTGACTGCACCAAACTCAAATCAGTGCAGTCTTCGATACCTTACAAAAAACTTACACAAGCATGGGACACTTTTCTAGCTAACTAACTCACTAATGGGGACCCCTTTTATTTTGGTACTAGGCCTATTTTCTTTCCCAGTCTGATGCTGCATGTTTGGCACGGTCACTGGAAATTATGCGATTCTGCGGCAGCGACAACTTCTGCAGAATTATGCATTTGACTCATCTGCCACATAATCTACCATCCGCTGCATAATCTACAGATTTTAACAACAAAACTCCTTTCTAACTCGAATGGTTCAAAAGTTACTAATCTGGGGGGCAGGGGCGGCAGGGGCGAGGGTTGGCTAATTTTTCCAGCAATAGTCAGAGTGGGAGTGAAGATGCAGGGGTTCTAAGAAAGGGGGGAGAAAAAGATCAAAGCCCCATTAGCAAGTGGTCTTCTAAAGACCTGTGAAGTACTCTGGTGCGGTGCTGCTGTGTGTGTGTCCAGGAGCTGTCTCAGCCCGGGCTCAAAAACTCAAACTTCCTGAGCCTGCCTTTCTTTGGTGAATGGAGTAAAGGGATGAAGCCTGGGGAAGGATCGCAATGAATACTTTAGCGCCTACCTCCGCTGACTTGTTTTATTGTGCTGTAAACAAAAGTAGAGGTCACCAGGGACTGAAGTCTGTGCACACACGAGCAGCGCGCGCTTAACCCATTGAGCCGCTGTCACAGTGAGCCAGTCCTCAGGCAGAGGATGGAAGTGGTGAGCGGATTGAGGGAGAGGGTAGGGATTAGCAGGTGGAGAGAGGGGGAGAGACGGGTGTGCATGAGGCGGAGCCGCCAGGCTTTGATTCATCAGGGATACACAGTGCTTAAGTTGTAAGACAATACGTGCCAGGACCCTGGTCAGGAGGCTACTGAAGCATTGCCCCTGCATGTGCTGCCAAGGACAGCACAACACAACTACTAACCATCACACTCTTACGAGTGTGACATTTCAGACTATTCCAGATCCTGAAAACTACAAGAGTGGCTTTGGTGGCAGGCATGAGTAATTTACTATGTATTTTGAATTAATGAACAACTGTAGTTGTGCTCATCTCTAAATCAGAAAAACAGTGCCGCAATGTGGCAGACTCTCATAAATCCTGGTGCTGACAGTTAAGTGGTGAGCACTGGAAACCACCAACACAAATTAAGTACTGGGGATACTAATTTGCCTTTTCTTGCCACATAATTTACTCACCCGGCCAAATAATTTAGCCCTCTCCTGCCGCATAATTCCAGTGGTCCTGCTGTTAGGGTAATCCATGGCAGTGATTTTGTTCCTGTTTACATTTAACATGCTTTATTTAATCTTGTATTCCCCAAGTGTGCTAGTTATTTCTAGCATGTGTGTTTCTGTATTTCATTTCACAGCATATTACTCTTGAATGGTGCACTCTTTGTACTGAGTCATCACCATGTGTTTATAACAGGCTACAAATGAGCACTTTGGAGTTGAGGATGCAGGCAGTACAACTCTCACACTGTGCGTGTCTGTGGGTCAAAAAGGTGTTCAGATTTCATGATCATGCAAAATATGTCCTCTCTGCAGAGCACAAAGAGCAACAGTCCTGCATTCCAGTTGTGATTCTATGCAAATGTGTGTGAAGGAGCTACTCATTGGTCAAAACAACAAGGTGAAAGGAAATGTATTTATTGTTTTTACACATTTAGCTTAAACAGCTAACAACCATTGACAAAACCCAGTCACACCAGCATGAGTCGCGTGTGTGGGGGTCACGGGGGTTGGTTTCATTTTAATTATAAAAAATACAAAAAGCTTTCCTTAGCCGGCCCGATCTGATCCCACATCATCTCTGCTTAGGGGTCTCACATGTTCCTATTTTGCCTGGGGCCCCACATATCCTAGGCATACCAGTGGTGGTGTAGATCAATGTGATGTCCCACTCTATGAAATGTGATCAGGGGTGCGCACACTGTGCTTAGAACTGGGCATCGCCCGGGTAAACGAGGGTTTAAGGCCAGTGGGCACCGAGGGCTGTGCACCGCTGCTCAGTGCTTTAAATGTTCCGGTACTCACCGGTACTGAGTACCGGCACTTCTAAATTCTCGGGGCTTATGTACAGGAACTTCTCTTTGTCCTAAGAGAGTACCAATACTCATGGGGATATGAGCCATGCTCAGTTAAATTGGCATTTTCAAAGAGAAGTGCAACACTGACAAGGAGTGGATCCGTTTACATTAAATACTCTGATCGAGTGCTAATCTCGCTTTACAAAGTGCTAATGTTGCGGCCTTCAGAAGGCATTCATTCACTGCTGGCAGGCAGTTTGGGAGGGGGCCGACACACTGTGATTACTGACACAGTGTCAGAGGCGCAACTAGAGCCAGATCTGGGGGGCAGGGGCGGCAGGGGCGAGGGTTGGCTAATTTTTCCAGCAATAGTCAGAGTGGGAGTGAAGATGCAGGGGTTCTAAGAAAGGGGGGAGAAAAAGATCAAAGCCCCATTAGCAAGTGGTCTTCTAAAGACCTGTGAAGTACTCTGGTGCGGTGCTGCTGTGTGTGTGTCCAGGAGCTGTCTCAGCCCGGGCTCAAAAACTCAAACTTCCTGAGCCTGCCTTTCTTTGGTGAATGGAGTAAAGGGATGAAGCCTGGGGAAGGATCGCAATGAATACTTTAGCGCCTACCTCCGCTGACTTGTTTTATTGTGCTGTAAACAAAAGTAGAGGTCACCAGGGACTGAAGTCTGTGCACACACGAGCAGCGCGCGCTTAACCCATTGAGCCGCTGTCACAGTGAGCCAGTCCTCAGGCAGAGGATGGAAGTGGTGAGCGGATTGAGGGAGAGGGTAGGGATTAGCAGGTGGAGAGAGGGGGAGAGACGGGTGTGCATGAGGCGGAGCCGCCAGGCTTTGATTCATCAGGGATACACAGTGCTTAAGTTGTAAGACAATACGTGCCAGGACCCTGGTCAGGAGGCTACTGAAGCATTGCCCCTGCATGTGCTGCCAAGGACAGCACAACACAACTACTAACCATCACACTCTTACGAGTGTGACATTTCAGACTATTCCAGATCCTGAAAACTACAAGAGTGGCTTTGGTGGCAGGCATGAGTAATTTACTATGTATTTTGAATTAATGAACAACTGTAGTTGTGCTCATCTCTAAATCAGAAAAACAGTGCCGCAATGTGGCAGACTCTCATAAATCCTGGTGCTGACAGTTAAGTGGTGAGCACTGGAAACCACCAACACAAATTAAGTACTGGGGATACATGGCACGCTCTGTCTAGCCGGTGAATGACAGATCTACAGTTTTTAGGTCTCGACCTACAGCATTGCTTCAGCAATGCTTGATTGTCGAGATTATAGTAAGCGGTCCAAAAAGTCTACCTATCTGCGGATCGCGTACAGTTCATGTGATTCGGGCGCGTGCACATCAAACACCATCGGCCTCGGCATCAGACTTCAAAGCAATGCAATCCCCCGCCCCCGCATCAGACTTCAAACGAATGCGCTCCCCCGCCCCCACCACAGCAATGCTGAGAGCTTGTTCTCCTTACCATGCACCCACGATTGTCCCAGTGTGCCTCTTCCACTTAGCTTTCGCAGCCGCGCTTGTTTTGTTAAAGGAGGCATCACTTTCCTGTCCTGGAACGCATATCTCGCAGCCTCTCATCGCCGTCCCGCCATCTGGGGAAGCGCTTAATGTTTCAGCAAGGCGCCCGCATTTATTTTAACAACACAGGCGCACACATCGCAACCCGTCATACCAGTCCCACCTACGAGCGCTGCACTTAATGGTTGAGCACGGCAACTCCTTTTACTTTCACAACACTAGCGCACACATTTAACAATGGCGCACGAGGCTCGCATCCAGTTATCCCCGTCCCAGCCCCTGGGCGCCAATGTTTCAGCACGGTGCCTGTGTTTTTGTTTTCAAAATGTCCATTCTACACCCGCGGCTCGTGTTCCTAGGTCACGCCCTACCTTACCGCACCTCCTGCTCCATTTGTTTCGCCCCTCGAAGGCCTCTTTCCCACCATACTTTCATGTCCTCCCAGACACCACAAACCATTGTTATGTCAGCACAGCCACCAGTTCAGCGGCTAACCTTTAAATAGCATATTCAGGTTTCCTGCTGCCTCCCACAAAAGCCGACAGTGTTTAATTGAAACTGCACTCGGCTCTTGGCTCCCAAGGGATACCAGCCTGAAACACAAGAGATCGCCGACTCGCTCTCCCCCTCTGGCTCGCCCACCTCCTCCTCCTCCTCCGGCGCGCTCTCCTCCTTCTCCGGCTTGCCCTCCTTCCCCTCTCCCTTCTCCAGATCGCCCTCCTCCTTCCGCTCACTTTCCTCCTCCTCGTTTTCCTCCTCCGGCTCGCTCTCCTCCTCCTCCGGCATGCTCTCCTCTGGCTCACTCTCCTCCGCGTTCGGCTCGCTCTCCTCCTCCTCCGGCACCCTCTCCTCCAGTGCACTATTACTCCGGTGCTCACTATTCCTCCGGTTGCACTATTCCTCCGGTGCGCACTATTCCTCCTCCGGCTCACCCTCCTCCTCCCTCACCCTCCCTGGAAGCCTTTGTGCTGCTCACAGAGCATCTTGGCAGGCACGAATCGCTGCGCTCTCACAAGAATGCAAACAGCCTGGACGGGCGGCGTGTAATAACTTTGAATCATGCTTAGAACTGAACCCGTCCCAGGTCTCCACACATCTGCCTGGCACCTCGTTCAGGTGCTGGGCAACACCCCTCCCTCCATATGCACACTATGTACTCTACTCTAACTTTCTGTTGACGATGTGAACACAAAGTGCCTCACATTGCACCTCTCATGGACCCCTTCCCCTGCTCTGATGCCCAGGCTCAGGATCTAGCAACTCTACAGCCCTCCCTTTCCCCTGGTTCCACTGCACCAGACCAGTGCATAGTGAGTGCCGAAGAACACATAACAGACGCATTCCTCACTCAGTGTCTGCCTCTTCTCTGGACCACTCTCTCTATGTGTCCACTTACGTGCCAATACTCAGTGTCCGGCACCTCTTTAAGTACCACATTACCTCAATTCGTATGCTCATGGCAAGGCAGTCCCCGCATTCCTGTGGGCGCACTCTCGGTGCCTGACAACGCTCCAAAAGCAGATTGGAGCGTTTATGGGCTGCACCCCCATACCTCCATGTGACTATTCACTGCCCATCATTCTCTCGGACGGCGGTCTCCAGCTATGCACACACTGCCTGCCACCCATATTATCTACCTCCCCGTGTCACTCTTCGCCCACACAGAGACTGGCACTTCGATTCTCCTCCCTTTGAGCTTTTGCGCGCACCCACTCACTACGTGGTACCTCTCCAGGCCATGCCCCTGTTGTTGAGAATGTTTCGGAGTTTCTTTTGCTACTAACATTTGCGTTGCTTTCTCTTTTGATGAAGAACCCCCATCATGGTTTCGTACCCACTTGCCCCATCTTACCAAGACCTCCTTCATGCATAATATATAGACATTACAAAACTGCAACACCTTGCCTGAAGTTTGAGTGCATACTAAAAGCCAAAGGTCACTCTCAGGCCTTCTACACTTAAGTATCCCTATTTCATTGGTAACCTCTATTTGACAATCGTATGCAAAGGTTATAAATAAACCTCTTACATCGCCATTTTGTTTTCATTTACATTTGTATAATACTTTCCAGGTGCCAAACTCACATCATTGCTACTGTATATTCCCGTGCTGTGCTGCAATTTTCAAAATCCCATTGTTTGTGACAAGGTCAACTCGTCATCAGCACAGCGCAGATAACACCCATGACGAGTTGACCTTGTCACAAGCATCGAAGGTGTTAATTTTACACGTGTTCCTTCAATAGCGTCATTCCGAATCTCCCCATTCAAAGTAGAAAGGTGCTGGTCACTAGTGTGATCTGATGCACTTTCTACACAATGAACCATTTATAGTGTATCTTCCTTTACTTGGAAGATGCAGACTTCAGTAGTTTCATATAATGACTGTTCTGATGGCCTTAACATTGGGTTCTCTTGACAACTAATCAGCAGGTTATAGCAGATCTAAAATTCTGCTGCCATAAAAGTCATGAACCTGATTAGTAATGACTACATTACCCCCGTGCCGGTGGTCCTACAATGGCGTCCAATCAGAAGAGGAGCCTCCTTCAAAGCCTACAGATCTTTGCATGATCTGTGGCACAGGTCCAACTTTCCTGAAATCTAAACTTAGATTCTACAACTAACATTGGGAATAGCTCTACTCCAGAAAATTCCTCTTTTTTATAAGAAAACCTGCATTCCTTGGAGCTTTTTCTGAGTAAACACGCAAAGACTGGAAAACACCCTAAAGATAATAAGGATCATCAGCAGTCAACTAGAATTCAAGAAAGCAATAAAGATCTTTCCCCACCCCTGGGAGAAACTTGGTTCCTAAGGTAGAACTGTACCTCCACAAGACCACTATCGCATCCCGGAGGATGTATCTCCAGAATGGTTCAACTGGACTCGTGGACCGATCATAGGCTGACTCTCAATCATGCCCAATTTAAACCACGAGTTGGTTGAGGAGAAGTTCTTGATTTCTAACATGCACACTAGCGGAAACTATGATGGGAGGTTCAATGTAAATAAGCGTTGAAACTCCTTACCTGATAAGTCTTAGAGTGCCGGAGTAGTAACATTACTCCACACCACCTGAGAGTTTCTGGTGATCTGGAGGGGGATCCTGGTCACTATGGCACTGGCATTGTATGCGTGTTTACCTTAAAAAAAAAACATTGACAAAGCCAATAGGTCTTGCGCTTTTGAAACCTGTTGGCTTTGTGAATTACTTTTGTCAATGCTGTACATCTTTGGGCTTGTTCCCTATGTCCTTCACTTCACCTTGCATTATATTAGTCTTGCCCCTTGCCACTTTACGCATACTGGTGCACTTTAAGCCTAACTCAGGCAGGACTGCACTGTTGTAAATAACCCCTACTGTTTTATTTAATGCACAAAATTATTCTCAAGACGTGCTTCAGCGGGTATACTGGGGAACATCTGACTGGCTCTAGCATGGCCAATATTGTCTTAAATTCTGATCATGTGGTGGTTGAAGTGCTATTCCTACCACGGCATCCATTGTTTATTGTATTAATAAGTACATCACGAGATCAACATTCAACAAAGAGACAGAATAACAGTACTGCATACAACAGCACAAATATTGTTTTTGTAAGTGTTCGCCTTGAGCGTAATTTATAAAAAATTATGTCACAACAGACCTGAAGTCCCCTCCACCTAGAAATATGTATATATAGTACTCTGCATGTATTAATAGTTCAATTTAAAACAGTGAGCACTTCTACAACCCCACACACACACACAACCCCACACACACACAACCCCTCACACACACAACCCCCCACACACACACACAAACAACACCCTACACACACACACAACCCCACAACCACACAACCCCACACACACAACCCCTCACACACAACCCCCCACAACCCCCCCACACACACAACCGCACACACACAACCACACAACCCCACACAAACACCACAACCCCACATACACAACACCACAACCCCACACATACAACCCCACACACAACCCCCAACACAAACAACCACAATCCACATACACACACACAACCCACACCACACAACCCCCCACACACACAACCACAACCCCCACACACACAATCCCACACACCACACAATCCCCACACACAACCACAACCCCACACATAGCAAAACACAACAAAACAGAACATAGCATAAAAAACACAACAAAACATAGCACAACAAAGCATAGCATAGCCTAGCAAAACAAAGCATAGCATAGCAAAGCAAAGCAAAGCATAGCATAGCATAGCATAACAAAACATAGAATAGCATAACAAAACACAATAAAGCATAGCATAACAAAAGAAAACGTAGCATAGCATAACAAAACAAAGCACAGCATGGCATATCATAACAAAAAAAACATAGCATAACAAAACATAGCATAGCATAACAAAGCATAGCATATGGCAACAAAACAGAGCATAGCATAGCATAAAAAACACAACAAAACATAGCATAGCATAACATAGCACAGCACAGCAAAACAGAGCATAGGATAGCAAAACCCAACAAAACATAGCATAGCATAACAAAACATAGCATAACAAAACATAACATAGCATAGCATAAAAAACAAAGCATAGCAAAACATAGCATAACATAACAAAACACAGCATAGCATAACATAGCATAGCATAGCATAAAAACAAAGCATAGCAAAACATAGCATAACATAGCATAACAAAACAAAACCTAGACTAATAAAACAAAGCATAGCATGGCATATCATAACAAAACACGACAAAACATAGCATAGCATAGCATACCAAAACTTAGCATAGCATAACAGAATAAACCAAAGCATAGCATAACACAACAAAAGATAGCATAGCATAAAAAAACATAGCATAGCTTAACAAAACACAATAAAACATAGCATAACAAAACATAGCATAGCAAAACAAAATATAGCATAGCATAACAAAGCACAGCATAACAAAACAAAACATAGCATAACAAAACATAACATAGCATGGCATAACAAAACATAGCATAGCATAACAAAACATAGCATTGCATAACAAAACATAGCATAGCATAACAAAATAAAACAAAGCATAGCATAACACAATAAAACATAGCATAGCACACCAAAACATAGCATAGCATAACAAAACACAACAAAACATAGCATAACAAAACAGAGAATAGCAAAACAAAGCATAGCATAACGAAGCACAACATAACAAAACATAGCATAGCATAACAAAACACAACAATGCATAGCATAACAAAACAAAGCATAGCATGGCATATCATAACAAAACACAACAAAACATAGCATAACAAAACATAGCATAACAAAGCATAGCATATCGCCACAAAACAGAGCATAGCATAGCACAACAAAACATAGCACAACAAAACATAGCATAGCATTACATAGCATGCAAAACAATGCACAACACAACAAAACATAGCATAGCATAACAAAACATAGCATAGCATAACAAAACATAGCATAGCATAACAAAATAAAGCAAAGCATGGCATAACACAAAAAAACATAGCATAACAAAACATAGCATAGCATAACAAAACACAACGAAACATAGCATAACAAAACATAGCATAGCAAAACAAAACTTAGCATAGCATAACATAACAAAGCACAGCATAACAAAACAAAACATAGCATAACATAATACATAGCATAGCATAACAAAACAAAACAAAACATAGCATAGCATAACAAAACAAAACATAGCATAGCATAACAAAACATAGCATAGAATAACAAAACACAACAAAACATAGCATAGCTTATCAAAACACAAAAAACACACTCACTCACTCACTCTCAACACATACTGCATTACAAATGCAATAGGTGTCACATTTGCGAAAGTTTAAGCTAATGGCATTGTAAATGACAATGCTATTAATGTATCTATTTTCAAAACCAACACAAAATTTTAACATTTGTCATTTACAATTCCAATAGCTAAAACTTTCCTAATGCCAGACCTATTGCATTGCAAATGCTTGTTAATTCATTCTTCCTGAGGGTGTGCCAGGGAAGCTGTCTTAGCCCGGGCTGCCACACACAAGAGGGGGGGGGGTGGCGGGCTGAAGCCCTTTGAGCTCAATGGGCATTGTGCGCCTGCATAGTGTCCACTTAGGCTCTGTGGAGTGCATAGAACTGTACGTGTGTGAGCAGGGCCTGCTAACAGACATATTTCATTACTCTTGTGAAATCGAAGAGAAGGCTTCCTGCTGGCATAACAGAATACATCAGCACTTGTTTGCAACCAGACTGAGGAGGAAGGTGGTGATAGTAATGCTGTAGCACAGCAGGTGGGAAACAAGGTTTATTAATGTGGGCAGCAGCGAATGTAAGCGTTTCTAAAATACATGTACTGAATGCCATGTCTGCAATTGCATCTATGCTTAAATGGCCCCCTGGCCCGATCCCATTGCGCTGCCCATAGCTCCGCCCCTAGCCCCACCCGAAGCCCCACCCCCTAGTCTACATCTCAATTTGGAGAGTACCTGCACTTATTTTTTCCATGTAAAGCACTGCCGCTGTTGGAGCAGGAAATCTGGATGAACAGACATTCATGGCTTGGGCTCCAGTGACAGCGAGAGAGCTATACAGACTATGAAGCCGCGCTACCCACAGCCTCCTCGGTGCAAAGAGAGCCAGGCCCTGGGGAGCTGTCCTCGGCGACCTCCCTCGCCTCTCCTTTGTTCCCTCTCGGGTGACACGGCTGCTGACTGGGTAATGAAATCTGTACTCACAGATCGTATCTCCCCCCCCCCCCCCCCCTACCCCGCGCGCTCTCTTTCTAATCAGTGATTTGGTTTTAATTGCCAACCGAAGCCATCTGAAATCGAGGATTCCCCTTCCCCCAGCGCTCTCCAAGCACCTGCTTCCTCCTTCCCCACAATTTGTCCGCACGCATGAGGCAGTTAGCCATGCAGAGCAAAACCACATATGCAAGAGTGAGTAGTGCATTCTTCAGCACACGAGTGAGCAATTTGTACTCGAGAATCCAGTTGTAAATAATGAATAATCAAGCAGAAGAGAATGAACACTACATACTCACGAGTGCAGAAAAGAGCAGGCCATTCTTATACATTTAGCATGAGACGTGGTAACCTAACAGGTCAGCAGCGAGCACTGCATACTACAGCACAGGAGAGAGAGCACAGCATACTCAAGAATGCAGGAGTGAGCACTACATATTCAAGTACAAGGGAGAGTGCACTGCATACTCAAGAATGCAGGAGTGAGCACTACATATTCAAGTACAAGGGAGAGAGCACTGCATACTCAAGAATGCAGGAGTGAGCACTACATATTCAAGTACAAGGGAGAGAGTACTGCATACTCAAGAATGCAGGAGTGAGCACAGTAGGTTTACATACATTAAAGTAAGCATTTCTTACTCAAGAATGCAGAATAGATCATTTAGGGCCATATGTAGGTGGACAAATACCGGTCGGTAACGGCCGATATCGGCCGTTACCGACCGGTATTTGTATTTCCAGATGTAGGGGGCCTTAAAATGACCGATTCTGTATATTTATCGATTCGGTAATTTTACCGAATCGGTAAATTACCGAATCGGTAAATATACAGAATCGGAAATTTGGGATGTAGGTGGCACTGGAAACAGTGCCACAGGCCCTTAGAAATTCGTTATTTACCATGAAATACAATGGCATGGTAAATAACGAATTTCTGTGTACATGCACATCTGTGCATGTACACCTGTGCCATGTGGCACACATACATGCCCTAAGGGCATGTATGTGTGTCACATTGCACACAAGCCAAAATCAGGGGTGCTACAGGGTGTCAAAGTGACACCCTGTCCCCCTTGACAAATCGGTAAAATTACCGAATCAGTATTTACCGATTCGGTAATTGCCATTGATTCCTATGGGCCTCAAGGCCCATAGGAATCAATGGCAATTACCAATTTGGTAAATACCGATTCGGTAATTACCGAATATTACAGATTCGGTAATATTTAAAGAATTATTACCTACATGGCATTTACCGAATTGTAAATACCGAATCGGTAAAATTCGGTATTTACGATTCGGTAAATGCCATTTACCTTAATATTCAAGCACAAGTGAACGACCACTGCATACTCAAGAATACAGGAGTGAGCACTACATATTTAAGTACAAGGGAGAGAGCACTGCATACTCAAGAATGCAGGAGTGAGCACAATAGGTTTACGTACATTAAAGTAAGCTTTTCATACTCAAGAATGCAGGATAGATAATTTAATATTCAAGCATAAGTGAATGACCACTGCATACTCAAGAATGCAGGAGTGAGCACAATAGGTTTACGTACATTAAAGTAAGCATTTCATACTCAAGAATGCAGGATAGATCATTTAATATTCAAGCACAAGTGAATGACCACTGCATACTCAAGAATGCAGGAGTGAGCACAATAGGTTTACATACATTAAAGTAAGCATTTCATACTCAAGAATGCAGGATAGATCATTTAATATTCAAGCACAAGTGAATGACCACTGCATACTCCAGAATTAATGATAAAAGCATTTAATATTCAAGCACAAGTGAATGACCACTGCATACTCAAGAATGCAGGAGTGAGCACAGTAGGATTACATACATTAAAGTAAACATTTCATACTCAAGAATGCAGAAGAGATCATTTAATATTCAAGCACAAGTGAATGACCACTGCATACTCAAGAATGCAGGAATGAGCACTACATATTCAAGTACAAGGGAGTAAGCACTGCATACTCATGAATGCAGGAGTGAGCACAATAGGTTTACATACATTAAAGTAAGCATTTCATACTCAAGAATGCAGAATAGATAATTTAATATTCAAGCACAAGTGAATGACCACTACATACTCAAGAATGCAGGAGGCAGCATTTAATATTCAAGCACAAATGAATGACCACTGCATACTCAAGAATGCAGGAGTGATCACAGTGGGTTTACATACATTAAAGTAATCATTTCATACTCAAGAATGCAGAAGAGATCATTTAATATTCAAGCACACGTGAATGACCACTGCATACTCAAGAATGCAGGAGTGAGCACATTTGGTTTACACACATTAAAGTAAGCATTTCATGCTAAAGAATTCAGAAGAGATCAATTAATATTCAAGCACAAGTGAGTGACCACTGCATACTCATGAATGTAGGAGTAAGCTCAGTAGGTTTATGTACATTAAAGTAAGCATTTCATATGCAAGAATGCAGGAGAGATCATTTAACATTCAAGCAAAAGTGAGTGACCACTGCATAACCAAGAATGCAAGAGAAAGCATTTAATTTTCAAGGAGAAGAGAATGACCACTGCATACTCAAGAATGCAGGAGTGAGCAAAGTAGGTTTACCTGCATTACAGTAAGCATTTCTGTTAGAAATGGGCTTTCGGGTTGGCTAAGGTTTGCACCGAAGTCAGGCCGGAACCACCACTCTAGTCAGGATAAGGGAGTTACACTCCTAAAATAACCGCTGCTCACCCCCTTGGTAGCTTGGCATGAGCAGTCAGGCTTATTTTAGAGGCAGTGTGTAAAGCATTTGCACATAACTATTAGTAACACAGTGTAAGCACTACAAACGGACACCATCCGCGTTTAGAAAAATATCCAATATTTTTATATACTCAAACAATACCAATTACGATAAGAATCCACAGTACAGTATTTTTAATATAGTTGCGTTGCAAGATGTCTTGAAAACACAGTTCTTTTATGTCAATAGCTCCGTCCGGGCTATCACGGTGTTGTGAACAAGCAAGTCCAAACAGTTCTGGCTGGCCGCGGCGTCGCGGGTCAGCTGCGGTGTCAGGAAGACCTGCCCACAGTACCTTTCGCAGATGCAGGTCATCAATGACCTCTTGTTGTCAGTGTCACGCCCGTTGCAGGTCGATCTCCTCTCTGATAGAATCAGGAGCGCTGTCAGGCGTCGGGTGCTGCGGTGCAAAGTCCAGCGGTGCGGCGTGCAGTGCCCTCAGGTCGCGTTGCGAGCAGCGGCTCGGTGGCGGAGTCAGATGGCGTCGTCAGTGAGACCAGGATCGCGGTGTGAGATGAAGGCGGTGCTCATCAAGGTGCTGGCAGGTCACGGTGCAGCAGCGGTGTTGCTGTCGCTGAAGCACTGTCATCGGCTGACAACTAGAGTCGATGGCACCTGCATCGGTGGGCCACGGCTGCGGTGTGGAATGAGGGCGGTGCGTCATATAACTTTACGAACCACGGTGCAAGCAGCGGCGTCAAATCAGGCGTGGCACGT
Source organism: Lissotriton vulgaris (assembly GCF_964263255.1). Taxonomy (NCBI): domain Eukaryota; kingdom Metazoa; phylum Chordata; class Amphibia; order Caudata; family Salamandridae; genus Lissotriton; species Lissotriton vulgaris. The sequence goes on from NC_141695.1 coordinate 1,378,420,986, forward strand.
GTCGTCGGGGATACCAAGGCGTCACCGTGAAGCGAGGCGGTGCGGAGTGCGGTGCCCTCAGGTCGCGGTGTGAGCAGCGGCTCGGTGGCAGCGTCAGCAGGCATCGTCGGTGAGACCAGGGTCACGGTGCGGCATTGCGTCGGTGCTTTCTGCGGTGCCTTCAGGACACGGTGTCGGCAGCGGCGTTGTAGACAGTGTCTGGCTTGAAGTCTTTGATGTCCCCGAAACTTCGTGAACATGGGGCAAGCTCTACCTCAAGCCCATGGAGATACTCAGCACAAGTAGAGAAAGTTCAGTCCAGTCCTTTCACCGCCCAAGGCAGAAGCAGCAACTGCAGGCCAACACAACAAAGCAACAACTCAGCAAAGAAGCAGTACTCCTCCTGGCAGCTCTTTCAGCTCTTCATTCTGGCCGGTACCTTGATTCCAGTGAGTTCTAAAGTCTTGGGGTCTGGGCCCCAATATTTATACCAGTAAATCCTTTGTCCTCTGAAGGCAGAGGGGCCTGGACCTGGTTCAAACCAGTTCAGGATGCATTCTGCCAGGGTGCTCCTTCTTCCTTTGTCAGTGTGGGCCAGGGTCCCCAGACACACCACAGGAGGTGGAGCCAGCATTGTGGAAGGGGAGCTCAGCCCTATTCAGACCAAGGTGCTACTCCTCCCACCCATCTAGGTGTAGACGTGCCTATTTAGCCCAGCTGAATCACCCTGTCTCCCCCCAGCTTCTGTCACTCACAAACCAGACAGACAATACACACGCTAGCAGAAGCAGGTTGGATGGTTAGGTCAGAAAATGCCGACTTTCTAAAAGTATAAATAGAAACATTTACCTACACCTCAATTTATTTCAAAGCCATTTTTAGTGAGTAAAGATAAACAACATTTTTTTCAGTTTATCTTGGCAATTGATTTTGCCTTTTATTTTTCACATTTGTTAGGGTTTTAGTTGTATGTTCAAGTTAGAGAAAAAGACATCATCCCTTAAACATGATGCCCCAATTTACAATACAATAATAAACAATTTTTAGAAAGTTAAATAGTGCAACATCATACAAAAAATAAATACATGGTGTTTTGTACATTCATACTTTTGAAAAAATTATCACAAAAAACAGTAGATACATGACCAATTTCAAACAAAATCGAAAAGAAAGATGCCACGTTTTTACATCCAACCTATTTGTCTATTTAGTCAATAAAGTTTTACAAACAGTTACCAGGGAAGAGTTGCAAACAAACATCCCTTTGTAACCTGACTTAAGAATCAATCTCAAAATCTCTGGTTATTCAGAGGTTTGTGCCTGTGCCGACGCGTTTCGAGTTCTGGTTGAAAATCACCGGACTCTCATCAGGGCTGTCTTATTCTATTCTGAAATGAACTGTTTGTGACAAAAAACATAAAAGGGTTTTATTCAAAATGCTACCTCAACTTTATCAAACTCACTTAACGTAATACTACGTTTCACATAATGCATTAAGAATATCTTTAAGGATACTCGATTCCGATTGGGTGGTAGTTGAGTCACATGAGATCACAGTTTCAAATGGAGAACAAGCCAGGAATGGCGTCTTGTGATACATTGAGTGCGGAGCTAACAGAAGCGATCTATTTATAATAAAACGGTGCGTTTTAGACTTAGTCATATCTAAATTCTTCAAACACTTGGGAAACATAAGTTTAAACCGCTTGTCCCATAGTTTGTATTTCAGACGAGTACGCGCGTAATTAAAACGTGGCAGCAAAAACGACTTTAACGAAATGGACCGTCCTTGAGGCAGTGAGTATTATCCGTCCTACTACCCTCTCACATTTAATCATAAATGCGCCTACACAAGCAATAATGTGTCCGCTTGTGCTCCGCAGATTAAAACGCCTGACATCGATGTATAATAACATCGTGAAATATTTGACACAGCATTTATAAGTGAATCCGGCTGGATTCAGTATGTCGATATCAAGGTAAAAACGTGTTTTCCACTCCAAATATCCTTTAAACAGTATATAAGCTTGAGACAACTGCATTTTATTGCAGAGACATATCACCTGCATTGAAAATTCTGCACAGATAAGGACAGTGTTCTCTTGGCCACATTATGGTACGCTGATTGAGAGAACTTGTATTACGTTAAGTGAGTTTCATAAAGTTGAGGTAGCATTCTGAATAAAACCCTTTTATGTTTTTGTCACAAACAGTTCATTTCAGAATAGAATAAGACATCCCTGATGAGAGTCCGGTGATTTTCAACCAGAACTTGAAACGCGTCGGCACAGGCACAAACCTCTGAATAACCAGAGTTTTTGAGATTGATTCTTAAGTCAGGTTACAAAGGGATGTTTGTTTGCCAGTCTTCCCTGGTAACTGTTTGTAAATCTTTATTGACTAAATAGACAAATAGGTTGGATGTAAAAATTTGGCATCTTTCTTTTTGATTTTGTTTGAAATTGTTCATGTATCAACTGTTTTTTGTGATAATTTTTTCAAAAGTATGACTGTACAAAACACCATGTATTTATTTTTTGTATGATGTTGCACTATTTAACTTTCTAAAAATTGTTCATTATTGTATTGTAAATTGGGCCATCATGTTTAAGGGATGATGTATTTTTCTCTAACTTGAACATACAACTAAAACCATAACAAATATGAAAAATAAAAGGCAAAATCAATTGCCAAGATAAACTGAAAAAAATGTTGTTTATCTTTACGCACTAAAAATGGCTTTGAAATAAATTGAGGTGTAGGTGAATTTTTCTATTTATAGTTATATGGTCCAACCTACCCTCTATCCCTTAGGGCCAAGCTACCCTTTTTCTTAGACTTTCTAAAAGTGGCATTTTCAAACACAGAATGTTAAAACCACCTTCACTAAAAGATGTATTTTACCATTCTGAGTTCAGGCATACCATACTCAAATTTCTACCATGTTCTCAGAGTCAGTTAGGATCATAGGATGTAATGATCAAACTGCCCATTCTGGCCTACGGAGAACAGGTAGCCTTGCAATAGTGAAAAACCACGTAGGCTGTGATTCACTGTCAGGAAATGCCATACACACCTGGGCATGTCCTACCTTTTATATACAATGCTCCCTGCCCATGGGGGTAACTGGGGCCTACCTTAGGGGCGACTCACATGTAGAAAAAGGGAGGGGTAGGGACTCGCCAAGTCGGCACAGCAGCCCCAGGCTGCGCACAGACTCTGCGATGGCAGGCCAGAGTTACACTTTACGGGCTGTTTACGTAGGTGGCACAATCCAGTGCTGCAGCCCACCAACAGCATTTGATTTATAGGCCCCGGCACACGCAGTGCACTTTGCTAAGGACTGACACATAACTCAAATATACCAATCATGGAAACACCAATCCATAACACATTTTATACAGAAGCATTTGCACTTTACCACTGGACCACAGTGAGGAAAGTGCACAGAATCAATACACCAGCAAAAACAGAGTCAAAACCGGGAGGTCAGAAAGCAAAAAGTCAGGGGGAACACGCTAAAAGAAGCCAAGTCTAACACATGTCCCCTCCAGCTGAAAGTAGGGAGAACTACCCACTTTCCTGGGAGTTCTCTTCATTAAGGTGGAAGAACCTGGACAGCCCATCTGCATTGGCGTGTTCTGTACTAGGGAGGGTTTTCATCGTAAAGTTCATCCCCTGAAGCGAAATGGACCACCTAAGCAGTTTTGGATTCTCGCCCCTCATTTGCATTAACCATCTGAGGGGCCTGTGGTCGGTCTGAACCAAGGTGAGTCCCAAACAAGTATGGTCTCTACTTCTTCAGCACCCATGCCACAGCGAAAGCTTCCCTTTCTATGGCACTCAACCTCTGTTCCCTGGGTAGTAGTCTCCTGCTAAGGAAGACTACAGGCTGATCTAGGCCCTCTTCGTTCAGTTGTGAAAGCACCGCTCCCACACCATGTTCTGAAGCATCAGTCTGCACAACAAATTCCTGGGAGAAGACAGGTGCCTTGAGCACGGGCTGCCTTCAGGGCATCAAACGCTTTCTGGCACGACTCAGTCCAGACCACCTTCATTGGCTGCTTCTTGGAAGTCTGCTCAGTTAAGGGGGCAACAATGGTGCCGTAGCCCTTAACAAATCTCCTATAGTAACCGGTGATACCTAAAAAGGCCCTCACCTCTGTCTGGGTCTTGGGGGGTTCCCAAGCCAGAATGGTGTCAATCTTGGGCTGTAGTGATGCCAACTGGCCGCTTCCTACCTGGTGTTCCAAGTATACCACCGAACCCTGCCCGATCTGGCACTTACTTGCTTTGATCGTGAGGCCTGCACCTTGTAGAGCCCTCAACACTTTCTTGAGGTGCTGTAAATGTTCTTGCCAGCTGGAACTGAACACAGCAATGTCATCCAGGTAAGCGGCACTGAAACCTCCAGTCCAGCCAACACCTGATTGACCAACCTCTGAAAGGTGGTGGGGGCGTTCTTCAACCCAAAGGGCATCACCTGGAATTAGAAATGACCTTCTGGGGTTGAGAACGCTGATCTTTCCTTGGCCCCATCGGTTAAGGCAATCTCCTAGTACCCAGGCGTCAAATCAAACGTGCTGAGGAACCGGGCAGCTCCGAACCGATCAATGAGCTCATCAGCTCTGGGGATGGGATGCGCGTCATGCCTAGTGACGGCATTGAGCCCACGGTAGTCCACACAAAACCGCAGTTCTTGTGTGGCACCGGGTGTAGCAGCCTTCGGGACCAAGACCACTGGGCCGGCCAAAGGGCTGTGCGAGGGCTCAATCACCCCTATCGCCAACCTCTTAGAGACCTCCTCCTTAATGCTAGCCCAGTCCTGATCAGTCACCTGGTAAATCTTGTGCTTTACAGGAAGGCTGTCACCAGTGTCCACGTCATGGGTACACCAGTGAGCAACACCGGTGGTCAGAGAGAACAGTGGGGCAAACTGTCCCAACAACTGACGGCAGTCCTCCTGCTGCTCTTGAGTCAGTGCAGGGGAGAGGATCACAACTTCCACTGACCCATCATGCTCATTGGTCGACAGGAGGTCAAGGAGAGGCTCGCTCCCCTCTTCCACCCCATCATCTGTCGCCAAGAGCATACTCACTTCAGACCTCTCGAAGTGGGGCTTGAGGCGTTTCACGTGGAGGACCCGCATCAGGTTCCTTGAAGACTGCAAATTCACCAGGTAGGTGACGTCACTTTTGCGCTCCACCACCTCGCATGGCCCAGTCCACATGTCCTGCAAGGCACAAGGTTCCACTGGGGCCATGGCCCACAATTTTTGCTCAGGTTGAAGTTCGACCAGAGTGGCATTCTGGTCATACCACCTCTTCATTTCTTCCTGGCTTGCTTCTAGGTTCGCCTGAGTGAGTTTCCTGAAGCGGGCAGTCTGGTTTCAGAAGGCCAGCATGTAACTAAACCCATCCTGGGGAGTTTTCCTGGGAGCCACCTCACAGCCCACCTTCACCAAACTTAAGAGTTCCACGGACAGGGTAGCCGTACAGGAGCTCAAAGGGGCTGTGTACCTAAGAGACGTCTGAGGCACCTCCCTGTATGCAAAGAGTAGGCATGGTAAGAGGACGTCCTACTTACGCCTAATGAGTTACGTTAGACCCTTGATCATGCCCTTCAAGGTCTAGTTCAATCTCTCCACCAGACCGTTTCCTTGGGGGTGGTAAGCATTGGTCCCCCTGTCAGAAACCACTTCTCTGGGGAATTCCACGTGGGAAAAGATCCCCAATAACGCCCGGCCCACCACTGGTGCCGTCGTTGTCCTGAGATGGATTGCTTCCTGGTACCGGGTCGCATGGTCCACCAAGACCTGGATGTACCTGTTGCCCATGGCTGTCTTAGGATCTAGTGGCCCCACAATATCCATCCCTACCCTTTCAAAGGGTGTTCCAACAACAGGAAAAGGTTGGAGAGGAGCTTTGACCTTCCTCCCACTCTTACCACTTGCCTGGCAAGTTTGGCAAGATCTACAGTGCGCATCTGACTGCCTTTGCATTTGGGGCCAAAAGAAGTGGATGACAAGCCTGTAAAAGGTCTTGTCCTGCCCCAAATGTCCTGCCAAAGGCACGTCATGAGCAAGACCCAGTTGGAAGGTCCTGAAGCGCTGGGGTACCACCAGCACACGGGCTGACCCAGGCTCAGCAACCTTAGGCTCTTTGTATAGGAGACCATTCTCCTAGTAGATCAGATGTGACACAGACTGATTATCAACTGCCTGGTCTGCAGCATGCCGCCGCAGACCCTCCAGAGTAGGGTACTCGCTCTGCTCGCGGCAGGACTTCTCCCTGGTGGGACCCCCTTCTTGCTGCCAATGGGTCAGCTCAGAGATGTCTCCCAGTTCGGCTACCTGTTCCCCTGTAGGCACCGGAGCGTCCCCCTCGAAGTCTGCCTCCTCCCAGTCCGTGGGAACTTCGGGGGTCAGTTTCCAGCGCCCCTGCCCTTTATCTTGGCAGGGACTTGGGCCACTGTTTCAGGCTCCAAGTCTTCTCGACCAACCTTTCTGGCCGCCATTGACCGAGTAGACACGCATGCCCACTCTGGCAACCCAAGCATCTCCAAGTGAGACCTGAATTCAACATCCTTCCATAAGGAAATTTCCAGGTCGTTTCCTAGCAGACAATCTACAGGCATGGAAGGGCTCTCAACCACCCTCAAGGGACCTGAGACCCCCCCCCCCCATTCAAAGGGAACCTGCACTACCTCACACTGGCGGTCCATATTGTCTACAGCATCTACTTTGTGGAATGCCCCTGGGACTACCTGCTTCCTTAGAGACCAGGTGACACAGGACTGAGGTCACACTGGCTCCAGTATCTCTGAGAGCCTCTACCCTTTTCCCATCTATGGTCACCCAGGTGCTATATTTCTCTGTGTTAGGGGGCACTTGTTCTCCTGGAACCATCTCACTGTCCCCTAGTGAGATGAGGGCCATTTCTGCTGGATCCCCACCCTCCAGTGGGCACTCCTCCTCCCCAAGCGTTACACTAGAAAACACCTTGGTCTGTCCACCGGTGGGTGGTTGTGTCCCCTTTAAGCACCTGGGGTCCCCCTTCATGTGACCCACCTGATCACATGCATAGCACTTGCAGGGGCGGTCTCAGCAGGCTTCCCTGTAGAGACCACTTTCTTCTTATCACCTGGGGACTGGGAACCTTTACCCTGGGTACTAGTTTGGAGCCCATTAGAGAACTCCTGACTTTTACCCTTGTCCCCCCAACTTTTCTGCTGAGGACCCTGTCCACCTTTGGCTGAGTCTCCCTCAAACGCTTTCTTGTGGACCCTGGTACTCACCCAGCGGTCTGCTTCCATAGCAAGCTTTCTGGGGTCAGTTAGCTTACTGACCACTAGGTGCTGGCACATATCTGCAAAACACAGACTAGACAAGTGCTCCCACGCAATCAAATTGTACTGCCCCTGAAAATCAGTTACCTTATTGCCCTTCACCCAGCCATCCAGCGACCTACAGAACATATCCACACATTCCAACCAAGTGTTGGTCTCAGACTTTTTACTGGACCTAAACTGAACCCTGTACTTTTTGGGAGTGAGCCCATACCTGGTGAGGAGAGCGTCTTTCATGTCAGCATAGGTGAGGTCCTGCCCCTTACCCAAAGATATCAAGGTATCCCTAGCTTTCTCTGGAAAGAAAAGCCACAACCCCGCTCCCCAGTTTCTCTCAGGGACCCTATTCATATGAATAAACGACTCATACCCTTGGAACCACCTTCGAATGTCATCACCCTTATTGTACTCTTTACCTATGTTCTTTGGGATGTGTACAATCCTGTCTGTCTGTACTGAAGAGTTGCTGCCACCATCTGAGCCGTTTCTACTTTTTAGCTCCAGCTCCTTGATCATTCTCCCATGATCGAGTATCATCTTCCTTTCCTCCATGGCTATTCTTTTGTTTTCCCTCTCAATTTCTATTCTGAGTTTCTCCAATTCAAACTTCCTTGCTTCCCGCCTGTCCTCCAGCTCCTCTGGGGACAAGCTACTGCTGCCTGGCCTGGAGGGATCCCCTCCTCCCAAAAGCACATCTCCCCTAGGACCAACCTCATCCACCTCTCCACTGAGATAACCAGATTGCCCACTGGCTTGTCTGGCTGCTACCCAGGCCCTCAGAGTCTTTTGTAGCTCATCCTTCCTGTTGAGGCCTCTGACCTGGACTTTCAGGATTTTGCAAATCGATTTCAACTCTTTCACGTTGTAGATTTCCAATCGATTCTCCTCAAAGGCAATTTCTACTGACGCAACCGATGATGCAATGGATTTCGGCATGTTGAAGTAGCAAGTTCAAACTGGCAAGAACAAAAATAGGCCAAAAAGAAAAAGAACCTGTACTTGGTAATGGTCTGCAATATGGTAGTAGTGCACACCAATCACTGTTAGTCACAAGCAAATACAAGTCCTATCCCACCGCTGACAACCAATGTTAGAAATGGAATTTCGGGTTGGCTAAGGATTGCACAGAAGTCAGGCCGGAACCACCACTCTAGTCAGAATAAGGGAGTTATACTCCTAAAATAACCCCTGCTCACCCCCATGGTAGCTTGGCACGAGCAGTCAGGCTTATCTTTGAGGCAGTGTGTAAAGCATTTGCACATAACCAACAGTAAAACAGTGTAAGCACTACAAACGGACACCACCAGGGTTTAGAAAAATATCCAATATTTTGGATCAGCACAAGTAGAGAAAGTTCAGTCCAGTCCTTTCACTGCTCAAGGCAGAAGCAGCAACTGCAGGCCAACCCAACAAAGCAACAACTCAGCAAAGGGGCAGCACTCCTCCTGGCAGCTCTTCCAGCTCTTTGTCTTGTCAGGTGTGTGTCCCCGCCCCCTGGTCATCTTCGCCCTGATGAAGGTGCAGCCTAAATAGGCCCTGTATCGAAACGCACGTTGGCGTGACTCGTATGGATGGCCCAAAGTGTAGTTTTTGTTAAACCACCTTCCCTCTATCTTTCTGCCTCCATATTGTAATTATAGTCCTAGCAGCCACCGCCTGCGCTCCTGATTCCATCAGAGAGGAGATCGACCTGCAACGGGCGTGACAACGCGAGGTCATTGACAACCTGCATCTCCGAAAGGTACTGTTGGCAGGTCAGGTTCCTTGATTCAAGCAAATTCTAAAGTCTATACCAGTAAATCCTTTGTCCTCTGAAGGCAGAGGGGCCTGGACCTAGTTCAAACCAGTTCGGTGTGCATTCTGCCAGGGTGCACCTTCTTCCTTTGTCAGAGTGGGCCAGGGTCCTCAGACGCACCACAGGAGGTGGAGCCAGCATTGTGGAAGGTGATCTCAGCCCTATTCAGGCCTAGGCGCTACTCCTCCCACCCATCTAGGTGTAGATGTGCCTAGTCAGCCTGGCTGAATAACCCTGTCTCCCCCCCAGCTCCTGTCACTCACAAACCAGACAGACAATACACACGCTAGCAGAGGCAGGCTGGATGGTTAGGTCAAAAAATGCTAATTTTCTAAAAGTGGCATTTTCAAACACAGAATGTTAAAACCACCTTCACCAAAAGATGTATTTTACTATTCTGAGATCAGGCATACCAAACTCGAATTTCTACCATGTTCTCTGAGTCATTTAGGATCATAGGATGTAATGATAAAACTGCCCATTCTGGCATACGGAGAACAGGTAGCCTTGCAATAGTGAAAAATTAAGTAGGCTGTGATTCACTATCAGGACATGCCACACACACCCGGGCATGTCCTACCGTTTAGATACAATGCACCCTGCCCATGGGTGTACCTGAGGCCTACCTTAATAGCGACTCACATGTAGCAAAAGGGAAGGGGCGAACTGTGCTGGGACTGTGAGGCAGTGTGCTCCCAACCCCCATTCTGTTTAAAAGGCTCCCTTGAGCCAGCAAGCTGACGAGCTTTGGAGATGCACCTGTGTGCCTGTGAGTGGTACTGTAACCTGAGACAAACTTGGCAGCATTTCCAGCAATCCCTTTGCTCTCTAATACTGCTGCTCTCTACTGAAGATGGGCTCAACCCAGAAACACGTGTCTAGAGATATACAGCAATGTCTGCACCAACTTTGGTGAAAAACTCCAGCTAATTTTGAAGTAAGTTTGAAATGTGTACTGCATTTACCAGGATGCAAAGGGGCGAACTGTGCTGGAACTGTGAGGCAGTGTGCTCCCAACCCCCATTCTGTATAACACATTCATACTCAAGAATGCAGGAGAAAGCATTTAATATTCAAGCAGAGGAGAATGATCACCACATACTCAAGAATGCAGAAGTGAGCACAGTAGGTTTACATACATTAAAGTAAGCATTGCATACGCAAAAATGCAGGAGAGATCATTTAATATTCAATTACAAGTGAATGACCACTTCATACTCAAGAATGGAGGAGAAAGGCATTTAATATTCAAACACAAGTGAATGACCACTGCATACTCATGAATGGAGGAGAAAAGCATTTAATATTCAAGCACAAGAGAATGACCACAGCATACTCTAGAATGCAGGTGTGAGCACAGTAGGTTTACAAGCATTAAAATAAGCATTTCATACTCAAGAATGCAGAAGAGATCATTTAATATTCAAGCACAAGTGAATGACCACTGCATACTCAAGAATGCAGGAGAAAAACATTTAATATTCAAGCACAAGAGAATGACCACTGCATACTCAAGAATGCAGGAGTGAGCACAATAGGTTTACATAAATTAAAGTAAGCATTTCATGTGCAAGAATGCAGGAGAGATCATTTAATATTCAAGCACAAGTGAATGACCACTGCATACTCCAGAATTAATGATAAAAGCATTTAATATTCAAGCACAAGAGAATGACCACTGCATACTCCAGAATTAATGATAAAAGCATTTAATATTCAAGCACAAGAGAATGACCACTGCATACTCAAGAATGCATGAGAAAAGCATTTAATATTCAAGCACAAGTGAATGACCACTGCATACCCAAGAATGCAGGAGTGAGCGTAGTAGGGTAACATACATGAAAGTAAGCATTTCATACATACGAATGCAGAAGAGATCATTTAATATTCAAGCACAAGGGAATGACTACTACATACTCAAGAATGCAGGAGAAAAGCATCTAATATTTAAGCACAAGAGAATGACCACTGCATACTAAAGAATGCAGGAGAAAAGCATCCAATATTCAAGCACAAGTGAATGACCACTGCATACTCAAGAATGCAGGAGTGAGCACAGTAGGTTTACATGCATTCAAATAAGCATTTCATACTCAAGAATGCAGAAGAGATCATTTAATATTCAAGCACAAGTGAATGACCACTGCATACTCAAGAATGCAGGAGTGAGCATAGTAGGGTAACGTACATGAAAGTAAGCATTTCATACATAAGAATGCAGAAGAGATCATTTAATATTCAAGCAAAAGGGAATGACTACTACATACTCAAGAATGCAGGAGAAAAGCATCTAATATTTAAGCACAAGAGAATGACCACTGCATACTAAAGAATGCAGGAGAAAAGCATCCAATATTCAAGCACAAGTGAATGACCACTGCATACTCAAGAATGCAGGAGTGCGCACAATAGGTTTACGTACATTAAAGTAAGCATTTCATACTCAAAAATGCAAAAGAGATCATTTAATATTCAAGCACAAGCGAATGACGACTGCATACTCAAAAATGCAGGAGTGAGCACAGTAGGTTTATGTACATTAAAGTAATATAATATTCAAGCACAAGTGATTCGTGAATGACCACTGCATACTCAAGAATTGAGAAGTGAGCAGGGCATGCTCATACATAAAAGCGATCACTGCTAACTCAACAATTCAACAGCGAGCATTGCATAAATAGGCACATAAGAGTGAGCACTGCATATTCAAGAGTACAGTAGTGAGCACTGAATATTCGACCATAAGGGAGAGAGCATTATATACTCAAGAATGAAAGCATGAGCACTCTATAAATAATTACTTCTACATGTAAATACGCAAAACCCCATCTTGCTAGTCCTTAAGGTTCTACACTGGCTCTGAATAGCAAGATCCTCTTTTGAACTACTGTGCATCTCACCCATATCTATCAATGGCAAATAACTATAATTAAATCCAACAACAATCACAAAATACTCTCAAGCAAGAACTTATGTTCCAGAATTACATTGCTTTTAATAATTCCGAAGACAGGAAGAAATCCATTAGTGGCACTAAAATTCTCCATTCAAGCTGCAAAACTATGAAACTCCCTACCTGAAAAGATCAGAAAATCACTTAGGGATACAAGAGTGAGCCCTGATCATTCTAGAACAAGGGAGTGAGCACTGCATACTCGAGGATGCAGGAATGAGCACTGTATTGTTCAGCATATGAGAGTGAGGAATGCAACAGTAAGTGACGAACATTAAAAAATGCAGGAGTGAGCACTGTATACGTGTGGACATACTCAAGAATGGAAAAGTGATCCCTGAACATTGAAGCAGATGGGAGTGAGCCCTGTATACTCAAGAACGCAGGCGGGAGCACTGTGGGGCATATTACCAACAACTAGCGATAATTTTTGTCTCTAACTTGTTTAGAGACAAAAATTATCGCCGCACATCGGCGATTTTTATCGCAGATAAACCTTGCTATTAGCAAGGTTTATCGCAAATGCGATAAAAAACGGCCGCAATGCATGAATATCGCTGGAAAGTCAGCGATATTCATGAATTATCGAGCAAATGCTCTTAGCCATGTTATCCACCTCCCATTGGATAACATGGCTAAGAACTGCTCAGGGCAGGTGTTAGCTTTTGGAGATATTCCCACTTAGCGCGAATATCTCCAAAAGTTGATAATAGGAGATAGCGATGTTAGCGACTGTTTTCAGTCTCTAACATCTTGGCACGCCCACTTTGCATCTCATTAGTGATAAATATCACTGACATGCAAAGTGGGGCCCAAGATGGTCGCTATCTCCTACTAGCTGTCGCTAACTGGTGTTAGCGGCAGCTTGGTAATAGGGAGATAATTTTATCTCCGCTTTCTTGGCTTTTAAAGCGAAAAAAGCGGAGATAAACCCCCTTGATAATATGCCCCTGTATCCTTAAGTACAAGGGAGGGAGCACTGTGTACTCAAGGATGCAGGATCAAGCAGTGCATGCCCAAACACAAAAGTAAGGAATGCAGACCCAATGATACAGGACCAAGCAGTGCATACTTAAGCACATGAACGTGAGCACTTCATATTCAAGGATGCAGGTGTGAGCACTGAATATCTAAGCACAATGGACTGAACACTTCAGGTTCAGCCATGCAGGAGCAAACAGTGAATGTTCAAACATGAGAGTGAGCACTGCAAGCCCAACAATGCAAGAGTGAGAACTGCACGCATAAGCACATGAGAGTGAGCATTTCACACTCAAGAATGCAAGAGTGAACATTGAATATTCAAGAGCAAGGGAGTGAGTACTGCATACTGTAGAATTCAGGTTATCTTGGTATACTTAAGCATATGAGAGTGAACACTGCCTGCTCATGAATACATTAGTAAGCTCTGAATATTCAAGACACAATGGAATGAGCTCTACATATTCAAGAATAAAGGAGCAAGAATTGAATATTTAGGCACGATGAATGAGCTCTGCATGCTCGTGAATGCAGGAATGAGCAGGGTAAACTCAAGCGCACGAGAATCAGCTTGGTGTACTCAATGCAGGAATCAACACAGCATACTTAAGAACACGAAAGAGCACTTCAGACTGAAGCATACAGGAGGGAGTAATGTATACTCAAGCACATAAGACTAAGCACAACAATGAAGAAGTACATACTTAAGCACACGAGAGTGAGCACTGCAAACTCAAAAATACAGGAGTGAGCACTGAATTAGGAATAGCAGTGACTACTCAATATTCAAGCACAAGGAAGGGAGCACAGCATAGTTATTAATGTATGAGTGTGCACTGCATAACCAGATTAGAGCGGGTATTCCATACTCAAGAATGTCTGAGTGAGCGCGGCAAGTACAGACACAGGAAAGCATCTACTGCATACTCAAGAATGCAGGAATGACCACTGAATACTCAATCATGAGTGAGCATTGCATGTCAGCCTTGAGAAGCAATTTTCAAACCACTGCTCCAACTCACGCCCCTGCCACCAACATATTTCTGGTTAAAGTTAGAGGTGTAAAGTTACTAGTGAGCAGGGCTCAGTGTACTTTAACATCAAATGCTGATAACGGCAGGGTGTGGGTGACATTTCTGCAGTGATGTCACTCAGGAGGATGGGTCTGGGAAACAGCCAGACTAGCCAGAGATATTGCGACCAGCTATGTGATAAGGGCTGGTTTTATTTTTTTCCTGGAAATGCAATCTGAAGGGTCATCAGGAGGGTACAAAGTATCGAGTAATCAGCAAGGCTTATCCGATACATAACAACCTGCCTTAAAATATTAAAGGCAGTCTAATTTTTCAGTGTACCTGTATGGCCCAAGACAGAAGTACTTACATGAATCAATACACTCAATCACCACACTCTGAGGGTTGAATTATGAGTTGTTCAGGACAGGAAATGACACTTATTGGCTGCTATTATTTTAGCTCAGAGGCCTCTGGCTAGAGGTGAGAGCAAAATTAGGGGATGCGGTGGGGCAGGGTGGGAATAGACCGGACGAAGCCGCTTGGTTGAGAAGTTAATTTGTGGAGGCCTATGTGAAAAGAGTTTTTCACACGGCTAACAGGCCAGAAAAGAGCTTGGATAGGATTGAGTACATTGAGAACTACCAAAACGGGGCCTTGCTGCAGTCCTCATCAAATAATGGAAGCAAGGTAAGCAGCCTTTAAAATCATCATCTCTTCTTACCCTGAAATGTCATATGCCTCTAATAATGAAAATGGAAGTTGTTCTGGAAGGAAATTCTAGAAGATCAGGAGGATACCTCATTATATAAGCTAGAAAGAGCAAGGGTGTCTGGGATCCACAAAAAGTACTGGACCCACATGGAGGGATGAGGACAGCTGAGTCACGAAATGCAAGCCAATCTGCTCCTGTGCTGTCAAGGCAGCAATTTACCAAGCGCTTTATCTCTCACCCTCACATGTGAAGTGTGCCCCTCTAGCTAGGATCAAAGCTACGATCTGATTAGGTCTCACCTGACTGGTGCTTGTCCTCCTTACTCAGGTTGCCACCCTTGATTGCACTTCTACGTCCTTCATCCTAGTGGGGGTGTATTTGTTCAGCAGTAGACAGTATACAATAAATACATAAAATGAAATGATGCATTGTTACTACTTTTGTCACCTAATCCCAGTTTTGCACTTTTGGTATGCTTTTACGCATTCAATAGCATCTCTGCCTGGTACATGTCACTGTGTGGATTACTGGGCCTTCTTTGATTAACCCCCTTTATTTATGTTCGGGCACACAGCATCTGATTGACTGTGTGTATCTGGTGGGTTAGTTCTCATTATAATTATAATTTGCATTTCTATCTCTCCCATACCCTCACTCATCACACTGCGAGGCGCTGCGTCTCACAGTGATAAGTGCATCTTGGTTGTCAGCATAACAACACTTGCAATATAGCATCATAACTAAAATTACAACCTCTGAACCACACTTCCTACATGGTATTGCTTGCTTTCCGTGTGAGCAAGCACTATAGCGCCCCCATAGGGCTATACTATTGAAACAGTAACATATTCAAGAATGTTGTAGTGATCATTATATAATCAAGTTGTCAATCACGTGACACAATGCAGACTCAAGAAAACAAGCATGAGAACTGTTTAATAAAGCACATGAGAGAGAGCATTGCATATTTATGCCCATAGGAGGGAAGACTACATACTCAAGGATGCAGAAGTGGTACCTGCACACTTAAGCAGTATAGGCTCATACACACACATCAGTGTGTCCTACAAGCGTATGCAGCCTATCTACTTGAATCCACGCCATAATGATAAACACTTTCCCCCACATTTATGAACAAGCATACTGACTCACACTCAACAACACTCTGATTTACTTCTGTCTTTTTGCGTTTAAAGAACGTTAAAACCACACAGACAACTGAACATACGTTCCTTTTAGGGAAATAAATATTTTTCTGTACACATAAATAAAAAGAGCAAAAATCTAAATTAAGTCAATAAATGTGTTCCTGCAACCAAACATCTCTTTTGTGGAGACTGAAGATATGACCACGTCTAATGTGCTCTACTTAAATATCTATGCTTAAATATATTTAAGGCTTAATATTTTCGGTTCTTACCATAGGCGCTGGAAATATTGGTGAGTGGTTGCTGCAGCACCCCCAAAATAGCCATGCTTTAGTTCAGAAGGTAAATAAAGAATAAAGATGTCTTCACATTTTGTAGGTATTTTGTCACATTTGCTGTGCATTCAGAAACAGGGGTCGAATGACAAGTTGTCTTCTCTCAAATTGCTGCTGATTCCTTTAACATGGAGACTGGTGTTTGCGTTTCTTTCTCTGACTGCGAAGAGAGAGAACTTTGTAAAGTGAATAAGGTGACAATCTTTCTGGGGTACAAGGAGGAAGGAAAGGCTGCAGGATGTCAAATGTAAACAGCTGTAAATGAACTTTACAAATTATTCAAGCTATATCAGTAGATGAAGCATTTTTTTTGTAATTCTGAAACATGATGGAAGCAAAGATGTTAACGCCATTTAAATAAATCAAGGTACTTTATTTGGTGATGCACAAATGATAAAGAGTTGTGAAACCCTTTTCCACACATTACTGTTTGTGTGTTATACGTTTAATCAGTAAAACTGCATGTCTGCAAACGTAGTGGCCATTACAATTTAAAATATGCCGTTTGTAAATTACAGTGTCCTATGACACCATACTTTAGTAATATATGTGCCACAGGGTACTCCAAAATGTACCACTGGCTAAATACCACACCTTTACCACTCTCCTGCTGAATGGGTGTAGCTCACTTGCTACACTTGTTCTTAGCGTGATGCTAGGATTTTTCACAATCCCTATGACATGACTTCAGTGATGGAACACTGATGGCAGCATCCACACTCTGAAAATTGTTCCAGCACCACTTGTTTTTACTGACTTTTACATATACATGCAGATGGAAAGTAACCTGTGTTCCTGCCTGTATTTTTTTTTTAAGTACATATATTAGATCTTCTTTAGAGTGTGCTTTCAATTATTAGGACCAAAGCAAGCACAAGGAGATGATGGACGGAGCATTGAAACTTTTCAGACACTCACCCCCAGTCACTATTAGATCTGAATTGAATCCAGCATCGTTCTTTAGGTCATTGCCCCACTCCAGTTCAGACCCAGCAATATGCAAGCAATTCTTGACCCTGTTCCTCATGGGGACAGTCCAACACAAACTGCCAAGCCAGGTCTTTCCTGGACCAGAAACAAGCATCCTCAGACCAGTTTTATCAGCTAGGCTAGCTTGAATCTAGTGGTAAAGTGAGCAAGGGACCCACGTCTGAGCATACCTTGCCAACTTAGGGCGAACAAAGCAAACACAAGGAGATTATGGATGGCAATTGTTCTTTTGCATTTGTCAATTACAACCAGCAGTTTTTAGGCTTGCCAGAGGAAACCTCTTGTATTCAATATAAACTGAGTAAAATGAAAGTGCTTTTGGTCAAACTCTTTCAATTGAAGGCTTTCTTGCTGAGTCCCCTTCAGCCATAGGCCTAAAACATTGTCAATCTTATCTTGGATCAGCCCAGAGGAATATTTTATTCTCACGTTGGTGCTATTAACTGTTTGAATGTTTCCTTTCACCTCCTTGTAAGTGCTTCCATTGGAATGCATGTTATTATTAATATTATGCATATTAATAGTGCAGTGGCGTCTTCCTCACAATCTGTCAGGCAATTGATCGATAGAACACATTAACATTTTACCTCAGGGCTTTTTTTTACAGACATCTGATGCCAGGATGAGTTTCTGTACATCCCCTATTGCCTTCTGGTCCTGTTTGCTCAAACAGATTTAGTGTACGATATGAGAATAATTTTTATCCACTCATAGATCTGAACGAAATGCATTGACTTCAACAGACTACTATAACAATCGAGATGGTTCTTCAGTCAGCAGTTCATGACCTATTGTCCTTCGTAGAATTGAGGGTTGGGCAAAACAAATCAAGGCAATTTCCCTGGTGCAATATTGTTTTTGGGATAGTGTTGGCACCCAAGATCAATGCCTCAACTCACACCTGTAATCACACAAGGGGCTAGAGGAGGTTGAACCTCTTCGCCGCTAATGACAAGGGTAACTCGTCATGGACTTTCCATTGATTTCAATGGAAATTACATGAGAGCAATAAATATGTCTTAGCACTAAAGGGGTTAAGGACCTGTGGGAGCCAACTCCCCACTCATATATTCACGTCACAAAAGAAACCTCGGGTCTGTAGTAATAGGGAGGTCTATCATGTGACTTGATTTGCCTGAGTGCATAACAGGGGATTTCCCTTTGAAGGACAGTTCCTCTCACACACCAGAGATGTCATGCTTCATCATGGGGGTACCTCTTCGCGTGAGAGACCTAGTCCTCACGTGGGCTACAACCACCTCCCTACGAGGGAGGAGCTCAGGGATGTTTTGATAAGGTGGAAGGGTGTACTAAAACCCTATGAGAGTGCAGTGCTATGTTGTACGAGGTTAAAATGGACTATGATGCAACTTTTATTCAGCTGCCCAGTGTCAGGATTAAAACAAGCATTTGCAATGCAAGAGGTCTCGCATTAGGAAAGTTTGAGCTATTGGTATTGTAAATGACAAATTTCGTATGTATGTTTTGTTTTGAAAATAGCTAAATTAATAGCTTTGTCATTTACAATTCCAATAGTTTTAACTTTCGCAAATGTGACACCTATAGCATTTGTAATGCAATATGTGTTGTATTTACGTGACTTAGCTATATTGATATTACAAATAACAATGGCTTTTAATGTTTTAAAATAATTATTACTTAAATAAAAGTGATTTTAATTTATAATGGCAATAGCTTAAACTTTTGTAAATAACTTTTGTGAAGATTATGTTCAGTGTACTTTATTGCGACGAAAATCCAAGAACAGAAGTGAAATATTAACATCTTTTTGTGACATCTGTAATAAAGCTTGAAACATTGAGAGAACATATTTGAACCAGTTGTTGTTGAATGGTTGCACAGATTGATGCTGTGGTGGCGCTGAGTGATGTTGTGGTGGCGAAGAGTGATGTTGTGGTGTTCAGTGATGCGGTGGTAGCGCAGAGTGATGCTGTTGTGCCCCTGAGTGATCCTGCGGAGTGATGTTGTGGTGATGCGATAGATAGAGTGAGTGCGATAGATAGATAGAGGGAGGGCAATAGATAGATAGAGGGAGGGCAATAGATAGATAGAGGGAGGGCAATAGATAAATAGAGGGAGGGCAATAGATAGAGGGAGGGCAATAGTTAGATAGAGGGAGGGCAATAGATAGAGTGAGGGAGGGCAATAGATAGAGTGAGGGAGGGTGATAGAGTGAGGGAGGGCGATAGAGTAAGGGAGGGCGATAGAGTGAAGGAGGGCGATAGAGTGAGTGAGGGCGATCGAGTGAGTGAGGGCGATCGAGTGAGTGAGGGCGATAGAGTGAGTGAGTGAGTGAGTGAGTGAGTGCGATAGAGTGAGTAAGGGCAGTAGAGTGAATAAGGGCAGTAGAGTGAGTAAGGGCAGCAGAGTGGAAGAGTGAGGGCGGTAGA
Source organism: Lissotriton vulgaris (assembly GCF_964263255.1). Classification (NCBI taxonomy): domain Eukaryota; kingdom Metazoa; phylum Chordata; class Amphibia; order Caudata; family Salamandridae; genus Lissotriton; species Lissotriton vulgaris. The sequence continues at coordinate 1,378,440,656 of NC_141695.1, forward strand.
GTGGTAGAGTGAGGGCGGTAGAGTGGTAGAGTGAGTGCGGTAGAGTGGTAGAGTGAGTGCGGTAGAGTGGTAGAGTGAGGGCGATAGAGTGAGGGCGGTAGAGTGGTAGAGTGAAGGTGGTAGAGTGAGGACGTGAGGGCGGTAGAGTGAGAGCGATAGAGTGAGGGCGGTAGAGTGGTAGAGTGCGGGCGGTAAAGTGGTAGAGTGAGGGCGGTAGAGTGAGGGCAGTAGAGTGGTAGAGTGAGGGCAGTAGAGTGAGGGCGTGGGGGCGGTAGGGCGGTAGAGTGAGGGCGGTAGAGTGAGGGCAGTAGAGTGAGGGCAGTAGAGTGAGGGCAGTAGAGTGAGGGCAATAGAGTGGTAGAGTGAGGGCGGTAGAGTGAGGGCGGTAGAGTGAGGGCAGTAGAGTGGTAGAGTGAGGGCGGTAGAGTGAGGGCAGTAGAGTGGTAGAGTGAGGGCGGTAGTGTGAGGGCAGTAGAGTGGTAGAGTGAGGGCGGTAGTGTGAGGGCAGTAGAGTGGTAGAGTGAGGGCGGTAGAGTGTGGCAGTAGAGTGGTAGAGTGAGGGCGGTAGTGTGAGGGAGTGCGGTAGAGTGAGGTAGGGCGGTAGAGTGAGGGAGGGCGGTAGAGTGAGGGAGGGTGGTAGAGTGGTAGAGTGAGGGCAGTAGAGTGGTAGATTGAGGGTGGTAGAGTGAGGGCGTGAGGGCGGTAGAGTGAGGGCGGTAGAGTGGTAGAGTGAGGGCGGTAGAGTGAGAGTGGTAGAGTGAGTGCAGTAGAGCGAGGACGGTAGAGTGAGGGCGGTAGAGCGAGCATATGGAGTGTGGCGATCTGCCCCTAGATAGACAGTGTGTGAAATCAAGCGTGAATTGAGGTGGCTAGAGAAAGAACACCAGAGAAACCTGTGGCGGAGTGAGGCAGCGGCACACGGTATGCTGGTGACCAGTGCGAGTTAAGGATACAAAGCAGCAATCTGAACCGAAACTAAAATACAGATGGGTTCATTCCAAGGGGGCCTTAGGTATGGAAAAGACACTGGCTGAACCGGATTAGAGCAGGCTACCGTGGCATATAAGCCCTAGAGTTAAGAAATTAATCACTGTGGGCTCTGGGGTGGAGATTAAGAATGACCTTACCACAATTTGGACAGGCACCCAGTTTAATTGTTTGGAAAAGTGATGCTTAAAGTTGAGGGTCCAAGTCTAAAAGGTATATTGGACATCAATTTCACACCGGCCAAGGTAGCACTTGATCTTTGGAGGGATATTGTATTTGAGTTTGTGGTTTTGCAATGTTACAAAGCGATGGGTTGATTCCGCACAAGTGGAAACAATAACAAGCTGGCCTAATTCTGGTGTGAGGTATTCAGTCAGGCCTGGCTATCTACATCACAACACACTCTGTGCTCTCCCTGTGCAGATTTGCATTTCCAGTTACAAATGTACGTGACAAGTGCCGGATGCAAAACCATATAATGAAACCCCCAGGGCTGTCTGGGCTGTTCACAGCCAGGTGGGAGATCCCTGGAGCTGTGACCGTCTTGTGTTTCACGAGGACCTGCCACGCTCTTGTGAGTCAGCGCCTGTTCACCTCTCCAGTACCTAGCGTGGTGCTCACTGCAACAACAAAGAAAAAAAAACAACTGTGGAACATGGCAACACGTTTCTTGGCACTTGGAAGGGGAGCTGGGTGTTCTTGGAGAACATAAAACTGAGTTGTGTGAGAGTCAATAAAAGCTACGCTTGTGCACTCCGCCCCCACTCCAGCCCCTCCCCCCTTTAAATTCCCTATTGTTTTCTGAGCATTTGGCTGCACGGTGTCCCTCAAGGCAGGAAGTCCGCGAGGTGAAACGGCCGACAGAAATATTCACTGATTAGCCCTGATTTTAGCAAGCATTACATTTTCCCGTTTGTCGGGGTACTGATACATTTTGGATTTATTTCAAGAGCCTGCTAGGTAGGATGCTTAACGCGCCTATTGCAGAAAGCTGAGTGCCCAAACTCAATAGGTTTCAATTCTAGTCTGATAGCTCAAGAGGTTCACGTCAGCTGCGAAGTTTATCTAAACATGTCACAGGCCCCAGTCCCATAAGGAGGTAAGTCACTCGGTTAAGGCGCATGCTGCGTGGCTGTGCGAGTTACCTGCACATAAAAGGGCCCGGTTGTGATCGGGCCGCCCGCTTCCCACCACACCACTCAGCTTCCGTGGGGGGGGGGCGATAACAAAGAGGCATTGAGTGTTGAATTGAAGCAGGCTCGCGGTACCAGGCTGGTGATAATATGTTATGTTCTAGCGCCTGTCGTGGCAGGGTGCTGTGTCTGTGAAAAATGGTTTTCAGCACTCACGCTTATTGCGTGGGTCTCCCTGGTGAGTGAACATCACCTGAAAGAAGACGGAGGGCATTGCTGTGGGGAGGGGGAGGAGAAATGCAACACGGCCGCAGCAGGGGGCGGAGCGGGGAGAGCGGCGATGAGGGAGGGGGGCCGTGAATAGTGTGAAGCAGCAGGGGCCTTTGAAGTGAAGCTAAGCTTCACTTCAAAGGTGTGGGAGGAGTGTGGGAGGAGTGTGGCTGAGGCAGAGCGCACGCTGGGGGAAGCTTGTGGGGCAGAGCGGGAAGAGCTGCTGGGGAACAGATGGCTGGCGATTTGATGCTGTGCACGTGCATTTTAGGTCAATGCGCTTGCGCATTGACCTAAAAGCTCACGGGCACAGCATCAAATCGCCAGCTAGTTAAACCTCTGTTTAAGACCCTATAGTCTCGCTCCGCTCAATGCGCATGCGCATTGAGAAGCGAGACCTAAACAGAATATAGCTCATAGCGCAGGTGCCAAAATTCAAGGCCTCTGCGTTCTCACACCTGTTCATTAGTAAATAAACTGTGGCAAAAAGGGAGGCCTTACATATTTCCTTTATGGTCCTCAGTAGTGTTTTTGACTGGGTCAATTGAGGTAAATTATGGAACATTCTCACCCAGATTGGTCTTACCAAGCATTTGGTTGATTTTTTAAGGGAAGTGTACTGTGAGGTTTCAATCTTAGGATTGGGGCAGTGTGGAAGAAAGGGGAACACTCCGAAACGTTTTTCCTGGCGAGAGGTGTCAGCCAAGGCTGAGTGCAGGTATTATTTTTTATTGTATATTAATGTTTTTTTTTATTTCCCCTAGGATGCAGATGACGTGGTCTTGCTCTTATACACCACTAATGGGTTGCAGGGGATAATTGATAATTTTGCGCAGTTTATGGACAATCGGTACTCAAAGCTTAATATCTTGAAAACTAAAAACATGGTATGAGGTCAGAAGCCTAAGAAAACTGACCCCCTCCATATGAAGCAGAAGCCAGTAGAGAGGGTACGTGATTTCCCATACTTTAGTTTAACATTCGACTCCTGCAGCACATGGCTGCCTTGTCTTTCCACCAGATGTCTGCGCTTTGCTTACTCCATGAATGGACTGAGTAGCAGTTCTTTTATACTCTTTTAATGAACAGAATCAAAACATTAGCAGGTGATTGACCACAGAACATGAAGCACTTTGTGTCACTTCTTGGAAAATTAAGAAGGCAGAAGTGACAAAAAGGTACAAAATGTATTAAAAGGTCAACTGTTATTTTGAGCCATGTCGTTGTCTTAATTCCCAAAGGTGCGGAAAGTCCCAGTTGGCCCCCACTCCTACTTTTAGCCAATTGTGTTCTTCTAGATGACAGACGCATCCTGTTATTGCTACATCTTCATGTTCAGAAAGATGTACACGAAGAGGTCATAGGAGAGATACATCTGAGTATACAGGAGTGCATGGGGCCTACTGCCTCTGTAGATGCTCAAGGCAATGAGGACAATTTTACCACAACCCTGACTATGGGCTGGCAGGTGCAATTGAAACTCTATTCAGATGTGGACAGGATGGGTCTGGGGCACTATATGGTAAAACTAGACCCTGCTTCATCAATAAGTGCACTGTTGGATTTTTTTAACAGTGCAGGCAGTAACCAATTCAGCCCGTCCTATGGACGAGGTTACTGGGGTTATTGAGATGTTTGAGAAATTGCAAGTAGAGGATATCTGTTTCTATATGTGCTATTTAGGCCTGCCACCTTCTACATCAGACTTCTTTATTCATGACAAATAAGGTATTACTTACGTGGAAAACCTAATGCGGTTAGGAAGCACCCTTGTAACTCTGGATATCAATATGTTGTAACAAAACATGCTGGCCTTAACCAAAAAATTATCTCTGACTGTATGTCACGTGAGTGCAGGCACACAATCCCATGACTCAAATTTGTTAGGAACTCCTCTAAAGCTATTGGTAGATCAGACCTGTACATGTCTCCCCACCTGTTGAAGAAGGATGCTATTTGCAGGATATAAAAATTATATTCAATATTTTCTAATACAACCAGAGTAAGAAAGAAAAACGGTAACCCCTTGTTGCGTCATTATGCAAATATTCAGACAAGTAATGGCATCAAACCATACCTGACTTGTGACATGAATACATGCGAAAGTTTGCTTCTAACAAAGTTACGGCTAGTAACAATTAGAAGAATGCCTTGCTTCCCTCGTAGACAATATGCCACTGTATGATTTCTGAACTGCCACTGCAATGAGCCCTCTGTACACATGTTGGCACACTTTGTATTCTTTTGTAAATAATATGTATTTTTAATTAGGACATTTTTAATACCTGCAACAACTGGAAATTAGTCATGAGGAGTGGGCCTTGAATTTATTCAATGTATACATTTCACCAGGGAATTCAAAAGACTATTCAACAGTGCTAAAGCTCTTAAGTTCTGAAATTACTAATTTCACCATGGGGAACCACCTCCAGTAAACCAACGCCAGGAGGAAGTACATCTCTCATTCAGATATACGATGAAGTGATTTCAAAACCAAAACGGATGGATCCATTCTCAATCAAGTGAAGCTGCAAGCATGGAGGTTCTCCTTCTGCCCTGGTTCCCGATCCCAGGATCCAACAGATTGGGGCAGGAGTTTAACACCTTCCTGCTCCAGAACAATCTCTTTACACTTGATGGCCGCACCCTTTCAAACCTCCCAGCCCAATACACATTTAGGTCTGGCAAATGAGAGAGCCTAATAGATTATGTGCTAACCAACTAGGAGTCACTGAGTCAAATTACAGACATGACAATATTCAGGAGAATTGACGGCGACCATGACTGATTAATTGTTACTCTCACATATTCCTCTCTAACTATACCTCATAGGATTTTCCCATGCAGATAGGATGTGGGGAAACTACTAGAAAATCCTAGCAGGAAAATTATCGCCTGTACCACAAATGTAATAAAAATATACATAGCATGGCTAGAAGCACCTGTCGGAACCAAGTTAATCAGGAACTTATCCATGAGGAGGAAACATCTAACCTGACCACAACTGAGAAACTCGAAACACTGATGAGAGTAATCCAATCTGTGGGTGATGACGTGGCACGGCCTAAACATAGTGCCAGCGTCCCCATATCAATAATCAAACAGACTGATTTGACGGCAAATGTGCCTTATCAGAAGCTCTCAGGCCTAGACATCATAGGGAAGAAACGGGAAGCCCGCCTGAAATCACTGTGACAGGAATACAATAATCAAATATAAAAAGTCACAAGTCTATCTGCGAGCCTGGACAGGTCTTGAAAAGGTGCTCAAGAAAAGACAACACAAGTTTTTGGAACTTGGTTAACTAGGGCTGCGAAATTCCTTCAAATATTCTGGATCCAGTCATCACCGTAGCTGCATGACTCAATCATTTTGGAAAAATATACAAAACGACAGCACCTAATATGAATATGGCAGCAATTACTTCCTCCGACTCTGGTCAAAGCAGGAGAGAGCCCCCTCAGACAGATCTGCAACTATGCCTGCTATCGTCACCAACAGTAGCAAATGGGTGAGCAAATTCCCAGAAGAGGAAATACATGGAGCCATCTTGTCCAAAAAGCCAAATATGGCCCCGGGCCCTGATGGTGCTTCAAGTGACAACCATCACAATACTGCATCTTCATGGGCACCAGTATTAACTGCAGTGTTCAACGCATTCTAGAAAGCAGAGAATGTTGTGGCCTCTTGGAAAACTTCAGTCATAGTCCCTCTCCATAAAATGGTTAGTGGAATGATCCAGCTAACCACCGCACAGTTTTGTTGCTTGACAGCGTTGGAAAGATCTATGGAAAAATAGTCCACACCAGAATACAACCTTGGCTGAGGAAAAGACTATAATGTCGCCATTCCAGGCCAGTTTTAGAAAAGCCCATGGGGCAATCAACCAAGCAATTAGATTATATAAAGTATCGTCATAAAAAATATAACATTGTACATGACATTCATTGACCTTACAACTGCATTTGACTCTGTCGACAGAGCCATCTTGTGTCAATTTCTCCACAAAATAAGTCTTCCACACAAACTTGTGATGGCCGTACTAAGGCTGCATCAAAACAATATAGGAAGCGGTGTAAGACAAGGTTGCATCCATGCAGCCCTATTATTAAATCTTTTTTTTATAAATGATGTGGGCAGTGTACTCCAAAGCCTAAAACTGGATGTTCCCCAGTTTGTGGGAAATAAGATCCAAATATTACTCTTTGCAGATGATGCAGTTTTGCTCTTCTACACCAAACTGGCAATGCATAAATTATTGGACTACTTCTAAATCTACTGCACTAACAAAAATCTTGTGATAAATAGAACCAAAATCAAATTTATGATAGATAGATTTATCTTGGCTGCCCAGACGTCCAAAAGCAAAGGCACACTGCTATACTACAGTAATGCAATATATAGACTCTTTCTCAAGTGCGGAAGGATACTTGTTCCACCGGCACGCTGCGCTTACCAAACGAAAGCTTTGACAGCACGTTTTTTTAGTCCGCAATTTAGGGGTTCAAAAAATTCAAAGGGATTAGGTAAGGAGGCAAACAGATTTCTTTGTTGCCTCCTCTGCCTGGGGCCAGATACCCCAATGGATACTCTTAGGCTTGGGTAGAAGCCAATTAAACCACTCCTAGCTGTTAAACCAATTTTATACTGGGTACGAATCCAGACGAAGCCTGACCTGGGAACTTATCAAAAAGCACTCTGTAAATTTGGAGAAGTGACAGAGTGAATAGCTAACCCTGGTGCAAACACATCTCGAGGACTCTTCAGACTCTAGTCTGTGAAAACTGCTGGAATAAATCGGAGGCAATGACTCCTGCAACCCCGTAGCTACAAAAGGATAAGTCTTGGGCGTATATAAGTTCGGTAGCAGGAGGACCTCTGTTAACCCAATTTCAGGCAATAAAATGCCCTGCATTTTTTTAACAGTTTTAACAGTTATGGGAAGGTCACTTTTTTTAATCAAATTTTGTTTGGGCACCATACAGATCAAAACAGTCATCGAAAAATGGAAAAGACCTGGAGTAATCTCAACCACATGCAACTGAAAATAAGGCGGGGAAGAAGCCCTCCTTCACTTTATGTTGTTATGCACCAAGAATTAGTCACAATAAAAGGCACTGCAATCAGCCATGACATTTTGACTACATACTGATAATGAGCAAGTCTACAGGCCAGCACAGCCCTGTAGCCGAATGTATTTATGGTGCCTGGGGATCAACAAGGGGCATCACCCACAGCAACACCCAACTCCAAAGAGCTGGAGTTCACTAGTTATGGTATTCATGGTGACAATGCTTCCTCCAGCTACTGGGAGAAAACAAAGGGATAACTTTTGGCAATTGTATCCTGTGGTTCTTCTTCTTTTTAATTCTCCATATGTATCTAAGGTACTGGTCACTTAATCTTTTACACGTGTATTTAGACATGTAGTGTTAAGTCAATTATTAAAAAAAATATATATATATATATATATATATATATATATATATATATATATATATATATATATATATATATATATATATATATATATATATATATATATATATATATATAAATATATATATTTAGTCCAGTTTTTAAAAGCAGGTTCTGACAATGAATTAAGCCAAGTGCAAGGAGTTCTCTATAGTGATTTAACTACGGTCTTACAGAATACACCTTCCAGCTCCAGTATGTTTTGAATGGATAAATTGTGTACTTGATCCATGTTAATTTTCATGTTTTTATTTTATGCTATATTGTAGGGCTTCTAGTTGATAAGCTGGAACAGCAAAGATTTCATTCAGTACCTGCTCTGGAATGGTTCTTTTGGTTCTTTGGTTTCTATTTCTATAAACCGGCTTTATACTTTTTACAGATGTTGCCAACTCACCTTGTATGTGACTCCGTGCAATGGTTTTTGAAAGCTGTTATACACAAAACCAATCAATTTCATTTTTGAAACTCCGATTTACATTTCACCCTTGCATTGCTGATATTGAAATTTTTACCTATGCTGATTAGCTTTGCATGTGTCAACAAATCTTTTTACATTTTGTGAAACATAGCTTGATGCTATTATTCAGTCAGTCAGTCAAAAAATACTTTATTTCGGCTGTACAGCCATTAAAGCACAGTATGTTTTATAAGCCATAAAATAAATAAAACATTACACGCATAGGGAAATCGAGAATCAGTGTTCAATACACAATACATGAATAAAGGAAGTATAAATATTACAACTTTACCATAGTATTAAATGTCCCTACATAACTACCCAACTACCCGAAAAGTTGGCATAAAGTACAATCAATGAAGACCTTGTCTCCTACTTTAGAATTGTAAAACTTTTAAGACCAATATAAATACATTTTACATTTTGTATTGCACTCAGTTTTTTCCTTTTTTTTTTTTAAATAACTTAAACCAAAAAACATTAAAATCGCAATGCCTAGACAAAAAAAGGAAACAAAAGATATCATCACAATTTTCTAGGTGAAAGCAAGGGATAGTAGTAAGATTAATTTGAAGGGGGCCAGCATACTATTGCCCAACTCTTTCCTATTTAGGATTCCTCTACGTGTACACCACATTGCAAACAGAAATTTCGAGGTGGCGACTGCAAATAACGGAAGTGTTTCATATTTGAGTAGCCTAAATACCTCGATATAATTTCTAAGCCCCAGATTTCTACATAGTTGTAGAACCCACTTAGATCTAGAAGTATGATATGCAGGACAGAAAAGCATTACATGGAGTTCTGTTTCTTCAGAGGCGGAGCAGCCAGGACAAGCTGATTTAGCTGCACCCTTCCATTTATTCGTAAAAGCACGGAGCGGAAGCGAACCGTGCCTAAATTGTAGAAACTGTTTTTTTGCCATGAACGGTTGAATACTGTCCAAAGTCAGTTCTACTTTATACTGCTGCTTGGCATCAAGAAACCTTGAGGTCAAGCAGCATGTGTTCGTACTCCTGGTCAGTAGGGCACATTTACATGCTTTAAAAGCAAGGACAAGGGACTTTTAGAAATACTAGAACAGGTCTCTTCCGGTGTTGTCCACATACTTGCCCACCCCAAAGAAAGGCAGACACTCCTAACATAAGACAGCCATGGAAGGTTGGTGGCCCCCAATATGGACATAACAACCCTCAGTTCCTCCCTATAATTAACCAACTCAGGCGTACTCCAAATACGACGCCAGAAAAGGAGGGGACATGAGGCAATTAAGTCAGCAATAGGGCAAATACCCAAATCCATCCTAAGTGGGGTTAGGGGCGTGCTTTTTGGAGGGCCCAACAACTGCCTGATGAATATATTTTCAGTCACCCTTAGGATCTGAAACGGACAGTGACCCCAAAGTTCAGCTCCATATAAGGAGGCTCCCCTCGCTTGGGGTTTATAAATTTCAGCCGGGGGACCAACCAACTTTTGGGAGCAATTTTTATGAACTTTCAAAATACCTCCCGTTGACTGTGTGAGTTTCAAGTTGGCCTTAGTTATTTGAGTCCCCCAGTCCATCTTAACATTCAATGTGATGCCAAGATAATCGAAAATGGGCACTGTCTCTAGGGACTTACCGTCCATTTGGGGATGTGGACAATTACCGGTTTTAGCATGGAAGACCATGTATTTAGTTTTTTGGACATTTATCACCAAATTCCTATTCCTGCATAATAAACTAAACTCATCCAATACACGCTGCATACCCATTGGTGATTTCGACAAGAGCAGCGTGTCGTCAGCGAACATTAAGGCTAGTATTTTCCTATTTGCCAACCTTGGTGAATCTATATTCTTCACAGCTAATAAGGTTTCTATTAAGCCATTTGAAAAGAGGGAAAAGAGAGTTGGCGCTAACACACATCCCTGTCTCACCCCTTTCTCCACAGGAAAGGGGGCAGTCAACCCTCCTTTATTTTTTTATTTTATTTTATATTCTTCTATAGCGCCTGAATAGACCCCCGAAGGGGTATCTCCGCGCTTTGCCAGTGAGAATATAACTCCAGATGATCTTGTTCAGAGGGGATAGTACATATTGTCAGGGGAAAGTCAATTCCTGGAAAATAAGTGTGTTTTTTATGTCTTCCGAAAAGGTCAAATGGCTGGTGAGTGATCTCAACTCAAAAGGTAGAGAGTTCCAGAGCCTTGGTCCCACATGGGCCAGCGCTCGGCCTCCTTGTCTGGACTTCTTTATTCTAGGTACATGCAGAAGTTGCAGGTTACCAGAGCGCAGAGAGCGCCCGGGAGCATATGGCTGAAAGATTTTGGCCAGATATTTTGGACCTTCGCCTATCACACTTTTGTGAATAGTGCATAGAGTCTTAAACTGTACTCGCTTCCTCACTGGTAACCAGTGGAGTCTGGTCAGCAGGGGGCAAGAAGGAGTCCTAGAGGGAACATTAAGGACTGTCCTTGCTGCCGTGTTTTGGATCACTTGTAACTTTTTAAGTTGCCCTTCATTAGCTCCTAAAAGAAGACCGTCACAATAATCCACTCTGCTGATGACTAGCGCCTGCACAAATGTTTTCCTGTGGCAGTCTGGCAGATAGGGGAACACTCTTCTTAGCATCCCAATTGCCCGAAAGCAGGTACTAGCCACTTGGTTTACATGGTCTTTAAAAGTGAGTGTCTGATCTAATAACACTCGCAGGTTTTTTACCGTGCTCTTAGGGCTGGGAACAGGTCCTAATTCTAAGGGCCACCATTCAGGTGACCAGTGTATTGCTGCTTGTCCAAACAACATGACCTCTGTTTTCCCTACGTTGCATTGAAGACAGTTTGATGACATCCACTCAGATATTGCTCTCATTCCATCTGCAAAAGATCTTTTTATTGCAGGTGTCAGACTTTTGAAAGGAAAGAGGAGTTGGGTGTCGTCGGCGTACGACACCGGGGTAAACCCATATCTTACCCGTGCGTAAGTACCTTCATGTAAACGCTTCAAAAGCTGACAAAGGTAGACTGGCACCCCCATATCGTGAAGGAGTTCCCATAACTGATCACGATGGATCATATCAAAGGTGAACTTAAGGTCCACAAAGGTTAGATAAAGGCTACACCTCATCCAGAGTTACTGTTTTCCAGTAGATTAATTGCAATCTAAAAATGTGATCTATGGTTGAGGTTTTAGACCTAAATCCTGCTTGCAGAGGAGTTTGGACATTCCTCTCATCCATCCATGATTGCAATCGCCCCAGGAGAACACGAGCAAATATCTTTTGGGTGACATTGATAAGGCTGATAGGCCGATAATTTGCCGGATTTAATGGGGAGCCTTTTTTAAAAATTGGAATAATTTCCGCGCCAGCCCAGGTTGAAGGGAGATCCATAACTTGGTTAATGGCGTTAAATAGAATCTGCAGGTAGGGTGCCCACAATGTCTGTTCGGTTCTATACAAGTCACCAGGAATTCTATCCAGTTCCGGTGCCTTATTGGGGAGTACTTTGTCCAAGCCAGAGTAACTTCCAGCAGTGAGCAAGGTGGTGGATCCGTGTCTAAGAGTATTTGATTAACTTCAAGTATCCCATGCACTATAGTATCATCTAGAGAGCTAGAATATAAAACTGTAAAATACAATCTCCAGGCATCTTCCCCTAGATTGGGAATAATAGCCGAATTACTATCAGGATGACCAGTCTTCACTAGATTCCAAAAACCTCTCATGGCTTTACTGTCCAAGGCTTTCTTGATTGCTTCCCATTTTTCATTCTCCCAGGCTACTTTAGCTGCCGCTATGGTATTTTTATAGTCAGACCTAGCTGCTCTGGTACATATGACATCCTTATTTTTAACACCATGTACCAGTGCACTTTTGGCTTCCCTGCACGCCTTATTACACAATGGGTGTTTCGTTTTGGAGTCGAACTTGTTGGTATTCTCATGATTATAAAAAAACTCTGCCAACTTTAAAGAAATATCCTGGTGGTTCGTGTTTAACAACAGCAAAGATTCATGGCCTTGATGATTATCAAACACACTGAAAGCAGTCTCTAGGAAGGGTTTAGTTTGTGTGTACAGAGAAGCCATTTTCTCATTTGATACAGCTAGAGTCCCCCACCGAACTCTTGTTCCCCCTTCTGCTACAATTAGATTTGGGGGAGGTTGTGTTGGTAGACCCTGATCGAACTTAAGTTGGGGATAAACTATCTCAATTACCAATGGAATGTGATCGCTTTTGCATTGAGATTGGACCACAAAATCCGAAATTCTAAACCAATTCTCTATGTCTACCAGAATATAATCAATTGTGGTGGCCTGTCCCAATTTATTAAAAGTCGGGTTTCCCGGTCTATCTGAAGGGAATCGACCATTACAAGCTCTAAGCTTATGGGTGAGTGTAAGTGAGGTCATCTGAAGGACAAGGGGGGACCACCCCCTGGTAGGGTAAATATTAATATCCGAAATTGACCAAACAGAATTTTCCTCATTTGTGATGTTAGAGCTAATACCATTGAGGGGTTCATAGTGATGGTTGAAATCGCCCCCAACAATTACATGGGCAGACTATGGTAGAGTAGGAAGGAAAGAAGCCAAACAGGTGTGGCGCCGCGGCCAGGGCGTCTGACGCTGGAATCTGGGGATCACGGTTCGATCCCTGGCTCCGGCGGCAGGTTAGCCCAGCACCATGTGACTCTGGGCAATAGCTTGCTTTAATCTTCCCGACGGCCCCCAGCGCCTAGAGACCCTTACGGGTGATTGTTCGCGCTTTACAAATGTGGATATATTTATTATATTATATTATATTATATAAAGAATCTAGGGTCTGTGAAGTTTGACCCAACTTCACTGAGCGGGAATATACATTTATGACAACCAGCTAATATTACTTCTTACTGATTTCTGGTTACATTGTTTTTACAATATTTAAGAAGGTTATGTGCTTTTATCCTTGGCCTTGTAGTGGTTGAATAAAGGGTTTAGTTTGATTGATTGATTTAGCGCACAAGGCATAATTTGTGCATCTTAGAGGTACACTGAGTCATCACATATTTTATCAAATTCAATTTTTTTCTCATTTATGAATTGCATACAAAAAAACAACACTGCAAGGTACTTTGGTTCAATTTACAGTAAAATGAACGTAATTCTTTGGGAGCCTAATGGGATGTCTTTTATTGGTTTCCATTAGAGAACTGACGCGTTGACATTCCTAGCAGCTCATTCAGCCACTGGGTGCTCCTAAGATTCGGCACGCTTGGAATTCAAATTGACAAAGCTAGTAGGTCTGGCTTATAACTGAAAATACAAGCAATACCTATTTGCTTTGCCAATCCTTGTTATAACTGTGCTGTGGTTGGTGTGACAATAAGTCCGCTCTATTGGCACATATCAAGAGGTCGTCTGAGCAGGTGCTGCATTATTGAAGAATGTTATGCTTCACATTATAAAGCATTGCTTGCACATGACCCCCGACAAACGTAGGCATTCATAATTACTATTTTCTTACTGTGTGCGGTGCTCATCATGTAAGCCTTTTACACCAGATCAGTAGTGAATAGAAGGACCTCAGGCTCTTTGATACCTGAAGGGTTCTAAAGCTGTAAGTAGCTACCTAAAACACTTCACCACTCCCATATGAAACATTAGTTTTGTAGTGTAAACATATGTGAACAAACTTGTCCCCTTTTCTAATTCTCTTATCTGTCAATAAATATCTTTTACTATTGGCGTAGCAATCATGACTGACAGTATTGAGGATTCATCTGAAGAGTCATTTCCTGTTTTTAAAACTAAATCCAGGCATCGAAATCAATTACTTTCTGCCTGTACTTGTAAGTGAAAATCTGTAAAAACAGAAAACTGGAAGCCTTAATCATATTTACTTGCCAATATGTAAGTGGTAGTTTTTGACAATACCCTCGTTGTTGTCTCAGTGAGCAAGGATAATGGTTAGAGAGTTTGAAGTGAAGTTAGAATGAGGGACAGCCACATTGTATACGCAGATACACACATAAACAGGTGGATACAGTGGTATAGTCTGAGAGTCAGAGGCCCAATGCAAGCCAGGAAAATGGCCCTCATGCCCTTTTGGATTGGTATTGAACTAGACACATTTGAGGTACAGTCAGCCCCTCACGCCCCTGGATTCCAGCGTTGCTTCATCTGTGGCAGGAATGACCTCTGCTTACAGGGTTCCAAGTTCCTCATTCTACGTGTATTTCTCGCTCTCCTCCCTGCCCCCATCTCTCTCTCTCCTGTTTGTTTATTCCCCCCATCTCTTCCTCTGTCGGTTCTTCCCTGCTTCCACTCTCACTCATCATTCCCCGTATCCTCTGCAAGCCACGAAGCCCACAACACCCTCCACAAAGAGAACACGAAGAGTCAGGCTGCAAGCAGGGTCTGTGTTTAAAAAACATCCGTGCCTCTACAATGACCTCAACTGGTGCAAGGGAGGCTGGGCACATGCCTATCACTGAGACCCGGCGCCACTGCACCTGCAGCACCAATAAAGCTACACCCCCCTGCGTAGACACGGAGCCATCAATACTGAGACACTGATACAAACACATATTTACATATGCACACAGACGTTACATGCACACACATACACCCGCATGTAAATGAGGTAGGAGCTGAAGTGTGTATAGGACCTGACTGCAGCCTGCCCGACCCCCAAACACACACACACTCCCCTTGTGTGGTGCCCCCGCCTGCCCAGATTAATATCGAATGCGCTCGCCATGCTAACCGACGTGCTCTAACTTCTGTCACGTCGGCTGTGTTTTTAGCTCTCTCTCTCTCTCCGGGGATGGCCATCTCTGATCCTTTTTTCCAATTTTGTATTCCAGCAGCGCTCGGCACCTTGGAGTATGACTTGCTGTACGACCAGGAGAAGTGCACCCTGCAATGCAACGTGCTGCGAGCTAAGGTAACCGGCGCCCCGCCCCCTCCAACCATCCCTGCTTCCGCAACAGTACAACGGCACGCCTTTAATGCTGCCTCGCAACTCCAAGGTGAAGGGCTACCAGGGTACTCTGCTTTTGACTACTGAAAATGGAAACATTTACCCTGGGATACCATAAATTGGGGGCCATGGGGTGGTAGCAGTAGAAGGATGAATCACAGGCCGAAGCCATGAGGAGCAGAGTCTAATTGACAATTTAAACGTTTATTTTGTAACATCTCTGCCTCAAAGAAATTGCCGACAGGGACAGATATGATAGTAAATCTCTTCTGGCTTACTTTATTGGCCACAAACAGACTAATTTTTAAAATATCGAACGTGTCACGGCACAAGCTGCAGAGATCTTTGTGTACCCTGCAGTTTTCAGGGTATAATAACAGTGAAATGTCTCTGCTCATTAATACACTGGCTTGCGAAATATGTGTGCGGATTAATCATAGGTTTGACTAATCGTGAAAAAACACAGTGATAATGTGCCTGCTGGAAAGGACTATGTATTCGCGTCACAGATGTGTATTTTATGTAGACAGCTTTGCGTGAAAGTGCTTTTGCTGCAGAGATTCTTGTTATACCTGCATGTCACAAATTATTGTCTTTGCAGACTACAGTAGTTAAAAACTGGCACTAAAGACAAAGGCATACTGTTTTGGACTTGGAGCAGTGTTACCTGTTTTTTCTAAATCTTTCATTTAAAACTTGCTAAAAAAAAGGTTTCCTCTGGGTTCTAATATAGAAAATTGGTAAGAGCTATGTAACTTGTTGTTAGTGTAATTACTCATATATACATATGTATCTGACTTTCTTACAGTGCATGGGTATCTTTTAAAAAACAGAGGTTGGAAAACTCACAGACCTGCTGTCATATCATATGGCCGGGGTTGACCAATTGCCCATCACTCCGCCCTACACGCCTGGCCCCCGCCCGTCAATGATCAAGCCTGAGTCTGTTTTTTTGAATTGAGATCTTAGATCTCAGGCTGCATTTTTATTTGCACACACGCAACATAATAACATATTTTTTCACTGTAACAACATAGTTTACATATTCCTTACAAGTGAACACCTAACCTTAACAGAGGCTCTTATACATGGGAGACACCTAACAATAACTAGTTAGTTCCAGTACAAATAACAACACAAACAGTTCCTGAATGAGATCATAACTGGCTAGGTGACCCTTCCTCTTACACTCCCGTCCAGAGTCTGGGTCCCTCCTTATGGGAGGTCCCCACCTTCCCTCTTCGCACCGGTAGTTCTTGTGCATGGAGCCCGACTGCCCCTAAGATACCTACCTTGGGCACCCCCTGCACCCAACTTCTTCATCCACCAGCCCAGAGGACCTGTGCTAGTTTGCGCCAACTGTGCCTGTGCAGGTGGTTGACAGGTAAGGACCGCATGTCAGCAACCGTCCCAGCCCCCGCTCCACTGCAACCACCTTTCGGCTTGCTGCTAGCACCCCTTTCCGGGTCCAGTGACTCTGATGTTCTAGCCACTGTTTTGCTACAAAAGAATTCCGCATGGGACCCAGAGGTTCCCCACCAATCATGACCTGGCCCTCCAGAGGCCAGCATAGTTCATCCACTATCTTCCCACCCTCGCTCGTTCTGGGTGCATGAGCCCAGCCATGCCAGAAAAAGTTCAAAAACATTGTATTACCTTCCATGGACAAGTGTAGAGCATCTGGTAAGAAAAAGTGCTCACACTTGATGCAATCACGAGGATTAAGCTATAAACTGGCTGTGTTCAAAAACGTAACCCCCTTCATGTTTAAGCGTTTTGCTGACTCATTGAGGACCATAAATGACTTACCACCTCTCCAGTTCATTCTCGTGACAGTATTTGATCATGTTATTATGGCTCTAGGAAACCTCCTTGAGAGCCAAGCAACTTCAGAGACAATCAATTCAAATAAGTCCTTGCGTCCTAGATCAGTCAAATCGTTGCCTCCCAAATGCACGATCACCACCTCCGGGGCGAAAGCCTTTGTGATAGTACTCTGTCCAATGCAGATCTCAAGTCATCGAGGTGCAGGCGTCCTTGCCCACAGAAGGCTAGCTGAAATCTGGCAATTTTGCGCACATTGCGTTGCATACCAGACCTTTGCATGGCTCACATAGAAATGACCAAACACAAGCACTTCTTTTATACCACTTGCTCCTGTGTTGACAGAAGACAACGAAGTATCAAGCAGCCGCATCACTTTATCATGCCTTCCACCTGCTTTGACAGGAGCATACCGCAAAGGAATAGCAAAGATTAACGTCACATCATCACAACATGTTCAATCTCAAATATCACTTTTAGAAATCAGATTTCCATCTGCCTATCCTTTGGACCAATTGCCCCCCACAGCCCTATGCCTGCCACCATGGTGGGTGCACCGATTCTAATGTAAACTAACTCTGCTGACACCAGGCCCTTTCTGAGGACCTTGGCAAAGTGGAACTTCATGAGTGGTGTCCCATCCTCATGAATAAACAGGGTGCTCCCAGCCCCTTGTGACCAGTGAGCATAAAAAACTCCAAGTTTTCCAATGTACAACACTCATTTCCTGGCACCCTGTGTAGCAGAATATGTCCCCCTCTACCTATTTGGTTGGCCCTTGAGCAAGTGATGGCCACTGCCAAGAAACTATTTGGCCATCCAATATCTCCCAACTGCAGACCTCCCATTTTGCCCTTCTTGCTTTTTGCCACTAGTTCCCCTACCCTCAATGCCCAATAGAATGCCAGGGAGAAAGCTGCTCTGAAAATTCATATCTCCGCTGGTGATCTGCACACCTTCTCTAGGATGGCCATGATCTTCCCCAGTTTTAGTGTGTCTGTGGGGTGCCTAGTATCCTGCTTGGCCCCCTTCAGTCTCTCCCAGCTTTTCAGCACCCTTTGTACTAGGAAAACCTTGGACCCATTGGCGTGGCCTAGCATCTTTGAAAAGACGGAAATAGCTGCGTTGTGACACCTAGTGTACAACACTGGCTTCCCTTCCCCTCTCAAGGATCTTAGGAACGGAATAATAGACTCCTGTAAAAACAGTTTCCCCAACCCTACATGTCCATGAAACCCGCGGTGTATGCAGAATGCCACCTCATAGGCCTGCCTCGTCCTGGGCCCAAATCTTACAACCATGAGGTCTGGAAGGCTGGGACACCAAGCTGCCAGAGTTGGTCTGGGAACGGTGAAGGAGACTCTGCTGCTACTGGGTGGTGAGACCTGAAAGCCTGCATCTAAAAATAGGACGGAGCATCTGCTCAATTGTCCAGTGTGCCAGGCACTTTGGATTTCAAACTGACGTTGAGCTTCAAACATAGCAGTATGATTTCTTTCAATAATCTTAAGTTCATCTTACTTTTCGCCGCTTGCTGGATAATGCACTCTACTACGGTCATGTTGTCCAACCCGATTATCAAGGACTGATTGCAAAACTGATCAGGGCAGATTCTGAGAGTAAACAGGATGGGGAAGAGCGCCAAGAAACCTGTTTGCCACCAGCCCCGGATCAATCAAGTCTGTTAGCCAATGTTGGGCACACCAAGAGGTGCCCAAAATGGAGCCAAAACCTATGCGGTCTGTGGAGTTCGTAAACAGACCTAACTCCCTGTTGGTCTTGGCAGGGCTTGGCCATATGACCAAACTGTATAAATCTCTCAAAATTGCATTGCAAATTCTCATGTCTTGTCGCAGTTCGCTCCAAAACCTGGTGTGATGGTGTTTCAATTTCAGACCAGACATGGTCTGAGCAATAGACCTGGAAAATGGGTGGTCCATGGGTATGATACGCAAAGCGAAAATCAACTGTCCCACTAAACCTGCAATTGATGTAAGGTCACTTTCTTGGCCTCCAGACATACCTTCAATACCCTCATAAATGCTCTGATCGTCTTCTGGTGGAAGCCTGGACATGCCTGCTTGGTATCCAGTTCTATTACGAGGAATTTGATTGTTGTAACTGGGCCAGATGTTTTCTCCTGCGCTAAAGGCACCCCAAACACTCCCATTAGCTCCTGAAATACGTTGAGGGCCTCCCCACAGCCCGCTGTGTCTGGGGGACCCAGAAAAAAATAAATCACCCAAATAATGTAATACTCGCTAGTGCCCTGTATTCTGCCAGAAAACGGACTCCAGAAAAGTGCAAAACCTCTCGAAGTAAGTTCAGGGGACGGAACAGCCTATGGACATACATTTGTCAAAGTAGAAAGTGCCTTCAAATTGGAAACCCAATAAATGGAACTCACCAGGTAGCAGCCTAAATGCTGATTCTGTATCTGCCTTGGGTAGCAATGCCCAAGGTCCCAGCTCTTGGGGCATCCTAATCTCGTGATATAAAGAGGCATATTTGACATAGCACAATGCCCTATCAATGGCCTAATTGGCGGACTGACCTCTAGGTGCTGATAGATTATGGATCAAGCTATACTCCACTAGATCTTTCTCCGGGGTCACTCCTAAAGGGGACCACATGAAATTCACCAGCGGGATGGATTCTAATGGACCTGCTACCCTCCCCAGATTTCTTTCTTTCAGGATCTTATTATTTGCAAAGCCAGGATTAGCCCGCAGATACTGCCGTTCTTTGCAAAATGTCACACCTAGACAGCCCTCTGTCGGGATTCTGAAACCATTCCTAAAACCCTCATACAATGACTGTACCACAGCTGTCTTGTTTTACACAGTCAAGCATGTCACCATTGCCTGCCAATTAACCGGGTAGAGGGCCTTAGCCAATAAGGGAGGCTCATTCATGCTTTTTGGGGACCCTATCCTTTGATTTCTTTTAAACACATGGACTGTGGGTGTGAGGGGACGCCACAGAAGGAGCAAAATTGCTTGACTTTGCACTTCCCTGGGGCTCTAGAACCCAGCCTCTTATTAAAGTTTCAGCATGACCCCTCTCTTGATCCCCCCCCCTATGTGGGTAGTTGCCCCCAAAGCCACCCAAAAGGGCTGACCTGGGACAGCCTCAAATTTCTGATCCTTCATGAAGCACAGCCAAGTGTTCAAGTCTGTCTGATCCGTGCCAGCGTGGGTCTAGGGGTCTTTATCCTCCTGAATTTCTTATCTTAATCCCTCCATGTAGTCCCCCGAGCTCATCATGCGCACACACTATTCTATTCTAATATCACGCGCTAGTTGTGCTCCCAGTGTTGGAAATCTTTAGCCCATGGTTGCCTGGTTCAACAGTATTTCTTCCACCTTCTTCCTGTATGGTCAATGCCCACAATCCCTAGAATCTGAGCATTCCTTACACCATTTATTCTCCTCCCACTCAGTCATATCAGAAAGTAGTTCGAATATTTCAACATAATTTTATTTTCAAATCTTCTCTTTCACCTCAGTCGGCACATGTCTGCCAATCTTACCGTGCTCCGAATGCACATCCCTCAAAACAATGCTTGTTAGTATTGTAACTGTACCTGTTGGCATAGAACTCTTGGTAAGGGGTGGGGCCCCTGTCGGGAAAAATCCTTTAAGTAGCTAAAATCATTTATCACGACATCTGATCAAACAGGTTTATTGCATATGCACAGAATAATACAGCCAGGAGCATAAGTCAGTCTCAAATTACAAACCCTGCAAGTCCCTTCTTATAATACTATTTTTGGCAAACAGCCAGAACTTCAATGCAATATTAACAATAGAAAAAGCACCCTGCTTTTCTCTCCTGTCCCACCTATTGTGCACACATTTCCTCAAAAGGCAGCTTTCCTATTTTCGTGGCTCCAGCATTCACGCTACATATACAAATCTAAGTTTGGAACATCCGCTGCTGCTATGAATTTCCTGCAAAATATTCAAGTCACGAAAGTTCAAAGAAACACACAATAGGAGGAAAAACACTAAAAAGTCAGACCGCATTTAGACCCTTTTTCAAAGCAGGCTGTAGATTATTACCAGATAAATGTGCACTTTATACATGCACTTTACCCATACATTTAAACAGCCTCATACGGGGGCATGGCCAAGATGGCGGCGGGATAGGACGTGTTCTTTCTGGCTCCTTCCTGCCGCCTCCCGAACCAGCACAGCATGGCCCTTTGGAGGAGTACAACTGTCCGCGTTTCGGCTGTGTCCACGGGGGGGCTGCCCCGGTGCTGCCTGGAGCCCGAGTTTCATCCGGAGGGAGCAGATACGACCACGCCTGCGAGTCGACCGGGAGGCGGCTCCGGTGTCCCTGAGTAGGGGAGGCCTCAACAACGCGGTGA
This sequence comes from Lissotriton vulgaris, assembly GCF_964263255.1. Taxonomy (NCBI): domain Eukaryota; kingdom Metazoa; phylum Chordata; class Amphibia; order Caudata; family Salamandridae; genus Lissotriton; species Lissotriton vulgaris. Next base: position 1,378,462,133 of record NC_141695.1, read on the forward strand.
CCTGCCATATGAACCACCGGGGCCAGCGCCTTCCCTTTCGGTCGCCTTGAGGCTTGCCTGCTGATTGGTGCTCCGCTGGGCTCTGAGACGGCTGCCGGCGGCAGGCCCCCTACTGCCACAGGGGCGCCGCTGGATCCGGGGCTTACACTACCTCCAGGGTCATGAGAGCGGAGGCAGGAGACCTGGGACCCCCGGACTGCCCTGCAAGGCGGCATCGGAGATCCAACGGAGCAGGCCGCTAGGCTTGGGTTGAGTGCTGCGGGCGGCCCGGCTTTCCCTGCCACAGGTCGGGGCCGCGCAGATCCTCGGCCTAGGGTGGGCGGAGACGCACCTGCACCAGAGGCGGCGGAGCTGCAGACGAGGCAGTGGGGCTGAGAGGGGAGCCCGAGAATGCCACTGCGCCACCGCTGCCTGGCGTCCTGTCCAACGCTGAGGCGGTCATTAGCGATGGCCCTTCTGGTGCGCCTGCGGCCTACTCCACTGTGAGGCTTGCGTTACCCCCAACATCACTACACCGGGTGCCTGACTGGGATCAGTCCACCTGCCACGTGGGGCAGTGGAGGAGGTCTGGCTGAGCTCACCGGTGGGTGTGGGTCAAGTGCTGCTTGCGGCCCGGTCCTTGCTGCTACTGGACTGGGCCGCACAGATCCCCGACCCACAGTGGGTAGCGATTCTGGCGCCATTGCGCCCGATGCGGCGAAGATGCCGGTGAGGCCGCTGCACTAGGGGGGCGGACCTGAAGGTAGCGCTACACCGGTCTGCGGTCAGTCGAGATCCCCCCCACACACCGCTCTCCTTCTGCCTGCCTAGGAAGATTGCATGGGGACCGAGAGCCTACATAGACGTGGGCCTGCCAGCCACTACAGAGACACACACAGAGGAGAGGAGTACGCACAGGCTGGAAGGAGGCTTTGCCACTTGGACCTGCGACACGCACTCCCTCAAGACTGCTGGACCCCTTCCCCTGAGTCCGCGGCCTAGTGCCTGGTGGGTCACAGGGGGGGCCTTCGTTGTGACTTGACCTGCTTCTGGGGCCCTCCGAGGAGGCGGTAATTGCGGTGGTCCCTGGGGGCGGCACTGGGGTCCTGTCTGGACATGCAGTGAACCCCGCGCCTACGAAGGAAGCGGTGCTGTTGGTGGCCTCAGCGGCCTATAGAGGTGCTGGGCTGAGCGTTCTGCCGGCCTTGTGAGACCGGGGACTCTGCCGCCGCTAGGAGACACACGCCAGGGACCTGGGCAGAACCAAACCCCATGCCAGCCCCTGAACTTTAGCAGGATAGGGCGGGGTGATTTCACAGTTGCCTCTTCGGTGTGGAGTTCTCGCACAAGTAAGCCACCCCGGCTGACCTTGGAGCGGGGAGCCTCAAGATTAAAGCCAGCCATTTGACGGTTCACTGGTGAGATTCTATTGGAAGAGCACGGTGCAGACGGCGGTGGTGGACTGCATGGCGCAAATCTTGCTTGTCCTGGGAAAGGGAGTCACTGTCTGGCCGGAGTGGGCGGCCCCAGACGGTAACCTACTGTCTTAGAGATGGCTGCCCTTACTCCCTGCACATCTGGTAGTTGCAGATCGGCGCGGCACACACACAACAGCTGTTTCCAGTGGCGAAGGTTACCCCCTCATCGGAGCCAGGACACCGGTCCTGCTGTACCCCAACGGGGCCCCACTCTATCCGCAATCACTCAACGCCCTCCTGGACAGTAGTGGCCCCCTACTGCACGCTGATGATGCATTTTTTTTCCGCTGCCCTTTTGACCCTGCCTCAACAGGCATTTTGGGGGGCAGGAGAGCATGTCCAAAACCAGGAACGCCAAGGTGAAACCCCTGAAGGATATCTTTGGCCGACCGCAGTCCACCCTTGACATGGCTTCCACAGCGCTGACAGCTGAAACTCGAAAGAACCAAACGCCTTCTGGGGACGAACCTATCATGAAGACTTTCCTGGAGTTGCTGTTCCTCACTCTGTGGGAAGACATCTAGTCGGTAAAGGCCGAATTCGCCACGGAACTTAAAGAAATCCGTCGAGAGGTCAACAGCGTTGGAGAGCGAGTGGCCACACTCAAGGAGAAGAGCGATTCTACGGTCATGGACTTGACAACACTTTAACAAGAAGTCCTCAGGTTGCAAGACCAGCACATAGACATGCAAATGCACCTGGAGGACTGGAGGATATGGAAAACCGATCCCGCAGGCATAACATCCAGATCCGGGGGGTGAAGACCACCGACGATACTCGGGACCTGTTTGCCTTCACCACCAGCCTGTTTCGGCACATACTTGGTAGCTCCCATGAGGTCGACGTCGTCTTGGATAGGGCAGATAGAATGGGGCCGCCCCGTGGACCTAATGCGCCGCCGGCGGACATTCTGATGTGCGTGCAAGACTTCAAAACCAAGGAATCTATTCTATCCAAGGCAAGGACTCTCCATCCTATCTCATTCGAGGGTCATTCCCCGGGGCTATATCAGGGCCTATCAATGATCACGCTGCAGCGACGTCGGCAGTTCCGCCTTGTAACCAACCATCTATGGCATTAGGGGGTCTCGTACTCCTGGGGGCATCCATTCCGCCTCATCTTCCGATACAAAGGCAAATTCCACCACGCCTGCCGTCTGCTGGGCCTGACACAACCAAGCGAGGAGGGCGACGCCAATGGCTCGAGGGCGGAGCCGAAAATCTCTCCATCGGGCTGGCAACGACAAGGTAGGAGAAGGCGCCCTTGGAAACCGCCTGCTTCGGAGATCGCCCGAAGTCAACAGGATGCTCTGGCAGCAGCTATGTAGGCCCTCGCTGGAGAGAGCTCGAATGACCAGTGACAGCCTTGGCATCTGTCCCCCTTGTTTTTCTTCTTTCTCCCTGAACCCTCTTACTGCATCTTTGCTGGTTGTGGGTGGGCGGCGGGGGCGGCTCTTCCTCCTTGTTGACCACATTATGGACCCCAACTGGTTGCCACACCAGGGATGTATGACGGTACCACGCGTACTTTTACAACGCGTACCGTTACCACGCTACTTTTACCACGCAAGTCGTTACAACGACTTGCGTGGAGGGGCGCTGGATAGTAAATTATTTAATTTACTATTCCAACTCCAGTCCCCGTGGACTCTAGGGAAAGGAGTTGGATAGTAAATTAAAATATTTACTATCCTGGAGCGCCCCCCAGCGCATTTCGTTGTAACGACCTGCGTGCTAAAAGTAGCGTGGTAACGGTACCGCGTTGTAAAATATGCGTGGTAACCGTTGTATACCCCACACCAGTCATCCCGGGACGACGGACCTATTTCTGGGACTGATCTTGTTTAAACTGTTTCTGGGTTAGAGAGGGGTGGGTTTTTTCACAGTGTGGGTTGCTTTGGGCGTTTTTTTGGGTGTTGTTCCCCCGTCCACCTTCCCCCTCCTTCCGGGTGCCAGAGCCCATTGCCAGCATTGCTCACCTCTCCTCCTCCAGTTGTAGACAGTTGAGGAGGCCCTCTGGGGCTTGGCCCGGCCAGTTACCCTTCCGCATGACACATGGCTCAGAAACCACTTAGAGTACTCACACTCAATTTATGTGGCCTCAACAACCCGATTAAACGTAGGGCAGTCCTCCACTATCTAGAGCAGTCGGCCGCTGATATCTGCCTACTGCAAGAGACCCTCCTCCTTACCAAGGATCACCATAGAATGAAGTCCTGTGCATTCCCCACGCAGCTATTCTCCTCTACCTCCACTAAGAAGGCTGGGGTCGCTATCCTAGTCTCCCGCTCCTTTCAGGGTAAGGTCCTCCAGAAGGAAGCCGAGATCAAGGGCCGGTTACTCACTTATTACTTTCTGGTGGCAGGGACCTCCTTCATTGTGGGTTCAGTTTACGCTCCCAACGAAGGACAAGGGAAATTTTTCCACACAGCACTCACGGAGGCGACAGCTACCTCAGAACGACGATTGCTATTGGGGTGAGACTTAAATATGGTATTCGACAATGTCACTGACAGTTCTTGCCAGCGCACAACACAGGTTAGGGCCCTTTCCCAGACTGACTTGGATTGCCCTCAAGAGCTTGGTCTTACGGACATGTGGCGCCACTTTCATCCTCATAGTCGCGCTTACACGTACTACTCGGGGGCAAACAAAACGTATGCTAGATTAGACTATTGCCTCAGCTCCACCCCACTACAGGCCCTTGCAAAAGACACTGAGATTCTCACTCCTTCCCTCTCCGATCACTCCCCAGTCTTAGCCACATTCCAATTACTGCACGCTCGACAACCAGTGAGACATTGTCGCCTGCGCGATGCCCTGCTACACCGGACATCCACGGTCACTCAGATGATGACGGCCATTGCGAATTTCCTGGCCCTGAATGTTAATCCAGACACGTTGCTGGCGACACAATGGTCTGCCCTTAAGGTGGTGTTACGGGAAATTCATCGCTATATCTCCGGCCGACAATGCGGAGCGATGTCGGAAGCGGGCCGAACTGACCAAGAGGGTGGCGGAGTTAGAACAGATGCACCAGGGCCTGGCACCAATTATGCGTGGAAAGCAAACAACTTGCAGCTCTGGACCAGGACAAGGACGAATATTCGGCCCTACATCTTCACCACTCCTATTACACCGGGGGTAACAGATGTGGCCGCCTCCTGGCACATAAGTTACGTGAGGGGCGGCAGCGCCATGGGGTACAGGCCATTCGGGATCCAGGGGGCGTGCTCACGTCAGAGGACACAGCCATAGTCGAAGCTTTTAGGGACTTTTACGCAGACTTATATACAAGCAACTCTCTTGATGCTTCCCACAGCCTATACTACCTAGAGGCCGCACAGATACCTGCGCTCTCACCAGCGCAGGCGGACTACCTGGACAGGGAATTCGGAACAGAGGAAGTTGTTGCAGCAATCTCCCGCCTTTGGCTCGGGATATCTCCGGGGCCGGATGGCTACTCAGCAACTTTTTATAAAACTTTTTGTGGTCAAATTGCCACTCTACTATGAGACCTCTTTAACTCCTTTGCTCAAACTGGAGCTATCCCTGGGGAAATGCCGAAGGCGTCTATAGTAGTCATCCCAAAGCCTGGAAAAGACAAGACACTCTGCAGCACCTACAGACATATTTCCCTCCTAAACATCGATATAAAACTCTACACAAGCATTTTGGCGACCCGCCTAGTGCTCTACATGTTCCAGCTAGTGGAACCAGACCAAGCGGGGTTTATACCACAAAGACAGACTAGCGATAACACTAAACCTCATTGAAAAGTCCTCTCGCACCTCGGGGAAATTTATGCTACTGGCCATAGATGCCGAAAAGGCCTTTGAGAGGGTGCACTGGCCTTATCTAGAGCAAGTCCTGATGAAATTCGGCTTTGGGGACAAATTATGCACATGCATATTAAACTGGTATTTCTCCCCGAATGCAACGATTCGAGTTAACGGCCAGACGTCGTACCGATTCTCCATAGGCAGAGGTACGAGGCAGGGGTGTCCTCTTTCCCCCCTCCTCTTTGCACTCTACATGGAGCCACTGGCATGGCAAATTAGGCAACACCCCCTCATATCTGGGATCAAATTCGGCGGGGATACTCATACCATCAGCCTATATGCAGATGATATCCTCCTTTCACTTTCTAACCCAATTCAAGCGCTGAGGGCTCTCTTTATTGAACTCCATTGCTTCGCGCAGGCGTCAGGGTTTAAGATTAATATGGAAAAATCGACCGCCCTTGACATCTCCCTCATGCCGCAAACACTAGCCCACATCCGGGAGGAACATCCAATACAGTGGTCCACATCAACCATACCTTACTTAGGAGTGCAGCTGGGTACTTCCATCCCTACTACTGTCACTGCCAACTATGAGAGGCTCCGTACTTATATTCGTAAAGAACTTGACCAATGGAAACATCACACACTGTTTTGGCTCAGCCGGTTAGCGGCTACTAAAATGACCGTACTCCCCCAGATCCTATATCTCTTCCAGACACTCCCCCTGCGTCCACCAGCAGGCTGGATCCAGCAAACCCAATCAGATTTAGCGCGCTTCATATGGCAGGGTCGCAAACCCAGATTCAAGCACACCATAGCAATTCTACCGCCGGAACGGGGTGGTGTGGGCGTCCCGGCCTTGCAGCTATATGTTTATGCCTCACAGCTTCACTGCTTAGTAGAATGGAGTCGTCTTGAATCCGAGAAGCACTGGCTGTTCCAGGACCAAGCAGTAGACGGGGTGCCTCTGCAGGGTATCCCGTTCCTCCCTAAAGCACATAGGCCACCTAACCTATATGCTTCTTACATCACGACAGCAAACGCACTTTTCCCCCTCCTGAGGCGGAAGCCGGGAGGTCTCTTGCCTTTCCACTGTATTTTTAGCTTTTTTAGCTGTTTTAAAAAAATCGAATTGTGTATTTTTCTCTGTGGCAACATATGAGCAATATTTGTTGTGCTGTGTCCTCCTGCGCTCAGTAGCGCTTCAGATCCCTTCCACCCCCTCCCCTCTTGCTCCGGTCCTGCTCTCGGCCGAGTATTGACGCCGAGAGCAGAGCACCGGTTTTGGCGGCCATCTTGGGTCGGGTAGTTGATCGTGACGCGATTGGCAGCGTCATAAAAGGGACGCTAGGGTGAGTGCTGGTGATTTCTGACAGCAAACGCACTTTTCCCCCTCCTGAGGCGGAAGCCGGGAGGTCTCTTGCCTTTCCACTGTATTTTTAGCTTTTTTAGCTGTTTTAAAAAAATCGAATTGTGTATTTTTCTCTGTGGCAACATATGAGCAATATTTGTTGTGCTGTGTCCTCCTGCGCTCAGTAGCGCTTCAGATCCCTTCCACCCCCTCCCCTCTTGCTCCGGTCCTGCTCTCGGCCGAGTATTGACGCCGAGAGCAGAGCACCGGTTTTGGCGGCCATCTTGGGTCGGGTAGTTGATCGTGACGCGATTGGCAGCGTCATAAAAACGGGCAGGGATGTCTCCGCGCAGCGGACGCGAGCAGCGGAAGTGCCGGATCTGTGCCGGAGTCGTGCCAGAGTCCTGCCCGTCTGCGCCCGTCCGCGTCACGGCTGCGACCGGCGTGGCGGCAGACTCTGGCCATAGGTTTACCTACTCTGCAACGGATTTATTATCCTATAACCTGATTTTTCCGTCCTGTCGGCCTGTCTTTCCAGGTCGTTACAAAGGTAAATGTCGCTGTCCTGGTTGTGGTTGGTACCCTAACATCTACCGGGTTTCTGAGGGACCCCACTTACTCCCCGTAAATAATTTTAAGTGTTTACTGTTAAATACCCGCTCGTTGCATAGACACGCTCTGGACATTTTTGAGCTATTGACCGTTGAGAAACCACTCTGTCTAATGCTTACAGAAACCTGGCTCAATGAGTCTTCTAACCCTGATATTGCGGCAGCCATTCCTCCCGACTATATAGTCTATAGAAAGGATAGGGCACTGGGTAAAGGTGGGGGTGTGGCTCTTGCAGTTCAAAGATCTTTTGCTTGTGCAATCATTCCTTCCTCACCGATCTCTGGCTGCGAATCCCTCGCCTTCTCTATTACACTTTCCCCACACCAATCATTCTCAGGGCTCCTAGTTTATAGACCTCCTGGTCTGCGTGGTGCCTTCTTCGAGGAGCTTCAATCAGCTATTTCCACTCTATGCCTGAAGGTGGAACACTGCATAATGCTTGGGGATTTTAACATTCACATGGATGTCGAATCGGACAGTGAAGCTATTAAAATCACGGACATCACTGCTCCCCTTGGTCTAACTCCCTACATCTCTAGTGCAACTCATGATAAGGGTCACACCCTTGACCAAGTGTTCTCCACTATTCCCCTCATTATGTCCCGTCCCACTCCTGTTTTGTGGTCTGACCACTCCCTGATCAGCTTTCTAATTCAAGGCAGAAGTAAAATCTCTTGTAATAACTTTCACCAACTGAGGCACCCCAGTAGACCCTTTCATAAAATTACTCAGGAGAGCCTTGTTCAAGCGTATCAGGAACATCCTTGTATCCTGTCCGGCCATCTCGAAAGAGACCTTGAAACTTTTCAGAAATGGCTTACGGATAGGCTTGATGATCTTGCTCCTCTTTCTACGCCTCGCTCATCCACTAAGCGTAGCTCGGCTCCTTGGTTCTCCAAATCACTGACTCTTGCTAGGCGAAACTGTAAGTTAGCCGAAAGACTCTGGCGGAAACAGTACGATCAGGAAGCTAAGTCCGCTTACAAAGCATCTATTAAATCTTATCATGCGGCTATCTTAGAGGCCAAAAAGAATTATTTCGCCAATCGAATTGAAGCTGCGTCAAACTCGTGTAAAGAAATTTTTTCCATTGTCAAAGAGTTTGTTTCTCCTAAATCGAGTTCAGTCCAGCATAAGTTCTCTGAATCTTGGGTAAAGGAGCTGGCCATCTTTTTTAATATGAAAATCAAACTCATACAAGAATCCTTTCCTCCAGCTGTCCCCAATGTACCTATGATTGACTCAAATTTGTTGTCTTTTCCATCTGATACGTGCCCCACTCTATCGGAGTTCCCACCTTTATCGGAATCTACTTCTTTGGATCTCCTACTCAGAATTAAATCAGGCTCTCCGCTTGACCCCTGTCTGGCGAGTTTTCTAGCTAGGAATGCTAAGATTCTCAATTCCCTGATCTACCCTGTCTTGAATTCATCCCTGTCCAGTGGCATGGTTCCGCCTGCATGGAAGAAGGCAATGGTTGTTCCCCTTCTAAAAAAAACAGGCCTTGATCCAGAGATACACGCGAACTATAGGCCCATATCTCTCCTGCCCAGTCTGGCTAAGATCATCGAGAAGCACGTCCACTCTGTGCTTTCTTCCTTCTTGGAAGACCAGGGGTTACTCCACTCTACCCAATCTGGCTTCCGCTCCAATCTGAGCACTGAGACCGCTCTTTTGGAAGTAAACGAAGCCATTAAGGAAGTTCTCGACGCAGGGGGAAGAGCTATGCTGGTGATGTTGGATCTGTCGGCGGCCTTCGACACCGTCCCGCATGAGGCCCTCTTGAGAAGACTTCACGAGATTGGTCTCCGTGGAACGGTGTTGAGCTGGTTGAGATCTTACCTAGCGGGTCGTCGACAAGTGGTCTGGGCCCCGCCGTACTCCGCAGAGGTGCCGCCTATGGATGTTGGAGTCCCACAAGGGTCGGTGCTTAGCCCGACCCTTTTTAACATCTTCATGACTCCACTGGCGGTACTTGCGGAGTCCATGGGTGCCCAGATCATATCATACGCTGACGACACCCAGCTTCTCTTCACCTGCAAGAAGGGTACGGAGTTTGACGGGGAGAGCATCCGTGGTTGCCTGGGGGCTGTCTTCGACTGGTTTCAGCGAAGCAGCCTCAAATGCAACCCTGACAAATCCGAGGTGCTTTTCTTCGGCTGTCAAGCGGATCCACCGTGGCAGGAATGGTGGCCGGTGTGTATGTCACCCCCTTCCTCCTCCTCTGTGGTTGCAAAAAACTTGGGGATCAAAATCGACAACACCCTTTCGCTGAAAACACAGATCACAGGTCTCTCCAACACCTGTTTTGGTCTGTTAAAAATGCTGCGAAAATTTCTTCCTCTGCTCCCTTTAGTCCACAGGAAGCTAACGGTACAGGCTTTGATCTGCTCCAGGATTGATTACTCAAATGTCCTCTACCTGGGTTTACCAGACTACCTCCTGCACCAACTTCAGGTAGTTCAAAACTCCGCAGCAAGGGCGATCTTTGGCCTACCTCGACAAGCTCGGGCCTCAGAGCTGCTTTCTTCCCTTCATTGGCTCCCAGTTAAGAAGCGGATTACTTTCAAGGCTCTCACTTTAGCCCACAAGGCACTCCATTTGGTTGGGGCCTCGTACATTCAGAAACGGCTTCTTTTCTATAAACCCACCAGATCTCTCCGATCTGAATGTCTTGGCCTGGCAATGGTTCCTCCCATTAGAAGGGTCAGGATAGGTGGTCGTTCCTTTACTCATCTTGCCCCAAAACTATGGAACTCCTTGCCTGTGGATCTGCGCCGTACTTCTAATCTGCTTGCCTTTAGAAAGGCCCTGAAAACCTGGCTTTACAAGCAGTAACTTGTTATGTTTGTGTTTTTTTTCCATTTTCTTTCTCAGTTTGGGGTCAGAAAGCGCCGGGACACTCCCTGGAGTAGCCGTGCGCTATATAAGCAACCCCAATAACATAACATAACATAACATAACGAGCACCACAATGGAAGCTTGGGATCGCACTGCCACCACTCATGAGCTTACGACGTTCTCCTCTCCACTCACACCGCTATTTAACAATCCAGAGTTCCATCCGGGCACGGTTGCCAAGGCCTTCGCACGCAGGCACACCACTCCCTGTAAAGTGCTGGGTCATCTCTTTGACCTTGAAGGTATTATCCCATTTCCGCGAATCCGGACAGATTACGGTATTCCAGAGACGGAGAGACTGTCCTACTTGCAGCTCAGACACTGGGCTCTCCAGCCACAAGTTAGGCCTGGCACCCAGCGACTATTGACCGCGTACGAAAAATGGTTCGTTACCCGCACTACTGACAAAAAATTAATTTCAGACCTCTAGAAGCACTTATTGCTCACCACCATACACACGTATAATGCAGGGCGGGCACGATGGGAGAGGGATTTGGGCCGCACGCTTACTCACAAGGAATGGGAAAGCATTTATTACAGGGCCCGGCATTCAGCTTACCACACAGGCCTCACCGAGACACTGACAAAGGTGGTCACCTACTGGTACTAAACGCCGGAACGTCTCCATCATTTTGACCCCCGCCTGAGTGTATTGTGCTGGAGGGGCTGTGGGGCGGTAGGTACACTGGAACATCTCTTGTGGAGCTGTGACCGCATCCAATCATACTGGTCCCAAATCACAGATGAGATAGACTCTCACTTGGACACACAATTACCGCGCTTCCCAGCCTACATTCTCTTAGGTCTACCCAACCCATTAATGTACCCAGCCAAGTCTCGAAGGGGGCGCTAGATCGCCATCGCCCTTGGGGCAGCCAGTCAGAACATACTTGCACACTGGCGATCTCCTCAACCTCCACCGCACTCTGGATGGCTACAGAGACTCTGGATGGGGCTGGGGATGGAGAAATTGACTCTTACTCTATGGGGTAGGGGGTCTGAGTTCCCTGAGCCATGGCGCACCTTTCTTACGTTGCTTATCACAGAATTTAGGGAGCTGACCTGCCCTAAATACCTACGTTTACTGCGCCTGGCTGATACAAATACCACAAGCGAGCTCTTCGTGCAAGCCACATAGACCAAGATGAACCTCAATGTGCCTCACAATTCCCCATTTCTGTTGTTGATGTATTTGGCATGGTGGACGGGTGGGGGTGGATGGTGGGATTGCTGGGTGTCACCCCTTTTCTTTTTTTTAATGCATTGCCCCATGTTGCACTTTTGACTATTTGCTCTAACAGACCCGCTCCATGCATTTACTGATGTAAAAAAGCTAACTGTGACACTTGATGTCTGTATTACGTTGACTTTGGGACCCGAAGGTCGTGTTTTCACCTTTGCTATTTGTTCTAAAAATCAATACAAGATTTAAACCATAAACAGCCTCATACAAAATGTCCATCTTCACACAATAATAATGCTTTGCATTTTCTGGGTGAGAAGCAGGTAAAACAGAATGATGAACAGAATGATTAGGGCCTAAAGCTACATTTGGGTTTTGATTCTTTTCACCCCCATTGCCACCTGCAAGGCAAGAGCCACACCGCGTGTGTGGAGAGTACGGCAACTCCTGGATCCTGTGCCACCTTAGTGACCACTGCGGACTCCCTAGCCGCTGCTGCAGGTGTGCTAGGCACTCCAGCTTGCTAACCCTACCTATAATGCCCGCCTGCCTTGTCCAGATAGGCCACCAGCCTCCCGGCCCTTTCAACATTGTCGCTTTTAGCTACCCTCGCCAATGCACCCCCCCCCCATAAGAGGTGGAGATAACATCCCCACTTCTGATAACCATGGCAACACACTGCCTAAGTTTGTGATCAAATTTGGCTGCCTTGCGCTCCCCGCTGACGTCATCTCAGTCGCCATGCAACTATTGCCATTCTCCACAATGTTGTTGTTTGCCACAGGCACTATCACTGGAGGGGAGCTACTCTGCCCTTCCAACGGCACAACATCCGGGGTAACCAACATTTGTTAATGGCGAGAAAGCCATCCTTAGAAGAACTCCTGGTCTCCTAGGCCTCTCTAATGGCGGAGCTAGCTCCTGTGTTTGTCTCCCTGTGGGGACCGTGGGTGCAAAAGTGGCAATATCTCATCCATTGAATCCATCCTACACATCAATACCTTCATATCTACTCCAGTATGTGAACGTTTGCCGGCTTTCTTAGCTCCACTAGGCGTCTTAGTCAATAATAATCAACAAACTTTTCTCACAGTGATCCTGCAGCTACACTCAACACCCTTGCTGCCACAACTCTGATCAAAGCTTGCTTGCTTTAGCCCCCCAAAAACTAACACAGACTGCAATACCAGCAGCTGGAATGCCTACCACCTGTACACAATGCCAAATTAGGGAGAATCCCGGCTCATAAAGCCAAAACCAAACAGTGGGCAGTGCTGCTGCTTAATTAGTGCCCAACTACCACCATATTCCTTGCAGGGACTCATATAGAAGCAATACAAATATTTTCTTTACTATATGCACACTCTGCAGCAAAAACGGCTTAAAACAGCGCCAAAAGCCCCTTGCAATGCGATTACATAAATTTGAAGGCCCACACAAGCCTCAAAACAGCCACGTATCCACAGTACCTGCCTCTGGCCACTGTAGCCCCTCGACGCCCTCCAGAGCCACCACTGAAAGTTTATGCACTCCTGGGTTGGGCAGGAAAAAAGCACTATACACATGCGGCTCATGGAGGACATAAGGAGGGGCCGTCCGCAGCTCTGTGGCTCCTCGTGGATCTGTGAAAAAACAACACTGGGTGTGGGCTTCCCACAGTAAGGCCAAGCCTCTTTATCACTAAACAACAACACAAAAGCCAGTACTGCAACTTCTATTTAAAGAACAACTAGAGTTTCTACGTGCAAAGAGTTAAACTAAGTGCGAGTTTGGACAAATTGTCAGAATAAATCACTTTTATTTTTCATGGAAGTTTTCAGAATATTCGTTGGTTAAAGTTCACCAAAAGTTCACAACAAATATCAAGGACGAACAATACAAAATACAATCTTCATAAAAATTAAATTTTCATAAAAGTACACATTAGTGGGGAAATAACATTCATACGTGGTTGATCAACATTCACATTCAAATCTCACACTCTCACACATACCATACATACACAAATCAATATTTACAATTTTGAATGTCACAAAATAAATTTTTTGAGAGAACACCAAAGAGACTTTTTTGGTTGGATCACTAATTTTTTGCCAAATCAAAATAAGCTATTTAGAGAATTGTATTCTTATGGTGGCGATAGGCGGTCCTCGTGGATCTGGGCATACTGGCTGTCTCCATCGTCGATGTGAGGTGCTGCTGCGCCGAACGGGAACAAAGAGACCTGCTTGTCATTGAGCGCTCCTTTTTTAGGACGTGGCCCTTGCACCACCGGAAGCAACCTCTCACCCTAGAAGTAGGGTGACCAGAATTTTAAGGCCAAAAACCGGGACATTTAACAAAAATAGAGGAAGGACTACAATTTTACTTCATGCGATGAGAGCAGCAGAGAATTACAGAACAGGCAGTAAGAACATACATAAAATGTAATTTTTAAGCCCAGTAGCTTGCCTGTTAATTACATTGCTTTCTTGAAACAACTGCTAACTTTCCCTGCTTTGTAAAACATAAAAAACACCTCCCACCGTTTTCAGTCGACCCTCTCTAAAAACAGGGACATGAGTTACATTACTTGAAATTTGCTGGGACAGCTAGATAAAAACTGGGACCGCCCTGGCAAAACGGGGACTCCTGGTCACCCTACCTAGAAGCATGAGCCCTTCTGGGGTGACGCATGAGTGGCAACCTACCCCCCAGGATTGATCTCGTTGGTCCGGAGGAAATGTAAGTGCGCCTGTCTGGTCCCATCACCTCCCGAGATAAGGGTTGGCTTCCCCGAGTTAGGAGATCCTCTTCAATAGTTTACATCAAGCACCTGTGAGGAGGCCATGTTTTCTCAGTGGCATTTGCATTTAGAGTTAGGCTTTAGGAACCTCTCTTCCAGGATGGGACTGGAACAAAAGGAATGCTGATGGCCCTTTAAATTAGGCTTCTTTGTGAGGCAGCAGGAACTGAAAATTGGAGACACATTACCCCAAGCAATTTGTTGTTTTAAACAAAAAAGTCTTGGCGTTGACTAATTACACCTGGAGAAAGTCAGGAAATGTCACTGACCCCTGCCTGGTTCCGGGGTGTGGCTCAGTAATAGCTGCTGGATCTCAGGTCAGGATGGATCCTTCTCATTTCCAACTCTGAAAGAGGAACTGGAAATTACTGTGGAAACTAGTGTTTCTGCATGAGATTTCCCACGTTAATTATTTATTTTGACTCATTTGCCTCTTGCATATTTTAATTGCTATTTGTTTGAGAAATGTGCTGGGGCAATATATTATGAGAGAGGGTTTACTACATTACTTGTAATTTGGATCCAGCCACAAAATGATGCTAGTTTAATTTGGCAATTTCAAGAATTTTGCATCTACAATGTTACCTAAAATTCCTGAAATTACAGCATTATGCCATATCAATGTATTTAAGTACCACAAATGTGCCATTCCTGGTTAAACAAGCATTTAAGTAAGCACCAAACTGCGTGACACAACAGGTATGGGAACACATGGAAAGAAATATTGCCTTTCAGTGGGAAATGGTGTAGTCCAAAGCTCCTTCTGGGCCTTCTGTGGTCATATTACGGAAAATACAAGTTTTGAAAAAAATATTATTTTCTACCGGTGCTCGTGGAAAACAATTTCTATGGACGGATTTAGAGAATGCTAAAGTGATTCTGGTATTTTACTGACATCTGCTGGTCGTTTTCTATCAAGAAAGTAAAATTGTAGCGTGGCCAAGCGCGATCCGTGATGGCCGCGTAGTAAGCATGGGCGGAAAATCCGTTTCGCTCGCGGATTTTGCGGATTTTCGGTAAATTCGCAATCCGCGAGATCCGCGAATCTCCCGCAAAATCCGCAAATCCGCGAGCAGCGGATTTTATGGCTTGCTCGCACTGTTCGCGTGAGTTCGCGGCTTGCCAGTACAACTTCGCACCCCGCGAGTAAGTGCTAAATTGCAGAAATACGATCTTAGCAAAACTGAAACTACTTACCAGGTTCAAAAGTTCAGGCTCATCATTAGTAGCCATTTCCTGTAGTGCTTCCTGAGGGGCCCCTCCAGAGTTCAGTTGCCAGTTGCAACTATTATGTGACCCTGCTCTGAACCTCAGAATAGTTACACATATGCCACAAAGGTCCTGAATTACAGCTAAGGGAGACAAGCAGGAGCCAGGCTGGAAGTTAAAATCCATTAATCAGCCCCTAATTCATTATTGTCAGTTGGGGCAGGGCAGGTGTTGTAACTAATTTTGCAACAATGAAAGCACTTAGCAAGTGCAAAAGATCACTAATCAGGAAGCACTAAGGAAGCAGGTGCCAGCTAAAAAAATATTCAGTGACACATTAATCAGCCCCAAATTAATTCAGGTCACTTGAGGCAGGGAAGGTGTGCTTTGCTTTG
This sequence comes from Lissotriton vulgaris, assembly GCF_964263255.1. Taxonomy (NCBI): domain Eukaryota; kingdom Metazoa; phylum Chordata; class Amphibia; order Caudata; family Salamandridae; genus Lissotriton; species Lissotriton vulgaris. Next base: position 1,378,477,810 of record NC_141695.1, read on the forward strand.
CCGAAAATAATGTACACTGGACAACCAGAGGGTGTGGTGATGAAACAGAGGGTGGCATGGGTGGGCCAGAGGGTGGCATGAGTAGTCAGAGAGTGGCAGTGGTGACAGAGAGTGGCAGTGATGAAGAAGAGTGTCCCAAACAGGCTGGACACGTAGAAAACAACAAGTTCGCAAAACTTGCGACCCGACAGGTAAGTTCGCAAATTGCGAAATTGTAAAAACCCTCGCGAACTGGCAGAAACACGCGCGAACACAAAAAAAAAAAAATTCGCGGGAATTCGCGGATTTTGCGGATTGCGAGTTCGCAAATCCGCAAAATTCGCGAACGCGAGATTCGCAAAATTCGCCCATGCTTACCGCGTAGTCTCGGAGCTCCTGACTAGTTAGCCCCAAATCAATCCTTACATTACCTCCTGAAGTCCGGAGTGCCTTCCCCGGGGCCGTGATTGTGGTAGAGCCGGTGCCGCCTGTCCCAGAGCTCTCTGCGGTTCCTATGAAGGTGTTCTGGCCACGGATTCCGTCTAACCAAGTGTGGGCCTCAAGCCGGGACCCACAGTGGGAGCTCTGGTCCGACCAATGACGACTTCCGGCTCGGCCGGAAGTGGGGGCAGCAACGCAAGAAAAGTCGGCTCCGGCTCTCTACTGACCCCGCCGCTGGACGCTGTGGCCCTGGGCTCCTGTGTGTTTGTGCGGAGCGGTGCGTGGAGCGGCGGCGGTGGAGGGTCTTCGGCGGCGGCGGCTCGAGTGGACGCCGCGTATATTCTGAGTGCCGGTCCCGGGGCGGAGAGTGGATCCCCCCCTCACCTTTGGCGATTGATCCTTCGGGGTGTTAATTCTTTTCCTCCACCCCGCCCCTGATGAACTTTGGTGTAGGGAAGAGGCGACCTCTGCGGGGACGAGTCCTTCCCCCTCTCTCTCCCCTTCTCTCCTCATTGTCCGTCTGGGCATTGCTGTGAAGTTGAAGACCCTGCGGTTGGGGAGATGGTGGTCTGCATGACTGCTTCTTGGGACGCTTCTGCCTGAATTTGTGGCCTGGTGGACGGCCCTCTCCCCCCCACTTTGGAGGTGTATCTGACCTGCCTGCTGAATTGGGGGTGTGGACTGCAGGGCGTGGTGAGGAGCGCTGCTGGTCGCTGCAGTGAGGAGCGGGGCGGACGGCTGGCCCGGTGGTCACTTTTGTTTAGCGGATGCTGGATTGGTGGAGTTCTCCCCCTGCCTCCTCTGGACTTGGACCTTGGGTCGAGGCGCTGCGGTGGGGGGCGCCACTGGTACCACATGATACCGTTGCAAACAGATTTTACTGGAGTGTGATGGGCCTGATGCTGAAGGTGGTGACCCTCTGTGCAGGTGGTATGTTGCAGCTTTATGGTGGGGTGTGGAGGTGGATCCGGATTGTGGAACATTACCTCTTCTGGCCGGCGGCAAATGGATGGAGGGGTCCCCCCTCTACCCCCCTTGCTTTGTTGCTCTCCTCTTCTGAGCGATCCTTTGGAGGCGCTGTTTACATTTGGGCACTCACCGGATGGTGGGCTGAACTTCCCTGGATATACGCACTTTATGGTGAGCATGATTGGGCATTGAGGAGCAGTTGTCTAGTATTTACAGTGCTGCCAAGGTGCAGTGGGTGTCCCCTGTGGTGGTGAATAGACCTTGTTCTCATCTCTCGGATGCTGCGTGCCATCGTGTGGCCCATTTAATTTCATTCTAGTGTTGGGCTGCGTTGCTCGTCCTTGCTGCTGTGGATTCTGTGGGTACAAAAGGGGGTGGTGATGGACGGAGCATCTGAATCAATCAAACCCTCACACCCAGTCAAAAGATCTGTTCATTCTGTCCATCAACTGTGGTTTTTGCATTTGTCACCCGAGTTGGATGGGTATGCTCAGACGTGAGTCCCATGCTCTCCACACCACTGGATTCAAGGAAGCCGGGCTGAAGACGACTGGAATGCCAGAAAACGGTCCTCGGAAGCTTGTTTCCGATCCAGGGAAGGCATGGCTTGGCAGTTCGGGCTGGACTGTTCCCATGAGGCACAGGGTCAGACTGATTTGCATATGGCCATGTCTGAACTGGGGTGGTGTGGAGTGCAAAAAAACGATGGATTTAGGCCCAGATCTCTGTACTGGGGTGAATGTATGACATTGTTCTGCATTCTGTCCATCAACTGTGGTTTTTGCATGTGGATTCTGTGGGGGCCTGTGTCTGGAGCTAAAGTGTTGGGAGTGCTCTCTGACCATATCTGGAAACTGCCCAAGATAGCGCTCTGCCCATCGGAACATGGAGCGTGTGAAAGGCACTGGGACCAGGGAGTCGAAACCAGTTCAATCCAGCAAACTCAACAGGTACACAATCTCCAAGGATATATCAAAAGGAAGGCTGTCGGAGGACTCGGTTAAGGGGGCGCTGACCGGAGATGAATCTGAGCTCTCTCTTAAGGATGTCATGGACGCTATCTCTGGGGTTAAGGCCTCACTAGAGCATAAAATGGACTCAATGGCCATAGACATCAACCTAATTTGTGCAGATATGGGCTAACTCAACGAAAAAGTGAAACAAGTTGAACTTACCACCTCCAGTCTTGAGGAGGATGTCTCCCAGTTGCAGTGGAAGGTTGGGGAGCTACCATTGTCTTCTTTCCTGACTTCACGCAAAGAGTTCAGAAGCAACGTAAATCCTTCTTGTCCGTGAAGCGCGACTTGCGGGAGAGAGGCATGAAGTATTCCATGTTGTTTCCGGCCCGTCTCAGAGTTGAGGCGGATGGTAGGGCATGGTTTTTCGATCAGCCGGAAACAGTATTGGAGTGGATTGAGGTTCGGGGCCCCCCGGATCGAGCAGACCGTGGAGGAGATGCTGACTCGGAAGCTCAACCTTCTTAAATGGGGGTCCAGTCATGGATTTCGGTGGTGTGGGGGTGGGGGGGGGGGGGGTTGGGCGATGTGTGTGGGGGGGGGGGCAGGACGAGAGGTATCCTTGGATTCATGGGGCAGGAATGATATAATGTTAGCATAACTGTATTTTTCACTGACTGATTACTAGGTCTTTTTGGGTGCTGACCGGAGCTCCAATGATCTATCCCCCTAAACACTTTTTTGTTCTTTCTTTTGAATGTTCAGGGCAACAGGCACTCTGCGTTTTTCAATGGGCAGTTCTAAGCCTAATGGACAGGGCAGCGGGGTGGGGGGTGTTGGGGAGGGAAGTTTGTTTCACCAGTTGGGTGGATTGTTTATGGCATCAGCATATTGCGCTTGTTTACCATGCAGCAGATAGAGGATTGTCACTTCTTTTTCTCAAATGATGATGGGGGGTAGGGAACTGAAGATTATGAGTTGGAATGTGAATGGGTTGGGGGACAAAATTAAATGCAGTGTGGTTCTCCATTACCTTAAATGCCAGGCATCAGGTGTGGTTTTGCTTCAAGAAACACATTTAGTTGGGAATTCATGTAAGGCTATGCACAGAATGGGCTACAAGTTGGGGGCTTACGCCGGTTTCACCTCTGGTTCCAGAGGGGTTGGTATCCTAATTCGGAAGGCGCTCCCTTTGGTGATAGATTCCAAGTGGGAGGATGATAGGGGCAGATATGTTGGCATTACGGGTCGGTGGGAAGGACAGGTTCTTACCCTCTTGTCTGTTTATGTCCCCCCCCGGGCATGCAGAGTACCTCATTTGCTGATTTGGTAAAGCTTTTGCTCGAACTGCCGGTTGGGCTTTTGATCTTGGGTGGTGATTTTCAATGCGGTTGTCTCTGTAGTTATGGATTGACATCCCCCGTGAGATATGGGGCGCGCCGTGTGATGGCTACCTGACTTCATCGACGCTATGGGTTTAGTGGACGGGTGGATATTGCTCCATCCTGATCAGAAACAATACACATTTAATTCCGGTGCTTATAACAGCCTTTCCCGTTTGGATTACTGTCTGGTCCCAGCGTCTCAGGCGTCGTTCGTCGCTGAGGCTGTCCATCTCGCCAGGGGTATTTCTGATCATTCCCCTCTCTGGTTTCGGCTCTGTATCGCTTCGGGAATGGCGGGTATGGTAGCCCCCATTAACCCCTGGTATCTACGTAACCCCAAACTTCGCAAGGACCTCATTAAGGCCCTAGATTAATATTTTATGGATAATGAGGGATCGGTGTCCTCCTCCATGACTCTTTGGGAAGCCCTTAAGCCTGTCATTAGGCGTCAGGCTCTATCACTGATTGCTGGAACTAAAAAGGAAAGAAATAGGGAGGTTGTTGATGCAGAGACTGAGATTGGTTGGCTGGAGGGGAATTGGAACATGAGGTAACACAAGCTAAATTACATCTTTTAAGTATTAAGCAGTATGATTTTAAATCACTAGTCACTGATAGTGCAAGGGCTCTTGGTAGGGAGCAACAGGGCAGGCTTTATGACCTCGGGGATAAGGCAGGTAGACTTATCGCTTGGTTGGACAAAAAGGACTGTGCTGACCGTGTCGTCCCAGAACTTGTTACAGAGGAGGGAGCTTTGCTTACAGATCCACAGAGTATTGTCGATAATTTTGCGGCGCATTTCCAAACTGTTTACACCTCGGTCTCTGATCGACTCAAGGAGGACTCTCACCTACTGCTTCGTGATATATAGCTCCCGCGTCTATCTCCTGATGACCGTGATTTCATGAAAAGTGCCTTAACGACTGACAAAATAGCCCAAGCTATCCGCTCCTTGAACTCGGATAAGGCGTTGGGTCCAAACGGGCTTCCAATTGAACTCTCAAGCTTAGACCCGATAGACTGACTCCCTACCTTAAATCCAGGTTTGTCGAGGCCCGGCAAAAAGGTATCCTGCCCAGAGATCAGAGGGTCACGTCCGTTGTTGTGATTCATAAGGTGGGTAAACCCAAAATTAACTGTGCCTCTTAAAGGCCCATTTCTTTATTAAATGCTGAACCCAAAATTCTGGCCAAACTTCTCTCTAATAGATTTGTGAAAGTGGTTAGCAAGCTGATACACCCAGATAAGTCTGGCTTATTCCCCATAGGATAGGGTAGCACTCTCAAAATTGAGAAATGTCCTCCGGGCTCCTTAAATGTCCTTATGCAAAGGTTTCATTTGTGATTCATGTAAAGTAAACGACAAAGTTCATATTTTGTAATGCTCGTATTTTTAATCATGTATTCTTAATGCATCTTGTTGTGTTCACAAGTATACATTCAATGGTAACATCCAAGTTCGAAAAATGCACTCAAGCCATCCCAATGCATTTCGGCATTTAGTTCATGCCTTCTTCTGGGGATATATGTTCTGTCAACAAAGAGAAACATAGATGTACTAGCGGTACTGAATGGCTAAAACAAACTGGTTAAATGCGAGACTCCGTAAAACGAAAATCATGCTGATGAACGATTGGTGAAAAAGTGTGGCTCCTATCGGTGCTTTGCCCCGTGAAACTTTGCAGAGCGGCGTGTAATATACGCTAAGAAATGGCTGTTTAGAGCGAGAAGCCCGTAGTGAAATAATTTACAATGAACCCGAAGTGCTCTGGTGAAAGTATAAACAAAGGTGGATTCAGGCGCATGCTGATTAATCTTAAGAAAAAGAGAGTTACAAGAAGACAAGCGCGGCTTACCGTGGCGTCCACGGACGAGTTTAACCGTGGATGTGAATGTTATCGACCGGGTTTGGGCGTGACTAATCCCCGGATGTGGTTAAGACCCAACTGGTTGCGAGGCAACGTTTAGCGCCTAGTTAAAGGTACAGGGTGTCTGTTGAGTGACGCTCTTGTATAACTGAGAAAATACGACGAGTGTAATGGGAAGGGAAAATCAATAAGAGTAACGAAGGGAAGTGCAAGTGATGTCATGCATGAAAATGAATATGTTAAAATGTAACAAACTAGCAACAGTTTACTGAACAGTACCGAATCGTCTCGGATCAGCTGATAAATAGCCACATAGTATATTAAATTAATTAAAAAATGGCATGAAATAAATATTGCTAGATCTCATCACAGCTAACAAAATGAAGTATAACCATGGAGTAGGAGAGCTAGTCACTACTCGCACTCTGGGAGCTGTTAACTTGAACTCAGCGTATTACAGATAACATAAGTATTCCACACGATCATTAAGACCATGTGGCTTCATGCTAGACAGTGTGAAAATCCAATAGTTCTCTCTCCTTAGCAGTTCAATGTGATTGTCTTTGCCTTCTTGTTTGGTGACTGTTTCCAAAGCGCAATATCTTATTTGACTAATGCCGTGACCTGCTTCTATGAAATGCTGAGCGACAGATGATTTGGCTTGTTTGGTTCTGATGTTGGACTTATGTTCATTAAGTCGTATTTTTAATTTTCTCTCCGTCTGTCCGACGTAGATTTTGCCGCAAGGGCATTTCAGCATATAAATTGCGTTGGAGGTATCACAGGTCGCCGTGGCTCTGATCTTAATCTTATTTCCTTTCATGGGGTGATTGATAGTTGTTCCCTGAATCACGCTGTTGCAGTGATTACAATTTCTGCATGGAATTGTTCCTTTGAATTCAGTGATAGTGCGATTGGAGGTTTTAATGAGTTCTCCTAGATTTTTAGCTCGAGTATAGGCAAAGATTGGATCATTGTCAAAAATCTTGTTGAAGTCGGGTTCAATCCTAAGAATCTTCCAGTGTTTTTTGATGATCTGCTTGAATTTGTTACTGACTGTGGAATATTTGGAGACGACAGTAATTGAGTCTCTTTTAGGTGTAGTTATGTTCAACAGTAAGTCATTTCTGGATTTGGTTGCACACCGTTGTTTGGCCTGCTCGAGGATCTGGTCTGGGTACCCTCGGGTTTTGAATCTCAGTGTCGTAGTTTGAACCTCTTTCTCGAAGTGGTCAATGTCAGATGTAATCCTTTTGGCTCTGATCAGTTGACTGTATGGCAAATGGTTTTTCAAAGGTTGTGGATGGAAGCTCGAATAATGTAAAGTATTGTTCCTGTCGGTTTTCTTTCGGAATAAACTTGTCTTGAATCCTGTGGTGGTGTTGGTGATCCTGACATCAAGGAAGGTTATAGACTCTGTTTGAATTTCATGAGTGAATTGGATTCGTTGATCAATAGTGTTGAGTTGAGACAGTTCTTCTTGCAAAATGTTTTGTGGGCCCTGCCAGATTAAGAAAATGTCGTCTATGAATCTTACAAACATTCTAAAGTGATCAGTCCATGTGGTCTTGTTGAGGATATGGTCTTCTTCGAATCTGTGCATAAAAATGTTTGCATAGGCAGGTGCTGCCGAATTGCCCATAGAGGTTCCGGTCATTTGTTGATACCAATCGTCTTTCCATGTGAAATAACTGTAAAATAGGGTGAATTGTAATAATTCCATTAGAAAAAGTTTGAAATCGTTGTCCAATTCGGTTCTCAACAAACAGTATTCTGTAGCTTCAATGCCCATGGAATGGGGGATGGACGTGTACAGGGATGAAACATCGACTGTGCACAGTAGTAGATTGCTGCGGTCCTCTATTTCCACGCAATTGAGTTTATTGAGAAAATCAGTGGTGTCTTTGATGAACGTGGGTATGGAGGTAACAATGGGTTGTAGATGTTTGTCCAAAAATTTCCCCACAGGATCATGGATGCTGCCACACGTGGAAACTATGGGCCTGCATGGGGGTGACTGAAGATCCTTGTGTATTTTAGGAACCAAAAAGAATTTGGGACTTTTAGGGTGTTTGGTTGTGAGGTACTTTGTGGTTTTGTCAGTAATGACCTCATTTTCAAGAGCCAAACTCAGTATGTTATCAAGCCTTCCCTTGAATTGTGTGGTGGGATTGTTTTGTAACTTCAAGTATGTGCTGGTGTCCGAGAGGTGAAGGGATGCCTGGCCTTCGTAGTAAGACGTATTAAGAATGACGATTGCGCCACCTTTGTCTGCCTTAACGCAGGTGATCTGATTGTTGTTTGAAATAGATTTGAGGGTGTTGATCTCTTTGATGGTGTGGTTCTTGTTCTTGGATCTTAGATTGCAATTAAGTTTAGATAGATCATTCCTGACTAGGGTCTCATAGGTGTCAAGGGTTTTATGCGAGACTGGTGCTAAGAAATTGCTCTTAGGACGTAGGCCCTTCAGCTGATCCGGGTCAGGGTCAATAGGAGTTTGTATGAGTTTTGGAAACTCCGCTTAAAGCATTTCTTCCAAAACATCATACAAACTCCTATTGACCCTGACCCGGATCAGCTGAAGGGCCTACGTCCTAAGAGCAATTTCTTAGCACCAGTCTCACACAAAACCCTTGACACCTATGAGACCCTAGTCAGGAATGATCTATCTAAACTTAATTGCAATCTAAGATCCAAGAACAAGAACCACACCATCAAAGAGATCAACACCCTCAAATCTATTTCAAACAACAATCAGATCACCTGCGTTAAGGCAGACAAAGGCGGCGCAATCGTCATTCTTAATACGTCTTACTACGAAGGCTAGGCATCCCTTCACCTCTCGGACACCAACACATACTTGAAGTTACAAAACAATCCCACCACACAATTCAAGGGAAGGCTTGATAACATACTGAGTTTGGCTCTTGAAAATGAAGTCATTACTGACAAAACCACAAAGTACCTCACAACCAAACACCCTAAAAGTCCCAAATTCTTTTTGGTTCCTAAAATACCCAAGGATCTTCAGTCACCCCCATGCAGGCCCATAGTTTCCACGTGTGGCAGCATCCATGATCCTGTGGGGAAATTTTTGGACAAACATCTACAACCCATTGTTACCTCCATACCCACGTTCATCAGAGACACCACTGATTTTCTCAATAAACTCAATTGCGTGGAAATAGAGGACCGCAGCAATCTACTACTGTGCACAGTCGATGTTTCATCCCTGTACACGTCCATCCCCCATTCCATGGGCACTGAAGCTACAGAATACTGTTTGTTGAGAACCGAAATTGGACAACGATTTCAAACTTTTTCTAATGGAATTATTACAATTCACCGTATTTTACAGTTATTTCACATGGAAAGACGATTGGCATCAACAAATGACCGGAACCTCTATGGGCAATTCGGCAGCACCTGCCTATGCAAACATTTTTATGCACAGATTCGAAGAAGACCATATCCTCAACAAGACCACATGGACCGATCACCTTAGAATGTTTGTCAGATTCATAGACGACATTTTCTTAATCTGGCAGGGCCCACAAAACATTTTGCAAGAAGAACTGTCTCAACTCAACAGTATTGATCAACGAATCCAATTCACTCATGAAATTCAAACAGAGTCTATAACCTTCCTTGATGTCAGGATCACCAACACCACCACAGGATTCAAGACAAGTTTATTCTGAAAGAAAACCGACAGGAACAATACTTTACATTATTCGAGCTTCCATCCACAACCTTTGAAAAACCATTTGCCATACAGTCAACTGATCAGAGCCAAAAGGATTACATCTGACATTGACCACTTCGAGAAAGAGGTTCAAACTACGACACTGAGATTCAAAACCGAGGGTACCCAGACCAGATCCTCGAGCAGGCCAAACAACGGTGTGCAACCAAATCCAGAAATGACTTACTGTTGAACATAACTACACCTAAAAGAGACTCAATCACTGTCGTCTCCAAATATTCCACAGTCAGTAACAAATTCAAGCAGATCATCAAAAAACACTGAAAGATTCTTAGGATTGAACCCGACTTCAACAAGATTTTTGACAATGATCCAATCTTTGCCTATACTCGAGCTAAAAATCTAGGAGAACTCATTAAAACCTCCAATCGCACTATCACTGAATTCAAAGGAACAATTCCATGCAGAAATTGTAATCAATGCAACAGCGTGATTCAGGGAACAACTATCAATCACCCCATGAAAGGAAATAAGATTAAGATCAGAGCCACAGCAACCTGTGATACCTCCAACGCAATTTATATGCTGAAATGCCCTTGCGGCAAAATCTACGTCGGACAGACGGAGAGAAAATTAAAAATACGACTTAATGAACATAAGTCCAGCATCAGAACCAAACAAGCCAAATCATCTGTCGCTCAGCATTTCATAGAAGCAGGTCACGGCATTAGTCAAATACGATATTGCGTTTTGGAAACAGTCACCAAACAAGAAGGCAAAGACAATCACATTGAACTGCTAAGGAGAGAGAACTATTGGATTTTCACACTGTCTAGCATGAAGCCACATGGTCTTAATAATCTTGTGGAATACATATGTTATCTGTAATACGCTGAGTTCAAGTTAACAGCTCCCAGAGTGCGAGGAGTGACTAGCTCTCCTACTCCATGGTTATACTTCATTTTGTTAGCTATGATGAGATCTAGCAATATTTATTTCATGCCATTTTTAAAATAATTTAATATACTATGTGACTATTTATCAGCTGATCCGAGACGATTCGGTACTGTTCAGTAAACTGTTTCTAGTTTGTTACATTTTAACATATTCATTTACATGCATGACATCACTTGCACTTCCCTTCGTTACTCTTATTGATTTTCCCTTCCCATTACACTCGTCGTATTTTCTCAGTTATACAAGAGCGTTACACAACAGACACCCTATACCTTTAACTAGGCGCTAAACGTTGCCTCGCAACCAGTTGGGTCTTAACCACATCCGGGGATTAGTCACGCCCAAACCCGGTCGAGAACATTCACATCCACGGTTAAACTTGTGCGTGCACGCCACGGTAAGCCGCGCTTGTCTTCTTGTTTTTCTTAAGATTTTCTTTTTCTTAAGATTAATCAGCATGCGCCTGAATCCACCTTTGTTTATACTTTCACCAGAGCACTTCGGGTTCATTGTAAATTATTTCACTACGGGCTTCTCGCTCTAAACAGCCATTTCTTAGCGTATATTACACGCCGCTCTGCAAAGTTTCACGGGGCAAAGCACCGATAGGAGCCACACTTTTTCCCCAATCGTTCATCAGCATGATTTTCGTTTTACGGAGTCTCGCATTTAACCAGTTTGTTTTAGCCATTCAGTACCCCTAGTACATCTATGTTTCTCTTTGTTGACAGAACATATATCCCCAGAAGAAGGCATGAACTAAATGCCGAAATGCATTGGGATGGCTTGAGTGCATTTTTCGAACTTGGATGTTACCATTGAATATATACTTGTGAACACAACTAGATGCATTAAGAATACATGATTAAAAATACGAGCATTACAAAAAATGAACTTTGTCGTTTACTTTACATGAATCACGAATGAAACCTTTGCATAAGGACATTTAAGGAGCCCGGAGGACATTTCTCAATTTTGAGAGTGCTACCCTATTGTATTTACCATGCCCCCAGCCAGAGGGCGATTCTCTGGAGCACCATATAGATTTGAAACTTTATTAAAAAGCTGTGCGTCTAGTAATAACCCTTTTATTCCTCATAGGAACACGGCCCTAAACCTAGGTTGCATGGCGTTATAGATGGGGCCCGTACTTTGCAGCAGCCAGCCGTAATTGTTTCACTCGATGCCATCATGGCTTTTGATACTGTAGAAAGGTCCTATTTGTGGGCCGTCCTGTCTAAATTTGGATTTGGCCCTGAATTTGTTAGCTGGGTGCCCTTGTTATATACTGAGCCGCTTGTTCAAATAGTCGTTAATAATCGGGTCTCGGCATACTTCTGTCTTGGTCGGGGTACTCAGCAGGGCTGCCCTCTCTCACCTCTTCTTTTCTCGTTGGCCTTGGAACCCCTGGCAGCTTGGTTGTGCTGGGAACCATCTATCCGGGGCATTCGGTGGTCCCCTGATTGGGAGGACCGCATTTCCTTGTATGCGGACGATATTCTGCTTTATCTAACATCTCCCCGGAAATCCCTCATTGTCGTGTGCGATGTCCTGGCTTCTTTCGGTAAGAACTCTGGGCTTTCCATCAATTGGGGGAAATCCCTGTTGTTTGTCCTAAGGGGGGAACCCCCAGTCCCTCCGCAAAACTGTCCCATTCAAATCAGTACAGATGGGTTCAAGTATTTGGGAATCTTAATCTCTCTTGACCCCGCAGTTTGGTATGCCCAGAATCTCCTTCCCCCTTTGCAGAGGCTTTGAGGTGATATCACCTATTGGAGAAAACTTCCACTCTCCCTGTTGGAGCGAGCGGTCCTTTTTAAAATGATGGCACTGCCTCGGTTCCTCTATGCCCTTCAAAACACCCTAGATGTAATGCCGGCCAGCTATTTCTGTGAGGTTGAAGGGTTGGAGCGTAGTCTTCTATGGGAGGGCGGACCCCATATCGCTTTCTCTAACTTAACGCTCCCCTGGTATGATGGAGGGTATTATTGGGCCTCACAGCTGGCCACGATCAATCATGGAATGTATGGCCCCATAGCTGATCGCGGCTATGCCATGGATAAATGGCTCCTTCCCGGAGACAGTTATAATAGAGCATTGTACTCAAAGCCAGCAAAGTTAGACTTGACGGGCCGACTAAGCACGCTGTCCGTATCTGGCATGACGCCACAAACTCTATGGGATGGAGGGACAAGTTGACTCTAGCTACCCCACTCTTCGATTTGGAGCGGCTGGGTAACCTCTGGATGACGAAAGGATTTGATCAATGGGACCTGATAGGGATCTCCACCATTAAAAACATATGGGGCAAGGGCAGGGTTAAGTCATCTGAGGAAATGCAGGCTGAATTTGAGCTGTCGAGTTTTGAATATTTCCGCTATGCACAAATTCGGCATTCGCTACAGGCGGCTCTGCCTGGGAACGCCGATCTTCCAGAGGCCTCACCTCTTGAGGATAGAATCTTGGATGGCCACCTCCCTGAGAAAAAAATCTCCTTGATCTATAAGAAGCTAATTAATCACAGGGCGGATCTACTTATGGAATTGAGGGAGAAGTGGGTGCGAGATGGGATAGAACTTGATGATGAGGACTGGCAATTGGTTGTGTCCTCTCCTAAGGTGGTTGCCATTCCTGCGATGCTACGGCTTGTTCAGTTAAAAATACTACACAGGGTTTATGTCACGGGCCCGTCTTGTTCACATGGGACTGTCTGATACTGGATTGTGTAGACGAAAGTGTGGTCTCGTGGGGACGTTCCTCCATATCATCTGGGAGTGTCAATATATTTCTGAGTACTGGCGTAAGATTCATAACAATATACATGACGTTCACATTTTGCACAATTACACATCATTTTGCATAATTACGCAAAAGCAAATTAAGTGAATGTTGCACATCCCTAATTATCAGCAAAATCAGAATTAAATACTTATTTAGGTTGATGGCCTCAGAGGTCTCAGTATATAGAATGAGACCCTGAGAGTATTGGAAAATGTGGTTGATTACCGTAAACTAGTATTTACATTACTACATCCTTTATGAATATTATTACTAAAAATGTATTTTTCAGTGGAGAACATCTTACTCAAACTGAAAGTGTGTTTTTCTACGTTTGTTGGAGAGAAGTGTGCAACTCTACTAAAAGTCATGGTGTTTCTGAGACTTTAAATCGTAGAAGTGTTACCTCACATTTAAGGGGACTTTTGCTTACTTCGTTCTAGCTGCAAAAGAGGGTCTGGGTACCATAAAGTGAATAACATGTTAGCCTCACTTCATCTGCAAAATGCATTGCTTAAAATGTTTGTAAATGGTTCATGTCTTAGACTTGCCAACTCACACGGGGCCACCTTGTGACGCATTTCGCATTTTTCCTTTCGCACGGTCGCACGGTGAGGAGCCGATACCACATGGCGGAAATGTAAACAAACTGAAAACCACTGTAAACAGTGGATTTCCAGCTCATTTCTGGAGGCTTTTAACTGCTGACTACTATTAAGGGGTGTGAAAACACCCCAGGACATCGGCACGCACCTCAGCAAGAATATTTATTTTGGAGGGTGGGGAGGGTGTTTGGGATTGGGAAGGCAGCAAACATGCCACTTAGGTAATTCACAGCATGAGACGCCACCCCTCCAAGGTCATGTCCCCTCCTCACATGGTGAAAATGTTGTTTTAGTTGGCGGCTTTGATGTCTGGAAACTCTACAAAAGTGTTTGCCTTTATTTACAGGAAATCTGTTGCGGCTATAGAGTGCTTTGTCCTTATTGGGAGGGAGGAGGGGGCAAGCCACACCGACAACCATTTGTGTGTGTAAAAGGCCGCTTTATTGAAACAGATGCATATCACAATTTTATTTAACTGGCACTTTGCCTTACAAAACTAAAACCTCTCTAAACATAAATTTACCTGACCCCTTGTCTTTCCTCCCCCCACCCCTACTATTCCCACATCATAAACCCCCCACCCTGCAACATACAATGCATAAATTACAATAACAATAACTATTACACAATCTAATAACATATCATTTGAAACTCTTACCCTTCCATGAGCTGCAGTCTTACCTGCCTTCCTGCAACTGTAACTAACGAACCTCAACATATCATTTAAAACTCCTACCCTCCCATGACCTGCAGTCCTACCTGCCTTCCTGCAACTGTAACTAACGAACCTCTAATGTAAACTTCCAACCTGCTTAATCTTTCCCGCTCCTGTTCACAAAGTCCCCAAACTTAACCATAAACTACCAAACTCCAGCCAAACTTGGCCCACTTCAAAAACAACCCCGGCAGCACCTGCTTCAAGCGACAACTCCACACAGTGTAGACCTCTATGCACCTGTTCCAACAAGGCCACTGCCAGAAAAAACCTACCCTAAAAAACCTCCCACAAAAATTGATAAAGCCCAGGGTGGGAGGGCGGGGACAAAATTCTCCTAAGCCTACTGCGCTCCCAGCCACCAGGTCACCGGAACCTAAAATGGTGGCTGGGCAAGCGCTTCAAACATCTAAATAGCCTTGGGCTATCTTTACACAGTGCTCGGCTGCCCCCCAGCCCCCCCCTGTGAATACAGCTGAAAGGGAATGTGATTTCAGGGGTGTAACACAGGCCCCTGAAGCCCCTCTAGCATGGGGGCCCCCAAACCTCCAGGAGACCACAACCCTTCCAGGGGTCCCACATTCAGTTGAAGGCCTATGAATATCATAGACTCCGAAGACTATAGGACACATGGACCACTTATCACATTGTGCCGGGGGCCTCATCTTTTTGTGCTATGCCACTGTGTGCATACTGTGTCTAGAAAGTATTTTGGACTAGGTTTTCCCAATTTTTTAATTACGCAGGCAAAATCTCACAAAGTTTGCATATGTTTCTTTCCAATATGTTTTTCCATTTTGCAGTCCCGCTATTTTAAGTAATTTTGGCCTGTGAGGAAGAGGTTCAAGCAGAAAATATTTCACTGTAAATGTAAAACTGTGGGGAAAAGACGTTGTATGATCAAAACAGTCTCCTGCTGGATTCTTGCTTGATTTTTGTTCACTAGGTATGCTGTTGCATTAATTTTTCTGTTGGATTCCAGCCAAATTTTATGTAAGACTTAGGGCCTGATTTGGATCTCGGTGTAGGGGTTACTCCATCACAACAGTGACGGATAGGCCATCTGCCGAAACATAAATCTTATAGGATATAATGGAATTTATATTTCGGCAGGTAGGATATCCGTCACAGTTGTGATGGAGTAACCTGTCCACCGTGGCCTAAATCAAGCCCGTGATTTTGAGTAATTTTCTCTCAAATGGTGTGCATTTTAAAATTTTACCTACCACCATTTTGGCCAGAGTTTGGGTCAAAGATGTGGGGTGCAAGGTGGTTATTTCCGTGTTGAACACTGTGCTTCGTTTGGAGTTTTGAGATTACTGTTTAAGGGTGATGGGACATTGTAATATCTGAATTCTGCATGCTCTAGAGTATTACTAATGACATATTCATGCCTTTATACCGACTATTTTAATCATTTAACGGCAGCCGCTTTAAACAGTGCCCCAAGCTCACTCACTGCCCTCCACTCCTACCCCCTCCTACACCAAAACTGACTTTTTCCAAGGCATTCATAGACGATCAAGGTGTATTTTGTGTTCCATTCGCTGCTAACCTAGAAACTGTTTAGGAAAAGTGTCAGACCTTTTCTTCAAGTCCTGGGAGATGGAATATATTCGACAATACTTTGTTGATGGTGTTATTTCTTCTCCCAGCCATATATCCCTTGCCCTCGTTCCATACTGAGACTGTCTCAGTATCCTTGGCATTCCAGTGGTAGCTGTGACAGAGTAGTCAAGGCCAAGAAGTCAAGGCCTGCTCTAAAAGGTGATTGAAGCAGACATACTAAATAACAAGAAATACGCCATAAAAACTGCAATATATGGCACAGAATACAATGGTATGTACGAAAATGTAAGAGAACATGAACATGGCCCCAATGGGGCCAGACCCTTGCCAATGGAACTCTAAGGGGTCTTTTTAATAGGCATCTGAAGTGGCTGGGTTAAGGAAGACTGATGCTTTACATAGAGATCAGAAGGCAATGGGGTGTTGCACTGTACGTTTAAGGGGTAGCCTAGATTATCCTAACTTTCTGTTGTCTCTCTTTGTTCAAAGTTGCTGGGTGGGCTTTGGCTCCCGCCCGGGAGCACAGATATAGATTCTTGTTAGGTGCCCAAGTTGGTACGTCATAAGGTAGGAGAAAGATGCATTTTCACAGGGCATTCAAATAAATGTTGCTGCAATGCAAAATTTCTCAGTGGGGCAGAGTCTTCCTTAGCAGGTTCTATGTGGTGGGTTTACCCAAAATGTTCAGAGGTCAAAACCTTTAAAATGGATAGTTGGCGGTCGAACATTGGGTATTTTCATGTGCTCAGTGTGGTTTAGTGGCCTCAGATGGTTGTTTAGAAGTGATGGGGCTTAACAGGAAAACTTAGAAGCTTGCTATCTTGGAACCACCAGTCATGGCTGAAATATTCTTTTTATTTCGGGGGGTGGGGGCTACGAGCATGTAGCTTCTTTGGGGCTTGGTGGCAGTTCTCCAGAGTCAAATGAACTTGGAGCAATCATAAGAGGCCTGAGGTGTTCCGATTTCCTGGGACCAGTTAGCCTCAATGTGTGTCCAAACACCTTTGCAGCACATCAAGATGGGGATGGACTAGAGGTTTCAGTCTAGGAGGTAGGGCGGTTGTGAAAAGAGATGGGAGAACTTACATAGCATTGCACAGTACTGTGGAAATCAATGTGAGGAATACACTTGTCGTAGGAACTTCAAAGCTAGAGTTTAATACTCGTTATAAAGAGATTTGTCCATGAATGTCAATTCACCAAAATACTAGGTCTAGCCAAAATTACATCACAGTCTCAATGACACATGTCTTTTCCAGTTTCTTAAGTACTCTTTCTACCAACTGACGTGTGGAAGGGAATCCACCTGTGTTGCAGCACCTCTGGCTGCATCATAGAGTTCACATGCAGTTTTTGTGTTTTTGAGGCACTTAAGTCCATGGAACAATATGATCATGCAGCCAGTCTTTTCTCACACTGATGGAAACGCAGTGCAAATTGGATTAGCTGCAGTTTCCCCAGCAGTTATGCAGCAGAGGTGCATGTCTGAGCTCATCTACACCATGAAGTTGGGATTTCTTGGTCATTGTGTCATATCATGTATTCAGAGACCCCCTTTCCTGGGGCGGTACTTGGCCTATGTGGGTGAAGAGCCTAGTGAGGTCTATCAGCAGAGTATTAGATGTTAACCTTCTGAATTGGGCCAGTCAATTATATTCACAGTCACTCCCAGAATATTCAAGTCTGTGATGGTTTGCCCTTGGATGAACACCAGGCACTTTTTGTTTGTGAGCCAGTGTGTGTTGTGTTGCTTTTCTGGTCCATGCACATAACACAAAAACTCCTGCCCTCTCGTTTTTGAACACCCTTAGATAGTGATTTTCTTTTCCACAGTCTGTGATTTTTCAACATTTAGCCAGGAAATCATCTGGTATGAGAGGGCAACTCCAACCTAGACTCCTTACCTACTAGTTCTGTTCTTTTGGTGCGAGTCTGTGGGTGTTGTTCCAAAGCATGATAGTGTCTGTTCCCTCTGCCTGATCTGCTTTTTTAATAACCAACTTTATTATGTTTTATTTAGCAAATACATTAATCATCATAAATAGGAGTAGCAGTGTATTGAGATTTCCAGTTCTCGAGGCACAAGACTGGCCTCCCTCCAGTCATCCTCGTCAAGATCGCTCACCCAGTTTACCCATTTTTGTCTGAGCAGATCAAAGATGTCAGGGGCATGAATGATCATGGATTGATAAATCATTGAGATAGCTCCCTTCTCCAGGCACCCCACGAAAATCCTGGCCTTGATTGGACTGTATTCAGGGAGCAAAGGGTTTTTGGGGATGTGTGATCGCACAGCATGCCACAATTGAAGAAAGCGGAAGAACTGTGTATTAGATAGTTGGCATTGATCTTTTAAGTTTTGAAAGGACATCAAATTCTCCCCACTATAAACGTCCCCTAAATATGTGATGCCAATGCGGTCCCACTAGGTGTGGCCCCTGCAACAGAGAAGTCATCCCAGTCTGGTGGTGGTCCCACCGTATAAGACGCAAAGCTGCCTTCCAGCAAAGAAACAATATTCTGGTGCATGACATTAACATCAGGGGAAATCGTGTCCCTTAA
Organism: Lissotriton vulgaris; assembly: GCF_964263255.1. Classification (NCBI taxonomy): domain Eukaryota; kingdom Metazoa; phylum Chordata; class Amphibia; order Caudata; family Salamandridae; genus Lissotriton; species Lissotriton vulgaris. The sequence continues at coordinate 1,378,496,299 of NC_141695.1, forward strand.
AGAAGGCTGAAAAGTCCCTCGGAACCCAGTAGGCGAAGCTCCAGACTGTAGGCAGGATCGTCCAAACACCGAGTGTATCAGTCATTGATGGGTACCAGTTGTGCTGCAAGGTAAAATATGTAGACTTTGGACAGCCCGATGCCTCCGTCGAAGGGTGATTTGCACACAGACTGGAAGGCCGCTGTGGAACATTTGCCTGCCCATAAAAAAGTCTTAAGTTTAGAGGTCAAGGGATGAAACCACTTACAGGGGATAGGATGGGGAAAGTTTGCTAGGAGAAATAGGTTACAGGGAAGACAAAGCATCTTCAAGGGCGCAATGCACCCCATGGGGTTGAGGTGTACACTGTTCCAGCGACGAATGTCACAATCAAGAACCCGGGCTCAGCATTGAAAGTTGAGGATCCATGCTGGGTCCAGAAGAAGGGACATGTGAATCCCCAAGTATTTAAAGGAATTCTGCAGAAGAGGGATATCAGGCCACAAATAGTGGGACGGGTATGCTCAGACGTGAGTCCCGTGCTCTCCATGCCACTGGAATCAAGCTATCCTGGCTGATGACATCTGATAGCCAGAAACCGGTCCTAGGATGCTTGATTACAGTCCAGGGAAGACATGGCTTAGCAGTTCAAGCTGGACTGTTGCCATGAGGCACAGGGTCAAGGCTGATTTGTATATGGCCATGTCTGAACTTCGGGTGGCGTGGTGAGCAAAATAACGATGGATTAAACCCAGATCTGTGATTGGGGTGAATGTTTTGCCATTGTGCAACATTCCGTCCATCAATTGTTGTTTTTGCATTTGTCATCCCGAGTGGTACGGGTATGCTCACACGTGAGTCCTGTGCTCTCCATGCCACTGGAATCAAGCTATCCTGGCTGATGACGGCTGATAGCCAGAAACCGGTCCTAGGATGCTTGATTCCGGTCCAGGGAAGACATGGCTTGGCAGTTCAGGCGGACTGTTGCCATGGGGCACAGGGTCAAGGCTGATTTGCATATGGCCATGTCTGAACTGGGGTGGCATGTTGAGCATAATAACGATGGATTAAACCCACATCTGTGACTGGGGGTGAATGTTTTGCCATTGTGCAACATTCCGTCCATCAATTGTTGTTTTTGCATTTGTCACCCCGAGTGGGACGGGTATGCTCCGACGTGAGTCCTGTGCTCTCCATACCACTGAATCAAGCTATCCTGGTTGATGACGGCTGATAGCCAGAAACCGGTCCTAGGATGCTTGATTCCGGCCCAGGGAAGACATGGCTTGGCAGTTCGGGCTGGACTGTTGCCATGAGGCACAGGGTCAAGGCTGATTGGCATATGGCCATGTCTGAACTGGGGTGGCGTGGTGAGCAAAATAACGATGGATAAAACCCATATATGTGACTGGGGGTGAATGTTTTGCCATTGTGCAACATTCTGTCCATCAATTGATGTTTTTGCATTTGTCACCCCGAGTGGGACGGGTATGCTCAGACGTGAGTCCCGTGCTCTCCATGCCACTGGAATCAAGCTATCCTGGCTGATGACGACTGATAACCAGAAACCGGTCCTAGGATGCTTGATTCCGGTCTAGGGAAGACATGGCTTAGCAGTTCGGGCTGGACTGTTGCCATGAGGCACAGGGTCAAGGCTGATTTGCATATGGCCATGTCTGAACTGGGGTGGCGTGGTGAGCAAAATAACGATGGATTAAACCCAGATCTGTGACTGGGGGTGAATGTTTTGCCATTGTGCAACATCCCGTCCATCAATTGTTGTTTTTGCATTTGTCACCCCGAGTGGGACGGGTATGCTCAGACGTGAGTCCCGTGCTCTCCATGCCACTGGAATCAAGCTATCCTGGCTGATGACTACTGATAGCCAGAAACCGGTCCTAGGATGCTTGATTCCAGTCCAGGGAAGACATGGCTTGGCAGTTCGGGCTGGACTGTTGACATGAGGCACAGGGTCAAGGCTGATTTGCATATGGCCATGTCTGAACTGGGGTGGTGTGGTGAGCAAAATAACGATGGATTAAACCCACATCTGTGACTGGGGGTGAATGTTTTGCCATTGTGCAACATTCCATCCATCAATTGTTGTTTTTGCACAAATACTGCCCCCCATCATCACCTCTCACCTCCCCCAAGTTAGATTTCCTCATTTTGATTTGGAGGCCTGAGACTTCGCCCTAAAGATGCAGGATCTCAAAGTATTGGGGTCCTGAAGTCTGAGGATCACTGAGGAACAGAAGAATATTGTCAGCATATAATGCTATGTGGTGCTCAAATCGATCCCCTATGTCCAACAACATATCTGTGCGTCACAGCACAGGAGGAGCGCTAGGGGCTCTAACGCAAGAGCGAATAGTGAAGAGGAATGAGGGCAGCCCTGGCACATACCAAGTTGGATGGGGAAGGGTGGGGGGACAGGATAATGTTCACCCCGACCAGGGCTGTAGGGTCACTATCATCTTGCGGAATGCAGCATCCAAGCCCACCCGTAGGAGGACCACATTCAGGAAGTCCCATGAAACTGTGTCAAGGCTTTGGAAAAATCTATCAGAAGGAGGGTTTGCATCTTGGAGAGAGCCACCTGTACTCTGCGTATGGAGTGGTGGGTGCTCCTACTCGGCATAAACCCACATTGGTCCTGGTAGATGAGGTGTGAAAGAGCATGGATCAGTCAGGTCGCCTAGGCCTTAGCATAAATCTTAATGTCTGAATTGATGAGTGAGAAAGAGTATTGGTCTGGTGGAGGGCCTTCCTTTGGAAGAACCATGATAGTGGAAATCAATCTGGGTCCGGTGGAAATGACCCCTGTGGTAGTACAGCAGTGTAAAAATGTAACAGAGGAGGGGTTAAGATGTCACGGAACCTCTTGTAGTACTCGATGGGATAACCATCAGGGTCCGCGGTTTTCCCTGATTGAAGGTCTGTTGTAGCTGAATCTATCTCCTCTGAGGTCAGGGCTTGTCTAATTTCAAGGATAAAGTAGTTGGGACAGAGGGCATTGGGATGTTCCGGAGGATGGGATTCTTTATCTCCATCAATGGTGCTGGGCACCGGTTGTAGAGAGTTTTTTAAAATGTTGCAAAGGTCTGTGCCTGAAGGAAACTGGTTGAGTCAGCCCAGGAGTACAAACATGCCCAACGAGTGCAGCGGCCTGGTCCGACTGTTCTTTAATTGCAAGAGTTGAAAATGTGTCTTTATTTTGGGTTGTCCTGTCTTGAATTTGCTCAAGGCCAAGGCCCAGGCCCAAAATTATTTTTGTTCATTGAATTTTAGAACCAACATACAGCAAGTGCGTTACCCCCAGGACTCAACAATGTGATAATTACATTATATTATATGTTTTTACCCCATTCCATCTTTGATGTGATTCCCATCCAGGTAGTTGCACAGTAAGGATCCCAATACATCCTGTGTTACAGACACCTTTAGGAATTAATCCTCTTCCCCATCCTGTTACAGTCATGAATATTGCAAACAGATAGAGATTAACGTTTGAGTTGGAATGCATTGGGAGTTGTATCCTAATCATCAGAAGCCATTGTCAGGAAGCTCATTATCCTGTCCCAATACTGTTTCCCCCCGGGGGTCTCCTTGTCTGGGTTGTATGATAGAACCACGCATGCCTAAACCACGCATGCCTTAACATCACAGTCTGAACAATGACTGCGTTGTTTCCATGCATTCTTTTAGTACCCAAGTCGTTACAACGACTTGCTTTACGGAAGTGCAGAACTTTGGAATAGTATAATTTACTGTTCCAACTCCATTTTGTGTTTCACTATGGAAGATGTTGGACTTAGAATCCAACACCTGTCCAACACTTCGCTCCCAAAAGCAAGTCGTTGTAACGAATTGCGTGCTAGAGGAACGTGTAGTAAAGATTAAGTCATTGTTCAGAAGAGTTGTAAAGGTCCTGTGTGGTTCAGACTGTATGGTAAATTATGTTTCACCCTTGTCGGCCATCCCCACAGGCCCCACACCATTGACTCAAGGTAGCTTTTAGCTTGCTGTGCTAAATACATGTAGAATGGACTCCAGATGTCCTTCGGTCCAGACCAGATATGCATTAAAGACCAGTATTCATCCAGTTGTTCTTGGCAGAGGTTCCTCCCCAATGCATAGCTTGCTAGTTTACGTTTGACTAGAAGGAGCTCTAATGCAGTACGTTTGCGCCCACCTGGCAGTACCTCTTTTATATATCCTAATAGTGCAACCAGCAGCAGCACTGAACACTGTTTATCTCTCTACATGTGGTGCGCACGCGGTAGCATAAGAGCACATCAAGAGGTGTGCAGTTCATAGCGTCTTGGATTTTGTGGAGGGTATTAAAATTCCCCCAGGGTAAATATCCCCCAGTCTATGCAGATCCATATGTCTGAGCAGGTGGTGGGCCTATATGTCTGCAGAGAAGCCAGCATGGGGTTTTGTGCCTTCCGGGTATCTTATTAGTATATAAGCAAGACAGTTTAACTCAGCGTCTTGTCCCCTCCCTCCCCCCTACCCCATTAAGTAGATGCTACAGTATCGATTTCATAGAGTTCCAACATTTTCTGCAGTTTGGCACCTGCTTTTCAGCTGGCCCTTTCACATGTATGGGGTAATCTGCATCGGAAACACTTCGAAGTCAGGGTTCAGTAGATGGGCAATGTGCTCAGTGTATTGACGGAGTTCTTGTAATCATTGTCAGTGCTCATGTTGGGGAGACTGATAGTGATCTAAGGGGGCCAGGTTGCCAGAGCTTACCGCCAGCAAAGCAAAAAAGATGACGACTAGGCCCTCATTTTATGCCCTCATTGCTTGAATCGCCATAGAAACCCTGACGCTGGTTAAAAAAACACAAGAGTTGCAGGCTTGGGGACCGGGACTAACCATACATTTGTTCTGCTTTTTGTCCACTCATCTGCTGCTTCAGGACCACTTGACCCTAGGTGTGAGCATTCCTTCTCAATGGCATTTCTAAAGTTGACAGTGGTGTTTACCAAAAGGCCTTTCTTGCTGTGCCTTCTCTCTCCCAGTCACAATGTACACACATGTTCCCTGCTGTTGTACCTGTGGGCCTCTAGGATGCATCGTCTATGGCTGTGGGATGTCTCAGGTCGCTCTCGAGCCTGTGCACGCGTGCACTCGAGAGCAGCTTGGGGCCTTGCGTACCCTTTGAGGATTGTTCTTGTTCAAGGCTTTATTTGTGTGCAGTGCGTTTTGTTTTTCACGCGCCTACTAATTATGTGAGGTTTAGATTTGGAATATGGATCTTTCCTGATGTCGCAAGCGCACCAGTTAAGTCAGTTTACCCTTACTGTCCGAGGTGTTGGTCGTTATCTTATTACTAAATAAAAGATTTATCACTTACCCTGATATCACTCGCTTTTCTTGGTGAGCCCAACAGACTTATAAACACCTGTGCAGCTCATATTAAAGTGTGGAGGGCTGTGATAAGCAAACCCCATCAGGCCACTGGAGGTTTCAAGCCCTGCCCTGCCTGAAGGTCGTACCCCGCTGACTTGAGCATGAGGTGACAGTGGGAGAGGCAGTCAGTGAGGATGAAGCAGAGGCTGGGAGGCCCGAAAGGATTAAGTGACGGACAACGAGCAGACAGAGGAGGAGGCCAAGGAGTTAGGCAAGAAAGATCAAGAGGAGATAGCAGATATAAACCAGGGGACCATAACCAGGTGACCTAGGATACAATAGTTAGGACCAAAAAGGACGGGGATAACCAGGAAGGCCATGTGAAAGATGACAACCACCAGGAGGACAAGGACCACTAGACCAGCAGAAGGACCAGGAAAACAGGTACCACCAGGAGAACTATGGCAAGAGGTCTAAGCCTAGGGCTAAGAGAATGAAGAGGAGAAAGAAGGAAACGTAGCAGTATGAAGAACATGTGTACTAGGAGGATCAGGAACACCAGATGAACCAGAAAAAACACTCTTACCAGGAGGAGCATATGGGCAGACACCAAAGGACCAGAAGAACTAAGTGACCCAGTACCAAAAAGACTAGGAGAGTGACATTTAGGAGACCCAGGGCCGGAAAGTCCAGTTAGAGGACCAGGAATACCAGAAGAAAAAGGAGTAGAAGGAACATGATGAGCTCAACCTGAAGGGACAGGGTCACGAGTAGGAGGACTAGGAAGACCATGACCGTGAGGAGGACTAAGACCAACATTTAGGGTCTTGATAACCAGAAGAGCAAGGAAGACGCTAATGTAAGCCATGAGATTGAAAAGGAGGACAACGGAAAGTGGAGGAAGAGGATCAGGACCAGCAGGAAAACATAAGAGCCCTAGGACCACCTCGAGGACCAAGCCCAGGAGAACAACAATCAGATGGAGCTAGACCAGAAGGATCAAGAAAGAAATTTACAAGGACCAGGAAGATGAGGGGGCAAGGAAAACCATCAAGGGGTGATGGAACACAAAAAGAAAGAGAGGGAAATAATTAGTAGGGCCAGGACAGCCAAGGAACAATCACCATGAAAGGTGGAACAGGATCAACATAAGCATGATCGGAAGGACAGGACCAGCAGAACAAAGAGGAGGACAGGACGAGTTGGAAGAGGAGGTGATGTGGTCTGATAGCTTTAGCTGATACCTGGAGAACCAGGTTCGAATCTTGGCCTTAGCACTAGACTCAAGATTGTGTGATTCTGGTGAATCACTTAATCTCCCTGTGCCTAAATGTGTGTAAAATGTGTTTGCATAATCCCCTCTTACTGTTGATGACGCTGGGATTCACATACAGATTTTTACTTACCAATCCTTAGAATCCCTGGCCGATTGAATCTCTTTAGTCTGGAAAGAAGTGTAAAGGGAAGTTCTCTATTTTCACACTTATGACAATTTCCCAAAGACCAAATACATCTCAATCCAAAGGACCCCTGACTACGAAGTAAAGGTTAAAGATTTATTACAAAGCCAAAACCAACTGAACATACAAACACCTCAGCAAGAGGTTCAAGAAATAAACTGGCACTAATACAAACATAATACTACGCAGGAGTCTCAGACGACTCAGAATAAACAGCAACGTAAGTTCAAGAAGCATTAGGCAAGCAATAACAGTTCCCACTGGAAGTCTCGACTGCATCTGCTCAAAAGGGAAAGTAAAGGTTAGTCTATCCCTACACTAACTCTAAGGTGACATCCCTACTTAGCTATCTCACCTTTCCACCAAATGTTGCAGTTTTGCATACCAGTACGCTCCCTCCGTGCTCACTCCTACCAACCTAACTCCAAAAACAATGGATTATTCTACCTAACGAGCTACATGGCCTTGTACCTGCAAGAGAAATGCATGAGAAACAATCCTGTACACGCTCTAAATTACATTTCGAAATTCAACTGCGAAGAGGAGCCTTTTCCAAAGAAAAACATTCAACCCTGCCTTTCTGGTTATGCTAAGAAAAATACAGTTAGGCCTCTGCTGGCAATTTCATGTATAGGCCCTTGCACATTTAAACGCAATTTTAAAACTACAACATAAGCATTACATTTAAACCATTCTAATACATTATTTCACTACATTATTCCTTCTCATATTAGCATCAGACGTTTCTTTAATAGGCAACCTATACGTGCAACTTTTATTATGGCACGTTCAATCTTATGCAACATTTGAAACACAAAGCAATAATTTTTACGTTATTTAAGGCATATTCTCAAACATGGCACTACGTTAGTCTTCAAATGATATAAGCACACAACTAAATATTGCACTGATCCCCGGCCTAGTACTACATTATAAAGTCACACAATAACATGGCCCTCTAAATATGTGGGTGCTGACTACTTGGGATTATGGTGCACCCCTACAATTTTTCAGAATAACATGGCGCTCTATCAGTCCCCCTTTTTGATGACCTGTGTCATCACAAACTACACCATCCTTGGGGAAAGAACCGACCTAAACAGCACTTGTTGCCACTCTTCCTCTCTTGAGCATTTCCATATTTTTCACATTCTGGTATTGACTGTCCTGCAGCCTCTCCATTCATCTCTCTTGCACTCTCAGCGATCTCTCCAATCTGCTTGACTTGTACCACTTGTAAGCTCTTATCAAACACCACAATCCAATCACACAACTATGATAAGGGGTTTCAACACATAACCAAGGAACCCTTTTCCAAGGTGCGCAAGCCAGCTCCCCACTTTGCCAAATCCTTTTCCGACTTTTTCCCACACAGTTTCTTCAGTCAAATCCTCAATCTATTAGTGAATGGCAGTGATGTTACTTATATATTTTTCCAGAACTTCGTTGTTGTCTGGTATATAAGTAGAGCACTCCTGAACCTTCAAAAGTTTACAGACGCCTACCTCTTTTGCCAGAAGGACGTCTAAAGCAAGACAATTTTGCAAAACCATCGTCCTTATCGATAAAATCTCTCCTTCAGCCAACACCAATGATTTAGCTGTACTCATTGACAATTCGTCTACAACAGTCGCCAACCTTCTAATCTTCACATCATTCAAAATCACTCCTAAAATTGGTATCATTGCTCCAAAAATATCTCCAACCACAGCTGCTGCACTTTCACCTCGTGTCACTCTTACATGTTGTCCTCCTTCTAGGAGCTCAAAATTTTCTGTATGATAAATCTTGGGGAAAATTATTGCTAGATAACACGTACCATACCATTTCTCAGGCAATCACACATACGCATTCCTCCCACAAACAAAGTACACTGTTGGAATTATCTGCACTACACTTTGCAGGAAGTCCTTTGCAAAATACTCTAATGTAAAAGTATGCTCATATGTGGTATGTCCCACATACACATTCTCGTAATATGTCTGTGGACGACTTATGCACAACTTCCCCTTCTGCACTTCATCTAGAGCTATCGGACCATAACTTCCCTTTGACTTGTGCAACTTCTCCTCATCTGTCCAGTCTACTCTACCTTGTCCTGAGTCTCGCAACTGCTTTTGTTTCCTGTATCTATCTTCTACTTGATCTATAAATTTATTTTCTGTAGCTGACAACAGGCACGTCAGATTATGCGATGAGCATAAGCTGTATCCAACTCCTGAGTCGGAATGAAATACGTTCTGAGTCTATCTTCTGATTTGTAATAATCATACTTATTCAAATGCTTATAAGATGGCACTTCAGGAAGAACTGCATCATAATTTGAAAAGAAATACTCAAAATGATTTCGTCCATAGAAAATGCTAAGCAGCAAACTGCATGAAATACCACATGTTAATGGAAGATGATGGTATATGATACCCTCATCCACTGAAGCTGGCAACTGCATACACACATAACAATCTTTAGCATCCATTGCATCAATATACTCTTACAACAACTTTGTATACGCATTAAGCTTAAAGTTACCTCTAGACAGATCTGCATGTAACCTACGACTCTGTTCTACTAGAAAAGCTCATTCGTTTTCTACCTTGACCTCTTCTTTGCTAGGTGTAGTAGGTGTAGGGGTTCCCTCTACCTCTACTGCCTGCTCATGGGGTGCTAAATACAAAACTACAACTACTAGAATTATGAAGAGTATCACTCCTCCTACAAGTGTGCCTACTATGCCTACTATGCACCTAGCCCTACGGTTTGGGTTTCTAGACTCCATGGTCTCTGGAATATTTTCAGCTTCTTGGTTCAGCAATAAATGCTCAAAAGTCTCTTTTCTCTTTCTTCAGATGCTTGTGAACCAACTCGAACTGCACCTCGGAAAGCTGGAAGTCCCCTTTTTGTTTTAGTTCCTTATTTAGAGCAAGCAAAAGACAACCTTAACCCTTCTCTGTCCTCTGTGGAAAGCCCCTAAATTTCTTCTTCTTCCACTCGGACCTATCAATCAGGACATTTGTTAGGTGCGCTACATACCCGTGAGGGTCTCAAGGCGCTGGGGGTGAGGGGTGCTGCTACTGGTTGAAGAGCCAGGTCTTGAGAAGTCGTTTGAAGGCCAGGAGATCTTGGGTCTGCCGTAGGTTGGTGGGAAGGATCTGCTGTCGGCAGTTGTTCTTCGGATGCGCGGCACTGTGGCGAGGGCTAGGCTGGCGGAGCGGAGCTTGCTGGTTGGGTGTGTAGAAGCTGAGTCGTTTGTTGAGGTACGCTGGGCCGGCATTGTGGAGGGCCTTGTGTGCATGGATAAGGGGCTTGAAGGTTATCCTCTTGTTGACGGGGAGCCAGTGTAGGTCTCTCAGGTGGGGTGTGATGTGGCTGCGGCGAGGGATGTCGAGGAATAGTCGTGCCAAGGTGTTCTGGATGCATTGCAGCCATCTCAGGAGTATGTTTGATGTTCCTGCGTAGAGGGCATTTCCGTAGTCCAGTCTACTGGAGACGAGGGCCTGGGTTACTGTTCTTCTCTTTTCGGTGGGGATCCACTTGAAGATCCTGCGGAGCATTCATAGGCTGTTGAAGCAGGATGAGGAGACAGCGTTGACCTGTTTGGTCATGGAGAGGGTGGAGTCGAGGATGACCCCCAGGTTGCGTGAGTGGTCAGTGGGTGTTGGGTCTGTTCCCAGTGATGTTGGCCACCAGGAGCCGTCCCAGGCTGAAGGGGTGGAGCAGAGGATTAGGACCTCAGTCTTGTCCGAGTTCAACTTCAGTCGGCTGTTCCTCATCCATTCGGCGACGGTCTTCATTCCTTCCTGGAGGTTGGTTTTGGCGGTGTGAGGGTCTTTGGTGAGGGAGATGATCAGCTGGGTGTCGTCGGTGTAGGAGATGATGTTGAGGTCATGCTGATGGGCGGCGTAGGCGAGGGGTGCCATGTATATGTTGAACAGCATTGGGCTGAGGGAGGAGCCCTGGGGTATGCCACAGATGATCTCAGTGGCGGTGGAGCTGAAGGGGGGGAGGCAGACGCTCTTTGATCTGCCGGAGAGGAAGGATATGGTCCATTCCATTGGATCCAAGCATCATGTAGGCGTGTTCATAGTGTCTGGTGGCAGACCGCGTCGAAGGCGGCTGACAAGCCCAGGAGTATGAGGGCTGCTGTTTCTCCGTTGTCAGGCAGGGTCCTGATGTCGTCGGTGGCGGCGATGAGGGCGGTTTCGGTGCTGTGGTTGCTGCCGAAACCGGACTGGGATGGGTCCAGGATGTTGTTGTTCTCAAGGTAGCAGGTCAGTTGCTTGTTGACGATTTTCTCGGTGACCTTCGCCGGGAATGGGAGCAGGGAGATGGGACGGAAGTTCTTGAGGTCCTTGGGGTCCGCCTTGGGTTTCTTGAGTAAGGCGTTGATCTTGGCGTGCTTCCAGCTCTCTGGGAAGGTTGCTGTCTCAAAGGATGTGTTCATGACTTTCCGGAGATGGGGTGCGATGATTGTGCTGGCTTTGTTGAAGACGTGGTGGGGGCATGGGTGAGACGGGGATCCAGAGTGGACGGAGTTGATGACTTTGATGGTTTCATCGTCGTTGATGTTGGACCATGCGATCAGGCTGCAGGTGGTCATGGCGTTGAAGCTGTTGTGGATGTCTGAGATCTTGCGGTGGAAGTAGGTGGCCAGTGAGTCGCACAGGTCCTGCAAAGGGGGGATGTCGTTGGTGTTGGAGCTGGGGTTGGAGAGTTCCTTCACAATGCTGAAGATCTCTTTGCTGTTGTGTGCGGTCCTTGAATGCGGTCCTCTTGGCGGTTCTGATGAGCTGATGGTGTCGGTGGGTGGTGTTCTTAAGGGCCGTGTAGTTGTCTGCTGACCGTGCGCGGAGCAGGTTCTTCTCCAGTTTCCAGCAAGTATTCTTGGAGTCCTGGAGGTCTTCAGTGAACCAGGTGGCTTTCTTGCTGGTGTGGCAGTTGGGGGGTGTCTTGAGCGGGGCGAGGGTGTTGGCACAGTCGTTGATCCACTTTCGGAGGTTGAAGGCGGCAGTGTCGGGTTCGGTGGTGTCGGCTGGTGGGCTCTGGGCGAGGCGGTAGCTAGCTGCTCTTCGGTGACTTTTCCCCAGCAGTGACGAGGCATCTGTTGGGTGCGGCGATGTGCGGTGGGCTTCCTGAAGGTGAAATGGATGCAGCAGTGGTCAGTCCAGTGGGGTTTGGTGGTGTGGTTGAAGGAGATGTGGGGGCTAGCGGAGAAGATGAGGTCTAGCGTGTGACCGGCGGTGTGGGTGGGTGTTGTCACAAGCTGTCTAAGTCCGAGGTTGGCGAGGTTATCGATCAGGGTGGTGGAGTTGACGTTGTTGTTGTTCTCGAGGTGGAAGTTCAGGTCCCCAAGGAGGATGTACTCTGTGGAAGTGAGGGCGTGGGTGCTGATAAGGTCGGTGATGGAGTCGCTGAACTGTGATCTGGGTCCAGGGGGTCTGTAGATGAGAGTTCCACTGAGGGTGGTGTTGGGGTCGGTGTGAATCTGGAAGTGCAGGTGTTCGGCGGTGCTGAGGGTGTCACCAGAGCTGGTCGAGACGCTGAGGGTGTTCTTGTGGACGATTGCAATTCCACCTTCTGTTCTGTTGGTGCGGTCTCTGTGGGCGATCTTGTAGCCTTCTGGGAAGGCTATGGCGATATCAGGTGCTGAGGCGGGGGTCAGCCAGGTCTCTGTCAGGAAGACGACATCTGGGGCGGTTGAGTTGAGGAGGTCCCAGATTTCGCCGGCGTGTTTGGGGGCGGAGGGGGTGTTGAGGAGGAAGCACCTCAGGTGGTTGGGTTCGTTGGTTGGTGGTTTCACGGGTCGGATACTGGTGAAGCTGCAGTTCCGGCAGGTGAAGGGCCCTTGGGTGCGCTTTGGGGTGGCCCGGTAAAGGTGTGTTCTCATCCGGGGTTGAGTCAATGTCAATGTCAATGTCAAATGCTTTTATATATCGCACTTATCACCAAAAAAGGTCTCAAGGCGCTGCGTGGAGGGTGCTGGCGTCGTAGTGTAGTCGGGTGTCGTGGTTTCTTCGGGTCTAGGGGTTCTTAGCGCTGGGCGCGGTCCAGGGGCCACAGGAAGGCAGCGCCAGGAAGGGACGGGACGGAGTGATACAGAAGGCAAAAGGGGGCAGGGGCAGGGGCGCTATCCAGTCAACAACGCAGGGCAACAGTTAACAGTGATAAAAATAAAAATAAAATGGCACAGTACAGTTTAGAGCAGAACGGCAGAACAAGGAAAAAAACGGCACAGTACAATTTTACCAGCGGAGGGGGGGCGGCGAACTCATGAGGCGGCAGCAGCTGGCTCAAGGCAGGCACACACAGGTGGAGCTGTGCGGTTTGGGGGGCGGCCTGACCTGCAAGCTGGGTCAAGGGTCGCTCCCTATACCGGGCAGCGGCCGCCATATAAGGGGATGTGGGAGGGAGGAGCAGCTGGGAGGTGAGAGCGGGTTGGCTAATGGGAGAGCGGGGGCGGGGCCTCAGGGAGGCAGTGGCGGGAAGGGACGGGACGGAGTGATACAGCAGGCAAAAGGGGGCAGGGGCGCTATCCAGTCAACAACGCCGGGCAACAGTTGACAGTGATAAAAATACAAAATAAAATGGCACAGTACAGTTTAGAGCAGAATGGCAGAACAAGGAAAAAAACAGCACAGTACAATTTTAGGTTATTTATTACAGCTTATTTACAACTAAGCCTCTTTAATCCAAAATGCAATTTGCTCCAACAGCTTCTAGAACATGCTGCAAAAGTTCAAGACAAAGAACAATAGATTCATGAGATGGTATTTAAGTTCCAAAGGTAGGGAATAGCAGTCTATTCAAGATCAAGTTATGAATTCTGCTCAGAATCAGAGGGTTTGAAACTGCGAGGGTCAGCACTCCTTCAATTTCGTGTTCTGGTACTAACAACACCACATCCAACTTCAGGTTAGGGCTGGTACTAATCACTGTCACTGCCCTCACCCTCCCCGATCTCAGCACTCCTGGCATCAGTCACAACGTATGACCATTCTGGAGCACGTACTTCCGGCAAGGTACTCTCTCTCGTCTTGATCTCTTCAGACCTCCACGAGCTTGCTCTTCCTCACCTTCGTCTGACTCTGTCTCTTCAGTCACAGGAGCAAGATCCCTCTCGGAAACCAGTCTCAAGTTCAGTCGCCTCTGTCTCTCTGGCCCCTGCTCTTCTGCTCTGCTTGTTCTCCTGCTTTCTCTTTGCTCACCCTGCTCACAACTCCTCTCGGCTGAGTCTAACTCTAGAGCACTTTCACAGCAACTTCCCCTTTCAGAGGCAGTTACAGTGTCACTGTTGTTGTGACCCTCCTCAGCTCGATCAAGTGAGCAACCAGCTTCTTCAGACTCCCTCACAGCTTGGCTTGTCCCCTCCTGAGGCCCTGCCACTTCAGCTGGATTTTCATTAGGGAGAGGAGCTGTTTCTTCCAAGGGTGCTGAAACTCAAAGGTTTGAGAAGCATGCACACAATTTTTCAATCCTCCACACTTTACTGCAGTGTTCCTCACCAAGATAACCTGGTAAAGGCCTCTCCAGCGAACATCCAAGCAGCTCTTTCTCACGTGCCTCCGAACCTCTGTCCAATTCCAAAGAGGTCGGAATCCCAAACCTAGGAATGATTTCCCTCAACAACAGCTTCGCTACAGGGAGCGTATCCCACCTACGGGTAGGGTAAGCCTCCACCCACCTTGAGAACACACACACCACTACCAAAATGTACCTCAGCCTGTTGCACATAGGCATCTCGATAAAATCCAACTGCATCCTGTTGAAAGGTCCCCCGGACCTCCCAATGTGATTCTCAGTAACCACAGTCTTCTTTCCAGCATTCATCTGTTGACATGTAAAACACCTTTGACACCCAGATTCAGCCACTGCATGAAATCGCGGATTGTCCCACGTTTGTCTGAACACTCGCACCATTGCATCTCTTCCCAAATGCACTGCACCATTAATCTGTCTTGCCATTGGGCTCAACAACTCATCCGGCAACACCGCTTTTCCATCACTTGAGACCCAAATGTCCACATCCCCTTTCACACAGCCTGCATTGATCCACACATTCTTCTCCTGGTCTGAAACCTGTTCCTGCAGACACTTGAGCTCGTACCAAGTATCTGCCCTGGCCAACATCATGTTGAACTCGGTTCTTTCAAGGCTCCCATTCACATGATTCTCAGTGAATGAACAACCTTATTCAGCACAGAAACGGGCAACTTCTTCCGCATAGCGATTTCCAAGTGACACGAAATCTGTCCCCTTTCCATGAGCCATGCACTTAGCAACTGCAATTGCCTTGGGGAGCTGTAAGGCCTCTAGGAGTAACCTCACAAACTCCCCGTTCCGGGTAGGTGATCCAGTTGATGTCATGTAACCTCTCTGGGACCATAACTGTCCGAAGTCATGAACCACACCAAACCTGTACTGGCTATCAGTGTAAATGGTAATTCGAATTTGGTCTGCTGCCAAGCAGGCATGAGTCAAAGCAATGATCTCACCCACCTGAGCGGAGTATACTCCTTCCAGGCATGCAGCTTCTACTACTCCTGTAATGGTACATATAGAAAATGCTGCTCTCAACTGACCAACACTGCCTCTTAAACATGAACCATTGACAAAGAAAATCTCATCAGGGTCAAGCAATGGTTCATCAACAATCTTGGGTCTCGGTTTGGTGCAAAGCTCAGTCACATCAAGACAATCATGATCCGCACAATCTTCATCAAGTGTTTTTGGCAACTGCATTAGTGTGGCAGGATTCAAAACAGAACACCTCCTAAGGGTCACATTCTCCGCTACAAGTATAACTTGCTCGTAGCGTGTGAGCCTATTGTTGGTCAGGTGCTGTGTCTTGGTCCTGGTCATCAACAATTCAACAGAATGTATAACATGAACCACTAAAGGATGACCCATGACAATACTCTCACACCTTTCAATCCTGGCACCCCTTGCAGCAACGGATTTGAAACATCCGGGCAACGCCGAAGCTACTGGATCTAAAGTAGCTGAAAAGTAGGCAACTGGTATAGGGACACCTCCATGTTCCTGGACTAAAACTGACAGTGCACAACCTTCTTGCTCACAGCAGAATAGTGAAAAAGGTTTGTTGTAATCAGGCATCCCCAGTGCCGGAGCATGACAAAGGTCCTCTTGCAACTCCAAGAACGCCTTCATACAGTCGTTGTCCGATGGTACCTGATCACTTTCATCCTTGTGCGTCAGTCTCTGCAAAGGCATTGCTTTCAGTGAGAAGTTAGCAATCAACTGACGACAGTAGCCAACCATCCCTAAAAACATCCTGACTTCTCTCTGAGTAGAAGGCACCATCATTCCCATAATTGCCTCTATTCTGTTTAGTGACACCTTCATCTTGCTTTTTTCTATCCAGTGACCCAAATACTGCACCTCATTCAAGCAGTACTGTAGCTTATTTGGCGACACTTTGTGTCCATTTTCTGCCAAATGGTTCAGTAAGGCGACGGTTTCAATCCTGCATGCATCTTCAGTCTCTGACGCCACAAGGAGGTCATCTATGTACTGAACGACAACAGAGTTCTGGGGCAGTACAAGGCTCTCAAGATTCTTCTTCAAGATCTGATTAAAGATCGATGGACTGTGGGATACGACACCATGTTAAAACACGATTTTCCAGCTTAAACGCAAAAAGAAATTGGCTCTCCTCATGCAATGGAATCGAAAAGAAAGCCTGACAAAGGTCGATCACAGTAAACCACTCCGCTTGGCATGGAATCTGAAACAGTATTAGGGATGGAATCGGTACCACTGGACAACAGGGAACAACTATGTTGTTAACCTGGTACAAATCCTGCACAATTCTAAATTTCCCGCTCGGGTTCTGCAAACCCCTAATAGGTGGGTTACATGGACTACCCATTATCTGCTTCGGAATTCCTTGCTTAATCATGGATTTATTCACAGGCTTTATTCCTGCAACTGTCTCTGGCGTCAAATTATACTAAGGTGTTCTGGGGAGCTCAACATTCTGCTTGACCTGAATCTTAACTGGCTCAACTCCTTTGATCAAACCTATGTCTTCACCAGGATAGTCCCACACTGCCCGCGAGAGTGAATCTCTCAAATCAAGTGGAAGCTCTTCCACTGTCACAACAGGGTACATTTCGATGCACAAATGTTGATTTGTGACCTTAAAAGCAGCATCATCGTCATTGGTTTGCAGTTCCACTCCCTTAGGGGTGTAATAAATGGTGCAATTGAGTTTACACAGGAGATCCCTCCCTAGTAAACAAACAGGGCTTGAATCATACGCCACAAACTGATGTCTCTCAAAACATTCCTATCTTCACAGGAATCGGTTCAGTCAAAGGGCTGGTTATTTTCCTATTTGCAACACGTACAACTTGGATACATTGGGCCAGATGTAGGTGTCCAAATACCGGTCGGAAACGGCCGAAAATACAGATTTTCGTCCGTTTCCGACCGGTATTTGGACATTGGTATGTAGGGGTAGCAAAAACATACAGATTCGGTAAATTTACCGATTCGGTAATTTTACCGATTCGGTAAAATTACTGAATCTGTAATTTCTTATGTAGGTAGCACTTTAAACAGTGCTACAGGGCCTTTAGAATTTGTTATTTACCACCTAATACCATTAGGTGGTAAATAACGAATTCCTGTGTACACGCACATCTGTGCCATGTGGCACACATACATGCCCTAAGGGGATGTATGTGAGTCACATGGCACACAAGCCAGAAACAGGGGTGCAACAGGGTGTCAAAGTGACACCCTGTCCCCCTTGGCAATTCGGTATTTTTACCGATTCGGTACTTACCGAATCGGTATTTGCTATTGATTCCTATGGGCTTCAAGGCCCATAGGAATCAATGGCAACTACCGATTCGGTAATTACCAAATCAGTAAATAACGAGTCCTACCGATTCGGTAAAAATTACCGAATTTTTACCTACATCTTATTTACCGATTCATAAATACCGAATCAGTAAAATTCGGTATTTATGAATCGGTAAATAAGATTTACCTACATCTAGCCCATTGTCCCGAGAGGGGTAGGTTGGGGACTACTGCGGATCTCACAGTAGAATGGGTAGCACCAGTATCAACCAAAAAGGTGGTAGGGTGACCATCAACATCAGCTTCCACAAATGGTCCCCTCTGGTCTACCTTCAACACTGCCTCAAAAGTGCAGTCTTCCTCCCCCCTCAGGCACCGTCATGCCAACGGGTCTAGGTAACAATCATCGCTGTCATCAAAAAGAGGCATCTGTTGGTAGGTCAGAGTCCCTGTCGATATCCTCGGAGGCAGGGGAACCTGAACTCGCTGAGCCGAATTCCCCCCTTGAATCGATTTTGGCTTTACCACTGTCTTTGTGACCTTGGGGGCTTGTACCTGCTCTACCTCTTCTTCCTGCTGCATCTGATTTTCAGGATTCAAAGGATACTCGCGTCTCCAGTGTCCAATCTGATGACACTGATGACACTCAGTAGTCCTTTTCAGAGTCGCCAAATCCACTCTTGGCCTAGGATCCTCTGTACTTCCCTTTCCCTTATTCTGACCGTTCTGTTTCCTTCCCAACGTACCTCCACCTGACTGTACTTGGCCTCCCTTATCTGCAGCTTGCTTCTGAACTATCATGAGCTTGTCCTCGAGCTTCTTATGCTTTGAATCTACCTCATCACTGCAATATCTAGCATACCTCAATATCTCATCCAATGGCTTGTTTTGCCAACAAATCAAATGCTGCTGGATCATAAGACAAATCTCAGATCTTAATCCCAGGAAAAACTTCGGCACAAACTGTCCCATATCCTTAGGATCCATTACATGCAACCCACTGTACTGCTTAAAGACTTGCAACAACATTTCGTAATACTCATGCACTGTTTCCTTTGGTTCCTAAACTATCCAATCTATTTTCACACAGTCAATAACCTGCTGTGGTACCTTGCATTTCAACCACGTGATCACCTGCTCGTACTTTTTCATAACAAGTGGTGGTGGGCCATTAGTGACAACATCCCTGTCCGGTTCAGAGGTGGGCCATTCAACAGCAACCTTAAATGCTACCCACAAGTCATTCTGAACCACAATGTCAAACAGTGTGTTCAAATCAATCCACAACACCTTCGAGATCTTGACAAACCGCTCAACCTGCTTGTACCACTCAACTGGGCTCTCCCTCAGTTTTGGGAAGTCATTTGTGAATGCCACCAAATCTCCTCTACTCCAAGACACATGCACGTACCCTCCGCTAGCTACCTCCCGTAAAGGGTTGTTCTCAATTCCTTGTACTCCCTCTCCCGGAGGAGGTGGTTCTGCTGCATTTCTCTTAACACTCTTTTTCTTGGACCATCTTTCTCCCCACTTATCAAGCTTATTCCATGCTCGTATCCCTATAATCAGCTCTCTGATGTGGGTCTTTAGTCCAATTACCCTCTTTTCGTCCAAATCTTGGTCAGTATACTGTAACCAGTGTCCACCCTGCAACATTTTCGTTTGAGACAAATCCACTTCATACCTGTTTGCCAATTCAGTTATTTTCTCATGTGCCGACCTTGCCTCACGGGTCACATCCTTTGCCACAAACAACAACTCATCTGGCTCATAGAGTTACACTCTCTCTAGAGGAAAGTTCCCTTCAACAATCTCGTCCTCTTCTGCTTTCAATCGCATCACATCTATCCTCTTTGCCTTTATTACTGTCTTAAGAGTGCCACGACTCAATGTACCACTCGACTCTCTGCAGTCACCCTCCTGTTCTCTGCACCTATTTACTTCAAATGTGTCCCTTAAAGCCACTCTATACTCGGCACTCCCATGATCCCAGTCCTCCCTTTGCCTGTCACTCGGAGTCCCTTCAACCGACTCCCATGTTCTCAAATCTGACCTCAATTCTCCTAGGGATTTCGGTCTTGGTCCCCTCAGACTCATCGGTCCTCTTGACGAATCTGCTGTAGCCGGCAACGGTGTGCTTGACTCTACAGGCCTCGGTGATGGAACCAACCCATTCACTACACTGTTTCCTCCAAAGCTAACAGTTCCTTCCATTCCTGTCTGTGATGGGCTTCCATGCCTCACCTGCTCCGGATTGTACACTGACACTATGGGACCAATGGTAACCGGCACCCTAAGAGCATCCGGTAACCTCTGAGAACTGGCGCTTTCGGCGTTCTACATTTCCCCCATTGAGAGCTTTCCCACTACTTCAGAACACGGTGAGGCTTGTGGTTCCCTAGTTCCCTCCGTCGGGGCTGATCTCTCCCCCTCTGACTCCGGGTTGTGAGGAGGTGGTCTCTCAGTTAACAGCCTTTCTAGTAAGCTATCGTCAGTATCACTGTCTTCATCCTCAGCCTTCTTTTTCTGTGTATCCCCTGACTTGACCAACAATGGATACAATTTACCCCCCTCAATCATCTGTACTCTCCATCTCTTTTCCAATGCATCCAATCTCACATCTTGAAATGCCCTGACTGACCTCTTCACTCGTTCCTATCTCCTGTCCGTATTTCTTTCGTGTGCCGCCCTAATCCACGCATGTAATGCCTCAAACTGTGTTGGTCTAGGCAAAGGTCGCAAAGAAGCCATAATTAATTTCAACTGGTGTAACACTTCAAATCTAAAAGTTCATATCTGGGAAAGGTCAACTCCTCATTTCCTTCAGTCATTTTGCACCAATTCTCAAGCCACAGTATAGTATGCAAACCCACATTCGTAGCCATGTAATGAGCTGGAGTGTCCTCAGGCGGAGCCTCTTCCCCCCCCAGGCTCTAAATTCTTTTCTCTTTTGAACAACTCTCGCAAAACTTTGAAACATTTCATGATGAAACTAACGTTTCTCTTTTCGCAGCTCTTGTTTACTTCCCGATGATAATCCACCAATCCCAGCGCAGCATCACACCAACCGCCCTGGCACCTTCTGACGTCACTTTTCCCCCACTTGCAGCAGTTCCCCTCCTTTACAATTCGCTTCTCACTCACGCACACGCCCCATATATATACTGAAATAATCACCTGTACATCCAAGCAATTACTTTGCTGACTGTACGTCCACAGTCTGACTGTACGTCCACAATCGTGTAAGGCAACTGTCTGTCGAGGAAACGACAGGACAATCACCTCAACTGATAGGTTATAAATACTCAGCAACCCACGACCAGCATCAGTTACTTACTCAGTCACACATTCGTTCCCCCTATCTTGGTCCAGCGGGCAATCAATGGTACCTCATGATTCCCTTATCAATGGTCGACAATGGGGGTGTGGCTAGCCCACGGCGATGGCGGTCGTGGCTCGCTAGAGCTCCGGACCCTCCCGGGGGGGGGGAACTACATTTATACACCGTCCACACGGCCGCATTTAATGGGGGATTGCTGGTACAGGCGACCTTAGATCCCGGTGGTGGCTTAGAGGCTTGGATGTATGACGTTACCACGCATACTTTTACCACGCATACCATTACAACGGGGTATTTACAACGCATACCGTTACAACGCATAGCGCTTAGAGGTGCTGGATAGTGGTAAGTATAATTTTATATTCCAACTCCAGTCCCCGTGGACACTAGGGAAGGTGTTGGATATAAAATTATACTTATTCCCTATCCTAGAGCGCCCCCCCAGCGCAATGCGTTGTAATGGTATGCGTGGTAATGCCTGCGTTGTAGTGGTAGTGCGTAGTAAAAAATGCGTGCTAAACGTTGTATACCTAGAGGCTTGATTGGTGCTGAAGAGTGACCGGGGGGCCGACTCGATCTGGGGGCTAACTGTCCCATGATGCTGACGGAGGCCGGACGCTGCATTGGAGAGTGCGCCAGTGAGGAGTGCTGTTGGGTCGGGCCTTTCTGTGACCTGGGGAGCATTGGCTCTCTTTGCTGGGTCCTCGCTCCGAACTGTGAACCCCCCCTGAGAGGCATTGAGCTGCTGCTGAGGACCCGGGGGATCTGCTGGGCGACGGCGGGCTCCGTGGATGAGGAGTGGCCTGCTGGTGAGCGGCCTGCAGGCAGAGCATGAGTGGAGGCGAGGCGCTGGGCGAACACGCTGGGGCCTGACGCGGCAGGCTGGAAGGCTGCGCTGCCCTGCTCCATCCCACGTGTGACCCCCCTGGTACGTGCATTGTGGAGGCTGCTGGGGCCGCACCTGAGGCAACCGGCAGCTCTTTAAGCACCACAGGCCTGCAATTGTCACTGGCTCTGCAGTGGGAACAGGCTGGAAACGAGGTGAGAGGTGCGGAGGGCGGGGCTGCCTGGCTGCACGGCATTGTGAGAGTTGCCCTGGACCCATCTGTGACTTGGGGGCCCGTGCTGACTGATCGGCGGCTCCCCCTGCGCCCAAGGAGGAGGAGGACCTCCCTCCCAAGTGCCGTAAATACTGGTGGCCCCATTCACGTGGTGAGGAGGAGTGTGGGATACTTGAGAGGCCCCGCAGACCCGACTGGTGATCACGGGTGGAGGTGCAGGTGTGGCAGGAAGAGACCTGTGAAGAGAGTGAAGCGTGCGGAGGGCGATTCAGCTAACCCCATGAGCCAATGCACCTTGACACGTCGCTAAGGGAGTTGCACCCCACTGGCGCTGCACCCCACTGCCTCGCTGGGACCTCCAATTCACTGGAGGAAGGAAACCCCCCCCCCCAATTGGAGCGTACCTGAAGGGCGCTGTTGCACGCCAATAATTCTGGGAGCGGGATAGTTCCCTTTACAAGACCAACAGTGGGAACGCCCTGCTGGTAGGCCTGGTGGTGACATCGGGCAATGTGTAGGACCCGGGCTAAGACAACAGATGGACAACAGGGTACCGACACCCCTCCCATCCTGTCGGGCTAGACTAGCCGACCCCCGTCGCCGATGACAACCTTGACTGACCACACAGGAGGGATGCCGGATAAACTAGATCTCGTCCTAAAGGAGAGACGGGACTCCAGGGCCGTAATGGAGCTGTAGATGGGCAAGCTCGCTACGGGACTGACTCTGCTGAATGCGGACCACGCCAAACTGGCAGACATGGTTAAAGATCATGGCCAATCCCTCGTGGACCTCACCCTTCGGTGACGGACCATTCCTTCTCCTTGCAGCAACTACAACAAGTAGGTACGCTCATGGACCGGGAGGAGGATGCAGAGGGCAAACACCGACGCAATAACATCCGCGTTATTGGACTGCCGGAACGCTGTGAGGGGAGCAGAGCGGCTGACTTTATGGAGACATGGTTCCGGGAACACGTGGCTCAGGAGGGACTTTCTCCCTACTTTTGCATTGAAAGGGCACACAGAATACCGATGGGACAACCCAGACCCGGAGCGCCGCCCCGACCCTTGATTGTAAAAATCCTCAACTATAGAGACCGCGACCTCCTATTGCAGAAGGCTAGAGACGAAACGCTAATTCAGTAAGAAAATCACCGTGTCTCTCTGTACCCGGACTACACCGTTATGGTGCAGATACAGAGGTCTTCCTACCAGGCGGTAAAAAAAAACAGATACAGGCCGGGCAACTAAAGTATGCCCTTCTATATCCTGCCCGATTGAAGGTAATGCGCGACAAGAAGTCTCACTTCTTCGAAAGCCTGACGGACGTGGAGGAATGGATACAGGTCATGTACATCGGATCTAGCCAAGCTAGCTGCCCGGAGGTCTCCTCAAAGGATTCGGCGGCGCTCCCGAAGTGGACCTCTAGAAGATCACAGGGCACCAACCGAGGAAATGGCGGAGCGGGACCCTCACGAGAACAGCAGCAGAAGGAGTAGGAGGGGGCGGTGGCGGTGGCCGGCTCCATCTGCGAAGACTCGAACAAGATTGCCACGGATTCAGAGGACAGTACTGTACATTCGGACTCTGACCATAGTGTCCTGCTTTTCCCTACCATCACATCGTGAGCAGCAGATGACCTGATTGATGAGTGAGGAGGACAGCTGGGGCACCAGCACTTGGGACTCCTATTACTGACTTTGTCGCACAGCGAGCATGAGCCTAGCAACCGAAAGTCTATTGTATCCTTTTAATGTGATAGATTAATGTGTGACCTGGTGTAATAGCAGGTACAGATTTTGCTAGGAGAGATACTAGCTGTAAGTTATGCCACCATATTCAATGTATTATGAGAATTCTGGAGAATACGCTACTTACTGGGGGACTCTGTGATGTTTAATATTACGCTTGCTATGTTGTTGCTGGTGTTTCACCCACCCCGAAGTACAACCCCCCCCCCCCGGGAGACAGGGTACCGTTGAGTCATTGGGTCTTAAGCCATTCTATTACCATGTTTGGACACAAGGTTGGCTACCTCCCTTATGGCGTATGCACCGTTATTTGTTATGTACCACTTGTACACCATTGTTGGGCCCAGCGCGGTTTAGACGTTGTGCCAAGTTTTGTTCAAGCTGTTGGGGAAAAGGGACTCCTGGTCAGTACTGCATTTCTAGTGTTACGCGGAGATGAGCTCCGCTTCCGCATGGGACCATGATGTGGACTGCCACCACACTAGGGTCGTACAACTTGCTCACATGGAACGTGAGGGGCCTGGGCGCAATACAGAAAAGACATTGTGTACATGCATTCCTCCTCAGGTGTAGGACACAAGTGGCATTTCTTCAAGAGTCTCACCTGACTGACTCCAAAACTCAGAAAATGAGTAAAAAATGGAGAGGTACTTTCTACTCCACTGAATATTCCGCCTTCGCTAGGGGGGCAACTATCTGGGTGTACATGGGGGCCCTTTACTGCACTTGAACGCCAAGTAGATGATCAGGGACGGTACATACTGGTGAAGGGCACACTTGATGGTTCCCTGGTGGTCCTCTGGAGTACTTATGCCCCCAACTTTGATCAAGACCGATTTTTGAGTAAGCTGAGTGGGGTTTTGGCTGATTGGGTGCTGGGAGGGGATTGGAATGCAGTGATGGACATCAGCCTGGACAGTTCACATCCCTCTCTCCACGGTACGACCGCTGGTAAGATCACGGACCAATTCGCTGCATGGGCAAGTGGGTGGACACTCTCAAATGTGTGGCGCTGCTTATACCCGGTACATAAGGAGTACTCCTTTTACTCCCTGGTGCATAGCCTTCATACCAGAATTGATTGGTTCCTCTGTTCAAGTTCACTTCTCGCGAAGGTCCACATATATACATACCTAGCCAAGACCTTTCCCGGCCATAGTCCCCTAGAGCTCACGCTTCAATGGGGCAGGGTACCCACTCCAGTGCCTAACTGGAAGTTACACCCACACTTACTCGAGGACGCCCCCTTTCGCACAACACTCTCCAACACTATTAACAATTACCTGGCCCAAAATTGGAACACTGCGACACCTCGCTTGATCAAATGGGATGCACTGAAGGTAGTGGTCAGAGGGGCGATGATAGGACAGGTGGTGGGGGCGAGACAAGAAATATACCAACGGCTGAGGGACATTGAGAGCAGGTTACACGTACTGGAGAGGGAAGCAGTGGTAGACCCTGCCAAGCGAGAGATGTTACAATCCACCCACATAGACCATGCTGAGACTCTGGAGACGTTGCGGACAATAGACTAAGAAGCATTCCTTCAGCCTAAACATGCAGAGGCGGACAGATCCGGTACACTACTTGCCCGCATTGTTAGAGACAGACCCGACCTGCCAATTATATCTAGTATTCGCACCTTGGCGGGACACGTTGCCCACACACAGGCTGAGATTAATACTGCCTTCCATCATTACCTAGAAAAGCTCTATGCACCCCCTCCCTTAGTGGACAGTCCTCTAATTGCAGACTTCTTTCGAGACCTTCCCTTCCCGACCCTATCGGAGGACGTGCAGAAAAACATCGATGGCCCTATTACACAACAGGAGATCCGTACTACGATTAAAGGACTAAATCGTAATAAGACACTGGATATAGACGGGCTCCCCGTTGAGTTCTATCTTACATATGCGGAGTCCTTGGTGCATACCCTGGAGATTGTCTACGAGGAGGCTCTGGAGACGGGCCAATTACCGGATTCCACGATGCAGGCGTTGGAAATGTCTATACCCAAGCAGTGGCGGGACGGATTAGAAATTTAAAATATAGACCCCTCTCTATGTTAGCCACTGAATACAAAATACTCAGCAAGGCCCTCGCCAAGCGCATACAACTGCACCTCTCCGCGCTCATCCACAGCGACCAGTGCGGTTTCCTTCCGACCCGCAGCACTTCACTTAACACACTTCACTTCACAGATGGTTACACACAGTCATGGCGGCCACCCCAAGAGTCAACTGCCATGCTGGCTGAATTGCGCTAGACCTCAGACAGGCCTTCGATTCACTATCATGGGATTTCATGTTTGCGACATTGCAGCGATTTGGGTTTCCGGACACATAATTGAAATGGGTCCGTCTATTGTACACGTCCCCGACAGCTAGGGCCCGTACGGGCTCTATATCTCTGACACATATAACATTCATCGTGGCACATGGCAGGGGTGCCTTCTGTCCCCCTTGCTGTTCGTGCTGGCACTAGAACCACTGGCCCTGGCTCTTTGAAGTTTGTCGGACCAGCTTGGTATCTGCGTCGATGGTGTGAATCATCTACTATCTATCTATGCAGATGACATACTCTTATACTTGCGATACCTCATTGCCGACACGGCCCCCCTCCCAGATATATTTACTACTTTGGACGTTTATCGGGACTGACCATAAATCCCAAAAAATTGACCGGTTACTTTTTCCAAGAAACGCCACACATTCCTCATTTATAATTTGGCACTTACTCTTTCTCAGTGGCCCCCACTACCTTTAAATGCCTCGGTATCTATGTATATAGAACACAAGAGGACCAGATAGAAGGCAATATCCAGCGGGCAATAACGGGGCTCTGTGCCAGTGTGGGGTTTTGGTCTTCTCTGCCCCTATCAGTAATGGGGCGGGTTGCCATCTAAAAGATGGTAATACTGCCTCGTCTGCTATATTACTTCGTGAATCTGCCTGTGGTTCTTCCACAACCCATTTTTAATACACTTGACACCATACTAACTACCCTCATTTGGGGCACGGGTCGGAGACAGATAAGTCTCCGGAAGCTTCAGTTGGAGACGCAGAGTGGCAGCCTGGGTGTTCCCGACTTCTGCAGTTACTACTATGCTAGCCAACACCAGTGGTTGTCATACTGGACTGCGGGGAGGAACTTGTGCCAGATTGGGTTCACATCGCAGAGGCTGGATAGAGGGGAACTACACACCCTGCTATTGCCGAGGGCCTGGATCCCTCCCGACTGCCCCCCCCCCCCCTATTGCGGACCGCCCTGATATGCTGGAGGAAGGCCTTGGCTTACAAATCTGCAGCAACTCCATACGCTGGGAATATACCCTTAGTGGGCATACCTACACCACAGGGGAGACTCACTCGGACTAGACTTCAGCTTGGGCGGACAGCGGGATAGAAGAGATGGGAGCATTTTTCGAAAATGGCACTCTGATGGATCATGATTCCTTTTTGCAGGCCACTGGGACACCGCCACGTCTCTATCTATTACATGCCACTATCACGCACTACATTAGAGCCACTTGGGCTCCGCAGAGAACTGAACCCCCACAACACACTCTAGAACACCTCCTACACTACATGGGACCTGGGGGACATCTAGTGCGCGCAGAGTGTAGGATCATTCCTGTATGCTCGGCCCGTAGAACAGAGACATTATGATCCTGCCCTGTACGCGGTACCTTTAGGGAAGACACTCATACACTGACTTCCTGTTATTATTATTACAGCTGCAGTAAGACTGACCAGGAGGGGGATTGGGTGGGATGGGAGGGCGGGAGGTGAGACAGGTGGGGATTTCTTTTCTTTTCACTAGTTGAACATAAAATATGCACTACTTTGAAATGCTGATGTGCCACTGCATGTCCATTAATGATTCGGAAACATGATCAGCCTGAAAATGCCCTTTGTAAGCCTCTTGCTTAATGCAGGATATGAAAAACCAAACTACTATGTACGAATGCATTAGGATGGGGAAGATGGGAGAAAAAACAAAAGACTGTACTTGAATGCTTATATTTTGGAAACACATGTTCATTGGTGGTCATCAATAAAGTGTGCTAAAAATAAATCAATGGTTGACAATTACTCCGGGTGTCTGCCACACCCTACTACTTAAGCTACTTCTTGACCCTAAGAGTTTCCGGGACTGCGCACACTCACAGCCTGATCTCCTTTCGTACAACAAGCATTCCAACTTCACAAGACATCACAACACAAACACCGCAATCTAACAACATATAACCCTATTCATGCTCACTCTACCACGAACTGCTGCCTTCGCCGCACCGTCACTCTCCGTCGGGTCCATGAAACGCCGTCTTCCGCCGGTAATCCACTGGACAGTCATCACCTGAATTCTATGGGCCTTGTGGAAACTCTTATCCTAATCTAGAACTCCCTTACTTCCAGAGACAGACCGTCCTCTGTCTACCAACTGATGACGCTGGGATTCACATACAGATTTTTACTTACCAATCCTTAGAATCCCTGGCCGATTGAATTTCTTTAGTCTGCAAAGAAGTGTAAAGGGAAGTTCTCTATTTTCACACTTATGACAATTTCCCAAAGACCAAATACATCTCAATCCAAAGGACCACTGACTACGAAGTAAAGTTTAAAGATTTATTACAAAGCCAAAAACAACTTAACATTCAAGCACCTCAGCAAGACGTTCAAGAAATAAACTGGCACTAATACAAACATAATCCTACGCAGGAGTCTCAGACGACTCAGAATAAAAAGCAATGTAAGTTCAAGAAGCATTAGGCAAGCAATAACAGTTCCCACTGGAAGCCTCGACTGCATCTGCTCCAAAGGGAAAGAAAAGGTTAGTCTATCCCTACACTAACTCTAAGGTGACATCCCTACTTAGCATATCTCCCAGGCAAGAGAAAAAGGTGTCAGGTGTGAAGGCTTCCTAAGAAGCACATTCACCTTATTCAGGTAAGTAGCCCAAACTACCAAGCTCGTTCTAAGATGCTCCTTAATTTCTCCTGCCTAGTTCCCACTGAAACCTCTCTGTAACTGCATTTCCAACTGGACTGCCTTAGACAGTACCCAGTCTGACTCCAACTGACTCTAACTCCAATTGCGACTGACTCTCCTCCCTCTGGTCTGGGCTCTTTCCCTAATACAAAATCCCGAAACAGTAGGCAAGCCCATGGCACTCCTCCTTCAGGCAGGTGAAGGCCCTCGTACTTTTCCAGCACAGATCCATCTTCTTCCAAAAACCGTTGCTGTGTCCTTGGGTCCCAGGCACCTTCTCCGCCAAATGTTGCAGTTTTGCATATCAGTAGACTCCCTCCATTCTCACTCCTACCAACCTGACTCCTAAAACAATGGATTATTCTACCGAACGAGGTACATGGTCTTGCACCTGCAAGAGAAATGCATGAGAAATAATCCTGTACACGCTCTAAGTTACATTTCAAAATTCAACTGCGAACAGGAGCCTTTTCCCAAGAAAAACATTGAACGCTGCCTTTCTGGTTATGCTAAGAAAAATACAGTTAGGCCTCTGCTGGCAATTTCATGTCTAGGCCCTTGCACATTTAAACGCAATTGTAAAACTACGACATAAGCATTACATTTAAACCATTCTAAAGCATTATTTCACTACATTTCTAAACATTATTCCTTCTCATATTGGCATCACACGTTTCTTTAATAGGCAACCTATATGTGCAACTTTTAATATGGCACGTTCAATCTAATGCAATATTTGAAACACGAAGCAATAATTTCTACGTTATTTAAGGCATATTCTCGAACATGGCACTACATTAGTCTTCAAATGATATAAGCACACAACTACATATTGCACTAATCCCCAGCCTAGTACTACATTATAAAGTCACACAATAACATGGCCCTCTAAATATGTGGGTGCTGACTACTCGGGATTATGGTGCACCCCTACAATTTTTCAGAATAACATGGCGCTCTATCACTGTACATAATTTATGATTATCTTCCAACCCCATATGCAATGTACAGTACTCTGATGCTTCAAAGCTAGATTCGCACTGTATAAATGCCAATACACTGATAGCCATACATGCATAGAAAGAAGACCAGCACTATGACCATGCGAGGGACCACATATAGAAAGAGCACGACAAGAAGGAAAATGATTAAGTGTAACAAGACCAGGAGGTTTAGAAAGCCTAGGAAGGCTGAGAGAGAAAAAAGACTTACGTCTGTGGATGTGTGTAACAAGACAGTTACTGATTTGAATCCTGATCGGTGTACTGAGGAACAGTGGCGTGCATTTACAGCGCCAAGAAGTCCAAGCCTGTGACAGAATGCACTATGAATATGTATGACATTAAGACTTATTATAAATTGGTGGTAGCAAAATGTACAAAACGATTGTGCTTAAATGTTTACAGTGCTCGCAAATGTTATATTTTAGTAATATGCTCAATGTACCTATTGGTTTCCATTAAAAGGGCAAATGACAGATTATATCAATGAAAGGCTATACTGAATCCAAAAGTGGCCATCTATATTTGACGATTGGCCAATTGCACAGATTTACGTTCCTTTCTAGTAGCAGTCACCCTGAAGTGAAGGCTTGTTTCTTCTTTAGCGGCCTCTCCCTTCCCTCACATTGCGTATGTCATGTTATGTTATCCAAACTTAATATATCGCAAAAAATTACCTCCGCAGGGGTATCCCAGCCCTAAAGCACAGTTCCAAGATGAGAAAGAAAAAAATAAATATGGTAAAAAAAGCCAGGTTTTAAGTAGCCTCTTGAAGCAGACAAAATGAGAGCAAATTCAAATGTGAGGCGGAAGCCTGTTCCAATGAAAAGGAACCAGGTAAGAAAAGGTTTGGCCAACTGTACGAATACGACGTGGGCAGAGCAAGAATTGATCCTTATATCTCACATTTCTGGTGGGTCGATAGATTGACAGGTTGTTTCGGAAATACTTTGGTCCTTTACCTGAAAGAGCTCTGTGTACCAGACACAGAAGCTTGAAAATCACTCCCTTTCTAATGGGAAGCCAGTGCAGTGATTTAAGCTTGGGTATAGAAGGTGTGTGACGTAGGGGTTCGAGGAAAAGCCGGGCCGCAGTGTTCTGGACTACCTGTAGTCTGGACAGGAGAGAGTCATTGGCTGCTGCCATGAGGGCATTACCATAATCTAAGCAGCTGACAACAAGGGCCTACATAATAGTCTTTCTTGACTGCAGAGGCAGCAATTAAAATAGTATTCTTAACATGCACATTATCCAAAAGCATGTGCCACATGTAGATTTCACTTGCTCTCTCAGTGAGAGCTATTGTCAATAAGAATGCCCAGGTTTTTGACCACCATTTTGGGTTGAGGGGGAATGCTTAAATCAAGGGGCCAGCAAACGTTCGTCCAGCAGTCATGGCCCTTACCGAACAATACTATTTCTGATTAGTCACCTTTGAGCTGTAGGCAATTGTGGGACATTCAGGCAGCAGTTTTCCTCATGCACTCTCTGACCTTCAGATTAATAGAGTCTGAGTTTGGGCCCATGGAGATGATCAATTGAGTGTCAGCATATGAGACGGCATATAATCCACAGGAAATGATTACTTGAGCCAGAGGTGCCACATAGATGTTAAAAAGTACAGAACTTAGTGAAGAGCCTTGAGGGACTCCTCTGCCCAATGACATGATCTAACATTTTAATGGGCTTAGATTGATAACCTGGGTACACTTGCTGAGGGAGCTCTGAAACCAGCCAAGGGCTTTGTGACCAACACCAATTTCGGAGAGTCTTTGAATCATGATCAAATGTGCAATGGTGTTGAAAGCAGCCGAGAGATCAAGCAACACCAGCACGACTGGACAGCCCTCATCAAGGGAGAGTCTTATAGTATCTATAACCCCCATCAGTGCTGCTTCAGTGCATTGAAAGGCTCTAAACCCATATTGCGAGGGGTCTAAAACAGTATTAGATACCAAATACTGGGTAAATTGTTGTTGACTAAATATGCTTTCCATAATCTTGCCAAGGTAAGGGAGAAGGAAGATGGGCTATAGTTTGCTGGATTCCAACTCTCTTGTTTTTAACATACCCTAGATCACCGGGAATAAAAGTCAATAGCAGGTAGAATCCCAGAAGTATTTTTAAACTTACACTCACTTCATCACACTCACTGACACCCAAAACCTGCTCCACTGTAAATAGATGTTGCAGCACAGCTGAGTAGCAATCCGCTACTCAGCTGGGACCCGATGATGAAACATGACACCAACCAGGTTGGTGTGTGAGGGTCTTCAAGACAAACTTTGAAGTTCCAGACACCACTGTATCAAATAGCCATTTAGCCTGACCATCTTAGTTGGTTTGAAATTCCATTAAGGGACAAGGACGGCTGTCCACCAATCCTAGCTCTCTCTTTTGTTTTTTGAGTCATTCTCTTAGACAGCCACCAGGGGGTGGGTTGATGTGTGTCCTACCTTTCCTAAATGAGTCAGGGCTGGGCTGAATAGACCTGGGCTGCATTCAGAGTAGTGGGAGGAGTTTTCACTAGCACCTAAATAGGCCTGGTCCGCATTTAGACTGATGGGGGGGATTTTCCTTGCACCTGAATGGGGCCTGTCTCCCTTGCACAATGTTGTCTCCACCCTCTGTGGTCATGCTGCACCAGTGAGGACATACCTGTTTTGGGCTGGGCTCAGAGACCCTTGAACAAAGAGAACAATGACATTTTGGGGTAAAAGTATTAGACCTAAAACCCCTGAACTTTAGACTACTTCTGGAATCAAGAGGAACCTTTGCCAAGGAGAAGAGCTGGAGAAACTGAGGAGACGAACTGCTCCTTTGCTGAGTGCTGTCTGGTATTGGCCTGCAGTAGCTGTTTATGCCAAGGAAAGGAGAAGGACTTTGCTGTGTGCTATGTCCCCCTGCTTGAGGAAGATCTCCAAGGGCTTGACCCCCCCCCCTGCTTGAGGAAGATCTCCAAGGGCTTGAGCAGAGCTTGCCTCCTGTTTTGACATCTCTGGGACACAAGGACTTCACCCCCAGCTTCTCTGAACTTCCTTGCTGGGAGTTCTGACCTGCCAAGAGGTGCCTGTGGCTGTGTTGGGCCTCTGGAGGTTGCTTCTGCTGCTGGGAGCTGGAAAAGCAACGCAACTACAAGAAAATCAATGCATCGCTCTTCTTGCGGCTGTTATTCCGATGCAGCATCGCCATGCGAGAAGAATCCGCTGCCGAAACCAATGCAGCGCCTGTCACTGCTGCAAGAACCAACACATCGAGGGATTGCGGCTAAAGAAACCGACGCAGCGCTGCTCGAAGCTGCTGCATCTATCGCCATTGCATCCTGGATTTCCACCCATGGTTCCTGTGTGGCAAGTTTCCCCGATGCATCACCTGCGGACCGGAACCATCTCGGAATCGATGCATCACTTCCCCCTACAAACCGAATTCAACGCATCACTTCTCCTGCGTGCAGCAGAACTGTCGCATCACCTCCCCATGGTCTCAGGAACTGACTCATCTTTGTGTTTCATCGCTTCCCGTCTCTGCTGCTGTTTGGCCTTGTAAATGTTGTTGCAATTACAGGTTCTTTGAGAGAAATCAAGCATCCATAGTTTTCAATGGGCCAAGTTGTTTGAAAAGTTTTTTAAGGCATATTCTTATTACATGTTGGATGATTGTCTTTTTGGTCTTGTTGAGTTTAGATAAAGATACTTTATTTTTCTATACTGGTGTGGTGTCCCTTTGTGATGTTATCACTGTATTACTGTGTGTTTTGAGTTAAACTACTTTACACATTGCCTTTGGGGTAAGTCTGTCTGCTCGTGGCACGTTACCTAGGGGGTGAGCAGGGGTTATCTAAAGTGTGTATCCCCCTTAAACTGACTAGAAGCTCGGGTCCCTATTTGGACAAAAATACCTACCTCTGCCAACTAGAAACCCCCATTTCTAACATGTTGCAAAAATGGAACCAGTGCAGGGTGCGGTGCCCTCACGTCACGGTGCAGGCAGCAGCTCGGTGATGATCGTCCAGGCGGCGTCGGTGAAGCCAAGGCTTACGTGCGGGTGAGGCGGTGCTTGATACGGTACTGGGAGGCTGCAGTGTAGGCGACGGAGCCAGTCCATGCAGGTTGTGCAGTGATGGTGTCAGTGACGTCTAGGCAGGATGAAGCTAGGCTGTGCAGAGTGGGGGGCCCACAGAACGCGGTGCAAGCAATGGCTTGGTATCGAGCGTCCAGACGGCGTCGGTGAGACCAAGCATGCAGTGCGAAGTGCGGTGGGGCCTTCTGCGGTGCCTTTACGACACGGAAACCTGCAATGGACTCGGGCGACAGAGTTGGCTGATTCTTTCATCTGCAGCGACTGAAACCAGTGGTTCCAGAGACGGTGTCCAGAAGGATGGTGAAGTCTTTGCTGTAGGAGAGTAGGATCTGCTCGCCGCTCCCTGTCTCAAAATCCCTTTCAACAAGAAGTCGCTAAACCTCCATAAGTTCACTTTGCTGATGTATCTATTTTTGTTAGCATAAATTCTATCATCCTCCTGTTTATCATTTATTATTAATTGCTATGTAATTCATAATTGCTGGTTATATTTGCAGTTCATTATCCTTTTCAGTGACTATTTCACTTATGTTATTGTATACTTTTTTCTTTGCTTATTTACCCTTATTTTGTACACGTTCAATTCATGTTTATCAATAAAAAATTTCTGAACTCAGAAAGGATGGGGAGAGGATGTAGCCTTACAGATAGAGCAGTCGACCTCGAAGCTGGGGAACCGGGTGCGAGCCTCGGCAAGGACGCTCAACATCATGTGATTCTAGGCAAATCACGTAATCTCCCAGTGTTTAATTAACAACAGTGAACGTATCTCTCTGTAATGAAACTGGTGCTCGTGTAAAGCGCTCTGATACCCGATTTTGCGATATATAAAACTCTAAAAAATAAAATAAAAACAAAGGGAGAGGGAGAGGGAGAGGTAAGAGAATGGGTGAAAGGTTAGAAAAAGAGAAGGGGAAGGAGAAATAAAGGGGAAGGGAGATAGGAAGCAAGTAGAAAGAGGAAATCACGTATGAGATAGCTATAAAGAGGGCTGGTGAGTAATAATAAGAAGCCTCCCCTCCACCCTCTTACTGGCTTAGAGGGTGCCAACCCCGGGGAGTCTGCAGGAAGCTCAGTCTGCAACCCGGTGCTACCCTGCATTACCTGCTGCCATGGCAACCATGAGGGATGTCGCAGAGACTGTGAGGGCTGGCTCGCCCAAAGCGAGATGCACCGCTGATGTTAACCACGGGAGATGTCAGCACACAGCCAACAGCTCTGTCGATGCACCTCTGTGCAACCCCGGAGTAGTAAAGATTTAGTGACGGTCGAGTGATAGGGTCGGCCCTGTGAGGTTGAACACCATTCTTCAGTAACGGGATGGAGGAAAGGGGGTGTGCTTTTCGTTTGAAAGCAGTACGCCAGGTCACTGGGCTATTTAAGGCCGCAGCTGTAATCCCGCGAGGCTTGTAACATGTTCCCGAGCTCTCCTTTTGGACGGCAGCCGAAGAGAAGCAGCGCGTGTAGGAGTGTGTGGGAGACACAAGTAAATACGGAGCAATTTGGCACGCACTAAAGAAACAACAAACAAGACACAGCTTTACCAACAACTCAACAGCTTGATCAAAATCCTCCAAAAGAATACAACTCTGTCTCTAACTGAACATACTTGGACTTCGACATACTAGGCGACCTGTATGTTACTTGTCAGCTCAACCCTGAACCTGTATCAAAATTAAACCAAGCATTGGCAACACCAGTGACCTGGCTTTAATGTATTTCTACAGGTCTGTCTTTGCACGTGCTATTACATTACAGGTAAATTCGTTGGCTTTCTCAATATGTATCGCTATTTTAAGCAATTAATAAACTTCCTGGTTAAAATCAATATTTTTTAGACATTGGTACCACACAAAAGATCATTTTTTTGCCAACAATATCCTGACTGAACCTCTTAGAAAACATCTAAACAAAGATGGCGGTGAGAGTGCAGAGAGGAAGGATGCAATAAACGAGGTGAAGCGAAACAAGACAATGGTGAAGAAAACAAGCAAAAGTGAGATGAAGCATAAATGAATCATGCTGAGATGCTCACATGACGAGGCATAGTTATACAAGAAAGTCAAAACAATAATAAAACTCATTTCACAAATTTCGATTATAGCATGCTTTTAACATTTTCATAGCAGTAAACCTGACATTACGTCGGAGTATTCAAAAACATTGGCGTGAGGTTTGTATTACTTGTACAGTAAATTCTTGAAAGTAAATGTGATTGTATGTTTACATTTACATGAAGCAGGAAGAGGATGTGACTTAACGACCAGAGCGGCCGACCTTGAAGCTGGGGAACCAGGTTTGAGTCTGGTGGGAGGTTCAAGCATCCTGTGATTCTGGGCAAATCACTTAACCTCCCTGTGACTAAAAATGAATATGTCCGTTTGTAGTGGAACTGGTTCTCATGTAAAGCGCTCTGATACCTTTAGGTCAGGCTTGTGAAATATAAAACTACAACAACAAAAACAAGCATTGAAAATGCAACAGGTCTCGCATTTGTTTGCGTTAGAGCTATTGGCTTTGTAAATGGCAGTATTTTTTACATGTGGGTCATGGAGTGTGCATATGTTATGTGTAGTGGAGTTATGCAGGTTGGATTGGATTAGTTGTGGGCTTGTGTGGTATGGACTTGTGTGGTATGGAGTAGATTTGTGTAGTGGAATTATGGGGCATGGTGTGCTGTGGAAACTCTCACGGAATGATAACGGAAAAGAAAAAGGCAGTGCTTAAAAATCAAGCAGTGGAAGAATACAGGCCATAAAAATCAGGCTACAGTCACAAGTATTGGTGCTTATGGCCCAGTGTAAAGTTGCTATATAAACTGCTAAATAATATGGTGCTTACTGATCCCAGTTATTGTTATGACCAAAAGCCCCATTTATGATTTTGTGAGCCAAGGTATTCTATTCCACATGTATTTTGCCCGCCTTTTATAAAAAGGGCCTTAACTCATGCCACGTCCCTTTTAGAGACCAATCACCATTTTCATCCCACCCAAAGCAATGAATATAACATTATCTATATTTAAAACCTTGACACTTATCAGCTGCGATATAGTGGGCTGCTAAATTTCTACTTTGCAACACTTTGTCCTGCTTTTAAAACAGAAAAAATGCAGATACATACCATGCTGTAACCAAGAAGCCACGAAGGGTCACACATCTTACACACATTGGACAGACTGAGATTTTGGTTTCAGCAAGCATCCAAGTGCCTTTCAGGAGACCAAAATTACAGAGAAGATGCAAGATGCAATTAAAAGTTCAAGTTATATGCACTTCTCGCTATTTAAGAAGATAAAATGTATTCACCAAAATGCATATTTTTAAAGTACACAATGGAAATCCTGGCCGCTGTTTGATGATTTCAACTAAATGTAAAAATACCCACAATCTCCATGAACAGCACTATAATCACCAGAAAACCTGTGACAATGGTGAGAACAAGAACAGTTCCTCAAGAAAATACTTTAAGCTCAGTGCTTTAAAGCTGCGAACAATTGCCATTTTGTATTATTCATTCATGAAAACTTTATTTCGGCTATTGCTGCCATAAAAGCACATACAAATTAACAACCTCTTCAAATTCATATAAAAAAATAAAAGTACAGTATCATAGAGGGCACTGAATTGTAGCATGGTACCAACATACAGAGCAGCTGTAATCACCCAATGGGAAGCAGGAAATTTATAATTCTATAAGAAGAAAAATGAAATTCATCACTATGGGAAATATAATCAATTAAAAACAATCATTAAAAATATAATTTAAACTAAAAATGCAAAAAAAGTAAATTAACAGCCTATGTTTTTATAAAAACCAGGATCACAATAATAATCGATTAGAAGCGGGTAATGCTAATTCTCACATCAGTTTTCAGCAAATACCAGCACTTACAGCCTAGGTTTTTACAGAGACCAGGATCACAGAAATTATCAAATAGGAGCGGGTATTACTAGTTCTCACAACAATTTTTCAACAGATACCTTCGCTTACACCACACAGCAATTTGGAATTTAGAGATTGCAACAACAAAAACCGGATTGGTATCAGATTTTAAGACCCTGTAAAATTCTTTATAGTTTCTGATACCCAGGTTTTTACAAAGTTGAATATTCCCCTTTGACCTGGCCCACTTATATGCCGAGCAGAAGAACAATACGTGAGTTTCAGTTTCTTCCTCTACAAGGCACTCCTGACAAAGGTAGGTGGTTTTGCCCGCCCACTTATTGGTTAATGCATGTAGCGGCAGCTTCCCATATCTAAATTGCAAAAACAATTTCTTTACTATTAGTGGTTGTATAGAATCCAACACCTGCTCCATTTTATAGTGGTGTTTTATGTCCAGGAACCCATAGGTTAAGCTAGAAGGATTAACTGTCTGTGAGATACATGACCGTTTGTACTCCTTCAGTGCACTTGCGAAAGATTTTTTTGAGATAGCTAAGCATGACTCCTCAGGTGCCGACAATAAGTCCTCCCTTCCTAACGCACAAAATGACTACCTAATAAAGGACAGGCACAGGATATTGCCCGCCCCCAGAGAAGACATTACAGCCTTTAATTCCTCCCTATAGTGTCCTAACTCTGGCGTACTCCACAGCCGTCGCCAATAGAGCAGAGGGCGTAAAGCAATTACATCCGCAATGGGAAGAATACCCAGGTCCATCCTTAATGGTGTTAAGGGGGTACTTTTAGGCAAACACAAGATTTGTCCTATAAAGTTATTCTCTGTTACCGTAAGGACATTAGCTGAGCTATGTCCCCATAGTTCGACCCCATACATAGTTGCCCCCCTTTCTTGAACCTTATAAATTTCTACAGGCGGGCTTATAACCTTAAGGCAGTTTTGGATGCCGAGACCCCCCTGTCAACATTTACAGGCGTAAGGACCCCCTCCTGACAAAAATTTCTAAACCTCTAGGCGAGGCTACTGGAATTATGAGGCAGGTGAGTACCAAATTATGCGACAGGCTTGACTAAATTGTGTGAGTAGAAAATGTAAATAATTTTTTGTGATGCTGCGTATTTTGGGATGGCATTGCTTTATTATTTCGACATTTTTTAAACACAGTAACACTGAGGAAAGATTTCACCCCATCAGTACCAGTTTATAACCAAAATACAGCAATTAACATCAGAAAGATGTCTAGTCAACCTTTGTGAAGGGCCTCCCACTCCGCAGGAACACGCACTGCCACATTAGAAGCTCACCTGGCCATTGCCGGGAGCAGCAAGGGTCCCTTCAAACCCTGGCGGTCTTGTGCAGAGTTAAGCAGTTTATCCAGTATTTGGGTGTCTTTCATAGATTCACATGCCTGAATCATTCCCCGTCGTCGAGACGGGAGCCTCCGGTAAATAAAAAAGTAATGTCCTATAGACATACATAGAGAAAATAGGCCTAAGGGCCTCCCCTTAGTAGCCTTTCTTTGTCCTTATGTAAAAAGGACCAAACTCTCACAGTCAGCCAATCAGCTCCGACCTCCCTCTAGAACCTTCCTGGGAGGAGCCTCAGTCCCTCAGATTTTCTACCGCACGTTGTGCTAAGGGAGTCTCCTTTGAGCTCTGCTCAGATTCTGTGGTTTTTCACTTCATTAAATGACTTTGTTGTCAAGGATTCTTTTCTACTATGGATTATCTTCAAATACATTCTTTAAAGAAGGTCTGGTAAGGAAGAGTTTGCTCTGCTCTGATCCTCACACCGACTGAATTTACTGTCTATACTGCAGGCCAAGGACTGAAAGTCTGTCGCACTTTCTCAAGTAAGTTTTTGAGACACTAAGACCAGAAAGGAGGTTTTTTATTTTCTCCAGTGACCGAGATGAGGCGTTGTCCTCAACGTCTAGGAGACCTCAAAAGAGAAGAGAATCTCCTCAGACTCATTCCTCAGGGGAACGTCCTGAGAAGGCCCTCAAAAAGACCACTCATGGGTCTTCTGGGCACAGTCCTTCAAAATCTCCTCACTCTGTGGAAAACGAGAGTAAAGGACTGGCTTTTGGAGAAAAATCATGTAAAAAGACGACTTCTGAGCCGTCAAAATCACCTCCTCTGGTCATAGGACCCTTCAGAAGGGCGTCTTCTATACCGTCTGAGGTAAAGACTAAGAAGCCAACCTCGTCTACGATGGCCTCGTCTACGATGGTCTTGTCTACGACGGCCCATCTACAATGGCTCGTCTACGACGGCTCGTCTACGACGGCTCATTTACGATGGCTCATCTACGATGGCTCATCTACGATGCCTCATCTACGATGGCTCGTCTACGATGGCTCGTCTACGACGGCTCGTCTACGACGGCTCGTCTACGACGGCTCGTCTACGACGGCTCGTCTACGACTGCCTCGTCTACGACGGCCTATTCTATGGGGTCGACGATGGCCTCATCTACGATGGCCTCATCTACGATGGCCTCGTCTACGATGGCCTCGTCTATGATGGCCTCATCTACGATGGCCTCGTCTACGATGGCCTCGTCTACGATGGCCTCGTCTACGATGGCCTCGTCTACGATGGCCTCGTCTACGACGGCTCGTCGACGACGGCCTCTTCTACGACGGCCTCGTCTATGGCGTCAACGATGGCCTCATCTATGATGGCCTCGTCTATGATGGCCTCGTCTATGATGGCCTCGTCTATGATGGCCTCGTCTATGATGGCCTCGTCTACGATGGCTCGTCTACGATGGCTCGTCGACGATGGCTCATCGACGATGAGAGCGTCGACGACGAGAGCGTCGACGACGGCCTCGTCTATGACTGCTCGTCTATGAGGGCCTCATCTATGATGGCCTCATCTATGATGGCGTCATCTACGATGGCTTGTCTACGATGGCTCGTCTATGACTGCTCGTCTACGACGGCCTGTCTACGGCGTTGACGTTGGCCTCGTCTACGTTGACCTCGTCTACGATGGCCTCGTCTACGATGGATTCATCTACGAGGGCTCGTCTTCGATGGCTCGTCTACGACGGCATCGCCATCGACGACCTCGTCTATGACTGCTCGGCTATGACGGCCTGTCTACGGCGTCGACGAGGCCCTCGTCAATGATGGCCTCGTCTATGATGGCCTCGTCTATGATGGCCGCGTCTATGATGGCCTCGTCTATGGTGGCCTAGTCTATGGTGGCCTCGTCTATGGTGGCCTCGTCTATGGTGGCCTCGTCTATGGTGGCCTCGTCTATGAGGGCCTCGTCTATGAGGGCCTCGTCTATGATGGCCTCGTCTATGATGGCCTCGTCTATGATGGCCTCGTCTATGATGGCCTCGTCTATGATGGCCTCGTCTATGAGGGCCTCGTCTATGAGGGCCTCGTCTATGATGGCCTCGTCTATGAGGGCCTCGTCTATGAGGGCCCCGTCTATGAGGGCCTCGTCTATGAGGGCCTCGTCTATGAGGGCCTCGTCTATGAGGGCCTCGTCTATGAGGGCCTCGTCTGAGGGCCTCGTCTATGAGGGCCTCGTCTATGAGGGCCGCGTCTATGAGGGCCGCGTCTATGATGGCCTCGTCTATGATGGCCTCGTCTATGATGGCCTCGTCTATGATGGCCTCGTCTACGACGGCCTCATCTACGATGGATCGTCTATGGCCTCGTCTACGACGGCCTCGTCTATGACTGCTCGTCTACGTCGGCATAGTCTATGACTGCGATTCTCGTCGACTGGCTCGTCGACGAGGGAAATTCCGACAATTCTGGAATCTCTTATAAGGTGGTAGAGAAGGCTGCTCAACGTTTTAAGATCTCAATTGCCTCTCAAGAACAGGACTGCTTCTTGTATGACTTCATAGGACCTCTCAAGAAAGCATTAAGGTCATTACCGATTATCGACTACCTATAGTCAGAAGGGGTATAGGGCGCCAGATACAGCACTGCCGTGTTTAACAGGATATCCGAAGCCAGACTGCGTAGTGACATAGACGACCCAGAAGAACTCCAGGAATCCTTCGGCCCCTTTGTCGCTTCCTCCTGATAAGGGGGGAAAAAAGAGTGGACAACATTGGGAACAGGTTTTCCTCAATGTCGGCAATGATGGTAAAGGCCGCGAATGCCCTAGCGCTCTTGGGACGCTATCATAGACAATTGTGGGCACACATAGCCACATACCTGTCGGAATTGCCAGATTCATCCAAAGAGGATTCTGCTAGATGGTGGAGAATCAGCGCCAGAAACTATAGATTGCGCGATGGATATCGCAATGATAAGGTTCCGCCAGTTGGCTGGAGCAACCACTCCCCTCAGGCTTCCGCACAAACATCTACGCCTGCTGCTCCAGGAAATATCTGCGATGTTGAAGAAAGGAGCGATCGAGCAAGTTCATTCGTCTCAAAGAGGGAAAGGATTCTATTCCCGCTTCTTTCTTATACGCAAGAAGGAGAAAGAGTGGAGGCCCATACTAGACCTCAAAGCACTAAACTCTTTCCTGAAGAGTCAGTCGTTCAGGATGGTGATGATCCAAGAAATACTAGGCATACTGGAAAAAGGAGATTTTATGACATCTTTGGATCTCCAGGATGCCTGCTACCACATCCCGATTCTCAAGGGGCACAGAAAATTCCTGAGATTCGAGGTGGCAGGGCAGCACTACCAATTCAAAGTCCTACCGTTTGGCCTCAAATCGGCACCGCGGATTTTCACCAAGTGCCTTTCACCTGTGGCAGCTTTCCTGCGTCAAATGGGTCACCAAGTCTTCCCCTACCTCGGCGACTGGCTGGTAACGGCACCTTCAGCTGCAGGCTCGACCAAATCCTCCAACGCCTGCACCAATCTCTTTCACCAGCTAGGATTGACTTTCAATCACGAGAAATCCTGCATGACCCCAACAAGAAACATCCCCTTCCTCGGGGCGACCTTGAACACGGAATGCGCAAGGGCATTTCCTTCAAGGGACAGGAAAAACAGGATAATATCTCTGGCCACGGCTGTGGCATCAAGGAAGTCCCTAAGAGTTCGAACCTACAAATCACTCCTAGGAATGATGTCTTCTTGTATACTCATCATCCCTCACTGCAGACTCAGGATGCGCCCATTGCAAGAAGCCC
Source organism: Lissotriton vulgaris (assembly GCF_964263255.1). Classification (NCBI taxonomy): domain Eukaryota; kingdom Metazoa; phylum Chordata; class Amphibia; order Caudata; family Salamandridae; genus Lissotriton; species Lissotriton vulgaris. Next base: position 1,378,539,192 of record NC_141695.1, read on the forward strand.
TCACGTACCAATGGACACAGAGTACAGGTTCTTTCGAGGACATTGTGAAGATAACACCTCAAATATCCAAGAGCCTGGAATGGTGGAGAAATCACAGGAATTTGTCTATAGGACTGCCATTCCTACTTCCAGCAGCACCTCTGGTGATCACCACGAATGCACCCCTGGAAGGCTGGGGAGCTGTCCTCCAGGATCTCCAAATAAGCGGCAAATGGACAATTCAGGAGAAGCAACTCCATATCAATCTTCGGGAACTAAGGGCTGTGTATCTAGCACTACATGCCTTTTTACCACGCATCCAGAACTCCCAGGTGCTTGTCAGAACGGACAACACCACGACGATGCACTATCTCAACAAACAGGGAGGAACGCGTTCGCTCACTCTATCACGCGAGTCGCAAAAGATCTGGAACTGGCTTGTACTCCATGGAATCACGCTCAGGGCGGACTATGTCCCGAGCGAGGACAACACCATTGCCGACGCCCTAAGCCGACAGAAATCCCTCTCCCACGAATGGGAGCTCGACAAGAGTACGCTGGATCACATATTCTCAGAATGGGGGCCCCAGGAATCGACCTGTTTGCCACCAAGGAGAACGCCAAATGCCCAAACTACGCAAGCTGGCGTCCCCAACCAAGGTCACTGGGAAATGTTTTTTCCATCGGTTGGTTCAGCGTATTTGCGTACGCTTTTCCACCATTTCTGATGATTCCCAGGGTTCTCAGGAAGATGAAGGCGGAGCCTTGTACCATGATCCTAATTGCCCCGTTCTGGCCGAGGCAGGACTGGTTCTCGGATCTTCATCGCCTCTCCATCAGGACACCGATTCCTCTGAAGCGGCACCCGAACCTGCTAACAATGTCCAACGGGCAGGTGCAACACCCGAACCTGCAATCGCTCAGGTTACCGGCCTGGCTCCTGAGAACAGAGAGTTCTGTGACCTAAATATCCCACAGGTCTGCAGGGATGTCCTAGCGAGAGCGGACAGTACAAACAAAACCTACTCTCTCAAGTGGAAAAGGTTCTGCCTTTGGTGTTCAGACCAGGGCCTGCGACCACTCGCTGTCACCCCTGAACAGATATTGCCATACCTTCTACATTTAGCACAATCAGGACTGGCACATGCATCCATTAAGGTTCACCTGGCTGCTATCTCTAGGTTCACCAGAACTTTCACGGGACCTTCTCTGTGGTCAAATAGGCTAGTCAAGCAATTCCTGAAGGGGCTCTACAGATCCTTTCCAAGGCCTCGGAAAGTCCCTCCGACATGGCAACTGAATCTAGTACTCAACCAACTCACGAGACGTCCGTTTGAACCCATTCATCGAGCATCTATTAAATACATCTCCTGGAAAACGGCGCTCTTGCTCGCTTTAACATCGGCCAGGAGAGTAAGCGAGCTGCAGGCTTTGTCCATTCAGGAACCATATATGCAGTTCAGACAGGACAGAGTGGTGCTGAGACCGAACCCTAAATTCATACCAAAGGTGCCCTCGGACTTTCATCTCAATGAACCAATTGTCCTTAGGTCCTTCTTTGCGAACCCTTCCACAGCAGCAGAAAGGGCACTGCATTCTTTGGATCTCCAACGATGCCTAACGTTCTACCTGGATAAAACTAAGGCTATCAGGAAATCTTCACAACTGTTCGTGGCATACAGCAGTCCAAGAATGGGCCTGCCTCTCACGAAGCAAAGCATCTCGAGATGGATCTCCTCGGCGATTGCATTCTGCCACGACAAGGCCAGACGGCCTTTGACTGATCATGTTACTGCTCACTCCACCAGGGCGATGTCCACGTCAGCAGCACTGTTCGCTGGGGTGCCAATCTTGGACATATGCAGAGCGGCGACCTGGAAGTCACCGCACACTTTCTCCAGACACTACTGCCTGGATATCGAACTTCAGAAGGATGCAGCAGTGGGCCAGGCGGTGCTTCGCCATCTCTTTCAGTGAGGTGAGCCTTCCTACATCCCGCCATCCAGGTATGCACATTCTTTGCTCTTGTGGTATTTTACTTATGCTATCATTCCATGTTATGTGATAATATATGCATTGTCTAACAAGACTGCAGAGCGACATTACTTCACAAATGTGCATATCTAACTGCTAGCTATTCTGATTCAGGCATGTGAATCTATGAAAGACACCCAAATACTGGATAAGAAATGCGTTACTTACCTGTAACAGCAGTTATCCAGTATTGGTGTCTTTCATAGATTCACATGCAACCCTCCCGCCTCCCCTGGACGGACTCACATCCCTCTCTAACAATATTACGCCTACCTAGCTGGGTGCGTACGAAAATCTGAGGGACTGAGGCTCCTCCCAGGAAGGTTCTAGAGGGAGGTCGGAGCTGATTGGCTGACTGTGAGAGTTTGGTCCTTTTTACATAAGGACAAAGAAAGGCTACTAAGGGGAGGCCCTTAGGCCTATTTTCTCTATGTATGTCTATAGGACATTACTTTTTTATTTACCGGAGGCTCCCGTCTCGACGACGGGGAATGATTCAGGCATGTGAATCTATGAAAGACACCAATACTGGATAACTGCTGTTACAGGTAAGTAACGCATTTCTTACCCATGCCCCTTTCCTCTCACCCCTTCCTTCCAACCCTCTCTTCTCTCCTCTCCCAACCCCGGATCCCTCTCTCACATTGCAAGCAGATGGTTATTAGCCCCAGGACACCTTTTGGTAACAGTAGCGCAATACAAATGTAAATAATAATAGGCAGAAGCAGGGGATCCACTAGACCCGAACTTCGGGGGGGTTTAACACTCCCAGCCAGGGCCGGCCCTAGCACTGGTCGCACAAGGTGCAACAGTCTTTCTACCTTCTCCATGAATTCCCTCACTACCACTCACCAACAATACACATCATCTCTCTATAGCACCTGTCTGACAAAATACTCATAGTTTACTCACACTCACTTCTGTGAAGTGAATGGTACATCTGCAGTGTACCAGGTACTTTAACCTTCTAACTGTGTGGGTGACAAGAGTGCCCATGTGACTGCACGGAGAGCAATGCAACAGTGTGAGAGTAGGGTAAAAGGAGTGACTACAGGTTGAGTGAGGTGACCATATGAATTTAGGTTCGGTTGTAAGTGCAGAGTGGGAAATAGTAGTGCATGGTTAGTGATGGCCTTGTTTGAGTGAGCTACAGATTAAGCAGTGAGGGGGGGGGGAAGGTGAGTGAAGTGTCACATGAGATCAGGATGAGAAGTATGCTCGTGTGACTGCAGGGTGAGGTACTGAGTGAACAATGCAAGCACATTTTTAGTGCAGAGTGATCCCTGTGAGAGCAGGGTGAGCGGGTGAATGTTGTGAGTGCATGGTGATCAGTGTGAGTGCATGGTGATCAGTGTGAGTGCATTATGATCACTGTGAGTGCAGGGTGAGTGGGTGAATGTTGTGAGTGCATGGTGATCAGTGTGAGTGCATTGTGATCACTGTGAGTGCAGGGTGAGCGGGTGAATGGTGTGAGTGCAGGGTGATCAGTGTGAGTGCATAGTGATCAGTGTGAGTGCAGGGTGATCAGTGTGAGTGCACGGTGAGTGGGTGAATAGTGTGAGTGCATGGTGATCAATGTGAGTGCATGGTGATCAGTGTGAGTGCAGGGTGATCAGTGTGAGTGCAGGGTGATCAGTGTGAGTGCATGGTGATCAGTGTGAGTGCAGGGTGATCAGTGTGAGTGCAGGGTGAGCGGGTGAATGTGAGAGCATGGTAATCAGTGCGAGTGCAGGGTGATGAGTGTGAGTCCATGGTGATCAGTGTGAGTGCAGAGTGATCGCTGTGAGTGCAGGGTGATCGCTGTGAGTGCAGGGCGATCATTGTGAGTGCATGGCGATCAGTGTGAGTGCATGGCGATCAGTGTCAGTGCATGGTGATCAGTGTGAATACATGGCGATCAGTGTGAGTGCATGGCGATCAGTGTGAGTGCATGGCGATCAGTGTGAGTGCCTGGAGATCGCTGCGAGTGCAGGGTGAGCAGGGATTGAGGGTGGAGGAAATAAATAATGTGCTGATCCTGTAACAAACTTCCAGTCTTATGATTAGGGTTACCAGCTCATTATTTTTATGGCCCAGAAAGAAGCAGTCACCTAAAGCTGTATTTTTAGCACTTATCTGTGAATACTTAGAATAGCAAATATAAATAGAAAGCACTTTTAATTGTGTCACTTTTAATTGTGTTCTAGAGCTGCCTCAATGATCCATGGATGAAAATTAAAGAGAACAAAGACAGAAAAGTCACATAACTAATTAATACATACTTTTTTATTTATAACTCTATTTAGTGTCAAGAGCAGGCATTTTTCTTTTGGCAACCCAACTTCATATTCCTTTTCATTAAATGCATTCTCAAACTACAGCAAGAAGTGTAAAAATACAAATGTAAGGAATAGGCAGACTGGGGGCCCAGGGGGTACTGGAACCATAAAAAACATTAAGCCTCTGTAACCTGTTTACAAAGGCATGGAAATATGCTAATGGTCTTTAAAGACCTGTGAAAACCTTGGGCGGAGATAAGACTCCAGACACTGCCCAGCCGAGCCCCCAGCAGATCAAGTTTCACTGCAGCAGCCGGGGCTGAGACACAGGTCAGGGGAAGAGGGGGGCTGAAGCCCTGGAGGCCAGGGCAGACGTGTGACTGTGCGACCCCCTTTACACCACTCCACGGCCCCCCTGGGGGTCGTGCCCCACAGTTTGAAGACCCCTGCCTTAAGGGCACATCTCTTATACACTTTTAAGATCCCCCAATGGCCTGAGTTAGATTTAAATGACCTTTGTTGAGTTGTGGTCCCCACCCCATTTTGTCATTTAGCGTAAGACCCAAATAATCAAAAATAGGGACCCTTTCCAAAGGTCTATCATCCATTCTAGGATACGGGCAATTTGTGGAATCAGCATGCAAGACCATATATTTTGTTTTCTTAATATTTACTTCCAAATTCCTCTTTTTACAAAACAGGCTAAATTCCTCTAAATCACGCTGCATCCCTATTGGTAATTTCGAGAGGAGAAGAGTGTCGTCCGCAAACATTAAAGCAGGACATTTGCGATTAGCTAGTTATGGGGAGTCAATATCCTTAACAGCAAGAAGGTCTCCAATTAACCCGTTAAGAAAGAGTGAGAAAAGTGTTGGTGCGAGCACGCAACCCTGCCTCACCCCCTTTGCAACGGGGAAGGGAGCAGTTAATTTCCCCTTGCCGAACCTTAACCTAGCAAAGGTTCCCTCGTGGAGGCGTTTGAGCTGGTGGCAAAGGTATGGTGGTACTACCATATCCAACAGAATACCCACAGCTTGTCACAATCTACCATATCGAACGCAGATTTAAGATCCACAAATGTAAGGTACAGACTACCCCCCTCCAAAACTATAGGTTTCCAATAGATCAATTGGAACCTAAATAACTGATCAATAGTGGATGTTTTGCATCTAAAGCCTGCTTGTATGGGAGTTAAAATATTAAGGTCTTCCATCCATTCTTGGAGTCTTCCCAGTAACACTCTAGCAAAAATCTTTTGTGTTACGTCAATAAGGTTAATTGGCCTATAATTTGCTGGTTCTATGGGGGACCCTTTTTTATAAATAGGGATGATCTCTGCCCCGGCCCACGAAGAGGGTGGTGGCATGCCATAGAGAATAGCAATAAAAAATGTCTGGAGGCTTGGGGCCCAGACTGCCTGTTCATTTATATCCAGGTCCCTGGGAATTGTATCCAACCCAGGAGCTTTATTTGGTAGTACTTTGGGTAAGGCAGCTGATACCTCATCCAAGGTACAGGGTGGTATGTCTCTGAGGGAATCAAAGGTTTGAAAACAATCCGACATCCCTATCTCACTATGTGGGCTTGAATATAAATCTTTAAAATAGAAACGCCAGGATTCCTCACTAATATTTGGGTCGATGGTAGACCTACCTTAGATTTTTCCAGTATGAACTAGATTCCAGAAACCTCTTATGTCTTTATGATCCAAGGCGTTCTTGATGGCCTGCCTTCTTTCCATTTACATTCAGATTTCGCTGCTAAAAGATTTTTTTTTTTTTATACGCCCATGCTTCCCTTATTCGCTTGCTGTCTCCCCACTTAAGGCTTAACAACAGGGCACTCTTTGCATCCCTACATGACCTGTTGTACCAGGTTTTTTTTCTCTGCAATGGTTACCCTTATTAGGCTTACTACTATAAGAAAAGGTGGATTTTGCCTAAGTCTATATCAAATTCTAGATTGGCACTATTTCCAGAGACAAGGCTTGCTTTTTCTAACATAGGAAGAATACAAGTATACATATTCAACATTACTTCTTGAGATTAGACTATTAAACCCCAGCCAATTCTTCTCCCTCCTTCAACCTCTATTAAATTGTCTGGTGGAGGGTTATCCAAGCCTTGCCCTACTTCTACTAAATGACTATCTAGGGTTATGACCAATGGGTTATGGTTGCTTCCTTCACCAGGGTGGACAATAAACTTTACAACCATGTGCCAAATCTCAATATTTATTAAAATATAATCAATTATTTTTGCCTGGCCAATTCTATCAAAAGTGAAGTGCCAGGGTTTTGTCATCAGGGAACCGGCCATTACATGCCCTCAACGAATAGGTGAGGGTAAGAGAGGTTAGTTGCAATACTAGTGGGGTCCACCCCCTTATCGGGTAGACATTGGGCACAGGGATTAACCAAGTTGAATCCTCATCACTAGCAATGGATGTTGATAAGCCATTAAAGGGTTCAAAGTGACAATTAAAATCACAGCCGATAAACAAAATACGCTTACCCTGAAAGTGTAGTAAGAAGAGCAGCCAGACAATCTAGCATCGGGGATGTCTGCCCATACTTTAATGGCCAACTTTGGAAGGTTTCTATGGGTGAGAAGTATACATAGAATATCAGGTGAATGGGTTTCTATCCTCTTCACCGTAAAACCCAAATGGGTGCCCACCCAGATACACAAACCTCCCTAAGGTCTACCCCTTGGACCCTTCACCGCCACCTCACAATTCGCTACGAAACCTACTCTATATAGTGGACTTAATGCCCAAGTTTCTTGGAATAGGCAGACCTCGTGGGAGTCTATAAAATCACCCCAATCGGGGAGATCCAGTTTGGCCATTAGGCCCGCAATATTCCACGACAAAATCCTAGGACCATGTGGTCTCACTTCCATCTCACTCCCAGGGGTTACCTCCAATTCTCCCCTATTTATAGCTTCTAAGACCTCATAATTATTATCGACGGTCCCTAATGTTTGGAGGTTTAATACCACCTCACTAGTGATTAAAGTATTATTCTTGGATACATCAGAGGATTTCCCCGCCTCCTCACAATCACTGACTTTAGTGGTTTTGCTAATCTCATGGTTCACCAACTCATTTCTTAGCAAAACCTGTTGGTTTATTACCTCAACTCCCACCCCCAAAGTTACACAACAGTTTAACCATAATGGGTGGGCAGAGGTCGATTGGAGTCAGTCAATCAACCAAAACTAGTACAATAAATCTGTTGCTGAGAGGGACACTAGGTACAAAACAGATACCGTCATTCCCTCCTCTGTTACGGACATTACCTAGCTGGGTTCTCCGTTCCCAGTTCTTGCCTGGATAACAAAATCTCTCCGTTAGGGTTGGGGGAGGAAAGAAGTAACTTAGATCAAAAGTCTGAATACTAGTTCTCATTTTTTGATGAGACCAATCATAAATATGTTGGACCACCCGTCTGTCTCTGAAATTAATCACTATGCAATCATCCGCTGTCTTTCACTCTGCAATCCACCCAACTTACTCTACGGGCAAACAAAATTTCACTATGCACGTTCAGTGAGAGGGGTCTATTATTATTCAGCCAAATAATAGATTTATTTTTTAGTTCAGAGTAAGATTTTATTCTGTCTTTTTCTAATTCAGGCACCCCGGTCAATACGACAACATATGGTGAAGAATCAGGGGGTAAATCAATACATGGCAGGATGTGCTTAGATTCACTGATATTAGATAATTCCTTGGCTCTTCCAAGTGGTTTTTGGACCAGACCCTCTCCCAGGGGTTGTTGCTCTGCTCTCACACCCTGGGGACCGCCTACACTTCGATGTACTATAGCATCACTATAGGTGGTAGATCCGGCTACATCACTCCCACAAGATGGAATATCCACTGGCTTAGATATGATTGGGGTGTGTAATGGGAGATTGGAGGCTACAGAATCCCTGATTACATTCGTTATCACTTCATTTTGCTGAACACTCCTCCCCAAGCTACTCTTTATACAATCAAAGTTAATTACAGTCAACTGTTCAAATTTTACCAATCTGTCCTCAATTGATAACAACCTCTCAAAGAAAAGCTGCATAGATGATGTGATGAGGGCTCCTACTTTGGACCAAAATCCATCTTCAACCAGAGGGAAGGGGCAGTCAGTGTAAACCGTAGACGGAGTATATAATAAGGGAGTAATTGACCGGGATGCTTCTATGCTTGTTAGAGCTTTAGTCGCCGACTCGCACTTCTTGTTGGTTTTGAGCATCTTTCGGTTTTTACCCCTCTGCACACCCCCTCCTCACTTCCTCTTGGAGGCCAGTCCCAATGCATGATCCGCTGCTTGGAGGCAAAATTTTGGGTGCAGACCTTGTGGACGCACAAGTAGCTGTACCGCTATCAATGCCTAGCAGGGATATCTCCGTGGGTGGGACAAAAGAGCAAGGCTCCCGAACCATAGAGGTGTTCATTAGTTCCTGCAACACTTGACTGCTACTTTGACCCAAGTCCCTAGGATAGGTTTGAACAAGTATATGCTGCTCGGGTGAATGTGCCAACATCAAGCCCCCCAAGGTTGAGCGTTTGGCATACACGAGTTCCAATGAGAGACGGCGCTCAGTTAGTGCAATTTCATGCGCTAACACTGACGTAGCTCTGGTTATAAATTGGTCAAGTGTCCCGGTAACGCTCCTGCCCATCACAGCTTTCTTCCCTTTCCCTTCATGTGCAGACATCGCAGACTAGATATTGCAGTATAGTTTGACACCAAATAACGCACCCCCCCCCCTCAACAATTGACAGAAAGAATAGACAGTAAGGCTCGGGAGCCTGGTGTTCCTTATAAGAGCCTCCTGACACTTGGTGGACGCGGTAGCGGCCTGCGCGCTACGAGTGGTGCCGGGAAGTGCAGTGCGGCGGTGGCTGCAATGCGGGGCAAAGTTGCAGCAGGGCTCTCGCTGGCAGTGGCGCCAATACAGGTCAGTGTCCGTGTCCCCAGACAAGGTTGCGGCAGGGCTCCCCCTTTGTATTATAAAAGTATAATAACCCTGTTACTATCGTATTTTACAAATAACCGAATCTGCCGGATCTCCCCGAAATAGATGGATAAACTAAATCCCTGTTTGCTAATAGCTCACCTGAAACTAGCTTCTCTGGAACGTCCTACTCCACACCCTGAAGGCGTTAAACTACCAACCTGACACAACCAATGCAGCGCCATAAACATAACTGTTGACCGTCAGCAGCCGTTGCGTTGTTTCCACTACTGTGCTCCTCCTTTGGATTCGGTTTTTTTAGAGGAAAATAGCAAATAAAAATAACACAACATCAATGCAAAAAAACTCCCAAAGAGATTTTTGGTTTAGAAACCTGCACAATACTTCCGGCTTACTACAGAGATAAACTCACTACCACCTAAACAACTCTTTCCAGCACCCCGGGGGCACTCATAAAAGCTAAGGACCTGGGGGCACTTACAAACTGTCCAACGAGTACCAGTCGAAAATGAGATGGAAAGCTACTTTTTAATGATCAAGAAGGCCTCCCTTTCTGCCTTTCGAAACCACGCCCACTCTTGTACACTTATGTCTATATGGAGTGTGATGAGTATTGTAACTGCATGAGTAAGTCGAGATCTTTTTTTTCTGCCGTGTTTTATTCCAGTACGAGGGAAAACAGGCAGATCCAAGATGGCCCCAGTAAAGCATGTTGAGTACCAGACTTGTGTGCTCTTATTTATTTATACATGCGTTTTTACATAGCACGTACTTTCCCCCAAGAAGGCGTAAAATAGAGAGGCAAAGTGAAGGTAACTCCTGCAAGAATCAGCCAAGATGGGCGGGCACCGGGTGCCGAATAGTAAGGAAGCAACAGCTCATAGGAGAAAGTACTTTAAGAAAATAGTGCCCACAGACAGGTAATAAAACCTGCAAAGTAACAACACAATTAAAGGGCCAGTCCTCATGGAAGGTTACAAAAGAAGAAACGGCGGTACTAATGAGGGACTACTATGACTATTCATGAATCAAAAGCAACCATTTAGAAAGAACAGTGACAGGAGCCAATTAAAAAGATGGGTGGGGAAAATGGGAGCGGCTTCAAGTCCATACTTGAATACAGCTTGTCTTGAAGAGACAGCAGAAGCTCTGCCTAGGCGAGACCTAAAAACAGGGAGGAAGGCAGTGAAGTGTACTTATAAAGGTGTTGGTTCTTCAATGGGGTTTTCCCTATTGGAATCAGAGTGACCTGACCTCCAGATGGCTGTCTGAAGTCATGAAATTTCACAGCTTTTGTTATTTATCTCATAAGGCTTCAGGTAAAGCTGTCCGGATCTGCAAAAATAAAAGCCAATAAGCCTGCCATTATTTGGTCAGACTCGCACTTAAGTCCTGACAAATGCATTAAAAAATGGCCTTTTACTGTGCAAAAAATAAGCATGGGCAAAGTCAGTAGGTCTTGCCTTTGTGACCCACCGGCTTTGCTAGTTATTTTTAGACAGACTGCACTACATTCGAGATGCTGAGCAGCATGTCCAAAGTAAAAAAAAAATATTTGACATGGCCGCCGGTGCCATTTTATAAGTACCCGCACCATGCATGCGCGCACATACAAAATGACGCTGGCACTTTTTTTGTTAGCGATCCAAGTTGGATCGCTACTAAAGAGAAAATAAAACTAGCAAAGCGTTTTTTTTTTAAGTGGACAGGCAGGGAGCAGAACTAGCTTGGGGAGGCTGGGAGGAATGGTGCAGCAACCCAGGACAAGATGTGAAAGTAATTGGAGGAGGGCTGGAGGGTCGGGGGGAGGAGGCACTAAGAGAAACACATGGGTGAGCGCAAGAGGAAGGGGTATGGAGAAGCAGTCAGGCATCAGAGTGCAACACGGAGTGCAGCGGTAGAGATGTACATGAGAGAGGTAGCTCGAAAAACAAATACACTCTAATTGAGTGCTTCACACAAAAGAAAAAAATGGTGCTTGAAAAGTAACCATTGGAAGCAGTGATGCCATCCAATCAAAGATACTGTAAAGCATCATTGTTCCCTTGCAGGGACAAACACAAGATTGACAACCTGGGACACGAATAGGGAGCAGGCAAATGACAGTGACAAGGAAAGCCAACCAATGGTAAGCAATGGGTGATTCTTGGTAGGAGTAGGATAAGTATATTTAGTCATAAACTTACATTTTGGACCAAATTTACCTTTGAGAAATTGCTCCAATATGTCCATTTCTTTGGAAGACAATGGGGCAGTGTGCCAACCTGTTCAAAGATATTAAAAATCTATCTGTATGCCTGTTCTGAGAATGTATATTATTTCTGCAAATATTGTTTCTTACTCTGTGGTGGAATTTTGGGTAATATCATTTACATTTGTGCAGTCACAATCAGCGCCCATGTACTTCAGTATGCTTGTTGTTAAAACGGTGATGACTTTAAAAAAACAAACTTTATTTACCATTTTCATATAATTAAATTTCGCACATGTTAATCACTGTAATTTTGAAAGTTGAAACGGCAAAACGGTGACATGCAAAATAATGTACATGCAAAACAATCCCTGTCCTCTATTCGACCCAGCGCGATCTTCTTACTGTATACATCACTGGTGTTTATCATTACATATATCAAGACCATCCCAAGTTGAACATTTTCACAATGGAGAACATCTCTACACCCCAGTGCGATAGCATTTAGTTGAGAACATGTAATTCTGGGTTTTTGTTTTCCTTTGATTTATTTTACCCCACTCCAGTGGGGACAATTCAATCTAGTTGTTGCGATTGTTCATCTCAGGCAAGGTAACTACTGAGGGGACCACAGATATTTTTTGGGCGAGACTCCTGAGGCTGGGTGACAGCGTAAAGCTCACTGTTCGTATTGCAATATGTTAGGCTGTGGAGCCAGGCCTTTACTGTAGGCTAGGATCTACAGCCCCATTTAAGAGCTATCTCCCTCTTCACGAGTTAAAAAGCTATGGCAGTGAATTTGCGTACTCCCTTGGGTAAACCAAGAACATAACCCAACAGTGCGGTCTCAGGTGTAGGTTTTGCCTCCAAATTTATCATCTTAGCTGTTTCGTGGCACACCGATCCCCAATAGGCACCCATTATTAACGCAGTTCCAGACAAGGTGCGCAAAGTCAGCATGCGGAGCCATGCACTTACAGCAGGTATGCGGTCTGTCGGGTCAACGGTGTGCATTTTCTCTGAGGACATATAAATTCTCCACAGAAATTTGAAGTGTAGTAATTTGTGTCAACTGTTTAAGGAGACCTCCTTGATTTGTGTGCAGCAGAAAGCCCAGTGTGAGTCCTGAATTGAATACCTTAAATTGCGCCCCCACGCCTCCCAGATCCTGTTGTGTCTGCTAGGGACTAGAGCCAGGCATGCGCAAAGCATTTTAGAAATTAGGTGTTCACCCCTGGGGTCGTAATCACAGTGGTTAATGGGTTAAAAGATTTGGGCTCCAAGGGGAACTCGGCAATCTCCGCTCATAGTGCACAGCGCACCAGATTCAGGATGAAATGATCCATAAATGTTGCCTCACTGAATCTCCCCTCTTCTGTACTAGAAAAGATGTGACCTCCGGTGTAAAGGTCTCCGACTTTGCTTATTGAGTATTTAATGAGCGTGCGCTGTACTAGCTTCTCTTGCGTAATGGGAATTCATGGGTCATTTAATATTGGGATCTCTGGAGAGTAAAACACAGGTGCTCGAGTGACTCGCACTAGTTTCTGCCATTCCCAACTGGTAGTTGACACCATTTGAATATCCCGGGGATCTCTTGGGAATCCCGGCTGTACCACTGTGTTCAGGGAAGTGGGCAAAACTAGATCAGCTTCAGGTTTAGAGTAAGGTATCAGAGCATTAGGATGGTACCAGGAGTGTGCAAAGCTGCACTTAGCTACCAGGTAATATACCTGAAGATTAGGTAAACCGAATCCCCCTCTGTCGTAGGGCAGGGTCATAGCTTCCCAACCGACCCTGGGTCTCTTACCTCCCCATACCAGTCTGATAAGGTGAGAGCGCAGTGTAAGAAAAAAACTGTTCGGAAGCAGGATGGGAATGTTGTTAAATAGATACAAAAACCTTGGGCGCATAATCATTTTTATCAACGCCACTTGACCAGTGAGCGAGAGTGGGAGTCTCAGCCATCTTTCCACTTGTAACTCTAATTTATGCATAGCGGGGCCATAGTTGAATCGAATAATTTGTTCTGTGTCTTTGTGGATTCCCAAATCTTTTGCCGAGTCAACACACCACTCAAGAGGGCATTCACAAATCCATTTTATGGTGCATGGGGTAAGGGTAAATATTTCTGATTTTGCCCTAATTGATGCCCAGGCCAGAATAACCACCAAAATGTATATTCTCCCTAATTAGAGGTTCAAGATTCTCTTGAGGGCGCGCACATAGAGAATAATATCATCCGCATAGGGTGAGATGAGGAGAGGGCTCATCTTAAACTGAAGTCCTCTATGCAGGTGTCATTCTTGAAGGCGGAGAAAGGGGTCTTTCTCAATCTATCCCGTCTCCGAATGGGTTGAAACAAGGGTGTATACTGGCCCCTATATTGTTTTCACTATATACGGCAGACTTACCTACTTCCATTGCAGCTTGTGGTGGGCTAGCCCCGATAATTGGAGGGTCACCTATATCGGTTCTAATGTATGCAGATGATATTCTCATCTTAGATTTAACCCCGAAGGGTTTGTCTTACCGCCTACATGCATTAAATCAATTCGCAGAAGCACATTACATGAAGATCAATGCTTCGAAAAGTAAAATTATGTGCATTTTTGGAAAGAAAAAATGTAGGTCTGAAAACTATAGATGGGCTATAGGAGGACAGAAACTAGAGGTGGTTAAAACCTACACCTTCTTAGGTAAAATAATTTCAGCAAACCTAAGTGAGAAACCCCACATTGAGCACAATTCGCGTAAAGCATCGGCTCATGGTATGGGGTTATGTTCCTTGTACAATGCTACAGGGAAGAGACACTTTACATTATTTTTGGATGTATTTAGAGCAAAGATCCCTGCAACTCTACTGTACGGAACAGAATTAGTGGAGTTAAAACACTGGGGATTCTTGCAAAAAATGGAAGGAAAGGTACTAAGAAGAATTTCTTCCCTTAATACAGCCTGCTCTGTATCTTCATGCAGGCTGGAATTCGGACTCCGAAGTTGTTGGGTACAGGGGTTGACTGCCCTCGTAAGGTGTGTAGCCTGTTTGGCTAGAGGTAAATCGGGTTCCTTACGGGAAGCCATCAAAAATGAACTCCTGGGCAATTTTAACGAGTTTTCCCTGTTAGTAAAAAACTTTAGAAAAGCAGTAACTCTGTTAGAGTTGGATGCAAGCACTTTGTTTTTACTTACTCCCTCTGAACTAAAGTCTAAATTAAAATGTGCATCTTGGGAACTCGGTTATAAATTGGATATGATTGCCCAACAAGGAAAAAAAGAAAGGCAATCACTGTTAAATACATACACACCAAAGCTAGCCCAACAATACCTCACCTGGAATATCCCCCATAGAGTCCGTAGGTTATGGTACCTTTTAAGACAAGATTTGCTCCCACTAAATCTCCTTCTTGCAAAGTGGTATGGTGTATCTCCAATATGTAACCTCTGTTGTAATGCTGTACAGGATCGTAATCATGTCTTGTTTATTTGTCCCGCGCTACGCCCATTGCGCTATAAATGGTTAAAACCTATTTGTCTACAATTAGGAATTTTAAATATAAAAACTTTTTTCCATGCACTTTATTGTCCACCAAATGAAATGTTCTGCTTCAGAATTTTTAACTTTTTTAAAGGGTTTTTAGATATTTATTAATGATACATAGAGAAATGTTAGACGACTGTTCGACCAGTGGATATGAAGTATTTCCTTTTTGTTTTGTTTCTTGTGATTTTATTGTAATTAATGTTGTATAATTGTGTGTTTATTTTATGTGGCCCTCATTTGAGAGCCAAAACATAATAAACTTGAAACTTGTGTCGTTCTTGAAAATGCCTAACCCGGGGGTCCATAGCTAGGATGAAAAGTAATGGGGAGAGTGGGCACCCCTGCCTTGTGGCACAAGAGAGTTGAAAGGAACACAATATTGTGCCATTTAAGCGTAGTCGGGCAGTAGGAGCA
The DNA here is from genome assembly GCF_964263255.1 of Lissotriton vulgaris. NCBI lineage: Eukaryota > Metazoa > Chordata > Amphibia > Caudata > Salamandridae > Lissotriton > Lissotriton vulgaris. Next base: position 1,378,554,594 of record NC_141695.1, read on the forward strand.
TTGTACAGTAAAGCTGTAAGGTCAATAAAACCTCCTTGCATTCCCATCCTTCTCATCATTGTGAGGAAGAAAGGCCACTCCAATGAGTCGAAGGCCTTTTCAGTATCTAGCAGTATCAGGTGATATTCTATGTATAACTGTGAACAACGTCCTCAAGTTGAGGGAACTCGACCTGAGAGGGACAGATCCCGACTTGGCTGGGGAAATTATCCGGTCCAGCAACAAGGCCAGCGTTAATGCTATCATTTTGGACAAACTTTTATAGTCAAGATTTAAGAGTGAAAGCTGTCTGTATGACCCACAGTCTATCGGATCTTTCCTAGGTTTGGGCAGTAGTATTATTACCGCATCTCGCAAAGTAGGGGGCAACTCCTTATACTCAAGGGCCTCATTGTAAACCTTGAGTAGGCGTGGTACCAACAAATCCTTGTCAGTCTTATAGAAGTCACCTGTAAACCGTCTAATCCGGGGGCCATATAGCCATTTATAGCTTCTGTAGCACTGATGATCTGCTCTGTGGAAAAAGATTCCTCAAGGAATTCTTGCATGAATTTCTCCAGCGAGACTAGGGCAATCTCTGACAAGTACTCCTCTTGGTCTGAAATGTTGTGAGCCACCCAAGATGTGTACAACTTAGTATAGTGCGATACACATTCATCTAGTATTTCTGGGGTGCCTGTAAGAGTTTGCCCTGTAGAGGAGCGAATTTCAGTGGTGTAAGAACTCCCGGGTGAGGGTTTTAAGAGTCATGTGTACGCCCCGGCCAGTCACCTTCCCCATAGTGGCGGGCGATGCCCTACTTAGTTAAAAAAGTGTTTCCCACTCAGCGGCCTCCCTGAATTCCGTCAAGAGGGACATTCGTAAGCTGAACCGGGACGGGTCAAGCTGCACGATCTGTTCTCTATCTAACATATCCAATTTGTGTCAGATGCAAGCTATCGTGGCCCTGAGATCTCTCAGCACCTCGGCGTGTTTAGAGATGAAAACTCCACGTATGTAGGCCTTAAAGGCCTCCCAGAGTGTGGCCCAGGAGTTAACGGATCCAGTGTTGAGCTCAAAATATTCCTCTATTGCCACTCGAAACTCTGACTTAAAGAGTTCATCCAGTAAGGCATGCCCTGGACATCTCCACTGTCTCTAACTGTCATCTAGCTTAGGAACGCGAACCCTTAACACCACAAGGGAATGGTCCGAGTATGTTCTGGGGAGAAGTTGTTAAGATTTATACCAGGTAGACAAATTTGGGGAAATCAACCAATAATCTAGTCTGGTCCAATTATTGTATTTGGCTGAGTAATAAGAATATGTAGGTTCTAACGGATTGCGCTGTCTCCATATCAACCACCCAATTGAATCACACAGCTCTAACAGCGCATGGCGCACACATGGTTTAGTGTCTTGGGAGGTGGAGGAGCCATCAAGAGCGGGATCCATTAAAAGGTTAAAGTCGCCTCCCATGTATAAGTGCTCGGCTTCCAGCTGTAAAATATGTGGATGCAAGTCATGAAAATACTCTAGACAGTCGACATTGGGGGCATATACATTCACAAAAGCAATGCGGTGACCCAATAACTGACCTACTACCATTGTGTAGCACCCTTCCTTGTTGTTGTGTGCTTTCTGTAGTTGAAAGGGGAGATATTTGTGTATTAATATTGTGGTACCTCTTGTGTATGTGCTATCATTTGTAAAATACCGGTGAGAGCCCCAACTAATCGCAAAAGCAGTGATGTCAGTTCTTGGGAGATGGGTCTCTTGAAGAAATGCAATGTCGATCCTGTGTCGTTCTAGGTAATGTCGTATATGCTTCCCTTTTCTAACGTTAATAAGCCCCCTGACGTTCCAAGTGATAAGCGACAGGTCGGAAAATGTGGACAGGTTATCTAACACTGACATTTATACTATAAAACAGTGATTGTTGTTGTGTGTCAGAGCTAGCCCAGATCTGTGTACAGTGAGTAATCTGTAATGTCAACTAATGTAACCATAGGTTGTGAACTTCCCCTCCCACCACCCCCCACCCATCCCAGCGCCACGCTTCACAGGGAACAACCCCGTAGAATATTACGATCATATGTATCATGCAAACATTTCGACAATGTAAGTAGGTATGACGCAAAAAACAATACGATCATATGACACATTCAACGTGCTAAACACGCAGGGGGTGGCAACGCCATGCCGGAGACCCAACTTTGCAATTAACTATATTGACTTATAAACATCCCATCTCAACCCAAGAAGAAGCTATACTGAAATGAGCCACATTAACCAGAAGCATAACACGTGCGTAATACAGAAGGAAAAAAGTTCCAAACTGGTCACTGAGCCATTGTGAGGGAGAGAAGACCTGACAGGCAATGCATCCTCTATGTATGAGCCTCTCTTCGGCCTTACTGTGCAGCTGTGCGGACTTTTTTCTGATAGTGCACAGGTGGGGGTCTCAGGCCCTGTTGTCCCCACCTCGGCCAACCTGATCAGCTGGATGGCTTTTTCTCAGGCTCGCCCGCAGCCCCTTTTGCTGCTGGGCCTCCGGGAACAAGACGAGCTGGCCAGCCGCAAGGGAGAGCCTGTTGTGGCGGTTGTCAAAGGAGAGGACAGCCAATCCATCACACTCACCTCACCCGCAGTGCAGAAAGCATTATATTGCACCAGCTGTGATGCTTCAACAAAATCCTCGGACTGGAGGTCCTGGTTAGCGCGGCCCTCTTCCAGGCCACGCTATGTCTCAGCAGTCGGCCCGCCCATGAATGTCCTCAGGCCCTGGAATGGGCCGATATCATAAGGTTTGGCCAAACGATAAGGCTCCGCTACACCGCCGCTTCTTCTGTTCTTCGGACCACAGCTACCACGATGCTTTAAGGTGCCATTAGTCCGGATAGGATGCGTTTGTCGGGATCCTCCGGTGGAGCATCAGCCTGTGCGGCCATCTTGGTCAGTAGCCTGGCCACGCCCCCAAAAAAGGTGATGAAGTTGGGCTTAAACTAATATTGAGAAGCACTTTGTGATGTATAGGATTATAAATTCAACAGTACTGGTGGGGTGGAAACAATCCTCCTGTAAACACCAGCACTATGTGGTGACACCACACCACTGTGCAATTTCAAGTTAATCTCCAAGAGATGGGAAGAACCGCAAGGATGCACATTTTCCATGAGTATTAACACTCTCTTTTACTACTTGCTGTGAGTTGATGGTAAATAAGTGTGAGGTGCTGGCACAGGATTGGCGGGTGCACTTGAGGGAAGTGGTCAGGGTAGCAAAGAGAAGGAGAGGATGTTGCTTGGCAGGGTTGAGCCTTGCATACTAACCTTGTGCCTTAGAACGGGTCGTGGAGGCCTGAGGATCTGCACCAAGATTCACTTGCAGCCCAATACTGAAGAAAATTGTTGTACAGACATTTGATGACCTAATTTGTTGGAAATAATATAATTTTCCTTGGAAGCTCGCAAAAAAACACCTAAAGACAAAAAGGTTCTTAAACTTCAAGAGGCAGTTACATTGTTTACCTCAGTGATTTAATTGAGACATTCTACTGTGTTGAGTATATGTCTTTATTTATTGTTTTTATATTGTGTTGACTTAGCTAGGGCGCCACATGACTTTACAAGCAAGTTTCTGTTAGAAGGCTGAAGATGTATTACAGAGGAGATAATGATAGTTGTTCTCTCAGCAAAATCATAGAGGTGAGGTCCAAATAGTGAGTACATCAAAATAATGTCTATATAAAGTAGATATAATCTTTCCAGTATGTTAGCAAGGTTCCGTAGCTTGCCTGTGGCTAGAAGATGGCAGTCATGCGTATGTTTGATGGGTTTTATTCCACATTTTAGGGCACTCCTCAAGAAATAGCATTTTATAAGGGACCTATTGATGTTCTTTGAATTTTCAAGTTGTATTGATAGTTTTCCTCTCAGAACTCTGTAGTTTCATGTGGTGGCATATTTGTGTGCCAGGTGATTGAGTGCATGTAAAAGTCTTGCTTCCCTTTTGGATAGCATGGTCTCTATAGTACCCCCTCTTTATTGATTGTTACTACTGCAAGTATGCAGTGCTTAATTTGTGCTGGTGGTTGAAGGTGGTGGGCACCTATGCTTATTTTTGTGGTATTTAAAGAAAACAGAGGTCCAAAGCAGTCTCAAAATTAAAGAGCGATGATATATTGACCATGGTAGGCTGCTATATATTTATCCGTGTCCGGCCGGACAGGGAGTTTATTTTGACAATAATCATAAGATTTTTAACAATACATGAACAACAATTCATAAACGTAGGGCACAATCCTGTACCGTACCCAGAAACAGAAGCACAGTGGAAGAAAAAGGATAGTTTAAGGAGAGAGAAGAGAATTTTTCAGGCAAAAGAAGAGTGAGCAATCTGGACACTTTTCAAATCAGTGTTAGAAGTGTTTCCCAGGGTAGTGCATACACAAAATAATACACATTGTTTAAACTTGTATGACTACTTTAAAAAGGTCGACGTTTCGATCCCGCGCTCTAATTACAAGGGGATCATCATCAGGACGGAACAGTATTATGGCTGAATGAAACAAAAATACGCCTCCATAATGCGGGTTGGGTGACTCAGAAGTGAATTCTCAAGACTCATGGGGGCATATTACCAACAACTAGCGATAATTTTTGTCTCTAACTTGTTTAGAGACAAAAATTATCACCGCACATCGGCGATTTTTATCGCAGATAAACCTTGCTATTAGCAAGGTTTATCGCAAATGCGATAAAAAACGGCCGCAATGCATGAATGTCGCTGAAAAGTCAGCGATATTCATGCATTATCGAGCAAATGCTCTTAGCCATGTTATCCACCTCCCATTGGATAACATGGCTAAGAACTGCTCAGGGCAGGTGTTAGCTTTTGGAGATATTCGCGCTTAGCGCGAATATCTCCAAAAGTTGGTAATAGGAGATAGCGATGTTAGGGACTGTTTCCAGTAGCTAACATCTTGGCACGCCCACTTTGCATGTCATTAGTGATAAATATCACTGACATGCAAAGCGGGGCCCAAGATGGTCGCTATCTCCTATTAGCTGTCACTAACTGGTGTTAGCGACAGCTTGGTAATAGGGAGATAATTTTATCTCCGCTTTCTTGGCTTTTAAAGCCAAAAAAGCGGAGATAAACCCCCTTGATAATATGCCCCATGGTTCTTTTGGTTCAGTTAGTTAGACTAACTCCGTGCGAAATAGGTTGGGTTTGCAGGAAGCAATATTCAAAGAATATGGAAGGGTTGGGTAGTCCCAGGAAGGCGGTTGCGGTCACAGTCGATATAGCGAACCGCAAACAAGGGAACGATGTCAAGGGATATGTAAATATTAGGGTTGTTCCGGGATGGCGTTTGCGGTCTTAGTCGATATTTCGATCCGCAAGGCGGTGAAACGATGTCACAGAATATCGGGTGAGCCAGCCGTCTCGCCCGATATTCCATGACACCGGTCCCCGGAAGCTTGTCTCCTTTCCGGTGAAGAATTGGCTTGGTAGTTTGGTCTGCCCTGTTCCCATGATATACTGGGCCATGGACAGACTAATTTGCATATAGACAGGTTCTGAGCTGGGATGGTGCAGTGAGCTAAATAACGGTGATGGATCAAGCCCTGATCGTTGGACTGGGTAAGAGTGGTCTGCTTAATTCAGACACTATGTTCATCACCACCCCTTTTCTGAATCGTTTTTGGCCACTATAGGTGTGGCAGGGTATACTCAGACATGAGTCCCTTGCTCACTGCACCATCAGGATTCAAGCAAGCCGGGCCGACGACGGCTGAAATGCCTGAAACCGGTCCCCGGAAGCTTGTCTCCTTTCCGGTGAAGAATTGGCTTGGTAGTTTGGTCTGCCCTGTTCCCATGATGCACTGGGCCAGGGACAGACTAATTTGCATATAGCCAGGTTCTGAGTTGGGATGGTGCAGTGAGCTAAATAACGGTGATGGATCAAGCCCTGATCTTTGGACTGGGTAAGAGTGGTCTGCTTAATTCAGACACTCTGTTCATCCCCACCCCCTTTTCTGAATCGTTTTTGGCCACTATAGGTGTGGCAGGGTATACTCAGACATGAGTCCCTTGCTCACTGCACCATCAGGATTCAATCAAGCCGGGCCGACGACGGCTGAAATGCCTGAAACCGGTCCCCGGAAGCTTGTCTCCTTTCCGGTGAAGAATTGGCTTGGTAGTTTGGTCTGCCCTGTTCCCATGATGCACTGGGCCAGGGACAGACTAATTTGCATATAGCCAGGTTCTGAGCTGGGATGGTGCAGTGAGCTAAATAACGGTGATGGATCAAGCCCTGATCTTTGGACTGGGTAAGAGTGGTCTGCTTAATTCAGACACTCTGTTCATCACCACCCCCTTTTCTGAATAGCCTTGACCCACAGCAGCCCAGACATGATCGTCTCTCACAGGGCCCCACACAAGACTCTGTAGCACAACATAGATCTGACCCACAGCATCCTACACCTACTCTTCCAGCCCTGCGACCCACACTCAGCTCTGCAGCACAACCTAGCCCTGATCTACAGCTGTCCAGACCTACTGTGCTTGATACCCATACGCAGCTTCTCAGCACAACTTAGCACTGACCCACAGCAGCTCAACCTTAATCTTACAGGACTGAGACCCACACACGGTTCAGCATCGCATCATAGCGCTGACCCACAGCAGCATGCAGCTGTGCATGTCCTCTTAGCCCCGACCCACAGCAGCCAAAACCTCTTCTTCCTGCAGATATACCAAGATACTTCTCTGCAGCACTCCTCAGCCTGACACAGAACAGCCCTTCCATGTGGCTGTGCAGAACTATCAGTCATTGATAGCCCATTTGATGCATCTGCTACATTTCCTCCCTTTTCCCCTTTCTCCAGCACTGAAATGGTTTTGGATGGGATGGCTTTTATTATCTACTTTATAACTCCCCCATCTCTCAAATCAAGGTCTCTCAATGGGTTCAGAAGTCAGTGCTGCAAATATATGTACTGTAATACTGTAATGAGATGCAGCGAAGCGCAGAGCAATATCTGTAGTGTATCGGCTCAAGCACACAGGCCAGCGCACGCGCACACACACACACACACACACACACACACCACCACCAACACATGCTTGCTTAATTTCAAGCTATTGTAGCCGCTCTTAAACAGATATTGTACATACCTGTACATAATGCACACTCATATACACAGATATGGAAGCATATGCACATTTATACCAATGTATACACGCCTACATTAGGTTCATGCACACATAGTCCCATGAATTCACAAGCATGACAACACATACATTGATCACTTGCATGAATATACACCAACACACACACAGACTGACGTATATGAACATGCAAAAACACAACTACACATTTTGAAAGTATAAAATGGGTTCGATTGAGGTGACATTGTATGAACATGCAAAAACACAATCACACCTTTTGAAAGTATAAAATGGGTTTGAATGAGGTGACAGTGTAGACTTATTTTTACTTTTTAATGCAGCTCTGCAGGGCGAAGGAAAATAACCAACCTCACCAAATCAAGTCTAAGTCTGGGCGGAGTTCACAGAGTTCCACTGAGCGAAACTACACAAAGTGATAAAAAACTCCGCCAAGCTAAGCAGGGTTACCTTAGGCTTTTGCACTGATTTTTAGTGCAGGGTGTTTGTCCCGTGCAAACGGCATCTCACACAGTGCAAGAGGACGCTGCTTCTTTCTGCTGCTCGAGTAGAAGTTCTACTCGAGTGGCAGCTTCCTCAATGCGAATGGAAGGTTTCTCAACACGAGTGGTAGCGACCATCGTGACCGCCCACGTTGAGAAATCGCACAGGGAAGTGGTCAAGTATTGGATTTTCCTCACTCGCGCTCGCCACCTTACCGCTTAATCAAGTCAAGATGGCTGCCTGAGAGGCTCCAGCGAGCTAATCACTTGCAATCCAAATTCTTCACTGTAATAACCACCTCTCAATTATCGATCATCAAGTGAAGAGTGGGAGTTTGTAACATCCTTAAGTCCTCAATTTTCAACATCTAATCCTCTGATCACAACCCTCATCAGCGTAACACGAGAAACATGCTGAGGGGCTTCAGCTTTAGCAGTCTAATCCAATCAGTACTCAAATAACTACATTCTCTTTACTACACCTTCAGTCTTCCGCCTCTCAACCTCAAGCCAAGAAAAGCAAGGGTGGTTTGTTGCCTCACCACCCCACTCTACACTGCTACAAAGTAGACAGGGACACCTAGAGGATATGACAAACAAAACAAAAAACCCCAAAGGACCAGCAAGCCTCCAGCAGAGAACGACCCCATGCTCACAAGAAAACGTCCCAGGTTCCATCTTACAAGTCCACAACAGGGACAACAGAGGAGATAGGCAAGTTCTCTCACGGACAGGTCAACAATCAAGAAGTGGTAAGAGAGACCAGTTACTGATTAACATAAAAATTCAACGCGATAACATGAACGAATTAGAAGAACTGGTAAGAAACCAATACCCACGGCAGGTATCAACAACCCACCTGCAAAAGAAGGAGCTTAAAGCAAACTTAAACAATAGGATCCTTTTCACACCACACTACTCCTCACAAGGACCACAAGACTATCTAAACAGAGAGAACATCATGCGCCTCATGGCAGTTATTCCAACATTAAAACATCTGGCAACCACAGTTTTATTGACACTAGAATTCATCAACCCAGAAAAAATAGAGGCAAGGAAAAAACCTTAGCATCTTGGAAGACGGAAGAAATAGTGTCAGACATTTTAAAAGGGGCTACAAAATTTGAAGATTGGGGAATATCGCTCTCTATTCCCTCGGTAAAACGTTATCCGTCACCTTTCCTATCATTTAGTACACCCCCAAATAATAACACAATGGCAAGCATAGTCCCCTCGGTCCTGCGAGGTGCAAAAGGTGTAGATGGTACAAACATACATCAACAAAGTCTGCAAAAAACTGCATATCAAAGTCTCCACATAGCTGGTCAGAAAGGAGAATGACATGCCATTACCCCACACGTATCAGAGCACCCCCAATCAACATTTTGTCTTGGAATATAGCAGGAGCAAAGGGAATCCTACAGGAAAAAGGGGCTTCCGAAAACTAGGATAATTACAAAATCGTTGTACTCCAAGAAACTTGTTTGACAGCTCCAGCTCCAGCAGAGGTCCCCAGCAGGATCCTTCACCATGTGAATGCAATAAGAACGTGGCAATATGGAAGACCCAAAGGCTTACCCGTCTATATCTCAACAGCACTAAATATGTCCTCAGTTCAGCTATTTACAACCACATCAGCCATGCAAATAATAAAAATGGAGCTGGGCTCACAATCAGGGGTCAGTACCATCATCCTATTTAACATCTACACATATGAAAGAAAAGATAAAAAAAGATCTATTTAAAAAATTCATCACCACTATCGCAGAATTTCACTTTGAACAACAAACTTGGGAAATAATTTTAACGGGAGACTTCAATACAAATCTTTTGTATACCCAAGAAGAAGAAGACAATATCACTGCAGCAAACGCAATCTGGGCAGGACAAACGTAATCTTATCCCAATACAATACGTAGAGCTAATGTAGGATGGCAACTCGTTATGGATTTCGAGCATCTAGGGATGCGTACATTAACTGGGAGAATAAAGCACAATAGACCTGCTGCATGCATATATAATGGCCCTTGTTCGAGCTCAGTTCTGCATTATACAATAGTAACTCACCCGCTCTTAGGGCAAATAGAAAGATTTCAGATCAAATGCTCCATTGACAGTGATCACTCGACCCAGCACATCAAACTTAAAATGACATTTCAAAGACACATAGAAGCCCCAGTAGTGGAGGTGTCAACATCAACAATAAATTTGAAACACTTGCGATGGGCAAACGATACACTTCCACAAATATCTTCAAAGGCAAAAGACCTAATGCTGACCCTTGAGTCTCAAAAAAACTTGACAATTGAAACATGGACCACCATCCTGGCAAGTCTACCACTAACAGGAGCATCCACTAAACAGTCAAATAAAAACCAGACAAATCACAATAGTCATCTTGGTCAAACTGCACGCACTATAAGGAAACAACTGAGGGAGGCTCTTAGGTTGGCACATCATCAAAGCCCATCCTCCACAACATGGGAGCAAGTATGTCAATTAAAGAAAAATACAAAAAACTAATCTGGATCGACAAAAAAATCAACATAATAACTTTTGGATAAAGTTACTATACAACTCAAAGAAATCAGATGCCAGAGCTTTCTGGGACCAAGTGAATTCCTTGAACAGAACCTCAAAAGTCATAAAAGTGACCTGTGTCACGGAGCCTGCTTGGGTACAACACCTAATCACCACATTTTCAGTAACAAACGCAGGTGGGCAAAACTCCACAGGAATCACTATAAAGGGAGAGCAAAAAGTTTTAGTGTCCTCAAATAATCACAGCACTAGGAAGGACAAGTTCCCAATAATTACCAAAACAACAGGAAATGGCATACAGCAGAATGAAGCCATACCACAGCCATACACTCCTTACTCTGAAGTAGAAATGTTACAAGTTATAACAAAAAGTCGGCTCGATGGGACACCAGGCCCGAACGGTGTACCGCACGCAATTTACAAACAAGATCCCAATCTTTGGACAAGCAAGATGTACTGCCTATTCCAGCTGATAGGCGCATCCAGTTGCATCCCGGAGAGCTGGAGAGGTGCAATATTCAATCCAACATACAAAGGAGGAGAGCGTACATTGACAACGAGCAGACCCGCGATCAAGAGGCCACCGCTCCCTCTCCGTACCGGCCATTCTGCCTTGCAATCATCGCCATTGTGCTTGTGATATCCAGCCGCCTAAACCTATTCTGGTGAGCCCTGATTAATTCAACCATCCCCATTCTGCTTGTGGCATCCAGCCCTCAATACCTACTCTGGCATCCCTCCTTAGGCTCCGTTGCCCCACGACTATTGCCCCTGATCGCACCTATTTTCTGACGATCACTTGGCAAAACAGGCTATATATATAGCTGAGCTTGTCATGAGCATGGGGGCGCTGCACGTGCCCACCCCGCCCCCCAGCACAGCGGGGGAATTACCCCCGCACGGAAGGGGTTAAGGCGGCGTTTGACAGTGTCAGTAGACGCACACTGTGGGCCAAACTGAAGCCGCAGGGTCTATCAGATTCAATCCTGAAACCAATGATGGATCTCTATACTGACATCTGGATGCAGGTCAAAATCGTTGATGGCCAGAGGCTCACCAGGAAGATTTAAACTAACGAGGGATTAAAGCAAGGATGTGTCCTGGCCCCACATCTGTTCAAGCTATTCATGGCCGACTTAACACCAAGGCTAGATGGGGTCAACTCACACCCACCGCGTCTGGGCACATTGCCATTGACACACTTGTCCTACGGGATGATGTCCTGTTAAGCCACACGAGAATGGCTTGCAAAGATATATCCATGAGTTAGCTGACTTTGCTAAAACAAATCTGATGGAAATAAATACAACAAAACAAAGGTCATGATCATAACTCACAGATTACGCATACAAATGACATTCACAATTAACAACGCAAGGTTAGAAGAGGTTAACAGCTACAAATATCTCAGGATATATCTGGATCGAAGGTTCTCCTTTTCAATTCAGTATGAGGCCATACAAAAAAGGCTAATGCTCTACAGTTTGCAGTTTATCAAAAACTTTAAAAGGCCCACTGTTTACCCTACTAATGGCACTCATCAAAGCAAAATTGCTTCCAACCATCGCATATGAAAGTGTTGTCCACCACGGAAACAACACAGTAATTCTGGATAACATCTAAACACGAGTGTATAAAAGAGTAATTTTTTTGCCACGCGATGCCTCATCAGCCCAGGTACGTTTAGTATTTGGCTTGCAGCAACAGCAACTGTACAAAAGGTAGGAGGCAATCAAAACCTGGTTTCGTTTCGTTTCGTTTAAATAACTTTATTTCGATTCCACAAAGAAATCATAAAAGTATACATCAATATAAAAAACACCATCCACAATAAATTCACGGTACATATTTACATGATTCTACAATAAAACCACGGTACATAATTGCATAAATATGATTTTCATAAACATTCAATATTGGTTTCTAATCACAAGAGCTGATCTAATAAAACTCAGTACAGCATTACAGATGTTTGCAGTTGACAAAGATAATAAAAATTCATAACCCTCTTTATAATAGCATGATCCAAGGGATAATAGTAATGGTTTAATAAAAATATTTCTTGGGACCTTATACAAAGTGCAAAAAAGGATAAGGTGCAAAGTATTTTGCGAGACCTTAATATTACAGGGGCAACAAGGTAGCTTCTCACTCCAACCCTCCTGCTTTGGAAACGCAAAAAGGAAGTGGAGAGTACCAAGGCGAAACCTTGTCAGATAGAAACGCCATTGTGTATTCATAATATATGATAAATAAAAGGGTCGCAGTAACCTTCTCCGGACACGTAATACATAGTCACTGTTCTTTAAGGAACTCAATTTAGAGCTGTAGGCATTCTTGATAATTAATTTAGTATCCTTATTGATCATGCCAGGGTTTGTAAACATGTTGCCTAACCCAATCTTATAAAGGGTATCTCTGACATATCGAAGCCATGGGATTTCCCTATAGTGCTCAAGTTTAAGGCAATCTTGTAGGATTTCTTTTGTCAGTTTCAATTCCTCAGATTGCCAAACTTTAGACCATAATACTAATGGTGCTACATGAATAATGTCACTAGCAAACTCAATACCAACCTCCCCGTGGCAAAAGATGTTTGATGTGCCCGATGGGACAGATAGGAGACGTTTTATAAATTTATTCTCCATAATCTGTAACTTTTCACAGTTTTGTGACCCCCAGACACCAGCACCAAAGGTCATAGCAGAGACACATTTAGCTTTATACAAAGATATTATTTCTGCTATACGTCGTTGTCCTAATTTACTAGCAAAGCGAAAGAGAGCTTCAATTGACTGTGTAACCTTTTGAACCCGGGCTGATATCAGAGGTTCCCAGTTCAGCTTTTTATTAAAAATGTTTCCCAAATAATTCAAGTTATCAACTTTCTCTATATTTGAGTCCCTGACCCTGTATTTGCGGATTTTAACCCTTTTCGGACCGCAAGTCATGGCAAAGGATTTAGTAAAATGGACCCCAAGATCTAATTTTCCCATAAACATGTCAAAGGCGTTCAGACAAATCTGCATGCTATTGGGAGTAAGGGCCATTAGGACAGTGTCATGTGCATATGACAACATTGGAATTCTTTTACCATTAATCTGAGGAAAATCAGCACCAGTTTCTAACAGGAAACTTTCTAGTCCATTCGTATAAACCAGAAATAAAAAAGGGGCTAAAATACATCCCTGGCGGACACCTTCGGTAGATAATATAGGTCTAGTTTTCTCTCCCCCAAGGCCATATCTAATTCTAACCATTGTGGCAGCGTGAAGCCTGCGGAGCAGGGTAACCAGAGGCTCCTCAAACCCCATAGACTCCATCATCCGCCACAATTTACCCCTACATACCGTGTCGAAAGCACTGGACAAGTCCATGAATGCCAAATGAATAGAACTGTTCTTGGCACCCATGTACTTGCCCATGATCAGTGCTAGATTCAAACACTGCTCGGTAGTTCCTTTCCCTCTTCTAAAACCATATTGGGATTCTACAATAACCCCCGCTGACTCTGCCCATGTTTCAAGGCGAGCCAATATCACCCTACACATTAGCTTACATGACGCGTCTATTAATGATATTGGCCTATAGCAACGTGGGTCAGACTTGTCACCCTTTTTAAAAATAGGCACCACAACTGCCTCTTTCCAAGAGGTCGGAATGGGCCCCAGAACTATTGCCTTAAAAACATTCAAAAGTAATGGTGACCAGACCTCCAAATTATTTTTAAAAAGATCCAAGGGTACTGCATCAGGGCCAGGGGCCTTTAAAGCAGCCCCCTTGGTCAAAGCTAACTCTACCTCCGAAAGCGTTAATGAGTCACTGAGTGACTTTGCTGACTCCATGTTAAAATTGTAATCACATTCTCCCGTGGTAGCAGTCAACACTATGTCATTTGGATTAAAGATTTTACTATAGTGAGCTACCCAGGAGTCTTCAGGTATATGCACTCGGATAGTATTATCTTCCCCTGATTTTAAAAAAGGCCTATTTATTATCTCCCAAAAAAGCCTATTATCCTTTAGATCAACCGCTTTTTCCAAATCTTCCCATGCTTTAGTCCGCAAATCATTTTTCCTCTTACTGACTGCCTCACTATATCTTTTCCTGGCTGATCTAACCAATTCCCTATCACGTGGGTCTCGGCGTGGTGCCTTTGTTAAATAGGTTTGGGCAGAAGAGCATTCTGCATCAAACCATTTAGGCCCTCGATCTTGTTTCCTCCCCCCTGTCCTTACAAGGTGTGAAGCAACATTTCCCAGTAATAATTCAAAATTCTTGATTATGTGATCTGGATCAGATGTAGGTGTCAGACAAGTTTCTATCTTATCCTTATTTTCCTTAAAGATATCCACTTCTAGTTGTCTCACATGTACTTTATCCCACCTTAAAGTGACACCCTGGTTTTGGCTATATACTATAGGTTGTTCCGAAAACAGATTTTTTTCGTGAGCCAAGTTAAAGGTCAAAATTAGGGGATTATGGTCACTAGCTGGGTTCGCCTCAATTTTAAAATCTTTCCAAAAATGAGAAAAACCCTTAGACACCATAGCAAAATCAATCGTACTCATTCTGCCCCCTGTACCTTGAAAAGTGGGTATATTCAATGCACCAGAAAAGCTAGACATATCCAAGATACATAGATCATTGTTCATGACAATACTATTTAGAGCCTCTCCTTGTTTAGAATGAATAAAATGAGCCATAGGTTGGTCAGTTAAATCCATCAGACCACACACCCTAGACCCGCTGAATTTACATAGCTCACAATTAAAATCACCTAACCATATAATGGAAAGAGGGAAGACCATATTTGTCACTTTAACAATCTCTTCCTGTAAATTATCAATAATTACGGTTACATGGGGATCAAATATATTATAATACCAATTTATGAGAAGAAGGGTTTCCAGAAATAGATCCTTAATCATAAGTAATTGGTACCAAGGTGATTCCACCACTCGGCTCACAT
The DNA here is from genome assembly GCF_964263255.1 of Lissotriton vulgaris. Taxonomy (NCBI): domain Eukaryota; kingdom Metazoa; phylum Chordata; class Amphibia; order Caudata; family Salamandridae; genus Lissotriton; species Lissotriton vulgaris. Next base: position 1,378,569,765 of record NC_141695.1, read on the forward strand.
GTCTTAGGTTGTGTTTTACGGAGATAGCTGTCATAAGCCCACCCTTGGCTCTCCCTGACTGCGATGGTATTGCACAAACATTAAACATTTGAAAACCATCCAGGCTCTGGTCCACAGTAATCCATGTCTCCTGGAAGCAGGCAATGTCAAAAGAATCAACATAGTCTAGCCAGACCGGATCATCTACTCTTTGTGCAAGGCCTGCTATATTCCAAGAGATTAAAAGGAAACAGTTAGCCTCCTCTCGTTTACCTTCTTTTCTCTGTGGTGTTTTCACTATAGGATGAGCTAAACCACACCCATCTACCCTATTTCCTATACCATTTATTGCCACATCAGGAGTATTTATATCTCTAAGTGTACACGGGTTGTCTCCAAACCACTGATCTAATTCAGGATTAAGATTTGGTATACACATGGATCCCGTATTCCCTTGAACAACATCATCTCCATCACTACCATGGTTTACAGAATCATTGTTTACTTCATAGTGACTCTGAAATCTATCACTAGCCCAAAGGTTTTCTACATCATTTATATTATTGTTAGTTATTGCCTTCATATTATCCCACGGGATAAAATCGTGGTGGGGCACCAATGTAGGCATCACATCCTCAGTCAAAGAAGAAAATGTAAACTTTTTGTCCCGGACTGATAATTTTTGTTGGGAAGTTAGATTCAGTCAGTCATTTAAATCCATAGGAGTTAGCGGATGGAACATATTTGATAAAGGAATATTCCAAACATCCTTTGGATTTATAGGGAGGTAGTTATTTGAACTAGGATACACATTAGGGTGGTTTGGCGGAGGGAAAAAATTAACATTTCTGTTAGAGTGGGTGGGGATAGGCTGATTCATAAATTCTTTCCGATGGTAAGGGAAATCCAAACCATATCTCATCCGGGGCTTATTCGAGGAGAACATCATGTTTTCCGGATAAAAGTATGTCAAATTCCGGGTTGACACTCCTCCATCACTACCTCCCAGAAACCAATCGCTAATGTAAGTGACCACCCTATGATACCGGAAGTTAAAAATAATCAGATCACCTTCTATGTCCTTAGGGCGTATGCCTACCCAATGACACCTTCTAACTGAGACGATATCTCCATTCAAGTGTAAAGGTAGTGGTCTATTCAAACGTAGCCAATGAATGACTTTATTTTTTAAACTACCATTTGATTCCACAATTCCCTCTGGGACAGCAGGAACACCTGTTACGATAATAACAAAATTGGAAGAGTCTGGAGGCAGATCTACTATGTTTTTGTAGTTTGGTTTACCTCTATTAGAAGAATTTATTTGTGTGGAGGGTAATCTATTGGTATGAACGGGCCTTGGAACCACTGATCGGGTCTTTTCTTTACTTGTGGGTTTCGAAGCTATAGTAGCTGGTGTGCCAGATAATGTAATGGGATTCTTATTAGCAGGCACATTATTTGGTTTCATAGTGGGAATATGTTGCCTGTTTTGATTGTTTTCAGATTGATTAGTTAAGGTTTCGTTTTCAAGTGGAATGGGTGGGGTAATTGGATTTGTGTTCTCTGGGGGAATAAACTCTGGTAAAAGGTGATCCATATTTTATATCCAGCCTTTTAAGCATTTCAACGAGAGGGAGAATAAGGGCTTTTAAAAGACTTTCAACAGCCTCAAGAAGCCCATCATTAAGAGTGGATTTGTGATCCCTAACAACATTCCCTGCTATTACCTCTGTTTCCACTATTAAGTCTTTCCCCACTACATCTGGCGTAGTTTCTTTGTGGACAGCTACCTGTGGCGGCTTCCACGGGTTGCCAGACCCATTTTTATTTTTCCCTCCCTTCCTCCTTCTTTTCCTAACTGGGGAGCATACCACACCTCTATTCTCTTGATTGTCACGTGCTCTACTTGTTTTAGTGGTAGATTGAGGATCAAGCAACGTGACTACCTCAGTTTGGATCTTCAAGGGTGGAGGTAGGATGTTACTAATAGAGTGGGGGACAGCGTCCAAGGGCGAGGGGGTGTTAAGATCTATAAGGTTATTGGATGCAACCGTGGACAGGTTACGTTGATCTTCCACAGCTGCATCCGAATCTTCCAGTAAGGGCGGACTTTCTTGAAAAATTAAGGGTATATATTATCTGTGTTAAACAATTCCGCATCCGTCTCAACATGTACCGAAGTGGATATAGGAGACTTCGCTTGACTAGGAGGAGCCTGTCTCTTAAGAAGCTCAATTGAGAGGCGACGTTCGGCCCTCCTTTCAGCTAGAACTAACTCTCGATCAATATCCTTAGTTGCTTTAGCAAAATATTTATCAAGGGGGCCGAGAATGGATATATTCACACAATTAGGAAGGGAGTTAGGAATAGGGCTAGACATTCTTAAACAATAAGACTGTGGTAAGTAGTGCCTAAAGAAAGAAAGGGGTGTTAAACAGAAAGTGGGCAGATTAAGACAGCCAATAAATAAGTGAGAACACGTTACTTCAGGAATTGCTATCAGATAAACTCAAGGGGTAGGTGGGAGTACAAACCTAATAATGGTAAGACCACAACACTGAGCTTATCAGAGGGGGGGCCCAGCCCAGCCTCTACCGGCCCCGGATGGCCACAGACGGTCCCGCCCTTGTCCCGGGCTTCTCCCGGGACGCTCCCGCGCGCTCCCGCGCCGCGGGGAGAGCCCTTCTCTTAAATACGTGGACCAGTAGAGTGAAGGCGGGGCGTGGCGAACAGGGAGAGCGGCCAGGTGACGGGAGGCGCGGGTTCCCGAGGCTTCTGGTCCTCGAAGTCCGGTCCCACACGCTCGCAGCCCTGCACAGCACACGCTTTACCAACAGACACTGTCCAAGGCTTCCAGGTGGCAGTGAAAACGCAGCGGGACCCGCGGAGCGGGTACCGCAAGTTGTAATTGAAGAAAAGGGGCTAGGAACGCCCTCAGCAACACCAGCACGGTCAGCAAGTAGTCCCAAAGCGTTTCTGCCTTCAAGTCCTTTTAAATGTGAAGGCGGGGCGTGGCGAACAGGGAGAGCGGCCAGGTGACGGGAGGCGCGGGTTTCCGAGGCTTCTGGTTCTCGAAGTCCGGTCCCACACGCTCGCAGCCCTACGCAGCACACGCTTTACCAACAGACACTGTCCAAGGCTTCCAGGTGGCAGTGAAAACGCAGCGGGACCCGCGGAGCGGGTACCGCAAGTTGTAATTGAAGAAAAGGGGCTAGGAACGCCCTCAGCAACACCAGCACGGTCAGTAAGTAGTCCCAAAGCGTTTCTGCCTTCAAGTCCTTTTAAATGTGAAGGCGGGGCGTGGCGAACAGGGAGAGCGGCCAGGTGACGGGAGGCGCGGGTTACCGAGGCTTCTGGTCCTCTAGGTCCGGTCCCACACGCTCACAGCCCTGCCCAGCACACGCTTTACCAACAGACACTGTCCAAGGCTTCCAGGTGGCAGTGAAAACGCAGCGGGACCCGCGGAGCGGGTACCGCAAGTTGTAATTGAAGAAAAGGGGCTAGAAACACCCTCAGCAACACCAGCACGGTCAGCAAGTAGTCCCAAAGCGTTTCTGCCTTCAAGTCCTTTTAAATGTGAAGGCGGGGCGTGGCGAACAGGGAGAGCGGCCAGGTGACGGGAGGCGCGGGTTACCGAGGCTTCTGGTCCTCGAAGTCCGGTCCCACACGCTCGCAGCCCTGCGCAGCACACGCTTTACCAACAGACACTGTCCAAGGCTTCCAGGTGACAGTGAAACCGCAGCGGGACCCGCGGAGCGGGTACCGCAAATTGTAATTTGAAGAAAAGGGGCTAGGAACGCCCTCAGCAACACCAGCACGGTCAGCAAGTAGTCCCCTGGTTTAAAATGTGGCTGAATCATGGGTTTGAAATTAATAAAGCACTCTGGGACACCCTGCAAAATGACCCTAAGTCTCACTACGCAAAGTATTTAGACGCCTCACTACAACCAGGACGGCTGACCTCTGGCATCGAAATTTACCCCTGGCATCATTCCAGCTAATCATGAAAAAGGCAGCAAAAAACGCACTCGCTACAAGAAGACAAAGCAACGCTAACCCGACGAGCTCACCCATGGATGGTATTACATTCTTACGCTAAGCCAGAGCCGGCAGCCTACTTGGGCCTTGCCTTTTCTCCTCATCTAAAAATGAAGTTCCTAGAACTGTGTATGGGGAAGTTGCCCTCCAACTCCGACCTTCCTAGATGGAAGTTCCAGGGCTCAAAAGCATGCAGTCTATGTGGGTCACCAATACAGGACTTGACACATCGAATATGTCTTTGCCTAACTGTAGGTTTCTACCACTGTCATCTGTTGAGGAGACAATTTAATGCACCTGTAGATCCACCATAATAAAAAGTCTGGACTCAGAGGACCCACAACTAATCTGCCAATTGATAAAATTCTTAATCTGTTACAAGAAATTAATGACACAGTGATACTGGTCGTTTAGTGGGCTCTCCCTGTCTTTTAATTGTCATAATATTGTAACTAGCAATAATTAACTAGATTTGAATGTATTGAACAAAAGCGGTGGTGTTTTAGCTGTTTATACCAACTTTTTTTATTTTTAATATGAAACAGATATTTACAAGCGTATCATGTAGTTACAATATATCTTATGTATTGGGATATTGTGTGGGTTTTAATTAACTATACAATAAAGAATTTCACTCATGTCACTGCTACAATACCAAGCAGTAAAAGGGCAGTTCCAAAGGGACCCAGAGCTGAGACAGTTCACTCCACAAAGCAAAGTATTCCGATTTGCAGCTTGCATCACTGAAAAGTATTATAGTGATGTAAAATCAAGATCCTTCCCACATTGATGTTGAAAGATAGTATAGAGCTCCTATTCCCTAGATCCTGCCAAGAGATCAGGAGAGTTGGGGATCAAAGAAGGTCGATCAAAATGGCAGAAAATACTTTCCTTACCACTATAGTGTTACTCAGTGCCAACACGTCATCGCATTGGACATGGCAAAGTAGCTGGTCCTGAACTCGGAAATCCAAGGTAAGGGTCCGACCCTGTGCAGGCCTTCATCTTGAATCAGGCCATTTAGCGCTCCAGCAGTGGTCATCCAGTAACAGTGTAGCCCAAGCTACCAAACGACACTAACTACACACCTCTAGAGCAACAGGCCAATCAAATGATAAGAGAAGGGGCACTACCTTGGAAGCCCCAATAAAGTAAACAACCAGTCTGACTGTTCAAGCCTGTTCGTAATAACTTGCCAGTCTACAACAACTTTAACAACTAGACTGGTCAAAGCACAATTGCTTCTACCAAAAGGAACCTAACACCGGTTCCCTCACAAAGCTAAAATCCAATCCTAAGGCTGGGGCCTCATATAATCTTTCAACAGGCTCACTGAATACTAGCACCCAGACTGCTCACTCAGAGTAATTCATTAGAGGCCTGAGGCTGGTTCCCTAACATTGGAAGGACGCAATTGAAGTGAAACGCGTTAATAGGTTACTACACTGAATAGATGTCCCTGCTTAGACATAAAAACCCTTTTATTTACATTGTGCACCAAGCAGCTTCTGCTAATGCAGTGAGAAGCACACTCCGTTACAGCACTAAATAGTTAATCAGGTTAGTAACTAGCTCAATCTTCTTTACATTGTGCGAAATGCAGCTTCAGCCAAGAATCATTTATGAACAATTAACTCCTTCAATTCATCTCTGATTCTGGTGCTCAAGGCCCTTTGCCACTTGATCATCAGTCGCTTCAGTATTCGATCCTTCCCAATATTTGACCCACAAAAGATTACTAGCCACCCCAGATATCCCATTAACTTGAATATATCAAGTGCCAGTTACTTACCCCCATCCGCCACTAAATTTCTGAAACTACAGCTCCCTTTTAAGCCAGTTAGCACATCAAACAGATCTCTCATCCTCACTCTACACACAGACACACACCACCGCTTATCAAACTCACTTGAATCTAAATGAGTTGGCTTCAGCTCAAACTCCTTCCACCACTCACACAATTCACTTAAATACTAGAGCGATTTCTGGTCGATCCCTGGTGTAATGTTGGGGGCCCTGGGCCCTCATGCTAGAGAATGACTGACGCAGACACCAACAGCTACATAGTGCAACTGGCCCAGAGCACGTGCGCTCGGCCCCTTTTATTAAAGCTGTGTCACCTGACCAGTGACATCAGTGGTGGGTGGGTGTTCAGTGTGCTGGCTTACAAAGCACTAGACTGCTGACCGTGATTCTGGATCACTACATCCCTCCCAAACTTCGGGGAAAATGAAAACAAATGAAAGTCCAACCTGTGGGAGAACAAGTACAATTCGCAAACCCCACGATACAGTTCAACCTGTGGGATAGAAGATGTACATACAAATATAACACTGGACTCTATCATTTGAAGTGAGTCTCTTTGGTGGATTGCAGGTCGCAGATGATATAGTTGCTGCATCCAGGACTCGTGGTTTGAAGTGGCATGGTTTGCCGTTGTTTGGTGGGTCCTATCTTCTGTCTGCGCCACCTGGACGTTGTCTTTTGTCTTGTCTTTGCTTCATACCACTGGTGATTGTTGGTATCTAGATAGAAGGGTGACGTGATCCGAGTATTGTTGGTCTTCTCGGTTCTCCTCTTTAGTCCTGGTCCTTGGTGATGTCTCTGGGCAGGCTTCAAAGTATTTCTGGGCAGATGAAAGGAGTAGGTGCATACATCCCTCTCACTAGGATGCCCCTCTTCGCCGGTGTTCTTCCCTTACAAGATGTCCGGGAGGACCTCTTTGCCAGGCTTCCACTGGACTGGTGTTGTCGGTCATGTTGCTCCATCATAGCCTTCGGGCCGTGAGCAGGGCGCTCCACGATCTTCACCGTTGTGTCCTAGTTCCACCTGAAGGTTACGCTGTTGACTCTTTTCTTTGCACGCAAAGCTTCCCTCTCAGTGGGTCTTGCAGACGCACCGTTGTGGATCCATCTCTCTTGCGGGACTTGCTGCCACCAGAGTCCCTTGAGGCCTTTGCTTCTTGGGCTGCCACGGGTTGGTGTGGAGTGGTCAGTTCCTCAGCCGGATGTGTGAGCACTCTCGCCATCCAAACTTCCGCTCAACCCCAAAGGTAGATTGTTGTCAACAGTCCAAACTTGCCCTCTTCTGCGATTGCCACATTGATGGATGGCTTGTAGGTGGATATCTTTGACTTGTGCCGCCGGTGTTCATGCCAGGCCTTGTTCTCCGCTGCACTCCGGTGTTCTGGTGCATGTCGCCATCTTCTCCTGATGTTTGTGTGAGTTGGCTGGTCACACCTCTTCTCTTCTTGTGATCTTCTAGTGGCACCATGGCACTCGCTTCCCTTCTTCTCCTCCTTTCCTTCCACGATGTTGTCGGTCCCATTTCTTTTCTTCAACCACCCAGGCCATCTCCGTGTGGCGTGCACTCCACACGAATCTCCCTGGTTGTGTCCTACCCTTAGGACACGCCTTCTCTTCTTCCGATGGCCAAACCAGGCATCGCACCTTTCTTCCTGTCGCTCCTTCACTTCGGGTCGGTGTCATCAGACCTCTTCTGGGTCCCGTCCATGGACCTCTTCTTGATCTGTTCAGTTACTATGCCTTTGATCTTCTGGCATGTCTTCGCAGTCGTGATCTTCTGACTGTCATCTTCTCCTTTCTTTTTCCGGGCGACCACCTGACTGGTCATCTTCTCCTTTTCTTTCCGGGCGACCAACTGACTGGTCATCTTCTCCTTTTCTTTCCGGGCGACCAACTGACTGGTTATCTTCTCCTTTTCTTTCCGGGCGACCAACTGACTGGTCATCTACTCTTTTTCTTTTCCGGGCGACCAACTGACTGGTCATCTGGCGGTGACTTTTTGGCACTGACTGGTCATCTTCTCCTTTTCTTTCCGGGCGACCAACTGACTGGTCATCTACTCTTTTTCTTTTCCGGGCGACCAACTGACTGGTCATCTGGCGGTGACTTTTTGGCAAGTCATCTTCGCGGTGCCCTACTGACAGGTCTCCGAGGACGCGATCCCTGCGTCACTCAGTCGTGGTGGCGTGGAGTTCCTTCACTCCTTGCGCGGTCCTGAGGTGTGGAGTTCCTTCACTCCTTGCGCGTTCCTGCGCAGTGTTGTTCCGTGGCGTTGGCGTGTCGCTGTGCAGCGTCACTCGGGCGCTCTTGATTCTTGGCGCTCTTGGCACGTTCCGGCGCAGTGCTGCGTGGTCCTGTCGTGCGGGTGTGGAGGTCTTGCACTCCTGTCGCGTTCTTGCGCTTTGTGGTGCGGTTCCTGTGTTGCTGGCGCGTTCCTGCGCATCTCCTGGCGCGTTCCGGAATGTTCTGGCGCATTCCTGCGCTTTGTGGTACGGTTGTGTTCCTGCACACTGCTTGCTCAGTGTCTCTTTGTGTTGTTGCAGGCTTGTACTGGTGCTGTCTGTCACCCTGAGCTTCCCTCCAGGTTACATCACTGACAGAACTGTTTGTATTCTTGCTTGCACTTTAAGTGCTTGGCGGGTGCATTGCTGCTCGCTGGCCACTGGGTGGCGTTGCTGGGCTCACTGCTGTCCTATAGGCTCCTCTCTTCTAGGTGTGCCGTCGGTCGATGTCCATTGCTCTGGTTATGTTGCCTAATTTCCCCAGCAAGAGTCTGGATTTAGTTTTTCAGAGCTTGTTTGTTCCTTATTTCTTGCAGTGGGCGCAGTGATGCAGTTTGGCCACTAGATGGCTCTGCATGCCAGGCAGCTGTAATGCTGGTTCTGCTCGTCCCGGCCGGGACGCGAGGAGCAGGCTCTGGAGGAAGGAGGCAGGCCTGGGCCACGGGACCCTAGTTGATCAGGCAAGTGGAAGGGTCTTTGTGGTTTGCGAAGGTGCTGGCTCTCCTGTAGACACTCTGGGGCAATGTTAGCCGCGCTGTAGGCTGGGTGCTGTTTCTGTGCTCCTTGGGCACACGCATGCAAGCCATACTGGGACTTCACTTTACTGCTGGTGAGTCTCATTACTTGTATGCAATTCGGCTGGGTGCATTTGCATTGAACCGCGCGCTCTGTCTTGTTGAGAGCAGATGCTGGCACGTTAAATCGCTTCCCCGGCCGTGTGTAGGGGGTTTGTGTCACCACAGCTGCGGGTGGGCTCCGCTTTGTAGGTCACTTTCTGATGCCTCACACGAGGCCGGACTCCGGCTGACTCTTTGCCCCTTCCCCCGCCGGCGCAGCCTCTCACGGTTCCTCGGCTGTGCGGGGAGGAGCAGGCTCTGCTGGCAGGGAATGTGTGTCATAGTTGGTGGGGGTGGATCGCCAGCAGTCTGGGGTGCCTCGCCCGGCCGTTCACTCTTCAGGCCTCACCTCCCCGACCCACCGCCGCTGGCTCACTCCTCACGCCGCGCGGATGGGGGAGGTGTCCACACCATCGGGACAGGCTGTTGGCGCTCTTGGGGGCATTCGTTGCCGGCGGAGATTCCCAGGCCGTATCGGTGGCACTATAGAGTGCGGGTGGGCTCCGCTGATGAGTAGTGTCTCGCAGGTGGCTCCGCTTGATTAACTCTCCACGCCCGCCGCAGCTCCTCTGCTTGCACGCTGCGTAGGTCGGGGGAGAGGTGACGCGTCCGGCAGGCCGCCGGTGGGCTCCGCTGGCGCTGCTGTATTTAAAGTGCACTGTCGGGCACCATGGTCATGCGGGTAGGCTCCGCTGTCGGCCTACAGCGCCTCGCAGCACTCCACACGTTGCAGGCGTTTTCCTTCACCCCGCCGCCGCATTTATCACACGCAGCGCGGCGGGGACACTGCAGGCAGGCCGCGGGTGGGCTCCGCCGGCACTGCTTTATTTTAAAATTAAGGTGGCTGCAGTTACGCCCGGCGCGGCGCGCTGGTCATGCAGGTGGGCTCCGCTTTTGGCGCTTTACTTTCCGGGGATCACCTTGGTGTTCGGCCGACGGGCCTTTTCACTTCGCGGGTGGGCACCGCTTGTTATGCAGTCACGGGGGGATCGCCTCACTCTCGCGCGGCCCCCCAGGCAGTTCCTTTATGCCCGAGCTCACCTCCGGTCGACGGGCCTCGTCCCGGTGGGGGTCACGCTGTTGCGGCCGGCGCAGGTGGGCTCTGCTCGGCTCCGCTTACTCCCGGGCACATCGGGCTGCGCCTCCACGTGGCGCTCAGTTGTGGCCGGCGCAGGTGGGCTCTGGTCGGTCCGCTGTAACTTCTCTTCACGCCGGGAGGCTCACGCTGGGCATGGAGGTGCGGGGTGAGCTCCCGGTCACCTCTGCTGGATGCCTAGGCCCGGGGCACGGCACACGCCCCTCGGGCCTCTCGGCGGCCGGCGCTGCTTCCCCAGAGGGGTGCCCTTCACATGGGCACTTCCCTTCTTCTTTCCGGGGGTTTTCAGCTGCGGCACGCGTGGTATTTCGTTACCGCCTCGTCGCCAATGTAATGTTGGGGGCCCTCATGCTAGAGAATGACTGACGCAGACACCAACAGCTACATAGTGCAACTGGCCCAGAGCACGTGCGCTCGGCCCCTTTTATTAAAGCTGTGTCACCTGACCAGTGACATCAGTGGTGGGTGGGTGTTCAGTGTGCTGGCTTACAAAGCACTAGACTGCTGACCGTGATTCTGGATCACTACACCTGGTTCCTAGTAGGCCTCTGGTGACCTCAATTCCACTTCAGGCTCCAGTAATAAAATGTAAGTTCTTTCCTCTCCTGCCACTTATTCTCTTACTCAAGTGCCCTATTCACCTGCCAACAACTTCGTTCCTCTCATTCCAGCACACTATCCAGCCAGTTTGCCGTTTTCCAGACTAATTTGTAGTTCTTTTTTCCTGCCTCCGGCACACAGTTCCTCCTACTCTGGCGCCCGACAAAGTCAGCTTGCAACTCAAGCCTTCCTTCTACAGTACTCCCTCAGCAAGCAGGCTTATCTCAAGGACAGATCCCTAATTCCTCTCTTTCCCCGCACACACCACCGCCTCCCAACTTACCAAAGCGTTCAAGTTGACCTCTCATTAGCATCTGGCAACTGTATACCATACATGCCAAAATTTTAGAACAGGATAATTCGAGTATTTGAAAAAGAAATTGGGGGAATGTATTTTCCCCATTGGCTTCTATTGAAGCAGAGGCAACTTTAGGTGGGAGCAAGTTCAAAGAAATCAACCTTTGGCTTAAAAAATATGAGTCTCACACCTGAATTAGCTCTATTGGCATGTATGAGATACCCTTGTGAATCAAGCTTCCCACTCCCTTCCCAATATCTGTCCACCAAGCCATCTCAGAGTCTTCTCCACCACCAGTGCTCTCCTCCTAAACTACTCCTGTCCTTCATGCAAGGAGCACCCTATTTCCCTCAGGAAATTATTTCTTCTGTTTTACTTCCTTGACATTCAACACAGGTCTTCCTGTCACATCTTAGTAGATAACAAGACAATAACATTCACATCAATCGTGGAAGCCCTTGGCAAAAGCCACCACCCCAAAGATAGGCCAACCTGGACAGCCTGAGGAAAAAAATACATAAAGAATCCCCTGCTGGAAACAAATCACCACACTTTGATCAAAGGCATTCTCCGAAATATCAGATCTGCAAATACTCACATCCTGCAGGTTGGCTCCTTTTTTTTCTTGATAAACAAGTGTTATTGGATTTTGTCATAAAGCATTACACAAACAGTAAATCAAAGAAGCATCATTCTAAAGTAACGTAGAATTTAGTTTGAAGGTAGTTGTTTGCAGAATGCCCCCTTGAAAGAGCAACACAACATAGACTTACTATGCATTACGGGAACATGGCTGCATGAGCTCTCTAACAATATTCTTGGCTCTCCTGTTCCAGAATGTTACAAAATATTCACACTCAATAGACAAGGCATGATAGGAAGTGGGGTATCTCTCATTATCAAAGACTCCTTAAAAGACATCATCCTACCCGTTATTTGAGAATATGAAAATAGCAATATCGATAAATCTATCACGTTTCATTTATTTACACATTATATCCTGGCCACTTAAGTCACACAACTTCACAGATCACGTATCTTAAGCTATTTTTACCTGGCCCGATTCACAGAACTAACTTAAGACAAAATCCTAAACTTACTACCATTTTGGTATTCACAGATGGCACTTACTCATATTGGTATTCACAGAAGGCACTTACTCATTTCTGTATTCACAGAAGTTAGGAGTCCTAACTTTAGGACTCCTAAATGCCTTTTGTGAATGCTGAAAGTCTTAAAGTTAGGATTTTTCTCAGTTTAGGAGTAGTAAAGTCAGGCGTCGAAACTTTAGGACTTCTAAATGCCTTCTGTGAATACCGAAAGTCTTAAAGTTATGATTTTCTCAGTTTAGGAGTCCTAAGGTTAGGAGTCCTGACTTTACTACTCCTAAACTGAAAAAAATCCTAACTTTAAGAATTTCGGCATTCACAGAAGGCATTTAGGAGTCCTAAAGTTAGGAGGCCTAACTTCTGTGAATACTGAAATGAGTAAGTGCCTTTTGTGAATACCAAAATGAGTAAGTGTCTTCTGTGAATACCAAAATGGTGGTAAATTTAGGATTTTATCTTAAATTAGGTCTGTAAATAGGGCCCTCTAATCAGATGTATTCAATTCACAATATGTATATGGAAAACTTCAACATTGACTGGGAGACACCAATTCCAAAGCTTTCAGTGAAATAAACAGCTTAAGCATCTACAATTTAGGCCAACTGGTGTCAAGGCAAAAAGTGGTGGCTAGACTTAATCTTCTCAGAGTTACAAGGAGCATCATGCATCGCAACTTCAGATGTTAACTGGTCTGACTAATTTCCACTCGTCTTCCAAATCCAAATCTCAGGAGGAATATGCTAACCCAGAAAAAAACTGTAACCACAATTTGAGATGTGATATCAGGCATCAGGCAATTTGGTGAAAAGAATATCAACAATATATTGATTCCAATACTAAACCCCATTAATCACCAAGACAATATTGAATCAACGTGCACCAATTATACCATATGCACTGAAAGATTTGCAGAGATAGTTGCACCAAAAAACTAAAAACTCTCAGAACCACACACAATAAACCGTGGTTCAATGAAACCCTAAACACCATCAAGAAAGAATTAAGACAGATGGAAAGACAGTAACAGAAAATCAGACAGATTGAAAAAAAGAATTACATTCAAGATCAAATCGTACTAGTGGCTAACCTTACCAAGCATTTATTTAAATTCATAAAAGTCAACACCAGAGTCTCCCCAGCTGAAATAATAACATGATTTAAAGTGAAATGCAACATTTCCCCACATTCTTCGATAACAAAATAGTAAAACTATAAGCAGAATTCAGTGTAGAAGGGAAGCAAGACCCAACCATGATGCCATAATTACACAACATCTGGACTTCATTCTTGACTCTTTCATTTATTTGCTCTTACATGGCTGGATTTAATCAATGCTTTCTTATTACTATTACAAGGAATATACCCCAACATTTTCAAGGTAGGAGAGAGATAACTGATCCTCCAGAAACCGAATGCAAATCCAGAGAACATGAATGATTATAGACCTATCATAAAATTGCCTTGGCTGGGAAAAATGTGTGACTGTATAACTAAACAACTACATTAAGGAGAACTCCCTACATGCCTCTTTCCGAGCAGGCTTCCTAGAATGGCATAGCACTAAAAGAGCCACACTGAAAGTAGTAGACAACATTATACAAATCCTGGACGAAGGAGAAACCTGCCTCCTGGTGTTACGGCAGTCTTCAACAGACATACACTAATACACTGGAAGAGCTACCGAGAAAAGATACCCAGATTTTTTCAAGTCCTTCCTGAAAGGCAGATCACAAATAATAAGAGAAATAGGTATTCATACTTCCTCATCCAAGAAAGTAACGAGCGCAGTTCCTCAAAGATTTTCTCTCTCCTATTCTATTCAACCTATATGTCGAACCTGTCAGTAAGCTACTCAACAACTCAAGTGTGAAGGTTAACCAATATGCTGATGTTGCACAGTTATACCTAAAAATAACATTGATAAATGACCTCTTTACACTTCAGTCCATGCTAGGTAGTTTATACAATTGTATAGACTTGTATTGGCTACAAATAAACCCCCTAGAAACATAATCCATGTTCCTATCCGGGAAAAGGCAGCAACTACATTGCCCCAGCTCTAATCACCCAGCGATCTACGATCAACTCTTTGACAGTGTCTAAGGACAGCTGAGGGTTTGGGCATTCTGAGGGTCTCTGAGAGTATGCTCATGGATCTTTAAGGGTATACTATAGGGGTTTGAGGGCAAACAATGCACACCTGTTTCTTTGTGTTTTAATCCCAGAAGGTGGTGTGTGATAATAGGCTGAGGGACAGCTGGCTATGTCTTAGACCTGAATGGAGGTTCCAAAGGGGAAGTCTGACAGCAAGCTGGGATCTCTGAGGAACGTTCAGAGGTTTCTGAGAGTGGTTTGGGGTGTTTTACTGAACATTGAGAGTGTCTAATTGCTGGTTCGGGTCTCTGAAGGCCAGCTGGCAATATCTGGTGGGATCGATTGACATGGGGAGGGTGTTTCAAGATTGACCAGGGACTGGCAGACATAGCAAACGACCAACTAATGGTCCATGACATTTGGCTGGCTGAGCATCACAGACACTGAGGGTATGCTGAGAATCACTAATGACTAGTTCAAGGACATTGGGGGTGGATCTGAAGTGTTTGAGTTGGCTTGAGTTATCTGAGAAAGATGGTGGTGCGGTTGAGGGATTTCTGATGGTTTGCGGGTGGTGTCTGATAGCATGCCAAGTGTTTTCTGAGGACCAAATGTGGGTATATGATAAAAAGCACTGAGCCACCAAGGTTGAAATGCCACTTTTGATGGGTGAGTGAGTGTCATTTGTGGTTTCTAAACACCTTTGAGTCTAGATTGAGGTACTTACGGGCTTGCTGTGAATGCCTGAAGGTGAGCTGACGTTAGAATAGGCTGTAGGGGGAGTCTGAAGGCCGTTGGAGGGTCTCTCAGACAGTATGATGTTTTTAAGGGCCCACTTAAGGTGTCTATTGTGACTAAATGAGAGCACTTTGACGGGCACAGATGATGTGCTGAGTGTCCTAGAGTCCACTGAGAATGTTTAAGGACAAATTATAAGTGTCTAATTGTAGACAGAAGCTCACAGTGGTTCAGCGGAGGTCTCTTTTTGTCTCTCTTTTTGGTGTTTAAAGTCAGACCAGCAGTCTGTGAAGGGTCCCAAAGGACCCTGATCTTTGGAGGTACCAAAGGGCATACTGAGGGTCTCTGATATTATCCATGGATAATCTGGGAGTAGTTGAAGGATGATGGAGAGCTGACTCAGGATATGCATCGGTCAACTAGGGTGTTAGGATGCCAGCTGAGAGTCTCTGCAAGCCTGCTGGTAGTGTCAGATGTAATATTGAGTGTTCCTGGTGGACATCTGCTGGTGTCTAATGACTACCTGTAGCTATTTCATTGTGTATTGAGGATTAACTGGGGTGTTCAATGTACAAATGCAGGCGTCTAAATGTCAGATGTGCCTTAAGGTCTCTGAGGATATGCAGAGCTTCTCTAATACCTGGTACAGAATATGTAGGAATGGTCCAGAGCTGTATCAGAGTTGGTTAGGGGTGTCTGAGGGTAGGCAAAGTGTGTCCAGTGCATGCTTGAGGGATCTTTGAAGGCCTTCTGGGTGCGTCAAGCACAAGAAAAAGGTTATAAACCCAAATACCATAGCATATTGAACCAGTTGATGGGGTTCGTGGTGTATGCTACCATCTCTGAGGGAAAACTGATTTTTAAGTATCAGCCGGAAGTGTCTGGAGCAGGGTTGTTACAAGTGGGGGGGGGGGGGGTGCAGGTCGGGAGTGGTGCCAGTTCATTCTATCCTGTCCCAGTGCCTTTGATGGCCCCAGGTCTTCATTTTTCAGATTCAGAAGGGCATCAAGAGGCTAAAAAAAGGCTTTGTTCAGGCTTGGACATTTACTGACAAGGAATGTGAGTAAAAGAACAAATGCTGTTTAAATTGTATGTTTGGGCTGGGTTCTGCTGAACCCTCAGTGCTGTCAGTTTCACTTTTCATCCACAGTAGTGTGTGGAAGGCCTGCTCTTGGATGCTCCATAGTTCTTCTTCTTAGGTACTTTTGTGTTCTTTAATCCAACATATAATTCGCAAAGTTTGTTTGCTAATAGCATATAATTTTTTAGTAGAGGAATGTTTCAGCGAGGCAACAGAGATTGGATTTTGGTAATTACTTGTATATTTCAAGTTGTATGTTTTTTTTGTGTGCAGTTTAAACGTCCCCATTATATCCCTTTCTTTTGATTTTCAAAATCTCAATACTTAGTCTCTGGTGTACTAGCACCAGGCGCACAACGTCCATAGGGCTCAAAAGGATTCAGCCCCCCGGCTCCCATTGTGTGTGTCACCCGGGCTGAGACAGCTTCCCAGTCACACACCTGAGTACTTCACAGGTCTTTAAAAGACCATTGACTCGTTAACAAGGCTTTGTTGTTTTTTCACCCTTTCTTCGTTCCCCCACATATCCACTCTGTCTATTGATGGAAGACTAAGCCCCCCCTGAAATTTTTATTAGCCCCTTTAGTTGTGCCTCTGACTAGCATCTTTGGTGCTCTCAATGATATGGCTTATCGTATATGGCACATTCCCAGTTTAGGCAGGAGATTACCGAAACAGAAGCTCCTTAAATTGAAAACAGTACCGTACCCCAATGCCTCTTCCCGTCCAATCAGAAGGAAAAAGGCCCCATCATCTAGAGAATTAACTTCCCGGACCCCATTCTTATGAGCTCCCAACTCCATCCCTTAATACTGTGCACACGGATTACACAGAATTTGTCCTTAATCCAATCCATCCCCCCCTTGCCTCTAGAGCTACAAGACACAGTTCTAGAGGTATAGTTGAAACCAACCTCATGTGAGTACCCAACTAACACAAACCCAACACTACTCCTAACAAAGCCCAACTAAAATGTATTTTGCTAAACTGTAGGTCGGCCACATGACATGCGGCTGACATAGCCGACCTCATACTAACTAATGAACCTGACTGAGAAGTTGGCCTGATATATGATGTTTCGAATTCTGGGGGCACCTTGTATCAGTCCAAACAATCCCTTATGGTGTCTGGTTGTAAGTTAACCTTATATACAAGCTATCCTAAGGGTAGCATGGACTAAGCAGCCTTAAAGGCTTAACACAAGAGGTCGTGTTAAGCAAGCTGTTTTACCAATCACAATCCTGTAATATCAAATGAAAGGACACCACACAAGTTATATATTATAAAAATATAGGTATTTATTACTAGAATAATCCTCTATACTCATTATGAGTCTAGAAGCACAAGCGTTTAAACAAAAGCACAGTTAAACATACAAAAGTTGCACAATTATGGATGAGCCCCAGGGGCCACTCAAACCATATACTAAAATAGTGGTATAAGTATCACTAATCGAACAGTGGTCAGGCCTAGGGCCTGGGGAATCGCTGGGAGCAATCGGGACTAGCAATGCTGAAGTCGGGAAAAGCCGCCGGGAATCGGGTGCAGCGCTTAAATCACACACATGCACCAATGCAAAGTCAATGGTGCGTAAAAATTATTGAGTTACTGTTTTAAGAGTCTTCCAACTGACCTAGAAGGACAAAACTTTAGACATAGACACTGGAGGTGCATACCAGTACAGGAGCACTGGTGTTCATGAGTTACCTCACCCACAGGAAGCGGGTGCACGGGTGCAAAGTAGTGTCGGCTTTCGTCGTGTAGATCTATGGAGCCTGGAGATGAAGATGCTGCAGGTGGCCAGAAGAGGAGTGTCCGGTGTGATCCAAGGGTGAATCGTAGATGTAGAGTACCTGAAAGCAGAGGAGACAGAGTCTGGGTCACTCAGCAGTGACCAGGGTGGAACCAGGAAGGAACCAGGCAATGTCGGGCGCAATCAGGTGGTTGTTGAGAAGCTTGTCTCCGCTGCCACGTAGACTCTGGGGCACCGAGGATGTCCAGGAGTGGATCACGAGCTGTCCCACAAAGGCTCTTGCTGACGGCGGTGTCGGCTTCCGGATTGGAGCAAACAAACCTTAGCAAGCGCAACCCACGCAGGATTCGAAGATCGCTTCTTACTCGGACCAGGAAGGTCAGAGCGGGTGCTCCTTTTCAGGGGAGCGAGGGCCAGTCCAGAGCAACCGGACTGGTAGGTCAAATTTAAAGGTTCTTTGGTACTGGGGCCGCTAGCCAACGGGCAAGCGACCGGACCAACGCGTTGAGCCAAAAGATGCAGAAGGGCCCCACGCAGCACTCAGTGAGTGTAGAGGGGTGAGCTTCGGTGCAAGAGTGGCTCAGGGCTGGGGCTTCTCAAACCCCAATGCACAGCTTCGAGGGAGCCTCGGGAGCTGCACGGTCAGCGCCTCATGGTCTTTCCAAGATGGCCGGCCCCACGCTTCAGGTCCCCTCCACGGGTCTCAGCTCTGCAAGGACTGTGGATCGGGCTGTTAGAAGGCAGGCACGCTGGGTCTTGTTGATCTTTGTTGCTCGAGTTCCGGTGGGAACTGCAACAAAGCAAACATCGAGGTGCTGGATGGTCCTGTTTGCACAGGGTGGTCACTCCTTGACCACAAGGGAGATTCTTCAGTCTTCTACGTCGAGTAGGATGTCGAAGGGTCCAGAGTTTCGTTTCATAAATTTCAGTCAGGATAATCTGAGTGCGTTGGCACTGCTCCTATTCTTATACCAATCTAGGGGTCTGGATTACCTGCTAGGTCCCTCCTATGGATGGGACCCAGGAAGGGGGTGGTTACACCCCTTTCCCTTTGTCCAGGGTTGCGCTGGGACTGGGGCTGGTGTGCCCCAGAACCGGTTTGACCGGATTATGCAAGGGGAAGCCTTGTGCGCCCCAGGCACTGTCTAGTTTCTTTCAGCCCTCCCTGCCCCAATACACTATCTCCTGTCTGGGGTGGTGTAGCACCTCCCCGTGACAGGAAACCCTTTGTCCAGGCCTCATATGCCAAGTTTCAGTCAGCAGCAGGAGGTCAGACTTGTGTCGGTGGCAGCAGCATCCGTTTTGTGATGCTGAGGCTCTGGTTAGGATTAACCGCATTTCAGTAAAGTAACATGTCTTCTCCCTCTAGAAGGGTGGGATGCTATCCCCGTCGCCAGGACTGGCGAGGGGATAGTATTCCAAATCGTATGACACCTTACACAACATGCTTTGATAAAGCCAAACCAAAGCTATCACATAAACGCGATGGATTATAATGCACCTAAGAGTATATGATATGGCATTATCCCGGAACAGCTAAGGGAGTTGGTCCCGACAGCTTCAGACAGGCTCAGCTCATGCTAGAGCACCATCTCACATAAAACCAAGCACTCTGCCCCCAGGATTGTTAAGGCCTGCCATAGGAGTGACTTATAGGTATATATGTGTCCAGATATAGGTTTAGATATAGGTATACCATATCTAAGCAAGGAATGATTACACCACCTTGCCCTAGCTGAGTGATCAGCCAGTTGTGTCAATTTAAGGACCAGCCAGGGGTGGCAAAAGATATGCTGCAGCCCCTGGTAGGTCTTGTTGGCACCTATGCCCTGAGCACCTATAGTGCATGGTGCAGGGGCTGACAAGGGGTCCAGTTCCAATTGGGTTATGTACCTATAGTACATGTATGTGAATTTGGAGAGAGAACAGCAGGCCGTGGGTCTGATTAGCAGGCCCACAGCCACATTAAGTCAAAAACCAGTGAAGCAAAAAGCAAAAATTGGGGTGACCATAGGATAGCAGACCCTGCTCTCCTACACTGACCTTCTTATTCTAACAGAAACATGCCTAAATGAATCATCAACACCCTTCCTAGACATACTAGTACCCCCAAACTATCACGTCACTAGACTAGATAGAACTGATAGGCCAGGTGGTGGTATTGCCGGCATACATTGGAACAACCTCTCTGTGACCCGCTCCAACTCCCCGGTTCTCTCCTCATGTAAATACTTATGTTTAGACTTCAATAACAATTGCAAGCCAATATGCTCACTACATTCATTTTACCACCCTCCCGGAAACAACCTCACCTTGATCGAACACTTTATGGATATCCTAGCAACAAATGTCAGACAACTAAACATTCAAATATTCCTGGGGATCTTTAATCTCCACTGGAATGACATGGCGACCGAGAGGTTAATAGCCTCAAAGCTTTCCTATCCGACCTTAACTTGTCCCAAATCTGTGACAGCCCCACCCATGAAAAAAGCTCAATCCTCGATCTAGTAATTTCCAAAGCGGACGCCACCCAGCTTGAATTGATCCTCCCTTGTGACTGGTCTGACCATCACATCATAACTTTCCATATCAATGAAACAGTTAAACATCTCTCTGTTCAACCCACGAGAATTAAAATCTGGAAGAGGAACCTAAGAAACGACAGTCCCATCGCACTTGCAACCACTAGCCCTATCTTCATGCTCCACAGGTAGGGTTAGACGAGGTACAGGATCTAACTAATCATTACTTTCACTCTATGAACGTGGTATTAGAAAATGTAGCTCCTCTACAACTGAAAAGATTCACCACAAAAGACTCAAAACCCTGGTATGATGGCGGGCTAAATGAAGACAGAAGATCACTAAGAGTAATTGAACGACAATGGAGAGCGACACATCCTCTGACCACCTCAAGTTACTAAAATGCACAAGAAACTCCTATTACAGAAAGATTAGACGCTCAAAAGCTGACTTCTTCAGTAATCAACTAGACCAAGCCAAGAATTGTCCCAAAAGGCAATACGAACCAATCAAGTCACAATCCAAGGGTGTTTCCCACTCCCCCCCAAGTTAATCCAGACACACTGCCCAATTGCGCAGAATTTGCTTCCTTTTTCACAACGAAGACTGAAAACATAAAAACAGACCTGCTTAACCATCCATTACCCCATACCAACCCACACATGATCTCCTCAATAACCCCACTTGTGACCACACTTAGTTGTTCCGCAAAGTTCGACCCTAAAAACAACGCATCCTGGGTCTCCTTTAACACCTACAGCGAAGATACTATCCTAAAGACGCTCACAGCCCTGAATCTGTCAAATCTCTTCACAGAACCTCTCCCAGCAAACTTCATAAAATACTTCATTCCAATGCTAGTGCCTTTATGGACTAGGATTATAAACACCTCTCTTCTGCAAAGAACCATCCCAAACATTCTTAAAGCAGGTCAGGTATCCCCCATCTTAAAGAAACCATCGGCTGACCCATCAGACTTAAATAACTATTGCCCAATATCCAACATCCCCACACTGGCCAAACTTTTAGAAAAATGTGTTCACACGCAGCTTAGCAACCACATAGATCACTTCAACCTGCTCGACCAATTCCAATCAGGTTTCCGTGCAGGGCACAGTACCGAATCGGCATGACACACATGATAGACGACACATTAGAAATCCTGGACCAAATCAAAGCCTGTTTACTAATCCTGCTTGACCTATCCTCAGCCTTTAACACCGTCAAACAGGACAACCTAGTAGACCTCCTGAAACACAGAATGAGACTATCTGGATTGTACCTAAACTGGCTTCCTTCCTTCCTTCATAACAGATCACAAAGATTCAAGATCAATCACTCTTTATTCGAGCCCACTTCAGTCACTTTAGGAGTACCTCAGGGATCACCCCTCTCCCGACACTCTTCAACCTGTTTATGGAACCACTTACCGAGCTTCTCAGCTCCTCAAATGTCCACTATCACATGTATGCAGACGACACACAACTCTACATAAAGATCCATTCAACTGAGGACATCAAATCCCTCAACTCAATGCTCCTGAAAACACAGATCTGGCTGACCAAAAAACACTTAAAACTAAATACCCTCAAAACCGAATTCCTCTTAATCGCCTCCCCCAGCCAACCAACCATCATTCGCGAGTGGATGAAGCACATAACAGCACTCAACGAGCAACCTATCATTATCGATTCAGGGAAATTCCTTGGAGAAATATGCAAAAACACATCTCCCCTGATCTTCTTCGTGACCGCAACTGGCTACCTTTTGAGGCCAGAATTCACTTGAAAATCACCTATATGACACACAAGGCATTGCATCACAAAACCCTGAGCTACCTAGTGGAGAAATTGGTGCTTTCGGATGGTAGCAGAACTACCAGGAGCTCCTTTAATCTTCTACTGAAACCACAATGAATTACCAAGAAGAAAACATACAACCGAACCTCCTCAGGAATGGCTCCCAGGATCTGGAATGCCTTGCCCCCAGAAACGAGATTGAACCCATCTGCGTCATATTTAAAAAAAGAAGTGAAATCAATTCTACTGGCCAAATTCACTTGAACTGTTGAAACATCTGTGTATATATTTGCTAGTGTGTAATAGCTACTATTTTTGTACAATTCTCACCTATTCTGTTTTTATGTATATTTCTGTCACATATTCCTGCCCTGCAAAGCGCTCTGATACCCGCATGGGTGCTGTTCGTGCTTTACAAAACTCTCTAAATAAAATGAATAAAAATAAATTCTGCATTCCTTAAGCAATAAATGAAATCTGTTGTAAACGAAAGAAGAGGCGGCACACCAACGTCGTGAAGATCAGGGTGATTTATTCAGTCAGTGAGTAGAAAACCCAACCATCGTGCACAAGATCTAACGGGCAACTGTCAACCGTTAGATAGAACACAGGACATGTCACAGAGCGGAGCAGCGCGAGTACAGCGCGCGACACACGTCATGACACAAGGCAAAGGGGTGAATATAACACATCTCCTTTTCTTAAACAGAGAAAGAAAAGGATGCAACAATAAAAATAGATCGAAAGCTCACAGTAACCTTTTACGAAGAAAAGGTGGTACATCAGAAAACAAAGCATCATTGAACGCATTACTTGCTCTTGGAAACCAGAAGAAAATGAAACAAGGCATTCAACCCCACATTCTCCCTTAAACAGACAAAGTTACACATAGTCCTTCAAATAAGCAGGAACAACCCTGCAGCGAAGAGGTCTGCCAGCTCTATCAGCAACCACATCCTTAGAAGTTTGCGCTAAAGGAACAGGCCTAAGCTTTCTTTGGTAAAGTGCTACCCTGCGGAGGTTCCACGTTTGGCCATTTTGTAGCTTAACATAGTTGCCAATCACGGACTTCACCTGGTAGGGTCCCCTAAATTTATTGAACATCTTCTGGTTACCCCCAGGTTTGACTTTTACCAGGTCCCCTTCAGCTATTTTGGAAAGAACAGCTTTGCCCATGGAGTCACCTCCCACACCCTTTTTCTTTTCATGTAGCCAAGTGGGAATGAGTTTAGTGCCTGGCACCCTCCCCCTCATGAGCTCAAAAGGTGTGGCAGACATGTTGCTATGAACAGTGGTACGGTATGCCCACAGCATTTCTTTGATCTCCTTCTGCACAGGGCGACCTGACGCTAAAGCGAGCTGCATAGTACCCTTAACAAGCCTGTTTATTCGCTCACAAAGTCCATTCCCTTGTGGGTTGTAGAGCGATGTACGCAAGTGTTTCAAACCAAGGAAAACAAAATAATCCTCCATGATGGCAGAGGTAAGTTGCGTACCATTATCAGTTAACACCATTGAGGGAATGCCCTCACGTCGAAATATCTCATCAAGCACCTTGACAGTTGACTCTGCAGTAATGCTCTTCATGAAAGCAACCTCAACCCACCTAGAGGTTGAATCAACCACAACCAAAGCGAATTTTTCAACATCCACCAGATCATGAAAAGGACCTATGAAATCAATGCAGATCTTCTGCCATACACCATCATCTGCAATAATCTTTCCCACACCATCTTTACTAGCACAAACCTGTAGTCTCTTTTCAGACTCCTTGCACAGCTGGCACTGTTCAACCCAACCCTTCACCTGTGCATCTACACCGGGCCACCAAAAATTAGCCTTGACACGTTTGCCAGTGAGGGTTTGACCAAGATGGCCCTCATGCGCCAGTGCAATGATACGGGGTCTAAGGGATGCTGGAGGTATATATTTCTCACCTCGCACAAGGATATGCTCACCCTGTAAAGAAATTTCATCCTGTAACTGAACGTAAGGCCTAAGATCTGGTGAGACAGTACTCTGCCTTGATACCCCTTCCCTGCACATTTTAACTAAACCAGTCATAACAGAATCTTTCTCCATTTCCTCAATCCACTCCCTCCTAGATATGGAGCTGGGTAAATCACCTTCCAAGTCATCCAAAAACGCAACCACATTTTCAGTCACTAACTCCTTGGGTGGTTCTTTGGTGTCAGGTAATCTAGAAAGACAGTCCGCAACGCTGTTGCACCAACCAGGCAAATATTCTACACTACAAGTGAACTCTTGTACACAAACAGCAAGTCTCGCTAATCTCCCAGAGCAGTTCTTAATCCCCCCAGGGGCCAAGACCTTTAATAGGGGCTTATGGTCAGTCCTGAGTGTGAAGGTGATTCCCCACAGGTACACCCTGAAATACCGAGTTGCCCACGCGGCTGCAAGAGCTTCGCGCTCTATGACCGAGTAGTTCCTTTCGGTCTCAGTCAGAGACCGTGACGCAAACGCAATAGTGTTCTGTTTGCCACCCCCTTTCTGTGTTAAGACCGCACCAATCCCGAAGGAACTTGCGTCAACAGTGAGGATGGTGTGATAAGACTGCACAAAACTTGACAGAATATTGGCATCTAAAATGTTCTGTTTGATCAAAAGGAAAGCATTCCTCTGATCCGCTCCCCAAATGAAACCTTTCCCTTTCCGCATGATAATACGCAAAGGTTCAACCTTTTCCGCAAAATTCTTTACGAATTTCGCATAGTATTCAACCATGCCCATGAAGGACCTTAATTTGTCTTTATCATCAGGTTCCGAAACGTTACAGATTGCACTCACAAGGTCTTTTTTGGGTTGTATACCCAGACCAGATACATGGTACCCTAAGTAGTCCACTTCTTTAACAGCAAAAACACACTTTTCTCTGCGTAATGTTAAACCAGCCCTTGAGAGAGCAGAGAGAACTTTGTCCAGAATAGCATCATGGTCACTCACATCCAAACCATGGATCAGGATGTCGTCCTGGAAAAATACTACCCTTTCAATGTCTTTTAATACATCCGTAATGATTCTTTGAAAAGCACTTGCTGCAGAACAGAGGCCAAAAGGAAGTCTTTTAAATTGGTAAGTACCCTCCGGAGTGATAAATGATGTGAATTGCTTAGAGTCCGGATGAAGCTTTACCTGGTGGTATGCACTGCGAAGATCTAACTTCGAAAACACTTTTCCTCCACCCAAACTCAGAACAATTTCATTTATGTTTGGAAGCGGAAAGCTATCCATTATCACCGCTTTGTTGAGGCTTCGCAGGTCCACACAGAAGCGCAAAGATTTGTCCGGTTTTTGTGTGATCACAACTGGACTCAACCACTGTGTGGCCTCCACAGGCTCAATTATGTCATCCTCTAACAGCTGCTTGATGATTTTCCTGACCTCATCTCTTGCAGAAAGAGGTATCTTCCTTGCAGTGTGTTTCACAGGTGCTACATCTCTTTTGGTTTTAATGACATGCATATAACCAATAGCTTCCCCCAACTTCTCATTGAAGATACACTCATGCTTCTTAAGAATAGCTTCTAAATTTTCATGGACTGTAACACAAGCACTTTCAACATCAATGCACATCACAGGTGGATCAGCTCTCGGGTTCACTCTAATGTTAAGTTTATACTGATGTAACCACCCTAAAATGGCAGGGCCGTGTGGGGACACATAAACCTTCCCTTGAGTGACCCTCCCTTTAAACTTTATATTTGCCTCAAAATATCCAAGGACACCAATGCTCACACCCTGGTAACCCCTTAGTGTGATGTCAGACTTGACTAAAGTTGAACCAGAACAAGTTGAATTGTACAAAATCTTAGAGATGATTGTGTAAAGTGATCCGGTATCCACCATTAAATTAATAACAACACCATTCACTTCAAAATCTGCCTTAGGCCGAGATAAGACAACATCCTCTTCTGACTGCATGTTGCCAGCAGACGTAATCATCATAACTTCTGCTTCATCATCAGTAACTTCACCCTCAACCACAGCAACTTTTTTTATACCCACTGTCCTACACATTCGTGCATAATGCCCTCTCTTTCCACATTTTAAGCAATCCCTACCCAAAGCTGTACAATTTTTAGAATCAGCTAAGTGAAAAGGGCTCCCACACCTATTACAAGACCGTGTGGCTGCTCTAAACTTGCTAGTCACACTTTTATTAAACGAGGATGCAAGTTTCCCCCCCTTGTTTGTTTGTCTCCCTTGTATTAAAGCTATGCTCTCTGAAGCATCTGCCTGTAGGCTCGCAACCTCTTGATAACTAGTGTGTCCCAGTTGTATTCTTTTAAGTTCCTTCATGCACCTATCGCTTTCCTCAGCGACTTTGGCAATGGTAATTGCCTCAGTAAGGGTGGGGTTTTTGGCTGCCCACAACTTCTCCTGTGTCTTCTTGCTAAAACACTGTACAATTAACTGGTCGCGAATCATCTCATCCTGTATGTTCCCAAATTGACATTTCACGGAGAGTTCCCTCAGCCTGGAAACAAATTCATCAATAGTTTCACTTTCTTTCTGAGGAGCAGTGTAAAACTTGTGCCTGCGCATTACAACATTCTCTTGTTTAGCAAACCTAGTGTAAAGTCTAAATAAAGCATCTTTATAAACATCATCAATGTCAAGAGGCGGATCTGGCAAGTATTTAAACACCCTTTGTCCCTCTTTGCCTAAAGCACCCAGTAATAAGGCTTTCTTCCTGATGGCAGAAAACTTTGTACCATCTAAGGCTATTATATAGTTCTCAAATGCCTCACACCAGTCATCCCATTCCATTGAAGGTTCCCCAGGGGCACTCAGGAAAGGAACAGGCACTTGAATGGCATTGCTCACATTCATAGTGAATACCCAGGAATGACGCGATAACAATAACTTAAACAGCCAAAATTTAACCAGTTTGCAAAGTTCGCAATGTCTTATTTTAAAGTGTGTGTGTCACTGACATTTGAGTAACACACTGTAAAGAAATCAATTTTAAGTGAGTGTGTCACTGTAGACCAACGACAGTAGACTTTGTTGGCAAAACGTCTTAAAGACAACGTGACACACCAAAGCGAACTTGCATGGAAGTGAGTGTGTCACTGCAGGAAGAATAGCGGCGGTATCTTTTCCTTTTAAACCGCTTTTCCCTTGGCTGCGCGTTTCCCTTTTAAGGCACTCTGCCTTGCGAGCAGTGGGGCTCACTAGTATTGCCTTTCCTTCAAGGATAATTTCCCTTTTAAAGCCAATGGCAGCAAGGGGCGCTGTTGCCTGCGTCGACGGGTTAAGAAACAACAGTCAGGACTCCGTCGCGCTTGGAAGAAGAAGTCTTAAGTTCACTTCCCTTCACGGTGAGCGAGTTTGTAACGTACCTTCTGTCGAGGCTTACTGTCAAACCGCTTTCTCTTTTAAACAATTCCTCCGGTCGGGTTTTCTTTCTCACATCGTCTTTTCCGGGAAACGCTTCTCCTCACATTACCCTCCGCCTTGAACAGTCGCTTGTCGCCAAAATGTTGTAAACGAAAGAAGAGGCGGCACACCAACGTCGTGAAGATCAGGGTGATTTATTCAGTCAGTGAGTAGAAAACCCAACCATCGTGCACAAGATCTAACGGGCAACTGTCAACCGTTAGATAGAACACAGGACATGTCACAGAGCGGAGCAGCGCGAGTACAGCGCGCGACACACGTCATGACACAAGGCAAAGGGGTGAATATAACAAAATCATTTTAGCTTTCTCGCTTCAAAATCTTCCTCAGCTCCCATACAAGTTAATGTGAGATTTTCTTTTTTTATCTCTCTTTTAGAAGTTCCTAAATTACATCATGTGCATGAGAGCTTTACTTAAGTGGTGAAGATTTACATTGTTTGATTTGGATCCAGCATCACTTGGTCTATTTAAAAAAGAGTTCTAAAGTTCAAAATGAATTTTATCTGCGCCAGTGAAAAAAGTCTTCCGTCTCACAACACATAATCTAATGGACAATACCTGCTTCCGATCAGTGACAGGAGTCCCATTCGGCACTAAAGAGCCGCTGCCCTGAGCTATCCCACAAGTTACTTTTGGTCAGTTTTCAAGCCTGTGATATCTTCATTTATTTGTTTTTCAAACAATATCAGAATCCATTTCTAAGTGTTGGTCGCCTGTCCGCGCCCCTCCTCGCTGCTCATGCAGGCTGCAGAGTACATGAACCCGGGGGCCAGCTGGCATCTTGTCCCCATGCAAATGACCCGAGCCAGCGGAAACGGTACATCCAACTGGCGAGGACGGCCCGGGGAGCGGCGGTGTCAGCGTGGCTGAAACAGAGGAGGGGCCTGGCGTGGAGAACATTACCCCGCTCTGACTTCCTGCTGTAGCGTTTTTTAGGGGCAGGCCTGTAGAGCAAGACCACGCTCTCCTACCTGCTTTCAGAAAAGTAGTTTATTCCTCCCTTCCTTCCCTGGGGCTTGCATAAGACGTTAATTTAAAAGATTTGGAATTCTCTTTCTTTTGTCCAGTCACAGGGTAGACTTCTCGAGTATGTAGCGAAACAAGCGCTTGCCATGACGCTGAGTTTTCTCTATTTCTGCCATCCCACTTGGACGTACTTGGCCTGACTTCCTGCTGGCATGAAAGGTTTATTATCTCCTTTATGGGGCTATCTGTTTCTCCCCATAGGGATGGCAGGCCTTTTATGCCAGCATGAAGTCGGGTCAGTCGTCCGGGCGGGACGGCAGAAGTGTAGCAAACTGTACGTCACCAAGTGCTCTTTCTCAATGGCTGGCCACTGTTTAGCATATACGGTGACGCCAGCCACTGGGAAAGAGGGGCAGGGCTTAAAGCCCACTAGTGAAATCTCCTCAAGATCATAAGTGCCTTGTGACCCCACCAATTGTGTTGCTTTTATTTGAAATGTTTGATCAATTTGAGCTAGAAACAATGGATTGTGGGGCAAGTGTGATAACTCCATACTTTTGCAGAAGTCACCTTGACCATAGAGTTGCATAATTCAACTGGACCTGCTTAAAATTTGATAGCCTATTATGTTTTGGAAATGAAATCATGGCCTGCTTCCGCCAAAATAAGAAGCCTAATAACAATGATTTGTAATGGAAAAGCATTGGACTAGAAAACATTAAGCTAGGTCACAACACAAGCTGAAAATGGATGCAGTGCCGTCATGCTTTCTGCTATACATGCAATCTCTCAAAATATTTCATTGAATTGTAATAGCATTTATTTAGCGCTTAATACCCCTGACAAGGCGTTGAAGTGCTTTTTCGGCAAGTAGCACGCTACTCCGGAACCCATAAACTATTAGAGGCGAATGTATGTGGAAGCTGAGCCTAACTATAACGCCCCTGTAACCTTTGGTTTTTTTGTGAATTCACTTTATCCGTATGTGTACATTTCATTTTTGTTCTCTCTTCCATCATATTGTAAAGCGCTCTGATATCCTTCGGGATCTTGTTCGCGCTATATATAACTTTATAAATAAATAAATAAATAAATAAGCAAAATGTTCGTAGTTCGATTCCATTGACAAAACATATATTACGTTAATGTAAGAAATTCGTCTTCAGATTCCAAGTGTTTGTATTAGGCCATGCAATGCGCCTATGCATCACTGAATAAATAAATTCAAAAAAGAAGAAAATCCAAATGTCGAAAAGCAAATCCAGGCTAACCATCCCATTACCACAAGAAGCGTGTGTGACAGTAAAACTAATTTCATGTACCACCAATACTTGTCCAAAGTAACCAAAACAAATAAGGACGCAATTCGGAATGAGTTTTTTCGTGGTTTATCTCGTAGTTATCACCAGTCCCCCCCGACAAAGGGCTAGCAAAACCCCAAATGCAAAAAGGTTCTCAGGCAGTGTCTTTTACATCAAACATCGTGAAGACAAATTTCTGACTTGTAATGCATATATGTTTTGTCCATGAAAGTGAACTATGAAAAATGTTTTTGTTTAACACTTAGAAATTAATTAGAAATTAATTTTGAAACTTTTAAAAAACAAATAAACTGACTTTATCACAAGCTGGAAAACTGGGCGAATTTAACTCGTGTGAAAACTCAGAATGACCGCTTCTTAGTGTCCGGTGGGAGTGAACTCCTTTCAGTGAAGCAGCTATCATCTATTTAAAGAAGCACACACCCAAAATATCTGTTTAGGTGCATAACCCAACTTGCTTCATAGTTACATTCTATGAGTAACACCTTCCGTCAGTACCAGCTATTTTTAGCTAAAAGAACTTTGCGTATAGTTTACAATGTAGAAAGAGAATTGAAGCGTCCTAGAATGCACATGCAGGCCACTTGAAAGCTGGACTGACCCCTAGACCTGGTGCTGGGTATATCTTCGTAGGCTTCTCTGCATACTTCGTCCATACCTGGGGATGTGTCCGTTTATTTTTTGTTGGCTGTGCCTTGCCAAGCAGCTGGGATCTCACCTGGTAGCTGGCCTTTGTGCAATGGTCTGGAATTGCTGTACCTCAGCGGCAGGTACAGTACTGTTTATGGTAGTAAGGGATGCATTCTCCCTGTGTTCACGGTGCCATTTTTTAAAATATTTCCAATACTTTTTATTGAGGTATTTACAAGGTACAGTATACAGGAATAAAGACTCAGTCCCCTAGGGGGGGGAGAGCAAGAGTTGTCAAAACATTTATATGCCGGTGGGGTTACAAGCGGCTTGTAGGGCATGCGTATAACGTTCGTATGATTATATGTGACGTTACTGGGGTGTGTAAATGCGCCCCTAGGTGACTGGAAAGGAGATTGAGAAGAGGAGAGAAAGGGGAGTAGGGAGATGGAGGAACACTAGTGCGCGTTCTGTTGGCTTTGGGCAGGCTTGCGCATACTTCTTGAATGAAGCCTTCCCCGTGTCCTTCCAATTGTTCAGGATTGTCTTCATGGCCGGACTGGGAACCAGAACCGGCCCTGGGAAAGTGCTCGGCCGCACCTCCCCTCCCCACTTGTGGGGAGGCCAAGCACTTTGTCGGGCCGGTTTTTGGCCGATTTTGGTACATGGCCGATGTTGCAGCTATGCTAGCAAAAACGGCCCTGTAACAAAAACGGCCCCACAGGGGCCCAAAACCGGCCCCCACCTGTGCGGCGCACCGGGGGATTGCCCGATGCCCGCTATGGCCAGTCCGGGCCTGATTGTCTTGATTGCTGCGGTGAGTAGGAGGTCGATCAGTTCTTTGTCTTCTTTGGCCTGTATTGATGGGGTCATGAAGGCTGTGACTAGCTTGTGAAAGTCCAGCTGTATTGAGAGGCCTAGGGCGTTGTTTATGAAATCGCTTATTCTGCTCCAGAATCTTTTGACCTTAG
Organism: Lissotriton vulgaris; assembly: GCF_964263255.1. NCBI lineage: Eukaryota > Metazoa > Chordata > Amphibia > Caudata > Salamandridae > Lissotriton > Lissotriton vulgaris. The sequence goes on from NC_141695.1 coordinate 1,378,601,116, forward strand.
GGCAGTGGAATATTAGGTGTGCCAGGTCTCCTTTTTGTTTGTTGCAGTTCCAGCATACATCGTTGTCTCTTATGCCTATTGCGGCCAGTTTGGACGGGGTCGTCTTGTGTAGCAGCCAGAATTTGGTTTTGATGCACCGAATCCAGTTTCATTATTTCTTGCCTTTCGATAGAATCGTAACGTTACACAATGGCATCTTAGTTGAATGTGTGTGTTTTATTTTCATAATTGCGTACATTACATAATAAAAGCAGAGTGTAGTACCTTAAAGGCCACTCACTGATTGCATATAACTAAGTGATGCAAGGCAATACTGTTTAAGTGCTGGTGTATTAAACTTTAAAATGATGAGTTCAGGTTGCATCAAAAGTCCAAGCAAAGTTGATACCTCACGGCACCCACCACTAAGTGGCACCAAATTACAAGAAAACAGCTGAAAGGAATGCTGTTTTCTTGAGTGGGTGGGAGCGTTCAAGCAGCAAAACACTGTTCCTGGAAAAGTAAACCGATTTATATGTGCCAATCCAATCTCTATCTTTAAAAGTAGTAGTTGAGGTCATACTGAATGCTCTTCGGAGCAGATGGGCAGATTATTTTAGAAAACAGGTGGCCAGCCAGTTTTTTCTTAATGATGCTTCTCAGTTTATTGAAGGAGCACAAGTCCCTTAGTTTTATTACAGACTCAAAATGTTTTCCCACCTCTCCGATTCTCGTATAGAAGACTGTACATTTATTTTCCACACTGAATCTTTTCAGATTTTGGCAGATAGACAAAGTTGTAGCAGAGGCTGTTTTGATGCTGAGGTCGGGTGGTCAGTGCTTTTATTGTTTTATTCATAGGAAACACGTTTAAGGTAAATTAGTATGTAAAGTCATATATTTGGATATCTATAGGTTTTCTTTTCTTACTCACGTTTTAGAAGCAGCACTTTGCTGTTTTGAGAGCACGCTGAATGTACCTCGCTTACTTTTGCAATGGCTGAAATTAGAAAAAATGCAAGGGAAAGATCTGTGGGCGTCCTGAGTGGAATGGAACTGTCCGGAGAAATAGACTAGTAGCACACATGCATGTGCAACAAGCATACAGGAAAGAAAGTTGAACAGAAGGGAAGACTGGTTTGATTGGGGCAGCTGTGATAGAAGATACAATTGAACAACCACGCACCAGGTGTAGGAAAATAGACCATATCAATTAAAAGACTTTAGAACCTGTGTAGCAAAAAAAGAAGAATGTGGAAAATTTTAAAATGTGGACTAAACCATGTGAGCTTAATAATATGTCAAAAGTAAAAAATGCTCGATTTAGATAGTCCACTCTAGCATTGGATGTTTCCTGCAGACAATAAGACAAAATCCCACAAGTTGATAAAATTGAAACTAACCGACAGAATCCTGCCTTATACTGTTGCATGACAATTCCTTTTTGTAGGCTCATATATGTTCAAACTAATTATTCATCTGAAAGATTCCTAAAGGAACAATTGATAAAAACCAATCTGAGAGACTATTTCTTCTCAGGGAAAGTAGTTTGCTTTCATGTGAGTTATTTTCTCTGGTATAGTCTCATAAAATACTTTAGTGGAACTCAAGCACTCATTATCAGTGCTATTTATATCCTACTAGTTTAATGGTATTAAACATACACAACTCTCTGTAAATTAGCCATTATTTTCACCTTTTATGGTCAATGTATAATGCTTACATATATGTTTCGACACACCATTTACATCAACTCCTCTTGATTATGCTCACCAAGCACCCAGACCACCCCAGTGCCCAACAGCATCAGGACATTTTATGTAGTAGTAGTGAAATACTTTATTGCATTAATTGTATGTAAACTGTCTCCCCTCAGCCACACTCTGGCAATGCTGGCTACACCCTTGATTGTTCAATATTTAAAGGAAGGGTCTCTGAGGGGAAGGAATGTTAAATACTTTCTGAATGAAGGATTGTTGATTGTTGGGAAGGACTGTTGTAATGAAGGGTAATTGTATGATGCATTTCTGAAATAGAGAATTATTGGGAAAGAGCATTGCTAGGAAAAGCATTATTGAAAAGTTAAGTGGTGGCTATAAAGAACTGCTGGACTGAAAGAGCGTGAGCAGGGCTTAATTTGTACAATAATAAGTGCCAGGGCTCCAGTCAGGAGGCCCCTGCAGCTTGCATCCCACATTGCCACTGTACTTACAAAACTCCTAACATCACACTGCTACAAGTGTGACAATTCAGACTATTTCAGGCCCCCAAAGCAATAGGAATGGCTTGGGCAACAGTTAATAGTCGTTTTTGATGTATATTGAATTAATAAGTAACTGTTGTTGTTGTCATCTCTAAATTAACTAGACAACACACCTTTTGGCAGATTGTCACAAGTGCCGGTGTTGACAATATGTATCAGTGCTGAGCACCGAAACCACTAGCTCAATTTACGCACAGAGCATGAGAATAAAGCATTACCAGAATTGCGAATTTATGGGATGAAGGATTGGATAAACAGTAGAATATGGGCAAGTTTCTTAAAATAATATTATTAGGATAAATGATTGTTGTGGGAAAGATTTTCCTTAAGCAAGATAGTTGGGATGAAAGAATTGGAATATGAAGAATTGTTGGAATGACGGATTGTTGGGATGAAATGATGAAGCATGTAGAAAGCATGGGTTGTTAGTATGGAACATAAAAAGGTCAACATTGCATAAATAATCTCTGAAATCAGGAAATCAAGCATCATTAAGAATAAACAGCCATTGAATAAAATGGGTAGGAGGATCATTATGAAGATGGAGGATTGAGACTGAATGATTGTTGGGCTAGAAGGTTGGAATGACGCATTGTTTGGGTAAACAATTCCTGGATGAAAGATCCTTGCAATGAAGGCTCGTTGTTTTGGAAGATGCTTGAGAAGCAGAAATATTAGGATGGAAAGTAGTTCATTTTTGAGATTGAGTGTCACTTGAATATTTTGTCAGTAGTATTGCAGCTTGTTGTCACTAGGGGTGGGTGGGAGTCGTGAGTTTCACTCTACGGAATTCTGCATAGTTACATAAAAACTCTACAAGATTCTACAGACTTTTACCAACGGGAAGAAAAGATAAAACTTGCTCTGCAATTTTGCATCTGTAGCACGAGAGGCAATGAAATATCAGAGCAAACGGCTCAATGCATTGTGCAAGAGCGCACAGCCATTCAAGTTGATTTTGCTGTCGCCCAAGTAGAAAATCTTCTTGAGCGGTAGGAAATCTGCTTAAATGGCAGCTCTCTGACCGTGACCGCGCGCATCCGCCCACATTAGAAAATTGCACTAGGGGACACAAAATCCCACTTGCACTTACCATCTTGCATTTTCTGGAGCCTTGCAGGAGAAAGATTCGGCCACACAGCAATTGGCAGAATTTGTGATGGTCTTTGGGGCAGCAATAAAAAACACTAAATCTTTTTTCTGCAAAGGGGAAGTGATCAGTAATGTTAAAGTTTTCACTTACCTGGGAGTAATTTTCGACACTAAGGGCAGTTGGATCCCCCAGATAGTAGCAAAGACTAAAGCAGTGAGAAGCTCTGTTAACGCTATTTTAAGCTTCTCAAGGAGACTAGGGGGGAAACCAAGTGGTGCACTTTTAGCCTTGTATAGAGCAAAATCATTGGCTATAGCTAGGTACGGGGCTGGATTATGGGGTTATGTAAAAACTGAAACCATCCAAACGGAGGTTAATAAGTTTTTATGTTCAATATTAGGACTCCCTGTATCAACAGCCACTTTTTCAGTCCATCAGGAGCTTGGAGTGGGATACATTACTGATGTCCTCTCTATGGCACCTATACTTTTGTGGATAAGAGTGTGGACAAATAACAACTTAGGCCTCAACCACAAAATTTTATTGGACTGTTTAAAATTGGATAAGTTTAAAGATATTGCTTGGCTGGCATACATCAACAAATGCTCTGTAGAACTGGGACGTCCAGAGATTTTCTCCTCCCCGCTTGATTTACAAAAAGCGGACCTGGCTTGGGTTAAGGAAAATTTCTACAAACTTAAGTCCTTGGAGAGAGAACAACGCCAGTTAACAAAACCCACGGTCAGAGCGCATTATATGACACTTACCTGTATTGCCATCCAACCGTATCTTGCCCTAGTCAATATCCCGTTCCACAGATGGCTTCTGGTTAAGTTTAGATTTAACCAGATTTATTTGGTACTCTGTGACAAACAGGGATGGTTCAAGCCCGAGGAAGCACCTGTATGTGAATGTGACAACTTTTCCATACAAGACAATATGCACCTTATGTTATTCTGCCCTTTTTATCATGTTCCAAGGCAAAAGTATCTGTTACCCTTGTTGAAGGGGAAAGCGTTTATGCAAGCAAAACCTGCTCTTTTGTACCTACAAATGCTTGACTCTCCCCTGGTAATGTTCAGTGTGGCAAATTACCTCGTCGCTGCTGTTCGAATTAGGAGGAGGAAAGTACAAGCCTAACTGTGGGGACTGTAATGAATTTGGTATCTCTTGCTTTTTTGCACATGATGAGTCTTTTTAAACTGACCTTTTTACTGTCCTAAAAATGCACTGTACCATATGAAACATTTTTATACTAATTTGTACTGTATCATATGGAATTTTATTATAGTAAATTATAGTAAATTGTATTGTATCATGTAAAAAATTCTTTTTAAATATGTACTCGGAACGATTTTTAACTGTTGTAGTATGCTTTTATGATTTTTAACAAAATCGAATAAAGTGGTTTTTGACTTGACTTGACTTGAATTGGCAGAATTTGGCCAGAACTCTGTCCTAAAAGTAATGTGGAGTGACCACAATGCCAACAATTCTGCGGGCAGATTTAAACATTCCTCCCACCCCTAGGTGTCACGCCTCGCACATGTGAATACAATGGAGCACTAGCACTATAGGAAAGGGTGGGGATACTCTGTCTACTCCTGTCTCCCTGTCAGCTGATCACCTCTTTGATATTTAATCTTCAACAAATGTCCATAAAACAACCAAGTTTATATAGAAGGTCTAGTCTAATTCATGTTTCTTCTTTTAATAGGGACTGAAACCAATGGACTTCAATGGCTTGGCTGACCCCTATGTGAAACTGCACTTGCTGCCAGGGGCATGTAAGGTATGTCTCAATGACTTTGCAAGATATGTTCATAGGCTGTTGAAGCTTTGTATTCATAGCATTACCGGCATGCCTCAAGTGTATTTACCTTTCGTGCCAAGAAAAGTAAGCTTGTAATGAATTTACATGAAATGAGCCCACTTGAAATGCAAAGAATACAGCTTAATACATATGTAGCACACCAGAATGAATATAATAATGAACAAAAACAAATACTATAACTACTAACATGAAAATGATATGTAATTAGGTTTAGCCTCTTTTGTAATTCTCGGGGGTTGATAATCAACACAAACAAAACCAAATTAATGACCATCAACCCGTCAAAGCGTTTTAGAAATGGCATTACTCTGAACGATACCCCTTTAGACACCGTCGAGTCTTTTGACTATTTGGGAGTCCGTGTCTCTAAGAACATGAGGTGGAGTCCCCATCTGGCCAAAATGCTCCTAAGCCATAAGCGGGTGTCCGGGGCTATCGTCAGAGAACAACACCAATCTGAAAGTAGGCCAGTTGCTCCGGCGCTTGCGGTCTATGACGGCAAAGCACTACCTTCGGCCCTATACGGGTCTAAATTATGGGTCTTCGATAATGTCAGCGAGCTTGCCAAATCGGAAAATACGTTTTGAAGGGAACTTATTTCCCTTCCTATTTCCACCCCGTTGAAGCCCTTATTTTACGATATTGGAAGGCATTCCATCCAGGATATTGCACGCCTTCGTCCCCTGCTCTTTTGGGCGCACATAAGAAGGACTGCTGAATTGTCCAAATATGCGGATGCCCTCGATGAATTGGTATCAGCTGATACAGGCTGCAGGATTAAATGAATAGCAGACCTTAGACAGCTTCTAATAGACATTGGACATAAAAGAGGCTTGGGTTAGCCAGATCCCACCCTCAAAGCAGGATCTGAAGCGTGTCTATTGGGATTGGGTGCAGGCACGAGAGCTATTTAACCCCAAAATGGGGAAACTCACTGAGGGGTTTTTCGAACACAAATCCATCTGCAGATTGGAACCCTACCTAGACTTTATACATGTCCCTAGGGACAGGGCCCTATATATGAAGTTGAGATTAGGGACCCTCCCCCTCAATAGTGTGATAGCATCTTGGAAAGGGCCTAATCCAACATTAGTGCCATGCCCAGGCTTTGCCTATCACAATGAGTCTATTGCCCATTTGCTCTTGCTTGCCCGGCCTACAGAACGGCTAAAGCCAAAGGGCTTAAACCAGTTTGTAAAATGGTAGGCCTAATGGATCACCGTGCCGCACTTTGCATCTTAAGTACTGACACTTCTCCACTAACATTGATTTGCAGAGTAGCTACGTTTTTGGGATGCGCATGGTTGATAAGAAAAAAGATACAGGCAAAAAATGTGACATGTCCCAAATAGCCTTGATGTGCATGGCTGATAGATACAATAAGATCAAGGCTCTGAGTGAATAATGTCTAGTGCAATAGCCTTTATGGTTCTAATCCAATATTATTAGCTTGTGAAATGGATTGCCCTCTTTTACCTCTTGTCTTCTTTTAAATGTATGGATTTTTATATACAATTCATATTGTAATGGATAGTATGATGCACTTGTACATTGTCACATGTTTTTTAGTATCTGAATTTTTATTGTACATGCTTTTATGATATTTGTTTATCGAATAAAGCTCATACTACTACTACTCATAGGCAATTCATAGTGTAAAAATCACATGCATACAAAATTGAATAGTATACTACAATGAAATGACATACACTAATATTAATATGACCTCTGCTGAAAAAATATGTTAATTGCTGAAATGAAAGACCTGTTGAGGTGAAGATGACTTATTTTGAAATTAATGTGACATTACTGAAATGAATATGACCCACATGGTAAGAAAATAAGTTACTTACATGTAACTTTAATTCTCTAGTATTAGTAACTTGCAAATTATTCACATGCTTGAATCATTCCCCGCCGTTGAATTTGGAGTCCCACTGTACAATAATAAAGCAGTATGTATCATTATCATAGACTCTAATGGCAATGAATAATCACTTTAATAGTCTATCTATGTCTTTTTTCTAAAAAAAAAAAATACTTCAGCCAATCATGCAATAACAACCTCTAGAACAGTCTCAAGAGAGGCTGAGTCTCACTGATTTTCAAAGCACAAGTGGGAAATAGACCCCAAGCTATAAAGGGAGCCTCTCAGCTGAGGAGGTTGGTTTGCACGTGAATCTATGAAAGATACCTATACTGGAGAACTACAGTTACAGAAAAGTAATGTATTTTCTTCTCCGGTATTTGATCTTTCATAGATTCACATGCTTGTATCAGAATAGCAAGCAGTTAATGTATTTGTATACTTTATAGTATTAGCACAAATAGCGGATGATGGGTAGAAATATATGTGTGTGTGTATGTGTATATATATATATATATATATATATATATATATATATATATATATTTATTTTTATATTTATATATAACATATTCCTCTGTAATTTAAAAAAAATATACACAGATACACCTGTATCTATATATATAAGAATTTTTATTATTGGCATTAGATGTGTCCTCGTTATGCACGAGCATTACCCGTGAGGATGGTATTCAAGCGATAAAGTATTATTTATCAACTAGAGACCCTATCTATAAACATCACAGCGAAATGTTAACATCAATGATAGAATTTTGCTTATACAATAATTTCTTTATGTTTAACCATTTGTTATATTGCCAAGTGCAGGGGTAGCAATGGGGGCTAGCTTCTCCCCGAGTTATGCTTGCCTTCACATGGGCATGTGGGAGAAGCTAGTCCTCATGACAGAATACACGGAGATCATGACTACCAAGATTAAGGTGTGGTTTAGGTTTATAGATGCCCTTTTTATTATATGGCATGGTACTAAGATAGAAGCACTGGAGTTTGTAGCACAGATAAATATCAACAACTGAATCTTACATTCACAGCAGAAATTAGTGCGAGCAATTTAAATTTTCTAGATACTAAGGTATATATACAAAACAATAAGTTAGAGAATACCTTATTTAGAAAAAGTACATCTGGAAATTCGGTATTGCATGCCACAAGTTTGCATCCACGCCACTTAATAAATAGCATTCTCTATGGCGAGATGCTCAGAATCAAGAGGGTTTGCAGCACGGCAGAAGAATTACAAAAGGCACAACATGAGAGCAAGAAAAGATTTTTAGCAAGAGGCTATTCAGAACAGGTGATAAACCAAGCGATGGCTAAAACAGGGACATTAGTCAGAGACGACTTACTGTCTAAAAGTAAAAAGAAAAATCTGGCCACAACCTGTGAGGAAAATTCTGCAAAAGAAAATGAGAATACTTTTCGCCTAATCATAGGATATAGTAGGCAGCATAAAGAATTAAGAAATATAATCCAAGGAAGCTGGCCTATTCTTTTAAGTGATCAGGTGTTAGGACCCCTGCTTCCGCAGAGGGTGCCCATCACCTACAGTAGGGCTACATCTATGCATGATAACCTTGTAATATCAAATCCGGAGATTTTAGCTAATCCCATTTGGTATCAGAATTTGAAAGGCTTTTAGCGATGCATAACATGCAAAGCATGCACACATGGTATCAATACAACTACATATGTAAGTCCTTTTAGAACCAAACCTTATAAAATAACCAAAATGCTGTAAATAAGAATATGTGGTTTACGTTCTAACGTGTTCTTGTGGTAGAATATATGTTGGAAGTACCAAATTGCAGTCTAACATAAGAATACTCCAACATTTACACGCGATAACCAATATGGATAATACCTATCCGATGGCCAGGCATTTTAAGGAGGTCCACGGATCAAACAACAAAGGTTTATCCTACTACTTAATTGACTCAGTACCCACTAACAGACGGGGGGGGTGATAGAGAAAGTCGTTTGCGTAAACTTGAAACAAGATATATTCTACTATTAGACTCTAAGCAGCCACAGGGTCTTAATATCACGTAAGAGTTATACGCATGTTTAGAATGAACAATCTCTGAGGTTAATATAAAGATGACATGAGAAAAAGATGAAACAGTACCGATAATGAGATTAACATAGAAATATAGAATTAATGGAGCTTTTTGATACATAACAGTATTTATTATGTATTTAATTTAAAATGAGAGGTATTTATGACATTTTATCGGTATATAGTATTTATTTATTATATCGATTTTAATGGACATATTCACTCTCATTATAAAAAATTTTTTGGGGGGGTACATAAGTGATCTGTGAAAGAAAGAGGAAATTCAGTGACTGGTAGATATGACATTTGTGGTAAATAGAGAATATATGATACAAATACAATTCGGAGTAAGGGTCATATGCAACAAATGACCGTAGACATATACAGAAATTGACGGAATTTTGATCTGTATAAATATATCAATTTTAATTCACTTTTTATCACAAGAGGAATTGTATGATTTGAACACTAGCACTTTAGGGGATATTTGTATCTAATTATTATAGTATTCACATGTATTATTATTTTTTGAACTACCTCAGGAGAAATATATAGACATACAAAGGTATTTTACAGCAATTGTTTTTGCCGAATTTGCACAAACAGTTTAAGTCAAGTCCGATAGGAAATAATGGTATTTTACCTTTATTCTATTTTATATCATCAAATTCTTCTATGCGAATATTTGCACAGTTATGATATAAATATTGACGCACATGATGTCTTAGGCATGCGACAATGCTTTGCCCAGTGATAATTTACATTCAATTTTATCTGTACTTTCATGCGATATATTTTTTTGCACATGAACGGGGTTTTAAATCATGTATATTTAAAGTCAGATTAGGTATTTTACCGTCAATTATTCTGATATTAATTTGACTTTATAGATTGTTTGCTTAATTGCGTATTTGCACATATATACAAAATGGACAAAAATGTATGCTATTGCAACACGACATGAAATAGTATGTTTTCTATATCTACTGAGATATGTGTCAAGTGAGGGATTTGTATTGTGCACTATCACTTTAAAAATGTCTTCCTTTGGTCATTCATTGTCGAGTGAACAAGTGGCGGGAGCCGCAAAACCCGTCTCTGACTTTGGGCGAATAAAACATTGTGAAGAAGCATTTTGGGTCCGTGTCCTGCTTTCTGGTTAATGCGCGATTCAAGCGTATGCACTAATCTCGCAGGATTCCTTGATATGTATATATATATATATATATATATATATATATATATATATATTATATATATATATATATGTGTGTGTGTATATATATATATATATATTCACTGAAAAACCCATAGGTTTTGGGCCTTATAAAGTTAGGAATTAACATATAAAAAACCATTGAAATTCACTGAAAAAACCATAGGTTTTAGGCCTTATATAGTTAGGAATTAGCATTTAAAAAACCTTGAAAATTCACAGAAAAAACCATAGGTTTCAGGCCCTATATAGTTAGGAATTAACATATAAAAAACCACTGAAATTGCTCCTATATAGTTAGTTGAACTAACTATATATTTCACGCATTCGCAATCCACTGCTGATGATGTCACATATTACATCATTCATGACATGGTCAGTGACATCACTGATGACATCACTGATGACATCTCAAATGACATCACTGATGACATCACTGATGACATCTAATTTGACATCAATGATCACACCACTGATGATATACTTCATGTGATAATACAATGCTCCTCCTTACACTCTAATATAACCTCTGTTACACCTAGTGTTAAATACAGAGTATCATTTTTGAAACCATTGACACACGAATACCAGTTACTACATACGCACTCACTGATTCCTACGTCTACACACACATTCACTCATTCAGCCATACAATCACTCGTACATACAGTCACTCATTATTACAACACTATCATATTCACTCATACACCTATGCAGACACTCACACACTGCCACTCATCCATGGAGTTACTCACACACCTAGTCAGTCCTGTAAAGAATCAATCACACTTTGATTGCTTCATCTATACAGTTAAACACAGAACAGCTTACATTTTCACAGATATACTAACACATACTTACTCACTTATACAATCAAATCCTTCATCCATACTCTTATACATCCACTCATTCTTCAATATGTAAAACATATTTAAACTTTACAAAAACACACAGACACTGGATGATGTCATCAGTGATGTCATCAGTGATGTCATTTGAGATGTCATCAGTGATGTCATCAGTGATGTCACTGACCATGTCATGAATGATGTAATATGTGACATCATCAGCAGTGGATTGCGAATGCGCAAAATATATAGTTAGTTCAACTAACTATATAGGAGCAATTTCAGTGGGTTTCTTATATGTTAATTCCTAACTATATAGGGCCTGAAACCTATGGTTTTTTCAGTGAATTTTCAAGGTTTTTTAAATGCTAATTCCTAACTATATAAGGCCTAAAACCTATGGTTTTTTCAGTGAATTTCAATGGTTTTTTATATGTTAATTCCTAACTATATAAGGCCTAAAACCTATGGTTTTTTCAGTGAATTTGCAAGGTTTTGAAAATGCAAATTCTATTGGCGGATAACGTTTAAATATGTTAATATCCTTGTGGGACCACCTGAGCAGCCCTAGGGATCCGATTTTTGGACCGGAGCAAGATGCTCTCTGATTGGGCCGTATTTCTTGCCTTCTGCCCCCCTGATTGTGCCGTATTTCTTGGCTTCTGCCCCCCTGATTATGCCGTATTTCCTGCCTCATGCACCCTGATTGTGCCATATTTCTTGCCTTCTGCACCCTAATTGTGCTGTATTTTTTGCCTTCTGCTCCCTGATTGTGCCGTATTTGTTGCCTTCTGCCCACTAATTGTGCCGTTTTTTCTTGCCTTCTGCCCACTGATTGTGCCGTTTGTTGGGCCTTCTGTCCCCTGATTGTGCCGTTTTCTGTGCCCCTGCCCCCCTGATTGTATTATCTTTGCCAGTGTTGGTTCGCTGCTGGTATTGCCTTTGTCCGTGTTTTTTTTTTTGCTGCCGTTATTGTCTTTGCCTTTTTTTTCCTGCCGTTATTGTCTTTGCCAGTGTTTGTTTGCTGCCGTTATTGTCTTTGCCAGTGCTTGTTCTCTGCTGGTATTATCTTTGCCAGAGCTGTGTGGGCTATGGGAGCTGTGTGGGCTGTGAGAGCTGTGTGGGCTGTGAGAGCTGTTTGGGCTGTGAGAGCTGTGTGGGCTATGAGAGCTCTTTGGGCTGTGAGAGTGTGGGCTGTGTGGGCTGTGAAGGCTGTGAGAGCTGTGTGGGCTGTGAGAGCTGTGAGGGCTGTGTGGGCTGTGAGGCCTGTGAGAGCTGTGTGGGCTGTGAGACCTGTGGGGCTGTGAGAACTGTGTTGGCTGTGAGAGCTGTGTGTGCTGTGAGGGCTGTGTGGGCTGTGTGGGCTGTGAGGGCTGTGTGGGCTGTGAGAGCTGTGTGGGCTTTGAGAGCTGTGTGGGCTGTGAGAGCTGTGTGGGCTGTGAGCTCTGCTTCTTTTGTGCCTCGGTCTACCTAGGCGGGCTGTGAGAGCTGTGTGCGCTGTGAGAGCTGTGTGGGATGTGAGAGCTGTGTGGGCTGTGAGGACTGTGTGGGCTGTGAGGTCTCTGTGGGCTGTGAGAGCTGTGAGAGCTGTTTGGGCTGTGAGAGTGTGAGCCATGTGGGCTGTGAGAGCTGTGTGGGCTGTGAGAGCTGTGTGGGCTGTGAGAACTGTATGGGCTGTGTTGGCTGTGAGAGCTGTGTGGGCTGTGAGGGCTGTGTGGGCTGTGTGGGCTGTGAGGGCTGTGTGGGCTGTGAGAGCTGTGTTGGCTGTGAGAGCTGTGTGGGCTGTGAGAGCTGTGTGGGCTGTGAGAGCTGTGTGGGCTGTGAGAGCTGTGTGGGCTGTGAGCTCTGCTTCTTTTGTGCCTCGGTCTACCTAGCACAAGATGGATGCCAACACTTCCTGGTTTGTAGTGTTGACAGCCAATAAGCATGCAACTTTCTCTGGAAGGCATGCTGATTGGCTGCTACTGTCTATCAACACTCCAAAACAAAAACAGTTGGCAGCCATCTTGTGCCTCAGTAGACTAAGGCACAGGAAAGCAGGAAAACAAATGTGTAGAACTAAAAAAGGGGGCAGGGTAGAAGCACCCTGACCCTCTAGGCCTGCTCAGGGGGTCCCACAAGGACCCCCAAGGCCCCTAAAAATTATTATTATTTTTTTTGAAAAATCGCGTGGTGCTCGCACGGTGCGCGCACGGTGCTCGCACTGTGCGCGCTTATAGATATATAATTGATTTCAACTTGAATTTTCTCAGCAACTACTGGAGGGATTTACACCATTTAAGCAAAAGTGTGATCTGCGAATCAGACTCTACCATTTTGCCAAATTTCTTGTAATTCCGTTCAGCCGTTTGGGCTGTAGCCGTGTCTAAAGGTCCTATGGAAAATTGCATGGGGAAAACACGTTTTGGGACCCCCCTTTTTTCTCGGCCCCCGCTTCACGAATCCCCCTTAAACTTTCAGGGAAGGAGCGGAGCGTAACGCGCCATCTTCTTTGAGAAATTCACATAGATTGATCAACCGGCGCCAAAGTTATTCCCAATAGAATGTTGCGGATTTCCTATGGAAACTAGGTCCTAACTATATATACCTACTGGCGACCGCCAGTAGGTAATATATATATATATATATTAATATGTATATATTAATATTCACTGAAAAAACCATAGGTTATAGACCATATATAGTTAGGAATTTGCATTTACAAAACCTTGAAAATTCACTGAAAAAACCATAGGTTAGAGACCATATATAGTTAGCTGGACATTTTATTGATATAAAACCAATGAAATTCCATATATAGTTAGTTGCACTATCTATATATCGCGCACCCTCAATCCACTGCTGATGATGTCACATATTACATCATTCATGACATGGTCAGTGACATCACTGATGACATCACTGATGACAACTCAAATGATATCACTGATGACATTATCCAATGACTGTATGTTTCTGTAAAGTGAAAATATGTCTTACATATTGAAGAATGAGTGGATGTATAAGTGTCTGGATGAAGAATTTAGTAGGTGCATGACTGACTGTATGAGAGAGTGATTAAATGTGTCTCACTGAGTGCATGGGTTAGTGACTAAACTGTCTTAATTTGTGCATCAATATGTCTGTTGTTCTGTAAACTGCTGAATGTGTTCATCTTTAGCTATATGAGTAACTATATGGGATATTCATTGGTTGCCCAAGTATTTGTATGGGAGACTGAGTATGTGTATGAGTGGCTGGGAGGTGTATGACTCTGTGCATAGATGTGTGAGCAGTTGATTCACTAGATGTATGGGTTCAAAAGTGCATGTGGAAACAGCTGCATGGGCGGTTGACTGTGTGCATGAGTGTATTGGTGAGTGAATGGATATCTCAGTGCAACATGTCAAAGTAAGTACATATGTAAAACACAGTGCATGTGAGAGTTGGCATATATAACCATGCATAAGAGCCAGTGAATGTGTGAGTGGCTGTATGGATCATTGTGAACTTGTATTAGGGATCGTATAGGAGATTAAATATGTGTTAGAATATGTTTGAATTAGTAAGGTGTGTATAACTGAATAGTTGAGGAAATGGAGGTGTGATTGATTCTTTGCATGACTGAGTAGATGTATGAGTAACTCCATGGATGAGTGACAGTCTGTGAGTGTCTGTTTACACTGATTGTATCTAAGGTTATATTAGAGTCTGAAGAGGTTCATCGTATTGTCACATGAATGATATTATCAGTGATGTTGTCAGTGATGTCATTTGAGTTGTCATCAGTGATGTCATCAGTAATGTCACTGACCATGTCATGAATGATGTAATATGTGACATCATCAGCAGTGGATTGCGGGTGCGCGATATATAGTTAGTGCAACTAACTATATATGGAATTTCATTGGTTTTATATCAATAAAATGTCCAGCTAACTATATATGGTCTCTAACCTATGGTTTTTTCAGTGAATTTTCAAGGTTTTGTAAATGCAAATTCCTAACTATATATGGTATATAGCCTATGGTTTTTTCAGTGAATTTCATTGGTTTTTTAAAAGCTAATATCTATAGCTGTAAAATATATTCTTTATTACGTGACGTATCCCGTAGCCACGTGAGACGCCTCATGACGCGTCGCATAACCGTGACGTATCGGCTCTGCAGCGCAAACAAAACCCTTAACGTAAGCGCGCCGGAGCATGCTTACAGATATATATATTTTTTTTAACCTTAATTAGACAAAATCCACACGTGCACATATCTTGAGGCCTTGCAAAGGCACATCAAACAAACAGTCCCTACAATTTTGCCAAGTTTGGTGGAAATCTATTCCTTTAAATTTTATTTTACTGTTTCTCTTGGTTTTCCCCTTGTTACGCTTACCGGAACGCTACCCGGTACGCAAACCGGACGCTCCAAAAACACAAGATGGCGGACTCCCGTTACGCTGCCGGTTAGCTGCCCGATTCGCGTACCAGGAAGCGCCTCTACCGCGAAAAATCGCAATTTGTTTTTCTTTTGCCCCGCGGGGAACTTTAATAGCCCCCTCATCAATCCTAGGGGGTCAGGAGGGGTCTACCTTACCCCTTTCCTTCATTTACACCTTTTTTTTTCCACCTCTTGTCTCTCGATCATACCGAGAGACAAGATGGCGGCCGCTCCGGACTGTTTACAATGTTGACAGCCAATCAGCTTCTCCTCAGACTCCCGTTACGCTGCCGGTTAGCTGCCCGGTTAGCTGCCAGGTTCGCGTACCGGGACGCGTCTCTACGGACTGTTTAGAATGTTGAGAGACACCGGAGAGCCAATCAGCTTTGCTTTGCAAAGTTCCGTTACGCGAAAAGTACGCGAACCGGAGCGCTACCCGGGACGCTGTCACAGATATATCTGTTTTTTAAAATGTTAATTTCTCAAAATCCACTGGAGCACATATATCGAGACCTAGCAAAGGCACATCGGGCCAACATTCCCTACAATTTTGCCAAGTTTCGTGCAAATCCATTCAGCCGTTCGAGCTAAAAGTGAGGCCAACCGCCCTATGGAAAAATGAATGGGAAAAAACGCGTTTTGGGACCCCCCTTTTTTCTCGGCCCCCCCTTGACGAAACCCCCCCAAATTTTCAGGGCCTGCTCAGAAACAAATTCCGTCCACAAACGCCAAAGTTATTAGACATAGAATTTTCAAAAGTCCCATAGACAAAAAATCCTAACTATATATACCTACTGGCGACCGCCAGTAGGTAATGTAAATATATATAAATATATTATATATATATATATTTATATATATATACATATATATATATATATATATATATATATATATATATATATATACATATATATACATATATATATATATATATATATAAGAAACTCCACCCAAAAGGAAGGAAGAGGCCACAGACGGGAGACATGGAGGCACGGAGGCATTTATTCGGCAGACACAGCATAGCAAATGCATTTCGGCATGGTATTCGAGCCTTCTTCAGTGCTGGAGGTGTTGCATGGATGCGGGCACACTGTAGCATCTTTAAGTATCCCGCCCACATCCTGTTACCAGGTTCGTCGCTCCGCCCCTTAGATACATCTTGAGTGCAGCGTTTGAAAGCACGCCTACAGGTTCCAGAATGCAATGTTCTGGCAAAGTGTGGAAGCTGGGGAGGGTAGGCTGCCTGGAAAGTTTCAACCCTCAAGCTGTGTAATATCTCGAAAGTCCGAGCCTCCTCGGGTCCCCTCGACCGCATCACCATCCACAACCAGCGGGATCTTAACGGCGGGGGTAAGGTATGTTGCAACCCCACCCAGCGTGCCATCAATGACGACATCACCGGCCCAAATCTTCACTTGCCAGGATGGGGGCTGAGGAGAATCCAGTAACCTAGAAAACGAGGAAGTCTGCGCGAGCAGAGAACCAGCAACTCCATAGCCCAATTTCAGATGCGGGGGCCTCTTGTGCGTGATGCTGGCAGTCACGCTATTGAATGTCCAAGAAACTCCACCCAAAAGGAAGAAAGAGGCCACAGACGGGGAGACATGGAGGCACGGAGGCATTTATTCGGCAGACACAGCATAGCAAATGCATTTCGGCATGGTATTCAAGCCTTCTTCAGTGCTGGAGGTGTTGCATGGATGCGGGCACACTGTAGCATCTTTAAGTATCCCGCCACCATCCTGTTACCAGGTTCGTCGCTCCGCCCCTTAGATACATCTTGAGTGCAGCGTTGGAAAGCACGCCTACAGGTTCCAGAATGCAATGTTCTGGCAAAGTGTGGAAGCTGGAGAGAGTAGGCTGCCTGGAAAGTTTCAACCCTCAAGCTGTGTAATATCTCGAAAGTCCGAGCCTCCTCGGGTCCCCTAGACCGCATCACCATCCACAACCAGCGGGATCTTAACGGCCGGGGTAAGGTATGTTGCAACCCCATCCAGCGTGCCATCAATGACGACATCACCGCCCCAAATCTTCACTTGCCAGGATGGAGGCTGAGGAGAATCCAGTACCCTGGAAAACGAGGAAGTCTGCGCGAGCAGAGAACCAGCAACTCCATAGCCCATTTTCAGATGCGGGGGCCTCTTGTGCGTGATGCTGGCAGTCACGCTATTGAATGTCCAAGAAACTCCACCCAAAAGGAAGGAAGAGGCCACAGACGGGGAGACATGGAGGCACGGAGGCATTTATTCGGCAGACACAGCATAGCAAATGCATTTCGGCATGGTATTCGAGCCTTCTTCAGTGCTGGAGGTGTTGCATGGATGCGGGCACACTGTAGCATCTTTAAGCATCCCGCCACCATCATGTTACCAGGTTTGTCGCTCCGCCCCTTAGATACATCTTGAGTGCAGCGTTGGAAAGCACGCCTACAGGTTCCAGAATGCAATGTTCTGGCAAAGTGAGGAAGCTGGGGAGAGTAGGTTGCCTGGAAAGTTTCAACCCTCAAGCTGTGTAATATCTCGAAAGTCCGAGCCTCCTCGGGTCCCCTAGACCGCATCACCATCCACAACCAGCGGGATCTTAACGGCGGGGGTAAGGTATGTTGCAACCCCACCCAGCGTGCCATCAATGACGACATCACCGCCCCAAATCTTCACTTGCCAGGATGGGGGCTGAGGAGAATCCAGTACCCTAGAAAACGAGAAAGTCTGCGCGAGCAGAGAACCAGCAACTCCATAGCCCATTTTCAGATGCGGGGGCCTCTTGTGCGTGATGCTGGCAGTCAAGCTATTGAATGTCCAAGAAACTCCACCCAAAAGGAAGGAAGAGGCCACAGACGGGGAGACATGGAGGCACCGAGGCATTTATTCGGCAGACACAGCATAGCAAATGCATTTCGGCATGGTATTCGAGCCTTCTTCAGTGCTGGAGGTGTTGCATGGATGCGGGCACACTGTAGCATCTTTAAGTATCCCGCCCACATCCTGTTACCAGATTCGTCGCTCCGCCCCTTAGATACATCTTGAGTGCAGCGTTTGAAAGCACGCCTACAGGTTCCAGAATGCAATGTTCTGGCAAAGTGTGGAAGCTGGGGAGGGTAGGCTGCCTGGAAAGTTTCAACCCTCAAGCTGTGTAATATTTCGAAAGTCCGAGCCTCCTCCGGTCCCCTAGACTGCATCACCATCCACAACCAGCGGGATCTTAACGGCGGGGGTAAGGTATGTTGCAACCCCACCCAGCGTGCCATCAATGACGACATCACCGCCCCAAATCTTCACTTGCCAGGATGGGGGCTGAGGAGAATCCAGTACCCTGGAAAACGAGGAAGTCTGCGCGAGCAGAGAACCAGCAACTCCATAGCCCATTTTCAGATGCGGGGGCCTCTTGTGCGTGATGCTGGCAGTCACGCTATTGAATGTCCAAGAAACTCCACCCAAAAGGAAGGAAAAGGCCACAGACGGGGAGACATGGAGGCACGGAGGCATTTATTCGGCAGACACAGCATAGCAAATACATTTCGGCATGGTATTCAAGCCTTCTTCAGTGCTGGAGGTGTTGCATGGATGCGGGCACACTGTAGCATCTTTAAGTATCCCGCCCACCATCCTGTTACCAGGTTTGTCGCTCCGCCCCTTAGATACATCTTGAGTGCAGCGTTGGAAAGCACGCCTACAGGTTCCAGAATGCAATGTTCTGGCAAAGTGTGGAAGCTGGGGAGGGTAGGCTGCCTGAAAAGTTTCAACCCTCAAGCTGTGTAATATCTCGAAAGTCCGAGCCTCCTCGAGTCTCCTAGACCGCATCACCATCCACAACCAGCGGGATATTAACGGCGGGGGTAAGGTATGTTGCAACCCCACCCAGCGTGCCATCAATGACGACATCACCGCCCCAAATCTTCACTTGCTAGGATGGGGGCTGAGGAGAATCCAGTACCCTAGAAAACGAGGAAGTCTGCGCGAGCAGAGAACCAGCAACTCCATAGCCCATTTTCAGATGCGGGGGCCTCTTGTGCGTGATGCTGGCAGTCACGCTATTGAATATCCAAGAAACTCCACCCAAAAGGAAGGAAGAGGCCACAGACGGGGAGACATGGAGGCACCGAGGCATTTATTCGGCAGACACAGCATAGCAAATGCATTTCGGCATGGTATTCGAGCCTTCTTCAGTGCTGGAGGTGTTGCTTGGATGCGGGCACACTGTAGCATCTTCAAGTATCCCGCCCACATCCTGTTACCAGATTCGTCGCTCCGCCCCTTAGATACATCTTGAGTGCAGCGTTGGAAAGCACGCCTACAGGTTCCGGAATGCAATGTTCTGGCAAAGTGTGGAAGCTGGGGAGGGTAGGCTGCCTGGAAAGTTTCAACCCTCAAGCTGTGTAATATTTCGAAAGTCCCAGCCTCCTCGGGTCCCCTAGACCGCATCACCATCCACAACCAGCGGGATCTTAACGGCGGGGGTAAGGTATGTTGCAACCCCACCCAGCGTGCGATCAATGACGACATCACCGCCCCAAATCTTCACTTGCCAGGATGGGGGCTGAGGAGAATCCAGTACCCTGGAAAATGAGGAAGTCTGCGCGAGCAGAAAACCAGCAACTCCATAGCCCATTTTCAGATGCGGGGGCCTCTTGTGCGTGATGCTGGCAGTCACGCTATTGAATGTCCAAAAAACTCCACCCAAAAGGAAGGAAGAGGCCACAGACCGGGAGACATGGAGGCACGGAGGCATTTATTCGGCAGACACAGCAAAGCAAATGCATTTCGGCATGGTATTCGAGCCTTCTTCAGTGCTGGAGGTGTTGCATTGATGCGGGCACACTGTAGCATCTTTAAGTATCCCGCCCACATCCTGTTACCAGGTTCGTCGCTCCGCCCCTTAGATACATCTTGAGTGCAGCGTTGGAAAGCACGCCTACAGGTTCCGGAATGCAATGTTCTGGCAAAGTGTGGAAGCTGGGGAGGGTAGGCTGCCTGGAAAGTTTCAACCCTCAAGCTGTGTAATATTTCGAAAGTCCGAACCTCCTCGGGTCCGCTAGACCGCATCACCATCCACAACCAGCGGATCTTAACGGCGGGGGTAAGATATGTTGCAACCCCACCCAGCGTGCGATCAATGACGACATCACCGCCCCAAATCTTCACTTGCCAGGATGTGGGCTGAAGAGAATCCAGTACCCTGGAAAACAAGGAAGTCTGCGCGAGCAGAGAACCAGCAACTCCATAGCCCATTTTCAGATGCGGGGGCCTCTTGTGCGTGATGCTGGCAGTCACGCTATTGAATGTCCAAGAAACTCCACCCAAAAGGAAGGAAGAGGCCACAGACCGGGAGACATGGAGGCACGGAGGCATTTATTCGGCAGACACAGCAAAGCAAATGCATTTCGGCATGATATTCGAGCCTTCTTCATTGCTGGAGGTGTTGCATTGATGCGGGCACACTGTAGCATCTTTAAGTATCCTGCCACCATCCTGTTACCAGGTTCGTCGCTCCGCCCCTTAGATACATCTTGAGTGCAGCGTTGGAAAGCACGCCTACAGGTTCCGGAATGCAATGTTCTGGCAAAGTGTGGAAGCTGGGGAGGGTAGGCTGCCTGGAAAGTTTCAACCCTCAAGCTGTGTAATATTTCGAAAGTCCGAGCCTCCTCGGGTCCCCTAGACCGCATCACCATCCACAACCAGCGGGATCTTAACGGCGGGGGTAAGGTATGTTGCAACCCCACCCAGCGTGCCATCAATGACGACATCACCGCCCCAAATCTTCACTTGCCAGGATGGGGGCTGAGGAGAATCCAGTACCCTAGAAAACGAGGAAGTCTGCGCGAGCAGAGAACCAGCAACTCCATAGCCCATTTTCAGATGCAGGGGCCGCTTGTGCGTGATGCTGGCAGTCACGCTATTGAATATCCAAGAAACTCCACCCAAAAGGAAGGAAGAGGCCACAGACGGGGAGACATGGAGGCACCGAGGCATTTATTCGGCAGACACAGCATAGCAAATGCATTTCGGCATGGTATTCAAGCCTTCTTCAGTGCTGGAGGTGTTGCATGGATGCGGGCACACTGTAGCATCTTCAAATATCCCGCCCACATCCTGTTACCAGATTCGTCGCTCCGCCCCTTAGATACATCTTGAGTGCAGCGTTGGAAAGCACGCCTACAGGTTCCAGAATGCAATGTTCTGGCAAAGTGTGGAAGCTGGGGAGGGTAGGCTGCCTGGAAAGTTTCAACCCTCAAGCTGTGTAATATTACGAAAGTCCCAGCCTCCTCGGGTCCCCTAGACCACATCACCATCCACAACCAGCGGGATCTTAACGGCGGGGGTAAGATATGTTGCAACCCCACCCAGCGTGCGATCAATGACGACATCACCGCCCCAAATCTTCACTTGCCAGGATGGGGGCTGAAGAGAATCCAGTACCCTGGAAAACAAGGAAGTCTGCGCGAGCAGAGAAACAGCAACTCCATAGCCCATTTTCAGATGCGGGGGCCTCTTGTGCGTGATTCTGGCAGTCACGCTGTTGAATGTCCAAGAAACTCCACCCAAAAGGAAGGAAGAGGCCACAGACCGGGAGACATGGAGGCACGGACGCATTTATTCGGCAGACACAGCAAAGCAAATGCATTTCGGCATGATATTCGAGCCTTCTTCAGTGCTGGAGGTGTTGCATTGATGCGGGCACACTGTAGCATCTTTAAGTATCCTGCCACCATCCTGTTACCAGGTTCGTCGCTCCGCCCCTTAGATACATCTTGAGTGCAGCGTTGGAAAGCACGCCTACAGGTTCTAGAATGCAATGTTCTGGCAAAGTGTGGAAGCTGGGGAGGGTAGGCTGCCTGGAAAGTTTCAACCCTCAAGCTGTGTAATATCTCGAAAGTCCGAGCCTCCTCGGGTCCCCTAGACCGCATCACCATCCACAACCAGCGGGATCTTAACGGCGGGGGTAAGGTATGTTGCAACTCCACCCAGCGTGCCATCAATGACGACATCACCGCCCCAAATCTTCACTTGCCAGGATGGGAGCTGAGGAGAATCCAGTACCCTAGAAAACGAGAAAGTCTGCGCGAGCAGAGAACCAGCAACTCCATAGCCCATTTTCAGATGCGGGGGCCTCTTGTGCGTGATGCTGGCAGTCACGCTATTGAATATCCAAGAAACTCCACCCAAAAGGAAGGAAGAGGCCACAGACGGGGAGACATGGAGGCACCGAGGCATTTATTCGGCAGACACAGCATAGCAAATGCATTTCGGCATGGTATTCAAGCCTTCTTCAGTGCTGGAGGTGTTGCATGGATGCGGGCACACTGTAGCATCTTCAAATATCCCGCCCACATCCTGTTATCAGATTCGTCGCTCCGCCCCTTAGATACATCTTGAGTGCAGCGTTGGAAAGCACGCCTACAGGTTCCAGAATGCAATGTTCTGGCAAAGTGTGGAAGCTGGGGAGGGTAGGCTGCCTGGAAAGTTTCAACCCTCAAGCTGTGTAATATTACGAAAGTCCCAGCCTCCTCGGGTCCCCTAGACCGCATCACCATCCACAACCAGCGGGATCTTAACGGCGGGGGTAAGGTATGTTGCAACCCCACCCAGCGTGCGATCAATGACGACATCACCGCCCCAAATCTTCACTTGCCAGGATGTGGGCTGAGGAGAATCCAGTACCCTGGAAAACGAGGAAGTCTGCGCGAGCAGAAAACCAGCAACTCCATAGCCCATTTTCAGATGCGGGGGCCTCTTGTGCGTGATGCTGGCAGTCACGCTATTGAATGTCCAAAAAACTCCACCCAAAAGGAAGGAAGAGGCCACAGACCGGGAGACATGGAGGCACAGAGGCATTTATTCGGCAGACACAGCAAAGCAAATGCATTTCGGCATGGTATTCGAGCCTTCTTCAGTGCTGGAGGTGTTGCATTGATGAGGGCACACTGTAGCATCTTTAAGTATCCCGCCCACATCATGTTACCAGGTTCATCACTCCGCCCCTTAGATACATCTTGAGTGCAGCGTTGGAAAGCACGCCTACAGGTTCCAGAATGCAATGTTCTGGCAAAGTGTGGAAGCTGGGGAGGGTAGGCTGCCTGGAAAGTTTCAACCCTCAAGCTGTGTAATATCTCGAAAGTCCGAGCCTCCTCGGGTCCCCTAGACCGCATCACCATCCACAACCAGCGGGATCTTAACGGCGGGGGTAAGGTATGTTGCAACCCCACCCAGCGTGCCATCAATGACGACATCACCGCCCCAAATCTTCACTTGCCAGGATGGGGGCTGAGGAGAATCCAGTACCCTAGAAAACGAGGAAGTCTGCGCGAGCAGAGAACCAGCAACTCCATAGCCCATTTTCAGATCCGGGGGCCTCTTGTGCGTGATGCTGGCAGTCACGCTATTGAATGTCCAAGAAACTCCACCCAAAAAGGAAGGAAGAGGCCACAGACCGGGAGACATGGAGGCACGGAGGCATTTATTCGGCAGACACAGCAAATCAAATACATTTCGGCATGGTATTCGAGCCTTCTTCAGTGCTGGAGGTGTTGCATGGATGGGGCACACTGTAGCATCTTTAAGTATCCTTCCCACATCCTGTTACCAGGTTCATCGCTCCGCCCCTTAGATACATCTTGAGTGCAGCGTTGGAAAGCACGCCTACAGGTTCCAGAATGCAATGTTTTGGCAAAGTGTGGAAGCTGGGGAGGGTAGGCTGCCTGGAAAGTTTCAACCCTCAAGCTGTGTAATATTTCGAAAGTCCAAGCCTCCTCGGGTCCCCTAGACCGCATCACCATCCACAACCAGCGGGATCTTAACGGAGGGGGTAAGGTATGTTGCAACCCCACCCAGCGTGCCATCAATGACGACATCACCGCCCCAAATCTTCACTGGCCAGGATGGGGGCTGAGGAGAATCCAGTACCCTGGAAAACAAGGAAGTCTGCGCGAGCAGAGAACCAGCAACTCCATAGCCCATTTTCAGATGCGGGGGCCTCTTGTGCGTGATGCTGGCAGTCACGCTATTGAATGTCCAAGAAACTCCACCCAAAAGGAAGGAAGAGGCCACAGACCGGGAGACATGGAGGCACGGAGGCATTTATTCGGCAGACACAGCATAGCAAATGCATTTCGGCATGGTATTCGAGCCTTCTTCAGTGCTGGAGGTGTTGCATGGATGCGGGCACAGTGTAGCATCTTTAAGTATCCCGCCCACATCCTGTTACCAGGTTCGTCGCTCCGCCCCTTAGATACATCTTGAGTGCAGCGTTGGAAAGAACGCCTACAGGTTCCAGAATGCAATGTTCTGGCAAAGTGTGGAAGCTGGGGAGGGTAGGCTGCCTGGAAAGTTTCAACCCTCAAGCTGTGTAATATTTTGAAAGTCCGAGCCTCCTCGGGTCCCCTAGACCGCATCACCATCCACAACCAGCGGGATCTTAACGGCGGGGGTAAGGTATGTTGCAACCCCACCCAGCGTGCCATCAATGACGACATCACCGCCCCAAATCTTCACTTGCCAGGATGGGGGCTGAGGAGAATCCATATATATATATCTCAAAGACGATTCCAAGAATGGATTGTCGACGCTGTGTTACTTGGCAAAGTATTTTTAATATGTCAGCTGAAACAAAAAGTCAGACACGTTTCGCTTGTTCACCGACAATTTTGTATTAAAAAATATTGCCATTTTGAACTGTGTACTACTTCCGTGTGACAGACAAACTACAACAATTGATACTGAAGACATACTCGTAGTTCCACAAACCCGCTCCATGGGAACAGTCTGTTTTCCTCAAGGCACGTTAACACATTGCAATAAACTTTTTGCATTGAAACACAATCAAAATGAAAAATAAAATAAAAATGGGTACATTTTATTTTGGTGATATCTTTTGCCAACAATATTTACAATTACTGGATCAAAACTGCGTATCAATGCACTGAATTGGGTAATGTTTTATGTGTGTGCAGAGGACACTGCTGGATGGGAATAATAACACGAAGGCGTCGTAATAAATTTTCCGAGCGGAAATAAGGGTCAGTAAATTGAGTTGCTAGCTTGTCTGAATTGGTAGCAGATCAAACGCATATAGCGTGTCTTTAACGTTTGTCTGAATGAAGGCTTTTCTTTATTTTAGCACCTTATCGAAATTTTCTCAACATCTCAACTAACTTTATTTAGTGTGAAAACCATATTACCCGATAACAACAAGTGAAGTGTCGGGAGATTGCGTGATCCTGGGAATAAAGCACTAGTGTGCATGTAGATGAGCGGTAAACGGCATGTTTCACTGCCTTTGAATAAATGGATTAACAACATGCCTATCAAAAGGCCATTGTTAAAGACATGATGCAGGATAATCCCTTGGATTAAGTGTGGCTGCCCTATATTGCAACCACTAATTATGCCCCTGTAGGCCTTGTCCCCTCACCTCACCCCAGTATTTAATTCCCAACTTATAGTATCACATTAATGAACTGATATTCACTACATTTTATTAAATCATGCAAGCTATAATTCATAAAATTGTGCCAATCTATATCAAACAGTTTTCAGCCCTCGTGGGCATTGAATTTATAATCACCCGATGTTCAACGCCTCTGCCTTCTTTACAACTAGTGCTCATGGTGATATGTTAAAAACAGTTAAAAAATATATATATGTATCAAGATCCTGGGAGTACTTTACAAAAATGTATGCAGGTCTTCTTCCATATTGAGACCTGTAGGAATCTTAGTATTTAATTTGATTATGTAACTAGATTCCAATTTACGCAGAATTTTCAGGCGGTCACCTCCCCTACTACTGACCGGAACAGCATCGATCACAAAATACCTTAGCCCCTTGGCATCCTGAGTGTGGCAACGCTCAAAGTGGCGGGCAACAGGGTAGGATCTGTCAGCATTTTCTATACCACGTAAATGCTGTAACACTCGCTTGTGGACTTGCAGGATCGTGCTGCCTACGTACCTCAGGCCACATGGGCACTGAAGCACGTAGACAACAAACTCTGTCCTGCAGTTGAATTGACCTCTTATTTTTTGCTGTTTCCTCGAGAACCCAGACAGATAACTGCTGGTATTGATCTCATGTGAGCAGGCCTTGCATTTTGTGCATTTGATGAAACCATCTTTCCTTGCTAACCACGTTTTCTTCACCTTCGGTGTTTTTGTTGCTGGCAACATATTGCTGACCAATGCTTGTTTGAGGGACCTAGCCCTCCTGAACGTAATCAATGGTCTTCTTTGGACACATCGTTTGAGAATAGGATCATTACTGATGATGTGCCAATGTTTATAAAGGATGCTTCTTAGATCTTTGTGTTGTTTATTGAAAGTCGTAACCAGCCTAAATTGAGACTTTCCCCCTTCTTATTTTTCTCACTAGGCTTGAAAAGAATTTCCCCCCTCGATTTCTTAGTGGCTTTATATACTGCAGTCTCCACACACTGCTGTGTGTAACCTCTTTTCTGGAATGTGTTCTTAAGGCAGTCAATTTCCCTCTCACAATCTACTTTGGCGCTACAGTTATTGATAGCTCGGAGGCATTCTCTATAGGGAATACTTCTGACCAGAATGGCAGGATGGAAACTTGTTGCGTGAAGCAATGTGACCCTCGGACCTTGATGCGCTCAGCTACCGATGCTCTACGTAGGAGCTGGATCATGGCCCAAACAACAATTTTAATCCAAGGACGCGGCACTCCATTTCCCTGCACATTTTCAACTTTAAACTAATGGCCTTAGTTGTGCCTTTGATGTCAGTTTTTTCCCAATGCACGCTGGTAATTGTGGTACATTTCCCGCACCTTTGCCGCCCTCCAGTGGGCCCGATTTCAAACAATTACTTTGGGGACCATTTACAGCTCACATTGGGCTCACGAATGAGACTCTGCCTGCTCGCTTAAAATTCCTGCAGCGCCATAGTGCGAGGAGGAGATTCACCCCACATGGCCCCTTTTGATGTTGCAGTGGGGGGTGCGTCGCTTTCACGGCCCGGAGCACGCCGTGTCAAATATTTCCCAAAGTTGCACCAGCAAGTTTAAAGCCGCACTCCAACTCCAGGTGAGGAAACATCCTTTATTTTAATCATAGCAGGCAGCTTCCCATTCCGTTTGTGTGTCCCCTGGTTTTACGCGTTTCAAGGATTCTGTCCTCTTCATCAGAAGCCTTTGATTAAAACCCGAACTTTCTGTGCTTCCCACATTGCCCTGCGCATTTTCCACTTTAAACTAATGGTCTCAGGTGTGCCTTTGATGTCAGTTTTTCCAGTTTTTCCCACTGCACGCTGGGAAATATATATATATATATATATATATATATATATATATATATATATATATATATATATATATATATATATATATATATATATATATAGCCACACGATCCAACCGATTAGGTCAAGAAAACGGCAAGCACTCTGATGTGAAGCTGTTTTCTTAAAGATTAATTATTTTCCAACCCCCCCTCCACCCCTGACAGACGCGTTTCGCAAGTAAGCTTCGTCAGTGTCAGTTTGTGCAAACATACAAAAGCCATTTTAAACCCTCCGCTCTTTTTCATTTCATCAACATAGATGATGGTATATTCCATGGAAACGGCGGCCATCTTGTAGTGTAGTATTACAAGTGCTTTACATTAGTTTAAATGGCTCAGATAAAGTGCTCAAGTGCAAATTAAAATGGTTGACTACAACAAACATTACATTATTTCTATGCACACTGTTATCATCTATCAAAATACCTGTTCATATATATACATTTCAAAAATGGGATCCATTTGGATTCTCAAGACTGATTATGTAGGGGTGTATACCCCTAATCTTAGAAGGGATATAACCATCTCAAGAATTTAACAGTAATTATCTTCTCTTTTTGTGGGGCCCTGCATGGGCTTGAATCCAAAATGTGTATGATACAGATATTTACATATTGACAAGGCGTTATCAAGGGATCATGCAAGTAACCTTTATCCTAAATATTTACATATTTACAAGGCATTATCCATGAGTCATACAGTTGTGAGGAAATTCCATTTTCTTATACAGTATATACACCTAGAGTGTTACCTCGTTCTATTTCAAAGGTGAACCCACATTTCTGCATCATTGTTGAGGCCCCACGGTGTCATCGTTTTGAGGTCTAAAATGTACCTTGACTCTGTGATGCAGAGTGCCTTTTCCCTGTCCCCACCACGTTCTGATTTTATAACCTGGTCAATGCAGTAATACCTGAGTAAATCCCTGTTGCTTTCATGAAATTCTGCAAAATGCCGGGCTACTGGATAGGTCTTATCATTGTTCGCGATAGCCCTCATATGCTCCAGGATTCTTAGTTTAGTAGGTTTGATGGTACTACCTATGTAGCGTTTGTTGCATGGGCACTCTAGGCAGTATACTGTAAATTCTGAATGACAGTTTAGATGTTTCATGATCTTTCTGTTAGGTTTACCCTCTCCTGTTCTTCCTGGATATTCTTTTACTTTTTTACTATACTTGCAGGCTTTACAGCGCAAGCACGGGAAAAAGCCAATGATCCTATTAGTAGCTACATTTGCTTTGGGAGGGGCAAAGTGGCTATGAATCAGGTGATCTGATAGTGACTGGCATCTCCGATAGGTGATCATGGGTCTCTCGGAAATGTGTTTTTTCAGGATGTTGTCTGTTTTTAATATATGCCAGTTCTTCTTAAAAGACTGGACCAGATCTCCCGACTTGATGTTAAATGTGGTGATCATTCTGACCTGCTCATTCTCATTCTGCGTCTCCTTCACCAACAGGTGATCCCTTCTGTTGATGGTGTCTGCCTTGGCGGCTGCCTGATTTAATATATTTTTTGAGTAGCCCCTAGCCTGAAATCTGTTACTGGCATCCCTTTGGGCATCTCTAAAATCTGTTTCCGCTGAGGAGTCCTTTTGAGGCGCAGGTATTCGCCGCAAGGTACGTTTCTGACTAGACTTCTCGGATGATGGCTAGCCGCGTGTAACACGGCATTGCCCGCCGTGGGCTTCCTGTAAAGTCTAGTGTGGAGATGGTTATTTTCCACAAATACTTCTAAGTCCAGATACCATACACTACTATCACTAATTGTGCTAGTGAATTTTAGGTTCAGATAATTATTATTGAGCGCGGAGATGTAATTCTCAGCCGAAGTTCTGTCACCGCGCCAAACAATAAAAAGATCGTTGATGTATCTTGTCCACATCAAAATTCTTTCTTGCCATTTTTCATTGTCACCTCCCCAGGCCTCGTGCTTCTCCCACCAGCCTACGAATAAATTCGCGTAGCTGGGAGAGAAGCACGATCCCATTGAAGTTCCCCTAATTTGCCTATATAGCTGACCAGAGAAAAGGAAAAAGTTATTGTATAGGCAAAATCGCACCATACACAAAATCATTTCACTATGTGCCCGGAATTTCTCATGTTTCCTATCCAGGAACCACTTTGTGGCACTTAGTCCTGTTCATGATCAATGCATGTGTATAGGTTTACAACATCAAGTGTTATTAGCAGCATATCACTTTCCCAGGTCACAGTGTCCATGATGCGGAGGAAATCCTGCGTATCTCTCACAAAGGAGGGTAGATCCTTCACAATAGGATCCAAGTATGCATCGATGAAGCGGGAGGTGTTCTCAAGTAGGCTGCCTATTGCCGAGACAATTTGCCTCCCTGGTGGTATTTTGGCATTTTTATGGATTTTAGGCAGATGGTAAAATGTGGGGAGGACCGGAGAATCACAAAGAAGGAAAGAGTATTCCTCATGGCTAATCATGCCGTCACTTTTCCATTGATTCAATAGTGTGCTATATTCTATGGTGCTCTTTACATATTGTTCTCTTTTTGACATAGCGTAGCACTCTATGTCTTTCAATTGTCTTAGTGATTCCTGTTCGTAATTGTCCTTGCTGAAGATAACAATATTCCCGCCCTTATCTGAGGGCTTGATCTCAATTGTTTTATCGTCCCGAAGGGATTTGATTGCTTCCTTGAGATATTAGATGTTTTCATATCCATTTTTTTATTGGCTATTTTTTCCAAATCTGCTGTTACTGCTTCGCTGAATACATCAATCAAATCATGTGACGTGTTTGGCAATTTCCTTGATTTATTCTTTAGATTGCTTGGGTCTCTAACCTGTGTAATAGGAGTTGCATTGTTCCTCTCCATATTTTGCTCCTGGTTTAGTAGTTCCTGCGTGGGAGTTAGCAAGATGTTTAGAAGGTTATCTTCTGTTGTTTCCTCCATTGTTGTTTCTACCATTACTGGGATTGTTGATTCATGCCTTATTGTTGGATGTTGTAAAAAGATCTTCTTAAACTTAAGTTTCCTAATATATTTGAATAGGTCTATTTTAGTATCCACAAGATTGAACTCACTCGTTGGACAAAAACTCTGTCCTTTTTGCAGTACCTTAATTTCATCAGTTGTTAAGTTCCTTTTAGACAGGTTGATGATATTGTTTGCTTCCATTCCAGTTATCTTCTCCTCCGATTGGAGGCACTCCGTGTTACCATCGGGGTGGTTGTGGCATGTGAACCTCCACTTGTGCCTCTTCCCCCGCCTCGTCCTCCTCTTTGATTTTGCTGAGGAGGGTGGTTCCTTAACTGTGGTCTTTGACGGGTCTCTTTCATAACTTGGAACTCGTTGAAAAAAGGTTTCTGCTTTTCTTTTTCTTTCTCTTTATTCCCTGAGACGGCATTCTGCTCACCGTCAGATATTTCCACTTCTGATTCCTCTGTGTCAATTGCCGTTGTTTGTTCATTTCCTTGAGCGAGTCTCTTTCTTGTTGCATCATATTTGCGGGCAAATGTTAGAATCCTGCCCGACAAATAGTCCTGTTCGTCCCTTTGGAACTTAGTCTGTTTCCTTTTGCGTATTCCTAGTTCGTATTCCTTAAGTCTCTTAGCCATAGCTGTTCTTAATTCATCACTGGCTTTTGTATCCTTCTCTTTAGCAATAGTTGCCTCCAGGTCTGCTATGTCTTTTATACACTTATCCCGGTCGTTCCAAGCATATTTAATGAGCATTCTGACCATTCCCTTAGATGACTCTGCGGTGCACTCCGCCCAATCTTTCAACAGGGCTGGGTCCCGGTTTTCATATGACGGGATTGTATAAATGCGAAGACCCCTGGGGATTCTATTGCAATCGATATATCTTTCATGCGAGGTAGCCTCCCACCATTTTCTTACTTCTCGTTCTTGTAGCCTCTCTAATTGTTGAAACAGGCTTTTCAGATTAGATGTTACCGCTGTTGGCGTGGTGTTGTCATTTGTGCTTGTCGGTCTGTCTGTTGCCGACATAAACATCAAATTTGCGGCTGCCTCCCTTTCCCCCGTCAGTTCTCCCATGGTAGCCATTGTCACTCGTCTTCCAGTGTGCACACGTTAGTTATTCCTTTTGCTCGGGGTGGTGGAATGCCACACGTACTTTTGCGGGAGTTTGGAAAATTATTCAAACATCATGCGGGACCAAGGTAGAGCGTGTCTTTCACATTCAGTGTTTACACGAACAAACTGTTTCCACTCACCGCATTCGCTGTCGGCGTTCGTTGGGCACCCACTCTCCGTCGGCGTCCTCCGTTCGTCCCACGCGAAATGCGGGTGACCAGTTGTTTTTTTCGCTATTCCGATGTCCTTTTACCAGAGGTCGACATTCTTTCCTCCTCATCTCATTCTCAGCTCCAATTTTCCTCGGGGCAGACGGCCAAAAATGTTTCAAAACACAGGTCCTTCACCGCCGTCGCTCCAAAACGTCCCGGGTGCTTTAAACCAGCGCTGGTGAGACGCTACGATACAGCCACACGATCCAACCAATTAGGTCAAGAAAACGGCAAGCACACTGATGTGAAGATGTTTTCTTAAAGATTATTTATTTTCCAAACCCCCCTCCACCCCTGACAGACGCTTTTCGCAAGTAAGCTTCGTCAGTGTCAGTTTGCGCAAACATACAAAAGCCATTTTAAACCCTCCGCTCTTTTTCATTTCATCAACAAAGATGATGGTATATTCCATGGAAACGGCGGCCATCTTGTAGTGTAGTACAAAAGGTTGTTTTATTTACAGACAAGACAGACGCCCTCGCGTTTCGGCACACAGGCTTTCTCGATGTCAGTAGCCACTAGACATCGGCATGTTTTTAAACAATATCCTCACACTAAAGGAAGGACTACTAGCTTGCTGACATTCACCAGCGCCATCTTAGAGTGGTATGTTATTACAAAGATGTAATCATCTTTATGCATGTAACGATTCGAACATACATTTTAACCACTCAATTGTCCAAGTAAACTCGAACTGTGAAATGTACATAATTTACCCTCCACACATACAATTTTCGGTATTTACATCGAATTAAATTACTTGGTTTACAAACAACAACAACAAAAAAATATATATATATATATATGTATGTATGTATATGTATGTATGTATATATATATATATATATATATATATATATATATATATATATATATATATATATATATATATATATATATATATATATATATATATATATATATATATATATATATATATATATATATATATATATATATATATATCCAAAGACTCCTCGCCACACGCCCAAGTGTTTCCCAGCAATTACCTCCGGAAAAAAATGACGATGAGCAAAACCCAGGTCTGGTGCAATTATTTCAGCACTTTATTTTCGTGCATGAAAATTGCCAGCATCTCCGCCATGACGCGTTTCGCCTCTCTCCAGAGGCTTGACCACATGACATGTTGCATAGCAATGGGGAGGGTACTTATAGTCCACAAAAGAGCGCTTAAAGTAATTAATCATGAACATGGAAAACATACTCGCAAGGAATAATTTATCAATGAATATAAGACACAGTGTCTAAACTTCAATTAAAATTGCCATATTAAAACCATTATATACAGGTAATAAATATGTGCAAATACACAAAATGTATCTAAATATAAATACTTTACAATTTATATACATTCCATTAAGTTTTCCACGTGTATCGATTAAAAAACATAATACCCAAGTGGGTTATTGTACTGAAATGAACAAGTCGATTGTATCAATATTCTGGACTATGTATCAATCCCACATGTGCAAAATTTAAAGTGCTATTTATGTTCAAATTTTGCATTTGAAAGTGAAACTTGTGCAATTCTAAAAACTATTTGTTAAAAACTACTTGATTCAGAGGAGTTGGCTTGTGTAACGCACTTCATATGTTGTAAAATCTTCCTATTGTATGACACAACCACAAATTTATTGTATACATCCTGCATCTCCACATTGTGACTGATCCTAATATTATACCCTTATCTCCTGGTTAAGATCATTTAATTCCCCTAGAACTATAGACAGGTGTACAAGTCTTCCGTTGCATTAAGACCTGCCGGAGTTTTACTGTCTAATTCTAATATATACCTCGTTTCCAGGAGTCGTAGCTGTACTTCCTGATTTCCTTCACGTTTCGATGGAAGCACAGCATCTATTAAAAAGTACTGTAAGTATTTAGGACCACTGTCATGTGTGCTCTCAAAGTGACGGGCAACTGGGTAAGCTTGGTCTTTCCCTGTAATTGCCCTGATGTGCTGCAGTATCCATTTGTGGGCGGGCAGCCGGGTGCTCCCTACATACCGCAACCCACACGGACACTGCAGCACATACACCACATAGTCCGTCTTACAGGTGAGTCTTTTCTTGATGGGTACCAGTGTTTCTTTGAATGGGACTGAGAAATGGGTTTTGTTGCAACCATATTTACATGCTTTGCAACTAGCACATTTCCTAAAGCCCTTACTCAGTGCTATCCATGTATATTTGGTACTGTGATCTCAGGACAGTTACTCACTAATTTGCTCGCCATTGACGGGGACTTTCTAAAGGTTAGATCTGTTTTTTTTTTAACTAACCCTCCAATGACAGGATCCCCTGCCACCAGATTCCAGTTTTTATAGAAAATCTTCCTTATATCATTATGCTGTCTATTAAAAGTTAATATGACTCTGGGCTCAATCCTGGTCTTATCCCTCACCTTAGCTGTTTATTTGGATTTTGGGGTTAATGCTAGGTCTCTCGATATTGCTCGAGACAGCGATATAGCTTTCATGAGGACCTCCTCCAAATATCCCCTAGCCAGGAGTCTTATTCTGCTTTCTTCTTGGGCCTTATGACATTCATCATCTGAGCTGCATATTCGCCTAATGTGCAGCATCTCCCCAAATGGAATGCTGTTGATTAGGTGATGCGGGTGTTGACTATCGCATGTAATATTGTGGTTCCCGCAGTGGGCTTCTTATGCAACTTAGTGGCCAACTCTACGCACTCTACATATACCTCAGTGTCCAGGAAGCAGACAGATTTAACATCCATTGTGGCTGTGAATTGTAAATTTAAGCAGTTTATGTTCAGCTCCTCCACAAAGTGTTGTGCCTCCTCCCTCGCTCCCCGGCAGACCATAAACAGATCATCTATGTATCTAAGATATAGGGGTACATGATTTTGCATGCTGGCTTTATGTTGACCCATGAGGACCCGCTCCTCCCACAGTCCCATGTGTAAACATGTGAAACTGGGGGAAAAGCAGGCCCCCATGGCCACCCCCCTGATCTGCTGGTATACTTGATTGTTAAACATGAAGAAGTTTTGTTCTAAGCACGTTTGTATCATAGAGATCAGCATTCTGTTATGGGCCGAAAAGTTCATTGCCCGTTTGTTTAAATAGTGCTGAACTGCTTTTACCCCATCAACATGTTTTATAGAGGTATATAGTGAGGACACATCTAATGTTCTTAGAAGACAGTCAGAATCCCAAACAACATTTCTCAATTTGTGAACAAAGTCACTGGTATCCTGTACATAAGAACACAATTTTTTGACCCAGACCTGCAAGAAATAGTCTATGTATTTTGACATATTTTCCGTAGAGCTATTAATCGCAGAGATGATTGGACGCCCTGGTGGTGTCTCGACATTCTTATGAATTTTAGGTATCAGGTAAAAAGTAGGCACTACCGGATGTTCGTTCTTTAAAAACTGGAATTACTCATTAGATATGAGATTGCCACTTCTCCATTAACTTTGAACTTTGATCCTGCCATGCTGATTTTATCATTGAGAAATTGCTCTTTTTGTAACATAGGGAGTCTTGCAGTTGTAGTTCAGCTTCACTTATGTACATTTGGCGTGGCCATAGACCAATATTCCCACCCTTAACAGCTTGGCGTACAATGATATTTTTGTTGGTTTCCAATTTCTTAATCAAATTATTGTAGGTTTGATTGTTCTTGTTAATTGTTGCATGTTTTTTGTTTGTGGCAATATACAGTTTTTTCAAATCTTTAGTGATTAGTTCCTGATACATATCTAAGTTGTCATGAGTCATCACTGGTTGAAAAACAGATTTTGGCCTGAATGGTGTTCTACAAATTACTACATCTTCCCTCAAGGCTACTGTTGACAAATTTCCAGATATATCTGACTCTTTTTGTAATGCCCAAATGTCCTCAAAAGTTGTGCGATCTCCTGCCATCAGTAATGACGGACTACTCAGTTGTTCTGTCCGGTTCTTCCTATTTGGTTGTAACAGGAAGAATTTGCTCAACTTGAATTTCCTCACAAACCTGTATGCATCCATCCTGGTATCTGCATAATTAAAATCACAAGGTGGGCAATATGACAGCCCTAAGCCTAGGACCGTCAGATCATTTCTTGTGAGTTTAATGTCCGTTAGATTGACTATTGAGCAGGGCCGGGATTGTTCCCTTGGGCGCGGGTTTATGTGTTTCAGCGCCCCCTTCGCGGTTTCTTCTCGCTGTTTGATTTTTCTGGCACGGCATTTGTGCCTTCGGTTTCGCTTACGGTTTGCCCTTTGTTGCTTGCCTTGCCATGAATCCGTGGTCTTAAGGTATCCCGGCGATCTTGACACAGTACACCCACCTCTTGCGCCAGGGAAAACCTTGTAAACCCCAATTGTTGCGCCCCTGGTATATCATTATCAGGATCACTTTCGGCTGCAGAGCTAAGTTCTGTTGATGATGCTGAAGTTAGAGTCTCCTTAATTGGATCCTGGCGTGTTTTTCTTACTTGGGATTTTACACTGTCGTCCTTCCTGGCAAAGGTGAATATCTGCCAATTTAGGTAATCAATTTGGTCGCGTTCAAATTTGAATGCCTTCCGTTTTTTGATAATATCCTCCTCCCTGCTCAATCTTGTCATTATATCCGCTCTTAATTTAGATGTTATATCACTGTTTTCTTTCTTTTCTATTTGGCCAATTTCTATTTCCAAGAGTTCCACCTCCGACTGTATCTTTAGGCGGTCACTCTCCGCATACTTGACTAATATCGCCATTAGCTTGCTGGATGATTCTAGGTTTGTTTCCGCCCTCTCCAGTAACATTGCTGGATCGGGCGTATCATAGCTGGGGCTAAGGTTATGCGCAAGCCCCTCGGTACTCTGCCAAGCTGAAGATGCCGGGATAGTGACTTGTTCTCCCACCACTAGGATTGTTCTTTTTCATCAGTTTTTCTAATTTGCGATACATATCCCTAAGAGTGGGATTACTTTCAACCTGTGCGCTATGTCGTAGAAGTACTGATCCCCCAGCGGGGGAATCCACAAAAAGTGCCTCGGCCACCTCCTATCTACTACGCAACACGTCCACAGACATTGCAGCTGGTTTTGATATGTACTTTTACGCAGTGCACTGAAATATCGGGCTTAAGCGTTTTTACGATTTGAAACAAAACAATGTCCACGCTTCAGTCCCAAGCACACTCCCCACTGGAACGTCTGACCCCGGCCTTGGACCGGGTTACCGGACTCCCATACGATCCTCAGATCAAGTACGTGCCGATTCCTTTCGTCGCTGTAGGTTCTTTCACAGTGCTCCAGGGGCTCTTCTCAGCTAACTCCACGCGGAGTCGCGTAATTTCAGTTCTGGGTCACGGAACCAACAGCTTCCTGCTGCAGAGCCCTTCCACAAGGGGGAGGGGTTTTGCTCACACCACCGAAGCCTCTTGGTGCATCAAAATCCAAAGACTCCTCGCCACATACCCAAGCGTTACCCAACAATTACCTCCGGACAAAAATGACAATGAGCAAAACACAGGTCTGGTGCAATTATTTCAGTGCTTTATTTTCGTGCATGAAACTCGCCAGCATGTCCACCACGACACGTTTCACCTCTCTCCAGAGGCTTGATCACATGACATGTTGCATAGCAATGGGGAGGGTACTTTTAGTCCACAAGAGAGCGGGCTTCCATCACCGTGCTCAAAGTAATTAATCATGAACATGGAAAACATACTCGCATGGAATATTTTATCAATGAAAATAAGACACAGTGTCTAAAATTCGATTAAAATTCCCATATTAAAACCATTATATACAGGTAATAAATATGTGCAAATATACAAAATGTATCTCAGTATAAATACTTTACAATTTATATACATTCCATTAAGTTTTCCACGTGTATCGATTAAAAAACATAATACCCAAGTGGGTTATTGTACTGAAATGAACAAGTCGATTGTATCAATATTCTGGACTATGTATCAATCCCACATGTGCAAAATTTAAAGTGCTATTTATGTTCAAATTTTGCATTTGAAAGTGAAACTTGTGCAATTCTAAAAACTATTTGTTAAAAACTACTTGATTCAGAGGAGTTGGCTTGTGTAACGCACTTCATATGTTGTAAAATCTTCCTATTGTATGACACAACCACAAATTTATTGTATACATCCTGCATCTCCACATTGTGACTGATCCTAATATTATACCCTTATCTCCTGGTTAAGATCATTTAATTCCCCTAGAACTATAGACAGGTGTACAAGTCTTCCGTTGCATTAAGACCTGCCGGAGTTTTACTGTCTAATTCTAATATATACCTCGTTTCCAGGAGTCGTAGCTGTACTTCCTGATTTCCTTCACGTTTCGATGGAAGCACAGCATCTATTAAAAAGTACTGTAAGTATTTAGGACCACTGTCATGTGTGCTCTCAAAGTGACGGGCAACTGGGTAAGCTTGGTCTTTCCCTGTAATTGCCCTGATGTGCTGCAGTATCCATTTGTGGGCGGGCAGCCGGGTGCTCCCTACATACCGCAACCCACACGGACACTGCAGCACATACACCACATAGTCCGTCTTACAGGTGAGTCTTTTCTTGATGGGTACCAGTGTTTCTTTGAATGGGACTGAGAAATGGGTTTTGTTGCAACCATATTTACATGCTTTGCAACTAGCACATTTCCTAAAGCCCTTACTCAGTGCTATCCATGTATATTTGGTACTGTGATCTCAGGACAGTTACTCACTAATTTGCTCGCCATTGACGGGGACTTTCTAAAGGTTAGATCTGTTTTTTTTTAACTAACCCTCCAATGACAGGATCCCCTGCCACCAGATTCCAGTTTTTATAGAAAATCTTCCTTATATCATTATGCTGTCTATTAAAAGTTAATATGACTCTGGGCTCAATCCTGGTCTTATCCCTCACCTTAGCTGTTTATTTGGATTTTGGGGTTAATGCTAGGTCTCTCGATATTGCTCGAGACAGCGATATAGCTTTCATGAGGACCTCCTCCAAATATCCCCTAGCCAGGAGTCTTATTCTGCTTTCTTCTTGGGCCTTATGACATTCATCATCTGAGCTGCATATTCGCCTAATGTGCAGCATCTCCCCAAATGGAATGCTGTTGATTAGGTGATGCGGGTGTTGACTATCGCATGTAATATTGTGGTTCCCGCAGTGGGCTTCTTATGCAACTTAGT
Organism: Lissotriton vulgaris; assembly: GCF_964263255.1. NCBI lineage: Eukaryota > Metazoa > Chordata > Amphibia > Caudata > Salamandridae > Lissotriton > Lissotriton vulgaris. The sequence continues at coordinate 1,378,640,460 of NC_141695.1, forward strand.
GGCCAACTCTACGCACTCTACATATACCTCAGTGTCCAGGAAGCAGACAGATTTAACATCCATTGTGGCTGTGAATTGTAAATTTAAGCAGTTTATGTTCAGCTCCTCCACAAAGTGTTGTGCCTCCTCCCTCGCTCCCCGGCAGACCATAAACAGATCATCTATGTATCTAAGATATAGGGGTACATGATTTTGCATGCTGGCTTTATGTTGACCCATGAGGACCCGCTCCTCCCACAGTCCCATGTGTAAACATGTGAAACTGGGGGAAAAGCAGGCCCCCATGGCCACCCCCCTGATCTGCTGGTATACTTGATTGTTAAACATGAAGAAGTTTTGTTCTAAGCACGTTTGTATCATAGAGATCAGCATTCTGTTATGGGCCGAAAAGTTCATTGCCCGTTTGTTTAAATAGTGCTGAACTGCTTTTACCCCATCAACATGTTTTATAGAGGTATATAGTGAGGACACATCTAATGTTCTTAGAAGACAGTCAGAATCCCAAACAACATTTCTCAATTTGTGAACAAAGTCACTGGTATCCTGTACATAAGAACACAATTTTTTGACCCAGACCTGCAAGAAATAGTCTATGTATTTTGACATATTTTCCGTAGAGCTATTAATCGCAGAGATGATTGGACGCCCTGGTGGTGTCTCGACATTCTTATGAATTTTAGGTATCAGGTAAAAAGTAGGCACTACCGGATGTTCGTTCTTTAAAAACTGGAATTACTCATTAGATATGAGATTGCCACTTCTCCATTAACTTTGAACTTTGATCCTGCCATGCTGATTTTATCATTGAGAAATTGCTCTTTTTGTAACATAGGGAGTCTTGCAGTTGTAGTTCAGCTTCACTTATGTACATTTGGCGTGGCCATAGACCAATATTCCCACCCTTAACAGCTTGGCGTACAATGATATTTTTGTTGGTTTCCAATTTCTTAATCAAATTATTGTAGGTTTGATTGTTCTTGTTAATTGTTGCATGTTTTTTGTTTGTGGCAATATACAGTTTTTTCAAATCTTTAGTGATTAGTTCCTGATACATATCTAAGTTGTCATGAGTCATCACTGGTTGAAAAACAGATTTTGGCCTGAATGGTGTTCTACAAATTACTACATCTTCCCTCAAGGCTACTGTTGACAAATTTCCAGATATATCTGACTCTTTTTGTAATGCCCAAATGTCCTCAAAAGTTGTGCGATCTCCTGCCATCAGTAATGACGGACTACTCAGTTGTTCTGTCCGGTTCTTCCTATTTGGTTGTAACAGGAAGAATTTGCTCAACTTGAATTTCCTCACAAACCTGTATGCATCCATCCTGGTATCTGCATAATTAAAATCACAAGGTGGGCAATATGACAGCCCTAAGCCTAGGACCGTCAGATCATTTCTTGTGAGTTTAATGTCCGTTAGATTGACTATTGAGCAGGGCCGGGATTGTTCCCTTGGGCGCGGGTTTATGTGTTTCAGCGCCCCCTTCGCGGTTTCTTCTCGCTGTTTGATTTTTCTGGCACGGCATTTGTGCCTTCGGTTTCGCTTACGGTTTGCCCTTTGTTGCTTGCCTTGCCATGAATCCGTGGTCTTAAGGTATCCCGGCGATCTTGACACAGTACACCCACCTCTTGCGCCAGGGAAAACCTTGTAAACCCCAATTGTTGCGCCCCTGGTATATCATTATCAGGATCACTTTCGGCTGCAGAGCTAAGTTCTGTTGATGATGCTGAAGTTAGAGTCTCCTTAATTGGATCCTGGCGTGTTTTTCTTACTTGGGATTTTACACTGTCGTCCTTCCTGGCAAAGGTGAATATCTGCCAATTTAGGTAATCAATTTGGTCGCGTTCAAATTTGAATGCCTTCCGTTTTTTGATAATATCCTCCTCCCTGCTCAATCTTGTCATTATATCCGCTCTTAATTTAGATGTTATATCACTGTTTTCTTTCTTTTCTATTTGGCCAATTTCTATTTCCAAGAGTTCCACCTCCGACTGTATCTTTAGGCGGTCACTCTCCGCATACTTGACTAATATCGCCATTAGCTTGCTGGATGATTCTAGGTTTGTTTCCGCCCTCTCCAGTAACATTGCTGGATCGGGCGTATCATAGCTGGGGCTAAGGTTATGCGCAAGCCCCTCGGTACTCTGCCAAGCTGAAGATGCCGGGATAGTGACTTGTTCTCCCACCACTAGGATTGTTCTTTTTCATCAGTTTTTCTAATTTGCGATACATATCCCTAAGAGTGGGATTACTTTCAACCTGTGCGCTATGTCGTAGAAGTACTGATCCCCCAGCGGGGGAATCCACAAAAAGTGCCTCGGCCACCTCCTATCTACTACGCAACACGTCCACAGACATTGCAGCTGGTTTTGATATGTACTTTTACGCAGTGCACTGAAATATCGGGCTTAAGCGTTTTTACGATTTGAAACAAAACAATGTCCACGCTTCAGTCCCAAGCACACTCCCCACTGGAACGTCTGACCCCGGCCTTGGACCGGGTTACCGGACTCCCATACGATCCTCAGATCAAGTACGTGCCGATTCCTTTCGTCGCTGTAGGTTCTTTCACAGTGCTCCAGGGGCTCTTCTCAGCTAACTCCACGCGGAGTCGCGTAATTTCAGTTCTGGGTCACGGAACCAACAGCTTCCTGCTGCAGAGCCCTTCCACAAGGGGGAGGGGTTTTGCTCACACCACCGAAGCCTCTTGGTGCATCAAAATCCAAAGACTCCTCGCCACATACCCAAGCGTTACCCAACAATTACCTCCGGACAAAAATGACAATGAGCAAAACACAGGTCTGGTGCAATTATTTCAGTGCTTTATTTTCGTGCATGAAACTCGCCAGCATGTCCACCACGACACGTTTCACCTCTCTCCAGAGGCTTGATCACATGACATGTTGCATAGCAATGGGGAGGGTACTTTTAGTCCACAAGAGAGCGGGCTTCCATCACCGTGCTCAAAGTAATTAATCATGAACATGGAAAACATACTCGCATGGAATATTTTATCAATGAAAATAAGACACAGTGTCTAAAATTCGATTAAAATTCCCATATTAAAACCATTATATACAGGTAATAAATATGTGCAAATATACAAAATGTATCTCAGTATAAATACTTTACAATTTATATACATTCCATTAAGTTTTCCACGTGTATCGATTAAAAAACATAATACCCAAGTGGGTTATTGTACTGAAATGAACAAGTCGATTGTATCAATATTCTGGACTATGTATCAATCCCACATGTGCAAAAATGTAAAGTGCTATTTATGTGCAAATTTCGCATCTGAAAGTGAAACTTGTTCAATTCTAAAAACTATTTGTTAAAAACTACTTGATTCAGAGGAGTTGGCTTGTGTAACGCACTTCATATGTTGTAAAATCTTCCTATTGTATGACAGAACCACAAATTTATTGTATACATCCTGCATCTCCACATTGTGACTGATCCTAATATTATACCCTTATCTCCTGGTTAAGATCATTTAATTTCCCTAGAACTATAGACAGGTGTATATATATATGATATCCCAAATTGCTTATAACAATCAAATGTGTGGAATTGATTAACTAAACATTTGTAGCCAAAGCCCATCCAGGGCAAGATATTGATTTATGTATATATGTATATCTAACCATATGAATGTAGTAATACAAACATGATCAAACGATTGAACTTTGCATGTTTAAAGATGGCCGAAATGGTTTGGGTTTCCATCCAAACAGTCCTTTTTTTGTTTTGATTCGATTTGAACCACCAATGAAATGTGTGTATGTTTATTTAAATGACGCTGTAGCAGGCTGCCGATTGACATTGAGAAAGACAGTCGCCGAAACTTGTCTTTTTGTGTGCTGCATACCCAAATAAAATCAGGGTAAAAGTTTCCCAAGAGTGCTGTACTTTTTGTACCTGGCAGCAGAGATATATATATATATATAACAATTCCATTAAAGTTTGCATAAATACAGAATCAAACACATGTAGCCGAAAGAGGCTTACACCAAGTGGCGTATACAGCCAGTCCAACCTGTGCATCACTGAGCTGTGCTGATTCCAGGCAATAATGCTGTGCAAATGAATGCACACTTTTCCAGGTCGCCGCACAACATATTTTGTCCAGAGACACTCCCACAAACATAGCATTTGAGGAGCACACTGCCATAGTTAAATATGCCCTGGTTTTTGTAGTGCGTGCTTTGCCCGCCTTTGAGAAGCAAAACTAGATCGCAGCTGAGATCCATCGAGTGATGGTTGCTTTTGTGATTGCAGCACCCTTATTAGTGTGTGCATATTTGATCAACAGCTAGGCAGTTTTTCTCAGTTGTTTAGTGCAATAAAGGTAGAACTTTAGACATCTTTTAATATCTTGTGTATGGAGAAACCTTTCTGCTGGTGAGGTCGGATTCATGAAGAAAATCCATAATATTATAGTTTCATTAAGGAGAAAGTCAGAGGGGTCCTTTGGAATTAATTCTGGAGTGGTTCTGAGAATGACAAAATCATCCGTGAAGTGCAAGAAGGGTTGTTGAGTTGTGAAAGCTTGTATCTCACTCACCCATCTGGACGAAGTCAGTGCCAGCAACAATGAGACCTTCCATGTGAGACATTTGAAGTCTGTCCTGTGTATGGGTTGGAACTGACTCTTTATGAGTTGAGAAAGAACTACATTCAGGAGCCCTTATCGGAGGGAAAAACTCGGAACAATACTTTCATGAACTGTTTGATGGTTCCATTCGAGCACAAAGAGAGTGAATCATAGGAACGCTTATATCTAGATATTGCAGTGAGATGTACCTTGATAGAGGCATGCAGCAACCCAGACTGAGCTAGTGAGAGGAGACAGGGTAGTATCTGCTCAGGTGATGCCTGTAGAAGATGCAGATTTGATTACTGGCACCATAAGCTGAAACAGTTCCATTTGGGTTCATATGTTTTTATCGGGGCTTCCACCGTTGCTTTGGACAGAACATCTTTGCAATCCTGAGGAATATTCAGATGTTTGAATGCATGAAATTTAGAAGCAATGTGCATAAGCGGAGAGAAGTCGGTCTGGATGAAGGACCTGGCATTGTTTCATCGTCATAAGTGTTCGGAATGTTTGTAGGTGAATGTGGTTGGATTACGAAAGTAGGAAAAACTGTGTGAACCAATGCTGCCTGGGCCTCCTGAGAGCCATTAGGATGGATCAACACCCTCCGCTTTAATCTTGCTGAGAACTTTTGGTATTAGGGGTGTTGTGGGAAAGCGTAGGCACAGATCCCGGACCATCTAATCAAAAAGGGATTCCCCTGTGATCCTAGATGTGGATGCTAACTTGCATAGAATTGGCGCTTCCAATTCTCATTTGTTACAAAGAAATCTAGTGCCGGTTTGCCCCAGAGTGAGAAAATCCTGTTTAGCGCCAACTGATCAAGCTCCTATTCATAGCAGCTGTTCCTAGTTCTGTTTAGCATGTCTGCTAAACGATTGCCTGTCCCAGGAAAATGTCCCGCCCGTAGAGTTATCCTGTGTGTTGTCAGCCAGCTCCAGATTTCTTGAGTTTCTTTGGACAGTGCTAGTGATCTTATGCCCCCTTGTTTATTCACATAGTACATGCTGGTGGTATTGTCCATGCTAACTAACACCTAAGAACGTGCTATGCACAATAGGAAAGTTTGGAGACTGAGATGGATGGCTTTGAGCTCTAAGCAATTGATAGACATGCTGTTCTGGAGTGGAGGTCACTTTCCTTGAATTTGCAGGTACTGCAGATGACTGCTCAATACTCAGGTATTTGAGATAAGAGTGTGAGGCCCTCTGACAGGTGGGATATCTTGGACAACCAGGCTAGTGCTTATATCATGCCTAGTGTGATGTTCACCCGGTCCTCGATCAATCTTTCTGTTTGAATCCATGGTTTTGTAGCTGTTACTCTAAGGCTTTGATTGTTAGGAGGGCAAGAGGGATCAGATTGGTCGCTGATGACACAATGCCCAGAGGCTATTTGAACAGATGCACTGAAACTGCCTTTATTTCTGGAGTATGAGACTCAGTTAGCTGAGCCTTTGTTGCCTGTCCTGTCACGGGATTGAAAGTATTTGTCTTGTACAGCATCTAGTGTTGCAACCAGAAACATTAACTTCTTGGATTGAGTAGTTGATGATTTATAGTGAGGTCTATTGAGAACAACTTGAGGCAAACCTCTGTCGCACTGGATGCTTGAAATGCTGTTGGTACATTTTTCAACCAGTCAAGGAGGCAGGGAAATACCTGAAGACCATCCCTTCTCAGAAAAGCTGCCCCAGGGGCTCGGCATTTGGTGAAATGCAGGGAGCTGATATGGGGCTAATTGGGGAGACTTTGAATTGGTAATGGGTGTTGGCTTCAGTGAAGTATAGTTATTTGCAATGTTTAGGAAGAATGCATCCTGTTAATCCAGACCTGTCATGTGGTCTCCGTGGTTTAGAAGATGCAGAATGCCGGAGAGTATGACCATGCAAAAAGACGCTGTCTGTAAATACTTGTTTAATTTCTGGAGGTCTAGGATGGATCACCATTCCACTATTTTCTTGTCTATGAGGATAAAATGATAATAGAAGCTCATTCCTTGCTGAAAATGTGCAACTTTTTCTATGGCACCTTTGCTTCGCATAGCTAGTACTTCCTTCACACAGATGGTGGGTGGAATCTGTATGAACCCTAACGTGTGACCCTATGCAATGAGATCCAGTACCCATTTGTCTGTGTGTTATGTTCCGCCATAGATGAGAACAATGTAAAACAAATTCTCCCACAGGATGGTGTGTTGTAGGTGTGTAACCGGCCCTACAACATTGTCATTGTTTTCTGCCAGTGTCTATTGTCTGTGCTGTCTGCCTTCTCCTTGGTGGTTGTTTGGGGCAGGCTGCAGACTGCCAAGCTAGCACAAAGGGCTGCTGAGAGGGTTGATAAGTCTGATAGAGCTGGTATCCTCCTGAATACAAAAAAGTGTATTTTTCACAGGCCCCTCTAAAGGGTGTTTTTTGAGATTGGAATGTGCCCAAAGATCTTGCAGTGTCAGTGCCCGCCTTGATTGCTCACAAGCCGTGATCGACGTGCTTGCCAAATGGAGCATCACCATTGTATGGCATATCTAGTATTTTGCATCTCAGGTCTAAATGTTGTGGTATTCAATCAACCTTGGTGTCTCGAGACTGCTGACCCTGCCAGCTGTCCGAATCCTATTGGAACTATATGCATAGTGCAATCTATGATTTCCAATGAGGAGTTTACTCCCTCCTGAAGAATCTGCCCTTTTGTCTTCCAGCAGAAATTCCATGTATGTGGCGATGTCTGACCACATCTGGCGGTCATACCTGCCCAGTATTGCTAGTGAATTGGCCGCCTGTACAGTAATACCGAACATGGCTAAGAACCTCTCACCAGTGTTATCAAGACATCCACTTTGCTTGTCAGGCGGGGTTGTGATTGGAGTGGAAGGGTTCTTCGAACAACAGTGAGCCGCTTGTGTGATGGTGGAGTTTGGTTTCAGGCGTTCATCAGAGATAATGGTGAGTCTTCAGTCCCTTTGTACTTCTTATCAATTCTTGGTAGGACTGCTGTGATTGTAATTCTTCCCAGATATAATCAACAATTAGAATAGTTCTCACAGTCTTTCTCTTTAAAATCATAAAGAAAATAAACACATTTCTTGTTTGTTATTAGAAGGTGGAAGCATTTGGGTATGGAAACTACTAAAATCATATGCTGGGAAATCCACCAGTTGTGGTGTCGGAGGTGAAGGTGTCGGTATTTAATAATTGTCCCATTTATCGGGTACAGATTGAGTATTGTGAATGTGACCTTCTCTTTATCATCACCTGAGGCGAACAGGTTGTTCCGAGGAAGCACAGCAATATTTGACATGGGGTCATTCTTGGAGTCGCAATATGCTGATGTATGGGAGATGATGATGTGACCTTGCAGGCTCAGGAAAGTGTTGGTAGTAATCCTCTAACATGCCCTGTAGATCTAGTACTAGAGCTACCAGGACCTGAGTCAAGCCCTCTGGAGTTGGAGGTTGAGCGAAGTGTTCAAATTGCTCCGCATATTTCCTCTACTTATATTGCTGCCTGTTGTAGACATACTGGTCCCCTTCATTCTTGTCATTAAGTTATGATGGACTATGTGAATGTGTGACAAAATATCGAAAGACATAATATCGAGGTACAAAAATATCGGAGCAATAATATCGATGTCAACAATATTAACATCCTATCTACAACAAGGTAAGTACAAAAATATTGAGAAACAAATATCGATGTCAAAAATATTGGTATTTTTTAAATATTGTTTTTTAAATTAAAAAATATGTAAAATAAATTAAATGATACTTAAAAATATAATAAACAGTTAAAATATTTTATAATATTTAAAATTAATAAGTAATATGCATAATTTAATACAAAATAATGAAACATGTACATATAATATATAATATATACTTACTTAATAATCAGTTTTAATAATTATTTTATTAATTTACGCATAATAAAAAATATTATAAATTACAATTTCATCTATACAAATAAAATATTAACATAAATAAAAATTAAATATTTATGCAAAACAAATTAACAAAATTAAATGTACTTTTAATATTTTTAAAATTAATTGTACACTACATTAGCTAAAACAATACAAAATATATTAAATAACAGAGGGAATAAAATGCTATTACAACTCAAAAAAAGAACAGTTATTAAAATGTTGGATAGCAAAGGGGTAAAAATTACTATTCCCACTCCAAAGAGTGCAACAGTAGGAAAAGTGTTGGATAGCGTAGGGGAAAGAATTACTATTCCCACTCCAAAGAGTGTGACAGTAGGGAAAGTGTTGGATAGCGTAGGGGTAAAAGTTACTATTCCCACTCCAGAGAGTGCAACAGTAGGGAAAGTGTTGGATAGCGTAGGGGTAAAAATTACTATTCCAACTCCAGAGAGTGCAACAGTAGGGAAAGTGTTGGACAGCGTAGGGGTGAAAATGACTATTCCCACTCCATAGAGTGCAACAGTAGGGAAAGTGTTGGATAGCGTAGAAGTTAAAAATAACATACTTATAAATAAATTAATATTTTACAATATTTAAAAAATGAATTATTAAATAAATCTAAACTATTTACAAATACGAATAAATAATTATTAAAAACATATTTACCAATGAATAATTAATTAACAATAAATTAATAATAAATACCAATTAATAATAATTAATAAATATTAATTAACAATTAATAAACATTGAACAATAAAATATTTCCTATAACAAAAGCATTTTAATTATTAAAAAGTAATTTCCAATTAACTAATATTAAACAATTAAATCATTTGTTAAACCAAAAATATTAATTATCAAACATGAATTGTCAATTAATAATTACTTATTAATATATCAATTAAAATACCAATAAATAATATTTAGTAATATTTAATTACTAATTAATAATTAAACAACAATAAATTAATTTCACAACCAAAAAATTATACTTTTAAATAATTACCATTTAATAATTAATATACAATAAATTAATAGTCAATACCCAATTATAAATTTAATAACTACTTAATTATATATCAATTACTTTACACACTATTGCCCTATAAATACACAATGAACTCCAATAATAAAATAATACACTTAACATCATTATCAATTAATCAATTAATTACAATTAATTACCAATTAATAAAAAATAATTACCAATTAATAAATATTTAACAATAAAATAATTAGCAAAAACAAATAATGAAAATAAATTATTACTTAATGACATTTAAATTACTTCCCACCCTATTCCCCTATAAACCCATAACCCGCTACATAATTATCAATTAATCAATTAATTACAATTAATTACCAATTAATAAAAATGTATTACCAATTAATAAGAATTAATGTATAATTCCTAAAAATTACTAATTAAATTGAAATACTTCCCACCCTATTCCCCTATAAACCCGCCACGGTGCTAAAATACAAAATGTACTTAAATTACATTAAAAACAAAATAAAATGCATATTAAATACATATAATATACATAAAAATCATATAAAAATCAATATTAGTAACATCGATATTACTAACATCGATATTAGTAACATCGATATTACTTACATCGATATTAACAAAATCAATATTACTTACCTTCAAAATTCTGTCCCTTCGATATTAAAAAACATTAATATTACTTACCTTCTATCTTCTGTACCTGTGATATTAAAACATCAATATTTTTGTCGGTCGATAATAAAATATCGATATTTTGTCTGCCTACCGGACTATGTGGTGTACTTGGTTTTTGCTTACGACTACGGTACTTTAGTCATCGTTTGTGTTGTTGACGCGATCTTTGTGGACAAGGCTGATGTAGACGAGATTGTCATCGTCGACGAGGTTGTCTTCGTTGACAAGGTATATCATGGACCAAGCCATCATCGACAACGAGTCCTTCATCGCAGATGAGGCCATCATAGACGATGTCGTCGTAGACAAGACTATCGAAGCCGAGACAGTGATAGTCAACGTTGTAGTGTTTGTCGACATTGTCAACATAATAGTTGTTGGCGATGATTTTGACTATGGTTTTGGCATAGATTCATCATTGTCAGGTTAAGTTTCACCATTAATGGCTTCTGAAGAAGATTTCCCTGATGTAGTGTCAAGGCTGAAAAGGGAGTTATAGGGCCTGATATTGCCTAGGAGGAGGTTTTTCCTTTTTCTCTCTCTGAGAAGTGCCTTTTGAAGACTCATGGTGAGTCTTTTGTATGGATTTTCTTCGCACCTCTGTAGACCCTATGCGCAACCTCTCCCATTCACCTCTCCTGTGAGGTGATGGAATCCTCACTGACAATTGTTAGTTTCTGTAGGCACAATAATAGCCTCATCTCTCTATATGTGAGAGTTTTAGAGGAAAAGATTAGACAGATTTTGTAAGTCCTTTACTTTGTGGGCAGGTTGAAGGTAGTAGATACACTCTGAATGTCTTCATGGTGTAAGTGTTGCTCTGACATATTAGTGCCAGCACAAGAGAACTGAAACAAGAAATATAATTTTGGATGATCCAAAACAAGTAATAGTTAAAGAAACTGAGCAGAGCTCAGGGAGAATCCCTTCACACGACATGCAGTAGCAAATCGGAGGGATTCAGCCTCTCTTGGGAGTGTTCTTGAGGGTGATATTGCCTGATTGGCTGAAGTCTGGTTCTTTTTATAAAAGGATATGGATAGGCTATTAAAGTGATTGTTCATTGCCGTTACAGCCTATTATAATGATACATATTGCTTTATTACTGTATTGTGGGACTACTATTCTAGTTGTACTTTAAAATATGCAAATTTGAGAATAAGTAACATTTGTGAGATTTTAAGAAATTTTGCATTGAGCTCTTTTACATCATGAATCTGATTTAAGCATAACGTCTCACCCATATTTTCTGCTCATACCACTGCTGTTTAATGATGGTTCTCCTGCCAAGGTGTGGAGGCCTGCATACACTGATAGTTACATTTGAAATGCAACTACCATCATCACCCACATGCATTCAGCTTCAGCTACAAATACTTAGTAGAGTAATAAGCAGGTGGCTACTTGACTTGGACTGTGTCCAACAATTTGTTTTAAAACAATAATTGCTGTATTAGCTAAGATAACAGGCTAGTCTGAGCGCTAATCTTGTGTGTTTATTTAGCGTTTCAGTTGACATTCTATTTTTTTGATAGACGTTTGGCTCGCACCAATTGCTTAGTAACAATGAAACGACAGTGAGGCACAGCTACCATCCCATGGGAGATCTACAGATATCATCATGGTGGATAAGGTCTGGTTATGGGTAAAGTTTGAATTAGAGGTACTTGCAAATATTCCAGTAATACAGGTCTGCTGTTTGTGTTGATTGAATGACTGTGGTATTGGCTGCTACCCACTGTATTGATATGCTAATATTTACGCTTGTGAGGTGGAGCTGGGGGGCCGGACCTAGATAGAAGAAGGAGGTGTAATTTAAGCGAGGTTAGGGGTACAGGATACTTTTTTATAATGATAGGGTGGAGCTCACATGGATGGTTTAAAGAACACGAGTGAGTACCTTAAACTGCACCCTGTGAACTGTTCTGCTTCATGTCAGTGATGTGAGCTGAGTGATTATCTATTCTAGACTAAAGATGCCCCATATGGTAAAGTGGTCAGTGTGGAAAAGTGTTTGATGTGGTAACAATGGTAATTTTGTCAAACAGAGTGATTGCAAACTTGGTTAGTCCCATTGGTTGGAACTTTCGCCTTAGTCAAACTTTTTTTCATTATCCAAACTGTGTAGGCATCGTTGTCCTGTAAACAATTTTGGGGCCGATTCCGATGTTCAGAGCCCTTCCGACTGAATCGGTCAGTGCCAGCCGGATTCCTTCCCAAACGAGCCATTCCGATGGGCTCGGTTGGGAAGGAATCCGACTCGGATTTCAGTATTGCGGACCACAGGCTCGGAGACTTAGGTCAGTCCGACATCGGAATAGGCCCCTTAGTAGTGTAGTAATTCTTTGAAATGCCATCACGTTTGTGAACTTGTGTGTAGATCAATTCATTTGGAATTTTTATGATTTTAATATTCATGAGGGTAAGAGGCAGAGTGCATTACACATTACAGTATTTACATAATTGCTGTGTGAATTGCCTGACTTAATGTGTAACTTGTTTCCTGACTTTTATTTTGGCCATGGTCATTAACCTCCCACATGTGCCGAGGCCTAGACCTGTCCACATGGACATCATGTAGGGGTCACCAGTGGTTGCAATTGCAACCTCTAGCTTGCCCTTTGCTACCACTGGCACTGCCTTTGCGACCCCTGGCCGCAGAGGAGGCCAAATCAGTGGCAAGACCACAGGGTTGTCTTGCATTATCAGAGTCAGGCTTTAACCTTGTTTTCTGCAAGTACATTAATAGTGAGCTATAATATATCATTCACTATTAGTGTAATAGGAAGTGGAGCAGCAAGATCTGGACCTTCACTGGCATCTTAGATAAGAGCAATAAAATTGTTTTTTGTATGTTGTATACATGCATGTGGGTGAGTGAGTTTGGGTGAGAGAGCGTGTATATGTGTGAGCATGTATGTTTGTTTATGGGATAGTGGATGTGTGTATGTGTATGTGTCAAAATGAGTGAGTAAGTATAAGTGAGTCAGGGTAAGAGTGAGTGAGAGAGTGCAAATGAGTGATTCAGTATGAGAGTAAGTGCACAAGAGTAGGTGAAAAATAATGAGTGCAAGTCAGTGCTAATGATAGAATGAGTGTGAAAATATGAATGTAAGTGAGTATGTGTTGTTATGCTTGCCAATCCGCTGTTGGGCCTGACATGCATCTTGGCTTGTAGAAACACCCTTGAAAAAATGTTGCCACTGAAATACTGGAGGCAATACTTACATAAGGGATACCATCGGTAAAATGCTACTGCTGGAACTCTGTAGATTCATTTTGGCATGGAGCACCTATCAAAAAATGTCAGTGCTGGCCTCCTGGAGAGAATTCTTGGCATAGTTGGCACCTGTGGCAAATTGCTTGGGATGGCACATTGGAGGAGTTTCTTGGCATTTGGAATGACAATTGTGGCAAGGTCATGGGGCCCTTCATGACAAAATGTGGTCCATGATTTATTAGACATAGGAGGCCTTTATAGTGCAAGAGAAGCAGTATTAGGAAAATTCTTGCACTTGCATTTTGTATGTAACGTTTGGGCAAAAGGCGCCACCATGGCAAAATGCTGGTCCTTTTTTACATAAGGGGCCACCCATAGGATATTTTAAGAACTTAATTGGGTGAACTCATGGGGACTGTCAGATTTCAGTATTGATACACCAGGAAAGGACTTGAATATTTAGTGAGTGTCTATTTAGAGCCTATGTGAAAATTCTGCTTTAAAATGCCCTAGTAAAATCTATTTTTTTCAAACCTTTCTCGGGGAAGAGAAACACCCATCCTTTGTTCACCCGTAGAACAATATATAATATTAATTATACAATTATGCAACTTCAGCAATGTTAATTAATGTGATGTCATCAGGATTTAAGATTATGTGACATAAGTTCTTGGGATGATGTTCGGTAAACGTCATATGATGCCACTTCTTGTGACATCATTAAAGTCAAAGGGTATATGATGTCACTTCCCCTACCCTAGGCATTTTGGTGTATCAACATCAAACCTGTCCATGGTAATGCAAGGTCCAGAAACCATTCCGTGACCTCAAGGGCCACAACACATGCCCTCATGGTGGGCATTGGACTTGTGTCCATGCCTTGGGTGTATCACATAATGCAGCAGTAGCAGCAAAACATAGTCTATGAATCAATAGTGTAAGCAGACCATTTTCAAGAGGTACGTTTTTTGCCTTTCCAAACTATCCAATTTGGAGTTTGCGACTGCATAAATATTTCTGGCAATGTAGCAAACGCAATTTAGGAGTCTGTAACGTTACTGACTCCTAAAATGGGTCTGCGAATGGATACTGATTCGAAATATGGAAATGGCCTGCTTTGGGTGTCTCTTTCAAATACCAAATCAGTATCAGATCTATCATTCGTTTACAATCAGAAATCTGGTCACAAACAATTGAAAAGTTACCACCCCCCCTAGTGTAAGTCCAGCATGTTCCCAAAGCGAGGAACATACAGAGAAAAGAAACTATTCTGGAGGTTAAAGCAAGGAACAACTGGTGCCATGAACTGGACCCCGGTCACTCTGTGTGGGTCCTAGGTGAAGAAATATACTAACAAGTTCCGGATTGTGCACTCTTTTTTTCTGTTCTGTTAATTCAAATTACAAAGTTTTATCGATCAGTGTGCTACGTTAGTAATGTGCCTGCCTAGCATATGAGTGAATCAAGTATCCAGTGGCCAAGTCCCCCTGGGCAACTTGGACTCTAATGTGCACTACTATGTGTGATATATAAACAAATTAGTTCTATATGCCAATTCTTTTATTTTATAATTGAATTCAGAAATTTTACTTAGATTCTTTAGCATTTCATAACATGAAATTTCAATAATATTTCAACAAGATCTGGAAACAAACATAAATTATACATCTATTTTACAACATTTCATGCCAATATCAAATTAATGAATACAGCGCCCGATGCATTTTGGGACGTGCTGTCCCTTCATCAGGGGAAAACCTGCGAATTCAAATGAGAACTAATCAGATGATGTGCAAACAACACATGATAAATAATAAAGTCTCTGTAACTTAATGTTTTTAACAAGCATAATCTGCTGGTGTCTGATATTAGTCCCAATGTTTCAATACACCTAAGTGATGCCAGTTTGTGTAGCATGCATCTCAAATGCACTTACATCCTGTGAAATGAAATAACCGAATCTTCTGAACTTCTCAAGGTTACCAGATAACACAAGAGTGGAAGCTCATATTCTCTTGTGTCCAATCATAGTAGATACTAATGATATCTCTTAGAAAAAATAACTCAATGTAAGTGACAGCGTACCTTGAGTAACCAGCGAAAAACCTTCAGCGTCGCCTGTGAACGTAATAGCGTGTTCTTACGAAATTCAAAACGCGGAAACCTGATGATAAAGAAATTGAATTATCAACCCCACCAACGTATCCTGTAGAACCTTCTATTGTTCCTAATGAGCTATCATATATATTATCTTACCTAACACAACCGTTTAAATCCACTATACATTTAAACCCAGTGAACACTGTTTCCTATGTAGTAAATCTTCATTCTAAAATGACAAGAAACATCCTGCAATTGTTACTCCCATACGGTTGACTACATTAATTGTGCAACTTAATGAGAAAATAGTACTATCTGGTGGAAATAGACCTGCTAGGAGTGCTAAGGAGCTGATACTGAGAATAGCCATTTTCAGAAAGAAGAGAACGTATGATAGAGCATTCTCAGGAGCAGCCTCTAGAATCTGGAACTCTCTTCCACGAACGTCAGAAAAATAACAAACACAGCAACATTTAATATATCTAATGAGCAAATTCCTACCTTAGTTCAAGATCGATCTTCTTTAACATAGAGACAGAATTAAGCCCAAGACACTTACTCACAAGAAGCGAAAATAATCACAACTACGGAGTAGGTCTTACTAGAGGAATATAATCCATGGACGGTGAAGTTGGATATGACGGGACAAGAGAATGTATTTCCTAAAAACAATATATACTGAAGGTCACTGTCCATACGTTGTTTAAACTAAAATAGTACTTTACTAATCATGGTATTAGATTGTTAAAGAATATTGAACACTTCGGAAAGATCATTTATAACCTTTCTGCAACCAGGAAACCTCTTCACAGAAATAGCTTGTATTCAATAAGCTATTCTCAGCCTTGTTATATATAGTGTTTATTGTATTTTTATCTTGTGTTTGATCATGTGTAATTTTGTCATATCTCCTTGTTTACCCTTTCCTGACAATTTGTGTCGTCATACTACCTCATGCTAGGTAAAGCGCTCTGATACCCATGGGTCTTGTTCGGCTACACAAAACTCATTAAATAAAAATAAAATAAAAATGAGTGCCTTTAGAAAACGCTCACCTTCCTCAACAAACAATCTCCTCTTTAGATTACGTGGTGACAGCATTTTCCAAAATATTCAATTCTATTACTCCTTGTGAACAAGCTTTCCAAACAAAACTACTCGAGACCAAGGCTTCTGTCTCTTTCGCTTACCTCTCCTGTAAATCACCATGAGAACAGCTTTGGTACCCTTCAAGGAGCAGACATGTATAGTAGATAAGGAGGGATGATATGCTGTGGTAGTGGGATTATTAGAAGGACAGCCCATACTGATAGGGAGTATATACGCCCCCAATGTAGAACAAGCCCCTTTCTGGAGTCGCCTTACAGGAATGTTAACCCATCACACGCTAGTCCTGTGGTTACTCGATGGTGATTACAACTGCATCCTGGACAGTAGCCTAGACAGATCCTACCCCCCACCACCGCATTCACCAGCACATAAACAGACAGAACTTTTTAATATATGGGCGAAACACTGGGCATTGACAGATGCATGGCGAGCGAGAAACCCTACTGCCAAGTTATACTCCTTCCACTCCATTCCACATAACCTGTGAGTACGCCTAGATATAATTCTATGCTCCACCACACTACTCCCAAAGGTACAGCACACAGATTATCTGGGGAGGGTGTTATCAGAGCACGATGCACACATACTGACCCTTAGATGGAAGCTGGCTCACCAGGAAATTGCCACAAGACTGTCTCACAGACCAGGTGTTCAGTCATGAGCATGGGGAACACATCCAGGAGCACTTCACACTGAATGTGGGCACGGCGACTTCTTGGCTGATCGAATGGGACACATATAAAGTGGTAGCGAGAGGGTATTGCATACAGCAAATAGTAGGGGTGCGCAGAACACTAGAGAAGTCATTACAGGCGGCAGAACAAGCGTTGACGGATCTCTCGAAAAAAGCTGACAGGGATGAGGCCACCTCAGAACAAGTGGCCATTGCCAAAACAACTCATGCGGAGACACTGAGAGACCTCCACAAATATAATTTTAGAGTGTATGCTTCCAGGGTCCACCGGGAAGGCAATAGAGCGGGGACACTCCTAGCCTGGATAGCTAAGCAAGACTCAGAGGTCAAGCCAATCACTGAAATAATGGACAAAGCTGGTATCCTCCGGCATTCACAGCTAGACATTCTGCGCATCTTCCACAACTATTATTCTAACATTTGACAGGCCCCAGAGCAGTGTGACCATCAAACAACCACTAGACTCCTGCGCCCATTACTCTTACCCTAAATCCCGCCTCAAAGCACTGGAGGGGAGGATTAAGTCCGCAGACGTTTCCCAGGCGATTAGAGCACTAGCTTGTAAAAAAGCGCCAGGAATGGATTGCTTCCCTCTCGAATAATATAGCTCCTTCTCAGCCCGATTGACCCCTCATATGGTGACCATGTATAACGACGCACTAGATAAAGGCGAATTTCCAGGCTCCCTTACGGAATCGATCATAGTTATATTCCCAAAACCACATAGAGACCCAACACTCCCCCCTTCATACAGACCAATCACCCTCCTAAACGCAGACTGTAAGATACTGGGCAAACTACTAGCAGACCGATATGCCCAAATTCTGACGCCATTGCTTCACCCCAGATCAATGCAGGTTTATCCCATGGTGTAACACATCGCAGAACTTACGTAGGCTATTCCATATCCAGGACAGAGCGAGAGCGCAGTTCCCTTACACGGCGTGTCAAATAGTAGAACTCGAAAAGGCCTTCTATACGCTATTATGGCCGTACTTATTTGAGGTTCTCCACAAAATTAACATAGAACCCACACTGATGGCATACACAAAGCTCCTCTATACAAGCCTTACCTCACAAGTCAGAATAGGTAAATATATCTCTCCTACGTTAGCAATAGAAAGGGAAACCAGACAGTGATGCACATATTGGAACTGAGACTGAGAGAAAATGAAAATACGCTTGACAGAGCACAAAAGAAAAATCAGGAATAAAAATCTAAACTCAAGCCTGGCTACACATTGGGAGCAAAGTCGACATACATTGTGCAACTAACATTTCAAATCATTGAACAAGTACTGATTTCAGACAGCACAGACAATTCAAACAAACTGTCACAGAGAGAGGCTTTTTGGATAAAAAAACGATTGAACACATTGATGCCCTATGGGCTCAATGATAAGTTCGAAATGGCTTGTTTCTTTTAATCATAGCAATCAGGAAGTCTCATTAGCACACAGGCATCTAGTAATCTCTGATAGACACCATACGGATATCACAAACACACAATACCAGGGGTACCTCATACAGCACATAAAAGAATAGAAATTTGAAGTTGTGAGAGATTTTCAGAATCGCTATTCAGAAATTTCTTAACCTCAGAGAAATGTTGAAAACTGTTTGAAGCTTTATTGACTGTTGTACAAGCACACACATGTACTAACTTCTACTTCATGCTACTCTATCTGCCCCTCACACCATTGCAATATGGAGGCAGAAGTCGCGGATTGCAGCAGGATCGGTTTTTAGAAATGCAGTAACCAGTGTAATAGACATCTGCGGGTATTGCTGGAATAATGCAATTCAGATACTTTGAGTTACTAGGAATTGCCCTGTTGAGGTGACATGAAAATATGGGGACATATCGTGTTCTCTGAACGAACCTACAGATCGGTAAACATGGCGCGCGTGTTTCACTGAATAACGCTCTCTCGAGACTTGGGGTAGTATTGTTATGAGGAGTTGTGAACGGAGAGTTGCGTTCGATTGCGGTACTGAAGCTGTTCTTATGGCAATTTACAGGAGAGGCATGCGAAAGAGACAGGAGCCTAAGTCTCAAGTAGTTTTATGTGGAAAGCTTGTTCACAAGAAGTAATAGTTGTTATGTGATATTTACAGCTCCTTGAACTGAATATTTTGGACAACGCCGTCACCACGTAATCTAAAGAGGAGATTGTTTGTTGAGGAAGGTGAGCTAAGGTTTTCTAAGGGCATTCAAACATTTGCACCATTAATGCAGTTAACTGTATTGGAGTTACAATGGCAGGATGTTTCTTGTCATTTCAGAATGAAGAGTTACTCCATAGGAACCGGTGTTCACTGGGTTTAAATGTAGAGTGGATTCGAACAGTTGTGCTAGGTAAGTTAAGATAAATGATAGCTCATTAGGAACAATAGAAGGTTCTACAAGATACGTTGGTGAGTGTGATAATTCAATTTCTTTATCATCAGGTTTCCTCATTTTGAATTTCGTAAGAACACGCTATTACGTTCACAAGCGACACTGAAGGTTTTTTGCTGGTTACTTAAGGTACACTGTCACTTACATTGAGTTATTTTTTCTGAGAGATATCATGAGTATCTACTATGGTTGTACACAAGAGAATATGAGCTTCCACTCTTGTGTTGTCACGTAACCTGGAGGAGTTCAGGAGATTCGGTTATTTCATCCCGCAGGATGTAAGTGCATTTGAGATGCCTGCTACACAAACTGGCATCACTTGGGTGTATTAAAACACTGGGACTAATATCAGACACAGGCAGATTATGCTTGTTTAAAACATTAAGTTCCAAAGACTTTATTATTTATCATGTTTTATTTGCCCATCATCTGATTAGTTTTCATTTGAATTCACAGGCCCCTGATGAAGGGACAGCACGTCCCGAAATGCATTGGGCGTTGTATTCATCAATTTGATTACGGCATGAATTGTTGTAAAATAGATGTGTAATTTATGTTTGTTTCCACATCTTGTTGAAATATTATTGAAATTTCATGTTATGAAATGCTAAAGAATCTAAGTAAAATTTCTGAATTAATTTATCATTAAAAGAATTGGCATATAGTAATAATGTGTTTGTATATCAAACACAGTAGTGCACATTAGAGCCCAAGTTGCCCAGGGGGACTTGGCCACTGACGCTTGGGTCATATGTGAGCCACACTAAGACTGTTACAGAGCAAGTGCTCATGTAAAGTCCAGCAGTCAGCCAAAGGCGCGAAAGAATGGTGTTGTTGCAGCTGACATCAGGTAGAGTGAAGCTGCATCCCCACCAGACAGGAAGCCCTGAACAGCGCAGAGACTGCAACTTAACTGCTGAAAGTCCATCACCGCAGATAACTGAGACTGGATGCGAGTTACTGCAGAATTTGAATTTTTGGCAGATTCTATTTTGCCAGTTGAAACCTCGACTTGATACCAAATGCTATTCCACTTCTTGGTATGCCAAAAGAAACTCATGCAGTAGAAAATGGTAACAAAGTCAATGCAGTAGTATCAACTAAATGTGACTCAATTAAGGTCGAATAAGAAAAAAGGAGAACTAAAGAATAGCTGTAATATAGTATGAGGGACATTGGAGGAAATGAGGGAGTGTTCATTGTCGACACATGCATAACATTGACACCCATTCGACACTCAACAAACCTATTTAACACAATCTTTGATAATTGCATACACTGTTGCCTCTGACTTGCCAATGTAAAATGATATATGAAACAAACGTCCACTTTCCCCTCAGAAAAACTGTGTTGAAGAAATATTGCATTCTAGTACTTTGAAATTTAGTGCCCCTGGATCATCCTCCCAATTCTAGGGTATGTTTTGACACTGTGTGCAAATCAAAGGAGAGAGTAAGGGAAATTACACAGGCTATGTGTAGTGGGAACTCCTGGTCCCCTAGTAAAGATTTTAACAACAATGGAGGAGTACCCCCTAGATGCAAGGTATACAGTGTAGGGATTTCCTCTGTATCTAAAGCATAAGGCTTAGGTTAGCAATAAGTGTCCCAACCTTGAACCGGACAAAAAATGTCTTTTTGAGAAGACCCCTCACTCACCAACCTAGTTGGTGACATGCTTCATCATCGGGGTCCCACCCCATAAGCCGAATGCCTATGGGGTGTGCTGCGACACCTGGTTACAGTGGAGCGGGTTCTTTGTTTTTTTATGTGAGAAAAAATTGTGAAAGGTGTGTTAAAAAGGGACAAAGCTGCTCACTGCAAAGACTTTATTCCTGAGTGATTTGTCCCTATTAAAAATATCGTGTGGCACCTGTGCCTATTTAGGAAGGCTGTGGTGTCTCAAAACGTGTGGTATATAAAAAATAGCGTAGTGTGCTATGTGTGGTTTTAAAATTTAGGTCTACATGTTTCAACCATTTCAAAAAATTCTATTGGTTTTCTTCAGGACCGTGTTTTTTTGAACGGGGTGGTCCGCACACGCTAAGGCGCGTCCAGCCCACGTCCAATATAAAGACCACAAATTATGGTCTTGTGAAAAAAGTGGTGTTTTATCCTGAATCAGGAAAAACACGTGAAGCGTTAAAGTATTGCTTCATGGGCAGCGGGAGTTCCAAGACGGCAAGTGTCCGTCACTTGCGGCTTCTGCTCGTCTTGTTTTTAAACCTACTTGGTTTCCTCTCACTCCTGCAATACTTTAACGCTTCACGTGTTTTTCCTGATTCAGGATAAAACACCACTTTTTTCACAAGACCATAATTTGTGGTCTTTATATTGGACGTGGGCTGGACGCGCCTTAGCGTGTGCGGACCACCCCGTTCAAAAAAACACGGTCCTGAAGAAAACCAATAGAATTTTTTGAAATGGTTGAAACATGTAGACCTAAATTTTAAAACCACACATAGCACACTACGCTATTTTTTATATACCACACGTTTTGAGACACCACAGCCTTCCTAAATAGGCACAGGTGCCACACGATATTTTTAATAGGGACAAATCACTCAGGAATAAAGTCTTTGCAGTGAGCAGCTTTGTCCCTTTTTAACACACCTTTCACAATTTTTTCTCACATAAAAAAACAAAGAACCCGCTCCACTGTAACCAGGTGTCGCAGCACACCCCATAGGCATTCGGCTTATGGGGTGGGACCCCGATGATGAAGCATGTCACCAACTAGGTTGGTGAGTGAGGGGTCTTCTCAAAAAGACATTTTTTGTCCGGTTCAAGGTTGGGACACTTATTGCTAACCTAAGCCTTATGCTTTAGATACAGAGGAAATCCCTACACTGTATACCTTGCATCTAGGGGGTACTCCTCCATTGTTGTTAAAATATGTTTTGACACCTTCTACAATAAATGAACATGTTATGACGATACATTAGATGATAGTTCAAGAATAGAGGAATTTATCTAGAACGTTAGTGGAGGGTGTTACGGACCTTGACTTGGTGGATATCTGGCGAGAACTACACAGGACAGAGACTTTACATTTTACTCTCATGTCAATA
Organism: Lissotriton vulgaris; assembly: GCF_964263255.1. Lineage (NCBI taxonomy): Eukaryota > Metazoa > Chordata > Amphibia > Caudata > Salamandridae > Lissotriton > Lissotriton vulgaris. The sequence continues at coordinate 1,378,663,275 of NC_141695.1, forward strand.
GAAAGTCCACCAAACTGCACACGTTTTTTACACAATGACGTTTTTGTTCAGAATATGGGGGCATCATCTAGCTCTTCTCTGGCCAGACACTGGCGCATGAATGAAAAAAAGCATTCTGAGATCCTCGCTTTCGGGATTTGATATGAGTTGCCCTGGATAATCGCTTCCAAATAACAATGAGACTGACATTTCCCTCGCAGTTGGCTGAGATGCTGCTAAAGCTATCATACAGGGGGAATTCCTTACTCACACTACAGTTTTTTTTGTAGAAATGGAGCCACTAAACATGCCCTAGAGACAGAAATAAGGCTGTTAAAACTAAAAAGAAAGCACAAGGCTACAGTATCTTGGCAGGTTTACAGCTCTCGCCAGAAACAGGTGGGAACCTGAATATATGGACACAGCAGAAATACTATGAGGGGGTGGGGGGGGGGGGGGGGTAGGGCAGACACAATGTTGGCTTACAATATCAAGGCACAATAACACCACAACACAATTCATAGTCTTAGGCATCCATCTGGGAATACCACTTATCCCACAAGAAAAATACTCCAAATGTTCTATGAATTCATCTCACACTTAAATAAAGTTTTCTGCTGACTTTCTGACCCTACCCTAGTCCACCCTCAACGAGTTGGAGGGTCTAATATCCCTGCAGGAAGTAATAGATGCCAATAAGCCATTACCATCAGACAGTGTTCACGATCTGGGTGAATTCAGTACCACTTTTCATATAGCATTCCCTCTTGCGTACCTGTTTCAACTCTTTTCTCGACACAGAATAAATATCAGACACCATGACGGACTGTGCGATGGTCCTTATCGCTAAATCAGGCAAAGACCCAGAATTATGCTCCTCGTAAAGACCACTCACCTTGTTAAATACGATTTGAAAATATTTACCACATCTCTCTGTTAATGACTGGAGAAGATCTGTGTTGTTTTAATACAGCAGACTCACTCCAGATTTCACCAGGGAGACAAACGAGAGATAATATATGTGTAGCTATAGATTTATGAAACCAACAATAAATAGCAGTGAGTCAAAAAGGCCAACTAAATTATGTATCTACCAGAAAAATAACCAAAGTGTTGGTAAATAAGGAAAAACAGTTGTGAAAGGGAACCACTCAGTGTGAGCGAGTTCCCATCAGTCCACCATCAAGACCGCCCTTCATCATCTGGGATCTCTTACTCATTTGGAGAACTGGTAAACCACAAAGGATCGGCAGATGTTATTAACCAAATCTAGGGTATACCAGACACACTAACTCAGATGTGAAAAGGGTGTGCCTTGTGGGGAACTGAATAGCAGTGCTGAAAGTGAAAGTGTTGAAGTGAAAAGAAAAATAATTATTCTAAAATTGGATAGTGATGGGGGAAAAACAACTTTAATATGCACCCCTTCACTCCCAAATCAATAAAAACAGTGCAAGTAGTAGTATAACAAATGACTACCAACAAGAATGTTAGGTCGACATGTTTCTGCAGTCACTGGAGCCACCTGGTCTCCTGCTGCTTCCTCAGGACCATTAATGCTACTGCTATGTTTAAAAATAAAAATAAGAAGATATCACCTGAAAAGTGCGATAAGGGCAAACCATGCATCAGTTTTAAAACTGTGTTACGCGATACAGTGCTACAGCAACAAATGATGGACAGAATGCTGAGTAAATCAAATATTCACCCCCAGTCAAGATATCTGGGTTAAATCCATTGTTCTTTTGCTCACTATGCCAGCCGAGTTTGGACACAGACATATGCAAATCAGTCTTGATCCTGCTCCGCATAGGAACAGTCCAGCCTGTATGCCCAGACATGAGTCCTTTGCTCGCTGTGCCACTGGATTCAAGCTAGCCTGACTGATGAGGGGTGTTACACTGAAACCGGTCCCAGGATACTTGTTACCCGTCCAGGGAGGACCCGGATTGGCAGTTCAGGCTGGACTGTTCCCATGAGGAGCAGGGTCAAGACTGATCTGCATATGGCTGGATCCAAACTGGGCTGGCGTAGTGAGCAAAAGAATAAATGATTTAACTGAGATGTCTTGACTGGGGGTGAATGTTTGAGTCATTCAGCATTCCGCTTATCAATTGTTGCTGCAACACATTTGTCCAAAGTGGGATGGGTATGCCCAGACGTGGGTCACTTGCACTTGCTCTCTGTGAAACTGGATTCAAGCTAGCCTGGCTGATGAGGGGTGTCAACCGGTCCCAGGATGCTTGTTTATGGTCCACGGAGGACCAGGATTGGCAGTTTGGGCTGGACTGTTCCCATGAGGACCAGGGTCAAGACTGATCTGCAAATGGCTGGATCCAAACTGGGCTGGCGTAGTGAGCAAAAGAATAAATGATTTAACTGAGATGTCTTGACTGGGGGTGAATGTTTGATTCATTCAGCATTCCGCTTATCAATTGTTGCTGCAAAACTTTTGCCCTAAGTGGGATGGGTATGCCCAGACGTGGGTCACTTGCACTTGCTCTCTGTGAAACTGGATTCAAGCTAGCCTGGCTGATGAGGGGTGTCAACCGGTCCCAGGATGCTTGTTTATGGTCCAAGGAGGACCAGGATTGGCAGTTTGGGCTGGACTGTTCCCATGAGGAGCAGGGTCAATACTGATTTGCAGATATCTGGGTCCAAACTGGGATGGCGTAATGAGCAAAAGAACAATAGATTCAACCCAGATCGCTTGTTGGAACAGTAGGTTGCACAATACAACTTTCAGAGTAGATCCTTGTCCAATAGACTGACTGGACTTTAATCACATATCACATACTGATGGTTCCCTTTAAGGGGACTTTAGCTGAAACAGGATTCCCAATCTGTTTATTGGAAATGCCTGCAACTTGGATTTCTTTTCCCAAGAGGGGTTAGTTTTAGACCTCTGGAGTTCTAACATTAGAGCAGGTAGAAACCGTGCCCATCAAGAACAGCACAGGATGTCTGTTCACCTCTCCATCCTCATATGGTCCACTCTGGTCTACCTCAAATACTGCACATGCAATCTTCCTCTCCTCTCAGGCACAGTAATTGTGATTGAGCTGAATCTGAATCTCTGAAACTCTCGAAGACCGGAAACTGTTGGAAACTATCAGGGGTTTGAAAGTCTTGTATTGAACTCTGGGGTTTGGATCGTATTAAACCTAGGACCATTTGTATTTTACTGCATTAAAGGGACTTGGGGAATATTGGCATTTTGAAGTCTTTGCATTTGCATATTTTGCATTGGCATCGTATTCATGTTCAACAATTTTGCATTTGATTAATCTCCGTTCCCGCTTCCAGTGGCCAAGCTTGCTATAATAATGCCAAAGTAGTCTTTTTCAACATGGCGTTGTCCATCCCTGAATTTGGATTTAGGTTAATTGGCTTTCCTCTTCCCCTGCCTTGTGGGACATCATTCCCATTCTTTACCATCTGACCACTACCTTGATAACCTACTCCCTGCATTCCTGCTCTAACACGAGGACCATAACCTGAATTTTTCACATATGGGCCATTCTGAAATCCCTTCTGTGTAATAACTTCATCTGAGCCAACATGAACTTTTTTTATCCTCCCCTGTCTCGCTTCTGAATAATTAATGCAATTGTTTGTGTACCGTAAGATTTTGTCCAGAGTTTTCAGTTGCAACAAATCACATTCTGCTAAGTATGCAAGCTAATCTCCTGGGACAAACCAAGAACGAACTGACACACAAAATTACTGAAACGTCCTCTTTCTTTATTTTCAACGCCACTATGCTGCCAGAAATCTTGCATTAGCCATTTGTAATAGGCATGCACAGACTTTTTAGACTCTTTTGCGTTTTAAACCGCTCAATCTATTTCTGCTGAACCTTATTTTAAAAAAAGGTAATTACCTCATTATACTTTATTTTAATTTTTTATTGAATTTTCAAAATATTTACGCACTACAGTCAATAAACCCCCCTTCCCCTAAATGAAAAAGGCGCAGTGTTACAAATTGACATTACCATACACCAGACCCTCCACAGTACTATACACAGCCGTTAAGCCAACAACCCGAGAAAAGGGCAGGCGGCAAATGAACCCTAACCAAAAGAGGATAAAAGAGAGAGGAGGAAGAAGTGGAATGATGCAAAAAGAATATGTGGGTAAGCAATTGCATTCTATCCTGAAGGGAACATTTTATCTATGCCACTCCCCCCCTCCCCACTCCCCGTACCCTGCCCAACCCCTTCCGAGCCCGCTATGGATTACCAGAGACTTTTAAGGAGTTGTAACCATCCCAACGCGTCCAGAAGGTAATCAAAGCCTGACCCCCGAGAGAGGCCAGTGGTGCCTACCCGCTATAGTGGCTTCGCCGGGGCCGCCTCAGCGCCAAATCTCGCCCAGGCCTCCCGTCCTATCTTCCGACTCCCCTTGTAGTGTCTAGTGGACCTATGTGGGCCCTGCAGCCTCCACCCCGCCATCTTCAGCATCCACTGGGACGTCAACAGCCCCCCCCCCCACTGCTAATGTATGACTGATACAGACCCCAAAAGTTCTTTGGGCGACTCGTGGGAGGGAGCAGCTCACTGTAGTGTTCGGATTGTGTGCAGCAAAAAAGCATGTCGTGCGCCCACTGTTTGGGTGTGGGCACCGGTCCTCTCATCCAGCACATTGCAACCACCCGCTTGGCCATGAGCATCCCCATATCCACCAACCTGCGCACTGCAACCGGCAATCCCCAGGAGTGTCCCAAGAGCGCTAGCGCGGGATCCGGGGCGAGGTCCATCTCAACAATCTTGCTCATTTCGGTGAAAATGTGTTCCCAGTAGTCCCTAATCCTCGGGCACAGCCAAGCTAAATGTAGGAAGTCTGCCTCCGGCGAGTGGCACCTCTCACACTCGACCGAGTGGCGGAGGTCATGGAGCCTTTCTTGGGTGTAGTACACTCTATTGAGGAATTTGAAGTGCACTAATCTGTGCTTACCATTTAAAGATATTCACCTGGTATTGCTACAACAATAGCGCCACATATCATCGTCTATTGTAACTTGAAGGTCCCGCTGCCAGGCCCACCTAGCCTTCGTGAATTGGTGTTCTCTGTGCGACATAGCGAGTTTGTATAAATTGGTCCTCACAACACAATGAGGGAGGTACCCTAAATACCAGTGAGGGACCGGGTAAGTAAATATTCAAAAAACACAAGGGGTCCCTAGATGGTGGGGGTATATACCCTACGGCGTAGACTGACCCAACCAGAGGCTCAAGGGGTATCTACGCTGTCAAGGACGAGATTGTATTTCACTTAACATACGCAAAATTTACAAATACAAGCTAACAGTCAGTGTAGGAACCCTGTCTAAAAGTCATCACATTAGTTAGGAGACTATAATCTTTGCCAGTGTAAAAAAACAGTTTATTAAAAACAATACAGTTTCAATTTACATTCATAAAACAATTATACATTTGAATACAAATTTATTTTTAAAAAACCCAAAAGGTCGACGGGGCGTTTCGGTGTCTTGTGTTGATAGTAACACCTTCTTCAGGACGGGGTTTGTAATACTTAAAAAATCTCTAAAAAGCAAGATTACAGAAACATAATCAACAGGGGCCTATTATCCACTGACGTTAGCATTGACAAAAAGTATCACATATACGGACCATGCACTAAAATTCATAACATTGGCGATCCCTACATTCTCATTTTTAATGCAGAGAGAGACAAACAATATTTTCTATACATTTGTTATAGATATAGACTTCGAGTAGAGTTACGTCATATTTAAGGTCTCAGTTATATATATCTTTATTGATTGTTTCATACAGGTACCCTCATTTGACCCAGGTAGCCAGGGATATTATCGGTAACAGGGTTTTGTCATGCTATAAAATCATTGTATGCTTACATCACATGTACCCTCTTCTCACAACAGGATTCAATCTATCATCCCTTCTAGTTATCATTGTTGTCCCAGACTCATATCTAATATACGGTCTTTTTTTATCAGCCTGCATTTATCAACCTACCTCAGAGATTTGAGGGATTTAGGGCATGAGGATGCAGTTTTTTTCAATCATTTATCTGATTCTCATGTGCTTCTCTTTATTCGATGTTATTTAGTTAAAATTGTTCCACCTAGAGGGTAAATTTCATAGATCAGATAGACCCAAAATTCTAGTATGTTTACTTTACTTATTACTCAATGATGTATGTAAAGGTTCATTACCTGGATGTTGGAATTCATTTATGTTATCAGTGCTGTATCAGGGGTGACCACCGTATATCAATTCGGCTATACAACATGTGACTGCAAAAGGACAGAAATGCAATGTTCCTTTTATTAAAAAACAATTTGTGAGCCAGATATACCTTGAGTCTTTTAGTTGAAGGTCAGAAAATTGATTTCTACCAATATTACCTTTAGTTGTATAATGTTGGCAAAGATCCAACTTGTCTTTTGTGGGTAGAGGCCTTCAAATCTGTTTCCTTCTACCAGTTCGCTTCCTATTCATTACGGAATTTCAGAATAGCGCTGTTTATAAATGCAAAAATAGAAGTCACTAAGATGTATAGCTATATTAAGACCATAAGTTATATCTTCAGTTTTTATAATACAATTGGGCATTAGTATAACCACCCCCATTGGATCAGTTATAGCCTTATAGACTTTATGGGCTTATTACCGTAACTTGCGGCAAGAGCTTGGCCAGAATTCTGGTTGTTTGTTTTTTACACTAGGACTTTTACACTAGTTGTCTGTGGTCAGTTTCTTTATATTAACGTTCATTATTTCCAATCATTCGCTAGTCTTAGTGAATGCCATCGTTTTAAGATAAAAACATATCACGGCATGCTGCATTAGTACTGGTAGAGTGTGATTACTCTTAAATATTTTTGTGCGCAAAACTTTTTTCTTTGGGCTCTGTTTTTTTACCACTATGTTCTACCCAGAGTCCCCAACTAGTCTATATAATTAAACAATAGGGCACTACAGTATTGCTATAGGTCGTGACCCACACCTGTGGTGTTTGGTTCAAGACAGTTTTATCATACACTAAAGGTTAGCGATTGCCCCACAGTTCTTACCTTTTTTCAGCGTATCGGCCTCCCTGTCACCTGGTCCTCATACAGCTTCCCCATGGAATGCCTTTGCTTACTACAGGCTCCCTTTTATTAGGAGATTGGGCGCAAACATTTCCGTCATTGAACGTTTGTAATTGGTTCAATATGGTAAGTCTCGGCGAAAACCGTCGGCCATTTGTAAATGTCCACATTACGGTTCTAGGCTATATCTAATCGGACACCGTTCTAAAATACTCCCTTATTCTAGTGATCTAACCAATGTTACATGGTTTCCTCTAGTTTCAGTTTGCTGGATTACTGTGTTTATATTTACTACACAAATGTTAGCGCGCCGTCTCTGTTATAATAGAGAGCGCAATTTAAACTATGGTCATTGATTTTCCCTGTTGCGTAATTGACGCTATTTTGTATTGTCTAATTCACGCTATTTATTATTGTCTTTTAAATGAAGAGATATTTGCACACAATGTATGATGATGAGGGGCGCGATATAAGGATTAAAAGATCGCGTTTCTCCATGGGACTACGTCGGCCATAATGGAGTGTGTCTGCTCACAATATCCAATGTGATCCCTAGTCTATTTAGATTGCAAATCTAAATATTCATAACCGCCCAAATGGTAATTGTGTTACAATAGCGCATTTAATGCGGTTCTTGAGGAAAATACATATAAATACGTGAATGTGGGTGTCAATCGGATTTTTTAACGCGGTGATAAGATTCAGAGATCGCGTGTTAGCCAAGGAATACGTCGGCCATTTTTAAATGTCCCGACTCTTGGTTTCTGATGTGTATCCCATATATTCCCATTACTCAAGGAGCTATGAGTCTATGATGAATTGGAATTGCACATTTTATTGGGTTGAATGATCGGCTCATTATATTGTTTATTAGAGTCCTTCATACGCACGGCATCTCGTGTATACTCGATGTCACGTTCAAGAACACCCATGCAGTCCTCCCGCTTATGGGCTAAAAATGGACTTTTGCTGTGGGATTGTCTCTATAGTACCCTCTCCCAATCTTCTTTATTATTAAGTCCCTGTCGTACAGTATTAAATTTAGACATATAGAATTGTTCGCGTTTTTTGCGCTTGGTATTCACATCTCCTCTTGTGTTCATTTTTATGAATTCTAGGACACACCACTTAAGATCTTGGTTGGTGTGTTTGGCCAGTAACCAATGATCTACTAAGGGTGCAGTGCTTTTTTTGGTTCTTATGGCTGACCTATGTTCATTTAATCTGATTCTTATTTCCCTGGATGTTTCCCCTATGTAAAAAAGATTACAGGGACATTGGATAAGGTAAATAAGATTTTTTGACCTACAGTTATGGAAGTCCGCAAATCTGTGGCTCTTACAATTTACTTTTATTTCTGTGCCCTTGATGATATCATTACAATTCCCACATCCACTACATGGGAAGGTTCCTTTAGGAAGAGGGTTCTTATCTATTGTCACTTGTCGTTCCTGATTGATTTCCCTATATGTTTTTACAAGGCTATTTCTGATTGTTTTGTTCCTCCTGTATGCGAACATGGGCTTAGGAAGGATAGTGCCATTTTGTTTGGACACCAGATTCCAGTTTCTATTTATTATGTTCTTTATTTTATTATTGATACTGCTATGATTCGTTACAAAAATAAGTGGTTTTTCTGTTTGAACCTTCTCACTCTTATTGAAAAATTCATCCCTGTTGTAATATTTAGCCCTTTTGTAGGAATGGCGTATTAGTTTCTTTGGATATCCTCTTTCTAAGAATTTCTCAGAGAGGATTTGAGCATGTTTATCATAGTCTGTATTCTTGGTACAGTTCCTTCTCAATCTTAGAAACTGTCCGTAAGGTATATTATTTTTTTGACAGGCCGGGTGATGGCTGTCAAAGTGTAACATAGTGTTCCTGTCCGTTGGTTTTGTAAATAACTCCACCAGAAGTTTGCCTTCACTATGTTTGATTGTTATATCCAGAAAAGCACATTCCTGGTTGCTAATGCTATGCGTGAATCTTAAATTGGCATCTCCTAAGTTGAGCCAGTCTATAAACTCCAATAAGGTTGCTTCTAAACCTGTCCAAATAAAAAAGATGTCATCAATGTAACGTGTCCATTGTGACACGTTTTCAAAGAATGGTGCCAACAAGTTGAAGATGTGCTTGTCTTCAAATCTTGATACGTAGAGACATGCTAGGCTCGGCGCACAGGTGGCCCCCATGCTTGTCCCTTTCGTTTGCTTGAATAAGGTTTTTTCATATAGAAAAATATTATTTTTCAGTATCATTGTTTCACATTCCACTATAAATGTTGAATGTGGATTTAAGTCATGGTCGTCAATTTGCAACATATCGGCCACCATGTCTATAGTGTCGTCCTGCGGAATATTAGTATATAGGGCCTCTATATCTAGGGAGACCAGGAGTTGGGTATCTGAGTTAAATGGGAGACCTTCAATTTTCCCGATCATTGATGTGGTGTCTTTTATATATGCCCTCTGGCTTTTGACTAATGGTTGCAAAAAAATATCAATATATTTGCTTAGAGGTTCCGTTATGGAATTAATGCTTGACACAATGGGTCTCATAGGCGGATCTAGTATATTCTTATGCACTTTTGGCAGGCCATATAGCGCAGGTATGGTAGGGTGTTCATTATGTAGGAAGAGGTATTCGTCTTGGCAGATAACACCATCTTCCTTCGCCCATTGTAGTAGGCTGGTGATCTTGTCCGCCAGTGATTTAAGTTCCTCTTTTGTAGATGGGCGGTAGTGTTCCTTGTTGTTAAGCATGGAATACATACGAGCATTATAATCCTGGGTGTCCATTATAACAATGCTCCCCCCCTTATCTGCTGGCTTTATAATGATTGAAACATCCTCTTCCAGTGATTTAAGTGCATCTCTTTCTTTTTTCGAGAAATTTTGTTCTACCCAGTGCTTTTTATCTAGGAGTTCTCCACACAGTGTTCAAAGACCTCTACATCTTTTTTTACCATACTAATTTGGGGAGTCCATTTTGACCTAGGTTTTAAACCTGATTTGTTCTCATTAGGGACCTTAGGTTTACCCTCAAAGAATGCATTCAAACGAACCTTTCTAAAAAAACTTTGTAGGTCGCGTTCTAGGCTATATCTATCTATCGGGTTTGCAATAGCAAACCCCAAACCCCTCTCTAAGACCCTTTTGTCATCATCCGTGATTAACCGGGATGACAAATTGATAATGGGTGCTTTCCTATTTAATCCCAGTTCTTCTTGCTTCTCGTGTTGTAATGACGTGGTTGGTATTGTTCCTGGGGAATGTATGTTCCCCCTCCCTCTGCCTCTCTGGGCTCCAAAATTCTTTTGACATTCTTCTAAAAAAGGAAGACTCTGTCTTATGTTATTAGTAGTTGGATCCGCATCTTTGTTGCTATTGTCTTGTTGTGCCTCGTTTTCTGATTCGGAACTCGTGTATGAGGTATCAAAAAAACGCACCTTTCTATTTTGGAAGTTTCTATTTGGCTGTGTCCACTGTCTCTTATTGTTGTGGTCTTCCTGTGGTTTCTCATAGAAATCCTTCTGTAGATAAGGATAAACCTTTTCTATGTCATACTGTGCCACATCTTTTCTGAATTTATTGGATTTTTTATTAGTCATGAATTCAAGATACCCTTCTATGTCTGCTTGAATGTCTTCAAGTTTACGCTTTGCATCTTCTAGCGCATCACATTCCTTAAGTTTAGCTTCTAGTTCTTCTATTTCGGCTCTCTCTATAACAAGGACATCTTGTGCGGTCTCAATTATGAGTAGCATCCAGTCCCTGCTACATCTGTTTGCTATTAATGTCCAATTCTCAATAAATTTTTTGACCTTAACAAAGACTCCAGGTTCATTTGTTATCTGCAACCCCTTAGGGATAATACCTTTTTTGCAGTATTCAATCAAAAAGTCAGCATGCAGTTCTGTCTTTATGATTTTCTTTTTAAGGTTCCATAATTCTCTCCATTTTTCATCTTTACTGTTATCTATGATTACAGTTGGAGTTTTCTTAGAGGCACCATGTATTAGTTTGTTAAATTGATCCTCTGAGAATCCATACGTTTTAATGACTTCCATTTTTCTTAACCAGAAAAGAGCTCCCCAGCTAAAAAGCTGTATTAATTCTCACAACACAATGAGGGAGGTACCCTAAATACCAGTGAAGGACCGGGTAAGTAAATATTCAAAAAACACAAGGGGTCCCTAGATGGTGGGGGTATATACCCTACGGCGTAGACTGACCCAACCAGAGGCTCAAGGGGTATCTACGCTGTCAAGGACGAGATTGTATTTCACTTAACATAGTGAAATACAATCTCGTCCTTGACAGCGTAGATACCCCTTGAGCCTCTGGTTGGGGCAGTCTACGCCGTAGGGTATATACCCCCACCATCTAGGGACCCCTTGTGTTTTTTGTATAAATTGGTCACCAGTTTACGTGGAGTCTCAGTTTTTATTATGTAGGAAAGCTCGGGGACGTCCAGCGGTTCCGCCAGGTCCTCGCCCAGCAGTTCTAAAAGGGCGCTGCGCACTCTGTGAAACTGAAAGCGGAGCAGCAGAGAGGTCTGCCCTTTATCCCCCTTCACCTGGTCCCAGGACTTAACAACTTCATCCTGGAATAAGTACCCCGCGCACCAAATGTTAAGCTTGTGCATGGCTTGATTACCTCATTATACTTATCCATAACAACAGGAGAAGGGGCATTCGTCTGAGCAACCTTGGGGGTTCTTCCTTAGGCCACTGCTCTGATACCTTGCACTCAACCCATAAATCACTAGGAAGGACAATGTCAAAGAAAGTTTTCAAATTCTTCAAAGGACGTTAGAAATTTTCACAAACCGTTCAACCTGTGTGTACCAGAGGTCAGGATTTTCTCTCAGTTTTGGAAATTGATTTGTAAATGTGAAAATCTCACCATAACTCCACAGTACATGCACATATTCACCACCATTCACCTTTCTCAATGGGTGAACTTTGACTACTTTGTCAAGTTGGACTCTCTCCCAATCGGGTCCTTCAATATCGTCTTTCCTTTTCTTTCTCTTTTCTTTTTCTTTCTTTCTGAGCCTACCAATCTTTAATCTTTTTTAAACTCCTTCCACCTTTGGATGCTACCAACTAATTCCTTTAGGTATAATTTTAGTGCAGGCTTTTGAATGTCCTTGAGAGTTTCCTCAATTATGAGCATCCTGAAATTCTTTCCTAGATTCTGATTTTTGGACAAATCAACCCCAAACTCTTTGGCTATTCCCTCCAAAACTTCATGAATCTCACACCCATGCCTAGCATCTTTTTTGCACAGAAGAAATAAGAGTTCTTCTTTGTTGTACCCATCTATGAATCCCAACTATGCACGCACACCTGGGTCTGTGGGTGGTAGGTTTACTCAGGCAGTTTTTTTGCTCCAACCTGATGAACAGTGTTATATAGACATGGCTCGGAAGTCGAATGATTGTCTAAAAAGGAATCCCTATAATCACTATCACATCTTTTTTCTTTAATTCTGACCCCTCACAGACTTTCTTCCTCTCTGCTGTCTCTTATTAATGCATCCTTATACCACCCATTTACACTCTCTCTCCATTCATGTTTTTCTGCATCTAATGTCACTTGCATCCAACTTGCATCCAACTGTGGACCTTATTTTTGAGTTTGATATTTCCTCCTTCTCTTTCACATAGGTTCCATACTCCCATGCGTTGAAAGTCTCACACTGTGCAAGTTTAGGTGGTGGTCTCATTACATATAACCCTCATCTCAAATTCTCAATTATTTTCAAATTAAAGGTACCATCGTGGGGAAATTGCAGGGACCCTTTATTTGCAGTGATCTTATTTCATTGTTTGATCCAAATACAAGTGTGTAAACTAACCATGGGTGTCACGTAATGTGTAGGCGTGCACTCTGGTTGGGCCTCTTCACCCTCAAGGACAGATATCCTGACATCATCGCTAAACAAAGCTCTCAAGTTCTTATTAAAAAATGGCACCTTTACTTTGTATATGACACAACACAAAATTGATAAAGGTTCAATTGTAATAACCAACAGTTTTCAGCAAATCACAATGGAATGCAACAATACTAACATCCATCCTCGGTGTGACACCTCTGAACTGATCATTCGCATCATGGCATTCTCTGATGTAACAACTAATCCCACCATGGCAAGCGCACCAACCGACCAATACGCGTAGCACCTTCTGACATAACTTGCAGCACCTCAAAGAAACGCTCGCTCAACAGTGATCCGTTTCCCAATATCAAATTATGTAAAAGCAAAAGTAAAACAGTAAGTCTTGTCTGTACCACTAAAGAAAGTTCAAAACTACCAATCTGTCTTAGGGGAGAATGGGGAATAACACCTTTCTGGCACTATCACAAACATGAGAGTTCTCGACCAGCGGCTAATCACCCTAACTAGTGCTGTTCTAGTCCTCTGCGCAAAAGGATTAACCAAAAACCAATCTCAGTTAATACATATGTTAGAAATGGGATTTCTGGCTATCTGAGACTTGCACCAAAGCGAGGCAGAAACCACCACTCTAGTCAGGATAAGGGAGTTAAACTTCTAAAATTGCCCCCTGCTCACCCCCGTGGTAGACCGCAGGAGCAGTCAGGCTTATCTTAGAGGCAGCGTCTAAAGTATTTGCACATAACCAACAGTAATATATTGTACGCACAACAAAAGGACACCACACCAGTTTAGAAAAATATCAGATTTTTATATACTTTAGACAAGACCAATTACGATAAAAAATCCACAATACTTATACTTCCAAATCTTCACTTATCAAAATATGCTTCTAAAAATAGTTCCTTAATGTCGATAGCTCTGTCCGGGGCTATCACGGCGTCGTGAACAACAAATCCAAAAACAGTTCTGACTGACCGCTGGGTCGCAGACCAACTACGGTGTCGGGAAGCCCCGCAAACAGTACCTTTCAGAGATGGGGCCCTAAAGTCACTCGTGTTGCAGGTCGAGCTCCAGGCGTCAGGTGCTGCGGTGTGATGCGCAGCGGTGCGGCGTGGTGGCCACAGGCTGGGGTGCGATCAGCTGCTCGGTGGCGCCGTCAGATGGCGTCGTCGGTGAGACCAGTGTCGAGGTGCGAGATGGAGGTGGTGCTCGTCATGGTGCTAGCAGGTCACAGTGCAAGCAGCAGCGTTGTCGTTGCTGAAGCGCTGTCGTCGGCTGAAGAGCAGGAGTCAATGGCACAGGCATCGGTAGGCCAAGGCTGCAATGTGGGATGAGGGCTGTGCATCATGTAACTCAAGAGAGGTGCCCCCGAACCACGGTTCACACAGCGGCGTCGATTTCGGTGGGAAGGCCACAGCGCCGTCGTGTAGCGAGGCAATGCAAAGTGCGGTGCCTACCAGTCGCGGTGCGAGCAGCGGCTTGGTGATGGCGTCAGCCGGCATCGTCGGTGAGACCAGGGTCACGGTGCGGCGTGTCGGCAGTGCCCTCTGCGAGCCCAAGCTTCAGCGTGAAGCAAGGGGGTGCCGAGTGCGGTGCCCACAGGTCGCGGTGCTTGCAGCGGCTCAGTGATGGCATCAGCAGGCATCGTCGGCGAGACCAGGGTCGCAGTGCGGGTGTTGCCCTCTGCGGTGCTTTGAGGACACGGTTCGGCAGGGTCGTCATAGAAGTCGTCGAGGGATGTTCTTCGGGTTGCAGCACAAAACACACCGTCCCCAGTGCTGTGGTTTGATGAATCTGAAGTCTTTGCTGTTCCTGAGACTTCGTGAACAAGGGGCAAGCTCTACTGCATGCCCTTGGAGAGTCTCACCAATTCTGTTGCAGAAAGTCCAGTCCAGGCCTTTCACTGCCCGAGACAGAAGCAGCCATTGCAGGTCAGCCCAGCAAAGCACCCAGCAAAGCAGTTGTTCCTTTCGCAGCTTCTCCGGCGCTTCTTCTTGGCAGTCTTCTTGTTCCCTAAGAGTTCTAAAATTCAAGGGTCTGGGACTCAGCCTTTGTATCTAAAAACCCTTTGATCTTTCAGGCAGAGGGTGTCTGTGTCTGGCCAGAACCAGTTGGACCGTCTCTGGCATGAATTCCTGGCAGGATGTGGAGACGGCTTTGTCGGAGGCAGACCAGGCTCTTTGAGGTGCAAGGAGATTCCCTCCCTCTTCCCCCATCGCAACCCAGGTCCGTTTAGCCCTTTCCTGACCTGCCTAGACTATCAGGAGCCAACCCGCTCCCCAGCCATCTGTCATCCCAAAAACCAGACAGGCAATCCACATTCCAGCAGAGGCACACGGGATGACCGAGCAAAATAATACCCACTTTCTAAAAGTGGCCTTTATGAACTGAGAAATGAAAAGGACACCCTTGCTAAAGGCTGCGTCTTTAAATGCTGAGTTCAGGCATACCAAACTTCATTCACTTATACCTTTTTTGGGCTACGTACGTGGGTGGCACAATCCGTGCTGCAGACCCACAAGTAGCGGTGGACTCACAAGCCCCAGTACCCGCAGTGCCCGTTACTGGGGGCTGACAAGTAAGTCGCACATCCAATCATATCACAATTTACCACAGGAGCAGCACCGCTTTACCACTGATCAGCAGTGCGAAAAGCACGCAGAAACGTTATACCAGCAAAAACCGGGACGGCAGAAAGCAAAAAACTCAGGGGAAAAACACGCCAAAATATGCCAAGTCTAACACACGTCCCCTCCAGCTGAAAGTAGGGGGAACTACCCACACTCCTGGGAGTTTTCCTCACTAAGGCGGAAGAACCAGGACAGGCCATCTGCATTGGCGTGTTCTGTCCCAGGACGGTGTTCCACCGTGAAGTCCATTCCATGTAGGGAGATGGACCACCTCAGCAGTTTCGGATTCTCCCCCCTCATCTGCATTACCTACCTGAGGGGCCTGTGGTCGGTCTGAACCTGGAAGTGAGTTCCAAACAGTTAGGGCCTCAGCTTCTTCAGCGCCCAAGCCACTGCGAAAGCTTCTCTTTCTATGGCACTCCATCTTTTCTCCCTGGGGAGTAGTCTCCTGCTGAGGAAAACTACCGAATGGTCTAGGCTCTCTTCGTTCAGTAGTGAGAGCACCGCTCCCACCCCATGCTCTGACGCGTCGGTCTGCACGACAAATTCTTTGGCAAAGTCAGGGGCCTTTAGCATGGGTGCCGTGCATATGGTGGCCTTCAGGCTATCAAATGCCCTCCGGCCGGATTCAGTTCAGATCACCTTTTTCGGCTGCTTCTTGGAAGTTAGCTCAGTTAAGGGGGCCACAATGGTGCCATATCCCTTAACAAACCTCCGGTAGTATCCGATGAGTTCTAAGAAGGCCCTCACCTCAGTCTGGGTCATGGGCGGCTCCCAAACCAGAATGGTGTCGATCTTGGGCTGTAGGGGTGCCACCTGGCCGCTCCCTACCTGGTGTCCCAGGTACACCACCGACCCCTGCCCAATTTGGGACTTACTGGCCTTAATCGTGAGGCCTGCCGTCTGCAGCGCCCTCAACACTTCCCCGAGGTGTTGCAGGTGTTCGTCCCAACTGGAACTGAACACCGCAATGTCGTCCAGGTATGCGGCACTGAATTCCTCCAGCCCGGCCAACACCTGGTTGACCAACCTCTGAAACGTGGCAGGGGCATTCTTCAAGCCGAAGGGCATCACATGGAACTGGCAATGCCCATCCGGGTCGAGAATGCGTATCTTTCTTTGGCCCCCTCGGTTAGGGCGATCTGCCAGTACCCTGACATTAAATCGAATGTACTCAGGAATCTGGCTACTCCCAACCGGTCGATGAGCTCATCGGCTCGGGGGATGGGGTGGGCGTCAGTCCACGTGACGGCATTGAGCCCCGATAGTCCATGCAGAGCCGCAGTTCCCTTGCGGCACCGGGCGCTATTGCCTTCAGACCAAGACCATGGGTCTGGCCCAGGGGCTGCTGGAAGGCTAAACCACCCCCAACGCCAACACCTTCGAGACCTCTTCTTTGATGCTGGCCTTGACCCGGTCTGCCAACTGGTAAATCTTATGTTTTACCGGGGGGCTGCCACCGGTATCCACGTCATGGGTACACCAGTGAGTAACACTGGGGGTCAAGGAGAACAGGGGGGAAAACTGCTCCAACAACTGGCGACATTCGCTCTGTTGCTCCGCGGTCAGGGTGGGGGAGAGGGTCACATGTCCACCGATCCATCCCCCTCTTGGGCGGACAGGAGGTCCAGGAGAGTCTCACTCTCCCCTTCCTCCCTGTCGTCTGTCGCCAAGAGCATTCTCACTTCGGACCTCTCGAAGTGGGGTTTGAGGATGTTCACATGGAGGACCCTGAACAGGTTCCGAGGGGCCTGCAAATCCACCAGGTAGGTGACCTCACTTTTGTGCTCCACCACCTCGAAGGGCCCTGCCCACATGTCCTGCAAGGCACAAGGTTCCAGAGGGGCCATAAGCCAAACTTTCTATCCAGGTTGAAACTCTACCAGAGGAGCATTCTGGTCATGCCACTTCCTCATTTCTTCCTGGCTGGCCTTGAGGTTCGCCTGAGCGAGTTTCCTAAAGTGGTCCATTTGGTTGCGGAAGGCCAGCATGTAGCTGAATACATCCTGGGGTGTCTTCTTGGGAGCTGCCTCCTAGCCCTCCTTCACCAAGCTGAGCGGTCCTCGCACGGGGTGAGTGTACAAATGCTCGAAGGGGCTGAACCCAAGAGACTTCTGGGGTACCTCCCTGTACGCAAAGAGCAGGCATGGCAAGAGGACGTCCCACTTACTCCTCATGGGTTCAGTGAGACCCTTGATCATGCCCCTTAAGGTCCGGTTGAACCTTTCCACCAGACCGTTACCTTGGGGGTGGGAACTTGTACGTAACACCACACTCCTTCCACAGGAATGTCATATACTTTGATATGAAGTTGGTTCCCCTGTCGGAAACCACCTCTCTGGGGAACCCCACATGGGAAAAGATCCCCATTAACGCCCGGCCCACCATTGGTGCTATTGTTGTCCTGAGAGTGATTGCCTCCGGGTACCGGGTGGCATGGTCCACGAAAACTAGGATGTACCTGTTGCCCATGGCTGTCTTGGGATCCAGGTGCCCCACAATGTCCATCCCTACCCTTTCAAAGGGTGTCCCCACCACGGGGAACAGTTGGAGAGGCGCTTTGACCTTCCTCCCACTTTTGCCACTCGCCTGGCAAGTTTGGCAAGACCGACAATGCACATGCGACTGCCTTTGCATTTGAGGCCAGAAAAAGTGGGTGACAAGTCGGTCAAAGGTCTTGTCCTTCCCCAAATGTCCTGCCAAAGGCACATCGTGAGCCAGACTCAGTAGGGAGGTTCGGAAGGGCTGGGGTACCACCAGCGCACGGGCTGATCCAGGTTCCGCGACCTTAGGCACACTGTACAGATCATTCTCTCAATAAATCCAATGTGATCTGGACTGATCACCAGTCACCTAGGCCGCGGCCTGCCACCGCAGACCCTCCAGAGAAGGGCACTCTTTCTGCTCCTGGCAGAACTCCTCCCTGATGGGACCCCCTTCTTGCTGCCAATGGGTCAGCTCAGAGATATTCCTCAGTTCTGCTACCTGCTCCCCCGTAGGCACCAGAGTGTCCCCCTCGAGGTCCGCCTCCTCCCGGGCCGTGGGAGTCTCAGGGGCCGGTTTCACGTGTTCCTTGCCCCTTCTCTTGGCAGGGACCTGGGCCAATGTTTCAGACTCCGGGTCCCTCTGCTCACCCTCTCGGGCTGGTTTTGACCGAGTGAATACGCATGCCCACTCTGGCAACCCCAACATCTCCAAGTGGGACCTGAGCTCAACATCCTTTCATAAGGACTGCTCCAGGTCGTTACCGAGTCGACAATCGACAGGCATGGAAGGGCTCACAACCACCCTCAAGGGACCTGAGATCCCCCCACTCGATGGGAACCTGTGCCACTAGACACTGGCGCTCTGAATTGTCAACTGTGATAACCTGGTGGAATGCCCCTGGGACTACCGGCGTCTCAGGGACCAGGAGACACCGAACTGAGGTCACACTGGCCCCTGTATTCCAGAGTGCCTCTACCCTTTTCTCGTTGATGGTCACCCAGGTGCTGTATTTCTTTGTGTTAGGGGGCACCTGGGTTCCTGGGACCATCTCACTGTCCCCTAGTGAGACGAGGGTCATTTCTGCGGGATCCCCAGCCTACTGTGGGTATTCATCCTCCTTCCCAAGCGCTACGCTAGCCAAAACTTTGGACTGCCCACCGGTGGGTGGCTGCGCCACCTTCGAGCACGGGGGTCCCCCTTCATGTGCCCCACCTGGTCACATGCGAAACATCTGCAGGGGACGGTCTCAGCTGGCTTTACGGTTGAGACCACTTGCTTCTTGTCTCCAGAGGGATGGAAACCTTTACCCAGGGTGTTATTTCGGGGCCCTTTAGAGAACTCCTGATTTTTACCCTTTGTCCCCACCACCTTTCTGATGGGGACCCTGCCCACCTTTGGCTGAGTCTATCCCAAACGCTTTATTGTGGACCCTGGTACTCACCCAGCGGTCCGCCTCAATAGCAAGCTTCCTGGGGTCAGTCAGCTTACTATCAACTAGGTGGTGGCGCAGATCTTGACAGGTGCTCCCATGCAATCAAATTGGAGATTGCCCCTGATAATCTGTCACATTAATGCCTTTTACCCAGCCATCCAACGATCTGCAAAACACATCCACACACTCCAGTCATGTGCTGGCATCGGACTTCTTACTGGACCTAAACTGGTCCCTGTACTTTTCAGGAGTAAGACCATACTTAGTGAGGAGGGTGTCCTTCATGTCCGGATAGGTGAGGTGATACCCCTTACCCAAAGCTATTAAAGTGTCCCTCGCTTCTTCAGGGAAGAGAGGCCACAATCCTGCTACCCATAATTTTTCCTCAGGGACCACATTCATGTGGATTGCTGCTTCGTACCCCTGAAAACACCTTTGTATGTCATCTCCCTTCTTGAATTCCTTACCCAAATTCTTAGGGATGTGCACAATTCTGTCTGCCTGTCTTGACGAGTTGCTGTCACCATCTATGCTGGTTCTTTTCTCTTGGTCCAGTTCCTTCATCCTAGCTTCATGTTCCAATACCATTCTCATCTCCTCCATGGCAAATCTAATCTTTTCTAGTCACTGCTGCCTGGTCGGACGGGTTCCCACCTCCCAAAAGCACATCAATCCTAGAACTAGACTCCCCCACCTCTCCACTTAGGTCACCAGATTGCCTGCTTGCGTCTCTGGCTGCTACCCTGGCCCTCAGCGCCTTTTGTAGCTTTTCCTTCCTAGTGAGGCCTCTGACTTGGACTTTGAGGGTTTTGTACACAGACTTCAATTCTCTCACTGTGTAGAGTTCCAACCTATCCTCCTCAAGGTAATGTCCATGGATGCAATGGATGATGCTATTGATCCCAGCATGATGAAGCAGAAAGTTCACCTGACAAGATCACAAAAAATCGGCCAAAAAGAAAACAGGTTAGTATGTGGCGCGTAATGGTCTGCATTATGGCCGTAGTGCACACCAATCACTACGTCAAGTGCAAACGCAAGTCGGATCCTCACCGCTGACAACCAATGTTAGAAATAGGATTTCTGGCTAGCTGAGACTTGCGCCAAAGCAAGGCGGAAACCACTAATCTAGTCAGGATAAGGGAGTTACACTTCTAAAAGAACCCCTGCTCACCCTTGTGGTAGCCTGGCACGAGCAGTCAGGCTTATCTTAGAGGCCATGTGTAAAGCATTTGCACTTAACCAACAGTAAGACATTGTACACCGTACAAAAGGACACCACACCAGTTTAGAAAAACATCCCATTTTTATATACTTTAGACAAGACCAAATACGATAACAAATCCACAATACTTATACTTCCAAATCTTCACTTATCAAAGTATGCTTCTAAAAACAGTTCCTTAATGTCGATAGCTCCATCCAGGGCTATCACGGCGTCGGGAACAACAAATCCAAAAACAGTTCTGACTGACCGCGGGGTCGCTGACCAACTACGGTGTCCGCAAGACCCGCAAACAGTACCTTTCTGAGATGCAGGGCGATGGGGCCCTTGAATTCACTTGCGTTGCAGGTCGAGCTCCTTTCTGATGGGATCCGGAGCGCTGGCGCCAACAGGCGTGGCCTGCGGTGCGGCCTGCGGTGCCCCCAGGTCGCGGTGTGAGCAGCGGCTCGGTGGCAGCATCAGATGGCGGCGGCGGTGAGACCAGGGTCAAGGTGTGAGATGGAGGTGGTGCTCGTCGTGGTGCTAGCAGGTCACGGTGCAAGCAGCGACGTTGTCGTTGCTGAAGTGCTGTCGTTGACTGACGAGCGGGAGTCGATGGCACTGGCGTCAGCAGGCCAAGGCTACGGTGTGGGATGAGGGCAGTGCATCGTGTAACTCAAGAACGGTGCCCCCGAACCACGGTGCAGGCAGCGGCGTTGATTTCGGCGGGAAGTGGCAGCATCAGGAAGGCCACGCTGTCGTCGTGTAGCGAGGCGGTGCAAACTGCGGTGCAAACTGCGGTGCCCATCGGTCGCGGTGTGAGCAGCGGCACGGTAATGGCATCAGCCGGCGGCGTCGGTGAGACCAGGATCACAGTGCGGTGTGTCGGCGGTGCCCTCTGCAGTACCTAAGCAAGGCGTTAAGCAAGGCGGTGCGGAGTGCGGTGCCCACAGGTCGTGGTGCCCACAGGTCACGTGCGAGCAGCGGCTCGGTGATGGCATCAGCAGGCATAGTTGGTGAGACCAGGGTCGTGGTGCGGTGTTGCGGCGGTGCCCTCTGCGGTGTCTTCAGGACACGGGTTCGGCAGGGTCATCGTAGACGTCGTCGAGGGGCGTTCTTTGGGTTGCAGCACAAAACACACAGTCCCCAGTGCTGCAGGTTGAAGAACCTGAAGTCTTTGCTGTTCCTGAGACTTCATGAACAGGGGCAAGCTCTACCTCAAGCCCTTGGAGAGTCTCACCAATTCTGTTGCAGAAAGTCCAGTCTAGGCCTTTCACTGCCCAAGACAGAAGCAGCCACTGCAGGTCAGCCCAGCAAAGCACCCAGCAAAGCAGTCGTTCCTTTTGCAGCTTCTCCGGCGCTTCTTCTTGGCAGTCTTCTTGTTCCAGATGAGTTCTAAAATTCAGGGGCCCGGGAACCAGCATTTGTATCTAAAAATCCTTTGATCTTTCAGGCAGAGGGTGTCTGTGTGCGGACAGAACCAGATCGATCCGTCTCTGGCATGAATTCCTGGCAGGAGGTGGAGACGACTTTGTTGGAGGCAGACCAGGCTCTTTGAGGTGCATGGACATTCCCTCCCTCTTCCCCCATCGTAACCCAGGTCTGTTTAGCTCTTTCCTGACCTACCTGGACTATCAGGAGCCACCTCGCTCCCAAGCCATCTGTCATCCCAAAAACCAGTCAGGCAATCCTCATTCAAGCAGAGGCACACAGGATGACAGACAAAATAATACCCACTTTCTAAAAGTGGCCTTTATGAACTCAGAATGAAGAGGGCACCCTTGCTAAAGGCTGCGTCTTTATACGTTGAGTTCAGCCATACCACACTTCATTCACTTATACCTTTTTCGGGCTACGTACGTGGGTGGCTGAATCTGTGCTGCAGGCCCACGAGGAGCCGTGGAACTCACAAGCCCCGACACCCGCAGTGCCCGTTACTGGGGGCTGACAAGTAAGTTGCACGTCCAATCATAACACAATTTACCACAGGTGCACCAGTGCTTTACCACTGATCAGCATTGCGAAAAGCCCGCAGAAATGTTATACCAGCAAAAACAGAGTCAAAACCAGGAGGGCAGGAAGCAAAAAATTCGGAGGAAACACGCCAAAAGATGCAAAGTCAAACAACATATCACACTAGAAGTTTAAGAAGTCTCTATCTTTAGTGCGGCCAATAGCGCCTAACAGTCCAACACCACAAGCCTTAACAGACAAGTTACAGCATAATACAACTCAATATCCATCCCTGGATCTTAGAGTGCGATAACCAAATTCTTCTCTACATCAATATGCATGAAACGGCATTTCAGATATCAACTTCAGCAGACAGTTCTCCTGCACCAAAATGGACACCAAACCACAAAACACACTACCTCATAAAAACTGAAAACATGCAATACTCAGCAACACACAATCAAAGACACATAATTCTACTTGTTCTCACACTCCTAGGACACCACAACTGCTTCAGCAATGCCGGAACACCACCAACTCTCCATTCTGTACCATGAAACCATGGGTAAACGGACTGGGCAGATTCTGACTCACTTTGGGGCAGATTCTAACTCTTTAAGTCTCAACCGGGACCATCCTCTTCTACCAGAATTTTGTTGCAGCGCAGATTTCCACAGTGCAGACCGCTGAATCACACTCACATACAAGCTTCACTGGAGTGCATGGACCTATAGTCCGGGATTGAGGTTCAACATCAACAGTAGATCAATGACCTTGAAGAACATAAGGCCAGTAAAGTTAACAGAAAGTAGCAGATTTGCAAACCATGAAAGTGTAATAAGCAGATTAGAAAACATACAAATTAAAATCATTCAAATTTGTCATAAATGAACAATTATGGTATTGGAGCATTGTTCAATATAATTCATAGTGATTCAATAATAGCAAATATTCAAACAACTACTTAAAGTTGTCATAATCAAATTGAGCAAGTTTCAGTTTCCTCTGAATGGAAATTCACTAACATGTTAAACTAAAGCAAAATCAGGATATTCATGAAAGAGTCAAACAGAAGGTGTCAGCAAATAAAGCCTCCAAATGTCAAAATCAAATTAAGATTCAGTGAGGCAAATGAGAATGGATTTGCTCAGGAGTCTAACTCGTTGAGCAGGAGCAGAATAAGGCTTAAATCTCAAGAGAGTGAATAGGGGCATCTGACTCTAACTAGCTCAGCAATGCACAATTAAATCGTGCAGTTCTCAACAAGAAGCAACACTCCCCACGGTTTCCAGGGAGTAGAAACCAATCAGGATCCAACATTTCATGATATCGTAGCCATCCCAGCCATCACACAATGGACGTTTTCTGTTGTGCAGCTTTCAAGAGACACCGCAGAGTAGAAGGATATATCGCAGTCAGCCTGTCCTCATCACAGGGGACAGGAATTCATTATTCAGCTTTTGGTGAAACACACACACAAATATAATTCTCACAGAAACCAAAATATTTTGTAACAATCTACTTAATATGAACTACTGTGGCTTGGCTCCTGAAAGGAGAGAAAGACACAGCAGCTGAAAGTACATTTTCCTGTTAGCATGAGTCATTTAAACTGAGGCCTACAATAACTATGGCTAACCTAATGTGAAAAATCACAATTTACATAAGTGTATATGATGTGCAGATTAGTACATATGTTATCCAAAATGAAAAATTGTGACAGAGCATCACTACAGACATGGTGGTCTGATGACCCTAGTAGGCCACCATCCCTGTGACGGCCACCATTCGGAGCGCCTCACTAATATTTAGGAAGTAGGCTGGATTGCAACCCATTTCAAATCGAAATTTAGCAAACTGACCTATTAGTACATATTCAAATTCTATACTGATTGCAAAAATATTGGTTGCATTAATTAGTACATTGGGCCCTATTTGCTTTCTGGTCAGTCATTATGTAGGGCTGGGCTTTCTGTATATTTAAGACAAGGGTCAATCAAAGAGCTAGGTACATTTCAGCCAAATGTCAAATAAGGTGTTGTGTACTTTTTAACAACATGACAATCAGAGCTGTGTACATTTTAGCCATTGGTCAAGTAACAAGCTATGTGCCTTCTAGTGTTGAATCATGTAGGAAAATGGGTACTTTCAGTTACCACTCAGTCAGGAAACCTTGAACCTTGATGGAAGTAGAAAGTTGAATACGGTTTTTCATCAGTGTATCACTTGGGTGCTTTGTGTTTTTTATTCCATAATCCTTAAGGCATTTTTGTAAATTCGGCTTCAAATTCCGGTTTCTTTGTACTTTGATTGGCTGACCATCACAGAAACATTTCTTTTGCAGCTGCCAATACCAACATTGTGCACTGAGCATCGTGTTGTGAAAAATCAAAACAAATAGAGAATACGGGGGCAGGGTGATGCTACTGTGACCCCTAGGCCTATGTCGAGGGTCCCAGTGGTATAGACTGGCAATAAAATAAATATTTTAAAAACTAGTTTTTACAGTGGGATTTGTGAATCTTAAACCCTCCCTGGCTTCTGTGGACATTCTTGGGGTTTCAGGAATATTGTATTCTTCAGAGAATTTGTGAATCCTTAAACAAAGTTTAAAAAAATATATATTTGGTGCACTACAGCTGTCAAGGCCGGACTGGGAACTGAAAGCAGCCATGGCAAATTTTGCCAGACCAGCCCCCATCCGGCGCTTAGCGCGGCAGCGCAGCGAGTGAGTCCCACTGCTACTAGGGCGGTTTGGGGGGGTTCTCCCCCAAGAAATTTTTGGAAAAAGACAGGCCAAAATTGTGAATTTTACAGCACATTTTTCATTACATATTCAATTTTATCAACTTTCAAAGCACAGTAAATAGTAGATGATGACCTTAAAGAGCACCAGGTTACCCACCCAGTCATATGTACCAATAGACATTCTTTCAGAGAGCACCAAAAATAGACAAGTAGTGAATCAATGAGAACTAAGTAAAAGTGAGACCACCCCCCACATGGTTTGTAGCGAGTAAGCGCAGTGAGCAACCACTACTAGGGGGAGTTTGGGGGGGGGGGATTGTCCCTCCAAGAAAAGTTTGGAGACAAAAAGGCCAAAACAAAGCATTTTTCAACACATTTTCTCTCCTAAATCGCACTGATGACATCACCATATCTGCAACGAATGAGGAAATTCCAATAATTGATCACGTCATCCATGTACAACTGAGCCAGTTCATAGGTATAATGGATGATTCCATCACAATGTCCTCGAGCCAGAGAATAATTAAAGACATCATCTTTGTGCCATGTTCTCTCCTGGGCTGGGTGCTTGTGGTCGCTGCAGGGGTGCAGTGCTGCCAGAAGACCACATGCCATGACAATAGGCGATACTCTTGTTTCCCAGACATTACCTTGCATTCTGGGACATGTAGTTTTGTTTTTCCAGTTATGGGCCAGGGTCTATAAGTGCTGAGGCTAAAAGGTCGCGCTGGGGTGAAAGCATCACACGCTGGTCAGAAGGCATTTTACAGTCTGTTTTTCAAAGCGAATCACAATTTCATTAACCAGTGGTGAGAAAAATGAAGACAATAAATATTTTTGACCCAGTGTTTTGGCCTCCTCATTAGCTACCACTCACTACACCTAGTCTCTGCATGTGTGCCCTCATACTTGGGTCTACAGGGTACTGCTGACATGATGCCAGTTACCAAGTTGCTTTTCCTGATGCCACCAACTTTCTTTCCCATCCCCCTCCAGCAGCGTTGTGCCCTGAACCAGCCGGCATCCCATGGTGGTACACACATCAGACTGTCCTTGCATGTGTGAGCGCCCCTTAACATGTGGGTACACCTCTTGCAGCACCCACTTCAAGCATTTTCGGTTACAATATTTGCTGGCATGGCAGTGTGTGCGCACAAACCCAATGCCACCTTCTCTTCATCGTAGGGCATGTAGCATGCAGGGTGCCTAGCATGTTAAACCACTGAGACGACATAACCCCCAGCACCTAATCTGCACAGACTACATACAAGTCAATCATGGCCAGAAAGCTATCCTTGCTAAACATACGAAAGAAAACAGCTTTCCACACACAGATGTGGGAGGACACAATACAAGCGTCATCTGTGGTCTGAATTCTCATTATAAATGCTTCACTTTAAAATACCATAACAGAACACCAATATAAAAAATAAATACAGGACTGCAATTACCAAAATGGACACTGTCCTGCAGAAGTCCTATATACAACAATGCCCACTGTACATGCAGTTTTGATTTTCATTCTATAAATGCAGGAATTCAAGTTCCAGAAAGCAATATCCCATGAGAAGGTATGATATCAAAAACTCGTGTAATTTTGAGTTTCATTCTGGTTCTGTAAGTACCTGAGTGAAATCTATCAAATACAGATATGCTACAAAAATACAAACTGTACATGTTGCTTTGATTTTCATTTTATAAATGCAGGAGTACAAGTACCAGAATGCAATATTCCTCCTACGTGTATTATATAGTACACACCGAGTACATGTTCTGCTGGTTTTCATTTTACAAATGCATCCTAGGTCAATTATAGCATAAAACACACTGTACATGTACATTTAATTTTACAAACGCAGGACTCCAAGAACCAGAATGCAATATTCAATGTATATGCATGATATAAAACAATGCACACTGTTATTTTGATTTTCTTTTTACAAATGCAGGTCTGCAGCTACCAGAATGCAATATCGAATAGATAAGAAGAACACAAGCTGCTTGTGTAGTTTAGATTTTCCTCCTATGAATGTAGGCTACACGTATCAGCACACAAACTGCGAAACAGGGCAAGATAAGTTGTTGTAAAAACAACTGAGGTGGTAAATTGCAAATCTCTAGTCACACACTGACCTGCTAAAAAAGGAGGGATGCTATCTCACTCACTTAGCATTCCCTCATACCCCAGGACACTAGCCAAGTGCCTAGGAGGCATCATGTGGTTCTTGGTAGCACTATAGATACTCATCACACAGACCTAGCTGCAGATAGTGGTGTGACACAATCCCCCTCCCCCAGCAAAACGAGCTGAGGGGCCACTGAAACTCTCATACCTCACACACATTCTCAGTATGGAGGCTGAACTGGGGGCACTTAAAAATGGAACTACACCACTGCAAGGGCCTGCGCTGGGCCCCTAGCTGCAGAGAGACATAAAGGCGTCATGCCAGCGCTATGCAAATCGAATGATTGTCTAAAAAGGAATCCCTATAATCACTATCACATCTTTTTTCTTTAATTCTGACCCCTCACAGACTTTCTTCCTCTCTGCTGTCTCTTATTAATGCATCCTTATACCACCCATTTACACTCTCTCTCCATTCATGTTTTTCTGCATCTAATGTCACTTGCATCCAACTTGCATCCAACTGTGGACCTTATTTTTGAGTTTGATATTTCCTCCTTCTCTTTCACATAGGTTCCATACTCCCATGCGTTGAAAGTCTCACACTGTGCAAGTTTAGGTGGTGGTCTCATTACATATAACCCTCATCTCAAATTCTCAATTATTTTCAAATTAAAGGTACCATCGTGGGGAAATTGCAGGGACCCTTTATTTGCAGTGATCTTATTTCATTGTTTGATCCAAATACAAGTGTGTAAACTAACCATGGGTGTCACGTAATGTGTAGGCGTGCACTCTGGTTGGGCCTCTTCACCCTCAAGGACAGATATCCTGACATCATCGCTAAACAAAGCTCTCAAGTTCTTATTAAAAAATGGCACCTTTACTTTGTATATGACACAACACAAAATTGATAAAGGTTCAATTGTAATAACCAACAGTTTTCAGCAAATCACAATGGAATGCAACAATACTAACATCCATCCTCGGTGTGACACCTCTGAACTGATCATTCGCATCATGGCATTCTCTGATGTAACAACTAATCCCACCATGGCAAGCGCACCAACCGACCAATACGCGTAGCACCTTCTGACATAACTTGCAGCACCTCAAAGAAACGCTCGCTCAACAGTGATCCGTTTCCCAATATCAAATTATGTAAAAGCAAAAGTAAAACAGTAAGTCTTGTCTGTACCACTAAAGAAAGTTCAAAACTACCAATCTGTCTTAGGGGAGAATGGGGAATAACACCTTTCTGGCACTATCACAAACATGAGAGTTCTCGACCAGCGGCTAATCACTCTAACTAGTGCTGTTCTAGTCCTCTGCGCAAAAGGATTAACCAAAAACCAATCTCAGTTAATACATATGTTAGAAATGGGATTTCTGGCTATCTGAGACTTGCACCAAAGCGAGGCAGAAACCACCACTCTAGTCAGGATAAGGGAGTTAAACTTCTAAAATTGCCCCCTGCTCACCCCCGTGGTAGACCGCAGGAGCAGTCAGGCTTATCTTAGAGGCAGCGTCTAAAGTATTTGCACATAACCAACAGTAATATATTGTACGCACAACAAAAGGACACCACACCAGTTTAGAAAAATATCAGATTTTTATATACTTTAGACAAGACCAATTACGATAAAAAATCCACAATACTTATACTTCCAAATCTTCACTTATCAAAATATGCTTCTAAAAATAGCATATAATAGCTCTGTCCGGGGCTATCACGGCGTCGTGAACAACAAATCCAAAAACAGTTCTGACTGACCGCGGGGTCGCAGACCAACTACGGTGTCAGGAAGCCCCGCAAACAGTACCTTTCAGAGATGGGGCCCTTAAAGTCACTCGTGTTGCAGGTCGAGCTCCAGGCGTCAGGTGCTGCGGTGTGACGCGCAGCGGTGCGGCGTGGTGACCACAGGCTGGGGTGCGATCAGCTGCTCGGTGGCGCCGTCAGATGGCGTCGTCGGTGAGACCAGTGTCGAGGTGCGAGATGGAGGTGGTGCTCGTCATGGTGCTAGCAGGTCACAGTGCAAGCAGCAGCGTTGTCGTTGCTGAAGCGCTGTCGTCGGCTGAAGAGCAGGAGTCAATGGCACAGGCATCGGTAGGCCAAGGCTGCAATGTGGGATCAGGGCTGTGCATCATGTAACTCAAGAGAGGTGCCCCCGAACCACGGTTCACACAGCGGCGTCGATTTCGGTGGGAAGGCCACAGCGCCGTCGTGTAGCGAGGCAATGCAAAGTGCGGTGCCTACCAGTCGCGGTGCGAGCAGCGGCTTGGTGATGGCGTCAGCCGGCATCGTCGGTGAGACCAGGGTCACGGTGCGGCGTGTCGGCAGTGCCCTCTGCGAGCCCAAGCTTCAGCGTGAAGCAAGGGGGTGCCGAGTGCGGTGCCCACAGGTCGCGGTGCTTGCAGCGGCTCAGTGATGGTATCAGCAGGCATCGTCGGCGAGACCAGGGTCGCAGTGCGGGTGTTGCCCTCTGCGGTGCTTTGAGGACACGGTTCGGCAGGGTCGTCATAGAAGTCGTCGAGGGATGTTCTTCGGGTTGCAGCACAAAACACACCGTCCCCAGTGCTGTGGTTTGATGAATCTGAAGTCTTTGCTGTTCCTGAGACTTCGTGAACAAGGGGCAAGCTCTACTGCATGCCCTTGGAGAGTCTCACCAATTCTGTTGCAGAAAGTCCAGTCCAGGCCTTTCACTGCCCGAGACAGAAGCAGCCATTGCAGGTCAGCCCAGCAAAGCACCCAGCAAAGCAGTTGTTCCTTTCGCAGCTTCTCCGGCGCTTCTTCTTGGCAGTCTTCTTGTTCCCTAAGAGTTCTAAAATTCAAGGGTCTGGGACTCAGCCTTTGTATCTAAAAACCCTTTGATCTTTCAGGCAGAGGGTGTCTGTGTCTGGCCAGAACCAGTTGGACCGTCTCTGGCATGAATTCCTGGCAGGATGTGGAGACGGCTTTGTCGGAGGCAGACCAGGCTCTTTGAGGTGCAAGGAGATTCCCTCCCTCTTCCCCCATCGCAACCCAGGTCCGTTTAGCCCTTTCCTGACCTGCCTAGACTATCAGGAGCCAACCCGCTCCCCAGCCATCTGTCATCCCAAAAACCAGACAGGCAATCCACATTCCAGCAGAGGCACACGGGATGACCGAGCAAAATAATACCCACTTTCTAAAAGTGGCCTTTATGAACTGAGAAATGAAAAGGACACCCTTGCTAAAGGCTGCGTCTTTAAACGCTGAGTTCAGGCATACCAAACTTCATCCACTTATACCTTTTTTGGGCTACGTACGTGGGTGGCACAATCCGTGCTGCAGACCCACAAGTAGCGGTGGACTCACAAGCCCCAGTACCCGCAGTGCCCGTTACTGGGGGCTGACAAGTAAGTCGCACATCCAATCATATCACAATTTACCACAGGAGCAGCACCGCTTTACCACTGATCAGCAGTGCGAAAAGCACGCAGAAACGTTATACCAGCAAAAACCGGGACAGCAGAAAGCAAAAAACTCAGGGGAAAAACACGCCAAAATATGCCAAGTCTAACACACGTCCCCTCCAGCTGAAAGTAGGGGGAACTACCCACACTCCTGGGAGTTTTCCTCACTAAGGCGGAAGAACCAGGACAGGCCATCTGCATTGGCGTGTTCTGTCCCAGGACGGTGTTCCACCGTGAAGTCCATTCCATGTAGGGAGATGGACCACCTCAGCAGTTTCGGATTCTCCCCCCTCATCTGCATTACCTACCTGAGGGGCCTGTGGTCGGTCTGAACCTGGAAGTGAGTTCCAAACAGTTAGGGCCTCAGCTTCTTCAGCGCCCAAGCCACTGCGAAAGCTTCTCTTTCTATGGCACTCCATCTTTTCTCCCTGGGGAGTAGTCTCCTGCTAAGGAAAACTACCGAATGGTCTAGGCTCTCTTCGTTCAGTAGTGAGAGCACCGCTCCCACCCCATGCTCTGACGCGTCGGTCTGCACGACAAATTCTTTGGCAAAGTCAGGAGCCTTTAGCATGGGTGCCGTGCATATGGTGGCCTTCAGGCTATCAAATGCCCTCCGGCCGGATTCAGTTCAGATCACCTTTTTCGGCTGCTTCTTGGAAGTTAGCTCAGTTAAGGGGGCCACAATGGTGCCATATCCCTTAACAAACCTCCGGTAGTATCCGATGAGTTCTAAGAAGGCCCTCACCTCAGTCTGGGTCATGGGCGGCTCCCAAACCAGAATGGTGTCGATCTTGGGCTGTAGGGGTGCCACCTGGCCGCTCCCTACCTGGTGTCCCAGGTACACCACCGACCCCTGCCCAATTTGGGACTTACTGGCCTTAATCGTGAGGCCTGCCGTCTGCAGCGCCCTCAACACTTCCCCGAGGTGTTGCAGGTGTTCGTCCCAACTGGAACTGAACACCGCAATGTCGTCCAGGTATGCGGCACTGAATTCCTCCAGCCCGGCCAACACCTGGTTGACCAACCTCTGAAACGTGGCAGGGGCATTCTTCAAGCCGAAGGGCATCACATGGAACTGGCAATGCCCATCCGGGGTCGAGAATGCGTATCTTTCTTTGGCCCCCTCGGTTAGGGCGATCTGCCAGTACCCTGACATTAAATCGAATGTACTCAGGAATCTGGCTACTCCCAACCGGTCGATGAGCTCATCGGCTCGGGGGATGGGGTGGGCGTCAGTCCACGTGACGGCATTGAGCCCCGATAGTCCATGCAGAGCCGCAGTTCCCTTGCGGCACCGGGCGCTATTGCCTTCAGACCAAGACCATGGGTCTGGCCCAGGGGCTGCTGGAAGGCTAAACCACCCCCAACGCCAACACCTTCGAGACCTCTTCTTTGATGCTGGCCTTGACCCGGTCTGCCAACTGGTAAATCTTATGTTTTACCGGGGGGCTGCCACCGGTATCCACGTCATGGGTACACCAGTGAGTAACACTGGGGGTCAAGGAGAACAGGGGGGAAAACTGCTCCAACAACTGGCGACATTCGCTCTGTTGCTCCGCGGTCAGGGTGGGGGAGAGGGTCACATGTCCACCGATCCATCCCCCTCTTGGGCGGACAGGAGGTCCAGGAGAGTCTCACTCTCCCCTTCCTCCCTGTCGTCTGTCGCCAAGAGCATTCTCACTTCGGACCTCTCGAAGTGGGGTTTGAGGATGTTCACATGGAGGACCCTGAACAGGTTCCGAGGGGCCTGCAAATCCACCAGGTAGGTGACCTCACTTTTGTGCTCCACCACCTCGAAGGGCCCTGCCCACATGTCCTGCAAGGCACAAGGTTCCAGAGGGGCCATAAGCCAAACTTTCTATCCAGGTTGAAACTCTACCAGAGGAGCATTCTGGTCATGCCACTTCCTCATTTCTTCCTGGCTGGCCTTGAGGTTCGCCTGAGCGAGTTTCCTAAAGCGGTCCATTTGGTTGCGGAAGGCCAGCATGTAGCTGAATACATCCTGGGGTGTCTTCTTGGGAGCTGCCTCCTAGCCCTCCTTCACCAAGCTGAGCGGTCCTCGCACGGGGTGAGTGTACAAATGCTCGAAGGGGCTGAACCCAAGAGACTTCTGGGGTACCTCCCTGTACGCAAAGAGCAGGCATGGCAAGAGGACGTCCCACTTACTCCTCATGGGTTCAGTGAGACCCTTGATCATGCCCCTTAAGGTCCGGTTGAACCTTTCCACCAGACCGTTACCTTGGGGGTGGGAACTTGTACGTAACACCACACTCCTTCCACAGGAATGTCATATACTTTGATATGAAGTTGGTTCCCCTGTCGGAAACCACCTCTCTGGGGAACCCCACATGGGAAAAGATCCCCATTAACGCCCGGCCCACCATTGGTGCTATTGTTGTCCTGAGAGTGATTGCCTCCGGGTACCGGGTGGCATGGTCCACGAAAACTAGGATGTACCTGTTGCCCATGGCTGTCTTGGGATCCAGGTGCCCCACAATGTCCATCCCTACCCTTTCAAAGGGTGTCCCCACCACGGGGAACAGTTGGAGAGGCGCTTTGACCTTCCTCCCACTTTTGCCACTCGCCTGGCAAGTTTGGCAAGACCGACAATGCACATGCGACTGCCTTTGCATTTGAGGCCAGAAAAAGTGGGTGACAAGTCGGTCAAAGGTCTTGTCCTTCCCCAAATGTCCTGCCAAAGGCACATCGTGAGCCAGACTCAGTAGGGAGGTTCGGAAGGGCTGGGGTACCACCAGCGCACGGGCTGATCCAGGTTCCGCGACCTTAGGCACACTGTACAGGAGATCATTCTCTCAATAAATCCAATGTGATCTGGACTGATCACCAGTCACCTAGGCCGCGGCCTGCCACCGCAGACCCTCCAGAGAAGGGCACTCTTTCTGCTCCTGGCAGAACTCCTCCCTGATGGGACCCCCTTCTTGCTGCCAATGGGTCAGCTCAGAGATATTCCTCAGTTCTGCTACCTGCTCCCCCGTAGGCACCGGGGTGTCCCCCTCGAGGTCCGCCTCCTCCCGGGCCGTGGGAGTCTCAGGGGCCGGTTTCACGTGTTCCTTGCCCCTTCTCTTGGCAGGGACCTGGGCCAATGTTTCAGACTCCGGGTCCCTCTGCTCACCCTCTCGGGCTGGTTTTGACCGAGTGAATACGCATGCCCACTCTGGCAACCCCAACATCTCCAAGTGGGACCTGAGCTCAACATCCTTTCATAAGGTCATGGAGGCCCATGTAAATCTGGCCCTCACGGAGCATATGACCCAAGTTAATGTCCTGGATCCCACGCAGAATGGGTTTCGTGCTGGCCACAGCACTGAGACGGCCCTTCTGGCAATGGTTGAGCATTTGCGGAGTGTGCTTGATGCAGGTCAAACGGCAGCGCTTATTTTATTAGACCTGAGCGCTGCCTTTGACACTGTTTCCCATCGCATCCTGCTACACCGCTTGCAGGACATTGGCATTCGTGGTTCAGCTCTGCAGTGGTTCCGCTCCTTCCTCAGTGATCGCTCCTTCTGCGTTGCCACCCCTCCATTTCAGTCCAAGTACCATCCTTTGGACCTGGGGGTCCCTCAGGGCTCCTCGCTGAGTCCTACGCTTTTCAACCTGTACGTGCAGCCGCTGGCTGAGGTCGCCAGGCAATGGGGCCTAACCATGGTCTCCTATGCCGACGACACTCAGTTGGCGGTCACGATCAGCGGGGATGCCAAGCAGGATGCCCTCAGGTTCCGAAGTGGACTGAGAGAGGTGGCTAGCTGGATGAATAACAACTGTCTCCAGCTGAACGCGACAAAAACGGAGGTGATGATCGTTGGAAGGGAAGCGGATCACTGGGGGGACGGATGGTGGCCTCCGGAGCTGGGATCAGCGCCGGCCCGTGTCCTGGAACTCAGGAATCTGGGAGTATGGCTTGACCACACGCTAAGCTTTGTGACGCACACGAAGAGAGTGGCGGCCTGCTGTTTTGGAGTATTACGCGGGCTCAGACCCCTGCTCAGATTTTTTGATGCTCCTACAAGACAGCTGGTCATTCAAGCAATGATTATCTCCCGGCTGGACTACGCTAGTTCACTCCTTTTAGGAGCGAACCAAGCCGAGATTCTTCGTCTCCAGCGAGTCCAGAACGCTGCAGCCAGGGCGGTGGTAGGTTTGCCCCGAACCTGCCCCACCTCTAACACTCTACGGTCCCTGCACTGGCTCCCGATAAGCAAGCGAATCCAATTCAAGGCTCTTTGCCTGGTTTTTAAAATTCTTAGAGAGTTGGCACCCGTGATCCTTAACGAACTGATCTCTCCCTACGTTCCCACCCGCTCACTCCGATCCCTTGGACAAGCCTTGGTGGTTGTCCCCCGTTTTAGACTTAGTCGGATGGGGGGTCGCTCCTTCCGCGTGAAAGCTGCAACCCTCTGGAATGCGCTCCCCTTGGAAATCCGCCTCTTGAATGATTTAATGTCCTTTCGTAGGGCTTTGAAAACCTTCCTGTTTTAAATTGTTCCCTGTTTTTATGCTTCTGCTTTTTGTTACTGGATCTAGTGTTGTGTTGTGTCTACCTTTCCCTGCGCCAGGACGCTCCTTCGCTGGAGCAGCTGTGCGCATTAAAATGCAAATAACATAACATAACATAAGGACTGCTCCAGGTCGTTACCGAGTCGACAATCGACAGGCATGGAAGGGCTCACAACCACCCTCAAGGGACCTGAGATCCCCCCACTCGATGGGAACCTGTGCCACTAGACACTGGCGCTCTGAATTGTCAACTGTGATAACCTGGTGGAATGCCCCTGGGACTACCGGCGTCTCAGGGACCAGGGGACACCGAACTGAGGTCACACTGGCCCCTGTATTCCAGAGTGCCTCTACCCTTTTCTCGTTGATGGTCACCCAGGTGCTGTATTTCTTTGTGTTAGGGGGCACCTGGGTTCCTGGGACCATCTCACTGTCCCCTAGTGAGACGAGGGTCATTTCTGCGGGATCCCCACCCTACTGTGGGTATTCATCCTCCTTCCCAAGCGCTACGCTAGCCAAAACTTTGGACTGCCCACCGGTGGGTGGCTGCGCCACCTTCGAGCACCGGGGTCCCCCTTCATGTGCCCCACCTGGTCACATGCGAAACATCTGCAGGGGACGGTCTCAGCTGGCTTTACGGTTGAGACCACTTGCTTCTTGTCTCCAGAGGGATGGAAACCTTTACCCAGGGTGTTATTTCGGGGCCCTTTAGAGAACTCCTGATTTTTACCCTTTGTCCCCACCACCTTTCTGATGGGGACCCTGCCCACCTTTGGCTGAGTCTATCCCAAACGCTTTATTGTGGACCCTGGTACTCACCCAGCGGTCCGCCTCAATAGCAAGCTTCCTGGGGTCAGTCAGCTTACTATCAACTAGGTGGTGGCGCAGATCTTGACAGGTGCTCCCATGCAATCAAATTGGAGATTGCCCCTGATAATCTGTCACATTAATGCCTTTTACCCAGCCATCCAACGATCTGCAAAACACATCCACACACTCCAGTCATGTGCTGGCATCGGACTTCTTACTGGACCTAAACTGGTCCCTGTACTTTTCAGGAGTAAGACCATACTTAGTGAGGAGGGTGTCCTTCATGTCCGGATAGGTGAGGTGATACCCCTTACCCAAAGCTATTAAAGTGTCCC
This sequence comes from Lissotriton vulgaris, assembly GCF_964263255.1. Lineage (NCBI taxonomy): Eukaryota > Metazoa > Chordata > Amphibia > Caudata > Salamandridae > Lissotriton > Lissotriton vulgaris. Next base: position 1,378,699,913 of record NC_141695.1, read on the forward strand.
TCGCTTCTTCAGGGAAGAGAGGCCACAATCCTGCTACCCATAATTTTTCCTCAGGGACCACATTCATGTGGATTGCTGCTTCGTACCCCTGAAAACACCTTTGTATGTCATCTCCCTTCTTGAATTCCTTACCCAAATTCTTAGGGATGTGCACAATTCTGTCTGCCTGTCTTGACGAGTTGCTGTCACCATCTGTGCTGGTTCTTTTCTCTTGGTCCAGTTCCTTCATCCTAGCTTCATGTTCCAATACCATTCTCATCTCCTCCATGGCAAATCTAATCTTTTCTAGTCACTGCTGCCTGGTCGGACGGGTTCCCACCTCCCAAAAGCACATCAATCCTAGAACTAGACTCCCCCACCTCTCCACTTAGGTCACCAGATTGCCTGCTTGCGTCTCTGGCTGCTACCCTGGCCCTCAGCGCCTTTTGTAGCTTTTCCTTCCTAGTGAGGCCTCTGACTTGGACTTTGAGGTTTTTGTACACAGACTTCAATTCTCTCACTGTGTAGAGTTCCAACCTATCCTCCTCAAGGTAATGCCCATGGATGCAATGGATGATGCTATTGATCCCAGCATGATGAAGCAGAAAGTTCACCTGACAAGATCACAAAAAATCGGCCAAAAAGAAAACAGGTTAGTATGTGGCGCGTAATGGTCTGCATTATGGCCGTAGTGCACACCAATCACTACATCAAGTGCAAACGCAAGTCGGATCCTCACCGCTGACAACCAATGTTAGAAATAGGATTTCTGGCTAGCTGAGACTTGCGCCAAAGCAAGGCGGAAACCACTAATCTAGTCAGGATAAGGGAGTTACACTTCTAAAAGAACCCCTGCTCACCCTTGTGGTAGCCTGGCACGAGCAGTCAGGCTTATCTTAGAGGCCATGTGTAAAGCATTTGCACTTAACCAACAGTAAGACATTGTACACCGTACAAAAGGACACCACACCAGTTTAGAAAAACATCCCATTTTTATATACTTTAGACAAGACCAAATACGATAACAAATCCACAATACTTATACTTCCAAATCTTCACTTATCAAAGTATGCTTCTAAAAACAGTTCCTTAATGTCGATAGCTCCATCCAGGGCTATCACGGCGTCGTGAACAACAAATCCAAAAACAGTTCTGACTGACCGCGGGGTCGCTGACCAACTACGGTGTCCGCAAGACCCGCAAACAGTACCTTTCTGAGATGCAGGGCGATGGGGCCCTTGAATTCACTTGCGTTGCAGGTCGAGCTCCTTTCTGATGGGATCCGGAGCGCTGGCGCCAACAGGCGTGGCCTGCGGTGCGGCCTGCGGTGCCCCCAGGTCGCGGTGTGAGCAGCGGCTCGGTGGCAGCATCAGATGGCGGCGTCGGTGAGACCAGGGTCAAGGTGTGAGATGGAGGTGGTGCTCGTCGTGGTGCTAGCAGGTCACGTCGCAAGCAGCGACGTTGTCGTTGCTGAAGTGCTGTCGTTGACTGACAAGCGGGAGTCGATGGCACTGGCGTCAGCAGGCCAAGGCTACGGTGTGGGATGAGGGCAGTGCATCGTGTAACTCAAGAACGGTGCCCCCGAACCACGGTGCAGGCAGCGGCGTTGATTTAGGCGGGAAGTGGCAGCATCAGGAAGGCCACGCTGTCGTCGTGTAGCGAGGCGGTGCAAACTGCGGTGCAAACTGCGGTCCCCACCGGTCGCGGTGTGAGCAGCGGCACGGTAATGGCATCAGCCGGCGGCGTCGGTGAGACCAGGATCGCAGTGCGGTGTGTCGGCGGTGCCCTCTGCAGTACCTAAGCAAGGCGTTAAGCAAGGCGGTGCGGAGTGCGGTGCCCACAGGTCGTGGTGCCCACAGGTCACGTGCGAGCAGCGGCTCGGTGATGGCATCAGCAGGCATAGTTGGTGAGACCAGGGTCGTGGTGCGGTGTTGCGGCGGTGCCCTCTGCGGTGTCTTCAGGACACGGGTTCGGCAGGGTCATTGTAGACGTCGTCGAGGGGCGTTCTTTGGGTTGCAGCACAAAACACACAGTCCCCAGTGCTGCAGGTTGAAGAACCTGAAGTCTTTGCTGTTCCTGAGACTTCATGAACAGGGGCAAGCTCTACCTCAAGCCCTTGGAGAGTCTCACCAATTCTGTTGCAGAAAGTCCAGTCTAGGCCTTTCACTGCCCAAGACAGAAGCAGCCACTGCAGGTCAGCCCAGCAAAGCACCCAGCAAAGCAGTCGTTCCTTTTGCAGCTTCTCCGGCGCTTCTTCTTGGCAGTCTTCTTGTTCCAGATGAGTTCTAAAATTCAGGGGCCCGGGAACCAGCATTTGTATCTAAAGATCCTTTGATCTTTCAGGCAGAGGGTGTCTGTGTGCGGACAGAACCAGATCGATCCGTCTCTGGCATGAATTCCTGGCAGGAGGTGGAGACGACTTTGTTGGAGGCAGACCAGGCTCTTTGAGGTGCATGGACATTCCCTCCCTCTTCCCCCATCGTAACCCAGGTCTGTTTAGCTCTTTCCTGACCTACCTGGACTATCAGGAGCCACCTCGCTCCCAAGCCATCTGTCATCCCAAAAACCAGTCAGGCAATCCTCATTCAAGCAGAGGCACACAGGATGACAGACAAAATAATACCCACTTTCTAAAAGTGGCCTTTATGAACTCAGAATGAAGAGGGCACCCTTGCTAAAGGCTGCGTCTTTATACGTTGAGTTCAGCCATACCACACTTCATTCACTTATACCTTTTTCGGGCTACGTACGTGGGTGGCTGAATCTGTGCTGCAGGCCCACGAGGAGCCGTGGAACTCACAAGCCCCGACACCCGCAGTGCCCGTTACTGGGGGCTGACAAGTAAGTTGCACGTCCAATCATAACACAATTTACCACAGGTGCACCAGTGCTTTACCACTGATCAGCATTGCGAAAAGCCCGCAGAAATGTTATACCAGCAAAAACAGAGTCAAAACCAGGAGGGCAGGAAGCAAAAAATTCGGAGGAAACACGCTAAAAGATGCAAAGTCAAACAACATATCACACTAGAAGTTTAAGAAGTCTCTATCTTTAGTGCGGCCAATAGCGCCTAACAGTCCAACACCACAAGCCTTAACAGACAAGTTACAGCATAATACAACTCAATATCCATCCCTGGATCTTAGAGTGCGATAACCAAATTCTTCTCTACATCAATATGCATGAAACGGCATTTCAGATATCAACTTCAGCAGACAGTTCTGCTGCACCAAAATGGACACCAAACCACAAAACACACTACCTCATAAAAACTGAAAACATGCAATACTCAGCAACACACAATCAAAGACACATAATTCTACTTATTCTCACACTCCTAGGACACCACAACTGCTTCAGCAATGCCGGAACACCACCAACTCTCCATTCTGTACCATGAAACCATGGGTAAACGGACTGGGCAGATTCTGACTCACTTTGGGGCAGATTCTAACTCTTTAAGTCTCAACCGGGACCATCCTCTTCTACCAGAATTTTGTTGCAGCGCAGATTTCCACAGTGCAGATCGCTGAATCACACTCACATACAAGCTTCACTGGAGTGCATGGACCTATAGTCCGGGATTGAGGTTCAACATCAACAGTAGATCAATGACCTTGAAGAACATAAGGCCAGTAAAGTTAACAGAAAGTAGCAGATTTGCAAACCATGAAAGTGTAATAAGCAGATTAGAAAACATACAAATTAAAATCATTCAAATTTGTCATAAATGAACAATTATGGTATTGGAGCATTGTTCAATATAATTCATAGTGATTCAATAATAGCAAATATTCAAACAACTACTTAAAGTTGTCATAATCAAATTGAGCAAGTTTCAGTTTCCTCTGAATGGAAATTCACTAACATGTTAAACTAAAGCAAAATCAGGATATTCATGAAAGAGTCAAACAGAAGGTGTCAGCAAATAAAGCCTCCAAATGTCAAAATCAAATTAAGATTCAGTGAGGCAAATGAGAATGGATTTGCTCAGGAGTCTAACTCGTTGAGCAGGAGCAGAATAAGGCTTAAATCTCAAGAGAGTGAATAGGGGCATCTGACTCTAACTAGCTCAGCAATGCACAATTAAATCGTGCAGTTCTCAACAAGAAGCAACACTCCCCACGGTTTCCAGGGAGTAGAAACCAATCAGGATCCAACATTTCATGATATCGTAGCCATCCCAGCCATCACACAATGGACGTTTTCTGTTGTGCAGCTTTCAAGAGACACCGCAGAGTAGAAGGATATATCGCAGTCAGCCTGTCCTCATCACAGGGGACAGGAATTCATTATTCAGCTTTTGGTGAAACACACACACAAATATAATTCTCACAGAAACCAAAACATTTTGTAACAATCTACTTAATGTGAACTACTGTGGCTTGGCTCCTGAAAGGAGAGAAAGACACAGCAGCTGAAAGTACATTTTCCTGTTAGCTTGAGTCATTTAAACTGAGGCCTACAATAACTATGGCTAACCTAATGTGAAAAATCACAATTTACATAAGTGTATATGATGTGCAGATTAGTACATATGTTATCCAAAATGAAAAATTGTGACAGAGCATCACTACAGACATGGTGGTCTGATGACCCTAGTAGGCCACCATCCCTGTGACGGCCACCATTCGGAGCGCCTCACTAATATTTAGGAAGTAGGCTGGATTGCAACCCATTTCAAATCGAAATTTAGCAAACTGACCTATTAGTACATATTCAAATTCTATACTGATTGCAAAAATATTGGTTGCATTAATTAGTACATTGGGCCCTATTTGCTTTCTGGTCAGTCATTATGTAGGGCTGGGCTTTCTGTATATTTAAGACAAGGGTCAATCAAAGAGCTAGGTACATTTCAGCCAAATGTCAAATAAGGTGTTGTGTACTTTTTAACAACATGACAATCAGAGCTGTGTACATTTTAGCCATTGGTCAAGTAACAAGCTATGTGCCTTCTAGTGTTGAATCATGTAGGAAAATGGGTACTTTCAGTTACCACTCAGTCAGGAAACCTTGAACCTTGATGGAAGTAGAAAGTTGAATACGGTTTTTCATCAGTGTATCACTTGGGTGCTTTGTGTTTTTTATTCCATAATCCTTAAGGCATTTTTGTAAATTCGGCTTCAAATTCCGGTTTCTTTGTACTTTGATTGGCTGACCATCACAGAAACATTTCTTTTGCAGCTGCCAATACCAACATTGTGCACTGAGCATCGTGTTGTGAAAAATCAAAACAAATAGAGAATACGGGGGCAGGGTGATGCTACTGTGACCCCTAGGCCTATGTCGAGGGTCCCAGTGGTACAGACTGGCAATAAAATAAATATTTTAAAAACTAGTTTTTACAGTGGGATTTGTGAATCTTAAACCCTCCCTGGCTTCTGTGGACATTCTTGGGGTTTCAGGAATATTGTATTCTTCAGAGAATTTGTGAATCCTTAAACAAAGTTTAAAAAAATATATATTTGGTGCACTACAGCTGTCAAGGCCGGACTGGGAACTGAAAGCAGCCATGGCAAATTTTGCCAGACCAGCCCCCATCCGGCGCTTAGCGCGGCAGCGCAGCGAGTGAGTCCCACTGCTACTAGGGCGGTTTGGGGGGGTTCTCCCCCAAGAAATTTTTGGAAAAAGACAGGCCAAAATTGTGAATTTTACAGCACATTTTTCATTACATATTCAATTTTATCAACTTTCAAAGCACAGTAAATAGTAGATGATGACCTTAAAGAGCACCAGGTTACCCACCCAGTCATATGTACCAATAGACACTCTTTCAGAGAGCACCAAAAATAGACAAGTAGTGAATCAATGAGAACTAAGTAAAAGTGAGACCACCCCCCACATGGTTTGTAGCGAGTAAGCGCAGTGAGCAACCACTACTAGGGGGAGTTTGGGGGGGGGGGGGGGATTGTCCCTCCAAGAAAAGTTTGGAGACAAAAAGGCCAAAACAAAGCATTTTTCAACACATTTTCTCTCCTAAATCGCACTGATGACATCACCATATCTGCAACGAATGAGGAAATTCCAATAATTGATCACGTCATCCATGTACAACTGAGCCAGTTCATAGGTATAATGGATGATTCCATCACAATGTCCTCGAGCCAGAGAATAATTAAAGACATCATCTTTGTGCCATGTTCTCTCCTGGGCTGGGTGCTTGTGGTCGCTGCAGGGGTGCAGTGCTGCCAGAAGACCACATGCCATGACAATAGGCGATACTCTTGTTTCCCAGACATTACCTTGCATTCTGGGACATGTAGTTTTGTTTTTCCAGTTATGGGCCAGGGTCTATAAGTGCTGAGGCTAAAAGGTCGCGCTGGGGTGAAAGCATCACACGCTGGTCAGAAGGCATTTTACAGTCTGTTTTTCAAAGCGAATCACAATTTCATTAACCAGTGGTGAGAAAAATGAAGACAATAAATATTTTTGACCCAGTGTTTTGGCCTCCTCATTAGCTACCACTCACTACACCTAGTCTCTGCATGTGTGCCCTCATACTTGGGTCTACAGGGTACTGCTGACATGATGCCAGTTACCAAGTTGCTTTTCCTGATGCCACCAACTTTCTTTCCCATCCCCCTCCAGCAGCGTTGTGCCCTGAACCAGCCGGCATCCCATGGTGGTACACACATCAGACTGTCCTTGCATGTGTGAGCGCCCCTTAACATGTGGGTACACCTCTTGCAGCACCCACTTCAAGCATTTTCGGTTACAATATTTGCTGGCATGGCAGTGTGTGCGCACAAACCCAATGCCACCTTCTCTTCATCGTAGGGCATGTAGCATGCAGGGTGCCTAGCATGTTAAACCACTGAGACAACATAACCCCCAGCACCTAATCTGCACAGACTACATACAAGTCAATCATGGCCAGAAAGCTATCCTTGCTAAACATACGAAAGAAAACAGCTTTCCACACACAGATGTGGGAGGACACAATACAAGCGTCATCTGTGGTCTGAATTCTCATTATAAATGCTTCACTTTAAAATACCATAACAGAACACCAATATAAAAAATAAATACAGGACTGCAATTACCAAAATGGACACTGTCCTGCAGAAGTCCTATATACAACAATGCCCACTGTACATGCAGTTTTGATTTTCATTCTATAAATGCAGGAATTCAAGTTCCAGAAAGCAATATCCCATGAGAAGGTATGATATCAAAAACTCGTGTAATTTTGAGTTTCATTCTGGTTCTGTAAGTACCTGAGTGAAATCTATCAAATACAGATATGCTACAAAAATACAAACTGTACATGTTGCTTTGATTTTCATTTTATAAATGCAGGAGTACAAGTACCAGAATGCAATATTCCTCCTACGTGTATTATATAGTACACACCGAGTACATGTTCTGCTGGTTTTCATTTTACAAATGCATCCTAGGTCAATTATAGCATAAAACACACTGTACATGTACATTTAATTTTACAAACGCAGGACTCCAAGAACCAGAATGCAATATTCAATGTATATGCATGATATAAAACAATGCACACTGTTATTTTGATTTTCTTTTTACAAATGCAGGTCTGCAGCTACCAGAATGCAATATCGAATAGATAAGAAGAACACAAGCTGCTTGTGTAGTTTAGATTTTCCTCCTATGAATGTAGGCTACACGTATCAGCACACAAACTGCGAAACAGGGCAAGATAAGTTGTTGTAAAAACAACTGAGGTGGTAAATTGCAAATCTCTAGTCACACACTGACCTGCTAAAAAAGGAGGGATGCTATCTCACTCACTTAGCACTCCCTCATACCCCAGGACACTAGCCAAGTGCCTAGGAGGCATCATGTGGTTCTTGGTAGCACTATAGATACTCATCACACAGACCTAGATGCAGATAGTGGTGTGACACAATCCCCCTCCCCCAGCAAAACGAGCTGAGGGGCCACTGAAACTCTCATACCTCACACACATTCTCAGTATGGAGGCTGAACTGGGGGCACTTAAAAATGGAACTACACCACTGCAAGGGCCTGCGCTGGGCCCCTAGCTGCAGAGAGACATAAAGGCGTCATGCCAGCGCTATGCAAATCCTTAAAATAAATGAAAACATATACAAAAGCTTTCTTTGAATTCATGAATATGAGTTAAATTTTGCATACATTGAATATATTGATGTGACACACTTCCCTTTATAACTGAACACCTCTTTGCCAAGCAGTCCTTTCATTATGCTCTTAAGGTAGGTACACGCTGACGTGTTACAAAGCCAGCACAACAAAACACGGCAAGCCACAATAAGGACGCTGTTTGTCTCAACTGGATGCCTGTGCCGGTCTCATCGCCTCCAGCATGGCTTGGCACGGCATAAACGAAGTGGTCGAAGTGGGGGAAAAAAGTAGGGGAACTGCGGGCGGAGACTCCGAGGGCAGAGCTAACCGAAGGATTCGATCAGTCGTGGAGTCAGAAGTGTGGCCAGAATGTGCCAAACATCCCAATTTTTAGTATTTGTTTGGCATTTCGCCGACCATTTACAGCTTATTGTGTTTTTTAATTCAACCAATGGATTCACTTGATTATTTATAGTTTAATAGGAGTTATTGGCATTTAAATACATTCACAAAGTGGGTTATATTTCCAATCACACAATGTTCCAAATACACTTTAAAGTGGAATCATAAGCCATTTGTCTCCAAGCCATGAAGTTTCTCTCATTAGCACTTCTCCTCCCTTCTTCCCCAAGAGCATTTAAAATATAAATGGCAAAATATCCTAGTTTGCAAATGTTTTCTATATAATTATGGCTCTGACAAATTTGCCACATAATACATCATCCACTGTATAATCTTACAGTTTTAACTAATCATTTTTGTAGCTCAAACGGGAAAAAGGTTACTAAAAAACGTGACTTGAGTTGCTGCAAAGTGGACGGCCCTTTGCAAAGGTTGACTGATCTCCCTTCTCACTGCTGCATTTGTATTTTATACTGATACTAATGAGGCAGAATCTTCGCAGAGACTTAACGTGTAAAAATGTCTAAATAATAAAGTATAAGAAAATATATTGCATTACGCTGCAGCCTTTTTTGGGATGTATAACGTTACCACGCATACCATTACCACGCATACCATTACAACGCGGTATTTACAACGCATACCGTTACAACGCATAGTGCTTTGAGGTGCTGGATAGTGGTAAGTATAATTTTATATTCCAACTCCAGTCCCCGTGGATACTAGGGAAGGTGTTGGATATAAAATTAAACTTATTCCCTATCCTAGAGCGCCCCCCAGCGCAATGCGTTGTAATGGTATGCGTGGTAATGCCTGCGTTTTAAGTGTAGTGCGTGGTAAAAAATGCGTGGTAAACGTTGTATACCCCTTTTTTGTTATATAAATAAGTCAACACTGCAGCACCATTTTGTCCCCCATTGCTGCATAATTCCAGTGGCTCCAGAGCAGGCAGCACATGTTAAAAGTGCTTGTGCATGAAGCAGAGAGACTGTGAAGGTTGTGAACTTAAGGGCCGATTAGGATGGCGGACGGATCCCAACCTCCATGCAGGCGGTGACGATCCATCCGCCATCTGTGCCCGTCCGCCACCTATTTCCCCCCGCCATATTACAATCGCCCTGTGACCTCGGCGGAAAAGGTCTAATATGGTGGTGGTGTCTATCAGACACCGCCAGCCATATTATGATGTGCTGTGGGCAATGCCTTTCCGTGGCGACAATGCCACCAGGAAAAGGCATACGGTCTTTGCTATGGGGGCCCGTTGCGGGCCCCCAGGGTGAAGGGGGGTGGGGGATGCACATGGGGGGTACCTATGGTACCACCCTGCTTTTCAAAATACAACATGGCAGGCCCCGCGTGGTGCCTGTCATGTTGTGCTTTGAAACGCCCAACATGCGCAATGTAGAAACCAAATGTCTGGCATATGCCGACGATATAGCTATTATCACAGGTGACCCGAATAATGCCATTAAGTGGATAGAACGAGAAGCCCATGCTTTTGGCAAAGTTTCGGGTTATAAACTAAATCGTAGTAAAACCCAGATCATTATAAATAATAAAATTACGATGCAAGATCCTCGAATAATTAATAAAGCAATCTATCTAGGCGTGAGTATTGATACCAATATTGCAAACATAGTTGACGATAATCTTAACCCTCTCATAAGACGCACCAAGAAGGAACTACTGCGCCTACATAATCTACAGTTCACTATTGGGGGGAGAGTAAATGTCATCAAAATGCTATTTTTCCCGAAGTTTCTCTATTTTTTTCGTACAATTAACCTAGAATTCTCCCAAACAGTTTTTAAGAATATAGACAATTTGTTTTCACGTTTTATATCGGGATATCACAAGCCACGAAGAGCACTCAGGTGGGTTACTTTACCTAGAGATCGGGGGGGTTGGGCACTACCAAACTTTAAACTATATTATTGGGCAACAGTGTTGAGATACAGCGCATATCTTTTAAAAGAAGACATAGACGTCCATAATATTCCCACCCCACAAGAACTTATTCTGGGAAATGGCTGTGCAGGTTGCTTATGGCAGCATTCAAACGATGATTACTTTAAAAAGGTGAAATTCAAGACTATTTCTAGCACTATTAAAATATGGCGGAATGTTAAAAAATTAGTTGGTTTAGGTCGGTTCTCTTTCTATACTCCTACAATACAGAGTTTGGATCTCCCGGAAATATTTCAAGATTTAGTATCGAATAGATGGGCCGAATTGGGGATAAAACAACTGGGGTGCTTTTTTTCTGTAAATGGTATAAAGTTGTTTGAGGAACTAAAAACCGAATTCAAACTATCTAATAGAGATTTCTTCAAATACCTCCAAGTGCAGGATTTTATTTTAAAGAAAGGGGAGGTCGCATTAAATTTCAATTGTGGCAAACTATGGACAAATTACTATCTATAAAAACCCCTAAAATTGGTGAGATATATGAAGGGCTTAATTTACTTATGTCAGACGATATGGAGAAACATACGATGGCATGGCAGAGTAGACTTGGCATTTCTCCACGAACCTCCTTGGAAGCCTTGGAGATATCAACCCTAATGTCTATGAAACTGCAAGCGCAATTTTATAAAACATTTTTTTCACTCTATTATACCCCAGACAAATTGGCAAAATGGGGGAACGGAATCGGGACACACTGTCCGAGGTGTTCCCTGCCATCCGCAGATTCAACTCACATGTTTGCTACTTGTCCTATATTAGGGAATATTATATCGGCAATCTCTGACTTTCTTTCCAATCTCGCACATTGCCGTATAAACATATCAGCCGAAGAAATTCTATTAGGTACGTCCAACATACCACGACCACATTCAATGCACGGGCTTATATTCGTTGCCATGGCTGTTCTCAGGATGTGCATCGTGTCAGCCTGGATAGATCCATTAGCACCATCATTTGTAGAATGGAGAACCAGGCTGCTTGCAACCTGCAACCTAGAAGTAGCAATTTATAGAAACAAAGGGAGGACAAAGTGGCATAAAGGCTTGATGATATGGGCACCTTTGCTAGATTGGATGCATGAGGAATGAAATGTTTGAATCGCTTAGGTCTTATATCAAATTGTCTCTCTTTCTATATTTTTTTTTTCACTGAACAATTGTGTTTACTTCTCTCCATACCTGTTATAATCAACAAAATGTAAGATTTCGTTAACTGTTCTGCTGGGGTGGGGGGTGGGGGGGTAATGATGTTTATAAAACTTAAATGTAAATAAAAATTCCATCAGGTGCTATACGGACTGAGGGGACACCACGTCTGGGCTTTCGTTTCCGGTTTTTCCTTCTTCGCGAAATTTGATGAAGACGTAAGGAGAGATTTCCTTATACATCATTAAACAACACTGGAAGGTGCACACCTCAGGATTGGTGCATCTCACTCTTATTCATTTATTTTTGGATCGATACGAATTGTCACAACTTCAATTGTTAGTAAGATTTAGTTCTATTCCTAGCCCGGCAGGTTATCCTTTTTGCAAGATACAAATCATCTAGAGACTACGGTTGCTCATATATTTTAAGAGTGAGCTTACGTCAACTCTTGCTCCAGAATATAAGATACATAAGCTTTATATACTCTTTGTCTTGAGACTGCGAAACGGACCGCAACCTTCTGACCTTTAAAAGACTATAAGACTTCAAGACTACACTCACCGCCAAGGAGTTGACACATTTTTCTTGCCCTGAAGAAGTCCCATCCGGGACGAAACGCGTCGGCTGTTCGTTTTTCTACTATTGACAAATAAATCATTCAAACAAATCTGACCTCTGGACATCACTATCTGTGCTCTTGCGTTAATTGTATTGTATTAGCACATTTTCAATTTATGGTGCACCTGTGCTTTTTTTCATTACATGTTCAAAAGTTCTGGCTAGAACTGTCATTGTGATGGTGGGTGTCTTATCGGTGTGCACATAATCCCCATTCAAGTGTTTAAATAAGGGGTAAATTACAGTAGTGGCAATTTATGTATCAGGTGCATTTCTATGAAGGTTCCGGCATCTGCTATGTACTTGTAAATAAAAATTGTTAAAAAATAAAAATAACACCCAACATGCATTTTTAGCATTGCGGCGGGCGGTGCTGCCGCAATGTTGAAAATGCGGGATGCACCCACCACTGTGGCGGGTGCATCCTAATTCGAGGCATGGGACCTCCACCACTGTGATCGATTTTAACCCCCTGGTGGGTTGCTCCAGTGCTGAGTTCCTGCTGAGTTGTGCTTTCGTTGCCCTGAAGCCCACCAGAGGGAAACAATTAGGCTTTACAGACTGGCATTTCTGCAGGACCCACCGGAGGGAAATAATTGTGCTTTCTCAGACGGACTACAGGGTCTAGCATGCCTTGCAGGAACTCAGCACTTTGTCAACCCACCAGGGGGTTAAAATCGATCAGCATGCAACCCTGTAAAACTGCTTGGAATCACTCACCTGCAGGCGCCAGCTAAGCCACGCCCATGATTAAGGAGCAGGGGGCTCCGAAACCGGTCGGGCATGAGAGAATTCAGGACACTTTTGCTGGTTCCCCTCAATAAAAAGTTCGTATGAAACGCTGCTGCTGTGTGCGTCCTCATGCTTTTGGGCACTTCTGGAGACAATTAATCACGGCCGTCCAAGCCGTGGAGGATTGCACCACCGACCAGACTGTTGGGAAATGGCCATGGGATTTGAATCTTGCAAGCCTCATAGTGGAGTAGCAGCCCTTTTAAAATCGAACTGTGCTTTTGTTGCCCTGAAGCCCACCAGAGGGAAACAATTAGGCTATACAGACTGGCATTTCTGCAGGACCCACCGGAGGGGAAATAATTGTGCTTTCTCAGACGGACAACAGGGTCTAGCATGCCTTGCAGGAACTCAGCACTGGAGCAACCAGTGGGTTAAAATCGATCAGCATGCAACCCTGTAAAACTGCTTGGAATCACTCACCTGCAAGCGCCAGCTAAGCTACGCCCATGATTAAGGAGCAGGGGGCTCTGAAACCCGTCGGGCATGAGAGAATTCAGGACACTTTTGCTGGTTCCCCTCAATAAAAACGTTCGTATGAAACGCTGCTGCTGTGTGCGTCCTCATGCTTTTGGGCACTTCTGGAGTATATATATATATATATATATTCACAGAAAAAGGTTTCACACCAGTTATAGTTAGGAATTAGCATTTAAAAAACCTATTATATTCACTGAAAAAAGCCATAGGTTTGACACCAGTTATAGTTAGCTGGAAATTTTACTGACATAAAACCATTGAAATTCCCACGTTGTAGTTAGTTGGACTCAGTATAACTTGCGCGCCTGCAATGCACTGCTGATGACGCCACATATTACATCACTCATGACATGGTCAGTGACACCACTCATGACATCACTGATGACGCCATCCAGTGAATGTGTGTCTTTCTGAAAAATAAATATGTTTTATATATGTATATGTAAAGGTCGATGGAAGAATAAATGTTTAAATAAGTGTCTTAATGGATGTTTTTTTTTTAATTGATTGGTTAACTTTCTTATTAAGTGTATCTTAGTGAATACATATATTAGCGAGTATTGTTTAAATATTTAAATGTTTGTATCAGTGTTTCACTTTGTGTATAAGTGGCTGCATGGGTTGGTGAGTAGATACATGTGTGTATATGGGTTATTAGATGTTTTTTTTAGTATCAGTATGCGTGACTGTATGGTTTGGTGGGGGAGTTACTTAGCACATAGATGCATCAATGACTGACTCACTGTTTGTATGTGTTTTGAAGACAGCATATGTGCAGGACTGTATGGGTGGATGAGTGTGTATATGTGTGTAGTAGTGAGTGAATGACTGTCTCACTAGTGTCTTTATCAGTAACTACATATGTTTTAATCTAGTATATGTGAGTATTGATGTATATAAGTGAGTATATGTGAGAGTGAGAGATTGAAAAAGTTCTTGTTTAAAAAAGTATGTGTTTCTATAAGTGATTGTTTAAGAGAGTAAGTATGTGTAAGTTTCCTTAGAAGTAAGGTGGTAGTGTGTGTATAGCTGTATATAAAAATAAATGGATGTTCAATAGTTTATTTGCATGTGTGATTATGTGTGTGAGTAACTTTTGGATGGCTGTCGGTGTGTTAACAGGATGTATAGGTGTTTCACTACATATGATGAGTGAATATATGTATGAGTGACTATATAGAACTGTTGGTGAATGAGTGGATGTGTATATAGATGGTGGTTACAGAATTGGTTGTTGCAACTGGTATGGGTATCTCTATTTTTTTGAAAATTTTAGTTTCTATTTTTGAATATGTGTTTCAAGGGTTACATTACACTGAAAGGAGGTCTGTCACTCTGTCACAAGGATGGTGTCATCAGTGATGTCATGAGTGATGTCACTGACTATGTCATGAGTGATGTAATATGTGACGTCATCAGCAGTGCATTGCAGGCACGCAAGTTATAGTGAGTCCAACTAACTATAACGTGGGAATTTCAATGGTTTTATGTCAGTAAAATTTCCAGCTAACAATAACTGGTGTCAAACCTATGGTTTTTTCAGTGAATTTAATAGGTTTTTTAAATGCTAATTCCTAACTATAACTGGTGTGAAACCTATGGTTTTTTCTGTGAATTTCATAGGTTTTGTAAATGCTAATTCCTAACTATATATAGTGCCTCAAACCTATGTTTTGTTCAGTGAATTTCAAAGGTTTTTTAATAGTAAATTTATATTGCTATCAAATATAATATTTTTTATAATGAATCCTATATTGTATATTTATGTGATACTATTTTTTAATGTATATTCTTCATTTTCCTTCATTTTCGTACCGGTGTGCGCACCAGAAAGCGCAGTCTTGCGGCGCGCCCCGGTGTGCGTCCCGTTTGCGCTATTGCCGCGAACGAAAACATCATCGTGACGTATCGCGTAGCCGCGTCCGCGTGATACGCATGGCGTAAGCGCACCCGGAAGCACCCGATCACATACAATCGTGCTACGTAAGCGCCCCGGGGCGCGAAGCGTAAGCGCGTTGGGTCATGTGACCTGAAAATAACACTTTTCATTGGTTCAGAACAGTTTTTTTTTCAAATGATGAAAGCCTCCACCTTTTTTCCTCATTCTCACTTTGTACTTTGACTGAGGAAGACCTGTTTGCAGACCTATGTGTACTGAGAAATGGCTACAATAGCAGCAGCAGCAGGAGCATCTCAACCACCACCACCACCACCACCACAAGGACCACCACAACACCACAGTGGTGGAGAAGAAGAAGAGGAGGAAGAGGAGGAGGAGGAGGAGAGGAGGTTCCTGCCTGAAGATAATACCCCCTATAAGCCAAAGGAGCACATTGTCTGGGAGTTTTTTAAAATCCCAAGGGGCCTAAAGAAAGTTAATGCTCCAAAAGTTACATGTCTGATCTGTGGCACTGTACTTTCCAGGGGGAACCCTGCCAAAAAGTATTCTTATGGCAACACTACTATGATTCGCCACATGCAACGCCGGCACCCAAACAACTATGCTGCGGCAGAGGTCAGAGAACTGACCAGAAACCCTCCCCAATCTTCTCCCAGCACCTCCCAAAGTAAACAACCTACTCCATCGGGTCCAGAGACAAGGGAGATGGTCCCAAATATCCAACCCCAGTTTGGAGATTTTAAAATAGTTTGTAAATTTTGCGGGACTACAATTTGCTATGGAGATCAAAGTATTAAACTGATTAACCGTGCTGGAGACAACCACAAGTGCAAAAACAAACCTTCATTTTTTCCTGTTTTTTTTTTGCTCCAGTTGAGCCGTTTACAATTCCCTGTTTTTTTGTTTGTCCCCATAAAAATTACAAAAAAATATAAAATTGTTCATAAAAGCCAAAAAAAATAAAAATGTTCCAAAAAACAATAAAAAAATTATAAAACAACAAAAAGAATAAAAAAGCAGTTCTTGTTAGAACTACCTCCAATTTATAAAAAAAAGCTACATTTTTAAAAAACTCTGTCATTCTTTTTTCCCCATGGTACGCTCCCCGGTACGCTCCGCGGTGTGCGCACCGGGCGCTCCCCCGCGCAAATCGAAAAAAATATTTCTTTTTTTTTTGCCCCGCGGGGCCCTTTTATGGCCCCCACATCAAACCTAGGGGGTCAGGGAGTGTCTACCCTGCCCCCTTTTGGTCACTTCTCTCTTTGTTTTTGCCACCTCTTGTGTCTCGATCCTACCGAGACACAAGATGGTGGCCGCTCCGGACTGTTTGGAATGTTGACAGACACCCGAGAGCCAATCTGCTTTCCGCTCGCAAACTCGCGTAGCGCGCTGGAGCGCGCCCCGGTGCGCATACCGGGGCGCGCTTATAGATATATATATATTTTTTTAACCTAAATTACTCAAAATCCACTGGAGCACATATCTTGAGACATAGGAAAGGCACATCGGGCTACCAGTCCCTACAATTTTGCCAAGTTTTGTGAAAATCCATTTAGCCGTTCGGGCTAAAAGTGAGTCCAACCGCCCTATGGAAATTAACATGGGGAAAACACGTTTTGGGACCCCCCTTTTATCTCGGCCCCCGCTTGATGAATCCCCCCCAAACTTTCAGAGAAGGAGCGGAGCGCAGCGAGGCAAATTTAAGGAAAATTATAGGTAGATTCCGCAACCGGCGCCAAAGCTATTCCCAATAGAATGTTGCGTATTTCCTATGGAAAACAATCCTAACTATAACTACCTACTGGCGACCGCCAGTAGGTAATATATATATATATATATATATATATATATATATATATATATATATATATATATATATATATATATATATATATATATATATATATGTATGTATATATATATATTCACTCAAAAAACTATAAGTTTTAGGGGTGTTATAGTTAGCTGGACAATTCGCTCATACAAAACCATTGAAACTGCTCCTATATAGTTAGTTGTACTAACTATATTTCGCGCACCCGCAATCCACTGCTGATGATGTCACATATTGCATCATTCATGATATGGTCAGTGACATCACTGATGACATCTCAAATGACATCACTGATAACATCACTGATGACATCATCCAGTGAATGTGGTTTGCTTCATTATTTAAATATGCATTATATATATAGCAATTTGCATTGAAGAATGAGTGGATATATAAAAATAAATATTTGGAAGGAGGATTTAGTAGCAGTGAAATTGACTGTTTACTTGACCAATCTATATTGTCTCACTAAATATAGTGGATAGTGACTAAACTGTGTGAATATCTGTATCACTTTGTCAGTAGTTGTGTAAACAGGTTCTCCAGTTGGTTACTAGCTATGTGAAAGTCTACATTAGTTATTGATTAGTTAACTGAGTATTTGTATGGGAGAGTGAAGGTGTGTGTGGTTTGGTGGGGGGTGTGTGACTGCCCAAAGATGTGTGAATAGTTGATTCAGTAGATATATGAAGTTAAAACTACATGTTCTATCAGTTGTTTGGGTGAGTGAATATCTTTATGGGTGTGGTGATGAGCAAATATATTTCTCAATGGTACATGTCCAACAAACTAGAAAAATAAAAGGCAGTGTATGTGTCAGTTGTTGTATATAAATAAGTACACATAAGACTCAATGATTGTGTGAGTGACTGTATGGATAACTTTATACTTGTAATAATGATTTTATAATTCACTAAGTATGACTTACTATCTAAATGAATAGATGAAGTTGTGTTTGTATAAGTGTGTAGCTAAGTAAATATGTAAGTATGATCCATCGTTTGCATAAGTGAGTAGGATGACTTCATATGTGAATAGGATGTGTGCTGGTGTGTAATGTCGATTTAGGTGTATAAGTATTTTTGATAGTGTTCTATGGTTCATTGACACCATGTATGAGTGAATCTACAGGTAAGTGATTAGATGTGTGTATACATCTATGAATCACTGAGTGGGTTTTTAGATACTTGTATTGCTGTAACAATGGAATCAAATATCATACTCTGTATTTTACAAAGAGTGATGAAAGATTTTACTAGTGTATGAAAAGGTGTATGTGATTGTCACGTGGATGATGTCATCAGGGATGTCATCAGTGATGTCATTTGAGATGTCATCAGTGATGTCACTGACCTTGTCATGAATGATGTAATATGTGACATCATCAGCAGTGGATTGCGGGTACGCGAAATATAGTTAGTACAACTAACTATATAGGAGCAATTCCAATGGTTTTGGATGAGTGAAATGTCCAGCTAACTATAACACCCCTAAAACGTAAAGTTTTTTTGGTGAATTTTGAAGGTTATTAAAATGCTAATTCCTAACTATATAAGGCCTGAAACCTATGGTTTTTTTCAGTGAATTTCAAAGGTTTTTTAAATGCTAATTCCTAACTATATAAGGCCTGAAACCTATGGTTTTTTCAATGAATTTGCAAGGTTTTTTAAATGCTAATTCCTAACTATATAAGGCCTGAAACCTATGTTTTTTTCAGTGAATTTCAAAGTTTTTTTAAATGCTAATTCATAACTATATAAGACCTGAAAGCCCACCAGGAATCTCCAGTATGCGCCAGGGGACTGCATTGCAGAGAGGCGTAATGAAGCCACACCCCTTTTTACACCTCTCTGCAACGCAGCCCCCGTGCATGTTTGAAGAGGGGGAACTAATTCCCCTTGCATACTGGGGGCCCCTGGGGGCCAACTAGCCCACCTGGAACCTCCAGTATGCTCAAGGGGGCTGCATTGCAGAGGTGTAATGAGGGTATGCCCCTTGTTACACCTCTCTGCAATGCAGCCCCCTGACGCGTTTGCAGAGGGGGAACTAATTCCCCTTGCATACTGGGGCTCCCTGGGGGCCAACTAGCCCACCAGGAGCCTTCAGTATGCACCAGGGGGCTGCATTGCAGAGAGATGTAATGAGGCCACACCCTTTTTTACACCTCTCTGCAACACAGCCCCCGTGCATGTTTGAAGAGGGGGAACTAATTCCCCTTGCATACTAGTGGTCCCTGGGGGCCAACTTGCCCACCTGGAACCTCCAGTATGCGCCAGGGGGCTGCATTGCACAGAGGTGTAATGAGGCTATGCCCCTTTTTACACCTCTCTGCAACGCAGGCAACTGGCGCGTTTGCAGAGGGGGGACTAATTCCCCTTGCATACTGGGGGTCCCTGGGTCATATCTGCCCAAACACCGATATTCCGAACAATTGAAAATGACTTTTCTTGAGAAAAATTTGGATTTGGATTATCATCTCCTATACTTTGGAATTTTTGAAAGACTGACTTTGAGGATGCTATAAATCACTCAAGTCTGCCCGAATTGTGTGGGTAAAATTGATACCTAATCACTTTGAATAAGAATGTACTTACGTCTCGTCTAACATTTGGAAGAAATATCTAGTTATATGACAACAGGATACCAACATAACTTGAAGGAAATAAGAACGCCCTGAAGAAGTTCTGTTGTACACAACAAAATGTTTCGGCTGGCTGTGGTACATAAACTTAAGGAAAATAAAAGCATTTGAATATACACCAAGATTCAGCGCTTCAATAAGGACTCTAAGGGATATGATTTGATTGGACTTATTGTGCAAGTGGTGTTGTGCCAAAATTTGGAATATTCTCCACTACTCTCTACTACTTACTCTCTCCTACTCCACTACTCTCAAATACTCACTCTTTACTAATTCTCTACTACTCTACTACTCTCTACTACTCTCTCTCTACTACTCACTCCCTACTACTCACTATCTACTACTCTCTACTACTCACTCTCTACTACTCACTCTCTACTACTCTCTCTCTACTACTCTCTCTCTACTACTCACTCTTTACTACTCACTCTCTACTACTCTCTACTACTCACTCTACTTCTCACACTCTACTACTCTCTACTACTCTCTCTCTACTACTCACTCTCTACTACTCACTCTCTACTACTCACTCTACTACTCACTCTCTACTACTCTCTACTACTCACTCTCTACTACTCTCTCTCTCTACTAGTCTCTACTACTCACTCTACTACTCACTCTCTACTACTCTCTACTATTCTCTCTCTCTGCTACTCACTCTCTACTACTCTCTACTACTCACTCTTTACTACTCAATCTCTACTACTCTCTATTTCTCACTCTTTACTACTCTACTACTCACTCTCTACTGCTCTCTACTACTCACTCTACTACTTAATCACTACTACTCACTCTCTACTACTCACTCACTACTACTCTCTACTACTCACTCTACTATTCACTCTACTACTCTCTACTACTCACTCTCTGCTACTCTCTCTACTGCTCTCTACTACTCTCTACTACACACTCTCTACTCTCTGTTACTCACTCTCTACTCTCTACCTCTCTCTACTCCACTCTCTACTAGCCTCTACCTCTCTACCGCTACCTCTCTACCTCTACCTCTCTACCTCTATACCTCTACCTCTCTACCTCTCTCTACACGCACACATATACACATATATATATCTATCCAACACACCCTTCTTCACTTGAAAGAAAGCAGAGGCCACACGGGGAACATCAAGGAAGCTGCTTTATTTCATGAGTTGTGGCGAATGCATTTCGGCATGTGAATGCCTTCCTCAGCGCCCAAGCAGTCGAAGTTTGATCCTTTGCGCCACTGTGCGTCCAAACATAGTGTCGGTAATCCAAACACAAGCTTCGCCCCCAACAAGGATGCTGACACACCTGATGCGAGTCCGTGATCTTCCGTGGACTGCAGGACCCAGAATGCACATTGAGGCTGCCAGGTAAGGTGTGGGTGGGGGAAATTCTGCCAAAGTGGTAGCGCTAAATGCAGGACACAGCGCAAAGTCCCAAAGAAATCTTCCTGCCAGACAATCCAGTGAAAAGCACCTCCTCGGGTCTCCAACTGCTCCAGCCTTGGTATTAGGGAATCGTGTTTAGTGGTGGTAGCCAGGCAATGCTCGCCGCCCAGCTTGAGGTAAAATGCCTCCAAACCACCTACTTTTCTTCCCAACACCAGGCGAGCCCAGACTGACCGATCCCTCGGTGAACAAAACTGCCAACTGCAGGAAGCCAGTAAAGTCCGGGCCGCTTGAAGGAGCAGGGGCGTGATAATTGTCCAACACACCCTTCTTCACTTGAAAGAAAGCAGAGGCCACACGGGGAACATCAAGGAAGCTGCTTTATTTCATGAGTTGTGGCGAATGCATTTCGGCATGTGAATGCCTTCCTCAGCGCCCAAGCAGTCGAAGTTTGATCCTTTGCGCCACTGTGCGTCCAAACCTAGTGTCGGTACTCCAAACACAAGCTCCGCCCCCAACAAGGATGCTGACGCACCTGATGCGAGTCCGTGATCTTCCGTGGACTGCAGGACCCAGAATGCACATTGAGGCTGCCAGGTAAGGTGTGGGTGGGGGAAATTCTGCCAAAGTGGTAGCGCTAAATGCAGGACACAGCGCAAAGTCCCAAAGAAATCTTCCTGCCAGACAATCCAGTGAAAAGCACCTCCTCGGGTCCCCAACTGCTCCAGCCTTGGTATTAGGGAATCGTGTTTAGTGGTGATATATATATATGCATATACATGCATATGCATTTAAATATATGTATGTGTATGTATATATATATATATATACATACATCTATAAACATATATAATCTGTATATCTATATAAATACAAATATAAATGCATGCATACATATACATATATACATACAGATGCATGTTATTTACATGAAAGTTTAAAAAACACTAATAAAAGCAAAGCTAAAAACCCACCTCATTACAAACAGAATGGCTTTAACTTAAACGAGGGCGAGATCTATTGCATTTTCAATGCTTGTTTACTTTGGTTCCATCAAGAAGGCATTCAGATGTGTCACACATTTGCCATAAATTCTGAATGTTAGCACTCTAGTTGCTCATTAGATCACTGTAGTAAAGCTACTGCTCACCAGGGAAGTCTGTTGCTGGTATTCAAAGTGCATGTTTCAGTCTGCATGTCAGAATATTTTTAATGAAATAGAAGAGGATTTGAGAAGTCACTCAAAATGATCCCTAATTTTTCTTTCTGAAGCACTAATCATACTTTCTATGGCTAAATGAACCCCCTCATTTTGTTCCTTTTTAAATTAAATGTTTTCAGACTTACCACTTCATTCCAATCAAGATGGCTTCTGGTGTGCCATACTTTTGTCATAAGTAAGACTGTTAGCGCTCTAGTTGTTCTTTAGAACACTCTGGGACATTCTGTCATTGGGCTATACTTGGGCTACATCTGGGTGATATTTGGGCTACATTTAGGCTCTTTTGTCTCTGGTGGCCATCTTGGGAGACTGCATGTCAGTATTTTTTAATGAAATAGAAGAGAATTTGAGAAGTCACTCATTCTGTTTGTAATGAGGTGGCTTTTTAGGTTCTATTTTATTAGTGTTTTTTAAACTTTCATGTAAATAACATGCATCTGTATGCATATATGTATATGTATGCATGCATTTATATTTGTATTTATATAGATATACAGATTATATATGTTTATATATGTATGTATATATATATATATATATATATACATACACACACATATATATAAATGCATATGAATATATATGCATATATATATGTGTATATGTGTGCGTGGAGTGAGAGGTAGAGAGGTAAAGGTGTAGAGGTAGAGAGGTAGAGGTAGAGAGGTAGCGGTAGAGAGGTAGAGACTAGTAGAGAGAGAAGTAGAGAGAGGTAGAGCGGTAGAGAGTAGAGAGTGAGTAATAGAGAGTAGAGAGTGAGTAGTAGAGAGTAGTAGAGAGCAGTAGAGAGAGTAGCAGAGAGTGAGTAGTAGAGAGTAGCAGAGTGATTAGTAGAGTGAGTAGTAGAGAGTAGTAGAGAGTGAGTAGTAGAGAGTAGTAGAGAGTAAGTAGTAGAGTGAGTAGTAGAGAGCAGTAGAGAGTGAGTAGTGGAGAGTAGTAAAGAGTGAGTAGCAGAGAGTAGTAGAGAGTGAGTAGTAGAGAGTGAGTAGTAGAGAGTGAGTAGCAGAGAGAGAGAATAGTAGAGAGTAGTAGAGAGTGAGTAGTAGAGTGAGTAGTAGAGACTAGTAGAGAGAGAGTAGTAGAGAGTGAGTAGTAGAGAGTAGTAGAGAGTGAGTAGTAGACAGAGAGTAGTAAAGAGTGAGAAGTAGAGAGTGAGTAGTAGAGAGTGAGTAGTAAAGAGTGAGTAGTAGAGAGAGAGTAGTAGAGAGTGAGTAGTAGAGAGTAGTAGATAGTGAGTAGTAGGGAGTGAGCAGTAGAGAGAGAGAGTAGTAAATGTAAATGTAAATGTAGGGCCCATTTATACCGCGCCAACAATCGCTCCAAGGAGCATCTCGGCGCCAATGAGAGGTCAACCTGATGTTAAAGTTGCCTTACTGCTTAAGGAGACCAGGACCGGAGTCACACTAGTGCTCTGGCGGTTGTATCTGGAAGATTGTAAATCCAGGTTTTTAATTGTTTGCGGAATTCAGATTCCTTGTCCAGTGCTCTTAAAAGTGGGGGGAGGGCATTCCATGCTTTTGCACCTAGTACCGCTAGGGATTTACCCCCACGGGTTTTAAGTCTGAACCCTGGAACGGTCAGTAGGTTGGCATTTGAGGACCGTATAGCTCGAGTTGGGCAATATCTTACACATTTTTTTCCTTAGGTATAAGGGGCCTGAATTGTGTATGGCACGAAAAGTGATTGTCAGTACTTTGTACAGGACCCTTTTTGTTATGGGCAGCCAGTGTAGTACATTGAGGGCTTTGGTTGCTGAAGATTTCCTTGGCCACTTTAAGACCAGCCTTGCTGCCGCATGCTGTACCATCTGGAGTTTATGGGTGACCGCCTTATTGGTACCGGCATACAAGCTGTTGCAATAGTCAATGCGAGATGTAACTAATGCAATAGTGACTGTTTTCCTTGCTTGTGGAATTCTCATGAAGTTAGGAGTTTGTTCATGGTAAATAAACGTGCAGGGAAGCCTCCTTAATATGAAGATCTACCCTTTAGGCAGTACAATGCTGCAGCGGAATATGCTGTGATACAGGCAAAAACGATCGAAGAGCGAGGTTCGGGGTTCTGTGGCTTCTCAATCACCTGCACGTTTATTTACCATTAACAAACTCCTAACTTCATGAGAATTCAAAAAAACGACCAGAAGAGTGAGTGCTGATATCTAATAAACCAGATCAGGACCCTGACTGGCCTTAATATAAACAAGAATCAATAGTAAAGAATATAAAATTCGACAATATTCTCTCTTTCTTATTCAGCAACAAAAACGCAACTGCCATTAATTCGAAGCAACGGTTCTCGGCTTCATAACCATTTATGAACAATCATTAGTTTCTCATCTTGAAACACTGTTACACAAAAGATAAGACTACATTTGATGATTTCTTTACTCCTTGTTGCTCTTACTAAAATTGTGACACACATGGCTACTCCAGAAGAAGGCGCTGGTCGCCGAAACGCGCGTAGAGATCTAATCTGTTAATGCCACTTTTTTAACATGTCTTTTTTACTTGATGTTTGAGAATTAATTTGCTTATGCTACTTCCTTGATATGCTTTTTCATTTAATGTTTTAAATTGTATATTGAATGTTTTTCTGTTGATATTTTGCTGTCTTTTTTAAATTTATGAATTGCATATCTGTCTGTGTCCCATCTTTTTTAATTTGATAAATAACAATAAACTGATTTTAGACCTACTTACATCCCTTTCTTTTTGTTTAGTTTATTCTAACAGAATTAGTCTGTAGTTCAAGTGCCTTGGCTATTACTTTTCACTCTCTAAAAACAATAGTATTACATAAACATACAATATAGGATTCATTATAAAAAATATTATATTTGATAGCAATAGAAATTTGCTATTAAAAAACCTTTGAAATTCACTGAAAAAACATAGGTTTGAGGCACTATATATAGTTAGGAATTAGCATTTACAAAACCTATGAAATTCACAGAAAAAAACCATAGGTTTCACACCAGTTATAGTTTGGAATTAGCATTTAAAAAACCTATTAAATTCACTGAAGAAACCATAGGTTTGACACCAGTGATAGTTAGCTGGAAATTATACTGACATACAACCATTGAAATTCCCACGTTATAGTTAGTTGGATTCACTGTAACTTGTGCGCCTGCAATGCACTGAGAATGACGTCACATATTACATCACTCATGACATGGTCAGTGACATCACTCATGACATCACTGATGACACCATCCTTGTGACAGAGTGACAGACCTCCTTTCAGTGTAATGTAACCCTTGAAACACATATTCAAAAATAGAAACTAAAATTTTCGAAAAAATAGAGATACCCATACCAGTTACAACAACCAATTCAGTAATACCACCATCTATATACACATCCACTCATTCACCAACAGTTCTATATAGTCACTCATACATATTCACTCATCATATGTAGTGAAACACCTATACATCCTGTTACACACCGACAGTCATCCAAAAGTTACTCACACACATAATCACACATGCAAATAAACTATTGAACATCCATTTATTTGCATATACAGCTATACACACACTACCACCTTACTTCTAAGGAAACTTACACATACTCTCTTAAACAATCACTTATAGAAACACATACTTCTTAGCCAGTGGTTACAAAATGTGTGACCTAAAGAGAGCATTAAGCAAAGCTAATGCCGTTTCCCGTGAGATATGCCTAGTCACCAATATATAAATGCGTTGCAGATTGAGACATGTTAATTGAGCATTACCTCAAAAGGCTGGGATATTGGCAGCAATATATTTGGAAAAATACCCATTTTTTCACCATAATCCCGACCTTCACAAAGAGATACTGCCCTGAATGGGCCTGTCTAGATTCCCAATTGGGACAGCTTAATTAAGCCCTGGATGGGCAATCTTAGTCCCTGAAAACAGTTGAACACCGTTCAGATTTATATTTCACAAGCATGTACCTACATGATTGTATTGTTGCATTCTAAGATGTTATTTTCAATGCAGTTGCTGAATCTATGACGATTTGTATCTACAGATGTACCCACATCTCTTCATTGTTATTTAATCCCCAGGGAGCCATTGTTTTTAAACCGATGATATACTTTGACTCTAAAGTATGGAGTAATCTTTCCCTGTCTCCTCCCCTTTCGGTGCGCTCCACTTGGTCTATACAATAAAAGCTGAGCAGGTCCCTGTCGCTTTGGTGGAATTCTGCGAAATGTCGTGCCACAGGGTACGACTTGTCTTTATTCGCAATCGCCCGCATGTGTTCAAGGATTCGCATCTTTGTAGGCTTGATAGTACTGCCTATATAGCGTTTCCCGCATGGACAGAGGAGGCAGTAGATAGTATACTCAGAGTTACAATTAAGTAATTTTTTGATAGTTCTCTCTGGCTCATTTTCATCGGTTCTGCCTGGGTATGTTTTAATTGTTTTGCTGTTTTTACAGGCCTTGCAGCCTAGACATGGGAAAAATCCTTTTGATTTAGAGAGTTGTATAGATTTTTTCTTGGACGTGAAATGACTGTGGACAAGATGGCCCGCCAGTGATTGACTGCGCTTATATGTTATTACTGGTCGCTCTGGAAGGACTTTTTTCATTATATGGTCAGTGCCAGGGATATGCCAATTTTTTTGAAAAATATGCATAATCCTTCCTGACTTCACATTGAAAGTTGTGATCATTCTGGGGATTTCATCTTGTTTTTGTACAGGTTTAGCTACCAGAAGTTCCTCTCTCCGGATTTTCTTGGATTTCTCCTCAGCAATGTTTAATATATTGCGAGAGTATCCTCTAATCTGGAATCTTTTTTTGGCTTCTTCCTTTGCCTGAACGTACTCCTCCTCATCCGAGCAGTTTCTTTTCAGGCGTAGGAGTTCGCCGAAGGGGACGTTTCCGATAAGGTATTTGGGGTGCTGGCTTGCTGCATGTAAAACAGCATTCCCCGCCGTGGGTTTTCTATATAATCGGGTTTGAATCTTCCCCCTGTTGACATAAACTTCTAGATCTAGGTAGTAAACACTGGTGTCACTTATTGTGCTAGTGAATTTGAGATTCCACACATTGTCGTTCAACGCGGCAATATAGTCCTCAGCCGAGGTTCTACTGCCGCGCCAAATGACAAACAGATCCTCTATATACCTTGTCCATAGTAAGATGTTGTCTGTCCACTGGTCGTTGGCCTCCCCACAGGCCTTGTGCTTCTCCCACCAGCCGACGAACAAGTTTGCATACCTGGGAGAAAAGCACAAGCCCATAGATGTACCTCTAACCTGCCTGTACAGCTGTCCTGCAAACAGAAATATATTGTTATACAAACAGAAACTCATCATTTGTATTAGCATTTCATTGTGTTCCCAGAATTGATCATGTTTTTTATCCAGGAACCACTTTGCCGCTGCGAGACCGTTTTCATGAGCAATGCAAGTATAGAGGTTCACAACGTCGAGAGTTATTAGTAGGAAACCAGGTTCCCAAGCAATACTGTCAATTAGTCGCAAAAAGTCTTGTGCGTCCCTCACATAAGAGGGAAGCTATTTTACAATTGGTGCATTATATCTATCAATAAATCTGGATGCATTCTCCAATAGGCTGCCTATCGATGAGACGATCGGTCGTCCTGGAGGTCTTTTTGAGTTTTTATGAACCTTTGGCAGGTGATAGAACGTTGGTAAAATGGGTGTTTCACACTGTAGGTATAAGAATTCGTCCATGTTGAGCATTCCTTGTTGTTTCCAATCTACCAGCAATTTCTGGAAGTCCATGGTGCTTTTGACGTATTCTGCCCTGTTAATTGCAGTGTAGCAGTCCGCATCCCTCAATTGCCTGAGGGCCTCCTGCTGATAGTGTTCTTTTGTAAAGATCACGATGTTTCCACCCTTATCAGAGGGTTTAATCTCGATGGACTCATCATTTCGCAGAGATTTAATTGCTTCCCATTCTTTGCGTGTTATATTTGAATCTTTAACGTTCATTTTCTCTTTTGCCAGTTTTTCAAGGTCCATGAGAACTGCATCGCTAAAGACATCAATCGCATCATATTGGGCTTTAGGGAGTTTCTTTGATTTATTTTTCATGTTGCTCGGATCTCTGATTTTTTTGCTCCCACTCTGTGAGGGTTGTATACTACCACTCTGGTTGTTTAATGTTATAGATACTGTATTGTTCATTGTATCAAGTAATTGTGTCAAGGTTCCGGTTGAGATGTCATGGTCAATAATTTGCGCTTCTGCATTCGGAGGTTTAGTAGGATGCATAGCAAAAATCTTCTGGAATTTCAGCTTTCTAATATATCTGAAAAGGTCAATTTTGATATCGACTAGATTGAAGTCGTTGGACGGACAGAAGCTTAAGCCTTTTTTGAGTACGTTCTCCTCTTCCGTGGTCAATATTTTTGTGGAGAGGTTGATGATAGTTTGATCTTCTGTTTCTTTCACCATTTCGTGCGTCTGGAGACGCTCCTCGTTACTCTTGTCGAGGCGGTAGCAGCGTTTCCCCCTCTTGCCCCTCCTCGTTTTCCTCTTTGATTATGTGCTGGGGGGTGATTGCGTTGTTGCGGCCTCTGTCTCGTTTCTTTTATGACCTGAAATTCGTCGAAAAAAACATTTTCTTTCTGTGCATCTTTATCTTTATTTGCCTGTGCCCCCGCCCGTTCCTCATCTGAGATTTCTCCTTCAGATTCCGAGGTTTCTGCATTGCTTGGTCCGGGAATACCTTGCGCAAGGCGTTTTCTCGTGGCATCGAATTTCCGAGCAAACGTCAGAATTCTCCCCGACATGTAATCTTGCTCGTCTCTTTGAAATTTGTTTTGTTTTCTCTTCCTGATTCCTAGTTCATATTCTTTTACTCTTTTTGACATTGTTGATCTTAGGTCGTCACTAGTTTAAAAAAAATATATATATATATATATATATATATATATATATATATATATATATATATATATATATATATATATATATATATATATATATATATATATATATATACTTTAAGAACCTTGGATTACTGGTGATTTTTATGCAGGGATCTGAGAGCGCAATTGGGACTTCGTTCTTAAAGATTATTGAATACCAGCTCACTCCGCCGGCATCGCGCTACCCCTCGACGAGCGATAATTTCCTAAAGGAGTAACTTCAGTGCGGATATATATATATATATATATATATATATATATATATATATATATACTTTGATCAAGGGGCTACAGACTCCAAAACGCATTGGGTGTTTTTACTGCCTTAAATAAGCTCATCACACTGAAAGGAATTGAGCCACGGCCTGTCTCTTCTTTTGCGCAAGTCCCTTATCTGAGTAGGGGTTCTCTACCCCACCGCGGGCTCACCGTCACAAGAGGCGAGGGTTCCAGCAATTGACCCGCTGCTGGAAATGCAGGAATTCATATATATATCCTATATATATATATATATTGTCTCTCCAAGGTTGTCCACCTTTGAGTAGCACACGAGCAGCAGCTTGATTTATGTGTAGGTGAGTACGGGGATCCGCTTGTAGATGTTGCTCCGTAATGGATCTGCCCGACGTGTTTCGAAGCTCCATATGCTTATATATATGAAACTTTCCAGACTTATAGCATTTTCTACAGTTTGAGATGATGTAAATTTTTGTGGTGAATCGTTAACCATGCGCAAAGATAAAAGGTGGTCTAAAAATGTGTTTTTCCACCAATGCATTTTCCATGGGCTATTGTATTGATGATTTGATGTAGCATGAAAACGGCTGAATGGATTTACATAAAATTTGGCAGGATTGCACATTGTAGTGCAGAGATGTTGCTTTTTGAGTACTGCAGTTAAGTAGGGTAAGTATTTTTTAAGTTATAAGGCATTTAAACTTAGTGATATCTGTTATTGCTGAATTTCTGAAACTTTTGTGAAAATACAGCTGTACATGCCTTAAACTTAATTAAAAATATGGTACCTATATATATATATATATATATATATATATATATATATATATATATATATATATATATATATATATATATATATATATATATATATATATATATATATATATTCACAGAAAAAACCATAGGTTATAGTGGATATATAGTTAGGAATTTGCATTTACAAAACCTTGAAAATTCAATGAAAAAACCATTGGTTTTAGGCCATATATAGTTAGGGATTTGCATTTACAAAACCTTATTTTACTCGCATAAAACCATTGAAATTCCATATATAGTTATAAGCGCTAACTATATATCGCGCACCCGCAATCCACTGCTGATGATGTCACATATTACATCATTCATGACATGGTTAGTGACATCACTGATGACATCACTGATGACATCTCAAATGACATCACTGATGACATCACTGATGACAACATGCAGTGACTGTATGTTTCTGTAAAGTTAAAATATCTCTTACATATTGAAGAATGAGTGGATATATAAGTGTCTGGATGAAGGATTTAGTAGGTGCATGACTGACTGTATGAGTGAGTGATTAAATGTGTCTCACTGAGTGCATGGGTTAGTGACTAAACTGTCTTAATTTGTGCATCATTATGTCTGTTGTTCTGTAAACTGTTGCATGTGTTGATAAGTAGCTATATGAGTAACTATATGGGTTATTGATTGGTTGCCCAAGTATTTGTATGGGATACTGAGTGTGTGTGTAGGTGGCTGGGAGGTGTATGACTCTGTGCATAGATGTGTGAGCAGTTGATTCACTAGATGTATGGTTTCAAAAGTGCATGTGGAAACAGCTGTATGGGCGGTTGACTGTGTGCATGAGTGCATTGGTGAGTGAATGGATATCTCAGTGCTACATGTCAAAGTAAGTACATATGTAAAACACAGTACATGTGAGAGTTGACATATATAAATAACTGTGCATAAGAGCCAGTGAATGTGTGAGTGGCTGTATGGATCATTGTGAACTTGTATCAGGGATTGTATAATAGAGTAAATATGTGTTAGTATATGTTTGAATAAGTAAATTTTGTATAACTGTATAGTTGAGGAAATGGAGGTGTGATTGATTCTTTGCATGACTGACTAGGTGTGTGAGTAACTCCATGGATGAGTGACAGTCTGTGAGTGTCTGTTTACACTGATTGTATCTAAGGTTATATTAGAGTCTGAAGAGGTTCATCGTATTATCACATGAATGATATCATCAGTGATGTTATCAGTCATGTCAAATGAGATGTTTTCAGTGATGTCATCAGTGATGTCATTTGAGATGTCATCAGTGATGTCATCAGTGATGTCACTAACCATGTCATGAATGATGTAATATGTGACATCATCAGCAGTGGATTGCGGGTGCGCGATATATAGTTAGCGCTTATAACTATATATGGAATTTCAATGGTTTTATGCGAGTAAAATAAGGTTTTGTAAATGCAAATCCCTAACTATATATGGCCTAAAACCAATGGTTTTTTCATTGAATTTTCAAGGTTTTGTAAATGCAAATTCCTAACTATATATCCACTATAACCTATGGTTTTTTCTGTGAATTTCATTGGTTTTTTAATAGCAAATATGAAAAGCTTTAAAATGTCAAGTACGTGATAGATAAAAACATTTTCGTATTTATGCACGCTGATGTGCTTTGAACGCTGCACCCCCCCCTCCCCTCTTTTGTCTTAGTAGTACTCTCTCTTTGCAGATAGTGAACGGTAGTTAACGCAAGCCTTTGCCCCCGTTGTAATCCGTCGTGCCTGCTTGTCTCTCCATTTGATTGATTGTTGTCCAAGCATTTACTGTTTTAGAATTGGTTCTCTTTGGATCATTCTCTATTTACAAACAAGCACAAAGTCGCAATACTCTGTTTAGTCTTTGCAGATAGTGAAAAATCGTGTAAAAAAAATAAAAGTAATCGAGCAAAATCAGTAGGCCACTAATTGGATCTCTTTTTGACCTCGCTAAAATAGAAATATTAGGAACAACCCTTCATGAGAAATACGAAAATAGTGAGATGAACTGAGCTCCACACCATGAGGGCTGCAAGACAGCTCGGCTCCATCACCCATCCCGCACAAAATAACGACAAACCCTATGCAAATATTAAAAATATAGACAACACACCAGCAAAGAAACAGGGTAAAACATTTTATTAAAAAACTATTTACATAACGTTGGTTTATAAGATGATGTCAGTAGTGGACCGATGTGTGAATAGATCAAAAGCAGCACAAGGCTCCAAGATCCGGATGGCAAGCTCCTGGATGTTGGGTGCCATAGTTTAGAGTTCTGAATTTGAGCCTTTTTCAATGCCTGTGCTTTGTTGAATCAAAATGGCGGCTTGACACAAAGCTGACTCAAGCGTTGCTACTGATGCTATGCAGACCAAAACTGGTTTTCAGTTTGTACATTTTTCTAGATTTTTCAATCCAAGTTTGGTTGACTTTGTAGAACGATGGCTTCAAATTTTCAACATACGGTGTGGTGGCGCTGACTGGGAGGGGGCGCTTCGCTCCTGCCCCCTCCCCAAGTAAGATTTTCATACGTGAAAGTACGTTAATGGTTTTGGTCCCTGAGATGCTTCGATGTCACTGCCATTCTCAAATAGCATAAGTTCTGGATGTTGGGTGCCATAGTTAAGAGTTCTGAGCAGTGCTTGTAACACTGTCTGAAGCTTATTTCCACCTACTGCAGCTTCACTATTCTCAAAGTAAGTGAGTGTCGTTTGTGGACCTGACTGCATTAGAAAACAATGTGATATGTTAGCTTCCTAAACAGCTTGACGGAGGCCCCTGAGGGGCGGTGTGATGGCCATGGACTCGGAGAAGACGCTTGGCTCCGACACCCTCCCCAAGTCTTATAGCACTGGTGTAGACTGAGAGCGCCCTCGACATAGGCGGCCGGCTCCCGGGGTCCGGCGGAACTTTTTGCCTTTTGATGACTCTTCAATTCTGGACCTTGTCCCACAATCCGTTTGACCTGAAGACAAGCTGTAGTGGGGCGCCCCTTTACCGTTTTAGTTGCCATTCCGCCCGCTTTTGCTACACTGTGCCTCTTCCGCCATTCAGCTGTTTACCGCCCGCTCTTGCGACTACAGCGTCTCGCTCATCATGTAGTTGAGTTGCTCCCGCTCTTGCGGTGCAGCGATAGGCGGCTGCCACAGGACTCTCAAAATGGCGGCCGGCTCTTCGGTTTTGGGCCTGGTCCACTAAAATGGCCCTGGGACACCTTGGAACTCGGACGCTTCCCTGATAGGGCTTGGGTCCCATTCTCGAAAAGCGTCCCCTCAGCCGTGAAGATTCTACAAAAGTCTTGGGGGCCTCCGACTCCCGCAGGCTTCTGGTGGGGAGCGGCTGCCATGATTGCTCGTGGAATGGCCACGACGGAGCTACGAGATGGTAGTGGTCTCATGCTGACGCCAGCTTTAGTCTGAAACATCCAGAAACACTGTAGACTACCAATTCGATCAGTTCCGGTAGCGCCCCAACATGACCCGGAAGAGAAGAACTTGCCCTCCCCTCTTTGACTGATGGTTCTTGTTGCCTGTCCCCTCTGTTGTCATTTAACAGAACTTTTTGGACTGCTGAAAGGAGTTGTGTTCTGAACGCTGGTTGGTGGAGACATTTTGACTATATTCTTGACCTACGTTGTCGCGTAATGCGTTATATGACACGCCGCGTTAGCGCACCCGGAAGTGATCCGAGGCGCGGCGCGCAGCGCGTAACGTAAGCATAACAGGTCATGTGACTTGTTAATAAAACTTTTCATTGGTTCATTTTACTTTTGTTAATTTAATGATGAAAAGCTTGGTCATATGACCTAAAAATTACGCTTTTTATTGTTTTCGAACAATATTTTTTTTTCAAACATATGTTATAATATTCCAGGCTAATGTACTTTCCCGGAAAATTTACAACTGTCTTGCAAGTAAAATATATTCCTTTTTCGAGAAAAAGGGCGTTTCTTCCTTCCATGACGGAGCCGTTGAGTAAAAGAGATTCGGCCTGCTGTCTTAGTCGCCGATACGCCTGATTATCAGATTCTTATCGATCACTTTATGTTGCAGACATGAAAAACACAACTGCCCTTGACCATTTATCTTTACTGCGTTCCTACATATTATACCTTTTATCCGTCATGTAATTGGACTGCTTTATTTCACTTGCCTTTTACTGATTCGAAAACAGTGACTAAAAGTAAAAACTTTACCAATGTAAATACTACTACCGTGTTTTGTTTTAAAAACCTTTATTGTGAAAATGTCAGTATACAAATACGGGCCTATAACCACGTGGGCCGGCCACGGAGCAAACTGAAATCGTATATGATGAGGAGACATTTACACTGTAGAGGAACGTAACGAGCGGGCCATTAGGTTGCAAGAACTAAGGTGTCTAACAGTTGCGGAATCGGTGGACATACATTTTGTAATTAAAATAGGACAGGGCCACTTACAATAACATTTTCTAGATATACATTTGCGGGCAAGGAGTTACGAGTCCCATTTATACCGGCGCCATTTTGGGCGAGGCCGGGCAGGTCCAAGATATAGTCAAAATGTCTCCACCAACCATCGGCCAGACCAGAACCCCTTTCGGCCCTTTATGCTACAAGATGGTGTCTTCCATTCAGAAAATATTGTTGGCAGCATTTTGAAAGGAAACAGAAACAGCCGTTCTCCTAGTGAGTTTCACATTGTTACATTTAGGAAGAATGTTGAAGAGTAGTATGTAGAAAATCTGAAGCCATTTTTCTACAAACTCTCAATCAGACTTGGATGGAAAAAAAAAACCTGAAGAATGTACAAACTGAAAACCAATTTTTGTCTGTATAGCATCAACAGTAACGCTTGAGTCAGCTTTGTGTCAAGCCGCCATTTTCATTCAATCAATAGCGTCCCCCTACACACATTCAGGAACCTGGTCGTGTCTTCAGATGAAACGGATTGTAGGAAAAGAAGCAGAAAGGAAAAGGAAAAAAGTTCCGCTGGACACCACCTTGGGCAATAGTGAAGCTGCAAAAGGTGCAAATAAGCTTCAGACAGTCTTCAACTTACTCTGATTCTTATAATAAACTTCAGATAGTCTTACAAGCACTGCTCAGAACTCTCAACTGAGGCACTCAACATCCAGGACTTGCCATTCGGATCTTGGCGCCTTGTGCTGGTTCCGACCTATTCACACATCGGTCCACTACTGACATCACCTCATAAGCCAACGGGGCACCCCACGCCGACTTTCGGCGCAGCATTGTAGGATGGCCACACCAGTGCGGCAACTTGCTGGACACAACATCGGGGCCATCCAGATCTCGGCGCGTTCGACTCACTGTACCGCAACAGTGACCGCAACTCAGCTGGACACGCCGTCTTTCGGCGCAGCATTGTAGGATGGCCACACCAGTGCGGCAATTTGCTGGACACCACCTCGGTGCCATCCGGATCTCGGCGCGTTCGAGTCACTGTACCGCAACAGTGACCGCAATTCAGCTGGACACGCCGTCTTTCGGCGCAGCATTGTAGGATGGCCACACCAGTGCGGCAACTTGCTGGACACAACATCGGGGCCATCCAGATCTCGGCGCGTTCGACTCACTGTACCGCAACAGTGACCGCAACTCAGCTGGACACGCCGTCTTTCGGCGCAGCATTGTAGGATGGCCACACCAGTGCGGCAATTTGCTGGACACCACCTCGGTGCCATCCGGATCTCGGCGCGTTCGAGTCACTGTACCGCAACAGTGACCGCAATTCAGCTGGACACGCCGTCTTTCGGCGCAGCATTGTAGGATGGCCACACCAGTGCGGCAATTTGCTGGACACCACCTCGGTGCCATCCGGATCTCGGCGCGTTCGAGTCACTGTACCGCAACAGTGACCGCAACTCAGCTGGACACGCCGTCTTTCGGCGCAGCATTGTAGGATGGCCACACCAGTGCGGCAATTTGCTGGACACCACCTCGGTGCCATCCGGATCTCGGCCCGTTGTGCTGCCTTCGGCCTATTCGCACATCGGTCCGCTACTGACGCCGCCTCACGTGCCAACGGATTTTCTACGCTTTTTGTAGCCCTATGCCGCATAACAGGTCATGTGACTTGTTTATAAAACTTTTCATTGGTTCATTTTACTTTTGGTTTCCTAAAGATGGAAGGCTTGGTCATATGACCTAAAAATAACACTTTTCATTGGTTTAGAACATTTTTTTTTCCCAAACGATGAAAGCCCCACCTTGTTTCTGGATCATTCAGACTGAAGCTGGCATCAGCATGAGAGCACCACCATCTCGTGGCTCCGTCGTGGTCATTCCGCGAGCAATCATGGCAGCCGCTCCCCACCGGAAGCCTGCGGGAGTCGGGGGCCCCCAAGACTTTTGTAGAATCTTCACGGCTGAGGGGACGCTTTTCGAGAATGGAGCCCAAGCCGTAGCAGGCAAGCGTCCGAGTTCCAAGGTGTCCCAGGGCCATTTCAGTGGACCAGGCCCAAAACCGAGGAGCCGTCCGCCATTTTAAGAGCCATGTGGCAGCCGCCTATCGCTGCACTGCAAGAGTGGAAGCAACTCAACAACATGGTGAGCGAGACGCTGTAGCCGCAAGAGCGGGCGCAACTCAGCTAGATGGCCGCCACCTGGGGAGGCCCGTTCACGCCGCCTCCCCCACCCCCGGGCCGCCGCACGCCAATTTTCGGAGCAGCATTGTAGGATACCAAAACCAGTGCGGCAGTTTACTGGACATCACCTGGGTGCCTGTCGTACATGTTGTGTCAGCCATGTGACACTGGACACAGTCCCATCAACATCTCAACGCGTTCTGCTGCCTTGGGACTATTCGCACAACAGACCGCTACTGACGAGGCCTCCCCCCGCACCACCCGGGACGCCCCACGCTGTTTTTCTGTGCTGCATTGTAGGATCCCAAAACCAGTGCGGCACCCAGGCGACATCACCTGGGTGCCGTCCAGAACTCTGCACGTTGTGCTGCCTTGGGACTATTCGCACAAAAGACAGCTTCTAACCATTGTTGCTTTTTGTGTTGAAAAATGTTTAAATGTTTTTAGTTTTTGTTCCGTTCGTTATAGTTAATAGTTAATAAAGTTTTATAATCTTACTTTGTTGGAGTGTTATCTATTTTTTTTAAAACGGGTGAATGGGGCCTTGAATCGGGTTATTGTCATGTGTGGGCTTTGGAAGTGTGCTGCTGCAGGATCGGACATTTCAAACTCAAATGCACGTTCTTTTTCTTACCTTTCCGAAGCATGGAGCGCAATAGCAGGCAGAGAAAGGGTGATGCACGTGTTGAACACTACCTGACCTGGCAAGTTGCTGGCAGTGCCCCCCCGCCCGCTCCTGAAAGAGGGCACACACACACCGCCGCCCCGAGTACTTCACAAATCTTTAAAAGACCATGCGCTTGTTCATGAGGCTTAAATGGTTTATCACCTCTTCTAGAACCCCTGCATCGACCCTCTGACGTTTCCTGGAAAAATTACCATGTAACACAATACCAAGCCCTGTCAGCTGAAACCCCCAAGGAATCGTGGGGCATATTATCAAGGGGGTTTATCTCCGCTTTTTTGGCTTTAAAAGCCATGAAAGCGGAGATAAAATTATCTCCCTATTACCAAGCTGTCGCTAACACCAGTTAGTGACAGCTAAAAGGAGATAGCGACCATCTTGGGCCCCGCTTTGCATGTCAGTGATACTTATCACTAATGACATGCAAAGTGGCGTGCCAAGATGTTAGCGACTGGAAACAGTCCCTAACATCGCTATCTTCTATTACCAACTTTTGGAGATATTCGCGCTAAGCGCGAATATCTCCAAAATCTAACACCTGCCCTGAGCAGTTCTTAGCCATGTTATCCAATGGGAGGTGGATAACATGGCTAAGAGCGTTTGCTCGATAATACATGAATATCGCTGACTTTTCTGCGATAATAGCAAGGTTTATCTGCGATAAAAATCGCCGATGTGCGGCGATAATTTTTGTCTCTAAACAAGTTAGAGACAAAAATTATCGCTAGTTGTTCGTAATATGCCCCCGGGTTTTTGCTTGCAGAAATCGGGAGGCGGGAGACTAGCACTGAAATCAGTAGTCACACGCCTGAATCGGGAGGGTTGGCATGTCTGAATTCTCTACAGCTGGGGCCATAAACTACATCCGCAGGGGTAGGTGATAGCCTGGGACCAGCCTGGCATCTAAAATGGCTGCCGTGCACGACAAAATTGTGGCATTGGAAAAAAGGCAAGATGGCGCAGCCGCTGGAAGAGATGTATCAACATATATCAGCCTCCTCAGCCACCCTCAGGAAACATAGGGGATTAGGATACGTCTCCCGCACCCCCTTATACCTAGTAATTTAATTAACGAAGCACAAAATGGCGAATTCCCGTTTCGCTACCAGTTTGCGGCCCAGTTCGCGGCCCGTGAAGCGCTTCTACCGTGAAAAATCTTTTTTTTTTCTTTTCCCCACGGGACCCTTTAATAACCCCAACAACATTCCTAGGGGGTCAAGAGGGGGATACCTTGCCCCCTTTCATTAAATTCCCCCTTAGTTTTTCACCTCTTCTTCTCTCTCGATCCTACCGAGAGACAAGATGGCGGCCGCTCCGGACTGTCACGCAGCAAAAAAAAAAAAAGCTCACGCACAGCCGCTGGAAGAGATGTATCAACATATATCAGCCTCCTCAGCCACCCTCAGGAAACATAGGGGATTAGGATACGTCTCCCGCACCCCCTTATACCTAGTAATTTAATTAACGAAGCACAAAATGGCGAATTCCCGTTTCGCTACCAGTTTGCGGCCCAGTTCGCGGCCCGTGAAGCGCTTCTACCGTGAAAAATCATTTTTTTTTCTTTTCCCCACGGGACCCTTTAATAACCCCAACAACATTCCTAGGGGGTCAAGAGGGGGATACCTTGCCCCCTTTCATTAAATTCCCCTTTCGTTTTTCACCTCTTCTTCTCTCTCGATCCTACCGAGAGACAAGATGGCGGCCGCTCCGGACTGTTTAGAATGTTGACAGACACCGGAGAGCCAATCAGCTTTCTGCGCGCAAAGTTCCGAAACGCGAAAAGTAAGCGGACCGGATCGCTGCCCGGAGCGCTGTTACAGATATATATCTTGATTTAAACGTTAATTTCTCAAAATCCACTGAAGCACATATATTGAGACCTAGCAAAGGCACATCGGGCTAACAGTCCCTACAATTTTGCCAAGTTTCGTGCAAATCCATTCAGCCGTTCGAGCTAAAAGTGAGTCCAACCGCCCTATGGAAAACTCAATGTAAAAAACGCGTTTTGGGACCCCCCTTTTTTCTCAGCCCCCCCTTGACGAAACCCCACCAAGTTTTCAGGGCCTGCTCAGAAACAAAATGTGCCATTTTCCTGAAAATTTCAGCCGATTCCGTCCACAAACGCCAAAGTTATTAGACATAGAATTTTCAGAAATCCCATAGGGAATTAATCCTAACTATATATACCTACTGGCGATAGCCAGTAGGTAATATATATATATATATATATATATATGCCAAAGTGTAGTAAAAACAATATGGCTGCCTTTTTATTCTTAAAAAACAGCTATAACCAATTTATATTCTGACTTGTCATCGCCATGTACTACGTTATACTGCAGATTTATCTCGATATACCATGTCCCAGACTATAACTAAGGCCTAGCAGTATTATTGAATTGCAGTATTCTTGCACCACTCATGGTTTTGCATGGGCAATAAAATACTTAAGTCAGTTTTACAAAGGAGTGTTAGGACACCAGGCTTCGCCCTGCATTGATTGGTAAATCTGGAAAAATGCAAGGCAGCGCAATTCGCGGTTTTGTGCCACTATGCACACCATAATCTGCATTGCTGTAAATTTCACATACATCTTTATGCCATGACACTGTAACCACTCCCCTATTTGTTATTCCACTCTATGCCACTCCACTCTACGCCTCTCCACTGTGTGAGACTCCAATCTACATGACTCCACTCTACACTATTACACTGTACACAACTGCATTGTATGCCTCTCCAGTCTACGTCACTCAACTATATGCTATTCCACTGGATGCTACTCTACTATACGCTATTGCACTCAGCACCATTCTACTATACTCCACTCTTTTCTACTCTATTCCACTGTATGCCACTCCACCCTGAAACATTCCACAGTATGCTATGCCACTGTACACTACTCCACTCTACGGCACTCAAGTGTATGGCACTTCACTCCACGTCCCTTAATTCTAAGCTATTTGATTGGACCACACTCTAATGTACGCCACTCCACTATATGCTATTACACTCTACACCACACCACTGTATGCCACTCCTGTCTACACCACTCCATGATATGTCACTACAATGTATGCTACTCGACAATACACTTTTACACCCCATGACACTCTACGCCTCTCCAATATATGAGACTCCAACCTATTTGACTCCACTCTACGCTATTAGACTGTACTCAATGGAACTGTATGCCTCTCTTCTCTGTGCCACTTAACTATACGCTACTCCACTGGATGATACTCCACTATACGCTATTACTCTCTACATCAGTCTACTGTACGCCACTCTTCTTTACTCTATTCCACTGTCTGCCACTCCACAATGTAACACTCCACTGTGTGCCAGTCCACTGTAAGCTACTCAACTCTGTGCCACTCCAGTGTATGGCACTCCACTCTATGCCACTTAATTCTAAGCTATTCGATTGAACCCCACTCCAATGTACGGCACTCCATTGTATGCTATAATACTCTACCCCACGCCACTGAATGCCACTCCTGTCTACACCACTGCATTATACGCCACTCCATTGTACATGACTCCACTAAACACTAATACACTCATCACCACTCCACTGTTCAACACTCTGCTCCACACCACTCCACTCTACGCTATTACACTGTACACAAATCCACTCTACGCCAGTGCAGTCTACGCTATTACACTGTATGCAACTCCACTCTACGCCTCTTCAGTGTACGCCACTTCACTGTACACCACTCCTCTATACGCCACTCCAGTATATGCATTTCCAACCTATGTTATTCCACTGTATGGTACTCCACTCTATACCGCTCCAGTGTAAGCCGGTCCTTTCTACCCCACTCCATTCTACACTATTCCATTGGACACCACTCCACTGTACGCCACTCCACTGTATGGAATTACACTCTAACCCATTTCTGTGAAATTCACTACAGTCTAAACCACTTCACTGTACGCTATTCTACTATACGCTATTCCAGCCTATGCCACTTAACTGTACAGCACTCCACTCTACACTCTTGTATATGCCACTCTACTATATGCTGCTCCACTCTATGCCACTCCACTCTACACCACTCCATTCTATGCTATTTTACTTTACCCCACTCCATTGTACACTACTTCAGTCTAAGCCCACTCCACTGTACGCCACTCCACTCTATGCTATTCTACTCTAACCTATCCCACTCTATTCTATTCCACTGTACGCCACTCCATTCTCTGCTATTACACTATAGGCAACTTCAATCTTTTCCCCTCTACTCTATGGTATGTCACTCTACCCCACTCCAATGTACACCACTCCTCTGTATGCTATCACACCCCTCCCCACAATTCACCACTCCAGTCTAAATCACTTCGCTCTACCCACTCCACTGTACAATACTACACTATATGCTATTACACTTTACACCACTCCACTGTACCATACTACACTATATGATATTACACTATAAGCAACTCCACTCTACGCTACTCCACTTTATGCTATTCCACTTTATGCCACCCCACTCAATGCTAATCCACTCTACACGATTCCAGTGTACTCTCCTCCACTCTACAAATCTGTACTACACTCCATGCCACTCAACTAGACTGTATTCTACTCTATCCTCATACACTCCAATGTCCAAATTCACCCTCAACTCTATGCTTGTACACTTCATTGTAGAACACTCTACTCCACTATATGACAGTTTCCAACACTGTCCAACAGAGCACTCCACTCTACTGTATGAGATGCCACTCCCATTTATAGGTTTCCTCAACTCTACGCTATGCCACTTTAATGTATGGCACACCACTATGCGCTATTCCACTGTACCTACTCCACTGTACACCACTCCACTCTATGTGAATCTATGCCACTCCACTGTTCTACATTTCACTGCACACTATTCCACTATATGCTTCTCCACTTTATGGTTATCCAATCTACACCACTACAGTGTACGCCATTCCACTCTACACCGCTCCATTGTATGACACTCTCCTCCACTCTATATAACTCCATTCTATAAAAGTCTTCCACTCTCCATGGCACTCTACAACATTGTACTCTACTCTATACCCATATACTCCACTGAACAATTCTATACTCCACTCTATGCCTGTACACTCCAATATGCAACACTCCATTCCACTAAACGACACAGCACTCCACTCTACTGTACGAGACCACACTCCAATTCATAACAGTTTACTACCTACCCCGTGCAGTACACTCGCCTCCATGCCACTCAAACCAATTCACTCTATTGCACTTTATTTAACACTTCGTTACACCAATCCACTCAACTCCACTGTACGAGACTTTACCTCACTCTACATAACCATCCACTCTACGCAGTTCCACTGTTTTACACACAACTGTACTCTATGGACCTCCACTCTACAACATTTTACTATACTGTATGCCACTCTCTGGCACTTTATTCCTGTCTATACCCCTTTATTCCACTGTACAATACTGTACTATACTGTATGCCACTGTACAACACTTTACTCTAATACTCTAGTCCACTATTTGACACTGTTCACAACTCTTTGCATGTCACTGC
This sequence comes from Lissotriton vulgaris, assembly GCF_964263255.1. Taxonomy (NCBI): domain Eukaryota; kingdom Metazoa; phylum Chordata; class Amphibia; order Caudata; family Salamandridae; genus Lissotriton; species Lissotriton vulgaris. The sequence goes on from NC_141695.1 coordinate 1,378,743,121, forward strand.
ACCCCACTTTACCCCACTCTACTCCACTACTTCCCTGTATGCCACTCCACTTTACGCCACTCAATGCCATTGTACTCTATAACACTGTTTGCCAGTCCACTGTACCACACTCTACAACACTGTACTGTACTGCACAACACTCCACTCTGCAAAAATCAACTAGACTGTATGCCACTCTACTCTGCTGTTGTCTATATCACTTTCCAATACTGTATGATACCCGACTACACTCTAATGTACAACACAGTGCTCCAATTTATGACACTTTGCTGCACTGTTTGCTACGCCACTATGCTCTACTGCACTCCATGCCAGTATAGTCTACGACACGCCACTCCACTCTATGAAACTTTACTCCAATCTACACTACTTGACTCCAGTGCATTCCTCTCCACTATGCTCCACTCTACTACACTTTATCCCACTCTGTACCACTGTACTAAGCCGCTCCACTATACAACACTCTACTCCACTGTATGCAACTCCACTCTACAACACAGTTCTACACTATATGACACTCTACTCCACTATATGCCCATCAACTCTACGCCACTGCTCTAAATTGTATGACACTCGACGACATGCCACTTTACTTCTCTCTTAGATACGCCACTCCACAATTTGACATGGTACTCCACTCTATGACATTCTCTTCCACTGCACTCTATGACACTTCATTTGACGATACTGCACTCTTTGGCACTCTAGTTCACCCTACTCCACTTTAAAATACTCTACTCCACTCTATGACAGTATACGACACCCTACTCTGTTGTTTGACATGCCATTCCACTGTACAACTCACTGCTCCAGGCTACGGTACTTGACAACACTATATCAAACACCATGCCATTCCACTATATAACACTTTACAAAACTGTGATACGCTACTACACTCTACTCTACTACACTCAACTTCAATCTATAATACTCTAGTCTATGACAATAGACTTTACAACACTCTCCTCCACTGTGCTGTACTACAGTCCACTTTATGACACTCCACACCACGATTTGAAACACATTTTAATTAAAAAATAAAAACCATTAAAATACAATGAAAAAGCAAAGCTTAAGGATCATTTATAGTTAGAAATACCTTATGTATTCTTTATATACAAACCAAACTGAAAACACACAAACATTAAAATTGTAGACATAATTATAACTTTAATTTATAATTTAAGCACCACCTTCAAATTACTATGTCACACACCTCCAAACTCAGGGCCCGATTAGGATCGCGGACGGACTTGAGTCCGTCCGCGACCCCTGAGGAGGAGGGAACATCCTCAGGGGCTGCGGCGTTCCCACCGAACAGATTAGGATGTGACCGCCAGGGTGGCGTCACATCCACTATCTTTAACATTGCGGCGGGTGCAGCTTCAAGCTACAACCGCCGCAATGTTAAAAATGCATGCATCGCATTTGCATGCACAAAGCGGCAGGCACCGCGCGGTGCCTGCTGCTTTGTGCACGCAAATGCAGGGGGGTACCATAGGTACCCCCCATGTGCACCCCCCACCCTCCCTTCACCCAGGGGGCCCGCAACGGGCCCCCGAAGTGAAAGTCTGTATGCTTTTCCACAGCGGGAAAGCCACAGCGGAAAAGCATGTCTTTCCCACCATCCTAATATGGCTGGCTGTGTCTGATAGACACCGCCACCATATTAGAGTTTTTCCGCCGCGGTCGGAAGGCGACCGCTGCGGAAAAGCGGCGGACGGACTTCTCATCCCCCCAGCCATCCTAATCTGGCGGGGGGACATTGAAGGCTCCGCTGCGGAGAATCCGCATCCTCTGGGCCGGTGGTGGCTTCCACCGGCCTGGAGGATGCGGATTCTCAGCGATCCTAATCGGCCCCTCAGTCTTTTCACCTCACTCACCACAATACATTAACTATAACTCATGCCTTTTCCATACACTGTTCATACCCTTTCATACTACATCACTTACAGCATACAAAATCATAGCATTGATTGAACAACACTTATAACTTCTCAAATGAAATTATTTGTCCCAATACAGCTGGTATGACGTATTGTTGTGACAGAGTGCCGAGTTTTATTTAGTGTTGTCTGGTTAGCGAGCTGAAAATTGTGAAGTTATAACTATAACTTTATAATTTTTAAAGGTTATGAACTTGGCCTGTATACAGAAAACAAGTTTTCCTAACTACTTACTATAACTAAGCTTTGGTGTATATATATATATATATATATATATATATATATATATATATATATTATATATATATATATATATATATATATATATATATATATATAGTGGTGGTCTATGGTGTTTAACTGCACAAAATACATCTTTGAAAGAAACATATCCTGCTGGAGTGCGGTGTTTTCCTTGTTTCAAAAAACGTTTGATGGGGAAAAAAATAATATATATATATATATATTTATATATATATAATAACTCTCACAACTCCAGCTCCCTCGTGGTTTTGTCGGAATTGAGGCAGCACTTCAGGGGTGATTTTCAAAGATTTTATTATAATACTTGTGCAATATAAGGACAGGCTACGCATTTCGGCGAGTTGCCTTCCACAGGACCATACAGTCCTGATGTTTAACTAGTGCTTTTAAACAGTGTGTGATCTTAGCCCGTCAACAATCTTTACTCCTCAGGTCGTTACTAGACCTCATGCAATACTCACCTTGTTGAGCCATTCGTGCACAGTATTAAAAAAAAAAAATATATATATATATATATATATATATATATTATTCATAAAGGATAACAACGCCATGTGCGATTTTTAAAGTTTTATTTCTCTGCGCCACCAAACACGTTTCGCCTGAAAACAGTCTTGCTCACTAGTAATGAAGTTACAATTGCGGCCATTTTTTATAGTGCATTACTTGCATTGTCATAAAACTACTAATGTGAATAATGTGAAAACAGACTTGTAGTTTCAACACAACATTAGCTTTAACTTTCAATTCAATGTTGAATAGTTTCAATTGTGCATTTACAATTCATAATATTAACATTGGTCAACAGAAAATAACATTTCCAAAGAAAGAGAACATCTTTAAAGCAAGCATAGCATTTTTGAAGATTGCTGTAGTTATTTCCTACACACTGCTGCTGCGCCTCTTGTCAAACTTTAGTGAGCTTTATTGACAGTTCAACACAAACATTTTTACAATTCAGCTCAAGTGAGCAAATCAATGTTTCTTTGTGGTACCATGGTGCTCAGATCGCTATTTCTTATATGACCCAAAGTTTAATAAATATATTAAAACCATCATTGTATCATGCCCAAGTGGGCGTAGATCCATGCACCAAGAAACTACTCTCAATTATATAACCTTCTCTTGTCTTATGTATTTATTCAAGTCTGAACCTACTTATATTCTTCCTTTTCTATTTAAAAAACATTTCATTGTTAATCTTGGGGGACGCTTCTACTCTCAAATTCTTACAAATGTGTATGCAGGTCCTCTTCCATATTCAGGCCTCCTGGTTGTTTTGAATTTAACTCTACATTATAGCGAGATTCCAGTCTCCTCAACTTCCTCTCCCTGTTACCTCCTCATGCATACATAAATATAGAGTCAATAACATAGTAAGTCAAACCTCTAGTGTCTTTATTGTGGACTCTCTCAAAATGCCGGGCTACCGGATATGTTCTATCTCCGTTCTTTATCGCCCTTAAATGTTGCAGGATACGCTTGTTCATCAATTCATGGGATGAAAGCTCTGAGTATGTAGCAATGTGTTGCCAGAAGTTGGTTTTCTATACAGTTTGGCTTCAACCTTTCCCTTCTCAATATACACTCTTGCATCAAGGAAATTAACCCTTGTCCGACTAATTTCACTTCTAAACTTAAGATTGACTTAAGATTGAGATCATTTTTCTGCATGTTACCAATGAAGGTCTTCACTTCATCCTCTGTGCCTTTCCACACTAAAACAAGTTGTCAATAAACCAACTCTAGTGCATAATGTGGTTGTCCCATTCTTTTTGGTACTGTACTTGGATCACCTGCTCCTCCCACCAGCCCATATGCAAATTAGCATAGCTGGGGCAAAGCAGGTGCCCAGTGCAGTACCACTGATCTGGTGGAACAGCTGACCATTGAACAAAAAAAAATTGCGCTTCAGGCATTTCTCAACCATTCGAATAATCATTTGAGTGTGGGCCCATAATTTAAAAGACCTTGTTCCCAAGAAGTGCCCCACTGCTCTCAGGTCATCAGTATGCCTAATGCTAGTGTAAAGTGTAGACACATCTATGGTCACTAATAGATAGTCTTCTTCCCAGCGAAGATCGTAAATCCTTCTGAGGAAGACTCTTGTGTCTTGTATATAAGAGGGAAATGTTCTCACTAAAGGATTCAAAAACGAATCAACAAACTTAGACATGTGCTCCAGGGCACTGCCCATAGCTGAAATAATTGAGCGACCAGGCGGATTCATTAAATCCTCATGCACCTTCAGAATCAAATAAAATACAGGTGTAACTGGTTGGTCAATTTTCAGAAATAAATACTCATCATGATTTAAGAGGGCTTGATCATACCAAACTTTCAGCTCATTATTAAACTCATTGTTACTTGCTGACATCAATTTATCATCAATTCTTTCATAGCAATTCTTATTATTTAGTTGTTTGTATGCCTCATAAATATTTTTCCTTGTTCCATAGGACAATGTTGCCCCCTTTGTCCGCATTGCGCACTATGCAATAATCATTCTTTGACAGTTTTTTAATCAATCAAAACAAGCTTTATTTGATTTTGAAAAGTTAAAATCATAAAAGCGTACAACTAATCCAGCAATACATTTTCATTCTATACATAAAATCACCTGATCAATTCAGTATTTGAAAGTAAGCATGTAAGAGAAGGAAATAATCAAACAAAGTTTAGTAAGTTTTTAGAACGTTTTTTATCCGATCAAATGTACAGATCATTCACAAAGCTCATAACAACAGTCTTTCTTAAAAATGCATTGTACAATGAGGTATAAATAGTCATTACATAAAAAGGCAGAGTTGAAAATGTCCTATCTGCATGTACCTCTGAATTATATGGCCAAAAAGTTCATCCCTCCATATAGACCTTCTGTACAGAGGAACGGTATGAGTGGACTGCAAGTCCCAAGGTGTCCTATAAGTGTGGAGACAGAGGCCAACTATACCTAACAGTGGCAAAGAATAGTTAGCCTATCCACTTGGATATTTCAAGTTAATTATATCAATGAACATATACAGCGTGTGTGTGTGTACGTGCATGCGTGCGTATGCGTGCATGCATGTGTGTATGTTTGTGTATCACTCAGAACAGGTTGGCTGCAGGGTCTGGGACAAGCAAGAAACAGAGTTCCATTGTGCTGAATACGCCATTACTGGTGAATTTCGCCTATTGAGCATGTGTTTGGACACGGATTCAGGTGTTTCTCATGAGGTCGGCCTTACTCTGAATAGGAGGGAGTTGGTGGTTGCAACATAACTGGGACCTCTGGTATTGAATGGACAAACAGTAATGAAGGAATCTATGGTGATTACATCAAATATTCTTTATGCAATTGCAATGGCGGCTCCTCCGCTAAGGCAGAGGAGCATCGCTGAGGTACTGGGTTTTCTCAGAACCAATACTAATATAAAAACCAAGCGGTGTCAGGGCAACACCCAAAGACCCCGGATTCCCCTGTCTTGGCAAACAGAGACACTGGATACTTCTCGATGACGTCAAAGACCAAAGTTTAATGGTTGCAACCAGGGACAGAGGTCTACGAAGTACACACGGGTAGTTCGACAGAGACTGCACCATCTCAATGAACAAAACTCGGTCTTTTATGCCGAAAATTACGCTTCTGGCAACATCACAATTTACATTCGGTGCATACAAAACGAACCAATGAACAAGCAGCATTTCAAACAGTAACGAATCACGACAGTCAAAGTTAATCACACTATCCGTTGTCCAGCCCACCAAAAACGATCACACATATGCTAGTTTCCTGTTCGATCAGGCCGGACAAACCCATCATAAAACCTTCAACCCAGATCGATGAACATGTCGTAAAGGAAAGGCAGAAACAGATGAAAAGGAGATAGATGAGTGGGAAGGGTGGGCCATAAAATCGGACCATGTCCTGTTCTTTGATCCTTATCAATGCAGCTGCTAACCAAGGAACTGGCTCAGCAGGATTCGCCCCAGGCAAGGAGTCAATTCGGCCAGGTCAACCAGAAGTCAGCTAAGGCGTACGTGTCAAGGACTCGTTCGGCCACAATCATAGGGCCTATGTTAGGGCAACCATACAAGATGGCTGCCACATTACAAAATGGAACCCGAGGGTTCAAACTAAATCTTCAAATACAGAGTGTTCTCCTATATCGATTCATACGAAAACACTCAGACATGTTAGACTCGTCATTTGCGGTCTGCTGACACCAAAATCGTCCATTTCCGACGATCTTTATAAATCGGGTTTCAGCACTATCGAACCCAATTCGAAATCACGGAACCACAGACCCTCCTTTTGCCCTATCATAGGCAATAAACCCAGAACCATTTTAATCTGAATCCGGATCTATATTCATCAGGTCATCGATATGCTGCTGTAGCATCATCTTATTACTATGCATCTCTCTCCGGACAGGCTTCCGTACGCACAAAGTAGCACAAAGGCCACAAATAGCCGGAGTACACTGTACACAGAGACAGAACATGAACAGAATCGCTAAGACCATCCCAATGACCATCAAAATCTTCCAACCCCAAGTGGATATCAATCCCCATAACCATCCCATCAAAGACCAATCCCCTTTGTCCAGGTGGACAGAATCGGAGATCTTGTGCAATTTGGAAATGGTCTGGAAGACTGACGGAGCATTATCTGGAATAAAAATGCAGCAGCTCGATTGAATCAATCTACAAACTCCCCCTCGATCTGCTAGAATAACGTCTAGGGCAACTCTATTCTGAAGTGTCATAAGTCTATCCGACTGGAGCTCAGCAGTCAAGTTACCTAGGGCACCGGCAGTCTCAACTATGGTGGACTCAACCACTCTCGTAAGCTGACAAATATTCCTACTGTTAGCCATAGGTCCCCAAAACGGCAGAAAACCCTTAAAGAAATCACCCAATTCTTGTCCTGCAGTGTCTTCTTGGCTAAAGACACCTCTAGCAATTCCCATCTTGTGATAATCTGCCGCAGCTGTAAAAGTGGGGGGTAACAGAAAGGAAACAAAACATGTGCCCGAAAAATCATGGGGCAACCATGTGTATGCTTTGTCGTAGCAAACAAAATAAGTACCCTTGGCAGCTAAGATAAGAACGCTGGGGAAGACTGAGACGGAAACACGTAAGTCTCAGTGCAAACGCTCTTCCCTAACTGAGCTCTCGGATTCTTACCGTTGCCCTGCAGACAATAGTAACCCTTATGGGGCACTATCCAGATCGGTAGAGGACTTTTCGCACGCTGGTTAATACTCAGACTTACTCCATATCCATTTACGCTCCAACCACTATATGGTTGCCTCTCGTCTTTCGGAATAGTCTCTACTGCATTAGTCCCTTGAATCATGTCGACTATGCCTCTAGCTATAGTACTATTCTTCGGGTAATCTCTCGGTGAACGTAAAGGGTCAACACTGTGGGCATATATGAACATAGTTCTGTAAGCTCGGATCGAACCATTCAAGCTAAAAGGCAGAACCAAATAAGGAATTCCTTTATCTGCTGTATGAGGCATTAAACCACAGATCCAGCAATTTGTTGTATTGATCACTAACTGGTGCTGGTGTAAGAGCTGTATGAAGGAATTGTTAACGAATTCCTTACGTCGGACTACCTCATGTTCAGGCAAAGGGTGGAAAAAATGAGAGGAAATAGTAGGTGAAGGTGTAGATTGCACAGTGGAATTAGACATTACTTTAAAAACAAATGCTACATAACCAATTATGAAAATTACAAAACTCAGTAGTAAAAGTATGCACGGAATCAAAAATCATTTCTTCAACATTATTTTGCAAATGCGTTTTCTAAAAGTCAATGTCTGCACAGGTCTCTCCAACTCAAAAAAATCCATCCTAAACTAAAGTTGCTGCCCGCGGTGGTTGGTTGATTCTGCTTGAGAGGGCCTCCGCTGAACCCAGGAAGACTGCCTCGGACCAACAGAACCCAAGACCTAGTGTCTCAGCCTTGCACTCCCAAGACTGGTAGCAACCGCGACCCTAGCAGCAAGAACCGGATGGCAGTTCAGAAAAACAAAAATACGTAGATCCTTGGTGGAGAGTTAACCTGCAAACAGTAAAAAAAAATCAACTTTATTAAGATTTATTTGGCCTTAGTTCTCGATCTCAAATTATATCTGTCTCTTCCAGGTACTTCTTGATCAGTGAACAAAAGATGAGGCTCAGAAGTGTCCAACCGCTTTGCAGGAGGTATTGTTGCTTGCAAAAGACGATCGCTCTCCAGTTCTGAATTAGTACCAATCAAACGGGCATCACTGAATGCAACAAATTTCGGAACGGATTCTGTCTCAGAGTCTGCAAGACCGGCTTGAACCCATTTATCATACGGTAAAGGTAAGGGTGCTTTCTTCGTGTGGCACCCATGAATCCAGTGACGCTTCTCACGAACTCGCACCGCAGATCTCGTCGACAAGAGGACCTGGTAGGGTCCAGTCCAACAGGGTTGTTCGTTTTTGGTACGTTGAAAATTCCTCACGAAAATCCAGGAACCAGGTTCAATAATGTGACCTGGATCTTCGGCAGCTTGTGGAAGAGAGTCGTGCACCTGTTGGCGTAAAACACTCATTTTAGTTGTCAATTCACGCAAGTAATCAAGCAAAACAGGGTGCTCAAGGTCGCTAAATCTCGTTGGTCTTGGTACGCCCCAAATATTCGCCGGGCGACCAAACACAACCTCATACGGACTCAAACCCATTTGCGAGTGCACAGTCATTCCGGTGGACAAAAGTGCTAATGGCAATGCATCTGGCCATTGTAAACTAGTGCTCTCTTGAATTTTGGCTAATTGTAACTTCAAAGTGCCATTATAGCACTCGACTAACCCAGCTGATTGGGGATGATTTGCAGCGTGGAATTTCTGCTTGATCCCGAGACCATCACACACTCTCTTCATCACTCATCCCACAAACTCGCTTCCATTATCACTCCAAATGATTCTTGGCAATCCAAATCTAGGAAAAAGTTATTTTATCAAAACCTTGGCAGTGGACAAAGCAGTATTGTCCTTAAGGGGGTAAGCTTCTACCCATCTAGAAAAAGAGCAAACAACTACCAACACATACTTCAAGTTGTTGCATCTTTCCATATGGATAAAATCTAGCTGCAAAGCCTCGAACGGATACGTAGGAGGAGCAAAATGACCAGCTGGTGTTGGAGTTCCCTTGCCAGGATTATGCATCAAACACACCATACAATTCTTGACCAAATTCTCTGCACATCTGGGTATTCCCACATTCTGCCAAACCGGAGCCAACAGCTTGCAAATCCCTTTCACACTAATGTGTGCCAATCCATGTGCCATTGTAACAACTGGAAGCACATACGCATTTGGCAGCAACCATCTTTGATGTTCGGACAAATCAGTCCAACAACCATTCGAATCCAACCTACCCTTACTCTCTCTCCATTCATCCAACTCTTTCTCCGAAGCCTCACTCTGGATAATCTTCACGCTCTCAATGGTGTCTTCACACATGCCTTTCTCCGGAACCCATCTAGGTGGACCCACAACATACATTCGACTCGTTACATTCCTAGCAGTTTCTTTCGCAACCTCATCCGCAAACGCATTACCACGACCAACATCATCTGTGATCTTTTTATGGGCACTACATTTCACAATCGCTATCTGCAAAGGTAACGTAAGAGATTCAAGAAGTTCATTCACCAGTTGCCCATGCTGGATTTTCGTCCCATGTGATGTCAAAAATCCACGTTCGCGCCACAATCGTCCAAAGCTATGGGCCACTCCAAACGCATACTGGCTATCAGTATACACATTCACTCTTTTCCCTTTCGCCAACACACATGCTCTCGTAAGTGCGATCAATTCCGCCGCTTGAGCAGAATTATACGGTATGCGTGCAGCTTCGACAACTGTATGTAAAGTCGTCACGGCATATGCTGCAGTGGTATCGCCATTCGGTAATTTAAAACACCAGCCGTCAACCCACAAGGCATCATTACAATCAGGGAGAGGAGTATCTCTAAGATCTATCCTCCCTTTTGTCTCTTCTTCAGTTCTCAAGAAACAATCGTGTTGCTCTTCGCTATCATCGTCTGTCTCAAGCGAAGTCGGCAACAGTGTAGCCGGGTTTAGGGTATTGCACCTCTTTATGTGCACATGGCTTGCTAACAACGTAAGCTCATACCCTGACAACCGAGCACTAGTCAAGTGCTGTGTCTTCGTCCGATTCAACAAGGTATCCACTGCATGTGGAACCATAACCACTAACGTATTATCCATAACCAAACCAGCAGATTGTCGAATCGAAACAGCCGCTGCTGCAGTTGCTCGCAGGAAACTCGGCAACGCTCTGGCCACAGGATCTAATGTTGACGAAAAGTACGCACATGGGCGTTGCTTCCCGCCAAATTGTTGGGTCAAAACCGACAATGCACATCCTTCCCTTTCATGGACATACAATGTGAAAGGCTTACTGTAGTCGGGAGTACCCAACACAGGAGCCGAACACAGCGCATTACCTAGTTCAGAAAAACTCTTTTGGCATTCCTCAGTCCAAGGAATCGGAGTTGGAGTATCCTTAACCGTAAGAGCTATCAAAGGTTTCGCTAAAAGAGAAAAATTTGGGATCCACTGTCTACAGTATGACGTAATACCCAAAAACGCACGTACTTCTCTCTGTGTCGTAGGGACACTCATTTTCGCAATGGTCTGGACTCTTTCTGGGGTCAGTTTCCTTCCCTCCTTCGATAAGAGGTGACCTAGGTAGGTAACTTCTTGGCGACAAAATTGTAGTTTGGAAAGAGAAACTTTATGATGGCATTCAGACAAATGAGACAACAAGGACACAGTGGCATCCTTACATATCTCTTCAGTATCGGCAGCGACTAACAAATCATCAACATACTGAATAAGGGCCGCACCTTCCGGTAAGGCCAACAAGTCAAGTTGAGTCTTCAGAGCTTGACTGTAAATTGATGGACTCTCACATTAACCTTGAGGAGCGCGCTTAAAGCGGAAACTTCATCCTCCCAAAGAGAATCCAAAGATATCTCTACTCTATGGCAATCGGGATGCTGAAGAAAGCATTCTTCAAGTCGATCACCGAAAACCAAGTAAAAGAAGCTGGAATCAGTGTCAGTAACGCAGTAATGTCAGGTACAACAGGGAATTGCGGAACAACGATCTTGTTCACTTCACGAAGATCAATAACAAACCTATATACAGGAGGCTGTGAAGAATCAGTTCTCTTTAGAACAGGCAAAACCGGACTATTGCACACATTACCTCGAGTCTCATCAATAACATCTTTGTCAATCAGATCATAAATGATCGCTAAAAGCGCTCGTTCACCATCACTTGAAATACGATATTGCGGAATGCGAGGTAACTGAGCATTCGCCTTCAACGTTACAACATATGAAGGAATGTCTAACAGGCCCACATCATTTGGACCCGTAGCCCACAACGAGTCTGGTAAACAAGACAATTCAGATGGGAGACAATCTTTTGAGACATATATCGGAGAAATCACATTCTCACCCAACGTAAGATGTACTCCTGACGGAGACAGTACAAAGTCGCATATAGTCTTTTCAACAAATCAAGGCCTAGTAAGTTCTCATTACAACCTGTTGTCAAAAGAAGGGGTGCTTCAAGTCTACAAGGACCAACAGAAAGAGGCAATGGAACGGAAATCGGATTCATAACGGGGGCGCCAGAAAAACCTATAGAAACATTATTTAAGCCAGACAAAGGTGCGCCAGGGAGTTTAGAATGCATAATAGAACTCTTCTTAGCACCAGTGTCTAGCAGAAAAGGCTCTGACACACCTGATGCAATCACTTCCACTTAAGGTCCACTCTGATCTACCGGAACTGAAACAACTCCCTCTCTTTGTCCATGGCTGTCCTAATAATCATTACCTTGCTCTCCATCGCCTTCGACATAGTAATCATCTACGTAGTACTGTGTAGACCTACCAGAAGAATTCTGCTGTTGATCAAAACTGTTCATTGAATTTTGCGGAGGCAAAGGGCGCGCGTTCTGTCCGCGACCTCTACCTCTAGGCACTTGTTGAGCACCTCTACCTCTAGCACCAGGAGCACTATTTGCACGTTGCAACAGAACGGGACAACTATTCTTATAATGACCCTCTTCTCTACAATATGCACACTGATTAGGCCCATACGGAATACGCTGTTGTTGAGGAGTCTCGTCTCTTTGCGAGTTCCTCGAATACTGCTGAGGCTGCTGATAGTCACGCTGATTATTAACACGAGGTGGATAAGCTTGTTGTAGAAGAACCTTAGTCTTCAATTCCTTAGTCTTCTTATCCGCTTTCTCTAACTCATCCTTACGCCTATTCTCGTAGTACTGAGCCGTAGCAAGAATCTGCGCCGAAGTAGAAACGGGCCAAGAACTCTCGGAATCTTTCAACTTAGTACACAACTCAGGAAGAAGATTGTGCACGAATTTATCAACAACCAATCTCTGGCCACCTTCTGTAGCCATATCCTGACCACTATGATCTACAAACGTTTCCTCGAAACGCGAGAAAAAGTCTGAAACAGACTCTTCTTTCTTCTGCTTACAGGCTGACAATTTATCCCAATTTACACGGACTTCAGGCATTAAAGTCTTCATGAAAGTAATAATCCTACCAGGAAGTTCAGTAATAACATCTTCAGGCTTAGCACCTCCAACTTGTCTATCATTTGCTGCAGCGAGATTCACCCACGAATCGCCCAATTCATTATCATGATCTGTATGTCGAATGACATTCCAAATGGACTGTGGAACAACATTCCCAAACAGTATATCTATGTCCGCCAAATTCATGACGCACAAACTCACAGTTTGCGCAAGTTCTTTATAATATCCTGCAGGATTCTTTCGCGGATCTGGTAAAGTCTGCTTAAGCGCTAGAACTTCTGCTCGCTTCCATGGTACATGTACCCACACTCGCTGGAAGTGAGCTTGAACCGGTGGATTAGCAGCAGCATCAGCAGGTGTCCATACAGGAGGAACCTCTCGCATCGGATATTGACGAGCTTTTCTCCTAACTGACGAATCTGGCTCAAACAACTGTTCAACAGGAACGTCGCTACGGAGCAACAGTAACGTTGAAACCGCTTTCTCAACATTGGGTAGACTCACAATCGTTCCTTTGGCAAACTCCGAACGCAATCGGGACAATTCTACAGGAACTCTACCCACTTCATCCATCCATTGGTCATGGAGGAATGCACACATAAGTTCAAAAATGTAACGCTGCTTTGTTGCTTCCCATTGTCGGAAAACATCCATAATACCTTCCAGATCATACTGGGACTTATACGTCACCCATCTACGTGTCATATGGTCTAGAACCACTCGCTCATCTGTATCAGGCAATTGACAACGCAATTGTCTACGCTCATTCATAGGAGACATACCCATTTGTCCTAAAATAGGAGTTAGGAAATTAGAAAAGGCAGCGGTCATCCGCTGTCTAGGAGAAGGAACAGTCGGAAGGACAAGAGGAGACGAAACAGTAGCAGTAGGATCCATAGTCGGAACAGGCATAGGAACAGCATTAGTAGAAGAAGGCAAAGTGGGCAACCCTTGAGAAGGCTGCGCATTAGGAACAACAACCAACGGAGGAGCTGGCTGTGGAGGAATAACAGGAGGCAAAGCAATAGGAGCTTGCACGGCCACAATAGGCTGTGGTGGTGCCGTAGCATTCTGCATATAAGGTGGTGGTGAACTTAGCAAATGCGACATCAAAGGGTCTTTCACAAGATCCTTTTCGTCTTTCTGCTCTGTAGCCGGCAAAACTGGATAGCATCTGTCTACCGCTAACTTTCTCACTCTAAGCATCTGCTCACTGTCTCTTTCTTCTTCATCATTTCTGTACGCAACGGCGGCTTGCACCATTGACATACCCTTTCTATTCTTTTTCGCTAACTTAATTTCTTTCTGTTTGGCTTCCTTGCGCCATATGCGGACAGAATCAAACATCGCCGGCCGGGCTTTCTTCTTGAACAACTTCACTTCAAGATTGTCTAAGACTTCTGTCTCGAAACTACCATAACGGGGCCACTGTAGGACACCGTCGTTCTTCGTGTATTTTACCCAAATCTCATTATAGCTAATAGGCCCTACTCCATGCTTCACATATAACTCATATGTAGGAGTTCCGATCGGAGGAACCGGACACGAATCCTCTAACCGGGAATCCCTCATAGTACCACAACTAAACAAATTCCTAAGACTGCTAAAACCAGGCATCTTGCTCACTAGTCTAGCTTCAAACAACAAGGGTAATCTAAAATCGATAAACTCGTGAATACACGAATCCCTTGGCTTTGGGGCCTGCAGGTACAAAATCAAAGCTATCCACTAAAGGATACAAAACCAAACTAAGAACTAGGAGACGCTCCCTTTATACTTAACTGAATTGTCGATGGCGTCACCAGAAGGCCCGTCAATCGTCTCGCTCTACAAACGTCTAAGGCTCCAAAACAGGGCAACAGTCAGGGAGGCAGTCCTTCGTAGCCGTCGGGACGCGGGAAGCCTCGCAGCAAAGACCTTCGGAACCACGTCGACATACAGGGGTTGCTGAAGTGGCTGGCCAACCTTCGGAATTTTCACACGACGCTCCTCACGAACCTCTGGCTTGGACCGGTACCGCTGAAGTCGCCCCACGTTGGGCGCCAAATGAGGTAC